>NC_133165.1:33334762-38134762 GCF_040802235.1 Manis javanica | reverse complement strand
CCAAACAAGATAGTTGAGCATAGCAAATAAAGAGGGCTGTGCTGAATTGGAGAACAGTAGGGAGTGGGAGAAAGAATGTCACCTTTGATGGTGGAAGGCCAGAATTCAAACAACTTCAGGGCTGGGAAATCACTTCATGGTGTGGCCCCAGTAGCTTTGTGCCTGGCATGCATGTGTGTGTGTGCTGAGTTGAGTTAGAAACCACATTCTGAAAACCCCTGCATGACCACTGGAACTGGCCTGTAGGCATGGCTCTACCCTGACGACTTTGATTTTGTTTTAGTTGCTGCAAATGTGGGACTTCAGACCTCCTAAGACTTCTAATGCTTTAGCTGGGCTCTTGTATCATGGTGAGGTCAGTTAGAGCACAGAGCCAGGATGGGTGCAGTAAAGTGGAAAACCAGGGCAAGGTGAAGTCTGGTGCGGGATAGATATTGGTGGTGGTTCATGAAAGATAAGCCCAGACAGGGGTGGGCCAGGCCCAGGGCCACGCTGCCAGGAGATAACAAGTCCAAGCAAGTATACATATGACCGATAGAGAGGTGCTCAGATCCTAGAACAAAGCCCACAGAGAGATGGCAGTGAGAAAATGTTTGGAGCAAGGATGTGTGAATTGATACCATGGATTGGGTTGTACTTAAAAAAATTTTTTTGGTTTATTTATTAATTTTTTATTGAAGTATAGTTGATATGCAATATTATATTAGTTTCAAGTCTAAAATATATTGATTCAACGGTTATCTACATTATTAGATGCTCACCCCAACTCGTGTAGTTAGTGTCTGACAAAGTGTAGAAGGATGTTGAAGAATTGACTATATTGTCTATGCTGTACTTTCATCCCTGTTTCTAATTTATATTACAACTGAGGTTTTGTACCATTTATCCTCTTCACCTGTTTTACCCACCACTCCAACCCCTCCCCTGCGTAAGCACCAGTCACTTCTCAGGGTCTATGAGTTGGGGCTGACTACCTGCACCTGTAGGTTCCTCTAGGGAAATGTTAAAGGCTCACTCTTTAGAACTAAGGAGGAGGATAGAGATGAAGAAATCAGATCATTTCTGGAAGTTCTTTCTACCTATAAATTCTGAAGTTTAGGATGCAGAAATATTAACATGATTGAACCTGGCTCCACGTAAACACTGACAATTTACAGCTGCCAAGTTCTCTAATAAATGAGATGATGTCAAGACGTTCTGAGATGCTGCTTGGAGGTCCCTGGGATCAACTGCATTTTGCATCTAACTTCAGTCCTGGGTGTAGGAAAGATGAGCAAAGGGTTGCAGAAAATTAGGTTATTCTCTCTGCTGTTTTCAATGTGTATTTGGTTATAGGGGTACCTTGAGACTCTCAAACATTAGCTACCTTTAAATCAAGTTGGACACCTTATAAATCAAAATGATAGATGATTGATAAATAAACTGTCATTGCTACAATTAGATTTTCCATTATACTTGTATGCTATAATTTAAAATGCAATTTGCCTTGAAGCTCATAAAGGCACTATCGTAATAGGGTGTCACAATGTATTAGGGGCACATGCGAGCGTCGTGGCTGAGAACGCACTTTGATGAAGTGTGGGATTGAGCTGTAGGGTTTAATGCACAAGCACATGCTCTGCTTTGGGTTCAGGGGTGGACTCAGTGACATTCAAGGAACTGGGTGTTTCAGCTAGACAAGCAGGAGGTTTAAGAGGAATGAAATCCTCCAAATGGACAAAAAAAAATTGAGAATGGGAAAGAACATTGGACTGGCAGTTGAAGATGTCAGTTTTAATCATGGCTCAGTCTTAAACAGCTGCATTATTTTATATGTATTTATACACTGCCTTTCTCAAGAAGAATTTAATGAGATTTATCATGAAAGATAGATAAATTTTCTACAACTCAGTTTCCCCAGCTGAGCAGTCAGAGGCCTGAACAATGCTAACTCAGTACACTCGAATCTTCAGAAATGGGGTTTAGTAATCTGTACTTCTGATAAATGTCCTGGTGATTTTGATGCAGCCGCAGCCAGTCTTTGAACATTTGGGAGCAACTGGTATTACAGTTTATAATCTTAAAACAAATTCTATAAAGACAAGGCTCAATGACTTCTGATTTAGCACCCAAGAGAATTTAGCGAAATAAATTTGTATTTGAATAGCCATGTAAACACTCAGTTTTGATGTGTAGATTTATTTTTCCTACACTCAAAAAAGTTGTGGCTTCCCTTAACCATTAACAGTGAGAAGCACTATGTTTGAATGTACACACAGACCAGTTCTATCTCCTGGTTCCTCAGAAATCTTCCTCCAGCCCACACCCCAAAATGGATGATTCCCAAATCTCCATGGATGACTCTCTCTCTCCTGCCTCCATCAATCACAACCCATCTGAATACCTAGTGTTGTCTCTGAAACAGGATGGATGTTTCAGAATTCAAAAGGGAGCCCTGCTATGTCAGAGAAGGGTCTAGTTTCCACCAGCACTTTAAATCCTGGTTTTCCCTCTCACAGCTCATTAGTGTCATGTCTCCACATTGAAAGTCTGCCCACAGAGCGGGCAGAATGGATGTCACCAGGTTGGTGTTAAATCAATGGACTCTGTGCTCACAGAGCCCCTTTGACCTACACTTTTTGGAATGACCTGAAATCATTACAGACTCAGTGGAGTGTGGCTCTGAGGGTCTGTTTGGTGTCAGAAACCCTTATGCCTATTTATAATTCCTCATGTAGCTCTTTCCTTGTCCCCAAATTGGCCATCAAGTGGTTCAATTGACCTTGTAATGTAGTTTATAAATTGTGACTTGAGAGAACCAGAGATTCCAAAGTGAGTTCCCCACACCCCAACCCCAGTTTGGCCTTAACACACCATGCATTTATTTTTTAGTTTTCCAAGGATTTTTTTCCTACTCAGAAGGATACATAGCATCTTACTCAAGCGAGGCATTATTAGTAAGTTCAGACTATTCTAGCAACTCATTAAAATTAATGAATCCAGCATCTTAGACCTTGATTAGAAGTTCACTCAGTGAAAGAGAAAGTTTATAAGAATTGCTGTTGGGATGGGAGAATTTCCCCAACTCTCCCTCCAGGATGGCAGGAACTTACAGAGAAATTTTTTCGTTAAGATTCATTAGAATGTTTGATAGGCCATTTTTGAATGGATTAACCTAGGACAGTACATTTGTTAACACTGGGTGGAGTTAACACTATGTTTAGGGTTTCCAGTAGACTTGTTAAACCTCGTTGCCCTTCACCATGTCCTGCCTTGTCTACCTTGATTCAAGAATTAGCTCAGATGTTTTCTGATGCACACTCCTATCACCCAAACAGAGATGCTCTCTCTCTCTGCTTTTGCCTTTAGCCTGTCTTCCGCATCCCTTCCTCTGTGTCAGCTTCCAGGAAGTGGTCTCCAAACTATATTAATCTGTGACTCACTTGCACCCAGAGCCTGGCAGGTAAATTCTATGGAATGGACATGGATACATCCCAATGTGCATCAAGTTCTGAATTAATCCAAGTGGTTGTGGGGAAGAATCAGAAATAAGAGCTTGAATAATAATTCACTGATTCATGGACCTGAAAAATCCAGAGAAGAAATTAAGCCCTACCTCATCATGTTACAGGTAAGGAAACTGATGCCTACAGTGGAGAGGTGATTTGCCCAGGGACACTGCAACCAGGATTTTGAGTCCCATTCTCTCCCCATCTTTTAGTTTAATGTGTGAATCCTATGCCACTGTGATTTGAACCCTGAAGCTCTGAAGTTTATAAATTCTGGCAACTTGTAATTCAATAGAGATATTGGAAAAAATCCTATTACAGTTGTACTTTATTTTGCCTGGGAGAAGCTGCATGTAAATCTAATCACCTTGGGAAAATAGAAGGAAATTGCTCTACTTAAATGAACCCCATAGTCGGATCTTTCATGAAGTCAGTGATATTTTCTTATGTGAATAATTACAGCTTAATTAACCTATTTTTGTTTTTTTTCCAGAAATCAAAGCCCTTCTTATTTGGGAGTGTAACAGACCCTGAAGGGTAGGGTAGTGACAATGAGAGATGGATCCTTAGGGAGCTCATCTCCCCCCTAAATAGATTCAGGTATTTATCTGCATTCCTTGTGTTCTCTCCTCTTTTCTTTCTTCCTGTCTTACTCTCTTTAACAACATAAAGGTGAATATGACCCATGAAGCTTTGATTATCTCCTACCTTTAGCTTGAAGATAGCCCCTGGTTTTCTGCTCAGCTGAGGGATGAGGAAGAGTGAAGGATCCAGGCAACTGGTACTGGGCAAAGTGCCAGGCTCCCTGGAAATATTCAGTAAATTCTCATTAGTGCCGCTCTAGCTGCTGATCCAGAAAATTGACACCCACCTCCAGAAAGTTCCAGAACCAGCAACTACTAAGCATCTCTTTATGCAGAATGCATTGCTGAGAACTTTGGAAAGATTGATTTCTGAGGCCTGTTTCCCTGGTTCATAATTCCATCCCCTCCTTGGAGGTTGCAGGGCAGCAAATTCTCCTAAGGACATCCATCTGGCTTCATCACAGCCAAAGACCAAGAGACCTGGAAAAACTCATGACACATGTGCATGGCAGGAATTAAAGTGAGCTTTGCAAGGCTGGACATAACATTCTTAGCAATTCTTTCAATTACAGGAGCAGTCTCAAATTTTTCAGTTGCCTCATAGGAAATTGTCTCCTTTAATTGTGCCAGCTTCACTTCTTCTTTTCCTTCACCTTCCTCACCTTCTACTCCTTTATGTCCCCTGGCTTCATTTTTAATACCTGCTTTCCCATCCCTGCTCCCACAGCTGCACTAGTGGTCTCAAAGTTGCCAGTGCTTCCAGTTTAAATGAACTGGGTCCAGAATGATGCTGGTGCCCAGTAGATTTTGGGACCCCCTGTGGCCCGATTGTTCAAGCTGTTCAAGAACATCTGGTAATGATTATGGAGTCAGGGGCGTGTTGCAAAGTGCTGAGTATCTGCTAGTTGCGCCAGCACTCATTTAAAGATTCCAATCAGGGAACAAATTGATGGAATGATGGGTTGGATGACAGAAGATGGACTATATTTTACATTCTTAGTAACAAACTGTGTTCTGACTCCTTAAAACCTATGTGTGCTGCTGTGTTTTCTCCAGTTTCTAAGCATGGCTCAGTGTACAACCTGCTGGAAATCATGCTGCTGCATAATTGTTCTATCACTTCAGAATTCAATTGCTTCACTTATTCATTAACAGCTTATTCATTAAAGGACAAAGAGTCTCCTTTGATCTCATGGAGGACCCTGTGGACTCAATTGCTTTCCTAAAAGAACCTCTCTTGAAGGCTTGACGTGCATTTGTAAGTAACTTGGAGCAGAGCTATTTCTGAAAGGGGCTGGTAATGCATATGCAAATAATTGAGGGCTCTGACTTTTTGGCCTGTGCCTATTGGTTTATTTGGTCTTTGCTTAACTCTGCTGTTCTGACACTCACCTCTACTAAGGCTGTCTATACAGCGAGAGCTTTTTCTAGGGAAGCACAATGCAAACTTCCCAGAACGTTCTTTTACAGAAATATTTTTTCTTGGCTTGTTTAACAGAAATTCTCAATTCCTTTGTCCAGCCCTTAGAGAAAACCGGTCTTAAAGGGTGCCTCAAGAATGGAAGTCTGCCCTCTCAGAACCAGGCTCTGAGGGCAGGAATCCTGAGGCTGGGAGGGGTGTAGCTGGGCTGTCAGGTTCTGCAAGGCTGCAATGGGAGGGAGGCAGGGCACCAGGATGAGCATCAGGGATCAAGTTCAGAAGTCAAACTTAGATCCCAGGGAGAGCTGGGAAGAACTGAGTAGGCCTCCTCTGTAGACAGATTTGGGCAAAGGGATTTTCAAGGCAGGAATCTAGGCAGGCAGGAGGAAGGCTGGAATGACCAGCAGGCTGGTGACAAGCCATCACCTGATAAAGTGTGGAGTGTGGTCAGAAAGGGACTAGATCCACACTGAGAAGATGCTCAGCTGCTGTACCGCGTTTAGGATTCCCTGTTTCCTCTGACCTACAGTGGTACTCACTCTCACACCTGGGTTAGCAGAGAGCAGGCAACTGATTTTTGAGCTTGTTTATGACACTAAGTATGCTATTGAGAGATGTGGAGGAAGGGAAAAGATAAAGGTACGAATTATCAAGTATCTGCTGCAGTGTGGACACAGATTTTAAACACATGTCCTCTTCTACTTTCACAAAGACCTGTATGCTGCATGTTCTTATGCCTGTTGGATAAAAAAGGAAACTGAGGCTCAGAGAAGCTGAAGGACTTGCTTAAGTTCATAGATTGTTAGATTAGGGTAGAGTTGGGAATGTCCTCTTTAACATTTTATTCTTTCAACAAACAGTAACAACAAATAATGATCATGCTAATAATAAAGAAAATAAAATTGAAGTGCCAAAGCCATGTTTCTCTTCTGGCCCTGTGGTAATGACAATAACCAGTATCTACTGAGCACATGTAATATTCCAGGAACTGTGCTAACCACTTTACAAGTTTTATGTAATCCTAACACAACCAAAAAAGGCAAATTTTTTTTCCTTCTCTCTCTCCCGTATCACTACAAATAGAAAATCTGAAGATTAGAGATGTATCTTTTGCCCAAAGCCACAGCTGGCAGGTGGTAGAACCAGAACTTGAACCTTAACAACATAACTCCAGAGCTCAGACGCCTGAACACCCTGCAATAAGCACACATTTTTGTGTGTGTATTTACTGTGGAGAATACAAAGATTAATACAGAGTTCCTGCTGTTGAGAGCTGACAACCCATCAAAAGGAAGGTCACAAGAAGTGTTACAATTTTATCTTTCCCTATGTGACTATCCAGTTGTTCCAATTTATTTACAAAGCCATATTTTCCATAGAGATTTGAGATCAGACTTCTTTAACATATCCTGAATTTCCATAGGTAGTTGACTCTATTTCTAGGCTTTTCATTCTGGCTCATTGGGCTCTCTGTAAGTTCATTTGCAAGGACCACACAGTTTTAATGATACAAACTTTCCATTATGTTTTAATATATGGTAGAGCTAGTCCTTAGGGGCTAACATTAGATTAGATGATTAGGGAAGGTTCCTCTGAAGAGGGTGCTCCTTAAATTGAATTAGGAAAAGCAAGGAGGATCCCATTTTATGAAGAATATTCCGCACAGAAGGAAGAACTAGAGCAAAGACAGGAAGAGAGAAAAAGCTTGGAAATATTATGGTTGAAGCCATGGTCAAAGAGCATAGGGAGTTGGCGACCCTTCTTAGGAGATTGGATTTTAATTCAAATTCAATAAGGAGTCACTGGAGAGTTTTAAATAAAGGGAGTTGGGATAGGAGAGCAAGTAGAAAGTGACTCAATCTGATTTACATTTTAAAAAGTCAGGAGAAGAGGCAGGGAGGCCATTTAGAAGGCCATTGACACAGTCCATGGTGAGACTTAGGGGATTTTACATTGGCAATGAGGGTGAATGACAGGCAGGCAGGAGGGTGCTAGAGTGGCTGTGGGAATGTAAGAGAAAGAGAGGAACTGAGGGCATCTCCTGGGGCTTTGGTTGAGCAATTAGGGAAAGATGAGGGAAGAGCCATCTCTTCCCTCTTCAAGGTTTGAAGACAAAATCCAAGAGTTCTGTTTTGATTACGCTCGCTCTGAGATTCCTTCTACAAGTAGAAGTAGAAACCTCAAGTAGGCAATAGAGAGCACGTGTTTGGAACTTAAAGGGGAGGTCATGAACACATAAATCTGGGAGTCACTGTCCTATAAATGATATTTGGACCTTGGGGCAAGGTAGGTTAATCTAGCTGGGGAGAATTCAATAGTTGGTAGCTATTTTAATACTCATTGAAGTAGCCTAAGTCACCTAGAATACTCACTGCATTCATTCACCATAATTTGATGTATTTTGATGGGTTATAAATTTTTCTTCTGCAGATACTTACTGAAAGCCTGCTTTTCAAGAAAACTATGTCTTCCTAAATGTCTGGCTCTCTGCTAGTTCTTAAAAGCAGGAATGGGATAAGAGACAAAAGAATTTTGAATATGTATCCCTGTCTTTAGGGACTCACATTTTATTAAAAAACTTGAAAAGACATGAAAAAGCTCAGTAATATTATATTTTTCTGTTGTAAGTTCAGCAAAAAAAAAAATTTTTTTTTTCAATAAGTTTTAGAAATAGAGGAATATAATGTATTTGCCTAACTCTTCTTGAGTTTACCTAGGCAAGGACACAATTGCAAATTCCCTTAGCAACAATGTAGTCTCAGAGGTAGCTTCCTGTGTCCATGGGCTCCTCTGAGACAGTTGGTTCAGGCCACAGGCATTTGGTCTGGCAGTGTGGTGGTGGTTACAAGTGGTCATGTGGGTCTGTGTCAACATGTAGACTAAACAGTGCTGAGTTTCAAGACCAAACACTATTGAGTCTCAGGATTTGAACTTGGCTTCTAGTCTGGTGCTCCCTTTGTGATTTCAACCCAGTCTCACACTTTTGATTACTCTGCGCACAAATGAGTCCCAAATATGAATCCCATCCCACTCATCCCTGAAATTAGAGCTCATGTATTCTACTTATTCTCTGCAGGACCTATTGATTTGAAAGTCACCTGGGCCTCTCCACTGTGCAGCATATACGTTACTGAATCAATCATTTCCTTCCAAATGAACAAATGATCTGCCTCCTAAGCTCCCAGGTTCAGTGTGTGAAGTCAGCAGCCAGCCTCACCATCACCAAAGCCTGTCCTTCCTCTCCCTTCCCCATGTCCAATTAATTGCCAAGATCTGCCTATTTTTATTTTCTAAGAATTTCTTGGATTTCTGGATTCCATAGCTTTCTCCCCAAGTTTCCAACCACTGCTGTAATTTAGGCCCGTATTACTCTTCCTTGGTCTGTTGTCACTGACTAACTGGTTCCTTAATGTTAATTTCATTGTCTTTACATCCATCCTTCCTACTGCCATAGTGAATGGTGTCAGTGTCAATTTTGACCATGTTTCTTTTCCTCTGAGTGCCTAGGATTGTCCATTTGCTCAAGATCATCACCCCTGGGCTTCTTAGCATGGTTTTCAAGACCTCATGGATGGGCTTCTGCTTGCCACTCCAGCTTCATCTTTGGTCCCATCAGAGTAAGGCCAGTCGGCGTGGTAACTGTCTTGAACACATCATGAATTGATGCTTTCCTTCTGCTGCAGCCTGGTCCCCACATTCCCTCTGTGCTCTTGCTCATCCTTTGAGACTAGAAGGGCCAAGGAGGAAATACCTTCTGGGTGTCTTCCTAGAGCTACTGGACTCACCTCGTTATATTCGTATCTTATCCATTTGTTAAGCCGTAACTTGAAATCTGCCTTTCACGTGCCTCTTGGACTCCTCTAAACCTACACTAATAGAGTTACAATGCCTGTCTCACAGGTAATTTAAAATTGTCTGGTAACCACATTTCAAAAGGTAAAAGAGAAAGAAAGTGGTGGAATTAATTATACCGGGATATTTTTTAACCTAATATATCCAATTATCATTTCAACATGCACCGCTAGCCGCATTCCAAGCACTCAATAGCCAGATGGGGCTAACTGCTACTGTGTTAGCAGTTCAGATCTAGATAGTAAATTCACAAGGGCTGAGATGTATGCTGTTCATTGCAGCATCCCAGATTCCAGGGATGATGTTTCTCAGATTGTGTTTCCTTGACTACTGGCATCAGAATTCCCTGGCTCTCAGTCAGCTTCCTGGTGATTAAAAATGGTGATGCCTGAGTCACAGCCCACATTTACTGAAACTAAAGGAGTGAGGTATGAGGATCTGCATTTTAAACTAGTGTCTCAGATTCTTCCACACACCTGGGTTTGAGAACCACAGGAAGTACTTATGTATTGGAGTTCTTGCTTGGCTGTTCATTAGGTGTTGGACTTTAAGGTTCAGAGGTGAAGTGACTTGTCCTATTTCCTCAGAATGGGGATGATAATATTTTCCCAGCTTATCTCAGGAGCTTATTGTGAGGATTCACTGAGAGTGATGGAAATGAGAGCTCTTCGTATAGTAGAAAGTACTCCACAGAAGCTCGTTTTCATGAGACTGCAAGCTCCCAGGGGCCAATTATAAATACGTAAGTAGAGGTGCGGCTTATTGTTAATTTACCTCATGCCGGAGTCTGTTGTGTAGATTGAAGGGGAGAAGGATGGCAAGTGTGTGGCATTTTGTGTGCCAGCCCTTTATAAAGGGTCTTCCCAGACGTGTCTGGGTGTGTGGGGGTCCCATCTCTTGGGGCCTGTTGCTACCTCTTGGACCCTGTGGGCTGCCCTCAGACTGTGGCTGCCACCCTATGTCCTTTGAGGACCCTGTTCCACCGGCACCCCCTGGTCCTCAGTGGCCTCCCAGGAGCCCAGAGGCCCCTCTACCTGTGACGGTCGCCCTGGCTGTGGAGACAGTGGAGATGCTGAGCCGTTGCTTCCTGGATGACTAGCTCAGTGCTGAGCGGCATGCGGTGGGGCTGGCAACCTGCCAGCTCCTGGTTCTCTCTGTTTTGTGTTCCTCACTCATAACTGTTTATTGTGACAGGTAAACACTTGTTTTGAAAGCTTGCAGGCATACTATTAAAACACAAGTGTTCTTGACACAGTCAAGCTGGGCTGTAAAATGTTTATCTTTTTGAATGACAGATGCTGGCTTCTCTCTTCCTTCTTTCCTTGTTTTCTTCTCTCCTTTCTCTTTGCTTTTCCTTCCTCCCTTCCTTCCTTCTTTCTTTCTCTGCTTGGCCTACTTCCTTCCTCTCTCTCCATGCCTTCCCTCCCACTGAAGGGGTGGCCGCAGGCTGCGTGTTCAGGCCTGGTGTCTCATGAGGAGACCTGGGGGTGGGAGCCAGTGGGCAGGGTGAGCAGGACTTTCCCATTATGTCTTGATGCCACGTATTCTGTGTGTGTGTAAGTGTCAAAAAATTTTGTAAACATTCTGCTGGAAAATACAAGAAATGAAAAAAATTAGATCCCACTAGAATCAAGTTTTTTTTAAAAAAAACTTGTTATTTTGAAATAAGCATGGATTCACAGGAGGTTGCAAAAAATTGTAAAGAGGTCCCATGTACCCTTCACCCAGGTTCCCCCAGTGGTAACCTCTTGCATGACTAGAGCCCAAGATCACAACCAGAAAATTCACATTAGAACAACCCACAGGTTTTACTCAGATTCCACTTGCTTTACATGCCCTCATTGTGTGTATTGTGTTGTGTTGTGTGTGTGTGTGTGTGTGTGTGTGTATAAGGTCAAGGGGTTTCCTAGAGCAGCTCATCTTGGAAAGGAAGGAGATGTGGCAGAAGTCCCTTTTGTTTACAAATGGGACTTTGAGGGGAGAATCTTCAGAGGGTCCTTCTTATTAAATGTGTTCCTCCCAATTCCCTTTCCCCACAACACATCTCAGTTTGTAGGGTCCTCTAAGCTGCATGGTTGCGTGTCCCATTCTTTCAGAGACTTGCTTTCTGCTTTCAAAGGTGACAGCTAGCTTGTGAAACTTACCTATGCAAATGTGTGAGTAGGAACTAACTCATCAAGGCGTTATGCTTTTCAGCCAACCATTAATGAGAGCCCTCTGGCAAAGCTACCCTTATGCTGAAAAAGTGAGATTAATGGTGGGGACTTCAAGCCACACTGAAGGCCATTTGGGGACACATAAATGATAGGAACCAAGTCTTAATGAGACTCTCCGTTTTCTTTACACAGAGTCACATGGTCCATTGTCTAACTTCCATCACTGATCTTAGCCTTAATACCTGTGGACTGATTTAGTCTTACTTCCACATGACAGACCCTGAGATACGAGAAGACAGCTCCAAAGCCTCATTCACATCTCCATTCCTCCAGATTAAATATTTCCTCACCAGTTCTTGGTGAGACATCTGTCATTCTCCATGGTTTCCCCTTCTGTTAAGTGACATCTCTCTTCAACTCTGGTTCCCCAAACTAAAGAGAGTGGCTCTGTGGGTGTCATACGGCCAGTGTTGATGCAGATGGGCCCTGGCCTCTCTTGCTCTGAGGGAGCTTTGCCCTATGCAAGCCCTGCTGCAAGCATTTCACATGGTGGCTCATGTGGCTTCAACTGTCAAGCCCGTGTGTGTGCACTTTACATGTAGACATGTCAAATTTTATTATATATCACCCCTCGCTTTAGTCTTTTGAAATAATTTTCCATTCTATTTCATGGAATTACATTATAGGGGCTCATCATAATTTCAGAAGCCATCAGTAGAAAAATAATTTGATAAGACAAATGTATGCCACTATTTCCCTTATAGAGAGAAGCAATACATCATTGTGTGTGTGTTGTTGACAACTGAATCCATTATTTTTTTGTTTTGTTTTTGGCTTGAAACAGCAGATACACATTCTCTCACAGGCCCAGGGACTGACAGTCTGAAACTGAGATGTTAGCAGGGTCATGCTCCCTCTGAAGGGTCTGGGAAGAGTCTGGTCCATACTTTCTTGTAGCTCTGGTATTGCCAGCAGTCCTTGGTGTTTCTTGACTTGAAGATGTGTTGCTTTACCTCTGTGTGCTTTGTCACACCGCCTTCTCCCTGTGTGCATCTGTCTGTCTTTGTGTCTTTTCTCTTCTTTGTCCCTTCAGATGATATGTTCAAGTCCTTACCTTTTTAATTCTAGAATGGGACCTTATTTGGAAGTAGGATCATTGCAGATGAAATTAGTGAAGATGATGTCTTACTGGAGTAGGGTGGGCCAACATTACTGGTGTCCTTATTAGAAGGGTCCATTATTTTGTAAAGAAAAAAAAATTAAATATCCTTCTGAACCATAAGGACATTTCTAAAAATTTAGATTTACTTTAAATCAAATATTTTTGAATTTATTTTAAAATAATTATAGATTCATTGGAAGTTGCAAAACACAGCACAGAGGCCCCATGTATACCCCTCACCCATTTCTCCTCAATGGTAACATCTCACATGATTATAGAACAATATCTCAACCAGGGAAATGGCATTAGAACAATCCATAGGACTTACTCAGAATCCACCCATTTTACATGCATTCATTTGTGTTCATGAGTGTAAAGTCAGGTGTTTTTAACACTGGAGATCAGGTTTAGTGTGAACAGCTTTTAGGTGTTAGATCTGCCTGATCTGATGGCATCATGATCACACTCAGAGATGGGACTGGCTGTGATTGTCCCCAAGCACTTAACTTGTTCTCTCATCTGTAAAATGACCATCATCGCACTGACCTTCACGTTTCACAGGGCTGAGACATGACCCCAAGAGCACTTTGTAAGCTGGGAAGCTCTGTGTACAATTAGTCCTTCTTATTAAAATATTACTCTCTTAAAAGAAACGCACTCTATTCACATCCAACATAACACATAATACTTGTATTTTGTGTAAGTAAGCTTATCACATTTGACGCTACAGGAAGAAATGGAGTTTTTAGCCTGGTTTCCCATTTCCTTTCATGTATAAAAACATTCATTTGGTAATTAATATAATACATTCACAGGAATAGAAAATAAAAGTGTCCCATTAACATTAAAAGGTAAGACAATGACAGTTCAGGCAAAGTGGAATTTGAAGCTCTTGTTGAGATGAATGAAGTCTTTGTGGTGGAGATGTTCTCCTAAGTAATTAAACTGGATTATCAAGTACAGTTCAATGACCTCTAGGGAGGCAAAATAGGAAGGCATCATTCTTTCCAATATTGAATTCTGATGGCTTTGGTATTGGACACTGTCTGCTGAGAGGAGTACTTGCAGGTAGGTCAGAAGTGGGAGCTGATAAAGCACCTGCTCTCAAGAACGGAGAAAGATGGGCATGGAAGGCTCCCTAATGGAAGAGACTCCAACTAGGGCCTAATGATAGAGCTTTCAGGGTTCCTGGCACTTTGGGACATTATTGGACTCTGAGGGAGACCTGTGGTGGAATTTCTTGCCAAGGAATTTATTTAATGGCCCAAACTTTCTTCAAACATAATTATCTTCTGAGAAATATGACTACCTTAGTGGTTGAAGATATAAAGAGCTTGAGAAGGTTTAGATAAACTAATGAATAATAGATCTAGTGTGTGTTGTTAAAGGGAATTCAGGGATGTTCACAGTGCTGCCTTTGAGGTTGACATCAAGGACTTCTGTGCTCTCCACAATGCAACTCTGGGTGATCCTGTTAAATGGGGAGCACTAGATTGGAGGTTCAATGTGCTGATTGTGAAAAACAGAAGAGAACTTAAGATGTTCTTAAGTTTTAGAGTTTTAAATTTGATAGAGTTGAGAACTATAAAATTATCTGTTGATTTATGGCTTTAAAACCTCAGGATTCTTTCCACAAAGGAAATTTTCAAATGAACCCATTTTTAAAAATAGGTGGTGAGACAACCTTTCCAGGCTGGGTGGGAGTCAAGGAAGGGGAAGACCCAGGATTTAGGAAGAGAAATAGGGCCTGGGTCTTCCTTGTGCTGAGATATTGGAAGGCTGCTTTGTAAAGCATCTGAGGACTTAAAGGCAAGTGCATGTTCTTCAAGCATCAGACCAAAGCTGGGTGGGCTTGATAGGTTATGAATCTCCCATGCAGACTGGATTATGGTAATTGGCAGGATCTTAATTCTTGGGAAGCAAGCAAAATCTCTTCATCCCCACAAGTACATGAAAATTATAAATACAAAACAAAACATGAAAACCAAATTATCTCCCAGTTTTCCCTCATCCTCAACTCCTTCCATGTCTGTTGTCTTCTCTGCCAACAACAGTATCACAGAAGACAGTGTTTGCATGGCTTCTGGCTCAGGCCCAGGGCTGTGAAGATACATCAGCAGCGAGACACACTCGGGACTGGCTTACTTTATAAGAAGATTTAATGGAAGGGTGTGGGTCAGGGATAAGTTAAAAACAAGAAAAAACTGGGGAGAATGGAAGGGAAGGAGGCATAAAGAGAAATGGAGAGAGGCTATGGAGATGTGTGCTGCCAGGCTAACTCCTCTTCAAGGACATGGTCTAGGGACTTGGGGATAGAGACCGCACATTTCTGGATGGTATAAGAGAACAAGTTAGCTAGACTAACATGAACTGCACTTTTACGTTACTGCCTCCTCACCATCCTCTACAATCGGATTTTCTCTTCAGGAGCTTAAGTATAGTTAAAACAAGCATGGGGGTAATAGGAATATAACTGAGTTTTCTAAAATTATACTTACTTTCTCTCACATGCCCCCATTCTACCACAAGGCAGGGATGTCATCTCCATCAACTCATGGTCCTCCTGGTGAGGTCTGGGCTTGGGGCTGTGGACCAGGGCCTTGGGGGGCCAGCCCTCATGTCTGAGGTCCTTGCCTGTTATCTGTCTGGGCTGGCATCTTCTGAAGCATCCCTTCACTTGTCTGGACTCCGTTGTTTGGTCCTCGTAGGTGCCTCTCTGAACATTCTCCTCGTCCAAGCCACAGCCTCTGTGCTGCAGATCCCCAGATCAGCCCAGGTTTGATGATTCAAACTGAGACTTGCACCACTCAGCATGCAGTAGTGCTCGTGGTTATGATTTATTACGGGGGAAGAAAACAAAACACAATCACTAAAGCAGAAAGGCATGTGGGGTGAAGTTTGAGGAAACCAGGCTCAAGCTTACATGAGTCTTTTCCCAGTGGAGTCCCACAGAATATGCTTAATTCCTGCAACGAGTTATGACAACACATGTGAAATGCTATATACCTGGGAACCTCATTAGACACTCATTGTCCAAGGGTTTTACTGGGAGCTGGTCATAGAGCTCTGCAAAGAACATGCCAAAATTCCAGGCTCTTGGAATGACAGCAGGTGTTCAGCATAAAACACATTGTACAAAGAGTTTAGGCACTCTGAGCCAGTCCTGTCAGCTAAAGAATGCTGAGAAACCTTCTAAAATACAGGTTCCTAGTGCCAGCCAGGGGACAACCTTGCAAGCAGGCCTTTCTAAAGAAAGCAATCTCAGGTCTGCATTGCAACTCCTTTCTGTACAACTTCTTTATCTCTTATGGCCTTCTGGGCCAGGTCTGTGCTGCTGTTGGACATCCAGGAAACCTACACTTCTGCTAATAGGCTCTGAGCACTGGGGAAACCCTGAGGCTCCCTCAGGCCTGGGGGCCCATGTGTCAGGAAGCCTTTTGTGTGCTGTAGTCTTGTTGCTTTTCTGAGCTCTACCTGGGATGAGGCAACCCAGAACCCTCTGATCCCTGATTCTCCCCAAGTGCACCTGCTGAGCATGCTGTTGCCCCTCTTCCACTCCTGGGATGTGGCCAGGGAGGCATCTTTCTTGTAGGAACCCACCAATATCTAAAGATGTTTCCTGTCACTCAGCCATGCTCTTTTCCTTGTTTAAAGATTTCCTTTTATTTTTAAACCAGGCACAGCAGGGGCTAAGATGATAAAGGAAGGAGAAACGGGGAGAGTGCCTTCCTTTCCCCCATCCCTGCTCAGTAATCTCTTCTCCTGCATCTGGCAGCTCAGACAGCTGCTGGTGGGCATGGTGGGCAGAAAAAGTACCCATAGAGGATGATTAGCCAGAAGAACCAATGGGCTGGACTTTCCATGACCATGGTTTCCCCCCACCCTCCTGTCCTCCCTGGAACCTTCTCTTCCAGGCCTGGGGCCCTTCAGAGTGCATTTCGAAGCCCTGTTCACTCACCCATTTATCTTCTGGGAGCAACGGTCATTGGGAAGATGACTGCCCTTTAAAGCCCACAGAAAGAAATGTGCAAATGGTATCCATGTGCTCTAGAAGAAAAAGCCCTGCTCAGAGGGTAGACAGGGCTCCGCCTTGGGGGGAGCCTCATCCAGCTTTCAGCACTGCTATCTTCTCTTGACATTGGAAACAGATGGAGCAAAGTAGCTCTCAGATGAAGGGGCTGATTTTTTCCTCACATTCCCCATTTGATTCCTCCTGTTGCACGCATGAGGCTTTGATAAGTAGAACCAGAGGAATTTGGCTCCATTTTTTGTAATACCATAATAACCGACGTGCAGCAGGATGCTGTTTCTACACACAGTGGTTTGATGTGGGCCAAATGGATGAAACTGTAACCTAGTTTTAGAATTTGGTTCACATCTGGGAATACAAACTAAAGCGCTGGATCTGATCGTGATAAAATATGATTTGGTATGATTAGCAGGGACATTAAACATGTGACGGATCTTTAATTTCTTGATTAAAAAAAATCCTCTCAACCCGTGGAAATACCATACCAGGTTCTTGAAGCATGGGCGTTTGGAGTTCTTTCCCATGTTATAGATTAAATTTTGATTCTTCATTAAATGATATTTTTCCCAGTGCTTAAGCTCACTATTTCCATTTCTAAAGGAGCCTGCGGCAAGGGTAAATTGCATAATAGCTGCTGAGAAACAGAACAGCTGTGATTAATTCAAGTTGGTTTGTTCAGGAACAGTGTATTCATCATCTGCATCAGAATTTAGTGTATCTCCTAGAAGTATTTCAGCACAGATGAAATTATCTCCTCTTTTCTTGGGTAGGGTCATGATGCTATCATTGATTTAGAAGTGATAAGAATAAGCCAAGCCTTTACAATTAAGCTTAGATAGAGTCAAGCTCTAAGACACCCTATCTGAGGTATCTGGACCTTTCAAATTTGATAAATGTGAGAGCCAGTATTTATTAACAGTTGTATTGATCAAGGACTGTGCTGAGCTGTAGATGAGAACCCTGACACTCAAGATGCTGAGTGACCAGCTCAAGGTCACACAGTGAGTGTTATTCCCCAGCAGCTGTGCCCTGGATATGACCATAATCTGCCTTCCTATACTGATCCATTCCTGATAACAGAAGCCAGGTTCCAGGGCAACCACAGAGCTGCTGAATCTACGTAGGACCAGTGATGTCAGTGGCCCGGAGCCATTGCTGACTAATACCACAGTGATGAGACTTTGGAGGCAAGTAAGGGGCCTAACCAGTCCAGAGGAAGCTTTTGGTCAACCCACCATTATGTCTCAACCAGGCCATCTCCACCCATCATTGGGCATAATTCTTTATGAAAACTGCAGTTATCTGAAAGTGAGAACCACAGCAGATCACATGATCAAGTGGTCAGGATGCAGCCACCAGTGTCTTCCTGTTTTCCTATGACTTGGTCCTTGGTACATCTCTGTGATCAGGGCATTGGGCTTGCACTGAGCTGTTCATATGCCACATGATTTATGTACTTATGCATATGTGTGTGTATGCATGTATGCATGTAGGCATGGTTTGTTGGGAAGAAACATGGTCCCAGAGATGGGAACAAGGAACACAGCCAAAAAGAGTAGTTTTCATGGCAAATCGTGACATTGAAGTCATTATCCTTGGTTGTTCTAGATTTATTCTAATTCCTCCCATACTACTGGTAGACCTCTATCCCCACTTTAGACTCCATATGGATCTTATACAAGTAATGAGGACTTTAGTATGAATTTTAGTCCCAAGGGATACCTACATTCCCAATGCGATGTTTACACACAGGCCCCCTTTCTCTTTCATGCAAGAAAGCAGGTAGGATGGATAGATAGCAGAGATGTCATCGCAGATAGATACAGAGATGTAATTCCCAAATTTTCAATTTATTATAAATAACAAATTACCTGCAATTCAGCTCACAATTCATCAGGACACACCAGAATGTTAGGCAGTTGTCATGGACATCTACAGGTTTAGAGTGTGAAACACAGGGACCAGGGATCCGGAGACCCAATTCTAAGTTCTAGCTGTTGACCTGGCATGAGTTGCTGGGTCTGAGATTCTTCCTCCATGAAATGAGATGGCTGGCTGTTGAGCTTAGTTTATCTAGAGGCATCTAGGACTCTGATGAGGACCAGAGTGACAGTAGGTCCCGCAAATCTGTAGATGCACTGTATTCGCTGCTGGCTGAGGAGGGTACATCTCAGTGTAGAGTACCCTGCTTATTCTCTCAGGGTGCAGAGCCTCAGCCCGGCATTGTTACATTTAAGTCATCAGGTTGCCTGACAAGCACTGACCCCAAAAAGGAACCCAGGGCATGGTGCACAGACTGTAGGTGAGTTCTTTTTCCTCTTTTAAGGATCAGTCCTACCAAGGATCTGCCACCCTGGAACCTGCCAAAGAGATGGTTGGACCATCAGTGTAGATAATTGGTGATGCCGTTAATCAAAAGCAAATTTCATTCTCCCTTTCTCAAGTGATGGAGCAATGTCATGGCCACAGCAAAAGCAAATTATGCCTCAGCAATTCTGCCAACATGCTGGGTTAATTGCCTTTGCAGACCTTTATTTGATAAAGAGCAAAAAAGGAGAAAAAGTGATTTAGACTTTCAGTAATCTCTTGGGGTTTATGCCTTCAGCCACTTAAAGTGAATAAAAAAATTCTAGAAATTTAAGGCTCTTTTCAAATTCTTCCCAGGTTTGCTCCATCTATCATCTGAGCTGAAACTGCCCTATGATATATTGTACATGGAGACGCCACTACATCATCGGAGGTCTGACATTGCCATGGTTCTGTAGGAGGTTATAATGCAACATAACAAATTACAGTGGGGGACAGTGATAAATTTAGTTTTGGGGAGTTTAAATTAATTTTGAGCTGCTTCAAGTTGGTTTAGAAAGTAATTTTTAAATAAATCGAGGTGGATGGGGGAAAGAGAGTCTCAAAGACTAACATATGTATAGGAAGTTCAGGGCCAGGTCTGGCTTTAGTCCTTGGGGGAGTGGGTGCAATCAGTTAGACCTTCTATCCTAGGACAGAGCCAAGCAAAGGGAGAGAGGGCTGACCTTACGGGCAAAGATGTGAATGTCAGGTGTTGGAATGTTCTCTAGGATCCTATAGGCACTATTACCCCATCTTACTTCCTGGGGTCAAAATTGGGTTTCTTGGAGTGCAAGAAACAGAATTATATGGCAGGACATCAGAAATAGTACACAATGCTTAAAGTAACATGGCTTTGGAAGACATTACAGATCATAGAGGTAGTGTGCTGAAACAGAAAGAGCACAGAATCAGGAATCCTGTGTTCTATTCCCATGCCTCAAAGCTGCTGCTTGTGTGAACATGGGTCTCTCTGAGACTCAGTTTCTTCATCTGCTAAAGAGAGGGATAAAAAATGCCGTGCACGCTTCATAGGACCCTTAGGAAGATGCAGGAAATGCCAGTGAAACCCTTTGCCCTTTCAAAACTATAAAGAGAGCATTGTTGCTGTTATCACTATTTTGGGGTAGTTTAGAAGTCAAGGCATTCTGGCTTGATCAGGACCATGCTAGCATAATATAAAATATATGTCCATGTTCCCTAAACTTGTGTTGAATAAACAGTGTGGTAGAGGCAGTGTTTTTGGGGAAAGGAAGTGATAGGTAGGCACGTTGGGGAAAGCAGGACGCTGAGATGGAGCTCAGGGGGAGATGTGCTCACAGAGATAACGGAATGGTTCCAGGGCATCCTAAAATGGGAAATATTGCCCACCATTTTAGAGAGACACTGCTCATTTTACAAAGACAGAGGCAAGAAGAATCTGAGTCAGTAAAGCTTTTTTTTTCACAAAGAAATACTCATTTCTCAGTGCATGGGGGAATCAATTAGCCACAATGCCGTGTTCAGGTAGACTTTAGATTAGCTCGAGACCACTCCACTATAGATAATTAACCTTCGTACCCAAATTAGCAGTGAAATAAGCCAGTTATTAGTTTTCATAATGAAAAAAATTGAGTATTTTGGAAAGTTAAATCCCTAGAGCTTAAATTAAAATAAGCATCTGGGAGAAATCCCTAAAGTATACTTCAATTCATTAAAACTACAAATTCCACAGTAGATTGAACTGACAATGTGCCTTCTCAAAAGGAAATTGAGTCTCTCAAATAATCATTTGGATTGACCTCAGAGAGTGATTCTACTTGATGCCTAGAATCTCAAAGACCAGCTGAATAACTGAGTTGATGTCCTTTTCTTGCTAAGAGGCAAGTGGCTGGCTGAGAATAAGAGAAACTACACAAAGCACTAAAACAAACAAATGGTTTTATTAAAGGTCTAAAAGGAAATTGTCTTAACTCCAGCCTGAAGGACATGCTGTGGTTGGCTTGACATTCAGGGTGACAGTCAGTGTACTCTACAGATCACTGGGCTCAGCATCAGAAGGACTAGTGCTCTCTCCTCCTGGCTGTGTGACTTTGGAAAAGTCATTGATCTTCTCTGCATCTCAATTTCCTTCTCAGTAAATTGGGAGAAACACTGACTACTTTGCTCATGTCAGTTTTGAGGATCAATAAACACAAAACTCTGAACATAGAGAGGCACTAGAAATCTTAACATATTCTTCTCCTTCAGCTGGAAATAACTTCATATTCCCCAGCCCTAACCTCCAAGGAAAATGGCATGTCAAGGAGTTAGATATTAAAAAATATTTGCTAAATATTTCACATAGATAATCTCTTGTAATCCTCACAAAATTCTGTCAGATGTGTTATTATGCTCATTGTCTGCCGAAGAGCACTCAGGAATCCAGGGGCAGGAGCAAGATTTGAACACAGGCAGTCCCACTCCAGGGGCATGTGCCCCACCACGGTGCTGTGGATCCGTGTCTGTGTAAAGACAGGCTTCCTCCAAGTCCAGGATGCCCAGAGGACTCTCTAGACTGATACAAGTCCTACAAAATCACTGACTATAGTACCAAACCCAGAAGGTCATCAGATCATAAGCCAGGGCGAGGAGCAGACATCATAATTTAATACGTCTTCTCATTTTCTTTGTAAGGCAATCCTGTTACACTGTCATCAGTTTCTCCATTTTATAGCTGAGGGCATGGAGGCTCAGGAGAATTAAGTAACTTCCCAGATCATGCAGCTAGAAGGGGTGGAGCGTTCTGCCAACACAGTGGCATGGTCTTTCCTGGCTCATTGGCCTCCCCATGAAGGGCTCTGGTTATCAGTATTATTTACCCTGGTGAGGGTTTTCCTAAGACCATGTCACCAAGGAAATGCTGTTACATTTCATGTAGGTGAAAGGAAAATTTCCCTTACACTTAGTCTCTAAATGAACTGGCAAAAAATGAAGTCCCTCCTCTTGGTGACACTGGAGTGTGTAGGATCCTGTCAAATGGGAGAGGGCTCACCCCTAGAGCAATGCCTGATATTTGTATGGAATTACATTTTCTCATCCAAGTGCATTATACCATGTTATACTCATAGTATCTCTTATATATTAAACTGAAATGATCCTCAGTGAATAAACTGGCATCTCTGTCAGCCCCTGGCTTTTGAGGTTCACTGGGACTGGGAAGTTCTGGGGTGGTCCAGGCCCTGGTGGCTGGGGCCAAAGGGGCCTTTTTACCCTTCTGCTCAGCTATGAAGTCACCCTTCTTGACATGGGCAGAAACAGGCTGGTGAGTTTGCAAGCTCTGGGTTGTTAATAGCATGGCACAAGGCCTTTGGGGGCTGGGGCTGTCTGAGAGGTCTGTGCTGGGCAGCCACCTTGTTCCCTGCAGCTTAGTCACACAGGAGCAGACCACCATAAAAAAAGGAAGTAACAAAGTTAGCCAACTTTTCTGTAGCCTATGCAGTACATTAATATGAGACAGAGGCAAGAACATGCCGACTATGGGAAATCATCAAGGTGAGGTTGCACTGGAGATGAAGATAAATTCAGAGGGATTTTTCATGCACACAAAATACCCAGAGTTCAGTAAAGGAGACACAGTGGCCTCTAAGAGGAGACAGGATAATTTATTGAGAGGAGGAAAACAATGCAACAGAAATTCAATGAGTATTTGCCTGAGTATTCAAAAGGCGGCTGTAAGCAGATGCTTGGATTGAACATACATCCCCAAGGGAGAAAGCAGTATAGAAAGAAATCAAGACCGAATCAGGAAAAGATGATGAAGAAATTAGAAATTCTAAAGACAAAGAGAACTCAGATGCCCACAGAATCTGTATGAGCCTCCAGAAACTGGGAAGAAGGAGGTGAATGGGTGATTTCCCCACCACGGCAGGCTGGACGCTGTCATTCAGGCTGGACTGGGGTGTAGACACTACTTAGCTCCAGTGTCAGGATCCAGGGGCTGCGAGGGGGCTTCAGGGCAACCCCCAGGCTGGAAGTCCAAGGGATCCTTGGAAATAGCACAGGCAAATCAGTGATTATAAAAGCAGGGGTTTGCCAGAGGGTATTTGTTCTCCTGGATTTTAGGGGCACACCAAGAGTCTTTGGAAAGGCATGATCAGAACAGATAAATGACCA
Source organism: Manis javanica (assembly GCF_040802235.1). Lineage (NCBI taxonomy): Eukaryota > Metazoa > Chordata > Mammalia > Pholidota > Manidae > Manis > Manis javanica. Next base: position 38,111,590 of record NC_133165.1, on the reverse strand, counting down.
GAATTTGTGGCCAATTTCTGTTTTGCTGAGGGACACTTTGGAAAACTCAGAGTCTGAGAAACTGGTCTCCAGCTGTGAGCTCAAATTAGGGGAGGAATGAAGCTGAATTTCATAAATATCAGTTGTAGTAGTTCTCAAGCTGCAGGAGCTATGTTTCCATCAGTCCAGTCCCCAACATTGCCACCATGGTTGATATACAATGGAGAGTTCTGAGATCTCAAGGGGAAAACCAGAAGAATAAGATTTACAATAAATATATATATCTAAAGGAAAATACCATTCTAATATAGAGAATATCAATCTACTTTTATATGTCTTAATTTAGTAATATTGCACTCATTTTCATTTATCGTCCTTCTGTGCCCTAGAACCTTTTGACACTCTCCCTTCTTCTCAGTCTTAAATGGATTTGTTTTGCTTTGCTGCGGTTAATGTATATGCTAAAGGGACTTACTCCAAATTGGATCCTCCATCCAAATGTTTAGTGTGTTTCTGGTGTTGCCATGGGTGATTCTATCTTCTTGGATCTCACTGGAGCCCCCGAGTAACTCGGATGCTTGAGATAGTCACAGTTTTGTGTAACCTTGTTTAGCCTTCAGAGCTTCATGTCTTTCTCAAACCGTCACTTAAATGCAGGTTTGTGGGGGTAAACTGGAGCCAAAAGACAGGCTGGCAGGCCCTTTAGTCTCATCTCAGCTCACTCTCCCCAAACAGCATTTCTAGAGCTGGGTGTATTTCCTGTCAATTTTCTCCATGTCTTGTTCCGATTATTGCCACACACTCCACACCATCCATGCCAACTTCTTCACCACACAGCTCCATTTTATCCTTCAACACCTTCATGTATAATTATGCCCAGTGCAAATCATTATGGCACAGTGTTCCCAAGCATGAGCTCTTGGAACAGACAGGCCTGGTTTTGAATCCTGGCTCTGCACTCTGTGCTCCCCGGCACCTGACCTGCTGTATTAGCCTTCCATTGCCCCTCTCTCAAGCTGGTGCAAACTTAATGGCTTTAAAACAACACAGATTTCTTATCTTGCCATTCTGGAGGTCAGAAGTATAAACTGGCTCTCACAGGGTTAAATCAAGGTGTCTGTAGGGTTGTGTTCCTTTTTGCAGGCCCTAGGGGGAGAATCCATTTCATCTTTCCTGTCTTCCAGGGGCTGTCCACATTTCTTGGCCTGTGGCTCCTTCCTCCATGTTCAAGGCCAACAATGGCAGGTTGAGTCTTTCTCACCCCCTGGACTGACTCTTCTGTATCCCTCTTCCACTTATAAGGAGGCTTATAATTACATAGAGTCCATTTGGGGAATCCAGGATAATAATTTCAAGGTCAGTTGATCAGCAACCCTAATTCCATCTTTTTCCTTCATTCCCTTTGCTGTGTAATCTGATCTATTCATAGGTTCCTTGGACAGCTTGGAGGTGGAGGGCATTTTACTGCCTTCTACACCTGCCCAGTTTCAGAAAGTTTCCATCTTCTGAGTCTTGATGATGTGCAAATACTGCCTCCCACTCCAAGGGCTGATGATACTGGATATTTACTTTCCAAGGCTCAGGCTTGTGACCTCAGTCCAGCCCATTAAAGGTACCCACACTGGGCTTGGAGGGAACTTTTGAGTGAAGTGTAGGTATTTTTCCTAGCTGCATAGACTTGAGAAAGTGCTTTCATCCTCTGAATGGTTCTGTGACTTCCCAACACCAACTTCCAAGTGAGTTTTTTTGCTCTTCTTTTCAATATATTTTACATAAATCCCTTTCCTGCTAACCTGCAGTTGTCATTTGTTGCTTATAACACTGAGCCCCAAATGACACAGACACCTACCATCTGTGTAACCTCAGGCAAGACACCCAGCTTCTTTGGCTCAGTTTCTTCATGCAACACCTACCTCAAGAGTTTGGGAGGGTAAACAAGGTAAGGTGTGAAGATTTTGGTGCAGGACTTGGCACCTGAAAGACATTAATGGTAGGGAAAGGAGGAGAATGGAGTAATTCCAGCATGCTGAACTGAGGAATTAAAATCTTGAAATGGCAGAAGGCATGCAGAAGTAAGCTGGCATATGGAAGCAAGAACAAAGCATTCCGTCTCTGAGTTGTGTGTGCATTTTGAAAAGCCTAACAGTGCTATTCAGAGGTTATATGTAAACCCATGCTGTAAAGATAATTGATTGGGACACAACTGTAAAAAAGATAAAGTTTCTCACTTGAGACATAATGGAAAAGGTCAAACAAACAGGTTATGGCCATGTAGACCAAAGTCTACAGAGAGCTCTTGGTGACCATAGAGCAGAGCATCTGGACAGTGAGTCCCAAGGGGAGCCAGAGCCCCTCCCATCCACCCTCACACAAGCTGAGTGACATCTCGAGTGAAATATTTCACACCCTTGTGAGTGACCCCAATATGAGTTCTTGGCTATAACTGACAAAAGGTCAAATAATGGGACTGTCAAAAAGGTTTCTTAGAGATGGCATTGTTTGAAAATTGCTGATGGGCAGAGAAAACTGAGTTGAGTCAGTTAATTACTTGACAGCATGCTGCTTGCTCCTCCAGTGCAAAGCTGGGAAGGGACACATGCATGGCAAATATTTATTGGGTACTTATCATGGGCCAACTCAGGCTATGAACTTCACCTGCATTATCTTATCATGCTCCTCCCAGGTAAGTTCTATTAATAGGTAGGCACCTGAGCCTGGAAACAGACAGAGAAGAGAGGTTGCAAATGCCAAAGGTTTATCAGGAGTAACAGCCGTGAACAGCAAGGTGGATGGAAGCAGGACTGGGCAGGAGGAGTTGTCGGACCAATGCTGACAAAGCCCCTGCCAGCCCAAGGGGGAGGTTCCAAGCAGAGGGGCCCTTCAAGGAGCCTCTGTGGGATGGAAATGGCCTGGCCTGAGTCCCACTGCCTTATGCAGCTACTGACCTACAGAATAGTGTGATCATAGCCCCCTAAGCTGAAGTGGACCCTGAAGGCATTAGCAGCTGGAGGTGTCAACTAAGCAACTGAGTCCAGGTGAGGTCAGAGAGGTGTGGACCAGTAAGGAATTTATCTGCAGTTGCTCAACCAGGAGTAGCTGAGCCTGACATCCAACCCCCAGACCCTTAACTACCTACTGCACCCGGAGGCCCCTCTTGGGAATATCACAGAGGTCTTACAGAGATTCAGTGGGATAAGGCATTTGAAATTCTTTGAAAAGAATAAAGGTCTTTAAATGTTCAAAGACTTTGACAAGTGGATATTAAAGAACAATAAGCAATGTCCTATTTATTAATTTTCCTCAATATTCCCTGCCTGCTATTTGAGACATTTTACTTCACTTTCCAGAGAGGCATGAAGACAGACTCTTTACAGCATATGAAAAGTATTAATAATTTGGTATGGTCTTAATTCATTTCATGATTCAGTTCTGCTGAATCTACAGAGAGTGCTTTCAGCCTAGTAATTATAAAAGGTGCTTCCAAATCAGTTCTGACTTGATCTTACACTATTTGATCATTTTATTACTCTGTTTTACTTTATTATTCAGTTTGATTTGGTTCTGTTAAGAAACCTAAGGCTATATAAACTGTATATTTTATATCTTTAAAAGTCCTGTTGAGATGAATTATTATATAAAAATGCCCTAATGGTAAATCAATGTCATTTATTTTTAAACCTGAGAATATTGCTCCAAAAGCAGAAATTCTTGATACCATTTATCAGAGCACATGTCCCATGCTGTACAATGAGTATGACTAAATCTGATTTTTTTTCTCTTAAACTACAGATAAATTGTAAAACGTAAGTTCACTTTGTGATAGTGTCTAATATATGATTTTATTTTATAGGTAATGAGTCTGATGTAGTTGAAAACATGAGATGGAACTTAAAGTTCATGAGGGCAGGGAGGGTGGCTGTCTTCTCTGACTCTCATATGGGGACTTCCAAATAGTAAACATTCCATATCTAACTGTTTACTGAGTGAATGGAAGGCTTGGGAATCATACAGACCCAGGTTCAAACCCTAAGCATGTTCCTTTCTAGCTAAGAACTGCATGAAGCTCATTTAAGCTATTTGCTCCTTGGTTTATTGGTAACTTGAGGTGAATAATCCTCACTCTCAGACTGCTGAGGATTAAAGATGACAGTGCATGTGAATGAGACCTTCCTTATCCTTGGGGCATCAAGCAGAGTGCCCCACTGCTGTGTCCCACCCACATTCATTTGTTGAGATCCTAACCCCCAAAGGCAATGGTATTAGGGTAGAGCCTTTGGTAGATGCTCATAAATATAGGTCAAGCCCTCATGTGGATGAATGAGAATAGTACCCTTAAAAAAAAAGAGGCTCTGGAAAGATCCCACTCCCTCCCTTCATGTGAAGACACAGCAAAAAGGCATCTGCTATGAACCAGGAAGAGTACTTTTACCCAACCATGCTGGTACCTTGATCTTGGACTTCCAGCTTCCAGCAATGTGAGCAATAAATTTCTATTGTTAATAGCCACCCAGTAGGTAGTATTTTGATTATGACAAAAGACAGCTTGCTAAAATCCACACATCCATTGCACCCTCCATCTCCTATAGTTCCTATAGGATTACATATTCTAGCATAGGTGACAGGTTGTGATGCTGACCTGTGGGAGTTATCAGTAGAACAACATTTAAGTTTGTTTGGAGGGGATGTCAATCCTACCACTCAATTTGGTGCTTCTCTCAACTTGATGGCTTCTGTTAGTATCACCTGGAAGGGTATCATTTTAAGTGCACGTGCTTTTAATGAGCACGTGCCTGATGCTGGCTTTTAGTGCTTTCAACATATTGCTTGCAATTGTAACCCATCTGTTTGCTTGAGATGTGGATACAATGACCATTGTTTCCATTTTACAAAAGAGGGAACTGAAAACACAGAGATAATATGTTTAACTGCTGGTATGGGCACAGATGGTATATGCACTAGGCCACCTGGTGCTGGGACTGTCCCTGCTAACCTCCATCCACTCCTGCTTTTGAGGTAGGTGATGGTGGGATGCAGGCATAAAGAGTTCAGGGCCCTTGTAAGTTTTCAAAAAAAAAAATCCAATCCAACTCAGCCATTCAAAAGTACACTTAGTTAGACAGACCTTAGCTCTGCTTGGTTATGCCCCATGCAAATGAAGCATTGTACTTTCAGCTAGTCAGGAATGAGTTGTGATGTCATTAGTTCAGTCGACTATTAGGTCCACAGGACATGGACTTCCTCCTTTCAAGAAGCATATAAACCCCTAGACACTGCAACACAAAGGACATTCTCCTTTGGAGCCCCTCCTCATTAGCAGGATTCCTTTTGTTTTCACTCTTCATTAAAAGTTTTGCTGGTTGTTCCATACTCTTATCTGCTGGCTTCATTCCTTGTCACTTCCAAGACATAATCCTAGGAAAAACAGCATCTCATGCCGGTAACACTTTGATGAGTAAAGATACCACCAGAGATGTCTTGCAAATATTAAGGTCAAATAACCAGCTTGAAGGATCAACCTTTTTTTCCCAACACATTGCTTACATCAGCTGGTTGTGTTGGAGAGGGGTAGACACAATTTTTTTAATTCTGAAGTGAGTAATACCTTTGCCTGCATCATTTGTGCGCGCGCGCACACACACACACACACACACACACACATCGTAGTTGTCATAACAGTGTAAGTAGCCCTGGTTCATCTGAGAGTCACATGTGAACTATTCATTTATTCCATCTGTCATTCATTCAACAAACAGGTCTTCTGTTCATCCAGTGTACAAAATATAATGCTACATACTTAGGGGTACAGAGGTAGGTAAAACATTGCCCTTAGGAGATTATTAACAAACTAAAAAATCATTCAATCAGTTTTACAATCTGATATCTTTCAGTGTAATCAGTGTCTATCTCATCTAGCATTTAACAAATTAAGCCTATTCAGTTCAAAATGACAGGGGTCAATTGCGCCCATTAGGTCAAGACACCATTTGAATTATATAATTCTATCGAATGAGTTTAAGCACATGCAGGTCAGTTAAATACCCATCAATGACCAAGCTAGTAGTTGCAGTTGAAGGCAGAGAGGTAGATGTTTACAAAATGTTTACAAAAGCTGTTTGAAAACCAGGCAAACTCATTTTCTGATTGCTCTAGGTTTGAACGAGCTTTTGTTTTGATAACAAAAGAAGTCTTGATATCATTATGGGAAGAAAAGCTCAGAGTTTAGAATTCTGTGTTACTGTATGTATATATTTGGCTACCTGATAAAGTGCCTGTACTCCTGGGAAAATACTGCTAGTGTTTGATAGTGTACTGACAATGAGTACTTTACATTTTTCTAAATTAGCATTTTCAAAGCCTCTTCACACCACAGTGTATTTGAGTCTCAAAACACTTCTATGCAGATATTATGTTTATGTGATAAACAGGCGACTGACACTCAGAGAGGTGAGCACATTTCTCAAGTGAGTGTTTTAGGAGGTGATGGAGCCACAGCTAAAATCCAAGCTTTCAGACTCTGATCTTTTGGTCATCCCCTTGCAATGTTATGATATAAGGCTAACTTATGGACTAAACTGTCATTTTCAGTCCTCATAAACTCAAAATTGTTGAATGGAATTCCGAGTAGATACCTCTTATCAGGAATGGCAAATCATGTTGTCATGTCACTCACCTCTGCTCAGGGCAGAGAACACTAATCACCTTGGTGCTCTTTTCCACTGAATCTAGATACAATTTGAGAAGCCCTCTCAGCATAGCATCCAAGCAACCACCAGTGCCTGGAGGTGAGCACCACTGCCCTTCTTATTCCTGGGAGTGCTCAAGCAGAGACTGGTTGCTTAAGTTATAGAGGGAATTTGTGCATTGAAGATTATGGAAGGTTTGGGATAAGAGTGGTTCCCAAGCCTGGTGGTACCAAAGAATCTTCTGGTTGCATTCAGAAAGGTGTTCACTTAATTTATTTTTCATTGAGGTTTCTGAGGTCTAGCAAAGACCTGCTGAATCAGGATCTCTGAGGGTACAACCCAGGAAACTACTATCTGTAAATCATTCTGAGCTGATTATGATGCAAACAGATCCATGAGCCATAGCTTGGGAGCTGGACCAAATGACCTCTGAGGTCAGTTCTTGAATTTCAAATCTGAATTTTATGACCTACCGCAGCCTCATACCAGGGATCTGACACATCATGCATACACTCTCATAGGGTGAAGAGTTTCTAAATCACATTGCAAACGGGTAGCCAGAACAGGTGAGAGTACCAACTTGCCTGCCATTTGCATATTAGTGGCAAATTAGACTTCCCGTATTAGTAGTGTTCTTGGCAATATTAGTGTTACAAGCCCTAATGTATGGTGTTTTATACTTCAGAGAGCTGGAAGAGAGTACTGATTACATGCAAGTTTTCCAAGATTTCAGTTGGGAGTATTTCACATGAAAGTTAATTGTTCTTTTGGGGTTTTACCACTGGTTTATCCAATTAATGCAGTGCTTGCCTATAGATCATGGTTTTGCTTACAAAAGGGAAACTATATTATTCACTTGGATAAAATTGGGCTTGTTCTAAGAGTATTTTGAAATCAGCTTGATGGCTTCTGGAATGCATACACAACTGTTTTCACCTGCTGCCTTCTGAGCTGGAATGAGGTTTTGTTCTGCAGTAGAACAGCAGAAGTTGCTGATGAAACACAGTGATTAAAAAAGAGGCCAAGCAGATTTGCTTCCAAGGCTTTCTTCTTACAGTCATCTCTGTAAACTTGGAAATGGCTTTAGATAAAGAGCAGGAATGGTACAAACAATCCTTCCATTGTTCTGATATATTTTCTAGTTTACAGGAAGTTTAAATTCATCTTACCTCAGAGGAGACTAATGGTATTCTTATGGCATTATTATAGCATAATAGGCATTGTTATACCCATTTTACAGGTAACTGTGTACTCAAACTTTTCCATGTTTGTCCTTGTGGATATAGTCTATTCTCATTAGAGAACTCTAGACATTTGATGTACAGTATTTTTTCTTAAGTGGTCCCTATTGTTTCCTAGAATGAGTAGTGGGCATTGTTGGTATGGCCTTGAAATTGAACTTACCAGTTACACCAGTCCCATATTTGTGTGGCTGTGGTCAGGCCTGTGAATCTGCTCCAGTTCTTTTCCATTTTGGAAGCCACTGAGATTCAACATGTTGTTGCTATTGGAAAGAGTTTAAAGTTATAAGTTCACAGGGTCAGGAATAGGTAACCATCCATTCTTGCACAGTCTGAGTACAGACTCAAGGATGTGATTATGGCAAGTTATCAGAAGGGAAAACAGGGTGACAATGAGTCACTAAAAGCTGTAGGCCAGGGAAGGGGGCAAGCATTGAGAAGTGGGGTCTACTATCAGCATCTCATGAAAAGAATATAACAGTCGTTTCTGGGGGAGTCAATCAACCAGTTCTTTCTGTGGGCTTCCTTCTTGCCTAATTCTGTTTTTACTGGGTAGGTATCACTTAGCCCCTGATACCTCTAGGAAGGTCTATGTGAGGATGTGCAATAAGAGAGTTCCGAAAGTGACAGGATGAATTACTGATGCCGTCAGCCCCAGGAGCCTCAAGTTGGGCCTGGTTATTTCCTCTGAGCAAGCGAAGCCTCAGTGCCCACTGAGCTCCATTCTCAATTCAAATTCAGATGTCTACATCTCACAGCTGTAAACATCTGTGACTGCAGGTTAGGTAACAAGGTATCACTGGGTGTGAGAAGAGGTCCAGAATGGTATGAAGACACTCAAGCTCTTGTTGCTCAGTCCCAGGCCCACCCTGGGCTCTGCTTTGCCATGCTGGGCCTGGGACTCTGCCATGCCACATTTCTTTGCCAGCTGGCTCCATGTAACATCCTCCTGGGCCTGCAGTGGAGCCTGAAGGAACCTTGCTGAGAGCTGACACCAATATCTGAGCTTTCAGAGGGTGCATTCATGCTCAGCAAGAGCACAGAGCTGGACACTTGGACTTCCGCAGTACTTCTTCCAGGGCTATGCAGTATTTCTACCACTCTTGGACCTCAAACACTTCCATATGAGCTACAAACCCACCTGGGATACTGAGGTGGATTGGCACACTTCAGGGGTTTTAGGCAGTGCTAATGGCATGAACATGATAAAGCCCTCTGAGCTTGGTCCTTCCCTTTTGGTAAGTGGAACCACCATCACTCAGTTATGCAAACCATTAACCCAGCAGTTGATCTTAACTGTCCCCATCCCTCTTACTCCAACTGAAAACTATCAACAGGTAATTCCAACATAAACAAATAACTCTGCTCACGACCGCACACTCACAGCCATCTCTACTATGGCCATCCTGCAGCAGCCACAGTGCTGGGAATATGCTTCCAGGTTGAGCCGATCGTTTTTACCCCTTTAGGGTGCCTTGTACTCAGGCTCCATATAAGCCCCGATTACACTGACTGGCATTTATTTCTTCCTAGTTTTGACTCTGTATATGTGATTCTTGGTCCCATCTCTGGCTCTGTCCACATAATAGAAGGGAGAACATTGCTGTCTTGTCTCCCTGTGATTTGCTTTTTGCTCAGAGCATAAACAATCCTGTTTTGCTAATTCCTCCAGGTCCTGCCTGATGTCTGGCTCACATTGAGTTCTGAATCACTGTCTGAGGGATTTGACGCAATGAGCCAGTACCTGGTCTTTTCTGATGCTGAGTAGTGCAGAAGGCCAGAGGAGGGATGGTCCCCTGTGAACTGCTCTGAGCCGGAGGGAAAGAGAGGTGGGGCTCACTCATCCTTAGATGAGGATGTATGAAAGCTTCTTTTAGATGTTCAGTTTCATCCAAGTTTCATTAGTGGCCTGTCCATTTCGGGTGACTTTACAGGAGTACTAGGAAAGAGCCACCTAGATTTCACTGTAGAGAATTGCTACTTAACTATTTAGAACCCTCAAAAAACCTCAGATTTCGTCTTCCCTGGGCTTCAGCTATTTTCTTGAATTCTTTAATGCTGAACTGCTGTTTGCATTGATGATAAATAAATCACACAGTCATTCTCCATCTCAAGAAATGGGACAAGAAAGGGAAATCCCAGGTAACACCCAAGGTTAACTTTTTTTCTGAAGAACGTTTTTGTCCTTATTTAGCTAAGAAGGGATCTTAATGACTGGTATTACTCCCCTTTTGGAGCCTGGATTGAAACCAGAGGATTTCAATCAGAAAAGGGGAGCAGAGAAGACTGCTGGCTGTTGCTTGCTATTTCAGAAGTCACCACTAAGAATTTAGTGATTGCCAGCAAGTACTGGCTGTTCATTATCAGACTGTCTGAAAGCCAATTTTCACTTTGTGACTGCCAATCGGAGGGACAGAGAGAGACAGACAAAGAGAAGGACTCGCTCCTCATAAAGGTTTTCTTCCTTGTTTGGGAAGGAATGGGCATCATGGTGGCTGCCACAGCCTCAGATGCAATTTTTATTGTTATTCACCCATAACTTGGGGATAATTCAAACTACTGACCCCAGATTAATTGGCTGGAAGTGCCAGCTACAGGTTTAACTTGGGAGATTCTGTTGCTACCAGAGCCAGGGCAGTTCATAAGGACCCAAGTGTCTCCTACTGATCCCCATTTGCCCTCGTAAAACTGATTCACTTCAAAGACTTCTATCGCATTCACTTTCTAGCAGATTCGATGCTTTGCAAGACATGGCAGTTTCTCCGGCAGAAATGACAAACTGGCCTCCATGGCGTTGCTGTTCTTATTCAAACATTATACATCTCAGCTCTCTGGAGGTGCCTTCCAAGTCAGTTGGGCCGACTATGTAAGGAAGCAGGGAATTTTAGAACAAGGGGGCTATTAATCTCATCCCTTCCCTTTTATAGAGGAGGCGAAATACTTGAAAAGCCAAACAATTTCACTGATGTTGTTGGTGACATTCACATCATTCCTCAGCTTAATGTTTTACCATCCGCTGAAGATCCCTCTAGCCGAGGTGAGCATATGTGGTTAAATTTAGAATATGAAAGGGAGGACATGCTTAAAGTGATAGTGATTATTATCAGTATTATTCTAAATCTGCAAAACATAGCACCTAGAATGTGCATTGTTTCATCCTACATTTTTCCATTATTAGACATTTTGGGAATAAGGGAGAAATTAAGTGTCTCCTGAAATTTTGTCATTGAGAGATCAACACGGCTAATATTTTAATGTATATCTTTCTAGTTTTAATCTCTAATATTTTGAATGGTGCAATATCACCCTCATTTTAGTGAGACCTGGAAGGCTAGGAACACACAGAGAATAAATTGTGGGACAACGACTGGATAGACACTGGTCTCCCAGTTTCCTGTCCAGTGTTCCCTCTGCTCTACAGTGCTGCATAGAGACTCATTAAGACTGCCTGGAGGAGGAGGTCTGTGTCCCCTGCAGGGTAGGCCTGCAAATGGAGCTACAGAGTGGAGGCCCATGAACCCTCTGAAGCTGTTAGACCTGCAGGGTGATGGAACTATGCCAACTGCTATGCAGATCAGGTGCCTTCCCCCTCTCTCCCTCCCCTGTATCTATGCTATGCCAGGCCCTGTGCCAGACCCTGGGCTAGCAGGGTACACAAACCAGACACAGTTCCTGCATTTATGGATCTTAACATTGAAGGAGGCAAGTTGTGTAGAATTCATGGAAATGTGTGTGTGCATGTCCATGCATGCAAACGTGTGTGTGCGTGTGATGGTAGATTCTTCTGGAATGTTCAGTTCCTTTCCATGTGACCTGCCTTCTGTGAACCTGCAAGAACACAGCACGTGCAGGATCTGTTGTGAAGGCAGCCAGGTGAGCATTTGTGTGTATATTCAGGCCTTTTCTTTTCCACTTCTGGCTGTGATAACATGGAGCCAGTGGGAAGTTTTAAGCTGAAAAGGTGTTTTGTGATGATAATGGTGTAGGTCAATCCCTTTATTTCACCGGGCTCACAGACTCCCCCTAAGTGACATACCTAGAGAGGGCTGCAAAGACAATCCTAGAACTTGATGTCCTTTAATTTTTTTACAATTCTATTAATAAGCAGAAGCAAATGAGTTTTACTGTGCCATCAGCAAATGAGGTCAGTGATCTGTGTCTCTGAATAGTAACAGAAGGAATGCATTGAAGATGTCCTGTGAGTTGGGCACTGTCCTCAACGTCTTACATTAAATAACCCATTTCCACACAATATGAGGTGGGCCCTCATACTGCAGATCCTCATTTTGCAGATCAGTTACTTGATGTAAGAGGGTTAAATCAATCACATGGGTCATGAGTGGAAGGGTCTGAGGTAGAACTCAAGGACCTATGCTCACCCATGACATTGGGCTGCCTTTCTGAAGGTCAGCCCACAGCAAAAGAGAGAAGACTTGGCAAACCACATACAGAGCATATGGTCCCAGTTCCAGAGGGACCTGCTCACTCCATATCCTCCCCCATCAGCAGGCCTGGCTGGAAGGCTGGGGGCAAGGAGCAACACGGACAGGGAGAGACTCTCGACCCAAGTTCACAGTGACAGCAAAATCAAAAGAGCAAAAGGTCATACAAACTCCTACAATAATAAGAAAAAGACAATAAGACAATTAGAAGAAAAATGGGCAAGAGACTTAACTTGGAACTTTATAAAAGGGGACATCCAAGTAACCAATAAGTAGATGAGTAGGTGCTCTCATTTAGTTATCAGAGAAATGCAAGTTTAAACTATTACATAATTTCACTACATATCCACCAGAATGGTTAAGAAAGATCCAGTTTTGACAAGGATTTGGGGCAACTAAAAAAAAATCACACACATTGCTGGTGAGGCCACTGATTTTTTGTTCGGCCACTCTGGAAATCTGTTTCGCAGTATTTACAAATCTGATTCTGAATAGATGCACACCTTATCACCCAGACATTCCATGCCTAGGTGTAAATCCAACAGCAATGCATACGTACATCCCCATGTGTTATTAAAAAGGTGGCATGAGGGATGAAAATCAGGCAGGTGGAGAGGTGGGTTGTTCACCAAGGAACAGAGTCCCCGTGGTCACTCGAGAATGGTGGGGAAGACCAGACAAGGATATGTTATATCAGAATCAAGTGAGAGGAGGCAGAGTCAGAAGATGAAAGAATCAAGCAGTGGCGGAGGATGTCAGCACCAGGCAAGTCCTGGTTAATTCAGGGGTGGGATTATCAGCCCCACTTTGCATTTCTGTGTTGCCTCTGGTTAAAGCATGGAGCCTGAGCCTTGTGAAAAAATCAACTCTGGTTGACAGTGTTAGATTTCAGCACTGGGAACCACTTTAAGGAGAGATGCTAAAACAAACAAAAAGAATCTTTGGAAGTAACTTTACAAAAGACAAAAAAATAAAAAAGATTGAACCAGTATTGCTGAGTGAGCTTCTTGTACTGTCAAACACATAATTCATACTTCCCACCAAGCAAGACTAACAGTGAACTCGCTCCTGGGCTTGCGGTCCCCGATAAGACTTGTACCTTGGCACTCAGAGATCCTTGTGATCTTCAGTCTCCAGCTGTGAGCAGAATGCAGGCCACAAAACAGTGATTAGATGGCTGTTATTGCCACCATGGGCTAAACTGTTAATATTGCATCATGAAAGAAATAATTTTAATGTGCTCATTGGGCATTTAAAAATACTGGAAAAGGCATGGATTACCAGAATTGTGCTAAAATCTCAGAATTAGGTGGAAAGCCAAAAGATTTTTTTTGACCACCACTTTTTACCCAGCATCTCTCAACGAGGAATAGTCCCACCCTCAGCGGGCATTCGAAAATGTGTGTATGTGCATGTGAGTCACAGCAACTGGGGGGCATTACTGACATTTATTAGGCCACAGATGCTAAATTTTCGGTATAGTCTGAGAAAACAATCATTTTTGTCTAAAATGCCATCCTGTTGAGAACACCAGACACTTGTCAAACTGCAAGAATGGTACTAGGCTGAAATACAACCCCCATTCTGCTCACCTGGTAAACTCCAAACTATACAGAATGAACATATATTTAGGAGGTAACACTCCTAATTCCTTGCAATTGCTCTCCTGTGACCATGCCTTATTTAATTTTGTATACCCACAGGTCAGAGTGGAGTGTCTGATACACAGTAGGTATTCCATAAGTATTTGCCAAAGAACTGAATAGATAAGTAAGTTCATCGAGGCATCTCCTGTTTGTATGGGCAGTAGGACCACATTGCAGTACTGTTACAGCTTTTGAAGATCACGTGGATCTGAAACACACAGAGGAGAAATAATGGTGAATAAGGTATAAATGGATGTAAGGAGCTCTGCTCCTAACTTTCAAAATTTCACATTATGTTAGGCAAAATAATGGCTCCTATTCTAGGATGTACACATCCTAATCCCTGGGACCTGTGAATGTCTCTATATTCAGCAAAAGGAACTTTGCCAATATGATTAAGAATTTTGAGGCGAGAGGTTATCTAAGATTATTTGGGAGGGTCTGATGTAATCACAAGGGTCCTTACAAGAGAGAAACGGCAGAATCAGAATCATGGAGATTTAAAGATGCCATCCTGGTGATGCCATCTTTGAAGGTGAAGAAAGGGGCCATAGACTAAGGAATCCAGGCAGCCTCTAGAAGCTGGAAAATAGAAGGGAATGGATTTTCTTCTAGAGCCTCCAGGAGAAACACAGCCCTACTCATTCATGTAGACTTCAGAATTTTAGAATTATAAGATAATACAGTCACATTATTTTAAGCCAGTAATTTGTGGTAACTTGTCACAGCAGCAATAGAGCACTAATACGCACGTGAAGAAACTTCAGATCAAGAATAGTTGGACTGCTCAAGGTCAGGCGATGGGGTTACACAAACATCAGCAAAAAAGCCAGGTCTGCTGATCACCACTGAAGTGCTTCCTAACATCACCATTGAGAAAGAATACTGAATAACCCTTTCTGGAGAGAGCTGAGCGTTCTCAATTTTCTCAAGCTTTATAAACAAACTTCATGAACAGTGATCATGCCTGTAAAATACAACTTTTCAGAAATCTGCCCTCTCATCAGGTGTTATCCTGTCAACCTGGTGATGGGACGTGGCTCACAGTCAACCAGAGCACAACCTGGGTGTACTGGGGTATTTAGGCAGAGGTCTGGGTGAAGATATCTGTTGGTGTTTTTTTAGGCACATTAGAGTTTATTTTAGGCCTACAGAGTCAATAGAGTCTGACTCTATTGAGGAATTTCATCCTCTTCTGCCTGAATGAGGGAATTCCAATTAAATGCCTTCTCTCTGCCTGAATGTGTCCTTGTTTCCCTAAGAGCAGCGGCTGTACACAGCAGCACCTTGAGAGTTTGGCCTTAGTAGAATCATCAAGACGAAGCCCAAGGAACCAGCTGGCTCACATTTGCAGCTGTCACGCCACATCCGGGCCTTCAGGAAAACGAGTCTAACCAGCGTTATAACTCCTGGCCCTGCCTGTGCTCCATGGACAGCTACACAGGTCTGCAGGGGTGTTCTTGATAGAATGTAGACAATTTTATATTTAGTCTCAGTGGCGTTGGAGTGCAGAGGGAGATTTTCTGAGGATATTAATAGAAAGTGCTGTTACTATTACTGATCTGTGCCTTTTCTTTTGTCTATGTATCAGGAATTTTATTGGGCTGGCCCAATAGAAACTAGAAGTTATAATGGCTTAATAACAAATATGTGCTTTTTTCTTTCTTTCTCAAGAAATAGAAGCAAGGAAGTAGATAGCCCTGGGCTGGCTTGCAAATCATCTCACCTGCAAGAAGCTGGGCTTCTTCAGTTTTCCTTTCCTATCATTCTTAGTGTGTGATTTGCATCTTCAAGCTTATCTCAGGTGGCAGTTGGAGCTCCACCCACCCCACTCTCAGCCTAGGCTGAGGCAGGAATCAAAGCAGATGAGCAAACACATGGCCCCAGCTTTCAGTCTCTAATGAAGGAACATTCCTAGACACCCTGCCCCGTAGCTTCCAGTACTTGCATTCATCAGCACTTAGTCACATACCTTGCCCTAGCTGCAAGAAACACTGGAATCTTGAGGTTCTGTTACCAACCAAGAGGGGAAGACTCGATACTGGTTGGGCCACCAGCTGTCTGTCACACCTTTATTTTGCATCCATACCATGTGGTTTCTTCCCATAACTAGGCATATCTCCCTGTTTCCTCCACAAGGTCTGAATTTTAGAAGAGCCACCCCTTGTCATACAAGGACTGCAGTGGAAGGTGAAGTGTTATTCAGATACTGGCACTGGATTAATATGGGTGTGAACAGGTCCTGCCAATGCCGAATTGTACCTGACCTTGCACTCCTGGAGGTTAAGGGCCTTCTCTCCATCCTTTTGTGTTCTGGGAAACGGCTTATTGCAAAAAAGCCCCCCTGCTCCACATGCCTTAGAGAAGACTCTCAGGTGCCCCCTGTGTTTCCCGATGACAAGGCCAGACACAGACTCTAAATTTCCATTCTTTGCCTTATAAATGATTATCTGTTTTGTTTCCACTGATCAATTGGAACAAAATGCTTGTACCCAAACCCTGCTTAAACTTCTCTGCAGAGGCTGACCTTTGGCCACCTCTAGCCAGAGCCAGCACACAGCCCCTCCTGAGCAAAGGTTGGCCTCCGGGAAAAAGATTCTTTGATTTACTGTCCAGTCCTGCCAGTCTTCATCCCACTTCCCCACATCTGGTTCTCTCCAGCCACACTATCCCTCTCTGAAAAGAAAGCCCTACCTCTGACTTGCTTGCAGATTTTACAATCAGATTGTTCCCCCTTTTGCAATTGTCATACCCCCCCCCACACACTTTGCAATAATCCTTTTGAGTAACAGTCTGTCTTTACTAAGCCAAGAGTTGTTTTCCTTTGACAGCCCCCAAATATTGGGGCACCAGACAGGCACCCATGGACATTCTCGAATGGGCAGGCTGGGGGCAGATTTTGCTGCTGTTGCCAGGTAAAACGGGGTACCTGTTCTCCCATACAGTCAGTGTTCCCTTGAATCTGCTGTCCCTTAGGACTGACAGGTGTGGGAGGGGCAACTGGTACAAGGACTGCAAATAGCCTCTATATGTATCAATAGCAATAATGGTAGAAGTTGGAGGTTATACAGAACTGCTTGGCAGAAAAAGGAATAAAAGAGTTTGTTGTCAAAATGGTTGGGAGACTCTGGGTTAAGTGGGTTAACAGGTAAGGTTTTTCACAGACATTTTGTGAAATGCTCAACAATAGAATATTGCATACAAGGCTTCCCCAAATTTTTAGACCATGATTTGCCAAACACCCAGGAATATCATGAGGAACAGTTTGGGAAATGCTGACTTAAAGCCTTTCCTATACTTCCCAGGCAGGAGATAGCGTGACCATGGGGGTGGTTTTCCCAGGGCAAGGCTTACCCATTGTGCTCTGGATGTGCTGACCCCTGTGATTTCCCCAGATGTGGAAACTCAACTGCATAATTTTTGGGAGTGTAGGACAGTGAAAATAAAGGATTTCCTGTGCTCTTCTGTAACTGCCTGATGCACCATGTAGAAGACAAGCTTGCCTTTGAGCTATGGTCAGGAAGAGGGGATCAATGCTTCAAAGCCAGTGGTTAATGCTGCAGGTAGATATCAGATACATTTGAGTGGCAGGTGTCCTCTCTCTTTGAGTAAAGAGATATGCTAAGTAGCCTTTATCCTGGGGGAAACACAGTAAATGGGTCAGATTTTCCAACTGGAAGATGCTGTGTTTAAGACATTTTTGATTTATGGCAGCTTTTGTTTGACCCTGGCTTTCCAGTTTGCAACTAATGTCACCAGGGTATCTGCCTAATGCACGGTGGTGAATTTTTCATGGCAAGACATGTATTTGTGCTATTGGCCTCCAGGGCAAGAAAAAAGCGTGGCATGTCAAGAGCAACATAAATTGTTCGGTAAATCTTTATTCCCCCTAGACCTCCCTGCAAAGTCCCATTATTCGTTTCCCACTCAACCGTTCATTCATTTACAAACATTTATTGAGCAACTTCCATTTCTAAGTACTGTGGGGGATACAGAGATGTATAAACCAACGTGGGGATATAAGTGTATGGGCAGCAGGTGTGAACATGTAAAGGAACAAAAAGAAATTTGAATGGGGATCCCTCTGTGGCGTGAGTGGTCAGGCGTCTCAAACGCTGCCAGTGAACATGCTTATCTTGTAAGAATAAGTCTCGGTTCTGTAAGACTCTCCTCTAGGGGCTCCCGGAGGGATCAAATGCCATGTCTCTTTTTGGGTTCAAATCCCAGCTATGTCATCTTAGGCAAGCATTCCGGAGCTTCAGCACTTAATCCCCTTTACTGTAAATGAGGGGCTTCAAACAGTTCTTAAAGTTTCTTCAGCTCAAAACAATATACAGTTGACCTCTAACAACATGGGTTTGTACTGTGTGGGTCCATTTATACATGGATTGTTTTCAATAAATACACTGGAAAATATTTCTGAGGTTTGCAACAATATGAAAAAACATTTTCTTTTCTCAAGCTTACTTTATTGGAGGAATACACTATATAATAGATATAACATATAAAAATTCACAGTAATTGACTTTTTATGTTATTGGTAAGGCTTCCAGTCAACAGTAAGCTACTAGGAGCTAAGTTGTGGGGAGTCAAAATCTGTACGTGGATTTTTGACTGGGCAGGGCTCAGTGCCCTTCCACCTGCTAGGTCAGCTATAATTTGGAGAAGTTTAGAGATACACACACACACATACTTGAGATAGAATATGGGTATGATATGCATATACATATACACACATATATAAATGCATGCATATTTTTCACATTTGAAATTTGTCATATCAAATTGCTTCCAGCTAGGGTGTGTATGTAAGACAGGGTCATGGAAAAGTTGGCCTTTACATAGTGGGCTTAAAAGAGGCCCAGGTGTTGGATTTGAGAAGGTGGGGATGCTGAGATGGCATCATTCAGGACAAAGTGCAGGGTCAAAGGCACAGGGCAGGGAGGGAGAGGTCGGGGCGTCTGTGGGCTGGCTCCCAGTGTGGGTATGGGTGACCGTGGAGTACGGGTTTCATGGCCGCAGAGCCATCTCCCCTTTGCTCACAGGGCTCCATCCCCACCCTGTCTCTCTGTTCTCAGGCCTAGGCACTTGCTCCTCTCTCTGCTTGACTTGCTCTGCCCCCCTTTGTAGGCACATCCTGTGCAGTCTTCAGACTCCCTCCCTCCCAAGGGAGCCCTTCTGAGCATCCACACCCCTGCACACCCAGGTGTCAGTCTCCAGCTTATGGCCTCCGAGCTCTCCTCACCATTTCCAGTAATGTTTCAGCACACCTGTCCATTGGGGGCTTGTCTGTGTCCTTGGGAATGGGAGCCCATGAGGTGGAGGGCAGCACTCGCCAGGCTACTCGAGGGTTCCCTGTGTGCAGCATGGGGCTGGCATGCTCTTGGTAAACATTTTTTGAGGGAATGAATGAATGAGCTGTAATTCACACTGTTGTAAAATTCAGGGGAACCATAAACTGCATACTTCTTGAATGCACAGAACCTCTGTTATATTTTTCAATTTAATGCCTTCCCCAGTGCCTACCCAGTTCAACATACAGGGGATATAGACCAAAAGAAAAAAATATTTTTTAATGAAGTAAAGATGTGATGCCCCCTTGCTTTGCGAGTTATGGTGAAGAGGTCCCTTCCCTTGATGCTCAGGAAGGGGTGGTGGAAGCCTGCACAGACCCTGAGCTCTTGGTTTTGCCAAGAACCACACCTTTGTCCCCCTGTTGGAAGAGATCTCAGTGCCTACCCCCAGCTCTGTACCCCGATACTGCCCCCCAGCCCTGCTGCCCCACAACACCGTGACCCACTCAGCTGCCCCTTGGCCCTGCCTGGTGCCCTAGCACTCGGCCCCTCCTTGAGGCTGCTCCCAGACCACAACTGCCCCCCGACACTGCCCTCTTGGAGGGTGCTTGAGCGAGACTCTCACACCTAAAATCTGATGCCAGTTCTGGGCCTGGACAATAGCATGGTGGTCACCTGGGAAGCGGGAAGCTCTGGTTTCTTGCCTGCAGCAGCTTTTTGTGTGTGACTCATGACCCCATTTCCTGCTGTTCCTCCTTTCTCTTTCGGGGCTGTACCTGGTCACCTGGTCACCTGGGCACAGTCCTCAGGCCTTGCCCAGATCTGAGCTCAAGATGATGTTTGCTCAACAGGAACAGCCAGAAGGTGTCTCTGATTTCCCCTAGGTGTGTAAGCTCTGGAACCAGGTCCCAGAGAGGGCAAAGGCCGCAGTGAGAGTTTGTACAAATATTACCCAAATACCCCAAACTGTGATGATCTCACTCTACTAAGTAAGACATTTCTTCCTTTATTTGAGGATGAATGCTGGCCTCTTAACTGAAGACTGTGCCAAAAAAATGGTTGCCTGAGTTTAAACATTTGTACTATGAGTAATAATTGACAAAGGACATTCCTATATTATGACTAGTAATAATAGAGCTAAATGATATTATTATAAGCCTTTAAGAGTTTATACAATACTTCCTTTTACATTACCTCATTAAAGTCACAGCTGAATCCTCAGAGTAGTATTTTATTAGCACAAGAAAACTGTGACTCAGAGAGTTATGTGCCCAGTGTCATTCATCTGGAGAGCAGCAGAGGATAGAATCTAGCCCACGGCCTCCTCAAAATTCCCATGCATTTAAACACATCTCAGTGTGCCCTTTCTCCATGGAAACTAGGCCTTGTGTGGGGCTACTTGGGTGATGGCCAGGTAGGGCTAGAAGACCTGAGTAAAATTATCAGGTAAAACTTGTTATAGGATTTTTTTAAGGAAGAAAAAGGGGGAGATCCCTGGAAGTAGGAACCAGAATCCCACTCCTACAGAGAGTACAAGTGAACTAATGTTGGGATCTCTTTACAATCACTTAGTTTCATCATCATTCTAAGAACCACAGAATGCCACATTCTTCTAAGCATTCCCATTCCACATGGGAATAAATTTAGGCCTGAAGTGGTGATAAGACTTGTGGCAGATTGTATACAATTAGCTCCATCTCACATTTGCCTGGGTAATGTGACTTGGCCTCTTTTTCCATTAAGGGGTGGAGTCTATTTTCTTCCCCCTTGAATCTGGGCTGGCCCTATGATTTACTCTGAGTATTTGAGTCTGATGGAAATAACAGTCAGTGACATCCAAGGCTAGATCTTCATAGGTCTTTCTTTCTCCACACTTTTAGAATATTGAGAACAACATACTTTGAGAAAGTACAGTCTAACCTATTAGAGGATGGGAAACTGGGAGAGTAGAGGCCACCCAACCAAAAGCCAGCAACAATGGCTGGGTGTTCCTGTGAGGCCAGCTTGAACTTTGCAGCCATCCAACCCTGTAGTTGAATGCAGCTGTGGGAGACTGAGTGCAGGAGAAATCAGCAGAGGGACAGCACAACCAAGCTCATCATGATTCTGTGAAGTCCTCAGAGAGAACAAATTGTTGGAGTTTTCAGCACCCTGAGTTTGGGGCAACCAGAGGCCAGGTCACGTTACCCAGGCAAATGTGAGGTGGAGCTAATTGTATATGATATGCCACAAGTCTTATCATTACTTCAGCACATTTTTCGTTTTAAAATTGGCTGTTGCGTGGTGTCCATGAAAGGAAGGGAACAGGACTGTCGGGACTGTGGTGGGAATCATTTTCCTAGGATCTTGGGCCCTGAGTAGGAAAGGTCTGACATTCTCTCTTGGCCGCAGGGTCACATCATCACACTCCAAGGGAACCAGCCCAAGCATGAAGCCTCAAAGAGCAGAGGGAGACTCTGCCTGCACGTGAGCGGGTAGAAATGAATGAGCACTTCCATACCCAAAACCGAAAATAGTTGGATTGGCTTTGGGACCAGTTGGTGTGTGAAAACTGTAGGGTATGGAGAAAGTAGAAAGAACTAGTAGAGGCTAGAGAAGGCCAGCCCACATACAGTCGTGGAACAATAGCAAAACTGAATCCTGAGGTATCTGGGGAGATATAAAACGTACCTCATGAACTTGAGATCCTGACCAAGGAAATTTCCAACTGTAATTTTGAAGGGGCCAAGTTGCTTTAATAAATTATCTTATCTGCATATCTTCTAATGAGATATTGGAAGAGAGAGGAACTAAAGAAGGAAAGGTTCAATTTTTATGCAGAATTTAGAGGAAATATAGGAAGGCTCAGAATGTGCTGGGTTGAAAAATAAAAAGATTCTCAAAGTAAGAAATGACCTTAAGACCAAATCAAGGGAGTGGCTGTATGACCCTTTATTAAGAGTTCAGACGTAAGGCAGGGCCTAATGGGAACTTTTGGTCTAACCGAAGGGCTTCTGAGATTCTGAAGGGAGTGGTCTTAAAGCAGCTTCACCTATAGCCCAAAGGAGAGAGGGACCTGACATAAAATCATCACAGATAGAACTTTGGGGGCATGGAGTCAACAGTAATCAGATTCATAGGAACGACATAAGGTTTTAAAGATTGTTGTATTGGTAGCTGGCAGTGAATTGAGATGTGAACCAAGTTTTCTTCTATAAAACAGCTATAAAAAATATCTAGTGTAGTCTAAGTGCTTACCATGTACCACAAGCCCATTGTCAAGGACCTAGTGCAGATCGCTGCACTTATCACAACACTGCTTGGCTGTAAGGAGGTTCCATTGCTCTTTATCCATTTTATACATGAGGAAACAGGAGCTTGGAGAGTCTATGTGCCTACTGCACACAGTTGGGAAGTGGCAGCACCAACTCGAAGGCATTATGCTTTTCTGCCTCCCCAGTGGTCCATATAACCAACAGGGTATTTGGTTGGCTCTGGCTATAATTCCACTCCACTAACTGTGAGTGAAGAGAAGTTAAGATTCACCCCATCCATCAGCCCAGGGTGATGATCCTTCCTGGAACCCCTGTGTGCTATTGGCCCAGTCTTTGTTGGGTGCCCTCCAACACCTGATGTTTATTCAGGCAGATTTCATTCTTTGGCTTCTACGAGCATCTGGAAAAGAAGACTCTCAGCTGGTTTACAGCACCCCATTCAGACCTGTTAACTGTCTTCTTGCCCTAACCAGCCCCTGCCAATAATAGTTGTGTGGGATTCAGATGGTGTGAAGGACCCGCCATTTGAGAGGATAATTTGTGCTGGTGCAGCTGCTCTCCCTTTTGCCCTTGGGTTTCTGTATCAAACCATGTCTGGTTTTGCTGTTATTGTTGCTGCTTTTCTCCTCTTTCCACACCAATGCTGTTTGCTTGTTTTGTTTTTTTCCCCTTCCCTCAGGAATAGAAACTTAAACTATTTTGTACAGAAAAAAACAAATTACTGAATTACACAAAAAAAGATCTATTACTCCTTCAGAATGAAGACAAATGTACAGCTTGAGGTATAATGCATCAATTTGAGTAGTAAATACAGAAAACAGAAATGATATTTATATAGAGGAAAGGAGTAAAG
This sequence comes from Manis javanica, assembly GCF_040802235.1. Lineage (NCBI taxonomy): Eukaryota > Metazoa > Chordata > Mammalia > Pholidota > Manidae > Manis > Manis javanica. The sequence continues at coordinate 38,088,198 of NC_133165.1, read as the reverse complement.
ATATCACATGACTGGAGAGAACAATAAAGATGAAGGAGGCAGGCAGGTAATGTAACAGACAAAGTTAGACCTCGGGGCAAAGCCCCACTCAGGGATGTAGTGGGTGGATTTTGACACAGTAAGAATGGAGAGCTTTGGGGTCAGTGCTTCCACTCAACATGAGAAACCCCTCAGTTGCATCAGTGCATGGAATTTAGCTCTGGGAAACTTAGTTCTTTGGACAAAGTGTTGCCCACTTAAAAAAAAAAAAGCAAATAATAATACCTATAATTTATCTACCACTTGTGACCTAAGTAAAATATATTATATATATTTAATCTAATCTTTACAACATGAAGTGGATCTTATTATAATGATTACTGTTTTTTTAATGGGAGAAGTATAGAGAGCAGTGAAGTATCTTGTCCAGGGTCACACAGCAAATAATACTGCAATGATGACGCCGTAGTACCTCTCTGCATTCCTGGGAGAATCACCTGGGTCTATGTCTGGCTCCCTATAGGTGTACTTAGCAGAGACATAAGAGGGACTTCTTCAAGTGTACTGGTGGGGTGAGATCCCTGAATCCTATGGGAAAGATATCAGGAGGACCGCAATGAACCACCTTCTCCAAGTTTAGTATATTATCTAAGGCTTACTGGGTTTGAATGCTGGGTTCACATAGGAACATATTTTTGATGACATTTGGGAACACCTGTAGTGGATCTACTAAGCTATGGCTGCAAATTTCTCCACTCTGACCACTGCGTGTCAGAGACTGGAGGCATCTGAGTATTCAGAGCACATTTTTTCTTTTCAAATTGGCTGTTGCATGGTGTCCCTGAAAGGAAGGGAACAGGACTGTCGGGACTGTGGTGGGAATCATTTTCCTTGGATTTCAGGTCCTGAGTAGGTAGGGATTGACATTCATTCTTGGCCGCAGGGTCACATCATCACACTCAAAGGGAACCAGCCCAAGCACGAAGCCTCAGAGAGCAGAGAGCAGACTCTGCCTGCATGTGAGCAGACATTGCCCTCTGCTCCTGTGCCAACCCTCACCAGCTACTATTTTTAAGACCCTGCTGCCTTGACCTTCACAGCTTGCCTGACTCCTCACATCAGCTTCTGCCTCTCTGACTTCTGACCTCTGTCTTGCTGGGGAGCCTGGAGTCCTACACACCTGTCCTGTCTGTTCCCCCTGTAGAAGCTCCCACTCTGGGCCAACACCAGATTGTTCCAGCCCAGGCTGATTTATGAAATGAGTGGAACTACCTGCCTCTGTGGCTCCCTGGATGGCACCTCACAGAGCTCCTCTGGCCACCTGTTTCCAGATGTCACATTCCACCTTCCTGACACTTCTCTATATGTATGGATAGAACCCGTCTGTACCACATCCCCTTGGGGAGATATACCTGTGCCTTCCAAGTGGACAATTTATAAAGAAAACCAGAAAATGGCCATGCTGATAGAATAAACCTCAGGGTGATTCTCCTGTGGCCTTTGCAAGCACTATGGGCTGACATCCAGTGCCTCCGCTGGGTTATTAGTAGGAGTTTGGGGTCTTGTAGGAGGAGGGGCCTTTCTGCAGGCTCACATCGCTCATACATCCACAGAACACTATTTTACTCTGTCAGTTGCTGAGTCTGGCTGCCTGTTTACCTTCCTCCTCTGATTGTGAACCCCTTGAAGGATAAGATCATGTCTTCAAATTTCTGCCATGGAGAGGTAGCTTGGTTTCTCACTCTTAGCAGATGCTAAATAAAATTTCTTACTGTGACTTTCCATAAAACTGAGAAGTGACAACTAGCAATGAAGGGGCGGCACGTCCATGCTGGCTCAGGGCAGCGCATGGCGATGTTCTCCTGGGGGAAGGCAGGGGCCTGTGCGGCAGAGTGGTCTCAGCGGGCTTCATGAAGGAAGCTGAACATAAGCATGTCCTTGAGAGGAGAGGAGAGGAAAGGGACGGCCAAGGGCACTGCAGGCCAGAGGAATCGGCGGGTGACACACCCTGAGGAACGGACTCACGCAGCCAGCGTAAAGGGTGGTGAGCCCTGAGTGGGAAGGTCGGGCTGAAGCAGACAGTGCAAAGAGGATCACTGAAGTCTGGTTAAATGTATAGTTTAGGACTAGATTTTGGAGGGCCTTCAATGTAAGCTTATTTTATAGATGACAAGTAATTAAAGTTTCCAAATACGGAAGTGATAAAAGTAGCATTTTTTTTAGGAATCAGGAGGAGGGATGGTTAAATAAATTGACAGCCTCTATTTTTTCCATATCAAAGATTTTCTTGAAAGCTTGGCACCTTATCATTCCTCCCTGTCTCCATCTGTGTCTGTGTCTGTCTGTCTGTCTGTCTCTGGAAAGGAAACGGGTGCTTGCTGCTCATTGAGGGTTTTGAGCAAAATCAAGTGAATAGAGATAAAGCGTAAAAGGGGGAGTAGCTCCTGTGAGTGAAACTCCTGGGGAATGTGAGCTCTCCTGCTGTCTGCGGGCAGGAGCCTTCCTAGGGGGGTCCCGTGGGGCTGCCTCTGAACTTGGCCCACTGCAGGGGATGTGATGCTGATGGCCACTTGGGGAAAGAGCCCTGGAGTCTCTCAGTTAGTGATCCTGACCGTTTGAAAAACACAGATTTTCCATTTTTTCCAGGAAGGGGGACGAGATCAGTCTGTAACCAGGATGTGGTCCGTGGTACCAGCCAAGGATGACTCCCACCTGCTGGACAGGCTGTTCTGGTCGCCTCTGCTGAGGGAGACTCCCCAGCCGTGGTGGTGGTGGTTCCCCTCAGTGAAGGTGGTTCTGGGACAGTCAGCCATTCCCACCCATGGCGTATCTGTGATTTGAAGAAAACATTGAGATGAACACTCTGGAAGCCTCCTTGTCTTGAGAAACAAGTTCGTGGTTCACGTTGGGCCAGCCCAGGTCGGAGGCAACAAGCCCTATGAAAGGGAGCCTTTGGTTTCTCTTTTCTAAAATTCCAAAGTAATGAAACTAACTTTATAGGGGTGTGCAGGGGAAGGAAAAACATTAATATATTTGGAGTTCTTTGAACAGGGCCTGGTACATAGTAAGTGCTCAATAAACATCAGATATTGTCATTTCTATGGAGCTGACCACCAAGAGGCTGACATTATTTTCAAAGACTACATTCTTTAAAATGCTGGTTTTATTTGTTGCTGAAAAGAAAATCTAATTTTAACACATCTTAACTCTCCAGTTTATTCTAGCAGTGTGATGTTGGTGCCAGACTTCCTTGATGAGGTGGCAACCAGCACTCAGAGAATTGATAGCAATAGTGATATCCTGTCTATGTCTAGCCTGGGGGATATTATATTATTATATGCTTTTATGTTATGTTTTATTATTGTATCATTGTATGTGGTTATTGTGGCTCATATTTAGTGAGTGAACACTATGTGCTGTACCTAATTGTCTCATTTAATCCCAATGACAACATCATCAGTACTATTAACTTCATCTTGCACCTGAGGAAACCAAGGCAGAAGAGGTTAAAAAATTTGCCTAAGGTCACACAGCTAATATGGAGCAGGTTCAAGATTTAAATATACCACAACATTGTCTGCTGCACTGCAATGTTTAGGTCCCTACCCTGTAAGGAACACATAAGAACTCATAAAGGGAAGAACTAGGTTTCCTCTCTCCCTTTCAACCCCCTCCCTGTGTTGGGGCAGAGATACAGCCACAGTACAGAGTGTCAATCAATTCCTTACTTCCTTGGACGAATCCTGAGATATCCAACTCCTTGAATATACTTGTGCTATTCTTGGGTCTGAATGCTGTGCCCCAATATCTGCAATGTATCAGTTAGCTGGCTTTGGATGTTACCTCCACAAAGCCCTCTGTGATACCCCCAGTGTGAAAGCACTCACTGCCTCCTCTGAACATCGGGTATGGTACCCTCACCTTCCACTTGGTATTTTTGTATTAATGCTAGTCATATATTGTCTCTAGTTTTGTGAAAGCAGAAATGACATTTCACATAAAGAAGGGCCCTTTGATGTAGCTGATTTGATGCAGCCATTATCATGCATATGGCTCTTATCATATCCCCCAGTGACTGGCCAGGTACATCGTTGATGAGAATCAACCTTCTAAATCTTACTCACCCCTGATGATAATAATTACTTATTTTAACTGAACACATACTTTTCTAGGCACTGCAGTAATCACTTGATATTTGTTATCACATTTATTTCTCTTGATCTCATATTGGGCCTATGAGGCAGATCTATTCTTATGTAGATTTTGCACAAGGGCAGCAGGGCCCAAGGACACAAGGCTGATGAGTGGCAAAGCCTGGACTTGACCTCAGATCCCACAGTGAAGTTAGGCTCTACCTCCATCCAAGATTGACCACCGCCACAGTCCTTGGTTGTGCCTATTCTTGACTTTTACCCAGCCCTTTACCTCTGCCCCTGACCCCACCATATCCCTGAAGGGCTGGTAAGGTCAGTAGAGATGGGATAGAGTCACAGTGTTGAGTGAGAAGGACTGGCATGCACAGAACATAGAAAAAGTTAATAAACACCTTGTAATTTTAATGACTTCTTGTTCCAACTACAAAAAATAGTCTCCAAGACAAAAATGGTAGGATCAAAGTAGCACCTCCACAGCAGCTGGGTCTCCCATGGCAGCATGTAGCATGCTTCATATATGGAAGATGTTTATAAATATTTGCCAAATGAATTACAGCCTTTTTTCCTATTGTGAAGTTACTTGATCTCTGTGTGCCTGAAAAGTTATGATTTTGTAATTAATAAAGCATCAATTAAAGTAGAATGTTGGAATTGAAAGGGCCTTTATAACTCAACTAGTTTAACCATGTCATTTTATAGGTGGGGTCCAGAGAATATGCCATGGGACTTATTAGTGAGCTACCTCCAATCTCCTTGACATTTCTGGCCTAGACAGCTGAGGATGGAAGGGTTGATGACTGACTTGGTGCTATTTGTTTGGAGATATGTGCCACCTTAGAGGGAAGAAGGAGCCAATAGATTCCTTTTTTCCTACTGGTTTTTTTCAATACAGCATCCACCCAAGAAAATTGTATCTTAGAATGATATATTTTTGCATATGGTGACTTGTTTATCAACAGCAAGTTGTTTCCATCATGCCAGTGCCAGAGAAATTGACTGTCTCATCAGTAATGTGTTTAGAACCCGTCTTGAGTGCCAGAAAACCCTTTCTATATGTGGGCTCAAGATTTAGCTGTCTAAATACAGTATGATTAATCTGGCCTGCTAGGGAGCAGAGAGAGGGCTTAAACCATAGGAAGTGACAACAGTTAGGAGAAATTTTATGTTACCATGCCAATGATTGCCCTATATGATTCAAATATGAATTAAGCTGTGCACTGGCCCTTACTGACAGAGGCATAATTATGCCCAGCCAGCCTTGGAATTTCATAGAGATCCTGTTCTGTAAGATTGTGGCTTACTTTCTAAGCATAAAGGCTATGCATGCCCTTCCTGAAAAATGTCCCCGCAGCCCAGAATTTAAAGTCTTACTGGTACTAAACCTAACATTAGATTATGAAGTTATGAGAAGGGCTTCTATGCCACAGGCAGAAACCAGTCTAGTCTCATTGCTCTTGTCAGTCCTTGCGGACTAGAGTGAATCATTTCTTAAGAACCTAGAAATGAGGGAAACAAGGATGCCTTCCAAGTGTTCAACTTTAATATGGATACATAATAGATGAGAGCAGAATATTGCAAAGTTACCTGAAAGAGACAGAAAGAATAGACAGCAGCCTTATCATACCTATTCAGATTTTCAAAGAAAGACTTTGACAATCAGGAGAATCCCTGTGGGCCATGTAGGTCCCATCCCAAGGACAGATCCTTAACAAAGGTCTTTAAGTGTTTCTGGTGCTGGGGACATGGGCACCCCCAACAAGGGATGAACATGAAAATTGCAGTTAACCAACTCCAAGGGTTTTGGTCCGATTGCTAAAGCTGACTCTGCTTTACCATGAGGCTTTCAAACATTCATTCCATCTAATGAATTCTTCTAGCTCTGATTATATGCTCCGACAACACTCTTTATGTAGAAGCTGTACAATTTCTCACTGTAAATTGAAAACCCCTATTTGATTTTAGACATCAGGCCTGTAAGTGTGTTAATGCACGTTTCCCCCTAAGAGAGGAATCCAGTCAACATGAGTTAATGATTTCACATGTCTGGGCTGGGGGGAAGAGGGCAGAGGCAAGCCCTGGATGGTGGTCTATTAAAGAAGGTCAGGATGGCCGTATCATGGGGCCACTTCATGGAGGAGAACCATCCTGACTTCCACAGGGTGGAACATGTTCAAAATTCATTCCACTGAGGCTGAGAGTGAAACATCTTTTTTCTTTAAAAAACATTGTCTGATAGAAACGCACTTGACTCCTGGTCAATGCTGGGGTTAGGGCCACCAGCTCCTTGCACAGTTGAAAATTCCCATACAATTTTTGACTCCTCCAAAATTTAATGACTAGTAGCCTACTGTTGAAAAGAAGTCTTACTGATAACAAATAACACATATTTTGTACATATATTATATACTGTATTCTGATAGTAAAGGAAGCTATGAATTGAAAGGAAATGAAATGAAATGCAATGAAAGTAAAGGAAATGAATTGAAAAAAAATAGTCACAAATGTCCAAACATTTTTCAAATATATTCATTGAAATAAACCCCACATACAACTCATGTTGTTCAATGGTCAGCAGATATTCTTTGAAGGGGCAGCTGTGGTGAAATGTATAGAAAAATGCTAAGTAACTTATAAATTAATGTGTGGACATGAATTAAGACTACTCAGTGAAGTCTGGGGCTAGAGAAAAGCAGACTCTGAAAACAGAGGCTAGGCTGCAACCACACAGAGGATTTTCACCCTGGATGGATGTATTATTTAATAGAGTCAGTTTCTGCATCATTTAATTTTCCCTAGACAGACAAAAGTGTTTTAAAGTGAAAACTGCCAAACCCTTCAGTCTATGGTTGTATGGATCTATTCTGTGGCAAATGCTGAAAAGCCCTAAGAAAATAATATACATCACTGTACCCTACACCAGAATAAAATGGCTCTTTGTAGTATGAAATTATATTGTTAGGTTTTTCCCACAACCTTCTCCTTGTTCAGCAGCCCCTCCAGCCACCCTGGGCTAGCACCATGCTTGCACGGAACCATCAAGAACCAAGTATTTTCACTTAGCTGTCTTCTTCATGAGGTACCCTCTGTCGCTTCAACACTTTCATGCCCACTCCCAGCCTACTTTTCTGGTCATGTTACAGGTAGGAGGAAGGGAGAAAAATGAGATGGGATGGTGTGTTCCTGCAGAGTTAGCCCCTTTAAGGAGCCTTCCAGAAAGTTCCATTTGACACTTACAGCCCAATGGCTACGATGGTGTTACATGTTTATGAGAAATTCTGGGAAGTGCATCTGTTAAAAAGATGAGCACAAAGTAACTGGATTTCTGGTAGAAATGAAGAAGGGGAGAATGGAGAGGTTCGGTAACGGACAGTCTCTGCCATGGCTACCAAGACAGAAACCTGGGACTCCACCTCGATTCTGCTATTTCCTCACCCTTTACAATTTTCAAACACCCAACAATTAATAACAACACACCATTTCACTCTTGTGTTTCCCCTCCTATCCACGCCTACTGTACCTGCCTTAAGACTCCACATGTTTCACCCAAGCTATTACAGTAAGTAAGAATGTCTATGGGTTTTGCTGCACTCAGCCTCATCTTCCAGTCAGCACTCATGCTCTTAGCCCTTCAGTGGCTCCCTATTATCCTCTGAGTGAAGAATCAAACTTCTCCCTTGCAGCTTTCCTTCTGATCTGTACTTTGTTTATGCCTCCAACTTCACATCTGTATTGTTCTATCCTTGCACTTTTTGGCTCCACAGTGGGAAAGAGGTCTGTGCATTCATGACCAAGGGTCTCTCCCTTTCCCTCACACTCCACATCCATACCTTCCCCACCTTCCCAATGTATGCAGAATGTGACCCTTTCTCAATAATAACTGTGTAATGAATGAGTGAATGAATGGTGGAAACATTTGATAAGTGCTCCATAAACACTGATTCACTTAAAGGTAGCATGATGCATGCCCGTGGCGGGGATTAGTAACAGCATTTTAAATGTTTATTTAGTGCCACAGGAGTGGCACATACATTATTCTGAATCCTCAAAATAACCCTAAAAAGTAGAATTCCTTAACTGAGGATAATAATAGCTCATAATAGTTAATGCTTCTTTCATGCTTACTAAGGAGCAGACACTGAACAGTGTTCAGCAGGTAAAACTGTTAAATTCTCACCACGGTCCTGTGAGGCAGATTCTGTTCTCTGCCCACATCTTCAGATGAGGAATGGGAAACTAAGGGAGGGGAAAGGACTTGTCCAGAGTCACAGACGGATGGGAAGATGCTTCTATAATTTATCTGTAAGATGGGTGTTAGAAAATGTTTGTGTGTGATTTTCCAAGGTTTCTGCTCCGAGGCAGCCAAGACAAGGATATTAGTGATAATTATCTTAAATATTAATGTCTGGGTGTTTCTTTTGAGGTAACTGCTTTGTTCTGGTCCCTGAAGGAGACAGTATAGAGCGATAAATACGACAGTGAGCATTGGAGTTGGACTGTCTGGTTTCAAATCCTGGTTCTAGTTTCATGACCTTGGACATGTCACTTCTCTCTTTGTGCCTCAGTTTCCACAAACATGACATGAAGGTGCTAATAGGGCCTCTTTCTTAGGGTTGTTATCAGGACAAAATTCTAAGTGCTTATGACAGGGCCTGGTGTGCAGAAAGCAGTCTATACACATTAACCGGTAGTAGTAACGGTGGTACCTGTGGTGGTAATTGTAGTCATAGCTGTTGTCCTTGTTTTGAGGCAGTCACAGCATTGACAATTAGACATTTCTAATCTGACCTGATCTGGTCTATATCGGAAACTACACAGCTAATATTGAGACTAAAATGGATTTTTGTCATTGTGACCACTTGCCAGCATCAGAGGAAGAACTTTGGGCCTCTGTGCTGCTTGCTCTTCTGACATGGATCATTCTGAACACTTAGAGCCTGTCCCTCAGAATCCACTCCTCTCTCTTCTTAAGGCAAGAGTATCCAGAGTTTCTTTGGGAACTTGTTAAAAATGCAAATTCTTAGGCTTCACACTATGCCTTCTCTGCCAGAAATTCTGGGGATGGGGCCCAGCAATTTTTGTGTTCTGAAAAGGTTTTTCAGTTGGTTCTGATGCTCATGAAAAATCTTAGAACCACTGAGCTGAGGCCTTGCTATTCCACAGGTGGCTGCCCAGACCAGTGGCTCCTCCATGGCCTGGGAACTTATTAAAGTACAAAATCTCAGGCCCTTTGCCAGATCAACTGAGTAAGAGTCTGCATCTTAATAATATCTCCTGGTGATTCACAGGCATTAATGCTTGACATCATGGCTTTTAGACACTGGTTATCAAACTTGGCTGAAAATTGGAATTAACTATAGAGTTTTAAAATCTACTCCTGACTAGGATTCAGTCTCAGAGATTGTGGCATAATCAATCTGGAGAGCAGCCTAGGTAAAGGGATTTTTGCTTTAATTCCCCTGGTAACTCTAATATGTAGCAGAGTTGGAGAGCCATTGACCTAAGGCAGGGCTTTCAAAGTGATATTGTCTGGTCCACAGCACCAGTCTCATTGGTAACTTGTTAGAAATGTACATCCCTGGGCCCCATCCCAGACCTACTGAATCAGAAACTGTGGGACTAGGGCCCAGCAATCTGTTCCAGACTTTCAGGCGATGCTGATCCAGGCTGAAGCTTGAGAACCATGATTGGGGGCTTGGGAGCCTCTGTCCATAGCTGGCGGGTAGTAGGGAGGGTGGAGGAGACCACCAGGATGACAAACCATTCTGGTTTGCCAGGGGGTTTGCCAGGGGCTAAAAGATTTGCCTAGACTGGGGCTTTTAGTGTTAAAATTGGGACAGTCCTGGGCAACTTGGGAGGGTCAGTTACCATAGATCATAGGAGATTCCATCTGTATGTAGGTGGCACATAGTCCATTCCATTGGCCAAAACTCAGCTATTGTGGCCATGCCTTCCAACGAGGGAGATGATGAATGTGTTCTAGCTGTGTGCCCAAGGGCAAGAGGACAGTGTTTTGGCAAAGAGCTAGCCAGTCCCTGCCACAGTTCCTCATCACTCACTAGTGCCCTCATCCTTGAAGTATAAGGGATGCAACAGTTAAAGATGCCTCTAGAAAGTGCTCATGAGGAAAGGGTGGTTCTTTGCTCTCTGGGGATCCTCTGCTGCTGACTTTTCTCTGCCAGTCCTCAGACTGTGATATCAGCATTTGGTATTAGCAGTTCAACAGGAAGAAAAAAACAACAAGAAACAAAAAACACAAAGCTTCCCCAGCTAGTCTGCTTCCTTTGCAGGAGGGCTGCAGCTGGGATGTGATGGAGTGAGCATATGGCTTTAGGGAGGCCCATTTGCTTCACTTAGCAGAGTTCCATGGCCTGTGAATGTTCAACACATTTCAACATTAAAGTCGTCAGGCAGCTGGCCCCATTCCTGCGTCCCTGCGCTGGCTCGGAGGCTGGCTGTGTGGAAACAGAGGCGTGGGGCAGATGATCTCCGGCGAGGCTGATGGACAGGAACAGAGCAAGGGGCTTTCTGAATGCATCACCTGCTCCAGAGCATCTCAATTCAGGCTTTATGCAAATGTCATGTCATTTGCTGAGGCAGGGAGGTTGTACTCTTTGAATAGGAGAACTGGCCCCCTTTGGTCAGGGGGCTCCTTTGAGGCAGAAAGAAATTAGGACACATGCCAGGCAAGCCCTGGCCTGCAGTGAGGGAGAAAAGACAAGCTCTGGAATACATTTGAGCAGGATTTGCAGGTGGAAATCCAGTTGGGTCTCCCTGCTTGGCAAGGTTTTAGTAAGGGTCATTTATTTCTCCCTAGATAGGGCACCGACACATCCTGACCTTTCTGACCTGTAGTCGGGAGGTGTCATCTGTGGTTTGGACAGAGCACTGGACAAGGATTAGAAGCCATGGGGTCCAGCTGCCCCAGGACCACTTGCGAATGGCTGCTCAGGTGTCACAGAGGCTGCTTAAGGGCTTAGGCAGGAGTCGCTAGGGGTCGGAGGAGAGAGGGCATGGGGTGGCTCGGATGCCTGGCAGGATGCAGAGGAGCCATGGAAATGAGTAAGCTGAGTTTGCAAGTGTCAATAGAGCAGAGGGGCGGTTGTGCCAGGCAAAGTGCAAGGGCTGGAAGATAGGGGGGCTGGAAGTCCTTGACAGAATCAGGTGAAATTGGGCACACTGCATTCTCATGTCTCCTTTGCTGCCTTAATCTTTGGGTCAAAAAGCTTCTGCTCAGCCCTGTAGCCCTGCACATATGCTTGTTAATCCTCAAAAGGAATTTTGCTCATGACTGAAGATTGATACAACCAGCCCCTTACCAGAAACTTGCCAACCCCAAAGAGATAAAGAGGTTACATTCAAAAAAGACAGCTGGACTGTCAAAGACTCATTAGAACATCATGGCCAGACCAATGTCAATGAACAGACTGGAGTCAACTAAACAAGGACAAGGAATTTAACAACCTGCCTCAGACCTTTGCTGGTGTCCGGATGTCTGAGGTCAATTGTCACCCCCTGACCTTAACCCACTTCTGCTCCCCATTTCCCTAGTATAAAAAAGCTTGAAATTAAACCTGAGTTAAGATGGTTCTTTAGGACATTAGTCCACCATCTTCTTGGTCTGCTGGCCTTCTGAATAAAATTGTTTTCCTTGCCCAACACCTTGTTTCTCAACTTACTAGAATGTCATATGGTGAGTGGTTTGAGCTTGGACGAGGCAACACAAAAGCCATTTTAGGAATTTTGACCTTTTTCCCAAGAGCAAAGGGTGGAGGGCACTAGAGAGTTTTAAGGGGAGAGTGTTACAACCAGATGTGCATTCATATCTCACAGCAGATACTGTGTAGAGAATAAGTTGGAGGCAGGTTTTGCACTAGTCTGGAGAGAGCTGAGGGTGGCCTCATTGAGCTGTTGGCTATGGGCATGCAGGCAGTTAGGTGCCTGAAAGATATATTTAGTCTCTTTCTTGCTCATTCTCCTTTCTCTCTCTCCTTTTCCCTCAATCTGTCTTTCTGTCTCTTTGTTTCCCTTTTCTCCTTCAGCAATAGATTGTCTCAAGTTTGGGCTGTAGAAGAGTATTGTAAGATTGAATACATTTACAATCCATGCACTTCACTTTGAATGTTAACTAAGACCTCCATGGCAACTGAGAGAATGGCTGGGTATGGACAGCTCAATCCCCAGCAGTGGGTCCTGTTCAAGCATCTGTAGATCGAGCCCAGGAATGCAATGATCTAGAACTGGTCTGGATAAAAAATGGTCTGGCAGACCACACTGCTCAGGAGAGCTGAAAACCTCAGGTGGTAGTGGGGGCTGTGGAGGAATGCAGTTATCTAAAATGATTTCTAAGAGCACACAGCAGTCATCAAACATATGTGACTACCTAGTAGTCAAGTTCAATGTCAGACATAAATTGAATGGAAAGTCCAGTAGATGTGGAGGGTAGACCCCAGGAATGTGCACTCATCAGACAGAGCCAATGTGATGGACACTATAGAGACCCTGAAGGACAGATGGTATGACTGAAAAAAAGGAGCCTCAGGCACAGCCTGGTATCTCTATTCAAATATCTACAGGGATGCCTCATGGAAGAGGGAGAAGAATTATTCTGTGTCACTCCAGAGGATAACCTAAGATAAACGTATGAACATAGTAATGTTTTAAATCAGAAGAAGGAAGAACATCCTAAAACTTAAAGCTACCCAAAAAACGATGATTTAGGGGAAAGTCTTCAGAGAGAAACCAGATCATCTGTCAGTGTTATTCATTCAGATAACTGGGCTCCTACTGCATACCAAGCACTGTTGTGGATATAAAGGTGAGGAAGACATGATTCCTGTCCTTTGGTATATAACTTGAGAAGTCTAACAAGACTTATGGCCATAATAGAAGCAGAGTATTTTACGTAAAGAAGAATTCAGACAAGATACCCCAGACCTTGGGGGAACGCCAATTGTGTTAGACTTTGGGATCTGGACCAATGAGAGATGGGCACCAAGTTGGACCTTGAGCCCTGAAGGGAACTTGGTAATGGCTATTCCCCAGGGGAAAGCAGATCAGCTAAGGCTTGAGGGTGGGAAAGCACAGGATGTGGTCAGCACACTGTCAATTGTCTTCTATAATCAAGGACCCGAAAAACACAGGGAGACAATGTAGAGAGAACCTGCATGTGGCAGGTGAGGGGCTATAATAAACCTATGTGATTTCATTGCCCCATCCTGCTCTGCCAATATTCTGGAAATGGCTGCCTTCTGCCATTTAAGTCATACTAGAAACAGGAAATGACTAAAAGCAAAGATGTGTCTTCTCAAAGAGGCAGGATGTCTCCAAGGCCAGATTAAGATGTGATTGATTGTGTTAGCCTATCTAAATAAAGAATTTCCCATTAGCAGTCATATAAGCATGATAGTTAGTCACTGAACAAATGACAGCAGCGTGTGTAGGGGCACAAAGATACGATGGATCTGGTTTTGATGGCAAGTATAGCCTTACTCTGGATATAACCACTCCGCTCATGGGAACCCAATAAAACAAGCACCCACTGGTTCACCCTCCATGCTCCAAAGAGTCTGCAGATAATTTGGATTTCTTTGCAGTTTTCATACAGGGAAATAATGTTTAGGCCTCTCAAAAATTCCATCAGCTAGATAGTCCCTCTGGCTTTTTATAAGTAGCTTTTTAAATCAATTTTGTGAGAGTAAATGTTTCTATGAGTCAATCATTTGTGGTCAGAGAGTGGCTCTGGGTCATAACACTGAGGACTAGACCTTGCACTGTAATAAATCCACTGAGAGACTGTCATTCTTTGGACCCTTGGTGGCCACTGATGGACTCTTTCTAGCAGCAGTAACCTCCCCTTATGCCCATCTGTGCCAGTCATTTGTTTATTCGTTCTCAGATCCATTAGTTGACCTTCTTCCACTTTGTGATGTGCAACAAAACCATTATTCCTAGGCTCCCTTGCCACCTGGACTTAGCTGGGCTCCGACAGTAGTGGGCAGCAGTGGGAGGTAGGAGGGCCGAGGACATCACTCTGTACTCCTTCATCCCTCCAAGACATCTGTCCCCACCACTGGCCCACTGTGGTTCAAAAGCTTTTGTAGGGTGGACCTCAGCTCCTGAGTTCTACCAACCCTACCTCTTCCCTTTGTCTCTAGCCTGGACGGTGGTGATGGAAAGAGGGTAGCTGGTTCCTGCTGTGCCAATTGTCTTAATTGTCTTACGGTCCCTTCTTCAATGTCTTAGTTTTTCCATCCCCTTTGCAATCAATTCCCTATGTAAATTCCCTCTTTCTGTGTTACCTGGAGTTGCTTTTGTTATTCTGACTGGATCCTGACTAAATCAATTCCCATTCCCCTTCTAAGTTGCCTACACTGGGAACTCTCAAATACCAACCTGGAAGTTTTGGAACTTAGCCCTTGAGCACATCCTTGTCATGTCGGAACACAAAATAACCATTGTACATTTTCTTGGGTCATCAGTTTTATCTGTAAATTTAAGGCAAACAAAATACTTGTGATTTTTATACTAAGACAATCATGAATACATTGTAGTGGAAAAGTCACATGATTTCAAGATAAACCAGGAGACTTCAAAGTATTTTCGCATTTGTAAGAAACCAGTGAATACCCTTTTGGTTTTGAAATGGTTTGAAGGAACATGTTCAAAGCACTGCCATAGACCAGGGACTGGAAAACTTTTTCTCTAAAAGGCCAGATTGTAAATATCTTACGCTTATCAGTACTGGATCTGAGAGCAAATAAGCAAATGACTGGCACAGATGGCCATGAGAGGAGGTTGCTGCTACTAGAAAGAGTCCATCAGCGGCCCCTAAGAGGCCAAAGAGAGTGACAGAGTCTCCGTAATCCAGAGCCATCCTCTGACCACAAATGATTGACTCATAGAAACAGTCACTCTGACAAAATTCATCTAAAAGGCTACTCATAAAAAGCCAGAGGAATTGCCTAGCTGATGGGACATTTGAGAAGCCTGAACATCACTTCCCTGTATGAAAACTGCAAGGAAATCCAAATTTTCAGCAGACTGGAGCACGGAGGCCGAGGCAGCAGGTGCTTGTTTTATGACCAGTACTTTTTTGGGGCATCGTGTGATCTCTGCTGCAACTACTCATCCTGCTCATGGAAGCACCAAAGCAGTCATAGACCCTAGGTAAATGTATAACAATGGCTGTGTGCCAATAAAACTTAATCACATAAACAGATGGCAGACTGGACCTCACCCTGACCTACATCAAAGGTAATGGCAGTGCATTTTCCTCCAAACCATTTCAAAGGGTTAGAAGGTGTTACAGATGCCTGACAGATGATTACCTGACTGAACCTGTGGTAAGGGAAGATAGATAGCATTGAGGATGTTTACTTAGACAAGGGAAAGACCAGCGGTGGGAGATAAGCTCAACAACCACATTGGTGTTCACATCAGGGGTCTGCTACCCCTACAGGACGTGCAGGCAGTCAGGTTGGGATAGATGTCGACTTGGTTTCTCACTACCCCCATCATGACTCCCATGGAGATTGTTACAATTTCCCCACCTCTCTATGAATCTTGGGAACCCTCAGGTCATTTTTACTCCATGTGTTTTCCGTTCCTTCCTGCAACCTTTGCCAGAACCACCGCTATTGCCTCATTCTGTTCTCTGGTACTCTACTTGGAATAAAGCTGGGCCCCGAGCCACTGACCTTCCTGTTCAGTTGGTAGAGTGGCTCAGGGCTTCCCTTTCAGTTTCCAGTGCCCGCTGCGTTCCGCATGAGGCCTCCCCAAATGAATACAGCTGTTTAGTATTTGCCAAGTGATTCCTGTGGCTGAGGTGAGAGCCACCCAGAAGGGCCAGGTATAATCACTGTTATATCTGTGGCTTACATAATTCCTGGTCCACCCTGGAATGATTTTTTCAAGCCTTGGTAATTGGCGAATTACAGTGTGAATGCTGAAAAACAGCTGTGGTTTTAAATGCCTCGGACATTTCTGTAGGTGGTGTAGAGCTGGGCATGAATGTTGACGGATATGTTTGGGAAATTACAGCTCAGGTTCCCATGCAGATGCTTTGAGGGATTATTGGACAAAGGACATGTCTAAGCAGATGTACAATTAGCAATTAAATGATTTAAAGTCATCTGACCAAAATTTATGGCTGGATAAAGATATTCCTTGTACTTCTGTGATCTGAGTGACATCAGAACACCAATCTGAACAGCCTCTAATAAGACCTAGGGTGAGAGGTTCAAGAATGCAGAAAGAGCAAACCAGAATCTTGCACCTGGTAGGGGCTTAATAAGAGTTTGTGAATGAATGAATGAATGAATGAATGATACTACTGAGTCCCTATCTATTTCCAAGATCTCTTACTTGAGAGATAATTTTCCCTGACTGATGTTCCCAGATTACCTACTTCAAAAACTCAGCACATGTAAAAGAGCTCTATTTGCCTGCTTGTTGGGGAATGAGCCTTCAACTGCTATTGTCTTCCCATTGAAGGTGAAGTATCTGGAAAACATCAAAGCCAAGGAACCAGATGCTTATTCACTCCTCTATAAGCCAGGCATTGTGCTAGGCTCATTACAGGAAAGCTTCTATAACCTCCCAACAGAGCTGTGAATCATTATCATTTCCATTTTATAACTGGGAAATGAATGCTCATAAGATGAAGTGATGTTTTGAAAGTCAAGTAGCCGGTAAGTGGCAGAGCTGAGAATCCACACCTAGGTGTCAGTCATGCTAAGCCAGGAACTTGACGCTGTCAGGGAAACTGCAAACTGACAGCCTCCACAGAGTGGTCTGCTAATGGGTTTTTCTGAAGAGCAATTCTTTTTCAAACTGAATTTGAATGCCCTTTGGTGCAGTGTGTATGCTCCGCCTCTGGGCCTCACCACTCCCTCTTATTTCACAAAGGCCAGTTTTTTACATTTGTCTTATCTGTCCAGCTGCGAAGGTATCTGAGTTTGCACCTGCTGTGGAATATTACATGTAGGCTCTTAATTTTCCCCCATGGGTCATGCACCTCCCATGTCATCTTTGTGTTCATCTGGCCCTTTCTAACACTTCTCTCAGAAGCCAAAATGTCTCATGGCACCATGAGCAGTGGGTAAGAGCCTTAATCATCTACACTATTTGCAAGAGAAAAATGATTACCCCTCAAGTTAAACGGGTATGGTGTTCAATCCAGTGTGTAAAAGGGGCTGCAGTGCCAAGATATCCATCAATGTGAGAAATAAAACCTTTGTTCAGGGAAAGCAGGCCAATGCAAGAGTGGGCTGGGGGTGGAGGTGGGGGCCAGGAACATGACAGGGTGAAAAAAGGCTGTTGATGGATGTGACTTCAAAAGAGATGGAGAGCCAATGAGCCTGAGCTTCCAGCTGGGCTGAGCCAGACAGCTGGGCTGCTGATGGCATGTCCCTTGCCCTCTCCCTCAGCCCTCTCCCAGGGAAGAGAGCTGGTCATCCAGAGCTCTGACAGGTGCAGGAGAAGGACAAGCCATGCTGGAGTAGAAGAGAGAGTTTGTGCCTTTCTTTGGCTTGCTGGCAGTCAACACATGATGACCGTTCAGTTTCATGAATAAGGCAGGCTGGCACTTCTCAGGGATCCAAAAGCATTCATGGGCTCCTTCCTTTTGAAGGGAACCACCACGAGGATGCGATGGGCATCGGGACAATGGAATCATAGGCCCTTTTGATTTCTAGTCCTTGGGTGTTTCTCCCCCTAAAGTGAAGCCGGCCCATGCACTTGTTTACCTGCATTAGCAACATGCCTAGAATAAAGCTGTTGTCAAGCTAATCAGCTTTTTTCTCCATGCAGACATTCTGGCTTAGGGCAGAACATGGCCTAATGCCCATAGCAGAAAAAAACAATGATGACATTCATGAGTCAGCTTTAGTTCTGTACTGCTGCTGTCAAGGCTCATTATTTGCTGCTTTTAAGAGAGATGCTTTGCCTTCAGCAAAGCCGCCAACACCCACGGGTAAAGGGAAATGTATGTGGATTTGCCCTGGTGTGTTTGAATGTTACATCTTGCATTTCTTGGCAGTCCAGACAGTAAGGCTGGGGGAACTCAGCCACATCAAACCATCTGCTGGTGAGGCGGGTGCCCAGCTCTGCCTCAGTCGGCAGCAGGTGACTTCCTGCTCTCTCGCCACAGGAAAGAGGCCACTCAGAGTGGGGGCAGAGAGGACATGGGCCTGGGGTTCACATGGCTCTCAGTGCTGGGAAGAACCATTAAGGAGGCATCCAGGAGCACTGGCAGGGAACATCACTCCTGAGCTTGTGAATCAGAGTTTTTATTGGTGCAATCTTTCTAAGAATGATTCTGCAAACTGTGTCAGATGTGTGTATAATGTCAGAACATTTGATCCTTTAATCTTATGTCTGGGAGGTGGAAAAAGGTCAGAGCTCCTTCGAAGGTGTGGTTGGGGCGAGGGCTGGATGAGACTGAAGGCAAATCTGTGCTCTTGCATCACGTTACTGGCAGCTGTTGGTAACACAGTCAACCCTTTGATGTGGGAGCTATCCAAGGGCTTTCTTCAGCAAAAAATAAAAAGAGTTAATTGTTCAAGTTGGGCTTCAAAGAGAGCTTTAACAATTTGGTTTTATAATTGCTCTTCCTGGTTATGGACAATCTTGGGTATGAAATCACACATTCAATAGATGAAATAAGATAAGCTTTCATCAGAACTGCTCTTTCTCTATTCTATTCAAGTGAGAAAAACCAAAATAACAGCAAACGTCAGCATAGCTCATTCCAATTTGATAATAACCAAGAAGAGCATGTTCATCAATGTATGTATGTATAGTGAGCGTTGTTCTTGAACATCTCCCTTTTGTGGAGTGAAACACTGAGGCAGGAGAATGTTAGTGGGTTCCCTGGGGCCCACAGCAAGGAAAAGAACATCGGCCTCCATTGCTCCATCACCTGGCAAACAGCTGTTTGTCAGGTGTTCATATTCTGCAGGGCCTGGAGAAACTTGAGCAATTAAAAACAATAGACTTCTATCCATCCGTAGCATTACCTGGGCCTAGCTGGGTTTGCAGCTTGTAACGTGTTATTTATTTTGGGTTTTAATTGCTGGCAGTCCCAGAAACATTAGTGTTATATATAGTG
Source organism: Manis javanica (assembly GCF_040802235.1). Classification (NCBI taxonomy): domain Eukaryota; kingdom Metazoa; phylum Chordata; class Mammalia; order Pholidota; family Manidae; genus Manis; species Manis javanica. The sequence continues at coordinate 38,068,956 of NC_133165.1, read as the reverse complement.
CTGGTCTCAGCAGGAGTAATTAAAAGGCGGGGGCCCTCTTGGTCGGTAGTAAAATACCAAGTACAGGCTGTTTAAGAAAAATGTGCCATTGATTTGCCATCAGCAGAACACAGGGTGGTAGGGAAGGACAGAGCAGAGATACCAGGCAGAGAAATCACACAGAACAGAAAAGGTTTATGCACAGGCCAATGTGTGCTGAGTTTTAGAAAAAATATAACAGATTTGGATTAGCACCAAAGCCAGGAGGAAGAAGCAATGTTTATTGAGTGCAATGCCAGGCACTTAAATCTGTATGATCTCATTTGAAACTATGAGACCCCTTCCAGGCTAGTGGTCACGTTCTTCTCCCTGTCTGTTACTTAGGGCACGAAACCAAAGTGTGGAGCAGAAATGCTTCCTTGCTCAAAAAGAAAATCCTGCACAATATTTTTATTGGCCCTCTCTGTGAGGCAGATCATGGGTGGTTTTCTTTGCTTCTAATTTTGCTCTGATGCTTTTGGAAGAGATGGGCAGAGAAAAGGGAAACAGGATGGTAAGGGTGTTTGTGTAAAGACAGAGAAGAAACAGGGGAAGAACTGGTAGACACACTAAACATACTATCTCACATAATTATTGCTCATTTCACAAATATGGAAAATAAGGCTCAAAGTGTTTAAAAGAAGCTTTCCATAGCTCATGACATGTGGTCCCATTTATGTATCTGTAATTTGTACAATATATGTGCATGTGATATGGTCCTGTTTATGCATGCCTCTACTCCCAGCACTAAGGCCAAGTAGAAAAAGCTGACCTATATCCCTCACTTAGAATTATTTTGTGGTTTCCCAAAACTTTATTTTGAACAATTTTCAACCACGCAGGAGTATTGAGGGCACATAGCAGGACAGTTTGAGCTGTGAGTATCTCTTATAAAACACCTTTCATTGGATAAACATAATAATAGCAGTTAATATTATCACATAACAAGTGCTAAATATTGCATGCACCAGGTACTGCTCTAAGTTATTTTCAGGTGTTAATTCCGTTAATCCTCCCCAAAACTCTGTGAGGCTAATATTACTATCCTCTCTTTACAGGGGAGGCAATCAAGGCACAGATGACTTCACAAACTTGCTCAAGCTTATACAACTAAGAAAGGAAAGAGCATGAATTGCTGCATAGATAGCCTGGCTGCACAGAAAGGTTCCTGACCACTCTGCTGGACTGGTTAGGAACAATTCTTAACAATCCTTCCAGGATCCTGAATATTAGCATCTCAAGGGGCTGGAAGCAAGTCAGTATGGTGGGCTTGCCCAAGGGTGACAATGTTCTCCAGAGAGGTCCTGGTAGGCGTGCCCCAGGGGAGGCAAGGGGTTGCTGTCAGGTCATTTTGGAGGCCAGAGGCATCCTGCCAATGGACTTAGCAGTAGCAAATGCCCAGAAAAGAGTCTAGGAGGGAATCAAGGGTAGCCATTCCCTGAAACAAGAACACTGCTTACAGTTGAACAGGTTGTGACCTGTACAAGGACACTTGGCTGAGGGGGGCTGAAGTCCAGTTCAGTCTCCGCCAAGGCATGTAACTGAGTGTCTGTCCTAAGGAAGTCCAAAGAAGAGTGTGCCAGAACAATGGGCCCTGGGGGCTCCATCTGCCAGGAGGGGCACATTTTCTAATTTGCAAAATTGAATTTTTATGGACTAGTCTTCATCCCAGATGTACTGAACAAAGTTGGGGGGATTTCCCTGGAATTCACAAAGATGCCCAAGTCCTAAGAATCTTCTTTCCTTCCTCTGGGTTCTTTGGCTCGATCCATCTTTATTGGTTGCTTAAGTGACCTGCCTGGGGCCAGTGGTAGGCTCATCACTAGAGCTGCTCAAATAATGGGAGAACTAAAGAGAGACTCAAAATTTGCCCAGAATTTTAGAATCACCCTATCAGATGCTGGGTCTCTTTAAATTGTGGTGACCTGTGGAAAAGCCCATGTAGCAAGCTTAGAATCTGTTCTGCCCAGGTTAAGTTGATGCCAAGATGCAGAAATTGGCAACTGTGAAGACCTTTGTGCCAGTGAGGCGCATCAGCAAAACATGAGCCAAATGCACAGGTGGTCACATGTTGGGGAACAGGTGTACCTGAGAAACTCAGGAAATACCTGGGGTACATACTGATAGAGCATCTGTGGGATGTAGCAGGGAGAATGAAGCTTCCACAGTCAGAAGCCTGCTTCTCAAGGGCAATTCACCAGACAACTTGGGAGACTGGAGACCCAGATTTTAGAATCTAGTTAAAAGGTTTCACCCGCTCCTAGCCTGAGTTTTGTATCTCTTCTTCCCCTTCTTTCTCCAGCTAGGGCTCAGCACGGTTCCTGGCACAGACAGGGCCCCCCTCACAGTCTCCTGCCTGGCTGTCTGTTGGCTGGTGGTCTGCAACAGTTCTGTAGGGCCCCACTGTGCTCGGGCTTTCTCGGTGCCAGCCCCAGCAAATGAGCAGATTGAATGGGAGAGTGTTGCCCGCCACTGAGTGCTCAAGCCTTGTCTATCTGGGAATCTTAACCACCCAATGGGGAAAAGCAAATGTAATTTCTTCTCTGGGTTTTGCCTCAAATGCATCACAAATTGGAATTGCTTCGTATCCAAAGGCTCATTAGAAAATGTTTCTGAAAGGCAACTCAGCCCATTAAGGCTCATTCTGAAGAGCAATTTTATGTTCTTCACATTTGTGTCTATATTTGTTAAAGATCAAGTTCAATTTTTGAAATTTCCAGATGTCTTGCCTCAGCTACAGATTGAAGTCAGAACTCTTGGGGGATGCCCCACTAGGCAATAATAAAGTTTCCCTCCCCTGCTAAAAGCCCCACATTGTAACCAAGGGAATCATTACTGCTGCTTAAAAACCAGAATTGCAGTTTGAATTAATTTCATCAAAATCATTTTCTGTAAAATGACTGAACTCAAGTTTCAGTGAATGTAACTAATCTCAGCTGCCTCATTTGGTATCTGCAGTAAGGGGAACTTTCTGGATGTCTGCTAATTCCTAGGGTGTCTCACTGGAGTTCTCCCCCTCTTTCTCCTCACTTCCCTCCCTTTTCTTCATCCCTTTGGATCATTAGCATTTTAGTCCTGAGTTGTAAGTTCTAGAAATTTGATTTTCAAAACAAACCAATGTGGTGTATTATAGTCTCCAATTTTCTGTGAGAACTAAAGCAAAGTTAAGGAATGAGATCAAACAGCTAAAAGCTGGTTGCAGAGCCCCTGGGCTTTAATCCTGTCTCTGAAGCTGGATTTTGACCTAATTCACATCTCATCTCAGAGCCTCAGTTTCCTCATCTGTAACAATAAGAGGCTAACTAGACCTGTGCTCTCAGTGCAAAGTTAGCTAGGCAAAAAACTTTACTGAGCACTTGAAATGTGACTAGTACAAACTGGGATGTGCTGTAAACGTAAAATACACATTGGATTCCAAAAGCTAAAAAAAAAAGAGAGAGAGAGAACATAAGCTTTCTCATTAATAATAATTGCATTGATTATATGTTGAAATGGTAATGTTTGGGGTTTAATGGGTTAAATAAAATGTATTATAAAGGGTGAAAACGGTGAATGAGCACAAGTTCTGTATGTCCAGTAACTCCACACCTCCCTTGTGATGGGCCAAGTCAGTCTCTGAGGCCCCAGCCAATGGGTGTCCTGGGGCATTAAGCTTGAGTGGGTGGGTGGCTCCTTGGAATGGCCAGACGTGGATAAAGTTGAGGATAAGTGGAGATTGTGTGCAAGAAACAGGTCTGAGGGTCAGACATAGAGAGGCCCAGAGTGTGCTCAGGACCAATGGCCAGTGAGGAAGGATTCCTGCGCCAAGGAAGTTCAGAGGCAGAAGCAACCTAGAAAGGGAGAGGAAGCAGTGAGCAAGGGAGAATGGAACTGTCTGAGGACAGATGCGGGCTCCAATTGTGTGTCCTAATTGTGTGTCCTAAAGCTCTTTTCTGAGTTGTGCCCTGATGACAGGTGTGCCTGGTTTAAACCCTCTTGTGAGATTCAGTGGCATCCTAATTAGAGCCTTTAGGATAGAAGTGAGACTTTCAGGCCGTTGTTCCATGGAGCAGTCATAGGATGCATTATATACTACACATGTTCCAGTGTTTAAGTGGATGGATGTCTTTATTTGCTATTAGCAATTGATCATAGGAATTTCTCAGAAAGGTAAGTCCAGAGGCCTTTGAATCTAACCAACCAAATAAATGGACGAACAAATGAACAAAGAAAGGGATAAGTAACATTACAATTTTTCTGTAGGTACACAGCAGAGAGACTTCCCTAGGTAATAGAAATTCTGAAAACAGTAGAGCTCCATTAGGCCTTTAGAAATGACTTCCTCCTTTTAAGTTCATTTGAACCAATGGAAATAAAAAACCCCAGAGACCCAGTGACACCAGCCAGTCAGTCACACTTCCTGGACCCAAGACCAGCTCTCCAGACATTTTTAGATTGCTTTATTGCAACAAAGTCATAACCCTTACCATCTTCACACTCTGGTGATGTTTGTTTTTAATGCAGATCCAAACTCTCTGTGGAAATACTCATTAGTGGCTCTGTGCATTAGGAACACTGTATTTTGTAACTGCCTGTGATGTAGGCAGAATGACCCTTTCCCTGTTAAAGGCAAAGAAGGCTTAAAGAAGGCTCATCTGCCTCTACATAGACCTTCCCTCCATGCTAGAAATATTTGCCTTATTGTTAAATAAAGCAGAGCAGAAGGGCACAGTGATGAACGGTCTTGGAAGTAGCCATTTCTGGATTTGAAATGTGGTTGGCCCTTTACTAGATCGATATGTGAGTTGAGGGCAATTTTCTTACCTTTCAGCCATTGCAAAATAAGGAAACCAGAGTGCTCACCTCTTTGTGTTTAGGGGGAAGTTTTAAAAGCAAAGCAGGTGAAAGTCCTCAGCACTGTGTCAGGTACATAATGAGAGTCTAAATGTGTTGAGTAGTTCATGTTATGTGTTCACTGGGGAAATTTAAATGTAAGGATTTGAAGTTGTTTGTGGGGATATCAAAAAGTTGTCTCAGAGTCATTTCCTCAGTACACCTCACTTGTTCGTGACTTGTTACTTGCATGGCTTGAAGAAAATTTCTTATTCTATTGGAGCCTCAGATTTCTCAACTGCATGATACAAATTTTCCTCCATTTGTTGAGAAGTTCCAGTAAGGGGATCTAGATATTCAAGATCTTACTCTAGATATACAAGAATGCCCCTCCCTCTCACCTCCTTAAGCTCCTAAAATTACTCCCCAGGTGATTTTTGTCCCCTGGTGACCTTGCAAGATTGCTTCATAGCAATTCTCTCTCCCTATATACCACGTGATTCTAGAATGACTGTTGGTCTTCCTTATGACCCCTGGTATTCTGAGTGGGCCTGGCTGGTTCTCTTCTGGTCTGGCCTGGGGCCCACTATTGTTTGGCAAGACCCCAGGAAAGTATGGCTATCCCAGCACTAATGGGGTTTGGCCTTGGGCCTTAGGTGGAAGGGTGGGCAGGGCCAGCCTTATGCACATGTGACATGCACAGCCTTGCAGGTGCAAAGGGCTCCTCTCATCACAGTCTGCTGACACTGTCTCGAATTTGTAACAACTTTTCATTTGTATTAAATCCTCAATACTTTTCAAGCAAGGGGCACCACATTTTCATTTTGCTTTGGGCCCCACAAATTATATAACTGATCCTGGGGGTAGGTGTGATGTGAAGACTTGGTGAGGTTGTATTTATTGATTGCTCCCTGCTTGAATGGCCTAAGCATGGGGAAGGAATTTGGGGCAGGGTGGGGGTGGGCAGGATGTGCAGAGGAAGGATGCCTTTGAACCTGCAGTGGTAGGCACACTTTGGTAGCTGTTTTAGAGCGGGAACACTTTGGGGCTGAGACTTATGGGATTAGACTTCCTTGTGGAAAACAGGGATGGAGGTAGATTCCCCAGCCATAGGGGTGGCCAGGTGTTTACAATACCTGATCCCATGTTCTTTGGAGCAATTTGAAAGATTTCCCTCAGGAAGATTTGAGTGGGGCCAACTCAGGCACAAGGAGCTTCCCAGACTGGGGCGCATACAGTTTCCTGAGGCTGAACAGGTTACAGTTCCAATTTACCTGTGATAAGGCTTCACAGTAGCGAAAGGAGGCTGGCCTTTTGAAGGGGAGGTAGGCTCACTGATGGGGGTGGGGGTCATGGGGGTCTTGGCAAATCACAGCACTTTGTGCTCCACATTCCTGTTGCACATGGGAAGACTCCTTGGTCCATTGAGCATGTCAAGGATCATCGAGTTATCTATGAGGACTCTGTGAGGCTGTTTATCGATTAATCGCTCCTTGAATAGTCCAGATTGATAACAACTTCCTGCCTGACTCAACAAGGCAGCTACTGGGTGGCAGACCCTTCTCCCTTGAAGTAACTTGTGTACCATTGATCTCACACCTGCAGCAAGTATCTGCAGTCAAACTATCCATCTTTCCCTCCTGCTGAGTATTCTTAGTCTCCAGACAACATGATGTTACATGCTGTTACAATAGCTCTGTTGTGGAGATAAGTGTACATGTCTGAAAGCAAGGTGGACTTAAATGCAACCAGCTGCACCAAGCAAATGGATCTTTCAAACCATATTTATTGGGGGCTGGGGGAATGCAGAAAGATGTTCACTTGGCACGTGGTTTTAGTGAAATTTCTTCATTGAATTATTTTACCTAGTGTATTTAAAAATATAGTTTCATTTATAAGAAAAATGAATTTATAGTCCCTTTCTTGAGAAAACCTTTATTATTGCATGGGATCAAAATCTATGTAACTAGCAAAATGTGGCAACAAAAGGATTACTACTGGATAAAAAGAGGTCTTTACCAGGATTTCTTAACAACTAGACTTCAAAATGAGGTGAGAATAAAAAATAACACTAATTGCACAAGTTGTCACAGATAAATTTTTTGTGGAAAGTAGTTAAACAACATAGAGCAAAGCAGTTTGGATTATGTTATTTTAGACCATTTGATATGCATTTTACTGTCTGATGGACATAAATCTAGCTACACAAATTCAGATGTTCAAGAAATATCATGCTTTTCATTTTCTGTAACTCAGTGTAATATCTGTTTCCAACCAAACTGTCAAGCAGGTAGAAATTTAATTATAGACACTTTGGAGTCCCACCATTACTTTGGGCTGAGTGGTAGGTCTTATGCAACGTTAGAGCATACCCAAGGAGTTTTGGTCTGCGGTCCTCACAGGCTACTCCTCAGATGTCCCTTGGCCCTGCCTCTTGATCTTCCTAAATAATGGTTCTCTCTGTTGCCCTCTAATCCGCTCAAGGCACGGAAATTCTGCCGAGGCTTCAGATACAGAGCCAAGGACCTCTGCTGCCTCTCCCCAGTTGCTGCTGCTGCAGAGTGGGACCCAGGTCCTAGCCCCAAAGTCCCAGACTTCTCCATTCCCACTTATCTTGGGGGAAATGTCTTTTCTCTAGCTCTTTACCCTCGAGTGACATTGTCCCCTGTTCAGAGATCCACAGTATTTCCTCAATGAGGTTTAATAACTCTTTTATACAATAAGGATTCTTGGACCGTTCGCTACTTATGTTTTCGCCCTACTCAAATCCCTGACTCTGCAAATTACAGAGCTTAGTTCTGAGTTTGGGATATAAAGAAAATGAGGGGATATAGGGAAACATGTAAATTATCCTCAACTACACTTTCATTTTTTGTATACAGATCCTCCCCTAAACATGTCCCTTCCTTACCTCTCCCCAGCTCAGTTAATAGCCACATGATTCTTTTTTTGGTTTGGAAGAAAGTAAACCCTCTCTTTTTTCCTGCTCCCCATTCACTCCATTGCAAAATCCTGTAGCTCTACCTTTAAAACGCAACCAGAACTCAGTCATTTCTCCCCAGGTTCCCTCTTCTCATAGGGTTCAAGTCACCAGCATTTCTTGCTGGATCATTTTGTTTGCTTCCTACGTGGTCTCCCTGCTTCCATTCCTGCTTTCAGAACTTTACAGCCAGAGTGGCCCTGGTGAAACAAAGCTCATACCTTACCTTGTCTCTGCAGTGGCTTGTTGTCTCATTCAGGGTCAAAGTTGAGGTCTTCAGAATGGCTCTACGTAAAGTGTCCCCACTACCTCTCTGTCTGGTATCCTACTCTGCCTTTTTTACTCTGTCCCATCCTGGGCTCTGTACCCTTGTCACTGCCTATTGCCTTTGCCTGGAATGCTCTCCCACCTGTTATCCATACCTGCCTCCTTCAGGTCTCTGCTGTCCCTGTCCAAACAGCAGTGTCCCCTCCCCAGGCTCTTCTTTTCCCCCTATACTGCCTTATTTTTCTCCATGCTTCTGACCATCACCTGATCTATGGCATATATCAAGATATGCCATATATCCATATATATGGTACTTGCTTATTTGATTCATGGCTGTCTCATTCCACTGCAGTGGGAACTCTGGGAGGGTAAGGTCTTTTGCTATTTTGTTCATTGTTGATTCTTTAACACAAAAGACATTGCCTGGGATACCGAGAGATAATTCTTGAATGAATGAATGAGTGAGTGAATGATTATACAGAGAAACAGTATTTTCTGCCTCTGTGTTTTATACAAATTCAATCATGCTACATCGATGTTTCTACAAAATTGCTGATTTTTCTGTTTAGTAATAGATTTTGATGGTCTTTCCATGACAGTACATAAACACACCATTCTCTTTTAATGGCTGCAGTAGGATTCCACAGCGGAGCTATAACAAAATGTATTCATTCAGTTTCCTACCGATGGACTCGTTTGCAATTTTTCTCCATTACTAACAATGCTGATTCTTCATGCGTTCAGAATATTTCTCTAGGATAAACACCCAAAAGTGGAATTGCTTGGCCAAAGAGGTGAAGCACATTTCTGCACCATCATTTGCATGTCTGTTTCCCCTAGTGAGAATGTTTATAATCCTGAACTTTCTTCTCCATCCCTAGTTTTTGTTTTTTTTTCTTTTTTCTCTTCCTTACCCTTGGTGGGGAGAAAATTTCAATAGTTTGCTGGTGGCAGTACAGTTGGTGAGAGCACACTGTTTACAGCTGCTATATACATGTGAGCCATGAGTTGGAGTTTTTTTCAGAATCAGCTGTGATGAATTTTTCTCCTTCTCTCAACTCTTTTGGCATTTAAAATTTGCCCAAATTGGGGCTTGATTGTACATTATTTCATATTGTTGCATGGAATTAATCTCACTCCTCAACTAGACAATTAACTCTTTGATGACAGAAGCAGTAACTATCAGTTCTACAGATCTTTCATACCTCTCTGGGTCTAACTCAGTGTTCATCACATTGACAGTGTTCATAGGAGACTTCAACAATTACATCTTCCATGCACATAAACCTGTGGTTAACAGCATAGTGGGAGGTTTCAAAGTGGCCATGGTGTTTGAGTAGAGCCTGGAGGGAAGAATTGGAAGATTTCCAAATAGTCAAATAAGGAGAAAATATTCCGGACAGAGGAAAAATAATGTAAACCTGTGGCACTGTGAACAGCCATGGTGACAGCAGGCGGGGTGGGGGGGGGAAACCACAGTGGCTAGCCATGATGCAATGTAGGTGGCAAACAAGGGGATGGTCTGAAAGGAGCTGGGAAGAGTAGATGGTGGTCTGCTTCCGAAGAATGGTGACAACATGACATATTAGTGAGGATGCTTTTGATCACAAGTGCCAGGAGCCCAGTGCTTGGCTGAAGTGAAATGGAGAAGTTACTTGCTCCTATAACCTGGAATGGCTGGAGAATAACAAGACTATCTGGATGCTAAAGCTCCAGGCCACCAAAGTTCTGTCTCCATCTCATATCAATTTCCCAGCTTTATTAAAGAATTGACCTTGGACAGCATCCTGTGGCCATTGTCAAGGGGTTGGCATCATGAAATTTTTGTTTGAGTCCCACATTTTGTTGAAGGAAAAAGAATTTCCTCAAAAACCTGAATGTAAGTCATGAAACCATAAAGCTCTTAGAAAAAAACATAGGCAAAAATCTCTTGGACATAAACATGAGTGACTTCTTCATGAACATATCTCCCCAGGCAAGGGAAACAAAAGCAAATGAACAAGTGGGACTATATCAAGCTGAAAAGCTTCTGTACAGCAAAGGACACCATCAATAGAACAAAAAGGTACTTGCAGTATGGGAGAATATATTCATAAATGACAGATCTCATAAAGGGTTGACATCCGAAATATATAAAGAGCTCATGCACCTCAACAAACAAAAAGCAAATAATCCAATTAAAAAATGTGCAGAGGAGCTGAACAGACAGTTCTCCAAAGAAAAAATTCAGATAGCCAACAGACACATGAAAAAATGCTCCACATCACTAGTCATCAGAGAAATGCAAATTAAAACCACAATGATATATCACCTCACACCAGTAAGGATGGCCACCATCCAAAAGACAAACAACAACTAATGTTGGCGAGGTTGCGGAGAAAGGGGAACCCTCCTACACTGCTGGTGGGAATGTAAATTAGTTCAACCATTGTGGAAAGCAGTACGGAGGTTCCTCAAAAAGCTCAAAATAGAAACACCATTTGACCCAGGAATTCCACTTCTAGGAATTTACCCTAAGAACGCAGCACTACAGTTTGAAAAAGACAGATGTACCCCTATGTTTATCGCAGCACTATTTACAATAGCCAAGAAATGGAAGCAACCTAAGTGTCCATCAGTAGATGAATGGATAAAGAAGATGTGGTACATATACACAATGGAATATTATTCAGCCATAAGAAGAAAACGAATCCTACCATTTGCAACAACATGGAAGGAGCTAGAGGGTATTATGCTCAGTGAAATAAGCCAGGCGGAGAAAGACAAGTACCAAATGATTTCACTCATCTGTGGAGTATAAGAACAAAGAAAAACTGAAGGAACAAAACAGCAGCAGAATCACAGAACCCAAGAATGGACTAACAGTTATCAAAGGGAAAGGGGCTGGGGCAATGGGCAGGAAGGGAGGGATAAAGGGGGGAAGGAAGAAAGGGAGCATTACGATTAGCATGTGCAATGTGGGGGGAGGCACGGGGAGGGCTGTGCAACACAGAGAAGACAAGTAGTGATTCTACAGCATCTTACTATACTGATGGACAGTGACTGTAATGGGGTATGTGTGGGGGTAATTGGTGAAGGGGGGAGCCTAGTAAACATAATGTTCTGCATGTAATTGTATATTAATGATAACAAAATTTAAAAAATTAATAAAAGAATTTCCTTAAGTCAGAGGACAAAGAATGTTACCTATATAGTGCCCTAATTTTGCATTTGCTCTAATTGATTAGAAGATGTGGCTTTCCATCAATGTTGTGAAATGGAAATGCAAAAGGTCCTGGATTCTTCTTGTTCCCTCATGGGGCAAACAGCTCAAAACACCAATATTTGGCACTGATAAAGTAATTCATTAAAGAGAAACTTCTCACTTTCCAAATCACTAAAATTAAAACCCATCCATGGTTATTTTAGGATTATGAAGAACCATTTCTGCCTCTAAGATGTAGCTTAAGTCATTTCTTCCTCAAGAAAGACCTACAGCAATTCTCTTGCCCCTGTGCAAGTTACTGCTTATGTAATAGCTTAGTATCTTTGTCTTAGAAAACTGAGTGAGGGCAGAATCTGTGTGCTTTATTTTCTCTTCCACACCTAGTTTTGTAAATGTGAGAATGATTGAATGCCTGTCTTGAGAAAACATGGGACCGTTCCATAAGGAATGCAGCAGGGTACAATTCTTGATGACTTGATCTTGAGATACAAAAAGTAATATGCTGACAAGGAAGGTGCTGAAGTTGCCCTTTAATAATTAAGAAAATCTTGTAGGTTTGGAAAGAGCATTACAGCACTTGAAGATCTTTGACTGCTGTAATCTCACTTCATCCTCATCACAACCTTCAGTGGGAAGCAGAAAAGCTCATATCCACATTTGGTAGATGAGGTGGCAGCTGAGAATTGTTTGGGCCCTTAGAGATCATTTAATTCTATCATTTCCCTTTTACATGTGACCTGCACAGAAGCTAACTAAATGCCTCAAACTGTCACAGTACCTGGTGGCAAAATCAGGGCAGGAGCCCAGGTTCCTACCCGTACATGCAGGGCATTGCATCCCAGAACTCCGGAGTTAGAAGGCAATATGCAGTGAAACACCTTGGCTCTGGCAGAGCAAAGGAGCTCAAGGAGACTGTGGCAACACAGCTGCCAGGAGCTGAGTTAAAATCAAAATCAAAAATGAAATAAGAGAAGTGACAGCAGAGAACATAATGAAGTATATAAACCTGGATAAAGTCGTGCAATGGGTAATAAAAAGTGAAATAGGGCAGAGGGGTTGAGTGGATTACCGTCACATATATCAAGAGTGCATTAAGCAGAGGAGACAGAAAGGTAGGCAGGAGGAACGTGTGGGGACATCTTGCAGAACTCATTAAAGGAGTTTCCAAGTGCTCTTGGCAGAAGCCCACTGACTCTGAGGTTTCAGGCTTGCCATGTTGGCCTTCCTGCTGTTTTCACAAAGCTCTCTGTGTCCTCAGAACTGGACTAACACCTGATTTCATACTAAGGACTGTGCAGACCAGACAATCTTACGTTGCACCCACCCTGAGACTCCCTGGAAGCCAAGGCATTTCCTGTGGCATTAATAAGCACCAGAATGCTGGGTTTGAAATTCCCAGATGCCTCAAACTTGGTACCTCACAGAGATCAACTAAAGTGCCATTTTTCAAGAGTTATTTTTAATGTTTTTTTGGGGGAGGAAATAATCTAAAGCAGGAGACAAAGAACTTGCACATAAATCTTCCTAAGCAAACCTGTGTAAAGTACTGATGCACTTTATAAGCTGTAAACTAGGCTTTTATTAGCCATTTATGAGCCATTTTTTATGATGCAAGTTTAATATTAAACTATAAAGTTCACAATGCACTTACAAAGACAGATAGACTCATTCACTTTATAATTCTTGACTTGGATGCCTGGTAAAAAGCCAGCCGTATCATGTCATTTCAGTAAACTGGCCCAGTTGGGACTCTGGAAACTGGTGTAGGATTAGGTCTGGGAATTGACAGGCACTGGGGTATGTTGTAGGCAGGAGTGGGAGGGAACAATCAATTGCAGCCATAAAAGTAAATGCACATGCTGGGAGGTAATTTTTCTTCTGACTTTTCTGGAGCATGGGGCCTTTATAGCCGTTTAGGAAGGGAGTATTCTCTGGAGTAGCAATTCTTTTTTAGAGCAGCAGCAATATATTGCCATTTGATTTTGTGCAACCTACCTTCTTCCTAATAGATCAGCATGGCTTGTATTTTTTATTCAGTGTGATGAAAATTAAGTTTGTTTTGAGAGCACAATGCCATGTAACTAAAATAATATGAGGTAACTGGGAGTGTGATCCATTTAGGGTTGCAAACTTGATTTTCCCTGTGAAAGAAATATTGGGCCTATGGAAAGTAGATGGCTCTTAGTGGACCTTGTGATGAATATATGAATTATCATTGGAAGATTATTCTAATCTTAAGCTACACATTGTATTAAATCCCAAGCTTTCTGTCTTTGAACCACACTTCTGAATTCTACAAATTTCTGTTTGGTGTGTGGGGAGGGTCTGGTGCACACTTGAAAGAATCAAAGAATCAAAATAACACCAAACTAAAGAGCAATAATTACAACATTTTCACTACTAGAGAACCACAATATCTCCCTGGGTTTTAAAAGCATTCACAGTTACCCCACAATATACATATGGCCCTTCTCCACTGGGTAACTTCATGACCAGAATTTATTCCTTCTACCTCTCTTTTGGGGCAAAGTTTTCACATTTTGCAATACCCCGACAGTATTTCTCATCAATTCATTCATTCTTGAGTCACTATCATATACCAGACTCTTTTCTAGGCACTGAGATACTTTGAGGTCTTTGTCACCATTTACTGTCACCATTGTTACCTTTACTCATATAGAGTCACATGCTTGTCAGTTTCCCAGTGTCAGACTCCTCATTCAGCTCCATTTTCTCTCTGAAAAATTACTACAGGGGTTCACATAGTTACTTGTGGATAAACTAAACCATACCTATTGATAAGAATGTGGTCTGTCTGCTCAGACCTCTGACAGCAGATGGTCTCTGAAGACCCTGGGATGTGGCCTGTCCTGGTTGCTCCACAGTGAAGGAGCTCAGGGGACCACTCTTATCCTGCCTCACATCTGTGGCCCCTGGAAACCCAGGCTTCCCATGCTTCCATCATCTCTTGGCTTTTATTTCCATATTACCTTACACAGTTCATATTCCCCCCATTTTCCCTTGCCTCCCAGACTTTTCTGAAGTGTCCTCTGGAACACACCATCGAGTGGAGCTTGCTCTTTCTTATTCTCTAGGGGTGAATCTGTCTCCCTTTCCAGCCCTACCACCTGCACACCATTTCTCCTGAAAATCTGATCAGACTCCCAGCCAACTTCTACTCATGATCTCCTCCGTCCCTCCTTCTCGTTCAGTGATTCTGAAGGGTCTGATTCACTGTCTTCCTCTCATTCCCATTCCTATCCTCATTATTGGTACCTCATTATCCCCCTGGATGGCGGGTGATCTAACTACTTGGACTCTTGGGCCCGGATTTCCTCACAGCAGTGAGTGATCTTTTCCTCCAGTACATTGCAGCCGCTTTCCTCCCATTCATTCCTTTTTCAGTAACATACCACTTCTGAAATCTCATTTTTAAGCATCCATCCTTTTTTCTATCCCCACTTCCTATCCTTCTTCTTTAATTGCTTTACTCACTCCAAGTACTATTGCACTGACAACACCAATTCATTAATTCTAAAATCTCTTTGCCCTGATTTCTGCTCCCTGGAATCTTTACCAACCAGGCCTACATTCTATAATCTGGCAACTACCCCTACATATTTTACCCAGTTTTCTCTCTTAGTTATACTGAACTGATTGAATCCCATATTTTGTTAAGACCAATGATCACCTTTCTTCTCACTTACTTCTGAGAGCTGTGGGGAAAGATCACCCCCTAGCTACCAAACTTTATTTGTGGTCTCCCAAACAGTAAAGCTTATTAAAATATTATCTGCATTGCATGCCATCTCCTTAACTCAACTTTCCTCCTTATCCACTCCACTGAAACCAATATTTTCAGTTTTCATTGACACTCACATTGCCAAACCTTCTTTGTCCTAATATTACTTCATTTGTCAGAAGCATTTGATACTGGTGACCCTTTCTTCCTTCTAGATACACCTTCTCTCTTGGCTGGAGGATGCAAGTGTTTTAGGGGTTATCATAGGATTTATTACATTCACCAAAAACAATTTTAGAACATTTTAGTCTCTCCAAAAACAGACCCTAAACCCCTTTGCTGCCATTCCCATTTTCAGCCCAAGTCCCTCACAACTAGGTAGCCACTAATCAATCAACTTTCTGTCTCTATAGATTTGTCTACTTTGGAAATTTCATGTGAACTGGATCATAAAATATGGGATCTCTTTTGACTGGCTTTTTTCACTTAGCATAATGTTCTCAAAATTCATCCATGTTATAGTGTGCATCACGTCATTCCTTGTTATTGCCAAATAATATTCCATTGTATGGATATGCCACATTTTCTGTATCTATTCATCAGTTGATGGACATTTGGGTTTTCATCTTTTGACTTGTGGATAATGCTACTATGAACATTCATGTACAAGTTTTAGGGGTATGTGTTCTTTTGAGTATGCATCTTGGGGGGAATTGCTGCATCATATGGTAACTCTATGCTCAACCTTTTAAGAAACTGCCAAACTGTTTTCTGCAGAGTCTGTATCACTTGCATTCCCACCAGAAGTGTTTCATCAAACACTGATTCCAACTACACCACGTCCTCACCAACATTTGTTATTATCTTTTTTATTATAGCCAGCCTAATGGGTATAAATAAATGGGTGTCCTATTGTGGCTTTGATTTGCATTTTTCTGATAGTGAATGATTGTTACATATCTTTTCATGTGCTTATTGGCCATTTATATCTTCTTTGGAGAAATGTCTGTTCAAGTTTCTGCCTGTTTTTCACTTAGGTTATTTGTCTTATTACTATTGAGTTGCAGTAGTTCTTTATATACTCAAGAGACAAGTTCCCTATCAGACATATGATTTATAAATATTTCTCTCATTTGTGAGTTTCTCTTCACTTTCTTGGTGGCATCATTGATAGTACATAAGTTAAATGTTTTTGCTAATGTTTTTCTTTTCAGGAATATGATTTTATTGGAATATAGTTGGTAAGCACATAACTTTTAATTCTGATGATGTCCCTCTTGGTTGAATTATATAATTATTTTTTACATTTGTAGATTCTAGAATCTGTTGAGGATTTTTACATCTAAATTCATAGTACACACGGGTGTGCAGTTTTCTTTTTATGCACTGTCTTTGTCTGGTTTTGGTATCAGGGTAATAACTGACCTCAAAGAACACATTAGAAAGTATTCTTTCTCCTTCTATTTTTTGCAAGAGTTTATGCAGGATTGGTGTTAATTCTTCTTTAAATATTTTACCAAATACACTGATGAATTTGGACATTCTTTGTGAGAAGTTGTTTGATAAGTTGATTCTCTTGTTATATGACTATCAAGATTTTCTATTTCTTCTTGAGTTGGTTTTGCTAGTTTGTGTCTGTCTAGTCATTTTTTTCCCATGTAATCTAGATTTTCTAATTTATTGGCACACACAAATTCATAGTATTCCCTTATTATCTTTTATTATTTCTGTGAAGTCAGTAATTACAACCTCTCCTTCATTCCTGACTTTTTGTAATTTGAGTCTTCTCTTTTTTCTTGGTCAGTCTACTGAAAGACTTCAATTTTGTTGATCTTTTAAGAAACAACTTTTGGTTTTGTTTATTTTGGAAGTTTTCATCCTTTACTTCTTTGAATCATTTTTCTTTTTCTTTATTGGTATTTTCTATTTGAGGCAATATTGTCATCATGCTTTCTGTTACTCATTTAAGCATGGTTTCCTTTAGTTCTTTGAACATATTTATAATAGCTGCTTTGAATCTTTGTCTACTAGTCCAATATCTGAGCCCTCTAAAAGCTATTCTGTTAACTACTTTTTCCCCTGTATATGGGTCACAGTTTCCTTTTTGCTTGTATGTCTCATAATTTTTAGTTGAAAGGTTGACATTTTTAGAAAATATATTGTAGCAACTTTAGATACTGATATTCCCATCCTCTCTCCAGGGCTTATTAACTTTGTTCTTTGTGTGTTTATTTCCTTTGGGACTTAACTTGACTATTTCAGTGAAATCTATTTCCCCCACAATGTGCACCCTTTGAACTATCTCAATTTCAAAAATGTTGTTAAATATATGAATAAATAAAATACATATTCTATTTCTTACTTTACATCATTTTTAGAAGAAACATCTCCTTATTTAGATTGCACATGTATTCTTTTTACCCAACTTTGAGAATATTTTGTTTAATATGAACTATTGTTTTGAAGATGCAGAGGAATTGTGTGAAAGCTAAGAAATGGAATGATACCACCACGCCATGTTACAATTCTAACAGATTCTGTCTATTATTCCATTTAACACAAAGTTTTCATTCAACATTTCCTTTCCTCAAAATGCACATGGTTTGGCTTTAAAAGCACTTTAACACCAGAAGGAAAACCTGCTTTAAATTTTGTCTCTTGAATTTATTGTATATCTGGGGGTGCTAGTTGATTTATTAGCAACACAGTCATAATAATATTTTCCCTTCCTGCCTTAAAAGAATTTTCAGTGCTTAAAATGATACTGTAAGTATACTTTGAAAGTATTAAAAAAAATTCACATGTAAGGCATTTTTGCTGCTTATTGTTAGTTTGGAAAGGTTAAACGCTAAAATGACATCAATCATGCTCCTGGATACAAATATAAAAGAACACATTTTGGAGAAAATATCTGTCAAGAAAGATCATGACTTCCATAAACAACATGTGTCCATGCCTGTGCCTATTCAGGACCTAAGCAAGCCATTCTTTCAGGCATTAGAGTTTCTTGTAGCTAAAAGTCACCTTTTATGGTGTTTCATATGAAAGGGAGTGCAGGGGAAAAACACATGTTCTGAAATTAGTAATTTGAAACTGAATCTCAATCCTCCCTATTTATTGCTTAATTTTTAAGAGTCTCAGTTTCATCCCCAGCTAAATAGGCATCTTCTTTCATGGTATTGGGAGAGGTTAAGTAAAAACATATCCATCACCATCCTGGAATATATTCTGTTGTAAGTGTTAATGATAGTTCTTATTTCTTGAGTGTCTACCACAAGCTGTCCTCATGAGATGATGCCTTCATTTAACATCCAGTTTTCCCATGGTTCCTGGCATATTTTGAATCAAAACTTTTTAGTAAAGACATCTGATCTGAAAGATCAGCTGAACTTTATTGCATTCTCCTGATATGTTCATTGTGTTTATGAGAATAACTAGCAGAGCACAGGACTCTAAGGCTATAGCATCCTGGAATTCTAAGTATCAAAGAGAAAAATGTATGTTGAATGGGGAACAATCAGGTAGGGCATACTGCAAGGGATTCCTTTGACCACTGAAGATGGCCTGGACATATTGTGCACCTGGAAGTAATTGCAAGATGAACAAGAACAATGGGACCCTAAGGGAGCAAGACAAGGCTATAGAGAACTATTTTGAAAAAAATGAGTTTCCTGATTTATTGTCCCAGCATTGAAAGTGAGCATAGAGCACTGTTCTAGTGCTCCCTATCCTGCATGCTGTCAAGAATGCGGTTTTGTTATTTTCTGCTGTGCAAATCATGTCTTGGAAAATTTTATCTACTAAGCACAGTGCATTTAATTTATTAAGTAATTTATTTTCTCATCTTTACTCCTTTAAGATATATCCATCTGCCAAAGAGAATTTCTGGTCTTTATGAGATAGAAAGCAAATGACTTCTCCATAAATGCTCTCTTCTTTTCTTCTGCCCCACAGCACCCCTCCCTCGAAGAGTTTGGCTCCTTTTAATTGATTCCCACCAAGGCTCTATTTACAAGTGACAGACATTAAATTCCACCTTCTCCTACTTGCCTTCCACTGGCGAGTGGTGTGTATTCTGAATCCACAGTGCAGTCGATCAGCTGTGTTACTACACCCACCAGGCGTGTGTTGCTTGTAGTGGCCAAGGACTGCTCACTGCCAGCTTTTCAATGAAGGCAATGTGTTCTATATGTATTTAATAATTATTAGCTGTCATTGAAAGGCAATTTTATGTTCTGCCTCTGAGAAGAAAAATAGAGTGTATGTATTTGAAGAGCAGTGTGCCTTCTTTTACATACATCATTATGTTGGAAGATACGTCTTTTGTAAATAGATGTTGCAATTTAATCTGCAGCTCTCCGAATGAAGCTGTGCAAAACCATGTGGCCTTCTGTGTGAAAACAAGGCCTAGGTTGTTTTTTTCCCTTAGGTAATATTTGTCCACTAAAAAAAAATCATTACAGAAAATGCTCCGTTGGTCACTACTTTTACTAGCTTCTGCGAAGTGGAGTTGACATTTTTTACAAGCAGCCTCTCAGCTTTATCTCATCTCTGATTTGTTTATGGCCAAATTGTGGGGTATGCTAGATGGTAGGGTCTGGAATTAACTTGAATTATGCTCCTAAGATGGGTTCTAGTTTCTAGTTCCTGTTTTTTTTGTTTGTTTATTTTGTTTTTACTATTCTCACACCATGTAATTCCCATTATTCACAGTGGTACATATTAAAGAATGATCAAATAATTCTCTGAAGTTCACATGGCTAGGAAGAAGCACTGAAAATGAAACCAAGGATCTCAAACACCAGAATACTATCTGGGCTTAGACCATTTCTCCTACACTCTGTTGCTCCTTATGTTCTTTGTTATTACAGGTTCCTTCAGGAGTACTTCTTTGCCTGCTTCCTTGCCTGCTTAACCACATTGATAATGCTCAGCCATAGCTGGCAGTCACATCTCTAAGGAGTCCCTTGGGTCTACAGCTGCATACCAGCGGCATGTGGGACACTGGTTGGGGTCCTGCGGTGAAGGTACTCTTTCTCAAACCATTGCTTGCTGCTTGATTTGATTGTCTCATCCTATCCACAGTTCTCTGGACACTAGGCATAGTCTGCCAGGCTGTTCTCATAAATACCATCCTCTATGACTAGGTTTATTTCCTCAGCCTCATTTTACTTTGTAACACACAATTACAGCCACCCATTATTAAGTAGGTGGTAATAATATCAGACACCCACTAACAGTCCACATTTCTTTGGCACATGGTCAGATTATTAACAATACCGATCTACTTTTTCCTTTCTGTACTCAGTATTTAACAAATTTCTCTCTTATCCATAACACCAGTTAACACATTTAGTACAATGTTGAATTGAAATGATGATAATTTATCTCCTTGCCTTGTTCCTGCTTTTTAAGTAGAAATGATGAGTGGTTCACCACAAATTATGATGTTAGCTATGAGGCTTTTTTTAGATGTCCTTTATTGGATTGAGGAAATTTCCTTCTCTCTGAAGTGTTTTCTGAGAGACTTTTTTCAGATGTTTTCTCTGCATCTATTGAGATGCTCATGTATTTTTTCCTCCTTTATTCCACTAATACTGTGAATCACATTGATTTATTTTTAGATATCACACCAACCTTACATTCTGGTATAAATGTATCTGGGTCAAAACTCATTGCAAGACTCAATTTGCTAAAATTTTTGGGCTTTTTGCATCTGTATTTCGACAAATATATGTAGATATACATTGTTTTTTGTGATACATTGTCTGGTTTTGCTATTAATATAATAGTATAATACTGGCTCACAAACTGGATTGGAAAGTAATGCCACTCTTTTCTGAAAGATTTTGTATAAGATTGGTATCATTTCTTTCTTTACATAGAATTCACCCAGAACTCATCTGACTCTGGGGTTTTCCTTGCAGAATGCTTTTAATTATAAGTTAAATTTCTTTATTCAAGTTTACTAATTTTTAGGGTTAATTTTGATAATTTATATATGGCAAAGAATTTGTCCGTAAGTTGAATTTGTTGGCACAAAGTCGGTCATAATATTCCCTTATTTTCCTTTTAATGTTGCAGAATCGAGAGTGACTCTCTGTCATTCCTGATTGGTAATTTGTGTTCTGCCTTTCTCTTCAGTAACCAGGTAGAGGCTTTGCAATTTTGTTAAACTTTCCAAAGAATCAGCTTTTGGCTTTGTTGATTTCCTTATTGATAGTCCTTTAAAAATGTCATTGATTTCTTCTCTCTCATCTTTATTCTTTCCCTCTACCTACCTTGGGTATTACTTTCTTTGTATTTTTTGTATTTTAAATTGGAAAATTAGAAAAGTGAGTTTAGATCTTCCTTCTTTTCTAAGAATTTAAAGATATACAATTCCCTCTAACTACTACTTAATCCCCCAAATTTTCATATGTTGAATTTTAATTATTATTCAGTTCAAAATATTTTCTAATACTTTTTGTAATTTTTTGATACATGAATTATTTAGACATATGTTGTTTAGTTTTCAAATACTTGGAGATTTCTAGATGCTTTATTGTTATGGATTTACTTTAATTACATTTTGGTTAAGCTGTAGGATTTCTGCATTTTTGAAGTTATTAAGGCTTGTTTCACGGCCCAGTATGTGGTCTTTTCTTTTAAATGAGCCATGTGTCTTGTAAAGATTGTATATTCTGCAGTGATTGGGTATAGTGGTATATTAATACCAACTAAGTCAAGGTGGTTGATAATGTAGATTTAATTACTGATATGGTTGGGTATGGGTTTTGTCCTTGTACTTTCAATCTTTTGTTTCCTTAGGTTTTCTTGTTTGTGTGTTTATCTATTACTCTTTTCCTTTCCTTTTTAGGGAGAGGGGTATAATTTGGCTATTTTTAGAATTCCATTTGCAGTCTCCTATTGGCTTTTTGTTTTGCTTCTTCCATCACATGATAGGGGTCCCTTTAGAAATTGCAGTGTAAATCCTTCAGTGTTAACACCTCACTTACAGTTAATATTGTATCATTCCAGGGAAAATATATCAATTTTGCCCACATAAAGGTCCATGCTGGGTTTACATTATTCACATATATTACAAACTCAGAATTTTTTTTCTTTAAAAGCTCCTATGTACTATATGTAAGGACAATAGGTAAAAATAGTTTGATATTTATCAAGATGTTTACTTCCAATGCTCTTCATTCCTTTCTGAGGATTTGAGTTTCTATCTGAAGAACTTCTTTAGCAGTTCTTGTTCAAGTGGGTCTGTTTCCAACAAAGTCTCTTGGTCTCCATTTATCTTATTATGACTTTATTTCCCCTTCATTTTAAAAGTAAATTTTCACTACATATAAAATGTCATGCTCAGCACTTTAAAAATACTGTTCTACTATCCTCTGGCCTCTGTGGGGTCTGACAAGATGACGGCTATTAATCAAGTAATGAATGGATTTTTTTTCTTGCTGCTTTCAGTATTTGCTTTTAATCATTGACTTTTAACTATTTGATGTTCATGTGCCTCTCACTTCATACTGTACAGTGTTTGCCAAATATTTTGAATCTGTAATACATGCCTTTGATCAAATTTAGAATATCTGACCATCATTTCTTCAAAATTTTATTCTATCCCATTTATTGTCTGCTTTCCTTTTAGTACTCCAATTACACATATGTTAAATTAGTTTGTATTATTTAATAGGTTCCTGAAGCTTTGCTTTTTTTTTTTCTAGTCTCCTTTTTCTTTGTTCTTAACATTGGATGATTTTGATTGATCTTTCCTCAAGTTCAGTTACTCTTCCCTGTGTCACTGGCATTCCATTAAATCTATCCAATGACTTTTAAAGTTTCAGATATTGTATTCTTTATCTAAAGACTTTTCATTTAGTTCTTTTTTATTATTTCTATTTACATACTGTCACTTCCCAACTTCTTGTTCATCACCAGAATGTTTTCCTTTATTTCACTGAGGAGAGTTATGATATAACACGATTCATTTTGCTAAATCTAACATACGAGTTACATTGGCATTAACTACAGGTCAATTATCTCTTGTGAATGTGTTCCATTTTCTTGCTTCTTTATATTTCAGATAAATGTTTCTTTTATATCCTTGACATTATGAATATTCAGTTTTGGAGACTTTTGGATTCTTTTATTTCTCTCTAATGCTGTTGGTTCTGTACTGGTGGGCATTAATCTGGTTGGTCTTAAATTACAATCTCTTTTTCTTGGTTGGTAGCTCCAATCTCAGTTCAGATCTTTAGTATGTGACTCAGTTGTTTTGACTCTTTTTCAGGCATGCATGCTTTAGAGGTTCACTGGAGTTATGGAAACACAGAATTTCAGGGTTCCATCTCTGTTATTTTTCCTTTCTCTCCCTTGGCTCTAGTTGACCCAGATTCATTGGTTCCCCTGGTCATAAAGCTATGGTTTATTCATCAGCAACCTCCTGCCCCATCCTCCATACCAACCATGTTTGGACTTAGACTAAAAGTTGTGAAAATAAAAAATAGCTCCATACAACTTTCCTGTGGGTGTGGACTCTCCGATCAGATGTGCCTGCCTCTGTACACCCTCCAGTACCACTCTTTGTTTTGTATAATATCCATGGTTTATAGTTATTATCTGCAGGTAGGCTTTTACCCTCCATGAACAAATCTTTCATATCAGATTTATTCTTAACAAGGCTATACTCAATTCCCTATAATGACCTTTTAATGATGATCTTTTCAAATTTTTGATAGTCACTGTTGGCAAGAAAATTCATTCACCCTGGTAGGTGATAAAAAATTTAAAACCACTTTTACAACTATTCAAAATTTGCAATAGTTAATGTGTATTTAAAGAAGCTAACAGCTTCTCTCTCTTTTTTTTTTGCACTGACAAATAAAATGTTGAAATTTCTGATGATCATGCAAATGGGTTTCAAATTCAACAGAATGTTTTCATATCAAATATTTCAAAATAATGATGATGCTCTAATTAGTAGAAAACACATGCATTGTTAGAGCAGTCACCCTGCAGCTAGCCTGGATGCCAGTAAAAGGGAATATTAGCTGCAAAAGCATGTGATATGCATGAAGGCAGAGATTCAAGGCCCCCTGGAGCTGCTCTGCTAAGAGCACTGCTGATACCTCAGCCTCTTTAACTCCAATTCCTGTTTCTTTACTTGTGCACCTGACTCCCAGTTATTTGGAACACAAACTACACTATCAGGTCTGTGGATCACTTGTTCATGGTGGGTTGAGGTATACCACACAGCTGGCTGCAATGTAGGTGTTCAAGATACAGAGGAACTTCTCAGCAGCTCTTAGAGAATTGTAGCAAGTAACAGGCATTGTGTGTCACTCATCATGCTCAATGCTTGCTGAGATATCAGGGTCAGACCCACCTCTATTCAACCCACCTTCTTAGGAACCCTAGATTAAAGAATTTACACTATGGGCTTTGGGCCTCTGGTGACTCCACGTTCCCCTGGAATGCTAAGAAGGCTAAGCATGTATAACAGTATATATAGAAGGCTAACAATATATAACATACCATAACCCACTCATAGCACTTCAGTACACCCAGAGACTAATCTTCAGTTAGTAAGTACTTACAACTAATATTCTTGTTGAAATATGGAAACTCTTCCATAGTAAATTGTAAAAAGCCATAATTTTGTTCGTCCAAACTATCACTGTTGCTCTGACTTCACAGCTCTTCCCTGGGACCCTCCTCATCTTCCTCCTTCTACGTGATTATTACTAATGTAATATGAGCTGTTAAATCTTTCAGTGTCTTTCAACTTTGATGTGTATCACTCGGAATCTTGCTAAAATGCAGACTCTGACTGAGGATACGGAGGGGTGGGTGGAGATCCAATTCTGCATTTTTAACAAGCTTCTGGTGATGCTGAAGCTGCTGGTCTGTGGACCACACTTCAAGTAATAGGGACATATTTTGAATGCCACCTCTGAATGTTGTACAAGACATCAGTGGGAAAGTTCTGAAATAGCCTAGCAGTTATGAATGTGGAATATAGGGCTTGACTGCATTAAATTCAAATCCTAGTTCATCTGCTGACTAGCTTTGCAATATTGGACAAGCCAGTAAACTCTCTGGGCTTCAGTATCTTCATCAGTAAATGAAGATAATAGTGTATCTCTCCTAATGATGTTGTGATGATTAATGATATAATACATCTAAGAGTTTAGAACAGCACAAAATAGCACCTAATAAAGTCTCAATAAATGTCTGCTATTGTTATTGTGAATTGTCTCAAGTTGCTTACAAATTTACTATAGAGAGACACAATTTCATGATCAAGGAGAAACATAAATATGTTATTTGATAAACTTAATAAATTAAATTCCAAAGTGCCTGGTAAAGCAAAGGATTGCTCTATGGGTCTTGGGGAAATTTTCTTAAAAGACATAGCCCTGAAAGGTTGAATAGGATTTAGTTAGCTGAGCAATTCATCCACATGGCACAGAGCTTCAATCTGGAAGTTGTTTTTGAACTTGATCTAATACATCTCAGGGAGAGGAGAAATATGCTCATTGTTCTAGTGGTAGGAAATGGACTTACTCAAATTATCACAGGGACAGGAGATTTATTTACATGAACCTTATGCAGGAAAACCCAGGACAAACTGAAAAATAAGGATTCAGGGAAGGGCAGAAAAAGAGGTAACTCTGGATCAGTGTCTCACCTCCACCTCATTTCCACAGTTTCTTTGTTTCCTGCTCTGTATTCTCTCTACTAGCCAGTTGTTTCTATTTATGCATGCAATTAAACCAACTAATATTAAATCAATACCAGTTCCTGGCATACGCTGGCCGCTGCTCTGGACATTTTTGGAAATGAAAAGATAAAACTCCTGTCCTTGAGAAGCTTATATTTTAGCAAGGGGAGACAGAAAATATGCAACATCATAAATAATGACATTGTATAGCACACCAAAAGGTGATATGAGAAAGTATAGGGTAGGAAGAGAGATATAGGGAATTGAAAAAGTTAGGCAGTGGGTTTCATTTTTAATTAGTGTGGTTAGCACAGGCCTTGTGGATAAAGTAACATTTGAGCAAAGTCTTGGAGTAGATGGGGCAGTGGGGAGGATCAGTGGGTACCAAACTAAGTAGAAATCAAGGGGAAGAGAATTCTGGAAAAAGGCCAGACAAAGGTATGCTTCATGGTCTTAAAGCAGGCACTTTTCAGACATGTTCAAGAAACAGAAAGAAGGCTGGTGAGAGTAGACTGGAGGTGGGAATAGGAGACCAGTGGAAAAAGAGAGCAGAGAGGTATGGTGCCTCAGATCAGGTGGAGGCTGGAAGGACTTTGAGTTCTCTTCTGATGAAAGGAGACCCACTGGAGATTTTGAATCAAAGTATGAACATGATATGATATACTTTTAAAAATGATCATTCTAGCTCTGCTTGGAAAATAAAATGAAGGGACAGGTTGGAAACAGGAAGACCAGTCACCATGAAGAGATGATGGTGATCAGACCAGGTGGTGAGAAAGGGCCCGATTCGGACATAACGAAGAGGTAGGTCCAGTGGGATTTGCAGATGGATTCCTTGTGGGATGGGAGAAACAAGTAAAATACATCATCAAGGCGATCTGTGTTAATGCTATGAACTGAAATGGAGAAGACTGTGAGCATATGGTTGAGGTGGAGAATCAGAAGTCCAGAGTGGATAGTGGATGTGTCCCATGGAAATGTTGAGTGAAAGTTGTATGCACAAGTATGGAGTTCTGGAGAGAAATTGAGATAAGAAGTAAGGATCATGAAGTTGTTGGTATAAAGATGGTATTTACAGTTCTGAGACTGAGCAAGAATGTAGAGAGAATAGACCAAGGACAATGACCTGGGGCACTGCAAGCTTAAGTTTGGGAAGAAGAGGAATCCAGCAAAGGAACATGAATGGGCAATGCCTAAGGAAGCCTTGAGTCTGGAGTCTTGGAAGTCAAATGAAGAAAGTGAATAACTGTGATAAATGCTGTTGACTCAAAAAGTACAATGTAGACTGCAGATGGACTGCTGGATTTAGCGACATGGAGGTCCATGGCTTTGGCAAGTGCTGTTTTTGCAGAACCAGAGAGGTGAAAGCCCAATTGGAGTTAATGTAAAGAGACACCTGGAGGTGAGGATTAGGAGACATGGAATGTGGTAACTTCTTAGGGGGTAAGTTTGGGGAGAAAGTTGCACAGTTGTGTGTATAATTCTTGGATGCCTTCTTCTTTCTGCTTGTCCTGGGTCACACCTGGACACCTGAGCATTATTGTATGAGGTCCAAGGAAATTCTCTAGGGTTTGCTTAAGCCCCTGGCTGCCTTGGGGGTTCTTGCAGGTGTTCCTTCTCTGGGGGTCTTGCTGTCTATTTATCTAATAGAAATCATTCTGAGGACGAAGAGAATGCTGCATGAAAGGAGGCTTGCAGAACGTGGCTGACTAGAAAGCAAGCAGATAGCTCTCTAAGTAAATAGAAGGCTGCTATATAAATTTTTGCCCTTATCCTACGTGGTTGACTGATCTTGGATAAACCTATTAGTAATCAGTATTAAGTCTATGATCAGATTTATCAAAAAACCTTCTGAAAATTTTTTATGTATTTGTTCCATACAGCTTTTTAGAGAGACAAGTTGCATCTGTTTATTAAGAGCTATATAAAGAAATGCTGTTCTTTTTCAGATCCTAAGGTTATCTTGCTCATGTTTGACAATGGAAAGAAGGGGTGGGAATGGCTGATTTACACTTAAGTGAACATCTCAACACCCATCTGTGAAGCAGAGATACAGAGATTGGAGGAAGCGCCCACTTTTTTTCTTTGATTCATTGTTGTGAAAAGTATTTGTTTTCTTCCAACAGAACATGCTTGTAACTTGGCCTATTTCCACTGTCTTCAGAGACAGGTTGTACAAGAACTGGTTGCAAGACATCAGTTTTTTCTGATTTGACAAACGAGCTTTGTGACAAATGCTGAGATCTCTGAAGATTTGCTAAGATTAGTACTTCTGACTTTATCCTTTTGTAGTAGATTGTAAGATGATGTCTTACCATTACCCATTCTTCCAATGCTGAATTAAGCTCACAAACAGTGGGCCCTGTGAATTGTTTGTGATGCAATCAGAGGTGACTATTTTCCTGGCTCTGCTGTTTTCATGTTTTTCTGCGTCTGCTAATATCTCAAAGAGATTACTGGCGAGTAGTCAGTCTCTCCTTCCTCTGCACACCCTGAGCTCTTGGCCAGTGTTTCACCATGAGTTGATGCTTTATTTTGATGTCTGTCTCTAATCTCTAGACCATGAACTCTGGGAAGACAAGGCCAATAACTTCATTTTTACTCACAGTATCCAGCATATTGTCTCCTCAAGTCTCAATGCTTGAACTGTATTGACAAATGCATGATAATAGCAGCCACTACCTTATTATGAACAGGCATGAGACTTTTCAAAGAATAAAATGGATGTCCAGGTGGATATTCAGATCTTTCAGTTTAGCATGTCTTTGATCTTTTGTATATGCTGCATGCTATCCATTGATCCAGAATATTCACCATTACTTTTGACACACTCTGGATATATAAGGTTCATCCACGAAATGGTTTCTGAAAGAAGGGTTGAAGATGCATAGGTTTTTGGGAGTTGCAGAAACACGGTATGGTAATTTATGGGGGAAAAACCCCAGCTACCACGGTGGGCAACTGAAACTTCAGGGATGCTTCAGGAAATGCTCTGAAACACACACTTCAGATCTATCCCAGCCAAGGGCGAAGGAGGCTGGGTACTTATATATCCACACCCATCAGTCACTGGTTAAAGGATGGGAACATCCTGGGAAGATGTTAATGGTCAGTTACTTTCACGGCTCCTTATCCACAGCTGAGTGAGTTCTGGCAGCCCAGGCCAGCCAGGCAACAAAGATGCAGTTGCTGCCTCTTTGAAATCAAATGCTATGCCCAGAAATGGTCACGGAATGTGAAGGGACGTGGGACAGCACAGGCAGGGACTGCCATAAGACCCTGAAGTGCTAATTCATAAATGATCATTCACTGTTTGTCCTTTTTACTCAGCTAATGTAGGAAAATGCCCTTTTATGTGTGAGATAATCTATGTGAAAGCATCTTGGAATGTATTTTATAAACTGTAAAGTGTGATACAAGTATATTGTTATTATCATTATTGTAATTATTATTATTATGATAGCTTGATTATAGTTATCAACTCTCAAGAGTGTTCATAGAATGCATTTCTGAGAATAAAAGTGAGATGAGAAATTTAAATACGATTCCTATTACACATAATCAATAATTGTCCAAACCAAGGCCCAGCGCCTTGCTTGAATCGATTTAGAAATGAAAGCAGAAAGCTCACTCAGACATTTGTTGATTGCTTCTCTCCCGGGGAACAATGGTTGGTGAAATCTTCACCAGGGGCTTACATGTATACAAAATATTTTAAACGGTGTGCCTTTGGGGAAGAGGCCATTAGATCTGACTTTGACCTCTAGCTCTTTTACTTGTCTGCTGTTAAAACTATGTGATCTTGCTTCTCATATTTAATTTCATTTGAACCCAAACAGGGACCTTTCAAGCCATGGTTTTGACTTCCGCTTAACGCTGTATATGACTACTGTCCGGGATCATGCCTTCTTTTTTGACCCACTCTCCTTGAGTTCAAATAAATACTTTGGTTTGGCATCATTTATCCTACATCCAGAATAGTTAGTGACTTAAACTAGCCAGCGCCCATCTCTGGAAAGTTTCCCCTAAATCAATTTCTAAAGTTACTACCCTGTTCCCCTCAACTAGGTCTTTCCTCCCCACTGGGAACTCAGAATGCCCTCTTGCCCAGGACAGTTTCTCTTTGGACAGGAAAAAGGCAGAATAAAGGAGAGGAGGGTGTGAACATGAAAGTTATGTGAGTGATGGAATTAATGGGATGTGGGACTGGACATGGATGGGAGAAGGAGGAGTCGAAGATGATGGATTAGGTTAGTGTTGATGCCTTTAGCTGAGACAGGACATGAGAGGGGAGAGCAGGACTGAGCAAAAAGAATACACAGATACAGATAGATTTTTTTCCCCCATTGAGTAAATGTAGCCAATAACAGTTGTGGGTAAAACCAAATCTTACCATTAAATTGCTTAAGTTGATTGACAGCATAATTATGGATGGGAGATGATTATTTTACTGGTTATTCTGCTAATAGAGTTTAAATTCAGTAACATCCAAATAACTATTAGAGTTTCTTCCCTATTAATAATAGAGTCTTAAGAGGAATTGCATTTGGTGAAAGGCACAAGGTAGCTATTTCATTGTCATGAATCAACCCTATTTAATTAGAAGCAGTAAGACCTCATTCATACTTGACCAGTAAGATAACTGAAAGTATAAGATTGGTGTAAGTCTGGGGAGAGGAAATCCCGGCAAAATACCTCTAAAAACAGAAATCAGTCAAAGGGAGAAATAAAGTTAAACCCGTTTGTTGCTTACAAACTGCAGTCCCGGGCCAGTCTCTCTCCTCTGCTCCTGCTGAAGCAAGCAAGCCAGCAAGCCAGTCCCTCCCTTTAAACTCTCAGGTTCAGATACACCCTGGGTGGCCCAGGTAATTACCCATTGACATGGAGATGAACTTCTCTCCACCCCTGAAAATATGCAAATGTACTAAAGCGAGGTGAGATATTCTGGAAATTTTACAATTTTACCCACAATTGGGTATTATCTAGTCCCATTTTCAAGAGTTGCAAGACCTGGGGAAGGATGCCTGGTGGCGCATGCTTTCTGTATTAAAGGTGTTAGCAGTACTGAGTCAATTAAATTTAATTTGATTTCTTGCTTGATCCTCTGGATGGCCCATAACTCAAAAAACCTGAGTATTTGCTCCTATTACTATTTTTTCAGACAAAGACCTCTTGAATTCACAGAACAACCTGTAAAGTAGCCTTCTATCTCCCATCTGCTATGTGTGTACCTTAACTGATAGCTAGTTGTTCAGGCATTTATTTTAGATAGCAGTGCCTGTTATGAACTGAGGGTTATTTTGAATCTGGGCTTTTGAGATACCAATTGGTAGCCTTGGAAATTTATTCTTCAACAAAGGTCTGCGGAGGGCTCTTCTCATCTGGAAGAAGAAGGGGAAGAAGAAAGAAAGGCTCACAAAACCTTCACAATCCTCTTTCAGCTACAGAATTACCAAAAATGTTCTTGGAAGAATGGCCCATGCAGACTCACCTGACATTTCACTAGGACAAGTAATTTCTGATTATTTCTAGCTTCTCTGTTTGATTTTGTGTGTGACCCAATGGAATCATTTTCCACTGAGTGAAGATGATGTAATTTCAAATGTGATGATAACAAAAGGGGAAGATGAACACATCAGCTCAGTGTTCCAAAGAAAAATCAGTTCTGTCTTTGTTGTAAGTAGACCAAGATGATGTTGTAAGTAGCCCAAGGACATTGACAATGGAGAGACATTCTTCAGATATAAATGTCCAGAAATCTATATGCACTATAGCTGAGAGACTTACCAGTGACTATTTATAGAGGCATTAACTTGTGCTGCACACTATTCTAAGTACTCTCTCTATATAATGCCATTTAAGGATTTAGGCACTATCATCCCAGATTTATAGACACTGTATCAGTTGGGATTCTCTGAAGAAACACAACCTTATATATTATGCAGAATCGGCTCATGTGATTATGAAGGTTGAGGAATCCCAAGATCTACAGTTGGAAAGCTGGAAAAGGTTAGAAAGGAGAGCTGTTTATATACTTCCAGCCTGAGTCTGAGTCTAAAGGCAGAAGACCAATGTCTCAGCTTGAAAGCAGGCAGAGAATAAATCCTCCCTGATTCAGCTTTTTGTTCTATTCAGGAGGCCTTCAACTGATTGGATGAGGCCCACCCAGATTGGGGAGGGTACCTGCTTTTACTCAGTCTACCAATTCAAATGTTAATGTCATCTGAAAACTTCCTCATTGAAATGTTCAGATTAATGTCATATCTGGGCACCCTGTGGGCCAGTCAAGTTGACAGATAAAATTACCCATTGCAGATAGGGAAACTGGGCATAGAGAGATAAGTAACTTGACTAAGGTCACACAGCAAACACATAACCATGGATTTGAACCTAATCTGACTAGGGTAAATTCTGTTATCACTATGATACATAGTCTCTCTATGCCATGGTCTAGAATATGTCAGAAGCATATTAGTTCAATTTCCTCAACCCTGTAAAGTGAAATCTCCTTAGTGCAGGACATGGAATTGGATAAAAAACCATCTAGGAAAAGAAAAGGAGGGTGTTTATTAATGCCAAAAAATGTGAAGTGTAAAGACAAGGGAAAATATGGATTTTCTAGTACTTAGCCATGGTAAAGTGCTTAATCAATGTTTGTTGAAATAATTAAAGGTTTTGAATGAACTTAATTAACTATTATTACTAATTTGTTAAAATGTGTTATGAATATGCCCAATTTCCACAAATAGATGTTAAGAAGTCCATGGGCTGGGAATGCACCTTGTACATGTCTGTATCTCCCAGAAAGCCTTATTTGGCTTATAGGCTCATGGAAAGAGCTCTATAAATATTGGTTAATATGGTTAGATTGACAACTAAAGATGTTAATGAATGGATTAGACATTACATATGCTAATAAGCATGTATGCCACTTTTTCGAGAATATGAGGGTACAGAAGAGGTGTTAATAAATACTGTTACTGAATCAAATTGAAATATTTTGCAATGTGAAGAAAATTCTTTTTTTAAGCAGAAAAATAAGGAGAAAAATAACTTTTCCCACAGTCTCATCCTGATGATGGAGATGGGGGTGGGCAGAGCCAAAGCAAATTGTAATGAGGAGAATGACTTAAATGGTGGAATGGTTGGCTCTTGTCTACAGGTTTACAGAAATGAGATTAAACTTGGGCTTTCTATTGCAAAACAATAAGCAAATTGAAGGCCAATTATACCAGCTCATCAAAAAAGCAGGCGAACTGGATAGGATTTTGCATTTCTGAGTAGAACGACTTTTCAGATGAAAGAATTTATTACAAGAAATTGAGAACATCTGGGCCATCAAAGACAGAATGTAGTGAATAATTGGACAATCATAGACTGGTATCCATTTGAATAAGAGGCACTTCCTCAGTTCCCAGTAGGGGAAGTGTTCAGAATTCCTCATCTATGAGGAAATGAAGCTCAGCTTTTAAAACATGATTTTCCTACCTGGTTGTTATTTGGTTATGAAAGAAGTCTACTTTGGGAACCTCCGTTCCATAAAGTTATTCTGTGTACCAAACGAGGGTAAAATAGCAGAGAAATGGCTGGCTCTGTTTTTTATATTTTAACTACTGGCTTATGTCTTCCTCTTTATTCATTTCTGATCCTCGCAAACATCACATTCATTACTAGCCGTAATAACTCTGCTTCTCCCCCTTCTCTGCCTGTCTTCTCTCTGATATCTCTACAACCAGGGGCGGCCCTTCTGACATTCTATGGGTGCCACACAGTGCCTGTAGCTAATGAAGAGCTCCCCAGTGGGGTGGGCTGTCCACATGAGTAGGGCTGAGCTAACCTAATCTCCATCCCACCCAATTCTATGCACCCTCCCTAAGTGTGATAGTGATAATATCCTACATTATCATGCCCTACTTTAGGTTAAACGCTGTGCTAGGTATTTTACACACAAGCACACACACACACTATTTCCAATCACTCCAATCATGCCTCTAGGTAGTAATTATGATCCCATTTTTACTTAAAGAAACAGAAGATCAGAGATGATATGGCCAGTCAGACCATGTAGTCTAGATTATACTGTGTAACAGTTCAGTGCTCAGTGGCTTGAAACCACAAACATATATTTGTTACTCGTGCTGCAAGTCCACCATGGGTTGGCATGAGGCTCCGCTCATAGTAGTCACCTGGGCACTCAAGCTGATGGAGCAGCTGTCATCTCAAATAGTGCTAGTCTCAGTGCGGGGGGACGAAGGCTCCAGAGAAAGGTCTTGCACCAACAGTCAGACGTTTGCCCCAGATATGACGTTTATTACTTCTTTTTACAGTTCATGGGCCAGTACTGGTTACCTGGTCCAAACCAACCATGATGTGGGGGTGAAGGTGGAGGATAGCAGAAGACGCAACCAATATACCACATCCCCATGTCCAGAGGAGTATTCACTGAATAGCACTGTATAGCATGGCAACTGAGACTACTAGTTTAATTGTGTTTCTCCCACTTACTTAGCTGTGGAGCCATGGGCAAATTGCTTAACCTTCTCACACTTAGGTTCCTTACTTTTTAAGTGGAGAATGAATTATACTCATCCAGGAGTTGTTACAAGGATCCAGTAAGCTAATGCATGCACAGAACTTAGCATACATAAACTTAGTGTAGTTAAACATGAGGCCAGCCTATGTCTGACAGACCTGGGAATCATTTGCCCAGTGCATATGGAAATACTATAACCAAGACTGTCTGAGGAAGAATCCAGGAGACGCATATCCAGATATGTCAAGGAGTCCAGAGAAGAGTCAAAACTTTGGCTTGCAAAGGCAGGGCTGGTGAGAGACGCCCAAGAAGAGGAGAGTAGCAATATTTCAAACATGGCCCTGGATTCTTCCATCCTCTGCTATGGGGAGGTGAAGTCTGTGCTCTCTCCTCTTGAATCTGGGCAGGCTTATGGCTGCTTTGACCTGTAGGGTACAATGGAAGT
Organism: Manis javanica; assembly: GCF_040802235.1. NCBI lineage: Eukaryota > Metazoa > Chordata > Mammalia > Pholidota > Manidae > Manis > Manis javanica. The sequence goes on along the minus strand of NC_133165.1, from coordinate 38,034,237 downwards.
GACCCTCTTCCATGCTAGGCCAAGCAGCTCCTATCCTGTTTGCTGAGATACTCATTTTTGCATTTCTGAGCCACCAATGCCTATGAGGTTAACACACTGTGAAGAAGCCCTTGGGCATGAGATCCCACATGCATACCAACAGTCCTCACTGAGGCCAGTGAGAGTCACCCCAGACTAGGCACCAGGTATGTGAGTGAAGAGCCACCAGATAATTCCAGCCCCCAGAAGTCACCCCCAGCCATCTCAGCATTCCCAGCCAAGGCCCCAGACATAGTGGAGTAGACACACACCATTCCCACTGAGCCCTGCTGTACTCCTAACCCACAGAATCCATTTTACATCACCACCTTTTGCATGGGTCATTATGCAGCAAGAGATAACCAGAAGTGTAAGAGTAGGGGAAAGGTAATCACAGGTGAGTGGTAAATATCAGGATCGGTGCTAGAGATAAAAGCCTGGGCATTTACTGGATCCTGATGATAGGCCTGGAGAAAATGGGTGCATTAAAGGGTCGAGGGCAAAGTGTTATTTTCCCTTTGACTATAGATTTGGTTGCCAGATTGGGCTTAAACAGACCCTGTGCTCTAATTTGGTCCCACCCATCTTGCCAGCTTCATTCATAAGCCTGACTTTTGATATCTGGTCTGTGTTCTGCTCACTCTCTGTTTAAGGCTCTGGCGGCCTCATTGTGCTAAGCGGAAAAAGAACGCAACTGCTGTCTCCTCCTCCTTCTTCTGTCTCTCCTTGTCCTCCCCTCTTCCTCCTGCTCCTCCTCCTTCTTCTTCCCCCACCCCTCTGTGTCCTTCTTTACAGTTGCTTTCAGACTAATACCGGTGGCTACCAAAGCACACAGTGAGCTTTCCCAAAGTTGCCTCCGCATGTGACAGCCAAGACCCCCTTTAGAAAACCCAGGGAATCCAGGGAGGTGGTTTAGGGACCCTAGCACTGCCCCAGGGCAACCTCCTGAGCAGCTTGGAGGCCTCCATCCCACATTTGCTCAAACCTTGCAGAGAAGAGCAGAGAGTCCTGCTCTTCCCACAGGAAGTGTATCCCCTCTCCTGTGCCTTCTGGAAGCCCATGGGACATATCACAGACGAGTGTAGCTGCTCCAGAGGTATGCACCTCTCTTCTGAGTCATTCTCAGTAAGTGAAGGGCTGCTTTTCTCACACTCATTTCGAAGGCAAAAAGGGCCTGCTCTTAATATCGCAGCACTGTGTTATTTTCCTCCAATTCTTTGCTCGCTGTGGTTCAGTGGTCAAAGGATTCAGGACTTTTGCAGAAGCTTAAGTTTCCAAGGATGTGTCCACTTCATAGCTGTTTCTTGACAGTTTTACAATTTTTACCACTATATGCCTGGATGTGATAATTTCCCCACTGTCTTTCCACCTTCCTGAAATTCACTTCTTGTTTCCTGTCTCTGCTGAGAGTTCAGCATATAAGGAACCCCAGCCTTCTTCCTTTATTCCCTCCAAATAACATGATCGATCTTTAGCAAATACTCCTGAGATGATGCTAACCTCAGTAGAAGGGTTTTCCAAGTGTGATCTTAACCTGACAGAAAAGAAAGACTAGACAATAACTTCACAGGCATTTTAAATCAGATTCCAGAGTGATCTGACCCTTTCTTCTCTGGACAGTATCAGCTGCTCTTGATGGAGTTAAGTCAATTGAGAATCTCTCGGAAGACATAATTTGAGCTCTCTCTAAGCCTCTTCACATGTAACCTAGTGACTCTGAGGGTGGATTTAAATGAGATGTCACATGTAAAGCACAACCATTCGTGTCATTAAGTTCTCAAGAAGTGCTGCTTGTTTTCAACTGTTCCCCAAACGTCAAAGCCTCTCCCTATTTCTCTGTAGGCCTTAAAGTACCTTGACTGTTTGGCATCATCTGAAAATCTCTAAAAGCTTTAAAGTTACATTCTAAGCACCTAAATTTCAGCTGCCACTTTGAGGGGTTGACACAAGCATGTGACATCATGCTCGGTCTGTTTCCAAAACTCATAGAAAAATGACCTGGGTTAGCTCCCAGAATTTAGGTCAGGAAACACTTTTACATCTTCCTTCCCTCTGATGGGGCTCCCGTTAACCTTGTGAGAGGTCCTGGTTTAGGTGGTGTCAGCACATTCATCAGGGGCAGTTGGAGGCTCATAAGAATCAGCAGTTTTGCTTCACCAGGGTTTCTGTGAGAGGCGGCTTTTGCCTCATTTCATCTGAGTTCACTGGAATGGAATAATTTCAAGGAAACATCAATTTAGACCCTTGAGTTTCTCATGGCCCTTGGACTAAATCGTAAATCAACTCCTGCTCACTTCAAATAGAGCCCCGACCTGGATCCCAGAAACTTCTGAAGAGTATAAGCAGACATTTGGGGCAGGCCTGTCGTTTGTTTTCTGCCTCTCTTTTCTCATTTCATCCCTGCTAGTACAGGCTGAGAATAATGGAGCTTTTTATATATTTGCAAGTCAGAGGTGAGAAATGGAGGCTTAAGGAAATGAAGAAATCCCTCAAAATAAAATCCGTTAGCGTGGTTGTCCGGACCACAACCAGAGCACGCGGTTGTCTCTTCCAGGGCCTTTCCACCCTGCCATGCTTCCATTCTCTCGGCAAAGATTTATTGTTGCATATTATGTACCAGGCACAAGGACTTGAAGATTGATCTCTAGGCATGGAAAAACTAGAATTAAATAGCCTATATTCAATAAAATGACAAAGTCAACACTGGATGACCATTTTAAGGTTAGTCAAGCTGGTTGTGTTTAAGCACAGGGTTTTCTGGACAGAAGACAGGAGGGAATGGCACCCATTCAGGTGCATACAAATGGCATAGAATGTATAATCGCATGTTTAATGAATTATGACAATCTTAATGTCAGGGAATTGTGATGAACTTAGTGTTTCTCTGGGTAAGATGATAATCAACCAGTATGATCAATAGTTATTGCCTTTTCCAACTACCTTTCTGTTACTGTGATCTCTGCCCTGGGTCACCTATCAGTTGCCCTACTAATAGTTAAAATATTAATATCAGGCACAGGAGGAAACTTCCAGGGCCCCTTTCTGTGCTACGGCTAGCACATTGTCTGAATATTCTTTTAGTTTACTATTTTATATGTGTCTTGTCTTTATGCTGCTTCAAGTATCTTGAAGAGCAGGGTAGTATACTAATAAATGAATAAAAACATATTGTTTGTACAATTATTTCAAAGAAGTATACATTATATGCCATAGTGTGAAATAAAGAAACATTAAAGCCTATTATAGCCATCATCATGTCGAAAGATGAGGAAAAAGATTGCTGTTATATGAGTTAGGCATTACATACCATTCCATTAACAAAGACTGATAACTGAACAGACAATTGCCCTGCCTTCTGCCAATTTTCCCCCATTTAACTTATAATAAGGATCCAAAGACTCAGAAATAATCATTATGTAGATCAGACTCCAGATATCATGTGTGATTGAAATATAATGTAATTTAAGAAGAAAACATCAGAGTCTTTTCATTTTGGACTCCATCTATCCATTATCAAAGACAGAAGGCTTAGCACATTTTTCAGCTAATTTGCAATGTTTAGAAGGATAGAACCATCAGCTTACTTTGTGGCTTTCAAACTTGAGAGACCATTAAAATCATTCACTTACAGAGGGCTTGTTAAAACACAGATTGCTGCTCCCAGAGTTTCTGATCCAGTAGATCTGGGATGGGGCCCAAGAACTGGATTTACAATTAGAGATTCAGAAGCTGCCAGTCCTGGGACCATGCTTTGAGAACCACTGGCTCACAGCCATACAGCCATGTGACTGGTGGGTGGGTACCTCGATGATGGGAAGATCAGTACATCTTGGGAGGTAAAGTCTTTATTGTGGGACAATCTGCAGAATTGCTTACTAAGATTTTGGCAGAAGACCATAGTTCAGAGAAGTAATAAGCCTAAAGATTTCAGGCCAATTCTGGCCCAAGTGAAGGTGACTTCAGTAAAGGGAAATCTGAAGATCTAAATTGTCACCAGCGGTAAGATGTGGAAAGTGATCCCACATGGAGCTTGGCTGGGCTGCAGGCATTCGGCTCTCCTTGTTGAACACCACCACCTTCCTTGTTAACACCAAAATCTTCTGGTTTCTCCTTCTACTGTACCTGTCAGGTTGCCTTCTCCATCTTGTTTTGGGCTCATTCTTTTCTACCAGTGCTCTAAATACAGTTGTTTCCAGAGTTTAAATTCTGACATTTTATTTACTTCCATACTTTCAATCACCTACCAATAATTGAACTCTAGAACAGCCTTTTCTAAATTCTTCAAATATGCACACACACACCAAAAATTCAGTGTGTCCAATATTAAAAATGTTGAAACTGCAATGAACCCACAATGTATCTTAGTTAATGATGGTTTCATTCACTAAACTGCCCATTCAAAAACACCAGGCATCCTTCTGGATTCCCCCTTCTTCCTCATCCACCAATTCTCCAGACCTGGATAATGCTACAATCTGACCATCTCTTGCCTCTATCTGCTCTTCTCCATTCCCACAGCCACACCTGGCACCCAGGCCCTTCGCAGGACCTTCCTAGACTTCTGAAAAAACCTTGCAGCTTCCTGAGTCACTCCAACCATTCTGTCTTCTATAACTGCCACATGACTTCTATTCCTGCCACAAAAACATCATTTAATTTTTCCAGATCAAAAATTCAAATTGTTCCATATCACCCTCATAATAAATTTTAAAGTCATTAGCAAAGCATACAAGGCCTCACATGAAATAAACCCAAACTACTTTACCAGACTCCTCTTTATCCTCTTGTTCACATGCCCTTACATTTCAATTGTCATGAACTAATGTTCCTGAATTTCCCATGTTCTTTCACTCTACTGGCTTTGACTAGTTTCTCTTTCTGCGTGGAATGTCTTTCCTACCTTATCCATCCCATAAATCTTAGTTGCTCTTTCTTACCCAGCTGTCTTATCAATGCCTCTGTGAAGGCATTCGCACTTGTGTCAGGCTGAGTTGGTTATTATTCCCTCTGTGGTTTCTTGATAAATCAAAAGTAGCTTGATTACAGCACACAACACATGATAATTATTGTTGTATATCTGTGTCCTCCATGAATACCTCTAGGCCAGTGTCCAGAGCTGTCCTGTCCCCAAAATCTAGCACAGTATCTGGCACACAGTGGGTGTCAATATAGGTTTGTTGAAAGAATGATCTCAATTTCATGCCCCAAGAAATACAGCCCAAAAGATGTCAGTAATATGACATGGTATTTCTTTGTGTGAATAAGAAACGATTTAATACATCATATTCACTTTTTCAGTAGCATAAAATAAGCAATGTTTGGGCATTACCTAGGAAATGTATTCAATTTCCCTCTTGTCTGGATCATTTCCAGCATGTATTCCTATCAACTAGTCCTCTTGTCTATAATCCTCCTCTTGGAATAATATGTTCATTTCATACCTTTATTGCATGCTTGTCATGAGTTGTAAGCTCTATAAAAGAAGCTCCCTGCATTTATCATAACACTGGAAGCTATAATTAGGAAATGCACAAATGCCTTGGGACAGACTCCAGGCAGGTGATTACCACTGAGAGGCAAATTGAGAGCCTGAAAGGGAGATGGAAACTTGTATCTTATAGGTGGGTAGAGGGGCTCCTAGTAAAGTAGGGCCACTATGAATAACCATGGGAGTACCTTGCTCTGGAACCTAGAGTTCCTGTATTTATCCATTGGTAAACTTCCAGATAAACCTACTTTCTTGTTGCATGACCTTCAACAAGGTAAAGACATTCTCCTCACCATCAAAACATAGAACTCTCTCAGGTATTGGATGCCTGTTACCAAATTAAAAGGTGGGCAAATAAAAGAGGGGGTAAAGTTGTTGATGACTATCTGTAGCCCCAGAGGTCAACATTAAGACAAATGAGTGGGATTTATAGAAAAACAAGATTTGGGCTTAAATTAGGATAACCTTTTTTGAAAGTTAAATCAATTAAACTCTGCTTGGTGAGTTAGGGTGCTCCATGATTGAAGGACAACCTGGGTGGTGATTTGCCCTGGGTTGTACAAAGATGACTCATATTTGGGGAGGAATATGTAGGGGGTGAGCTGGGATTCCATGAGGCAGACTATTCTGTTCACCCCTGATTTCCTTTCCCCATTTCTTTGTCCTCAGAGAAAATGATGGCACTGAAGAAACAGGATGGCTGCTGGCCATATTTTGGATACCCACCACCTTGAATCATGAACTATGGGAAGTCTAGCCCCCCTTATATAAGGTTTTGAGTGGCTGTCTCAGGGATGAGACTTCTGTAAGAATTCTCTGAGCAGAAGTTTGAGGGAGGCGTATTCAAATAGCAGCAGAAATGTTCAGTTTTGTCCCAATTTTCATGGCTTGTTGCACAGCCATTCACATGTTTCTTTGTATGAGCAATATAATAACCAGCTTTCAAAAGGACAGACAGCATAATGAATGGATTGTAAAACATGCTCATAAAAACAGTAGAGTGTGTCTAGAAGTGTGTGTTATCTGCTTTTGATTTACTGCATTTGCATTTCCACATCATTTGAAGTTTTCTATTAAAAACAAGCATGTAATGGGCATGCAATTAATTTTAATTTTTCTATTTTTCCCCCAAGGTGATTAAAAAGTGTGTGTATGTGATGGTGGGGGGGCACATTTTACAGTCCTGACAGAACATTGGTATTATAGCCATAGAGTTCATTACTGCATAATTAATGCATGTTAAGTATCTTGTAAATATTATGTGGTAATAGCTCTAAATAAATACACACTCCAGTTGGAGAAATCTGCTCCACCCCTGCCACAGGGAATGAGATATTCCTCATTAATGCCTTTAGAAGAGGAGCCCATGTCACCTTGGATAGTCTTGGGAAATTACAGCTTTAGTTTGTGGAAGGCAGCAGTGAATGGTTAATTACAGAACCTTGGCATCCCTGGTGCCTGTCCCACCTGGGCTAGTGGGTTGGACAGGCCCACCTGGCTCACTCTTCCTCAACAGCCTTTGTTAGAAAGTGGGTTGTGCAGCTATAGTTACATTGCTGGGAGTCATTCCAGGCCTGGGAAGAAAAGCTTTCTGGGTGGGCATATTGGCAAATGCTTATTCATCTTGGACTCTCTACTGAGCTCTTTAGTCCAGGACAGGGGCATCTATCTGGTGAGCAAGAGGCACCGCTATTGTTGATGGCACTTATGGGTGTGGGGTTAAGTGATATTTGTGTTTCACCTATTTAGTTTATGGCAGGCCCCAGCCAGATGTTGGTGTGTGCGGCTTGGGATGTCCATTTAGTACCCGGCTGCTGTTTGTGCTGTCAGGACCCTGGATCTCCATGGCCATTTCCCCAGTGCCCTAGGGAAGTGACAGAAAGGCTCTTGCATGTCTGGGTCCATTTCTTTTTTCATGTCATCTGGGCTCAGGCTGATGTGTTATGGACCAAGGTAATGGCATCAGGAGATTTCTTGGGATAAAGGTTTAGCATAAATCAACCGTCATTTGTGCCTAACCGCTTCTGCACAGTACATAGCAACTCACTCTTTTCCCAAATGTATTCACATTGTGACTTGTCCACGGCTCTGTGCTCCTGAGGGGTGTGAGCATTTAGAGATGGGGTTCACCGTATAGAGTGGGCTTTTAAATGTCCTGGCAGAGTCTTCCCTCCTATCTTTAAAATAATACCCCCTTCTGCCTTTCATATGGGACCTGTAATTCCTAAAGAAGAAAACAGAGCCTTAACACCCTCAAAGAGAGAGGTGGTCTCAACTGTAAACCTGTGCAGTTGAGATTTACACTCGGGAAAATGCAGATATAGAACAGACCCTTTAGTTGGAGTTTAACAGTAGAGACATCCTGAAGGCTTGAGATTCCTGGGAAGAATGATACTTAGAAAAGGGAGCAGGGGCCTGCTGAAAGGACCAAGGACAAATTTGGCCCACTTCAAATTAAAGTCCAAGTACTGTGACACCATGGACATGTCACTTTGCTCACAACGCCAATAAAATGTGGATGAATTTCCTGAACATCAATATCAGCCAACAAACCAAATGAGGACATTGAGCTCACAGTGTATGTTGCAGACAGGAACTACCGAAGTCTGGGCAGAAGTATGTGGCAAGATGATCCTTGAAAAATACAGTGGGCAGAGCCCGGCAAAAGTCAACATTCAATGCCTGCTGATGTTGTCATTATTAAGGGATGTGCCCTCTTCTCCCAGCATGGCTGCTGATCCTAGGGAAATTCACACCTCTTATTCTGATGGAGACATAAAGGGAGCATCATGGGCATGGGTAAGGGCAGTACTTTTGAGTATTGTTAAAGAAAAATCATTCTGATTCTTGTCATAACGGCAAGGAAGACTTCATTCAAGACGATTGCAGTAGGAGAGAGACTAATGCAACATGAAAGAGAGATTGAGCTCAATTCCAAATACAACAGGGACACATCTTGGGGATGTACAGCCAATGGCCTGGGTGAGGGAGTGGATGGAAAATGACTAAGAGGAACTTGATTAGGTGCACAGCGCTGGTGGGGAAAGGAAGTTGGTTGCATATCAAGGGTGGGGGTTTCTCGGAAAACTGGTTCAGCAGGATGCTTTGCTAAAACTGGGCTCAGCAGGCCAAGGCCAAGGCCTAGTCAAGAAGGGGTCTTAAAGGAGCCTGAAAGAAGCTTGGTCAAGGAGGGGGCTGTTTGTCAGCTCCTTTTCCCATGCAAGGAAAGAAGAGGCATAATTTTTCCCTCTGGACAACACAAATCCATTTCTCATTCAGTCATTTTTGTTTATCAAGGACCAGCTCAACCATCTGTTGAGATTTGGTAGTAGAATATATTTACTGGTGGTTTGAACCATCCATTCAAAGAGTACCTACTTTCTACTTCATCAAGATGGGAGTTTGCTCTTAGGAGAACAATGGATTGACATCACAAAACAAGTGTAGATGCTTTGTCAGGATTCAGCCAGAGAAACATAACCAGTAGGGAGGACATATATTAATTCATTGCAAGGAATTGGCTTATGTGACTGTGGAAGCTGGTTAAATCCAAAATCCACTGGGCATGCCATCAGGAAGGGAAGGTCACAAGCAGGTTGAAGGTGCTGTTCTCAGGAGGAATGTGTCCTTTCCTGGGAAAGCCCCAGCCCTGCTTTTAAGTCCTTGTGGTGGATTGAATCAGGCCCACCCAAATTACTCAAAATCATCTCCCTTTCTAAAGGCAACTGATTAGCAATACCTAGATTAATGTTTGATTGAATAACTGGGGGTAGCTGAGCCAGGTTAGCAGATCAGAAAAGAAAAAACAAAAATCACATATAGTAAAGTTTTGTTTAAAGATGATGCAAACTTGGAAATAAGGCAAAACAAGATGATAGCATGACGTTTTAATGCCATGTTAGAGTCATCTGACTCCCTTGAGATTGTATCTGGGTTTGACCAACACTGATTCAGGCCCAGACATTTCCTGGTCCTGTAAAGTTAGAGGCAAATATGTAGAAAACTGGTGAGGTGTGATGATTTCCTTTTTCTGCTTAGAGAAGATAACCCCAAAGGTTCAATTGCCATACAGGACATGAACCAGTTTGTGAACAACTTGACAGTCTTTAGACTTTTTTCCCCCAGGGATTGTACAAATCCACGTTTCTCATATCCCACAAATTCCATTCTGTCATCTTGCTGGTTTCCTCAGTAAAGAGTTAAATAAAACTCTGACATGTATTCATTATCTATTTGTATGAAATTACGCTTTTAATGATTTGAGAATTATGCTCTGACAGGTTCAGAAGGGAGGTGCAGGCAGGGATCCGGCTGGCTGGGTAGGGATGGGGCTGCAGAGGGAAAGGGCGTAGGCGTTTGTGTGTAAAGGGGTAAATGTCAGTCACGGGGAAGCAAAGCAGGTGTCACTGGCTGGCTGGAGGCAGACCTTGGATTTAGTAGTTCTGAGGGAAAAGACAGGGCCTGCTAAAAATATGACTTTGTTCAGTTAACCAGCAACAATTTTCCAAAACATACCCTTCCTATCAACACAGAAACCTGAGAGAGAGAGAGAGAGAGAGAGAGAGAGAGAGAGAGAGAGAGAGAGAGAGAGAGAAGCATATTCATACAATTTATATGTACACCACAGAGTGAACCCCCCGCCATGGTGGTACAGTGACAGTGATGGGGTGTAACTGAAGGTTAAAGGGAAGAGATACTGTGGACTGTTTAAGCTAATGGCTTTACAGTCTGAAATTCCCACTATGAATTGTCCTTTTGCCTTCAGGCTTTGACAAGCTTGATTAACAGGCATGGGATGATCACCCCTTCCCTGCTAGATCCTGGCTGTTTTTATCATGTAAACTCATCCCGTATCAGGACAAGTGTTGCAGTGATGGTGGTGGTGGGAAAATACACATAGTAAAATTTACTATTTTAACCATTGTAAAGTATATGATTCATTGGCCTTAAGTACATCCACAGTGCTGTCCGACTGTCTCTAACTAGTTTCAGGACATTTTCATTGTCCTTGAAGGAGTTAGTCCCCGTTTCCCCTTCCCCCAACCTCTAGCAACATCTAATTGGCTCTCTGTCTCTATGTGTTGTGGTCTTTTTTGTGCTCCCTCAAAAATTCACAGGTTGAAATTCTAACCCTCAAATAGATGGTATTAGGAGGTGAGGCCTTTGGAGGGTAACTAAGTTTGATGGGGTCATAAGGGTGGGGTCCCCTTGACGGGATTAGTGTCCCTGTAAGAAGAAAGATTAGTGCTCTTTGCTCTCTTGGCCATGTACGGACTCAGCAAGAAGGCAGATTTATGCAGGATCTAGGACCCAGCCTCTTACCAGACACCAGTCTACTGGCACCTTGATCTTGGACTTCCCAATGTCCAGAGATGGGAGAAGTAAATGTTTGTTGTTTAAGCCACCCTATCTGTGGTATTCTGTTATAGTAGCCTGAGTTGGAGATACTATGGAATTTGCTTATTCTGGATATTTATGTAAATATATGGCCTCTGGTGCAGTATTTCTGATGGAAGGACATGCAAGGCCAAAGTCCACATGGGAGGAAGACTGGGGAGAGGGTGAGTGGCTGTGAGGACGTGACATGGTCCTAGGCAGCTACCAGAGCCCTTTGCAGGCTGGGAAGGAGAGGCGTGACAGGGAAAGCCCAAGGAAGTTAGCTCACTTCACTGCCCTACCTCCACTCATGACTTTCACAGTGAGATACAAATGTCCGCAGTGAACCCCTGATGCTGCAACAGTGATTTTTATGAAAAATACAAAATACAAGGGATCATAGCCTCTGAGTCCATTGAGATGGCATTGCTCAGAGATGTGGGCAGGCCCCTGCCAGGGTGGAAGGTGAGAGGCTCAGAGACCTCCTTGACACCACCTTCTCCTACATGGACCTCTTCCCATTCTCTGGCTGCATAAAGAAAGCATTCCATTTGACAGCACACATTGGCATCCCCCACCAGCAACTACTCAAACCCGCAATTGAATTGCCAGGCAGTATGAAGCCCTGCTGATTCCCCATGATTCAGGCAAAGCACACGGGAGCCCTTTCAGGAGCCGGGCGTGCTACAGTCAAGCCACTTCATGCACAGGTTTCTAATAGGACAGTAATCAGTGGTAATCACCCATAAGGTTTATGTACAGGAGGGCCTAATAGCATTCCTGCCTCTGTGGTGAATACATTTTCATTTATAGGACTAAACGCAGGCATACATTACTTGTTTAATTAAAAACAAAATTCTCCAGCCAACAATTTGTTCCCTCTCCTGGGTGCATGCTACCTATATTACTGATGTTTCCTTTACAACTACTGATTACATATTCCTGAAGTAACTAGTCATTGTTCATCACCGCCTGGTGCATCAAGCTAAACCTTTGCTCCTGGTTTCTCTTTGCTGAGAAATCAGGCCTCTACGTGTTATTGTGTGCAAATATGTGACACGGGGTCAGATATGTAGACTGGTGATGGCGCCTCCTACATGCAACATTGTAGCATATGGGCATAGGATGCCAGAGGGCAGTGGCTGCAAGTTCAGGCCCAGGAACAGTCCCTGGCAGCTCACTGTTTATAGGAGCTCTTTGGTAGCTCTTGCTTCTTTATCTCGTTCTCTTCTCCTTTGCTCCTATCGTGGATGCAACCAGCTGCTGACACACAAGTTTGGAGTGGCTCTCTCTTTAAGGAGAACAGGGTCTGTTGAATAAATGGGTGACTTACTGATAGTCTTGCATGATTTGGGGCTGAAGGGACTAACTTGAAGAAACTTCAGATGGAGAAGGTGGTGTCACCAGACATCACCAGCTCCCACCAGGCCGTGAAGACATCCGGGTTTGATCCCCCATGTTGTCAGTACTTTCTGGAGGATTGTATTTCTGATTTTGAGCCTTTTCCTTTCTTGTGTGCTATCACTCATGGCGTAGGCTATGAGGATGATAACTACCTTCAAATTGCTTATGGGCGATGGGGGTGGTGGGAGAAGACTCAAATAGCCAAGTACTTTCATGTACTTTCTACCATTTTTCTTGTAAAAAAGATGGAAGGTGATTTAAAAGAATGATTAAAGTAATTAAAGAGAGTAAAACTAATGTGGGGTGGAACATACAAGTAAAAATAAGGTGAGGGCCATCACAGGGAGGCGGAGTAGTGAGCAATCAGGAATGTGGACTTTGGATTCAGACAGACTTAGAATTGAAACTAAGCCTCACTGTTTAATAAGCAGTTCCTTAATTTTTCCTAGCTTGTTTGCTTATCTATAAGCAACCAGTCTGTGGAGGTAACAAATCTATGGTGGAATCATATGGTAAAAATTCACTGAGGCTTATCTCCTGGCCTTCCTCCCTCCCCATCACCCCTTCCCTGACAGACTTATCCTTTCCTGGACTCCTGGCCCTTTCACATTTAGTTGGTGTGTAAAAAAGAGTTAACATTGTAAGCCATGCTGCTGAACTTTGAAAGGCCTGTTTCTCAAGCTGACCTTGGCTGTCATCTGGAAACTTGGATTTTGTGGGGATTCCCACCACTCCAACTGTAAAGACTGACTCACTGTTCCTAAACTCTTCACACAAACACTGTAGTGTATACTAAATGCCCGCTTTCCATCTGGGCATCTGGGATGTTGGTCCATGCAAGGCAGAGAGTGCCCGCATAACCGACCCCCAGTAAAAAACTCAGGTCCTGAGTCTCAAATGAGCTTCCCTGGAAGACAACACCTCACATGTGCTGTCGTGAATTGGGGGGCACTCAGCATGTCCTGTGTGACCCTCTGGGAGATGCCTCTTGGAAGCTTGCTCCTGATTTTCTGGGACTTCACCCCATGTGCCTTTTGCTTGTGCATATCCTTTCACTATAATATAATAAATCATAGCCATGAGTACGAGTATATGCTCAGTCCTATAGGTCCCCCTAGCAAATCATTGAGCCTGGAAGTGGTTTGGCGGACTTACCTACAAAATGAGATATGGGTGCTAAATACCTACTTCTCAGTAGGTTGCTGTGAGGATTCTTTGAGTGAATGCCTGGCAAGCACTTAGAACATCTCCTCACAAATCATTGAACCTAAAGAAAGAGAAGAGAAAGAGATCAAATGGGAAATCCTGGGAGCATCTTTATCCTTAACATGTGGGTGAAGGAAGGGCAACCTAGACTGGGAGAAATTGTCCCTGAAAGTGATGATGAAAACCTGGAATAGGATGTCACAGAAGCTAAGGAACAAGAAAGAAAGAAGACGAACAAGAAAAATAGCATCAAATGTCCCGGAGGTTTAATAAATTGAGGGCTGAATACAACATGTTCATTTATGCACTTGACAAACATTTATTAACATCAATGGTATCAGCACTGACCAAAGCAGACAAAAAATCCCAGCCCTTGCTCGTGGAGCTCACATTCTCATCAGGGGATGCAGATGTAATCAGAATGGGAAAGTGCATTGTATGATATGTTGAAAGTCAGTAAGTGCTGTGGAGATAAATCAATCAGGAGAGCGGATGAGAATGCCCGGGAGTGAAGCAGGGTGCTCCTTTATTTCAGAGCAGGTTGGTATTATAAATTGAGGGATTAGAGAAGGTCTTGCTGAAAAGGTGGCATTTGAGCAGTATTAGCGACCTTAGATTGTAGCTGTTTGTGGAGATAAAGAGATAGATGAGAGATAAAGAAAGGAAAGCAGAAAGTGTAAAGTGCTATTTAAAACACTGGACTATAGAGAAAAGGTGACATTATATTGTGGCTGGAGAGAGACTCAAGGTCAAAGGAGAATTTGTACTTCAGAACAAAAAGACTTTAGCCTATTTATTATGATCCCCACTTTAGAGATGAACAAATTAGTAGATGAAATGACTTGCTCAAATGGCCACTGAGCTAGTAATTGACAGAGCCAGCATTCAAAGCTAGGTAGGTGGGATACTACCGCCTGTTAGATTCAAGTGCGGACCTCTGTTGTACCTAACCTCACCTATTAATGCCAAAAAAGTGTATTGCTTTTAACCTCAGCTGAGGTGTGACTGTCATTCCCCATCTTCCTCAATGTCTGTTCAGTTCAGCTATCTCTCTCATTCTCCATGGTGGATACACAGCATCTGTACCTTTTTCTTCAAAACCATTTGCAGGATGTTGGAATGCATGAATACAGGGTTAAGGGATTAGAATATATTGTCAAGAGAGTGTTTCATGTAATGGGTGCTTGAGCTTGGGCAGGACCGAGAAGTATGGCCATAGCATGCAGCGTCAGTACAGTCTCACTTACAGTCAAGCTGATCATGGCTTCTTAGAAAATGTGGTATTAAATTGAGCCATGACATATAGGCGGGATATTACTGGAAGGTAATTAGGTGTCTCTTTGCACTGGAGGGAAAGTTTTGGGTAATGGTGCAAAGTTATTAAACCCTAAATTGGTTCTTAAATTGTGTAGAAGGCTGTTTCAGTTGCAGACATTTAAATTCCTCTAAAACTATCATCCATTCATTATTTTGCTAATGTTCATCTTTGGCATCTTTTATCTCTTTTTATCCCTTATTTAAAACTTGCAACTTGTCTCTCACACCTTACCTGGCCATAGGTTTAAATGTGAGGGCATTTCCATTTCTGCCCTTCAGCTTCAATCAGAATCAATAAGAAATTTTCCCAGATTTCCACTGGAATAGATGTACAAGCTCATCTTTCCATTTGTCTCTTGCAACACATATGCAGATAGAGCATCTTTTCATTTGGACTTTATCTAAATACATCTTCTTTTATCCTAACCGGAAAACACTGAAAAAACCTCATTAGCCTAACATAAAAGTGCAGGTATGGAATTTGTTTGTTTGACTTTGTATTATTTGTTTTAAAGCATTCTTAATTGACCAGTATTAAA
The DNA here is from genome assembly GCF_040802235.1 of Manis javanica. Classification (NCBI taxonomy): domain Eukaryota; kingdom Metazoa; phylum Chordata; class Mammalia; order Pholidota; family Manidae; genus Manis; species Manis javanica. Next base: position 38,018,889 of record NC_133165.1, on the reverse strand, counting down.
TAATAACTTTTGGTCCACAATCATAAAGATGAAGATTCTTAGGTACCAATATTACCTTTTAACTTATTTCTACTCTTCTATTTTATTTCTGGTTGATTATATAATTTCTAAGTTGTCATTGTTTATAACATTTTCAGTTGTTTTATATTTAGTCCTGCAGTAAACTGGATTCAATACTTACTTCAAGTATTTTTGCCAACATTTCATTATTCATTTTTTGACTGAAGTTTATTCTTTGGTAGCTTATTCAAGAAAGTCTCTTGGGGAATATATTACCTAAACTCTTGTGGGACCAATGTGTTTGTGTTTTAATACTTGAGTGACAGTTTGGCTGGATACAAAATTCCTAAATTATACTCTATTGATATTGCTTAAGTGTTTTTCAGCAATGAACATTAGTATAAAGTGATAGAAGGCCAGTCAATAATTTTTCTTTTCACAGGAGAAATTTAGTATTTTTTGCTAGTATTTGCTGCTCCTTTCTTTCTTTACCTTTGAAACCTCATAACTTTTTTGTCTTAGCAAAATTGATTCTATGTCGTTTTCCAGTGATGCTGTGTACTTTCAGTCTATAAATTCAAATCTTTAATTTCTCAACATTTTTTGTGAATTGCTCCTTCCAATATATATGTTTTATGTTCTTTTACTTGGTTCCTTTTGGTAGGGATCCAAGTGTATTCATGCTGAGAAGCAGTGTAGTCACTTAGTAGCTACACAACCTCCTCAATGGAAAAGAAACTACTCAATGCTTCCATTTCCTCATCTAAAAAGCAGAGTAATACAGTTTAGAAGGTTGTTGTGAAGATTAAACAACACATATAAAGTTGAACTGTGCCTGGCACTGGTCCTGCTCTCCTTTTTATCTGCTCTGCAGGACTTCCATATCCATCATTTCCTCTCTCATCTAACAGTGAATACTTCAGACCTCAGTCCAAAGCTGGGGGTTAGTTAGCTCAATTTCCATTTTTTGTGGCCCCTGGACTGGATCCTAATTATAGACAGTTGAACTACTTTTTTATCCAGTATTTATTGCTATAAGCTTCTTTGTATATGATCCCCAAATATCCATCCTATAATTGCCAAACATTCCTCCCAGTTCAGTCCATCAGAATAGTTTATTGAAGGTCTACTGTGGGCCTACAATTACATTAGGGGCTGTTAAGTTATAAACTGAAGCATATTAAAATTTTTAATACTTTATTTGAGCAAAATGTGATCTAAATCAGACAACATCCAATCTTGTAGACAGACATTTGCTCTGAGGAGCTCTACAAAATGAAATACTTTTCTGGGTACGAGGGAGTGGAAACAATAGTTATACTAGACAAAAAAGTGGGTTGCTTATTTCAGGGCAACTTTCCTTTAGGAGATGGCAAAGATCTCTCAGGCAGATTACCTAATTAGTGTTGATCAAGTGATTCCTGATCAATTAGTTTAAGATTCTATTTCTGGAAGAGCAGAAACTGTAATTAAGTTAAGCCTTGGTTTAGTGTCGTGGGTTTAGCGTAAGTGACTACAATTTGGACCTGTTGACTTGTTGTTGTTGTTTTTTAAACAATTATCACCTGTGGATCAGATTCTCTGCCTAACTGAGAGGCTTAGCCAAAAATATAAGGCATTAGTGACATTCCGAGCTACCATGCTGGAGTTCTCACAGTTTTTGCCAAATCTCTGCATAGTGTTCACGTTCTTTAATTTGATCATTCTCTTTGTTACTTTTCCAATGTTCGGTGCTTAGGTAGAAAATTTGCTTGGTGGTCAGCATCTGCAAATATTCATTGAAAGGTTTTGAGAGAATATAGCATACCAAGAAGACAGCCATAGTCCCTAAGACCCAAGCCAATCAGAATCAAATAAATCAAAGAAAGACCCCACTAAAAAAGTCACTTTCTTAAGCCTTCTGGCCTGTTCAGTGATCTTATGTAGCTGGATTTCAACTTCTTTAGGAGTGTCAATCCAAGTATAGCAAGTGGTATTGACTAAAGCACAGACACCTCCTTGCTCAGTTCAAAGATAGTCACAGGCCATCAACAACTTTGGTCAGAGAGCTTAGGGGCAGCTATTTGTGGGGTAACTATTCCTTTAGCAGCAGATTCATGGGCAGTTGCCAGAGTTAAGGAGCATTGCCTTCCCATGCATTAACGGAAAGAAAAAGCAAGCAGTGAAAACGCAAAGGAATAAGGGTTTCATCAGAGATGAAGATCTTTACTGTGGTCTTGGAAGAATGGGCCATCTCAAGAATCCAGCTGCTTCTGGAGAGGAGCCTCCCTAATCAATTTTAATTTTATATCTCCAGCTGGTGTGCAGTTCCAAGGGTCTGAAGGAACCGTTTTTAATTTGGAGATTGTTTTACCCCAGATTCAATTCCTTGAAGTTTGGCTGTCATCTGGATAGTGGAGATAACCTGCTATAGTCCCTTCCAAGGAGATTCAAGGGCAGTCTTTGTTCTTAGTGATTCCAAATTTCTTAGTGGGAGAAAACTGGAAATGTTAGTTTGGAGAATGTAGCCAGATGTTCGAGGAAACTAGAAGAATTTGGGAATAATCTGGGCCAGTTTTTAGGTACATAACAAAACCTTAAAAACAATGAACAGGACTAGAATCTAGTATCCACAAAAATACAAACATAATTTTTCTCTCTATAACCACCCCTGTTTTAACCAAGATAATCATAGTGAAACTAATTTGTTTGAAACTTGGCATGATTATTTACATAAGTAGAGCAAGAATAATGATTGACCATATAGGCTCTTTTTATCTCAGCTTGCTGGAACTTTTCATAAGGAATCTCAGATTGAACTCTGTCTGGTCACATAAGAGACTGCACATTTCTCTCAAATATGACATTCCAGTCAAAGCCTTGGTAATTTAATTTCCTATTGTGTCCTGTTACAAGGAGAACAGATTCTTATTGAATTTATGCAAATAATTATATTACCATAAAAGAAATACTAAGTTTCCAAATTCTGGAGAGATCAGGTAGGGAAAAAAAGTAATTGTTTCATCGTAGTTCACAAAGACATACTTTACAAAATTGCTGTAAGTTATAGATAGCTTAAGAATAAACGTTTCCCTAATGCGGGGATACTAGCAGGAAATTGGGTTGGTTCTAGGTAGAAGAAGGTATAAGTGATACAGGAGATTTCAGAAACCACACAAACCAGGTACACAGTAGATGCCTGGTCTTTACTTGTGGACCCAGGGCAAGGTAAACCTTTTAGGAAGTTGCACATGAGAGAAATGAATGATGGAAAGTTCTGGAGGTTGAATTAATCAGGTAGAAGTGGTTCCTCAAACTGCTTCTGATAATGAAAACTGGTGAGTGAGAAAAATCTTCATTATAGCAAGAAAAAGGGAGCTAAGTTATAAGTGTTGAGGCCATCCAGGATGTGGGGAAAGAGTTTCATAGCTGGAAGGTACTAGAAGTCAAACATGAGGAGTAGCTCAAGGAGAATGGCTCAGAAGTAGAAATAGATGTTAAGTGTTCCTTTTATAACTTAGGCTCAGTTCTGTACAGATTGACATGGCCTTACCAAGAAAGCTGACAGAGCTGGACACTGCACAGCACAGCTAGTAGAGACCCACCTACTCTCCTGTGGGATCCCAAGGCAGCCACAGGTTTTTCCACTACCTGGTGATTGTTTGAGCTGCTTTGCAACCAGAGGATTGACTTACCTGTTGGAATGATAGAAGTAGGTTAATTGTGTTTATTCATGAATGCTTGCACTTTCTTTCATTTTTCCCACTTGCTTCAGTGCATGAGTATTCCTGGGTGTTTTACTCAAAAGGAGTTAAGGATGCTTTCTCTGACTCAACTCTCATGCTGAAGTCCATCGAGGAGTCAGGAGTGAGACAGCGTATAGCTCAGAGACGTGAGTATTATCCTTGTCTTTCAGCTCTTTGTTCAACAGACACTGAAGGGAAATTCCTGTGGACAGATGGAATGAAAGGAAACCAAGTATAGAAATGAACAACATTTGTCATTTGAAATCTGTATTTGTGAGGATTGTTTTTTGAGATGAGGAGCCTGAATGATGACTTCAAGTAATTGAGGCAATATTTCATGTGATATACACATATTCATATTTGACAGATAGATCTTCCTCTCTAACTAGACATCATACTATTTTATAATGTTATCATATTTTTAATTATATTGTACATTCTTGTTTACAGCTATTTGCTATATATCCATGGTGACAATACAGTAAATTAGTTTTCACCCATTGCCTCTGACTATTCTTTGCTTCAAACTGAACCATAAATATTGCACCTGAGAGAGCCTGTCCAGATTATTTATCATGCGGTTGTGTGACCACAATAGCAATGCCCTAAGGCAAAACATTCTAGGAGCTGACTTGAAGAACCCTTGTAGGGGGAATGTCTACATCCACACAGCAGGATTCTCACATTAATACACACTCAGGGCTCAAGGAGTAGTGTTGGCTGCTTGCACGGCTGAGTATTTGGAAGGAAGTTTATAATACTAGGGCTTCTATCCTTCAATTGACGGCTGTGGTGGTTGGCACAGGTAGCGTAAAAGGCAATTGATCAACTGAGATAAAAGTAAAAGGTACCTAGTCTGGTGGCTAGTGTATAGAAACTTACAGGAAATGGCAGTGTCCCTCCTTCCTTCTACTCTGACAGAGGAAAATGAATCAGAAACAGACAGCACCAAGTTATTGAAGTACATCTAGGTGTAGCCAATGTCTATATTTAACACTCAGCTAGGCAGGAATCAAACCATGTTTCTCTTATTTCTCCAACTGTGGTTTCTTAACAGAGATTCTTCCTGCTCCATTTGGCAAGGGCCACTTAGTTATACTTCTAAGAGCTGTTTGAATTTCTTGGTTTTGCTGTCTGGGCCAGGCGATGCACCAAGTGCTTTGTATAAAACATGTCATGTGATCCTCACACAAGCTCATGAGGTTGAGACTTAAAGGGGTTGAGTCTTTTGCTCAAGGTCACCTATTAGGCTTACCTGTGGAGCCTGGACTGGAACCCTTATTGGTATGGTTCCAAATCTCATGCCTCTGACTGCCTATTTCTCTGTTCGAGCTTTGCTTTCATGTAAGGGAGTATTGGCCTAGCAGCCCAGCTCCCCAGAGATTGTCCTCCTATCCCTCAACAATGATATTTCATTTCTATGTCAACAATAGCTGTGGCTCTACCCGCAGCACTTCCATTTGATTTATTCCCCAGACCTCCCCGGAAATGCCACTCGTTGGCTGGCATTGCAGAGACGGACACAAGAAAAGGTGGGTCTTGGGCTTCACCGACCACCCGTGTACCCTGAGAGATGGTAGATGGCTACCTTATGACAGCCAAGCTACACTGGGAGGACACAGCAAGAAAAAGCATGAAAAAGAGAAACAAAGATGATACCAATAATGAAACTAGATGTATACAGGTCTTCATTGGAGACTGTAGGTATTAGTTTCTGTTTTGGAAGAAAGAAACAGAATTAAAGGATAAAACTATGTCTAGTAAAGGATGCTAATAGCAAAGTACTAATTGCTGTTAAATAGGATGAGTAACTAGAAATTCAAGGGATACATCAGAAGCAAATGTGGGCAGCCTGTTTACTGCTGGTGAACATTAGGGCCCTCGGTTGGGCTGCATTTTAGGACTAAAAGTCTCTTCACACACGAGCTTGACAGTTTTAGGGACCTACTTAGCAGGTGAAAATTATATATATAAGAAGTTGAACTTATGCAACCAGAGGTGTGGATTATTGCCTTGTTTTGTCCCAAAATATAAGGTAGCCATCTTCCATAGCCCCCCACAGAGTTTACAACCACCCTAGGTGCATAATAGATATTTAATAAATACCTTGTTGACTTACATGGCTAGAAAATAGCACCGATTCCATGCCCTCCACCTCCCTCCAAGGAAAATTATAATGTTGCACGTGGGAGCAGCTATGCATCAAGGGGATGTTTGACATTTTAAGAGCTGATTTCACTCAGAGAAATCTGGTAATGCACTGCTTTTCTGCCCCAGTAGCATCTATGATATATTCACAGCATGTAGCATCCTGCAAGACTCTGCCATCACATGGGGCAAGCTATTTAAGGGAGGCAGAGAGAAATTCCAACAGAAGTTTTGGCAAAAGAGAAGTGTGGGGCAACAGAAGCATTTGTTACTGAACCAAATCCCTGGACACAGATAAGGAGCAATTGAAGGAAGACTGATCAAATATACCAGTAACTGGGCTCAGAGATGTAGAGAACTGGAAAGAGCATTGTTCCCACCCTTACAATAGAAAACTCCAGACACATGGAAAATTAATTGCTTTTCTTGAATGTATCAACAAACCAAGGTAGCAGGGCAAACAACTAACTGGAAATCTGCAGAGAGATGGATGTCTGCAGGAAGAAATAGGATCTGAACATTTATTTACCTGGGCAGTTGCCACTTGGTGCATGTAAGTAGGTAAGAAAGGTAAGAAGATTCAGCTGGATTTTGTTTACAAATTGACAAAAAATTTAGTGCACCTAGTATGCTAACGGACATCCCTGAGAACTGCAGAAGTTTACATCTTGCGGGCTTTTCTCCAAGAATTTCACCAGGTCCTCACAGGGGAAATGAGGAAGAGGCTGAGAATTCTTCCTGCATAGTGCAGGCTGCGGGAGGGAATGGCACACTCTTGAAATCCACCCAGATCTGTCTTGAAGAACATTACTTGAAGGAACAAGACTCTTAATCTACTGCAAAGTGAGATGCAGCTAAGGGCAAGGAATAGAAAAATTTTTAAAAAAGAGCTCAATCCCTGGACAAAGGGCAGGAAACAGTGCTAGGTTCATTCCATCTTGAGGCAGGCCAGGAATATTTGTGAAAACCAAGACCTTGGGACTGAGCACCTGCCTCAAACTGAGGTTGGTCAGAACAACAGAGGATGCCCGAGCCCCCACCACTGTGCTCACAAGCATCGAGGGAAGTTCATAGTGGAATAAAAGTAGCAGTAGCAGTGGGGTACCACTCGAGGAGCTCTGGCTCTCTCTGGGGAGACCCAAAGCCAACTGGGCACCTTGATGCCACACAGAGAGTAGACATTAAAAAAACATTCTGGCACATTAACCCACATCCTATACACAAGATAGTCTCAGAGGAATTTGAAACCTGTGGCACACTGAGTGTCACCATAGCAATGACAGACTTCAGATCCAGCCCAGCTCCCAGCTAGATAATGCAAACCCTACACAAAAGGCTTATTGGAGGAAAGGTGTCATCTCCAAACATAAAGAAGGGTTATCTCAGCAGTGATTGTTCTACCTGACATCTCTGGGGTTTCAACGGTTGTAAAGCATACAAAAAGGTAAGAAAATCACAGCCTGAAGAGACAAAGCAGTCTTCAGAGCCAGTCACAGATATGATGATGCTGAAACTATCAGACAGGGAATTTGAAGTACCTATGAATAATATGTTAAAGATTTTAATGGGAAAAGAAGGCAACATGCAAGATCAGACAGGTACTTTCAGCAGAGAGATGGAAACTGTAAGGAAAAGAAAAAAGCTAGAATTCAAATATTCCAGCATTTATGAAGCTGGCTTATGGGCCTGAGGCTCTCTTGGAAGCAAAGCCTCCTATGATTGCTTAATCATGTCTGGCCCGTTTTAGAATAGATTTCCACCCCTTCATCTCCTGGTGAAAGTTTTGCCCTGATCCATCTGTGGGCTCTTGTTTTAGCCTCTGTGAGGCTCCTTCCAGAGAAAGTCACTCAGTGCTCCAGTTCCCCACTCCCTCCTTGCCCCAGTGCTCTAGCCAATGGAAGCACCCATTGCCCTGACAATACTATGCTGTTTTAGATCTTTAGGCCTTTGCACTTGCTATTTCCTCTGATACTAGGAAAGTGCTCCTTCCCTATTACTATACTACTTTCCTTAAGTTCTTCTCTACTCTAATGCTATAAATAATTTCATAGTTATTTATCATACTATACTAGTTGCTTATTAACCTGTATCACCTACGAGAATGTGAACATTTTGAAGGTAGTCATTGCCTTAATCATCTCTATATATTTATGAAATTAAATTGGGTGACTCCTCAATCTTCCACTGTATTGTGCTATTGCCAGACAGCTGGTTTTCTTCCAGTTTTCACCTGTGGTAAATAATTATGTGATGCATGGCTTTAAAATAAATCTGTTTTCCAAACTGAACACTTTCTCAGGGTGGAAGGTACAAATACAAATAGCCCTCAGGCATGGATGGCTTTGGTGTGTGTTTACAGATCAGCAGAAAGGCAGGAGGAGTCAGACAGGGTGTGGGGAAAAGAGGTGGAAGATGAGATCAAAGAGGAAGTCAGATGATGGAGGGCCACACAGACCATGGTAATGATTTTGGATTTCATTCCAAGAGATTTGGTAAGCCACTGGGGGATTTTGAGTGGGGGAGTGAAATGATTAGATGTATGTATGGAACAGCCACTCTGGCCATGGTGTCAGGAATAGATTGTTGGCAATGGATCAGGGAGACCAGTAAGGGGAACGTCCTCAGAGACCCAGAGTGACAGCTTTGGGAAAGCGATCCTAGCCTTGCTGTACCTTTAATTGGCTGAGTAACTGTCAGAAAAAAAAAAACATTTTTGCTTTTGTTTTCTTACTTGTGAACAGATCAAAAACTTAAAGACAGAAAAATCACTGTCATTAAAGTTGATAGTAAAGGGTAACTAAACCATTAGTTGCTTACCCTTCCCCATCAAACAACAAAGCCACTAACTGTACGGTTTAAGGAATTCCATGCTTGACAGGTTCACCTGATCCAGAGAAGGAGTACTCTGGCCCAAAGTGGGCACCACGACTTAGGCAGCACTGACATAAGCAGGTCAAGAGAAGGTCTGGCCAGAACAGAAGCAGGGAAACACGATTGCCAAAAAGAGAAGATAATCAGAGATGTATAAGAAAAGCAGCTTTATTTAGGCTTTTTGTCTTGTAGAAAGATAAAACATGTTGATCTCATTAGATTTTAAAATTAAGAACAGGGATGTAGAGTTTTATTGCTTAGATGTTAAACTTTCAGTCCCATTTGGGAATGAATGACGAGGGGATAGTGGACAGAGTGTAAGAGGAGGGCGTGATGGTTAATTTTGCGTGTCAGCTTGACTTGACCACGGGAATGTCCAGATATTTGGTTGAACATTTTTCTGGGTGTGTCTGTGAGGGTTTTTCTGATGTGGTTGACATTTGAATTGGTGGACTGAGTAAAGCAGATGGCCCTCCCCAGTACGGATGGGCTCTACCTTTTGGAAGCCTGAATAGAACAAAAATACAGAATAATGGAGAATTCTCTCCTCTCTCTCTCTCTCTCTGACTGACTGCCTGAACTGAGACGTGGATCAGTCTTCTGTCCTCAGACCTGAACTTATACCACTGGATCTCCTGAGTCTCTCACTGTTCAACAAAGATCCAGGGACTCCTCAGCCTCCGTCGTCATGTAAGCCAATTCCTTATTAGCTATCTATCCTTTATATGTATCTATATCCATCTCTCCCTCTCTCCATCTGTACATATACCAATATCAATATCCTATTGGTTCTGTTTCTCCAGAGAACCCTGAGTAATACAGGAGGTCTGAAGAAGGGGTTCAAGGAGTCCAGTAAAGGTAAGGCAAAAGGGATGGTGGAGACGTGCAAAAGAAACAAAACAGGAAAGAGAAATGACAAAGAAACAAGGAACTTGGTAGAAGCCGGAAGGGTGGTTACCTTTGGGGTGGGAGGCAGGTGGTTTGGAGAGAGGACCTGAGGGCCTTCTGGGTTGCTAATAATGATCTATTTCTTGACCTGGGTGCTGGTTACATGGGTTTTTGCTTAGAGATAATTCATTAAGTCATGCATTTATGTTTTGAGCACTTTTCTGTGTTTGTGTTTTATTTCAAAATAATAAAATAAGCAAATACATAAGAGAAAATAATCAAATGTATAAGAAACAAGGGAGCAAAAGAGAGAGAATAACAGATGTGGTGAAATGGAGACAGGGACTGATAGACTCAATAAGCTCTAAGGATGTTTCCAGAGGCCCCCTTCACCTATTCTTTATGTTGGGCTTTCCAGAGTGTTCTCCTTAACCCAGTGTCCTTGCTTTGTGACCTGTTTCCTGTCCTCCAGCTCTCTGTCCTTCTCTCCCTCTGTACTTTCTCTTTGCTGGCATGGAGTTCCTAGTGATCTTTGCATTATGCGTGCCCACTGGTACCTCAGAGGCCTTGTTTCTTTCTCTGCAGCCTGGACTATGACATCAATCATTTAAATTGAACTTTAGGAGTTGCTGACTCCCCGACTCCCGGTCCTTCAGATTAGCACCTTTCCCAAAGATGCAAACTTAGGTCAAACCTGTCAAACCTCCAGTTTCATTTCTCTACTTATGCAGTCTCTGCAGTAGGTATCACTTCAACAAATATTTATGGAGGGCCAGTCTTATGCAGGTAGTGGTCAAGGGTGTGATAGAAACAGCAATGGCTGACGTTAAGAGTAAGTGTTCTAAGAGACATAGGCAAGAGCTGCATGATTAGGGCATAGCTTCAGAAGACTCAGAATGTCACTTACCCTGCATTCTATTGTTTAGCAAGTCACCAAGTCCAGCTCAGACTCAGGGAAGGGAAGAAAAGATTCTATCACTGATAGAAGAGTGGTATGTACATACAGCAAGGCAAGTAACTGGTGGAGACAGGCCACCACAACCATTGCCTTGAACCACAGCTGTACTGTCACAGGGAACTGACTACAGTGCTTTGAGAACACATTCTGTTTCATGCTTCTAAGCTCCTAAGCAATTCAGTTCCCTCTTTTTGGACTCTCTTTTCCTCCCTTGTCTTTCGAACTCCTGCTCATCTCTTAAGACTAACTTTGTACATCACCTCTTCAAAACCAACTACTGTCATACCTTTCCAGGTCTGGGCTACTGTTATGAGTTGATTTGCACCCTCCCTGAGCCAAAATGGTATGTTGGGGTGTTAACTCCAAGTCCCTATAAATGTTAGCTTTTTGCAAATATTACAGAATAAGATGAAGTATTTAGGGTGGGCCCTAATCTGATATGACTTATGTCCTTATGAGAAGAGACACATACAGAAGGGAAGACAGAGGCAGAGGCTGGAGTTAATGCAGCCTCAAACCAAAGGGCACCACGGATTGCTGGTGAACCAAAAGCTAAGAGAAAGACATGAAATAGATTCTCCCCTAGAGTCTTTGAGAAAACATGGCCTTGGTAACACCTTGATTCCAGATTTCTAGCCTCCAGAATTGTGAGGAACAATGTCTCAACAACTACTATTTTTTGAATACCTATATATGAATAAATGAAGTAAATTTGAATAGGGATACATAACATATGTGCTTTGCTTATATGGGGCATTTACTTCTTCCCATATAACTTAGAATTTTATGGACAAAAAATGCACATTCAAAAAACATCAAATCAGCATTTGTTTCCAAGTCTTCAGCTGCTCTTATCTCTGAACCCGTACAGAGAAATTATTCAGATATCTGGGGCCTGAGCCACATTTAAAATCCTCATTAGCCAAGCGAACCTCAGAAATACATTAGCACATGGAGGTTCAGTGGAATGCTCTGTTATGGCTGCAGAAAGCCAAGGCCTTGGAGAACCCTAGAAAGAGCCATGTGATATTTGATTGCTAATTTACAGCTCTGCTCTGAGTGTTAAATTTCACCGAGTTGGTAAGTTTCACTGCACATAAGGCTCTTCTTAGAGCTACATTGCAATGCCTAGAAAAGTTGGAATTTTGCCCAGAACTCTCTTAGGGCCCAGGCCACGTCTGGATCCTTAGTTTCTCCTCGCCAGGCATTAACCTAATATGCTTCTGTACAGCTAGAATAACTTAAGGGGCCTTTTTCCTGGGGGAGCACGAAGCTTATTTGTTCCTGTAACTTCTTGGTCCATACTGTACTCCCCTTGCTTATTGTTATCATCCAGAGCACTGACCTTCCTCAAGAAGGCAAGGTAAGCAGGGGGGCCTGGAGAATCGTGCACCCCTTAACCTCTCTTCTTAGAATCCTGGCTTGTCCTACTCTTAACCCCTGGGACACCCAGTGAAGTCTCCCAGTTTGGAACCATGAGGATTGGCAAGTGTGTTTGGAAGGCAGGAATCTGCTCAGATGAATAAACATAGACACACACAGGATAATACTATGCATCATAATTACCTGTTTATACATTTTCTTCTTCACTTGGAAGAAACCGAGCCCATGAGAGTAGAATCTTTTCTTTTCTTTCTTTCCAGCTCTAGCTCTTGTATAATGTTTCCTAAAGAACAAGTATATAACAAATGTTTGTGGAATGAATATTAAGCATGCACATAAACAGACTCACACGTGCACACAAAGGCCACAGTTGCAGAGACTCTTCCTCCAATTGGTTTGGCCTGACAGGAAGTGTGTGTGCCATTTGGCTTGATTTAACCAAGTGTCTTGAACTTGGAGAGCTCAGCACCACTATGAAGATCTGTTTCTGTAGCACCCATTTTATACATTATTTTATGCATAACTTTGCTATCCAAACAAATAAGGAGCTGGAACTGCTCTTTCCCCAGGGGAAATAAATCAACTTTTTCCTTACTTCCCACATATTTGGGAAGTGTCCAAAATATCCCCTTACTGTCAGTCTGACCCTCACCTGGAGCTGGCTTCCCTTCGCCTGATGGAGAGCATGTGCCAGGTGAAAAGGCTAAGGTCCTTTGTCTCTGCTGGGAGATTGATGAAGCTGCCATCTGAAACTTTAGTCTTGCTTACCTGGGGACACATGAGCTGCAGGTGTCATTTAGCTTATGGATTTGCAGTTGACAGCATGGCTTGAAATAGTAACTTTTTGAGTTGTTCCAGGAAGCCCCATCCATATTTCTAGTTTGTATTTTTCTGCAGTGCAATGTTCTCCAGGTTGTGCACTTATTTTTATTATTGAATGATGTACCTTTTCTTGTCACATGACCATCCTCTTTCATGTTAATGAACTACCGTGATTGGACCTATGGGGACTGTCAGGCAGCTGCAATAGCAATGTCTTCCTTACTGAGTAGCAGTGGTTGCTTTGAACCCTGCCTTCACAGAACTCCTAGCCTGAGCTAGCTCTGTAGAAGGGGGAGGGGCCACCTACTCTGAAATGGCCGTTGTATTTGACCAGTCATTCTTGTAGGTGTAAATTTATCAACTAAGTATTTGTTTTCTATTTCTTCTTAGTTCCTCCACCTCTCCATTCCCAACTTCTTTTGGTTGGATCAAGTACTTCTTATTATTATATTTTACCTCCTTTATTACCTTTTTAACTGTACCTTTTTGTACCTCTAGAGATTACATTATTAATCTTAATTTATCCTAGTTTCTCCTCTGATATTATTTTACTTCTTCACAAACATTGTAAGAACTGTACAACAGCATAATTCAGTTGACTCTCTTGGCATTTTGCTCTTGTTTTCTTTTATTCTACATATGGCATAATTTCTACATATGGCATAATTCTCCCCCGAGACATTGTTACAATTTTTGCACCAGAGAAATAAATCTCATGCAAAAAATTCAGAAATCTTCTAAAGTGATAACATATATTAAATGGATGTGTTTGGGTGGCTTTGCTCCAAGCCATCATTCAGGGAGCCAGGTGACAATGGGGAGACCTCTGTTTACATTTCACTGGTGAAAACTTGCCACAAGGCACCGTGTGGGCACAGAGGGACTGTGAGATGCAATCTCTGGCGGGAAAGTCATTTTTCAGCAACGGCTACACACGATGTAAGGGGGAGCACACATCTTTCTCAGCTCATAATGTTATAAAATTTTACTGTAAGAAAGACTGTTTTGATCGCAGCACCATCAATACCTGGGGGGAGGAAAGTCTAGTTATGAGGAGACAATGCAATCAGGGTTTTTCTGGAATTCAAGCAAGAAATGAGAAGGTATGAGATAAAATGGAAATGGGAAGAGGGGAACTATTTGAAGAGCATGAATGATGTAAATTAGCAGTGAGTGATGAAGGCTAGAGAGAGTAGAGGAGGACTCAGGCTTCTGACTTGGTGTTTGGAGGCACCACACACTACTTTTGTAAGATGAGGTTGAGTTGCACTTTGACGCCAAGTACCTTTGAGAAATACAAGTGAAGATATTTTGAAGGTGGCAGACTTAGGAGAGATATCGGGATGACACAGATGAGTTCTGTGAATGATTAGGAGTCTTTCCATGATCAGAATTCAGTCTATCTTTGGCTAAAGTTATGGGTTAGGCTAGGACTAAAATCAAAATTGTGGGTTTCATCAAAGCAATATAGTCTGTGACCTATGCTAAGCATCTGATCTGACTATTCATGAATTCAGGGCAGGAGATTCAGAAAATATAGTTCACAGTCAACAGAAGATACAGAGATATCTGTTACTAGCAGCACGGCAGATTTTATAACTTCCTATTTAAAGCAACTAAAAATATTATATTGAAAATATTTAGAAAAGGATCTCTGAGCTGGCAAGAAATTTCAGAGGCTAAAAACAAAGTGCAAATTGGAATCTAGAAAGTAAGATAGCTTGGATTGTGGCTTTGGCCCACCAGAAACTCTTTTGATCCCCATGTCGTTTGGGGGCTTAATGACATAGCTGAGTGTCTAGCTAAATGGAGAGCTAATAGGAGAACCCCACAGAACTGTGACTTCTTAAGACAACACTCTCACTGTATGAATAAACTGGAAACAAACCTGCTCCACATAAGGAGCCAGCAAGCAAATTCCTGTATCACTCTTTGCTGTGAGTGGATGGAACAGATAATTCTCCTTCCACATGGGTCATTATCAGTCAGTCTTCATATAGGTTTGCAGCCCCAATTCACCCTACCTGGTTAGCCTAAAATGTTTCAAACTGAGAATTTATTTTAAAGAGATCCTGGGTTAGTAGGTGGAAACCTACATAAATACTTGTTAGAACGCACCTTCAAAGTGGGTGTAAAAGAAGAACCTTCAGAACTGACCAAGTAGATCTAACCATTGAACCCATAGAACATGTCAGAGTTTCTGCTGGAGTTTTAGCAGCCTGTGCCACATTGCTGTATGGTTGGGGCCCACTTCTGAGGCAAATCTGTGCAAGAAAAAGGAAAATGGAGACTGTCCCCATGTAGGTCACTTCTTCAAGGTCATCTTCCCCCTACAGCCCACCTGCTTTTGGTTGCTTTACAAAGTCCTTGGGTAGTTATCTTCTGTACTGTATAGAATTTAGAGTTGTAATTAGCGGGAAGGATAAGCTGTGAAAGGAGTATTCCATCATAGTGGAACCAAAGCTCTACCATAATATGATGATTAAAACTACTACATTAACACTATTAACTCACCATAGACTTTATTCAAATCTTTCCCATTATTCAATGAATACCCTCTTTCTGGTCTAGGATCCAAACCAGGGCCACACATGGAGTGCAGTCATGGCTCTTTACCCTCTGATAATCTAGGACAGTTCCGCTGTGTTTCTTTTCATTTCCATGTTGATGCTTTTGAAAAATCCTAGGTATTTATTTTGCAGATTGTCCCTCAGTCTGGACCTCTCTGATGTTCTGCCTTTTGGGTTATATGTTCTCAGTGGGGTTATCACAAGAGTGATGTGTTCTTCCCAGAGCCTCATAACAGGGGTCACGTGATGACTATGCATCTCACACCAGGAAAGGTGATTTTGATGCCTCGGTTGCAGTGGTATCTGTCGGGTATCTCCACTTCAAAGTTACTGTTTTTCCCATTGTCATTACTAAGTGCCTTATGGCGAGATACATTGGGAAGTAAAAATATCCTTTTCATATCATACTTTTACTGCTACTTTAGTTGGATATGAAATTTGATAAATCCTTCCACCAGTTGCTGGTAAATGCGAAATTAGGAAGGAAGATAGGACCACCATTTAGGTATTCTTTCCTCCAGAGGGTATTTTTTTTTTTTACTGACGAATCATAAGGATAACTAATAGGGACAGGAATCTGTATTTCCTCATGCTATCAACAAAAGTTTGGTCTATGTAAAGGAACAGAAGCCAATACTTAAAAGCTTTAGTTGGGGCACCATCATAAGACAAGTCAGGAACAGTGTCTTGCCCACTCAGGCCTCATGCCATGGCAGCCTCCTAGGCAGTCTATAAACAACAACTGGTCAGAGCGGGTGTATCGAAGCTTCATTTTCACGTCTCCGCTGACTCTGCTGACTCTTCTGACTTCCTCTTCAACTTTTAAGGACTCTTCTGTTACATTGGTCCATCTGAATAATCCAACTCTTAATTCCCCTTTGCCCTAGAGTCTAACATATGTAGAGGTTCCAAGGATCATCCTTGGGAGGCAGTTATTCTGCCTACTACACATACACCACACCTGACAACAAACTAGTCCTCTTCTCCAACTCCCTTGTGCCATTCCCAGCCATGTTTCTTCCCTGTCTATAGGCCTCTAGTGCTTTGGGAATTCTATCCCTGGCCCCCAGCCATCCCTGTGTCTTTGCTTCTCTCCAGGGTCCTGTCAGGCATGCATTCCCTGTTTGAAACAGTCCTCAAGTATTAAAGTGATGTCATCCATTATTGATCCAGTCTGCTGGTCCAATAATGCGTGACACTGAGGGACACTCCTGCCGGTTGTCCTGAAGCTGCTGACTCTTCATCCCTAGAAGTTTTAGGGCACTTGACTCAGCCAACTATCCCAGATTGTGGTGGCACCCTTGGACTCTCTTTGTGGCCCCCTCCCTGCTGCCCCTGTATAATTCCTCTTGGTGCCCATTATCAGTGAGCCTCACTTTCTTCCCCTGCACTGGGGACTCTGTAATGTGATGAAAGGAACCCCAGCGTTCCAGGCTGTCCTCCACAACACGAGTGCATGAAACATTTTACAGATGCTGCCTTCCAGGCTAGTCAAGGAATTCCCTTCACTGTCTGAGGCCTTGCTCAGCAATAACTACTCTCCATACCCACTTCTGTTGAAGCCACAGAGGATCAGAGACAAAGAAGAGTGCCCTAGAGAGAAAAACCAAGGGAAACATAATCAAGGATGTGGTGGGTTGATGTGTCCCCCCTAAATATATAACTAAATCATAACTCCTGGTACCTGAGTGTGACCTTATAAAGAAATGGGGTCGTTGTAGGTGTGGTCAGGGTGAGATGAGATCATACTGGATGGACAAACTGTAAATCCAATGACTGGTGTCTTTGTAGGAAGATGAGAGGACTCAGGGACATAGACACGGAGGAGACATGGAGGGAGAAGAAGGCTGTGGGAGTCTGGAGGGAGAGACTGCAGTTCTGCAAGCAGAGCTTACCCTCTGTGGCTTCGACAGAAGTGGACTTGCTTTGCAGCCCCCTCCCCGCTGCCCCTTCTTGGTGCCCATTATCAGTTGGCCTCACTTTCTTCTCCTGTCCTGCTCATTGAAGGACTGGGCTGGGGGGATGGGGGATTCAAAGATATTAAAAACTATGTCACCACCACTACAATCTACTCCGAATCCTATCCATGGTTCTAGATTACCAGGCCATGGAGACTCACTTCCTGCCTCACCAACTCCGAAGGATAAGAATACTTTCCTCCTCTGTGGATGCTGGGGTTGGCTATGTGCCATGTGAGTGAAATCCATAACTTGGTGATTCCTATTCTGAGTCCTAGTTTGTTTTACATTTAAGGAAGTTTAACAGGCACTGCATTTTTGGTTACTCCTTTGGGATCTTCTGCCCTTCACCATGAGAACGTACCCCAGGTAGTCACTGGCCTTCTGGCTGAGGCCCCAAAAGGAGCCATGTGGAGCAGAGCCACCCCAGACAACCTGCAGGCCTGTGAGCATGAAGACACATGCCTATTGGTGCACATCATTGAGTTTTGGAGTCACTTGCTATACAACATTAATGTGGTAACTGTTGATTAATATAATCCCCTTATTTCTGATGGCTGATATGTGCATCATGAAATAAAATAAGGTTTGGCAGACAATAGCCCCTGAACCAAATCCAGTTGGCTGTCTGGTTTTGTAAGGCCCTAAAGCTGAGAATAGTTTTTACATTTTTAAAGGTTAAATATATATAAAAAGGTGACAGCTATTGTATATGGCCCACAAAGCTTGAGATATTTCTAACTGGACCTTTAAAGAAAATGTTTGCTTGCCTCTACAGCAGAGGAAAGAGAATATAATCCATAACATGAAACTGGGTTCTGTATGTACTGACTTAGGTTATTGTAGCCTCAGTTTCCAAATATGTAAAAGCTGGCTGAACTACAAAATCCTGAGAGCCCTTCAGCTCTAAGATTTCATATGAAATCCAAGATAGTTATATTTGAAATATGTTCATTTTGATATTAACACACTCACGTTCATGTAGACTCTGACAAATAATAATCACAAAGATGAGATATGAAAGAGTTTATGTAACAAAGGCAAAACTCTGTTTGATAAGACACCATATGAGCTATGAGCTGGGAAGCAGGGTGAAGAGGAGCAGTCTAAACTTGAGAGGACAATGGATATTGGGTAAGTACCACGCATTCATTAGTTCTGTTCCCTGCCTAGGAAGCTTTGTGACTCAGACTACAAATTTCTAATCTATGACTAACTAGCAAAAGAAAGAAAAACACCCATGGTGTGTGTATATGTGCATGTAACATCTGATTTGACTATAGCAGCAAGAAATCGGTCTTTTGTGAATTGATGTGATTTAGAGACGCCTACGAAATAAAAGTATGGTACTTCAGGAAGAGAAGAATAAAATACCAGTGTTTTATTGGTACGATGCTGTGCAGCTGAAAAATTGTTGAGTTTTGGAAATGGAGAAATTGCATCTTTCAGAGTGCCAGCATGCAAGAGTGTACCCTGGAAATATGCTATTTGGCTGCACTTCAGCTCATATGAAGCATACCTAATATTTTTCTGTCTCCTCTACCCTGCCATGCAGAGTTGGAAAAGGAGCTGGGGAAAGTGTTCACCAGCAAAGTTGGCGACATGGCTTTTGGAATGGAGTACATCCCATTCTACCCTTGATGTGATTCCAAATGTGTAACTCAACATCCTCTCTTCCTTTGGAGGGAAACTCAATTCACTTTAATGTTGTGTAAAAATGTTGAATGATTGAAATGCTAACATGTTCCTCTTTCCTGCCAACATCTTATATAAAGAACATCTGCTGTGAATTTTTTTTGCTCCAAGAATTGAAGGGAACACAAGCTGCATCCCCAGAGGAGAGCAATTTCTCTTTTGGAAAAGGTGAATAAATATGAAGATCAGTAATGAGGCCAAGGTGCCTTTCTTCTTCCTGAGCCTGTAGCTTTGAGTAAAATTCTTTCCTTCTTTCATTGGCATTTTACACTTGTATTTGAAATAGCCAAAGTGTAATGTTCCATATCAAATCAGTGTGCCAACTAAATTTCTAGTGTTGAAAATCCTCTTATAAAGACTCAATTTTTTAGTAAAACACCTAATTTTCTAATCAGGTCCATATTCTCATTGCAATCGAGTAAGATTCAGTCCCTAGATGTGAGGGACTCACATACCAGAGTT
Organism: Manis javanica; assembly: GCF_040802235.1. Lineage (NCBI taxonomy): Eukaryota > Metazoa > Chordata > Mammalia > Pholidota > Manidae > Manis > Manis javanica. Next base: position 37,999,409 of record NC_133165.1, on the reverse strand, counting down.
ACCCAAATTTCCCAGTTGTAAGTTGGAAATGAGTTTCAACATTCCTGGTGCAACTCTTCTTCCCAGATAAACGGGTTCTCTGGGGAAGGGAGGACCATAGTGATGTTTTGGTAACTTGTAGTGAACAAATAGGCTATTTGGGAAGAGATGAAGGTGAGAGCAAGTGTAATTTATCTATGTCCCATGGAGATGATTGGATGAATAGGCTTCACCAAGCCCCAGTTGCTTGCACAGACCTTTGGAGAATATCATATCATTTAGTCTGACCTCTGGGTCATTCCTACATTGCTGTCTTCAATGAGCTGTATTCCCACTGTGCTCACCACAGCCCCACAAATAGGTCTCAGAAAATACAAGAGCCAGGGACTTGCCTTTGAAATTTAGTGTGGAAAGTTTAGAAGTTCTACTTCACAGAGTGAAGAACTCCATTCAAAGAGGTAGAACTGGAGGCGGAGCCAAGATGGCGGCATGAGCAGAGCAGTGGAAATCTCCTCCCAAAAACACATAGAGCTATGAAAATATAACAAAGAAAAATCTTCCTAAAATAGAGCCCACAGGACACAGGACAACATCCAGACCACATCAACACCTACAAGAACCCAGCGCCTTGCGAAGGGGGTAAGATACAAGCCCCGGCCCAGCGGGACCCAAGCGCCCCTCCCCCCAGCTCCCGGCGGGTGGAAAGAAACCGGAGCGGTTTTTTTTTTTTTTTGGCGAGTGCTTTTTGGAAGCCTTAAAGGGACAGGAACCCCGTTGCTAGGGAGGCAGGGTGGCGGGACCGGTGAGCGGGTGCCTGGAACCGGCACTTGAGGATGGAGGAAATCGTGCGTTTTTCCCCTTTTTTTTTCTCTTTTTGGCGAGTGCTTTTTGGAAGCCTTAAAGGGACAGGAACCCCGGTGCTAAGGAGGCAGGGTGGTGGGACTGGTGAGCGGGTGCCTGGGACCGGCGCCTGAGGACAAAGAATATCCCGCGTTTTTCCCTGCGGGACCGGTGGGCGGGTGCCTGAGACTGGCACCTGAGGACGGAGGAAATCGTGTGTTTTTCCCATTTTTTTTTCTCTTTCTGGCGAGTGCTTTTTGGAAGCCTTAAAAGGACAGGGACCCCGGTGCTAGGGAGGCAGGGCAGTGGGACTGGTGAGAGGGTGCCTGGGACTGTTGCCTGAGGACAAAGAATATCCCGCGTTTTTCCCTGCGAGACCGGTGGGCGGGTGCCTGAGACTGGCACCTGAGGACAGAGGAAATCACGTGTTTTTCCCCTTTTTTTTTCTCTTTTTGGCGAGTGCTTTTTGGAAGCCTTAAAGGGACAGGGACCCTGGTGCTAGGGAAGCAGGGCGGCGGGACTGGTGAGTGGGTGCCTGGGACCAGCGCCTCAGGACAAAGAATATTGCATGTTTTTCCCTGCGGGACCAGTGGGCGGGTGCTTTTTGGAAGCCTTGAAGGGACAGGGACCCTGGTGCTAGGGAGGCAGGGCAGCAGGACCAGTGAGCGGGTGCCTGGAACCGGCGCCTGAGGACAAAAAAAAAAATCAAGTGTTTTTTCCTTTTTTTTTTTTTTTTTTTCTTCTGTTCCCTCTCTAATTGTTGCTGTTGTTGTTTTGGTAGTCTTAAAGGGGCAGGACAGGTCACTTAGACCAGAGGCAGGGAATCTGGGGATCTCTGGGCACTCTAACCCCCTGGGCAGCAGAGAGCACAGAGGCCCCTTACGGAGATAAATAGCCTCCCAGCCGCTCCCCCTCCAACCGGGCTCCACCACTTTGGAGGAGCAGCCCCAGCCAGGCCACGCCCACAGCAACAGTGGAGATAAACCCCATAGCAAACAGGCAGGAAGCAGAAGCCCTGTCTGCACACAGCTGCCCAGCACAAGCCACTAGAGGTCGCTATTCTCCCAGGTGAGGAAGGCCACAAACCAAAAAGAAGGGAAGCTCTTCCAGCAGTAACTTGTACCAGCTCTGCACACTATCTCTATCACCATGAAAAGACAAAACTACAGGCAGACAAAGATCACAGAGACAACACCTGAGAAGGAGACAGACCTAACCAGTCCTCCTGAAAAAGAATTCGAAATAAAAATCATGAACATGCTGACAGAGATGCAGAGAAAAATGCAAGAGCAATGGGATGAAGTCCGGAGGGAGATCACAGATGTCAGGAAGGAGATCACAGAAGTGAAACAATCCCTGGAAGGATTTATAAGCAGAATGGATAGGATGCAAGAGGCCATTGAAGGAATAGAAGCCAGAGAACAGGAACGTATAGAAGCTGACATAGAGAGAGATAAAAGGATCTCCAGGAATGAAACAACACTAAGAGAACTATGTGACCAAGCCAAAAGGAATAATATTTGTATTATAGGGATACCAGAAGAAGAAGAAAGAGAAAAAGGGATAGAAAGTCTCTTTGAAGAAATAATTGCTGAAAACTTCCCAAAACTGGGGGAGGAAATAATCAAACAGACCATGGAATTACACAGAACCCCCAACAGAAAGGATCCAAGGAGAACAACACCAAGACAAATAGTAATTAAAATGGCAAAGATCAAGGACAAGGAAAGAGTTTTAAAGGCAGCTAGAGAGAAGAAGGTCACCTATAAAGGAAAACCCATCAGGCTAACATCAGACTTCTCAACAGAAACCCTACAGGCCAGAAGAGAATGACATGATATACTTAATGCAATGAAACAGAAGGGCCTTGAACCAAGGATACTGTATCCAGCATGACTATCATTTAAATATGATGGCAGGATTAAACAATTCCCAGACAAGCAAAAGCTGAGGGAATTTGCTTCCCACAAACCACCTCTACAGGGCATCCTACAGGGACTGCTCTAGGTGGCAGCACCCCTAAAAAGAGCACAGAACAAAACACACAACATATGAAGAATGGAGGAGGAGGAATAAGAAGGGAGAGAAGAAAAGAATCTCCAGACAGTGTATATAACAGCTCAATAAGCGAGCTAAGTTAGGCAGTAAGATACTAAAGAAGCTAACCTTGAACCTTTGGTAACCACGAATCTAAAGCCTGCAATGGCAGTAAGTACATATCTCTCAATAGTCACCCTAAATGTAAATGGACTTAATGCACCAATCAAAAGACACAGAGTAATAGAATGGATAAAAAAGCAAGACCCATCTATACGCTGCTTACAAGAAACTCACCTTAAACCCAAAGATAAGCATAGACTAAAAGTCAAGGGATGGAAAAACATATTTCAGGCAAACAACAGTGAGAAGAAAGCAGGGGTTGCAGTACTAATATGAGACAAAATAGACTTCAAAACAAAGAAAGTAACAAGAGATAAAGAAGGACACTACATAATGATAAAGGGCTCAGTCCAACAAGAGGATATAACCATTCTAAATATATATGCACCCAATACAGGAGCACCAGCATATGTGAAGAAAATACTAACAGAACTAAAGAGGGAAATAGACTGCAATGCATTCATTTTAGGAGACTTCAACACACCACTCACCCCGAAGGATAGATCCACTGGGCAGAAAATAAGTAAGGACACAGAGGCACTGAACAACACCCTAGAACAGATGGACCTAATAGACATCTATAGAACTCTACATCCAAAAGCAACAGGATATACATTCTTCTCAAGTGCACATGGAACATTCTCCAGAATAGACCACATACTAGCTCACAAAAAGAGCCTCAGTAAACTCCAAAATATTGAAATTCTACCAACCAATTTTTCAGACCACAAAGGTATAAAAGTAGAAATAAATTCTACAAAGAAAACAAAAAGGCTCACAAACACATGGACGCTTAACAACATGCTACTAAATAATCAATGGATCAATGAACAAATCAAAATAGAGATCAAGGAATATATAAAAACAAATGACAACAACAACACTAAGCCCCAACTTCTGTGGGACGCAGCGAAAGCAGTCTTAAGAGGAAAGTATATAGCAATCCAGGCACACTTGAAGAAGGAAGAATAATCCCAAATGAATAGTCTAACATCACAATTATCGAAACTGGAAAAAGAAGAACAACTGAGGCCTAAAGTCAGCAGAAGGAGGGACATAATAAAGATCAGAGAAGAAATAAACAAATTTGAGAAGAATAAAACAATAGCAAAAATCAATGAAACCAAGAGCTGGTTCTTTGAGAAAATAAACAAAATAGATAAGCCTCTAGCCCAACTTATTAAGAGAAAAAGAGAATCAACACAAATCAACATAATCAGAAATGAGAACGGAAAAATCACGACAGACTCCACAGAAATACAAAGAATTATTAAAGACTACTATGAAAACCTATATGCCAACAAGCTGGAAAACCTAGAAGAAATGGACAACTTCCTAGAAAAATACAACCTCCCAAGACTGACCAAGGAAGAAACACAAAAGTTAAACAAACCAATTACGAGCAAAGAAATTGAAATGGTAATCAAAAAACTACCCAAGAACAAAACCCCGGGGCCAGACGGATTTACCTCGGAATTTTATCAGACACACAGAGAAGACATAATACCCATTCTCCTTAAAGTGTTCCACAAAATAGAAGAAGAGGGAATACTCCCAAACTCATTCTATGAAGCCAACATCACCCTAATACCAAAACCAGACAAAGACCCCACCAAAAAAGAAAATTACAGACCAATATCCCTGATGAATGTAGATGCAAAAATACTCAATAAAATATTAGCAAACAGAATTCAACAGTATATCAAAAGGATCATACAGTACGACCAAGTGGGATTCATCCCAGGGATGCAAGGATGGTACAACATTCGAAAATCCATCAACATCATCCACCATATCAACAAAAAGAAAGACAAAAACCACATGATCATCTCCATAGATGCTGAAAAAGCATTTGACAAAATTCAACATCCATTCATAATAAAAACTCTCAGCAAAATGGGAATAGAGGGCAAGTACCTCAACATATTAAAGGCCATATATGATAAACCCACAGCCAGCATTATACTGAACAGCGAGAAGCTGAAAGCATTTCCTCTGAGATCAGGAACCAGACAGGGATGCCCACTCTCCCCACTGTTATTTAACATAGTACTGGAGGTCCTAGCCACGGCAATCAGACAAAACAAAGAAATACAAGGAATCCAGATTGGTAAAGAAGAAGTTAAACTGTCACTATTTGCAGATGATATGATACTGTACATAAAAAACCCTAAAGACTCCACTCTAAAACTACTAGAACTGATACCGGAATACAGCAAAGTTGCAGGATACAAAATTAACACACAGAAATCTGTAGCTTTCCTAAACACTAACAATGAATCAATAGAAAGAGAAATAAGGAAAACAATTCCATTCACCATTGCATCAAAAAGAATAAAATACCTAGGAATAAAACTAACCAAAGAAGTGAAAGACTTATACTCTGAAAACTACAAGTCACTCTAAAGAGAAATTAAAGTGGACACTAATAAATGGAAACTCATCCCATGCTCATGGCTAGGAAGAATTAATATCGTCAAAATGGCCATCCTGCCCAAAGCAATATACAGATTTGATGCAATCCCTCTCAAATTACAAGCAACATTCTTCAATGAATTGGAACAAATAATTCAAAAATTCATATGGAAACACCAAAGACCCCGAATAGCCAAAGCAATCCTGAAAAAGAAGAATAAAGTAGGGGGGATCTCACTCCCCAACTTCAAGCTCTACTACAAAGCCATAGTAATCAAGACAATTTGGTACTGGCACTAGAACAGAGCCACAGACCAGAGGAACAGATTAGAGACTCCAGACATTAACCCAAACATATATGGTCAATTAATATTTGATAAAGGAGCCATGGACATACAATGGCAAAATGACAGTCTCTTCAACAGATGGTGCTGGCAAAACTGGACAGCTACATGTAGGAGAATGAAACTGCACCATTGTCTAACCCCATATACAAAGGTAAACTCAAAATGGATCAAAGACCTGAATGTAAGTCATGAAACCATTAAACTCTTGGAAAAAAACATAGGCAAAAACCTCTTAGACATAAACATGAGTGATCTCTTCTTGAACATATCTCCCCGGGCAAGGAAAACAACAGCAAAAATGAGCAAGTGGGACTACATTAAGCTGAAAAGCTTCTGTACAGTGAAAGACACCATCAATAGAACAAAAAGGAACCCTACAGTATGGGAGAATATATTTGAAAATGACACATCCGATAAAGGCTTGACGTCCAGAATATATAAAGAGCTCACACGCCTCAACAAACAAAAAACAAATAACCCAATTAAAAAATGGGCAGAGGAACTGAACAGACAGTTCTCTAAAAAAGAAATACAGATGGCCAACAGACACATGAAAAGATGCTCCACATCGCTAATTATCAGAGAAATGCAAATTAAAACTACAATGAGGTATCACCTCACACCAGTAAGGATAGCTCCCATCCAAAAGACAAACAACAACAAATGTTGGCGAGGCTGTGGAGAAAGGGGAACCCTCCTACACTGCTGGTGGGAATGTAAATTAGTTCAACCATTGTGGAAAGCAGTATGGAGGTTCATCAAAATGCTCAAAACAGACCTACCATTTGACCCAGGAATTCCACTCCTAGGAATTTACCCTAAGAACGCAGCAATCAAGTTTGAGAAAGACAGATGCACCCCTGTGTTTATCGCAGCACTATTTACAATAGCCAAGAATTGGAAGCAACCTAAATGTCCATCGGTAGATGAATGGATAAAGAAGAGTGGTACATATACACAATGGAATACTACTCAGCCATAAGAAGTGGAAAAATCCAACCATTTGCAGCAACATGGATGGAGCTGGAGAGTATTATGCTCAGTGAAATAAGCCAAGCGGAGAAGGAGAAATACCAAATGATTTCACTCATCTGAGGAGTATAGGAACAAAGGAAAAACTGAAGGAACAAAACAGCAGTGGAATTACAGAACCCAAAAATGGACTAACAGGTACCAAAGGGAAAGGAACTAGGGAGGATGGGTGGGCAGGGAGGGATAAGGTGGGGAGAAGAAGAAGGGGGGTATTAAGATTAGCATGCATGGGGGAAGGGAGAAAGGGGAGGGTGGGCTGCACAACACAGAGAGGACAAGTAGTGACTCTACAACATTTTGCTAAGCTGATGGACAGTAATTGTAATGTGGTTGTTAGGGGGGACCTGATATAGGGAACAGCATAGTAAACATAGTATTCTTCATGTAGGTATAGATTAAAAATTTAAAAAAAAAAAAAAGAAAGAAAGAAAGAAAGAAAAGGGGGATTACTCCTTGATGGGATAAAACTATTGGTAAATCAAAGATCAACGCATGCTTTAAATATCCTTAATGTTGATCACTTAAAGGGTATCAGATGATCAGCTATGGAGGTACTCTTTTCTGATAATATTCCTTTCTCTTAATAAAAAAAAAAAGCAGTTACTGCGTGCTGACCTCCAATGAGTTCTGCACAGTGGTATAGAGGGCATGTCAAAGTGTGGGCAAAGGGTCTGTTTGTTTCTATGTAGAAGATCAAGGCCTAGCTTGGATACCCAGAAAATGAACTAAGATACGATATGAGGAGGAGCTTCCGGCATCAGCACTCTCTGGAGGACATGTGCCAGGGGATGATCATCAAAAAGCCTCCACAGGGATCCGGACGATGCTGCGGTTGTGGCTGCATCCAGCCCACCGTCTCCTGGACTTGCCATAGGAATGAGGAGGGAGATGTCTAGGCTGGCATGTGCATACAGTGAGACAACGAATTTGACCAGATCTGTACTGTTGGAACTCAACCAGGAGTTGGGAGGGGTGCAAGGTGTAGCACTCCAAAATCTTATGACTATAGACTATCTACAGTTAAAAGAACATATGGGATGTGAACAGATCCCAGAAATAGGCTGCTTTAATTTGTCTGATTTCTCTCAGACGGTTCAAGTACAGTTGGACAATATCCATCATATCACAGACAAATTTTCACAAATGCCTAGGGTGCCTAAATGGTTTTCTTGGCTTCACTGGAGATGGATGGTAATTATAGATTTGCTTTGTTTATGTCACCATATTCCTATTATGTTAATATGTGTGTGTAAATTAGTTAGTAGTTTAAAACCTATACATACTTAAGGTACTCTACAAGAAGATATGTCAAAGAAATAATCAATCCTCCCATGTTTCCTTCATATGCTACATCTGTAGCTTTTCTTCTTTCTTCCTAATTACAACCCTTAAATAGAATTCATGCCTCATATCGAATTTACCGAGTATCATAATTCCTCCAGGTGGTAAAGATACCTCGAGACAAGTGCTGGGCATAGAACCCACAGGGCATAAATCTGCAAAGAAGTAAAAAGCTAACCTTTTCAAACAATATGGCTTCTCTCTCACTTACCAACTTTACATTTCCCTGTATGGCCCCGGAAGAGGACTGGTTAGCCAGAGACGGGTAAGATTCCTCAAGGGAGGAACAACCTAAGACAGGCACAGTCGCAGGGGGGCCATCAGGTGAGAATTTGGGGATCAACAGAGGTGAGGCTCAGAACCTCACCCCCCCTGCTTTGAGAGAAATCTTCTGCATCCGTGGATGTCTTGCTGCCCTTGTCTAGCCTGGATTAATACTTAGTCCATAGGCACACACCTGATCATCTGATCATCTACATTTGCCCTCTTACAGCACTAAACTATGTTTTCTACCTTTATCTTGCATCTACCTACCACTTCAGCATTTTATTAAAAATAAAAATAATAATAATAATAAAGGGAGAAATGTGGGATCAACATATAAATCAAGTAGAAAAATCAAACGAATATTGATATTTGACCTGATTGTTTATAGGTCATAATGCGTGATCAAAACTGAAAGTTTCTGTGATGAATGCCCTTGTACTGTTCACCATGTAAGAATTTATTCACTATGTAAGAATTCGTTCACCATGTAAGAACTTGTTCGTTATGCTTCAGAAGATTGGAGACTGACGAGAATTAGACTTGAGATGGATTAATGATTGTACATTGAGCATTGACCCCCCCTATACTGAATTTTATTGTTGTTAACAACCATTTGATCAATAAATATGAGAGATGCCCTCTCAAAAAAAAAAAAGAGATAGAACTGGGAAAAATACTTATAAATGTTCCTTTTATGCATGGCTCAGGGCACTTTGTGAGCTGGGGACAGATTTTAAAGTAATCAAGCCTGGCTGGGCAACTTCAATGGTTGGATCATTGATATTATAGCTGGGAAGCAAGGAATGGCTTCATATTCTTGCTTGCATAACACCATCTATGGTGGATCGATTGAACTGATCAAGGCACTTTGCTAGTTTTTGTTTACATAGGCAGAATCCTTGGCCATGGAAGCATCCCAAGTTATTAGAGAGAAGGATAGAGATTTTGCCCAGCTTGGAAAGGTGAATCCTGAGGAAGTCATATATAAAGATGCAGAGAGTAGATGTCATTCACCAAGGCTGAGAGAGCAAAGTTGAGGGAGCTTTGGTGGTTGTGGTAAATGGCTGGTGGTGGTGATACCAGTAGAGGTGGTAGTGAGCATCCAGCAGTACGAAAGACAGTGTAGACCGTGACATTCTTCCCAGCAGGATCTTGGTGGACCTTGGTTGAATGCAGTGCTTCTGGTTTTCCTCTATCTCTGTGAATTTCCCCAACCTTAGTTCTCCAGCCTGCTCATAATTCTCTGAACTACCCAATGTGGGCTCATAGTTTTTCTCTGCTTCTCTTAGGTTACCCAGACTCAGTTTCTGTACTTCACAGTCAAGAATCTTAACTGAAATGATATTGATCAGTGTTCAGGAATAAGAGCTTAGCTTTTTGTGACATGCAATGACAAGACACAATGATCACTTTTGGCCACTTCACCTAGGGTCTCTGGACAACTGAGTGATCGCTACAGGGGGTCAGTACGAAGTACCTGAGAAATTCAGTGTCTTTGGAGCAGGCTGGCTACTTGTAACAGTAGCTGGGTCCTGTAAGGGACTGACAAGCTCAAGTCCCTCGATGCCTGGTTCAAGTATAGAGTAAACAAAGAGGGTGGGTTAAAGACAAAACCAAAAACCAAAGCAGCCTCTCACACTTGATGCCGCAGATCCGAGAGATCCACACACTAGATAAAGAGATTAATTCTTTGGTGGCCGAATGTCAGTGACATTTGGATTAATGTCTCACTAAGTCTCTTATATGAAAGTTGAGGCACTGATCGAGATAGACTGGCATATCAAAAACAAGAATGTGGATTTACAGAAGGATTCAGTGGAGGATAAGCAGACTCCAGACCCATGCTTAATGTCCTCAGCCAGCCAAAGAGGCTCCTCCCCCTGCGTCTGAAGAAGTTGTGTGTCCTTTATTGATGACCATAATTCTTTCAACTTCCAGAGTTTCCACTACAGAGTCAAATCCTACTATGCCCTTAAATACTGTAAGGAGAATGATAGCATTACAAAAGAATGATAGGAATTCTCTACTTTTTAAAAGGACATAAAATTGAGGAAAATATGTGCAAATGGTTTCTAAACAAGCTTGACCTAGGAAGCTATCCCACCATATTCAAGCAATCTGAATTTACTGACATGAGTAGACTCATCAGAGAGTCTGGATTCATTTTGCTACTTCCAAAACTAGTTTTAGTGCTAATGTTTTGTTCTTGTTGGTTGATTGAAATGTAGACTCAATATTTGCCGACTCTTGGTGAGGTTCAGTTGTGAGCAACTACTTGCTATAGTGTAAAGGACTTCAGGGAACAGGAATTTTGCAGTGGATTTATCATATGGCTTCCAACTAACTCCCTAACAGTATCACAAGCAAGAGAAATCTTAGCCTTAGCCTTCTACAAAGGGCCTGTAACCACTTAGCAGGATAAACGTACTGGCCGTCTGGGTATTATTAAACAATGGCTCTGAGTTAGTGCTTATCCTGGGGACATGGAATGTCATTGTATTCCTGCAGTTAGAGTGGAGTTTTGACGTAAGACCACTTTACAAATGCCCACAGGTCTCCTAAAAGTTTACTGAAGCTAGTTTTCCAATTCTTATTTGTTGAAATAGTGATCTGTACATGTTGAAATACTACCTTTGGCAATTAGAAGAATGGGCTAAACAGATGTCTCTGAAGCTCCTTCTATTTAACCAAACAGCAAATCACCTCTGAAAAATCAAGAAGAAGAAACAGAGGTTTGGCATATGCGTGGGATAGATGGGTTTCACAGCATGGTGATAGATTATCGTAAACTGAATCAAAGGGTCATTCCAATTACAGTTTCCGGTCCTGATGTAGTTTTCTTCATGGACTGGCTATAGTTCAGGCAAATGGTTTATCTTGGTCTCATTAAGAACATCTGAAGTGTTCCTCCTGTTGGGGTCATCTGTATATCTTCATAATGTTAGAAGGATAGCAGTGCACCTTTCTCTGTGTATCTTGGGGCTATAAAACTTGTCCATTTTCTGTCATAATATAATCTACAGATTTTGATCATCTTGACAGTCCACAAGATAACACACTGGCCCACTGTATTTTTTGGCATCATACTATGTTAACCAAGTCAGTAGTTTGTGGCAAGTATTAGGATATTTTGACAAGGCATATGCATGCCAGAATGAGGAAATAATCCCCAGGAAGATTAAGGTGTCTGTAATATTGATGTAGTTACAGATGATAATGGTTTAGAGCGTAGTTTTCTTCTAAGATGAAAGACCAGCTGCTGTATTATGTACCTCCTGTCACTAAGAAGCAGACACAGTGCTCAGTGGGCCTCTGGAGGAAGCATGTACCACACTTAGAAATAATGTTCTAATCAGTGTATCATGTGACCTAAAATAGTGCCAAGTCTGAGTGGGATGCAGAGCAGAAGTTCAAAATCAGAGTACAAGCTGACATGCCACTAGGGATTTAGAGCCAATGGATTCAAGGGTTTTGGAAATGCCTGGGATGGGTAAAGAGCCTGTGAGGAGCCTTTGGAAATCCCCATAAGGAAAGTCTCAGCACAGACACTTAGCATTCTAGAAGAAACCCAGCACTTTCAGAGCAGAGCACCACCTTCATCTGAGGTGCCTCTTTAGATTCTCTTAAAATCATATGGCTTCACAGCAGACTCACAAACTACAAGAAGGGACTAGTGGTTACCAAAGGGGTGAGTGGGTGGGAAGGGAGGGAGAAAGGGATTGAGGGGCATTATGATTGGCATACATAGTGTGTGTGTAGGGGGGTCACGGGGAAGACAGTGTAGCACAGAGAAGACAAGTAGTGACTCTGTGGCATCTTGCTACGTTGATGGACAGTGACTGCAATGGGGTGTGGGCGTGGACTCAATAGCATGGGGGAATGTAGTAACCACAGTGTTGCTCATGTGAAACCTTCATAAGATTGTATATCAATGATACCTTCGTAAAAAAATTATCATATGGCTTTAGCTTTAGCTGTTGCTTTGCTAAAGCTGCCACTACAATGATTAACTTCACTGGGGCTCTGGGCTCACAGAATCCTAGGCATGCCCTGAACCAGTGCCTGAGTCCATGGGTCCCCCCACCACTTCCTGTGGAAAAGGGACTTTTCCCTGGAGAGTAAAGCATCAAGCAGTATTACCAATTTGGAAAATTATTTGTTAAGGTGATTTAGGACTTGATGAGAATAAAATTACAGTATTGATGTCAAGGAACTTAGGGTAAGTCATGTGAATCGATTTCCCAGAATAAGACCAGAATGTAAATAATATTTGTGTTCCATGTGCCCACAAAAAGTCCTTCACTGCAAAGCTCTCAGTAATTAGGAATCTACCATCTCCTTCCTCAGTGCCTGCTTAATGAGCTTAGGAGCAAAATGTCTACAGAGGCAGCAATATAAGCTATTTGTTGCTTAAGACCTTGCACTTAACCTCTCCAAATTTGACTTGGCTTCTGCCCCTGTGGTGTGCCCAGTTAGTGGGTGACCAACACTAAGTCCCACACAGCAACATTCCTAGTGATGATCAGCAGCCAATAACATGCTGGTTTGTTGGTTTTATTAGACTTACCTTCATCCTAGAGTGGGATGCAATCTCCTTTCACTAAACAGACACTTATTTTGGACTTAGATTTTTTTCCCCCTCTTGTCCATTATGCTTTTGTCAGTAATTGCATCCATGCACTTCCTAAATGACCTATTACACTGACATGGTTGTTTAATTAGCATTTGTTCCTGAATAAGTAACTCACTTTACAGTGGGAGGAGCAAGGTGATGGGCTGATAGCCATGTGTTCACTGGTCTTATCATTTCCTCTGAAGTAACAAGCCATATGGAACTGTGGAACAGCCTATCAAAACTTCAGTTATGACACTATCTGGAAGACAATTTCTTGCACTAATAAAATGACTGGATCTTCTTATCCAGGAGGAACAGGGCTGTTGCTGGGGACCGGGAGAATATGAACAAAACCTTGTGTGCTCTTCATACCGGAATGTTTATTGCATCTCCATCTAGATAGAATCTCCAAGGATTCAGGTATCTTAGGAACAAGCCTAGATCCACCCAAAGTAAAGAAAATTAAGGTTTTCCAATTTCATTTATTTTTCCAAAACTGATGAAATCCTGAGACCAATAACGATGGTTTTACCTATAAAGGGGAATTTGACTTCAGATCTTCCATAACAAAGCTGGATAACGTAACTGATGAGACTTCAGTTCCTTTCCATTTGTGGGCTTGTAGTAAAAGTGTGGACATATTTTGAATACATGAGTGATAGTTACAATTATTAGGCAGGACAATTTTTTAATAGATGTGTAATAATTGGGTAGGATGAAAAATGTTACATAGGTATTATAAGAACAAGGCAGTGACCTCCAGTGGTATTTCTGAGTACTGAGTCCCAAAGTTCCTTTTAGGATTTTCCTCACTCTGAAAATTAAAGGAGACAGATATTTTCTCTCCCCACCTTCCAGAAGCTAGGACATGGGATATGCCCTATGCTAGGACAATTAGATAATATGGTCTGCTACTTTAAATTTTGAAGCAGGGATGTGAATAAATACATTAGAAAAAAGAATTTTCCTGGAACCAGTGGCAGGCCAAAATAAAGCTACAGTGGCAGTGTCAGGGGTGGAGACACAACCGTCATTCTCACTGAACTGCTGAGTGGTGCTATGACCTGGGCAATACACGTTTTCTCCTCTTGTTTTCTGAGCTTGATGCCCCACTCATTTCCTTTTCTGCTGAAATTACCCAGCATTGGTTTCTAAGCAAGAGCCCTAGTTACACAGAATCAGGAGATTCCAAGTCTGTGTGATTAAGGCTATACCAGGTATAAAGTCAGGAGGAAATGGATCTCATCTTATTGGTATGAGTGTGGAGGCTTCTTATAGATTGTGACAGGTAAGTTAGGCTGACAGAAGGTTACACATTGGGTTGCATTTGGAACCCCAGTCCCTCTGTGCTTGTTTTATTCCAGAGCTTCTGAAACAAACGGTTGGAGAAGGAGTAAAAAAGTTAAATTACCTCATTGCATATAGTTCTATTTATTCCTAAATGATGGTTTGCATATCAAATTTATTTCAGTAGGTTTTGTGTAGACCTAAGCTTTAAGACATGAATATTTTTTTTTTTTACTTCAATGATCTAAAATGCTAGAGTGGCTCTCTTTTATCCATCACTAAGACTTACGTAATTATTGTAATGTTTAGCATATAATGTGTAAAAGATGTTCATTTCACTGTTGTGTATAAGAAAAAAATTAGATAGAAACTCAATGTCAAATAGAGAAGAGACTAGGTAAATAAGATGGCATATTATTAATTCACTAAAAATCTTATTTACAAAGAGATTTTAATGACTTAAGGAAATACTTGGGATACTTGGGATCCCAATATTTGGAATACAATGTTCATGGAGAAAGATAATGTTATATACAACAGGGTTTCATGTCTGCAAATATTGCATGCACATAAAATACTCTAGAGGTAAATACATGATTGCAACTGCTATTTTATTTTTTAATAATTTTTTTAATTTCTAAAAATTCTACAAAGGTCATGTATAAAATCTACATGAGATAAATATTGTATATGACAATGAATGCAACTGTAAATGCTGGATTAGGAAATAATTGTTATAAAAGATATTAATGGAAAAATAGGTGGCATTTAAATAATCTCTATAGATTATATAATGGTATTGCACAGTATTCAAAATCAGGTTACATCTACTGATTTTGATTACTGTGCTCTAGTTATGTAAGCAAATATCTTTGCTCTTAGGAAATATATACACTATATCTTATTTTCAAATGAGGACAAGAGCAAGAGTGAGAGGGAAAAGTAAATGTGGCAAAAGGTTAATAGTTGCTGAGTGTAGGTGTAAGCTACACGGGTGTTCATTCTACTGTTGTTACAACTTTTCTGTAAGTTCAAAGTGATTTTTTTAAAATCAAAAGCATATGTCCTATGATGATATTACAAGTCATTAGCTGCTGGATTTATTACAGGGAAGAACTGTTCTAAGATCATTGGTTTGTTGAAAAGATTATGGGCTTTAGGGTGAGGCACTTCTGGCAGAACCCCAAGTCTGCTACTTATTAACGGCATGACAACAGGCAGCTTATTTAACTTCTAGAGCCTCAATTTTTTCATAAGAGAAATGGGGATAATAATATTTCCATTATGAAGTTCAAAATGTTTGCAAATTGCCTAACACACCATGTCATCATAGGTGCTCAGAAACTGCAAATTGAGCAATAAGTAATAGATTCTCTGAAAGTGGACTGGATGGTAATCAACATCAGCTCTATTATTTATTAAGCTCAGAATCTTTCATTCATCTTTGCTCTTCAAATGGATATAACACTGTAGGTATCTTTCAAGCACAAAACAGAGAAAACTCTGAATATTTGAACAATGATAGAAAAAATGACACTCACTGATCATTTACTGTGAGCCAGGTACTATACCAAGGGTTTTTTGTTTGTTTATTTTTCAATGGATTACTCATGTGATCTATAACACAATGCTATGAGGTAAAAAATTCTATTAGAAAGGTTTTATAAATGAGTAAAGTGAGGGATAAAGAGGCTGAGAAACTTGCCTAAGATCACACAGCTGTTTGTATTGCAAGTAAACCCGGATGCTTGGATTCTTGACCCTCTGCTTGTCATTCACTATGCCTGCACTTTGCTTCTCAAACTTAATATGAAGTTGAGTAACCTTGGGATCTTGTTAAAATGTAGATTTGGGTTTTGGTCTTTGTTCAAATGTAAATTCGTGTGTGTTTTACATGTGTGCACATATACACATGGTGAGATTCTGCATTTCTAACAAGCGTCTGGATGATGTTGACGGTGGAAGACACTTATGAGTGGAAGGGACCTAGAAAAGGAAATCTGAACTCAGACTTGTATGTACGGATTTGGGTGATCCAGATCGGCTTTCAGCTTCTACCTCTCATTGCCTGCCATTCCCACCCTCATCCCATGTCACCCACCACCCCAGAGGCATGGTTAGTCATACATCCTTCAAAAGGCTTGTGTCATTAGACTGTTGTCCCATCCTGTCATGTGCTCTCATGCTTCTTGCTTATATCCTGCCTCTTCTACTTGAAAGGACCTCATGCTCAACATGTCAGTGTGATAAATGCTTCCTGACCTTGTTCATTTCAGTGCTATTTGTTGCTTCCTCTCTGTTCATAGAGCACCATGTTTTTAGCACTTATCATTTTGTGCTGTACTTATTTGTTTGAATTTCTACTTCTCCCACCAGATGGTGCAGGGCTAATGTGGTGCTCTGTTTATCTACATAACCTTAGCACCCTGCGAGTGCTTGCCACATACAAGGTACTTAATAAATATTTGTAGAGTGAAAGAATAAATGAAAGAATGATTGGATAAATGAGTGAAATAAATAAGCAAAAGATGTGAGGCCACATTGTTTAGGCTGTCACAGTAATCTTCAAATTCTTTGGATTTTATATCCCTTCTAAACAATTAAACGTTTGTCATATATATGTATATACAGATATATCATTGTATTAATATCTTACACATAGTTTAAAACAAACACAGACCTAGATTAAGAAAGGATAATCTAAAAATAATTATTTTTAATTTAATATTTTATTAGCACACCCCACTGGACTGTTTTGTATGTCCTAGGCTGAGGAGCATGTACCTACCCAAGAGACCTAGAACAATAAGTAAAGTCAGTAAATTTACTAAGGTACAGAAATCACTTTAATGGTGCCTGAATGAATACGACTCAGAAGAAATAAATAGGGAGAGAAGAAATAGATCCAGGTAAGTGTAGGATTTCAACAGCCCAGACCTTTAGATTCCTTTGGAGAAGGAGCCAGAAATTATATAGGATGGCAGAGAGCCTTCTCCTCTGAGGACTGGTGACTGGAACGTGACCCTAAAACTGAAGGGAAATAAGACCCTAGGGGCCCAAGAGGATAATTCAAGACTCACACCCAATACACTCCGGCTGAAAATTTAAACACTTTATTTAGCATCAGATAATTTGAAACGCAAGTTGAATGGTCTTTTATGAGTAGAAAGAGGTCTCTTACTTTTGTTTTACTTTGTTACTGAAATTAAGCATTTAAGCCTTTAAGGCACTCATGTCCTTGTTGCATCAATAGGAGAGCCTATCTCAGGACAGGGTCCGACCAAAGAGCAGAAGCAGGAGCATTTGATTCGGCTGCTGAGGACGTGACGCCAGGGTGTGAGGCCATTCTGGCTCTCAGGCAAGGGGTTTGCAGTGAAATGAATGAGGTGAATGCCCCTCAGAGTGACCCTATTTGCTCATCCATATTCCAGTCTGTAGAACCAGGCATGCCCCCCTTGGTAATCCACCACTCTGCCTGGGTCATTTCCTCTTTCTCCATGCCCATCAAGAACTCCCCAGGCAGCCTGCCCCTTGGAAAGCACACAGTTCCTCTGGAATTGTATGTATATAACCTCTGGTAAGCCACAGCTGCTGGACAGAAGTAATTCTCTTTGGAAGATATGTGGGTCTTCCTGCCCTTGGTGGTAACTATGGCCTCCAAGAAACTATATGATTTATATACCAGAAGAGAGAACCCAGCTTCAGTATTTACATCTTGATTTAAATGCAATTCCTGGGAAGGTTCTTCCCAGAGGAACTCAGGGTTAGTTTCCAATTATTGCCTTTCCTGATAAGGTCCTTCTGAAACAGGCCAGAAGGTGCTAGGACTCTGGCAGTCCAGCCATATAAGCCCCTCTTGAGCCCTCCTCCCCTCACCTGGGAAAGCTGTGCCAGATGCACCCAAGATTCAGGTGTAATTTATTCGGCCACACTTCACTCTCACCAGCTACCTTGCAGACATGTCTTTTGTCCTCCATGCTACCTCCCTTCTCTTCCCAACTCCCAAATGACTCTTAAATATATATATATATTTATATATAAATTATATATATTATATATGTAAATATATATATTATATATATATTAAATACATATATATATAAAAATAGATATGAATATATATATATATATATATATATTTGGTTTTAAGGAATTAAGGTGTTAAGTTGGAATTGGACAACACAGGTGAATTGCTTCAGTTAATGGTTGCTGGCTTTCCCCTCTCACACCTGTTTTGATACCTCCTCTCTAATGTAGATGCTCCATCTCTGAGCTCCTGAGCAGACCATGTTCCTAAAAGTTGAGGGTGGTGATTAAGAGAATATATACTCTGGAAAAGGATGTCTTGGGTTCAAATTCTGCCCAAACTGTGCAACTCTGGGCAAACAATTCCATCTCTTTTTTTTTTCAGCTGTAGAATAGGGATAATAAAATTATTATTAAGCTTTCTTTGCAGAACTATTATGAGAATTAAGTAAGGTATATATCCAAGGTGCTTAGAACAGTGTGTGATGGAGAGTAAGCACTGGAGTAAGAGCTAGTGAAGGTTAGAATACTTGACACAATGAACTATGGTCCTGGTTTATTTTGATGCCTCTGACCAGACAAGACTGTACTTTCTTTAAGCCAGGGACTGCATCTATTACCCCTTTGCATATTCAGTCTGTGCACAATGATTGGCATAGGATAGACTTTTAATAAATGCTTGTGGAATGGGTCAGTGAAACCATAGATTGTTTAAGAAAAGGCCTCAAATAAAACTTTTTTCTTATAGAGTAAAATCAACTTTATCAGTAACTTTTATCTGCTTATCTGCCACCCCTCAATCATTACACAGTTCTGATTTTGATCATCAAGACTGCTCAGTCTTCTATTTCTAACAGCTATCTCATTATAGATCATATAATTTCACTTTGTTCATTAGGTGTTAATGCCCCGTGGGTTACCAAATAATATAAATGGAACCCCAGCTAGTGATTTGGAAGGCAGAACCAAAATTTCTACCCTCCCCAGTCTGCTGCATCCCTTCATATTGTAGCTGGGTACAGGATTTCACATTCCTGCAGATTCTTATCTGGCTGAGGGATTGGGAGTCCATGGCTGTGTCACTGACCTGGTTTACATGCCCCTTCCTGCTTATCTGGCCTGATTTCTTTCTCTGTTTCCCTGTCATTCATGGTTATCAATTTCCTCTCTAATCTCTTCACACTTCTCCTCTTCTTGCTCAGTAATAACGTGAGCAAATCATTTATATAGTGAAGTAGGAGTTAGGTGAATTTTCACATGGAAACCGGGATAGACCGGAAGGAGGAAGAAGTTGGTAAACAGGTCAACTCTGTAAGCTAGAGCAGGCTGCGCTACGTCTCACAGGAAGATTTTACATTCGGTGCTTCACAGACCATAAATGTCTAATGGGAAAAACCTTCAATTCATGTAGAGCCAATTTCAAAGAAAAAAAATATTTAATGCTCAGAGTTTATTTTTCAGTGTAAAGTTTGGTGACAGTGATGTTTTGTATCAATTAACTCCAAGTTAAATTACTTATGAACAAATCTATCAAATGGAAAGGCTCATCATCAGAGTGAAAAAGTCAGTTCACTGTGATTGCCCAATTCTGCTTAAAGAACATGATTAGGTACATTTTAATAGTGATATCCAGAGGCCTGCCTATATGCTTATATTTCTCATTAACAAAACTTCATGCTTGGCTAGCAGGCCTTGAACTGTGATCAGTTGCAGTAAGAAAACACTGCTTTTGGATCTGTTAAATCATCCAGACACCACAATCCTAATTAGACATTTAAGCTAAAGTGAGTGTTTAAATATTAAGGCTTCCTTTAACTCTTGCTTCTTAATTTTTTCTCTGTAAACCACAGACGTGCCGCTTCCTGCCTGAGTTAATGCAAAAAGGCTTTGGAGAGAGAACTGGGGAAGAGATCACTTAACTCTGTCAACCTACTTACTCTCAGCACAAGCATTGACTGAATTTACACAAATTGAATTGTTTATTAGCACCTGGTTGCTGGTGGAGCTGGTTTCCATTCGTTTGATCCATCAGCTGACCATACCCCTTTTCTATCTGGTTCTGCAGGCATAGTCCACTGAGTAAGGCACCCTTAAACATGGCTTGAGCATCATGTTAAACACAAGGAAAACAGACCCAGCAGACACATACAACCATCATCCTTTTGGTACATTCATAAACAGCTTGTCATCCCAGTACTCGTAGATTTAACAGAAAGCCATCTCTCCTATTAATTTTGCTCTGTAAGAGAAAAATGATACAAACACTGGGATAAATTCCAAACTTAGATTTCTTTTTTCCATTATTTCACTTCAGGTTTAAAGATCACACAGGACTCCCATACCAGTTAGAATTGATTGACATACATCTTGGCAAAATGCCTCCACACTTAAATGTCTTTTCTCATCTCAAATCTTGTCGTCTAATTTAATCAGTTTAACTACTATCTCAGCCAAATACTTAACTCATTTGTCTGTACACAGTTAATTGTGTGTATGTGTGAGAAAAATGCTAGCGAGGGCATAAAGAGACATGATTCTACGATCACAATATATAAAGGTGTGAAAACAGAGGGAGCCATGGTGACTGGCAGAGTGAAAGAATGTTAAACCTATATGCTCATAAAAGGGAACCCTGTGAGGATCAGGAAGGAGAGATCTGTGCATCCCATAAAGACCTGTGATTTGAAGTCACCAGGTACCTCAAGAGCCCCATTGTGCTGTGAGGGAATCACATACCCCACCCCACAGGGCAGGAGAGCCATATTCTCTAGAAGCTGAACAAGAGGTGCTCCAGGATTGGAGGCATCTGCTACAGAGGATGACATCTGGAGAATTAGTAAACCACTCTAAATAAATCCAATCATTATCTCTCAACAATCTTCAGGATGCTAGCAGCCAGACATATAACCCCCAAACAGCAGAATAGAGGCTCTTCCTCCAGGGAAATAGGATTTTCTCAGAGAAAAGATATATAAATACTAATATGGGGATTGGGGAAGTTTCCAACAAAAGCATCAGCTGGCCACTCAATAGTAAAATCAATCAGTTGAAAAGCCTCATCCATGATTACAGAACTTCCAATCTGCTTTTCAATGTCTTGTCCTTAAATACGAGCAAATGTCAAGGATAAATAGACTTTTAGGAATAGTTTCCAACATGCAAAAGTAGAAACTGGGGAAAAAAAATGAAAAGAGGAAAAAAAATACAAGGAGCAGAAATTAATTCCAAAATGACTGTACTTGACATCATCATTGAGATTGCAAGATATGGTACCCTTGAAACTGCATAAGAATAATCTAAACAGAAACAATTAGAGAACAAAGAATGAGCTCCTGGAAATTAAAAATATAACATTTAAAAATACAGCAAAAAAATAAAAAGTTGGATAATACAATCTAGAGAATTCCAGAAAGAAGAAAAGAAAGATACAAAGATGGAAAATAAGAAATGAAGTATAAGAAAACAAGAGAACAATTAGGAGATGAAATATCCAAGGAGGTTAAGAAAGAGAGAACAAAGAAAACTGCACAAGTAATGATCAAAGAGATAATGTAAACAAATTTCCAGAGTAACAGGACATATAAGGCAAATCATTGTGAAAATTCAGAACGAAACGATTAAAAGGAATATTTTTAAAGGCTCCTAGAAAGCAAATCAAAGGATTTAAGATAAACGAAGGCACCGGACTTCTAAAAAGGAACATTGGAAACAAAGAGACAGTGGAACAATGCCTTTAGAAATGGGATGGAAAATTATACCTAGCTAGAATTCTAGGTGTAGTCAAATTTAGTCAAATTATTATTGTTCAACTATGAATAACAGAGCATTTAACACAGGGGAGAGGTACAGGAGTTACAGGGGGACAGCCAAAGTTAAGTCCACAATGACAGCAGTGGGGGATTTTTCTAAGGAAAATGAATTCAGATGAGGTGGAGAAGACTTCAGAGAGGATATTCCCAGACAACAGATGGAACTGAGATTACTAGAGACTTGTAAAAACTTGTTTTGAGAAATGTATCTCAGAGGCATCTTAGAGGATGGGAACTCTTGGCTTTAGTCTTATGGAAAACCCAGCCAATGGAACAGCAATTATTAAATACAAGGGGTGAGAAGCTGCTCGAAGAATCTAAGGTGGTCACAGTATAACAGCTCAGCAGTGATAATTACAGGCTTAATAACTAAAAACGCTGGGTATGGATTTAATACGATTTATAAGAGTGTAAGAAAGATAAACTAGGGGAAGAACTAGATCCTTATCCATCAAAATTGTAAGTCACAACATTACATTTCAAAATGAATTATCAGAGAGTAGTAGGTATATCTTATGGAGAGAAAAAAAATGGAATTAATGACAAAATAAGCCAGAAGTACTGGAGAATGGTTGCTTCTGTAAAATGGTAGAGAAGGGGCTGGGTAGGGATCTGCCATTTTTAACACAGGACTTCTAGTCTCATATGTCTTTTAAGGCCATGCTTTATTTATTACTTTAGATCATTTTTAAACACTTCAAATGGATAATAGTAAACGAGGATATATCCAAATTGTCAGGTAAGAATTGGTGCTCCAGAAACACCTGCTGTATTTGTCCTGTCTTCCTCCTCCCTGGCACATGACCACATACGTGTGGGGTCTACATACCCCAGTGTAAGAAGCTTTGGCCCAGGCTCTCTCATGCCAGGTGGATACACAATTTCCATTAGAATTTCCATTAGGCTGACACTAGCTGGAGGGCCCTGCTCTTGCCTTCTCAGACACATCCTCCATGCTAAGATTTTTCATGTTCTCTCGACTAATGATTCCCTATATCGCCAGAGTCTGGAGATCCTGGAGTTGATACCATTACCCTTGTTTGCACTGATGATGAAGCACGGTGCAGAGATGGTCAGTGATTTGCTGATGTCACACAGCTAGCTCATTACCGTTTCCAAGCTTGTCATTAAAGTACTGGTTGCTATGATGTTTTATTATAATCCAAGCCAGAGGTATGCCTATTTATATGTACTTTTAACATTTTTCTCAGCTAGAAGCTGAGTCTATGGAGAGGCTATTGAGCACCAGCTGTCTATGGTTTATATTGTTAATTCATTAAACTTCATGCTTTATCCTCTCTGGAAATCACCTGCCCTCCTGCTTACTGGCAAACAATAACACTGGAGTGCTTGCTGCCTGCAATTGCTGACAATATCAATTATTCAGTTTTCTGCCAATTCCTATTAGGCTTTTTCTAACTAGAGAATTTACACTGTGTTATTGAATTAAAAACAGTGGAAAGCTTTGGGGGATTTAAACTAATTAGCCAGCATTTGTAAGCCCCTTTGTTGAAGGTAATTTGTTTACATGACTAATTCAACCTTTTAATTACGGGGGCCTACATGGGCCATGGAAGGTGTCGTAGCAGCCATCCTTGGCTGGGCACAGGGATGCCAACATGACAAAGCTCATTTTTCTTTGTGATAAGGCATGGTGCCCCAGCTCACTGTCACCTAACCTAGCATATTATCATGCTCATAATTACACCTGGGAGAAGCTTTGGGCTTCCCAGGCTCCTAGTTTGTGCCTTTTTCTGAGTAATTTCTCATCCATGTCAGCAGGGCAGCTCCATGTAACTGCTTCATCAATATTCTACCTTTCCACAACTATGACTCCCCAGCCCCCAAGGTATTCCTTTTAGATCTCTTTGTCTTTCAGAAGTCACGACTGGATTCTTCAGTGCTGAGAGGTTTTCATGCCCTCTCTGTTGATGCTTCCAACGGGCCCGTAATTGTCTGCCATCTGACTTATGTGTGCTCCTTGTGTCAGCTGCATGGCTTGAGGTAAAGGCAGCTGAATTTGCCCTGTAAAGGGAAACCGAAAAGACTGACATCCATTTTGCCTAGGATAAACCTGATGTGTGTGATTCTATCTAATATAGAGAGAATTAGAAAAGGACTGGGTAAATATTTAAATTGTGTTTCTTTGCAGTCTTTTGATACTGGGCTACTTCAATGCAACTTTCTTGATGAGAGTGGTTGGAATGGGGACATACGTTTGCTGAGTGACTCTGAGAAATAATATCAGTTCTTGTGATAGCTGCACATATTTTAATTAACCAAGTACTTCAGTTAAGATTTAGGACTGTCTTAACAAACAATGTGAGCAAGAACATTCCAAGAATAACTGCATTTCGGGTACATCCTGCATGAATTTCCTTCCTTAGCAGATGTCTCCTTAGATATTCTAAACCCAAAAGAAAAGGTGGGCTGATAAATAATTGAATGTGTGGATGAAGTTTTTAATCTCTCCTCATTTGCTAAATACAATAAGAGATTACCTTCAAGATATAAATTAATATCCATGACAAGTGTTTTAAAGAATTTGACTCATAGTAATGGGTATGTTTTAGCCTTTCTGAAACGTAGACCCACTTAGGAGTTGCCCTGAAACACCGGCTTCTAGGCAGCTTACTGCATAAAAGAGGCCGTCTCTGTTTTGTGGTATTTATACCCCAACTGCTTTGTTGGGTGTTGGAGGTAATAAGACCTCCCTTGTTCTGCAAAATAGTGGGATGGCAGGATGCAGAGGGCTTCAGTTAAAATTCAAGGAAGTTACTGTTCCCACTTCCCCCTGATTGTATCCAGTGAGAGTAGTTTTGACTTAATTTCTGCATTCTTGTGCTGATGTACAAAGAAATGCTATCACTGTAGCTAGCATATATAGCCTGCTTCATAGCCATTACATCATGTAATTCTACCCCATCCTTAATGGGCTGTGCAGCAAGGCTTTCTTTCTGCTGAAAGGAACAAAAACAAATTCGAAGTGATTTGAGTAAAAAGGCATTTATGGCTCCTATAGTGGAAAAGTCTAGAGGTAGCTTTGGCATTAGACTTGCTGGGATCCAGTGCTCAAAAGTATTTTTCTCACTGCAAATCTCAGCTGTACTTTCCTATATGTTGACCTAATGGCAAGTAGGCTCTGCTCTAACGGGGAAAATAACCCACATATATACACAAAATATTGCCCAAGCTCTCCCTTGTGCTGGGACTTTGTCCTTGATGTTTCTGTCATCTCCTTGGAATCTAGGACTATGTCTGGCACGCAGTAGATGCTCAATAATATATTTTGAGTTAATGAAAAAAATCTCCTTGAGGTTGGAGCTGGATCCTACTAATTCATGTAGCTAAATGTGGGTGCTATGGACTGACTAATTATGTTCCCTCAAATTCATGTGTTGAAACCTATTCCCCAAATATGATGGTATTTGGAGGTGGGGACTTTGGGAGGTGATCAGTCTTATGAATTCTTATTATGGATGGGCCCTTGTAAAAGAAGCCACCAAAACCTCCTTTCTGCTATGTGAGGACACAGGGAAAAGACGATGGTTCATGAACCAGGAAGAGGCTCATTACCAGACACTGACTCTGTTGGCAACTTGAGTTTGGACTTCTCAGCCTCCAGAACTGTGAGAAATAAATTTCTGTTGTTTATATGCCACCCAGTCTATAGCATTTTGTTAGAGCAGCTCAATCCAACTAAAACAATGGGACTGTGTGTTTCCCAAGGAAAAAACAAGAACTGTTGCCAGATTAAGGAAAAGTGGATGCTGAACTGGCAAAGCATGACAGGTGTTCACTTCCCCAGGCCCAGTAGGTGTTCCATATGGAACTGTGGGGCAGTGATGTAATACCAAGTGCCATGTGATCCTGGGACTCTACTTTTTTGTATTTACATTGAGAGGTAAGACAGGGATAGCACATTAAAGGAAAATCAGGATGCTGTTATCAAAAAAAGGAGAAGGGAGATAGTGAGGCACAAACCATAATGTCTGTTCCAGAGCACACTGTTAAGGCAGAAAAGAGATTTAATTTGAGAGTTGCAGAGCTGCAGGGCAACCACGGAATAGGGCTCTAATTGGGTGACAATTAATCTCTCCCTATACACCAGAAATTTTTCTAGTGCTTGAGAATGTGGCCTACATCATTTTCACTTTTTGTGTAGGAAATAAATTGCAGCAGAGCATGGCAGGAACCCACCAAGGGCCTCTGGGCACCCCTACATTTTCCAGCCTTCCTTGCCCTTGGGTTGGCTGTGTGACTTATTTCAGCCAGTAGCATATGAGCAGAAGGTTGTGTCTTGTTCCAAGGCTAAGATCGTTCCATAGTTGGCAGGACTTTGCTATGCTCCCTTCTCTAACTGCTCATCTGTGAATTGTAGGATGCCAGGGAGACCTTGGAGTCATAAAATAGCAGAGCTACCAGGTAAAACAATTAAGTCTCTGAATCAGTGCTTCAAAAGGCATTGTATCATCTTCATTAGATTGAGATACAAGCAAAAAATTAAAGAAGTGTGTGTATGTTCCACCACTGTTAACCTGGGGATTATTTGAATCATCTGCTAGCATTAGTTCTTTCTGGATAATCTATAACATGAAGACAGAAGCATGAGACACATGTGAGGGGCTTTGCAATAATATAGGCTGGAGGTGAAGGTGGCTTGGAACAATACAGTAGGCAAGATATCTGGATTCTGAATATATTATGAAGATAGGGCCAATAGTATTTGATGGAAGATTCAATGAGGGAATATAAGGAAAAGAGAAACCCCATGATGACTTCAACATGGTTGGCCAGAGCAATTGGAAGGACAGAGTTGACATTTACTTAAATGGAGAAGACTGTAAGGGCAGCAGGCTTGAGAAATGGGAGAAATACAGAAATCAGGAGCTCTGTTTCAGACATAGACATTTGAGATATATATGGGTATTCAAGTAGAGATGTCAAGGAGACAGATGGATAAATGTAGTTCAGAGGGGGTGTCCAGGCTGGAGACATGAATCTAGAGGGCATCGATGTTTGCAGGTATTTTCAGCCATAAGAACAGTTGAGATCACCAAGGAAATGATTGCACATAGAGAAGGAAAACAGGTGTTAGGGCTGAATGCTGACATTCCAGCATCTACGGATGGGGAAAGTGAGGAAGCACAGCATGAGAGACTTAGAAGTTGGATCTAAAACAGGTAGAAGCTGCCTGGAGAGAGAATGTCCTAGGCAAGATGGAAAGGGTAAAGATCTGTGTCAAATGTTGCTGATAGGTCAAGGGAGAAAGGAAGTGAGAACTTACCCCTGGGTCTAGTAATGCAGAAACCGTAAATGTCCCTGACAACAGCTGTTTCAGTGACAAGGTGGTGAAAAAAGCCTTATATAGACTATATTAAAGGGATAATGTGTGGGAAGGGTGAGAGTGATAATTTAGAAAGAGTAAGTGTAGACAACTTTTTCAAGGGGTCTGCTAACCAGTAAAGTGTCCCCTGATTTTATCTGGGGGAAAGGAAATTATCCTTTTCTGTTACTACACCATCCTTTCCTTTGCCTCTTTGTGTCTTTCTGGATCAGAACCTGTCCCTCCCACCCTGGCATCCTCTCTGTCCCCTCTTATCCCTGCACCACCAGGCAAACCCTCTCCTGTAGCACCCATGCTAATCATTCATTCAGTCTGTCAGTCAGTCCTACACTATCTGTGGAGGGGCTCTTCAGTGTCAGTCACTCTGCCTGGTTCTGGTCCTATAGTGACAACTAGAACAGCTTACAAACCAGAAAGGGGTCTTTAAACCTTTCTGCTTCTGCATCCCCACAAGACAATGTGGAAAAACTATATAGCCCCTTTCACCCAGACTTCAATTTTAAAGTAACATTTTATGTTCTAAAAGCCTTTTGTAGGAAGGAAGGAGAGATGGGCTCACCAATACTACCCGGGTGACCACCGTACCCCAGTTTCCCAGTACATTAAAAATCATAGGCTTTCTTTTACACACAAGGATTTTTCCATGGTCATCAGGGAAGAGGGGGGCTGGAAAACTAAAAGAAGGGACAGGAGACTCCACAACGGTTGGTAGGGGTGTGGACAGCCCTTGTAGCTGTGAGTTCACGACTTCAAGAAGATGGATGGAAATGCATGTGGATTTGAACATTTTCCTGGTACAATCCATTCAGGGTCAATCATTATGGAGAGACTTAAACTCTCTTTCTGAACTTTCTGTAATTGTTGATGTGCCATATTAGATTATTGTGAATACACTGGTTTTTTATCATGTTTTGTACATTTTTATGTTAATCTAAACACCTAAATATTTTCATCATGAGTACAAATAGCTGCAAAGGATATGATTTCCAGTGAACTATAAATACTGCCATTTAAAAAATAAAATAATTACTACCTTCTTGTAAAATGATCCAGTGACATCAACCTATCATGGCACTGTGACACATAATATTACTCATTTTGAAAATGTACACACCAGCTCTTCCTTGAGCAATAAAACATTTACTGTCTCCTTTATTGAGTCCCTATTTCCATTCAGTCCTCTACCTCAAACACAGAATTTTATCTTAATTAATTGTTTTGAACTTGAGAGACTTTTGTTAATTCTCTTTTTATTTTTCTTTGCAGCATATACTTGTACTGTAAATGCCCTCCAGCCAAAGGCCAACCAGAACATCCCCGTAGCTGAACAAGTCACACTTATTTCCCATTGAAACAAAGGGAAAAGCACCCTTGTGGAACCCTTGGGAATCCAAGGAAGAGGTGTTGAGAAGGATTTATTGAATGATGTGGGCTTTGGTTAAGTAATCTTGGAGAAAGTTGGTAAGAAACTTGGCTTTCCTCTGGACTGGATGCTGTCAGCAAGTGGGGGGATTCTATGGTAGATTATCTTAATCTTACATGGAAGGTAGAAAAGGCAAGGTGAAAGCTGTAATGGTGAGAACCAGCTGGCAGAAGGTGGGTTGGTCTTTGTGTGTTTTGCACAGTGACTTTTTCTTTGCTTTAGATGAAGCTTTGAGGTGACCCTGGTTATTGTTTTACTTCATCACGATCACAGGTGACTTTGATGTTGACGCTATGTGATGTCACTGTGAGCACAGGCCAGTGACTGACAACTCCAAGGCCTAATTCTAAGTGGCAGCCTGTCCTTGGAATCAGAGTGCTTTTCTCTTTCTTGGTCCCTGCTTTGGGCAAGGACAGATGAAGTGAGACCACAGGATATTAATTCATGACATGTAGGTTGCTGAGATTTTGCTGATCGAGATCAAGAGCGTGTCCCCTGAACCTAGTCTGTAACTGGACTAGGGTCAATCCCCTCCTCCTGTTGTAGAATGAGTTTGTGAATCATCTACAGTGGCAACGGCTACCCAGGAGCATGTAAGACTCTGGACTGGATACATCGACCAACTGTAACACAAGCAATTACCAGCAACCACATGATTATTCATCCTTGTAACAGGTCTCAAAGCAAGAGGCCTATTTTATAAATGAAAGGCCAGACAGGGGAAACATGCCTGAGAATCCATCAGGGCCTGCTTTAGAGACAGAAGGGGCTTTTCCTTTTCCTCTGCTCTTTCAATTATTTCCTGCCCTGTAGTATTTACATAGGAGCTGCAAACTTAGAGGAAATCAAGTGCTATATGATGGTCTATGGCAACTCTGGCTAATGAATTCAGACTCTTGTTTGGCTTCTGGAACACATGTATTATTCATGACACCCACTAGGGTCCACGACAAGTTTCAGATCACTGTGGGAATTGCAACTAAGAGAATTTACATGAAGAGGGCATCAGTTATGCCTCCTGGAATATTCCATGCTTGCCTCCTTCCTGAGTTTCCTGACAGAAAATTTTTACATATCTAATAATCCCTAATAATTTCCTCCAAGCACACAGGGTAAATGAGTGTGAAATAGGCAGGTATAAGCCTGAGAGTCACTTAAGAAGGAGAGTCTCGGCGACACAGGCTCTAATGGGAATATATGTACCATTTATCACAACAGGAGTGAATTAATTCTGTGTCCGTTTTGTATGGGTTTCTACAGTGGTCAGAAATTTTTTAATTTTTAAATCATTTCAGTCATGGATTAACCTGAAACCACTTACCTTTTTATACTATAACTATCTGTTCTTTTATGGTTTGTGAGTTAATAGGTTTGGGAAAGGGCAATTAATTTAGACATCTAAACAGATTTAATTTCTATGAGAGACCTAAATTTCAAGGGCCAATTCAACCCTGCAGAGCAGAGCTTCTTGGTAATTTTTAGTTATTCTTTTTAAGTATGAACCATCAATAGAGAGCATTAAATCAGGATATCCAAAGAAGTCCCTAGAAGGTTTGAAAAAGACACGAGTATTTCCCTGAAGAGGTTTCTTTTCTCCTCACAAAAGAGAAAAACAGATTATAGAAAACCAAGAACTGTTTAACTCATTTTTTTTTATTTTGGTATCATTAATTTACAATTTCATGGTGAACATTATGTTTACTGGACTCCCCCATCACCAAGTCCCCCGCACAAACCACATCAGTCACTGTCCATCAGCATAGTAAGATGCTGTAGAATCACTACTTCTCTTCTCTGTGTTGCACAGCCCTCCCTGTGCCCCACCCCCCACATTATACATGCAAACAGTAAGGCCCCCTTTCTTTTCCCCTCCCCTTATCCCTCCCTTCCCACCCATCCTCCCCAGCCCCTTTCCCTTTGTTAACTGTTAGTCCATTCTTGGGTTCTGTGATTCTGCTGTTGTTTCGTTCCTTCAGTTTTTTCTTTGTTCTTATGCTCCACAGATGAGTGAAATCATTTGGTACTTGGCTTTCTCTGCCTGGCTTATTTCACTGAGCATAATACCCTCTAGCTCCATCCATGTTGTTGCAAATGGTAGGATCTGTTTTCTTCTTATGGCTGAGTAATATTCCATTGTGTATAGGTACCACATCTTCTTTATCCATTCATCTATTGATGGACACTTAGGTTGCTTCCATTTCTTGGCTATTGTAAATATTTCTGTGATAAACATAAGGGTGCATCTGTCTTTTTCAAACTGGGCTGCTGCGTTCATAGGGTAAATTCCTAGGAATGGAATTCCTGGGTCAAATGGTATTTCTATTTTGAGCTTTTTGAGGAACCTCCATAACTGCTTTCCACAATGGTTGAACTAATTTGCATTCCCACCAGCAGTGTAGGAGGGTTTCCCTTTCTCCACAACCTCGCAAACATTTGTTGTTGTTTGTCTTTTGGATGGTGGCGATCCTTACTGGTGTGAGGTGATATCTCATTGTGGTTTTAATTTGCATTTCTCTGATGACTAGTGATGTGGAGCATCTTTTCATGTGTCTGTTGGCCATCTGAATTTCTTCTCTGGAGAACTGTCTGTTCAGCTCCTCTGCCCAATTTTAATTGGATTATTTGCTTTTTGTTTGTTGAGGTGTTTGAGCTCTTTATATATTTTGGATGTCAACCCTTTATCGGATCTGTCATTTATGAATATATTCTCCCATACTGTAGGGTACCTTTTTGCTCTATGGATGGTGTCCTTTGCTGTACAGAAGCTTTTCAGCTTGATATAGTCCCATTTGTTCATTTTTGCTTTTGATTCCCTATGAATTTTAAAACTATTTGTTCCAGTTCATTGAAGAATGTTGTTGGTATTTTGATAGGCATTGCATTGAATCTGTAGATTGCTTTAGGTAGGATGGCAATTTTGACAATATTAATTCTTCCTAGCCAAGAGCATGGAATGAGTTTACATTTGTTAGTGTCCTCTTTAATTTCTCTTAAGAGCATCTTGTAGTTTTCAGGGTATAGGTCTTTCACTTACTTGGTTAGGTTTATTCCTAGGTATTTTATTCTTTTTGTTGCAATTGTGAATGGAATTGTTTTCCTGATTTCTCTTTCTATTGGTTCATTGTTAGTGTATAGGAAAGCCACAGATTTCTGTGTGTTAATTTTGTATCCTGCAACTTTGCTGTATTCTGATATCAGTTCTAGTAGTTTTGGAGTGGAGTCTTTGTGGTTTTTTATGTACAATATCATGTCATCTGCAAGTAGTGACAGTTTAACTTCTTCTTTACCAATCTGGATTCCTTATATTTCTTTGTTTTGTATGATTGCTGTGGCTAGGACCTCCAGTACTATGTTGAATAACAGTGGGGAGAGTGGGCATCCCTGTCTTGTTCCTGATCTCAGAGGAAAAGCTTTCAGCCTCTCGCTGTTCAGTATGATGTTAGCTGTGGGTTTGTTGTATATAGCCTTTATTATGTTGAGGTACTTGCCCTGTATACCCATTTTGTTGAGAGTTTTTATCATGAATGGATGTTGAATTTTGTTGAATACTTTTTCAGCATCTATGGAAATGATCATGTGGTTTCCGTCCTTCTTTTTGTTTATGTGGTGGATGATGTTGATGGATTTTCGAATGTTGTACCATCCTTGCATCCCTGGGATGAATCCCATTTGATCATGGTGTATGATCCTCTTGTTGTATTTTTGAATTTGGTTTGCTAATATTTTGTTGAGTATTTTTGCATCTACGTTCATCAGGGATATTGGTCTGTCATTTTCTTTTTTGGTGGGGTCTTTGCCTGGTTTTGGTATTAGGGTGATGCTGGCTTCATAGTATGACTTTGGAAGTATTCCCTCCTCTTCTATTTTTTGGAAAACTTTAAGGAGAATGGGTATTATGTCTTCTCTATATGTCTGATAAAATTTAGCAGTGAATCCATCTGGTTCTGGTGTTTTATTCTTGGGTAGTTTTTTGATTATTGATTCAATTTCTTTGCTGGTAATTGGTCTTTTTAGATTTTCTGTTTCTTCCTTGGTCAGTCTTGGAAGGTTGTATTTTTCTAGGAAGTTGTCCATTTCTTCTAGGTTTTCCAGTTTCTTAGCATATAGATTTTCATAGTAGTCTCTAATAAGTTTTTGTATTTCTGTGGGGTCTGTCGTGATTTTTCCTTTCTCATTTCTGATTCTGTTTATGTGTGTAGATTCTCTTTTTCTCCTAATAAGTCTGGCTAGGACCCTATATATTTTGTTTATTTTTTCAAAGAACCAGCTCTTGGTTTCATTGATTTTTCTATTGTTTTATTGTTCTCAATTTTATTTATTACTTCTCTGATTTTTATTATGTCCCTCCTTCTGCTGACTGGGCATCATTTGTTCTTCTTTATCCAGTTTCAATAATTGTGACTGTAGACTATTCATTTGGGAATGTTCTTCCTTCTTTAGATAGGCCTGGATTGCTATATACTTTCCTCTCAGAACTGCTTTTGCTGCATCCCACAGAAGTTGAACTTTATGCTGTTGTTGTCATTTGTCTCCATATATTGTTTGATATCTGTTTTAATTTGGTCATTGATCCATTGATTATTTAGGAGCATGTTGTTAAGCCTCCCTGTGTTTGTGAGCCTTTTTGCTTTCTTTGTACAATTTATTTCTAGTTTTATGCCTTTGTGGTCTGAAAAGTTGGTTGGTAGAATTTCAATCTTTTGGAATTTACTGCGGCTCTTTTTGTGAGCAGGTATGTGGTCTACTCTGGAGAATGTTCCATGTGCACTTGAGAAGAATGTATATCCTGTTGCTTTTGGATGTAGAGTTCTATAGATGTCTATTAGGTCCATCTGTTCTACTGTGTTGTTCAGTGCCTCTGTGTCCTTACTTATTTTCTGCCTGGTGTATCTATCCTTTGGGGTGAGTGGCGTGTTGAAGTCTCCTAAAATGAATGCATTGCATTCTATTTCCTCCTTTAGTTGTGTTAGTATTTGTTTCACATATGCTGGTGCTCCTGTGTTGGGTGCATATATATTTAGAATGGTTATATCCTCTTGTTGGACTGACCCCTTTATCATTATGTAATTCCTTCTTTATCTCTTGTTACTTTCTTTGTTTTGAAGTCTATTTTGTCTGATACTAGTACTACAACACCCGCTTTTTTCTCCCTATTGTTTGCATGAAATATCTTTTTCCATCCCTTGACTTTTAGTCTGTGCATGTCTTTGGGTTTGAGGTGTAAGCAGCATATAGTTGGGTCTTGTTTTTTTATCCATTCAGTGACTCTATGTCTTTTGATTGGTGCATTCAGTCCATTTACATTTAGGGTGATTATCAATAAGTATGTACTTATTGCCACTGCAGGCTTTAGATTCGTGGTTACCAAAGGTTCCAGGTTACTTTCCTTACTATCTAAGGGTCTAACTTAACTCACTTTGTATGCTGTTACAAACACAATCTAAAGGTTCTTTTCTGTTTCTCCTCCTTTTTCTTCCTCGTTCTTTCTTCATATATTAGGTATCAATTTCTGTACTTTTTGTTAACCCTTGATTGACTTTAGAGATAGTTAATTTAATTTTGCATTTGCTTCATAATTAGCTATTCTACTTTCTTTACTGTGGTTTTATTACCTCTGGCGACAGCTATTCAACCTGAGGAACACTTCCATCTATAGCAGTCCCTCCAAAATAGACTGTAGAGATGGTTTGTGGGAGGTAAATTCTCTCAGCTTTTGCTTATCTGGAAATTGTTTAATCCCTCCTTCAAATTTAAATGATAATCTTGATGGATAAAGTAGTCTTGCTTCCAGGCCCTTCTGCTTCATGGCATTAAATACATCATGCCACTCCCTTCTGGCCTGTAAGGTTTCTGCTGAGAAGTCTGATGTTAGCCTGATGGGCTTTCCTTTGTACGTGATCTTATTTCTGTCTCTGGCTGCTTTTAACATTTTTGATCTTTCCCATTTTAATTACTATGTGTCTTGGTGTTGTCTTCCTTGGGTCTCTTGTGTTGGGAGATCTGTGGACCTCCATGGCCTGAGAGACTATGTCCTTACTCAGATTGGGGAAGTTTTCAGCAACTACCTCCTCAAAGACACTTTCTATCCCTTTCTCTCTCTCTTCTTCTTCTGGTATCCCTATAACATGAATATTGTTCCACTGGGATTGGTCACACAGTTCTCTCAATATTTTTTCATTCTTAGAGATCCTTTTTTCTCTCTGTGCCTCAGCTACTTTGTATTCCTCTTCTCTAGTTGCTATTTCATTTATTGTCTCCTCCACCGTATCCAGCCTGCTTTTAATACCCTCCATCGTGCTCTTCAATGATTGGATCTCCGACCTGAATTCGTTCCTGAGTTCTTGGATGTCTTTCCGTACCTCCATTAGAATGTTGATGATTTTTATTTTGAACTCCCTTTCAGGAAGAGTCATGAGGTCCATATCATTTAAATCTTTCTTGGGAGTTGTATTAATAATTTTACTCTGGACAAGGTTCCTTTGGTGTTTCATGTTTGTATATGGCACCCTCTAGTGTCCAGAAGCTGCATTCTCTGGAGCTGCTCAGCCCCTGAAACAAATGTCAGGGGTCGCAGGGGAGTGGTACTGGTGCCTGGGGGGAGGAAAGTGCTGTTCCCCGCCTCCTGGCTGCTGTGCCTGTCTCCACTGCCTGAGCCAGTGGGCCGGTCACACAGGTATAAGTTTTTGTCCCAGAGCAACTGGATATGGATCCCTGCTTTCCACAAGCATCTGGAATCCCAGTCTCCCCAGGAACTCTGCCTGTGTTAACTTTCCAACCTGGTAGTCATGCAAGTCTCATGAAAGCACCATGAAATGTAGGTTTATGCTCCCAGCGCAGCTCTCTGGAGCTAGGTATTCAGCAGTCCCAAGCCTTCCACTCCCTCCCTGCTCCGTTTCTCTTCCTCCTGCCAGTGAGCTGGGGTTGGGGAAGGGTTTAGGTCCCGCTGAGCCACAGCTCTGGTACATTACCCCATTGGGTGAGGTCTGCTCTTTTCTCCAGGTGTGTGCAGTCTGGCGCAGTCCTCTTTCCTGTTACTCTCTCAAGATTAGTTGCACCAACTATGTTTTCTAATTGTATCCAGTTTTAGGAGGAAGCCTCTGTCTCTACTCTTACTCTGCAATCTTTAATCCATTCCCTCACTTTAATAATTTTGATGAGGAAAAATAAATGAAGAAATGTAAATGGTTAATATCATCTAAAAACATTTGCACAATTTATTAATCTATTGTCATTCTAAGAAGGATAAAAAATATTTAATTACCAGTATTTTTGTATTTGTTTCTTACTTGGAAACCATCCAGGCATCCAAAAATCACTATTAGTTAGTTTAAACATTTGTCTAAGGCCTTAAAGTTAGTTATGGTTCTAAAAATTATAATACAGTTAATACATTAAATCCTTATGATTTGTAGCATTGTAAGAATTTCATAAGATTAAACACTTTGAAGACATAATTTCATTTATGTCACTATAATTTCTTTAACTTTTTTTTGGTATCATTAATATACAATTCCATGAGCAACATTGTGGTTACTAGACTTCCCGCATTATCAAGTGCCCACCACATATACCCCATTATAGTCACTGTCCATCAGTGTAGTACGATGCTATAGAGTCACTACTTGTCTTCTCTGTGCTATACTGCCTTCCCCGTGTGCCTCCCTACATTATGTCTGCTAATCCTAATGCCCCTTATTCCCCTTCTCCCTCCCTTCCCACTCACCCTCCGCAGTCCCTTTTCCTTTGGTAACTGTTAGTCCATTCTGTGAGTCTGCCACTGTTTTGTTCCTTCAGTTTCTGCTTTGCTCATATGCTCCACAGATGAGTGAAATCATTTGGTAATTGTCTTTCTCCACCTGGCTTATTTCTCTGAGCATAATAGCCTCTAGTTCCATCCATGTTGTTGCAAATGGTAGGATTTACTTTCTTCTTATGGCTGAATAATATTCCATTGTGTATATGTACCACACCTTCTTTATCCATTCATCTACTGATGGACACTTGGGTTGCTTCCATTTCTTGGCTACTGTAAATAGTGCTGTGATGAACATAGGGGTGCATATGTCTTTTTCAAACTAAGCTCCTGCATTCTTAGGGTAAATTCCTAGGAGTGGAATTCCTGAGTCAAATGATATTTCTATTTTCAGTTTTTTGAGGAGCCTCCATACTGCTTTCCACAATCGTTGAACTAGTTTACCTTTCCACCAGCAGTGTAGGGAGTTCCCCTTTCTCTGCATCCTCACCAGCGTTTGTTGTTCCTAGTCTTTTCCATGTTGGCCATCCTAACTGGTGTGATGTGATATCTCACTGCAGTTTTGATTTGCATTTCCCTGATAGTTAGGGATGTGGAGCATCTTTCCATGTGCCTGTTGGTCAACTGAATTTCTTCTTTGGAGAAATGTCTGTTCATATCCTCTGCCCATTTTCTAATAGGGTTATTTGCTTTTTAGGTGTTGAGGCATTTGAGTTCTTTATATATTTTGTATGTTAACCCCTTGTAGGATATGTGATTTACAAATATATTCTGACACACTCTAGGATGCCTTTTTGTTCTGCTGATGGTGTCCTTTGCTGTACAGAAGCTTTTTAGTTTGATGTAGTCCCATTTGTTCATTTTTTATTTTGTTTCCCTTGCCTGAGGAGATGCGTTCAGGAAAAAGTTGCTCATGTTTATATTAAAGAGATTTTTGCCTATGTTTTTTTCTAAGAGTGTTATTGTTTCATGACTTACATTCAAGTCTTTGAGCCATTTTGAGTTTACTTTTGTGTATGTGGTTAGATAGTAATCCAGTTTCATTCTCTTACATGTAACTGTCCAGTTTTGCAAACACCAGTTGTTGAAGAGGCTGTCATTTCTCCACTGTAGACCCATGGCTCCTTTATCATATATTAATTGACCACATATACTTGGGTTTATATCTGGGCTCTCTAGTCTGTTCCATTGGTCTGTGGCTCCATTCTTGTGCCAGTACCAAATTGTCTTGATTACTGTGGCTTATGTCAATATAATTTTATATGTATATATTTTTTATTATAAACAAGCTATGGAGACAGTGCTTAAGTAATTTATAAAACTAGTATAGGCAGTTAGGAAAGTTTAATATGATACATTTAATTCTGTACCTATACAAATAAATTTTGTCTGTATTTTATAGGGTAAACTAATTTTTGAAGGGTAATCATGTCCCAAACTCTTGGTTTATCTTGAGTCAAAGCTTTTTTTTGTACTTCATAGCTATAGTAGTAAAGGCTGCTAAATAAATATACCTTTCAGGGTCTACAAAAAGAAATACTGCTTAATAACTTTAATAGCTATTTTTTGGCCTTGTTGAGTGTTTATCTGGGCTAGATATTCCTAGAATGCTGGCATAACACTGAACAATATTTTTTCACCTTTAACCTCTCTTTCCCCAAAGAGAGAGAGAAAGAGAGAGAGAGAGTCGGCTTTAAGCAAATATGAAATTGTCACTATAAAATGCTAATTATATTTTCTCTACAAAGAGAGGACAGAAAGTTTAGATGTAGAAGAACAGATTTTGACATGTATGCTCAGGAAAAAGAGTAACATGCAGCTGGTTTTGATATAACTTGCATGCACCTGACAGCTTTATCAGCCCAAACAATTAAAAAGTCAGCAATTATTAATTCCCAAGTAGTGATGCCAAGGAGGCTGACTCCTGGGTTAAATAAACAAAGTGGTCTCTCTTGTAGACAAACAGGACAAATAATCTCCTCCTGAGGACTACTTAGCTTTTTATTCAAAGGTACCTTTCAAATGAATACTCTCATTCCTGTCAAAAGTTCCCCAGAGTGGCCACTGCAATTTTGAATTATCCCAGGTAAAATTGTACCCATTAATGAGATGAGCACAATGTTAGCATACTAGTGAGAAAACCAGTGGATGGGGGTTTGGCCTGGGGAGCACAGCGTAAACAGGGCAGAGCCTGGGAGCTGTGGGTCCGTCAAGGTGTACCTGTGTCATTGCACGCTCTGGGTTATGACCAAACGCCAGTCATCTCCCAGCCATCATCAGCAAGCAGACACAACCTACTATTCTAGGCAGACAAAAATTAAGTTCTCCAGTCTTAGGGGTATAATGAATGCCTTAGCCCCTGGTCCCAGCTTGGGGACAAATTTATCAGATCTGCTCCCAACTTCTGCCTGTAATGACATCATGTGTCCACTTGACTAGGCTACCATCCAGGCCCCCAGTTATTCAGTTGAACACCAAACTAGATACTGCTATGAAGGTGTTTGTAGATAGGATTAAAATCCACAATCCATTGTTTTTAAGTAAAAGAACTCATCCTCTATATCTGGGTGGGCCTGATTTAAGCAGTTGGTCTCAAAAGCAGAGCTGAGGCTTCCCTGAAGGAGAGAATCTGCCTAGGATAGGAGCGTCAGCATGTGTCTGAGAGTCCAGCCTGCCCTTCCTGATAATGGCCTGCACTCCAGATTTTGGACTTTCCCAGCCAGGCCCCCACAACTGCATAAGCCAATTCCTTGCAATAAATCTCTTAATATAGATAGCTCCTGCTGTTTCTGTTTGATCCCTCACTAATCTCCCTTCGGATGTGTCCCTTTATAGACAGACAACCCTCACAAGCAGACAGATCACAGGAGTGGATGTTAGGAGACTCAAAAACAATTTCACCAAAGAATAATATGAATCTGATCATATGAACAAGACAAACCCAATGCTGAGATATTTACAAAATATTGGAGCTCAGTTTAGCGTGAACGTATCTCTCAGCCATGTGCAGGGGCACCTCATACAGAGACACAGTGGCTCTCAGATGTGAACGCTAATACTGCATCCAGGGCAGTGGGGCTTCAGCTGAGTTGATGGCACATCCCCTGTGCCAGTGCCCTTCAGCCAGACAGCACGGGGACATACCTGTAGGTGAACAAGTGGGGCCTATTGCTCATTGCAGCAAGGGAGAAAGTGCCCCATGGGTAAGCATTGGGCGTGTCAGTAAGAAGCTGGTAGAAAGGTCTTCTTATAAGGTTTGGGCCTTGGTTAGGTAACTGGGGAGAGCTAAACCAAGCAGCCTTTACTCTGGATTGAATGCTGTCAGGAAGCAAGGGCAAGTCAATGATCAGTTGTCATAATAAACCTTATCTGGAAGGAGAAACCATGACACAATGGTCATATTAGCTGGAAAAAGGTGATATTTGGTAATTCTGTGGCTTCCACATAACTCTGTGCTATAGACTATGTCCTCCCCAATTTTTAACCCCCAGTGTGGTTATTAGGAGGCAGGGCCTTTGAGAGGTGATGAGTTCATGACGGTGGAGCGCTCGTGAATGGGATCTGTGCCCTTATGAAAGAGACCCCAGAGAGCTCACTTGCCTCTCTGCCCTGTGGTGACCCAGAGAGA
Organism: Manis javanica; assembly: GCF_040802235.1. Classification (NCBI taxonomy): domain Eukaryota; kingdom Metazoa; phylum Chordata; class Mammalia; order Pholidota; family Manidae; genus Manis; species Manis javanica. The sequence continues at coordinate 37,959,140 of NC_133165.1, read as the reverse complement.
AGACATCCATCTCAGAACCAGAGAGGGAGCCCTCATGAGACACTGAATGTTGGACTTCCCAGCCTCCAGAACTGTGAGCAATATGGTTGCTGTTTAAGGTGCTCAGTCTATGGTATTTAGTTAGAGCAGCCTGAATTGACTAAGGTACTTGGTTTTGTCCATGTTTCGATTAGATTCTGAAATTGTTTTGTATTGCTTGATTTTTTTTTTTTTTTATCTCAGTGCAACATCACTGCAGGGCACAGAGCATCAGACCCCCAGCCTGATGTTGGTGTCTGCGAGATCGTTAATGTCTGACAAGAAGATGCCATGGTCTGTCTGTGAGCTCCTGGCCAGTTCTTGACAACTCCAAGGCTGCTTCCCGAGTGTTAGAGCTGCTGTTCTCTTCCTCATATATATAAATTGAAATTGTTTTTAATTTTTAATTTTCTATGGGATGATATTTATTTTTTGGAAATGTGGACTGAGCTACAAACGGTGTAATTATTATTATTATATCCAATTTATCCAAGCAATATAAATATATACCACATTGTGATCATTACTAAATGTAAACATTTTATTAGAAATTACATCTCAGTGAGATAGAAAGTTTTCTTTTGAATCACATATCATGAATAAATATTGCTTATTTGTTAAATGAAAATAGTTGGTATATGTTTCATTCCCACTTTCAATTTTTATTTGTTTCAGTGCCAAGAAAACTCATGTCCTTAAATGAATAGATGGGAACAGAATTTAGAAAAAAACAAAATAGTGACAGTCAGTTTTTTCAAGTTTATTCAAAGGTACCTTTCAAATGAATACTCTCATTCCTGTCAAAAGCCCCCCAGAGTGGCCACTGCAATTTTGAAGTATCCCAGGTAAAATTGTACCATCTCATTTTGGTATACCATCAAAAACTAATTTTAATGATCTGCCTGTTTACAGTGTAATTGAATCCTCAAATTGAAAGCAAAGAATCAGAAACTACCTGACTTGCAAAAGGCCTTGTTTTTCAACTGTTGGAGCTCATATTTCTCCAACTGCAAAACCAACCTTTTAAATTCTTCTGTGTTCCAAACCATAGACAGTCCCCTCCCTGCCCCATGCAGTAATGGACTATAGCAGAGGTGGGAATGGGTGAGAAGTTTGCCTGTCTTTCATAAAATGTGAGAAAGGTGACTTTTCAAGGGTAAGTTGGAGACTGAGAATCCACATTAGCTCAACTGTGGGTGGTTCTCAGTGAAAACGGTTTTAGCAAAGAAAATGAATGCATGATGAGAATGTGGAAATTGATTTTCTAAAGCTGTACATACTGAATACCCCTCAAAAAGTCTATTTGTATCCTCAGGATTACCTGTGCTTTGCTCTGTAGACTCATGAAGTGATCTGTGCATTGCTTTCCCAGGAATATCTGCTGCACTGATATAATAGGATCATTACAAATCATGATCGTTTTGTTTATGGCTTACCAATCTTACCCTTAAATCTCCTACAGTGCCTAAAACATTGTCATCGCACATAGGAGGCTTTCTGAAAATATTAGCTGCTGTGGAAGAATCCATTGTATTAGGTGGGAAAACACAATTAAAATTGGCAGCCAATGTGTGCAATGGAATATAAGAGCATAACATTGTTCCTGCCAATTAGGAGATGGTCAGTAACAACTTATTGATTTAATGATATTAACTACCATTTATGGAACACCAAAAGGGTCTGGAACTTTACATACATGTATGGGTACACGCACATACACACAGAAACAGACACACAACACACAAAATAAATGACCTACAAGGTTAGGTACTATTATCTCCATTTTATAAATTAACAATTCAGTAAGAACTCCCTCAAGCCATAGAGCTAATAAATGGCTGTGTAAATGTTCTAATCCAGTTCTTAAACACCTGTTTTCACTATGACACAATGCCTCTTAGCCACACCTGGATTCACATCCTGGTTCTCCTGAAGAACAGCACATCCTTTTACACATTTTCTCACATTTAAAAGGAGAAAGAGAAGGCCTATCCTTGTGAGATACGTGTAAAAATACCAACATAATACATGGGACACTTTAGATATTTAATAAACACTGCTTGTATTATTTGAGAGGAAAGAAAAATAAATCCATAGAACTCAAAATTGATATATTTTGCTTCTGCCTTGATTTGGTGACATTTTTGGTGAAACAAACATTTTCCAATTGACCAAGTTTCAAACCAACCGGACCAGCCACTTGGCTATTTCGAAAACCCTTCTTAATGCAAGCCCACTTTAAAACAATTCAGGAAAGATGGCTTCAATCCAAAAGGCAAAGATTAGAAACACTCCACAATTTTCTATCATTTTAAGAAGTAGAACACAACCTGAAAATGGAATATAAATGGGGCACAGAAGCATCTCTGGGCTGCCTATTTTATTCTCATTTCCTAGAGAAGTGTTCCTATTTGATCTCTCCATGTGCAGATGGGAATTAGAGCTACCCATTTTGTCTTTGAAATAGGCAAAGGGTATCAGCCTAGATGGCAGGCACACTGTTGAACCACATCAAACTGACGATCTGATCTTTAACAGTGAGCAGCTCCAGCCTGGTTAAAGGTGGAAGAAATTCTATAACATGCAGACAAAAACAAAGGCCAGCTGGGTCCATTCGCTGAAGAATTTCTCGCCTGCAATTCAGTCAGGGGTTCCTCATGGATCTGTCTACTTTCATTTACTTGTGCTCTCGATGTGGGGAGGTAGGCTGGAAACTTTGGGAACTTATACCAGCATATGTACAAACAGATCTTTAACCAAAAGAAAACATAGGCTCAGAGGCAGCAGGCATCTAATGAGGCAAGTTGGCCTTTCATAGAACTCAGGACGTCAGAAAGCAGGTTGAAAAGGACTTTTTCATTTTCACTACCTGCCGAAGTGTTAAATGGCTCTTAAGAGGCTTGGTTAAAGCTTCCTCTGATAGCTTACCCACATGTAGGTTTTGGGGTTTCTTTTTCATTCTTTGCCCTGTAAAGGGTTAAAAGAGGCAGCCATGGCAATAGGGGAAAAAAACAGAAAAGATATTTCACCTTCGGGTCTTGGCTGGTGTTCAACTAAAGTGCTTCTTCTGAAGCAGCATCCGGACCCTGTGTTCACTGCAAGAGGGCAAGTTACGGGGAATGACATGTTACGAGCAATGTAAGGCTTCCTGTTTTCAAAGCACTGAGATCTGCTGCTGGACACAGCCCACTCCCAGCTCTGAGATTTTTCTGGCTCCCTTCTATTGGACCATATTGTGAGTATTGCTGTCTGCCTCAGGCTGACATCAGGGCAGATGTCTCCCAGTGATGCCAAGTCCCAATTCTAAATCCTGGTGACTTACAGGCAATAATAAGTGACTGAAAAACTGTGGCCTTAGCAGTCATGGGGCTTTTATGCTGAATTAGTTTCCCACTGCTGCTGTGACAGATTATCATGAACATAGTATCTTAACACAAATGTATTCCCTCACAGTTCTGGAGGCCAGGAAGTTTAAATGGGCTGGCAGGGCTGATTTCTTCCAGAGGCTTTTGTGGGGAATCTGTCTCTGGGCCTCTTGGTTTCTAGAAGATGCCCACACTGCTTGGCCGGAGGCCCTGTCTCACTGTCCCCATCATCAACCTCCTTCTCTGACTCTGACCCTCCTACCTTCTTCTTACAAGGACCCTTGTTACTGCATAATAACAAGGCACTGAAATAATCCAGGCTAATCATCTCATCTCAAGATCCTTAACTACATCTGCAAAGTCTCTTTTGCCGTGTAAGGTAACTTATTTACAGATCTCAGGGACTAGGCTGTGGACGTTTTGGGGAGACCATTATTCAACTTACCACTTGTACCAAGTCACTGTCTTGGAGCACAGAATTTAAAATTAAGTGGATCTTCTCCATGGGCCAAGCAGGGTTAAGTGTACCTTCAATTACTGGGTAATATAAATAGGGCTATGACCCTTTATTCTCTAAATACAGTTGACCCTCGGACAACATAGTTCTGCTTACATGCGGATTTTTAAAATAAACATATTGGAAAATATTTTGGAGATTTGCAACAACTTGGGAAAAAAACCTCACAAAGCACATAGCCTAGAAATATTGAAATAAAATAAGAAAAAGTATGTCATTAAAGCATACAATATGTGGATTTTATCATTTACTACCATAAAGTCAACAGTAGTTTATTAGTAGTTAGATTGTGGGGGTATCAATGTTATATACAGATTTTCTACAATGCACCCCTACCCCCCAGGTTGTTCAAGAGTCAACAGTAGATACCAAAGCATCTGGCTTTAACCTTGCTTAGGTAAGCCACAGGTCCAACCAGACCCATCTACACAGTTTCTCTCCCTAAAAACTTTTCAGTCTTCAGAATGGGTGAGGGTTTAAGCCTTTTCTTATTGTGATACCACATTTTAAAGAACTCCCAAAGTCAGACAGCCTTATCTGCATGCACCTAAAAAGCTTCAGCTCACCCTTTTAACTCGACTTGCTCATCCAACATAGCCACAGCATGACAGGGTTAGTTCAGGCTTTGCATTGATGGATGATTCAGAGTTTCTAAATTTCAAAAGCACCTTTGAGGTTGGTAGTATTGTGGGAAAGGGAGGCAGGCATTGGGAGAGATAAGAGTTTCTGTGGGCTGGGGCTCACTCACTCACTATTCGTTCCTATGTTTTGATGTAGTAACTTCGCTTGCCACTGCTGTCTACATCTAATTTCAGGCTATAAGTGAGTCTATTGGCAATCTGGCTGAAAAAAAGAAAAGTAAATATATTCTATTGTGCTATAGAGCCCCTTCTTTCCTTTCTCAAAACATGCCACAGTGGTAGAGGAGAACAGTGCCTCTCTTAGCTCAGGCTGTCATAACGAAGTGCCATAGGCTGGGTGGCTTAAACAACAGAAATTAATTTTCTCACAGTTCTAGAGGCTGAAAGTTTGAGATTGGGGTCCGTTTTTTGTTGCTTCTGAGACCTCTCTCCTTGACTCACAGACAGTTATCTTGCCCTTGTATCCAAATTTCCTCCTCTTGTAAGGACCCCAGTCATATTGGATTAGAAAGCATCTTCATAACCTCATGTTAACTCTTCAAAGCCTCTGTCTCCAAATACAGTCACAGTCTGAGGTCCTGAAGGTTAGGACTTCAACATATGAATTTTAGGGGGGCACAATTCAGCACCTTTGTTACAAAAAAGCATGCACTCAACCAGTAACACTTGACGTGCGTTCCATGATCATTAGCATTTTTCAGCTTTGGTTCAGTTCTTCCTTCTACCTCAGGGGTGTCTCACCCTGGGTCCACCATAAAGTTGCCCACTTTATGCCACTTAGTGCTACTGAATGTCCTGCAACAGTCCTCTCATTTCATTCCTATGCTCTATCAGGACATTCCTTTATCATATTGCTGTGGAGGGAGATTGCTCTCCCCCAACCCTATGAGACCCCATCTACCCCCAAAAGGTGTTTTCTAACTCTGCTTCCTTCTAGTACATCTAACGCTCCAGCTCATTATTCAACTTACGCTGTCCATTTCTGAGAATCTGCTCTCAAGGTCAGAATAGATTTTCTAGAGCTTGAGTCAGAGGACAATATGAGTATATGTCTTAAAAATTCAGGTAGGATGAAGTCTGCCAATAAGGAGATAACTGCCAGTGAAAGGATGTTCACGACTCACAGTCCCACAGAAGAGGGTGCGCCATGCCCTGCAGGGAAGCACCAGAGTCAGTCTAAAGGCCGAGGGAGCAAGAGGAAAATGTGGGCAAGAGCCTTGTTGTGGTTTCTGTGGGAAGAAACAGATGAGTTAGGGTAAACCGGTGTAGGATTGCTTAGCTTGAATAATCTCAGTGCACTGCAGGGTGTATGACTGTCCTGAGTTGTCTGGGGCCTGGGACTGGAGAGATTAAGGCAGGGGAACACTGGCCTGGAGTCTAAGAGCCCAATAGGTAAGATGGTTGGGTACGGGCTCTAGACTGGCTCATTTGCATGTGAAAGATGTACTTGCAGGATAGTAATTAACCATCTCTAAGAAATGGCTAGTCCTGGGAGGAACAGTCTCCTCAGGGCTGGTAAGGCCCCTGAGGCCAAACATCAGAATACAGAGACGTATTACTACTGTAACACTCACAGTTGTCCCATCTATGAACCACTGGCTGGTGTCCTGGATTGGACGGAGGTACTTCTACCCCCTGTCCCTTCAGTGGCCTGAGATCCTATGTCCAGTCAGCAGGTGTGGCAGGCAATTAGGGCCCTAGCAGCATGCGTTTATCTGTCCTACTTAGTTTGCCAAGTAAGAAACAGTAGATCCTGTCACCGTCTTGGGGATGCTAGGTCACTCCTCAGAAATGCAACTATTTGCCCTTGTTCACATTCCATTGCTGGGGAGTGGGGCTCCCCATTTGGTTGGAGGTCTCTGCCGCATGGTGGTGTGTGCTGGCTCGGAGGGCAGGGGACCAAAGGTCCCAGAGAGAAGCTCTAAAACCAGCAGAGACATGGGACAATGAAATCACAGCTCAAGCTGGACAGAGGGCAGGTAAGCGAGCAGAGTGCAAGCCAGGCAGGGGGTGGAAGTAATCCCATCTCAAATCCTGGCATGCTGATGGCAAATATTGAACTTCTATGACCCAGACATTATGCAGAGATTTAAGAGTACTTTACTTCCTGAGCAGGCAGAGGGGCATACACTGTTCAGTACTGTCAACTCCCAAACTCATCTGAAAATTAGACAAAGGAAGTGGGGAGTGAAATGGAGTCCTGGGAACTGGGGCGTGGAGCTGACAGGAAATGGCCCCAGCTGATAAATTCCCTAGGCAGGCTTCCTCTGCGTGCCAGGACCCTGGGAGGATGGACAGAACTGGGACACATGTGACCTGTGCAAAACAGAGGCAGCTTATGCATCAGAGGGAGCATCCAGAGGTACTAATGCCACAAAGCTGGTCATACAGTTGTTCATTCATAACTTGCTATATCCCTGGTACGATGAGCCAAGCACACATGGTCCTTACCTGATGCTTAGAATGCCTTCACTACATAGCCCTGGTCTTTAACCCTCAAAGAGAGCCTCCTAGCATCCTCAAATAGCACCAGCTTATGGATGACCTCTCTTGATATCCTGACATCTCACTGGGTCTAGGAGAAACCCCCATAGAAAGCCAGATGTTTATTCCATACAGCTGGGCCAGAGCTGGGGGGCCAGAGCAATGTTCTACTCTTAATGGTTCATAAGATACCTACCTTGAGCCAATCACTGTACTTCTTGTCCTTCAATGCCTCCCAAGAACCCTGTGAAACCAGATTACAATCCCACTTTATGGAAAAAGGAATTGATTCCAGAATGTTTGAGCAAGTGGTCTAAGGTCACTTAGAAGAAAAAGAATCCAACTCCATCTGCCTCTAAATCTAGTTCTCTTTCTAAATCAAGCATCTGGCACTGGGTCCTCAATGCGAATGGAAGACAAATCTAAATTGTTAACCTGATTAAATCATTCCATTTGCTAATAGGTGTTAAGCCTGTATCTAGGTGTGTTAGATATATCCTTCTTAGAAATGTTTTGACTCATAGTTAATTAAATGATATGGATACACCCAAAAGACGAGTGCATAATTTCCAGTTTTCAAAATTTTAATGAATAAATAACAACTCTATTCTTTATTTATCAAGTTTAAAATGTTAATGAATAGCTCCCCTTCTAATTGCAAAGCTGAGTATTTAAGGGAACCTGACACTTCATAAATATCAAACTGTGAGGTTTCACATGTTGGTTTTATATAAACATAGGAATTGAGTAATTATCATCCCTGCTATTCATTAAAATTCAAAATTAGATAAACAATAAGCAGAAATGTTTTGTTCATTATTATTCATATCAAGTACTTTGCTTATAATATCCCCTGCTTCTTTTCATGATTTCTTTTGTATACTGTCCTTTTTCTTTGAGCACAAAAATGGTTCATTGAGTGGAAAACTTGCTCTGATTTTCCTTTGGCTTGTTTAATTTTTTAACTAAGTCAACATTTCATTTAGAGGGTACAGTGGCATCACAGAAAGAGATCTGGACTCAGGGTTGCAAGACCCTTCCTTGGTCCTGGTCTCAGCTCAGTCACCAGCTTACAGGGGGTTCCCCAAGATAAGTTACTTGTCCTCACAGGGCTTGGGCTTCCTTATCTTCAAGATGAGGATTTTGCACTAGATGATTGTCTTGCCTGAGGGTTCCAGTCCCGGGAAAATTCACTATGGATACAGTGAGACCTAAAAATGATAATGGAACATTCTTGGAGTTAAAGGGTTTATACCTAGCTTTATTCTCATAGTGGTAGGTCAAACTCCAGAATCACATCTGCATCCAGCAGTCTGCAGGTCCTTAGTCCACCACCATTTCTACTTTGGCCCAGAGCACTGGGCAGAGCTCTTTATACAGTGACTCAGTCAATAGTAGCTTAATGCCCATGGGTATGGAAGCAGTAAGCCTAGCAGTAGAGCAATTACATCATCAAGTAGTTTGGGGTCAGGTGAGGATTCCTGGCCATAGGAACTTCCATTTTCCCCACAATGATCATTCATTCATTCATTCATTTTTTTTCCTTAAACAAATATTTTTGTTTATGTATGTGCCAGCCACTGTGCTATGTACTGAAGTTCTAGAAACAAACAAGAAATGATTGAAATTTCTGCCCTGCTGGAGCTTCATTAAATAAACACACAAACAGTTATAAGATCACAATTATGATCATTGCTACAAAGGGGATTACATAGCATGTGAACCCTTCTAATAGAGGTTTTGACAGAGAAATCTCAGGGCAAGCTGCCCTGGAAGGAGAGATACTTAAATTGGTATCTCAAGGATGAGTAGAAGTCAGCTGGATGAAGAAGGAGCTGGAAAGAGCTGGGGCAAAGGTCGTGGGGTGGGAGAGGCTAAAAGACCCACCTGTCCTCAAAGGAGAGAAAGAGAGACTTAGACTATGGGATGAGGCTGGAGAGGTAGGTTGGGGCCTGTTCAGACAGGTCATGTGAAGGAGTCTGTCCACTTTAAAAGCAATAGTGATGTGCATTCAGATATATTTTAATCATGTTCCCTTTCAATGTGGTCTTGTTAGATGGAGGTTAGATCTGTTTTGTCTGGAGTTCCCCTTTCCCTAGATCTTCAGAGCCATCTGAGTGGTTCTGCTTGCAAAGTTCTCTTGGGGAATGTAGGATCCAAGAACAGTTGTTAAGTTCATTGGTTAAGTACCAGGTCACTGGTGGATGAATATGGTCAAGTATAGGGCTGAGATGTTCATGCTCCTTTCCCTTTTCTGTTGCTACATGAGTCCTGCTGCTTCATATGTGGGAAACTTTGTATGGTGGAATACAGATCTGCACAATCAAAGAACTGTCATGATGTGCTCTTCATAAAATGACTTGATGAACCTGAACTTACAGCTTCAACAGCAATCCTCCAGGTCTGTAATTTCTCATACACTGATCTGATTCTCCCAGAAATCAATGAAGGCTTTAAGGACACACAATTTCTTCCTTTTATGTATACCAATCTATAATTCATATTTCAAGGTGCTTTGCCTGAATAATCTGCTTGTGATTTTTATCTTATTTTTTCTTTAAAGGAAAGAGAGACAACAGAGACATATCCTGGCAGTCTCCCTGGGAGAAATGCTACTTTTGTTTGGAAACAGTCTGTGCCATGAATCTTGATCACCAACCATTGACCACAGAGGATACTTTTCATACAAGGGCAGTGGGGCAGCAGTTGACTGGGAGACTTGGGGGCTGGCTCAATCCCAGGACCTGTTTTAAAGTTGGCCATTCAAAGCATTCCAGGTTCAAATGTTATTTCAATTAGTGAGAAAACAAGGCATATCCTCAAGGCAATGCATCTCTGTGTGAAACGCAGCTTGGCTGGGAGAAGCATGCATTAGAGTGGCCCCCAAACTATAAGACTCTTCTGGTAGCTTTTTAAAAAATGCAGATTTGTAAATCTCATTTCTACAGATCTGTTCTGTGGATCAGGAGTGAGGTCACAGCACTGATATTTTTAACAAGCTCCTCCAGGAGATTCCATTTACACACTTGTCTACCATTCCTGATAAAAACTATTTCACCTTCCAGACTGGAAACTCTTACTCTTTCCTGCAAGAGGAAAAAGGGATTGAGGAAGCATAAGGCCAGGTGGACAGATTCAGAGTGCTCGTCTCAGGAACACTTGATCCGAGGGCTTTGTCAGCTGCCTTGGGGCCCATCTCCCTCCTCCCAGAGCCTTGATCCTGCTTTCATTCTGAGTAAGCAGTCAATGTGCCAGCTTTCTGGGAGATGCTGTCCCCACCCAGCCCTTCTGGGGGCAGAAGTGGAAGCTTTGGAACCAGACTGACTTGCACTGAAATCCTATATAGGCCTCATCTTCTCAAATTAGTTTTTAAACAACTTTACTGAGGTATAATTTATAAACAATAAATGCACCCATATTAAGTTTGACAAATTGATAACATGTGTAACCATCTTCACTATTGTGATGTAGAATATTTCCATGTCACCCCAAAACTACCCTCATGACACTCCCCATCATCAAACCCCAGACCAACACAGATCTGCTTTCTGTCACCATCAGTGAGTTTGCCTGTTCTAGAACTTAGTGTAAATGGAATCACTTTGTAGTATTACAATAACTTTGCATGGTGACAGATGGTAACTGTATTTATCATGTTTTTCATAGTATATCCATGTATCTACTATGCATCTCATAATGTATATAATTGTCAAATCACTATGGTGTACATCTGAAACCACTATTGTATGTCAAGTATTCTGAATAAGATAATAAATAAATAATAAATAAGAATACATAAATCACTCATTAATTATTCTTTTGTTTGCAGACTCTTTTTTCTTTCTCACCTGATGGATGTTTTTAAAATTCATCCATATTGCCCATGTATCAGTACTCTGTTCTTTTTTATTACTGAGTAGGTTTCTGTATGGATGCAGTGACATTGGCTTATTCACTCACTTATTGATGGATATTTAGGTTGATTTCTGTCTGTAAAGTTGCCATGACCATTCAAGTCCAAGTCTTTGTGTGGACATACATGTTTTTGTTTCTTTGGTGTAAATACCCAGGAATGGAATTCTGAGTCATATGATAAGCACAGGTTTCACTTCATAAGAAATGGCCAAAATGTTTTCCAGAATTTTGCATTTGTTTCAGCAATGAACAAAAGTCCCATTTGCTTACCCCTGATAACTTCGTATTGTCAGTCTTTTTCATTTCAGCCATTCTAGTGGGCATGGAGTGATATGCACAAATTACTTCTGACTTCTCTAAACTTTCTTTTTCTCTCCTCCGTAAAGGAAATAGCTCACTAAGAGCTGTTTTATAGATGAAATAAGAAAGTTTGTAGTTGTCTTGCCAATGGGTTCAGCCCTGGGCAAGTTCACTATGGATTCAATGTGACCAAAGAAAATGACAGCAAAACATTCTTGGGGTGAAAGGGTTATACCCAACTTTATTTCCAGGTGGCAGGTCAGTCACTAAAATCCTGTTCACTCAGAGCGAGTCTGCATGCAGCAAGCCGGTCTCTGCCTCTGGGCCCCTCTGTCTGCACAGCCATCCTCTGGGTCTCTGTCCTTGGTGCTGCCACCACTTCAGCCTCTGCTCTGCTCTCCTGTAGACTTGCAGACCTGCCACCATGTCACGCCCAAAGCACTGGGTGGAGCTCTTTATATAGAGTCAAGAGTCATGTATTGCCCACAGGTGTGCAGTGAGCTAGTCAACCAGGGCCAGGTGAGAATCCTGGCCACAGGAATTCTCATTTTATCCACAGTAGTGTACAAGGCCTGGCACATAGGAGATACTCAATAAATACCAGCTACTCTTCTCATAGCCATACTTCACCCTGCTACACATTATCTAAATGAGGGAGTTTTTAAAAATTACAGCTTCCAGGAGCTTCCACCAGATCAATGAAATTAGAATCTCTGGTGATTCTTGGAGGTGGTGCTTTGTGAGAAGACTTATCAGCCTCTGCACAGGGCCCAGCCTGGATCTGGCCAGTATGAGGCAGCAGCAAATGACTCTGTCAGCCTTGAGTATTTAAGGTGTGTACGTGCATGAGTGGGTGAAATGACAGTGGGGCCCAAGAGCTGCTGCAATGACCTTTCCAGGCAGTCTGTCCAAAGACAGACATGTTTGCAATTTCTGAGGAATCTGTGGGATGGAAAGGGAATTTGCAATAATAAGGTCTTCAACACAACAAGCTGTGTCAGCAGGCACAGGGGCTGCAAGCTGAGTGGGGATCATAGGCAATCAGGCACCGCAGGCTGGAGGAGCAGCTGCAGTCCACTTTGTTGCTTCTTAGGCCAGCTTTGTGTGGTTTAACAAGGCCTTTCCCATATCTACTGTGCAGCCAGCTGGCTAAGTGGTGGGACAGCCAGAGGGTGCTGCTGAGATGGCCCTCTGAGGGCTACATTTGTGCTCAGGGCTCCTCCACTGTCCTCTGAGCATGATGCATGGGGAAGGGACCCCTGAAATTGCAGCCAGTTCATATATATAATTCTAAACAGCTTAGTATTCAGAGTGACAGTATACCCATGACAGAGGATTTCCCCAGATTTGAGGTAATAGCCTCTCCATCTATTTCCCTCCCACAACCTGGTCAGTAGATGCCAGGTACTTGTTAGGTGCATGCAACAGAGGTGAAACAGAATTTCTAGAGAATTTGGCCATTTCACACCCAGGGGCTGAATAGAGTCAGATGATATTGCTCTTGGCTATATGGCCTGCTCCCTTCCATCACTTGTATAAGCGTAGATTTCTCCCTCTGCTCACACCCAGGTCTCCTGCTGCAACACCAGCTTCGAGTCCCCACTGTAGGCAGGGCTGCACACAGCCTCTACCCCTGGGTGCTGCTCTGGGTTGCAAGCCTACTCTCCCAGGGCACCTCATCACCTGACAAGTGGGAAAACAGTCTGAGCAATACGATTGCAAGGCTTTACTCCTATGGATCCTTGGGGAGGGCAGCACTTTTTCAGGTAGAGGAAATGTTTAAAGAAGGATGGCAAAGGAATTTGCCATCTCCCTCCATTCCATTCACTACTGGTATGCAACTAACCACCCCAAATTCCACAGCCTAAAATCACAACCTTTTATTAGAGATTCTGATGGACAGAACTTTTGACAGATACAGTAAGGATGGCTTGTCTCTGCTCCATATTTAGCACCTGGCTGAGGATGGTGACTCCAATTGTTGGGGGCTAGAGTCATCTGGAAGCTTCTGTACGCACAAGAGAGGATGACTCAGAGGCTGGGATTAGCTGAAACTATCAACCACAGCAATGACACATGGCCTCTCTGTGTGGCTTGGGTTTCCTGATAACAGGGTGGCCTCATGGTGGTCAGACTCCTTCATGGAACCTCAGCATTCTAAGAGCAAGAGTATCAGAATACTCATAAGATCTCTTTTGCTGTACACTGTGAGTCAGAATAGTCATAAGACCTTGTAAACCCAAAATGTGAGGGCATGAAACTCACCTCTCAACAGCAGGAGTGTCCTAGAATCTGTGTTAAAATAATTTCTACTTTAGTGTCTTGCCTGAGGGTTTCAGCCCTGGGAAAGTTCACTGTGGACTTGGCAAGACTGAGAAATGACAATGGAATGTTCTTGGAGTAAAAGGTTTATCCCCATCTTTATTCTCATGGTGGTAGACTGAGCACTAGAATCTCATCTACATCCAACAGTCTCCAGGCCTGTAATCCTCCTCTGTCCTGCCTTCACTCAGAGCACTGGGCAGAGATCATTATATAGAGACTCAGTCAATAACAGCTCATTGCCTATGGGTGTGGAAGCATTAGCCTAGCAGTAGGCCAATTACACTGTCAAGTAGGTTAGGGTCAGGTGAGGATCCTGGCCATAGGAACTTCCATTTTCCCCACATTTAGGATCTCTACTCCTTTAAGTCATATTCTACAAGTCTTTTGTTGGGAAGCTGTCCGGACTGAGAAGCATCAGCCCAGGCCCCCTGTGACTCTGTTCCCTTCTTGGATCCAAGAAGGGCTCTCTCCAGGGCAGCTGGGGGTCCCTCATCCCCTGTGCTGCTGAATTTCAAGGGCAGATGGAGGGCTTGAGCCTCAAATCCCACCCGGAGACAATGCAATTTTCTTCTTTCCTGGATAATTAGAAGGGACTCCTGCAGCAACAGCTTTAAGAACACTTCTGGGATGATCAGAAGGGTGATGGCTAGTGGGTGGAATTAGAGAGGGGTCACCAAAGGCAGGATGGCCAAAGAGATGACCATGCCAAGGCTCAGAACTGGGTTGTGACCCATGTACACAGAGAGAAGAGAAGGGCCCTGTCTCAGAGACCAAAGAACAAGAGGTGGGAGGGGACAACAAATTTCAAGAGAGAAAGAAATCATCTGGTGGATCCATCACACAGCCCAACCCTGGGCCAGGTTAGTGAGTAAGTGTAGACATCCTGGTCCTCCCCACTGAATGGCTTTGAATAATGGCTGTACCTCAGTCCCATAGAAATTACATCAAAAACAAATTAGCTTTTTCAAGCCTCCTATTGCTAATGATCCTCAAGTGTGGGGGTCCCTTGCCCCTCTGCTTTCACTGTACAGGAAACTTATGAATTTTTAAACATATAGAAATCACATTATTTGTGATTACATTAGACCTTCAAAAGGAAGCATGAACATAAATTTTGAGATGAACAGCTAAGTGCTGGAAGCTTGCCTCACTGCTTGACTTCAATAACTTACCTCAATGAACCCCCAGCAGAAAGCATCTTACATATTTCAGTTCTTGAGAAGAAGAGACATGAATGCAGGGGAATTATAAGACAGAGGGGCTTTATTGCAACAGTGAACAAGCTGAAAATTACAAGGTAATGGAATCTCAGTAGGAGGTCCTCATACCCTGCCATTAGCTAACTCAGACAATGGTTGCTGCAGAATCGACTAGGGTTATATGAGCACCACACAGGTTTCTGCACTTAGCATTCTCACCTGGCTAAACCCAGACAAAATTGTACTTGAAGACAGAGGGAGCAACTAGCCACCAGGAGCTTTGACCTCAAGGGAAGCATCTGCAGAATTACCTGTTTTAGGAATCCTTATTCCATCAGAGATGATTTCATTTTAAGCCGTAGTGGTGCACAGAAGTTGAACAGTGTTCAGAAAAGGTGGAGCAGCTGCAGCATCCCTGGGAGGAGACACTGATCTCCCAGGATACACCACTGCAGTCTCTGCCTCCTGTCCCTTGGAGGATCATTGACTCACATGACAGCCCAAAAAAGGATCCCAGTCAAAAATGTCTCCCCTGGATTCCCTGCAGTACAGACATGAAAGCTCCAGTCAAGAATGTCTCCCCTGGATTCCCTGCAGTACAGACATGAAAGCTCCAGACTGTGTGGGAAATACAGAAGCAAATGTGTGTGCTCTGGTCATGTGACATACAACCACAATCACAATGGTAACAGCACAATAATACCAGGTAAAATTTGAATACCAGGTAGTGGGCTAGTGTTCCACTTACCTTTTTTCTGACAATTTCAACACCTCCCCAGGTAGGTGATCTTAGCACCTTGATAGGAAGAAGAGTTCATTATCTTGGTGCAGAAGAAAATTGGATTGCATCATACATGAAATATTGTTTCTTAAAATTTGGTTCTTTGAGGATCACCTTTATGATCATTGCCCTAACCATACACTTTGTTTCCCATTATTTATTTTTTTTATCTTGAATAAGTTTGCCCGTCTTGCCTGCACTTAACCTAAACACAGCTGAGGGGTGAGGTGTAACTTAGGAGGATCTGGGCACTGGACCAGGTCCAATCCCACTTGCATCAGGCTGACCCAGGCAGGAAGTACAGTTTATCAGGAAAATCCCTGGATGCCAGGCTTGGGCTGCAGCATCCGGGAATCCAAGAGGAGGTACAGAGAAGATGGCAGACCTCCCTGAAGAGTGAGTGACGGATGGACAGAACCTTGGCCAGAGGGGATTCTGTGAGCAGCTTGTTGGGAGAAGGAAGCAATCTACAACTGACACCCTCAATTGTGATATTTAATGAGGGGTTCCGGTCCCTGGGAGGGGCTGACCAGAGCTGAGCATGAGTACAGTGACTGGGTGCTGGGACACTAGCTGTGTCAGAGTGGCAGCAGAGAGTGAGAGGCCGACTCTGTTTCTAGAATGGAAACCAAGGCAGAAATGAGGCTGGAGCTCTCTACAAAAGCCCACGAGCCAGGGGCTGAGGGCAGGACCTGACTCCAGAGCCAGAGCACCCACAGGCATTCCTTAGTCTTCTATGTGCAGAGGAGTAGCTGCAGGTGAGCTGAATCTGCAGGGGGCTGTCTGAGGCCCCAGCTGCAGAGAGAGGAAGACTGGGAGGCAGGGAAGCAGGCCCAGTATCCCCAGCTCCAGTGGAAACAGTGCTTTATGTTAGAAAAACAAAAGTTCGCTTTTCCTCTCCAGTGGAAAAGGAATGCAGGTCAAGTGCCTACACAAATGAGCCAGAGAGTTGCTGAACAGCCTCAGCTGAGCTCACCTTTCTCTGAGACTCCCAAGTGCATGTTAATGAGAAACATTTCCAGTTTGTGTCTTTAAGCTCATGCAAACAAGGGTTAAGCTACCATCCCAAGTCAGAGGTAAAAATACAGCTAATTATGTGAAATGGAACAAAGCGCTAAATCCAGAAATATTTAAGAAGTGAGAAAGGAGAGGGGGGCTTGAGGATGGGGAGGCAGAAGGCACCAAGGGTTCTCTAGGAAACTTGGGGACTTTGGTGTCTGTTCTGTGCCTACTTTTCACTTTGTCGTGGGAAACGGCAGGATTAGCTGATGTGCACGGTATGAAATTCCATTTAGTTTATCAACCATTTTCTAGGAGCCTATTATGCAAAGAAAGAAAGGTAGTGAGGGAAGGAAAAAAGGAAAGAGGAAGAAAACCCAAACAGCAAGCCTCCAAAAGAGAAATCTTTCCAACTAGTTTGTATATGCTCAGCACATACTTTCTGATGTGTAATTTGTTTTCTAAACCTCCCTGGCTTACACATCTTGAGTTTATTTCTTTCTCACATCATATGTTCACAGCAGGTCAGCAGGTGAGCTTTGCTTCTTGTAGGACCCTGGCTGGTGGAATAGTTGTCATCTTGAAGGTCACTGGGGGATGTTCTAGATAGGAAGGTAGCCCTGGAGCCTGCACCCCAGCCACAAAGGGCTCTTGCCTGAAACTGACATGCACCCAGTTTCATTCACAACTCATAATATGGTTGTAACATGGCCCCACCTGCCCCAAGGGAGATAGGACACGATCGTACTTTGTACCCAAAAGGCAGAAAGTGGGAATATTTGCTGAAGAGCATCAATGGTTTCACTGTTTCTAAAATAATACCAAGTTCACAGGTTTTATGTGTTATTTTCATTTTACAGATGAGTTGCTGAAGCTAAGAGAACTTGATTAACTTATTCAAATAAAAATAGTTTTTATGCCTTAATACAACTTATTTTGCCTTCGGTATTTGTGACTCTCTTTTCTAAACAAAGCTAACCTGTGATACACTGACGAAGTTGAATGCCTCAACTTGTAAGCTAGTTGCCAAACTCTCCCGAATGACAGGCACCTCACAAGGCCTTGCCCAGGTGGCCGGTCTTTTTTCTGGCCTCTTTCCTGGGAACATCTCTTTACTGCACAATTTAAACTAGGCTGAGATTTCCCAGACAGAGCATTAGTTCCATTAGATACTATAAAGTACTCCATTAAATAGACTTAGGGAAAATAATGCTTTGTAATATGCTGGTATATGCAGCAAAACGGACTTTATCATGACAGAAATATTTTTTAAAGGATTGAATTTGCTCATGGTGTATCCCAGACCTATTTGTTTTAGCTTTTATGGAAGATCTATTAACAAGGAAACTCTGGACCAAGGTGTTGAGTGATGTAGACAACTTACTGCACTTTAAGATATATAGAGCCTCAGCTCCTCTCACGCAGTGGCTCTGGTATAGGAAGACTCAGAGACAGAGTATCATCAATTTACTATATTCTAGGTGCTGCAGATAGAGATTCAAATAGGTATGGTCTCTGCCTTCAAAGACTACATGATTTAAACCAATACCATTTATTGGCAAATATCATTTGCTGGGCATGGTAGGAATGCAATTTTTTTTTGAGAGGGCATCTCTCATATTTATTGATCAAATGGTTGTTAACAACAATAAAATTCTGTATAGGGGAGTCAATGCTCAATGCACAATCATTAATCCACCCCCAGCCTAATTCTCGTCAGTCTCCAATCTTCTGAAGCATAACGAACAAGTTCTTACATGGTGAACAAATTCTTACATAGTGAATAAGTTCTTACATGGTGAACAGTACAAGGGCAGTCATCACAAAAACTTTTGGTTTTGATCACTCATTATGAACTATAAACAATCAGGTCAAATATGAATATTCATTTGATTTTTATACTTGATTTATATGTGAATCCCACATTTCTCCCTTCATTATTATTATTATTATTTTTTTTTTTATTTTTTTTTTAATAAAATGCTGAAGTGGTAGGTAGATGCAAGATAAAGGTAGAAAACATAGTTTAGTGTTGTAAGAGAGCAAATGTAGATGATCAGGTAGGTGTGTGCCTGTAGACTATGTGTTAATCCAAGCTAGACAAGAGCAATAGAACATCCACGGATGCAGAAGATTTCTCTCAAAACAGGTGGGGTGAAGTTCTAAGCCTCACCTCTGTTGATCCCCAATTTCTCACATGATGGCCCCTCTGCAACTGTGCCTGTCTTAGGTTGTTCCTCCCTTGAGGAATCTTACCCGTCTCTGGCTAACCAGTCATCTTCCGGAGCCATACAGGGAAATGTAAAGTTGGTAAGTGAGAGAGAAACCATATTGTTTGAAAAAGTTAGCTTTTTAGTTCTTTGCAGATTTATGCCCTGTGGCTTCTATGCCCAGCATTTGTCTTGAGGTATCTTTACCACTTGGAGGAATTATGATACTTGGTGAATTCGATATGAGGCATGAATTCTATTTAAGGGTTGTAATTAGGAAGGAAGAAGAGAAGCTATAGGAGTAACAGATGGAAGAAAACATGGGAAGATTGATTATTTCTTTGACGTATCTTCTTGTAGAGTAACTTAAGCATGTATAGGTTTTAAACTCCTAATTAAATTGTACACACACATTAACATAATAGGAATACAGTTACATAACCAAAGCAGATGTATAATTACCAGCCATCTCCAGTGAAGCCAAGAAAACCAGTTAGGCACCCTAGGCATTTGTGAAAATTTGTCTATGATATAATGGATATTGTCCAACTGTACTTGAACAGTCTGAGTGAAATCAGACAAATTAAAACAACCCATTCCTGGGAACGGTTCACATCCCATATGTTCTTTTAACAGTAGCTAGTCTGTAGTTGTAAGATTTTGGAGCGCTACAACTTGCACTTCTCCTAATTCTTGGTTGAGTTTCAACAGTATAGATCCAGTCAAATTTGTTGTTTTACTGTATGCACAGGCCAGCTTAGATATCTCCTTCTTCATTCCAATGGCAAGTCCAGGAACCGGTGGGATGAATCAGCTACAACTGCAGCATCGCCTGGATCTTTGTTGAGGTTTTTTTGATGATCATCTTCTGGTATGATTCTTCCAGAGAGTGCTGATGTTGGAAGTTCTTCTTCATATCATATCTTAGTTCATTTTCTGGGTAGCCAAATTAGACTTTGATCCTCTGTATAAACACAAACAGACCCTTTGCCCACACTTTGATATGCCCTTTATACCATTGTGTAGAACTCATTGGAGATCACAACACAGGAACTGCCTTTTTTTTTTTAAGAGAAAGGAATATTATCAGAAAAGTGTACTTCCATAGCCGATCATCTGACACCCTTTAAGTGGTCAAAGTTAAGGATATTTAAAGCATGCATTAATCATTGATTTACAGTTAGTTTTATCCTATCAGAGAGTAATCCTCCTTCTCTTTCTTTCTTTTCTTTTTTTGTTATCTTTAATCTACACTTACATGAAGAATATTATGTTTACTAGGCTCTCCCCTATACCAGGTTCCCACTATAAATCTCTTTACAGTCACTGTCCATCAGCATAGCAAAATGTTGTAGAATCACTACTTGTCTTCTCTGTGTTGTACAGCCCTACCCTTTCTCCCTCCCCCCAATGCATGCTAATCTTAATGCCCCCTTTCTTCTTCCCCCCCTTATCCCTCCCTACCCACCCATCCTCCCCAGTCCTTTTCCTTTTGGTACCTGTTAGTCTATTCTTGGGTTCTGTGATTCTGCTGCTGTTTTGTTCCTTCAGTTTTTCCTTTGTTCTTATACTCCACAGATGAGTGAAATCATTTGGTATTTCTCTTTCTCTGATTGGCTTATTTCACTGAGCATAACACCCTCCAGGTCCATCCATGTTGCTGCAAATGGTAGGATTTTCCCTCTTCTGATGGCTGAGTAGTATTCCATTGTGTATATGTACCACTCTTCTTTATCCATTCATCTACCGATGGACATTTAGGTTGCTTCCTATTCTTGGCTATTGTAAAGAGTGCTGCAATAAACATAGGGGTGCATCTGTCTTTCTCAATCTTAATAGCTGCATTCTTAGGGTAAATTCCTAGGAGTGGAATTCCTGGGTCAAATAGTAGGTCTGTTTTGAGCATTTTGATGAACCTCCATACTGCTTTCCACAATGGATGAACTAATTTACATTCCCACCAGCAGTGTAGGAGGGTTCCCCTTTCTCCACAGCCTTGCCAACATTTGTTGTTGTTTGTCTTTTGGATGGCAGCCATCCTTACTGGTGTGAGGTGATACCTCATTGTAGTTTTAATTTGCATTTCTCTGATAATTAGCGATGTGGAGCATCTTTTCATGTGTCTGTTGGCCATCTGTATTTATTTTTTGGAGAACTGTCTGTTCAGTTCCTCTGCCCATTTTTTAATTGGGTTATTTGTTTTTTGTTTGTTGAGGCGTGTGAGCTCTTTATATATTCTGGACGTCAAGCCTTTATCGGATGTGTCATTTTCAAATATATTCTCC
Organism: Manis javanica; assembly: GCF_040802235.1. NCBI lineage: Eukaryota > Metazoa > Chordata > Mammalia > Pholidota > Manidae > Manis > Manis javanica. The sequence continues at coordinate 37,938,101 of NC_133165.1, read as the reverse complement.
CATACTGTAGGGTTCCTTTTTGTTCTATTGATGGTGTCTTTCACTGTACAGAAGCTTTTCAGCTTAATGTAGTCCCACTTGCTCATTTTTGCTGTTGTTTTCTTTGCCCGGGGAGATATATTCAAGAAGAGGCCACTCATGTTTATGTCTAAGAGGTTTTTGCCTATGTTTTTTTCCAAGAGTTTAATGGTTTCATGACTTACATTCAGGTCTTTGATCCATTTTGAGTTTACCTTTGTATATGGGGTTAGACAAAGGTCCAGTTTCATTCTCCTACATGTAGCTGTCCAGTTTTGCCAGCACCATCAATTGAAGAGACTGTCATTTTGCCATTGTATGTCCATGGCTCCTTTATCAAATATTAATTGACCATATATGTTTGGGTTAATGTCTGGAGTCTCTAATCTGTTCCACTGTTCTGTGGCTCTGTTCTTGTGCCAGTACCAAATTGTCTTGATTACTATGGCTTTGTAGTAGAGCTTGAAGTTGGGGAGTGAGATCCCCCCTACTTTCTTCTTCTTTCTCAGGATTGCTTTGGCTATTCAGGGTCTTTGGTGTTTCCATATGAATTTTTGAATTATTTGTTCCAATTCATTGAAGAATGTTGCTGGTAATTTGAGAAGGATTGCATCAAATCTCTATATTGCTTTGGGCAAGATGGCCATTTTGATGTTATTGATTCTTCTTAGCCATGAGCATGGGATGAGTTTCCATTTGTTAGTGTCCCCTTTTATTTCTCTTAAGAGTGACTTGTAGTTTTCAGAGTATAGGTCATTCACTTCTTTGGTTAGATTTATTCCTAGATATTTTATTCTTTTTGATGCAATTGTGAATGGAATTGTTTTCCTGATTTCTCTTTCTATTGGTTCATTGTTAGTGTATAGGAAAGCCACAGATTTCTGTGTGTTAATTTTGTATCCTGCATCTTTGCTAACTTCCAATATCAGTTCTAGAAATTTTGGAGTGGAGTCTTTAGGGGTTTTTTTTAATCTACAATATCATGTCATCTGCAAATAGTGACAGTTTAACTTCTTCTTTACCAATCTGGACTCCTTGTATTTCTTTGTTTTGTCTGATTGCCATGGCTAGGACCTCCAGGACTATGTTAAATAATAGTGGGGAGAATGGGCATCCCTGTCTTGTTCCCAACCTCAGAGGAAAAGCTTTAGGATTTTCTCTGTTCAGTATGATGTTGGCTGTGGGTTTATCCTATATGGCCTTTATTATGTTGAGGGACCTGCCCTCTATACCCATTTTTTTTAGAGTTTTTATCATGAATGGATGTTGAATTTTGTCGAATGCTTTTTCAGCATCTATGGAGATGATCATGTGGTATTTGTCCTTCTTTTTGTCGATGTGGTGGATGATGTTGATGGGTTTTCAGATGTTGTACCATCCTTGCAGCCCTGGGATGAATCCCACTTAGTCATGGTGTATGATGCTTTTGATGTATTTTTGAATTCAGTTTTCAATATTTTGTTGAGTATTTTTGCATCTACATTCATCAAGGATATTGGTCTGTAATTTTCTTTTTTGGTGGGGTCTTTGCCTGGTTATGGTATTAGGGTGATGTTGGCTTCATAGAATGAGTTTGGGAGTATTCCCTCCTCTTATTTTTTGGAAAACTTTAAGGAGAATGGGTATTATGTCTTCTTTGTGTGTCTGATAAAATCCCGAGGTAAATCCGTCCAGCCCGGGTGCTTTGTTCTTGGGTAGTTTTTTGATTACCGTTTCAATTTCTTTGCTCGTAATTGGTTTGTTTAACTTTTGTGTTTCTTCCTTGGTTAGTCTTGAAAGGTTGTATTTTTCTGGGAAGTTGTCCATTTCTTCTAGGTTTTCCAGCTTGTTGGCATATAGGTTTTCATAGTAGTCTTCAATGATTCTTTGTATTTCTGTGGAGTCTGTCGTGATTTTTCTGTTCTCATTTCTGATTCTGTTGATTTGTGTTGATTCTTTTTCTCTTAATAAGTTTGGCTAGAGGCCTATCTATTTTGTTTATTTTCTCAAAGAACCAGCTCTTGGTTTCATTTATTTTTGCTATTTTATTCTTCTCAATTTTGTTTATTTCATCTCTGATCTTTATTATGTCCCTCCTTCTGCTGACTTTAGGCCTCATTTGTTCTTCTTTTTCCAATTTCAATAATTGTGATGTTAGACTAATCATTTGGGATTGTTCTTCTTTCTTCAAGTGTGCCTGGATCGCTGTATACTTTCCTCTTAGGACTGCTTTTGCTGCGTCCCACAGAAGTTGGGGCTTTGTGTTGTTGTTGTCATTTGTTTCTATATATTCCTTGATCTCTATTTTAATTTGTTCATTGATGCATTGATTATTTAGGACATGTTGTTAAGCTTCCATGTGTTTGTGAGGCTTTTTGTTTTCTTTGTAGAATTTATTTCTAGTTTTATAACTTTGTGGTCTGAAAAATTGGTTGGTAGAATTTCAATATTTTGGATTTTGCTGAGGTGCTTTTTGTGGCCTAGTATGTGTTCTATTCTGGAGAATGTTCCATGTGCACTTGAGAAGAATGTATATCCTGGCTTTTGGATGTAGAGTTCTATAGATGTCTATTAGGTTCATCTGCTCTACTGTGTTGTTTAGTGCTTCTGTGTCCTTACTTATTTTCTGTCTGGTGGATCTATCCTTTGAGGTGAGTGGTGTGTTGAAGTCTCCTAAAATGAATGCATTTTAGTCTATTTCCCCCTTTCGTTCTGTTAGTATTTGTTTCACATACGTCAGTGTTCCTGTGTTGGGTGCATATATATTTAGAATGGTTATATCCTCTTGTTGGACTGAGCCCGTTATCATTATGTAGTGTCCTTCTTTATCTCTTGTTACCTTCTTTGTTTTGAAGTCTATTTTGTCTGATATTAGTACTGCAACCCCTGCTTTCTTCTCGCTGTTGTTTGCCTGAAATATGTTTTTCCATCCCTTGACTTTTAGTCTGTACATGTCTTTGGGTTTGAGGTGAGTTTCTTGTAAGCAGCATGTAGATGGGTCTTGCTTTTTTATCCATTCTATTACTCTGTGTCTTTTGATTGGTGCATTCAGTCCATTTACGCTCAGGGTGACTTTTGAAAGATATGTACTTATTGCCATTGCAGGCTTTAAATTCGTGGTTACCAAAGGTTCAAGGTTAGCCTCTTTAGTATGTTACTGCCTAACTTAGCTCACTTATTGAGCTGTTATATACACTGTCTGGAGATTATTTTCTTCTCTCCCTTCTTATTCCTCCTCCTCCATTCTTCATATGTTGGGTGTTTTGTTCTGTGCTCTTTCCAGGAGTGCTCCCATCTAGAGCAGTCCCTGTAAGATGCCCTGTAGAGGTGGTTTGTGGGAAGCAAATTCCCTCAGCTTTTACTTGTCTGGGAATTGTTTAATCCCGCCATCATATTTAAATGATAGTCGTGTTGGATACAGTATCCTTGGTTCAAGGCCCTTCTGTTTCATTGCATTAAGTATATCATGCCATTCTCTTCTGGCCTGTTGGGTTTCTGTCGAAAAGTCTGATGTTAGCCTGATGGGTTTTCCTTTATAGGTAACTTTTTCTCTCTAGCTGCCTTTAAAACTCTTTCCTTGTCCTTGATCTTTGCCATTTTAATTATTATGTGTCTTGGTGTTGTCCTCCTTGGATCCTTTCTGTTGGGGGTTCTGTGTATTTCCGTGGTCTGTTCAATTATTTCCTCCCCCAGTTTGGGGAAGTTTCCAGCCATTATTTCTTCCAAGATACTTTCCATCCCTTTTCCTCTCTCTTCTTCTTCTGGTACCCCTATTATACAGATATTGTTCCTTTTGGACTGGTCACACAGTTCTCTTAATATTGTTTCATTCCTGGAGATCCTTTTATCTCTCTCTATGTCAGCTTCTATGTGTTCCTCTTGTCTGGTTTCAATTCCATCAATGGCCTCTTGCATCTTATCCATTCTGCTTATAAATCCTTCCAGAGTTTGTTTCATTTCTGTAATCTCCTTTCTGGCATCTGTGATCTCCCTCCAGACTTCATCCCATTTCTCTTGCATATTTCTCTGCATCTCTGTCAGCATGTTTATGATTTTTATTTTGAATTATTTGTGAGGAAGACTGGTTAGTTCTGTCTCCTTCTCTGGTGTCTTTGTGATCTTGGTTTGCCTGTAATTTTGTCTTTTCATGGTGATAGGAATAGTTTGCAGAGCTGGGACTAGTGACGGCTGGAAGAACTTCCCTTCTTGTTGGTTTGTGGCCTCCCTCTCCTAGGAGAATAGCAACCTCTAGTGGCTTGTGCTGGGTGGCTGTGTGCAGACAGGGCTTCTGCTTCCTGCCCAGCTGCTATGGAGTTTATCTCCGCTGTTGCTGTGGGTGTGGCCTGGCTTGGGTTACTTCTCCAAAGTGGTGGAGTTGCTGTTGGAGGTGGAGCCGCCGGGAGGCTATTTATCTCCGTTAGGGGCCTCCATGCTCCCTGCAGCCCAGGGGATTAGAGTGCCCAGAGATCCCTGGATTCCCTACCTCTGGACTAAGTGTCCCGCCCTGACCCTTTAAGACTTCCAAAAAGCACCTGCCAAAACAAGACAACCACCAGAAAAAAGAAAAGAAAAAAAAAATGGCCCCTGGTTTTTCTTTATTTTCTGGCGCCAGCCTCTTGCACCTGCTCACTGGTCTGGCTGCCCTGTTTCCCTAGTATTGGGGTCCCTATCCCTTTAAGACTTCCAAAAAGCGCTCGCCAAAACAAAACAAACAAACAAAAAAAAAACAAAACAAAATGGCTGCTTGCTTCTCTTTTGTTCTCTGGCATTGGCCTCTGATACCCGCTCGCCAGTCTTGCAGGAATGCAATTTTTTATATCTTTACTCCAGGCTGGCCAGGTAGGTCTCATCTCAATTTATAGATAATGAAGACTCAGATTAACTTGTTCCATCAAAATCACAATGCTGATAAGAGACTGAGCCTGGCTCCCCGCCTGGGGTCTTTACTTGGGGATACTCTCTGCCACTTCTCCTATAGGGACTAGAATAGAGGGACATGGGGCAGAAGCTTTCACAGCTCAGGGGAGTGGCATTTGCATTATCAAATGAGACTTCCACAACCTCCTCTCAATGCCCTCTGGGCACGGAGCCCAGTGGTCCTCGATGCTGGCTGAACATGAGCATCACCTGAGAACATTTACAGAAGGCCCGTATCTTGGCTATACCCCATCCCAGGGAAATCAGAACTTCCAACCAGTGGGTGCTCAGCATCAGTATTTTCTGAAGCCTCCCAGTGAATCCGACATGCAGCCAAGATGGAGAACGGGTGGTGTGGCACCTGCTCGGCCTGTGGGCAGAATCAGCCTTGCACTAAGGCCCTGCAGCTCTATCCTGCCAACTGGAGAGTGAGATCACACCTGAGATATTGAAATCTGTTCCAAGAACTCCATTTTCTTTCTTTAGAGTTAAAAAATAATCATCCTTTATGTTTCAGGGATTCCAGATCCCTTGGAAGGAGCAAGAACTTTGGATTTGGACTATTCAGGTGCTGCTCTGACTGCCATCCATGCTGGGGAAAGACTTCATGTCTCTTGGCCTCAGTTTGTGGTTATTTATTTTACTGCACCTATAATATCATCCCCTGCACAGGCTGGTGCAAGGAGGCAGGGGGAGATGATGTTGGTATACTCCATGTTCTGTACTTGGGGCTTGGAGCAGGTGTTGAAATGTGGCACTTGCCCACCTCTTCCTTCTCTGTTCCCTCTACTCCCTATGCTTGATTTAAAATAAATCAATAATTTTAATAATTTTTAGAGTGTCATGGCTTGTCCTGAAACTGAGGCTGATGGCATTGTCAGTGGGACCTGGGAGGAAATGGAATGACAGCTTTTACCATTTTCTACTGGCTCAGGCTAGATTATTATTAGTAATACCATTGTGATGGCCTTTGTTTAACTTGAGAAATCCAAGTCAAATGTTCATTTAAATCAGTGAAGCTCATCGGAGGCAAATATGTGCACATAGTCTTCCTTTTTAGATGCACTAATTGCTTGTCTGGCTCGCTAAATTCTAATTAAAACCATTCCACCAGATGATTTTATTTTATTTCTTTCAACTTGTAATTAAAGCATTTACTGGCCAACTATCCAAAAGAAAAGAAAAGATTCTGCCTGGGTACTTCAAGAAAATGGGATGAAGGCCCCTGAAATGGTGACTTGGTTGTTTGTCATTTAATAATATCATCTTCTTCTTGAAAGAAGATGGTTTTAGGAGAAGAGCTGATTGTGCTGTAGGGAATTCAATTTAGCTAGATTATAGAATGGTTCAAGAATTAATTCCTCATGCATTTTTTTTAAAGTCCTATACATGCCCAGTAGCAGGACCCTTATGCAAATCCAGGACTCACCAGTCCAGGAATTTGTAAATGGTGAACCAAGCCACAGGTGAGGACCCACACTCTCAGAACTGCTCAGCGTGCCCTGCCTTGGGCTTCTTTCCCCTGCTCTCATTTTCTGATTTGGTTGGGTCCTGACTCTCTCACTATTCTAGTGAATTGCACGTGATAACTGGTCTCATGGGCCCCCAGAGCTCTCGGATTTCACTTGCTCCTCGCTCACTGGACCCATCTTCTCTCCTGTCTGACAGGGGCACTTCGTCCAGGTGTTAAGAGATTAGGCAGACACCACATGCTTTGCCCTGGGTTAGTAGTTCCACATATGGAAGTTGCTATCCGTAAATGAGAGAGGGCCTTTACAAATTTATAAGAAAAACTCTGAGGCCACAGTAGATAAACCAAGACATAAATCGCCAACAAAATATAATCTGAATTGCTAAATGTGTTTAAAATGCAGGTTTAAACAAGCAGGATATATACTGTTTTTCACCCACCAGATTAATGGAGGATAATCACAATCCATAATGTTGATGATTAGGAATGATCAAGTGTGCTAGTGAAAGTAAAAAGGGGTATCAGTTGCTTCTCTAACAAGCTCAGAGACCAGGACAAGTGTGCAACTGGAGGCCCACCTACCATGTCTACCTATTTAAAAGTTACAAGCAAAGCTAAGGAACTGTTAAATATTTTCAATCTTCCTACCCTGGCAAATACACCTTCCTAAGGACTTGGATGAATTTATCATTTCATGACTCCCAGTTCTTGGATAGAACTTGTTGGGACAGGGAGAGTGATCCCTAAGCTCCTGGCGCCTGGCCTGTGCCTCTCTCTGCCTAGCTCTAGCTCTATCACACCATGAGGGGCTTTGTGCCCATACGTGTGGACACCAGGACTGCACATTCCAGGTTTTTCCATTAGTCCCATCCACTCACAAACCTGCCTAGGGGTATGCACACTGAACTTGAGGTCTGTTCTTGAGTAAATGGCCCAAGGAAAGAGACTCTGAAACTGTGGAAGCCAGGTGTCGTAGCCTGAGGCAGGCAACTTCAAGACCCCAGCCACACGGAGAATGATCTAGAAAGTCAGGGGTCATGAGATCCCAGTAGGTTATCCCCCTGACCCATAGAACTCTTGACCCATAGGAAGTATCATGGCCCAAGGAAGACCAGAGAGGGACCCGGGAAAGTGTGGGTAAGAACAGGGGCCCTTCTCACCAAGGTCAGTAGTAATAGGTATAGTTTTTATAGGAAACTGCTGGACAATATGCCTCAAAAAGTTTAAAATGTTAATAATCTATGACCCAGACATTCAATCTTTCAGAATTGGAACACTATACAGAAATCTAAAGAAAAAAGTGAAATAATAATCTATACAAAATATTATTTAGTGATGTTATTTATCATATTCCTCCCATAAAAAAAATTCACAGCCTGTATGTCTAATAATAAGTCAATTACTAAATAACTGATAGAACTATCCAACTATAACTTACAATGGTCAGTGTCAAAAATAATAAGAAATAATTTAATATGTAATATTAAGAGAAATATTAAGTGAAGTGCTGCATACATAATGACAAATGCTCATAAAAAGATGTGAAAATTTCAATACATTATAACTTAACTATGGAAAAATATATAAATGTAAATATGACAGAATAGAATATTAATTGCTATTGATAAAGTGGGTGGTAATGAGACAATGGATACAGGTAATATTTTCTCTTTATGTTGCCTTTTATTTGGAAAATTTTCTGAATAACAGCTTATTAATTTTACTCCACCCAAAAGGAAAGTAAAATTCTTTTAGACGTTTTTGAAATAGGGAATAAATGCACAATATAAATCGTTGTCATACATCTAGTTTCTATTTTGATAGGTGCTCATTACAGTGTTAAAAATAAGTAAGTTAATATACAAGTCAGCAAAGAAAGCAAGCATCATAGTATATAGGCAGAAATGGATGAGGTAGGTCATGGCCCAGAATTATGATTAATCTAATTCTGCACAGCTGTGGACCAAATATAAAAATAGAATAAATCCATATGAAATTCCTTAAATACATGAGTAGAAATAGAGGGCCAAAATGAAAAGGAAGAAAAAACGAAGCTTTGCTGGCTATAAAAGTAAACATAGTTGATGTGACTTTTCCTGAGCTTACTGGCAGGTAGAGCAAAGAAAGGCCACTATTGGTGCTTCATTTTATTTGTGATCAGCACCAACAGAGATGTGTCACTTAGTACGTTCTTGGTTTGATCTGTCTTTTCCACGTGCACTGCCTCTCTAGAGGGCATCCTGGCTCACCTCTGTATTTCTAGTTTGGTTTATGAGAGTGGCACAATAAAAACAGGTTGAACTGAGCTGTTTCTGACATTTAATGTTTCTTGCATCTAAGCTGTTGCCTCAGGACATCTCTCTGTCCTCCCAAGTTCTCAGAAGATTCCAGAGTGACTCAGTTGTTACCCTGGCTTGGTGCTTTGCAGTGGCTAGAGAGAAAAACATGTTTGTTTTTAGTTTAAAGGTAGGTATAGAGAATGTAGAGAATAGCAGATAGACAATCAGGGAAAAATGAAGAAGACATAAAGTTCCTGTGGGGAAAAGGTTTGGGGAGGAAATTTCCTGAATACAGTGTATGAGACAGTGCTGGGTCTGAAGGTCCCCCAAACCACTGTCCCTTGTGATAATAACAGCAAGGCCAGGGTCCCTAAGACCATCATCAGGTTTGGTAATTTGCTAGAAGGACTCACAGACTTGCTTTAAGCCATTAGACCCAATGTTACAAAAGGATACATATTCTTATTATTGCAAAAGGATACATATTAAAATATCCAAGGGAAGAAACCCTTGGGGCAGAACCCAGGAGAGTCCCCACATGAAGCTTCCAGTTGTCCCCCGTCAGTAGGGTCATGGACAACATATCTTCTCCCAGCAACAATGTGTGACTATATGCATAGAATATTGCCAACCAGTGAAGCTCATCAAAGCCTTGAGGTCTAGAGATTTTATCGGGACTTCATCATGACCCCCCACCTGACTCGACCTTGGTCTGTAGCTTGGCCAGAGTTTGATCTTGTATTGCATGGCCCAAGGCACCCACCATAACTCACACAGAGTGACCAGTGTGGCCCAAGGCCCCTAGGTAAACAAAGCCACTCTTTTTAGGCAGGTCATTCCAAGGACATAGAGATCACCACCTCGGAGTCAAGGACAAAGGCCCGATCTTTCTTTGGGTAAAATTAATTCTTTATCACATAGACAAACACATTCAGATTCTCTAAAGGCAACTGTATATGGCATCATCGGGTATGAAGATTTGTTACTTAGGTTGAGTATGCTTTAGATAATCTATGTGGCTGCTCCCCTTTCTTACCCGCTGTAAGTGAGAACAGTCCAGAGCTGGAACAAGACAAGCTATCAAAGCAGCATTTCTAAAGACTGGTGTTTGCAGGTTGAGTTCCCTGGAAAGCAGTCTCTGAGATGGAATCAAATGTGCACCATATTTATTAAGGGGTACCTGTGGGAGGCAGAATAACAGCCCCTCAAACATCTACCATTAACCCTTACAACCTGTGAAAATATTAGTTTAGATAGTAAAAGGGACTTTGCCAATATGAATAAGTTAGGAAAGATCATCCTGGACTACCTGAATGAGTTACAATATGAGGGTTCATATAGTAATGGAGGGTCAGAGTCAGGAGGGTCAGAAAAAGAAGGAAATGTGACACCAAAAGCAGAGGTCTTGGAGAGAGATTTGAAGCTGCTTGTGCTACTGGCTCTGAAGATAGAAAAAGGGGCTATGAGTCGAAGAAGAAGCCAGTCTCAAGAAGCTGGAAAAAGCAAAGCAATGGATTCTCCTGAGGAGCCTTCAGAAGGAAGGCAGCCCCACCAAAATCTTAATTGCAGTCCAGTGAAGTGTATGACCTCCAGAAGTGTAAGAGAAAGCTTTTGTGTTGTTTGAAGCCACTGAGTTTGTGGCCATAGGAAACCAATGCCCTTGAGATTAAGAGGAAGCAGGAATGGGGAGAAAGACAAGACCAGTGATGGTGGTCAAGGCTCAAGGACAGTCTTGGCCAACTGCCTGGGGAGCTCCATGCTGGCAGAGCCCTTTGGAATTGTCTTTGATTGGACTGACATGGCCAGGCCTTCCTACCCTGCCTCTACCAGCCACAGCTGCAGCAGAGGTAACCTCAGAATGGCTTACTGGTAAGGGCTGCTGCTAACAGCGCCCCCAGCTTACTTGAAGGGGGATCTGGGCATTCCACCCTAGTGCCCACTCAAGGTGGTGTTTGGACACAGTCACTGTGCTCCCTCTTTGCCCTCCTGCTTAAGTCAGAAGAAAGAACAAGCAGACATGTCCCCTTGATTTCCTCTTGGGTGTAAAAGCATTTTCATGAAGGTTCCAGCAGAAGTTGCCTCCAGGCACTGGGTTAATTAATTCATGCGGGCAACAGAGGAAGCAAGCTGTTCACAGGAGTAGGCTTTTCATGCTTACTCCAAATCTGTGGCTCTTCTATCTTCACATTTGCATACTAAAAATAAGCTAACAGTTCCCCGGAGGTGAGGTGTCTGCCAGGATACACTCTCAGAAAAAGTCACAAGGTCTGGCACAGGGATGTGACTAGGGGAAGCTAAAATAGCACTAGTAATAATAACAGCTGACATTTCTTTATTGATTATCAGGTTCCATTCCAAAGACAGCTTTATAACTAGAGTGTGGTCTGGACGTGTTGCACCCAGGAGCTCGTCAGAAATGCTGACTGTCAGGTCTCACTCCAGGCCTACCAAATGGAAGCTGCAATTTAACAAGATCCCCAGTAAGTTATAAGTAGAGTAAAATTTGAAAAAATACTGCTTTACATATGTTAGCTCTTTTAATTCTCACAAAAAAACCATAGGAGGGAGCTATTATTGGTATTCCTTTTTTACAGAGGAAGACATTTGGACACAGAGAGATTAAGGGATTTGCTGAGAGTCCCACAGCTTGTAGGAGGGGAGTCAGGATTGAACTGAGGTAGACTTGTTGCACAATCTGAGCTCTTAAGCCTTCCTGCTCCCGAAATAAGTGACTTTGGTGTTACCCAGAACTGGATTCCTGTATCAGGTCCTTCTTGCTGGCCACGTACCCCTGGACAGGTTATTTAACCTCTCTGAGCTGCTGTTTCTTCATCGATAAGGTGAGTTAAGACTTATATCTACTTTGTAGGGGTTCTGTGAGGCAAAATAAGAAAATGCATGCATGTGAAGAGCAATTAGCAGTCCATGTTCTTTTCTCCTGTGCTACTATTATCATTACCGTCATCACCACCGTCATTATAACCATCAGGTTGCTGGGATGAGGGTCCAGGTTTGGAGGACAGGAGCTGCAGAAACAGGTGCCAGAAGTCACCAGAGTGGAGTTTTAAGATTGGTGCTGACAGCTGCCTTCTTGTGCTGACTACAAGACCGGTTCTTTCAGCCTCCTGAAGCCCTGGCAAGGTTTGTGGCTTGTATTCTGTGTTCTTTCGGCACAGTCAGAATCGTGATCCCGGGGTTAAATATCTTCTTGGGATAGTTAACTTGAGGGCAGTGTTCTCCCCAAGTTGTGGTTGCTGTGGAAACAGGTGCCCCTCAGGGGCCAAGAAAATGCGGATGGAGCCTTGCCTTCTCCTCTCCTGGAAAATCACTCTTCACTTTCTCCAGTGCTTGTCATTCCCAAGTAACATTTGCCAAAAGAGCACATGCTGGCTGATGCCCATCCTGTCACCATCTCTTTGTGACTGTTGGAAGGGACATACTTTCTGGCTTGTATCCAGGTCTTCGCAGTTGGTGCTGGTGGGCCGGGTTAGAAGTGGTGCTGACCCTTTGAGATTGATTTTCTTTATCTAGCCTTGCATTTTCTTGCAGCTCCTTGAAAAACCTCCTCTTTTCTGGGACTCCTCATGCAAGCATGCCACAGTATTTAAAAGAAGGCCAGAATCTTCAGCACTGGAAGGAAGCTCTCATGACGGGACAATAGCTCTTCAAATAGCTATGTCCCCTGAAGTTCAGCTTCCTTCCCAGTCCACAGGGTCTGTTCAAATTCCCACTGCTTCCCAGCACACTTCCCCCATGAGGGGTTTGCACCCCCTCGTGTGTTTGTGTGGACACAAATAACTTTCTCTTGTTTTCCTTAGCACATTGGAGAGAGGCTGGAATGTTAAAAAATAAACAAAGAACCTAAGAAAACAGCAAGGAAAATCAGAAGAGAAACCAAGAAAAGTAGCAGGTATAAAAAATGAACTAGTTGTTGCTCATGTAATTGCGTATTAATAATACCAAAATAAAAAAGTTAAAAACAAATAGACCAGAACTCCTGGGCAGATGGCTACACTCTAGTCTCAGAGTTCCCATCCCCTATGCAGGATCCTTCTCCAGATTTTTACCCCCCAGTGCCAGGCTTCCTCTGTCTCTGAACCTGCTGCTATCCCAGCAAAAGGAGCTGGTTAGCTGGCCACCTCTTGAAGCAAAGGCCAAGAAGAAAGGGTCTAACTCTGCTATTCCTATCCCCGTTCCCAAAGAGAAGGAAATTATTCTAGAATAGAGCAGAACATGGAAAAAAATATGGGCTCTAACCTGTCTTGGACCCAGAGTCACTTTTCTCTCTTAAATATTTCAATAGAATGGAATTTACCTCTTCATGTGCAGTCAAAATGAAGAAAGAACAATTTGTCAAGACCATCCACACTTCATCAAAAACCTCTACTACTTTGAAATTAGCCAGACTTCCTGCCTCCTTCTCTCTTTCCTTTTATTTCTTTCTGGACCCATTTTATCCATACAATAAATACTGAGTTCCAACTCTGTGTAAAGTGCCTTGGGATGGGGCACTGATTTGAAAATGTTGGTGTGAGTTGGATCCCAAATACATTTTATGTTTCTAAAATTCTTAGGCTTAGTAACACTATACCTTGCAAATAATGAAACATCTGTATAAGTTCACTCTCCCTTTCTTGAATGCATAACTTTCTGTGGCTCCATACAAGTATGTGTTCAGGGTCTGTGAATACACAGGCGTTTGGGTCTGGGTAGACACACGTGCCAGAACGCGTGTGTGTGCATGCCAGTGTTGCGAATCCAGCTCTTTGCCGATGTTTGTTTTATGCCCACTGACCCAGATACTTTCTGGAGGTGGACTTTCTGAGGCTTTGGTTAGTGGGTGGTAGCTCAGCAGCTGGCACACCCTCACCCCCAATACACCCTGTGCCATTACCTTGCAGGGCAGGATACCCAATTCCCAGGGGCCTACGGAGCTGACCGCATGCCAGAAGAAGGTGCAACACACCTGATTCTTACAATTCAAGTTCGAGAACAGGCTGTGCCCCCTGGGGAGCCCTTCCTCAGCCAGGTAATGGGAGGGAGGCAGCAGATGGCATCCCCCACTTCTCCGTTGAACCTGCCCCCAAGCTCAGCCCTACTTTGGCCCGCTCCCTATCTCCTTTCACGGTTCTGTGGACTCTTTTCATATTAAACAAAGCTTTCTGCCAGCTTTTCCTTCCGAGAAGGAGGGGCTCTCAATTAAGCAACCACCCGGAAAACCTGCCATTCTGCTCTCCCTCCTCTCCAGCTGCCCAAATCGCTTCCCTGCGTCCGTCTCCGTAACTGCTCTCTCAGGCCACATCCTTCGCCGATGTCTCCAGCATCAGCTGCCTGGTTGCCAGGCACAAAGGCCCCCAAGAATAATGAGAACCATTTGCTTTTATGGAGTGCCTCTCTTCGAGGATGTCCAAGTACCTTTCAGACAATTACATGTTATTGTTGTAAATGGGGAAACTGAGGACTAAATAAATTAAACTCCTTCCTTAGAGACACATGGCTGATAACTCAAAGATTCCAGTCCACCTGCTTTTCTCATTTTCAATCCTTCCCAAAAAAGGCAATTTACAACCCACAAAGTGAAGCTAAAACAAAATTCTGGAGCTTTTTTCTTTGAAGCATGTCTCTTCCCTTAATTACCCTTCCTACTCCACCAGCTCATCTTCTGCTTTCCAAGGGTCTGCAGGCACTAAGCCCCCCAAGCTCCTACACTCATGCAAGTCCAGGGGGTATCTGTGCTCCAGAAAAACAGGGGCAGAAAGGTCATTAGAATACGTGGAGGCCAGGCTGCCTCCCTGCCTGGAATTTGCTCCTACATTAGCTTAATTCATACATATGTGTGTGTGCATGTTTGTGTGGACATAGGCAATATCTTTCATGGGTCTGATTCCGCAGATATGACAGAAGACAACGTAGGCATGGCCTCTGACCCTGAGCTTGCAACAGCTCTGGTGCTACTACTGTCACTACCTCCACTGCACACTGGCAGAGCCAGAGAGAAGGAGGTCTCATTTTCTCACTTGTAAGCCAAAGCACTTGAAACTACTTGCACCCACAGAAAAGGTGTGGGCCTAAGGGCCTGCAAATTCCTGGAATTATAAAGAGCATTCTGTTTATTAAAAATATTTCACTTGGGACATGAAAGATCTATTACAATGTTGATAGGTTTTTTCCCCATAATGAAAGCTACATAATAATAGTAATAAGGACTGCAAAAATAATAGCTAACATTTATAAATATTAAGTACTAAGCATCAAACACTATATATACATTATATCATTTATTCTTCATATCAATTTTCTGAGCTGGGAACTATTAGTATCCCCTTATGTAGATGAGGAAACCGAGGCGCAGAAATGTTATAAAGTTTTCCCAATGTCTAATAAGCACCAGATATTGAACTTGGGACTTTAAAAATACTGTCACAGTTCACTCTGCAAATCTGGGAAGTACTTAGCATACCATGAAGAAAGGGGGGTTTAGGAGAGTAAGTCTATTTTGCAGGGCACACAGCCTGTGAGGTGTGACAGGCAGGAAGCCTAGGCTGGCTGTCTCCACAGTTACTGCTCTTTATACCACTGTCCCCACTGGAGTGCCTATCACCTTCTACAGTCTGTGCAGAGCCGAGTATAGTGCTGACTCACAACAGACATTCCATAAACATGTGCTTGTTCATTTTATTGAGCTAATGGATTCGAAATTAAAAATTGATATTAAATTCTGTTATCCACACTCCTGAGAGTAATAACATGGGTAATTAAAGGGGTGCATGATTCCTCAATCGTGGATGCTTTGCTTTAAAAATGCGTTTATGTATTTATGTTTGAATACGGGTTTGCTGTGTATGGGATTCACATCACTTGTTACAAAATAATGAAGATATCATGTGATGGCCTGACTCAGGAGAAGTTGGAGTAACCATATTTCTACTGGCTTAGTATCCTGCTAATCCCAGCTCCCCACAGGCACCTTGTATCTCATACACTGAGGTCGCAAACTGGCCATCCTGGCTGTCCTTGACTTGTGAGTGGTTTATTTGACTCACCCAAAGGGTATGCCTGCAAAGTGCTATCCTTCCTCCCTCCCTCCCTCCTTCCCTCCTTACTTCCTTCCTTTCTTCCTTCCTTCCTTCCTTCCTTCCTTCCTTCCTTCCTTCCTTCCTTCCTTCCTTCCTTCCTTTCTTCCTTCCTTCCTTCCTGTGAAATTTATTATTGTTGTCAACATTAAAAAATGAGGAGATTTTTGTCTAGATTTCTGTCTTCTGAAAAATTTTATTATCTGGCAACCTGGGCCCCGCATTTGTACTCGGCAGTCAGCTAGAGCTAATTAATGACAGGCTTCTCTTCTCAATGGGGCCTGTGCCCTCCACATGCTCTCAGTCTCCACCACCCTCTGTTGTCTCCCCAACACCAAGGCTGAGTGTTAGTTGCCACCAATCCTCATGCTCATGCGATTGAATCCCAGCCAGTTCTATTCAAGCCTGCTGTGGATCTAGCAGCTGAAGGCATTTAATTTCATGAGCCATGTCTTAGTGATGCAAATCACCCAGGGTGAAGAGAGGCGGATACAGATGTCACTTCAGCTGGTCCCCATGGTCCACCTTCCTCATATCTTGTCTGACGGGGCACTAGTGAGTGTAGAGTGAGATGAAATTTCTCTGTCCCTAGTGTCAAGTCTGCAGAACTTTCCAGCTTCCCTCAAGTAACCCAGAAAGAGATAGGCAAATATTAATCTTGAAAATTAACTGCCAAAGGAGTCCAGCCCTTTCATTTCAAACTTCTCATCAACAACAAAAAATCCTTTCTATTAAATCACTTAGTAGTGAGCATGTAGTCCATCCCAAATAATTTATTTTCGCCTGAACAGTGTTGCTTTTTTTACTCTGGGGTGCTTACTTCCTGACTTACCCCTTCCCATGACAGAAGTGATCATTGATGAGTGTTTGGGAAAAGGCACATCTCGTGCTCTATTCCCTACTGACAGTGTGTAAATAGGATTGTTGGTACCGTTGTCAAAGGAGCTACAGGATAAGGTTGCCAAGAACTTGAGAGCACTCTTTGTCTTGCCAAAATAGCAAGTCCACAGATTTGGTTACAAGTTGTGTCTACACCTGGACACACATTTCTGCCAGTCTGGGCAGAAATTGGCTCTTCTCATGGTGGTTGTGGGAAGCTGAATCAGTGTTCCCAAGTCTTCATTCTCAGAATTCATATCTCCGTGCCCTTTCTCCTATGACTTCACAGTTCCTTCCACTATAGTTTCTGGATTGTACATCTCTATCTATCTTTGGACTTGACCATTCCATTTGCTTTGGTAATTACAATATGGATAGTGAGTTACAATGTGCCTGTTCCTTGTGGAGGGTTGAGGAAGCTAGCAAATTTCCCACCAGCCCTATTAAATGCCTTCCCTCTGTTATGAGAAAAATATACCCCAGGCAGTTATTACCCTTTAAGCTTCTGTCTTGGAATGAAAATGCAGGGAACAGACCTGGAATCAACCAACATAGTCCAGCTGAGCCCAGCTAAGATCAGCCAAACCACAGCCAAATTTTGATCTGTAAGTTTGTAATGAATATTTGTTGCCGAAAGCCACTCAGATTTGGTTGGTTGTTCTCTCCAGAAAAATCTGGCTAATACAGCTAGGGAATGGGGGAAAAAGAAGGGGATTACCTGTTCTAGTCTGCAAATTATTGTGAATCTTGATAATGGTATGTGATATGTTGCTCTGGTTTTATCTGTTCACACCACAAATGCACTTTTACTAAGATTTTGTTTTGTTTTGCCATGTTCTGTATGTTGCTGTGATGGTACATGCACATAAGCCACATTGTACCCCTCCACTAGACTGACACTGGTACATGCCGTCTGAAATAAGTGAAGATATCTGCCTTGAGTGGACTCCTTCAATGGGAACTGCAAGTTTACCATATAATGTGGAGAAAGAAAAGGAGGTGTGGTACTAAAGATTGTGTTGAATAGGCATTTTGTAATTTGTCAAGAACTAAGAAAAGCAACTTATTTTTCTAATTAAAAGGCCCTAGGTGTCCAAATCTACCTCACTCTACCAGCTTCTTACTTTTCCGTCTACCTAACTCCATGGGCTTCTGAAACCGGGTTTCTGTGGGCAGCTTTGAGGATTAGTCCCACTGGCCCTCTTATCAGTTCATTTATAGTCATCTTGTTGGGGTCACAGATAAGTACCCAACTCATTAGGCACTGACCCCTACTGGAGTAATCATCATAAACCACCATGAGCCCTTCCCAGTTCAATTGATGTGTAAACTATTTAAGGACAAGATGAAATGAACAGGAAAGATTTTCTGGTTTAGTTTAATTGCTTCTCAGGTGGCCTCTCATTTACCAAGCTCTGCTACAAGTAAGAACCAAAACTACCCTAGTGAAACTAATATAAAAGACCCAAGCACTTTGGGGAATACAGCTTGATTCAATAGATTCCCAGGGAACCAGCATTGCCAGATTGAAAGAAAGACTGTTTCAGTAGACTTGGTGTGCAGGTGGCGGTCCTCTCCTTTGCAGAAGCATAATTTAACATGGCATCTTCTTTAGATTTAATGGACAGATTACATTGTTAACCAATTTTTTGCTCTTTAAACTATAAAGAAAAAGATGACTATTTTAAACATATGTCATCTCTGTTTGGGCGTCTTCATTGGCATACATTTTGAGGGCATCGAGAAGAAGGGTGGTTAAAAACTGCAGTAGAAGTACACAGCGGGGTAGATGGAACAAGACAGGCAGGAATCTGATGGTTGCTGAGGCAACATGGCACTTCATGGCACTATTTTCTCTGCTTTTGTGTATGATTGGGATTTTTCATCATGAAAATGAAACATTTTAACATCTGCAGTCATGGCAACTCACATCTGAACCCAAAAATCTTATTTTGGGATGGGCTTTGTGTTGCCACAGGACTGTCCAGAGAGCCCATTTCACTGAGCACACTGGATCCTGGAGTTCTTCAACTTTAACTATTTTCTCATGCTGTGGAAACAACCAGCTCTGGATTTTCAAGGTCTGACTGTCAAATATGCTTGGGTGAAATGTGCTTTTTGCCTTTTATCTTTCAGTAGTCTTCCTTTTTTGCCTTGGGTGTGACTGGAATCCAGTAGCAATGGTGCCCTTCAGTTGTGTAAAATGAAGGCTCTGCTAAGCGGACGAATCCCTGGCTCTGCCTCTGATGACATTTCCGGGGCCCAGAACCTGAAGCCGAATCCACAGCTTCCCTCAGTTCTTGACCAGCCAAGACCAGGACTCATTGAGACGTCGGAAGTTGGGTCTCAATAACGGGAGTTATTGGAGGTCTTGCTGCCTGTGGTGTGCATTCAGTATAACTGGCCTGGGAGAGGTGGGAGCCTGTGAAACTCCGTACCCACCCAGAGCCCACACTGTGTTTACCCAGATCATGTCAGCTGGCTTCCAAATGGGATCTGATTGAGACTGGACCTGTGATCTTATTCCTAGCCATGATACCTTACTTGCTTACTGATTAGTGCTAGATGCTTAAATAGGCAACAGGGCTCCTCAGTCTTGCTCTTGTCCCACCCACTTACTGAATTGGAATTCCCTGGCCAATTAGGTCTCAATTTATTGCATCTGTTTGAACAACGTACTTTGGATTTGGGCCATGCCCCCAAGAATCAGACCTACAACTAATTCATTCTCTTTACACTGACCTCACTTGTCTCATGGCCAAGTTCCTAAATGATGGCAATCACTTTCTCTTGTTCTCATAAGCACAGCTGAAACAGACTACAATTTTCTATGATACTTTTAAGAAAAGCACAAGTAAAAATACATTTGAACTTTAAGAAACAGAAACATGACACATTCAGAGTTCAAATTTTTTACCCCAAAACAACTAATTGGCTGACTTGGTTATTCTGGTTATTTGTTTATTTGGTTTGCACATCCAGTTGTGGGGTGCACATCTGTACAGAGGACATCTTTTAGACCTAATGACACAGAGCTTTCAAAATGTCCAGGCTGCTTGCAAGTAGTGAGGCAGTCTGCCCCCCACTAGGAAAGGCAGAGGTATTCCTTTGGGAAGACAAGGGTCCAAAGCCTTCACCAGACATGTCCCTGCTGTGTGGCCTTAGCCAAATTACTTTCTCTCTCTAGGCCTTAATTTCTTCATCTGAAAAATAGGGATAAGTAATAAGTGTTGGTGAGGATGGGGAGAAAAGGGAACCCTTGTGTACTGCTAGTGGGAATGTGAGTTGGTACAGCACTATGGAAAAAAATATGGAGGTTCCTCAAAAAATTAAAAAATGGAACTACCAAATGATCTAGCAATTCTACTTCTGGGTATTTATCTGAAGAAAACAAAACACTAATTGGAAAGATCCAACCCTAGGTTCACTGTAATATTGTTTACAACAGCCAAGATGTGGAAGCAATGTAAATGTTCATCAGTAGATGAATGGATAAAGAAAATGTGGTATGTATATACAATGGAATATTATTTAACCATAAAAAGAAAGAATTCCTGCCACTTGTGAAAACATGTATATACCTTGAGGGCACTCTGCTAAGTGGGATAAGTCAGACAGTGAAACACAAATAGCATACAATCTCACTTATATGTGGAATCTAAAAAAACAACAAACAAAACCAAGTTCACAGATACAGAGAATGGATGGTTTGCCAGTGGAGGGGAAGGGTGGACAAAAGAGGTGAAGGGGCTCAACAGGCACAAACTTCCAGTTATAAAATAAGGAAGTCACAGGGATGAAATGGACAGTGTGGTGTCATAGTTAAATTAACAATATTGTATTGTGTATTCGAAAGTTGCTAAGAGAGTAGATCTTAAAAGTTCTTTTCACAAAATAAAAAAAGAACAAGTTTGTATCTTTGCATGGTGACAGATGTTAACTAGACTTATTGTGGTGACCATTTCTCAATGAATAAAAACATTGAATCATACTGTACATCTGAAACTAACACAATGTTATATGTCAATTATACTTCAGTAAAAATAATATTTTAAAAAGTAAAAATAGGAATAACAATATCTACTTTGCAAGGCTGACATAAGGATTAGATCAATGATATGTAACGTAATGCCTGGCAGATTAAATAACCTCCCTGAAGGTGGCTGTTATTCCTCTTTTTCCTCTCTCAGGTTTACTCCCTGGGCATTCAGATCTAACAGGTGAAGTAGTGGGTGGTCCAAAATAGCCCCACTCTGTTCAGGTGCCCATCAGCACAGGAGAAAGGGTCCGGAGCCAAAGGGCCCAGCTCTTCTCCATCACAGAAAGTGTTAAGGGCTATTTCTTCATGAGAAAAAAGTAAAAGCTTTTGGGGGGCTTATTCAGCTTAAGGACACTATGCGTGGTGTTGCCCATGTGCCTTTGTGCTTTTTTCCAGGAAGATAGTTCATAGATTTTATCATATACTCTAAGGAGTTTTCTTTCATTTATTCATTCATCCAATGAATACTTTATGAGTGTTTACTAGGCTCCAGGTGTAGAAAGTATAGTAGTTAACACAAGACAAAATGCCCTGCCTTCATAGAGTTTAATTTCTAGTGGACCTGAAATTCCTAAGAATCATGTATCTGAGCAAACCCATAACCCCATAGAATGGGGTTTAAATTTTCCAATAGCTATCTTTTCATTGCCCTGCGTTACAGACTCCAAACATATGTCCAGTTTGATCAAACATATTTTCTGCAGCCATATATTTGATATGGTGGACACCAATGGAAAGGATTAATGAAAATTTACTGATTACATTCAAAGCCAGCAAATTTCCACTGTCAACTACAGACATAAAAGGAAGCTATTAACAATGTGGAAAAGTGAAAACTAAATAACAAAATAATCAAAAAATCCTCCTATCTTGGCATCAGAAGGACCTGTGTTCAAATTGACTTAAGCTACCTTCCTATGAAAGATTGGACAAGATAAGTAAATTTTTTGAGAAACATTATCATCTTCAATCAGAGATACTTTTCTTGCAGGGTTGTTGCGAATATTAAATAATAAGCCTGCAGTCAGTAAATGTTAGTTCTGTACATCTAAGACAATGATTCCTATGATTGGACAAGAACCTGTAAATATAAAACACACACGCACACATACACACGTGTTTTTGATACTGACAATGACTTGTCAAATTTTACATTTTTTTCAAGAGATTTATAGAACACAAATAATTTGCAATAAAACCACATACACACAACTATCGATTACTTCTTAAATAAAGGGTATTTTAAAAAACAAAACAGTAAAAAAAGGTTTAATCTCAACATAAAAGTGTCCTTTAAATGCAATAAGTATTGCTTAAAAACTAATATATTAAAAACTCAGTATATTAAAACTCACCATAAATTTTTATATAATAACAATAATTACTGTATATATAACAATATAAACTTACAAAGTTAAAAATGCAATGTATTTTCTTTATTTCCTCATTTCACTTGCAAGGGTGCTGTACCCATTTGCATCATCGTTGATTCTTCTAACCTATAAGATAGTAAGATGGGGGCTTTAATCTCATTTTTCAAGAGCAGAACAGAGACAGAAGGGTGAAGTGGCTGGCTCCAGGTCTTTCCGTCTTTGTCACAGGGACCTGTAGAACAGTGACCTGCAATCACTGGTTCAGACACTCGTGTCCTTCTCGTTAACAGGAGGGAGGTTTCAGCTCAGTGTAGGCAGGACTAGGCAGACAAAGCGGAGCCACCTCACTGTGCCAGGAGCTGGGTGGCCACCTGAGAAGGTCTGCTCCCCCTTCCCGAAAGCATATTCAGAGATTTGAGGCTCATTGTGTGAGTATTCCCTTTTTCTTTGAAAAAAGATTACCAAGGACTTCTGCTGAACTCACATTCCATGGTGAATTAGAAAAGAACTTAGATTTTAGAATCAGACAGACATGAACTAGAATCCTAGTTCAACCTACATTTATATGAACATGGTGTTACATCTTTCCCAGCCACTCATATTTGTAAATTATGATCTCCTAGCATGGTGAGCACAATAGAAGGTCATATGTGTTTATAACAATATAAACTTACAAAGCTAAAAACTCAATGTATTTTCTTTCTCCCGGGGCCACTGTGCACAGCTGTGCTGGCTGCACCTTGCTCAAGGGTACCAGTCCAGGGGGAATACGGGGATAGAAATCTAGCCAGTGCCCAGATCCTGTGTCTTGTGCGCCTACAGGCACTGCAGCCTAGGATGAAGAAGAACCTTGCAGTAATTTTCACACACAGACTGAACACCTTTTCCTCAGTCTTAGAATGGCTCTGAATAGTAGGCTCTGAATGGCTCTGGAAGGTAGGCCTTGCCTTCTTTTTCATCCCCTCCTTTTGGTCATTTCCCCTTCAAGGAACATGAGTCATAAAACAGATGATGCTGAGCCATTCACAGTGCTCGGTGGGTTGCTCGGCCCCATGACTAGACTGAAATTGCTTCTCAGCAAATGAGAGAAGGAAGATTCCTTGTTACCTCCAGGGCCTTGACAAGGATTGGTTCTGTCTCTAAATGAAATATCCTTTAAATTGCCTTTAAATTGCATCGCTTGTCTCAGTTAAGTGGAATCCTATAGACTATAAATCTGACTTGAAAGGACTCAGTTTAATTTGACTAAGATGTTACAAAGGGTTTACCAAAATTTGAAGCATTAGTCTATGAAAAATCAATTATGGCCCAATCCATCTCACTGATGATGGGAGCATTCTCATTTTCAGATGGTACATACGCACAGGCATGGGTGCATGCACATGCATTTGGGGTACAGTGGCTGGAGTCTCATGTTGCAGGAATTCAGTGTAGATTAAGTATGGCTTATTGACTAATGATAAGCAAGTTATCCATTGCAGTAATTTTAGCACATTTGGATCAATACTTCTATAATGCTCATTCCTCACATGCCAGCCACTGAACCAGGTTTAAGCTTGCTGTTTGCAGTAAGTGAAAACAGAGAAAAGTGCTCTCCATTCCAGGTCTCTTAGTTTCCATTACCCTCCAGCAACATGGGTAGAAGGCCACCCAGCTGGGTGACACAGAGGTCTGGCTCCAATATCAGAGGCAAATTATCAACTCTCCCAAAAGTTAGAGTGGGAAAGACAGAAGCAAACTTCCTCCTGCAGTGATTTCCCAAGGTGCCCAGGTGGTACCTGATTGTGATGAAAGGCTGAGAGGCTCAAAACCTGAAGTGAGCCTGCACCATGCTCAGTTCTAAGGTGTTTGTGACCGGCAATGTGCAGGCCTGGGAGACAGAGGCCAGTCCCGACTTGCAGACCTAGCAGAGGCAGGCTTTCTATTTGTGGAAAGCAAGGTGGTAGAGGCACTCTCCCTGGAAGCCCAAACAGAGACAGGAACCCACCCTAACATAAGAAATTAGTTGCAAGGAGGGGTGCCTGGTTATATAACCGCTAAGGCCACTACCCCACCTAGAGGGCACCCCACAGCCTTCATGGGTGGTCTTTCCCAACTTACTCTCCTAACAGACATTACTGAGGTTCTGATTTCCACTGGGGCCAATCCAATTGGCAGGACAGTCAGGGAAGGAGAGAAAAACCATCTCAGATGTAGACCAGGAAGGGACAGCAGTTCCAGGGGCTGGAAGAAGTGGAGGTTTGCTTTAGAGAGTAACAAGGGGAGATTCAGGACAACCTCTTTCAAGTTCCAAGCTTCGAAACCTGAGGTTGACAACCACTGTTGCCCACAGCAAGGACAGAACGTATAGCCAGAAAGGAGGAGGAAAAGCCAAAGCCAGATGTAGCGTATGCACAGCAGGAAGCTGCTCCAACACAATAGCACGGATGGCTGGGAGGTCCCGTGGTTCCAAGGACTGGACACTCCCTCATGTGCCTCCCTTCCTCTGGTGCCACAGCCTTGCCCTCCCTGCAGAGAGCTGACAAATGGCCCTTAAGACTATAAAAATTCTGGAAGTAAATACTACAGTTACCATTCATTTCAAAGAAACAGTGGAGAAAGCAGATGGAGCGAAGAGGTTGTGGAGAGCTGGAATGTGCTCCTTGCCTGGTTCCCCAGCTCTGTCCTCTCGGTGCCAACTGGCAGCCAGGACTCAGACTGCACAACAGTCAAGGAACTAGAAAGTTTCCACTAGAGAGGAGATAGATGCACGCTCTTTCCATTTAGCTCAGCTTGCTGTGCTAATTCTCTCATTCCCCAAGCCCTCAATGCTCCCTCCTAAGAGCCCTCCACCCACCAGCACTCTGAAAGGATCAAGGGACATAACTGAGGGGAGGGCAGTCCTCACAGAGAATGCTGGGTACAACTGACTGACATAGCGTTTGCAACACTAGATGGGAAGGTTTTTAATGGCATGAAAATGTCTTTAATCACGGGAGCTAAACTGTGCGGTGCAGGTTCAAGGTGATGGAGATGTTCTTGTTCTACATCTGCATTTTCATCTCACTTAGATTAATTTGTATTTTAATTGCTTCTCTCCCTGATTGAAGTGCCAGAGAGGAGCACTTTCATTCCTTTGATCCCACATTCTCCCAGGCACAGCCAAGGTCAGGCTGTGGTGCAGGAGCCCTCCTGCGGGAAAATTTCCAGGAAGGGCACCAGGAGGCTGGCACTCCTTGTGAGCACTGATGCTCCCCCAGGGGCAGGAAGGCTGGTGCGGATGGGAGCAAGGCCAAGCTGGTGTCATGGCCAGCGACACAGCACAGGGCTTTTTAAACCAGCCTGGGCAGCAGGGAAGGGATGTGGTGGAGTTGTCAAAAATAAGTGGTCACTCAGCTCTGGGGTTTGGACCCTGTTTGGGTTCACCTTCAGGCCATGATGTCACTAAGAATGTAGCTCATACCTGTCTGTAACTTGGCAGGTTCTCCAAGTCTTCTGAACTGACGTCACCTTGCCCTTTAGTAGGCAAAGAAAAATATCCCTTTTGCAATCTCTGGTTTCTGAAGGGACCACACGTCTGTGTCTTTTGGCCCCACTTGTTCTGATATCCTGCCCCTGTTCAGGTCTCTCCCTTCTCTCTACCCAGAGGAAGCAAATAGGCAAGGTACTCCCCCCTAACAGATAAATCCAAGGGTATTCATGTGGAACAGAAGAGTCCCTGAAGGTCAGTCTGACAGCAAACTCTCCAGACGTGAGTATTAGACGACGTGTTTCTTACAAGCTCCAGGGCCATCTCCCAGCGGGATTCCTCAGAGGCCGGCCGGCTTCTCTCCTGACTGGACATCGCCATGCCTGTTCTGGCAGATGGTTTCTCATCTTCTCATCTCAGGTCCCTACATTCGTGCCCCAGGACTGCCATAACAAAGTACCACAAGCTGGGTGGCTTAAACAACAGGCATTTATTACTGTCTCTAGACACCTGTGATCAAGCTGTTGGTAGGCAGGGCCATGCTCCCTTTGAAACCTGCAGGGAGACCCCCTTCCTTGCCTCTTCCTAGCTTCTGGTGGTGGCTGTCAACCCTTGGTCTTCCTCGGTGTGCAGCGCATCACCCCCCAGGCTCGGCCTCTGTGTGCTCTGGTGTTCTGGTGTGTCTCCTCGGGCATTGCCACTTGTCCTGTGTGTGTCTGTGGCCCCCAATTTCCCTTGTTTTATAAGGACACGTCACTGGATTAGGATCCACCCTATCCCAATATGACATCATTCTAACTTGGTTACATCTGCAAATGAAAATAAACAATTTTTAATTAAAAAAATCTATTTCCAAACAAAAGCACACTCATAGGTATTCATTCATAAGTGCATTCATAGGAGTTTAGTACCTGCACGTATCTTTTTGGGGACACAACATTCCCTGAACTAGAAACTTTTAAATTCCTCCTTCCTTACTGGGCTGAGAAGTCCAGTTTTCTATGTTAATGCTCTGACGCACTGGAGCCGTGAGGAGGACGTGATCGAAGGAGAGGCAGAAAGGAGGAGGTGTCTTCCCTGCCGACATTCAAAGAAGGCTTCAAAGTTATTTCCCCAAATAAAATCACTTCTTTCCTTAAGAGGGATTCTGCCACTCTTTTAAAATAGGTATATTTTCCCTACGTCAACAGTCATTACTTTTTATGAGCACCCACCACTTATGAGACACTGTTCTCTTGTATTTTCACTACAACCCTGAAAATTGGGTAATATTATCTCATTTTCAAAGGTTTGGAACAGAGGCTAAGGGAGCCTAAAGTCACACAGCTGATATGTGACAAAGCCAGGAGGGCTCCCAGCTGTCTAAGCCCAAAGCTCATCTGTCCAGCATGCGTAGATGCAGCTCCTCACCCCTCAGCTGACCCATCCTCCCCGCTGGCCAGCACTGCCGCCCGCCGAGTCTCAGGGCAGCCCTTCCGGGATTGCCATCTCGGGAACCATAATGCCTGCCGGCCTTAGTTCCTGTGGCTGCTATAACAAATCACCACAAACTGGGTGCCTGAAGCAACACACAGATTTATTCTCTTGCAGTTCTTGAAGCCAAATTCCCAAATCAGTTTCACTGGGCAAAAATCAAGGTGTTGGCAGGGCCATGCTCCCAATGGAGGCTCTAAAGAAGGATCCATTCCTCACCTCTTCCAGCTTCTAGTTGCCAGTGTTCCTTGGCTTGTGGTCACATCACTCAGATGTCTTCCTCTGTGGACAGTTTGGCTTCCTCTCTTTGTGTGTGTGTGTGTGTGTGTGTGTGTGTGTGTGTGTCTGTGTGTGAAATCTCCCCCTGCTTCCCTAGCATAAGGATACATAGGATCACCCTGAAGGCCCACCTAGACAGCACTCCGTATCTCAGTTTTCTTAGCTTACTCATATTTGCAAAGATTCTTTTGCCATATAAGGAAACACTCATGTCCATAAGATGTGGAAGTGTCTTTGGGGGCCATGATTTAGGCCGCCACCTTGTCCTCTATGGATCTCTCCTGGCTGCCCTCCTCTGGCCTGTGACCTGTGGGCACACGGGTCCTTCCAGGAGTGAGAGGCAGCTGGGGAGAGGCTCCTGTGTGTGGCCTGCTGGAAGACCGCTACACTGGACCCTGCCCAGGAGGCCCCGGGGAGCTCTCTCTGTCTGGGTTTTATAAAATGGTTGTAATAATGCTTGTTTGAAAAGGAGCTGGAGATCCTGGGCTGAGGATGAACATGTAGGCTATTTGGAATGGTAGATAGCTGCTTTGAGCCTCTGAGATCTCGTAAAATGGAGGCCTTACAGAGCTGAAATGAGGAAATTATTGTCCTACTGGGAAAAAGTATTCTTCAGAGTGAGAAGGAGGAGTGAGGATGCCTGGTCATTGACCAATGACAAGACTGAATATTATGGCTGCTACTTCAGGACAGGGAATCGGCGCCTCCCCACCCACAGCCTTACAGATGACAGTCATCACTGTGGATTGTTCACAGGAGCCTGGGTTAAGGAATCCCTGAACATTCATCAATACGAATTTAGGCCCCACCTTGCCCTACATGATTGAAACCCTTCTGTTGCTTTCTGTTTTATGTATTTTCATCCTAAGCTGATATCATCCATTTGGTATCAAAGCATTAAGCTTTTTTTGCAATAAACATTTTAGGATATGTGGTACCCTAAGGCCAACAGACAAAGGTCAGTGTCAGCTCTCTAAACATGAGGCTCTAGGTGGAAGAATGCATTTGGGGTGCTGATTTGGGATAACGGCTCTACCTGGCTACCTAACTACTTTGTATGTGTGTACCTTAGTCAAAAGAGGTTTAGATTGGCTTCAGCTAAGGAGGAAAAAAAAAACAAAGATTGTGAAAGGCCGGCATGGTAGAGGCAGGAGAGTGCCTATTTTTCTGAGTCCTTGGGAAACATTCACTATGAATGAATGAGCATATAATTTTTGTTCCACACTGTGACACTTTTGAAGGTAAAGGGGACATTACTAATGATTAAGTTGTAATCCCAGGCATTAGTCTGGACGGTCTCAATTCACTGTCTGTGAGTAGCCTGCACTTCCACAGGGCTGGCCTCGGGCAAACTGTGAAGTAGATTTGCTCACAAGATTCTTTCCTCTCCCCTCTGTCCCTTTCTGCCTCGTCCTCTGAAGCCATCATTCTGGAGCTTGGTGGGAACCTTTTCCTACATCTCCTTTTGTAACTGAAGCAGCTAAGGACTCAGAAAATGGTGACTTGCGTTACACAGTAGCACAGAGATGGGGTTCGGACTCTTCTCCTCTCTCCAGAAGACAGCACAGGTGCCCTTCAGCCTTCTGAGTGGTGCTCGGATCCGAAACACCTCTTCTCTCTCTGGCTTCCAGAGCTGTGTTGCTTGGTGAGATGACTGGTGGACAGGCAGTATATTAGCAAACACTATTACGCTATTGTGGGGATGACTCACATTCTCATGAAGGGCTTCTGGAGAGACTGTCTCCGTGCGGAAGAACAGATCTCCAGTGTTGGCATTTCACCTACTGGCAGCAGCTTTATCAAGGAAAATTTCAGATATGAGAGGTTTTGAGGGGTGCACATACACGGGTAATTTCTATTATTCTTCTGCTAAAGGGCAAAATCAGATACCTACAGAGTGTATCTATGGAGGGGAAAAGAGGGAAAGAGAAGGAAGGGTATGGGAATGAAGGGAAATGGAAAGGAAGACAGAAAAGAGTGGAAGGGATGATAAAACAAGAGAAGGGAAGAGAAGGGAAGGGGAGAAGTAGGGGAATGAAAAACTAGGGGAAGGGAGAGGAAGGTAGTGTTTGCATCCCCTGGTGACCTCACAGAGTTCAGTTCATGATGAGGTCGGTGTACTCTGGAGAAAAAGCTGTGTTTGGAAGGGCGTGTCCTCCAAGATACCGGTGACAGTACTGCAGTTCCAGCCCTATGTACCTGCTGGTTGTGAGCTCTGGAAGCTACCTGGGAACCTCTGAAGCTCATTCCCTTGTTGAGCAGGACCTGAGGTACGTAGGTGATGTTCCCAAGTGACGTCTCCTGACTCCCAGCCCCATGCCTTTCCCATTCTAAAATGTAGGGAAGGAGCCACTGCAGCAGACATGCCCTGCACCGGTATGTGGCATCATGAACACCAAGTCCTGCCATCAGAAAACAAACCACAGCCACCAAAAACCAAGAAAGAAGTCTTTGAAATCCAAGGTAACCAAACCTAACAAGGCTGTCCTTGAGCACTTCCTGTGTGTCCCAGACGCACCACTAAAACCAGCTTATCTCTGACATTGACATTTCTGATGTCTAAGGATATGTCATGACGTTCATGGATACAATAATCATGTCAGAAAACCATTTCCACCATGAATGGACTAACTGTACAATTAATTTTGTGGGTTTTTTACTTTAAATAACTGCTATGTTTCTCAGCTGAGAAGTCAGAAGTTCTTTGCAAATTGACTTCTTAATGCTTGTGTCTGATTCTTCCTTTCAAATTAAGAATCCATCAGATGTCATTCCATGCCCCAGTAGAATATTTATGTGGTGATTTTTATCTAATTCCATCCCAGAGATAGAAGATCCAGAAGGTCAAAAAGCCTCAGGGTCATTGTCAGCTCATCCCTCGCTGTTGCCTTTACAGCTAATTCATCAATCAGTTGTGCTGTTCTTTGTCTTCATTTCCCAGAACCAACCTTACTGTCCTGTTCCCCTTGCCCTCTCTATGCTCTATGTCTTTTTACAATCCTCCTATTTCTCAATGAATAGATAACCCTCTTTTCAATCTCCCTTTGGATGACTACGAAGACTTCTGTCTTTCCTGCAATCTGCTGCCAAATTAACATTCCTATATTACTCTCATTCTGTCACTACTTTCAGTCTCCAAACTGATTGCCTGTAGGAAGCAGTCCAAGTTTGTCACTGCAGAATGTCAGCCTTCCTGACCCAACCTTGCCTTCAGTCCTGAAAGCATGGCTGCCTTCCACAAAGTCCAGCTTCACAAACTGCAAAGCCCCTGGTAGTTAGCTTCAGCCTATGCCTCTCTTTTTTGTGTCCTCTGATCACTTATGTTTCCCATTCCTCTTTTTTTCTCCTGTCATTCCCCTTCAATCAGTGCTACTCAAAGTGCAGTCCAGCATTTCATCACCTGGCTGAGCAGCATCTCATCACCTGGGAGTTGGTTAGAAATGAAATGCGTGAGCCCCATTCCTGACCCAGGTTCTGTACTTTGACAAGCTTGCCAAGTAATTATGCCCACTAATATTTGAAATACACTGTCTAGATCATGACATCTCCCAACATTCTTTGGCAGTTATTGGATCTGCCGAAATTAACTTATTAGTTATTCAGTGGCAGAGCTGGGTCTGGAACCCAGTGTTCCTACCTGTCCTTAATCACCTTGACTTTCTCATTGCCCTATAAACACTCAGGTAGGAAAAGTGGAGCATGTGGCCTGTTTCTAAACTGAACCCTCAGAAATGATCCTACTGGCTATGCACGGCTGTGTGACCCCTGTGCAGTGGACATTGACCTGGTATCCTCTGCTCCACAGTATTGTTCACCATCCATGGGACTGTGACATCTCACTGCTGTCACAAGACACACTGTGTGCCTTTGAGACCCCAGGGCAGAGACACCTGAGTGTGGAACCAGCAGGGACACTGGTTGATTCAGGAGACTCTGTCTGGGCCTTGTGCACTGACGGATCTACACGTGGCTGCTTCTGCTCTATGCACTTCTTCTGTACTCTCTGATTCCTACTCACTTCTAGCTTCAGATTCCCTGTTCTGGATATATGTTCAATTCTTACTTGGTATGAGGCTCTTGCCCTTAGATTTGTGTCATTATTCCTGGCTCAACTTATTTTGGTTTTAATCCCACATTCTTAGTGGAGATTAGTCAAATTTGACCTGCTAGGGTTCCCAGGTCAGGAATTTCCCAGGACTCCCTTAGTCCTCATTCTATCCTGTATCCTCGTCTAGCCCTGGTCCGTGGACAAGTTATGTGGACTGCCCTCACTGTTACGGGAAGATGCCAGAAGACTTCCACCTGCAGAAGGCAGCCATCACCATAGCAACCATCACCACATTTCCTGCTCACTTCCTCTCAGATCCCCATTTTTACACTATTGGGTCCCTCAGCCCATGGACTTTGCCAATTTTCTATGCTGCTCTTTTCTGAACATCTTGTGTGTTCACTTCCTTCCTGGTCCAGCTTAGATGCTGCACTGCACCCTCACGGTCCCTCTTTCGCACAGATCTGTGACTAGCCCCATGCCTCCCTCTCACTGTGCTAGCTACCTCCAACTCAAATTCCAGCCTCTCCCCTGTCAGCCACCAACATGGCTGGAGAAAACCACCCTACAGGTGGCAGCTCTCCCTTTAAATTTATGACTACCGTTTTCAAGTTGAATCTTAGTACAGCCCAGGGGCCTATGGCACTTCCAGAGGCCATTCTCTCACATCCTCTCGACTCATACCCCCTCCTCCTCAGCCTGGTCCAACTTCATATTTCACTAAGAAAACAGTAGCAATGAAATGACTACCCCACCTTGCCACCATATAATCTACTCTGTGTTGCATCTTTGCAGAGGAGATGAAACGGCCTTGAACCTAAGACGACTTGAACACACTCCTCTCCTGCAATCATGTTCCCTTCACCACTGGCTTTCTCACTCTCCCCAGAGCCGTTATTGTCAGCTTCCGAAGATACTCAAACAGCTCACATCTCTTAAAAAATGCCCCCCCCGCCAAGGCCTGCATTCTCCTTTAGCTACCACCCCACGTCCCCGCTCCCTTTTTGTGGCCAAACTTTTCAATAACATTGTAGCTGTCTTCACTTATTTGTTTCATAGTCTTTCCTCAACTCACAACAATCAGGATTTTGTCTTCCCCATCCAGAGAAGCTGCTCTTACCAGTGTCAGCAACCGCCTTCATTCTGCCGGATCCAAGGGTCCCTTCTCTCTGCCCATCTGACTCACAGACTCAGCAGCATGTGGCACAACTACTCTCACCTTCCATCAGGAGTGACTCTGCTCCCTGGGTTCGGGGTCACTGTGCTCTGCTGGTTCTCCTCCAACCTTAGAGCAGCTGCTCAGTGTTAGCTTTGCAACCAGACTTCCCCCCAAACCCAAAGACTTGGTTTCCTGCAAGCTGCCCATGGGTTCACTGGAATAACACTGTTGCATTGCCGGTCACCATTGCTTATTGTTTTCATTGAGATGTAATTGACATATAACATGATATTAGTTTCAGGTGTACATAATGATTCAGCATTTATATATTGCAAAATGATCACCACAAAGTCAGGTTGACATCCATCACCACACATGGTCATAAATGTTTTTGTTGTGATGAAAACTTTTGAGATGTTCTTAGATTTATTCTTTGGGCAATTTTTAAGTATAAAATGCAGTATTATTAACTGCAGTCACCATGCTATTCATAACATCCTCATAACTTACCTATTTTATAACTGGATGTTTGTGCCTTTTGACCCCCTTTACCCATTTCACCCATCCTCAGCCCCTGCCTCTGGCAGCTCCCAATCTGTGGCCACTGAATGAGTTCTATGAGTTCTATGTTTTTTTTTAGATTCCACATATAAGTGAGATCATACAGTATTTGTCTTTCTCTGCCTTTTTTCACTTAGCGTGATGCACTCGGAGTTCCACCATGTTATCACAAATATCAAGGGCAAAATGGGCGGGATGGCGCGGTGGTGAGACCACGGTCTCTAAAGCCAGACGCCTCGGCTCCACCTCTCACCTGGATCTTTCGGGGTCTTCCTGAAAATCTCTGCATGGCTCTCAGATCCTGTGGTTTACTCTCCCACTCGACTGTGGTCTCTGCTCAAAAGCCATTTTCTCAGAAACCTTTCCTGGATCACCCCAATGAGCTCAGCAGTCTTACTGCTCCATGCTCCTCTCACTCTATTTCATCTTGTTTTATTTTTCCTTCATACCACCTTTATTATATCATATGTATAGCTGGCCTCCCCTCCTCCTAGAATGTAAGCTCCCTGAGGGCAAGGACATTAGTGTGTTCATGGCTATATCTCTAGTGCCCAAATGGTGCCTGGCTCACAGTACTTGCTTAATGCACAACTGTATAGCTGAGTGCGTGGTAGTGGTGGTGGCATTTAGAGGTACACATCTGTATGGTCCTACCTGCATTCATGTGGAGGCACCCAGAATTCAGAATGCCTTCCTGCGTCTTTCTCCCCCTTTCACGTCCCCAGGCCTGGCACAAGAGAACAGAATGAGAGCTTAATCAATATGAATTGGATGAATACATGAATGAATGGATTTCAGAGTCCACTGGTAATGACTCTCAATTGCTTTTAGGTATGGCGAGAGGATATGACAAGCCCCCATAACAACACTGATGCTCTGATCAATAAAAATGTGTTCATAAGGAAAATACACAGCAAGATACTTGACATCAGGATCTACTGAGGATGCGGGACTATAATTTTAAAGATGATCCTTCATTCATGACCCTCTCCCTCACCTCCTCCCACACCCGCTTGTCCAGCTCTACATACATTTGCACATCCTGCCTTAATTTGATTAGCGACAGATGCTATTATCTGAGGAAATCTAAATTGCCTCTTCCTGTGCTAATGAACTACTGTACCAAGTGTGTGGGGATTTGAGAACAAGATAGATTTATTAATGAGTGCCTAATTAAAGGGACAGTTACAGAGTTCTTGGGAGGGGTGGGGGTGGCAATGAGGGGAATGTTTCTTTATCTTATGAAGACTGACACTTTTTATGACAAAATGAAAATGTTTTACATCTAGTTTAAATTCTTAAATGTCACAATTTAGAAACCGTATGTAGAGTTAAGTTTAATTAAATGCAATAGAATGTGACACCCTCCTCCTTGTTGAGGGTGGGGTATGCAGACCTTTCTGTCACAGCTGTTCTCCAGCTTTCTCGACAACCAGCCCTAGTGCTATTTTTTTTTTTCCATCTAACACTGCCCTGAAAACCCAGCTCTGAAAACAATGTAAGTGCACTAAAGTGGAAGCCTGCATCTGAAGCTCTGGGAAGTACTTGGCCTCACTGTGGACACACAGCATGCGTTAATGACTCCCTGCCCTGACCCTCTGTACACAGTGCCTGCTACCCATCAGGGAGCCCATAAAAAGAGTTTCCATAATTGATCCTTAATTCCCCCCATTATACTCCTTGGTGTGAGGATGCAAAGTGGGTTGGAAGTAGCTGTGTTTAGGACTTGAAAGACATAAAGGCATGTTGGTCATGTTCGGCAATGGGAATCAGTGATTTGGCTCGCTATCCAATCCGATCTAATCATCACTGATGTTACCAGATGCAGAGCTACCCACTGGGCAGCAGGCAGGAATACCGGGGCTCCTGTGCAAGAGCAGGGAACAGGGAGAGGGGCTGGAGGCGCTGCAATGGGCTGGTGCACGGCAGCAAGCTTCTACCACTGCCAGCTCTCTGTGCGCTGTATCCTGCTTTTTAGCAGCTCCAAGGTTCTCCAGCACCTGCTCCTGAGAGTCCGCATCCGTAAGGAGCCCACCACGGTGCCCATGATAGGTCCATGATGACAAAGGGAATGAGGGCTACTTTTTGAACCATCTGAGAGGGAAACAAGCCAGAAAAGGCTGGGCTCTGCCAAGATCACTAGAGGTTACAACAGTGATGCAGAGACGTCACATAGCAGGAAGGTCTGTAAGCATGGGACAGTAAGCTGCAGAGAGAAATAGCTGAATGAGGCTGGAAAAAGATGATTTCTGTAATCAAGATAATCCACTCATTTTTTTTTCTTTAAGTTAATTTAGTGTCCCAGTTACCTTCAACTGGGAGTCAAAGGGGTTCTGCATTCTGTTTGCCCCTCTAGCCAGGTAAAGGATGAGGCTGGGAAGAGAAGCTTGTCCTTTATTTTTATTAACCAAAGCTACTGCTTAAATGATTGGCTCACATATGGAGACTCTAGAGTTCGATGTCCTGAGAAACAGTTTCTTATTCTTTGAAGACTCACAAAGGATTTCTCAGAGAATGTTGTGAACTGGATTACAATTTTTATAACAGACCCATGGAGTAGAAGAGGTATTTTTTCCAGCTGTATGCATGAAAATAATCTCATTCATTTATATAATGAATATTAGTGAGATTTCCCCAGTTAGTCCACTATGTCTTCTTTTATTGAATAAATAGAGGTGCACCGTGAAACATCAGCTCCTTCATGCAGAACCCAGTAGAGGTTTAAAATTGTCCTCCCCTTAGTAAGAAATTATAGCTGCCTCCTTGCACTGCTGTATTGGAGAAGTTACCCAGCCTATGCCATATTTCTACTGCGCTTGCAAATCGAGAGCACAACTTTAGCATTCTGGGTTTGAAGAAAAGGGATGAAGATAGAGCCAAACCTGGCTAGAAGGTCCCCCAGGGAGAAGGGTCAGCAGTCCACATAAGTGTTTGAAGAGCTGTGCTCAGCCAGGCCTTGCAGCAAACAGTGTCCATATTGACATCCGTCCTGCTGTGGCCCTTAAGACAGAGTTGTCCTGCCTTTGCAGATACTTGGGAGTGTTGTCAAGCAAGAGGTACTGTCTAGGTTTAGGCCAACAGACATGGCTGGGGCTACAGGCAATCGACTCCACCTTCTAGGGAGAAGGCCTCAAGCAGAGGACTGAGGTTCTGGGCTCATCACAGTGGGAAACTATTAAAAATTTCTATAATGGAAAAAGAGAGCCAGACCCGGGGTCAGCTTCTTGATGAACTAGGATCCAGGGACCAAACCTGGCTGGGTGAGAACACCTGGCTTGCAGGTTCCAGGGTAAGGTCAAGGGAAACTTAAAAGATGGTGTCTGAAGGTGAACCTGGAGTTGAGATGCACACTCCAGTTTTGAGAATGCGGAGTAACTTTCCTCAGAGGCAACTGGGATGTGAGAGGGCAGGCAGCATACACGAGGCCTTTTGCAGCTCGTGGTCATACTGTCCGCTCCCAGACTCAGTCTGTCTGCTCTGGGCCCAGCTCCCTTTGACTCAAGGACAGGGTGTGCCAACCTACTGGTGTTCAGATCTTTGGTACTGAGTTTGGGTGGGGCTGGAGCAGCCTGGGACTGATGATTTTCACTCTAACTCTGGCGGAAGATGATTCCTGGGACCTGGTGTGCTGTCACACTGTGGACTCAGGGGGCCTGTGTCCACTGCAGAGTGACGTGCTGAGTAAAGAGAAGCTCAGCTCATCTCGGAGGACAATTTCCTGCTCCAGTTGGCAACAGAGTGCTGTCCTTTGAGTCGGACCCTTTGCTCGAGGGTGAAGAGCTGTGAAGGTGTTAGTGTGGATAAAGGTTTTTCCCATAGCTTCCTAAACTTCAGTGAGTCCAGTGCGGAGCTCTATTGTCAGCAGAGATGGACTCTGCCACGCATCTCTTTGAGAAAAACTGGTGTGGGGCTCTTATTTGTGTGGAAGAGCTAGGGATACAACCAAAGGTGCTTTAGGGGATTTTGAGATAGTATTGGATGGCTTCTCTAGAAACTGAAGATTTCAGGCAATCCTATACACTCACACCCCACAAATCCCTAACATGACAAGGTAGGGACATGTGACATCTTCCTGTTGCAAAAGCTGAGGTGTTTCCGCTAAGCTGCTGATCATAGTTAAGAAATGTAAATCTCTCAGCATTTATTGGAGGTCCTAGAGTCAGATCTTAGAATCAACGTCTGCCAAGACTAGAGCCTTTTAACTCCTCCTTCTGCAAAAGTGAGGCCAGAAAAAGAAAATGACTTTTTTAGTAGGATCCAGCAATATGTGGAGAACTTGGGTTGGAATTCAGTCTCCTAACTCCCTGATTTCTGCAGAAGAGATAGGATCTATCATACCACACCACATGCCACCAGGAACTGGAACTGTATAAATCTGCCCAGTGAGGAAGGTGAAGCAGGGATATGGTGTCCCCATGATTGGGTCCCACAACTCGTCACTTCTATCTGCAATCCTAGGTTTTACTTTCTTTGTTTCAAGATGGAACAATTGTCTCTCAGCTAGACATTCCAAGAAAAAGGATTGTGGTCTTACTGTTTTAATACAAGCTAAGCACAAGGTCCTTTTAAATGCCAGGCTGGAATCGACGTTGCATCACCTTCTCTTGACCAGCTTTCACAGAGGGTGCACTGCCAAGATGACCAGATACAGAGGACTCCCCAGTGGCCCTCTGTTGTCATAGTCTGTGCTTGCATCTGGTAAGTAGAAGGATGTAAAAGAACAAATTCTAACAACTCCAAGAAGAGAAATTAATAACATCCCACAACCCACCCTGGCACAAGATACCTTCACAGATGTCTTCTCCCTTACACACTCCCCTGGCATGTAGGAGAGGCGTGCCTTCATAGCTAACCTGTGGACTCTTTTGTCACAGAGGCAGAAGAGATGACTATAGCCAGGATCCCCAAATGTCCTCTCACTGGACAGGTAACCCCACTGTTGCTTTTTAAGGTTATTCCACAGGGAAGATCTGATTAGCAATGGTTCAGGAAAAGTATCTGTCCCATACAGGGCTGTGGGTCACTCAGAACCTGGGTAACTTTGGTCCCCAAAGAGTGTGTCTTCCATAGACTGCACTCAACCCAACCATTGGTAAGAAATAAGCATCTGGGTGAGCAGGAGATAAAGCAGAATGGATGGACTTTGTGAAGACACCTGTATTAATAAGGGTTTTTTAGGAAAACAGAATCGATAGGATATGTGTGATATCTAATTCTGTACATACTATAAAATTAATGATATATTAATACAATTGTATTTAATAAAAATATTATATAGTTTAACAAACACTAATCATATATATTAATAATATAGAATTGTATGCACACACACACACACACACATATATATATATATATAGAGAGAGAAAGATTTTAAGGAATTGACTCTTGCTATTATGGAGGCTAAAAGTCCAAAATCTCTAGGGTGGGCTGGTAGTTGGAGTCCCAGGGAAGAGCTGATGTTATAATCCAAATCCAAAGGCTGTCTGCTGCAGAATTCCCTCTTGCTCAGGGGAGGTCAGCCTTTGCTCTAAGGCCTTCAGCTGATCAGATGAGGCCCACCCACCATTTGCCCAGCCATGGTGATGCATAAAATGAACAATTCCAATGCCTTTCAAATTAAATTTTGTGTGAAAAGGGAAAAGTCAAGGGATCTGTAATATTTGGAAAAGACACCTTGGAGGAGACTGGAGTGAAGATAAGCGTGATGAGGATAGAAAGATGTGAGGAGGCAAATCGTGAATACAAGAATTGAGAAGGGGACAATCTCCAAGAGCTCAGTTTGCAACAGTTCAAGAACATTGGGCAATGTGACTAATAGACGATCATCTTTGCGCTGACTCACCCTGAGCTATCACCCCAGGGCAGCAGTGGGTAGGGAGGTATGTTCCTTAAGGGCCCACTCCAATCTCAGGAACTTTAAAAAGCTTTTTGTGGGTAGTATAACAAATAATGAAGAGCACTAATTATGACTCAGATCTCCCATATCTGCCAGTAGTTTATGGAAAATTGTTGCACTTACCAGAATATATTGTAGTGTTCTGTTTGCCTATCTCATAACGCACATTAGTGGGTTAATTCCTCTCGGGCAAATGATTTATCTATCCCTGTGTCTTTGAAGCCCAGCACAGTGTTCTCTGTTGGTTATGTGATGGAACCAGCGTGTCCCCTAAAGATGAAAAAAGAGACCAAAAAGCAGGTGATAGAGCCCCCAAGCCCCCACACTCAGTTTCTTTGTAAAAACTTGATCATTCCCATTTCTCTAAGTCCAGCCTGAAAGCATTGCTCATTCCCTCCCCTTCTCAGCCCAACTCCCTCCAGCTACAATAGTATTGTGTAAATTAATATTGAATTTCCTACCCGTTTGTGGATCACGTTCTTTTTCTAGCCTTGTGGCAGCAGGGGAATTCGCCCTTATTTGATATCATAAAACACAGCAACCCTGTGTTTCAGCTTGCCAACTGAAGGGACTCCTGCAAATGGGTATATTTCCATAGACCTACACAATAGGCCTAATTGCATGGGTTTGCAGTGTAAGCAGAGGTCGTTTGATTACTAGCTGTTTCGTACCATGAAAGTGCACATTAATTATTTAAGGGATGGACTTATAATTATTGTAAGCCTTAAGTAATTACCTATAATTTTGGCAAGGGTTAGAAAAACTGATAGTGTAGCAAATTCAGGGTTTAGTCATTAGTAAGATCATAATTACATTTAAATTGCAAAATGAAAATTATGCAATTTATCTCCCCAATAATGCATAAACATTACAGTGATTGTGGGTTTTAATGGACTATAAAAAGTAAAGCAGCAATGGGCAGTCAGGGACAATTTCAGCCCCTTGTTATTATTTTTTATTTTAACTGCTTCTTCCATACCATTGTTTTGTCCACTCCTCCTTAGGTTAGCAGTGGCACTAGAGGTTTTCTTTGAAAGTGAAAACAATTGCTCTTTGAGGGAGAGGAATAAAGTGAGGCTACTCATGATAAACCTTAAATAGCAGTTGAGTATTTGAACCAAAGCAAAGGAAAGAAAAAACCTATATAGGGATTCTTAACAGATTCTCAAAATACTCTCATACTGGAATTTTCATTGGAATGAGATTATTATACCTATTTTACAGATGAGGAAACTAAAATTCAGAGAGGGGGTGAGACTAGCTCACAGTTGTATAGCTGGGGCAGCTACCCTGCATCCTGGTGCTTTACACTTGGTTGTCCCCACCTGGTCCTGCTGTATTCAGTCAAGGAAAACTCATTTAGTGGCAGGGAAAGCATTGTAGGGGCTAGTTTTTGCCAGCAAACACAGCTACACTATGTTTAGGCATGAAATTATGATATTTTCTTAGGGGCCCATCGGCCTAAAGTCTTTTCTCTTTTCCATGCTTGCAAAATGAAGCTCAAATACCTCCTCCCAGGGGAAGCGCTTCCTGGGCCAGAATTCCTCACCACTTGCTTTGTTCCCATACTGGCCTGGCAATTGTCTCCATTGTGATTCAAATTAATCACCGATAAATGCTAAGAAAATGCAATGTATCCCAGCTGGACTGAGAATCCTTAAAGAAAAGCATCCTGGTTCATACATGGGTAGCAGTCTGGTGGGAACTGAGGAAATGTTTGTTACATGAGTCAATCAATTAATCAATCTTGTATGAATTGTCCACTCTGCTTATTATCTCATGTTAGATTCAGTGAAGCTTGTAAAGAAATGTAATAGTTCCTATCTGCTCAAGACACTGCAATCCAGCAAAGAGAAACAGATAGCAGGTGAGAGACAAAATGTCAATGTCAACGTGTTTATCATTCCGGAAAAACCAACGCGTTATAAGTGTTTGCTGAGGTAAGTTACCAGTTTTACCTCTGCTGGAATGCCCCAGGAGTTGCCTAGACACCTCTCTGCCTTGCTTCATCAGGTTCATTTTTACCTAGATGCAGGAAGATAAATATTTCCTGTTGTCATTATCTAATTATGGGATGATGCCAACAGTAAATATTGATGGAGCGCCTAATCTGTGCCAGGCTCCATGCTGGAAATAAGACACCAAAAAGAACAAAAGCCAGCTTGTGCATCTGTCAGGAAGATAGACTCTGGCAGTACAAACATAAAACAGAACAGGATGTATACTTATAATCCATAAGAGAGAGAGTATTCCGGAAGGGCAGAGAAGGTGAATATGCCCCCAGTGGAGGGGGATAGAGGAAACACTTATATGAGACTTGGGTTTTGAAAGATACCCTGAAAAATAAGAAAAGATTTCAATAGTCAGGGAAGAAGGTGTGGAATGTGCAATTCTAAGAGTAACAGTATGAGTGAAAACAGGGTGTGTTTAATTTGCACAACTGATCTTTCAGGCTGTGGAGGCTTCATGATCTCTTAGGGTAGTGACTGATTGCTGGTTCTTGTTAGTCTCCGGATCCCAGTTAGGCCCTATGTTCTGATCCTGGCTCACAGTGCAGTGGGGAGGACTATTTGTATGGCCTACCAGCAACATCCTGCCAGGACCTCACGGTGGCTCAGAGTGACAGGGAGTCTGCATGGGTCATGCTGCTCTGCGTAAATGATTGTTTGCATACCTGCTTTGAGCAGGAACTGAAAAGAAGCTGTCAAGCAGCCTGGCTGTGGCACCTCTTCCAGGAACCTGTAACTCATGTTTAGAACAGAGTGTTGTTAGGTGAAATTTGCTTGATTAGGAAAACTTAACTATTTCCAGAACTCTGGCTCGCATGGCTTGGAGGAATCAGATGCAGGTACAATTCATGAAAAAACTGAATGAGTGTTTCATCTCACATAACAGTTCAGTGCTGGATACTACGGAGCACAGAATACCAATGATCACACCATCCCTGCCCTTAGGAAACTTTACAGTTAATGGAGGATAGGAGGGAAGACCAGACAAATACACAGACAGCTGTACTCTAAGATAGAACATAACTCACGTAAAGAAGTAGTGAGTGCAATTGAGCAGAAGAGAGCATGATCACCTTGGCTGAGAATGCTGGCCACCATTTCTGATTAAGGCTTTGGCGTTTAAACTCAGTCTTGAAGGAAAGGTAGGAGTCTGTGAATGAGAGATGAGGGAATAAATTATCAGCGAGGAAACAGCACTACAGAGGCAGGCAAATGGGCAGAAAAGCACTTATCATCTGTGTTAATGGGAATTATCCTCCTGATCAAGTAACTGAAAAGCCAATTTGCCAAATCTTAGGTAAAATGGAAATTAAGAAGGCTCACAAAACTGAGCCAGGCAGAGGTATAGCAGGTCATAATGACAAGTGGCTTGAAAGTCACCAGAACTTAACCGTTTCAACCCCTATCTCTCTCATTCTCCTAGATCATCTTTCTCTTCCTGGTGGGAAACATGGTGCCAGCCCTCCTGTTAGCATACTTCTCAGATTCCAGTCTAAGTTCTAAAATTGTGTGCAGGTGCCCAGCTCAGGTGGAATGCCCACCTCTGTGCCAACT
This sequence comes from Manis javanica, assembly GCF_040802235.1. NCBI lineage: Eukaryota > Metazoa > Chordata > Mammalia > Pholidota > Manidae > Manis > Manis javanica. Next base: position 37,895,643 of record NC_133165.1, on the reverse strand, counting down.
ACCATGGTTCTTATAAAAACCTGGAATTAAAAGAATATGTATGTCACTTCCAAAACCACATTTTGGACTTGGGACGGAGCATTCATGAGAAGGAAGGGTACAGGTGGGTGAATGACAAAACATATTTCAGAAGAATGTGGACCAATAAGCGATGTCTCAAAATGCACAATGTAAAATTATTGGGAGACTTGATCAGAACCAGATTATGGAGCAAGTTGAATGCTAGTTTATGAAGTGCATTCTTTGCACTCAAGATGATATTTAGCACACTGGGGAGCTCTGAGTAGATGCTGTTTATCATATCATTCTACCTGGCTTTTCACTAACTTTCTATTAAATCAGCCACTATAGATTAGATTAAGGGAGACCTATTACATAGAAACAAAGGTTGAGATTTTATCGCAAAGACCAGATAAACTGGATAGGATAGAGATAATAATAAAATGCATTCAGTTTGAAAGCATTTTACTTACAAGATAATGGCCGGTTTTAATTGTGGGTGCATGTGTGCGTCCGGCAGAGAGGGAGTGAGACAGTAGTGTTTAATGGCTTCTGCTTCGCTGAAATATACGTGGTGGGTATCCTGACCCTGCAGGGCTGGCACATCAGACCCATCTTGGTGAAGATCAGCTTCCAAATTTGTGTATTAACTCCGCTGACAGCCAAGTTCTAGTTCTCTTTTAATAAAATACACCTGCTGTGGAGAGTGTGAAAAATGTTCATTCCACAGGGACTTCCACTGTAGTTTTCCTCTGGAAAATGAACGCAAGCTTGTCTCCTTCCCAAGGACATTGTACTTCCTCTAGCATTCGAGTTAGAGAAGGGTTCACGGATTTTCCTGATGTTTCCATCTAAACTGCCTTAGCCCAGGAGAAAGCATTATTTAGATTATCCCCCAGTGATGGAGAGTGTCCAACTTTTGCTCTGCCCTCCTTCCATGAATTTGCTTTGAGCTGATGTCTTTACTAGGGGCCCAAAGGACTCTGCATCTTCAATTGAGAAGAAGGTTCATTTTTTCATGGGATGGTGTTTCCCTCATATGGGGAATGGTAACAAACCCAGCCCTTAAATGCTGACTTGTCAGGAAATGATGACAGGTGGGCTGAGTCAGGAGTTTGACAGTGAGAAATGAGTTAGAAGGAAGTCAGTTATCCTTCCCAAAGGCCGCAAACAACTGCCAGCTTCTGGGGTCCTGGCTGGAGAATGAGTAGTTCCCTTTCCAGCCACAGTGAAAGCTGTCTCACTCTTGGGCAGCGATAGGTCTGGAATTGCTAAGAAGTGAACCCTATACAAGGTCTTCGCATGCTTGCTGCCTATGGGTACATCCACGGGATGTGAGATACAATGAATGTCAGTGCCTGGGGTCAGTACTGAAAAGTTGCTGACCAAGTTAGATCAGATTTTGTCTGCACGTATCTAAAAAGCTCCACGTGTATGTGAGGCCCACCGGGAATAGGTGGCCGGTCAGTGTCAGACAGGAGGAGGCGCAGCCAGGATTGATCACGAGGCTGCAGGCAGATGTCACAGAGAGTCAGCCAGTGTCAGAAGTTTGCCACAGGGGTTGAGACAGTGTATAAAGGTGATCATAGTCTTGGGTGTGGTTGAGCAGCCTTGTCTCAGCAGCATTCAATGAGGGAGGTATAGCCAATGACGTGCGTGAGTGACATCAGGTGGGGCTGGTCCAAATTTAGTGAGTTTTCTCCTTTCACAACAAGATCCAGCTTCCAGGAAAGGACCAGGATTGAGCACTGCAAGACTCTGAGAGCCCACCATTTCAGTGGGCTGGCATCCCAGGAAGGGCTCAGAACCCACAGAAAGACTGGGGTAAGTCTTTCTTGAGGCAGGGTAAGACTGGGGAGAAAAGAGTAGATTCAAGCAGAAGCCAGTGCTCCGGCCTGTGACGCCAGACAGGCTCGGTGTGGAGAACGGCTCTCACTTCCAGGCTATATGGGTGACAGGGCTCACGGCATCCTACCTCTAGGTTCAGGTGGTTTTGTCCCAGGTGCCACTGCACACTGAGGCCAAGGCTGCTGTGTGGCATTCCAGCTCGATCAGACTCGGACTCTCCTGGTGGGTCCCTCCGATACCAGGCAGTGGGAGCTAAGGAAGAAACACCCTGGGCCTGACCTGTCAGAGACATTTTCCAATAAGATCCAGGCTGTACCAGCAAATTAAATTCTCCTGACTCTGACCGCTAGAATTTCCCTCAAAAATATTGTCCTCTGTCAGAGGTGCTCTGGAGGCTTTTTGATGAACTACAATGTCAGTTCCAAGGCCACAATAATTTTTTAAATTCAATTCCACATAGCAGAGGCCTCTGGGTTGTAATTAGAATAGCTCATTGTTTTATTTGATTATAAGTGTAATACATGCTCCTTATGGAACATATAGAAAATTATTGATGAAAATGGACAATATTTTACTAGGATGGCTAGTATCTCTGAAAGATAAATAGCTAAAATTGGTGAGTGATATAAGACCCTAAAAATCTCAATGTAATTTTCCCCTTAGACTTTGGTGCTCTGTGTGGCCACCCACTTGTGGATGTGCAAAAGTGATCTTTCCTTCAACAAATGCAAGACAGGCAAGTGAGGGCATGGAGGATACAAATGGGAGGCAGCCAGAAAAACCCTTTCTTTTTTATTTTTACATGTATTTTCATACTTCCATTTGAGCAGAGACTAGTCTGGTGTATTTGAAAATTCACTTCAAAGGAAATAATAAAATCTTGGTGCAAGAGAAATTGAGATGCTTTCCAATTTCCCAACTTCAATAAAATGCTCCCCAGCACGTCTCTGAAAGTCACTCTGGGCAGGAAATTGACAGCAATGGTTCATTTTCAAGGTGATGAGTTAGGGGACAGTGAGGGTGGCACGGAAACCAAGGCCAGTATAGTACAGGAACAGGGAGAAATTGATCTCACCAGCAGTGGGTGCCAAGATTTCAAGGCTCCAAGTGCAAAGATTATGGCTAATTATGATCTAAGGGCAGTTTTGAAAGATCTGAGCAATGGTGTGTAGCTTCAGAAGCTTCTGAAAACATAATAATTATCACCCAAGGACTGTCAAAATCACAGACCCAGGAATGTTCCTCAAATTGAAACAATGGGTATTTATTGTGTCTCTTGATGAATCTAGATTATTTATATGACTCAGGGTGGAGAAGAGCAACAAGGCCAGTCAGGAGCAACACCTCCCGGCTTCTGCCTCAAGCCCATTGCCCTGTCATGAGCCCACAGCGTGAACATCCCCTAATTTGCTCTCCCGGGTCTCTGAACCCTTCAGTCATTCTTTGTTTCCTCTTCCCACCTCAGGCTTACTTTCCTTTCATGACAGTCTGGATTTCACAGGTGTCAGGATATATTACTTCCCAGATGGACTCTTTCCTAGCATATGCTTCTGACTGCATCTCCATGCACCCTGATCCTCTGGGACCCTTCCAGGAAAGTGAATTCCAATAAAGAACAGCAGCCAGGGTTTAATCCTGTGTTGCTTGGATAGAAAAGTTTTATTGGAACTAGAACAACAGGACAAGAACACCATCAGCTAGACTGGATTCAGGGTTGAGAGCTCTGTCCACTGGGGAAATACATGGCACATCAGACCCAGAGCAAAAGTCAAGCCAGACAAATGCTCCTGGCATAGACTGTGGTTGGTGGTCTACAGAGTGAGGTTCATTCAGTGGTCACAATCCTCAATTGATGCAGGTCGAGAGGCTGGTCCAAGGTTCACAAAGCTGGAAGTTGCAGACTTGGGATGTGACCTCAGGCATACTCATTAACCTTATTACACAGAAGAGAGATCTGAGGTCCATAACTGGGAAAGGTTGTTCCTCAAAGATAAGCACAAAGAAGGTGAAATGTGTGCAAAAACTAGAAACACAATTGTCCACTGCACTGCAGTATTTACAACCATCCCACCTCCCTTACATATATTTCTCAAAATACCTTCACTTAAGATAATTCAGTATTACCTGAAAATACCTCACCTCTTTACCAACAAGGAGCAAACGAAATTATCAGTCATGCCTCCAGGTCTACATCTAGAATCTCTGCAGGACATTTACTTCATCATCACTTCTGTCTGAGCAGTCTATAGATATTTTGCATTCTGTGAAGTAGATGGTTAACTACCACCCATCCAACCTACATACCAGGTGGGGCAAAATGAAGAGGAAAGAGGAGGGAAATTAATGAAAAAACAAAAATGCACATTTGGCACTGGCTACTTACCTTATTTGTGTCCACCTGCCCCTCTTTATCTCCTGTATTATTACCTTTACATGTCTAAAGTGAGCTCTTGATCTTCTCCCAAAACCTGCATGATCGCCTTTCCTCACCTTTTCCCAGCACTTCAGCCAGGGGAGGCTCTTGGGTGAACAGGACCATCCAAATCTGCAGCCGAGGGGCTGTGCATCCTTCGTGTACCTGTGTGTGCAGTCACTGTCATCCCCCATGACCTTTGTTACAAGTCGGAGTGGCTCAACTATCCCAGGGAGCCCCGGCGCTCTGCCCAAACATGTCCTGTTCCTCATTGTTTAACAGCAGCCCAATTTCTCCTTCATACATCGATCATCCCAGCCAATGGGGTAACCACTTTTGTCCCAGTGCAATGAGTAGCAGGAAATATTTGGGTGGCTGTCTCAGCTTCCAATTCCACTCTCCTCAGAGAGTCAGAATCATGGGTGCAGGAAGTGAAAACTTTATAAATGGGTCATTAGGTATGTTCATGAGAGATATCCTTCTCCCTTCCCCCTCCTTGGGACTGGACTGTGTACTCCAGCTATGGGGGAAATAGCAGCATATTCTGGAGCCAGGACACCACCTTCAGAAAGACAGCGCCTAGCCTCAAAAGCACTGTCTTCCAGCTGGCACTGTAATTGAGCCATTGGCAAGCCATTGCACCAAGCTGCAGGGTCAGGTGCTTCTGGGCAATGGGATTCCGGGTAAGAGCGAATCGCATGGGCATCAGCTCATTGCCTTTCCTCTCCGCCCAGGAGTACATTCTTTGGTCAGAAGCAATGTTGTGTGAGACAGTGAATAACATATTCAGTGACTTGACAGATGACAATGTTGGCAGAGGCCTGACAGGACAGCAAGCAGAAGCAAATCGAATCCAGAATAAAGGTCTGTTCCAACAGGACAAATTGCAGAGCCCTGTATTACAGGAAGGGCCCAGTGTGACTGACCTGCCACCCGGCAGCTGCATGACCTCCTAGAGGTATGTTACCATGTCAGCGGCCCCTCACATCCAAGGCTGGCTGCCGATGTCAGCGTACTGGTCAGTCTCGAGCGACAGCCATTCACAGGAGGGCCTCGGGGAGAGGAAGCCCATCTTGTTGAGCCTATTTGTAGCCTCTGTCCTGAGTACCAATGTTGCCATTCTGGTTACTGGGTCCTTTGCTCGGTACTTGGGCATTTTCGGAGGAGAGTGATAGTATTAAAAATATGAGTTGATCTGTCTGACTTTTAAAAGCATACTCAACCGAGGGGGCATTTTGGTGAGCATTTACACTTGGATACAAGTATTCTCAGTGTAAAAGCTCTAATCCACCTATTTCTTCTGCACCTGCCTTGTCATCAATATCCTGGTGTCACTCCTTCCAGCTCTGTGTCTATGCAGCCACCCTAGCCTGCTTCCTTTGCTCTGTATTGTCTATGTTAGCGGCAGCCTGACTCATCCACAGTGATGGCATGATTCTAGGTGATTATGGGCAATAACATAATTAGCTGTTTTTGCCATTGTTGATGAAGATTTGAAGGTGGAGGGACACCCAACACTGTCGGGAATGCTAAAGAACAAGGACCGAGGGAACTCAAGGGTCCGGGTGGCGTGGATGCTGAGAGTCCCACCAGAGTACAGCTGCTGGATAAATGACAGGCACCAGCTCGGTGCTTGCTGCCATTGCTCATGACTCACATCATTCTACTGCAGTGCCTGACGGATCCTGCTTAGACACCATGTCTCCACTTCTTGGCTCTTCCAGACTGTATCTCACGGGAGAGAAACACTTTCTCAAAGGGAAATCAAGTTGCCAATATCAAAGGTGAAATGGACAGTACACAGCCATAAACTCTACAAATGTCTGCTACACTGGACTCCGTGGTTTAAAGATTTCAAGGGGTTCAGAGGTCTTTTGGTGGGATGGTTTGGTGGCTTAGATGTGCTAGTTGGGTGGGGGTGGAGTGACCATTACCTGCTTAGAAAGTTGGTACGTAATAAATGCTACCTCCTTCCCACCACCCACCTCTCTCTTTTCCCCGTTTCATCTCCCTGTCCATGTCCGAGTTGCTGACCCTACTGTCTGGTCTGTGATAATCACTCACATTCATCTCACTTTTTGCCTCACTGGCCTCAAGCCTGCACACCAGACCACACAGCCCACTTTTGGTCTGGAAGGTATGGCTGTGGTGGCCCCAGGCTGCTCCCATCTGGGCTTTGCAGGCATAGAATCATATACAAGACTTCCATAAAGGGAAGAGGTGTGTTTTGCCTCCTGGCAGGTTTACAGCAGGTCTGAGAGATTTCTGGGCTCAGGTGTCAGACCCAGAAGTAAGGCAGGGGGCTTGGGCAAGAGCAAGGAGAGCAGAAGAAACTAGAAAAAGGCTTTGTGTGTGTATTGCTCCCAAGAGTGGTGACGCTGCATCTCTAAGACGTTTGCTGTACGTGGTTCCCTGACATGCTCCAACTGTTCTTGAGAGGGGGCCTGGAGAAGGCCTGCAGGCTGTGATGTCAGGGAACCTTGGCTCCAGCCCCAGCTGGCACTTCACTGACTCTGCTCCTTGTGTATTTCCCTTCTGAGTCTTGGTTTCCTCCTCTGTGGAGTACAATAAAGAACAGTGTTTGGATAAGTGTGGGTGTGCACATGCATGCATATTTATGATTCACACATGTAGTTATACACTCTGCAATGCATTTTATCTACATTATTTTATTTAATAGCCCCACCTAGCTTTAGGGCTTACATATTATTAAACTTACTTGATAGATGAGAAAACTGAAGCTCATAGAAAGGGCCATGACCAGACTGTGAACAGACGGTTTAGCTGGCACCAGAGTCCTGTCTGTCTGACCCAGATGTGTGTGTTTGCACAGTCCTACTCTGCAGCCTGGGCACTTGCAGTGTGAGTACCGTGTCTGGGACAGAGCGACCACTCCATGATTATTGCTACTCTGTTTGAACATAGGCTTAGCTGCCACTCACGAGTCTAGCTGACTCCATGCACGTGGGTGTAGCTGCCATGAGCAATATTTCAGTAGAGCTTGTCACTGAGAGCATTTCCATATGCTAATAAAAATTAATAATTCATGTTCAGTAATCTGCCTAGTGCCTTTCCCACCCCCATTTCTCTCTGGGAGACAAAGTAGAGTAGACATGATGCTTCCCAGAGGGAAGGCCCAGCCATCTGCATAATAATCTCCACCCAGGGCTTGGTGGGCCCGAGTCTTTCCTGCTGAAGGTGGGGTGAATGACTGAGGTGGGGGTTACAAGTCAATGCCAGGCTCTCCTTTAGGGGGCCCTACATGCTCTGTGCTGGCATCCAGGACCACAGGGAGTTGCGTCTGTCTGCACTGGGAATGCGCTCTGCTGCTGAGCATTTATATCTGAGTGGACTTTTCACAGTGATGATTTTAAATTAGCCACCCCATGATTTTCTGGACTTTGTGGAGCCTGAGCAAACCCTCCCTGGGGAGCAGGCTTAGCAGGCCACAAGGGCTTTTCCTACTTAGGCTAATGTCTGTATCACCCTCGAGCTTGGAGGAATTTTCCAAGCCACTAATTTGTACTTTGCCAAGAGACAAGAGTGATGAGTGGTATTATTTTAGGCTTTCTAAACTGGAGCACCGCTTTTGGGTACTAGATGTTCTCAATTTCTAATTTCCTTTAACTCAGAGATCTGGCGGCTTTTGTTGTACTTAAAAGGGCAGTTGGGTTTTTCAGAGAAGTATTTCTGGCCTCTCTCTTTGACGTACTAAATGATAACTTTTGTTTCTGCAATTCAGTTCAACAAATATTTATCATGTGCTTATTAGATGTCAGGCTCAGAGCTAAGTGCTGCAGAGGGCATAAAGGCTGGTGATTCACTTATTCATTCATACATTCGTCTAGCTATTCATTCAACAACATTTTGGAGCACCTGCTGCTGATCAGTCACTGGCAGGTGCTAGGCTGGAGATGGATGTCAGTTGCGATTGTGTTCTGCTTTGTTAACAAAAAACCTAATTAAAGTGCCTTAATAAATAAGGATTTTCTTTTTCTTATATACCAAGAAGCTTGCAATCAGATAATTACTGGTATTCATTAATAGGCTCTGTGATGTTCAGGGTGATATTTCTGCTATCACTGAGCCTCTTCCTCATGATCTCAAGATGGGTGCTGCAGCTCCAGCTATAACTTCCATTTTGAGGTAGGAAGAAGGAAAGACTGAGTCAGCTAAGTTAGGATATTTTTATCAAGAGAAACAAACTTTTCCCTCATCACTCACTCTCAGTCAATTTCCTCTTATATATCATTGGTCAAGACAAAGTCACTGGTCACTTCCTATGTGCAAGGGAACTTGGGCAAGGGACTGGGCTGTCATGACTGGCTTTGCTCTGTCACACTTCTTCGTGGCCTTCTGAAGTAAGGAAGAAAGGAGGATACTACTGGATACATAACAGTATTTGCAAAAATACTAAATGAAAGATTCAATGTCCTTGCCTTCAAGGAATTCTCCATCTAGTGGCAGAGGCAGAGGAAAGCGAGTGGCAGGACATGCGATTGGTGGAAGGGAAGACCACAGTTATACTGAGCACCTCTTGTATAGGAGTTCAGGTGCTTCTCAATATAAACCTGTGAGAGAGGTGAAACAGACATCATTAGTTCCCCTTTATAAATGTCCTCACCTGTAACGCTGAGGCAGGAAGAGGCTCACTGATGGTATTCTGGGGGCCACATTGGTGATGTATAGAAATCTGGCCAACAAATCTAGGTCTGCTGACTCTTCCCCACAGTTCTTACCCTTTTCTAACCATCTAGCTTTTGACATGTGAGGCTCCTGTTTTCCCTCCTTAGATTGTAAGTCAGCAGGTGGTTGTGTGGCTCTGACACAGCCTCAGCCAACTGCCAAAGCCTTACCTGCTTACCTACTTACTGACCCACCCACCATTTCACTCACCCACCCACACCTTCCCACCCCTCACCCATGCATGTGTCCCCAAAATAACATTGATGTGAAGACGGTAGGCATGGGACAAATGTTACAGCAGTGAGCACTGAATAAATGAGGGATTCATTAATCCTAAAAGTCAGATATTTTTAAAAGGAACACAAACTACACACCTAAATGGTAGTTTTAATTGTTTTCCCTTCCTAGTAATGTGATGCCCCACAGAAACCCCAAGTTGCAGCTCCCTTGTCAATAGGCATTTCTACCCAGATGAAGATACTGGCAAGTTCATGACCTTCAGAAATGGAAGGTCTCAAATTAACTTGCCCAAGGAAGTCAGCCGGATGAGAATCTCCTTACTGAATGCCCAAATGCCTTAGATCCACCTTGCACTGTGCAAGGCTCTCAGGCATGCCCCTTACTTGAACTCCAGATTTCTCTCCTGAGCAAAATGACCCCTCTGACTACTTCCCAGTGGACTTAAACTAATAGCAATAATGGCTGTAAAGACTGAAGTCTGAGGTTAGCAATTTCCAGATTATGTCTCATTTAGTTTTCACAATTTCCCCTGGGAATGATATTATCTCCATAGAATGGACAAGGACCTGAAAGCACAGAGGAGCAAAGCAATTTACCCAGGGTGGCTCAGCTAACATGATCGTGACAGGGTTATGATTTGAACCCGGGGCTCACCAACCCTGTGCTCGTAAGCCCAGGGCAAACTGCCTCCATATAAATCTGCTGTGGTCCTCACCAGCGCTTCGGCACCATCCAGTGGACCTTTGTGACACAGGGGAAACATTACGTACCTATGCTATCCAATACAGCAACCGCCAGCCACTTGAAATGTGGCTGACGCAACTGGGAACCAGATTTTTTATTTCACTGAATTTTCATTAATTTAAATAGTTGTGTGAGATGAATGGCTATTATTTTGGACAGCACAGTTCTAAAACATTACAGACAATTGGGGAACCTGAGGTCAAACAAAATGACCAATTTCCCTAAGGTAACAAACACCCTTATGGGGCTCCTGACTCACTCACAAAGGGACAAGTCCCAAGGAAGGAAAAGTCAGGGAAAACTTCTGACCCCAAACTTGCTATTTCAAAATACATCTGTCCATTTCAGTTTTCTACTTGTTGATTTTGGTCAGGGAACCAGAAATGACTCTTGATATTTTAGGCAGGTTGGGATGCAATTCAGTAAATTAATCAGAGCCCCACCCACCTACACTCACCATAGAAAAGCCAATACATTTGATTCTGATATTATGACTGGACTTTCAGAAATACAATAAGAATGGCAAGAAAGCGAAGTTTTGGGGGGTTAATAAAATGCCATCAGTCTTGGGGTTATGATACTCCTCCTTGTCACATTATAGGAAAACAGTAAATGTTTGATCAATTACTGATGATTTGGCTACAATTAGTAACAAGGCAAACCGAGCCTAGGAAAAGAGAGACACAGTAGAAGGTGGTAGAGAGCATTTCGAAGGTATATTTTTAAATCGAGCCTTTTGGCAAATGAAGAGGTCTCATTGCTGTTGTTCAGATGAGTCAGACTATGCCCTGTAGAATGTCCAGGTATTGCCTGAGCAGAGTTCAAGGTACAGGAATGGGTACTGGGGAAGTTGCTGCAATCATTTCCCCACCTTCCAGGTTAGCCCAATCTTATCCATTAAATAAAGGAAATTCATGAAGGTTGCCTAGACTCTTTCCCATCTCAGGCATCCTATTACTTTATCCTGTATGAATTCCCTGCAGATTCTGAGTTGACTTACCCATGGGAGAAGAGTAGAAAGTGTCCTCCATGCTCTCTCCCTTCTGGGAAGCAGAACAGTAATCAAGGCCCACCTTTATGACCTCATTAAACCTTAATTTCTTCCTTAGAAGCCCCATCTCCAGAGACACTGGGGGTTAGGGTGTCAGCATCTGAATTTCGGAGGATCTTCAAACATTCAGTACATAACAGTAACTATCTCATTTATTCAGAGAAGAGCAAAGCTCAAAGCATTGTTCACCATCTCTCTCATAAGAGATTCTAAGAGTCCCCAAAAGAACAGGGCAGGTGGCAGAAATGAGGTGTTCATGCCTGGGCATGAGAAAGGTCTTTCCCTCACTTCAGAAGCACATCTAGTTATGCATTTCGCATAGTAGGTGCTCATAAATGTTTATTAAGTGAATGTGTGACATTCAGCCCATAACATTGCTCAGACTACTGAGGCTCAAATGAAGTGGAGAATAAACTAAGGACTTTGTAATAATGTGACCTCAGAGCATGGAGAGACTTGTAAATTAGCAGAGAGGGGTTTCAAATTGTGCACCTTATAAAGGATTATCCAGGAAACATGTTCTCCATGCTCTCCTGAACTCTGCAGGTTTTAATGGAGGTAATTTTTTTCTGAATAATCTAGGCGGGATGTGGGATATACAGGCCAGGGTTGTTGTGTCTGATATGTGTTGATCTCACAAACCTATTGATGTTTGAGAAAATGGGTCCTCTGCCATTAATTGCTGGCATCTGATAAAATGTAAACTGCACAACCTGTTCTTTCTTAGGATCAAAACCTGCCTTCATCCAATTTTGTCACCCCAAATTTTAAAGATGAATGGAAAATGGAAGGAGTAGGAGGGAATGAGGGGGAAGAGAATCATCCAGAAGGATTCAGCTATCTGAAGAAGCAGCAGGGCCACTGCGGGAACATTTATATGGAATCACTCTTCCATTATGTACTATTTTCATGCCCCTGGTCAAGGAATTAAACTTCCCTTAGACTCATTTTGTAAAAGCTAATGATACTGCCTTCCCCACCAGGTTGTGGTAAGGATCAAATCAGATAATTTTTCTACCATACTTAGCATCATGCCTGGAACTTAATAAGCAACCTATAAATGTTAGTTCTATATGTGTGGGTAAAAACAACAGTCATTAGACATCCTTTTCAGAACATGACCACTGAATGATACAAATCAGGATGCTAAGAGGACAGTTTGCTCCTTAGATGATCAGTGGGAATGTTTGTCCCCAGATCCATTGTTCTGAAATAAATTATCAAGTTTCAGTCTATCTAAGGGACAGACTTAGATATAGGTTTGCTGTTGTGATTCCAGCCAGAGACCCAGAAACTACTCTAGATATTGTCAGGAAGGGCTTAACACAGGAATTAGGTGCCAAGTAGGAAAAACCAGTACTTCTTCCTGAGAGTCCCCTTTACTCCCACACTACTACCACACTCACACCACTTCTGACCCCCAGATGCTGGGGTTGGGGGGTTCCCCTACCAAGCAATTCTTTGCAACACCAGCTGCGTGATGTACAATTTAATTCAATTCAGACAATTCTAATATGATCTACCTGGAGTTAGCATCAGATCCAACTGGTTAAAGACTTAGTAGCCCAAGACTTCCCCCCATTTCAGACGTGAGTCACAAGTCCAGGCTGTCTGTCCCTGCGCTTCTGACCAATGGACTATAAATCAGGGGATCCAACAACCACCTCTTCAGGTTTGATTTATTTGCCAAAGCATCACATAGAATTCATGAAAATGGTTATTTACATTTGCTAGTTTATTAAAAGATATGTTAAAGGGTACAGGTGAACAATCCTGAGTGCAGGGGTTTCTATCCCTGTGGAGTTGGGGTGCATCACCCTCCTGGTACGTGATGTGTTCACTGACCTGGATGCTCTCTGAACCCCATACTATGGGAATTTTCTGAAGGCTTCATCAAGTAGGCATGATCAACTATTAACTCCATCTCCAGCCTCTCTCCCTTCTGTGGAGGATGAGGGTGGGGCTCAAAATTCCAGGCTTCTAACCATGACTTGATCTTTCTGATGACCAGCCCCATGCAGAAGCCAACCAGGAGCCCTCCCGGGATCACCTCATTAGAACAAATATGTTCCTGGTTGTAACTCCAGGGAAAAATCTCGGGGCCAAATATACCTTTGAAACCAAAATCAGTCAAAGGTAGAAATAAAGTGGGAGAAACCTGTTTATTGCTTATAAGCAGTTGTCCACTTCTGCTCTCCCGTGTCTCTCTGGGCTGCAAAAAAAAGGGATCCCACCCAAACTCTCCTGTTCAGATATGTTCTCCCTCCCCCTTGTAATTACTTACTGATATGGAGATGGACTACTCTCCACCCCTTGGAAACACCTATTGATATGGAGATGCAATAAGGCCAGGCGAGAGATATTGAAATATTGCAATTTTACCCACACTGGTACTCTTAGATCACTAAGGAATTTACAAGGGTTTCAGAAACTCTGCCTAAAATGGTGATTAAGACCAAATATGTATTTACTATAAGTCCCAATATCACAGGTGCTCCATAGAACTTTCAGCAAAGCTGGGCATAGAAACATCAGGGGAAATCATCAATGACCCCAGGAAATCAGGCAGTTGCAGGAACTGGATGAGACTGCCACCCGCAGAAGTGATTCACAGGAAAATGCTTGGAAAACACCATAAAACATCACACAGCCATCTGCTAAAACCATGCGTTTGCCCACCTATGTCCAAGCATTATAATTGTTCCCGCTTTTCTCCACATATGATGTGAGTTCCTGTCATGGGCAGAATCTAAATAAGAGCACAGCTGACAAGGAGGCCTGCAAAATGCAGTTGTCAGGTTTTCAGCAGCAGAGGCACAGGGGAGAGCTTAGAAGCAGGAGATGGTATCGAATACCTAGGGATATGGTTGATTCTCATTATTCACAGATTCTGTGTTTGCAAATTTACCCACAAACTCACTAAAATTTATTTGTAACCCCCAAGTCAATATTCATAGTACTCTCATGGTCATTCACAGCTATGCACAGAGCAGCAAAAGGTGCGAGTCATGCAACATGTCTGTTCCCAGCTGAGGCTGACAAGGGGGCGCTCTGCCTTCTCACTTCAGCTCTCAGGTAACGAGTGTCCTTTTCACGGTCTATTTAGTGCCACTCTTCTTCTTCCTCATTTTTTTTTTTTTGGCATGTTTGCACTTTATTTGTTGGTGATTTTATTTGAAATGGCCCCTAAGTACAGTGCCCAAGAGCTGGTGTTCCTAAGTGCAATGAGGCTGTGATGTGTCAGATAACTCTTGGTTCAGGCATGAGGCTGTCAACCGGGAAAAGGACACAAAACAGAAAAAGAACAAAGGCCTTTTTGGGATCTTGGAGTTGCAGTTCAGGGAGCACAGATTCTGGACTAAGCAGAAGAGTGCCCTGATCATGTGGGGAAAGCCAAGGGTTTTAATAAGGGAAAAAAAGGGAGATAATTACTTGATTTAGATAAAGAAGAGAAGAGAAATAACTGTTAATTTGGCACTAACCGGCTGAGCCACTTTTGATTACCCTCTGATCAATTGTATTAGTGCTATTAAACACAACTGTTCTGGTATGCATTAGTTAACTATTCCATCATCATAAAGTTCATATCAACAGCTTTATGATCTGAATGCCAGTTGTTCTGTTGGCTTTTATGAACAATTGCTTGTACAACAATTACCAATTTTGGCCCAGTTCAAGAGTTCATTAGTTAGAAAGGAAAATGGGGCTTCAAAATGGAGTTTGTCATGTCCAGAAATTTTCTACAGTTCCACAGGTTATAGTGCTGTTCAGTGGTAATGCATCAGCAGTGTATAGTAACTAAGGTGTCTTTAAACAGATGTGCACATAAAACAAGGTTACATATTGATCAGCTGATTGATGTGTGACCAGAGGCTCACCAGAACCCCCATGTGTCCTCTGAGATTCAGCATTTGTTAATTCAGTGTTCACTGATAGCACGTTAACTACCGGGCATAGTGAGAATTAACTGTAATGTTCAGAGCACAGAGAAGCTACAAATGCATCTTTGATATGCTTCTGAGCTTGTGGCTCTCTTCCCTGGGGTGGTGAGAACAAGAAACTCACCTTTGGTATCTCTTTGCAAGGATGTTCAGTTAAGAAGAGAAGTGGTCCAGCATGCTCTGGTGTACTCAAGGTCACCCCAAATTCACATGCAGGCACTGGCTTTGAAACTGAGACCCTGGAGTTTCCAGTATGGGTTCTCCAAATCTGTGCACCTTCTCTTATAGATTCTGTGTGTACATGTGTGTGTATATATGACAACTTAAAAGATTAAATAACCTCTGTTCTAAACCTCTAATGTTCTTCAAACTTTAAAAGGAGGAAGATACGCGAATTCATGCTGTCTCCTTGGAGCGGGGAGGGAGATATCAGGTTTACCCCACCATCCTCAGGATCGTTTTACACTTAAAATACCTAAAGCCCACAAAGATTACGAGGAAGAGGTTTTCCTGAAGCTACCATGATGTCAAAACACTTGCCTCTTACTTCAGTGTCTTTTCTTTTTGCTTGGTTGCTTTGAAATACTATTCACTTGCTTCTGAAATAAGGAAATTGAACTTGCTGATCTCCCAAATCCCTTACAAATCTAAAATTCCATGACTTTTTGACTCTGACATTCATGCAAGGCTTCAAACTGTTCAGCACTATGCTGGGGACAGGGGCTGAAGGAAGATGTAAAAAGAGAAAACAATGAATATGCAAACAGATCACAGAGACATAAAAATTTAATAACAGTGCATTGATCCTTTGTGCTTTTGATCAAATGACAGCTCCTCCAGGAAGCCTGCCTTGATTTCCACTTCTCAGCAGGAAATTTTTCTATGATCTTATAGCGTTAGCCTGGATGTCTCATTAATACTAATGACTAACATTTACTGATTGCTATTATTATAATTATTGCATTTTACATAGAGTTAAAATTAATCCTCACAATAGCCCTATGTAAAAGATGTTCTTACTGGCTTCATTTTACACATGAAGACATTTTATCTTTCCTATTTGGACTCAAGCTCTTGTCAGAATTCCAGGTCTAGACCATTCTCTCCTTCCTGATATACTGTCTTCTCTTTGGTTCACATCACCCAGCTCCTCCTGTCCTCTCCCTGCACTAACGATTACTTTTCCATTTTTTTAATTTCAAAAATTTATTTTGATCATCTTCATTGAGGTACAACTGACATATAATAAACTGCTGATGTTTAAAGTACAAAATTCTATGTTTTTTTAAAATTATAGTTGGCATACAATATCAGTTTCAATTGTATAATGTGGTGATTTGACAATTATATACATGGCACCGTGATAAGTGTACCATTTCTCACCACACAAGGTTATTACGGTATATTGACTATATTCCCTATGCTATACTTTTCATCCCTGTGACTTACTTATTTTCCAACTGGACAGTTGTACTTCTTAATCCCTTTCACCTATTTTGCCCCACCCCCCAGTAACCTCCAGTTTGTTCTCTAAAACACAATTTATAAGTTTTGCCACATAAATACACCTGTGAAATCATTAACACACTCAAGATAATGAATGTGCCCATCACAGCCAAGAGTTCTTTTGTGTCTTTGTGTCCCATTATATTCCCTACCTGACCGCCCTCGACTCCAGGCAACCACTGATCTGCACTCAGAGTTGAGGCAGTATTGTGCATTTTATAGAATTTTACATAAATGGAATTTCATACAATATGTACTTTTTTGCCAGGCTTCTTTCAAATCAGCACAACTATGTTAAGATTCATTCTTGTTGTCTATCAGTAGTTAATTCCATTATATTGCTAAGTCATATTCTATTGTATGGTTGTGTCACAATTTCTCATCCACTCCACCTATTGATGCACATTTGGGTTGTTCCCAGTGTTTAGCTATTACAAATAAAGCTGTCTTGAATATTCAGAGTATGTAAATCTTTGTACAGATGTTAAAAAATACATATCTTGAGTAAATTCTTAAGAGGGGCATGGCTAGAACATATGGTGCATGTTTAATTTTCAATCATACTACTCAACTGTCCTCAAAAGTGTTTGTACCTTTTTACCTTCCCACCAGGAAGGTAGGAGAGTTCCAGTTCTTCCATGTCTTGTGAACACTTGGTATGATCAGTCTTCTTAATTTTATTCACTTTGTTAGTGGTATCATATTATACTTTCAATTTTCTTTTCCCTGATGACTGATAATGTTGAACATATTTTCATGTGTTTATCTGCCAATCTTATATATTCTTCGATGAAGTGTCTTTTCAGATGTTTTGCCAATATTTTTTTTTAGTTTGTTTTCTTTTAATTGAATGTTGAAAGTTTTTCTCTATTCTGGATGAAAGCACTTTACAAACATATGTTTGGCAAATATTTTCTGACTGTTTGTGGTTTTCCTAATAGTGATTTTGAAAAGCAGACATTTTTAATGTTGTTAAAAGCCAGTTCATTATTTTTTTCTTTTATAGGTGGTGTTTTTAGTCTATCTAAGAAGTCTGTGGTTAACCCAAGTTCACAGTGAATTTCTTCTATGTTTTCTTTTAGATGTGTTACAGTTTTAGATTTGACATTCAGTTGTACAACCCATTTTAAGTAAATTTTTCTATATGCTGTGAAGTATGGATAGACATTCTTGTTTGTATGTGTGTGTATGTGTGTGTGTGTGTGTGTGTGTGTGTGCATGTGTGTGTGATATCCACGTATTTCAACATCATTTGTTTCTCCACTGAATTGCCTTTTCACCTTTGTTGAAAACCAGTTGTCCATATATGTGTGGGTCTATTGCTGGGCTCTCTTGTATTCCATTGACCTCGTTACCTATTTTGACATGAATATCATACTGTTTTGAAGACTGTAACTTTAAAATAAGTCTTCAAATCAATTAATGTTAACCTTCTAGCTTTCTAGTTCTTTTCATAATTGTTTAACTATTCTAGGTGTTTTGCGTTTCCATATAAATTTTGGAATCAGTTTGTCAGTTATGGCAGCTCACGGAACTTTCAATTGAGATTGCACCAAATGCGTAGATCAATTTGGGCAGAATTGATATCTTACCAATATTGAATCTTCTGATCCATGAGCACAGTATGTTTCTCCATTTATTTAATTCTTCTTTAATCTGTCTTAGTATCTGTAGCCTTTGGTACACAGGTCTTTTGTCATATTTTCTCTAAGCATTTAATATTTTTTCATGCTAAGTAAAAATATTTTTTTCTAATTTCAAGTTTCCATTGTTCATTTATAGTAGATAGAATTATGAGGATTTTTGTATATTGGTCTTGTATCCTGCAACCATGCTAATCTCACTTATTAGGTTTTTAGAGATTTCATCCTATTTCTAAATAGTTGGTTCTATAGCTAGGTCCTGTGAATTAAACTGATAAAAGAAAGATCAATGGAAAAAAGGAATACAAATCTAATTAATATTTTTAATTTTGCATGCATAGGGGATAGACAGAAGAGAAGTGAAAATCCAAAGAAGAGGTTGTACTTGGAAGCTTATATGTCATTTTAACATGATAAGAGGAAGTACTAGACAAAGAAAAGAGGAGTTTAGGTTTCTAGCAGCAGTACATTGTAGGGAGGTTAAAATATGGGGAAACTAGTGGAAGATAAGGGTTATATTAGTGGGGCTTGTTTATGCACATTTATTTCAACACTGACTTTCTTGTTCTTCGTGGACATAAAACTCCCCTGGAGAGGGGATTTGTGGCAGCCTAGTTTCTCAGAAGTCTCTGCTTTTAGGCAGATAAGGGAAGTCAGATACGAGGGATTCTTTCTGCACCTGTTGATTCTCAAATGCTTTCACTTCAAAATAATCCATATGCCAAAGTGGCAGACTTTGGGTTGGTGTATGCGGATCCCCTTACAATATCTGTAATAAAGACAGTTTTACTTCATTCTTTCCAATCTGAATCTTTTTTTTTTTTTTACTGGATTGCACTGTCATATACTCTGGCGACAGCTGATATCTCCATCTTGCTCCTGAGCCTAGAGGGAAAGCATTCAGCTTTTCACCATTAACAATGTTAGCTGTAGGTTTGCTTAGATGTCCTTATCAAGTTGAGGAAGTTCCCCTCTATTCCTAAATTGTTGAGAGTTTTTATCCACAATGGACATTGGATTTTGTCAGATGCTTTTTCTGTATCTATTGAGATGTCCATGTGGTTTTTCTTTTTAAGTTGGCTTATATGGTAAATAACATAGATTGATTTTCTAATATTAAGCCCCAAAGAAAGACTTCCTTCAGAAGTATTTTTGTGTTAGCCAAGATTAGTCAACATCCCTGTCCCTCCATTTCCTCGAAGGAGCTGGGACGTGAACCAGAGCAAGTGTGGGTGGGAGGAAGAAACTTTTAAGTCTGAAAGGTGAAAAAATCAAGCCTTATTAGCAAGTCAGTCCCAAGACTCTGCACTGAGCCAGTTCAAAGAAGTTGATGAATAGAATTTGGCCAGAGAGTAGATATCTGAGGATAGCTTCATAGGTTTTTGAAAAGAGATAGGACATGCCACTGAGGGAGTGACAGAGCTGCTTAGTGACACTAATAATGGTCATTGTCATTTTACTTTTCTGTGGAAGAGAAAATAGAGCTAAAAATTGAGAACTTCCTTACTATTACTAGTATCCCACTGGTCCTTTGTACACACTTACCACTTCTTTTCTGTTCTTCCTTAAAGCTGCTACTTGAGTGATTAGCTTAAAAATCAAAACATAGTCATTTTACTGTCCACCCTGTAACCCAACTGCTTATGAAATGAAGTGTCTATCCCTTTAGCATGACTTACAATGTTCTTCACATTCTCTCCTCAACCTCTGTCCAGGTCCCTTTTCCATTAATTTTCAAGTGCACCCAATGAAGTAGAAGCACCAACATTCCTGATATCCAGAAAATACACCTTCTCTCCTAAACCTCATTACCTTTGTCTTCAAGGTCTTTCCCCCATTTTCAATCTTTTTTGTTTCCCTCCATATATATATAGTCTCAAGTTTATAGTTCTGTTAATCTCAGTTATAATTCATTGCACACTATCATCTATGAAGGGGTTGCCTTTAATTTGCCAGAATCCCAAATGTGCTATAAATGGAGTTTTGTGAGAATTACCCTGGTAATTAGTTTCTTAGAGGTTGAACCCTGGTCAGAGAGCATTATTGTATCTCATTTGACTAAATTTTGACTAAATATTAACAGATTGTTTCACAGAATGGCTACACCAATGTCTATATCCTATGTGTATCTTAGAAACACTTGGTATTACCCAGCTTTGTAAATTTGTCAGGCTAATAGGAATTAATAACTGTGATTTTGAATGTATCGCCACATGCTCCTTGGGTTTTTATT
This sequence comes from Manis javanica, assembly GCF_040802235.1. Taxonomy (NCBI): domain Eukaryota; kingdom Metazoa; phylum Chordata; class Mammalia; order Pholidota; family Manidae; genus Manis; species Manis javanica. The sequence goes on along the minus strand of NC_133165.1, from coordinate 37,875,338 downwards.
TTCTTCTGTCAATTTCTGGTTTACATCCTTTATACCCTTTGCCCTTCCCTTTGCCTTCTTCTTTACCTAATATTCCCTTCTGTACTCTTCATATGGGACCCAGTTCAAATGCCACTACCTCTATGAAACCTTCCCTAATTACCCAGATAAATTGAAAATCCCTTTCCTAGGTGGCTATGGTGCTTTGCTTACACCCATATTATGGACAGTCTCCAACATATGATGGTTTAACTTTTATTTTTGACTTTACAATGGTCTGTATGAAAGTAATATGCATCCAGTAGAAACTATATTTTGAATTTTGAATTTTGATCTTTTCCCAGGTGAGCAATATGCATACAATACTCTCTTGTGATCATGGGCAGTGACAGCAAGCTCCCAGTTAGCTGTGTGGTCACAAGGGTTAACAAACAATACACTGACAACCATCTGTACCCATACAAGCATCCTGGTTTTCACTTTCACTTTCAGTAGTTTTCAATAAATTCCATTAGATATTTAATACTTGACTGAAAAATAGACCTTATGTTAGATGCCAACTACAGGCTAACGTAAGTATCCTGAGCATGCTTAAGTTAGGTGATGCTAAGCTATGATGTTCAGTAGGTTAGGTGTACTAAGTGCATTTTCAACTTATGGTATGTTCAACCATGATGGGTTTATCAGGACATAGATCTGAATATGTATCATAATGCCCTCCTATCATTCATTTCCTTATTTGTCTCTTCTACTAGAAAATGAAACTGAAATAGATAATAATACTATTTCTTTATCAAAGCACATAACCCAGGGCTTTGCACAAAGCTAGATCACAGTTATGTTTAACAAAAGAAAAAGAAGAATTGTGCATATTTCCAGTGGGCAATTAAAAATATTCACAGGATAAATTAATCTATGAAATCTGAAAGAATGCCACATAGAATTGTAGATTATCCAAAAGCATTAGATGTGTTGGAGATAGAGGACAACTGTGTTTAGAGGACAATTCAATATCTAATTCTTAATGCAAACATCTGTTTCTTTTGCTTTACATCTAACAAAGCTGGGTAAACTCCCTGCTCTATAGCTATATGCATGCATAGTGTTTGTTGACATTGGGCCAAAAGGTATCACCTGAATTCAGATGATTGGAAGGACAGATCTGTTGACTCAGCATCTCAAGACACTGCCAAGTATACTCACATAAATTCGCAAAGCCACCATTCCAGTTAGAGGTGTCATCTTGAGAGGCTGCACTTGGAACTGCAGAATTGCTTAAAGCAAAACAATCATAAGGGTTGAAATGTCGTAGGCTGAAAAGTCAAATAGATCTTTACTGGCAAAGAAGAAGCATGTTTCTATTCTCAACACCCAGTGGATGTGGTCAGTGTTGGCCTTCGAGATGCATAAAGATCAAAACTAGCCTCAGTCTTATGAGAATTCCTATGGCTGGACAGGCCTGGCCAGAGGAATTAAAATCTAGTGCTGTTTTGCAGCCCTACAGCAGTGAGTTCTCTAGACTCTGAGGTTGGTGAGGTCTTTTCAGAGTCAGTCTGAGGACTGAGACACCAAGGCTGGAATATGCAGTTTGGGGTACCTATACTTCCTGGGGTGTTGGGAGGTGGCATCTGAATGAGCAGGAGAGCACCACTGACTTGAGCAGGCAGGATGTCCTCAGGGCTTCCTGGAGCTTCTGCTGACATACATTTGTTCAGGCGTGGCCGTAGACATACCAAGACTTTAGATGGTGAATACTCAGGAGGAAACTGGGATAGAAAGGAGTCAGGTATTGGAGAGGCCCTTAGGAATTAATTATTCTTAGTAACTAGTCTCCAAACAGACACAGAGTATCTGGACTGGGTATTGATTTCCAGATTGTGTCCAGTCGCATCTCAAACTGTTCATTTGTAGCAGACAAAATGAAGGCTGGTAGGTGCACCTTGGTCTCTGGGCTGAGGGATTCCATCTGGTGTAGTGTGTAATTCTAGTTTTTCACACAGCAGCAACTCTAAGAGACAAGAATGATTGTAATGCAATATCCTTTTTACAGGTATGTGAAACAACAAAGGATAATTGTTCTTGTAACCATTTATTCATTCATTCATTCACTCAACCAGTGAATAATAAGTAAGAGTCTATCATGTACCAATCCCTCTGCAGTCTTTGGAGCTATCATAAAAGCAGGGTGGAATGGATCCCTGCACTCATGAAGTGTACACACTTAACTATCAAAGATCCCATGCAATTATAACCATGATAAAGTGCTCTGAAGGGAAAGAACAGCAGGCTGGGAGGGTGTAAAACAGGGGACTCCAATCGGTATTGGAGAAACTGGCAGAGGTAGGGAGCTTGTCTTGGAGGAGATTACCTCCCTGGAGAAGAAAGAGCTAAGCTGAGATCAGCCGACCAGGCACTTTCCAGAAGCAGGGAGGTGGGGGAGGTTTTGAAGAGCATTGTGGATGGGGAAAACTGCACGTGCCAGGCTTTGAGGGGCAAGAACTAAGGGCATCTAAAGAACTGAAGGCTGTCTATAGGTGATAGGGATAAAGAGATGCCAGCCAAACCCCACAGGTGTGTGGAGGCCATCCTGACAATTTTACTGTCGATCCCCCAGGCAGTAGGAAGTCATACAGCACTTCAAGAAGAGGGTAGCATTATCTGATTTGTGTTCGTAAAACCCACTCTGGCCACAGCCTGGAGAATGGATGATGGGGGCTAGGGGAAATTCCCCTGAAACACTTAAGAGATCATTATAACAGTCCAGTTGAGAGATGTTTGTAGCTTGGATTAGGGTGGAGACAGAGATGGATGAAAGTGGATACCTAATATATTACTGAGCAAATATGTGGCAGGAGGACTTAAAATGAATGGACACCAAGGAAGACAGGAGCAGGTCTTTAGTCTTCCACCTACAAATCAGTGCTCAGGAAGAAATGGTGGAGAACGAGATTCAAGGTACAAGAAAGATGGGCAGATCCTGATGTCACGTGAGTGTCATCTCCCTGTGGTCCATCCTGTCACTCTTTTAGCTATTGCCATAGAGACTGGTAGAGAGGGAGCCGTGCACTGGGACATCTGGGAGAGGGGAGCAGCCAGAAAGACAACCAGGAGAAGAACAGACTGGGTTGAGGGTGAGGAGAGGGTGCAGCTGCCAGTCAACATCCTTCCTCAGTGGTAGAACTTCATTTTACTTCACCTCATAAGGACAAACAAAATGTCCACTCCCAGGCCACTGTAAACAAGGCAATGCTCTCCTGAGGAGAAAGAGAGAGGCAGGGAAGCTCGGCAGCCCCCATTACATCCCAGGAGCAGTGGCCATCCCTTCCTCCCATATTTGGATGTCTCAGTTTATAAAATTAAACTGTACAGAAGTGTTTCCTTTGCTCCTACCAAAATAACTACAAGTCATTGTCCTCATCATTTGAGCCAAGTCAAGAGTACCCACCACAATGTCATTCTTTGAAAGTTAACAGAACATATACATGCATTTATTTAACACTCACACATTTCTGGGATCTTAATTATTTAAACTTCCCAATGATGCTCTGAGGACTGACATTTTGCAGATAAGAACACTGTGACTCAATCAAGGAGGTTTATAAACGGTTTCAAAGTCATTTAACCTGTAAATTGGCAGAGTCAAGATTCACACCCAGGTCTCCTAAATGAAGCAAGTTTATTAGTCAGCTCTCCTCTAGACCTAAAAACTTGAGTCTCAGACCTTTACCCATGTGATTTTGTGAATTCAGCATCTGGGGTGGGGTAGGTCCTGAGCTGAGGGCAGGGCTGGGAAGCTTCTGTGTGCCTTGTACCCTGGCCCCTGGTTCTTACCCTCCTATGCTGCCAGGGAGAAGGGTCTGGAAAGTGTCCTCCTTTTTTTATATGAACTGAAGTTTAAATCCCTCCCCCACTAGGAGGGCTACACACACTAACACACACACTGGGAGGAAGGGAGGAGACATTTTCTCTCTGTGTTGTTGCACAGGAAAAGGGTTCTCTGAGGTGTTAATAGATTCTGTCCAACTGGAGCTCTAATGAGCCCAGCAGGGGAGAGTGTGCGCCGGCCCTGTCTCAGCAGGTCCCTCTCATGGTGTCATACAAGGCTTCAGCCGTTCAGGAGCCCCTGAGTTCCTAGACTTCCCAGGCTGCTTCTCAGACATGGAACAGAATCCTTGAGCTGGACACCCAGGCGGCCACGCAGGTAAAGAGGAACTGCAAGGGACTGTGGCCAGTTCTCCATCGCTCTGACAGAGGTGAATAAATATTGTTGGGCACATTCGTTGCAGACAGTGACTCCTTGAAGGCTTAAGTCATTGTTCTTGGCACGTGCAGCTCCTGATCCCATGGAGCCAAGTGTGCTCTGGAGCCACTTTGCCTGCTGTGGATCTTGGGAACCTCAGAGACCGCCTTAACCCCCTGGCCTGCTCTGTCCCGCAGGACCTGAACTGCGGACTGCCTTTCCCAGAATTTATCTGGGTTCAGTCATTGGGGCAATAGGTAGGAAACTAAAGGCAATAGATTGGAAGAAGCAGAGTACCCCCACCCCACCTCCAGCGACATTCCAACATCAGCTGTGTCTCCCTAAGGTTCTCCTCCCTTTGTCTGTCCCTGTCTGCCTGTTTCTCTATCTTCCTGTCTCTATTTTTCTCCTCTTCCCCTCCACCTCTGTTCTCTCTCTGTCTCTTTCTCCCTTTCTGTCCTTCCCTTCTCTCCTCTCTGTGGAAAACCTAGCTGTTGGACATGCAGAACCATCAACAAAGTGTTACCAGTCAAGAAGAGGCTAACTGACTGCTCATTTTGCAAGCAAGGACATGCCTATTTTTTCAAGGTAAGCATGGCACTACTCAAGGCTCTGACCCATTTTGGGGGATGATGCTGGCCTATTCTGGGCCCTCCTAGGCATATTCAATCTCAAAGGTAGTGCTTAGGGCATTGGCTACTAACACAATGGTCCATCTCAGAAACTCAGAACACTAGCTATTCTAGTGTAACACTTGACTGTGAAATGGCCACAGATTTTGAATTATTGGCTTGTCTTAAGGACCTTGAGATTCCTGTGCATTCCAGATTGGACCCACAGTATTCTCAGGAAGATGGGGGTTTGTTATTTGTTTTCTTTCTTAGACCTTACACTTGGAGACCTCTGCCCGCAGTTATTTTCCACGAATACAGGCTATGGTGTGAGATCCACCTCAAACACAGGTGTGTAACAGGGAGTTACTCATAAAGAAGATACTGGTTAGAGTCCAAAAGAAGTCCACATACATTATTCAAGACCTATAGGGAGAAAATGCAGTATTTATCTCTGAAAATTCTCCAGTTTTGATGAGTGGGACTCCATAGCCCATGTGGGACTCCACAGCCCAAGTGGGACTCCATAGCCATGGGAGGCTCCATAATCCATGTGGGACTCCATGGACATGTGGGACTCCATAGCCATGTGGGACTCCATAGCCATGTGGGACTCCCTAACCATGTGGGACTCCCTAGCTATGTGGGACTCTGTAGCCATGTGGGACTCCCTAGCCATGTGGGACTCTGTAGCCATGTGGGACTCCATAGCCATGGGGGACTCCATAGTTCTGTGGGACTCCATAGCCCCTGTGGGACTCCATAGCCACGGGGGACTCCATAGCCATGGGAGACTCCATAACCCCTGTGGTACTCCATGGACATATGGGACTCCCTAGCCATGTAGGACTCCATAGCCATGTGGGACTCCCTAACCATGTGGGACTCCCTAGCCATGTGGGACTCTGTAGCCATGTGGGACTCCATAGCCCATGTGGGACTCCATAGCCATGGGGATTCCGTACTTTGCATTTGGTGTGTTTCTCCTGTGCTTAAGTCAACATGCTGGTTGCTGGAAATCTAGACATTCATGAGACTCAGCCATTCCTCAAGCATCTCACATGGAGAGGGGGAGAGAAAGCAACAAATACGTAATTAATATGAATATGAAATGTGCTGCTGCCAAATCATCAAGTCAGCCTGGGCAACTTGGGGCAGGCTTCATCAAAGGGAGTGAAGAGTGGGTAGATCTGGCCTATGGGAAGTACTTGGCCATGTTTGTTGACTGAATGCATGGGCATGTAAATGCCATACAAAAGCAATTTTATCAGCTGGAAAACTGGGGGGGTCATCCAGAGAAGATAGCGTATTCAAGTACATCAGGAGAGAACATGTGATTTCCAAACCAGAGCATCAGCCTGTCTTTTGTAATCATTTTCCTGGCTGTTTTTGAATTGGAATTGGCAATCCTGGAGTGTATGGGTTTCAAAGTAAATAATATGACAACTGTGAAAAGAGTGCCTTTCCCACAGCCCAGATCCTGGGCCACGGATGGCCTCTGGGGAGTGCACAGGAAGGTAAATGACAGAAGGTCCTTACAAGAGAGCCATGGACAAATGAGAGGCTCCCTCACCTGAAAGCCTCGGGCTCTGGGAGGGCCTCACAAAGCATTCCTCCCCTACCCTGCTATTCCATACCCTGCCAGCATGGAGGGCGATAAGGACCAGGAGGGCAGGGCCTTTGCTGCTACAAACAGCACAGAGCCCCACTGATGCAGGGCATTTTATTCAATACCAAGAGTGCCCAGTATCCATCATCCATTCATTTAGTCAGCAGGAATTTATGCTGTCCTCTGCCCTGAGTATAAAATAGTTTGGGTCTGTGCACAAGTGTAGATCCAACTCTGATGCAGAAGCCAGAAGAGGAAATCAACAATAAGGAGAGAAGGTGCAAAGAACTGCGAGGCGAACAGAGCTGTGAGCACAGACTCTGCCCAGGATGTGGGGGCTGGAGAAATTCCATCAGAGAGGTAGGATCAAATGTAAAAAGTTACCTCCTGTTACGTTTGCATTTGAGAATGAAATGTGTGTTTGTGTGTGTGTATTTTCTGCTAACAGGAGGCAGAATGAAAGAAGAAAACAAACCTTGGGTTTTAGTCTATGGCTTTTGAAATCAACCTTGAGCCATGCTATTCCTTCATCAAAATCTGGAGATCCAAGAGATGTAAAAAATAATAATAATAATAATAATATGGGAATTTCTTTTGGGAGTGCTGAGGGAGCAGGAGATGAAAGGTTAATTTTGAAAATAGGCAGTAGGAGAATTTGACATTCAACTAAGATGGTAGAGAAGTATGTATTTATGTGTATGCTTTTCTTTTAAGATGTATCAACTGTTTTTCAGCAGAGGCCTAGGGGTCTGAAACAAGAAGTTGTTTTAAAATAAAGGTTATGAAAAATGTTAAGACCCTGGAGACACTTTACGTCCATTTTCAAAGCCAAGAGATTGTCAGCGAGGGCCATAAGGTCAGCACCAGGCTTCCAGGGACGAACTTGCTTATTTTTTTTCCACGTAAAACTGGGAATTGCTTTTTATATTCCCTGAGCTAAAGTGGTCCGAGTCACTAGTGAAATCTCATTTGCCCATCAAGTCCTAGTGACCAGCTGTGAAAATGTGAAAAATAGATTAAAAACAGCTCTGTCGGCTGTGTTTATGGAGTGCCAAAGAACTGAGCCCAGTTTTCTTGCCAACTAAAATCAAAGTTATCCAAGCTTCCAGGGACTGCATGTTTTTGTTGTCCCAACGAATTTCATGTTGAAACCCTAACTCCCATTGTAGTGGCATGTGGAGAGGGGGCCTTTGGGAGGTAAGTATGAAGTCAGGGTAGAGCCCACGAAGGGATTAGTATGGTATTGCTTTTATGGAGAGACCAGAGAGCTTTCTCTCTCCTTCTCCTAACCCCAAACCTGTGTGTAGGCACCAAGGAAAGAAATGATCCTGTGAGGACATAGCAAGAAGGCAGCTGTCTGGAAACCAGGACATGAATCTACTAATACCTTGATCTTGTACTCTCAGCCTGCAGAATTTTAAGAAATAAGAGTTTGTAGTTTCAGCTGCCTAGTCCATGGTATTTTTGTTACAGCAGCCTGAACTAACTAAGACACAAGCTAACTTACTAAAATGTTTTAAAACATGCCCCAAACTTGAAATTGCCAGCTTATTTGCCTAAATTGTCTCTTGTTTTTGTCTTTCTTAGTGATAGAATTGCCTGCTGCCCAGACTAAAGGCCACTGAGTTATATGTGGCCTCTCCTCAGTGGACACTTTCAGGGACCAAGTCCGTGAAAAGTCCACCCCCTGCCTCTTCCGGACATCTGGCCCTCTTCCTCAGCAGTTACTGCAACTGCCTCACTCTAGCTTCCGTCTTTCTCCCTCAAGCCATTTTTCCATACCACTTTATCACAGTGATCCTTAAAAAACAGCCTTGAACTTGAAGACTCGGTTTGTTCCTTGTTGTCTATGAAAAACAGTCAAAGAGCCTCAGCACAACATGCAAGACCCTTCCCAGTGTGGTCATTGCCCACTCTTTTAGTCTCATCTTCTGCCCCTTTCCCTCCCACACCTGCACTCTCTGCTGTAATTAGAAGGATTTGCTTCTTTCTCCTTCTCTACTTACATGTGCTTCCATGTCTCTGGTTCTTGGCACACACTGTTCCCTGTGCTAAGAACACTTTCTCCTTCCTTCTTTGCCTGTAATGTATTCCCAACACTCAAGGGCAGGAAGAGGGCAAGGCAAGTGAGCCATCTATGGCACACCTGTGAGCGGCTCACTCTCCGGGTCATGTAAGTGCCTGAGAGCAAGAGCCGCCTTCATTTCATTCCCTAGGACAGTTTTCTTACCCTTGTCCAGCTCCATCTGCCTCCTCATTCTTCAATCCAGCCTGATACTGCCTCCTAAGAAGCCCTATTTCTACTCTCCAAGGTACAGACAGTAATATTCTCTTGTTTCAGCTTCCTGAGCTATGGAAAACAATTTCCTCACATGTATCCCTATTACATTCTGTGCACAAGTCTGTACCAACACATATTCAACTCAATCAATCAGACATTTATTAAGAATTTAACACACGTATGAATAAACAAATAGGAGTGTAGCCATTTTGCTCTTGCAAAACGTCCCAAGACAGCTTCTTGAATTGAGTGCAGAGTAAGTATTGATCAAAATATCATACCTACATGGGTATCCACTTATTAATCTACTGGCTTCATACTTGTTTTCTGTATCTATACCAGTAGAGGTTGTAAAATAAGATCCTAAAACATAGATGAGCTGATTGTACAAGTTCTTAAAAACTCTTTTTTTCATTACAGAGTAAAAAGATATGAGAAAGTCCACTATTTGGAGGTAATTTATGAAGATTAGGAGATAATTTCCCTTTTCAGTCCTACAAATTCTTGATTATGTCAAATCCTCCAAAACATCAATGACAGGCAAATATGGATCTACTTGAAATAAATCCTTCTTTAGTTTTGGTGTATGTAAATAGCCAGTATTTTCATGATATGGGAAGAGGGGGTTAATATTCCTTATATAAACTCATAGCCATGGATGTTGGGTAAACAGTCTGGGAAAAAGGTAAAGAACCCTTCTAAGTGGAACAGCTAAGAGAGAACTGCTGTGGTTGTGAGCCTACCCTCGGGGTCCTATAGTTACATCATAGGGAGATTAGCAGGTAAAATGTCTTCATGAACAAAATCCGTCAGTTGTGAAAAGTTGAGTCAGCTCTCTCTATTTCTGTTTTATGAGATTTTAAGGATTTTTCATGGTTGAAGAAAATAAGCTAAACAAACTCATTTAACAGTTGTATCTTATTTCAACCAATATTATGGATTATTTGGAAAACATTGGTTTGCTAATTGTGTTGGTCAGGTCTCTTTGGCTGCAAATGATAGATACCAAAAGAAGGGGAATTTTTTTTATGTGAATAATTGAAAAGACAGTGTATATGGCTCCAGGCATGCCTGAATCCAAATGGCTAAAATGATGATGACATCAAAAACATATTTACATTTTCTGACTCTGCTTTTTCTGTGTTGTCTTCATTATCAAACAGGTAAAGATAGCTATCAGAAGATAGTAGAGTTTGGGTCATATGTCTGTTTCTTAATAAGTTACTATAGATACGTTAAACTTCTCTGACTGCCCAGATCTGGGTTACATGCCCAGTTTTGAAGCCAGGAGTAGGATTAGATCCACCATTACGTTGTGTGTACTAAGAATGGGAGATAATGGTTCTTTAGTTTCCAATAATGATAAAATACTCACTAACCCCATCTGATCCATTTTTCCAAGATAGTTTATTCATTCATTTGTTTATTCATTCATTCACCTTTCACTCTACCCAGTCTGATAGTCTTTGCTTTTCAGTCTGTTTTGTTTATTTATCTTTAGTGTATTTACTGATACAGGTTGTATTTATGTCAATGATTTTGCTATTTATTTTATATTTGTCTCATGTTTTTTTTCTGTTCCTTCTCTCCTGACCTCTTTGAATTAATCAAAAATTTTAATATTCTACTTTAATTCACTAAGTAGCTTTTTAAGCTATAATTGTTTTCATATTCATTTTGTAGTAGTTGTTCTAAGGATTATAGTATGCATGCTTAACATAATCTACTTGGATTTAATAATGTGTGACTTCATGTAAAATGTAAGAATCCTGCAACAGTACAATGTAGATCTATTTAATGTTTCCCTGTGCTTTGTATTATTGTATATATTTTACATCTATTTACTTTAGAAATGCACAAAGCAACATTAACACTTTTAAATAGTAATGTGTCTTTAAAAATCTTAATAAGAAACAACTGATTTCTCTATTTACCATATACAGTTGATTCTCTATTATTGATATTAATGTTCTATAAGGTCACTGTGACACTGAGTTGTGAATATTAAACTGTTCCTATGGGAAAAACAGGGTTAGGTTCCTCCAAGACTTTCGTCACAATATATTTAATCAAGTGATTAATACCAAACCTTGTTTATGTTTATAGACACCTTGGTTAATAAATATATACTGTTCATTCATTAACACTGAACACACACTTGTGCCTGAATGAAGCTTACCTATACATGTATTTTCTCAAAAGGCACCTCACAGCCTGCTTACAGTTAGCAACACTAGATAGCATTTCAGCACTACACTTAGGGGTCATTTTAAAGAAAAAATCACCAATAAAAAGCATAAAAATATGAAAAACATGGCACTAAATAAAATACTGAAATGTCATTTGTTTATAGCATGAGAGCTGAAACAAAGAAAGTATAGAGTAGCCTCAGCTGGAACGATATACATCAGGTAAGTCAAATTTTTCACCACTCTGCACATTTCCATGAAGGACTACAGAAGAGCCATAAGTACTTGTTTCTGGGTTACACATAAATTTTAGTGTAGAAGTTTAATTCATAAATTAGGGATCCATGAATAATGAATATTGACTTCATTATCATTGCTGGTGTTCTTCATTCCTTTAGAACCTAGTTTCTATCTGGTTTCATTTACTTTCAGGTTGCAGACATCTTTGTAAATTCAGGTCTGCTGACAATGAATTATCTCAAAATCTGTTTATCTGAAATTATTTTGCTTTCATGTTTGAAAAGTATTTTTACTAGCTAAAGAATGTTAGGTAGACAGTTCCATTGTCTACTGATCTCCATTGTTCCAAAAGTGAAGTCACTTGTGAATAGTATCATTGTTCCTCATATATAATGTGTCATTTTTCTCTAGCTGCTTTGAAGACATTTTATCTTTGGTTTTCAGCAGTGTAACTATGATGACTTCATATGGTTTTCTTTATATTTATCCTACAGAGGGTTCTCTGAGTTTCTTGGATGTGTAAATTAATGGTGATTAATGTGTAAATTAATAATTTCCTTGGATGGTAAGTTAACTGGCCTTTTCTTCTTTCCTTTAGGAACTCCAGATACACATATGTTAGAATATTTGATGTTGTCTCATATGTTTCTGAGAACTTCAATATTTTTCCAACCTTTATTCTCTTTCAAGTTCACAGGGACTTTCTTTTATTATATATAATCTGCTATTAAGCCCATCTAGTGAATTTTTCATCTCAAATATTATATTTTAATGTTCTAGAATTTAATTTTGGTTCTTTTTTTTAAGTTACTGTTTCTCTGTATTCCTCTTCTGTTCACTAATTATAATCATCTTTTACTTTATGTCTTTGACCATATTTTTAAATATTGCTTAAAAGTCCTTATTTATCACATGATTGAGTTATGTATCATCTTAGTCTATTGACTAATTTTCCTCTTGACTATAAATCACATTTACTGTTCTTTCCATGTCCACTAACTGTTTTTTGTGTACTGACATTGTGGATACTGCAGAAACTCTGGATTCTATTATCTTCCTCCGGTGAGTTGGTTTTTGCTCTAGCAAGTAATCTAATTACTAGCTAATTACCTTTAGCTTGTGACTATTCTGTTTGCCCTTTGTTAGGGTAGGTCTGTTTCAGTTTTTCAGTCTTAGGATGAATCCTTAGTTTTACATGTAAGGCATGGCCTTTCTTAGAAATCAACAAAAAGCCCAAAGGGCTTACCAACACGTGTAACTCAATGAGATTCAGAGTCCAAACTCCAGCTCTCAAGTAGGTCATAGCTGAAATCTCTATTCAAATTTTCCAACTTTCCAGCTGTTGCTCTCTGCTGGGAGTCTGGGCATCTCCCCCACATATGCATAATTCAGATGTCAGTCAAGGATTTGAGGGGAGTTTACTTGCAGATCTGGGGACTTCTCTTTATATGATTCCTTCCTTTTAAACATGCTTCTGTTCCTAAATTTTCAGATATTCTAAAAGCCCAAATTCCTTCCTCTAACATCTCTAGCTAAAAGGCTGTATACTTTTGTTTGAATTCTAGGCAACCTATACTGAGCATACTGGGGTATCCCTCAGGGAAAAGCTATATAAACATAGCTCCCACCCTTCCTTGCATTCAAGCATTGAATCAACTCCAATTTCTGCCTGCTTTTGACCATCCTCTAGTGCCAACGAAAAGGTTGTTCTTTGTTTTTCTGTGTGTGTTTTGTTTTGTTTGTCCCAATCTTATCTGCATGAAGTTTAATCAGATAAAAACTGTTTAACAATTACTGGAATTGGAATTCCCATTTTTCTGTCTTTAATTCATTCATTCAATGAGAAACTTCCAATCTATTATTTGAATTTGTCAGTTGTAGTATGGACAAACCATGGGGAAATGAGGACTTAGAATATTTGGAAAAAACCCTCTGTAGATAGCTGGAAAAGTAATCTGACAGGGAAGAAAATTGAGTAGAAAATATTGTGGGAGACAGAAAAGATTTCCTCTTGGTGAAGTGGGCAAAAGTTAATTGGGATGTAAGTCACTGTTCTCAGAGAGAGCAAAATGATTCTGTATACTCTGAGGTGACCAATCAGTGCTGATAAGGTTTACGATCAATCAACTTTTAGAGATTTGTTTACTCTGGTTTTTTGTTTGTTTGTTTTTAAATAGCTTTAATATAGAAAATTGGAGTTTTAATTTAGCAAAATCACACTTAGTTTAGTGGTCTCATTTTCTCTGAAAATCTTTTCATTGTTTTTTAATTTCCCCTCTTTTCCATTTAAAATAATAATTTTGAGGTTAACATATATCAGTGAAGATAGAAAAATACCTATACTTTGATTGAGTCAAGGAAATAGAAGTTTATTTCTTATTCACATAATTCAGGGCAGTTGGGAAAGGGGGTGTTCCATATGGTAACTGAGGCACCCAGGCTGACAAGTCTCTTATCTTCATTATGTGCTTCCCAACATCACATTAGGAGTTAACATTGCAGGTAGCATAAAGGGAAGTAGAGTGCAGATGAGTGCTCACAGGAGGTGGGTTTTATTTGTTTTAATGAGCTAGGATCATAAAAATTAGCACACATCCCTTCTGCTGACAATCCACTGACTAGAATTCAGATTTGTTTCCACACTGAACTTCAAACCAGATGGGAAATGCAGTCTACTAGCTGTGTGCAGATTTAGGTTTTGGAGCAAAGCCAGTGGTATGCTACAATAGAAATATTTTTTTCTTGAGATAAAGCTCCTGATTATTTCTAGAAGGAAACTGAACACCTGATGTCAAGATACAATGTGATTTGAGCTGTCTGTCATGGTCTGAGTTATCCTGGAAGAATACCTTGAGACAGGTGTTGAGAATGTGGTTTGTTTGAAAGGGTGATCGTAGAAGGCACTGGTAGAAGGCACTCTGGAGAAATAAACTAATCAGGGTATATTAATGAATATTGATTCTGAGTAACTCACAGTGGTTAATCCCACTGGAAACACTTGGGAGACAGTGTAGAACATTGTTCTTAAGGGATGAAGAAGATGGTTTGCCTACTCTCCCCATTTGTCATTGGCTAAGGGCTATTCTCAGGGATGTTAATGCCTCTGCCCTCTGGTCTTCCCCATGCATGGGCCCACAGAAAGTCCTCATGTAGAGAATAACTGAACACTTCAGCAGAACACTATTGGCATGTACCAAAATGGTGAGTATTGAGGAGACCTGAGCAGAGCACCAAAGTATCTGTTACTCTACCAACTAGGAACTGGCTATTAACTGACCTACTATTAACTGACATACCTTGCTTGTATATGGACAGGAACCACCTGTCATCAAGTTACAATGCTATGAAAAAGATTAGGTGTAAACAGGTCTAGAAGGGAAGTAAGTTGCATAAACAGCAGATAGATTCTTACTTCATCTATTCCTGCTGCAGAGACTCTTTCCCTCAATCTATATCTATGACATCAAAGATGACCAGTTAACTGAAAATCAAAAATCGTGGACCTGGTTCAGACTGTTCTGTGCAGTGTACATCACTAATCTGAAATGAACTGCCCTGGTATTACAGTCCTGAACAGAAGTGGTCTGGAAAGATACCAATAAAGGCACATATCCCCCAAAGGCAAAACTTTGGGCAGTTGTTTGATTGTCCACTTGGGTTGGACTGAGAGATCAGCAATTTAGATCCACTCTGATTCATGTGCAGTGACTAAATGTCTGGCTGAATGGCCAGGAACTAGAAAGAACAGAATTGGAAGAATTGGAAGATTGGCAACAAAAACTCAGAAACAGGTATTGGATAAGCACAGTGTGTCAACATGTTTGTGTTCCATGTTAATGCCAAGCAGTGGTCATGCACTGAAGAGGAGGCTCTCAAAAATCACATGGACAATATTACACATTCTATAGATGTCATTTAATCTCTTTCCCCAGCCATCCCGGGCTTTTCAATGGGCTCATGTACAAAGTTCCCACAAGGGCAGGGATAAAAGCTAAGCATTAGCTAACCAATATGGTCTGAGGGGCTAAGCTTCCATCAGCAAAGACCAATGCTAAGCCTTGCTTTGATGCCTTTCTCCAGGGGCACCAGACAGCTGCTTGGTGATTAACTGCACTACTTCCCTTCCAGCATGAAGAAGACTGATTTGTTCTTACTATGTTAGATACACACTTGCCTTCCTTTCTTTCAGTGCCTCTGCCAGTACCCATGGGCTTCATGAATGCCCTATTCTCAGTCGTTAGGTTCCATTGCTTCTGATGAAAGCACCTATTTCACAGCAAAATAAGGGAGACAATGGACTCATGCCCATGGAATTTACCAGTCTTACCATCCATCCTATTACAGTGAAGCAACTGGTCAAATAGATAGGGAAATGCTTACTTAAGGGTTGATTATAGTGCCAATTGGGGGAAAGTACTCTGAAAACCTGATGTTGAATAAACTTTCAATAAGTGACCAATATATAGTGCTGTTTCTCTCAGAGCCTGAATACATGGGTTTGGGAATCAAAATGATACAACATATTGTGTATTGTATATGTGATAACCAACTCATAGATATTTGGCTTCCCATTCTTGCCATTTTATTCTTAATATCTACCAGAGAAATGCTTCCAACAGACTGCACAGCTAAGGTTCAATTAAATAGAAAGTTTTGCCTGCCGCCTGGCCATTTTGGGGCTCTTTATGCCATTGAACCAATAAGTTCTGCTAACTGAAGTGATAGATTTTTATTATTTTGGGGTTTCCTGCTACACAAGGGTGACATTCTGACTCATGCTTCCAACTCAAGATTCTCTGGAGAAGCTATTTTTTATTTCCATGGTCAATAAAAAGTATTGAAATAATCAATAACTCAATAAATCAGTAAATAAAAACAGGGTCACTCAGTATTTAGATCCTTGAAGAATTAAGGTTCCTATCACCACACAAGGTCAAGAACCCTGACCAGCTGGGGACCTGACCAAAGACAAAGGAAGTGTGAAATGGTAATGGAAGAGGAAAGTTATAAATACCAACAGTGACCAGTTACAGAAATGTAACTTTTTCCTTCATGGACTCTGAATAAACATTCAAGAAATGGATATTGCCTTTGATAAACTTCTAGCAATCTCTACCACACTGTGTCTTATTTTGATTACTGGTCATGGTAGAAATGAATCCAGGCATGGTTCATCCCAAAGTCAGAGTCACTTGGCTTTATAACGTGTTTTGACTCCTGCTATGGACCTAGGCATGTGTGATGTTCTGGGATGCCTTTCCTGCAGCAAAGAGGCAAATCTAGAGATTTGGTTCTGGTATAGTCAGAAATGTGGTACAGTCTTTCACTCTGCTCCCTGCCCAGTGGTCATGTCTCCCTATAATCAAATTATAAACTTGTTCTGCAAAATAATAAAGAACAGTGATCTATATAGCATACAGATACACCCTCTCCCATTGTCTCAGAACAACAAACAGTTGACAATTTAGGTTTTACAAAGTTTTCCAGCTACATTGCAGAGAGCTTGAAAATTAAGTGCCTATGGAAGGAGAGAACAAACACAGGCAGCAAGTTATACAGCAGAGTAGATGCTGACTGTCAGTACTTAAAAACATGATTTACTGAGCTGATGCATAGTGCAAAATGGAATTTGCTGATCTAGAGCCAGCCACTGATCCATCAAACACGTGCGTCTGGCTGTGAGATTTTGGTGGGGAGGTAGTTATTATCTCTCTGTGAGATGATCTTACCTAATGAGAACAAAAGACAACATTGAGGCACACTGTGCCATCCATTTGCCGGAGCCCCTGGGTTGAGGTGGACAACTGAATGCTGCAGCTGGACGGGAGTTGCAGCTAAATCTCTGGGCCTGAAATGGCAAACAGTGGCCTTTTCTTTCACTCCCTCTGAACGACCACCGTGAAGGCCAAACAGCGAGAGTGACAGGGGAAGAGAGTCACATGGCTGAGATGTCTGCCGGCCAGAAGGGGGAATTCAATAGCTCTTTCCTTTGAACTGAGCCCCTGTGTCAGCCCTTCTGAAATCCAGTGACATTTCTACCTATTAGTGAATGGAAACCCGTGCATTTCATTCCTGAGCCGAGTGGCGGTGTTTTGTCTGCCATGTCCTTGCTCTTCTGGCCTGATTGTTTGCTGAGAAAAGACAATTAAATCTTCCATTCAATTATGGCCTGTTTGGGTCTGAAGAGCTGTTTAAAACCAGGGAGCCTGATCATATTAATGAGCAATGCTGCCAAGTTTAATACCTGCAAGAGGGATTCCTTGGAGGATTGAGAAGCAGAGCTGAGAATATTGGGATGTCATGATTTTTACATGATAGAAAGCTACTGATAAAATGGCACATTACCCCCAGAGACAGAGACTTTTGTGTTAAATAGGCATGAAAATGAACATATTTCACATAACCTGATAGACAATACCAACTTAGGTGTAATATGCACACATTCTAATTATCTGCCTGCTGTCTTCCTTGTAGGAGGCCCAATGCTGGCTTTCTCTGTATATTAGGGGTCAGAATCAGGAAACTCATAATAAGAACTATGATGTGTGAACACATCCAGATGGTTCAAGGGTGAACAGCTTTTCAGATTAATATAAACTTTGTTTTTAATTTTTAAACACTTGTATTCACTTAAAATGGAATGTGGTCAATCCTCACATGTGTGGAGAATGCAAGATAATTAGTGTGATATCTCAAGTATTGAGTATTCATTCTCTCATTTATCTACCTTAATTCACTCAGTTCAGTTATCATGATGTTTTACCTGTATTGATAGTTCAATAGTAAAAATAGTTCACTCCTGTTTATTGCTGAATAGTATTCTGCTATAAGGACATACCGTCTCTGTTTATCCATTCACCTATGAATAGGCATTTGGATCCTTTCCAGTTTTGAGCTATTACAAATAAAGTTTCCAAGATTATTCATGTGTACATCTTTGAAAGGGCATGTACTTTTATTTCTCTGGGGTAAATACCTAGGAATGAAATGGCTGGATCATATGGTAAGTGTATGTGTGGTTTTTAAAGAACCTGACAAACTGTTTTCCAAAGAAGTTGTACCATTCCCACCAGCTTATGAGAGTCCCAGTTTCTCAAGAACCTCATCAGCACTCAACATAATCAGTATTTTTTATTTTAACCACTTTTATAGTAAGTGTGTAGGGGTATCTTATCATGGCTTAATTTCCCTAATGGCTAATGATATTTAACATGTTTTCCTATTTTTACATATTCTCTATCTGTATATATTATTAAGCATATGACTGGCAAATATTTTCCCCTAGTTCATGACTTCCCTTTCCTTCTCATTATAGTATCTTTTGTAGAACAAAATATTTTCAATGTTTATAAAGTCCAATTTATCCATCTTTTTGATGGATCATGCTTTTAGTGTCATATCTAAGATATGGGGTCCAAGATCAAAAAGATTTTCTTGTTTTCTTCTAGAAATTTGATAGCTTTAGATTTTATATGATGTACTTCTCCATTTATCTCTCTTCTTTAAATTCTCTTGCAATATTTTATAGCTGACAAAGCACAAGCCTTGCACACTTTCTCAGATTTATTCTTAAATATTTCATATTTCGAAGCTATTTTAAATGGTATTTATTTAATTTCAACTCCTGTTTATACAGAAATACAATTTATTTGTGTATGTTGATCTTAAATCCTGAAACTTTGCACTTTTTAGTTCTAGTAGCATTTTTTGGAGATTTCAATGGACTATCTATATAGGTTATCATATTCTTGTCATATGTATGTATTCTTCTGAGAATGTATATATCTTGTCTGAGAATAAAGACAGTTATAACTTCTTCCCAACCTGGATTCATTTTAATTCTTTTTCTACCTGATTGCACTGGCCACACTCCTAAATACAGTGTTGAGTTGGAAGTAATGAGAGAGGATATTCTTGTCTGTTTCTCATCTTAGGAACAAAGCTTTCCGTCTTTTACCAGTAAGTAAGATAATAGCTGTAGGGTTTTTTGTAGCTGCTCTTTATCTGATTGAGGAAGTTCCTTACTATTCTAGGTTGCCAAGAGTTTTGTTTATTTTAAATGTGGAGTAGTTGTTGGATATTTTGATGCTATTTTCCCCAATCTATTTAGACGTTCATGTGGGTTTCCCTTTTTAATTTGTTAATATGGTGAGTTATATTGATGGCCTACTAATGTTAAACCAAAATTGTGCTACTGGGATAAACTGCATTGTGTCCTGATACATTATTTTTATTTAAAATTTAATTTGCTAAAATTTGGTTTAGGATGTTTACATCAATATTCATAAGGGTATGTAGTTTTATTTCCTTAGGATGTCTCTGTCTGGTTTTGAAGTAAGTATAATGTTAGCCTCATAGAATGAATTGGGAAGTATCCCCTCCTCTACAATCTTTTGGAAGAATTTGTGTTGAATTAATATTATTTCCTGCTTAAATATTTGGTAGCATTCACTAGTGCTATCTGGGCCTGGAGTTTTCTTTGTGGGAAAGTTTTATTCTTCACATTCGTATTTAAACTTAAATTCAATTTCTTTAATAGATACAGGACTCTTCACGTCCTATTTTTTATCTTTAGGTATCTCTTGAGTGAGTTTATTAGTGTATGTCTTTTGAAGACTTGGCATTTTTCATCTAAATTGTTGAAATTACTGGCATATTCTTTTACTATTTGTAGACTGTAGAGTGATACTACCTCTTTCATTCATGGTGTGGATAATATGTCTTTCCTCTTTTTTCTTGCCCCTCCCTCCTTTCTTTCCTTCCTACCTTCCTGCTTTCCTTTTTTCTTCCTTCCTCCCCTCTTTTCTTCTTTCCTTTCTTCCCACCCTCTCCCTCTTAATTTCTCTCTTTCTTTATTCCTGACCAACCTGTCTAGAGGTTTACCACTTACACTGATCTTATAGAACCAGTTACTTGTTTTCTAGTTTCTTAAGGGAGAAGTTGAGGGCATTGATTAAAGATCTTTCTCCTTTTCTAATATAAGAGTTTAACACTATTAATTTTTCTATTAGTTACTATAGCAGATGCTTAGGGCCTCTATTACTGCTTTTAGTGTCATCCCATAGATTTTGGTGTTCTTATTTTCACTCAGGTCAAAATAATTTATGATTTCGCCTTTCATTTTTCTTTTCTTTTTCTTTCATAAGTAATTTAAAAATATGCTACTAGTTTCCAAATATTTAGGGAATTTTCTGAAGTTCTTTTAGCTTTATGTATTTTTAATTTAAGTCCATTGAGTTCAGAGAACATACTTTATATGACTCAACTCTTTAAATTAATTGAGACTTGCTTTATGGCCTGGAATTTGGTCTATCTTGGTAACTGTTCTATATGCACTTGAGAAGAAAGTATATTCTTCTGACATCGGGTGGAGTGTTTTGTAAATGTTAATTAGGCCAATTGTGTTAATTAGATCAAGATGTCAAGTCTTTTATGTCTTTATTGTTTTGGGTTTTTTTCCATCAATTATGGAGAGAAGGGTATTGAGATCTCTTCCTACAATTATGGATTTGCCTACTTCTCCTTGAAGTTATATCAGTTTTTTTATTGTATATTTTGAGCTGTGCAATTAAGGAATAAATGTTTAACAGCATTATATCTTCTTAATGAATTGACTCCACTTATCGTTATGAAATGGTCTTCTTTATTCACAGTAATATTCTTTGATCTGAAATCTATTTTGTAGATTAATATAGCTTTGTCAGCTCTCTTGATTAGTTTCCACATGGTATCCTTTTTCCTCTCTTCATCCTTTGTGTCTTTATACTTTCTACTTCAAGTGAATCTTTTCTAGGCAACTTATAGTTGGGTATTACTCCCCCACCCCACATTAAATAATCTTTGTTCTTTAACTGTGATGTTTAGACCTTTTATATTTAATATGATCATTTGATTTAAATTCATCATCTCACCATTTGTTTTTTATTTTTCTTATGTTTCTTGTTTCCTTCTTTTTTTCTTGCCTTCTTTTGGATTGAAGTATTTTTTGTGATTCCTTTTTTTAAATATCTTATTTGTTGCACACACTCTTTTCAAGTGCACACAGAATGGTTGCCAAGATAGGCCATATTCTGGGACATAAAGCAAGTCTCAATAAATTGAAAAGGAGCTAAGTCATACAAAGTTACTAGAGTTCAACCTCTAATTCTATTGGTATGTATTATTACTGTGCCATCTTACAGCATCATAATTGGATTTCCATGGTCCATTTAAAGCAATTAACATCTATGCATGTGACAGATGCTTAGGGCCCCTGTGGCTTGGATATAGAAATGAGAAGCTAACAAAAGGTAAAGATTAGGAAAGATGGCTTAAGGAAACATTAGAGGATCTGAGTTTCTTTGATCCTGGATTTCTCTGGTTCCCTGAAATTCTTGCATGAAATTCTGGTTCTGGCATGATTTTCTGCCACTTAAGTATCAGGTGGTGCAAAGAGCTTCCAGGGAAGAACATAAAGAACATTAAAATTAGATGGAAAAGCAAAAGGAAACATGATTTAAGTCTGTAAAATCCCCATGGATACAAAAAAAAAGGTTACTGGAATTGCCTACTAGATCCCTAAAAGCCAGAACTATTTCTGCACTCTTTTCAATAGAAATACTCTAAAGGATTCAAACAAGTAAGATGGGGTTTAGTTTTATATTTCACCCAGTACAAAGTTTAAGCTTTTTTCAATAAATGGATGGATGAAAGATGTCTGGCCAAGTAGATATGATAGCAGAGATCTAAAATATACACTTGTCTATGGAGTGCCTGGTGAAACTAAGGCTGATTGATATATATACTGAGCCTGACCTGGATTTCCATTGATGTAACCTAATGAGACTGCTGTGATGTAAAAACAGACAATGTGATTTTTGTGTATGTTTTTATAACCCACCACAAATCTTTGTGGCCAATCTACCTAAAGGGGAGGCAAACATAATATGTTAACTTTTGATTCCAATGACTATATTTAAATTTAGTCACTTGGAAGAAGTCTAGGAAATGCAAATATCTCCTGGGAAGGTGATAATACCATAAACCCCAATCCCTTCACTGAAAATAGGCAACATAGCCCAATAACATACTTACTAAGCTTAAAGGCATTCTCATTCCTGCCAGCTGTAAGCTGGTGCTTACAGCTCTCCATCCTAGCTCTTAGGAGGTAAGGAATGTGAAAACAGGTCATTTCATACAAGTGGTACCAGTTTCAGTTCAGTGGAGATCTAGTCTCAGTATCTTTGGATCCTTTCCTATAGTTCATTATTTTCTATTCATTTATGGTTCTTATAAAAAAGAACTCCTCTGAAACTCTCAGTGTAGAGCAAATCCATAAATCAAACACAATGAAATTTTGTTATTGTTTTATTTTATTTTTCTCTCATTTCTGCACATCTCTATTGGCTTGGAAATGAGGTGAGATATACAATGTCTAAGCTAGTTCCCATACACTTGTCTGGGAACATTTTAGGCAATATTATAAAGAAGCACTGTGGGACCAGAGAACTATGCCCCATTCAATGAAATCTGTCATCTCATTTATCTTAGAAAGAACTTCTCATGGATATTTTATTAACAAGACCTTCAGCTACACCATAAAGGCAGGCATCAGAGGCCAGTTACATAAACTAGATGTAAAAGATATGGAACATGTCATTTACAAATCTGATACAGCCTGTTTCCTCTCATTAATAGCCCTATTTCTAGATAAAGCCTATTGACCTACAAAAGCAAAAAAGTGTTTCTAAGCAAATTGTATAAACACAAGCCCCAGGAGAATGATTAAACTACTTAAAAGACAAACAACTCTTCAAGCTTTGCAGGCTTACCCCTTCTTTTAAAAAAATTAAAAGTCATGCTTATCGCAAATGTCTTACCTATTTATTAAGGCAGGTCCCCTAAAGCTTTTTGTTAGACAATGCTTTGTTGACCCAATTCTGATTACTCTATACATTTAGAAGAAACAACATTTTATTTATTTTGAAGTAGTCTATGATCCATAATCCCAGAATAATGATTTTATTGAGTTGGTTTTGACATTTTAGCCTCAACTTTTGTTGAGAGATACTGTTAGAAATAGCTTTATTACTTGCTGTCAGGATTTTGCTCAGAGCATCTTCCACTTATTTCTCATTGTCATAGAGATGATAAACTTATTTTAGAATTAGTTCATGGCAAAAATTTAGTTCCCCTGAGGGATTTACATCAAATTTCCTGTGGACAGTGAGAGGCACATAACCAGCGTGTTTTCTTCTTTGGTCTGGCCACAAGATATTTGAAAGCCAATTTTATGGCTAAACTATATGCTTAAACAATTTCTCCAGGTGATTTGTGTGCATGTGGAAGTTTGAGAAAGCACTGCTCTACATTATTTCTGACAATGGTTTTACCAGGGTACTTCTTCACTCCTCTTAGGGGAAACAATTTGGCAGTTTAAGTCTAATGAGCTCAAGCCACTATCTTCTAATACTACATGTATGGACAGAATGTTTGTGTCTCCCCATGATTCTTATGTTGAAAGCTTAACCTTCTAGTCTTTGGAGACTGAACCTCTACTGAAGTAATTAAGGTTAAGTGACATCATAACGGTGGGATCCTTGATCCTATATGATTAAGATTAGTGTCATTTTAAGAAAAGACACCAGATAACTCTCTTTTTCATTCTCTCTGCATGTACACAAAGATGTCATGTGAGTACAAAGCAAGATGATGGTCACCTACAAGCTATGAGACCTCAGAATGGAATTTACTTTGCTGGCTCCTTGACCTTGGACTTCCAGCCTCCAGAACTGTGGGAGATGCATTTTTGTTGCTTAAGCCACTCATTCTCAGGTACATTGTTACAGTAGCCCAAGAAGACTAATACACTACATAACATTAAATCCATTCTATGCTGGACAGTAACAAGTTAAGTGTTAGAATATGAGGATTTTATTTTTAGTTCAATTATTGTCTTACTGTTTAACCTTAAATCCACTTTTCCACCTCATTCACCTCAGTGATTTGCAAGCTATCTGAATTAGACAATAACTTTAATGAGCTTTATTTCTTTCAATTATATAGATTCTTCAGGGTTAGAAGTGAGCTTGATAGTCAGTCAGTGAAACATTTCATTTTATAACTGAGAAAATTCAAATCCAGAGAGCTAATTGGTCACAGGACCAAGATCAAAGTCTATATCCCTAGATGCTAAATCATGTTTATTATTTCCTGATGCCAGCATATGGCACCAGCTCCAAATTCTTGATTGCCAAGCTAGCTGGTTAGAATACAGCTATATTTAACCACATTTTGTTATTCAGTGTAAGTCGCCTTATGTAGACAGCTAGCCACAATGTAATTACACTGTGATTTATATTTTAAAAGGACACAAGAAGTCAGATAGACCTAAGTTCAAATCTAGCACTGTCCCATAATAGCAGTGTGACCAGAGCAGCTGCCTAACTTCTGTGAAGTTCAATTTCTTTGTCTGTATTACAGGAAGTAATATCTGTGTCATGAGCTGCTTGTGGGAATTTAGTGGATCATTCACACGAAACACCCAGCCTGGTATCAATAAATATTGGTTCTCTAGACCGCATATCTTCTTTTCCCTTAACTCAGCTACCAGCAAGGAGTAAACTTTTATTTGAGTTCCTAGCTGAGTCTCCTTTGCCATCAGTGTGTTTTTGAAAGGTGTTAACCCGACCCACCCTGAAGAAGTGGAAGAAGGACAGAGAACCTGAGAGGGACCTGCTGATGACTGCAGCAGGTGAGAGTGGAGAGAAGCGGGTAATTGCAGGGAGCAGAAAGAGGGAAATTAAAAGGCAGATTGGGGAGCCTCTGAATGAGATGAAGTCATATGTTCTCTGAAGGTCAGCAGCTTACATGTAAAAAGAACAAGAGCAGGAAAATGAATTTCTCTTAAGTGATGGGATTCTGGATGTGATTTATGAGGGAGATCAAACTGAGAGTTATTTGATAAGCTGACTGCATGGTACCTTGGACCTTTGATGAGTAGGTTTCATAAAAGCATGTGATTCATACATACAGTGAGACAGAAGATAAAAGTAAAGCACAAGTGTCACTCTGCATTTTTATTAATTTACAGAAATTCAAGTCATGTGCAAAATTTAAGATTCTTTCATTTGGTCTGAAGCAAGTAAGTCTGTTATCTTGAGGTGAGTCACAATTTCCCAGGAGACAATGTGACTCATGAATCAAGTTTTCTTGTTTGCTAGAAAGATCTTTAATTTTTTTTAAGTTTAATCAAAATACTAGATGCTTATGTAAAAAAAAAAAACCAAATAGTTCAAAAGTTGTTTAACAGAAAGAAACAAGCCTTTCCTTCTGATCCTCATTCCTAATCACTGAGGTTACAGCTTTTAACTCTCCTCTTTTTTTTCCAGATAATATGATTATAGCAAATTTCATAACTTATCAGTCATGAAGCATTTATATTGACCTGCTAATATAAACAAGGGAAAAGTTGGTAAGTGACCGTTAAGATGTCTCTCTTCCCTGAAGGCTGTGTATTCACCTCACATAGAATACAACAGCTCCCTCAGTCCTTATTTTTTATATTCATTATTTGTATTTTTTCCTATGGTTATGATTGTTATTTAAAAAATATATTTAAGCTTCTCTTTCCTCTTACATCAGCATTGGCAGATAAGTGACTCCCTACCATCAAGGGTGAGCCTTTTGGTAATCCCATCCTTTCCTCTCCTTTCTCTCCATCCCTCCCTCCATTCTCCAACATCCATAAGCTATAACATCACTTTCAAATGATCAAGATTGAAAACACAGTCATGAAGTCCCATAACCAAAATGAAGAGCCCTTTATTTTTTCTGTAGGTTAATTCTAAGACTCAAAAAAATAAATTCACCTTATCGTGACTATGTACAATTTTCAGTCTGCAGAGCCAGATAGTGCACTAGGATTGCATATCTTTCCTGAGAATAAGGCCACTCAAGAGAAAAGCTTCCTAGCATGTAGATTAAGTAGATTCCTCCCTTTTTTCAATACTATATTAATGGCTTAGAAACACTCCTTTTTTATTTTGCTTTATATCTGGATCTTGAGTTTCTGCCCCTCACTTGGAGCTCCTTCCTCCCTCCCTCCCTCCTTCCCTCCTTTCCTTCCTTTCTTCTTTCCTTCCTTCCTTCCTTCCTTCCTTCCTTCCTTCCTTCCTTCCTTCCTTCCTTCCTTCCTTCCTTCCTTCCCTCCTTCCCTTTTCCTAATGATAAAACAATAATATGTCTCTACCATATCCTTATAATCATCCAGGCTGTCGATGACTCCATCTATTACAGCAGCCAACATTCATTACTGGACACATACGTCCTGGATCCCCCCAAACTGTTTTCAGTCTCAGGCCAGCTGCTTCCTGGCTTCCAGATTGGATTTCTCTCATTTCTTCTCCTTAAGGAGAAGCATACAGGGGAAGGGGAAGTGACATGTTTGTTCTGAGGACAAATAAATGCTCAGCTGATTTCTTAGCTTCTGCTTCTCCTCACGGCCAACCTCTATTCTCCCAGACCTCTAGTATAGCCCTGAATTATCCTCAGAAGACCAACTTCACCACCACTGGGCTTCTTCCTCATATATTCTGCTAAAGCTATGGTACAGATTTTTCTGTTTTATCCATCAATAGACTTGTTTCTGGATTTCATCTTCCTTCAATGTACTGTGATCTCTTGACCACTAATGGGAGCATCCTATCCCCAGGCCCCTTTCTCTTAGTTTGAGAGGGCATTCTTTTTTTTAGTTTAGATCCTCGGATGTTTCACAGGCAGAGCTTACATGAGTTCACGCATGTGAAGGGCTCAGAATGGTACTTGACACTCTCAAATGCTCAATACAGGTGGTGGTCAGGTTGTATCCCTGGAGGGAGAAAGCAGAAGCCAGTGACAGATATTGAGTAGAGGTGAATGAGCTGGGCAGGTGAGGAGCTATTTGGGTCCTGCTTGTGTCACTGATTCCAGACTCCTCTTGCTGTTTCTCTCTCATCCCCAGCCCCCCTCTGACCACTTTTCTGATCACTTGTTTGTGGACCAGATGGAACATGGAGTGAGCAAAAGTTGGGGGATCCCTCTTCCATGATTAATATGCTTTTGTTCTATCTCCAAAGTCAGCATCTCACTGACAATGGGAAGCTGGTGATTAATAAAAATCATGCCTGCCTCCTGAAAGTACAGTTAACATTTATATTAATTGAAACAGTCACTTGGAGACACTTGAAGAAGTGGGCAATTTTGTTGCTTTGCATGACAATGAGTAGAGCATGGGTTTATAAGATGCTGCTCAACAATTAATATAAATGTATATGAAGATGGTCCTTTTGTAGGGTGGGGAAGGGAGAGGTGGGTGGGTTGGCCATGGCTGCTGTGCTCTGCTGCAGCCTGAGAATCAAAGTGGAGACTAACCTGAGGCAGAGACACTGAGAGTACCGTGAAGAAGATGTACATGGTGAGCCGTACAGGGGC
Source organism: Manis javanica (assembly GCF_040802235.1). Lineage (NCBI taxonomy): Eukaryota > Metazoa > Chordata > Mammalia > Pholidota > Manidae > Manis > Manis javanica. The sequence continues at coordinate 37,847,740 of NC_133165.1, read as the reverse complement.
CTTGGGTGGTGATCTGTGTAGCTCTTCTGCATGGCAGGGTAGGGAAACATCAAGAAGTCAATACAGACTATGAATTGCAAGTTCCTTGAGTCACTGAATTTTCCTCTTTTGAACCTCCTTCCTTGACTGTCCCTAGCGTTCAGTGATGAGTAGCTCAGGTGGGGGCATCTCACAGGGAACAGAACTCAGGCTTTGGACTCCGGGCTTCTCTTAGTTGCCTTTATTAGCTGTTTCTACTTGGACAACTGATGTAAATTCTTTGTGCTTCAGGTCCCTTGCCCGTGAAACAAGAGATGAGGATGTAGGGACTGGAGATGTGGGGAAAATGGTTGCTGTTAAAAATGGCAACTAACACTCAATAAGGGTTTCTTTAGAGTGGGGAGAAAAGGGAAGGAAAAGGAAAAACTCAGTGTATGTTCAAAGGAGAAGGACAGTCAGACAAAGACCACACCTCAATTTTTGAGTTTCCAGTGACTGCACCACTTCCAGCCTGCCTTTCTTGGCCAGGCACTAGTGATGCCTCAGGCTGGGATCGCTTTAAGCACCAGATCTGGGCTTGCTCTCTAGAGGCTGATTTTAGGGGCTCTGGCGTGGGGAGGTCTGCATTTAGGTGCACATTCAGGGCACCGGGGTTGCACAGGTGTGACCTTATAGCATACCTCCCACATGCCCAGGGGTCATGGAAGAACGAGGGGTGTGAAACATGTAGGGGCACAATGTAAGGAGGTGCTCTCTCCTCTGGGCCCGAGGCCCCCCAGTGAGGACACCCAAAGCCCCCTCCTTGGCACACACAAGTGTGGTTATCATTTGTTACAAGCTTCTCACAGGAGAATCTTTGCACACATACGACCCAGGATACTAATGTCTAAACTTTATGGAGCCCTTCCTATTTATTCAACTCATTTAAGCAACTTGAAGACAAATTCTTCTAGGTTCAACACTGACTGATGTTGAGAACTTCAGGCAAATGATCTAACTCTTCTGTGCCCTGCTTGCCTCATCTGTAAAGTGGAAATGACAGCAGTGGGGCTTACATGAGTTCACGCATGTGAAGGGCTCAGAATGGTACTTGACACTCTCAAATGCTCAGTACAGCTAGCTGCCTTTATTTCAACCCACTTCCTTTCTTAGGTCCAAGTTTCCAACTCTGATACTTAGGATTATTAGGTGATTCCCTATAGCGTGTTAGAAAATGACACTTCAGGGAAGGGAAGGAGCTGAAGTTTATTGTCCATATAGCACGTGGCAGGTAGTATCTGGAGCTTTGCCTATGCTAGCTCATTTCCTTCTTGCAAGAGGGAAGGCTGATTTTTCTGATGAGGAGCTCAGTTTTTGATAAGTTAACCAAACCTTCCAGACCTCAGTTTGTAGACCCAGAGGCACGGAAGGGCAGAGAACCACCCAAGGTCACGGTCACCTGCCCATGTATTTGGTTTTGCTGGCCAGACTAATTCACTAGGTCACACTTTAGAAAAAGGATCTGTTGAAAGAGACTGGGCAGCAGGAAACTGGTTGGAGGAGTGTGGGGGAGTATTTCCCAGCTTCACTTAAATTATACCCCTTTTGCAAACTCCTTCTTATCTAAGACAGGTGACCTGTCTTTCCAGCAGGATTTAGGCAAAGTCTTCAGCCTGAGTGAAAATCAGACACTTGTTTGCACAAGTGTCCGTGTGTGTGTGTGTGTGTGTGTGTGTGTGTGTGTGTGTGTGTATGTGTGTGAAAGAGAGAGAGAGGTGAGTCATTAAAGAAGTGGTTCAGCTAAATAAAGGATCTCATTATGTGTGCTATTTTTATTCCTCAAATGCCTGCCTTCCTCTCCCCCCTTGAGGTTCCTACTGAAATCTGACAATCAGGGTTGATCTTCACTGTCAGCTTCCATTAGGCAAATCAAGCAGGAAAAAAGGGAGCGCGAGTCTGGCCTTGGCAGGGAGCTGATTCAGCAGTGATAATCTGCTTGAGCGGGTGGGGGCCAGCAACCAAAGGGTTTAATTAGTCAGCCGAGGCGCTGCCTCCACCTCCGCCCGGCTTCCCCTTCCCTTCACCCACCAGCCTCTGGGATGAGTCTTCTTCCCTGCTTCTGTGCCTCTGAGTCCTGGGAAAGCATCTGAAACAATGCACACCCGGCCGGGCCCTGGTTTTTGCTGCCTCTTTCCAGGGCATTTCCTCTGAGGAAACCTCCCTCCGCCTCTTGGCTTACCCACTGTGAGCAAGACTTGACACCTCCCGGGAAAATGAGGCCGCTGTGGGACCAAAGCCGTGGTGATTCTTTCCCAGAGAACTAAAAGGCTTCCCGTCTCCCTCCCTGACCCTGTCTTCCTCCCATCTCAGGGACTCATTAGTCATGCAGTCATTCATTCAAAAATAAAATCACCATGTTAATAAGGGGGGAAGCATTCGGGCTGAATTGTGGGGAGGATTCAGAGATGGGGTTTCTTCCCCCAGCGAGTGCAGGATCTAGAAGGAGATGAGGAAAGTTAAGAGGAGAGAAGAACGGGAGACAGGTAGTTGTAGTCTAGAAAAATTAACTGGGGCAAATGGACCACAGACAGAGAAAGTACAAGATGGAAATAATATGTGCAATAAGGTTAAGAGCTCTGGGAGTGCCGGGAGTTTGGAGGAGGATGACCCACTTCCAGAAGAGAACACTTTGGAAGGTGTCCTTGGAACTGGGTTTTGAAGGTTGAGTAAAATATAATCAGGAAGAGAGGAGAACTGCTGATCTCCGTGGGCAGGGCTCCCTCAGTATCAGCTCAGAGCATCTCACCCACCATCCTGGAGGTCGCTGAAGCTCTCCAGTTACAGCTCCTCCCCTGAGCTCTGCCCACCTCCCGCCTTCCAGCCTCAGCCTCTCCTGCCTCTGCAACTGCTCCCGTGTCCCAGCTGGACACTGCCATTCTGTCCGTTCCCCCAGTGCTTGGTCACATGAGGGATGCCACCACGAGACAGGGCCGCTGTCAGTTCTACATGCTTCTTGTAGGTCCTCTGTGCCGATTACCCACCCTGAGGCTGGGAATGGTGCTCACCACTGTCTCCTTTTAGTCCTACATCTTATGGCTTGGCTCACTCAGTTCTCTGGAGCAGCCTGAGTTTCCTAGAGTCATACAGTCCCTCTCTTTAAGAATTTGGATCAATTCCCTCAAGATGAGGTTCAAAGATGATAAATGCGAAACCAGCCTGAAAAGTCTTCTGCCTTGCTATCAACCAACCACCAGCTCAGGTCTCGGCTCACACCTCTTATCTTTATTGTGTGGTCCAGGGGAGGAGGCTGGGGTGGGTGATCTGCTCCCCAGCTGGCTTGAGAATCTCCATCTTGGGTGATCATAGTCCCGAGGACTCGTCACTCTGTACCCACGAAGCTTATGAAATCTACCTGCGAAGGGTGCCTTGTGCAGATGGTTGCTTTGTCAGGCACTACACTGCACTCAGGGCTTCTGTCTGGGTGATGACTAGGATGCATCAGGGACCTAGGCGGATGCTGGATTCTGTCACTTCTCATATGCCTTCTGGAAAACATACACACATACCCCAAGGCTGCTCTGCTTCTTCATGGCAATTTTCAACTTTTCAAAGGCAACAATCATTTATTTCCAGTTTTATCTCTTCAATTCCAGGCTCCACATTCCAATTTCTGCTGGACGATACCACATGTCCATGCACACAGGCGGGAAGGTGAGGTGCCCCAATGCCGCCTGACTCCCCTGGAATCCCCCTCCCACCCCCATGATGCTGTTTATTCTCAGGTCCTTTCTCTAAACAGCTGGGAGTGCTAACCTAGCTCTGCAGGGCTTATAATATCTTCTTGAGCGTTCAATGAGATACAATGTAATAAAGAGTCCAGAAAGCATAAAGCTCTAACAAAGACAAGGCCTCAGTGTGATCATCAAAAACTTGACACTTTTCAGGGTGCAACTGGTTATTCCAAATAATACTACTTCAGGGAACCTGGAGGGTGGGTCCTAAAGGATTTCAACCTCAAACTAATATTGTCACTAACAATGCAGAGTAAAGAGCACAGTCTTGGACAGAATCCCATATATGCTACCAGCCAGCTGTGAGCCTCAGTTTTCCTGTCTGTAAACTAGGGGCAAGTGGAGCATCTTACAGTGTGCTCATGAGGAGCTTCAAGAAGAAAAATATGTGAACCCTCCTTGCGCAGAGCAGCTGAGCAGTGGCCAGGCTTCACTGGAGAATGAACTCAGTTCTCATCAACCCAGAGAAGAAGGGAAGGGAGAGAACAAAACCCCCAATAAATCCCTGCCTGTATTCCCCACATAATCACTGAACTTGGGGCTCTAATCAGACAAGCCAGGCTCTGTTTAGTCTTTCATCTCAAATAAAAGTCTGAGATGCAGGGATATCATCATCACATGTAGCTCATCAGCAGTAAATCTGGCATTTGTGGGTAAATACAATAGATCACAATGAGTGCCGCTTGGAGGAGGATACCCCAGCAGCACAGACACTATAGATGAGGTGCTGGAAGTGGGTCACTCATCTGCAAGGGCTGCTTCAGCAGATGGAGCCTGTGCAGAGCGGGACATTTCCATTTTCTTTCTCTGCACGAGTCCAGATTCTGGCTGCCCTGGGCAAGTGTGCGGTGGGAGACAGAGGGGTGGGATGGGCCTCAACACAGCAGTGTGCTAGCAAGAGCCGGGGACATTTTTACCCTGCCATCCCATCATCTGGTCTGGCTACACAAAATGAGGGTGAATTATGGAGGCCCGCTGAGCCTTTGATTTCCCTCAGCTGCCATCCCAGCAACCGCCTTCCTGGAAATTAACAGCATGTTTCAGCTGCTTGCAGAGGGAATAAGAGTTACATGCTTGCCTGTCACTCTGCCACTAGTGGTCCATCCCAGCTCCTCCTCAGCCCCAGTTCTAAAGCAGCCCTTTCAAAGGACACACACCCTTCCTCTGGAGGTTGGCTAAGTCTCCCAGTTAGAGATGGTATTTCTTTCACAAGGCAGGACTTAGGGGAAAGAAACCGGTTAGAAGATGGTCCACAGCATTTCTGGGAATCACTGTTTGCATCTTTCTGTCCTCTCTCTTTCCTCCTTTTCTCTCTTTCCCTCTCTCCCTCCCTCCCTCTCTTTCTTTTCCAGTGGGAAGTTTAAAAAAAAAGAAAACTACTTCTTTATCTATCAACAAAGTGATCTTTCTAAAGCAGCTTTTCTAGACTCACACATGCAAACCAGTAACCTGGTGATCTTGAAGCCAAGTGCATTCTGATTCAGTGTGTCTGGGCTCTGACCTCAGGTTCTCTAGCATTTGCAAGGGCTCAGGTGATGCTGATGCTGGATGGATCACATGGCCCACGAACCACACTCGCAGTGGCAAGAGTCTAATCACCAACAGGACATGTTATTTCCCCTCCCGAAAATCTGTTGTCTACAGAATAAAGTCTAGATTCTAGAAATCATGTAAGACCTTTCTGTTTCTGGTCATTCATTCATTCAGTTGTCAGTACATGTTCATTAAGTGCTTCATAAGGGCTGACCAGAGCCCAGGTACTCTTTTCCAGTCACATCTCCCACTCCCAACCCCAGTCCCCATGTGCTGCCCAGTACTACCTCCTGAGCGCGCAGACTTCCTGCCGCTGTGTCTGTACCATTAGCTCTGCCCTCATGACCTTTCCCTTCTGCTCGTCTTTCTGGATTGCTCCTCTCCCTTCAACATGCTTTTTACATGTTGGCTTTACAGAGAAATCTTGCCCAAATCCTCCAAACATTTCTTTGAGTATCTCACTGCATCATATACAAAATCCTGGCACAGCACTTGCTGCCTTGGAAGTCGATTTTGGGTTTTTGTGTTTATAACCTCCATTAAACTGGGATTTTCCTCAGAGCAGGGCTAGCATTTTTCTTTCTTTTTATCTGCCCTCGCAGTGGGCCAGAAACAGTCAGATGCTCAATACATGTTTGATAAATGAATGGATGACCATTAGGAAAAGATAAGTGCCAATTTTTTTCTTCTTGTCTTCGCATGGAATCATACATCCCTAAAGTGAAAAAAAAAAGCTTAAAAGAGAGAACTAAAATGCATAGATTGTTCTCAGTTAATTTTATAAAATAAATTTTTATTTTTAAAGAGTTCTAGATTTACAGAAAGGTCACAAAGATAGTATATAGAGTTCCCACGTATTTCACACACAGCTTTCCCCATAATTAACATTTTACATTAATATGGTACATTTGTTGCAGTTAATGAACCAGTATTGCTACATTAGATTAACTAAATTCTGTGCTTTATTCAGATCTCCTTAGTTTTTGCCTAATGTTTTTGTGTTTTACTGTTAGTTTACTGTTAGTTTTGGCCTTTTACTGTTTCAGAATTCCATTGTAATAATCAGCCTTGATAACCTATAATTGATGATTGGGCCTCTTAACATTATGTGCCAAAATTGTTCATGTACCTGCCATCCCTGTGGTTCTGCAGGTGCATGGAATTCATATTACAAACCTTCCAACCTCAAACCCAAACTCTGTGTTTTGCTTCCCACCTCGAAGCGGATACCCTATGAATAAGGAAGACTCTCATCTACACTTGCCTCTCACTGCCTCTGCCTCCTTTCTGACCCTGGTGCTTTCTCTCTGATCCTGTGGGATGTGGCATGCCCCCACTTCGTGGGAATTACAAGTGATACACACTTCTTTCAAGGCAATTGCCTCCCTGCCTGTCATCTTACCAATTTTGATTAAAACAAATTCCGGTTACATTTCAAAACAATTGGCACAGTGAGCTGGGTGGTTCAGTGACAGTGATGACATGCCTTGAAACAGCTCTTGGCTTACTAATTGAATTCACAGAACGTATGCATGCCTGGAAAGGTACCATGGATAAGTGACATGTTTTCACTCTACCTGCCACTGCTTTTTGCTGTGTCTGCTGAATTCTGTCTTGCTTTGCCACCCTTAATTGTTGTGGGACTTGAAGAGTGAAGTCCCAGGAATCCTGTGTAGCATAGGATAACCATGGTCTAGTGAATGTCCCCAGCTGGCACCCCGAAGATGCTTAAGATGTGACTCATGTCTCAGCAAAGGACCCTGGGGTCATCTAGGGTAATTGGCTAACTTACACGTCCAAGTCTCCTTTCAAGGGAGCTGCAAAGGCTTCCTCAGGAGGCTGGGGTCAGGTTTGATCCACAGACTGAACAGCAGCAAGAAGACCTGGGCCACCTGCCAAATTGCTGTTGGCTGGGCATTGTGTCCACTTTTGTTTCCAAACGCCTTAAGCCAGCACCTTTCCCTACACCCTCTTTGTCAAGTTTGTTTCACGCATTTGTAATTTAATTTTTTTTGTCACATTCTGCATTCCATCCTGGGGTCCCCTGACCTCCTAAATAATTCTTTTTATTTGCATACACTATTCTTTGTATTGTAAAAGTATATGGGTTTTAACAAATGTAGAGCGAATGTCATGTATCCACCATTACAGTATCATGCAGATCATTTCACTGCCCTAAAAATCCCCAAGTGCTTCACCTGTTCAGCCCTCCTTCCTTATCCTATGCCCTTAGCAACCACTGATCTGTTTACAATCTCTATAGTTTTCCTTTTCTAGAAAGTCATATAAATGGAAAAATACAGTATGGAGCCTTTTCAGACCAGCTTCTTTCACCTCACAGTGTGTATTTAAGATGTAGCCATGTCTTTTTGTGGCTTGCTAGCTTATCCCTTTTTATGGTTGAATAACAATATTGTGGTTGATATACCACAGTCTAGCCATTCACCCTTGGCAGGACACCTTGGTTGCCTCCAGTTTTTAATAATTACAAATAAAGTTTCTATGAACATTTGCATACAGGTTTGTGGGAGGGCATAACTTTTCAGATTAGTTGTGTATCAAATTCAATTTTAACCCATTAACCTTTAATGGGGGGGATAAACGTTTAAATACTTTGCTCCAAGCTGTTTGAACTGCTTACAGCTGGGTATGTAAAGAAAATCCCGATTCATCCTTTGACTACCTCCCTCCAAGAGTAGAATAATATATCTAATAGTCGTCCCAGGAAGGAGAAATTAGTTACATAAGTTATGTGAAGGAAACTAGCTGTAAACGCCAAGGTGAACACAATAGTTCAATTCATTGATCACCTGGTCATTTCGAAGGGAGCTCTTCAGTAAGCAGATCTGGGGAGGGTTGAAATCTAGTAACTGATTCTTAACATTGATGTTTCTACATAAACAAACTGGTTTGGAAATAGCAGCTGACAACATTCATCATCAGTACGGCGCTTTATGTAACTTCCTGGGCAGCCAGACCAGTCTCCTCCATGTCTTATGTATGCATTCGTCCCTTCCAACCATCTGTCAGCCTGCTCTGCCTACCTAAAGGGCCTCCTCCTTACCACTTCCTAATCCAAATCTGGCCCGGTCCTGCAGGACTTGGCTTCATCTTACATTCTTTCATTAATTCATCTTAGACTGTTGTATTTTCAATATCTCCTTCACTTTAATTACATGCCACACAGGTTAGTGCTTATGTTAAATAATTGATGTATTAATTAAACATGTATTCAGAATCTACTATCTTCCAGACTTTTTGCTTGATTTTAGAGGATATGGAATGTTTACATAAATGGCCTGTATTTACTTTTACTTTTCATTTCTGTATCTTGCATTTCATTTTTCTTGCAACAAAATGACATGATTTCCCTGGGTAGGAATGTCTTTTTCCTGCATCTTCAAAAATACCCATATGGGAATTGATGCATTCAAATCACGGCCTACATTTATTGAGTGCTTACTAAGTGTTGGCCCTGTTCTAGGTGCTTTACATACATTCATATATGTCTTTATATCCTCTCAATATGCTTACATGTATTGTCTCTGTTTTGAAGGTTAGGAGCCAGAGGCAGAGAAGGTTAAGGAGTTTGTCCCAAATTCACAGGACTTAAGTGTATAACCAGGATTTGAGCTCCAAGCATTTGGTGGCCCCCATACTCACTCCAGGATGACATACACAAACTGTCTTAATCACTATGCCCTATAGTCTCTCTAGCAAAATGTGCCCAGAGACTTAATGATTTTTTATTTGTAGTTTTTCATGGAATCAGTCATGTGCAAACCCCACTGTGACTTGTGCCCAGAAACTAAAAAAAAAAATGTTTAAAGAATGAGAAGACAAGCCACAGACTAGGAGAAAATATTGGCAAAAAAATACATCTTATAAGGAACTGGTACCAAAATATACAAAGATCCCTTACAATTCATCAATAAGGAAACAGTCCAATTTAACAGTGGACCAAAGACCTTAACAGACACCTCACCAAGGAAGATATACAAATGGAAAATAAACACATGAAAACATGCTATATATCATACGTTATCAGGGAAATGCACATTAAAACAATGAGATACCATTATACTCCTGTTAGTTTGGCTCAAATCCCAAACAATAACACCAAATACTGGTGAGGATGTGGAACAATAGGAATCTCCATGCATTGCAGGTGGGGATGCAAAATGGTACAGCCACTCTGGAAGAGAGTTTGGCAGTTTCTTAGAAAACAAAATGCACTCTTACCACATGATCCGGCCATCACACTTTTTGGTATTTGTCCAAAGGAGTTGAAAATTTACGTCCACATAAAAGCCAGAACATAGATGTTTATAGAAGCTGTATTCATAATTGTTAAAACCCAGAAGCAACTAAGATGTCCTTCAGTGTGTGAATGGATAAATAAACTGTGCTACATCTGGACAACGGAATATTATTCCTCATTAAAAAGCAATGAGCTATCAAACCATGAAAAGACATGGAAGAACCTTAAATTCATGTTGTTAAGTGAAAGAAGACAATCTCAAAAGACTGTATGCTGTCTGATTCCAACTATATTATACTCTGAAAAAGGCGAAACTATGGAGACAGTAGAAAGATCAGTGGTTGCAGTAGGAAGAAAGGGGGGAGAGACGTGAGCAGGCAGAGCACAGAGGAATTTTAGGTAGTGAAGCTACTCTGAATGATATTATAATGGTAGTTACATGTCATTTATGCTTTGGGTGATTATGATGTGTCACTGTAGTTTCACCAGTTGCAGCGAATGTAACCCCCCGGTGGAGATGTTAATAATGGGGGAGGTTGTGCATATGTGGGGGCAGAGAGTAAATGGGAAATCTCTGAACTTTTCTCTTAATTTTGCTGTGAACCTAAAACTGCTCTAAAAAATATGTAGTTTTTAAATAAATAACTAACCTTCCCATTGTATTCCAAAGTCTCCCCAGCCACATGCCCCACCCCATATCTTTGAGGTGTGCTTGACTCATCTCACAGGTAGCTGGGTGTGCCACTTCACCTTGTCCCTGGCAGAGTTTTCCTGCTTCTCTGTGTTAATTTAATTCTTGAGCCTTCCTTTGGACTCTCCTCAGAGTATATCCCAGGTACATGGTGCTGGAGTGGATGGAAACATATGCATTTATTTACTGATTCAAATATGCCCAATTTATTTATACTGCCCTGTGGCCTCTGGGAATGTGTGTAATTTTCAGAGGAAATGTTTAAACTAAATCAAACTGAAAAATTTATCTTTAAATAACAACTTTATAACAATAATAACAGATCTAATAGCCAAGGAAAGCTGTACTGAACAGAAATGTTGTAAATCTATTGTTTTAAGTATCGTCTATCCTGACACAATTTTCCCTAAAACCTTCTAAAGCACACATGGATTCCAACAACTGACTTGATGGATTTTTTACAGTTTTTCTATGAGTCATGCTAGAAACACACTGTAAGGAGGAAACCACAATGCCATGAGCTTACTCAGCCAGACAGTATGGCTCACAGAATCTGAGAACATAGTAAGTTTCAGCTTGAAATGGGATGACCAAGTTTTGGCAGGTGGGAAAACCTAATACTAAGGAATTAATAGGATGTTGGGTGGGGTTATCAGGATCTTCTGCTTAGGAGTGCCAGCCTGTGGTGCAGAAACATCTTTTTGGGTCTTTGTAGGAAATAACCAATAATATGTGGGCTTTATCAAAAGCATATCCAATCCTGGGTCCATGGGAATGTGGCCCTTAGCAAGGTTGTTAGGGATTCTGCTGAGCATGCTGATATTTAAAGCTGAAACTCTAGCATAGCAGGCCAAAAGGGAAAAACAGGAATCAAGGCCAAACACATCATTGTGGTGGTTAAATAGGGAGGCCGTCATCCTACTTATCCTTCCTCAGGACTGACACCAGGTAAGAAGATCTGGACTAATTCCAGAAGCCAGCCAAGTGGAGAGAACCTGCTGATTTCCTTGTTCATTGTCCTAGCAGGGAGCCTGCAGGTGGCATGGAGGAGAAGAACCCAGCAGCAGAGGGGCAGCCAGAAATGGGTAACCATTGCTTTGGTGTCCAGTAGATTCAGTCTCATGACCTCAAGGAAAGAAAAACCTATTATGAAGATCTCTTGAAAAATTCTATATGATTTGTCAGCATCAGAACTTTCAAACTGAGAACTGTTATTTCCAGAAAATCAAATACTTTGTTGTAAATGAGTTACTGGGATTTTCCAAAACCTGGTTTGAGCTGGAGGAGAAAGTCTATGAGGAATATTCTTCCTATTCCCAATAGTTTGGCATAGGAGGTGGCAGCCCCTTGGCTCCCAAATCTAACTAGACAATAAGAACCACATTAGCCCCATGGCCACCTCCATTTTTCACTATACATGGTGGAAAATTTTTCAAAGTGGTTGTACCAAACTACTCTCTCACCAACAGACCATGAAAATCCTCACCAACACACAGCATTGCCAATTTCCCCCACCCCTTAACTTTAGGCACATTACTGGGTTTGTAATAGTATCTTACAGTTTTAATATACATTTTCCTGTTAAACAGTGATGTTGAGCAACTTTTCTTTTGTTTGCTGGCCATTTGGGCATTCCCTTTAATGCAGTACCATCTCAAGAATTTTGCACAAGCCTATTTGTTATAGAGCAAGTGACTGATATATGTGAGTCTGTATATGGAATCTCCATTGTATTTCATTGATCTGGTTTTGATCTAAATTTATGCCCATCCTAGTTGTATTTTTTAAACTGATATATAATTGATATATGACTCTGTATAAGTTTAAAGTGTACCATGTGTTGATTTGATACGTTTATATATCAAATAACAATATGATTGTTACCATAGCTTTAGCTAACACCTCTAATGGCCTCAGGTAATTATCATTTCTTTTTTGTAATATGAACATTTAAAATTTAATCTCTTAGCAGTTTTGAAGTATGCAGTGTGTAGTTGACTATAATCACTATGCTGTGCATTAGATTGCCAGAACTTACTCATCTAGTACCAAGTTTTGTACCCTTTAACAACATCTCCCAATTCCTCACCCACAGCACCTGGTAACCACCATTCTGATTCAGCTTTTTTTTAGATTCCACATGTAAGTGAAATCATACAGTATTTCACTTTCTCTGCCTACCTTATTGCAGTTAGCATAATGGCCTCAAGGTCCAGATGGCAGGATTTCCTTCTTCCCTTAGCATGGCGAAATAATACTCCATTATATATAAATATCTCAACTTCTTTATCCACTCATCCATTGTCAGACATGGGTTGTTTCCATTTGTGGTTGTCAATAATTAATTGTCTTAATAGGCACAATTCTATAATAAATTTTATATCAAGTCTCCTTCTCCAACTTTTTTCTTCTTCAGGATTGCCTCAGCTATTCTTGGTTCTCTGAATATCTAACTAAATTATAAATTTACATACTTAAAACATTTATTTAGTTTTCTGGTAAACCCTATTCAGTTTTTTTTTTTTGAGAGGGCATCTCTCATATTTATTGATCAAATGGATGTTAACAACAATAAAATTCCGTATAGGGGACTCAATGCACAATCAGTTAACAACCCCAAGCCTAATTCTCAACAGTCTCCAATCTTCTGAAGCATAACGAACAAGTTCTTACATGGTGAACAAATTCTTACATAGTGAATAAGTTCTTACATGGTGAACAGTGCAAGGGCAGTCATATCACAGAAACTTTTGGTTTTGATCACGCATTATGAACTATAAACAACCAGGTCAAATATGAATATTCGTTTGATTTTTATACTTGATTTATATGTGAATCCCATATTTCTCCCCTATTATTATTATTATTTTTAATAAAATGCTGAAGTGGTAGGTAGATGCAAGATAAAGGTAGAAAACATAGTTCAGTGCTGTAAGAGGACAAAGGTGTGTGCCTGTAGACTAAGTGTTAATCCAAGCTAGTCAAGGGCAACAAAACATCCACAGATAGAGAAGATTTCTCTCAACACAGAGGGGGTGAGGTTCTAAGCCTCACCTCTCTTGATCCCCAATTTCTCACCTGATGGCCCCCCTGCGACTGTGCCTGTCTTAGGTTGTTCCTCCCTTGAGGAATCCTACCCGTCTCTGGCTAACCAGTCATCTTCCAGGGCCATACAGGGAAATGTAAAGTTGGTAAGTGAGAGAGAAGCAATATTCTTTGAAAAGGTTAGCTTTTTACTTCTTTGCAGATTTATGCCCTGTGGCTTCTATGCCCGGCATTTGTCTTGAGGTATCTTTACCACTTGGAAGAATTATGATACTCGGTAATTAGAGTATGAGGCACGAATTCTACTTAAGGGTTGTAATTAGGAAGGAAGAAGAAAAGCTATAGAAGTAGCAGACAGAAGAAAACATGGGAAGATTGATTATTTCTTTGACATATCTTCTTGTAGAGTAACATAAGCATGTATAGGTTTTAAACTACTAATTAAATTGCATACACACATTAACATAATAGGAATACAGCTACATAACAAAAGCAGACCTACAATTACCAGCCATATCCAGTGAAACCAAGAAAACCAGTTAGGCACCCTAGGCATCTGTGAAAACTTATCAATGATATGATGGATATTGTCTAACTGAATTTGAATAGTTTGAGAAAAATCAGACAAATTAAAACAACACATGCCTGGGAACTGTTCACATCCCATATGTTCTTTTAACAGTAGATAGTCTATAGGCGCAACGATATTGGAGCACTGCAACTTGCACTTCTCATAATTCTTGGTTGAGTTCCAACAGTATAGATCAGTCAAATTTGTTGTTTTACTTTATGCACAGGCCAGCCTAGATATCTCCTTCTTCATTCCCATGGCAAGTCCAGGAACTGGTGGGATGAATGCAGCTACAACTGCAGCAGTGCCAGGATCTTCGCTGAAGTTTTTTGATGTTCATCTTCTGGAATGACTCTTCCAGAGGATGTTGATGTTGGAAGATCTTCTTCATATAGTATCTTAATTCATTTTCTGTGTAGCTAAATTAGGCTTTGATCCTCTGTATAAACACAAACAAACCCTTTGCCCACACTTTGATATGCCCTTTATACCATTGTGAATAACTTATTGGAGATAACCACACAGGAACTGCTTTCTTTTTAAGAGAAAGGAATATTATCAGAAAAATGTACTTTCATAGTTGATCATCTGACACCCTTTAAATGATCAAAATTAAGGACATTTAAAGCATGCATTATCATTGATTTACAGTTAGTTTTATCCTATCAGGGAGTAATCCCCCTTTTCTTTTTTTGTTATCATTAATGTACAATTACATGAAGAATATTATGTTTACTAGGCTCTCCCCTACACCAGATCCCCCCCCACAAACCCCTTTACAGTCACTGTCTATCAGCATAGCAAAATGTTGTAGAATCACTAGTTGTCTTCTCTGTGTTGCACAGCCCTCCCCTTTCTCCCACCCCCCACATTATGCATGCTAATCATAATACCCCCTTTATTCTTCCTCACCCTTATCCCTCGCTACCCACCCATCCTCCCCAGTCTCTTTCCCTTTGGTAACTGTTAGTCCATTCTTGGGTTCTGTGATTCTGCTGCTCTTTTGCTCCTTCAGTTTTTCCTTTGTTCTTATACTCCACATATGAGTGAAATCATTTGGTATTTTCTTTCTCCGCTTGGCTTATTTCACTGAACATAGTACCCTCTAGCTCCATCCATGTTGTTGCAAATGGTAGGATTTGTTTTCTTCTTATGGCTGAATAATATTCTATGTGTATATGTACCACATCTTCTTTATCCATTCATCTACTGATGGACACTTAGGTTGCTTCCATTTCTTGGCTATTGTAAATAGTGCTGCGATAAACATAGGGGTGCATCTGTTTTTTTCAAACTGGAGTACTGCATTCTTAGTGTAAATTCCTAGGAGTGGAATTCCTGGGTCAAACTGTAAGTCTATTTTGAGCATTCTGAGGAACCTCCATACTGCTTTCCACAATGGTTGAACTAATTTACATTCCCACCAGCAGTATAGGAGGGTTCCCCTTTCTCCACAACCTCGCCAACATTTGTTGTTGTTTGTCTTTTGGATGGTAGCCATCCTTACTGGTGTGAGGTGATATCTCATTGTGGTTTTAATTTGCATTTCTCTGATAATTAGCAATGTGGAGCATCTTTTCATGTGTCTATTGGCCATCTGTACTTCTTTTTTGGAGAACTGTCTGTTCAGTTCCTCTGCCCATTTTTTTATTGGATTATTTGTTTTTTGTTTGTTGAGGTGGGTGAGCTCTTTATATATTTTGGATGTCAAGCCTTTATCGGATCTGTCATTTACAAATATATTCTTCCATACTGTAGGGTACCTTTTTGTTCTATTGATGATGTCTTTTGCTGTACAGAAGCTTTTCAGCTTAATATAGTCCCACTTGTTCATTTTTGCTGTTGTTTTCCTTGCCCGGGGAGATATGTTCGAGAAGAGGTCACTCATGTTTATGTCTAAAAGGTTTTTGCCTATGTTTTGTTCTAAGAGTTTAATGGTTTCATGACTTACATTCAGGTCTTTGATTTGAATTTACTTTTGTGTATGGGGTTATACTGGTCCAGTTTCATTCTCCTACATGTAGCTGTCCAGTTTTGCCAGGATCATCTGTTGAAGAGACGGTCATTTTGCCAGTGTATGTCCATGGCTCCTTTATCAAATATTAATTGACCATATATGTTTGGGTTAATGTCTGGAGTCTCTAATCTGTTCCACTGGTCTGTGGTTCTGTTCTTGTGCCAGTACCAAATTGTCTTGTTTACTGTGGCTTTGTAGTAGAGCTTGAAGTTGGGGAGTGAGATCTCCCCTACTTTATTCTTCTTTCTCAAGATTGCTCTGGCTATTTGGGGTCTTTGGTGTTTCCATATGAATTTTTGAACTATTTGTTCCAGTTCATTGAAGAATGTTGCTGGTAATTTGATAGGGATTGCATCAAATCTGTATATTGCTTTGGGCAGGATGGCCATTTTGACGACATTAATTCTTCCTAGCCACGAGCATGGGATGAGTTTCCATTTGTTAGTGTCCCCTTCAATTTCTCTTAAGAGTGACTTGTAGTTTTCAGGGTATAGGTCTTTCACTTCTTTGGTTAGGTTTATTCCTAGGTATTTTATTCTATTTGATGCAATTGTGAATGGAGTTGTTTTCCTGATTTCTCTTTCTATTGGTTCATTGTTAGTGTATAGGAAAGCCACAGATTTCTGTGTGTTAATTTTGTATCCTGCAACTTTGCTGTATTCCAATATCAGTTCTAGAAGTTTTGGAGTTGTGTCTTTAGGGTTTTTTATGTACAATATCATGTCATCTGCAAATAGTGACAGTTTAACTTCTTCTTTACCAATCTGGATTCCTCGTATTTCTTTGTTTTGTCTGATTGCCATGGCTAGGACCTCCAGTACTATGTTAAATAACAGTGGGGAGAATGGGCATCCCTGTCTTGTTCCCGATCTCAGAGGAAAAGCTTTCAGCTTCGTGCTGTTCAGTAAGGTGTTGGCTGTGGGTTTATCATATATGGCCTTTATTATAGTGAGGTACTTGCCCTCTATTCACATTTTGCTGAGAGTTTTTATCATGAATGGATGTTGAATTTTGTCAAATGCTTTTTCAGCATCTATGGAGATGATCTTGTGGTTTTTGTCTTTTTTTTTGTTGATGTGGTGGATGATGTTGATGGATTTTTAGAATGTTGTACCATCCTTGCATCCCTGGGATGAATCCCACTTGGTCATGGTGTATGATCCTTTTGATATATTTTTGAATTTGGTTTGCTAATATTTTATTGAGTATTTTTGCATCAACATTCATCAGGGATACTGGTCTGTAATTTTCTTTTTTGGTGGTGGGGTCTTTGCCTGGTTTTGGTATTAGGGTGATATTGGCTTCATAGAATGAGTTTGGGAGTATTCCCTCTTCTTCTATTTTTTGGAAAACTTTAAGGAGAATGGGTATTATCTCTTCTCTGTGTGTCTGATAAAATTCCGAGGTAAATCCGTCGTCCGGGTGCTTTGTTCTTGGGTAGTTTTTTGATTACCGTTTCAATTTCTTTGCTCGTAATTGGTTTGGTTAACTTTTGTGTCTCTTCCTTGGTCAGTCTTGGAAGGTTGTGCTTTTCTAGGAAGTTGTCCATTTCTTCTAGGTTTTCCAGCTTGTTGGCATATAGGTTTTCATAGTAGTCTTTAATAATTCTTTGTATTTCTGTGGAGTCTGTTGTGATTTTTCCATTCTCATTTCTGATTCTGTTGATGTGTGTTGATTCTCTTTTTCTCCTAATAAGTTTGGCTAGAGGCTTATCTATTTTGTTTATTTTCTCAAAGAACCAGCTCTTGGTTTCATTGATTTTTTCTATTGTTTTATTCTTCTCAATTTTATTTATTACTTCTCTGATTTTTATTATGTCCCTCCTTCTGCTGACTGGGCCTCATTTGTTCTTCTTTATCCAGTTTCAATAATTGTGACTGTAGACTATTCATTTGGAAATGTTCTTCCTTCTTTAGATAGGCCTGGATTGCTGTATACTTTCCTCTCAGAACTGCTTTTGCTGCATCCCACAGAAGTTGGACTTTATGCTGTTGTTGTCATTTGTCTCCATATATTGCTTGATATCTGTTTTAATTTGGTCATTGATCCATTGATTATTTAGGAGCATGTTGTTAAGCCTCCATGTGTTTGTGAGCCTTTTTGCTTTCTTTGTACAATTTATTTCTAGTTTTATGCCTTTGTGGTCTGAAAAGTTGGTTGGTAGAATTTCAATCTTTTGGAATTTACTGCGGCTCTTTTTGTGAGCATGTATGTGGTCTACTCTGGAGAATGTTCCATGTGCACTTGAGAAGAATGTATATCCTGTTGCTTTTGGATGTAGAGTTCTATAGATGTCTATTAGGTCCATCTGTTCTACTGTGTTGTTCAGTGCCTCTGTGTCCTTACTTATTTTCTGCCTGGTGTATCTATCCTTTGGGGTGAGTGGCATGTTGATGTCTCCTAAAATGAATGCATTGCATTCTATTTCCTCCTTTAGTTGTGTTAGTATTTGTTTCACATATGCTGGTGCTCCTGTGTTGGGTGCATATATATTTAGAATGGTTATATCCTCTTGTTTGATTGAGCCCTTTATCATTATGTAGTGTCCTTCTTTATCTCTTGTTACTTTCTTTGTTTTGAAGTCTATTTTGTCTGATATTAGCACTGCAACCCCTGCTTTCTTCTCGCTGTTGTTTGCCTGAAATATATTTTTCCATCCCTTGACTTTTAGTCTGTGCATGTCTTTGGGTTTGAGGTGAGTTTCTTGTAAGCAGCAAAGAGATGGGTCTTGTTTTTTATCCATTCTATTACTCTGTGTCTTTTGATTGGTGCATTCAGTCCATTTACATTTAGGGTGACTATTGAAAGATATGTACTTATTGCCATTGCAGGCTTTAGATTTGTGGTCACCAAAGGTTCAAGGTTAGCTTCTTTACTATCTTACTGCCTAACTTAGCTCGCTTATTGAGCTGTTATATACACTGTCTAGAGATTCTTTTCTTCTCTCCCTTCTTATTCCTCCTCCTCCATTCTTTATATGTTGGTTGTTTTATTCTGTGCTCTGTCGTGTTTCCTTTAACTGCTTTTAGTGGGTAGTTGATTTTATTTTTTTTGCCTTTGGTTAGTATTTGGTTGGTCTGCTTTCTTTGCTGTGATTTTATTTTCTCTGGTGACATCTGTTTAGTTTTAGGAGTGCTCCCGTCCAGAACAGTCCCTCTAAAATACCCTGTAGAGGTGGTTTGTGGGAAGCAAATTCCCTCAACTTTTGCTTGTCTGGGAATTATTTAATCCCTCCATCATATTTAAATGATAATAATCGTGCTGGATACTGTATCCTTGGTTCAAGGTCCTTCTGTTTCATTGCATTAAATATATCATGCCATTCTCTTCTGGCCTGTAAGGTTTCTGTCAAGAAGTCTGATGATAGCCTGATGGGTTTTCCTTTATAGGTGACCTTTTTCTCCCTAGCTGCCTTTAAAACTCTTTCCTTGTCCTTGATCTTTGCCATTTTAGTTATTATGTGTCTTGTTGTTGTTCCCCTTGGGTCCTTTCTGTTGGGAGTTCTGTGTATTTCTGTGGTCTGTTCAATTATTTCCTTCCCCAGTTTGGGAAAGTTTTCAGCAATTATTTCTTCAAAGACACTTTCTATCCCTTTTTCTCTCTCTTCTTGTTCTGGTACCCCTATAATATGGATATTGTTCCTTTTGGATTAGTCACACAATTCTCTTAATATTGTTTCATTCCTGGATATTCTTTTATCTCTCTCTATGTGAGCTTCTATGCATTCCTGTTCTCTGATTTCTATTCCATCAATGGCCTCTTGCATCTTATCCATTCTGCTTATAAATACTTCCAGAGTTTGTTTTACTTCTGTGATCTCCTTCCTGGCATCTGTGATCTCCCTCCGGACTTCATCCCTTAGCTCTTGCATATTTCTCTGCATCTCTGTCAGCATGTTTATGATTTTTATTTTGAATTCTTTTTCAGGAAGACTGGTTAGGTCTGTCTCCTTCTCTGTGTTTTCTCTGTGATCTTGGTTTGCCTGTAATTTTGCCTTTTCATGGCGATAGAGATAGTTTGCAGAGCTGGGACAAGTAACGGCTGGAAGAACTTCCCTTCTTGTTGGTTTGTGGCCTTCCTCTCCTGGGAGAACAGCGACCTCTAGTGGCTTGTGCTGGGCCGCTGCATGTAAAACAGACTTCTAATTCTTGCCCGGCTGCTATGGAGTTTATCTCTGGTGTTGCTTTGGGTACTGCTTGCCTCGGGCTGCCGCTCTGATTTGGTGGAGCTGCGTTGGAGGCTATTTATCTCTGTGAGGGGCCTCTGTGCTCCCTGCTGCCCAGGGGGTTAGAGTGCCCAGAGATCCCCGGATTCCCTACCTCTGGACTAAGTGTCCCAAGATGCTTCTGTCCAGTTTTGGGGTCCCTGTATTTTTAAGACTTCAAAAAGCACTTTCCAAAAGAAAAAAAATTAAATAAATAATTTTTTTAAAAAAAGATGCTCGCTTTTCTTTTTCCCCCAACACTGGCCTCAGGAGCCCGCTCACCAGTCTTGCTGCCCTGTTTCCCTAGTATCCAGGACCCCACACATGCACTGTTTCTGCGCTCTGGTGCGAATGGCTAGGGCTGGGTGTTCAGCAGTCCTGGGCTCCCTCTCCCTCCCCACTCTGACTCCTCTCCTCCCACCGGGAGCTGGGGTGAGGGGCGCTCAGGTCCCACCGGGCTGGGGCTTATGTCTTACCCCCTTCGCGAGATGTTGGGTTCTCGCAGGTGTGGATGTGGTCTGGATGTTGTCCTGTGTCCTCTGGTCTCTATTCTAGGAAGAGTTGTCTTTGTTATATTTTCATAAATATATGTGGTTTTGGGAGGAGATTTCTGCTGCTCTACTCACACCACCATCTTGGCTCCACCTCCCTATTCAGTGTTTTTTTAATTCACTGCTAAATAATTGTTCCTTTATATGGAGTCATTTAATATCTGCCTAATGAACTCTCTCCAGAATTTGGTACGAACACTTTGAGCATTTACTAGGCATATATTTTCTCAATTTTTTACTTGTTTGAAAATGCCTTTATATGATTTTTAGTTTTAAGGAATATTCACCTTGTGTGTATAATTCTACATTAGAAATTACTTCCTTTTAGAACTTTAAAAGACACATCCCATTGTCTTCTGGCTTACATAATTTCTGTAAAAAAAAACAGCTCTCAGGGTTTTTGAAAATTACATTTGTGCCTTTGAAAATAATGTATCTTCTTTCTTTGACTTGAGTTTCACTTTGGCTTTTAGGAGTTTTATTATGTGGCTAGGTAGGGTATTCTTTGTATTCATGCTCAGGAGCTACAAAGCTTTTTGAATGTGTGTTTTAATGTCTTGTCAGTTTGGGAACTTTTTCAGCCAGTATATTGAAAATAGTGCCTCTGTCCAATTCTCTTCCTTCTTCTCAAGATCTAATTTATAAGGATGTTAGACAACTTATCATGCCTTATATGTCCTCCAACTCATTTTTCTTAATTTTCAGTGTCATTTCTCTCTCTTCTCAGTCTGTATACTTTTCTCCTAAGCTAACTTCCAATACACCAATCCCTTCCTCTGCTGTGTCTAACTTACTACTTAACCATTAATTTTTAATTTTATCCATTACTATATATATTTTTTTTTTTTAGATTCCTATTTGGTTATTTTTATAGATTCTAATTCTCTGTTGAAATTCTCCGTCTCATCATTTATATTCTTAAGTGTATTAATTGTGGCTATTTTAAAGTCCTTGCCTTAATATCTGTACCACCTGCAGGTCTGTTTCTTTCTTTTGTTTTGTTTTTTCTCTTGGCTTTTGGTCATTTAACTCCTGTCTCTTGGCATGAATGATAATTTTTTTTGAATGCCAGACAGTTTGTATGAAAAGTTGTAGGACAATGGATAACTTTATATTCTTCCAGAGAAGACTTAAAGTTATTCTGCCTATTGGGTACAAGTGCCTTCATTCAACTGGGAACTGAGATTATTCAAAATTAGATTTAAGGCTCTTTATGGGCTTGTTTATTTTTGGTGACTGCTTATTCCTGGAGCATAGCCCTGTAGGGGTCTCAGTTAAACTCACCCCCTTGGCTCTTCCTTAAAGAGCCCTGTAGGGGTCTCAGTTAAACTTCTTGGCTCTTCCTTAAAGTCAATTTTGTTTTTCTAGCACCCACCACAAAACTGCTAAAAGCTCTGGTTATATATTTTTTTTCCTGAGTTGTTATATTCTGTTTTGTTCATAAGCTTTTTGTCCAACTCAATTTGGATTCAGCAAATGCCTTGAGGTGAAACATGGCACGAATGTCTCTGCAGGTCCTCTTCTCCAGGATCTTAACCCATCAAGTCCTGGAAGTCTTTAATGCCCTGAGCTCTCATTTCTTCTGCATTCGCATGATAGTGCTGAGAGCTCTAGACCATCCCTTTCTGCTGGCCATAAAGGCTCCAGGCTAAAACTCAACAAATGCCCTAAGGAAGGAAAAATGTTGCTCACTTGGATAACTTGGTTGTGCTCATGCCATCAAAAAGATTTCTTTTTAAAATTTGCTTGTTTCTGGAATTCTTTAGGAAGTCATGGCTGCTTTCAATGAGATAATAGTTTTAAGAGAAGATGCTATCATAAATAGAAAAGGATCCCCCAGTAACTTAGATTTAAGCAATCAAAATTACCTAATTGGACTGAAGGTTAGGAACAGTGCTACTTTAAGTTATAAGCAGTGGTATACTGATAAATGTTTAACACCTGGCTCTCTCAAAAAAGTCTCATTTGTGGTGTTTTCCTATTTCTGTGAAGTACTCATGGCAAATTTTAAGTTACCAGCATGAAGTCAATGTACACAGAGTTGTAAAAAGATGTGCACAAGTCACTGTTGAGAGCTGGTGCAAGCTGGTTCTAGCATACCAGTGTCAACAGGGCACTATTCTTTCATGAGATCAGTTGGACCACTGGTGCAACTCAGTTACATTGGGCCACCTCTATCCATGAAAGGCCAGGAGTTCACCCTTACAGAAATGCATCTAGATGGTTCTGGGTTCTTTTCTTCCACATTGCTTACAAATGTCTGATCCATAGGTACGGGATCCCATACAACATAGCATCCAGTGAGGCACCCAGTTCACCATGAAAACTTGGGCAAAGACATTTTTTCCACCATTGTCATTTGATATCCTATACCCCAAAGAAAGTCCAAAGAATCCTGAAATGGCTTTCTAAAGGCACAGCTGAAGTACCATCTTGGAGGTAATACTCTGCAAGGGTAAGTTAGCATCCCTCAAGATACAGTATATACATTACATCAGAGACCTTTATTTGAAACTGTTCCCCATGTAGGAAGAATATATGGATCTGGAAACAAAGGGATGGAGACAGGCTAGTCTCTACTCATCATCACAACCAATGACCCACTGGGGAACTTGGTATTTTCTATTCCTGAAATTCTGGGTTTTGCTGGCTAGTCCCCAAATGAGATGTACTTGCTAGAAGTCACAACATGGGTCCCTCCAAACTACATACAGTACATGCTGCCAAAGTACTTTGGACTCCTTGCATCCAGGAATCAGCAGATGAGAAAAGGAGTCACTGCATTGCCCCAAAAATATCACTATGTTCTGTAAATAAAATGATAAGTAGCTATTGGCCCCCATCTCCCTTCTGGGAAAGAATAGGGCAGTGAGGTGAGTATGGCAAATATGGGGACAGATAGGTCCTATCTCAGGGGACAGCCTCAGATGACTGTTGTGTTTGTCTGGGTGTTCGGAGATCTTCCAGTTTTCCTCAAGTATCCATAAATCTGTAGGCTGGTGTAATAATATCTCCTGTTTTTCAAAGGTTGGCTACTGAACTGGGGTCTGGGGTCCACATTGCTGAAGGAGAGATACCTAAACTCTCTCCAAAAACACATTTTACTGTGGTGCAGATTGGAAAGGCTCTGTAATGGAGATCAGCACGTGAGAATTTTATTAGGAAGTGCTCTTGGAAAGGAGGGGGAAAAGCAGCAATGGACAGAGGGAGACACTAAACTAATGTAGTCTGAACAGAAGCTCAGCCCACCTTATGAGGGATTCTCAAAATGGGATGACCCTTAGGAGCTGCCCCAAGTAGGAGTTCAAAGACCCAGCTCTCATGCTCCCACAATCAACATCACTGGACACAGGCTGTGCCAGGAGGGTCTCTGGTCTGGAGCTAGCTGGCTCCTACCTGCTACTAAGGCAATCCCCAGAGGTTGTGGGAAGCTGCCCAGCAGCAGGGGTTGTAAGGTCTTTATTCCTGGATCATAACGTCATAAGAGACTAAGAGCTCAGAGGGGACCTGAGAGAAACGAAGGTCACCATCCTCTCTGGATTCAAGACTCAGTGTCATATTTAATTAGAAATATTAGTCACTTAGGAAGGGTCCAGGGCGACATCTATGGAATCCTTGGTGATCTTTATAATCTTTTTGAAATAGATTGTCATTCTACCCTGAGAGTGGAGACTTGAACAGAAATTTGACATTGCCACTCTAGGGAGTAGAGCCAGGCCTTTGCACCCATAGGATCTTGCTAACTCTGTGAATCCACCCATTCATTTTATAAATGAGGACACTCAGGCTCAGAGAAGTTCGATGAGTTACCTAACATCACATATGGCTAGACCCCAGTAGGTTGAGAATCAGAATTGAAATTCTCTCTCTCTCCAGGGCTCTCTCACTCTCTGCAACACCACGTCACCTCTATGCTGTCCCATCCACTGTTTTAGCCTTGCAATCTGGAAGCCTAGATTTTTAATACAAATTGAACTGTGACTTACACAGATACTGATGAGGCATACATCGTACATCCGTTAATGAGTGTGAGCCAATTAAAGTATTATGTTGAAATAATTTATGGGCTGTGTCAAGGCAAAAATGAGAAATTCGATTTGCATAGAGCACTTATTGATTAGCATGCTGTATCATCACTCTGAACGCCATTCAGGATGGCATTCAAGGGACTCCGGGATGAGAGGGAGGGAGAGAGATGCATAGCACACAGAATGTCTCTATTTGTGAGCCAACTAAGCCACATCACCAACCCCAGCTGTCTCTGTCACCCCTCCCCGTTCCCCCAGCACTACAGCACTGACAGATCTAAATATGAAGAATAAAAATGTCTCCGGCAGGCTGTTATTTTGCTGCCTGAATTGTGTCAGGGAAGTGTAAATATAATCACATTTTATCCGCCAATCTGAAATGGATTTCAGAGGAAGGGATCACAATGTTAGGAGAAATCTTTTTCGTTGTAGCATGCTTTGATTGAAAATAACTCCCTTGTTACCATCAGTAATGTGTTCAAGGGAGAAGAAAGCAGTGCAGTTCATGACAGAATTACTAGGCAATTCAATCAACACCCCATGCCTTTCTTTTCAGGTTATAAGGGAGACAGGTAAGTCCAAGATTTGCCTCAAGAGCAGGTGGATTGTTCTGAAAATCTTCATTTAAACATCTGCATCTCCAGTGGTTACACAAAAACCATTGCAGAAAAGCTGGCTTCTCCCGATGCAGCCATTTAATATCTTGGCCTGGCCAGTTCTATGCTCTTACAGGAGAGCCTTTTGCTTCCAGAACAGGATGAATTGGATCCCTCTTGTTCTCCCTGAGACCTAAACACATTGTATGTACAGCCTGATCATTATTTACTTTGGTCTTACTTTTTTATTCAACGAACATACATACAATTGCCAATCAGCCCTTCTTTTCAACATTTCATAGTCAGGATGAGTTGAAATAACTTGATTCCAAAACAGAGGTATCTGATATTTAACTGGACTGTGGAGCCTTATTGTATGTGTGTGTGTGTGTGTGTGTGTGTGTGTGTGTGTGTGTGTGTAAACGCATGCATATATGCATATATTCATTCAACTTTTTAAATGATTTAAAATTGTTCCTAAATACATCAACATTCTTTCACCCTCTCTCTGCTCCTATAGCTCTCAGAGCATGCAAACTGACCCCCAGAGAATAAGCACCCCTTGAAGGATGCTATAAAGCATGAAGGACCATTCAGATTGTCCTTGCGGCAGCAGGCTCCCAGAGATCAAGCAGTCTGTTCCAAATTGCCCGCTGTTGTCATAGCACGTGTAATGTTGCTTGAATTAAGAGCAGGAAAGAGCAGCAAAGATCACCTTAGGTGTCTGCCAATAATGTGATTTGACATTTTAAGCTGGTCTCCTATTACATTTGCTCTTTTCATGGCGAAATATCCACATGACACCTTCTCAAAATTGTCAAGGCACCAATGCAGCCCTAATCCTCTCTGCTCAGGAATTAAAAGTAAAGGAAAACCAGAAGTATTCACTACACAGTTGCATTCTTGGATAAAATTACTGATCTAAATTTGGAACTAGGCCACACTTTGAGGCTTGCCCTTCATTCGAGGGCTAACGCATGAAAGACGTCATGTTGGGGAATTTTGCGGGCTTGCTTGGAAGGGGGCATTTAACCCAATTTGATCTCCAATGAATGCATCAGGCACCGACTCTCTGCAGCTGGGAGAACCACCTCTGCCCACCCTGCGGTTTCTCCGCACTTTGAGAAAGATTCTTTTTGATGTCAGCAGGAGCTTTATTTCCAAAAAGAGGCAACAGCACCAGAACCTGCAGAGAGAAATGCAGAGCCAGGGTCTCTCTTTCAGAAAATTTCTCCCCTGGTTCTTCAGCCAATAACTCCCACTGTGTGCAGCCTGGAGAGTGCTGGGTGGGGGTTTGCAGGGGCGAGGTTTTCTTATGATGAGAGAATTAGGATTGCAATGTTCAGCCTATACATTTTTGGTCAAAACCTCTTTCAGGAGTACACAATTACTAAAGGCATCACTTGAGGTCATGTTGATTTTTCTATTATCTCAGTTACTACTCTTATGAATAAAGAACAATTCCCTGGAAATACACAGAGTCCCTGCTGTCCACGAGTCAGAGAGAGTGAATTTGAATTTCAAACATTTTCTCTTTCACCCTGAGCCATACATTCAGTACACACAGCTTTTGCCTCCCCTATAAACACCCATAATCAAGGCCCTAGATAGGACTTAAATTAGCAAATGATTACCCTTGACAATGTCATGGTATAAGCTGAACTCCAGTACTTTCCGGTTTCTCTGCCGTGGCAAAGTGTATCAATTAACTTTCACTGCATAAGAAAACTAGTCCCCAAATTGGTGGCTTAAAGCTCCAACATTTATAGTTCCCTTGGTGGGCAGTGTGAGCCTGAGCACAGCTGGGAGCTGCTTCTGTTGTGGGCTGGCCTCATTCATGTGTTACTGGTGAGCAGACAACTGGAAGCTTCGCTCACAGGACTGAGGGTGGGCTGGTTGTTGGCTAGGGGGCAGGGTAACCAGGCCACATATCCTTGGCATCCAGCAGGCTAGCCCTGGCTGATTCACAAAATGGTGATTGTAGGGTTCCCCAAAACAGCAAGAGACAAAGCTGCAAGTCCTCAGAGGACTAGGATGGAAATGGGAATAGTGTCATTTCTACATATTCTAGCAAACTAAAAGCCTGGATTTAAAAGCTGGAGAAATAGACCTTGATTACAAAGTTGCACAATATCTTGGCCAATTTTGCAATCTAGCATACAAGGTTTGTGGGGTTATGTTTTGATACTGTGTAGTGTGGCTGAGAGTAGCTCATGAGCAGGGCCCAAATCACTTGACTTCTGTTTCTGGTGCTTACCTAGACTGGCAGAGAAAGGGCTTGAGAAACTGTAGTCCAATGTAAGCAATTTAAAACTCCAAAGTGAGTTTCAAAATATGTATCGTCCAATAGTGAAATTGATAGGAAAATAAACACAGAAAATGCCATGAATCACGATAACCGTGCTTACTCATGCTGAGATGAAGCCAGGCTCTGACCCATATGAGGGTACTCCTTCTAACTCCCAGTTGGCCTCCGCATGGCAGAGGCCACCTTAAGACTTCACCATCCAGGCCAAACCCGCTCTCCTACCTGGGACCTACCCACAGAGGCTACTTCGGAAACTTTCTTTTCTCTTTGATGATGATAAGAAAAGACTGTTCCCCTTGAGGCCAGGTCGGCTCACTCTCCCCACAGCTCCTTACAGGGTAACCATGTGGAAAACTAAAGCAGTAACCCGACAAAAGAGATCATTTGCTCCTTGCGTGCACTTTCCAGAGAGTGCCTCCGTGCTCCCCTCCCCAGAGACAGCATTTGTGAACAGGTGGATCAAGGCCCCAAGGGCAGTTAGTGAAATTTGCCTTCAGTGCCCCCATCTTCTCTCTGCGCCCATTCTTTTATGTCAGACTTCTTGATTTTAGAATTTGTGTGTATCTGCTCTCTCCTGAGTTCTCAATTCTCAGCAAGGATAACATCCTAGTCATTTATGCCTTAATGGTATGTTACATTTTCAGAGGTATTTACAGTATTCCCATATAAAATCTGATCTCTATAAAATAAAAGGCTTTATTACCTGTTAAATAAAAGTACAGAATAACTTTAAATATTGTGAAGTACCTACAAAAGACATAAATTAGTTTTGGATGGAAAGTGAGCTGCACTTTAAAAAAAAAAAGCATGACAACAGAGAAAAAGGAAACCATGTGGGACTATGGTATTTCTCCATAATTCATCACACTGAACCGCCCCGTCAATTGGTTATTTGTCCCTGACTGAGATCACACAGAAGGTTTGTAACCTTCTAAACTGCCTCCATGTTCGGCCTGAACTGCCTCCCTTCTTAGATTCTCTCATCCAGATCCTGACCAGGAGTCCTGCAATGTAGCCCCACTGGGTATTTGCCTGTGGTTCCAGGGGAAAGTCTGGGAATCTTTCCTGAATCAATGCATCCCGCAGGGGTGCTGCTCGTCTCCCCTGACTGTCCTTGGAGCACTTTCTGAAGTGGAAACTACTACTCATACTGGAGGAAGCCAGAGTCTTGACAGCCTGCCCCAGAGGGATGCTCCATGATCGCTCTTGTTCTTACAGAGCATCCCTGAGAAGTCCGTGCAGAGGATCAGGAGGCAGATACACCAAGACTCAGGAATTAACACACAGAAACAACCAAACCCACAGAGGTTACATCGCTTAAGGCCAGGCCAGTATCTTCACTGCCCCTTGTATGCGTGCATTCTCCATTCACTCTTCCTGCACTGTCATCAGAGAAAGGAAAGCTGAAGGAAGACAGAAGAGAACACACAGAATGGACTGAGCCCTGATTCGTTACACCTCACTGCACCCATGGGAAGGGAATGAACGAGCCCCCTGACAAGCAGAGGGGCTCAGAGTGAACCAAGGGGCCCCAAGGCACCGATGGTTGACCTGACTGAACAGTCTATAAAGTCATTATCTCTTGGACAGTTTACAAAAACATTTTCTAAGGAGAGGAAATCAGGGCTGGAAAAATGGTTGGAGCTCTGGCTCAACTCCCTTGGTTTTAAAGATTAAATCATAATCCTGATGAGTAAGCAAGTATTTCCATCTCTTACTGCTGCTGTAACAAAGTAAAGCCAAAAAAAAAAAAAGGCAGTGGCTGAAAACAACCAAAAATTATTATCTTGCAGAGAGAGGCCCCAGGTCCAAAATGGAGTAAAATTGAGGTGACAGCAGGGATGTGTTCATTTCTGGAGGTTCTAGAGGAGAATCCTTTCTCTGGCCTTTTCCAGCTTCCCGAGGCTGCTCACGTTCCTCGGCTGATGATCCTCTTCCATCTTCAAAGCCAATAATGACTAGTTGAATGGTTCTCCCATTCCATCTTGCTGACACTGACTCTTCTGCCTCCTTCTTCCCCATTTAAAAATCTGTATTTTTTAAAATTGGGCTTACCCAATTTTTAACTTTGGGCCTACTCAGATGATCCAGTATAATTTCCTTTTATCTCAAGGTCAACTGATTATATATCATATTTCCATCTTGCAGACTTAATTCCCTCTTTGTCATGCAATCTAACATATTTAGAGGCTCTGGGGATTAGAATGTATACATCATTGAGGGGCCATTATACTATCTACCGCAGCCTGCCTAAGTTCACACTAGAGCATAGGATGTCCAATCCCTAGATGATGCTCCCTTCTTAGATTCTCTCATCCAGATCCTGACCATACATTCAGTACACACAGCTTTTCTATGTGAATGAAGAGCAAGATAATTTCTGAATATCTAACAGCCTTCTTCTGCCTGCAGCTTAAGTGCCCTTACATCTGAATTTCAAAACGTCTGTGCCTACCTGAGCCAAGACTGATTATTTTCCCTCTGAAATCATTATTTGGGCCTAAGTGTTACAGACGTTAAGGGAAATTTATATTCACATTGGGAACAAATTATAGTGTCCTGCAAAATAAAATAGGGTTTTAGCTGAGGATGTCAATCTATATGGAGGAAGGAAGGAAAGAAAGAAGGAAATTAATATATATCAAATGCCTACTCTGGTCTACACAGTGTCTATTTATTTATTCATTTATTCATTCAACATATATGTATTGAACTCCTTTTTTATTAGTACCATGTTGCAGAGCTAGGCCATGGGGCTATAAGCCCTAATAAGGTGAGTAGAGTTCTTGCCCACAAGAAGTAGTAGAAGAGCCAGGCAATAAGAAAATAAATAATGTCATATGGTAACACATGCCATGAACATATTAATGAGGGCAGGGGGACAGCAAGTGATGGAAGACAGAGGGAATAACATTGTTGCCTCCATGGCTCTGAAGGCAAATGTCCCTTTCACCAAGGCTGAGGAGGCTAGACAGAGGCATGCGGCATGAGGAGCGCTCTGTGTTTCTAGCAGTGGCTCTGTCTAGTGTTACACGGTCTTTATGTGTAAAGATCTCAACATACAGTACTTCCCCTGCCCCCACTGACAGGCCATAGACACATTAGGATGGCCTCCAAAACAGGATGGCTTTATCATACATATGTTGCCATCTCTGGTGCATTCATGAAAGCCCACTTCACTTGTCTTCTCATTGAAACTTAAGACACTACATGCAGGGATAGGGGTATGCAGATAAAAGGGCTCAAGACCTTAAATTGCCCCTTGCTCATCCATCCACTTTGCATCTCCAGACTTAGCAAATCTATTAAAACCCTCTGAGGAGTCAGTTTGGAGATTTCAGCAGCATTAGACATCTGTCTTGTCGAGGGTTTCAACCCCAAGCAAGCTCACTATGGATTCGATGTGACCAAGAAATAATAATGGCACGTTCTTGGAGTAAAAGAGTTTATACCCAGGTTTATTCTCACAGTGGTAGGTCGAGCACTAGAATCATATCTGTATCCAGCAGTCTGCAGGTCTGTAATCCACCCGTCTCTGCCTCCACCCACAGCACTAGGAGGAACTCTTCTTACAGTGATTCAGTCAATAATAGCTCATTGCCTATGGGTGTGGAAGCAGTAACCTAGCAGTAGGCCAATTATGTCATAAAGTAGTTTAGGGTCAGGTGAGGATCCTGGCCATAGGAACTTCCATTGTCCCCATAACAGCCCAATTCAGTAGACAGAAGGCAGGAAACCAGTCTTTACAAAAGAGTGCAGAGATAGTTTCCTGCCATTCCAAGGAAAGGAAAATGAGCAGCCACAACTGTTCAGAGGGGTAAGACCACCAGGTTTCTCTGCTGCCCCTCCATACAGCCTTCTTTTTCAGGTGCTCTGCACCCAGGTATCATGGAAAGCAATGTTGTTTCTAATTCGTCCTTCCTCTCTTAGCCACAACCTTTGCCATGTGACTTTGAAGTCCCTTCCTAAAGTCCCTCTGTACCTCCAACGGGGGTACAGAATATCTCCTGTCCCTTTGATATACAGCTTGCACATGTGAATTATTTTGATCAATGTGATTTTAGCCAGATATATGTAAACAAAGCTTAAAACATGCATGGGTTTGACTTTTCTCCTGCATTTCTACCATTGCCGTGAAAACATGCCCATCATAGCCTGCTGGTCCGAGGAGGAGGAGAGTCAGGTGGGGCAGCAAGAGCGAATACGCAGCTTGCAGCCAAGATCAACCAGGCTGAGTCCGTATCAGCGGACCCCCCACCAGACCACGGCTCGTGAAGGAGAATAAATGATCACTGCTTGAAGCCACTGAGGGTGGAGGTACTTTCTCACATGGCATTATTGTCCCAATTAGCTGAAGCTACACAGGGGAACACAAGTTCCCCTGGTACAAATCCTGGCAGCAATAACAAATATCCGAATAAGAGCTTTAAAGCCATTCGAGGGAGTTTTTTTTTTTCTGCTGAGAGCAGCAACTGAGCATGGGGCCAAGTCAGTCCTGAAAGATCAGCAGGGAAACTGCGCTGAAGGAGTCTTTTCAACAAGAAAACACCAGAGCTGACTCACTCGACGACTCCAAAGATCTGGAGCCACGCTTACTCTAAAGCCAGCAGCTCTGCTCTGCGTTTGACCCCTGCTGGACTGAGTTATTTTGGATCTGTTCTTGTGACTCTGGAGCTTAAAATAGTCGCTGCTGAGCCATCTGTCTTGGGATCCATCTCACTTCTGAAACGTGTAGCAGCTGTGGCTGAATTGAAAGCAGCTCCTGTTAAGAAAGTGAACAATCTCTCGGCTTTTCTCCATCCTGTGAGTGTGCCCTAGGGAGAAAATAAAATAGAGGGCATTTGGCTGCCAAAGAAGGATAAGAGCTTCACAAGGGAACCCTGGAGATGCTGGGCAGATAGAAAATGAGAGCTGGGACCGCTGCCAGGGGCCTGGAGAAGAGCCAGGTTACATAAAGTTCAGACAAAGACACTGCCAGCGGGAGGGGCAGGAGGAAAGGAGCACAGAGCGGAGCATGGCTCCGGGAATGCGGAGCGATGAGGTATGGGGGAAAGAGCTCAGAGGCAGGGGTCAGAAGCCCTGAGCCGGAGACCCAGCTCTGCCGGCAAAGCGGTCACTGTGTGACCTCCTAGAAGTCTCTGCAACTCACACCCTAAGCTGTCTCCCCTTGGAGCGCAGCTAATGATACCAGGCTGTGGGTTGGATATGAATAATACAGACAAGGGCTAAACTGTATAGACCTAAGTAGTCAGTCACACACAGGTCTCAATGGTCATTTCAGCAAAACAGGGTAAGGGGTTCTCCTTGTTACAGTTTTGTAGTGTATTTCCAGCTCTGAAACTCAACGCCTGGCATACACATGCACACACACATACTATCATTGATGTATGTACTAAAAATAT
This sequence comes from Manis javanica, assembly GCF_040802235.1. Lineage (NCBI taxonomy): Eukaryota > Metazoa > Chordata > Mammalia > Pholidota > Manidae > Manis > Manis javanica. The sequence continues at coordinate 37,814,784 of NC_133165.1, read as the reverse complement.
TCCTGGAAAAGTAAAAAACAGCTGTTGTCTCTATCCCAAAACTTTCTGGAAGTTGCATTGTAATACAGAAGAGTTAGCCATAGTTGACTGGCCTGCCTGACGCTCTTGTCAGAGCCACAGAGTACTTGCTGCCCTGAACAGGGTTCCAGCCCACTGGGAAAAGCTACAAGCCAGTGTGGGGCTGGTAGGAACATAGGGGGTCCTTGTAATACTGAAGATGGGGCAGGAGCCTGTCTTCCATCTCTCGTTGTCCCTTTAACTTGGTTTCATGGGGTGATCTTACCCTGCGTGAGGATTCTCCTGGCTGGCAAGTCCTTGCTTTTTTTGCGTTTTTTTTTTTAGGTAATAGAACATCTACAAGTTACTTTATATCACAAATGCAGATTGATTCAGAAACTGGAATGCTCACACCAGAATTTAAATAGGCTTTAAGCCTAAAGTAAGAAGGGGCAGACTGGGCAGTTTCTGAAAATCCCCTTCCTGCAGTTTCCCCTCTTCATCCCCCTGGGCCCCTGCCCCAGCCCCTCCCTCCCACAGACCAGGCCTCTAGGGGCTGCTGCACAGAAGGAGCCAGGGTGGAAAGGTGTCCCTTGGACTAGTTCTGGCATTATCTGGCTTTTTGCTCTCTGTCTCTTCAGATTTTAAAATTGTTGCTTTTTCCTCTGAGGTGCTTTAGAAGATGGACTGCCTTGACCTGGGGACCCAGGTGGATGTAGCTATCCTAGGTCACAACTTACAGTCTTTCTTTAGCCCCTGGGTGTCCTGCCTGGCCCTCCCGCCTCTTTCTGCTAGGCCACCTAACTGAGAAGGACCCAAAACGACCCCACGGGGCTTTCTCTGCAGTGGCACCTATGTCTGTCCCACAGAAGCACTTATAGTCCCCTGTGCCCCTGCTGACCCTTTGCTGGCCGGCCCCAACACCATCCTTCCCAGGCTCCACCACCACTTTGACCCCCTGAGAGTTTCCAGGTCGGGAGTGTCACACAGTGCATGACCCATGCTCCTGTGCTCAGGAAGTTGTCTTCTGACAGCAGGAACATATTAGGAGGTGAGGTGACCGGGAACGGGCACTGGCTTAGCTACTCAAGGGTTGATGATATCAGTCAGTGGTTCTCAAGCCTCCAGTGACATCCTGAGACTTTGAAAAGATAAACGTATCCCAGGCCCTATCCCTGGAGTTGGGATGAGTTCTGGGCAGAGAGAGATTATAAAAAGCTATACAAATAGGGCTGATTCACACCCTCAGTTGAAAGCCACTAAATTAAATCTTAAACAGGTTTGCATGTCTTTTCTACCTTTTCCATCTGTTTCTGTCTGACTTGTGACCATTTGATGTTCTTTTAACACATTAGTAAGAGAAAGGCTATGGAACAGAAAAAGCTACAAATGGTAGCTGATGCTCAGATTCTCATAAGTGGTTCAGATAAGTCTCCAGGGCAGAGAATTCTGAAACTGGTGATTCAAGACCTGTGTATTTTGAGTATACTTCCATGGACAACTTACCAAATATAACCAGGGCTCTAATTCCATGACTGAAAAAATTGAGAAGGGTTGAATTCAAACAACTGTGCTATTTGGAAATGTCAATTGATGAGTAATGAGTTACTAAGTATTTTAGAAGGGAAAGGAGGTAGGCACTTTTTCTCCCTCCAGCACATTTATAGAAGTAGAAATGTTCTACGAGTTTCCCAAAATTAGAGAACTGGTAACAAAATCTGCATTTGGTGTTTGTAAGCTAGTGAGTGCTCAGTATGCTGGGCCAGTGAGCCATTTCCAAAAAGCAGGCCCAGATGTGGATTCCTGGTAGCATATCTGCATGGATTGCAAGGATGTCTCCACATCAAATCCTGACATCATTTGGCATTTGGATTTAGGCAGCCTGGGTATCTGTGCCGCATCAGAGTGACAAAGGCCAGCTTCTTGGTGTCACCTAGGACCTATCAACAGCTATTCCTGTGGTTCTGGAGAAAGTCCTCTACCTAGGAGTCAATTCACTGGAATTTGATATTTATAAGAAATGGCAACCTGGTTATATTTACTCAGTCTATTCAAATCTAGGGAAAAGAAGATCTCCTACGAGACATATTTGGCTCCAGGAACAAATGAGAAAGAAGCAGACCAAAAGGGAAAATTGGATGTAATGTTATCTGGACTCAGACAGACCATGATCCACTTCCTTAGCACCTGGATATGTTACCTAACCAAGTCTCAGTTTCCCTTGTGAGGAATGAGAATTGTTCTAAAACATACATACCCTCTCTGAGGCACTTTACAGGTTGCTACAACCCCATCTCATCCCCTTTGATGTTAGACATGGCCAGTGACGTGCTTGGTCAATGACATGTGAGCACAAGAGGCCCTTGTCCCTTCTGGCTGGGAGCTAACAACTAGTTAGTGATTCCCCCTGCTCTCTCTCTATGTGCTCCGAGACTGGCCACAGTGCTGCCCATTACCTGGGTCCTAGAGTGAGGACAAGGGAGCAGAGCTGCTAGCTGAACAATAGACAGGATGTATGAGTGAGTAAGGAAACTGCTGTAAGTCACCTCTAGAACTGGAGGGGTGTTTGTTACTACAGCATAGCCTAGCCAATCCTGACTAATACAAAGGTCAGCCAGTTTTTGAGGATGTAGAAAACCAAGAGAAGCAAGTCTGTACACCTCCTTACATGGTGTTTGGCACACAGCAGGTGATTAAATTTATTCAATCTAAAAATATATATATTAAGACCTGATATATGTGTGCTTGGGACACACTGATACACAAAACAAAGAGTCTCTGTCCTCTTCTGTGTACTGTCTGGAGTTGATTCATAACTGATACACATGGTCATAGTGGGGCACTGATAACGGCTCTATTTGCATAGATGCGGCAGCAGGAAGTTCATCTGCACTGCTGGAGAGGAGAATCTAAAAAGACATAAAAACACACCATGACTGACACATCTTAAGAGGCAAAATCTCACTGGAGTTGTGTGCAGGGTACAATAGTTTTGTGGGGATAAATATCGTGTTTTACAAAATAATAGTGCTTTACTGATTTGCACTTGCTATGTTCCAAACTCTGTGCTAAAAGTTTTGCAAATATTATCTCATTTAATAGAATCCTGAGATTGTTCTCTTTATGCCCATTTTATTAAGAGAAAACTGAGGCTTGAAGAGTAAATAAAATAAGCAAACACTAAGAAAGGATCATTTCTCTGCAAATAAACAATAAAGGGTACAAACTGATATATGACAGAATCCGAATTTGAATCTAAATTTGAAATAAAAACAAACATAAACGTGACAGGCCTAGGATGCTATCGCAACCAGAAATCAGAAGAGGTAGAGTACCATCATTTTCTATAAAGGCACACTTGAAAAATAAGCTTGAAATTCAACAGCTGCCTCCTTTGCAAAAATGTTCATCACACACAGGTTGGGTTAGTTTGGCCAGGTGTGATTTCGTTGTTTTGTTGAGGTTGTTGGAACCCACATGGTCAGCCTTGGTGAACTGGTCTATGTACAAAGGCAGAGAGGGTGGTTCTGGCTGCTTTACTTGTCAGTCTTAGGGCAACACTTGGCCCTGGTAAAATTCCCCTGAGGCTGGGTGCTCAGCCCACAGTGGGAAAGGTAAATCTCTGGAGCTCCAGGCTGTCACTGCACCCCTGCACCTCCACCTCCAGGATGTCTGGAATGCCCCCATTCAACAGCCCTGAGGAGGATGACTGCCAAGAAATGATCCCCATGCCAAGAGCTGATCCTGATGCCATTTGGCCCACGGATGACTCAGAGCAGGCTCTGTCAGAGCCTTGTCTCCTCGAGACCCCAGTGGCACCTGCATTAGGTGGTTTCATTCTGGGAGAAAGACATCTGCCAGCAGAGTTCTAGAAACATTATTTTTTTTCTTTGTTTGACTGATAAGAGTGAGGTGACAGGAACAGTGGGCTTTCACATAAAATGATGTCTCTGCCTCCGTGTTATTCCAACAGTGGAGCTGCAAGAGCTACACTCACAATAACTCATCATGTCCCAAACAGAGCTCATTATCTCTCCCTGCAAGCTGCCTCCTTCCCTCCCTGGCATTCGCTCTCTTGGTTAATAGCATCACCATACACTGAGTCACCCCAGCTGGAGAGCTAATAAGCAGGCAGGAAGGAGAGGACAGGCCTTGGGATGCAGAATTAGAAGAGAAGGATTTAATCGGTATCTTCACAATGGAGGGACTTGGGGCTATTTACCTTCCCCTTCTGTGCTTCAGTTTTTTCTCACATGGGAGTTATGGTGATTATAATAATAAGCAAGCTGGATGTGTAGGATTTACCCTCTGTCCAGCTTGCTTCAGGGTTGCTGACTTGGTGGTTTCTTTACCTGTAGTGGCTCATCTGCCTTGCTGAGCCCCGTGGCCCCCTCAACTAGGTGGTCATTAGCTATTAATCTGCTGTAGTTCAGAGGGACCCGCCTGTACATCCAGCTTCCCACTCTCCCAGGGCTTTCACTCCACTGTAACCAGGTAAACCGCCTACTTTTAACAAAATGTGTTGATCTTCTGATTATAGAAGTAGCGTACATTTTTGTTAACAATGAAACTATAGAAAAGGATAACGAACAGAATAAAAGCGTCACATGGTACAGCACCTCAGAGAGAACCACAGATGCTATTTCATTAGACTCCCTTCCTGTATACTCTTTGAACACTTAAGAATTAACAATACCAGGACAGGTGCATCTAATTGCAGGAAGCAGTCTGTCAGAAGCAGCGTGGGTGAGAGACTCTGCATTGGGAGCATGTTTCTGAGGGCTGAGGCAAGGCGGGACCTCCTCACATGGGCACGGAAGAGTCCTGGGCACCTTCCTGGGACAGCAGTGAGAATTACTTCAGGCCTGAAGAGTGACCCCCACCCTTCCCCACGCAGACTCCTTTCACGAATTGTATGTTCAGAAAAACACCTCACTTCAAAGACAAACTGTAATATAAAAGGGACCAAGACTGGAACTATATGAAAACTGAACAAGGAAATGGGAGAAAAGGAGCAAGAGGAAATGGTGCATGAGAAATGCTTAGAGGACAAACATGGTCTTTGTAAAAAGGGATAGTGTCACTGTACTTACATCCTTTAGAGGACATTTTAATTAAGCATTTTAAAAAAGTAAACCTCTAGACAGAAATATGAGCACAAAGAGAATATATGGTAAGACAACAGAATGAGATGAAATATAAGCTGGCAGAAAGAAGTGAACATGAATAGAAGAGAAAATAAAACTTCTGAGAAGTACAAGCTGCGTTAAAGACAGGACAAAGGAGAATTAGCATGGGTCAGAGCACAGTAATTATTATGGAGGTAAGAGTTTAGAAAAGCAAGCAAAATGAAACAAATAAACCTAAAACAAAAACTAAAGTACATATATAAACCTTACATATATTTTATATGTATAAAATATATGTAGAAATGTATATATGATATATCATATCATATATCATACTATCTCTCTCTCTCTCTCAATGGAAAAAATAAAGTCAAAATATTTCCAAACTGCCATAACTGTCTTCAGGGAAAGACTAAAATAATTAAACAAACAAACAAATATATATATATATATATGTATTTTTTTTTCAGACGTAGCTCAAGAAATTTCCATAAAGTGAAAAACAAATCTACATAATAAAAATGCAAGATGCTCTTGGGAAAAACTGACAAGGAACTACTAGCACCAAGATATAGCCTAAGAAATAATGAACATTACATATAAAGAAACAATCCTTTGGGCATTGGATCTAAGGATAAAAATATCACTGGGCAGACCCTAGCCTTCTCTATATTCAATGCTAGAGATAGTCAAGCCACACCCCAAAATCTTTGAGGTAAGAAATAATACCTTCAATTATGTTATGCCCAACAGGGCTTTTGTTAGAATTTAAAAGCAAAAGAAAACCATTTTAGTACTGGCATAACAACAGACATATAGATCAATGTAATAGAACTGAGAGTTTAGAAATATGCCCTCCTATTTCCATTCAGTTGATTTTTAACCAAGTTACCAAATCAATTCAATGACAGAAAGAGTAGTCTTTTCAAGAAACAGTATTGGGAAAACAGGATGCAAAAAATGAAGCTGGACCTCTACCTCACAGCATATACAGAAATTAACTCACCCAGTAATTCCACATCTGGGAATTTACCTGAAGAAAATAAAATCACTAAACCAAAAAGATATATGCACTCCTATATTTATTGCAGCATTATTTACAATATCCCAAATATGGAAACAACTTAAATGTCCATCAATAGATGAATGGATAAAAAAGATGTGATACATATGTATAATGGAATATTAGTCAGCCATTAAAAAGAATGAAATCATGCCACTTCAACAACATGGATGGACCTGGAAGGTATTATGCTAAATGAAATAAGTCAGCCAGATAAACACAACTATATATGGAATCTAAAAAACAGAACAAATAAACAAAATTTTAACAGATTCACAAATACAGAAAATGGATTTGTGGCTACCACTGGGAAGTTGGTTGGGGATATGGTTGAAATAGGTGAAGAAGTAAGAATTAATGAGAATGTTTGATATCTTGATCTGGGCAATGACTACACGAGTCTACACACATGCCAGAAGACATTGAGCTGTACCCTAAGATCTGTACATTTTATTGCATGTACCTCAATATAAAATAAAACAAAATAAACCAAAAAATTAACTCAAAGTAGATCAAAATTTAAATGCAACAACTGAAATTATAAAACTCTCAGAAGAAAACATAAAGATAAATCTTTGTGACCTTGGGTTAGGGAATAATTTCTTATATCTGACAACAAAAGCACAAGCAACAAAAGGAATATCGATAAATTGGACTTCCTCTAAATTAAAAATGTTTGTGCTTCAAAGGATGACATAAAGAAAGTGAAAAGACAACCCACAAGTAGGAGAAAATATTTGTATATCATGTATCTAACAAGGGAATTATTTCTAAAATATGTAAAGAACTCTAACATGATAATAAAAAGATGAATAATCCAGTTTAAAAATAGGAGAAGGATATGAATAGACTTTATCCAAAGATGACATATGAATGGATAATGAGCACAGAAAAAGATACTCAACATCATTAGCCATCAGGGTAATACAAATCAAAACCACAAAGAGATAACACCTCATAGCCACTAGGGTGGCAGTATAAAAAGACAGATAATAAGTTGGTGAGGATGTGGAGAAACTGGAACTCTTGTGAATTGCTGGTGGGAATGTAAATTGATACAGTTACTGTGGAAAATGGTTTGGTAGTTCCCTGAAATGTTAAACATAGAATTACTGTATGACCCAGCAATTCCACTCCTAGATATATACCCAAGATAAATGAAAATACATGTTGACACAAAAATATGTACATGATTGTTCATAGCAGCATTTTTCATAAAAAACAAAACTGTTAACATCCATCAACTGATGAATGGATTTTTTAACATGTGGTATATCCATATAGTGGAATATTATTCACCGTAAAAAGGAATGCAACATTGATACGTGCTACAACATAGATGAACCTTGAAAACTTTACACTAACTGAGAAAAGCCAGACACAAAGGACCACATATTGTACTATTTCATTTATGTGAAATGTCCAGAAGAGTCAAATCTATAGAGACAGATGATAAATGAGTTGTTGGGTAGAGCCAGAAGAGAAGATGGAAGAATGGAGAGTGCTAATGGACTGCTGACTCCTTTTGGGGTGACAAAAATGTTCTGAAATTGATTGTGGTGATGGTTGCATAACTCCGTGGATGTACAAAAAATTATTGAACTGTACAACTTAAATGAGTGAATTTTGTGGTATATAAATTACTCAATAAGCTGTTACAGGGAAAAAAAAGAAAAACAGTCTACAGCATGTAAGAATGTAGACATAAATACCATAGGGTCTTGTTAAGGAAATATTAGATGATAAACTTCAGCCAGCCAGAAAAAAACAGTAACACAATGGTAAAACAGACCGGTTATAAACATTGAAGCAATGTTGGACTAAGCCAAAAAAAATTATGATTTCAAGACAATGTGTAAGTATTACAGATTATAATATGATGAATAAAATAGGATTGTCTGGGTCCATACTCATGTAAATAAACCAATGGAGAAGGCAAAATTCTATCTTATAGTAAAACCAAACTAATAAGTAAAAGGAATGATGAAAATAGAAATTTATATTTGGCTGCTGTCATTGTAGTTGTTGGCTATAGTAGACTTATGGTCATTGATTCAGGCAGGTGTTGATTCAGGCATGCTAAGGTAGGTGGGTGGCAGTTGATGTACATAATATTGGCATAACCTTGGAATATGCCCCCACAAAATAATAACCAGTTGCCAAGGGGAAAATTATGTCCATATGGTGGAGAAACCTGCCATATGCCAACATGATCAAGGTTAACATCACCAGTTGTAGGTAGAATAGGTTGACATAATGTATCCCTAATGCAATATTTTGAGAAGAACACAGTATCATTTCTGCAATTCCCATACCAGGAATGCACGATCTGGTATGGGAAATGCCAAAATACATCAGACCCACATTGAAGGTCATCTGACAGTATACTGAAGCCTATACTCCTTAAAATTGCTGAGGACATGAGAGACAGGAAAGAAAAGGAGCGGGTCCAGGTGGGAGCAGACCAGCACATGTGAAAACAGAGTACAGTGCACATCCCTGGATGGCTTCCTGGACCATAGAAAAAAGAGACATAGTTGAGACAGTAGGCAAAATTTGAATGTTGTCTATGGATTGGATGGCAGAGTTATAAAAATGTTGACTTCCTAACTGGAGGCTTGTAGAGTGGTTACACAGGATGATAGCATCTTTGAAGGTATATCGTGTCTGCAGCTTGCTTTTAAATGGTAAAGGAGAAAATGTGTGTGTGTGTGTGTGTGTGTGTGTGTGTGTGTGTGTGTGTGTGTGTGTGTGTGTGTGTGTGTGTGTGTGTGTGTGTGTGTGTGTGTGTGTGTGTGTGTGACAGAGACAGAGACAGAGACAGATTGAAAGGAAGGGAGGGAGGGAAAGAGAAGATATGGAGCAATGCAATCAAATGTTAACAGCTGGGGAATATAGGTGAAGGTGATCGGAAGTTCTTCAACTGTACTTGTAACTCTTCTGTAAGTTTGTAATTATTTCAAAATAAATTATTTTTTTAAAGGAGAATAGAAATGTTACAAACTCTGAAAATGTAAAAATGGTATTATGGAAAGACAACATGTTGTTCTGAGTTTTGGGACATGTTATTTCTTCTTCCTGAAATGCTCTCACTCCACATTTTAACATGATGGATTCCTTTGGGTCATTCATGTCTCTTTCCAAGTGTCCTCAGGAGAGGATGTCCCTGACCACTGTTGCCCGTTTTCTTTGAGGTGCTCAGCACCAGCTGGCACCATACTACATAGTTAGATACCTACCCCTTGCTCTGCTGGGCTTATTCTACTGCACTTCTTCCTTCATGATCAGGATGCTGTTAGGAACATGCATTGCATTTAGTTGTCCTGTCCACTCCAAACTTTGGTACTTAAAGAAGTGTCTGACACATCATAGGTGCTCATTAAATGTCTTTCATTGTTGAAAAGCTGGGGAGGAGGAAGAGAAAAAAGAGTGGAAGATGAATTACTCTCATTTCTCCTCTATAGCCAGTGGCGTCCTGAGATTCAATTTAGAAGGAACATTGCTAAACAGTTTGTGTCATTTGTAGCCATTTATGTAAGAAAAGCACTAAGAAATAGGAAGATGGGCTCCATGTGCATATGGGCTGTAAAGGTTTACCACACCTCCAGGCTTGTGGACTAGGAAAAGGTGGGACCCTCACATTTCTCCACACACCCTTTAATATCAAAGACTGTCTTAACTGACCCTGTCCCATTTGGGGGCAGAATGTCATAAAGCCTAGAACCAGACTGCCTGAGTTCCAATCCCAGCTTGGCCATTTATTAGTTGTATGATGTTAGTAAAATTACCTAACCTCTCTCTTCCTTGGTTCATTCATCTATGAAATGGGGACAATAGTAGTACCTATCACATAGAAATGTTGTGAAGAGCAAATACAACTATCATATGACTTCACTTATATGTGAAATCTAAAAACAAAACAAAACAAAATGAACAAAACAATAGCAGACTCACAGACTCTGAGAAGTAACTGGTGGTTACCATGGGAGAGGGGTTGTGGTAGATGGGTGGGTGGGGGAGGTGGATAAAGGGGCACAAAATTCTCAGTCATATGTTTGGCATGGGGATAGTAATACAGCATGGAAAATTTGGTCGATGGCTCTATAACATCTTCCTATGTGGACAGATAGTAACTGCACTAGTTGGGGTGAGGATTTAATAACTGCTGAACCATTGTGTTGTATACTTGAAACCAATATAAAATTGTATATCAACTGTGCTTCAATAAAAAATAATAATAAAAGCAAACAAAAAAATGTAAAGTGTCTAAAACAATGCTTATCACACAGTAAGTGTAAACTATGATTATTGTCAAAAGACTTGGGATCTTTTAGTTAATCTCTGCTAATTAAACCACAATGGGATCATTGACTCACAAATATTAAACAGACTCCATTCTTTCCTCTAGCTATGAAAGATAAGCTACTGTTCAATGTGTCCTGTGACATCAGATGGTAGAGAGTCTCTCTGTCCACTCTTCTTCTCCTTTTCCTCCTGGGCACACATGGAGGAGTACGTGGCTGAGTAACAGAAAACAGAATATGGATAGAGTGATACACTCTTCATGATGTTCCATGCCTCTTTCTTCCCCTCATGTTTGACCAGCTGAAGACTATCCAGTGGGGAGCTCTGGGGCCCTCAGGGATGGTAGAGTCTGGGTCTTAGAATGACTCCACCCACCCATGTTGGACTGCAGACTGAGTGAGGAATAACCTTTGCGGTGTAAGCCACTGAGCTGTGGGACATGTCTGCTGTGGCACTTAGCCTGACCTGGCTGAGCAATGCCTCGTTAGGCAAGGGCAGGGGCTGAAGGAAAACAACTGAGGGGAGGGGATGGAGATTCGGAAGGGTCAGCCTTGGACCGAGGATGTTCAGAGTGATGGAGACAGAACAGAGACCCCAGGACACAGAATAAAACCTTTAAAACAGTCCTGTTCAGAGAACAGGGATTTGAGAATTGGAGATGAGCAGAAGGTAAGTATGTTAAAGGGGTGGGAACCACCTGTAAGCATGTGAGCTGATGGAGATGGGTGGGAAGTCAATGACACACACCTCTTCAGGTTTGGACAATATTGAACAACCCTAGCTGAAGAGCAATGTGTCTTCTGCCAGTGAGTGCGTAGGCTGGTAGACATATAATACAGGCAGCTCCAAAGAGGGTCCTTCAGTATGTTGGGGTGACCACTCACAGGGATTCCACCCTATCCTAAAATTACATTTGCCCGTTTCTCTGTTAGTGCCAGCTCCAAAAAGCTAATTAATGCATCTAAAAGCGAATATCTATTTCCAACCACAAATACTTACTGATCACATTCTGTGTGTGAGGTACTGTTTGAGGTTCTTTGTGAAACAGAAAGACGAAAAAGAAATATTTTCAGTCTTTGAGAATCTCACATTCTTGTCAGGAAGACAGCACTCACAGAAGAGAGAGAAAGAGAGCATAAGAATAAAGGAGTAATGCTTGTGTGTGTCACACAATAGGGGCAATGTTTTGTGTTCATTATTAGTGACAGATTCTACTGATCAGTCTCACCTCAAAACTGTGCAGGGTTAGAGAAGGTCATTTTCACTGCTATTTGGAAGAGAATCTTCTCAGATAAATAACAGTGAAGAGTTTGGAAATGATGGCTGAACCATGTACCTGCTCCACAGTACAGGAGGGTTCAGGTTCTTATCCATGTCAGTGACAGAAAACAATAAATCAGGGTAGGTGACATGGTGGTTGCTCAGTCCAATCTCGGGGACTTGTGCCAATTGCTTTAGCATAGGTAACTATCCACACAAAAGTCAGTCTTCCCTTGGGACTCATTGATCAGTTAAGAGCATAATTAATAGAATATCCACCCCCAGTTTGGCAAAATAAGAGAAATGATAGAGAAAGCAAGAGAATTAAAAGACAAAAGTTGTACTATCAAGCTGGTGAGGGACAAGTGACACTGTCAGGAGCAACAAGAAAACTTTACGAACAGTTTTCTCCAGCCACCCTGGACCCAGTCAGAAAAATGTAGCTACCTTGGGAGTTTGGGCACCCAAAGATTTGTGGATGGAGCTCCATGTCCAAGGGGTGGTGATTGTTGTATAAACGCTAACCCTCCCTTATCAGAAGCTGGAAGTCTAGGGGTTTACAAGTTGTACTCTAGAGCAGGCATGGTCAAATAGGCAATTCATTCCCTATGTCTTCTTAGAGACTAGTGTGTTGTGTAAGGAACCCAAATCAACAGGCTGAAAGGATGCAAAGTCCAGAGGACAGACAGGGGAAAGAAAGAATGGGTCAAATTGTAAGGAAGGAGGGAACCAGCTGGAGTGGGTGGGGAGGTTAGGGTGGGAAGATCAAATCAGGACCCTGGGCAATGGCAAAAAGAAGAGCTAGATTGCCCTCCACTCTATGACCACAGACAGAGTTTGTGGGTAGGTTGAAATGCTGTAATGATGGACAGGCTGATTTTCTAATCTCCCAAAGAAGGCTGTTGAAAAAGCAAAGATCACAATTGCTCCAGTAGTATGTAAGTCTTGACTTTTCCTTTCTCAAGGTTGATGGTCATTTTCCACTTCACATACTTTTAATGGGAATTCTTATTATTCAAGTCCCCAAATATTGAGAACCAACAGTCTTGAAGGCACCATTCCAGACTCCAAGGAGACAACAGTGAACAGAGTAGATAATGTCTGTGCTGTCATGGAGTTGATATTCCTCCTGTTAGGAGACAGATAATAAACTAATTTATAAATAAGTGATATGCCAGATGGTAATCATTCCTAAGGAAAAAGAAGAGAAACCAGAGTAAAGTGGATAAAGATTCATACAGATAATGGAGGACCATTTAAATGGTGATAAAACAAGACATGCAATGGAATGGGCATTACCTTTAATGAGGAAGTTAGGCTAAGCAGAACTTGAATAGGAAATTGAGCTCTGAACTTCCTGATAAGCAAGGAAAACAGCAAAGAATGTTGAATTAAGATTATGTTACCATATATAATATTAATATTATTAAAATAATAATTAACATATATATTACATTAATATGAATTTATTTTCAGATAAATGTTTTTCCAGCATCAAACCCCAGAAAGAATTTATCTCAATAATCCTTTCAAATACCTGAGGTTCAGAGAATGGAAAACGCATTAACATTCAGAGTTATGGGCAAAGTATTTCTGTGAGACAGAAAGGTGGTGACTTTCCTGGAGGAGACAGGGGACATTTTGTGATGCGAATGCAGCTCTGACCAGCCTCTCTCTGCCTCAGTGACCTCCTGTGATTTCCTGTGGCCGAGCTTTGCTGAGGCACAAGCTGTAAACTCTATTGTGCTGCCTTGACATCTGGAACAAATTCTTTCGTCATACACCATCAGACTTTAAACAAATAAGAGCTAATGAGTTATCCAGACACCAGGATTTTGCCTCGACCAATAATTACTTTGTTCACTCAAGGGTAATGTGGAGGTAAGAGGCAGGAAGATTCTCCTGCCCTATTCATTTGCTTTGACAAATATCTGACTTGTCTGATGTTTACAGTGTAACGTATTCATTTTGCCAGGTCTGCCCTGTGCATCTTCCTGTCCAGAAGCTCTACACCATGATGGCATGGAAAGAGTCTTTGCTGTGAAGCCAAGCCCCGCAGAGTCTCTAGCCCTGCTGTGTCAATCCCTACCTGAGTGAGCAAGGGCGCGCAATGACCTCTCCGGGCCTGTTTTCTCACTTATAAACTGGAGTACATAACAACATGTACCATGAACTGGGATTACACAAGAGTTCAGCGCAATGTCTGGCACACAGTAGGAAATCAGTAAGTATTTGTTTCCGTCTTATCTCAAGTCACTTTAAATTAGTGTGTCCTTTGAGGAAATGGACAAATCCTTTTTTTTTTTTTTTTTGTCAAAAATAGGACATACCTAGTTCACTTTAAGGATAGTACGGTTTGCTATTTTTTATTTAAAACCAATTTATCAGTGTAGTGTGAACTTTTTCCCTCTACCGTTGCCTCTCCAAAGTCTTGCCCCTAAGGCATCTAAAGAAGCCATCTATGAAGCCTGGAATAAAATAAAGTTGACAAAACAGAGAAAGGGATATTTGGGATAAAAGGATGTGCACACTTCCTCAGGGTGGCTCCGAGGGGTGGAATGGGGGAATATTAGGCCAGTGAATGATAACTCAGTGTCCAGTCTCTGGGAATAAGGAGTTGGGGAGGGATGGCTCCAGGGATTTCTGTAGATGGCCCCCCTCCCAGCCAAGTGGCCCTACCTCCAGCTGCAGAAGCCACAACTTCTGGAAGCCATTGGCACCAGTATGAGAAGGAGTAAACTAAGAATGAGGTGAAGATGCGCGGGATGTCAACACATCTTCTAAAAAGGAAATCTGAGATGGAGATTTGGGAGCACTCAGAATTAAGTAAAGTCTTCAGGAGAGTCAAAGGTGATCGGGCCAGGGGGTGTCAGCATGGGCAGGAGCAAGCAAGAGAGAGGAATGGATGCGTGGCCAGTGTATGGTCTTTCCAGACTAACTGCCATGGACACTGGCTGGAGCACTTATTTTTCAACCTTTCTTTTAATGAATTTGTTAAATGTAGATTTTATATGGAAAACTGCACAAAACAAACGGTGTAACAATCATTTGTCAAAAATGTATAACCCTCATGAGTATGATCCAGCACCCAGCACCCCAGAAACCCCCCTTGTGCCCTTGTCCAGTCATTATCCTCTCCTTCCTCCCAGAAAGTAATCAATAACCTGTGTAGGATATCCAGCACCCTAATAACTTTCTTGCTTTTCTTCATTGCTTTACCACTTAAGCATGCATACTCAAACATAACGGATCAGTTTGCCTATTCCTTGAACTTTATGTGAATAGAGTCATTACCATGTATTTTTTGCATTTGGCTTATTTTTCCCAACACAATGTTTGTGAGATTCAATCATGTTGTTACATATATGTCATTGATGTGAGGAATTCCATCATATGAATAATCCATAATGGGCTATTCATTCTAATGTTGAAGTTTGCTTACAGTTTGGGGCTAGAACTCAAAATGCAACTATCAACATTCTTATATACATCTTTTGATGAATGCAAACACATTTCTTTTGAACATTGCACATGTTTGCACATGCTCATATGCACGTGTGTGCTTGTTATCTAGAAGCTGGTTCATAGGGTTGAATGTATTCAGGACTGGCAGATAATGTACCCAACTTCTTTATAAAATGATAAAATAGTAGGAGTATGGAATTACTGATCTCAATGATTCTTCCACAGACAGTTCTTGGAAAAAGGTCTCAGGACTCTCTCAAATCTTTAGGAAGAACTTTCCTGACCTAATGCACACCATCCTATTTATTTGAGCAGCCCTATCAAAGTGTTAGATGCACACACATTCAAAGAGTGATAATGCTGCTAGATCAGAATACAGAACACACACACACACACACACACACACACACACACACATACCAAATATATATTCAATAATATAATCAAGTATACCAAATAATAATAGTATAGCAAATAATAACAATAATACACCACTGTATACATATTATATAATATATTATTATTATACCAAATATACACACACACACCAAATAGTACAATCACTGACCATAGATATTTTTATCTATTTTATTATTGTCAGGCTAGGTCATCCTCATTTTCTCATTATGAGAAAATGCTGATAAAGTCCCACAGAACACTACTAAACACCCCTCTCCAATTCTCCATCCCCATCCAATGTTAGGAAACAACAACAAATATTTAGTGGCAGCTAGCAAAGATTAATACCTACCCCAAACCCAGAAGAGGACTCTTTCTGTTCAGTCAATTTAGCGGCTAACTCCTTCATTTCACTTTTTCTGGCAGGGAGGAATGTATTCAACTGCCCAGTTCAAAAACTCAGGAATTTGGAGTTATCCCTCCATTAGACTTTTTTCTGGCATGAGAGAAGCATGCCCAGATCTATAATCAGTCCATATAGTGGAGGTAGGTTTTCACAGTAGCCTGAAAAACCCTAGGACAACAAACATAAAAGTTAAGCTATATAATAAGCACACAGAAAGAGAACATTCTTTCTTTTGGAAGAAATCTACATCATGACAATTGAGGATAAAAGATATGAATATGGAAGGGAACTCTTTCCCATGAAATAGATTTATTTCAAACATTGGAAAAATTAGAAATAAATAACTGCTTTTCTCCTTAAATTATAGCCAAATGTATACTTACTAAGCAATAGCAAAAGATAAATAGAAAATAAATTAAATGAAAACATCATATTAGAAATACGTTGGCTGCAAATATTTAGGCTACAGATACTTTCCCAAGAGAAATGAGTACTTGTAAATAAACATAATAGTTTAAATTCAATTTCAAGAGCTTCTGAATCTCATAAACTTCTGCTTAGGATGTAAAATGGTAGAACTACTTTGGAGAGCAGTTTGGCAGTTTCTTAAAAAATTACAAGTCTTCATGCCATATTACCCATACCTATTTAACCAAGGGAAATAAAATCATATTGCCATACAAAGATTGGTATGCCAATGTTCAAAATAACTTTATTTGTAACAACCAAAAACTTGATTCAAGCCAAATGTCCAAAAATAGGCGAATGGATAAACAAGCTGAGATTTATCCACACAACGAAACTACAAAACAATAAAAGACAATGAACTATTGGTACCTCTATAAGTTGCAACAATCTCAAAATAATGAGAGAATTCCACTACATGTTTTCATTCATTTAAAATTCTAAAAATTTCAGACTCACTTATAATATAATCTATCAGTGGTTACCTGGAGGGGTCTGGAGATTGGGAATTAGGAATTACACCAAGGTACAGAAAAATTTAGGGGTGATGGAGAGGTTTGCTATCTTGATTGTGGTAATGGTTTCATGGGTATGTACACATGTCAAAACTTAACAAATTGTGTGCAGTTTATTACACGTCAATTCTTCCTCAATGTAGTTGTTAAAAATGTGATGCTGTACAATACTGAGCAGTGTGGAATAAAATCTATGTAATCATACACTTCTTTTTTTTATTCATTTTATTATCATTAATCTACAATTATATGAAGAACATTATGGTTACTAGATTCCCCCCTTCACCAAGTCCCTCCCCCACAAACCCCATTACAGTCACTGTTCATCAGTGTAGTAAGATGCTGTAGACTCACTACTTGTCTTTTCTGTGTTGCACACCCCTCCCCGTGCCCCCCCACACTATACATGCTAATCATAATGCTCCCTTTCTTTTTTTCCCGCCTTTATCCCTCCCTTCCCACCCTTCCTGCCCAGTCCCTTTCCCTTTGGTATCTGCTAGTCAATTCTTGGGTTCTGTGATTTTGCTGCTGTTTTGTTCCTTCAGTTTTTCTTTGTTCTTACACTCCACATATGAGTGAAATCATTTGGTACTTGTCTTTCTCCACCTGGCTTATTTCACTGAGCATAATACCCTCTAGCTCTATCCATGTTGTTGCAAATGGTAGGATTTGTTTCCTTCTTATGGCTGAATAATATTCCATTGTGTATATGTGCCACATCTTCTTTATCCATTCATCTACTGATGGACATTTAGGTTGCTTCTATTTCTTGGCTATTGTAAATAGTGTAAATAGTGCTGCGATAAACATAGGGGTGCACCTGCCTTTTTCAAACTGGAGTACTGCATTCTTAGGGTAAATTCCTAGAAGTGGAATTTCTGGGTCAAATGGTATTTCTATTTTGAGCTTTTTGAGGAACCTCCATAACTGCTTTCCACAATGGTTGAACTAATTTGCATTCCCACCAGCAGTGTAGGTGGGTTTTCCCTTTCTTCGCAACCTCGCAAACATTTGTTGTTGTTTGTCTCTTGGATGGTGGCAATCCTTCCTGGTGTGAGGTGATATCTCACTGTGGTTTTAATTTGCATTTCTCTGATGACAAGCGATGTGGAGCACCTTTTCATGTGTCTATTGGCCATCTGTACTTCTTTTTTGGAGAACTGTCTGTTCAGTTTCTCTGCCCATTTTTTAATTGGATTATTTGTTTTTTGTTTGTTGAGGTGGGTGAGCTCTTTATACATTTTGGATGTCAAGCCTTTATCAGATCTGTCATTTATGAATATATTCTCCCATACTGTAGGGTACCTTTTTGTTCTATTGATGGTGTCCTTTTCTGTACAGAAGCTTTTTAGCTTGATATAGTACCACTTGTTCATTTTTGCCTTTGTTTCCCTTGCCTGGGGAGATATGTTCATGAAGAAGTCACTCATGTTTATGTCCAAGAGATTTTTGCCTATGATTTTTTTCTAAGAGTTTTATGGTTTCATGACTTACATTCAGGTTGTTGATCCATTTTGAATTTACTTTTGTGTGTGGGGTTAGACAATGATCCAGTTTCATTCTCTTACATATAGCTGTCCAGTTTTGCCAACACCAGCTGTTGAAGAGGCTGTCATTTCCCCATTGTATGTCCATGGCTCCTTTATTGTATATTAATTGACCACATATGTTTGGGTTAATATCTGGAGACTTTATTCTGTTCCACTGGTCTGTGGCTCTGTTCTTGTGCCAGTACCAAATTGTCTTGATTACTGTGGCTTTGTACTAGAGCTTGAAGTTGGGGAGTGAGATCCCCCCAACTTTATTCTTCCTTCTCAGGTTTGCTTCGGCTATTCGGGGTCTTTGGTGTTTTCATATGAATTTTCAAAGTATTTGTTCTAGTTCATTGAAGAATTTTGTTGGTAATTTGGTAGGGATTGCATCAAATCTGTATATTGCTTTGGGCAGGAGGGCCATTTTGACCATATTAATTCTTCCTAGCCAAGAGCATGGGATGAGTTTCCATTTGTTAGTGTCCCCTTTAATTTCTCTTAAGAGTGTTTTACAGTTTTTAGGGTATAGGTCTTTCATTTCCTTGGTAAGGTTTATTCCTAAGTATTTTATTCTTTTGGATGCAGTTGTTAATGGGATTGTTTTCCTGATTTCTCTTTCTATTAGTTCATTTTTAGTGTATAGTAAAGCCACAGATTCCTGTGTGTTAATTTTGTGTCCTGCAAATTTGCTGTATTCCGATATCAGTTCTAGTAGTTTGGGAGTGGAGTCTTTAGGGTTTTTTATGTACCATGTCATCTGCAAATAGTGACTATTTGACTTCTTCTTTACCAATTTGGATTTCTTGTATTTCTTTGTTTTGTCTAATTGCCTTGGCTAAGACCTCCGGTACTATGTTAAATAACAGTGGGGAGAGTGGGCATCCCTGTCTTGTTCCTGACCTCAGAGGAAAAGCTTTAGGCTTTTCTCTGTTCAGTATGATGTTGGCTGTGGGTTTATCCTATATGGCCTTTATTATGTTGAGGGACCTGCCCTCTATACCCATTTTGTTGAGAGTTTTTATCATTGATGGATGTTGAATTTTGTCGAATGATTTTTCAGCATCTATGGAGATGATCATGTGGTTTTTGTCCTTCTTTTTGTTGATGTGGTGGATGATTTTGATGGGTTTTCAGATGTTGTACCATCCTTGCAGCCCTGGGATGAATCCCACTTGGTCATGGTGTATGATGCTTTTGATGTATTTTTGAATTCAGTTTTCTAATATTTTGTTGAGTATTTTTGCATCTACATTCATCAGCGATATTGGTCTGTAATTTTCTTTTTTGGTGGGGTCTTTGCCTGGTTTTGGTATTAGGGTGATGTTGGCTTCATAAAACAAGTTTGGAAGTATTCCCTCCAAACTTTTTTTGGAAAACTTTAAGGAGAATGGGAATTATATCTTCTCCTTATGTCTGATAAAATTCCGAGGTAAATCCATCTGGCCCAGGCTTTTTTTCTTGGGTAGTTTTTTGATTACCGCTTCAATTTCTTTGCTGGTAATTGGTTTGTTTAGATTTTGTGTTACTTCCTTTGTCAGTCTTGGAAGGTTGTATTTTTCTAGGAAGTTGTCCATTTCTTCTAGGTTTTCCAGCTTCTTAGCATATAGGTTTTCATAGTATATTCTAATAATTCTTTGTATTTCTGTGGGGTCTGTCATGATGTTTCCTTTCTCATTTCTGATTCTATTGATGTGTGTTGATTCTCTTTTTCTCTTAATAAGTCTGGCTTGAGGCCTATCTATTTTGTTTATTTTCTCAAAGAACCAGCTCTTGGTTTCATTGACTTTTGCTATTGTTTTATTCTTCTCAATTTTATTTATTTCCTCTCTGATTTTTATTATGTCCCTCCTTCTGCTGACTTCAGGCCCCATTTGTTCTTCTTTTACCAATTTTGATAATTGTGACATTAGACTATTCATTTGGGTTTGTTCTTCTTTCTTTAAATATACCTGGATTGCTATGTACTTTCTTCTTAAGACTGCTTTCGCTGCATCTTAAGGTTTTGTGTTGTTGTTGTCATTTATTTCCATATATTGCTGGATCTCCATTTTAATTTGGTCATTGATCCATTGACTGTTTAGGAGCATGTTGTTAAGCCTCCATGTGTTTGTGAGCCTTTTTGCTTTCTTTGTACAATTTATTTCTAGTTTTATACCTTTGTGGTCTGAGAAGTTGGTTGGTAGAATTTCAATGTTTTTGAATTTACTGAGGCTCTTTTTGTGGCCTAGTATGTGGTCTATTCTGGAGAATGTTCCATGTGCACTTGAGAAGAATGTGTATCCTGTTGCTTCTGGGTATAGAGTTCTATAGATGTCTATTAGGTCCATCTGTTCTAGTGTGTTGTTCAGTGCCTCTGTGTCCTTACTTATTTTCTGTCTGGTGGATCTGTCCTTTGGAGTGAATGGTGTGTTGAAGTTTCCAAATGAATGCATTGCATTCTCTTTCCTCCTTTAGTTCTGTTAGTATTTGTTTCACATATGCTGGTGCTCCTGTGTTGAGTGCATATATATTTATAATGGTTATATCCTCTTGTTGGACTGAGCCCTTTATCATTAGGTAATGTCCTTCTTTATCTCTTGTTACTTTCTTTGTTTTGAAGTCTATTTTGTCTGATACTAGTACTGCAACACCTGCTTTTTTCTCCCTATTGTTTGCATGAAATATCTTTTTCCATCCCTTGACTTTTAGTCTGTGCATGTCTTTGAGTTTAAGGTGAGTCTCTTGTAAGCAGCATATAGATGGGTCTTGCTTTTTTATCCATTCTGTTACTCTATGTCTTTTGATTGGTGCATTCAGTCCATTTACATTTAGGGTGATTATCAATAGGTATGTACTTATTGCCATTTCAGGCTTTAAATTCATGGTTACCAAAGATTCCATGTTACTACTTTCCTTACTATCTAAGAGTCTAACTTAACTCACTTGGTATGCTGTTACAAACACAATCTAAAGGTTATTTTCCATTTCCCTTCCTTTTTCTTCCTCTTTTACCCTTCATATATTAGGTATCAAATTCTGTACTTTTGGCTATCCCCTGATTGAATTTGGGGATAGTTAATTTAATTTTGCTTTTGCTTCATAATTAGCTGTTCTACTTTCTTTACTGTGGTTTTATTACCTCTGGTGACAGCTATTCAACCTGAGGAACACTTGCATCTACAGCAGTCCCTCCAAAATAGACTGTAGAGATGGTTTGTGGGAGGTAAATTCTCTCAGCTTTTGCTTATGTGGAAATTGTTTAATCCCTCCTTCAAATTTAAATGATAATCTTGCCGGATAAAGTAATCTTGGTTCCAGGCCCTTCTGCTTCATGGCATTAAATACATCATGCCACTCCCTTCTGGTGTGTAAGGTTTCTGCTGAGAAGTCTGATCTTAGCCTGATGGGCTTTTCTTTGTATGTGATCTTATTTCTCTCTCTGGGTGCTTTTAGCAGTTTGTCCTTATCCTTGATCTTTCCCATTTTAATTACTATGTTTCTTGGTGTTTTCCTCCTTGGGTTCCTTGTGTAGGGGGATCTGTGGATCTCCATGGCCAGAGAGAATATGTCCTTCCCCAGATTGGGGAAGTTTTCAGCAACTATCTCCTCAAAGACACTTTCTATCCCTTTCTCTGTCTCTTCTTCTTCTGGTATCCCTATAATGCAAATATTGTTCTGCTTGGATTGCTCACACAGTTCTCTCAATATTCTTTCATTCTTAGAGATTCTTTTTTCTCTCTGTGCCTCAGCTTCTTTGTATTCCTCTTCTCTAGTTTCTATTTCATTTTTTATCTCCTCCACTGTATCCAGCCTGCTTTTAAAACCCTCCATCGTGCTCTTCAATGATTGGATCTCCGACCTGAATTTGTTCCTGAGTTCTTGGATGTCTTTCCGTACCTCCATTAGAATGTTGATGATTCTTGTTTTGAACTCCCTTTTAGGAAGAGTCACGAGGTCCATATCATTTAAATCTTTCTCGGGAGTTGCATTAATAATTTTACTCTGAGCGAGGTTCCTTTGGTGTTTCATATTTGTATATGACGCCCTCTAGTGTCATTAAGCTGTAGTCTCTGGAGTTTCTCATCCCCTGAAGCAATGTCAGGGGCCGCAGGGGAGTGGTATTGGTGCCTGGGGGGAGGAAAGAGCTGTTCCCCGCTTCCCGGCTGCTGTGCCTGCCTCCACTGCCTGAACAGTGGGCGGAGCACACAGGTATAAGTTTTTGTCCCAGAGCAGCCGGATATGGATCCCTGCTTTCCACAAGCGGCCAGAATCCCAGTCTCCCCAGGAATTCTGCCTGTATTAACTTTCCAGCCTGATAGTCATGCAAGTCTCATGAAAGCACCATGAAACGCAGGTTTGTGCTCCCAGAGAAGATCTCCGGAGCCAGGTATTCAGCAGTCCCAAGCTTTCCACTCCCTCACTGCTCAGTTTCTCTTCCTCCCACCAGTGAGCTGGGGTGGGGGAAGGGCTTGGGTCCCGCGGAGCCACAGCTCTGGTATGTTACCCCATTCGGTGAGGTCTGCTCTTTTCTCCAGGTGTATGCAGTCTGACGCGGTCCTCTTTCCTGTTGCTCTCTCAGGATTAGTTGCGCCAACTATATTTTCTAATTGTATCCAGTTTTAGGAGGAAGCCTCTGTCTCTCCTCTCACACTGCCATCTTTAATCCAATAATCATACACTTCTGATAACAGTGCACATATTTATCACCTGCATGGAAAACAAAACAACTCTGCAAGATACATTCTAAGTTGTTACTATTATTTTTGTTACAGTACGAATGAAATCTAAGAGAATTAATCCAATCAGGAAGTTTGTGACAAGTGGTGTTATTCCCTGATTTGTCTATTAGACATGTATGCTTGGAAATCCACCAATCAGAGCATCAAGCTCTGAATACAAGATCTAATGTCAACCATTTGGCTAATTCTCATCCGTGATCCCTAGATTTGCATATTGTGTTTGACCCTTTGTTACTTGTGTTTGAAACAGAACAACTAAGTTCTTTAATTACTCCTTTAGGGACAGTTAATACATGTTAAGTGTTTACTAAGCCAGGGAGAATAATTGATTGCTCATGGTTAATATGTTTATACTCAAGGTTAGTTATGGTGTTCTGATATTTTTTATTCATTAGAATCCTTTAATAAAGTTAGCAACAACCATTGGTTAGTTAAATGGACAAGACATTAACATGAGAGTTAAAGTGTCAATGAAGGGTCCATCTACTAATTTCTTGGTCACAGACAACATGGGCAGACCGTGTAAAATAAAAATGCTTACCTTGATATGATAGGAACATTTTAAATGGCCTGGAGCTTACTGTTTCAGCAAGACAATAACCATGAAGACAGGGCAAGGAAAGTTAGGTACAGAGAAGATGAGTAGATGGGGGAGTAGCACAGCTGATTTGTCATGGAATGTGATGAATTAGGCACAGGAATTTACAGTAAAACAAAGAAGAAAGAGAACGCAATGATTTTGGGCACTTCATAAACCTTCTCTGAGTCTTAAATTTTAGTAAGTTATCTTTAAAAGATGCTGTGTCTCTGATTATGGAAGGAGGGTGAGACATGGAAACTTCACATTAGGTCTAAGCTGAATTTCTGCTGATTGAACTCTACAGAATTCAATAGAGCTGCATTTCACAGTCTGGAGCTATTTCAGGGAGTCCTTCCAAAAAGAGCGAGAGCTGCTACATCCCTTGAAGAGAGTTAAAAGAGAGCAAAGCAAAGCTACAGACATTAAACAAAATTCAGGTAAGAATTTCTGACACCATAACCCAAAGCAATGGATGTAACTGATCAAGAAAAAAGTCCTGAAACTGATAAGAATAGCAGAACCATGAAAATACTGATAACACCATTCCACATGGCTCCTTCCTGCCTTGCTTTAGACAGTTATTTACCAAACACCAACAGTGATCACAGCATGATGTTAGGTAGCAAAGTGTGGGAAGAGAGAGAGAGAACAAAAAAGCATTTAATAGTCAGTTCATCTCATCACTTTCCTGCTGAAAAATGGTTATTGGACCCTTATTGCTTAAAACAAAATGAATAAATGTTTTGGCAGGCATTTGTTTGTTCCTGTTCTGTCCCAAATTTACCCATTTCTCAGCATTTATCCTTCTCCACTCTTTAGCCTATGGATTTGATATATATCAGGATAAGTATGGTACATATTAATTTACCTAGTACCAAGTATTCTTTGTAGCAATACTAAACATTAGATTCATTAATGCTACTTGTTATGACAAAAGAAAAAAAAAACCTGAGTGACTCAGTATCAAAACTCACCTGAGCCCTTGATCTGTTCACTCAAAGTCCAGTAAGAATACTCCTGGTCAGGTGGCTCTCTGGACAGCTGTCTTCTGAGTAGGTACACTGACTCACATCCTTTCATTTGAATTGCACACTCTCTCCTAGAGTCTTCCTACAGCCTTCTGTTCTCTTGGGTCTCTGGCCAAGAGACAGCAAATGGATGGTCCTGCAGAAGATTTTAGAGGGCAGGCCTGGCAGTGGCTTACATCACTTTGTCTGCATTCTATTGGTCATAACTGATCAATGAGCCCCCCTAGATGTGAGGGGTTGTATCAGTCACGTGTTGGTATGCGGCAAACCCTTCCAAAGCTTAGCTCATGCCTTCATATCACAATTCTGTGGGTTAGCAATTTATGCTGGACTTGACTGGGCTGAGTCATACAACATTTGGTTAGATTCTGCTTCTGGTGTTTGGCTGGAACAACAGGGAGGACTTGGTCATGAAACTCTCATCATCCACCAGGCTTGTTCCTGTAGCAACTCTGGCTTCTAAGAAGAGCAAGAGGAAAAGTTACAATGTACAAAATGTTTTTTTCAAATCTCTGCTGTGTTGCTTGCTACTGGCTCATTGGCCAAAGCAAGTGTAATGGGTGAAGACCTTGGAGACCTTGAGATAGGGTGAATGTATTTTAGATGTGGGAGTTGAACATTAGGAGGCTGGAGGGTGGACTGAAGCAGACAGAATAACGGCTCCCTAAAGATGTCTATGCCTTAATTAATTTCTGAAATGTATTAAAATGTTACATGGCAAGGGGGAATTAAGTTTGCTAATCAGCTGACTGAAACATAGAGAGATTATCATGGAGTATCCAGGTAGGTCCACTGTAATCATAATTGTTTTTAAATGAGACAGATGGAGGCAGAAGAATTAGAAATAAAGAAATGACATCATGAGGAAAACTTCACCTGCTATTAGGAGCTTTGTAGATGGAAGGGAACATGAACCAAGGAATTTAGACAGCATCTAGAAACAGGAAAAGGCAAGGAAATAGTCTATCTCTTAGAGCTCCCCAGGAAAGGAATACACTTTGCCAACAACTTGATTTATCCCAGTGAAACCCACTTTGGACTTCTGGCCTCCAGAACTGTAGGATAACAAATTTATGTTGCTTTAAGATACTAAGTGTGTGGTGACTTGTTATAGGAGCTATGGAGAAACTGATAGAAACCTGGCCAAGCCTGGAGTTAGAAAGGCATGTATACCATAGGACATGGACAGAGGAAGATATGAATGAATAGGGCTGTTCCCACAATCAATCCACTAACAGAAGCTAGAAAATACAGTGTTTCTGAGTGTCCCAGAAGAATGTGACATGGCTTGGTGAAGACAGTTCCATTTCTGGTACAATTGGTATTTTAATAAACAACCTAGGGGACTTGGGAAGGCAGTCACCTTTGTGGATGGCTGCCTGTATCAAAGCCAAATGGTACTTTTCTAAATGTTTTGCTTGTAGCTTTACCAGTGTGGAACTTCAGCTTTTCAGAATGCTTTCCCTGCTTTCCATCCCTCTCCACCATCCAACTCTCTCCTACCCTACTCACCATCTCCAGATTCCTCTCCTTTTGGTCAGTCTTATTCATCCTTCAGTTTTAAATAAAATGTCTTTTCCTCTGAGAAGGAATCCCCTGATCCTCCAAAGTACATTCTTGGTCTCTCCTTTGTCCCCTTATTGTTTTATCAGATTTTCAATCCTAGTCCTATTAATTAACCCTGAGAAGTGTTTGTTTAAATAACCCAATTAAAAAATAGGCAGAGAGCCTGCATAGCCATTGTTCCAAAAAAGATATACAAATGGAAAACAGGTAGATGGAAAGATATACAAAATCCTTAATCATCATGGAGATGCCAATCAAAACCACAGTGAGATAACACCTTTCACTTCTTGGGATGGCATCACCCTGGTATCAAAAGGATAGGAGATCACAAACACTGGTGAGGATGTGGGGAAAGAGAACCCTTGTGCATTGTTGGTGGGCAAGAAAATTGGCACAAGCACTACAGAAGACAGTATGGAGGTTTCTCATGAAATTAAAAATAGAAATACCATATGATCCAGGAATTGCACTTCTAGATATGTACCTGAAGCAAATGAAATCACTATCTCGGAGAGCTATCTCTACTTTCATGTTTATTGCTGCATTATTCACAATAACCAAGATATGGAGACAGCCTTGGTGTCCATCAACAGATGAATAGATAAAGAAAAGAAAATGTGGTGTAAATATACAAATGGGATACTATTCAACCTTAAAAAATAAAAAATACAGCCATTTAAGACAACATGGATGAAGCTGGAGGGCATCATTCTAAGTGAAATAAGCCAGACAAAGAAAGACCGGTGCTGTATGGTATCACTTATAAGTGGAATCCAAAAACAAAAAAAATAAAAGTTGAACTTGTAGAAACAGAGTAGAATGGTGGTTGTCAGGGGCTGAGACAGTGGGGAGCAATGGGGAGAGTTTGGTAAAAGTCATAAAGTTTGAGTCATAAGATGAGTAAGTTCTGAGGATCTAATGTACAAAATGATGTCTATAGTTAATATTGTATTGTATAATCGAAATAGGCCAAGATTAATTTATTTTATAATTGAAAGTTTATACCTCTTTATCCCCTTCGACTATTTCACCCACCCATCGCCTTCCTCCCCTATGGCAACAGTCTTTTCTCTGTGCTTATGAGTCTCTTTGTGTTTTCTTCATTTTTAAAAATAGATTCCACATGTAAGTGAAAGCATATGGCACTTATCTTTTTCTGTATGGCTTATTTTACTTAGCATAATACCCGCTAGGTTGATCCATGTTGTTGCAAATGGCAAGATTTCATTCTTTTTTATGACTGAGTAATATTCCTTGTATAAAGTACAGCATAGGGAATATAGTCAATAATATTATAATAATTTTGTATGTGACAAAATGGTAACTACACTTATTATGTTGAGAATTTAGTAATGTATGCAATTGTCAAATCATTATGTTGTACACCTGAAACCAATATAATATTGTATATCGATTACACTTCAAAATATTTTTAAAAATTTGTTAAGAGAGTAGATAGATCTTAAATGTTTTCACACACACAAAAAAAGGATAATTATTTGAGGTGATAGAGTTGTTATTAGCCTCCTCATGGGAATCCTTTCACAATGTATATGTGTATTAAATTATCATGTTGTACACTTTAAATATATTACAATTTTATTTATCAATTACACCACCATAAATCTGGGGGTGGGAAGTGTATTCATCAAAAGAATGGAAAGCTCTGCATTTGAGAGCTTACACTCTATCTGAGAAATAAATGTAAACATAAAAACATATCTGGAATCTGTCCACTGCTTCCTTCCCAATGGCCACCCCCAGCACAATCCATCATTCATACCCTGACTTGACTATTGAAACTACTGTACCCACTCCACTCTTGCTGCCTGTGACATGTTCTCCACACTGAAGCCAGCTCCATGCTTTAAAAAGAGCTTTTGTGAGGCAGAGTTCACATTACCATACAATTCACCTCATTAAGGTGTACAATTCAATGGTTTTTCTTAACTTCAGAGTTGTGCATCCATCACCACATCCATTTCAGGACATTTTTTTTCATTCCTCTGAAAGGAAATCACATACCATTTAGCCATCACCCCCAACCCCACCAACCTGTCCCCCAGCCCTTGCAGAACACACAGATCCCATTACGTTATTTCCCTGCCGAAGCTCTTTCAACGGCTTCTCTCCATCCCATTGATCTTATGGTAAAACTGCACATCCTTACATTGTTTTTCCAAATGTGCCTGTCCAGCCTATGCCTCGCCTTCCCTTCTTGCTCATTTCCTTCTGGGAACGATGGTCACCTTTTAGGTCCTGACGTACCAAACTCTGTTTGTGTAGAGGGCCTTTGCATGTTCTATGTCTTCTACATGTACAATGCTTTGTTTCATTCTTAGTTTATCTAACTCCTACTTCACCACTGGGTTTTAGGTAAAGCAGCATATCCTTAGAGAATCCTGCCCTGGTGTACTTCTCATCTCAATTAGACTCTTCTGCCATACTTTTGTAGAGTATCATGTATTTTTATTCCTAGCATTTATTACCATTTTAAACTATATATATATTCGTTTGATTACTTGACTAAAGTTTTTCTTTTGCTAAAGGTACAATGTTCATAAACATAGGGATTGTGACCTTTTCTTCTCATAATGAACACCCAGTTCCCAGCACAGCACAGTGGTAACCAAATAGATAGTTCTAAAAAAGAATGAATTTATGAATAAATGAAGCAATCTGAACAGCAAAAAGCTAAAGTGTAATTCTCAGGAGTCTCAAAATAATCCTAAATAAAGGGCTAAGTGCAATTTTTAATGGTCAAAGTTAAACACTACATGAATGCCCAACTATATGACATAACCCATAGTGTAATCATCCAGTAAAACATTACACAGATATGAAAATTGAAAAAATAATGTAAAATTGATGAAATACATTGTTTGATGTAATAACATCAAAACATCTATGATTTAACAGGAAGTTAAAAGGCATGATAGCATATAATTATAGCAATGTCAAGAAAAATGTCCCTGATATAGAACAGCTCCATTAAAAAGCTGAACACAAAACACAAACAAATATTAATAGTGCTTGTCCATGGTAGATGCAGTAGTAATTTATTTTTGCTTTAATTCTTACTTTTCTTATTTTCACAAGCTTTCTCTAATGAGAAGTTATTGCTTTTATGGTGAAAAATGATCATCAGCCAAGTAAAGGCACTAAATAAAGTTTTTGCCGCAGTGAGAATGGTCAACAGGTGGCTAGGGGCTTGGAGTGGGGTAGGTAGGAGGGGGAATCTGCCCCTTACCTGTCTCCTAGCAGAATAGCTGCATTTGTGATGTCACCAATTCCATCTTTGCCGCCTTCCTATTAAATAATGGCATTCTAGGTGACATTCCCATCTGCCTCCATGCTTAGAGATGCCTTCTCTGTGGGTGGCGCATTTCCTCTGAATCACCCACACTGTTCCTCTGAATCCTGCTATTAAAATGACTGGTTTTCTGATATGTTAGTCTGCAATGAGTCACCAGGCTGAGCAGGACTGGCACTAGCACCTTCGTGCTGATTAGACAAAGATACCCTTTGTGGGCAGATAAAGCCTAGAGCCAGGAAGTGAGGGTGGTGAGCAGACCCCAGCTAGATTTCATCACCCTCTCCCCTTTCTGGTTGCTTCCCCCACTCTACTTGTGCAGATGCAAACCCTCGAAAGCACCCACTAATCTAGTTACATCTGGGGCTCATGTGCTCAGCAAGAGTCCAGCCAGCTCAGGTGACATGCTCATTCCCATATTATCATTTTTACATAACTCTGGGTGTATGTACACAATACTTAACTGCATTTAGATCCAAGTGTTCTAGAAGGTACAGGAGATTTTATCAGAAGCTTAACTCCCAGAAGCTCAGATTAGGGTATTACAAATATTCCTAGTTTGCTAGCAAAATACTGCATAATGACCACTTACACAAACAGCAAGAAGAATTCAATTCATAGCATATAAAAGCTTGAAGGAAAAATTTCAAAACAATCTAGTTTACCTGATAATAAAGCAGACTAAAGATTTCAGGAGATAATAACTATATTAGAATGGTGATAAATAAAAATAACACTAGTAACAAAAGAGCTTAAAAGATAAAACGAGAATAAGACGACCACAAAATAGAATGTTTGTTCCTATATTGGATCCTGAACTAGAAAAAGAACAATTGGGAAATTTTGAATAAGGTCTATAGATTAGAAAATAATGTTGTATAGGAGGGAGGGAGGGAGTGAACCAATGCTAAACCGTATCCAGGGCTCAGAGACAAAGAGGCATTGCATTCACCTCTGGGGACCAGTTCCCTCAAGGCTTCAATCTTTGAAAAGTACATAGTCTACTGACATCGTTGCTGCCTGATGGAAGCCCTCAGAAGGTCCGTTGGGAGAAGGTACCTGAAAGATCATTGCTCAGTGCTTAGCAGCGTATCTACGGGATCCTTGAGCTGGAGGAAGAACTGGGTTCTGCCAGGTGCTTTCAAGGATTTTGTTCCCAACTGCAGAGAAATTCAATTCACTGTACAAAATGGTAGCTGTGTCTCCATCTTTCTGATCAGTGTATGAACAGGCTTCACCTGGATCACAGAGACCTCCCCTTGAGGGCTGCCTCTCAGCTGCAGAGAG
Organism: Manis javanica; assembly: GCF_040802235.1. Classification (NCBI taxonomy): domain Eukaryota; kingdom Metazoa; phylum Chordata; class Mammalia; order Pholidota; family Manidae; genus Manis; species Manis javanica. Next base: position 37,783,756 of record NC_133165.1, on the reverse strand, counting down.
CCAGACAGCCTGTCCACTTCAGACCCGGGGACCCACATCCTGAGACCATCTTTGGTTGGGCTGGGAGAGTCGTATATATTGTAATGGTTGGGCAATGTACTCACAATGATTTGCTCTCCCGAGTCTCAAGGGTCAAGTTGGTCTATGTTTAGGTGCTTTATGCATATTTGGGAAGCAAATACTCCTTAATTAGTCTGTCAACTACTTTTGATGTTATGTGCCTCCTTCGTTCTTCCCATCTGGTGCCCCCAATTTCTGGCCATTTGTGTGTGTGTGTGTGTGTGTGTGTGTGTGTGCAAACTGACTGGTTTCCTGTTTGCAATACCATTTATAGGCACTTGTAGTTCAGCTTTTCTGTCTTATTAAATCTGTTATTACCCCTGTAGATGTTCATCTTCAAAAAAATATTGTTGTCTCTTGGTAACTACTGCTTCCTCTCCTCTTCTAGTTGTCCCTGTGGGTTTATAACCTTCAAAACATTTCTTTATTGACATTTTTTTTAGCTGGGGTTGGAAGACATGGAGATAGATGTGTAACTTCAATCCACTGGTTTGACTGTACATACAAATGTAGGGTTCAACCTCAAATCATTTGAGAAAATAAATGGCTACTGTGTACAGCTGTGTAGACTGTTCATTTACATGTCCACAGGCATCCTGCACATAGACTCTAATTCGTGCAACCTTAGAGCCCTGGGGATCAGATCTCAACTTCCAGGCTTAGGAGACCAGAGTGTCCTCAGTGATCAGGCAACGAATCATCAGTGTTTAGAAAGCTCCATCATTTCTATATTTTCACCACTGGCCTGTAACTAGGCTGCAAGTATAATGGTCAGTGCTAAGAAGCATTGAGAGAGATGTTAGATACATTATTTAAATGTCTTTGAGCTCAATTCCCATCTATAGAATGGGAATGGAGCTGTGGGTAACACCCAACTCTATTTTCTTGTCTTCCTTGTCTCCATAAAGAGATTTCCCTTGATAGGCTGTGACTACGAATTTGATATAATTATGACACTAATGGACATTCTCTGAGTGTTTGCTTAGCTTTCATACAATTGCCCCACTAGAGGATTTTAGCTGCTCTCTATCCTTCTAATCAATTTAATTAAAACAATTTTATTGAGTGTTTATTTTGCATCAAGTGCTGCTAATGTTTCTCCTCCAAAATAATTATTAAACCCTGCTTTTTTCCTGCTTTTTCCTCACTTTCCCTCCACCCTGGTCCAGCGCTCACTTCCTCTCCAGCATGAGGACATGGGAAGGACCTCCTGACTTGCAGTTCATTTTGCCTCTGTCCTGCCTTCTTCACATCACCCTCCAAAACCAAGGGATCTTCCAAAACAATAGTCCTTAGCAAGGTACCTGCTTGTCAAGAACTTTCCAGTTAATCCCCTTCACCCACAGGAAACAGTTCTACTCTTTCTCCGGACTAACAAATGCCCCACTGGGTGGGCCCCACCTGGGTTCCAGCCTCCCTTGGTACCACCTTTCACTCTGAACTTATGCAAAGCACCACACAACGGCATATCCATGCTGTTGCCCTTCCAGCTGAAGTACCTCTCTCCTTTGCACTCTGGTTAGCTCCTTCCCACCTTACTCCAACATTTAGCTTGAGTCACCGAATGTTACCCAGCGCACACATGTCTGTTCTAGCACTTACCTCTGTGTTTTATAATGATCTGTCAGTGTGTCCTTTATTAACTGCTGAAGCAGGTCTCTATCTTTATTATTGTAGCTCTGGAAGGAGGGTTTCCCTGTCAGGGGCAAGTTCTTCATGAATTCACTGAGATCAAATAAAAGCAAGGGCAAGAAGTTGGGAACTAAAGGAGTTTATTCTTACAGCTCAAGCAGGAGCAGAGAGGAAAGAATGGGTGTGTCCACTCCACCCCTACCCTGGGCCAGCAATCCTGTGACTGATCAGCCTCTCTGCCTCTGCCCCAGTAAACATCCCACAGATGTGCAAACAGGCTCACATATATGGACAATGGGTGCTATTAATGGGAGTCCAGGTGAGAAATATCCATTTTCTCCACAATTACCTTTGGATTTCTATTTCTAGGAAGTAGTTAAACACATATTACATACTTTATGAAAACCTTTTATAACACACATGCCAAACACTGCTAAGTACCTTATAAACATTTCTATATATCTCTATAAAAAATGTGGATCAAACATATGACATGTGCTATTGTATATACATAACCTTACTATTTAGAGTGACCTTCCACAAATATAAACCACATCACTCCCTCCCACCTGCCCCAGTCATCTTTCCTGCTCACTCACTGTGCTGGGGCCACACAGGCCATCTCTGTGCTCAAGACAACACCAGCCTCTTCTCCACCCCAGTGCATTGCATACACTGTTATTAGGGCAAACAGAAGGGTTTTTGCACTGGCAATCAAATCCCTGCACAGAGTGGCTTCATATCAATCACAAATCAATCACAATATCAATCACAAATTTGATCTTTCTATCACAGACTGTAATTCTGTTTTCCCTTGGGAACTGAGATCTCAATTTTGATGATGGTCTTCCTCCAGATTTCTTACCATCAAGAAGATAGTCTAAAATTCATTCATTCATCATGTATTGATTTTACACACATTTCTGGCCCAGTGTGCACTAAGTGCTATACTAAGAGCTGAAGCAGTATAAATGTGTAAGACATGGCCAGTACCTCCTTACTACCATGCTCACCAGGGCCTGAAAAATATACAATGTCTTCCCAAAGGAGTAATAATTTTTATTTTCATTCCTTGTGTCAGATCCCTCTTGACCTCTTAAATTCAAGAGAGCTTCCCACTGACCATGAAAAAGTGCCTGAGGTTACATGAGAAACATTAGCTCATACATAAAGCTGTCAAACTCCTGAAAAGAACTGGCCCAAACCAGACAGTCCAAAAGACAATGATTGAGAGACACACAGGAGATTAAAGGAAGCATTTTCCACCTTCCAATGTGGAAGAATGCCCAGTAACGAAGTCAGAAAGAGACCCAAGGAGGTTATTGGAGATGATCTGACATCCAAGTCAAGGTAAATTAGGTGGAAGGGAAGGAATAAGAGAGAAGGGAAAATAAATCAAAACCCAACTCCTATATCCAGACCTGGTGAGTGCATTTAACTTGGGGGCTATGGAGGATGCCCCTTCTACGCCACAATTTTTGGGATAACAGGAGGAGCCAGGAGCAACCAGGTAGCAGGGGTTCTGGTGGGCATTCAGTTGATTTGGATCCTGCCTTTCCTGATCCTGAAGTCTACACCTTCACTTGCTTAAATCTGCTGCTTTAGACTCTGCTTTGGATCTGAGATGATAAAAACTGTCAACACTAAATGATTAAGCTTGGTGACTATAAAAACTTTTCTCTTCTAGGTTTTGCTACCTTCAAGTGATGTGTTCACTCTGTAAGGCAAGGGTAGGAGAATGTCAAAATCCCTCTGCTGGGGGCCAGGTGAGAATTCTGAGACTGTATGAGACTGGCTCTCCGTGGTGTCATTTGCCTTATTGTCCCATCTGATTAGGGAAGGAAACTGCCCTCCCTGGTGAGTAATTACTCTAGAATGCAAAATTATTTTTATCTTAAGATAAACTCGCATACATGCCAGTTTATACACTGATCCTATTTTGAGAAGATAATTTTTACATTTGAAAAGCCCACTTTCACTTCATGCTGTTGATTTGAAGGCAGAACCATAGCACAAAAGGAAAGAAAAGAGAGGCAAATGCTGCTTCTTCATTCCCCTTCCTCTGGCCCAAGTCTCCAGTCAGCACTGTCAGTTAGGGGGGATGCACAAAGACTGCACTTTTCCCCGTCAAGGGAGCCATTAGCTGGCATCAGCAGAGAGCTGTGATTGGCCCTTCCCTCCTAGGTGTCTTTTTTATAATTGTCACTAATGCAGATTTCTTAGATATTTCATTAGCTAAGCCAAAAACCTATATCCTGATCTTTAGCTGAAAACATCTCTGAATTGGATCATGAAAATTAGAATAAAGCTCATTCGCCAGTGGCAATTAATGAGTCATGACTAACTAAGGAAGGGGGAGGAGGCTGGGAGAGAGTGGCTCTCCTTCCATGCTGCTGGTGGTTAAGTGGAAGGAAAATTACAGTGCATTTTGTGAGCTCACTGGAGCATGAAGCCATCACTGCTGTGAGCCACCAGCCTTCGGGCCCTAGCTCCTGGGATTTCAGGTTCTTCCTTCTTTCCAGCACCATGGAGAAAGGATTCCAAAATGGGTAGCAACTGGTCAGTCCTCCGGATGGAGATACGGCCCTCAGTTAGTGATATCTTCGGTGGTATGTCAAACAGAAGACTCTTTTTATCTTTTATTAGGAATAGAGCAGAATTGCCTCCAACCAGCATTCCCCACACAAAAGATACAGATCTGTAAAGTTAGGTGGCTTGTCCCTGGTCATGCAAGTAATGTCTTGAAGGACGGGGACCCTAATCCAGTGTCTTGACTCCATGTCTAGTGCTTTTTCCTCTGAACCACGATGCTACAAACTATTTGGCAACAATCAACCCATCACTTAGTACCCACTCTATGGAGGTGGGCAGGTGATAAGTACACAGAAAGAAGGGGTAGCACATAGTCCTTGCCTTCCAGAGGTAAAGAATGGTGGGGAGAGATTTTCAGACAAACAAAAATTTAGAAAACAATATAACATGTGCCTTCATAGAGCATGCTGACAGTACCCTTGGCACATAGGGAACAGAACCCTTTACTGCGTCTAAGAGCCTTTGAAGGAGATAGTTCAGTAGAGACTTTAAGTATGAGAGCATTAGTCTACGTCTGAGATTGGATTTACTCTACAAATAGAATCTGAAACAAGGATTTGAGGGTGAGAAGTTTATTTGGGAGGTACATGAACTCCAGAAGGAGGAGAAAGATTAGACGAAGGGAAGAAAAAGCATCGCTTATGGTTGTATTATTAAGCAGTTATCACACCTAGCTGAGAAATTCTGGAAACAAGGACCAAACATGTATCTCAGAATTCTCTCCCCTGAGGGGCAAGGGAACTAGAGAAACATTTGATGCCTAATTGCAAAAGAGAAAGCAAGGTGTGAAAAGGATGAGTAGGAGGACAGAGGTGAGATCAGGGCACTCTTGCGTCTTGCTACATGATCAGAATGGCCCATGTTCTGTTGCCTTGGTTGATTTGTCATAAGACATTAAAAAGGGAGAAGGCTAAGAACTCCAATGTCAGGAAAAGAATTTGGAGAAAGAGTTTGCACAAGTCCTGGGCCAGCACAGACCCAGGTCCAAGGGGATCCCAGGCCCCTGCACAAGGGCCAGTCAGCTAAGGAGGGAGGAAAGGTATAGAACCCTCTGCAGAGCCCAGGGCCCAAGCAGACAGCCTGTCCACCCTGCCTCACTCACCCGACCTGGGGCTCACAGCCAGCCTGGTCCCGAGACAGCTTGGGGTCACAGCTGGGAAATGGATGGGTTGTGAGTTTCTGCTGCCTTCTCTCTACTCGTTCAGCCCTTCCCAAATCGGGCTTGGCCACTCACCAGTCCCTCCTCCCTGGGCTCCCTTCCAGCCAGGAGTCTCACTGCTCAGTGACCTTTACTGAGCCCTCGTTTCACTGAAAACAGTATCGGCTGCTCTCTGTACTTCTTAGAAGGCTGCCTGGTTCTCGTCTCTGAATTTACATCCTACTTTGCCTCCTGGCCTCAGTTTCCAGCCTTGGCAAAGAAGGCAGGATGGATGGTAAACCATTTCAGCTGGTTTTGTTGCCGAGTCCCTGAGCTGGGAGCCTATGTGGCACAAGGTGACTGAGTGGGGGAGGCTGCGTATCCAGGCTCTCCCAGGGAACTGCCTTTTTCATTTACATTTCCAGTTTCACTAAGTCTGTAAGAGTCCTTCAAGCTCTGGTGTCTACCTGCTTTCTTCTCTGTAGACATATCCAAAAGGGGGCCATGCAGTGGGAACCCAAGATCCCTTAGAGGAGATCATGAAGCTGTTTTGCAGCTGCAGGCTGCTAGAGGGGCTAAAGGCCAGGATGGTAGTGGGAAACCGAGAGAAACGGTAGAGGTTCCAGAGTGAACGGAGATGACTAGCTGATATCCAGAGTCCTATTCAGACCTGTGAGTCCATGATTCTGGGTTTCTATGAATACTTTGAAAACTAATAAACCAAAATCTGTAACAGAGTGCTCCCAGAACTGCCTGTGGCTGAGGAGGTCAGCAAGGCACATGACATCATTTCCATCACCCAGAGCTCCAGCTCCTGACATACCTGAGTCCTGCTCCAGCAGGTGAGAAGCAATGGTGGTGGTTTCTTAACCATCGGTAGGTTTAACCTGCATGCAGGGATGGGGATTAGAAAAGAATCCTGACTGTAGGATTTATTCACCTGACATTTAGATGTTCGGTACATTCCAGATGATGACCATAATAATATTGATTTGTCTATGGAACTCCCTGGAGAAATTCTATATGGATTTGTCCATAAATTTTCCTGGAGATTTATGAAATCAAGTGAGACATTTATCTGTATAAAATGATATAGAAAGAGTCCTGCCTTAGAGGCTGGGAGGTGGACTTCTCAAACTACAGAGCAGGTTTCTCAGTGTGTGGTCCTTGAGCCTCAGCATCAGCTTCACAGGGCAGCTGGTTAAAAATGCAAATTCTCAGGCTCCACCCCAGAACTACTGAGTCACCAATAATACTGTAATAACTTTGTGACAGATGGTAACTACACTTATCCTGGGTGAGCATTTAGCAAGACTTTAATTGTTGAATCGCTATGTTGTACACCTGAAACCATTATAATATTGTATGCCAACAATATTTCAATTAAAAAATGGAAAAAAATTAATCAGAAACTCTGAAGGGGGGGGCCCTGCACTCTGTCTTAACAAGCCCTCCAAGTGATTCTCATGCTCCCTTAGGTTTGAGAATCATTCTTTATTTCTGGGACCTCATGTGATGCCTCTGTACAGACAGATTTTACTCAGTTCTGTCAGAAAAAAAGGAGGAGAGATGGGGCAATAGAGAGAGAAACAGAGACAGAGTGACAGAGAGACAGTGGGAAAGGGAAAGGGGAAGAGGAAGAAAGGAAGGAAGGAGGTGGAAGGAGGGAGGGAGAGGAAGGGGTGGAGGAGGAGAAGGAATTTTAGGGAGCTCCATTGCCAAAAGACCAGGTGTCATGGAATCATCGCATCTGTCATTTGAGAGGAAGAGTGGACCAAGGACTTAAACAATAAATGTAGGGACAGACAATCTGGCTTTCAGCCCTCGATCTGCTAGCAACAGGCTTTCTCACCTTAGCCAAGTCACGCAGCCTCTCTGAGCATCTGTAAGATGAAGGCACCTGCCCACAGGGTCTCCAGGGACACATCCAGCCTGCATGCCGCTGGAGAGTACGTGCAGGGTTTGCCCCACTCCTCCATAGGCAGAGCAGCCCATCCCATTGATTCCTGAGTGGGTGTCCACCCTAAGCCATAACAGCCTGCCATTCAGGTTTAAACACATTGTCAAACTGCTGCTTTGTTCCCATAGACATAATAGAGACTTACTGACCGGCTGGGTGTTGTGCATTATGAGACAGCCACTTTTGCTTCCTTCTGGCATAACACCCAGGGTCCCTTGCCTTGTCTGAGAGATGGATGGTAAACCATTTCAGCTGGTTTTGCTGCCGAGTCCCTGAGCTGGGAGCCTGTGTGGCACAAGGTGATTGAGTGGGGGAGGCTGCGTATCCAGGCTCTCCCAGGGAACTGCCTTTTTCATTTACATTTCCAATTTCCAGACTTGTCAACAGTGTCTGCCTCTCTTCTCCAAGAGGAATAGGAACTCAAAAATAAAAGGTAAGTTCCCTTTAAAACTGGGCAGTGAGACTCCTATTTGCCAAGAGTGACAGATTCCTTGTGCCCTCAGTGGCAAGGGTCATCCTGGGGTCTGCTGCCCTGAGGGTGAAATCGCAGGGAATGGGAACAGAGCCCACTCTCTCTAGCTGTGTCCTGGCCTAACTGCTACTCCCTTCACCTGATCACCCAGAGCACCCTGCGTCTATGCCACACATTTAAAAATAATTGAGAAGTAATTTAAAAAATGAGATATAATTCACATACTGAAAATTCACTTTTTTATTCATCATCCCAAAAGGAAACTCTGTATCCCTTGAGCAGCCACTCCCTCATCCCTCTGACACCAGCTGCTGACAACCACTTACCTTCTTCTTATCTCTGTGGGTTTGCATATTCTGGACATTTCATATGAATGATCATATAATATGCAGCCTTTATGTCTGGCTTCTTTCATTAGCATAATGTTTTCAAGGTTCATCTGTGTTATTGCAAGTTATCAATATGTCATTCCTTTTTGTGAATAAGTAATACTCTTATATGAATAGACCATATTTTATTTATCCATTCATCAGTTAATGGGTATTTCCCACCTTTTGGGTATACTGAGTAATGCTGATATGAACATTTGTGTGGCAAGTTCTTGTTTGAACGTATTTCAGTTCTCTCAGGTATATATCTAAGAGTGGAATTGCCATGTTATCTGGCAACTCTGTGTTTAACTTTTGGAGAAACTGCCCAACTTTTTCCGAAGTGACCACACCATTTTACAATTCCCATCAGCAATGTATAAGGATTTTCATTTTTCCACATTCTCTCACCAACACTTGTTCTTTCTGCTTTTTTGGTTATAGCTATCCTAGTGGGTAGGAAATGATTTCTCATTGTGGTTTTGATTTGCATTTCCCTAATGACTGATGGTGTTGAGCATCTTTTCATGTGTTCATTAGCCATTGACATGTCTTCTTTGAAGAAATGTCTATTCAAGTCCTTTATCTATTCTAAACTGGGTTATTTGTCTTTTTATTTTTGAGTTGTAAGAGTCCTTTGTACCTTTGTATATTCCATAGGCTAGACTCTTAGCAGAAATATGATTTGAGTACATTTTCTTCCATCCTGTAGGTATCCTCTGAGGAGTAATAGTTTTTCATTTCGATGAGGTCCATTTTTGCTCCCTTTGGTTCATTGTGCTTTAGGTGTCCTAGGAAACCATTGCCTAATCCAAGATCATGAAGACTGACCCCTATGTTTTCTTCTAAGAGTTTTATAGTTTCAGCTCTTACGCTTAGATATTTGATCCATTTGAAGTAATTTTTGTATATGATATGAAGTAAGGATCCAACTCTTTTGCATATGGATATCTTGTTGTCTTAGCACCATTTGTTGAAGACACTATTCTTTCCCCATTAAATTCTTGTGTCGCTCTTACAGCTCCTAGTAAATTCACCTCTCTGTAGGGGTTTTTCCTCTCTAAGGCTATATGGGGATCAGCTGCCCACTGACAGCACCATCTCAGGACAAGTCTTTGGTTCCCTCATGAAGTGGGGCACAGGGTTATTCAAACTCTGAATTAATGGATTCATTCTGAAAATTACTGCAGTGACTTCTCTGTTCTAAATATTTTTTACCTGGAGTCCTAAGTTTCCTGAAGAGCTCACACCAGTGTTGATTTAGTTTACTGAAGTTGGATCCAGAAGCAGCCATGGGGGAGTGCAGGACAGTGGCTTCAGATGGAGCTGTGCCAGCACCTGGTGGGACAGCCTGTGAGCCCTGTGTGGGGAGGTGCTGGCAATCTGGCGCCCTCACCATCACCCACAACCCTTCAGAATGGCCCAGGGACACTGAGAATAGACCTTCTCGTTCAGCCAGTGAGATAAAGGAGGGAGGGGAATTTTAGTTGCTGTGCAAACGAGAGGGAGGAAAAAGGTCTTTGGCAGCAGAAGGGCTGAACATAGAAAGGCTCCAAGGGACAGAGACATGGAGAGGGAAGAAGGGGACCAGGGAGCTGAAGTACTGGTTGGTGATAAGCTGCTCATGGGGGTAGGTGTCCAGACTGTCAGCACACACTGGAAGCTGCCCTGGGAAGGCCAACTCACCAAAAATGGAAAATAAAAGCAGCCTTTGCCCATTCCTGGCCACAAATTGTTAAAATAATGGGTTTATGTTTCAAAGGTTTCTTTCCTTGTGTTTGATCAGTAAAATGTTCTCCAGATCAATACAAATGTAATTTCTCTGCTGGCAGCCATTTACAGCATAAAGTGGAGAAGTCGCTGCTCAGCAAGCCCAGCTCACAAGCCATACGAGTGCCGGGCTCTGCTAGCTGTGGGCTGCGCCTGAGAACAGCAAGCAGAAACAAATGAGCTCGCCAGCCAGTAAGCGCACTGTTGGCATCAATGTCTCACCGCCTGCATTAATGTTTCCAACTCAAGGCTTTGAGGACAGAGAATTGGATTCTGTGAAATTCACTTTTAAAATGAGATAAAATGAGGAGAGGGGCTGCTGATGTTTATTTTGCATTTCCCGTGTGCCAGAATCTGTCCTAAGTGCTCTCTGTGAATCATCTCATTTGAATCTGACATCATCCCAATGAAATAACCTCATTATCACCTTCATCTTATCTGTAAGGGTATTGAGACACAGAGAGGTTGCATTTCTGGCACCAGGCGCACAGCTGATAAGGAGCCAAGCTGTGACTTGAGCCCAGGAAGTCTGACAGCAGAGGCTCTAAGCGCTGTACTGAGTCACCTGTCCATCTGAGTATCACCTGACATTTATTTATTAGATGCTTACCACATTCCAGACACTGACTGTGCTTTGTGCTTTTGCATGTTTTATGCTCTTTATTCTCCTAAACCTTTTTATAGATGAGAAACTGAGGCCTAGAGAAGATTAATATCCTGCCCATGGCTTCATTGCTAGGTAGTGGAAGAGCCAGTTAGTCTGGGGCCACGCTGCCGAGTCACATTCCCATCTTCCGGGAGGCAGCCAAGTGATATATGTGTGTTTGCTTCTTCAGCAGCTGCCTGTGGGAAGGGTGAAGGATGTGTGCCCGGGCAGGCCAGAAAAACCCCTGAGGGGCAGAACAGGTGAACCAGGGCCCCCTGGGGACCAGAGGCTCCAGTGTGAGCGATCAGCTGCCAGGGTAGAACTGCTCAGACAGAAAGGCCGCTGAGCCAACCCCCTGCTCACGCTGTGGCCAGCTCTGCGTCTGCTGCAGAGCCTGTGGCCCACTGGCAGAGGAGCGGCTCCCCCTGAGTTTGGTTCTCAGACTCCCTCTGAGCACTCACTTTCACTGACCGGAGCTGGGTGGGGCTCTGAGCCGATTTGACTCTGGATGTCTGATCTGCTTTCCAGGTGATACGCTTCATGAAGAAGGGACGGGCAGTGAATCGGAGCCCTGGATGGGGAGCCAGAATCTGTGCATTCTGGTCCCAACACAGCAGTGTGTGTGGGAGCAAGCTCATTCTCACCACTGGGTCACATCTTCCTGTCTCTAAAAGAATGAACCTGGGCCAATTCATCTCTAAAGTCCCTCCCAGCTCAAACATCATAGGAATCAGTAGAAAGGGAGAAGGTCAAGGTGGCTAAGACAGAGATGAATCTTTTGTTTATTCAACAATATTTATTGAATGCCCCTCACGTACCATGGAACTCACCTATGAGCAACATACCTGACCTGTGATTCCTTGTCCTTGTGAAGCTTAAATTCCACTGACATGAAAGATGTCAGAATCATCCATTTATCCATTCATTCATTCACCAAGTAACTACCATGTTACAGGTGCATCTCATTCAAAGATGAGAAAGACAGGGCTCCTGAAGTGAAGCTTCATCTGGAAAGTGAAGCATTGTCAACAAGCACATCTCCATTCTGAGGTCAGGACCAGAGCCACGCTTATTCTTAATCCATCCCCAGTGTTATGTAAGACTTCATCAGAGAGGCAGATTTAGGATATAGCACCAAAGTGGGACAGGAGAACAGGGACATTAGGGAGGAAGACAGGAGACAGCCTGGCAGAATTCCCTGGGTCAGGGCAGACACTGCAGCAGCCTCTTTGTTCCACCACCCTCGAGCAAACTCCCAACGATGCACCAGGTGAATGAGGGACTCAAATAGGTCAGCCCTCATGTGAGCTGTTGCTCCAACCTTCTCTGCTGTCTCAGTGAGCCTGGAGCAGTATGCCGGCAGATTCAGCCCTTTCTCTGAAGTTCATCACTGCATCCAGGGTACCCAAGCTAAAGTTAGCTGGTGGCCAGTTTACCTGCCCCCATTTCTAGTTGGGTCTCTGAGTTTGCTGGGTTTCCCCAGAGTACCAAGCCCTTGGGAAGAGGAGCCCTGTGCTGTATCCTGGCCAGCCAGGGTGCCCTTCACCCCTTACCCTGGGATCCACAGCATGCTCCTGCTCCCCCTGGCCTCTTCAAGAAATGGCTGAGAACTGTGCCTATGATTCCTCCTCAACATCCATGCCAGTTATGCTCCAAATTCCCCGTCCCTGAGGCTCAATGTCCTTTTGGTCTCAGCTGACAAACCCTGACATCATCATCTAGTTAAGGGACATGACCTTGAAAGGTCACTTCCCCTCTGCTAACCTCAATTTGCCCATCTGTAAACTGAGATATAATTTCACTTGTCTTGATGACCAGAGAGAGCTATATCGGCAATCAAATGCATTCAGTAAAAATAATAAACTATTCAGTGTTAGCTGTAAATATAGTAATAATGATGAGAATATTTGCAACATACAACAAAGCAACAAGAGGTGGAGATTTAGAACCATTTATTTCCACATTGAAAGATTCAGATTCAATTTGCTCTGCCTGAGCACCTCATGTGTGTCAGGCACAGGACTAGCAGCTTTTGTGTCCCCAGTCTAATTTAAAAAACTCCTTTCCATTTACAAATGAAGAGACATAGCCTCTGAGAAGTGATATATTTTGCCCAAGGACGCAGAGCTTAAGCAAAGAACCTGGATTTTGCGGAGATATCATCTGGCTCCTTAAGTCACAGGAACTGAGCACTAAACTCTCATCCATGTGGTCTCTGGAAAAATACAAAGTGTACTCTTACCTTTAAATACAAACCTGCTGTTCTCAGACCCAATTAGGAGCAGGTAATTACCTGTGGGAAGTGGGGATTTGGGCAGTCTGCTAGATCGAACAGAGCATCTGTGAGCTAGTCTTTTCTAGTTATCAGTAAAATGCTAAAACAAAATCATTATTTGGCCGCGTGTTTATTTAATATTTTATCCCACAGGCTCAGGACAGGAAGTGCCCGCAGTCACCTAAGATGACATTTCATTAGCACCGTTGGCTTTGCTGTCTGTGTTTGGCAGAGATGTGCCCTGCTAGAAGATGACCTGATTTTCCCAGACTTCCATAGAGAGGATGGTATCTCATAGTCCTCCCACCCAGAGCCCCTGGTCCCTCCTCTAGAGCCTCAGCCTTGATTGGTGCCTGTGACAATCCTAAGTGAGGCAGGAGGAATGCATCCCTGAGCCCTGCAGCTGGAGGCAGGTTAAGCAAGCTGCTGTCACCTGGTCCCAGTTGCACGAGTGTGAGCCCCTGGCAGCCTGTGTTCACTGGATCTCACCAGTCCAGACATGCCTCTGGGCTTCGAGCTCAGCTTTCTTGCACAGCCCTACAGGTACCTGCCAGGGATGTACACTCACCCTGGACTGCAATCTGCTTGGTGAGGACTGTTGTGCACAGTCTAATCTCATCTCCTGGGGACTCTGCTCCCAGCCCACCTGTGACATCATCATCCTGCTGCCTTCTGATCCTGAATATTGTCTTTCTCCTGGTCATGGATTCTTTCCTGAACTGAAACTGAGCTTGTTGACCTTGTTGATCCTGGAGCAGCTGCTGGCTGTCCACATAAGAGCTAAGCAATAAGTGGGTCACTTAGTCCTGACTTCCTCCAGCCCGAGCCCCCAGGGTCCCGGCATGGTTCCTGTAAGAGCTAGTGGGTTTTCCATGCCTCTCTGCCCTGCTTTGTCTGAGAAGTGTGGCTGCCTGCTTGAAGGACATTTGGAAGTCACTGAGTGAGCCAAGAACACTTTGATGCTGCCTGGTCCTTTCTCCCCTGGGGCAGCTTCCCACCATTTTACTTTTTCCTTGAAACAGACGTAATCGCAGCATCCAGGTGGGCTGACAAGATAGCCGAGTCCTTGGTATCACATGAGACAGCTGGCTATAGTTTGGGGCCTTTCCCTGAAGGGCAAGAGGAATTGGTTCCTACTCATGTAGAATATGGGCAGGGAGTCAGAATGTGTTTTGCCATTAGCAGGAAGCTTTCCATTTTAGGCACTACTTAATTAACTGAAAGGCATGATAAGCTAAGAGAAACTCTTGCCAAACCCTGTCTATCACATATTCCTCAGAAGCATTCAAACAGAAGCATTGATCACACTTACCCTACAGCAGGCTACATGTGAGGGATGCAGCTATGAGGTTGACAAGGTCCCTGTATTCAGATACACAGCTCAGCATCCATAAAATATTAGTGTTGGGTGGGCAATCCTGAGGGTACGCAGAGCATTCCAGCCCTCTTTCTTGATGTCAGCCAGCTATGGCCGTCAGTTCTATTTTTGCCTCTGATCTAAGCTAATACTAGCAGGATACGAGATCTCTAAACTCAACACAAATGTATGTCAAAGCAGAGGATAATTCCACAGATGCTCCAATGAGTCGCATGCTCCAAGAATTCAAGGGTCTTCCTGGGAAATCAGTAAGGCACTTGAAAGATTTACAAAATCAGCTCACTTCTTTCTTCGTGGATGATTTGGGATCTACACTTTTCCTATCAAGAGAAAATATACAGTTACTTTGTCTGCCGAATGTCCCCAAAATTAATCCAATAATCAGTTATTTTGGTGTGGGGTAGACACACTTTCCATAGCACCCTGAGACTAAAAGTGCTGGTGCAGAAACCAGATGTCTTGGTCCCTGGCCCACAGGCCGGCAAACACAAGCTCAGCTTCCTTCTTTTGCCTGATTTTACCAAACTCTTGCTATAATCTAAGGGATAGGACTAGAGTTTTCTGAGAATCATAGTGTCAGGATGTCCTTTAGAGGTGATCTAGTTTCAGTTTCCATTTAGTGCAGAAGCTTCAGAATGATACCTCCAATCCGGTTTGAACACCTCCTGCACCGGGAAGCTCCCTCTGCGGTCATCCTCTTCCACCACGGCATGATTGCAAAGCCAGAAAGTTCTTCCTTAAGAGTTGAAATCTACCTCCTGGGAACTTTCACCCAGTCAATCCTGTTCTACTCCCTGCACCATATGGAATGAGTCTAATTCTTCCTTGTGACAGCTCTTAAAATTTCTGAAGATGTCACCTCTTCAGATAGGCCCTCCAGGTTCTTCTCCTGTTCATCCCCAGACAGGCCATCCAGCACTCAGCACCTGGCTCAGCTCTCCATCTTTGAAAGGGCTCCAACACACCTGACTGTCCTACATTAAAGAAAGAAGATGGGCGGTCCAGAGCTAGCTTGGCATGGCAGAGAGGAGGGAGGCCTGTTTGTGGGGGATTAGGTTCTGTGTCCCAGATGGAAACCAAGGTCTAGCAGGAGAGGAACCAAATTATCTATGCAAAGGGCTAGCTGAAGAGGAACCGTGTACAGCCCGAAAGTGGTGGAACAGGAAACTAGCAAAGGAGAGAACAAGCAATAGTGGAACTGACTAAAGAGCGCTCTGCCATAGTTCTGGGGATGTTGGCAAGTGCCTACACCAACATTCTTAAATTTGCTTTAATTATAAAGTATACTTGAATATCTCCTCTTTATTAACAAATGAAAGCATTACAGATAAGCCTAAAATGTTCCTAGATCTTACTTTCCTTCCCCCACCCAGTTCTAGTCCCTTCCCAACATGCTCAGAATTCACTACTTCTGAGTTTTATGTATATCTTTACAGAGCTTTTGCCATGGAAATATACATGTATCTATATATTATGAATATAACACATATACTATGTATACCTTATATATTATATATACTATATTGTATATATAATACATAATGTATGTCATGTACATATAATATGTATAATGTATATATACAATATATAATGTATGTATATGGTCTGTATATAGTATGCACATATATTTTTTTACCATGTAAATATACTTTAGTCAGAGTTATCTAGAGAAATAGAGCCAATAAGTTATGTGTGCACATATATATACAGATAAACACACATATATGTGCATAGATATAAGATGTAAAATAAAGATGTAAGATATAAAATGTATGTACAGATATGTATTTAGATATAACATAAAATATAATGTAAACATTATATAATGTACTTATGTATACAGAGACAGAGACTGAGATTGACTTACATGAAGGAATTGGCCCATAGAATTGTGGAGGCTGGTAAGGGTAAGTGGACAGGGTGGGCTGGCCCACTGAAGCCCAAGGAAGAGTTGATGTTGCAGCTGGAGTCTGAAGGCAGTATGAAGGCAGAATTCCTTCTTTCTTGGAAAAGATCAGTGTTTTTCCTCCTAATATCTTCAACTGATTAGATGAGGCCCACCCATATTAAGGAGAACAATCTATTTTATTCAAAATATATGAATTTAAATGTTAATCTCATCTAAAAAATACCTTCACACAAACATCTAGCAATAGTATTCAACCAAATATCTGGGAAATGTGCCTTAGCCAAATTAACATCTAAATCAATCATGATAATATGGAATGCATATACACTCATATACAAAGAAAATTACTGTATTTTTGTGTGTTATTTAAATACTATTATATCATGCAACTTGCTTTTCTCACTCAACACTATGTTTAGAGTTCTTTCCCTAGGAAACAGCATACCTGATTCTTCCTCACTACTACATGGTATTCTGTTCTATGGCTCTATCCTGATTTATTAAGTCATTACTCTAAAAATGGACATTTATATTGTTTCCAGCTGGTGAGAAGCTTGATCTTAAACACACTACTTGAACTGATTCAGTCTCAGTGTTCTCATCTTTAGAATGGCAATCAGTATCCTGTCTCAAGGAAGGGGTTATGGCTCCAGGGAACCTACCCAGAGCCACAGTGTGGATGTTACAGAGAAGAGGGTCAAGATAGGAATGAGAGTGCCCGAGAGCACCAAGGCAGATAGCAGCCAGAGGCTGTGTGCAGGACCCAGCATGGGTGGGAGCACTAGACAGGTGACCATCTGGCTTTGAGGGTCAGTAACTCTTTGAGGAAGACCTATTCAGTCAACCTTTCCTTGTACATATTCAGTCTTTAAAACACTCCTGCTGGCTAGACATTGTTAACCTATTACCACAAATGAAGTAACTGAGGCCAGTGAACTAGAGGCCTATGCCTAGCTTAATCCCTTTTCTATTACACTTCTCACTGATAGAGAACTTTCATTTCAGAGAGGTCATGAATAACAGTAGGAATAGAAATAATGATGATAATAAGACAATGCAATTTTACACATAGATGCTTTTATATGTAGTGACTCAAGCAGTCCCTGCCTCAGTTAATCTACCATGAGGTAGATAATGGCATTATTTCCATTTTAGAGATTAAGAAGCTAAGTGTAGCAGAGACTATGGGTACAGGCCACACCCCTCAGCTTTTACCACTTGGAAGTGCTCTGGCTGACTTTCAACTGCTGTTAAGTGCATCTCTTTTCCTAAAGGATTTTTGATGCCTGGAAGGCTCTCCCTACCTGCCTTAAAGACAGAGAGGTATCACCATCTCTTGGAAACAGCCTCAGCCAATGCCCAACAAGAGTTGTAAAAACAGCCAGTTCTCTTGCTTCTTGGATAGAAAAAGCTCTGAAGCACATGCATTCTCCACTGTTCCCTGGACTTCCCTGGTGATGTCCACAGTGGTAACTGGCTTGACGGCACACCTTTGCTACAGCTATTTTCCATCCCCTGTTCAGATTTTCCAATCCTCCGCTCATGTTTCCTGCACTTTTTTCTCTCTCAAATACTTGTCTCTCAGTGTCTACTTTTGGGGGAACCCAACAGAAGACATTGAAATATAGATAATTTAATTGTCCAGGTCAACCTGCTGTAAACTGAGACACCCTATATGGTGATTAATTTTATGGGTCAACTTAACTGGGTCATAGGGTGCCCAGATCTTTGGCTAACATTATTTCTGAATGAGTCTGTGAGAGTACTTCTGGATGAAATTAGCCCTTGAATTGGTGGACTCAGTAAAAACGTTAGTCCTCCTCCATGTGGACAGGCATCCTTTGAGGGCCTGAATAGAACAAAAAGGTGGAGAAAGGAAGGATTTGGCCCTTCCTGCCTGAAGGAAGGGGCTGGAGCTGGGACATGGATCTCCTCCTGCCTTCAGTACTCCTGGTCCTGAGGCCTTCAGACACAGAGCAGCATCTATATCACCTGCTTCCCCAGTTCTCAGGTCTTTGGATTCAGACTGAACTGTGCCACTGATTTTCCTGGGCCTCTAGCTTGCATACAGCAGATCCTGGAATTTGTCAGCCTCCATAATCACATGAATCAATTCCTCTAATAATGACTGTACAGATACAGATACACAGACATAGATCCTACTGGTTTTGTTTCTCTAGAGAACCCTGCCATATGTTCAAGGGCTTTACTTACCATGTTGCCATCCTATCACCCAAGCTTCTGAGACCATCCCCAGGAGACCTAGCCTAAAGTGGGAAATTGCTCTCTGGTTGAACATAAAGCAATAGGGAAGTGGTGGGCCCTGTGTCCCGGCTCTGTGCTCACATTCTGCTGGACCAGCAGGAATTCTCACCCTAAGGATGTTTGCAAATGTTGCTTCCATTCAGCCCTGAACATTGCTACAGACAGGGAGGAGAAAATGAGAAAACACAGAGTTCTGCACAACAGGAAATCACGTTAGAAAGCTGTGAAAATCATGTATCCTTTTGAGGCATAATGGTTTTAATTTTCTCAGGCCCTGATCTCCCTGGCAACAATTTAGAAGTGCATAAGCATTCATGAATCAAAGTTGGGCACCGCTGCAAGTTTAATTATGTGTCATTGGATGGAAACTTTCCTTTTGATCTTCACATTTAAAGGGATTTACACTTTAACAATTACATTTTTTCTCCTCCCAAAGTCAATGTGGATTACTGAATGGTATCAGCATGGTTGGGGGTGGGGAAGGGATGCTGAGAAAACTAGGGGAGACTTCTGCTCTGTCTGGGATGTAGAGCAGTGCTTTCCATGTGTGCTCCTATTCTTGAGAAATGAGTTTGCTGGTGGGCTGCCCCATTGTACTGTGAGGGTCTCTATCAATAAGGCCCCCTCACCCACAAAGTGCCAGGAAAAACAAAAGCTTATATCTAAGGTTAGGTTCTCTTTATCTTGCTCAAAAATGACCCCAGCTGAGCCTCTAAATCTCTCCAATGATAAATCTCCCCAATGATAAATTGATTTTAACTTCAATACTGGAGATCAGATATCAGAAACAGGTATCAGAAGGATATGAGGGACAAATGGAAGACTGTTTATCCTCAGTAAAATTTAGGCTGCTTTTCCTTCCTTTGCTAAATCTTCCTCTCCTTCACCTTTATCTCGTCCTTCTCTCCTAATTCCTTCCTTCCTTCCTCCCACAAACACTGTATTTCAGTGATTCTTCTGAGCCATCCATCAAGGGCAGATTGTCAAAGATTTGTCAGAAACTCTAGGGGTCTAGTCCTGGACATTCCTAACCCTTTGTATCAGGAATTCAGTTGGCCTGGAAGTATTACACCACTGACACAAAGGTTATTATTACTACATTCCCTCCTCAAAGAAACTGAACTGTTTATCCAGCTATATATTCGCTCAGAGAGGCATCTATCTCTTCAATGGTATTTATTGAGTGTAGGGAAAATGGAAGTTCCTATGACCAGGATCCTCACCTGACACTAATGTGCTTGATGATGTAATTGCCCTACTGCTGGGCTAATGCTTCCACACCCGCTGGCAATGAGCCATTATTGTCAGTGTTACTATATAAAGACCTCTCCTTGTGCTCTGCCTGGAGGCAAAGGCTGAGTCTAATTGCCGGTTGCAGACTTGCCGGATATAGACATTATTCTAACACTCGATTCTCATCCCACCAGTGAGAATAAAGCTTGGTATAAACTCTTTTATTCTCAGCCTTCCATTATTATTCAGTCTCATCAAATCCAGAGTGAACTTGCCTAGAGCTGAAATCCCCCTCTGACCTGTAGATACACCGAGTCAGTATGTCAATGTCCTACCTGTGAGGCCAAACTGTTTGCTTTTCTCCTGCCTCCACCTTGTACAAATTACTCTCCTTCACTATACCCCAGTTTCCTCATCTGTAAAATGGGCAGGATAAACTCTCTCTGGGTTAAAGTGAAAATTCCAAAGTATAATCATTTAAAGTGCTTGAATTAGTTACTAGATATAACAAACTACTCCTGAACTTTGTGACTTAAAGCAGGGCTTGCAAACTTTTTCTGTAAAGAGACAGTATTTTTTTTTGAAAGGGCATCTCTCATATTTATTGATCAAATGGTTGTTAACAACAATAAAATTCTGTATAGGGGACTTAATGAACAGTCATTAATCAACCCCAAGCCTCTTTCTCAACAGTCTCCAATCTTCTGAAGCATAACAAATAAGTTCTTACATGGTGAACAAGTTCTTACATAGTGAATAAGTTCTTACATGGTGAACAGTGCAAGGGCAGTCATATCACAGAAACTTTCGGTTTTGATCACGCATCATGGACTATAAACAATCAGGTATAATTATTTGTTTGATTTTTATACTTGATTTATATGTGTATCCCACATTTCTCCCTTATTATTATTACTATTATTTTAATAAAATGCTGAAGTGGTAGGTAGATGCAAGATAAAGGTAGAAAACATAATTTAGTGCTGTAAGAGGGCAAATGTAGATGATCAGGTCTGTGCCTATAGATGAAGTATTAATCCAAGCTAGACAAAGGTGACAAAACATCCACGAATGCAGAAGATTTCTCTCAAAACGGGGGGGTGAGGTTCTAAGACTCCCTTCTACTGGTCCCCAATTTCTCTCCTGATGGCCCCCCTGTGACTGTGCCTGTCTTAGGTTGTTCCTCCCTTGAGGAGTCTTACCCATCTCTGGCTAACCAGTCATCTTCCGGGGCCATACAGGGAAATGTAGAGTTGGTAAGTGAGAGAGAAGGAATATTGGTTGAAAAGGTTAGCTTTTTACTTCTTTGCAGATTTATGCCCTGTGGCTTCTATGCCCAGCATTTGTCTTGAGGTATCTTTACCACTTGGAAGAATTATGATACTCAGTAATTTTCTATATGAGGCATGAATTCTACTAAAGGGTTGTAATTAGGAAGGAAGAAGAAAAGCTATAGAAGTAGCAGATGGAAGAAAACATGGGAAGATTATTTCTTTGACATATCTTCTTGTAGAATAACATAGGCATATATAGGTCTTAAACTACTAATTAAATTGCACACATACAGTAACATAATAGGAATACAGCTACATAACAAAAGCAGACCTACAATTACCAGCCATATCCAGTGAAACCAAGAAAACCAGTTAGGTACACTAGGCATTTGTGAAAACTTATCAATGATATGATGGATATTGTCTAACTGAATTTGAATAGTTCAAGAAAAATCAGACAAATTAAAACAACGCATTCCTGGGAACTGTTCACATCCCATATGTTCTTTTAACAGTAGATAGTCTATAGTCACACAATTTTGGAGCCCTGCAACTTGCACTTCTCCTAATTCTTGGTTGAGTTCCGACAGTATAGATCCAGTCAAATTTGTTGTTTTACTGTATGTACAGGCCAGCTTAGATATCTCCTTCTTCATTCCAATGGCAAGTCCAGGAACCAGTGGGATGACTGCAGCTATAACTGCAGCAGAGCCAGGATCTTTGCTGAAGTTTTTTGATGTTCATCTTCTGGAATGACTCTTCCAGAGGATGTTGATGTTGGAAGTTCTTCTTCATATTGTATCTTAATTCGTTTTCTGTGTAGCTAAATTAGGCTTTGATCCTCTGTAAAAACACAAACAAACCCTTTGCCCACACTTCGATATGACCTTTATACCATTGTGAAGAACCTATTGGAGATCACCACACAGGAACTGCTTATTTTTTTTAAGAGAAAGGAATATTATTAGAAAAATGTACTTCCATACCTGATCATCTGACACCCTTTAAAAGATCAAAATTAAGGATATGTAAAGCATGCATTAATCATTGATTTGCAGTTAGTTTTATCCTATCAGGAAGTAATCCACCTATTCTTTCTCTTTTTTTCTTGTTATCATTGATCTACAATTACATGAAGATATTATGTTTACTAGGCTCTCCTCTATACCAGGTCCTTCCCACAAACCCCTTCACAGTCACTGTCCATCAGCATAGAAAAATGTTGTAGAATCGCTATTTGTCTTCTCTGTGTTGCACAGCCGTCCCCTTTCTCCCACTCCCCACATTATGCATGCTAATCAGAATACCCCCTTTCTTCTTCCTCGCCCTTATCCTGCCATACCCACCCATCTTCTCCAGTTCCTTTCCCTTTGGTACCTGTTAGGACATTTTTGGGTTCTGTGATTCTGCTGCTGTTTTGTTCCTTCAGTTTTTCCTTTGTTCTTATACTCCACATATGAGTGAAATCATTTTGTATTTCTCTTTCTCCGCTTGGCTTATTTCTCTGAGCATAATACCTCTAGCTCCATCCATGTTGTTGCAAATGGTAGGATTTGTTTTCTTCTTATGGCTGAATAATTTTCCATTGTGTATATGTACCACATCTTCTTTATCCATTCATCTACTGATGGACAAGTAGGTTGCTTCCAATTCTTGGCTATTGTAAATAAACATAGGGGCACATCAGTCTTTTTCAACTGAATTGCTGCATTCTTAGGGTAAATTCCTAGGAGTGGAATTCCTGGGTCAAATAGTAAGTCTATTCTGAGCATTTTGAGGAACCTCCTTACTGCTTTCCACAATGGTTGAACTAGTGTACATTCCCACCAACAGTGTAGGAGGGTTCCCCTTTCTCCACAACCTCGCCAAGATTTGCTGTTGTTTGTCTTGGATGGTACCATCCTTACTAGTGTGAGGTGATATCTCATTGTGGTTTTAATTTGCATTTCTCTGATAATTAGCGATGTGGAGCATCTTTTCATGTGTCTGTTGGCCATCTGAATTTCTTTTTTGGAGAACTGTCTGTGCAGTTCCTCTTCCCATTTTTTTATTGGATTATTTGTTTTTTGTTTGTTGAGGTGGGTGAGCTCTTTATATATTTTGGATGTCAAGCCTTTATCGGATCTGTCATTTACAAATATATTCTCCCATACTGTAGAGTTCCTTTTTGTTCTATTGATGGTGTCTTTTGCTGTATAGAACCTTTTCAGCTTAATATAGTCCCACTTGTTCATTTTTGCTGTTGTTTTCCTTGCCCGGGGAGATACGTTCAAGAAGAGGTCACTCATGTTTATGTCTAAGAGATTTTTGCCTATGTTTATTTCTAAGAGTTTTATGGTTTCATGACTTACATTCAGGTCTTTGATCCATTTCGAATTTACTTTTGTGTATGGGGTCAGACAGTGGTCCAGTTTCATTCTCATACATGCAGCAGTCCAGTTTTGCCAGCACCATCTGTTGAAGAGACTGTCATTTCCCCATTGCATGCCCATGGCTCCTTTATCAAATATTAATTGACCATATATGTTTGGGTTAATGTCTGGAGTCTCTAATCTGTTCCACTGGTCTGTGGCTCTGTTCTTGTGCCAGTACCAAATTGTCTTGATTAATATGGCTTTGTAGTAGAGCTTGAAGTTGGGGAGTGAGATCTCCCCCACTTTATTCTTCTTTCTCAGGATTGCTTTGGCTATTTGGGGTCTTTGGTGTTTCCATATGAATTTTTGAACTATTTGTTCCAGTTCATTGAAGAATGTTGCTGGTAATTTGATAGGGATTGCATCAAATCTGTATATTGCTTTGGGCAGGATGGCCATTTTGATGATATTAATTCTTCCTAGCCAAGAGCATGGGATGAGTTTCCATTTGTTAGTGTCCCCTTTAATTTCTCTTAAGAGTGTCTTGTAGTTTTCAGGGTATAGGTCTTTCACTTCTTTGGTTAGGTTTATTCCTAGGTATTTTATTCTTTTTGATGCAGTTGTGAATGGAGTTGTTTTCCTTATTTCTCTTTCTATTGGTTCATTGTTAGTGTATAGGAAAGCCACAGATTTCTGTGTGTTAATTTTGTATCCTGCAACATTGTTGTATTCCGATATCAGTTCTAGTAGTTTTGGGGTGGAGTCTTTAGGGTTTTTTATGTACAATATCATGTCACCTGCAAATAGTGACAGTTTAACTTCTTATTTACCAGTCTGGATTCCTTGTATTTCTTTGTTTTGTCTAATTTCTGTGGCTAGGACCTCCAGTACTTTGTTAAATAACAGTTGGGAGAGTGGGCATTCCCATCTTGTTCCCCATCTCAGAGGAAAAGCTTTCAGCTTCTTGCTGTTCAGTATGATGTTGGCTGTGGGTTTTTCATATATGGCCTTTATTATGTTGAGCTACTTGCCCTCTATACCCATGTTCCTGAGAGTTTTTATCATGAATGGATGTTGAATTTTGTCGAATGCTTTTTCACCATCTACGGAGATGATCATGTGGTTTTTGTCCTTCTTTTTGTTGATGTGGTGGATGATGTTGATGGATTTTCGAATGCTATACCATCCTTGCATCCCTGGGATGAATCCCACTTGGTCATGGTGTATGATCCTTTTGATATATTTTTGAATTTGGTTTGCAAATATTTTGTTGAGTATTATTGCATTTATGTTCATCAGGGATATTGGTCTGTAATTTTCTTTTTTGGTGGGGTCTTCGCCTGGTTTTGGTATTAGGGTGATGTTGGCTTCATAGAATGAGTTTGGAAGTATTCCCTCCTCTTCCATTTTTTGGAAAACTTTAAGGAGAATAGGTATTATGTCTTCTCTGTATGTATGATAAAATTCTGAGGTAAATCCGTCTGGCCTGGGGGTTTTGTTCTTGTGCAGTTTTTTGATTAGCGTTTCAATTTCTTTGCTCGTAATTGGTTTGTTTACCTTTTGTGTTTCTTCCTTGGTCAGTCTTGCAAGGTTGTATTTTTCTAGGAAGTTGTCCATTTCTTCTAGGTTTTCCAGCTTGTTAGCATATAGGTTTTCATAGTAGTCTTTAATAATTCTTTGTATTTCCATGGAGTCTGTCATGATTTTTCCATTCTCATTTCTGATTCTGTTGATGTGCGTTGATTCTCTTTTTCTCTTAATAAGTTTGGCTAGAGGCTTATCTATTTTGTTTATTTTTTCAAAGAACCAGCTCTTGGTTTGATTGATTTTTGCTATTATTTTGTTCTTCTCAATTTTGTTTATTTCTTCTCTAATCTTTATTCTGTCCCTCCTTCTTCTTACTTTAGGCCTCATTTGTTCTTCTTTTTCCAGTTTCGATAATTGTGATGTTAGACTATTCCTTTGGGATTGTTCTTCCTTCTGTTAGTGTGCCTGGATCGCTATATACTTTCCTCTTAAGACTGCTTTCGCTGCGTCCCACAGAAGTTGGGGCTTTGTGTTGTTGTTATTTGTTCCCATGTATTCCTTGATCTCTATTTTAATTTGTTTGTTGATCCATTGATTATTTAGGAGCATGTTGTTAAGCTCCATGTGTTTGTGAGCCTTTTGTTTTCTTTGCAGAATTTATTTCTAGTTTTATACCTTTGTGGTCTGAAAAGTTGGTTGGTAGAATTTCAATATTTTGCAATTTACTGAGGCTCTTTTTGTGGCCTAGTATGTGGTCTATTCTGGAGAATGTTCCATGTGCACTTGAGAAGAATGTGTATCCTGTTTCTTTTGGATGTAGAGTTCTATAAATGTCTATTAGGTCCATCTCTTCTAGTGTGTTGTTCAGTGCCTCCGTGTCTTTACTTATTTTCTGCCCAGTAGATCTATCCTTTGGGGTGAGTGGCATGTTGAAGTCTCCTAAAATGAATGCATTGCATTCTATTTCCTCCTTTAGTTCTGTTAGTATTTGCTTCACATATGCTGGTGCTCCTATGTTGGGTGCATATATATTTAGAATGGTTATATCCTCTTGTTGGACTGAGCCCTTTATCATTATGTAATATCCTTCTTTATCTCTTATTACTTTCTTTGTTTTGTAGTCTATTTTG
The DNA here is from genome assembly GCF_040802235.1 of Manis javanica. Classification (NCBI taxonomy): domain Eukaryota; kingdom Metazoa; phylum Chordata; class Mammalia; order Pholidota; family Manidae; genus Manis; species Manis javanica. The sequence goes on along the minus strand of NC_133165.1, from coordinate 37,757,773 downwards.
TCTGATACTAGTACTGCATTTTTTCTCCCTCTTCTTTGCCTGAAATATGTTTTTCCATCCCTTGACTTTTAGTCTGTGCATGTCTTTGGGTTTGAGGTGAGTTTCTTGTAAGCAGCATATAGATGGGTCTTGCTTTTTTATCCATTCTATTACTCTGTGTCTTTTGATTGGTGCATTCAGTCCATTTACATTTAGGGTGACTATTGAAAGGTATGTACTTATCGCCATTGCAGGCTTTAGATTCTTGGTTACCAAATGTTCAAGGTTAGCTTCTTTAGTATCTTACTGCCTAACTTAGCTTGCTTATTGAACTGTTATATACACTGTCTGGAGATTCTTTTCTTCTCTCCCTTCTTATTTCTCCTCCTCCATTCTTTATATGTTGGTTGTTTTATTCTGTGCTCTTTTGTGTTTCCTTTAACTGCTGTTAGTGAGTAATTGATTTTATTTTTTGCCTTTAGTTAGTATTTGGTTGGTCTGCCTTCTTTGCTGTGATTTTATTTTCTCTGGTGACATCTGTTTAATCTTAGGAGTGCTCCCATCTAGAACAGTCCCTCTAAAATACCCTGTAGAGGTGGTTTGTGGGAAGCAAATTCCCTCAACTTTTGCTTGTCTGGGAATTGTTTAATCCCTCCTTCATATTTAAATGATAATCATGCTGGATACAGTATCCTTGGTTCAAGGCCATTCTGTTTCATTGCATTAAATATATCATGTCATTCTCTTCTGGCCTGTAAGGTTTCTGTTGAGAAGTCTGATGATAGCCTGATGGGTTTTCCTTTATAGGTAACTTTTTCTCTCTAGCTGCCTTTAAAACTCTTTCCTTGTCCTTGATCTTTGCCATTTTAATTATTATGTGTCTTAGTGTTGTTCCCTTGGGTCCTTTCTGTTGGAAGTTCTGTGTATTTCCGTGGTCTGTTTGATTATTTCCTCCCCCAGTTTGGGGAAGTTTTCAGCAATTATTTCTTCAAAGACACTTTCTATCCCTTTTTCTCTCTCTTCTACTTCTTGTACCCCTATAATATGGATATTGTTCCTTTTGGATTAGTCACATAGTTCTCTTAATATTGTTTCATTCCTGGAGATCCTTTTATCTCTCTCTGTGTCAGCTTCTATGTGTTCCTGTTCTCTGGTTTCTATCCCATCAATGGCCTCTTGCATCTTATCCATTCTGCTTATAAATCCTTCCAGAGTTTGTTTCACTTCTGTAATCTCCTTCCTGGCATCTATGATCTCCCTCTGGACTTCATCCCTTAGCTCTTGTATATTTCTCTGCATCTCCATCAGCATGTTTATGATTTTTATTTGCAATACTTTTTCAGGAGGACTGGTTAGATCTGTCTCCTTTGGTGTTGTCTCTGTTATCTTGGTCTGCCTGTAATTTTGCCTTTTCATGGTGATAGAGATAGTTTGCTGCACTGGCACGAGTGATGGCTGGAAGAATTTCCCTTCTTGTTGGTTTGTGGCCTTCCTCTCCTGGGCGAACAGCAACCTCTAGTGGCTTCTGCTGGGCAGCTGCATGCAGAAAGGGCTTCTGATTCTTGCCCAGCTGCTATGGAGTTTATCTCCACTGTTGCTGTGGGCATGGCCTACCTCGGGCTGCTGCTCCGAAATGGTGGAGCCACGTTGGAGGGGTAACAGCTGGGAGGCTATTTATCTCTGTGATGGGCCTCCATGCTCCCTGCTGCCCAGGAGGTTAGAGTGCCCAGAGTTCTCCAGATTCTCTGCTGCTGGACTAAGTGTCCCAGGATGCTTCCGTCCAGCGGTGGGGTCCCTGTCCTTTTAAGACTTCCAAAAAGCACTCACTTTTCTTTGTCCTGGGTGCACTGTCTGCAGGGACCTGCTCACAGGTCTTACTGTCCTGTTTCCCTAGTTTCCAGCACCTCACGCATGCACTGTGTCTGCACTCTGGTACGGATGGCTAGGGCTGGCTATTTAGCAGTCCTGGGCTCCCTCTCCCTCCCCACTCCGACTCCTCTCCTCCCACCCAGAGCTGGGGTTTGGGGTGCTTGGGTCCTTCCGGGCCGGGGCTTGTGTCTTACCCCATTCGTGAGATGCTGGGTTCTCGCAGGTGTGGATTTGGTCTGGCTGTTGTCCTGTGTCTTCTGGTCTCTCTTTTAGGAAGAGTTTTCTTTGTTGTATTTTCAAAAATATATGTTGTTTTGGGAGGAGATTTCCACTGCTCTACTCATGCCACCATCTTGCTCCACCCACCAAGAGACAGTATTTTAAGCACTGGTGCAACTGCACCATTCTGCTGTTGCAATGTGAAGGTAGCTATAGACAATACATAAACAATCTGTCTTCCAATAAAACTGTACTTAGAAAAACAGGAGACAGACCAGAGTTAGCCAGTGGGCCATAGTTTGCCAACTCCTGGCTTAAAACAACAAGCATTTATTGGCCTCACAATTCAATGGGTTGACAATTTGGATGAAGATCTGTTGTGTAGTTTTCCTGGCCTTGGCTAGGCTTACTCATGTACCTGCATTCAGCTGCCAGGCCAGCTGGGGCTGGTTGGTCTAGTATGGCCTCAGCTGCTCCATGTGGTCTCCTCCTCCAACAGGCTAGCCTGGGGTTGTAGCAGGGCTCCAAGAGACCCAGCAGAAATCTACAAAGCCTATCAAGGCTTAGGCATGCCCCTGGAAAAATGTCTGTCACTTCTGCTACATTCTACGGGTCAAAGTAAGCCACAAGGTCAGCCCAGATTCAATGGTTGGGGAAAATTCCCCTGTCTCTTGATGGAAGAGCTGCAAATTCACCCTGGAAAGGGTGATGCATCCAGGAGGGAAATTAGTGCAGCCATTTTTGCAAACAACCTATACATTAGCACGTAATAAGTGCTCCATAAATGGTAACTATGAACATGAACCTTTCCCATGTCATGTTTAATGGTATAAATAGAAGAGATTCTAAAGCTGCGAAGTCCAGCTTTGAGATACTCACAATCCAAAATACGAAATAAAGTTTGTTCACAAATAATGATAACAATGAATAAACATAAGAAGTGACTCTCCAGATTGGGTTTCAGAGCTCAGGTGATAGAAGCAACTAAAACACAGAAAATAAAAATGTCTGGTTTTCTTGCCAATGGGTTTCAGCCCCAGGCAAGTTTGCTATGGATTCAATGTGACCAAAGAAATTGACAGCAAAACATTCTTTCAGGTGAAAGGGTTTATTACCCAGCTTGTTCTCTGGGCAGTAGGTTGAGCACTAGCATCTCTGCCTCTGCCCAGACCACTGGGCCGAGCTCTCTATATAGCGCAATGCTAGCTTATTGCCTAAAGGTGTGGAAGTGGTAGCCTAGCAACAGGCCAGTTACCTGATCAGGTGGTTTAAGTTCAGTGAGGATCCTGGTGATCAGAACCCCAAATTCCTGACACTCCACCCATCCAGGATTCTCACCGTAAAATCTACACACTTTAAATCTTCCCCAATGGTCCCTGTGCCACAAAGCTGGAGCACTGTAACCAGATTTCACAATAGCATTTTTACTATCTCTAAGTTGTTGTTATCCTGATACAGGTAACAAAATTCATAGTAATCCTAAAGCAAAGGAAGTTCTCAATCCTCAAAGACTTTAGGGGTGATAAGACACATGTTTTAATGACACCAACATAGGCAAATCTTGTCCGTCATGTAGGATGCATGCAAGAGAGTGGTCCTGTGATAGGACTGTAGCAGGAAGGGGGTCCCTTCGAGGTCTAGTATACCATACTTCTACTCCTTTCCCTGTGGGGGTTACTGAAGGGTCTATATATATAGTGCTACTGGAGGTGCATGCACTGGCCATAATTCTCTGGACTACAGATGGCATTTCTTATGCCTAGCTCTCATAACACCTGTTGGAGTGCAGCATATGTCTGCCATCTAACAGGAGAGGATGGTAGATCACCCGAATTGGGCCACACAGCACAAAGTGCTACCATTAGCCAATCGAGGAGAGAATGACTCCCTGGGATGTGATGTGCATTTTGTAATCACTGCCTCAAGGTAGGCTGCACTGTCAGGGAAGGCAGCTTTCCCATCTCTGATCCCGACAGAACAATTCTATCCACCCCTAAGTCCCACAGATGCAGTAGCCAAGCTGATATTGACTCTGCAGGCTTCTGCCTAAACCAGGAGCCCAAATCCACCAGCTCAGCCTGAGGATGGGGCAGACCATAGAGTGCTCCATGACCTGGGGAGGTGGCTGCTCCTCTCTTTGGGGAACTTCCAGCTGCTGGGTCTTATTTTCTTTACAACCACTGGGCGTGCTTTCAATACAGGAGGGGCCAGTGCCTCGGGCACCACCCCTTCATCCTTCCCCAGCTCCTCCATTTCTGGGGCTGATGGCACCTTTCTCTCCCCTCCACCGAGTGCCTCCTCTGCTACAACCTTTACCTTTTCTACAGTGCCTTGCAGCAATGCTAGCTCAGTCTTCAGAAGGTCTCTTACCTTCACCTCAATGCTTCGCAACTGATGTTCTTGTGCCACCTCCACCTGTGCTTCCCGCAGGAGTTCGCCCTTTTCCTTGATGGCCTCTTCCTCCTTCAGAACACCTGGCAGCACTGCCGTCTCACCTCCAATGGCACCTTGCTGCAGGTGCTCTTGTGCTGCCTCCTCCCACATCAAGGCCATCTTCTTCCTCAGGGAATCCACAGACGTTTGCAGCTCTTATTCTCGTTTCGCCTCCTCCAGCATCAATATCATTTCCCTCCTCAGGGAATCCACAGAAGTCTGCAGCTCACGTTCTCATGCTGCCATTTCTTGGGTCTCCTCTGTAGACCTTTTTAAGACTGTGAGAAGCAGCCAACCCACAGTCTCTGCTGCCTCACGAGCACTCTGTTTCTCAAAAGACCTACTTACTATACCAAGGGCCACCCCTACTGCCTCAGGTGTCACCTCCCTCCACTTGCCTCCAGTCCTGGGATGGGGCCCAGTCCTCTAGGAGGCAAGCCACCTCAGACCACATACCCATTGGGGGATGACCCACTGTCTCCCCATTCACAGGGGCAGTCCGCTGAAGCACCCCTCCCATAAGGGCAGCCTGTCTTTTTCCTTGGTCAACAATGAACCCTGCCGACATTCGCCAATTGTCTTGCCAATGGGTTTCAGCCCCGGGCAAGTTCTCTATGGATTCAATGTGACCAAAGAAATTGACAGCAAAATGTTCTTTGGGGTGAAAGAGGTTATTACCCTGTTTGTTCTCCCAGTGGTAGGTTAAGCACTAGTGTTAGCATCTCCACTTCCACCCAGAGCACTGGGCCAAGCTCTCTATATAGCACAATAATAGCTTATTGCATAAAGGTGTGGAAGCGGTTGCCTAGCAACAGGCCAGTTACATCATCAGGTGGTTTAAGTTCAGTGAGGATCCTGGCCACAGGAACCCCAACTTCCCCACACTGGTAAATTCACACAACCCTTAGGGACTGCATCTCAGAGCTCTTCATGACCAAACAGCCTTCCATAATATTCTATGCCCACAGAAATCAGGCACTTGAACTGTTTGTGATGTAGCCCTCAATCTCATGATGGAAGAGTCCCCACTAGAGATACCTTCCACAGTCATCCTCCTGATGTCTAAAGAAAGAGAGCCCCAGCATTATCTAACCCATTGATTTCCCTATCTCAGTTGCACTAGCAGAAGATTATAAAGTAGAGCAGCTGCAGCCAAATCATGCTATAAGTGGATAGATGATAGGAAGGCAAGAGTTAAAGCAAGAAGGCCAATTAAGTGGGATGCTGATGGCTTGGTCTAGGATGGTTGAGGTTGGAGTCTAAATATATTTTGCATAAATAATAGGCAATATTTACTAATATATTAGTTACACAGAGTGGGATAGAGGAATCAGGGACTGTGAAGCTGTTGGTCTGAACAACTATGAGGCTGGATGTGGCATTGTCTGAGATGGAGTAGACTGGGGCAGGAGTTAAGTTTGGGAAGAAAAATCCAGAATGCATTTCTGGCATAAGACACCATTAGTGTATCTGGTAATACTGAGTAAACACTTGGAGTTTAGAGGAGGGGTTGGGTTGAAGTCATAAATCTAGAATCTATCAATGTGTACATAGCATTTAAAGGCTTAAGGCTTATGAGATCACCTGGAGAGGGAGTGAGGAGAGAAGGAAGGTAAGGATTGAGCCCTGAGCACTGCAATGTTCTGAAATCAGGAAAATAAGAAGGATCTAGCAAAGGAGGCTAAAAAAGATCACCCTCTAAGGCAGGTAGATAGGAGGAGAACCAACAGATAGTGTTGTCTTCAAATCCAAGAGCTAGATTCCTGAAGTGTACTCCCTTTCTCTTGTTGAACCTCAGTTTTGGTGTGTGGGTGTGTGCTAGGAGAGGAGTGGCCCAGATGATCTCTAAAAGCCTTTCCAACTTGGCTGTTCTGTAATATGGTCCATCTGCCTGTTTAATTTTTTCAGCACTTCTTTACAGAATATCTCAGCATCTGTGAGCGGAAGTCTGGCAGACACTGTCTTCCTCATCTCACCAAGCTGAGCATTAAGCTATCATTGAATTAATGTGTGGCCCTGACAATTTCTCTGTCTGCACTATGAGCAGACTCTGCAGCACCGAAGAGCAGCAGCCTCTTCCAGAGGCTTCTCTCTCATGCATCTCAGGGTAGACTCAGAGGTGTCACAGTCAAAACAGCTTCCCCTGTACCTTTCCTCCACAGCACTTTTCACGGTGTGTCCTTATATGTTTAGCTAATAATTTCATCTTCTGTCTCTTCCATGACAAAGTAATCTCCAGGAGAGGAGGAACCATATTTATTTTTTAATCATTGATGTTCACTAAATATTTGTCAAATGAGTGAACAAAAGAACTTTGTGGTAGAGAAATTAGACTCAGTCTTGGTGTCACCATAAGGTCCAGGTAAGTAGACATCATAAGATGGACTTCAGAAGAAATTGATAATTACAAGGTATAGCCACAGAACTGTCTGCCTTTTAGGAAATGAGCTCTCTCTTTCCCTCAGCTTTCAAATTAGAGCTGCATATTTGGAATTGATCATGCGATTTTCTGCCTTGGTTCAAAACCTGGGTAACAAGAGTTGTCAAAGACCATAACAGTTCTAGAATTCACTGATACCAAAACTCTAACATCACCTGTGCCTAGCTCCATCTCTTCATTCTCCATGGAAAAAGTATCCATTGAGAAAGACTCATTCTCTGGAGTTAACAGGTTGTTGAATCATATGAACTTAAATTTATCTGCCTATTTATCCATACATCCATATATCCGTCCCTCACTCTTTCCATCCTTCCATATACCTATCCATCCATCATCAACCAATATTAATAGAGTACTTACTCAAAGTCATGCCAGTCCTGTGGAAATATAGATGAAAAGTACATGTTCTCTGAAGGGTCCACATTTCATTTATTATTACCAGTATGTGGTAATAATAAGATTACTATTAATTATATTAATTTGTGTTACTAACAATATTAATGATAGCTAACACTTTTTAGTATTCTCTTATGATTGGCATGTCCCAGTGTTCTACAAATATTAACTCATTTATCCTGAAAACAACCTTGAAAGGTAAGTACTATTATTATCTCCATTTCATAGGTGAGAAAACTGTACTTAGAGTTTGCACTCAATTTGTCTCTTGTTTCATTACAACATTATGAAAATAGTCCTGCCTTCGGTTATAGCCATGTAGATTTGAAATAAATACTCCCAAGAATGAAGCTTTTTTGAGTAAAAACATTTCTTTCATGCAGCATAATAAAGAAAAAAAAGAATACTGCTGCAAAATTCAAGACTGTGTGTTCTGCGGTTAGCTGGTGATTCTGGACAACTTTCTTCCCCTTCACTGGGCTTCACTTTCCTCCTCTCTAAAAGACTGTATCTCAGTGGGGAAGAGGGCAGTGGTGGTAAGGACAGGATTTAGCAGAGTCAGTTAATTGCAGTCATTCAAGTTGTGCACTGCACAACTCCCAGGGCCACCATGTGTGTAGGCTAAATGTGAATGGGCCCCCTTATGTTCAGCATGGTAGCTGGTCTTCAGATGCCTTCTGTTTCTAATGATTTTGTAACTTAGTGATGGTTTTCCTACATTCAGTAATGAAATCCTAGCCTTTGTGTTGGGGAGAGCACCATATTACCCCCAAAATATTTTCGAGACTATCTAATTTTGGGGCATAGCTTAACTGCATTCAGAACTGTCCATGCAGAAAACCATCTTCTCCAAATTCCTTCAGCATCTCTACCTGCTTTCAAATTTCTCAGGAGAGATCTCCTGCTGAGGAGGAATTTTTACATCCTGAAACAGGCAGTCCAATTTGATATTCTGCATCTTCACAATTGAATAATTTCAAGTCAAGTCTGAAGTACATTAGCAGTGGAATAAGCCAGGATCCACCAGAAGGCATCTAAGTAGCCTTCAGCGAGAGCGAAATGGGTGGTCCTGATGTGCCACGAGTTCCCAGGACCCAGAAAGGAGTAGTAATATGCCTCATCATCCCCATTGTCATCTGTCTTGAACTCACTTAGTGGTGCCTGAAACTATTTAAAATTAAAACTCAGCGTTTGAAGACTTCTGCTTCTCCCATCAAAATACAAATGTGCCATCCATGTTGAGTTTCCTCTAGTGTTGATTGAGAACCTAGGCCTCAAATTACATCAGTAGATAATAAAAATCTAAGTATCGATAAGATTGTCTAGTTTAATAAACTTCATTTCTTCTATTATACAAATATCATGAAGTGTTCATTATAGAAAATTCAGGGAAAAAATTTGACAAGTATTTTTTTGTTTTTCTTTGGCTTTATTATTCATTCTTTAATTTTAACTTTTTTTGTGGGACATAACTTTATTTTGACAGCTATATAGTATTTCAGTGTATGACTACACCACAATATTTTTTTAATTCAAGGATTATTGATGCACAATTTTATATTGGTTTCAAATATAACAGAGTGGTTCAACAGTTACCCATATCATTAAATCCTCATCCCCACAGGTGCAGTTACTATCTAGCAATGTAGTCTACACTGCAATTTATTCATTCAACTATTAACGGACATTTGGTTTGTTTCCATTAAATTTTTGAAAGGCAGACAACCATCTTTCAAAGTAAAAAGGTCTTCTCCCCGTCATCCCTTGACAAGTAAAGATTAGCTCTTCCAGCCCTAGTAAATGCTAAGAAGAAATGGGCAAGGGAGAAAAAAGGAAAACAGGCACTGGGTGTAAAGTTAGTTTAGAGGAAGGAAAATTACTTTTCTATTAAGCAGACAATTAATTTGCAGACCATGTAGTGAAAATTTAGTTTGGGGGATATTTTAGAGAAATCCAAAATTCAGTTCAATTCAGTAATACACAACTCATTTTATCACCAAATTTACTATAACATTTACTATATTTACAAAGGTAATAAAACAGGATTATATTCAATGAAAAATAAAAATGTTGATTCATTTCCAAGTTATGGAAATAGATAACTAGAAGCCAGAAAACAGAAAAAAAGGAAACAAAGAACAGAATCTGCCTGAGGGAAATACAACCAAGCTTAACAGCTCAATCGACTGGTTCCACCTAAGTTGATTAATGGTCACAAAGCTCAGAGGAGCTCCCAGCACTGGCTGGTGACCTTCACATGCTTCAGTAGCTTGCCTTCCCAAATTCTGTGAACTGTTTTATACTTCTGACATTTCCCAATCCTATGACGGCACAGCCAATAACCCAGCTTCCTAAATCACTCCTGCCCCACGGAGTCCTATTTTGTCAGGCAACATGGCTCCCTTCTTTTTTCTAAAAAGGCCACCTGCATCTCAGTAAAAGACACCCCTTCACCCATCTAAATGCTCAAGTCAGAAGAAGTTCAATCTCAAGCCGTGCCTGAGATCCTGATTGCTCTTTTCCTCATTCTCATCTCCATCCATCAGCAAGCCCTGCAAGTGTCTACCTCCTACATGTATCTCCAATCCCACCCAATCTATTTCTGCTGCCACCACCTTAGTCCAAGATAGCAACATCTCTTACTTGCCTGCAACAAACAGCTTCTTAACCGGTTTACTCACTGCATGGTTGCCCCTCTGTTAAACTCTTCATGTAACAGCCAGAACACCCTTTTAAAAATGTCTTTTAGATCGTGGCTCTCCTCTGCCTAAAATGGTTCAGTAATTTTAACTTTTATGTGCTTTTTATTTTTGCTTTCTTTGAATCTGTTTGAGAGAATCATGCCATATATAAACTGTATGAATATTTTAACTCTTTTATAGTCTGTGGTTATGTTAAAACCTTATCCCATACTATCATAACCTTTTCATAAACATACTTTTTAATTAAAAGTTTTTTTGAGAACATTATAGATTCACATACAGTTGTAAGAAAAAAATACAGAGTACTCTTTATCCAGTTTCCCCCAATGGTAGCATCTTGTAAAACTAGAGTATAGTATCACCACCAGGATATTAAAATTGACATAGTCCACTCATCTTATTCGGATTTCCCCAGTTTTACTTAGAACTCATTTGTGTGTGTATGTGCATTCAGTTTTATACAATTTTACCAGATATGTAGATTGCTCTACCCATCAAAATCAATATACTAAGCATTTCCATCATCACAAGAATCCCCCATATGGCTATTTAATAACCACAACCTTCCTCCCTCCCCTATCCCAGTCCCTAACTACTAGCATTCCTGAAACTGTTCTCCATTTCTAAAACTGTCATTCCAACAATATTATATAAATGGAATCACGTAGTATGTAACATTTTGAGGCTGACATTTTTCCTGGAGATTCATTTAAGTTTTTGCATGTATCAATAATTCGTTCCTATGGAAAACAGTGTGGAGGTTCCTCAAGAAATTAAAAACAGAATGGTCATATGATCCATCAATTCCATTGAGATATCTGCATTCCCATGTTCATAGCAACATTATTCACAACAGCCAAGTTATAGAGACAATCTAAGTGTTCATCAGTGGGTGAATGGATAAAGAAGATGTAGCATATTTATACACACACACACACACACACACACAGTGGGATATTATTCAGCCATGAGAAAGAAGGAAATCCTGCCATTTGCAACATCATGCATGGAACTTGAAGGCATTATGCTAAGTGAAATAAGCCGGACAGGGAAAGACAAATATGCATGGCATCATTATATGTGGAATTTTTTTAAAAGGCAAACTCACAGACACACAGAATAGAAAAGTGGTTACCAGGGGATTGTGGATGGGGGAAATAGGGAGAGGTTGGTTAAAAAGCTATGAACATTCAGCTATAAAATGAATAAGAAAATTTTTTCCATTTTATGGTATGTATATATGTGTATGTATATATAAATGTATATATATTTATATTATATATATATATGTGTATATATATATACACACACACACACACACTGCAGCTTATTTAATTATTTACCTGTGGTAGAACATCTGAGCTGCTTCCAGTTTGGAGTTATTATTAATAAAGCTGCTATGTACAGGAATTTTTGTGGGCATAAATGTTTTCATTTCTCTAAGATAAATTTCCAAGAGTGCAACTGCTGGATAGTGTAGTACTTGTGTGTTTAACTTTATAAGAAACTACCAAGCTATTTTCCAGAGTGGCTGTATCATTTTAAATTACCACCAGCACTGACTCAGTAACCCAGTTTCTCCACATCCTCACCACCATTTATTTAGCATTGTCATTATTTTTTATTTTGCTCATTCTGATGGATGTGTACTGATATCTTATAGTGGCTATTTTGAAGTAGCTTTTTAATGCAAATTCAACTGTTTTAATGGTTGTAGGGCTATTGAGATGACCTGCTTCATCTTGATTTGAGTTTGGTAGTATGGAGTTTCCAAGGAATTGATCCATTCTAAGTTATTAAATTTATGAGTGTGAAGTCATTTGTAGTATCCCCTTATAACATTTTTTTCTAGCTGAAGTATAGTTGATGTACAATATTATGTTGTTTTCAAGTATACAGCATAGTGATTTGACAGTTATCTATATTATTAAATGCTTACCCCAACTAGTGTAGTTACTATCTGTCAACATAAAAAAGTGTTAAAAACTATTGACTGTATATTTTCTCTGCTGCACTTTCATGCCTGTGATTAATTTATATTATGATTGGGATTTTGTGCTACTTTATCCCCTTCACCTATATGTTTTTAATGGCTAAAGAATCTGTAGTGATATACCAGAATCTGTAGTGATATACATAATGTATTACATTCTTGATATTGGTGATTTGTGCCTTCTCTTTTTCCATTTTTGCCAGTCTTGCTAGAAATGTATCAAATTTATTATTTTGAAAAACCAGTTTTTTGTTATATCTATTTTCTCTATTGTTTGCTTTTCTTAATTTAAATGATTTCTCTTCTAATGTTCATTATTTCCTTCCTTTTGCTCCCTTTGGGTTTATTTTTATCTTTATTTTCTAGTTTCCTGAGATAAGGACTTAAATTATTCTGAGATCTTTCCTCTTTTCTAATGTAAGCATTTTGTGCTGTAAATTTGCCCCTCAGCACCACTTGGTTCATTCCACATATTCTGATAAGTTTTATTTTCTTTTTATTTACTTGTATGCATCTTTTTTTGAGACTTCCTATTTGACCTATGGATTATTTAGGAATGTGCTGTTTAATTTCTCCTTTTTAGAGATTTTTCTGTTGTCTCTCTTTTATTGATTTATAGTTTGAATCCACACTCAGAGAACATGCTTTGTATGATTTAAATTATTTTAAATTTGTTGAGGTTTGTTTTATGGCCCAGAATATGGTCTATCTCAGCAAATGTTCCACAGTACTTGAAAAAAATATGCATATTCTTCTGTTGTTTGGAGTGTTACATATATGTCAATTACAACCTGTTGGTTGATTGTATGTTTCAGATCTTCTATATCCTTACAGATTTCTGTGTAGTAATTCAATTGTTAGAGGGGAGTGTTGAAGTCTTGAACTGTAATTTTGGATTTGTCTAGTTCTCCTTTCAGCTCTATAACTTTAGTTTCATGTATTTGAGCCTCTGTTGTTTGGTCTCTATATATTTGGGGTCATTTCTCCCTGGTGGATTGATCAGTTTATTATATATAATGTCCCTCTTTACAGTAATAGTCTTTGCTATAAAGTCTACTTTAACAGACATAGAGCCACTCTTATATTTTTAATGAATGTGTTCTTGGAATAGTTTATCCAGTACTTAAGACCTACATGTGTCATTGAATTTGAAGTGAAGTATTTATAATCAGCATAGTCATGTCATTGTTTTTATCTACTCTTCCAATATCTGTCTTTTCATTGGTGTATTAAGACAACTTGCAATTGATCTAATTATTGATATACCAGCACTAAGCCTGACTTTATTTTTTCATTCGTTTCTTCTATTTCTCTTATCTTGGCTTCCTGTGGACTTCTTGAACATTTTAAGGAGTCTGTCTTGATTTATTTATAGTGTTTTTGAGTATTTTTTTGTGTGGAGTTTTAGTAGCTGCTCTGTGTACTTATCACAGTCTAATAGTATCAGTATTTCACTACTTTGAGTGAAATACAGGAATATTATTCCCCTTTAAAGCCTTTATCTTCTCTACCTTCTTTAGTACTAGATGGCATTATAATTTTTATTTCAATCATCAAATATAGTTTATAAAGCTCATAAGGAAATGAATAGCCTGATTTGTGTTACCATATTTTTGCTCTTCCCATTTTTCCTTCTTCCATCTGAATTCTCCAAGATTCCTTCTTTTATCATCTCCTTTTGTTTGAAGAACTTCCTTTAGCCAATATTTAAGGATATGCCTGCTGTTACAAATTCTAATAGTTTTCTTTTGTAAGATAATGTTATTTTCCCCACATTCCTAAAGGATAGTTTTGCTGGATATAGGAATTATGGTTGGCAATTCTTTTCTTTCAGCTCTTAAAAAATATTCTGCTACTTCCTTCTGGTTTCCATGGTTTCAGATGAGAAACCACTGGCATGGTAATTGGTGTTTTCCTATAGGCAATGTGCGGTTTCTATCTGGCTTCTTTCAAGATTTTTTCTTTATCTTTAGTTTTCAGAAAGTTAGTTATGATTGCTTTTGGAATAGATTTTCTAATATGTTTATCTTGGTGTTTTGCTCAGTTCCTTGAATCTATAAGTTTTTCTTTTTGTTAAATTTTGTAAGCTTTCATCCATTATGTCTTCAAAATGCTTTTTAGACTCATTGTTTCTCCTCTTCTTCCAGGACCCTGATGATATGAATAAAGGATCTTTTGTTAGTGTTCCACAAGTCCCTGAGGCTCTGTTAAATTTTTTAATCTATTTTCTTTCTGTTATTCAACTGGGCAAATTTCATTGACCTGTCCTCAAATACACTGATTTTATGCTCTATCAACTCTACTATTAAGCCCATGGAGCAAAGTTCCTAATTTTTTTAAAACATTTCTGTTGGGTTTTTCAGTTCTATAATTTCCATTTGATTATTTTTCATTACTACTATTTCTTTCCTGAGATTTCCTATTTCTACATTTGCCTCAGGAGAATTTTTCATTGGTTGTTGAAGCCTTTTTATGACAGCTGCTTTAAAATTCTTGTCAAAAAATTCCAACATCTGATTCACATCAGTGTTCATGTTAATTGATTGTCTTTTCTCATTCAAGTTGTGTATTTCATGGTTCTTGATGTGGCTGGTGAGTTTTTATCATATTCTAGCCCAGTTTGTCTATTATATTAGGAGACCCTGGGTCCAATTTCAACCTTTTATTTTAATAGGCTACATCCTGCTCAGGTTTAGACATGGGTCCTATCTACCTTATGGACTCTGTTTCCCATGAAAGTTTGGTTTTTATATCCTTTGAGGTATTTAACTCAGCCTTGTTGATTGGGTACTGCTTGGGCTCCCACTTGTATCTGCTATTGCTATCTAAAAAGGTGGAAAGGGTTTTCCTCCAGGGAGGTTATCCATTATCTCTTGATGGGTATAAGAGTTTCAGACCTTGGGCATGAAGATACCTCCCTGGCCTAGCATTTGTGGTAGGATCCTCCCTTCTCATGGGATCCAAAAGTACTTCCTGGACCAGAGGCATTTGTGATGGAATCCTCCAATTGGTGCTGTGATCCTCCTAGTATCTCTGGTGACAAACAGAATCTTAGGGCTACAAGACAAAGAAGTTTCCTAGACAGAACTATTTGTTGTGGTGGATCCCTGTTACCACTGCCACCTCTCTGCCCCAGTATCTTTCAGTAGCAGAAGGGAATCTCTGGCCCACGGGAAACAAGGGTGCTTCCCTTGGCCACTCATTCATTTCCATTGCACCGTTCTACCACTTTCTTCTGGTGTAATAGGTAGGACTCTCTTTTGATCTAGGAAAGAATGAGCCTACATGGGCTGCCATCTGGTGCTAGTTGCTAGATTGACAATTGAGATAAGCAGCCCTGTGTTGCCCTCTGTTGGATGGAGGACATAAGATACCTTGTTACTGGTTGTTCCTCTAGTGCTGAGGTCCCAAATCAGTATGCCTTCTTCTTATTAAAGTTCATAGTTTTCCTGTGGTTGACTCTTACATTACTTTCAGGGTTTTTATTTATATTTGTCAGGGAAGAACAAGGAGCTAGGAGTATGTCACTTGTCCATACTGGAAATTCTAAACCATAAATATACATTTTAATGGCTTCAAAATATTTAATTGTATGGCTTTGAAGTAGTTTCATAGCCAAGTATTTGAGAATAGGGAACTTTTTAGTATTAAAAAGTCACAAAAATAGAAGAGGAGGGAATACTTCCAAACTCATTCTATGAGGCCAGCATCAGTTTAATACCAAACCAGATAACGACAATACAAAAAAAGAGAAATTATGGACCAACATCCCTGTTGAACATAGATGCAAAAATCCTCAATGAAATATAAGTAAACTTGGTTCAAAAATACCTCAAAAGGATTATCCATCTCGACCAAGTGGGATTTATTTCAGAGATGCAAAGATAATACAACATTCATAAATCAATCAATGGGAAATAGCACATTATCAAAAAGGATAAAAAACAATGATCAGCTCAATAGATGCCAGAAAAGCATTTGACAAAATTCAAAATCCAATCATGAAAAACACTCTAAACAAAGTGGGTATAGAGGAAACATACCTCAACATAATAAAAGCCATGCATGACAAACCCACAGCCAACATAATGCTCAATGGCAAAAATATGAAAAATTTTCCTCTAAGATCAGGAACAAAAGAAGAATGTTCACCCTCACCACTTTTTTTCAACATAGTACTGGAAATTCTACCACAACAATTCAGACAAGAAAAAGAACTAAAAGACATCCAAACTGGTAAGGAAGAATCAAAATTGCCACTACTTGCAGATGACATGATACTAAATATGGGAAACCCTAAAGACTCCACAAAATAGTATTAGAACTAATAATTGGGTGCAGCAGAGTCACAGGATACAAAATCTGTATACAGAAATCTATTGCATTCTTGTATACCAACAATGAACTAGCAGAAAGAAAAATCAAGAAAATAATTCCATTGACAATTGCATCAAAAAGAAAAAAATACCTAGGGAAAAAATACCTAAGGGGGTGAAAGACCTGTACTCTGAAAACTACAAGACATTGATGAAAGAAATAGAAAAATACACAAAAAATGGAAATCTATCCCATATACATGTATAGGAAGATTTAATATTGTCAAAATAGCTATCCTGCCCACAACAATTTACAGATTCAGCGCAATCTCCATCAAAATACCAATGGCAATTTTTAATGAAGTAGAGCAAAGAAACCTAAAATTTATATGGAATTTTTTAAAATTCCATATAATTAAAAAAAAACACCCTGAATAGCCAAAGCAATCTTGAGAAAGAAGAACAAACCTGGGAGTATTACATTACCTGATTTCAGGCTATACTACAAAGCTACAGTGATTAAAACAGTATGGTACCAGCATAAGAACAGACACTAGATCAATGGAACAGAACAGAGAGCCCAAAAGAAAACACACATATATGTCAATTAATGTATGACAAAGGAGAAAAGAATATACAGTGGAGAAAAGACAATCTTTTCAATAAATGGTGTTGGGAAAACTGAATAGCTACATGCAATAGAATGAAACTGGATTACTGCCCAATTCCATACACAAAGGTAAACTTGAAATGGAGTAAAGGAACAAATATAGGACATGAAATCATAGAACTCATAGAAGAAAACTTAAGCAAGAATCTCTTGAACATAAATATGAGTTTTTTTTCTCCATACATCATCCTGGGAAAGGAAAACAAAAGCAAAAACAAACAAGTGGGACTATTAAGCTTTTGTTACAGCAAAGGAAACCATCAACAAAATGAAGGCAACCTACAGTATACAAGAATATATTTGTCAAATGAGGTACCTGATAAGGGGCTAACATCCAAAAGATATAAAGAACTCAAACAACTCAGCACCAAAAATACCAAATAACCCAATTTAAAAAATGGGCAGAGGACCTGAATAGACACTTTTCCAAAGAAGACATACAGACGGCCAACAGGCACATGAAAAGAGAATCACTAATCATTGGGAAAATGCGAATCAAAACAATGAAATGTTGACCTCTCAGACAATTGTTTTCATCTATAGAAGAAAAGTGTGAATTATTTCAATAATAGTTTCACTTTTGAGAAGTCATAGAATGGAACTAACACCCACTGTTTTGAGGGAACTCTTGCTATTACATTATATATGGTCCTGAATACAATTTAAATTTGGACAGATTTTTTCTAGTTAACATAAGTATCAACATGTAAACTTGTTTTGATTAAAGGATTTTTCTATCAAAAAAAACCTATGAGGTATCAACTCACACCAATCAGAATGGCCCCTATCCAAAAGGCAAAAAATAACAAGTGTTGGCAAAGTGGAGAAAAGAGAACCCTCCTGCACTGTTAGTGGGAATGTAAATTGGTGCAGCCACTATGAAAGCAGTATGGAGGTTTCTCACAAAACTAAAAGTAGAAATACCATACAATCCAGTAACTCTACTTCTAGGAATTTACCCAAAGAAAACAAAATCTCTTATTCAAAAAGATATACACTCCTATGCTTATTGCATCATTATTTACAATAACCAAGATACGGAAGCAACCAATGTGCCCATCAATAGATGAATGAGTAAAGAAAATGTGGTAGATTTACACAATGGACTATTATTATTCAGACATAGAAAATAAAGAAATCCTGCCATTTGTGACAACATAGATGGATCTAGAGGGTATTTAGCTGTGAAATAAGCCAACAGAAAAGGACAAATACTGTATGATTTCACTTATATGTGGAATCTAAAAACAAAACAAAGAAACAACGCAGCACTAGACTCATAGACACTGAGAGGTGACTGGTGATTGCCTTGGGGGAGGGGTTGGGGTGGGTGGTAAAACAGGCAAAGGGGATAAAGAGGCACAAAATCTCAGTCATAACACAAATTAGTCATGGGATGAAAGTACATCACAGGGAAATATAGTCAATAATTCTGAAACATCCTTCTATGTTGATATATATTAACTATTACCAGTTGGGGTTCAGCTTTTAGAAATGTGAAAAAAAAGAAAAACATTGTAATCTAGGAGTAATAGAATTTTCATCATAACATATTTATTATTTCAATTAGATAAAATGTTAAATATCTATTGTGACACCTTTGATGGCTTTAGATTCTAAAATAAAATTGAAAAAATCACTCTGCATAAAAGTTACTGCCATGTTTTTAATTCTAAATCACAAGGTATATTCCTAGAATGGCAACAGTGTTTTCAAAGGGTAAAAACATTTTTAAAGGTTTGCTTGAAAATGCATTTTGATAGTGTGATTATCAATAGCTGTGCACAAACTACTCTACACTTGGTGGCACAAAACAACAGCACTCAGATATTATTTTCTATCAGTGGTGCTGTAGTTAGTTGGGTGGTTTTCACTCAGGGTCTCTCACGTGGTGGCAGTCAGACCATGGCTGGGGCTGCAGTCAGATTGCAGACTTCCTCATTCACATGCCTGGTGGTTGAAGCTGGTGGTAAGCTGGGGCCTCAGCCGTGCTATTGGCTAGAACACCTACAAGAGGTTTTTCTTTGTGTCCTGAGATCCAGCATGGTGGCTGGATTCCAAGAGCAAGTGTCCCAAGACAGAATCCAGGCATATTGCTTTTTATGACCTGACCCTGGGTGTCACACAGCTTTACGTCTGCAGCATTTCACTTTGTGAAAGTGAATCACTGAGACCAGCTCATATTCAGTGAAAGGGAATTAAACTTGATGGGTGGCGTGTCAACACATTTGAAACATGGTCTAAAGTCACCACACACTAGGAAAGGTATAGGTTGCAGCTGGCCAAATAGGGGAGACACGTGCCAGATGGAGATATTACAAGTTGTCAATGGCCAACTCTATAGGCAAGAGAAGACAAGGTGAGGCACATATCATCTATTGCAAGGAAGGGTTTGGTAGGTAAGCTACAGGAGCAACTCTCTGTCATTTGTGCCATGACCTCAAAGAAGCATAAAATCTCTTGACATGAAAAAGTGGCTTATTTCAACCAAATGGGGTGAATTCTGCATTTCTTATGAAATAGAAAGACTAAATTTCTCTAGAAATTCTAGGCTACAAAGAGAAAAAATATGTCTGTTGTATGTTTTCACACACACCAATGTTTTGATAAGCTCTGTTCCACATAAAACCTTATATTTCTTGGAGACGTGAATGACAGGGTATGGAATGTAACACCCGACCGGGACCCGAACTTTTCCAGTTGTATTTAGCATTAGAAGAGTAGAATAGGGACATTGTTAGATGCTCACTGGGGTGGCCTAAATGTTCACTTAGAATACTTCATCTACATGATGACTCAGGAAGCAGGAGGGAGGGAGGGATGAGCCTATGGTAACAATTTTTCACATATATAAAAACTGCATGCCTACTGTTGCAATTATATGATTAATATAGCATTTTGACTGTTGATGCACTTATTTATTTATTTTTTATTCTCAAGTCTCCTACCTTGTAGGAGGACTCTATGCAATAGGTTTAATAATTAAACTGAACTTGGGTGTAGACAGAAAGCAACATTATTTTATCTGCCACTGAACTTCAAATTTAGATGCTCCCTCTTGTCCCCTGTCCCCACTGTCTACACGAAATTTCAGTTAGATTCTTCAGCTTTTCAGGTCAGACTAGGGTAACAAAACACACCTTAATTATTTTCAGGCAAAAGAGTATATATATATATATATATATATATAATAGAGTGTGTCATTTTCTACCTATTTTTTTTTAAATCCAGTCCACAATCATGTCCTAATTCTAAACTGTCATTCACTTAAAATTTCTTCCTTCCCCCAAGTCAGCCCTCACTTGACCAGTGAGGTCAAGTGGCCCTGGGTACACAATGGGTCCCTCTAGGCTTGGGAAGAATTAGGGAGAAGAGGCAAGGCAGGAAAGTCCTTACTTGGCTAATGCCTTGTGCTTGTCACCGGACATTGTGGCAGTTCTCTTTTTCATGGAGGATTTGTGATTGTTCTTTGGAGACCCCTTCTGCATCATCAGGAATCCCCGTGGTCTGGGAATCCTGCCCTTACGTGGGCAATGCCTGCCCCCCACCCCCCACCCCACACCCCACACTACTGGTCTGCAGCCCACCATTGGGGTCACCTTGCCCTTGTTGGGAAGGATCCCCTGAGCAGGTGTGTACATGGCACCCAGAGACCTCCTCAGACTTTGTCCTGCCCATTTGGAACATCCAAGTCATTCCAGTACAGTCTTGTCTTTGCTTTGAAGCCAGGCAGTGAGGGTTCAAGGCCCTCCCTACAGCTCCTTGAGCACAGGTGGCTCTTCACCTGGTTTGCTATATCCCCAAATCTAGAGCCACAGGGAATGTCCCCAGGTAGTTTTGTTCCAGCCCCTTCTCCTGATCTCAGGCCCCCATGGGGAGGGGAGGTGGGACACACTGACAACTCTCTCCAGAGAAATCCTCCATATCTTCCTTAATCAACCCCTGCATAGGCCGTCTGGGTTGCGGGACTCCTGCTGGCTGAAACCATTTCGCCATCTCTTTGCATGTCCTGCACATGGTCTGGGACCTTAATTAAGGCTGTTTGTGTATTTGGCACTTATGCTCAGTCTGTGGTCTCTACCAAAAGTCTGAACAACAGGGAGCATCCATGTAAACATCCTTTTTCTTTGACACATCATTCCACTGGAGGTGTCGACTGGGAAGCAGGAAAGAGGACAGGAAGGTTTCTGGCCAGCTCCAGAAAAGAAGGGACATGAAGGAGCCTTGCTACTTAGTTCAAGCGTCAGACAAACTATTTCATGTGATAATTTTTGTTTGTTTGTTTCAAATTATATCTATTTTACTATTAATAGGGTTAAACATCTTTTCAGACGTTAGTACCCATTTTTATTTCCTTATAAACGCCTTCTTGGTGCTGGAGGTGGGGGTCATTGAGAGGACACAACTGTAGGTTGACCAGTGGGCTGACTGCAGCGATCAGACGTTCCCACCCGCTCCCTTGACTTTGGACGTGCATCCTGCCTGCCTTTCCCACTCTCAGAAGCTGCCCCATGGATCTCACCTTGAGAAGTGGCGTTGAGACCATCTGGACATAATCTTTTAAAACTCTGGCAGGTGGGGGCAGAGATCTCATTTTGCAGCCGTCCGAGACAAACCTCCTATGTAAGTTCCCTTGGTTATTAAACATGTCACCTATACGCCTGTCTCTTTCTTCAATCTCTCTTTGCCCTCCACATATGTGGCAGGTTTCAGATTACACTCAGGAAGCTCCCACAGAGCTTGCCATCCAACACTCATTCACCACCCAAGCATATTTTTCTCATTGGTTAAAAAGAGCTGTTTGTATCTTAAGGACCTTAAGCAACCTTTTCTTAGAACCATTTTGATTAATTATTTGTTATTTAAAAATATGTTTCCAAGTTAGGCATCTGGATTTAATTCACTATGTAATGGAAAGTCATTGGAGGATTTTATATAAGGAGAAACATAATCTTATACCGTGACTTAAAACTGTTTTAAAAATCAACTTTCTTGAGGCATACTTGACATACAATTAAATGTGCTTATTTTAAATATACAGATTAATGACTTTTGACAATTGTACACATTTATGCAACCACTGCAATAAAAATGTACACCATCTCTCTCACCCGAGAAAGTTCCCTCATAACTGTATAATCTTTCCATCCCCATCTCAATCCCAGCCCTGGGCAAGAGTTTCAGTAGAACCTTCACCCACTCCCCCTAATGTAACCATCTTACATAGCCAATTATACCTTAATAAAGCTGGAGAGAAAAGTTATATTAAATGAACAAAACAAATGCAATCTTTAATTGGGTCCTGGAACAGGAAAAGGACATTAGTGAGAAAATGTGTGAAATCTGATTAGCATTTATAGTTGGGTTAATAATTTCATGTGGTAATCTTAAACATGTAAGGACAGCATAGTCTCTCTGTTGGACATATCTGCCCCCTGGGATCCAGCACGTTAGGGGACAAAGTACTGATAGATTCTGCAGCTTTCATTTGTAGTTAGGATGGGAGAAGACTCCACGACACACATGAGAGCTGAACCACAAAGGCAGTTCCTTTAACTAGAGATGTGAACTCCTTTGTAGGAGTGCTTGGAGGACACGGGCCTCATGCCAAACAGATTCCAATTGGAGAGAAATGTGCACTGATTGTCCCGTGGGGGTAACTGGAGTTTCATATAACTCCTGGAAGCTCTCCACTAGGATATCATTTTTTCAATGCCTTTAAGAAGGAGACTTTCAGAGACTTCAGCCTGGAAACTCAAGGCCTGACCCTCTGGTTGGCAACCAGTGAGCAGGCACTTAATCAAGTTGTAGAGAAAGGAGGAGGATCAGCTAATGACAGGTGGGGGCACAGAGCCCTGGCTGGCTCTGTGCTGGAAAGTCCTGCCCAACACCTTTATCAGGGTACAGCTAAGAGACCGAGAGATGGGCCAGTGGTAGCCAGAAAGGGCACTGGCTTAAACACAGCTTTGCCCCCACCCTGCCTCTGCCTGACATCCTTTCTGCAGATCAGTTTTAAATGAAGTGATTGATCCTAGGTTTTTTTTTCCTTTCCCTGGCAGAGCCAGCCAACTAGTTTAGACATTTCTATTAGATTAGGAGCCAGGAAATGAGAAAAACCCTGCCTCACCAGGGGGTTGTTCTCAGGTCACATGCCTGCCTGGTAGAAATGCAGAGAAATAAACAAGAATGTTTTGTTGGAGGGGAAACAAATGAATGATGACCTTTGTGATTTGTCTGTTCTTCCTACCATTTAGGCTCCCTCCCTACCCACCCACTCTTCTCCAGCGCTGTGTGGAGTCTTTGAATGGTGCAACTTAAGAATCAGTCATAGGACCTGGGATCACTGAAGCACAGAATCTTAGAATCACAGAATCACAGAATGTTAAACACATGATGTGGTGAAAATGGCATGTTCTTCTGAACTGAGCAGAATGGAGGTGCAAATCTCAGTTTGCTGCTCATTAGCTGTGGGACTACCGGAAACTCACCAGGCATCTCAAAGCCCTGGTGTCCTTATCCGGGGCTAATGGCCACAGTGATCACATTGGATCACACACACACACTGTCTCCCACGGTGCACATGACAGGAATTCAGCCAACCCACCTCCCTGCAGATCAGATTGTCAGAATCTTAGCATATTAGCTATTAAAAAAATAGACACTCTCTAATTCAATTTCCTATGCCTTTTATTAATCTCCTCTAAACAAACTATAAGCTGGCTGTATTCCTTTTAAAAGACAGTGTTCAAAACTGAAGTAGTCTGACCAGAACAAAGTAAAGGAGGTGTACACAGGACCGGAGCATCAGAATGATAACCCCGTGGGCTTCTCAAAACCCCTGAGTCTAAGGTGAGGCCCCATTTGATATTTATGCAACTGTATTTGGAGCTTAAGTGGAGAAGTTTACATTTATTCCTACTGCATTCCATTTCATCCAATGTGGCCCGTGATTCTAGCCTATGGGGACACTAAATCATGCCCCTCTTCCCCCCTCCCTTCCCGTCCAGGGTGGAGGGAAGAATCTACACAGATTCCATTCCAGGACAGTGATTGGCCATATTTGAAGCAGATCCTAACAAATTTACTCCCATGGCTATGACTTTCTCTCTCTGACACTCTCCTTTATCTACAGTCTTCCATCTATGCTCTGGAAACCTTAAGCTTAGAAAGAAAAGCCCACCTCTCTTCTCCCTGTTCCACACCAGAGGGTCCAGCTTACAATGTGCCCAGGTGGTCCTCTGGGCCTGGTTATTCCATGTGGCAGCCAGGTCAGGAAAGTACCAGCAAAGTGTCCTCTGCCTCACTCTCCCCTAAGACTGGCCAGTGTAAGGTACTGGATGCCGATCTGGCAAGTCTGTGCCTGAGAACTTAGGATACACTCTTTTTCATGTGGTTCAGTAGAGCTTACAAGAGCCCTGCATTGGGGTCTGGCATCTCAGCTCAGCTACCGCTGGCCACTTTGCTTTCCTTTGCTTTACCCTACAGCGGAATCTCCTTCAGAAACTCCTTCATGATGAGTGACCAGGCTGTTCAAAGCCAGAGCACTCCTAGGCTTCATGATACCACATCAACATTACCAAACCTTCCTGATATTTCAAATCATCGATCATGGTCTGCCTTTATCAATGACTAAGCTTAAGTGTAAGCCCTGTAGAATATTGCTACATTCCTTGCTCCTTACATTCATGGAAACTTCTTTCCAGAATACACTTTTCCAGCGTTTGGCTTTTGCCTCCCTGGTACTGTAGAGTGTTCAGGTGATCATCCACCATCTACTAGGATATGCCTGATTATAGGAGGTTCACTATTTGATAGACATCCCCTTAACATCTCACTAATCCCTTAGTGAAACTTTAAATAGGAAAAAAGTCCCACAGTCCTACAATCAAGAGTGTTAGACAATGCCTGAGTCCAAAGTGGTAAATTAACATTCAAACCACCCTTTTCTGTGTAGCAGATGACTTTACTGCATATAACAGATGCTCGATAAATATATGCTTGATCAATACTCTCAATAATGTTGTTTATTGCCCTAAAGGCACAGTGGGTCATTTAAATATAACTGGCCCCTCTTGTCAAGAGATTTGAAAGATGCATTAAGTCAGTATGGGAAAAATTTTCTTTCACTCAATTTTCTCAACATTTGAATAAATAAATCCTATCCTTCCAGGTGATATACAAGATGCTGGAAAAAATGTGATTAAGAAATATCCCTTGATTCTGTGAGTTCTAAATTCTCAGTAAGGAGAAGGGATATGCCTGTAACTACATTTATTTTTTGAAAGAAAAATTTATTTTTAAATGCCACTTTTTTTTGCTTGCAACTTGTTAATAGATATGGAGTTCTCACATACCCCAAAGGTGCTTCAAGTTACAAAATCTTAACAGTTTTGAGAACAATCAATAGAATAATCAGAAAACTCTTGAAAAGATGACAAAAGAGCAATACCATGTCTTGCCATCAGTGTCATTTTTTTTTAATGTTCCAAGTTTGCAACTTGTCCCTTGTTTCTTGAATTCCAATGTTCCTCAAAGTTTTGTTACTGTTTTGTTTCTTTTTTGTTGTTGTTCTTTTTTTTATTTTATTTTGTTATCATTAATCTACAATTACATGAGGAACATTATGCTTACCAGACTCCTCCCATCATCAAGTCCCCACCACATACCCCGTTACAGTCACTGTCCATCAGTGTAGTAAGATGCTATAGAGTCACTACTTGTTTTCTCTGTGTTGCACAGCCTTCCCTGTGCCCCCCAACATTATGTCTGCTAATAGTAATGCCCCTTATCCCTCTTATCCCTCCCTTCCCACCCATCCTCCCCAGTCCCTTTCCCTTTGGTAATTGTCAGTCCATTCTTGGGTTCTGTGAATCTGCTGCCATTTGGTTTCTTCAGTTTTTTTCTTTGTTCTTATGCTCCACAGATGAGTGAAATCATTTGGTACTTGTCTTTTTCTGCCTGGCTTATTTCACTGAGCATAATACCTTCTAGCTCCATCTATGTTGTTGCAAATGGTAGCATTTGTTTTCTTCTTATAGCTGAATAATATTCCATTGTATATATGTACCACATCTTCTTTATCCATTCAGCTACTGATGGACACTTAGGTTGCTTCCATTTCTTGGCTATTGTAAATAGTGCTGCAATAAACATAGGGGTGCACATGTCTTTTTCAAACTGGGCTGCTGCATTCTTAGGGTAAATTCCTAGGAGTGGAATTCTTGGGTCAAACAGTATTTCTATTTTGAGTTTTTTGAGAAACCTCCATACTGCTTTCCGCAATGGTTGAACCAATTTACATTCCCACCAGCAGTGTAGGAGGGTTCCCCTTTCTCCACAACCTCGCCAACATTTGTTGTTGTTTGTCTTTTGGGTGTTGACCATCCTAACTGGTGTGAGGTGATAGCTCATTGTGGTTTAATTTGCATTTCTCTGATGACTAGCGATGTGAAGCACTTTCCATGTGTCTGTTGGCCATCTGAATTTCTTCTTTGAAGAAGTGTCTGTTCAGCTCCTCTGCCCATTTTTAAATTGGATTTATTTGCTTTTTATTTGTTGAGGTGTATGAGCTCTTTATATATTTTGGATGTCAACCCTTTATCAGATCTGTCATTTATGAATATATTCTCCCATACTGTAGGATGCCTTTTTATTCTATTAGTGGTGCCTTTGCTGTACAGAAGCTTTTCAGCTTGATATAGTCCCACTGTTCATTTTTGCTTTTGTTTCCCTTGCCTGGGGAGATATGTTCATGAAGAAGTTGCTCATGTTTAGGTCCAAGAGATTTTGCCAGTTTTTTTTCTAAGAGTTTTATGGTTTCATGACTTACATTCAGGTATTTAATCCATTTCGAATTTACTTTTGTGTATGGGGTTAGACAGTGATCCAGTTTCATTCTCTTACATGTGGCTGTCCAGTTTTGCCAACAGCAGCTGTTGAAGAGGCTATAATTTCCCCATTGTATGTCCATGGCCCCTTTATTGTATATTAATTGACCATATATGTTTGGGTTAATTTCTGGAGTCTCTATTCTGTTCCACTGGTCTGTGGCTCTGTTCTTGTGCCAGTACCAAATTGTCTTGATTACTGTGGCTTTGTAGTAGAGCTTGAAGTTGGGAAGCAAGATCCCCCTACTTTATTCTTCCTTCTCAGGATTGCTATGGCTATTTGGGGTCTTTTGTGCTTCCATATAAATTTTAAAACTATTTGTTTCAGTTCATTGGAGAATGCTGTTGGTATTTTTGATAGGGATTGCACTGAATCTGCATTTTGCATTATATGTGTGATTGTCCAGTGCACATACAAAGATGTGTGAGTTCCCATGACAATGGCTGCTCAAGAATAGTCCAAATGCCTCCTGTCTGCCCCCTCACTGTGGAAGCAGCAGACCCAAACACAAGTCTCCTGGCCAATAACCGACCTTCTGTAAAGAGCACTGGGATAGTTTACAGGAGTCTTGGAGACACTTTAATACCTATTTAAACACCCCAAAGATGTATAAAGGGAGTTTAGGATCAAAGAATGCTTTATATCAAGATAAGTACTAATAAAGTTCCTGTTACTTAGAATCTCTAGGACATCTTATTCCCTGAAAACAAAAGAGTGTCTTATATTCATGACATTGCCTTCTGTGGGTCTTTGTTCCACCATGATTTGAAAGTGCTCATTTTTCCCCTAAGAGCTAATTTTTCCTAGAATTTTTTAATAGTATAGTTTTTTATTTACTGGAGTGCAGAAAAGGGATTTAATTTTTTTTCTCAAATAGAAATTGCCTCTCCATTAATCAAGCACATTCGTGCTACCTGAAAACACTTTCAGCCACAACCCACTAAGAAAAGGATTCACAAGATAATAACTTTTGTTGCAGGTATAATCCACCCTGGCAGGGAAAGTCCAGAGTAATCCTTTGGAAGAGGCAGCTGCTGACTTGGGAAGTGTTGCAATTCTGTGGGGTCAGGCAGAGAGAGACACCTGACTGGCAGAAGTTGAAATTCTCAGTAAGTGATGTCCTGATGTGCTGGAAAATAGGTTAGCAGGACAGAACACATAGAAAGACAGGAGGATCCAGGGTGGCATCAGAATGCAGCCGTCAGGTTGCAGAAGAGGTGGGGGGTGCAACATTGAGAGGAAAAGGTGGGAGGCTTCTGGCTGGGTTTTAGCACCAAAGCTCAGCCATGATCCCAACTCCTTGATGCAAAATTTCCTGGGTGCCTGATTGGGGTAGAGCCAGAGAGGGAAGCCCAGGACCAGTCCAGAGAATGGTGAGCCAGGTCAGAAGAAAGAGATGAGCAGACAGCACAAAGGATGGGGCAGAAATGTGAGCATTTCACTGTAAAGTCCAAGTCTGAGAGTATTTGTAAGGGGGGGAGTGGGTGGGCACCAGTGTGCCCAGCTAGAGGCAGGGCCAGACCCAAAGGTGGGATTTAGTGCGGCCTGAATGAAAGTGTGAATATGGACATATGATGGGTCTGTAGTGCAAGGTCAAGTAGACAGAAGTGGGTTACAGAAAAACAGCTTGGTCTGGAAACCTTGGCTTAGAGCCCAGGCAGAATTCCTTGGCACATAATGGCCTCATTCCAGCTACTCTTTAACACAGTTTTCTGCTGACTTACTCTCATTCCTGTTTCCTCTAAAGCTTCCTCCACCAGTGTGATAACCTTTCTACCTAAAACTGCCCCAAATATTGTTGGCTTAAAACAATTACATTTTTGTGCATTATGGAGGGAAGTCACCACGCTGATTCATCCAGGGCTCCTTCACACAGCTGTAATTTTTAAGAGGGTCAGCAGGACTACTAGGTCCAAGGTGACCCAACAGTTAGTGCTGGCTGTTGGCCAGGTACCTGGAACTCCTCAGTCAGCCCTGCATCAGTCCTGGTTCTCCAAGCAGAGGCCCAGCCCAGATTCAACATGCAAGAAATTTCACATACCTGCAAGGAAAAATGGGAAGAGAAGTCCTGGGAGTGTCAGACCACGGTGCAGGTCAATGCCTGTGGAAGAAGAAAGAGAAAAGGAAGGTAGAGCAGGTCGCAGGTCAAGACTTAGAGTGAGGGTCTCCAGAAGCTTCTGCAGTGCTGATGGGGAGTCCCAGCAGACTGGGCTCATGTCTCCCAAGAGCAGGCCTGCCGTCTGCGAGCAGCCAGGGAGGCATGACCTCTGAGCTCACATGGCAGTAGATTCCAGAACATGACCATTGTGGCCACTGGTTGATGTGCTCCCTGTAGCCCAAATGCAGTTTTCATGGCTATCCACAACAGGCAGAATAATAGCCCCCTAACGACATACGTGTCCTCATCTTCAGAACCTGTGAATATGTTACCTTACATGGCAAAGGGCCTTTGCACATGGGATTAAGAGATAGGAAGTTTATCCTGGATTGTTCAGGTGGGCCCAGGGTAATCATAAGGGTCCTTAAAAGGGGGAAGTGGGAAGGTCAGAGTCAGAAAAGGGCATATACTGCAAGAAGCATAGGTTGGAATGATATGGGGCCATGAGCCAAGTAGGCAGCCAATAAAAGCTGGAAGAAGCAAGGAAGGGTTCTCCCCTAGAGGCTCTTGAAGGAATGTAGACAGTCAACACCTTGTTTTTACCCCAGTGAAATCAGTTTTGGACTCCTGGCCTCCATCACTGTATTAATGGATTTTTTGTTTTCTCAAGCCACAAAGTTTGTGGTAATTTGCTACAGCAGCCGTCAGAAGCTCACGCATGGCCGTAAGTCTTCTCACCAGGAGGCTAGGCTGACTTCCTCTCTGGTCTCCCACCTGGCTTCTCAAGAGGCAAAGGCAAGATCTTTGAACAGGACTTATTTGACATCACTTCTGCCATATTTTAAGGGTTGGAGGTGTTCAGACCCATATTCAGGGAGGTAGAGAAACTTCCCACTGGATGGAAGGGTTAGCAGCTCCCATCGCAGAGGAAGAATTTGTGGTAACCGAACAATCCACCCTTAGTGGCTTCTGACAGGCAGTGGAGCAGGTCTCACCCTCCAAGGCAGGCTGGTTTACAAAGGCTTACGATAATGGTGCTCAGGCCTGGCTGCATGGCAGAATCCCATGAGATATCAGCTAGTGTTCGGTCAGAAAACAGAAACTGCTGCATGACTTCTGTGTAAAGTCACTGCTGAAATGAAGTTAGGGGCTTCATCATTGGAAGGGCTGAGAGATCCATGTACAATTAGGAAGAAATCTGAAAGCAGGGGAGCTGTCCCCAGTGATCTCAACTGCAGGTGACACTGAAGTAGGTGATTCTTGGGAAGACACTGGAAACCCTCAGGTAAACCCCGGGTCTGCTATTTGCCAATGCCCATGCACACCTGTCTGCAGTGGCTGCCTAGAATAACACCTACCCTTTCCCTTCTGCCTTCCTGGCTTTATATGCGTGCCTCTCACTGGAAGAATTGAACAGAAGCCCTGCCAGCAAGAGGGCTTCCAATGAGTACTGGGAGAGTTTAAAGGGCAGGGATGATGCTCAATGTTAATGAACAATAGGTGCAATAACTGGGAGTTCTGTAAAAAGCACCTGGGCCCCACCCAAGCCATTTACACCAGACCACCTGGGGATGGAGCTTTATCAGTACTTTTAAGTCTCTACTTTTGATTTCAACATGCAAGGTGGGGAACCACACCTTATAGCTTATGAAGCCCACCTGCAGATTCTGCCACATGTAATGCCTGCTCTTTGTCCATTTTCACTATTGAGAAGACTACCAGAGAAGAAGGGGCTTGTCCAAGGTCACATGGATGCTCTAGTCTTGCTTCTTTAAAACAAATGTACTCAGCTTCACACCTGTGACCCAGGCACCCTGATATGGCTAACAACCCGTCTTGGAACCTTAGTATCCATCCTACTCTGGACTCCACTTCCTGGCTGATTTCTCCACTCTTGACTTCCCACCACACCTCCTGGCTATGCTCCTGGATATGACCAGGAGCAGTGATTTTGCTGAGATGACCATCCTCTTCTACTCCAATTGTCTTGCCCATGGACTGTCTTTGCTTCTAGTTTCTCAGAAATGATCAAGCATGCATTGCAGCAGGATTTACTGCAATCCCTCTATGGCATCTCCCCCAGGAGACTCCTTGATCAACTCTCTTCTCCAGTCTTTACCCCTGTACATGCAATTCCATGTTCATCTCATTAGCCAGAGTGACTCTGTCATGGTCACTCTGTTCAAAATTCTGTAGTGACCCCTTATTGTGCTTAGAGCAGAGCAAATTTATACAGTAGCCTTAAAGACCCTGCTGAGTGTGCTGTCCCCATAACTTCCCTCATGTCTTCATCTGTCACCACCCCTCCTTCAGTCTGTACCAGCTATACTGTCTTCAGTGTTGTTCTTCAACCTGCCAGCCATGCTCCTACCCCAGGGCCTTGGCACTAGCTATTTCCTTTGCCTAGAACATTCTTTCCCTGATAGCCACATAGCTAACTTTGCCCCTGCCTTTAAGTTTTAGCTCAAATTTCATCTTCTCATAGGGCTACCCTTAGTTTTTTTGTAGGAAAATATAAGGTTCTTCCATAAATGTAAATAAATGGACAAATATATTAACCAGTATTATAGTAAATTGGTCCATACAATTTAAGGGAAAAATACATAAGATAATTATAAATCTATGTTAAAGGTTGTACTCTGTATGTTTTTAATTGAAATAGAGTCGATAATGTTATATTGCTTTCAGGTGTACAACATAGTGAATCAACAATTATATACATTACTAAACGCTCACAATGGTAAGTGTAGTCACCGTCTGTCAATGTACAGAGATATACTATTATTGGTTACATTCCCTATGTGGTACTTCCATTCTTTTGACTAACTGATTTTATAATTTGTAATTTGTACCTGTGTATCCCCTTGACCTATTTTGCCCATGTCCCCCTCCCCCTCCCCTATGGTAACCAATAGTCTATTCTCTGTTTACAATCTACTTCTGTTTTGTTTGTTTGTTTTGTTTTTTATATTTCACATGTGAACTCATATGGTATTTATCTTTCTCTGTCTGACTAATTTTATTTAACCTAATATCCTCTAGGTCCATCAATGTTGTCACAAATGGCAAGACTTCGTTCTTTTTTATGACTAAATAATATTCCATTATATACATGTACCACTTCTTCTTTATCCATTCATCTATCAATGGACACTTAGGTTGCTTCCATATCTTGGCTATTGTAAATAATGCTGCATTTAACATAGGAGCACATACATCTTTTCAAATAAGTGATTTTGTTTTCTTCAAGGACAACTTGTGTTTAAAATCATAGTCCTCCTAGACTTGCCCCTAGTTTACTTGCCCCACAGCACTTATTACCTCTCAACTTACTGTCTAAATTACATAATATCTCTATTGTTTATTGAATGCTTAGAAAATGTAAGCTTTGCACAGTAGAGACTTTTGCTGAGTTTTGCATATTGACCTATCCCAAGTGCCTAGACCAGTACCTGCACATAGCAGGCATAGAATGTATGTTTGCTGGAATGCCTGAACCCAGTGTGAGCCCTGGGAGTTGACACTGACCTTATCCCTTTAGCAATCATCCCACTGGGGTTACATCTGACTGGTGGCAATTGGCAGAGCAGGATCCTGACTCCTAGACTTTTCTTTTCCATAAGGTTTGGGCAAAATGCTTGGAGAAGACAGTATTACTTGTGGCAGGTAGAGAGATGGGCTGTCAGGTGCAGGCATTATGCAGAAAAATGTCCAAGGAAGCAGGGATTCAGCACGAGGTCCTTCTGACTGCATACTGTGGTTTCCTCAAATGGCAATGACTCAGCTTCTGGAACCAAGGCAGGACCATCTCCTGTCGTGATGCTCTGGACTCATAAACAAAGCAAGAACATTGTTCCAATGAGCTCAAAGTCCTCCTTAAGGGATAGAGTGTGTGTCCAACAGGACTCTACAACAGAGACAAGAACAAACCAGAAGGTCCTGCCCTCATCTCCAGGAGCATCCAATGCCTGGTCATCCTCTGCTGAGGTCAGCAGAGCTCCTGCAGCTTTCCAGAAAAAAATTCATGGTTCCCAGCCAACCATTCATGTTGGCCTGTAAAAACAAGGCCCTTAGTCCCTCCAGCACTTCTGTCCCCTCCCAAACGGGCGCTCTGTCCCCTGACTAGGACACCTGCCCTAAAGCCATGTGGAGACCCCTCCTCCCTTACTTAGGGGAGCCCCCCCAGTTATCTCCTGCCAGCGTCCATGCTTTATCTCCTTTCTTCCCAGACCACACATGTTTCTCTGTCCTGTTTGATCTCGAGGATCCTGGGGAGAAGGGGCTGAACTAAATGACCCCTAGATCTTATATCCCATACTGAGGAGAGAAGCTGATTCATTTGAACATATCTCCATCTGTTGTCTATATGCCTCACCAAAAAGTTCCCATTTAGTTTGTCTTTTCTTCTGCAACCCACTGCTCTATCTGGATGTTCATTTGTCTCCTTTCTGGAGCCTTCTCCAGCCCTCCAGTGGTTGGTGAGGAATGTGTGCCACGTCTCCTGGGTGCACATACTGTGCAGATTCTCTGGGGAGCGGAGCCAGATGGAGTGCAGACACAGGTGTCACCTCCTAACAGTGACCCTGGGTGCCAGTCTCAGTACAAGCCCAGTGTGGGCTCTAGGAGGCTGTGGGGCCTACAGAGATGCCTGTTTTCAGGAATAGGAGGAATGAGGCAGATCCAGAAGGCAAAATCCAGGGTCTCACCACGCCTGTCTCATGCTTTGTCCCATCATATTTCTCATAGTTACATTTTTATTGTTCTTCTATGGGAAGCTTGGAGAGGAGGCAAGCGGCAAGTGTAAGAGCCGGTGCAGAGGAAGTAAGGGCAAAGCAGCATGCATTTGGGTAAATGCACCCAACTGACAGGGCTGCACAGTGGCCAGCTCTGCACAAAAGCCTTTCCCAGGCTGGAGAAAGAGAAGAGCCCATGCAACACATGGCTCACATCTCACCAAAGTTAGAGGGTTCAGAATTTCTACACAGGAAGGACATCTGTCCTGAATACTTGCATGAGGTGACTGAGGCTGAGTTTACAGGGCACTTACCAGAACACTGAGACAATAGCAGATGTCTATGTCGAAGACCGGGGGCATAGGACTTCCTGTGGGAAGACCTGCTCTGATGCCTTTTGCATGCAGCATCTAATCCACTTCCTACTGGGGCCATCTTGTCTTTGAATTTCAGCTCCAATCTCAGCTCCAGTGTC
Organism: Manis javanica; assembly: GCF_040802235.1. Lineage (NCBI taxonomy): Eukaryota > Metazoa > Chordata > Mammalia > Pholidota > Manidae > Manis > Manis javanica. The sequence continues at coordinate 37,723,562 of NC_133165.1, read as the reverse complement.
CTGTTTTATTATTATTATTTTACTGTGCCTGAGACCACTTCTTGCTTCCTTGTCCATTCTGAAATAAGACCTTGCCTTATCCTAAAACTCTGCTGTCTCCATGGCTGAATTCTGCACAGAAGGAGTTTTGTTAGATCTGTGCCCAGCTTCCTGCCTCTGCCTCTGCCAATTGCTACTGTCTTGGAAGCCTTGCCCGACCCTCCATCCATCCATCCATGAGGAATTCAGTGAGCACCTACTGTGTGCTAAGTACTGGGAACACAGGATGACCTCCTAAAACCATGAGTTAGTCATCAACAGAGACCTTTAAATATTCCCAATGTCTGTGGTCTGCAATCTTCATCCCTTCTAGGCAAAACCCCTCCTGTCTGTGTGTCTCCCAACTTGGTCTCTGGTTCCCAATGATCCTGAAGGTGGCTCAGAGTGAGCCAGCAGGAAGAAAGGGGAGGACAGGGTTGGTATGAAGAGCTGCACTCTTCTTGTAACTTCATCCCACCCATGGGGAGACTGTCTATCGCACTGTCCCGGGGCCACGTTCCGTGACGTCTGCAGCACCTTCCATCTCACCTAAGGTTTTGCTCAAACACCATCCTCTCCATGAGGCCTTCCCTGATGGCACATTTAAAATGTCAGACACCTCCCCCTCAGCCCCAGCCCTACCCCCAGCTGCCCTGCCCCTTCCCTGCCATGTTTCTCTCCCTGGCAGCTGTCACCGTGTCACACTCTATGTATTGCATTTATTAGCTTGTCGTTGCCTCCTGCACTAGAGCTCCCATCCACGAAAGCAGGGTGCTGTGTGTTTCATTTGTGCTTTCTCCCTGCTATCTAGAAGTGGGAGTGGCAGAGAAGGCGCTCAGAGAATTGTTATTGAATAAAGAATGAAAGAAGTCTACGATCTATTACGCATGTCCAGGAAACTCTCTGTTACCTGCTTCAATCTTTTCCCCACCCTGGCATTATCCCTCATCTAAGAGAGTCAGAGTGGTCGTAGGACACCAGTGAGGTCACTCAACTTGCACCTGATGGGCTCAGAATGTGAGCCTACACCTGCCTCCAAATTTACTATATTCTGCAGGAACGTGTGTGGCCTCATGATGAAGATAAAGAGAGAGGAAAAGTAGAGAGGGGAGAAACAACACATGCTTAACCCTGGTAGATGTTGAGTTCCACAGCAAGAAAAGCTCTGTGACTATTTCTGTTGTTCTGTTTGTCCACTGAACTGACTAGCATTTCTGAGATGTGCTTGTGTGATGAGGCATGAGGAAAATCTTCATGAATTGGAGTGATTTCTCTTTAGGAATCAAGCATCACCAGCATCCCCATCCTGGTGGCTTCTCAGAACCATAAATAGATAAAAGACTTGAAAGACACACCACTTGCTAGTCTGCCCGAGGGAAGGAGACTGCTACCCAGCAAATCGGCCCTCTTTAAAATCCTTCTTAAGAAAATGCATGACTTATGAGCCATTTAAAACACAGCCCTGAATCTCCGTGTGTCCTAAATGAGTTCCACATAGAAGCAGTTGTTCTTAGAAGCCAAAATGTGGGGACTCTGTGCGCAGAATCCCTCTTTTTATTGCTGAAAGAGGAAGCACAGAAAATCAATCTTGGTACTAAAGACGGCCTGGAGATAGAGGTTGCTTTGAGAGAAGTACAATTAGGCCTTCACCAGTGGAATTTGAACATCTCCAATTAGACAGTTTTGATGTTTGATAGTTGCACTGAAACTTTATCTTAGCCCTCCACACAAGGAACTCACTACCACAGACATAAAATTAACTAAAATCACAAAGGGCTTCTTTAGTTTACAAATGCAAATACCCTATCAACACTATGTTGATACACCTGCATGCCCACCTTGTTCTGTTTTGAAATCCATCTCCTCTCTGGACAATGAAGCCCCTACTGAGGGTCTTCGAGATCATCCCTTTCTGAAAGCATGTGGGTGGTGGCCTATTTATAGTGACTCTGCGAGTCTGCTAACCAGCCGTGTGACCTAGAGGACATAACCTATTCTCTTGGTTTTCTCAACTGTAAAAGCACAGGGCTCGACAAGTTAAATTCTCAGGACTGTTCAACTAAAACATTCTTTGTTCTCATGACACTGTGGTTAAAATTTACATTATTTTGACTTCTCAGCAGTTCTGACTGTCCTTTATCCCCACTTACTCTGAATGACAATTTTCTTACTTCCCAAACTTACCCAAAAATGTTAGCTTGGCTAATTATTAGAGATGTCCAAGAATGATGAATATATAATGATAAGGCCACGTACTTAAATTTCCACAGGTAACTTTTCTAATCTTTCTAGGTCTCAGTGCAATGAGGTTTGGATATTTATAAAGAAAAAAGCAAAGTTTTTCAAGAATAGGTGATATAACCAAATCATTAGAGCCCAGATCACAAACAGCATTATATTTCTGGAGATTTGAATGTATCAGGAAACTGAACTATAAGCAGAGGTTCAGAATTATTTGAAGTGACCCACATTTGCTATTCTGCTGCAATTTTGGGTCCCGCTGCTGGAGGCTCTGTGTGGTGAGCGGCACTGTTATTTGTTTTCCGTGTCCGTCCTCGGAACAATAACTGCTGCAAGAGTCCCACTGCTGGGACAGCCTTTACCTACGAGCTAACTGAGTTTGCTGGCCTTGAAAATGGATCAGGGTAGGCAATGTGTGATGTAATGCTGTGTTCCTGGCCTCTGGATTCCCTCCCTGCCACGACTGAGGCCTTATTTATGAGGCTGGAAACAAAAGCAAAAAAAAAAACAGGGTGGCCTTTAGATGTGACTTGGATAAGGCTGGAACAGAGTGCAGCTTAGTTTTCCTTGTCGCACATGCACTGGAGACACTGAGGTTTGAGTTAAGCAGGGTAGTCCCAGAAGGCAGGTGGATGTACCCCCGATGGGGGTCTATGTGGGCCTGCTGGGCGTAGGTCTGAGGAGAACAGGAACACACATGCAGTGGTATGTCAGCCCCCCGACACACTGGCCTCAGCAGCCTGAGAAAATGCTGGATGCTCAACCACACAATTATAAAGAGAATCAGAATGGGGAAAGACAAGGTCAAATGAGCCCAGCAACAGGGACATCAGTTTGGAGAGAGGGGAGAAAGGAAGCCCCTCCCACCCAAAGGTCACTTCAGTCAGGCTGCCCAACGAAGGTGGCGTGCCTGTCACAAGCCAAGCAGGAGCCATGCAGGGAAGCCCACCAGGGCTGCAAAAGGAAGAGCTGGAAATAAACCCAGGCAGCCAGTCGTCAGAAACACACTGAGCCCCTCTGTGCCAGGGCTGTGCTACAGGAAGCCAGGCACAGCATCTGCCCTTAAAAAATGGACCTTCTTGTGGTCAGAAAGAACTGATGGGGTATAAAGACAGACATACAGACTGCTGGAATAGAACAGAAAGCCCAGAAATAAACCCTCAGAATGGCCAAGTGATTTTCCATAACGGTGCCAAGACCATCCAGTGGGGAAACATTGTTTTTGTAACATATGGTGTTGACAAAATGGATATCCACAAGCAAAAGAATGGTGTTGGAACCTTACCTTACATCATACACGATGAAAGAGCTAAAACTATCGAACTCCTGGGATGAAAACATAGGGGAAAGCAAACTGACAGAAATAAGTAAATTAGATCATTTCCAATATACACAAGCGCAAGAGAGAGAGGATCGTGTAGAGAATGGGCAATGGTGGAGGGGCTGGTCAGCCTTGGGGTCGGACAAGTTGTCTCAGGGGACAGAGTATAGGGGATGACAGGGATGGCAGAGTTGAGCTCTAAAAGATGATAATGAGCCAGCCCTGCCACCATAGCGGAGGTGATCCAGGCAGGAGGCAAAGAAGCTACAGAGGCCCTGAGAAAGAAGCAGGCTTGACCTTATGAGGAACAGAAAGATGGTCAGCGTACCTGGATGCAGGCAGTGAGGGAGATGAGCTGGGAAACTGAAGTGAGGAGCAGAGGATGGAGGGTCTTAGGGGCTGAAGAGAGGAGTTTGTATTTTGCAGCCAGGGAAATGGAAAACTGTTGGAGGTTTAGCCAAGAGCATGATGTCATGTCACTTCATACTTTAGAAAGCCCCTTTTCCTGTGGTGTGGAGTACGGATGGGAGGAGAGCATGGAAGCCGGCAGTTTGCTTGGACCAGGACCGCAGCAGCGCTGATGGGGAGAAGCAGCTGGAGTCTGGACATATTTTGGGCTGACTAATGGGCCAGAGGGAAGGCGTGAGGGAAAGGAAGAAAAATTCAACCCCAAGATTTTTGACCTGAGTAACTGGGGAAATGATGGTGGTGCCATTAAGGAGATTAAAAGTTTGCAGTGGGGGTTCATATTTTTGAGGGGAAACTATTTTGCTAATAGTTCTGCTTGGACAAGTTTGAGATTTCTATTAAACCTCCCTATGGAGGATTTGAGTAGGCAGTTAGATTTATAAGCCTGGAATTCAAGGAAGGGGCCCAGGGTGAAATTACAAATTCAGGATGTGTGTGTGTGTGGTATGTACATATATACATATATGACTTTGAATAACATGCATGTATGCATGCAGACAAGCAAGAATTTGAATAATGTGTGTGTATATATATATACACATTTATACATCCATGCATAATTTTGAACAACATATGTGTGTGTATATAATACTTATATTATATTATATATTTTATTCGAAGTCTCGGGAGTGAGTGAGACCCCAAGGGCCAAAGTTCAGCCTCCGGTGCACAGGTGGAGGTGGGGGCCGCTGGCCACGGCATTGGGGTAGTGAGTGGAAGCATGAGGAGGAGCAGATGTTGGCACTCTCAGGAGGGGGCCAGAGGAGAAAGGGAAGGTGGGGCAGTTTAGAGGAGACCATTGCTGGGACACAAAGCTCCCCTCTTCTCTCTACCAGAGGCTCCAGAAGTGCTAAGCCCAGGACACCTGAAGAGGGAGCCAGGTGAGCTGACTGGTCACCTCTGATTGGGGCTGTAACCCCCTACTTCCCCAGCACGTGACTGGACATTGTCAGCCTGCCATCCTTCAGAATAATGCAGCAAACAGCCTTTACCCACCGCCCCTTTCCTCGGGGGCAGGAGCACCATGGTTTGCCAGATCAGTTTATCACAGAGTCCAGGTCAGGCAGCCTTCAGAGGCCTGGATATTTACTGCAGGTGGCTGGGAAGAGGCAAGGACTAGGAAGAAACTTCCAGAAGAATTCAATTACAAGAAGCATTTATTGCTGGCAGAATCCAGACTAGCCTGCCAGCCTGCACCTGCCACTCTACATCCCAGCCATTCTCTTTTGTCGTCAAGAGACCCAAGATTGAAATCAAGCTCTGCTACTTACGAGCTGTTCAGCTTTTTGAAAACTGCTCAATTGCTGGGAACCTCAGTTCCGCATCCCCTACTAGAGCTACTTGAAGACAAAAGGAGATAATGTGATAAAGTGCATAGCACCTGGAAGATACAGAGGCTTCAAGAAGATATTAGTGTTATTTCAGTCAGGTTTTTTTTTTTTCAGAAATCCCTCTGATAAAATTCACAATGAAGTATAAATGCTCACTATCAGTTTTATTCTTCTTTCTTCAGATGCAGAGAACAGAGCCACTAGATTTGCCCTTGGGATATCTGTTATTTTACTATTTTGCTCTTTAACTTCTGTACCATAATTAACTGATTTTTTTTTTTTCTGGTGGCTTCATCCTTAGCTACATGCTTGGTGCAATAGCAACCTTGTGTAGCAACTACTTGATGTCCTCATGAATACAAAGAAGCTAACAGATGCTCACAGATCCTTCCTAAGTGAGTAAATGATAGTGATATGTGCAGCCTCAAATACACACACACACAAGGCAAGAAGAGGGGAAAAGTGCTCGCCTACGATGGAAGAGAAATTTCTGTGGAAGGGAAAACTAAAAGGCGACCTAAAACAAAAGCAAGATGAATCGCTTTCATTCTGAAAGGAACACAGCGAAACAATGGTGCTAAATGAGACACAATTCCTGACAAAGATCTTCTGTGTTCTCCAAGGGCTTTTATTGTGCTGTGTGTACCAAGAGTTATGTTTTATCTTTCCAAAAATAGTGTGCTTTATTTTATGCACTGTACCTCTCTGTGCGTCGCCTCCCTACTTGCTGAGATTTAAGTCGGCTATTGTAGTGCTCTATCTCTGATCAGCCTTGAAGATCTGAAAAGACCTGAGTTTGCAAGACAAAAAAACAAAGGCCTTCAGGTGTGACAGTGATAGATCCTGCTGGTCCCCCCGGGGTGCCATTTCCCCACTCTGACGACCACGGATCCTGCCAAGAACAAACTGCCACTCCTGCTTGCTTTGTGTCTTTGTGTAGAGGTCAGGGAATGGCTGGGCAAGTTCAGGCTTCTTTTACCAGGCACTACAGGGTCAGCTGCATATTAGACTCCATAAATTTGGGGCAAGGGAAGGTAGCATGACAGTCCTTGAATTCAAGGACAATGTAACGGATACCAAGGTTTAGAATGCAAAACGACCCTTTAAACTGAAACCTAAATCCCTACTCAGCTACTTTCAGGAAGTGTGGCTTTGCCTCCAGAAGCCTCCATTTCCTCGTCTCTAAAATGGGATAATAGCAGCAAAGGGTCCTTCCAGGAGTGAGGTCGTACCCAGGAGGCCCTCATCACTGCAGTTAATGTTGGAAAGATGCCAGTTGTTGTTACTACTTTTATAGCCTGTGACGTTCTTATACCCCTAGCATTTTTTGGCATAGTTAGTGATTAATAACTTTTTATCTTTAATGAATGAACACAATTAGGCAAAGAGAGCTGCTTTACTCTTCTGATTATAAGCCAGTACCCAAAGGATGGAGTCCAAACGTAACATGGCTTTCTGTCTGGCCCCAAGCTCTCCTGCCAGCCTCCTCCCCTGCCAGTGTGAACTGTGCACAGAACCACCCTCGGTTTACACATCCACCAAGCTACTCACCACACCTGAGCTTACTTGGCCTCAAGCAAGTGCTTGATGGTTCCCTCGGTGGCCTGTGAGTGGACTGTAGACTTCTCATAGACATGTCCACACACAGCCCAGATGCTGCGTTCCCTATGCAGGCTTCCCTTACCTGCCATAAAGCGCTGGTAGTTTCTCTCTCCTCTGGGCTCAGGACATGTTTTACAACAGTCGTTCTCAAAGTGTTCCCTGGACCAGGAGCAGCATCAACAGGGAACCTGCTAGAAATGCAGTTTCTTAGGCTCCACCCCAGGCCTAGTGAATCAGAACCTCTTTGTGTGAGGCCCAGTAACCTGTGTTTTAATGAGCCCTCAGTTAATGAGTGTGCTTCTGATGCATACTCAAATTAGAGAACCATCACTCTATGCAGACCTCTGATATAACACATTTCCTACTGCATTAAAATCACTTACCTAAACATACAAGTATCCTCCAAGAATTAAGTCTTAGCTATTTTTCTCTGTGTGTCCTAATTTTTCTCATCTTTAAAAATGTACAAAATCATACTGCCCTGCAGGATGTCTAAAAATTAGAAGTAATAAATATGCAAAATGTAAGATACAGTATCCCAAAGACAAATCCCTTCCTGACCCCTCCACCCCGATCCCCCACTGTTTGTTCATAATTGCCTAGCATATGGATTGTTATATAAGACTTCCCACTGCCTTGCAGAAGCACCCAACAACAAGCCTATGCCCAGGTGGATGGAGTCTGCTTGCCTTCCAAGAACTGAGGGAGCCGTCCCAAGTATCAGCAAGGAATGCTCGAATCACTACAAATGAGTAAAATATACGTTAACAGGAACTTTTCAGCATGAGGCTGAGACTGGAAGGAGAAAAAGAAGATTGCACACAGATGGGATTGAGTTAAGCTGCGGTCAGGTAAACACAAGTTGGAGGGGTGGACGGGGGCCTGCAATCAGCTTGGAGGGGCTGCATTAGATGGACTTTTCTCTCCAGCAGTAAATGAATGTTCAAAAGATCCCAGCAATGGCACATTTGCCCACATGCCTTGTTCTGAAACAATGGAAGCATTTGCACAATGGGGTGACTGAAGTCACAGTAGCCACAGCATCATTTCTGCAGCTCATAAACCAGGGTAGAGCTTCAGGGCAGCATGTTTGGAAATACACATGGTAAATATTGTGGGGGACAGGTAGGACTTGAAGAAATCCAGGAGGACTTCCCAACAGAGGTGAAAGAAACGTGGAATTCAGGTGGGCAGGGAGGGGTCAGTAAACACCCCAGTGAAGGAAGCAGCCCAAGGAACACCCATCACTTTCATAAAGCCATTTGTTTCTTTCAGAGTCCTTTCTACAATTTATAATTACATTTACTTAATGCTGGCTTCCTCCCCACTCCATGCATTCCCATAGGGCAGGGGCCGTGTCTCATTTTCTCATCACTTTCTCCTGAGCATCTAAGCTGCTTCCGGCATGTGGTGGGTTATCAACACACATGTTCAATATTCATCGCAATGGACATTTTGAAGTGAATGAGTGTGTGTGGCATATTTCCAGTGGGTGAGGGAACCAGGCTGGCTGACAAAAAAGGCGTGTGTTGGTGAAGCAGCAGCAGGTGATGGGGTATGGTGGAGCCTAATTCTAGAAGGCTTTGAAAAATGTTTGCTGGATAACTTGCACTGGACCCCACAATCAAGAGAGAATTGTGAGTCCCTGGAAAACAAGAACTATTTCTTACTAATTTAGCATATTTATTGAGCACCTACATTGCACCACACATGATACAAAGCTAAACCAGAGTGAGCCTGTGCATTAAAGGAGATCAGAGACCGCATGGGGATGGGGATTGGCCATGTACCTAAGTAACGCATAGGACAGGAATGGTAAGTGCCACACGTTAGGGTCAGGCATAGATGCAAAAAGCCCTCAGAGGGACATTTCAACTTTCCACTGGGAAAAAAAGAAAACATTTCAACAAGCACCAAGTGTGTGAGCTGGATGTGGGAGGAGCAGCATTCAGGCTTGGAGAGGTAGGAAGTCAGTGTAGAGAGGGCCGACGTGGAGTTAGGGATGTAGGGAGAGAACAGGTGGCTGAGTTTGGCTAACTCATCTTTGCCTCCCCCACAATGTTTAGCATAATGCATTGCAGATTGCCAGTATTTAATGAACATAATGTCTGTTGGATTATTACTGCACATTGTTAAACAGCGGAGTGATGGGGGATGCTGCAAATATTTAATGTACAACTTCATTAGAACTGTGACTAATTTTTCACCAACCCAAGAAACCATGCACCTTATATTGAGTTCTATAGGTTGATCCATCAAGTGGCAAAAGAAAGGATGGTTCGTGTGTGGAATATGAGTAATTTATCACAGCCAGAGAAGTCATAAAGGAGATATAAAGGTAGCTATAAACGACTGCCCAGCATGTCACCACGTCAGGATTTCATCCTAAAAGCAACAGGGAGCCTTTGGAGAGCCTCAATCCAGGGGTTTATAATGAGGTGTGCATTTTAGGAAAAGGATGTGCATGGCTTGCAAAGGATGGGCTGCAGTGTGGATACCTTGCTCCCTGCTTCTGTAGTAACTACACTTCTTGCCTCCCTCATCACCACCCTCCGAAGGACTGGAATTATTTGCATACTTGTCCTGCCTTCCCACCAGAGAAGGGTAAGTCCCTTGAGGCCATGCAGTGGATCTCATTCAGTCTTGTGCCCAAGTGGTTGTCAAATAGAAAGCACACATTATTAGATTAGTTAGCAAGATTATAAGAGGGAGAACAACTGAGGAACAATTTCAGTCATTCAGGCAAGAAATGATAATGGCCTGAGCTAGGGTAGCATTTGGAAAAGATGGAACATGGGAGGCATATGTCAAATACACTGACATGGCAACTATAAAGGACTTTGTGACAGATGGGGGAGAGAAGGGGAGAAAGAAGAATTCGGGATTTGAATGTCTTATGCAAACTAGTGGGTGACAGGTGGTCCTTTGGGACAGGAAATGGGGGAGAAGAATCAGATTTAAAGAGTCATATCTGAAATCCCAGTTTGGACATGTTGTATTAAATAAACCAATGGAACTTGAAGTAGAGATTTTTGTCTAAAAATGGGCAGAATTTGCATGTATAGGACTCAGACACAAAGCTTACTAAGCCATTTAATAACTCCCAAATCAATGGAGTGATAGACACGAAATCAACCACCCACATCCTCTCTAACATTTGGTATATCTACCTTTCTAATTTTTTCCATCTGGACAATTATAAAAAAATGTTCTAATTTTCATTTATTTGATTCCTGGCGAGTTTGAGCATTTGTTCATATATTTGTGGTCTATGAGGGCTTCCCCTTCTGTGAATTGCCTTGGGATATCTTTGGCCCATTTTTCTATTGGTTTCCCTTGTCCTTGTGTGTTGGTTTGAATGATTTCTTTGTGTATTCTAGAAATTATTCCCTTGACTGTTTTAGACATTGGAGATATATTCTCCCAGTCTGGCATCTATTACATTTTTATTTGAAATTCCTAGCCCATGCAGGGGGAAGGAATACATTAACAGGCCCCAGAAACATCACAGAGGAAGCATATTTCTAAGTAAGATAATGAGTTGGATACTGGCCATGTTGATGGAAGAGGGAAGGAGTTTGATAGGCAGACCTGGAAGGCAGAGACAAGCCCGTAGGCAATGCTCAAGGGGGCATATTGTCAGGAAAGCCCAGGTGTGGGGCAGATGGGATAAGAAATAGTAGGGAGCAGGATTTTGCATGCATGAGATACTTATGTCAGCAAAAAGCTGGAAGTACTATTACTGCTCCAGTCTAAATGGCACAGAAGGCCAGTCCAAGGACTTGGTCTTCACCTAGTGGCAATGGACATCAAGCCAAGGAGAGATGTGCTTTGGTAATCTGAGTCTAGAAATGACATGGAGGGTGGCCTGGAACAGGGACAGACTGGGTCCAGGAGACCAATTAAGAAACTTGGCGATGGGACAAGGTGATGGTGAGTTTTATGTGTTCACTTGACTAGGCTACAGTATTCAGTTTTGTAATCAAACCCTAATGTAGGTGTTGCAGTAAGAGCGTCTTGTCCATGTGCTTAACATCTGTAATCATCTGGCTTTAAGGGAAGGGGATTACCCTGGATATGGTGGGGGGAACTCATCCAATCATTTGAAGGTCGTAAGAGCAAAACTGAGGTTTCCTGGAGAAGAAATTCTGCTTCAAGACTCTTAACATAGAAATCCTGCCTTAATTTTTTAACTGCCTTACAGATTTTGAACTTACCAGCCCCCACAATTGTATGAACAAATAAATTCCTTAAAATAAAAGGTAAATCTCTCTCTATACATATGTGCATGCATGTGTGTGTGTGTGTGTGTGTGTGTGTGTATGTGTGAGTGAGTGTGCGTGTGTGTGCACATATCTCCTATCGGCTCTATTTCTCTGGAGAACAATTACTGATTGATACTGGAACTAGGTTATTGACCATTAAAGCTTTTTGTTCCTGACTGCCATTAATTAATAAAGAAGAACATGCATTCCAATTCGTGCATAATTATTTATGTACAAATTATTTACATGTACCCAAGTACTAAAGTGCTGTATATATAACAAAACACAAAAATAGATGCTATAACAAGTCCTGGAAATCCAAACGGTAGCATTTTCATCCTGCATCCACAGAGTCGTCCTTGGGAATCTGCTGGCCAAGATGACAGGTGACAAGGCTACAACTACAATGTACTAAGCACAGAATGAGGGTACCATAAGATGGACTAAACCAGTTAATAACTTTGTACCCAGCAGTTATTTATCTGCAATTAAAATAAAAATTTTTCTGAAACATATCTTTCTAATGAATTTTTCTAGTTCTTCTCAAAATTGTTAGGGTATGTCTATAATCAAAACTCTGGACATCCAAAAGTAACCAGACTGCTAGACTTTTTAGGCCATTGCCAGATTCATAAGATGACCCTTAGTCACCCCAATGAGCTGAGCTCTGGTTTGTATTAAGTCCTGGCATTTGAAGAGTTGTTCAGCTTCTTCGGCAATTTCCTAGGACTCAACACAGCATTACAGATTGGAAGTGGGAAAGGTTAGGATGATGTTTCCTTTTTTGTAGATGGGTATTGTTAATGGTGAAAAAGAAATCCAGTCAAAGTCTTTGTACTCGTTGTATACCAATGTTCAACGGGTATAGAGTTTCAGTTTTGCAAGATAAGGAAGTTCTTGAAAATCTTTGCACAACAGGATACGATAGCACTATCACCCATACAGTTAAAAACAGTTAAGATAGTAAATTTATACTATGCATATTTTACCACTATAAAAAAATGCAAACAGGGGCTTGGGGCAGTTAAATAATTTGAGGTGATACCATCAGTCAGTGGATAGATTCAGATTAGCACCAATGTGTTCTAATGGCCAGCCTGGTGTTCTTCCCATTATGTAGACTATGCAGTAAATCCATAGGAATTTTCCACCCCTTTCTGCCTGTGGCTGTATAAATTTGGAGGAATCAAGACAGCCTTTGAGATAACAGATACTTAAGTAGATTCCAGATATTTCTTTCTTTAATCCTTTGTGTACAACATTGACTTTTCTAATCAATCGTTAAAATAAATCTCAAGGATTTGCCAGATTATTTGTAAAATGCAGCAGGGAGAATTTCAACTTATCAGTAAGTAAACAGTAACATCAATCGAAAGGTAGAAGAGGAGAGAGCAAGTCCCAACACCTGGCCACCATCCAGGTTTGTGATTTAACTTGCAAATGACAAACCCATGACACGTGGGAATTAAGTAGCTGGGAAAGCTCCAAAATCGCTCCCTCGGAGCAGAAGATACAAAGGCTACATGGGAGGCAAGAGCCCCGAGGAGGCAGCTCCCAAGCTATACTTAGCTGCCGGCCTCAGCCAATGCAGCAAGTCCTGAGCATCCTTTGAAACTGGTCTTTCACTCGGTCCCTTTAAAAATTCTTACCAGTTCAGTTCATTTCTCCCAGAATCAGATAGGAAATGTTTACTAACCTCATGCTACCAACAGAGTAAGATAAAATCTTAAAACATTCAGTCTGCCATAGCAAAATACCATAGATGGGGGGCTTAAACGACAAACACTTCCTGTGTCACACTTCTCGAGGTTGGAAGTCCGAGATCAAGGCGCGGGGCAGGTTTGGTTTCTCCTGACGGCTCACTCCTAGGCTTGCAGTCGGCTGCGTTCTTACGGTGGGCCCACGTGGCCTTTCCTCTGTGCCCACACACAGTGAGAACCTGGCGTTTCTTCCTTTTCTCCTACGGTCATCACTCCTATCAGGTCAGGGCTCCACCTTTATGGCCTCATTTAACCCTCATTACTTTCTGAAAGGCCCTGTCTCCAAATACAGTCACACTGGGGCTTAGGGCTTCCACACATGAACTGGGGAGGAGGGGATCATTCAGGTCATAACATGCATTTTTGTGCTTTTTTTCCCTACCCTTGGCTATACATGCCTTCCAGTAGTTGATCGAAGTCATCTACAATGCCTTGCAGCAAATTAGATCATTTTAACAAAAACGTAAATAGAATCCACGATCAAAACTAATTTTATCAAAGAAAACTTTTCATTTGTGTGTTGGAAAGGAGAGAATGAAGGTTGTGTGTGTGTGTGTGTGTGTGTGTGTGTGTGTGTGTGTGTGTGGTGTGTGTGTGTGTAAAGGGGATTGTTGAAAACAAAAGCTCTCCTGGTATCCAAAGGAAACTACTTTCCAGGCTTCCAAGTACCTTTCTCAAAAAGCCTCTACCTGACATGCTTTGCTGAAATAAGGGAGCGTTCTAAGAAAGAGGAAGGTCTGAGATCCAAAAACTGGGACTCTGACATCAGAGAAAGGTCAGTGCCTTGGTCAGGATGACAGAGCACTCAGAGCACAGCTGTGCACAGAGCGGCTAACCCGAGGGGGAGCAGCCCAGCAGGGCTAATGTGTACCAGTCACAGACTCAGGAGCTAAGCCACACATGCAGGTGCCCAGAGCCTTCACGGTAGACACACGGAAAGCCACAGAGATGCTCACATGGAGAGACCTTTCCCTGGAATACTTTGGGTGAAAACAAAAAGCCACATAGAGCTCCGAGCCTGCACCAGAAAAACAGATACTTTGGTTCCAAAATGTGAGAAGAAAACTAGAGAGTCACACATTAAAATGCATTTAATTTAAAGTCTGTAAGACATAAGATGATAAATCAATCAACTGCAACCCACTCAATCTTCAATGATACACATACATGCATGTGTGGATTAATCATGGGAGGTGGGTACCTTTTTATATATTATACCATAGATCCACCAAAAATAAGTGCGTGCATGGTCTACAAAGATCTGAAACCAGAGCAGCCTGTTAAGACTGTGGTCTCGCTGTATCTGCGTGAATGGCAAGTTGGAATGACATCACAGAGTCCACATCTTATGGGCACAGGGCTGGTGGTTGCCCACATCTTCTGAGCCTGGCATGCTGAGAACAGACTGGTAAGCCAGGAGATTCTGGACCTCATCAAATACTCCGTCTATTCCATGCTGTCTGGGAAACCTTCCTGATCGGTCTATCCAGGCCTGGATCAGACCAACCAGCAGGTGCAGGACATTTATAGTCACAGCAGAATTTTCAGTAGCTCTGAACCCCAGAAAGCAGTGTTGTCCCCCCAACTGCCACTGGTGATGCTGGGCCATGGACAGGCCAGTTAATTCAGAGATTTTGCCTACAGTGCTTACCTCCAGGGAAAAGTACAAAGAGGTTGTATGGCCTATTTGCTGGCCCACAATCCTCCATATTTCAATGATGAGGAGATAAGAGGGAGGCATAATGGGCAATAGTTTATAGAGACAGCCCCCAGATATTTGGGAAGAATAGAAAGAATTATAGTCAGTGGGTTAGTGGGTAGGACTTTCAAAGCCTTCACTGCCACCAGCTGAATTAAACCTTCTAACATAGTCTTTTTGTCTCCACTCCTCTGCCAGCTTTGGATCCGATTGACTGGAGTGTCCACTGGATTGATGGCAGCACTAAAGTGTTTGTATGGAAAATTGATCAGGGTATAAATATGGTGCTGCTTAAGGGCCCTGTCAACCCAACTCTGGTTTCCTGTCTGCCAGCTGCTTCCCCAGGACACACTCACACACACACACAAACACATATGTGCATGACCTCCACTGGAGCAATGGTGCACTGGGCCCTCAAGCAGTCAGATCACTGGCCAGAACTGATTGAAAACGACACCCCTTCATCCTTGAAAATGTTTTGTTACTACTCTTCAGAAAATCATGCCTGAAATAAAACCTTGATACTTTGCCTGAAACTTCAGAGTTTTGGGCTTTAAGAAGACCAGGAATTGCAAAGCATTGTAATTCTGTTTTGGGAAGGAATAGATCCTGGTCTTTTTGCTCAGAGTTCATGTGCCACATGAATTCATATATTAACTTATTCATGCATCTAACCAATATTTCCTGAATGCCAGCACCGGGGATGCCAGATGAGTAAGGCAGAGTCCCTGCCCCTGGCTCACAGTCAATCACAGCACGCAGTCATGCAAACAGACAGCAGAAAGTGCAGAGCAACTTGGAAACCGAGGGCAAAGAAGGATGGGCTGGGTCTTGGGTGACAAATTGGATTTTTTCAGGTGGGGAGAGAGGGCAGGGCATTAAGACAGGGAGAGGGGGATGTGCACAGATACCGAGCCATGGGGAAGGAGGAAGCGTGTGAGGCCTGAGTGGCCAGCTCTGCAGAGGGGCAGTCAGGGAGCAGAGCTCGAGGTGTGAGGAGGGCCCAGATCAGGAAGGCCCTGCCTATTGCCCTGTTCGGCCTCATGCTCAGGGGCAGGCAGTGGAAGTTGTCCAGCAAAGAGCAGTGCCACTGGGGATCTATCTCCATCCAGATCTAGATTTAAAACATTACCTCTGCTATGGTAGGAGGAATGGGGTCATGGAAACCACTCAGGGGCTGTCACAAGAGCAGAGCCACAATAGGATGAGGGTCTGGACTGAGGTGATACCAGGATGGTGGAGGAAAATCAACTTGATTCTAGAGATTCTCAATGCCAGGTAGGCACTGCAGGCTTGGGCCTGATTGGGGTGCTGACTGGAGGCGGAAGGGGCTTGACTTCACAGCAAGACCCACGGACACAAACAGGAGATGCTGACAGACTCGTCCTGTGTCCCCACATCTATTACGTTCAACCACACAAAATTGCTGAGGTTGACCTAGAAAATGTCAATTTCACATGGCTCAGCCTAATCACAAAAAAAGTAAGGCCCTTCCAATTATACAACATTCTGGAAGAGGCAAAACTAGGGAGACAATAAAAAGCTCAGTGGTTGCCAGGGGTTAGGGAGGAAGGAGGGATGAACCAGTGGAGCACAGAGGATTTTTAAGACAGTGAAAATACTATGTATGATATTGTATTGGTGCATAAATGTCCTTATACATTTGTCCAAACCTATAGAACGTACAACAGCAAGAGTGAACCGTAAAGTAAACTCTGAATTTTGGGTGATAAGGATGTGTCAGGGCAGGTTCATCAATTATAACAAATGTACCACTCTGGTGGGGGATGTTGATCATAGAGGAAGCTGTACAGGTGTGTGGAGAAAGTACCTAGGCAATCTCTGACCATTTTTGTTGTGAACCTGGATCTGCTCCAAAAAATAGTCTATTAATTAAAAAAAAAATAGGACTAAGACTTGAATCCAGGTCTACTAAATCCAAGTATTTTCCTTTCAGCCACATTGTCCACGATTGAACATTTCCAAAGCATTTCTGGTCTCAGAACACCAGCCTGCTAGCTCCCTTTAAATAGCTACCTAAGACTTAAGTCCTTAAAGGATGCATCTTGGAAAGAACATTGTATTAAAGGTAGGGAAGCCTTGCTGAGAAAAAGAAAAAAATGAAAAGTCAATCTCAGCTTCTGGACTTTGCAGACAGGAATATAACAGTTACAGGTTCATTGGGTCTTCATGCTTGCCCCTGAATTCCCCCACTGGTTCCCTGAGGGCTACGGGGCAATGATTCCCTCCCATATTTGGGCTTCAATCTGACCTTCCCTTTCCCCGAGTTATGCTTCAGGAACCCGCCATCTGCACCATCACCTCACATACAGCATTCAGAGTGTCAACTTTAGTGAAGACACAACTAAACCAATAATCATACCAGAGGAATAGAGTGGTGCCCGCAACAGCAGAGAGACAGAGGGCTGGAACAGGAGTGGGAGAGAGAGCAATGAGTCAGGAACAGAGCCCTGCTTCCTTCCCTTCACCCTTTCCACCTCCTCAAAGTCATAACCATGGACACACTCAGTCTCTGCCCAGGACTTTACTCCCTTTGGTCTCCTACCATGCCGTGATTCTGTCTCCAAAGCTTCCACCTCCTGGTCCCCCAACCAGGGTGGAGAGTGCTCCCCAGCTGATACTCCCTCCCATCTCCACCTGTACCCTGGCCTCCAGCCCCTCAATCCCGCTCCCTGAGCCGACAGGCCACACTCAGCATGGCTGACTGAGTCCCCATTCTGAGCAATCCCCTCTATGCTGCAAGAGGCACATGAGGCTGGGTGGATTTGGCGTCTTTTCTTTCCCTTGGGCACTTTCAGATCACCCAAGGCCTGAGGAGGAGGCATGAGGCATGAGGCAGGCTGGCGGGCTTACAGCACCCAGCTCCAGCCCCAGGGCCTGCCGGCAAGCAGAAGGCAAAACGAAGGAAGCCCACAGATGGCCAAGTCTCCTGACCTCTACTTGGCAGAGAAATGCTCAGTCTGGACTTGGGCGTGAGCCATGGTCACCATCCTGCCTGCCCTGGAGGCCCTGAGCACATGTTCTGGGGCTTTGTGCCGGTCAGCAGGTGCACCCAAGGTATGATGGTGGTGGCTAGATCTTGACCTTGAGCAAAGGATATAATGGCTCAGCTTGGTAAAAAAGCAGTTGTTCTGGCTTCTGTAAAATTCTTACTGATGAGAACACAGTTTTCAGGCACTATATGCCAGTTTTATCCTAACATTCCAGAAGGGGAAATAAAGCTTACCTGTTCAGGAAAGTTATGTCAGGAAAGCAGGGCAGGTATTGAAAGGGACTTGTGTCCAGTCCGAGGCCTGATGTGTCAGTGCTTTGTGGGAACTATGCCAGCACTTGCCTCTCTGTTTCTTGGTCTCATCCTCTGATAATCCCTGCCCTTTCTATCTCCTGAGGGTGTGAAAACGATCCTGTGAGATAATGGGTATAGAGGCACTTTGAAAAGGGCAAGGTGGTAGCCTTGCTGTACTAAATCATCCTGCCCAGGATCCTTGGGAGGGCTGAATGAGATAATGGATGCAGAAGCCCCTTGTAAATTATAAAACATGAACTAGATGGAGAATTATTAGTAGCAAGGCATGATTATCTATGTGGTTCCAATAACAACACCATTTTGCCACCTGCTGCCCGGACATCTCTGTAACTGCATGAGTTTACAAGGACATGAACTTTGCATGCTGGGGTTTGGCCAGCTGTAAAATGAGATCCCTCCAGGGATGGCAAACACAGCCAGCTCTCATGGATGCATGGGGACGGTTAGCCTGGAGAGGAGACAGGCAGGTGCAGGGTCACAGGCTTCAGGGAAGATGTGAAGACCTGCTAAATGGAAGGGAGTCAGCTCAGAGGACAGAACCAGCACCTGCAGGTGGTGCAGGTCTCTGCAGGCAGATGTGGCTCAGGCCCCTTCTGCCTTTGAACACAGTGCCTCCTTTAACCCTTGCAGCTCTCTTGCAAGATCAGATTTCTTAACACTCCCGTTTTACAGGTGAAGAAAGCAAGCCTTGGAGGCTTAGGTCCAATGGTGCACATTCATGCACCAGCTTGAATGTGAGCAAACAGGGTTTATTGGCACATCACCATGACTGCCGATGAATCCACCCACGCAATCTATAGCATAAGAGCCATGGTCTGGGAGGCACGGCTTTCCCGGCTGTGTCACAAATGAGTGAGTTTTTCATCATGCAGAGGGTGTAAGCCTGGGCCAGACCAGCCCCTTGTGGAGATGCTGCAGAAGTGGGAAGGGGTAAGCCACATTGAAAGCACTGGTGGAGAGTGTTGAGAATGCAGCTTCCCAGGCCCCATCCTAGAGCTTCATTTTCAGTAGGCCCAGGGAGTAGCTAAGTATGTGCATTTCTGAAGCCCCCAGAGAAGGTGGCCAGCCCCCACAGAGAGCCACTGCCACAACGCTAGAGCCCATCCAGGGTTGAATGTGCAGTGCTGGTGACTGTTTTAATTTCACGGGACAGGCTAGCCGTGATTAAGTTCTGAGTGTCCCCTTTTCTTTAAAGATGATGCTGGCTTGGCCAATCTCATTTCTTCCTCGTCCTTGTCAGACCAGTCTTTGATCCTCATCCTGCGGAAAGCAGGGGTAAGAGGTGAGGGAAAGAGGATGAGTGAGAGAACTGTTGTTTTGAGAAGGAGAGAGATGAAAGACATGTGCAGGAACCCTAGGTCTTTCTAGCATAGCTCCATTGTCAAAGAGAAATGAGTTTTCAAAATTATCCTTGGTTGTGTGTGCCATGTGGGTCCCAACGATGTGGATGATCACTTGAGCAACCTGCACAGCTTTATAAGCATCAGGCCCTGAGCACACAGGTCTCAAGCCATACCTGGACAGGTACCACTGCTTAGCATATCCATAGAAAAAAAAAACAGTTTAAATAACCCCCAAAGTTAAGAGCCTCATCTTTAACTGGCATTCCAGACTTAAGCTGCCTGTCTGCACATCAGAAGATGTCTCCTGATCCCATCTTCTGTGGCAGCTGAATTCTCCAGCTTCAAATGTCTCCCTGCCTTCTGTCTTTGTTACTCAGAACCAGCCATGGCTTACAGCCCTGCATCAGCCTTCACTCATCTATCCAGCTATTAAAAATTCCTCCCTGGGGTTCACTGTTTGCCTCACTGCTAAGCTCGTACATAGACAATAAAAACATAAGTCAGGTTTGGGTCTGGAAGCCTCACCTTGCCTTCCCAGCTATGTTCTAAGATCCTTAAAAGCCAGGACCAAGGAAAAACTTTTTCTGCAGCCATAACCTCCAAACCTAGCTGATCACAGGAATCATCTGGGACTTTGGAATCAGATTGACATTCCTAGCCCAGACCTGCTGCTTCAGAATCCTGGAGGTAGGAGCCCAGGAATCTATTTTCAAAAAGTTCTCTGGCTGATTCTGCTGAATAGTCATAATGGGGAACCACCGCCCTCCAGCATCTATTTAGCACAATGTGGAACACCTGGACTGCTCTTAGACTATCTGTGCTTTAATGATTGATGGATTGATCCAGCAGTCACACACATTTCCCCAGGCCAGTCACACCTGTCTTAGAGTGGCAATTGTGGTACCACCAGCAAGACTTGCCATCCTGTGAGCACCCAGCCGACACCTGCCCAACTCCAGGCAGTGTGCTCAGTGCACAGAGGACTGTCCCACATGAGCTCATGGTTGCCCCTCCTTTGGTGGCCAGATCATTCTCAGCAATGGCTGGGTAGCAGCCTGCTCACCACAGGCTTCTGCTGTCACTCCAGAACCAGCTGCATGACTCAGCACCGGGGTTGCTGTTGGAGGAGCATGCCACTCATTCTCAGAAGCCATTACAGCAAGGTCTGCTCCCGCTTTCTCTGCTTTGCATGCTAAGTCAAGGGTATATCTGCTCCATATGGCAATGCATAATTTACAACACAATTTACTTCCTGCTTATATAGCCTATTCCATACAAAGCTTCCATTTGCATATTTATTAATTTACAAAATTAATGCCATTTTCTTAGTCCCTTACAGGGTGTGTTGCTGGTCTCTTTGAATTAATTTTAATCTAAGGTGGAAACATTTGTTAAGGGAGTTGGCTTAAGCCAAAGTAATCAAATGCGTGGTAATAAATGCCAGTAGGGTATGGGGAAGAGAAGGCAAACATTTATTGACAGCCTAAGTATGTGAGACTCCAAGAAAATTAATGGTGCAGAATGTGAGTCTCCAAAACATCCCTGTAATCACATATTGTTGCTGTTTCATAAATAAGAAAATGGAGACTCAGAGAGAGTAAGTAGCTGGCCCATCGTTACATAGCTAGTAAGTGGGTAGAGCTCAAGATGACCACAAAAGTCAAGAACCAGGGTTTCCATGTGTGCCAATTTGTAGACGTGGAAGAGGTCATTCCTCTCCATTTTTTTTTTCAGAGACAGTACTCAACACTCCAGATATTTCCATGCTCATAGATGCTCTTGCCACATAATGTAACACTTTAGACAGGTGTGGGAGATGCCCACTGAGAATATTAGTCTGCTGGTTGTTACCAGCATTGGAGAAGACCTCCCAGAAGAAACAAACGTCTTGGTCAACGTTCCCAGCTGGTGGCACCGAAAAGGTTTCAACAGGAAGGCAAGTCACTTTCCATTTTAAAAAATCTCTACCCTCAACCCTCCCCATCACTCAGGCCTAAACCTCCTTCCCAACATGAGAAATGGTTCTTCACTATTCCTGTTTTCCTCACTTCCCCATTGATCTTAAGGCTGGGGCAACACGCTCTTCACCCTGTCAAAGACAATGATGCCACCCAGCCTTGGCCACCAATGCCTTTCCACCTGTCTTCGGTCAGATCTCTCCACAGAATTTGTTACTTTCAATCACTGCTTTAATGAAACTTCTGTACTTCTATTGTTCCCCCACAGACCCTCTACTGCTCCCCGCTCTCTGAGTGCAATCTCCCCTTTGCCTTTTCCAGTTCCTCTTTCTCACTCTACTTGGAGCAATTCCCTCGTGACTCCCAAATCTGAATCTCTAATGCCCACCTGGGAGGTTCTTGAGCATTTGACAACACCCAGCTGCCTACCAGACGCATCTCTGTCAGGGCCCCAGGCGGAGCAAGTCAATGTGTCCAAAACCTTATGTGTTCCCCTGAAAACCCATTTTACCTTTAATCTCCTACCTCGGTGAGTTGCACCATATACAGCTTGAGACATTGGTTCTCCTTGGGTATTCCTTCATCCCTTGCACTCAACATTCAATTGGTTGCAAAATATTACCAAGTTCTTCCCAATATACTTCAGAAATCTACCTCTGTAATAACTTCCAATTCTGTCCCCCTGACTTTCCACACCCCAATCTGCCCTAAGTCACCTCTTCATTGTGGTATTGCAGTGGGTTCTCCAGACCTTCCCACATCTCATGTCCAGGCTCCAGTTCTTCCTCCATAACCATATCGATAATCTTTCTAAAACACAACTCTGATGTCCTGACCATCTCACTTAACTTTTCCTTTGCTAACTCCCCACTACCCTTGGATGGATGCAGTCACCTCTGAATTGTGTAGTAGATGCACACTCCCTGAAGGCCAGGATTGGTATGTTTGTTCATATACTTATAGCTCCAAGAAGAGTATATACAGTTGATGCTCAAAAAGCAGTTGTTGAAAGAATGAATACCAGTCCTGCCATTTATTGTAACTCATGTAATTTTAGCTTCATCTCCTACCACTCCTTCCTTAAACCCCAACTTCCAGTGATCTCTAATATCAACATATCATGTTCTAGGCTTTGTCTCAACCCTCCACCTTTGTACATGCTATTCCCCCCTAGTGGGAAATATCTCCCATACTCACCTTTCATGCTCAAAACTCAATTCTGACTTTACCACCTATGGGAAAGTTTCCTTGATGCCCTCACAAGTTAGTTTTAACTCTACGAAACCATCCTGTTGTTCATTTCCAGGACAGAAAGGGAGAACAAAAAATATGAGTAAGCTAAGAATCAGTATCCAACATCCTTGACCAGCCATCAACTGTGGCTTAAGTCCTTCTCAGATGAAAATTTCAGGGTAAGGAATACGTTTTTCTATTTGGATTTTTTGTTCTTAAACACTGGTTTAGCTGCCATATAAATTAGAATTAGACAATATCTGTGTCAGGAGATGTTTCTGCCCAAAGGGAACAAAGACCCTAGGCTCAGTGGCCACCTTTGTCTCCTTCCCATAGGCCTCCAGTTCTGGCTCCTAAGGCCCCATTTGCTGAGGTTGAGCTGAGACAAAGAATGAAGGGAAACACACCTAGGTCAGGAATGTTTGTGCACAGGTCTGGGCATGGCTGGCCTAAGCACCCATGCCAGGCTGTGCTTTGCCTTTGTTTTTTGCCCTATCATTGGCACCTAGCTTCCTAATGAGGAATGGCAGCAGAATGAACAGTGAATTTGCCCCCACCTAAGTTGAAGATGTCCTAAGGCTTATAGAACCAATCATGAAGCAAAGAGAAAATCCAAACGTAAAACTTTAATTTAGAAAAAGCCTCTGAAGTCCAGCTTTACCCTTATTCCTTACACCCATCTCTCCATTCATCCCGCTTTTCATTCAGCAAATATTTACTGAGTATCTACTAGTTGACTAACTTGTGACAGTACCTGCCTTTGAGCCAGGCCAGCAAGGATGATGAAGTCTTGAGCTCCCCCTAGAGGCCAATAGTAATTGCGAGGACGGGAAAGCGATGGACTGCAGGTCAATATAAATGACAATTACTACATCATTCCCCGAGAGAAGAACAGCGAGATGCACAAGGACCCTGAGATGTGAAGGGAGCACTCCCAGGGGCATCAGCCCAAGAGGCCCATTGACGATTCTCTCAGTAGGTGGAAGCCTGTTGCAAAGATATTTGAGCAAAGCAAGCAATTTAGAGCTGTGAACTGTGAACCTCGACCTTCAGAGACAGATCAGAGGAAGGGAGAAAGGAAACTGTCCTGTTCTGTGTGTCTGCTTCCCGCTGTTGTCTACAGTATGTTTTTAATCCACAGATCATCATTAATACATGCTGCTTTTAATACCCACAATAAACCTGAAGGCCAGGTATTATTTTACTCAGGCTGCAGATGAGAAAATCAAAGTCCCAAGTTCACATTAAGAATAGGTGTGGTCTGGAATTTGGACCCTAAATTTTTACACCCCAAAGCCCACACTCTTTGTATGTGCCACACTGCCTTCAGGGAAGAGAAGTGTGGGCTGCAACCACTGTCAGGGTTGAGTGGCATCTGTTTGAGAATCCTACAGACACCCTTGTTGCCTTAATGGCCATGCTGGAGCTTTATATGTATTGCCTCAGTCCCCATAATAGCTGTGAAATGGGTATTATTATCATTATTACCCTCTTTCAGGAATGTTGAGTTAGCCAAGGTCATAGTTAGGAAGTAGCAGATGGATTTGAACACAGTGATGGCCTAGAGCAGGGGTGGGAAAATATTTCCTTTAGGGAGTTCTGAATTGTAGTGGGTGAGGCAGCCACAGACAATACATAAACAATGGGTATGGTGTGTCCCAACAAAACTTTGTGTATAAAAACAGGCAGAGGAATAAAATTGAAAAAAAAAAAACAGGCAGAGGGCTGAATATGGTCCACTGATTGTATTTTGCCAACCCTGTCCCAGACTCTTCTTTGCTTGGTTAAGAGACGGCCCAGAGGAAGGTGCATCCAGAGGGGCCTCAAGAATACTAGACTCAGAGATTCCAGAAACAGACGCAGGATGTGCAAAAGGCTGAAGTTGCAAATGTGTTTGAAAGTGGTAAAATCTGGGTAGAAATGACCTGGCCTGGAACAGGTGGACCACATAGCTGAAGGAGAGACAACTGCCAGGCAAAAATGGGAAGGATACTGTAAGGAGTGCAGGGACCCAAAGATCAACAGATTTTAAAAAGAGGGGAGACCTGGTCATCTTGGCAGGAGCCCTCAGTCAGCTGAGGCAAGTCTAAGGAATCCTGAGAATGGGGCGAGGGAGGCAGGTTGGAGGGGCAACACAACTGTGCAGAGAAGAGTTACCAGTTCTGTCAAATGTCCGCGAAGGGTGAGCAGATAAAGAAAATGTGACGTATACATACAGAGGAACATTTAGCCTCAAAGGGAGAGGAATCCTGTTACACACTGCAACAGATGACCCTTCAGGACACGATGCTCAGTGGAATACAGCAGTCACAAAAAGACAAATCCTATATGACTCCACTTACATGAGGGACCTCGAATGGTCAAACTCGGAGACACAGAAAGTAAAATGGTGGGTGCCAAGGACTGGAAGGAGGGGGAATGGGGAGTTAGTGTTTAATGGGGACAGAGCTTCAGTTTTGCGAGCTGAAAGGTGTTCTGGAGATCTGGTTATTACAAACCAGTGTGAATGCATTTAACATGAGTGAAGTGAACACTTGAAAATGGTTACGATAGTGAATTCTATGTTATATGTGTGGGGTTTTTTTTTTAGCATAGTTAAAAAAAAGAGAGCTAGTGGGGTTGTAAGCTCAGGCAACAGCAGGGGGGAAAGGGAAGCAGAAGAGGACAGTTTAAAGCAGGCAGGCCCATGCTTCAGATACGGCACGCGGCCTCCTGCTGGTCTGGCTGCTCTGTCTCCTCACGGTGCCTGGCGGCGGCTTCAGCTCCCATCACCATGACTGTTTTCCTAATGCTCTGGCCTAGGCCAGCAGCCGTGGGGCTGCACTCCTCTCCCCAGGTCCACTCAGTGTGGTGTCTCCTGCCATATGTCGGGCCACCGTATTCATTTATCATGCCTCCTGAAATGTCTCTTAATTACATTATGTTCACAATCCATAAAACATAATTAAAATATGTAAATCCATTATATTCTTTAATGAGCACATTGAGACCTCGAATTTTTAAATTAGATATAAAATTGATGTGGACCTACAATTATTGATTACTCATGGTAATAAATCACCTTCAATTTGGATTGAGATGACTTCCCTCCTCCCACTGGGTTTTTTGTTGTTGTTTTTGTTTTTGTTTTTGTTTTAGCTTTCCCTGGCACTGTTGGAAATTGCAAGCAATCTTTTAAGAATGGCGATGCCTGGCTTGCTGTAACTTGGCAATATTAGCAACAAAAGCAATAACTAATGCTTGGATTGCTGCTGAGGAGCTTGCTGAAGGCTTGCACAAAACTTTTTTTTTCACTTATGCTTTTGTAACAGTTTTATATTTGTTTTCATTTCAATATTAATATATGGTTTTTCATTCTTCTGGAAAATATCAGAAGTATCACTAAGCCTTGTCTCTCCATGCTCGTCTGTTGCTCATACCCTAGCCACGCCTCATCCTCCTACTCAAACAAGTCAATTACTTTTTGCCAGACATAACCCATGTTGCTGCCTGCCTCCACATCTCTGCATAGGCTGTCTCTTCAGTAAGGGTCTTTCTCTCATTTCTCTGAGGAATTTGTACGAATTTCCAAGCCCAGGTTAAAGATCTTTTTCGAACCACCTTGACAATGTTAGTGGCTTTGTATTAAGGCCAGTACTACTGCTCTGCTTTCTATTAATGCCTTCCATGGGTACCTTTTTTATGTGCACTGTAATTTTTTCATTGGACCCTCATACTGGCCATGCAAGACAATCATTAAAGGTATGACCCTCATTTTATAGGCCATATGCTTGTAAAGCTCATAAAGGTTAATTGATTTGTCCAAGGCCTTGCAGCCTGTAGGCAGGGCCTCTGCCAAGACCCAGGCACACAAATGCCTGGGCCCTGCTCTGTCTGACAGAGAAGCTCCCTCCTTCTTGTCAATCTTCTCTAAAGGGCCTCTCTCTCCCAAGCTCCACACACCTGCTACCAATATACTACAGAAGCTTTAATAAAGTACATTCTTCCCCTTCTGATACAGTTCCTTCCCACCATAGCCGAAGAGTTTACCTCTGTTTTCATAAGCTTAAGGTTGGCTCCATAGTTTAAACTAGAAGTTAAGCATACAGGTTTAGAGCCTCACAAAGCCTGAGCTTGAATCCCAATTTGCCCACTTACTAAATGTGTGATCTTGTTAAACCTCTTAGACATGGTACCTTGATCCTTAATATGGGAATAAACAACAGTAACTACCTCAAAGGCTGCGAGGATTCAGTAAAATAGCACTTGTAAAACGCTGGCTTTTGTCAGTAATCACTGATTGTTAACTTTGATCATTATTACCATTTTCATCCTTATTATTATTCTAACCTAGGGAATCCTCTCCCTTTGGGGATGAGGTTTTGCTCCGGAATATTCTTTTAAACATTTCCTAGGACTATAAGGAGCAAAGGGAACCAAGATGACTACCCACCAAGAAGGGGTTTTCCTTAAGTGTTAGAGATATGTTTTTGCTACAATACATCTGCAAGGGGCCCAGGAGATTATTAAATTATTTGGAAGTCCAATTCCCTCTTTTCCCAGGTTAGAAATCTGAATCCCAGGAAGATAAAATGATTCACTCATCCTTCATTTTCTTTTGATAAACATCTATTAATTGCCTAAATATCTATAAGTTGGGTACTGGTCTAAGTACCAAGGTAAGACAGCAAAAGCCTATTTAATCCAACATATCTGAAGAAGAGTAGCAATAGATCACTTTGTCAATCACCAGCATATCTACAATGCCTACCATAGGGTCTAGCACACAGAACAGTGCATATTTGTTGAATCATGGTACAGTTACCATTCCTACTGCATCTAATGACCCATAATAACATTATTTCTTTGGAACAAATTCTAACCCAAGTCACTAGAATTACAGCTTCCTCTTAGAAATGTGGCTCTAAATTGTCAGTGTGTATCAGAATCACCCAGGGTACTTGTTGTTAAACCCCAGACAGCTGAGCCCTACCCCCAGAGTTTCTGGTTCAGTAGGTCTGCGGTGGGGCCCAGGAATTTGCATTGTGTATGTGTTCCCAGGAGATGCTGAAGCTCCTGGACCAGAACTACAGATCGGCAACTACTGCTCTCAAGGGTGGCAGAGCACTAGATGAAAGGAGCTTGAATCCCTGAATCACCACATGGAAGACTCACCCTGGAGCATGAGAGAGAAACCAACTTAATCATGTTAAACCTCTGAGGTATCTGTTACAAAAGCTAGAATTACCTAACACAGAATAAAAGGTAGTGATTTCCATGAAGAAGAGGAAGGTTTGATAAGCTTAGGCCTTTATTTGTTATTCCTGACTTAAAATATAAGACTCTCCATACTCTAACCTTTCCCCACAAGTCACTCATCACCACCCTCATACTCTAATTTCTAGGTCCATCAGGTTTCAGGAGGTGCATGGAAGAAAGAGGCCAAGAATACTGCCACCTCAGTTGACCATAAGATAACCTTCTGAAAGTTTAGCTACAAAATAAGAATATAGTGAAAAGCACATTCCTTCTGTAAGGGGTATCTGCTTAATGCCAATTATGGATAGACACTGTTCTAAGAAGTATAAAACAGTGATGAACAAGATATCCAAAGGCTGAGAGGAAAGATATGTAGGGTCATCCTCAGGGTACTCACTGGCTCCCAGATGGAAGCAAGGCATAACCATAATCTAAATGAATGGTTTAACAATCTCAATAAATTAGAATTCTGTTTTGAACCAGAAGGGCCATTTGTTGGTCAATGTGGCAAAGATTCAGGGAGGCACTGGAAACATCTCTGTCCAGGAGAAAGAGAGCCCAAGAGCCCCTTTGACTTTTCCTCCTTGGAGAGAAGTGATTCAAGCTTCTTAGCTAAGAATCCATCTTCTTTGAACCTGTGTATGGGTTCACAAAGTCATGATATGCTGATGAAAGCACTCATCTTCATTGTTAGTTAGGTTTGTCAATGGAAACTAACACAAGATTTCTGGATATATATCAGTCTATCAAGAGTTGGGCTAATGTGAGTCTCTCTGAGGAGTAAATTTCTTCACAATACATTGATAAAAATCAACTTTCCAGGTTTACTCAGCTCAAAGGGACATTTCACAGACCATGGCCCCATGTGAAACCCCAATGACACCTAATTGGTCAAAATTCCCTGGTAATCTTCCACCTTTACCACATGCCTTTTTTTCAAACATTGACCAAAACTGGTTGTAGTTTCATTCTTTCAGGCCTTGTGTATGCTCATCTCTCTGCCTACGACTGGCAATTTGCCTTAGCTATCTGATGAACTCCTCCATTTCCCTCAAAATCCAATTCAAGTTTGTTTCCTAGGCTAGGACTCTGAGATGTATCAGTGGCAAAGGTCACCGTTATAGTCAAAGTACCTCATGATTTATTTACTTGTCTGCTCCTTCATTGGACTGTGAGGTTCTATAGGAACCGTGACTATGTATCCACACCCACACATACCTGTCATTGCCTGCACAGGACATGCCATGTGTGTGTGTGAATAAATGAATGAATGGCTTTTACACAGGAAAGGGCTATGGCTATGTAAAGTAGATTTTGAACAAATATTTTATGTCATTGTCTCTAACTTTCTGCCTTGCTTTAACCAGTATCATCTGCTCTTTCCCTCCATTCCAATATAAAAGATTCTGCTGAGATATTCATGGAAAGATGCTCCTCTTGGTCCCTTCGGGGAAATTGTCCAACCACACAATACTAATTTCATGCAACTTAAGTGGTCCGGACATTTAGCTTACCTCTCTCATTTATACTACAGTAAGAATCTGAGATATGCTTGTTTAAGAGACAGAAGGAGACAGCCTCTAATCTACACATGATTTCTTCTCAATTGCTCTCTTTCTACAATGGCAGATGGTTCACAGGCCCATCCTGGGAATGTTATGATACTTAAAGCACAAGAACAGTCTAGTGGGGAAAAAAAGAGAAATGAAGATGAGATCAAAGACAATTACCATTTGTTTATGCTTCAAATCCCATTTACAGGGGGAGTGCAGCTCAAAAACGGAGGGTGGGAATGGGGTGGGGAGAGAGGCAGTTAGTTACATGCAAGATCAAATCTGGAGGATCAGGCAGATACAGTAAATTGACAGCACAGATGTTTATTTCATACAGGTTAAGACCTCATTTCTTCCAATCTGCTTATTTAAACATCAGGGCTTCCCTAAGGCAATCTTCATTTCTTGCATGAAAATTTCAGTTAAATAAAAATAAAAATTTTCAGTATTTAAAATTTTTGCAATATTACAAATGTATAATGTCCTTAACATTTAATTAACTTCTACAGATCAGATGAATAATTTAAAAGAAAAACACTAACACCTGGATCTTCGCATAGAACAAAAATTATGAAAATATTCCTAAAAATTTTTTAATAACATGCAGTGACACCAGAAATGGAAAACATTTACAACAAAGTTGCAAGCTGTATTTTATTATTTCAAAAGAGCAAAACTAGCAAATAGCACAAATGGTGATCCAAATTTTAATCAATATATAATACAGACTACATCTTCATATAGTGCTGGTTGATAGGAAATCAGTTGATTCCATCTTTTCAGAAATATCTATAAAAAGAATTTAAATTACACAAACATTATTCTTAAATTCTAGTTCTGGAAAAGCTTTAAGAAATAGTTCAAGATGGGACAGAGAGGAAAAGTTGATAAAAAAAGATATTCATCTTCCTGTGTTGACAGGTACTAACTGTGCTATTGAGGGTGAGGATTTAATGATATGAGTAACTGCTGAACCACTGTGTTGTATACGTGAAACCAACATAAGATTATCTATCAATGATACTTGAATTTTAAAAAATTCAAACACCAGGAACCTTACAGGGAAAAAAAATGTTCATCACAATATTATTATTAATAAAGTATAATCAAGAGCAATTTAAATACATCCTAAATCTGAAAGTGTGGTTTGTTCCCAATATAATCCCACAACAAAATAATCTTTCTTTCATCATTAGCTTTGTTTACATTTAGAAGTTGGATAAACAACCATGTCTGTTTTCTTCTAGTTCATTTGTGTTCTTATTTCTTCCATTTAACCCTTAATTCTACATGGAATTTATTTTGATATGGGATGGGAAGAGTCAGAGGACATGATTTTACCACTGTCTGATGCCCTGAGCAAATAATATAACCTCCTTGAGTCTTAATTAACTGGCCCATGAAAAACAAAGGTGATCACACTGACCTTATGAATTGGCTGTGAATCTGAAGCGCGTCTGTGCATATAGAACTAGTGAGCATTGTTTCAGTTGGCAACCAGGCTCAAGGGTTTAGGATCTGAAGGGGAATCACTCAATTTGTCAGGAGTCAGGTAGAGTATAAGAACTGGAATAGCCAAGGAAATCATTCTGGGAAAGGCAACTTTGAGTCACATATTAAATATAAGGAGAAAGAAACTCCTACGTCCAGCCACAAGGAAATAATTAGGATTAGAGTTCCAATCTAGCCTAGGATGTGAGATAAAATGAACCGGAAGTTTTCAAAAATTGAACAATAGCACTGGACAATGATCTCTACAAAAGGGAAACAAACGAGGGAGGCCTAGGCGTACCCCACCTCACTGCCTGCAGAGAGGTTTGTTGGCTAAGCACATGGAGAAGGACAAAGCAAACCTGGGTGGCCTTATAGAACTGAGGAGACAGTGTTTGGGGTCTGGGCGGAGGGCAGAAGACCAGGATTTTCACGGAAGGGTACCAGAGAAGAGAAAGCAAAGAAAGAGAGATTCGGATATAATGTTCTTGCGTCTTTGCCTGGATACTCATCTGCTCATGTGTGAGGAAACTAAGCAGGCTGAGAAAGAACCTCTGGAAAGTAGGCAGAATAATTCCCAGGAATGAGGAGGGATGAGTGTAATTTAAATCCCCACCATGCAGAGCGAAGAGATCTAACACACTGAGCACAGACCCTCCTCAGGATTATATCGCCTCACTAGCAGGGTGCTAGACCGAATATGTGTCCCCCCAGCCCTGCCTCCAGAATTCACATGTTGAAATCTACTCCCCAATGTGATGGTATTTGGAAGCATGGCCTTTGGGAGGTGATTAGGTCATGAGATTGGAGCCCTCATGAATGAAATTAGTGTACTTATAAAAGAGAACACACAGAGCTCCCTCACCCCTTCTGCCTTGTGAGGACACAGTGAGAAGATGGCATCTCTGAACCAGGAAACAGGTCCTCACCAGAAACTGAATCCACAGCACCTTGATCTTGGACTTCCCAGCCTCCCAAACTGTGTGAAGTAAATGTTTGCTGTTTAATCCCCCAGTGTATGGTGTTTTTGTTATAGCAGACCAAACAGACTAAACCACAGGACCAAGGTATCCTAGACTCAAGGTTGTTCTAGACCTGCCTTAGAAAGTTTTAATCTCAAAAGTTTTAGTGATTCCAAATATCTTAATTCTGTCCCAGATCAAAGTCCAAAATATTTGAAAATATATCCAGCAACTTGGGGCAAGATAACCATCAACCTCTCTCCTGGTTCCCATCATCAATAGCTAGATACCTGGAAAACAAGGAACCCTACTCTTTCTGCGCCTGACACCAAACTTTGCAATAGGAACCTCCCCTCTTGAGTCTCGATTTATTTTAAAAATTTGCATTTATCACAATCTGGAACTCTGGAAAGTACAGCTTTGGTTCTAAATTAAAATATGGTCTGAGGGGATTCGGGATTAAAGATGGCAATGTGAGAGAAGAGACAGAGGCTTCCTCCTAAAACAATTAGAAAATGTAATTGACGCAACTAATCCTGAGAGAGCAACAGGAAAGAAGACGGCATCAGGCTGCACACACCTGGAGAAAAGAGCAGACCTCACCAAATGGGGTAACATACCAGAGCTGTGGCTCCATGGGACCCGAGCCCTTCCCACACCCCAGCTCACTGGTGGGAGAAAGAGAAATGGAGCAGGGAGGGAGTGGAAGGCTTCGGACTGCTGAATACCTAGCTCCAGAAATCTGCTCTGGGAGGACAAACCTACATTTCATGGTGCTTTCATGAGACTCGCATGACTACCAGGTTGGAAAGTTAATACAGGCAGAGGTCCTGGGGAGACTGGGATTCCAGCTGCTTGTGGAAAGCAGGGATCCATATCCGGCTGCTCTGGGACAAAAACTTATACCTGTGTGACCGGCCCACTGGCTCAGGCAGTGGAGACAGGCACAGCAGCCAGGAGGTGGGGAACAGTCCTTTCCTCCCCCCAGGTACCAGTACTGCTCCCCTGCGACCCCTGACATTCCTTCAGGGGCTGAACAGCTCCAGAATAGAACTTCTGGACACTAGAGAGCACCATATACAAACATGAAACACCAAAGGAACCTTGTCCAGAGTAAAATTATTAATACAACTCCCGAGAAAGATTTAAATGATATGGACCTCGTGACTCTTCCTGAAAGGGAGTTCAAAATAAAAATCATCAACATTCTAATGGAGGTACAGAAAGACATCGAAGAACTCAGGAATGAATTCAGGTCGGAGATCCAATCATTGAAGAGCATGATGGAGAGTATTAAAAGCAGGTTGGATACAGTGGAGGAGACAATAAATGAAATAGAAACTAGAGAAGAGGAATACAAAGAAGCTGAGGCACAGAGAGAAAAAAGGATCTCTAAAAATGAAAGAATATTGAGAGAACTGTGTGACCAATCCAAGCGGAACAATATTCGCATTACAGGGATACCAGAAGAAGAAGGGAGAAAGAAAGGGATAGAAAGTGTTTTTGAGGAGGTAGTTGCTGAAAACTTCCCCAATCTGGGGAAGAACATAGTCTCTCAGGCCATGGAGATCCACAGATCTCCCAACACAAGGGACCCAAGAAAACAACACCAAGACACATAGTAATTAAAATGGCAAAGATCAAGGATAAGGACAGATTGTTAAAAGCAGCTAGAGGCAGAAATAAGATCACATACAAAGAAAATCCCATCAGGCTAACGTCAGACTTCTCAGCAGAAACCGTACAGGCCAGAAGGGAGTGGCATGATGTATTTAATGCCATGAAGCAGAAGAGCCTGGAACCAAGATTACTTTATCTGGCAAGATTATCATTTAAATTTTAAGAAGGGATTAAACAATTTCCAGATAAGCAAAAGCTGAGAGAGTTTACCTCCCACAAACCATCTCTACAGTCTATTTTGGAGGGACTGCTATAGATGGACTTAATAACACACTTCTAAATAGTCAATGGATCAATGACCAAATTAAAATGGATATCCAGCAATATATGGAAATAAATGACAACAGCAACACAAAGCCCCAACTTCTGTGGGATGCAGCAAAAGCAGTCTTAAGAGGAAAGAATATAGCAATCCAGGCATATTTAAAGAAGGAAGAACAAACCCAAATGAATAGTCTAACATCACAATTACCAAAATTGGAAAAAGAAGAACAAATGAGGCCTAAGGTCAGCAGAAGGAGGAACATAATAAAGATCAGAGAAGAAATAAACAAAATTGAGAAGAATAAAACAATAGAAAAAATCAATGAAAACAAGAGCTGGTTCTTTGAGAAAATAAACAAAATAGGTAAGCCTCTAGACAGATTTATTAAGAGAAAAAGAGAATCAATACACATCAGCAGAATCAGAAACGACAAAGGAAACATCACGACGGATCCCACAGAAATACAAAGAATTATTAGAGACTACTATGAAAACCTATATGCTAAGAAACTGGAAAACCTAGAAGAAATGGACAACTTCCTAGAAAAATACAACCTTCCAAGACAGACCAAGGAAGAAACACAAAATCTAAGCAAACCAATTACCAGCAACAAAATTGAAGCAGTAATCAAAAAACTATCCAAGAAAAAAAAACCCGGACCAGAAGGATTTACCTCAGAATTTTATCAGACATACAGAGAGGATATAATACCCATTCTCCTTAAAGTTTTCCAAAAAATAGAAGAGAAGGAAATACTCCCAAACTCATTCTATGAAGCCAACATCACCCTAATACCAAAACCAGGCAAAGACCCCACCAAAAAAGAAAATTACAGACCAATATCCCTGATGAACGTAGATGCAAAAATACTCAATAAAATATTATCAAACAGAATTCAAAAATATATCAAAAGGATCATACACCACGACCAAGTCGGATTCATCCCAGGGATGCAAGGACGTTACAACATTCAAAAATCCATCAACATCACCCACCACATAAACAGACAGAAAGACAAAAACCACATGACCATTTCCATAGATGATGAAAAAGCTTTTGACAAAATTCAACATCCATTCATGATAAAAACTCTCAGCAAAATGGTATTATAGGGCAAGTACCTCAACATAATAAAGGCCATATATGATAAACCCACAGCCAACATCATACTGAACAGTGAGAAGCTGAAAGCTTTTCCTCTGAGATCGGGAACAAGACAGGGATGCCCACTCTCCCCACTGTTATTTAACAAAGTACTGGAGGTCCTAGCTATGGCAATTAGACAAAACAAAGAAATACAAGGAATCCAGACTGGTAAAGAAGAAGTTAAACTGTCAGTATTTGCAGATGACATGATATTGTACATAAAACACCCTAAAGACTCCACTCCAAAACTACTAGAACTGATACTGGAATACAGCAAAGTTGCAGGATACAAAATTAACACACAGGAATCTGTGGCTTTCCTATACACTAACAATGAACTAATAGAAAGAGAAATCAGGAAAACAATTCCATTCACAATTCCATCAAAAGAATAAAATACCTAGGAGTAAACCTAACCAAAGAATTGAAAGACCTATACCCTGAAAACTACAAGACACTCTTAACAGAAATTAAAGAGGACACTAGCAAATGGAAACTCATCCCATGCTCTTGGCTAGGAAGAATTAATATAGCCAAATGGCCATCCTGCCCAAAGCAGTATACAGATTTGATGCAATCCCTATCAAATTACCAAAAACATTCTTCAACAAACTGGAACAAATAGTTCAAAATTTCATATGAAAACACCAAAGACCCTGAGTAGCCAAAGCAATCCTGAGAGAGAAGAATAAAGTATGGGGTTTCTCACTCCCCAACTTCAAGCTCTACTACAAAGCCACAGTAAGCAAGACAATTTGGTACTGGCACAAGAACAAAGCCACAGATCAGTGGAACAGATTAGAGGCTCCAGATATTTACCCAAACATATATGGTCAATTAATATTCGATAAAGGAGCCATGGACATACAAAAGGAAATGACAGTCTCTTCAACAGATAGTGCTGGCAAAACTGGACAGCTACATGTAAGAGAATGAAACTGGATCACTGTCTAACCCCATACACAAAAATAAATTCAAAATGGATCAAAGACCTGAATGTAAGTCATGAAACCATAAAACTCTTAGAAAAAAACATAGGCAAAAAATCTCTTGGACATAAACATTAGCAACTTCTTCATGAACATATCTCCCTGGGCAAGGGAAACAAAAGCAAAAATGAACAAGTGGGGCTATATCAATCTGAAAAGCTTCTGTACAGCAAAGGACACCATCAATAGAACAAAAAGGTACCCTACAGTAAGGGAGAATATATTCATAAATGACAAATCTGATAAAGGCTTGACATCCAAAATGTATAAAGAGCTCGTGCACCTCAACAAACAAAAGGCAAATAATCCAATTAAAAAATGGGCAGAGGAGCTGAACAGACAGTTCTCCAAAGAAGAAATTCAGATGGCCAACAGACGCATGAAAAGATGTTCCACATCGCTAGTTATCACAGAAATGCAAATTAAAACCACAATGAGATATCACCTCACACCAGTAAGGATGGCTACCATCCAAAAGACAAACAACAACAAATGTTGGCAAGGTTGTGGAGAAAGGGAAACCCTCCTACACTGCTGGTGGGAATGTAAATTGGTTCAACCATTGTGGAAAGCAGTATGGAGGTTCCTCAAAATGCTCAAAATAGACTTACCATTTGACCCAGGAATTCCACTTATAGGAATTTACTCTAAGAATGCAGCACTCAAGTTTGAAAAAGACAGATGCACCCCTATGTTTATCGCAGCACTATTTACAATAGCCAAGAAATGGAAGCAACCTACATGTCCATCACTAGATGAATGGATAAAGAAGATGTAGTACATATACACAATGGAATATTATTCAGCCATAAGAAGAAAACAAATCCTACCATTTGCAACAACATGGATGGAGCTAGAGGATATTATGCTCAGTGAAATAAGCCAAGTGGAGAAAGACAAATACCAAATGATTTCACTCATCTGTGGAGTATAAGAACAAAGGAAAAACTGAAGGAACAAAACAGCAGCAGACTCACAGAACCCAAGAATGGACTAACAGTTACCAAAGGGAAAGAGATTGGGGAGAATGGGAGGGTAGAGAGGGATAAGGGCAGGGAAGAAGAAAGGGCGCATTATGATTAGCATGTATAATGTGTGGGGTGGGGGAAAGGGGAGGGCTGTGCAATACAGAGAAGTCAAGTAGTGATTCTACATCTTACTATGCTGATGGATTCTGACTGTAATGGGGTTTGTGGGCGGGGGGGGACTTGGGGTAAGGGAGAGCCTAGTAAACATAATGTTCTTCATGTAATTGTAGATTAATGATAACAAAATAATAAAATAAATAAATAAATATGGTCTGAGAGCAAAACCATATCCTAGACTACATATAGCACAACCAAATATTGGAAAATTCATTAAGAGCAAGGCTGTTGAGCTAGATACGCTACTCGCTTGTTCGGAGACTTTGAGAGAATGATTTAATATCTTGAAACCTCATTGCTCATTTATAAAATGAAACAATATTGTTATTATGAGGATTAAATGTGGTATTTTAGGCAAATGTGTTTTTCTTGAATATAGTAAGGGCTCAAAACACCATTAAATGCACACTTATGCCTGCCAGGCAATTCAATACCTTTGGGCTCTAATATATGCTCGCTGATCTTTGTGACTTGTTGGACTTCTGAGTTATGACTTCTTAGATGATATGATCCTCTGTGATTTAACTGAGTAGGATAAATTTGTTCAAACATTCCTTCAATAGTCTTCATCATTATCAGTTTATAAAGCTCAAAATATGTTAATTTGGCCAAGAAAACCTGCCATGTCTTCTTCCCCCAAGGAATTCAGAAGGATTCCATGGAGCAATCTAATAGAAATGCTGAAGGAATGCTACTTTGCCTTCCTATGCTGGACTGTAACTGCCTGCTCCTTCTCTAATTTTCCACAAAAGTATTTTCCCCTAATGGATCTCCTCAAAAAGTACCTTTTGATTCTCTTAGTCCCAACAAGTTGAAGACACCTGAATTGTGCACACGGGCTCAGTGTGGCAGTGTAAGTCATCTATTCTAGCTGACCTAGACCTTACCTTCTCTAGATAACTCCCCAAATAAGTTGAAACTAATAACCAAAAATATAGAAAAAATCAAGAGTACTGACAAAGTGTGTTTTCTGCAGGAAATATGCATTATTTTTATATTATGAAACTTACAATAATTGTCAGCCTGTGTGAGGGATCTCATCTCAGACACAGCTAAACACAGAGCCAGTTGTATTCTCACAGCGGCACATTCTGTTCTGACACTTGAACCACTAGGACAAACATCACATTTTTCATCTGTTTCCTTCTTAAGTGGTAGTCCAGTCCAGTGATTTCTGCAATCCAATCTGGTTATAAAAGTCTGAGGCTCTCTGGGAAGAACAGTCAGTCAAACTCAAGTTCTTTTCATTATCTCAGCCATTTTGCCACTTCAAGTTCTGTCTGAAACTCGCCCACTGCAGTGTCCAGATAACTCTCAAGACTCAGGGGTCTCATGCTTCTCTGTTACCACTGCGCGAAGAGGATGGCGGGCTGGAGTGAGAAGAGAAACGCACACACCGAGCTCCTAGACCTCGGGACACTCTTCTCTGAGCTCAGCTCTCTCCAAATTATCTCTCCTAGCCTCCAGAAAGGCAGATGACTGGATGATTTTGCTCCTGACATGGAAACAAACTGACATGTCACACTAAGAACCAGGGCCCTTTTAAATTTGGCATTTGGGTGTTTAGCAATACGTTCTCAAAATCATACTGTAATTCCTTCAATATTACACAATTGTGGCAGTTAGGAAAGCATCTTATATCTTCATGGAGCATGTATTTTCATTTTTTTGTGACCTTTAGCCTATTCATTTCAGGAAAACTTCTCATTCTCAAAGCTCTCTAGGTCTAAATTCATATGGCCAAGTGCAAATGCCTGTTAATTCTCTATTTCTCTCATGTTTTCACCTAAGACATCTCCTCAAGATCTCCAAAGGCTAAGAAAACATTTTTTTCAATAGATCTGTCATTGAAGAGATTCATTAAAGGACTACAGAGACATATGTCTAGATACAAACAAACAAGAAATTCTTTCACCATCCACATCCTCTGGTAACCTGCTATGTGCACATTCCATCCATCCGCTTAGAAGATACCCCATTTTCATTGATCTAGTAGTATAAAGTCACTTTCAAAACCACTATTGCACTTATCCATGCAACTCACATCAATCTAAACATCACAAACTTATCATTACCATTTCCTATAATTTCATAGTGAAGCTATAACCAACATCCACACTGACAACTGTGGACTTCACACCATCAAATAAACTGGAATCGGAGGAGACACCAGAATAGGATTCCTCCCTCTCAAATGTGGTTTAAATCTTATGTGTAGAAAGAAGACCAAATATTAAGCCACATGCTTTCTCTATAAATTTACCCAATTAGGCAGACTAAGCACATACATAGGTCACCAACAAAGGACACTAAAAACAGTTCATCCTTGGAGAATTTTATTCAAAGCACTTACTCAAAATATTTAGAATGAAAAAGTCTGGTAACATCAAGTGGAAGCATGGCTATAGAGCAGACGAATTCCACTGCTAGCGGGAGTGAAAATTGGTACCGCCACTTCAGAGAACAATTTGGTAACACTTAGAAAATGTGAGGATGTACGTCTCCTATAATCCAGTGATTTCTCTCTCCAGGATTTATCCTGCAGAGTCCTTTGCACAGGTACAGATACACACAAGAAGGAATGCTCACAGCAACACTGATCATAATAGCAAATATTCAGAAATAAACTCCATCCATTAGTAAGAGAAGAGATGAATCAGTCATGGCATATTCATATGGTTCTGCAAGAATAGTCAAGTAGCTTCAGAAGTCATCCAGGTAGGTAGTTCTCAAACTTGCCTGTATGTTAAAATCACCTAAAAAGCTTTAAAAACACAGGTTACAGATCAGAACATTTGGGAGGGTATGCAAAGTCTGGTGCACTTACTGCTATAGGATATAATATTTTTGAAACAATGATCTAGGTTTTTCATAGATTGATCACTGAAACTATGGTCTGGAGGGGTAGATTGACTTGTCTAAAGTTTTATCCACCTAGGGCAAGTGGAGAACCTTGACCCTGGTCCAAGCTTTCTCCAGTACATCACACTACCTTCCTACAGGTCAAAAGAAGGTAATATAGTTGAACTGATTAGTTACTTCGTCAAAAGTATTAAACTGCATATGTTGACCTTAACTTAAGAGAGCATATCATCTTTCTTATCTGTCCTTTTTGATCTGCTGATCTTGGTAAATACTCTGAATTTGTGGTTCTTCTCTCTGAACCAGGAAGTTTGAATTTAATGGGATCTTGAGAGACAGAGATGAAGATGGAGATAGAGAATGCAATAGAGATAGAGAGATAAGGGTAGGAAACAGAGATAATAATGTTTTCTTTTTCTCTTCTCCACAGGATAAGAACACACATAGGAGTGAGAACATTGTGTTAAAGACCCAGATTTTCCTTGGAAAGTCAATTAACCTTTAAGTCCCTTTGGTTTGGCTGTCACATGGGTAAACTGTGACATTTACCCTCAATGTACCTCCCTTCAGAAGCAGAGCTTATATTTTAGATCTGGTCTTGGCCTTTAGCAGGATTATGGGCTGATTGGTTTGCATTGCTGTTCAGTTCAGCAGGACATTGTTCCACTTCTAATACTGCAGTGGGTGCAATGGGCTGTAGGAAGTACTGGGGGCAAAACCACCATTGCATGAATGGGTATTCCAGCAAGAAGATCAGGAGAATGCGGTAGTCCCTGTCATCAGGAGAAATGAGAGAGTGTATCGCCTTAATGGTGAGATGTGGAGTTCTCATGTGCATTCACCATTCTCTTGTTGCTTCATTCATTATTCATTCATTCCATAAACATTTATTGTGTCTCCCAGGATACAGATGCGAATACAGGGCCTTCCAAAATTTATAGTGTAAAAGGGAAAATAGACAATTATATAAGTAATGCTAAAGTGAGATGGAATGAACAGGGAGCTGTGGGTAAAAAAAAGTAGGGGTGTCTTAGTACTAGCTTCTGGAGAGAGAAAGAGCCTTCCAGGGGAAATGACATTTAACTGACACCTGCAAAGTGAGGCCCGAATCAAGCAAAGACACAAAGCATGTCCAAAGCCTCAGAAGCAAGAGAAACCATCCAATAACTGCAGCTGAATACAGCGGAGAAACTGAATGCATGGGAGAGCAGGTGGCAAGAGGTGAGACCAGAAAGGTGGCCAAGAGTCAGACGAGGATTATATGGCCATATTTCCTCTAACGGAAATTGGCTGCCACGTGGAAAACAGTGAAGCTCTGTTCTTCTCCTGATCATG
This sequence comes from Manis javanica, assembly GCF_040802235.1. Lineage (NCBI taxonomy): Eukaryota > Metazoa > Chordata > Mammalia > Pholidota > Manidae > Manis > Manis javanica. The sequence goes on along the minus strand of NC_133165.1, from coordinate 37,682,329 downwards.
TCCCTCTTCTACCATTAGAGGTAACACCGTTCTGAATGGCGTGTTCCTCACGCCCATGCTTTTCCTTACTCTGTGTTTGTGTGTGGGTATATGCATATATATGTATAATGTAATTATATATAACATACAATGATTATATATAGTTGTATATAGTATATAGCAATTATAAAATAATAAAATACATGATTAAGAATAAAAGTGTTAATTTGCTTTGTATAATTCTTAAAAAATATAATATACAATTATATGTAATATAATTATATATAATACATTACAAAATAATGTTATATTACATTGTTATAGTATATATAATTATGCATAATATATTAATATATATAACATTATATAATATATGTCACACTTTCACATTTTTTCACTTCATGGAAATGGTGGTATACTGTAAAAACTCTTTGGCAAGTCACTTTCTCACTGTTTTTGAGTTTCAACCTTGTCAATAAAGCCATGATGCTTTTTTTCATATTTTGTGAATTTTTATTACCTTTGTCATGAGAAGAAACAATATACAACTGTTAACAAAAGTCATCAGAAATGTTTTGTTTATAGGACACCTGTTCTTCTTCATGATGTTATTCATTAACTTTTATCTATTTCTTCTCATTTAGCCACAAGCTGATGATAACAAGCTGAGGATTTGTACTGTTATGCTTCTTGAACTTTTTTATTTCCAACATTTTCACTTTAATAAGTTTTTGCCATACTTTATCTTGGATACTCTACTTAAATTTACTATAACATACTCTGCTTTAAATTTAATATCCGATTTGATTTTAATACTGCTAACCCTGATTTCTTTTCATTCTAATTTATGAAATTGGCCAAACATTGTAATTTTAGTCTTCCATCCCATTTTCTATTAGTATTTCTGTTAAAAGTAGGAAATATATGAGTGAAAAAAATTCCAGTCTGACTTATCACACTTTTAAAGTGAGAATTTAAGTTAATACTTTTTACTATGATTTTGCTCTTCTTATGAAATTTTAATCATATTTTAAACTATCTACTTTATGTTCCTTTATTATGTCTATTTGTTTTCCAATGAATAAACCATTTCATTCATTTATTCAAGAGCTATTTATTGAGTACTTACTCTACATATGACTATTTCCCTTAAAATGTTGCTAAAATGTGAAAAATAAGCAAATTATTTACAATTCTACCAGCAATTATCTCACAACACTTGATATTCTCACAATTTATATTTACATAATCATATCAATCAAATCAAAACCATTTTTTTCACTTTGGTTAAAAACATAAGATTTTCCATCTTAACCATTTTTAAGTGTACAACATTGTTAACTATATGCACATTATTGTGCAACAGATCTCTAGAAATTTTTCCTTTTGCAGAACAGAAATTCTATGCCATTTGAACAACTCTGCTTTCCTTCTGCCCAGCCCCTGGCAACAACCATTTTACTTTCTGTTTTCAAGAGTTTGACTACTTTAGATAACTTCATAAGTGGACTGTCAAGTATTCACCTTTTTGTCTTCCAATGAAACAGACTGGCTTATTTCACTTAGTGTATTGTCCTTGAGGTTCACCCGTGTTGTCACATATTATAGAATTTCCTTCTTTTCAAAAGCTGAATAATATTCCATTATGTGCACATGCCACCTTTTCTTTATTCATTCATTCATTCATACACATTTTGGTTGCTTTCACTTCTTGGCTACTCTGACTAATGTCAAAATGAACACAGGTGTGCAAATTATCTACAAAATCCTATTTTCAATTATCTTGGATTTAGACCCCAAAGAGGGATGGCCAGATTATACGGTATTCCTGTTTTTTTTTTTTTTTGAGAGGGCATCTCTCATATTTATTGATCAAATGGTTGTTAACAACAATAAAATTCCGTATAGGGGGGTCAATGCTCAATGCACAATCATTAATCCATCTCAAGCCTAATTCTCATCAGTCTCCAATCTTCTGAAGCATAATGAACAAGTTCTTACATGGTGAACGAATTCTTACATAGTGAATAAGTTCTTACATGGTGAACAGTACAAGGGCATTCATCACAGAAACTTTCGGTTTTGATCACGCATTATGAACTATAAACAATCAGGTCAAATATGAATATTCATTTGATTTTTATACTTGATTTATATGTGGATCCCACATTTCTCCCTTTATTATTATTATTTTTTTATTTTTAATAAAATGCTGAAGTGGTGGTAGGTAGATGCAAGATAAAGTTAGAAAACATAGTTTAGTGTTGTAAGAGAGCAATTGTAGATGATCAGGTGTGTGCCTGTAGACTATGTGCTAATCCGAGCTAGACAAGGGCATAAAACATCCACGGATGCAGAAGTTTTCTCTTAAAACAGGGGGGTGAGGTTCTAAGCTTCACCACTGTTGTTCTCCGATTTCTCACCTGATGGCCCCCCTGCGACTGTGCCTGTCTTAGGTTGTTCCTCCCTTGAGGAATCTTACCCGTCTCTGGCTAACCAGTCATCTTCCGGGGCCATACAGGGAAATGTAAAGTTGGTTAAGTAAGAGAGAAGCCATATTGTTTGAAAAGGTTAGCTTTCTACTTCTTTGCAGATTTATGCCCTGTGGCTTCTATGCCCAGCACTTGTCTCAAGGTATCTTTACCACCTGGAGGAATTATGATACTTGGTAAATTCTATATGAGGCACGAATTCTATATGAGGCACGAATTCTATTTAAGTGTTGTAATTAGGAAGGAAGAAGAAAAGCTATAGAGGTAGCATATGGAAGAAAACATGGGAGGATTGATTATTTCTTTGACATATCTTCTTGCAGAGTACCTTAAGCATGTATAGGTTTTAAACTACTAACTTGCACACACAATACGGTGACATAAACAAAGCAAATATATAATTACCAGCCATCTCCAGTGAAGCCAAGAAAACCAGTTAGGCACCCTAGGCATTTGTGAATATTTGTCTATGATATGATGGATATTGTCCAACTGTACTTGAACAGTCTGAGAGAAATCAGACAAATTAAAGCAACCCATTTCTGGGATCTGTTCACATCCCATATGTTCTTTAAACCGTAGATAGTCTATAGTCATAAGATTTTGGAGTGCTACACCTTGCACCCCTCCCAACTCCTGGTTGAGTTCCAACAGTACAGATCCGGTCAAATTCGTTGTCTCACTGTGTGCACATGCCAGCCTAGACATCTCCCTCCTCATTCCAGTGGCAAGTCCAGGAAACGGTGGGGTGGATGCAGCCACAACCACAGCATCGCCCAGATCCCTCTGGAGGCTTTTTGATGATCATCATCCCCCGGCACGAGTCCTCCAGAGAGTGCTGATGCCGGAAGCTCCTCCTCATATCATATCTTAGTTCATTTTCTGGGTAGCCAAGCTAGGCCTTGATCTTCTGCATAGAAACAAACAGACCCTTTGCCCACACTTTGACATGCCCTCTCTACCACTGTGTAGAACTCATTGGTGGTCAGCACACAGGAGCTGCTTTTTTTTTTTATTAAGAGAAAAGCATATTATCAGAAAAGAGTACCTCCATAGCTGATCATCTGACACCCTTTAAGTGATCAACATTAAGGATATTTAAAGCATGTGTTAATCTTTGATTTACCAATAGTTTTATCCTATCAAGGAGTAATCCCCCTTTTCTTTCTTTCTTTCTTTCTTTTTTTTTAATCTTTAATCTACACTTACATGAAGAATACTATGTTTACTATGCTCTCCCCTATATCAGGTCCCCCCTAAAAACCACATTATGGTTACTGTCCATCAGCATAGCAAAATGTTGTAGAATCACTACTTGTCCTCTCTGTGTTGTATAGCCCTCCCTCCCCTTTCTCCCCCACCATGCATGCTAATTTTACTACCCCCCTTCATCTTCCCCCCCTTTATCCCTCCCTGCCCACCCTTCCTACCCAGTTCCTTTCCGTTTGGTACCTGTTAGTCCATTTTCGGGTTCTGTAATTCTGCTGCTGTTTTGTTCCTTCAGTTTTTCCTTTGTTCTTATACTCCTCAGATGAGTGAAATCATTTGGTATTTCTCTTTCACCGCTTGGCTTATTTCACTGAGCATAATACCCTCCAGCTCCATCCATGTTGCTGCAAATGGTAGGATTTGCCCTCTTCTTATGGCTGAGTAGTATTCCATTGTGTATATGTACCACATCTTCTTTATCCATCCATCTACCGATGGACATTTAGGTTGCTTCCAATTCTTGGCTATTGTAAATAGTGCTGTGATAAACATAGGGGTGCATCTGTCTTTCTCAAATTTGATTGCTGCATTCTTAGGGTAAATTCCTAGGAGTGGAATTCCTGGGTCAAATGGTAAGTCTGTTTTGAGCATTTTGATGAACCTCCATACTGCTTTCCACAATGGTTGAACCAATTTACATTCCCACCAGCAGTGTAGGAGGGTTCCCCTTTCGCCACAGCCTCGCCAACATTTGTTGTTGTTTGTCTTTTGGATGGCACCTATCCTTACTGGTGTGTGGTGATACCTCATTGTAGTTTTAATTTGCATTTCTCTGATAATTAGCGATGTGGAGCATCTTTTCATGCGTCTGTTGGCCATCTGTATTTCTTTTTCAGGGAACTGTCTGTTCAGTTCCTCTGCCCATTTTTTAATTGGGTTATGTGTTTTTTGTTTGTTGAGGCGTGTGAGCTCTTTATATATTCTGGACATCAAGCCTTTATCGGATCTGTCATTTTCAAATATATTCTCCCATACTGTAGGGTTCCTTTTTGTTCTATTGATGGTGTCTTTTGCTGTACAGAAGCTTTTCAGCTTGATATGGTCCCACTTGTTCATTTTTGCTGTTGTTTTCCTTGCCTGGGGAGATATGTTTAAGAAGAGGGTCACTCATGTTTATGTCTAAGAGGTTTTTGCCTATGTTTTTTTCCAAGAGTTAAATGGTTTCATGACGTACATTCAGGTCTTTGATCCATTTTGAGTTTACTTTTGTGTATGGGGTTAGACAATGGTCCAGTTTCATTCTCCTACATGCAGCGGTCCAGTTTTGCCAGCACCATCTGTTGAAGAGACTATCATTTTGCCATTGTATGTCCATGGCTCCTTTATCAAATATTAATTGACCATGTATGTCTGGGTTAATGTCTGGAGTCTCTAATCTGTTCTAATGGTCTGTGGATCTGTTCTTGTGCCAGTACCAAATTGTCTTGATTACTATGGCTTTGTAGTAGAGCTTGAAGTTGGGGAGTGAGATCCCCCCTACTTTATTCTTCTTTTTCAGGATTGCTTTGGCTATTCGGGGTCTTTGGTGTTTCCATATGAAATTTTGAACTATTTGTTCCAGTTTCTTGAAGAATGTTTTTGGTAATTTGAGAGGGATTGCATCAAATCTGTATATTGCTTTGGGCAGGATGGCCATTTTGACGATATTAATTCTTCCTAGCCATGAGCATGGGATGAGCTCCATTTATTAGTGTCCCCTTTAATTTCTCTTAAGAGTGACTTGTAGTTTTCAGAGTATAAGTCTTTCACTTCTTTGGTTAGGTTTATTCCTAGGTATTTTATTCTTTTTGATGCAATGGTGAATGGAATTTTTTTCCTGATTTCTCTTTCTATTGATTCATTGTTAGTGTATAGGAAAGCCACAGATTCCTGTGTGTTAATTTTGTATCCTGCAACTTTGCTGTATTCCGATATCAGTTCTAGTGGAGTCTTTAGGGTTTTTTATGTACAGTATCATATCATCTGCAAATAGTGACAGTTTAACTTCTTCTTTACCAATCTGGATTCCTTGTATTTCTTTGTTTTGTCTGATTGCCGTGGCTAGGACCTCCAGTACTATGTTAAATAACAGTGGGGAGAGTGGGCATCCCTGTCTTGTTCCCAATCTCAGAGGAAATGCTTTCAGCTTCTCGCTGTTCAGTATAATGCTGGCTGTGGGTTTATCATATATGGCCTTTATTATGTTGAGGTACTTGCCCTCTAATACCATTTTGCTGAGAGTTTTTATCATGAATGGATGTTGAATTTTGTCAAATGCTTTTTCAGCATCTATGGAGATGATCATGTGGTTTTTGTCTTTCTTTTCGATGATGTGAAGGATGATGTTGATGGATTTTCGAATGTTGTACCATCCTTGCATCCCTGGGATGAACCCCACTTGGTCATGGAGTATGATCCTTTTGATATACTGTTGAATTCTGTTTGCTAATATTTTATTGAGTATTTTTGCATCAACATTCATCAAGGATATTGGTCTGTAATTTTCTTTTTTGGTGGGGTCTTTGCCTGGTTTTGGTATTAGGGTGATGTTGGCTTCATAGAATGAGTTTGGGAGTATTCCCTCTTCTTCTATTTTTTGGAGCACTTTAAGGAGAATGGGTATTATGTCTTCTCTGTGTGTCTGATAAAATTCCGAGGTAAATCCATCCGGCCCCAGGGTTTTGTTCTTGGGTAGTTTTTTGATTACCATTTCAATTTCTTTGCTCGTAATTGGTTTGTTTAGATTTTGTGTTTCTTCCTTGGTCAGTCTTGGGAGGTTGTATTTTTCTAGGAAGTTGTCCATTTCTTCTAGGTTTTCCAGCTTGTTGGCATATAGGTTATAGTAGTCTTTAATAATTCTTTGTATTTCTGTGGAGTCTTTCGTGATTTTTCCATTCTCATTTCTGATTATGTTGATTTGTGTTGATTCTCTTTTTCTCTTAATAAGTTTGGCTAGAGGCTTATCTATTTTGTTTATTTTCTCAAAGAACCAGCTCTTGGTTTCATTGATTTTTGCTATTGTTTTATTCTTCTCAATTTTGTTTATTTCTTCTCTGATCTTTATTATGTCCCTCCTTCTGCTGACTTTAGGCCTCATTTGTTCTTCTTTTTCCAGTTTCAATAATTGTGATGTTAGACTATTCATTTGGGATTGTTCTTCCTTCTTCAAGTGTGCCTGGATTGCTATATACTTTCCTCTTAAGACTGCTTTCGCTGCGTCCCACAGAAGTTGGGGCTTAGTGTTGTTGTTGTCATTTGTTTCTATATATTCCTTGATCTCTATTTTGATTTGTTCATTGATCCATTGATTATTTAGAAGCATGTTGTTAAACCTCCATGTGTTTGTGAGCCTTTTTGTTTTCTTTGTAGAATTTAATTCTACTTTTATACCTTTTTCGTCTGAAAAATTGGTTGGTAGAATTTCAATATTTTGGAATTTACTGAGGCTCTTTTTGTGAGCTAGTATGTGGTCTATTCTGGAGAATGTTCCATGTGCACTTGAGAAGAATGTGTATCCTGTTGTTTTTGGATGTAGAGTTCTATAGATGTCTATTAGGTCCATCTGTTCTAGTGTGTTGTTCAATGCCTGTGTGTCCTTACTTATTTTCTGCCCAGTGGATCTATCCTTTGGGGTGAGTGGTGTGTTCAAGTCTCCTAAAATGAATGCATTGCAGTCTATTTCCCTCTTTAGTTCTGTTAGTATTCGTTTCACAAATGCTGGTGCTCCTGTGTTGGGTGCATATATATTTAGAATGGTTATATCCTCTTGTTGGACTGAGCCCTTTATCATTATGTAGTGTCCTTCTTTATCTCTTGTTACTTTCTTTGTTTTGAAGTCTATTTTGTCTGATATTAGTACTGCAACCACTGCTTTCTTCTCACTGTTGTTTGCCTGAAATATGTTTTTCCATCCCTTGACTTTTACTCTGTTCTTGTCTTTGGGTTTGAGGTGAGTTTCTTGTAAGCAGCATATAGATGGGTCTTGCTTTTTTATCCATTCTATTACTCTGTGTCTTTTGATTGGTGCATTAAGTCCATTTACATTTAGGGTGACTATTGAGAGATATGTACTTATTGCCATTGCAGGCTTTAGATTAGTGGTTACCAAAGGTTCAAGATTAGCTTCTTTAGTATCTTACTGTCTAACTTAGCTTGCTTATTGAGCTGTTATATACACTGTCTGGAGATTCTTTTCTTCTCTCCCTTCTTATTCCTCTTCCTCCATTCTTCATATGTTGTGTGTTTTGTTCTGTGCTCTTTTTAGGAGTGCTCCCATCTAGAGCAGTCCCTGTAGGATGCCCTGTAGAGGTGGTTTGTGGGAAGCAAATTCCCTCAGCTTTTGCTTGTCTGGAAATTGTTTAATCCCACCATCATATTTAAATGATAGTCGTGCTGGATACAGTATAGTTGGTTCAAGGCCCTTCTGTTTCATTGCATTAAATATATTATGCCATTCTCTTCTGGCCTGTAGGGTTTCTGTCGAGAAGTCTGATGTTAGCCTGATGGGTTTTCCTTTATAGGTGACCTTTTTCTCTCTAGCTGCCTTTAAATCTCTTTCCTTGTCCTTGATCCTTGCCATTTTAATTATTATGTGTCTTGGTGTTGTCTTCCTTGGATCTTTTCTGTTGGGGGTTCTGTGTATTTCCGTAGTCTGTTCTATTATTTCCTCCCCCAGTTTGGAGAAGTTTTCAGCAATTATTTCTTCAAAGAGACTTTCTATCCCTTTTCCTCTTTCTTCTTCTTCTGGTATCCCTCTAATACGAATATTATTCCTTTTGGATTGGTCACATAGTTCTCTTAGTGTTGTTTCATTCCTAGAGATCCTTTTATCTCTCTCTATGTCAGCTTCTATAAGTTCCTGTTCTCTGGTTTCTATTCCTTCAATGGCCTCTTGCATCTTATCCATTCTGCTTATAAATCCTTCCAGGGATTGTTTCACCTCTGTGATCTCCTTCCTGACATCTGTGATCTCCCTCCGGACTTCATCCCATTGCTCTTGCATTTTTCTCTGCATCTCATCCCATTGCTCTTGCATTTTTCTCTGCATCTCTGTCAGCATGTTCATGATTTTTATTTTGAATTCTTTTTCAGGAGGACTGGTTAGGTTTGTCTCCTCAGGTGTCTCTGTGATCTTTGTCTGCCTGTAGTTTTGCCTTTTCATGGTGATAGAGATAGTTTGCAGAGCTGGTATGGGTGACCGCTGGAAGAGCTTTCCTTCTTGTTGGTTTATGGCCTTCCTCTCCTGGGAGAATAGCGACCTCTAGTGGCCTATGCTTGGCAGCTGTGCACAGACAGGGCTTCTGCTACCTGCCCGTTTGCTATGGAGTTTATCTCTGCTGTTGCCATGGGCGTGGCCTGCCTCTGGCTGCTACTCCAAAATGGTGGAGCCCCGTTGGAGGGGGAGAGGCCGGGAGGCTACTTATCTCCGTAAGGGGCCTCTGTGCTCCCTGTTGCCCAGGGGGTTAGAGTGCCCAGAGATCCCCAGATTCCCTGCCTCTGGTCTAAGTGTCCTGTCCTGCCCCTTTAAGACTTCCAAAAAGCACTCTCCAAACCAAAACAACAACAGCAACAACGAAAGGGGAAAAAAAAAAAAAAAAAAGGAAAAAACGCGCAATTTTCTTTGTCCTCTGGCGCCGGTCCCAGGCACCCACTCACCGGTCCTGCTGCCCTGCCTCCCTAGCACTGGGGTCCCTGTCCCTTCAAGCCTTCCAAAAAGCACCCGCCAAAAAAAAAAAGGGGGGGAAATGCACGATATTGTTTGTCCTCAGGCACCGTTCCCAGGCACCCACCCATCGGTCCTGCTGCCCTGCCTTCCTAGCACTGGAGTCCCCATCCCTCCAAGGCCTCCAAAAAGCAATCGCCAAAAAAAAGGGAAAAACGCGCGACCCTCTCCATCCCCAGGCGCCGGTCCCAGGCAGCCGCCCACCAGCCCTGCCGCCCTGCCTCCCTGGCACTGGGGTCCCTGTCCCCCTAAGGCCTCCAAAAAGCACTTGCCAAAAAGGAAAAAAGGGGAGAAACGTGTGATTTTCTTTGTCCACCAGGCACCCGCCCACCGGTCTTGCTGCCCTGCCTCCCTGGTATTGGGATCCCCATCCCTCCAAGGCTTCCAAAAAGCACTCACCAAAAAAAAGGGAAAAACGCGTGATTTTGTTTGTCCTCAGGCGCCTGTCCCAGGCACCTGCTCACCGGTCCTGCCGCCCCGTCTCCCTGGCATTGGGGTCCCTGTCCCCTTAAGGCTTCCAAAAAGCACTCGCCAAAAAAAAAAAAAAAAGGGAGAAACGCGATTTTCCCTGTCCCCAGGCGCCGGTCTCAGGTACCCGCTCACCGGTCCTGCCGCCCTGCCTCCCCAGTACTGGGAAAAATGCGCGATTTTCTTTATCCTCCGGTGCCGGTCTCAGGCACTTGCTCACCAGTCTTGCTGCCCTGTTTCACTGGTATTGGGGTCCCTGTCCCTTTAAGGCTTCCAAAAAGCAGCCGCCAAGAAAAAAAAACCGCTCCGGTTTCTTTCCACCCGCCGGGAGCTGGGGAAAGGGGCGCTCGGGTCCCACAGGGCGGGGGCTTGTATCTTACCCCCTTCACAAGGTGCTGGGTTCTTGCAGGTGTGGATATGGTCTGGATGTTGTCCTGTGTCCTCTGGTCTTTATTTTAGGAAGAGTTTTCTTTGTTATATTTTCATAGATCTATGTGGTTTTGGGAGGAGATTTCCACTGCTCTACTCACGCTGCCATCCTGGCTCCGCCCTGGTAGTATTCCTGTTTTTAATCTTTTGTGGAATCTCAATTCTGTTTCCCTAAGCAGTGCCATCATTTTACATTCCCACCAACAATGTACAAGAGTTCCAATTTTTCTGCATCCTTACCAGCATTTATTAGATCTGTTTCTGTTTGTTTAATAGTAGCCCTCCTAACTAACATATGTGAGGTGATATCTCATTTCCTGATTTTGATTTGCATTTCCCTGATGATTAATGGTGTTGAGCATGTTTTCTTGTGTGCATTGCATTTGCATATTTTCTTCGGGCAAATATCTATTCAAGTCATTTGCCCATTTTTTTAATCTGATTATTTTGGGGTTTTTTTGATGAGTTGTGAAAGTTCTTTATGTAACATGGATGTTAAACCCTTTTCAAATATACAGCTTGAAAATATTTTCCCCATTCTATTGACTGCCTTTTAATTGTTGTGATGGTTTGCTTTGCTGCACAGGTGTTTTGGAATTTGATGTAGTTATATTTGTCTATTTTCACTTCTATTGCATGTGCCATTGGTGTCATATCCAACAAATCATTGCTAAATCTAATGTCCTGAAGTTTTTACCCTGTTTTCTTCTAAGAGTTTTATAGTTTAAGGTTTTACATTTAGGTCTCTGGTCCATTTTGAATTTATTTTTAATATGGTATAAAATAAAAAGGTCTAAATTCATTCTTTCATTTTTTCACTTGCTAATATCAGTTTTCCTGAAATCATTTGTGGAAGAGATTATCTTTTCCACATTGTATAGCCTTGTCACCCTCATGTGCACATACATGCAATGATTTATTTCTGTCCTATTTATTATATTCTGTCCCATTAATGTAGATGTCTGTCATTATGCCAGTACCATGCTATTTCATTTACTACAGTATTGGAATATGTTTTGAAATCAAGGTGTGTGAGGCCTCCAGTTTTATTTCCTTTATCAAGATTGTTTTGGCCTTTTTATCAAAATTATTATGGATTCTTTGAGACTCCATATGAATTTTTTTCTGTCTCTGGAAAATTACCATGGGAATTTTTTACTTTAAAAATTTTTTAATGGGAATTACCATTTTTAAAATTAATTTTTAATGAAGTATTGTTGATTTACAATCTTATATTTGTTTCAAATATACAACAGTGATTTAACAGTTACCCATATTATTAAATCCTCACCCCCACTAATGTGATTACTATCTGTCAACATAGAAAGACATTACAGAATCACTGACTATATTCTCCATGCTGTACTACAATGGGATTATACTGAATCTCTAGATTGTTTTGGTGCTACAGGCATTTTAAGAACATTAAATTTTCCAATCCATGAACACAGAAAATCTTTCCATTTATTCGTATCTTCTTTAACTTCTTACAACAGTGTTCTGTAGTATTCATTGTAAAAGTATTTCACTTCCTGTATTAAGTGTATTCTCAAGTATTTTATCCTTTTTGATACTACTGTAAATGAGATTGTTTTCTTAATTTCCATTTTGGGTTGTTCATGGTTAGTATATAGAAACACAACTGATTTTTGTGTGTTCATTTTATATATTACAACTTTGCTTAATTCATCTATTAGTTCTAACAGTTTTTTTGGGAATCTTTAGGCATTTCTACATATAAGATCATATCATTTGAAAACAGAAATTTTACTTCTTCCTTTTCACTATGGATATCTTTTATTTATTTTTCTTGCTTGATTGCTCTGGCTAGGACTGCTATTACTATGTGGGATAGATATGGTGAAAGTGGGCATCCTGCCTTAAAGCAGATCATAGAAGAAAAGCTTTCAGGTTTTCACCATTGTGTATGATGTTAGCTATGGGCTTTTCATTTATGGCCTTTATTGTGTTGATATAACTTCCTTCCACTCTTAGTTTGTTGAGTACTTTTTTCATGAAAGAGTGTTGAGTTTTGTCAAATGATTTTACTTCATTAGTTGAGGTAATTATGTGATTTTTTTCCTTCATTCTGTTAATGTGGTGTATTACATTAATTGATATCATATGCTGAAACATCCTTGTATTCTAGGAATAATCCCACTTGGCAATGGTGCGTAATCCTTTTAATATACTGCCATTTTCAGTTTGCTAGTATTTCATTGATTATTTCTGCATCAATACTCATCAGGGATATTGGTCTGCAGTTTTATTTTCTGAGTTTACTTTATTATTGATCTATAGTTTTATTTTCTACAGTTTCTTTTCTTGTGGTATCATCTGGCTGTATCGGGTTATGCTGACCTTATAGTATGAATTTGGAACTGTTCCCTTAGCTTTAGTTTTTTTGGAAGAGTTTGAGAGTGATTGGTGTTAATTCTTCTTTAAACGTTTGGTAGTCTTCTCCAGTAAGGCCATCTAGTCCTGGCTCTTTTTGAGTGGGGAGGTTTTTGATAACTGATTCAATCTCCTTACTTGTTATAGATATGTCCAGATTTTTTATTTCTTCCTGATTCAGTTTTGGTAGGTTTTATGTTTCTAGAAATGTATTCATTTAGTTTAGGTCATCCAATTTGTTGGTTTATAATTGTTCATTGTGGTCTCTTACGATCATTTTTTATTTCTGAAATTAGTTGCAATATTTCATCTTGCATATATGACTTTTTTACTTTAGTCTTCATTCTTTACTTTTTAGTCAGTCTAGCTAAAGATTGGTCAGATTTGTTTATCTTTCAAAACACCAATTCTTAGTTATGATTTTTCTGTTGTCTTTCTTTTTTTCTGTTTCACTTGTTTCTTCTCTAAACTTTACTAATGCCTTCCTTCCTCTTCTTTTTTAACATAGATGTTTACTACTACACACTTCCCTCTTTATATTGCTTTTGCAGCATCCCATATGTTTTGGTAATGTTGTATTTTCATTTTCATTTGTGTAGAGACATTTTCTAATTTCCTTTGTGATTTCTTCTTTGACTCATTGATTAGTCAAGAGTGTGTTGTGAGATTTCCACATATTTGTGAATTTTCCAGTTTCTCTTTTACCATTGAAAATGCATTCCACTGTGGTCAGAAAAGATACATGGTATGTTTTCCAGTCTTCTTAAATTTATTAAGACTAGTTCTATGGCTTAACATGTAGTCTGTACTGGAGAATATTCCATGTGCAATTGAGAAAAATGTGCATTCTGATGTTGGTCTGAGTGTTCTGTTCATATCTATTAAGTCTAATTGTTTACAGTGTTGTCCAAGGCCTATGTTTCTTTATTGAACTTCTGTTTGGTTAACATTATTGAAAGTGGGGTACTATTATTGTGTTACTGTCCATTCCTTCATTTCTGTCAAGGTTTGTTTCATATATTTGGGTATTGCGTTGTTGGGTGTATATACGTTTAAAGTTATTATATTTTCCTGCTGATTGAGCCTTTTATCACTATGTAATATCTTTTTTGTCTCTTACAACAGTTTTTGACTTAAAAGTTATCTTTTCTGATATTTGTATAGTCAGTCCTGCTTTCTTTTGTTTAACATTTATATGGAATATCTTTCTTCTATCCTTTCACTTTCAGCCAATGTATGTCCTTATATTTAAAGCAAGTCTCCTGAAGGCAGCATATAGTTCAATTTTGGTTTTCTATCCATTCAGCAACTTTACATCTTTTGATTGGGGAGTTTAATATATTTACATTTAAGTAATTATGGATAGGAAAGGACATACTGTTACTATTTTGTTGTTCTCTGAATACTTTGTATTTTCTCCTTTATTTTCTTTCAGTCAGCCTTCCTTTGTTTCATTGATTCTTTTATAGTAACATTTGAGACTGTTCTTGTTTCCATTTGTTTATCTTCTATTGGTATTTTCTTTATTGTTACATAAATAACTTATACTTACAACAATATATTTTAAACTGATAACAACTTAAGTTTTGTTTGTCAGGGAAGGTATTTATTTCCCCTTCATTTTTATAGTTTTGCCAGATATTGTATCCTTAGTTCACAGTTTTCTCTTCTACCACTTTAAATATATCGTTTCATCTCCTTCCAGTCTGCCACATTTCTGCTGAGAAATCTGTAATCTTATAGGAGTTTTCTTGTACATATGTGTTGCTTTTCTCTTACTGATTTTAAGATTCTCTCTTGGTCTTTGACTTTTGACAGTTTGATTGTAATGTATCTCAGTGTGGGCCTCTTTGGGTACATCCTAGTTGGAATCTTTTCTGCTTCTCGAATTTAAATGTCCATCTCCTTCCTCAAACTTGGAGTCCTGTCCTGACATAGGGTAATACCATTATTTTTTAAATTTTAGTCAGTATCCAATTTCAAAAAAGTGAAACACCTCTTTTGGTTTGGAATGAAAATAAAAGTTCTTCAGTTTAGAAGTGATGACTCCCAGGCTAACATAGCTGATTGAAGTAGAAAGAAATAAAGGTGACCTTCGTGATAAATTTTTCCCATTGAGGACCTGAGTTATAAAGCCAGAGGGTCCTTTGATCTTAGAGAAGAAAGGAGGAAAGGAAGTTTGAAAGCAAGGACCAGTCTGGCTAGAGGGCAGAAAGACAGAAGCCCCAGGATGAAAACAGCTGCGAGGGTAAGATTACACACGACAGAGATGATTGTGAAATTTTAGAAACAATGATGCATAAAATTCAGTTTCTTTTTTATACTATCAACTGCCATCACCACTGTCAAAACTTCAGAAAAAAATTTCACTGACAATGGCATTTATCCATTCATTCACTGAGTATCACTTAAGGGCATAAAGCTGTATGGAAGAGTCCCTAATCTAAAAGGGTTTACATTCTAGTATCATGTTTGTGGTGGCTTGAGGAATGGGTGAGATGGGCTCTACCCACACTCTAAGGTAAAGTGGACTGGGGACAGCAGAAGTTCCCAAGAAAAAAAGATCATGAGGACCCTGGATGTCCTTTGGATTTGTGGGATTAGACTCTGGCTACTATATTTGTATACTAAAGGAAAGCAGACTGGAGGATTTGGAAATATTTGTGTTACATCTAGAAGAACATACATTTTATTAGTGCTTAATGTCTTTAATCATCCATAAAATAACAAAACATCTCTTGTTCTTTAAAAATTACAATTTCTGCACTGTTCAAAATATTTTCCAGTGTTTTTTTTTCCAAAGAGACATTTGGGAAAAATATATCTAAGACTCTGTAGATATGAGAATGCCTTGACATTTGCTCAACTACTGCAAGTTTATGCATTGATTACAGCAGAGAGAAAATCAGAAACTAACTTGATTGTAACTCTTCTGAAAGCAAATTGTTGCCCTTTTTCAAATTCACAGGTTTATTTGCAAGGATTTTGTATTGTTTACTTGAACTTATTTTGTGCTCTTGATTTCTAATCTTTGGCTCTGTCATATATTCTGGATTTTTCTCTTCTATATCCATTTTGAAGATAAAATTTTGAACTGGTTGCTTCATTTTTTTGAGAGTGGTGCTTACTACTTAGATGGAGGGGGAATTCTTTTTTATTAATGAATTGGTATTTTTATTCTAACCTCCATGCCCATCATCTTTCCTTCTAAAGTAAAAAAATAATAACAGTATTGAATTCTTATAATATGTCAATTCGTCTTTCTGTACATTCTTGTCAATTATTTTTAAAGCTTTCCTCTATATTCTGGAAATTATCTCTCACATAAATTTGAGAATTTGTTTTATAGCTCATTCTGTAAACTATTTACATTGTTTTTATCTTCTTAGTTTTTTTTTACATTTGAAAACTCAGGCTCTGCTTATTTAAGAGACAATGCATCCTCCTTTTCTTCTCTAATGGAATAGAAAACTTCTATTTCAAATTTTGTTCTCATATGTGAATTAAGTTTTTATTTTGGGGGACGAATGGATGTCTATGGTATTCTATAGTGTGCATATTTTTAGCAATCCCAGTTTATTTGTGTCTTCTGCCACTTCTCATTGTTGGCACAAAGCACCCAGTTGAAAAATTTTATGACTATTCAACTTTCTTTAGTCTGTGTTTTCCTATTACAATAAAGCAGGTGGCAGTCATATACCATGAACAGATCTCACAAGCACTGCTGATGCAGAATTCTACCGTTTCATTAGCAAACATAAAACTTAACATTATTTCAGTAGCTTAACAGGGAAGTGGAGGAACCCATTCTACACTCCATGCCACTATGTCTTTGGCCTTGCTCATATTTGCCACACTTGAGAGTTACTATAATGGATGTTCTTCTATTTTGGGTTATAAACCACTATGTCAGACTTTCTTGTATTTATGGAGTGTTTTTATTCCATACCTACACCTAATTCACAGTAAGTTTCAGTAATGTGCCTGTCTACTCTAAAATCCCACATATCCTCCCCTCAGAGCTCTGTTTAATTTCATAAGAGGGTGAAGCATTAATTTTACAACTATGGAGCATTGTTGTCTTCCTTCCATTGTCATCACATTTTCCTATCTTCTTGTCATCAACTTCCCTTTTTCCAACTCACTGCATTAGTTTTCCGTGGCTTCTGTAATACATTACCAACTTGATGGTTCCCAACAATGGAAATATATGTTCTCATAGTTTTGGAGGCCCAAAATCCAAAGTTAGTATCATTGGACCAAAATCATGGTGTTGGCAAGGCTAATTTCCCTCCAGTCTCTGGATGGGATCTCTTCCTTGACTCTTCCAGATTCTGGTGGTTGCCAACATTCCTTGGTCACATCACTCCAGTCTTCAAGTCCAGCATCTTCAAATCTCTGCTCTGTCTTCACATGGCCTCCTCTGTGTGTGTGTTGAATCTCCTTCTACCTCTCTCTTAAAAGGATGCTTGTGATGGCATTTAGGTCCCCACAGGATAATCCAGGGCTATCTGTCATCTCAAAATCCTTGACTTAATCACTCATACAAAAACCCTTTTCCCATACTCAGCAACATCTATAGGTTCTAGGGGTTAGGACCTAATATCTGATATCCATGGCTGACCATTACTCTAACACACCCATTAAGAATCATTCTGCCAAGATTCATTACCTAGCTCTGGCCAACTGTTTCTCCCAAGCTCTCTCCCTTGAAATATCTGTAACCCTTGTCATGCTAAATTTGTTTGAAAAGGAATTCTTCATGAGTTGTGTTGGGAGATTTTAGCTGAGCTGAGGCTTAAGAGCTGTTTGGGTGTAGGTGGACATTGCTGAGCCCATGAGCATGTGTAGTTGAAAATAAAGAGAAATATTCACATCTAGAGCCACAAGCTGGACCATAAATCAATACTTTGGTACCTGTCCTGCCTGGTTCTGGATGGAGAATGAGTCACAGAAAAAGGTTGGCCCTATTTCTCTCTCAAGAGCTTGTATCTTGGTGTTGGTACCTTGTGATGCAGGTAACCAAGTGGTTTCAGAAATATTGCTGATCCAAGAGAACTACTCCTGTCACTATCTAAATCACAATATCTAATGAATGGGCACACTGTAATTCCATTTTAACGAGTAGTATTAAATCAGTGTTTCTTACGTGCATTGAGCTGGAATATATATGCTTTTTAAAATTTTTTCATCTTAAGGAACTCTATGAAATTGGCCCTATTATAATACCACTTTTGCAAAAAAAGACAAGGCATGGAGAGCTTAGTGAGCTTTTTCAAAGAGATAGTCAGAACTTGAATCCAGATTTAAGAAATGCTTTAATAAGTCATAAGAGCTATCAGATTTTGGCTCCTTCTAATAAGGAGGGGAGATAGTCAGTGTTACATTTCTAAAGGCCAGTGGCAGGAAACCTTCCCAGAAGGGAAGAAAGGCTGGAGGAAAGAGCTTGAAGAGGATGACACAGCTGGTCACACTGAGGCAAGAGAATTGCTCCAAGGTTGGAAAGAAAACTTCCACTCTCCTACCTGGCAGCTTGGTGGACCTCAGAGATACATGATACAGAGACATATCTGGGTCACAAGTCCCTAGTGGGAAATGACAAAAGGTCCTGTTCCAAGTATAACACATAGCATTGCACATACACCCGTGCAAGGAACTCTTTGTACTTAGGATGTCCACATCATGGATGACCAGCATAATCCCACATTCTGGAAACCTTTTTCAAGTGCTTGAGACTTCATGAAATCCTGAATTTCTCTCACATAATCATGAATTTAGGAATAAGGAAATTCCAGCAATGAGTGAAAGCAAATTTCCCAACATCTTGCCTGCAGAGAGCTCAGAGTAAGGTTGACTTTGATTTGGGGGGAATAAAGGCTTTCTGACATTTCTTCAGTTCCCACATTCAAATTTGGCAGTGGGCAATCGTGACGCCCATGTTGTTCTCCCGCACTCCAAAGCCCACGGCCTGAACAGCCGGCCACAGGGCTGAGTGCAAACTTGGTGACATTTCAAGGACAGGCCAGATTGTGTGTTTATTGTGGCCATTGTGAATGAATGTGAACTTTGACTTAGACCTAGAAGAAAGGAATTTAGCAGAGAATGTTTAGTTGTTTCCCGTCAGATGACCATTCCTCTCTGAAATCTGTGTTGTGCTTTTTTATCAATAGACTGGGAAGAAAATATGTCCCAGCACATTTTCTGAATCTCTGAAAAGAATAGCATGTTATTTTTTTTAATTCAAGCGATTATTACTTGTTTTCTGGCTTTTTCATCTATATTGTCCTATGACAAGGCTCCTAATAGCCCTTGTGAGTGGTACATTTTCCTGAAAAATCAAGGATGCCCTGGGGTATAAATTTTCTTATCTCTGCAGTACTTAAACTGCTTCTCGTATCTCTAGTAATTCTAGGACTCATCATATGTTTGTTCTTTATACCTCAGTAGTCACTTAAGTGCTAGAGCAACAAAATATAAAATCTTTTTTAACAATAAAATACTTTTAAATGAACTTGAACTTGTAATCATTACTATTATATTCATTGTTGCTTTACCCTTTTTTTCCCACTCTTGTCATCCTCTAAAAATCTTGGATCATCTAGAAAATTCTATTACACCTAACAAAACAAGTCTTCATTTTTAAGGCTACTAAAGTGTACCTGGCATTTTCAAATGAACCTCCTTTATCTCAATAAGCAACAGTTACATCAAGTTCTTGATTCTAAAGCTACCAAAGGGCTGCCTTTAAGCCTGGAAATAAGTTTGCAATGTTGAGGTCTTTATGAAATATTTCCTCCTTAGTTTCAATAGCCTATTTTCTGAGACAGAAATTGACTGACAACTTAAAAGAGTACAGATTATAAACAATTTAAGAGTGTTGCATTTTTTGAATTTGTCACAAATGGAAGGAAAACCCAGGGTGACACAGGCAAGGCTCAAGTGACAATGTGTGTCTTTCTGTTTATTCATTATTCAAGGGTCAGACCCTCAACCAGGGCCAGAGAGAAATGACAAAAATAAATACATACCCGTGCAACAATCTGCAATTTAAAATAATGAAAAGCAAGATTCCTATTCATTTTTATGGCACAAACCTGACATCATTTCACTCCAATTTTCTATAATGGAACCAGCTGGGCTCTGGGAGGGAACTAGTAATAGGTTTTAATGGACAGAATCTGCCACTGAAACTGGCCATTTTCTCACGCGATCTCCGTGCTTGGCTCTCAGCCCGTCACACAGTCTCATGCCTTCAGCAGAACTGCTCCAGCTTGTGTGAGGAGAGGATCTGTGCACAGCAGGACCGCTGAGCTTGGAGGAACTCCTCTTCTCTCCATAACGAAGAGTTCCAAGCCCCAGTTTAGGGTCCATAGCATCAACTGGACAGAATACCAGGGAAGAATCAGGGAAATGTCACTGTCTTCAGTAAAGGCTTACAGAGGCTGTGGAATATGGAAGAAAGGTTAAAGTGAGAGGTACAAAGAGCTGGGATGGGTAAGGGCAATGCTTTATTCATTTCAGTGGCAAACCCCTGAATCAATTTCCAGTTCCATCTGGTTACAGTAGACCCAACTGGGTTTTACTGGGTCTGGATTAATAGTCAGTGAACATTTTCATCTCTTCTCTCCCTTATCATTCCATTAAACCATTCCCCCTCTCCTCCTATTCAGCTCACAAAGTGCCACTGACGTTTGAAAATAGCATGCGAAGAATGGAATGGGCTGACTGCCATGGAGATAAAGATGGGATGTTCATTCTAATTTATTTCATGGCATCATGCCTTCTTGCTGCCTCTGTTTCCTTTGCTAGGCAGCTTGATTGCCTCTTTGAGGATATGACTGGTCTGGCCCTCAGCCTGGTGTTTGAGCCATGCTTAAAGTTAAGCAGGTACCCAGGTTGAAGATTGAGCACAAATCTAAACAATCACCCTCCCCAGGTTGATCTGGGCACAAGAGAATTCTTCTTTTTTTAAAAAAAACTTGAGGCAGATTCTCAGCCAAATGATCTCGAATGTTCATTTCGGTGAAATGCTGCAGGTTCTAAAAATGAATGATGCTTTCAAACAATGTAAACTCTCTTTGCTTAAAACACGTTCCACAACTTCTAGTCTGGCTGCCTCATGGCAATAGTTCTGAAGCACAGGTATAAGATTTATAAACAAATTTAAAATGCTTTTTAGAGTACAAGGCATGAATCCAAACAGAAGATGTAGATGCATTCAGTATGGTCACTTCGTCAGCACTCATGTGTCTTTGCTAACTTTACCTGAATTTATGGCCACGTGTCTGTTCCCTGTGCCGCCTCCCTCAAATAGCTCTGGCCCAGCTTTTATCACCAGGTTTCCTTGCCATACAGAACAACAACAGAAAGACAAAAGGTAAATTGGCTGAGTAAACATTATCTCGACCAATAAAATGGAAACTCCTAATTCTAATTTAGGGTGAACAGCCTCTGATTTGAGGTTGGCACAGAACACTGCTATGAATTTTTCTTTCTTCTCCTTCTTACGAAGCTACTGATTCTGCAGCTTCCTTGTCCAACGCAAAGTGCTGCATGTCTCTGACCTACCCAGAACCTCCTTTCCACACTGCCCATCGTTCATACTATATTTTACCTGCATTCCACTGTGGACATTCTCTGCTCTTTCATGTCTTCCTACAGTTACTACTCCTGGCGAATTCTGCACCTTCCTGCTCTAAGATGTTGTCCAGCTGTCCCAAGTGGGGCTGCTTTCTCTATTCTGTTACTTGTTTATATCTTCAACTCAATGACTTACCTTCCCACAAAGTGAGCATCTCAAAAGCCAATCTCCAAATGCAGAGTGTGTAGTCTGACAGGTAAAAGGTACTTAAAAAGCATTTATTTTCATGAATTGATGAAGAATGGGCAGGAAGTAATATCCTTAAACTTCCCAAACAAATGGCATTTTCTTTTTCCTCTAGATGTTCCAGAAATACAGGAATTGGAGCTGGTTTCTAACTATGCACTCATTGCTGTTCTCTGATTTTTATATCTTTCATACAGTCAGTGCTATTGTGCAGACTAAAGAAAGATAACAATGGTATGAATAATAATAAAAAGATACTTCAAAGATAATTTAACTTTGGTATTCCTAATAATGTGTTTTAAAGCAGCTTTCCTTTCCAACTAAACTTTGGGGGGAATGTAGTTGAAAGTACTCTGAACTTTAATATAAGAGATGAAATTTCCCTTTCTTGCTTTGTTAACAACTTGCTTTATGATGGTGGCCAAGTCTTTTTCTTCTCTTTTAGCCTTAGTTTCTTTACCTCTAAAGTGGGTTGATTAGGATCCAAAGGGAGTAGGAGCAAATGATCCCTAAGATCCCATTCAGCTGTGACACATTGTTCTCTAAACAGCCACCAATAGTGCCTCCCTCCGGGTGCCTTACCCTCCTCCTCCCAGTGAGAGTGTGTGTTCTTCTCCCCTTTGAATTGGGGGCACAAGAATTCTTTTCAAGACCTCTGAAATATTTAAGGTATAATTCATGGACAATCAGCTGACAAGCCCAAAGCAAAAGCATGTCTCAGAGGAAACCAGATGTGGCTTTTGGGGACCACAATAAGATTCATAGAAAACCCATAACGTTTTAAAATAATTTTACTAGCACAAACACCCCCAGCTTGGACTAAAATAAAAAGTACAAAATAAAAGGAGTCCTCTGGGTGTCCGACATATTGGCAGGAAGCAGGATGGGAAAGCCACTCAGCTGTAAGGCATGAGCTCTTACTTATTCTGAAGGATGAATGGCTCCGAGGAGAACTGGGGGTTAGGGAACCACTCGCAGAGTGTAGAACTGGGCCCTAATCAGGGAACATTCCCCACCCCCATGGCTGGGAGACCTGACATGTGCCTGACTTTTTGAACAGGTGTGCCTGTTGTGGGTTTTCTGTTACCACCTCACCATTTATGTTGGACGTATTTGTGTGAGGTGGGGGATGATAACTTGACTAGCTATTGTTGTTGCAGTGCTGTTGTTACTGTTTTGGTTTCCAATGTCTGCCGATTGAAAGGAACCTTACCTGAGTAACTTCATCCCCATTGAGCTGGTTTTTGGGCCTGAGATTGAGGCACTGAGGCACTGTTTGGATGAGAAAGAAGATCTTTGGGATAGATGGGTGATACTTGCAATTGGAGGCACATAAATCATTGTGACTGTAAGGCAGACTATGGTAGGTTGTCTCCAAGTACCACAAATAATTCCTCTATGTCCCATTCCTATATGCATATGCAATTCTTCCCATTGAGAGGTTGGCTCTCTCTCCTCTTCTTAACTCTTGGGTGGACTCTGACCAGCAGAATGCAGTAGAAATAACATTCTGGCAGTTCTGAGTCTAACCCTTAAGAGTTTTAATAGCTTTGTCTTTCACTCTCTCAAACAACTAAGTAAGACCCCAAATACTTTGATGGAAATAGAGCACCTGCCAACCGTCAGCCATTCCAGTCACCCTACATGGATTCCATTTCAGTCTCCCAACTGAATGCAACAGCATCAGTGATGTAAGCCTATGACACACCCAGCTGATTCACTACACTGAGAAATAATAAAGAATTGCTGTTTTAGGCGGCTGAGCTTTGGGGTAGTTTGTTACACAGCAAAAAGCAACTGATACATGCTCGAACAACTGATTATCTCAAATATACTGTCTGCTCACATTCACAATAACTCATGGTTTAGGTGAGCAGTCTACCTGCTTGTTACTAAAAACAAGTTGTAGGTAATCTCCCATGAGTGACTAAGAATTTATTGTATTTTATTGTTGACCCTTATGTATCTCTGTCTTATTCTGTATTTACATTTTGCCAGGGCATCCGAACTAAAGTGGGAACATTTAGCCAATTATCTATGGCTTATGCTGTGTGGGGCAAAACACTAATTTGTGGAGGCTTAGAGCTAGGAGACAGTCGAGAGCAGGCTCTTCACAAGGAGGAAAAGGTCCAAAAAGATGCAATGAGAAGTCCATGTTTATAGAATAAGCTACTGGGATTTGGGGACAAACTGAATAAATGATTGACCAGATGTTTCTCTTTTCATTCCAGCTACTTGGCAGAAAATAGAGAGCACCTTAATTTTCTTGCTTATGAAGGGCACCTGGCAAAAAAGCACATTACCTTATTGGGGTGTTTGGTAGACCCACTGATATATTAACCTGAATTACCAGGACTTAATACTGAATTACATTTGACACAGTGTCATATGTATGAAGAAGTATCCCATTTGAATTTAAATTCCACACAAGAAGGTTTGGCTACAGATTTTTCCAAAATCCTCATTCTAACATGTTCTCACCTCTGTGAGATATTGCCAAAACCCTGAATTCAGGAGACAAGGAAGAAGAGGTATTATTACATTGAATGAATTCAAAAGATATGCAATATAGTATATATCAGTGACCAAAAGACTATTTACAAATATATTTTATCACTTATTTGGAGCCTTTTCCCCTATCTAGAGGAATGACTCTAGCCTCATTCAATTTTAACCCATCCAAACTCTTGAGAAAATTTATAATTGAGCTCTCGCTGTTGAGACATATTTGAGAAATAGCTCTGTTTCTAGGTTTCCATGGAGACCACTTCCCAACTTATGGCTGAAGGTAACCTCTGTCGACCATGGTTGGGGGTAGTTATCAAGCTGTCACTGGCAATTTTCCCCCTCATTTACTAGAAGCAACATTCCAGAAAGAAAATAACAGGATGACATGGTGAGAAAACACTTTCACTCAAAGACTGCAATTTTGGTAAGACTTCTACTGTCTGCTGCAAGCTCCTGGTCCCAGGGCAGTTTGGCCAACCCATAATCCAAGCAGCAGAGTGAGTAAGGAAAATTGCTCTGGATTTGTGGTCAGACTGAATAAGAGTTCTGGCCCTGTTGTGCTAGCCGTAGGACTTGGACATGCCAGATCAGCAACGGGAGCATCACTTTCCGTCTTCCTTACTTACAAATGCAGAATAATGGCTTTTGTCCTGCTTATTGCAAAAGATCCTTGTAACAGTGAAATGAGGTAATAGAGCTACATGTGCTTTGTAAACTGTGGAGTTCTGTACAGATATGAGGCTTTGTTCTTATTTCTGAGTTTTGAGTTTCTACATTTCAGAGACTGCTGGACCATTTGGATTACAGCTCCCAGTATTATTTTAGTTCCTACAAATAACGCCTCAGTGCATGCATCAAAACTGAGCTGTTAGATTTAAGAGCAGCTAGGAAAAAATTGAAAGAGTGATTCATGGTGTTTTCCAGGTCAGAATTCATAGATACCCACATAGAGTCTATTAATTGTATGAACATCTGTTAAAGGAATGAACTTGCTAAAAGTTGCCGTAATATTTTAAACTGTGCAAAGGACAGATATAATATATATATGTTTTCTGAAAACACAGGCTCTATATATGTTTTTAATGCAGCTCAGATTTGGCAAGTAATTGTAATAGAAACAATCTTACAACTGAATAAGGTCTTTTCTGAAAAGAGCTTTGTAATTTTAATGGTTTTTGATTTTCAGACTCTCTGGATTAAAAGAACAGGTGAAATTGTATATCAGACATTTGCAGCTGAGTTTTTATTCAGTGATCTCACTCCCTCCCTCCCTCCCTTTTTCTATTGCTGAGGAAATAAGATCTCTTGGTAGGTTTCTTAAAACCGATTCCAAAGGATACTCACTGAACCAGTAAGAAATCAAATAATGAATGTTTTTGATTTATATAATGTCAATTAAATAATTCAATGACATCTAATTAAGGAAACACCTATTAAGTGACCATTCTATCCTAGACAATGTGGCAGGTACTGGAGAAACAAACAAACAAATTAAGGTATGAATTTGTCCTCAAGAAACTGACACTTCAGTAAATAATTATGATATAGTGTCATCGGTGCAATCATAAAACCACAGACAAGGGGGGAAAAATAACCTAATCAATGAAGTCACTAATTTCCTGAGTTAGGCAGGAAAGAATCCTTGGAGAGATAAATCTCAGGTTTCTTTTAAAGGATCCTAAAGGAATTGCCATAGTCATTGTCTAATTCACAACACTGTCATAGACATTTGGGAGCCTTGAAATGGTTTAAATGGGAATATGCTATACTGACATTTGCATTTTAAAGGAATGGCTTTGGCAGGAAGAAAAATTGGGGAGGAGTAAGAAAAATCAGCATGCTAATCCATATGAGAGTACACAGAATCCCAGGGACAGTGAGGGTGGGCTAGACGCAGCAGCCTTGGAAGGCAGAGTTGGAGCAAGCTAAGCTTTATCATTGTGTTGATTGGCTAAATAACTAGACTGATCAGGGATGTCCATCAAGATGGTCACTGCATAGATAAGCATGTGTGTGTAAAGAAGGGGTTTTGTTTGTATATGGAAAGTGGTGTAGGGAATTGCTGGAGATAATACGATACCAAGAATCAACCAAACAAGTTCCATGGCCTCATGTAGACTCTGAAGTTTGCAGCCTGAAATTTTCATTTTCAAGCAATATCTTTGACATTTCTGAAACCACAGGTGAATTTATCTTCACATCAATGCACTAAATTGTCTTTATAAATCTTTAAGAGGTTGAGAGGCAAGTTTTGAAACTGAGATTCTCATGAGCATCTTACAAGGAAGTATGGTGTATGGTGCAGTATTTCCATTGTTCTGGCCTTTTAACTGTGTCTTTGCCAGTCATGGGAATGACTCTGAGACTGACATTTTCCTACTGTGCCTCTGATTAAACAGATGAGTTACAGCCCCATTAACCACTCATATGTGGTATCTGTCAATTGTACCACTTGTAGGCAGATTGAAGCTAAGTCACTTGGTTGAAAAACATAGTCAGAAAGAGGACATGGTTAAGAACCTAATGACTAAATTTGGGGAGTTGGGACCTTGCCTCCTGAGGAGCCCCCACTGACCCCCTTCCTCTCCACATTCTTCCCTTGACTGCTTCTTCCTATACGACCCCAGTATAGTCTGCACCACCACTACTAATAATGATTTTGGCTACCATTTATGGAGCACACATTATGTGTCAGCTCTGTGTTAAATTCTTCTGAACATTACTTCTTCCCATCCCTTCAGCTATGAATGGTGGAGTCAGGTCTCCAACCAAGGTCTATCTGATTCCAAAACTATGGTTTTAACTGTTCCTTGCTGCCTCTTCTCTAGAGAATTCCTTATTGGGTCCTCCATTAAGGAAATGTTAGCAAGAGTTTGGCACCTGGCTGTCATTTCCATAGTCACAGGAATGATTCTTTTTTCCTTAATGAGTCCTGCAAGAAAACAGAAACACTGTCCTGCAGTGGTGAAGAGAAGGGAGGGTAATTTGGCTCCTGCAACTCCTAGAGGACTTTTCCTTCCACCTGGATTAAGTGGATTCCATATGATAAAACCAATCTGGGAAAGTGATAAAAATTAACTAAAATATGTGGATCCCAAACGAGGCATGGTATTCAAGCAGAGGCATTTAGCATCAGCAAGGAGGCTAGAAACATACCAAGTCAAAAAAAGAACCAGGCCAGGGAGATTCCCTCTCTCTCAGTCACTTCAGTCCTCAGGGAGGTAGTGGCCATTCAAAACAATTGCCTCCCAAAAAATTATCCATTAGAAGTAGATTATAAATATCTGTTTAAGTGAGTGAAAAACACGAAAACTCACTAAATATTAATGATTTACCATGTTGTGCCTTCCAAGGTAGCTAGAATTACTTTTAGATAAAAAAAAGTAAAAGTTTTTGATAGGGGTATTTTTGAAATGGAGAACCACATATATTGCTGATAGGGGGGTAAATATGAATAATCTGCTAGGAAAGGAATTTGGCAATGTTTGGAAAAGGTCAAACCTGATTTTCTTTCACCCTTAATTCTACCTCAAGAAATATATTCTAAAGAATGCATTCAAATACAAATAGAAAGCCAAATGAGCATCAGGAGAGAGATGGAGAAGTAATTTCTGAAGTGTTCAGAAAATTGAATTTTTTGCAGTCAATAAAAACAGGTTCCATCAATATAAAAATATGCATTAATAAAGACTTCAGGGGAACACAATAAAATGCCATTTGTGAGTGGTTTTAGATGTTAGGATTGCTTTATTCTTCTTTTCTATAATTCCCAAGATTTTGGCAAAAGCACTATAATTCCAATTACCATACATAGAGAAGTGGTTTGATATGGTGGAAAGATCACTAGGCTTCAGATTCAGATTCCCAGGATTCAAATACCAGTTCCATAGTTAACAGTGTGACTTCAGGCCATTTACTTAACCTCTCTGTGCATCAGTTTTCTCATCTATAAAATGGAATGATGATTATAGCCTCCTCATGGAGGTTAGATGAGTTAACACATACAAAGTGTATTTTGAACAGTGCCTGACACATGGTAGAATTATATAGGATTAGTTATTATTGTTATTTATATTAATATTGTGACTAATGAAGAAAGCTCTGTGTTTCAATCAAGGCTAGCTTAGATATTAGCTGTGTGACATTCAGCAGGCTATCAGTCATTGCTTAAACTCAATTTTTTCATTTGTAAAATGAGCATAATAATGTTATCTTGGGTTTTATGAAGATAAATGATTATGCATAACCCCGATATATAAATAATATCATATAATGTGATATATATAAATGATTGTTTGCAAGGAGTAATAATTACATATATAGCCATATATAATATACATACACAGAGTATGTATGTATGTACTGTTATATATAACACATAGTACAAGCAAAATACATAAACTGTCTATGTACATAATATCAGCTAAATAAACAATATCTGCTATTAAATTTAAAACCAAAAAAAATATGGAAACTTGAGAAGCACATTTGTAGAGGACATTTGGCTTCATCATTCTGTTGTAAAATCTTACCTGTGTTCTGTACTGTTTTCTAATGAGCAGATTTCTTCATGTAATCCTAGGCTGAGTACTTACTCAGAAAAAGAAACACTACTTGGTTCAATATCGTATTAAATATCCCCAAACGTCCAACATACAAATCAAATGGAATAGCAACAAAAATCACAACATGGCCCTTGAGGTAGCAACAGTCAGCTTAGAGATGAGGATTCCGTTTAAAGTGTTGCCTGACAATAAAAACAGCTAAGGAATCACTCCTTTCAGGATATTTGCAGTTTAAAAAGGGCTGTGCAGGATATTTGCTGTTTAAAAAGGGCTGTGCAGATTTAAAGAGAGAAATGCTAAGCAGGGAGCAAGGGAGTGTGTGTGTGTGTGTGTGTGTGTGTGTGTGTGTGTGTGTGTGTGTGTGTATGCACATGTATGTATATTGCAGGGAGCCTTCCCTAATACTCTTTTTCTGCAAGTCACATAGTCTGTGCTCAGCTCTAAGTCCTACCTGACTTCTCACAGTGGAGGTGGTTACTGAGGAAACATCTCACAGAGAAGCCCCAACACGTGTTAACGGCTGTCGCCAGGGACCTCAGCTAGGCCGTGGTTTCCCAGGTTAACTGCCAGGAGCTGCCCAGGTCGGGGTGATGACCTGTCTCTTCTCACTTAAACAGCGGTGACGGCATTAGCCTCAGGTCTTGCTGCCCTGCTTGTTCAGTTCTAAGTCATTGGCACAGATCAGGTACAAATTGTCCTCCTGAATAAGAGAGCTCTGTACTCAGATGAAAGCTATTGATTTCCAATCTACTACCCAAATGACTCTATTATTAGGCCACATTAGGTAATTTGCTTCAATTTTGACTTTTGAATTTGGGCCTGAGTCTCCACTGTCAGGCCATGCCACTAAGTGTTGTTTAATTAGTTTTTTTTTTAATTGCGGCAAACCAGGGTTTTTATTCAGGAGTCTAAGATTACCTTACACGTACTGTCCCCTAACATGCCCCAGCTCCTTCCAAGAATGTGTTAAGGAATTTAACATCTGATACTTACTGGTGAACAGGAAAATCATTAACACTCAATTGTAACAGCTGAGTTCAGCCTGGAAAATACATCTATGCTCCTCCTGAGAATTAACACTTTATTACACTTTGCACAAAGGATGAATTTCCTAAATATGCAGTGAGCCTTTACAAATCAACAAGAACAAAATCAGGAAATAAATTCAGTTAACAAGAGCAGAAAACTTGTCTGTTTTGATAAGCTTTGCACACCCAGACATCATGCCCAGCATGTCACAGGTGCTTGAATAAACATAAAGAAAAAAAATAGGTAAACAACATGAATAAGACAAAGGACATGTACAAATGCTTAATCTCACTAATAAATAAAGAAATGCAAATTAAAATAAAATACAAATTTTATACTCACAATAATGAAAAGTTTGATAACACCCAATGTGGTGGAGGTGTGTAAGTATGGTTATTTCAGGAATATCTGCAAAATTGAAACAAAGCATAGGAAAATTCTCACATTAATAAATATTTTTATAACCATAGACAATATTTGCTGAGCGGGAGCACTCACCTGGTGCTTATCTCCTGTATGTGTTTCACAGGTAATATGTTATTTAATCCATTGAATAAATACAGGAAATTGATTCTATTAGCACTCTTCAGTCTCAGATGAAGACAGATCCAAGACAGATGCTAAAACAGGAAAAGCTTAAGGCTTTTCTTCTCTTCCTTATTTCAATACCTAATGCAACATACTGTTCTAGATGCTTTGCTACTGTAAATACATTGAATATAATTTAAGGTAGGCCTATTATCACCATCCTCATTTTAAAATTGAGGAAAATTACACTTAAAGCAGATCACGTAACTTGCTTGGGATCAAAAACATGGCAAGTTGCAAAGACAGGTGCTATTAACCACTGCATTATGTGCCTTCCTAGTTAAAGATAGGAGACCTAGGTTTGTATCTTTATTCTGACCTAATTAAATGTTGTAAGCCTCAATTTCTTCAATTATGAAATAGGAATAAGAGCACTGTTTTACAAAATTTTGTGAGTTAACAAATCTATATCAAGTGGCTCAGGGCTGGAAGTAAAAGTAGGTGAAAAACAACGTTCAGTTATAAAAAAGAGAAGCCAACTGTATTTTGTTTGTAAGAAATGCATTTAAAACACAAAGATTCAGATAAGTAAAGTAAGATAATGAAAGATATACTATGCTATTACCAATCTAAAGAAAGCTGATAAAGCTATAGTAATCTCAGACCAAGCATACTACAGAACAAGGGAAATTATCAGTGCTGGAGAAGGGCATTACATCATAATAAAGGGGTTAATTATCCAAAAGACATAATTCTAAATGTGTATGCACCTAACAACAGAGCATTAAAACAGGTAAGGCAAAACTGACTGAACTTCAAGGAGACATAGAAAAATCCAATATTATACTTGGAAACTTCAACACATCTCTTTCAGTAATAGATCAAGTGGGCAGGAAAGTCAGTAAGGATATAGTTGCCCTGACCTATTAATCAATTGATCTAATTGACATTTATAGAATCTATCCCACAGGATCAAAATATACACTCCTTGGAAGCTAACATGGAACATTCTCCAAGACAGACCATATTCTAAGTCACTTTAACAAATTTTTAAAAATACAACTCACATAGAGAATATTCTAAAATCAGTGGAATTTAACTACTATTCAACAAGAGAAAGATATCTGTAAAATCTCCAAGTATCTAAAAATTAACAACACACTTGTAAATAACACATGGGTCATAGAAGAAGTCTAAAGTGTTTTGAACTAAATGAAAATAAAAATACCTATTGAAATTTGTAGGATGTAGCAAAAGCAGTGCTCAACAGGAAATTTATATCATTAATTGCGTACATTAGAAAATAAGAAAGACCTAAAACAAATAACCTAAGCTCTACCTTAGTAAACTAGAGAAAGAAAAGCAACTGAAGTTTAAAGCAAGCAAAATAAAAGAAATAATAAAAATCAGAGCAGAAATCAATGAAATTGAAAACCACAAAGCAATAGAGAAATCAAAAAATCAAAATCTGATTCTTTGAAAAGATAAATTGATGAACCTCCAGTCTGGCTAATGATTAATAAGAGAAAAGACACAATTTAGCAACAAAAGAGTGAAGAAGGGTCATCACTACTAGTCCTGTGTATGTTAAAAGGATAATAAAAGAACGTTCTGAATGGAATCTATGCCCACAAATTTGATAACATAGACAAAATGGACCAAGCCCTTGAAAGACACAAGCTGCCAGAGCTGAGAGAGGAAATAGACCATTTCGATAGGCCAATACCTGTTACGTAAATTAAGTCAATAATTAACAATCTTCCAAAAAAAGAAATCACCAGGTCCAGATGGCTTTACTGGTAAATTTTAACAAACATTTAAAGAAGAAATGAAGTCAATACTCTACAATCTCTTGCAGAAATAGAAGCAGAGGAAATATTTATTCATTTCATGAGACCAGCATTGCCCTAATAATAACACAAGATGACAACACTAAAAGGAAAACTACAAACCCACATCTCTAATGAACACAGATGTAATAATCTCACACAAAATATCAGCAAAGCCAACAAAATAAGAATTATGCTCCATGACCAAGTGAGATTTATTCCAGATATGCAATGCTGGTGGAATAGTTGAAAATCAATCAGTGTAATACACCACATTAACAGGTTAGAGAAGAAAAATCATGTTTTTCCTATTGATTTCTTCATATCTATTGATATAGAAATGTTTTTAGATCTTTGTGACAAAATCTAACACACATTCATGTTACAAACTCTCATCAAACTAGGAATAGAGGGAACTTCAATTTGATAAAGAGCATCTACAAAGAACATATGACTGACATCATAGTTAATGGTGAGAAATTGAAAGTTTTCCTCCTAAGATTTGGAACAAGGCAAGAATGTCCTTTTTCACCACTCTTACTGAACATTGCACTGGACATTCTAGCTAATGTAATAAAACAAGAGAAGGAAAATATATATATTATATATTTTTATAATATATATAACATACTATATATAATATTTTTGGGTAATATATATAATAGAAAGAGAGAATGGGCAAGAAGAAATATAACTGCTTTTATTCACATAGATGTGCATAGATGATGTGATTGTCTATGTACAAAATACAAAAGAACCCACAAAAACCTTCCAGAACTAGTAAGTCAGTGTGGCAAGTTTGCAGGATACAAGGTTAATTTTGTTTCTATTTTCCAATATAAACAATTGGAATATGAAATTTTAAAAATACTGTTTATAATAGCTCCCCCAAAAGTGAAATACATAGGCATAATACTAAGTATAAATCTAACAAAATATGTTCCAAATGTATGTGCCTGTCCTTCAATAGGTGAATGGATTTTTTAAAAACTGTATATCCATACAATGCAAAATTTTTCAGTGATAAAAAGTAATGAGCTATGAAAATAGAAAGAGATGCAGATGAGTATTGAATATATATTTCTAAAAGAAAGAAACTAGTCTGTTAAAATTACGTAATGTATGATTCCAATTACATGACGTTCCAGAAAAGACAAAACTATGGAAATGATAGAACAGTGGTTGTCAGGAGCAGGGGTTGTTGGAAGGGAGAGAAGACGGTTTAATCAGTGACGTATAGGGGTTTTTTTTAGAGTTGTGGAGCCATTTAGTATGATCCTGTACTAGCATATGCAAAACACTAGGTATTCATCAAAGCATATATAACTTTACAACACAAAGTATGAGCTTTACAGTATGTACATTAAAAATAATTTAGGAGTACGGAAGTTCCCAGATGGAATGCAGAATTGAACAAAACAATCTAAATGTATTATAAATGTATAAAACAGCCTCAGTGAAAAGGGTGGAGGGGGGGAATTTGCTAGCCTAAATAACTGGAAATGGGTGAAGCCTGTAAAATTTAAGGCAAAAGAAACTGTAGATAAGCACTGTACTTTAGATGATAAATGTGTGTACCATGGGGATATGTGTAACAATTCTGATACTGCTAAGCACCCATACCTGAAATTAACAATGAAGTGAATGGATAGAAAGGTGGTGGGAGTTGTATTTTTCGCTGCTGGAGTGGTAATCTACAGTTCAGCAAGGGGAGGAGGCTGCCCTGATCAATGTGGTGATGAGTTAAGAGTCGGAGACAGCAGTAAGAATCCTTGTTTAGATTAATACAGATAACAATGGTTATATAGAGAAATATGTAATAACATGTAGGGACACACACACATATTTCCTTGCTCAGTCAGTGCAAGGGTCATGAAAGAGGGTTAAGCAGCAACAATATACCCCAATAGCAAACAGCACACCTAGCACCCAGATTCTGCTTTTTAATATTAGTCTCTGATTTAACAAAAATGAGGTTCCTTGGGAAAGTGACTGATTCTAAGACTGGGGCAGGAAATATAGAAGATGAGCCTAGAGCATCTCACAGTGACAGAAGGTAAGGACACCTCCCACCCAACCCCCGTCCAGAACAAAAAACACAAACAACAAAAACCAAAACAAACAAACAATAAAACACTCAATGGTGGGGAAATGTCTAAAGAACACAGGAATCAACTAAAAGCTCCCAATGTCTGACACTAGAACAATTCAAGCAACAAAATAAATAAAATAGTATTCAATGATAGCCCAAAGTATAAAATAAAAATACAAAGCTAATATAAATAAATGAATAAGCAAATAAATACAAGACAATAGACATATTCTTCAAAGCAGAATTCCAAATAATTTTTGTAGCTACTCTGCCTTCAAGGAGGTGGAGCATAACTCTTCACTCCTTAAGTGTGGGCAGCACATAATGACTTCTTTCCAAAGAGCACAGTATGGGAAGGGAGAAAAAGAAAACTGTGTAGTGGAGAACCAGATAAACACTACTTCAGCCAGATGATCAAGGTCAACATCAACAGCCATTAACATGTTGATTGTATGTACCATTCATATGATGTGAAGAAAGTGGCACTTTACCTCTGTGACCTTCCTCCCAAAATCTCGTAACTCCAGTCTAATCATAAGAAGAACATCAAATTTCAATAGAGGGGCATCCTACAATATATCTTACCAGGACTCCTCAAAATTATCAAGGTCATCAAAGACTAGGAAAGTCTGAAGCTGTCATAGCCAAGAGCAGCCTAAGGAGACATGACAACTAAATATAATGTGGGACCTTGGATGGTATCTTGAAATAGAAGAAAAACATTAGGTAAAAACTATGAAAATCTGAACAAAGCATGGACTTCAGTTAATGATGTATCAATATTGGTTCTTTAATTGTAACAAGTGTGTCACACTAATGCAAAGTATTAATAATTGGGGGAAATGTAGATGAGGTATGTGGAAACTTACTGTACTATCTTCTCAATGTTTCTGTAAATATAAGACTCTTCAAAAATAACATTTAAAGAAACATTTGATACAAAAATATTGTTCTGGCTCAGCTCCCACACGATCTGAGGTTATCAGCTGAACTTCCCTCCCACTTACTGATTTTTGGAACAAATTTTTGAAATTTCTGGGTTCTATCTGATTTCCAGCCTATCATATTCTATCATTTCCACATATCACACCACTATCCAAACAACTGTAATTATAATATCAGAAGGCTATTTTGTCTACACTGAAAATTTGTTGTGTAGTGTAGCCTTCATAAGTGATCTCAGCTAGCTCTTCTGGATAACTTGCTGTAGCTTCTACATCAGCACTTTCTGCTTCATCTCGCCCTTTTATGTTACAGAGACAGCTTCTTTCCTTAAACCTCAAGAACAAACCTCTGCTGGCTTCAAACTTTTCTTCTGCAGCTTCCTCACCTCTCTCAGCCTTCACAGAACTGAAGAAAGTCCGGGCCTTGCTCTGGAGTAGACTTTGGCTTAAGGGAGTATTGTAGTTGGTTTGATCCAGACCACGAAAACTTTCTCAATATCAACAATAAGGCTGTTTAGCTTTCTTAACATTTGTATGTTCACTGGAGCAACAATTTTCATTTCCTTCAATAACTTTTCCTTTGGATTCACAACTTGGCTAAGTGTTTGGTACAAAAAGCCTAGCTTTTGGCCAGTCTTGGCTTTTGATATGCTTTCCCCACTAAAACGTTAATCATTTGTAGCTTTTTGTTTGAAGTGAGAAGCTGACTCTTCCTTTCACTTAAACAATTAGAGGCCATTAATAACCTTACAATGGGTTATTAATTTGGCCTGATTTCAATATCGCTGTGTCTCAGGGAATAAGGAGTCTGGAGGAGAGACACAGGGAATAGCTGGTCAGTAAAACAGAGCGCACAGAACATTCACTAAGTTCACCATATTATGTGGGAGCAGTTCATGGAGTCCCAAAAGAATTACAGGAGTAACATCAAAGATCACCAATCACAGATCACCATAACAAGTATGATAATAATAAAACAGTTTGAAATACTGTGAGAATTACCAAAATGTAACACCGAGACAGAAAGCGAGCAAATGCAGTTAGAAAAATGGCACCAATAGACCTACTCGATACAGCACTGCCACAAACCTTCAATTTGTAAAAACACAATGTCTGTGAAGTGCAAGAAAGTGAAGCATATTCAAATGAGGTATGTCTGCAGTGTCCCTCAAATAGTAGGTGATTGATAAATACGTATTGTGTGTGTTGCAGATGTTGGTAGAGAAACATACCAGTGGAGAAAAAAATGCCCAGGATCAACTCAGATCCTACTGATTTTACTGGTTTACAAATCCCTACATTGCACTTGGGTCAGAGAGCAGCCTGCCTTTCATAGAAAAAAAAATCATTTCAGTGAAAAATAACCAAAGTTCCCCTAATTGCCTCCCAAGTGTTGTTCACGAGAGACCTGAAGATGGAAGTCTTTCACCTTCACTGACCAGTGCCCAACACCTGGAGGAAGATTTCAAATGTTCAGGAAGTCATGCTAGGTAAGAATGCATTTGTTCAGCTGTCACATGAGATCCTCTGTGGTGGCAAACGCAGCCACAGCTTGAAGCTCCACAGGAACATCGGCCTGGAGAAGAGGCGACAGAGACTGCCCTCAAAGGTCTGCCACACAGAAGAAAGGTATGGTATATTTCTTTTCATTTTTCTTCCCAGGACAAAACCAATGGGTGAAGTGACAGAAAAGAGTCTAGTCATAATTTCACTTGGCCAGCTAAATCAGGCTGCCTGCGGCCAGGCCTTCCTCATCCTTGGAAGAGTAAAAGTATATGGGAGGGTAATGTGCTTGGCACACAAAAAATGTGGGCTTCAGAGAAAGATTCATGTTTAATTCCTGGATTCATCATTCAGTCACTGTGCAGCTGTAGGCAAGTTACATATTTCCCAGCCCTCAATTTCTGTATCTGTAAAAGTCCAATAACCATACTTACATTGCAGACATGAATATGGGAGACAATAAATGGAAAGTGCTTGGCACTTTGTTCAATAAAAGTGGTTGTGATTGTGATAATTCCTTCCCTGCCCAGAAGGTTGGATGAATCGGACTCTGAATGTCTCACAGATGTAGCTATCTATAAATCTCTGAATATACATTGTGGCTGGGGAAGGCATAGATGTGTAGGCCTAGGATGAAGATCATCTAACCATTCATGTTTTTGACTTGTAGTACTGATCACAAAAGGTTGCTTTCTTTTGAGGTCCACATTAGGTTCAGTCCACCATGAGAGAAATTTCTGTTCTACCACAAGGTTGACAAGTGGTTAGCTATTTCTCCCTGGAGTGCTGGACAGATCTCCTGAAATTGGGGAAAAGTCACGGAGTGGAAGATTTTTACAAGATTTGAGAGTCCTTTCTGGTTGCTTATCACTCAATGGAGAATCTATCTTATCTGTCTATCTATCTATCTATCTATCTATCTATCTATCTATCATCCTATGTTAAATTAAGGTGAAAGGACATTATTAGACTTCTTACACTAAGAAGCCCTCTATGACGAGAAACAGTCAACTCTTTTAGAAATGATTAAATAAATCTTAAAGAATGAGCATTTTCATTCACATTCATGTTAAAGAATATCTTTTTGGTTAAATGACAATCATGTCAGAAAACATTTTAATCTGGGTTTTAGTCAATTCAATTATTTTATTTGCTTTTGTTCCACTTAATAGAATTCCCGGACTTTGTTTTGTGTTTCATGTATTTTTGTTCGATTTGGTGGTAAGCAAATTAGCATATTTAAATGTGGTTTCCTATATTTAATGAGCAGTTCAAATCTGTGCTTTAAAAAAGTTGAAATTTTGCAATTAAGTAGTGAGATAATTGTTTGCTTTTTTTCAAATTTATATTTTGTCAGGCCTTTTGATATGTAATTTCCCTTGATTAAAGTCTAACAGATGTATCCTCATTTAAGGGATACTTAAATGGTATTTACTTACTTATTCATTTATTATTTTGATGTTGCTACTATTAAAAAACACATGTTTCTTAAAAAGGTTCATTTCCTCTGTTAATCCAAAACAGCATCACCAAGGTTTTAATGTAATCCATGCCACACTGATCATGGAGAAATGCCCCAGTCTGCTATTGCCAAAGGGATGCTTTCATGGTGACAAGTAGAATGTCAGGGCATTTGTATTTTTTGCCCAAGACTGATCCATTTATAGCTTAGACTGCTAGGAGGATATTATTCTTTCTGCCGAAAAGGGTTTGAAATGTCTGTTCCTTATTTCCACAGACAAGGAATAAAATGAAGACTCTGTCCAAGATACAGATCTCGGTGATGAGGTTAAAGAGACACCTGAGAAATCGCATAACTATTTTTGCTTAGATGTAAAAAGTCTTCCAGCATTTTGCAGAGCATATTGAAGAAGAGAAAACTTCTGCAAGATCTCAGAATCATGCTTTCATGGATACTGAGTGCATTAAGATACACTAATTGACAAATAAATAATTAAACAACAGGCCTGTGCATGGACCAATGATGAGTGTGCTGTGAATCAAGGATTATGATTAACCCATTCTGTGTACCTGAGCTCTCTTCAACATAAACAAAGCAAAAATTTCATTGGTTACATACTGCAAGCTAAGCTTAAACAACTGCTAGAACCTTCTGAAATTCATAAGACAAAGTCTGAAGCTGATGGACAGGGCAGACGAGTAGACCATTGGACATGTAAAATCTCCCAGAACTACAGAGCTCCAAACAAGAATTAGACCTTCAGTCACACTGGCTAAGTCTTTTTATTAGATCTTACAGAGGATGAACTGGAGCTCTGTGGTTCCTTCTTTGTGGTTCATTGCATACACATATTAAGAGGAAAGCATATATCATTCACCCTAACAAGTTTGTGTTTAGTAATTCAAAACTTTGTTTTCCCATCAATTTCTTACAGATCTTAATAAAGATTTTCTTCACATTTTACTCTTCATTTAAAAATGCCCAGAGTAAATCCCACCTGATTATAGTCTTGATGTTTGGTACCCAGAAGTGGCTGAAATTGGTTATTTTTATTATGAGGGACTATATCCAAGAATTTTATAAAATATAAAAGTATGTGAATCAGAATTCCATCAAGAAAACAGAAGTCACTCTAGGTATTGCAAGCAGGAAGGACTTCAACAGAGGGCATTAAAGGCTTACATAATCATTGGAAGGGCTGCAAGACTAATTGTTAGGGAAGTTTCCAGAAGGAATCAATTGACAAGAACTCCGCTGGAACCCACAGTCAATCTCAGGAAGCTCAAAGGGTGCCAACACCGCAGTGTCAGCTGCTTATGCTCTCAAGACAGGGAAATTCCATGACCTTGCCCAGAAGGCTCTACAAACTCTAGAGAATAAATAAATCATTTGTGAGATGCTGTATTGACCATCTGCTCATGTAATTATTTACAACTGCTGTCAATAATAACAACAACTGCTTCTCTATTTTTTGCCTTCCAAATTTCAGTTGTTTGCCCTGTCTTTGGGAGGCTGTAAATTGGAACCACATAAAGATAGCTGTTCAGAAAAAATATATCTCCAGGCTTCTCTCCTACAATGCGGGCAAGACTATGAAAGGCAGCTGTGGTGACACCAAGTTAAAAACAGAGAACCCAGCACAATGAGGAAAGAAAAGAAAACTATAGGGAAAGCAAGAAGCATTACAAATTTTGGGTATGTAACATGGTGGCAGATGGAATTACTGGTCAGCAAATATTCATTCTCCCTTTCCATCCAGGTCTTTGGAAGAAGTTTCTTTCCCACTCCATTGATGTGGGCTTGGGCAAGTGTCTTTCTTTGGCCAAAGGAATATGGGCAGAGGTGACAGGATGGTGGTTCCAAGAAAAGCCTTTAAGAGGCTCTGCACTTGTGGGCTTGTTGAGTTTCTGCATTCATGACAAGAATGTATTCCAGAGAACTACTTGCTCCTTCAGCCTGGATGCCAGATGGAAAGATGTACCCAACCAAGCCCATCAGAGTCACAGACAACCTGCAGACCCCTGAGAGATGCTCACTCTTGTAAGCCATGAGATTTGGGGGTTCTTTGGTACCCTCGCAAAACACACAGTCTCTGAGCCTGTCTTTTAATTATCACATATTTTCTATGTGGAGGACTGCCTGACATAGAGGAATGAGCACAGACTTTGGAGTACTGGCTATATCATATAACTGTTATAATTGTAGATAACATTTTCTGGCTCATTCTAAGGCTCCATTTCCTCACTTACAAAATTAGAATGAAATAATAGAAGCTATATATGCCCACCATTTATTTGTCGTAAGCATCGAGCCCTTTTTATAAATTATCTTTTTACTTTCAACAGTGTTATGGCCTAAGAACTCATTATTCATAGATTATAGGTGAGGCTATTAGGGCCTTTACAAGTACACTTTCCTTAGCCACAATCACACAGAGCTAATTAAGAAAAAGACCTAGAATAAGAATAAGATCTAGAACCCAAGCTAAAATCCACCCTTTACAGCCAAGTTCTCGTTGTCGAGATGAAATAGAATCATTTGTGAGATACTAGAAATTAGTGCACAGTAAGTTCAGTGCCCACCACTACCTTCCCCAAGGCCCCCCAGTATTCCTGTCCCAGGGTTTACAGACCTTATCATTCCATGTCCTATTTGACTTTCCCGTCACGTTCTGTACGTCCTAAACCAGTGCATCAAAC
Organism: Manis javanica; assembly: GCF_040802235.1. NCBI lineage: Eukaryota > Metazoa > Chordata > Mammalia > Pholidota > Manidae > Manis > Manis javanica. The sequence goes on along the minus strand of NC_133165.1, from coordinate 37,641,611 downwards.
AGGGTGAAAGGCATTTATAAAATAGACTTAACACAAGGAACCAGAGTTTATGAAGCTGTAGGAAGGAGAGAGGAGAAAAAGTCAGGGAAGCCCACTACCAGGTCTCCAGGTTACCATTAGCTTTTAGGGAATCTGACCATCCAAGGTAGGCAAATACAGACCCCAAAATGGATGCCTGCAGTTGTCTGTGCCACAAGGCCTGTTTAGATCTTGGAAGCCTACCCGGATGCTGCTGTAAAGCCTCATGTCTCCTAAACCCATGTAAAATTTCAACCATTGGCCCTTTACTGTCAGAGGAGCAAAAGTGGCTTCTGCTTCACCTCTACATTTAAAGCACTCTTCAGTGGAATGTAAACTGGATGTTGACCATGGATTCTGCAAGATGTGACTCCTGGTCTCACACTTGCTCTTTTAGGAAAGCTTAGAAGGGGCCAGAATGGTGCAGAATCCCCATAGACACACACCTGGCACAGCCTGCCGCTTAGACTTCTCCTTGCCTGTACATACATTTCTAATACTTAACCTGGGACTATGAACCAAGCAATGATATAATGCTTCCACCCAACACGGCGCAGCACTACATCGGGAAAGCAAAGGGATATCCACTCTCTGCTCAGAAGGGAAGCTCTGGGCCATTCCCACACTGTGTCCATCTCTGACTGATGCTGGTTCTTCTGTCTAGTTGCAATCACTCTTTAATATTCTTTACCCTAGAGAATAAATATTTAGTTTAACCACCCCCAATCTTCCTTCCATAAGATAGTAAGAGAAGAGAAGAAATTTGAAAGTAATTATTATAAGCAAATATTTAAATAACCAAGCAAGGAAGACATTGTGCATACATCTTACCGTCCTCATTTGTTTGTTTGTTTGCAAACTGCCTGAGGCCACAGTGGATGTTCACAGCTTCCTTCTTGCCCCGTCTACTCTGTGATCCCTTTGCATTCAGCCTGCATCCTAGCTAGGGTTTCACTCTGATGGAATGACAATCTTCCCCTCCTGAACTGTGGCCCTGCCTGTATGTACTGCAGTCACTCATTAATACATACCATTAGGAATGGAATTACTAGGAGATTCCCCTGGAAGAAAAATATTCTTAGGTTTTAGGTACTCTTCCTTGAGCTACACTTCTGAGAATCCACCCCCACTTACATTCTTTGTGTTTCTACCAACACCACCAAAACATTATTATTTTGATATGTAACTGTCTCCTCCCAGGTCAGGCCTGTACACATCTCTCTGGGATATGCTGGGATCTCATCTACTTATGGATCTAGGATAACAAGGAGTGGCAAGGATGGTTCTGGAGGGTCTTCTTGAGAATGGTTCTTTGCAAAGTAACTGCCCCTGTGAAGTCATTGCAGGGCCTTTGAGCAAGGAGAGACTAGCCTTCTCTGAGGAGGAGGGCAAGCTTCTACTTTCAGGAGAATTAGGTGGATGGCAGCGGGGCAAGCTACTCATATTCATCAGTTTCTCCAATACCTAGAGCCTCAGTCTTCCCCAAGCAATGCTTTCAAGGGCTGAAGTAGCAAAATCATGAAAGACCATTCCTACCTCTAGGGTGCATCCCTACCTTTCAAGAAAAGAAGATAACACAACTGTCTCTTAGGGCAGGATCCAGAGCTGCTGTCACAGCTGCCTGAGGTACCAACAGGTGTTTTTGTGCAAAATCACATGTCACCCAAACCACTGGCTCCACCTGTCACTGTGAAAACAGCTTCCGCTTCTCTTCCTCCTTCCAAGTTTTGCACGTGGGCTTCTCAAAACAGAATGTAAACCAGAATCCTGTTGGCGAGGGACTGCCGGAAACAGGTTCCCAATGCTTCCTGTACCTGCCATACCAAGAAGAGCATAGGAGGAGTCAGAAACAGTGCTGAGTGTCAGGAGACAGGTGTCTAGTCCACCAGAATTATGCTTTCCTCTTACTCATCCTCCTCAGTACTATGCACATGATCCTGGAATTTCCCCTAAGCTCCTTTGTCATTGCTGAAACCTCAATACCCAGCCCACAGCCTATCACACAGTAGGGTCTTAGTAAGCATCAGGCCCAAGAGGATGACCCCCTGGTCGGTGACTCCCAAAGCCAAGCTCTCTCCACAGCACCACTCTCTACCAGGGGAGAGGAGGACTTCCATTTCTGTTACCCATCACATCAGGGTACAGAAACTGTTCTTAATACACTTTGGCTGCTCAGAGAATTAACTCAATCATGTGGCCCAGCCAACATACATGAAATTCAACTCGTGGATTTATCAAATGGTGTTTACCTCACTGGGGGGAGGAGAAACCTTTATGACGCAGGTATACAGGAAAGCCGACCTTATCTGCTGCTATAATTTCCCCCGGTTCTTAAAAGCCTCATTAAAGAGATGGAGGCCATGATTCCACAGGGATTTATACACTCATCAGGGAAATGCCAGGGAAGGAGATAACGGAGGCCACAGACTATTAGCTGAGTTATTGCTGAAGCCACACTGTATTTAGCTGTAAGCACTGTACATTGCAGCCTAATTAGGAACACTGGTTAACCCAGAGTCAGACTGACATGTTATCTTCCAGTCACACTTCTAAATATTCCTCAGATGATCGCCAAGAAATTCATTCCTGACATTGCATGTGAGGTCCAAAAGGAAGTGGGGGAGGGGCCTGGAGGACAGACAGGTGGGAGCAACCACAGGCTTCCAGTTAGTTCTTTATTTAACATGGACGTTCCCTCATTTAACAAGCAGGCCCTGTGCTAGGCACTCTGGAGGATGTTCATAAGAGGTGTGGCCCTGGAGTTTAGCAGGCTCTTAAAGGAAAGAGGGGTGAGCTTCTTAGCCTCTCTGAATCTCAGGGTGCTCTTCTGAAAGGCAAAGGCAATAACAGTTCATACCTCAGAGAGTTGCTGGCTACAATAACAGACAAATGACACAAAGGTGTGCTGTAAAGAATAAGATATGCAGATGGACAGATATATGATGTATACATATACATGTGATTCTATATGTATGCATGTGATTCTATATATATATGCATATATGTGATATATACTTATGGGTATGTGATACATAATACATGCTTGTGTTATATACATATATATGTATTTATATGAACATGTATATATATATATATATATATATATATACATATATATATATATATATATATATATCTGTGTGTGTGTGTAAGCTCTCCATGCAACCCTGGGTGACTGAGATTCAAGGGGGTCTGGCAGAAAGTACACAACTGAGGCAGACATGAAGGCTGTCTGAATTTTTAGTGTGTTCCTCAACCCACACAGATCTACAGCATATCATCTGTGTCACTTTGGAAGCACTTAGAAGCATGTGCAGAATCTAGGAAGGCATAGATAAGTGGGGAAGATGTTCCAGGTGCAGCTGAGAGGAAATCCATGGGGTAAATGAGCAACAAGCCCTGTTTGGCCCAGGAAAATAGTACTGCAGCAGAGAGAACTAACCGGACATGCTGTGCATGGGTCATGAAGAATGGGAAGGGCAAGGCTTTAGGAAAGCAGGGAATCCCAGTTTCTATCTTATCTGGAAGGTGAGGAATGGTTAGGGCACCAGGTTGAAGACACCAGCTGGTAAGTAGAGGCAGTGAGCCTGAGGGTTCTGGTCCCTGCCACAGAGTCTCCGGGGAGTGTGTTGAACAAGTATTTAGAAATTGCTGCCAATTAAACATGAAGGAGTCATCATAACGAAGATGCCCAGGCCGCTGTCCTGCCGAGGGCCACCAACACCTCTTCTAGGGCCGCACAAATGCTGCTGGGAATTGACCTTGAAATCCACAGGCAAACTGAACGATCATGGGCATGGCCAGCGAGATGAACCCATAGTAACAGTGACACCTCCTGTTGCATCTTGGGAGACGTGTCTAGTGGAGTGGCGGCAGGGTTCTAGCCCAGGGGAGCAGACGGCTGCAGGGCAGGAGATGCCCAGGCCACTGACTTCTAAGCAGTTGCGCAGAGCAACCCTCTCCTGCAAGAAAGGATCTAAAGCTGCAATTGGATTAACGCGGCCAGATCGAAGCCCATGGGGAGGACATTGGCAGACACCCCCAGCAGGAGTCAAACACAGGAACCAGAGTGGGACGAGTTGCTGAAGAAGTAGGCTCCGGCTGTCAGGAAGCACAGTCCTCCTGCAGGTCCAGGCCAGCAGCCCTAAAGGGCTGGAATCTCAAGAGACGCATGATGAGCCAAAGCAAGTAACAGCCGGCCTCGTCCCCTTGGCCAGGCTAGCCTCCGCCTGCCTGGTCCTTGCTCATCGCTCTGTAGAAAGCAGGTGGATAAGAAATACCCTTGGGAGGCCCTGGGGGAGGAAGACAGGTAAACAAATGACAGGGAGTGGGTAGGGTTGCATTTTAATCTTCAGAGAGCGATCCCCAAGGAGGGTACTCATGCCTGAGATCAGGAGGCCCGCGTGCTGCAGCGCAGAGCTCGGCCTAAGGAACCAGCACATTTGGGTTTCAATCCCAAACCCTTTCTCAGAACTAGAAGTGTGCCAGCCTGCCAGACTGAATCAGAAATGTGGTCTTCACTCCGGGCATCGGCTTCGGTGGTTCACCCTCTCCATACTGTCGGGTACACAGCACCCTGATTCCACCCTCTTTAAATAAATGTTGAGCGAGTTTTTTTAGAGGGATGCAAGAACAATAAAAGTATTTCATGAAATGTAAAGATAAAAAAGTATAAGCTTGTCCTGGGATCAGATCTCCCTGTCTCTGCCTCCCTTTTCTCTCTGACGTCAGGCCAGTGGTCTGTCCCCAGGCCTGTCTCTTGCCCGCACTTCCTTCACAGAGTGATGTGAGGAGAGAATAGCAGGTGCTCAGCAATCGTGTCCATTATTCAGCTAGTTCTGCCAGTAGGTGTGGGCTCTAGAGGAACGCGTTTCTTCACCTGAATTCCATGTTCTCAGGGGCAGAAGGAAGGGTTTGGACTAGGTAACCCCTAAGGAATAGAGTGCAGCTTTCCATTTTCTGCTGGGGTGTGTTTCCAGAGCAACACCTGGTGAGGAAATAGGCATTGTCCCCATAGCCCCTGGCCACAGGGCAGAGCACCATTGCCACCAAGGTGCTTAGAGTCTTTTGGGTTAAAGACCAGGCACAAAATCTCAATTATAATATAAACTGTGACTGTGAATACATCCTGTGACTATAGGGATGAAAGTGCAGCATAGAGAATATGATCAATAGTTCCGTATCATCCTTCTGTTGACAGTAACCATGCTAGTTGGGGTGAAGATTTAATAATGTAGATAACTGTTGAAGCACTATGTTGTAGATTTGAAACCAATATAATATTGTATATCAACTATGCTTCAATAAAAGAAGAAATTTTAAATTAAGAAAATTAAAATTTTTTTAATAAAATTAAAAGGTCAGGCTCCCACCTCTTGGAAGACCAAGCTAACTGCCTCTCATAATTTTTTAAAAGTGAATTAAATACAAAGGCAAATGAGGCATTTTTTGTTTGAAAAGGAGAGCACGTGGCAAGGGGGTGGTGGTGCTTTTTTCTCCTTTGACCATAATGTCAACTATTGGCTTAGAAAATGTGCTTGATTCGTAAAGGACTGCTCTCCCATTCCCATATTTACACTGTTTAAGTAATGATGGCTGAATCAATAAAGTGCTCTTTTATATCCATTCATGTGTTGATTTATACACTCATTTATACACTCATACTAATGTAAGCTCTAGTAATATGTTGTTATTTTTCCTAATATTGATCACTTTTAAACTTGGAGTAAACTCTTTATATTTATTATTTTGATATTTTATTTTATTATATATATTATTTTGACATATATCAATAAATTCTACTTACTGAGATTGTTTTTAGTCTATATTCTATATTTTATATTCATAAATGAAATATTTTATAATATTTATGGTTACCTTAGTCAAGAACTGGGATCAGGAACATTTGCCTTAAAGGAGAGACTTTATGGCCTCCTGTTTTGTTTTCTTTTGTGGGGAGGGAGGAGAATGAAAAAGTTGAAGTTTAGTTATCTGTTCTCTGAAGTTTTGGGAAAATGACCAGTGATTCCACTGAGTTTTTCTGTTAGTAGCTTAGGGAAAGTTGGGTTGTTTTCTCTATTCTTCAGGTTTAGTTACCATTCAAATTGGAATAAAACAGCATATTCAATTGGGTAAAGACTGCTTAATAAAGGGTTTATCTAGCACGGTGTGGGCAGACTGCAGCAGAGAGGTATCACCACCTTTGGCATGAAGAAGTGTGAGGAGCACGTGATCCTGGAGCCCCACCAGACCAGTACAGTGTTCAGAGGGCCTCTGGACATGGGAAACGAACAACCCCAGTGGTCCTGTAGAGAGAGAGCTGGTTGATACACAGTCACCTGACCACATGCCCTTCCTGCCTTCTGACTTAGCTGGTGCTTCTTATCAGCCAAACCCAAGTGGACAGAGGTCAAGGGCATCCACTGACATTGCTCATACATGCCAACCACCTGGGGTGCAGAGCAGCATGGAGGCAGGTGGAAGGCAGGGCTGGAAAGGCAAGCAGATAACACCCACACGACATGATTCTCAATTTTTTCATCACTTAGTGTAATGTCAAATTCTTATTTGAGCTGTCAATTTGCTATTGTATATTTATGTGGAAGCCTTCTATTTCACTAAGGTTTTTCATTACTAACAGGATATGATTATGTATAGTTCATCATATTCATTTATAAGAAGATACTCTTTCATTTTCTATTCTTAAACCCTTTTCTCCAAATTTTGTGTATTTGCATTTTTTTTCATTTTTTGGAGACCTGTGCATGTTTTAATTATTCTATCAGTCTTTTCAAAAAATTAATCTTAGATTTCTTGCTCAGTCTCATGGTTTCAAATTTATTTGTTTTTGTGGTAGATACTATAACTCTTTTTTCCTTTAAATTGCAGATCAGTTGGTTTATTTTCACTTTTATTTTTTATTATAAAACATTTCAAACTAAGGATTTATGTTGAAGTCTTGCTTTGACCACATTATGTGTGTTTCTATAATGTTTTGAATTAAAAATAAATTTCTTATTTTCTTGATAACAGACATTCTAGTAAGTGTGGAGGGATATCTCATTGTGGTTTTGATTTGCATTTCCCTGCTGATTATCTGATGCTGAGTATCTTTTCATATGCCTGTTGGTCATTTGTATGTCTTCTTTGGAAAAATATCTATCCAGATCCTCTGCCCATTTTTTAGCCAGATTGTTTTGTTGCTATTGAGTTATTACAGATTTTGGATATTAACCCTTTACTGGATACACCATTTACAAGCATTTACTCCCATTCAGTAGGTTACCTCTTCATTTTGTTGATGGCTTCCTTTGCTATGCAGACGCTTTTTAGTTTGATGTAGTTTAAAAAAGAATGGAATCTTTCCATTTGCAACAGAATGGATGGACCTTCAAAGCATTATGCATGCTCAGTGAAATAAGCCGGAGATAGACAAACACCATATGATCTCACTTATATGGGGAATCTAAAAAACAAAACAAAATAATACATGCAGAGAACAGATTGGTGTTGCCAGAGGTTGTGGGGTACAGGGTCGATGAAATGAGTGCAGAGAGTCAAAAGATACAAAGTCATGGGATGTAGTATACAGCATGGTGACTATAGTTAACCATACTATATTGCATATTTGAAAGTTGCCAAAGGAGGGTTTTTAAAATGCTTATCACAAGAGAAAAAGTTTTGTTTACATATGAGGATAGATATTATTTAACTAGAATTTTCCATCATGATTATTTTGCGATATATACAAATGTTGAATCATTATGTTGTATACCTGCAACTAATACAATGTTATACATCAATTATACCTCAATAAAAAGTAATTAATTAATTAAAATTAGAAAAGTTATTTTAGCCTTGAGTTTTTGAAACAATTATTTAATGAAATGTTTCTTCAAATTCAAATATCTATAAATCTTTTGCTTATACATTATACTATTAATTTCTAACTTACTGAATTGCTTTTTTGAATTTTGGTAATTTTCCATGTACCTCATAAATCAATTTGCATAAATAACCATGAGCATATGCAAAGGAGGCACACTTCCAGTAAAGTAAAAAATTCTATCCTATTCATTCCACCTAATTTACTTTTGGTTCATTGTTTATGTCATTCATATCCATACATAATTTCTAATAATTAAAATCTCTCATTAGAGTTACTCATAATTTTTATGTATTTCTAAGAAATATTTTTATTATACCAATTCAAAGAATAAAACTTTGATTTTATATTGATTATACATTTTAATATAAGTAATTTTCCACTTACCATGGTGAACAAATTTTGCCTTAAACGTCATGTTACTATTCCTACACTAGCAGTTTTCTTTTCTCTTTTAACTTTTATTACCTTTCAACTTTGCTTTTTTAGGCTATTGAGCTCATTTTTCTTCAGTCATATGTTTTATAAGCACAGTTCTTCAAACAAATATATTCCTGTTATCTAAGTCTTTGCTTTTTAGCAGTGGAATTTACACCATTAGTTATAGCGATTACTAGAACATTTTACTTGATCCAGCTTCTATCATCCTATTTTCTTTTCTCATTATGCTCTTTAGTGAGTCTTTTGCCTTCTGTTATATGGGTGATGCTGGTTTGCATCATCATCAGTGATCTGGAAGAATAACATGCAGTTTTAGTTCTACTAGGAAATAACCTTAACCATTCTTCATGCAAAGTTTGTTTCTCTGTAACTAAACTATCTAATAATAAAGACTATGGTTGAACTTCCTTTTCAGGAAGATAAGGAAATATGTGCTTTCTAGCATTTTTCTTTTTCTCTCTACCCTAGCACAGTAAATTGGAGAGCCTGCAAATCCCTCAGGCTGCAATTTCCCCACACTTCTACCCTCCAAACTACCAACCCACCCCACAGTTCATCTGAGTGTCTGCAAACTGCCTCCTTTTTTATTTTGTCCTCTCTTCCAAGATCTTTTTTGATCTGTTGCAGAGAACTCTATTTTAAGTGCAGCTCAAATGTTGGCAGATTCACCAACAATTAAATTTTAAGTGAGGTCCTGTGAACATGGATGTCATAGGGATTCCCCTTTTCCCCCCATCCTGCACATAAAGAACTCCGGCTCCCTTTCAATGTCATTCCACCCTAGAGAATTTCTGTTAATCCCTTTGGATGGCAGAATAATGGCCCCCTAAAGATGTCCACATCCTAATCCCCAGAACCTGTGAATTTGTTATCTTATGTAAAAAAAGAGGTTTTGCAGATATGATTCAGGTTAAGTACCTTGAGACGAGGAAATTATTCTGGATTATCCCAGTGGGATCAACCTAATCACCCGAGTCCTTGGAAGAAATTTTCCCAGCTGAGATCAGAGTCAGGGAGGGAAGTGTAACTACAGAAGGATGGTCAGAGAGACTCAACATTGCTGGCTTTGAAAGAACAAGGGAACCATGAGCTGAGGCAGGTCGGTGGCCTTTAGACGCTGGAAAAGGCAAGGAAACAGCTTCTCTTCTGGAGACTTTACAAAGGAATGCAGCCCTATTGACACCTTGGTTCTAGCCCAGTGAGACCATGTCAAGCTTCTATCCCACAAAAATTATAGATTTGTATTATTTTATGCCACTAAATATGTGGTATTTGTTACTGCAGCAATCGGAAACTAATACGGTCCTCAGTGGGTGTCTTTACACAGTTTACCAACCACCTCTCAGCTGTCCCACTTTGTTCCCTGCTGCTCTGGCTCCCTGAGTCCAGTACACGCTGGCTGCTCGGAAAGTCACTGGAACAACCTCAACATTGCTAGGATACAGCAAAGAGAAGCAAGTGGCCGTGACTGGATCCAAAAGGCAAATAGGGCCTAGCCAGACTTGGGGTTGTTGTCAGGACCAGATGAGTTAATATATGCAAAGTGCTTTCAACAATGCCTGGCCCATAGTGCTGTATTTTAGCTAAAACTTTGACTTTGAAAAAAGAAAACTTTGACTTTGTACTCTGGATGAAGATGGCTGAGTTGACCATACTTCATTTAATGATATATCCTTACCATTGACCTGTGCATGGTCCATCTCTTGTTTTCTTCATTCATTCATTCATTCATATCACAGCAACTCACTCCCATTCTCTTTCCTTCCCTTAATAATCACTGTAGTATTGTATGTTCGTCTTTCAAATGTGTCCTTAAAGAGCTGTGTATTTTAGCTTTGTGTGCTGTAATTTTTAATTCGAATAAAAGACATTAATGTAGAACAATTCATTTCTCATAAGAACTAGTTTTCTGTTTTTGTTTTTTAAGATACAAACTTGTCTCTACATCTATTCATCCATTCCTTCAACTGCAAGCATTCCCTGATGTTAAGTATACCTCTTCTGACGTCTCCACAGGGCTAATGTCCAAAATGTTTGCCTTTGCACAATACAAGCATGGCCCAATCAGGAAGCTTCCTCCATGCCAGAGCTGGGCCCTCGAGGCCTCTGAAATGCCATACTTTAATCTTTTATTGTTGCATTACACAAGGATTGGGTAGGTCTCAGGAGGAGGTGAAGAGGAAGTTGATTATGAGAAGTGGATTATAGGAAGCAGCCAGTTATCAACCAGCATGGCACTATTTCACTGTTTCAATAATCAGAATGGCTGTACTATACACTGTCAGCTGAACATCACCCCTGCTTATCTCCCTTTTCAAGTAATGAATTCGTAGGTTGCCTCCAACTTTGTCAACATAAACTGTAATGCAACAGACTTCCTTGTAACATGTCCCACTGTGGATGCCTACTTTCCCTGGAATAGAAACCAAGTGAGAAATTGCTGGGTTACATGTGTGCACATATGTAATCTGCATGGGTGATGCTCCCCATCATGGCAGCACTAGTCCACCCTTCCACAAGCAGAACACATGGCCCAGCAGAGCCCCGCATCCCACCAGTATTGGGTGTCAGTCAACTCTGGTTTTCACTGACTGATTACCAATAAGTGTGGGCTCTCATCTTATGCTCAAAACTTTGATGTTTTCCTTTTCTATAACTCTCCTCACAGCTTTTTATCATTGATAGGCAGGACTTCCCTGTATGGGATTGTCAACATGTGTTTCAGGGTTGCTGTCTCCAAACCACGAATCCTCAAAGTGCCAGCCATATGCCGAACTCTGAGTCAGGCGGGGAGATTTATTCTCCTTCTCACTCTGCCTCTCACACTCAGCCACCTGCACCCCGAAAGAGCAGTGCTATGTCTCTCAATGGAACCCCCCCTAGGGTGCTGTCCTCACACTCTGGCTGAACAATAGGTCTGCAAACAAATACTGCTGAGAATGGCAGAACCAGAGGCAGGGGTGTATTTTGTCATCTACAGTAAGCTGTCACTCAGGCAACCAAAATGTGCTTGATGGTATCAATCATTTAGATTTATCAACTAAAACCATTACTCGTTAGTAGTTGTAGTATTTGGGGACCTTCATTACCCTCAGTGTTCTTCACTAATTTCTTTTTTCTTTAACCACACATTTCCCACCCATAACAACTTTCTTGGACTCAGCATTCTGTGACCTCATAAAAGGCATCCGGTGAAGAAAGAGCTCAGTGCTCAAGTAAATGGAGAAATCTGGGCAAGGAACAAATTTTTTTAAGGGAGAATTCCTCATTAGGTGCATTGTGGGTTTCAAAAAGGGATATGTGGTATCAATTAGGAACAACTGAAGAAGTAGTACTGTGGCAAAATGAATACTATTTGAGGAGACAAGTTCTCTCATCTCCTCCGTACCACCTACAACGTTGCAGTTGAGGGTGACTTTGAAGCCTCAATTTCTGAATCTGTATTATGGAGACAATAATACAGCTGGTGCATAAAGGCAGGGAGCTTAACAAGATGTTTGACTGAGTTTCTTCTTCAGCGTAGAATTTAGTCATCTCTAAACCTTTCCGTCAGCCTCTCTACCCAGCCTTTATGGTAAATCCCTCATTGGAACACCAAGATACCTCAGCAGCTGTGGTCAGTGATGCCTGAAACACAACCTGTGTTGACTTAGTTGTGCTTCTGCAAACCTCAGAGAGGAGGCTGTTGGAAGCCCAGGAGTAACTGTGCATCTGGGCTTCCCACCTCTTGTTCCAACAGGCTGCCACTAACAGAGAAACGCACTCCGTTGCAAAGACCATGTTTCCAATCACAGCTCGCCTGAGCAGTGTTTAAAGTCCAAACCTAATTTTTACAGCTCAGTGAGGAGAGCAGAGAATCAGGGGCTGTACTTTAAGACCCATGCAGCAAAAACCACTTATAGGGAGTGACAGGGTTGGAGATGCAGAAGGGGAGGTAAAGGGGTTTCTTAGGATCTCTCAAAGCCTCAAAGATCTGCCCCTTCCCCTCTCCCTGAAGCCTAGTCTATGCAGACTACATGGATCTCCCCAACTGTGTTAGTCAGGATTCTCCAGAAAACCTCCAGAGAAACAGAATCAATAGGAAATATACATAGAACCCTGACTAGATAAATAGATGAAAGATAGTTAGAGTTCTCTATATTTCATCTATTAGAATCTAACACAACCGACTATACAATTGGTATACATTTATTTATTATTGTTATGAGGAATTGGCTCACATGACTATAGAGGCTAAGAAGTCCCATGATCTGCCATCTGCAAACTGGAGTCCCATGAAAGCCAGTGTGTGATTCAACCCAAGTCCAAAGGCCCAGGACCCAGGGGAGCCAATGGTATGAATCTCAAGGGCAGAAGATGAGATGAAATGTTCCAGTTCAATACCAAGGAAAAAATAAAAAGAGGGGTGGGGATAATAAACTCCTTCCTCTGCCTTTTGTTCTGTTCAGGCCTTTAACAGACTGGATGGGACCTGCTGACACTGGGGAGATCAGTCGGCTTCACTGATTCAAATGCTTATCTCACCTGGAAACACCCTCCTAGACATACCAACATAATGTTCAATAAGGGTTAAACATGGGCACTGCTCAGTCAGTCCATCTGACACAGAATCAACCATCACACCAACCCTATCCCAATTAGGGTGGTCAACTCATTCCAGTTTCCCTAGGACTTCCCCAGTTTTCTAACTGAAAGGTCAATGTCCTGGAAAACTCTTCAGTACCTGGCTCACCAAGACAGATGTCACCCAGTCCAGACTGCCTGGATGAAGCACTTTGTCACCTGATTATGTTTGGCTTAACTATCCTGCCACATTAACAACAAGCACTTCGGGGTATCTAGTGTGTCCTGTGTTAAGTTTTGAGGGCACATTACTCTCATCTGGTTTCTTTCCTCTTGATTTTCCACAACATTTTGTAGTGCTTTTTCCATGCCTTGTACCATTTTTTTCCACACCACGATACTCAGATCTTGTTTTCTATATTCCATTGTCTAAGATGAAGGAAAATCAGAGCTCCTTGGAGAAAGGGTTCATTTCAGGACTGGGGCAAGGAAATTAACAAGATGAGCCTGGAACAATTCATGATGCCAGAAAATAAGGAAATGTTCAAAATTATGTCATGTGGGAGCGTGTCAGAAAAACACAAAACGTAGCATGAAGGAGACCCTAATGATCAAATATGGGACAATTTTAGCAACAAAATAAATAATTATAATCTATCCTAACCCTCAGAATAAAATAAATGTCCATGCAACTATACTGATACTAATTAATCAATCCAATCAAATAAACAAATGGAAATAAGTCCACATAGAAAGATTCCAATCCATGAATAATTGGAGCTGAGCCAAGCTCTTCCAGGGCAGTCCCCGGGCACAGCAGTTGGCCTGGCCATTGCTGCCCAGTGGGAGTTCCTCTACCTACACTGCTTGCTTTGGAGCTCCGCATCTGGTTAGCCAAAAAAAACAAAAAAACAGACGCCAATGTCATTCTCCTATCTTATCATAAAGGTGCCATTTGGGCTCTCTGGGAAGCCCAGACTGAGACAGACTGAGGAGTGCAAGAGGAATATTGGTGGATGATGCCCTTCAGACACAAAGGAGGAGGAAGCGCAGGAATGGGTAGGGAGAGCCCCAGACTACAGTGTAGACCCAGTCCCTGGGAAAGGAAAGGGGAGAGGAAGCCAGACCCTGCAAGGAGGCCTCCGAGTGTGATGCAGTATCGACATCGGTGATGTCTGAGTTTTTTTTCTGAATAAAAATTCCCTTCTCTTCAACCTGCAATACTACATAGAATGTACAAATCTTATTGTTCAGCTAGATGAATTTTGACAGACATACACACTCAAGTAACCATCATCTTATTTTAGACCTCCTAGGCAGTAGGTTCTCTTAGAACAACTACTTCACAGAAAAGAAAATTGAAAAATGCAAATGTTGACTTCCTTGCCCAGTACCACGAGCAAGTTGTGGAGGCCATACTGAAAATCACACAGTCCATGTGAGTCAGATTCTGAGCATGTGACTACCACACAGCACGGAGAATCAAGCAGGCTGTCACCTTAGGCCTCGCTCTTTTTCTGTGTACAATGCCCTCCTTTATTAAACCCAAGGTAGGCCTCCCTCATCTTTCAAGGGAGAAGAAATCATCCTCCTCCACCCGGCAGAGGGAAAAGGGTAATGCCCTGTGTCCAATTTTCTTTCCATTGCAATTTTTATTATAGAAACACAAATGTTCAGTGATTCCAAAATGAAAACAGGGGAAGTTAATTTTGTCATCCTTATCTAATAAAATTCTTAATAGGTTTCTCACCCATTACCATAAATACTTTTATTGTTTCTAAATTTTTTCCTCAGCTACATAGTAGTATATCTCACATTCAAAAAAAGTAAAAAATTTAAAAAGAGACATGTTCCTCTGGTGTTTAGAGCTCTTATGTATCATTTGCTATGTGGGAGTTAGTTCCGTATCTTTGATTTAGAACAGATAAAAGTGTTCTAAAAGTGGATTTAGCATTTTTGGTGCCAATTGTATGTAGTGAGAATAAGATGGGCTATTCACCAAAAGACTGATCTTGGACTAGTCTTTTGACTCACTTGGCTCCATTTCCCCACCTCTAAAATTACATCTTGGACTCTTCTTCATCCAATAAGAACATCATATAGTTAATTTAATTCAAGTGTTAATAGTCATTTTTGTCTTCAGATCTCAGAATCCGGGTTTGTATGTCATGTTGGGATCATGAGAGTGTAGGCTTGCATACAGAAAAGGGTATCTCTTTTGCAGAATAGTGGTTCTCAAGTGGACCAATAGTATTAGCATTGCTCGGGAACTTGTTAGAATGTAAATCTTGGGCCCCACCCATTCCCTGCTGGTCAGAAGTGCTGAGGGTGGGAACCCTGTGGCCAGTTTTTAATGAACCTTATAGGTGATTCTGATACACATTAAAGTTTGAGAACCACAGTTGTCAAATACTCTCAATTCTGGGGGCAGCATTTCTTTCCCAGGCCATAATAACCTGGAGTCCACTTCCTCTCTTATTCTTAGCCAAGGGAGTGATTCATTCTTTCACCAAATACTCATTAAATGCTCAGTGTGTGCCAGGCACCATCCTAGGCACCAAGGATATGATCTTGAAAATAATAAACAAAAACCCCTGCCACATGAAGCCAGGGAAGATAGATAATAAACATGTGAATAAATGTATAATATATTACATACATAATATATAGAGATATTATATATAATATATAGTGATATAGATAGATATAGATATGGTAAATAATAGATATATAAGATAATACAGGAAGTAGATTTAAAAGACAGTAACTTCTTTCATATATATATACATATATGTATATATATAAAAATTATCATATAGTGATAAGTGTAATGAAGAAAATAATGCAGGAAAATGGGATAGTGGATTCTCAGAAAATAATACCTTGACTCCTTAACCTAATTTGGATGCACAGGGAAGGAGAAACTGAAGTAAATAAACAAGTAGGACATGAATTTCTAAGCTACATGAAATAACTTTGTGTTTATCCTCTCAATGAGTTTTTTTTTTTCTACCAGCACCCATTTTTGGTATGATATATCTTTGGGAATTACATGCAGACTTATAAAACAGACTGATGTACTTTCACCCCCATCACAACCAAGAATGTCACCTGACATCCAGAAGCATCTTGGGCCAGAATCAAAGACTATGAGGGTTACCAGGCATCTAGAGATCATATAGGTTAATTTGTTTTTTTATTTGTTTGTGTACACATCAGATGATTCTAATAAATTCTGAGCTCCAAACTCTGAGCTCTATATTTTCATATTTTCTAAAACAATCATTTGAAACTCAAGGGGAAATACATATATAATCTTTGCCAAACTTAGCACAGTGCCAGGATACACCAAGTGCTTGACAAATGTTTATGGACAATGATGATCAGTGGACCCAATTTTCTAGGTGCTACTATACTAAAATATTTTCTGCACCTGGTCTTAAAATAAAAATATCTACTGGTTGACCCTAATGCAATCACCAACTTAGCAACCAGAAGCTATTTCAGCCCAGTAATCAAAGTGATATATGAGGTATGTATTTTTCTAACTTTATCTGATTTACTGTTTGCAAAAAAATCTCATGAAATTAGATATAGTAAAGATTATTTTATGCAGAAGCAAGAGAAGTACACTTCAAATTATCTTTAACAAAAAATTTAGCATACAGTGTATTGTAATATCTTAGAAGATTATTTATGTATCTAACAGAATTAAAGTAAGAATTTTATAAATTCAAGAGTGTTTCCTTTTTCAAGAGTTCTCTCATCTCATCCCTTCCATTTATTGTTGATAACCTCCTGTTTCGGTGCCATTAAACAACATAATTATTTACCACAGTATTTAGTTCATGACCATTTTTTAATCATAAAAATAACAAATGTTGCATATTGCCTACCACAGCCCTAGAACCCGCCATTTCTCCAAGCAGTCCTGATCCCTGTTTTGTTTGTTTCTGTTCTCTCCCTCTCCAGTCCCCAGTCAATCCTGAAACGTCAGTGGCAGCACTGAAAGGTGTGTCCTGGAAGACTAAACACTGAAAGAGGGTTATTTGTCTCTCCAACCAGAACTTTCATGCCAAGGTGGAGGTGGTAGTAGGGAGTCTCTGTTCTCTTTTTCTCTGAATATACTCTTACTGCTTAGATCTGGAGGCATGCACAATCATGGGAAGTATGCACCAGAATGAGAAAAATAAAGCTTCAGTTTTCTCACCAGTGGACCAGGGGTGTCCCTGGGAGCCAGATAGTATCAGGGAGATAGTGGAGAGGAGGGAGCTGAAGAAAGCAGTCCTATAAAATTATGTACAAGCTTCTGGACTCACACACAAGCTGCACACATGTGGATCTGATACTAAACCACATAACAAGTTTGATAACTATATTATATGTTAGAATACCACCCAGATCCCATACTGATCCACCGGCAATGTGCAGGTGAAATGGATATGAATAACCTCGTAAAGGCTTGGAAAACTCAACTGACATTAGAAAGAACTAATATACACAGGAGGTGAGTAGCAACTGTGACTTGAACCTAACCAGTTGTTGCCTGCATAAAAGAAAAAGAAAATTAACATTATGAGATTTAAATAAGGCCCAGAGTCACATAATATACTATCCAAAATGTCCAGATCACAATCCAAAATTACTCAGCATATTAAGAACTAGGGAAATCTGAACATTTTGCAATGAAAAAGGACAGCCAGGAAACATTAACACCCAAGTTATGTAGATGTTGGGATTATAAGACAAAGACTTTAAAGAATCTTTTATAACTATGAATCAAAGAATAAGGTGAAACACTATTGAAGTTGAATGAAATATAGAAAATTTCAGCAGAGAAATTAAAGATATTTTTAAAGAACCAAATGGAAATTTTGTATAATAACCACAATTTTCTAAAAAAAAGTCACAAGATCAACTCAGAAGCAAAATGGAGAAGAGAAAAATGTAAAGGAACATGGAGAAAGATCATGAGATTACCTGATATGAACAACAGAGAGTAAAAACAAAAATGACCGAAAAAAATTAACAGAGCCTCAAAGACCTGCAGAAAAAAATGTCAGAAAAATCTAACATCTGGGCCTTAGAGTCCCAGAAGACTTGTACTCCCAGAAAAAATGTTGTAGAAAAAAAAAATTTTTTAAATAGCATGTGTCTTAAGTTCAATGAGCAAATACTCGAAAAACTTGAAAAATCTTTCTCAAGAAGAAATATAAAATCAAAATGATCTTTTAACTATGTAAATAAACTGAAATTATAATTTTAAATCTTTCACAAAGATAGCACTAGGCTCAGGGATTTTTATTGATGAGCTTTTCAATATATCCAAGAAAGGAAGAATTTGAATCCTATGCAAACTAGAGAATTTTTAAAAAAAGCACTCTACAATTCATTGATGAGGCTAACATCATCTTGATACATACCATGCAATAATTAAATGAGAAAATAATTTATTAACATAGATATAAAAATTTTTAATCAGAATATTAGCAAATTGACACCAATAGTGCATAAAAAACTGTAAATCATGACTATGTCAGGTTTATTTTGTGAATCCAGTTCATACTAAGAATTCTATTAATGAATTTTATATCAATAATAGGTTAAAGTACAAAAGGACCTAGAGAAGCAGAAAAAGCTTAAAATTTTTTGAAATAGGAGAGATTCAAGGTAGTGGTGTGAGAGGTGAGAAGGAGAACTCCTCCCAAAACCACAAGTAGTACAAAAATATAGTTAATTAATACAACTAACCCTAAAACAGCAACAAGAAAGAAGGCTGCCCCAGACTGCACACAGACCTCAAGAAAGGAGCAGACCTCACAAAACAAGGTAATGTTCGAAAGCCTTAATCCAGTGGGACCAGGGCCTTCCCCCACCCCAGCTCAAGGGCAGGAGGAAGAGAAACGGAGCAGGTGGAGGCCTGGGACTGCTGAACACCTGGCCCTGGAGATCTGCTTTGTCAGCAGAAACCTATACTGTGTGGGGCTCTGAATGTTGGGGATCTTGGACAAGTGGAGTGCTTGAGAGACTGAGATTCCGGCTGTTTGTGGAAGAGGGGATCCACATCTGACTGCTCTGGGACAAGGGAAAAGCAGGCAATCTGAGGCTTCCTAGCAGTGAGAGGGCTGCTAAACGA
Organism: Manis javanica; assembly: GCF_040802235.1. Taxonomy (NCBI): domain Eukaryota; kingdom Metazoa; phylum Chordata; class Mammalia; order Pholidota; family Manidae; genus Manis; species Manis javanica. The sequence continues at coordinate 37,622,568 of NC_133165.1, read as the reverse complement.
GCAGGGTCTGCATGGAGCCTGCTGCACGGGGGAGGGGAGAGCTGGACAAGGTTGTCTGGGCATGTTCTGCCCAGCTGGATGGGAACTTTGAGGAGCTTCAGGCGCTCCATCTCTCTGGCAGCCTACTTAGATTTGAGGCACCCCACTGTGACATGCAGCCTGCTGCACCTCCCTCCTAGCCTGCCGGCACCAGTTTGCAAACCAGCAGTCACTGTGCTGGCATCAGGCCAGCCACAGGCACAGCCCTGCTTACAACAGCTAGAGACGCAAAGCACTGAGGCTTACACCTGTGTGCTTGGCCCACTGGCTCTGACACTGGAGACAGGCACCGCAGACAGGAATCAGGAAACAGATCTTTCCTCACCCCAGGCACCAGCTTTGCTCCCCTATGACCCCCAGCCTCACTCTAGGGGGTGAGCAGCTCCAGAGACTGGAGCTTCTGGGCACTAGTGGGCACCACACAGAAATATGAAATGTCAAAAGAACATGGTTCAGACCAAAATCTCACAAACCCCCAGAAAAAGGGCCAAATGAAACTGAACTCACCAATCTTCCTGAAAGAGAGTTCAAAATAAAAATTATAAACATGCTTATGGAGGTGCAGAAAAATATTCAAGAACTCAGGAACGAATTTAAGTCAGAGATTCAATCATTAAGAAATTCCGTATCTGAAATGCTACATAGAATGGAGGGATTTAAAAGCAGATTAGATGTAGTAGAAAAGATGGTAAATGGAATAGAAATTAGAGAAGAGGAATACAAAGAAGCTAAGAGAGAAAAAACAATCTCTTAAGAATGAAAGAATATTGAGAGAACTGTGTGACCAGTCCAAACAGAACAATATTCACATTATAGGGGTACCAGAAGCAGAAGAGAGAGAAAAAGGGATAGAAAGTATCATTGAGGAGGTAATTGCTGAAAACTTCCCCAATCTGGGGAAGGAGACAGTCTCTCAGACCACGGAGGTGCACAAATCTCCCAACACAAGGGACACAAGGAAGACAATATCAAGACATATAATAATTAAAATGGCAAAGATCAAGGATAAAGACAGATTTTTAAAAGCAGATAGGGAGAGAAAAAAAGATCACATACAAAGGAAAACCCATCAGGCTATCTATCATCAGACTTCTCAGCAGAAACCTTACAGGCCAGAAGGGAGTGGCATAATATATTTAACGCAATGAAGCAGAAGGGCCTTGAACCAAGAATACTCTACCCAGCAAGGTTATTGTTCAAATTTGAAGGAGGAATTAAACAATTTTCAGATAAGCAAAAGCTGAGAGAATTTACCTCCCACAAACCACCCCTACAGTGCATTTTGGAGGGACTGCTATAGATGGAAGTATTCCTAAGTCTGAATAGATGCCACCCAAGGAATAGACAAAGAGTACAGAATATAATTCATAACATACAAAGAATGGAGGAGGAACGAAAAGGAGGGAAAAAAAGAACCTTTAGGTTGTGTTTTTAATAGCATATGAAGTGAGTTAAATTAGACTATTAGATACTAAGTGAATTACCCTTGAACCTTTGGTAACCATGAATCTAAAGCCTGCAATGGCAATAAATACATAGCTATTGATAATCACCCTAAATGTAAATGGTTTGAATGCACCAATCAAAAGACATAGAGTTACTGAATGGATAAAAAAACAAGACCCATCTGTATGCTGCCCACAAGAGACTCACTTTAAACCCAAAGACATACACAGTCTAAAAGTGAAGGGATGGAAAAAGATATTTCATGCAACAAACAAAGAGAAAAAAGCAGGAGTTGCAGTACTTGTATCAGACAAAATAGACTTCAAAACAAAGAAAGTAGTAAGAGACAAAGAACGACATTACATAATGATAAAGGGGTCAGTCCAACAAGAAGATATAACCATTATAAATATCTATGCACCCAGCACAGGATCACCTACATATGTAAAACAAATACTAACAGAATTAAAGGGGGAAATAGAATCAAATGTATTCATTTTAGGAGACTTCAACACACCACTCACTTCAAAGGATAGATCAACCAGACAGAAAATAAGCAAAGAGACAGAGGCACTGAACAACATATTAGAACAGATAGATCTAACGGACATCTACAGAACACTCCATCCAAAAGCAACAGGATACACATTCTTCTCAAGTGCACATGGAATATTTTCAAGAATAGATCATATACTAGGCCACAAAAAGAACCTCAGTAAATTCAAAAATATTGAAATTGTACCAACCAGCTTCTCAGATCACAAAGGTATGAAACTAGAAATAAATTACACAAAGAAAATAAAAAAGCCCACAAACACATGGAGGCTTAATAACATGCTCCTAAATAATCAATGGATCAGTGACTGAACAAAAACAGAGATTGAACAATATGTGGAGACAAATGACAACAATAATTCAACACTACAAAATCTGTGGGATGCAGTGAAGGCTGTGCTAAGAGGGAAATATATTGCAATACAGGCCTACCTCAGGAAAGAAGAAGAATCCAAAATGAACAGTGTAAACTCATGATTAATGAAACTAGAAAAGGAAGAACGAATGAGGCCCAAAGTCAGTAGAAGGAGAGACATAATAAAGATTAAAGCAGAAATAGATAAAATTGAGAATAAGAAAACAATAGAAAGAATCAATGAAAGCAGGAGCTGGTTCTTTGAGAAAATAAACAAAAAAGATAAACTCGTAGCCAGACTTATCAAGAAAAAAAGACAGTCTACACACATAAACAGAATCAGAAATGAGAAAGGAAAAATCACTATGGATACCACAGAAATACAAAGAATTATGAGAGAATACTATGAAAAATTATATGGTAACAAATTGGATAACCTAGAAGAAATGGACATCTTTCTAGAAAAATATAAACTTCCAACACTGACCAAGGAATAAACAGAAAAAAATGAATAGACCAATTACCAGCAATGAAATTGAACTGGTAATCAAAAAACTACCTAAGAACAAAATCCCTGGACCAGATGGTTTCACTGCTGAATTTTATCAGACATTTGGTGAAGACCTAATACCCATCCTCCTTAAAGATTTCCAAAAAGTAGAAGAGGAGGGAATACTCCCAAACTCATTCTATGAGGCCACTCTACTGCCAAAACCAGGCAAATACACCAGAAAAAAAGAAAATTGCACACCAATATCCCTGATGAACATAGATGCTAAAATACTCAACAAAATATTAGCAAAAAGGATTCAAAAATACATCAAAAAGATCATCCACCATGATCAAGTGGGATTCATCCCAGGGATGCAAGGATGGTACAACATTCGAAAGTCCATCAACATCATTCACCACATCAACAAAAAGAAGGCAAAAACCACATGATCATCTCCATAGATGCTGAAAAAGCATTCGACAAAATTCAACAGCCATTCATGATAAAAACTCTCAACAAAATGGGTATAGAGGGCAAGTACCTCAACATAATAAAGGCCATATATGATAAACCCACAGCTAACATCATATTGAACAGTGAGAAACTGAAAGCTACTCCTTTAAGATCAGGAACAAGACAAGGATGCCCACTCTCCCCCTTTTATTCAACATAGTTCTGGAGGTCCATGGCAATCAGACAACACAAAGAAATAAAAGGCATCCAGATTGGCAAGGAAGAAGTCAAAGTGTCCCTGTTTGCAGATCACATGATATTGTACATAAAAACCCTAAAGAATCCACTCCATAACTACTAGATCTAATATCTGAATTCAGCAAAGTTGTGGGATACAAAATTAATACACATAAATCTGTTGCATTCCTATACACTAAAGATGAACTAGCAGAAAGAGAAATCAGGAAAACAATTCCATTCACAATTGCATCAGAAAGAATAAAATAACTAGGAATAAACTAACCAAGGAAGTGAAAGACCTATATCCTAAAAACTACAAGACACTCTTAAGAGAATTTAAAGAGGACACTAATAAATGGAAATTTATCCCCTGCTCTTGGCTAGGAAGAATTAATATTGTCAAAATAGCCATCTTGCCTAAAGCAATCTACAGATTCAGTGCAATCACTATCAAAATACCTATAGCATTCTTCAATGAATTAGAGCAAATAGTTCTAAAATTCATATGGAATGACAAAAGACCCCGAATAGCCAAAGCAATCCTGAGAAGGAAGAATAAAGCAGGGGGAATTATGCTCCCTGACTTCAAGCTCTACTATAAAGCCGCAGTAATCAAGACAATTTGGTACTGGCACAAGAACAGACCCATAGACCAATGGAACAGAATAGAGAGCCCAGATATAAGCCCAAGCATATATGGTCAATTAATATACGATAAAGGAGCCATGGACATACAATGGGGAAATGACAGCCTCTTTAACAGCTGGTGTTGGCAAAACTGGACAGCTACATGTAAGAGAATGAAACTGGATCATTTTCTAACCCCATGCACAAAAAGTAAGTTGAAATAGATCAAAGATATGAATGTAAGTCATGAAACCATAAAACTCTTAGAAAAAAACATAGGTAATAATCTCTTAGACATAAACATGGGCAACTTCTTCATGAACATATCTCCCCAGGCAAGGGAAACAAAAGCAAAAATGAACAAGTGGGACTATATCAAACTAAAAAGCTTCTGTACAGCAAAGGACACCATCAGTAGAACAAAATGATATCCTACAGTATGGGAGAATGTATTCATAAATAACATATCTGAAAAGGGGTTGACATCCATATTATATAAAGAGCTCATGCACCTCAACAAACAAAAAGCAAATAATCTAATTAAAAAGTGGGCGGAGGAACTGAGCAGACACTTTTCCAAAGAAGAAATTCAGATGGCCAACAGACACATGAAAAGATGCTCCACATCACTAATCATCAGAGAAATGCAAATTAAAACCACAATGAGATATCACCTCACACCAGTTAGGATGGCCAACATCCAAAAGACAAACAACAACAAATGTTGGTGAGGATGTGAAGAAAGGGTAACACTCCTACACTGCGGGTGGGAATGTAAATTAGTTCAACCATTGTGGAAAGCAGTATGGAGGTTCCTCAAAAAACTCAAAATAGAAATACCATTTGACCCAGGAATTCCACTCCTAGGAATTTACCCTAAGAATGCAGCAGCCCAGTTTCAAAGAGATATATGCACCCCTATGTTTACTGCAGCACTATTTACAATAGCCAAGAAATGGAAGCAACCTAAGTGTCCATCAGTAGATGAATGGATAAAGAAGATGTGGTACATATACACAATGGAATATTATTCAGCCATAAGAAGAAAACAAATCCTACCATTTGCAACAACATGGATGGAGCTAGAGGGTATTGTGCTCAGTGAAATAAGCTAGGCAGAGAAAGACAAGTACCAAATGATTTCACTCATCTGTGGAGTATAAGAACAAAGCAAAAACTGAAGGAACAAAACAGCAGCAGACTCACAGAACCCAAGAAGGGACTCACAGTTACCAAAGGGAAAGGGACTGGGGAGGATGGGTGGGAAGGGAGGTATAAGGGGGAAAAGGGGCATTATGATTAGCAGACATAATGTAGCGGGGGAAGGTACAGAGGAAAGGCGGAGAAGACAAGTGATGATTCTATAGCATCTTATTACACTGATGAACAGTGACTGTAATGGGGTATGTGGGTGGGACTTGATAATAGGGGGAGTCTAGTAACCACAATGTTGTTCAAGTAATTGTATGTTAACAATACCAAAATTAAAAAAAATTTTTTTTGAAATGATTTATTAAAATGTAACTGAATCTTTTAGCAAATTAAGAACAGAAAAAGAACTTTCTTAACTGGAAAATATGCACATACATACACACAAATAGTAAATATTCTATGAAGTGTATGCATAAAATCAGAAACAAGACAAGGATGACTGCAGGCCTCACTTTCAGCTAGCTTCACATTAAGGATTGAAGGCAATGCAATGAGACAAGAACAAAATATATGTACAGATTGGAAAGTAAGGTACAAAATGCTCAGCAGTCACAGTGTATAAAATTTTCTGCGTAGAAGCCACTGAGGAAGTCACAAAAAATATTAGTTTTAAGTACATAATTTAGCAATGCTTCCAGATATAAACACTGTAAAGGCCCTCTAAACTTCTAAATACTGGTAAGAATCAATCAGAAAGTGAAACTAAAAAAAAAAGATACTATTTACAATAGTGACACAAATCATGCAGTATTTAAGAATAAAACTAACAAAAATGGCAAGACTTAAAAACACGTAAAAAGACATGAAAGACATGAATACATGGCGGCATCCCCCATGTCAGGGAGGGGAGGGTTTGATATTGTAAAGATTTTAATTTTCCCCAAATTGTGTATAGATTCAGCATCATACCAATATTGTGACATGGTAAGCAGTTTCTAAAAATATAAATAGAGGGGGGAAAAATAGGCACAATGCGTGAAGACGTGAAGGGGATTAAGAGGTACAGGCTTCCAGTTATAAAATAAATAAACCATAAAGATGAAAAGTGTGGCATTCAGATTATAGTCAAGAATATTATATTAACTGTGTATGGTGATAGGTGGTAACTATACTTACCAGGTGAGCATTTCACAATATACATAACAGTCAAAGCATTATGTTGTACACCTGAAACTAATATAATATTGTATGTCAACTATATATCAAGTAAAAATAAAAAATGAATATTTTAGAGAAAAATATCTAGCTATATGTATAATTTGGAATAATTTGTAAAGCTCTATAATTTACAAAGTAAAGAGTAATGTAAGTGGTTGGATTACAACACTAAATGGTTAAGGAAATAATTTCCCATTAGGCTTTCTTCTGTGTATAAAAGTAGGGCCACTCTTAAATCCAGTCTCTCCATGACACTGACCCACAGTTGTTAATAATAAAAACCTAAGTAGCCTAAAATAAATAATTAAATAAAATAAGTAGAACAAGGAAGGATATAGGAGGCTTCTGGAGAAAAAAAAAGATGCGTCAAAGGAGAGTGTATTGCTTTACAAAAATCAATACCTATTATAATAAGGCTATAATAATTGAGACACTGCGGTATTAGCACAGAGACAGACAAATGGACACATGAAATTAATAGAGAGCCAGGAAAGGACCTATACATGTATGGGAAACTGTTACACATCAGAGCTGGAATCGCAGATCAGTGAGGAAGAGTAGACTGTTCATTAAATAACGCTGAGACAGTTGTTTGTTCATGTGGGATGAAGGCAGAACTGAATCGCAATCACACACTACTTAAAAAGACAGATGATAGAAAGATAGATAGATGATGATGATAGATATGCAGATAGATAGATAAGTAGATAGATAGATAGATAGATAGATAGATAGATAGATAGATAGATAGATAGATAGATAGAAGGATAGATAGATGATAGGTAGATAGATGATAGATGATAGATTAGATAGATAGATAGATAGATAGATAGATAGATAGATAGATAGATGATAGATAGATGAGATAGAGTGTATTGAACATTCATATGCAAAAAGGCAAAACTTTAAAACTGTTAGGAGAAAATATAGGAGACTTTGTGAATGATCACAGAGTGGGAAATAATTTTTCAAGACACAAAAGAACAGATAATAATGTAAAAAACTGCCATACTTGTCAGCATGACATGTAAGTCCTTCTTCACCCTAACACAACATAAATAGAATGTAAAGAAAACACCAACTAGGAGAGGCTATCTGCTACAGATACAATCAAAAAAGAATTAGTATTCAGTGTGAATACAGAACTCTTAAAAATTGAATAAGGAATAAAACTACTCAATAGAAAAAAGGCAAAAAATAGAAGCAGGCACTTCACAGGAAAAAAAAAAGCATGAATAACTCATGAAGCCATGAAGTGATTCTAAATAATAATCAGAGAAATGTCATATTGTCAAAACATTTGAAGGTAAGCTGTATCAACTCTTGACAAGGATCTGTGGTGTCAGGAATTTTTAAGTACTGCTTGTGAGCATTTAAATGGCCACAGTTACTTTGAAAAACACTTGGCTTGACCTTATTTGGCAGATGGCTAACTGTCCTCCAAAATGTATTCTTCCTTTCCTAAGTACTGGATTGCTTCGGAGAAGTGGCTGTTAAACCTACGGGTGTGATCCAGGAGTGAACAATGGAATGTGAACAGAAGCTGTTGGGTCACCTTCAGGCTTTTACAAAGTGACTGAGCTCTCACATTCTCTTTTCCTCTTCACTGCCAAAGTCAGAAGAAGAGAGATAGCTGCGCCATTGTATGGAAGAGGCCTGGGTCCCTGAATCACCATATGGATGATAATCTTCCACTAATCAGGAACTCAGCTCAGCTGTTATGGGAACGAGAAAATAAAGTTGTCCAGGGTTTAAGCAAATACGGACTTTTGTTTCTAGTTGTCACTCTTGCCTGGATGAGCACAACTAACATATCTGGAAAAGAATAGGCATCTATTTGCCCCTGAGGAAATATATACATATGTGCCCCAGATGTCATGGACAGTAATATTAATAATAGCAAAAAATTAATTTCAAACAGCTGAAATATCTGTCAATAGTACATGGCCACAATTATTGTAAGCTAATAATACAAATGAATGTTAGAGCAGGAATAATGAATAAGCCACAGCTACACACATTTCACGTGGAAGAATTATCAGAGATATAACAAACAAGAAAGAATAAATCACAGAATACACAATATGCCATTTGTAAAAAGTCCAAAAACAGACACAAGAAATACATTGCCTTAATCTGTTCAGGCTATTATAACAAATTACCACAGAAATATATTGCTCACAGGCTTGTTGACTCCAAGATCAAGGTGCCAGTATGGTTGCATTCCGGTTAAGGTCCTCTTCCTGCTTCATGACAAAACCCTTCTAATTGTGTCCTCACATGGTAAATGGCAAGGGAGTTCTCTGGAGCCTCTTTTGTGAGGACAGTACTCCCATTCATGAGGACCCCATCCTCATGACTTAAGCTCTTCTCAAAGGCTTATACCTCCTAATACTAGCATCTTTGAGAGTTGGGACTCCAAGGTATTAATTTTAATGGGGACACAAACATTCAGGCCATGGCATGCATTATTTAGGGATACATACTTCCATGTAAAAGATTAAAAATGAGGTTAAAGATTTAAACATAAGACCTGAAACTGTAAAACTCATAGAAGAAAATACAGGGGCAAAGCTTCAAGACATTGTTCTGGGCAATGCTTCTTGTATATGACACCAAAAGCTCAGGCAACAAAAGGGAAAATAGACAACTGGAATTGCATCAACCTAAAAAATGTCTGTACAGCAAAGGGAAAAATCAACTGAGTGAAAAGGCAACCATGGAATGGGAAAAATATTTGCAAACTGCATATCTGATTAAGCACTTAATGTGGTAAGTGCTTATCTGGCAAGTACAAAACATATAAAGAACTTCTACAACTCAAAGCAAAAGAAAACAAATAACTCAATTTAAAAATGGGCAAAGTATTTAAATAGACATCTCTCCCAAGAAGACATACAAATGGCCCACAAGTGTATAGTAGTAGTTATTTTTTGATATAGCTTTATGTATATACATAATATATGTAATATATATATATACTGTGTATAAGTATATATATATGTGTGTATATTTAGATTTGTATATATCATATAATATAAAGAGGATCCATAACATAGAATTTTGTATCCTGTCCTTATCTCTTAAAAAAAGTTAAAAAACAAGCCATATTATATATTCTTCATAAACATGATGTTTAATGGCTATATAATACCCACTTCTACAGATGTGCTATAATGTACTTCTCATTCCCCCACTGTTGGACATGTACCTCACGGAAGTCATGCACTGCATTGAAATTATTTGGCTACCCACCTGTCCCTGATTTAGACTGTGAGGGCCTTGAGGGGAGGGTCCGTGGATCCCGGGCCCCGCGGCACAGCACGGACCTGGCAATCGTCTGTGGGCTGTGGACGTGAACAGCCTCCTTCTGCTCCCTTAGTCCACCTGACATAGGCTTGGAGATTTCATTTCTCTGAAAATGAAGAATTCTAATATAGAGCCTTTCCCCTGCTGGGGCTGGGTGTTTCCCCCTGAGAGTTGGGCCACAGAGGAAAGAATTCTAAGGTATTTTTAAACCAAAATAGAAAAAGAAAAGTAATTGCCTGTTCTGGCAGCATACGCACAGAATCAAAAGATCCAGTTGCTCAGGTTCCTCAGAACAAATGTTTGCCTTTGGCAACTGTCTGATGTTCAATACCTTTCTGCAAAGGTTATTATTATATTATGCTGTGTATTTATCTAAGACTCAGAACTAGTAAGAATCTTTTCACATCTACAAATTAATAGAGGGATGATATCATGGGTTTTGTCTACTTTTTAAAAATAACTTAAGCTTAAAGTAAATCTCACATTTGGGAAGCAATTCTGGTTGCCTTCCCAGAGAGTTAGATAATAAACTTTCACTTATAGGCAGGCAATTTACCCACTCAGTGCATTTTCTAATGTGTTTCTTTAAGGCTTTCTGTTGGAAGAACTCTTTGGGCTTAATTGATCAACTATGATTTCAAAAAGTCATATAATTTTATAGCTGGGAAAAGCCCTCGTTTGACATGAAGAGGTGGAAGCCAGGGCCAAACAGCCAGCACGTGGCAGCGGCTATGAATAGATGGGGACAGAAATCTAAGTTCTTGCTCAAGATATCTGTTACAAGCCTTGATTACTGGACGCAGAGTCACTAGCACCTTAGGAAGGAAAGGGGATGATGGGAGAACCTAGTGGCAGCTCCCTGTGGGGCATCTCTCTCCTGATGTGCCTTGTTGCCCCCACTCTTGGCCCTGCTGAGACCTCTCCCAGGGCTGCTGCTGTGGCCACCACACTGAGGCTTCTCTGGAGAGGTCTGGGGGGACATGGTCTCAAGGCCAGCCCAATCCTGAGACCAGCACAGGCCTCCTCACACCCACAGTAATGTTACCTGGCTCCCTCCTGGCCTTGTTTTGTGGATTTGGCTCTAAAGGAGGTAATATGGGCTGCATTGTGTTCCTCCCAAAAAAAATTTGTTGATGTCCTAACCCCATTTCCTCAGAGTGTGACCTAATTTGGAAACAGGGTAATCAAATAAAAATAAGCAAATTAGGGTGAACTGCAATCCAGTATGTCCAGTGTCCTTATAGAAAGGGGAAATTTGGATTCAGGGAAAGACACAGAAGAGGGAGATGATGTGAAGACACAGAGAGGATGCCACCTACAAGCAGGGACCACCTGAGGCCACTGGATGCTAGGAGAGAGGCTTGGAAGGCTTGTCCCTCACAACCCTCAGAAGGAGTCCACCCTGCTGACACCCTCATCTCACACTGCCAGCCTCCAGAACTGTGAGGCTATAAATTCCCATTGTTTAAGCCACCCAGCCTGTGGTACTTCGTTCCAGCAGCCCAAGGAGACTAATACAAGGGCATCCTTCAACTTCATGACCTGTCACTGTCCAGCTCTCCCCACAGCAGTCCTTTTTTACTTCTATTTCTCACTTCAGATTCTTTAGAGAAAGAATCCATTTGGTCTGGTTCTTGTTTTCATACCAGATGAGTCTACATGTGGGCTACTCTTAATTTAGGGCCCCATACCTGGTTGGATCAGCTGTAGATCAGTTACTGTGGTTCTGATTTTATACTTAACCAGGAAGTCTTCTGCTTAGTAATCCAAACGATCAGACTTCTGGGAAGAGGATACCCTGCAGGATGGACATAAAAATTTAATACAGATTTTGTCCCTTCAGCTGGGGGCAGGGTTCAGGTGATGTCTATGACTCTGGAAGAGGGCAAAGCCCTTAGGCACTAGGTTGACACATTTTGTACCATTGTAAGGAAAACCAGAGGTAATGTATGATGTGCATAACTTGCAAAGCCAAATTAGAGGACAATCTCCAAGCCAGTATAGTAGGAAGAGGACCTGAAGTTAAATAGCACAGCATAGCAAAGGAAATTGTAGGCTAACCAATTATAATAAAACATTTGAAGAACAAAAAATTCCTACAAAGCGAGATGTCAAGAAAAATCCAATAAACCAAAAGCAATGAGCAACACATGACAATACTTACTCAGCTGTGTTTAATGAAGAGAGACACAGAAACATTTTCCATCACAAAAGAGAGGCTGAGAAAGAGTCATGCATGCATTGTGTATGGTTCAAAGCTGCCTCTCAGTTACTTTGTTCCTGATTTTATAACTTACCAAGAAGCCACCTGCTTAGTAATCCAAACCATCAGACTTTGGGGAAGAGGATGCCCTGGAGGCAGGGCATGAAAATTCTGGCTGCTCCCTCGCAAGGGACTAGAGTGCCATTCAGACTTATACATCAGTCTCTTTTGAGTTTAATCAATATGACTCAGTTCCCTGAGCTCATATACCATTCTGGACCAGAAACAATTAAGCAGCAGAACCAAAACTAAGAACTAGACAGACTGTGAACAGCAGTAACCCCAACACACATTACTGTGGATCAGACCTTTCTGAATAATTGTGTGGCTTTCCTTTCTGCCCTACTTGTTCCTATCTCCTGTCACTAGGAATCTAAGAGAATATTAAAACTGGAAACAGTCCCATACGGGAGAAAGAGAACTAAATCTGGATTCAGGCAGTCAAATGAGATCTGTCTTGACACTTATTTCACATGTAATTCTGAGCAAGTTGCTGAACCTCTGTGGCCTCCACTTTCTCAACATTAAAATGGGAACATGAAAGTCGATCTCATAGAGTTGGGAGAAAAATCTTCTCACACAGAGCATAGCATAGTATATGGAACAGAATGCAGATGGAATGCATATAGAACAGATGCCGGGTCCTTGGCCCTGCTTGTGGGTCACACTGGTATTGGATGAATTTACTGCTCACTATTCTCAGTTACCTGCTCCTACCAGTCGTTGATGGCTGCTCAGGGAACAAAAATTAATTTTTACATTAGCCCAAGCACAACATAATTAGGAAGTCAAATCTGTTGCTGTAGCAGCCACAACAGTAAAAATGAGACTAAGCATCACAAATAATGCCATATTTAGCAGCATAGAGTGATAGAGTGTCCTTGCAAACCTATCCCTCACACAGATGGCTGGATTTATGCGGATTCATGAAACAAAGCAAAAAGAAATGGGCTTGGACATTAAAAACCTTCCTTTTAGTCCTGCTTCTGTCATCCTGTGGGAGACCTTGGGTATCCCATCTCTTCCTGTGCTTCAGTTTCCTCAGCTTAATGTGGCAGGGCTCCTAGCTCAACCTGGAGCTTAATCTGCTCACCCTAGGTTTCAGGGAAGCTTGAAACAAGGGGCACTGCTCAAATGGATACCCTCAGGGCCTAACTACACAAAGGAATGGGGGCTGTGGCAGCCATGAGGTGAATGGCTCAGCTCTCTCTACAAGGGAACCTGCTGTGCAGAGTGCAATTAGGGGTCAGTACTTCCCCGCTGCTGCACCTTCCTGGTCTTCCATGAATCCTGCATGGATTCTCCGTAGCATTCACATGGAAGTCATGTTTCCCAGCTGTTCCCATCCAGTGGCTGGGCACAGCAGCAGAAATGGAGCCAGGCTATTTCAGCCCACTGTGAGCTCCTCCAGTGGGCAATCACTGCTTGTGGGGTGTGATAGCCAGTCTCCAAGATAGCCCGCCCCCTCGAGCCCTGTGTAGACCCCTCCCACAGTGGGCTGACTTATGGAACTAGTAAGAGTCCACAGAACGGAGAGGGGGTGATTTTCAAGGCTCAATTATTAAAGACATCTTCCTTCTGTCTTGTATTCTCTTGGACCACTCACTCTGGTGGAAGCAGCTCTCTGGAGACAGTCGTCATGTGTCAAGGAAATGGAGGCCTCCTACCAACAACCACTGTCTGTTTGCCAGCCATGTGAGTGGACCACCTGGAGAGAACTCCCTCCTGCCCAAATCAAGACTATGAGTGACCACACCCAACATCTTGGCTGCAACCTTATGAAAGTCATGAAATAGTGCCTCCCAGCTAAGCTGATGCAGAATTCCTAGCCCACAGAAACCGTGAGATAAGGAAAGTTTGTTGTCCTGTTAAGGCATTACATTTGGGGTTATTTGTAACCCCAGAATGACGATTAACTCAGGAACTGCCTGCGAGGTAGCCAAGACTCTCTCAGAGCTGAACTGTAGTCTGATGCTCTTCCTACCTGGTCCCCTCGCTTCCCCTCTCCTTACACAGCTATCACACCAGCATGATGGTCTGAAGGCTCACTCCACCACTTCTGTTCCTTCTCCCATTTATCCTTCAGAGGCATCTCCCCCAATAATTCTGTTCATGTAGAACTCCTTCTTGACTGCTGTTTCTCTGCAGTTTTGAACTGACGCAGGGGGAAACACAAAGAGATTGGATGTGTCCACGTTTGGCTCAACACTTGCCATTGTTTATGAATGGTGTGGTTCCAGGAACAGCAAACTGCTCCTCAGCTTGTGACCCAGTTCCTGTAAAGAAGTACCAGGATGAAGAGATTATAAAATGAAACAAGCCATAGGGCCAGTCTCTGTAGTCTCTACAGTCATGGAGGCAGAGGGCAGAAACACAGCGACTCCTTCCTGGCAGCCAAGAGATGGCATGTTGGTGCCAATGTGTGCGGCAGAGGTGACAGCTGTGCACGGAGGTGGGTGGTGGCATCAGTGGTGATGTGCTGGTCACTGGCTACAGGGGCAGGGCCAGCACCATCAATGCTGGCCGCTGGTGACGCGATGTGAGCAGCCTTCACAGTGCACGGGCAGGAGCAAAACTGCCACAGGAGCATTCAAGTCTCAGGCAAGAGCAAGGGAAGAGGAAGATGTGAACCACACAAGAGAGCCAAGAGCCTGCTCCGAAAGACACACTTGAAGCAGCCCCTGAAGCCGGGACCAAGCCGGGCAGGGACAGGCGGAGGTATCCATTTCCAGCAAGAATGGTTGATGTGCAGCTAGAGAAATCCTAATAGGGTGGGGGGTGCAGCGGTCATCACCTTATTTCCAAATGCCAGTTCCATTGGGAAATAACACATTAAATGTAAAATTCAGGAGCCTGATTCATGTTTTCCAAGGACCCTACTTTTGACCATCTTGAGAGGATGGGGGATTAAATATAAACTTTAAAAACAAATAAAATCTGCGGGGGATCAGGGGGAAGACAGTGTAGCACAGAGAAGGCAAATAGTGACTCTGTGGCATCTTACTATACTGATGGGCAGTGACTGCGTTGGGGTGTGGAGGGGGACATGATAATGGGGGAAAGTAGTAACCACATTGTTTTTTCATGTGAAACCTTCATAAGAGTGTATATCTATAATACCTTAATAAGAGAAAGAGAGAGAGAGAAAGAATGAGAGAAAGAAAGAAAACAAAAAACAAACATAAATAAATACATAAAAACAAACAAAATCTAGTCTCCTCCTTCAGTTTCCTTCCACTTTTTCCTGTTCTCACAGCCCGAACCAGTTCTGTCTGGTGACAGGCCAGAGCTTCCCTGGCACTCCAGAAGGAGAGGTGCTCACAGGCTTGCTTGGTTCTGTTCCTCTCTTTCTTATCAACAAGCCCATCCTCAGCAGACATCGCCCAGACCCCCACCATGGGGCTGGTCCACTAAGTGATGGCAGAAGCCCTTCTTCTGCAGCACCACTTCTACTTCCTCCCAGATGTCACAGGGGTCTGGGCCTCCTCGGCATGGTCCTGGATTTCAGGTGATTGTCAGATGTGTCACCTATTCAGAGAATCTCCATGCATTCAAGGCCAAACCCAGAGCTCCTTAATGGAATCCATTAGCCTTCTGTGTGGGTATAAGACATGCAAGGGAGGCGTCTGTGGTTTGGGGCTAGCTCCCCGTCCCGCTGCTAGGTCCACACAGTATGTACAGTGAGCGTACACACATTGTGTACCAGCGGTGCTGGGATTGCAGCAAGCTCCAACACCAGAGTGAGATTGACCCTGCTCTCCACCTCCGCTGACACCAGCCAAGCCCAGCCCCCAAATTTCTGTCTGCTCTCCCGCATTCACCTCCTAACAGCTTTCCATCCCTCATTCCTGCCTCCTCCACCACCTCTCCCCACAGCAGCACAGTGATTGTTTAAAATGCAACCCCGTCCATACGTCCCCACTCCTTCAAATCCCGTTGCTCATGGGATCAAGCCGCAGTGGCCCAGTGGACACTGATGTGGCCAGCGTCCACCTTTGTTCATTGGTCACTCATCAGTCTGTAAAGCCCTCACCTCTGTTTTTCCCTCCACCTGGAAATTTGCCCCATGTCTGGCCTCTTCCTACAAGTTCCTCCTCACTCTCCAGGTCTCAGTGGAGTATCACCACCCCAGTGAAGCCTCCTGCGACACTCTCTGATCCCAGACCTCAGAGCACGATTCACACCAGTGACTGAATAAGCACTTGTGTAATTATTTACTTCATGTGTCACTCTCACAGGACAGGTACATAACAGACACTTAGAGAACATTTGCTAAATGAATGGATGACGGATGATGGGTGGGTGGACATCACTGTATGAGTGGTCTCCCCCTTCACTTTGCTTCTTCAGCATAAGCTTTGCCTCTGATATATCAAGTTTGACATATAATAAATGGGAGATACCGAAACTACGGTACAGTCCCAGGAACTGCCCCAGCTGTCCTACGTATTTATTTGTCAGTCCTTGTCTGATTCCCTCCTTCTACCCAATGACTCCTCATCACCAGCTCCCTCTCACTGGCCAATGGGTTCCCTCCCGCTTTGCTTGCTGTCACTCTGTCGTTCCTCCCCCTTCTACCTCCAGTTCTCTGGAAGGAATTAGACCTGCAACTCCTCCCTCCATCAGTCCCCTTATCTGAGCTTTTGTCTTTTTGGGACCCAGCTCCCAGCTCCTGGCCTTTTGGCCAACACCCAGCGGCCCCTTCCCAGGCCCAAGCCCCTCCTCTGAGCACACAAAGCAAAGACTTACCAACTTTGTGGCTGTCTGAGGGTCCATCTTGAAGTGTGCAAAGTCATGGATGGTGTCTGACATTTTCGCAGAGGCATCCTTGGCCGGAGCACTTGCCTGACACATAGTAGGCACTTGGTGTTTATTTATTGAACAAACAAATGGACAAATGCCTCCCCAGAATAAGGTGGGGTTGGAAAGGAGCAACAATTATTCTAGCTGGGGAGACGGCCAGCAGACCTGCCATCCAAAGTGCTTTCAATATCCAGAGGGCTGAAGATAATTAAATGAAAACCATCTATTCAACTGTTCACCATGACAACCTGCCCTTGATTGATGAGCCCTGAGGAATAGCCTGGAAAGATTTCAATCCATCTGAGAGGATCACTACCAACCAGGGATTTTTCTGAGCTGATTTTTCTAAGATCTGCAGATAATGTTGTCACTAACTTTGACGAAATAACAATTTTCAATTCATCTCACTAGTACCTCATAGTTTTATCTGGCAGCCTGCATGCTGGCTAAGTGGCATTTTAGTGTAACACAATGGCATCACAATCCTATGTATCTCTTTCCTCTCATCTGGATTGAGGACATCTCTTTAAGGGGAAAAAAAGTATGGAAGACTTGGTTCCTTGCATGATAATATTTGTGACTGAGAATTGCATAATGCCATAATGTCATGAAAGAGCCAATGATGCATTTGAAGAATGTGAGCCTTATTACACATTTGTTGAACACTATCCATAATACTATATTTTACTAGGTTGGTTTACTGGCAACGCTTGGTCTCAAGACAGATAGAAGTATTTGAATTTCTTGCTCTAACTGAGCACAACACTCTCCCGCCCCCGTGATCTGTGACCCACATGTTAGGAATTACTGCTCTTGCTCATCTTCCTGAAGGTCAGGGTTCCAAACTGACAGTCCCTCTTGGGTGGACCCTAGGGAACTCAGCCATGGTGGGCTTCCTGGGTGTGCCTGACTCCAGGGAGTCAGTGCCTACACACTTGGAAATGAACTTCCTGGTCATTTGCACTTTCTCTTCTACAACCTTAAAACATTCAAATTGAGGGGTCAGGGTAGTAAAAACCCCACCAATGAGGGCATGCATGCTCTGGCTGGTGTGGAAGGAGGCCTCCTTCCCAAGTAGGTAATGAGAACCTCAGGGTGAGCTAGACCCAGGGATGAGGCCTGTCTGTACCCCTGGTGACCACATAACCATTTTCCCACTCCAAGGCTTCTAACACCACCCTGCATCATGACACTTCTGCCACAACATACCCATCCCGGATCCCAGCCCCACAAGCAGGTGCAGCCACACCACTCTTGGAGAGCTAGGATTTCCCAAAGTGCTCAGGTGACTGTTATAAACTAAAAATGCTATGGCTGCTGTTAGTTCCAAGAGCAATCTTATTTCAATAGTTGATATGTCAGAAGGATGTCAAGTTCAAAGTCCTAACTGCGTATACAGTTCAGCTCTTCTCAGCCCCGGGGTACTTGCTTCAGGATGGAAAGGCAGGAAGGCTTGAGACAGGGTGGCAATGGGTGGACTCTTCTCCTGTCCCCATCAATGCTGCTGGCCTCCTTTTGCCTTCCATCGGCTGCCCCTGGCTCCTCCCGCTTGGGAAAAGAAGTCAGACAGCAGAAGAGAGACGGCGAAGGACTGCTCAGGACCCCTGTGCTGCCTGCTGGTCTCTCTGTCCACAAACAGGAAAGTACTGCTACCTCTTGCTCAGGGGTCATTCTGCGGGTCCCTTGGAGCTCCCTGCAACAGCCCCTGCTCCCTCAGCAGGGCAAGGCCCCCTTCAGGAGGCTGTTCACAGCCTGTGCCCACTGCCTCCTCCAGTGTCTTTCTGCTGAAATTGCCCCCTTTACTTAGGAAGCTCTGCTTCCCACAGGGCTCCCACCATTCCAGGAAAACATGCATCTACACTGTGCACTCAGAGCAGGTGTACCAGCCCCTCCTGGGGACCCCCTACTGGGGCAGCCATCTGAGAAACTGCCTCCAGGAGACCCGTAAGGAGCATCCTGAGAGGCCTCCTTGAAGCCCCTCCATCCACACCTCACTGTTCCCCGTGGAAGTGGGGGCAGGAGTCACGGCCACCAACCCTCCTCTGGACTCTCCCACTTGCCCCATGCGAGCCCCATGTGGGCGTGGGGTTACGGGCCCAGGACCTGTTGTCCACCACCTTGGCATTCTCGCCTATTCCCAAGAGGCCCAGAACCTCACTTGGGAATGGAAAGTGCTGGCCACTGACAGTTTTGTTCTCTGTCTTTTGGGGTTTCAGCTGAAGCTAAGACACAAACAGTCCCATTTTAATACTCTGTGACACACAAGACCAGAATAATTTATAAAAGTATTTACAACTGTGTACTAATTTACACAAATATAAAGCAAAGGCCCAAAATACTTTGTTACTAAATGACTAACTCTGAACAGATGCATTTCCATGATCCAGCAATTCCACTCCTAGATATATACTCCATATTCCCTAAAAATACACAGGAGAATGTTTGTACCCACACGATGCATTATAGTCTCAAACTGGAAACTACTCAAATAAACAACAGTAGCAGAAAAAAGTGCACTGTGGTTTATTTATCCATGGGAATGCTACACAGCAGAGCGTAGAAAAGCTATGGCTACACACAAGATGGGTGGAGTTGGCAGGCATAATGCTGAGCCGAAGGAAGGCTGGAGAGAGAGGATACTGTGGGGTTCCATCTACTTAAAGTTCAGAACCAGGCAAAACTAGTGTGTGGTATTAGAAACCGGAGTGGAGGTAGTAACCAAGAAAAGATACATCAGGGCTGTCTTGGGTGCTGGTGAGATGCTGTTTTGATCTGTCCGCGTGCTGCTTGCTTTGTGCGACCACATCCCACTTCCCATGCGTGATGTGCACACTTCTCTCTACACAGGTTAGACTTTAATAAACTAATTACTTGAAAGAATGAAACCACTAGAGGCAAAGAACATGACTAGGAGCCATGAGACTTGAGAAGCCAAGCTGAACACGGGGGCAGCCGCCCAGCCAGAGCCTTCCATGAGTAGGCTCATGCCCCTGCAGGCTGGGGCCCTGGTTCCTGCAGAGCCCCACTGACTTGAGGATGATTAGGGCAGTGAATATACTCCTGTGTGATACCATAATGATGGGTAGACATCGTAAAACATTTGTCCAAACCCATAGAACGTACAACTCTAAGAATAATCCATAATGTAAACTATGGGCTTTGGTGATTAATAATGTGTCAGTTTTCCCATCACAGCATCTATCACAGTGGACATCTTCTTCCATCTTCTTACATGGCAACAGACTTGACTCTTCTGCAGGGTGATGCAAGGAAAAAGCATGGAATTTTTTTAAGACTACTTTCTTAGAGCAGTTTTAGGTTTACAGCAAAATTGAGGGGAAGGTACAGAGAAGGTACAGATTTACCCATATATCTCTGGCCGCCACACGTGAACAGTATCCGCCATTGTCAACATCCCCCAGCAGAGTGCTACGTTTGTAGAAGTAATGAACCTACATTGACACTTCACAATCCCCCAAAGGCCATAGTTTACATATGGTGCATTCTTGGAGTTGCACATTACATGCATTTGGACAAATGTGTAATGACATGTATCCACCATTATAGCATCATAGAGGGTATATTTGCCCTAAAATCCTCAGTGTTTCACCTATGTATCCCTGCTTCCCCCCTAATGCCCAGCAACTACTGATCTTTTTACTTTCTCCATTGTTTTGCCTTTTCTAGAATGTCATAGGATTGGAATCATAGAATATGTAGGCTTCTCAGATTGGCTTCCTTCATTTAGTAATATGTATTGGATTTTCCTCCGTGTCTTTTCATGGCTTGATAACTCATTTCTGTTTAACTCTGAATAATATTTCATTGTCTGGATATAAAGTAGTTTATTTATCCATATACCTACTGAAGGACTTGTTTACTTTCAAGTTTTGACAGGTATGAATGAACTGCTATAAATATCCACATGCATGGGATTTTAAAACAGAGTGTCTCACTTTGAGACCATTTCTCCCTCTGCTGGCTTGGCTTCTTGAGCAAGTTGTAGAATTTCTCTAAGCCTTAGTTTTTTTCTCTGTAAAATGGGGAGAATACTGTACACTCTCTGGGAGATTAAAAGAGTTAATGGCTCAGAAAGCATTCTGTACACTTTAAGGCAATGTAGACATTCTAGTTTACTATTACTATTCTTGACTTTTAAATAGGGAGTTGGCCCAGGGCCCTGTCTCTTGGCAAGTGCATGGAGGCCTCTGGTCACTGCCCAGTGTCACCTATGCCTACGGTGCTAGAGAGGGTTTGAAAGACACTGACAGCTGGTCTGTCTCATGTCTACACTTGTCATCTTGGGCTCCTCCAGACTGCCTTCCCTCGGGAGCCTCTCAGTCCTTCCTTTCTTTACCGTCCAGGAGAGATGGAGCAACGTGGGAGAATGAATTGGCATTGCTTGCCACTCCCGACAGGAAGGAAGGCCCAGCTGCTCTCTCCTGCAGTCCCTGCACTTTGTTCTGTTGGTGATTAATGGAGTTCACTCGAGGCACAGTCAAGCCCCTGGAACAGTAGATAAATAACAGGCAGAGTTTAGGAAGATGCATGTTCTTTGAGTTAATAATTTTAACAGCCAGGGAAATGCTGTGGTTCTCATGGAAACAGGGACCTGCAATTTGGTCTCTAATTTGAAAGCCTCAGACTAATATGTAGAGATAGCTACCCTACAGGAACTTCTTTCTTTCCCTTAATTGGAGCATTTTTAATGAAGCAATGATATGATGAAATTTGGGGAGACAATGTAGGATAGGCTAATATGCTCTAAATATGTCAATGAAATGCATACTTGCAAACATTTTCCAATATGGATATGGACAGTTTATGACATTTGTCTCAGAGCTTTAGCATGAACCTGTGTTCCTTGCAAAATTTCCTAAAGGGGAATCTACTATTTGCTCCTTATTTTCCAAACAGTTCAAGTGACCACAGTTCTCTTTTAAAATAGGGATTTAGGAAGTTCTTTGCTGCAGTTGACCTAATGTTTGGGATGGGATTAGAGAGAGGTAGACACAAACTATTTACCCTTACTCTACAAATTGGGATGCATAAGTCTGTTCCTGAAAGAGTGTTGGGCGAGGTCATCAAGAGGGCATGACCTCCAGATGACCTGAGAGCTGGACCCCAGCAATGAAGGCACCTCACCCCCTCCCCTATCTTTGGAAAGGGCATTCTGCTTGGTTTCCTTGCTTCCAAAGGCTTCTCAAGGACATAGCCTTGAGATAACTATAGGGTGCTGGGGCCACTTGGACAGTGTACACTACTGAACCCTGTTAAGGCTTCCATTTAAACTCTTTTAAGATTTTGGTGGTTGGGTGCAGAGGTCTGCTCATCTTGCAGCAGCCCTAAATAAGCTTCATATAAGCTCCCTTGCTTATTACACCTGCCACCTACCATCTGGAGTGGCCTACCTCTTTCTTCTGTCTCTCTCTGCCATCTCCACATGGGGGCCAGCTTCAGATGATACCTGGGAAGCTTGCAAACCAACAAAGAATCTTACTGCTTTCTTTGAAAATACACTAAGCTTAACAAACAAAACCTTAAGAGCTGGAAATGTATAGAGAGTTGCCTTTTGGAGACAGTCAACTGTGCCTCTCAGCTCTGACTCTCTGGTAAACTGCCTTCTGCTTAATCAATTGTAAGGAAATTCATCGTAGCTGGGTGGTTTCCTGCATTTGCCCCTGTTAATCCCTCCAAACATTCACAGCATGCCAACCACGTCTCTTCCTGAAGCGATCAAACTGTCCTTTGATCATGATGAGAACATCTTCCTCCAATGTCTCATCGTTCCTCTTCTCAGGTGTTTATAAACCTGGAGATGCCCTCACTGAGCCCATTACTTTGCTCACAGGTGTTGAGAGCTGCCCCCAATCACACTCACATCCGTGCACTACATTTTCTTCACTCCACTGACCACCATGGCTTTGGAGGCTGCAGTGGTCCCAGTCATGACTGAGTTCTAGACATGAGTTCTGTAAATAAGACAGGTTCTGAAGGAGGAGATTGCAAGCAAAGCCATGGAAACTTGGTAATTCTTTTTATATTGAAATTCTAAATTCTCTTTTTCCTTATGAATCTTTTGCATGTTACACCACTGATGGCATCGTGCTTTAAAAATGATCATACAGGGAACACCCAGAATACAAAATCCAACCCCCCCAACCCACACACTCCCCAATAATAATTCATAATGCAACTGTGAGACCATCCTGAACCATGTGTGCAAGGTTTTTCAAAAGGTGTTGAATCACAAGCAAGGGATAGAAGAGAATCATGTGAAGCTAAGCACCTGGTTTATGCTGCAGCTTGCTCCCTGAGCCTCTCAGCTCCTCCCCAGTTCTTGGAAAATCCCAGAAGATCCTAACTCCCCCCACAACTCTTAGAAAATTCCCGAAAGATAATAACACCCAGCATGTTGCTGCCCTCTTCACTTCTTCTTCCCCCTTCCCTTTGGTACTCACCACCCTGTCTCACCACGTGCGTCAACCACTCAGGTATATTCACAGTCAAAGCAAAAGTTTAACCTCAGACAAGGAGGGCTGCTGTCCCAAGCCCTCCCCAGCTGCTGGTCAGCTCAGTGTCTGCAATGCAGACAACATTCAAACAGCTGTGGAAAATCATTCTTAAAAAAAGATAAAAATCCAAATTGACAATTACATCATGGTTTGTGTCTCCTGCTATAGTGTTTTATCCATGAGAATATATTCTTCCTACAACAACATCATGGCGTGAATATTCAAGAGTAAGCTGAAATAGATGAGAAATGACTCTTGCTCACATAGGCTCACACCATATATACCTATGCTGGAGCTTCACCCATAATTTTTAAACTAGCAAAACAATGATTCTAAGTGTGACCACTGGGCTACTGTGCAAATTTCTAGTTTAATTGATTGTTTAAAATAATAATACAGTCAATTGTCATAGATCTTACAGGAATTTTCTAGCTGAGGGTAAAGACCCAAGCTCTGCTCCAGACAGATGTTTTGTTCTCTCCAGGTTTACACCTCCCCTCTCTGATTTTCAAGCAAAAACAGCTGGTCCCAGTGGATTCTCTAGAATATTTGGCACATCAGGATGTTAGCCCTTGTCAGGCTCCTGATCTTTGAAGATTCTGTCAAATCTTTTTGTAGACGTAATTGGTTATAGTTTCCATGTCCTTAAAGCTGCTAAGCTAGCAGTTTAATTTATCCTAATTCAGAACCTAATTGTCTTGCACTGCTGGCTAATTAAATGTTCAAAGAAGTGATAAATTAGGCAGGTTGATCATTATAGCACAAGTAATTAGCCAGTTGATCTGAAGCCAGCCAGGTTTTTAGGACAGGACTGGAAGCGGGGCCATGCAGAGTGATAGGGCCCTTATGTCACACTGATTTGTGATAAGGCAGGTGCGTTGTAAAGTCTCAGGCCTGCCACCCCAACCATGGGCAGGGGTCTTAATCTATCTTGCAAGGCTAAGAATTTATCAAAGTCTTAGATAGGCCTAAGTTCAAGTTAAACCACATTAGCCAACCCAGGTTTCCCTGTAGACATGTCAGCATCCACTGAAGTGTGGCCTGGAGCAGGGCAGGGACCCGGGGTGACCACGCAGCTGAGGCAGATAGGGGTTGACCCTGAAAATAAAAGATGCCTGGACAAGGGCTGGGTCATCTGCTTAAAGGAAAACCCAGCAGGCATGGCCCAGTGCTTCAGGATCACAGCAAATGATTGCCAAAAACAGTGTAAGGAAAGTTGAATTGGAGTGAACACCAGGCAGAGACAAGCTGAAATACCCCAGGCTAGGCTGGGCAGTGGTCAGGTGAGACAGATTTGAAGAGGCAGAGGTGACCTCTAGGATGATCCCACTGGGACACAGTGTGATGAGGTATTTGCTGCCATAGTCCAAATGGTAAAGGAGAGATCAGATGCTCTTGATAGTGGACGGTTTGCAGGATGTACTGTCTTGGCCTTAAAGAAGCAAAGGCTTTATAGGGGCCTGAGGAGTGAGCAGGGTGGTTTCTTGCAAGACTAGAGTAAAACCCAAAATGGTCCTATCTCACACACAGAACATGAGGTTGGAAAGCCATGAAGTTGCTCAGCCTGGCTCCTTCAGCTCTGAGTTCCTGCCTCTGCTCTACCTCACTTCTGCACACAGAGACACCCATAAAGATGCCGACCCAGCACGGCAGGGAGACCTCAGCTGTCAGTGCTAGAACAATCCAGAACATGCTGCCTTGTCGGTGTGCCAGCTACAGGTGGCTCAAGGCTGGGCTCAGGCTGGCCCAGGGTGTCAGTGGCAAAGCTGAAATGACGCTAGTGACTGGATGCTCACCTGTCATTCAATTTCTTCTGCAGCCAGAAATCTCCTTTCACGCCCCCACTCAGATTGTTTGCATTCACACCTCTCCATCCCTGCTCCTGCCTCCCCTCCCCAATGCCCTTTTAATCCCTCCCCATTCTCCACATCATTCAATTCCCTGCAGACCTAACTTGTCTCCAGAAAACCCATCTCTAAAGAACACCATGCAATGCACGCACCTCATTTGATATTCTTGGAGCAGATTGCATTTAGGAAAACACCCTGTCAAGCACATTTACAAAGAATAGCGGCAACTCTCTGCCAGGCTAGCCACAAAAATATCATTTGGGGAGCTTACTAAATATAAAGATGACAGGGCCCCTGCCCAAGATGTTCTGACCAGAGAGTCTATATTGTAACATCAGAAGGAGCGCCCTTCTCTCCCGGGGACTTCCTGTTTGTGCACAGATGAACTGCACCTTGGAACTCCAGCCCAGCTCATTTTAAACAAACAAAGTTCCTTTCAAACTCCCAGGCGACTCCCTGGCTGGGGTCTTCGGTCAAACCCCACCAGCTGGCTGTGACTTCTTCCCCTCCCTTCCTCCCAGGATGAGCCTCGCTTTGATTGGCACAGGCACTGGAAGGTTCAAGGATCATGCACAGATCAGACGACCTCAAAACCAAGCAGTAAGTGCTTTCATTTCCACCTCTTTGGAGATCATTTTCTCAGCCAGGCTGCTCCATAGAAAGGTCTTTATTGATTGATTTCTGGCTTCTAATGCTGTGAGCCAAGTAGACTACACAGCAGCCTTCTGAGTGGGTTGGATCTGACTTCTAAGCTCTGTAATGAGCAGGTGTTAGGGCACCCAGGAGCCCTGACCTCACAGCACCTGAGGGGCCACTGGAGCTGCTGTGGCCCCCCTCCCCCAGCAGGGCTCACTGGCTGCAGAAGGAAACAGGGATGACCACCGGTGGCTACACAGCAATGCTGGACCTGGCAGGGTTGAGAAATCACACCTGCTTGAGCCCAGGTTCCTCCCTTTATGGCTTTCCCAGAACCCACGAGGCACAGGCTCCAAATCCAGCATGAAAGTGTTAGCAGGCTATGGACATACAATGGGGAAATGACAGCCTCTTCAACAGCTGGTGTTGGCAAAACCGGACAGCTACATGCAAGAGAATGAAACTGGGCTATTGTTTAACCCCATACACAAAAGTAAACTCAAAATGGACCTGAATGTAAGTCATGAAACCATAAAACTCTTAGAAAACAACATAGGCAAATATCTCCTGAATATAAAGATGAGCAACTTCTTCCTAAACGCATCTCCTCAAGAAAGGGAAACAAAAGCAAAAATGAACACATGGGACTACATCAAACTAAAAAGCTTCTGTACAGCAAAGGACACCATCAACAGAACAAAAAGGCACCCTATAGTATGGGAGAATATATTTGTAAACAACATATCCAACAAGGGGATAACATCCAAAATATATAAAAAACTCACACGCCTCAACACCCATAAAGCAAATAACCCGATTAAAAAATAATGGGCAGAGGATATGAAGAGACAATTCTCCAGAGAAGAAATTCAGATGGCCAACAGACGCATTAAAAGATGCTCCACATCACTAATCATCAGGGAAATACATATTAAAACCACAATGAGATATCACCTCACACCAGTAAGGATGGCCAGCATCGAAAAGACTAAGAACAATAAATGCTGGGGAGGATGCAGAGAAAGGGGAGCCCTCCTACACTGCTGGTGGGAATGTAAGCTAGTTCAACCATTGTGGAAAGCAATATGGAGGGTCCTCAAAAAACTAAAAATAGAAATACCATTTGACCCAGGAATCCCACTCCTTTGAATTTACCCAAAGAAAACAACTTCTCAGATTCAAAAAGACATATGCACCCCTATGTTTATTGCAGTACTTTTTACAATAGCCAAGATATGGAAGCAACCTAAGTGTCCATCAGTAGGTAAATGGATAAAGAAGATGTGGTACATATACACAATGGAATACTATTCCATCATAATAAAGAAACAAATCCTACCATTTGCAACAACATGGATGGAGCTGGAGGATATCATGCTCAGTGAAATAAGCCAGGCAGAGAAAGACAAATGCCAAATGATTTCCCTCATCTGTGGAGTATAACAACAAAGCAAAACTGAAGGAACTAAACAGCAACAGACTCACAGACTCCAAGAATGAACTAGTGGTTATCAAAGGGGAGGGGTGTGGGAGGGTGGCTGGGGAGGGAGGGAGAAGGGGATTAAGGGGTATTATGTTTAGTGGGGGGTGGGAGGGAGGGTATGGGGAGGGTCACGAGAAAGACAGTATAGCTCAAAGAAGACAAATAGTGACTCTGTGGCATCTTACTACACAGATGGACAGTGACTGCATTGGGGCATGGGGGGGACTTGATAATATGGGTGAATGTAGTAATCACATTGTTCTTTCATGTGAAACCTTTATAAGAGTGTATATCAATAATACCTTAATAAAAATAAAACAGAAAGGGGAAAAAAAATAGCAAAGTGTTAGAAGGGCCCCTGCGGAAGGTGCAGGGGAGACTCCTTCCCCAGAAGACCCCATCTGTGGACACCTCACTGCTCCCGCTGCCCCCTTGGCCTGTGGTATTCCCGTGCCCCCTTGTCTCAGCACCATCCCCCTTCCACAAGGACACCAGCCATTGGTCAGGGCTCACCCTGTACCAGGAAGGCCTCATCTTACTAACTACAGCTGTGACAACCCTATTTCCAAATACGGTCCTGTCCTGGGTACTGGGGGTAAGACACCGACAGACTAAGTCATCATAGACTCATTCCAATGTCTGCAGGGTATTTCCACGCAAGAGCAAGGCAGGCTGCCTCGGTGCAGCTCAGAGGGAGAAGGAGGGCCATGGGCGAGGTGGAGTTGGCCCGTTTGGCTAACCCAGATGAGGAGCCCCCAAAGGAAGGACAGAAGCACAGCCACTAGACAGACTGCCTTCTGCAACGGGCTTGTTCTCAACCTGGGCAGCATGGCTCTTTCATGGCTTACGCCTGTGAGTCTTTCTAATCTGCACTACACCCTATGATGTACTTATTATTTCCCACTTTTTATTTATAAGGTCACTGAAGCCCAGAGAGGTTAAACAACTGGCCTAAGATCACACAGCTAGTAAATGGTAGAGCTGGGTTTGAACCCGGTGCATATGACCTCCAGTTCCTGTCC
This sequence comes from Manis javanica, assembly GCF_040802235.1. Lineage (NCBI taxonomy): Eukaryota > Metazoa > Chordata > Mammalia > Pholidota > Manidae > Manis > Manis javanica. The sequence continues at coordinate 37,594,109 of NC_133165.1, read as the reverse complement.
ACAGGGGCTTCAATATATTTATTTGAGCAAATATATACCAGGCACTGTCCTCCGCAAATAAGAGCAAACTTCACTGCTCTCTAAAATCTTGGAATATGTTTAGCTTCACATATTTCAACTGATGCCCATGTATATTCATGTGCTGAGAGACCAAGGATGAGAGAGACAGAAAGAAAGGAACCACAAAATAGAAGAGACACCTGTCTTTTAGGGAAGGAATTCAGTTGACTTTCATTCACTACAAAGTACTCAAACAATTATTGATAATGATGTTATCATTATTTTGGCAAACATACGTCATGAAAAGAAATTCCGGATTAAATTGGACTTGGACTTGGAGGGGCTGCTGTGGACATCGCTCACCTCCACCGACAGGACTGCAGCTCGCAGAGCGGCCCGGGAAGCCGATCCCATCTCTCCAGGCCTCGGACAGAGTCAGGTCCTTGTTGAAAGTGGATGAGCTGGGGCTGCAGGGAAAAAGGGCCAGGAGTGAGAGCAGGAGACAGGGAGGGGAAACAAGGAGGATGGCCCAAGAATGCAGGCCCTTTCTGACACCCGTCAAATAAACGTAAAGAATGATAAATGGAGGAAAACAATACCCTTCGACGGGGAATTTAATACAGCAACCTCCGGCCTCATTTTGCAAAGAATCTCTGCCAAATCTTTGAAATTTAGACCACATTCAGGAAGGTCTCTAAAAACTATCTGTCTCTTCGTACCTTAGCTTGGTGGGTTTACATCTCTCTAATACCATGCCTACCTGAGGATGGGGGCATGGGAGGAGCAAGGGTCCTACCCCTCCAAGGGTTGGCATGCCACACCAGGGCCAGGTCTTCACCACCTCTCTGGACTTAGACAAGGTAACTGCAAGGTAAGGGCAGGGGAAGAGCGGCGAGAGAAGCAACCACAGTGAAATTTCACTGGCCACAGTGAAGTCACCAAGAAAGGCATGCAGGCTTCCAGCTTCCCTGCTAGGCTGCTCCCCTCTCACCTAAGCGCTCCACTTGCCCCTAAAGGAGAGAGGACACAAAAGGTGAGACAGAGCAATTCCCAGGGAAGGTATGCAGAAGCTCTGTTGAAGTTTGTGCTGCAGACAGCTCACCTGAAAGAGGGGCCAACTGCCCAGCTCTTTGTTGCACACCCCCATCATTACAAGCTTATAGCAATCCAAGATAAAAATGAGCACAATTCAGTGCATGTCTTCAAAAAATATAAATAAATAAAAAAGAAGGAAAGACTTAATGGGCAAAAGGCAAGGGAAGACTATTTCAGGAAACAAGGCACTTTCAGACACATTTCTCTAGACTCTATTAGAAATCATGGAGAATATGTATTTTCTGAGAAGTGGCTATTCTAACCCCGAGCTGGGAGGGCAGCTGTGCACACGTGACAATGAAGTAGGTGTCCACGTGGACTCATAAGGAAACTTTGAACACGCTCCATGACCTAGCCAGCCGTAACCCCTGGAATTCCGTCACTGGGGATATGCTACCCCAAGTCCAGGTGCTGCCTCTGATACCTGTCAACATTAGCAGATATTCTGACAGTTTACAAAATATCGTACATGTTATCCTCCATGTGCCTCATGAAAACCTGTAGTAAGAGAGAACATCATAACTTGTGTCTCATGGATGAAGAAACTGAGCTGGCAAAGAAGCAGTGTAACTCAGTTACCCAGATGTTTCAGTTACCTCTTGCTGTGTAACAGCCCCAAAACCATATGACAATGACTATCAATCAGTTTATTATTATCCCTCCTGGTTCTGGATTATTATTGACTGGGCTCAGCTAGGTGGTTCTCACTCAGCATCTCTCCTGAGATTGCAATCAAACTGTGGCCAGGCTGGATATGCTGAAGGCTGCTAAACTCACATTTCTGATACCCGAGATTGCAAAGATTCAGAGCTGGGAAAAGACAAGGTTCCTTATTTCTGTCTCTCTGTCTGCTTCTTTCCCTATCTTTCTGTCTCCCTCTTCCTCTTTCTCTCATGTCACCTGGCACTGTCTCTCCAGCATGGAAATTTCGGAGTAGCCCAGCCTTGTATGTAACAGTTCAGGACTTAAAAGCAAGCTTCACAAGAAAACAGGCCAGAAAATCTCTGGCCTTCTCTAGCTCTGCCTTTTAAATCAAGCCTCACCACTTCTGCCACATTTTATTCACAGAGACAGTCACAGAAGCCTGCCCAGTTTCTAGGGGAGAGGACATAAACTCCTCCTCTTGATTGCCCGCACATCAGAAGTTGCAGATGTATTTTCAAACCACTACACCAGATCTTTCCATCCCAAATTCAGAAAGTTCTACTGGGTTATTTCCTTCACAAGTTAGTGCTTGAGAGAAGTTCATGTTGATGCCTTACTGTGCCTTCATTTATCCCATTGCCAATCCCTTCCTAGGCCTGTCTCTCCCTCCTGGGGGGCTGAGGAGAGACAGGTGCAGGATAGAGCTGAACATAGAGGAAACGAAGCTGGAAGGCACTGGGGTTTGGGGTGGAGGTAAAAAAAAGTATGGAGAGAATGATAGAAAAAGTGTTGCTTGGGGAACAAGAAGAAATGGTAAATGCCCTCTCGCCCACTTCTTCATTTGTCATTATCTCTGCTCCATATTTCCTAAGGCTCAAAGCATGAGGAGAGCAGGATTTTGTAGGTACACCAGAAGTCATTGCAGTTCCTGGCTCCTGGCCAGTCATGCTTGGAGTTTAGGCTTCGCTTTTATAGGTTGAAGCAGCTGTACAGTAAAGGATTAAATTGATGATGCCTTTACAAATCATCAGTGAAATCGATGCTGCTAGTAGCTTCCAAATTCATGTGTGTCTGTGAGAGTGGGCTCTAAACACTTTGTTTATTTCTAGTAATAAAGTTTTCATCAAACCATCTTTTCTTTTTAATTGAGGTAGTAATTTCACACCTGTCCTCTGGGCTGAGTCACACCAGCTATAACCTGACCACGTCTACCTGAATAAATACCCAAGTGCTGCCATAGTAAGAAAAGCAGCGACATTAGCATGGGACTACATTCCTGTTCTCTCGCCTGCCTATCTGCTGGGTGTCTCTGAGGAAGCCACTCCACCCCTCTGAACTGTTTTCATCTTACCTAAAATGGGGAAAATGCCTTTGTTGAGTTTGTTGTATTAAAGGAACACATGAGAAAGGAGTCACTAGCTGAGAGGCTAGCATATAGGAAACAATCAATAAATGCAGTTTGAATGCATTTTTAATTAATTTTTTGCTAAATCTGACCTCTCCATCTTACAATCTTCTTTAGTCACTCCTTCTGCATTTAAAGAATGCTTGCTTCTCTTTCTGATTTTGAAGGTGATCATTCTCATTGGACAATATTAACAAAGTACTGAACAGTGCAAAGGAGAAATTGCAAATCACTGCCACAGAGCAATAACCCACTCTAAGTAGTCTGGTGTTTTCCTTTTCCAGCTTTATGTATGTATTGTGTATGTGTGTCTGTTTCCAAACACATATGTATGCAGGTATAATTGTGTATGTGTGTCTAAATGTACCTTCATTTGTGCCATTGTATCTTATTTCTGTCATGCACTTTCATTGTGAACATCTTCCCAAGTCACTAAATAGTCGTTTAAAAATCTGATTTTGAGTGTATGAAGATGCCTCAACTTAACCAACTATTCTATGGTTGAACATGGAGCTTCTCACTAATTTTCTCTACTGGCTTATTAATAATACAGATATATAAATGCCTTATTCATACATCTTTGTCCACCTCCCTGATTAGTTTTTCAAAATATTCCTCTGTATTAAATCACTGTGTCAAAGTTATAAACAATTTAAAAGATCATCCAATGTATTACCAGAAAGCTTTCCAGAATTTCTATCAATTTATATTCCCATCAGCTGTTTGGAGAACAATTTCACTATACACCACATTATTGCCCATAATTTATTTCTTCATTCATTTGGTAGACAAAAGAGCTATCCTTTGCATGGCTTTCATTTTTCTTAATTTTTTAATTTTGAAATAATTGTAGATTCATGTGCAGTTTTAAGAAATAGTACCAAAAGATCTCATGGACCCTTTGTTCCATGCTACCCACTGGTAACATCTTACAAAAAACTGTACTATAATGTCACCATTGCTATTGATATATTCAAGATACAGAATTTCTCCACCATCATGAGGATCCCACATGTGGCCCTTTTATAGCTATACTTACTTCTCACTCCTCCCATCTCCATATCCTCAAACCCCCAGAAATTATTAGCATGTTCTCCATTGCATTAATTTTGTCCTTCCAGGAGTTTTATTCAAATAAGATCATACAGTATATAACCTTTGGGGATTGGATTTTTTCACTCAGGATGATTCTGATTGATACAGGTAGTTGCATATATCAATAGCTTGCTCCTTTTCATTGCTGAGTGGTATTCCATGGTATGGATGTACCACCATTTTTGTAACCCATTGAAGGACATCTGGGCTGTTTCTAGTTCTGACTGAATTGAGGTGCTGTAAACATTTGCATACAAGTTTTTGTGTGGACATAAGCTTTAATTTCTCTGGGATATATGCTCAGGGGTGCAATTGCTGAGTTGTATGGTACTTACAAACTCTTTTACAAAATGGCTGTACATTGCTTTAATTTTTCACCCCTTTTCTTATTCATTAGTTTGTACATTTTTATTTGTTGTCTATTGATGGCCTTTTCTACATTTTGCCATTGAGATGTTCTGTTTCTTATAGATTTAAAAGAACTTTTAAAATAAAGTAATAATAAAAAATTCCCCTCAATATTTCTTTGTTATTGTTACAGTTTATGATGTTTTGGATAAATAGAAGTCTGGTTTACTTACAATTTGACCCACAGATTTTTATGATTAGAAAGTTTTTTCCTATATAGCAATCAATTAATTTATTGTGAACATTCTTCTTTGACACTTTAATACATCTGGGATTTATTTTGGAGTGCAGTATAAGGTGAGACTTACCATAATGTTGTTTCTAGGGAGTGAGTCACATTTCTAACATGAGTGTCGACACTTGTGCTCCTTCACCACTGATGACAGCTCTTTCTTTATCATACATGTCATACATCGCACTGATTCAGTGCTATCTGTTCTGTATCTGTCGACATAGTGCCCAATACATTTTCATCCATGCCCTTATGATATGCTCTGCATGGGCCAGGCTGAGTCAGATCACACCACAATTTTTCTTTTAATTTTGTAATTTTTATGAATCTCATAATTCTTACCTTCTTTCTTCCTGATTGCCTTTTAAAAACAATTTGAAATAAGTAGACTCACAGTAAATTACAAAACATAGTACAGAGTCTTGTGTACCCTTCACCTAGCTTTCCCCAACAGTGACATTTTACGTAACTGCAGTGCGATGTCAAAACCAGAAAATAGACATTTGTGCCATTCTGCTAACTAGACCACCAACATTATTGCATCACAGATGCACCATTTTAACTTACATCCATTTGTGTGTGTATGTGTACACTTACACACACATGCACAGTTCTATACAACTTATCCCATGTATAGATTCTTGTAAACACTACTGCAATCAAGACATACAGCTGCTCCATTACCACAAAGGAGCCCCCTCATGGCACCCCTTTATGTTTGAGGCCTCCCTCCCTTAATATTTGCATTCTTGTCGCTGGACAACCACTACTCTTTTCTCCATCTCTATGATTTTGACATTTGAAGAATGTTATATAAATGGAAGCAGGCAGAATATAATCTTTTAAGACTGGCTTTTTTTCACTAAGCACAAAGCCCTTGAGATCCATTCAGATTTTTGTGTCTATCAATAATTCATTCATTTTTATTGCTGAGTAGTATTCCATTGTGCCAGCACTTGCTTAACAGTTCACTCACTGAAGGACATTTTTGTTATTTCCAGTTTGGGGTTGTTTTAAATAAAGCTGCTGTGAACATTAGTGGTTAGGTTTTTGTGTGAACATAAGTTTTTATTTATCTGGGATAAAGCCCCAGGTATAATGGTTGGATCACAAACTAAGTGCATATTCAATCTTATTAGAAACCTGCCAAACCATTTTCCATCATGGCTGTGCCGTTTTAAGGAACCATCTGCAATGTAAGAGACATCCAGTGTTGCTGCATCTCCCAGGAAGATACTATGATTATTTTTTATTTAGCTGTTCTAATAGGTGTGTACTGATATCTCATGTGGTTTTAACTTTTGTTTCATAGTGTTGAAACATCTTTTTTTCCAGATGAATTTTAAAATCATGATTCAAAGTTTCCCGCAAAAAAATTATCCCATTAATATTTTTCTCAGATTATGTTTAAATGTGCCTCGACAATAATATACATTTTTTAAAATATACAATCTTTCAACCAAGGAACACATTATCTCCCTCCATTCTTCACTGATATATTTCTCAGTAGAACTGCGTATTTCCCTTCACATAGGTGTTGCGCATTTCCTATCTCACCAGTTTTTGCTTTGCTCTATTCTGTTTTGTTTTATTTCTGCAACTTTCCTGAATAGCATTTTTCTCACTATATTTTTAAACATGTTGACAGAATGTAGTAAAATATTTTTATTTTCATTTGCCTTTTATTCAGTCACTTTCCTGAATTATATTATTAATTGTAGGAGCTCTACAGTTTTTCTATATACACAAATATATGTAATGAAATAAAATGGTCTAATAGTTAATATTTATTGAGCATTTAGAATGCACCAGCTAGGCACTGCACTTTACAAGCATTATTTCACTTAAATCCATTTGTCATCTTAAGAAAGGCTCATCGGCTAGATGCACCTCTTTGCTTGAATTAATTGTGCCTTGAATTGGTGTCTGCTATTAAATGTAATTAGAGGTTGTTGTAGAGCGTGAGTGGGCACACACTGGGCCGTTAGTCAAATTGGAAACTCCTGAATAATCACACCATGTCCTGTGTGAATGTGTGCAGAAAGAGAGGCAAAAGATAGAAAGTTCCAGTTGAATAAAAGAGTAAGGAAAAGCAATTGGGCAAACATGAAGGACAGGGGGTTTATATAAACAATCTGGGATTCCCCCCTCCACCCATACCCCCATTTTTGCAGACACAACAGGCCAGTTACAGAAAGCAGGAAAATTCTAGCTCAGCTCTCCACTTTCTCTCCTCCCCAACTCCTTGCCAAGAAGGCAAGTTTCTAACTTCCTAATTGAACATAGAACATTTCTTGAGTTGAAACATAAGTTTATTTGCATCCTTTCTTGTTTAAAAATTAAGTACAGGCAAGTGTACATTTATCTCTCATTTCTACTTTAGCTGCATTCTATCCAAGATGCTAGGCATTTTTCCATTATTTTTTAAACGACCTATAATGGTTGCAATTTCCTCTTTGACTCAAAACCTTAGTAGAGTTTGGGTTTAAATGTCTAACTAAGTAGCTATTTTAAGCATTTTTTATAATATCATCATTGTTATTTTTATTGTTATTTCCTTGTGATCAGAAAATATGAACCCTACATTTTCTGCTTTTTGAAATTTATTTTGTTTTCTTCCTGACTTGATGTATGACCAATTCTTTCATAAATGCTTCATAAGGAGGTGAGTTCTTTGTAGATTGAAAAGGTTTATAGATACATAGAGTGTGACAAAAGTAGATAGATAAAGATATCAATGAACCCAATCTTAATTGTTTTACTACTCAAATATTTAATCATTAAAATAAATAGATGCTTAAGGATTGTGCTTTCTCTCACAGCAATGGTTTTCTGGTAATTTTTTTCCTATTTCCAATAGCTATCTTTTTTTATATGTGTTGATGCTCTTGAATTTTATACCTATTGCTAAAATAAAATGTTATTTTTTCTTATTTAATGTATTTTTTAATTTAATGTATTTTGCCTTGAACTCTCCTTTTCCAGTACCTACCTTGAATTCAGCTATTTCAAATTCTTTTCCTCAGTCTTTCTTTTCTTTTGTTTACATTTGCACCATCCTAATGCCCAATATATTTTAAGCCATTCCAGTACTTTCCCATCTTCTAGCAGATCCACCCCTCAAAGCACAGATGTTACTATTTAATCCTCTAATATTTTATGAAAAACAAGAGAGTATACCCACACTTTTTCTTAAGACCTAATCCAATGTATCAGAGATAGTCCTTCTTTAGTTCTTATGGGCACAAGTGATGACAAATTTACACATTTTAGACCCTTGTTTCCAGTTAGTAAATGCCAACTGAGTGTCCAAGAGGAAAAAAGGTAAGATCAGTGAAGGTGGGCTGATTTGATTTCCAAGACTTTGTCACCCTCTGAATGAGGTTCCTCAGACCCTGGACTGGGCTGGACACTGCATGAGACCTTGACAGAGAAATCAAGGCCAGGCTTTCAGTGCTGGACCTGGAGTTATTTTACCAGCATAGACTTATGGTTTAGCCAATCCAAGCTAAACAAATAACAGGGAGGCAGGAATTTATACATGAGAAGAGGAACAATTTAGAATCTCTAGAAATGTAACTATGGTAACAAATTAAGAAAGTTAGCTATAATTTGTCATTCCTTAAAGTCATGCATATTACATTATCCTAATAATTTACGTAGTAATTACTTAACAAGGCCAAATGAGAGGAATAAGTAGTCAGTGTGAGCCTAAGGCTGAGATTTATCTTTGGTTTAACAGCGGATGGCCTTGCCTTTCTCATTCAACCTTACTGCCTCCTAAGCATTATGTATTTAGCAAAATGGATGACCTTTGCTTTCATGAATGTAAGGGCTGCAAAAGCAAAACTTGTCTCTAAGAAGACAGTCACAGAAGCTCAGCACTACATACTCAGCTCTTGCATGCACATAGAACCAGGAATAAAAGTGGAATGTTTTAGTTTAACAGTCATAGTTTAGAGAATCTTTGAGTCCAGTTTTTCATGGAATTGTTGATTACCTGGAGAATAAGTTTCCTTAGAATCCAGGATAGTTAGGGAACTTGACCCCAGGGCTATGCCAGATGAACCATTCATTTGAGTAATTGGGTGAAATTTTTCTCCCAAAGTCAGCATATAATCTGATCCTTCTGGCCCTTGAGAAAAGGGTATTTCCCTTGGCCATTCTAGGCTTACTGATAGAAACAGGCACAAAACAAAAGCAGTTACTCCACAGCTGTTCTACTCACAGAATGGTGAGTAGAATGCCTCCTCTATCATTTCCTCCCTCTTCTTCCTTTTGTCCCCAGCCGCCAGGTCTCTGATTTATTTTTCCCTGCAGTTCAGCAGCGTTTCGTTGAGCACTTACCATTTACCGGGTACCATGAGAGATGTTGGGAAGTCGTAGTGATCCAAGCCCATCTCATCTTCCACCTTATTGGAGTTTACAGTCAATAGGGGAGTTGCTGCCTCACATTGGGTACCATATACAGAAAATTTTACCCCCATCTGTTTCCTAAGACTAACTATTTTGCCTGTTACTGCTGGAATCACCACTTCCTTCCCAGATACAACTGTCCCCAGTGATAGGACAGCCCTTCTTTCTTCCTTAGGAAAAGTACAGCAGTCATGAACCCAGAGCTATTGTTGGTTTTAACTCCTGCTCATCATTCTGTTCCCAGAGACACCAGTAAGGGAGTCGCCTGGAGTTTTGTTCAGATGTTAGTCCCTGGGCCCAACCCAGACCTACTGATCAGAGTCATCTGGGCGGTAATCAATTTACCCATTGATTCTTAAATATACTATATAAGGGTACTAAAAAGAAACCTCAGTCTAGTTGCCAGGCAGGGCCAAGACTGCTGCAAGCCAGGAGTTTGTTACTGCAGCATGTATCACTTTGTACTGACTAACATTATGTACCTGGAAATATATGATAATGGCCATTGCACGTACCCTTCTCCCCTTCGTCCTGCCTCCCCTTCAATATTCACTCATCTTCTTTCCTTTAAGAGGGGGATATTCCTGTCCCCCAGCAAACAGAGCACCTCTCTGTCCCCAGTGCCACCTTGCATTTCCCCTACTCCAGATAAATCTCACCACATTTAGCAGATTGAGCCCTAAGACCCCCCTTTTTCCTTCTCCCATATATTTGTTTATTTTGCTACAATTACGTTTCATAAGATTGCTTTCAGAGGACAAGGAACTCTACACAAACAGACACATTTGCATCCAGAGCTTTGATTAAATGAACAGCTATAAGAATTTTTACAGGGAGAATAAATTAAATCTCATTTTTAAAAGCACCTAGGGGAGTTTGATATTAGAAATTATCAATGTAAAATCTTTTGTGAAATAAAGAATCTTCTCTTCTTTCTGCTCAGCTAGACCGTTAGTCTACCTTAAAAAAAATCTGTTCATACATATATCATACACTCACATACGTGTGTACAGTGTGTGTGTGTGTGTGTTTGATTTAGCTTAATATGAAAAATGCCTAACAGAGTGCAGTGGGTGATTAGATTCTATTTAAAGCATTTTCTCCCCCTCTACTGATGATGGCAAGAGGGCAGGGAAATGATTAACAGGACAGAAGCAGACTGTGAGGAAAGACTAAAGGAGTTATGGCTATTTGCCTGGAGCCAGAAGGCTGATATGTAGTTAATTACAGTCTTCAAGTTAATGAAGCAATATTTTATGGATGAGAGTGAGCAACTGTGTTTTTTATTCCAAGAACAAGAAGACCTTATGTTGCAATAAGACAGATTGGGTATAAAGCAAGAATTTTGAATATAGAAGTTTAAGGATGGAGCAAATCAGCACCAAGGAAGATCAGGGGATTGCTTTCTGGGTTTTTAATAGCAGGTAAGAACTTCCATGTGATGTTCCGTGACACTCAGCTGTAGCTCCAGCCTGGCGGTCCACAGCAAACACTAAGTATGTTATGATCTCTGTGCCCTTTCTCCCACTGACCTCCTGGTCAAAATCTTCTTCTTTCCATCTGTTTGTCTAAACCCTTCTTGTCTTTCAATCCTTTAGATGATTATAGAGCTTTCCTTCTCTGCTCCAGACCTTTCACTATGCATTGTTTTGTTAGAGTGCCTTAGTTAGGATGAGCCAATCTTGGCTGCAGTAACAAACAAACCACCAAATCACAGTGGCTTAAAAGATAAAGGTTCTTCTTTTATTTATATTTGTATTTGTATTTTCATTTATGCAGTCTACTTTAAGCAGTGACTCTGGGGTCCTGGCTCTTTCCTTTCTGCGGCACCACCATCTCAGGACTTCTATGAGAGATGCAGCAGGGAAGAGGGGGATGGACTGTCATACATTAACTCTCAAACACTTGGGCCTGGAAGTAACTTTATCACTTCTAATGACAGTCCATTGTCTAAAACCAGCATCCTGTACACATCCACCTAACTGTAAGATTAGGAAATTGTAGAGGGCAGGTGATAGATACTGTATATATGGTAGGTAAATGGGTATGTGTATGTAGGTACCATAACTTGCTCTGTCACACGGAAATTCTACAGAAGGTTTTGTCTCAAAGAGCATACTGACTTTATGCCTTCCTGATCTGGCATTTTGAACTTGATACACATTTATATGATCATAACAATGATATCACTTGTCCCACTTATAAATGTCAAATTTAGATGTGTGGTATAGATTATTAGAATTTTGAAATGAGTGGAGGAGAGAGAAGAAAGAATGATATACAATCTCCCTATACTTCTAACCTATTACTTAATTTCTTAGCTTTTGCTCTGCATCAGTGCCTGCTCATCATGGCCTCAGAGTCCCTAGGAGCATGGCTCTTACTATGCCTTCATTACCTTTACTCTTTACTATTTCCTACTGAGGTCTTGGCCATACCCATCCCAGTCCTTGGTGATCAGCCTGCAATCAAACTTAATCCTACAACCTTGAGGTTTCATGACCTAATTATGCTATGTGATGCTATCCAATAATTTGACTAATTTGACTTGACTTTTGTGTTTATTGAAATACTTTAGACTCCTACACACTTGAATTCAAGCCTCATTTGTTAAGTGCAGATAATAGGTAAACAGAGATAATCCTGACTTTGTAGAACATTGCGAAGAGGAAACAAGTTAATAATGTATGAAGTGTTCAGCTAGGTACCTGGAATACAGTAAATGTTCAATAAATGTTATTCATTTTTACTATAAAATTACTAAAATGAGCAAGTTTGAAGTACTCAAGGATAAGTGTACTGATATTTACAGTTTACTTCACATTGTTTCAAAAATATGATAGAGTGATGGATGGAGAGATGGATAGAGATGTGATAAAGCAAATTTAGTAGTTTTAACAGTAGAATCTAGCTAGTGGGTATAAAACTTTCACTCTACAATGCTTTCAACTTGGCTTTTTGAGTGTTTTCATAATAAAATACTGCAGGAAATCAGTAAGTTAATCCATTTTCCCTGCATCCTCCAGACGCACAGGAGACTAACACTTGCTTTGGACAGGTTCCTTTAAAGAATTAGGGAATCTCATGAAACCACTTTTCAACTTCCATCTGATGTTTGGAGGCTGCTTACCTTGACAAATAGGCACAATTTGACAAGTCGGGAAAGACGCAGGTGTCTCAAGCAACAGGAAGCAGGTGTACAGAATTGGCCACTGGGTACTTCCAGAGGGTCAGCAAAAACACAGACCTCCTTTGTCTTGTACATTATTCACCAGGGAAAAATATAGCTTAAATATTATTGCAACAAATGTGCATTTGAAATGGCAACAACTCTAATTTGATTTGGAGCATATGATGAATTGTATGTACCAGGAAGATAACAGGAATTTTAGGAAAACAGAAGAAATTCTAGGTATGTAGAAGTTATGGCAGTGCAGTGAGCAGGGCATGCTCATATTTTCTACCTCAGAACCACAGTTACAACCACCTTTTGGCTTAATTGTGCAATAATTGTGCAAACCACAAAAATTAGCAATATTCTTTAAAAAAACGAGTATAAAATCCGTAGTCATAACTTGGTGAACTGTGACACTGGGCAACCCCCAGTTAACTCTTCACATTTAAAAGGGAAGAAAGAGAAGCCTGAGATCTAGACAGACTGAAAGACAGACAGAAAGAAGATAGACTAAAAATAACGATTTTGGTTTCAAACTCAAATCTATCCTCTCATCTAGTGAGATCGCTGAAGTCCACCTTTGGGGCGCTCTATGCCTTCCCCACAACCTCTATCAGTATCCGCAGCACACAGACAGCTTCTGAAAACTAACAAGATGTGATCTAACATAGAATGGAGCTGGTTATGCAAACCCATTTGAAGCCAGGGCCTCTGACTGCCAGCCCCAGGGCGCCCTCCACAGAAACTCTGCAGCCCCTGCCTTCCTCAACGTTCCTGCACTGCAGCCCTGGTTGAAGACCCCAGTTGCTGAACTGTCTTAGTTGTTTCCTTACCACCTTCTCAACCCCGATTTCTTCCTTTCAAGTGCTGCAAATTCATCTTCCTTGGCATACAGTTGTGACCACATCATTGCTCCATTTGGGTGATTAGGCCTCACCATGCCTGACTCCTCCCTCTGTTGAGATAAAAAGTCACCAGGAACTTCTCAGTCCTTAGAGTGCCTTGAATTCCACCACCCCCGGCATGCCCAGGCAGTTCATGATACCAGTGGGCTCCCACTGAAACCCCTGCTTCATGACTACAGCGCAGAACCCTGTATACGTGCTCCAACCCACATGCCTGTGTATGGAAATTCTACCCATTCTTCCACAGTCAACACAGATGCTACTTCAGCCATAAAGGGGTCTCTGATGCACAGAGAGCCTCCTTACCTTTGAGCTCCCCTGATACACCATTTGACCCTCTGTTAGGGTGTTTCCTATATTTTGTCTTATGACATAGCTTGATTTTTAGTCTCCTTGCTCGATTGAAATCTTCCTGGAGCTCCAAAAGAGGAAAACCTGGGCCATTACTAAGGCCTTCTTCTGTGCCAAGTGCTTTCTTCTTGTCATCTGTTTAAACCTGACCTTGATGAAGCAGGTGTCATTATGCACCTTTCACAGCTGAACAAGACAGGATCAAGACTCCAGGTGTCTCACCCTTTGCACAATTTCAATAATTAGCCAAGGAATTAATTAAAGTGTGATCGTTCCCAAAAGCTTCAGACTGTTTATTCAGAAATGGCTTCTCAAAGTTTCCCCAAGAACTCAAAGATCAAAATGTTTAGTGTGAGATTTGCAGCTGACATTTATTAACAATGTTTTATTAGGTATCCATTGAAGGGCTTTCCTGAATCTCATTCTTAAATATAGCTCTATGTTTTTGAAGTGGAAAGACTCTTAGAAAGAGATCAACACAGTAATGGTGAAATGCTGTCAGAGAAGCAATTGACAGTCAGTCTGTTAGAAAATACTGACTCTTCCAAAAGAAGGAAGTAGAAAGTCAAGTGTCATATGCTTGTTCTTCTGTAGCAGGAGAGACCAATCCTGGGCTTGGCTGTGCTTGTCCTGGGATGAAGGCACGAGGAAAATTCACCACCATCTGGATCTTAAGGAAACATCTGGCTTAGAAAAAGGGGAAAATATCTTCATTCACTCAGTTCAACCACAACTGTTTCTGTCTTCTTTTGCACAGAGTAAGAAGAGCAGGTGCTGTTGGGGCATGAGGAGGAAGGGCCCCGATGGACTCACTCTGGATGCAGTGCTGATGTGCCTTGTCATTCTGGCATGAGAAGCCCTACGCAATTTTCGTTCATGCTGATGGTACCAAATGGTGCCTGAGTCACCGATGGGAAGAGAACTAAACTCTGAATATAAATCAATTTTGACTGCTTTTTTCTAAGAGTATCCAATTTTAGGGTCTGAATGATTTAATGATAAATAAATGAGTTCCAGTGATTGAATAAATATTGAGAATCTAGAGACTGTACTTTGGGATGTCACTAGGAATATGTCAGATTAGACCCTATCAACACCTGTATTGAGTTAGGAGGTTTATCTCCAGGGGAGAGCAGCTGGGTAGGGCCTTGGCCCAAGCTGGAAGGATCGCATGGTGCCCTAGGAGATCTGCACCACTACTTTTTTCTGAAAATCATTAAAATTCAATTTCAAACTTTTTATCTTTAACAATATCCTGAGGTGCCTATGAAGATGCTTGTGGTGCACCAGGACACATTACCCAGGGCCTGTACCCTACCCATGATCAACCTTGACAGCTGTCACCCCAAATGGTGCTTGCTTTCCTAAACAAGTGTTGCTGACCTCTCAGACTAATATTAGGATGGGACGCAAGTACCAGTCCTTGACTAAAGGGAATAATAATTGAAAGTGACAGGGGATAAGAAAGCTTAAGGTAAAAGAGACCCATTTCTCTGGGACAAAATGGAAATTGGCCTTCAAGTTCAGTGCTGGGGTGAGGCAGGACATGTGTAAAGAAATGGAGAAAGTCAGGAGGTAAGATGATGTATGCCTGGAGCAGAGGTGAGCTGGAAATGAAGCAATGAGGGTCTGAGAAAATTTCTGAGAATGGGGATGGATTGCCAGAAAAGCCAAAAGACATAGAAGGATGGATTGGTTTGGGGTGACATCATGGGGTAAGGAAGGACAAATGTCATGTTTGGGTATGACCAAGAAGAGAGTGAAGAGAATGTGATGGCTAGAGAAAGAACACCAGAGTGTTTCAGTGAGACTGAGCTCAGACATCACCTGGTAATTGAAAAGCTTTTCAACTCATTCCAATAGAATCATGCTCCGTTGTGACCAAAAAAATAAAAAATAAAAAATTAGCATTTATTATCGCTTCAGAGAATTTGTATTTATTCATGTAACAAATCCTTTGAAGTTATGCTGAAGTTACACTGGAATATATTATATTTGCATCCCCTTTATTAACTCACATGGTTTGTTCTTCCTAATCTCTACATCACAGCACAAATCCTTTTCATGCTCCATTTCCTGCGCACTGCAACCTCCTATTTTGTAGATAATGTTCTTTTTTTCCAGTATGATTACAAATGATGGGTAAAAAAAAAATACACAGATCTTAACCAGCCCTGTGTAATAACCTGCCTATCATCACAAAGTGGGTTGCTGTTGATTTTTAGTTTATTCTTTCTCTCCACATAAGATGGTTACATGTCAAAGCTTTTTACAATGGTAGAGGCTCTTTAGAAGATCAAGAGTGGATTAGACATGGGACATGACTTTAGTCTTCTTGACAGTGAATGACCTGGGTTGCTGTTTACCTCAACTTGTTTCTCCCAAACTATCTGTTATTTTTTTCTCCAGTTTTATTGTACCTAAAGATTTTTTTAACTTTTTATTGAAGTACAACATTGTAGCAGGATATATTTTTTCAAGATTTGCTACCGCAATATATTCAGTCCAAATACAGTTCACCCTTGAACAAGATGGGTTTCAGCTGTGTGGGTTCACCTGCATGCAGACATTTTTTCAAAAAATATATTGGAAAACCAAATAGGTGAACGGCATAGCCTAGAAATACTGAAAAAATGTTAAGAAAAAGGTATGTCATGAATCCATACAATGTGTGTCGATACTAGTCTATTTTATCATTTACTATCACAAAATCAACAGGTTATTGGTAGTTTATTTTGGGGGGGGCATCAAAAGCTATAAGTGAATTTTCAACCACATGGGGTCAGCACCCCAATCTCCATGTTGTTCAATGGTCCAATGTACTCTCTCAGGACTTTGCCATTCCCCACCCATCCAGAGACGGAATCTATTTTTCTTCACCTTGAAATTGGATGAGACTTTGTGGCTGCATTGATAAAATACAGGGTGAGTGTGCTACTCATCCAAGACTCAATCCCAAAAGGCAGTATGACTTCCACCTCTCCACCCTCAGATCCGCAGGAAGCTCAAGCCACATAGGGCGTTCTGGCCAACAGTCCCAGTCAAGGTTTCAGCTGATAGCTAGCATTAATTGCAAGACCCGGGAGGGAAGGAGATTTCAGATGATTCCAGTGCCCTGCCTGCCTATTAGTTGCCCTAGCTGATGCCAGATGGGGCAAAGTTATTCCCACCAACTTCTAACCAAATTGCTGTTTGAGAAATATTAATGTTTGTGTTGCCTTAGGCCACCAAGTTTGGGAGCAATTTGTTACACAGCACTGGATAGCTGTAACAAACACACTCAGGAAAGAAATATGTATACCATGAATACATAGGTTGATAAATTTTTACAATCTAAACACAGCCATGTAATCAGCACCCAAATCAAGAAATATCTTCTCAGACACTTTCTTCACTCCTTCTTATACTTACTGATTCCCAAGGGCCACCACTCTCCTAACAGCACGGATTAATTTTGCCTGTTTTAGTGTTGGTCAAAGTTTTCACATGGTTTTGTGACCCCATTAGTAGCAAATTACACAGGTTATGGAATGAGATCCCAGGAGCAAAGAAACACAGCTACTGGAAGGGCTCCCAGTTAGAAGAGGATTGCTGTGTGTTATGGACTAAATGGTGAGCCCCCAAGATTCATACCTTGAAGTCCTAACCCCCAAAGTGATTTTACTTGGAAATAGGGCCTAAAGAAGGTAGTTAAGGCTAAATGAGATCATAAAAGTGAGGCCCCGAACTAAAAGTGCTGGTGTCCTTAAAAGAAGAGGAAGAGACGCCAGGAGAGCACATGCACAGAGGAAAAGCCATGTGAGAACAGTGAGAAAGTAGCTGTCTACAAGCCAGTAAGAGAGAAACCGAACCTGCTGGCACCTCAATCTTGGACTTCTAGCCTCTGAACTATAATAAAATCAATCCACGTTGTTGGAGCCACCCAGTCTGCGGTATTGTCACAGCAGCCCAAGCAGACTATTACACCGAGCCAACAATGGAACTGAACTCCACGACAGTGGATAGTTTGCGTGAACACACTGAAACTGAGGCAGAGGGCTCAAACCTGGAAGGTGTCAATAAAGGCTATGGTTTAGAGTTAACGATCAGCCAATGTGTTTAAGGTGCCTGCAGGATCATGACACTTTGGGGCAAATTGATGACTCACTTTGCAGCCATTGATGATGGAGAAAGCCTAATAAGGGTTCTTGGCTACAGAGCTGACCACACTCCCAGGACCACAGTTGACTGGAAGAGGGATGAGCAGCTGATCCAAGCTGGGCCAACTGAATTTGCTCTCTTTCTTAAGCACAGGACATGGAGGTAGCCAAATAGCAGTAGACACTGGTGCTCCAAAATCATACAGTCTTGAAGAAGTAGTAGCTGACTTGACTTAAATGTGTACATAATGACAAATAAATTAAAAATTAAAAATTAAAAAATAAGCCAAAGATAGCAGAAGAATGAGGAAAATACACAAAGAAGAGCCTGTATTATGGCCTGAAATGGGCAGGAAGAGAAAGCAGGGGGCATTGGGGCAAGGTCTGGGGATACTTCCCACATGGAGCCCTGTGAGAGTCCCCTCCCTCCTTCTAACCCGTTCTTGTGGCGGAGGGGGGCTATCCTAAGTCATGCCAATGGTGGCAGTCAGCACACAGAACACTGGACCCCTGTGAAAAGAAGCAATTCCAGACTCTAACTGCTTTGAACCTCAGTTAACACACCCACTGGTTCTGGGCAAGGGCAGAGTTGAGGCTGAAATATTAAAGCCACTGCTTCTCCTTCAGGAGTGGTCTGGTGTAGATGGGGACCAGCATACAGGACACCTCCACCAATTATTCAATACCCCAGGAGTAGCCAGCTTATAATATATATGCAAAATAATACAACATTCTGTATATATCATTTACCATTGTGGAAATGCTTTGGTACTATACTTACCATTCTATCCTGTCCTTGATTATTCATTTTGCCAAGTTGACTGAGAACCTCTTGAAAACAAGCAGTGTGCCCCTTCAACTCTGTAGTCCATTGGGTTCAAGCCCAGGGAAAGTGTACATAAGGGTGTTCAATGTGTATAAATAAATGAATAATTGAGTGAAAAAGATCCAACTTCCCACCCTACTCTGTTACTAACTACCTGTGTCACCTTGGGCTTCTCCAGGTTTGGGTTTTCTGATAAAGAAAGAAATGAATTTAGGCTACCAAGTCTCTTCATTCCCTTCAAGCTGTGAGTCTCAATGAACTCTATTTATATTCTAGCGAAGCTATGAACTACTTACAGAAGAGAAACCAAACCCCCAGTGTCAGTCATCTCAAAGCAGCATCCAAATGAGGCTGTGATCTGTCCATCTGTTTATTTTGGAGATCAGTCATGTTCCTGTTTCAGAGCACTGATCCTGTGCACGTCTCTTCCCCTCTGAGGCTGCCCTGTGTCCCAGCCCCATCTTGTCTTATGTAGCAGGCTGACGTTTGATCTTCAGTTTACATTTGTTCCTGCTCTTATCACTCTTGGGAGGCTGTATTATCCTCTTCTAATGCCGCCAAAGGTCTTTAATGCCCACCTTTCATCATACTGCATGTCATCTTGTAGACTCCCCTGAATGTTAGCTTAGCGCTGCCCGGGGACTTCCCAGTTCTGGTGAATGACAAATGAGCGATGAACTGAAATCTCTCTCTTTTAACTAGTCTCTAAATAAAACTTTCAAATCATAAGGTCATCTGCCCTTTTAGTGAAGGGATTCCTGAATATGATTTTTTCACATCACTGTCCCCAGAACCAAGGACTGGCAGATGCAATGGGAAGAACACTTACCTAAGAGCCAGGGAACCTAGTCTGGTCCCAGCTCTGTGACCAACTGGCTTAAGTCACTATTAATACACTCTGCATCATTTGTTCTAGAGCCCATATTTAGATGTTCTTAGCTTAGCTTACAGAGACAGTGCTTAAACCGGACCTAAACATGCCTAAAAGTGCCTAAACTGGGGAGTCTCATGTGGTATCACAGTGTCCTCATAGAAGTTCAGTCGATAAATGTGGTAAGACCCCAGGGTTTCCAACAGTGATTGTTTGTCTCTAAACTCCAATCTATGGGGCAGCTTTCCCAAAGTGTGTTTGTTCCCTAGAGCATAACATTCACGACAGCTCCTCCAAAGCAGGCTCTGTGGTATCGTGGGCACTGCCGTGAGCTGCCCAAATCCTCCACTCATGAGCTGAAGCCCTCATTCCCTCAGCTTCTCCTTCTCAAGAACTGTCTCCAGCTGAAGAGAGGAGCCTTACTCAGAGCCATGCCCCCATCCAAGCTGCCCTGCATCTTGGTCAATAGGGGGTGGCCCTGGGGAATGGGGAGTGGCAGTGGTGGTAATAAAGGTCCATCTATCTTGTCCCGTTCTGGAGCAAATCTAAAGGGCCTTTCCACCTCCAGAGTTCCCTGTAGAATTGGCCAAGATCAGCTTCTCCATTGGCCCAGTCCTGGTCCTAAGAGCCCACCCTAATAAATTTTCTGCACACAAATTTCAGAGTTTCAGAGTCTGCCTCTAGGAGAGCTTTATTTGTTACATGTGGTCAAATAAATTTCAGATACACCACCTGAGGCACCTCCCTAATGCATAATAGCATACCGGAAGGATGTATGTCTGTGAAGCACGTGAGCTCTGGCGACAGGTAGAACTAGCTTTGAATCTGAACTGTGATACATACTAGCTGTGCAACTTAGGAAAAGTTACTCAACATTTCTAAACTCTAGTTTTCTCATCTGAAAACCCCGGGTATTCATAGTAGGCAGCCCCTAGAGCAGGCTAAAGGCACGAATGTGCTCCCTGATACCAAGTCCTCAACAAGGTGCCAGGCCCTGAGTTACGACCAGCTCTGAGAAGATCTCCAGCAAAGAAATCTGCTTGACTTGGTACAAGTGTGGTTTGGCACAAGCCCAGGCCATCAGCATCCCAAAATACAGATTCATACTTTGGAAACCCCTCTCCCCAGGGTATAATGGGGGACTAGTCCCTGAGGTTCCTTTTTCTTACCATTACTTGAGAAAAGAAATGTTGCCATAAGCCCTTACCCCTCCAATGAGCACTGGAATCAAGGGCTGGGGAATCTGGAAGCAGGAACAAAGGGTTACAAAGTCTTGCTGCCATGCACAGAAATCTCCTTTGTTCTCTGTCCTTTGGACCATGTTTCCTTTTCATATTCTTCCCTCTTTAAACTCTCTATTCCTGTTGTTCAAAGGCAAGGGGTAGCCTTTTATTTGAGCAGCCAGGGTGATTCCTGGCTTGGATGGCTTAGCAGCACCTGGGCCAGGCCCTGGGGGTTAGAGGGAAAGGTTTAGAAAGGCCACTTTCAGCTTTAGGCTGAAATGCTTGTCCTTTTGTCCCTCTTCCCATGACTATTCTCACCATGGAAATTGTCAAATCTTGACCACCAGAGCCAAAAAGGGAGACTGTGGAGCCAGCAGTTTCACTCTAAATACATATTCTACAGACTCCAAAATTGCATTTTAAAATTGGTGAGAGGTATTCACCATGACCAGGAAGAGGTTCCTACTGGTGGTCAGTGCTTAGAGGTGGGGGGCAAAACATCAGGCAACAGGGGAGGCAATCTCACCCCAAGAAAAAATGTCCCATCCCAAATTTTCTCAGTGATGCAATGATCCACACAAATAGGACAAGAATAAAGAGGCCACTTAGCCTGGTTCTAGTTAAGTGCTCAAACAGGATTCATTCGAGGAAGCATCTAACCCCACCAGCACACCTTTTTAGCAGAGGGCACACAGAAGCTGCAGCCACAGCTAATGGCCATAGCAGAGGGTCCCATGTTCATGCCATCCCTGGGAACCTGCTGTGTAGGAAGTCCTGGGTCTGGATGCTGGTCATGTCCACATCTCTGTCCACCAGAGAAAGACTATTGTTTGAACCAGCATTTGGGAGCCCCTTAATTTCCAGCCTATTGATGCTCCTCATGCTGTTTACCCAAACCTGTGCATTTGTAAGGGCAGTTTTTTTAATGGCAGCCACTTTCATCAGATTTTAAAGTAATCCACCATCAACATTAAGAACTCCTATATGCATATAAATGAAAACATATTAGTTATTTAATTAACTTTTGATGAGACTTTCCTTGCTCACATTTTCCCCCAAATCTTTATTTCTTTCCTCATTTTACTTTGAAGAATGCCATAATCCTAATGCAATTTATTTCCACCCCCTGATGTTTTGAAATATCTGCTTGCTGCTTTCCTTTCTTTATGCATCTCCCTCCTACTCTCGGGTACAGCTATTTGCCCAGCGATGTGGGTTGTGCTTGTCAATAATGGTTCTTAGAGTTCAGAGTAATGATCTCGGCACGCCTTTCCCATCTGTTATTTCCATACGCCTGACATCTTCATAGTAGCTTTTCAAGGAATAACAAGATCCTCCTTTACAAACCATCCTTCTCTCTCTAAACACTTAATGTTGAAATTGTTCAGGCTGCTCTTTATGGAGCTTTTGAAGCCTCATGACTGAACCTATCATTCTGACTCTTTGTAATAATCACCACTCAATTTTCCAGCTGAGACTGATTTGGGGCAGGGCTTAGATCAGGACCATATATTCTTGGGCCTCACTGTTGATTCCTCTGTTTGGAACAGTTGCTTTCCCTCATTACCCATGTCATTTTCACCATTTCACACAGTGCATCATCCTCACACGTGTTCATGGCTTCCGTTTCAAGAGCGTCCCCAGTGTTATGAGGGCAGGAGTTGCTGGGAGGAGGTGGCATGGGGACACTGGTCCTCTGTTCAGTTGGAGTTGGATGCATCATGGCTTCAAAACCTCCAGGCACCCACCCAGCAATGCAAACCCAGGGAAGAAGGAGAGGAACTCAGGACAGAGCTGCTGGGAACAGAGAGAATGAGCCTGGATTGTAGGCTTGGATTCTGGAGAGTTGGTAGTGCAGGGCCAGAATCTGGAGATGAACAATATAAATAATTGTAATAATAATATCCAACATGTATTAAGCACTTTCTATATATCTTAACTACTTCTCATGAATTGAGTCATTCCATCCCCATCCCAATTTTATAGGGCAGATGCTATCATTTCCCACACTTTACAGATGAGTAAACTGAGGCATAGGGATGAATTTGGATATGGTCTCGCTGATGCAAGTACCCAGGGGGTACTGACTGTTTTGTTGAGTGGAGCTGGCAATGGAGTTTTAAAACATTGACAATAATAAGTATTGTCAAGGTTTGGAATTCAAGGTTTGAAGCCAAACAGTTGGCAGTGCTTGGAGGTAAAGACTTAAAAGTCTAGAATAAATGGAGAGAAAAGAGACCAGGGCTCCATCCAAACAGATTCAAGCCAGGACTAGTTTCTGAAAGGGAACTGGTGAGGCTCAGGCCGATTAGCTGTGGGGCCTGGAGCAGTGTGATGGGGCGGGGAGACTGCAGCTCTGTGGGCCCAGAGGTGGCCAAGGCCCAGCCCAGGAGACACAGGCATGGGTTTGGCAGCCACAGGACTCTGAGGGCTCACAGACACCCTGACTGTTAAGAACAGCAGGCCAACCTGAGACTCTGGGCTCCCGAGCACCCAAGAGCAGGACACGCCTGCCTGGGAAGCTGAGCTGAGCAGAACTGCAGCAAGATCCAACTACTGCTCTGCATTTGGGGTCTGGATCAGAGAGGTGTATCAGAAGGTGGTCCGGGGGCACCAGCTGTCTTGTCTGCTCTGTGCAGGTGCTTTGCAGAGGCCATTTCCTCCTACAAGTCCTTTGTGAGTTTGGTTCCAGGCCTTGCCCTCACCTGGTCAGCAACTAATTCCCTTAGCTGCTGAAGGTCCACAACGGCTCCTGTTCCAGGACATGGTATTTCTTAGGTGAGGACCCCTAGATACCAAGAAGCTTTTAAGGGCCAAAGGAATGGAGCTTTAGTGGTGAAATTTCAGGCAGCATTTAGGGCACTGCCAGGCGAAAATATTCCAAGGGATCACTGTCAGGCAGGACACAGGTCTGCTTTCTTGGGTGGGGCCAGAGTTGAATTTCCTAAGAGAGCAAAGTGTCCTGCTGACATGCTAAAAAGTGGGAACATCGTAGTGGAAAATGGACACCGTAGCACCACCGCACCATAGCGGCACCAAGCAGACGTATCCTTCTACAACCCATCAAGCTACAATCCACTGTCCAGTCAGTGCTCTAAAATTCTAGAGCCTTTGTAACTTCCCTGTGTGTTATGTCTCCTCTGATGCTCATAGTAAGCATCAAAACTGTGCAGTCAAAAAGGGCCAGTGGCTTGTTATCAGGGCCCATGAGGAAGGCAGGCTGGAAGAGCTGGGTTCCCCTCTGTTTACATGCTTGGGGAAAACAAGCATCCGGAGATAACCATACAGGTAGCAGGGCTCCCCCTTTAATATGTGGAGCCTCCCTAGGATTTCATGGACAGCCTCCATAACCACGTGAGCTAATTTCTTGTAATAAATCTCTATCTCTTATCTATCATCTATCAGTCCATCTATTCTATTAGTTCTGTTTCTCCAGAGAACCCTAATGTAACAGGAAATTAAAGTTTGTTGAAAAATGAGTGAATGACTGAATGAACACAAATTCAAACTTGCAATCATGCACAGATGTAAAGACAGTATGGTTCTAATCTGATCTTTAAATCTCACAGAAATAGAATTTAGTTGGAAGGTTAGCTTGGTTCGGACTGAGTTGGGATATGGTACAGTAGGGAACGTTCAGAGAGAAAGAAACAAGAAATTAGAAAACAAATTAAACTATTTTGTTCTATTGGATCACATGCTTAGAGAAGAGTCATACTGGATCCTGAAACCCAGAGGTTTTGAGAATGTTCAGAATGTGAACAACAGCAAAATATATTCAGGCAAAGACAGCACATACAAGATGCATTTACAAAAAGCATGGACTAGAACTGCATGCCCAGATATATTCTGTCTTTGTGTATTTCTGAGATTCAAGGAGGCAACTGAGAACTACCTTCTTGACAAAACTTTAACCGGACCCCTCTGAGCTCTCTTCTCATCCTTGACCTACCTTCCTGGGCCTGCTGAACCCAGCTGAGCAAGAATCCTGCAAAGCCAGTTTACCCAGAATCCCCCCACCCTTGTTACAAACAAATTCCTTTAGTAATTTTCCACCTGCTTCTTTCACCTGCCTACTATTTGTAAGTTTCCAGCTGCCCCTGTTGTATTTGGTGTTGAATTCAATCTCTCTCCCCTATTACAGTAGTCTTGAATAAAGTCTCCTTTACCTATTTAACTCTGCCAGGTAAGACTTGTCTTTTATGTAACCCAGTGCATTGGGTAAACAGTGGTTAGGAAGTTGTATGTCCTCAGTGTCAGGATGGGCTCCTCCAATGACCAGCCAGCACAAGAGAATGCCTGGCTTGAGATGGCAATGTGGTCTGGCTTTAGGTGCAGGATGGCATCCTAGCTAATATCATAATCCTGGGAGACCTACAAATGGAGATCCAGTTCCCTCCTTGCTGTGGTCTGAATATTGCATTCCTCCCAAATTCATATGTTGAAATCCTAACTCCCAATGTGATGGTTTTAGGATATGGGGCCTTTGGGTGGTGATTAGGTCATGAGGGCTGAGCTCCCACAATATGGATTAGTCCCCTTATAAAAGAGACCCCAGAGAGCTTCCTTGACCCCTTTGCCAAAGAGAAGACAATCATCTATGAAGCAGGAAGTGGGTTCCCACCAGACACCAAATCTGCTGGTAACTTGATCTTGAACTTCTACCTTCCAGAACTGTGGGAAATAAATTTCTGTTGTTTCTAAGCCCCCCAGCCTTTGGTATTTTGTTAGGGCAGCCTGAGCCGACTAAGACATTCACTGTGCTGTTACTGCCTGTATGGCCTTTGGCATGTCACTTGTCTTTCTGCGTTTCTGTTTTCTCACCTCTAAAATAGGGACAATGATAGTACCTCCACATAGTTTTATGAGGAAAAAAATTAGTATCTGTAACCAACTTAGAACACTGTCTTGCACATATCAGAGCTATATTTTTAGTCATCTCTCACCACTACTCTTTTCCAAAAAGCAGGATGAGAGATGGGGTGGAGAGACAGATTTTATTCCTCTGTGTTATTTCATTGTTATAATGAGCACGTATTACGATAAGGAAGGAAAAGAGGGAGGGAGTGAGGGAGGAAGGAACTGAGGTAGACCAGGGACCTGAGACAAGCATCATGATTAATTTTTCCTGCCTATCATGAAAAATACCAAGATATAAATAGAGTAGAAAGAACAGGAGGATGGACTCCATCTTAAGGCTAAGATTCCATTTTAAAAACCAGGGAGTTAGGAGGTAAGATTCCTAACATACTTTACGGTAATTAACCAACAACTGACCCTGTCTGCAGGCAGGGAAAGCAATACTAAATCGTAAGTGCCCAATGCTTGATGGTAACCACTATCTTGGGGAAGAACAGGATCAATAAATTACTTGTGTTAAGTGTATATTACAGAATATCTAGAGGACTGACTGTGGCTGGTGACATAATATTTCTTACCAAATATAGGCATGAGACCACATGTCAAGCCTACGCCCCGATGGCCCTTTGCCCCATTCTTGAAATCCTTAAAAGACACCAATCCTAAGCTTTAAGCTTGCCTCCACTTTGAGGTTTCCCACACTCCCTTTTTTCAAGTGTGTACTTTGCCTTAAATAAAGACTTTTTGCTGCTCAACTTACTGAGTTTCTGTCTCTACACTCTTCCAAGACTCACGGGAGATTAATACGAGACCCCTTTTCCCAGTGGTAAGCATCTTTATTCCTTCATTATTTCATTCAATTCTAGACTCAAGCACTAGTCTTCACTCTCTTTGTCTTGGGGCTTCTAAGGTCTCTGATTTGGGCTTGCAAGTTCCCCGTCGCCTGAGTGACTGGGACGGGCCTTACAGCTGGACGATCATGCTCTTTAGTAGCCGGCCCAAAAATCTCCTTTCTTTGCTTTTGGAAGTTCTCAGGACATAATCTCACTCCATCCAGTGCTCTGCAGCTCCCCAAATCCTGGGGTGATAGCGGCTTAGTTCCCACACCATGCAGTCAAGCAGACACAGGATGCCAGGTGACCCTGGCTTCAGGAGTCTGCAAGGGATCTGCCCTATGCTGAGCAGGAGTTCAGTGAGCTTCCCTTTCCTCCCTCTGTTCTTCCTCGTGCTCTGCTGCCTGCACAGTTGCTGCCACTCACTGCTACTCTCACTTTAACGAATTCCTTCCTTACTTATACTCATCTGACCTGTTCAAGAATTCTTTCTCAGTTGAGTCAAGAACCCTCCCCAGCCCAGGGTGAGGTTTCACCTAGTGCCCAGGGAGAGACCTCCCCAGGTGTGGCTACCAGACGACAGAAGGAAAGGAAGGAGGGCTGGTGGGAGAAACACAATCTGAACTTCAATCCTAAACCACACCATGGACTCACATTTCTTTCCACCTGCCCTTTCAACCAGAGAGGAAGTGGGTTCCTTCTGAATGGAACTTTCAGCCCTTAACTGAATTTGGTGAGTGTCTGAATGATGGTGCCCAGTTCTTCATTAATCAAAGCTAGGGAATAATTGTAACAGTGCATAAACAGAAAGTATGAAAATTAATGCTTGCAGGAACCTTATTTAATTTTGCTGTAAACCAATTTCCGTGACATTTATGCTGTTTGTTTTGTGCAGTTGTGTGGGGTTTTTTTTTTCCCTCCGTCTTTATATTTTGTTTTCTGTTTTCTTTTTCCTTTTGGCTCAGTTTCAGAGAGGCTAGTTATCTGTACATTCATCTCTAAAGTGACCTTCCTTTCTTGAAATACATGTCCTTCTGTTGTAATAAAAGGTCATAAACTTGTCAGGCCCATCAAAGCCATTACTATGGCAATACACTACAGGACTGCAATTATTAACCTCTGGATAAACAGGCAGGAAGGGAAGATGGATGGAGAGGGATAAGGCTTGTGTTTATACACATTTATCTTTGGTAATTAGCCATCTGGGAGAAATCCGCAAATACAGGCAACAGAAATTGATTTATCTTCAAATAATAAGTTTTGCTTTACAACAAGGTCTAAAAGTGGATCCTCTCAAGTGCTAATTTTGCATGTCACTTGCATGCTTTAAGGACGAAAGTAGTAATTACCAAGCCTTTCATATGCAAAAGTAAGGTGCTGAGAATTGGGCTGGCTTCATAGACAGGAAAAAAAGATGTATTCCCAAAGACATCCCAGCTTCCAGAGGCCTTCTTCAGGTCCTAACGGCTGGTCACTAGAGGGCTGTATCTCCCTGGAGGTCCAGGGCCATCTGTGCAGCATCAGATACAGACACACATGGTCTGGAGAGGGAGCATCGCTGGTTCCAGGAGGCCTCCTCTGGACCTAGGCTGACCTTTCTTCATGGATGCTAAGTTCAAGGCCAGAAGAGCCACCGCCACACGAGTAATGCACAGCCAACGAAGCAGGGCTCTTTGGCAGACCAAGGTAGGGATGGGGGAATCAAGACGCTTTGTGCCTCATTTCCATTGCTGGCTCAATACCTAAGGGCTTAGTAGCTGCACTTGCACCCTGGCCAAAGGCACTTCTGTTCCAGGAAGTAACAGCCCAAACCAGCGAGGAATTTGTCCGGGTGATTTCACTTTCCCTTCATTGTCAACCCTCAGGGAAGTGTCTGTTTTTAATTAGCTGTGGTTCAAAACCATCCATCCAGGCTCGCACGTGGCACCCTCTGAATTTATTCAAAGACAAAGGAAAACAGAGTAGAACACTCTGGAGAGGCCCCGCTGACACCCATCTGCTGCAGCTGCACGTTCTCCCATTAAATCCTTTTCATAAGTAGCACTGGATCCCACAGTGTTATGCCAAACACTCTTTGAACTGTTTTTATTAATAACAAATTGGAATTAGTTGCTGTCTGGAATGGGCCCTGCACGTTCCCACCTATGAACCCCTTTGGCAAGAGGCTGAGCCGCAGCCCCGCACCTAAGACCTGCCCTCGTGCTATGTGCGATGGCAGGGCCCAGGCCCAAACCATCCACCCCCTGAACACCTTCTGTGACCACAACAGAGCTGACCCCAGTGGAAGTAAGAGGGTGGGCTCTACACCTGGGAGCCAGGTGCAAATCGCCCTGCTGCCACTTGGTCTTATTTTGCTAATGTACAATCAATAGTTCCTATCCAATGGGGCTATTGTAGCTAGATTATAGGTGGGACTTCTCTACCCACCCCCTATGCAGCCCAGTACCAGCACAGGCTCTGACCCATTGACCTCTGTAATGTACTAGTTGAGATCAAGAAAGGATCATTTTTCTAGGCCCCAACTATGAGAATAAGAGTGTGATTATTTTCATTGAAGTATAATTGGCATACAATATCCTGTTAGTTTCAGGTGTACATCATAGAGTCTTGATATCTTTATACATTATAAAATGGTCCCCAAAATGAGTCCAGTTACCATCTGTCACCATACGGTCATTACATGACTATATTCCCTATGCCAAACATTATATTTTAATGAAAAATAAATGAATTACTTTTAGAAAGCTTTCAGCCAGGGCTTTGCACATATGAGGCAATGAATAAATGATAGTTTTTTAAAATTTTGTGATTGACATATGGACTCATGACTACATGAGTGTGTGCTCACTGTAGGTGGGCTCCCGCTATGTGAATACATGTCTGCCCAAAGTTACTCCTGACCTTAACAGCTGTAACACATCCTGACTGTGATAAGCAGTTGGAACAGACTAACTGGCCCCCTAAATCCATTCTCCCCTTCTTTGAGTTATAGAAACTGCAAGTTATAGTAGGCCATGGCTGCCCAGCTACCGACCACATTTCCCAGCTGTGTTACTCAGTTGTCACCTGTGAAATGTGAGCAAGAGGGCTACACCTCCTCCTGGGACAAGAGTGGCTCTCCTTCATGAACTGTCCCCTTCCAGGACCTGGACAAGGTGATCCAGCTTGGGCCATGCTGGTGATACAGCATTTAGGGGATTGCAGAGCACAAGAGAGAAGATCAGGACCTTGTGTAGCCTCATAAGGCAAAAATCCTACTCTCCCTCCACCACCCACCTACCTCCTGTTATTTGAGAGAAAAATTCATTTCTCCCTCAGTTAAGTCTTGAGAGTTCTGGGTTTCTTTGTTACAATAGCTCAGTTCCTTTCCCGACTCATACGTGAGTGAGGATGGACAGTGTATGTGGTCCAGGGCTTCTTCCCTTCCACCTCCTTTAGTTATTCCCAGATGAAATGTCCCCACCATATTCCCTTCTCTTCGCATCATCCAGCCATCCTCACATTTCAGCATACTGCTTTATGGTAGCCATTCAGCTCAGCTGATTTCACTCATAATTTTTTTCTACTTATGCACAAACATTTCTTATCTGTCCTCTTCTTTTTTCTCCTTTCCTAAAGTGAAGCTATCTCTGCTTAGCTTACAAGTCAGTTTCCCTGGCTCATTTTCTGTTTCTTTCTCTTTTTCCTCCTACATCTCACCCACACCAACTATCTCACTCTTTTCCATCACACTCTCTTGTTTTCTCTCTTGTTCATTCACTCTTTGTTTTATAAAATAAAGCCAGAGGCAATTAAAGCCAATAAGAGCAAAAACCAACGTTGGCAGTGCACTTGTAGCAAGAAAAGAAAGAAGTATCTACATACTGTACGCATCAGAAGCTCACAGAATGGCACTGGCAGGAAGGCACTGGGGACAGACCCCCACCCCAGATGATAATTTGCAAATAGGACATCAGTGGCCATAGGGAAGTGAAGACACCAGATCATAGCCACAGAATAGGCTACATAGATAAGAACTGGAATGTAAAATGCAAGCCTGTCTGAGTCAAGTCCTGGCTCCTCCAGCCTATGCTGTGGCTCCATTAAGACAGCTCAGGAAAGCACAGCCAGCTTCTTCTACTTCTATGTGCTTGTTGGTTGAAACTTGCGTCGCCTTATGACAGAGATCCACAGTAACTTGTTCTGTATTTTGCTGTAACAGGTCTCAAAACTAGGCCAGTCGGGCCCACTACAAATTGGGCAGGGGCTCCATTGGTGCTCAGAATATCCACTTACTATAGCTTTTTGACCCCAGCCCCAGTTGAGTTCCAGCTGAATGCAAGTTCTCTGAAGGCTTCTTAACCATCCACAGCCTTTAGCACAGTCCTGAGAAAATAGCATGAACTCAACAAAGATTTCTCAACTGACTTTAAATTCCTTGGGAGAATTTTCCTTGGCTTGTTTTTTTACCACCTCCCTTGCATTTGCGCTCTCCTCCCCTCCAAGGCCCTTCAGATTCCCACTGCTGCTGCCTGCACTGGTCAGCAAATTCTCTTTCCCCAGATTCATGAACCACCCCTTGCCACTGATGCCATATGACTCAGCATTTACTCATACAGTCAAGAATCATTGGCTCTTTTCACTGTGTGCAGCCAGCCTCTTTCACTAGAACAGAAGCTGTTCACTTTGTGCACTATATGGTCAGGCATGCCTCTGCGTGGGAACATTAACATGAACTACCAGCTGCTCTTAGATGTGCGGGGCCATTTCTCCACAGCAGTGCACCTTCTCCCCCTCCCCTTTGAGGCTGCTTCACTTCTCCATGCAGGACATTCTCCGAGCAGCAGTCAGCTACAAGAGTTCTTGCCCACCATCTGTGCCCACAGAGCTGAGCTAAGCACTCTTTAGCACCCGGAATGCCACAGTGGTCTACTCCAAGGATGTCATATTTGTAGCCAGAACTTGCCTGCCTTATGTGAATCCTATATTGAATTTTCTCAAAGAAAGTTGGAAAGGCAGGTTTTCATATCCATAGGAATGCTTTTTATGACATATTCACCTCCAAGCACCTGTCAGCCTAAAGCACCACATTGTCTTTGTTGAATACTATTTTAAATTTTTAATTTATTTTGTTAGGTTAGAGAAATGGAAATGTAAGGGTATAAGGGATAAAAAGAAGACAGGTGGGGGCAAAGGGTTTATTTGTGTTTATACAGAGGATCAAAGCCTAATTTGGCTACACAGAAAACGAATTAAGATACAATATGAAGAAGAACTTCCAACATCAACATCCTCTGGAAGAGTCATTCCAGAAGATGATCATCAAAAAACTTCAACAAAGATCCTGGCGCTGCTGCAGTTGTAGCTGCAGTCATCCCACCAGTTTCTGGACTTGCCATTGGAATGAAGAAGGAGATATCTAAGCTGGCCTGTGCATACAGTAAAACAACAAATTTGACTGGCTCTATATTGTCAAAACTCAACCAAGAATTAGGAGAAGTGTGAGTTGCAGTGCTTCAAAATCATGCTACTATAGACTATCTATTGTTAAAAGAACATATGGGATGTGAACAGTTCCCAGGAATGTGTTGTTTTAATTTGTCTGATTTTTCTCAAATTATTCAAATTCAGTTAGACAATATCCATCATATTATTGATAAGCTTTCACAAATGCCTAGGGTACCTAACTGGTTTTCTTGGTTTCACTGGATATGGCCAGTAATTGTAGGTCTGCTTTTGTTATGTATCTGTATTTCTATTCTGTTAATGTGTGTATGTAATTTAATTAGTAGTTTGTTAAAACCTATACATGCTTATGTTACTCTACAAGAAGATATGTCAAAGAAATAATCAATCTTCCCATATTTTCTTCCGTCTGCTACTTCTATAGCTTTTTCTCTTCTTTCCTAATTACAGCCCTTTAGTAGAATTCATGCCTCATATCGAAAATTACCGAGTATCATAATTCTTCCAAGTGGTAAAGACACCTCAAGACAAATGCTGGGCATAGAAGCCACAGGGCATAAATCTGCAAAGAAGTAAAAAGCTAACCTTTTCAAACAATATTGCTTCTCTCTCTCACTTACCAACTTTACATTCCCTGTATGGCCCCGGAAGATGACTGGTTAGCCAGAGACGGGTAAGATTCCTCAAGGGAGGAACAACCTAAGACAGGCACAGTCACAGGGGGGCCATCATGTGAGAACTTGGGGATCAACAGAAGTGAGGCTTAGAACCTCACCGCCCCCCCTGTTTTGAGAGAAATCTTCTGCATCTGTGGATGTTTTGTTGCCCTTGTCCAGCTTAGATTAATACTTAGTCTATAAGCACAGACCTGATCATCTACTTGCCCTCTTACAGCACTAAATTATGCTTTCTATCTTTATCTTGTAACTACCTACCACTTCAGCATTTTATTTAAAAAAAAAAAATAAGGGAGAAATGTGGGATTCACATATAAATCAAGTACAAAAATCAAATCAATAATCATATCTGACTTGATTGTTTATAGTTTATGATGAGTAATCAAAACCAAATGTTTCTGTGATATGACTGCCCTTGCACTGTTCACCATGTAAGAACTTATTCACCATGTAAGAACTTGTTCACCATTTAAGAACTTGTTTGTTATGCTTCAGAAGATTGGAGACTGTTGAGAATTAGGCTTGGGGTTGATTAATGATTGTGCATTGAGTCCCCTATACAGAATTTTATTTGTTGTTAACAACCATTTGATCAATAAATATGAGAGATGCCCTCTCAAAAAAAAAAAAGACAGGTGGATAGATAGACAAATAGGTAGAGAGATGATAGATATAGATATAGGTGATACAGATAAAGAGATAGATATAAATACCAAGCATTCCAGGTCATTCACTGGGAGGAAACTGCTGACTCCCAGTAAGATGATATTCCTGTTTAGAGGCTTAGCTGACACATGACAGGACCCTGAGCACCACCAGCTCAGTTCTGTGAGGAGCTATTTGCATAGTGTTGAGATCTTGCTGTGAATGACGCAGAAGCCAGGGCAGATACCAGCCTTTGCGTCTATTTCCAAAAGAGGAGTGACAAGCTTTACTATCACACTTATTCCCTGCTCCAAGCTACACATGTGGGGAGTACCTTCAGCCCCATCTCATGTCTGACTGCCTAAATGGGGCCTACTGGTTATCAGTCAGGGTCTAGGCAGGAGGAAGAAACACACCAGTCATATGAGTGCAAGGAGTTCAACAGGCAACCAACATAGCAGGGAGATGTTACAGGGCATGGCAATGCCAATAAATATGTATTGCTGCCACCCCAGGCTGGGGACATAAGAGGGAGGTTGTACTTATTCAAACTGAGAACCTTGAGGGAAGAGCCTGTGAGGTTCATCTCAGTCCCCAGAGACAGGGTACTCTTCAGGGTTCTGGTATCTTTGGGGTGGGAAGGTAATGAAGTTAGTTCCACAGCATCTAGAAAACTGCAAAAAAAACTGGGTTTGGTTGCTGCCACAGAAAGCACTCCCGGGGTACCCCTCACAGGAGCAGGAAGAAAGAAAGCCATGGACACAAGTGTGAAGCAGCCCCCCTCTCCTCCCTGCTCCCGCCTTGCAGTCTTCCCCCAGCACTCCTCCTGGGCAGAGTTCACAGGCAGCCAGTTTGAGGAGAAAAGAAGTGCATGCAAAGTCTGATGCAGGCATCAAAAAGCAGAGGTTAGGAGGGAGAGTTTGGAGCTGAGAGACAATAGCATAGTAACTGGCAACACCTGGGCAGCAGGCAGTTCCAGACGTGGCACCTGTCCTTCAGAAGGATTCCTCAAACTTCCTTGGGATGAGAAAAACCAAGAGTCACCTACCTGTAGGGAATGCCAATGGTGAAACTCAGAGATGCTGAGCTTTGTCAAGTTAAAGAGATAAGCAGAGAAGTAGAAACAAGAGGTAAAGACAGAAGAATGCAAATCTGGATGCAGACAGAGGCAAAGCACAGGGATGTGAGACCTTGGACGCAATGGGGGGACTCCCTGCTCCTGCTGGATGGACATGTAGCTGATTCAAAGCAGAGGAACAGAATAGACACCAGGACCGAGGCCTCAGACGATGTCCACTCTGGGCCCCAGTTCCTTCCTCCGTCAAGTGAAGACTTTAATTAAATGATGAGCTTAGCACTAACATTCTGTAACCCCATCTCTTTGTCCTTCAGTACCTCTCCTAGAAAGTAACTGGTATGTCTGTATAGTTCTCTGTAGTTTCAGTTTGTCCTTCCAAGAGGTATAAATACTCCATGAAACCCTTCTATGCACAGAGACAAAGGCCAGGAGGGATTTTTCTCCACAGTTTCTGGACATGATATCAAAAGGTGGAAAGAAAATAAGGAAATAAAGTAGATTCCTTTGCATGACAGTGTGGAGGCTCCCAGAGATTTCAGGGCTTCTGAAATAAAATGACTTGATCTTTAAGGTAAGGAGGTCTTCAAGGACATGAAAACAATTTATATTGCTATATTTAATCATTTTACCACAAAACCAATAAGGCAATGTGTACAATACCTCTAATGTGCTAGTCATTGAGGGAGTCAAGGAAGCTTGTGGCACAATTTCTGACCTTAAGGATGTTGCTTTGTAGCTCATTTGCTCATTTAGCAAATGTTTGTTGAACACCAGCTCTATTTAGAATTTAGGTTCAGAGGAAACAATGGGATGTGGGACAGTGTTTTGTTTTCCTGGAGCTTATGACTAGTAAGAAAGACATAGAGAATACACTCCAAATAGAGACAGACACAAAAATAATTAATAAATAATGGGAAATTCTGATAAGTGATAGTAAGAAAACAAACATCATTTCCAAGCATCATTTCATGGGAGACATGAGATTTGGTTTCCAAAAAAAGGTTTCCAAGCATCATTTCATGGGAGACATGAGATTGGCTAAGACATCAATGAAGGGTAGGGCTGGAATAATTTGGGAGGAGAGAAGAAGTTATTCCAGGCATGAACAAAAGTATAAAATGAAGCAGAGGGGATGGTGAACAGACATGTTTGCCAAGAATGCCAAGTCGAAGCAGGAGGGAATGGGGAAGGTAAATGCAGATGATTTTCAGTGTCACCCCTACTTGAAGAAAATTAGCTGCTTCTGCTCAGTGCCATCTAAGCATAAGCCTTGGGACCACTCATGGCTGCCCCACAAACACTGGGGGCTGACATGTGTCCTAGGCAGTCCACACTGGGCCATGGGGTAGGCTGAGCAAAGTACAGAGGCACAAAGGCATCACTGCGGCTGGCCAGTCTGTGAGTGACGTGCAGATATTGATGGGTTCTCCTGCCAAGGACCGTGAGAAAGACAGCTAGTGTGGCTTTGGTATAATCCATTATTAGATGTCACTTAAGTGGATGGCATTGCCTGGGTTCCCATGGACTCCCTGATGCTCAGAACAGTTGCTCCCTCCTCAGAGACTGGGCCATTTCTTACACTGTGTCTCCTCCTCTATGTGTGAATGTCGAAAGGCCAGGAGTTGGGCATCCAGTTTACTTCCCTATACCCATCTCCATCTTCAGATCCTGCTCATCACCTTTTCTGTATGGCCCATGAGCTAAGAATGTATTGTATGTTTTTAAATAACTGAAAAAAATTCAACTAAAGAAGCATAACATTTTTGTTATTTTGTTTCATGAAAATTAAATGAAGTCCAATTTCAGTGGCCATAAGTTCTGTTGGGACATAGCCACTCATCCATTTACAGACTGTCTATGTCTGTTTTCACATTATGATATAGTTGAGTACTTGCAACAAAGACCATGTGGCCTACAAATCCTAACTTATTCACTATCTATCCCTTTACATAAAATGTTTGTGGACCCGTGTACTGTTCATCAATAGATGAATGGATAATTCAACAAAGTTGCAGGATGCAAAATCAATATAGCAAAATCTGTTGCTTTCCTATATACTAACAATGAACTAGCAGAAAGAGAAATCAGGAAAACAATTCCATCAAAAAGAATAACAAACCTAGGAATAAGCTTAACCAAGGAGTTGAAAGACCTGTACTCTGAAAACTAAAAGACACTGATGAAAGAAATTAGAGGAGACAAATAAATGGAAATCTATCCCCTGCTCATGGATAGGAAAAATTAGTATTGTCAAAATGGCCATCCTGTCCAAAACAATTTACAGATTCAATGCAATCCTTATCAAAATGCCAACTGAATTTTTCAATGAACTAGAACAAATAATCCTAAAATTCCTATTAAGCCACAAAAGACCCTGAATAGCCAAAGCAATCCTGAGAAAGAAGAACAAAACTGGGGGTATTATTTCCCTGACTTCCAGCTCTACTACAAAGCTACAGTAATCAAAACAGTATGGTACTGGCACAAGAACAGGCCCATAGACCAAATGAAACACAATAGAGGGCCCAGAAATAAACCCATGCTTATATGGTCAATTAATATATAATAAACGAGGCACGAATATACAATGGGGAAAAGACATCTATTTGATAAATGGTGTTGAGAAAACTGGACAGGTACATTGCAAGAGAAACTGGATTACTGTATAATTCCATATACAAAAGTAAACTCAAAATGGATTAAAGACCTAAATATAAGACATGAAACCATAAACTCTTAGAAGAAAACAGGTAAAAATCTCTTGAACATAAGCAAGAGCAATTTTTTTCTAAACACATCTCAGGCAAGGGAAACAAAAGCAAAAATGACCAAATGGGACTACATCAAGCTAAAAAGGTACAGTAAAAGACACCATCAACAAAACAAAAAGGCAACCTATGAGATGGGAGAAAATATTTGTAAATGATTTATCTGATAAGGAGTTAACACCCAAAATACATAAAGAACTCATATGACTCAACACCAAATATATATATATATATAACAAATAACCCAATTTAAAAATGGGCAGAAGACCTGAACAGACATTTTTCCAAAGAAATACAGATGGCCAATGGGAACATGGAAAGATGCTCCTCATCACTAATCATCAGGGAAAGGCAAAGTAAAACCACAGTGAGGTTTCACCTCACAGAGTTAGAATGGCCCCAACATCCAACAGACAAGAAGTAACAAGTGCTGGCGAGGACGTGGAGAAGAGGGAACACTGCTATGCTGTGGGTAGGAATGTAAATTGGTGCAGCCACTATAGAAAGCAGTATGAAGGTTGCTCAAAAAACTAAAAATAGAAATACCATACAACCCAGTAACTCTACTTCTAAAAATGTACCTGATTCAAAAAGATATGTGCACTCCTATGTTTACTGCTACATTATTCATGATAACCAAGCTACGGAAGCAACCAAAGTGTCCATTATGGATAAACAGATAAAGAAGATGTGGTACAAATACAGAATGGAATATTATTTGGCAATAAAAAATAAAGAAATCCTGCCATTTGTGATAACATGGGTGGACCTAGAGGGTATTATGCTAAGTGAAATAAGCCAGGTAAGGAAAGAGAAATTCCATATGATTTCACTTATATGTGGAATCTATAAACAAAAGAAGACAAAGTGAACAAAGCAGAAGTAGATTCATAGACACTGAGAAGTGACTAATGGTTACCATGAGGGAGAGGCTGAGGAGGATAGGTGGGTGGGGGGATTAAGAGGCACAAAGTCTCAATCATAATATAAGTCAGTCACAAGGATGTAAGTGCAGCATGGAAAGTATAGTCAATGGTTCTGTAACATCTTTCTATGTTGACAGATAGTAACTTGTTGGGGTGAGGATTCAATAATGTGTGTAACTGTTGAGTCACTGTGTTGTATACTTGAAACCAATATACACTGTATATCAACTACACTTCAATTTAAAAAATACACTTAAAATAAGTAAATCAATAGCCCTACTGAAGAAGAGGAAGTCACCAGGAGATGCAAAAAGAAAGTATATCAATTGATATTCAAAGTATTTTTTCCTGCATGGGGAAAGCCTTGAGAACCATGTTAAGGAATTTGAATTTGATTTTTCCCTCCTGATACAGAGTTTTGAGCTTTGAGTGGCATGGCAAAATAGTACTTTAAATATGCTAATTTGGGCTTTTGCACTATTTATTTGATATGGTATCAAAGGAGAAAAAAATGTTAAGCCATCTATTAGATTTAAAAACATACAAGCAGGATAATAATAAATATTAAAAATAAATATACAGATTAGTGATTACCAGTAGGAGGAGAGAAAAATTGACTGGGAAGGAGCATAGGGGCACATTCTGTGTGTTGGAAGTAATCTGAATGGTGATTAAATTGATGTAATTGTAAATTAAAGATGGCCACAAATTCCTTGCTCTTCCTCCCACTGAAAGACTGGCCAATGACTTGCTCATAAAATAGGATTTTATGGAATTGACATTCTGGGTCTTTTGAGATCTTGCAGCTTCCACCTCATTCTCTTGGAGAAAACTACTGCCAAGAGAATTCTGACTACTCTGACAACTGCCATGCTGTGAGGAAGTCCAAGCTAGCCATATGGAGAACTCAAAAGGGGAGAAGATACATAACAGCCCCTGATTGTTCTGCCATCCCAACCCAAGCACAAGATACATAAGCAAAGAAGCCTTCAGATGAGATGACTGGTTAGCCAGAGACAGGTAAGATTCCTCAAGGGAGGAACAACCTAAGACAGGCACAGTCGCAGGGGGGCCATCAGGTGAGAAATTGGGGATCAACAGAGGTGAGGCTTAGAACCTCACCCCCCCCCTGTTTTGAGAGAAATCTTCTGCATCCGTGGATGTTTTATTGCCCTTGTCTAGCTTGGATTAACACTTAGTCTATAGGCACACACCTGATCATCTACATTTGCCCTCTT
The DNA here is from genome assembly GCF_040802235.1 of Manis javanica. Taxonomy (NCBI): domain Eukaryota; kingdom Metazoa; phylum Chordata; class Mammalia; order Pholidota; family Manidae; genus Manis; species Manis javanica. The sequence goes on along the minus strand of NC_133165.1, from coordinate 37,554,853 downwards.
TCAGCACTAAACTATGTTTTCTACCTTCATCTTGCATCTACCTACCACTTCGGCAATTTATTAAAAAGAAGAAGAAGAAGGGAGAAATGTGGGATTCACATATAAATCAAGTATAAAAATCAAACGAATAATCATATCTGACTTGATTGTTTATAGTTCATGATGCGTGATCAAAACTGAAAGTTTCTGTGATATGACTGCCCTTGCACTGTTCACCATCTAAGAACTTATTCACTATGTAAGAACTTGTTCGTTACGCTTCAGAAGATTGGAGACTGTTGAGAATTAGGCTTGGGTTGATCAATGATTGTGCATTGAGTCCCCTATACAGAATTTTATTGTTGTTAACAACCATTTGATCAATAAATATGAGAGATGCCCTCTCAAAAAAAAAAAAAAAGAAGCCTTCAGATGATGCCAGCTCTAGCCACCACCTGATGGTAACTGAATGAGAGAGAACCACCTAACTTCATTGAGTCAACCCCCAGAGATAACCAGGTAACTAGAACAAATATATACTTATGTAGATTAGACACTTTATAAATGTATGTTATGCCTTAATTCAAAATAAATAAATAAATACAGATAACAAATTTAGGTACAGAGATATTTATACCCTGATGTTCTTCAGTTTGTTGTACCCAAGAACCAGCTGAATTATTAGCAATAGGTATAGATTTTTCTATCAAGAAAAAGATAAATGAACAGGTATTGAATACTTTGTACATATGTTAGCTATGACAGTTTTACTACTTTCTTTTGACAAATAAGGAAACTGAGACAAACCTAAGTTAAGGGATTTGCCTAAGGTCACATATCTGGGAAGTGAGAGAATTCAAATTTGAACCTAAGTTGATTGACTCAAAAGTCCTTGGTCTTTTTATGGTATTACGTGGCCACCTGGGAATTTGTTTAAAGGTAGAGCAAGTTCTTACAATCTCAAATGGTTCTTATTTATAACCAAGCCAATGACCAATATAAACCAGTATAAGCAAAGAGATACAATCCCGTTTATGGGACAGTTTGAACTCAAGAAATTACAAAAAGAAAATTACTTTATTCTTTCACCTTTGTACATAAGCATTGGCTCTCCTTTCCACAACCACTTTCCATGTCAGGCCAATTCCATCATTTTCTAGTCTTCTTCAGACATGAAAAGTGTAGCTGAGTCTTTTTAAAACTTCCATCTCATAGCCAATTCAAAGTTTCTCACCTTCCCTTATTTCAGTCCTCCCTGACAGCATGATCTACTATTTCTCTCTTTCTCTACATCTTCCCCATGCAGCTTGAGATCATCTATGGTTTAGGTAAGATTGGAGGTGGAATGAGTAGAGATTTGTGGAAAAGGAGCAAAGGTCTTTACACGGGGCTCTAGTCCTCACTTGGCTGATACTGACTAGCTTGTGATATATTGTCGTGGAGCAGGAGCCCATTGTTGGCTTTTTCATAGAGCCCAGCTGTGGTTTCTTCAGAAGGCCCTGTTCAGCCTCCACAGCACACAGCTCCCTGAGGTTGGTGATGCACTCTCTGCAAAATGTCTTGCAATTCCTCCTCAGCTCATTTCCCTCTCCCTGGTTATCCTGCCCTGGTGTTGCTGAGGCATGGCCCATCCCACCTGGTTTAGAGATACCCATGGTCCCTACAGTAGCCTTGGGCTGGTGTCTTCCCAGGCTGAGGCCTCCCATCTGGGCTTCTACTTGTCTACTGGTTCTCTGAACAATTCCACCCCCCTCTGCGGGCCTCGGAGACTCTTAAGGACATTCTAGACACCTTGCTGGGGAGCAAGGAGCACAAGGACCTGTCCTCAGACTCACCATCCTAGAAACCATCCTTCAGCACTTCAAGTGAAAACAACCGCAGCTTTAATGCATGGTTCTAGCACCAAGATGGATAGTGGTTGGTGGACAGAGGTAGGGGGAAGAGGACTTCTCTAAGGCCTTGAAATTTTGTCAGGCTGTATCTAGAGAAGCAAGGAGCAAATCTCCTTATTCAAGACCTCCACAAACCTCTGATTGTTTCCTCCTCTACAATCCCTTCCCACTAGTATTTCATCTTCTAGAGGGGACAGGAGGCATTTTTTTATGTAAATGAATGTTTGACTTTCTCTCCCTCTTCCCTCTTTCTGTTTCTTAGTAGGATTGTTTTCTGCTTCCCTTTCCTATCTGGCTGGAACATCCCTCACATCCTTTCCTCCTTCCCTTATGGCCTGTTGTTAAGGGTGTAAAAAGTTAAAAAGTACAAAACCAGATTTACTAAGAAAACATTTCAAAAAAATATTATCCCAAGATACATGATAATTGTATCTAAGTCTAGCTTTCTGCAGCTCTGCCATTAGAAAGAATTAGGAACTATAGGAGGCACAGTTTGTAGACAGAGGGAATAAGGCAGGACTAGGAGGACCAGGAAAGGTCTGAGGTCAAGGTCCAGAATAGGTCCCAGAGGAGTGGGACAGGTCAGAAGACATAGCTAAACGCTAGTCTTCAGGGTAAGTTCAAGGTAGCAAGAACCTGCACTGTGAGGCACATACAGGGCCTACAAGTGAATTATCCAAGTCCCCAAAGCCAGGTAGATGGAGAAGGTTAAAGCAGGAACTTACTCTGAAATGCAAAAAAACTACCTCTAGAAGAGTGTCCCTGTAATGCCCATTTGACATTGAACAAATGTCTTTCTCTATGTTCTTAATCGGCCTCCTGAATGCCCTTATTTATCCATGACAATTCTAGAGTCTAGACAACCAGGAGGGTGGAGGTGATGTGAAATACCCCCTGCCATGGGGGATCAGAAGAAAGATTAAGACACTCACACCAGGGGCTGCCTGGGTCCTGCGCCAGCCCCACGCTGCCGCTGAGCCCCTCGTCTGCCCTCCTGTGCTTGGCTTCCTGTCTGCCATGGCTCATTCCAGGGTTTCCCCTCCTGTACTTGGGCCTCGACATGACCGAGACCACTGCCCAGGGGCTGGGACCCCACCTCCAATCCAAGTCTCCAGTCCTAGAGGACGTGTTCAAATATCAGGTGCTGAACCCAGAGATATCAAAATAAGAAAAAGAGAAAGAAAAAAACTTGAATCGTGATTGGCAAACTCCACTGAAGGATGTAGGGGCAATGCACAGCACATTTGAAGATTTACATTCAAAACAATTTTTTTTATTTCAGACTTCAGTGATCTGATGTGTGACAGTTGTGTGGCATTGCACTTTCCATGGTGACCTGAAATAAAGGATGTGTCTCTGTAGTTGGAAAATAAATGTACACAGGTGCCAAGTATTTGAACAAATCGAAAAGTTGTTGGCTTTGCCCACATAGAGGAAAGGTATTTTCTACAAGCATTTCTGCTGAGTTTATCCCAAGTCAAATGAATGACTAATTTGCAATTTAAAAATGTAAAAGCTTTTAGTCAAAAAGACCTCTCAATATAGCAGAAATCACATTCTATCAGGGACATTAATATACCTCCAGTGGGACCCTCCAAAATCTTCAGTGGCATCCTCTGATTGCTATCAAATACTTATTAATTAGAGATTTTCTTTAAGGGCTATTCTGTCCTATTACTTTGAGAAGAATATTAGGTTTTGCATGATTCTCAGTGCTTGTTTGCCTGAGTGGAGATTAGGAACTGTATTGGGAATACTGATTTATCAAATGGATTTGTTTTGCAAGGTGAAAGTAATCCCATAATGTCGCTGTGTAAATATGGATGAGCAATTGACCATGTAATAAACCATCCATCCTTTCTGCTGCATCTTGGTTGTTATTCAGTATGTCTTCCAGTAAATCCTCATTACAATTCGTGTGGTGGGCAAGGAAGTCTCAGGATATTCCTTTCCCTCTTTCTTCAAAATCTGAAAGTCATTTCAAGAAATGACCGTAGTGACAGAGGGTATCTCCATATCCCAGGGGCCATCCCTGGTGGCATCTTTCAGCCCGTGTGGCCGCCCTCTTCGCTCCCAGAATTCATGAATTCTGATTTTACTCCATTTGATGAGATTTGGCCAGTGGGAATTCCTTCAGGCTGACACCCATGGCCTTTTTGTGTCTCCATCACTTTTTGAGAACTTCCTTATTCTCTTGCACAATAAGACATTGTGAGTTCCTCTCACACTTCTCTTGCCCCAGACCTGTCCCCCAGGTCTAGCTGTATCAGTATTACATCCTTGAGCTTCCCTTCTTCCGAATAGAAACTCACCTCTTCGCCAAGCCCCATGCTGGCCCTGATATGTTCCTGTCCAAAAAGGCAGTTTTAACTCAGTCAACTGTGGACCGGACAGTTTTAGTTTTATCAGGATCTGGCCACTTACTAGCTGTACGACCTTGGACAAGTCCCTTAAGTGCCTCTCATCTGAGTTTAACTCCCTCATCTGAGAAACGGGTAAGAATGACTCTATTGTGTTGCTGAAGGGAACAGAGATAACATTTTTGAAGAAGGGACATGTGGTCTTCACCTTAAAAGGACTTCTGACAATTTCACACACGCTCCCTGAACACAAACTACAAGCCATGCTTGGCTTTTGACATAAATGAGTTTCTCTACTCCTCAACTCAGCCATTTACAAATATACTATTTTCTTAAGCTTTTAACAACAATTCACTACACAAGACATTTGCTTATACAGAGTGCAGGAGTCAAAAGACTTTGAGAAATGCGTCAGGCACAGCACGTAGGTCAAGGATGTCATTTACTGTCTGATGCTGTAGTAGGATAAGCTAAGCCCTTGGCAAGATCCAGTTTTCCTGATGAAGAATACTGGCATATTTACCAACCCAAACACTCCCAACTTTTTAGCCTAATTAAAGATAATGTGTAACAAGTTTCATTTTAAAGGCTGCAATCAGAAAAACCAACACCTACTCTGAGTGACATGCTGAACCAGATGCTTCCTAACCTTACATCTTTGTTCCTTGGAATATATGAAGTACATGTTTTCTCTGGAAAATGAAACCGGGCTTACTGTGGAGAAGAACTTTTCCAAAACCACCTGTAGTGTAAGCAGCAAAACCAAAATTTAAATTGTCTTTGACTCCCATGAACAGTTTTCAGATTTTTAAAAACTTCTTTTGTATATTATTTAAAATGTTTCCTTTAGATTACTCTTTAAACTAAACTAAATCTAAGCTATAACATGGTTCCTTTCTCACCAATTTTTAGCTTTTCTACCTTTATTTAAAACATAACCTGAACCATAGCCACTAACTAGAACATTCATTTTAAAATGAGCTGGGATTCAAAAGATGTCTTTCTCATCTTTGGATTGTTTTGACATCAAAATGTCTCCAGTTACCTCTGAGAGCCAGGTGAAGGGGCCCACCTTCAGTGTCTCGCAGACACAGAAAGAATTACCAGAGGGAAACATATGTATAAGGTTGAGTTTTCTCTTCCTGGTTCTGATTTGTTGGTTTGTTTTAGCCCATCACATGCTGTGGAGAAAGGGACACTGCAGCTGTATGAGGCATCTATGGGTTGAGATCGTAGACTACATACGTGGCCTGTCTGAGCCCACAGAGTTCTTCAAACCCATGCAGTTTCCATATCACAGCTGGAAGAAAGCACTTCTTATTCCAGAAAAATTCCAGATCTGTCTTGCTTTCTATCAACCAGCAACTCTCTGCTCAAGTGGTTCCTGTCACCTGAGAATTGGTTGGGCCCCCTTAGTTTTAGGGATGTGCTTGGCCTCCCCTTCCTGATTATCTGCCCACTAGACCTTCAATCCCTCACCATTTCCTGATGTGAGCATCCCTAAAGCTTCACGTGAGAGGGAGGCACCACTTGGATCCTGAATCTGACGGAACCCAGGGGGCCTTCCAGGGCCTGTGGTGGATTTGGGCCAAGGCTGGGTCATGACTAGCAAGGGCTTTCTGCGAAGATGACACAGGTTGAAGGAGACCCAGTGCAGGCTGGGAAGGTGGGATGTCACCATTCTTGCCATTCAAGAAAGAGTAACCCCAACAAGAAAGCCTGAAGAGCTGAGGACAGAGAGGTTTGGTGTCCACTAGAGATGCGAGGCAGGGCAAAGGGCTAAGATATTGGGGAAGGCCAGCATCAGGGACACAGCTCTTGGATGTCAGAGATAAACAAGTGATTCAGCATATGCTGTGGGCCCTGAACTCTGGCAGGGTCCTTCCAGCGTCCTTTGGTGGATGGCAGTAGACTTCTACAGGTGATGACACCTGGCTGGGCACACCTGTCTTCTTTTTAATCATGGGAAGGTAAATTCTACCTCACCCTTTAGCTAGATCTTTAGCTAGACATCACTTGCTTAACTTAATTTCTAAACAGTTATTTAATAAGCATACTGCTGATAATTTGCTGTAGCTACTGAGCAGCCTGTTCCATTTATAATTTGTTTCACTCAAAATGTTTTTCAGAAACCCTCTCCTCAAGCATGTGACATCCTCAATATATGTGGCAAATACACATCCACCATCCCCTGGGCATCTCTGATTCTAAATCCTTTATCCCATTCAGCACTGTCTTAGTCAGTTTGTGCTGCTGTAACAAATAGGCCAGGTGGCTTAAACAACAATATTCATTTCTTGCCCTTCTGGAGACTGAGAAGTCCAAGATCAAGGAGCCAGCATATTTGGTGTCTGATAAGGAGCCTCTTCCTGGTTTGCAGATGGCTGTCTTCTCACTGTGTCTTCACATGGCAGAGAGAGAGAGCCTCTCTCCTGTGTCTGCTCATAAGGGCACTGATCCCACTCACAGGGGCCCCACTCTCAAGACCAAGCCCTCCCCAAAGGCCCACCTCTTAATACCATCACACCAGGGGTTAGGGCTTCAACACATGAATTGGGGGGAGACACAAATATTCAGTCTACAGCCAGCACATGCCCACTCATTCATACACACACTGATCAGAACATCAGGCCCCATTTGGTGATTCAGAAAAATACTAGTACAGGGGCAATATAAGTTAATGTAAAATGCAAGGAAATATTTTTCAAATAAATCCAGAAATGTAATTTTAATTCCATTTTTAAAACATTACTTTTGTTTTTTTTCTCACAAAGAATTCTCTTCCATGCAATATTAAAGAGGCTCACACTGATGAGTCAGGTTTACACCAAAGCTGGTAGTCCTCAATGCCCTCACCTGCAGAGTGCCCTGTACTCCTTCCCTGTGGCAATTAAGGAACCCTGAATTCTAGGCCTCTGCAGGGACAAACTTTCCTTTATGGACATGCAAATGTTGTCTAACCAGGGCAGTGTGTTAGGAAGCACTTACTTGGCACCAGGCAGAGTCAGGGCCAAACCCTGCACCTCTTCTTATTATGAGTCTCCTCCAGTTTCCTAATCTTTAAAATGGGAATATTTGCTTTATGAGGCATGTCTTCAGATTAGAAGTGATATAGATGAAGCTAAGATTACTATCATCTGATGAAGGACAAATATCTCTTAAGAAAGCAAGCTCCCCTCTTTCATACTGATGTACTCAAAATGCTATCGTATCCATACATGCAAAGCATCCCAGAAGGAGCCAAACAGAGAACATTATTCCCCAAAACAGTTTGCTCAACCCCACTATTCTAATGAAGAACCCAGGTCAGGGAAAGGAGCCTCCTTTAATTTTGCCCTTTGACCTTTCAAATAACCAATGCTGGCCTATCTCCAGATTCCCTTTCACCCCTAAAATTTCTCACTCAGGTGTACCGGAGCTGGCATGAAAAAAAATGCAGTAACATAATTCTTTCAGACAAGTTCAGAGAGAAGTTTTCCCAGAAGACAGAACTCTGGCTTTGAGTCACACAAAGTGTGTGCTTTGTCAATAACACAAGGAGCTAAGGCATGAATGAATTTTATTTCTTTGGACAAGGAGTTTGGAATACAGATAAGGCCAGGCAAGCCACTAAACTCTTAAATAAATGTTTAGCACTATCTAGAAGGGAAGACTGCAATTGATTCCAATCTTTTCTGACAAAAAATCAGTTCTTTTAAAACTCCCAGGGCAGCAAACAGTAACAAAAAGGTCCTATTTCTAATAAAAGTTGTCAAGGGTTACAAAATAAAACAGTGTCACCAGAAGCTGTGGGCCACAATTCACATGTATGTGATTTCCCAAGGAGCCTCCCTTCTCTGTCCCTCATGTCTCAAAAAAAGCAAGTTTACTGTGATAAGTAATTTCATAAAATGGTGTTTTCTAATGTACATAGTGTCTTTCCATATTTCCAAGTTTTGATAGCAAGTAAGGCTAAGTTGAACTGAGAGGCTAATGTCCCAGCCATGACTGCTGCAGTTGGTTAAGATGTGAAGGGATTTTATTTTCCTCAAACAGCTTAACACATGCCAAGATCTCTGTATACCCAATGCTTCTTGGACTTGCAGACTTACCCTAGCAGAGTGGTTCTCAGACTTGGGCCTGAGACTACCTGGAGATCTTGGTAAGTCACAGATCACTGGACCTCACCCCAGAATATCTCATTCAGTGAGTCTGGGTGGGGCCTAAGAAGCTGCATTCCTTACAAGTTCCTAGCCGATGCTGAGACTGCTAGTCCCCTTTGTACAGAAGCACTGCACCAGCATTAGGAATCACAGACTAATTTCACCAAAAAGGATAATAATTTACTACCAGAAATAATTACGTAAAAGGCAGGAGAATGTTCACTATCATCTTCTATATTGGATGGCCCTTTGTCTTCTTTAGGATAGAGTTAGCACTCTCGTCTAATGCCTTACAATTCCAGTTATGGGTTTCCTAACAGACTCTCAGCCTGTCCCCTGTCCTCAGTGCCCTGGAGCCACAAGGATGGCACTGCCGGCCAGCTCTAACCACACCTCAACTCCCACTACTTGCCATGCTCTTGCCAGACCTATAGGTTCAACGTGTCACCTGCAAGTGCCTAACCTCTTCAAGCCTGAATTACCTGAGAAGGTGGGAATAGGGAAAGAGCTGCCCTGCCTGGCAACCAGGCTATAAAGGGAAACTGAAGCTTGAAACAGAAACCACACTTTTTCACAACAGATCACTCTGTACAGGTAAACCTGTACCAAACCCAAACCAGGACGTTTGTCACAAACAATCCCAATGTAAAGTCTTTGAACACTGCTCATTCAGACCTGTATGCTCCAGAACAGGGCTGCCAACAAACCGATCCAACTGTAATTCCATGCAAATGCTCGTTCACAAAACCAGACAGCTGGCTACCTTTTCTCACATCCCCCTTTGAGAAGCTGCACAGTTCCCCACAGTATGCTGGCTCCCTTGCACTGGCAAGTCATAAGTCTAGCTTTGTTCACTGCAGAGACATTGCCAGTGGTCTTTGGCTGTTGGCCAACAACCATACGTAGGGTTATATTTGCACAAACTAAAATAAATCAGAGAGAGGCATGATTGCCACAATGGAATGGTAATATGATTGATTAAGAGCTAATTGGCATAGTCAGATATAGATTTAAGTTTCATTAGTGACAAAGGTATGGGATGTACAGAAATGGGCACATCACTTGTTCCTAGATGGAGGTACACATGCCAGGCACCAGCTTTTCCCTGGAAGTCTAGACCTGTAGATCATACCACTTGCTTGGAAGTGGGAAGAACTTCCTGTGCCTTTTGTACAGGGTTGATGCCCTCCTGGACTCCTTCCCACCTGATCACCTAATGGCAGCAGCTATGCAAGTGTTGGCTTGCTGGTCCACCACATGCAAATAACTAATACCCAACCCCACCCCATTCCTGAGTAATTCATGTGAGGATGAGTGAAGCAGAAGCCAGCTTCCCAGGCATAGCCTCCTGCACCCTCCAGCCTCAGACCTATCTGAGAGATCTGTTCCTATAATATGCAAATCCTTAGCACAATGTCTGCTGGATGGATGGTAGGAAGCCAATAAGTGTTCATTGTCCCTCCTTCATATGTCTCTCCATCCTAAAATTCTATCATCCTTTAAGAGCCACTCAAGGCACTTCATAAAATGAAACCCCCACCCCCACCAAAAAAAACTCACAGGAAATTCTCCTTCTTGAAAGGCCCACCACACACTGAGTGGACGGCTCCATACCCCACCTCATTCTGTGGGGACTGGACATCCCCATGACTGCTATTCCTTTACTTGGGACCCTGGATCACCCATGTCTGCACCTCACATTGCACTAGCATGGACCTCACGTCTCATAAGGGATAGGGATTTGGGGAAGGCCACTGTTGTTAATTTTGGAACCAAATGTAATCATTTCGGTTATACATGCAGTTGGTTAGAGGCAGTATATCTACTTTTATTCTAAATAGCCTCCAGGAAAATCAACAAGAGCAGATTTCATAAAATAAAAAATTGGGCTGGTGTTACCCTCTTCCTGTCAATGGGCTCCTCAAACACTCACAACTGCATGAACTTTTCATAACTTTTATAATTTTAAGTAAAAATAAACCAGCTGGTTCCTCAAAACTTGAAAATAAACTAACCAAATGCTTAAATTCACCAGCCCTAATAAATCTCTTTTGTCTAAGGCATGAAATTCATAGTGGAGATAATTGTTGATAACCCTAAATGATTCACTTTTGTACAATGACTGGGAGGTGATAGTATGTGATATTTCAATCTTTGCAAGCCTGATATTAAGATCACAAAATGGTTTTATTTTTTAACTGTTTTTGTATGTCAAGACATGGGTCACCATATCCTGGCACTTTGAAGAAAATTTAAATCGTGGCATTAATTACTGTGACAAGATGCAGATATTAATTTCTGGAAATATTTTATGGCTTTAACTTCATAGATCTGGAGCTATGTTGTAGAAGAATTAGCTCAACATTTGGAGTCAGCTAGTGAAAGCATGGACAAGTGACTTATTTCTCTGTCCCACTAAGAGGGGGAAATAATAGGAGCCTTTCATGGTTCTTATAGGCACTAAATACCCTGAGAGTGCTTAGTCAATTGTAGTGCTTCATAAATGTGAGTTACTATTCAGTCTGTTCATGGAGACACCATATGTCAGAGTAAGAAAGGTGTTCACAGACCAGCTCATCCATAACTTGGTAGTTACCCTAGAGGAAATTGAGCCCACAGTTACTTGCTAGAGGGTACAAGGAACAGAAGACCACACCTCTCCCCATTCTAGAAATGAGCACAAGCTACTTACTAGAAGCCAAATATTCATACTTCACTAATATTTATAACCCAGGAACACTATTTGAGGCTCACTTGTGCCCCTCTCCAAAAAGATATGTTGAAGTTTTTTAGAATGTGACCTTATTTGGAAATAGTGTCTCTGCAGAGGTAATCAAGTTAAGATGAGGTTCTTAGGATGGGCTTTAATCTGCAATGACTGGTGTCCTTATAAAAAGGGGAAATCTGGACACAGAGACAGACACACGCAGGGAGAAGACCATGTGAATATGAAGGCTGAGACCTGTGTGAAGCTCTGCAACTGAAGGAATGACAGAGATTACCAGCAAACTACCAGAAGCCAGGAGGAGGCACAGAACAGACTGTCCCTCACAACCTTCAGAAAGAACAAACTTTGTGGACCCTTGGATCTCAGACTTCCAGCCCCCAAAACTATGACACTATACATTTCTGTTGTCTAAGCCACCCAGTTTGTGGTACTTTGTTACAGCAACCCTTGCAAACTAATCTAAACACCATTTTCTTTAATTCACCAACTTAAGAGCAATGTCAGTTGCATTTGGAATTAAAGGAGGTTCATCTCCAAAGCAATCCTCATACCCTTCTTCCATTTTACCTTCACAAGACCCCTATGAGATAAACAGGTATTAACAGTCTGGTCTTACAGATATTTTTCATAGTATTCATTTATATGCTGCTACATACAGAAAATATTAGAGATGACAAAAATTTTTTAATACAAATAAAACACAAAATAACTGTTAAATTAAACAATAAAGAAAAACTACCTGGACAAAAGAACTGGGACATGATTTAAATAAATCATGAGGGCATACATAGTCTGAGAAAAATTACAAGAACTGCTCACAAGCAACAGATTCAAGTTTCCCAGATATTAAGGCCAAAAGCAAAGTACAATGTGTTAACATTATAACTATAGCCCAAAGTAATATTTTAGCACTTTGGGATTGTCTCATTTACTTCTCACAAAGATGCGTTGTGCTATGTGTTATCAGCCCCATGTTGCAGATAAGAAAACTGAGAACTAGATTATATAATTTGCCCCAAAGCATAGAACTAGTAAGTGGTGACTCCTAGATTTGCTCAGGCTAACTCCAGAGTAACTGCAGAGCACAAGATTCTCCCAACTCAGCCCTGAGACAAATCTGCCATGGAAGGAACATGGAACAGCAACAAGAATAAAGTCAATCACAGTTTTGCACAAAATGTCCAGATATTTTGTCTTAGTTTATACACAGCAAACATTAATCCAATGCTATGTGCTTGGCATATGGTATATATTCAATACAATGTGTCAAATATAAAAGACAGAATGATCACTGGTGTGCTAGACACTGGCCTTCAAGACGTAAATGAGCAAGTCATCTTTCCTAAGAGAGTAAGAAAGACAGGCATGAAGGAAGTGATTTGGCTAGAGTGGGCTAAGTGCATCAATTGTAACATGGATGTGGGAACAGTGGTGTCATGAAGGAGGGTGATCCACGCAAACCGTCAAAGAAGCTGAGATGGCGAAGATGAGTATGTGTTCAGCTGTGAGCTTTCAAGACGTGGAAGAATTCAGTTTCCCTGCTGATTAGCTTCCTATTGCTTTTGTAAATAATGATCATCAATTTAGTGGCTTAATACAAAATAGATTTATTATCTTCTTGTTGGGGGTATAAATCTGACATGGGTTTCACTGGGCTAAAATCAAAGTATCGTCAGGGTTGCAGTCCTTGCAGAGGCTTAAGGGGAACCCTTTCCCTTGCCTTTTCCCACTTCTAGAAGCTGTCTGTACTCCTTGGCTTGTGGCCCCTTCCTCCGTCTTCAAAGAGCAACAGCAGGCCAAGTCCTCCTCAGAGTTTCACCTCTTTGGTCCTCACATTTTGCTTCCCCTTTTCACATTTAAGGACCCTTGTGATTATACTGGACCCGCCCCAATAACCCAAGATAATTTCTGTATCTCAAAGGCACCCGATGGCCAACCTTAACTCTATCTGCAACCTTTGCTATACAATCTAACATACTCACGGGTTCTAGGGATCTGGATATAGACACCCTCATTATTCCCCCTACCACACCTGTTATCTCAGGAAAGGAATGCTAATCTCTTTGGGCACTGTTCCAGAGAGCTCCCAGTTCCAAGGAAATCAAGCCATTTTGCCTTTCATGGGGCACAAGCTTTGCCTCTATAGTTGTTGGTTTGACTAATATTGCAAGGTCTTAAAAGAAATGGCATGGCAGCGTGCTTTTGGGAAGAAGCTCCTTTTAAGCCAGCTCTTTTTATGTGTTACAAACCAGGAACACAATAAGCGGTCAGTGGCATAACTCAGTTTTGTTGAACAAAGTTTTCAAAGGCATCCCAAACATCAGCTTCTGTAACTGCAGAGATAACTCCAAAGACAGGCAGTTTATGGGATCTAAATTTTGATTTGCTTGCCAAGGTTAATGTTCTCCAGCTAAGGTAGAAGACTGGACAAAATGACCTCCAAAGTTTCTTGCTTGTCAGCAGACAGCTTCATATCTAACCCAAAGCGCTGCATTTTACCCATTGAGTGATTTTCTTTTTAACGTGCTGTCAATTTACTTTAACAATCTCAGTGATCTGGGAGTAAACCCTGTAATTTAATAATTACCAGAAAACTTATCAGTAGTACTAACACTGGAATTAGACATTTCTTCTCCTCTACGGTTGATGCTGATGGGCTGGGAGATGGACCTGGCAAGCAGATGTGTCCAGCTCAGGCATAGAAGCACTGGCATTCTTTAAATGCAGTATTTCGTCCTATATACTCAAAGTTAAGGGCAAGTTTATGTGCAGGGAGATCATTTGATGAACTAAAAAGAGAGTAGATCAGGAGAATGAAAATAAATTATTGTGACCTCTAATTACCTTGGATTCAGCTTTAATTAAAATTAAAATCAGAAGACATGAGATTTTTTTTTTGGCAAACATTTTAAATCAAGTTTAATAAGCTTTGGATGTGAGCACTTATGAGAAATGAAAGCAATAAATTAATAACTCATATAGATACATGAGAGAGGTTGGGTGTGTACTTACATAACAGTCACTGTGAAGTTTAACATAAACCTCTACTTATTCTCTATTTTGTCACCATAAAGGTGAGGGAGTGTTTAAATCTGTTGGTTAAAAGGAGTAGAGTTTTCCTCTAATACTAAAATGTTCATTTTAATATGTCCAGAGGCTTTTGGTTTATGGCCTTTATCAGACTATGAATGTTTTTTATAGGAGACTCCATGGTTGACATAATTGTTTGTTCTCTCAAAGTTACAAACTGTGTTTACCATTAGGGGTCATTCCACTCACCAACCTTGTGGTCATTCATTTGCCAAGCACAACCTCACTGAAATAGTTCTAATTAATTCCATTGGTAAAAAGAATGGTGCAGATCCTCTAAAATTAGAGAAAAGCCAAAGGTCATCCTCCCTATAAATAATTATTTCCCACATAAAATAAAGTGATGGTATGGCAGCCATTCTTAAACTTATTGGAATAGAAAACTAAGTCCAGGCCACATCCAAGAGCAAATTAATCAGAATCTCCAAGGTGCAGATCAAGTATGGATATTTTTAAAGCTCCCCAAGTGATTCCAATGTGCAGCCAGGCCCCAGTGGTCTGTGACATCAGGATCACCTGGAAATGTATTAGATACAGAATCCCAGACCCCACTTCAATTCTACCTAGTCAAACTCTGCACTTAACCACATCCCAGGTGTTTCTTAAGCACACTGAAGTTCGAGAAGCTCTGAGCAATACTCGAATGCAGAGTCACAATTTGCCACAAACCAAACAAGGACACCTGAAACCTAGCAGTGGCTCTAACCCTATTCAATGATCAGGGTTAGCCAATTCTTTTACCTTTTTGAGCATCAGTTCCTAATGTATTCAATAATAAGATTGGGCAAGATCATATCTCATGTCTTTTGCACCCCTGAAATGCTAGCAGTTTATTAAATTACTTGACTGCTCTGTATTCTACGTGTGTATGGATTGTTCCTCCATGTTCAAATTCAAAGCATTAAAATGAACCAGTCTATTCCTCTGTTTGTGTGCAAAAGGAGCAATCTATTGGTGCAAGAGGCAGTTAGGAAGCATTAACTTCTAATCATAGCTGGGTATGCTTTAGTTTTCATGGAGACACAGGTGAATTTTGCAACAAGTCCATGGAATTTTCAACACAATGTGCTTTACTTGTAGGCATACTTTCAAATAAAAGTAATAACATTCAAATATTACAGCTTAGTTAAGGATATCATTGCCTCCACAGAACTTATTTATATAATCTCTATCATTCCTTTTCACTTCAGCCTTGCTATTTCACAACATGCCTCCTAGAAGCGCCAGTAGTGTACTGTCTTGAAGGATACAGTCTCTTCAGGGATGGAAAAGAAGATGCCCCCTGTGAGCCCATTCCTTCCTTAGGTCCCACTGGCAGTAAAAACTGCATAGGCTCAAGCGAGCCAGATTTTAAACATTGTTCACGTTTTTGCCTGTGATTTGCAGAATTTCCTGTCTTCCTCCACCATTTGAGGAAGATGAGTATATCTTGGTTGCAAGTAGCAGGCTAATTTAAGCAGAAAAGGGATTACCTGGAAAGCTATTTAGTGCTCACATAATTAATACCCCAAGAAGTCATAGGTGTGAGGGAGGGAGGGCTGAGAGTGTAGCAGGAGTAGGGGTGCCTGGAAGTAGGAATCATGCTCATGCAACTTACCTGTGCCTTTAGGACCTGCTTGGGCTTGGTTCCAGAAATACTAGATGATAAATGCTCTTTATTAGTGTAATCAATGTAAGTCTCTACGTTTCTCATACTGTCTGTATCTGGTTTTGTATCAGGCTAATGTTGGCCTTGAAGCATGGGCTGGGAGTTGTTCACACCTCTTCTATTTTCTGGAAGAGATTATGTAGACTTGGAGTTTTTTCTTCTTTCAGTGTTTGATAAAATTTGCCAGCTTGGAAATTTCTGAAAACCGGATTACTTTTTTTAGTAATCTCTGAGTAAATATTTGTAGGTGTTTTTTTTCCATCAATTCCTTTTTTTTTTAAGTGAACACAAGACAAATTCATGTAATCTATTTCTTCTTGCAAGTTTTTGTAGTCTATAACTTTCAGGTGTTTTCTCCATATTACCTAAGTTGTCAAACTGATATGCATAATGTTTTTCATAGTTTGCCCTTATTATCTTTTTAGTGTCTACTGGGTCTATAAATGATATCCTCTCTTTCATTCCTGTCATTGGTCATTTAAACCTTCTGGGGTTTTTTTCTTTGTTAGTCTAGCTAAAAGTATCAATTTCATTGATCTTGTTAAGAACCAGCTCTTGGTTTCCCTGCATTGGACCATAACCTTATGAGATTGCTCACTTAAATTCTCTGCTTCCTGTAATTTCCCTCACACTCTCTGGCTCCCTGGGCCACTGCCTCCAGGTCTCAGGTCAGAAAGCTGGAGCTTCAGTTAGACCCCCCTGATATCTACATCCTAAAACAGTATCTGCAACTGGGGACAAGCAGTAGTAGGACAAAAGATGGATGCAGGGGGGGCGATGGAAGTTTGTGCCTGTACTTAGAACTGCAGTGCCTCTAGGAAGAAACGCTTTCTTCTCAGATATTACCTGCCTAGTACCCACTTGCCGTCACCTTTGTGGCAGCCACTACTGAAGAGAACCAACGACATAAAGAAAAAAGCAGGGAATCCTCAAACATCTCTTTTTGTGCTCCCCAGACTAAAATGAGAGGCATTTTCTTGGAGCCCTTTCACTTCTCTGCCAGTGTGCATGTCCAGCTTTGGGGCTGCCTTTGAGTCTAGGTCTCCATCCATTCTGCCTGCTACCACTTACTATTCAGAGTCTTCAGATAGCTGCTCCACACATTCTATCCAGGGCTTGTGCTTGTGTTCTGTGAGAGAAGCAGGGAGGAGTGTGTTTTCTCCATCTAACATTTCTTTTACTAATCTTTTCCTCTAGAAATGTCTGGTGCAGACTACCTTAGTGAGAGGTGGAGGCAATAGGACCAACATTGAGTTCTCTAGGGAAGCAACTCTGAGACAGAGTACTATAGACCCAGAGTGAATTGTACCCTTCAAAATTTTGTAGTTGATGCCCTACCCTCAGTAAGATGGTATTTGGAGATGGGGCCTTTAGAAGATAATTAGGTTTAGATGAGGTCATGCATGCAGGGCCCTCATGATGAGATTGGTGCCCTTACAGGAAAAGGAAGAGAGACCAGGTTTCTTTCTCTCTTCTCCAGGTGAAGCCAAAGCAAGACGGCAGCTGCCTGCAAGCCAGGGAGCTCTCGCCAGAACCCAGCTATGCTGGCACCCTTGCCTGGAACTTCCAGCCTCCAGAACTGTGAAAAATAAAATTCTGTTGTTTAAGCCACTCAGTCTGTGTTATTTTGTTACAGCAGCTTAAGCAGACCAAGACACAGAGATGAGCCCTTATACAGTAAGAATTCTCTTGTAGCCCTAAATACCATTCCAAATACCTAGAAGAGAATGGGATTGGTGTAAGTAATACAGTACTCCCTGCTTGTGCTGGAAAGAAATTCACTAATTGATAGCCCAATCAGCACCCTAAAATCCTATCTGAGAAAAATAATAATCTCCAAATATTTTCAACCTACAAACTTATAAAATGCTCTAATTCTTGCCTCAAACTTGTCTATAGTAGATCAAACATACATACATATATATATACACAATGGTTTGCACAGACAAGATACGTTAAGGCCCAAAAAGTCTGCATTTCTTAAGGTCTGCTCTGCCTGTATAATGTGAATCGTTTCTCCAGACAGCCTGCAGTGAGCTGCACAGGCCAGTCACCTCTCTGCCCCATTAGCCCCACTTGCTCAAGACCCAGGTAAGGCCTTCAGCTCTAGTCATTCTATTTCCCTTGTGTGATTTTGGTCCTGAGTTTGATTCCTATTTACTTCACAAACTTCTTGATACAATAAACTAAGATGTTCAGTTACTTGAAAACCCATATACAATTCTGGTTTTTTTGTTGGTGGTTTTGTTGAGGTTTTTCCCTCTTCCAGATTCTGGAACCAATTGAGAGCCAAACCTAAGAATGAGGCAGCTGGAGTATAGTTTTCCTTAGTGCTGACAAAGCCATGGGGATAAACTTATTTTAGAGCTGAGGCCAAACAGTATTGGTAATACTTTGCCCTTGAACTAGATAAATTTGCCCACACAATCATAGATACACATGGGCAAGTGTAGCCCACCTCTTCTCCCCGACTTCCCAGGTCACCCGACGGAAGGAGGTCAAAGGGGCTG
Organism: Manis javanica; assembly: GCF_040802235.1. NCBI lineage: Eukaryota > Metazoa > Chordata > Mammalia > Pholidota > Manidae > Manis > Manis javanica. The sequence goes on along the minus strand of NC_133165.1, from coordinate 37,536,504 downwards.
AATCTCTGCAAGCATTTAGCTGCCAAAAAGAGGAGGAGGATAGGACTCAGCCAGTCATGCCCCAAATGGTTTTTACAAGTCATCTCTGCAGTTACAGGAGCTGATATTTGGGATACCTTTGTACGCTGACATAAACTTTGTTCAACAAACAGAGTTATATGTCACTAACCAGTTGTTTATAACATGTAAAAAGAGTTGGCTTAAAAGGACCTTCCTCCAAAAAGCACACTGCCATGCCAATTCCTTCAAGAGCTTTGCAGTATTAGTCAACTAACAACTATAGAGGCAAAACCTGTGCCCCATGAAAGGCAAAAATAGCTTGATTTCCTTGGAACTGGGAGCTCTCTAGAACAGTGCTCAAAGAGATTAGAATTCCTGTCCTGAGATACAGCAGGTGTGGCAGGCAGAATAATGGCCCCCTTTCTACATCCTGGATGAGGGTGTCTACATCCTGATCCCTAGAACCCTGAGTATGTTAGACTGCATGGCAAAGGTTGCAGACAGAATTAAGGTCGGCCATCAGGTGCCTCTGAGACACAGAAATCGTCTTGGATTATTGGGGTGGGACCAATGTAATCGCAAGAGTCCTTAAATGTGGAAAAGGGAAACAAAATGTGAGAATCAAAAAGGTGAAACTCTGAGAAGGACTTGGCCTGCTGTCAGTTGTCTACTCAAAAGCAACGTTTCAAGTCCTCTATGAAACCTGTCTTCTTCTTTCCAAGTGTCCTTTATCATAAAGTATTCTCTGTATCTTTACATCTCCGTGTTTCGCCTTCTTCTCTGAACAGCTTCTGGGCCCTGTGGGTAGTACACAGCCCAATGTGAGGCAAAGTTAGCAATAAACATCCTGGAGCTTGTTAAAACAAAAACAGAGAATTCTTAGGATAAAGTCTCCCAAGGTGTATATTAATCACACTGAGTTCTAATATTAAAATGTGGAGGGGGCAAAAATTCTCAACTTTTTCTCTCTTGTATTCACTGCTAGGGAAATGGCTATCTCTGAAGCTTAGATGACTTTGAATGGCCAAAAACAGCATAATAGTTCATTTTTGTGCTTCTGTTGCTCTAAATAACTACCTGTTACCTGTAGCATTCCTCAGATAAGACCCTGTGTCAGTGACTTAAAAGCTTCATTCAACTTTCTTTTTTGAATCACATGGCCAAGTTCATCTAGTTTTTAGCATTTTAGGACCAAGCCAATGTTCCTGAACATGATCACAAGAGAAAATCCTACAGCATTTTTGCTATTAAGTTGATATGATGAGGAAAGAATTAGACTTATCTAATTTTTGCTAAGAAACTGAAAGTTTCTCCCTCTCAGGTAGGCTTGAACCAGAGTTTGCCTGACTCCCAACAAGAATGCCAAGATTTAGAAAGCCAATGAGCCTTTTTTGAAGGGTCCAGGAATACTTAGGGGGTTCTTGAAATGAGACTGGTCATAACAGAACCTCTCCCCACTCCCTCACTGGGACTAAAGGCCTCCCCCTGCTGCTACGTCTCGCCATGTACTGCCGTCCACATCTGGCTCAGAGAGAGCAGGCCAGAAAGTCAAGGCCAGGCTAAGATTAAAATGGTACTGCTCTCAGGAATGGTAGACCAATTTCCTGATAAGGAAAATTATTTAAAAATTGGACATTTAAAAAATGTGCCAGAGAACTATAATATAACAAAGAATTTCCTGGCCCAGGGGAGGCAGACTCCACATTTAGGGCCACCTTTTCCTTGAGGGCCATTGTCAATTCCTAAAGGAAAGTTGAGAAGCTAAATTGTGCTTTTGAGAGATTCCAGGCATATGGGACAGAGACTGGAGTACAGCACCTTTTTCTTTCCCCCGGCCACAGGACTGAAATCCTGAAATGAATTTATCTCAGTCCAGGAGATGCAATGAAATTGATAATGGAATTTGGCCATTGCTGACTTTAAGGTGATACCCAAGAACAATACCATGTGAGTCAGAAGCAGGGTAAATGGAAATAATGCGTCTTCCTACAGTCCAGGGAGGAGGTAAAAATACCTAATCTCTAGGGTAACAATTAAAAGAATAGTAAAAGAAAATATCACTTCCAAGTTTATTGGCTGTGGAGCTAGAAGTGAAATAATAAAAAATTATCAATATATTGATAAACTTTACATGTTCAATAAATTCAAAAGCAGGAAAGGAGAGTAAAAAGAACACAGAAAGGCCAGGAAAATCAGAAAGCACTTAATAACATGATGGCTTAAGCCAAAATATACCACAAATCTCATTAAACATTCATGAAATGGTTCTATTTCATATTTCCAATATTCCAATAGATGGAATTCTCAAAAGAGGCTACTGGGAGGACAGTTTATTTATGAAGCAGGAATTTACACATGTGAAGAGAGACTAGGGCAGCAGCCTGGAGCTACTAGCAGTTGAGCTATTACCTCCCCTAGGCCTAAAGGGATAAATGGAAGGAGTGATTACCAGAGAAGAGATACAGAGAGAGATGAAGCCCTTTGGTTGGCTAGTCATCTTACCAAGGAATATGACCTGTTCAACTCTGTCCTTCCTTCTACCGTCTGCTGAGCTCACCACTGGCTGCACCCAACCAGAAGCCCGACATCATGGGAGCCCTACTGATGTAGCCTTGGGGAAGTAACCATCATAGAAAGAATGGCGAGAGGATCTGGAGAGGAAATAGAAACTGTATGAGTGACAGATCAATTTAAAGACAAATATTTTTGGACTGGATAATGAACACCAACAAACTGTGTCAACAAGAAAATCTCAAATCATAAACAGAAAGATTGAAAGTGAAGTGATTTTTTTATTGCTTTTTTATTTTTTATTTTTTTCCAGCTTTATTGAGGCATGATTGACACACACAAATTGTACATATTTAAGATATGCAACGTAAGACATTGATATATGTGTACATTATGAAATGACTACCATAATCAAGTAATTAACATATCCATCACCTCACATAGTTTCCTTTTTTCTATGTGATGAAAACACTGAAGATCTATTCCCTAAGCAAATTTCAAGTATACAATAGAGTATTATTAATTATAATCAGTGTGGTGTAAATTAGATCCTCAGAACTCAAGCAACTTATAATTTAGAGTTATGCCCTTCAACCAACATTTTGCCATGTCCCCACCCCTCAGTCCCTGGCAACTACTATTCTACTTTCTGCTTCTATGACTTCAACTTTTCTACATTACAATATACATGAGATAATGCAATATTTGTCTTTACTTGTCTAACTTATTCCAGTTAGTATAATATCCTCCAGTTTCATCCATGTTGTTGGAAAGGTCAGATTTTTCTTCTTTTTAATGGCTGAAACAATATTCCATTATATATAATGGAATATGTAATAATGTAACCTGTATATTACATTTTCATCATCCATTTGCCTGTCAACAGACACCTACATTGTTTCTGTATCTTAGGTATTTTGTAAAACTGCTGCAGTGAACATAGGCATGCAATAACTCTTTGAGGTACTGATTTTATTTCCTTTGGATATATACTCAGAAGTGGGATTGCTGGATCATGTGATGATTTTATTTTTAATTTTTTGAGGCATCTCCACACTGTTTTCCATAGGGGTCATGCATCAGTTTCACTTTTCTCCACACACTCCAACACTTCCCTCTTATATTTTTTATAATAGTCATTCTATAAGATCTTACAAACTGCATTTCCCTAATGATTAGTGATGTTGAGCATATATATATGTTACTGTTCGTTATTTGTTTGTATTCTTTGAAAAAAACGTCCATATAGGTTTTTGCTCATTTGTTAATTGGGTCATTTGTGGGGGAGGGTTGCAATTGAGTTGTATGTGTTTCTTTTATATTTTGGATATTAATCCCTTATCATGGCCTGCAAATATTTTCTCCCATTCTGTAAGTTGCCCTTTCATTTTGTTGATATTGTCCTTTGTTGTGAGGAAGCATTTTAGTTTGCTGTAGCCCCACATACTTGTTTTTGCTTTTGTTGCCTGTGCTTTTGGTGTCACATCCAAAAATCTTGCCAAGATGGATGTTAAGAAACATTTTCACTATGAATTATAAAGATACATTATGCAAATACTAACAAATAGGATTGTGTAACTAACTATCAGAAATGGTAGATTTAGAAATTAAAAGAATATTACCTAATAGACATCTATAGAACTTTACATCCAAAAGCAACAGGATACACATTCTTCTCAAGTGCACATGGAACATTCTCCAGAATAGATCACATACTAGGCCACAAAAGAAACTCAATAAATTCAAAAAGATTGAAATCCTACCAACCAACTTTTCAGACCACAAAGGTATAAAACTAGAAATAAATAGTACAAAGAAAGCAAAAAGGCTCACAAACACATGGAGGCTTAACAACATGCTCCTAAATAATCAATGAATCAACGAACAAATTAAAATAGAAATGAAGTAATATATGGAAATAAATGACAACAACAAAAAGCCCCAACCTCTGTGGGACGCAGCGAAAGCAGTCTTAAGAGGAAAGTATATAGCGATCCAGGCATATTTACATAAGGAAGAACAATCTCAAATGAATAGTCTAAAATCACAATTACCGAAATTGGAAAAAGAAGAACAAATGAGGCCTAAAGTCAGCAGAAGGAGGGACATAATAAAGATCAGAGAAGAAATAAACAAAATTGAGAAGAATAAAACAATAGAAAAAATCAGTGAAACCAAGAGCTGGTTCTTTGAGAAAATAAACAAAATAGATGAGCCTCTAGCAAGACTTATTAAGAGAAAAAGAGAATCAACACACATCAACAGAATCAGAAACGAGAAAGGAAACATCATGATGGACCCAACAGAAATACAAAGAATAATTAGAGAATACTATGAAAATCTATATGCTAACAAGCTGGAAAACCAAGGAGAAATGGACAACTTCCGAGAAAAATACAACCTTCCAAGACTGACCAAGGAAGAAACAGAAAATCTAAACAGACCAACGAAACTGAAGCGGTAATCAAAAAACTACCCAAGAGCAAAACTCCTGAACCAGATGGATTTACTGCAGAACTTTATCAGACATAAAGAGAAGACATAATACCCATTCTCCTTAAAGTTTTCCAAAAAATAGAAGAGGAGGGAATACTCCCAAACTCATTCTATGAAGCCAAGATCACCCTAATACCAAAACCAGGCAAAGACCCCACCAAAAAAGAAAACTACAGACCAACATCCCTGATGAACGTACATGCAAAAATACTCAACAAAATATTAGCAAACCGAATTCAAAAATACATCAAAACCATCATACACCATGACCAAGTGGGATTCATCCCAGGGATGCAAGGATGGTACAACATCCAAAAATCCATCAACATCATCCACCATATAAACAAAAAGAAGGACAAAAACCACATGATCATCTCCATAGATGCTGAAAAAGCACTCGACAAAATTCAGCATCCACTCATGATAAAACTCTCAACACAATGGGTAGAGAGGGCAAGTACCTCAACATAATAAAGGCCATATATGATAAACCGACAGCCAACATCATAGTGAACAGTGAGAAGCTGAATGCTTTTCCTCTGAGATCGGGAACAAGACAGGGATGCCCACTCTCCCACTGTTATTCAACATAGTACTGGAGGTCCTAGCCAGGGAAATTAGACAAAACAAAGAAATACAAGGAATCCAGATTGGTAAAGAAGAAGTTAAACTGTCACTACTTGCAGATGACATGATATTATACATAAAAAACCCTAAAGACTCCACTCCAAAACTATTAGAACTAATGTAGAAATTCAGCAAAGTTGCAGGATACAAAATTAAAACACAGAAATCTCTGGCTTTCCTATACACTAACAATGAACTAACAGAAAGAGTAATCAGGAAAACAATTCCATTCACAATAGCATCAAAAAGAATAAAATACCTAGGAATAAACCTAACCAAAGAAGTGAAAGACCTATACCGTGAAAACTACAAGTCACTCTTAAGAGAAATTAAAGAGGACTAGGAAGAATTACTATCATCAAAATGGCCATCCTGCCTAAAGCAATATTCAGATTCAATGCAATCCCTCTCAAATTACCAACAGCATTCTTCAACGAACTGGATCAAATAGTTCTAAAATTCATATGGAATCACCAAAGACCCCAAATAGCCAAAGCAATCCTGAGTAGGAAGAATAAAGTGGGGGGGATCTCACTCCCCAACTTCAAGCTCTACTACAAAGCCACAGTAATCAAGACAATTTGGTACTGGCACAAGAACAGATCCACAGACCAGTGGAACAGAATAGAGACTCCAAACATTAACCCAAACATATATGGTCAATTAATATTCAATAAAGGAGCCATGGACATACAATGGGGAAATGACAGTCTCTTCAACAGATGGTGCTGGCAAAACTGGACAGCTACATGTAACAGAATAAAACTGGATCACTGTCTAATCCATACACAAAAGTAAATTCAAAATGGATCAAAGACTTGAATGTAAGTCATGAAACCATAAAATTCTTGGAAAAAAACATAGGCAAAAATCTCTTAGACATAAACATAAGTGACTTCTTCATGAACATATCTCCCTGGGCAAGGGAAACAACAGTAAAAATGAACAAGTGGGACTATGTCAGGCTGAAAAGCTTCTGTACAGCAAAGGACACCATCAATAGAAATAAAAGGTACCCTACAGTATGGGAGAATATATTCATAAATGACAGATCCGATAAAGGGTTGACATCCAAAATATATAAAGAGCTCACACACCTCAACAAACAAAAAGCAAATAATCCAATTTAAAAATGGGCAGAGGAGCTGAACAGATGGTTCTCCGAAGAAGAAATTCAGATGCCCAACAGACACATGAAAAGATGCTCCACATCGCTTATCATCAGAGAAATGCAAATTAAAACCACAATGAGATATAACCTCACACCAGTAAGGATCGCCACCATCCAAAAGACAAACAACAACAAATGTTGGCGAGGCTGTGGAGAAAGGGGAACCCTCCTACACTGCTGGTGGGAACGTAAATTAGTTCAACCATTGTGGAAAGCAGTATGGAGGTTCATCAAAATGCTCAAAACAGACCTACCATTTGACCCAGGAATTCCACTCCTAGGAATTTACCCTAAGAACACAGCAATCAAGTTTGAGAAAGACAGATGCACCCCCATGTTTATCGCAGCACTATTTACAATAGCCAAGAACTGGAAGCAACCTAAATGTCCATCGGTAGATGAATGGATAAAGAAGATGTGGTACATTTACACAATGGAATACTACTCAGCCATAAGAAGAGGGCAAATCCTACCATTTGCAGCAACATGGATGGAGCTAGAGGGTATTATGCTCAGTGAAATAAGCCAGGCTGAGAGAGACAAGTACCAAATGATTTCACTCATATGTGGAGTATAAGAACAAAGAAAAACTGAAGGAACAAAACAGCAGCAGAATCACAGAACTCAAGAATGGACTAACAGTTACCACAGGGAAAGGGACTAGGGAGGATGGGTGGGAAGGGAGGGATAAGGGTGGTGAAAAAGAAAGGGGGCATTATGATTAGCATGTGTAGTGGCGGGGCATGGGAAGGGCTGTACAAAACAGAGAAGACAAGTAGTGACTCTATAGCATCTTACTACGCTGATGGACAGTGACTATAATGGAGTATGTGGGGGGGACTTGGTGAAAGGGGGAGCCTAGTAAACATAATGTTCTTCACATAATTGTAAATTAATGATACCAAAATAAAAAAAAATTTTAATTAAAAGTTAAAAGTGTATTATTAGAGGTAAAGAGGGGTATGTCATAATGATAAAGGTTCCATGCATATGACAGATAAATCATTTTTAATTAATTGATATTTTAAATCTTCTTCAAATTACCTCAAAATAGATGAAGTAAAAATTGATAAATACAAAAGGAAAATTAGATAAATCCACATAGTGGAGGATTTAAAGCACTGTCTTGGTGGAACAAATAAACAAAAGTAACAGTAATGGTGTAGAAGACTTAAACAATGGGAACAGAATTTTCTCAATACATATACACTGCATCCAGTAAATCATCCAATAACTAGAGATTGCATATTACAGAACACTTTTTTTTAATAAAGAACAATTCTGGAAAATCTTAAGAAATTTCAAGTGATTAAAATCATACAAAATAAAATCTCTAACTACAATACTAAAATCAATACTAGAGTGAAATGAGAAATGCCCCATGTGTATAGAAATCAATGCATGTACTTCCAAATAACCACACACAAAAAAGAAGAATTGGAATAAAAAGTAGAAAGTATTTTAAACTGGGTGATAACGAAAATAGATAATATGACATGTCAAACCTTGTTTGATGCAACTAAAATCAACTTCAAATGGAAATAAATAGCTTTATATCTGTAACTTAGGAAAAAAGAAAGAATGGAAATCAATGAACAAAGCATCCATTTTAGGGAATTAGAAAAATAGAAGTAAATTAAGTCTTAAAAAAAGAAAGAAGTAAATAATAAAGATGGAATCATAAAGTAATTACAAAGAAGATAAATATACAATTGAGAATACCAAAAAGTCAATATTAGTAATAGTAAAATCCTAATAAAATTTATAAACCCTTTTGTAAGACTGATCAAGGAGAAAAAAATGAAAGAAAAGGTAATCAAGTTAGGAGTAAAAAAGGGGTCATTAATTACTACAATTCCTTAAAATATAAAGTAAGAAATGAAAATGAATAATTTTACACTAATATAATTAATTTACATTTAAAATAAATGGCATATTTCTAGCAAAGTAAAATTTACCCAAAAATGAACACATGAAGAAATTAAAAATAGAACCTGATTATCAAAGAAATGAAATATATAACTTAATACCTTCTCAGACCCAAATGGTTTAATTGAAGTCTACCAGTTATTTAATAAAGATTAGTACCACTCCTATAGTTTTCCAGAGAATAGAAAAAGAGGTGGCACTTTCCAGTTAGTTTTAGGTCAGTGTAGGTTTGAATCTGAAACTTGAAGAAGACCTGGCAGGAGAGGAAAAGTGCAGGCCACATTGTTGTTTTATAAAAAAATGTCAGGCCACTCTGTGCTTTTATACACAGTTTTTTAAAATGTCAGGGAAAATATTACCAATACAAATTTAACATAGTATAAAAAGGATACTATATCATGACAAAATTGTGCTTATTTTAGGAGTCTGAGGTGGATTTTACATCAGTGGATGATTTCTCTTCTGGCTAAGATGGAATAAAAGTAACACCTGAAACAAATTAAAAAGAAAACTGGATGGCACATATGATAATGATCTCTGTGAGAAAAGAAGCAAATGAGGTGATTCCTTATGACTGTCCCAGCTCACTACCTGGAGAGGGAGTACAGAGAAAGTCCGAGAGACTGCCTGAGTTTAGGTGACTGAGTTTGGAGACTGAAGAGGCCAGGAAGGCTAGAATTCAGAGTGCTGAAGATGACCATCATACACAGAGCACTTTGGGGGTACAGAGGATTCCCTTGAGTCTTCAGCTGAATGTTAATCAGCACAAGCATGTGAGAAGAACACCAAGGCTAGGGGAAAAAAACAACCAAAAAGGAGCAGATGGAATAATATTTGGAAATAGAGTGAGAATAGTTCATTCTACCACAATGCCAAACCTCATAATTCAAGGGCATCAGGTAAAGTACTCAAAAAGGTACCAACTCAGCAGTCAAGGTTAGCATAGACTAAAAACTTCTCTGGTCATGCCTAACAAAGCCTAAAATTAAACTATGAAAAGATCAAAGGTGACAAAGCAATTCAGTGCCAAATAATCTTTTTAATAAATTGAGCTTCAACATTAATATAGCCGTATTCAAAAAATTGTACCTCAACTCTCACCATATAAAAAATTAGCTAAAAATGTATCATACACCTAAATGTAAAAGCTAAAACTGCTAGAAGAAAATGCATGATAAAATCTTAGTGATCTTGGGTTCCACAAATATTCCTTAATAAGACCCAGAAGCTATATAGTACATTTCATCAAAATTAAGTACTTGTCAATATTATTAGTCACTAGGAAAATGATGAAAATCACAATAAATTATCCCTATAATCTCACTAAAATGGTTAAAGATTTTAAAGTTAACTCTAAAATCCACAGAACCAAACAGCTCAAGAAACACAAAGAAAATGACACCAAGACAAATATAATCAAATTCTTAAAAATAGTAATAAACAGGAAACCTTTTCAGATATCCAGAAGAAAAAGACAAATTACCTAAAAATGAAGAAAGATAAAAATGACAGCATATTTCTGAATGAAAACATTTCAAGTCAGAAAATAGAGCAACATTTGTAAAGCCTAAAAGCAGAAAAACTATCAAACTAGAATTCTATACCCAGAAAACTTTCTTCAAAAACAAGGTAAAATAACACAGAAACCTGGATCTTCAGGAAGGAAAAACAGCATCATAAATGGCAAATACGTAGGTAAATAAATGTAAAGCACTGTGCATGTTTTTTCTTCTTGAAATTTCCTTCAAGGGACAAATGACTATTTAAAGCAAAAATTAAAACAGAAGGGTAGTGTTTATAAAATATATAGAAATAATAGATGTATCAACAGCACAAAGTATGGGAGGGTGGTTAAATGGAATCAAATTCTTCTAAAGTGAGGAATGGAATCATTTGTGAAGTGAAAAATGTGGTGTTAAATATGAAATGAGAAGGTGGAAATATGAAGGGTTAGTTATGAAGCAAAAAGTGTGACATGATGGAGAAATACATTAAAAGACATTAGAAAAAATAAAATAGAATACTAAAAAATAGTAATAACTAACCCCATAAAAAGGCAGGAAATATGCCACCATGGGAAATAAACAGAGAGAAAGTGGGAGATTTAAAGCCACATATATTAATAACTACATAAAATGTAAATGACTTAAATATCCCAATTAAAAGGTAGTGATATTTGAGACTGAATAAAATTGAAAAACAACTACGCACTGCCTATAAGAGATATATTTATAATTTAAAAGAAAAAAACTAACGAAACATTTGCAGCATCTGTTTCCTGAAAAGTATGAAACATTGACAAAAAATCAGTAAGGTTTAGAATGAAAACATCTAACCATGCTCATTGATTGGAAAATCCAACATGTTCAGATGTCAATTCCAAATGGACATATAAATTCAATGCAATCATAAACAAAATTCCAGGAAATATTTTCATATATATTTACAAGCTGATTCTAAAATTTATATGGGAATGCAAAGGAATGAGAATAACCAAAGCAATTCTGAAAAGGAATGAAATAGGAAGGCCCTTGTTATCCTATGTCAAGACTTACTGTCCCCTTTGGATGGTAGTCACTATACACAATGCAGACCTAAGGAGTGGGGAGTTATGTTCCCTTCACTGAGGGGGAGTATTTACATAAATTATTCTGCATAGGATTTCTGCATAGGAGGTTTGCCTCTTCTCCTTTTATTTGTTTTTTCATTCATTCATCCAATCATTTATTTTTATCACATGGACTCCTGGTTATTTATTTTATACTTTGGGTTATACATCACCACTACTTTATTTATTTTGTTCCTTAAATTGTTTGAGCTTGACAACTCACTCCTGTATCATGGTCAGCCTGGATGCACCCCTCATGCTGGTACCCTAATGACTTAGTGCTTGGACTGGTCTGTTCCCCAGGCAAGACCTTATAGAACTGGCTTCTAGAGGGTGAAAAGGCCTAGCTGCCACTACCCTAGAAAGATAAGGAGAAAACAGGGTGAAAACAGGGTGGGGGGATCTCAGCATTCAATCTATGTATATGATCACCAAGTACTAATGCTATTAGTAAAGTACTCCTGCCTTCATTTGATGAATTCCATTTCAGAGACTGCAGTTTTTATCTTATCCAAAGATTCAACACCCTCTTTCCTTTAGGAAGCAGAATTGTAAGGCAGACTTTAAGCAGCTTGGAATGGGGAACAGGCTTGAGGTCAAATCTTTCTTAAACAGCAGCTCAACCCATTTTTATTTTAGCCTCACACTTTTATCCTGAGTTCCAGAGGTCCTTGGGGCCTCCATTCCTCAGTATCTTTAGGATACCATGATATATACAGGGGTTACTTCTACTCTTTCCTCCCTACCTACTTAAGTTTCTGCTCTCTCAGATCTTCTAAATGAGTTTTCTTCTCAGCCATCTTCCAAAATGGTATTTTTGTTATCTCTTCTTCTGTTTGCCCTGTCTTGGTGGGATTATGTCTGTAGAAAACTAAAGCTGGCCACAAATTCTTTGCTATTCCTCCAGTTGTGGGGCAAAATCTAATTCCCTCCCTTGAATATAAACTTTCTTCATGGTTTGCTTGATCAATAGGATGTAGCAGAAGTGACAACTTAGCACTTTCTACAACCAGGCCTCAAGAGACTGGCAGCTTACAATGCCACATCCTGTCTTTTGGAACACTCTCTATTGGAGCCCAGCCACCATATTGTGAGGAAGCCCAAGAGCCACATGAATAAATGAAGGGTCTTTGCCATTGGGCCAGGCTGAGTTCACAGGTGACAGTCAGTGGTATGTTGGCAGCCATGTTGGCTATCTTGGAAGAAGCATCTCTAGTCTCAGTCATGGTAACTCCAACTGATACAGTATGGAGTACATCAGTCTGTTCAGCCAAGCTTTCCCTGATTTCCTGACCACAAAATCATTAGTGTATTAAGTTTTGAAGTCTCCAAGTTTTGGGGTAATTTCTTAGACAGCAATAGATCACCAACACAATGCTTTAAAAAATTCCTTTTCTGTAGTATATTAATTTTCTAGGGCTGCTATAACAAAACACCACAGTCTGAGGGGCTTCAACAACAGAATTTTATTTTCTCACAGTCTGGAGGCTGAAAGTCCAGTATTAAGGTGTCAGCAGGTTTGGTTTCTCTTGAGGCCTCACTCTTCAGGTTGCAGATTGCTGCCTTCTTGCTGTGTCTTTGCATGGTCATTTTCTCTGTGCATGCATTCACTCCTTTTTCTCCAAGACAAATTTGTATCCAAATTCTTCTGATAAGAATATAGTTTAAAATGGAGACAGACCAACCCCTAATGGCTTCATTTTAACTTAGTGACCTCTTTAAAGACCTTATCTCTAATTATGCTTAACATTCTGATGTACTGGGTGTAAAGACTTCAACTAGGTATAAAGAATCCCAAAAAGGTAAATTTGGAGAGGGGGGACACAATTCGTCCTATAACATTAAAGATGGAGTAAAATAATATGCATGTGTTCAATGTACCACTTTTTTTCCAGGGGTCTATTGGTTTATTTTTCAGCATTATGAGCTGAAAACAGCAAGTAAAAATAAGCCCCTTTAAAATGGCATTTAAGCCTAGTTCATTTCACCCTTTACATAGAACAGAGCATCTGTTTAATGAACACCAAGCATAAGGCAGGAAATATGGCATACAAGATGAGAAAGGAAGTTTGCCCATAAATCTTGTTAGTAGAACCAGTTTTTTAAACAATGCATAAGGGGCAAATAATGTTTACAGTCATTCTGGAATCACAGATTTGGGAAAATTGCCCTGTAAAAGCACCACAAATCTCAGTTCTCCTATCAGAAAATAAGAGGCCCTCAGTGAATGTTGGTCATACCTGTAAGGTAAATTTATTAGCAATATCACTTACATCAATGATTTGGTGTTATATGTTTACATTTACATTTCAGTTGCCTATGACTGACAAAAAAAAAAGCTTAGTGGCTTAAAGCAATAACAGGCACTTATTATCTTTCAAATATGTGGATTTAACAGGGAGTTCCTTCTGCTCTAGCTTGTAATCTATCATGTGATTTCAGCTGGATGGTCTCTGGGCCTGGACCCATCTGAAGGCCTGACTGGGATAGCACCTCTTCTCCATGGGGCCTCTCCTAATGGTCCAATTTCTCACAGAGTAGCTAGGCTTCAACATGGTGGTTCAGACATACCAAAAATTGCAGATATGAAACATGGCTTGACGTCAGCTACCACAGGACATTACATCTACTGCCTTCTAACAGTTAAACAAACATGAGCCAGCATCCGTTCAACATGCAAGGGGACAGTGCACGGGTGTAATTATCAGGTGGTGTGGATCCCTGGGGGGCCATCTTTTAGAGACTGACTGCCACAGGTTCCCTCTGGGTATTTTAGGTAAGTTACTTCTCTGAGCTTGGAGGCTGCAGTAGCCTCCTACCTGGCTTCCCTGTTTCTGCCTTTGCCCTATATCAATCTATTCTCTGCAGTTAGAAAGGTCCCATTAAAACTTAGGTCAGATTAGTTCTCAGCTCAAAACCCAGCCCTGGTTCTCACTCAGGATAAGCTCACAGCCACCCCTTACAATGTCCTACACGGTGCTCCCTCTTCTGCCCTGGCCTGTCTCCCACACTTTCACCCACTTCACCCTCTGCAGCCACAGAGACTTCCTCCCTCCTCGAATGCCAGACAAGCTCCTTCCTCAGGATCTTTCAGCTTGCTGCTCCCTCTGCTTAGGACACTATTCTCAATGTATTTTCCTGGAGCACTCGCTCATCTCCTTCCAGCCTTTACTCAAATGCTGCCTCAGAGAACTTCGATTGTCTCTTAAGTGGCTGCCTCTCTTCCACCTAGTTGTCATTCTCTATCTCCACTCCTTCCTTGAGGTTTTTTTCTTTTCCAAAGTACATAACATCATCTAATACAGTGTACCATTTACTGAATTACTTTGTATATTTTTTCCTTACCCACACGAATGTAAGCTCTTTGAGGGCAGTGGGGTTCTTTATAACAATTGTATTAAAATATAATTCATATACCATAATATTCACCCCTTTAAAGTGTACAATGTGATGATTTTTAGTATGTTAACAGACTAGCACAACCACAGCCAAATGATCTAATTTTAGGTTAGTTTCATCACCCTAAAAGGAACCCCATCCCATTAGTGGACATTCTCCACTCCTCTCCCAAAGTCTGACAACCACTAATCTCCTTCCTGTCTCTATGAATATATTCTTTCCTGAATATTTCAGGTACATGAATTATACAATAATTGATCCTTTGTGTCTGGTTTCTTTCATTTAGTAACATGTTTTCAAGGTTCATCCATATTGTGGCATATATCAATACTTCATTCTTTTTGTGGCTGAATTATTCCACTGTACAGATAGACCCAAATTTGTTTACCAGTTATTCAGTTGATGGACAGTTGGGTTGTTCCCACTCTTAAGCTATTATGAATAATGCTGCTGTGAACATTCGTGAACTAATTTTTGCGTGGACATATGGTTTCATTTCTCCTGGGTATATACCCAAGAGCAGAATTGCTGGATCATATGTCATTTCTATGTTTAGCTTTTCCAGGAACATCCAAAGCTGTTCAGTAGCTCTACCTCTTTGCATCCTAACCAACAATGTACAGGGGTTCCAATTTCTCTACATTCTGCTCAACACTTGTTATTTTCTGCTTTTTTTAAATCATTAGGTGGTTGTCTCGTTGTGGTTTTGATTTGCATTTCTCTAATGACAAATGATGCTGAGCATCTTTTCATGGGCTTATTGACCAAAGTATAGATTCTTTGGAGAAACAGCTATTCAAGTTCTTTGCCCATATTTTAATTAGGTTACTTGTCTTTGGGTCCTCTGTTTCTCAAACCCCCAAACCAAACCATCAGTAAGTCTTCCCACATCTACCTTCAAATTATATCTAGAATCTGACCACTGCCCGTGACCTCTGATCACTTTCCTACCACACTGGTTCAAGTCACCAGGACACAAAAATGCCCTTATAAAAAGAAAATGAGAGGTGGAGCCAACATGGTGGCATGAGTAGGACAGTGGGAATCTCCTCCCAAAAACATATATATTTTTTAAAATACAACAAATACAACTAATCCTAAAAGAGAGACCAGAAGACACAGGACAACAGCCAGACTATATCCACACGTGCGAGAGCCCAGCGCCTGGTGAAAGGGGTAAGATACAAGCCCCGGCCTGGCAGGACCCGAACACATCTCCTCCCAGCTCCCAGCGGGAGGAGAGGAGTCAGAGCGGGGAGGGAGAGGGAGCCCAGGATGGCTGAACACCCAGCCCCAGCCATCCGCACCAGAGCGCAGACACAGTGCATGCGTGGGATCCTGGATACTAGGGAAACAGGGAAGCAGGACCGGTGAGTGGATCCCGAAGCTGATGCCCCATGACAAAGAAAAGAGAGTGCTTTTTAAAAGTCTTAAAGCAACAGGGATGCAACAGCTGGACAAAAACAACACAGGTCACAGTCCAGTAGACGGAAATTACAGGGAAAACCGGGCGTACTAACCCCCTGGGCAACAGCTCTGAGACCCCTCACGGAGGTAAACAGCCAAACAGCCCCCCATCCATTACCCCTCCGGGGCCCTGCCAAAGCAGAGAAGCAGCCTGAGGTGGTGACACCCTCAGCAAGGGAGCTTCCTCCATATCGGCCCGGCAAGACACAAAGACCCAGTCTACACGCAATTACCCAACACAAGCCACTAGGGATCACAGTTGTCCCAGTAAAGAAAGGCCAGTAGCAAGTGGAAAGTTTGCGCCCCCCCCCCAGCTGACAGTCAATAGCACCTGTCAACATGAAAAGGCAAAAAAATATGATCCAGACAAGACTAACCCAGACAGCTTCAGCATCTGCTACATCTTCCCATGAGAAGAAACCTGGGGAGATAGATTTAACCAGTCTTCCTGAAAAAGAATTCAAAACAAAAGTCATAACCATCCTGATGGACTTGCAGAGAAATATGCAAGAACTGAGGAAGGAGAATACAGAAATAAAACAAGGACTTCAAAACAGAATGGATGAGATACAAGAGACCATTAATGGACTAGAAAACAGAGACTAAGAATGCAGAGAGGCTGATGCAGAGAGAGATAAAAGGATCTCCAGGAATGAAAGAATTCTAAGAGAGCTGAGTGACCAATCGAAACGGAACAATATCCGCATGATAGGGGTACCAGAGAAGAAGAGAGAGGAAAAAAGGACAGAAAGTGTCTTTGAAGAAATAATTGCTGAAAACTTCCCCAAACTAGGGGAGGAAATGGCGTCTCAGACACAGAGGTACACAGAACTCCCATGACAGGGATCTAAGGAGGGCAACACCAAGACACATAATAATTAAAATGGCAAAGATCAAAGATAAGGACAAAGTATTAAAGGCATCCAGAGAGAAAAAAAAAGGTTACCTGCAAAGGAAAACCCATCAGGCTATCATCAGACTTCTCAACAGAAACACTACAGGGCAGAAGAGAATGGCATGATATACTTAATGCAATAAAACAGAATGGCCTTGAACCAAGACTACTGTATCCAGCACGACTATCATTTATATATGAAGGAGGGATTAAACAATTTCCAGACAAGCAAAAGATGAGGGAATTTGCCTCCCACAAACCACCTCTACAGGGCATCTTACAGGGACTGCTCTAGATGGGAGCACTCCTAAAAAGAGTACAGAACAAAACACCCAACATATGAAGAAGGGAGGAGGAGGAATAAGAAGTGAGAGAAATAAAGAATCATCAGACCATGTTTATAATAGCTCAACAAGCGAGTTAAGTTAGACAGTAAGATAGTAAAGAAGCTAACCCTGAACCTTTGGTAACCACAAACTTAAAGCTTGCAATGGCAATCAGTACATACCTTTCAATAATCACCCTAAATGTAAATGGACTGAATGCACCAATCAAAAGACACAGAGTAATAGAATGGATAAAAAAGCAAGATCCATCCATGTGCTGCTTACAAGAGAATAACGTTAAACCCAAAGACATGCACAGACTTAAAGTCAAGGGATGGAAAAAAGTATTTCATGCAAACAACAGAGAGAAAAAAGCAGGTGTTGCAATTCTAGTATCAGACAAACAGACTTCAAAATAAAGAAAGTAACAAAAGATAAAGAAGGACATTACATAACGATAAAGGGCTCAGTCCAACAAGAGGATATAACCATTATAAATATATATGCACCCAAAACAGGAGCACCAACATATCTGAAACAAATACTAACAGAACTAAAGGAGGAAATAGAATGCAATGCATTCATTCTGGGAGACTTCAACACACCACTCACTCCAAAGGACAGATCCACCAGACAGAAAATTAGTAAGGACACAGAGGCACTGAACAGTACACTAGAACAGATGGACCTAATAGACATCTACAGAACTCTACATCCAAAAGCAACAGGATACACAATCTTCTCAAGTGCACATGGAACATTCCCCAGAATAGACCACATACTAGGCCTCAAAAAGAGCCTCAGTAAATTCCAAAAGATTGAAATCCTACCAACCAACTTTTCAGACCACAAAGGCATAAAACTAGAAATAAACTGTACAAAGAAAGCAAAAAGGCTCATAAACACATGAAGGCTTAACAACACCTAAATAATCAATGGATCAATGACCAAATCAAAATGGAGATCCAGCAATATATGGAAAAAAATGACAACAACAACACAAAGCCCCAACTACTGTGGGATGCAGCAAAAGCAGTCTTAAGAGGAAAGTATATAGCAATACAGGCATATTTAAAGAAGGAAGATCAACCCCAAATGAATGGTCTAATGTCACAATTATCGAAATTGGAAAAAGAAGAACAAATGAGGCCTAAGGTCAGCAGAAGGAGGAACATAATAAAGATCAGAGAAGAAATAAATAATATTGAGAAGAATAAAACAATAGCAAAAATCAATGAAACCAAGAGCTGGTTCTTCGAGAAAATAAACAAAATAGATAAGCCTCTAGGCAGACTTATTAAGAGGAAAAGAAAGTCAACACAAATCAGCAGAATCAGAAATGAAAAAGGAAAAATCACGACAGACCCCACAGAAATACAAAGAATTATTAGAGAGTACTATGAAAACCTATATGCTAACAAGCTGGTAAACCAAGGAGAAATGGACAACTTCGAGAAAAATACAACCTTCCAAGACTGACCCAGAAAGAAACAGAAAATCTAAACAGAACAATTACCAGCAATGAAATTGAAGCGGTAATCAAAAAACTACCAAAGAACAAAACCCCCCGGCCAGACGGATTTACCTTGGAATTTTATCAGACATACAGGGAAGACATAATACCCATTCTCCTTAAAGTTTTCCAAAAAATTGAAGAGGAGGGAATACTCCCAAACTCATTCTTTGAAGCCAACATCACCCTAAGACCAAAACCAGGCAAAGACCCCACCAAAAAAGAAAACTACAGACCAATATCCCTGATGAATGTAGATGCAAAAATACTCAACAAAATATTAGCAAACTGAATTGAAAAATACATCAAAAGGATCGTACACCATGACCAAGTGGGATTCATCCCAGGGATGCAAGGATGGTACAACATTCGAAAATCCGTCAACATCATCCACCACATCAACAAAAAGAAAGACAAAAACCACATGATGATCTCCATAGATGCTGAAAAAGCATTTGACAAAATTCAACATCCATTCATGATAAAAACTCTCAGCAAAATGGGAATAGAGGGCAAGTACCTCAACATAATAAAGGCCATTTATGATAAACCCACAGCCAACATTATACTGAACAGCGAGAAGCTGAAAGCTTCTCCTCTGAGATTGGGAACTAGACAGGGATGCCCACTCTCCCCACTGTTATTTAACATAGTACTGGAGGTCCTAGCCATGGCAATCAGACAAAACAAAGAAATACAAGGAATCCAGATTGGTAAAGAAGAAGTTAAACTGTCACTACTTGCAGATGACATGATATTGTACATAAAAAACCCTAAAGACTCCACTCCAAAACTACTAGAACTGATATCGGAATACAGCAAAGTTGCAGGATACAAAATTAACACACAGAAATCTGTGGCTTTCTATACACTAACAATGAACCAATAGAAAGAGTAATCAGGAAAACAACTCCATTCACAATTGCATCAAAAAGAATAAAATACCTAGGAATAAACCTAACCAAAGAAGTGAAAGCCTTCTGAAAACTACGTCACTCTTAAGAGAAATTAAAGGGGACACTAACAAATGGAAACTCATCCCATGCTCTTGGCTAGGAAGAATTAATATCGTCAAAAAGGCCATCCTGCCCAAAGCAATATACAGATTTGATGCAATCCCTATCAAACTACCAGCAACATTCTTCAATGAACTGGAACAAATAATTCAAAAATTCATATGGAAACACCAAAGACCCCAAATAGCCAAAGCAATCCTGAAAAAGAAGAATAAAGTAGGGGGCATCTCACTCCCCAACTTCAAGCTCTACTACAAAGCCATAGTAATCAAGACAATTTGGTACTGGCACAAGAACAGAACCCACAGACCAGTGTAACAGATTAGAGACTCCAGACATTAACCCAGACATATATGGTCAATTAATATTTGATAAAGGAGCCATGGACATACAATGGGGAAATGACAGTCTCTTCAACAGATGGTGCTGGCAAAACTGGACAGCTACATGTAGGAGAATGAAACTGGACCACTGTCTAACCCCATATACAAAAGTAAATTCAAAATGGATCAAAGACCTGAATGTAAGTCATGAAACCATTAAACTCTTGGAAAAAAAACATAGGCAAAAACCTCTTAGACATAAACATGAGTGACCTCTTCTTGAACATATCTCCCCGGGCAAGGAAAACAACAGCAAAAATGAAAAAGTGGGACTATATCAAGCTGAAAAGCTTCTGTACAGCAAAAGACACCATTAATAGAACAAAAAGGAACCCTACAGTATGGGAGAATATATTTGTAAATGACAGATCCAATAAAGAGTTGATGTTCAAAATATATAAAGAGTTCACACACCTCAACAAACAAAAAAAACACATAACTCAATTAAAAAATGGGCAGAGGAACTGAACAGACAGTTCTCCAAAAAAGAAATACAGATGGCCAACAGACACATGAAAAGATGCTCCACATCACTAATTATCAGAGAAATCCAAATTAAAACTACAATGAGATATAACCTCACACCAGTAAGGATGGCTGCCATCCAAAAGACAAACAACAACAAATGTTGGCGAGGCTGTGGAGAAAGGGGAATGCTCCTACACTGCTGGTGGGAATGTAAATTAGTTCAACCATTGTGGAAAGCAGTATGGAGGTTCAGGAAAATGCTCAAAACAGACTTACCATTTGACCCAGGAATTCCACTCCTACAAATTTACCCTAAGAATGCAGCAATCAAGTTTGAGGAACACAGATGCACCCCCATGTTTATCGCAGCACTATTTACAATAGCCAAGAACTGGAAGCAACCTAAATGTCCATCGGTAGATGAATGGATAAAGAAGATGTGGTACATATACACAATGGAATACTACTCAGCCATAAGAAGAGGGCAAATCCTACCATTTGCAGCAACATGGATGGAGCTGGAGGGTATTATGCTCAGTGAAATAAGCCAAGTGGAGAAAGAGAAATACCAAATGATTTCCCTCATCTGTGGAGTATTAGAACAAAGGAAAAACTGAAGGAACAAAACAGCAGCAGAATCACAGAACCCAAGAATGGACTAACAGCTACCAAAGGGAAAGGGACTGGGGAGGATGGGTGGGTAGGGAGGGATAAGGAGAGGGGGAAGAAGAAGGGGGGTCTTCAGATTAGCATGCATGGGGTGGGGTAGGAGAAAGAGGAGGGCTGTACAACACAGAGAAGACAAGTAGTGATTCTACAACATTTTGCTATGCTGATGGACAGTGACTGTAAAAGGGTTTATAGGGGGGACCTGATATAGGGGAGAGCCTAGTAAATATAATATTCTTCATGTAAGTGTAGATTAATGATAACAAAAAAAAAGAAGAAAGAAAGAAAAGGGGGATTACTCCCTGATAGGGTAAAACTAATTGTAAATCAACAATTAATGCATGCTTTAAACATCCTTAATTTTGATCACTTAAAGGGTGTCAGATGATTGGCTATGGAGGTACATTTTTCTGATAATATTCCTTTCTCTTTAAAAAAAAAAGCAGTTCCTGTGTGGTGACCTCCAATGAGTTCTACAGAATGGTATAAAGGGCATATCAAAGTGTGGGCAAAGGGTCTGTTTGTGTTTATACAGAGGATCAAAGCCTAATTTGGCTACCCAGAAAATGAACTAAGATACGATATGAAGAAGAACTTCCAACATCAGCACTCTCTGGAAGACTCATACCAGAAGATGATGATCAAAAATCCTCAACAAAGATCCAGGCACTGCAGCTGTAGCTGCATTCATCCCACTGGATCCTGGACTTGCCATGGGAATGAAGAAGGAGATATCTAAGCTGGCCTGTGCATACAGTAAAACAACAAATTTGACTGGATCTATACTGTTGAAACTCAACCAAGAATTAGGAGAAGTGCAAGTTGTAGCGCTCCAAAATCTTACAACTACAGACTATCTACTGTTAAAAGAACATATGGGATGTGAACAGTTCCCAGGAATGGGTTGTTTTAATTTGTCTGATTTCTCTCAGACTGTTCAAGTACAGTTGGAAAATATCCATCAGATCATAGATAAATTTTCACAAATGCCTAGGATGGCCTAACTGGTTTTCTTGGTTTCACTGGAGATGGCTGGTAATATAGATCTGCTTTGGTTATGTAACTGTATTCCTATTATGTTAATGTGTGTGCACAATTTAATTAGTAGCTTAAAACCTATACATGCTTAAGTTACTCTACAGGAAGATATGTCAAAGAAATAATCAATCTTCCCCTGTTTTCTTCTGCCTGCTACTTCTATAGCTATCCTTCTTCCTTCCTAATTATAACCCTTAAATTGAATTCGTGCCTCATATCGAATTTACCGAGTATCATAATTCCTCCAAGTGGTAAAGATACCTCAAGACAAATGCTGGGCATAGAAGCCACAGGGCATAAATCTGCAAAGAAGTAAAAAGCTAACCTTTTCAAACAATATGGCCTCTCTCTCACTTACCAACTTTACATTTCCCTATAAGGGCCTGGAAGATGACTGGTTAGCCAGAGACGGGTAAGATTCCTCAAGGGAAGAACAACCAAAGACAGGCACAGTCACAGGGGGGCCATCAGGTGAGAACTTGGGGATCAACAGAGGTGAGGCTTAGAACCTCATCCCCCCTGTTTTGAGAGAAATCTTCTGCATCCATGGATGTTTTATTGCCCTTGTCTAGCTTGGATTAACACATAGTCTACAGGCACACACCTGATCATCTACATTTGCTCTCTTACAACACTAAACTATGTTTTCTACCTTTATGTTGCATCTACCTACCACCTCAGCATTTTATTAAAAATAATAATAATAATAATAATAATAATAATAACAATAATAAAGGGAGAAATGTGGGATCCACATATAAATCAAGTATAAAAATCAAACGAATATTCATATTTGACCTGATTGTTTATAGTTCATAATGCGTGATGAAAACTAAAAGTTTCTGTGATGACTGCCCTTGTACTGTTCACCATGTAAGAACTTATTCACTATGTAAGAATTTGTTCACCATGTAAGAACTTGTTTGTTATGCTTCAGAAGATTGGAGACTGACGAAAATTAGGCTTGGGGTGGATTAATGATTGTGCATTGAGCATTGACTCCCCTACACAAAATTTTATTGTTGTTAACAACCATTTGATCAATAAATATGAGAGATGCCCTCTCAAAAAAAAAAAAGAAAGAAAACGATCCTTTACACAAGTCTCCCTCTGCCTAAAGGGCTAGTTCTCTCTCTCTCAATATTCAGATCTCAGCCTCTCTTCAAGGAGTTTTCATTGACATGCCCCTCTAAGGTTGCTTCTGATTCACCCCCAGCTTTCTTTGGCCATTACAACATTTCTCTGCCTTCCTATTCCTTATCACTATGATAAAATTGTATTTTATATGAATGTTTCTGTTCTACTCCATTTCTCTAAATATGTATGGACCTTCTAGACTGTGAAGTACCTAGAGCCTAGCCATCAAATATTTATCAAATTATCAAATGAATTATCTTTAAGGTTCTTCTGTCCCTGGGAATGCTGTAATTAATAAAATAATGTTAATTTGGTGATTTTATTAAACTTGGTGGTGTTGTTGTGGTAAGAAAATGAGATACTAACATGCAGGAAAGTACTCCATAAATATGAAAGTCATCTGAATATAAGGAGATATTCCTATTTATAAACATTCAAGTTTTCCTAAAATAAGCATCTTTTCTGAAGAAGTTGGGCCCTTGCTTATAACATCTTTCTGGCCAAGGCAATCTCACAGGCTGAAAGGAATACATGTGGGCACTGAAGATTAAGGGCAAAGTTCACATGCCACCCTTATGTTACACTGTTCTGTGAAGGTTGCTTTGGCTTTATTGTATGGGTTACAGGTGTTAAAATATAAAGCACTTAGTATGGGGCAACGCCTTCTAAATGGAACTGTTAGCTTTTTCTGCTTTGACACCAGTCACCAAAGTGTGCTGAGCAACTTCCCAGCAGCCCTCCAGCCACATAATACAATGTCACATGCATGGAGAATTTGTCTTAGTTCAAATCTTTTTACCTAGGCTTCCAGGTCTTTTTTGTACCTTGAACAAAAGAAAAAATGCACGTTCATAGCCTATAGTATGATTATACATGACATTTTCCTCCTTTTCCTAGTTTTCATAAAAGTTTTTTTAATGCTTCCTTTGGCTTTTAAATTTTACTGCAAATGTTTGACCTTAGAGCTTTCCAGGTCTTTCCTGTCAGACGTTTCAGAGGTGGTTGTCACACAACTTGGACCCTTTCCTGATCCACTGACTACACTCCATACACTCAGCATCCACACAGCATCCATCCTTTCTGTCTCCCTCCCTCAAAATCGGCAAAGGAGAACAAGAAAATATAAGCACCCTGACATGAGATTTATTTATCCTTGGTGTGATATGTCTTGACTAAGGGACAGACATGGTGCACAGTAAATTATATCCAGCCACCCAGTAGGATTTTGGCCACTGTGGCTCTCTGAGAAGACGGAGAGATTTTGAGCAAAAGGTGATGGAGGTGTGTGTTTCCTCCTCACTTGTGAAAGCTAAAACTAGTTTTTCTTAAATCTCAGTTTCTTAATTTAAAGCAATCCTTGCCCTGTCAGTAGGCAGCACAGTTAGTCCTGCAGAGCACCTTTTCCCAGAATATACTCCACAGACCACAAGAGGCTCAAGGTGGTCCTTGATAGAGACTCACGGCCAAATAATTCTAGACTCTCCACACACCATGAACTCCTGCAGGACCTAATCAATGCGTATTAGCATAGTGAAGCCTCAGAGATTTTCAGTAAGAGAAAAATATCTAATTTTGCTTAGCTCTACATTTCCTCTATTTACATGCACCACAGAACTCCTTCCCACACACTTATCATCTCTTAGACTCAGTGTCCCATGGAATACCTCTTGGGAAACACTTTGTAGGCTGATGGATTTGTTCACAAATCCAATTAACTTTATCTCAGACCTTGAGAATCTCAGGAAGAGGTAATGGGTGTTACATTTTCTTACTAAACTGTTCCTTGAATAGTGACTCTGCCCCAAATTATGCCAGAAGTGCAAATGGTTTCATAAACAACAGAACAGAAACCTTCACCAAAGCCTCAATATTCGTGTTGAAGAAATTTGACATTCGAATGATAGACATTTTTCTCTCAAGTACATCCCACCCATGTAACTTCACATTTGGGGAAGCATCTTTCAGGTGAACTCCATAACATTTTGTAAATTCGGTTACAGAATTAATCACTTTCTCTCTCTGCTTTATTTTAAATGGGGGGAAACTTCCAGAAAATAAAGGTACTTATGTTGAAAATAAACATAAAGTCAAGCTTCCTCAGGAAATAAATGATCAAGAGGAGTTTTGAGGTAGGATTAGAGGATAATAATAAGATGAAGGAAGGAAGATAGACAATCTAGGGAGAGAAACACTTGCAAAGGTAGAGAAGGGAGGACAATGTAGTCAGCTGGGCTGGAGCCAGGGAGGAGGCTGGGATGGAGGCTGGGGACGGACCACAGTAAGGCTCTTTGTGTTAATTACAAGACTTTCTTATAAGCAGAGGGGCGCTTTTGAGGAGTATTTTTTGGAGTGGGGTGTCACCTGATTATAGAGCCATCACTCTGGCTGCCTGGTAAATTGAAAGTTGGGATGGAAGAGATGCAAGTTGGAATAAAGCAGACAGATTAGGCGGCTACTGTGCTAGTCCCTGGCAAGAAATGACAGAGGCTTGAACTGAGAAGGGGGCAGAAAGAAAGGAACTGGAGAGGAAGTGAGACATGAGTGGTGGTGAGGAGGAACTGATGAGCAGAAGGGTTGAGATGTGGGCTGACTCCAGTGAATGATGGTCACTGGCTCCTCTCCTTCTCTGTGGGTCACTGCAAAGAGCTCTGTTCTGGGCATCAGGATGTCCAGTGCTTATTCCAGTGATGCCATCATTTGCCTTTTTAAGCTTGACCGTTCGTTTGCCAATCTGGGTTCAGAACATTTGGTAAAATAAGACCCATGGGCTGACTCCCAGCCCCAGTACCCTGGGAATTCTATGTTCTAATTAAAAGTCATCATACACTTACCATGTTCTGCCTTAATTATATATTGCTCTGATTCTCTATTGCTACCTAAAAACCTAACAACTCCCCCCGCCCCAAAACATAGTGGCTTAAAACAACGATTTGTTATTATTTCTCATGGTTCTATGGATGGACTGGGCTGAGTTGAGGATTCTTACTCGGTCTTCGCATGCTGGGTCTGTAGTCATCTGAGACTCACCTGGGATGCACATTCGAGATGGCACACTCACATGGCTGGCAATTGAGGTTGGCCATTGGCTGGGAGCTCCACGAGAGCTACTGCCTAATATGCCTGTCCACATGGTTGGGCTCATTAAAGAATTGTAAAAAGGTCCAAAAAGAGCATTGTAAGAGAAATCTTCCCAGGTACCCAGGAAAAATCTGCAAGGCTACTTTGGAGCTAGCAAGTTCCAGAAAACCATTTCAGTTGCATTCATTAGTCAAGCAAGTCACTACAGCCAGCCTAAATTTAAAGGAGAGAATAATTAGACTGCACCTACTATTGAGAAAAGAGCAAAGTCACATTAGAGAAAAACATGCAAGAAAGGAAATGTTGTTGCTAATTCGGGGAAATACAATCTATTATATAGGTATTTGAAAATATTCCCAATTGTTTCCCATTTACTTTGTGATAACAGAGAACTTTACTTTTTTTACCATCCCTATGCTTCCCCCTTCCCTTTGTTCCCAGTCCACCCTCCATCCCACTCTATGTCAAGAACAATGTCATACACATGCCAGGAAGTCAATGGTTTTTGTTTGTCAGTGGATTTCGGTTCCCTGAGGACAACAAAGAGCAGCAAATAGATTTTCACAAGATTATTTTATGGATGTAGACGAACCCTTACTCCTCTCAAGATGGCCTTCCTCTCATTGTAACTACAGGTTGCAGGGGTGCAAGTGTCAAAATGGAAGAATTGCAGAAATCTGGTGGGTAGGCTGGCAGCATGGAGTGGAGGGAAATGCACCTGCTCTGTACCAACGGTGACTGGCTTTGACCATGAGCTGTATCAATGGGACCCACCATGAAGGGAAAAGATGACAATGGCTTTGTTGGAGCATCCAACTCTTACCAGTCCTATTATTATTTCTGATCTTCACAATCACCATGCAAGGTGGATATTTCGCTCCGTTTTACAGATGGGAAACCAGTGGGTGGACATGGCTAAGGAGATTGCCTGGGACTGCACAGTGGGTGAGGGACGAAGCTTGAGAGGTCTTGCTATCCTGCTCCTGACACCAAAACATGCTGCCCTTCATCCATTCTATAGTTTAACCTCATGTACCTGTCTCCAGGTCTACAATCCAATTTATCACCTCTAGAAGAAAATGTAAATTGTAGGGACTGGCACTCAAAAATTAGAAACCTGCCCAATGGAGTGTGCCCTTATTTAGGCCAGCACCTGTTATTTATTTATTTATTTTTTTAGTGCCATGCATGAGTTCAGGAAAGCACCTCTGCAAATATTCTCGGAAACAGACTGATTGCTGCTAATTCTCTTAACATGAAAGAGGGAAATGACTGGCTTCTTTCAAATTCTGATAAAGAATTGTAGTGAGAAACAATATGTGTACTGAAGCACAAAACTGGTTTTCTATTCAAGCTTTGCCAGAGAGGTTGTGTAAGGCTTGCGGCATTTGGTGAAAGGGAGATTCATCTGCGGTGAGTGGAATTCTAGGCTTGCTGGGGTCCATGTGATTTATGTCCAGCGTTCCATCTTGGCTCCATCTTCTCACACAATCACACAAGCCTGAAATTTAGGGGTGCTCCTCAACTTTCCATTCTTTTTTATCCTCCTTATAAACTGGGTCTTGTTATCAGACCTCATAAATGCCCTAGATCCTTTCCCTCCTCTCCAGGCCCACCAGAGCAGCCCTGGCTCAGACTTCCCTCATCCTCACCTTGCAGTGCATCACCTTCTGATCTCCACAGCTGCTTGACACACATCATCCTCCCCTCTTTCCTCCCCTCTTCCTCCTCATAAGTAGCAGTTCTCAAATGGAGGTGTAGAGAAGAACCACCCAGGAAGCTCATGTCTTAATCAGTTTGGGCTACCATACAAAATACCACAGAACAGGTAGCTGAGACAACAGGAATTTATCACTGACATTTCTGGAGGCTGAAGTCCAAGAACCAGGTACCAGCAAGATCAGTTAGCTTTGTTCCTGGTTTACAGACAGCCACCTTCTTCCTGTGTCCTTACATGGCAGAGAGAGAGTGTAAGCTCTCTGGTGTCTCTTCTTTTAAGGGCACTAATCCCATGATGAGGGCCCCACCCTCCTGATCTCATGTAGGCCTAATTATGTCTCAAAGATCCCATCTCTGAATACCATGCGGCCTCACTCTGCTTAACACACTTCAGTGAACCTATCACCTGTAAAAGTCGTTTCCTAATGGTGGGTCACAACTCAACAATGAATCTCAAAGTCACAGTGGGTTGCCAGAGCATTTTTTTAAAAGAAGAATAGAACAGAGTTTTTTAAATTGAGTTCACTGAATTTATTCAAAGTAACTCTTCTTTCATGAAACATGGTGTCACTTTAGAGTTCAATCTTGTTCGTGCCATCACTTCTTACTTCCACCTACCTAATGATCATCCTTCAAAACCCAACCGAGGCATCAAGTCCCTCTGCAACCTTCCCTTTCGCATGCACTCTCTTATCATTCCTCCCATGTTTATAGGGGTCTTCTCACGTCACTCTAGTGTAAATTTCTCATCTTAATAATTTATGGGTATATCTATTTCTTTCCTTTGGGGGCCTCTTTTGAAGGTAGGAACTGTGTCCTGTACATTTTAATGTACTTAACCCAGAATTCACCGTCAGGCATCGATCGTGATGCCTGCTCAGTGAACGCATGCTGTGTTCGTCAGAATTCTCTAGAGAAATAGAACCAACAGGAGATATATATATATTACATAAGATACTTTATATATAAGGAATATAAGATACATATATATATGGAGATATAAGATATATATCTCCTATTGAACCTATTGAAAAAAGAGATATAGATAATGATGGATAGATAGATAATAGATCTTCTACTGGTTCTGTCTTTCTAGAGGACTCTAGACAAATACACACAGACCACACAAACACAACGGAGGTATTTGTTCCATTCACTGATGAATCCCAAATGATACCTCATAATGTGGTCAATAAATGGGTTGAGTGAATATATGAATTAAGAAAATTTAGCTTACACCTATTGCAGTGTTGGACAACTTGTTAAAGGCTTTGAGCCCTAGTCTCCTGAATTATAAAAGGCTTTAGTGCTTCTTATTGAAGGTTAAAAGAGAGAATTCCTAGCACAGTGCCTAGAACACAAGTGTTTATTTTTGTGGCTGAAGTTTCTGCCACTGCTGTTATTTACCAGCAGCTCATCTTGCCTCACAGCCGAAGCACCAGGACAGGCCCTTCTTCCTCAGCCCTGCACCCTTAGCCAGTTATCAAAAAGAAAAAATACTTAATGAAGTAAATGTAATTCATCTAATGACTGCATCATATCCTCTGTACTATGTAGACTTAATAAAGGAATTTCATGCAAATCACTGAAATGATAGAGAACATTCTGAAAGGCTTCTAGAGATTGGAAGTAGAAATTTGGAATGCAGCATCTCATTATTACTAAATATTATTTTTAAATGTCATGAGCATTATTCTTATTTACTGGTCAATATTTGCTATTTTAGTTTGGTGAAGGGAAAATATTTTATAGAAGTTCATTCAGGTTCTCTTTCATAAATCCTCATTTTTCTAAAGGGACATGTTTATTTGATCATGAATTTTTCTACCATGATTTCCAGGATCCTAACCTCCACAGCTGAATAGGAATCATTAAATTAACGTTTTGAAGAGAGGATATCAGTGTATCCTAACAAAACTCAGAGATTAAAGTATGAAACCAGAATGTCAAGTTGCTAATTTACAGAGAAGAAATATAATAGCAAACCCCACTTTATCAGTAGTCCAACCCAAGCATTCTCTCCTCAGAAAAAAGGAGAAGAAATGGTGATTTTCTTTATAATTTCTATATCTTTAACTTCATTCTAATGATCATTGTAGGGAGCTGGACTTAGCAACACACATCCCTCTGTGTGCACACAACATGCTCAGCTTTTCAACCACCGTCCCTTCCCCACTACACACATCCTTGGTATTTTGAGTGACTTGTCTCTCCAATGGTTAGTTGATTTTTACTTGCTGTCACACATAACTTTTGAAAAGTAACATTCCTTTTCAAGGGTTCTCATGCCTCTCTAGATGACGGTGTTCTGAATTAATGCCCTCCAGGCCTTTCAGTAGAAAGGGCTCTTGGTGAAAAATGCTGGAGTTTATATATCTAAGAATGTCTTTGTGCAGCTTTTCATATGAATGACACCTTGACTGGATACAGGAATCTGGGTCAAACCCTAATCCCCTAAGAATACACAAGATGTCAACCCAGTGACTTTTGGAGTTGACTGTGGAGTAGAGAACTTCTTTCTTCCCCCTCCCTCTGCCTGGAAAATTGATGGTTTTCACCCAGGATGCAGAAGAAGAAATTAAGTTTAATGTCTATTTTCCCAATCCAACCCCCTGCAATTCAGCTAATCAATATATACACCTCTGTCCTAGGCTTTTTTGCATAGCTGTGGTCTCACTTTCCTTGTTCTGTGGTGTCAGACTCAACAGCAAGGTATCTTTGTTTGGTTCTTAATAATCTTTCTTTTGGGACCTTTGCACCTGATTTTCCTCTCCCTAGAACTTTCCTTGTCTGGTTAACTCTTATTAATCCATCAGACCTAAGTTTATTTATCTTCTTCAGAAACCATATGTGCTTTCATTCACCATTATTAACTCTATATCTAGGATAGTTCCTCATATATACTAGGTGCTCAGTACATATTTCTCTAATAAATAAAGAAATAATATGTAAGGATGCTACAAATCTGTAAAGAAAAAATACATAGAACCCAGTACAAAAAGGGCAGAGCATATGAACAAGCAGCTCACAGGAAAAGAAATGTGAGCCAGGTAAACAGAAGTATATAATTTTGGAGGGAGGGATCAATGTAGAAATTGTACATACTCTTTGGTCCAGCAACACTACTCCTACACACAAATATGCTCTCATACACAGAAAGGTATTCATTGCATCATTGTATGAAACAGCTAAGAGTTGGAAATGATTCCAGAGTCCACCCAGAGAGGAACAGTAAATACTTCACATCTGATGTCCAGGGCATAGCACAGAAGCACATTCAGGGGCCCAGTCTCTCTCCAAGTTGTGGCTTTACCACTTTATAGTCCTTTACTTCCACTGTGTGGATGGGGAAAGACTGTGGAAGATGGCATGAGATATTTTATGATCAGCCTGGAAATGATTTCCATCATCCCTGCCCATATTCCACTGGCAAGAACTTAGTCACATGGTCCAACCTCAGTGCAAAAGGGGCTGAGTTCTTCCTGCATACGCAGGAGAGAAATGAAATGTTGATCTGGAAATAGTTCGGAGGTCTTTTGCTAAAGTGCAAAATGCAAGCTTCAGAAATGCACTAGGGGAATGATTTCATGTTTTTTTAAATTGCATTTGATATATTCTCACCCTTAACAATAGTTCACATTTTTATAAGGGTAATGGGATATTGAGTTGGATTTTTCCTGTTACCCTGGTATTAATAGCCAGGGATCAAAGTTAAAATCCAAATGGCTTAGATTCCAATATTCTAAAGAGAACTGTGCCTAAGTACCACCCCCCTCTTTAGTAGTCTCAGTCATCCGCTAGGTACAATTTCAATAAGGAGGAAAGGAAGGAAGGAAGGAGGAGAGCTGTTGGCAGCTCAAGGAGAGCAGCAGCTCTGCCAAGAAGCTTTCCTTCTCTCCCCAGAAGGACCCCAAAAGAAAAGCTGGCAGAGCTGCTGGGTGCCTGCTAGAACTGGATGTTAGCATTTCGTGTTCCCGCCATGTGCTTATGGGGCTAAAGAATCCACATGTCATCCAGGTGCTGTCATCAAAACAAACAGAAGCACGGTGAGAAGTTTCTGGAGAGCTTGTGAGTCCCTAGATTTTGAGAGCCCATATGCGCTCAAGGCAAGAGGCTCACAGCACCAGAAGTGCAAAAGAAAAGTGTAGAGCAACATGCCTGGAAAAGTGTGCCTGGAAGAAAAGTGTGGGTAGATGGAGTGAGTCACCCACATTCCAGTTACCCCATTCTTTGGAGGATTTGGACAATGTTCCTGATTCCTGCAGCTCCTCACAAGGGAGCCTTGTGGTTGAAGGAGGGAACAGAAGCAGTGGAACCACCAGGTAGCCACAGTACGAAAAGACAAATGCATTATTTTTCAAAGAGCCTGGATGATTGAGTGGCTAGAAGGCGAAAAGTGTCCATGTGCAAGTCCATGGTGAGACATGGATCAAGATGAAGTTGAACTTGGCCTCAAGATAACCTCATGCCGTAATTATGGAGACACCAAAGGCTATCCCAGCAGGGGCAACCAACAATCAGAACCAGAAAAGCCAGAAAAAGGCACTGAAATACAGCGATTACTTTCTCAATTCCCATTTCTTTCCCTCAACCAACCCAAGACCTGAATCATAAAGGGAATATGGGGGGTGCCTGTCTCAGAGCTAGACTATGTCCCCCCCCCCAATCTTTCTCCACTCGGAACTATTAGAGGCACTGAAAAGAGAGTTTAGAATTAAAGATTACATTAAGTAAAGTTTGAGGTTGAAGTTTTAAAGTAGACTGGATATTTAGTAATCGAAAGTGATGAAGAAGTTATTGCATCTGCCTGAGATACTCTTGAAGAACAAGAAGGGTGACTTGACAGCTCACGGTAGACTAGAAATAAAGTAAAATTGTTTCATCTTTACACCCCACAGAAGTGTACCCCCTGCATAGTTAACTAAGCTTAAATTACTTTTTTGAATTTAAAGAAGAGAGCTAAAAAGCTGTATCTTTGGGATGTTGTCTGCTTTTTAATTTTACATGGTGTTGAGTAACCATTTTTAATCTTTTTTTTAAGCTTTGCAGAGTTCTTTGCTTATAACTGTCATTATTAATTCTGCCCCATTCACTTTGTCTTCACTTTTCAAGCAGGTTGGTGTTCTGGCTCTATCTGCTATCTGATCACTTTCCTTTTCTTTTCTGTTATTTTTTTTCTATAGTGTCTTTCTCTTGATCCTGACTTTTATTTGGCTAATTTGATCTTCTGCCACAACAGTATAGACATTTTTTACTGCTTCAATAATGATCTGATTTGGTTATTGCACTTTTCATTGTAGATTGATTTTTGTGTATTTGTACACCTCTGGTATCTTCTGGAACGTTTAAAGCAACTCTTGAATTAGAAGTGAACGATTTTAGGGGTTAGGATTACTGGATTTTGAATCTGACACCACCACTTAAAAACTGTGTGACCTTATAATCACAGATAAAGGAATAAAATAAATCAAATCATTGCAAATTCAGTAGAATACATTTCCTAAGAGCAGGAAGAAGCTGGCAGGTTGCATTTTAAGGGCCAGAGACAGGAGGGAAAACATGCAAGATTCAGTGTGATGGAAGTAGGGGTTCCCAAGTTTGTATGCTAAGACATGAGGTCAAGAAGGAGTTAAACCATGAATGCACTTATATGACTGAATCAAGTATCAGTATTTTATCCTGTAGACACCTACATCTAAAGTATATACTCCCCGAAACTATGAAACAGTAAGCCAAGGGCACAAGAATCCTCAGGAGATCTTTGACACATTTCCCTGGGTTGCCAATATTAATTGACAGAAGGAGAACACTATTTCAAGTCAAAACAAACACACACTACAGCATAGAATACCAAATCAAAATAAAATTCTAAGGTAAGCCTGGAGCCTATACAAGTATAGTGTTACCTCTAGGGGCCCATTCCAGGCCCCTGGGAGTGCACATCCACCCCTACAGGCCATTTGGGATGGCAGCTAGGAAAGCCATCAGCAATCCCACAGCATCTCTGTGCAGGCTCCACTGTGCAGAGAAGACTGCCTCTTCCTCCTTCCCAGATGAGCTTTGAGGGGCCACACACTCTCTCCAAGCAAGGGAAAGTGTTCTAATTAGGTGGTTTAACTGTAAAAACATCCCAGCGCTTCAGAAGCCACTGTCTCAGAGATCAACTACAGACAGTGCTCCCCACTAATACTGATGTATTTTCAATTTATGCAGTCCAGAGTGCAGTGGTCTGCACCATCCTCTGCCTCCAGTGATTAATGGCCTGGCCCCAGCTAGGGCCCAAAAAGAAAGAGCCAAGGAAGCAGATGCAATGGGTTTTATATTATCATGACTGCAACAAACTCATTCTGTGGTGTCAGTGCTGACGGCAGGGTTCTGATTATGAAATATGATGCATGTTGAATTTAATGACTTTCTCTGCCCTTCTGGTGAGTTCACTGCTTTCCAATGTCATTTTCTGTTCTCATCTGAGTGGTAATAAAGGGAATATCATTGACTGTGGTAGCTTGTAACCACTGTGTGTTTTACAATAAATTGCATTTCAGGACCTTTCTTCCCAGGAGAAAAGTGCATGGTCAAAAGGATCATTCCAAGGCAGGCTCTGGGGTCCCAGCCTCCAAAACCATGAGGACTGAGGGGGAGCTGCTCTTTCTAGGGAATTATTCCCTAGGAACACTCGTTTTTCAAGCAGTTATATATCAAAGGTCAGTTTGGACCAAGGGGAAAATGAAAAAATACAGATGCCAAAACAAAAATGACAATGGCCCACCCAGAATCAATGCAGAATGGACAGGTCTAATCTTTTGATGAGTTCAGAAAGGGATGCTGGGGAGAATAAAACTCAGAACTTGGAGGGCAGCCTTGAAAGCTCTGTTCTTTCAGTGTATGCTCGAATGGCCTTTTGGTCATTCCCCCCGGGAAAGTCATCTGCCCTGGGAATGGCAAGAAGGAGAAGGAAAGCGATCATGAGTGACAACTGTGTGCCAGCCCTGTGCTAGGCACTCCATGGCACCAGGGCACCTACTTTCACAGTGTTCTTGTCAGTCGGGCCTTAGTGTCCCCCAATCTGTAAACCAGGGAATTTAGACTTGACAGCATTCTCAGGGCCACAGAGCCAGTGAAGGTCAGAGCCAGGGCTCCAGTCCAGCTGACCTGGAGTGTTCATGGAGAAGCACTAGCCTCACCTAGGAGTTTGCTACAGAAATAGAACCTCAGACTCTTGCCCAGTTTGCATGTAGAGGTATGAGAAGCATGCTGGAGGCTTCTAGCAATGGAGCTGAATGAGGGATAGAAAGTTTCCTGACATTTGGGGTAACCAGGACAAACTTCTGTCTTCACTGTTCAGAAGCTCTGCTCTGTAATGTCACACTGAGTGTCAAGGTCTTGGATCCATTGGCTGTCAGCTGCAGATGTAGTACTGGGCACAGTGTTCCTCAAACTTCAATGTGCCTAACAATTGCCTGGGCAGCTGGTTAAAGTATAGAATCCTTAGTTCTGTATTGTATTAATCAAGGTTCTCCAGACAAACAGAACAAAAGGATGTGCATATAGAAGGGAAAAA
The DNA here is from genome assembly GCF_040802235.1 of Manis javanica. Classification (NCBI taxonomy): domain Eukaryota; kingdom Metazoa; phylum Chordata; class Mammalia; order Pholidota; family Manidae; genus Manis; species Manis javanica. The sequence continues at coordinate 37,500,493 of NC_133165.1, read as the reverse complement.
ATATTTTAAGGAATAGGCTCATGCAATGATGGAGGCTGGCAAATCCACAATCTGCAGGGTGGTTCAGAAGACTGGAGACCAGGGAAGAGCCGACACTGAGGTTCATCCTCTGGCAGAATCCCCTCTTGCTCAAGAAGGTCAGTTGTACTAAAGCCTTTTTCAGCTGATTGGATGCGGCCCACCCACATTAGGGAGGGCAGTCTGTTTTACTCCAAGTCCACTGATTTAAATGCTAATCTCATCCAAAAAAACACTCCCACAGAAACATCCAGAATAATGTCTGACCACAGATCTGGGCAAGTTTATATATTAAATTATAACATATATTGCAATGGTGTTTACACAAATCTACGTAAGTGAAAAAAAGACATAGAACCATACCCATACATTGTACAGATGTCAAACATTTGGCTTTGATATTGCACTATCATTATTTAATTATTTAATGGTTATTTAAGTTATATAAAGCTTTCATAAGTATTTAATAGTTATTATAATTATTAAGATAGAATTATCAGGGGAGCCTAGAAAAGGATACACAGGACTGCTCTGTACTATCTTTGCAGCTTTCTGGGCATCTAAAATTATTTCCAAAAACAGTTTTAAAATATTTTTTAAAATAGTGCAGATTCATCTTTGTGTAAGTATATATATAATTCATATGTATATCTCTACATAAGTTGTACACATAAACATGTATATTTAAAAAAAAATAGTGCAGATTCCTGCCCTAACCCTTCCCCTGCCCCAGGATTCTGTTCCACTCAGGCTGTGGTAATTAGGGTGCAAGGAGGCTGCTGCTGGGCCACAACATGAGGATGGTCCCCAGGGGTGATGGGACTTGACGAGGGCTGCGGGTCAACCTGTGCAACAAGACACTAGGTTACAGCACTTTTCCCCCTTAGGAAAGAATGTTAAGAGTAGCATATTTGGGGAGAATTGTGTACTGAAAGTAAATAATCCTTTGTAATTTTTGGTTTACAACATCGTTCAGTGTTAGATTAACAAGAGGGCAACAGAAGTCCTGTGTTCCAGGTACCTCACTGGACAAATGAGAAAGAGGCCCAGCACCTAAGCTGTCCGCCAACTGAGTTACCTGTCCGGACACTCTTCTCATTAGGAGCAAAGTCTGGACTGAGAACAGCTCTGAGGCCCTCAGGGCGCAAGCCAACCAGTTACAATCTCATGTATAGGTTTTATAGAACTTCCCACACTTTGTCATGCTTTATTCTCTCCAAAATCCTCTGTGGTTGGGGTGGAGGCACAAATCAGCCACTGCCAAGGCCACATACACACAAGGAGACTGAAGTCTAGGAGCAGGTTTCTGAAGGCTTCTCCATGGGACAGTGAACTTGGCTCTTTCTACTCCTAGAAAGTTAAATAATGAATCTTCAGTTCAAAAAACGCAGACTTACTAACCCCAAAACCATCGAAACAGGAAGTGCAGCCACCCCAGGGCCCAGCCCCAGGACGTTGTGTTAACTCTTGATACCAGTACAATCCTCAGCCCCATTAGCATCCTAATCCTAACCCAGAAACTAACTGTATTAACTGGGGAGAATCTTATTGTGACCCCAGTTTCCTAAAGTGAGAGCACTGGACTCAAAGTTAAGGATTTGGGATTATTTTTGTTTTGTTTTCCCTCAGTTTGTTCTGTGATTTATTATCTTGCCTGTACTTTATAAATGCTCACAGATTAGGATGATTGTCAGCAATTTTCTGGGATTTGCCAAAGTATCTGTGCTTGCACAATAGAGGCAGAAGACACAGGTGACAGGTGGCAGAAAACAAATACCCGTACCAGCCACTCTGGGCCACTGTAGCTCAGCTGCTGCTCCTCCTTCCCCACAGCGAAATCATTTCAGATTCCAGTTGATTCTTCTTTTAAAAGGTGCTGGAAATGCATGCTCACCTCTGGATCCCTGTCTCCCCTGCCAGAATCAAGGGCTTTTGGCATTTCTTGTGTTTTAACCTGAGGCTAAAACAGAGGTCTCACCCTCTCATTCTACATCCATACCACTGCCACAGTGATTTGGCTTAAATGTAAACCCAACCATATCACTCACTCCCCTACTTAAACTCATTCACTCTCTTAAAAAAGGAATCAAAATTCCCCATGTGGGACTCCAGGTCATCCTTGCGCAGCCCCTCCACCCTCATCGCTCAGCACTGTCCATGTTCCTGGAACTTCCAGCAGCTCCCCAGTGACCATTCCCTTTGCAGCCTCTGCACCTCTGCCTTAGAGACCCTCTCCTGGGTGACTCCTGGTCATCCTTTAGAATCCACATTCCTCTCCCAGGAAGACTTTGTATTCCACCTGAGACATTTCCACAGGCCCCATTGTCACCCATGCCTCTCCACCCTCCTCATCCTCATAGCGCTGAGTTCCCTGGGGGACACCTCTCATCTTTCCATTAATGAAGTCAAATATAAGGCTAGCAATGCATTGGCTAAGCCAGCTACCACGTCATGAGAAGGTGGAACAGCATCTTGGAATGGAAAGTACCAAGGAACTCAAAGAGAACAAGAGAGGGTCAAGAGATCATGCATGCATGCCTTTTATAAGCATTCACTAACCACCCTTTACATTAAACTGTGTGCTTTGAGAGGAAGATGAGATAGTAACACTATCACCTCTGACAAATCCTTACCTCACAGCCTAACTTGAAATTATATCAACCAGAAATAGCTACCAGTTTGAAAGACATTTAGGATCCAGAGGAACATGTGTAACAACACCACTGGGGACTTGATAATATGAGTGAGTGTAGTAACCACAATGTTGCTCATGTGAAACCTTCATAAGATTGTATATCAATGATACCTTAATAAAAAATTTTTAAAAAACACCATTGGGGTACAAACAGAAAAGTCCAGAATGTAGGACACTCTAGAGGACAAACGACTTGATTTACTCATAAAATAAATGGCAAAGGAAAACATTTCTTAAAGAGAGAGTGAGGGAATCTACAGATTATAGAACACTTCAAAGACGTATTAGTCAGATGCAATGTTTGGACCTTGAGTAGCTGTCATTCAATAAGCCAACTCTCTAAAAATTATTTATGATAAAATTGGGGAAATTTATTAATTGCATGGATACTTGATCATCCTAAAAAACAACTGTTAATTTCATAGGTTGCAACATTGGCATTATGGTTATATATTTTTTTAACATGCATACATACTGACACATTTATAGGTATCTGAGAAGGGGCAGTATAGATGAAAACAGATGGATTATAAACTAATGATTGTTGAAGCTGAGTGATGGGTATTTGAGATTCATTGCTATTCTTTCTACTTTTGTGTATGTTTGAGCTTTTGCAAAACAAGTTATAAACACTGAACACAAAAAATACCCCTGTGAGCACGTTATTTGCAGTTACAATAACAGACACTAAATAATTACAAGTGAGTTATTTACAGTTGGGATAAGTCCAGAAACACTTATGACCTGTGATGTATTAGTATTGAATTCCACTTCAGTGCTACAGGAAATGCTTTCTCAACATTCTGTTTTGTTAAGATCAGCAGTTTATAGGGGTCAAGGCTAATGCTCTTCCCATTCATTGTCAAAATCCATATTAGCATGTCTGTGGAGATTTGGCTTCTTTTCTAAGGTTTTGGGTAAAATACAGAATCACAAGGACCAGGAGCCCAGGAATAATATAGGTCCCCATGCCTGCAACTGTAAAGGATTCAGTCGCTTGTAAAGACTGACTGCAACATATCTCAATTATCATTGCTTATGTGAGATTTTACAAGGAAATTCTTCCTGTGTGCACCTAACCACTGAGGTTTAAAAGTGGCTTAACTTCAAATTAAAGTGAGATCATGGCAGTATTCCCAGGCTCTTGCATTTCTTTTGATGCCCATAGTAGGTGACAAAAGGGCAGAGCTTACAGCTGATTTTCTGGGCAAACCCCCCATGAACCCTCCACTTGTCTCCCACTGCCTCTCATCACTGTGGGTCCAGATGGTGCTTGGGTTGATCACAAGCTATTGCTGTACCAGCAAGTTGTGGTTTCATAGATATTTTCCTTTTCTTGTTCACTCTACTTGCGGACAAATTTTAATAAGGACGAGGATAGATGAAGAACCTTTGAGTGGAGCATCTGCCTCCACATGGCATAGAAGTGAGACTGATGCCACAACATTTCTATATGACAGAACAGCGAGGATTACTGAAGCAAAGACAGTCATTTATAAAGCAAATACGATCTGCAATAATAAATGAAACAGAGGCTAAATATCATTAAATTTTATAATGTAGAAATTAAATATGGAATTTCTGTTTATTTACAATAGGATATATTTGATCATATTTTTACCAAATAAATTCCAGAAAAAATCATGGCTCACTTTTAAAAAGAAATTATAATATTTGAAAAGTTAGATTAGCCATATCTATTCACTTTAACATAAAATAACAGTTCTTTGCATCTTTGATTTCATACATGTGTTTATGAATGACACCACAAAACAGCAAATCTCAGGTACTGTTTTCTTCATATTTGGGGTTATATCATCAAGTTCGGGGTGTAGATCAGGCACATGAAGTTGTCCTATGGTCCATAAATATCAGCAGAAGTAAGTTTGAGAGGCACTGCATTACAGAAGGCAACAGCTACAAGATACTCTGTCGCAAAAGGAGAACTACCTTAAGTCCTTGCATTTCTACAGCCAACATCTGGGGCACGGCAGTGAGCAAAGTGGACTGAAGATTGTATGACTGCGTGGTAAATTGTACCTTCCAGATAGCATAGGCTTGTTGAGGTACAATTCTGGGTGGAAAGACATCAGTGGAAGGCAATGACTTAAAGACACAATCAAATCAGAAATTCATACCAAAGTGCAAATCCATGGAAATGAGTGAGGAGACACCGCAAAGGAAGTTTAAGTGAGGAAAAATTGACACAAGGAATCAAAATGACTATAGGAATTTATTGAAGTCCAACCCACAAAATGGAGAACAAAAGCTTCTTCAGGGGCAAGCTCTGATGACAAATGACATTCACTTTCCAGATGCACATTTAGTCGTTCTAAAGGCAGAGCTCTAAGAAACCCATTTGATTTTCTTCCTGCCCCACCTCCTTGCTCCATCCACGCAGCCATTTTCCACACACCCACCCCCCTTCCAACTCATGCCTTTGCACACGCTGACCTCCTTACTTGGGTGGACCTACCTTTGGCTTCTCCTCACACTTCCCACCATCAACCTGAGTGACACCACCCTAAGAGAACTTCCCTGTGTTCCCTGTGCCTCTGCATCCCCACATCATTCCACTCACAGCCCTGATCAGAATTTGCCATTATTTAATTTAGTTTGAACTGCCTGTCTCCTCCATGATACTGAGAGCTCCACGAGGACGGAACAACTCTATCTTATTCCCATTGTAACCCCCATACATAACACATCAAGTGACATTAGTGTCCAGTTCAGAGTGCATCCTGAAAAAATATTTGCTGAAAGAGTAAGTGAATGATCATAACCCTGTCAACCCCTAAGGGAAGGAAGGGGAAGGGTACCCCTGTAATTAGGTTGACTGCATGGGTAAGACTCAGAGGAGCTCTGACTGCAAAAGGGCACCTGCCAAAATGATCAAAAAAAGTTATGAGCAAGGCCAAGTGTAACCGAAAGATGGCAAACTATAGAAACAGCACCAAGAAGGATAGCCTGCTTATGAGTTGAGGCTGCAAGCAAAGGCTACAACCTTCTAGTTATATATGGAGATAGTCATGGTTGAGGAAAAAATCTGGCTTGCTATTTGGGGTTAAAATACAGCATTTTGGAGCAATAAAGAGAAAGCTTATGTTTGGGCAAATCTGCCATGGAGAATGATCTTTAGTCTGGAAAGACAGTTAGGATGAAGTTAATTGCCATAAAGAAATAAAGAAAAGACTGGCTTCCTCAAATACCCACTGTGACCCCTGGAAGGCCTTCCTAAACTCTAAGGATTGGAAAATAACAACTACGTTCCTTAGGCTCCTGCAGTTAGGTTTCTTCCTGGGATCCAGGTTTTGCTAAGTGGATGTTCACCAAAGACACAGGAGGGGGACATGTACATTGTAACACAGAGAAGTTGTTACATGGAAAGTTTGGTTTTTCTCCCAAAAATGACAGTAATAAGCGTAGGACTGATGGACGAATGGGACTGAGGCTGGAGGTGGTGGCACCAGCTTACTGAATGAGCAGCTTCCCTTTGCAGCAGAGGGTGTAGGATCTGAGACCTGAATTGGCAACAACTTCCCTAGCAGGCCATCCCTGTGGTTTGGTTCTGGGACTTGTCCCTAGAAGCTGAATTTAGATTGTGTTGCTCCAGTTCTGCCAGTGTCCCTGTTAGCTAGTATCTAAAGCCCTTTATTTCACCATTTTCTGCTCGAAATTTCCAAAGTGGATTCTGCTGACTGCAAAAGAAAAATCCAACCAATTCATTAAGGAGAGAGAAGCCTAACTGTTCCTTTTACATTTGCATGAATATTAGGGACAACTATGTCTAGGAAATCGTATGTCTTTTGCAAATGTAATTTGGGGATTATCTTGGATTTCTTTCTTTCAATCTCTTTCTTTTTGACTACTAACTGTGAAAACCCAAAAGAAACCCTTAGAGGGGGGCATGTGATTATTTTAGAGATAATCTGGTGGAAGAATTATGTGCCTACACCATTTAGGGAGAAAGAATGTCAAAGATAAAAAATGAGTCTTTTCAGTGGAGGAGACCAGACTAGTCAATTCATAGGATCCAGAGGGAGTGAAGAAACAGGCCAATTAAACGTTTGTAAATATACTAATAATGTTGGACCTATCAATCAATGACTATCTGCTAAATAATAGCTCTATGTCTCATTATGTGTGAAACCAAAGAAGGAAGAAAATGAGACTGATTCTTTTCTCAAAGAATATATAACTAGTTGTAGCAAGATGAGACATACATATTAAACACTAGAAAACAATGCAGAATACTATGGAACTAAAAGATAAAGGGAGTTGGTAAAAACATCATTTGCTGTGAGTAGGGGCCATTGGAAGTGGTTCCACAGAAGTCATGCCAATTACCCTAAATTTGGATAAAAGAGTAAGATTTTGGAAAGCACAGGAAAGCTGGGAGGCATTTCAAGGACAATAACTGTGTAAGCATGGACACACATGTTATTTTGCTGAGAGGGCCAGAGCTGGCCAAGAGGATTTGGTTTGAGTGGTGGTGGCAAAAGCAACTTAAAAAGCCGGGAGAGTTTACCCTGATCAGATGGAGTCCAAGCATTTATGGATTAGGAGAGATTTTAAAGATCATCTGACCCAACACTTGAAGCCTTTTCACCACTTCATCTCCTCTCATCTCACTATTTTAGAATGTGGGCATGAGAAACAAGCTGTGATGTTAAAAACTCAAGAGAGCCTCAGCAAAAAGCTATTGGATAAACCCAAAATACTCATGACCTCAGAAAAACAAATAACAAATTAAATTTGGGAGTCTCTTCTCCCAACACATTGATTTGGCAAGTGAGCAAACTGGATTCAGAGAAGTAAGTCTTCCAAAGGCCACACAGCTTGGTAGAGCTCATCCCGGACCCTGGTCTCAGAGCATCTAACCCGGGTCTCTAGCTTGGCCAAAAATCTCCTGGCTCTGTTTTGTGAGTAGTGATTTCTCTTACTATGCATGAAAAATGTTAATAACATTCTCTCTCCAAACATCCTTTCCCCAAGGAATAATAGATCATAGGAAGAGAGAGGTTTGCCATCACGGAGGGATATTATCATTTTTATTCAAATGCTAAAACAATTCTGCTCTCAGCCTGAACTAAGCTACCTTAATCTTACCGGTGTCTCACACCTGGGGAAACTTGGTTTAGAAAGAATGAGTCGAATCCATTTCAAGTGTTCTATCTTAAGCCTCTCAGTTTGCACTCAATTTGTTTTATCACATAGTGATAGGAATTAAAGGCCTTCACTACAGTTTAGGCAGCTTGCCAATACCTATTTTATAGCAATAAAATATGTACAAATTAAGGAATCTCATGTGGAAAATTCATTCAGCAGCCTCAAAAGCCAAATGAATGGTAATTACTTCGAACACAATGTGGCAGCAATCAAGCACGATTGGATCATGTGTTTAAATGCAAGTCTACATTTTAAGAACTAAGATAATTATGAATTATGAAAATAACTAACAGAGGCAATGGCATGGCAAAGCTGTTGTTTATGCAACATGAAAGGGACATTTTCAGAGTAAGGGAATGAGTCATTTTCCGCACCTGCCAAAGAACACTGAATATGACACAGTTGCAAAGTACAAAGCTCAGACCGTCTTCCCTTCCAGTCATTTCACATGCAGGTTACTACTGCTGAGCTCCAGTGCTGCAGAGGTTAATGGTGGGGACACCAAGGTCTCCAGCTCCACTGTCCACACAGCCTAGGATTAAATGCATATCCCATATCCACCGTTCTACTCATCACACTTCTAATAGATACACCACATGTTATGCCCAGAAACATGGATGAAAATGTTCTCTGAATAATCAGTCATCCAAACTCTTTCTAAACAAAATTATTCTGAAAAACATCTCTTGGAATGGAAATCTGCGTAACAGTGTTTCTTTTGCCAGTCTCTTATCTTATGTGAGGTCCTGGAGAAGTCGTTCAACTTCTCTGCTCCTCAACTTTCCCAACTTAGAAGTGGCAGGGTCGGCCAACTCAGCTCCAACTTGTGTGCCTATGCTACAGTGCACATGGTGCGCCTTAGGGCTGTGAATTGGTGGCCATGCGGAGTGAGCCAGGGAGAAGAGCATCCCAGGAGGGGCAAGCAGCAAGGTCATAAGACGTGAGCCCCTGAGGAAGAATGAGGAGGCCAGAGAGGCTGGCATGAGTGAGGGCCAGAACAAGAGTTTGGATCAGAAACATAAATTGAAGCCAAATCATGCTGGGCCTTGAAAGCTATTGTTTATAAGCTTTTGCCCTAAGCAAAAGGGGAAATTTGGCTGGATTGTGAGCAGAGAATCTGCATGACCTGACAGTGTCTGCAAGGATCCCTGTGACTTCTGGAGTGAGAACAGACTGAGAGGGAGTAAAGTAGAAATAGGGAGACCAGTTAGGAATCAGTGATAATCCAGGTAAGATGATGGTGGCTGGTAGCACAGTAGTAGCTTTGTAGGTGGTGATAAATGGACAGATTCTGGATTCTACTGGGGAAGGTGGTGGGGGTAGAGGGCATTGGGCAGAACTTGCTGCTGTAATACTCCCGGGGTTTCATATAACTGAGAATCCAAACAACCTCAAAAATGAATGTAGTTTTCCACAGTAACAGTTAGGAAAGGCAAAGCAAATAAGGCCCCAAACCCCTTGCAGGAGAAGATCTGGGTCACCCTGTTTAGTAAGTCTCCTAGACTTGCTGAAGCATTGGCCAAAGTGAAGAAAATCTAGAAGAGTAGTAGATAAGAAATAGAAATATCTATTTTACCCTTCAGACCAGTTTTAGTGTCAGGGATTTTAGCTTAATGAATGAACCTGTTCTAGTTAAATGCTGTGTAGAGATTGCCACCAACCACAGTCCCCTCAAAAGATTCTGTGAGAAACTTAAGGATGGACTGAGTAGAGCAGAGTAATGCAAGCAATGGATTCTACTGGGCACCCCATGTTCCCCCTTCCCTTCTTCTGTATTATATAGGTGTGACATAATATATAATACATGTAATATACAACATATATTATAATTATGTATTATATAATCTAATTATATACAACTATATATTTAATTATATGTAATACATATTACTCTATATTTACATATGTCCATATATTAGACATATTAACTCATCCCTGTAACAGGTCTGACTTTCTCCTCTGTCAGCTGATTGAGTGGAACACCCATGAAGCTGTAAGTATAAGTTTAAGGAGACGCGTTAGTCCAACAGAGGTAGTTAACATGGAAGCTCGGGCCACCTGTTCATGTTTCTCATTTGAGCCCTCAGGACTTGTTCAAATCCAATTCTAAATGTACTGGTTCCATCATATGATAAATTGTTGCTCTGCTTATTCAATCTTAAGACTCAAGTATATTTGATATTTCCTGGCTAATGATGGGCAACTTTGTTCTCATGATGACCTATGGCTGTTCGGTCAGTACAAAGGGGCAACATCATGTCAGATGATTTTCAAAAAGTAGGCAGTGCTCTGCCACAGAGGCATGGCCTTGCTTCAAACGCTCTGGAATCTGAGGGGTCTGCCATGGGGCTGTCCTGTTGAGATTTGAGGGTGTCTCTCGCACTGTCAGCCCTGATGGGGGAATCAGCCTTACGGCAAGCTACCTTTTACCACAGCCTACTTTAGCTGCAAGAAGTCATCTTTTCTCTTGGCCCAGCTCAAATGTGCAGCCTTGTGAGTTATCCTATAAATGGGTCAGAACGATGTTCTTAAATACAGTGTAAGCTGCCTCCCAAATCCAAAGAGGCAGCAAGCATAGTGTATCCTTCTTAATGGTAGGTAATCACATGGTTCAATTACTTAGTCTCATGCTCCATACCAAAGAGTTCATAAAGATTTCACTAATGTGGCCAGACCCTGCATTTTCAGAAGACATGTCTCCCATGTTCTGGAAACAAGCGTTATACTAGTGCATCCAGAGTACGTGACAGGAACTCCCCACTAACCAGATCCAATTAGCATGGTGTCACCAACACAAGCCACTGTGGTGCTGCACTGCATGTCATGATGATCTAGGCCCCTCCGGTCACAGAAGGGAGGTTGACTGAGGGCCAGACAGTGTGTAGTGCTGTCCTTTCCATGTAAAACTTAACTACCTTTGTTCTTCCTTAACGATAAGGGTTGAAAAGAACACACTTGCCAGATCAAGTGTACACATACCAAGTGCCAGATGCCTTGTTGATCAGTTCCAGTAAGAATACCACATTTAACACAGCAATTTCAACTAGGGCTATACTTGGTTAAGGTTATAACAGCCCACCACCATCTATCAAAATCCATATGATTTTTGTTGTTAAGCTGATGGAATATCATGAGGATCGCCACACGCATGTCATTTAACTCCTCGACAGTGGCACTTATCACTTCAGTTCATCTTGTATTGCTTTGGCTTTCCCTTGGATGTCCTCTCATAAGACATCAGAAAACCAGTGTGAGTATTCTGTGTATCCATCCAGATTACTTGGCACTCGGAGACTAGGAATATTCTCACAGTGCAGGTCTGAGCCCCACTGAGCCCCCTGTGAAGCAGACGTGGAATGGGGCTGCATTTGTCATCTTGTTCTGTAAGCCACCATACTGAACAAGGAATCATGTTGTTAGGTTAGGTCCCTTGTTATTAGGGTCAGGTCAGACTCTATATACTTCACATCTCTTGAGAGCTCTAGCTATTTTCTCATTTCCAGGGTATAGTACTCTGACTGAAGGTCCTTCTGAGGGAAGAATTAGGGACATGTATTCTCTAAAGAGTACTCCTTTAAGAAGATCTTGTTAATAAATCAAGTATTGGCTTTCTTCTGGAAACTGAGGTACCACTTCCTATCCCTTCCATTGTAGTAACTAGCTTTCTGATGGTGATCAGCTTCCTGATCACCAGCTACCAATTTTTTCCTGTTCATCTTTTTCTGGTTATACAGGTCAAGTAATACCCTAGACAAGTTTCTATGTATCCTGTCCCCAGGAATGACATGGCCATTGCCATAAATCCCAGGGTACACTGCTCACCTTTCCAACCTTGCTGTCCATTACATTAATGCCAGCTAAATGTCACTACCTGGCCTTTGCAGTTCTGAGGTCCTATTATCACTATGGATAACCAGCAAAGTTACTACTGTGCCTACTGCCAACCCCAGCCTACAGAGAACAGCCACCACTAACCCCCTCAGAGAATTTGGTGATCTGCTCACTGCATATTTCTTACTGTTTTTAGGGAAGGGAGTGAGATGAGAGAGAGAGTTTTTAGTAAGAGGATGGATTTTCTGGCTCCATATAATAAATCACTGTGGCATTCCCACCTCTCTTAACCTTTTGACCACTATCTCATTACCCTTCCAAAGCAGTGCTAGCAACTCCACCTATTTAATGTGACCCCTCATCATGTGGAAGCTTCAAGAAGCCCTCCCAGCAGAACTGGCTCCAACTCTTCCAGGACACTAACCCTGTCAATTATGGGATGGTATTCCCTTATCAATAAATCCTCCACTGTTTAGCTGTATATCATTCTCTCCCTCCCAACCTCTACCACCACACCTGCTCTATCACCACCACCAGGTTCCCTACCATGAGTCTTCTCAGCACATGTTTGCCAACTCTTTCAAATCTATGAGTTATTGCACCAGTTCCTTCCAGGGCAAGGGTGCCTGAGCTTTTCTGTGGCCTGACCCTGGCTATTATTCTGGAAGCAATGGGAGCTAGAGGGATGGGTCTGAAGTGAACAAGCATCGTCATGCAAGGTGACTTCTTCATGCGAGCTTTAGCAGGCCTCCAAGCAAAGGGAAACTCTTCTTTTGTATCAAGGGAAAGAACTGTTTCTCCTGACCTGACAGATCCAGAGGAATTCAGGCTTTAAAATTCCCAGGCTATCCAGCAAATATGATATTCCTGCTCTCAGGGTCCCAGTATTTCCCCATCAAGGCCCTTATTTTAACAAAAGATACATATCAAGACTGTGCAATCAGTCTTTTTTCTAACTCTGCTCTTCTTAAAATTGAACCCTGAGTCTAAATTCAGCACAGTTTGTCTGTAACTAAGAGAGAGGGAAATCTCCTTAAATGCTTGCATGGAGACTTTCTGATGTTCGCCATGCACCCTGAGTACACAGCTGACTCACCTGAGTCTTTCATTTTATTTCTTCAAGGCTTCTAAATCTGTCCACAGAAGCCAGCCAAATCCAGAAGCTTCATCCTGACCACTTCACCCATACCTGTCATGTTCCCCTGCTGGAGGTAAGTCACATCTCATCTCAGTCCACCATCTGTGAGAATCTTAGTCTTTGTAAGGCTTCTGCAGGCCAGGGGTTAACAACACCCCACTTGCCTCAGCAGTGAGGCCCAGTTGCCCTCTGATTGGTTAGTGAGAGCTCCAGTTGCCAAGTCCCATCCTAAGAGTCTGCTTTCTAGGGGTTCTCCTGGTCTAGACTGTGGACTATTACAGCCTGCATTCCTCCAAGGAGCACGCCCTAAGGTGGATGCTGTCCAGGTGGGGTTTGGTTTGAAGGACCTCTGAAGGTGAGGACTGGGAAGAAAGGAGGGCAAGCAGCTACGGGAGTGCCCTGGTGAGCTAGTCACCTCAGAGGAGAGCTGGGCCTTGGTCCCTCTGAGATCCTCTTACTCATGGAGAGTGGGCAGAGGGGCAGAAAAGGGGAGCATTTCCCCACCAGTGGGCTTCTGTCTCCCACTGACATAGGTTTGCCCACAGGGCAGTAACTCCCTCACATTTGGAAACTACAAGTGAGAGCCTGGGAGGGTCCCCACAGGTGTTCCACTCCATGGAACAAGAGCAAATCTAAACAGAAAGAATAATCCAAGGCTCAGAGGAGACAAGGTACTGCAAGGCCACTTCGTGAAGCTGGCTGTTGGTGGCACTGGGCAAGATAAAAATGGGCCAAGAGGGGTGAGGTGAGACACATCTGCTGTGTGTGACTGGACCGTGAAAGACTGTTCATGTTCTCAGAACCTCTGCTTTCACACAGACAAAATGAGGCTGTCAGTCAGCATTCTCCTCGTGCAGGCAACTGAGGCCCACTCCCCTGGGAGCCCTTTGGAAAACTGTGTATTCACCTCATAACATTCCCACTGAGGGGTGTGGAAGTATTTACTCACCAACTTCTGTCCTTCATACGTTGGGGATTGCTCATGAGGAGCTGACCCCTGATGCTTCCAGTCTGCCCCTGGACTCAGGAGTTGGGTGCGGTCTCGGTGCTGGAGAGCCCCCCTCAAGCCGAGAGATGCAGGAGGCCATCAGCAGGCACCGATCTCTGAGGGTGACCTCCAGAGTAGGCCAAGGAATGGGCACCAGCAATGTTTCTGCAAATATCTCTGCCTCTTCAACCACTGTTAGGCAGGGGAAGAGGCCAGGTCAGTTGGGATTGTTGGTTCTAAGAATTTACCATGCCTTCCAAATCCTTCTGTAACCCCCCGCTGTTAGTTAGCATCTGGAAAAACCCTCTTCTCATCAAGGTACCTTGGAAGCATCCCTTGCATACATCAGAATTTTGCTTTTGAATAAATGCAAACCCTCTTCAGTCTCCCATTCCCCGGCTATCAGGAGATCTGAAATTCTCTTGTAAATTCTCCTTCAGCCTTTATGAAGGGAACTGCTAAATAAATGCTCTGATTGCCGAGAAAGTACAGACCTGCGTGCCATACAAGACATTGCCTTAAAGCCACCAAAAAAGACCTCTTCCCTCTATATTAAAAGTGGCAGACAGTGCTGGAGCACCAGAGCTCAGGCCCAAGGAGTTTGCAAGGGCAATCTACATGCCATTCAGTGCTAATAGGTGACAAGTTCTGATATTCCAAGAATTTCTAATTCGTGGCTGCTTTCACTTTCCCAGAGCTGATACCCAAATTGATTCTGCCTGCTTCTGGCTTGACGTGTGAAAACGCTGACTGACAGAAACACCTGAGGGTAATGCGTCTGCCAAGCAATTGGTTAAACAGCTCTTCATTTTGAAATATATCTTCGAGCAGCAGAATAACAGAGGGCCACTGTAGTGTGCAGCCCATTAATTATACAGTTGACAAGAAAATTACCCTTCAGATCAACATTAGTGAGTCTTGCCTGGATGGGAGTTTAGGGAAGGGCAGAGAACAACATTCAGCGGGGTTACCCACCCAGCCCAATGGGAGGCCCCCCAGCCAGGAGGGGTGAGTTGGTTCGTCCAGTGGAAGGAGAATTAGTTGAACTCTTCTGCACAAGGGAGAATGTATGAGATTTTCCTTATCCATAAAATGGGGATGTCCAGAGCAGCCCCAAGGGTGGTTATGAAGAATCAGTGAGAATACAGATAAAGCACCTGACATATTCCTGCTCACTGCACACCTGTTTTCTTGTGCTCTGGGTTCCCTGCACTCTAAGCCAGCTTCCTGGGCACCCGGTTGTAAGGAAAACCATGAGCCTACCTGGCTGTGTATACCTGCTTCTCCAGTCCTACCCAGCAGGTTGTCTTCTGCCCCACTAGAAACTGGTATCTAGACACAGTCTGCTGCCCACCCCCACCAGCCAAGGGATGAATTTCCGGGGGTAACTGAGGCCCTGGTGCCCATCCACCCTCAGGGTGTAGCGTCCTCCCCTCCCCTGCTGAGCACAGGCAGGCTGGCTGGCTCTCCTGTGAGTCTGCCTCCCAGACTGGCTTCAGCACCCCCTGGGTCTGCTCCTGATTGTGAAACCCAGTCCTTCCACAGGACCTCTGGATCTGGAGGCTGAATTCTAACTGGGTAACTGGAGGAAAGTTTAATAAAAGGAGTCACTGACAAAAGCATAAGCTATTACCAACCCTAGTGTTTCAGGGACAATGAGGGTGAGCTTACCAGAGCCCAGAAAGAGAGAGAGGGCTGATTGACCAGGCTGTGGTGTTTCACGGAGGGCTCTAGCAGGGTCATGGCCACCTTGCATGGAGGGAGCTGGGAGAATAAACTCCTGAGCCCTCTTTCCCTTGTACCATGGGCTGAACTCAGCCAGAAGCCAGAGGGTGAGGCCCAGACAGGTCAGCCTTCTGGGGCACAGAAAGAGCAAGGCACAGAGGGGAAGAGGAGAACCGGAAGGTAGCTAACACTTAGCCCCACGGCACACCTCGGTATGGAGTTGAGCTGGGACTGGTCACAGTAATCCTGAGACTCCCAGGACTCCTTAGGAAGAGTAGACCCTTCTTAGGTGCTACTACAAGTTCTCACAGCCCCATCTCCACTCCAGAGACTACTTGGAAGAACGGTATTGAGCAGGCTTCCTCCAGCTTCCAGTGGGTACAAGGGCAGCTACTCGCCCTCATCACCAATGTGTACCCCTTGCTTCCTGGTTTGAGACCAGTTGCCAGCCACACCTACAGCAGTCGGAATCCCTTTGCCTTTCATCCACGCACAACCTGAAGTACAGAGGGTTACCAGTTTGGGGCTATGTTTGACAAAGCCCAAATTGTTTTGGAGACAAAAATGCTTCTCCTCCTCTTCCCAGCATCAGTTTGGAAATATAAGCTGCCTTAAAAGGTCTGTATTCTAATTCTGAACTCCAGCCCACTGGGGCTCAGAACCAGCAATCTTTACCTGGTTCCTGCAGCCCCTTCATTCCTGCAGATGATGTTGCTCCTGGCTCTTGATTTTAGATCCCCCGTGCGGACCAGCACTCCCCTGATCCAGTCTCTAATAGCCAGACTCCATGCGGAAAACATATGACAAGCTCAAATTAGGAAACTTAAGAATTGTGTAAAGGATTTATTTACACAGGTACGAGCTGTCACCATTCCTCATCTGGGGGTCAAGCACTGTTTCCCAAGGTGGTAGCCAACTCTGTAATTCAGCTTAGTTTGTCCTCCATCCTTCTCTGCTAGTCCCTAGCTCCTATTCTGTGCCTTCATGGCCCAGATTAACTACCTGCTCTCAAGCCTTTGTCTCTAAACCTGTTTCCAGTGTCAGGAGGTACCTAAACTAAAAGGCATTGGCCCTCAAACATGAGTCTAGCAATTCCAGAAAGTCCAGCCATTTCAAAGACTCTTGGTTCCTTTTGTTCACACTCAAGGTTCACCATTCACTCTCCTCTGACACTGTTGGGAGCGTGGAGGGTGCTTGGTCATTCTATGACTGCTGTGCTCTGTCCCATCCCCAGAAACAGCCCTCTCTTCTCCCCACAAGCCCCTGGAGACTACCATGCACATGCTCTCCTAGCACCTCGGCACCAGGACAGGTTCTGTCTGGATTGGAGTATCAGGAAACTAGGAAACTGTGGGGTGGACTGTCAGAACATAGCAGCTGTAGAGATGAAGAAAGATGGAGTTGAGGAATATCAAGGAGTATTTTGCAGAAGACACAGGAAAGACAAAGGCAAAGATGGGTCCAGGCCCCACCCCATGGACAGCTGGGTCAGTGGAGTGCCATTTGTTAGGCCACAGACTATGAAAGAATTTCCTTGTTGAAAGGTCCTAGTAATTCCAAATCACCCTAGATTCTCTCCCCGCCAAATGTTCACCTCTTTATATATCCTCTACATATATTCAGCCAGCTTCCATCTGAGAATTTGGTTGTGGGACTCTATTTATAGGCTAAAATTTATTCTTTTTTAGGTGAACTAACACTAGTTAGAATTTTTTAAAATTCAACCTTGCCAAGAAACCTGTAACAAACCAAACTGTAATGAAGACTTAGAGGTTAGCTTGCCTCCAAGTTTGGAGTTCCTTACTTCCTCTTCTGGAAACTACAGAGGACTTTATCCCTCTCTTCCAGTTTTCTGGATTTAGGCAATTACCCACCTTCTGCTTTCTGTTTCCTGAGGAGATGGGACCTATCAGCCTCATTCACAGATCTACCTGGACTGTGGATGGGCAGGAGACTGAGAGAGAGAAAGATCAATCTGAATGCATTAGAACATACATTTCCAGAATTGCTTATGGGATAATCATTCCAAACAATGGTGCAGCAAGATGGAAGCAGCCTCTGCAGCTGAAGAAATGCCGCCTCCTAAAGCTGGTGAGAAGACAGAGCTTGGGAGGTAAGAGGAATGAAGACAGGTATCTGAAATACCCTAGACAATCCAGAGAAAGATCATTCTTGGAACAGATGTCAGGTTCCAGCAACAGATGCCTGTTCCATGCAGCGTGCTGGAAAAGGCCACAAGTCAGCATGGGCGGACCTTGTTCCAGGGGAACGGGACTTTCCAAAATTAGCAGGAAAGAAAGGCTTGCTTACTGAGTGTTGATTACAGGCCAGGTACTGAGCAAGGTGCTGGATTTACTTATTTTGTTTAATCCTTTTCAACCTTAAGGTAAAGAATATTTCCCCCATGTATCAAGAGAGGAAATTAAGGGTTAAAGAAGTCAAATTACTTGTTGGCTGAGCAGGTTTCTAAAACTACTATTATTTTTATTAGCATATTCCAATTTCTCTAAACATATTGTGCTTCTCTCTGACTCCTGTAATGCTGAAGCACTATTTATGTCACATTTTGGCTCATTCTGGGTATGAGACATATGGTGTCCTAATAACATGAGCAAGTGTTAAGAAGTGGGGACTGAATGGGACAAGGGCTGACCCCAGACCCACCTCTGACTTCTGCAGGGTCTGGGTAAGAGTCCAGTTGGAGATCTGCATACCCTGCAGAGAAATATTAGCAAGTTGTAAGTCAAGCTAACAGACTGCTAAATAAAACATTTTCTATAACATTTCTTTGACAAATTGACCTTGACAATAATCCAAAAGGCCAAGTCAGAATGTAGAATCCTTGAGTTTCTCTAGGTTTCTGTGTCGAATGTGGCATTGTGGAGCCCCTCACCCCCAGCCCCCACCTGACTCCTTTGTCCCCATTCCAGGTTGTATCCTATTTCGCCAGAGGTCTCACACACTGACACATGTCTGAACTCTTTCCACACTCCACATGAAGAGCTGCCCTTCAGCTCCACTTCAGGCAGCACACAGGGGAGAAGCCTGCAAAGGCCCTAGAAGCAGGACCGTAACTGTTGGGCAAAGAATTCTTGCATCTCAGGTATCTGGAGCATGACTTAGAAAGAAAGATATGGGTTCCAGGAGGGCACATCCCCTTGACCAGCTGGGTCTTCTTGCTCCATGGAGAAGCCTTGGCTGGAGGGGCCCTAGTCAGACTCCAAAGTGTGAGAGCCAGGACAGAGTCCCCCTGCCCTCGTCTAAGGCCAGTACTGGCTGAATCATCCAGCACACAGCAGCACAAAGGGATTGATGGGCTCCAAGTGGGCTCAGGCAGGGTCTACACAAAGGGGTTCAAGCCAACAGGCTGGTCAGGTCGCCAAACAAACCCAAAAGGCAGTCTCTCCCCTCACAGTGGGATGCAGCTGGGGTCTGGAAAGAAGAGGGAGGAGGTCCCAGTACCCAGGGGCAGGAGGCAGTTTAAGGCCAGGGAGCACATACTTCAGAGCTCTAGTCCCCAAAGTAGACTGAAGATTAAATGTTGAAAGTCAGAACTCTCACTTATTTCTGAATAAACCAAAAGAGCCTGGCAAACATCAGGTAGCACCAGAAGAACAGGTAACAATAGGCAGCAAGAATAATTCCAGACCCCTGTCCCCATGGCAGGGCTGAAGTTGATGATCAACTTCTGCCCTGGAGGGCTGGCTCAGGAACATGGAGTCTGGTCCCCAGTGTGGAGGCCATTTGTGACTCTAATCAGGAGAGACAAGGGAAGGCAGGAGCTGATCATTTCTCCATTAAGAGTGACAGCATACACTTGAGAAGGGCAGGGCTGGAGGCTTCCCCTGCTTGCTGAGCAGGAAGGACTCCTCCCAAAGTCCGTTTGAACTAAGAGAAAAAGAGTGCTTCCTACAGCCAGTGTAGAGATCTGCCGGGGAAGCTTCCAGACGTTCCATTAGATCTGACACCACTGACTGGGAGCGGCAGGGTAGGGAGTCAGCCGGCTTACCTAAAGGATGGTCTCTGTAGTTAATGTGTCACGCTTCTGCAGGTGTCTGGGGCTTCTTGCTGCAATCATGCACTCCCTAAACACATGTTCATTTCTAAAACGAAAACATAACTTTTATTACCATTTCACTTCATATATATTTACATTTCGCTGTTTATTAGGGATAAGAAATCCTCCTTGGGTTTTTGTATAAATTTTTAAAAATTGGATAACATCACTTCTTTGGTTTCCCTCAGACCTAAGGATTTGAATGTTATCAGAGAAAGGGCATGCGATTCACACTTAAGAGTGTTTGGATATAGCTATGGCTTTACTATCAAACTACTTTTTATGTTCATGAATGTTATTTAACTTCTTTGGCTTCAGCTTTCTCATTTATCAAAAACCATTAAAAAAAATCAGATGTAGGCAACTCAAAGCACGTTTCAAACTCCCATGAGATAAAATGGAAGCCAAAGCATGTTCAAGGTGACCCGAGCTATGCAAAGAGCAGTACCTTAGAATAGGGGAGGTCAGGGCTTCGATTTTGGCTCTGCCGTTTTCTAACTGTGTAATCTTGGACAAGTGTCTTGCAAAACTTGACTTTCAGTTTCTTCATCTGTAAAATGATAGACACAATACTAATTTCAAATACTTGTAATGATTTTGGTGAGATAATCATGGAAGAAAGTAATACATTTTTTTCCATACAGTACATACTTAAAAGTATTAATTCCCTTTATATTTTCTTTAGACTACAACACTGAGGACCTGATTAAACCTGGTAGTTGACCTGGAATACTTCTGATTCTAATCTATCTGAAATAAGAACAAAGGAAATAAAAGTTATAAAATCCAAGGTTGCTATAATAATAGTAGAAGACCTCAATATGCCATTTCTAATAATAGTTATCACACCAAGACAGAAGACTTGAACAATATAAACCAACCAGGCCTAACAGACATTTACAGAATGCTCTCCCCACCAATAGCAGAATGCACATTCTTCTCAAGTATACATGGAACATTCTCCAAGGTAGACCTTATGTCAGGCCACAAAACAAGTCTCAGTAAACTAAAAAAGACTGAAATCATACAAAGTATCTTCTCTGACCACAATAGAATGAAACTAGAAATAAATAACAGAAGGAAAACAAAAATTCACAATTATGTGATAATTAAACAACACACTCTTAAACATGGGTTAAAGAAGAAATCACAAGGGGGAATTAGGAAATAATTACAGTTGAAAGAAAGGTTTAAATGCAACATATCAAAACGTAAGGGGATCAGTGAAGCCAGTGCACAAAAGGAAATAGCCATAATGCTACATTTCTAAAAGAAGAAAAAACTCAAATCAATAATCTAACTTTACAATCTAAGGAACTAGAGAAAGAAGAGCAAAATAAACCAATAGCCAGCAGAAAGAAAGAAAAATAAAGAATAGAGCAGAGACAGAAAATAGAAAAACAAGACAGAATCAGTGGAACCAAAAGTTGACTCTTTCAAAAGACTAACAAAAATGAAAAATCCTCAGCTAAATTAACAAAGAAAAAGAAATAAGACACAAATAAGTAAAATTCAAAAGTGAAAGAAAGGGCATTACTACTGACCTTACAAAAATAAGAAGTATTATAGAAAACAAATTCCTAGAAACAATTACCTAAACTGACTCAAGAAGAAATAATCCCAATGGACTTACAAAAGGTAAAGAGATTGCCTCACTAATGAGATGGCTTTACTAGTGAATTCTACCAAACATTTGAAGAATTAACACCAATTCCTAAAACTCTTCCCAAAAATTGCAGAGGAGAGAATACTTCCAAACTCATTCTATGAGGCCAGTATCACAATGAAACCAAATCCAGAGAAAAATATCACAATAAAAGAAAATTGCAGATCAATATCTCTTGTGCACATAAATTTTAAAAACCCTTAAGAAAATATTAGTAAACAAAATCCAACAACATATTAAAATGACTGTACACTATGAGTAAGTGAAATTTATTCCAGAAGTGGAAGGGAAGTTTAACAAAAGATAATGAATCAATGTAATATTGCATACTAATAGAATGAAGGAAAAATAAATATGATCACTTCAGTTGATGCAGAAAAGTCATTTGACAAAATCCAACACTGTTTCATGATAAAAAAGCATTCAATAAACTAATAATAGATGGGAAATTTTTCAATATGATCAAGTGCTTTTTGAAAAACCACAGCTAACATCATACTCATACAAAGCCCCAGGAACAATATAAAGATGCCTGCTTTCATCACTGCTATTCAACATTGTACTGAAAGTTCTAGCCAGAGCAATTAAATAAGAAAAAGAAATAAAAGGTATCCACAGGAGGCGGAGCCAAGATGGCAGCATGAGTAGAGGAGTGGAAATCTCCTCGCAAAACCACATATATCTATGAAAATATAACAAAGACAACTCTTCCTAAAATAGAGACCAGAGGACACAGGACAACATCCAGACCACATCCACACCTGCGAGAACCCAGCAACTCGCGAAGGGGTAAGATACAAGCCCCAGCCCGGTGGGACCTGAGCGCACCTCCGCCCAAATCCCAGCGGGAGGAGAAGAGTCGGAGTGGGGACGGAGAGAGAGCTCAGGACTGCTGAACACCCAGCCCCAGCCATCTGCACCAGAGCGCAGGCACAGTGCATGCATGGGGTCCTGGATACTAGGGAAACAGGGCAGCAAGACTGGTGAGTGGGTGCCTGAGGCCAATGCCAGAGAACAAAGAAACGGGTGTGGCCATTTTTTTCTTTTCCTTTTTTTTTTTGGCAAGTGCTTTTTGGAAGTCTTAAAGGGACAGGGACCCCAATACTAGGAAAACAGGGCAGCAAGACCGGTGAGCAGGTGCCTGAAGCCGGTGCCTGAGGACAAAGAAAATCATGCATTTTTCTTTTTTTTTTTTTAATTATATATTTAATTTTTGTTGTTGTTGTTGTTGTTGTTGTTTTGGTTTGGCAAGTGCTTTTTGGAAGTCTTAAAGTGGCAGGGCAGGACACTTAGTCCAGAGGCAGGGAATCTGGGGATCTCTGGGCACTCTAACCCCCTGTGCAGCAGGGAGCACAGAGGCCCCTTATGGAGATAAATTGCCTCCCAGCTGCTCCCCCTCCAACAGGGCCCCACCATTTTGGAGAAGCAGCCTGAGATAGGCCACACTCACACAAATAGCAGAGATAAACTCCATAGCAGCCGGGCAGGAAGCAGAAGCCCTGTCTGCACGCAGCTGCCCAGCACAAGCCACTAGAGGTCGCTGTTCTCCCAGGAGAGGAAGGCCAGAAACCAACAAGAAGGAAAGCTCTTCCAGCCGTCACTCGTACCAGCTCTGCAAATTACCTCTATCACCATGAAAAGGCAAAACTACAGGCAGACAAAGATCACAGAGTCAACACCTGAGAAGGAGACAGACCTAACCAGTCTTCCTGAAAAAGAATTCAAAATAAAAATCATGAACATGCTGACGGAGATGCAGAGAAAAATACAAGAGCAATGTAATGAAGTCGGGAGGGAGATCACAGATGCCAGGAAGGAGATTACAGTAGTGAAACAAATGCTGGAAGGATTTATAAGCAGAATGGATAAAATGCAAGAGGCCATTGAAGGAATAGAAACCAGAGAACAGGAACATATAGAAGCTGACATAGAGAGAGATAAAAGGATCTCCAGGAACAAAACAATACTAAGAGAACTGTGTGACCAATCCAAGAAGAACAATATCCATATTATAGGGGTACGAGAAGAAAAAGAGAGAGGAAAAGGGATAGAAAGTGTCTTTGAAAAAATAAATGCTGAAAACTTCCCCAAACTGGGGGAGGAAATAATCGAACACACCACAGAAATACACAGAACCCCCAACAGAAAGGATCCAAGGACAACAACACCAAGACACATAATAATTAAAATGGCAAGGATCAAGGACAAGGAAAGAATTTTAAAGGCAGCTAGAGAGAAAAAGGTCACCTTTAAAAGAAAACCCATCAGGCTATAATCAGACTTCTCAACAGAAACCCTACAGGCCAGAAGAGAATGGCATGATATATTTAATGCAATGAAACAGAAGGGCCTTGAACCAAGGACGCTGCATCCAGCACGATTATCATTTAAATATGATGGTGGGATTAAACAATTCCCAGAAAAGAAAAGCTGAGGGAATTTGTTTCCCACAAGGCAGCTCTACAGGGCATCTTACAGGGACTGCTCTAGATGGGAGCACTCCTAAAAAGAGCACAGAACAGAACACCCAACATATGAAGAAAGGAGGAGGAGGAATAAGAACGGAGAGAAGAAAAGAATCCCCAGACAGTGTATATAACAGCTCAATAAGTGAGCTAAGTTAGGCAGTAAGATACTAAAGAGGCTAACCTTGAACCTTTGGTAACCACGAATTTAAAGCCTGCAAAGGTAATAAGTACATATCTCTCAATAGTCACCCTAAATGTAAATGGACTTAATGCACCAATAAAAAGACACAGAGTAATAGAATGGATAAAAAAGCAAGACCCATCTATATGCTGCTTACAAGAAACTCACCTCAAACCCAAAGACATGCACAGACTAAAAGTCAAGGGATGGAAAAACATATTTCAGGAAAAAAACAGAGAGAAGAAAGCAGGGGTTGCAGTACTAATATCAGACAAAATAGACTTCAAAACAAAGAAAGTAATAAGAGATAAAGAAGGACACTACATAATGATGAAGGGCTCAGTCCAACAAGAGGATATAACCATTCTAAATATATATGCACCCAACACAGGAGCACCAGCATATGTGAAACAAATACTAACAGAACTAAAGAGGGAAATAGACTGCAATGCATTCATTTTAGGAGACTTGAACACACCACTCACCCCAAAGGATAGATCCACCAGGCAGAAAATAAGTAAGGACACAGAAGCACTGAACAACACAGTAGAACAAATGGACCTAATAGACATCTATAGAACTCTACATCCAAAAACAACAAGATATACATTCTTCTCAAGTGCACATGGAACATTCTCCAGAATAGACCACATACTAGGCCACACGAAGAGCCTCAGTAAATTCCAAAAGATTGAAATCCTACCAACCAACTTTATAGACCACAAAGATATAAAACTAGAAATAAATTGTATAAAGAAAGTAAAAAGGCTCACAAACACATGGAGGCTTAACAACATGCTCCTAAATAATCAATAGATCAACAACCAAATCAAAATAGAGATCAAGCAATATATGGAAACAAATGACAACAACAACACAAAGCCCCAACTTCTGTGGAACGCAGCAAAAGCAGTCTTAAGAGGAAAGTATATAGCGATCCAGGCACACTTGAAGAAGGAAGAACAATTCCAAATGAATAGTCTAACATCCCAATTATCAAAACTGTAAAAAAAGAACAAATGAGGCCTAAAGTCAGCAGAAGGAGGGACATAATAAAGATCAGAGAAGAAATAAATAAAATTGAGAAGAATAAAACAATAGAAAAAATCAATGAAACCAAGAGCTGGTTCTTTGAGAAAATAAACAAAATAGATATTCCTCTGGCTAGACTTACTAAGAGAAAAAGAGAATCAACACACATCAACAGAATCAGAAATGAGAATGGAAAAATCATGAAAGACTCCATGGAAATACAAAGAATTGTTAAAGACTACTATGAAAACCTATATGCTAACAAGCTGGAAAACCTAGGAGAATTGGATAACTTCCTAGAAAAATACAACCTTCCAAGACTGACCAAGGAAGAAACACAAAAGTTAAGCAAACCAATTACGAGCAAAGAAATTGAAGTGGTAATCAAAAAACTACCCAAGAACAAAACCCCCAGGCCAGACAGATTTACCTCGGAATTTTATCACATACTGAGAAGACATAATACCCATTCTCCTTAAAGTTTTCCAAAAAATAGAAGAGGAGGGAATACTTCCAAACTCATTCAATGAAGCCAACATCACCCTAATAACAAAACCAGGCAAAGACCCCACCAAAAAAGAAAATTACAGACCAATATCCCTGATGAATGTAGATGCAAAAATACTCAGTAAGATATTAGCAAACTGAATTCAAAAATATATCAAAAAGATCATACACCACGACCAAGTGGGATTCATCCCAGGAATGCAAGGATGGTACAACATTCCTAAATCCATCAACATCATCCACCACATCAACAAAAAGAAAGACAAAAACCACATGATCATCTCCATAGATGCTGAAAAAGCATATGACAAAATTCAACATCCTTTCATGATAAAAACTCTCAGCAAAATGGGAATAGAGGGCAAGTACCTCAACATAATAAAGGCCATATATGATAAACCTACACCCAAAATTATACTGAACAGCAAAAAGCTGAAAGCTTTTCCTCTGAGATCAGGAACTAGACAGGGATGCCCACTCTCTCCACTGTTATTCAACATAGTACTGGAGGTCCTAGCCATGGCAATCAGACAAAACAAATAAATACAATTAATCCAGACTGGTAAAGAAGAATTTAAACTGTCACTATTTGCAGATGATATGATATTGTACATAAGAAACCCTAAAGACTCCACTCCAAAACTACTAGAACTGATATCGGAATACAGCAAAGTTGCAGGATATAAAATTAACACACAGAAATCTGTGGCTTTCCTATACACTAACAATGAACCAATAGAAAGAGAAATCAGGAAAACAATTCCATTCACAATTGCATCAAAAAGAATAAAATACCTAGGAATAAACCTAACCAAAGAAGTGAAAGACTTCTGAAAACTACAAGTCACTCTTTAGAGAAATTAAAGGGGACACTAACAAATGGAAACTCATCCCATGCCCATGGCTAGGAAGAATTAATATCGTCAAAATGGCCATCCTGCCCAAAGTAATATACAGATTTGATGCAATCCCTATCAAATTACCAGCAACATTCTTCACAGAACTGAAACAAATAATTCAAAAATTCACATGGAAACACCAAAGACCCCGAATAGCCAAAGCAATCCTGAGAAAGAAGAATAAAGTAGGGGGGATCTCACTCCCCAACTTCAAGCTCTACTACAAAGCCATAGTAATCAAGACAATTTGGTACTGGCACAAGAACAGAGCCACAGACCAGTGGAACAGATCAGAGAGTCCAGACATTAACCCAAACATATATGGTCAATTAATATTTGATAAAAGAGCCATGGACATACAATGGTGAAGTGACAGTCTCTTCAACAGATGGTGCTGGCAAAACTGGACAGCTACATGTAGGAGAATGAAACTGGACCATTGTCTAACCCCATACACAAAAGTAAATTCAAAATGGATCAAAGACCTGAATGTAAGTCATGAAACCATAAAACTCTTAGAAAGAAACATAGGCAAAAACCTTTTAGACATAAACATGAGTGACCTCTTCTTGAACATATCTCCCCAGGCAAGGAAAACAACAGCAAAAATGAACAAGTGGAACGCTATCAAGCTGAAAAGTTTCTGTACAGCAAAAGACACCATCAATAGAACAAAAAGGAATCCTACAGTATGGGAGAATATATTTGTAAATGACAGATCCAATAAAGGCTTGAAGTCCAAAATATATAAAGAGCTCACACACCTCAACAAACAAAAAACAAATAATCCAATTAAAAAATGGGCAGATGAACTGAACAGACAGTTCTCCAAAAAAGAAATACAGATGGCCAACAGACACATGAAAAGATGCTCCACACCACTAATCATCAGAGAAATGCAAATTAAAACTACAGTGATGTATCACCTCACACCAGTAAGGATAGCTGCCATCCAAAAGACAAACAACAACAAATGTTGGCGAGGCTGTGGAGAAAGGGGAACCCTCCTACACTGCTGGTGGGAATGTAAATTAGTTCAACCATTGTGGAAAGCAGTATGGAGGTTCATCAAAATGCTCAAAACAGACTTAACCATTTGACCCAGAAATTCCACTCCTATGAATTTACCCTAAGAACGCAGCAATCAAGTTTGAGAAAGACAGATGCACCCCTGTGTTTATCGCAGCACTATTTACAATAGCCAAGAATTGGAAGCAACCTAAGTGTCCATCAGTTGATGAATGGATAAAGAAGATGTTGTACATATACACAATGGAATATTATACAGCCATAAGAAGAAAACAGATCCTACCATTTGCAACAACATGGATGGCACTAGAGGGTATTATGCTCAGTGAAATAAGCCAAGTGGAGAAAGAGAAATACCAAATGATTTCACTCATCTGTGGAGCATAAGAACAAAGGAAAAACTGAAGGAACACAAACAGCAGCAGAATCACAGAACCCAAGAATGGACTAACATTTACCAAAGGGAAAGAGACTGGGCAGAATGGGAGGGTAGGGAGGTATAAGGGTGGGGAAGAATAAAGGGGGTATTATGATTAGCATGTATAATGTGGGAGGTAGGGGAAAGGTGAGGGCTGTGCAACACAGAGAAGACAAGTAGTGATTCTACAACATCTTGCTATGCTGATGGACAGTGATGGTAATGGGGTTTGTTGGGGGGACTTGGTGTAGGGGAGAGCCTAGTAAACGTAATGTTCTTCATGTAAAAAAAAAATGGGCAGAGAATCTGAACAGACAGTTCTCCAGAGAAGAAATTCAGATGGCTAACAGGCACATGAAAAGATGCTCCACATCGCTAATCATCAGAGAAATGCAAATTAAAACCACAATGAGATATCACCTCATACCAGTTAGGATGGCCAGCATCCAAAAGACAAACAACAACAAATGTTGGTGAAGATCTGGAGAAAGGGGAACACTCCTACACTGCTGGTGGGAATGTAAATTAGTTCAACCATTCTGGAAAGCAGTATGGAGGTTCCTCAAAAAGCTCAAAATAGAAATACCATTTGACCCAGGAATTCCACTCCAAGAAATTTACCCTGAGAATGCAGCAGCCCAGTTTGAAAAAGACAGATGTACCCCTATGTTTATCACAGCACTATTTGCAATAGCCAAGAAATGGAAGCAACCTAAGTGTCCATCAGTAGATGAATGGATAAGAAGATGTGGTACATATACGCAATGGAATATTATTCAGCCATAAGAAGAAAACAAATCCTACCATTTGCAACAACATGGATGGAGCTGGAGGGTATTATGCTCAGTGAAATAAACTAGGTGAAGAAAGACAAGTATCACATGATTTCACTCATCTGTGGAGTATAAGAAGAAAGCAAAAATGGAAGGAACAAAACAGCAACAGACTCACAGAACCCAACAATGGACTAACAGTTACCAAAGGGAATTGGACTGAGGAGGATGAGTGGGAAGGGAGGGATAAGGGGGAAAAGGGGGCATTATGATTATCACACATAATGTGGGGGAGGAGGTCACAGGGAAGGCACTACAAGACAGAAGAGACAAGTAGTGATTCTATAGCATCTTACTACGCTGATGGACAGTGACTGTAATGGGGTATGTGGTGGGGACTTGATGATGGGTGGAGTCTAGTAACCATAATGTTACTGATGTAATTGTACATTAATGGTACCAAAATTTTTTTGAAATTCCAGTAGCCGTTTTTCAGAAATGTAAAGCCAATCCTAAAATTTATATGGATTTCAAGGGACCCTGAATAGCCAAAACATTTTGAAAAAGAAGAACAAAGTGGAGGACTCATACCTCCTAGTTTAAAAACTTACTAAAAAGCTATAGACATCTGAAATTGATGTACTAACATAATGATAGTCATACAGACCAATGGAATAGAATTTAGAGTTCAGGAATAAACCCATACATCTATGACCAGCTAGTGTTTGAGGGTGCCAAGTCCATTCAATGAGAAAGAATAGCCTCTTTAACAGATGATTCCGGGACAATTGGGGATCCACATGCAAATGAATGAATCTGAACCCCTACCTCACACATATACAAAAATCAACTCAACATGGACCAAACCTAAATTTAAGTGCTGAAACTACAAAACAGGAAAAAAATATGGTGTTATATTTTTAATATCTTGAAGTTGGCAAGATATGTCTTGGGTTATTAGATAATGTCACCAAAGCACAAGTGACAAAAGAAAAAAATAGATAAATCAGACTTCTTTCTGAAGTCTGAAAATGTAAAAATTTTTTTAATTTTGCACTTCAAAAGATACTATCAATAAGCTGAAAAGACAACTTACAGATTGGGAATAATTATTTGTAAATCATATGTATGATAGAAATTTAATATCCAGAGAATTAATGAACCCTTATAGCTCAACAACAAAAAACAAACAACTCAACTGTAAAAATGAGGGAAGGACTTGAAAAGACATTTCTCCAAAGAAGATATACAAAGAACCAGTAAGTACACAAAAAGGTGCTCAACAACATTAGTCATTAGAGATATGCAAATCAAAACCACAATGAGATACCACTTCAGATGTACTAAGATGGCTATAATTTTTTATTATAATTACAGGTGTTGTAATATAACAAGTGTTGAAAATAACAAGTGTTGGTGAGGATGTGGAGATATTGGAACCCTTGTGCATTGCTAGTGGGAATGTAAAATTGTGCAGCCATTGGGGAAAATACTTTGGAAATTCCTCAAAGCTAAACATAGAATTACTATATGGCCCCATAATTTCACTCCTAGGTAATACTCAAAAGAACTGTAAACAGGGACTCAAACATATATTGCATGCCAACTTTCATGCAACATTATTCAAAACCATCAAAAGGTGGACGTAACATGGATGAATAGACAAACAAATGTGATATATCCACAATGGAACACCATTCAACCATAAAAAAGAACAAAGTCCTGTTACGTGCTGCAACATGAATTAACCTTGAAAATGTTACACTATGTGAAATAAACCAGACACAAAGTAATAAATATCATATGATTCCATTTACATGAAATACCTAAAATAGGCAAATTCATAGGGACAAACTTATGAGGATAGATAGGCAAATTCATGGGGAATTATTGTTTAATGGATAATTTTTGTTAGGGATGATGAGAAATTTTGGAAGTATGTGATGGTAATGGTTGCACAATATTGTGACTATAATCAGTGATGCTAACTTATACAACTAAAGATGGCTAAAATGGAAAAACTTATATATATTTTACCACAGTAAAAAATTAAAAGGAAAACAAAACCAAGGACAGGGAATTTAGAAGAAATCATGGGTACACAAGAGAATTCAATATGTCTCTGGAAAAACTGGAAATAGATGGAGGAGTAATGACTGAAATAGCAGAGTAGAATAAACTAAGGGAATGAAATAATAATGAATAATGAAGTAGAGCATATAAAGAACCCCTATAACTCAACAACCCAACTTTAGAAATGAGGATGGCTATGAATTTTTATAGGAGATTGCAAAGGAGACTACTTGGAGGAAAGGAGCTGATGAATGACCCTTCAGCGCTCTGCATGAGCTCAGCATCAGGCACAAGAGAAGGCAGCTATCAGGGGTGGAACTGGTAATAAGTGGGCTGGTTGAAATTCAGTGGGCAGAGCAGGCACCTTCCCAACCTTAGTTCAGATAAATTATTATTTCTCTAAACCAAGAACAAGAAGTTTATTCTCTGGAGGAATCAAGGTAATTTCAAATTTAGGGATGTGAGATAAGGTGGAGAACATGAATGAAGAAGTGTTAGACTACAAGTAGGGATTAAGTGGGTCTGCAAAGTGAGCATTAGTCACCAAACCCATAACTCCTGGCCTGCTTGCTGCGCCCCTACAATTAGTTGCTGGTACTCAAGACCAAAGATTTGAGGATTCTTCTCTTAAGACACAGACTAGCCTTAGAGATAAAAAGTCAAGACTCTAACATTTGTAAGGGGTCATCACTGCTTGATCACCCTATTCAGACTCCCCCAACCACAGGATTTCATTCAGCTTTTTTTTTATTAATATCACCTTTAAATGTAATTGGGAATCTAAGGATCTCCTAGACCATTGGCAGAAAAGTCTACCATGGAAAAGGGAGAGCAAAGCATGCAAACAGATTAACAAGGAACTTGAAGGAAATGAGAATAATGCAGTAAACAAAAAATTTTTGTTTGAGAGGGAGAGAGGGAGGTACCCAGCTACCCAAGAAAGTTAAAAAATAAAGGAAGACTTGGGATCTAGGAAAACTGAATCCAGTGCAGGAAACTGACCAAGGGAAGTTTTGGGATAGCAGCTGTGCAGCACATTCATTGAATAGGTGCTGTAGATTGGATTTTCAGGAGAGTTAGTTCTGGGGGTGGTAGAGGAGGAAATAACTAAAAGAAGATTTCACATGTGTGAACATTTGGGGAGAAAATAACCATATATAGGAAATTGACAAGAGTGATGGTAAAATTCAAAGAGCTGTAAGTAGGAAACAATATAAGTGAAAAACAAAGTCATTATTTATCCCCCCACATTTACAAGAAAGGAAATGTAATCATAGTAAAAGTATGGCCCACTAGTGAACAATATTTAGACAGCCCTAATAACATAAATTTTATGATTGATTTTTCTAAACATGTAGCTGAATTGGTAGACTAGAGAAGGAAATGTTTGTGTGCAGGGAAGAAGCATGAAAAAAAGCTAATTCATCATTTACTATGAAAATTTTTTAAAAAACAATAGTGAATACTTAAACTGATAAATTACAAAGAGGCAGCAAAAAACATGTGTATTCAGTTAATGCAACTGTCTGCTACCATGGGCACCGTGTCTGAGATGGTGGTATAAATGTGAGGTCATTTTCTTCTCTCCTCTGATCGCTACCTTCAACTATGCTGTGGGTAAAGTTGCAATATTTCTAAAATCTCTGGCCTGGCCTTAGTGCACCTCCATATCAATAGGTGTTTCCAAGGGCTGAAATAGTCTGTCTCCGTATCAGTAGGTAATTACAAGGGGGAGTGAGAGCATATCTGGACCAGAGAGGGTGGGTGGGGTCCCTTTTCCTGCAGTCGGGTCATGAGAGACCAGAGTGAGCACAAGTGGAGGACTGCTTGTGAGCAATAAACGAGTTTCTCCCACTTTATTTCTCCCTTTGACTGATTACAGTTTCAAAAGTATTTTGCCCCAAGATTTTCCCCGCAGAGTTACATAAGCCATACTGAACTGCATTTCCTTTCACTTAATAACCCCCTGGCCAGATCCCATAGCTTTCTGATCATTTTAAGAAAGGTATGAAACATCCAATCTGCCTTCTGTCAAACGTTCTCCTTCTCTCCCATCTCTGGCTGAGCCTCAGCCATGGAACTCAGCATAGCTTTGTGTCGTGATCTCCTTCCCCCTCCACTGAGGTCGGGACGTGGGGATGAGAGTAAAGGGGTGAATATCTTTATGGTTTGTTGGCAGCCGTGCTCAGAAAATAGCGCCCCATGCAGGGCAGCCGGAAGGCCCCGAACTTCCTAATGACAAATCATCCCACACCACTAAACTACATGCTAATTGCGCCTTGGCATAAGGACCAATGAGACCCACCAAATGGTTATGCTAATAAGGCATATGGAGCCGCACCAACCAGGTCAGAGCATGAGAACTATATAAGCAAGCCTCTCCTTCCCCTCTGGGTCCTGCCCAACTCATTTGTTTCACAAAGAGCTGAAGAATAAAGCTTTCTGCAGAAGAATCCTGCTGTTGTTGCGTGCTGTTCTTGCCGGCGAGGACGGGGCGCGCGACAAGTGGTGCCGAATCCCGGGAACCAGAACATCACCGGCACAGGGAGGACCCTTCAGACATCTGGAGAGGATTCAGAACTGCAGGTCAGAAGAAAGCCCGGAGGGGTAAGTTCCGAGAGGCCCCTGCTTTTTAGGATGATGGTTGATGGTTCTCTGTAAATAAGGAGGCACCATGGGGAATGCACCGTCATTAGTCACGGCGCTGCAGACAGCTCTCAAAGAGCGAAACTTGAAGGTCTCCAGCAAAGTCTTAGGATCTTTTGTGAAGGAGATAGACCGTGTGGCCCCCTGGTTCATTTGTTCAGGGTCCCTCTCAATCCCGAGCTGGGACAAACTGGGGAAAGATCTTGATAGAGAGGAGGAGGAGGGTAGCCTGAGGGGAGGCACCAGGCCCCTCTGGAAACTGATTAGAGCTTGTCTGCAAGATGAGAGATGTGAAAAGGTAATAAAAGAAGGTCAGAGAGCATTGACAGATATCCAAGAGAGCATGTCAGAAACGGAACGGGAAACAGAGAGCGCGCGCGGCCGAAAAAAGGCCACAAAAACGAAGGTAAAGAAACCTCAGAGTGAGGGAGAAAGCCCGCCTAGGGCAAAAGCGAAAGAGCCCCGAGAAGCGAGTGACGATCGCCTCGGAGAAAATAGTAAATACCCCTGGAAAGAGTTGAGGGACCTCCAACTCTCCAATAGGGAATCTGAGGAGGAATTAACGTCCGCAGAGGAAGGGGAAGAAAATAAAACCGCAGAGTGTAGAAGTAAGGGAACCAGCAAAGTTGAAAAGCGGACCAAGGAAAAAATGAAAGCAGGGTGTCCCCCGACGCCCTTTGCCCCGCCACCTTACGTGAGTGGCGCACTCTCCTTTTGCCACCCAGATACTCTTCAGGCAATTAGACAAATGTTTCCTGTATTTGAGGATAACGGTGTACGCTCTCACCAGCCCCTGAGCCATAAACAAGTTAAGGAGTTAGCAGAATCCGTTCGGGCTTATGGAGTCAGTGCTAACTATACCATAGCACAAGTTGAGAGATTAACAGAGACAGCCATGACACCCGCAGACTGGCAATATGTAACTAAGGCATGCCTTTCTAGTATGGGGCAATACATAGAATGGAAGGCATTGTGGCATGATATCAGTATGACCCAGGCACGCGCAAACGCGGCCGAAGGACAGCCTGCGTGGTCATATGATATGCTGACGGGCCAAGGACAGTGGGTAGCCAACCAGACCGCCTTCCCCTTACAGGTATACGCACAAATAAACACGTGCGCTGCCAAGGCATGGAAAGCCCTCACCAACAAAGGAGAAGTATCAGGCAATTTGACAAAAATTATTCAGGGGCTGAGCGAGCCATTTTCTGACTTTGTCGCTCGTATGATAGAGGCCGCAGGCAGAATATTTGGAGATCAGGAACAAGCAATGCCCCTAGTGGAGCAATTAGTGTTTGAACAATGTACCAAGGAATGCAGACAGGCGATAACACCCTGGAAACAAAAAGGGATACATGCCTGGTTGAAAGCCTGTAGAGAAATAGGAGGGCCACTCACCAATGCGGGCCTAGCCGCGGCCATATTACAGAGCCACAAACAAGCCAGGATCACTAACAGAAGTATCAAATGCTTTCAATGCGGGAAATTAGGACATATAAATAGAGAGTGTAGGAGCCCAGCTTCAGAACAAACAACCCAAAAGACCCCTGAGTTGTGCCCTAAGTGTAAGAAAGGCAGGCATTGGGCTAATGAGTGCCGGTCTATTAAAGATATAGAAGGGAAACCCTTAGAGTTGCCAAAAAACGCCCAGAGGGGCCCCCGTCACCAGGGCCCGCAAATATATGGGGCAACCAGCACGCAAGTGTCATTCGGGAACAACCAGGTCCCCCAAGGAGAGCCACTTCAGGTTCCGCGGGATTGGACATCCGTGCCACCACCAGAATAGTGTTGACTCCACAGATGGGAGTTCAGCCTATCCCTTCAGACTTTAAAGGCCCCCTACCACCAAATACCATTGGGTTACTCCTAGGGCGCTCTTCTGCTGCATTGAAAGGCCTGGTAGTTCATCCCGGAGTCATAGATCAAGATTATGAAGGACAGGTAAAAATCATGTGTTCGGCTCCCAGAGGAATCTATCCTATATCCCCGGGAGACCGCATAGCCCAGCTCTTAGTTTTACCTAGTCTCCACGCCAATTATCCTGCTACCAACACGGAGAGGGGAGAAAGGGGCTTCGGCTCCTCTGACTGGGATTCAGCCTTCATAGTATTAGATTTAGCAGACAGACCAAAATTAACTCTTCAAATAGAGGGAAAGAGCTTTGAGGGAATCCTAGACACTGGAGCAGATAAAAGTATTATCTCTGCAACCTGGTGGCCCTCCAAGTGGCCTGTGACCCAATCCTCACATTCATTACAAGGTTTAGGATATGAGTCAAGCCCTTCAATTAGTGCCAAACCATTGAAATGGTGAGCCCCTGAAGGACAAGAGGGTACAGTCACCCCTTATGTACTCCCTCTACCGGTCAATTTATGGGGGAGGGATGTCATGAGAGACTTAGGCCTCAAACTCATTAATGAATACTCCACCCCCGCCCAAGGCATGATGATGGACATGGGATACATCCCTGGCAAGGGGCTGGGGAAACACCAACAGGGACACATAGAGCCCATCCTGCCCAAAGTAAAGAATGACCGTCACGGCCTGGGTTTTTCATAGGGGCCATTGAAGATGCCATGCCCATACCTTGGCTCACAGAGGAGGCCGTATGGGTTCCTCAGTGGCCCCTATCCTCTGAAAAATTAGAAGCAGCTCATTGCTTAGTGCAAGAGCAGCTCCAAGTGGGACACCTAGAACCCTCTGTGTCCCCATGGAACACACCCATATTTGTAATCAGGAAAAAGTCAGGATCATGGAGGTTGCTTCATGATCTGAGAGCAGTAAATGCTCAAATGAGAATGCTTGGACCCGTACAACGGGGACTGCCACTCCTCTCTGCCTTACCCAAAGAATGGAAAGTGCTCATAATAGATATTAAAGATTGTTT
Source organism: Manis javanica (assembly GCF_040802235.1). Lineage (NCBI taxonomy): Eukaryota > Metazoa > Chordata > Mammalia > Pholidota > Manidae > Manis > Manis javanica. The sequence continues at coordinate 37,464,293 of NC_133165.1, read as the reverse complement.
CTTTTCTATACCTCTAAGCTCCAAGGACAGGGAAAGATTTGCTTTTACTTTGCCAGCTATTAACCATGAACAACCCGATGACAGATTTCAGTGGAAGGTCCTCCCTCAAGGAATGGCAAATAGCCCCACCATATGTCAACTGTACGTTCAGCGAGCGCTAGACCCAATTCGTAAGACCTATCCCACGCTAAAGATCATCCATTACATGGATGACATCCTTCTTTGCTCCCCACAACCAGCGGAAATAGAAGAAGCATATATAGATCTCACTAGATCCCTAGAAAATTGGAGACTGAATATAGCAAGCGAGAAGGTCCAAAAATCTAGTGTTAGCAAATTCCTAGGAGCAACCATTTACACAGATGTAATTTGCCCCCAAAAGCTTGAGATAAGACATAATCAATTGCGAAATTTGAATGACTTCCAAAAACTCCTAGGGGATATTAATTGGTTGCGCCCATACTTAAAGATACCCACCACTGAATTGACTCCACTATTTAAAACCCTAGAAGGAGACCCACAACTAACGTCACCGCGCTCCCTCACACCTGAGGCATTACAAGCCATTCGCAAAGTAGAACAGGCTTTGATGACAGCACAATTAAATAGAGTGCAATCGAATGAACCCTTTGAGTTGTGTGTCCTTCCCACCCCAGAGCTGCCAACAGCAGTCTTATGGCAGCACGGCCCACTGATCTGGATTCATCCCCAAGCCTCTCAGGCTAGGACAATAGAGTACTATCCAGCAGCCGTGGCCAAACTTGCTTTGAGAGGAGTAAAAACCTCCATGACACATTTCGGAGAGGCTCCAGCTAAAATTATAACCCCTTACAGCGTAGAACAGATACAAGTATTATGTGCTATGAACGATGATTGGGCCATACTTGCTTACAGTTTCTCAGGAACCTTTGATAATCATTTCCCTAAACATCCCCTCATCAACTTCGCCAAAAATCATCTCCTAGTATTTCCTCGGGTCACTAGCCTAACCCCGCTGCCTCATGGAAAAACAGTTTACACGGACGGGTCTAAGACAGGCACAGGTGCCTATGTCCATGATGGCAAAGTTGTGACAAAAGGCTACACGCCTGACACTCCACAAATAGTGGAATGTCGCATAGTCTTAGAGGTCCTACAAATCTTTCCTGAACCTTTAAATATTGTGTCTGACTCCTGTTATGTAGTTAATGCAGTCAAATCTCTAGAAGTGGCCGGGCTAATCAAAGCGTCCAGCCCAGTAGCCACTTTGTTCAAACAGATACAATCAGCACTACTTCATAGGCAATCTCCTTTGTATATAACTCATATCAGAGCACATTCAGGCCTTCCCGGGCCTATGACCCAAGGCAACCACCTGGCAGACCTCGCAACCAGAAATATAGCTTTTCCCCTGCTAGACCCTATCACCACAGCTTCAAAATTCCATACACAATTTCATGTCACTGCCGAAACACTGCGCAAGCGGTTTAGCATAACCAGGGCCGAAGCTAGGAACATTGTCCTTAGCTGCCAACATTGCTGCAGCTTCCTTCCCACACCTCATGTTGGGATCAACCCCAGAGGTATTAGACCTTTACAAGTTTGGCAAATGGATGTGACGCATATTTCGTCTTTTGGGAAACTGAAATATGTACATGTATCCGTGGATACTTGTTCAGGAGTCATCTTTGCCTCCCCATTGTCAGGAGAGAAAGCTTCCCATGTCATCCAGCACTGCCTTGAAGCTTGGAGCGCATGGGGGTTACCACAGATTCTGAAAACAGACAATGGCCCAGCCTATACCTCTACAAAATTTGCTCAATTTTGTCATCACATGGGGATAAAACATATCACTGGCCTTCCCTACAACCCACAGGGTCAAGGGATTGTGGAACGCGCGAACCGCACGCTCAAATCCTATTTACTTAAACAAAAAGGGGGAATTGAAGATATACCCCCCACACCAAAAACTGCCATAGCCCTAGCACTTTTCACTATAAATTTTTTGAATCTGGATGCTCAAAGCCATACAGCAGCGGATCGCCATAATCAGTGGCCAAAAGACCCACAAGAACTAGTAAAATGGAAGGACGTGTTATCTAACCAATGGAAGGGCCCGGATCCAATCATAATCAGATCCAGGGGAGCTGTGTGTGTTTTCCCCCAGGGTGAAGAAAATCCCTTCTGGATCCCGGAGCGCCTAACGAGGAAAGTCCTAAACAAAGGAGATGACTTCGCTGTACCTCCTGACCCTGCTCCTGACACTGGAGACCCCGACTCAGGGAGTATTGAGATGGGGAATCCTGTCTGCCTTTCCTAAGCCTATGCCTGTCCGTTTCAATGCAGCCGTTTTTCCGCGCTTTTTCACTACCAATACTAGTATGAACTTGCCCTACTTAGTTAAAGACACCCTAGTAGCTCCCCTGGGAGAAAACCGATCCTTCGTAACTAATGGGTCATTATGCTTCACCACTCAGAATCTAGCTGGCTGTATCTCCCTGAAACGGAGGAAATACGGATGGTTCAGAGACATAATTCTAGAGGCCAGTAGCCTCCCCGTTATGTCAGCTAAATTTGAAGGGCCTAATAAGGAAGGGAGCCCGTCCTATAAGAACATGACTATCCACCAGATGGTTCTCTGGATCAATGGCACATTTGTACACTCTCCCAGGAACAATTCCACCGACAGGCCTCGTCAACCCAAATATGCCTCCCATTGTGTGGGCGACTATGAGGGAGAGCTGTGGCCCTGGACTGACTGTCAGTCAACTGTAGTAACGTGGGCAACTGAGAGGCAGGAGTTTACCATCTCCCCAGATATGGAGGGACGGCCAGCCAATGAGGCTTGGTGGCCAGTAAAGGTGCTCGAAGGCGAGTTTCGTCAGCAGCTGAGCATGAACCCCTTCCATAAATGGATGCTGTGTGGAGTCAATGGCTCGTGTACCGACCTCTCCCCCTTTTCCGCCCTCCAGGGTGGGGGAATTGGTGTAAAAAATATCACCTTTTGGTGCGAGAATAACCACATGCGCGCACACTGGAACATGATCATGACCCATAACAACGAGAACTACACGTGTTCAGCAAAATCAGGTCCAGAGTCACCTAATTCCCTTTTTCCACCTTCTCCAGTATGCGTATACCCCCCATTTCTGTTTATCTTATCCAATAGTAGCTTTGACTCCTGCTCCAATGAAACCTGCTTTCTGTCTCAGTGTTGGGATGCGCGTAACTTTACCAATGCTTTGGTAGTCCGCATCCCCCGTTGGGTCCCTGTTCCCGTAGACGCCCCTAACACCATGACTCTGTTTCGAGAAAGGCGCGATTTCGGTGTTACAGCCGCCATAGTGCTCCTGATCTCCGCGACCGCGGTCGCAGCCACCGCCGCTGGTATAGCTTTAGACACCTCCATCAAATCGGCTACAGAGCTCAATAACCTTGCAGCCTCAGTAGCTTCTGCCCTGGACCAACAGTCCACACTTGATGGCAAACTGAAAGGAGGAATAATGATCCTCAATCAACGCATAGATCTCGTGGAGGAACAAATGGAGGTGCTCTGGCAAATGGCCCAATTGGGATGTGAGCGGAAATATCGTGCCCTCTGCATCACTAGCATTCAATATAAAAATTTTACACGGGCAGCTAATCTGTCACGAGACCTGTCCCAGTATCTTTCAGGAAACTGGTCCCAAGACTTCGATGGGACACTAGAAGAGCTGCGGCGAGAAATTATCCACATCAACTCCACCCGTCTAGATATCTCCGTAGCGGAAGGACTCTCTTCCTGGTTCCTCAGAGCTCTCTCCCACGTCAAGGAGTGGGCGGGCATGGCTGGGATGGGCGTGTTCCTGCTTGGAGGTCTCATGCTCTTACTCTGGTTGTTATGTAGACTCCGCAACCAACATAAGCAGGACAAGGTGATCCTTGCTCAAGCCCTAATGGCGATAGACGTTGGCGCCTCTCCCCAAGTGTGGCTCAACATGCTTAAGAAGGAAGCTCGGCTTTAGCTTGAGGTAGCTCTTGCACCCTGAGCCCATGTGGCACTGCACCAGGCCCGAGTACCTCAATGCTTAATCACAGCTTTCTTTAAGAAGCTCATGGTGCAAGAGGGTTGAGAAAAAGGGTCCAAACCCTTTGTACCAAGCGGTCCCAACGCCAGCCAGAGGATGCGAGGCAAAGCACTGCAAGAGGTCTTGGACCCCTCTGAGAGGCATGCCTGACTGCATAGGGGTAGATGCCCAGAACCCCTCTCCAAAAAGGGGGCATCAGGAAGTATGATGGAGGTCAGGCCTCTGTCTCCGCCTCTGCTGGCAAGTTCCGCCTTGAGCTTCTGTTAGACAAAAAAGGGGGAGATGTTGGCAGCCGTGCTCAGAAAATAGCGCCCCATGCAGGGCAGCCGGAAGGCCCCGAACTTCCTAATGACAAATCATCCCACACCACTAAACTACATGCTAATTGCGCCTTGGCATAAGGACCAATGAGACCCACCAAATGGTTATGCTAATAAGGCATATGGAGCCGCACCAACCAGGTCAGAGCATGAGAACTATATAAGCAAGCCTCTCCTTCCCCTCTGGGTCCTGCCCAACTCATTTGTTTCACAAAGAGCTGAAGAATAAAGCTTTCTGCAGAAGAATCCTGCTGTTGTTGCGTGCTGTTCTTGCCGGCGAGGACGGGGCGCGCGACAATGGTTACCTGATACCATATTGTCGCCTCTTAGTTAACACTGGCTGGTCTTAGATATTGACAAGAATGTGGCAGACATCCCAGTGCCAGTTTGCTCACAGGGCACTCAGTTCCATGACCTGGCCTCTTGCTGCAACTGTCCCTTCCAGCAGAACGCCATCAAGATAGCCCCAGCCTGGCTAACTGCCCCGGGGCCCCTTTGGTCTGCAAGAAACCCTGCTTCCTTGCCATGGCCCTACTCCCACCTCACTCTCATTCCTCTTCTCCCTGGTGAAATAGACGCCAAGGGCAATCAGCCAGGCTGCTGCAGGCAGACGTCCATCAGGGGACTGAGATGCCAGACTCTCCTTGCAGATACCCCCTAATCTCTACTTATAACACACTCTTTCTCATTTCTTAGTTTATGGGGACGGCACAAGGGAAAGCAAAGGGGGAAACGGGCTGATCACAGAATCCTCCCAGAGTTTCTTGGCGTTCTGTCCACATGGGCTGGAAGGTGATGGCAGTGAGGCCATTCACTGAAAGGCAGTGTCATGTATTGGTCAACAGCCAGACTACCTGGGATAGAAACCTATTTGTGCTGATGATCACAAACACTTAACTTCTCTAATCCTTAGTTACCACATCTGTACAATAGAGGGATTTCATAGGGTCACTGCAATAGTTAAATGAACACATGAATCTAGTTTGGAATAGGATCTGGGACAAGTGTTATCTATTCTTGTTATTTCTGCATCATGTTAGTAAGATCTTGAGAGATTAATCTTATCATCTTGTCAATTCTCTTTAGGCTGTGAGAGTTCTTAAGCACCTATTATTTTCAGCTTTGAGGCTATAGTTACAATTTTGAGACCAAAGCAAAAATGTATTTATCATCCTGCTACTCCTATTATTCAGAAATATGGAGATAAACACTGGAAGAAACAGCTAAAAGAATAGACAGTGATTGCCACTAGATAGCAAGACTGGGTGTGATGAAGCCTTGCAGAGGACTGGTGCTTCCTATTATAAACTCTTTAATATTATCTGATTTTTTTAAAGCTACATGCATGTGTTACTTTGATAAAACCTTTTAATATTTACAGAAGAAAACACTCTGAGAATGTAAAAAAATAATTCTGTGAGTTAATTAGCATGTTTTATTCTCATCCTATTTTAAGGATATCTGACAAACCTGGGAAAATGATAGATCTCACTCAAGGTTATCACCAAATCAAGATTGGAAAATTTGAGTTGTAGACAGTGCAAAAAAAGCCCTCAATTCTTTAACTCTCCTTTTTTCTTTCCTTCCTTTTTCTTTCATAACCAAAAGGAAAACATACCATAGTTTTTTTAAACAAAGCACTCTAAGACTAGATTTTCAGTAGATCGGTGCAATATTTCTTGGCAGACTCTCAAAATTAATCAGATGTAAAATTCTACATGGTAGTGTTGATTTTTTTAGGCAGTTCGCTGCTTCATGAGTTACCTTCTGTCTTCCTGGTGGCAATTCCCATGCATGACAGTGTATTCTGTACATCTGATCGTAGGGCTTTGGGAAACTGGGTGAGCTTAGCCTAGGTCAGGGAAGCCTCAATGACTTTCATAAATAAATGAAGGAATCACTAACATTTTACTGAGGAGCCGATACACATGCACAAAATACGGTTTTACAAAGATGGAGAACACAAGACAGGCTAACATACATTTCTTGTCCTCAAGGCCTGCTTGTGCCTGTCAGCCAGAGGAGTGATCCAGCTGAATGTGAGCCACATAGCAGGGACAGCAGGAGCAAGAAGGAACAAGAAGTATCCACCATGGCCACGTGGCCATTGGTTTATTTCATAAGAACAACCACTGACATTTACTCAGTACTGTTGTTTCCAAATTACTTTCCAAAACTTGCCTCATTTGATTGTCCTAACAAGCCTGTAGAGTAGGTGTCATCACCTCCATGCATGTGGAGTCAGGACCCTGCTGCTGCCGCGCCCAGCAGGTCAGCGCCCCCTCAGAGCAGGGTCAGGGGAATGAAGCAGTGGGCATCGAGATGGACAGACAGGAAGTGCTGAGGCAAAGCAGAGCCAGATTCCCGGCTCAGGGCCCAGGGCTCTTTCCACGACATGCTCTCCCTTAACTCCCCGAGGTGTAGGCATGAAGTTATAGCAAGCACCCCACCCCACCGCACTCCAGATGGGCCGAGTGAAGACATCGTGTAGTAACTTCAGGACACATAGAGCTGAGGTCAAAGTAGCTACCACGTCTCACCCTAACATGTCATTGGACCCTGGGCAAATCACTTCACCACCTCTAGACTCATGTATAAATCCAGAGCTTAAACCAGCATGGTCCGGGAGGTGCCGTTCAGCAGACAGGATTAGAATCCCATAGGACTATGACCAGGAGGCAGTACGGCTAGAGGATCTCAGCAGCTGGCAGATCTGGGGTGGGCTGCTGGTCCTGCCACTTTCTACGTGTTCAGCTCTGAGCATCTCACTGAATAGTCTTCTCTGTAAAATGTAAAGCAGATATGAAAAGTGACATGCAAAGTGCCTGATTCATTTTACAGAAAGATCACTCCTTCCCCACTCCCGACTCTTTTAGAGTTCATTTTCTGCTCAGGACTCTCATGGCTTAACCCAAAGGACTAGCTCTCTAATAGTGGAATCTGTCTGGGGCACAGTTATGGGTAGAAGGGAAACACTGTAGGACAGACTCCATCTGATCATGTTCCAACCATGTTCAAGGAAGGAAAGTCCTTGTACTACCTGTTGTGGACTGAGTCATATAACCTTTCCTCCTAGTGCTCAGACGTCCCCCTGGCAGGCAAACCAGATAAAATTGGCTGAACCTTAGTCCCCACCTATCCCACCAGCCAGGCCTCATTGTGCTTGGGTTTTGTGCAACCAGCCGCATAGCTAAAGACATGATATGTCTGTTCCCTCACATCTGAAGGAAAAATCCAAATGTGGGGTGATCGCAATCGGAGATGACGCAAGGATAGCAGGGGGCCAGGCAGCGCTGTCTGGGGCTTATTTACACATCCTGCTAGACTAGCTATGGAAGCAAGAGCAGCCAGGACATGCACTGGTCTGCTGATCCTTGCAGCCTCCACCTCAGAGCCACCCATTCTGCTTGTCTGGGCTCAGAGATGGCATTGTTCAATCTGCCCCAGGAGCTGGGAAGGCGGCAGAGAATGGCTTCACACTGCAAACACTTTACAGTTTCTTTTTCTTTTAGAAATAATAAGCAATTTCAACAAACAAAAGCAGAGAACATGATAGAGCATCACTGCTTGCCCAGCATTTAAACAGGTGTTAACATTTTGCCATGATTCCAGTTTTTTCTAAAGAAATAAGCCATGACATTAACATCTGAAGCTCCCAAATCCCCCTCCACCTCTCAGGAGCAGTAAATGTCTCAGCTTCCATACAAAGCATAATTTCTAAACACGTACTTTTACCACTGTCTAAAATTAGAGACAACCCAGATACCCATCAGCAGTAGAACAGATTAATTCCTTTTACTATATCCAGGCAGGGGACTTTATTATAAAGCAAGAAGATGAAAAAACTACAGCTATGTGCATGATCATGGAAGAATATGCCTAACATAATTTTGGAAAGGAAAGCATGGCTAAAAAAATAAAACAAAATATGTACAGTTTAATTTCATTTAAATAAAACTCAAAAACAAGCAAACCTAGTTTTTTGTGTAGGGAACAATATACAGAGAAAGTCAAGCCAGAGGTTACTTGAAGGGAGGCAGAAGGGGCTGTATGGCATTAGAAAAGGCTACATACAGGCTTCTGGGATATTGGCTATTTGGTTACCTATGGGCTCACTTTATAACAATTGACTATATATAGATATACATTTTATGTACTTTTTAAAAGGTATATTTGACAATAAAAGCATCTAAAATATACTTCTGTGAGTTTTTAAATTGCACAACAATGATATTAAATTACACATGTGCTTTTTGCAGCCTGATTGTATTCAAGTGTATGATTTTAGACTTCATATGGCTTGATGCATGGCAATCTTATTCATTCATTTTAAGTGCTAATACTACATGTATAAGTCACCATTTATTTTCCCATTCTCTAAGGAAGAGTTATGTCATATCCATGTTTTGTAATTAAGGTGGTATAAAAAAGAAAACTTTGTGCTTTCCTCCTTAGGCAAAGTGCAAGGGTTTCTATTGGAGTCTGATGGACTTGACATTGCTGTGTCACAAGGATGCACACATCCTCAATTCTATTAGATCCTGCAACTTGCTCCTGGAAGTGATTGCATCATTTTTCACTCTCGGAAAAATTCCTAGTCCCTGTATGCTCCCCATTTTTTGGTGTTATCAGACTTTTTAGCTTTTGCACATATGCTGCTTATGAACTGAAATCCCTTTTCTGATTTAATTCGCATTGCCCTGGTTTTTAGTAATGTTGAGCGTATTTTCATGTGTGTCTTGGCATTTCTGGCATCCACTTTTATGTATAATCTGTCCTCCTCCTTTGCCCATTTTCTATAGAGCTGCTTGTCTTTTTCTAATTGACATATTGGAGTTCTTTATATAGTCTGAATGCTAATCCTTTAATGGTTTTATGAATTGCAAAGATCTTCTTTTAGTCTGGCATGGCTTTTCATTTTATTACAAATAATATGGCAAGAAGGTGAGATGGGATAAGACATTTAGTTAAGAGCAGATTTGAGTCAGACTACCTGATCTCTTAACTTGGTTCAGCCACTGATAAATTGGCCACTTGGCATTAGAAAAATTATTTGATTTCTCCGTGCCTCAGTTTCCTCATCTTTAAAATGTAGATAATAATAGTCTTTATTGTTTTTAAGATTCAAGGAGATAATATGTGCAAAATACTTGGAACAGTGTTAAGGTGGTATGCAAAAAAAAGTCAATTTTTGGTGTCATTATCACAGACATTTAAATATTAATGAGGACAATTGTTTTATTGTCTCTTTTTATGATGTTTCCTTTTCCATCTGAGTTAAGCTATCTTCCCTACTCCAATGTCATACATAGATCCCCTTAGGTGTTCTAAGAGGTTACATATAGGTCTTAAATCCACATAGACTTTATTTGAGTTCTTCATATATGGTAGAGAAATAATATGGTCTTTTCATTAGGGATGGCCATTTGTCCCAGCACAACTGACTGAGTAAGTGGGTCTGACTGAGAGACAATGGAGATGCACTGGGCTTGGGTTCAATGGGACGTGTACACATGGTTTCAGTCACCTATCTAACCATCCTGGCTTTCAGGAATATCCCACTGGATGCAGCATCAGAAGCAGAGACACAAAGGAGCAGAAACAAGGTATGAACTGCATGTGTGCAAACGTTCTTTTACATCAGGCAGGTAAGAGTGTAAGCAGATGGTTCACTTCTCATAGGTGGCTAGTCAAAAACATAAATACTCCTGTATTAGGAATTCACTCAGTGATATAGTGCATACAATGATAAGCAGACCCCACACTATGTTTTCTGATGAGAGTCATGCCAAATAGGATATATTAGAATCCGTGTGTTTGCAGGTCACAGACCTGTAGTGAGATTGCAAGCAGCAGTGTGGAGTGTCATGTATTTCCTGCACTTCCATTATCAACAATGAAAAATGAGTTTCCATCTGGAAGGGTGAATTATCTTTCTATCCTCTCTTCAGGAAACATAATAAAAAGCACTGTCCTAAGAAGAGGTGATCAAAAACTATGCAGCCAAATAAATGTAGAAAAGAGTTTATAAGGGCTTGTCAAGCAGTTCATGAATTATAATATTTTAATACTTTTCTGAATTTTATAATGTTTGTAGTGTTTTTCAATGCATTTGTCAGATTTATGTCTCCTCATTAATTTTTACTTTCATACCCAATTCACTCTTCTTTTCCTTAAAGAAATGACCCCAAGTGTTTCAGCTTCGGGTCTTTCAAAACCTCAATCTATGCCTACTAGTACCAAAATGTTTTCAAAGAAATCATGTCATTAGAGAGAGTTCTCTTTCTCTGTGGTTTTATAGATGCTGAAATAGAAAACCATGAAGGTGGATCCATCTGCCCAAGGTCACACAGCACAATGGTTATAGTGGTTGAGTTAGGACTAGAACCTGTGGCCTCTGAGCTTGAGTTATCACCTACTTTCTCTCCTGAAGTCCCCTGTATGTCATGCTTTTCCCATCATCTCCCTAACCCAAGAACCATTGCATGACAGCGAGCTCTCTGAGTGGGTGCTTGTACCCATTCTAGTAGGATTATTCTGAGTATCTTCACTAAAATAATCCCATATCCTATCCTCTAGAGCTGTTCCTTCCCAGTCTCTTCCCTTTCCTGGAGGAAAGGTTAAAGAGAAAGCAACTGAATGATTTTCCCACCCTGTTTCTCTGCCCCCTTTCAGGTAGCATTCCATTATTTTTGCTCTCTGACCAAATGACCTTTCTGCTCTATCTAGTAACAAAATACCATGCTCTGTCTCTCCAGTGCAAATGTCACCTTGTCATTCCCTGTTTCAAACATCTCAAAGGCTCCCATATGGCCACAGAATAAAGCCAGAGCTCTGGCGTGATGTGGATCGGCTCACCTCCCCAGCTAATGTTGGTCACTCCCTGTGGATCCATGCATTTGTTCACTCATCCATCAGTCAGTCATATGGGCACGCCTTCTCTTGAACTCTCACCAGTTATCCAAAAATATATCTACTATATCCCACATTTGCAGGTGGGGAAACACAGTCTCAAAGAAATCATGTGGCTTGCTCAAGTGTCGAGAAGACCACCGATTTCCGACACCAGCATTGATTCCCCATTCTTCCTTCCTCATCTTGTTAAAGTATCTAGCTCTCATCCATACAGCCACCTATCCCCACTCTAGGCCTGCATGGACAACAATTGGTCTAAGCAAGAAAGGACACACACTTTTCTGTAAAAAACCAGATAGTAAATATTTTGGGCTTCTGGGCCATATGGTCTCTGTTGCAACCACTCAACTCTGCCACAGTGTCCAGAGAGCAGCCACAGAAGGTACATTAAAAGAATGAGTGTGGCTGTGCTCCCTAAAACTTTATGGGTCCTGACATTTGAATTTCATATATTTTCACATGTCATGGAATATAATTTTCCTTCTGTTTTTTTCCCAACAATTTAAAACGTAAAACCTTTTCTTAGCTCTTTGACCAGAAGAACACTGATGGTGAACTGGATTTGGTCCTACAGGCTATGGTTTGCCAAACCCTTATCTAAGCCACTTCATGCATGGCATTCTCCTGGCAATGCCATCACTTAAGGGGACCTCGTTACACCCAAAGAGTTTTAGGTGATGAATAACCTAATAGAATGAAGCTTCCACAAGACTTCAGAGATCAGGATGAGGGGAAGGAGAGAAGTGACTGCTTCCATTGCTACTGTTCTGTTCCCATCTGCTAACATCACAAACCTGAGTCCCTCTCACAGAAAGTAATTGCCTGATTCCAGTACACAACTGGGGTTCCTAATTTCTGGCCCACTAGGATTGACATCCAACATAGGAGGTGGGGCCTGGGATTCATGCCAGAAATGATCCAAATATTAACAGAAGGAGGACATGAATATGGTTCTGATATGCAGCACAACTTTCAGTATTGATTCTGATTCAATGAGACCAATTAAAAATACCTGTTTCAATCAGTTGCAAAACTCACCTACTTAATGATGTGTCTTAATTCCTTAACAGTTTTGTTTTAACAATATTTCATTTTAAAGTTTAATTTTTTCTACTTATTCACTTTATTTTACTTATGCAAATAACAGCTTTATGGCTGTATTAGCAATAACTCATTATCATCCTTTGCAAAGCCAGTAGGGAATTTGTCACTTTGGAGAATACCCAATATTTTTAAGTGGAGAGTTTATGTAACAGCTAGGTGGACTCGAAATCACTTGCAGTCACAAATCAAGCAACAAGCAACTTGGACACAGAAGCTGCACTCAGTGAAAAGCCCACCTCTGGAAGTGACCCCTTTACCTTCCCAGAGCCCTGGGGGCAAAAGGAAATATTTCCTAGAACACTCCCTTTGGTCTGTCACTGACATTTCCTGTTGGCAAAGTTAAAATAATGTCACTGGGAGGGTGTTCAGGAGGCATTAAATATGGAACACCTTCAAGGGAAGACCACTGCATTTAAAATGCAGATCCTCTCCCAAGATCCATCTTTAAATTAATCTCATCATCAAAACCAAAGTTTTCTGGTGCTTTTCTCAAGGGTTATTTACTGAAAAGCTCATCTGCCCCTCCCTGCCTAGTGTGATTATCAAAGATGCTCACAGGGAAGAGGGACTGGGGGGTGGCATCCCTTGTCATGAGCACAACAGGGCGAAAGGGACCAGTCAAAACTTCAAAATCAGAGAAGAGCTTGAGGGCCTCAGCCTTGGGGATAAAAGAGGGGACTCACATTTGAGCACTTGAGAATGTGCCCAGCACTGTTTGAACTGCTTTGCCTGCTGCGTCTCATATAAATTACATCCTGAAACTACAAGGCTGGTAAACTCATTCCTGGTTTATAGATGAGAAAGTTAGACTCAAGGAAATAACAAGGACAATGTATTACAAACTATGACAATAAGTGCGTGACATACTGACATGCAGGGTTTAATTTAATCCTAACAAAGGAACCATGTGATGGGTGGTCTTATCCCCATTTCATAGGTAAGACAACTGAGGCTCAGACATAGTGAGTACCTTGCTCAAGTCCTCAAAACTCTCACGTAGCCACGTTGGACTCTAACTCACATTTGTCTGACTTCCCAAGCCCTTGTGCCTGGCAGCGGGCCCTCCACCGGGAAACGATTCCTGGCTTGCTGCCTCCACCCCAGGCCCAGCCCAGTGCTGGGTAACTGTTTAGGGGATAAATGAGGGAATGAAGAAATGGTGCCACAAAGGACCAGAGGGAGCCCATTAAAAGAAATGTCAAGGCACCTTTGTGAATTGAAAGCATTCTGCTGGCCAATTTTCTGCTAGTCATATTTTCTTTTCTTCTTTAATATTCCTAACTGAGGTATAATTGAGAAATAAAACAGTAAGGTATTTCAAGGGCACATTGTGGTGATTGGAGGCACACATGCATTGTGAAAGGACTCCCCCCCTCGAGTCAGTGAACACAGCACAGCCATCACCTCACATGCTCACCTTGATTCGGTTTTTGGTTTTTGTGTGTGTTAGTGTTTTTGTTTTTGTTTTGATGAGAACATTTAAATTCTAATCTTTTAGCTGAGGTCAGATTTTCAGGATCTGCAAAATCTCAACAATCAGAAAAACCCAAGGGGAGCTGAGAGGTAGGCCGGGGCAGGCAAATCTACTGTCAGGCATCAGCCAGAGGATGGCAGTTTCTTCTTTCCTTCTGTCCTGTCTTCTGGCCTCATGCGGTCTCCCTGGCATTAATCCACAAGTGACAGCTCAGCCCCCAGGCTGACTTCCATCACACAGTCTTGTGACAATCGCACCGCAAAGCCCGTTGCACACTGTACCTCGTCTTCTCAGCAACAATTTTGTGGGGGATTGTAGAAGAGATACTTTCGTCCCATTATTCAGACAAGAAACCAAGGCTGAAGTTCACTCAGTTGTAAAGAGCAAGTGTTCCAGGCGGCTGGTCAGTCTGTGCACACCAATGAGGCCAAGACAAAGGTACAGGGCCAGAGTGCCCAGAAATTTTCAGGGCAGGGTCAGGAATTTTTAAGGAGCTTTAGGCTGAAGTGGCAAGGTTAATAGCAGAATTCCTACATACCAGAGAAGTACTGTGAAGGAGACTTCCTGGGGCCTGTCAGAGGATTGCGGCTGCCTTTCATGGAAAACATTGCATTACCCACTTCACTTCTCACAGCTTGGCCTAAAGGGCCCTTGTGCTCAGGCGCCCCATTATCAGCTCTTTCAGGGTGGAAGCCAAGGAGAGAGAGACACCATGCAGTCTTGGCCTGTTTGGGTGGGACCCAACTGCACGGGAGGGAAGCCCAATGTGAACTGCTGGGCAGGAGGAAGGAATTGATGAGGAATGTGTGGCCCTAGGAACAGCGTTGACTCCACTGGGGGTTGGTGATGGAGGTTATTCCCCATGAGGAAATTCTGAACAGACAAGCCCATGGAGCTCCAGCTTCGGGCCCAGCCTCTGCCTTCTCTGTACTGCAGCCCAGAGCCTGCATGGGGGCCTGGCCCCAGGGGGTGACCTGTCCGTGCCAGAGGGACACTATCTTGAGTGAAGGTGAGGCCTGAGTACAACCGATGCCATAGAAAAAGAGAGGAAACACACCCCATTGTCCAGCAAAGACATTTTCCAATAAACATGTCCCAGGCTGTAATTTAAACTAATTTTACATAGAGAAGAAAAAAGCGCTTTGCGGGTGGGTAAGCTTAACGTATCTGTGAGATGCCAGAGATGACATTTATTCTATTTCAAATACATAGGGTCTGGCTCCTTATGAAGTACTTGGGCTGTGAAGTACAGTACACTGGAGTGGGTCCGGCATACACATATGCCCCCTCACACACATATGCACACATGCACACACACACATTTCCTATGCAAAGAACTCAGGATGAAGACCGTTGGGATCTCAGTCCGCTCCCGTCTCTGCATGTGTGAGTTTAGACACATCTCCTCCTTATTACCTCTCAACTTCCTACACCTTGAGTTAGGAATGTGTGAGGGGGCTTGGAGCTACCCCTATAACTTTGTGGAAGGGAAAAGTAGCCTGAAGGACATTTATTGGACCAGGGCCGAGGATGCTAACTGTCCAGCAGTAGGAAATGCAAGGTTGTCCTGCCCCAAAAGCTCATGGCACCCAGGTTGTAGAACAATGACTGATGGCCCCTGGGGCTCCTCTCCAGACAAAATAAGTCCAAGGTGTCTCTTTCTCTCAAAGGCTGGAGCAGAGACTTTGCCAGGAGAGGGCGGGGCACCCAACCAGGACCCTGGTGTCACAGTGCATATCCCTTGAGTTGTCAGTTGGGCTTCTACCAGCTGTCCTTCAGAGCTGGCCCCTCACACCTGTCCTGGTCTGGCTTCTGTGTGGGCCTCCCTGTGCCAGGCAGACCCCACCTTGACCAGCTCCTTCTCTTCCCTGACAAGGCCCGCAGGTCCCGTGGAACACATGCTTTCTTTGAAATTCTCTAGTGATGTGAGTTTTACAAATTTAGGTCATATAAGTGTCTGTGCTACTAATGGTAATATGAGAATAGCATGAGTGTCTGGAATACTGAAAGGGGTCAGAGGGGGTTCCTCTCATTAAACTTTCCCTGCAGTTCCAGAAAAGCCTTTCTCCCTCCCCATCATAATCTGTCAGGTATTTAAGGCAAGATGTCAGGGCAGAGATGGCAAGAAGATTTGACTTCTGGCCAAATCCTAACTATTAGAGGTCGGTGCTAGGAGGGCAGTGGTGAAACTCAGCAGCCATAGTCAGGCTGGGCAACATGGCATTCTCTGTGTGATTTCATGTGGCATTTCATGGAACAAAGGTGTGTGCTTACCATTCCTGCTCCAGGCAGTCAACCCTTCCCAACCCCGAAAGTGGTGCCCAGGTGACGTCTGGTTTAGTGGTGGGACGAAGTCACAAAGCAACCTGGCAGCAGCTGATGACAGGGTGACACTCCCCTGGAAAGGAAAAGCAGAGGTGCAGAAGGCTTCCCCCAGATTTCCTGTCTTCAGGGAAGCACGTTATCTAGAATTGGGTTGGGCTGCCCCAGTCAAGGTTCTCATGGACAAGACCCCACCTCATTCAGGTTTAAAGGGCACCTTGAGTATCCCACAAGGACTCACAGACTCCAGGCTGGAGGCTCTGGGGTCAGGAGCACATACCACATTCCAGAGCTGCCCCTGCCAGGGACGGGCTGTGTGGACATACCTGAGACCCCTCCTCATGGTGGGCTGGGAGCCCCAATTCTGGGCCCTGTCCAGCTGCCTCTGAATTCGGAAGACACTGTCCCACCCTCACCAGAAACAAATTCTGCAAAGAGCCCCCTTCCTCATGCCCCGACCCACAGGGTGGTCCTCAGGCACTCACATCTGGTCTGCATCGCTGTGCCGTAGTTTCAGCGAAGCCTGGAAAAAAGAGATCATGGCTTCTGTCTTGGCAGGCAAGATTCAGATGCTTGGGAGAAGGGTATTTGAGGGCAGCCCAGGACATACACCTACCCCAGGGATTCATCCAGAGGTGTGAAGGGTCTGGCAATTAGGACACAGGGCAAGAAGGGCAAGCAGCTTCGTAGCCCCTAACGCAGCGCTTCCTGTGCGACACCATGGCCACTTTGAGCAGACTCATGTGAGTGCCCTCCTCCCTTCCCACAGGCCCAGGGACTTCATACGTTCCTGCTTCCTTCCAAAGGCTGCCACTGGCTACTCCATGGAAGCACATGCAGGGTGGACCACAAAGTCCACAGGTCTCCTCCTTAACAGCGGCTCTTAGCTTCCAAAGATGCACACAGTCCATCTCCTTCTATTTAAATGGAGGTGGGATGCACCTAACAGACTACCAGCCATTTTAACATGTGCAATTGACTGACGTGTAGCACAGTCACAGTGTTGTGCGGCCATCACCCCTATCCAGACACAGAACATTTTCATCAGCCCTGAAGGAGGCCCCAGAACTGTGAGGGGGCCACTCCTCTCTGCTCCTTCTCCACCTCTGGCAACTACCAAATCAACTTTCTGTCTCTGTGGATTTACCTATTCGGAGTAGTTCACAGAAAAGGAATCATGCAACAGATAACCTTTTGTGTCCACCTTGTTTTGCTCAGCATAGTGTTTCTGAGTTTCATCCACGTTGTAGCAGACATTTTTATTTTAACATATTTATTTATGTGCTGGGACTGATGAAACAAAATACAGAAAGGCATTGTTTCACCATTCCGGAGGCTAGACATCTCTGAGACCAAGGTTGCTCCCTTCGGCAGCCGTGAAGGGAGAGTCCGCTCCGGGTGTCTCTCCCTCGCTTGTGGATGTCCGTCTTCTCCTTGTGCGTCTTCACATCGTCCTCCCCCTGCGCATGGGTCTCTGCATCCAGATGCCACCCAGCACCTTCTCTGGTCCCCTGTACTCAAGGGTAGTCATTGTCACTGTCACACAATTCCTTTTAAGGTCACAGTAAGCTGCCTTCTCTATGAAAGGCTTAGCCTGGGAACTTACAGAGGTGACTTTTCTGTCTCTTATATTCCACTCCCACACCCACAAGGAAAACATCACCATATTTCCAGGGCCTTTGGGTGCCTGCTAGGCTAGGATGCCCCCTGCAGACCCTGTCAGCCCCGGGAGGCTTGCATATGGCTCAGCCCATGTCCTTCTCTCCTGTCTCAGCTTTTCTCTCTCCTGATTCTCAGGGAGCAGATCTCCCACCAACTCACAATGTGGGAAAACAAGTTTAATCAAATCAACTAGTCCCTGCTGCCAGGTCGGGCTTCCAAGAGGACTTGAGGTCTTTCCCCAGGTAAAATGTTCCCAAGGAACACTATAAGGACAGGGACTCTGAGGCCTGGAGGAAGAGAAATTCCAAGGCCTGGCAGCTGGGATGCCCTGTGTGGACAGGCAATTTGTACATCTCTTTCCACTTCCCCTTCTGCAAGCACCTGGAGTCAGATTTATGGAATAACAGCAAAGGACCACAGCCCAGTGGAGGAGACCAGGACCCCTCCTGGTAAAACATGATTGGTGTGTAACTAGTTAACATTTGCATTTTGCAGCTTGCTTTCCTACACTTGGAAATTTGGGACTGGACCTATAGTATAAAATCAGTATATGTACATTTTACAGATTGAGATGCTCTGATATGAGGGAAATAGGAATGCTTTATCAAAATAATATTTTTCTTAAAACGATGAGTGATGAGTGAGTGGCAAGCCATACTGGCAACCTGGTCTGAGTACCCATTTGCCAAATGGGGCTAAAAACACCCATCCTACTTATCCCACAAGGCCCTTAGGACAATGGATTAGAAACTACTCACAATGTAAAAGGCAAGGCAAAAATGAAGGTTTTTTTTCCTACTGTTTTTTCACTTAGCACTGCAATAAATGTCCAGCAGAGCCTCATGCAAGGGTGGAGCCTCAGGTAATGTTCTCTGAACTCTCCTTGCCTTTCCTAACTCATCCAAACAATTTTTCTTGCTTCCATGAAAGAAAATCCAATGCTTCATTTAGTGAATTAACCTCAGATGTTAGAAATGATTTCTTCATAGCTATGGGGAGGCTGTCCGGGTTATGTCAAAGTACTGCTCAGAAGGGGAGGCCAAAAGCCAACCTATTGGAAAAGCAATCTGGATTTATCTGAAAAGGAGATTTATCCTTCAGAGAACAGGGAGCAGAGCACGGGGCTGGTGAGAGCTCACAGATCAATTCTCTTTTAACCTTTGAACTGTGAGTCTGTGCTACCTCGTTCCAAGTTCAGAGGGGCCGAGACCTCTTCTAAGCAAAACAATAATTGTCTCCCATACAGTAAAACAGATGAAGTGGAAGGAATATGTTAACCAGCGCTGTAATGGGCAATTGCTTGTGTTCGCAAGACATACAAGCCCTGTTTCCACACAGTTTCATATGCTACATTAACTTTAGCCTCCAAGTAAGATTTTTACTCAGACGTGAAATAATTGTTCCTCAAACAACATGTGACAACAGGGAAATGCCCAATATTAATACTGACACATTTCTAATCCATCCTAATGTGTAACGTGAGTGATCTGCCTAAATGATGTGGCAAATCTTAAAGGTGCAATCGCTCCCAAATCTGAAGCCCAATTTAATCTATGTTACAAATTAGAGCTCTGATGCTAGAGAAATAATTTATGTTTCCCTGCATGCAGGAGCTCTGAGCACTTCCAATTATATTTATCACAGGGACCAAATGGAAGGGGGGAGGCACTTGGGAGAAGAATATTGGACAGGAGAACCGTCTGGCTACTCCAACTGGCCCTTATAACTTCCTCCCGCAGCCTTTGCATCTGGTTAGACTAGAACATTATCAGACTTGCTCTTTTTGAAACATGCGTTGCCAGCTGACAGCACTTTGCTGATCTCATCTGCAGTCTAGTCAACATTTGGGGATGTGGTTGGTCCCAGCCAGGACGTTTGAACTCATTTACTACATGTTAATCATTTCAAGATCCTTACTGTGTGCTAGGGTGCTTCCCCTATTGCTTTTGAGACTCCTGACACCCATGAGATACAAACCAGGGTCCCAAACCCCGTGAACACCAGAATCTCTGAAGGGTCTGATGTTCTGGTTCAGTAGGGCTCAGTGGAACCTGAGAATGTGTATGTGGGACAAGTTCCCAGGTGACACTGATAGCACTGTGTGGGGACCACACTGTGAGAAGCGCTGGTAGGATTATTGTCTTCAATTGACGAAGGCGATGGAGGCTCAGGATGGTCCAGAAGGTGAGGACTCCACCCTCACCCTCGGACCCTGCGCCCCCATTCCCTCCTTGTTATGCTGCTTCCCACTCCTCAGAGAATGTGGCGTTTTGTCTGCTCTTTTATTCCTTGGCAACACCTGAGTCCCTGCTTTCAGTCCCAAATCCACTCTTCTAGATGGAGGAGGCAGAAATCAAATAGGTGCATGGTATTTGCCCGTCTCCCATTCATCTCCCCCTCTCTGGCAAAGCAGGCAGGGGCCTGCCCACGTGCAACCCCTCGTCAGCTCATTGTAATCGGAAAACCTTACCGCATTTCCTCGGCTTTTTGGCATCTCCTGATAAGTGGGGCTCTAGCTTTCATGACACTCCCTTATAAATCCATCCTGGGCCACACGCCCCTTTTCCCTCTTTCAGATGTGCTGTTTCTACATCTGAGCTCAGCAGACAGTCTTCTCAGGCATGTTCCCCTTCTTTCCTCTTCAGGGCCTTGTAAAATTATGCATTCGGAGTCTGGCTAGAGCCATTTGACCTCCTGCAACAGCATCGGTGATTTTTCCAAGCCTTTTGATGCCCCGTAGGGCCTGCACTGCATCTCTATACACGAACACCCCTCCCCACCCTGGTGACACCAACATCCCCTGTCCCATGTAGCCTCAGGATGCCCGGCTTCCGCTTCACCCACCAAGCGCACTCCGTTGGCTGGAGGTAAGCCTAGAATAACAGTGTCCTCTCGTTGCTTTTGCTACCCTCTGCAGATACCAGCAGACCAGTCAAAATATCAGATACTTTATTAGATTTCATCGGAGGGGACATCCAGTCGATATCAGCATGGATCTGTGCATTTTTCTGTCACTCCTGCATTGACTCTGGGTCAGTTGGGAGCCTCCTGATACTCATGCAGGCCATTCCCTGAGCCAAATGCCTTCTGGACATCTTCCAGAGAACACTCAACCAGAAAGAGGGGCCCCAGGCACCCAGAGCTACTCCGGTCTGCCCCAAAAGGGAGTTATTATCTTTGCATTCACACACATACACACACACCTCTTCCATCCAAGCAGGCCCACTCTTGTCTGTTGTATCTACTGGACTTCTACGTAAAATTTTGTTGGAAGAAAAGGTTTAGTACAATCCCATTATTATATTTCATGGATGCACAAGTGGAGGCACAGAAACTGTACAAAATTACAATGCTAGCCAGTGCACAGACAGCGATATTCTCTGTACTCTCTTCCCCTCTCCCCACTCCTCCTCCTCTTTTACCTCGTCCTCCTTCCTTTTGGCATCCTCTTACACTGGCCCTCCTCTCCCATAGGCTTATACCAGAGTCAAGGGTCAGATAAGTTGGAGAGGAGACCAAGCTGTCCATACATTCTGGGAGTGCCCTGGTCCACGGGGGTCACCTCTGAGACATTCGTGGCCCAGGTCCCCACGGCATTGCTCAGGCTATAAGGCAGGGTCTCCAAGACCCACAGAGCATCCTCCTGTCTGCCAGCCTTCTGAGCGCCTTCTTTTGGGATCAGTCCGCAGGCATCCCTGTGCCACCCCTCCCATGGTCCTTCCCATCTTGGGGTGCCACGTGGAAGCACCACCTCTACATCCTCCTCTAGTCTCAGAAATCACCCTGCCCCATACTTCAGATCCCCCTGACAGTGTTTAGACTCCATTTTTGCAAAAACCCAGTGTTTTCTTCTGTGAGCCAAAAAATGTAAGACTTATCTGACCCCTAAAGTAAGCCCAGAGCATTGGTCACAAAGTTCAACTTGACCTCTTAAGAGGGAAAATGGGGAGAAAGCCTTCTCCTTCTCCACATCGAGATGAGGCAGAGTCACTATCTCATTCTGTGCACCAGGCTCCAGGGCTTCTGCCTAAAGAGCCCAGCTACCTTCCAGCCAGCACCTTGGTGACATCCATGCAAGAAGAAAGCGATAGCATGTCCTGCCGGTGCTCAGCATCTCTGGGCCATGGTGGGGGCATGCATATTGTGCACTGAGCCTGGGACAGAGGTCTTGCTGTGGCTCACTACCCCTCCCAGCATTCTACCTGGGGACAGCCTTTCCCCTTATGCTTGCCCAGGGCAGCCATCTTTGAGTCTTATCTATTCTACTCCAACACCCAGATCCTTTGACACACACATACCCCCACGTATACATACTCAACATAGGCCACTGGCGTTCCAGGTCTGCAGTCAACTCCAATTCCCTTCTTAGGCTTTTGTTTCAGAGCCTTCAGTATTTGTCTCCTGTGTTGTCCACATTTTTATCAAGTCTTGCCCTTCTACCAGACCATCAATACCTTAAGGAGGCATATGACTTGCTCATCTTTCATCCCTCCATGCCCTACACAGGCACATGTGTAAGATCTGTAGAAGACACCCAATAAATATTTTGATGTCATTATTCTAGGTGAAAAAAATCCAACTGTGTTCTTACATCCCAATACAGTGGCCTTACATGTAAGGGTTGTGCCACACATCTCATGTTCTGAATCTTCTCCTCCTTCCCACTCGTCATGTCAATGCTTCAGCTCATTACTTGACTTAACTGCCCCTAAAAGAAATGTAATGAATGGCATATGTTTTCATGGAAGGAGACCTCATGACAGTACTCACCAGGGGTGTGGGGAGGGGGCCATAGTTGCAGAAGCTGCAGACCATAGGGAGCCATTGTTGAGTAGTACAGAGTTCCAATTCTCAAGATGAAAAGGGTCTGGCAATGGATGGTGGAAATGGTTGAACAATGCTATGAACAAGCTCTATACCGCTGAGCCATACACTTCTGATAATTAACATAGGGAGTTTTATGCTATATGTATTTTACCACAAATAAAATCAGTAAAGCTTCAGACCTGCTATGGGAAGAATTCTCATCACAACTCAGCCCTGCCTCCAGACATGGGGGCTGGAAACAAAAGATGCTCAATTGTGACACACTTTAATAAAGTATGCTAAATTATATGCTGGTGGCATTAATAGCAATCAGGCTAGTAGAACATGGGATCTAATGGCTCATAAATGAGATGCAAGTTCATTTTTACAGGCCCACTATAATAAACTAATTATTTTGGAATTCTCCAGTTATGCATTTTTCAAAAAGCTGAATTGCATTAAAAACATGTTATGGCTTTATAGATCTTATCTGTAGGGAGAGGAGGAGATACATCTGTTCCACAAGTGCCCAGGGAGGGTGAGACACAGAGAGACAGAGAGAGAGAGTCCCAGGCAATAGATAAAGAATAAGCCAGCTGCCAAATGACAAATGTAGTCAAAGAAGACAAAGAGCTGTCAGATTCCTCATCAATTATGGCCAGTCACTAACCCACGAGAGAGCAAATTGCTGTAGCCATTAGAGATGGCTCTGTGAGAATTATGGAGTTGGAGATCTCCACTGATTTATTCAGTGCCTGGGGTACAAAAGGGTGTCTGCTGCTTTGGGATTAAGATTTCTCTGCTCAAAGCCATCCAGAAGCTCAGGGACAGCCCGTCACGTCAGAAACACTCTGGCTCTGTATCTCCAGGTGAGGAGCAGGCAGCTGACAGGCTGCCAAGCATGCCAGGGGCTGCTGATGTGCCCCGAGGCCTGGGGTGAAGCTGCAGAGCAAACGGTGTGGTGCAGTGCAGGAGGGGCTGACATGCCACACCCACTCTCAGATCATTTCAGAAAGGGAGGACAAGGGCCTGCACTTCTACCTGGTTCCCAGCCTGGCCAGCTGGCTTTAATTCCCAGCTCTGCTGCTCAGACTGCATGAGACAACCTCCACACCTCGCTTAACCCCTGGGCTGGGAGGAGGCACTGTTGAAGGTGTATTCTTTTTATCTTTACACAACACTGAACGCTTATTGTAGAAAAATGGATATGACTCTCGGCCACAGAGGGCTTAAGGTGAGTGTCGGGGTTGTTGTCTTTGCATTGAACGACTGAACCTCTCCTGTCTTACTGGCAGGATGCCATATTTTTCTCTTGAGGCTTCTCTTCTCCCTGAACTGTCCAAAATGAGGCAATCTGACTTCTACACTCAGGAGGAAATTGTAATGGAGTCTCTGTGCCTCAACATCAGCTATCCTCACCTGCATCCATGCTGGGCTGGTGTCTGATTGCTGGGACAGTCACACCCCACCAACTGCCACCAATGTTGCTGACTGACCAGGAGGAAGGCCCTTTCCTCTCAGGGTGGACCTTGGCCAAGGGCCTGAACGTGGGCACCCAGGGTCACAGACCCCACCACTCCTTCTTCTGGCTCCCACACAACACCGCCTTTTCAGGGCAGTACAGGTGCCACAGCTGCAGGGTGTCCCTACCCTCCCAGGGTGTCCCTACCGTCCCCGAAACATTGTCTGTTTTTGATCTCCAGCTTGTCCTCCACCCTCAAAATCAGTGTTGGATTCAAGTTTCTTGTTCCCATGTGTTTCCCAGGAGGACATGCCCTTCGAGGAGTCATTGGAGGTCTTTCTAAGGGAGAATCTTTAAGTGAAGCCAAGGAGCCACAGAATCTTTTGCAGAAACGGGCTGGGTGGGCAATTTGCTGACACTGCACTCCAGAGGACAGGAGACCCCTCACATTTCCTGTCTGCTGGACAGTGCACACCTGCCCCAGCCACTGATAACCAACATTCTCCTAAATGCCCTTCTTTTCTTTCTCTCTCCTGCATAGAGCATAGCGTGTGCCATCACCATATTTTTTTTCAGCCCCCTCCAAAAGGCACATTTTCCTGCTTTCATGGCATGTTAACTTTTCCACAAGTCAGATATGCATACTTAATTGATCCACTCGTCCATTCTTGAAAATTACTATCTCATTCACATACTGTTACCATTAGAGGTGTTTTTGGAATAAATCAAGTAAATACTTTCAAAGACATAAATAAAATGCTTGTTTACTTATTTTTCCTTACCAAATTAGGATCATACCACACATAGGTAGGTGGTGACCCACACAATTTTTTACTTACTATTATATCATGAGTTTATCTATTATTGTTAGTCTTCAAACTCATCATATCATGAGTTTACTCAAAATAAACTATTGTACAGATGTATCTTCACTTAATTATCCACATGCTTATTGTTGGACATTACAATTGCTCTTTTTGTTCAGGAAACTATATATGTTATGAATATTCTTACATAAAAGTCTTTGCTTGCATCTTTATTTCTTCTGCACAAATGTCTAGAAGTACAATTACTGTCAAATAATATGGACATTTCAGAGACTCCAAATAAATATTGCCAAAATACTGTCCAAAGAACATTTATTCACAAGCACATGGGCTTACTTAGTTCTCCATCTCTGTGCTAGCCTCGTGTATTATCGCTAAAAAAATAAGTCTGGTAACTTAATAGTGTAAAAGTGCATCAATTTAATTTGCATTTCAATCATTTTGAATAGCACTGAGGATTTTTATGTGCTGTTTTCTAACTAACTATAGTTCCTCTTTTGTAAATTGCTAGTTCTTACTCTCTGTCCAGTTACCTAATGATAACTAGTGCTTTCTTCTCATATGTAGGAATATGCACAGAGACACCTCCTCGACCTGCCACAATCACAGATGAATTAACAAACAGTGAGAAACAAAGATGATGAATGACAGCTCTGGCTGCACGGTGGCACAAGGGTGCTGAACCTCTGATCTCTGTATCTCAGCCCAATAAATGTTGAGTGTATGAATTAATTACAAGGACTCTCAACCCGCTTTTGGTGCTGTATTTGGGGGCGAGTATTTTTCAGTTTATTGGCCTTAAAGTGTTTTTATGCATGTATACATAGATTCTTCTTGATCTCTCTTTTCTGGTGGCTTGTACTGTTTCCAAACCATGGAGGTCTTCCCCATCCAAGGATGTGGATATATATTCAATTGTATGCTCTGCTCGTTTTCCCACTGTGCGCTGTTTTACATTTAACTTCATTTCTCATGTTGTTCATGGAAGCCAAGCAGCTGGACCGGACCCACCAATGGCCCTTTGGAACCGAATGCATAGGCAAAAAGTCCCCTTCACCAGGAAGGGCGCCCGAGGAGACAGCTTTATTATACTGCGTGTTCTCCTGCATCCGCTGCCAGCTGGACTTCTAGAAAGAATAATTCTTAACAGCAGGCTGAGCTCCCTCTGCCAGGAAGGATGTTATAAAAACCAGTCATCTCCTCTCAGTATGGGGCTGCTCATGAAATCCATTCATTTTCCTCCCCCTTCTGAGAAGCAAGCCAAGCAGGGGCTTTATTTACAAAGGTTAAACATTCCTTTAATTGGATTGCTGGCATTTAAGCCCGGAGCCCTGTCCCCTGCCTCTTTGTCCCTCTCATCCATACCTGAGAAGTGCCTGAGGGAAATGCCAAGGGAAGATTTCATTTTAATGAAGAAGAGATGAGACAGGTCCCTTAGGAGACTTATGTTGCAGCTTGGAGCCACCACAGACTAATGAACTGAATCACAGAAGGTCCCCAGCCACTTAGTTGTGGAGTAGAGGAAATGTGAGAACTCTCTAGACTGAGAAGCAGGATTTGGAGCACACATGGCCTGCTCTTCACGAAGCGTGGTTTCACGTACTGAGAACCAGGTTGCTCTTCACGAAGCGTGGTTTCACGTACTGAGAACCAGGTTATTTTCAAAGCACATCCATCACCTACCACCCAAAAACAGTCCAGGTCACATGGTGACACAGAGAACACCAAATTCCAATCCAAGCTTGGCCTGGCCAAGCTTATCAGCACAGGCATGTCGCACCTTCCCCAGGTTCTTCCCACTAAGCCATTGCGAAGTTCCCTTCCATCTTGGACTCCCCACCACTCCTTAGCTGATGGCATACATAGAGGGTTACGGATGATACAGACAGTGGAAGGGCCCAGGATAAATCCAGAGCACACGTTTACATCCTTTCCACTGTGAGAATACTATGCCAACTCAAACAGTCAAAAATCTAAATTCCAAATTCCTTATACACATGCTAAAGCTAAGAAGTAAACTCCTCCAAACTGGAGTCAGCTGTTGATTCCCTAAACTGAAGGAAGAACAAAGCATGAAAATCTTTCCTTTGGAGGAAAATTAAAACAAAAAACAAACAACCACAGAAGGAATACATCCTTGTTAAGCAGTGGTTGGGTGGGGCATATACTGATGTATAATATTGTCCACACTCTACAGGTACAGCACTCAGAAACTGCCTTCCCCCACCCTCCCCAACCAACTGTATGTGAAACGAGAGCCGCCTCGCTTTTGCTGTCGCTGTTTAGGAATTGTGTTTATTTGTCTGTCGGTTTCTTTGGGGGCATATCCAATACTTAACACATGGTAGCACTCAGTAAATATTTCTTGAATAAATTAATAAATTAAATGTCCTCAAATCCAAAATAACACTGTTAAGCCACAGAGGTAAGCCATGGTCCCCATGCCCACCAGGATCCTGGAGGGGACAGAGGGCAAACTCCGCTGGGAAGCAGAGAGAAAATCAGAGCCAGGAGGAAGCGGGAGGAAGAACGCCTGCCCATCTCTCCTCCCGCGCTCCATTCTCCGCCGACACCTTTCATTCACCCAATCTAACCAGAGCCCCAGGACCCGGGGGACCAGGTGCTGGCGTCCAGAGATCAACCTCTTGGGACACAGAGCCAGGCAGAAGAGGGCAGAGAAAGAATCAGGGGGCAAACAGAGAATGACCAGTACAGTTCAGTCCTTTCACTACATGCCTCAGCCTCAACCCTGCCCCGTGATCCAAAGGACATCAAAGAGCAATGCATGCAATGGAAAACTGAAGAGATCACCCCACAGACTTGCTTCACTTTTCATTCAAAGCATTATATCCAACTATTTTAAGAATTATTTATCATATTTTATAATTATTAAATAAATTAACTATTTTAGTGTTTGGGAGCTCAGCAGCAGCATGCCACAGGGCTGACTTTCAGTGGATGAAATATGTAACCTCAAAGACCTTCAACACTTATTCTATTTATTTCCCATTTGCAGAATTTCTAAAGCATTCACTTTCCTTGCCATCTTGGCCCCCTACTCACCCACACCAAGTTTTCAGTGGCTTAACTTTGGCCGGCTAGATTCTATCACCAAAGGTACTGGGGAGGACAACTATTAAAGAGCCTCATCTGTGCCCATTTCTGCATATCTTTCTACTTTTGCCTCAAGTAAAGTAGCCCAAGGTCCAAAATTCTTCTTTACCACCTCTTGCCCATTCCTATTTTCCCAGAATAGATCTGAAGTGTTGTAGGGAATGCAATTCAACTCACATCATGGACTCAGAACAGTAAAAACTACAAAAGGCCGTCTCACCTAACTGCCCATCTGAACTTTGGGTATCCCACACATGAGTCCTCCCTTGCTTGAGCTCTAGAGGTCCTGCACTGTGATTTCTCCACTGGGATTCATCAGAGACACTCTACACCACCCCTAGATATCCCAGAAAATTAGAATATCATGTGCTGACAAGGTTGTAAGGTGCAAGTGTCAAAGCAGCTTGCACTGCAGTCTAGACCTACCACAGACCTTCTCCTGCTTGGGGCCAGACTTGAATCTGCCAAGCAATTGGATTACCCAGGGAACAGGTCAGAACAACACCCCCAAAAGTGTAACAGGTAGCCTTCAAAAATCCAAAGAGGCCCATTAAGCATTGTATCTCTTTCTTTGTGGTGAGCAACATAAAGTGTGCAGCAACTTATCTCTCACTTGAAAAAATATATACTAATCTCTTGAAACCTAGCAACTTTATTTATGTGGCAGATCCTTAGATTTTCACAGGATTTATTTTCTATCTTCTGGCATATAGGTGTCTTACTGTTTTACTGAGCAGTTGTTATGAAAAATTTTTTTATATCATTAATGTACAATTACTTGAACAACATTATGATTACTAGACTCCCCCTATTATCAACTCCCCCCACCACATACCCCATTACAGTCACTGTCCATAAGTGTGGAAATATGCTACAGAATTATTACTTGTCTGCTCTGTATATACTGCCTATCCCAAGTCCCCCCGACCACTACATTATGTGTGCTAATTGTAATGCCCCTTATTCCCCTTCTCCCTCTCTTCCCGCCCATCCTCCCCAGTCTCTTTCCCTTTGGTAACTATTAGTCCATTCTTGGGTTCTGTGAGTCTGCTGTTGTTTTGTTCCTTCAGTTTTTGCTTTGCTCTTATATTCCACAGATGAGTGAAATCACTTGATACTTGTCTTTCTCTGCCTGGCTTATTTCCCTGAGCATAATACCCTCTAGCTCCATCCATGTTGTTGCAAATGGTAGGATTTATTTTCTTACAGCTGAATATTATTCCATTGCATATATGTACCACATCTTCTTTATCCATTCCTCTACTGATGGACACTTAGATTGCTTCCATTTCTTAGCTACTGTAAATAGTGCTGTGATTAACATAGGGGTACAGATGTCTTTTTCAAACTGGGCTCCTACATTCTTAGGGTAAATTCCTAGGAGTGGAATTCCTGGGTCAAATGGTATTTCTATTTTGAGTTTTTTGAGGAACCTCCATACTGCTTTCCACAATGGCTGAACTAATTTACATTCCCACCAGCAGTGTAGAAGGGTTCCCCTTTCTCCACATCCTCGCCAACATTTGTTGTTGTTTGTCTTTTGGATGTTGGTGATCCTTACTGGTGTGAGGTGATATCTCATTGTGGTATAATTGGAATTTCTCTGATGATTAGCGATGTGGAGCATCTTTTCATGTGCCTGTTGGCCATCTCATTTTCTTCTTTGGAGAAGTGTCTGTTCTTCCATTTTTTAATAGGCTTATTTGCTTTTTGTTTGTTGAGGGACATGAGCTCTTTATATAATTTGGATGTCAACCCCAGTTGTTATGAAATTTCATCACATGCTAAAATCATCAAGAGTGCTTATTAAAACTCAGATTATCACATCTACTCCAAGAGTTTTCAACTGAATAGTTCCAAGGCATCATATGATAATTTACATTTCTAACAAGTCCCCAGTGTTCCTGCTGGCTAGGGACCAACCTCTGAGAATCACCATACAAACTCAGCTAAAGTGCCTGCTGATTCTGGGTTACTAGATCTAGTTAGCACAAGCACTTCATGGAAAGCACAGATGTGATGTTCTGTGGAATATCAAGACAATCATGATTCCTCCGGACTGTTAGGAACAAAAGAGTCAAACACAGGTTTGAGGTGCAACTGTGACAGTACACTGTTGCTCCTGCTATGTGAAGGCAACTAACTTACTATTTTCACTGATAAGGATATGAAAAGAAAGCTCTTGTAGGTCTATAGCTGTATACCAGGTGCAGGGTGGGAGAGAGGGGGAGATATACTGATTTGCTCCAGTGTATCTGGAACAATAGCTTCAATTGGAGTTTCCATCTTGTTATGTTTATGATAAACCATGGCCATTCTCCAAGATCCATCCACCTTCTGCACAGGCCGAAAAGAGAAGTTCAATGGGGATGTGCTAGAGTCATGACTGTGCACCTGTCAAGTCTTTTATGATGTCAGTATCTCAACTATTCCCCCAGGGTTATGATGTATATTTAGCAATATACAACATTTTAATATATATAATGTGTGTGTTATATATAATAATATGTAATGTTATATATACATTCACATATATGTGCATATATATATACACATTAAATTATATATTGCAATGATTATATAGAGAGAAAGAATATAGAGTATACTCTTCTTTTCCTGGCTTATTTGGTTCAACATATTGGCAATATTGATCCAATAGTTTTATATTCTTTTTTATTGCTAAATAATGTATGACTATACCACAATTGTTACAACTATTTTTCTACTAATGAACATTAAGGTTGTTCTAAATTTTAACTATTATGGAAAAAGATGCTATGAATATTCTTGGATTTCATGTCTAAGCTTGGCTATAGATGATGGGCACCCCTCTGTTATTCTCTCTTGAAGATCAATTCTAGTGCCCTAGACCATTTGGACCACTAATGATCCTCATCTTCAGGCTTATGGATAATATTAGCATATAATTAATATCAAGCTATTAGTTGGCACTACATTTATAGAAAATAAAGGGAGAATAATAAACCTTTTGATTGGTCTCTGTCTCTTGTTATCTTGAGACAAACAGAATTTGTCTATTTCTGTTTATTTTAAAAAAGAGTTTTAGCCCACAGTTCAACTCAAGGAGGAGAGACAGTCCATCATTTGGTAGATGCTAATATTTAAACATATTTCAACCCACAGAAAACACAGTTTATTGTCCTATTTTTTAAGGAAAAAAATCTCTTTTTAATTTGATCCAATATATTTGTCTCTCAAACCACAGCAAAGCTTAACAAGGCCTCCCTATGGGCATGAAAGGAGTAGGTCAGAATTTTTTAATAGTAGCTGAAAGAACAACACATAATTCAAAGGTTTTCCTGCATTTGGTTCTAGTGATCTAAAGGGAAGATTATATTAGTAGAATTATAAGTAACCAATCATTTGCAGAAGATAAAGTGGCCAGTTGGAAATGAATCAAGCACCTGTATATTATGTGGCAAACCTAACTGTGTATAACTGAACTGAAGATCTATGTAATTGCTCTACCATTTGTTTACCACTTTTGAGCTCTCCTTCTAACAGATGGTGAAACAGCCTGGGTGAGCAATCACTCAGTGACCATGGTACCACCCAGTGCTGTCAATCGCCTCATCTTGAAATTTACATTGATTATTCCCCAGTTGTCATTATGTTATTATTATCCATGAAGTAGTTAACCATGTTTTTGGTAATGCACTTTCAAATGTCCTCCTTTTCCCAGTGGTTTAAGGGCTCATCTGTGACTCCATTGTCTTGGTGTAGATGGCCGGACTGAAGGGATTTGGCTCCTTCACTATGCCTGGAAGGTGGTGATAATTTTGGTTACACGAAGAAGCATTTAGCATCTGTAGTCTATGGCATTCAATGTGTCTGGAAAGGAAAATTCCACAAAAGCCTTGAGAAATTAGTGTGGGCCAAAATGGCACAATGAGCTGAGAAATGAGGAAATCTTTCAAAATGGAAACCCTGAATATAAGACATAAATCAAGACAGAACAGTTGAGGATGCTATTGTGGGACAAGTAGATAGCTCATGAATCTGGCACTTGATCACACCAGTGTCCTGCCATGTCATGTAACCATTTCAACAGCCATCTTCAGATCTCCCCATGTGAGCTGCCTCATTTCCAGGAAGAATAACTAAAAAGAATCTGTTGGCCTCAATGGCCCTGATTCTCTTCATCAATAAAATGGATGGGAAAGAAGACCTCTCACTGATTATCCTTTGATAAAATTTCAGAAAAATCAAACATTTCTCTCTCAGACCCAATCTTGAATAGACTCAATTCTCATTTACAATACTTACTAATCTCAAATATGTAATCAATGCACACTCATCTTAGGAAAAGAAAATTCAAGGGAAAAAGTGAGCAAAATTTTTGAATTACCCGTTATCCCACTACCCATCAAAGAAAAGGAATATCTCACTACTTTATTTTGCATTCCTTTGATTGCAAGTCAAATATTATAGAGTATCTTTTTAATAAATAGTTTTATTCCCACTACCCAAAATTAACTATTGTGAATTTTTTTGTATGT
Source organism: Manis javanica (assembly GCF_040802235.1). NCBI lineage: Eukaryota > Metazoa > Chordata > Mammalia > Pholidota > Manidae > Manis > Manis javanica. The sequence continues at coordinate 37,431,721 of NC_133165.1, read as the reverse complement.
TTTCTTTTAGATACTTAATACCTTTTTATTGGTTCCTTCTCTAAATATTGTTTTGACACTTTTTTATTCCTAATCAATATATTCTGAATATCTTTGTTGTCTCTATGTTTGCTAAATCATTATTTAATGGCTATATATTGTCTAATCACAGATACAACTGTAATCAATTCTGTATTATTCAATATTCATTTGTTTTCATTTTTTGGATATATAAATAATGTGAAATGTATATTCCTATAATAAGGGTTTTTAATATGGCTTTAAGCATTTCCTTAAAACAAAAATCTAGAAATGGAATTCTGGATCAGCATCTATGCATATTTTTAAGGCCTTTGAATTGCATCAAATTACCATCCAGGAGCATTGTTCTCCATTTGTTGTATTGAGCTGCCTAGTCATATCTATCTTCACCATCATGGGGTATGACCATGTATATTTTAAAATCTTTACCAAATCCATCAAAGAAAAGGAATATCTCACTACTTTATTTTGCATTCCTTTGATTACAAGTAAAGTTGAATATTATTTTCTTATATATATTTGAGAGCTTTGTTTTGTTCAAAGTAATTTATTTGCATTTATTCTCTATTTTGCATTCTTCTTCTTTTTAATAAATAGTTCTATTCCCCCAGCTGCTATTAAACCCCTTTTATTCTTTGTAAGAAATATCTTGCTTTCATACCCTTAATTAAAGAAGAAGGGCCAGAAACAAGACATAAATCTGTTCAGTTCTCACAGGCAAACTGCACCGGCAGTGTGTGTTTTAGCTCCATGGCGGTCAGACGCTGAATAGCTAGTGCAGCCTAGGGGAAGGAGGGTTGGCCCAAGGATCCATCTCAGGTAATCCCAATTCTACAACTTCCCTGGAACTGCTCTTGAATAAGTCCACAGTGACTTCTTAATGGTCAAATTCCAAATCTCCTTCCCTAGCTTCTTAGACCCTGGACAGAAATTTTTCTCCATTGTTTTTGACCACATTTCTTTCTCTTGATCATCCCTGGTCTTCCTGCCATCGCCTCAGTTATTCTCTGCCTGCTATACCAGCAACACTCTCTATACAGCCTACACCCCTCTCCTTCCTGGCTTGGCATCTACACTGGTTTCCTAGGGCTGCTGTAACAAAGCACCACAAACCTAAGCAACAGAACTATATTGTCTCACAGTTCTGGAGGCTAGAAGTTCACCATCAAGGTATTGGCAGGGCCCTGCTTCCTCTGATGGCTCTGATGGCTCTAGGAGCGAATCCTTCTTTAACAACTCTGGTTTATGGCATTTGCCAGCACCCCTTGGGATTTATTTGGCTTATAGTTGCATCCCTCTGTCAGGTAGCTAGGCAGACATGAGCGGGTCCCGCCCTGTCCTGAACAAGATCCTCCCCACTCTCCACCAAATCCCTTGTCACAGATGACAGAAGACATCCCAAATCCCTTCTGTTCACAGTTCAGTTCCCCCCCATTATCAGGGCCAAACAAGATGTAAAAAGCCCAATGGGGCCCCCAGACCACCAACACAGGGTGACTGCAGGCACCCTAAGACCGAGAAGGTGTTCTTCGTGGCTCCAATCCATCCCCTACAGTCCTCACCTGCTTCTATAACATTTACTCTTGGGTCTTAAAACAGAAACCCAAACTGTAATGACAAATTCCTGGTTGCAGGAGACCTTAATCTTTTAGAGATTGTGTCCTATACATTTTTGAACTAGAGCTTCTGGACATGAATGATGATCATAGTACTACAATATTATGAATAGATTTAATGCCACTAAGCTGTACACTTAAAAAAGGTTAAGATGGGGGAGGTGGGAGAAAGGGGAGGGCTGTACAACACAGAGAAGACAAGTAGTGATTATACAACATTTTTCTATGCTGATGGACAGTGACTGTAAGGGGGTTTGTGGGGGGACCTGGTATAGGGGAGAGCCTAGTAAACATAATGTTCTTCATGTAGTTGTAGATTAATGATAACGAAAAAAAAGAAAGAAAAGGGGGATTACTCCCTCATAGGATAAAACTAACTGCAAATCACCGATTAATGCATGCTTTAAATATTCTTAATTTTGATCATTTGAAGGGTGTCAGATTATCAGCTATGGAAGTACATTTTTCCTTTTCCGATAACATTCCTTTCTCTTAAAAAAAAAAAGCAGTTCCTGTGTGGTGATCTCCAATAAGTTCTTCACAATGGTATAAAGGGCATATCAAAGTGTGGGCAAAGGGTTTGTTTGTGTTTATACAGAGGATCAAAGCCTAATTTGGCTACACAGAAAACGAATTAAGATACAATATGAAGAAGAACTTTCAACATCAACATTCTCTGGAAGAGTCATTCCAGAAGATGATCATCAAAAAACTTCAACAAAGATCCTAGTGCTGTTGCAGTTGTAGCTGCATTCATCCCACTGGTTCCTGGACTTGCCATGGGAATGAAGAAGGAGATATCTAAGCTGGCCTGTGCATACAGTAAGACAACAAATTTGACTGAATCTATACTGTCGGAACTCAACCAAGAATTAGGAGAAGTGCAAGTTGCAGTGCTCCAAAATCTTGTGACTATAGACTATCTACTGTTAAAAGAACATATGGGATATGAACAGTTCCCAGGAATGTGTTGTTTTAATTTGTCTGATTTTTCTCAAAATATTCAAATTCAGTTAGACAATATCCATCATATCATTGATAAGTTTTCACAAAAGCCTAGGGTGCCTAACTGGTTTTGTTGGTTTCACTGGGTATGACTGGTAATTGTAGGTCTGCTTTGGTTATGCAGCTATATTCCTATTATGTTAATGTGTGCACGCAATTTAATTAGTAATTTAAAACCTATACATGCTTATGTTACACTACAAGAAGATATGTCAAAAAAATAATCAATCTTCCCATGTTTTCTTCCGTCTGCTACTTCTTTAACTTCTCTTCTTCCTTCATAATTGCAACCCCTAAGTAGAATTCATGCCTCATATCGAACTTACCGAGTATCATAATTCTTCCAAGTGGTAAAGATACCTCAAGACAAATGCTGGGCATAGAAGCCACAGGGCATAAATCTGCAAAAAAGTAAAAAGCTAGCCTTTTCAAACAATATTGCTTCTCTCTCACTTACCAACTTTACATTTCCCTGTATGGCCCCGGAAGGTGACTGGTTAGCCAGAGATGGGTAAGATTCCTCAAGGGAGGAACAACCTAAGACAGGCACAGTCACAGGGGGGCCATCAGGTGAGAAATTGGGGATCAACAGAGGAGAGGCTTAGAACCTCACCCCACCCCCTGTTTTGAGAGAAATCTTCTGCATCCGTGGATGTTTTGTTGCCCTTGTCTAGCTTGGATTAATACTTAGTCTATAGGCACACACCTGATCATCTACATTTGCCCTCTTACAGCACTAAACTATGTTTTCTGCCTTTATCTTGCATGTACCTACCACTTCAGCATTTTATTTAAAATAATAATAATAATAATAATGGAGAAATGTGGGATTCACATATAAATCAAGTATAAAAATCAAACAAATAATCATAATCAACCTGATTGTTTATAGTTCATGATGTGTGATCAAAACCGAAAGTTTCTGTGATGACTGCCCTTGCAGTGTTCACCATGTAAGAACTTATTCACTACATAAGAACTTGTTCACCATGTAAAAACTTGTTCGTTATGCTTCAGAAGATTGGAGACTGTTGAGAATTAGGCTTGGGGTTGATTAATGATTGTGCATTGAGTCCCCTATACAGAATTTTATTGTTGTTAACAACCATATGATCAATAAATATGAGAGATGCCCTCTGGAAAAAAAAAAAGGTTAAGATGGTAAATTTTATGTTACATGTATTTTACCACAATAAAAACAATTGGAAAAAAATTGAAATGTTAAGTTTAAAAAGCAGGTATACTGCTCTTCATATAATTACACATGTATATATATATACATATACACAAATAAACATCTCTTTACAAAATATCAGTTGCAATTATAAGCACTAATCTTATAATTTGGATGGAGATTTCCCCAGAAGAAAAGGAAGGGGTTTGAAAAGCTTCAATATCTGTGCTTTAATTTTTCAGCCGTATGGTGGACAAATGAATGAATATTCAATTATTCTATTTCTCATGTGTTTGAAATATTTCATAATTTTGAAAATTGTGATAACACAAGTTTGTCAAAAGCGCAGTTAGAAGGAATAAGCACAAGATGAATTAAATAATTTGAGCTTGGGAATTAGGAAATGCTACAGAGACAGGATGGTAATCAAGTTGGAACTGAATGGATAAGTTGGAGTTTACTGAAGTAGAAAAATAAGAAGTTATCTCAGCTCTGTGAATGGCCAGAGTATGCTTGAAATGAAGCATACATGGGTGACAGCTCAAGATGAGCCTGAAATAGTAGGAAAAGTTCCAAACTGATTGTGCAGAAATGTCTCAAGTCCATTTACCTGATGAGTGTGCTTGGAGAATCTGCCCTGAAAAATGTTGCCTGAAAACAGGCCTCCATGGTCAAAGAAGTTTGGGTCTCCCACCTGCCTCATATGCCTCTTGAATATCCTTACCCTGCTGGCTGAGCATCTTCATTCCAGATGCATCTGGCAAGTCCCTGTCCAGTTCTGGTCCACTACTGGGCCCCAAGCTCTCTGATAAGAGAATGGTTTATACCAGGGGGCTGGGTTAGAGACTGAACTGTGTCCCCCCCAGATTCATGTGTTGAAGCCCTAACCCCCAATGAGACTATTTGAAGGTAGGATCTTTAAGGGAGTAATTAAGGTTAATTGAGGCCGTAAGAGCAGGGCCCTGATCCAATAGAACTGGTGTCATTATAAGAAGAGACACCAGGGCTGTGTGTGCAGAGAAAAGGCCGTGTGAGAACATAGCAAGAGACAACCATCTACAACCCAAGGGGAGAGGCCTCAGAAGAAACCTACCTTGCTACACCCTGATTTAGACCTGCAGCCTCCAAAATTGTAAGAAAACAAATTTCTGTTGTTTAAGCCACCCAGCCTGTGTACGACAGTCCTAGTGCGCTAACACAGGCCCCAACTCGTGACTTGTGCTGATCCTAATCTTTGCCTGACAAGACTGCCAAAAACTCCACAGTGATTCTGTTTAGGATTTTCATCCCCCACCCTGCAAAGTCCCAGTACTTGATAAATTTTCTGAGAGGAAAACTGGCCAAGTACTTCAATCCTGCAAATTCCTTTCCAAAGCTAGGCTGGTATTTCTGCCTGTCACCCTCAGCCCCTCAGTGAAAAGGGTCTACTTGTAGGATTTGCATGTGTTATGAGCTACATTGTGTCCCCACAAAATTTATGTGCGTAGGAGTCCTATCCTCCAGGACCTCAGCAAGTGACTGTATTTAGAGATGGGGTCTCCTAAAAAGTGATCAAGTTCAAATGAGGTCATTAGGTTGGGCCTTATGCCATCTGACTGGTGTCCTTTTAAGAAGAGATCAGGACATAGGCACACACACGGAAGATCAGCTGAGCACACAGGGAGGAGGCAGCCACCTGCAAGCCAAGAAGAGAGGCCCCAGAAGGAACCAACTCTGTCAACACTTTGATCTCAGATTTCCAGTCTCCAGAATTATGAGAAAATCAATTTCTGTTGTTTAAGCCACCCAGACTGTGGTACTTCGCAGACACAGCCCATGCAAACCAATTCAGCATGGGCTCTGAGGAGGTTACACCCTGGCCCAAGCCCAGAAGTGCAAGCCCCAGGCAATGGTGGCTGCAGAACCCAGCTCGGCTCCCAGCCCGACTGTCTTCCATTACAGTCTCTACCCATCTAGTTCTCTTCCCTTCCTTCCCCTTCTTCTTGACTTTCCAAAATAGGGAAATGTACTCTTAGAGGGAGGGGACCATGCTTTGTTTCTTTGTATCCACAGCAGCTACAATGCCTGTCAGTCAATATTTGTGGAACAGAACTGATTGTAGAATCTAGCATGGAGTGAAGCACATAATAGTCAACAAATGAATCCATTGATTCAAAGCAATACAAAATATTGGGAAACTGGGATATGGCCATGAAATTACAAAGCCAGAAATTGTAATAGAGACCACCTTGCCCAAGTCCTTTAATCTACTCTACAGATGAAGAACATGACACCCTAGGAGGTTAAGTGACCCACTGAAGCTACAAATCACGCCAGGGGTGAGATGAAAGGTACAGGTTCTCTCCACCTGCTGTTTCCCCTAAATCACCCTGCTTAAGTCTCCCTGGACACCATATGACCGATATGGAATCAGTAAAGTGTTTTGTCCCAAATGCTTGCACAAGAAATATTGATTTTGAGAAGGTCCCCTAAGCCTGTCTGACACATCTTTCCAATTTGAAGGAAGCCAGAAAGGAGACCCTGTTTTCATGGAATGATATTGGAGCTGAGTAGGAGGGCATGGGATGCTGTTTTCATTTCTGGGAACACCCCAATATCTGTTTTGGTTCTGATTCAGTACCTTTGAGCCTATCTCTCCCATTCTTGTTACTCTGTTTTTATAATGCTTGAAATTACAACATACCAGACTCAGTCAACTGCTTACCAGATTCCCTTAAAAGTATATAACATCGTTAAAACCATTGTTTTTAAAAAGCTACTTTAAAACATGACATTTATTAGCAGTTATATTAAGATAAACTATAAAGTTATCCCCAATGTAGATGTTACCCTTTGATTTAAATTCCAACTTGAGTAAACTAGGCAAGGAACATTAAAAACAGAATGGCTTTTAGGACCCACTGGGTAATGCTAGAATTTGTGGCATGCTAAACACCAGCAGAGCATATGTGAGCCAGTCTTGGTTAATCACAGTCGGGGCCCAATTAAACTTTTCCCGACTTGCTCCAGTTTCTACCAGAGCCTTGGTGAAGGGAGCATAGCAGGTGAAATTGCCACAGGCAGAAGGAAACTTCTGCTGGAGCTGGTGAGGACAGGGCTGTTGCTCATTAAACAGGCTTTTTGCAGACTCTGAAGCACAAGCAAGAACAGAGACAAAGCAAACCGATGATAAGAAACTTCTCCCTCCAAGAGCTGCTCTTTGCTCTGCCTTCCTGAGAACCAGAACTTCACCTCGCACTTAGCTCTGAATGGTGGCAAGCGTCCTCACACCTCCAAGGGCTCTGTGGGGTCAGCGAGTCAGGACCAGGAAGAGCTTAAGCCCTTTTGTGGAGTTACACCCTCCTTCTGTGGTCTTTATTAAGTTCAGCTGCCATGATACCACAGATGTGCAATCATCTGTATCCCCCTTTTTTTTCAAATACTGGGAAGGATTTCCAGAGTATGGATCTCAGTCTCCCTTGGAATGACTGCCTAAGGTTTCCATACTCAAGGGGTCTGGAAAGGAATTATGTAATGCTTCTTGCCTTTGGAGAAGTGATCCCTTTGGTCAACTTGCTGTGCACTTAAGGTGTTTGGGTTAATAAAACTGGGATAAGGTTTACCTGTGGGGGTGCTGGAGGAAAGACCCTTTGGAACTGGGAGCAGGAGATGGAGTGAACACCTGAACCAAGAGCACCTTTGTTAAAAGGTGTTTTTCTCCACTCTGCCCATGAACTAAAAGTTAGACATGCCCCCTCAAGAAGGAAACATTACGTAGAAGAAAAGAAACATCAGCCACCAGGCTATCTGCTGGAGTGGATGCAGAGAAGAAAAGCTCCAGGAAGATGGTATGGATGGAGTATGATCTCGTGCCCCTGCCTTCCAGTGCCCCTGAGCATGGTGACCATGGGGCTGGATTAGCTCTCTCCAAGTTCTCAGACCCATGGAACCTTGCTCAAGAACTCATTAGCAGTCTGGGGCCCCTGCTCCTCTCAGAGTGGCCTTCGGAGTTTAGCTCCCCACATTGTCTGCAATGCCCTGTTCTGTGTGTGAGACTAGCCATTTCCCCCAGGTGACACAACTAGATGGTTGCCTTTGCTTCAGGCATTCCTGCCGCAAATGTCTACTGAGCCCAGCTATGGGACATAGCCTCACTCAAAGCACTAGTGCTGTGAAAAAGCCCTGCTGCCCTCAAGGAATTCCCCTTCCAGTTGGGCTGGGAGCTAGATGACAACACAAGTAATCCCAGGTAGCAAAAATACTAGAAAGAAAATAAATAGAGAGGAATGATGGGGGGCAATGGAGGGGACTTTGGCCCTCTTTAGAGTGGAGAGCAGAGTAAGCCACACCGAAAAAGTAACCTGTGAGCTGAGAACTAAGGCATGAAGAAGAGGTGGCCCTGTGAAAAAGATCGGAACCCTCTGGGCAAAGAGATCCACAGGTGCAGATATGTATGTGGGGGACAGTGTGGCATGAGGGAGGCCCACAGAGGAGGCCTGGGTGGCTGAAGCAAAGTGACCAAGGGCAGGACTCAGGAGAGATGGCTGGAGAGGTGGGTGGAAGCCTGACCGTGCAGGGGATTTCAGGTGCCATGTGCTGGCTGCAGGGTACGCCCCCTGAGACAGCACACGATTCATCGCTGTGAGGGCTGCAGTCGAGTTAGGTTTCCAGCCCCTGACCCACCTAAGCATGTGTGCCTGGTGCTGGCTCCTGGTCTTGCTTCCCATCCTGCCCTATATTCTTGGCCTGAACCATCTTGCCACCCTCCTCTCGAGATCACTGCAAGAGGTCGTTGGCTAGTCTCTGTGCCTGAACCACCTATCCGTCCTATCCGTCCTGAACCAAAGCCCCAGTTATGTTGCTCCTTACACAGAAACACCCAGTGGCCCCAATGTACTAGCAAAAATGAGTATAGGCTCGGCGGGAGCCAAGATGGCGGCGTGAGTAGAGCAGTGGAAATCTCCTCCCAAAAACACATAGAGCTATGAAAATATAACAAAGAAAAATCTTCCTAAAATAGAGACCACAGGACACAGGACAACATCCAGACCACATCCACACCTGCAAGAACCCAGCGCCTTGTGAAGGGGGTAAGATACAAGCCCCAGCCCGGCGGGACCCGAGCGCCCCTCCCCCCGGCTCCCGGCGGGTGGAGAGAAACCGGAGCGGTTTTTTTTTTTTTTTTTTTTTTTTGGCGAGCGCTTTTTGGAAGCCTTAGAGGGACGGGCCCCCGTTGCTGGGAAGGCAGGGTGGTGGGACCGGTGAGGAGGTGCCTGGGAACAGCGCCGGAGGACAAAGAATATCCCGCGTTTCTCCCTGCGAGACCTGGGGGCGGGTGCCTGAGACCGGTGCCTGAGGACGGAGGAGGTCGCGCGTTTTTCCCCTTTTTTTTTTTTTTCTCTTTATGGCAAGCGCTTTTTGGAAGCCTTGAAGGGACGGGGACCCCAGTGCTAGGGAGGCACGGTGGCGGGACTGGTGAGCGGGTGGCTGGGACCGGCGCCTGAGGACAAAGAATATCCCCCGTTTTTCCCTGCGGGACCGGTGGGCGGGTGCCTGAGACCGGCACTTGAGGACAGAGGAAATCGCGCGTTTTTCCCCTTTTTTTTTTCTCTTTTCTGCGAGTGCTTTTTGGAAGCCTAAAAGGGACAGGGACCCCGGTGCTAGGGAGGCAGGGCGGCGGGACTGGTGAGCGGGTGCCTGGGACCGGCACCTGAGGACAAAGAATATCCCGCATTTTTCCCTGTGGGACCGGTGGGTGGGTGCCTGAGACCGGCACTTGAGGACGGAAGAAATCGCGCGTTTTTCCCCTTTTTTTTCTCTCTTTTTGCCAAGTGCTTTTTGGAAGCCTTGAAGGGACAGGGACCCCGGTGCTAGGGAGGCAGGGCGGCAGGACTGGTGAGCGGGTGCGTGGGACCAGTGCCTGAGGACAAAGAATATTGAGCGTTCCTTCCCTGCGGGACCGGTGGGTGGGTGCTTTTTGGAAGCCTTGAAAGGACAGGGACCCTGGTGCTAGGGAGACAGGGCAGCAGGACCAGTGCGCGGGTGCCTGGGACCGGCACCTGAGGAAAAAAAAAAAAAAATCGCGTGTTTTTTCTTTTTTTTTTCCTTTCTGTTCCCTCTCTCATTGTTGCTGTTGTTGTTTTGGTTTGGAGAGTGCTTTTTGGAAATCTTAAAGGGGCAGGACAGGTCACTTAGACCAGAAGCAGGGAATCTGGGGATCTCTGGGCACTCTAACCCCCTAGGCAGCAGGGAGCACAGAGGCCCCTTACGGAGATAAATAGTCTCCTGGCTGCTCCCCCTCTAACGGGGCTCCACCATTTTGGAGGAACAGCCCCAGCCAGGCCAAGCCCACAGCAACAGTGGAGATAAACCCCAAAGCAACTGGGCAGGAAGCAGAAGCCCTGTCTGCGCACAGCTGCCCAGCACAAGCCACTAGAGGTCGCTATTCTCCCAGGAAAAGGCTACAAACCAACAAGAAGGGAAGCTCTTCCAGCGGTCACTTGTACCAGCTCTGCAGACTATCTCTGTCACCATGAAAAGGCAAAACTACAGGCAGACAAAGATCACAGAGACAACACCTGAGAAGGAGACAGACCTAACTAGTCCTCCTGAAAAAGAATTCAAAATAAAAATCATGAACATGCTGACAGAGATGCAGAAAAAAATGCAAGAGCAATGGGATGAGATGCAGAGAAAAATGCAAGAGCAGTGGGATGAGATGCAGAGAAAAATGCAAGAGCAGTGGGATGAAGTCCGGAAGGAGATCACAGATGTCAGGAAAGAGATCACAGAAGTGAAACAATCCCTGGAAGGATTTATAAGCAGAATGGATAAGATGCAAGAGGCCATTGAAGGAATAGAAGCCAGAGAACAGGAACGTATAGAAGCTGACATAGAGAGAGATAAAAGGATCTCCAGGAATGAAACAACACTAAGAGAAATATGTGACCAATACAAAAGGAATAATATTCGTATTATAGGGATACCAGAAGAGGAAGAAAGAGGAAAAGGGATAGAAAGGGTCTTTGAAGAAATAATTGCTGAAAACTTCCCCAAACTGGGGGAGGAAATAATCGAACAGACCATGGAATTATACAGAACCCCCAACAGAAAGGATCCAAGGAGGACAACACCAAGACACATAATAATTAAAATGGCAAGGATCAAGGACAAGGAAAGAGTTTTAAAGGCAGCTAGAGAGAAAAAGGTCACCTATAAAGGAAAACCAATCAGGCTAACATCAGACTTCTCAACAGAAACCCTACAGGCCAGAAGAGAATGGCATGATATACTTAATGCAATGAAACAGAAGGGCCTTGAACCAAGGATACTGTATCCAGCACGACTATCATTTAAATATGATGGTGGGATCAAACAATTCCCAGACAAGCAAAAGCTGAGGGAATTTGCTTCCCACAAACCACCTCTACAGGGCATCCTACAGGGACTTCTCTAGATGGGAGCACCCCTAAAAAGAGCACAGAACAAAACACACAACATATGAAGAAGGGAGGAGGAGGAATAAGAAGGGAGAGAAGAAAAGACTCTCCAGACAGTGTATATAACAGCTCAATAAGCGAGCTAAGTTAGGCAGTAAGATACTAAAGAAGCTAACCTTGAACCTTTGGTAACCACGAATCTAAAGCCTGCAATGGCAATAAGTACATATCTTTCAATAGTCACCCTAAATGTAAATGGACTTAATGCACCAATCAAAAGACATAGAGTAATAGAATGGATAAAAAAGCAAGACCCATCTATATGCTGCTTACAAGAAACTCACCTTAAACCCAAAGATAAGCATAGACTAAAAGTCAAGGGATGGAAAAACATATTTCAGGCAAACAACAGTGAGAAGAAAGCAGGGGTTGCAGTACTAATATCAGACAAAATAGACTTCAAAACAAAGAAAGTAACAAGAGATAAAGAAGGCCACTACATAATGATAAAGGGCTTAGTCCAACAAGAGGATATAACCATTCTAAATATATATGCACCCAATACAGGAGCACCAGCATATGTGAAGCAAATACTAACAGAACTAAAGAGGGAAATAGACTGCAATGCATTCATTGTAGGAGACTTCAACACACCACTCACCCCAAAGGATAGATCCACCGGGCAGAAAATAAGTAAAGACACACAGGCACTGAACAACACACTAGAACAGATGGACCTAATAGACATCTATAGAACTCTACATCCAAAAGCAACAGGATATACATTCTTCTCAAGTGCACATGGAACATTCTCTAGAATAGACCACATACTAGCTCACAAAAAGAGCCTCAGTAAATTCCACAATATTGAAATTCTACCAACCAATTTTTCAGACCACAAAGGTATGAAAGTAGAAATAAATTCTACAAAGAAAACAAAAAGGCTCACAAACACATGGAGGCTTAACAACATGCTACTAAATAATCAATGGATCAATGAACAAATCAAAATAGAGATCAAGGAATATATAGAAACAAATGACAACAACAACACTAAGCCCCAACTTCTGTGGGATGCAGCGAAAGCAGTCTTAAGAGGAAAGTATATAGCAATCCAGGCACACTTGAAGAAGGAAGAACAATCCCAAATGAATAGTCTAACATCACAATTATTAAAACTGGAAAAAGAAGAACAAATGAGGCCTAAAGTCAGCAGAAGGAGGGACATAATAAAGATCAGAGAAGAAATAAACAAAATTGAGAAGAATAAAACAATAGCAAAAATCAACGAAACCAAGAGCTGGTTCTTTGAGAAAATAAACAAAATAGATAAGCCTCTAGCCCAACTTATTAAGAGAAAAAGAGAGTCAACACAAATCAACATAATCAGAAATGAGAATGGAAAAATCACGACAGACTCCACAGAAATACAAAGAATTATTAAAGACTACTATGAAAACCTATATGCCAACAAGCTGGAAAACCTAGAAGAAATGGACAACTTCCTAGAAAAATACAACCTCCCAAGACTGACCAAGGAAGAAACACAAAAGTTAAACAAACCAATTACAAGCAAAGAAATTGAAACAGTAATCAAAAAACTACCCAAGAACAAAACCCCGGGGCCGGACGGATTTACCTCGGAATTTTATCAGACACACAGAGAAGACATAATACCCATTCTCCTTAAAGTGTTCCACAAAATAGAAGAAGAGGGAATACTCCCAAACTCATTCTATGAAGCCAACATCACCCTAATACCAAAACCAGGCAAAGACCCCACCAAAAAAGAAAATTACAGACCAATATCCCTGATGAACGTAGATGCAAAAATACTCAATAAAATATTAGCAAACAGAATTCAACAGTATATCAAAAGGATCATACACCATGACCAAGTGGGGTTCATCCCAGGGATGCAAGGATGGTACAACATTCGAAAATCCATCAACATCATCCACCACCTCAACAAAAAGAAAGACAAAAACCACATGATCATCTCCATAGATGCTGAAAAAGCATTTGACAAAATTCAACATCCATTCATGATAAAAACTCTCAGCAAAATGGGAATAGAGGGCAAGTACCTCAACATAATAAAGGCCATATATGATAAACCCACAGCCAGCATTATACTGAACAGCGAGAAGCTGAAAGCATTTCCACTGAGATCGGGAACCAGACAGGGATGCCCACTCTCCCCACTGTTATTTAACATAGTACTGGAGGTCCTAGCCACGGCAATCAGACAAAACAAAGAAATACAAGGAATCCAGATTGGTAAAGAAGAAGTTAAACTGTCACTATTTGCAGATGATATGATACTGTACATAAAAAACCCTAAAGACTCCACTCCAAAACTACTAGAACTGATATCGGAATACAGCAAAGTTGCAGGATACAAAATCAACACACAGAAATCTGTAGCTTTCCTATACACTAACAACGAATCAATAGAAAGAGAAATCAGGAAAACAATTCCATTCACCATTGCATCAAAAAGAATAAAATACCTAGGAATAAACCTAACCAAGGAAGTGAAAGACTTATACTCTGAAAACTACAAGTCACTCTTAAGAGAAATTAAAGGGGACACTAATAAATGGAAACTCATCCCATGCTCATGGCTAGGAAGAATTAATATCGTCAAAATGGCCATCCTGCCAAAAGCAATATACAAATTTGATGCAATCCCTCTCAAATTACCAGCAACATTCTTCAATGAATTGGAACAAATAATTCAAAAATTCATATGGAAACACCAAAGACCCCGAATAGCCAAAGCAATCCTGAAAAAGAAGAATAAAGTAGGGGGGATCTCACTCCCCAACTTCAAGCTCTACTACAAAGCCATAGTAATCAAGACAATTTGGTACTGGCACAAGAACAGAGCCACAGACCAGTGGAACAGATTAGAGACCCCAGAAATTAACCCAAACATATATGGTCAATTAATATTTGATAAAGGAGCCATGGACATACAATGGCAAAATGACAGTCTCTTCAACAGATGGTGCTGGCAAAACTGGACAGCTACATGTAGGAGAATGAAACTGGACCATTGTCTAACCCCATATACAAAGGTAAACTCAAAATGGATCAAAGACCTGAATGTAAGTCACGAAACCATTAAACTCTTGGAAAAAAACATAGGCAAAAACCTCTTAGACATAAACATGAGTGATCTCTTCTTGAACATATCTCCCCGGGCAAGGAAAACAACAGCAAAAATGAGCAAGTGGGACTACATTAAGCTGAAAAGCTTCTGTACAGCGAAAGACACCATCAATAGAACAAAAAGGAACCCTACAGTATGGGAGAATATATTTGAAAATGACAGATCTGATAAAGGCTTGACGTCCAGAATATATAAAGAGCTCACACGCCTCAACAAACAAAAAACAAATAACCCAATTAAAAAATGGGCAGAGGAACTGAACAGACAGTTCTCCAAAAAAGAAATACAGATGGCCAAGAGACACATGAAAAGATGCTCCACATCGCTAATTATCAGAGAAATGCAAATTAAAACTACAATGAGGTATCACCTCACACCAGTAAGGATAGCTGCCATCCAAAAGACAAACAACAACAAATGTTGGCGAGGCTGTGGAGAAAGGGGAACCCTCCTACACTGCTGGTGGGAATGTAAATTAGTTCAACCATTGTGGAAAGCAGTATGGAGGTGCATCAAAATGCTCAAAACAGACCTACCATTTGACCCAGGAATTCCACTCCTAGGAATTTACCCTAAGAACGCAGCAATCAAGTTTGAGAAAGACAGATGCACTCCTATGTTTATCGCAGCACTATTTACAATAGCCAAGAATTGGAAGCAACCTAAATGTCCATTGGTAGATGAATGGATAAAGAAGATGTGGTACATATACACAATGGAATACTACTCAGCCATAAGAAGTGGAAAAATCCAACCATTTGCAGCAACATGGATGGAGCTGGAGAGTATTATGCTCAGTGAAATAAGCCAAGCGGAGAAAGAGAAATACCAAATGATTTCACTCATCTGAGGAATATAGGAACAAAGGAAAAACTGAAGGAACAAAACAGCAGCAGAATTACAGAACCCAAAAATGGACTAACAGGTACCAAAGGGAAAGGAACTGGGGAGGATGGGTGGGCAGGGAGGGATAAGGGGGGGGGAGAAGAAGGGGGGTATTAAGATTAGCATGCATGGGGGGGAGGGAGAAAGGGGAGGGTGGGCTGCACAACACAGAGAGGACAAGTAGTGACTCTACAACATTTTGCTAAGCTGATGGACAGTAACCGTAATGTGGTTGTTAGGGGGGACCTGATATAGGGGAGAGCATAGTAAACATAGTATTCTTCAGGTAAGTGTAGATTAAAAATTTAAAAAAAAAAAAAAAGAAAGAAAGAAAGAAAAGGGGGATTACTCCTTAACAGGATAAAACTATTGGTAAATCAAAGATCAACGCATGCTTTAAATATCCTTAATGTTGATCACTTAAAGGGTGTCAGATGATCAGCTATGGAGGTACTCTTTTCTGATAATATTCCTTTCTCTTAATTAAAAAAAAAAAAAAAAAAGCAGTTACTGTGTGCTGACCTCCAATGAGTTCTGCACAGTGGTATAGAGGGCATGTCAAAGTGTGGGCAAAGGGTCTGTTTGTTTCTACGCAGAAGATCAAGGCCTAGCTTGGATACCCAGAAAATGAACTAAGATACGATATGAGGAGGAGCTTCCGGCATCAGCACTCTCTGGAGGACTCGTGCCGGGGGATGATCATCAAAAAGCCTCCACAGGGATCCGGACGATGCTGCGGTTGTGGCTGCATCCAGCCCACCATCTCCTGGACTTGCCATGAGAAGGAGGAGGGAGATGTCTAGGCTGGCATGTGCATACAGTGAGACAACGAATTTGACTGGATCTGTACTGTTGGAACTCAACCAGGAGTTGGGAGGGGTGCAAGTTGTAGCACCCCAAAATCTCATGACTATAGACTATCTATGGTTAAAAGAACATATGGGATGTGAACAGATCCCAGAAATGGGCTGCTTTAATTTGTCTGATGGTTCAAGTACAGTTGGAAAATATCCATCATATCATAGATAAATTTTCACAAATGCCTAGGGTGCCTAAATGGTTTTCTTGGCTTCACTGGAGATGGCTGGTAATTATAGATTTGCTTTGTTTATGTCACCGTATTCCTATTATGTCAATATGTGTGTGCAAATTAGTTAGTAGTTTAAAACCTATACATACTTAAGGTACTATACAAGAAGATATGTCAAAGAAATAATCAATCCTCCCAAGTTTCCTTCATATGCTACATCTATAGCTTTTCTTCTTCCTTCCTAATTACAAACTTTAAATAGAATTCGTGCCTCATATCGAATTTACCGAGTATCATAATTCCTCCAGGTGGTAAAGATACCTCGAGACAAGTGCTGGGCATAGAAGCCACAGGGCATAAATCTGCGAAGAAGTAAAAAGCTAACCTTTGCAAACAATATGGCTTCTCTCTCACTTACCAACTTTACATTTCCCTGTATGGCCCCGGAAGATGACTGGTTAGCCAGAGACGGGTAAGATTCCTCAAGGGAGGAACAACCTAAGACAGGCACAGTCGCAGGGGGGCCATCAGGTGAGAATTTGGGGATCAACAGAGGTGAGGCTCAGAACCTCACCCCCCCTGCTTTGAGAGAAATCTTCTGCATCCGTGGATGTTTTGCTGCCCTTGTCTAGCCTGGATTAATACTTAGTCCATAGGCACACACCTGATCATCTGATCATCTACATTTGCCTTCTTACAGCACTAAACTATGTTTTCTACCTTTATCTTGCATCTACCTACCACTTCAGCATTTTATTAAAAATAAAAATAATAATAATAATAGGAGAAATGTGGGATCAACATATAAATCAAGTACAAAAATCAAATGAATATTCATATTTGACCTGATGGTTTATAGGTCATATTGCATGATCAAAACCGAAAGTTTCTGTGATGACTGCCCTTGTACTGTTCACCATGTAAGAATTTATTCACTCTGTAAGAATTCGTTCACCATGTAAGAACTTGTTCGTTATGCTTCAGAAGATTGGAGACTGACGAGAATTAGGCTTGAGATGGATTAATGATTGTACATTGAGCATTGACCCCCCTATACTGAATTTTATTGTTGTTAACAACCATTTGATCAATAAATATGAGAGATGCCCTCTCAAAAAAAAAAAAAAAAAAAAAAAAAAAAAAAAAATGAGTATAGGCTCACCTTGGCATCTAGAGCCATGTTCAGTGTGTTCCTGGCTTAATTTTCTGAACTTCTCTTGATCCCCTGTTTTAAATACAGCCCATATTTAAACTGAGACATTCTCAAGGTTTTTTCATCTCAGGACTCTTTGTACTATTAAAATTTATTGAGGAGCCCAAGATGCTTTTATTTATACATATACCTTTTGTAGTGTATTATAAATTAAAACAGAAATTATTTATTAATAACTCAATACCAATGAGTTCATTGCATGATAACAAAAATAATGTATTTTTACAAAACCAACCATATTTTCCAAGCAAAAAATTAATGAGAGCAGGGATGTTGGCTTATAATTCTACAGATCTCTAGTGCCCAGCTTAATGGAAGACGGCTGGAATCCTTTATTCCATTGAGTACAACACATTGTTTGGGTTAAGCTATATATAGCAAATTCACTTTCACACAAACTATCGGTGGAAAATGGGAGCATTAGGGGACCCTTCCTTGAAAGCATCTTGGAGACCCACAGGGGGCCGTGGACACACCTCGAGAGCCAGGACTCTGGTTAAATTAGACTCCTCACAATTCCCCAAATAAGCACCTGACTTTCTTGCTTCCATCCTGAGCCCACACCTGTAACCCCTCCTCTTCCTCTTTAAACTGTCAAAGCCCTAATTCAGACCCAGGTCAGATTTTTACAAGGCCCATGAGGAGCCAGCAGACCCATGTCAGGTAAGAGTGGGCACTTGGCCTGATACCCCCAAAGCATCCCCCAGGGGGCGCTGACATTCCCTCCGGGGCCCAGCTCTGCCAGCTTCCCATGCACCCAGACCTGGTGGCACTGGCATCTGTCTGTGAGGACTCCTAGCATACTGTGTTCATCTGCTCAGGCTGCCATAACAGATACCACAGCCTGGGGAGTTTAAACAACAGAAACTTATGTGTTCACGGTTCTGGAGGCTGGAAGTCTGAGATCAAGGTGTCAGCGGAATTAATTTCTTCTGAGGCCAGTCCCCGTGGCCCGCAGCTGGCCACCTCCTCCCTGTGTGCTCACAAGGCCTTTTCTGCATGTGTGCCCACCCCTAGGGTCTCTTTCTATTCTTGTAAGGACACCCGTTCCATTGGATTAGGGCTCCACCCTATGACCTCATTTAACCTTAAATACCTTTTTAAAGGTTCCATCTCCAAATGCAGTCACATTAAAGGTTATGGCTTCAGCACATGAATTTGAGAGGACACAATTTAATCCACTCAGAGCAATCATTTGTAACCATTCCTCTGCTCTGCATCTCAAAATTATATATAGTAATAATAAAAAAATAAAACAAATAATAATAATGCCCAGCAAAGAAATTCAGACAGTAAAAATTATCTTACAGTAAAAAGCATAAAACATATTAAAGTATTCAAATGTTCTCTGATGTGACTTCCATGTAGATCATCTTTAATAGAAGATAAGTAATAATAATATGCTAGCCTGCAGCTTATAAATACGTTATATTATACTGTTAAAACTCAGAAGTTACTGAAATAATCATTTAGAACTCAGACCAATAGAAGGGGGAGGAGCATTTTGTCACTGACATTATTTAGAATTGCTACTGCATATAGTAACAGAAAGCTGACTGACTTTTGGTCCATTTTATTGCTGTTGTGAAATTCTCTATGGACAACAGAGCTCCTGTTGCTTTCACTCGGGGACAACCTTTCATTTCTTTACCCAGGCATAGAACTCCACCTACCCCTTAGTTCCTCCCAAGCGTAAGCAGAGATCTATCTGCCTGTGTCCAGAGGCCCCTCAGACAAGAGGGGTACAGTGTATGCTCAGCTGTCAGCCCTATGCAGACAGACTGCAGACAGAGGCTTCCAGGGTTGTTTCATGAGGGATCAGCCAAATGCAACAGCTCAATCCTGTTGTTACTGATGTCCCAGATGGAAAAGCAGGACCCAGCGCCGGGAAGGAGAGCATTTTCCCCACTTGGCACAGAACACTGGCTGCTCCGGCACTTCAAGGCAGCTTTGGCAGTGCCGAGAAGCAGCATCCTGTGCACAGAAAGGGGTAATCTGGGGAATGCCAGCATCATAGCAACAGCAAGATGCCTTCTGTTGAGTTCATGGATGGAGAACATTCACTAGTGCTCTTTCTAGGCTCCAGATGGGCAGTTCTGCTAGGAACTAAGGGAAAATGCCAGAGAAATTTGGGTTGGCCTCATTTCTGCCTCAGGTGTATTTCTGGGCTTCTCGCAGAGTTTGCTTCAGGTCTTTCTTCCAAACACAGCTGCTCAGTATCAGTCAAAGGCAGGGCGCATGTGTTTACAATGGGGAGAGGATCCGGCCTGGGACCTGAACACAAGCCCTAACATCATGAAGCCTTAGTACCGGGAGCCACCCAGACCCCCCTCCCAGTGCCCATCTGTCTGTCTGCTCCTTCCATCTTCAGTCCCATCCCTGCATGAGGAATGAAGCCACCCACACTCACTCCTGCCCTGGGACCCCCATCTCACTGCCCTGGGAACTTCCCTGCTCCCAGCCCTGGCTTTGTGCTGCCCCAGCACTGCTCTCATGTCTGGTCATTTCCACCCCAACCCAGCCCAGTATTTCCTGCTAGAAAGTAACAATTCATTCCCTTCTAATGCGCCAAGTCACAGCTGCCAGCACCCTGAACCAAACAAGGTTAACCTACATGGAAAGCTCTTCCCTACCTTGCCCCAGAGAGAAAGGCTTACTTATAAAGTCCCAAACGGCCCCCACCCCAGGTCCCCTGACTCCTTTCTTCTCATTCTTTTCCATTTCAGTAGCGTGACTGACAAATTTGGAAGGCACAGCCCTGGAGTCTTTTCCTCTCTGTGCAGCCTTAAGCAAGCTGGTAAACCCGTGGGTGCCTCAGTTTCCTCTTGTTCATGTCAGTGATAGCCCCACCCTTCCCACATGCCTGGGTGGACAAGACCACACACATGGCCGCTGTGCACAGGCACTTGGTGAGGATGCATGTACCCTGTACCCGCACCCATCAGTGGGTGCTATGCTGGCCCTTGCTTTTCTTTCTGTGTGGCAGGCCTCTGGGCTCTTATTCAAAGCACACATCTGCCTCTTGGACACCTGTGGTCACCATTCCTTTGTCCAGATAACACTGGCTAAGCCCCTGCCATGTGCCAAGACCTGCATTTAGGCATCAGCATTCCAGAAATGAGCAAGACATGCTCCCAGCTCTCAGCTTACCCTCTGGCAGTGGGAGATAGATGTGAAAATAGATCAATGAGGGGCAAGAATAGAAGCTCAACATAGCAGAAGTCCCCAACCCCCCCATGCACCCCCTGGGCCTAAATCCCCTCTGCCACTTTCTAGTCCTCGGTACATCCAATAACCTCCCTGAGTCTCCATTTACCCATCTCTAAAGTGGGGGGTGCTCTCAATTTACAGCAGCATTGCAAGTTCCTGACACAGAAAACTCTCACTGAGGGTCGAATCTAGCTCAGATTTGCTCCAAAATGAGCCCCGGGGGTTTCTCAGTTTGGGCAAAACACTGCATGTACCTTTCCAAGCAGTCGGTTAAAATATCTGAAAGAACAATTTCCCCTAACACAAAACAAAACAAAACACACAAGCCCTGCTGGAGAGCAGAGTTAGCATTTCCTCAGGGTGGCTGGGGCAGCTCTGAGCTCCACGGCAGCTCCCTCCCCGGTGGCGCTCGGAGGAGGAGATGCTGCTTTGTAGACAAGCTCCCTTCCCACTCCGTCCCTCTGCAGTGGCTCAGGGCTGTGTGCTCAGAACAAATTGTTCTCTTTGAAGCCGTTGACTCCACCTAAACATCCTGATTACAGGAGCTCCCAAAGCTTTCTGCTGTTTCTGAGCAGGAAGTGGGGAGGAGGTTGAAGGAATAAAATCACCTCTAATAGGTCATTACAGATTCCCAGAGTTTCTTAACTGCAGCTTCAACATGCAGGGGGGCAAAATGGTCATGCCTGCTGAGCAAAGAAGCAAAGAGACACTTGGTCCCTCCCCAGGGAAGGGATGTAATATGCAGGGGAGGGGGCGGGAAGGGGGAAAGGACACTTGCTGAGGACCTTTCTGCATCCCCGACAGCCAAGCCGTTCCAATAAACCTCATTTAAAATTCACAGTATCCCCGAGTGTCCCCTACTTATCATGTGGGTTGTCCAATGTCACATAGATAAGGAAGAAACAGGATTCAAAACTGGGTTGGCCTAATTCCCAAAGGCCTTATGTTTTATCCTTGTCCACGCCGTCTCCTAAGGAAGCCCCTTAGAGTTGAGGAGATTGTCTGGCTATAAGGTAAGGTTTCGCAGGTCACTATTTACTCTGGGGCATCACTTCAGACTCCAAATTAGCTACAGTCAACCCTTCACCTTAGCAAGGCCACCTTCCTGGCCCACCCTGACACCGTCACCTTTGGTACCCTCCATTTAAGAGAGGAGGTGCCACCTCTGCTCACCAGAAACTGAACCCCTCACACACAGCCTTTTGTGCCACCTCCTCCACGTGCCTTAAGGTAATCAGATGTGTTTATTAATTAGTCGTCATTATTGACTTGACATCCTGCTGTCATTGAAATAAACTTGGTGAAATTAATGAGGCCCCTAATAATATGCAATCTTCTTGTGCTAATTATTTTTTGGTGAACAAATTCATTGTTCGTAGAAATAGCAAAATTAATCACACCAAAGATCAATGTTTGTGGGGGAAGCAAGTTCTAGAGTCTAAGAGAAAGGACACTCCAGCATGAGTGGATGTTAGAAGTCCTGAGACTGGGCAGAGGAGAAGGTAGGCTTGCCTAGGAGAGGGGCTGGTGATGGGGTGGGGCGAGGAGAATACCCCCAAATGCAGAGGAGTCCGTGAAAGCACTGCAGGTGGCAGTCATTTGGCTGCCTCAGGGATGTCTGAGGTGCAAACACTAACACAAACTTAGAGATCCCACAGAGTCTGCCATTATCTTTCCTCCAGCCCCACCCCTGCCACGTCCATCCCGTGGCATCTCCACATCCCCACCGATGGGAGCACCCAGTAAGCCCTCTGAATCGATACTGTCTCTAGACACCCACGCCCCCTGCTCTGCCCACAGCTTGTGCTTTATTTACGCTCCCACCATCACCAGACCAGCCCACCGGCATCCAATCTCAGCCCCTCCAATCCAGCCTCCAAACCAGAGACCAGACAATTGTTCCTCTGCTAAGGAGCTTCCCAGTGGATCCCCCCAGCTTGGACAGCAAGTCTTTTCTGGAAAACAAGCTCTTTGCCTTCCAAATCTGAACTGTCATGATTCAGATCAAGAACAGAGCTCAAGCCTTCCAAATCAGAACTGTCATGATATCCCCCACCTGCATCTGACATGCTAGTAACTCTGCCCGCACCCACATTTCAGCCATGCTCTCTCCACCCTCAACATCTCACCTCCTCCGGGGGACTCTGCCTGAACCCCTGCTCAGAGCCCCTCCTCTCCTCCTGTGATTCCTGGCTTCCTGTTTTTATAGCTCCATCAATCTGATTATAATTTTCAGCTTCTGTGCCTTTCTTAAGTCTCTGGACTGTGAATATCTTGAGGGCGTGGCATTTGTCAGATTCATCTCAGGCTCCACAAAGCCCAGTGACCTATAAATGTTTGATGAACAAACAGATGAGTGAATCAGTCTTTGTGGGAGAAGGGATTGTGGGAGAGACTGAGGAGTAGGCAGACAGGTAAGCTGAGGATGGAAGCTTACTTACAAACTGAAAGCCCAGGTGATGGGGAGCACAGGATGCTGCCTGCAAGGGACTTTTTTTGGTAAATGGACTGGCTATAGACTAAGGCTATTTATCAGGAGCTAGTCCAGAGAAAGAGGCAAGAATGCACACCTGCATCCAGGCCGAGCAATTACTACTGATGCTGGCTGGGGACAAGGCTTGAGGAGATATGGAAAAATTACAAACATGTTTGGTTTCAGCTCTCAAGCTCTGCATGAGAGGGGGATCAGAAAAGGTGAACTGAAGCAAACCTGAACTGTGTCCAGGAGACATATTTCTGCAGGTCCCATCAGGTAAGAAACAGCAATAGCCAGTGATGGAAAGAGAGCCAGTTTCCCTGCAACCCCATGAAGGGGCCTTGCTGAAAGGTTAGCACCTCCTGCTCTGAGAAATTTAGGGATTCTTGCTGAGGGGGCATTTTCCTGCTGAGCAAACTGTGTGCATGAACTGTCATCTCTCCTAGGAAATGTATAGCTCTTTCCCGTGCACACAGAGAGCCTCTAGGCTCTCAGCACGAAGAACACTGGAAATGCTCAGGGGTCCCCCAGGATGCAGAGAGGTGGGGGATTCCCACCGGCCAGCACTGAGCAAGCTCCCAAGCCACATACACATCAGTATTTCTCAGATACTCACACGAAGGCTACTAGTCTGTAACTAAGGGATGTAACCTCCTCAATGTCCAAGGAGAGACGTACTGAACCCCTTCTATGTACCCAACATTGCACTCAAGTTTAAATCTTAAAGAGCCCTCCCTGCTCTGATGAGCTAGTACACCTTCTATGGAATCCCTGGAAGGATAATCAGAGAGAATAGGAGCACTATTGTTTCCGGTCTGGAATTTTTCTCTCTTAAAGATTTGGCAGGCTCTCTTCTTAGCAGAAAGTGGGCAGATATGAGAATAGGGAATCTTTTCCAGCATCAAAGGGAAGGTTATACATGGGGGCTAAGCTTTATTTGAGTTGAAAAATCCCAAAAGTCTCTCCCACGTAAAGAGAGTCCAATATGCCGGGTTTAATGCCCCCAGGAAAATTGAGTCACATTAATATTTCAAAGACATTGCAATATTTCCTCAGGTTTCACAAATGATACTAAATTAAGCCATGAAGTGCAACCACGTTAACTGGCAAGAGCCATATGATAGACCATAATGGGGTAAAAGTTCATTTCTTACTGTAATTACAAAAGAGGATTTTTACAAATAAAGGGACTAACGCCCAAGTTCACCATATGGATTCTGAGGACCTGGATTGACAGGTGGTTGTCCTTGCTGAGTAGGACACTACAATTCCATCTTGCATAAGCTTTATGTGAAATGAGTATCTTTTTCTATGTTGGCATATCAAGATGTAGTATTTCAAGTCCAAAGTGGTGTTTTAATGCCATGGGAGACAGCTTTGGGGCCATTATAATGTGAAACGTATTCCTTCCACCAAAATAAATATCACTGAGTCAGAATTCTTTAGGGGTTGCCACCCCTCTGTCTTTGGTCCCTGTAAATCTTCTCAAGCCTGGTGCCTGTTAAAGATTATGAGGCGTGCAAGACTTGCCCCTCATCCCCACCAGAGTCTAACTGATGGAGGGTCCAAGGAATTGAGTCCAAGGAACTGCGAATGGGGAGCAGACAATCAACTTTATTAAGGTGCTCAATAACTGCCATTGATGTGCCTCAGATGTGAGGCTGGAGTGGGGCATCCTATCACTGCCTGTCTCCGCTTGGGTGCCCCTCAAAACCAGCCTCTGGGATGGGGGTCGCTTATTTGTAAGAGGAAGCAGCAGTGAGGCCCCAGGATGGTGAGGGAAGGGGAAAGCCCCATCTGGGGGTACATCATTGAGGTTACTGCTATGTACATCTGGGGCTGGGCCCCCACTGGCACCTAGGGAGGAAGGTACAGATTGCTTCTCAGATTTGTCCACCCAAGATTAACCTGGAAGTATGTATCTATTGGCTCCAAAACCCACTGGCAACATACTGGACTCTCTCTACTAGAAGACAGTTTCTCGATTTTTAACTCAAATAAAGCTTAGCTCCCATCTATGATCTTCCCATGTGACCTTGCCCCCACTCCAAGTTGAGCATATATACCTGATGAGTGAGCTCCTGCCAGTATCCCAGATGTCAAAGAATCACTAGGGGTAGAAATGAAAGACCATCACCATCAGGGTTAACTGCTCTCACACCAAGGCTGAACCCCACTCAGGGACTTCCTACCACTGCTGTGGCAAAAATGCGATGAGGGACACTTGGAACACAACTGTTGTATGGTATGCTCTTCAGATGTGAACAGTGGGGCCCACCTGGGGGGAGAGTTGGGCTCATTTTTCTTGCCAGCATACGGATGATAACCTCGCCCCATCCAAGCAGGTCAGATTCTAAATAAACAATCAGAAGCCACAGAATCCAGAACTGAAAGGGACTGGATGTGCATGGCCCAACCCTGTCAGTTTATCAGTGGGAAGCTGAGAGCCAGGCATGATTTGCTCCAAGGTCACATAAGGCATTCACAGGACAGGAAGACAGGGTCACCTAAATCAGTGTGCTTGCCAGCTTCCCTTATTGTGTACTGACTAAAAGGATGAACGGTGAATGAGCAAATGGCTTTGTTACTTACCACTCATTCTAAGCCAACTTCAGACAGTTTTCCTGTACCAAGATGTACCATTTTCAGCAATGAGATTCAACTTACAGCATTTTCTAAATCCACATAATCATTGTAATACCAAGCATATTGGTTTGTTAAGGCTGTGTAACATGGTACCACAAACTGAGTGACTTAAACAGAAACTTATTGTCTCATGGCTCCGGAGGCCAGTCAGAAATTAAGGAGTCAGCTGGATCGCCCTCCCTCCAAAGGTGCCAGGGAAGGATCTGTTCCAGGCCTCAATCCTAGCTTCTGGTGGTCTCAGACCTTCCTCGGCCTGTGGCAGCAAAGCTCCCCTCTTCACTGCCTTTCCTCCTGTGCATGTGTCTGCCTCAGGGCACTAGTCATGTTGTTTAGGACCCACCCTACTCCAGTATGACCTCTTCTTAACAAAGTATATCTCTAGCGACCTTATCTCCAAATGAGATTGTATCTCAGGTCCTGGGGTGAGGATGCAACATATAAATCTGGTGGGGGGGGTGGGGAGGTTGAAACAATTCAACCCATAGCACAGAGGAGTGGATTTGCATACATGTCCCAAGTCTGAGGAACTCAGAGGAGAAAGAAAAACATTTCCCTCGCCCTGGCACGGTTCTTGACCTATTTGGAGAGACAGATTGTAGTCTGTTTAAAAGTACAGAAAGAAGTCACATTCTGAACTGGGTGGCCCAGCCCTTCATTTCATCCTCACAAATTCCCTGAGATGCTTGTGTAGCCCAGTGCTACAGTTGGGGAAACTGAGGCACGGAGAGGCAGGTGGTTTGCCCAGATCCGCAGAGTTCATGGGAGCCTCAGGAACAAACCCTTGTCTTTCAAACAGGAGCCCAGTACCCTTTTCCTTACACCACAGCAGGGCTCCCTCAGTGTGGGAAAGGTTCTTAACTTGTATCATTCACCTTCAGAAAAAATACCAGAGATGACAGCTTCCTACTTTTGCTGCCCAGTCACCAAATTCTCCTGAAAGGCTAAATCAAGAGATGGAATACAAGGCATATTCATCTACCAGGCTGCCACACACACACACACAAATACCCTGGGTGGCTTAAACAACAGGAATACATATTCTTGAAGTTCTGGGGATTGGAAATCTGAGATTAAGGTGTGAGCAGGGTTGATTGCATTCTGAAGCCTCCTCTCCATGTCCCCCATGGCCTTTCCTCTGTGTGTCTGTATCCCTGCTGACACCTCTGTGCGTCCAAATGTCCTCTTCTAATTGGGTTTGGGCCCACCTTGGCAGCCACATTTTAACTTGACCACCTTTTTAAAGGCCCTTTCCCCAAATACAGTCACCTTCTGAAGTACTGGGAGCTAGGGCTTTAACATAGGAATCTGAGGGGAGGCTGGACTTCCCTGCCTCATTCAGGGAGATATCATCAATTCTAAAGGGAATGTACCCAGATTGGTATCTTCCCGAGGGTTCCGTAGTGTTGTGAACTGGGTGCTCATGCCTCACTGAGCCACTAGGTCTCTTTTGGAAGCCCCCAGTGCAGACCTGCACAGCCACATCTGCAGGCTCCACCAGGACACAAAGGCAGCAGCCATCCTGTCCCCAGCCAAGGGTAAGGCCCTGCTCTGGGGCCGACCCACAGCCATTGGCATCAGGATGGCTTCTGTCTGTTGCCTGCAAGAGCCAGGCTCTCCCTCCCTTGCTGATGTGAAACCTAAGTCAAACTCCTTCAGCCAACCATTCATCCAACATTTACTGAGCACCTACTGTGACCCAAGCCCTATGCCATTAATTGCAGGGGAATCCTGTACCTAATGTCAGGCACAATTGTAAAACCTTGATATAGATCTTCTCATTTTATCCTCACAACATACCTAACAAGTGGGCAGTCTTCACATCCCCAGTTTATACTTGAGAAAATTGAGAATAAAGAACTTGCCTAAGGTCATAACAATCCATAAGAGGTTAACAAATGAAGCCATGTCTAAGCAGTCAAGTGCAAAAGTGTTCTGAGAATTCAAGTGATGGGGGGACTGTCTTTCATGAGCTTCCCAGGCATAGAATGTGAGAGCAAGCTCCATTTGAAGGTGCAGTGAGGGAAGTCAACACACCCTGCTGAATAAGCATTCCCTTATTGTCAGAACACGGCACACAGAATTCTAGTCTGACTTGGACTTGGACTCCGGGCGAGATCTATGGACTCCTGAGAACCGTGATCTCAGGGCCGGAACTGGAAATATCTCTGCATAGGTGATCTAATGCATTTTTCAGATTTCAGGGAATTGAGTCAATTTGTATCCTCCTGCTGCAGAGAAATCCCAAGAGTAAAATCTCCCTACCTGACTTCCCATTAAAATGGGAAATTACTGGTTAGCTGACCAGCATTCTAGACTTGGGGCAAAAACGTCTCCCTGGTTAAGAATCCCCATTGCTTCTGAAGTCAAATGTAAAGGGTGCCCCTACTTCCAAAGAAAATGTTAATATTCTCCCTTGCATTTTCCTCTGGGTTATATTTTAGACAAAGTGTTTTCTGCAATTAGACAACTGTAGCTGTATCTTATTTCCTTCACCATTAATCTTTTATAAACTGTAAAATTAACAAGCCTCCCTATGACCAACCGGAGAAACCTGCCATCTCTCATTGCCATTTACTGGAAATCTTTGCTCGGAGACTCTCTACCAATAGCACCTGAGCAATTTTGATGAATGTTTCTCTCCTGCTCATTACAAGAATGCTAATCTTCTGATCTCTCTCTCTCTCTATGTACATGCATTAAAAGACTCCAAGTTTTCACACTGTGGTGGAGGTGAACTTCAGCACTGTATTTGCTGATGTCACAGCGGTCTGCTTGCACAGAATTAATCTGATGATGTGGGATTAACGAATTAGGTCAAATAATCTGGATGAATCTTCAGGATTAAAGGGTCGGTGATTGTCTTGCTGACCAGTATGTTGAAAATCTAGTCACAGGTAGTCACATATAGTGTGCTCGTTGCTCATTCATTCTGTACCATGTACTCACTAAGTGTCCAGGCACTGGAGAAACAGTGCTCTGGCTTCTGGGAACTTGCAGTAGAGGAAGATGAGAAGCAGCACACACTCATAATGACAATACTGTGGGATACATGGCATGGAAGCCAGAAGAGAGAGTGACAAGCTCTGCCTGCAGTCACCGTGGGTTTCACAAACAAGGTGACATTGAAGGATGGGAAAGAGTTCACCGGGTTCAACATGGTGTAGATATAAGAGGGCCTTCCAAGTAGAGGAAATAGTATGTGCAACAGGACAGAGAATAGTGTGTGTTTAGAGATTTATCTACCTGACTCAGAGTATGCATGACAAAACATGTGCTGGTGAGGCCCCAGGAGCCATATCCTACTTGATTTACATAGCAGATTAAAGAGTTAGTCTTGACATTGTAGGCCAGCAGCTTCAAAAGCTTCATGAAGCCAAAGCCCCTTTAGCAATTCAGGGTGCAAGGACTGACAGGGAGGACAGCAGGTGAAGTGCTGAGTTCTTTACTCCCACTTCAGTTAAAGCAGTTTGTCTCCAGTGAGGACAGTGAATCTGGTTATGGGGGATGGGAAAGAAAGCCAGGTTCAAGGAGCATTTCCAAAGTCGATGCACTGGTCAAGGTTCTCCAGAGAAACAGAGCCACCAGGATAGATACACAGAGAGATTCATTATAAGGAATAGAAGGGACTGGCTCACGCCATCATGGAGGCTGAGAAGTCCCGATATCTGCTAGCTGGATGCCAAAGAAAGCTGATAGTGTGGTTCCAGTCCAAGTCTAAAGTCCTAAGACTCAGGCCGGTGGTTTAAGTTCCAGTCAAAATGCTGTCAGACTCAAGATCCAGGAGGAGCTAGTGTTTTAGGTCCAGACTAAAGGCAGGAAAAGACCAGTTTTTCAATTTAAGCAGCCAGGCAGGCAGAGTTCCCTCTTCCTCGCAAGGGTGAGCAGCCTTTTGGTTCTTTTTAGGCCTTCGGCACATTGGCCGAAGCCTGCCACACCAGGGAGAGCAATGTACTCAGTCCACTGATTAAATGTGAATCTTGTGCAAAACACCCTCACAGACAAACCCAGAATAATGTTTGACCAAATATCTGGGCATCCCCATGACCCTGTCATGTTGGCACATAAAATCAACTATCACAGTGGAATTTAAAAGACTTGAATGGAAAGCAGAAGTTGTGGGATCAAAGACTTTGAGTCAACACAGCCTGTAGCAGTAGAAAGTATCGGAAAGACGGAGGAAGCAGCCATCCCCTCCCCCTCTGCTCCAACACCAGGGTGGCCACTATGGATCTTACCGACACCTCCCCACAGCCCACTTTGGAGGAAACTTGAAAACTTGACCAAGCGTCCTTTTTTTTTTCCTAAACAAAATCCAGGTGCTTAAGGCTCCAGCCTCATCTAATGACTGATGACAGACACCTAGGAACTCGTGAGCCCCCCTTGGGACTGGAGTCCCTGCACATGATCATAAAGGAATCAGGGAGCCTCATGAAGCCCGTTCTCCAAGCAGGGCTGGCAGCCGGAGCCCATTCTCTCCCTGCTGGAGGCACCGGGGATCCATTCTCTTTCTTCTTTCTTCTGGCCCCACCTATGTGTCTACATGCATCACGTCTTCACGGTGTCTGGTCCTTCCCAGCCTGCCTGTGGAGTGGGACAGTCCGCCAGGCCTCCCCAAGACAAGCACACTGGCCCGTCTGCTACCAGCCACAGTGCCTTCCACGGTGGGATGACTCCCAGTGAGGAGGAGGACACCAAGCATGTTGAACTGACAAAGGTTTCAAGCATGAAAAGTTCTTCCAGTCACTGACCCTAGCTCAGTCTCCCCTTCCTGAGTTGTTCCCCGAAGCTCTGGGTCTCTCCATGCTCCTGTCCCATTCTGCATGGTGGAGTTCAGCATGTTTCCCAGACCCTCAGACCCCTGCCACGCTCTGTGCCACCGAAGACCTCCATCCTCTAGCACTGAGGTGTCTTATCCCATGCAGGGCAGAGAGGCAGCAGGATGGAATGATATGTGTGAATCAGGGGCCACTGGGGGGACCCTGATTCCAAGTAGATCGTTTCCTCCCCCATTCTATACACACAGGAATGTGCCTGAACATGCATCCTGGGGTATGGCCTCTTTCTGCCCATCCCTGAATGTTTCTGTGGTTTGAAATGACAGGAATCAAAACACTTCTCTCCCTGTAAGTAGCTAACTGTTCCTTACTGCTCAGTTCCACACAGATTATGTAGGATGGAATCTGATGCCCCAAATCCATTCTGGGCTGTTTCTTTCTTTAACCTCATGGTGAATTAGTTCAGCAAGAAATCATTATTTCAGATGTGTTGACATCTCTACCCATCCTTCTGATTCTAGAGCCTGGGTCTGCAGGATTCCTAGAGGGAGGAGCTTTCCTCTCAAGTCCAAGGGCTGCCACAGCAATGGAGCACCCACTAGGAACACTTGAGGCATTGCCAATCCCCTTCTCAAAACACAGTGCAGTACAATGAGAACGGCACTCAGTCAACAAAACTCTTCAGCCATCGACTCACTTCACAAATATTTATCAAGTGTCAGTCATGTGGTTTGGCACTGCTCTGAGTGTTGGGAATATATTAGTGAACAAGAAAGCCTCTTTCTTGCCATTATGGAACTTAGATTGAAGTTCCTTTATGTCCTTTAGCTGTGTGACCTTTACACTTGATGCCCCTGGGCCTGATTCCTCCTCTGGTATACAAGGACAACGATGCAAACCTCCTGGAGTATTGAACTGAGTGGCATATGGTATGATGCCTGGCACAGCCTGGCACATTCTAGGCATTCAAAAGCCACTCATTGACACAAAGAAATTTTCCATCTTGACCTGGAATTCATGGGAAAGCCCTCAAGCTGATGGGCACAACATTACAGCACAGTCAGATTCAAGCTGGGGGTTTGTGATCCTACCTGAAAATATTCAAAGTAGAGAAATTCCCAGACTATGGAAGAAAGGCAAATATAAACCTTTTTATGTGGTCCCCTGCTTAATTTATTTCCAACTTTGTCTTAAGTGGTATTTGTCGCCGCTGTATATGAAATGGAAAATATCTAACGAGGATTGAAATTCCCTGTGAATAAGCCAGGTTCATAAATCAGCTCCCCGGGGGCTCCCGAGCACGTTGGTGGGGCACTACTGCCCCCATGTGTAGTGAGCTCGGCTAGCAAGCATCTGGGAACTGAGCAGACGTTAGCATGGGGTTTTTTTTGTTGTTTTTCTTTTTTTTTTTTTTTTTTTTAGCAAGAACACTTAAGAAGGAGAAAATGGACTCTCAAAAATCCTCTTTATCCAAGATCAAATAGAATAAAACCCAATTAAGTCAGTGCAGCTGCCTGCTGTTTAACCAGCTCCAATGGCATATCCTTCCCCTCCCCCTGACATGTACTGGACACCAGGCTCCATTCACAGGGAGAGGATCCACCAACCCCAGACACAGAGGAAAGGCCCCTAAGAACGTACAGGGCTCCCCACACAGAGACGGCCACTTTCACCTCTCTGGCCAGGGTGCAGGTAGTCAAAGGGACGGGCACAGGAGACCAGAGGAGAGACAAAAGCCTCGGTGATGCCCCAGAGATAAGACACAGAACAGGCAGCTGGGGGGCCAGTTTCTGTGGTGACCAGGAGCCGGGTACAGCCAGAGAGACAAAGAGGAGTGAACGCTTCGTTCATCCCGGTCAGGGTGATTAGTGAGTCCTTTGTTCATCCCGATCATTCCCAAGAGAATGGGATTGGTTATACAATCCACAAGACCTAATGATTTTCCTTGTACTAATTCTCCCATCGTGACTTCTGATCTTTAATTTGAACTTGGTCTTTTTTGCAAGAGGCTTCTTGAGGGTGGCTGCTGCTCCTGCATGGGACCTCCTTCCACCAGCTTACCAGCCCCCTGTAGCCCAGTGAAAGTCAGTCTTGCCTACTCTCCTCTGTAACAACTGGTGGCCTGTCCTTTGTGTCTGTGTCTTTAGTTGGCATGCAGTGGCCTCCATGATCACCTCTGTGACATCCACATTTGCCGAACACTACCCCCATGTTCCAGTCATGCTGAACTATGTTCAGTGTCACCGAAGCCCGGTGCACTTCCATGCCTCGACACTCTGCTTGTCATGCCCAAGCGCTGCCTGCAGCTCTCATTTACCTGCTTCTTTGCTGGATAGCCGATGTCCTCTTCAAAGGTTCAGCTTAGCTGTTGAATGTCCTGGAGGTGTTTCTTCTTCCACTGGGCTAGTCCATCTCCCCTCTGTGCCAGTGCCTTCTTCTACCAGTTCCCATGTGCTGTGTCCATTCACCACTCAGTTTCTCCTTCTAGATTATATACACCTTAAATCTTAGCCTCCCAGCCAGGATATGAGTCAGAGTTCAGTAATTATTTCTTGACCTAAACAGCACAAAAAAACCCATTGTGCTGGCTTGAGGTGGCAGAAGACTTGAGAGGTGTCTGGTGGGAACTCAGGCCAGCTAAACAATATGTGCCCCAGAGAGTCTTTTCTGAGACTATGAGTCCTGGAGGTCTTTCTACACCAGGTCTCGAAGCTTGTCCAGTGGGACAGCTACCCACATGGCAGGTCTGGGAAAGAAGAGATAGAAGATGCGGGAACTGGACAGAGATTGGAGAAGTCTCTGCCTTGAGCAGTTGGAAGCATCCTGGCTAGAAGGAAGAGAGGAACCATGGTTTAAGGAGAGGTCAAGGCCATGGCTACAAAACCTGTGCTAGTCATAAAGCCTCAGAGAAGGATAAGGCAAGGCCAGAAATGAGGGAGTGAACTTCAAAACCAGAAGTCAGGAGAATAGAGGATAGTGAGCATAATGGAGGTCAATGCCAACAGAAGATATGAGCAGCTCAGAACCAAGAGTCTGAATAGTAAGAGCAGTAGAATATCTCTCTTAAGTGATGCTTCGTGTGGTAGGAGATAAATTTTTAAAAAATGGAATGGGACAGGCCACTGAGACCATGTCATCTAGACTTATAATGTAATTCTGAAAATAAACATCCTAAACAAATATTGCCTTCAAGTTTTTTTTCCTCTGTTCCTCTTGAAATAACTCAGTCCTTATGTAATTGTGCATCACCAATGATGAGTCGGGTGTTTAGAGATGTGGAGGAGTGGGAACCCATCCTTACCAAGAGAAGAAAACCAACTCAAGTGTTATGGGGTGCTCATTTGGGGGAAATTCAGGAGGTCCGGGAAACATGAACTGGTCCATGAACTGGGGACCACAGCAACTCTGTCCAGGTTGGCACAATACTAAAACAGAGACTATGAACATTAGCTCCAACTGGGGCTTTATACTTTCATAAGCTCTAGAATGTAAGTCCTTCGAAAAACACTTGAATGGAATCTTAAAGTTAATTCATGTATTTCCTGGAAGATGTTATCTCTTGAGTGATTTATGCAAGGACAATATCTGAGGACAGCTAACAAAGACCAGAGACTGAAAGGATTCAAAATATCACACACCAAACCAAACAAACAGTTCCCCAATTAGAATAACTGCCACACATGTACCAGACATTAAAGTATCTGTAAGAAAAGAATAATGATGAGGGAAGGAAGAGCCAAGATGGCTGCATGAGTAGGACAGCAGAAATCTCCTCCCAAAATCATATATATTTTTGAAAATAAAACAACTACAACTTTTCCTAAAAGAGAGACCAGAAGATATAGGAAAACAACCAGGGTACATCTACATCTGTGAGAACCCAGCACCTCACGAAGGGGGTAAGATTCAAGCAGCGACCCAGTAGGACCCGAGCACCACTCCTACCCCTGCTTCCTGGCAGGAGGAGAGGAGTCGGAGTGGGGAGGGAGAGGGAGCCCAGGACTGCTGAATACCCAGCCCTAGTCATTTGCACTGGGAGCACAGACACAGTGCATGGTGTGCTGGATAGTAGGGAAAAGAGAGTAAAACCTGCGAGTGGGTCCCCACAGCTGGTGCCCCTGGGACAAAAGAAAACCGAGTGCGTTTTGAAGTCTTAAAGGGACAGGGGCCTCACAACTGGATGGAAGCATCCCAGCACACTCAGCCCAGCAGCTGGGAAACCCGGGAAACACCGGTTGCCCTAACCCCCTGGGCGGCAGCTCAGCTCGGAGGCCCCTCATGGCATTAAACAGCCTCCCGCCCGTTCCCCGTCCAGCATGGCTCCACCATAGCGGAGCAGCAGCCTGAGTCCAGCCATGCCCACAGCAACTGCACAGAGCTCCACAGCGGCCAGGCCAGACTTAGAGGCCCCGCCTCTGCGCAGCTGCCCAGCACAAGCCACTAGGGATAGCAGTTCTCCCTGCATAGGAATGCCAGGAGCAAGCAGGCCAGATGGATTTACCGCTGAGTTTTATCAGACATACAGAGAAGACCTAATACCCATTCTCCTTAAAGTTTTCCAAAAAATAGAAAAAGAGGGAATACTTTCAGACTCATTCTATGAAGTCAGCATCACCCTAATACCAAAACCAGTCAAAGACCCCACCAAAAAAGAAAATTACAGATCAATATCCCTGATGAACATAGATGCAAAAATACTCAACAAAACATTAGCAAACTGAATTCAAAAATACATCAAGAGGATCATACACCATGACCAAGTGGGATTCATCCCAGGGATGCAAGGATAGTACAACATTCAAAAATCCATCAACATCATCCACCAAATAAACAAAAAGAAGGACAAAAATCACAAGATTATCTCCATTGAAGCTGAAAAAGCATTCAACAGAATTCAACATCCATTCATGATAAAAACTCTCAGCCAAATTGGTATAGAGGGCAAGTACCTCAACATAACAAAGGCCATATATGAAAAAACCACAGCCAACATCATACTGAACAGCGAGAAGCTGAAAGCATTTCCTCTAAGATCAGGAACAAGACAGGGATGCCCACTCTCCCCACTGTTATTCAACATAAAACTATTAGAACTGATATCAGAATACAGCAAAGTTGCAGGATACAAAATTAATACACAGAAATCTGAGGCTTTCCTATACACTAACAATGAACTAATAGAAAGAGAAACCAGGAAAACAATTCCATTCACAATTGCATCAAAAGGAATAAAATACCTAGGAATAAACCTAACCAAGGAAGTGAAAGACCTATACCCCGAAAACTATAAGACATTCTTAAGAGAAATTAAAGAGGACACTAACAAATGGAAATCCATCCCATGCTCTTGGCTAGGAAAAATTAATATTGTCAAAATGGCCATCCTGCCCAAAGCAATCTACAGATTCAGTGCAATCCCTATCAAAATACCAACAGCATTCTTCAAAAAACTGGAACAAATAGTTCAAAAATTCATATGGAACCACCAAGGACCCCAAATACCCCAAGCAATCCTGAGAAGGAAGAATAAAGTGGGAGGGATCTCACTCCCCAACTTTAGGCTCTACTACAAAGCCACAGTAATCAAGACAATTTGGTACTGGCACAAGAACAGAGCCACAGACCAGTGGAACACAATAGAGTCTCCAGACATTAACCCAAACATATGTGGTCAATTAATATACAATAAAGGAGCCATGGACATACAATGGGGAAATTACAGCCTCTTCAACAGCTGGTGTTGGCAAAACTGGACAGCTATATGTAAGAGAATGAAACTGGATCATTGTCTAACCCCATACACAAAAGTAAATTCAAAGTGGATCAAAGACCTGAATGTAAGTCATGAAACCATAAAACTCTTAGAAAAAAACATAGGCAAAAATCTCTTAGACATAAACATTAGCGACTTCTTCATGAACAGATCTCCCTGGGCAAGGAAAACAAAAGCAAAAATGAACAAGTGGGACTATATCAAGCTGAAAAGCTTCTGTACAGCAAAGGACACCATCAATAGAACAAAAAGGTATTCTACAGTATGGGAGAATATATTCATAAATGACAGATCCGATAAAGGGTTGACATCCAAAATATATAAAAAGCTCACACACCTCAACAAACAAAAACCAAACAATCCAATTAAAAAATGGGCAGAGTAACTGAACAGACAGTTCTCCAAAGAAGAAATTCAGATGCCCAACAGACACATGAAAAGATGCTCCACATTGCTAGTCATCAGAGAAACACAAATTAAAACCACAATGAGATATCACCTCACACCAGTAAGGATCGCCACCATCCAAAAGACAAACAACAAATGTTGGCGAGGCTGTGGAGAAAGGGGAACCCTCCTACACTGCTAGTGGGAATGTAAATTAGTTCAACCATTGTGGAAAGCAGTATGGAGGTTCCTCAAAAAGCTCAAAATAGAAATGCCATTTGACCCAGGAATTCTACTTCTAGGAATTTACCCTAAGAATGCAGCAGCCCAATTTGAAAAAGACAGATGCACCCCTATGTTTATTGCAGCACTATTTACAATAGCCAAGAAATGGAAGCAACCAAAGTGTCCATCAGTAGATGAATGGATAAAGAAGATGTGGTACATATACACAATGGAATATTATTCAGCCATAAGAAGAAAACAAATCCTACCATTAGCAACAACATGGATGAAGCTACAGGGTATTACGCTCAGTGAAATAAGCCAGGAGGAGAAAGACAAGTACCAAATGATTTCACTCATCTGTGGAGCATAAGAACAAAGAAAAAACTGAAGGACAAAACAACAGTAGAATCACAGAACCCAAGAATGGACTAACAGTTAACAAAGGGAAAGGGACTGTGGAGGATGGGTGGGAAGGGAGGGATAAGGGGAGGGGAAAAGAAAGGGGGCCTTACTGTTTGCATGTATAATGTGGGGGGTGGGGCACGGGGAGGGCTGTGCAACACAGAGAAGACAAGTAGTGATTTTACAGCATCTTACTACACTGATGGACAGTGACTAATGGGGTATGTGGTGGGGACTTGGTGAAGGGGGCAATGTAGTAAACATAATGTTCCTCATGTAATTGTAGATTAATGATACCAAAATTAAAAATGGAAAGGAAGGAAGGAAGGAAGGAAGAAAGAAAGAAAATGATAGAATGCTAGGACATCAAAGCTGGACAGTATCATCCAGGATATCAGAGCTGGAAAGTATCATAGAGACCTTCACCCCTTTCCCCAAGTGGGGTTGATGGCATGGGGGGCTCCCATTCTCCCAGGGTGTTCTTTGCACGTATATTGGGTTTGCCCAGAGCTCAGCTCATCAGGTTTCCATTGGTACAACTGGGGGATTTTTGTGTTTTGCCCACAGGCGGTGAGTAATACAATTAGAATACATAATTATACAGAAGCAGCTTGGTCTAAATTCTATTTATTGAAAGCAAGCTGATCTGAGCCTCCTTACAAGGATAAATCATGATGCCAAACACTGGCACTTGTAATATCCTTTGTACCATGGAATGGGAAGGCTGGCCTCGAGGTCTGTGCTTGGGACCTAAGGTTCTGTTTGAGGCTATCTCCAGACAGAGAGTCACAGGGGTTTCTGTGTAGAACTTTGGGGGTGGAATTCTGAGGTTCCATGAAAAAAAAAAAGTATCTAGCCAGAGACTCTCACGTTAACCTGCTTGGAAAACAAGAGCCTGAAAAAACACAAGGGAAACAGGGAATGAATTCTGGACTCAGAAAGTTGTCATTATCCCAGGGTGCCAGGAGGACCGGCACCATGAAGGGAGGAGCCACAACATTTGGGAGGAGAGCACACTCAGATCCTTGCCACGGAAGCGTAAGACTCTAGCTCCAGCTGCAGATATTGACAGCTAAAGACACAAGGAATGGGATCCCGGAGCTCCCACCTGGGGAACCACACGTCTCAGGGCAGAGGTCCACACAGCGGCCAGGAGCAGGTTTGGGGTGAAGGTCTCTTGCTATGAAATATCAAGACTCTGCCCTCCTCTGTTCCAGTCTGTGTGACAGCAGCCAAGTCTCCCAGGTGGTCTGACCACATCTCAGACCAAGAGGTTCATTCAGAGTCACGTGTTGCCTATCCAGAGATGAAGGAAACCCTGATGCTCAGTGCCCCTGGACACACCACTGAAGGCCGCCGAGGCAGGCCCTGCTCCCAAGGGGTTTGCAGTGTGGCCAGGGAAACAGGTCACAGTGGCAGGTGTGAAGAAGCATATGGTGTGTTGGGATGCTGAGGAAGACCATATATCTGATTAGCAGCATAACTATACCACAGCTGTTTTATAATTGACCAATGGCATTTTTCAGGATCATATCACGTTGGGGAGGAAACATAACAGAAGCAGCAAGAGGATGAAGGTTTCAAAGTAGAAAGACCTGGACCTCATCATGGCCCTTTGGCCTCCTAACCACTGGACCATGGGCATGGCGTGTCACATCTCTGAGCTTCAGCCTTGTCAGTGTATTAGACACGCACACGCACACAAAAACCCATAAAACCCATCTCCTGGGTTCTGTTAATGATTAAATGAGATAATGGGCTTAAATTACTAGCACCATTCCTGGAAAATACAAACACCCAACAAAGGTTTGTCCGTAAGTATCATTTCTCGACAGAAAGAGACCTGAGCAACCAACTGCTTTAATTAAAGCACATGAAAAAGAGCAGAAAAAGAGCAAATGTGGCAATCCCCCAGATCTAATCCAGATGGGTAGATTTACCAAATGATTCAATAAGGACTCAAGCAAAAACATTGAAATAATAGTGCTTGCCCTGTTCTGACCCTAAACGAACACCAATGTATTATTCATTACACCTGAACTAAAGCCAGAGCATAAGCTAAGCCAAATTAATGTCTGCTCTGGTGGCATTCCTAGAATTCAGGTTAATGGAGGCGTGAATACCATGGCAGCATGTTGGAACTCAGGGCAGGGTTCTTTGATCCTGAAGCTGCTTCAAGCGTAGGAATCTGATTTTCTCCCACGCGTGTGAAGTTTAAGAATCTCACTGCCTGTCTCACATCAGCAGGGAACTTCCTAAATAGTTTCCTTCTGGATTCAAGCACAATATTTAAAAGGACCTTCTCTGAAGCTCGGATTCTCAATGGACTGGGAGGGTTTATGCTTTGTTTTCAGAGGCTGCTATATTAGCTCTTGATAACAATGGGGTTTTTAATGAATAGTCAAGGGCTCTTTGAAGAGGCCACTGGTTAGTATTT
Source organism: Manis javanica (assembly GCF_040802235.1). Classification (NCBI taxonomy): domain Eukaryota; kingdom Metazoa; phylum Chordata; class Mammalia; order Pholidota; family Manidae; genus Manis; species Manis javanica. The sequence goes on along the minus strand of NC_133165.1, from coordinate 37,391,847 downwards.
TGCCTCTGTGTCTCGCCTTAAACTACAGCCATAATTAGAGCGGCCATATGTTTTGTAAGGGAGGCCAGGAAACCTGAAGCTGTAAAAGAGGCTCTGTTGATAATTTAGCAGGACTACTTCCAAAACCAGCATGGTCCCCATATAAAGTGATCACAGTGTATCTTCTATGATTATCAGTTAGTTTCTTTAGGGTACTTCAGAAACAATCTGAGACCGCATCTCCACCCCTCACTAATCTTTCACGGTTACTGCATCCATACTCATTTGACAGCAACAGTTTTAGAAAATTAGGTATATTGAAACTTTTTCAAATATTCAGCTTAGTTTTCAAAGGAGCTTTCTTTTTGCACTAATGGTGTATCAGATAACATCATAATTGTGTAATTATATAATCACAGTAACAGGAAGCACTGGCATAAATACAACTGACAATCTTGACGAACATCTGACTCAGATAAGGGCCATGGTGCATGGTGTCTTAGGCAGTGGCCTGGCTGCTGCAAGAGATGAGTATACCACGACTTAGCATGTTTCCCAGAGAGGAGAGGTGATAAAGCACAGTGGTTACAACAAGAATGGTGACTGAGTTCAAGTGCTGGGTGTGCCTCTTAGCTGTATGAACTTGGGCAAGTACTTAGCCTTTCTGTGCCTCAGTTTCCCCATCTATAAGATGGGGTTACAATGGCATCTACCTCACAGAGCTGTCATGAGGGTTAAAATGACTTACTTGAAGTAAAACACCCAGAATATGCCTGGAGCATAGTAGCACTATGTAAATCTTTGCTATTATCATTATGGTCATTATTATTAAGTAGACAGCATTTTTAATCTAGTGAATTGTTTAAGTGGAGTTTAATTGAAGGAGCTTTCACTATATGTGGCAAGAAAAATGTGTACATTATCTGGAAATATATAGAAGACAGTGTGGCAGTCTTGAATTCAGAGGTAAGGTAACTATGTCAACAGAGACTGGGAGAAGCCCATCCCTGTCATCATTTGAGAGATGCCCAACTGTCAAGAAATGGTGCTCATGTGAGACTTTGTTAAGACTTTGGGGGCTATCAAAGAAGGACTGTGCAGGCAAAGGATTCAGCCTGCATTAAGGCAGATTGACTCAGGAAATCATGCCATGTTCAAACATGGCTGGAAATGTGTTGGGAGGGAGGGAAAACAAGATTAGGAGCTGATACTAGTGACGCCAGAGAGGTAAGCAGAGGTCAGGCCCATTTCCTAGAGGAAATGAGGACAGACATGAGAGCGAGCCTCAGAAGCAGCTCTGGTTACTGGCAGGGAGCTCCCAGGGGGTGTACTTAGCAAGGAGGGGTAGGCCACAGCCTCACACACATCATAATCAAGTCAGCAAAGCTACCCCAACCTGAAACCCAAATAATGGATTTGAATCCAAATGTATAAGAACAATCTGGGTCTCTGTGCAAGCTGTCCATCACATCTGGTTGTTAACACGTTTAGAGCAGGATGTAAACTGATGTTCAATTACCCACAGAACTTAATCAGTAAAACAGAACTTTAAAATATGCGTGTAGAATTTTAAAAAATAGCTTGCACTCACAAAACCGATTTTTAAAAGTCTGAAACAGGGCTTTGCCAGGTTTTCAAAGCCATCTGTTTTCAAAGCCTACCTTCCTCCTTGTTTACCACAGTCTGTCTGCTGTTTTAACAACCTCCAGTGGGATTTCCCATGCCTCATTATGCAAAATCACTGCTTATGCATTCACTCTGCCACTTGCCTAACTAATCTCAACTCATAACACCTTTCTGCGGAAGATTCCCAGTCTGGAGTTCTCCTACAGGGCTGTAGATCAAGAACAGCGGTAAAGTGTGTTGGAGCAAGACGAAATGCATCCTCTAGTGTATTATTATTATGAGACAGGCTTGATCTGAAACCCTGCTGGAGGTGAGCAGCAAAAATAGCAATGATGATTATAATATAAATTCAAAATCTCTCTATTCCAAAAAGAAAAAGAAAAAGGGAAGACCTTTTTGCACCAGGTATTAGTTAGAAAGGCAAGTTTGATCCGCTTCTCATCCACTGCTCCCCTCCTATAAATTATCTATTCAAATATTTTTGACTTCTTCCTCTGTCTAAGACTTTGGGCCTATCATCTTTTGGTTCAGACCAGTCAGGAGCCTAGGTGCAAATCCTAGGTCTTCTGCTTCTCAGCTGGATGACCTTAGGCAAGACATTTAGGACGACTACGACCCATTCAATCATAGTCTAAATGGGGAACCAGAAGACAGACACCAGTGACAGAACTGGTTGCATTCAACAGCCACCAGAGCCAAGCCTGGATTTCCCATGGATGGAGCAGAGAGTCCGTCAATGAGGCACCTTCAGGGGATTCTCCCTCTGAGCTAGGCCTCCAAAACCAGATGCACATGGGCAAAGTAATGAGTGATCACTATGCAAAGTATATCAGTTCCTAGTCTAGGATAGGCAGTCTTAACCGTGGTTGCCTGTAAGAATCACGGGGTGGCTGAAAGTCGCCAGCACTGAAGACCCAGAACATCACCTACATTCTGATTCAGTTAGTGTAGGGTGAGGTCCAAGGGCTGCATTTGTTTTTCAGTAAACTTTCATACTGAAGAATAGTGTGATATAATCAATGACACAAATCTTCAAGTCGTCCATGGAACCACTACCCAAAACAATGTGCACAACATTACCAGCCTTCCGCAAGCTTCCTTCCTGCATGTTCCAAATCCCCACCCTCCAGGCAATCACCATTATGACTTCTGTCACCATAAAATTACTTTCTGTCAGACTTTGTTTAAATGAAATCACACAGTATATTTTCCTTTTCTTTTTTTTTTTTTTTGTCTAACCTCTTTTGCTCAGCAATGTATCTGTGAAATTCATGCAACCTATTGACCACTACATAATACTCCACTCTAGATTTCCACAGTTGATCCATTCTCCTGATGATGAACTTTCAGGTTGTTTCTATTTCTGGACTGTTAGTATAGTGTTGCCATGATTCCCAAACATGTCACTTGGTGCCTATGGAGATACATTTTCTTGGATGTATATTCAGGACTGGAAGTTTTGGGTTGTAGCATATATGTAGGTTTATCTCTCATAGAAAAAATGCCAGTTTCCTAAAGGAATTGAACCAATTACTTTCCCACCAGCAGGTACCCAGTTGCTTTACATCCTTGTCAATTATATAAATGTTGATGTAGAGTGGTAGCACATTTTAATTTTAATTTGCATTTTCTTGATGACTCATGATGTAGAACACACTTTCATATTCTTACTGGCATTTGGGGATACAAAAGGGACACTTCTTTCACTCAGTGTTTAAACTGGAGCATCACAGTTCTGTATAGATTTGTAGTTCTTTAAATACTCGTTACAGCAGTCTTTGGGGATGTAGATGTGATGGATATCTTCTCTCACTCTGTGGTTTGCCTTTCATTTCCTTAATTCATGTCTCTTGATGAACAGTGCCTCTTCAGTTTAGGGGACTCCAATTCACACATCCTTTTCTTTATGGTTTTTGGGGGGCCAATATAATTTTTGCCTACCCCAAAGCCAGAAAGATGCTCTTGTACAAGCATCCTTCCACAAGCTATTTGTTTCCCTTCTCTTATTTAGGTCTATGATCCAGCTGGAATTGACTTGGCGCTATTGTGTGAGGCAAGGGTTAAGAGTCATGGTTTTTGGAGAGATACCCAATTAACCAGTTATTGAAAAGATCAACTTCCGCCACTCCATTATAGTGGCAATGAGTGTTTCTTTAAATGTTCACGGTGGGGAAGCTGATTTTGATACACTTCCAAGGGCAGAGACTTACTGCTTTAGATCATAGAAAAATAAGAAGTCCTCCACGTGAAGCAAAACTGCAGCTACATGAAAGCTTCTGAAATGGAAAAACTGCCAATATCATCGTGTGCAGGTTTAAGAAAAATTTACTTCATGTCTGAGTTGAGGAATCTAAACATCCACAAAAGAAAGCTAGAGTTTGGACAACAGTTTGAACACCCAAAAATGACTGACCTTGGAGCCTGGCACAGACTTTTTCCAAATTCCTCTCAAAGGATCCATGAGAAAATGGCAGTCGTAGCTCCAAGTCCAGGCCAGGGAGACGCTCAGGGGTAAAGCAGGTGTGCTGTTCCACCACACCCAGGAGCAGGTAGGCAGCAAGGCAGGAAGAGAAGGGGCGCATCCCAGCCCGTGAGTCTTGTTGCTCCTGAACACTGGTTCTCAGGTTAAATGAGGCAGGGACTATTCCCCTTTCCCAGGACAGAAAACTGAGAGCCAAACAGGTCAAGGGACTTGCCCAAAGTCACCAGCAACCTGTGTATGAGCCAAAGCCAGCGGGTCACAGGGAAAATAAGTTTCCAAAGGTGACCATGTTTCTGAGCCTCCAGAATAAAGCCTCTATTTTCGGACGGAAAACTCTCCTTTCCAAGACTCACTCGGGAGACTTTAGTAATTAATTACTAGTTGCACACTGGTAAATTGGAGTTAATTATCTGGACAGATCTAATTGCAACTACAACTTTGTTGAAATTAAATAAAACCATCACTTTAAAGTGCTGAAAGTCTTTTAAAGGCATTCTTCAGGGCGTCAGAAGATGTCCAGCTGAGACTGGGAGCTTGCGGGGATGCTGACATTGGAGAATCGGTCTAGAACATGCCAGCCCTTGGTGTACACAGCCCTGCGCCTCACCCACCTGCCAGCAATCCCATGTCCTAGGAAGGAAGGGGCCAGCTCCTCCTTCCTGCCTCTGTCCTCGGGCATGGCAAATTCAAATCCAGGGAGCTAGCGTCGCCTAGAGGGTTCTTCCCTGTTGCTTCTATTTCTGCCTCTACCTTGCAAGTAACTCTGTTACGGGCCATTGGCTCTCACTCCAACAGACCTCTTCAAGAGGGCATCTGCTTCAACAGCCTCAGGAATTCAGGGCTGCACAGCTTCCAGGAGGGCACATTGAGTCTGGCTGAGGATTGGAGGAAGAGTAGTCATGAAGGGTGAGGTTCCATCCTACCCAGAGGAAAAGGGATGTGCAAAGTGCTGAGAGCAAAAGCAGTCTGAAGTCCAAGAGCATCTGCAACTCATCCGTGTAACAGGAAGTGAATGAGCCTTGGGTGCCGTGAGGCTGGAGAGGTTCACCAGGGAAGAGGAGAAACTTGTAGCCCATCATAAAGAGTTGAAACTTTGCCACAAAGAACATGCTGGCCACAGGAATTCATTGAAGCAGGGAAGATTGGAGGACTTCCTACTGGAAGAGAAAAGTCATATAAGTAAAAATACACCAAGCTGGAAAATCAAGACACCTAGTTCTCGCCCTCAGTTGACACATGGACCAGTTATGTAATTTCTCTACTTCTTGGCTTCCTCATCTGTAGTGGGAACAAATGCCATCTAACTTCCCTTACAGGAGAACATTGGGGAAAATGGACACTTCACGACTCAGCTGAAAATTACAAACAGTCGGCAAACAAAGTTGAGGTCAGGCAGCCCACCCAGGAGCAACTGAGCTTGGAGCCTGGCCCTGACTCTTCCCATATTTCCCCCCAAGGGTCCATAAGGAAACAGTGACCGTGGCTCCAGCACCAGGCCTGGAAGATGCTTGATGAGGACACAGGTGAGTGCTCTTGGCCACACCCAGAGCAGCATCTCAGATGACATCACATGTGTGCACTTGGAGTCTCCGAAACACTGCCCAGATTTCTATGGCTGGAAAGGAGCTTGTATTGGAAGACACAGACCGCTCCTGGAGGATCCTGCCTTCCCCACACGCCCTCAGGAGTCACAGGCTTTACCCCACAAGACCACCAACCCCACAGCCCATCCCAGGAGCCTCTGGAAGGCACCACGGCATTGGCCTCATCACCTGAGCCCTGTCCCGAAGGGCTATCCAGGTAATGGAGGGGCATCAAGCCTACTCCTCTTTCCCCATGTTTCCACTCCCACTGAGTCAGCCCATACCAACTACCCAGATTCTGGGTTCCATTTCTGCCTAAAACTCTGATGCACACCGAGGCTGTGGCCTACGGACTCATGGCCCGCTTGTCTGGGCCATGGTATCCTTCTAGCTGTGTCTGTCACAGCTCTTACAAAGGAACTCACATCTGCCACCAGAAGCCAAGCCAACATTATTGTCCTAGGCCAAGGTGCGGCCAGGGCTGAGCTCTCTCTGGGGGCCAGAGCCCTGAAAGGTCAATTCAGTTATGTGGCCTCATGTGCCAAATTCAGATGAGCAGTGAGGCAGACAGGTGGGGAGGGAGAACCCAGTTTGCAGGCCAGGAGTTCTTATTCAATAGCTGTGTGACTTTGGGCAAGACACGTACCATGAGCCCCCACTTCCTGCCCTTCCAAAATGGCTTCTTTAGCTTAAAATTTCTTGGACCCAATTTGGCAATGTTCACAGAGGGAGAACAAAGCTGTGGAACAGAGCAAAGAAAGTCCTTGGGGTCCAGACTTACCTCTGATCCCTCTGCACCAAGTGTGTCTTATGCGGATGGACAGTGCTGGTCACGCGGCCACAGGGAGACACGCAGCTGACACCCATCTCCCAGGGCTGGTGCAGCCACCGCCTGCTTTAAGATCTGAGCTCCCCATATCCAAGACACCCACACTATGTGAAAAGAGAGAGCTCTGGCTTGGACCCCCGCATGCCTGGGTCCTGTCCCGGTTCCCCCTCGCTGCATGTGATTTTGTAAAACTCCTCCCTTCTGTGAATGTCAGTTTCCTCGATTACAGACGTAGGGATCTGAACTGGATCCAGCTCTGAAGTGCTGTGAATCAGTGGCACAACGAAAGCAACAATGACAACATTCAGAGAAGCAGCTGACTTGGAGGGCTGACTCCATGTCAGACCCTGAACACATCACACATGGTATCTTGCTCAGTTCTGTACAACCATAGAGGAGGGCACTGTGTCTACAGCATTCTCGAGATAAGAAATGGGCACTTGTCAAGCTCCCACAGCAACAGGGGGCAGCCGCCCTGCCTGTGAGCCTCACCCACCACCCCCAACGCCTGAGTCTAGGCTCTTTCCCCCTTTAGGTCATCCCAGTGTGTGGCTTCCACATCCTGACACCAGCAGAGGACCACCCATCCCCCCGTCCGTGTTCAAACACCACCAGCTAGAAGTACCACGTGGTCTGGAAATTCTATAGGCTTCGGAGAGAAACTTTAGACAGGGAAGAAGACACCCCCTAGAGAAACTGCTTGTGGTTAGCAAGAGTCAGAAAGCTGAATTTGCAAGCTCAAGCAGCCCTTTGGGACTGTGAAAATAATCGGAGGGAGCCGAACTCAGCGTCCGAATATAGTAAGACCCGGGTGAGAAAGCCCAGCCAAGAGAAAGAGCCGCCCTCGGTATGTCTGTGAGTCACTGGGGAGAGCCCGGCACAGGAGGAGGCCCTGCCTAGCCACTGGGTCCCTGCTTCCTGCCCACTAACCAGTGCTGTGCACTGCCGGGCACCAGGCACCGTGGAGGCACCCTGCAGGGCACCCAGGCCTGCAAGCCAACAGTCCAGGAAAAGGCAGGCCCAGGGGGAGCTGCCCTCGCACCGGGAGGAAAGGGGATGCTGGCGGACGAGCAGGGGCCGTGACCGTCCTCCCTGCCCCTGAAGGAGAAACAAGTTCTGCAGGCCAGGGTCAAGAACGGCTACAGAGGGGAAGTGATTTTGAGCTGTTAATAGTATTTCACAAGGCAATAAAATGCATTCCAAGCAGAAAAGAAGGAACAAAGTTGCTCAAGGAAGAGAGCAGCCGGGAGAGCAGAGGGCAGAGAGGCTCAGAGGGCCCCGACGGGACAGAGGCAGCAAATGCCACACACGGGGGTGTGGGCTCTCCTGCAGTTTTTAAAGGTCATAAGCAAGGGATCGAATGGAGAGCAGCCAGGTGGGCTGCAAAGAGCAGAGTGGAGGGTGGATTGGGACGGGAGTGGCTGCAGGCAGGGGACCCGTGGCCAGGGCTGGCGTGGAGAAGAGGCCACAGAGCTCAGAGGACTTTACCAGGTCTCGCTGGTGGCCATGCCGAGCCAGGTCACGCACAGAAAAGCTGAGCTCGGGGGGCTTATGCCCAGCCCTGTGCTCCGAGGCAGTCGCTCTGTGGACGCAGGGTAGCATGGCCAGCCTGGAGCCATGCTGTGGAGGGAGGCGGCTGCTCCCTTTGCTTCTCCCGAGGGTTGCTGCTGCCACTCAGAGCAGCTCAAAATGGCACACCAAGATCTGGCAACTGGCTGCCTAGCAACCCGGTTTCTCTGTGCTGATTCCACCACACACATGCACACACTCACCCCCACACACATGTGCTTGCATGCATGCAGCAGGGGTACCCTCACACACACAGGCTGCTCCCACATTCCAGGCAGGCTCATCCCTGGGCCTCCACCCACACAGGGCCCATTCCTCACCTTCCGGCAAAGCCCCTGCCCCATCTCCAGAAGCTGCTCCCCACTGCCCTGTGCCAGCCACTCACCACTGGGCTCTCATGACACCTATCTTAGGCTCTCTGGAGGTGCCACTTTAGACAGCTACCACGGAGGTATGAGGGGTCTGATGAACGGAGGAATCCAGCGGGGGAAACAAAAGCTGGCCGGGGTCAGGGGAAGCCTCTGGGCGACAGGATTCCACATCATTTCATCAGCTGAGATTCAGATACCAGGCTGGTAACTGGGCACACAGTCAGCCCAGGCCCTGGTCCCCATGACCAGCAGTACCCAGGCTGGCGGAAGACAGGCTCAAATGTGACTCAGACACAGACTGGGACGAGGCTTTGAAGTAGGGTGGGAGGCCTCGGGAGCTCTGGGGTGGAGGCAGTGGGGCAGGGTGGGCTGTGAGGAAGGCCTCCGAGAGCAGGTGGAGAGGGCAGAATCCCTGGTCAGGCACTTTGGAGGCCTTTCTTGCTTCCCAGAATTAGGTCAGAAGCACCCCCCAGCCAGAGGGCCCAGCTCAGCCTGAAGCAGCCCAGCCCCAGGCTGCAGGCCCCCTGAACAGCGGTAACACCACCCGCCTGGCTGCATGTTCTGGTTTCAGACTGAAGAGGAAGAGAAATGTAGATGCAGCGGGATGCAGGGCACAGGGAGGCAGAGCTGGGAGCTCCGGTGGCCACAGCAGAGGGGGCCGAGCGGGCAGGGAGGGCAGGGACAGCTGGTAGGAGTCCACGCTGGATGAGCACCTGGGGACCCCACAGGCGGTAGAAGGGCTGGCAGAGAGGAGCCCAGGTCTGCGATTAGGCTGGTAGGGCTGGAGGCAGCCAGGCTTGCTTTGCGGCTGTCACTGCAATCCTCTCTGTGTGACTGAATCCCCAGAATTAATCCATTCTTCCCCTGACAGCTCCTGCTGGGCCCCTGGTGTGCCTGCGCCCCCACTCCCAGCCTCTGCCTGGGATCGCTGACAAGCACCGTAATGCCAAGAATATCAGAGGGAGTTGCAGAGCCAAGAAAAAGTTTGCAGGCCAGTTTAATGTCCTACATGTTTCCATTCTGAGGCTCCTATATTAAAGACACAGGGTCACTTGTATTCACCCAGTCTGCCCTATCCTGGGGCAACTGGAATCAGCCCTGGTGGACCCTGAGCACCCACTGACAGCAGCATTGTGTTGATCAACCAATTCCCACACCTTGGGACACCTGCCATTTCCTGAGGATTATTAGACTGGTCCTTTCCTGAGATGAGGTTTAGCCTGTTTTCTAAAAGCAATTTCTCGTATTTACAGAGAGAGGGCCTCCTCTTTTGCTTGTTGCTCAAAGGTGGTCTTGCAGTATGGTGGTGGTGAAGATTCAGACAGATTCTGTCATCTCAGACCTGCCACTTACTGGCTCTGCAACCTTGGGCAGGCTACATAACCTCTCTGAACCTGTGTTTCTTCATCTGTAAAATGGGCCTAAAAAATGTAGGGCAGTCAAGACGGAAAGTGATAATGAGGTGAAGTGCTTAGACCTGGGTCTGACAGAGGACAGGCATTCACAAAAATTACTCCCCTTCTTTATCGCATTCCTACTGCCACTGAGCTCAGAGGTGGTGAGGTGTGAAGAAATGAGCCCCAACTTCCAATGCACTTTCCTAAGTTCAACTCCAGCTCTGCCATTTATAAACCAGCCTAGCTTGCAGAGCCTCAGCTTTAGCAATGGAAAAATGGGGATAATAATAGAGAAACCACGTAATAATGGAGACACCAAAGCACGGGTTCAATGTAAGGAAACTAACCCCATGCCTGAAGCACTGTAATGCTCAGCAATGCATATGCTTCCCTTTGCTGGGGTGAAGATGGCAATGGCCATCAAAGTGGGCTCTTCCCAGGTCAAGAACAGTGGGGTCCTGAACCCCAGGATCTCCTCCTTGCAAGAGCTGAAGCAAGTCTGACCAGGAGCTCTCTCCATTCTGTACTCAGGGTGACCCAGAAAGTTGTCCAGCTTCTGCCATGCGTGGCTTGATCCAGATCTGCTCCCCCTTCACGGATTCTAGTAAAAGTATAGCTATGCAATATTGCTAATGCTAACAATAAATGATTAAGGTATGGTATTCCTAATGGACAGTTTTTAAATGATTTCACTAAGAGGCTGCAGACAAGATCAATCCTTGCAATTTTCAGTCTGTGAAATCTGTCTTTAATAACTGCCATTTGCAGAGTATTTCTACCAGACACTGTGTGGGGTAGATTGATTGCAGAAGTGGCTGCTCTTTGCAGAAACTGTAGAGCCTCTCCTCTCAAGAGGTGTAATCTAGTTCTCCACCCCTTGATTGATTTGCTTTAACTGAATGACTGTGGTAGAAGTGACGTGGTACCAGTTTCAAACACTGGGCATGCTTCTGCTGCTCTTGTGAATAAGCTCAAGCTAGTCTGAGAGACATCCAATAACTCCAGGTGCCCACCAGTCAACTGCCAAACATGTAAATGAGGCCATCCAAGACAGCCAATCCTCAGCCTATCCATCAGCTCAACACAGACACATGAGCCAGCCCAGCCAAGATCAGCCACACCTGGCCAAACTAGCAGAATTCTCAGTTGACACATACACTTGTGAGCAATAATAAATGCTTATTGTTTTTAGCTCCTGGGTTTGGAGTACTTTGTTACATAGCAATAGCTAACTGATATGTCATACACCATGCTAAGCCATTCAGTTATCTCATTTTACCTTTATAATAATAACTCTGTGAAGTAGGAATTTTAATCCCAATTGTACAGTAGAGAAAACTGGGCTTTAAAAGGCTTTAGTAACTTACCCAAGTTGTACAACTAAAAGTTGGTAAAGTCATGAATAAACCCTCTGATCTGCTTGACTCCATAAGTTGTCTTCTTTTTACTATAGCAAATTCTCCTTTTCCCCCAGGTAAGAAAAACAACGTGGTCACTTAAAAGTGGAATTGGAGAGGCCCAAGCTCTCATAATGAGAGAAATCATACTATGTAACTAACATTCTTGGCCTTTGTTAAAAGGCCTCAGAGAATTGGGGAGCAGGTGTTTCTTAATCTTCAACTGTGACTTCCCTTCAAGAATCTTGGTCCTTTCCAACAACTCTAAGAGCTGTAGATTTGACCTTCTCTTGCTTTTTAATGAGGGTATTGGAGGGAAAACAGAGAAATCGTGTATATGGGAAGAAGGGGAATTTTCAAAATTAAGTGCTCCTTAGGACTGCTCACTGAAAAAATTCATTGATTCATTAATTAAAATATACAGCATAAGAATTCCAGGGAAAAAACAAATACCATCTGCACTATGTAGGGGCCAAATTTTTCTTTTTAGCCTCTGAGACCCAGTAATGAGCACATGCTCTGAATTATTCCCCAAATTAACTGGCTCATGGGAGAAGAGCTGAATTGGCCATTCAGTTATGTATCAAACAGTGCTCAGAATCTGCATCCATAGGAAAAGTTATCTCCTTGCACCTAAGTTACAGGGAGGCAGGTTATATCTAGCTGAACATAAGAAGCCTCCTTCCAGAAGTCAGAGGTGTCTTCGGATGTAATGGGCGGCCTCACAAGGTGGTGAGCCCACCACCAGCAGGGGTATGCAAGCAGATCCTGAGTCTGAGCTGGAAGAACTGCTATTTTCTGTGGGAGGCCGGGCACTGGATGAAATGATCACTCAGGCCCCTTCCAATCGCGTGATTCTATTTCATCACTTCTAAAAGGCAAGCCCTTTGTCCACAGAGAACCATTTCCTTGACTAAGTCATTAGCATATCAGTGGACACATAGTCTGTGAACATCATCAGTAACCATAACAGCGTGCTGGTATCAGACACCATGGACTGCCCAGCAAGATGCTGGGTTCAATGAATCATTAAAATTGGAAGCATTTTCCCACCTGGGTTAACACTTCCAGCTTTGATAGCTCAAACTGGGGGCCTAGCGAGAGACTGTCCAAAAGCAAATTGTGACTGATGGTGTTATTTTGGCCTCGGTCAGACTGGCACTTTGGGTGAACCATGAGGCATCAGGCAAGAAACCTCTTCTGACACCTTACAAAATGTTTAGATTAATCAGATTTTAAGGCTGGCTCCTGCATGGGGTGGATAGAGCTTTCCGGAATGACTGGAGCATTTTACCATAACTGAGTTGATCTGAGAGGCTGATGCATCTGCTTTTCGAGCAATCACAAACATTGAGTCCGACAAGTGTTACATTGGTATGTTTAATTGGTAAAAATACTCTAATTAGATTTTTAATAGATGCCTTCTGACAGCAGAAACAACAGAGATGATTGATTTTACACGTGAAATCTTTGGAGGGAAAAAGTCTCTTACATTCAAATTTGTTTAGAAGCCATTTCTCTGAAGCCCCTTCATTTAACATTTGGGCTCTCGTGAGCCTCTCATGTGCAGAGTGTGTTTCAAATATTAATGGGGGTCTAAATCTGTGTTCTTTTTCAGCTCAACCTTTTGCACTCAAAATTCATAAGTGTATATTGATTTAGGCAGCCTTCCCAGGACCCTTGTGCCACTGGGCTCTTTTGTTCAATGTTAATATGCCCCAACTTATCAATTATTCACTTGCTAAGTGAAAGCAATATAAATCTAGCATTCTGAGCAAAAAGATCTGTTCTTCTCATTCCCTAAAAATACAATGGCAGCAGAAGCTGGCGACTTAGCCAAACTAATGTTTGATTTAGTGGGTAGCAATGCCTGAGCACCCCACTGTGTTTTCCTCTCTTCTGTTGGAGAGACAGGGGCAGTAAAACCAAAATTAGCAAACATGCACCCTCTGGAACAAGCTTTCCCTATCACACTTTGAGAAGAAAGAAACAATAAGAAAATGAGATTAGCATCAGAGATTTAATATAAAGGGAATATGAGAGATCATCCTAAAATGTCTCTTTTTTGCAACTTTATCATGACCCACCTCTGCTGCCCCAAAATGACTGTGACCATGGGTCATGTTGATGATAGAAATCACAGCTACAGTGCAGGCAGGACCCATCTCTGTCCCCCAGCAACCCCACAAGGCAAGTGGTAGTACATTTTGCAGATGAAGAAGCTGAGATGCAAAAAGGGAACGTTTTTGGCTGAAGATAACACAACCTAGAAAAAGGTAGAATAAGACTTTGAACCAAGTTTGATTTACTAAGATCGCATGCATGCAATTAGTTTGCTATGCTACCCGTCAGCATACGTCAAGGTCACACGGCCAGCTGGAGTCAGGACCCAGGTTTATAAGTGGGACTGATGTACTCCAAACCTCCCACTCCACCTGCTTCTAGCATTGCTCCACCAGTGGTGTCTGAGGCTCATTGTGTTCTCAACTAGCAAAGCAACATGCAGTAATGGTTAAGGTTCTTTTCCATTTTCTTACATATAAAATGGGAGAGAAATGCTGGTTTCATACAATAGCTACAAGGATTAAAGCAGATATGGTATTTATATAAAGTACTAAACACATATTAGACTCTCCATAAAAATTGGTACATAATCCTTCGGCTTTGAATCCCCCTTCCTAATTCTGGTTGGAAAGAGAACCTGGATATGTTGGAATATTTGCAGCATGACTTCAACTACAAAGGGTTTCTGGTTAATTAACTCTCAGTTAATCAGATAATTCAATTAACCACAGCACTCCCCTTCCCCTGAGCAATTGTTTCATTGAAGTTTTATTGTATACAAAACATTACAGAGTGTCAGCCAGTAACACTCCTTGTAAAGGAAATGGAGGCCAAAAAGGAACAGAATGTAAGAAATGGCAGACCATACCCCCACTGAGTCAGCCTCCTCCTCAGCCTTCTCTGCACCCTCCTACCTCCTCTCTGTCCTAGGATTTCATTCACTCCGTTTACTAGACTCCATGGCCCACAGCACCAGAGCTCCTGCCCCAGCCATGACCAGGGCACTTTCAGTTGGGTTTTCCTCCCATCAGTACCCACCACTCCTCAGTTCGTGCATGGTGGGGGACTCAATTCTTAACGTATTAATCAGGGTTCTATAGAGAAACAGCACCAATAGGATATGAAGAGTTATGCTGAAAGAGATGGATTCTAAGAAATTGGCTACCATGATAGTGGAGGCTGAGAAGTCCTATCCGCCATCTGCAAGCCAGAGGCCTAAGAAAGCCAGTGGCATAGCTCCAGTCCAAAATCAAATGCCTGAGAACCAAGAGTGCAGATGTCCAAGGGCAGGAGAAGAGAGATGTTGGGCTCAAAAGCAGAAATCAAATTCACCCTTCCTCAGAGGCTTGCATGATGCCCACTCACACTGGCGAGGGATCTCTTTATTCAGTCTATGATTCAAATGCTAATCTCTTCCTGAAGCACCCTCCCAAACACCCCCAGAAATAAGGTTGTACCAGCTATCCGGGCATCTCTGAATCTCACCAAGGTGACACATAAAATTAAGCATCCCACTGACCCTTCATCATCTTCTCAACAGGCTACCCAGCCCTTGGCCTTCTGCATTTCTTTCCCTCCTAAAAACTCCTCCCTCTTAAGAGACATCTTGTAAAGGGAAGATGCATCCAACAAAGAGAGCGCTGTCATCAGCTCACTGTTCATCCCAGTCTGTCCAGAATAGTCTTAATGTGCAGCTACAGTCCCAGCACAATTAATATCACTGCCCCACCCCCACTATCACTCTCAGAGGGTTTTGGTTTGAATGATGAAGCGTGAGGGGCCTGACACCCAGTGGTCCTCCATGCTCTCCTTGCTGTAGGCCTGTCCAGTGGCAGTTGAGACAGCGTGGTGCAGTGAGAAAAAAAAAGTAAGAGAAGTCTCACTAGTCTAATAGGTCAGGATTGAACTCCTGGCTTGGTCCTTTGTTCTTATTCATGTTCTCAAACTCTTCTGAATTTCAGTTTTGCCACCTGTACAATGCGTGCCCACCCCTGCATGGTAGTGCTGCAAAGATGACATCTATCAGGTGCTTGATGCACAGTAGGCCCTTTTCTCCCCGCCCCTTTCTTTCTTACAACTGGCTCAGAGAATCGTCTTTCTTCTTTAAAGTTGCCTTCTCGAGCTGTTCTCAAAACCACATCCACTCTGCTCTATTTTGATCTGTTCTTCCTCAATTATTTCCTTTTTCAACATCTTGATTCCTTTCTTTTCAACAAGCACCCTCTTTTGCTTTCAAACATGACTACTTTTCCCACTTTCAAGGCAAGTCATTAATTAGGCACACATTAATTAAGACCTACTGTGTGCTAGGCATGGCAAAAGAGGCTTACATACAAGTTACCTCCTGTGGACTTTTGGAAATTCCCCTCTCGCTCGACTCGTTTTGCTTCTGGTTCTCACCCAATCCCTTCCTCATGCACTACAAAGGCCCCCAAAACTGTTGTCTATTCCTTTGTCTGTAGTTCATATCCACATCCTAATTCCCCAGAACAGGACATCTACCCAAACTGTCTTTTAAAACACTCTTCTGAAAGGCAACCTGGGACACTACCAAATCCACATGACTTCACTAGTTCTCAGCCTAGTGGACCTCTGTAACATTTGACACTTGGAGCATTTGCCCATTCATGAAAATGAGCATGTTACTTCATTTTGGAAATGTTACTTGAGTTATCTAATGCTCCAGTGTTCTCAAAATGCGTCCTTTTCTAAGAAAAGGACAAAGATGGAGGATCCAGATATATGTGAAATACTTCACCCTGTGTGAAGCCCCTGGCAAATGCCCTCACATGTTGCCTATCATTATGGTGAATGACAATGATAACAGGTGAGAACTCAGGTGCCTGCAGACAGCTGCATGCAATCCTCATTTTCAGAAACAAGAAATCAGACTCCCCAAACTCTACAAAAATTAAGTTTAACATGACTCTCAGAAAGAATTTTAGAACACAGCTTTGTTAAATGGTGGTTTATGGGGACTTAGGGAAAAAAAATACAATCCTCAGAAACAGCAGAGGTCCTTAAAGATGAATCATGTCAAATGTCTGCATTTCCCTTTTAACTGGATTAGCAAACGGGCTATTGAGGAAAAAGCCATAGCAAAGTCTTGATTAGAGGAAGGCTTTGCACAATGATGATCATAATTTGATTGTTAATGACTTGGGCAAGAAATTTTTCTGTGACTTGCTGGGAAGCTTTTAAGTATTTAGTGTTTGCATAGGTGAAATTAGCATCAGTAAAATTTGCATCTACATTTGTGGATGCTGTGAGGAGACAAGATCCAGAATGACATCAATAGATTGGACTAGAAAGGTCTGAAGAGACTGGAAATAGAAATGTCATAACATGATGAAATTGAGAAGTAATGGTTAACTCATGCAGTGGAGTCCACAAACCAACATAAAAAATGTAGAGTGGATGTGGCACAGCACAGAAGCAAAAACTCCTCCCTCTTAAAAGACATCTTGTAAAGGGAGGATGCATCCAACACAAAGAGCCCTGTCATCAGCCCAGTCATAGTTAAAAGATGGTAACAGCTTGGAACTGCCAGGGCATCTTTGTTACCAAGCACAGAGACCCTACCTGAAGATAAAGCTCGCCTCAAGGAAGCAGAAAGATGGAGATGAGAGATGTGTGATGCAGCTAGAACCGAAGTCCAGTTGTGCTCAAAGCTGATACAGCCCCTGACCAGTTAAGTAAACCAATACATTTCTTTTTATTTTTTTTCAAACTACTATGAGCAAGTCTATGAAAAACTTGCTACCAGAAGAACCCTGACTAAAGTAACAGTTAACATTTATTGATTCTGTGACCATACTCATTCAGCAGAAGATAAAACTGAGGCACACAGAGGTTAATGGACTTCTCCAAGGTCACATGCTCTTAAATGTCTGTTTTCAAAGCAAGGTCTAGAGCTCCAAACAGCAGTTCTCAAAGTGTGGCCCCCAGGCCAGCTGCAATGTCACCTGGAAACTTGTCAGAAATGCAAATCCAGGCCCCGCCCAGACCTGACGATGCAGAATTGGTGGGGCTGGAGCTGGGAGTCTGTGTTTTAACAAGGCTTCCAGGTGACTGCAATGTGCTCAAGGGTGACAACCCCACTCTCTAAGTCCCTGAACCACTCTGCTCCACATACAGCGTGGGTGGTGAGCACCCCTCCCTGCCAGCACTGTGAGCATTTGGAGCCTTGGCTCCGACCACACTCAGAATTTTAAGCACAATTCACCTGGAGCCACAAAGTGAACACAGTAATTGAGTTTGGGGAGATAACATCATAAGACCAATGGGCTATCCAGAAACACCACACCACAATAGGAACAGCAACAGTCCTAAAGAACCACCCTCCCCTAATCTCAGCCACTAGAACTTCCATGCCCCTCTGTCTTGCCAGTGGGTTTCAGCCCAGGGCAAGTTCACTAGTGTGACCAAAGAAATGACAGTGGAATGTTCTTGGGGTGAAAGGGTTTATTACCCAGCTTGGTCTCCTGGTGCTAGGTCAAGCACCAGGGTCTCTGCCTCCACGCAGAGCACTGGGCCGAGCTCTCTATATAGTGCAGTAATAGCTTATTGCATATGGGTGTGGAAGCAGTAGCCTAGCAACAGGTCAGTTACATCATCAAGTAGTTTAAGTTCAGTGAGGATCCTGGCCATAGGAACCCCAACTTCCCCACACACCACCCCTCCAGGATTCTTGCCTTACAATCTGCATGCTCTCAATTTTCCACAGTGGTCCCTGTGCAAGAAAGCTGGAGCACTGTAACCAGATTCCACAACAGCAACAGAGGCTAACAACAACTTAGAGATAGCAACAAAAATTAAGGTACAAGATTTTAATACAGGTAACAAAAATTATAATAATCCTTAAGCCAGAGGAGGTTCCCAACCCACAAAGACCTTAGGGGCAATAATGAACAACAACTTAGAAATAGTAACAAAAATTAAGATATAACAAGATTTTGATGAAAAATTATAATAATCCTCAAGACAGAGGAGGTTCCCAATCCACAAAGACCTTAGGGGCAGTAAGATACATGTTTTAATGAGACCAACATAGGCAAATCATGCCCATCAGGTGTAATGCATGCAAGAGAGTGGTCCTGTGCTAGGACTGTAGCAGGAAGGGGGTCTTGTCTAGGTCTAGTATACCATACCTTTACTCCTCTCCCCGTGGGAGTTACTGAAGGGTCTATATATAGTGCTACTGGAGGTGCATACATTGGCCATAATGATAAAACAAAACTCCCTGGTAAGATGATCTTACTTCTGGTCGTTCAGGATATACTACTGTGATCTTTGGGGGTCACTCTGTTGTTATTCCAGGAATACACAGGAGGCCAGCTTCCAGGCCTTGTCCCCAAGGTGCCAGGAGAGCCAGCCATCACTGGTCCATGTGTCAAAAGGTCCAAAGCCATGTCCATTTAATGGAGTTTCCAGGGTTTAGTGCAGTTGGTGCTGGCAGCAAGATGTTACTCTGGTGGCCAAACCTCGGCTTCAAAGATTCTTCCTTGGTTTGTACTTGCAGTTGTATAGGGGAGGCAGCCATGCGCATTGACATGTCTACGGGGCTCAGTGCTCCCTTTCAGGGTCTCTCATTCAAATGCCATAGCACTGTCCATAAGTGGACTGACCATCCCTGCAGACTATTGGTATTTGACTTTCTTTAGTCCAGATTTTAACTTCCCATTCTGCCTGCTGCAGTAGAATTGTACGGCACATGAAACTTCCATTTGATTCCCAACTGTCGCACCCATTCTTGCAGTGCATGTCCAGTAAAATGGATGCCCTGATCACTCTCAATTACCTGTGGTCAGCCATAGATGGCAAAGAGATGCTCCAGGCCTCTTCTGGTTGTCTGCTGGTCTGCACAACATGTAGGAAAAACAACCAGAAGTCCAGTAGCTGTGTCCACACAAGACATGGCACACCAATATCCTTCTGACACAGGTAGAGGCCCAATACAGTCTACCTGCCACCTGATGAGGGGTATCAGCCCCTTAGCTATTGTCCCATGTTGCTGTGGAACTTGGTATAAGTCCCTTCTAAGTCCCTGCATATGATGCACTCCTGCCAAGCTCTACTAACTTCTTCAAAAGTCAAAGTTAAGCCCCACTGATGGGCTACAGCACACATTGTCTTTTGCCTTGCATGCAACAAACACTGATGCAACTATTGGGCCACATCAGAGGCAGGCTTTGCTTCTAACCAATGTATCTGGGCCAATTTATCTGCTTCATCATTTCCTGGGGATGCCAGTGGCAAATGACTGGTCACATGATATACTGTAATTGTTTTAGTCTGACCACAGGCCCATGTCTTGCTACATTTCTTGTCCCAAAGGGGTCGGTGACCAACCAGCCAGTTGGCATGGTACCAGGTTGGTAGCCAAAGGGTCAGGCACCGACAGACAGCCCAGCTGTCAGTGCAGACAACTATAGGGGAGGGCTCCTGGCTGATCACAAGCCACATGGCCCACAACTCTGCCCATTGGCTACTCTTTCCCTCACCATCTTCCATCCATATTGTCTCAGTCTTAGGATGGAAAGCTATGGCCCTCCATTTGGGGAGCTGCCCATGGCTGGAACCATCTGCATACCATGCATCTTTGGGTATAGGGGCTCTTCCCTCCAATAGTAACTCTCTGCTACTAATGGTTCAAAAGCAAGTTCTTCTTGCTTTTCACTAGTATATGTCACCGGCCACAATAAGCACTGGAGTTCTTCACTCAAGGGGCTGCTAGAGAGGGCACTTTGCTGCTGTAGGTAAGCAACCCACTTGGCCAATGTGGGCGTTTGTGCCACACCACTCCTTGGCTTTTGGGTCCAGTTTTGTACCCACCCCAAAATGGGATAGGTGGTTATTACCTTTATCGGGGCCATTCCAGTGATGGGTTCTGTAGCCAGCAAGGCGTGATACACAGCAGCCAGTTTTTCTATCAAAGTGTATTGTGCCTCTGCCCCTTTCCAGAGTTGTGATCAGAATCCAACAGGTTGGTGAATTCATTCAAGCTGCTGCCAGAGACCCCAGCCATAACCATCTTCAGTCACATGAACATCCAGCTCACAGGGCCTTGATGGGTCTATCACACTCAAGGCCTGCTTGGCCTTGACTGCCCCTTTTGCTTTAGTAAAGGCAGAAGCACATGTCTCATCCCAGTCCCACCTGATGCCCTTTTATACCAACCTGTATAAGGGCTTCATAATTTGTGCCAAATGTAGGATAAACACTCTCCAGTAGCCTAGAAGACCCAAAAATTCCTGTAACAATGCTATAGTTGCAGGGGGGGAAAGGCCTGGACTTTATCTATAACTGCCTCTGGTATAACTTTGGTCTTACCCGACCAGATGACCCCCATGAATTTAACTGACAAACCAGGTCCCTGAACCTTGGTACTGTTCACAGCCCATCCTTTCTCCTGTAGATGTTGCAGCAGTCTAGGTGCTTCACCTTCTAGATCTCAAAGAAAATCAGACATGAACATGACATTATCAATATAATGGTACAGCTGCACCATTGGCAATTTCCCCATGTAGCCAAGTCCTGGGCTTCAAGTCCATGACAGATGGTGGGGCTGTGGAGGTATCCCTGTGGAAGGACAGTGAAAGTCCGCTGCCATCCTTCCCACATAAAGGCAAACTGTTCCTGACTTTCCGGCTCAATGTCAATGGAAAACAAGACATTAGCAAGATCTACCACATAATGGTATGTTCCTAGTTCATGGCTGAAGGTATCCATCAGATCTGCAATAGAGGGGACAGCAGCATGCATACAGGGTATGACTTTAATCAATTCTCAGTAATCCACAGTCATATGCCAAAAGCCATCCAGCTTTTTTACTGGCCACATTGGGGAATTGAAAGGACTATGGATGGGTTTTATAAATACCCACCTTTTCCAGTTCCTGGAGGGTTTCTCCAATTTCTTTATGCCCTCCAGGCAGTTTGTATTGTTTGGTATTAGTCACCCACCAAAGCACAGGCAAAGCTGTGGGCAGGTGCCTAGCATGTCACCTCAGAACTGCCTTCACCACACATACTCTCTGTCTAAACTCACCTGCAGTGGTCTGCAGCCATAGACCCTGCAGGATATCAATCCCCAAAACATACTCAGGGATGGGTGATATATACACAGCACACTCTTTTGGAGGTAGACACCCTATTCCCAAAGGGATTTCATATTGTTTCACTCTGATAGCCTTACCCCTGTACCCATCTATGATAGTGGGTGTCCCAAGGAGCCACTCAGGATTACCATGAATCAGTGAACATTCAGTCCCTGTGTTCACCAGAGCCAGGACACATTGTATGTTCACTGGGGACCAATGGATAGCTATTTCAACATGTGGCCTCTGGTCACCCCCTGGTCCCTCAGGGCAGGTACCATGACGTTCTCCTTGGTCGAACTGTATTCCTCAGTCATCTTCCTGTGTGGGCTTGAATGAGGTTGGCTTGCTCTCCAGCAGAAAATCTTGCAAACACACAGGCTGAACTTGTGGCTCTGTCTCTGACCTCTGCCTCTTTGGTCTTAATGGCTGGAACTGCCGCTCTGGTTTCAGTTGTTGCCATAACTCCAGTAAGATCCTATTTGACTTCCTGTCTAATTTCCTTCTGTCTGCTCCTTCCCATATTAAATCAACCCACATCTGGGTCCTCATAACCTTCACAGGGCCCTTTAAATCCTTCTTGTGAGTAGCAGACCTTATTTCTTCCCATGTTCTCACTGCTTCAGCCTCTCCTAAGTCAGCTACTGTACATGTAACCTTGCTTATGGGATGCCCTAAGTGAGGGGCAAGAATGGCCACTACAGACCCAAAGAGGAATGTGGGAGCTGTTTGAAGCACTATATTTCTCATCCCTGTAGTGAAATATTCCTCATCTGGGCCATAATTCTCTGAACTAATAATGGCATTTCTTATGCCTAGCTCCTGTGACACCTCTTGGAGCTCAGCATACATCTGTCATCTAGCAGGGGAGGATGGTAGATCACCCTGATTGGACCACACAGCACAGAGTGCAGCCACAAACCACTTGAGGAGGGAGTGATTTCCTGGGGTCTGAACCATCAGGGAAGCCAGCTTTGCCATCTCTGATCCAGACAGGACAATTCCAGCCACTTCTAAGTCCCAGAGATGCAGGAGCCAAGCTGATATTTAGGGCTTCTGCCTAAACCGGGAACCCAAATCCACCAGCTCAGCCTGAGTATAGGGGCAGAGCATAGAGTTCTCCATGACCTGGGGAGAGGGCTGCGCCTCCCCTTGGGGAACCCTCAGCTGCTCTGTCTTTCTTTTCTTTGCAATCACTGGGTGTGCTTTCAGTAGAGGAGGGGTCAGTGCCTCCGGCACCACCCCTTCATCCTTCCCCAGCTCCTCCATTTCTGGGGCTGATGGCACCTTTCTCTCCCGTCTCCCGAGTGCCTCCTCTGCTACAACCTTTGCCTTTTCTACAGTGCCTCGCAGAAATACTTGCTCAGTCTTCAGCATCTCTCTTACCTTCACCTCAATGCTTCGCAGCTGGCG
This sequence comes from Manis javanica, assembly GCF_040802235.1. Taxonomy (NCBI): domain Eukaryota; kingdom Metazoa; phylum Chordata; class Mammalia; order Pholidota; family Manidae; genus Manis; species Manis javanica. The sequence continues at coordinate 37,369,039 of NC_133165.1, read as the reverse complement.
TTCTTGTGCCACCTCCGCCTGCGCTTCCCTCAGGTGTTCACCTTTTTCCTTGATGGCCTCTTCCTCCTTCAGAGCACCTGGCAGCACTGCCATCTCATTCTGTAAGGAATCTTTTACCTCCTCAATGGAACCTCACCACCGGCGTTCTCGTACTGCCTCCTCTCGTATCAATGCCATTTCCTTCTTCAGTGAATCCACAAGTTTGCAGCTCATGTTCTTGTGCTGCCATTTCTTGGGTCTTTTTCAGGAGCATGTCCTTCTCTTCTGTAGACTTTTTTAATACTGTGTGAAGCAGCCAACTCACAGCCCCCGCTACCTCACGGTCACTCTGTCTCTCAAAAGACCTACTTACTATACCAAGGGCTATTTTTACTGCCTCAGGTGTCACCTCCACTTGCCTCCAGTCCTGGGGTGGGGCCCACCCCTCTAGGAGGCAAGCCACCTTAGACCACATACCCATTGGGGGATGACCCACTGTCTCCTGATTCATAGGGGCAGCCTGCTGAAGCACCCCTCCTATAAGGGCAGCCTTTATTTTTTCTTGGTCAACAATGAACCCTGCTGACTTTGCCAATTGTCTTGCCAATGGGTTTCAGCCCTGGGCAAGTTCACTATGGATTCAGTGTGACTAAAGAAATGACAGTAGAATGTTCTTGGGGTGAAAGGGTTTATTATCCGGCTTGTTCTCCTGGTGGTAGGTCGAGCACTAGCGTCTCTGTCTTCACCCAGAGCACTGGGCAGAGCTCTCTATATAGTGCAGTAATAGCTTATTGCATATGGGTGTGGAAGCAGTAGCCTAGCAACAGGCCATTTACATCATCAAGTGATTTAAGTTCAGTGAGGATCCTGGCCATAGGGACCCCAACTTCCCCATGCCCTCCATGATTCTCTGCCCTCTGCCCCCCAAGCTGACCTTATAGTTTAGTCATTCTCAATTCTGGCTACCTATTAGAATTACCTGGGGGATTTAAAAAGTATTGTTGCCCTGGCATCACTCACAGAGACTTGAAGTGAATTGGTCGGGCATGTGGTCTGGGCAGAGGAATTTTAAAAGCTTATCAGGTGGTTCTAATGCACAGTCAACCTGGAGAAGTGCTGGGCAAAGGCTATTTCCAGCCTTTTCTAAACAGAGCTCTCTTGTGGCCAGTTGCTTAGGCCAAACCTTTCACAGTTGCTGTAGAAGCACTTTTTCTGTATAGAAGCTCTTTGCCACTGCTCTGTCTCCCCAACCCTGTCTTTTCTGCACGGGACCAGACTGCATGAGGAAGGCATTGCAGTATTGGAAAGGTGAGTTACACCCCAGTATACTCACAACCATTAGTTTCAAGAGCTCTCTAAGACAGTGGTTCAGAACCCAGGGTAAGGAGAGCAGCTGCTAAGCACCCACAGGGCATATCCAAATCTTGTGTGAACCAGCCTCTCACATACTGGGTTGAGAATCACTGGTCATGTTGAAAGACATTTCTTAGAAGTCAAAATCCTGGGTTTCCAATCCCAGCTCTTCTCACCTCCAGCTTTGTAAAGCTGGGGTCTGAATCTTTCTCCCACTCAGTTCTTCGTCTGTAAAATGGGAATGCAGTTGACTCTGGAACAACATGAGTTTGAAGTGCATTGGTCCACTTACATGCAGATTTTTTTCAATAAATGACAGATTGGAAAATTTTTGGAGATTTGCAGAATTTGAAAAAACTCAGAGATCAACTGTGTAGCCTAGAAATATCAAAAAAATAAGAAAAAGGTATGTCATGAATGCATAGACTGTATGCAGATAGTAGTCTATTTTATCATTTGCTACCAAAAAATTACCAGTAGGCTATTAGCAGTTAGGTTTGGGGAAACCAAAAGCTTTACATGGATTTTCAGCTGTGTGGTCAGCAACCCTAACCTCATTGTGTTCAAGGGTCAACTGTATATTTGTTCTTCATTGCTATATAACAAATTACCACATACTTAGTGGCCTAAGACAACACCCATTTATTGGCTCACAGTTCTTAGGTCAGAAGTTCCAGCACAGTATGGCTGGCCTCTCTGCTCAGGGTCTCACAAAGCTAAAATCAAGAAGTTGGCAGCTGTGCTCTCATCTGGAGTCTACTTCCAAGCTCATTCAGTTTCTTGCCAGTCTAGGACCACCATCCCTGTCTTCAACCCAGCTCCCAGGCAGGGGTCACTCTCAGCTGCTAAAGGGTGCCTTCCAATGCTTGCTGAGGCCCCAACCAGCTTCAAATCCAGCAGGAAAGTGTCTTCAGTTGGCTCCCTCTCACACTCTGTATCTCTGAATTCCTGTCTCTCTGACCTCTAGAGGCAGTTGTTTTTAAAAATCTTAATGTATGGAATATTATTCAACCATATGAAGAAAACAAATCCTACCATTTGCAACAACATGGATGGAGTTAGAGGCTATTATGCTCAGTGAAATAAGCCAGGCGGAGAAAGACAAGTACCAAATAATTTCACTCATATATGGAGTATAAGAACAAAGAAAAAACTGAAGGAACAAAACAGCGGCAGAATCACAGAACCAAGAATGGACTAACAGTTGCCAAAGGGAAAGGGACTGGGGAGGGTGGGTGGGAAGGGAGAGAGAAGGGGAATAAGTGGTATTACAATCAGCACACATGATGTAGGGGGTGGGGCATGGGGAAGGCAGTGTAACCCAGAGGAGACAAGTAGTTATTCTGTAGCATCTTACTACGCTGATGGACAGTGACTGTAATGGGGTATGTGGGGGGGACTTGATAATGGGGGAAATCTAGTAACCACAATGTTGCTCATGTGATTGTATATTAATGATACCAAAATTTTAAAAAATCTTAATTTGCTCCTGCGATTAGGTCAGCCCACCCTGATAATCTTCATTTCTTAAAGTTTATTGTGCAAGATAATATATCTAATCATGGAAATGAAATCCATTGCGTTCACAGTCTAAAGGATCATGTAAGAGGACTATACCAGAGATACTGGTCTTGGGGCCATTGTAAAACTCTGCCTACCCCAGGGAATAATAACATCAGCTTGCAGGATTGTCCTAAGAAATAAGATACAGGCTTCCTGGCACAGTGTCAATCACTGAGCAAGCATTCAACGTCTTAGATACTACTTTTCTTGGCAGACTTACGAGTCCAAGATGTTCTGACCCCTAGAATTTTTTTTCAGAAAAAGCCTTTGCCAGTCCCACAGTGGAGCTCAGTTCTCCACCCACCACCCTCCAACTCCTCTCCAGCATGTTCCAGGGGGCACAGATGCCCAGGAAGCACCAATGGACTGAACACCCACTTGAGAAGCGCAGGACGATGTTTCTGCTGGAATGCCAAGACAGCAATTCCTGCTGGTCTCATCTGAAATCAGCACAAGGCTCCTTGTGAGGATTACGTTGATAGATCAGTATTTCCCTCTGATGCCTTTAGAAGCACAATGTGAATACTGGTGCTGTCAGTGTTAATAATGCACTTCAACCCTGTCCTTAAAAAAAAAAAAAGAAGAAGCTTCCAAAGGCAGATAAAAAGAATCTAATTGAAAACATCATATGCAATCTTCTCTAAGTAGCAGTTAGAGCATCAATATTTAGTAACAAAATTCTGTTTTGTTTTATACTCCTTCCCCTAAATTATTTACAGAAAACATCAAAATGCCAGTTAGCCCCAGCTTGGTGAGCTGTTCTTTACAAACCCTGGGCTAGGAATCAAGGGCCTCGAAGTTATTTCTTACTTTGCAGCCAATGCTTGAAGTGACCTCAAGCAGATCTCTTTCTCTCTCTGGAATTCAGGTTCTTATCTGGATGAGGCAGCAGAGACAAGTGATCCCTGAAGTTCCTTTAAGCTCTAGAATCACAGGAAATAATTTCTGAACACTCCTGCCTATACCCTCCCTTCTCTGGGTAACCTTAGTGCCCACAGCTCACAGTATAGTGTGTAGTTATCCTGTAACAGTGTCTCCCCAGATGTGATCATATCCCCAGGTACGTGATGTCTCTCCATGCATGTGGTGTCTCTGCAGGTGGACTCAGAGGTCCTGGAAGTCCCTGGCTGTTGTACACTTTATCCATTTTCTCCCAGATACTCATTGTGTATCAATTCTGGGTCACATATTGTGCTATCCAGAGGATACACTGACAGCTTTCCTCCATGAGGTCATCATAATTCCATACAGATCATGTTGTAAGCATGTGATGGCAGCACAGCTTTGGATATAAGTTTTAAAGGATGATGCTTGGTGCAGGGGGAAATCATGGAGGCCAGTAAGGAAAGGAGGAGGAGATAATATGGGTCTTGAGGGATGGAGGAGAGGTGGCAAATGCACAGGGAAAGAGAGGACATCCTGGGTTGTCAGTATCCGGTAGTTACAAAGAGTTCGGGAGAGCTGGTGGATACAGCTCAAGGAGCCAGGAGGTGGGAGCTGATGGGACAGCAGACAAGGGCCAGGTGGGAGACTTCATGTAACAAGCTAAGGATCTTTAAAGGGTTGAGTCTTGCAGACATCAGGGAGCCCTTGTAAGGACATAAAATGGAGGAGTAACAGGGAAGGTAGACACTTCAGAAAATTCTGTCTGCCGGCCAGGCCCCACTGCATCGTGTGACTGAAGAGAACACCTTTCCCAGGATATTCCAGGTCAGCAAGTCCCCCAAACTCCACACATGTAATGTGAACAGGGCCCCTGGAGTCAGTGAGCTCTGCAGCCCTGCAGCTCTGCAGTGACAAGTGAGGCCTGGAGAGGACAAGATGAAGCAGACAGAAGTCAGGGGGCTGCTGCCTGAGAAGGCAGAGAGAGAGAATGGATTTAGAAAGGCAAGAGCAGTGGCAGGGTGTTTCTTTTGTTAGGTTGGAAGGTAGACACGAGCAGCTGGGGAAGGGGAACAGAAGGTTCAAGGAAGAAACCACCCGAATTCTGCCCAGGCAGGGGGGTCCCAGGGAAGACAACAAAGGTTTTGCCAGAAGATAACTTCCTTGCCTATCCAGGCCAGACCAAACCGGTCCCAACCAGACCCCAACATGGCTGCCGTCGAACAAAACTAAGAACTGCCCCAACGGTTAGGCAGGAAAATAGATATGAGCAAGGTGGAGAGAGAATAAGGCCAGTAAAGCCCACTAAAGGGGAGTCAAAGAGTTAACCAGATAAAGCCAGAGAGTCAGAAAAGACTCACAGAGTTAATGAGTTGATCAGTTGAAGCTCCAAAGGACAGGAGTAATTTGAAATGTCCAAATATTCCCCAGATAAAAGTATCTGAGTGCAGCCCATGTCTTCATTGTGTCAATTAGATCATGCCATTGTAAGATTTACTTTGGCCTGCTAAAGGACCAGCTTATTCTTTAACTTAACCTATATGCTGTTTTGTCCTCTTCCAGCTACTAACCAAGTAATTTGCAACCTGGGCAGGAGACAAGCATCATGATTAATTTTCCAAACAAGCCCAGGTATAAACAGCATAGTAAGAACAGGAGAGAGTCCATCTTAAAGCTAAGGTTACATTTTAAAAGCCAGAAAGTTAGGAAGTAAGATTCCTAACATATTCTTTAGCAAACAGACAATAACTCAGCCCATGCTGGCGGCAGGGCAGGTGGTCTTGATTGATACGTTCTCAGAGGGAAGGTGCTGTCCTGGGGAGGAATGGGCTCAGTAAATTTCTTGTGTTACTTTTGCAGAATTACCTGGATAATGAAGAGAAGAGACGTAGTGTCTCTCACCAAAGATAAACATCTTGAGACCACTTGACAAATCTATACCTCCTAGCCCTTTGTCACATTCCTGAAAAATCCTTAAAAGTGGGAACCCCCAACTTTTCAGGGCACCTCCTCTTTGAAGACAACCACACTTTCTCTTTTAGTGCGTAACTTTAAATAAAACTTATACTCTACTTCACTACCGTGTCTCTGCCCTTCACTGCTTTGTTGTGGGGGCAAAAAGAACCGAGGAAAATAAACATTTCCTCTAACAAAACCACACCTCATTATGGGAAACGACAAGTGCCCTGAGAGGGTTGGCTATATAGATGGACCCGTCAATCAAATGACCCCACCTTGTCCATCAAAGAGGTGCCTCCTACCCAGAATGTAATATAAAGGCCTCCTGCCTACCAGATGGAGGCCTTTGTCTACCTTGACTCTGGCCCACTCCTCCCTTGGAGTGTATTCAAATAAAACTTTCTCTCCACTTTGTTATTTTGTCTCTGCCTTTCTATTTTTTGTTCTGGTGGGGAAAACAACAGAGGAGAACAAACTCAACCCAGTTAACACTTTCATAATGCAGAGCACCAAGCTCCAGTCTGGACCCAGTAATTAATACTTGATTGGAGCATCCAAGCGGATCGAAAGCAAAGCCACCATACCCCAGGTCGTGCGTGCAGCAGTGAAGGGACTGGTTAAGTGTTTAGAAATGTAGCCTGCTCTCCCCTGCTCTGCAAGCACTGTGAAGGCCTTGTGCCCCTACAAAGGGCCATCTGAGCAGGTATGGAGGTTCTCAAAGGACCTGAAGCCCATAACTGAAGATCAGACCACTTTCTTGTTCCCTTCAGCTGGCATCAGCAGAGACCACACACAGGAAGCTGGGAGGAAGGGAGGGAGCCTGCAGTCCAGCCAAGGGAGGGAACACCATCAGTCCATAGGGTGGACAGTGGCCCCACCTGGGCCCCCTCACCTGGGGTCACTCAGCCTTGAGGCCCCTTTCACCCCAAAAACCCTTGGCTTGGATGGAGGAAGAGCCAAAGCAAAAGGCCTGGACTAAACCATAAATTAAAACCAGGTGTCCTTTGAAGTTCATTTACTCTCAAAGGAGGTAAATCAAGAGGAATGTGAGGGCCTCAAAGGATAGTGTGACAACATTACAAAAAAAAAATCAATCAGGAAACCAGCCCAGAAATTCTCATCTTTAAAGATTTCCCAAATGAATGGCATCATGCCCATTTTCCATTATACCGCAGCACTACACAGTAATTGGAAGGTTGCCCTCGAAGCGGATGACCATAAAGCAACGACCCTTCTCTCCTGGTAATTATGTGATCAAATTATGAAGGCTCTGAGCCAGCATCTCAGCCTTTGTGATGCAGTGGGAGACCTGTTGATCCCTACTGGAGGGAGGAAGAAAATACCCTGGAAATCGCCTCTGCTGCTGTCTCAACAGGATGTACTTCCTTCTCTGCGTTCCCTTTGAATTATCAGAGCAGATGATTCTCTTTGACATGCAAAGTGCAGGCATCTTCCAGATTTGCTTCCCTAGTTGTTTTCCACAGCCTTACAGAGATGAGCCTTCAGGGAGGGTAGCACAGGGAGAACCCTGAGCTGTAGGTTGTTTCTTATCTTCGGGTATTCTACATTGGTAATATGCAGAGTGTCCTATCCTGGGGTGATTTCTTCTGCACCTATGGATATGTTTAAGCCTCCAAAATCTCTGAATGCAAATTGAGGTCACATTTCCATTAACGTCAAATAATAGTGATGTGGAGCATTCCCTGCCTGGGTAGGTCTTAGAGGCCCCCTGTGTGTGTGCTTATTCTGAGTGCTTTTGAGAGACCTGGGTTGTGACGGGCGATGCCTGGAGGGTCTGTTTCCGTTCCTATACCAGATGTCTGCATCAGCTCTTTCTGCTGCCTCTTGAGGAAGCCCTCCTTGAGAGAGTCCCATGGCAGGAGCTTCAGTCCCCCCAAAGATGAGGACTGGCAAGAACAACCGCCCAACAACTATCCCACATTGTCATCTGGGTCTTGAAGCAGCACGGCTCACCCAGAAGCTTGCCTCGGCTTCTGGATAGAGCCTCTGTCATCCTATGGCTGACCATGGGTCAGGCCTCTCCCATCCCGCTCCACCCCATACACACATCTAAAAGCTACCACGTCCTCCCACGAGTAAACAAAATTACCTAAGCATAAATGCAGTTCAAACCTTCCTTACAAATGCAACAGCTCTCTAAAGGACAAAATCCGGAGCAGCGCCCCTCTGCCTATGGCAAAGATAAACCTTCTCAGATTAAACAGAGCATTTTAGGTCCAGGAAGCCACACTGTTTCAAGCATCTCCATTCCCAAAGAAGGGTTTATGCTGTATATATCCCTAATCTAAGGCTACATGTTGATGGTTTTCTTTGAGCAAAGAATCATCTGGGCCCAAAAGGTTCAAGATATCCGAAAAGATTGACCATCTGGCCCTTTTCTGAAAATGCCTGCTGATGCTTACCCTTCGCTCTAAGTGACCATCAGATTTCCTTCTATTAAATGATTCTGGTCATGCGCCCCTCTCATTTAAAGTCTTCAGTGGTTTCCCCATTGAAGAACAGATTCCTGTTGACAATTGAATCTGAGCTCTTATCTCTACTTCAGCAGGAGGGAGCAGAGAATCCTGTGGGCTGCCATGGGACAGCCCAGTTAAGAGAAAGAGCAAAGCCATCTGTGTATCAAGCCTGGGCCCCCACTGTGGATATCAGACATCAAGCACTATTGTCCAATAAGAAGGGAAGAAACAGCTTTCCATTTAAAAGTGAAAAATAAGGAGCTGCCCTCAGGGTATGCCCTTTCCTCCAAAGATAATATGTGCAAACAGGCCATTATATTTTGAAGGTGGTGATGGCGCAGCAGAGGCAATCCAGCTCTTTTGTTTGATAAAGAAACTGAGATAAGCCTCTACATGTTCCAGACTCTGAGGAAGGAAAACCCTTAGCAGGAGGAGATGGCAGACAGGACTTGTTAAGATGACAGATCCTGCACTGTGTCATGTCAGTGGCCCTGGAAGAGCTGTGGCTTAAATTTAGAGGAGAAAAGAACGTGTTAAGTTGCATCACGCTCATGCCCAGAACAGAAGTCAGTACCATGGTGCTTGCAGACATGGCTGTGTAGGTGAGCACCCATGCGTCCATCACAGTTGATCTGGAAGGAGGTGATGCTGTGAACTCCCCAGCCACCACATGAGTCAGCATTTCAGCCATTTGTGTACTCTGAGGACACTGTCCATAAATTTCCCTGGTTGTTCCTTGAAACAGGTACTCAGCCAGAAGCTCTGTACTGTTGGAATGTTCTAGAATGTGCTGCTAAACACTGAGTTGGCAGATAGGAATGGACACCACTGTCACATAAACATGGCATAGTAAGGTTTTTTTCAGGTGGGTAAGCAGTCACCCATGAGCAGGACCAGCCCTGTCCCAGACAAGGCCCTCCCCATCTCCACCAAACCCCTTGTTGCAGATGACAGAACACACCCCAAACTGCTCCTGTTTATGGTTCAGTCTCCTGCCTTATCAGAGCCAAACAAGATATTGTGGGTGAAATTGTACTATTTCCAGAATAACTCACCTGGCTTTAGTGCATCTGCATATCAACAGGTATTCCTCAGGGGTGGATAGAGGTAGTTCATCTCCATATTAATGGGTAATTACCTGGGTGACCAAGGGCCTTATTAGGGGGAGGTCCTGCTTGCTTCTGCCTGAGCAGCAAAGAGACAGCCCCAGACTGCAGTTTGTAAGCAATAAATGGGTTTTAAACTTAATTTCCCCTTTGACTGATTTCAGTTTTAGAGGTGTTTTGCCCCTGAATTTCCTCTCCCCAGAGTTACATATGTAAAAAGCCCAATGGGGCTTCCAGACCATCAACATGGGTTGGCCACAGGCACACTAAGACCCAGAAGGTGATCTGAAGCTACCGTGGGACTCATTATACCATAATTATAATAAATTTACATTGCAGGTTTGACCCCCACCCCCACCCTGTGGGTTTCATTTGGGTACCTATGGATAAGCACCTGTGCACTAGGAAGAAGGTTATATAGCCTGAAACTAACTGTCAATCAATATGTCAATTAAATATTATAAGATGTAGAGAGGAACTTTCCACAATTTTAAAAACCAACCCTAACCCTAATAGGGGGCTGCTCCTGATTTCCAAACAGCTTGCTCTCCACCCTTCTCCAGAGTGTACTTTCACTTTGCTTAATAAATTCCTGCTGCTTAAGACTGTCTTAAGTCTGTCTCTTGACTAAATTTTTTTCGTTGAGAAGACAAAGACCAAGGTCTAATCGAATTCACATCCCTCTGCTTAAAATGTTCTTTCCCCTCTCTGTCAAGTGAAATCCAAGACCCAGCTTAGATGTCACCTTCTCTGTGGTGTTTCCCAGGCAGATGGTGTTAAGCTAAGGTGCACTGGCCAAAAATGGTCATTAACAGAAAGGAAGACGGTGGGAGATACAGGAGGCAGGGCACTGATGGAGGGGTGTGCCAGGTTAGGCAGGAGAGGGTGAAGCAGGACAAGGAGCAGCCACACACTTCTCTAAAGAGCCTTTTCAAGGATTATTCTAGATTTCCATACAACAACACTTTGCTAACTCTCCATCCCTGGAAGATCCAGAAGTCATGACCTCAAATTCATTTAAGTCATGGTGTCCCCGTGACTCAATACTTTGAGTCTCCCCATGTCCCACACACACCTGGGCAGAGCAAGCTGCGTCCCCCCTCCCCACTAAAGGAATTGCTTCACTGCAGGCCTGCACCTGCCATGTTTCCAGCTGCTCAGTGCCTGGACCTTTCTTATTCTCTTCTTGTCTGACTCACTTTGACCTTTAAACCACATGCATTCTTTTTACCTCAACTTGCCTTCCAGCTAGTTTTGTTGTTTGGAGATTTGGGGTTTTGTTTTGTTTTTTTCTCTTCTCCTTCACTCAAAATGTGTATGGATAGTTACTTTTTCATTTTTTTTATTTTTTTTTTATTTTTCTACTGTGGCAAAATACACATAACATAAAACTCACCATTTTAGTCATTTTAAAGTATACATTTCCACAGCACTACAGACAGCTGCAGTGTTATGCAGCCATCACCACTGTTTGGTTCCAGGACTTCTTCATCACTTTAAGTAGAAACCTGGTGCCCATTAAAGAGTCACCCCTCACTCCCCTCCCCCAACACCCAGCAAGCACTAATGTACTTTTTGTCTGTATGAATTTATACTTCTTATTAATGGGATCATACAGGATGTGGTCCTTGACAACTGGCTTTCCATAACATTTTGGCTTTTTTCACTTTACATAACATTTTCAAGGTTCATCCATGCTGCATATATCACCCCTTCATTGCTTTTTATGGCTGGATAACATTCCATAGTACGGAGAGACCACATTTTATTTATCTGTTCATTTGTTGATGGACATTTGGGTTGTTTCCACCTTTTGACTCTTGTGAATAGTGCTAATATGAACATAGGATTTTGTTTGAACATCTATTTTCAATTCTTTTGGGTTTAGACCTAGAAGCAGAATTGCTGGGTCATATGGTAATTTTATGTTTAACTTACTGAGGAGACAGCAAACTGTTTTTGTAGATAACTTACAAGTAATGTCTTTCCCACTCAATCTGTTCCAGAGGCACCGCCTCCATGTGCTGGCTTAAGGGCAGGACCTGGAAGTTGGAAAGCAAACCAAGGCTTGCCCTGATTTATGGGAGAATGTCTTGGATTTCTCCCAATCTTTCTCCGTTTAGGTGGAAAGAACCAGATCCTGTCCATCAATATGTAGCTCCAGGTTCTCCATAGTAGGAACAAAGAAGGCTGGTGGGTTGCACAGGCTTTTCCAAGTCAAGCCTAGTGGAGCATGCTTGACTTCCTCCTGAATCCTATTTGGCCTCAACTCAGTCACAGGGTCTCAAGCCACCCACAAGGAAGGATGGAAACTGTTCTCTTCCTGAGTGTTGGGGAAGAGGAAAACGAATCAGGGTTCGGGGAAGTGTAACTCCAGGGAGAGGAAATCCCAGGGCAAATCCCCTCTAAAACCAAAATCAGTCAAAGGGAGAAATAAAGTTTAAAAGCCGTTTATTGCTTACAAAATGCAGTCTGGGGGCGTCTCTTTCTGCTCTGGCAGAAACAAGCAAGAACTCCCCCAGACCTCTCAGGTTCAGATAAACCGTCTGTTGCCCAGGCAATTACCCAACAATATGGAGATGAAATACCTTCCTCCACCCCTTAGGAACACCTGTTGATATGCAGATGCACTAAAGCCAGGCGAGATATTCTGGAAATATTACAATTTTACCCACAGGAAGAGAGCCAGGTTTAAGCAAAAAGACCTGAGGCCACTGATGGTGTGAGACATGGAGTGTCATGGAAAGCAGCCTGGAGCCTGGGGGAAAAGTGTGGAGAATGGGTTTGGGTGGGTATCAGGGTGAGATGGTGAATGGTGGTCCCTCCTAGTGACCAGGAGGCAGGAAAGGGGCTCCCACCATGCCCCAGAGCACCCTTTTCCAAGACAGATCCAAGCCCAGATTGGTTTCACAAGGCATTAGGCTGGAAGAGCCAGAAATGGCATCTTATCCAGTCCTGCCATTGCACAGGAGAGGGAACGGGAGGCCCACCAGGGGCCCTTCACATACTGAGCAGGAGCTGCTCCGGGCCACCTCTGCCAGAACAGAAACCCACTCCTGGTGCCTCAGAGATGCACAGAGAGACCAATTACTCTCCCATCGTCCCCAGAAGCCAGGCAGCACTGAAACTCCACGCTGTCCCAGGGGACCAAGCTCCCATGTTCGCTGCTTTCTTTCGTGATTTCTGTCCCTCTGCACTTCAGTCACAGTGACAGCCTCTCTCTGATAGCCCTCCAACTATTCTACATGGTGAAAGGCATCAAGTTCAGGAAAAAGCTGACCTGACAGGCTAAAATAAAAACAAGACTTACTGAAACAATTGCCAAAGTCCTGTGAATATTTTAAAGTACTTCAGTAATGCAAAATATCAGTCTTAATAACAAAAGGCTGTAGCATATGATTATTACAATAATGACAAAAACAAACTAGCTGTCATTAGTGAGTCATACCAGGTAAACACCAACAGAGACAAGAGGCACTGGATTCCAGAGTAGTCTGACATGTCATTTCAAATCCTTTAAATTTCCCATGAGGTGGGATTTTTCAGTTGATCGTCTTTCATCTCACACAACAAGCTTTAATGGGGTTAATTAGTGAACATTGTTAAAGGCCCCCTGTAATTTTTTTTATTATAGTTATAAAATAGCAACCTTTCCTGTTTGTGTAATTACTGGTTTGTGAAATTCCAATTATTTCCTCTTTACGAACAATCACCTGTAAAGAAAGTTTCCCTGGTCATTGTTATGTGGCTTTTGGTTTGATAACAGAAATTATAAAGCACCACAGCCCACTTTTATAGACCATAAAATCCATGTCATGTAATGTTGCGTGTAATTACATACTGTCATAAATTGCTCATCTTTCCGTTGTCAGCCTGCATTGTGATTATCTGTGTATATGTCTGTTGCCTCCACTAGATTCTGAAACATTCATGGACAGGCACCTGCAATATGTAATTCATCTCTGAACTAGTGTCAAGCCTGGGTCTGCCCCACCAGAGTCTTATTGCTTGAGTTGTAGTTGGATAGGAATCAGAGATACCATTTGGAAAGCTTCACTTCTGCTCAGTCAAAAAGCACTTCCTTCTTCAAGCATTTTTGCATAATACTGCTTGGCTTGATTTCCTTTTCTTTCAACCCAATCTGAAGGAAATAATGCTAAATGTTAATAATCATTATCTCTGAATGGTGGCCTTATCCAAGACAAATGGTGGTTTTTCCTTTCTTTTTCATACATTTTGTATTTTCCAAGTTCTCTCCGGTGAGTATATAGTTCTTTCCAATCTAAACACATTTAATATAGGAAGCATCTAAGTTTTAATCAAGCAAATCTAATCTTAAAGAAGAAATATGTAGGAACATCTAGTATGTCGAAGCACAGTGAATGGAGGCCAGAGCAGGCTGCCTTCTAGGTAGGAGTGGGCATTCATATATTCAGCATCATTCTCTGCTATTACTAAATGCTTAGACCACCTTAAACTAGTCCTATCAAGGTTCCGGCCCTATTTTCTCATGTACAAAATTAGGATGGCAGATGACAGGATCTCTGAAGTCTCCCTGAGATCCCCAGTTTCAGTCCCAGTGGAAGCCTCCTATCTGCCAAGATTAGGATGGACGGCCCAGTGTCACCAAAAAGTGGGTTTCATGTGGAATCATGAAAGATGATATAAACACAACTGCAATATAACCTGCTTTCACTTAAAAATGCATAAATACGCACCATCCCTTGGGTACATGCTCACTCCTTGAAGTTCCACCTGATTTCCAAATCGCCATTCCATTTACTTGAAGTAGAACTGTTAGAGCAGGCAGTTAGTTAGACATTAGCAGGAGGAAGCAGCCAGCCCACCACCAAGGAGGCCTCCTTCCTGGCCAACCCCTAAGCCCTCCTTAGCTCCCAGTTTCAGAGCCAAGGACACCTACCTGTCAGGAGGCCCGGGCAGTCAAGGACACTTAGATTGTCAAGAGGTCCAAGACCACAGGGGCTTCCCTGATTGCAGGAAATGCACAAGGTCCAAAGACCTCCTCTGAAAGCAACCTCACCTCATTAAGATATCATCTAAATCTAATTAGCATTGTGGTTTTGCTCCCCCTCCACCCCCGTGGGTTTCACTTAGGCACTTATGGGTAAGGCGCCTGAGCACTGAGAAAAAAAGTTATATAACCCAGAGCTGTCAATCAACCTGTCAATCAAATTACATAAAATAAAGGGCAGGACTTCCTGCATCTTAAGAAAAAATAAAGCCAACCTAACCCTAATAGTAATGCTGCTTCTGGCTTCCAGACAGCCACTCTCTACCCTTTATGAGGGTGTAGTTATGCTTTGCTTAATAAACTCCTGCTGTTTGAAACTGTCTTAAGTCTGCCTCTTGATTGAATTCTTTCCTTCGAGAAGCAGGGAAACACATGTTCCACTGGGAACTGGAACCCAGAATCCTTCCTGATTTATTCATTCTTTCCCAAAATTTTACAGTGGCTTTGCCTGTGCTCAGTTTGATATCCGTGTTTAAGCAATTGCCTTTATTAAGTCTTTCCCAAGCATTCAACTTCATTTCCATGGAAATGACAACTCCATTACTTTCAAATGCACATTCCATCAGTACTGCAATATTTACCTAATTCTGTAATTGTTGTAACAAATATATTTTGCATGAACAGGTCTGGGACATGTGTAATCGACTCTTGATGAGCATGTGGTTTCCCTGACTGCAACAGCTGTGAGCCTCGGGGAGACGAGGACATTGGTCAGCAGGCTTTACAGAGGGAAACAAGAGCAGTGGTGAGCACAGCGAGTGGGTGAGTGGAGGTCAGGAGCACAGAGTGCTGGTAAATGTTTAACAACCAGCTCGGGGAGGAAGGCTGATGTGCGGCCTTTGCAGATTTCTGTGGTGTCCCTACGCTAAACATGACATCAACTGGATGCAGAGTTCAGAAGAGATGTGTACAATTGGCTCTCATGGCCTATAAAAACCAGCTCCAGTGCACCCTGATCAAGAGCATATCTTCAGATATGGCAATGATAAATCTCTCCAAGCGGACCATGGAGCAAGAGAAGAGGCTCTCAAGAATTTCCAAGTTAAGGCTTTTCAAAGACTTTACATAGTTTTAATAGCCAGGAAATATTTTTGTAAAATAAGCTTTCACAACTGCACCTGATCTCCCCTCTGCTGTGTTTGAGCCTTTCTCTGCTC
Organism: Manis javanica; assembly: GCF_040802235.1. NCBI lineage: Eukaryota > Metazoa > Chordata > Mammalia > Pholidota > Manidae > Manis > Manis javanica. The sequence goes on along the minus strand of NC_133165.1, from coordinate 37,353,531 downwards.
ACTTCACTGCACTGATGCCAGTAACCTTCCGAGTCACAGGCAACATCCCTGTGACCCTAAACTCAAAACGGATCCCCAGGATGTGGGAAGAAAGGAAACCCTGGGGGGAACCAGAATGAGGCAGGCTGCACTTCATCCTGATGTGCAAAAAGGAGCAGCTGGAGAAACGGAGCTGGAAAGGAAGGGGAGGAGTCTGCTATGGACTGAATGTGTGTGTCCCTCCAAATTCATATACTGAAACCTAACCTCCAATGTGATATTAGGAGGTGGGGCCTTTCGGGAAATAATTAGGACACAAGGGTAGAACCCTCACGAATGGGTTTAGCGTCTTTACGAAGAAGGCCTCAGAGAGCTCCCTCGCCCCTTCCACCATGTGGGGACACAGCAGGAAGACCACCGCGTGCAAACAAGGAAGCAGGCTTCCACCCGACACCGAATCTGCAGGCACCTTGACCTCGGACTTCCCAGACTCTAGAACTGTGAGAAATAAATGTTTGTTGTTTAAACCACCCAGTATTTGAGAGTTTTGTTATAGCAACCCAAAAAAGAGTCCAATGCCTGAGAACGGCTGTGGGGTCTCTGATGTGCAAGCCCAGGGAATCCGATGCTCAGGTTCCTTCATATAGACAGTCCCTCAGAGATAGCTGGGACCAGCTCTCTGGGATCTGCCAAAGACATGATCCTGGACTAGAAGTCAGAAGTCAGGGGCTCAGTCCTATAGTTTGAGCAACTTTAGCTGTCCGCCTACAAGAGCCAGGCACTCACTGTATGGGGCCCTGGTCCCAGCCCTGCACCCCTCAGCCTTCTCAGGTAGTGGATGAGCAGATAGAAATTCCTCTGTGGGTTTTCACAGCTCTCCTGTGAAATATATACCACCTACTACTCCATCAAAGAACCTGCGTCTCAAATCAAGGGAAACCATAAACCCACATTTTCCTAAGGAGGAAATTAATGTGTTTACAAGTATGCTGCGGGAGCTGTCACTTACGGAGCAAAGGATTCCAGAGGCAAAGTACTTCCATGGATGTGTTACAATGCACAGGAACAAAGCAACAGTTCCATTAGTAATCAGTCATTGCTGCAAATCTGGTGAGCATAAATGTTCTTCCTATGGCAATAATTGTAAAATGCGCAGGTTAAAAAGGAATTGCCCAAGACGTGGAGGTAGGGGCTGCTGAGGACGAGAAGAGTTCTTAGAAGTTGTTGTGAAGCTTCTGCAATGTTCTGTAGAGTCCGTGTTCCTCCTGCTTCCTGCATGGACACCCGCTGATGCCACCTGGGACTAGGTGGTCTCAGGATCATTCTCGTTCACCTTGGCTGCTTCCGCAGATGCTGCTTCTCAGAAGGTAATCTCACGTCACCCCTGGGGAGGCCAGCTTGGCTCTGCTGTAACGTTTAACCAGATGTCCCCGGCAGGGTCTCAGCGCCACTCCTTCCTCACATCCCCCTCTGCAGGAACTCAACTCCTGCCACAAATGGGAAGTGGCAGTTGTCCTACAGTGGACCCCTGCCCAGTGAAGCTGTTACTGGTGTGACCACAGACCTATCTAGTCCTAGGCCCCAAAACAGGCCCTCTCCCCATTCGCAGAGCCCTGTTGGGACCCAGACATCTGCCATCAGAGCCCCCTCTGGCCCAGCACCCTTTCCCTTGTGCCCCAGGGGGTGGTCACCACACGCTCTCCATGTCCCTGAACAAGCCCAGAAACCTACACTCCCTCGGTCCCTTCCACTTAGATTCTACTGCTCAAGGTGTGGGGCCCACATCTCCAGAGGCCATAGGGGAATGGAAGGGGATGACCAGGACACAAGGAAATATAATTTAGGGGGCAGCAGCCATTCCTACTTCCAAAATGTTATACCGCCACACTTTGAGATGTCACCAGGTGGGAGTGAGTGGTAAGACCCCAAAGAATATGTTCACATCACGACAGCTGACCCATTAATCCAGCCCTGGAAGAGGGGGCCCAGACATCCTCCCCTCCCTCTCTGCCCTAAGCCACATTGAGCAGATATGGAGAGGGCATAACCCCTCTATGGAGGGGCACAAACCCTCAGTGGCACCGCCCACAGGCTGCCGGAAGGAGCCTCCTCCTCAGCCCCCAAGGATGAAGGAAGGGTTCTCTCTGCCCAGGAAAAAAACCACCTCTGAAGCAAATGCAGACTCCTCTTTGTTTGGGGAACAGGCACCAATTAATCTCCACAGCAGGGAAAGTGCCATCTGCTCCCATCCTGAGAAGAAAGGGCCTGTAAGCGCCTAATGGAGAACTGCAGGTGAGCAGGGGCCCATGCCATAGGTTCAGAGCTCCCTGAGGTCTTGTAGTCTCCCTGTTCTTCTCCCTCTCCCCACCTTCCCTCCCTGTTTTGTCCATTCCAGCTGCTGTAACAAATTAGGGCAGCCTGGGTGGCTAACAACAGAAATGTATTTCTCACAGCTCTGGAGGCTGGAAGTCCACGATCAGGGTGTCAGCACCTCAGGCGAAGGCCCTCTTCTGGGTGGCAGACTCCTTGCCTCCTCCCATGGTGGAAGGGGCAAGGGAGCCCTGTCGGGTCTCTCTTACCAGGGCACTAATCCCATTCATGAGGGCTCCACCCTCATGACAGAATCACCTCCCAAAGGTCTGCCTCCCGATACTGTCCCCTTTGGAGGTTAGGGTCTCAACTTACAAATCTGGGAGGCAGACTTTCAGGCCATAGCTTTCCACCCCTAGTTCCCCCACCCCAAAGTCATGACCTCTCACATGAAAAATGCATTCATTCCATTCCATCAGCCCCAAAAGTCTTAACTGGTCCAGTATCAACTTAAACATCTAAAGTACAAAGTCTTATCTACATATCACCAAGTCAGATGTGGGTGAAACTCAAGGCAAATTCCCCTCCAGCAGGGAACTTGCAAAATCATACAAGTTATAGACTTCTGAGGTAAAACAGTGGAACTGGCTTAGGACAGGCATTTCCATTCCAAAAGGAAGAAATAAGAGAGAAGGAAGGGATGATGGGTCCTAAGCAAGTTCGATGATAAATGACATTACATCTTAAGGCTTGGGAGTAATCTTATCTAGCTTGATGCTTTGCCCTCCAGCACAGGGCTCCTGCCTCCCCAACACATAGAGAACTCCTACCCCCATGTGTTTGCTGGGCACAACCTACACAGTGGCTCTCCCAATCTGGAATAGCACACTGGTGGCTCTACCGGTAGGGGTCATGTGGACATCCCTGCCTCCACAGCTCCACTGGGCAGGGGTCTGGTTCCCAAAGCTTTGGGGACACCACCCCCAAGGCTTTGGGTGGGTATGGTCTGACCTGTTGAAATTCAGTCAACGTCTCCCCTTTTTGAAACCAAAGAAGCAGCCTTGATGATCTCTAAATGACCTTTGAATCCTTCCCCCCGTTTCTTGAAGAATAACACGTGATTGCAGCCAAGAGCTCTGAGGTTCCATCTGTAAAATCTAAGAAGTCCAACTGCTTCCCTTCACTCCTTCCTGTTTTCTTCCATTCAGGCTGGCTGTTTTCCTGCTGGGGTGCCTGATTATGACTGTGGTTCACTCCCACAGCAATTCCTTATCAAAGGATCCTGGCTACACCCTTCATGCTCTCTTATCAACATACTTTCTCATTTTTTGCGATATGGATAGGCTGAGAATTTTACAAACGTTTAATATCTCCTTCCTTTTTGACTAACAATTTCTTCTGTAAGTCATTTCTTTCTTCACGTTTTATTATAAGTATTCAAGAGAAATCAGGCTGCATCTTCAACACTTTGCTTAGAAATAGATTCAACCAAATATCCAATTTTTTCACTCACAAGTTCTACCTTCCACAAAACACTAGGGTATGAATACAATTCAGCCAAGTTCTTTGCCACATTGTAGCTTCCCTCCAGTCCAACACCAGGGTCCTCACTTCCATCTGAGAACTCATCAGAAGACTTTACCGTTCGTGTCTATGGGAACATTTTGCTCAGGGCCACTTAGGTGTTCTCTAAGATTGAGGCTTTCTCCACAGCTCTCCTCCTCTTCGGAGCTCTCACCAGAATTGCTTTTCACAGTCCATTCATGGCAATGTCAGCTTTTTCTAACTGCTCCTTCAAACTCTTCCAGCCTCTGCCTATTACCCAGTTCCAAAGATACTTTCACACTTTTAGGTATTTGTTACAGCATCCTTCTCAGTACCAATTTCTGTCTTAGTCTACTTAGGCTTCTCTAAGAAAATACCACAGGCTAGGTGGCTTATCAACAACAGCAATCTGTTTCTCACAGTGTCGGGGTGCCAGTAGGGCTGGGCAGGGGCCCTCTTCCAGGTCACAGACTTCTCGTTGTAGCCTTATGTGGCAGAAAGAGCTAGGGACCTCTCTGAAGCCTCTTTAATGAGGCACAGTCTCATTTCACAAGGGTTCTACCCTCGTGACTTAAGCACCCCTCAAAGGCCCCACTTTCTAATACCATCACCATTAGGGGTTAGGATTTTGACATATGGATTCTTGGGGAACACAAACATTCAGTTCATAACAGAGATGATGCTACTTTTTCAATAATGGACTTTCTGTAAGAGGTCTAGAAAGGTCTAGGAAGGTGGTCCCAGCATTGTCCCAAGGGTTCTACTATATGGCAATTGAATTGAGTTTACTGGTTCCCTCCATAAGTCTGTGGGTTAACTCACTACCATGAGTCAGGCTCTGTGAGGGACATCTGCTAGTCTGTCCATGAAACTGAACAGGTGTTTGGGAGAATCTGGGGGCTGGAATAGGAAGGACTTGGGGAGCCTAGAAGAACCTCTGGTCGAGTAAATGAGGTGATAAGACATTTAGTTTCTCAGATTTTTGGTCATGGATCATGACCACAAACACCCTTGACATGGCTTTTCCTATATCCCATTTAAGAAGTAAAAATGGGAAAGACAGAGAAAAATGACAAAGACAGTACAGGTGTACTTTAGTGAAAAATATCAGTTATAAGGAAAACTAATAGAGCTTTTTTTTACCTACCAATTGGGCAAAGATAAAAAATAGGTAAATGTCTAATGCTAATGAGAATGCAATCATATAGGCTTCTTATCTACTATTTGTTGTGGTCTAGATAAGTGCAGTAGGAAGAATAATGCCCCTCCCCCAGATGTCCATCTCCTACTCCCAAGATATATATATATCCTTCCCATATATGGATATGTTATTTTACATGGCATGGGTGAATTAAGATTGCAGAAGGAAATGCTATTGCTAATGAACTGACCTTAAAATAAAGAGATTATCCTAGATTATCTGGCTGGGCTCAGTACAATCATAAGAGTCCCTCAAAGTGAAAGAGGGAGGGAGAAGAGAAGGTCAGAAGGATGAGATGTGAGAAGGACTCACTCACCACTGCTGGCTTTGAAGATAGAGAAGGGGCTGTGAGCGGAGGACGAGGGCAGCCTCTAAAAGCCAAAAATAGGCAAGGAAAGGGATTCTCCCTGAAACTTCATGTAGCCCTGCTGACATCTTGATTTTAGCCCAGTGAGACCCATTTTTTACTTCTACACCACCAGACTATAGAATAGTAAACTGGTATTATTCTAAGTCTCTTAAGTTCATGGTAGTTTGTTACAAGAGCGATAGGAAACTAATACAGAGAGTATAATATTCATGGATTCTCCTTTGATAGCATATTTTAAGTGTCTGAAAGTGTTTCTGTTACTAGATTCAGTAATTCTCTCATTAAGAAACTATCCTGAGGACAGGTATCGGTGTTCAAGATGTTCACTGCAGTGCTGGTTATAAAAGGAAATGAAACAATGTACATGTTCAATAGTACGGGACTCAAATTATGATGCATTTATATGCCACAATATTAAACTACCAAAAAAATCATGTTTTGAGAGAATAATTGAGATAGAGAAAAATTTCTGGTAAAATGAAAAAAGCAGGACCCCAAATTTTGTATAAAATTTTATACTCACTTCATAGAAAACAAATCTATATACACAGATGATAGAGGAAAAATGCCAAAATTAGTTGTCTCTGTGCACCAAGATTATGGGTTATTTTTATTTTGTTTCTTTTAATTTTTCTATTTCTAAATGATTTACTGAATGTACCTTATTTTCCTAATCAAAAAATAAATTTTAAACAAAAATCAGTAAACAAAACAAAACCAAAAATTCCCTGAGGGCCTAAACAAGGATATTTTACAAAAGAAAAAAAAATATAGGAAGTGATAGAATTCCTTGTATATCTGTGAATGGAGGTGGTTTTGTGTCCTAAAGACAAGGGTATCTTTGAATCCAGGATCCTGAGAGTCAAAAGGGCTCTTGTGAATCCCCCTGGTCCATGAGCAGCTCTAGTCTGAATCTCCTCTTTGTGAGAGGAAAGCTGAATAGATTTTCCCATGGGGACCCCTGGAGATGGGAAGCCCTGGGCTGTGCCCTTCCAGGCAACCAGGGCCCTGTGGCCCAGACAATGAGGGTGTACATTGATCTTTGGAAATGAGATGATGGCACTGCCTTCACTGGGCAAGCTCTGGTCCAGATGCTCCTGGATCTCGCTGGACTGTGATGTCTCTGGAGAAGGATGTCTATCTTATTCCAGATGTGCCAAACACATAGTAGGTGCTCAGTACACACTGCCTGAGGGATGAGTCACTGTAAAGGAGTGAGGCTGGTTCAGAGCAGGAATAGGGTGAGTGGTAACTGACTATTCAGGGATTTCCCCCACGTGGGGGGACGGCCCCCCACAGCATCCAAAGGGATGTGACAGCTGGGACCAACATCCTAGTAAAGGGAGAAGACCACTAGTATTTGAAGGACATTTAAATGACATGGAAACACAGTTCTTGGAGTGAACCACAAAGGGGCAGGAGAATAAAGTATCTTCATGGCTGGGACCAGCTCAAGGTCAGGCCTGCATGACTGTAATTGGGCTGACAGTGGGCAAGGTTGAGCACAGGCCTTTCTGAAGTCTTATTTCCATGTGACCAAAATAAGGATGCTCTTGCCTGATGTGCTCACCAGCAGTGTGAAGCACTGGTATCACAATACCAGGGCTCAGAGTCTGTCTCCAGGGCTTTCAGATTTCCCTCCAGCCCCCAGCTCTGCTTCTCTCCATACTTTGGCCTCATTCTCCGATGTTGCAGGGAAGCTGGCTCCAGGCCACTGAAGAATCACATTCCTCTAACCCAATGATCCCAAGGACCAAAGGCAGTCCTCCTGGCTACACCCAGCAGAAAATTCCTAGGAAGGAACTCTGACTGGCCCAACTGGACTCATGTGCTCATACCTGAACTGATCACCATGGCTAGAGGGATGGAGCCCTGCAAACAGCCAGACCCGATCAGCAGGGGATGAGCTCACACCTCACTCATGGCTCTGTAATTGACAGCCCCTCCAGAGCCATTTGGAATTGAGGGGTGGGAGGCAGTTTCTGGAGGAAAAGGGGATGCCCAGCAGCCCTAATCAACAAATACCTTTGACTGATCCTAACTGCCCATCCATATTGTTGCCAGGCAGCTGCATCTGGGGAAGTGTATCCGTCCATGCTAGGTGAACCCTCAACCCAGATTGGGAAGGGTTCTTGACTCTGATCAGGGAAGCATTCTCAACCAGGTCAAACAACTGCCAGCAAGAAAGGAATTCATTAAAGCAAAAGTAGAAGTGGATGCCAGCAGCCATGCAGGCAGTAGAGGGCAAGGAAGAACAGAGGGAGAAAAAGGGAAGTTCACTAAACTCTTGCTTGGCATAGGGCAAATCCATTGCCAACTCCTAAAGCCAAGGTCACCTGGTGTCCAGTGTGATCTGTATGGAGTGGGAGTTATATCTCTACTACCCCAGAATTTGAGGGAGCTGTGGAGCACTGGATGGAGTAAGTTTATGTTCTGAGAACTTCTACTTCCCTGCTAGGTCTGATGTAAAATGGAGAGAGAAAAGGACTGTGTTAAGACTAGAAAACTGAATGAAATAGCAAATTGATGAAGTCATTTACCACCAGAGGTAGAGGTGAGAGAATTCTTGTCTTTATCATGGAAAAGAGTTCAGAGACAAGTGAAACTGGCTTATGCAACAAGAAAGTTTGATATAAAACAGTACACACTCAGGGCAGGAATGTGGGAAATGAGAGAGGAGGTTCACTTAAGGGTTTAGGGTTTGGGGTTTTATAGGGCCTTTTGGGTAGGAGCATAAAGTATGATGTAAACAAATGATTCATAACTGCTTCAAAGCTTTATCTTGAGAATAGGATTATTTAGCTGACTGTGTTGATCCAAATCTTGGCATTCTTTATGCACATAGGTTCATTTACATTTCAGAGGTCTATCTCTTGTCCTGGTTACAAAGTTACTTAGTTGATTAAGAGGCATATATATTAAGTTAAAGAATAAGCTGGGCCTTTTTCACAGGCTAAATAGATTTTACAATGGCATGAACCTTGTCCCATTTCCCTGCTCTATTTCACTGTCACTACATCAGCCCCCCTATTTTGTTATTTCATATATAAATCATCTCTGACTTCTGGAGATTCCATCTTTGCAGTTTCAATCATGGGCCTGTTAATTAGGCCTGTTCCTCACCGTGCTTCAATGCCTTTGGTTCTGTGACACAGGGCTGCAGGGAAAAGCAGCTAAAGAGGACTAATTAAGACTCGGAGTGCTTTCAATAACGTACATGGAAATGAACAAATTAACTGACGATGCCAAAAAGGCACTATTGCCCCAGTGGGGATTCCACATATGGAGATAACATTAAGGAGCGTGATAGTGATTCAGAGGAAACCATGAATTATGAGTGGTGCTCAGCCCCAGTACCTCTGAGGTGTCAGATTATAGTAAGAAAATGTCAGAAGACGTTAGGAGAGCAAACTGAAGTTAAGAAAGCCCTAGTGCGGGAAGCGGAGAGAAGGAAACTGCACAGCTGAGTTGCACAAGTTTTGCTTGTGGTTAGGGGAGAAGTCCCAGTGAAAATGGCCTTGTTGATGACCAGTTTTGCAAATATGTGACCTGGGGTACATTCAAGACAATGGACCTCAAAATGCCATCCCAGGACCATGAGCATCAGCATCATCAGGGAATTTCTTATGAATGCAAATTCTTAACACCCACTCCAAACCCCCTCTGGGGCAGAGGCCCAGCCAGGTGATTCTGATTCGGGCTCAATTTTGAGAGCCATGGCCTTAGAATAAAGAGCCCTGTCTCCGTTCCCAGCTGCTCCAATTACAAGCTGATTTCACCACTTACCTGTTCTGATGCTCCCACTGACAAATCCTTCACTGGATTTCTATGAGATCATTGATAACATTGGAAAGAGTGGAGAGTGACACACAAGTGACAAGTTATAATGATTATTTCAGATACAGATGGTACCTAAACCAAGCTAAACCAAGGATCCCAATTTGGAAGTATGGGGGAAGATGGTGCAGAGGTAAATAAAGGATGTGGCATGAAATTTGGGTTTCTGGAAAATATTGCACTTTTTACTTCCCAAACAAAGGGTCTTCAAAAAGGTTTTCTGGCTCTCAAACCCCTTCCCCTAGACAGCTTTCCGATGAGTTAGGTAGAAAGGTATCAGAAGCAGCTGGTTATCATTTCCCTTTAAATTCACAGAAGCATAAAGATGAGTAAGCTCTGGGGCTGGTGACAAGCCCTTTGCCAAAGCTCCTCCATAGCTGAAACAGCTCCAGGTGCTCAGCCGCAGGGATGCGGTTGGGCCGCTGATCCAGGCAAAGGCCAGGTCACTTAGAGCCGACCACAGGGAGGACGGGGCCAAGATGGCGGCCTGGGGCCGTGGAGTAGGGAGAGGAGGGGCCTGGGAAGATACAAACCCTGTGCTCCCTCCCCAGCCGACGGTGAGTGGTCCTGGTGAGAGCAGGGAAATGAATATTAAAATCACCCTCGAGGGGAAAGGAGGCCAAGCAGATGTGCAGCTTGGTGGTGGAAGGGGAGGAGACAGAGGCAGAGCCTCACTGTCCTGGGATGCTGATGCATGAGCTTCAAGGGTTTCTTCGTTAAACGTCTCCTCGGAGGATGATAGAGCCTGAATACCTCCAAACCCCATGATCTCCTTTCCTTTCAGTTGGGAGACTGACTCTAGAAAGGTTCAAGTCAAACTCTAGTCTCGGCAGCTTTAGGATTTGAACTCAGATTGTGAAGCTTCTGGCCAAACAAGCTGGATGAATAACCCCAAAGGCCAGGATCTAAGGCATTTTCTGCTTTATCTTTCTCCAGGGGTCAGCTCTGATGGGGAAGGGCTCACAGCAAATACTTGAGGGTAAATGCCAAGCACCTGTGAGCCGCGTGACCCAGCCAGGCTGCCTGCTTGACTGTGGCGTCATCATCCAGAGGAGTAGCCTGAGACACACGGGGGGGCATGTCCCGCCCAGAAGCATAACGGAGGGTCCTGGTGGGAGCTTTCACAAACTTCAAGGCTCCCTCACTGGCCATTCCCTTCCTGCTCACTTGCTCTGGTTATTAATAAAAGTGGCTCTCGGATGTATTAGGGAAAGAAGAACCTGGAAAGCCAATGTAATGAAAGACCTTATTTGCATCACCGAGTCCTGATTGCCTCACCTCCTTTTGGCACCCATGCAGGATATAAAGAAATATTTAGATAAAAACTTAAACCAAGTAGTGCCTTTCCCTTCCCCTTTAAGATCAGACCGGTTTTCAATCTCTCAGTAACCCACCTCCTCCCAAATTTCTGCTCACCTTACATTTCCAATTGCTGCTCTGCTGCAGAGCAGACAATTTGCAAAAACCCTGCCCTAGAACAAAGTTAAGAGAAGGCAAGGAGACAGGATGGTGCTTCCAGGTCCAAAGTCTGTGCTTGGGGTATGGTGACAAACTATATCTACCTACATGGGATCACTAGCATGCAAAAAACATGACCCAGGTTCTACTCTGGATGAGGAGAGAGATTTGTTTGAACACCCTGCCCCACAAAGCCCTGTGATCGTCAGGTGATTTACCAAAGCTGAATGTGTGTTAGAGAATCTCTGGCTGCCTTTGTTTGAAGGAGGTGATTAGTTTTCTGTACTAATTGCAAGTCTCTGCACTGACACACAAACATATACATACATACTGAGTGGTGTCTGAACAAAGGCTTGGCCCATCCATCAGAGCTGAGCATGTTCTTGGAGGGCTAATTGACCATGCATGAGTTTCCTATTGAAAATTAAGGCAAGAAATGTAGAAGGGAAGAAGATAGTTTTTGCAATGAATAATTAAGTCAAAAGATGCTTCTTCCAGGGAAGGTAGGGGGATGGAGAAAACACCATTAGCCATTTTTCCAGTCTTTATGAAAGATAAATGAATCTATCTCTGTAGATTCAGAAATATTCTAAACAGGCATTCAAGGCCCTCCCACATACTCCCCCTTTATGGCTTCCCAACAAGACATGAACTCTGTGATCCAACCAAACCAGGTTGTGTTGTATTCCTGGAACCTGCTTTATTCCCCTTTACCTTTGCTTATATTGTGTCTTGGGCTTCTCTTTTGCCATTACTTCAGTTTGCTGAAACCCAACCAGCCTTTCAAAGCATGAAACTTCCTCAGCCATCTCATACTCAATTTACCCCTTTCCTCCTTTGTGCTCCAACCACATCTGTTTATACGTCTTGCCTGAGCTTGAGTTTTATCTCCTATTGTAGTTACAGAATACATTCCACTTCTGACTAAAAACCACCAGAAGATGGGAACAGTAAATGATGGTTTTTTTCTGCATACTCATGTCCAGTTTTCTCCATAGGACTCCATGAACGTTGTCTAATTTCTCTGAATGTCTATGGCATTTTTTTCATGCTTGATCAAATGAAATTGTGTAAAATGGACCAATGAGTCCTGGCTCTTCTAGGTTGCTGACTAATTCTTTCATTTACCAACAAAATATTCATCAAATCTCTTCCTGGTTCTGTGTCCAGCACTGGGAAGTGAATAAGGTACATATGTTAGTCTCCTAGGATTGCTGTAACAAAGTCCCATAGACTGAGTGGCTTAAACCACAGAAATTTATACTCACAATTCTGGAGGCTGAAAGTGCAAAATCAAGGTGTCTCAAGTTTGGTTTCTTCTGAGCCTCTCTCCTCGGCTTGTAGATGACTGTCTCCTCCCTGTGTCTTCACCTGGTCTTCCCTCTGCAAGCATCTGTGTCCAAATTTCCACTTCTAAGAAGAACTTCAGTCATATTAGATTAAGGCCTACCCTAATGACCTCATTTTAATTTAAGTACCTCTTTAAAGACCCTACCACCAAATATGGTTATAGTCTATGGTGCTGGGGGTTAAGATTTCAGCATAGGAATCTTTGAGGGGACACAATTCAGCCATAAAAGTATGGTTATTGCCTTCACAGAATTTATGGTCCATATATTGACAAGTACACAGGCAGTTATAATGTAGTGTGATCAATGCATGGTAACAGAGAAGATATAGGAGAGTATGGATACATGGGCATTTCATCCTCACTTAGGGGTGGGGTGGAGAAAGCCACCTAGATGAAGTGATGTTTAAGTTGAGACCACTGTTCTCTAAAGAAGTTACAGGAAGTGGGTCTTCCAGTTTCCAGAGTGGATGGCATGGAAGTTCCCCCCAAGTTCAAATCAAGGTGGTGTCCACCCCACTTCTCCATCCCAAACAGGAGTAAGAAACACCAGACAAGGCTAATACCTGCTCTAAGGCCTGGAGCTTTACTCATGCAGTCAGAGGTCTGAAACAATGCTGGCAGGATAGTTTAAGGATATCATTTGAAAAGGAATAAAAAGGCCCAGAAATGACGGTGCCTTTTGGTGGCCTGAGATCTTCCTTCCTGAAAAGCATCAAAGTCTGTTCACGCTCAACATGGACAGATTCCCAAAATAGACATCACTCTTCCTCAGGGCTCTTGTGAAAGGAGGTAAGACAGATTTTAGTGAGACCACTGCAGCAGAGGAGAGAGACTTCAGTGGCAACCCATTCTGAAAAAGCAAAAGGTGACAGTCTTTTTAAATGCCAGGATGTGCCAATGTAGTCCACAGCACCTGGGCAAAGCCTCTTGGGCACTAAGCTTATGGAATCACTCTAGATAATCCTCAGATGTGATTTTCCCTTGAATCATGGGAAGGAAACCAACATTTATCAAGCACCTGCCACATAAAAAATCTTCTCTCAGGCCTTTACATGTGTAATTTCATTTTTTTGACTCAACAATACTATATAATAATATTCTATAATAATACTTCACTATTGTCTTTTATAATACTATGGAAATACTCGACATCCACATTTTAGAGAGGAGAAAAGTGAGGTGACAAGGTTAAATAATTTGATAAAGAATGCATAGCCTGTGAGGGATGGGGCAGGATGTAAAGCTGGGATTGAAGTTCCTGCTTTTTCTTCAGGTTGTACTTCCTAAAGGAAGAGATAGAGAGAAAGAAGGGGAGAGAAAGAGAGAAGAGTATGGTCTGAATGTTTGTGTCCCCCTAAAATCATAATCCCCAAAGGTGATAGGAGGAGTGGGGCCTTTTTGTGATGCTTAAGACATGAGGGTGGAGCCCTCCAGTGTCCTTGTAAAAGGGGCTTCAGAGAAATTCATAGTTCCTTCTGCCATGCAAGGATACAATGCAAAGTCTGCAACCTGGAGGAAGGCCCTCCCCTGACCCTGCTGGCACCTGACCTCAGACTTCCAGCCTCCAGAGCTGTGAGAAATAGAGTTCTATTGTTGATAAGCCACCCAGTCAGTGTTACTTTTTTATGGTGGCCTGAATGGACTAAGATTATCTCCCATCGTTCTTGCTCCCAAAGTTTGTTCACTTTCCCAGGGAGAACTTACTGGAAACAGGGAAGGAAGCAGATGGAGCCTCTGGCAGCCATCACCCCTCAGTACCACCTTTCAGATTGGTTCTCCCCACTCCAGGCATGGTGGGGAACCGGGAATCATGCTTAGAGACAGCATTTCCCTGTCCCGTGGTGACCAGAGGTTCCATCAGAGATTTAGAGGTGAAGCAGAGCCTCGGGTTTGGGAGTCCATGAGGGAATCACCAAAGGCCTGAGAGGCTTCAGCAATGGCCGCAGCAAAGACCCACTGAGGATGTGGGTGGCTGCAGAATGGGCCTGCCAATAACATGTGTGCCTCGGAGGCAGTGGGGTGAGCAAGCATGCCAGATGCATGCCTGCATCTGAGTGAGGCTCTGGTGCGCAGCCCAGGCTCCTCCTGTGGTGCCCAAGGCCCGCCCCTTCTGGTCCCACTGTGCCCCTTTGGCTCATCTCCCACCACAACTATCCGCATGAGTCCCAAACCCCATTCATGCTTCCAGGCCCTGGCCTTTCATGTGCTGCTTCCTCTGTCTGCAATCCACTTCCACCCTTGACCAAATGCTACTCATCACTGGAGCTCCAGTTCCCATGTCACCTCCCCCTTGAAGCCCTCATGGATCCTTCACTTCAAACATCCCATAAGATTAACTGCTGCCTTCTCAGTGCATCCATAATTCATTATGCATAATACTTACGAGTAATCTGTTATCAAATTATTATGCTCACATAGAATTGTTTATTAAGTGACCAAAACAGGCCCTACTCTGAGAATCAGATGTAAAGCAGTCTTATGTATTAGTCAACTTTGGCTAGGTTACTGTAGGACCAAGCAACCCCTCAATGGCTCTGTGCTTTCAGCAACACAGGCTTGCTTCTCACTCGTGATACTTGTACTTCATGGGGCAGCTGCTCTTCTGCTCTTCACTTTGTCCATTCCAGGCCCCAGGCTGAAGACATGGCCACACTCTGGACATACTGATCTTACTGCAGAGGTGAAAGAACAGTGATTAAATCTTGCAGTGCTGTTCAGCGTCTTGGCTTGGACACAAGTAGATCACTTCTGTTCATATTCCATTGCCCTGAGCAGGTAACATGGCCAGGCTTGCTTTGATGGGACAGGGGAGGGGAGGGGATATTTTCCTCTCTCAGGCATGGGAGCAGGGCCACCATGGAATGTAACCCTGTGGAGCTGGGCTTGGTCGAGAAAGGCAGCAAATATTGGGGCGCAATCGCATGCATATCATACTGGGATGAAAACTAAACTTAGGCATTTGCCAGTCAGCCTCACAAGTTCCAGCCTTGACTCAAGGCAGGAAACAGAAAAAAAGCAAACCTTACTACTTTGACACCCATCAAAACACTTTCCCTGGATGGGAATTTATGTCATGGCCTTTGAGTCTAAGAGGCAATGTCTGGGAGAGGAAGAAATTTTACTGTTGAAGACATGTCTATTAGCTATTCAGTGTCCCTGAGGAAACGATCTATCCCCCTGAAAACTCCTCTTTTAGTTTTTAGTTTATGGCTGGGATAAAAGCTGCATCTTTCCATCAGACAGTGAGATGGAGACATTACTTAATTATAGCCTTGGTCACCAAACTATTTAGAGTTAAGCATGTAGCTTCATAGTTCTGGTTGAATTATAGCCTCCCATTTTCCATATGGCTTCGTTTGCTTTCTATGACTTCAGAGTTTTAAATAATATTTTTGAAGTTTTTTTTTCCTAGTTGGAAAAGTAAGCACATTTAATACATAAATTTAGGAAAACAGAAAGCCCAAAGGAGAAGAGTTATCCCTAACATCCCCTCTCCCCCGCCAAAAAACAGCCCTGATGACATTTTGATCTATTCCTTCCAGTATTCTATTTACGTTTATTTACATATAATATACATAACATCTAGTTTTATGCATTATTTAGATTTAAATTTATATTTAACTAAGAGAATAAAATCACCTCCATTTCTCTTCCCTCCCCCACAAGTTCTCCAAAAGAGAGTGGTGACCAGGATGGCCCTTAGAACCAAATTTAAGCCTTTTCCAAACAAAAATTTTAAAGCTTCTGCTGGTTATTTGTGTGGTTGAAGAAGTAGCCAGTTAGAGGTGTGGCGAAGCTGCTTTTTACGTTCTTTTGAATTATTCAGTCTTGAAATAGTGTTTTATAATATTAATAAAGCCTCACTTGGTGTGCAATACAGTAAATAAAGATAGGCCAGTGCTCATTTCAGCAGCACATATACCAAAATTGGAATGATACAGAGAAGATTAGCATGGCCCCTGCACAAGGATGACACACAAATCCATGGAACTGTCCGTACTAAAAATAATAATAATAATAATAATTTTAATAAATAAATAAAGCTAGGCCCAAAAAGTCATGGAGAAGTGTCTAGGCTCAAGCTGGGGTTCCCGGAAGAGTGTGGCTGTGGGTGCACGCTTGCTTCGAAGACAAGAACAGCAGCTGGAAAACAGCAACCCCCTCGGTCAGCAGGGCTACGTACCTACCCTGGGCCCCCTTGCGTGTGCATGAGAGCTTCTCTGCGAGTTTGATGGCTCTTGTACTATTATTTCAACATTTACTAGTGTTGCCATTTAAAGGGCCTTTTTATGTCTTGTAACAATGTCACTCAAGCATTCATAAGTCAGGATACAAGTGCCAGGGCAGAAATACACATCCCAGAATCAATAACTCAGCAGCGGAAGTTAAAGGTAATAAAGCAGCCTGGTGTGCCGCGCGGCTGATTTAGGAGACACTCAGCAGAGATGCAGGCGCAGGGGCCCCACGACACGGGACAGCAGTGCTCCTAGCGGTATTGCGTGTAGTAGCGCACACTGGACACGGCCCGAATGTCCCTCCCCGTGGAGTGGATGACTGATTCCGGCGCCCTCCCACAGAGGAGCCCCGCACAGCGACAGGCTGACGGGCTCCAGCTGTACGCAACCGCACGGATGACCGGCACAACGCTGAGCAAACGCCGCTGGACCCGCGCATAAATACACACTCTGTGGCTTCTATTGTATGAAGCTCAAGAGAGGGGACAAGATCAACTAGAGTTTTCAGAAATGCAACTTGAGGTAGTGAAATTCTGAAGCAAAGCAAGCGATTCCTCATAAAGTCAGACGGTGGTTCCGGTAGGGAAGAGGGTATGGGGTTTGCGGGGTGGGGTTGGCCAGAGGAGACTTCTGGACACTGGAGAAATCCTGTCTCTCGGCCCAGCTGGTGGTTACACAGGTGTCTGCCCCGGGAGAAACTACTAAGTGTGGGTCTTTGCCTGTGTGTTTTGTTGTATGTGTGTTGTATTCCACACTATTAAAGGTTATGGAAACCCTCTCTGACAGGGTGTGAATCTAGTTGCTCTCTGTGAATACTATCCCCTCCCTTCTCTCACTTTACCCTGAGGGGCAACCCCTACAGCCTGTCCTCGACTGAGCACATAGATTCCTAAAGCAAGAACTAGATTCAAAGACCCAGGGAAAGAAGATAGATTAGAAGACCAGTTTCTCCCCTTCCAGAGACTAAATAAAACTGGACATGAGAGTGGGGGAGAGGGTGAAGCATCTGGGAATAGGGGGAAGATGGCAGGAGGAGGTGGGGGGATACTCCTTGGCGGAGGACCTTCACCACACACACACAACCCACACAAACAATCACACCACCCAGAGAAGACACCCTGCCTGCAACAGTCCAGGTTTGTCATGGGAAAACCCAGCACATGCCTTCCACCAGAGAGGAAGGCACTTGGAATTGCCACAGGGAGATGGGGGCAGAAGAGAGACCCTTGGCCACTGACTAAGCCAGCCCCCAATGGAAGCAGTAGAAATGTCCCCAGCATCAAGAGCCATGGAGAACCCTTTACTATTACAGACATCTTGCCCCATGGGGATCAAAAATGACACTGCTATGAACTGGAGAGATTAGTATGGCTTCCCCACCTCATAGTCTCCATAGACAGAACTGAAACTTTGGCCTCACCTATTGGTAGCATCACCACTTTCCCAGAGTAAGAAGGTCATCTGCATTCGGCTTTCAAAACATTTGCAACCGTTATTTAAACTCAATTCTGTGTTTAAATGACTTTCATGCTGGTTGCCATTCTCTTTTTGTGCCCAATAAGGCAACTTTGGATTCTTTACCAATGATACGTGCTTTCAGGGCCTGGCCTGCTTCCTCCTTAGCTTTCCAAGCACAGTTTGGTGGCTGGTGGTATCCTCAAGTCACTGCCTATCTGAGGAGGCCTCCCTTGTGACATAAAACGTAAGTGTGTACCACAACTCCTCTTCCGGTCGGACTCTGTTGTCATTTGTCCATGTCATCTCCTACTTAAAGCTGCAAAAGGTAAGCCTGACTTTTATTCTTTTGCTGTTAGCTTGCTCTTTCTGGAGCATGTGTGGGTGATAGTGCCTTTATCCTTGGAGTTCAAGAATTTCACCAGACTATTACTAGGTGTTGTGTTTTCTTTTTTTTTTTTTTTAGCTGAGTCCTGGGGGTGTTTTTGATCTGCAGATGCCCATCTTTCTACAGCTCAGTGGGGTTTTACCCTGCTGTTTCTTTGAAGGCCACTCTTACTGTCTGTGCTCTGATCTCTCTTTCAGTGGCACAGGTTTTCAGACTGTCCACTCTCCATTGTCTGTCCCCCAGAGCTGCCCTCACCTCTCTGAGCCCTCATCTCTGATCACTTTATCCTTTACTGAGCAGTCTTCTCAAACTGACAGCCATTTATGGCCTTGTAAATGGGCTGATTATTCAAATAAGTAAGTATTTGACCTATTTCCTCCCCTCCAGCTCCCATAGAGTAACTTTTCCTCTGTACATTTTGCCCAAGCTAAACTCCATCCAGCTGGCAATGAAACAAGAGGCAAGGTGTTACATCCCAGCCCCAAGTAGATACCGTTACAAGATCACTGCATGCATCAGCCATAGCTGGGCAGACTGTCAGAGACCCCAGAACAGCCCACGTCCCAACCTCCTTGCATATTTGTTATACATCAGATATCTGACCTCCAAAGCACAGCCAAGAGGAAAATCAGAAGCTGGTCCTCCACTAGAGAACTATCCAGATGCTCCATTTCTGACACTGGCCATCACAACCAGCTCTGCAGGCCCTGACCACTCACTAACTCATTGGCCATCCAAGCAGGCGATAAAATTGCCCCTCTAATTAGGTAAACAAGAGCTGAGTGGAAATGTCATCTGTGACTGGATCTTAGTGTGGCCTCTGAATCATAGGGATTACAGTCACTCCAAGGAATTGAAATTATGTCTATTATTCAAGGATTGGAGGGGTTTCAGGGAAAACACATTACTAACTTTTACCATTTTCTGAGAGACCCACAATTGTCTCTCTAAGGCTTTTCTCTTTAAGGAATCCCTGGCAACAGAGTTCCAATCATTAAGTAGCTCTCTTACCCAACACCCTCAACATAGCAAATACCAGGCTTTATGTGTGGTCGTACTGGTCATAAGCTTTTGAAATGTAAATGATATTTTAAACTGTCTTCTTTATCTATAAAGGCATCTCACATCCTCTCTGGAAAGAGATATAGTAAAAATTATAAAGGTCTTTGCAACCTAAATGGCCTTGGATTCACAAGCTTATCAATACAAATGTGCTTACATTAATGTTAGTGCTTCAATCACAGTTCTTAAATCCTGATAGAATGAAGTTCTCATCTACTCATGTGGAAAATCTAATCTCCTGATGAATTTAGCCAGGTGTTTTAGCCTGTGTTCTCCCAAAAGACAAAGCCTGAGGCAAGGGCTTATGTGCAGATATTTTATTTTGGGGAGTAATCCCAAGGAACAGGAGTATAATCTGGAGGGGGTAAAATGGAAGGGAGCAAAAGCCAGTCCATGCCTGTGATGTTAAGCTGGTCGACCACCATGAGAAAGGGGGCAGGGACCTCCAGCATACAGCCACCTGGCGTGCACCACAGGATTGTTTTTCCTGGGAAGGGAAAGGGTAGGGTATAAATGCCAGCTACTATCCACCAATAGTCAAGGAGTGCCCCGTGGGTGCTAGTCCTCTCATGTATCCAGGATTGCACAGGTGCCTGTGTCAGAATGGCTGCATGGCTCCTGCCAACATCCCAAGAGAAAGAAGCTTCAGGGAAGAAAGCAAGAGATACCCGGTATGGCATGGCCCAAGAGAGGTGGTTCTGATTTACACCTGCAGGTAGCTCGTTGCCACAGCAACAGCCAGACTAAAACTTAGGCTGAAGGAATACGGAGTAGAGCATGAGACACGTCCTGCATGGGCATTTGCAAGAACTGGGACTTCTGGGGGTCTTTTCAGTGTTTACTGTTACCCCTAGCAAAGCCAGTGCTACTTAGCCACCGGCTACTGAAGAGGAATCACCACCCTGTGTCCTGGGAAAGAGATGGAGATTGTAGAGATAGAGATAGAGAGTTAATGAAACTAGATGCACGGAACATTTTCTAAATAATCATAAGTTTAACATAAATATAAAAGTATTCTTCTGGGCACATCTATACAAATTCTTGCCACTCTCACTGAAAACATGGGAAATAGGGATCACCTCCATTCCATAGATTAGAAAGGCAAGTTTCAGACAAGCACTGCTCTCAGGATTACACCACTGGTGAGTAGCCAAGCCAGGGTTTGGATTTAGAAATATCTGATGCAAAAACAGCTGCATCCTATATTATACAGGATGCTCAATATTTTGGATTTTAACTTTCATAAAATCTATTCAACTTCACTACTTGACCCAACAAACTGGCTTGAACATTCTTTTTCTTGTTTAGTTGGTTGGTTTTATTTTAACTTGTGTGAGAGCTTCAGGCTTTCTTTCTGATTAGCTGATGATTAATGCTGTGTTGCCATATGAAAATATAAACATAGCAGGGAAGGTGTTTGGGACAACGCAAGCGGAGCTGGTACAGACCAGCCCCACCCCGGCCAAAACAAATAGAAATTTTGCATACAATATAACGGCAAGAAATGTAATGCAGAGGTAGGTTCAAAACTAAGAAGGTGAAATCCTCAACTGCTGAATACAATGAGAGAAAGGAAAAATAGAATGGAAAACCAAGTTGACTCTATGGGGAACCACCTGGTTTCTTCCCCAGATCATAGGTTCCATGGGTTCTAATTGCTACATGGGGACAGAACGTATGTGTTCAGAGCTAAGAAAAGTGGGGAGTTAAAACTGAACAACATGCATGAAGAGCAGAGATTTAAAACACTTTCCCATCCTTAAAAAGGGAATAGATGAATAGGGAGACTCAAGGAAGTTTACTCTCTATTGAAGCTTTTGTAAAGAAAGTTATCTATAAAATATCCAAATTTCAGGCAAGTTCCTCATGAAGGTGTGAAACAAAATAACATTATTTGAAAAATAGAGGAACTACAAGCCAAATATTTTACACAAAAACCTTTGCAGGTCAGTGGATCCTGTAAATGGCATCAACCGAAAGAAATATATAACTGCTCCAAGGGGAAAAAAACATACAACCCAGAGCATGAAGATTTCCCACAGAAATAAGCCCCCCTGACTGATGTAAATCCACCATACAGAATTGCCAAAATATGAGAAAATGAACCATACTGAGGGAGAGTGAGGAGATCTATCTTTGAAGAGATTTAGCTCCCAAGAAGTGCATAGAATGGAAGAAGAAAGAGAATATGAAATGGTAGATTTGAAATAACTAAAGAGTTAATAGTTTAAAAGGAAAGTATAATGAAGAACAGATAAGTGTGAAAAAGGAAGAGGCAAATTTGGAAAGAAGCTAATAAAACTTCTTTAAGTCAGAAGGAAAAAAATCATGAATATTTAAACCTCAGTGGATGGGTTAAACACAGGATCAGAAAGAAAAAAAAACTGTAGGGATCACTGATGAATTGGAAGACAGATTTGGAGAAATCACCAGAATGCACAAAATATGTGTGGTTAATTCTCAAAAAAGGAAAACCACATGGCCCATAAAATGAGAAAACTTAAAATGCTTAGACATAGTAGTGATCAGGAAAATGTAAATAAGAACAATAGGATACAACTTCCCACCTGGCAATGTGACAAAAATAAGAGTATAACAACAGAGAAATAGAAATCGCCATAATATTGCCAACAGGAATATTAACTGGTACAACCCCTTTGGCAGTATCCATTAAAGTTGAAGATTTGCAATCCATGCCATGAAAATGCATTCCTAAGTGCATTTTTTCAGAACTCTCACATCCATGCAGAGATTGAAATATGATGTTCATTTGTCAATTTACATAAAAGTGAGATATTAGGAATAATCTAAGTACTCACCAACAGGGAAATAGGAGAATTAACTAAAATATATTCCATAATGGAATATCATGCAGCAATTAAAACATGAGCTAAACTTTACAAATCAATATGAAAAATCTCAAAAACATAACATTGAAGAAAAAATTGCCAAAGGATGGTGTATTATAACATTAATATAAAATTTACAACATAAAGAGCAGTGCTAACATTCTTATGAATACTCACATAAGAACATGGATGAGAAGGAAAAATGCCAATTTCAGAATCATGCATTCCTCTGATGAGAGAGAGGGACTAAGGTCAGAAGAGTCCCAGTGGGGCTTGAACTGTTATCTGTAATGTTAGCTCTTGAAAGAAATTTCATGTATGTAATAAAGTTGGTTAAATGCTAATCTGTGTAATCACAGCAATGGTTACATGAGAGTTCCTAATCTTATTCTCAGCATTCCCCTATATGTTTGAAATTATTTTATAATTTAAAGAAAAGCATGATGGAAGCATAGGAAGGGAGCAATTTTAGAGATTCATGAGTGGAGATCTTGATAAGGGCAAAAGATAGGAGTCTTGTCTTGAGAGTTAATCACTGTTGCTTGTTATTTCACAATGAATTGTCCACAGCCTACTGCCTAGGACTCTCCCAAGAAACTATGAGCAAATCCAACAATGTTCAGTCTTTTCTGTAGTTTTTACTGGAAAACAGCTTCCAATTTCACAGACATTCATTTTTATGCATATATGAAACCTACTTCCTAGGTACTAATCTCTTAAGAGAATTTTTATGATTGATACAAGTCATAAACTAAAATTAGTACATTGTTGGTGTTTTCCAAGGATTTTAAGTCAGTACTCTATTAGAAAATTTGCCTGTGATCCAAACCAGGTACACACTTCTAATATGCATGTGTTCTGAATTATGCCAAAATTTAATCACTAGAAGCAATAATACTTATTTTACTCATAATTCTGTAACTGGCAGGACTAATTGTGAACAGTTTGTCTCAGCATCACGTGTGGTGGCTTAAAGGCTGGGGGCTCCTGCATCTTGAGGCTCATGCACTCATAAGCCTGGTGGCTGATGCCAGCCATTGGTCAAGACTTCAGCTGAGGCCTTGGGCTGAAGCATCTCCAAGGGCCTCTCCTTTTTGCCCGGGCTTCCTCATAGCATGGTGGCTGGGTAACCAGAAATATTGTAGTGTACATTTTTATAAAATGCAGCATGCACAGACATACAAAGTAGTCATCTATACAATCCTCTCCAACTTAACAATTTTATGAAAGGACATCTGTGTGTGTGTGTGTGTGTGTGTGTGTGTCCTCAATACCTTCTTAAGTTAACCATAGTTTTCAGTTGCTGCTATTTTTTCTTTTTAATTTTAAATTACAATTTTATAATTAGTCCATAATTATCAGTTTAGTTAGCTGTGGGTTATTTGCTTCGCTTACATTAATCATGCATATTTATATCAATGGTTTGGTATATAGCTTTATAATAATTAGAAATTAAGATCTGTACATGGTGTTTCAAGCATGTGGCATCAATAAATGTATGGATAATCACATCGCTCCAAACATACTCATACAATGAATTATGTGCTGCCCGTGAATTCATGCTCTTTAAATAACTTATAATATATTATCATGTGTAATTAAAGTACTTTTAAGTCTATATGCATTTTATGATATAAATGTACAAGCTCATCCTGAAAGTGATTTATTCAGCCCTTTGTATAATGATTAAAGTGAATTATTTTCTCATTTGATAATGTGAAAGGGAGGAAGTGAAACAATGCTGTTTTTCCTACCCAAGGGGCTCTAGGAGGTACTCAGCAAGGTTTGTTGAACTAATCTGAACTTGCATAACTCATTCATTCATTCACTCATTTATTCATTCAAGACAGGGACTGATTTGTTGAGGAAGGTGAAAGAGAGAAAGGAACCAATGATGCCCCCCCCCAGGTTTCAGGTGTAGGAAACAGAGTGAATGGTGGCATTTTTCCTAAGATAGGGAGGACAGAAGGAGGGGCAGGTGTCAACCTCTCCAGGGCTGTGACCTCATCTGTGTAATGGGAACCACCTACATGCCCTACAAATCTTCTTATCAGGGTTGTTATTTAGGTTTTAGAATCTTCCTACACTGATGAGGTATCAACAGTTACCAGATCACACTGGGCTCGGGTTATGAACAACTAAGACACTCCCTTCACCAGTCAGTGGCATAGGCCAGGGAAATCATATGGAAAGCATGGAGAAAACCACAGATTCTTCATGTAACCCAACAAAAATAAAACTTTTAGAAACATATATACATGGCAGTTTGTTAGTGTTAGATTCAGGGACCTGTGATTTGACATTGTTTTGCAACAAGAATGGGTTACACTGATCCATCCCCTTGTCCACAAATTCACCAGAACTATGTAAATATTGTAAAACTGGTGAGAAGGGAAGTGTGCAGCTGATTGTACCTCAACAGGACAGGACCTGTGTCCTTAGGATCTCAAGCACCCCTCTTCAACCTGCAAAACAAATTAGGAAGAAAAGTATCTCAGATTCCCATACAAATATGTGCTTTCTTGACCACCACCTTCCAGCCTGCTTACTTTAGAACTCCCGTCCACCACCTCATCAATTCCATTAGACCCATTAATTCTACCATTTTTCATTATCTGTCTCCTTTCTCAAGTCCTCACTTCCTTCGTGACACAGTTTAGGTTCTGTGTGTGCCTCACCACAATGGCCCCTTTACAGACACCTCTTCTGCCATCTCCCATGGGAGGCACTCAGCTTGCAGGTCCCATTCCTCACTGACTCCAAGCACGACCTCTTCTATGCCCACACTCAGGAAGCAGCACACTGCTGGAAGAGAAATCCCACAATCCTGATAACTGAACTCAATTATATTTATGACCATGTATCTCAAATTAGTGCTCAACCCTGGCCAACAATCCTGGCCTCTTACCCTGAGATGCTACCACAACTTCTTTCTTGTCAGACCTCAGAACACCTCCCTCCCACCTGAGCTGACAGGATCATCTTGTGCTTCTTTGAGAAAATAGGAACAGTCAGATGAGAATTACTCCCCTCTTCCTTTATCAAATCCAGCTGTCTCCTGGCATTCATGCTGAAATACTCTGCCTCCCACCCAGTCACAGGGGACAAATTGTCCCTGATCCTATCAAAGGCCACTTGAGCTTTATAGTTTCTCCTCTTTCAGCCTCTTGAGGACTTTATTACTACAGTTATCCCCTATCTTTCTATAACTTCAATTGATTCCTCTATCCTGAATCACAGAAATGTGGTCTGCTATCTTCCATTTTAAAGGCACTCTATCCTGGCTCCATCAGTCTTCCAATATCTGGCCCATTCTGAGCTCCCTTTCCTGGTAAAATTTATCAAAAATTTTTCTAAAGTGATTGGATCTTATTCCTCATCTCTCATCAGTCAGTTGAAAGGATCTTCATGTAATTTAGTCCCACCTCATTTCTTAGGTAAAGAAACTGAGACCCATCCATATGTCCCTGTGTTAGATTCTCACAGCTCATCAGTGGCAAAGTCAAGTCCAGAACTCTTGTCTCTTTCAGGCTGTTCACACACACACACACACACACCTTTGCTCCCACCCCTTAGCCTGCTGACTTTACTTAATTAAAACCAATATCAGAATAGGTTTCCAATTCACATTTCCCTGAAATAACCCAGGTGAGTCAGTTGCTCATATCTCCTGCTCCTCCCCAATCCATGCCTAAGTTCAGACCTTCCATCACCGCTACACGGGTTCTACAGGTATCTGTGCACCCAAGAGAGGCAGAAGTATGAGTCTGCCACTCACATTCTCTTCCACATCCCTTGTTTCCCCAAGCTCAAATTGAGTAAATCATATCTGCAATTCAACTCTTAATCAAGAGGCCCGTGAATCTGACTTCGGAGACTTACTTTTATGGCTCCTCATGTGTCAGGTAGGAAAATGAAGAATGTCTTACTTGCTCCACCGCAATGCTCATATGCAATAAATCACAGAGGCATGGCAGTACAATGAGACTGTATTTCAGGAAGCCAAATGCAGGGGGAGGGACCTGGCACAGCCATGGCAGGAAGAGATAAAGGAACAAAAGGCAAAGCCCTGACACACAGGAGTTTGGGAAACATGCATTCTGGAATCCCTGCTGACACTGAACTAGGAGTAGGTGTTTCACTCCCAGAGTTTTCTCAGTAACAGACCTGGGGCAACTGAATACAGCTGCCACTGGCCAGGAAGTCTCCTGCTGGAGAGAAAGGCTTCAACTCCACAAACCGGAGGGAGGAATCTAGCCGATTCCTGCCTTGTCAGTCTGCTAGGCTCCCTTTTGCCATGCTGTCATTCACATGGTTAGGATTACCTTGACCAATGAGATACCTGCGTCAGGTGTTTCCCAAGCTGAGGGCCACTCACATTCACACTCCTTGCTCTCTTCATTCCTCTACTTCCTGGCTCCACACCTGGTTGGCATGAGCAGCTTCTGGACTCTTCTTTTTCTTTATTTGGTTATCAGGATGACCAACCCACTTTCTGTAATTGGCTTCCTTCTCAACCTTGAGAGCCCTTCTGATTTTATTGATCAACCCAGAAAGTCCCCCTGTCTTTTGTAGCTCCTTAGGTCCTTGATTCTCCTTTCTTTGTCAGAGTTGGTGGGGATGGGAGGTGGAGAAGAATTCTTACAGAAGCTTCTTCAGAGAAAACTCTATCATTAGTTAACCAACTTTTCAGTTAGGAATACCTTAACAGAAACCCAACCTACAATGGCTGAACAAAATAACATTTTCTTTTTCTCATACAACTCAAAGCCCAAATGTAGACCCTTTAAGGCTAGTGCTATGCTCCATAATGCCGTCAGAGACCTAGTTCCTGCCTATCTTTCTGCTCAGCCATCAGTTAGTGAGTGCTTCTTGCCTGTGGATACAGTGTGGCTGCTCTGCATCCCACATCACATCTAAGTTCCAGGAAGACATAAAAAGAAGGCTCTTCTGCAGGTCTTCGGTAAGCTTACTCATGCTTCTGAGTTCAACTCGTCCATGATGGCCTTCCTCTCATGTGTGATGGTTGGTTGCCTGTCAGCTGGGGTGACAAAGGAACTATGTGTCTGTCATCATCCAACAGGCTAGCCTGGGCTCTTTCACTTGGTGGTGGTCACAGCTTCTCAAGAGAGGGCAATCTCCAGTGGGTAGGCACTTTTCAAACCTCTACTTGCCTCTCATTTGCAAACATACCATTGGCCAAAGAGAATCCCAGAGCTCATGTGAGAAGGGCATGGATCCTGCAAGGGGAAAAATTTGTAGCTGTTTTAGCAATCTACATTACAGCCAATTATAACTGAAGAAATTTGCATTACAGCCAGTTATAATGGAACCTACTTTGATCCAACAAAAGTTAACTATTCATAAGAAAAAATCCCATCCTCTGGAAGAGTCATTCCAGAAGATGATCATCAAAAAATTTCAACAAAGATCCTGATGCTGTTGCAGTTGTAGCTGCATTCATCCCACCGGTTCCTGGACTTGCCATTGGAATGAAGAAGGAGATATCTACGCTGGCCTGTGCATACAGTAAAACAACAAATTTGACTGGATCTATACTGTTGGAACTCAACCAAGAATTAGGAGAAGTGCAAGTTGCAGCACTCCAAAATCGTGCGACTGTAGACTATCTACTGTTAAAAGAACATATGGGATGTGAACAGTTCCCAAGAATGTGTTGTTTTAATTTGTCTGATTTTTCTCAAACTATTCAAATTCAGTTAGACAATATCCATCATATCATTGATAAGTTTTCACAAATGCCTAGGGTACTTAACTGGTTTTCTTGGTTTCACTGGATATGGCTGGTAATTGTAGGTGAGCTTTTGTTATGTAGCTGTATTCCTATTATGTTAATGTGTGTATGCAATTTAATTAGTAGTTTAAAACCTATATATGCTTATGTTACTCTACAAGAAGATATGTCAAAGAAATAATCAATCTTCCCATGTTTTCTTCCATCTGCTACTTCTATAGCTTTTCTTCTTCCTTCCTAATTACAACCCTTTAGTAGAATTCATGCCTCATATCGAAATTACCGAGTATCATAATTCTTCCAAGTGGTAAAGATACCTCAAGACAAATGCTAGGCATAGAAGCCACAGGGCATAAATTTGCAAAGAAGTAAAAAAGCTAACCTTTTCAAACAATATTGCTTCTCTCTCACTTACCAACTTTACATTTCCCTGTATGGCCCCCGAAGATGACTGGTTAGCCAGAGACAGGTAAGATTCCTCAAGGGAGGAACAACCTAAGACAGGCACAGTCGCAGGGGGGCCATCAGGTGAGAAATTGGGGATCAACAGAGGTGAGGCTTAGAACCTCACCCCCCCTGTTTTGAGAGAAATCTTCTGCATCCATGGATGTTTTGTTGCCCTTGTCTAGCTTGGATTAATACTTAGTCTATAGGCACAGACTTGATCATCTACATTTGCCCTCTTACAGCACTAAGTTATGTTTTCTACCTTTATCTTGCATCTACTTACCACTTCAGCATTTTATTAAAATAATAATAATAATAAGGGAGAAATGTGGGATTCACATATAAATCAAGTATAAAAATCAAACAAATAATCATATCTGACTTGATTGTTTATAGTTCATGATGTGTGATCAAAACCGAAAGTTTCTGTGATATGACTGCCCTTGCACTGTTCACCATGTAAGAACTTATTCACTATGTAAGAACTTGTTCATCATGTAAGAACTTGTTCGTTATGCCTTCAGAGGATTGGAGACTGTTGAGAATTAGGCTTGGGGTTGATTAATGATTGTGCATTGAGTCCCCTATACAGAATTTTATTGTTGTTAACAACCATTTGATCAATAAATATGAGAGATGCCCTCTCAAAAAAAAATAATAAAATAAAATAAACACAATTAAGCCCTCCTAAATTTTAAAAAGAGAAAAAAAAGAAAAAAATCAATTCTTTTTCTTCCATAAGCTGACTTACATACATATCTAGGATGTCTTCTTCAAAAGTTTGATCCATTTTTCAAGGAGATTGCACTTCTTAAAATGCTCCTCTCTAAATCTGTTTCATGGAATAACTAAAATATCCTTATTTCTTAAGCAGTTGGTGTCTTACCATAAAGAAAGGTATGGCAAATCCAGACCCAAAAGTACACAGTCGTCAGAGTAAGTACCACTTGTTTCCCGCTGGCAACGGCAAGGTGTTCCTGTCCCCACAGTGGACCCTGCAGACCGCAGAGCCTGGGAACCTCTGATGCTCGGTCCCTGTGCAGCGCTGTCAGAAGCTCTGTGAAAGGCACTGAGGCCAAAGCAGAAGAAATGGCAGTACCTCACCAAGTCTTCCTGTTTTTTTTGTTTTTTTTTTTTTTTTGAGAGGGCATCTCTCATATTTATTGATCAAATGGTCGTTAACAACAATAAAAATCAGTATAGGGGGGTCAACGCTCAATGTACAATCATTAATCCATCTCAAGCCACATCTCGTCAGTCTCCAATCTTCTGAAGCATAACGAACAAGTTCTTACATGGTGAACGAATTCTTACATAGTGAATAAATTCTTACATGGTGAACAGTACAAGGGCAGTCATCACAGAAACTTTCGGTTTTGATCATGCAATATGACCTATAAACAATCAGGTCAAATATGAATATTCGTTTGATTTTTGTACTTGATTTATATGTTGATCCCACATTTCTCTTATTATTATTATTTTTATTTTTAATAAAATGCTGAAGTGGTAGGTAGATGCAAGATAAAGGTAGAAAACATAGTTTAGTGCTGTAAGAAGGCAAATGTAGATGATCAGATGATCAGGTGTGTGCCTATGGACTAAGTATTAATCCAGGCTAGACAAGGGCAGCAAGACATCCACGGATGCAGAAGATTTCTCTCAAAGCAGGGGGCGTGAGGTTCTGAGCCTCACCTCTGTTGATCCCCAAATTCTCACCTGATGGCCCCCCTGCGACTGTGCCTGTCTTAGGTTGTTCCTCCCTTGAGGAATCTTACCCGTCTCTGGCTAACCAGTCATCTTCCGGAGCCATACAGGGAAATGTAAAGTTGGTAAGTGAGAGAGAAACCATATTGTTTGAAAAAGTTAGCTTTTTAGTTCTTTGCAGATTTATGCCCTGTGGCTTCTATGCCCAGCATTTGTCTTGAGGTATCTTTACCACTTGGAGGAATTATGATACTCGGTAAATTCGATATGAGGCACGAATTCTATTTAAGGGTTGTAATTAGGAAGGAAGAAGAAAAGCTATAGATGTAGCATATGAAGGAAACATGGGAGGATTGATTATTTCTTTGACATATCTTCTTGTAGAGTACCTTAAGTATGTATAGGTTTTAAACTACTAACTAATTTGCACACACATATTAACATAATAGGAATACGGTGACATAAACAAAGCAAATCTATAATTACCATCCATCTCCAGTGAAGACAAGAAAACCATTTAGGCACCCTAGGCATTTGTGAAAATTTATCTATGATATGATGGATATTGTCCAACTGTACTTGAACCATCAGACAAATTAAAGCAGCCCATTTCTGGGATCTGTTCACATCCCATATGTTCTTTTAACCATAGATAGTCTATAGTCATGAGATTTTGGAGTGCTACAACTTGCACCCCTCCCAACTCCTGGTTGAGTTCCAACAGTACAGATCCGGTCAAATTCGTTGTCTCACTGTATGCACATGCCAGCCTAGACATCTCCCTCCTCATTCTTACGGCAAGTCCAGGAGACGGTGGGCTGGATGCAGCCACAACCGCAGCATCGTCCGGATCCCTGTGGAGGCTTTTTGATGATCATCCCCCGGCACAAGTCCTCCAGAGAGTGCTGATGCCGGAAGCTCCTCCTCATATCGTATCTTAGTTCATTTTCTGGGTATCCAAGCTAGGCCCTGATCTTCTGCGTAGAAACAAACAGACCCTTTGCCCACACTTTGACATGCCCTCTATACCACTGTGCAGAACTCATTGGAGGTCAGCACACAGGAACTGCTTTTTTTTTTTTTTTTTTTTTAATTAAGAGAAAGGAATATTATCAGAAAAGAGTACCTCCATAGCTGATCATCTGACACCCTTTAAGTGATCAACATTAAGGATATTTAAAGCATGCGTTGATCTTTGATTTACCAATAGTTTTATCCTGTTAAGGAGTAATCCCCCTTTTCTTTCTTTCTTCCTTTTTTTTTTAATTTTTAATCTACACTTACATGAAGAATACTATGTTTACTATGCTCTCCCCTATATCAGGTCCCCCATAACAACCACATTACGGTTACTGTCCATCAGCTTAGCAAAATGTTGTAGAGTCACTACTTGTCCTCTCTGTGTTGTGCAGCCCACCCTCCCCTTTCTCCCTCCCCCCCATGCATGCTAATCTTAATACCTCCCTTCTTCTTCCCGCCCCTTATCCCTCCCTGCCCACCCATCCTCCCCAGTTCCTTTCCCTTTGGTACCTGTTAGTCCATTTTTGGGTTCTGTAATTCCACTGCTGTTTTGTTCCTTCAGTTTTTCCTTTGTTCCTATACTCCTCAGATGAGTGAAATCATTTGGTATTTCTCTTTCTCCGCTTGGCTTATTTCACTGAGCATAATACTCTCCAGCTCCATCCATGTTGCTGCAAATGGTTGGATTTTTCCACTTCTTATGGCTGAGTAGTATTCCATTGTGTATATGTACCACATCTTCTTTATCCATTCATCTACCAATGGACATTTAGGTTGCTTCCAATTCTTGGCTATTGTAAATAGTGCTGCGATAAACATAGGAGTGCATCTGTCTTTCTCAAACTTGATTGCTGCGTTCTTAGGGTAAATTCCTAGGAGTGGAATTCCTGGGTCAAATGGTAGGTCTGTTTTGAGCATTTTGATGCACCTCCATACTGCTTTCCACAATGGTTGAACTAATTTACATTCCCACCAGCAGTGTAGGAGGGTTCCCCTTTCTCCACAGCCTCGCCAACATTTGTGGTTGTTTGTCTTTTGGATGGCAGCTATCCTTACTGGTGTGAGGTGATACCTCATTGTAGTTTTAATTTGCATTTCTCTGATAATTAGCGATGTGGAGCATCTTTTCATGTGTCTCTTGGCCATCTGTATTTCTTTTTTGGAGAACTGTCTGTTCAGTTCCTCTGCCCATTTTTTAATTGGGTTATTTGTTTTTTGTTTGTTGAGGCGTGTGAGCTCTTTATATATTCTGGACGTCAAGCCTTTATCGGATCTGTCATTTTCAAATATATTCTCCCATACTGTAGGGTTCCTTTTTGTTCTATTGATGGTGTCTTTCGCTGTACAGAAGCTTTTCAGCTTAATGTAGTCCCACTTGCTCATTTTTGCTGTTGTTTTCCTTGCCCGGGGAGATATGTTCAAGAAGAGATCACTCATGTTTATGTCTAAGAGGTTTTTGCCTATGTTTTTTTCCAAGAGTTTAATGGTTTCATGACTTACATTCAGGTCTTTGATCCATTTTGAGTTTACCTTTGTATATGGGGTTAGACAATGGTCCAGTTTCATTCTCCTACATGTAGCTGTCCAGTTTTGCCAGCACCATCTGTTGAAGAGACTGTCATTTTGCCATTGTATGTCCATGGCTCCTTTATCAAATATTAATTGACCATATATGTTTGGGTTAATTTCTGGGGTCCTTAATCTGTTCCACTGGTCTGTGGCTCTGTTCTTGTGCCAGTACCAAATTGTCTTGATTACTATGGCTTTGTAGTAGAGCTTGAAGTTGGGGAGTGAGATCCCCCCTACTTTATTCTTCTTTTTCAGGATTGCTTTGGCTATTCGGGGTCTTTGGTGTTTCCATATGAATTTTTGAATTATTTGTTCCAATTCATTGAAGAATGTTGCTGGTAATTTGAGAGGGATTGCATCAAATCTGTATATTGCTTTGGGCAGGATGGCCATTTTGATGATATTAATTCTTCCTAGCCACGAGCATGGGATGAGTTTCCATCTGTTAGTGTCCCCTTTAATTTCTCTTAAGAGTGACTTGTAGTTTTCAGAGTATAAGTCTTTCACTTCTTTGGTTCGGTTTATTCCTAGGTATTTTATTCTTTTTGATGCAATGGTGAATGGAATTGTTTTCCTGATTTCTCTTTCTATTGATTCGTTGTTAGTGTATAGGAAAGCTACAGATTTCTGTGTGTTAATTTTGTATCCTGCAACTTTGCTGTATTCCGATATCAGTTCTAGTAGTTTTGGAGTGGAGTCTTTAGGGTTTTTTATGTACAGTATCATATCATCTGCAAATAGTGACAGTTTAACTTCTTCTTTACCAATCTGGATTCCTTGTATTTCTTTGTTTTGTCTGATTGCCGTGGCTAGGACCTCCAGTACTATGTTAAATAACAGTGGGGAGAGTGGGCATCCCTGTCTGGTTCCCGATCTCAGTGGAAATGCTTTCAGCTTCTCGCTGTTCAGTATAATGCTGGCTGTGGGTTTATCATATATGGCCTTTATTATGTTGAGGTACTTGCCCTCTATTCCCATTTTGCTGAGAGTTTTTAGCATGAATGGATGTTGAATTTTGTCAAATGCTTTTTCAGCATCTATGGAGATGATCATGTGGTTTTTGTCTTTCTTTTTGTTGATGTGGTGGATGATGTTGATGGATTTTTGAATGTTGTACCATCCTTGCATCCCTGGGATGAACCCCACTTGGTCATGGTGTATGATCCTTTTGATATACTGTTGAATTCTGTTTGCTAATATTTTATTGAGTATTTTTGCATCTACATTCATCAGGGATATTGGTCTGTAATTTTCTTTTTTGGTGGGGTCTTTGCCTGGTTTTGGTATTAGGGTGATGTTGGCCTCATAGAATGAGTTTGGGAGTATTCCCTCTTCTTCTATTTTGTGGAACACTTTAAGGAGAATGGGTATTATGTCTTCTCTGTGTCTCTGATAAAATTCCGAGGTAAATCCGTCCGGCCCCGGGGTTTTGTTCTTGGGTAGTTTTTTGATTACTGTTTCAATTTCTTTGCTTGTAATTGGTTTGTTTAACTTTTGTGTTTCTTCCTTGGTCAGTCTTGGGAGGTTGTATTTTTCTAGGAAGTTGTCCATTTCTTCTAGGTTTTCCAGCTTGTTGGCATATAGGTTTTCATAGTAGTCTTTAATAATTCTTTGTATTTCTGTGGAGTCTGTTGTGATTTTTCCATTCTCATTTCTGATTATGTTGATTTGTGTTGACTCTCTTTTTCTCTTAATAAGTTGGGCTAGAGGCTTATCTATTTTGTTTATTTTCTCAAAGAACCAGCTCTTGGTTTCGTTGATTTTTGCTATTGTTTTATTCTTCTCAATTTTGTTTATTTCTTCTCTGATCTTTATTATGTCCCTCCTTCTGCTGAATTTAGGCCTCCTTTGTTCTTCTTTTTCCAGTTTTAATAATTGTGATGTTAGACTATTTATTTGGGATTGTTCTTCCTTCTTCAAGTGTGCCTGGATTGCTATATACTTTCCTCTTAAGACTGCTTTCGCTGCATCCCACAGAAGTTGGGGCTTAGTGTTGTTGTTGTCATTTGTTTCTATATATTCCTTGATCTCTATTTTGATTTGTTCATTGATCCATTGATTATTTAGTAGCATGTTGTTAAGCCTCCATGTGTTTGTGAGCCTTTTTGCTTTCTTTGTAGAATTTATTTCTACTTTCATACCTTTGTGGTCTGAAAAATTGGTTGGTAGAATTTCAATATTTTGGAATTTACTGAGGCTCTTTCTGTGAGCTAGTATGTGGTCTATTCTGGAGAATGTTCCATGTGCACTTGAGAAGAATGTATATCCTGTTGCTTTTGTATGTAGAGTTCTATAGATGTCTATTAGGTCCATCTGTTCTAGTGTGTTGTTCAGTGCCTGTGTGTCTTTACTTATTTTCTGCCCGGTGGATCTATCCTTTGGGGTGAGTGGTGTGTTGAAGTCTCCTACAATGAATGCATTGCAGTCTATTTCCCTCTTTAGTTCTGTTAGTATTTGCTTCACATATGCTGGTGCTCCTGTATTGGGTGCATATATATTTAGAATGGTTATATCCTCTTGTTGGACTGAGCCCTTTATCATTATGTAGTGGCCTTCTTTATCTCTTGTTACTTTCTTTGTTTTGAAGTCTATTTTGTCTGATATTAGTACTGCAACCCCTGCTTTCTTCTCACTGTTGTTTGCCTGAAATATGTTTTTCCATCCCTTGACTTTTAGTCTATGCTTATCTTTGGGTTTAAGGTGAGTTTCTTGTAAGCAGCATATAGATGGGTCTTGCTTTTTTATCCATTCTATTACTCTATGTCTTTTGATTGGTGCATTAAGTCCATTTACATTTAGGGTGACTATTGAGAGATATGTACTTATTGCCATTTCAGGCTTTAGATTCGTGGTTACCAAAGGTTCAAGGTTAGCCTCTTTAGTATCTTACTGCCTAACTTACCTCGCTTATTGAGCTGTTATATACACTGTCTGGAGATTCTTTTCTTCTCTCCCTTCTTATTCCTCCTCCTCCATTCTTCATATGTTGTGTGTTTTGTTCTGTGCTCTTTTTAGGGGTGCTCCCATCTAGAGCAGTCCCTGTAGGATGCCCTGTAGAGGTGGTTTGTGGGAAGCAAATTCCCTCAGCTTTTGCTTGTCTGGGAATTGTTTAATCCCACCATCATATTTAAATGATAGTCGTGCTGGATACAGTATCCTTGGTTGAAGGCCCTTCTGTTTCATTGCATTAAGTATATCATGCCATTCTCTTCTGGCCTGTAGGGTTTCTGTTGAGAAGTCTGATGTTAGCCTGATTGGTTTTCCTTTATAGGTGACCTTTTTCTCTCTAGCTGCCTTTAAAACTCTTTCCTTGTCCTTGATCCTTGCCATTTTAATTACTATGTGTCTTGGTGTTGTCCTCCTTGGATCCTTTCTGTTGGGGGTTCTGTATAATTCCATGGTCTGTTCGATTATTTCCTCCCCCAGTTTGGGGAAGTTTTCAGCAATTATTTCTTCAAAGACACTTTCTATCCCTTTTCCTCTTTCTTCCTCTTCTGGTATCCCTATAATACGAATGTTATTCCTTCTGTATTGGTCACATATTTCTCTTAGTGTTGTTTCATTCCTGGAGATCCTTTTATCTCTCTCTATGTCAGCTTCTATACGTTCCTGTTCTCTGGCTTCTATTCCTTCAATGGCCTCTTGCATCTTATCCATTCTGCTTATAAATCCTTCCAGGGATTGTTTCACTTCTGTGATCTCTTTCCTGACATCTGTGATCTCCTTCCGGACTTCATCCCACTGCTCTTGCATTTTTCTCTGCATCTCATCCCACTGCTCTTGCATTTTTCTCTGCATCTCATCCCATTGCTCTTGCATTTTTCTCTGCATCTCTGTCAGCATGTTCATGATTTTTATTTTGAATTCTTTTTCAGGAAGACTAGTTAGGTCTGTCTCCTTCTCAGGTGTTGTCTCTGTGATCTTTGTCTGCCTAGTCTTCCTGTTTTTTATGGTTGTTCCATTGTGTTGAAAATTCTTAATTTTAAATAATCTTATTTCCTTCTATGCATTTTTCCTTGTAAACACATTCTCATTCTTCCTAGATCAGTCATCTAATGAGAGTGATAATAGAGCTTCTAGGGAAAGAAACACATTGCCATCCTATTTAAACACCATTTTTGGAAGAGTTAAGGGAATGTTATCAGAAGCATGTCTGGTTTGTGCAATTCTTCTAAACATGTCCATGCCTCAAGTGTTGAGTTCAGAAGAGGTGACATTTATTTAATTTTACACATTGTGAAAATGCTACGGTTTTAGTTTTAAAAGTCTAAGAATGCACTCAGTTCTCACAAACAGTCACATTTCTGTTGCATGATTCATACATAATCACGATGCCACTGCTTGCCCAAGAGGTCACATAAAAACCACGCTCAAGGGGACACTGGGGAAGGATGCACACTCAGCTGGCTCAGCAGGGGCACTGGGAGTAGTGTGTTACAGGGGTTAACGTACCCGGCCTGGCTGGTGGCCCTTGGTGCTCAGAATTTCCATGGCAGCCCACCCTGTGAGGGTTGTATGTCCAGAGTGAGCAGTATGTCTGGGGTTCCAGCCCATTTGATATGTCCAGATGGCCGGTGTGCTGGGGAGACCAGTCTGTCCTGACCAGCGATGTTCCCAAGGCACTCTGTCTGCCTGATCACCAGCACACATTTTTTCCTGCATGGTCAGGGTGGAGTCCTGCCCTCTGACTGCCCAAGGACAGCCATGGCTAGAGGGTAGGGGTACAGTACAAGAAAGTAGCCTCAGAAGGTCGTCCTGGGGGCTCTCACCACCCCGGAAAGGTCCCTTTAGCCTGACTACTCACTGCTTTAAGAAATCCCCTGGAAAGGAGAATATATTTCTTCCCCACCTCTCCCTAATTTGCTCCTCACATTCTTTCAGGTTAACACCTCAGACAGAGTTGATGCTCAAAGTATTAACTACCTGTCAGGAAGGATTCCCCCTCAAGCAGAACAGGGACCTGCTGTCAAGTTGTAGGTAAGTGTCTAACTGAGCATTGGCCATGCCTGTGGGCAAGGATGGGATTGGGGCCAACTGCAGTGCAGGCCCACCATGTAAGGACCAAGACAGTCCATTCATCCTGTCCAACAGCTCCAAACCCCATGGCCTCACAGCAAGCCTCTGACTTCTGGTCACTAGTGAAAGCTGGCTCTAGAACCAGGTAGCCTGGCTATGCAACCTAGTGCCAGTTGCACTATGTCTCTGAGTTTCTAATCTTCATCAATAATGTAAACATCTCCTCACAGGGCTATTGAGAAGCCATTAGTCCTACAAACTGGGGTTAGAAAACTTTTTCTGCAAAGGGTTATTATTTTAGGCTTTGTGAACTATATGGTTTCTGTCCCAACTGTTCAACTCTGCCACTGTAATGCTAAAGCAGCCATACCCAATATCTAAAGAATGGGCAAGGTTATGTTCCAGGAAAACTTCATCAAATCATATGTCATCCACATGCCTTAGTTTGCTGACTTCTCATGTAAATGCTTATTTAGCACATTGTCCACCCTAAAGGGGGTAAACATCATCCATCTGTATCTTTCTATTTCTGTATCTATCTTTATTCAAATGACTGTATAAGTATGTAGCCCTTAGTCATGTGTCCTGAAGGCTCACCTGACTGTTGGATTTATTTCCTCTCTAGATTCACATGCTCACTAGAAGCTTTCTTCCAGCAACAATGTAGAAGCCACACAGAGCTGATCCATGTGAAAAAACAATGAAAATCATGCAAAAAATATAGCTAAACATTTTATACACATGGAAGAATGCATAGAAATTCAGACATTGGGGGAATTAAATTTTAATTCCAGAAGAATTTAGAACTAGAAGCTAAAAATGTAGAACAATTAGAATATATAAGAGACATGGTGGGCAAGAGGGCATTCATCATCACATGGAGACAGACAGTGAATCCTTTAGGCATTTGGAGAAAGCAAGGAGAGACTCTCTCTAACAGGGTGCTCAGAAAAGGCCATCTGGGACCAAGTCTGGCACTGGGCCCACCCAGCAAGCAGATGTTGCAAAACAATAAAGAAGAGAGGTGGAGCTGTGAAGGTAGATGTAGCTATAATTGCCTGAATGTTCCAGTGCGGTTTGGGGGAGTCCTCAGTGCCCTATAAAATGAAAGACCCAGAAAGGTGTAGAAATTCTTCTGCTTTTCATTAAAGCCCCTTGTACCTTCTCCG
The DNA here is from genome assembly GCF_040802235.1 of Manis javanica. Classification (NCBI taxonomy): domain Eukaryota; kingdom Metazoa; phylum Chordata; class Mammalia; order Pholidota; family Manidae; genus Manis; species Manis javanica. Next base: position 37,314,808 of record NC_133165.1, on the reverse strand, counting down.
TCATGATTCTTAGCTCACCCAACTATGATTGTCCACTACACACCCAGTCCCAGCAGCCATTTCTCTGACCCTTGAATCCTCAAAGGTCGTTCTGGCCTTAGCAATCTGCCCTACCTGAAAATGGGCAACAATGCTCAACAGCTACCTTCTTTTTGTTTTTTCAGACTCTCAAATAGATGTCTCCTCAGAAAAGCCTTCACTGACTGCCAACCACCAGTAGCCTCCAATTCCTCCCTGATTTATTTCTATCAGATTGCTTATTGCTAGCTAATGTTTTCTTGTTTGGTTAGTTACTTGACTGATTTGTTTCTCTAATTAGAAATGTGAGTTTTAGAAGAGCAAAGATTGTCTAAGCTTCATTCTGCAGCACCTAGCACAGTGCTTGGCACTTTTAAGGTGCTCAGTAAGTATTTGTTGAATGAATGAATGTCTCTCCAAAGGGCAGAGAACTCTCTAAAGTCAAAGACGGTATCTTAATCATTTCAGGAAAGGAAGAAGGAGAAAGGAAAATGGAAAGGTTGGCACTACCAGGACATTTCCACTCATGCCTCATCATGTGCCCACCCTTAGCTACAAGGGAGGCTGAGAGATTGAGTACCTCAGTAGGCACCATGAACAGTCAGGGCTTATTCACAGGAAGAGTAGAAGAGAACACTTCGCAGCAGTCAACAGTGTCTACCAGAGTGGTTTTTCTGAACTGGCTTGGCTTAATATCAATAGCAGAAATAGTGTTGGAAGAATTTGCATGTCTCCTGATGCCACCAAGAAGGAAAATCCCACCCATTGTAGAATATATAGAGAAAGAGTGGTCAACACCTACAAAATTTATGATTGGCCATTAGTTCAACTGTTAGTAGCAGTGGAAAGAACAGAGTGGAGGGAAATGAGACATAGAAAGGAAAAGAAAGTAGAGAGAATGCCTGTCTCTCATAGCTCCTACCCCCATGCCCAGCATCTCAGAAGCTCCAGTCCCTTCCTCATGGCCTCTCACTCCAGTCCACACCACCCCTACCGCCCCACCTGTGACTACATGAACCCCTATGCCACGGCCTGTGCTGAAAATGACCCTTCTGAGATTTCCAGACACAGGTGTCCTCCCAGGACAGTTGCTTTATCGCCCTTCCACTTTACCACTTCCTCCAGCACCAGGGAGAGACTCTTACTGAATTCTCTAGATTGAAGATGAAAATGGGACTTACTGAGACTTTGGGGAAGGTTTGGCAATAACATAAAGGGAAAACAGCACAGATCATAGCTTACCGTAACTAAATAGGCTACACAGTCCCATCCTGACCTGCTCTCTGGCCTGCTATCATGTGACCAGGAAACTCACCATCAGTGGCCATTCATCTAGAGTCCCCACATCCTGGAGTGCAGGCAAAGCTCGCTTCTATCCGTGGAGCAAGGAAGGCATTTCCCCCCTCAAATATAGGGTCTTTGACTGAAGATGGGACAGTCTGTTTCCTCCCAAGGAAGGTCAACCCCCATCCACAGGAGAATGGTTAGACCCTAAGACCTTGTGGAGACCATCAGACAATAGTGCTATATCAGTTCAATTCTCAAAATCTGGGTCATTCATTGAGTATGGGAAGCAACAGGTGTCTACAGCAGGCTCAGTTTACTTCTTTTTTAAGTCATTTTCATTAAGGGTTCAAAAAACATCTTAGGATTGTTTCAGTCTTGCTCACTGTTTAGCCCCTTATCCTATGCTCTCTTGTCCCAGTTTTCAGACCCCCACCCCAATTGCCCAATATGCCCTAATTCAGATCCCCATGACTTCAATGCTTTAGAACCTCTGACCCCACCAGTGGTATTCACCCTGCATGTCACAGCCGGGAGTCACAGATATGCTTATGATCTATAGACATTTAATGTGCTGCCTCTGTGAACAAGATGATTATAAAAATGAAGGCTAAGAGTCAACCAAAATTGTTGTGGCTGAGAAAAAGGTCACCAAAGATGGTCCAAAGTAACCAGAGGAACAGGACAGTGAGCAAACGTAGCATCTCCTGGGTCCAGGCAATGGTTGCCTACGAGTCCAAATGTACCAACTCACTGAGAAACAACAGTAAGTCAAAAGCAAACACAGCACCCTGCCTCCCAGCAAGCACACAGCTGACTGCAAACTACCCCTAAAACACCACCAGAATTCATTCTTGATGAAGCAAAACTAAGTGGATTGATCTACTGTAGTCAGAGAAAGCATTGCCTTGACAAAGTCTCAGGAGCATTGCAGAAGGAAGAAATCAGAGGCAGACATAAGATTTGGGGGTCAGGGTTCAAGTGATTTAAGGTGGCTCTTTCAATGGAGGGATCTGATTGGCACTGGGCAAAGCTCATGTTGTATCAGTTTAGGATTGATGGACACAGCAAGGTGAGAATCATGAAGCAAGTTTGGATAAGTACACAGTTGTTTTATCATTGATCTGTTTGCCTAGATGAGCAAGCTATTGTGTGAATAAATTGGTTTTGAGAAATTTTATGATCCAAGCAGTACAGTTATTTATTGGTTTACAGTCTTGTCTTTCTGGGCAATAATTTCCTGAAACAATTTAATAAAGCCATATTGACACATAGATAATCTCAGTCCAGAGAGTTGAGCTCTGCGTATGCAAGTGGACTCAATTCTTAACACTGAATCAGAGTATAGCTCTGCCTCAATGGTAACTAGGAGCCTACATTGTCCTGAGAACACAAGACTCCTTCATATTCGCCAGGCTTTGAACAAACCAGGCCTGTAGATTTGTAGAGAACACAGTGAAGCTCTCTCAGGGAGAACCATCCTCCAGGAGCCTAAGAGATAGGCCTGGCATGGCAAAGACAAATGCTGCGCTGGGACACCCTGTAACATCTCAGGCCTTGATCCAGAATAGGCAGAATAGTCTCTTATATAGCAAGACAACCTGTGTTAAGTTCTCTAAAGATAAATGCCTTCAGACACCACCATGAAGTGTAGCCAGGTTTCACTGGTCATAGAACCCTTGTAAGCACTAACACTTGACCAGCTAAAGCAGGTAGAGCCTTGAGATCGCCACTGAAATGTCTTCTTCTTAGTTACCTCTGGCCCCAGCTATTAAAAGCTAATGCCTGAATGTAAAAGTTTAACCATGAATGCTTGGGAAAGCATATAGAGGAGTGAGTATAGTTTGTTAGAGACAATAAGATAATATATTATAACTCCATCATACACCTTTAAATTAGTTCTCCTTTCTTGGTCTTGCTATAATATCCTCATTGCCTAATCCTCTCTTTCAAAGGCCATAAGATGAAGAGGGGAGGAATGGAGAAGGGAGATCATACTTACCCAAGCGTGCATTGAGGGCAAACTAAGGTGCTTTGACACCCCAAACTCTGAGTGCATTTTCTCCCAAAAATATGACTAAAAGTAGTGTTATGACTAATAGTAGTTGTTGGAATAATTGGGGAAATTCAAGTATAGAATATGAATTAGTATTTCTTTTATTGGGTGTAATAATGGTACAGTGGTTAGGTATGAGAATGTATTTATTTCTAGTAAATGTATGCTGACTGATTGATGAAGTCACATGATGTCTGTAACTTTTTATCTCATGCTTTAGCAAAACAAATGAAAAAAATGTTTATATACAAATATATAAAGTAAATGCAGAAAAAATATCATTTGTTGAATTTAGGTGAAGAATATTCCATGTAAGTGGTTGCTTAACTATGCCTCCCACATTTCCGTAAATTTGAATTTTTCAAATACAAAGTTGGCAAAAAAATCATGGCTGTGGACATTTCTGTAGAAAGAAGAGGGTCAGCTATAGCTGGATCTCCTTCCCTCCTGCCAAGGGGCTAGAAATAATATCACACACTGAGAGTCAAACTACGGAATCACCCAGAGTGAATCAGAGGAGCGCTTTGCACAATCACGTTAAAACAGAGTGGCTCTTGGGCCCAAGACTATACTGAAGATATTAACAAATCTAAAGAAAAAAATAGCCTCATCAGTGGGAGCATAGAAAATAGAAAAGTGAGAATCAGGGGAAAAAACTGCTAACAGTGATCATCAAGCTCTGTCCAGAAGACAGGACACCTGGTCAAATAAGCTCTGAATATGGTAGTCCCACTGGCATGGAGCCCCCTATTACGGATATGGACTCAGCAAGCTGTCAGGCCCTGAAGCCATTAAACTTTCAAGATCACATAATTAAAAGCCCCTTTGCTTAGGTTCCATGCCCAGTAAGCCACCTCTTGATTATTATGTGGCTTCCCACAGAGCTTGCCTGCAGGGAGAGAATGTGCCACAGGAAGTCTTAAATGTCCACCTTCAGTACTTATAGTTCTTGTGACAAATTTTAAAACTGGCATTCTGATTTTACACATCAGACTCTGATGTCTGAATGAATCCTTTACTGCGAGATGAATCCACAATTGGTGTACAAATAAATTACATTTCTGAATCTGCAAGACTGAAAGCTGGACATTTTATAGAAGTATTAATTGATATACAATATTATATTAGTTTCATGTGTACAACATAGTGATTCAACCAGTGTATACATTGCAAACTAATCACAATAAGTCTAGCTACCATCTGTCACTGTACTCTATCTACCACACAAAGTTATCATTCAGAAGAGGAGATATAAAAATTTTTTCCACATAAGCAAGAGCTAAAGGAGTTCACCACCATGAAACCTGCCTTAAAAGAAACATTAAAGAAACTTCAAGTTGAAAAGAAATGGCATTAATTAATGACAAGAAAACCTATGAGAGTAAAAATCTCACTGAAAAGGGTAGTAAAGAGAGTGGATCAATGACTTACAAACAAGTATGAAGGTCAAAGACAAAAGTAGTAAAATTAACTAAAACTACAATAATTAGTTAAGGGATACATAAAATAAAAAGATCTAAAATATGACATCAAAAAACAAAATGTCAGAGAGGGGAGTAAAATGTAGTTTTGTAGTGTATTCAAATTTAAGTTGGTATCAACTTAAAATACACTGTTATATGCATGGAATGTTATATGTGAACTCCAAAGTAACTACAAAGCAAAAAGTTATAGTAAATACACAAAAGAAAATAAGAAAGGAATCTAACCATAACACTAACGTATCTAACATAACACAAGAAAGTTAGCAAACCACAAGGGAAGAGAGAAAAAGAAGAAAGAAATAGAGAAGAACTACAAATTAGTGAGAAACAGTTAAATGGCAATAACATACCTACTAATAATTAAATGTGCATAAGCTAAATTCTCCAATCAAAAGACATAGGGTGGCTGAATGGATAAAAAACAAGACTCATCTATATGCTGCCTATCTGTAAGATATTTACTTCAGAAATGAGACACGCAGACTGAAAGGGAAGGGATGGAAAAAGATACTCCATGAAAAAAACTCTGGTGCGGTATACTCATGTCAGACAAAATAGACTTTAGAACAAAGGCTGTAAAAATTACAAAGAAGGGAATTGCATTATGATAAAGGGGCCAATCCACCAAGAAGATATAACATTTATAAATATATATGCACCCAATATAGTGGCATCAAAATATATAGAACAAATATTAGCAGACCTAAAGGGAGATATGACAGCAGTACAATAACAGTTGAGGACATTAACATCTAACTTTCATCAATAGATACATCATTTAGGCAGAAAATCAACAAGGAAATATCAACCTTAAATGACACATTACACCAGATAGACTCTGTAGGTATAAACAGAACACTCCAACCAAAAGCAACAGAATACACATTCTTTAAAAGTGCACATGGAATATTCTTCAGGAGAGATCACTTGTTAGGCCACAAAACAAGTCTCAATAAATTCAAGAAGACTGCAATCATATCAAACATCTTTTCCAACCTAGAAATCAGTGACAAGAAAATCAGAATGTGACAAAAATGTGGACATTAAACAATATACTACTGAACAACTAATAGGTCAATGAAGAAATCAAAAAATACCTAAAGGCAAATGAAAATAGAGATATGATACACCAAAATCTATGGGATACAGCAAAAACATTTATAAGAGGGAAGTTCATAGCAATGCAGACCTATCTCAAGAAACAAGAAAAATCTCAAACAATCTAACTTTACATTTAAAGGAGGTAGAAAAAGAAAAACAAATGAAATCCAAAGATTTTAGTAAAAGAAAGGAAATAAAAGATCAGAGTAGAGATAGTTATAATAGAGACTAAAACAAAAACAATACAAAAGTTTGATGAAACCAAGAGCTGGTTCCTTGAAAAGATAAAATTGACAAACCTTTAGCCAGACTCACCAAGAAAAAAAGAGAGAAGACTCAAATAAATAAAATCTGAAATAAAAAAGAAGTTGCAACTAATACCACAGAAATACAGAGTTCAATAACAGGCTTCTAGGAGCAATTACACCCCAACAAATTGGACAACCTAGAAGAAATGGTTAAATTCCTAGAAATATACAATCTTCCAAGGAAGCTAGATTTCAAATGGTGGGGAATAGCTGAGACAGCTGCCTGGACACCTCCTAATGAAACCCAAACCTTGCAGCTCACTTGTCCTAAACAGTGAAATTTGCATTGTCATTTATCTAATCACCACACCAAATTATTTTTCTGGGAAAATATGTCCTGACTTCAAAATAACTAACTTGCAAAAAGCTGCCAATAAAGAAGTAGGAGAGATTCTAGGTCAGACTGTGCACTGTTCATATGAAGCCCCCTTCCTCTCAAAACACATATAAATACTACAAAATGTATATGGTTTTTAAGAATTCAAAATACATAATAAAGCTCAAAAGCAAAAGTGAGGAGCTCCAGGTGCCACAAACATTAGAGTGAGCATGAATTGAAACTGTATGGCCATAGGAGTAACTAAACCAGATATGTGTCTTGCAGGTTGAGATTTTAATGCCTCCATGGAAGCTGTTATTGAGGCCAGTTCTCCTTGATTGGCATAAGAGCTGGATCTGAGCCCCTTAACAGGAGCCAGTTCCAGTAAATGTCTTTCCTGTCCTTTGAAGCAGAATTAGAAAAACTACTCACTGGCCCAACCCCATGGCCCTTAAGAAATATAATCCCCAAACTACACCTGAGATTATGAGACCAGCACTCTTAAACGTCTTACATGATGCAAATCCTTGAACCAAGAGGTAAACATAAAAATTCAGTCCTGAGATTTCCTTTGTGCCCCAAAAGAAGCAACTATGAAAATTCCCATAGGAAATACAGCAAGCCAGGACATGTGTGAAAAAGTCTTCAGTTCATGCTGAAGACATGGTCCAGACAACTCTTCAAGAAACCTAGGACTCTAGAAGATCATCAGAAAACACAATAAATAGCCATACCCAAGGAATCACAAATTGATCAATATGAGTAAGACTTTGAAATTAGTTTACTTAATGATATATGTAAAGAAAGGAATCCAGTCTGTCAAGCATGAAAAGGACATAGTGGAAATGAAAGGAAGATTTGAAGAAGAAATAAATAAAAATTATAGAAATTTTCAAAAATACAGTGACTGGGAGGAAATATACTCAGTACTAAGTTAAACAAAAGATTGAGATAGCCAAAAAGAGAATTAGTGAAATGGAAGATAGAGCTGGAGCAATCTCCCAAAATGAAACTAATGTTATGACCTACAGTTGAGAAATTTTTCTACAAACTTTTTTTAATCAAAAAATTCATAGTTTAAATAGATCAAAATTCAAGTTTCTTGAGTAATAAAAGATACCTTGGGCAAAATTAAAAGCAATGGATTGGAAGAAAATGTTTGCAATCCATATAACCCATGAAAATTAATATCAAGATTTTCTACAAAGCATCAAGAAAAAGATAAACAAAGCAAACACAAAAAAAGGCAAAGCATAAGAAAATGCAATTAACAAAGAGGAATGACCCTGAATAAGCAGCCTGTGTATGAAGCTGTACCATCCTTGTCCTCACTAGTGACTAGGGATAAAATTACATAATATCACCCACTGGTGACAATGTAGTAAAATGGTAAGTGAAAACTTTAAACCTTGCTGGAGGAGTTACGATATAATACAGCCCCTTGGGAGAGAAATTTGACAATGTCTGATAAAATTTAAATTTAGTAATTTACTTCCAGAATTATACTAGAGGAATTTTCCCATGAGCACGCATGGATTTTTTTTTTTAGCAACATAAATTAGAATCTGAATGCTCATCAAACATGTAAGATCTAGATAAATTTTGGCATATCCAGACACTGCATATTACTACTAAAACTGTTCAAATGAATTAACTAAATTGACATATGTTAATATGGATGACTACCAAAACTCAAATGATAAATGAATTAACAGATCTAGCTACCAAAAAACAAACCATGAGTAAAATATATATATATTCATTGTATATTTTAATAATATCTGTGTAGATTTAAAAAATGGATAAAATCAATCCACATACAGTTTATGGGTAAGCATGAAGTGCGAGCATTCCCTGCAAGATATGATAACGTTTGTTTCTGGAGAAAGAGGAATGTTATATTAGGGGGCATACAGATGGGACCTCAAATTTGTCTTCTGTTTTTTAAACATAAACATTATTTATATGCATTCATTACATACTATACAGGTAGTAGATGAATTATTATTTGTTCAGTTGTTTATATATTTTCTTAATGTTTTTTCTTTCTTAATTAGAAAAGCAGGAAGGACTCTTAAAAATATATTTGCTTATTTTTAAATGTATTTTTTTTAAGATTTGCTTTTGAAGGTTCTCCAATGTAGAATTCATACCATGATGTCAAGTAAATCCTCCTATGTACCTATCAGATTATCTGTTTAACCTTTGTTTCATCAAAATTAATCATGTGATTCAGCCTTTCTTTTTGGGAATTCAGAACATTGCTGGAGGAAACCTACCTTCTCCCAAAACAGTAAAACCAAAAAAAACTATTTATTTCCTTACATGAAAACTCAGCATGTGAAAGAAGACAGAATGGGACCCAGAAATGCCAAGTTAAGATGTCCTGATGAATTGCTGTTTCATCTCAATGGGTTCACTCCACTCTTGTTTTTGTGTTAGAAAGGGGTCTCCAATAAATTATTCAGGACAAAGCATCTCTCTTTCCAAAAACGGCTGCATGTTGGAACCAGCCTCCTATACATAACCACATATAGTCTCATGCAAGCGGCAGTAAAGTCAGCATCCAGTTGGTGCTTTGACCAGGCTGGGGGCAACAGCCCTGTTTCAATGCAATCAATATTCACAAGGTAAGAAACAAGGGGTTGCACTGAGCAAAAAAGGCAAGATATAGATTTCCACTTACAAGTCAGCACGGAGCTAAGGATTCAACCCAGATGGACCTGTGCAGGGTGGAGCGTGCCCCGTCAGAACGCAGACTTTACAACAGCCCCCAGGCCCCCAACTCCCACCACCCTAGCCCTCCCCTCCCCACCCCCATGTGCCCTTTCTCCCACACACACCTAAAAAGAGATAGGCCAGTGCCAGGAGAAGAGATTTATCAGGGACAGGTGGATGTGGCCAATTAACACAGGTCCCAGGTGGAAAGATCCTGAAAACAAACAAAAAAATCTGTGTTTTAAAAGTTGATGCTCAGGAAGATTTCTCTGCTTTGTCCACCCCTGCAAATAGCCAAGGTATTTGCAAACCCTCAGGATCTTATATAAGATTGAGATGGCATGGCAGAAGAATCCTGGTAGTGGCCTGGGATTTAGGAGACCTGAATTCCAGTCCCAGCTCTGCCACTAATCAGTCTTTCCACCCATAAAAAGACATATTAATATCCAACCTACTTTCTCTAGTGTGGTTTGAGGATCTTTCAGTGTGTATATTGGAAGGCCTTAAAAAAATCAGAAGCAAATACAGTGCAATAATTTGTTTTTTTATTTTTTAAAGAAATGCCAGTTAAATATGGCTCTTCTTGCTTTGAAAGTCTGGGTGGTTGAAGTGAAAACAGAGATAAAATGTTTGATCAAAAAAAAACAATACATTTAAATGAAAACCACCTGACTAGCCAAGACATAGATCTCTGACCAAATATATGATCAAAGAAGGAATTAGGGTGACTTACGAAGTGAAGCTTTTGCACAAAAATGAATAGGATCTTGTTGAGCCTGGATTTTGACCAGTTGTGATCTCTACTGAATAACCTAAGAAGTCCAAGCTGTTACAACTAAGAACAAGAATGAAACACGAAGCCTATTTTTAAAATAGAATAAATAGAATTGCTTAAACATGTAATTGGTTAGATTGTTATAAAGGTGGTCAATAAATTTAGTCAAATTAATGAGTGTTATAATTCAAGAGTGCATACTGATACAGAGAGTGATTTCAAAGATGGCAAAGGCTGTCAGAACCTGCAATAAAGCTCCAGAACTTTGTTGCTTTCCTTACCCAACTATTGTCATCACTGGATCTAAAACCACACAAAATGTAAACTCAAAGCACTGTACGCATAGCTTAAATTGTTTAATTGGTTGTGTTACCCATCTGCAGCATCATTGAACTTATGTTGGTATTCTGCCAGCAAGATCACAGACTTACCCTCTATATTGATGGAATGGAGGCCCCCCCAAAAAGATATATCCATGTCCTTATTTCAGAGCACCTTATATGGCAAAAGAGTGAATATTACCTTATGTGGCGAAGGATGTAGTTAAGGATCTAAAGAGGAAGTGTTTAGACTGGGTATCTGGATGCGCCCTGAAAACAATGACTCATATCCTTAAAAAAATGAGAGGTGAAGGTTGTTTAGATGGACACAGAGTAGAAGGAGGCTACGTGACCACAGACCCAGAGATTGGAGTGATGTGGCCACAAGTCAGGGAACACCTGGGGCCACCAGAAGCTGGCAGAGGCAGGTGGGATTCGCCTCTCTGGCCTTCGGAGGGACAGTGGCCCTGCTGATGCCTTGATTTCAGACTTCTAGCTTCCAGAACTGTAAAAGAATAAACTCCATTATTGAAGCCACTCAGTTTGTGGATATTTGTTTTAGCAGCCCCTAGAAACTAATACATGCTCCTTTCACCGACCTCCTTATCCCCCTTTCTCTGTCCCCGTGAGAAAGGCCCCGCCCACCCAGTAGCCTAGGTGGAAAGTCCATCAGTCTTGTCTGCTGCTCCAAGGCACCTGTCCAGCACTCACCATCCCTGGCCGGGCCCATGTGCTGCTCTGACTCACGGGCCTCAGGAAACCCCTGCCTGCCACTGCCCATCCTGTCGCTGTGCCTCTGGTGGCCTCCAGACGCTAAGCTTAGGGGACTAGTGAAGCAACCATCCTGCCCATTGGGTCTCTACTGCTGCTGCAGAGACTTCAGATGCCCGAGGGCCCTTTGGAGTTTGGTGGGAAAGGGTTGGCTCTGCCTGGCTGGCAGCATGTCTGTCTGTCTGTCTATCCCCTCATCCTGCCCTTTCTTGAGCAGAGTGTAAAACTCAGGCCTCCCACAAGACTCAAACACACACATGCTCCATGTGGAACACCTTGGCAGCACTCTGAGAACAGATGCCTGCAAGGAAAAAGTGCCCCAGAGGTGCCCACAGCCCCCAAGGACAGGCCTTTGAATTCCAGTCCCAGCCACGGCCAGGGGAGCAGCTTGGATGAATCCCAACCTGAAGCTGATTTCTGGTATCTGGCAAATGCAGCTGAAGCTACTGCCCCAGGTAACACAGAACGGTTCTCTCAATACATATGGAGCATGCGTGGGTGCCCCCCATCTTGCCAGAAACAAGCCCCAACTTTACTAATTTTACAGAAACAGAAATGGAGGTGTGAGATATTATATATTGGGACTTACTTATTTATCATTTGCACCCACTCTTTTGTTGTTTGATCATCTGCAAAGCATCTTAAAATAATATAACAATAATGCCGAGAGGGGAAAAAATGGAGATAAGTAATAAATACAAGTGAGGGATGTGGAGGATAGAAGACAGAGAACATCAGAGTGGCCACAGACTCACTATGACAAGCCAACAAGTTCCATGAATAAGCAGTTAGCAATGTCTGTTAAGTGAAAAAAAATAACAATAATAATTACTGGGGGAAAAGATAGTTTTCTTTGTCTTAACATGAAGTGGACACTGGGTTGTGAAATGAAGCACCTCCTCCCTGCTCTCCTACATAACATTACAAGGAGTCTCCTGGTGGTCCAGAGAGGCCTCAGGGCCTCCTCCCTCCCAGAGAACTGGCAGAGACTAGGCAGGGCCCTGCACTCTTGGCTGAGGCCCTCTGAGGAAACTGCCAATCAAAGTTTCACTGGTGACAGTGCACAGCCCTGATGGCTATGGCAGAAGCTATCTGATGACACCACAAAGAAGATAGCCATGCCGAATGTTGATGCCCAGCCAATGCAAGTGTGCACAGTAAGGCTCCCAGGTCTCCTGGCCAGCTTCTGTCCCTGAGCACCCCGACCTTCAGTCTGTCCTCTGCATTCTCTGCTTACAGCCAATGGATGGCTTCCCATCCGAACTGAAAACCCTTCACAATATGGCTTCAGCCTCCCTTTCATCTCCCACTACATTGCATCACAACCTTTCTCCAGCCATATAGAACTCATCTCCACCCCTCAGACACACGCCACTCTTGTCTCATGGCCTTTGTGCTTGCCATTCCTTCTGCCTCAAATTCTCTTCCCTTTAACCAATGCCTATTTGACTTCCCAGACCAAATCCACTAGCTTCCTCTGTGCTGCCTCCCCTTCCCATTGCTCATCAGTCATGCTCTGGCACAACACTAATCACACTGTGTTATAAATTCATTTCTTGTCAGTCCCTTAACTCCTTAAGGACAAGAGTATGTCTCCTGTTTCTCATTTCTGCAGGAAAGCCTGGTACAAGGTCCAGTACAAATCCAGTCAACAAATCCTTTTGAATGAACTAGAATTTGAGGAGTACATTATGACTTACAAAGGACTTCCCACCCAGCCTCTAAAGGGACTGCAGATGGCACCTATCCTAGTGTTTCTGGTCCTAAGGTACTTTCAGATTTCAGTGAAGTCTTGAGGTCCCAGATCATTCCACTGATCAATCATGCTGGGTTTACTTTACCCTGCTATGTGTTTAGGACTGAGTTAATTAGTGTGGGGATTTAAAAGCAAGACCTTGCTTTGAAAGATTTTCATTCTAGGACTCAAGCAAAACAGTAACAGAAAGGTGCTTGAGAAATCACTTTAGTTAAGAAAGTAAGCATAGTGCTCTGAAAATTTCAAGTCCTGATACATCACTGGGTTGTGAAATCAATTTGATGAATCCTGATTAAAATTTAGAAGTGAAATGGAATGGGATGTGATTGGATAGTATAAAACAGGCAAACACAGCATAACTTTGCATAGAATAGACAACATCAGACCTAGCACACCAGAGGTAATTAAGAGTAAGTATCATATAAGTGTTTGGAGTCATGACAGAATAAGTGTTTCTTACTTTGGTTCGTGGCCTAAACATTTGAAAGCCACTGACTTAGAACCTGTTGACCAGCAGACAACAAGCCAATGAGAGAGCCGGCCAAAGTGCCTTATGTAAGAAATTTGCTCCCAAAAAGAATGGATAAAAAAAAATGGAAAAAAAATGGAGGAAAAATAGGAAGTAATCCACAATCAAAGGTTAGAAAAAGTTCCCTGGTGATGAGTTGTCAAAAGACATTCTAAAAATTAGATGCCTAATGTTTAATTAGAGGTTGTTTTGCAGAAGCAAGAAAGACTTCTCAAGTCTACTTACACATATTCAGCCCTTTCTTGACCAAAACATACACATAAACCTCCTCTGCAAGTTAACAGGTAATCTCTGTTTAGGCAGTATTACCACTGATTCAAGCTAATTATATGTAGAAAAGAAACAGCAAGACAGCCAAGTGGCCCAGCCACTCCATTAAGGAAGAGAAGCTCACAACCAAAGGAGAACAACACAGTGCACGCCCTCCAGGAATTTGCACAAATCTTGGCAAGGACTTTGTACATACAGTCCCAGGGAAAAGTGGGATCTGAGCCTCTTCTCTAGGTCTCAAGGACCTAGAGACGCCAGGCAATGTCTAAATTTTCTGTTTAATGTTCACAGTTCCTGGTGGTGAAGATGTCACAATCAGGTTACAATGAGAGACAACTAAATGACATGTCACCCAATTCAGCCTGATATCCTTCTATTCCTTCCTCCAGAAACCATCCAGATGCCGCCATACGCATTTCAGAGATGAAGATGGCACTGTTCCCTGCAATTACCGTCTCTCCATCAGCTATATCTCTGAGGCCACTCAAAACAAGTCTAACATTATATTCCCTCCAAATCTTGAGTGCACTCTCTGCTCTCTGGCCAGGTCTTCCCCTCACCTGACCAAACAGCCACAAATTCCCCAAGCTTTCCTTGGAGGACCTGGCTTTTATTCACATCCAAACACACTTCTCTCCATCCATGGTTGTTTTACAGCATTCTAATTACATGTGGCTGTGCAGAGAATCCAGAAACCTCAGCCACCCTTGTTTCAGATGCTGTATTAGTATTAAGGCAGCCTGAGGTCCCAGGAGTAATTGTGGCTCTTGGCAATCATCAATGTTGTCTGATTAAGCTTCTAGGAAGTAAAAAAATGTATGCATGTCTTGTCCAGCTGTCCCATAGCTTTCAAAGCACGAGTTCTTCTTGCTTATTCAATATAAAGAGTCTGAATTCCCTCTACAGATCCTAACAGAAAATGTGATTTCCTGCAGCTTATTCATGATAACAGAGTTCCACCACAACAAAACAATTCAATGTTCCTGTGGTTATAATAGCGTTGTTGCTATTTTCACCCAATAACCAGTCTCATGGAACTTTCTCCTTGGTCTGGATCTTTGAAATTGTGCTGTTGATTGATATTCAGCTTTGTGTAATGGAAACAGAATGAGGTATGAGAGAGGCTGCCTGGGCTCAAAGCCTGGCTCAATCGTTTATTAGCTCTGGGAACTTTGCGAGTGACTTGACCTTGACCTTGACATCCCCGTACCTCCATTCCATCATCTGTAAAGGAAGAACAATAAAGAGGCCATTGGCTGTTGTGAGGTTTGCATCATTTGTGTATGTGAAATGCTCAGCACAGAGCCTGGCACCAGGCAAGTATCCCACAGGCATAGTGGTGATTTAATCTATTGCCCAAATTGAGGTAATTCTGAGAATAAAAGGAGCTCTTTTCGAAGTTATATAGAGACTACAGTATTCACAATGGCCTATCTGCCAACATGCATCAGCCGTGATGATGAGGATGACATTCTTGGTACCTGAGCCCTCATTTCCAAGTCTGTTAAAGAATGACACATAGATACCTATGTTCTAGGATTATCAAGAGGATTAGGGACAATCTACATAAATTGCTTGGCACAGAGTGACCAGTCAATAAACAGCAACTTTTTAAATACTATTTTTACGGCTTTCAGCCCAAAGTTCATTTCCTTCGTGATGTAGCCCTTCTGAAATTATAAAAAGGGCGAGGGGAGAATCCTGCATCCCGTGGCTTGATATCCAAGTAAAACCAGTTAATAACTGAAGAGGAAGGAACAGCCATGCAGGGAGAGTCAATCTGAGTCCTTTCTTGGCTCCGGCTGAGGAATATAAATGACTTAAAAATTAAAAAGCCATTAGGCTATTAAAAATAGCTTCTAAGAACAATCTCTCAATAAATTATTTTCATGCTTAAAAACCCAACTGGCAAGAATATAAATGGTAATACAGGCCATCTGAAAAGTCAATAACCAGATATAATGGTCAATTTCACTGATATTATTGTCTAATTAAGCAATTTTGCCTCAGTCAAGATTGCATTTAACTGAGTCAGTATAGTCTGAAAGGGATGTAGAACTGATCTCTTTCAAGCTAAGGGTAAAAAAATAAAACTTGAGTGCAAGGAGGAACAGATTCTAATTTATGTTTTGTGCTCAACTGGCTGATTTTCAGAAATGCCATTCAGGAGCTAAAAGGGAGCCCATCAGATGAGCCGGGGCAGCACACAGACTCCGACACTGAGGCTCCGGAGGCAGCAGCGCTCTGTAGGTCTGTGTTCCCGGGAATGGAAAATCCTCTTGCCCACAGAAGAGGCTCTGAGTGGTTGTTTCTCAGTTCAGTGATCTCAGGCTTTGGGGAGCTTTTAAGAGTCCCAAAGCCCAAATCACTCCGCAGACCAATCAATTCAGAATCACTGGGAGCAGGACAGCAGCTGCAGTATTGTTTAAAGCTGCCTGGAAATTTCCAATTTCCACCCAAGGTGGAGAACCACTGTTCAGGATGGTTCTTGAAAGGGCAATAAGCACCAGTCAGGTATCCATAATTCCTTAAGAAAATGACCTTTCCAGTTCTGGGCCTCTGGGCCCTGAGGCGAGTCAGCAGTTCTCCCCATATCCACACTGGCAGATCCTAGGGGAATCCACCCAGCAAGAAAACTGCAGTCTGAAAGAGGAATATTCCTTGTGCTGAGAGCAAAATTCACAGGAAAGAGTGTGATGGTTAATTTTATGCATCAACTTGACTGGGTTATAAGATGCAAAGATATGGGGTCAAAAATTATTCTGGATATTTTTGGAGGAAACTGATGTTGAAATGAGTAGACTGAGTAAAGCAGACTGTCCTCCCTAATGTGGGTGGGCCTCATCCAATCAGTTGAAGGCCTGCATAGGAAACAAAACTGACCCACTTTCAGTAAAAGAAAATTCTCCATGCCTGAGTGCCTTTGAACTGAGATATCTGCTTGTTCCTGCTTTCACACTTGAACTAAAACATTGACTCTTTTTGAGTCTCAAACCTGCTGTCCTTCAGCCTGAAACTATACCTCTGACTCTCCTGGGCTCCAGCTTATCTACTCATCCTGCAAGTCTTGGAACTTGTCAGCCTATTGCTTATAATAAATCTCTTTATGTACATACATGTCTCCTATTGGTTCAGTTCCCTGAAGAATCCTGAATAATATAGTGAGTTGATTCCTTACCACTGTTCCCCAAAGCACCCACCTCCTTGAAGATCGCAGCTTGCCCAGAACCAGAGGCATAAAGAGCAACCTGCACGTGAAATGCAGCTTCCAAGATGTCCACCAATGATCCCCAGCGCCTGGTGTTCACGCCTTTGTGTAGTCCCCGCCCACATTGTATCAGGGGGTTGTGTGACCATTAATGCAGGCAGACCCCATAGTGTGTCACTTCCTAGGACAGGTCCTAAAAGGCACTGTGGCTTCAGCCTCGTGCTCTCTTGGGTCAGTCACCCTGGAAGAAGCCAGTTGCCATGTTGTGTGCACACTCAAGCAGCTCTACCGAGAGAGGCAAGTGGCTGGGAATCAGGCCTCTGTCAATAGACAACAAGGAATTGAGGTCTCCTGCTAATAACCAGCTAAAGCTTCAAATAATCTCAGCAAATGGCATCATCCCCCACCCAGCTCAGCTCCCACAGCAGTGAATCCTGTTAGCCTTCTCTGTGCAAGCTTGGGTCCATTCACTTCTTTGCATTCTTCAGCCTCCTCCCTAGCTCATGGCATGGTATGTCCCACTGGTTCTCCTTCAACAGTCTCCTGAGTCCCTGCCTCCCCTCTCATGCCCCTCCCAAGTGTTCTCCATACAGTAGCCAAAAGGATTTTTCTGGAACAGAAGCTGTATCAAAGATTCCCAGACTTTCTCAGTACATGTCAATCTTAGCGAGTCAGTAATTATTTTTACAGCATCCCTCATCCAAAAGGAATACCTAAGAGTCCTGTTAGGTTAGGTTCAAACCTTAATAACTATTTATGCCCTAACATTTCAGCAGCCATTTGAAAAGCTAATTCAGATAAATTGAAAGAAAAAAATTAATATTTTTGTATCTCTCTTAAATAATCACAGTTATTCCCTCATGGTGTGTGTGCCCCTGTTGAGCACTGCACAGTTCATAAGACCTTGGAAGCAGATTAGACCCTGCCATCCTCCTTTCCCATTCCATGTTGATTTTGGCTTTTTATCACAGCAACTGCCAACCCTAATGGTAGGGTTACATGTGCACGCTGTTCAATTCTACAGTGACTAATAGTTACCTAATCATACTGTTGTAAATGCTGTTTGCGAGTTCTTGGTTTTTCTCATCAACCTGTAGTCAAAACCTAGAAGGCTTTTCTATGGTTTCAGAAGAGAATGTCAGTCCTAAAAACCCACAAATGCTGAAGTGATGTGAGGGTGGGGGGAACGAAAAGGCAGCAGCATTGACCATCTAAGTTTATGGATCAAAATTACTTTGAGAGTATTTCATTCAGGGCTATGGCAGAAACCAGTAGGAGAGCTAAAGGCTGGAAGTCAGCTGAGTCTGTAAGTGGAGTCACTCTTCATTTCTGTGCACCCTTTTGTATCCTGAGGAACCATTTCTTAACCACAGAAATGTTACTTTTCTAAGGAAAACAAAACCATGCCGTTCCTTCCAGCTGGGGTTCCAATACCCCCTTTCCCCAAGTCTTCCTTCCTTCCATCCACCCTCCCTCCTAACACACAGTTTAGGGTGACTTTTTCCTAGGAGCCAGGCATGGTGATCAACTGCAAGGTTCTACTAATGTCCTGCGTGATATTGCTGTCCTCTTCTGGGGCCACTTCTCAGATGGTTCCTCTGCACAGCACTCCACAAATAGGCCTTCTAACTCCTCTATCCTACTCCTTAGCTTCTAGAAAGCAGACTATGTCTTAAGTCTTATTTATATGTACATCTCTTCTCTGTGCCCAGGTTGGGGCCACCCTCAGAAGATACTCTGTAAGTACGTGCTTTCTGACCCCAAGTACATTTGGCCACAAAAAGATAGGCTGAATATTAGGGAATGAGGTACTTACTCTCATTGAGGACAGTGCTTGACTTTTATACATACTCAAGTTATTGGAGACTGATGATGCTAACAGATACCTGAGTATGGAATGAATAAGTGGTTAAGTGAGTGAATTCAGCAGTTAGAGGGAGAATCATTGAGAATCAGAATCCTTATTCCTGCAGAAACAATCCAGGAATGCTCTTTCTTTTGAATTCTATTTTTCATTAATCTTCAACATTAAACACATGACTATTTTCTCTGTATGTATGTTTGTACCAGGTGTTCAAAACCTTTAGCATCTAAAAGAGATCTTTGCTAGAGACCACCACACATTCATTGAAAGTGTTCATTTGGATCTGAGTTTGTCTGAAAAAAGAAAAAGTTCTAGACTTACTTTTCTGCTTTTGTTTTAACTTGCATGAGTGACAGTACCCAAAATTTCAGGAGCAGCCAACATAGCATGCTCATATTCTCTCTCTTGCCCTCTGTCTCTCTCTCTGTGTCACACACACACACACACACACACACACACACACACACACACACGTGCATGTGCATGCACACAACAGCCATCTCTCAGCCTCTTGAACCCCATTGAAAGCCCTGAGGATTTCATAGACTTTATGAAAGATTTTCTTTATGTGACACATCTTTGAGGTCTTCTCTGAGAGGACCCCAAACCCTTGAAATACTTCAAGCTGAAAGCTATTACCTGTGTTGAGTACAACGCTGTCTACCTCTCAAAGGCCTTTTGACTCTCCCAGGAGGAGGATTCCATGAGGCTCTTGGAGCAAGGAGACCCTCCCATCTCTGGTGAATGCAATTAGGACATGACAGTGAAAATATGCCAGCAGCTCCTACTGTATTGGCCAGAACGCACTTCCTCTGCAGGCCCAGGTCATGCAGCAAAGTCCCATTTGCATCTGTCTGACATTATTCTTTCCTGACCTCAGCAAAGGACTGGCAGGAAGGTCACTGGCTGCTGCCATTTATCAAACCTCTGTCTGTATCAGGAACTGTACTACATACATTAGGAACCTCATAGAAGAGTCACAGAGCGAATGTCACCCAAGGACCGGGAATTACCCACGTGGAGGGCCTGTGAGTGGGCAGCAGAGCCCAGCATTGCTGTCAGCTGCCTCTTTGGTGTCTGTGCCCACACCCTTGTCTTCCACACTGGAAGAATCAGGTGTCTAGGGTCCAGCATTTGTTCACGGTCTGGGCTGAAGGGAAGGAGAGGGGTGTGGAGGGCAGAACGCCTCCCTCACAAACAAACAAACATGTGTGAATTTGGAAGAAAGGTCAGTCAGTTTCATCCATTCTCACTGCAGGTTCAAGCGATGAGATCCAATTCATAGAGTCCTTGTGCAGTGAGGGATCAGCCGGGTGCTGGTTGTTCCCAGGCCCCTCCGCCATGCACACGGAGCCTTAGCCCTAGACTCACAGGGTGCTTTGAGTGGCCACACCTCAGCCAAAAGAAAGAACCCTCCATGCACCACAGCCCCCCGTGCTTTTCTTCCTTCTTTCTTCTCCCATTTTCTTAATTTCCCATTTCCTAATCTGTGTGGATGTCACCCTTTCTGCTCTGCTTGATTGAGAGGGGAGAGCATTTGAGAAGTCAGATTAGTTACCCTGTAAAAGTTCATCCTTTGCTAACGTATCCTTGGATGGGAGCAATCCAGAAAGATGGGCAGAGAAATCCCGCCACAAACATGGGCACTGTTGTTGTGTGCCTTACATGTATTATCTCACGTAATACACAGAACAGCTCTCCATTAATATCCCTCTTCCACAGATAAGGAAATAATGCTCAAACAGTTTGCTGGATCATTCTATCGTACATTATGTTTATTATGTTTCCATTTCCCTGCAGAGTTCTGAGTTAGATATGGCCACACAAGGAAGTTGTACAGGATGTGGGGTGGGGGGGTCAGAAGGGAAGCAAGGGGTCCCAGAAGGAGCTCGGGGTCGGGCGTGCTGTCAGACAGAAACAGAGATGTCCAATGCATTCTAGCTTACTCTTCCTTTCCTCCTTTCCACATCCAATTCCTCCTTCAAAATGCTGACCCTCTGGCCAACAGTGGCCCTGCCACCACCAGATGTTTGGCTACAGACCCACAGAGGTGGTAACATCCTGTAAACCTCTGCATGAGCTCCCCTTTGCTGTCGCATGTCAGCCCCTGGCCTCCTCCTCCTTCATAAAGCCAGGCAGTGAATTCTCAGGTCCTGCAACTCCCCTTCTAGATCTGATATCTAATTTATTCCTTATTCCAACTATACTTATTTCTGCTTCCCAAGCTGAACTCCAACCAGTAAAGAGAGATTAAATAATCTGCTAAGGCACAGACCTAAGAGGCGGCAGAACCAGAAGCCAGGTAGGCAATGAGATCAGTGGTCAGTCAGCACGGAGAGTGGAGCCAGAGGTGGCAAAGCCCATCTAGCCCTCGGGGCTGGTCCAGGCATGCTGTCCAAGTCCGTGACAAGCTTCAGTAAGGGCACAAAGGCCCTGGTACCAGAATGTCCTGGCCAGTGGAGGAGGAAGTTGTCCAGCATCCAGAGCCAGTGGGTGAGACCCTTAGTTTTGTGGACTCCGTACCACACGCTCTTGCTTAAAATCCTAGGTAAGCCTCATGAACCTGATTCCTCTTCTGTAAAATGGGGGGAAATGTAGTATATCTCAGAGCTGACCTGAAGATTAAATAAATTAATAGTGTAACTGGCTAAGAATATACAGGGCTCACTGTAAGGGTTTAATCAATGCAAGCTCTTATTAAGCACGCACTGTTTCCCAGGCAAAGCCGCATCAGATGTCATCCTTACCCCATCAAGGACGGGTGGGAACTCCACTGTGTGTAGCAGCAGCCTCAGCACACAGACCATATAACGGGCATTGTGTCTACCCAGCCAGTGGGCTGCTGCAGAAAGGCAGCCACAACTGGACTCTGCTGTGGCTAGAATTGTTTCCCCAAAAATAGATATGTTGAAGTCTTAAATGCCAGGACTTCAGAATGTGGCCTTTTTTTGGAAATAAGGTCTTTACAAAGGCAATCCAATTAAACGAGGTCATGGGGTGTGTCCTAATCCACTAAGATGGATGTCCTTATTAAAATAGGAAATTTTTTATTTTAATGTGACAGGCACAGAGGGAAGAGGAAGTGAAGAAAAACACAGGAAGATGGCTGTGTGACTGGAGGGACACGTCTGCGAGCCACACGATGCTGGGGACAGCTGACAAACGCCAGAAGATGAGAGAGGCGAGGAAGGATTCACCTCAAGAGCCTTCAGAGGAAACGTGGCCCTGCCAGCATCTTGATTTTGGACTTTCAGCCTCCAGAGCTGTGAAACAGTACAGTTCTGTTGTTTGAAGGCACCCAAATTGTGGTATGTTGTTATGGCAGCCCCAGGGAATCGGAACAGACTCAGTGGCCTTGACCCATGGCCAGAGCTGCCTGGACTCTGAAGCAGTGGCGGGGGGCCAACCTCCCACTTGTCATGGGGATGGGGAAACACATAGGCCAATCAGCAAAGAGGGCAAGAAGAAGAAAATAGAAACACAACAAAAGCAAGATGTAGAGAAATCCAGTCTTGATTGCTGCTTGATTCTTTGCTTGGTCTCTTCTTAAGAGCTAAGTGAATTTCTTCCTGCACTCTGAGAGCACCTATATGTCCCTGTAATACATTTTCCTTTAGGTCTTAATAGAGCTCAGTGGTTTCTTCCTATTTGCAACCGAAGAGACCCAAAATATGTAACAACCAGAAGATAGATAAAATGTAACACGTTGCGCTTCAACACTAACGCCACCTCCAAGACACCGCAGTCAGAGTGTGAGAACCAAGAAAGTGCCGAGGACAGAGGCTCCCTGCACCTCACAGTGCAGGGAGGTTTTCAACATGGGCAGCCATTCTCCTGGATTTCACAGGATGCCTAAGAGCTGCCCAGCAGAGGAAGCACCCCCAGCAGTGGGAATGATTTAGATTCTGGTGTTTCTGCATGATTAACACTGAGCTGGTTGACATCAGGAAAGTTTTCATCATTTCTGAGCTGGAAAACAATCAACCCGGGGGCAAAACCACTGCTTTGTTCCATGTTAAACTGAGCCAGGAATCGAGAGCTGTCCCAAATCCTCCTGTTTCCAAAAGGAAACCTCAAGTTCCCTGCCAACAGAGACCACATCTACTGATCCCAAAGCAAAATGTGTACTTCAGTTCAGAGGCAGACCAGGAAAGATGTTACGTCTCATCACAAGAGCAGCATTCGAGCTGCCCAAATATTTGCTTTGTTCCTTGACACACCACCAATTAAGCCGACTCTTGGAAGAAAATCGCATTACGGCAGATGAAATGCTTCAGTTAGTGAGCACCTCGAGGGATGGGTGGGACTGGGAGATAGAGCTCATGGTGGGACAACAGATCCGTCCCTCTCATCCCAGGATAGGATAATGCAAGTCATTTCTTTAAAGTCAACATATATTGTGATCCTAATGGCCCTGGATGTCTCTCCCATAAATCATTTTCTTTTCCTAGCCCAGAATATCAACATCCTATGGATCCCTGCTCTCAAGTTCTCTCTCTCTCTCTCTCTCTCTCTCTCTCTCTCTCTCTCTCTCTCTCTCTCTCTCTCTCGGTCTCACATTTTCTCTGCTTCCCATTCTCTCTACTTTTCGGTTTTTCTCGCACTCCATCTTAGTTGGGGGTCTAATGGGAAAGCAACCTTCTGCCAAAAAGAGGAAAAGGGAAACAATGAAAGCATTCTCCATCTGCTGGTGACCTCAGGGGAAGAAGAGATGGAAAAACTAAGCATGTGATTTAATTCCATTCCCAGGTGGTCTCGCTGCTGACAGTCTTCCTGGCCCCCAGCCAGGGCGTCCTGTGTCCTTGCCAGGCTGAGCCAGGTATAATGGGGAGATTAAGAACCCAGCCCAGAGCGGAGCTGCTTAGGCAGCCTGGCGGTCCTCATTAGTGTCCACCTGCAGGGAGATGACCCAATCCACCAGTACGCACACCCAGGAATCTCAACAAACCCCATCCTGGAGAGAAGAGAAGGAGGGGCCATTCAGGAAATCCCTGCTCCCTGCGATCAGGGAGCCCCTGATGGGCACTACCCAAGCTCTCTGCAAGTGGCCTGGTGTCTCCAGGCCCATCAATGTCTGCTCTGTGTTAGACCCAAGAGCTGCAGGGACAAATAAGACACTCAGGGGCAGTGGGGACACTCGGGAGCAGGAAACAGCCTTGCACACAGAGCACCCCCCACCCACCCCACGGGGATGCTTAACGCGGGCAGAACACACCATACTGTAATAGAGCCAAGCCAGAGGGTGTGTGGGATCCTAGCAGGTGAGGAAGGAAAGAGGGATTCCAGCAGAAGGAACAGCGTGAGAGAAGAGGGAGCCCAGAATACAATATGGAATGCCAGAAAAAAGCTAGAGGATCAGAGATTATCCCCAGACCTGGGGAGTCTGAACTAGGTTAGCCCACAGAGAGTAGAGCCAGACCTGTGTCCTTACACTGCATCCCCTTGCTGTTAAATTATCTTTGCCCATGAATATGTTTGTAGTAAAGTATGCATAACATAAAATGCACCATCTTAGTCACACCATCTTTCTCCAGAATTCTTTCCATCTTCCCAAACTGCAACTCCATATACGCTAAAT
This sequence comes from Manis javanica, assembly GCF_040802235.1. Classification (NCBI taxonomy): domain Eukaryota; kingdom Metazoa; phylum Chordata; class Mammalia; order Pholidota; family Manidae; genus Manis; species Manis javanica. The sequence goes on along the minus strand of NC_133165.1, from coordinate 37,290,449 downwards.
GCTAACCCCTCCCCACCCCACCCCACCAGGCCTCGGCCACCGCCATTCTGCTTTCTGACTCCTCCAGGCACTTCCTACAGGTGGAATCCTGCTGTATTTGTCCTTCTGTGAGTAGCTTATTTGACTTAACATAACATGCTCAGATTTCATCCATGTTGATGCAGATCACAGACAAGCACGGAACTTTTGCAATTAAGTAGAACTAAATAAAACAGGCATGAAAACTACAAAAAAATTAAAATTAAAATAAGAACCGTCTGTACCCTGAGATAGAAAACACCACCCTAACTGATTAAAGCAGAGCCAGGAGACTTGGAGGCTCTACGACAGGAGTCCAAGGGCATGGCTGGCCTCGGGCACCGCCAGATGCCAGGATTCAGCCCTGTATCACAACCGAGCTCGCAGGGCCACGTGTGTGCTGGATACTGGGATGGAGGAGGGATTAAAACTAGCGCTACCCCAGCCCTAACAGAGCTGCGTGCCCTTGTCATCTCTCCCAACAGCTGTGCCCGTGGCAGACATCTCTCATTGATCCCTACACTCTCTGCGGTGAGCTCGCCCAGGCCTCTGGGTCAGCCTTCACACCGCACTCCTGAAGAGCCCCACTCATGGATTGGAGTCGGCTCAGGAGTAAAACCCACCTGCTGTTCTTCCCCTAGAGCATTCTGATGAAAATTACAGCCAACACTTATTCAGGGCTCACCACGTGTTCCCCAGAGGGCTAACAGCACTAACTCACTTAATCCTCAGAATAGCCCATGAAGTAGGGATTCTGTCACAAGCCCATTTCACAGGTGAGGAAATGGAGGTGCAGAGAAATTAAGTGACCTGCCCAGAATTACAACTAGCAGATCATTAAATCCTAGACTTGAGCCCAGGCTGGCTGACTACCCCGCGGGGAATCACCTGGAGAGCCAGCCAGACCCCTTGCTGGGTCCTCATCCTATCTTCAAATCCCCACAGAAACAAGAAACACCATGACAAGATTCCAGAGGAAATTACAGCATTTTCTAAACTGCCTTAGCTTTTTATCCAAACTCAAAGAGAGGAGCTAAAATGAATTAAATTATAATTGGACAATATGGGTTTTTGACTTGTAATTGTGGTAATTAATTTACCATCAATATAATGCAAGGAGTTAAAAATAATGGATTGAAAATGGTTGAAAACCCATTGAAAATGTAATATGTGCAAGTGAAATACTCGTCTTCCATGTAAAGTACTTAACGAAATACGACATACTCTAATAAATCTCTCTCTCATTCATTACAGGCTGCATATGTTACAGTTCACAGTCAGGCTTATCAGTGCAGCCTAAGAGCTCGTGCAATTACACTTTAAATCCCTCTCAAAACCCCCTTTTGGCATCAGAATAAATTTCACAACAGCACATTCTTTCAAAGCCCCTGCTTCCCCTGCTTGGATGTGAGTCCTCCTGGGAGGGCTCAGTTTGGTGCCCAGAGTGACGGAATCACATCAAAGGCTACGGGAACACCGGATGGGGGTGGAAGGAGTCAGTACGGAGGGCACAGTCCTGGCATCAGGCAGAGCCAGGCTCAAATCTCAGCTTGGCTACCCGTTGGCGGCAAGGAAGACTTTCAGCCTCTCTGAACCTTAGTTTCTTGATTTAAAAAACAAAAAAGGATAAGTAACTTATCTTCTCAAAGGGTTGTTATGAGAATTTAGAGAGAGGGTCACCAAGAAAGCATTAATGCAGGGCTTGGCCCATAAGAAGCACTATGATTCATCTGAACAATTTTTTAAATACTATGATCTACATATATTTTGAACAAGCTCCAGCTTCCTCACATCCCCAGAGGCCACCATTCAAGGGCCAGCATGAGTAGGGGAGTCATATGGACCTCATAGGATTGGAGCTGTAGTTACAGTTAGCATCCATATTCGGGGGTACCCTTCTAGGCACTGGGAACTGTGCTGAGACCCACTCAAAACAATGAATAAGATGAGGTTCATGCCTTCACAGAGCTCAAAGCTTAGCATGGGATGGATAACTAACAGTGTGCAGGTATCTCTGCATGGTGGTGTCTTCTGGGAAACCCCGAGCTGCTTCACCACTCAGAGGGCTCTATCTCATAGCTCCTCGGTGATGTCCTGTGGTCAGCATTGCAGTCCAGGGAGAAATCTGGGACAGAGGGTGGAAAGAGAAGGCAGAGCTTTTGAGAAACTATTGCGTAGGCTGGTTTAGGAAGTAACAAAAGGGACCACTGGGGGGCTGGATGGACAGGACCCTGAGCAAATTTAAATAAATATCTGGTGGGAAAAGGAAAGTCAGACCTGGAAGAGAAATTCATTCCTGATTTCCAGGACCACCAAATCCAAGGCTGATTGGAAGCCGTGCTAGCCTGTGGGCCCCACCTGCTAGTGCCTTGAATACAATTCAGATGCCATTTGCTCAGCCGCCAAAATGGAGGCCACAGCAAGAGATGCTCTCTGCAGCCAATGGCCCCAAATAAATCCACCTTCCCTGGGTTGGAGCTGCAGAAGGGGAAGCCCAGCTCTGGGCTCTGTCTTTAAAAAGGGAGAGAATGAGTGAGGGGGGGTGGAAAGGAGGGAGGGAGGAGGGGAAGGGAAGAGGGAAGCAAGGACAGACACATTCAGGGCCATTCCCAGGACCTGTGAGGACTGCGTGCCTGAGGAACTGTGTGGATGAGGGGTGCTGGGAGTGACAGCCACTGCTTTTTATTTCAGTGTACCCTGCGCATCAGGGAGATTCTGCTTTGCTCTGAATAAATCCGCATTAAGATGAGAGAGATGTCTAGACACACTTAATCCAGAAAATCCCTCTTTCTGAAAGGAAATCACTCTTTACTTGGTAGGGATATCAAAGACAGTTTTAAGGTGATAAAAAAAAAACCATGGATTTCGGCAACAGACAGATCTGTGCTCAAAACCCAATTCTGGTACATACTAAACACCTTTGTCCTGGGAAAGAATATCTCTGAATCAAATCTTCTTCTTATAAACAGGGATAATCATATGAACCTCCCAGGATTGTTGCTAGGATTTCGATTTCATTCAGTATTCAGTGAGACCCTTCCAGGTGCTAGGAACTGTGCGGGGACCCACACAGAGCAATGAATAAGATGACGCTTTTGCCTTGGGAGAGCCCATATTCTCGCATGGGTTGGATTATGAAAGGGCCCAGTGACTGACGTGTGTGGTACAGTCCACATACTAGAGTCAGCTAACATGGGGCAAAATCAGCTGTGCTGGAGGGCGCTGGAGGGCGGAGACAGTGCATGGAGGAAAGGTGCTGAGTTTGCCTCAAAGGATGACCTTGTGCCTTCTGCTAGACCAGATGCCATTGCATCGCAGGTAGAGATGCCTGTCAAGGGCTAAGGCTGCCCCAAGAGCTGGAAAAGCAAGAGCAATGGGAGGTGGCAGCAGAGGGAGAGGGGCAGGCACAGGCTGGCTTGAGGGGTCTCACGTGTTAAAGTAAGTAATCCGCGCTCTCCTTCACCAATGCGATGTGTCAGCTCCATCTTGCCTTATTCAAGAAGGCTTTGAGGGACCCAAGTGTGACCTTCCATCCAAAGGTCATGGGAGAGTAATATTGAAGTAACATGATCAGTCATAAAGTTTGTTACTGTATCTGGAATTAGTAAAGGGCTCAACACATCCGGGTTCCCTTCTATGCACTGAGATGGGAATCATTTCACTTTCTGGATGTTTCCATCTTCTGAGTGTGTATCTAGTGCTCTAATGCCTCGACATCATCTGGGCAGGTCAAAGGTAGAGAGAGGGGTCATGTCAAAGGTGATCATCGGGTTTAGGCTTGAATGAAGCCTTCACCAAAGGCAAGGGAAGGGTGGTTAAAGCAGACCGAGTGAGCCGCTGCACAAAGAAAGCCCTAAAATGCTGTCACTTCAACCAGACAGGAGTGTATTTCTCACCTACATCACAGCCCAGGAAGGGCAGGCGGGATCTGCACCATGAGGTCCAGCAAGATCCAGGTCCTTATCTTCATTCTTGGTTTGAAGTTGCTGCATTTTCACATCTGCATTTAGCCATAGAACAGGGAATCTGAGGAAGTTCAGAGCAAACTGCTGTAGGTTGGATGTACTTCCATTCACACCCTATTAGCCTGAACTTAGTTGTATGATGTATGAGTTAAGGTGCCCTCCAGCTGTTCAAGTGACAGCTAGAATGTAGGACTCGAGTTCAAGAACTTGCAGGGATTGGGGAGCAGGGTTCTCTGGAACTTACAAAGCCTGGAGCCCCTCATCTTCACGTGGAATGTCACATCAGCTAATAAAGTCGATATTGTCAAATAATAATAAGACAGCCCTGGAGTACAGTCACTGCTTGCCTGCTTACCAGCTCTAAGACACTGGACAAGTCGCCCACTTAACCTCTCTGAAATTATTTCCTCATGTGTAAAAATAGGTTGTGATGACAGTGGAAATGTGAATAAAATATGTAAAGCACCTAGCTCATGGTAAGACTAATGCATGCTGCCTTCCCTTCCTGTGAACAGAAGCCATTGAACTGAAGTTCTGTGTGGGAATAGGGTTTATTCAAAAGTTTTGAAGGGTTCCTGAGTCTCTCCATCAGGGGCACCTTCACTGCAGTTGCAAGTCACAGCAGAAGGTCAAAATCATAAGCAGACAGAAGTCACAAGCAAAAAAGACTCCACCTTTCAGCCAACATCACTGAATGCTGGCACAGCAGCCGCCCTGAGCTCAGCCTAGGAGACAGTGTTGGTGGGAGGGAAAAGGCCGGCTTTGTGGGTGGAATGTTGAGTTCAGTTCCAATTGTGCCATCCAAAGGTTGAGTGGCCTCAGAGAGTCACTGGATCTCTCTAGACTACAATTCCTTTATTAATAAATGGCCATAATGACATGTACTGCTGGGGAGGGTGGGGCTCACATGATGGGATTAGCACCCGTTTAAGAAGACCCTAGAGAGCTTGCTCTCTCTCTCCCTGTGAGGACACATCAAGAAGGCAGCTGTCTGCAAGCCAGGAAGAGACCCCTCCCCAAGGACTGGATCTGCAGGCACCTTGATCTTGGACTTCAGCCTCCAGAACTGCGAGAAATAAACGTCCGTTGTTTAAGCCACCCTGTCTTTGGTGCTTTATTTTAGCAGCCTCAGCTGACCAAGATGCTGCCCTAGTTGGAAGTAAAGGGACATAAGGGGCCTAAGTCAGAGCTGGCACACATAGACTCTCAACATAGAGTAACAATGATTATCATCATTATGATGATTTCCACCATCATTTTTATCCTGTAACCCCTGCCCACAAGGAGCTCACATTTGGGAAGAGGAAACAGACATATAAAACTTCTTTAGGGCACAGTAACAGAGGCTTAACTAGGCACTTCAGCTGTACTTGGGGGTTTTAGAAGGAAGGAAATCTTCCCCTAGGAAGAAAGTTAGACTCATGCCAAAAGCCATGTAGACACTTGTGCTGCACCAGGACCAACCCAGTGAGGGTATCGTGGAGACGGGGGCTCCCAGGCAGGCAGGGGGAGCTGCAAGAGGCACCGTGCCCCTCAGCCTTGCAGCTAGCTGGATGCAGCTCTTGGCACACGCATCAGGCACAGAAATGCAGGCTGCCTCCCAAGGTGTGGTACACATTGGCATCCTTCTGGGTACACAAGCTGTCCCACTGCTGATGCCAGAAACGTCGCCAAGGCAACATCACATGGAGATGCGTTAGCTCCCCCACCCCACTACCACCATGCCTGGCAAAAAATTAGCTGCACTTGATTCCATTTGGGTCCATATGCCACCTCAATTTCTGATCAGAGGTATTACAAATCACAGTCTGTCTCTGCAGAACATTAAAGTAGGCTCATTTCTCTTTCTGTGTCAACACATGAGTTTCAGTTGTTTGACAGGATGTACAAGATTGTGTTCTCTTCATTTGAAGATAATTTCTTTTCTCCACTCCCCAGTGGCAGGACCCCCGGTTAAGCTGTTCGCCTCCCCCCACCACCTCCTTACCTCCTGCCCCCACATGATTTAATCTGCCCGGAGCAGGCAGGTTGTTTGCAATCGAAGTTTGCAATCTAACAACTGGAAGAGAGATTAATTAAGGAAGAAAGGATTTTCTCTTTCTTTCTTGTAAGTTCAAATGCTTCTTTAATAAGAGGAATGGTGGCAATCAAAATAAAGGACTGGAAACCAAGTCCTGTGTCCCACCCCCACCCCACTGCCCACCTGGTCTCCGCAGGCAGGCCCCGAGGCACGTGGGTCTGCCTTTGTGCCCCCGTCAGATGCCCTCAGAGAAATCAATTGGGTGCCCCTGTGGGGATGAGATGGACAGGAGGAAATTTAAACAGGATTTTTATAAATTTCATCAATACTAGCACAACACAGAAGCAGGACAGCTTTATTGATTTAAACATTAAAATAACATGCGCTTTCTTTGCATTTTCCCAGAAGTGATAATGTTTCCTATTTTTAATCTAGATTGAAATCTCAGAGACTTTCCACAAGCGCCTTGTGGTGATTACCAAAGATTAGTAATAACATGTCTAATTAGTGTAGAAAGACATAAAAATCAATGGCAGTGTGAAATGTTCCACTGGCTGACAGTGCTCCGAGGAGAACCAGCTCACGCGTCCAGAGAGACAGGCTGCGCCAGCCCAGGGTCAGCTTACACCCATCCTGAAGGAAGTTGAGGGCTCCTTAGAAGCTCCCCAGTTCCCCGATGCTCTTTCTCTGAGCTTCCGTTGTTTTTGTTGAAGGCAATGATGAAAAAAACGTGATTCACTGGCAAGGGTTGAAAACTAATCCAGCAACTGCCCTGATTCTCAGTTCTGCCTTTCAATGCAGTCCACTAAGCACTCCAGGGAGCAAAGGGAGGAAAGAGCCAGCCCCTGGCCTCTATGAGGCCCCGATCGCTGAGCAAGAGAGGGCCCTGAGGATGGTGGAGTCCTGTGTGTCCCCTCTGAAATTCAGAACACAGGAGGAAATCCCCAGTTGTTCATTCGGTTCCATCCAGGCGACAGGTGAGGGTCCCATTCCATCCCACATGAGACGACCTACCTCTACCTGCTGTCCAGCGCATCCTCTGAGACCCTTCCATCCTCCTTTCCTGGCCTCCCTGCCTCCCTTCCCCAAGGCCCAGGGTGACCTAAGCCAGAGGACAGAAAATAGCCCTGAAAACGCTCCAGGGAGATTCTTCCTCCCACACCCAAGAGGGTGATTTTTCAGAACCTCTGTTTCTGCTTCACCACAGCAGAAGAAAGTGGCTCTGGGGACAGTAGTAAGAGAGACAAAGGGAGTGAAAGACCCCGAGGACATCCAGATATAAATACCTGGATCACAGATTATACATAGAGGGCTCACCATTCAACATGCTAATAAATAACAACACTCTGTTATTTGTTTGTTTGTTTAATGTTATATACCTTTTCCTATACCTAGGAGGTATAATGAACTGTCAGGAACACAGATGAAGGGCAGGTTAATTCTGCCTAGGCTGTGGGATACAGAAAAGAGCTGAGCTTGGAGATGAGTCAGGAAGGATGCAGAGGTGGGAAATGGAGAGAGGCTTCATGAGAAGCCCATGCGCACAGTAGAAGCATCAAAACAAGGGAGAGGAGAGTGAGGAACCCATGCGGTTAGAGCAGAGACTGCCCCCCCTCCCCTCTTACCTCACCCCTCTCCCATCTCCGTCCAATCCTCCTCCCCATCAGGACCACCAAAGGCTGGCCTACAGGCAGGGTCCCACCTTTATCAAGTTGCATCTTGCTACTGCACTTGACCCTGACAACTCCCTCCTCCTAGAAACGTCTTCCTTGACTTCTATCTCCCTGTGATCTGTTGGATTCCCCTTTTTCTCTAGCTCCTTGTCTGAGTCTTTCCTTCTCCACCCTACTGATAATCCCCATGGCTCCATGAGAGTGCCCTTTGAATTCTCAACCTTTCCCCTTTGGGTGGCATTGCTGGGACCCACCTTTATCCTGGTGAGTCCCAAGTCTCCCTCACCAGCCCATGCCTCCCTTTTCATCTTCACACCCAAAGCTTTGCCTGACATTTCATCTGGGATGTCCCACTGACAGTGTCTACCACCAAATTCATCCCTCTCCCAGGTCAGCCCTCGGTTAAGCCCTCCTGAAGACCATCCAGCTGGCCATCCAGCCAGATCCCGCCGAGCTCGCTTTATCACCCGGCATCATGTCACCCCACCTCCCACCACGGTGTCTGCCACAGGCCCTTCTCCTCAGCCCCACACAGCCTTGGCTCAGGACTTCTTTGCTATTTGCCCAAACCCCAGCAAGAGCCTCCTGTGGATCTCACTGTCTCTCCCACTCTCCCCTCCCAGGGGGCTCCCACACTGCTGCAGAGCAAGTCCTAAAATACAAAAACGCAATTGCATTATTGTTTCTGTCAAAACATTCTGAGAATCCCCATCGCCTTCAAAATAAAATAAAAATTTCTTGGTGCAGAAGGTTCTAAGTGCCTCATCTTGTGCAATTGCTGCCCACCCCAAACATGGACATTGCAGCCAGACAGAACCACTGCTTGTATTGGCCCTAATATTAAGCTGTTTTATTAATTCATCACTTTTTAAAACTGAGAATCTACCATGTCCCAGGCACAGGGAACACAGATGACATTACAGAGAAGGTCCTCGTCCTCTTGGAGCTCACAGACCAGCATGGAGATGCAAGTGAACCAAGTGGAAAAAATACATAATGAGGTACACCACAGTGGAGGTTCTGGGAACCCAGTCCTGGAAACACATTCAGGGACCCAAACTCAGATTTAAGGTCTTCAGACTTGCACCTTTCTTAGAAATCCATCCTGCCCTCCCAATACCAGCCAGTACCTTTTGCCTTCCAAGACTCCAGGGCTGTCTTCCATGGCTGACTGGGTCAGCAACCTCTTCCTCCTATGCCTGTGGCATTCTGTCCTCCCAGAGCCTCACCTCTCTTGATTTGCTTCATCGCCTCGGGTCTAGATTTGCAATCAAGAGCAGCATCTCTCTCTTTCATGCATCCCTAGAATCTAGCACAGAGCCCAGGACAAGGAAGGCACTTGATAAATATTTGTTGGAAAAAGTGAATGAATGAAGTGTCACAGAGTTCAATTTTTTTCTCTTGTCTAATGAGAGAGGGGCCAGAAAATCATATTGGGATTGCTGCCCCTCCCAGAAGGGCAGGTGCGGACATATTTGCAAAGTATCCTTTAGAAGATTTATCCCTGACAATCTCCCCTCATCACGGGGAAGAGGAAAGAGGAGCCCCACCGTCCGGAGTGTTTTGAAGGTGAGAATCCATGGAGAAAAGGTAGGCGGTCCATGAGCTGTGAGACGCTGGCCCCAGTCCCAAATGTGACATGGGTTCTAGAAGGAAGCTGTGGATGTGAGCTGATAGGGACCAAGCCTGCAGCGTCTTCAGCCAAGCTGGGGACGAGGGAGAGACTCAGTCTCAGAAATTCCCAGGGGTTTCTGCTGAGATTGGGACAGACCCAGCCTGGGAGATTAAGCAGGAGAGTGCCAACAGCGACACCATGTGGCCATGACAAACAACAGCAGGCTCTGAATGTGGATATGATGTTAAACCATTTTGGGTTGTGACGCTTGAAACGATCAAGATTGAGAAAAGCTGCAAGAGGGATAAACTAATTTCCTGCAAATAAAGCATGTTGGCTTCTTGGGAACGCTTGGGAAAATAAGACCTAAATTTGTACCTGCATTTGGAGTTGGGGGAACAATTCCCACTGGCTAGAAAGAGCAGGGATGTGGAGCTGCGGTGAGCCTGGTAGGTAACTGGAAAGTAGCCGGGCTGGTTGACAAAAGGCAGTGAATGCCACTGTGTAAAGCTGAACTTCTGAACTTTAATTGATTTTTGAACTTCAAAATAAATTCATAGTTACTTTTTCTTAAGCCTGCACCAATAGTATTAATAATGCCCGTATACCCTTCTCTGCCTCATCTCATGCTAACATCTTATGCAACCACAGATCAGTGATCAGATTAGGAGATCAGCATGGACACGATACTATGAATCAATCTACAGACCTTACTCAGACTCCCCCGATTGTTTTACTGAAGTTCTTTTCCTGATCCAGGCTCCTGGCCAGGATCTCATAGTGTATTTGCTGGTCTCATCTTTTCCAGTCTCACAAAGTTCTGACTCTTTCCTGACCTTGGCATCTGTGAGGAGTATTGGCCAGTTATTTTGTAGAATGTTCCCAAATTTGGATTTTTCCCCAGCGCCTCTCCACCCCTGTGTTTAAATTCAGTATCTTCTGGCGAGAAACCACAGAAGTGAAGCCAAGCTTAATATCCCTGGTATCACCTTGCGCCTCATCATTAACGATCCTCACTTTGGCCACTGGAGAAAGTGGAACCAGCTGATGTCCAGTTTTTTTTTTTAAGTTGCTGTTTTTCCTTCAGTAATTATAAAGTATCTTGTAAAGAAATCCTTCAAGATTACATGCTGTCCTGTTTCTCATCAATCTGTCGCCCATTCACTTTACCATCTTCTGGTGATTTTTGCCTGAAACAATTATTACCGTGGTGTTTGCCTGGTTCCATCAATCCCTCTACATTCAGTGATTAGAATTCTACCATAAGGAAGCACTTCAGGCACTCTTCAGTTTATTTCCTTCATTATTTACTAATGTATGCCAGTGTGGACTCCTGGATATTGATTTTATTCTATGTATTATAATCCATTACTATCATTATTTACTTTATCTCTCAACATTTCAGATTTGGTCACTGAGAGCTCCTTCAGGCTGGTTCCTGTATCCTTTTGACATGTCCCTGTCATCTTTTTAAAGCAGGTTCTCACTGGCACTAAGTCATTCAAGGGGCATCTTGTGCTTTTCCTGCCTCAGCCCTGGAGGCAGCTACTGGCTAATGCTGTTACAGCCAATAATGCAGTTTTCACAACTAGTGGGCAAGTGTTCTGAAGACAAACCCTGTTGTAGGTTATTGTTCCCTCAGCACCAGCATAAGGCCCTGTCTTCGATTATTTACTTGCTCAATAAATTACTGATCATTGGGTGAGAGATTCCACAGTATTTAATCATGGGCTTGGCCAGAAAGCACCAGGGGCTTACCATGCACACTGTCCTGGGCTGACTGTTCAAAATAGAGATTAACCAAGCCTGAATCACCCTTCCAAGAGCTTAGAAGTGGGGAAACAGGAAAACCAGTCTAGGCAGAGAAGAGCATGCTGCTGGAGCAAAGGAGGTCCAAGACACGTGCAGAGCTTACCAAATAAGTATCTAAATTTCAGGAGTTTAGCAAACTTAAACCTCTCACCATACCAAGGGTTAAGAGCTGGAGATGAGGGAAGTTTTCTGAACAGCTTCTTTGGAGAAAGCTGTGCTCAGTCCCAGTCCTAACTCCACCTCCGAGAGAAAGCGACACTACCTCCTAACGCAAGCCTGGTGTTAAAGATTTAAAGGAAATGAGATTAAGGAAGAATTTTTAGAACCAGCTGTTGGTGTCCTGTGAACCTCACCTTGAGCTTAGAGAAGGGGGCTATGAGGCTGCAACAGGAGCCCCCAGAGCACTTAATACATATCCCCTAAGTTGAAAGACATAAAGGGCTGGTGTCTGTTTCCTACCTGAGAAAACTAAAGGGCGAGAGATGGATCTGCTGATACAGACAAACCCTGGGAGGGGTGGTGGCCTTTGGGTTCTTCCCCTCCTAGTGTGCCTCCCATGGACCAGGTGTGGTTTTACACTATTAGGCCACTTAGAGGCCACTCAGCAGAGGGAAGTTACAGGCACCCCCTGAAATATATGGGCCAGATAAAGTATGCACAAAAATCTTTCACCACCACCAGGGAACTTGTGAGGTCTTCAGAAGTGGGGTGAGGATCTCTAAAGAAGCAAAAACCCACAACAGAACCCCCAAGGGAAAGAGCCCCTTCACCCCCTTGGGGGTAGAGAATGTGACATCATGGCCCTCACGGACCCAACACACAGGATGTGACTTCCCCTTACCTCCTGTCCCTCCTTACACCCCAACCCTGTCAGGGTCAGAAGCTGGTGCTAGAAAGACCAGGGGGACAAGGAGGAGAAGCCAGTAGAAGGGAAAGAGAGGGGTGACAACCACCCCGGTTCCTGGATTTCCGGTCTGCCCCAGGCTCAACACAGCACAGTGGGGCTCCATCAACTTTAAATCAGTGGTGACTTTTGATTAGCACATGGAACTGAGATTCTGTGTTATCACTTGCAGTGTCCATGAGAGTGTTTCTTCCCTGCCAGGACCAGAGGGGTCGTGGGCCTCAGGAGACAAGCTGGCCCCACAGAGCAGACTTAAGGGACAGGCAGGCCTGTGGAAGTTCCTTTAGGATGATAACCCAGGATGTGTGTGACTTGCTGAAGTGGATGCACGAGCAAAGCACTGGAAGGGCGCAAAAAGGGAACTTTAAACAGCCCTCAATTAATTTCTGGGCACCTCAGTGCCCTCATTCAAAAGCAGGAAGAAAGGAAGAATTTAGGATCTGGCGCTTCCTAAGAATATAATGAGGAGGAAGGGCTATCCATGGACCACGCACGTATCCATGCTCTGGGCCGGGCCTTCCGATTTCATCTGTGCCTAAAATCTGAGGATTGTGGGTAGATGCCAGATAATGCTGGATAAAAGAAAAACTATTTGTCTCAGCTGAATGCCTCTGCACCAGAAATCTTCATTTGTTGCTCAGATGTTAGGGAAGGAAGAACAAAAGACTCAGAACTTATCTTCTTTTTTTTTTTTTTCCTTCACGAGCACTGTTCACCACCTGGCAATATTTCTCTTTTTAAGCCAAGATTTGTGCTTTTAAAGCTTTATAAAATGTGCAGTTCAGGCTTCGCTTCTCTGGCAGGCAGACTATCCCCAGAGCCCACAGTCCCCTGTAGCAGTTCTTTCTAACTGATGTCACCATGTAGGGAGGCAGCACTGTCCCCGGCCCCCAGAAAGCATTCTCTGCAAGCTAAGCCAGCAAAAGGCTCCCACCGAGCAGATGTTTCTGTTTGAGGAACTGCACAGCCCATTTTTCTCCCCATCAGTTTCCAAGTGCAAGAGACAGCTGCATACCAGGAACGCAGACCCGGATTCTAATGAGGTTCGCGGCTGAGCCGGGCCTGCCAAACAGAGGCCTGACCAACACCAGGATGAAGTTATTAATGGGCCCAGGGAGAAAGCTGGCAACCGGCCACTTTTAAATCATCTGGAGGAGAAATGCCCTGGTTTTGAGGATGCAGTTTAATGTTTGAAAAAGCATAATCAATGGGAATTGTTGACTTACTCCAATTTCTATCAGGGATTCTTACTCACCTTAAAAGAAAGGGCTGCCGATTTCTCAGCGTATTGTTTTTAGCCCACAGTACACATCCCAAGGGACATAGAATCATGCACTGCATTCCCAGAATGCTCACCTAAGGCAGGTTGATGCTAAGTAGCGTGACTCATGCCAGCTTATGACCACCCCCTCTGGTTGGCACCTGGTGGATTTCTGTTATGACTTTGGGACCCAGGAGGCCTGGCCCCTCTGCCTGTGGGCATGCTCCTTCTGATGAAATGTTTCCCATACTCCCTCTACCCACAGAAATCAACATCGACTTTGCAGAAACCCAGGTATATTCAAATAACCAGATGTCACCTTCCTAACTCAGATTCTAGTTCTTGCAACTTTATGCTATGCTCACTTTAGTAGCAGGAGACAAATGTTTAAGAGCAAGTTTCTGATGTGGTTTTGGAGTGGAAATACTAAAATTGAGAAAATTCCGAGACATTGACTTCAATTTTTCTACAAATTGGAAAACGGCTGCAATTATTCTTTAAATAGAAAGTTACAGAAACAAACCTCTCATTTTGTAACGAAACCCCACGGACTTAGGATAAGATCCATCTGGGCAGAAAAAAAAGACATTAATTCAAATTCACTGTAAAACAGAGCAGCTTAATATTAGAATCTCTCCTATGTGCACATTTTGATAAGGGAGAGAGAATGTATCAGAGAAAATAAAAGGCATTGAATTTATTGAGTGATTAATAAATGCCTTAATATGATCAGGAGCTCTCATACATATCCTATTTCATCTGCACCACAATTCTGAGAGGTTGATATCATTATGCAAATTTTGCAGATGTGAAATGGAGGTTCAGAGAGGTCAACTAATTTGCCTACGATAATACAACTAAAAATAGTTAAAGTTCAGAGCTTTTTTTTAATTAAATATTTATTACTAAATCTGCTTACATGAGTGGTAGTTAGACATAAAAAAACACTCAAACTCACTGAGAAGTTACCTACCATCCTCAACAAAAAATACCTTTACTTCCAACCATGTGTACATGTTTCCTTGCACACCCTCATATATACATTTAAAATGGAATCATATTATTCATACCATTATATATCTGCTTTCTCATTTTACATGTTATAATCATGACTGTCATCCACACTTTTTTCATTATCCCATAATACTCCATTGCATTGCTGTACCAAATTATATTTCACCATTCCTCTCTTTGATAATTAGTTTGTTGCTAATTTCTTTTCATTATCAACAATGATACGATGAATATCCCTGCAAATAAATCTTTGCTGTACCCAGGATTATTTTTTGGATAAATTCCTATAAATTGAATTTCTAGGTCAAAAACTAAGCACATTTTAAGACTTTTATATGTATTATAAAATCACACTCCAAAGAGGGTATACCAGGTTAAATCAGTGTCCACAAAGACCCCTTTACTCAAATTCTAACAATGCTATTGTCTTTTTCAAAAATGCCAATTTTATAGTATCTCATTTAAATTTTTATTTAATTAGTAGTAATACTGAGCTGTTTATAGTTGTTTTGGCTATTTGTCTTTCTTCTTTCGTGAATTGCCATTTATGTCTTCTGCCCATTTTTAACAAGGCCAATCATCCTTAATTTTATTGATTTGTAAATACTCTAGATCGATTAAGATTATCACATTTTTTTTCATAACTTTTGTTGCAAATAGATGTACTAGCTCATGTGAAGCTATTTTTCTAGTTGTGGTAGTAATTTGCCAAACTGAAACTTTAAATTATTTTTAGGATGTCAAATGTGCCAATCTTTAAAATCTCATCTTTGACTAGGCATAAAAATCAACGTGTGTATTATTCTAGTGTTCTTATGGAATTTTTAAATAAAATCTTTAATGCATCCTGAAATTTTATTGTACACTAAATTGTTACACAAACTTGGACCTGTGTGTGTACTTTATTTTTTTTAATTAAGGTATTATTGATATACACTCTTATTAAGGTTTCACATGAAAAACAATGTGGTTGTATGTGCACTTTATACTCTGTTCCTTTGATTTACTTGGCTCTGAGTCAGAGCCACCTGCTTGATTCATTGTAGGTCACTGGAAGTGGCTTCTTTCTGACCTCAGAGCCAATGTTTTCCCACAATAACTTGTCTGGGGGCTTGGAGAAGGTGACTGTCACTATGATGGGGTTGAGAAGAAAAATCTTTACAGAAACATGTCAGTACTTCCCAGTTGTCACCAGAGCTGGTGTTGCTAAGGACAATAAAATGATCACAAGACTGAATGAATGGCAGATATGGAATTGAGGCTATGTTTGTGGAGAGTCAAAGGATTCATCTGATTTTAAAAACATAAATGGAGGTTGATGGAGGGCTACTGTGGGCTAGGAATTATGCTAGGATCTGGGGACCTGTAGAGGAATAAGATGCAATACCTGGTTTCAGGGAGGCCACAAAGTGGTGACATGTATTAGAAATCAGACACACTGACCTCACCTCAGTCTGTGACTCTCCCCAGCATCTCAGCTGGGGCCACCAGCCCTGAGCTCAGAATCAGCCCTGCCTTGGCTCCTGACGAGGCAGGAATTACCTACGTGGTCCAGATTCCCTCCTCCAGTGAGTCTGCTATTAAGTCAGTCCTCCACTTTTTGCTAAGTGCTAAAAGATTTTAGTTTTACATCTTAATGGTTAACATGGATCCAACACAATAAATAAACACACAGTGGCAATGCCAAAAATAAAAGTTAAAATTTTCTAAAAGAAATGATGGGGGGCAGAACCAAGATGGCGGCGTGAGTAGAGCAGTGGAAATCTCCTCCCAAAACCACATATATTTTTGAAAATACAACAAAGAAAACTCTTCCTAAAAGAGAAACCAGAAGGCAAAGGACAACAGCCAGACCACATCCACACCAGCGAGAACCCAGCACCTCACGAAGGGGGTAAGATACAAGCCCCGGCCTGGCGGGACCCGAGTGCCCCACACCCCAGCTCAGGGAGGGAGGAGAGGAGTCGGAGCAGGGAGGGAGAGGGAGCCCAGGACTGCTAAATACCCAGCCCCAGCCATCTGCACCAGAGCGGAGACACAGTGCATGCATGAGGTGCTGGAAACTAGGGAAACAGGACAGTAAGACCTGTGAGCGGGTCCCTGCAGATGCTGCACCCGGGACAAGGAAAAGCGAGTGCTTTTTGGAAGTCTTAAAGGGACAGGGACCCCAAAGCCATACAGAAGCATCCTGGGACTCTTAGTCCAGAAGCAGGGAATCTGGGGAACTCTGGGCACTCTAATCCCCTGGGCAGCAGGAGGCACAGAGGCCCCTCATGGAGATAAATAGCCTCCCGGCTGTTCCCCCTCCAACATGGCTCCACCATATTGGAGCAGCAGCCCGAGGCAGGCCATGCCCACAGCAACAGCGGAGATAAACTCCATAGCAGCTGGGCAAGAATCAGAACCCCCATCCGCATGCAACTGCCCAGCATAAGCCACTAGAGGTCGCTGTTCTACCAGGAGAGGAAGGCCACAAACCAACAAGAAGAGAAGTTCTTCCAGCCATCCCTCATGCCAGCTCTACAAACTATCTCTATTGCCATGAAAAGGCAAAATTACAGGCAAACCAAGATCACAGAGAAAACACCAGAGAAGGAGACAGACCTAACCAGTCTTTCTGAAAAAGAATTCAAAATAAAAATAATAAACATGCTGATGGAGATGCAGAGAAATATGCAAGAGCTAAGGGATGAAGTCTGGAGGGAGATCACAGATGCCAGGAAGGAGATTACAGAAGTGAAACAAACTCTGGAAGTATTTATAAGCAGAATGGATAAGATGCAAGAGGCCATTGATGGATTAGAAACCAGAGAACAGGAATGCATAGAAGCTCACATAGAGAGAGATAAAAGAATATCCAGGAATGAAACAATATTAAGAGAACTGTGTGACCAATTCAAAAGGAACAATATCTGTATTATAGGGGTACCAGAACAAGAAGAGAGAGAAAAGGGGATAGAAAGTGTCTTTGAAGAAATAATTGCTGAAAACTTCCCCAAACTGGGGAAGGAAATAATCAAACAGACCACAGAGATACACAGAACTCCCAATAGAAAGGACCCAAGGGGAACAACACCAAGACACATAATAATTAAAATGACAAAGATCAAGGACAAGGAAAGAGTTTTAAAGGCAGCTAGAGAGAAAAAGGTCACCTATAAAGGAAAACCCATCAGGCTATCATCAGACTTCTCAACAGAAACCCTACAGGCCAGAAGACAATGGCATGATATACTTAATGCAATGAAACAGAAGGGCCTTGAACCAAGGATACTGTATCCAGCACGATTATCATTTAAATATGATGGCAGGATTAAACAATTCCCAGACAAGCAAAAGTTGAGGGAATTTGCTTCCCACAAACCACCTCTACAGGATATTTTAGAGAGACTTTTCTTGATAGGAGCACTCCTAAGACTAAAAAGATTCACCAGAGAAAATAAAATCACAGCAAAGAAAGCAGACCAACCAAATACTAACTAAAGACAAAAAATAAAATCAATTATCCACAAAAGCTGTCAAAGGAAACTCAAAAGAGCATAGAATAAAACACCCAACATATAAAAAATGGAGGAGGAGGAACAAGAAGGGAAAGAAATAAAGAATCATCAGACAGTGTTTATAATAGCTCAATAAGCAAGTTTAGTTAGACTGAAAGATAGTAAAGAAGCTAACCTTGAACCTTTGGTAACCACGAATCTAAAGCCTGCAATGGCAATAAGTACATATCTTTCAATAGTCACCCTAAATGTAAATGGACTGAATGCACCAATGAAAATACACAGAGTAACAGAATGTATAAAAAAGCAAGACCCATATATATGCTGCTTACAAGAAACTCACCTCAAACCCAAAGACATGCACAGACTAATAGTCAAGGAATGGAAAAAGATATTTCAGGCAAAAAACAGAGAGAAGAAAGCAGGGGTTGCAGTACTAATATCGGACAAAATAGACTTCAAAACAAAGAAAGTAACAAGAGATAAAGAAGGACACCACATACTGATAAAGGGCTCAGTCCAACAAGAGGATATAACCATTCTAAATATATATGCACCCAACACAGGAGCACCAGCATTTGTGAAACAAATACTAACAGAACTAAAGAGGGAAATAGACTGCAATGCATTCATTTTAGGAGACTTCAACACACCACTCACCCCAAAGGATAGATCCACTGGGCAGAAAATAAGTAAGGACACACAGGCACTGAACAAGAACAACACACTAGAACAGATGGACCTAATAGACATCTATAGAACTCTACATACAAAAGCAACAGGATATACATTCTTCTCAAGTGCACATGGAACATTCTCCAGAATAGACCACATACTAGCCCACAAAAAGAGCCTCAGTAAATTCCAAAATATTGAAATTCTACCAACCAACTTTTCAGACCAAAAGGTATAAAACTAGAAATAAATTCTACAAAGAAAACAAAAAGGCTCACAAACACATGGAGGCTTAACAACATGCTGCTAAAATAGAGATCAAGGAATATAAGGAAACAAATGACAACAACAACACAAAGCCCCAACTTCTGTGGGACGCAGCCAAAGCAGTCTTAAGAGGAAAGTATATAGCGATCCAGGCACACTTGAAGAAGGAAGAACAATCCCAAATGAATAGTCTAACATCACAATTATCGAAACTGGAAAAAGAAGAACAAATGAGGCCTAAAGTCAGCAGAAGGAGGGACATAATAAAGATCAGAGAAGAAATGTACAAAATTCAGAAGAATAAAACAATAGCAAAAATCAATGAAACCAAGACCTGGTTCTTTGAGAAAATAAACAAAATAGATAAGTCTCTAGCCAAACTTATTAAGAGAAAAAGAGAATCAACACAAATCAAAAGAATCAGAAATGAGAATGGAAAAATCATGAAAGACTCCATGGAAATACAAAGAATTATTAAAGACTACTATGAAACCCTATGTGCCAACAAGCTGGAAAATCTAGAAGAAACGGACAACTTCCTAGAAAAATACAACCTTCCAAGACTGACCAAGGAAGAAACACAAAATCTAAACAAACCAATTATGAGCAAAGAAATTGAAATGGTAATCAAAAAACTACCCAAGAACAAAACCCCCAGGCCGGACAAATTTACCTCAGAATTTTATCAGACACACAGAGAAGACATAATACTCATTCTCCTTAAAGTGTTCCAAAAAATAGAAGAGGAGGGAATACTCCCAAACTCATTCTATGAAGCCAACATCACCCTAATACCAAAACCAGGCAAAGACCCCACCAAAAAAGAAAATTACAGACCAATATCCCTGATGAATGTAGATGCAAAAATACTCAATAAAATATTAGCAAAGCGAATTCAAAAATATATCAAAAGGATCATACACCAAGACCAAGTGGGATTCATCCCAGGGATGCAAGGATGGTATAACATTTGAAAATCCATCAACATCATCCACCACATCAACAAAAAGAAAGACAAAAACCACATGATCATCTCCATAGATGCTGAAAAAGCATTCGACAAAATTCAACATCCATTCATGATAAAAACTCTCAACAAAATGAGTATAGAGGGCAAGTACCTCAACATAATAAAGGCCGTATATGATAAACCCACAGCCAACATCATACTGAACAGTGAGAAGCTGAAAGCTTTTCCTCTAAGATCGGGAACAAGACAGGGATGCCCACTCTCCCCACTGTTATTTAACATAGTACTGGAGGTCCTAGCCACGCCAATCAGACAAAACAAAGAAATACAAGGAATCCAGATTGGTAAAGAAGAAGTTAAACTGTCACTATCTGCAGATGACATGATATTGTACATAAAAAACCCTAAAGACTCCACTCCAAAACTATTAGAACTGACATTGGAATACAGCAAAGTTGCAGGATACAAAATTAACACACAGGAATCTGTGGCTTTCCTATACACTAACAATGAACCAATAGAAAGAGAAATCAGGAAAACCATCCCATTCACACTTGCATCAAAAAGAATAAAATATCTAGGAATAATCCTTACCAAAGAAGTGAAAGACCTATACCCTAAAAACTACAAGACACTCTAAAAAGAAATTAAAGGGGACACTAACAAATGGAAACTCATCACATGCTCCTGGCTAGGAAGAATTAATATCATCAAAATGGCCATCCTGCCAAAAGCAATATACAGATTTGATGTAATCCCTTTCAAATTACCAGCAACATTCTTCAACGAACTGGAACAAATAATTCAAAAATTCATATAGAAACACCGAAGACCCTGAATAGCCAAAGCAATCCTGAGAAGGACGAATAAAGTGGGGGGGTTCTCACTCCCCAACTTCAAGCTCTACTACAAAGCCATAGTAATCAAGACAATTTGGTACTGGCATAAGAACAGAGCCACAGACCAGTGTAACAGATCAGAGACTCCAGACATTAACCCAAACATATATGGTCAATTAATATTCAATAAAGGAGCCATGGATATACAATGGGGAAATGACAGTCTCTTCAACAGATGGTGCTGGCAAAACTGGACAGCTACATGTAAGAGAATGAAACTGGACCACTGTCTAACCCCATACACAAAAGAAAATTCAAAATGGATCAAAGACCTGAATGTAAGTCATGAAAGCATAAAACTCTTAGAAAAAACATAGGCAAAAATCTCTTGGACATAAACATGAGTGACCTCTTCTTGAACATATCTCCCCAGGCAAGAAAAACAAAAGCAAAAATGAACAAGTGGGACTATATTAAACTGAAAAGCTTCTGTACAGCAAAAGACACCATCAATAGAACAAAAAGGTACCCTACAGTATGGGAGAATATATTTGTAAATGACATATCTGATAAAGGTTTGACATCCAAAATATATAAAGAGCTCACCCACCTCAACAAACAAAAAACAAATAACCCAATTAAAAAATGGGCAGAGGAACTGAACAGACAGTTCTCCAAAAAAGAAATTCAGATGGCCAACAGACACATGAAAAGATGCTCCACATCACTAATTATCAGAGAAATGCAAATTAAAACCACAATGAGATATCACCTCACACCAGTAAGTATGGCTACCATCCAAAAGACAAACAACAACAAATGTTGGCAAGGTTGTGGAGAAAGGGGAACCCTCCTACACTGCTGGTGGGAATGTAAATTAGTTCAACCATTGTGGAAAGCAGTATGGAGGTTCCTCAAAATGCTCAAAATAGACTTACCATTTGACCCAGGAATTCCACTTCTAGGAATTTACCCTAAGAATGCAGCACTCCAGTTTGAAAAAGGCAGATGCACCCCTATGTTTACCTCAGCACTATTTACAATAGCCAAGAATTGGAAGCAACCTAAGTGTCCATCAGTAGATGAATGGATAAAGAAGATGTGGTACATATACACAATGGAACATTATTCAGCAATAAGAAGAAAACAAATCCTACCATTTGCAACAACATGGATGGAGCTAGAGGGTATTGTATTCAGTGAAATAAGCCAAGCAGAGAAAGAGAAATACCAAATGGTTTCACTCATCTGTGAAGTATAAGAACAAAGGAAAAACTGAAGGAACAAAACAGTAGCAGAATCACAGAACCCAAGAATGGACTAACAGGTACCAAAGGGAAAGGGACTGGGGAGGATGGGTGGATAGGGAGGGATAAGTGGGGGGAAGAAGAAAGGGGGTATTATGATTAGCATGCAGAATGTGGGGGGTGGGAGAAAGGGGAGAGCTGTGCAACACGGAGAAGACAAGTAGTGATTCTACAACATTTTGCTATGCTGATGGACAGTGATGGTAATGGGGTTTTTGAGGGGGGGACTTGGTATAGGGAAGAGCCTAGTAAACATAATATTCTTCATGTAATTGTTGATTAATGATAACAAAAAAAAAGAGAAAGAAAAGGAGGATTACTCCCTGATAGGATAAAACTAACTGCAAATCAACGATTAATGCATGATTTACATATTCTTAATTTTGATCTTTCAAAGGGTGTCAGATGATCAGCCAGGGAAGTACATTTTTCTGATAATATTCCTTTCTCTTAAAAAAAAAAGCAGTTCTAAGCTGATGGACAGTAACCGTAATGTGGTTGTTAGGGGGGACCTGATATAGGGGAGAGCATAGTAAACATAGTATTCTTCAGGTAAGTGTAGATTAAAAATTTAAAAAAAAAAAGAAAGAAAGAAAGAAAAGGGGGATTACTCCTTAACAGGATAAAACTATTGGTAAATCAAAGATCAACGCACGCTTTAAATATCCTTAATGTTGATCACTTAAAGGGTGTCAGATGATCAGCTATGGAGGTACTCTTTTCTGATAATATTCCTTTCTCTTAATTAAAAAAAAAAAAAAAAAAAAGCAGTTACTGTGTGCTGACCTCCAATGAGTTCTGCACAGTGGTATAGAGGGCATGTCAAAGTGTGGGCAAAGGGTCTGTTTGTTTCTACGCAGAAGATCAAGGCCTAGCTTGGATACCCAGAAAATGAACTAAGATACGATATGAGGAGGAGCTTCCGGCATAAGCACTCTCTGGAGGACTCGTGCAGGGGGATGATCATCAAAAAGTCTCCACAGGGATCAGGACGATGCTGCGGTTGTGGCTGCATCCAGCCCACCGTCTCCTGGACTTGCCATAAGAAGGAGGAGGGAGATGTCTAGGCTGGCATGTGCATACAGTGAGACAACGAATTTGACTGGATCTGTACTGTTGGAACTCAACCAGGAGTTGGGAGGGGTGCAAGTTGTAGCACCCCAAAATCTCATGACTATAGACTATCTATGGTTAAAAGAACATATGGGATGTGAACAGATCCCAGAAATGGGCTGCTTTAATTTGTCTGATGGTTCAAGTACAGTTGGAAAATATCCATCATATCATAGATAAATTTTCACAAATGCCTAGGGTGCCTAAATGGTTTTCTTGGCTTCACTGGAGATGGCTGGTAATTATAGATTTGCTTTGTTTATGTCACCGTATTCCTATTATGTTAATATGTGTGTGCAAATTAGTTAGTAGTTTAAAACCTATACATACTTAAGGTACTATACAAGAAGATATGTCAAAGAAATAATCAATCCTCCCAAGTTTCCTTCATATGCTACATCTATAGCTTTTCTTCTTCCTTCCTAATTACAAACCTTAAATAGAATTCGTGCCTCATATCAAATTTACCGAGTATCATAATTCCTCCAGGTGGTAAAGATACCTCGAGACAAGTGCTGGGCATAGAAGCCACAGGGCATAAATCTGCAAAGAAGTAAAAAGCTAACCTTTGCAAACAATATGGCTTCTCTCTCACTTACCAACTTTACATTTCCCTGTATGGCCCCGGAAGATGACTGGTTAGCCAGAGACGGGTAAGATTCCTCAAGGGAGGAACAACCTAAGACAGGCACAGTCGCAGGGGGGCCATCAGGTGAGAATTTGGGGATCAACAGAGGTGAGGCTCAGAACCTCACCCCCCCTGCTTTGAGAGAAATCTTCTGCATCCGTGGATGTCTTGCTGCCCTTGTCTAGCCTGGATTAATACTTAGTCCATAGGCACACACCTGATCATCTGATCATCTACATTTGCCTTCTTACAGCACTAAACTATGTTTTCTACCTTTATCTTGCATCTACCTACCACTTCAGCATTTTATTAAAAATAAAAATAATAATAATAATAGGAGAAATGTGGGATCAACATATAAATCAAGTACAAAAATCAAATGAATATTCATATTTGACCTGATGGTTTATAGGTCATATTGCATGGTCAAAACCGAAAGTTTCTGTGATGAATGCCCTTGTACTGTTCACCATGTAAGAATTTATTCACTCTGTAAGAATTCGTTCACCATGTAAGAACTTGTTCGTTATGCTTCAGAAGATTGGAGACTGACGAGAATTAGGCTTGAGATGGATTAATGATTGTACATTGAGCATTGACCCCCCTATACTGAATTTTATTGTTGTTAACAACCATTTGATCAATAAATATGAGAGATGCCCTCTCAAAAAAAAAAAAAAAAAGCAGTTCCTGTGTGGTGTTCTCCAACAGGTTCTTCATAATGGTAGAAAGGTCATATCAAAGTGTGGGCAAAGGGTTTGTTTGTGTTTATACAGAGGATCAAAGCCTAATTTGGCTATACAGAAAATGAATTAAGATATGTTATGAAGAAGAACTTCCACCATCAACATCCTCTGGAAGAGTCATTCCAGAAGATGAACATCAAAAAACTTCAACAAAGATCCTGGCGCTGCTGCAGTTGTAGCTGCAGTCATCCCACCGGTTCCTGGACTTGCCATTGGAATGAAGAAGGAGATATCTAAGCTGGCCTGTGCATACAGTAAAACAACAAATTTGACTGGATCTATACTGTCGGAACTCATCCAAGAATTAGAAGTGCAAGTTGCAGCGCTCCAAAATCGTGCGACTATAGACTATCTACTGTTAAAAGAACGTACGGGATGTGAACAGGTCCCAGGAATGTGTTGTTTTAATTTGTCTGATTTTTCTCAAACTATTCAAATTCAGTTAGACAATATCCATCATATCATTGATAAGTTTTCACAAATGCCTAGGGTACCTAACTGGTTTTCTTGGTTTCACTGGATATGGCTGGTAATTGTAGGTCTGCTTTTGTTATGTAGCTGTATTCCTATTATGTTAATGCATGTGCACAATTTAATTAGTAGTTTAAAACCTAAAAAAAAAAAGAGAAAGAAAAGAAATGATGGGCCCCCTATGAGCTTTCCCCAGGGAAAAACCATGCCCCTTCCCTGCAGGCTGCAGCTCAAAACAGTGCTGGCCTTTTCCTGAGGTCAAAATTCACCAGTGCCTGCCCTGCCATACAGAGATCCAGGCTGCTGCAGCTGAGGACCTCCAGGTCACTCCACGAATTCAGTCTCCAGGTTTTTGCTTCCATTCTTGTACAGACACTGTTAGGTGACTGAACCAACCTCCTATACTTCTGGCATTTCCCAAGTCACCCTGTTTGATAGACCTATGGGTGATCATCTGACCCAATTATGTTGTTGATGAAGGGGACTCCAGGAAAGCTTATTTTAAGAGCCTGTCTCAGGTGGAATGTCCCTTCAACATTTTGCAACTTCTTCTTCCTACCTGGAACATGAATGCAATGGCTGGGACTGCAGCAGCTGTCTTATGATTATGAGGCAATAAGAATGAGTGCAAGAACCTACACACTGAGAATAACGGAACAGAAGAAAAGGAGCTTGGGCCCTTGATGTCACTGTTGAGTTACCAGATAAAGTCTCGTTTATTCAAGCTTCTATAATTTCTGTTATTTGGGTAGCCAAAACCATCATTATTATGATCCTTATTCTGGGGTCTCATTCCAGTAACATGACTGGTTTCTCAGTGCACTTGCCTACTTCTTGTTGCAGACGAGAGGACAGATGAACTACTTTTTTTTTTGATTGAGGTAAAATTCCCATGACAGAAAATTAACCATTAACTATTTTAAAGAGTATAATTCAATGTCATAATGTTGTCTAACCTTCATTTCTGTCTGGTTCTGAGACATTTTCATCACCTTAAAAAGAAATACCATATCATTAGCAGTAACTCCTCATTCCTCCCTTCCCCAGCCCCTGGCAAACACTCTCTGCTTTCTGTCTCTATGGATTTGCCTATTCTGGACTGTTTATATACATTGAATCATACAACACGTGGTCCTTTGTGTCTGGCTTCTTTCACTCAGCATGTTTGCAAGGTTGATCTATGTTGTAGCACATGTCAGAACTTAACTCCTTTTAATGGCTGAATGATATTCCATTGCATGCATATACCACCACCTATGCTTACCCACCAGGTGATGGACATTGGGATTGTTTTCACCTTTTGATTATTGTGCATTATGCTGCTATCAATGTACAAGGTTTTGTTTGAACATCTGTTTTCAGTTTTTGTGAGTATATACATAGGAGTGGAATTGTGAGTCATGTGGTAATCCTACGTCAAGTTTTTTGACAGAAAGCAACCTAACTCTTGGCAGCTCTTTTTCCTCATAATCTGGGAGGATGCTCCCTGAATGCCAAAATGGGGACTGGAGCCCTGAATGCCCGACCAGGGACCAATCGGTCTGAAGATTCTACATGCTGTCCAGCTGGGGATCCTCTCCCAGTTGTGGTGCGTCCTCCCAGGACTTCAGCTTCAAGGCCTGGATAACCACAGGCCAGCTTTCTCACCAGCGGTCCTGTTCCTCTAGAACACAGTGTCCTCCAGGCTGACCATCTCTCCGACCCCAGGTCCTAGGGATCGAGCACTTCAGACAGAAAAGAAAGAGCAGAGGTGGATCAGTGAGTGCACCCAGCAATCCTGGGTAAGTGGACTCTAGTCGAGGTCTCACGGCTTAGAGGAAGGGCCAGAGAGAGCAGGACTGGCAGAATGTGGGGCCAAGGAAGGTGAGAGAGCAGGTCCGAGGAATAGCTGAGACGACCAACGAAGCAGAACGCTCAGCTCTCTCAGCAGAACCCAGAGGCAGGAAGCAAGGAAGAGGCAGAAGAGAAACAGTGCTCCAGGTACTGAACGGGTTGCTCAAATGCCAGGTGTGTCAGGGTGTCAAAGACTTCCACAGCACTCAGACAGCATGCATTTTTCATTCCCAAAAATGTGAGTCTGGGCCTGAAGCAATTCTTCAATCCTCCATTCGCACCCCCTCCTTGCTAGATTGTGTTAGAGGCTCTAAGAGAGTCCAAATAGCAGTCAATCTTTTCAATGAAAGGTACCCGTAAGAGCAGTAATATGTTTCTGCTGTGAGTAGATATACCAGCACATTTTTCAGAGTACAGATGGACAGAAGAGTTTCAGGGATAGATCTTTGCTTTATGTAATCCATAAGTGCTAGGAAAGAGTGTCAAAATTTAGAAAAGGTTACATACATTTATGTATTAACTCAAAGTAGTAAAAAATGAAAACCCCAAAGTTTCTTCTTCTCTTTGTTTCCAAGGAGACCAGCAGTTTTGTATCACAGTATTCTATTGCTCTTTAAGTGAGAGAAGCAGACACACATTCCTCCCTTCCCCTTAAAGAAATAAAGCCCATTACTCATACAGAAGAGGTTTGGGGACTGTGTTCTATGCTTCACAGAGCAACAAGGGCCCTTGGAGGCCACTGGGTCCATTCAACCCATTTTGCAAATTGAAAAGCTGGCCCCCCGCAATGTTAGATGACTGCTCAAGGTCAAACACAGGTGGTTAAGCAAGGGCAACAGCTTGAGTCTTTCCTCATCTGTTGTATTTTTTTAATTACACAACAATATTATATTACTAATATAATATTAGTAATTAGAACTGCACTAATATATACAGCAATATAACAGTAGTAGAACTCTTTTCAGGTTCCCAGACCTGGTTCCAGTATGTGCTGCAGGAGGTGGAGGGGGTGATCTTCCCACACACACAACACCAAGCAATTCTCGAACAACAGCAGGGTGTCCAAGACCTCAGCTCAATTCTGATGCTATTCTGCCAGGAGACAGATTCCCCAAGTCAGAGGCTCCTCCTGCAGACCCTCCACCCCCACTCCAGACGACGGTCACCAGCCCCAGGCAGTTCCCTGTGCTTCTGACCTACTGGCTACAGATTAGAGGTCCCCACGACCTCCCCCTTAGGTTGGATTAACTTGCTAGAGCCGCTTACAGAACTCAGGCAAACACTTAGATTTCCCAGTTTAATAAAGGATACCTTGAAGGATACAAGTTAACAGCCAGATGAAGAGAGACAGAGGGCAAGGTCCCCGTAAAGGAGCTTCTATCCTTGTGGAGCTTGGGGCCTGGCTCGGTGGCACGTGGAGGCGTTCGAGCTCCCCAAGTGTGGAAGCTCTCTGACTAAGAAGCAGGATCCAAGAGAGCAACAAGCTCTTCTCCAGGGCTTCTGTGAGGGCTTCATTGCATAGTTCTGACTAAGTCATAGGCCATTGGCTGATTCAGCCGCCAGCCCCTGCCCTTGGGTGGAGGTCCAAAAGTCTCTCAGGAACATGACAGGACAACCGTTTCACCTTTAAGACTCTGAAGTGTTTTCAGGAACTGTGGATGAAGACCAAATACACCTGGGAAATACATATTTTTGGAAATAATATGTATTTCTTATGACTCACTTTATGGCACTATCACACTGCCTCCCTTCACGCAGTTTAAGCTGAGATTCCAAAGAAAGAAAGGAAGCGACCATTGCACACCAGCAGGCCTGGGGCTCCTGCTTTGCCTTTGTGCACAGTATAACTGCCAAAACTGACAACTCAGAGCTCATGTTCCAAATCCTGTCCTCCAGTTAAGCTCTGATTTTCTTCCTCCTGGTATAATTACCCAACCTACTCAGAGATGTCTGACTGTAGGTGCTTGTGAGGGTGGGGATGGGCTACTGCAAGGAGTCTGAGGCTCCAGGCTGGTGGGTTGACGTTGTAATAACAACAGTGCCAACGAGAGCTGACCTTGTGGCTTTCACGTGCCTAGCATGTCATACAAACTGACTCCTATGAACGCCCACCAGAAGGGCCACCACAGTGTGTGTGGCCCATTCCTCATCTGCTAAACTGAGGCAGAAATCCTTGTCCAAGGCTACATCATTAATAAATAGCAAGCTGGGGTCACAACCCAGGCCCTCTGACCCCCCAGGGCCCATGTCCTCAGGCCCCCAACCCCTGGGGGAAACGTAAGGAAGTGGGGGAATCCGTTTACTGATTTGTCCCCTTCCCACCACATACTGTCCACTGCAGCAGAACGGTTCCACCAAGGCCGGACATGCATCACTGCCCTGAAGGCCTCCTCTGACTTAGGACTTTTTAAAAAGGAAACACTGGCTGAGAATGGTCAAACCACATGGAATGGGAACTACGTTTAACGCTAAGTTGAAGGCAGAATCCTATTTAGAGAAAGGTAAAGACAGTGCACAAGTCTCCAGGCTAATCTTCCCCATCCCAGCTCTCAAGGGCCTGGCTTACAGGAAGGAACCGAGGATCACACTGACCCAGATCCAAATCCAGCTCCAGCTACGACACAGGCAGAGCGGCATGGCCGCACTCGCTGCTGTTCACCCCTCAGCGGAGAGGACCTGGCCACCCCCAGCTAACGGGGAACAGGAGAGCCATCTCTGCGCTCCCTGCCTCTTTTCACCACATGAGCACTTCTGTGGCTGCTTAACAAGGTGCCCCATGCTTTCCTCGCCCCAGGCCACTCCAGGCTGTGAGCGCCTCTCTGGTACTAGGAGTTTGTGATGACTTGCAGAAGTCACCTTACATCTGTGCTTATTTACAGGCTCAAAACATGTGCTCGTACTGACTCATTATCCAGGGTACAGCTGAGGAAACCGCTTCTGCCCAAGGCAGTCTGTGAACTGGCCTCTGCCTACTTCCGCAGGAATGGCTCTTCTTTGGCTGTGGAGCTTTGGTTCACCGTATGACTTCCCTCAGCTGCGCGGTGCTCTGTCCCTGGTGCCAGAGGGTATTTCTACCTGCTATCCTGACAACGTTTATTACCACTGCTGACTGCCCACCCTATGAGCCCTGGACGTGTAAATACTGAAAATGTCATTCCCCTGCTCTGTGACTTGCCATAGCAGCGTGCATACACACCTGTGTACGCACAAAAAAAGACTCTTAGCTTCTGTGGTTGAGAACTCAGGGGTTGCACAGCCTTTCCCTGGATGTGTCTGCAGAGACAGATATATAGTTTACACATGTCATACAAATTTTGCAATGAAGAAATGGGGATTGAGTGGAGGATCTCACATGAATGGGTGGGGACATAACCCCTCCACATGCTGACAGTAATTCATCAGATATCCCTCCTGCTCCTGAGGCCCTGTAAATACAGTGGAGTCATTGTGCAGGCAATTCTGGTTGTTACTGGTTCCATTTACAGAGCATTTAAGTATGAAGGAGGTACCCACCAGCATTTAGAAGGACAAATGTCCCTCTGGAAGGACAGATGCTCCCCACCCCTGCCCTTTCCATCACCTCTCCGTCTCCCACACCACCCTTCTTTACACTATCTACAGTGTCTTTCTCTTTCCACATATTAACACTCTCCCGTCTCTCTCATCTTAAAAAATAAACAATCCCTCCATAATCTTAAGTAACTGTGAAGACTCAGTGAGTAGGAGCAGGAAGCGGCTTCATACATTCTCCCTGGCCCCTTCAGCCCCCTCCCTAGAGGGGCACTTACCGGTGGAATGCTCTGGGATGGCAGGAATGGTCTGTGTCCACACTGTCCAGTAGTCTTGTGTGACCATTGAGCACTTGAAATGTGGCTAATGTGACTGAGGATCTGACTTTTTTATTTCATTTAATTTTGGCTAATTCAAATTTCAATTGCCATGTGTGGCTAGTGGCTACCATTTTGGCTGATCCTCAGGTTTCATCTCAGCCCGTTGCCATCACCTTACAAGTCACTTTCAGTAGCAGGAAGTCTCATCTTCCTGTGAGAATGTCTTCCCTGGTGTAATCATCACGTAGTTACAGTCAGGTCTAGGGCCATAATGATACTCCACACTTTCATCCATGTGACCCACTCCCCTCTGGTCACCCAGGCCCTCTCTCTGGAGTGGGTGGCGTGTTTGGGGTGGTTGTGAGGGGTAGTTTCTTCTGACCTCCTGGTTCCACCTCCTGTCCTCACTTCTCGTTCTTCCAGTGTCACAGTAGTGCAGACAGGCTA
The DNA here is from genome assembly GCF_040802235.1 of Manis javanica. NCBI lineage: Eukaryota > Metazoa > Chordata > Mammalia > Pholidota > Manidae > Manis > Manis javanica. The sequence continues at coordinate 37,259,541 of NC_133165.1, read as the reverse complement.
CCCGGACACCTGCAGTGGTGGTCCAGACCCAGGACCCTCTGGATGTGGAACACCTGGGGTTGCTGACCCTTCTGCTTCTAGGACGTATTTACGGGGGATGTTTATACCCTTGGTCGGGCCACTTAGCTCAGTGCATACCCTTCAGCCCTCAGCTACTCCATGTGAACTTCTTGGGGACCTTTTTAAGACAACCCCAGATGGGCTTTGCCCCTCCAGGACTACAGCTGGTCTCAAACACAGTCCTCAGTGGAGATGCACCCCAATACTCTCCCAGCTTGCAGTCTGTTCTCAATATCCAAACTCCAGGGACCTGCTGCACCTCATGCACCACCCCCCTTCTCCCATCCAGGTGTTCAGCTCGCTTTCAGATGGCAACAGCCTTCCCGCACGGCTGCAAGAAAATACCCACAGCCTGGCTCCACAGCTCGTGGCCTGATGGCAGCTGATGCCTCCTTCTTCCTCCCTCATGTCACCCTGGCTTCTTCTAAGGAAAAGCATGTTAAATTGCCAGGCCTCATAACAAGGAATTATGACCTGGCAGAAAGAAAGCACTCAGTTCTTCCCTCAGATCTTCCCTGACCTTGGTCCTGGGATTGTAGAGGTCAACCTAGTTGTCCCCAGAGTTTGGAGACAGATATGCTCACAAAGGTTGTGATGCCCTCAGTAAGAGTTGTTATAACTATTGTTATGGAGTGTTGCAGGAACACAAGAAAGCAGCTAACTCTACCTTAGGGAAAGCAGAGAAGGCTCCCTGGAGGAGGTGATATCTCAGAAGTGTCCTGCTACAGCAAGGGCAGGAAAGTGGGGAGAGGAACCAGCTGAGGCAAAAGCCCAAGGTCATAACAACATGAAGCTACTCAGAGAAGACCCATGTTGTTCCCATGGGACTAGATCGTTAAGAAATGGAAAAGGATAGATAAAGATTTTTAAGGAACAAGCGTGTCATGTGCTTGAGTGGCGTCATTGGTCACATAGGTGGTTATCAACTATGCCTACGTGTCAGACTAGCTGTGAATCTAATTCTTATTAGAACCATGCAGTTATGAATTCATAGCATATTTAGGGATGAGTCTTTTGAGAGGTTCAGAACACCCCATGCATTCACAGATTAGGAAATTTAGGAACAGAGAGGGTAATTGACTTGCAAGAGGTGATACAGCAATTTAGGATGGAGCCAATGACCCTGAGTTGGTGGCCATGAACTCAAGATTCACACACTGGGGACACATGGAAGCTGTACAGGTGACATCACCACTAAGAGTATCATTGGACATGAAAGTCACGTAAACTGTGTCGTGACTATGAGTGGATTTTATTATATTTTTATACTTTTTCTATTTGCCAAAAAAAAAAGTTCCACAATGTATGTACATTACTTCTGCAATGGAAAAATGCACATATTTTTAAGAGAAAAAATAAGTCTTTTTAGTACTTTAGCCATTAAGAGTCTTGGGTTGTGGTTCACAGCCTACTTGCCCTAAAGTGGATTTAGCATGACAGGGAAGGGCGCTCAGAACAGGTTCCCACTAAGTGGGAAGGAGAGCCAGGGTGTCCAGTTTTTGTGGTTCTATTTATCTCCACTTGTATCTTGGCTACCTTACACTTGGAGATAGATTCTTTGGCTTCTAGCTGACTCCTTTCTAAAATAAGATAGCTTGGTGTCTCTTCAAATAGAAAGAGTATATGATTCTTTAAGAAATTAAAAAAAACAATGGCTGTGACATCAGGGTATTTACCAGAGGGAATTTGGTAACAGATCTTACAAAAATTTTTTTAAATCCCATCTGGGTATTTATGCTATGCAAATAATCAGAAAGTGCATAGAGGCTGTACACAAGTTACTACAGCACAGTGCCTGGTGACCCACTTGTGGTGAAGGAAATAAAGAAGGAAGGGAAAAGATGGGAAAGTGCCTGAAATAGCCAAATGTCCAGAATCAAAGATTGACTAAACCATTATACATGAATATCCTGTTATAGACTATTTATGTCTATGTATATGATGTGATAAATCAGAGCAAACACTGTGAATGTTGTCTTCAAGGATGTCTGCTTGTGTTTCATATGCTCAGAAACAGAACTGGAGCACATTCCATGGTGATTTCTGGATATGGGAATTACAGGTGATCTTCATTTCCTTCTTCATATTTCTGTATTCCCAAAGTTTCTGCAATAGACACCCTACTTCTGCCATCAGAATAGTCACAAAATATGACTAGAGCATGGTTTGGACTGGTCAGAAAAATATCAACAAAAATAAATTTAGATTTTTGTGTGTGTGCTGGACACCATGCATTGTGTTGGGGATACAGAGAAGAGTCAGATGCAGTTCCTAAGTCCTTGAACCCAGAGACCATCGGAGGAGACAAATTTAGATAAATGCAGTGCAACATAAAGTATTGGCTAGGATGATAAATAAGAGGGCAGCAGAAATGCAAAGGGAAAGCACTCACTCTGTCCAGGGGAGGTGAGCAAAAGCATCCCAAAGGAGGGGTTATTTGAACTGGGCTCTGACGAGCAAAGAGGAGATTTTCAGGAGGCCCTAGTCAAAGTAGGGGCATTTCCCATAGCCAGATCAGCAACAACAAGGGAAGGAGAGCAAGGTGTCATCAGTGTTGGAGAGCAAATAGGGAGGCAATGAAGAAAAGTCCTGTATGGCCACTAACAGTTCTGGATTCCATCCTGTGGGAAATGAGGAACCCAGAGCAGATCTGGGGGAAAATCACTTCAGGAGTAATATTAAGGACAGCCTCAATCAGACTCCAGCTAAGAAAACTTACCTAAATCATTTTTTAAGTTAGTCATCTTTGGTGTTTTGTTTTGTTTTTTCATTAGGATGATTAAATTATGGGTCACTTCCTTTTTTTCTATTCTCCCCTTTTTATATATGCTGTCCTGTTGCTAAATTCATTTCATAATTTTAAAAATTTGGGAAACATAGTTTTATAGAGTGTCAACCAAATTTTGCTCTGCAGATGCTATCTCTTCTAATGACTGAAAAGTATGAATCAGGTTGGAAATGTCTTCTCCCAGAAAAAATTTCCCATTAGCCAGAACATTGAAAACTTCTTCCACAAAGGAAATCATTGCCTCTTCTCAGTGGGCTTCCAGTCACTCAGCCATGCATCTTCTATGTAGGTGTGAACATGCAGGTGAACATATCTGCAGCCTGCCTTTTTCACTTACCATAAGCATTTTCCCATGTTGTCATCCGTTCTCTGAAACACTCCATCAAACATTCCTTAATCGCCCATGAGCAGATGCTCCATAACTTACTTAAATATCCCCCCACTGATGGGCTTGTAGTTCGCTTCCAATGTGCTAAAATAAGTCTCCCATGAACATCTTTATATGTCAGCTGATTTTTTGGAATCAGCTATTAGAAAAGAGAATCTGGGCTAAGGGTGAATAGAATCAGTCCCAAAGGAGTTAAAGAATATGGACATATCTAAGACCCTTCATACATAATGCCAAATTGCTTTTGCGCGTGGGGTGTTTCCATTCACACTCCGTGTGCAATATGTTTTTTAGCTGCTGCTCTTTTTCGTGGCAGCTGGCCTGGATTTTAGTTCTGTATCTAACAACCAGGGGCAAGTCCCACTTCATTTCTGTCCTTCAACTAAGGAAGGGTGGGGGTGGGGGCAGGGAGGGGTGGTCTTGCAGCTAAAATGTTTGTTTCTATTTCCTATGACTAATAAATTTGGAATTAAGAGTCTGTGCTATTATTTTGAGCTATTACACTTAAACACAACATTTATTTACAGCTGCCCTTCTTTGGCCCCATTTTTTCAAGGTGAAACCAGGCAAGAGACAAATCTATACAGCATTTCTCCCACACCCCCTCCCACAAATCTCATTTTCTGTCAGATTTAAAATGCAATAGTTACAGAGTGATACCTATTATCTGAGTCAACATGATGCCCTTAACCAGAAACCTGGCCACCATGATATATAATTTATAAATCCAACCCAGAAACAAGGCAAAGAGGAAATGAACATGGATTTGAAGTGTCTGTGCTAATGAAATCACTTTTCAGTTTCATGTCCCTCCGAGTTCATGCTCATTTTCATTTCTCCATTTCTTCCCAGATTTGTTACCCCAGTGACAGACGCTCCAATGACAGTCTCCTTCCCTCGCTTGCTCCCATGTTATCCAATAAATGCCATGGCCTTTCACTGAGCTGTGCACTTATTTCCCAATTACTGTGGGTAAACAGGGATGAACAAGCAATTGAATGGAAGCTTTTCAATCATTTGATTTGGTCCTGAGCAAAATTTCAGAGATTGAGCCATAAACATCAAGGCATCATCTACAGAAATTGCAAGTGTTTGGAGAAACAGCCTGAATAGGCCCTCTTTTGCAAAAAGCAGATTCCCCTGGGACTTCACCCCAAAGTGACTCACGTTCCAAAAAGACATGTCTCCAAGTCTGTCGGAGTGACGCCCTCATTTGTTTCAGTTCTGAGCTAGTGCCCATCAGCCTCTTTCAATCTCCATTAGCAGGTTGGAAATTTATTTAGAAAGCCAACAGGTACTATTTGGGGAATTAATGACCACTGATTTATGAATATTGAGCAGCATTTCAATAATCGGAGCAGAGTAATCACTGGTGGCTGCTGCCAGCTCTCCTCGCCATTACAATCTACAGCAATCACTCAAAGCCAGTTAAATGATTCTGATTTATGACCTTAACCTTCAGGGTTCACTCCATTTGCTCTCTTGGTGTGTAAATTCTAAAAAGGCAATTCCTTCCACCTCCAGAGAGCCAATTTAAGTCAACATTATGCATGAACCGAGAATGTGGGAATTCTCAGATCTCTTATTTCACTCATTAAATTTGCACCGAACATCTTGCAATTAAAATTTCATATAGATTTCTTCTGATGATTGACAATTGGCCTTGATGAAATGAGTTCAAATTTGGTCTCTCAGAAGACTTAGAAGGAAAGGGATGGGTCTGGACGTTGTTTTGAGAGAGATGATGCCAGGGCACTAACGCTTTGATTAGTGTTTTGAACAGACCCATCCGTAAAGGACTGCCTCCCCCACCCAGTGGAAGACATGGGGAGCCAACCAGGCATGAGAAGCAAACCCAATATGCTTTGAAAACACTGCTCATTTAGTTTGGCAGCAATGAAACAATTCGAACTTGAAGAGCAGGAAGAAGCCTTACAAATCTCATAGATCAGAGCCTCTGTGTTTCAGACACAGAATCTGGTGTTCAGAGGGAAAAGGACTTTCCCAACTTAGCAGAGATGTGGGTGCTCATGAATCTTCTCCTCCTAGGGCCTCCCTTGCAGTGTGACCCTGGGGCCAGATTCTGGCCCACAGAGTATTAAAGAAGGTAAAAACTGCCACCTCCAGGCCAGCCCACGAAACCCTTCCACACCCAGTCCTCACCCTCTTTCCCACCCTACTGAATGGACAGCTGTGTGCATGAGAAATAAACATGTTGAGTTAAGCCACTGAAGTCCAGGGATTGCTTTAGCAGTTCAACTGTTCTAACACATCGAAAGCTCACTGTGGATCAGTAAACCCATGCTTGAGTAATACACCTAAAAGCGCACAGTGGGTCAGTTGGCCCACCCCTGTACCCAAGGGCACACAGTGAGTCAGTGAAGGAGTAAAAGCTGGAGCCAAGCTTCAAGATAAAGGACCCAGCGCATTTCTATTCCATTCAAAGTGCCTGGGTGTTTTTGTTTGGTTTGGTTTTTGGAGTTTTTTTTTTGAGAAATTAAAATTTAATATATACACTTCTAATTGGATGTCAGGATTGGGCTGCTAAGATACGGAGAAGTACCTCCCCTCCCCCATGCACCGGTGTAAATGAATATATGTGCTCTAGACCACTGTGGGGTTTTTTTGGTGTGCATGTGCTACTTTACTTTGGGCAGCAGTTATTTAGAGAGGAAGGGGACAAAGGGGCTTATTAGTGCAGTTTTTGAGGGAGAAGAGGAAAGACAGAAGTGTTGTGTTGCCAACCCTGCAGAGAGGCCGAGGGGCTGGGGCAGCATCGCTGCTGCAGAAGCAGGGCTGATGGAAGGCAACAGGGGACTCCAGGCAGTGCAGTGCCACAGTTCGGCCCAGGATGCAAAGTGCAGCTGGGAGAGGCCAGCAGTGTGTGAATGTTGACAGCAGGCTGGGAGTGGAAGATCCCTAACACATAGAGTTTTCCAATTTCCATGGTGTAAATGCTGCCCCCATGGCCAATTTCAGACTACCAGCGTGATACCATTAACCTCTGAGTTAGAAAGACATGCACACAAGAGGTTTTCACCAGCTAGTAGGAGCCAGCTCTGGCACACCACTGGGATGGAGCCACCAGAGCTCGGGATAGCTTCAGCATTCTATTGGTTTGAGGGGAACTCAGGGAGGAATGGCTGAGCCCAGTGAGAGCCAACTGGGAAGGCACAGGCAACAGAGGTGGAAGAGGCCCCTTCCCCAGATGATCTGTGCCCAGCAGACTGCAGACAAGGAAGGTGGGTGGCAGAAAACACATGGACATAAGGATGTTGTTGGGGGACATAGGAGCAGGTCAGAGGCTGCAGACCTGAGATTTTTCAGGCCAGGGAAAGAAGATGGCATCGTCTGGGCAGTCGTGTTAATACATCTTCATCGTTACCTACAGGCTGCTGAGACCTGGGCCATTTTGGATCCCCCAGAAGGACAATACTGACATTCGGAACAGGAGATTTTCCCAGCCTAGAAGTCACTAATGTCTACTGTATATTTGGAGGAAGGGCGACCAACAAAAGGAAAAAGCACACAAATGTCTGGTAGAAAGTGACCTGGAATTTGAGTGAGAATACCTGATTCTGGTCTCAGTCTTACTACTTTGCATCTCAAATTTCTATTCTTCAACTGTAAAATAGGAAGCTAGGAAGCAGGCTCCCTGGAGTTCAAGGTTTCCCATAAGAATTCAGTGAGACAGGACAAGTGACGCACCTCCCACCCAGAGGTCACATAGAGGATATGAGCTCGGTTTCCAGAATAATTGTCTCCCATCTGCACTAAAAACTTTGCCTGTGATGTCTGCTAACCTCAAGCCAGTTGGAGGCAAAACAGCATTTGACTTACCCACCTTTCTCCTGGTTGACCCAGGAGACATGCAAACCCAGACCCAAACCCAGAGCAGGCTGGGTAGCCAGCCAGTCGGCTGCCCCGATTCAGGCCAACTGTTGTTTACCAGGTCGATTCCAAATGCCACTGCATAGAGGACAGGTGCAGAACTTCGACAAGGACCCATCAGACTGACAAACATATCAGAAAGCCTCCAGCACAGCAGGTGGAGCCCTGCTCCCAGGAATCATGCCCACTTGGTACATCCAGCCTGGAGCAAAGCCAGCTGTAGGCAAGGCGGGGAGGGGGCAACACATTCCCATGGAGCATTTCTTCTCCATGCCCCCTGCCTCTCTATGGGTGCCATCCTTTCCTCAACCTCACCAAGCAAAAATCGACATGATAATGGGGTGAAGGAAGCTTGGTAGATGTAAGACCTGGAGTATCACTCAGCACACATCCTTCATTCATGAGCCTCATTAAGTGCCTAGGTAAGTGCCTAGGTCCCAGGCACAGTGTTAGGAACTGGAGGACACAGGATATATGGGGGGTGGGAGGGGCCTGCCATCTAGTAGTTCAGGATGAGAGGAGCAGAGAGGCAGGAAGACACATCTGTAAACAGATCACAGCACTGAGAGACTACCGATGCCAGCCCATTATATAGATAAGGCCTGGTGGGAACCCAGTGCCGGCCCAGCGGGGCAGTGGACAGGGCAGCTCACCTGATGGGGGAAGCTTGGGAAGGGCTCCCTGAGACGTTCATCCCTTAAGCTGAACAGGTATTCATGAAGCAGTCTGGAGGAGAGCAATGTTCAGGGCAGAGGGCATAGTGCAGGGAAAGGTGTGGATGCATGGAAGAGTATGGCAGTTCGGGAGCTGCTGGTAATTCAGGATGGCCAGAGTGTTGTGGGAAAAGGACAGTCCATGGGAGACAAGATCGGGGAGATGGGGGAAGATGAGGAAGGGGCTAACCTCACTCTGACCCCAGCTGCAGATGGACCCCACGGCCCTCTGACCAGCATAGCTGTCAGCCCTTCCTCCACAACCAAAGAAAATCATATGCACATGGCTTGGGACACAGGAACTTAGTAAAGGAAGACAGGACTGAGAGGGGCATGCATCCCTTGGCAGTGGGGGCATGTAGGGAGAGAAGGGGGAAAACCCAGAGCATATCCCTGGGAACCAATTATCCTGGGCCATGCCACTGTCTGGCAACATAATGTGATGAGCAAATATGGGCCCAGCTCCTGGGACGCACCTACAGTGCACTGGATGTTGGCTCTCGGGGGGAACCTAGATAATCACAAGCTGTCAGCACTTGTCCATGACATCAGCCATCCTGTGATTTATCCACCCGGTGTTATACTCGGCGAGATCCAGTAATGGGGCGCTTGCATTGCACAATGCCGTCCATGCTACACAGAGCTGTCGCATCTGCCCACTGACACTAGTAAGTGGGAAGGATGGGGAAAATCATTACATCAACAGTGATCTCACCCTGCATCCGGGCGGCACCTGTGGCTCCTGACGCACTGTGATGCCCATGGCCTCAGTTTCTCCGGCTCCTGGGCAAGCAGCTTGCACGTGCTCAAATCAGAACCCCTGCCGTCAGCATGCGGGTGTTCCTGAGCCCGCCTCTCTGTCCATTACAGTCTTGTATCTTCCCCACTTTAGTTTAGTGCTTAGTAAGGAGCATGTTGCCATCTCATAAAAAGGTGCTACTCTAATAATAACCATCCCCGCAATAAAATCCAGCAATAAGATCCAGTGCTAATAGACACTGTGCAAAAGCATATGAATAGTGTTGGCATTACTGTTCCCATTTAACAGAAGAGGAGGCAGCTTCTGAGGCAGTTTGTCCAAGAGTCAAAGCTGGCCAGTGTGAGAACTGAGCTCACCCCAGTTTTGTTGAATGTTGTCTCCTAATAATTAGGAAATTAAGTGATCACTGCTAACTACTTCAATGCTGACCCAAGACAGCACTGCACAGCAGCACCCTCCTTCAGTCGGGGTGCCCTTATCAGTCGGCACCTGGGCTGAGAGAATGTGAAGGGAACACACCATGTAATGAGTGGACTCAGGCAGAGCTGAGTCTAAGCTGTCCAGACCTCTGAGAAGAGTATTGAACAATCTCTGTCAAAGACTCAGAAGAGCAGAGAGAGAGAGAATACATGTGTGCATGAGTGTGTGTGTGTGTGTGTGTGCGTGTACAACTGACAGAGAGAGGCAGAGAAAGAGACAGAGCTCTAGACTGATCAAGAGAAACAAAAGACATCTCTGTTTGCAAAGTAATATTTGGGACCAATTATTACACATTTCAACGTGCCTCCTTTGGTTGAAGTGAATACACTAAGCTCTCAGCTGCAAAATATTGAAGCATCTCAGTAACAATCTGTGAGTCATCTATCTGTGTATCCCTGTCACAGCTCTGATTGTATTCTAGCTAGAATCTTATCACACTACATCCATCTGCTTCCGAAGATCATGTAGGTGGAAGATTCTAAGTGTATTTCCAGAGGGTAGGATTTCCAGCTTGTATATCACTCCACCCACAGTGCCCAGCAGAGTGTCAAGCTCATAGAAGATACTCAACAAGCATTTTTTTACTGAGAAGTTCACATATCTGTCACCACTGTGGACAAAGCAAGGACACGCCCAAGAGCAGACCAGAAAGACACTTGTGCACCCATGTTTGCAGCACCTTAACTCACAAGAGCCAGAAGTGCCATTATGGATGAATAAGCAAAATGTGGTCTATCCGTACAAGGGGCTATATTATTCAGCCATAAAAAGGAAGGAAATTCTGACACATGCTACAACAAGGATATGCCTGGAGGACATTATGCTAAGTAAGAAGCCAGACACAAAAGGACAAATAGTGTATGATTCCTCTTATGTGAAATATCCAGAAGAGGCAGATTCACAGAGGCAGAGAGTAGATGAGCAGTTAGAAAGGGCTGTGGGGAGGGAGTAATGGAGAGTTACTGCTTTAATGGTCCAGAGTGTCTGTTTGGGGTGATGAAAAATTTTGCAATAAGATAGCGGTGATGGCTGTGCAACACTGTGAATGTAATTAATGCCCCTGGATTGTATGCTTAAAAGTGGTTAAGATGGCAAATTTTAGGTTATATGTATTTTGCCACAATAAAACAAAAATTTCCCCAAAAAAAAGAAATCAAGGATTGATGAATAGATGACACTGGCAAGTGTAATGTCTGGGTATTTTTAAAAAGAAAACAGTAGACCAGAGGAGGGAGTCGTTGATTCACTCCAGAGCATCAGAGAGGGCTTCTAGGAGGGGGTGATATCCCAATATGCCGTCAAAGGCATTGGTCTGTGGCAGCCCAAGAGGTCATTTGGGAGGTGCAACAGCACACAAAAGGTTTTGCCTCCTCCGATTCTTGGTAATTAGATATATACGACCTGCTGAACCCCAAGCAGTGCTTTGTGTCCCCCACAAGGGCTCTCTGGGTTCCAGAAAAAGGACCATCCACAACCCCCAGGGAGTCCACTCTCCAGTCTCACCACCACTCAGAACCTGCACGCTCCACACAGCGCCTCCCCCACAGAGCCCTCCGCTGCCCAGCCAGCACCAACTTTCCCTGCTCTGCATCCTTCTGTTGTGCTCCAGAGCTGTTCCACTCATTTAAGAACTTAATTACGCACTGCTTAGCATTGCTTCCCAAGTCAGGGTCCCCAAAGCCATTCTGTGGCTTACCAATCCCCTGAAATGCTCCATGAACAAGAGTTTCCGTGGTCAGATCACTTAAGGAAATGCAGCACACAAGTTATCTCCTCCTTGAACTGCACAAATCACAGGAACTTCTGAAAGACAGAAACTCCGACCATGTTTAACTCTGTTTTGTGCTTTGCAAAATGATTTGTCCGCACGGCTGTCTTTTTTATTAGCATCAGTTAGTATCTTGCTCTCCTCTTGCTCCTCAGGACCTAGATAGGGACATTCTGCCCTGAGAGATTCATACACCAACACCTTGTCTTCCCAAGAAGAATGTAGGCTCATGGAGGGTAGGATCTGCATTTGCAATTTATTTCCTCCCGTCCCCTCCCGGTGCCAAGCTCAGCACCTCACTGTACATCCTGAAGGACCCTGTTGCCTTGACGACCAGCCTGGAGCTGCTATTTCAGGATTTTCTCTCCATCTTTGGAGCCCCAGGAAAGCAGCAAATGCCATAAGGCATTAGTCTGAGTGTGCAGTATTTTCAGCAAAGTGGCGTTAATAATGTTCAGTGCATCTCATCAGCCTGGGCTCCCCAAGACAGGCAGGACAAGATGCTGCTGCTGGTGACATATCACCAAAGCCACCTCCTCGCGAGCCCACTGCTAACAGCAGCACTCCATTCTCTTTTATTTGTCCAGCTAATTTGGAAGGTGGGAAGTGGCGCTGCATTGTAATACGGCCCCTCCAGTGAGTAACTCCAGTCCCTGTCACACCACCTGTTTTCTCATTGTCAACAGCTCCACTGGGCTTGTGGAGTGCTTTACAGGGGTACCGAGGCCCAAGGGTGTTCTTCCTGTCCCTAATTATAAGGAGAGCACAACTGCCACCTGGTCCCAGGAACAGAGGCGTAGCCAAGGCTTCCTCCCTCCTCAGCTAAGAGCTGGACGCCGCTCCCGCAATCCGGACCCTCAGTGCTTCCCCTTCATTCTTCTCCAAGCCTCTGGGCTCTGCCTGGGATAGAAAGCAGCCCAGAAGTCTTCCCTAACCGCACCAATCTGCCAGCACAGCTCAAAGAAACAGGCTTGGCTTATGGGTCAAGGAGGTATCTATGGCCAGATGTCTAGAAACAGCCAAATAGCTGAACCGTGACAGATAAGCAATGTTCCCAATAGACTTTGATCATAGGCTACGTTTATTTCTTCAATGACTTTCCTGGTGTCTACAAGGCAAGCCACAGAGGGCGTGGTTTCCTAACAAATGGTCCCAAGACATAGAAACTTCAACAACAACCATTAGCTTTGTTTACAAATCTTCAGCTTGGGTAGGGCTCAGTGGAGCAGCTCCTCTCTGCCTCATGCATCATAAGCCATGGCAGCTCCCTGGAACTGAGGATTCAGCTCCAAGATGGCACATTAACTCCACCAGCAAATTGGTGCTGGCTGTAGGCTGGTGGCTCACCTGGGGCTTTCCTTCAAGGGCCTTGATCCTTTCCACACAGCCTTGCTTATTTCTCCACTGGGCTACTTTGGTATGACTTGATCAATCCAGCCTGAGCCCTGGAGCCCCAAAGCACTTTACCCACATGTACTCTGAAAAAAGCCATGTGCCACAGGCCCTGTCTCTCTCTCTGCCAGCACCCTGTCTTGAATGCTCATGTTTGAATGTTTTTTGAACCAATGCTCGCCATCAGACACTCTGAAGCTCTACTTAAAGTATTAACAAAGTCACACCATCATCTCAGAAAGTAGGAGGAAATGAAAAACCCATGCATGGGCCATGACTGAGGCTTCAAAACATCCTTTCATTTACATCTCTACTGCCAATTACTCTGGCCATGGAGATTTGCTCCTTTGCTTTACAGATGAGGAGACTGAGCTCAGAAAAGTTAAGAAAGATCCAGTCACACAGCTAGTAATGGGCGAAGTCAGGATTTGCACCCAGGTCTGCTTGGTTTCCAAGGCTCTGCTTGTCCTACCTTGTCTGGGACTGCATACATCTCACCTGAACCAGGACATCTTTTTGATCATCTTGGGGTCTCCACCGAGGACTCCCAACAGCCTTCTGAGAGGCGGCTTGAAGGTCCACACTGCAGGTGTCAGGACCCCCCTTGGCCCCTCCCCTATCTTCACCCCCAGGCATTGTTCTGGAGATGCCTGCTACCTGCTCCCAAGGTGAACATAGACCCGCTTTTCACTGCTGGCTTTCTGGCCCCCAGCAGGCCTGGAGCAGGGATTCCAAGCCTTCCGACTCTACCATGCCCCTGGCCTGCTTCAGGGCCCCCACTTAGCACTCCTGCTCTAGCTCTCAGGTTGGAGACCTGCCCAGATCTCCAGGCTTCCTAGCCAGAACCCCTAGACCCTGGCCACCTCTTCCCAGTATCCTTCTAGGTGGGATCACTGATACAGGCTGCCCAGACTCCCAGCACCTGGCTGGGGTCCTTCCACAAATGGTCGAGGTAGTCGCAAACCCTACCATCACTCTGGGAGACCTGGCATGGCCTCTGCTGCCTGAAGCCTCCCACCGCTAAGACTCACTGCCAGCTTGCAGCTGTGCCCAGTGAACTCTGCGTCTGCCCCATCCACACTTGACCTCCCTCTACCCCACCTCTGCTGCTCTAGGATATGCACAGAATCTTCTGCAGTCTGGCTAATGCTCCCTGACCCCAGCCAATCAGCCGGACCACCCAGCCCAGTGTTGGAATGCCTCAAGGGATGGAAAATGGCATGGAGGGGTAGGCGGGTAAGAAGGATTTCTAAACTGCAAACACACAACCCCCAGCCCCAAACCCCTCCCCCACTAGATGGCCCCTGACAGATTATCAGTAGCTGCCTTATTCCCCCACCTGCTTCGCCCTCTCAGCTATCACCCTCTCTCCCTTAACGGCTCATCCCACAGGATTTATAGGAATCCCTCAGTCTCTCCCATCTCACAGTTCTCTCCTTCAATTCCAGGTCCTCATGTACCTTCCCCTTCTGAGCCAACATGTTTGGAAGGATTCTCTATGCCTAGTGCCTCCAGCTCCTGACCTTTGGTTGCTCCTCAGCCCACTCAAGCCTGCCTGCCTCAACTTTACTGAAGCCACTCCTGTCAAGTCCCCAGTGGCCGCTCCCTGCTACATCCAGTAAGTGAGATTCAACAGATGCCTCCTAAACCCCACGGGCAATTCTCCATCCTCGTCTTTCAAGAACTGGCAGGCAGTGATGGCCACCCTCCTGCTCGAAACGCCCCCTCCTCCGACTGCTGGGACTTGCCTCTCCCACCTGGCTTCCACTACTCCCCGTGCATCCCTCTTCCTCTGCCCAGCTTCCAGTGCCACGCTTCTGATGCCCACGCCTCAACCCCTCTCTCCTCAGGCATCCAAACCCTGAAAGCTGACAACGTGTAACTTTGCCACACAATCTCTCAACTACCGGAGCCGGAGTCCCTAACCCCTCCCTCCCCCATCCCCCACAGCCCTCCGGGGGCCACACCCTGCCAACGCAACTTCCTCTCTGGGGAATCTGACTCCAGGTTTCCGCTTCAAGGCCACAGCATTTGTTCTCAAGCCTTGTCATCTTTAGGGTCACATTCCTGTGAAACCCTCCTAACTGGTTTCTGCCTCGGGGGAGTCTCCGATCCATCACTGCCAGGGCTCCCTTTCTGAAAGGCCGAAATGACCTTCCCACTCCAGGCTTAATCCCATCCGTGGCTCCAGGACAGGCTTTGGGAAAACTCCAAATTCTCCATGACCTGTACCCTGAGTGTCTCTCCGGCCTCCCCTTTGTCCCCCACCCCCACCCCACCCCTCACACTTGGAGTCCCTACAGCAGGACTGGCCGCCTAGGTATTAGTGTGTCCACCCTCTTTCGCTCCTGCTCTGGCTTTTGCCTAAAAGCTCTGCCATCCCCTGGCTCTTACTCGTGTTCTCAGACCTGTAACAAAGATAGCTCCTCTAGGGCCTTCCCTGACCAGCACCCAGGCTGTCTGGTCTGCACGTCCTCTGGGTCCATGTTCATGGCTGGGTCCTGCTCAGCTGCCATCTGTTTAGGTATGCGTCTCTCCAAGGACACTGAGGTCCTTGAGGGCATAAATGGCTGAGTGCCCAGCACCACACTTGCAGACATTCCATGAGGGTCAGACACATAGGTGACCAAGGTACACGGCAAAGGACTCGCAGGCAAGCCCTGAAGCACAACGAGGCACTTGCCTGGAGACCCAGCAGCATGCAGAAGTGGCCAGCGTCTCTTCGAATTCCAGCAACCCAGTGTTAGTTCTGTGTTTTCCTCTTGTCTATCTTTTTTCCTGGCCGCTCTGTTACAGGGGAGGAGCGGAGGGGAAGATGTAGCCGAGGGGGATTGGTACTCCTTTCCTCTGGAGACAGCTGCAGCAGCATGGCCTTGTCACTCCCAGTTTGAGTTTGTTTGCTCTAGTCCCGCAGATCCGGGGACAGCAGCCCCAAAGGGCAGCCGCAAGGCATATAACTACAAATCCTCCTTCCTGGGAGATGCTCTAAATAGGAGCATCTCTGTCCTTCAATTAATATCTATCTCACTCTTTCTCTCTCTCCCTCTCTCGCTCCCCCACCTCCTCCCTAACCCAAATGGGAGCCACAGATTCCCTCCCAGTCTACCACTGGCCCTGTTGAGGCAGGAAGCCATTATGTATTCAGGCCTCCCCGAGTAGGCACCCAGCCAACTGCTGTTCATCCGTGAGTCAGAGCTTCACAGGATTTCTGAGGCGCAGGAGTCCTTTAGTCCATTGCATAATCGAGCTGAATTTCAAGGAGATTGTGTCACTTGTTCAAAGTCATGGGTTAACAGGTGGTAGGGCAGGAGCCCAGAGGAGTTTGTTCCTAGAGCCCACCCCCTCCAATTTACCTCCTAAGCTGTCCCTCTGGCCCTGAACCAGCTCAGGTTTCTCTCACCTGAGCTTGATTGAAATCACTTTAATATTAATGCCACATTACCACCAAATCTGCTTCTCCACTGGCTTACTTGGGACCCCACACCTAACCCCCAACAGTCTTCCCCAAATAATCCCAAGGGCTCCCAGCAGGGTGAAGTGTTTACAAGATCACTGCCAGTACCCACACACATCAGTGCCACCACACACTGTTTAAGCATGACTCCACAGACCCCTGCACAATCTTCAAATCTGGGAGGATGGGGTTGGTGTTGAAGTAAATCATCTAAGTATTTGAATTCCCACTCCAGTGTTCTCAAATACAAATCCCAGGTGCCCCCTCTGTGCAATAGCTGGATGTGGACATAGTTACTTAGCACCTCCTGGCAGGGCCAGCCTAGGGACTGAAAATCAAGTTCTCAAAGGACAGCACTGTCCCTTGACTATGGTATGTACTGAGTAAGTGAGAACTTATTTTTTAATTCTTCTTACCTTCATTATTTCTATCAAATGGTGAGAAAGCAAGCACAGTAGCTAGGCTTTTTTTTCTCATAGATAAAGGAATCAGCCCTGATGCGGCAATGAGTCGGATATAAAGCCATTACCAAAACATCCTGCATTGACTACTGTTTGTGAGAACAGCATTTTCAGAAGCGGGAGTGGCTCACACGTCAGCTGGGATCTGTGCGTGTGCTGAGCAGCTCCCACCCCTCAGGCTGCCAAGAGCTGATGCCCAGGGCGTAGCTGTAAGTTTCTGGCACAGCACGGCTGTACTCCTGGTCTGCCCTCATCTGCAGTGGGGACCTCCAGATCCACAGCACCCAGTTTCCACCTCCTCTCTGCCTTCGTTGTCTCTCTAGCACACCAGTGACCACAGCTTGCTTCCTTGGAACTTTTGGGACCTTCTACCAATCGCCCTTCTTTGTTCATGGCAGTCCCACATCCCAGTAGCCTCATTCCCCAAGCATCTCACACAGGATTCTCATGCTGCCTCTCACACAGACTGAATCAGCCTGGTGGGATGAACTCCAGGATTGGATCCTCACATGAATCCCATGGCCTCCTTAGCCACCAAAGTTTAAGAGTCACTTCTTTAAACCCTGCCTGTCATTTGAAAATCAGCTTAAATTTCACCTCCTTCAGGAAGCTCTCCCTGTTGCTACAGTGAGATACCCTTCTATATCAGAGAATAGGTAGTCCTAGCAGGAAATAGTGCCATGATCGATTTCTCATGTCTGCCCTGAAAGAAGGAATAGGTGAATAATGTCTCTCATGCCATCTGCTATCCCTGGGTTGGGTGATGGCTACAGAGATTTCGGGCCTGTTCTTCTAAGACTGTGTGTGTGTGTGTGTGTGTGTGTGTGTGTGTGTGTGAGACTGTGTGTGTGTGTGTGTGTGTGTGTGTGTGTGTGTGCTGCTTTCTCTCCCTATGAGAGAACAGAGCCTAAATCTTTCTACAAAATATGCATGCCATTATTGTAGCATTACTTCCCTCTGTCTTACAAACTTTGGTCCTGTTGAATCCTACACTACCAGACAAAAATCCACAATAGGTGACCTTTTCTTAGTCAATGACAGTAATAGCTAGTTAAGTGAGGGCTTCAACTCATTAGCCTATAAACATAAAATGGATTTTATTTTTTCCCATTAGTGCTACAGTTGTGCTATCAAGCCTCCCTTCCTCCTTGGCTGTGGGCAGCTCTTTTAACAACATGTAATTCAATTTCATAATTTCTGATTTAGCTCCGTCCAATAAAACAACATTGTTCCTGTCCTTAAGGTGGTCTTGTTCATTCAATAGTGTCACCCCTATATTTATTGCTAACCTTGCCTCTTTCTCTCCCTTCTTGTTGCCAGCCAGCTGAGACTGGACACCCAAGATGTTTGGGGTGGGAAAGGTTTGTGCTCACCAATGGCCCACCACCCACCCCTTGCTGGAGGAGTCTGTTTGTCAGCAGGTGGCCCACCCTGGGGGTAGTTGGTACTGGAATGGCTTACATGTGGTTGTCCACTTGGCCACGGGGGAGCTCACCACTGCCAAGCCAAATAGCAAGACTGTCTCTGCCCCCTGCACCGTAGTTCCAGCCCTCCGTCCACCCCTTCCTTTCTCCACTTCCTCTCTGTCCCCAGTAGCTGGGTAGGTGGAAGCCACATCTGAGCCCCAGACAGAGTGGTGGGAAGTATTTCAAGCATCCCAACCACATGGGAAGATGTGGAAACGGCAAGAAAATGTTCACAATGCATGCCCATGGGGAGTGATTGCTTCTTCCCCAGAGAGAACTCCCTGTTCTCCCAAGAGGCTCTGGGGGGCCTCTATGCAGCCTCTTTGGTGGCTGGAGGTTGGGAGAGAGGGTGGAGCGCATCACTCTGTGCTGGCAACTGTCAGCCAACCCCAGGGAGCAGTAGCTGGCTCAGCACCACAGTCCTCTGAACTCCAAATTTGGGTACTAACCAAGCACCTTTTGTTTTCATCTGTGGCTTTAATAAGCAATTCGAGGAGACAGGGCACTTCAGACCATCCTGTCCCAGGTTTTAGTTACCTCCCAGTGGACATCACTGGTGGGTGATTGGGGGTGTAGCTTGGGGTGGAAGAAGCCGAGGAAAGACAAGGAGGGTGTCTCAGGGGGTCCTGGTGACTGAAGCCAACGGTGACAGTCTGGGCCAGATGCCTCAGAGTTTCTAACATGAGCTAGAGGACTGTGGTGGGAACAGGACACTCGAGTGTCCATCCCCCACCAGGGGCAGCCCTTAGACTTGCCTCTCAGCGACTGCAGGAGGAGAAAGGCAGCCCTAGAGCCCGAGCCCAGGACCTCTGCTCACAGCCTTTGAGCTGACCTTAGGCTTGCAGGCTCAACTTATGCCCCTAAAATCCATATGCTGAAACCAAAACCCTCAGCACCTCAGGACGTGATTGGATGTGGAGATAAGGCCTTTAATGAGATAGTTAAGTAAAATAACATTATTAAGGAGGACCCTAATCCAATCTGACAGCTGTCCTTCCTGGAATAGGGCATTTGGACATGCCAGGCGACACCAGGCTTGCACATGCCCAGAGGAAAGGCAACATGACGTCACAGCGAGAAGGTGGCCATCTGCAGGTCAAGGGAGGCCTCAGGAGACACCAGCCCTGCTGACACCCTGATCTTGAACCTCCAGCCTCCAGACTGCACGACAATACATGTCTGTTGTTTAAGCCGCCTAGTCTGTGATGCTTAGTTACAGCAGCCCTAGTACACTCGGGAATGGGCAGGGTTTCCAGTTACTTGTATCTGAAAGCCTTTAGGAAAGATGGGAAGGATCAAGATAGTGTGCAAACAGCCACAAGAAAGGTAAAGGCAGCTTCTCCAGGGTCACCTCAGCTAGACAGCAGACAGCAGGCAGGGCCTTCCACTGCCAGGTCGCCAAGGGGTCTCCCAGGGCACCACCACCCTGCCCCAGTAGACCCCAGCCGAGAGTGGTGCTGGGTCTCATGGCCAGTGCAGCCAAGCATGGGTGTATTAAAGGACTTAAAGTCTCTCAGAGCAGTACATCACCACCCTGCCATGACAAACGCACAGAGAAAAACTGCTGTCTTTCTTAAGGGTCTTGAGTGTTTATTAAGAAAACCCAGACCCAACTCCCCTAAAGCATTATATTATACTATAAAGTATATTTCACAAGACGTTGATGTCCCAGTTGCATTGAATTGCTCTCCACTCCTTTGCTTATCTAGAGAGGTAGTTGTAGTCAATAAATGAACAAATGTCAAAACATTTCCTTTATTCTCACAATATTTCTTTTACAGTTGTGTCAAAAACTATAAAATACTTATGAATACATGTAGGAAGAAAGGTACAAGACATACAGGAGGAATAGCCAATGTTTATTAAAATATATAAAACAAATTCTGAACAAATGGAAAAATATACAGTTGATGTTCCCAAAATTTGATATATAATTTTGATGCTATTCCATGTAGAATCCTGTTTCTGTTTGTGTGTGCACATATTCTTTTTTTGGAATTGTATGAAGGCCTGAAAGACTAATCAATCGATTTGGAGTTGATCGAGAAATGGATACATCAGTGGAATGCAGCAAAGAACCCAGAATCAGATGCCTTTGTATATGAGAAGTTAAGACATGGATAACAGTTTGAGTCAAAGGGAGACAAATGGATTATTTATAAAACTGCCAGAAAATTCCCTATCAATCGAAAAAAATGGAAACAGGCACCTATATTAGATCCTGTAGAAGAACAGAACAACCACAGCAAAAGAACTTCCAGTTGTATTAAAATCATAATTACAAAAAGTAAAAGCTGGCATGAAACCCGTCAGGTCAGATTGAATTAGGATCCTCCCTAAAGACCTCATTTCACTCACCTACGTCCTTAAAGCCTCACATCCACATCCAGTCACATTCTGAGGTTCTCAGGGTTGGGGTTTCAGCATATGGACAAAACCTGGCCAGGAAATCTGGATGACCACACATATGATCTGAAAGTCAAAGTAAATCTCCTAACTCCAGAAATCCAAGAATTATAAATTAAAGATATACATACTTACCTATGTAAAATTTCAAACTTCAGTGTGCAAACCAACCATACATGACATTGAGAC
The DNA here is from genome assembly GCF_040802235.1 of Manis javanica. Classification (NCBI taxonomy): domain Eukaryota; kingdom Metazoa; phylum Chordata; class Mammalia; order Pholidota; family Manidae; genus Manis; species Manis javanica. The sequence goes on along the minus strand of NC_133165.1, from coordinate 37,239,325 downwards.
AAATCATCAATCTGGAAAAAGTATCATAGTACAGATGCTAGACAAAGGTTAATATCTCTGATATACAAAGAGATTCTGGGAATTAAAAAAAAAGATAAACACCACCCTATAAAAACTGAGTCAACCATATGTTCACAGACAATCCACATAAGAACAAACCCACATGGCTGCAAATGGAAAGATGCTCACGTTCTCTGCTATTCAGAGAAATGTCAATTAAAGTCACCTCAATTGCTAGCAGAGAAGGAGTCTCCTCAGATGTGAGTTGTTTCTGCCTTTGAGAAGTGCAATCTGGTAACATTTATCAGAAAATTTAAAAATCAGATAGCCTGTGACCAAGATTCCCACTCTGAGAAGCTTTGCCTCAGAAATAAAAGCAGCAATCAGTTAAAGGCAGCGTTCCTCATGTGGCAAAGATCTGGAAACAGAGTGAATGGTTCATAAATGAACAAATGATGGTCCATCCACACCACAAAATAGAATGCAGCCTCTAAAACGAGAAGCTCAGAATTATATCATAGGAAATAGAGAGTGTTCCCCAAGCTTTTCTTCATGATTTGCCCCATGAATTTTAATACCAAGATATACTGTACATCTGCTGATGTCAAATACAATTTAGCTTTGGTGAACCATACAGACCATTGCAGTGTCTAAGATTATTTCACCTCCCAAGAACCAATTTTCATCCCATTGGGGTCAATACAGCTCCCGCTAAAAATATCTGATTTAGAGGAATTTCCACAAGGTCCTGTCAAGTAATACAGAGAAGCATTTATAAAAAAGATTTCATTATTATTGCAATAGCCAAGATATGGAAGCAACGTAAGTGTCCATCAGTAGATGAATGGATAAAGAAAATGTGGTACATATACACAATGGAATACTATTCAGCCATAAGAAGAAAACAAATTGTACCATTTGCAACAACATGGATGGAGCTAGAGGGTATTATGCTCAGTAAAATAAGCCAGGCGGAGAAAGACAAGTACCAAATGATTTCCCTCACTTGTGGAGTGTAACAATGAAGCAAAACTGAAGGAACAAAACAGCAACAGACTCACAGACTCCAAGAAGGGACTAGCGGTTACCAAAGGGGTGGGGTGGAGGAGGGTTGGTCGGGAAGGAGGGAACCTTTGTGCATCCTGTTTCCTCAGCCTTGGACGCTGTTATGGGGTGAGCTGTGTCCCCTTAAACTTCATACGCTGAAGTCCTAACCCCCAGTACCTCAGAATGTGACTGCTTTTGGAAATAGGGTCTTTACAGAGGTAACCAAGTTAAAACGAGGTCATTAGGGTGGGCTGCAATCCAATATGACTGATGTTCTTACAAAAAGGGAAAATTTGTACACAGAGTGATATGGACTAAGGGAAGGCAATGCGGAGACACTGAGAAGATGCCATGTGATGACTGGAGTTATACTTAGCACAGGTCCAGGGCGACCTGAAGCTGGGAGAGAAGGCTGGGCCGGATCCTTCCTGGAGCCTTTGGACGGGCAGGACCCCAGGGACATCCTTGATCTCTCACTTCCATTCTTCAGAACTGTGCAAAAATAAATGTCTGTTGTTTAAGCCACTCTGTGGCACTTAGTCATGACATCCTAAGAAACCAATATCCCTTTCCTTTTCTCTGGCTGGTGAAATCCTATGCATCCTAAAAAAGACCTACGTAAAATTTCATATCCTCCGCAAAAGTTCCCAAGTCAGTCACTCTTCTTTCATGTCCCGATATTTTGTGCATGCCCACCCTATAGGAATTTATATCTGATTTAAATCATTTAACAATTTATATTATATTTAAAATCATTCTTTTCTGTTAGATCTTGACCCCCTTGAAGACTCGGTGCATTGTGTGTTTGCCTCTGTTTTTGCATCCCTGTAGCCTCATGCAGAACTGAGCAGAGAGTAAGTCATTCACAAATATTTAGTCAAGGAATGGAAAACATCTGAAATAAAGCTTTCCACTGCATCGTCTCAAAGCAGGAAGAGACACAAATGAGAGTGGGGAGCCTCCGTGGACAGTAATTCTTCTGTCTTGGAAAGGCTTTTCAATTCTAACAAATTGGCTTAATAATGAAAATGGCTTTAATGGGGGCAATATGGCAAAAAGTAATTAACTCCCTAATTGAAATCTAGAACTTTAAAGGTAATTAATGGGAGGGCCAAATTGTCCTTCACAGCAAGAGTGCAGGAGCAATCCAGCAGCAGAGCCATGGCGGGAGAAGGGCTCCGTCTGAGCACACCACGTCCACGTGATGAGTGTTCCCCTTAATCAATACAGAGGTGCCATCCACCAGGGATGGCAGGTGCCACTTTGCTCTGTGAGAAGGAACATTTCTTTTAATGAGCAAAAATTTCCATCACTCTTTCACGCTTGGCTGCTTGGAGGAAGGGGAAAGAGCCCCTCCTTCGGAGTCACTGAGCATCACGCAAGAGCCTGACTACTCGAGACTCATGGGCCCTTGGGTTCCTGGCGTCCTTCCATCATCTTGGGGGCTCTGGAGTCCAACCCAACCATGGGATTTTCTCTGGCTTCTCAATGGCTGCCTCCCCTGGGTGTACCGCAGCCTCTTCTCTTTGCCTGCAAGGAAGCAACCGCTAAGTGGGGGATCAGCGCTGACATATTGCACGGCAGCAGATGGCATCTATATTTAGAGGCCTTTCAGAGGAAGGATTAATGCCATTTAGAACACACCACAGGCCAAGATAATGAGAGCTGAGCGTTCCAAATGAATCCTAAAAAACCCTCCATTTGTCCCCTGTTACCAGCTGAATTAAAGAACCCCCAAAAATTCATGTGTTGAATTTGTGACACTCCCCCCAACCCCCAGTGCCACAGAATGTGACGGTATTTGGAGACAGGGTCTTCGAAGAGGTAGATTAAGTTAAAATCAGGTCATCCAGGTGGACTCTGATCCAACAGGACAGGTGTCCTTACAGGAAGAGGAAGTGGGACACAGACTCACAGAGGGAAGACAGCGAGCAGGCAGGGAGGGCGCGGCCGTCTGCAGGCCAAGGGGAGACGCCCCGGGGAACCAACCCTGCTGGCGCCTTGCTCTTGGACTTCTGACAGCGAGAACTCTGAGACAACACATTTCTGTTGTTTAAGCCGCCCGGTCTGTGGAACTTCTCAGGGCAGCCCAGCAAACTGTATACTACCCACACCAGGTGCACCTTCCATAACACCATCTCTAGCTTGGCACACATTGCCCTGGATAAGCTGGCCCCACCTGCCCTTTTGAGGCCCTTCTCTGCTCCTTCCCAGGTCTTCCCTCCTCCAGGCACATGGCCCTTCTCCCTGTTACCCCAAGCACACCGTGACCTTTCATGCCACCAGGCCTTAGCCCACGACCTTCTCTCTATAGGATTACTCTCCTTGCTCCCACCCTCCTCTTGACAAGTCCTGTTCACCTCCCAGACTCCATTCAAATGTTCCCTCTTCAGGAACTGCCACAAACTTCCCACCACCCCGCCTCCTTACCCCCTCTACCCACCCTACCACTCCTACACAGGCATCACCTGCTTCCTGCTCTGTATTCTCCTCTCGCCTCATGCCTCCAGTCTGGCTGGAGCTCACTGGGGGCCAGCCTGTGTCTTTCTCAACTCTGAGCGCCCACACACGATCACTCAGTCAGCATCTGTGGAATGAGAGGACTCACTGGGCAAGGCCATGTCTCATGAAGGAGTCATGCAGTGAGAAAGAGGAATCAGCAAGCGGCCAGCCAGTCTTTGCCACCTGCTGTGAGAGATACAAAAACAAAAACAGACAGCTGATGTAGTGACAGAAGCCACATACAAGCAAAGAAAAAGCTTTGGACTCAGAATTAGGAATCCTGGTTTCTAGTCTTACTTCTGACACTGCTTTGCTCTGTGGCCCTTACCATGCCACCCAACCTCTCTCTAGTCTGAAGCTGGACTGGTTCATCTCCAGCTCCAAAAACAGTCCTAAGGGTTTGTGACTCTGTAGCTACAGACAAAATAAGATAAAAAGACCTTTTGTCCTTCTGCCTCCATATGTGTTTATGCACCACTTTATTGCACATTTATTGAGCACCTATAACTTGCCCGGAGAGTTAGAATTTCCAGGGGAAGCAACATTTGAGCAGAATCCTTCAGAAGACCTAGAAGTAAAAGAATGGCATTTCCATACAAATTACATTTCCCAACTTCAAAGAATCCTTCCAACTCTTAAACAGTGGTATGTGTTGCCAGTCTACATACAGAACAGTAATTCTGAACACAAAAATAGTGGAGGAAGCAGGGACAAGACTGTTCAGGGGTGGGAACTACCCACAAAGGGCAGAGGAGGAGGAGCAGAGAGCATTGGGGTGCATGAGAGCCACCTTCTGGAAGAGTGAGGTACTGCGGGGAGAGAGGAAGAGGTCGCTTGTGGTGGACACATTTGTAGGGGTTTAAATGTTGTCTTTACTTTGCTCAGTGGCAATAGGCAGCCGAGTAAGGTTTCTGAACAGGGGAGTGAGCTAAGTGTGTGTTTTAAAAACTTGAAAGTGGGGTGGTGAGGATGGTTCTGGAGGCATGAACCAGTTCAGAGGCCAAGGAAATGGCTCAGGAGACACATGATGAATAGATCCTGAGATAGCCCCAGACTAGGGTGAAGAGAGGACATATAGGCTCACACAGGATTCCTCAGTTCTCAGAGACCCCAGGCTCCCTCATGTCACTGTCTATGTCTGAAATTATGACAGGCCAGGTGCAGTGGACATGATCATTTCATCTGATCCAAAATCCCTAGGGGAAATGAAAGAGCTTTAAATTCAATCAGCAACTGGAATGCATCTCTTCCCATCAGCTCTGATCCACACACACATGCGTGCAAGTGCATACCCGTGTGCACACATGAGCATATGTGGGCACACACATGCACAGAGCTTTTGTCTTTTCATGGGAAGCCAGAGAGTTGTGTAGCCTTTCATTTAGTTTAGAAAAAATCTATGTGATTTAAATTGGAGGCTTTCGGCAAATTGCATTTAAAATTGAAAGGGGGTACCATGGACTTACAATGGGGAAATGACAGCCTCTTCAACAACTGCTGTTGGCAAAACTGGACAGCTACATGTAAGAGAATGAAACTGGATTACTGTCTAACTCCATACACAAAAGTAAACTCGAAATGCATCAAAGACATGAAAGTAAGTCATGAAACCATAAAACTCTAAGAAGAAAACAGGCAAAACTGTCTTGAATATAAACATACGCAGCTTTTTCCTGAACACATCTCCCCGGACAAGTGAAACAAAAGCAAAAATGAACAAGTGGGACTCTATCAAAGTAAAAAGCTTCTGTACAGCAAAGGACACCATCAGCAGAACAAAAAAGCATCCTACAGTATGGGAGAATGTATTCATAAATGACATATCCAATAAAGAGTTGACATCCAAAATATATAAAGAACTCACATGCCTCAAAACCCAAAAAGCAAACAATCAGATTAAAAAATGGGCAGAGGATCTGAACAGACACTTCTCCAAAGAAGAAATTCAGATGGCCAGCAGGCACATGAGAAGATGTTCCACATCGCTAATTATCAGAGAAATGCAAATTTAAACCACAATGAGCTATCACCTCACACCAGTCAGGATGGCCACCATCCAAAAGACAAACAACAGTTGGCGAGGTTGTGGAGAAAGGGGAACCCTCCTACACTGCTGGGGGGAATGTAAATTAGTTCAACCATTGTGGAAAGCATTATGGAGGTTCCTCAAAAAACTCAACATAGAAATACCATTTGACCCTGGAATTCCACTTCTAGGAATTTAACCTAAAAATGCAGCAGCCCAGTTTGAAAAAGATATGCACCCCTATGTTTATTGCAGCACTATTTACAATAGCCAGAAATGGAAGCAACCTAAGTGCCCACCAGTAGATGAATGGATAAAGAAGATGTGGTACATATACACAATGGAATATTATTCAGCCATAAGAAGAAAACAAATCCTACCATTTGCAACAACATGGATGGAGCTAGAGGGTATTATGCTCAGTGAAATAAGCCAGGCAGAGAGAGACAAGTACCAAATGATTTTCTCATCTGTGGAGTATAAGAACAAAGCAAAAACAAAAGGAACAGAACAGCAGCAGACTCACAGAACCCAGGAATGGACTAGCAGTTAACAGAAGGAAAGAGTTTGGATAGGATGGGTGGGAAGGGAGGGAGAAGGGGATTAAGGACTATTCACATAATATAGGGGAGCACGGGGAAGGCAGTACAGCACAGAGAAGACAAGTAGTGATTCTATAGCATCTTACTATACTGATGGACAGTGACTGTAATGGGATATGTTGTGGGGACTTGATAATAGGGGGGAATGTAGTAACCACAATGTTGCTCATGTGAAACCTGAACATAAGATTGCATATCAATGATACCTTAATAAAAAAAATTGAAAGGATATAAAGTAGCCAGATGTATCATCAATTTAGGATTATAACTGGAGTATTTGGTTGCTACCATGGCCTGTTTTGTCCACTGTTGCTTAAAATAAAAGACCATAAGCTGAGTAACTCTCAATTTCTCAATCTGGACCTTAAACAGGAAACTGAAGGATTCAGCTGTAGAATTCTTTATTTTCCATCAAGACCTGGGCCTTTTCTTTCCCAATGAATGAAGATGGTATGTCTGAATGGCAAGCATAGCCTCATTCTCTTCTCCCCTCCCGGCAGAGTCCATTTGGAAAATGGGCTAGTTAATCAGGTTTAGATGGAAGGAAAGTATTCGGGCTGGGGTTTCTGAAAGCAGTGAGGATGCAAGAGTTCCAGGAGACACCCTGTCCTGCCCAAAGAAGGAAAACAGGGACTGTGAGTCTATGCAAGCACTGGACTCAGAGGTCCTTGAGCAAAGGACAGCCCCTTAAGGTGCTGTGGTATCTGCGAGAGCATCCTGGAAACAGTGAAACAGTTTACAAATGTAAAATATTACTGTTACGTATATTGTTCTGAAAATGTTTATCAGAAAAGGACCTCTCAGAAGGATGGAACTCTAGTTTCATCCAGGAGCAGGAAAAACCGTATTTTCCTCCTGAAATATCAATGTCACCATTGAAGCACCTACTTCTCTATGACGTGAGTTTTAGATCTCCCAGTATGTTAGATGTTAGAGTCTCAGACAACACTGGGTTGGCATCCAAGTCCAAACACAAAGTAACCTTTCTAATTCAGGTTCTTCATTTGTTAGTTGGAATAATGATGGTGATTAGAACCTCATGGGGTTGTCTGAAGACTTAAATGAGAAAAAAAAATTGCCCTGGTAAATGTTGAAGGTCCAGCATGAAGTGAGTGCTCAACAAATTATAGTATTACTGTCATGACTGTTTCTTCTTATTAAATTTGGAAGAAAAAAAACTTGGAATCAAGTTAAAAAAAAAAAAACTAGAGCTAGACCCGTTCTCAGCTCTAAGTGTTTAAAAATATTTCAAATGGAAGGCAGAGTGGTGGGAGGGGGAGGGAGGACCAAGGAGGCATCTGGGAAGGAAAGACATCACAGATGGCCCATCAGGAGCCTCACAAAGTGTCACATCCAGAGGTACCTGCCAGCTCAACCAGGGATGAATCTTCTATGAGGACCAGATGCTGCTAATTGGCAAGGAATCCTGTGGCTGCCACCCAAAGAGAACAAACTCTTTGCCACCACATGCTTGTTTTTTCCCTTCCAAGTGGAATGTGTTAACTCTTTCAAGTGTCGATCTCCAAAAGCTCACGTCCACATTTAGAAAATTCTTAAGAAGACACCAGGGCATTTATTTTAGTGATTCTGATTCCCTGCAGCCCTCTGTCCTAGCTGATCTTTGGAAGGACCGTTGATGATACCCTCTAGGTGGAAATTCAACCCAGTGTTCCCACTTGGGATATAGAAACTCAAAGCTTCGGCTCTCTGAGCACCCCTCTCCTTATGCCTTGCTTCTCCATGTTTCTCTCTCCCTGTCAAATTATCACCTTTTTCAAAGACAAGAACTAGTCTTCATGCCCTCTTCTGAGGGCTCCCAGAGCCTGGCAGCCACAGGGAGAGATTTGCTCAACAAGTAGATAAACATGACCTGGGCCCCAGTGACTTTTTCAGCATTTCCTGCCTTCTCAATTCCCATACCTCAAATTAATGCCATCTGCTCCTGCCTCATCAAATTATTTTCCATCTCTTGAATACATCATGCACTCCCTCACATCCATGCCTTCTGACATACTCGTCTTTCTGTCTAGAGTCCCCTGCATGGAATAGGCCAAATCCATAAAAGGAGAATATTATAGAGCTGAGGTTATCAACACTATAGCCTGCCCATTTTTGTCAATAACATTTTATTGGAATACATCCAGGCCCGTTTGTTTACATATTGTCTATGGCTATTTCCATGCTGTAATGGCAGAGTTGGGTAGCTACTCTAGAGATCGTATGGCCTATAAAGCCTTAAATATTCACTTTCTGGCCCCTTTGTGGAAAAAGCTGTTATCCCTCATGTTAGAGGCAGAAGCACAGGCTGCAGAGTAAGAGACTTCAGTTTGAATCCTGGCTCTGCCAAGGACCAATAAGTAGCCATGAGAAAGTGCTTATTTCTCTCTAGTAAGGAGATAATGAAATCTACCTGGCAAGGTGATTATAAAGACAAAATAAACCAATATGTGGAAAAGGTCCTACTGTGGTATCCAGCAAAGGGTATGCACTCAGTAATATTCCCCCCTCTCTCTCCTTTCTTCTTTCCTCTGTGTATCCATAAGCTCAGACTGCACAACAAAATACCGCAGACCAGGTGGCTTAAACCATGAGAAACTTATTTCCTCACAGTTCTGGGGGCCGGAAAACTAAAATCAAGGTGCCTCTCTCTTCATAGATGGCCACCTTCCCACTGGGTCCTCACATAGCCTTTCCTTCACCTACATCAGGAGAGAGAGAGATCTCTGGTGTCTCTTCCTCTGCTTAGAAGGACACCAGTCCTATTGGATGAGGGACCCATACTTATGACTTCATTTAATCTTAATTACCTCCTTAAAAGCCCTACCAAAAATAGTCACTTTGAGGGTTAGGTTTCACCATATGGATTTGGGGGGTAGGGGGACACACAGTTCAATCCTTAACATGCTATTTGATTTGTTTTCCTTTTTCTCCTCTAAACTTCTTAGAATTCCACCTGTGTTAGGTTGTATTATTCACCCCTTTTTATTTACACTCACACAATTCCTCACACTATAGATAGACTATAGCCTATCTCCCTACCCTTTAACTGGGGGTTCAATCATGTGACTTACTTTGGCCAAAGAATGAGGTGGAAATGGTAATGTCCAAGCTCCAAGCCTCGACCTTGAAACCTCACAAACTTCTACTTGCTCTCCTGTCTTTCATCACCATGATGAGAACATTCCCCAGACCAACATGCTGGTCCCAGTAAAGCGGCCACTTCACTTAACCCCAGCCTGGATCAGCTGGGCTCCAGCCAACCCAGGAAGCATCACTGAGTCCCACAAAGATCAGCAGAACCAAACAGCCAACCTTATTCTGTGTCTCGCAGATCTATGAGAATAAATCTTTGCTTTAATCTGAGACTGTGGGTTGTTTGTTACACAACAACTTTGTGCCAGTGGCTAACTGATACACCACCACTTACTCTTCCAGATAGAACTCAAATATCACCTCATTGGGTTCAGATCCTAGCTTCTCTATTTACTAGCTATGTTGCTTTGGGCTAGTAGGTTAGCCTCTGTTTCTTCCTCTCTAGAATGAAGATAAGAACATAATACTATAGTTGTTGTGAGATGAAGGAGTAATTATTTAGGTAAGATGATACACAGTCAGCATTCAGTAACTGTTAGTTTCCTTTCCCCTTCCCTCCTACTCCAGGAAATTTCTTTCCAAGAAATGCTAGGACAGAAGAGTCATTTCTCACACTACATTTTTTACCTCCCTCTGTGCACATTACTCATCATGAAGTCTTCTCCCCTCACAACTTTGCACCAGGGTTTTCAAGCAGTGGAAGCCATCAGAATTATCTGAGAACAATTTCAAACATGCCAGTGAACAGTCTCCACTCCAATCCTGCTAAATGCATATGTTTATGTTTACGTATATATAAATTCCCAAACCACATACACACACACACACACATATATATATATTCACATTCTATATATATTCTCTTCTGGCTAAGAAGCAATGAGCAATAGACTTATGAGAGCAAAGACCATATCTCAGGATGATTGAATCCCTGGGCTCCCCACCTGGCCTATCACAGAGAAGATGCTCAGTAAACAGTTTTTGAATGAATGACATTTTTAAAGTGCACAACTTTATAGAAAATCATAGCATTTAAGAGCCAAATGAAGCCTTGATTTCCCAAAGCAGAAGCTGAAGTCTAGACTTAGTATTAGAAAAGTATCTCCGAATGTCAAACTGAGTGCTCTTTCCAGACAGAACAGGCTGACTTTAGAGAAGTCAGGGAATCTCCCTTTCCCAAGATTGCCTTTTCCTGGATGTGTTGGCCTTGCCCACCTCACAGCCTTAGCCCCTCAGTGGAAGTGCAGAATGCAGGGATGGGAAACCCCATTCTGGGGTCTAGCAAAAGGCGGTCATCCACATTCTTACTTAAAGATGACTATGGTCCCATCGAGGGCTAAAGGACATAAGGCAAGGTGAACCCTTTTTATAAGAAATAGACTATTTATAATCATGGACTTTCAGGGTGATTTAAATTAGAACCTCCAATCCTGCTTGAACTCATGGATTCCCTGGCCAAAAGAGAGCCTAAAAGTGAAGCTTCTGATTTGCATCCCCATACTCGGGCAAGGTTGGTGACATCCACAGGCAAGTGGTAGCTCACATGAGAATCAAAAATGATATATACACATAAGCAATGCTTAATTATAAATGCAATTGTTCCTGAGGACAGCGAACATCATATCTCTTTTTCCATCTTGGTAGAGCTTATTGGTGCCCCCCAAATATTCATGCACTGCCACACATTTTCCAGCCCCAGAATGTAAGTGGAGCCATGTGGCCACTTCCGGTCAATGCACTATGAGCACAAGTGAGATAAGCGATATAACCCCTGTCCAGTTTTGGACCATGAAAACATCACACAGGATGCTCCAGTGGTCACTGTGGACACCACGGAAACCATGCATCCCACATAGCACAGCTTCAAGATGGAAGAAACCTAGATCCCTTAAAGCAGGCAGAGAGATACCCTGGGGAACTGAGAGACCCAAGTCAGAATCTCTCAGGAGCAAAAACAATGTATTTTGCTCGAGCCACTGAGATTTTAGGGTTTATTTGTTATTGCAGCATAGCTGGCCTTTCCCATCTAAGGCATCTCCCGATCACAATAAAAGCGGACCCACAGATTCTGCTAAATCCTGTTTATTGTCTAAGTACTCTATTGATACTGGCAAGTCAAGATGATGGGTATATGGGCCATTCAAAATGTTGGCAATCCAAGAAAAGGGAAAAGAAAAGCAAATCTCTATCATCACAAAACGGGATACCTGCCTTAAGGAAGAGACAGAAGTACTATTAGCAGTCTTCTGGGAGTGGTGCGAACAGCCAGAGAGACTGAAAATCCAGCCACTACGAAGTACCTTAAAATGCTGGATTAGAGAAGAAAAACATCTTCTTAAATAAACAGCCTAGTAGTCTAGAAAGTCAAGAAATCCCTCCAGGCCAAAAAAAGAAAGAAATGGTAGCAGAAATCCAGGAATGTAGCACAAGGCTGAGTCCAGCGGCTGCCCTGGGATATCTTTCAATCCCCCCAGGATCCTTGCAGGGAAAAGAACGTGGGATGCATACAAGTTGGGGAATAGGATTAGAATTCTTGTATAATGCCAGGCTCTGTAGGGACTACACTTTCAATGAGGCGAGAACTAGAAAAGAAATCTCTCCTTGTGAGAAAAGATGAAGAGGTAAACTGCCTGCTAAGCCTTTCTTAGAAGGAAGGAGGTGGGGGCTGTTGCTTAATCTCTCTCGAGAATTCCCAGACACAAGTGTGCACTCACAGGGATTTGGAGACTGAATTTATTCTATTTGATTTTTTTTTAAAGCACAATTCAAGAATTTAGTTTAAAGTGGTCCTGAATTGGTAGTGACTCCAAGCAACTGGTAAATATCCCCAAGCAAACTGAAGCACATACACATTCTCTGAACACACCCTCAAGGAATTATCACAGATATGTATTTCAATATATATGTTTACAACTAAAACTCACAAAACTTATGAGGAAAAACTATGAGAATCAACAATAGCAAAAAAATCCTTGCAGAATCAGAGGCACAAATGAGGGCTTTGCTGTACATGCAGAACGTAGGGACGTCACATACCTGGCGATCCCAGGGGACAGTGAGGAGGCTCAGTCCAAGAACTGAATGAATAGGAAGCACCCGGAAATTGGGCTGAGGTCTGGAGTGCTGTTCCTAGTGGGAGGAGGGGTGTTGCCTGTCATGAAAGAAAAGCAGAAAGGGACTGGAGGATCATAGCAGTATGGAGAGGAATGGCCCTGCTGGCAAAGGAAGCAGAGTTTGCTCACAGGTTCACGGATGCCCCGAACAGGTTAAAGAGGTTAACATCTGCCGTCAACCTCTGTCCGGAGACCAGTCCACAGCGGTGTGGGCTTCTCCACCTAACGCTGGGGCATTCCACCCTCTTCTGTGGCAACAAACAAAGGAGGGAAAGGAAAGACGGCCCATCAGCCATTTGAAAATGAGTGAACAGTTCAGGCTGCCATAACAAGGACCGTAGACCAGGTGAACGGCTTATAAACAACAGGAATTTATTTTCCACCATTCTGGAGGCTAAAAGTCCAAGATCAGGACACCAGTATGGCCAGGTTACGGTGAGATCTCTCTTCTGAGTTGCAGACTACCAACTTCCTGTTGCATCCCCATGTGGTGGAATGAGAGAGAGAGTTCTCTGGGGTCCCTGTCATAAGGCCACTAGTCCCATCCATGAGGGCTCCGCCCTCATGACCTTATCACCTCCCAAAGACTTCACCTCCTAATAGCATCACATTGAGGTTTAAGATTTCAACATACAAATTTTGGAGAGATGGAAATATCAATCCATAATACAGTTTTATTTGACTTTGGATGGACCATAAAGTCGGAACTGTGAAAAGAATAAAGTCAGTGAATGATGAAAATGAATTAGCCAAGCTCTTTCAAAATTAAAGAGGCAAAGAGACAAAGATATGAGTTCACAAGTGGCTAAGATCCAGAGTAAACAGTCAGCTTCATAAAATTACCCCTTTCGGTTTGAATCTCTTAGGCTTTAATCATCTCCAGCCACGGACACGGTTCTTACCACGAAGACAAGGGCTCAGAATGAACACAAGGATAATGAAGGTGAAATACTATTATATTTAACACTATAATATCATTAATGTACTGCCATCAGAGATCAAGGACTTTTCAAATTAATTATTTCTTGTTCCAACACATACCATGAAATGGGCTTTCTAAATCAGAATGACACATCCCAACCTTTTCTTTATTAAGATAATTCTATTTTATTTCTTGGATCTTTGCAGCCGAGGCCAGTTGTATAAATATTTAAGAGAAAAATTAGGCAGGAAAATGCTGGCTAATGCATGAATAGCAGCCAGTTGACTGAGCTAGAGGTAGGCTGAGGGCATGCTGTAGACTCTCCCTGCTTGCAGTATACAAATTCTGTAACTCTCTGTGGGAAGATTAGCAGTGCCTGGAAGTACACTGAGAAACTGTGTATACTTCTTGATTTGCCTTTTCCATTTTATTGCCAGCCTAAGAAGGGAAAGTCACTGCTTGAAATATGCTCATTAAGAGTGAATTGAGTCTTTATGGGCAGCAGTAAAAATATAGACAAAATATTAATAACTTGCCTATTAATGGTCTGCCCTGGTGGGCCTCCAGTTGCATGAATGAGCATCTGCAGAAACCACTTTCACTCCTCATTTTGGTCTAAGAAAGAAAATCTATGTATGCACAAAGAAATCTAAGTGTGCGCAAAGACCTTGGTCCTTAGCAATACTTGAGGAGCTTGTTACTCATCCACACAGAGCAATTCATATGGTGTGGCGAGGGTCCTGTCCATCAGGAGAGTGACAGCCATCTTCATGGCTGGCATAGCATTTTCACAAGTGTATTTGCTGATTTCCAGGAAGAGACCATTAACCTCCCCACATCGAGGTATTTCTGCGCACAGTGCGGTTGGACAGCTTCTTCACATGAAACGCTTTCTGTGAAATGCCTCCCCACTTGACACTTCACAGTCGACTAATTGCCAGGATAATCGGTTCTAACCATTTACCTTGTGAAAGCATCACTCTTGACTTGATCATTTAATTCTCAAAATGCCTTCAACTGATGGGAAAGTATACTATTTTACTTGCAAAGCTGATTGCAAATTATTTTTTGATTGCAGATTTATTTTGTTGGTGACAAACTGTTTCCACTAATTGCTAAAATAGTCTTGTAAGAACTTGTAGTTGAACACCTAATCTATTAACCCAGGGTAGTTTCTCCCTAATCCCTATTTTTATCCTTTTATTTATTTTAAACACCTAGTTACAGGATCATTAATCCTCATCAATATTGTCTGGAATCCTCAAGCAACTGCCAGGGCTGTTTCTGCAAAGAAAACTATACAGTCAATGAAGACATTCTACAACTGGCCTGCTCACCAGCTTTCCTTCCAGGGGCACAAGGATTGAAAAGAAAAGCCCTCTCAATCTGACCCACATTGGACAATGGAAAGCAACAGAAGTGAATCTTTCTGGTCAGTAGAGAAATAGCCTTTCATCCTTTGCCTCTGGCCAGCCAAAAAATGTAAAGGTGTCAGATTCTTATTTTGAATATACACAGATAGAGCAGTCAGACAATATCCATCTCCAGTTAGCACTATCTATTATTTTAAGATATATTGACCTAATATTGAGCAGGAAGAAGATAAATACAGACTCATAAGACCAAAAAACAGTAGTGAAAGAAGTGGCCAGCTCACTTACTGTATGTGAAAAACCGAGGCACAGGGCTGTGGAGCAATTTGACCCAAGATCCCATGCTAATTAGGATTGAGTTGGGTTGGAGAATGGAAGCTTGCTACAGCTCAGCTACTTGAGTTTAGCTTCCATCCCCCAGGTTTCGTCTTGGTTATTCTGCTTTTGAGATGAAAGGAAATAGTATTGCACATAAATGCTGTTTTTCTAGGGGCTCATGCAACAATTACAGAAGATAATTGACTTTTCCTAAACACTCACCATGGCCATGACAGTTTTATTTCTTTAAATGCTGCAGAAAGTGAAAGAACATCACATCTGAACCTGAAGACCTGCCATGGAGATTGCCTTTCCGGGTGGTCTCTTGACAAATGTCAGTCCATGTCAAGCACCAGAGACCCTTCTCAGCACTGCCTGCGCCTCATTCAAAAGCCCGGCAAAGAGACGGAACTCAGGTTTGGGGTTGAATAAATGAGCATTTGACAATTTCTTTGTTAGGAGGCAGTGATTCTCAAGAAAGAACTTTAATCTGACTATAATTTTTCCCAGCTCTGCTTGGCCAAAGGTCATGTCAAGTTGACCTTAATTCATTTACCTTCTTGGATATGCTTCAAGCTTAGCTTCATAAACTCTTCCTTACTGGTGGGCTCCCATGCTCATTGCAAACCCCTTTTCTGGATCTGGCAGGGAATTGCCTATAATTACCCTTAATGTACTCCTGGAGCAAAGATATGCATGTTAAGAGCCAAAATAGAAGGTTAACTATAAACTGTGCAGTAATGCAATTACCTCCCAATTATCCCTTTCAAAGCTTAGGGAATGAATAGGAGACATTAAGCCCAATTCTGCAGTAGAGTCCCTGGTTATTGGAGGGTTGGGGTGGAGGTAAGGAGGAACAGAAGGAGGGATTAAAATAAGAAAAGCTGCTGTGGTTGATGAATGCCAGGGAATGCTGGTGACACCTTACTGGAATTATTCCTATTGATATTGGATTTCTTTCAAATTCTTCTGTTTGCTCCACCCTGCAGAAGGTGGATTTAGTAGAGTATCCCATATCTATTTGACTAAGACACTCTACTCAGCAATGGTCTAGTGCAAAACTCTCTAAACATATAGAGGGGTGCATTAGCCCCAGAAGCGCATATCTACAGCTTAGCAAAGACTTCTGAGGCAATCAGCTCATCAGACATCAGCCAGTCATTACTTTTTGACTGGGATGAAGAGGGTACATTTCCTGCCCAGGTTGAGCTATATCACACAGTAGGGACCCTGCAAAACAGAAGAGACCTGAAAAAGGAGTTTAGCCAAGACAGCCTAATTTTAAAGCCAAGAGAGGGACCCTAGTGCAGATAAATGGCATAAGCATTTCAGAACTAAGTCCTTCCAGAGAATTCTGGCATTCCTTTTTGGCTACAGCATGAGACCAGGGCTTGGAGATGGCCTAAAGGAGCAATATGAGTTGGGGAATTAAAAAACCATTTGTGTACCAGCTTTACCAGGATTCACATGCCATCGATGTCAAACGTGAGGTCAGATGCTCTTTAACAACTAGGACTTTTACCATTGGTTAGCAGCAGCAAGTGAACCAATATTCAAGTCATAAACTCTACTTCCTAAGCTTCCTCTTGTTCTTTCTTATCCAGTTCACAGAGATCATTTTTAATCTAAATTTTATCTTCTGTGATCATAGTGGTGCTATGGCTCTGTATTGCTGTATAATAAACCATCCCAAACTTAGTAGATTCAAAGAGCAACTGATCACGGTATCCCTTGGTTCTGCAGGTAGACCAGGATCAAGTGGGTATGGGTTTCTCTCAGGGTTTCTCATGGGATGGCAGCCAAGAGGGCAATCAGCTGAAAGCTCACCTAGGTTCAATGTCTGGGCAGCTTATTCATGCACCCAGAAGTTGGTGCTGGCTGTCGCTTAGGAGCTTAGCTGGGGCTATTGGCCAGGGTACCTACCTATGGCCTATTTAGTTTGGGATTATTACTGCCTGGCAGCTGGGTTCTGAGAGAGAATATCCCAAAGGTAAATATTCCAGCAAAAGTCTGAGACTCAGAAATCCCAGAACACAACTTCTCCGCATTCTACAGGTCAAATGAGTTACTAAGGCTAGTCCAGATTCAAGAAGAGGAAAATTAGGCTCCCGCTCATGCTGTGAGAATCACCACATACATATAGGGAAAGAATTGGTGGTGGTCACCCACAGAGACAATCTACCATGTTAGCAACAATTCCAACTTTATGACACCTGGACATCTGATATAAATCCCTTCTTTCTTCAATGCTATCACTGAGAAAGATCAGTGACTATGCAGAACCAAGGGAAAAGTCCAGTGTCATGTGCTGGAGTCCTGCTTCTAGGCTACGGCTTCTCAAATCAATCCTATATTAGATGAAATTAGGTTCATGTATGATTCACCAAAAATCCACAAATAATAGTGGCTTTAACATGATAGAAGTTGATTACTCATATAAAATCTATCCAATGGGGAAAAGCCCCAGGCAGCTTTGTACAGGTTCTGCTCCAGAAAGTCCTCAGGGACACTGGACTCTTCTGGTTCAACTCTCAGCCATCCTTCAGGCATGATCCTCAGGACTGCTTGGCATTGGCCAAGCAGCAAGATGGAAGTAGGGATGAAGAACAGGAGCCAAGGGCTAATGCCAGCTTCTCTGAAAGCAAGTTCCTAGAATCTGCCATGCAATATTTCTGCTTACATCTCATTGACCAGAACTTAGTCATATAGTCAAACCTAGCTACAAAGAGAAGCCAGGAAATGTAACCTTGATACTGGGCCACCATTTTCCCATTGAAAATGCAGGGGTTTAGATTCTAAAAGAAGCATGATATATTGGCTATGGGGTGGGGGTGGGGTTCCACTAGCACCCTCTGGGTAAATCCATCCCCCTCTGAGTAACCATGGAATTCACACACTTGGCATTCCTTCCAAGATTCTGACACAGCCCCTGGAAGGAGCTGCTATCTATCACTTGAGACTCTGCTCTTTCTGAATTCCTATCCAAGACATTTTGGTGAAACTTTACTATCTATAGTTTCTATTAAGAAAGTAATGGGCATTCTGTGTTTCCAACCATGAAATTGTAATCTTTAATGCACCCTTTCAAACAGCCCTCCACTCTCAGATATTCTCATTAACCTGGTCACTGTTCCCAATACACACACTTTCCTGATTGAGAGTCATTCCTTCAGTTCAAATACAGCAACAGAGTTCATTCAGAATGACAGCTCAGGTCGGAAGTGGTTGCCCCACCTGGACTCAAAGGGGTGCATCAGATTTATGTGTAATGTCCAGTTTCTCCCACTGGGAGGGTCTCCCCATTGAAACCACATCAACAGGTCTGGGCTGCAACATTCTACTTCACACTGTCAACTTCTCCCCTTCCTCATATCTGCCCAAACTTCCCAAGTTCTGTGGCCCTTGTGCATCAGACTTCTGATACTCCCCTTTGGAGTCAGACCCACAACCAGGCCAGTTTCCCAGACTCTCTTCTGCCTGATCCCCGGTCTTCTTCCTCTTCATTTTGACAAATCAAACACTCTAGAAACTGAGAGATCTCTGAAGTAAAAGGGTTTATTGAGACTTTACAGAGGCAGCCAGATAAGGACTGAGCCCTGCGACAGGCAGTTTCTGTCCCAAGCCGCAAAGCCAGTCCACAGAACAACTTACCTGCCAGACTCAAGAAATAAGGCACATTTATAATTTCAAGGAAAGAAAGTTTGTTAAATTCACATCGGCTACAGATAAGGAAGGCAGGCTCACATGAAGTGGGGAAAGTCCCAGGATAGTTGGTTAGTCCACAGATAAGGTTAATGGATGGGTTGGTGATGATGTTCAGACATTAGTCACAAACGGTGGATGCCGTTGTTCTGGGGACCTTCTAGACCATTGAAATTACTTCATCCAGGAACACGGAGTGTCTGGTTAGCTACACACATTGGTATTGATTGGTGACCTTCGCTTGTCTCTCTCAGTCTCTGACCCTTATGTCACTTAATTTTAAGACACCTCAGAATTTTTCCTTATCAGTTTCCTCCAGAGAAGTTGAGGTCCCAGCATGTCTTGCAACTCAATACCAGAAGTAATGGCACCAAGGGCTGGGTTCTATGGAAAAAAAGGTGATTAAAGCAAAATTCCTGCTAAGGGAGTTATGCATCAGTGTGACTGAGATTTCACAACTCCCGTAAGCAGGGAAGGCTGACAGTGGACTCGAGCGGGATGATGACTCAGAGATGGGCACCTGACAGGCAGGAAGCGAGCACGCGCTTGGTCCTAATGGGCATCCTGGAAAAATCATCAATCATCAGGGGCTCAGGGGCCAGAAATAGGAGACAAAGCGTGTGGGTTAGGAGCCAGCGAATGACAAACTGAGTGGGAAGTGAGGAGTGAAGGTGGGAACAGAAAAAAATCCAGGACACCTAACAGGAACAAGGCTGGGGGTCCAAAATGCCATCTCACAGGGCATGGAACATATGACAAGGGGACAGTTAGCTTCACCAAAGAGCCCGGGGTCAGGACAGACATGGCAGTTGGAAGAGAGATGACTCCATCAGGGCCTAACTGGGAAGGAGAGAAGAAGAGTTTATTCCAGACAGGCCTTGATGAACTTTGAAGAGCTGAGACAGCCAGCAGCCACTTCAGGTGGAAAGCTGCCCAGTTTCCATCGAGTGCTTTTCCAAATGCAGCCCTGGGAAGCTGCGGCTGGGGCTGTAGCAAAGCCAGCCATGCCCCCAGATAAGCCTTTTGTAAGGCCGGTTGCTCCATTTTGTTTCACATAATTTATTGCTCAGTACTTATCGATAATACAATTGTCAGCCCAGCAGACATTTTCCATTTTAATAGTTCGCATGAGATACCACATTATTGATCCTACACCACTAAATAAAAAACTCGTTTGTCAGGGGAGCACAGAATAGCTTTAATGGACACAGCCAAACACCTGCTACTAGTTAGGGAAGAAAAATAATCATCCTGGTACAAGGACATTTGGAAAGCAGCCTGTTTTAGGAATTAGCAGGGCTCTTGGAAAACAGGGGGTGCCTTCAAAACGTGCAAAGCCTGACTTTCTCATTGATAGCGGGAAAAGCTGCCATTACCCAGGCACCTGCATTGTCTGCCAGACATTCTTATTTTCCCTACCTTATCTTTTATAGTCCTCACAGGCACCCTGCGAATGTGCATTGCTGCATCACGTAGGATGCTCTGGGAAGGGAGACACAGAATACCCCAGCAAACAGCAAGTCATCCTAAGTGTCTCGTTCTCATTTAGCAGGAGTCTGATGGTAGATGCTTACAGACTCGTCACCCCTGCTCCTTGACTTCAGGACTCTCCCCTCTTCTCAACTTTTCCCTCAGGGCCACAAGACAGCTGCCAGGCAAACAACCATGTCAGCCACTTTCAGAGGAGGGAATTGGAGGGACTGTGAGTGACCTCCGTGACTCAGCCCATATTCCATGACTAAGAAAGAGTAAAGAAGCCAGAATCTCTGTCTGCTTGGTTTCAAGATGAGTTTTCTTGCCATGTACAACACTGCTACTTCACCAAACACACCATGTTTCCCTTCCACCAAATCCATACGCTGTGTCCTAGCCCCAGTATCTCGGATGAGACTGTATTTGGAGACAGGGTCTTTAAAGAGGCGGTTAAAGCATCTTACTATGCTGATGGACAGTGACTGTGAAGAGGTATGTGGGGGGGACTTGGTGAAGGGGGGAGCCTAGTAAACATAATGTCCTTCATGTAATTGTAAATTAATGATACCAAAATAAAGAGGCGGTTAAGTTAGAATGAGGTCCTTAGGGTGGAACCTAAGCCAATATGACTGGTGATGACCGGTGTCCTTATAGGAAGGAGATTAGAACACAGATAGGCAGAGATGAGACCACGTGAGCACGCAGGGAGAAGACTGCCAGCAACGAGCCAAGGGGATTGGCCTCAGAAGGAACAGCCTGCCGACTCCCTGATCTCAGACTTCCAGCCTCCAGAATTGTGGGAAAATAAATTGCCATTTATGTGCTAAGTCTCCTCTCTCTTTAGGAATGTCCCCCTCCCAATGAAGGGGAGGTTTTTCCTCAGTCACTAATTAATATGCAACAGTGTTACTGTGATATGACTTATACACAATAAGGTGCACATATTTAAATTGCACAATTTGATCCGTTTTGACATTTGGATTCATTTGCGAAATCGTCGCCACACTCAACAAAATGAACATCTCACTCCCAAAACTTTCTTTGGGCTCCTTTGTAATCCCTCCTCTCTGAGCCCATTCCCAACCCAGGCAACCATTACCCTGCTTTCTGTCCCTCTCGGTTTCTTTGCATGTTCTAGAGTTTTCTATAAATGGAATAATACAGTGTGTTCTTTTCTGCATGACTTCTCTCAGCATAATTATTTTGAGATTCGCCCACGTTGTTTGTTTCAATAGTTCACTCCTTGTTATTGTTGGGTAGTGGTCTGTTGTATGCATATAGGACAGTTTGTTTACCCATTTGCCTTTAGATGAACATTTGGTTGTTTCTGGTGTTTGCCTATTATAAATAAAGCTGCTATGGACATTCACGTACAAGTCATTGCATGGAAGAAAGCTTTCTTTTCTCCTCAGCAAATATCTAGAAATGGACTGGCTGGGTCATACAGTGGGCATATGTTTAATTTTTGACAAAACTGCTGGACATCTTCCCGAAGTGCCTGCGTCACTTACATTCCTACCAGCTGTGTATAACAATCAGTTTCTCTGATTCCTCATCAACACTTGATATGGTCATCTTTTCTTATTTTAGCCATTCTACTAGGTGTGCAGGGTACTGCACTGTGATCTTAATTTGTACTGCCTTAATGATGAATGACGTTGAGGATCTTTTCATGCACTTATTTGCTATCCATACCTCTTTCTTGTTGAAGTGTCTGTTGTGGACATACGTCTATTATCAGATATATTTTCTCCAGTCTGTGGCTTATCTTTTCCTTCCATCAGTGTTTTTGAAAGACTATAAGTTTATAACTTTGATTAAGTTCAATTTAGCAATTTTTTTCCTCTTAAAAATTGTACTTTCAATGTTGTATCTAAGAACTCTTTGCATAACCCGAGGTCAAATATGGTACAAATGAGTTTTCACTGTCCTTCACTCTTACAAACCTGCGAGCATCTTCCTAAAATCCAGGCATGAAACTTAGCCTTTTAAGCTCAGATGGGATCACGAAGTCAGCGTCCCATCCCTTACTCATCAATGATGTTTTTTTCTTACCTGAGGACACAGGCAGCATCAAGAGCAGGCATAAGTTTGAGTCAAGAAAGGCTTTTTGAGACAAAATCTGCTTTTATCCCCTAAGACTGTATAGGGTCCCGCCCAGCTGAGGGGGCTCCATCTTGCCCTGCACACTTCCTTGCCTAACTCTTATTCTAAACAGTGTTGCTTCTCTTCTTATGGTTTCTTATTTGAGGAAAAACAACATGAGTTTATGAAAATTAGGGTTATAGGAAGGATATAACTCTTTGTGTGTCTGAATGATCTGGCATTTGTACATATTGATATTAATCATAATAATCATAACAAGATATATAACACAACTATTATTAACAACTATCTATGACATACCACATCATGTTAGGTAGATTACATACTTCATCTCTTATGATTTCTTCTTATACTTCAATGCTTTCATACATTACTTCATATTTTAGTTACTTTTCTGACTTGAAGTATGGTTGATATACAATATTATGTTGGTTTCAAGTATATGACACAGTGATTCAAGTTACCCACATTATTAAATCCTCACCCCAACTAGTGCAGTTAATATCTGTCAACATAGGAAGATGTTACAGAACCAGTGACTACATTCTCTAGCCCCATGACAAACTTATACTCATATTTTACTTTAGATCTTTGATCCATCTGCAATTTATCCTGGTGTAGACATGAGGTGTGGATCCAGCTTTTTTTAATCCAGATGGCTACTCAGTTGTCAGGATCCAATCTGTGGATCAATCTATTTTCTTCCCACGGATCTGAAATTCCTCCATCATCATTTACTAAATCCTTTTGTGTACTTGGGTCAACTTCTGAATTTCCCACTCTATTCCACTGTCTGTCCAATATGTAAGCACCTTACTGTTTTTATTACCAAGGTTTTATAATATGTTTTAATACCTGCCTGCTCTCCCCCAACACACTCTTGTTTTTCAGGTGTTTTGGCATAATCACTATTACTTAATTTTCCATTTGAACTTCAGCATTATCTTATCTAGCTCCATATCAGGAATCATGTAAAAGTACCATAGATTTCCATACTCTGCTCCAGCCCTACACATAGGAATCTTCATAAAAGTCCAGGAATCTGCATTTTTCACAAGCACCCCAAACACCAGTCATTCTACCAGCATGTGGAAGCCACAGCTTGGGAAAGCTGATGATCAAAACAGCCAAGTGACATTGCAACTCTCCAGGTGACAGCCTGACAGGTACATGTGGCATCGGATCACTGTAGGAACACTGGATCCCTGGGAACTTGCCCAAGGCCTGACAACTGCTGACACTCAGTGCATTCATGCTTGAGGAATTAACAGACAAAAGAATGAACATGGAGAGAAAACTGACACTCTCCTGGACAGGGCCACTGGAAGGATTTACCAGGAAACACCTGCCTATTCAGGCAAGAGAGACCTGCCAAGCAGAGAAGGCAAGAAGAGGTGACCAGCAGAGTCAGGAGGGGGAGGCCCAGAAGGTGGAGCATGCAGCAAGCAAATGACACACAGCTTGGAGATCATTCCCACCCTGATGGTCAACGGGTGACTGAGGCAGAAGCCACAGCTTCCGACAGGGCCCAGGGAGCAAAGGAGGAGTTGAGTTAAAGATGCTACATGATGTGAACACTCCTATGAGGTCCGACGAATGACAGCCAGGACCGGCCTCCCAAAGAAGAAAGCCCAGGGGCAGAGGTGGGTCAGTGCTTCCGGGACGAGGCGGCTCCTGCTACCAGGAAGAGGCATTCATTCACCAGAGCAGGGCAGAGTCAGGGCTTCTCGATGCAGCTGGTTCGGGGAAGGATATTCAGAATAAAGGGGATCTCTCTCCCCCTCTTTCTATTTCCTTCTCCCTCACTCCCTCTTTCCCTCAACTCCTCTCCCATCTCTCTTTCTTCTTTATCCTCATGTTTCTTCCTCTGTCCCTAAAGAAAATAAAATTCCTGCCCAACTCCTTATCTGCATAAAAGAACACAGCATTTGCGGGAGCACATCTGGCCCCCGCACCAACTAGTATGGTTTATTATTAGATCCTCTCCAGTGAGAGTCCTGATCATCTAAAAGCCGATTTCCCTGGGCTGGGTGGCAACGTGGACACCTAGGCAAGAGAGGCCCAGAGCCAAAAGACACTTCAGGCAGGTGGCGTGAAAAAACCAGGGTGCACCAGCTGATGCATGTTACATCTGAGAAGCTGACCTTCAATCCCCCATCTCATAGGAATGTGCTGGCATGGCTTTATATCCATTTTTGCACCAGCTGAGCAGGCAGGCACTTGGCCAGAGTCACCAAAATGTGTGTATGAGTGAAGTACACCAAAACAGTGCTGAAACCTCTCTGAGCCTCTCTGACAAAAACAAGCTTCTTGTGCTTGGGAAAATCTTCACGCCAACAGATGGAGTCGGCAGCAGCTTCAGGTCTTCATGGGGGCTGGGTAGCTGGGAAGCTCAAGCCACCATCTGGGAGCATGCAGCGTTGTCTTCCACTTTAACTGTCCGCCTACTTTCTCGTGGTCTTTGCCATTAAAGGAATAGTACTTCCTCTAACTGTGGCTTTTGGCATCTTTCCATCAGTCACATCACCACTCCTGGGTGACAGTGACATAATGACAGAGGGCACCAGTATCTCAGCTTTTTCCTCTTACATGCAGCTCGTAACAGTCCTAGACTGCAGGTCAATCAGGTCCTCCCAGTTGGAGGCGCCATTATTCCTCTTAGCAGGGCCTTGGCTCATGGGGGCAGGTAGCCTTAAGAAAGTAGAAACTGGTCCGCAAAGCTGTCTAATGGTGGGGAGGCCTTTGTGCTCTTGATCTCCTCCCCAAAGCAGCAGTGTCAGCTGACACCTGAGAACTTGTCAGAATGCAGGTTCTCCAAAATGCATACCATATGGTTTCACTTACACGTGGAACCTGAAAAAACAAATCAAAAGAACAAGGAAACAAAAGAGAAATTGACTCATCAACACAGAAGAGACAGTTGATTACCATGGGGTAGGGCGGTGAGGTGTGGCTGATGGCTGAAGTAGATGAAGGTGACAGAGTTACAAACTTCAAATTACAAAATAATTTAGTCATAGGGATAGAATTAAGCATAGGGAATATAGCTCACACTATTTTAATATCTTTGTATGGTGACAGATGATTACTATGCTTATCATGGTGAGCATTTAATAATGAATGTCACTATCTGACAAGAGGTTAACATCGATATATAAAGAACTTACACACCTCAATACCCAAAAACCAAATAACCAGATTAACAAATGGGCAGAAGATATAAAAAGACAGTTCTCCAAAGAAGAAATTCAGGTGGCCAACAGACACATGAAAAGGTGCTCCACATCACTAATCATCAGGGAAACGCAAATTAAAACCACAATGAGATATCACCTCACAGCAGTAAGTATGGCCAGCATTGAAAAGACAAAGAACAACAAATGCTGTCAAGCATGCGGAGAAAGGGTAACCCTCCTACACTGCTGGTGGGAATGCAAACTAGTTCAACCATTGTGGAAAGCAATATGGAGGTTCCTTAAAAAACTAAAAATAGAAATACCATTTGACCCAGGAATCCCACTCCTTGGAATTTACCCAAAGAATACAACTTCTCAGATTCAAAAAGACATAGACACCCCTATGTTTATCGCAGCACTTTTTGCAATAGCCAAGATATGGAAGCAACCTAAGTGTCCATCAGTAGATGAATGGATAAAGATGTAGTACATATACACAACAGAATACTATTCAGCCATAAAAAAGAAACAAATCCTACCATTTGCAACGACATGGATGGAGCTGGAGGACATTATGCTCAGTGAAATAAGCTGGCAGAGAAAGACAAATGCGAAATGATTTCCCTCATTTGTGCAGTATAACAATGAAGCAAAACTGAAGAAACAAAATGGCAGCAGACTCAGAGACTCCAAGAATGAACTAGTGGTTACCAAAGCAGACGGGTGTGGGAGGGCAGGTGGGGAGGGAGGGAGAAGGGGATTGAGGGGTATTATGTTCAGTACACATGGTGTGGGGATCACGGGGAGAACAGTGTATCACAGAGAAGGGACATAGTGGATCTGTGGTGACTTGCTGCACTGATGGACAGTGACTGCATTGGGTATAGGTGGGGACTTGATAATATGGGTAAATGTAGTAACCACATTGTTTTTTCATGTGAAACCTTCTTAAGAGTGTATATCAGTCATACCTTAATAAAAAAAAAAGTTAAATAAATAAATAAAAATAAATAATGAATGTCATTGGTGAATCAGTAAGTTGTGCATCTGAAACCACTATAATATGGTATATAAACTATACTTCAATAAAAAAATTATTATTGAAAAAATTTAATACAAGTATAGAGCCAGGGGAATGCAGGTTCTCAGGTCCCAACCCAAACAATGACTCAGAAACTATAGGTGTGGGGCTTAGCAGCCAGTGTTTTAACAAGCCCTCCAGGTGACTAGGATGCACACTCCAGGTTGAAAACCACTGGTCTGCATGTCACAGTAGAAGCCTGTCCCTAACTCCCCCTCAGGGCTTCAGAAACAAATCCTCAGGCCCAGAGACCGAGAGCCATGAAGGCACAAATAGTCCAACCAGAGGCACCCTGTGTGGGCCAGGCAGGTCCCCCGCGGCGAGGACCACACTGCCTTGTGCACAGCTGCCCCACCACAGTCTAACACAGGGCTATGAGCCAGGCAACCCTGCCTCTGGCTGAGGAGTTGCAATTTTTCAAGTTGGAGATGGAGGAATGCATTCCATGGAGCTCTCCTTAGAACCTCAGTGAGGCCTTTCTGGAACTGACCTGCGTACACAGGTCATTCTATTCCAACACTGTCAGAAAAGCAAAATTAGAAGCCTCTATGGGCCACCAACACTCATCCCTAGCTAGAGGCTGGACCTCTCAACTTGCTGACCAGCCAGCACCTCAGGAGAGTGGAGCAGTGCCTGGGGAACAGGGGAAGCACCCACCAGCCTTCAGTCCGTACTTGTGCAGCTGGAGAAGATTAAAGGAAAAGGGCCAGAGGCTGCTTAGAAAGAGAAGAGCTGCACAGCCTCTCACAGCTTGCCCAGTCACGGTGAGAGCCGGCCTTACTGGGTGTTCACCCGGGGCGAGCCCTGAGCCTCCCTCATTCTCTCCTGGTGTCCCCCAAACAGTTTAACCAGCTTCTGGGACAACCACACTCTCCCCATTGTATAGATAAACTGAGGCGTGGCAAGGCTAAAGGATTTGCCCAAGGCCACCCAAAGAGAAAATGTTGAAGGCAAAATTTGAACTGAAGTGTGTCTGAAAGCAAAGCCTGTAACTCTCATGGCCCCTGAAAAAAAAAAGAATTTTTATATAGCTATACATACTTGAGTGAGTATATGTATATGTGGGAAAGGGGTTATAGATCACAGTTCTCCCCAAATTATGCTTTCTTTATAAGCTTGGGGTAAACATGCCCTAAGGAAGTATATGGAAGCAATAAGATAGACACTGCTACCCACTGTCAGGAGTGCAAATGGGCCAGTTCAGACCAAGTAGACCAGGTGACTAGCTCAGGGTGCCAGGTAAATGGGGTTGGGGCCTATTGGGGTGAAACAGGTAACAGCCTTTCCATACAGAGCATGCACGGCACGAGGACAAGCCCCCATAAAGGAGGACATCCACCTCCATTATTAAGTCATTTAAAGCATAATTACATTCAGCAGGTAACTAGAGAAGAAAGCTGACCCTCCATGAGATTCTGGGCTCTTGACAGTGATAAAATGTTCAACCTGTGAGCAATTATTTAAATACTCAGCACTTTGCATGCATGACTGGATCTGCACTGTAATCAGAATCATGGGAACATGGAATTTTGGAATGAAACAGACCTTAGAGGCCAGATAATTCAATACCTTCTGATTTTCACAGATGAGGAAACGGAGGCCCAGAGAGGCCCTGTTATTTTCCTAAGGTCTCCGGAACAGGAGCCCAAGCCCCCTGATTCCTGGTCCCGTATCATTTTAGAGAGCAGGGCTGGAAGAGCTGCAGCTTTGCAGCTGGATCATTGTTTGATCTAATGCAGTCATCTTATAATTGATAATTAAAACAGAGGCCTGCCAAGTAAATGGCCAAATCACACGTTACATAGCTATGATTGTATTCTCAAGGATGTATAAAACTTCCCAAGGACAGAATCATAATCATGGAACCATATAACACTTAATATCTACAAAACACATATTGATGGAATGAATAATACTAAATTGTTACAACGTCTAAGCTACATGGAATACATAACAAAAGTGTAAATGGTTTATATGCCTTTTCATTTCACAAAAATATGTCTCCCCATCTTAATGAATTGTCCCTCTCTGTTTCTTTTTGTTTCTATTCTTACAACTTCTGGTTCTTGTGTATTAGATAAAATGCTAGTTGAAATTCAGCAGGTATAACCTCGACGAAAAAGAAGAAAAAGAAAGCTAATCACTTCTCGATGTTTCTTAGCTCATAAATGTGCAAAAAGCCTTGTGTGTATGTTCAAAAATAGACATGTGGACTTTTTAATTAAGTTAATCAAGACAAGAATGCTGTTTGATTTCAGCAGATGTGCATCAGCTCTGTATTAAAAGGTGCCACAAAAATAACAACACACTGCGTTGCTCAAGGTGTGGTCAAAAAGACACACTCCCATTCTGCTGATGGAAGGGTGAGTTGGCATACTCCCAGCAACATGCTCCTACAGAAGGGCATTAATGAAGGAACCCCTGCTTAAGGCAGGTCTCCAAGGAGGTTATGGGCTTGGAGAAGAGGAAGGCAAAAGGTCCAAATGGAGAGAAGCGAAGCCAAAGACAGATTGCTTGATTCCTTGGCTCAGCGCCCTTCCTCTGTCTTCAAAACCAGCAGTGCAGCAGCTGCAAATCTCTCTCTCTGCCTCCCTCCTCCCTCTGCCATCTTTTGAGGACCCTTATTACTATACTGGGCCCACCTGTATAGGGAGATCACCCAAGTAATCTCCCTAAGATCCTTACCTTACTATAAAGTGCCTTTTGCCATGTAAGATGACATTCACAGGTTTGGGGCAGTAGAATCCACACATATTTGGGGACCACTATTCTCCATCCCACAGTTCTCAATGTGCCATGCCTCTATTTCCCCATCTGTGACCTGGGTTTAATACTATGGTACCCACTTCACAGAGTTATTGAGAGGATGAAGTGACTAAGTACTTCTCAAGGGCCTAGAACAGTGCCTGGCACCTGGAAAAACTCAGGAGTGTGGCTACTTCTATCTGCCCATCTGAGCAAACTGACAGAGTTCCCTCCTTCACCCCTGAATCCCTTAGGAGAGATTCCTTTCTTTCTACTCTCTCATACTGGTTTTCAAATTTTCTTGACCATTACCCACAATAAAAAATACAATTTGCATCATGACCCACTACATCCAAAGATGTAAACATTTACACAACCTAAATAAACATTTCATAAACAAAACCTCACCCCCTTCCCCACTTGTAATGGACTCCGATTACCTTCCATTTCATTTTCACACAATTCAATAAGCTGTTGGAGACCAACTTAAGACTTCAACCCCAGTATCTGAATCAACATGTTTTCTTTCTTTCCACCTGCTGCCGCCAACAGCCAGCAGAGGCTGTGCAAAGCTGCAGGCACCTGTTATTTTTTCCCGTGGTCCTTCTTCACTGAAGCAAGTTAGACAAACGGAAAGTAGAGCCCACAACTACCCTTGCAGACTTCTGTCTTCATACGTCAGCGTTCAAAAATCTTAAAATCAATGAGCAGCTTTAAGGAAGCTGACAACTTTGATTTGTCAGCCTCCCTGTGGTAACGCCGGTGGGCACCTCCTCGCCCTGCCCTCCTCATTCACGCCGCGTGGCTGGGGGGAGTCGCCGCTGGCTCACCCCGTCGACAAGGCTTCTGTGACAGCTCCTCTTGTCCACACACAGCCAAATCTGGAGAGG
This sequence comes from Manis javanica, assembly GCF_040802235.1. Classification (NCBI taxonomy): domain Eukaryota; kingdom Metazoa; phylum Chordata; class Mammalia; order Pholidota; family Manidae; genus Manis; species Manis javanica. Next base: position 37,209,156 of record NC_133165.1, on the reverse strand, counting down.
CTGTCATTCGATTTGACAAACTGACAAGACAGCGCTGTCAGTCTCCCAGATGGGTGAGGGAACGCAGTGACTGACAAAATCTAAGGGTCGCGACAAATCGGATCATTCCGTGTTCAGAGGCTGACAGCTGATGAAGCATTCCTCCGACAGCTCAAAGCCTACACATTTTTCACCTCAACCGGCCTGAGAAATATGGAAAGGTGACTGACACAATACATGTATCACTGGGGATGTGACGGGCCCTGCGGAGGCTCATGGACAGTCGTGCCACCTGTGAGACGGCCAGTGTGGTCACCCCTCTGACTCGCCTCCGGCTTCCACGTCACTTGATCAGATTGTGAGCTTCTCTAATTCACAGACGCCTGAGATGTGACATCTGAGGGCCTAAGATATCCAACCCAACTCCACAAAGGGGAAATATCACCCAAGGACTCTGAAGAGTGAAGCCCAGAGGTAGAGGATACGATTAATAACAGTCACGGACCTGGGTCTCCCTTGGTAGCTACATTAGGTCAACATACATGCAACATACAACTCAACTATAGTCTGCTGTTCTCAATCCTGCCTGTGCACTAGAATCCTCTAGGAGCTTTTAAAAATATCCATGCCTGGGTCCAACCCCCATAAATTCTGATTCTGTTGATCTGGGATTGAGTCTAGCATTCAGTATTTTGTGATAGCTGCCAGAGCACTGAGTTGTACATCCCGGGTTAAGAAACCCCTGGAGCCTGATGGCCTGGGTTCAAGTCCAGGTACTGCCATTCAACAACCTTGAGCAAGTTACTTAATTTTTCTGGGCCTCAGCTCCTCATCTGTAAAAATGAGAGTGAGGACTACTACTACTTACCACGTTTCAAGGTGTAAATGAGTTATTTCACTATAAGGCCTTTACATTGCCTGACAGAGAGTACACAGTCAATAAGTGTTAGCTATTCCTGCTTTTCAAGAATTTCCTATATTTGAAAAAAAGGCTCAAAGGGGAGAATTGACCACATCATACAACACTGAGCTTCTCTTCCTGGTCTTTTTCTAATATGAAATGTGAGAGAGAGCAGGAAAGAGTAACTCGAATGTTTTTGGCCTCAACAACAGAGGAAGAATGTTTTGTTCAGCTTCATTGTGTCTTGTTCAATCCTTGCAACATCCCCATTTTACCGATGAAAAAACTGAGGCTCAGAGAGGCTAAATAACTTGCACAAGATCTTGGGAAGCAGCCAACCCAAGAGTCTAACTCCTGTATTTCTTGCTCCAAAGGCCATGCTTTCTTCCTACTCCCTCATACTGAGCTGGCAGGTGGATTTGAGTCTGGTCTTCAAGGAGGTGATGAGTATGGATGAGAGGAGGCGGAAGGAAGGACACTCCAGTTGGATACGAGTCATGGATATGAGATTGACTCTAGGGTCTTCGTGCCTTGACAGTCTGTGATTTTGTGAAAGAGACAATGTCACAACACAAGGATGAGAAGCAGGTTGGTCCAGCTAGAGGAGGGGGCCCTCTGGCAGAGAGGACCATGCGCCCAACTGGAGAACACATCAGTGAAGAGGCCCGATGCCAGCAGACCCCAGAGTCTGGATGCCATACTGTAGGGAAATGAATGCATATCTCTGCTGAAAATCGTATTAAGTTCTGTTTAAATGTGTTATGTTAAATCATGCAAACTGCAAAACCACAGTGTGAGAAATGATATAGCCTGGATGATCTATTTTCTTCAACAAATAGAGGCAAGAAAAACAAAAAAAAGGTGCGAGAAAGTGTAGATTAAAATAGCAAATGCAAGGGGAGGCTTTGATTGGATGTGAATCCGAACTAAAACACACCCACACTTAAGAAATAATCTTGGAAATGTGGGTGCTGACAGGATATTTGAGGAATGAATGAGTTCTCCTCTGAGTACATTATAGACTAGTATGCAGATATAAAGAGGTAAGTCATATATCTGAATTATTATAAGACAATGGTATGATTTAAAATAAGAGTTCTGGAGAGAAATCATAATATGCTGCAACAGTTCTGAGACAGGAGCTCAGTGTCAGAGCAAGGAAGAGGGAAGCTCCCATTGGTTGGGCACCATTCTACATACTGAGAACCAGGTCCTGCCTTGAGGGCTTTTATAACCAGCAGTGGCTTTCAAACTAAGCTTGGCCAAATCCAGGGGGCCTCTTAGGAGTCCTGACCAGGGCCATGTTGGTGACAAAGATGCAAGCTGAACGGCTGAACAGTGGGACTTCTTCAACCAGGAGAGCTCAGCTTTGAATCTCCTGGGGCGCTTTCAGCAAGAGAAAGTGTATATAACCTAAAAGAACCTTGAAACACCCTGATCTATGGTTATCTCCTCTCAGCAAGCTGCCCTCTCCTCTTTCAGATGATCAAGGTGACCACTACAGACTTTACTGAAAGGAGAAGAAAGTCTGCTTTTCTGTGAGCTGAGCAGACACCAGCGAGCTCCCCTGCAGCTGAAGTCCCTGGCTGAGATCCCACAAAGCACGATGGACTTGCACACTCAGCTTTGCCTTGGTAAAAAGCGCCCCAGGGCAGGTAAATTGTATTGCAATAAATCTCATCCTTAACAGATGGCAGTCATCTATCTACATGGTAAATCTGATGATAATAAGTTGTTTCTACTATGTATCGGGTCACTGAGAAAGGTGTGAGTCACAGCCACCAGCTATGTGTGGATCCTGCAAGGAAGGTCCTGGAATCTTGTCTCTAAATGAAAGAGAACTGCTAAGAAAATTGGAATTTGGGGAACACACAAACAGATCCTTCCAGGTTGATCCTCTACAGCAAGAATATGGCAAGGCAGGTGGGAGGTGGCAGAAGGCTCTATCCCCAACGCCATCACCGCCACTGTGAACCCCTACTCGGGAACCCAGCGACTAAGCCACCAGCCAGAAACCAGGGCAGCGAGCTCTTCTCTACTATAAAATCTCCCTTACCAGCCAGAGCTCCTCCACTTTCCCACCTCTCTGGGTCCTTTAGAACATCACCTCCAAAGGTGTTCCTTGTTAACTCCTATGACATTCCTTCAAAATAAATACCCAGGGTCAAATATCTCTGGGGAAAGCTGCATATAATACACCCCCTTTTGAAAATCCATAGCACCTTTACTCTGTACTCCCCCTTCAGGTAGCAGCCACTTTGTTCAAGGTGACCAGCTGCCCTCTTGCTGCAGTGGATTGGCTCAAGAGTAAGCCCCTAAACTAAGCTTGGCCAATCACAATCCCTTTCCTAGACTCCACCTAATAGCCTAATTGATTGGTCCTGGGATGGGTAATTGATTCAAGCCAGCCAGTATTACTCCCTGGGAATTTGGGGAGGAAACTGGCCTCAGTTTTTTTTTCTAGTGCCCTGACACCTGCCATCACTATATGTCCCACCAGGATGACTAGAGAAGGGAGGGGAGGGAGAATAAAACAGATGCTCAGGAAGGAGCAGAGATGGGAAACAGAGTCTGGAGAGCTTTTGAGTCCAGGTCTAGGTACTTTGGGAAGCCCCTGCACTGTCCGCCTGAGTGCTGTGAGGTGCCCTGTGTCCTTGTGATAATTTCTCTTTCACAAGTTTGGTTTCTCCACTTCAAAAAAGGTCAGAACAACTTACTGCAGTAAAGAAACCCATTAGCTTTGATAAACCCAGCATTTCCAAATATATTTAACCACCGAGCCCTTTTCGATAAAAACCAGTTAACTAGTTAATTGACCTATCTATTCTATCACCCTCCCTTAGAATTTCTACTTCCTTCCATAAAATGCTCTTTGGGAGCTGTCTTACGTAGGAAAACCCCCAAAACACAGTGTGGCCAAAAATCAGAAGCGTCTGTTGTTTATTTCATAGTTTTGAACTGGGAACAACAGACTCTGTGGACTGTATATCTTTATAGGTTGCTTGTAGAAGAACTACGAACTATTTCAATTATCTGGAAAAAAAGTCACTTTCTTTCACTTAAGGGACCTGGTGATGGGAGCAAGAAAAAATTCTGCTAGTCATTAAGAGCTTCACTAGATAAATGTTTGCCGTTCACCAGAAATGTGGCTATGCCTCTAGCCTAAGATCCAAAAAGGGAATTCTGGCAGAAGGCAGGCAGCTTGTGAAAGGGTTGAAAGAGAATATATACACCCTGTCCACTAGCAAACACTGACCTGGGAAAAAGTCTCTCTTTGCTCAAAGATACATACAGGCGGAAAAAGGGGATCTATAAAAAGACTGCATCATACACACATGAGAAGTTTGGCCCTAGGTGTGCAGAGAAAAAGTTTAGCTGGGAAATCAATTGAAATAGAAGAAATGTTTAGCATGCATCTGTTTTCTGATCTTAATTTTTAAGAAAAAATTAAACTTGATGCAGCAAGTTTTGAATGATGAAACGAAAAATCAGAAATGTAGACTCAGAGGAACAAGAAGCTGGCAGAGATAGAAAGAGTTCTGGATTCTAAAAACAGTAACAGAATTAAAATCCACATTGAAGGCACTAGAAAGCAAAAATTAACAATGGGAAAAAAATAGATTGGTGGTGAAGCTGATTGTGTAAACTTATTAAAGTTCAGAGGGATGAGAGCAGCACAAAATTAGGAATATAATGAGAGAAGATAATACACATGGAGGCTAGGAATCCAATATACAATCTCTAGCTTAGCAGTATTCCTAAAGAAGCAAGCTGAGTAAGGGGAGGAAAAGCCAAAGTCAATGATTTCATAGGAGACAATTTTCCTGTTCTTAAAAAAAAATCTGAGCATGCAAATCAAAAAGACTCACTGTTTTACATAAAGTTATGAAAAGAGACAGCATTAACATATTTTAGTGACTTGTTTAATATCAAGGTTGGAGGGAAAAAATGCCACTGAACTGAGCAGCAAATAAAATACAATGACAGGCCACTTACAAAAGAACCAAAATATGACTGACACCAGATTCTACCAATGCAAATATAGAAAGAAAAAAAAGCAACCTCTAAAGAGTATTTAAGGGGGCATTCTGTGACCCAAGAATTCTTTGCCTAGCCCAAAGGCTGTTCATGTGCTCATGTAAAGGAAAGATTGTCTAAGATAGGTAATGCCACAGAAAATCCTGTTACTGATGCACTCCTCCTGAAAGCCTTAACCGAAGTTATAATCTCTAAACCTAGCAGATGAATTCAAGGTAAGGACTCAAGATCTAAAGTTATAAAATGAAGCATTGTCACCATTAACCAGAGGTTGTCTAAGTAACTGACATACATTTGGTAATTAAATGCCAACTCTACAGGGACTCCTAAAAAACAAGTTAAATTTTGTAAAAAATGTCAATATTAGTAAACACATGCATGCCACAGTGTACCTCGGATGATACTGGCATGGCCTAAAAGTTGAGCAGAATTCCCCATTTCAGAATGAGAAGTTAAAAGCTCTTGTTCTGTCCTTGCATTTCATAACAGCAAAGTACAAGCAAAGCTGTTTCTGAGAAGTGTTAAATTAGCCACTTATTTAAATTAAATAGTGGCTGCATACTATTGCAGGAGAAAATAAAGGCAAAGAAAAAATGGTCAAAAGAAGACAAAATAATAGTTGTGAATGAGTGAATGCATGACATAATATGATTTAAAAATTGTAGTTATAATAAGAAGAAAAATGGGTTCATTTCTCCAATGAAAAAAGGACAAATCTACCTTAAATTGCATTAAGCTGAGGGTTCCCCACATCTTAAGAATGTGGCATCAAAAAATTTCAATGCACCTATTCTTCCCAGATTTACAAGAGTCCATTATATGTATTTCTAAATCATATCAATTTTATGATTACCTGTTTATTTTGATTCTTACATATCAAAGTTACAGATGTGCATACGAAATAGATACGATGGGTAAGTTTTAAAGATAAAGGTCTTTCAAACTCCCAGGCCACCACTCCCAGATTAAAAATATATATATTGCTAGTATTTATTAATGACCATTTGATAAATATTTACATATCAAAAATAAAACCAGGGCAGCTTGCATGCAATATAGATAAATAAAATTTATTTTAAATACCCTGTAATTTTCTAGTCAGCTGTCTTTATGGCTGCTGAGCTCTTTGCTAATCTCCAACCCTCAAGATCCTTCTCCAAGTGGCCAGCAGTTTAAAGGTAGGTGACCTCACATTCCAGGTTTTCTACATCATATCACTCTAGGTTATCAGAATCCATAAGGCTCTTCTTTCTAAAGTCGAAAATTGGAAGGAATATTCTAATTTGGTGATTCTACCCATTTATGCCTGGGGTAAAACAATCAAGAAACTTAGTTGGGGGAGAGAGACACAATAGGAACCCTTCTCCAAATTTTGGTTGAGTTAACAGTACCCACTCGAGGTGTCTTGGTGTTGGGCTCTCAGCTGCCAGTCTCCCAGTGTGCAAATTGAGCACACAGCTCTTAAACTACATGTTAATCCATCTGCACCAATCAATTATAAGCAGAGATCCCTTGACAAGAAAAACTATCCCTTGTTTAGGTGGAACTTCCAAAGACAAATAAAGATTCATAAATATTTCCGTTTGGAGGTTGGAAAAAAAATGGAAGAAGTAAGAGGACAAATAGCTGCTGTCCTTGGAATGCTAATGTCATCAGTGGGACTCCTGGCATCCAAAAGTGAGAAAATGCAGACAAAACACCAGGCGGTGTGCAAACACACTTGTCAAATTCACAGAGCCGGGAAAAGCTATTCCTGCAATTTATTTGCCCCATGTGGATTAGATACTTGCAGATATGTGGAGATTGGGTTGAGTTTACAATTTTCATTGTTACACTTGAAAAAAAGGAGAAACATGGGGGAAATCAAATGAAGAGAGGAAGCAGGGAAGTCAGAGCTGGAAAGGAGCAGAGAGGTTAGTCCAACTCTCTGACAGATGAGGAAGCTGAAGCCCCAGTAAGTAACCTGACTCACCTACTGTCCTTAAAAACCAAAACTCACATGAACATGATTAATAACAGACACTGGGAAATGGAAATGGGGAAATGGACCAAAATCCAATCTCATGGGCTGCCCTCCCAAAATACACTGTGGACCAGAGCGGTGGGGGTGAAACAGACAGAGAGGCGAACGTTTGTTCCAAAATGCATCTCTCCCCATCATCAACCAATGACACAGTCCCCTATCCTCTTCCGACTTTTGCTCCAGTTACTGTTGCTGTATAACAACCCACTCCAAAATGTAGTGGCTTAAAACAACAACAGGTGTTTATCTTGCTGGTGGACCTGCAATTTGGGCAGGACTAAATGGAGACAATCCCTCTAGACTCCATGATGTCTGGGGCACAGCTGATAAACCTGGCCCCTGCCTGGTGTGGCTCTCAAGTGCATTCACTCACTTGTCGGTGGCTGATGCTGGCTGTCAGCTGGGACTGCAGCTGGCACTGTTGGCTGAGCACCTGCATGTGGTCTTTCCATGGGGTCTGGGCCTCCTGGCTGCCCTAAGCCTGGGCTCCAAGAATGAAAGTCCCAACAGGATACGGCAAGAAATGTGTTGCTTTTTATGACTAACTATCAGAAGTCACATAGTGTTGTGTCTTCCATAGTCAAAGAAGATCCAGATTCCATTGGAGGGGAGATAGACCTCATCTCCCAGTGAGAGGAATTATGTTACAATGTAACAGTGTTAAAAGAACATGTAGAATGTGTGATCTATTGATGCCATATTGGAAAACATATTCTGACATAACTAGGGCCAGGACCTTAGACTGAGGGTTGGGTGGGGAGAGAATCATGTATTTTTTTAGGGGACTTTGGGTTTGCAGAAACTGAGGGAAGATGCATAAGGGGGAGGGGGATTGAAAGAACATAACCAAAGGTCATAATTCATATTTGGAAAATATACAAATATTCCCTGGAAACCCTTCAGTATTTCCCAATGACCCATTCAGATTAGGTTTATCCTTCAAGGCCCAACTTAGAACAGCTCCTCCAAAAAGCTCTGCCTGATCTTTCCAGCCCTGTCATCTGCACTCTTTCTGTTCAAATTAGGTACACCGTACAACTTGGGACTTAATTATATATTATCTGAGATATTCACCTTCATCTCTTGTATCGGGATCAACTCAGCAATTCACTGATATGTTCCATGGAATAACTCTGCACCCATATCCAGTGTGTGTGTGTGTGTGTGTGTGTGTGTGTGTGTGTGTGTGTGTGTGTGTGTGTGTGTGTGTGTGTGTCGGTGTTGGGGCTTTTCCCACCACCAATCAGTTCTTACACAACTAGGTATTCTACATTTCAACTCAATTCTGACACTGACACTATCTACTGGAGATAGGGCCAGATCCCACAGGTTAAGGGCTCAATCCCACAAGACTGCCCACCACCACCACCACTTCAGATGCCAGTCACAAGGCCAGATTGTCACCTGTGCTTCTGACCAACAGGCTATAGATCAGAGGTGCCAACAACCTGCTCCTTGGGTTTGATTCATTTGCTAGAGTGGCTCACAGGACTCAGGAAGCCAGTTTACACACTTGATCACCAGTTTGTTATAAAAGGATGTAATTCAAGAACACCCGGATGGAAGAGATGCTCTGGGCAAGGTACAGGGAAAGGGCACGAAGCTTCCATGCCTTCTCTAGGGCGCCACTTCCCCTAAATCTCCACAAGTTCACCAACTTGGAAGCTTTCTGAACCCCATCTTTTAGGGTTTTTATGGAGGCTTCATTACACAGGCATGACTGAGTAAGCTGGTTCACGCTTCAGCCTCTCTCCCCTCTGCAGACTCTAAGTTCCAACCTTCTAATCACCTGGTTGATTCTCCTGGCAACCAGCCCCCACCCTTAGGTGTGGCCCAACAGCTGCTTCATAAACATGACAAAAGACACCTTGGTGGCTCTCCCACAGGAAATTCAAAAGATTTTAGGAAATTCAGACCAGAGGGACTCACACCAAATGTGTGTTTCTTCTTATAAATCATAATATTATGCCATGTTCTGGGATTTCAGCTGAACAAAAATGAACCAAAGAACTTCTGTGTCCTGGAGGGGCTGGTACTAGAGCCGTAACGCACCACAGCCATGCCCCCAAACAGGTCGTCTCTCTCTTCAGAAAGTGTCCCTAACCTCTGGCCAGAGGACACAGAGCTAGACAGTGAAAAGCCTCAGCTCTGGAGCCCAGCCAGGGGAGGGCACATCCACGCCCTTCCACCTGCCAGCGTCAGACTGCTCGCCGTCCAGGAGGCTGTAATCGGGTCTGGACTCCTTCCTGTTTTAGCACCAAAAGGCAGCACTTCCCTACCTATGGAAAAACTCACAACTGAACACAGAGATAAATGGCAAACAGTTTGTGCCAGGCTGTACACCAAGTGCGTTCAACGGATTATCCCATTTAATCTTCTTAACACTCTGAAGTAGATAAATCTAGTATCCCCATCTTATAGATAAAGGAACTATAAGAACCTGGGGGAGGTGATGACTAGCCCAAAATCACACAAGCAATAAATAAAAGAGCTAAAAGTTGAACTCAGGTGGGCCTTGTTCCAGATACCCAGTGCTCAATAATGATCATTGTTATACTTAGAGTAGCAATTCGTGTTTCTGAGCACAAGCATATGGGCACTGTGTCTGGTGTATTACATGGATTATCTCAATTCCCCAAAGCCCTATGAGAAAGGGTGACTGTACCAATTTTACAGATGAGAAATTGAGTCTTAGAGGTGAACTTGCTCAAGATCTCACAGCTAAGTAGATTCAAACCTCAGGCACAGTAAGTCCAGAGACCAATGCTTAAATCACATGCTATGACACTTTCACCTTGGTTATCCAGAAATCAGATGGCATAGCTGCCCCCTTTAGCATCACCACCTGTGACCCAGAGTAAGCTCCTGCCCAGTGGCAGGATCTGAACTGGCTTTTGGTCTTGTCCCAACACACTGTCGATGTTCATAGGAAATGACCTTCTTACTCTGATGAGAGTCGGTGTCTGTGACTGGCAGCCTACATGGACACAAAGCCAAAGGACATGTCCGTAAAGCCGAGGCAGGGCCTTTGGGGGCTGATTAGGTCATGAGGGTGGAACCCCTATGAATGAGATTAGTGTCCTTATAAAAGAGACCCAGAGAGCTCCCTAGCCCCTTCTGCCACCTGAGAATACTAGAAGTCTGCAACCTGGAAGAGGAGCCTCACATAAACATGCTGGCACCTTGATATCGGACTTCAGCCTCCAGAACTATGAGAAATAGGGTTCTGTTGTTCAGAAGCCAGCCAGACTCTGGCATTTTGTTATAGGAGCCTGAACAGACTAAGACTCCCTAGCTGAGAACATGCAGGCTGCCTTTCACCCCCAGCTCACCTGCCAGGCCCCACAGGCTCAGCAAGACCTGAGGGCAAGCTGCTAGGGCACTCAGCTTCCAGAGTCTGGACTTAAAGTCCCACCCAGAGGAAGTTCTGTTTTGAAAGACCTTCAGCAAACCCCTTCTTCCTCCGGCCCTCTGTTCCTCTGTAACTAAAATAAGGATTCCATAAGAATGTATGCAAAGGACTTGTCCTTTCTAGAAAATCAGCAAAGGGTAGTAATAATTAGTCATAATTGTTCTTGGCACTGTGCCAGGCTGCCTAAGTGACTACTTCGGTTTCCTCTGGGATCCAGGGGACCGACATTGGGGAGGACCTGGATACATCCAGTCCCTTCCACCCAAGAGTCAGCTGTTCCCCGCTGCCCTGTCCCATGAGGCCGGCACCTGCAGACTGAATTCCTGTTTAGAAAAAGCACGTATGGACTCAGCCTCCTCCACCTTCCTTTACGTCTGGAGTGGACTTTGAGGATCTCATCTGGACATAATCTATGTGCTAAGTGGAGGCAGAGACTAATGCTCTGTTACAGTATTTCTACATACCTCATTTATCCTAATGGAGAGCTAATATGATATTTTAAAAGTTAATATTGTAATATGTATCTCAGTTAGCTTGCTGCAGCCCCTCTCGAGCAGAAGCAGTGGGCTGGGAGCAGAGGCAGCAGTCCCATGCCGAGGGACAGGACCCCACAGACATCCAAGGAGGTGGGCAGGGCCAGAAGGAAGCCCAGCTGTGGCATGGGATGCTAATGAGAAGTGCTCAAGAACTTTCCCACTTAGAAGACCCCCAGACTTCATTACATTAGCAGTGTGGCCTCAAGGTCCTTCCATCCTTAGAAATACATTTCTCAGCAAATTATTCTATAGCCACTATTTCCCAAAATTGCATTTTCATACCAGAAACATCCCCAGCAGGACAAAGAGTGCAGCGAGGCTTACTCAGGGTCCATGGTGGGTCCCTGGTGAGTTTCTGGTTTAGCATTAAGGAGATGAGAAAGGGGGGCAGATTGCTTTGGGAGATGGAGGCATGAAGGGTGTTTCTCTTCCAATGCACATGCATATTATTGCCCTTTTTTTCCCATAATCACTTACTCCAAGCAAAGCCTCATTACTTAAAAAAAAAATGCTGGAGCATCCTAACAACAGTCCATAATTACTTTGTAAATGGTTCTGTGGAGTAATTATGCCATTAGTACAAGTGCCTTCTACTTCAAAGATTTCTCTCTCTCCTTGGTGCCATCCGTTTGGGTTAGGGAATGAGATGAGGCTCCTGCGAGCCTGGGTGATGGAGATCCAGGCTGGTAGGCATGGGATTTAGAGATGCCCTTCTTAGCATGTCTATTGTCAAACCAACCATTCCTGCAAATGACATGGCCCCTCGGGGAGGCAGGATGCTAAGTCAGAGTTTCCAAGGAAAAGAGATTAACAATCAGCCTTAGGAGCAAGTGCTTTCAGGCAGCCACCTCCAAGGATTTCTGGCCACACTAGATAGAGAGGGGGCCTCAGAGCTGTCTTTGTCTTTACTCATTTGGTTTGGTATGACAGGGTATGGCCACGTGAAGGTCACCCCTCCTGCAGTTAATATATCCAAGTAGGAAAGCCTCTGTGGTTCCTGTAAATCCAGATGAGGGAGAAAAAAAGGCAGGGACCACCTTTGGGTGAGTGCCTGCTCTGTGGCAGCCCCTGGTCCTGGCACATCCCTCAGAGTATCTAATAACCTGCCCTGTGTCCATCACTCCTGTTCCACTGATGAGCAACTGAGGCTCAAATAAATGAAGTCACTGCCCAATGTCACACAACTGAAGCTGCAGTGCCAAGACTAATACACGGGTCTGTCACGCCCCAAACTCAGTGTCCATCCCTTTACAACGCCCTGTGTGTCACCAAGGCCTGCAAAGCACTGCTGGTCCTGACTTCAGTGTGTCATTCACTATCAGCAGGTCATTGGCTGAGTAGTGACTTCATGTCCCTGAGCTTCAGTTTGCTCACCTGCAAAGTGGAGCTGAAAACACCATTGGAGGTGACAGAGTAACACAACCGGGTTAGGATAAGGGTGGGAGCACTGAGATAGGAAGCTAAAGGAGGCCTTGATGGTTGTTATTTGAGTTTGTGTGTGTGTGATGCTGAACCGCAGGCTCTGTGCTGGGAAATCCTACACCAAGGCTTCGGCTGGTTCACACTGGGCCATGCCAACCCTGGCATGACCACCCATCACCACTAACAGTCATAATAGGTACCATGTAGTAAATACTCACAAGGGGGCAGGTGATGGGTAAGGTGTCTGTATCCATTTTTAATTGTTTCCGGTTGATATGCTGGTAATACAGACCTGAAATAACAGTGGTTTGACAAGACTGAAATTACCTTTTTCTCTTATAAAATCAGTCACAAGGAAGGGAGTCCATGGCCGTGTGGAACCTCCATAAAATCATCAAGGCCCAGCCTTCTCCAGTGTTTCTGCCTCCAGAATCCTTAGTGAATGGCTTTTATCTTCAAGGTCACCCCCAGAGTTAGAAATGGCTACAGGAACTCCAGCCATCACATCCATGTTTCAAACAGGAAGAAAGAAAATGTGGGCTGGGAGGGGAGGTAAAAGAGCCTTTTAAGGAGCTTTTCCAAATCCCTACCTAATGACTTCTGCTTCAGTATCATTGCCACCCCATTGCAGGGAGATTGAGAAGTAGTTTTAGATAAGGAAGAACTTACACCTTCAAAATAGAGTTCTCATGGTGACTAGCCTTGCTTTGGGAATAATTTCATAATGTATAAACACTGGCCAGGGTCAGAGTCAAGTTTCTGTAACCAAACTACCTCTTCTCAAAGCCAAGACCACATCACCTGCACTACCCGAGGGCCTAGGACCATGTCTAGTGTATTTTACAGATGGTATCAGCTATCTCTGGCTGTGTAACAAATTACCTCAGAGCTTATTAATTAAAAACAGCACTCATCATTTCCTTTTATGTGGGTTAGGAATCCCAGCCCAGCTTAGCTGGTTCCTCTAGCTCAGATTTCTCAGAAGACTGTGACCACGCTGTCAGGAGGGGAAGAACTAGCTTCCAACTTCACTCCCATTGTTGATGGCAAGATCCAGTTCCTTTAATGCTGTCAGGCAGAGAGCCTCAGTTTCTCCCAGGCTGTTGGCCCAGAGGACACCATTCCCTTGTCACACAGGCCTCTCCATGGGGCAGCTCACAACATGGCAGCTGGCTTCATCAGAACAACAGAGAAAGGACAGGAGAAAATGGGAGCAGGGCAGGACTGGCAGTCTTTGTATAACTGTTAGCCTGCTAGGGCTTCCATAACAAATACTACAGGCTGGGGGGCTCTAACAACAGCAATGTACTGCCTCACAGCCCTAGAGACTGGAAGACCAAGATCAAGGTCTCAGCAGAATTAGTTGCTTCTGAGAGCTGGGGAGAAGAATCTGTCCCATGACTCTCCCAGCTTTTGGTGGTTTGCGGGCAAACTTTGGGGTTCCTTGACTCATTGATGCATCGCCCCATCTCTGCCTTCGCATTCATATGGTATCCTCCATGCATGTGTGTTTCTGTTTGTGTGTGTGTGTCCATATTTCCCCCTTTTTATAAGGACACCAGTAATATAGGAATAGAGCCCACTCTGACTTCATCTTAACCTTACCCCATGTATAATGACCCTATTTCCAAGTAAAGTCACGTTCTATAGTACCAAGGGTTAAGACTTCAACATATCTTTTTGGTGGGAAAAAGGATACGCAATTCAACCCATAACAGTAACTTAATCTCAGAAGTGACATCTCATGATTTTGCCATAGTCTATTTATTAGACATGAGTCACCAGGTTATTAGATGTGAGTCACCCCCAGGGGAGAGGACTACACGTGGGCATGGATATCAGAAGATAGTGACTGTTGGAGCCGTTGTGGAAGCTGTGTCCCTCACACATATCCACAAACATTACTTGAATTAGTTGTCTGTCACCTATATCATCTTTCATACTTCCACTGTAATTGTACACTTTTTTCTCTCCACACTCCAGGCTGTGGACTTCCTGGAAGCAGGACCATGTCAGATTCATCTCTAGAACATTCCTAGCACCCAACTCTGGACCTACCCACGATGTGATAGGTACCCAGTCAATATTTATTGAATAAATGAATAAGTGAATGTATCAGGAGCAGATAATGTTTCTCTCTGTCAAAGGGAGCAGCTACTTCTAAACTCTGTATCAGGAGAGCTTCACAATAGGCCATTGCCATTATGTCCAGGGTTGAATGGATTCTCCTCCAGCCAGCCCAGTCTTCAGCATTGATCAGAAAACTAAACACTTGTTTATTTAGGGAGAAAAAGACAGCATCTTCTGCATACAAAGAATTTGTGGCACAAGTCAGGTGTCTGATGAGTAATTTTCCCTGCCATTTAATAAGACCCATGAGGTACATCTGTTTCAATCACTTCGATCAGAACTAAAAACAACCTCAAACATGCTGCCTAATGCAGCATCTACCTGACAGGTGCGCAGGGAGCGATTATATTGTCTCCTTCCATCCGCGGAAGAGATTAATGAGAGCCAGCATGACTGGCAGCCTTAGACGTGGCTTCTGGAAGGGGCTGGGAAAGGAGTGGCTTGGAGCAAATAGACTCCATGGAAAAGCTATGGGATGGCATGTGCAGAGCCCACGTGGAGCTTTTGACTAGGAAGGGAAATGAGGACCAGAGCCAGAGATTTAGCTGGGACCTCGCCCAACCACAGGCCAGATTCTCAGAATGGGAAGCAGGTGATGGGGTCTGCTCTTTGGAAACCTGGCAGATTAATGTCAAGATAACTTTGTCAAAATAAAATAATTATCAACAGAGCATACATGGGAATCTCTGTATTATTGATGTCTGTATTATTCTGGGAAGAAGTGGATTGAGATTCAAGAGGCCTGTGTTTGAATCCTGTTCCTGTCTCTTGCTATCTTTATGATCTAGAGAGATCTACCTGTGCCTCAGTCTCCCCAGCTGTAAAATGGGGATAGAGGTCCTCACAAAGTAAAGTGTTGTGAACATTTGCATATCATGTCTGTGAAAGGACACAGCTCAGCACCCAGATTATTGGTGGTTCTCAGAACATAGCCTCAGTTTGGGAAGTAGTTTGACAATGATTTCTACAAAATAATTTTTTGGCTGAAGGACAAGGGAGAAATCAGTGTCTGTTCTGCAGAGCTGTGTCATTAAGGCTTGCTTCTGTGGCTTCTTGAACTAAGACTTTTTGTTGTGTGTGTGTGTGTGTGTGTGTGTGTGGCAGGGGGTGTGGGGGATCTGTGCACTTGCATGTGGCACATGTGTGCTCAGTTCCTGGCCTTCAGTGATTACTTGTAGCTGTCAGAGACTTTGATAAAGTCCTTATAAAAGCAGGGCAGTGTACAGTGAGTTTCCAGGGGTTCCACTCAGCCCACTAGATGAAAAGTTATCTATTTTCATCCACCACTCATGAGGGATAAACTAATGTTTAAGAGCACAGACTCTGTTTCCAAAATGCCCAAGGTCCAATCTCCACTCTAACACTTCTCTTGTGTGACTCCTCTGGCCTTAGTTTTCATATTGATAAACTAGAAATAGTCAGGGGCCTACCTCACAGAGCTGTCATGAAGATTAAATGAATTTGGCTTCAGCACAGAGTCACAGCCCACAGGAGGCCTGGTCCTAATGTGGCTGCATTCTGCTTTGCTTGGATGACTCGGGAAGGCAGAGCCTGTTTATCCTTTTAACATGCACTCCAGGGACAGCAATTTCATCTAGCACCCAATGCAGGTTTGGCAGGTGAAAATGAGCTAATGAGTAAATGCTAAAGAATTGCATGTGCTGTAATAGAGCTCACTGAGAAAGGAAAACCTCAGCCTATGTCTAACATCTTTCAATAGACACATGCTGTCTGAGTAGGAAGAAACTGTTGGAAATGAATGCCCTCTACCTTTTGGCTGGGTCTCTGGATGTCCTCCTGCTGAATAGGGCTGCACAGTTTATGGAGAGGGGGAAAAGGGCTGTCTTGGATAGCCCACTGGAAACCCCAACCATAAGCCAGTTTCCCCATCATGGCTGACACATATCTACTCTCAACAGGATGCCTGCATGGCCCAAAGCCCTGGGGCAGCCATTCCCTTCTGGCCACCCCCAGTGCAAAACTCTGAAAATGTCTCCAATCTCATCTTGTCAAAATCCACCTCCTGCATGACTGAGAAGCTGTCAGTGTGATCTATAACCCCCAGGCAGGCCTGGAATATGAGGTAAATTGCCTGAGTCACTAGCAATGATAGAGTCATTCTGCAGGAAATTGGAAATCAATTCTTGTCATCACTGTATAGAACTCCTTTATCAAGAGTTCCAGCTTACCCCATAATGCAACCAAGAAAGATCTGAAAGCCAATAGGCAATGACGATAAGAGAAAAGTGTGTGTGTGTGTATGTGTGTGTGTGTGTTTATCCAAAGACAGCACCCAGACCCCTCAGGCTGGTAGAAGACATCAGACTGAGCATCCATGTTGCATCCTAACAAGGCTGAGAACAAGCTGTACATCTACTATATAGTCAATTTGCAAATGAGATGCTCTTCCTGGAGCACCTCTGCCTGGGCTGAGTTAGTGCAGAGCAAAGGACAGTAATAACAACCCTCTCCTTGCAGAGTGCTTGGACATCTCCAAGGAATTTTCATGTCTTGTCCCGATGAACACTATGAGGTGTCTTAATTTGCTTGTGATTTTCAATGGGCTTGGCCTGCAGTGTTCAAGTGTTTTGTGTTTTGACAGGCAACAAGGCCACAGAAGTTATCCAAAAGATCTGAATTCAGGTTCTCTTTTATTTATCTCTACTCCCATATATCATAATGGAAAAAGTGCTAAATTTTTCTAAGTCTCACTTTTCTATATTTTGCATTAACTGTAGGAAGAAGCACACACAGCATTGTGATAAGTAAATAAGTTTGTATGTGGAGAAATGCCATGTAAATTTACAATGACGTATAATGATTGGTTCTCATATTGGTGTAGACACTTACCCACTAGACCAATGGGCAAACCGAGTCCCAAAGAAGTGAAACAATTTGCCTAAACCTAGTACATGTGAAAAATGAGAGGGATAACTAATGTATATCAAGGTATACAACACTTGCTTGTCCATGATGGATTTTGGAATAAGAATCTAAAATGTCATTCTCCCCCTTCAGAGGAAGACGCTCAGAGAGTCTTAGTTACGAATCAGGAATTGAGAGCCTCGGTCCTCTGGCCCACTGGGAACTCACTCCTGCTTTGCAGAGATGTCTGGGTACCCCACACTTTACTCTTCATAGTGGTTCTAATAAGCTCCCCACTGAGAATCATTCTAGAGAATTCTGAACATTTAAGGGCTTACACTATCAAATTCCCCCCAGTGATCACTAACAAGAACACACACGTCAGAGGAAGGCCATCAAACAGCTGCTCTCACACCATGCTTATCAAGATCTCACCTTCCCACAGCTTAACTAAGGGCCCATCTCCTCCAGGAAGTTTGCGCCAACCCCAAGGAGCCTCAAAATCATTGCCTTGCCCATACCTTACTTGGCACCTCTTTCCTGCTTTTTTTCCCACTTTCTTTCAATACATAAATTTTACTTCCCAGTCTGACTGCAAATCCCTTCAGAGAAGGGGCCACACCTATATCCTGAGTTGATGTGCTATGGATTACAGCAACTAAGAGATGCCCAAGAAATCTTTGATGAGGAGGAAGATAATAAATAAAGTGTTTCCATTCCTCACCAGATGCAAATAATTGTAGGTCCAGTGCAGGTGCCAGGGTTAAAAGTCATAAATTTGGCAGACTTCATGGCATGACTTCAGTACAGCACATAGGTACTCACCCCAAAACCTGTGACCACATGATTCTGCATGATGCTGCGGTCTCAGCAACACAGCTGGAAGAAAAAGAGAAGAATGAAATCAACCAGCTGCAGACCAGCTGACCCTGGGAGGGATAACAAGAGCCCAGCAGACAAGGCCCAGAATGCTGGTGAACCAAAACATGACCAGGAGTGCACAGAGACTCAAGGAAACCCATCCAGGGGTCAGGACCCTGCTTAGGGAGGCCACGCTGGCAATGGATGCTCAAAGTCTGGAGACAGCATCTTCCCTGTCCTGGCATCAGGCCACAGCCCGTGGCCTAGATGTGTGAGGGCAAGCCAAGGGGGAGGGCTGACATAATAAAGAGTCTGACTCCATGTTGGATGTTTGACAGTTGACAGCTTCCAATTTCCACCATCGCTCCTTCCACTTCTGCCCCACATCTGGACAAGAAGATAAGGAAGCCCAGACACTTCCTAATTTGGGATAGTGGGAACACCAAACTACATGGGCATAGGAACTCTCACACTGGCCTCACCCCCTGATGACCAACTGTGAACTAAGCTGTGTCCCCCAAAAATGTATATTTTAAAGCCTCAGCCTCCAACATGATGATAGTGAGGCAGGGCCATTGAGTGGTTCTCAGGTCATGAGGGTGAAGCCCTCATGAATGGGATTAGTGCCCTTATAAAGGAGACTCCAGAGAGCTCCCTCATCCCTTCAACAAAGTGAGGACACAGCAAGAAGACAGCCATCTGTGATCCAGGAGGAGAGCCCTTATGAGTACTTTACCATACTGGCACCCTGATCTTGGACTTCCCAGCCTCCAGAACTGCAAGCACAAATTTCAGTTGTTGAAGCCACCCAGTTTATTGTATTCTGTTAGCTGCCTGAGCTACAACACCAGCATAAAGCCCCAAACCAATCACCTTGCTCTGTTCTCTCTTGCCAGGTCTGAGAAGCTTGGGAGCCTACCCTGCTTTCCCTAAGAAACCTCAGTATGTGAGTAGTAAATCCTTTCATATTCTTTTAGTGCCTCTGAGGCACCATCAGTCTTGATAGCTGAGCCACAAATTTGGGGGGAAGGGGAGTCCACAGTCAAACAAGCTTGGTATGGGTCAGGAGGCCTGGAAGTCAAGTCAGTGGTTCTAGCTGGGCTGACATGCAGCAGAGGATAGGAAAGACACAACTTGAGAAACATGAAATGTAGAGTCTCCACGAGATCAATACCAGACCCCACTCTCTCGTGCTCTGGGCTGACTCACGAACTGGGGGCTGAGCCTACAAGCAGAGGCATGCGTGCTGCCAGCTAGGAGGAACCAAGGAGAGCAGGGGCTTATGCAGTACAGCATGTTTATGTGAAGAGATTCTCCCTCTAGGGATGATACCCAGCCATGCCCACCAATAATCTTTGAATCAAAGCATTCAAGATGTAAGCTGAACAGAGATAATAGATTGACTTCCCCTAGCTATTCTCAGCCCTGTGTTTCTTGCTTTCCTCTATTTTAGAAACAAGAAAGCTTAACTATTCTATTTTTAGTCTCCTTTTCAGATAGAGATGATGCTATGACATAGTTTTGGACAAGGAAAAATTTTCTAGGGATATAGTTCTTCCACTTAAAAAGATGGCACTTAGCAAAAAGAAATCCCTTTGTCTCTTCCTCCTTTCTGCCTAGAATGCAGGTACAAAGCAGTAAAGCGCAGCAGCCACATCGTAACCATGAAGACAGAAGCAAAATGCTAGGGATGATGGGAGAGAATGATAGAAGGACCTGAAGCAGCCCTGGATTACTCTACTGTGAGCTTCTCTTTTTGGTATGTGGGGAAAATAAACTCTTGCTTGGTTAAGGAACTACTGCTGATTTTCTCTTACTCACAAGCAAACTGTGAGCAAAACAGCCAGCACATTAGCAAAGCTAGAGGAGAAACCCACTGACGATTGATCAAGAGCACAGTGTTTAGCATCATATCTGACAGACATGCATCTGTGTCCCATCTTTGACTTCTTAAAAGCTGGCTGGACTTAAGCAAGTTACTTCTCTCTAACCCTTAGTTTCTTCACCTGAAAAAATGAATAGGATAATCGTAACCACTTTAAAGAGTGGATGTCAGACTTAAATGCAAAGCACATAGCCCAGGGCCTGGCACAGAGTAAGCCCTCAGCAAATGTGGGTTATTTCAGTTAAACTGGTTGTTTCAACAAGTTCAAAGCTCCATTTTCCTTGAAGGAACAATTATGGATAAATTAATTATACCTTTTTCTCTCTTTTACTTTTCAACCATTTAAGGACATTAGTGCTGCCATGTAATTTGTGTTCAGAAGCCAAAGGGTCACATAAATGAGCCTCTAAAGACTCAGAGAGAGACTGGAATTGTCAGCTGTTGTCCCTTTCTTAAAATTAAGAGCAGAGACAGGTCTTTAAAGGACTTCAAGTGTGCCCCAAGAGGAGTGTCAGGATCAAGTTCCTGAGGTCTTAGGGATGGTGAGGTGGACCAGTTTTCCATTTAAGAAGTAGACAGGAAATATCTAAGGGGCAAAGCATCAGAGAATCCTTCCCCTGACCCCTCTCAATGAAATCTTTCGAACATATGATCGAAGCTTACCTTGGTAAGGAGCATTGCGCTCCAAATGCAAATCTACTGGGAACAGAGCATACAAGGACCTCAGTTCTCTTTAAAGTATAGATGACTGGCATCAAGGTGTCTCCAGAAAGCAGGGTTTCAATACATGGTGTGTTTCCAGAAAGCAGCAGACAAAGAGAAGCACTGTGAAGAAAGGAAGAGGAATCCAGGAGCCCAGTGACCCGCTTTTCAGCATCCACGATTTTGCCAGGAGCTGGTCTTGAACGTTGACCCAGTAATAATCCCAAATAACACATTGTGCCCTGTAGGTTTTTCCAGGCTTGAAACTCATCCCTTCCTTCCCACCCAGAGATCACCAGCCAAGTGTGTTCCAAACTGCCAGTGGATTCCTGCCAAGAAAGTGCCCGGTCCACTCCAAAACACAGGGCACATTGGAGCCTCCTGCCTCAGGCCCATCACAATAAGGATCATCCATGGACGTGCTGCTGTCCACAGCCTGCAGATCCCACATCCAAGGCCACCCACAGCCAGCTGCATGATGAGGTCCACCGGGGCCAGTGGCTCTGTCAGGTGGGTCAGGCTACGGCAGGGACTGCATGCTGAGCACTCGTGAACATGCTGGTAAACCTTGGCTCCTGGCTTCCAAGCTCCGATTCCCCTTCCATAGGAAGGAAGGAACACACAGGGAAAGCAGAAGTTGTCTCTCTCCAAAGCAGGCACACATACCAATTTAAACATGGCCTTGTTTGACATTCTTAACAGCCCTGTGAAACAGTCTGGACAAATATTATTATCCCAATCAATGGGTGCCCAAACTGAGACTCAGCAAGTTTAAATAACTAGGCCAAATTCAACCCCACCAGTGAATGCAGGCCCAGACCCCCGGATGTCCATTCTTGGCCTCTCTGTATAAATGCCCTAAATAACTCCCATGTGCTCCATGCACAGGATCATGAGGTCACCTAGCCCCTCAACAACAGCAGAGAGGTTTTAAATTTTTATTTTCTTTAAGTGCAGAGATGTTTTCAATAGTTCCTATCTCTGGAAGCCTTTTCCTCTGGATGAAAAACAATCTGGCTGGCGAGCCTGCCCCCCAGATGGCCACAGCTAAATGCCTAACAGCTTTGGTCCTGCATCTGATTGCAAGCCACAAGGAAACTCAAAGCCCTGTGAGGAGGCCTGCCTGGCTTCAGCACATTATTTTACACCAATATTCAAGATGTGGGCAAAGCCGTCTTTCAGTCATTTTTAGTGTGTTATTTTCTGGGATCTTTTGAAGTCTCTCTTATGGAGAAAACATTTTCTTAAGTTATTGGTTTTTTTAAAAAGCAAAATATGGGAGCCTTATGATCTTAACTCTCACAGCTCATAAATACTTACACAGAGGTGGTAGCCAGGCCCAGAAGGACTTTTCCCTGTTCTCCAGGAGAAATAAAAGCACCTCACCATGTGGCCCAGCCATCACAGCCCCTAATCAGTGTGAGAAGGAAAAGCCTCTCCCGGATACTGACAGGAAAGAGGCTGAGGACAAAGCTACTTTCCTGCTAACAGTAAGGTCTGGATTCATCTAAGAACTGAGGCAACGGACAGAATTTCCTCTGAACATGTCTCCCTAGCCCCTCCTTTCTTTCAAATACTGTCTTACACCCAATTGCACAAATTATCTTTCACAAATGCCATTTCTGACCCGTCACTCCCTTTTCGGGAACCTTCCCAGGCTATGTCCCATTACATTAATTCAAAACTCTCTGACCCAAGGCCTGAGCACCCTGCCCCTTGTCTCCATTTCAAACCCACCCCTGTGGCAGCTCTGTGAGGCTGCCATCTCACCTGGCCTCTGCCCCTTAGCCTAAGTGTCCTCCATCACACGTCATGTCCTGAATCCCCAGCCTCCTTGTCCCAGGGCCTTCCAGGGCTGCTTCTACCACTGGGTTCATGAAAATGGTGCCTTTGGCTTGGAAATCAGGTCGACTTGAGTTCAAATCCTGCCCTTGCCACTTAATGATGGCTCACACCTTTTGGACAGGGTGATTATGAGAAGGAAAACCGATAGGATGGCCTATCTATAGCTTTATGCCCAGCACAGAGGAGGCATTGCACCACATTTACATGAAGACACCCAAGGACTTCCATCATCCCCATGGAAAGAAGTAAAATGTTACAGTTATGTGTACATTTCATGGGTCTTCCTTTTAGTAAAGATGCTTAAGTGCATGTAACATGTATTTTTAAGATTTACAAGCAACCCTTTCCCCCAAGCAGCCTGCCCTGATTCAACCAGCAGGTCTCCTACACCCCTCTCCTTTCTCCCTAATAAGCTGCCAAATCGGGGGTTGGCTGTGCTTGCTAGACAGTTCCTCCCTAGACAAGTCTTCATTCCTTTGCTTTGCATCCCCCATGGATGCTAATAACCCCAGCCCTAAATCAGGACAGTGTGGCAGAAGGGAACACAGGACTGAGGCTGTGCTCCTCAGAGGAGAGTGAGGACTGTAAGGATGTGAGGGGTATTAGGGCAGGCCCTGGGTCCAGAACTTCATTACAGAGGCTGGTCCCAGCAACGCAACAGCCAGGGAACTAGGATCTAAAAGACTATATCACCAAGTCGGCTGGTCCCAGTGGGGACATGCCATCTGCCAGGCTGGTAGCACCCAAGGACAATCACCACTTGGGAAAAAAAATAACAAAGAAATGAGTTGCCAGAAGATCTTTTAGACCAGAGTAGCCACTTAGTACTTCTGAACAATGTAGAGACAGGTTTAACCAACCAGGTGTCACCCAGGTATCTTGAAATGTGAAGGTCAAATTCCTCCAGGGACCTTTTCCATGATAACATAGGGTGGTCTCACAGGGGCTAATGGGGTCTTGGGAGGGATGCAGGGTGAGAGGAAGAGCCATTAAGGGCACCTTGAGGAGAATCCAGGAAGCCAGGAGGTTAAGACATACCATTACCCCACCAAAAGCAAGCAATCATGTGACCAACTCTTGGAGTGCAGTGAGCTTAAACCCCACGGGGTGAGGCAGGCGTTGGCATCCAGAAGAAGATGCATTGTGCAGTTAGGAGGTGAAACAGGAAGCTGATATTCAACAACCTATCAGGAGGAAAAACCAGCCTGATTGCAGGCACTGCATTATGAGACAAATCCCATGCCCTTGTTCAGGAGTAGTTATGAGACTCAGGTCTATATAATTAGACTACTCCATCCCCTTGTTGCAGTGATTGGTTGGTGTACGGTCACTTGACCCGAGCTGAACCAATAGGAATTATATCTGGAACTTTGGCTGGGGTTGTGGTTTGGATTAGGAGAGGGGCTTTCTTCTCACTGGCATTCCTCAGCCTTAAGGACAACATAGAGCTACAATGGTTGGAGGCCAGTATATGGCAAAAGCCTGTCTCTGAATGAAACCCACCCAGAGTAAAAAGAACCAGTAAATGAAAAGGAGAGACACTCCCAACGATTAATTGTTAAAACTCTGGATCTAACTGTACCTGAAGACCATATGTATCCCCCTTGAACTTCCCAGGGACACACGCCAGTACCTTTGTTTCTTCTAATTCAGCTTTCTGTTCTTTGTAACTAAAATCATTCTGACTTAACACACCTGGCTTATTGACTCAGGGTCAGGCTGAGTGTCATTCTTCAGGTGTCTCATCTTCATTCCTGGATCTAAGCAGGACTGGGGCAGGCAGGATGGGCATACAGTAGACAACACCACACAGAAGTACCAGCCCACAAAAAGCAGGGCTGTGGAGCTCACAGCATTACCCCAACCCCCACCAGGGGACACCAACTTGGCACAATGAAAAAATAACACAGTTTGGCATCAAGCAGACTATATTCAAGTCTCAATCCTCCAGTTTACCAGATGTATAACTGGGTAGGTTATTTATTCACCCTAGACCTTCATTTCCCCTCTAAAAAATGGTAACAATAACATCTACCTCATAGGCTTTTTGTGGAGTTTTAATGAGATTGGGAATACAAAGAACTTGATCCTGTGTCTGGCTCACAGCGGAAGTTTAATAAATAGCAGCAATTTTATGTCCCTCTGGTATCTGTCCTCTCATGTTCAGCACTGGGTACAGGAATGGCATCGATTATTAAAATATGCACGTAAGATCCTCAAAATAGCATTGGCACCAATGGTTTCAATCTCTTCCCATGTCTTTTTTTGTAGGGGGTGGGGGAGGGAAGTCATTTCTAACTATAGCAGCTAAAAACCAACCAAATTACTCAGAGGGATAGGAAAGGAGGAGAAAAATCACAGTGCTGAAGCCTCTGGGTGATGACGACTGGACGCAGGGCTGGTATCCGGAGCGGGCTCCTCCTTTTGACTGAGAATTGAACCTGAGGGCCCCACCCCATCCCTAAGTGCAGTCCTTGTTTTCTGCAGTGACACCTGCAAGTGTGTGTCTCAGCCACTTTCCTCTGCCTGCTCGGGGATGGATGGAGGTAGTGTGCAGAGGCCCTCACACTGGGCTAGGAATTGGGGTCCTAGTGCTGGGTG
The DNA here is from genome assembly GCF_040802235.1 of Manis javanica. Lineage (NCBI taxonomy): Eukaryota > Metazoa > Chordata > Mammalia > Pholidota > Manidae > Manis > Manis javanica. The sequence goes on along the minus strand of NC_133165.1, from coordinate 37,183,956 downwards.
CCATGTGGCACTTTTCACAGTTGACAGCTTGGCTAGGCCTCAGTTTCCCCATCTGTAAACTGGGAATACCAATCAGATGATCTCTAAGGTCCCTCCCAGCTAGGAGCCTTTGAGTTTACAGAGGCCAGCCCTAATTAGGGATCCCTCCATTTGTTTCAAAATAATGCTCCCACCTAAACCTCACACAGGATCTCCCTTGATGGACTCCAGTTCGCATCCCATTAGGGGTGAGTTCAAATCAAATCATAACATTTGCATGTAGCTTTTGGTCCTGCGATGCTGGCATTCAGATGTGTTGAGGAACAGGGGATTGCCAGGTGGCATGGGTCTCAGAATGCTGTGCCCAGACCCTCAGTATTATCTGGGAGCCCATTAGAGATGCAAATCCTCAGACTTCCATCCAGACCTACTGGGGGTGAGGCCCAGCAATCTGTGTTTTAACAAGCTCTCTAAGGAAGTCTGACACACTCCAGAGTACAGTCTGTCCTATATGGTAGCACTAACTGTCTGTGGCTATTTATATTTAAATGGGTGAAAACTAAGTAAAACTTGACAGTCAATTCCTCAGGGACTCTAACCACACATCAAGTGCTCTGTAGCCACATGTGGCTAGTGGCAACCATATTGGACAGTGGAGAAATTGAATATTTCCATCACTGCAGCAGGGTCTGTTGGACTGCTGGTCTAGGCTGACCTCACTTCTCCGATGCAGTCTGTGGACCAGCAGAGCTGGCCTCATGGGCAGCTTGTTAGAGATGCAGACACTCCACTGTACGCCAGACCTACTGGATCAGACTTGTAACTCCACAAGCTGTCCAGAAACTGGGACACCCTGTAAAGCTTGACAGGCACTAGGTTGAGCTATCCAGACCAGCAGAGCTGGGGCACCTGCCCTAACACTGTCAACAGAGAGGAGAAGAGCGCACGTGTCAGGTCACAACGTCACGGCCTCCGTGAGCCCAATGTTGCCATGACCGCACATCCCAACAGCATGTGGCTTCCAAACAGCTCGACACTACAGCTGTCATGTGAAGGCATCATGGCCTTCATAAATGACAACCATGTTGCTCTTACTATACAAACAAGGTGATGGCTACGGACAACACACCATCACAGTTGCCAGAAGTTACGTTACCACTGTCTATCATGGACCCTTCAGAATGTAAACGCCCCAAAGCTCTCAATGTACTGTGGGGTTGGCCGATCAGCCTCTGGTGTCTGATTCCCACGATGCTGAAATCCACATTCAGAATCAGGCTTCCTGTGTGAGACCTTGGAAAGCCTCCTTGTCAACAGCCCACAAATCCAGACTGAAACTTTGCTGCTCATCCCAGAGAGGGAGAGCCCACCAGCTTGCTGTCCCAGACTCACTGAGAGGCTGTGGCTGGTGGAAGGGCTAGTCATCCCCAAATCCGGCTCTGATGAGAACACCCACTGACAAGCCCATCTCGAGGGTGCCCTATGGCAATATTATTAATCGGCCTAAGGGAGGTCCCTGAAAGGGGTGTCAGCGGCCCAGATGAATGGAGAACAATGATGTCTCCATAGCAACACTGTGGTTTGTTTGTGTTTTCCCTGCTTTGGGGGCCTCTTGGCTGCACCCTCAGATATGGCCCACTGTGACAACGATAACATCAGCCAACCCCTGCAGTAGAGTTGAGACTTGCACAAGCCAGCTGGTTTGCAGGCCTGGGTGGGCAGCTTTCAGAGGGTCCCAGCACTGGCTGATGCTCCTGGCGCCGCTAGTCTCAGACTAGTAATTGTAAGTTGCATAATTTATAATGTAATGAACCAGAAACCCCAAAGGACAAGCCCCTCTTTCATTCCCTGGACTCCAGATGGATCTCAGAGCCTGCATTCCTGTTCTGCGAATGTATGAGCAAAAAACCAAAGGCTTCCCCCAGCCTTGAGTGACCCTGAATCCATGTCTTTTCTTCAGCTTCCACCTGGGCAGGAGAGCTGACATCAGTAAAGGCTCTCTGGAAGTTGCAGTGGGCTGGGAGTCAAGAGCAGGGGTCCAAACACCAGCTCTACTACTTGGTACCCCTCAGCTTTCTCACCTAAAAAGGGAGGAGATAGTAAAGTGTTCCATTACTATGTTTATATAACAATTCACCCAAAACTTAGCAGTATGAAAGACCGATCTGTCATATTCACAGCTTCTGTGGGTCAAGAATTAGGACAAAGCACACCACCACCTTGCCTCTGCCCCCCAGTGCCCAGACTCTCATCTGGAAGATTCAACCAGCTGGGGCCAGAACAGCTGAGCCTCTCCAGCAGACTCTGTCTCTACATGGTCTCCCTTGTGACCTCTTCTACATGGAGCTCCAGGGTAACCGGATTTCTCACACGTCAGCCCGGGTGTTCCCAAGACACAAGTCCCGAGAGAGAGAGAGCAAGCCAGGGGAAGTTTTCCTCCTTGCATGACCCAGCCTCAGAAGTCCTTCTGTGGCATTCTATTGACTGAGCAATTGCAAAGCCTGTCCAGCTTCAAGGGGAGGGAACATGGGCCCCATCTCTAATGGAGGGCGGTCAATGTCACATCACAAGAAGAATGTGGGAATGGGATATGTATTGGCACAGCCATATTTGGAAAATGGAAAATACAATCCACCCTATTACTGTCTTCCTTAAAGAGGCAGTGCTAGGGCTGAATGCCCTGACAGCTGTAAAATCATTTGGGAAAAGTGCTGCACATGCGTTCGTGCATTCTGCAAACACTGAGCAAGATGTTTGTCCTTGACACCACGGGATGCCCTCAAGTAGCCCCGCAGCTGGGAAATGGGACGTATCCCTAAATGGCTCTAATTCAAGGGGGAATGGGATGGAGACAAGTGCTAGAGAGGAGGCATAAATATGGAGCTAAGGGAAGTAGGAGGGAGCGAGAGATGGACCAATGGACAAACAGGTAGACAGACAAGGGCAACATGAGTTTTCACTTGTTAAGACTTGCAGACCATCAGGGGCTCATGTTTTGCCAGTAGCGACAATGATGATAGAAATCCTGGAGAGATGAGAGGACACTTGAACACACTCTTTTTATCCCCCCTTTTTCTCTTGAAAAGCCTTACTCTATTCTTTCTCCAAATTCAGATTCACTCATTCAATCAACCAGTGACTTACTTTTCTGACAGCCATTCATGGAGGATCCATTACACACCAGGCATGATGGAAAACTGCAAAGATGAAGACTTGGTCTGCGTCCTCAGGAGGGTGGGGGCAGTGGGGTGCTGAAATGCACACTTTAAATAACTGGCACAAACTGAGCACAGAAGAGGGAAGCAGAAAAGCTCCCACCGCTACTGCTCTCCCACTGGCCCCTGCCATCTTTACGAGGTTCAGCGGAACTCTGGAAAACCAACCCCCTCTGACTGAGGCTGCTGATGGCTCTGCTCTGAAAGCCCTCAAAAGCCCTGGGTAAGCAGAGCCCTCAGCCTCCACCATGAAGGATGCCAGCCCCCCACAGCTTGAGGTCATTCCTTTTTATCCCCACTCCCAGCCCCCTTCTTCCAGGCCTGGCCTCTACAGTGAAGGTCCCCACACCTTCCTCCAGTCCCTGCTCTCCCCCCATTTGGGGGTTAACATTTTCTAATGTTCCCTGCAGGGTTTGAAGTGCAGCTGGTATTTCTATTTCAAATTGCTCAGCTCCCTCTTGGAAATGACCACAGTGCCATCCTCTGGTGGAAGTCTGATTCCACTGGCTGCACGCTGCCCTCTGTTGTGAAAGGATGGCTTTTAAATGAATCCTAGGCCTCCTTCTGAAGACCACCCCCACTCCATGTGGGACCTCACTACCCTCATGAAGCAGAAGTCCTGCAAGGGGGATTCTGAAAAATCGAGAGCAAGTCACCAGGAAACCTGGATTCTCAAATAAAAAGGAGATAAAAACAATGCTTGGGCAAGGGAATTAAACTCCATAGCCACCCTTATGCTCAGCAGGAAACCTACCCTGTGGTGTGAGAGTGGCCGAGGCTGGACCCTCTCTCCTGAGATGCAGGCATACTGGCAGGAGAACGATACCTGGGGGAGCAAAAGTTAGCACGGCCAGGTGTCTGGATTGGAACTCAACAGTTTGCATTCAAGCTCTCCCCACGGGGGAAAAAGAATTAAGAAATCAGCAGATGTTTATCTGTATGTGTAATGCATGTTTGAGTTTGGCAATTTCTCAGTAAATAAATTTTATTTTTGTGTTGAAATATGAGTTATGAACTTGTAGATTCATTTATTCCTTTTTCTAGATCCATTCATTCAATGTATATTTTATAGTGCCAGTCACTGGTCTATGTGCTGAGAGTAAAAAAATCCACAATTCCTGCCTTCACAGAGCTTGTTTCTAGCAGCCAGAGACAGTCTATTAGAAGGTGCTAAAGAAAATAGCTACAGCAATAAAAGGTGACAAGGAGTGATGGGGTGAAATCACTACAAATTAGGGGTTCCAGGGAGGCCTGAAGGTGATACTTAAGACCTCAAGATGATGGAAATAAACCAGTTGGCTTCTGGAGGAAAGGAATTCCAAACAGAGGGAATAGCAAATGCTAAGGCCTGGAGATGGGAGTGCACCTGCGTGTTCCAGGAACACTGAGGAGCTGGTACAGTGGGAAAAGAGCGAGTCAAGAGAATCCTAGACAGAGAAGCAGAGAGAGAATGGGGCCCAAATTCTGTGGGACCTGGAAAGCCATCACACAGGCTTCAGCTTTTACACTGAAGAAAGGGGAGCACTTGCAGGGTTTGAGGACATGCTCAGACCTACTCATAAACCTCCGAGCACACTCTGAAGGAAGGTGGATGATAGTAGAAACAGATGCAATAGTTATAACCCAAGCAAAAGAAAAATGTGGGTTGGACCTGCGTCACAGCAGTGGGGGCCATGAGAAGCGGTTGGATTCAGGTTTGCTCAAGTTCAAATTTGAGAAGAAAGAAGTTCTAGATATTGGAGCTCTTTTTAAAACGGCAGTAAGTCATTGCTTAAGGAAAGCATATCGAATTGAGTTTCTAAAAATATGTAGTCACAGTCTCTCAAGAGAGGTAGATGTCCCCAGGCAGGGGAACTTCATAGCAGCAGAATCCTCCTTATTTTGACAGTGGAGCCAAGTATTGAAAAATATGGCCAAGAGATTAGACATAGTATGAAAAGAGAAAGAGAGTAACTAAAGAGCACTCCAAGGTTTTTAGACTGAGCAGCTCCACGGCTCAAACTACGGACCAAGCAAATTCTTCCTCCCAGGAAATAAGGTACAGACTTAGGCAGTCAGTCACAAATGCTGGAACAAAAAGGTGATCCGGTATAGAGAAAACATGACAGGGAGCCATTCTGAGTCACACACAAAACAAGGAAACAGAAGATAGATGAGAGAGGAGGGGCAGACACACAAAGATGAGTAGAAATGAGAAGGATCACCTCAAACCTGATAGATGTAGAAAAAGTCCTTGGCCCTCCAGATCTGCCCCAAAGCAGGGCCCCTTTGTCACCTGACTCTAGAGATCACCATGTTCATCATAGTCCATTTAATTGGTGCCTCTGGAGTTGTGCAGTGTACAGCTTGTACAACTAAACATAGCAGTCCTGTCGCTGGCTATATTTCACTCCTGTGACCAGGTGCCCATGCCATTACCTGTTGTGTCTTCATCAGAATCCTTTCCCTTGAGCTAGCTTAGCAGGTTTCTCTTTCTTTACAGCAAAAGAGTTTTGACCAAAAGCAGAGGCTCAAAGACAATTAGGGTGGTCCCTGCTGGCTTGATGACTGGCTGACTCCAAGACCGTCAGTATCTCTGTGTTGCACCTCTCCACAGAGCATCGTCATCTGGCAACACTGGACCTAATGTTTGAAGACCTGAAAAGCACTATGTGCTTCTGTTGGGATACTGGCCATCTTCTTCTTTAATGGCATTTATGATCAGGGTCTCTTCTGTGTGTTTGTAATAGTTTGGCATTATGGATATATAAGGATGAAACTGTGAAAGGCAGTGCCCTAAGGTGCTCATCAGACAACTGGGAAACCGGTTTGGGAAGGAGCTGACATCCCCCGGAGTCAGGAATTTTTATTTGATGCCGAATGGGCTGGTGGGTCCTCTACCTGAAATCATCTAAATCCTGAATGAACTACCTATGTCCTTTTTAAGCAAATTCACCTATATGCATTCACCATCTTTTCCCTGGTCCCTGCCATCTTTGCCTGAGAGAAGCAGTGTGATACAGAAGAAAAGCCATTGCCAGACTGTGATCTACAATCTACTCCTAAGCAGAGAGAGGCCGGTGGTCAAGGATATTTGAAAACCATTTCCCTCTTCCTCTCTTCTTCCCTCTCCAGCTGCCTAGAGCCTGAGATCCCCCACATTTAAATCTCCAGTTTATCTGCGTTGCAGCTTATGAAAAGGAATTTTTAACAGCCATCTTATATCTATTCACATTTCATGTACCATCTACATCTTGGATAAAGTATATTCCCCCAAGAAATGTCTCCATTTACACTAAGTGTGTTGGAAAGCACACTGCTTGCATGCTCATTGGTTTTCTGAATATCAGAGCCCCCTCCTCCTCTCCAGGGCACCCCTAGCACATCAAGCAATTTAATACCATTTTTAATAAGTGGGAAGATCAGAGTGCAACTCAAATGCTATGGCATTAGGCATTTGTGGAATGGAGGTAACATTTTCCACAACAAGATACATTTCTGCTTCCTGGGATTATTATTAAAAACAGAAATTGAGCTGTGTATTGATGGACTCAAACTGCCGCACATACATTCTGTGGATTCTCAGAACAAAAGAAACACAACGTGAGTGTTGCCAGGCATTCTGGTCCATGATGTCTCAAGCAGCAGTTCTCCAGCTGGTCCCAGAGCAGCCATAGCACCATCACCTGGGAACTTGCAGGAAATGAACATTCTGGAGCCCCACTCCACACCTACGGCTCAGAAACTCTGCTATCTGTGTTTTCACCAGTCTTGCAAGCGATTTTGATCAGTCTCGAGTTTGAGAACCAAGAAGCTCTAACTATTGGAACTCTTTTTAAAATGGCAGTAAATTATTGCTTAAGGAAAGCTTATTGAATTGAGATTTTAAAAATATGTGGTCCCAGTCTCTCAAGAGAAGTAGATGTCCCCAAGCGGGGTACCTCATATCAGCAAAGTTCTGATCATATTGTGCTTTGAAAGGACCATTCATTTTGAGAGAACAGTGTGATACAGAAGAAAAGCCATTGCCAGACTGTAATCTACGATCTACACCTAAATTTGCAGGACAATGCCTACAAATTTACAGCATTGGTGCAGGTCCTACACTGTGCCAGGAAGTGGGGGCTGGGGGAATAAATAGTGGCCCCGTGTCCAACTTTGTGGGAGAGAGCCAGAGAACCTTGAGGATAAGTAGATGCTGTAAGTGTTAACTCAGAGGTATGGGCTGAACCGTGGAGCAAGCACAGAGGGAAACCTCACTCTGGCTGGGGCAATAAAAGAAGCATCCATGAGGGAGGAGAACCTTGAACTCAGCCTTGAAAAAGCAGGAGGAGTTGTGGGTGGAAGTCATGAGAATTACCTGTAACTGGATGTGAATGAAGGACCTGACAGGTCCAGGAAGCACTGAGAAGTACATGGTAGGCTTGGGCGCTTTAAAATTGGTCCAGCACAGAGCACCATTTTATATGGAACAGGTGTGCCAGAGAGATCAGAATCAGGCCCCAGAACCAGGACTCAGACCAGCTGTACTCTAGCCCAGGAAGGGTTTTAAAGAGTCACCTCTTCATCACATGCTTGAGTTTTCCCTTACAGTATTCCTGCTAGCCATATGCACCTTCAGGCTAGCCCCTAGCCCTTCTGCCTTCAGAAGGTCAGATGCATGCCAGTCGGGACTCCTCACTGAGGGGGACAGGAGCACTATCATGACAGAAAGAACAAAAACCAGGGACCTTGAGGTCGACATCCTATACTGGTCAGGAAGTCTACCTAGCACAGCACAACCAGAGAGCCATCTCCGCCATCTACAGGTTGATCAGCTTTGGATCAGTTATGTAAGCGCTCTCTACCTCAGTTTCTTCATCTGTAAAAGAGGCACAGTAATAATCTCTAATTCGCAGGGTCATTATGAGGATTAAATGACTTAATATTCCTGAAGTACACAGGATAGTGCCTGCAAATAGTAAGCATGATAAATGTGTTAGCTATCATCACCATCGCCGTCGCCATCATCGTCGCCATCTGTCGCCATGCAGTTGCTCAGTCCCAGAGCCTGGTGATTACAGCTGGGAACACCAAGCTAATGGTATCACAGGAGCTGATCACAGTGAACTGATAAATACAACTAAGTACATTCCCTTCACTTCAATCCAATCCCATCCCTCACTGGAGGCTTCACTGATTCTAACATTCTATCTCTTCAAGGCAGTTGCTGGTTCATGTATGAATTCCTCTCCTGGTGGGAAGCTCATCCAACTGCCAGCAATTTGACTCTAGGGCTTTAATATTTCTGCAATTTCAAGAACATCCACGCTATCCTGCTATGGAATTACTTCTACTGGTTAGAATAAAATTGGAAAATACGATGTTATTTGTGCCACCTCCATCCTTTTTTATGCCCAGGGCAAATATTTTGTTCTTCCTCCCATTGAGAGGTGGAATCTAGTCCCCCTGGGCTAGCCTTAGTGACTTGCTTGATCAGTAAAATATAGCAGAAGTGGTTTCCACCCACATCTCTTGAAACACTCTTGGAAGCCAGCCATCACTTTATGAGAAAGCCCAAGAAGACCTGTGGAGATGCCCACATGGAGAGGAACTGAAGCCCCCGGCCAACAGCATCAGCAGAGCTCTAGCTGGCAGCCAGCACCAGCTTGCCAGCCATCTGAGTGCCCATCTTGGAAGTGAACCCTCCAGCTGGTCCACCCAGTCCATCCACCCAACTGATGCTGCACAAAGCAGACACAGCCCCCTCCATCAAGTCCTGTTCAAATTTCAGATTCATGAGCAAAGTAAATAATTATTGCTTTAAGCTTCTAAATTTGGAGGTGATCTATTAAACTGCAATAAATAACTCAGACATCCTGAAATAATTGACACATCTTATCTCTTATCTGAGAAGCAATTTTAAGTTCCTTCAAAACAAAGTGTGTAAGGGAGTAACAGCAGATCTGAGCTGGCACTGGAAATTGCATATAATCCTAGTGTTGATTAGAAGATTCTTCTGTATGAGTCTTAAGACTCTTATTTATTATTTATTGCTCTCCTTAACTTCATGCATCCATTCAACAAACACATACAAGTACTCACCACACACCTGGTGTTATACTGGAGACTATGGAATATAAAGATGAATCCACCATTGTATCAAGGACTTCATGCTCTAAAGGAGATCTGAACCCTCCAAAATGAGGTGATGTATTCACTGAGAAGAGAAGCATCACGCAATCCTAAGAAAACTCGGAGAAGGCAGAAATGTGTTCTGCCTGGTGAGGGTGATGGTGAACTAACTCCAAAGGGACGAGAAGGATTTCCTTGCTGGAGAAGAGGAGAGGGAAGTGTAGAGGGAATGGGGTCCTGGAAAGGGCATGGCACTTCCAGGGATTGGTTAGAAGGCTGAAGTCAGGGGATGCAAAGGGTGTGAAACAAAGAATGGAGAAATAAGGCTGTGAACTGGATTGGGGTCAGTTGGAGATGGACTTTGTACATGAAGAGTCTGGATTTTACCTTGAACATGATAGAGAGGCATGGAGGGGTTTAAGCAAGGGCGTTGCAGAAGCAGATTTGCATTTCCAAAATGACAGCCTGGCTGTGGTGAGAGGACCAAATCAAAAGAGGGCAAGGTAGAGATCTTTTCAATAGCCTGGTCAGGAGATGAGAGGGTCCTGAAATAGGGCAGTGGAGATGTAGAAGACAGTCTTCAGAAAGTTTGCAGGACCCAGCTGGAGATCGATAGGGTGAGGCAGAGAAATCAGTCCCAGGTGATTCCAGGATTCTGGCTAGAGACGTGCCATCCAGTGACAGCAGGAGCAGGTGTGAGGGTGGCATGAACAGAAGTGCCCTCTGGTCCTTTATGGACAACTCTGACCTGGCCCTTGGGACATCCCAAACTTTGATTCCATTTTAAATGTTTAAAGACAGTCATAACACCTCAAGCTTCTTGTGTAGAGGTTTACTTAAACCTCCTCATTCCCACGATCCTCTTCTTTCTACATTTCCAATAGATTTAGAATGCACATCTGACTGATGGGGGGGTCTCTGTTCTCCTGAACCCCCATCAGGAAAAGACACATTGTGCTAAGGTTTTTAATTTCTTTTTGTCTTTTTTTTTTAAGGGATTACAGGATATGGTGTTGAAAATATTTTAACATACATAAAAGCAGAAAGAATTACACAAAAAAAGCACCCATAATCCCATGATATAAGATTGATTATTAATATCTGGGGACATTCCCTTTCAATGTTGTTCCTATTCATACATATTTGCTTTATCTGATTAATACCGGTCTCTCGTATTTCCTGGAAAATACACTTTTTAAATGGTTGAACAGAGTCCAACATGGATATACCCAAATTAAATTAATCCTTATAATTGGACATTTAAATTATTTTCATGCATGTGTTTGTTTCTGAGCTTTCTTTTTTTTTTTTTTTGCCATTATAAAAACCTTATGTCAAGCATGTTTGTGTATAAATCTTGGGTGTCTTTGTCTAATTATTTCTGTAAGACATATTACTAGAATGGTCCTAGGATTGAAAGATTTGATCATACTGAATGTTTTTTGGCACTTATAACAAAGTTCCTCCCAAAATATAAAGAACGGTTTTGTCAGGTTCTCTTACTTTCTATCCTTCCCCAGTCAACTGTGGAGGAAACACGTAGCCCAACTTTTTGGAACCTGAAGTTTCTGGAAGACATTTACTCTTTCTTGGTAGAAATTTGAAACTCTTTCCTGTCCCCGAGGAAGGCCCTACTCTGTGATTTACAACTAGCCTGAGCTGGCTCAGTTGCCACAAATGCTGTCATCACATGCTGTCCACCAAATAGAAGAAAACCTCTAGGGTCACTCAGCCTCTGAGCGAACACCAGGCAACAGTGGCTAGTCTGCAGCTTCCACAGGAACATGCTGCTTCAATAACACACAAGAATGCTTTTGTGAAGCCCTTCTGCTCCCCAGAACTTTCCTGTCAGCCCCAGGGCCTTACCAGCTTATTCTCTGTGCCTATTTTTCCAGAAATGTAATAACAGGACAATCAAGTGCCTGGCCACCTCAAGCCTCTTGCAAGGACCATGAGGCACGCTCATCAGCTGGTGTCCAAGGAGCATGGACAGCATGCCTTGGACATACCTTGGACCCAATGTCCAAGGGCTGGATGCACTTCAGCTGGCTGTGTGCAAACAAGCTCCCTCCAGTCCTTTCTGCAAGATGTATGAAGCATCCACCTTGAAACCAGACTCACTGCTCTGTGGGGACCAGGGATGGAAGATGTAGGATGTTTTAATCCCAAGCAAGTGCAAGTGCAGATCACTGCAGAACAGTCAAGTCCAGGCCTGCAGAGGAAGGCTTTGCTCCAGGCATGCTCACACTCTGCCCCAAGGGCTCAGCCAGCAGGGAAAGGAATGGCATGGGGAGTGGTCACAGATTCTCTGAACAGGAGCACCCACCTCTTTTTTAGAGGTAACCCCAGAAGGCATAGCTCATAGACAATGGCACAACTAAGTAGTAGTAGGCAATGCATTAGTAGGGGGCCACATGGCTGTGTTGAGAATAAAAGGCCAAGACAAGGGGTAGTATCTTCACCTCAAACTTCAGTCCAAGCCAGACAGCCACAATAGTGTTCCATTTTAGAAAGCTCATTCCATGCACTGAGAAGACTTGCAGAAGGCAAGACCTTGAAGCTGTAGGATGTTAGAAAGATGCTACTGTTGTCAAGGAAAGAGATGTTGAAGGCCAAAGTTGATGGAGGGAAGGAAAATGCAGGAGCTATCAAGTGGGATGGAAATGATGGAACTTGATGACTGCAGAAATTCAGGTAGGGACAGCTAGTAGTCTCCAATTTCCTCAACTAACAATGACAGTAATAGTACCTGCTACAAAGAGACTCTGTGGATCTAGTTAAATGACATGTGCAAAGTGCTTCAAACAGTATCTGACTTTGTCAAATTCATTAAAGATTCAGTCATAAAACAAGGATGACCTGTAACAATATCATCATTTTATAAGCCTGGAAGTCAAGGCAAAACATATAAAGTTGGAAATCAACATGTAGATGGCAAGTCAAGCCACAGGAATGGACAGGACTTTCCAAGACAAATGTGCACAGTGAGAAGATAGAAGAATGGGATGCAAATATGGAGGCACCAATGCTCAGGAGCTGCTTGGAAGGGTTTGTAGAAAAGAAGAGTAAGAAAGAGTAGCTCTGGTTAAACCAGGAGAGAATGTCATAGAAGCCACGCAGGAAAATCCTCTTGAGAAGGAGAAGGTGTTCAAACAGCTGATGGGTTAAGTAAGACAAAGATAGATTGGGGTCCACTGGAACTGGCCACAAAGAGGTCACAAGGGCATGTTGTTTTCAGTGGTGCAGGGGAGACTGCAATGAATGGAAAGAACAAGTGAGTGAATGAAAGATATTAGGTCAGCAGTTCTCAACCTGGCTGTACATTAGAATCACCTGGCAAGTGTTTTCCGAACACCAGTGCCTGGGCCATGTTCCAGAAATCCTGATTTAATTATCCTGGCATGAGTCTGGGCATCAGCATTTGAAAAGATCCCCAGGTGTTACAGCATGCAGCCAGGGTTGGGAACTACTGGCCTGGGGTATAGGAGAGGAAATGGGGGTCCCAGAATAAAGTGGTCTCAGCCCAGCCTATGACTCTCAGCTATCATCTTGACAGATCAAAGGCAATCTCTATTTTTCATCCCCAGCAAAATCAGCCACCCCCAACTTCTCATTGCACAAAGTCTCTGCCATTGCCTATGGCACTGGCTGGGGTCCTGCTCCTCATTTTTGCCCCTCCCAGTCCTTTGCCCCATGCCCACAACTTTGTGCATTGCACACCACCTTGGCTCCATGCTTCTTTCTTCTATCATTATTCTCACTCCTGTCATTTTCTGTTCACTCTCTTTCCCTTTCACCTCCTATATGGGTTAGGGTTTGATCTGAGACTCAGAATCACCAGGAACTGTATATAATAAGGAACTTATTATAGGGATTTGACCTTGTGCCCCTGTGGGAGCTGGTCACACTGTCTGTATGAGGCTGTTAATTCCATGTCTGGGGCAGGAGCCTAAAGTCCACAAGGCAGGTGGTCATGAAGGGAAGATGGATATAAAGTAAGAAAGAGCAAAGACACTCTGCCACTCATGAGGATGAGCTGGAACTCACACTGTTGTCTCATCAGCCTCTGAGTCTCCACCTTCATGATGGGGCTGATCTACAGGAGAAGCGCCCTTCCTCAGAGAGCCAAACACACACCTGCCCATGAATCAGAGAAGCAGAAGCCAAGTAGGAGAGCCAAAGACCAGTGAGCGGCAACACCAGGACCTGCTCCAACCTGCTGAGTGAATAAAAAATGTGGCTGCTAATCCATGTCCACCTTCCAATTATGTACAATGTCCCTGCAGCCCAGGCTAACCCAGAGCTAAAGAACGAAGCCCGGAAGGGGATTCCAGGAAATGTGGTTCCCACTCAGCTGAGTTGACTTGGCATAAAGCCACCCTACTTCCCTTCTTGCTTTCTGTTTCTCACTTCTCCCTTTCTCTCACTGTTTTTTTTACCTGCAGATATCTAAGGGTATTTCCAGTTGTGATGATTTACTCCTACCTGAATCTAAATATGTATAACAGCCTATAGGTTTTCAATTTTGTGCTAGTACTATTGGTAGGGGAACCTATCCAGTAAAGGAAGTGAGGGATGAAACCCACTACTTTGATCTTCTCATCCAGGCCAGAGGTGCTGCAGGAACACATTAACATGGCCTGCTGGCTGCCTCCCTGGACACGACGGGGTCAGAGATAGGACCCTCACTACCACTCACTATGTCTAGGCCCATGCAGAAGACAGTTTCCCTTAGGACCTGCAGAGCTGGGACATTATCTCTGGCCTGGAGCTTCACAGTATTAGCCACTGTTGTACTTTTTATGCTGATAACTTTTGCTAAAGAGGTACAAGTGGGTTCACAAGGCTTTCAGTGAGGCTGATCTCTGAGAAAACTGTAAATTGCATGCACAATGAGCATCCAACCTTGCAAAGATACAAACCTCATAAACTACAGTTGAGGAAATCAAGGTCTTGGACAGTCAAATGACTTGCTCAATATCCATTGGCCAGAAAGCAAAATATTCAGGCTTGCAATTCAAGTGTCCTGACTCCTGGCCAAGGTTCTTTCCCTTCTGCCAAGCTACTCTGTGAAATAAAGACTCAGAAAGTAATGTGGTTTAGTCCCCAAGGGGCAGGCCAAGCCAGGCAGCCCTCCTCCAGATCTAGGGCAAACTTTTCTTTGAAGTGAGGGTAACACCTCAGGGAATAAAAGTCTGTCTGCTCAGAAAGGATCATTTGGAACATGTAGAATCTGCTGGCCTCTGAGCTCAAGCAGTTAACATGTGCTCTGCTGTCTCTTAGAGGGCTCGGAGATGAAACACAGCCGGCCTCCACACTTTCCAGCAAGCTGAAAACAGTCTGCAGGGGCCTATCTGGAGCAAATCAGTCTCACTGGAGTGAAAAATAGCAGATGTCAGAGCTCCAGGAAACCTGAGCCCAGCTGCCTTCAGCTCCACACTCACAAATCATCCTCACACAAATTGCTCACTCACACAAGGCAGCCTCTTGGCTCCTGGCTTCCCTTCTGCCCCAAGGCCCATCTGTGGCTACCAAACTAGTTCACAAGCTGGAAAGGAACCCTAGAATCATCTCGGGAGCCGTCATCCAGGAGGTCTCCTGACTCCACATCAAAGACTTACAGACTTGTAGGACACTAAGCTCGCTTGGACCATTTGGGGACTCCGGTCCAACCTCACCATTTTATGGATGAAGAGACTGAGGCCCTGGCTCAGCAAGTTGGCCCTAAGTCTTAGACGATGACCTTTGCCAAAGCCAGCCTTAAGAAAACCCAGGCCTTGGTGAGGTTTGTGTCTACCCTAAGCACCTTCTCTAACAGCCAGGAATTGATAGAATGGATAGATGGATTAGTGGATGGGTGGGTGGGTAGATGGATGGACGAATGGACAGAAAAGGAAAGAACAAGAGCAAAAGGGAGACAGAGGTAAACAGAAATAGATAGAAAGAATGAGGAGAGGGACAGAGGGAGGGGAGAACAAATGAAGGAACGTGCCTTCCTATCTTTGCCCACAGGGAGTAGTAGCAATTCCAAAGTGACCTCCACTGTGGCTCTTCTCACCTTGTCTCCAGGCCAAAGGTATTACAGGGGATTGCATTGACATATTTCCTTGGTCGCCTCCCTGAGCCACCAGTTTAAGGGCCCAGGACCCCTCACTACTGTTCACTATACCTAGGGATTGCCTGGCAAAAGCCCTTGCCAAAAATAGTTTTCCTTGTGAGCTTGCCTTGTCTCTGGAATTTTCCAGAGCTTGCTTTCCAAATAGACCTACTCTTCCTCATTTATTCCCCAAACAAATGATGCCAACTTGATCATGACAGCTGAGGCCAGGCCCCTCTGAGATTCTCCCTACACTCCCGATTCACTGCCACCACCCCCAGAGCATGGCTATTGGAAGGTGACCATTCGGAGTGCCAGACTTTGCAGAGGAATAGATCCCACCCTGACTCTCTTATTTGCTAGCAGAGTAATTTTAGAGGATCTTGTGATCCCTCACCTATAAATGGAGGATATAATACACAGTAATGTCAGAAGGATGAAATGAAATTGAGCATTTAGTACAGAGCTGGGCACATACAGGAGAGCTCAACAAATCGAAGACACTTTTCTGAAAGCATGAAGCCCCACAGAGCGGATTCATGGCAGCCATGAGTGTTATGGGGTGTACTGCTAAAGCACATGGCCTCTGCAGCCCCAACCACATCTGAGACACAGCAAACCCTTTCTGATGGATTAGCTGTTGGCTGATTCACTATTTTCTCCAGCATGCACCAGCTAAGGAAAGGAAGAACAGGCTTTGATTTCTTTGCAGCAAAATGGCCAACTTTGCAAAGCCCATGGGCTATAGATTTCTCCAAGAGAACAGTTTTGATCTCATGTCCAAATCCCTGCAAATCATTATGTACTCACCTGCACTCCATTTCCTGTGGCCATTTAGCACAACTCCTAAAGCAAAATGTAAAGCAGGAGCAGCATGCATGTGATGTGGATGGCCATGCCTCTGCGCTGGCGGGTGCAGGAATGGGAAGGGGGCACTCCATCAAAATTATGCGTGGCGCGTGGGGCAGTTTGTGGCCACCAGGATTCTAGTATTCCGCCTTTAATATGGAATTTAAGGAAGGGGAGAAAATACCTAATTGAGAAAAGGACTATAAACATCAATTGTGAACGATAGATAATTCCTTTTGACAAACATCTATTAAGCACCTGCTGTGTGCCAGGCCCTGTGGCACCCTAAAGGAGTCTGTGGTCCAGTGATACAAACACATACAGATCGTTCCTCTCTCTGGTCTGTCCTGAGAAAGAGGGCTAGGGAAGAAGGGAGGGGCACATAGCACAGCCTGGAATTCAGGTCCCTAAACAAGTCCCCTGGGCTGATAGGGAGCCACCAGGTAACCCACAGGACACCCAGGCAGTTATGCCCCACACGTCTCCAGAAGGAGCAGCCCTGTCTTCCAACTAAAGTCTCTGCCCAGACTGTGGTCCCCACCTCCTCTTTGTGGCATATTATCCTTGGGTTCCCTGGGCCACCAGGACCAGCACTTTCTCAAGGCAATCAGTCATGTCCCTGGAAGCTGGGTGGGCTCCGTCGACTCCCTCATTCCCTTGGGCTCAATGTCTTACGTGGAAGGGTTTCCATGTACCTTGCTGCATCTGCCCCTCATGGGATATGTCTCTTTCTGCCTCTGCATTTTTCAGACCTGTGCTCTGCTTCGTGCTGCTGAGCGGGAGCTTATCCCTGGTCAGGAAGCCAAGCTCTCTTTTTCCACTTTTGCACTTGGTTTTGGGAATTCTTGTTTTCTGTGCTGAGCTCTGTTCCCCAGGACTCCCTGAGATTCCACTTCTTGAAACTATATTTGTTTGTTGGCCACCTGCCTTAAAGGATAAACTCCAGAAAGACCTCAATAGGGACCTCCCTGATGGCACCTGCCTTGCAGATCCTTTCAGTTACACTAATTGCTACTGGAGCCATTTTGGCCCATGGTCAGTCCTAAGCTCACCGTAGCTGCCCCGCCTCTTGGATTTCCTCACCTCTGAGGTCTTCAGCAGGTTGGCCCTCAGGAAATGTTCCCCTTCCACCCTTTCCTTGCTCACTTCTCGCAGAAACACTCCACCAGTCCCTCTGTTGCCTCGGGCATGTAAAGACTCTCTCCTCCTCTTCCCTTCTCCTTCAATAAGAGCTGAATTCTACTGGGGTTAGAATCTTAGACGTGAACATACCAGATGATTCCCAGCCCCTACCCAGCTTGCTACCTGCCTGCCTCAGGGTACAACTGGTCAGTTTCAAGAAAGTCAAGCCTACAGGTGGAAGGCAAGGTGCCCTAGGGGCGGGGCCGGCACTGTCATGAGTTGTGGAAGGAGGCAGAGTATTAGCTTATTCATCGGCATTTAATGAATGCTTTCTTGGCACCAGGGGCCAGACTAGATATTGGGGGTTCCCAGTTAACAGGACAGAGGGCCTCTCTGCTATCAGAAACATTTTATTTAAGTGGAGAAAAGCAAACATAACTAAATTAAAATGTCATTTCAGATCACAGAAAGGTTTAGGAAGAGAAAGCAGGATAGCAGACTGGAAAGTGATATGGAGATGAGCTACAAGGACAAAGTGACATAAGCTGGAGTCTGGTTGGAGGGAAGGAGGCAACTGGGCAAAGGTCTGAGGGCAGGGATTTCCTGCAGTGAGGGGGATGCAGGGGAACAGCATGTGCAAAGGCCCTGGGGTTGAGGGGAAGTGGAGGACAGACAAAGTCAGCATGTAGCAGAAACAGAGAGAAGGCTAGAGAACAGCAGCTAGAGGAGAGGGAAACAGGGAAAAGTGAACAGACTTGGCTGGCCCAGAACAAAAACAAAACAGCCTGCAGGGCCCCAGCACGTCGTCACAGGCTCTGAGAGTAGGGTTTATTCCACAGCCCAGGCAAGTTGGAAAGAGAGCGCACACAGAGGCCCTCCCCAGGCCCCTGCAGCCACAGCCAGGTCATGGAATTCATGCATCTCACTCTGGCAGAACTTCCCCCTTCCCATCCTTAGAAGAATTCTCATCTTGTTTTGCCTTATTAAATGTTTTTGTTTCCTGCACATCTGACATACATCCACTGCAGGACATTTGGAAGATTCAGAGAGTGTAGCAAAGAAGGCAGCAGTTAGGAGGCACAACCCTAATACCAAAAGAAGCTACTAACCTTGAGCACAGCAGGAGCATTGTCCTTGGCCCAGCAGCTTTGGCATCACCTGGCAGCTTGTTAGAAGTGCAAACTCGTGGGCTCCACTACCACCCTAGTAATTCAGGTACTCTAAGGTGATGCTAACAGCATGTCCTGTGATTCTGCCTTCACTGACTTAACCAGAACTCTTTTCTAAACACCTTCTGGGGAGTTTTGCAACTCCTACCTATCCAATTAGATCCTGCAAAGTTAGGACGATATGGAACAGGAGTAGGAAAGCACAGCCTCTGGCCTTGCTCAGACCCTGGGTTTTGTTCAAGAGGAATCCTAACCTCTACCAATATGGGTCTACGTGGTCCGGGAGAGAGGGTGCTGACTGGGAGCTGGTAGGTGAGTACTCCGGGCCTGGTGGAGCCCTGGGCCCTCCCTGAGCACAGGTCTGACCCCTGAGAAGCTTGACCTCTGCGTCACTGGGGTCTCACCATCATCTCTTTAAACACGCTCTGGGCTGCCCACCCAGGTGGGTCTGTGGCTCCCGGCATCCAGCATCCCAGGATGCACAGCTTCTGCCAGTGACAGCTTCTGCCCCGCATTGCTCCTACATCTCACTCTGCTTTCCTACCCATCTGCCACTCACACTCGTCATCTCTGTCACCAAAAAACAGGGCTCTGCAACCTGTGGATACCTGATGGTTCTCCTGGGTGTGCACAAACCTCACCCACTGTTGGCCAACAGAGGAACATGGCCAATGGCTGGGGCCACCTCCCTGGGGACAGTGTGAGTAGTTTTGCCTCACTCAAAAAACCAATAGCTGTGCAGGCAGTTGGCTTTGTCTCCAAGCATTTGAAAGCTAGGGCTCCATCTAGACTGCACAGTGTCACCTGGCCTAGCTGGCCATTGTCCACTGACCTGGGAAATAAGCTGCCAAGGCCCTGCCGTGCCTTTCCCAGAGGGATGGCTTAGAAGAAGGCTGGATGATTCTTTCCCCTCCCTGCCTCCCTCCTCCTGCCTATGACCACCACCCTCCTGCCAAGGCCCCCTTCCCCATTTCATCCTGTTCCTCCAAACTCTGACCCCTCCCTGCCCTGTCCCCCAGCAAGGACACTTCAACAGCCACTGACCTTTTTTAAGAAACGTCTTCATTTTCTTAAACACTTCTTGGAATTCTCCCCCCACTACTGCACTGAAACCCCAGATCCCATTTGCCTCAAAAGTCTCCCAAATGGAGGCCACCCAAACTCCAGCCCTCCAACTTCACATATTTGGAGGCCAGAAGGCAGAAGTCAGCATGTCACTGGTTCACCACTTTTGCTTCGGGGCCTATGTTCCCACAGTTTCACTCTGCTAGTACCAGTGAGCAATGCCCACACCCACTGAGGGCCAGAAGGCTCCCCGCCCAGCCCACCCCTCCTCCTGCATGGGCTCCACACTGACCCCTGGGCCTCGTCCTGTTCAGTGACTGTCCCGGCTCTGCTCCCGGCACCCACAGCCAAGGGCACATTCGGACCTC
Source organism: Manis javanica (assembly GCF_040802235.1). Classification (NCBI taxonomy): domain Eukaryota; kingdom Metazoa; phylum Chordata; class Mammalia; order Pholidota; family Manidae; genus Manis; species Manis javanica. Next base: position 37,163,999 of record NC_133165.1, on the reverse strand, counting down.
GTCATTGGCCGCCTCTGAAACCACCCTCCAGTCTTTCTTCTGTCCCTCCACCGCTGGCGAACCTTCTTTATAGGCCAGGATGCCCAGCACTGCCCTCTTCTCCCCTCCTGATATCAGCTCCTCCCCAGCCAGGTCTCCCCACATCATCGGCTCAGCTTTCCTTGAACCGGTCCTGCACCCTCCCCATCCGTGCCTTCTCCTCCTAGGTTTCCCCTAACACAGACTCCAACCCACTATCATCCATCTCTACATGCTCCAGGGCTTCAGTACCCAGCGGGAGAAATGCCAAAAGTAGGCCAATTACAATGTCCAACAATCACACGCTTACCACGTCCAACTGCAACTGGCTCGTCAACCCAAACTCTCCACAAGCCTCCTGTGCACCCTCAGAGATTCCCTGAACTTTCCCTTCTTTTCTAAATCCCAGCCCTGTCCAAGCTCCCTCCTGTCACCGAAGGGCCTGGCTCTGCAGGCCATCCCACCCGACCCTCTTTCAACTCCAGACACATCCATTTCCTCATTTGTTACCACTGCCTCTTCTGTCCCCCTTGAGCAGCAACCCTCCTTCTCTGGGATGGTAACTCTCTCCCTGACCACAACCCCCTGTGGCACACTGTATTCTCCATGTGTCTGCCCACCGCATGCTCTACCGGACCTTTCTCAACCCTCCACCAAGAGGGGGGCCTATCTAGCCACCCTCAGACCTGCGCAGGCCTGCATGACAGCCTTAACCCAAAGATACAGAGGCAGTGACCCTATGTGACTTTTGAGGCTAGCTCATAAAAGGCAGTAGAGCTGTCACCGGGCCCCTAGAGGGTGTGCATTTTGGAGCAAGTGATAAATCCAACTACCCTGAGCCTCTAAGCTGAAGAGACCACCTGGAAACAGGGAGAGACGGCAGAGAAGCATGCCCAGCCCAGGGGGCAGACATGACTGAGAAAGCCTTCAGGATGGCCTGGGCTCAGCGACTGGCTGCTGCTGAATGAGAAGCCCCAAGTAAGGACCACTGAGCTAAGCCAGTCAACTCCCAGAACCAGGAGCAGGAACAGTGAACTGGTCCTGGTAACTGGGTGGTTTGCTGTGCATGTGCACCAGCCAGGCACTCCCCTCCTGTCCGTTCCTGCAAGCCCCACGCATGGTCACCTGTACTGGGCCCTGCAGCTGCCATCTCCCACTTTCCACGGATGCTTGCCCCCCACCTGGCTTGCCAACGCTCTGTCTCTGAGCCCCCTGCCATCCAGCTGGGGCCTCCCCTCTCTTCTTGCAGCCTTGCTAGGCACCTCCTGATGCCCAGAACAGCTTCTGCTTTTTCCAGTGGCTGTGCCCTGCTCCCTGCAGTCTGGCCTTGCTGTGCAGGGGCAGGACAGACCTCAGGGAGCTGGGGGCACGTGCAGGTGGTAAAGGCAAACATGGCAGGGAGAGAGAAAGGGAAGAGAGAATGTTCTATCAGAAACCACTGATTAGTGATGGGGAGCCTGAGAGAGAAGCCCAGCATGACTGCCAGGTTAGTTTTCTCAAATATTGGTGCCATTTTTCAAGAGAATGCAGGAGGGTGATCAGGCTGTGGGGGCGCAGAAAGAACAGCAAGTTGGCCTTTCTGCAAGGCAGCTCCCTTTTACCTGACCTCTCCCTCTGGTCTGCTCCTTCTTTCCCCAAACCCCAATTCCAACTGTCCCCTGACCCCGCTGCAGCCACCCTTCGAGGACCAGCGTAGCTGACAGTCAGTAGCCTGCAAGGGTTTGGCTGAAATGGTTTCATGCACTCTGCTCCATGCACATAGCTTCCAGAAGCCAGTAAGGCTTCAAGCTCACATTTTCAGGGGCCGGGATATGACTTATGGGGCAGAGGCGTTTGACCCAGGCAGCTCAGCGGCAGCAGCTTGGGTCTCGCCACACAAAAGGAGGGCTCCGGGTTATGCATTTTGCCCCCAGAAGCTCTGGGACAGGCAGAGGAAGATACAAGGCAGTGGTTCTCCCAGCATCTCCAGGGGCGCAGTATAACACACCACTGCATCTGCACCCCCACGCCTACACCACCCTGGAGTCCCTGACTCAGTAGTGCTGGGGTGGAGCCTGAGCATTTGTGTTCCTGACACATTCCAGCTGCCGCTGCTCCCAGCACAGAGAGATAAGGGAGAGAAAGGACGGTTGCCCATGAGGGACGTTCTCACTCCAATTTCAGGGAGAATGAATTCCATCTTGTTCATGGCTGTCTCCCCAGCGCTGGATACACAATTAGTCTTCCACGAAGACTAGTTGAATCGACAACCCTACATCCGAAATGAAAGGCACAAAAGCCCACGACAAACCTCCTCTCTCTGGGGCAGCAGAAGGCAGCGTTGAGGCGGAGGGCCAGTCTTCACTCCAGCCATCTTCATCCCTCAGCTCCTGTCACTAGGGTTCACGCCACCCCTTCCTCCTGCCTTTCCCTGAACTGGGAGCTGCCTCATTGACATGCAGCCTGCGCAGCTGCCGGGCTTACTTCTGGATCACTGAGAAATGGGTCCGATTTGAAAATGTCAGGATCTCGTTAGCAATTCCAATGGCCACAGCAGTAATTACATCTTTTCATGTTCTGGCGTGTTACACCGCATCAAAGCTGACACAAACGCCTGATTTTATAATATCACGGCCTGGAAATAAATGTCCAAAATGATATGAAAATGTACTAGGAAGAGATTAATAACTGTTCTTCCAGGAAGAAAGATAGCCCTTTTCAACCAGTATATTATATATTTTTTCCTCTTAAAAAAGCCTCTCTGATAGCATCTCTCCTTGAGGGGAACTGAATTATATTATCACTCACAGGCAGTAATCAGTTCTGTCAGCTGCAGGGCTGAGCTGCTAAAGGCAAGAGCGGGTGGAAGGCATTGGAGGGAGGCAGTTCCAAGGGGTGGGCCCTGGAAGGGACCCCCCTCCATCCAACCTCACCCCCAGCTCAGAGTTTTTCTTCCCAGAGAAGATAGAAGCTGGATCTGCTGATTTATGAGCGTTTCATTATGAAGCAGGGAGGTTGGATAGGGGCAAGGTGGCATTTGCTTACCTAGAAAGACCCTGTCTTGGCCACCTGGGAGAGCTTCACCTTTCAGTTCCTGTCTCTTCTAAAGCTTGATCCAGGAGCAGGAGTGGGAGATGTTGCCCAAGGATGGGCCCAAATAACAACCATTTCCTGAGCTCCCTTCCTTGCAGGTCTCATAGTCCAGCTAAGAGAGATAGAAAAGGGGGTCTGCCGCTTACCAAGGATGGACTGGGTACTTCACATGCATTATCTCATTTAATTATCTCAACAGCCCTAGGAGGATGGCATGATTATGCCTATTTTACTGACAAGGAAACTGAAGTACCATGATGTGATATGCTAACCGCTTTCCTGGAGCCACACAGGTAAAGAGTTGCAGCATCTGGAATCTAAGCAGGTCCTTCTGACTTCAAAAGCCATTCTCTTCCAGCTCTCCATATTCCTTCAAAGGCAGCAAATGCTAAAGGTCACATAGGGGAGCAAACAGGGAGCAGATGTCTGAGCTGGAAGCAGCAGACTTCAAGGAGGCATCTCAGCCAGTGCTAAACTAGGCAAAAAAAAAAAAAAAAGATTAAAATGAAGGGGGTGGGTGAGAGGTGGGTGTGGTTGTAAAAGGGCCGCACAAGGGATCCATGTGTCAATGGAGCTGTTCTGTATCTTGACTATGATGATGGAAAGATGAACTTGCACATGATAAAATTGCATAGAACTGAAAACACACAGACACGCACCCCCACGAGTACATGTAAAACTGGGAATAGTTGAATAAGGTCAATGTTAATTTCGTGGTTATGAGACTGTGCTACAGTTTTACAAGATATTACCATTGGAGGAAACATGGGAAAGGATAAGCCAATGTCCATATTGTTTCTTATGCTTGCAAGTGAATCTACAGTTATCTCTAAACAAAATGACTAATTTTTTTTTAATTAAATGGGGGAAGCATTCTAGGCAAGGGATGTCCCATGACCAAAAGGGCACAGGCTAGGAGTTGAGAATGGACTTAGCCCAGATAGGGAAATGTTTGTCTGATGGAATCAGGAACTTTCATAGTAACAGGTGATGTGATTGGCCATCATCGTCCAAGACAGAGAGCATACCCTCTTGTAAACCCCCAGCTCCTGGTACAAAGACTGGCAGATCTGCTTGCCTGTGGCTCACCTCCTGCTATATATTGGTGCCAAGCCAGCCATTGACTTGGTAGATGGTATGACATTGTGGAAAGGTAAACGTTTAGTCACACGAACCTGGGTTAAATTCTTACCTCTGTCACTTAATAATTATGGCCTTCAGGTAAAATGTTAAACCTCTTTGAGACTTTATTTGCTCATCATAGTAAAATGGAACTAGTAATGCCTACCCCATTGATTTGGGGGACTCAAGGAGGAAATATCTGTAAAATAGGATGCCCAGCACATGGTGGGCACCTAGAAAATTGCAACCATTGGTAGTAACATTTGGTGATTCACCTGTGTGGGGGCAGTGGACACTGGAAGGAGCTTCTCATGCCTTGGGGGAGAGTGAGAACTGGTTTGGTGAGAAGAGGCCATCTGAGGATAGGAGCGGAGGGAAGGACCTCCCCATGGGGTTCAGCCCTTAGTGGGGATCCATCTGGAGAACACCAGCAACTGTCAAGATGGAACTTCAAGAACTCATGACCTCTTGAGGTAGATAGTAAAAGAGAGCTTAGACCAGGAGTTAAGACCATCAGATGGGGGAGCAAAAATGAAGGGGGACCCAACCCTGGCCAGCAAGGAACTTTGACTGGGACAGTGGCTTGATGTCCAGAAAAACACTCCAAACATGGTGACTGCCAGTGTCAACTGTGAGCCCAGGTCTCAGATCTCATAACACCCTGAGCTGTGACTCTCTGGACCTTCACCAGTCACTGCAGGGAAGGCAATCAGTGTTCCTTCAGTCTTCCAGCCCTGGTTCTAGACCCCAGTCTGTACACACACACACACATGCACACAGGCTCATATTCATATACATACACACTCACATACGCACATGTGCATATACACACATACACATGCAGTCACTCACATACAGACATTCATACATATGCACATATGCCCCTGTATACATGTACACACAAGCATACACACATATGCACATGTATGCACACACTGTCTGTCCCAGAGTCCTTGCTCACACCCCATCTCCAGCCTCAATTTATCCCATGGGCTAGACACTCAGCACTGTGCCCAGTCATGACCTTCCCCGCCCTCATTTACATACTGATTTCTCACCCTCGCCCCTGCGGTGCCTTAGCCTTCCCTTAGTAAACACTATCCAAGTCATCTTGGTTCTGTTACCAGACAGCTGATTGTGGAATTCCTTGGTACTTGTCTTCTTGAAGGAAAGAATTCAGCCGAGGGACCCAACAGAGAGTTAAAGCCACCAGGGGTTTTTATTTAGCAAAGGGAAAGGAATTCACTCCAAAGACATGGGAGTGGGTTGACCACCCACTGGGTTTTACACTGTGTCTTTTATGGGAGGTTATTTGGTTTCCTCCCTCCCATTTGGCTATTCTCACAGCATCCTTTGGATGTTTCCTGCTTCCTCCCCTTCAGCCTCTTTGCTCAAGTTTGTGTTTATCATTTTTCCCAATAGTGTCTCAGAGAAACCTACGTTAGGGCCAAAATCGTAATGTAAATGATACAATAATGATATTATCGTGGCCTCAGGGTCATTAGCGACAAGGTCTTCCTTAAGTGCATAGCTCCAAAATCGGAAAGGTCCCAGCAACCAGTATCTTTTGCCCATTAGTTTGTGCTGAACCCCGAAAGGGGTTGGTCTAAGGGAGATGGGCTGCCTCTGGGCGGAGACTGCTTGAGCCTCCCTTGGTGACAGGCTGGCCCCTGTCTTCTGCTCCTGCCTGACTGACTGCTGACTCTCACAGTCCCAGAGAGTGCTGCCCTGGTGCCTGGACTCCATTCACACCCCCCACTGGCTCCATCACCAAAGACTAGAGATGAGGAAGAGGAGGGAGATGCGAGACAGCTTGGAATTCCAGTTGCAAAGCCTGGTGGGCAGGGTGTAGAGGATGACCAGGATTAATATCTAAATGATTGCAACTGTGGGGCCCTTTCTCCCCAGGACTGGGCAGGGAGGGGCAGGCAGCCAAGATGAGCCGGGCAGATCTGGATGCCCTACTCCCTCTCTTCATGCTCTGTGACCTCAGAAAACTCCCAGCCTCTCCCAAGGAGGGGTACCTTCCCCCACCCCAGATCCCAGATGAGGTTTCAGGCACGGGGAGTGTTGACAAGCCCCCATTTGGCCACAGTTTCACTGCAGGACTGGGACATTGGATGGAGATGTGGGAAATGGTGGTGAGCAAAGCACCACTCCTAAAGCAAACCAGTCATCTTCAAAAGATGGAAATCGGTGAGATTAATGAGCCCGATTACTGCCAGCTGCTTAAAGGAACTTGAAGGCTTTTGATGTCAGTGCATTTATGATGACAGAGTAATTAGAGCTAATTAAGAAAAAATGAAGCTGAGACCGGTGCTGTTGGTTCATGCTGGCTGAGTCTCATGGTATCTCAGGTCCTTTCCAAAGTTTCAGGAAATGCTCTCAAGGGAGCAGCCTGCAGCCATTGCAACCTTTCTTTGCTCTCTAGAAATACAGGATGAACCAAGCAAGGACCAAGCTGTGGGGGAGGTACACTCGACTGTTTCTACCAACCCAGTAAGTGTGATGGGACACCGTGGGAAGAAGGAGGCTCAGTTGAATCCAAAATCACAACTGTCTTGCCTAGGTGAGAACCAGTTACAAAAAATTCTCTTTCAACCAGGTATGGGGAGGCATACAAAGTTAGCTAAGAGAGAGAAAACCCTTAGATTTTGTCCCGCAAAGATTGAGAAAAAGCTTCATCTTCACTGGAGAGATGCATCCCAAGGCGTAAATGGATGCAGCATGTTGCTCCGGATTGTGGTCACATAACAAGCAATTTTGCTAGTGGGTGAGTTGACTGTCCCACCCCATAAACACTCCTCCACTCCAGCTTCTGTGGCCAACCAGAGGCACAGATTTGCAAGTTGGCCAGCCAGGACTGGGCAGAATCAGTGGGAAACAAACATTCAAGATATGGAAGAGCAAGATGGATTGACAGCTCAGGGCAGCTCATGACCCTCAGTTTGTCTGCCCCTTCTCCCCTGATCTTCCCAGGGTTGATCGAGGAAACTACTCCCTTGGCATGATCCATAGGTCAACATAGGGAAACCCCAACATAAGAAGAGTAGCTCCCCAATGCCCCACCCACCATGAGCTTTCTGATCCTTGCTACCAAAAATAGAACCCTTCACCCACCAGAAGAAACCCAGCCTAAAATGAAAATTCCTCCAGACTCTCATGGGGCATGAGAACCAAAATTGTAACTCAAAAGTGAAGGCTACTACTCCTCATTCAGCCATCCTGCAGTAGACCCAGTCCTGGGGCCTGCCGTGGCCCTTATCTCCCTCCCTGGGCAGGCCCAGGTGGGCCAGGGGCAGGGTGGAGGCCTCCGGGGCTCAAAGCAGGGCAGATTTTTATCAAAGTCAAAATACAAAGAATAAATTCTAAAGCCCATTTCTGAAAGACCTACCCCCACCAGATGGAAATAATATGCGCCTCTCAACCGTTTCATTATGGCCAGCCTATGTTCGCAGAGATCTTAAAGGCAAGAGCAGAGTGAAAAATAAAACACATAGCTCATAAATATAAAAGTCAGATTCTTCTCCAACAGGCTGAGGAAACCAAAGTCCGCGTGCTAATCCCACCGCTCGCCCCTGTCAGCTGCTTCCCCGGACGGGTCCCTCTGCCTTTCTGGGCCAACTTGCTCATCTGTAAAGCAGCAGAGTGGCACCACATGGTTTTTTAAGTTTCATCCACTTCCATGAATCTGAAGTTCTGCACCCACCTCTGATTCTTAAGTGCTTTTGCTTAAGTGGAATCACGGGGACAGGGTGGAAAACCCTATGAGAACCAATGGATGTATTTCTTGGCTAAAAAGAACCATTTATTCTGGAAAATGAACAACATCCTGAAAGCACATGTTTCGGGGCTAGGAGAGACATGCGAGTCCAATTAAAATATTTAAGCTAGTTTTCTGTCTTCAGAGAATCACAAAGTCTAACTACATACACATGCCGCATTTTTCTGAGGCTCGTGATGAGGTTTTTGCATGAGTTGTTTTGGATTCGAATTTTATTGGATCAATACCAGGTGTGGGTTGTGTAATCAAAATTGTTTTGAAAAAAAGTTTCTGGCGTGCTATTCTTTCTTTATGGTTCCTCTGCCTTCTTTTTATTTCTTTAGCCATTTTAAGCATGCAGGACTTATTCTGTAGTTTCCTTCAGCCTGTTGCTCTACTATCTCAAATATTCTTGTTCCCATGATCAGAGGTAGAGATCTTCCCTGGCTATCGAGGTTGATGCTTTATCTCCATGGTACCAGAGCAGGCAACTAGGAATGCCGCTGGATGAGGTCTGCTGGGCTCTGCAGGAGAAATCGTGAAGAGGACGAGGCCTGAGGATGAGACTCTCTTCATGTTGATCCCTTCCACTTCTGAGGAGTGAGGAGACCAAACTAATGTGTAAGAGGGCTAAAGACCCCCGTATCTTCAGCCAGCTAAGTAGTTCCTCAGTAGCAGGAGTATATCTGTTAAGAGACAGTCTGAACTGCTGTAACAAAAAGACCCACAACATAATGGCCCCACCAAGTTTGAGTCATGTTTATTTCCCACTGAACAATCCAGAGAACTCCTCCAGGCTAAGAAGGCAGCTCTGCCAGCCTCACCATGCAGCTTCCCAACTGCGTCCAAAGCAGCTGCCCCAGCTCCTACCGTCATATCTGCCTCCTAGCCAGCTGGGAGGGGGAAGGAGCAAGGCAAGAGCATGCCCATTTATTTTAAGATTGTATGATGAAGACTAGTAACTATCCACCAAAATCTGTTGCCCTTTATTTGTGATACTGTTTGCCAGCCTCCTTGTAGCTGGTTATGGCCATGGGGCAAAATTCTCTCTGCTAGAATGTACGTAGAAATGGCACCCCTTAATTCCGCAAAATGCCCCATTTCATTGGCTGATGCTCAAGTCATATGGCCCCACCTACCTGCAAGGGAGGCTGGGAAATGTAGCCTAACTGTGTGCCCTACCACAGGCTCCCCCTGCCTCCATCATTCAAATGAACCTATGCAAAAGAGAGGGAACCAATGCTCACAGTACACACACCATAAATCAGTAGCTGTTACATCGGGTGTACATATCAGTTTAATTAATTCTGTATAGTAAGAATAATAATTTCCATTTTGTAAATGAGGCTCAGATAGCTTAAGAAATTTGCTAAGCAGGGCCATGACACAAGCACAGGGCCCTCTTCACAGCCCTTGCACTTTTCTCCACACCAGAACATCTCTGGGCTCTTCCTATGCAAAGCACCCTCTTCTGCCCCATGGAAGGGGCTGCTTTACCTCTTCTCACTGATTCACACACTGACTGTCTGATGGGCCCCGGGGCCACTGTTGTAACATAAAGGTGCTCCCTGGGAAGATATTTGCCATCCAGATGAAGGCAGGAAAGTGATCCAGAAAGGGGTCCAGAGCTTTTTGAGTCAAGGTCTGCAGAGGACACAGGTCCAGCAGGTCCATCACCCTTCAAGAGACCACGAACTTGTCATGCAAAGGTATGGAAGGGAAGGGGTCAGAGGCGAGGGTGTTTACAAAAGCAGGATGATGGGGAGGGAGGTCGTGACAGAAACCTCCTCACCCACAGATACCCACAGCAACACCTTCTTCATCTCAACCACAGTCCCTTCATACAATACAAGTCCCAGCCTCTCCTGCGGGCCCTGGGGCTACCACGGTACAATTCCAGGGAGAGTGTGCTGAGCTACTGGCTGCATGAAAGGAGCATCTCCCTGATTTTGAGATGCGTGTGTTCTGTTTCAGCCTCATTATTAGTTTGTGAACCACAGTAGTCAGTCCTCCATGCAGCCCAGGATGGGAAAAGCTGAAACAGGGTCATTCATTCAGTCATTTGTTAGGAGGCAGATTAGCACAGACTCCAGAGACAGACTGAGTTCCAAACTCCGCTGCAAAACTTACCAGATGTGTGACCTTGGGAAAACCAATTAACCTCACTGGGGCTTAGTTTCCTCATTGGTAAAATGGGTAACAGTCCCTACTGGTTCCAGGAGACATCTGGACTATGCTGCATCTCAGGCTTAAGGCCTTTTTGGCAAGCAGCTCTCCTGTCTTCTTCTGGAAAGGCAGGAACTAAAGAGCACCACCAATGTTCCCCATCACAGCACCCAAAGCTCTGGATGTTCTGCTCATTTATCCTTGTTACACTGAGGGAAGGAAGGGAAAATATAAAATGCTTTGCATAACTCCTTTATCTTGCTCTTTAGCTTGAAAAATTATACATACTTGCTCTTTTGTTATATTCTTATTAGATAGTAGATGAAGTCTGCCTCCTAGGGCCCCAAAGCCACCATGGCTGGTCCTCTAAAATCTAGAGGTCATCCCCCAGGAAGGCCAGGTCCCAGCTTGTCCCATAGACAAAACTCTAATTGTCTTTGTCCCGCTCTACTATTCAGACTTTGGGGAGAGGCGGGATGCATCCAATAAAAGGCTGATGAACCAGGAAGAATATTATCTCATTTCGTAATGTTATCTTGAATAGACAATAAAAGGGACTCTGTTGAAAATCCTGTTGGTTGTCGTGTCTACATCTTAGTTCAGAATCTTTTGCTCACTGTGTTAGAAAAAGACATTAATTAGGACCTGGCAAAGTAATGGGGCTTCCCCTGATCTCTGACAGAATGTCCCAGAAGCCATCCCGGCTCTGGATGTAAGGGCTAGATGATGAGTAGGTCACATAGTTCTTGGAAGGGGCCTCAACAGTGCAGTACTTGATGAACAGCAGCAAGTGTGTCATCCAGTAAATGTAGGTGGAGTGCCGGCTGTGTGCCCACTGCCCCTGCCCTCAGGAGGTCACAGTCCAGACACCCCCCAGGGGAGGCAGCTAGAGGAAGAGGACAGAGAATGTCCCCCAGGGCTGTACCACTAATGGGGAATGGGAGCCAGTCAGGCAGAAGGATGCCGGGAGAGAGCCGCTGAGCACTTGGGGGAAGCCAGGTTGTTTCCAAAGAATAGGAGCAGAGACTGCTGGCGGAGGTGGGAAGTGGGGATTGGCCTGAGATGAGGTCCCCAAGCAATAAAGGAGAAAGAAGGGGAACTTACAAGAAAATGAGTGGAGAGGAATATTGGTGAGAGGGGAGCTGGGACTAGAAAGAAGGGAAATAAAGGAGTAGCAGAAATGGGCATGTTTTCTTCTCCCCAGCATTGGAAGACGCAAGGGAGCGTCCTGCATTGATCGCCTCAATGCTCAGCTCACCCACTAAGGTCGGGTGAGGCCACAGGGAGCACCCAGTGGGTCCTGCTCTGTTCCACTGGGCTCAGAATGTGGCAGCAAATGTGACTGACAGCAATAAAGACGCTGATTTTCACAGATAATAGAATCCTGGGAGTTAATGGTGCTAGATTTGATGCAGTGGTTTAAACATGTCATCAAAGACAACAGACTCCTCTGTCTTCCTGTTTTGTCATACCCAGGACGTTGTTAGCTTTCTGTCCTTGAGCTTGTTCACCTCGCAGTCACAAAATGGCAGTCACATTCAAGGCAGAAAGATTTAAAATATGGCAGGAAAGGAGCTTTATTCCTATAGCATCCTTTTTTATTAGGAAAAAGCATCTTCCCCAGAAGCCCCCAGCCACTTGTCTCTTATTGGCCAGAGTAAGTCTCATACCCACCCATAGACTAGTCACTGACAAAGAGCAAGTGGATTATCACAACTGATCTAGGGAACATGAGGTTCCTGCCCTAGGGTCAGGGGCAGGTTTACTTTCCCTAAGTACCTTGCTACTACCTGTAAATGGAAGAAAACTGGAACCTGTTAACACAGAAGGATGGGGTAAGAATGGCTGTTGAGTGGCCTGCCTCCTTGTGGGGGGTTGTTCCTGCCTGGAACTAATGCTTCAACTCCCTGGGTATTGAGGGGATTAGAATAGCCATCCCCAGGAAAACAGAAAGTGTCCCCCCAGAGGCAGAGAGAGCAGGAATGGGCCTTGCCCAGCATTATTTATCTAGAACCTGGCAAAAAACTCCCAGCCTCCCAAGACCACATTTTGTTTTGGATTTTTTTTTAACTGTGGTAAAATACAGATAACATAAAATTTACCACCTTAACCATTTCTAAGTGTACAGCTCAGTAGTGCTAAGTACCTACACATTGTTGTACAACCATGTCCAGAACTCTTTTGTCTTGTAAAGCTGAAACCCCATAGCCATTTAACAATAACTCCACATCCCTTCCTCCCCAGCCCCCGGCATTCACCATTCTACAGCCTGTTTCTAGGAGTTTGACTACTCGAGGTCTTTCATATAAATGAATCTTCACATACATCCTTCATATATGCACTTGTCTTCTTGTGACTGGCTTATTTCACTTAGCATGATGTCCTCGGCTTCATCCATGTTGTAGCGTGTGTCAGGATTTCCTTCCTTCTTAAAGTGGAATGATCTTTCATTGTATGTGTAGACCACATTCTGTTTATTTATGCATCCATCAGTGGACGCTTGGGTTCCTTCCTTCTTTTGGCTATTGTGTATAACACTGCCATGAACAAAGCTGTCCGACTATCTCTTTGAGATCCTGGTTTCAGTTTTTTTGTATATATATTTAGAAGTGAAGTTTTTGGATCATACAATAATTCTATTTTTTTAATTTTTTGAGAAACTGCCACACTGTTTTCCATAGCGGTTGCACCATTTCACCTTCCCACCAACAGTGCCCCAGGGTTCCAATCTCTCCATACCCTACCCAACCCTTGTTATCTTCTGTGCTTCTTAAAGAGTAGCCATCCTAAGGGTACAAGGGTATGAGGTGGCACCTCACTGTGGTTTGGATTTGCCTTTCCCAAGGGGCGAGTGGTGCTGAGCATCCTTTCCTGTGCTGCTTGGCCATCTGCATGTCTTCTCTGAAGAAATGTCTATTCAAGTCCTCTGCCCATTGTCTCTTTGCTGTTGCTATTGTGGAATTGTAACAGTTCTTACATTTATTTTTAATGACTTTGGAATGCAAATTTGGAGGAGGCCTCTTCTTTTCCAGCTGCCATCACAATGACTGTTACATTGACTGTCTTCTGCATCAGAGACCAAATTCAGCCAGTGCTCCAGTTTCAAATTCAGCCCAATTCCTTGGGCTGGCATGCTTCCCACCCCCCAGAAATGCTGCCTGTGGCAGGACAGGGCCCACTGGTTCGGGGACCTCTGGCCCTGGGTTTCAGCCTGTACCTGAAGTCACTCTGCCAGGCCCTCTCTCCTCTGTAGGACCATCCTGCAGCTGGGAGTCCAGGACAGGGCACTCTACACTGAGACTGAACATACAAATAGATATTCGCCAGACCACATATAAAAGCAGAACACTGATCCGTGGTCGGCAGCAATCAGTCCAGGAAGCCAAACGATGCCTCCTGTAGCCTTCAGCTTAAAACAGCCAGAGCTCAATCAATAACTTAGAGCTTCCCGAATTGTTGTTCCCCCTTACAACTTGGGGCCAACTGGGGAAAGCCAAATACAGGGCCCTGACTGATCATATAAGATGCACCATTTGTAGTTAGCCTGCCATCATGCTTCCCCACGCCAATGGCCTCCAACCCCTTTTCCATCATAAATCTTTCCAGCTTTGAGTCTCTCCCAAACACATGCAATGGTAGTTGACTCGAAGCTCTGAATCAATAGCCTTTGTTTGTTGTTTTTTGGGGGTGATCTTCATTTATTTCCATAGCACACATGACTTTGGAGAGGTTGGTAAGCTTCTGTGGGCTTTAGTAGCCTCCCTACAAAATGGAGAGATTCATAAAAGTACGTATATTATAGAGTGGCTATGAGGAAGAAATAAAGCTGTTTGTGTGGAACACCTGGCTAAACCCCAGCACATAAGAAGCACACTTTTATTATTTTTTTATTATCATCATCTTCAGTATCACCTCTTACATAATCCTTTGGGAAAGCTGCATTGGAGATTGTCGGTCCCAATTCACAAACGAGGAAACTGAGGCTCAGAAAGGAAAGGGGTTTGCGTGTCATGAGTTCCTGCTAACCTGAGGGTAAAAATAAGGGTTTTGTGTACTAAACCAGGGCATCTTTCACTACACCGCATTGCCTCCTCATCTGAACAGAGGAGGTCTTCAGTTTGGAATAACACATGTATAGTGACATCTCCACAGACAATAGAGGGATTGTCTCTGTCTGCTTAGGCTCCCAAATGAAATGTCCCAGACTGCATGGCTTGAGCAGAAATGTATCGTCTCATAGCTCTGGAGGCTGGAAGCTCAAGATCAAGGTGTCAGCAGGGCTGGTTTCTGCTGAGGTCTCTCTCTTTGGCCTATGGATGCCGCCTCCTCCCTGTACCTTCATGTCATCTTTCCTCTGTGTTGGTCTGTGTCCAAATTTTCTCTTCTTATAGGGACACCAGTCATACTGGATTGAGGCTACCCGAAGGACCTCATTTTAACTTAATTACTTCTTTTAAGATTTTATCTCCAAATATTGTCACATTCTGAGGCCCTGGGATTAGAACTTCAACATCTGAATTTGGGGTCCACAATTCAGCTGCTAACAGGGGTTAAGAAGACAGAGTACCCTGCTTGCCAACTATGGGATCTTCAGCAAGTTACTTCACTAGTCTGTGCCCAATTTTCTCAGGTAAACTAGGCTGAAAGATAGTGACTACCTCATAGGGTTACTGTAAAATTAAACAAGTTAGACAGTGTAATTCATAGAAACACCTCTGGCGTAGAAAAAGTACAGTATCAATGTTAGCTATTATAATTATCGTTGTTATCACTAATGATTAGCACTCTTGCCCAAGAATGGGTATACTTTTATGGAATCACCTTCTCCAAGCTGACATTTTTTAAATAATCATAATGAAAACAATACCATAATGCTACCATGGACTGGTCTTAATAGACATCAGCCTTTTCATGCTCAATCACCATGAGTTGCAAGGAATGCTATGGTCTCTAAATTGTCTCAGTTTTTAAAAGGCCAAAAGGATTTTCCAGCAGGTCCCAGCTAGACATATAAGGAAAATGGTAGATAAAATTAAAATCAATCTCCAGGAACAAAACGATACTAAGAGAACTATGTGACCAATCGAAAAGGAACAATATCCGTATCATAGGGATACCAGAAGAAGAAGAGAGAGGAAAAGGGATAGAAAGTCTCTTTGAAGAAATAATTGCTGAAAACTTCCCCAAACTGGGGGAGGAAATAATCGAACAGACCACGGAAATACACAGAACCCCCAACAGAAAGGATCCAAGGACGACAACACCAAGACATATAATAATTAAAATGGCAAGGATCAAGGACAAGGAAAGAGTTTTAAAGGCAGCTAGAGAAAAAAAGGTCACCTATAAGGGAAAACCCATCAGGCTAACATCAGACTTCTCGACAGAAACCCTTCAGGCCAGAAGAGAATGGCATGATATATTTAATGCAATGAAACAGAAGGGCCTTGAACCAAAGATACTGTATCCAGCACAACTATCATTTAAATATGATGGTGGGATTAAATAATTCCCAGACAAGCAAAAGCTGAGGGAATTTGCTTCCCACAAAGCACCTCTACAGGGCATCTTACAGGGACTGCTCTAGATGGGAGCACTCCTAAAAAGAGCACAGAACAAAACACACAACATATGAAGAATGGAGGAGGAGGAATAAGAAGGGAGAGAAGAAAAGAATCTCCAGACAGTGTATATAACAGCTCAATAAGCGAGCTAAGTTAGGCAGTAACATACTAAAGAAGCTAACCTTGAACCTTTGGTAACCACGAATCTAAAGCCTGCAATGGCAATAAGTACATATCTCTCAATAGTCACCCTAAATGTAAATGGACTTAATGCACCAATCAAAAGACACAGAGTAATAGAATGTATAAAAAAGCAAGACCCATCTATATGCTGCTTACAGGAAACTCACCTCAAACACAAAGACATGCACAGACTAAAAGTCAAGGGATGGAAAAACATATTTCAGGCAAACAACAGTGAGAAGAAAGTAGGGGTTGCAGTACTAATATCAGACAAAATAGACTTCAAAACAAAGAAAGTAACAGATAAAGAAGGACACTACATAATGATAAAGGGCTCAGTCCAACAAGAGGATATAACCATTCTAAATATATATGCACCCAACACAGGAGCACCAGCATTTGTGAAACAAATACTAACAGAACTAAAGAGGGAAATAGACTGCAATGCATTCATTTTAGGAGACTCCAACACACCACTCACCCCAAAGGATAGATCCACCGGGCAGAAAATAAGTAAGGACACACAGGCACTGAACAACACACTAGAACAGATGGACCTAATAGACATGTATAGAGCTCTACATCCAAAAGCAACAGGATACACATTCTTCTCAAGTGCACATGGAACATTCTCCAGAATAGACCACATACTAGCTCACAAAAAGAGCCTCAGTAAATTCCAAAATATTGAAATTCTACCAACCAATTTTTCAGACCACAAAGGTATAAAACTTGAATAAATTCTACAAAGAAAACAAAAAGGCTCACAAACACATGGAGGCTTAACAACATGCTTCTAAATAATCAATGGATCAATGAACAAATCAAAATAGAGATCAAGGAATATATAGAAACAAATGACAACAACAACACAAAGCCCCAACGTCTGTGGGATGCAATGAAAGCAGTCTTAAGAGGAAAGTATATAGCGATCCAGGCACACTTGAAGAAGGAAGAACAATCCCAAATGAATAGTCTAACATCACAATTATCGAAACTGGAAAAAGAAGAAAAAGTGAGGCCTAAAGTCAGCAGAAGGAGGGACATAATAAAGATCAGAGAAGAAATAAAGAAAATTGAGAAGAATAACACAATAGCAAAAATCAACAAAACCAAGAGCTGGTTCTTCGAGAAAATAAACAAAATAGATAAGCCTCTAGTCAAACTTATTAAGAGAAAAAGAGAATCAACACAAATCAACAGAATCAGAAATGAGAATGGAAAAATCACGACAGACTCCACAGAAATACAAAGAATTATTAAAGACTACTATGAAAACCTATATGCCAACAAGCTGGAAAACCTAGAAGAAATGGACAATTTCCTAGAAAAATACAACCTCCCAAGACTGACCAAGGAAGAAACACAAAAGTTAAACAAACCAATTACGAGCAAAGAAATTGAAATGGTAATCAAAAAACTACCCAAGAACAAAACCCCGGGGCCGGACGGATTTACCTTGGAATTTTATCAGACACACAGAGAAGACATAATACCCATTCTCCTTAAAGTGTTCCAAAAAATAGAAGAGGAGGCAATACCCCCAAACTCATTCTATGAAGCCAACATCACCCTAATACCAAAACCAGGCAAAGACCCCACCAAAAAAGAAAATAACAGACCAATATCCCTGATGAATGTAGATGCAAAAATACTCAACAAAATATTAGCAAACAGAATTCAACAGTATATCAAAAGGATCGTACACCATGAACAAGTGGATTCATCCCAGGGATGCAAGGATAGTACAACATTCGAAAATCCGTCAACATCATCCACCACATAAACAAAAAGAAAGACAAAAACCACATGATCATCTCCATAGATGCTGAAAAAGCATTCGACAAAATTCAACATCCATTCATGATAAAAACTCTCAGCAAAATGGGAATAGAGGGCAAGTACCTCAACTTAATAAAGGCCATATATGATAAACCCAAAGCCAACATTATACTGAACAGCGAGAAGCTGAAAGCTTTTCCTCTGAGATCGGGAACTAGACACGGATGCCCACTCTCCCCACTGTTATTTAACATAGTACTAGAGGTCCTAGCCACAGCAATCAGACAAAACAAAGAAATACAAGGAATCCAGGTTGGTAAAGAAGAAGTTAAACTGTCACTATTTGCAGATGATATGATATTGTGCATAAAAAAACCCTAAGGACCCCACTCCAAAACTACTAGAACTGATATCGGAATACAGCAAAGTTGCAGGATACAAAATTAACACACAGAAATCTGTGGCTTTTCTATACACTAACAATGAACCAATAGAAAGAGAAATCAGGAAAACAATTACATCCACAATTACATCAAAAAGAATAAAATACCTAGGAATAAACCTAACCAAAGAAGTGAAAGGCCTATACCCTGAAAACTACAAGTCACTCTTAAGAGAAACTAAAGGGGACACTAACAAATGGAAACTCATCCCATGCTCATGTCTAGGAAGAATTACTATCGTCAGAATGGCCATCCTGCCCAAAGCAATATACAGATTTGATGCAATCCCTCTCAAATTACCAGCAACATTCTTCAATGAACTGGAGCAAATAACTCAAAAATTCATATGGAAACACCAAAGACCCCGAATAGCCAAAGCAATCCTGAAAAAGAAGAATAAAGTAAGGGGGATCTCACTCCCCAACTTCAAGCTCTACTACAAAGCCATAGTAATCAAGACAATTTGGTACTGGAACAAGAACAGAGCCACAGACCAGTGGAACAGATTAGAGACTCCAGAAATTAACCCAAACATATATGGTCAATTAATATTTGATAAAGGAGCCATGGACATACAATGGGGAAATGACAGTCTCTTCAACAGATGGTGCTGGCAAAACTGGACCGCTGCCTGTAGGAGAATGAAACTGGACCATTGTCTAACCCCATACACAAAAGTAAATTCAAAATGGATCAAAGACCTGAGTGTAAGTCATGAAACCATAAAACTCTTAGAAAAAAACATAGGCAAAAACCTTCTAGACATAAACATGAGTGACCTCTTCTTGAACATATCTCCCTGGGCAAGGAAAACAACAGCAAAAATGAACAAGAGGGACTATATTAAGCTGAAAAGCTTCTGTACAGCAAAAGACACCATCAATAGAATAAAAAGGAACCCTACAGTATGGGAGAATATACTTGTAAATGACAGATCCGATAAAGGCTTGACGTCCAAAATATATAAAGAGCTCACACGCCTCAACAAACAAAAAACAAATAATCCAGTTAAAAAATGGGCAGAGGAACTGAACAGACAGTTCTCCAAAAAAGAAATACAGATAGCCAGCAGACACATGAAAAGATGCTCCACATCGCTAATTATCAGAGAAATGCAAATTAAAACTACAATGAGATATCACCTCACACCAGTAAGGATGGCTGTCATCCAAAAGACAAACAACAACAAATGTTGGCGAGGCTGTGGAGAAAGGGGAACCCTCCTACACTGCTGGTGGGAATGTAAATTAGTTCAACCATTGTGGAAAGCAGTATGGAGGTTCATCAAAATGCTCAAAACAGACCTACCATTTGACCCAGGAATTCCACTCCTAGGAATTTACCCTAAGAACGCAGCAATCAAGTTTGAGAAAGACAGATGCACCCCTATGTTTATCACAGCACTATTTACAATAGCCAAGAATTGGAAGCAACCTCAATGTCCATCGGTAGATGAATGGATAAAGAAGATGTGGTACATTTACACAATGGAATACTACTCAGCCATAAGAAGAGGGCAAATCCTACCATTTTCAGCAACATGGATGGAGCTGGAGGGTATTATGCTCAGTGAAATAAGCCAAGCGGAGAAAGAGAAATACCAAATGATTTCACTCATCTGTGGAGTATAAGAACAAAGGAAAAACTGAAGGAACAAAACAGCAGCAGAATTACAGAACCCAAAAATGGACTAACAGGTACCAAAGGGAAAGGGACTGGGGAGGATGGGTGGGTAGGGAGAGATAAGGCGGGGGAAGAAGAAAGGGGGTATTAAGATTAGCATGCATGAGGGGGGAGGGAGAAAGGGGAGGGCTGTACAACACAGAGAAGACAAGTAGTGATTCTACAGCATTTTGCTATGCTGATGAACAGTGACTGTAAAGTGGTTTATAGGGGGGACCTGGTAGAGGGGAGAACCTAGTAAACATAATATTCTTCATGTAAGTGTAGATTAAAGATTTTTAAAAAAAAGAAAAAAGAAAGAAAGAAAGAAAAGGGGTTTACTCCTTGATAGGATAAAACTAATGGTAAATCAATGATTAATGCATGCTTTAAATATCCTTAATTTTGATCACTTAAAGGGTGTCAGATGATCGGCTATGGAGGTACACTTTTCTGATAATATTCCTTTCTCTTAAAAAAAAAAAGCAATTCTTGTGTGGTGACCTCCAATGAGTTCTGCACAATGGTATAAAGGGCATATCAAAGTGTGGGCAAAGGGTCTGTTTGTGTTTATACAGAAGATCAAAGCCTAATTTGGCTACCCAGAAAATGAACTAAGATACAACATGAAGAAGAACTTCCAACATCAGCACTCTATGGAAGACTCATACCAGAAGATGATCATCAAAAAACCTCCACAAAGATCCAGGCGATGCTGCAGTTGTAGCTGCATCCATCCCACCGTTTACTGGACTTGCCATTGGAATAAAGAAGGAGATATCTAAGCTGGCCTGTGCATACAGTAAAACAACAAATCTGACTGGATCTATACTGTCGGAACTCAACCAAGAATTAGGAGAAGTGCAAGTTGTAGTGCTCCAAAATCTTACGACTACAGACTATCTACGGTTAAAAGAACATATGGGATGTGAACAGTTCCCAGGAATGGGTTGTTTTAATTTGTCTGATTTCTCTCAGACTGTTCAAGTATAGTTGGACAATATCCACCATATCATAGATAAGTTTTCACAAATGCCTAAGGTGCCTAACTGGTTTTCTTGGCTTCACTGGAGATGGCTGGTAATTATAGATCTGCTTTGGTTATGTAACTGTATTCCTATTATATTAATGTGTGTGCACAATTTAGTTAGTAGTTTAAAACCCATACATGCTTAAGTTACTCTACAAGAAGATATGTCAAAGAAATAATCAATCCTCCCATGTTTTTTTCCATCTATTACCTCTATAGCTTTTCTTCTTCCTTCCTAATTACAACTCTTAAATAGAATTCGTGCCTCATATCGAATTTACCGAGTATCATAATTCCTCCAAGTGGTAAAGATACCTCAAGACAAGTGCTGGGCATAGGAGCCACAGGGCATAAATCTGCAAAGAAGTAAAAAGCTAACCTTTTCAAACAACATGGCTTCTCTCTCACTTACCAACTTTACATATCCCTGTATGACCCCGGAAGATGACTGGTTAGCCAGAGACGGGTAAGATTCCTCAAGGGAGGAACAACCTAAGACAGGCACAGTCACAGGGGGGCCATCAGGTGAGAAATTGGGGATCAACAGTGGTGAAGCTTAGAACCTCACTCCCCCTGTTTTGAGAGAAATCTTCTGCATCCGTGGATGTTTTGTTGCCCTTGTCTAGCTTGGATTAATACTTAGTCTACAGGCACACACCTGATCATCTACAATTGCTCTCTTACAACACTAAACTATGTTTTCTACCTTTATCTTGCATCTACCTACCACGTCAGCATTTTATTAAAAATAAAAATAATAATAATAATAATAAAGGGAGAAATGTGGGATCCACATATAAATCAAGTATAAAAATCAAATGAATATTCATATTTGACCTGATTGTTTATAGTCATAATGTGTAATCAAAACCAAAAGTTTCTGTGATGACTGCCCTTGTACTGTTCACCATGTAAGAACTTATTCACTATGTAAGAATTTGTTCACCATGTAAGAACTTGTTCGTTATGCTTCAGAAGATTGGAGACTGATGAAAATTAGGCTTGAGATGGATTAATGATTGTGCATTTAGCACTGACTCCCCTGTACAGAATTTTATTGTTGTTAACAACCATTTGATCAATAAATATGAGAGATGCCCTCTCAAAAAAAAAAATTAAAATCAAAAGCTGCTGCTTGGTTATACCTAAGATTAGTGCTGATTATGGTCTTAGGATTGGCCTTACTTATTTGGAAGGAGACAGCATGGAGAGGCCAGATAATGGCTTGGAGACATCAAAAGGCCCATGGTCTTTAGTCCCCATCTGTCCAGCTCTCAGCTGTGCCAGGGAAAGACATACATTCTGAAGACACCATCATCTCTTGCTCTAGAGATAGAACTGGCCTCTCAGCATGGCCAGACCCCTCAAGGCATACCATTGTGTTCACCAACTGGCAGTAATGCCTGAAACTCCTCCATTCATGTCCCCTGCACAGTGGTTCACTTCACTGAGGCCAGCCATTCATGCCCTAGTGTGTTCTTAGGCAGAAACCATCCTCCCCACAGAGTGAATCATCCTGAATGTAACTTTAGCCTTCTCACACCACTCCTGTGTCACAAGCTCCCTTCCGAGGTGAGCACACAGTAGGCACACAGAAGAGACCTGTGGTTCAGTAAAAGAGAAAGAGGCAGGCTGGGAGAAGAGCAGAGCACAAACAAAGGCCTTTACCATCATCTCCCCCAGCTCAGATAAACCTAACAAGTCTTACAGTTCCAGAAAGAGAAATCTTTAACCCAATTATGTCAAACCCCACTGGATACATTTGATCCGGGAAAAATATCATCTCTGGCAATCATAAAGAATATTAAGGTATTAGCAGCCATCATTTTAGAATTGCACTGGAAGGGGAGCTGGAAATAATTGCACATCAGTTGCTCAAAAATCAGCAGTAAAAGAAATTTACATTAGTGTGTAAATTACCCTCCCAGCAATATAAATTAGGATTTTATGCCTCCTAATGACAATAGTACAGGCCCTGGCTGTGCTAAGCAGAGATTTCTTGGAAGGAGGAGAGGCTGTGCTCTGAATCCAGCAGGCGCCTGGGCCTGAGTGCTGAGCTGGGGAGCAGAACTGATTTGAATCTGACTGTCACCCGCCTGGAATGGGGCCCCGCAGGGAGATTCTCCAGCTCAGTGGAGCACTTGCAAGGCAATGCAAACCCAGGGCAGGCTCTGCAGAAAACAAAAAGTAATTTGCCTCCCTTGCCCCCACCAGCACAGTCAGCCCCGACTCCCAACCCTCCCTGGGAAACAGAATGCTCTGGATTTACTTCAAAAGCTGTGTTGTCAACACTTTTGTTATGAATGTTTGGTGGCTTTTTTGTTACAAACATTTGAGTTGCCGTTCTTCAGCTTTGTGGCAAAGCAACCTGAGAAGTTTATGATTGTGGACCACCTTTGCTGGAAGGGCCAGCAGAAAACACCTAGAAGCCTCCTTAGCATTGAGAGGCCAAGGTCCAGGGCAGGGAGGGTGAGTGGACAGGGTGGGGTAGGAGGAATGAGGGGCTCTTCCTGTGGCAGGTGAAAGAAGCCAAAGGCAGCTTCATTTCACAGGACAGGTGGCAGTAACATAAACGGCTGACTCTGGCTTCAGAGATAGAGGGTTCATGAGCTCACATAATGGAACACAAACTCTTATCAGTCTATCCATTCACCCATCTATCTATGTATCTATCCATCTAGCTATCCATCTATCTTTCAAGTTCTGTATACCACTGTGTGTTGCCTTCTTTCTCTCCTGTGACACAGAGTGACTTTTCCATTCAGGCAAGGAAGATCCTTGCCAAACAGCAGAAAAACGAAGCAGGCAAACAGAGCTGTTTCCGCTCCATCTGAGGGAAGGACTCTGATTGGCTCCTCTTGGTTCCATGCCCACTCCCTGGACCAATCACTGTTGAGAGGGGATGGAATATTACAATTGGCTAGGCTTGGGTCACATGTCTGCCAGCCACTGTCCTTTGGGTGGGCAGCAGTGGTGGTGGCAATGGTGGATTTGCCATCCCACCAAACGTGAAGAAAGGGTGAGGAGCATTCTCCCAATGGAAGTAGGGGTGCTAAGTCTTCTACCAGTGGTTTATCCAAAGCACCCCAAGAAATCAGGGATGGAACCAGAATCAGACTCCATCCTTCTGCTGTGGCCCTGAGTACTTTCTCCAGGCAGTGTGCCCAGTGGGGGACGTGGAAGTCTGGGGCAAAGGCTGATCTAGGGAAGAGGAAGCCTCCGCATGCGCCATCTCTCCACCATCTGGAGATGACCCATCAATGTTCTACCCTGCGGGAGAGAAAATGGAGCCCAGTGGGCCACACAGTCCAGCCCTGTGCTCAAACAGCCCGTGCTGATTCTAAACAGTTCCCCCAGGCCATCCAGAAGCACAGCCGGCCTTGGAGAGCCTGGCTAAGGAACTGTTCAAATTGCAAACGGGGTGAGGGAACAGAGCAAGATGTCAGGGCCACATCACATAAGCAGGGCCACAAACATGTCTGGAGATTCTGGAGATGGGAGTCGTGCTGCATGGTTCCCAGTGGTTAAAAAGAATCTTTCACATCACAGACTCCCAGCCTCTCCCAGGAAGAGGACACGTGGTGGGAGCCCCATTCCAGAGGCTCTAACACAGGGAGGGTCCCAGGCAAGGTCATGCTAAGGTCGTGGTTGAGGTGGGGCTAGAACCCATACCTCTAGATCCTCCCCAGAGCCCTTCCAGCCACCTGTCCACAAAGGAGAAATGGCAGCAATGTGGCACTTTCTGATCTACTGCCCTGCCCTTGTTTCAGTTGGATCAGAAGCCCTTTGAGGAATCCAGGGTGATAGAGAGGTAGGGAGGAAATGTGCCCCCTCCCTGGGAAGCAAGCAGCAGGGCTGGTGCCTGCTTTGCTGTTTACAAGCTCTGCAAGAACATTACTGAGGATTCTGGAGCCTCAGTCTTCTCCTCTGAAAAGTGGGGATACTGGTCCCTCCCACCCAAGCAGAAGTGAGGAGTGAGGAGAGGACCTGCGTGAGGGTCTAGGCCTGAGGACACAGGCTGCCTCTTGGCTCCCTGCCTCTCCTGGAGGCCAAAGCCAGCTCTTGCCCTCCACTTCCCCCAGGGGCGGAGAACCAGGCCCTGACTGATGGATGGATTAATTCATATGGAGACTAGACTAGGTCTCCGGGAAGATGTTTTCTGATGATGAAAAGTCCCTGGAGAATGAAATGTTATGTGTCAATGTGTCACTTGTCAACAAAGCCCAGCACTTTTCAGTGAAATAAGCATCTGATTCTGGAAAAACTTAATTAAAGCTGCTGTTGGCACTCAAGTGATTTACACCATCATTCCCAGCCTGAGCCTGGTGAGTCCCTGGGGAAACACCAATTACCTCCTGGGGATGTTGTGAAATTCTCAAAATACTCCTCTAAACAACATGAATCTTTAATTCATTTTAACTTAACAGAAAAAAAAGAAAGAAAAGAAAAGAAAATCATACCATGCAGCACTTTTTCCCCAAAAACCTCCAAAGTTTGGAGCCAAGTGAAACCTCAAAGAAATGGGAAGCTCTTTGCAAACAGGCCCAGGAGAAATTAATTCAAACTCATTTTCCATTTCAGCAAATACTGGTTGAAGGCCCACTGTGTGCTGGTCACAAGGCAAAATCCCAAGTCCACTCATTTCCCCTTTGACTTGAAAGGAAATGGGCCTTGTAAATAGGTGGCCTGAGTTGCCAACCTCTTGCGTGAACCCAGAACTGGCAAATGCCCCACATGGGAAAAATGGCTGCAGATTGCTAGCTCTCTTCTCTGCCATCTCCACCCCGACTATCTCAGCCCTGCTGGTCCTTGTAGCTTCCACACCTCTCCTGACTTTAAACAGATAGTTTTGGTATTTTTTCTAACTTTGCTCATTGTTCTTAGCAAGACTCAACCTGCTGCATACTATTCCATCCTCCCCAGAAGTGTCAGTTCGGAATTATATATCGGTGCCCAGGACATACAGTCCTGAGTTTCTTTGACATGAATTCATTCATTGACAACATTTATTATGTGACAGTTGATACCTCTGGGCCCATAACTTTGTGGGAAAGAGGATACCTTGCATCAGAGAGCAAATATGTGCCACTGAGGAATGCAGCCCTCCAACACCTGGATTTTATACTTCCAACCTCCAGAACTGCAAGAGGACAAATCTGTGCTGTTTCAAGCCACTGAGCTTCTGGCACTTCGTTACAGCAGCCCCAGGGCACTCAGTCAGCTCTGCTCCTCTAGATCTCCATGCTGTGACCCTCCACCTTCCCCACACTGGGACTTGATGAGCTGTCTGTCTGGAGACCATGGGTTCTCTCACCTTGTTCCACAGTTATCCAGGCTCATGCTGTGCCATGGCCACCGCAGACTGCAAACTCCCTGGGGGAAAAGCTGTGCCATGTGCCTCGGTGTGTCCTCCAGTGTCTGGCAGCAGGAAAAAGCCTGAGCAGCCCAGCTTTGGACACATCTGGGCATGAGTCCAGGCTCTGCCCCTTACTGTGTTGCTTTGGAAATTCTGCTTCCTCATCTGTGAAACAGGCAGAAGAATGGTACCTGTAGGAATGCTGGGAGGGTTTCATGACATGACGTTCAGCAGTAGTCTAAGGGTCAGTGACACCAGGAAGTCTGTCATTTTCCTGAGGCACTGAAATGAGTAGCTATTACCGCAGCCCCAGCATGCTGCCTGGTACTGCCTCATGGCAACTACTCCATCTTGTTGCTCATTTGATTCTCAGTCCCCATGACAACCCTGTAAGGTAGACACTGGTAATCCCATTTAACAGGTGTGAAAACTGAGAAAATTATTCATGACCTTGAGTCTGGAGATTCTATAAGGACGTGTTTACAACCAGACACTAAAATAAAGCCAGACCTTCTGGATTCAGATTCCAGCTTCACTACTTATTAGGGATATAATGTTGGGCAAATTACTTAAATGCTCTGTGCCTCAGTTTCCCCTTCTGTAAAGCAGGAACAATCATAGTATTTACCTCATAGGTTGTGAGAATTCAGTGACTGGTGATAGCTTGAAGGCTCCGTCCTTCCCCCTCCAACATAGGTTCTCAGTAAATCTCTGAGTCAACTGATGCCTACAAATCTTCTCTGGCTCTAAATCATGAAGTTCTCTTCTGTTTAACATCCAGCCATGTTCTAACAGGGACAACCACAGGTTTAGCCAAGGTCCCCAGACCTGTGAGAGTCCACTCTGGACCTCAGTTGCAAGGCCACGTTCTGCTGGGCCCCATTCCCTCCATTGCTAAAAATGCCAACTTGGAGTCAGGCTGCCAGCTCCAGAGAGTGGTGCACGTCAGAGTACCTTTGCTAAGGTTTCATGTACCAGCTGAGGACCAAAGCCGCACTGCTGTCGACCTCCTATGCAGCTCTCAGCACTGAGCACAGGGAGCTCCAGCTGCCAGCTCCTTGCCTGGCTCCTGCGGAGCCGGGATCACTGGAAGCCAAAACAAGCCTTCCCTACAGTTGTCCCCTGTCATCTCTGAGAGGGCAGGGACCCTTCTTCTCCTTCGTGTCACCAGAGACACAGGACATGCTGTACACAAGCAGCTCAAAAGATGCTGTAGGGAGAGATGGATGAATGGCTGGGTGGATGGATGGATGGATGGATGGACAGATAAATGGATGGATGGACAGACAGATGGACAGAAGGACTGACAGACGGACAGAAGGATGGATGGCTTAGTGAGTGAACAAATGAATGAGGGAACAGATAGAATAACTGCTTCCAGACAATTATCTTTGAGTACGAATGGGTTTGCTACCCTCTTTCAGTCTGAATTCCTAGAGAATAAAACATTTTATCCCCAAAGAAGAGAATGTTGAGGCTTCAAGGAATAGGCATGTGAAATAGTTGGGCTTGGAGAATGAAGTGAAGAGAGGAGACCCAAACCCACAAACCACATGTTATGAGACCCACACTGCCCCTAACGATGGTAAGAGCCGTGAGTCTAACTCTGCCTGACTCTTAACTCTACCAGGGACCTTATGGCTGCCACCCAGATTCTTAGAGAAACAGGCCTCAGTCCCCAGAAGCAGGGGCCTCAAAGCCATGAGTTACTCAGAACCCTAGGCTGGCCCCGGACTCAGACATCCTCAGCCACCAAAACAACCTAAACAGCCAAGATCACTCTGTCCTCTGTTTGAAGAGACATTCTAGGGCATGTCTCCAGCCCTGCTTTATCCATGGCTCAGCCACCTCTGTGGGAGGAAAGATGTGAATCCAGGAAAACTCATGAAAAGCATCCCTTTAAAGGAGTCCCATCACTCTTGAAAGGAGAAGATGTACAGAAATTAAGAATTAAGATGCCTAACTCAAAACTCCTTGGCCCAGTTCCACTTCTCACTGGCTCTATGACCTTGAGAAAGTCACTAAACTGTGCCTCAGTTTCCCCGCCTACAAAGTGAATGCAGTGGATTAAATGGCACAGCATCGGCAAAGCCCCACCCAGAAGCACCTGTGCAGAGTGGGTCTCCAGTGGCGGTGGCAGTGGCGGTGGTGATGATGTGAAGACGGTGACAGTGTGGCTCCTGGAGGGATAGCTAAGCCTGAAGCCAAATAACCACACAGAAGGAAGATGTAGTATGTGACTGTGGCATAATAGAAAAATACATTGGATCTCTGTGCTCGGTTCCTGGATCTTTGTTCTTGATTTCTTTGTTCTCAGTTGGAATTTCTTGAGCATGAGAGTGTCTTTCATAGACAAATACCAAATGATTTCCCTCATTTGTGGAGTATAACAATGAAGCAAAACTGAAGAACAAAACAGCAGCAGACTCACAGACTCCAAGAAGGGACTAGCAGTTACCAAAGGGGAGGGGTGGAGAGGGTGGGTGGGGAGGGAGAAGGGGATTCAGGGATATTATGATTGGCACATATGGTGTGGGGGGACTCAGGGGGGAGACAATGTAGCACAGAGAAGGCAAATAGTGACTCTGTGGCATCTTACTATACTGATGGGCAGTGACTGCAATGGGATATGGGGGGGACATGATAGCAGGGGTGAATGTAGTAGCCACATTGTTTCTTCATGCTAAACCTTCATAAGAGTGTATATCAATGATACCTTAATAAAATTAATTAATTTTTTTAAAAAAGATGTCTTTCATTATTGATAACAGTTTCCTTTCCACTCATGGTGGAGGGTCCCCTAGAAGAGCTTCAGGATGGGGACAGGGCTGCAGAAAAACCCTCTCAGTTAAAGGGCTGCAGCTTTCAGCCCCACTCCTGACCCCTGCGGAGGGATACAGGCCTGGAGTTTGAGTTCAGGCACTTGGCCAAAGATTTAATCAGCCATGCCTATGTAGTGAAATCCTAGATAAAAATTCTGAAACAATGAAGCTGAAAGAGCATCCAAGTAGGTGAACATGGAGGTGCTGGAAGGTGGGGTGCCAGGGAGGGCACAGAGGCTCAGCACCCCTCTCATTCCTTGCTCTCTACACCTCTTCCATTGGGCTCCCATTTGAGCTGTATCCTTTCTAATGAAACTATAATCCCGAGTATAGTGTTTTCCTCAGCTCTGAGAGTTGTTCTGGCAAACTGTCAAAACTGAGTGGGGGTTGTGGGCACCACAAATTTGTAGTCAACCAGGCAGCAGTATGCGGGGCTTGGGGTCACCCTAGACATGCAACTGGAGTCTAAAGTAGGGGCAGTCTTGTGGGCTGAGCCCTGAACCTGGGGAATCTGTGCTAACTCCGGGTAGTTAGCACCAGAGGTGAACTGAACTGTAAGTCACCCAGTTGGTTTCAGAGAGTTGGCGTAGGAGCAGAATGACGTGAACTGCAAGCAGGCAAGGAGCCTGGAGGTGGGGAACAAGCCCAGAGGAGCAGGAAGGGAGAGGAGAGCTCTGAGCTGAAGGCGTTCAAAGCCTCCTCCTCCTTCCCTTCCCTCTGCCTCTCCCCTCCAGGCTCCCCTGCCCCACCTGTGCTAAGTCCGAGGATGGATGTGAAGAGGAGATGTGGCCGGGGTCAGAACTAACCAGTGAGGGAGACCCCCAGGCCCCATTCACCTGTCCCAAATAAAGCGCAAGTCCCCCACCTCATTTTTCTGTACCATCAACAGCAGGCCTCTGTTCAGTCTGCAGACTAGAGATGCTGTGGAAAGCAGGTGTAGGACCAAGGACAGATAAGGAGAGACAGGCCTGGGAGGGCAAGTGCCCAAGGAGTGGGACTTATGCACCCAGCAATGTGACAGCTCAAAGATCTATTGCAAGGAAGATCTGTTCCATGACAAATTCCCCCCCAGAGTAAAACTCCCTTTAAGTGTTAACAGCAGATTCCATAAGAAAAAACATTTCTGTGAGCAGAGCATGTTCCTTGGGGGCCACTTTGCTTCTTGCTGTGTAGTTACGGCCCCCCAAGAGGGCTGTCTTGCCATCAATTGCTTGTTTCCAGAGAGCAGAGGCCCTGAGTTTGGTAGAACAGGGCAAACATCTTTCAGCCAGGCAGGCAGCAGGGAAAAGGGGGAGGGAGGGAGGGGAGCCAGCAGCCAACACAGTGCAGGGAAAAGTGGGTCTGGGAGACCTGGGCTGAAAACCCCAAAATAGTTTGATGTAGTCCCGCTTGTTTATTTTTGCTTTTGTTTCCCTTGCCTGGGGAGACATATCCAGAAAGAAATTACCAAGGCTGATGTTCAGGCATTTACTGCCTATGTTTTCTTCTAGGAGTTTTATGGTTTCAGGTCTTATATTTAGGTCTTTAATCCATTTTCAGTTTATTTTCATGCAGATATAAGACAGTGATCCAGTTTCATGTGGCTGTACAGTTTTCCTGACACCACTTATTGAAAAGACTGTCTTCTCTTCATTGAATATTTTTGCCTCCTTTCTCATAGTTATCAAATCACTATATTGTACCTCTGAAACCAATATAATATTGTATGTCAGCTATACATAAATTTTTAAATTTTTTTAAATAACAAAACTCCAATCTCTTCTGTAGCAGTGATGTGATGTAACACAGATCAGCCCTTCTCTCTGCCTTGGACTCCTCAGTGTCCAACTAGGGGTAACATTACCCATGCATAGAGTTGTTAGAGTATATAAAATAAAATGATCCATATATTTTAAATAATAATAAAGCTCCACCTAAGTTTCACATCTGATACAAAAAAATAACTCAAAATAGATCATAGGAATTTGACCCAGGAATTCCACTCCTAGGAATTTACCCTAAGAATGCAGCACTCCAGTTTGAAAAAGACAGATGCACCACTATGTTCATCACAGCACTATTTACAATAGCCAAGAATTGGAAGCAACCTAAGTGTCCATCAGTAGATGAATGGATAAAGAAGATGTGGTACATATACACAATGGAATATTATTCAGCCATAAGAAGAAAACAAATCCTACCATTTGCAACAACATGGATGGAGCTAGAGGGTATTATGCTCAGTGAAATAAGCCAAGCAGAGAAAGAGAAATACCAAATGATTTCACTCATCTGTGGAGTATAAGAACAAAGGAAAAACTGAAGGAACAAAACAGCAGCAGAATCACAGAACCCACAAATGGACCAACAGTTACCAAAGGGAAAAGGACTGGGGAGGATGGGTGGGTAGGGAGGGATAAGGTGGGGAAAAAGAAAGGGGGTAGTATGATTAGCATGCAGAATGGGGGGTGGGGGGAGGGGAGGGTTGTGCAACATGGAGAAGACAAGTAGTGATTCTACAACATTTTGCTATGCTGATGGACAGTGACTGTAATGGGTTTGTGGGGCAGTGGGGATTTGGTGTAAGGGAGAGCCTAGTAAACATAATATTCTTCATGTAATTGTTGATTAATGATAAAAAAAAGAAATGGGGGATTACTCCCTGATATCATAAAACTAACTGCAAATCAATGATTAATGCATGCTTTACATATCCTTAATTTTGATCTTTTAAAGGGTGTCGCATGATCATCTATGGAAGTACATTTTTCTGATAATATTCCTTTCTCTTAAAAAAAAAAAGCAGTTCATGTGTGGTGATCTCCAATAGGTTCTTCACAACGGTATAAAGGTCATATCAAAGTGTGGGCAAAGGGTTTGTTTGTGTTTATACAGAGGATCAAAGCCTAATTTGGCTACCCAGAAAACAAAATTAAGATACGATATGAAGAAGAACTTCCAACATCAACATCCTCTGGAAGAGTCATTCCAGAAGATGATCATCAAAAAACTTCAACAAAGATCCTGGTGCTGTTGCAGTTGTAGCTGCATTCATCCCACCAGTTCCTGGACTTGCCATTGGAATGAAGAAGGAGATATCTAAGCTGGCCTGTGCATACAGTAAAACAACAAATTTGACTGGATCTATACTGTTGGAACTCAATCAAGAATTAGGAGAAGTGCAAGTTGCAGCGCTCCAAAATCATGCAACTATAGACTATCTACTGTTAAAAGAGCATATTGGATGTGAACAGTTCCCAGGAATGTGCTGTTTTAATTTATCTGATTTTTCTCAAACTATTCAAATTCAGTTAGACAATATCCATCATATCATTGATAAGTTTTCACAAATG
The DNA here is from genome assembly GCF_040802235.1 of Manis javanica. Classification (NCBI taxonomy): domain Eukaryota; kingdom Metazoa; phylum Chordata; class Mammalia; order Pholidota; family Manidae; genus Manis; species Manis javanica. The sequence goes on along the minus strand of NC_133165.1, from coordinate 37,131,684 downwards.
CCTAGGGTACCTAACTGGTTTTCTTGGTTTCACTGGGTATGGCTGGTAATTGTAGGTCTGCTTTTGTTATGTATCTGTATTCCTATTTTGTTAATGTGCGTACGCAATTTAATTAGTAGTTTGGTAAAACCTATACATGGTTATGTTACTCTACAAGAAGATATGTCAAAGAAATAATCAATCTTCCTATGTTTTCTTCCGTCTGCTACTTCTATACCTTTTTTTCTTCCTTCCTAATTACAACCCTTTAGTAGAATTCGTACCTCATATCGAAAATTACCAAGTATCATAATTCTTCCAAGTGGTAAAGATACCTCAAGACAAATGCTGGGCATAGAAGCCACAGGGCATAAATCTGCAAAGAAGTAAAAAGCTAACCTTTTCAAACAATATGGCTTCTCTCTCACTTACCAACTTTGCATTTCCCTGTATGGCCCCTGAAGATGACTGGATAGCCATAGATGGGTAAGATTCCTCAAGGGAGGAACAACCTAAGACAGGCACAGTCACAGGGGGGCCATCAGGTGAGAAATTGGGGATCAACAGAGGTGAGGCTTAGAACCTCACCCCACCCTGTTTTGAGAGAAATCTTCTGCATCTGTGGATGTTTTGTTGCCCTTGTCTAGCTTGGATTAATACTTAGTCTATAGGCACACACCTGATCATCTACAGTTGCCCTCTTACAGCACTAAACTATGTTTTCTACCTTTATCTTGCATCTACCTACCACTTCAGCATTTAAAATTAAAATAATAATAATAATGGAGAAATGTGGGATTCACATATAAATCAAGTATAAAAATCAAATGAATAATCAAAAAAATCGGTCACAGGATTAAACATAAAACACAGAATTCTAAAACTCTTAGAAGAAAAAACAGGACAAAATCTTTGGGACCTAGGGCTCCCTGAAGAGTTCTTAGACATGCCACAAAAGCATGATCCATAAACGCAAAAAATTGATAAATTGAACCTCATCAAAATGTAAAGTATTTGCTCTGGGAAAGACCCTGCCAAGAGGATGAAACTACAAACTACAGTCTGAGTCCCATGGAGAGTGGGGAGCACCTGAGGGGCCAGAGGGCAGGGTCGGGACAGGACCTGAGCAGTGGAGGGAGCTAATGAGGGAACCCTGAAGACAAAACCTATTGCTACAGCTTTGCCCGGCATGCATCCTGGGCATGATGGCTTCTGCACACTTCTCCTCTCCACTATAAGTGTTGGAAAGCTTTGGTGTTTGTTAAAAGTGTCACCTCGGGGATGACTTACAGCATGTGAAAACCTCAGCACCTACAAAAGATACTACCAGTCTCTTAAGGGGCACAAGAGTCCCTATAAGTATTTGGATTAATGGGAGAGTTTTGAGGAGAAGCCCGGGGCTCAAGATTCCAGCTCAGCTACCCTGCTGGGCTGGGGTCCAGAATGGACGTGTGAGTTTCTGAGCCTCAGTTCCATCAAATGAAAGTTAGAGGTGATAGATCTCCCACAAAGTTGCTACGAAGGTTCAGGGCCTTCAGAGGATGCAGGCTGTACAAATATATCATGACTATCTGCAGGAGCCAAATAGCAATTACAACACTTAGGCAGGGCTCACTAGGTGCCAGGTATTTCTCTATATGCTCTATGCATCCTAACTCACTGAATTTTCTCAAGCAAACCATGAGGCAGAGACTACTCTTAATTCCATTTTTCAGATGAGAAGATGGAGGCACAGAGAAGCTAAGCAGCTTTCCAAGCTCACATGAGTCAAAGTGGCAAGGCCAGGATTGGATCCCAGGTAGGCTAACTCCAGAAACCAGGCAGTTTTTAAAGCTGCTCCTTGCTTAGTTGAACCCAGACCCACAAACACACATAAATAGTGTGGGTGAAGGTTGGGTTTCCATCTCAACCATCTACGGGAGAGTAGGCAGCAAAGCAGTGGCCTCTGACCTTACCTCAATCATCAGGTGACTGTGTGACCTTGAGATCAGGGTCACCATGTGCAGTTGTACAGGTTGTTTACTGCACAAAGTTGCCCACCATAGGGCAAGTGAGGGCTGAGATCCCACTTGCACTCTATTCACCAACCCTTGCTCCCTGGCACGGGGCTGTTTCTGCCCAGAAGGGACGTCTTTTCTAATTCTCACAGACAACTGAAGCAATCTTACTTAAATCAGCTTCTCCTCCTTTCTAAGTCTCTGTACCTGCAACATAACAGTGTCCTATTGAGATGGCCCTTACAGCTATGCAATTCTCTGACTCCACAGTGAATCACACTGTGAATCACACTGTGGACTCACCAAGGGGCTGTCTTGGCCACAGACTGCTTCTAAAACACTCAAGCTGGCTTTCCTAGACTACATCCCCAATGAGCTGCTCCCTTGCAGTCCTGAGAAGCTGTGAATTTTGATCACGTAACTTCCTCCTCACTGTTTCTACCAGGTTTTCATTATTTTGCTTGTTGCCACAGTTGTGCACCAAGAGGCACACAAAAGCTCCTGCTGGAATCACAGAACCCAAGAATGGACTAACAGCTACCAAAGGGAAAGAGACTGGGGAGAATGGGAGGGTAGAGAGGGATAAGGGCGGGGAAGAAGAAAGGGGGTATTATGATTAGCATGTATAATGTGGGGGGTGGGGGAAAGGGGAGGGCTGTGCAACACAGAGAAGACAAGTAGTGATTCTACAACATCTTACTATGCTGATGGACAGTGACTGTAATGGGGCTTGTTGGGGGGGACTTGGGGTAGGGGAGAGCCTAGTAAACATAATGTTCTTCATGTTATTGTAGATTAATGATAACAAAATAAAAATAATTAATATAAAAAAAAAAGCTCCTGCTGGCACAGAAAGCATCTGCTGGCGTTTGTGGGCAGCTGGTTGTGGGTGTCCAGCTGCAGAGATGTTTGCACTGAATCAGCTCCCACTCAGATCTGCGCACAGCTCTGCAAGCAGTAAGCCTTCCAAGACAGGGCAGCTGCGTGCAGTAGTAAAGTACTGGTTGGACTTCAAAAGGATGCTGTGGCAAGTGCAGGAAGAAATGATTTGGAGTGGAAAGGCCCCAGAAGCATTAATGCATCCCTCCTCTGATCATTGCTGAGTATCTCCAGTTTGTAGCTGGCACAACACAGTTTATTTTAGCCATTCCTTCTTTCCTTCTGTTCTTCCCACAAACATTTACCCAGCACCTCCCCTGTGCCAGGCGCTGTGTCAGTCTACACATGCCAGAAATCCAGGTCCCGTTCCAGAGGGCCCACACAGCAATGGGAGATAGAGATATTATCATCAAATCACTGCCATGCAATAGGGGGTGGTGTAGTTTTAGCAACCAGAAAGTCGTATGGTTGTTGAACACAGTCCCTGGATGCTGAATGAGATCAGGGCAAACATGGATCACAGAATCCATCAAAACTGGCTTTAGCTGCCCACTCCACTGTTCCCATTTCTCATTTCTAGAACGAAGATGCTAATAGGCCCTTATACATACTAGACCATTCTGGCTCACTGCAATTCCCTGCTATTTCCACCACCAGCCTATTTTTTCCATCCCAGAAAAGGATGGTGGCACAGTGGCCAGGCCTGGTAGGACCAGGCACAGTCATGAGCCACGTGGGACACTCCTGAAGGCTCTGGAAACACATGGGAGGAACACTTTGCAGGGAACTAGAGGTCCTCCATCAGCAGATCGTGCATCGGCAAGAGCTGGGAGATTCTGAGGACCATGAAGCCTGTTTATGAGTAAGGCTGGTAGAAAAAAAACTGCTCATGTGTATGGATAAGTCCATGTTCACTATGAGCTCCGGCAGTCCCCTGGAACACCCCTCTCCTCTCCTACGTACCTACAGCCCTCCCATTGCCAAGGTCAGGCCAGGCCCACTCCTAGGGATTTCTGCCCCACTGCCCCTCCTTCCTCTGAGGCCTTACTCGGATAGCATCGCAAAGGGAGCCTTTAGTAGGCCTCTTACACTGATGGCACATTCCCTCCCCCTGCCAGCTGACAGGCTCCAGGAAGGCGGGGACACCTCCTCCACCCCTGCCACAAAGCCTGGTATCAGAGACCCCCAGTGAGCTTGCACTGACCCAGCCCTCACCCCACACCTGCCCCACCTGGCCAAGCAAAGGGGCCCAGTTAAAACAGGGCCAATTAGGCAGCAGCTGAGAGTCCCCACAGAGACCTTCTGCCCTCCTCAGTTTGCGCAAGGAAGACTGGGTGTCCGTAGCCACGACCTCAGACCGTGGTCCACATTCGAATCAGATGAGAAATGGACCTTTCGTTAAATTATCAGGGTCTCAGTGACTTTCTTTCATGATCTCTGGCCCAACCTGGCTATTATGGGCTGAATTGTGTCCCCCCAGAAAAATGCATATGTTGGAGTCCTAACCTCCAGTACCTCAGAATGTGACTATAGTTGGAAATAGGGGCTTTAAATGGGTAATTAAGCTAAAATGATGTCCTTGGGGTGGGCTTTAGTCCAATATGACCGGTGTTCTTGTAAAAGGAGGAAATATGGACACAGATGTGCACAGAGGACAGGCCATGTGAGCACACAGGGAGGAGGCAGCCATCTGCAAGCCAAGGAGAGCGGCCCCAGGAGGAGCCACCCTGCCGACACCTTGATCTCAGACTTCCACAGAACTGAGATAACAAATGGTTTAAGTCATCCAGTCTGTGGTGCTTTGTTATGCAGCCTGAGATGACTAATATGCTGTGTTGTCTTTGAGTGGCTTTCCTATTGCAGGTCATAGATGAAAATGGCTGTTTGCAAAGGGCTTCTATTGCTTCTCCTGCTCTAAGTCCCAGGCTGGGAGAATTGACTTCCCTATTGAAAGGTAGAGTACATTTTTGGCCTCTCTGAATACCAGGTCTGAGAAGAGGGTGTGGGGACAGGAGACGTGGCCACACAGATCCCTCTAAGTCTCCTGCCTCAGTCCCACCCGCCCCCTTGCTGCAGCCAGCCAGCCCCTTCTGTCTGCTCACCAGCTGCAGGCTCCATCTGGACTAGGTAAGCTAAAACCTCAACCTTCCCTTCTCCCCACCCGCCTTCCCACATCTCTGAGCCTTCTGAAACCACATTCTGAGGTTTCTCGGGACACCTGAGGACAAACTGAAGGGGGGAAGGCAATTCTGCAGGAAATCTACAAGGGGCTCTCTAACTGTTGATGAAGCTGCTGCTCATCCTCAATGTTGAACTTTGATTTATCATCATTTTAATATCCTAGCAAGTGAAGGGCACCCTCGTAAAGCATTATCACAGCCCTTAAATGGAGAGAAATCGTTTCCCTTGTTCCAGGGCAATGAAACTCAGTTCTCGTGATCTGCAGTCCAAGAGGAACTCCTCAGCAGAGGTTAAAAACATTAATACAAATAGAGTAAGGTTCTTTCCTATCCTACTGAGCAAACCACTTCACAGCCATTAACATGCTAATATTTAAACAAACTCACCTTCCATTAAGAGAGGTGGCTGGAGGAAGCAGCAGCCTGCAGCAGCTGGGTGGAGGGAACTGTGGGTGAGGGAACCTCCAGGTCCTACTTTCAGCGAGCCCCTGCTTTCTAATCAAGAGGAAGGTGGTTAGCTGGCAGCCTTCAGCTGTCCAGTCCTCCAAGGTCTGCCAGGAACCAAGGTTACACCCTTCCCAGTTAGCCCATGGTGGGTGGCGGGTGATGGAGTGCGATGGACATAGAGATGCCCAGCTACTTGGGCCCTATGTGGCACAACTCTGGAGGGCATTGCTTTCTCCAAAACCCACATAAGTCCATAGCTTCAAAGGGTCTGCATGGCCATTCAATGTCTTCTCTGCCCAAAGGCACTTCTTCCCCCTTCCTTCCACAGGTATGATTCCTAAGAAACACTTGCACTTTGGCATCTGCTCTGGCAGCAGGAGGCAGGTTGAGGATGCCAGTGGTGGGAGGGAAGTGGGGAGATGGCCAGGTGGAGCCCCAGCTGGCCTCGCCTAACGCAGGCCTGGGTACAGGGGACTGTGTAGGGTGGTGCACCTGATCAGCCCTGGAGGGGTGACCACCTTGCCTAAACTTGCATGAAGAAATGCACAAGACACACAGGCCATACCAGGGGAATAAAGAGGCAGTCTGGACCTCAGGTGCTATTGGATGCTGGGAGTGAGAAGGAGAAAGACTTATTAGAATACAAGAAGAGGAGCTGGTGGGGAAAGGAAGGGAGTGAGTTCAGTTCTGACTATTCTGGTTCCAGTGGGACCTGACAGAGGTGAGCGAATGGGCGGAGTGAACATCTAGGAGGTGGGGGATAAAGGAAGTTCTGAGCCGCAGGCTGTCCTGGAGATATTGAGCTGGGAGGCATTGGCTTCTGCTGATGTGTTTGGAAGCATCTGAACACAGGGAGTCTGCTCAGGGAGTGTGCCTTCTTACAGCAGGGGGAGCCCCAGGGCAGGCACCAAGAATAAGGATGACTGGTCCAATCACAAGACTGAAAATCCAGAGAAAAAAAGCAAGCCCTGTGGGTGAGGAGGTCATCCAAGAGTTCCCCCAGAGAGAGAAGTTGAGCTGAGCCTGAAGGGACAGCGAGGAAGAGGCCGCATTTAACTCATATTGGAGGTGTGGTCAAGTGGTGGGCGTGGGAATTCTGGAGATGGATGGTGGCGGTGGGAGACATTGCTAATGTATTTAATATCACTGAAATGTACACTTTAAAGACTATAGTGATACATTTTATGTTTATGTATTTTCACCACAATAAAAAAAAAGGGAGGGGTATTGACAATAAATGGCAAGATACAATGAAACAAACATAGGCCAAATGAGCTTTGAGACCTCATATGGGGATGCTAGGAAGCTAAGAAAAACATTCTTGTTTTTCTTGTTAAATTATGAATGTTCCAAAATTCCAAGCTTCATTTACACGATGCATAGCTCTTCACAATAACAAAGATGCACAAAGAAATACACAACAACTCATTCCAGAATGGAGATTCAAGAATCAGGGGAACAAATTTCTATCCTTAAGTGGATTCAACTTTCCCCAAATCAAAGATGTGAATGGGCATCTTTCTGAGTTCCAAGAAAATTAGTGCGAAGACCCTAATTTCTAGCCTATCACATACTCAACAGGAAACATGGGTGGCCTCTCTTTCCTTTGTGAGACACCTTGGGCCTTCATGGGAGACCTGAAAAATAATGTCAAGAATCTGCAATGTTTGTCACTAGTTAAAAGTCTCAAGAATAGTGTTTCCTATAAAGACAGTGTTACAGAAATATTTCCTTCCCTCCAAACAAAAATACTAATGGATTGTTATTAAGTGATCTTCTTGAATGCCTTCCAGTTAAGAAACAAAGTGTTGTACCATATTAAATAATGGGTTTTGTTGCAAAAAGAGAGAGAGAGAGAGAGAGATGAGGATGGAAGACATAGCAGAGGAGATTCAGTGGTGAGTTCTGTGTCCCTGACCTCATATCACCAAGCCTCACTCTTCGTCTATAAAATAAAGCCACAGATGCCTTCCTTGCAAATAGTTGTAGGGATTCCAGAGCAAGCAAGGAAAGCACTTGACACAGTGTCTGTCATTGATAGGTTCTTAACAAGTCATAACTATTTTTATGATTGGGGAAATCCTGCATTTTAAAATGCAGCAGCAGATACAGTGGCTTCCTTTTAAAATCACTCTCCAGGAACAGAGCTATTACTCACCCTATCAGCAGAAACCGTTCGGGCTGGCCATATGACAAGTGCACTTCAAAAGTTGGAGGCACCGTGGTTTGATCTGTGAGGCATGTAGACAGTATACCAAGCAGTGGCAGCACAAAGGAAGTGTTTGAGGGTGGCTGTCTTACAAACACCACCCACCACCTGAGGCCCTCAGAGGAAGCCACCATCTCAGAAGGCAAGGTCAATTTTACCAGCAGAGAAGGGCATGAGGTGCCAGATGTCTCATTTTTGTATTTCATTTTGTGCCCAAGATAACCTTGCTGAATAGCTTCTATCATCTTGGCTTTTATAGCTAAGTGCAGCTCCAGGGGGAAGCGTGTTCCCAGCCCAGGGTGAATAAACCTGTGAAACTGGTGAAGCTGAAATCAGTCAAGGGAAAAAAAACTTTCATTTGGAGGCCTGGCTCCATTCACCACCTTAGCTGCCACTCTTGATTGCCCATTTTCTCTCCCATCGGGCACACGCTGTCCTCTCCACCCAGCCCTTCTGGGAGCAACCCCACAGGCAGAGCCATGGCGACTGACAGGCACCAGAAGAATGATGCAGCAGAGAAGAGAGATTCTGGAAGTACTGCAATTTTATCCATACTAAGGAAATTGAAGCTCAGAGACATTAAGAACCTTACCTGAGGTCACACAGCAATAAGTAGTGGGACCCAGATTTGCACTCACCTGTCTGAAACCAGGGTTCTGAGCATTCCACTATAATACAAGGCTTTCCACCTTCTCACTACTTAGGTTGCAGGTGTGACCTCGCTGCTCTGCATCCCTCCCCATTGCTTTCTTGCTTTCCTTTCCAGAAACAAGTCTGGCTCATATCCCTTCTCCACAAAGCAATCCTGATGACCCCTCAGGTTAAGCCAGCCCCCTTAGCCAGGGTCCCAGGCTGGAACTTTCTAGACTGGCTTCACCCAACTCATGCCATCTTCTGCTCCACTTAAGCTCCAGCTCCAGCCAGGCCCATGTCCTCACTGTCCCCTACAGACCTCCCATCCCAATCCCCATCTCATCTCACTGTGCTTCCCCTTCCTGGCCCAACCTCACCTCAGCTCCTCCAGGCTCCTCTGAACTGCCCCAGGGAGATCCAGCTCCCCCACTGTATCAGCATCTTCCTGCTGCTGTAACAAATCACTGCACATGTAGTGCCTTAAAATGACACACATTTAGTCTCTTCCAGTTCTGGAGGCCAGACATCTGACATGGAAACTTTGGGGAGAATCCATTTCCTTGCCTTATCCAGCTTCTAGAGCCTGCCCATGTCCCCTAGTTCATGGCTCGCTGCCATCCACCGCATCAGCAATCTCACACTTCTGACCTCTGCTTCCCATTGTCACATCACCTCTGACTGCCCTTTCTTATAAGGACCCTTGTGATTGCATTGAGCCCATCTAGATAATCCAAAATACCCTTCACATTTCAAAACACTCGACTTAATCTCTTCTGCAAAATCTCTCACCATGTAAGTAACATTCACAGATTATGGGAACTAGCACATGAACATCTTTTGGTGGGAGCTGAGGGGCATTACTGTGCCTACCATACCCACCTTCTTAAATTGCCTTTATGCAACAGGTGTGAACTGGATCATCCCAACCCAGAGGTGTGCCTTTTCCTATCAGAACCACTTCCTTTCTGAGTCATTTTCCTCAGCAGCCAAAAACTTCATCTTGATGCTTGTAGATATTTTAGCTACTTCTGATTTAAGGCAAGTCTTTAGGGTGAACACTTCAATCAAAGACAAAGCTTGTTATCTCAGCACTCTTCCCTCCCCTCTCCTGCTTCCAAGGAAAGGACTCGAGCTGGTGAGGAGTGACTACGTGGGGAAGGGGCCGGGATCTGGGCTCTCAGACACTGGTCCCCCGTGGACTCCACAGTGAGGACACAAGCAAACACCAGCCCGACCTCACTGCCTCTTAGCCTTCGGGTCACACCAGTATGCTGGGGATTGTTTCCAGACCCCACATGGCTGCACTTCTCACACTTTGGGCGAGCATATCCCTGGGGACTCTTGTTAAAACTCAGATTCTAATTAAGTAGGTGGGGAGGGGGTCCCAAGGCTCACAGCAGCAAGCCACTGGGTGACACCAGCGCTGTGGGGGCACAGCCCATGTGGGGACTATCAGGCTGCTGCCCTAGGCAGGACTCCACACACAGTGCCGTCGCTTACCGCCTGACTCGGGCCACATGCTCCACTGCCGGGAGCAGATGGGGGAGGGCGGATGGCCACCTTCAACCCACAGACACTCACACCCTGATTGCTGGGGTTTTTCCCTCCCTTGTGCAGGGGTCAGAGAGACAGAACCTCAAATGCCCCCTTTTAGCAGGAGAAATAAACTAGGAAATCTGAGTGACCCCATCAGAGCCATTCCCCATCCCCCAGTTCTGCATGATCTCCCCTCCAGTTCCTGCTCCCGCGGGAGTGGAGGGAGCATTCCCACCCCCTAACACACACACACACGTGTGCACACACACCCTTACCATACCTGATGTGCCTTTCTTGGCCTTGCTCGTGGCTCGCAGGGAACTCAGGGCCTGCCTGGCCTTGTGATCCTCTTCTGCTCACTCTGAGGCCACAAAGCCCCGCTGTGGTCAACCAAGACCCTCAGTCCCACCCAGACAATACAAGCTATGGGCTCAAAGGCCAGTCAAGCATGACTGTGGCAAGGTTAGGGCCACAGCTAGCCCATAGTGCACCTTTGTGCAAATTAGAAAAAGCCACCCCAGACATGGCCCCCATGAGGGCACCTGGCACCCAGCTCCTGTGCCCCTCCCTTTGGGTAGCTGCTGTGCTGAGGAGTAGGGACAACAGAGGCACCTGGCCTCAAGGGGCTTCTCCAGTCCCTCTTTCCACACCTCCGTCCTTCAAAGATTCTAGTCAGACACCCCGGGACACCATCTCCGGGGAGGAAAGGTAAGGTTATGAGAAAAGTTAATCAGGCTTAAAATCCTGAAGCACCAGACAGTCAAGGTAGCAAAGCTAAGAAGGAAAAAATTAAATTTGGGGCTAGAAGCACATTCATCAGCACCAGAAAAAGAATTGCTTTTCCTCCAAGCCCCAATCAGCAATGAAACAGAGCTGAAGAGAGCGAGCCCACAGCCACGGTGCTCACCACGAAAATCCCCAGATAGGAACTGGCCAGTGTGAAGGGTGAGAGGATCCACTGCCAGAGAGTGAGCAAAACTCTTCCACTTTGGGAAATCAGCTTGTCCCTGGGACATCCAGGTGATGGGAACTTGGGGTAGCTGGGTTCCTAGCGGCTTTCTCATTCAGGAGGCTGGCAGCTCTCTCTCTCTCTAGGCCAGTGTCTCACTGGCCCCTGTCCTTTGGTGCCCCAGAACCTCACTTTATGATCACTGAAAGGGGCTGGGTCGGCACTGCATCAAAAGAGGAAGGTGGCCACTTAAGTCTCTTCTGCAGAAGACCCAGTCATTCCCAGGGTTCTGGCGTGGAGAGGGTACAAGTCAGGGTAGGACAGTGGCCTTGCAGTAACAACCTTAAAGTGTCAGTGGCCTAAAACAAGGCATTCATTCTCATTCGTGCTACGGGTCCAGCGTGGGTCACCTGGGGCTTTGTTCACACTCCGTCCAGGATCCAGGCAGCTGGTGCCGCCACCATCCATTGCTGGTCTCTGGGGTGGGGGAAGAGAAGCAGGCAGCACAGGCTCTGGCTCTGGAAGCTTCTGCCCAAAAGGAACACACAAAACTCACACCTCAGTGGCCCCAAGTCATATAGCCAAACCCCACTTGGAACGAGAGGGGACGTGCCCCCAGTCAGGCCCCCAGAGGGAAGCCAGAATGTATGGGAACAACCCCGATGCATGCCCCAGGGAGGAAATAAAGAAGAGAGAAGGGAGCCAGAGGAAGGGTGGTGAGGGGAGAGCTGAGGGAAGCAGAGGAAGAGGAGGGAAGACCAGTTGCCTGCTGCCCTAAGACCCCCAAGGTCCTGGGCCATTGAGAACATGCTCGGTTCCTTCAACCTAGGGAAGCGTCTATACATTCTCACCTTTGCTGTTGTGGCTGCACTGGAAGGTGCCAAGGCCCAGAACCCCCAGAAAAGCTCTGCTGCCTCCCGCCTCTCAGAAAAGGGAAGATCATTCCATCGGATGCACCTTGCCTGTAGCCTCTCCTGCTCTCCAGAGGCCCCTTTAGCCCACAGGATGTGTTTCTGGGAATCTCATTTCCCATCCTGGCAGCATGCTCAAGTCTTCCTGTCAGAGCCTGGTGGCAGCCCCATAAATAAGGCCCGAATCCTTTACTGCTGCAGCCAGCAAAAGGCTTGCACAAAGGATTCCTCACCGACAGTACAGCCATGTTTTCAGAAAACCCGTGTGTATAGCTTCATATGAAGAGGGACATGGCGGGGGTGGAAGGGAGGGTGTGGAACTGAAAAAAGCAGGCCTCCTTGCAGCCAGGGCCCCTCTCCCTTTGAGAAGGTCTCACTCGGGCTGGTGCAGAAGTCTAGAATAAAAAAAGATTGTCACTGACCTTGTCCACTTTCAGACAGAAGGTATGACGGCTGATGGTTCGGAGGGACTTCTCCAGCTGGGCTTGCCTTGTCTCATGGGGAGCCGGGCCCTGTGGCAGTGTCCTCGTGCAAGCCAGGCAACCTAGGGCTAGACCACTGACCCAGCCAAACTCATTCTCATCACCCCCGGGCCATCTTACCCCCTGCTTTCAGAGGCAGGCAAAGTGTTCTTCATGTATTCAAAGTCAAGGTCTCAGGAAAACAAGACTCCAGTCCCTCAGACCCAACTCCACCAGTGGAGCAAAGACGGGTTTCTCAGACCAAGCAGAGCACAGGGCAGGAAGAAGAAAGTGTGTGCAGGGGAGGGCAGGGGGTGGGACGGGAGATCTGTGGGCTGGCAGCAAAGCATCCTCAAGGTTAGAAGTCTGTGGAGGCAATGGCTGATATTTAAGTTACTTGGTTTGTGGTACTTGTTACAGCAGCTCTAACAGACTAATGCAGATACAGTGAAAGATGAGGGGACTTAATGGGTGATAGGAATGTTCTATATCTTGGTTGAGGTTACATGAGTATATATGTTTGCCAAATCTCCTCAAACTATATACTTAAAATAGGTGTATTTTATTTTGATGCACAGTATACATCACAAAAGCTGATTTTTGACATTTTTTGATAAAAGACTCAGGGCCCCCAAATCAGGTCACATGGAAAAGCAAAGAGAAACAGCTCTCAAGCACTCACTGTGCACCTCAAATACCTCATCACCTGTAACCTTCACCACAGCCCTTTGATGGGGAGGTTGTCTTTTTCACTTAGAGAGGCTCAGAAAGGTCACTTCTCCCAGATCACGCACACTGAGGGTGGCCGAGCTGGCATGTGGATCTCAGACTTTCCACTGCCCACAGGCCAACCAACAAGACACAAATGTCTGGACACTCAGGCATTCGTGGGTTTGCTGCAATTCTATTTCTTACCCAATATCATGGACACTCAGGATCCTATAAATAAGGATAGCTCCTAGGCTTTCAGTTCTGCAGACAAGCAGGCTTTTGATAGCCTCTCCTTCACCATGGTAAAGATGTTTATGAGACCAAAAATAAAATTCTTAGAAGAAAGCCACCCCACTGCCTCCCGGCTACAGTTGTGATTCAAAAGAAAATGTTTCCAACCTCTCTTGAACTCCCTGTGTATGAGCATAAGAAGTGGGCCAGCAGGAAAATAAACTAGAGAGACTACAGGTGGAACAAAGGAAAATAGCAAAAAAGAGATAAAGGAAAGAAAAGCCATTGGAAGAAAGGGTCTACAGGAAGTTGGTTCAGCATCTTAGGTAAGAATTGTTATGTCATGTTTGCTCTACTTCAGGGTTTTGCTTTAATTCAGGACATGTTTTCCTGAACAGGTGGGCAATTTCCTTCAGTTATGACCAGTTTTGTTTCGACGTGGTCTTATATGAGAAGATGTTTGTTTACTCAAGACAGGTTTGGATACCAGCCTCTTGGGTGGGGTCCAGAATGTCTGGATAGAAGCGAGGGCACTGTCTGTCAAGAGCTAGGGGGCAGTGCTGGCTCAGGTGTCTGAGCCCAGCTGGAATGAGTATTGATCTTAGGGGCTTAGAAGTGGAAGGAAACCAGAAAATGCAATTCTCTTAGTTTGGGTCCCCCAGAAACAGAGCTTGAAGCAAGGATTTAAATGCAAGTAGCTTATCTGGGAGGTGATTCAAGACAGCAAAGTGCAAGTTACTAAGCAGGGTAGTAGTATGGGTGCTGAATCAAATCCTGTAGGAACCTCTGGGACACAGTGTGGAACACGAATCTCAGAGTTTTCCCATCAGAGGGATGAGGAAGATGAGGCATTTTTCACCACCACTAGTGAGGGCTGCTGGAGGGTGGGGGGAAATTTTCCACCATGCAGGGCCTATTGGCCCTGCCCAGAGAAAGCCTCAGGCAAGGAAACAAGGCTGGCTGCCAGAAGTCTGACAGGTGCATGGAAAAGGTTAAGTGCCCATGAGATGTGGGGAGGGTACTGTGTTAGTCAGCTCGGGCTAACTGTGATGAAGTACCATAGGCTGGGCAGTTTAAACAGCAGAAATTTATTTTCTCAATTCTGAAGGATGGAAGGCAAAGGTCAATGTATCTGCAGGGTTGGGTCCTTCTGAGGCCTCTCTCTTCGGCTTAGAGACAGCTGCCTTCCCACTGTGTCCTCAGTGACCTTCACCCTTTGTGTGTGCCTGTGTCCTCATCTCCTCTCCTTATAAGGGCACCGGTCAGGTTGGATCTGGGCCCACACTAATGACCTCATTTGAACTTCATTACTCTTTAAAGGCCCTATAACCAAATACAGTCACCTTCTGAGGCCCTGGGGATTAGGGCTTGAATATATCAATTTTAAAGGGATACAGTTCAGCCTATAATAGGTACTTCCAGCTTCTGCTACAGTATTTAGCAATAGGTTCCCAGGTCTTAATTTAGAAAGTCAGGGTGAATATACAGATACCAAATCACTATATTGTACATCTAAACTAATACAATGTTGTTTGTCAGTTACATCTCAATTGTCAAATTTTTTAAGAATAAAAGATAAGAAAGTTTGGGTGAGCATCAGGTTTGAAAGAGAGTGACTGTAAAAGAGAATGTCACAATCCCGAGGGCAGGCTGGGACTCCTGTCAGTTGGGAACAAGAGCTGAAGGATTCTGTAGCACTGTAGGCCTGCTGGGCTGGTTGCCAGATGCATACTGTGTGCTGTGGAGGTGATCAATGTCTATCCATTCCTGAGCTTCCAAGACTGCTTGTGGTGAATCCCAGGCCCCATTGCTCAGCTGCATGAGCTTATCAGCCAGTGATTAGATAGGTCACTTGTACTAATGACCCAGTGGTATAGAAGGGTCTGCAGAGGACCAGTGCTCTGGTTAAGGCAGCCTTGGCTCAGATCTCCTCTGGGCCACTTGCTTGCTGTGGGACATCAGGCAGGTTTCTTCACTGGTCTCGGCCTCTGTTCTCCTGAGAGAAATGAAACCTGAAATGGTCAGAGATTCCCCAGTCCTGTCCCCGGTGCACACTCAGCATCAGTAAATGTGCATCCATCCCACATGCCACCGATGGGAATAAAAATGGGCTCAACAGCTGTGCAAAACTGGTGGACTGTGTCTACTATCAAGCGTTCTCCCATATGACCCAGCACTTCCCCAAGTAGGTACAGACCCAGCAGAAGCGACTTCATGTGCCCACAGAAAAGTTGCGTACCAGCTATATTCACCATAACCAGAAAAGGGAAACACCCATTGCCCACCCACAGGAGCATGGGTGTGTAAGCATGGTGTACTTACACACCAGAACATGGATGAATAGCATGGAATACTCATTTCAGGTACACTAGATCCCTTGAGAATGTGAGGTTTTTAAACCCAGGGTCCAGGCATTATTTATCTTTTATCCCTGCACCCCAGTACCCTGTAGAGAAGCAGTACCCCATAAATGGCTTTTTGAATCAAAAAATGTTTTCGTGTGTGTGTGTATATACACGTGCATGCCTACATCCACAGCCTTCTGATGATCACGCACGATGACTGCCAGCTGCCACCATGCACTGGGTCCTGGGAAAGGGCCGTAAGCTGGCTGTGCAGCCAGTAAGCCAACATGAGGAGTTTTTAATAAATTCACCCCATCCCAGCTGGGCTGCTGCAGCTGGCAAAACCTACATGCCGTGGAGACTGCAGAGCCCCCGGGGTGCTTTCTGCGACAGAAAGAAAGCTCTGTGCCCCTTCACTTCTCCCTTAGGTTCACAGCTCTCTGAGCTCTAATTCACCCAACAATTGCTAGAGGCTGAACTGGCTTGTAACAGGTTTGTTCACAGATCAAAGTCATCTGACAGAGCACCTGGAGGCCCACCCCGAGCACAGCTGAGCGGTCTGAGTCCCTGCACTCAGCCTGCATCCAGGCAGATGGATTAGCAGGGGGAGAGCCCTTGAGAAACCTGATGGCCCCACTGCCCCAGGCCCACCAAAGCTCTGTGTGTGGACCTCTCGTGAGGCCCTTCTCATGCCTTGCCCCAGGTCACATAACAGGAGCAAGGTTTATTAACAGTGAGATCTCCCCTACCTCCCCCAGCTCACTGCCTCCCCCTCACTCTGCTAAAAAATACCTATGTCAACTGGTCTTTGGGCACTTGAGATGCCATGTGAAAGAAGCTAAATTGATCTTCATAATGAAAATCTGTGAGAAGGAAGGGGGAGTAGCAGTAGGGACACAGGCCTACGGAAAAGAGAGGTCGGATCTGGCAGGTGATGGTTCTGGAAAATGGAACAGAGGTGGGAAAGGTGGTTCAGAAAGTGTAGCTAAGGGTTATAAATTGGAACCTCACCAGAGTTCTTCAAGAAACCTAAATTGGAATTTCTTTTCATTACCACCTAAAGGACTAGATTCCACATAGAGCCTTAGTCATGTGACCCCCCTGCTCTACTTCCAGCAGGTGGTTATCGGTGTCACTGACTGATTCTCACACTAGACAGTGAGTTCCCACCCAATCATAAACCACGTTCCACCTGCTCATTCCCTGAGGGCACGTGGGGTCAGGATGGTGTGTGTCCGTGGCTGAGTTCAAGGGCAGGGCGCAAGGCCTGTACACACCTACGTGCCACATGGGATCAGCAGAAGGACAAAAAAAGCCCAGCCCTCCCCATTCCCCTGGTGGCAGCCTACAGCCTCCTTAAGATCATCAAATAAAAACAAATCTGGATTGAGTGAGGAAAGACTTTAATGCAAAAGGATTAGTGCAAAGAGGGGAAGGGACTCTGGCAAGAGGAGGAGAGGGAGCCATTGCGAAAGGGAGAATGCTCTGACAGTAGGTCTGGGGGATTCTCAAGAGCCAGGCAGAAGGAGTTTCCCCTTTACAGGCAGGGGTCAGGAAGGCTACAAAGCAGCGTGTGTCAGGAGGTGGGGTGAACAGATAGCAGATCCAAGAATGGCTGACCCCAAAGCCAGCCCACTCTTGGGAGGGACTGTCTGCTGCCAAAGTTCAAGAGCCTGGGAAGAGAGAAGCTTAACCAAAGTTTACTTAACAAGCATTTTGGTCCAGTTGATCAGTGGGGACAGCATTTCAGCTAATCATTTATGAGGGAGAAATGGCAGTTTGGAAAGTCTGTGCCTGGCCTTGTCATCAGTAAACAACAGGGGCATTGGTGGTCTTATCGAAGTCATGTGGAGAAGGGTGGTTCTTTGCAGTAAGGCAAGAACCCAGAGGATGAGGGCACTTAACCTTCAGGTAAAATTCAGCATTGTGAGCATGCCCCTGAGCTTTTGCTCTTTTCCCTAAGGCGGGCTGTTGTGGAACCAGCTGGCCCATGCCATGGAGGGACTCCAAAGGTTCTTGGCCAACAAGCATCCAAGAAGCCCATACTGTGGCTCAGCCTATCCACCTGTGGGGTGCTTCCTCAGGACACACCCCAGTCCAGTGAGGGCTGCCCCATGTGTGCTGAAGAAAACAGATGAGCCCCACATAGGAGGAGTGCTCAGCCCAGCCTTCAGCTTCCCAACATCTCGGTCCCCTCTGCAGCCCTCCATCCTGCCAGCAGGGTTACCCACTCTCTCAGCTTCACTTCCTACCTTCTAAGTTTCCTCCCCCTTTTAAGATTCTTCATAGAACCCTTAGCAGCTCCCTCTGACCCACAGGTGAACCACTGGGCCACTTAAGGCTTTCATGGAGAAAGACCTATTCCTGTTACCAGAGCTTTGCCAAATCACAATCACAGGTGGTGGGTTCTAGTGGCTTGCAAGAGGCCAGGCCTGGCTAGGCCCATAGACTGCTCTGGCCTGCTCCTTTTGCATAAATTAAATAGTGGAGTCAGTGGGAATGCAAAATGGTGCAGCCCCTGTAAAAAACAATGGCAGCTCCTCAAAAAATTAAAAATAGAATCACTATATAATCCAACAATTCTGGCTATATATTCAAGTGATGTGAAAGGAGGATCTCAAAGAGATATTTGCACACGTACAATCATAGCAGCATGATTCACAACAGCCAAGAAGTGGAAGCAACCCAGGTATCCATCAACCTATGAGGGGAGAAGCAAGATGTGGTCTATACATACCCTGGAATAATATTTGGCCTTAAAAAAGAATGAAAGGGAAGAGCCAAGATGGCAGCGTGAGTAGAGCAGCGGAAATCTCCTCCCAAAACCATATATATTTTTGAAAATACAACAAATACAACTATCCCTAAAAGAGAGACCAGAAGACACAGGACAACAGCCAGGCTACATCTACACCTGTGAGAACCCAGCGCCTCACGAAGGGGGTAAGATACAAGCCACGGCCTGGCAGGACCTGAGCACCCCTCACCCCAGCTTCCGGCAAGAGGAGAGGAGTTGGAGTGGGGAGGGAGAGGGCGCCCAGGACTGCTGAACACTGAGCCTTAGACATCCACACCAGGAGCGCAGACACAGTGCGTGGGGTGCTGGATACTAGGGAAACGGGACACTAAAACCTGCGAGTGGGTCCCCTCAGCAGACAACCCTGGGACAAAGAAAAGCGAATGCTTTTTGAAAGCTTTAAAGGGACAGGGACCCCACTGCTGGACGGAGAATCCCAGGACACTTAGCCCAGAAGCTGGGAATCCCGGGGAACTCCAGATGCCCTAATCCCCTGGGCGGCAGTGCAGCTCAGAGGCCCCTCACAGTGATAAACAGCCTCCCACCATTTCCCCTCCAATACGGCTCCGCCATAGTGGAACAGCAGCCTGAGGCTGTCCATGCCCACAGCAGCAGGGCAGAGCTTCTTTCACAGTGGCCAGGCAAGAATCAGAAACCCCATCTATGCACAGCTGCCCAGCACAAGCCACTAGGGGTCACTGTTCTCCCAGGATAGGAAGGCCACAAACCAGCAAGAAGGGACATTCTCCCAACTGACACACACGCCAGCTCCCCACAACTACCGCTATCACCATGAAAAGGCAGAAGAATTTGATCCAGACCAAAATAACAGAGACAACCTCTGAGAAGGAGCTTGGAGAAATAGACCTAACCAATCTTCCTGAAAAAGAATTCAAAATAAAGTTCATAACCATGCCGATGCAACTGCACAGAAAAATACAAGAGCTAATGGACAAAGTAGGGAGGGAGACTACAGAAATAAAAAAAACCTATGGAAGGATTTATAAGCAGAATGGATGAGATGCAAGAGGCCATTGATGAATTAGAAACCAGAGAACAGGAACGCACAGAAGCTGATGCAGAGAGAGATAAAAGGATCTCCAGGAATGAAACAATATTAAGAGAACTGTGTGACCAATCCAAAAGGAACAATATCTGCATTATAGGGGTACCAGAAGAAGAAGAGAGAGAAAAAGGGATAGAAAGTGTCTTGGAAGAAATAATTGCTGAGAACTTCCCCAAACTGGGGGAGGAAATAATCGATCAGGCCACAGAAGTACACAGAACTCCCAACAGAAGGGACCCAAGGAGGACAACACCAAGACACATAATAATTAAAATGGCAAAAATCAAAGACAAGGACAGAGTTCTAAAGGCTGCTAGAGAGAGGAAAAAGGTCACCTACAAAGGAAACCCATCAGGCTGTCATCGGACTTCTCAACAGAAACCTTACAGGCCAGAAGAGAATGGCATGATATATTTAATGCAATGAAACAGAAGGGCCTTGAACCAAGAATACTGTACCCAGCATGACTTCATTTAAATATGAAGGAGGGATTAAACAATTCCCAGACAAGCACAAGTTGAGGGAATTTGCCTCCCAAAAACCACCTCTACAGGGTATTTTACAGAGACTGTTCTAGATGGGAGCACTCCTAAGGCTAAGCAGATGTCACCAGAGGAAATAAAATCACAGCAAAGAAAGCAGACCAACCAAATACTAACTAAAGGCAAAAAATAAAATCAACTACCCACAAAAGCAGCAGTCCGAGGAAACACAAAAGAGCACAGAATAAAACAACCAACATATAAAGAATGGAGGAGGAGGAATAAGAAGGGAGAGAAATAAAGAATCACCAGACAGTGTTTATAATAGCTCAATAAGCAAGTTAAGTTAGACAGTAAGATATTAAAGAAGCTAACCTTGAACCTTTGGTAACCATAAATCTAAAGACTGCAATGGCAATAAGTACTCTTTCAATAATCACCCTAAATGTAAATGGACTGAATGTACCAATCAAAAGACACAGAGTAATAGAATGGATAAAAAAGCAAGACCCATCTATATGCTGCTCACAAGAGACTCACTTCAAACCCAAAGACATGCACAGACTAAAAGTCAAGGGATGGAAAAAATACTCCATGCAAACAACAGGGAGTAAAAAGCAGGTGTTGCAGTACTAGTATCAGACAAAACAGACTTCAAAACAAAGAAAGTAACAAGAGATAAAGAAGGACATTACATAATGATAAAGAGATC
The DNA here is from genome assembly GCF_040802235.1 of Manis javanica. Classification (NCBI taxonomy): domain Eukaryota; kingdom Metazoa; phylum Chordata; class Mammalia; order Pholidota; family Manidae; genus Manis; species Manis javanica. The sequence continues at coordinate 37,111,159 of NC_133165.1, read as the reverse complement.
AGTCCAACAAGAGAATATAACCATTATAAATATATATGCACCCAATACAGGAGCACCAACATATGTGAAGCAAATACTAACAGAATTAAAGGAGGAAATAGAATGCAATGCATTCATTTTGGGAGACTTGAACACACCACTCACTCCAAAGGATAGATCCACCAGACAGAAAATAAGTAAGGACACAGAGGCACTGAACAACACACTAGAACAGATGGACCTAATAGACATCTATAGAACTCAACATCCAAAAGCAACAGGACACACATTCTTCTCAAGTGCACATGGAACATTCTCCAGAATAAACCACATACTGGGCCACAAAAAGAGCCTCAGTAAATTCAAAAAGATTGAAATTCTACCAACCAACTTTTCAGACCACGAAGGAATAAAACTAGAATTAAATTGTACAAAGAAAGCAAAAAGGCCCACAAACACACGGAGGCTTAACAACATGCTCCTAAATAATCAGTGGACCAATGACCAAATTAAAATAGAGATCAAGCAATATATGGAAACAACAACACAAAGCCCCAACTTCTGTGGGAGGCAGTAAAAGCAGTCTTAAGAGGAAAGTATATAGCAATCCAGGCATATTTAAAGAAGGAAGAACAATCCCAAATGAATAGTCTAACATCACAATTATCAAAATTGGAAAAAGAAGAACAAATGAGGCCAAAAGTCAGCAGGAGAAGGGACATAATAAAGATCAGAGAAGAAATAAATAAAATTGAGAAGAATAAAGCAATAGAAAAAAATCAGTGAAACCAAGAGTTTGTTCTTTGAGAAAATAAACAAATTAGATAAGCCTCTAGCAAGACTTATTAAGAGAAAAGAGAATCAACACACATCAACAGAATCAGAAATGAGAAAGCAAAAATCACAACAGACCTCACAGAAATACAAAGAATTATTAGAATATACTATGAAAACATATATGCTAACAAGCTGGAAAACCTAGAAGAAATGGACAACTTCATAGAAAAGTAGAACCTTCCAAGGTTCTCCAAGGAAGAAACACAAAATCTAAACAAACCAATTACCAGCAAAGAAATTGAAGCAGTAATCAAAAAACTACCCAAGAACAAAACCCCCGGGGCAGATGGATTTACCTCGGAATTTTATCAGACATACAGAGAAGACATAATACCCATTCTCCTTAAGTTTTCCAAAAAATAGAAGAGGAGGGAATACTCCCAAACTCATTCTATGAGGTCAACATCACCCTAATACCAAAACCAGGCAAAGACCCCACCAAAAAAGAAAATTACAGACCAATATCCCTGATGAATGTAGAAGCAAAAATACTAAACAAACTTTTAGCAAACCGAATTCAAAAATACATCAAAAGAATCATACACCATGACCAAGTGGGATTCATCCCAGGGATGCAAGGATGGTACAACATTCGAAAATCCATCAACATCATCCACTACATAAACAAAAAGAAAGACAAAAACCACATGATCATCTCCATAGATGCTGAAAAAGCATTCAACAAAATTCAACATCCATTCATGATAAATACTCTCAGCAAAATGGGTATACAGGGCAAGTACCTCAACACAATAAAGGCCGTATATGATAAACCCACAGCCAACATCATACTGAACAGCGAGAAGCTGAAAGCTTTTCCTCTGAGATCGGGAACTAGACAGGGATGCCCACTCTCCCCACTGTTATTCAACATAGTACTGGAGGTCCTAGACACAGCAATTAGACAAAACAAAGAAATACAAGGAATCCAAATTGGTAAAGAAGAAGTTAAACTATCACTATTTGCAGATGACATGATATTGTACATAAAAAACCCTTAAGACTCCACTCCAAAACTACTAGAACTGATACTGGAATACAGCAAAGTTGCAGGATACAAAATTAATACACAGAAATCTGTGGCTTTCCTATACACTAACAATGAACTAATAGAGAAATCAGGAAAACAATTCCATTCACAATTGCATCAAAAAGAATAAAATATCTAAGAATAAACCTAACCAAGGAAGTGAAAGACCTATACCCTGAAAACTATAAGACACTCTCAAGAGAAATTAAAGAGGACACTAGCAAATGGAAACTCATCCCATGCTCTTGGCTAGGAAGAATTAATATCATCAAAATGGCCATCCTGCCAAAAGCAATATACAGATTTGATGCAATCCCTATAAAATTACCAACAACATTCTTCAACGAACTGGAACAAATAGTTCAAAAATTCATATGGAAACACCAAAGATCCCAAATAGCCAAAGCAATCCTGAGAAGGAAGAATAAAGTGGGGGAGATCTCACTCCCCAATTCAAGCTCTACTACAAAGCCACAGTAATCAAGACAATTTGGTACTGGCACAAGTACAGAGCCACAGACCAGTGGAACACAATAGAGACTCCAGACATTAACCCAAACACATATGGTCAATTAATATATGATAAAGGAGCCATCACCACACAATGGGGAAATGAAAGTCTCTCCAACAGATGGTGCTGGCAAAACTGGACAGCTACATGTAAGAGAATGAAACTGTATCACTGTCTAACCCCATACACAAAAGTAAATTCAAAATGGATCAAAGACCTGAATGTAAGTCATGAAAGCATAAAACTCTTAGAAAAAAACATAGGCAAAAATCTCTTGGACATAAACATGAGCAACTTCTTCATGAACATATCTCCCCAGGCAAGGGAAACAAAAGCAAAAATGAACAAGTGGGACTATATCAAGCTGAAAAGCTTCTGTACAGCAAAGGATACCATCAATAAAACAAAAAGGTACCTTACATTATGGGAGAATATATTTATAAATGACAGATCTGATAAAGGGTTGACATTGAAAATACATAAAGAGCTCATGCACCTCAACAAATAAAAAGCAAATAATTCAATTAAAAAATGGGCAGAGGAGCTGAACAGATGGTTCTCCAAAGAAGAAATTCAGATGGCCAACAGACACGTGAAAAGATGCTCCACATCGCTAGTCATCAGAGAAATGCAAATTAAAACCACAATAAAATATCATCTCACACCAGTAAGAATCGCCACCATCCAAAAGACAAACAACAGTTGGCGAGGTTGTGGAGAAAGGGGAACCCTCCTACACTGCTGGTGGGAATGTAAATTAGTTCAACCATTGTGAAAAGCAGTATGGAGTTTCCTCAAAAAGCTCAAAATAGACTTACCATTTGACCCAGGAATTCCACTTCTAGGAATTTACCCTAAGAATACAGCAGCCCAGTTTGAAAAAGACAGATGCACCCCTATGTTTATCGCAGCACTATTTACAATAGCCAAGAAATGGAAGCTACCTAAGTGTCCATCAGTAGATGAATGGATAAAGAAGACGTGGTACATGCACACAATGGAATATTATTCAGCCATAAGAAGAAAACTAATCCTACCATTTGCAACAACATGGATGGAGCTAGAGGGTATTATGCTCGGTGAAATAAGCCAGGTGGAGAAAGACAAGTGCCAAATGATTTCACTCATATGTGGAGTATAAGAGCAAAGGAAAAACTGAAGGAACAAAAGAGCAGCAGAATCACAGAACCCAAGGGAAAGGGACTGGGGATGGTGGGTGGGAAGGGAGGGATAAAGGGGGGTGAAGAAAGGAGGCATTACAATTAGCATGTATAATGTGGGGGGCATGGGAAGGGCTGTGCAACACAGAGAAGACAAGTAGTGATTCTACAGCATCTTACTACGCTGATGGACAGTGACTGTGAAGGGGTATGTGGGGGGGACTTGGTGAAGGGGGAAGCCTAGTAAACATAATGTTCTTCATGTAATTGTAGATTAATGATAACAATGTAAAAAAAAAGGAATGAAATTCTGTCCCATGCTACAGATGAACTATGTGGACATCATGCTAATGAGGTCAGGCAGTCTGTAAAAGACAAACTGTATGACTCCACCGGTATGAAGTTTCTAACGTAGTCAGTTTCATAGGAACAGAAGGTAGAATAGTGGTTACCAGGGGCTGTGGGGAGTTGTTGTTTCATGGCTATAAATTTCAGATTTGCAAGATGAAAAATTTCTGGAGGTCCGTTGCACCATGTGAATATACCTACACGACTGAACTGTATGCTTAAAAATGATTAGGATTGTAAATGGTATGTCATTTGTTTTTACCTCAAGGTAAAAAAAAAATTATTTTTTTTTGAATTGCCAGTATTTCCACCCTGAAGAGCAGCATGGTATACCAGAAGGCCAGGGCCCCAAGAACAAACCTGATGGTCATTCATTAAGTAGGTTATGACCCTGCCTCAGAAGTTGATTGCCCCTGCTTCCTCTAGGAAGTCCTGGGGGGGTGGACCATCTCCACTGTTGTCTCTCAGCATTCAAGTATTTGATCCCAATGTCAGGACCCTGCCCACCTATACGACAGCTTGTGCAATTTAGGAAAGAGCACTCCATCTTAGTAAACTCAGCACTGTGGACACACAGCCTAATGAGAGAAGGAAACTTTGTGCAAAGAAAAAGATACCCCTTCCTTTGGGTAGGAACAGGCCTGTGTCGTGGTACATGACCTGGCCAGCAAAATGCGGGCTGGCATTCCACCCTCATCCACCCTTATGCCTCTTACCTCTGCTCCGTGCACAAACCACATAACCACATGTGGCAGGCCTGCCTATATGCCTTCCTCCAACCAGCACATCTGGATCTGACCTGCCTCCCCAGAGCATATCCACCCACAGTAATCCTCTTATTTGACCTTTACTGGGTCTCTAATGCCCCCCCAGCTGGGCCTCACTCAATTTCTGGCATTCCCTGCTACTAAATCCATTGGTTCAAATTGTCTGGCCCCTGGGAAGTCCACACCCCCAATTCCAGCACTGACATCACCACCACACAAAATTCTTCCACAGCTTATTGCATATGAAACAACCAACCGATGTGTTTACAGTCAGACCTAACATACAGAAGTTCAAGTGCATTTGCTTTCATATCCAGGCCTTCCTAGTCATTAGGGCTTTTTGTCCCTGGGGAACACCTGGTTTCCCTCCTCCCGGCAGACCTCCATCCACAGAGTCACCCAAGTTTATTGGAAAGTGGCTCATTCCCTAGGCCTTGCATATTTCTAATGTTGTATGAAGTGTTTAGGGCAATAAAAATCAAGACCCATTTCCCAGCACCAAATGGAGGCGAGTCATTTTGGCTGGACTTGTTGAACTGATAGGAAGTGCCTACTCTGGCTGACCCCACCAGGAGCCTGTCTGCTCTTTCAATTTCTTATCTCCGAATCACCCTTTTCATGGAGAAAAATAAATCCCTTCCCGTTTTGTTGTTGTTGTTTTAAGGGAATAGAAAAAGAAAATAAATGATTGCTAACCTCTGACCTGTTGATGACCCCATGGCCCCCTACGAAAGCTTCTTACAGAATTTTGCTTTTCCTCTCCAGCCCTTACCAATTAAACTAAAATTAGTCTGGTGTGAAATGCTGCAGCCCCATCATTTGTCATGAGCAGGAAGCCATCTCCGTGCTCTCACAGGAACTGGATCAATGTCACTGCCAGGGCTGGCATGTCATTGGGGCTGGCAGGGGCCACTGTGTGCCCGGCAGAGCGGCGGCTACCCCACCGACAGCGTCAGCTGTTGTTTCGTGTGTTCCCAGCTGGGATGTCATGGACAACAGAAGGAGATGGCAGGGAAGAGCCCCAAGGAAGGGTGTCCTGAGGAGAATCACCTCCAGCCCATCCTGTCTCTCTCCTCCTGTTCACAAGGGAAACAGCCACACCCCCTTCACTGGCTCCCTCAACACACAAAAATGAACATCTCCATCTGCCTCTGACTCACCTCATTCATTCATTCAGCATTCATTGTGCCCTTCTGTTGCAGGCTGAATCATGTCCCCCTGAAATTCCTATGCTGAAGCCCTATGCCCCAGGACCTTGGGATGTGCCTGCATTTGAGAGAGGGCCTGGAAAGTGGTAATTAGGTTAGAGTGAGACCTTTAGGGTAGGTCCTAATTCAGCTGGACTGTTGTCCTTAAAAGAGGAAATATGGACACACCAAGGGACACCAGGGATGCATACACACGGAGGAAAGGACAAGTGAGGACACAGCGAGGAGGCGGCGAGGAGGCGGCCGTCGGCAGGCCAAGGACAGAGGCCTTGGGAGAAACCAAGGCTGCTGGTTCCTTCGTCTCAGACTTCTAGCATCCCAAACTTGAAAAACTTAATTTCTGTTGTTTGAGCCATCTCAGCTGTAGTATTTTTGTTACCTCATCCCGGGCAGACTAGTGCACCTCCTGTGGGCCAGGAGCTGCGCTGTGTGCTCAGAAGGCCCCTAAGGGCCTCCGCAAGCTGCCCTGGCCTCGCTCCCTCCCCCATCCTGGTGGCTCCTGCCACACCAAACACCTACAGTCTCCCCACCCAGCAGGCTCGTTCACCCTGAGGCTCCCACTCCCCCTCTGCCCGACCCCCTCTCCTGCTCCTTCCCCAGGCTGAGCCCTACCCACATGTTAAGATTCAGCTCAGGTATCATCTCCTAAAGGGACCCATCCTTGATCTCTTCCCACTGCTCCAGTTGAGTTATTGCTCTCCACTGTGTTCCTGTAGTCGTTCCCCAAACACTGTGTTCACAGTATTCTATTATAATGATCTCTTTGTGAGCTCATCTTTTCCACAAAGCTGTAAGTTCCTCCAGAGGAGGCATCAAGTTTCATTTATAATACATGCCCTGAATCTTAACAGAGCAGACATGGAATAAAATAACTATTGGAGATGGACGGATGGATGAATGGACAGATGAGTGGATGATGGGTGGAACAGAGAGGGAGAAGGAGAAGGAGGGAAGGAGGTGAAAGGGGGGGGGGAAAGGAAGGAAGGAAGGCAGGAGGAGATAGGGAGGGAGTCCAGCAGGAGAAAGAAAGCATGGAACTGACCCCAAACCGTGAATAAAACACATGCAGGTCCATTGTCACATTGCCCAGTCAAGCTGCAGCAAGGGGGGCACGGTTCTCAGACAACCAAAGTACTCCAGTTCTCTCCAGCACCCCCCTCTTATCAGGACCCCAACTTAGCAAGGCCATCAGCTCACACACAACAAAAGCCCATCCTGGCAACTGCTGCCAAGATGCTGGTCAGGGAAGGAGAAAGTGACACCCATTTCTGTCGCAGGTCACAGTAACTCTGGGGCCACTGCAACAGTTTCCTTGTTTCCACTCTGCCTTCATTACCCTGCAAGGACCTCCTAGGACAGCATTTACATCATCCCGAGTCTACAGGGAGAGGGAACAGCGCAGTGGAGCGGGTTCTGGAACTGGAGCAGACCTCTAGCCCAGAGGTCCTGGGCTGCTGTCCAGAAGGAAAGCGCAGGGCTGAGGAGGGAGTTTGCCCTTGACAGTCAGAGGTGGCTCCCCCACCTCCCGGACAAATTGCCTACACTTTCTAGGCTCAGCCCCTTTTTCTATTCTATAAAATCAGAACCCAACATCAGAGAGTTGGGGCCAGGATTCAGATAAGGTGTATGTGACAGTGCTCAGAATTCATACCAGGAAGAAACATATGAGTTCAGTTTGAAGGGGCCAAGATTTCGGCATGGGGAAGAGGAGGATGAGCTTTTTTATATGAGAATCTCTCCCTTCACAAGTGTCCTGCCTCAGAAATCCAAAGTGTGTCAGAAATAGGGGTCCAATGTTTACCAGCAGCCAGGACGTGCTGAGCCAGGCCTCCTGATGGGGTAAGTTAAGGGGCCCTCCAGAAGCCACCTTCTTATAAACCAGGCCTCTGAAGAGTCGCATCCTGGGGCACCACTCTACAAGGGCGAACTTCTTTCCAACAATGAGTATAAACAGAACCATGGGCTCTCGCTGGAAGAGAGACCCTCTTGTCCACCTCACAGGTAAAGAAAGTGACTCCCAGGAGGCGGGTAATGTTTGGACAAAATTATACAAGCCACTGACGGGCCCTGAATTTGCCCCTTAAGATAATGTTCCTACCTCATCCCACTCCAAACTCTCTCTCTGAATCATTCTCAGCAGTGCAGGATATTAAAACATTTTTTAACACAGGTGGGAGCCTAGAATTCAAGAGGTAAATGAACTTTAATATCTGTTATTTTTTGGGCTAAGAGCTTTCTGCATGGCAGACACAGTGTTAACATGCTCTAATCTTTACCACAATCCTCCAGGAAGGTATTATGATGTCCATTTTGTAGTTGTAGAACTGAAGCTCAATAAACTTATGTGACTTTGGAGAATACAATTAATGACTACAACATCTTGCTACACTGACAAACAGTGACTGCAATGGCAGGGGTGAAATCTTGATAATATGGGTGAATATTGAACCACTGTTTTGTGTATGTAAAACCATCATAAGATTGTATATCAATAATACTTTAATTTTTTAAAACTTAAAAATTAAAGATAATAATTTTTTTAAAACTTAAATGACTTGACCAAGTACTTAAGTTGAGATGCTTTTGTTGCAGGCAACAGAAAACTCACCTAATGTGGCTTTAAGCAAAAGGATGTATATTGTTTATGCAGCAGAAAGTCTGGACTTAGGTGGCCCCATGGCTGTTTCCTCAACTTAGCAACATCTTCAAGAACCTAGCCATTTCCAACTTTCTGCCCTGTCACTCTCAGCATGTTGATTTTTATCTTCCCTCTAGTCACCTCATGGCTGCAATGTGGCTGCCAAAGCTCATATATACTCATGCTGCATCCAAAGGAAGAAGGGAAAGAAGGGGTAAAAATACTTTCTCTTCACTTGCCTCACTCTTATCATGGCCAAAATCTTTCTGGAAGCTACCAGATGATGTCTTCTTTCATCTCATTGGCAGTTTGGGGTCACAAGCCTACCCATAGACCAATTACCACAAACCAATCACTGGCAAAGGGGAATGGGGCTACTATGACTGGTTTAAGCCAATTATAGTTCACTCTCTACAGCTGAACACTTTACTGCCTAAACAGAATCGGGGTTCAATCAGGAAGGATGCAATAGCTATTGGGAAGGTAGCCAACAGCGTCTGCTACACCAAAATAGTAAGTGTTGGCACTGGGATTGCAGCCCATGTAAACCTGATTCTTAATCCAGACATCCTGTTATACACCCTTGCCAAGATCATCCCCTCTGCCTTCTTCCACAAGTGCAACTACTAAAAGTAGGCTCTGAAAAGGATATTTTTATGATGGGTAGACCTTTTTCAGATAACCTAATTTGCAGGACTTTGATTCCATAGGCACTAGTTTCTTATAAAAGCTGATGTTTTAAAATAACGTAGTTTTCAAAGTGGGGGGCATCACTTGTGAGATGGCACCATATGGCATGAAGGCATTAAATATCATTCCTCACTCTGTAGACTTTGCAAATATTTACAGTTTCTGAAAAGTAAAACAAATCTGGAAGGTCTGCAGTTTTATTCTTACAATAGAAGAAATTCCCATTGCTTAGAGAGTGAATCACTTCAGGTGCTATTGCTTGCAAGGGACAGAAAATGTGGCTTAAATGGCATTAAAATAATAAAGAGAATTGATAGACTCAATAGCTAAATTTTCCAAAAATAGAAATATCTTCAGAAATAGCTAATCAGGACACCAGCTCCTTTCTCTATGATTCCCTTGGTTCTGTTTTCCTCTGAGTGTCAGCTTTGTGTTCAGCATAGCTTGGCTGCAAAATGTCTGCAACTGTTCCAGACCTCACATCTGTGCACTACACCATACAGAGTGAGAAAATACCTTTGTCTTGGCATTTACCAGGATCCTAAGATTCACTCTGATTTGTTCCGCTTAGGTCCTATGCCAAGACACCCAGAGTCAATCACAGCCTACTTCCCTGGATCTAGGAACGAAGCCAGTTTCCCCAAAGTTGCATGCAACCCCAGACAGATATTGGGGCATACTGAATGTCTGCTATAGCCAGGACCAGGGAAGGGATGCCAGAGAGGAGATCCTGGAGTTGAAATAAATATTGGTCATCCTGAAAGTGCAGGTTGAACATAATGGTTCAGGAGGAGGAGGAGAAGGAACCTCTATGGAGAACAGTAGGAGGCTCCTCAAAAAATTACAAATATAACTACCATATGATCCAGAGATCCCACTTCTGAGTATTTATCCAAAAGAATTGAAATCAGGATCTCAAAAAGATACCTGCAGTCCCACATTCATTTCAGCCTTATTCACAATAATCAAGATGTGGGAACAACCTAAATATCCATCAATGGATGAATGGATTAAAAAACTGGGCATATACATACAATGGAATATTACTCAGCCTTGAAAAAGAAGGCAAGCCTGCCATATGGGACAGCACAGATGGAGCTGGAGGACATTAGGTTGTTAATGAACAGTTGCAGAAGGACAAATACTGTGTGACTCCACTTACTTGTGGGATCTACGATGATCACACTCATGGAGTCAAGGAGTGGAATGGGGGTTGTCAGGGGCTGGAGGGAGGAAATGGGGGGTAGCTAATCTGTGGGTATGAAGCTCCATTCACTCAAGGTGAGTAAGTTCTAGGGAACCACCTCTGTGACCGGACCCCCCTGGATGATGCCAACATCATGACTGTGCATCAGTACTGTACTGGACACTTGAAAACCTATTAAGAGGGTAGATCTCATGTTGTGTTCTTACCAAAATAAAAAAAACTTTAAAAAAGAAAGAAAACCACTAGTTCAGAGCAGCAGTCCTCACAGTGAGGACAGAGCATGGAGCTGGGAGGGAACAGCAGGGCCAAGGCATGGGGGTCAGGAGGAGCAGAGGCCCTGGGGGTGGTAGCATGGAGTTTGGTCAGCCTGGCTCCTGGGAAGGAGAGATGGAGCTACCAGGTGGGCAGGGCCCTGTCACCAGGGTCTCCAGGCTGCATTTCAGAGGTGCTACTCTTCTTAAAGGGGGGAGGGGGAGGAGGGAGCAAATGGTATGATTTGTGTTCTAGAAAGCTGGCTCACAGGAGTCTGACAAAGGAGTAGGGAAAGAGTCCCAGAGCAAGTACCTGAAGGCTGAAGAGGCCAGTTAGTGGGTCCCATGTGCACAATCCCCACGCTTGTAGAAGGCAGTGTGGCCAAAGGCCTCTATGCCCAAGGCTGGCTCGGGGACTCTGGGGTCTTTTAATTGTAATGGACTCCAGAAATTCCTCAATGGTCTGAGCTGGCCACCTCTGGTGGTTCCAGAATCCACCCGCTGCACGTGTAGGACAATCCTGAAGGTTTCTATTAGGGTCTGGTGGTGGGAAATCCTGGGAGCTGGCAGCCTCTTCCCCCAACAGCTGTCCCAAAGTTTGGGCCTGGGGCTGTACCCTAAATGCCATATGGGTCCGTGATGTCATAAGAGCAGGCACTGGCAGTACTGCCTCCCAGGGGTGGACGGAGGCCCTAACATAGAGTCCTCCTCATGGACAGAGACTCCTGTGTACGCCAAATACCACCTCTCTGCAGGACCAGGCTGAACGATGTCGCCCTCCATTTAGACCTCACAACCTCCCCATTTTTACAGATGAGGAACCCAGGACTCTGAGAAGTGAAAGGACATGCTCAGAGCCACTCAGCTGACAGCGATGTCTCACACCAGCCCTCTTGATTCCAGGCCTCCATGCCCTCTTCACCATCTTGGCCCTCACCCAGAGGCTGGAAGGGATGATTAATATCATTTCCCCCTTTATTGGGAAAGCTAGTCCTGGGTGTGAGTGGAAAGCTCCCAGGAGAGAAGATCTCATTTTCTAAATGTGGATTCTAAATAGACTGGTACATGAAAGCACAGATAAACTCAATCCATAAATATGCTACCTCAAAAAGACACCTTGCATTCCTCTGGGTTCAATCACAACCCCAGCACCTCCTGGCTGTGTGTCATTGGGCAAGTTACTGAACCTCTCTGTGCCTCAGTGCCCTCAAAGGCAAGGTAGGGATAGTGAAACATCTCAAAGGTGTAGGGTGAGGACTGAATTAGTTAAGACCTATGCAGTGCTGGCCACACAGAATGTCCCTGGTAATGAGTAGCTCTCACACCTTCTTCATTTTCCTGGATGGCAAAATGCACTCCCACTCGCCCTTTCAGGCTTGTGGACGTTATTAATGTTAAACCCCACTAAAAATATTCTCAGACCAAGTGTCCTGGGGATCAGACCATGCTCTGTTTGTGCTCTTGTTCTTCCCAGCAAAGTTGAAATTGGGACAATGTATCTATTTGAATCAGTGTGAGTCATTATCCCTCTGAGCAATCACAACAACACAATGTCACTTTGGGAAGCTTCTGCTGGCATTTGCAGGAAGGCTTGGGGGCTACAGGAGCTGAGGTTCATCCAGAAGGCAAAAAGCATGTGGGCTGTTTTCGGCTCATTATGAGATGATATTTACTTCAGAAAACATGTTTCTGATGTGTCGGAAATTCTGAGAGAGCAAAATAGAGGAAAAGAGGTAACTCGGACTTTGCTCTGCAGGCAGTGGCCGCCCCCACTAGGTCTGGGGGGACAGAGGAGGGGGTGGTGTCAGCAGAGCCAGGAGCACCCTCAGCGCTGTGCTGTGGGAGGGCTGCTCTGCATGCTGGACCACCAAGGTGGGCACACTGGACAGCAGTGGAGCCTTGGGAGGAAAGGGACCACCAGCCAGGGCTGAGGCCACCGAGGCCTAACCTGGCACCACTAATGGAACACAGCCACTTCCACAGATGCTTCCCGAAGCAGACAGACAAGAGCAACAGTTTCTCCCTTCCTCCCACCTTCTGATCTCCCAACCTGTCTCCTCTGGGCCTGGTTTGCAGACTCCTCACCCCGCATGAGAGAGCAGGGCACAGCAGGGCTCTGGGGGCCGAGAGACCAGTGAGAAACTGGCACAGGGACCAACAGTTGGCCTGGTGCACCAGGGGCCGCCCTGGGAGAGACAGAGGACTTCAAGGACCAGACACAGCCCTCCAGGAGCACACAGCCGGGCATGAAAGAGGAGGCCCCCACGTGGAAGAGGCAAGGCCTGTGCTCACATAATATCAGGGGAGAAAGGCCTGCGGGCCCGTGGCTGCTTTGGAAAACTTCCAAGGAAATGTGAGATTTGAGCCAGAACAAGGAAAATTGAAAGATACAGGTTTTCTAGGAATTGGGAACAAAATCTTTAGATTCCAAGACTCTGCCTTTGAAATTTGGAATGTGACTCCGTGATTGACTGGCGTCTGCTCGCAACCCATGGCTTCCCCACTATAGGGTGTCCACATTCCTGCCCCACTGGCCAGGGGCCAGGCATGGGATTTGCCCCGACAGTGCAACGTGCCAGTTCCAAGGCTTGAAGAGGGGCTGGTGTGCCCACGGACCCCGGTGTAGGCTGAATTGTATCTCCAGAGATTCATATATTGAAGCTTTAACCCCGAGTACCTCAAAATGTGACTGTATTTGAAGATAGGGTCTTTAAAGAAGTAAGTAAGTTAAATTAAGGTCATGACAGTGGGCCCTCCCTAATCCAGGATGACCAGTGTTCCTAGAAGAAGAGGATATCTGGACACACATGTGCAGAGAGAATGTCAGGCAAGCACACAGGGAGAAGATGGCCACCTGCAAGCCAAGGAGACAGGGCAGAAGGAGCCACCCTACTGACACCTTGATCTCAGACTTCTTGCCTCCAGAATGGTGAGGAAGTAAATTTATGTTGTTTAAGCCACCCAGGCCGTGTTGCTATAGCTGCCCAAGCATACTTATAGGTCCTCCTTGAGTTCAGCACATCCCCCCACAGCACCTGCTCTGTCAGCCAGGGGCCTAGATGGAGAACACACGTATAAGTGAGTCCTGCAGAGCCCAGCCCAGCAGCTCTCATGCAACCTGAGAGTTTGGGGATGTTTATTACTCCAGCAAAGCCTGACTAATACAATCTCAAAAGCCCTTCATGTGCCAGCACCCTCCTTCCATGCACCAGTTCTCCTGCTCCTGCCCCACACTGCTGTGATGCAGCTGTCACGGATCCCACTTCCTGCAGCAGGGAACTGGTCTGGCACGGGATTTTTTCTAACCCAAGACCTAAAAGACAACCAGTCCCCCTCTGGTGATAGAAGATGCAAATGTAAAAATACAGAAGCTCAGCCTGTGGGGAAACATAGAGCTAACATTTACTCTCTGCAGTAAAAGAGAATAAAGCTGAAATGTAGAGACAGGCAGGGACAAGAGAGAGGGGTGGTGGGAAGTCCAGTTTCCAGGTCCCACTGTCTCTGTGATCCAGTTGCCTCCCTGCCCTACCAGATTTTGCTCCAGAAAGGTTTAAGCCAAGTGCATGATCCTATTTCCCCTTGTCTGGCGATGGCTTTAGATGAAGCCATATGACCAGTTCTGGCCAGGGTGTCACAAAAAGAAGGGGTTCTGGGAAGGGTGTTTCTCCCTGATACACAGAGCATCAGCATGGAAGCTCACTCCTCCTTCCCGCCTTAAATGTGGTTGTACAAGGACCAACTGCCGTCTTACAACAAGCCTCCAGGTGGGAGGCCAACACCCTAAGGAGTTATGCAGACAGGAAGGACTCAGGTCCTCACAGCTGTTGTTCAGCTTCGCCAAGAGCTCTGGATTCCTACATTTTAAATAGGTGAGTTTCATTCTAAATGCTATGGAGTTATGTATGGAGATAAAACTGTTTAGAAAAAAAAAAGCATGGCCATGTGAGCCCAACCCTCCACCACAACCTCCCGTGGATACTCCTCAACTGAACCCCAAAATATTCCATTTTAGAGAAATGCTTGTTTCCTACCCTGCTGGAGTCTAGAGCCTCTACAGGAACACCAAAAATGTGGGGCGGAGCAGGGCTCCTCCGCAGGTCCTGCCCATTCCACGCAGAGCCAGCCACTGCCTAGCATGCAGGGGGCTTCAGAAAAGCAAGTGGCTCCACTTTATGTAAGCTCTACCTTTACATAAATGTTAACTTACCTATCTGTCCCACAGCATCACCAAGGTGCCAGCCACTATGCCAGTGACAGCTCTGACCACCCACACACAGTGTTGAGATGGAAGGGACCGCTGGTTCATCCAGTCTAACCGGGTCCATTTACAGGTATGATAGCCAAGGTCTAGAGAGGAGTAGTGACTTGCTCAAAGGCACACAGCTGGTTAGTGGAAAGCTAAAACCACTATTCATGAGCATGAACCACAACAATCTTTGACCAGATCAGAGAATTCAGTTTATGCCTGCTGTGGGACAAACCCACTCCTCTGTCCAGCTAGAGCTTGCCAAGCCATGACCTTGGAAGTCAGCCAACATAATGTGCATGTGACCTAGGGCAAGGACCAGGGAGAAGGCACTGTCAGTGGAGGTCTCTGCCCTTACCACTGCCTCGGGCCATCTGCAGCCTCTAATAGGAACAGACAAGCTGGCGTGCAGGGGGTGTGCAGTGAGCTGGCATCTGCCTGTCTACAACCAGGGAGGCAGTGCTGAGGACCCCCCACCCGGTACCACAGCATCTCACAATTACAGAGTCATTTAAAGGCACTTTGTCAGCCCTCTGCCCATAATAGAGTGGAGACTCCCATACTTTTATTATTTGGGGTGGAGGGGAAGAGGTGTGTAGCTCGGCGAGAGTTGGTGATGTACCTACTTTGTGTAGAGTTCTG
Source organism: Manis javanica (assembly GCF_040802235.1). Classification (NCBI taxonomy): domain Eukaryota; kingdom Metazoa; phylum Chordata; class Mammalia; order Pholidota; family Manidae; genus Manis; species Manis javanica. The sequence goes on along the minus strand of NC_133165.1, from coordinate 37,095,645 downwards.
CTGTCAAGCAGCTGGTAAGATAGGGTTCTCCACAATTACCAGAATATAAGGCAGAGGCATGACCAAGTGACATTTGTCATTAGAGTAGGAGGGAGGCTGCAGGGTCTGAGAGACAGCAAGCTGCCCTGATTTATCGTGAGTCTCTGAGCAAGGCCCACCCCATTCAGGCTTCATTTCACCAGCCATCTCGGCTGCAAGAGCCCCAGGTTTCAATGAGACAGAAATCTCATGCCAATGGCCCTCTGAATCTTCACCTCCTGGGAAGTGTTATAGATCTGAACCCTGATCCCAGGAAAGAGGCAGGACAGGCTCCCTCCTTCCTGGGGCCTGAGTCAGAGAGCGGAGCAATGAGGCGCTGCGGTTGGGGAACAGCCTGGCAACGGAGCCTGGACTGGCTGGGACAGGGGACTTGGGAAAGAGCCTGGGGACCCAAATTTGGGGTCAGGTCCCTTCTCCCTGGGCTGTGAGGGGAAGGCCCTCCTAAGCTCCAAGGATGAGCAGACACAGGCAGGGGGCCAAGACTGCCTGGCACACCGTGGGTGCTCAGGAAAATCCAGCTCCCTGTCTGTTAAGCCACAGTAAGTGAAAGCTGCAATATTGTGATTCATAATAAGAACTACATAGATATTTGTTCTTTGTTCCCATTTCTGGCAGAGCTCCTAAAATCCTTGGAATTACCTGCAAAGAGACCGATAAACGTGTCTTGTTATGTTCATTAAGTGATGTCCTGGCCGCACCTACGGGTGGATGCCGGTTGCCCTGGCTAGAGGGTTCAGCTCCGACATCCACCTGAGCTGGGGGGAGGGGAGAGGGGCTGGAGGTTGAGTTCAATCCCCAATAGCCAATAACTTTGTTTTTTTAATCAATCATGCGTACGTAATGAAGCATCCAAATAAACCCAGAAGGGCAGGGTTGGGCAAACAGGTGGCGATTATGGGAGGGTGGCACTGGTGGAGAGAGCGTGGAGGCCCCACACCCCCTCCCATCCCTCGCCCTGTGGTTCAATGCCACCTGCTGGCTTCTGAGTTATAACCTTGGCCTCTGCAGTTGAAGGAGAAAAGCTGACCTGCTGGGAAGTCACACAAACAAATGCAAAGGTCTTGAAAACAAGAGTCCAGGGGCCATGCTCTCACCCAGCCTCTGCCAAGCGTCCCTCACAAGCTCTAGAGCCCTTTCCTCCGCCAGCCACATGCTCCTGGTATATCTCCTTCTTACTCTGACCCACTAGGACATTCAGAGCCAATGTGCCTCCCCACGTGCAACCCCAGCACAACTATGGGATAGAGGAACTCATATCCTGCACAATATCATTTTCATATTTTCTTCATCTTCCCTCCACTTTTATTTTCCCTTTATCCTCATACTTTCCTCTCTTTATTTTTTATTGCCATGTGTTGTTTTAGCTTTTTAAGTTGCCTGTTTTGGGAATGAGATGGGGAATAAATACACCAGTAAATCAGTAAGAACTAATCATAACAGCCAGCGCTGACCGCACCTTTTGCTATGGGATAACACTGAGCTAAGCCCATTCTCCTGCCACAACTCATTTCATCCTCACGAGGCCCATACAACAAATGAAAGAGAAGACATATGATTAAATCAAATTTACAGACCAAGAAACTGTGGAACAATAAAGGCTACAGAATTTAGCCAAGATCAGACAGTGCCTGGCTGGCCCTGGGCTCACCCATGTGCAGGCAGCTCTAGGTCAGCTCTCCTCCGCCAGCCCCCCGCAGATGCGTGAAAATAACAGCAAGTCAAGTTCCTGCCTCTTGCCTCCACTGTTTATTGAGCTAACCTCTGAGAAAACATTTCCCAGGTTCTCAGAGCAGGTAGTTGGGAGTAGAAGCGGTAATGAATGAAAGTTTGCACTTTGCAAATGTCACATAAGCCACAGAGGGAAGGACTTCTGTGAGATGCAGACGCCGCAAAATAAATCACCCTGAGTGAGGATATTAGCATTTACTTTCACAAGCATATTACAGATCAGGTCTGCAGAAAACTAACTTAGCTCTACCCTGGTTTCCACACACCACGTGTGCATTATCGAGCTACATCCTACATCCCGGCCACTAGTGAACAAAACTCTCCTAGAGGTGAAATGCCACAGCTGCCTCTGGAAGCCCTCATGCACTTACACACCCCCGTGACCCAGGACCTCAAAGCCAGTAGAGCAGGAGCTACTGAGAATGAGCCAGGACCCAGGCTTTCTGCCCTTCCTAACTGGGAGCAAGGCCATCACATTCCACCCATCCCAGACACACAAAAGCTCCTAAGCCCCCGAGAAATGTCAAGTGCCTTCCAAGTATCTGATATCAAGGGTCAAGCTCCATGTTTCCCACAGAGCCAGCTTCCCTTCTAGCCCAGCTGAAGGCTCTCTAGGGACTGGATGCAAGTAGTAGAATCTGCCTGGAGACAGTCTGGCATGGGGGAGGTTAGATTGAATTTGTGGGTGCCCTGGGCTCCCCACGCCCTCCTAGGAGGCTCATTCCACCTCCATCTCACAAGCACATATGCCCGCTCCTGTGCACACACATGCACAAGCATGTCAAGCACACGAGCATGCACACACATGCACTACAGGCACACACCCCACACACACACCTCCAACTCCCTCCCAGCAGCTGAACCATCAGTCCACAGAGACTCTGGCGATACAAGATACCGACGGGTCTGCCCAAATTCATGTGAAGAGCTCAGGCCATATGGAAATCAGATTAAGCCCTAGAAGGCATTCAGGGACAATACACATAGGTCATGTCTACACCGCACCAGCAGCCATTCTCACTGGTACATGGAATCCTTAGCTGGAAATAGATCAGAAAATAAACAATGTTGGCGGAAGAGAGTTTCAGATATGCTCAGATCCCTTCCGGCTGGTGTGCAGATGTGAGCGGCAGACGAGTCAACAGAAAAGTCAGGGTCCTTTCCTCAAGGGTGGGCTGTGGGGCTGGATCAGAGGCCCAAGGAGGGAGGCAGGGCCAGGAGGGCCTCCGCTATTTTCCAGACTAACTGGTTCCTCTTACAGATGAGAAAACTGAGTCTCAGAGGCCCGACATCTGCCGTCTCCCTGCAGCCAGGCCAGCCTGGAGCCTCCCCAGCCCCCAGCACACACGTACCCTGAGGGCTTTGGAAGCGTCTTTCAGTCCGAGGGACCCTAGATTCCCTCCTCACCCTACTCCTCCCTCCCAGGATACTCAAGCACAGAGCCTGAAGCCACATGCACGCAGAGAAGAGGCCTTCTCTCTAGAAAGGGAGGCCCACCTCCGGGACTCAGTTGCTCATCTGTGAAGTGGGAGGGTTGCAGGAGCTCCTTCTCACACCACTGCTGCTCCCTGGCCCTCTGCCACCGCACAGAGCCAGCAAAACTGTCATGCTCATGACCTTTGCCCTCTGCTGATTTTATGTCCCCACCTTCCAGGACCTGCTTCCCCATCCAGCTCCTGCCCCGACAGAAGAGCCCAGGGTTCTCGTACTACCCCAGTTTCTTGAGTAGATCACGAGGAGGAAAGATCACTAGGAAAACTGACTCATGATAAAATATAAGAAAACAGAGTCTGAAGAGGGCAGTCTGACTCCAACAGAGTGGCAGGAAATGGCCGAGCCCAACCCAGAAACCAGGTCACCTGTGTACCCCCTCAGCACCCCATTCACTTGTCCAGAGGGGCAAGGATCCAAAGTTCCTGAGTGCAGTGCTGTGGCCAGGGCCACAGGGCTCAGAGACCTGGGGTCAGCACAAACACAGTGACCAGGGACAAACAAGTGGCCCATCAGCCCCAGAGCCAGGGGAACTTGGCACAGCAGCCCCCATGCAGGGCCCAGACCAGGAGGCCACTCCACATGGAGCTCAGCCTCATGGACCCACGCCCACCTCATTTACCCCTTCCTGCCCTCCACTGCCCTTCGGTTCTCCTGGGGTGACCACAGTGCAGGGACAGTCCTAGTTTGTGCCGGTCGTCTGGCATAATGATTGATGAGGTCCCCACTCACTCTCAAAAGGAAAGTCTGTGAGATAAATCAAACACCTCACCTCACCTAAGCCCCTCACTGCCCCCACCCCTGTGCCCCAGATGCCTCTGAGGAGGGGCAGATACAAAGGACTGAACATAACCCAAAGGAGCTGAATAATTTCAGCCTTTACAGCTCCACCCCAACTTCTCGGGGCTCAGGGGCTCAGGGGCGCTCAGATCCGACTTAGGGAATAAAGTCAGGCCCTTCCCAGAGCACCAGCCCCACAGGACAACTGTCTCTGAGCACTTTTCCCCAGGCAGGCCCCTTCTCCCCAGCCAACCCACCCCACTGCATGCTGACCTCCGGGCCGGGCCCGGCTCGTTCCATGGCTGGTGCTACCGAAAACCCCTCTGGGGTGTCCCCAGTCTGTTTCCCTCCTACAGCCTCTCCTCCTCTCCACCCTGGGATGGGGTTTCTAAAACAGCAACTCGCTTGCACCACACCCACATGGCTCTCCCACAGCTCTCAAGGCAAAAGACAGACTCGTCAATGCAGCCCACAGGGCCCCCTGCAACCTGAGCCCTAGTACCGCTCCGGAGGTTCCTACCCTGTTCCCACCACCACTCAACATCCCCATCCTGAGCCATTGCTCTTGCCACCAGGCCTTTGCATCACCTGTGCCCTCTACCAGGAATGCCCTCTCTCCTCCTCTAGAAAGCTCCCACCCCAAGTCTCAAACCCTCCCCCACAAGCCCCTAGAGCACTCACACTGGCCTCTAAGAGAAAACATCTCTCAGGGGGATGTTCGGTAACCATAGGCTGCTCTGTCCAGGGGACATCCCTGTGTCCCCCCAGCAGCCAGGGGGCATCCCTCCACCCTGACATTCCCTGCACTGTTCTCGCAACCTTGCTTCTCACCCCCCTCCCTCCACTCTGCGACTCTTGAGGACAGGGACCATGTCCCCGGTGCCCAGGACAGAGCCTGGCCACAGGATGCTGCCAGTACGCAGTGTCCGTGACTCTTATCGGGATCATCGCTGTGGTCTCTTGAGCAGCCCGTGTTCTGCTCGCTGTTCTCCTGCCCATCTCTAGGCTAAGGGAGGCATTCCAAACCATTCCCCAGGGATGGGGGAGGGTTATGGCTAAGAAAGGACCCTTTAAACATTCCATAGGAGGAAACTGTGGCAAGGTAAGCCCCCACCCAAACTGGGACGCACCTGGGAGTGATGGGGCACTATTATCCTCAGCGACAATAGCGGTAAACCGGACTGTCCCGAGGAAACCCTAACCCAAGGCCATCCCACCTCAAAAACAGCTGAGACGCCAGGTCCCCCACCTGTGGGCGCACAGGTCCCCAAAGCTACACTGGCCATCAGGGCCCTTCCTTCGGTGGAAACAAAATGGATCAGAACCTAGGCCGTGCTCTCCCAACTCAGAAGGGACAGTTCTTACGCACAGTGAGAGCTACTTTCTGGAGAGAAAAGAGGACATGCTGGAATAGAGCTGAAGCTGAAGGATTTCCAGGGGCAATTATCTTTCCAAAACAACATTCAGGAGTCCTTGCAGGTGGGATCTTGGCCCCCGATCCCTGCCAGCATAGAGCCCCAGTGTCCTCAAGCTGGAATGGGGGCCCTATAGGGTCCTGCCAGCAACATCTGTTCATGCACAGTGTGAGGTATACGACCCCAAGACCCTTATTAACATCAATAGTTTAGAAGGAATGTGCTTATCACAGCAAAGAGCACATCAGGTCCACTGAGCACCACTGCCACCTATGGCCATATTGGCCCACACATGTGCCACCTGGAAGAGAGGTAATTAACACTCAGCAGGATAAAGGTCTGGCTGATAGGAGCCAGGAGCCAGTGGATACGTTTTTCTCCTTCTTCTCCCAAGGGCTATCCTAAGAAGTAACAATTTACAGCCTCTAGGACAACTGTCCCCTCACCCACCCTGCCCACTCTGCCCCAAAAACCAAGCCCCTCCACCCTGCTCCCTGTCCCTCACTCACTCCTTGGGACCCCACTCCCTCCTAAGATGCAGCACACAGCCCTTGCCTCAGGCTCTGCTTTCCCCAGGCTCAGTCCCACCCCAGGGCCTTTGCTCTTGCTGTTCCATCTGTGCTTTCCCAATTGACGACAGCTTCGGATCCACCAGGTCATACCTGGGAGATCCCATCCTCCCTCCCATGCAACCTAAAGTGGCTCCTGCCTCTCCTCCCACTGCCCTGTAACATGCACCTCATTTCACATTCTTCGCAGTATACCCATCATCTAACATACTAACCCATTTATCGAACTACTGATTCATTACCCAATCCTCACTCAACCATGAACTCCTGAATTGCTGTACCTGGGTCTGTCTTGCTTACTGCTGTATCCCCAATACTAGAATGATGCCTGGCACACAGTAGGCCTTCAATAAACATGGAGTGGATACACAGACACACTGCTGTTGGGCTGTTCTGCTTGGCAGAGCAAACAGTGAGTCTTTTTAGAACTGAAAGGAACGGGTGCCACCTCCCTGCCCTGCTCCCTGAACTGGCCTGCTGTTAGGGGGAGGAAGGAGATGGGGTGGGGTGGGGGTGGACTAGACGGGCCTGGGTCCCCAACACCCCCCCACCCCACCGCACCACCACCACCCTGCCCTGCTCCCACTGGCACCTAGCACCCTCGAATCAGGAGCCTGGGAGCTGGGCCCTTCATGGTGAGGGCAGCAGGGAGAAAGGCACTGGAGGAGGACATAATCCACACCACTGAGCCCCTCCCCCACTGCACAGCAAGGCCGCTGTAGAGTCGGCCGCTCACTCTTTTGACTGGGGGTACCAGAAAGGCCTTTGCCCTCCAAAGCTCACGTTCCGGCTGAGGCGTGCTGTGTCACTCTGGCCCACGGCATCTTTGGGTCCTGAGTAGTCTCCATTCCCGTGACGGCCAGGAACCGAGCCTTGGCATGCACGGCCCCTAGTCCACAGTGGGCATGTGCAATCACATTAGGCCTCCCCCAAATGCTGGTGGTGGGTACGGGAGCAAGGCATGGAGTGCCAGCCGCCCAGCACGGGCCAGGCCTGAAGGGCGAGTGTGATGGCTGCTCAGGGTCTCCGAGCTGGTTAACGCTAGGCATGTGGCTGCCCACCTAAGCAGAGAGCAGAGCCTTCATCCCCCACCGTGAAAGCACCACAATTCATGCATTCTGGGGCCTTCCCCAGCTGCAGGCAGGCTGGAGACTGAGCACAGGGGCCGGCAAGCGTTTTCCATGAATCGAGAGAGCCACCTAGTGGCTGTCGTGAGCACTCCCGCTACTTGCTCAGGTTGCCGGTTGCCTGGTGGCCCTCTGGGCCCTCAGCCCCAGCCCAGCTACCTAGGCCACCCAGCCCGACATAACAACCCTCCTCCCTGAGGCCCGCTGTCTTCCAAAAAGATTTCTGCTGTGCAGTGGGGATCTCAACCCTGGAACCCCACCCCTGCAAGGCCCAGGTGTCCTCAATGGGAGGCCAGCCTTTGGGAGGGACTCTTACTAGTAAAATGAGATAAGTAATTCTCTCACCAGCGTGATTTCCCCCTGCAAGGACCCCCAAGAAGCTCTGCCCTGGGCCCAGGAGGCCCTGCACAGCCCCTCTGTCCAGCCATGTCCCCAGAGCCTCCCCAGGCCCCCCCACCCCCACCCAGAAATGCATCTCCCCACCGTGGAACTCCAGGTCAGAAAAGGTCCTTGGCTCTTCATCTTTGACAGGCGGAGAACATTCTTAACTTCCTCCCAGCAGAGTCTGAAACTGTGAAGTAATTTTTTTTTCAGTGAATGAAGGTTTTTAATGCACTGATGTGAGTGATGGGTTCTGCAGAGGGTTTGGGAGTTTAATTTTAGATCCGAGGGACTTTCTTTTTTTCTTTTGAGTTATTTTACCTTTTTCTTTAATCTTTCATAGTATCTCTTTTTTTATTAAAATATCACTGATATACAATCTTATGAAGGCTTCACATGAACAACACTGTGGTTTCCACATTCACCATATCATCAAGTCCTCACCCGCTCTCCTTACCCCCATTGCTGTCACTGTCTGTCAGTGTAGTAAGACACTATAGAGTCACTACTTGTCTTCTCCGTACTGTACTGCCTTCCCCATGACCTACCTATATTGTGATTGTGGATTATAGTGCCCCTCAATCCCCTTCTCCCTCCCCACCCACCCTCCCCAGCCCCTTCCCTTTGGTAACTGCTAGTCTAGATCCAGGGGATTTTTTTAATTGTGGCAAAATGCATATAACATAAAACCCTCCATCCTAACCATTTTTAAGTGTGCGGTTCAGTGGCACTAAGTTCATTTCCACGGGGTGCAGCCATCACCACCATCCATCTCCAAAACTTTTTCATCTGCCCAGACCGAAGCTCTGTTCTTATTAAATGTTAACTCCCCAGGTCCCCTCCCCGAGCCCCTGGCACCTACCATGCTACTTTCTGTCTCTATGAATTCGGCAATTGATACTGTGAAGTAGTAGTTTCACTTCTTTAATATTCATCTCCCCCAGCCCAGACGAGGTGGAGCAGGGCCACTGAGGGATTTCCTGACCCCTTCACGCAGACACTGCCTCCTCAGCACCAGTGATGCCTGGCCCATGACCAGGGCGTGCACAGCGGGAGTTGGTCTATTCCTGCACTTCACAGGCATCTCTGGGCCTCTGCAGAGTCCGGTGAGGTGCAGGGTGCTGGAGACACACGTGTGGGGAAGATGGCCGTGTCTTCTAGGAACTGATCCTAGAACCAGGGAGAAAAGCCTTAACCAGTCCTCATGCAAACGTCCATGGGATTTTACAACTGTGAGGCTGCTCTTGGAAAACATTCAGGGGACTAAGGGCCTGTCGAGTCAGGGAGATCAACAAGGCTACCCTGAGGAAGTTATGTTCAACTGAGTCCCCCAGAAAGAGGAAGAGGATCAGACGAGGTGGGAGAGAAGAGGAAGCCTGAGGAGCTGGCCTCCTGCTGCCACTATAACAAGTACCTGCCAGGGTAGTGGCTTAAAACAAATTGGCCTCCTGAGTTCTGTTGGTTAGTATCCTAGCATGAAGACATGGGCAGGGCTTGTCCCTTCCGGAAGCTCTAGCGGGGAACGCATCACCTTGGCTATGCCAACCTCTAGAGGCCTCCTCCATTCCTCGGCTCACGGCCCCTCCATCTTCAAAGCCAGCAGTGTGACATCTTCTCTGACATGTCCTTCTCTGTCTCTGATTCTCCTGCCTCCTTCTTTCCTTCATAAGGCCGCTGTGGATGACACCAGGCCCACCTGGATAACCTAAGATAATATCTCCATTTCAAGGTCCTTACTCTTTGGAGGGCCATTATTCTACCTAGTACAGGAGTAGTGGGACCTGAGTTAGAAACCTCTTAATTCCAGGTGTGGGGAGGACTTTAATGTGTATCTTCTATGCCTCCAGGGAATGTGGAGTACTCCTGTTTGTCATTCCCAGAGCCATTTATTAAGTATATGATCTTAGCTGCTAAACCACATTCTGTCCTCCCAGTGACCCTATGAGGTAAGCAATTTAATGATCACCACCCCACCTTTCAGGTGGGTGCACAGGGCCCACAGAGCACATCAGGTGCTCTTAGCATCAAACCTGGTGGATAGCAAGACCTCAAACGAAGGCTGTGGGGACAGCAATGCAGAATTCTCCGGACCAGAAACAGACCACATCATGTCAAGCTCTCCTACAAGCCCACCAGCCCACTGCATGCCAGTCTGATGGTGGGGACCGAGCACAAGTGTTTAACAAAGATCAGACCCCACTCGAAGGTTCCTCCCGCCTCCCCCAGCGACTCTTTCCAGCTCCCTTACTTGCTTTGGGGGCAGAGGAAAGAGATGCCACAACGAGATCCTGGAGAAAGTTTTATACCTCAAATTCTACTCCTCCCCCTCCACCATCAGATGCCATAGGGAAGGGTGGAGAGCAAACGCAGACACACCTCAGAGACGTCACTGGTTCATTCCAGACCACTGCAATACAGGGATTATTTACAATAAATTGAGCAAAGGAATGTTTTGGTCTCCTAGTGCATATAAAAGTCATGTCTACACAGTACGGTAGTCTGTTCAGTGTACCATAACATTATGTCTAAAAAACAATGTACATAGCTTAATTTAAAAAATACTTTATTGCTAAAAAATGCTAGCCATCATCTGAGCTTTCAAAGAGTCATAATCACTGATCACAGATCTCTATAATAAGTATAAAAATAATGAACAAGTTTGAATTGTTGTGAGAATTGCCAAAATGTCACACAGAGACAAAGTGGGTAAATGCTGTTGGAAAAAGTGGCTCCCATAGACTTGCTCCATGTGGGGTTGCCACAGGCTGCCATTCTGTGGAAAACACAGTATCTGCAAATCACAGCAGGAAGTACAATGAAACGAGGGGTGCCTGCACTGTTCGGCTCTCGGGAGGGGATGACTCCAGAATCCACAGCTCTCTGTGTAATGTGAACTGCCCAGTAGCTTTCCTCTTCAGAGCAATAGGAAAAGATCCCGCTCGCCCCCCTGTTACACCAAATCTACCTTCCCGGTAAGACTGCACCAGAACGAGACATCCTGGAAGGAGACAGTGGCAATAGCTACTCAACCTTTGCTAAAACAGCTGAGTTGTATACTTTAAATGAGTAAATTTTATAGTATGTGCATTCTACCTCAACTTTTTGAAAGTGAGGGGAGAGAAACAATCTGATCAGAAGAAAGGATTCCAAAGCTAAAAAGAGCATAAAACCATTGGGCCAGCTGATGTCCAGGCCCCTGTCCCCTGAGCGATCCACGCTCCATGGCCAGAGGTCAGCCTTCTGAACCGCCAGGGTTCTCTGGGCTATTGATGGGGGACCACTGCCACCTAGTGCTCACTGGGACAAACAGCAAGAAACGAGGGCCGGAGTGAGGCCAAGGCCAAGGCAGCCCACACCCTCAACGTTCCCGTCTTCCCTCCTCCCAGAGCTACAGACCAGCAGAGCGCAGCTGCTCAAAAACAGCCGGGGCCGCATTCCTGGCCAGGTGTGGGAAGAAAAGCTGGTGAGATTCAAACCCACCTCCTCGTGATTGTGCTAATAAAACAGGGGTGGCTCATATGATGGGCTGCTCTTGAGCACTCTTGGGGGGGAGGGAGAAGCTCATGCTCACACACACACTAAGGGTGTAAGAAACTGTCCGAGGATCACCCAGGGTGGCAACAGAGTCAGGACAAGAGTTTTCACCTCCTGACAGCTAACCAGGTTTTCCCATGCGCTCTAGTGGCTCCAGGGCCCTCCTAAAAGTCTCTGAAGAGGGGCCAGTGGGTGTCCGCATGGTGATCACTCTGGGGAAGAGGGCTGGCCTTGCCATCCAAAGCCTTTTCCTTTCTTGCCACTAGGAGCCTCCTGGGCGGGCCCTGCAGCTGGGCCCTGAAGGCAAGGAGGAGAAGAGCGTTAGGCATGCCCTGCACACCTCTCCAGGCCAGGCCCAGCACTAGGTGCCTCCTCGAATGGCCCGTTTATACCTCCCAGAGCCCTGTGGCAGATGAGGCAGCCGTGGAGGTGCCCAAGGGATCAGGCAGCTGGCAGCCTGCAGTAGCAGCCCCAGTGGGATTTGCCACAGCGTTCAAGTCAAGGCCACAGTCTTCCCAAGCATCATCCAGCCGATGGCCGCTTCTCCTGACACAGGACGCCTCCGTGAGAGTGTCCCCTCCGCAGCATCTCCTGGGTTGGCCAGGTCTTTATCAGATCTCTGTCATGGTTGGAGGCCTCACTGCGCCATTCTGCTTCCCTCCCTCTTTCCTTTTATAGGCCCAGAGCCCCCTTTGGCCAGAAGACTTCCTTGCCCCTCTGTCTCTGCGGGCATCACCCCCTGGAGCCCTAGCACACTTCTGACTCCTTCTCAGGGTCTGCCTCCTGGAAACCCCAACACAGCACCAGGAACTATGGTCACTCCCTGCTTAGAGGTAGAAGCACCAAGACTGCTTAGTCCAAAGCCGTCCAGTGATGGAGCCAGATGTCACATTTAAGACCGTCTGGCTCCAAAATCAGCATCTTCCACCTGCCATGACAGGCTGCCCTGGAAAAGATAGGTGTGTCCAGCTGAACAAACTGATCAGTTAACCCATTCAGATAATACCGACTGGGAAGGGAGGTACCCCAGTCTAGAGGAGAGGATCTAGTGTCACTAGCCTGCCTCAATCAGGGGCAGGGGGCAACTTAGGCCTCAGACCAACTTGTGGCTAAAATCCACTCCACCTGGGAGCACCCATGGCCAGCCACTGCCCACAGCCTGGTGGCACCGCTCCCAGGGGCCACAGGGAGGGAACAAGGGAAAATGGGGCCAGAAATCAGGAATGCTGGGTTTGAGTTTAAATAGTCATGAATGTTCTGTGGAGTCCAGGCCCCCCTTTTCTGAAGTACACAAGAGACTGGGCCTAGGGGGCACCATGGTTTTCTGCTCTCAAGCGCTGCCTTCCTCTGGCTGATGGATCTGCCTCACCCCTCCTGACCCGTCCTGACTCATCTCCCAGAGCGACAGCAAACAGCCATGACTCCGTTCACTCACACCTTCTCCGTTACCGCAGCGACAGTTTCTAAAATCACGACAGTTTTATTCTCAAATGTCCACATTTATTTCTACAGGGAAAAAATATTTAAAAGTCATAATAATAAAATCCACAGAGCTGTGTATTATCATCTATTTTTCTTTGTTGAAAGGATAATACTGTATAAAATTGGGCCCTCCTGGAAAATCGTAGGTTTGCCCACCAGCTTCAGCCTTTAGACAATGAACACAAGTCCCTGGAGACCCCCAACTTCATCTGCCCCCCAAAAATGTCAGTAGTTCAAACCACCTGAGAGGGCTCGGGTCTGGGTGGGTACAGTTGTGAATGTTTGGGGGGCACTTTTTTGTTTGTTTGTTATCATTAATCTACAATTACATGCAGAACATTATGTTTACTAGGCTCCCCACTTCACCAAGTCCCCCCATAATCCCCATTATAGTCACTGTCCATCAGCATAGTAAGATGCTGTAGAGTCACTACTTGTCTTCTCTGTGTTGTACAGCCCTCCCCATGCCTCCCCCCCCAATGTGGGGGGCACTTTTTAAGGTAACTTGATATCCACCAGGGAAAGTATTGGTGATGTGCACCACTGTCACCGACACCACTGCACCCAGGCTGACATTTGCATGCACATCATTTCTGCTCAGCTTCAGTTTTGTGCCTTAACTCATGGGCCATATGGAAGAAAAATCACAAACATGAAGATGATTTAAATATTTAATTTAAAATGATTTTTTAATTCAGTCTTCCAGAGACAACACACAAATACAGCCTGGTTCAGAAGCCCAGCTTGGGGCCACCTGGATGCTGCCCGAGGGGAACCAGGTGGTTGAGCCCTGGGGTCACTCCAGGAGGGCTCTGATTCCTGGCTCTTGTTCACATCTCAGCTGGGCTTCCTCAATTCAGAACTACACCCCAGGGGCTTCCGTACCTTGTTCTGACAGGTGGGGGTGCTGCTCAATGGAGGCTGGGGGCCTGGGGCAGCATAAAAGCCTCTGTCAGTTTTTCTTTTTCCTCAGCATAAATTGCCTGTGGCCACCACGCCTGGGTCTGTGCAGTCTCTGACCATTAGAGCTCTGCCCAGGCACTGGGACGGTGGGAAGGATAATATCAGCACCAGGTGGGCCTCTCTGGACAGGAGGGACAAGGCCCTGCCCCTCACCCAGTCTCAGCTTTGTGGCCAACCTGGGAGAAACTGTGGGAGTGACATGGATCCATTTGCCCCCATGCACCTGTATTACAGCACTCAGAGACTCCTGAGACAGACGGACAGATAGACGCATGCATGCACACGCAACTGCAACCAGCAAATGCTCAGCCTCAGAGGGAGGTTCTATTTATCCCCATCTTACAGATGAAGGAAGTAGGGACACAGAGAGGTTGAATAACTAGCCCAAAGTCACACAGCTACAAGTCGAAGGGCCAGCTCAAGAAACCTGCTTATCAACTGCCACTTGACCTCCCCTCAGCAGACAGGATGCCACTGACCCCTGTCACCACTCCCCTCACTTGGGCAAGGATCTAAGCAGCCTCATCCTACCCAGGATGGAAAAATATGGTGGGATGGTGCCCAAAGATCTCACAAGACATTTTATGGCCAAATGAGAATGTTCACACCTCACCTGGGACACTGTTCACACCTGAGACCTGAGCCCTTGATTTCTAGAGCTGAGTGGAAAAAATACCTCTCAATCCAGACCAGAACTCAGTCCAATCCTAGAAATCATCTCTTCCCAGGAAAGAGACAGAGAGAGCCCAGCCCAGTGCTAACCAATGCCCACCCCCTGCCCAACCCAGCCCCGAGACCAGACCAGGAGGCCAGCTCATCCAGAGATTCACAGGACCAGTCCACCCAGTCCCATCAGGCCAGAGCCATCCAGGGTAGCCACATGTAGCCCAGAGCTCAGTCAGCCCTACCAACCAGCCCATCCCAGCACCTAAAGGAGTTTGGTATGGAGCCTTCTAGAGCCCGGCCCTGAGCTCAGCACTGCACAAGGAAGAGTCCGGCCAAAAGTCAGAGCCCAAGATGAGCCAGCCCACCATAAAAGCTGAGCTCCGTGCTCAACCAGCAGACAGAGTGTTCACCCCACCACCTCCTGCCAGGACCCAGAGCAGCTCAAAGCCACGCCAAGCCCCTCCCCACACAGCTCAGACCATGTCCCAGTCCCAGGCCCCAACCCGAGCAGGCTAACAAAATAGCCCAACTCCCGTCTGCCCAGCCTGGCCTGGCCGACGCAGCCTGGGGACCTTCCTCGGGAGACAAGCAGGAGGCCAGGCTTTGTAGGGCAGTGCCCACTGAGCAAACTTCCCTCCAGCCTCCCGCTGCAGCCCCCGCAGGCTGCGCTGTGTAGGTGCCACACTCTCACCCAAGCAGGGAGGGGGTTGCCTCTTCCTCCCCACATTTGTGCAGGCTACCAGGAAGGAGCCAAGAATGTCAGAGACGTCCAAGAACATCAAATCTTATGCTCGGGACTGCAAGGCTTTCGGAGCAAGGCATCCTGCCTGCGGAGGGGAGGCCAGCTGGGAGCTGATAAGCAGGCTTGTTGAATGCACAACTGTCCAACTCTGTATTGACTGTGGGAGGCCAGACTTGAGCCAAGATTGGTTGCCAGGAACGAAGGCTTTTTCTCTTGCTGTGAGGCGGGAGATGCTGTGGGGAAGGGGCAGAGAGGCAAGTACTGGCCACAAAACGGGGGTCCCCCTGGGGGTGGACAGGTGTCCCTGCACCAAAGAGGGTGGGTGTCCCTCTCTGACTCATCTGAGTGGATGTCTGGGAGGCTTCTCTCCGTGTGTCCCTCCACCCTGGCCAGCCCAGCCAGAGAGCCCTTGACTTCCTGGCTTCTGAGAGCTTTCAGGATCAGGGAGGAGACCTGGAGACAAAAAGCCCCCACCAGCTCTGAGGGAGAGTCCAGGAGCAGCAGGGCTGAGGGTCTTAGGGGCAAGAACATAGGACAAAGCCTCAGGGAGTTATGGGGTGTTGGGGGCAGGGGATGGAGGCTGGCATCAGTGACCAGGTTTGGCCCTGGTGTGGAAGCCAACACGGCACTGGGCAACTGGGAGCACCAGATTCCATAAAAATAAAACTTTCAGTTTGGTTGGAAGAGGGAGAGAAAAGGGGTTAATGTAGGGAACGTGTTTATTCTAGTGCCTGGCACCTAGTGTAAGTGCTCAGTGATGTTTGGAGGTAGACGTGGAGATGATGGAGATGGTGTACAGTCAGGGTCCTCTGGAGAAACAGAACCAATAAGATGGATTTACAGAGAAAGAGACTTACTTTAAAGATTTGTCTCACACAACTAGGGAGGCTGGGCAATCCAAAATCTGCAGTGCGGGCCAGAAGTGTGGAGACCCAGCAAAGAGCTGGTGTTGCAGTTCAAGTCCAAAGTCCGTCTGCCGCAGAGCTCCCCCTTGCTCAGGGAGGATCAGCCTTTCTGTTCTAGTCAGATCTTCAGCTGATTGGATGTGGCCCACCCACAGTGGGGAGGGCAATCTGCTTTTTCTTAAAGCCCTGCAAATTAAATATGAATCCCATCCAAAAACACCCTCACCAAAACATCCAGAATGTTTGACCACACATCTCATCACTGTGGGCCAGCTGGGGTGACACTGAATTAACTATCACAGATGGAGATGATTAAGATGGATGTGGAGAGCAGAATAATGCTCCCCTCCCAAAGGGCTCCACATGGTAATTCCCAGAACCTGTGGATCTGTTACCTTCCATGGTAAAGGGGTTTTACAGATGTGATTAAGAGTATGGACCTTGAGATATGAGATCAGCCTGAATTACCTGGAAGGGCCCAGTGGAATCACATGAGTCCTGAAAAGTGAAGAGTATTCCTGGCTGAGTCAGAAAGATTCTAAGAGAGGAGGACTTGATCTGCCATTGTTGATTTTGAAGATGGAAGAAGGGGCCATGAGCCAGGAAACATGGCAGCTTCTAGAAGCTGGGAACAGCTGAATTCTGCCAGCAACCCAAATAAGCAGGGAAGTGGCTTCTCCCCTAGAACCTTCAGAAAGGAACACAGCTTGCTGATACCTTTATTATAGTCTGATGAGACCCATACCAAACTCCCAAGCTAGGGAACTGTAGGATAATAAATTTGTATTGCTTAAGGCACGACATCTGTGGTGATACAGTGCAGCAGCAACTGAGGACTTACACAGTAGAGATGATAGAGACAGATGTTAGAGATAAAGACCAGAAATATCAGAAGTTACACATCCCCTGAGACTTACCCTTCGAATGTCCCAGGACCTGGCTCCTTGGGACTCGCTCAGAGTCTTTAAGCTATGGTCACAAAAATGCCAGAACATCCCTGATGAGTCAGCAAGGAAGGGAAAGAACAACTCCCACAGCCTGAGAAATCCCCACTGGGATAAGAATAGAAAGATAGATCATGCCAGGTGCCTATGATCTGCCTGTGTATAACCCAGGCACTGTGCTGGGTTCTTTCCCCCCTCTCATTATACATCGACCCTGTGGGACAGGCGTTCTGATCTGCCTTTTACAAACGAAGAAACACCCATTCAGAAAGGGAAAGAGGAAAAACTCCAATTCTTGTCTGAAATTAATTTATTGAGTGCTTATCAGTCATGCCATAATGATTAGGTATCTACTGTGTGCTAAGTGCTATACTAGGATGGTTACAAAACATTCAGACCACTTGCCCCATTCAACCAGCAGGGCTTAAGTCCTTGCTTTGGAGGTTCTGCATGCAATTTAGGCCCAGCCAATGAGACACAAATGCGCGAGCTTTGGAAGACAAGGGAGGCAAAAGGAAGCTTCACCAACTGGACACACAGGATCCCCTGACAGGGGTTTGTGCACTGTCTGGGCTCCAGGCACCACGGTCTCCCGCAGCTGCCTGACCCTGAGGACAAGAGCAGTTGCCTGACCTCCGGGAGATCACAGCTACGGTGGAAACCCTAAACCTAATTCCTCCAGCCCTTCCAACACTTACTGACCTGTACTACATGCCTTTCTGCTTGAAATGCCTAGAGTGGGGTATGCCAGCCAAACACAGTGAGACTCTATCCAAGAGAAAGTGTCTGTGAGGCCCCTCAGTCTGAATGAAATACTTGGGATGATGTTTGGATTAGGAAGAAATGCAACTTTGGACATGATGTCATCTTTTGAACAAGGAGAATCCTTCAGAGCTCCTCAGAAAAAATACCAGGGGAGCAAGGAGGTGCCTAGAAAATAATTTTTTCCCAGCTTTATTGAGACATGACTGATGTACAGAACTGCAAGAGTTTAAGGTATAGAGTATAATGATTGGACTCACATATCTTGAGAAACGATCACCACAATAAGTTTAGTGAACATCCGTCATCTCATACAGATAACAAAAAGAAAAAGAAAAAAACGTTTTTTCCTTATGATGAGAACTCTAAGGATTTACTCTCTTAGCAGCTTTCAAATGTACCATATGGTGGCTTTAACTAGAGTCAGCCTGTCATACAGGACATTCCCAATATTTATTTATCTTTTAACAGGAAGTTTGTACCTTTGAGCACACTTATCCAATTTTTAATTCCCTCCTCTGGAATTAAATGCTCCAAAAGGTTAAACCTTTCCCTAAAGAGGGAAAGAGGAAAAACTCCAATTCTTGTCTGAAATTAATTTATTGAGTGCTTATCAGTCATGCCATAATGATTAGGTATCTACTGTGTGCTAAGTGCTATACTAGGATGGTTACAAAACAAATTACATTAGTGATAAAACACAGTATTACTCATTTTAGAGTTTTTCCTTCAGACATTTTTTGATATATGCCTAAATATGTGCATCATGTACAAATTATTAAGCAGTACTTCAATACTCTAAGTAATCTTTTTTATCATTATTTGTGATGTCTGTTTTAACATACAGTATATTCCATTAATAGTCGGGTCTGATTTAACTATTGGGTCTAATACGTTTAATAGCTTCCAATACTCTTCTCTTCTTAAAATATTATTTTGTCTAGACTTTTTGTTCACCATATTAGTCAGCTTTTGCAAGAGGGTTCTGCAATAACAAACAGGCCCCACAACTCAGTGGCTCGCAACCACAAAGGTCAGCTGAGACAGCCACTGTGCCACTGCTCCATGTGTCTTCTCAGCCCAGGATCCAAACTGAGGAAGCTGTCCCCGTCAGGGACATGCTACTCTCACAGCAGAGGGAAAGGGGCAAGAGAGCTGTTAGAAACTCCCGATGCCTCTCAAAGCTTCAGCTCGCTTGGAGTACGTAAACCTCCTGCTCGCATGCCATAGGCCAAAGGAAGTCATATGCCCACACCGTTCATCAATGGATGTGAGATGAATTCTTCCCATGGGAAGGCAGGCAAGTCACATGTCAAGGACAGGATGTATGGTTCTCTTACAGAAAGGGGAAATGTCTCACTGGGAGCAGAAATATAATCTATCACATCCCTCTAGGTGGATTTTAATATACTTTTGACAAAAATCCACTAAAAATGCTTTAGGGGCTTTTACTTTATGTGATACTAAATGTGTCCACTAACTCAGAAATAATACACTTCTTACAGTCTTTGTTTTCCAGGCCAGAAGCATGCATTTCCCTCCATTCATTTGTAATTCACAGTCTTCTCCTAAATATTCTGCCTCTCTTCCATTCCTTGTGTGTGCATGTGCGTGTGTGTGTGTGTGTGTGGCCACCAAAAATCCTATTGTCTTTCCCATATCAATTAACGAGTTACATACAAAAATATCATATAACAGAACTAAAAGAGTATAACCGAATAATTAGCATTTCTTTGATGACATTATTATTTTCCAAGCTTCGGAGCAATGGAAGAAATCACAAATGAGAAGGACATCAGTTTAAAACACATAAAGGCCTGAAAGTGGTGAAATAAAAATTGAAAGGGAAGTATCGGAGTCAATAATCATTGCACATATAGTCAACAAAGCGTACGTTTCCTAGCATTAGAAGAGGTTAATCGACTCTTAACGGCAGGAGGGCATGAGGAGCGACACGTTCCTCAAAAGAGGAATCTCAAGTGATACAAAAGGGAATATCTTTTTTTCAATGGTTCAGCTTCATGGCAGTCAAAGAAATGCAAATTAAAACTACAAAAAAAAATCCCGTATGCGTTGTAGATGAGCTCAGAACTCTTTGAATGGTAATATTTGATGCTAGAGAGGTTGCCGCAAAAAAAAGAGTCTCATGTACATTGCTGGAATGGTGTAAATGAGAACTGCTTGAAACAATCCCTTTGCAAAACAGTTTGATAATACACATGGAGAACCTCAAAAATGCTCAAGCCTTTTGCCCCAACAATGCTATTTCTAGAGTTTGACCTGCAGAAATTATTCAAAAGAAGATAAAAAGCTATTTTTAAATATTTGCTGCAATTTTATTTGTAAAATCTGTAAAGGCAATATAGTATTGTAGACAGACTAAAGGCTTTGCTTTCAAAAAAAGGAATAGACTCAGATCTGGTTGTGCCTAATACCTTCCTTTGTTACCCAATGGCCTCTTGACCATTTCTCGGTATCCATGTCTCCTCTGTGATCTTTTGTAATAAAGTAGTGCACTCACCCAGCAGCTTGTTGGGAGGACAGAATGAAACATACATGCACAACTGTTTTGTAACTGAACATACAAGGTATCTTTATTATCTTTATCATCAGAGTAAAGACTTGGGAACAGCCATGCAGGCAACAAATAGGGAAAGCAGCAGGTAAATTACAATGCATTCACCCCATGGAGAATCACACAGCCATTAGGGACTATAATTATGAAGATAATGGAGCAGCCTGAAAGAACACTCCTGACGTTCTCAAGCAGAAAATACAATGGTGGTACAACAATGTAAAAACTGCACATGAACAGGATCAGGGAAGAGACATGGAGGTGGGGGTGGACATGAGGGCAGCTTCTGCATTAGGATGGTAGATGGCAAGCAGTTGTTGTTTCTCTGATTGTTGCTATGATATGTTTGTGCACTAAATAAAAGTTGGGGCTCAGGGCATTGCTCTTGAAAGGTATCAAATGCCTCCTCCCAGCTTCTGAGATAACCACATGCTCCATTGCCTTTCCTGCAGACATGGATCCAGCCTGGGTGAGCATGCTCTGAAATCACAGTGTATATTCCATTTCACTGGATCTGAAACTTTCACTAAGCCGCTACATTGTGCTGAGTTCTGCAGTGAAGTAAGAAAGAAGCTAATAGGGCATATCCCTTGGTGGGGGCCCAGTCCGGGCCCTCGGGAGCAGAGGAGGACCCAAGAGGTAAAGCAGGGAGATGGAG
Organism: Manis javanica; assembly: GCF_040802235.1. Lineage (NCBI taxonomy): Eukaryota > Metazoa > Chordata > Mammalia > Pholidota > Manidae > Manis > Manis javanica. The sequence goes on along the minus strand of NC_133165.1, from coordinate 37,074,884 downwards.
CTCTCACAGAAGGCAAGCAGAATGGCCAGTGTGAGGCCATGTGGTTGGACAGTTGGCTGTGAGTATCAGAACACAGCACATGGCCTGGCACATTGTAACTGCTCAATAAATATTGAGCTGAACTCTATGGAATGGGGGAAGCTTGTTCCCAGCTTTACCCTTTCCTACTCCAGCCCAGGATCAAGGACAAGCCCTGGTCCTCACAGAATGCCCCTAGCCTTTCTCCCAGTGACCTGGTTACACCACAGCCTAGCCCAAACCAGGCCTCTGGTCCTGGCTAGTCACTCCTGGAAGGTGTGCTAGAAAAACGCCCTGCCTGTCCTCTAAAGACTACCAGGTCTTGGATATCTGATAGATGAAAACTCCAGACCTGGGGCATCCTGACAGAGAGCACTTTGATTTACAAAGTCACTGCAGTGCGGTTGGGGCAGATGCCTGCAAAGAAGCAAGAAATGACCACAGTTGGGTTCATATTTAGGAATCACTTTTATTGAAAACAAAACTACACAGGACTAAGCTAAAATTCAAGGGAAAACCACAAGCGTGTCCACCTTGTCTCCTTTGTCATCATTCCTCATAGAAGCTGAAGACACAATGGTTCCCCTCCTGAGCAATCCTACTGTTCAAGCATCTCCTGGCAAGCCGCTGAGCCATTTGGCCAAGCAGAGAACTTTTTCCAGCACTCTATTGTGAAGCTCCTTCCCTACGACACTGTATGGAACCGTCTGCCTGGGGATGCTCACCTTGCTTTAAAACACAAAATTCCCCTTGCACAGCTAGGCTTGCAATAGATTCTCTCCCTGACTTTGTTGTTCATTTGAATGTTAAAACAACATTTTATGGCTAAAGAAGTTCAAACCCACTTCAAGCCATGTCCCATCACAAGGCAAAGTAAGCAAGTGGCCCACCAGGAAAATGGGCCATTGATGTCCCTATCAAACCTGGTGGCAGTGAAGACGTACTCCTCAACTGCCAGGGCTTTAATGCCTGAGCCATGTTCTTGCCCTTACTACTCAAAAATGCACCCCAGTGCTCGTGTCCAGGGGCAGGCCACTGGGAGTTATGTACGTGAGAGTCTCTGTTTTCTGTGACATGCATATTTTATTTATAATGTCCACTGACTTTATTCATTTGGGTATGCATTTTCCAAAACGTTAGAACTTCTGGGGCATTTTGATGGTTGAGCAGAGTGAAGGGAAAGAATGTGTGAAATAAGGAAGACAGTTTAGAAGATTTGGTGTACAGGATTATAAAAAAAAAAAACCTGGTGTTCTCCTGTCTTGGACATGAAGGACACCTGGGACAGCACATGGAGCTAAGCCCACCCACCCATTTCTATATTAGGGTAGAGCCATTGGTTGGAAGAGTGAAATAAGATTCCATAGAACTATACCAAAGAAACCCCTTCTTTGCTCTCTCCTGAGATCTGAAATGATTTGGCAGGGTGGAAATTCTTTTCCTCCTAAGAACAATGCTGGGGATCAGAAAGACCCAGGAAAGGGGAGTAAAAAAAAAGTTAGCTCCTCAGGACAGATTCTGTTGGTGATTTAAACTAGAGTCTGTTACAGCTAGCTACTGCTGCATAACAAACCACCCCAAACTCAGTGGCCTAAAACAACTTTTTCCCTAATGAACCTGCAATTTGGGCAGGGCTTGGCCAGAGTATCTCATCTCTGCCAAACTCTGTGCCTGCTGGGGCAACTCTAAGGCTGGGGCAGGAACTGGCTGGAGCTCTGTTACTCCCATGTTTGTGGTGGTTGATGCTGGCCCTCAGCTGGGACCTCAGCTGGGGCTGTGCATAGAAACCTGTACTGGCCTCTCCGTGTGACTTCTGCACAGCCAGGCAGCTGACTTGTAAGCATGGGCATCCTAAGAGAGGGCCAAGCAGAAGCTGAGTAACCTTTTCTAATAGACTTCATGTTTTGATGGGGAAATGGGAAGGTTCTGGAAGAGCATGCAGGGCCAGAAGCTCTACAGAGACCATATTTAGGGAAGACAACTGCCAAAAGACCTTGAAATTTCTGTGGAGCTCTGCCCAGCCCCTGGGGGGAGGAGGAAGATGGAGCTAACTGAGAGCAGAGCTACAGAATAATGGGGTCACAGCAGCCTGGTGTATCTGCCATGCCAAGGAACCCCCCAGCCAGCAGCTCATGGCAACTAGCTAGTCAAGGCACAGGTCTGGAGGAGAATTAGGAAAGGCTCCACCCCCAGAAGACTGGACAAACAGAGCCCACCACCTCTTCCAGACTCTGTGGTCCCTTGTGGCCATACGCAGTGTCTTCTCCTCCCTGCCTGCCCCCCAGTGTCTGTCTCCCCAGGACTCTTTCTGGATACATCCTTGCAAACAAATCTCTCTTTCAGACCTTCTCAAACAATTTCCCAAATTAAATTTCCCCTCCCACCCCAGTCCAGCCTGCCTTCACCACCACCTCTTTCTCAAGCCCCCAGGTTACAGGGTTTGGAGTCAACCAAAAATAACAGGGGCCAAGGAGCAAGGAGGTAAATGTCATGCAGGAGGGGCTGGGAGGGAATCCAACTCTATTGATTAAGTTCTGTTTCTGGAACTGAGTGGTAAATACCATGGTTGCTCATCTGTTATTTTATATACTTTGCCTGTGTCTAAAACATTTTGTAATAAATACCTATTTTAAAGATACTGGTGAGTTCTCCATTCCTAAACCCAGAGACCTGGGCTGCGCCCTAGGCTTCTCCTCAGAGCCACAGGTGGCTCAGGTTGGATGCCTACTGCAATATAATGAGTTACAAGACATACATATTTGGTCATTCAGGTGCCCCTAGATATGGTCAGATCTACCCTTTGGCCTGATCACCCCTCTTGAAAAGTGGTGGAAACTGACACTGAAGGGGAAAACCAAGAATGAGACGTGGGCCCCCCACTGATCTCAGCAGGTCATGATCCCTCTCTGATACTCAGTCCTATCTGTCAAAAGAGAGGTTCCGAGGGATGGCCCGACAGTCCGTTTCAGCGCTGACACTTGTGATCCTGGTGTCTGTGTTGAGAGTGTGTGCTGGTAGCTACACCACACACCCTTGTCTCAGGAAAGATTCCATTTAGATTCCTTGTTAGAAAACATGTTGGCTTTCTTGTGGAAGATGGTGATTTATGCTGAAAGTCGCCTCTGCAGCAGAGGCTGAGATTCCCTTTCTGCCCCATTTTTTTTTCCCAACTCCTCTGGACTCATTTGGCCTGGGAGCAGCAGAATAAAATAGGAATGTTTAATATCAGCTTCATCAGGCTCATTTTTCAAGCCCCGCTTAAAGTTAGCCTTAGGTTTAGGCCTAGGTGTCAGGTTATATTTAGACTTTGTGCCTTTATGCAACTTAGAAATAGCAACTATCATTCAAATCACTTACTTCCTTCCATCTTCCAGAGAACTGTCTAGTGTACTGACTTACTTCTCTTATTAGATTTATTTACCTACAGTTAAATACACAGACATAAGCTTACAATCTCATCATTTTTGACAAATGCACATTTCCAAGTAACCTGCACCTCTGTCAAGACCTGGAACATTCCATCACCCTCGAAAGCTACCTGAATGTGTTCACCCCAGAAGCACCACTGACCCGCTTCCTCTCAGTTTTGACTGGTTTTTCTTGTTCTAGAACTTAATATAAGTGAAATCGTACATTATGTAGTCTTTTGTATAAGGTTTCTTTCTTTCAAACAGCACACTGTTTTTCAGAGTTATTCATGTTTTGTGTTATACTGCCTTTTTTAATACAAGACTTGTATTCTGATTTTTTCACCTGAAGCACTTTATCTGCCTACAGCTTGTCACAGTAAATGTACAGATCCAGCCTGCCCGCAGTGTTTACTGACCTTCGTTGTCGGACCATGTGCTGAACAATCTCGAGTCTTAGATGATTTCTGCACTTCAATTTGCTTCGATCAAATAAAAAGGGGACTCATAACTTATTCCAACCATGGTTTGCAAGAAGAGACAAGACGTTAGGTCCTTCCTCATTAGTCTGTCCAATTTGCACCACTAGGAACTGGAATAAAATGTGGTAGGCAACGGTGGGGGGAATCTCGTCTCCAGAAAGGGTGAGGATGTTATCTCCCTGGAAGCAGAGAATCTGATCAGACATAGGTGGGCATGATGTACGGACTAATGGATGAGGAGTTGGAAGAAAAACAAGTTTTAGACCCAGCTTGGTCACTTGGCTTCATAACTTTAGGCCAATTACTTAACCTTGCCTCGTCTGTAAAATGTAGATAATATATTTGCCATCATAATAAATAGTACTTGGATATTGCCTCAGAGAGCAAGTGAGGCTCTGGAAAATAATAGGTACCTGGTAAAAGTTAAATAAATGTAATTAAAAGTGCATTATAAACTGTAAAGTGATTTTTGAAGTCTCTGCTGTGGTCTGCAGGGACACAGACAAGCTGCACTGTCACACCTCAGGAATGTTAGGAGTTGTCCCTGCAGAATGAGTCACCCACAGCCTTCCCTTGTCCATATGGTCAGCCCAAGAGTGTTCCTCAAACCCAGCCCCACTGCAGACCCACCTGCTCAGAATCTCCAGGCTCAGGCCCTGCAGCCAACTGATTTTAAGTTTCCCTAGTGATTCGGATGTCCCATCTTGGGACAGCACTGAGGAGCTACAGTTCCTGAAGCCAGACAGTGGATGCCACCCCACAGGAAGGCGCTGATGGAGAGGGTCAGTTGCTGTGGCAAAGAAGTCAGTGCCCAGCAAATATGCCATATGTGCCCATGCGTTTCCCAGCCTCACAAACAGGTTGAAACCATGTAAATAGTTTTGGCCAGTGGACTGTGAGCAAAAGTGACACATGACACTTCCAGGTCAAGGCAGCTAAACCAGCACACCTCGTCAATCCTCTGCTCTTCTTCCAGAGAGACCTCAGAGATGGGATGTCCTCGAGATGTCTCCTTCAGCCTGGGTCCCTGAGTGACCATATGGAGCAGAGGCACCCACTCTCACTGGAGATAGAACATGAGTTAGGAATAAAACTTTATTGTCCAAGCCACTGACATTCAAGTCTCTTTTGTTGCAGCAGTTAGCAATAATTACCCTGGCTTACTTCCAAATATTTCTCAGAAATTGAAATGATCTGGATGTCAATAGAAGAAACTGGGGAAGTTCAGCAGCCTCAGTAACCACCAGCAAGAAGTCCCAAGTCAATGACCACATCTATCTCCTACAAGCTTAGGAACAGCTCCAAAGAAGTCCATTCGGATGCTCAACATCAGCAATGTTGAGGACACCTCCCTGCCTAGGTACCTCCCCCAGATGTTAGCTGTAGCCCCAAGCCAAGCAACTGGCCATCTGTACATTCCTGCAATTGCACCTAATAAACATTTTATGGGCCTGTTCAATTGCAAAGCGATGCAGGCAATTAACTTCCATCGTGGTTTTATTGTGGAAAGATGTTGCAAGCCTGGGCCATGAAAGTGGAGCCATGCGTCAGTTCAGAAAACACGGCTGCCAAAGCCCAGTGGGGTCCATCATCAGAGCAGGTGCAGAGCTCAGATGGGCTGCTCATGGCTAATGGGCTGCTCCCAATCTTGCCCACAGTTGGCTGGCACTGAGCCTGAGGCTTCATTCTCCCAGCAAAGGTCCTGGAAAATGCTGGACTGAACCAGCCTCCCACATAGTATGGGGTGATGTTGAATTCAGCCCCAGATGGATGCATGGGTCATAAAAATCTGGTATGTCAGCCTTGCTGGCCTAATCCTGTGCCTACTACAGACCCACTTCCCATGAATGTCGATGCAATTTCACATCAAATGTCTGTGGGGCAACATCTTTTAATGAATGACAGAGAGAGAGGAAGAGAAACAGGACTTGGGCCACTGAGAAGCAAAGAAAGGGAATGAGAGGAGGGCGAGCTGGCTGAAGCCCCCTCCCCAGTGCAGCCAAATCTGCACAGAGGAATGTTTCCCCAGCAACAGTCTCTGATTGGTTCCCATCTGTCCACCAGCTGATTTGGGTCCTGACCAGTCTGTTCTGTCCCCCTGCCAGACATAAACATACAGAAAAGGCTGACAGATCCCATCCAGGCCCTGCCCAGCCCCTCTAATCCCCAGGGCCAGATTAGATCCTGAGAAGCTCTAAGCACCATGGTATTGCCAGCCCACTCTCCAGCCCATCTCCATATGATTCACAACAAAATGGGATTTTTCAGAATGACACTAACTTACATTAATGCTAGAATTCAAATTGCCTCTTTTTCAACTTTCTGATTGCCAGACTCTGGATAAGCTTGCAGAAGTGAACTATTCTCCATCTCTTTGCATGTGTGCTTTTGTGTGAGTATAGAATATAACTGTGTATTTATGTGTGAGCAAATGTGCTCCCCCAAAGTTCCTCCCTTTGTGGAGGGCCCCAGCCCGGCTCCACCTTCCCAGGGAAACCAGGTGAAGCCATTTGGTTTGGGGATGTGGCTGGAGGGCCTGCAGCAGAGGAACGTGCCAGGGCAGGGGGGTGGGGCATGGAGGCAGGATGCCTGCAGGAGGTGGACACAAGAGGGAGGTCCTGAGGTCAGCCAAGTGAAGGTGCTTCCCCAGATGCCCACCCACCCACATCAGCCCCACAAGAGGGGCTGGCTGAGACCGAGGGAGCTGCCACCCCAGTCACTTCCGCTGCCACCATCACCCTAACGAGCTCCTGCTATGTGCCGGTGGATGGCACACATTGTCCTTTTAATCCATACAACAACCCCTATGTACTCTTGTTTCCAATTTTACAGAGAGGATTGGAAGTTCAGAGACACTAAGTGACTTTCCCAGAATCACAGAGCTAGTAGGTGAGGTTGCCAGGATTCAAACCTAGTCTGCCTCACTCTAAAGGCCATGCACGCTCTCTGCACACTCTCTCTGCTAAGTCATGCTACCTCCAGGGAGTAACAAATCAGGTGTCCGAAGTGGCAGGGCTGAGCAAGGAAGCCATGTGTGCAGGCAATGAAGATGCAGGGGAGCAGGAAAGTTCAGAACAAAGACCCTAAAGGCTCTTCCTGGGTCAGACCAAGGAGCCTCTTGGAGGGAATTCTGGGAGTCAAGCCAGAGAGACTCCTGTCCCTGAGCTGTGCTTTGAGGTGGGGTGGCACCTGGACCACCACCTTTTGTTTGAAAAACTCTAAGTTTCAGCAAAACAGAAGCCTCTTTCTCACTGTGTGCCAGGAGCAAACGGCTTTATACTTTATGATCTTCCACTTTCCCACCCATTAAATGGCGGCAATGGCCAGCCCACTCCCAGGACTGAGATCTACAGCAATAAAGTGACATATTTCCCCAAGTCAGCAAAGTCCTTGGAGCCTCTAGGGTGTTCTGAAAATACAGCTGCTTAAATGGCCAGAGCAGCCGCAAGAGGGATTGTTTTTCCTTGGAGAAAACAGTTGAACTGCAGGATTGATGCTGAATTAGCTGTGGGTGGATTGTCTATTCGGCAGCTCATCCTGAGCAAACCCCGCTTCTCTTTTAATAACAGTTTGCAGTTATTCTGCTTCATTACCTCTTGTGCCGACATTTGGCACTGCCTTTATTTACTTTGCATGCAACCTACATCCGACAGGGTATTCAGACACCACTTCTCTCCCTCCAGGGAGGTTTGGAGACCAGCTGGGCCCTGACTGCCACTGCTCCAGGAGGGAGGGAGGGACATTTGTTCCAGGCTTTTCCATCCCACAGAGCAAGGTGTGCCTCAGTGAGCGCTAGGGTGGGCAATCCACCCACCAGAGACACACTGCCTCGTGAAAGCAGAGAAGGATCGGTCATGAGGAGCAACTGGGAAAGGGCCATGTGCTGACCCTCCTGAGTCAGGCTTCACAGGTTGGCTGCTCCTGGGGTGTGAAGTTCCCACTGTATCTCACCCCTTGAGACTCAAATATCTGCACAGCGAGCTCAAATATCAGAGGCTTTTGGAGAAGCAGTGCAGTGTGGGAAAAGAGCACGGATTCTTCCATTAATTACCTGGCAGCAAGCCCCTCCCTGCTCCTTAGATGTCAAATGAAAGCAGTGGGCTAAATCATTGGCTCTCAAACCCTAATGGGCATCAGAATCCCCTGGAGAACTTGTGAAATCACAGATCCACCCACAGACAGCTGGACCGTGGGGAGAAGGGAGGCTAGGATTTGCTTTTCTGACAAGTTCCCGGGTAGTATTGATGTCGCTGGTACCAGGCCTTGAGAACCACTGACCTAGACCAGCTCAAAGGGCCTCCAGTACAGGCCCCTCCATGCAGGACCACCCACCCCTCTCCTCTCCTCTCTTCCCAAACACAGAGGGTATTGGTTGATTGGTTGTGATGAAGGTAGGTAAGTTAGCGCTTGGGAAGTAAGAGGACCACCCACTGGCCAGCCTTCCTGGTGACCTCTGCTTGACAGCTCTGTGACATGGTCAAGTTCTTTCTCTCTCTAAATGTCAGCTTCTTCTTTATAATAAGGTTCTTATGTGGGGATCAAAGGAGCTACACATGGAAGGCCCATGGTGCCTGGAACATGCTAAGCCGAGCAAGCATTAGCAGTTATTAGAGTTTCGGGTGCCTAATCACAAATTCACCCACCTGGGAGGCCCACCAAAGGAGGATGTCCTCATCACCCCAGCATATCATGGAGTGGCAACCTTCCCTTGGGCCGGTGAGTCTCAAGTGGGACTATGTGAACCCAAAGGGCTAAGGGGCCCACGGGGTGGAGGTAGAGTACCTCTTCCCAGATCATGCTCAGCAATTAGCTACTTCAAAGTGCTTCTCAATCTTTAATACACAGGGACATCTGCTAGACCGAAGGAATGGGCCACTGGAGCCCTCCCAGGGGACACCTCCCCAGGAGAAAGAAGCCAGCTTACCCCAGGAACTAGGTCTGTTGCATTCCTGCTTCAGCAGGTGGGGCTAGACCACAACGATCTGCATTTTCTAACAAGCTCCTGAGATGTCCAAGCTCCCAGCCACAGGCCACACTTTGCAGTAGCAGGATTTAAATAGTACTTCCTTAGAAAGCAAGTGCAGAAGTGTTAAAGAGTAAAATACAAAATGTGTGTGGGCCCTTGGAATGGTTTAAAAAAATTCAACTAAGTTTTAAAGATCTTGGATTTATTCAGCTTCCTGAATCAGCCAGTGTCTAATCTAGCAGATAAAAAGGAGCTCCAGAGAACTGTACAAGGCAAAAGATTTATAGGCGGAAGGGCACAAGAACAAAGAAATTGTACTTGGCAAAAAATATGGATTGGTTATGGCAAAGTTACTGTCTTGCCAACAAGTTTCAGCCCCGGACAAGTTCACTATGGATTCAGAGAGACCGAGGAATGACAATGGAATGTCCTCAGAGTGACAGGGTTATACCCAACTTTATTCCCATGGTGGTGGTTCAATCACTAGAATCCCTGCCTCTGGGCCTCTCTGCCCCTGCAGCCATCTCAGTCTCTGTCCTCAGCACGGCCACCACTCCAGCCTCTGCTCTGCTCTCCTGCAGCCTTGCAGCCATGCTACCATTTCACCCACAGCACTGGGCAGAGCTCTTTATATAGAGTCAACAGCAATGTATTTCCCACACATGTGTAGTGAGCTAGCCAACCAGGGCCAGGTGAGAATCCTGGCCTTAGGAACCTTCGCTTTATCCACGCTGACTTTCCTTATAGGGGATGGCAGGCGGCTGTCAGGTAGATTACCTAATTTACATGGATCAGAAGATTTCTGATTGACTGTTTAAAGTTATGTTTCTGGGAGAGCCAAAACCATAATTACATTAAGACTCAGTTTGGTGACATGGACTTAGCATAAGCAGCTCTGTTTGCAGCCTGTTGTCTTGTTTTTAACAGTATAAACACAAACACCTGCAAATGTCACACTGTGGTAGACCATTTCATCACCACCACCATCCCCAGTCCTTCGGGATGAGAATTCTCTGTGCTGAGGTCTACTTGGGGGGAAACCTAATGAGCCTTGTCTGAAGCCACAGTGTCCAACAGACTCACACGGGTTGACGAAAAGAGCTCTCCCAGGAGACCACTCATCCCAAGTGGAGAGGAACCAGGGATGCTTCCTTGTCCCCACAGCAAGACCTTAAACAGTAGATGCACATGGATCCTGAGGGCACTGTAGCGTCTGCTGGTTAACCTGTCTCTCACCCAGCCCCCAGACTCATACCAGCACTCAAAAGAGAGGAAAGGCTATAGGTTAAAACTAAACTAGCTCTTCCAAAGAATTCAGAATCACATAAGGTTCAGGCCGTCCCACTGTGGGACACTCTCAAAAGGAGGAATCTAAGGGGGAGGAGACCTTCTCCCCCACCCCAACACTGGCCTTGAGCAGCTAGGACAGGCTAGAGTCCAGAAGAGCAGAGTTAGCACACATGTGGAGCCATTTTGGAGGCTCAAGGAGAAGACCAAACATCCACTCACTAAAACCCTTCACGGAGAATGTACCCAGAATGTACCAGGCCCACAGATATGAATCACAACCTCATGGGGATTCTCAGGCAAGGAAACAGGATTCTGGATAGGGCAAATCACATGGTCCTAGAACAAGAGCATCTCACCCAGGGGCGTCCAGGTGACACCCGACCCTGAGGATGTGGGTCCAAGAATGAGTGCTGAACAACTAAGGAGAGCTCAGCAGCCCCTTAAAGAGGAGAGGAGAGCAGCAAGAGGAAGAGACATGTGGCAGCGGGGAGAGGCTTTAGAGACCAGCAAGTCACTCAGTGGGACTGTGGCTTGGGGAGTGTCTTGCCTGAGGTTTTCAGCCCCAGGAAAGTGCATTGTAGATTCAGTGAGATCGATAAATGACAACAGGACATTCTTGGGGTAAAAGGGTTTATACCTGGCTTTATTCTCAGAGTGGTAGGTCAAGCACTAGAATCATGTCTGCATCCAGCAGTGTGAAGGTCTGTAATCCACCTCCGTCTCTGCCTCCACCCAAAGCTTTAGGCAGAGCTCTTTATATAGTGACCCTGTCAAGAATAGCTTATTGCCTAGGGGTGTGGAAGCATTAGCCTAACAGATAGCCAATTACACCATCAAATAGTTTGGGGACAGGTGAGGATCCTGGCCATAGGAACTTCCATTTTCCCAGCAGGGAGTAACTGAGGGAAGATAGTGCCAAGTTAGGAGAAGGGGCCCAGGGCCAGTTCATGATTGACTTTCACATCATGAGACAGAGTTTGGACTGCATTCTGGGGAGAATGGGAGCCATTGAAGGTTTTAAGAAAAGAAGTGGCACAATCAGGACACTGGATGGAGATCAGGAAGGGAGTGGTCATCACAAAGGCAGGAAGTCCAGGTGGGAAATGAGGACCTAAATAGAAGCAGCTGCAGTGGAAATGGTGAGAAATTGCTTGATCAAGTGGTTCTCAAAGTGTGGTCCCCGGAGCAACAGCAACTTGTTAGAAATGCAAATTCTCAGACTCCACCACAGACATACTGAATCAGAAACTCTGCAGTGGAGCTCAACCACTGAGGTTTTAACAAGCCCACCAGGTGATACTAAGGCACACTGACATTTGAGAACCACTGGCTTTGATTGACTCAATAAAACTTGGAGATTAGTGACCTATGAGAGAGAGGCAAGGGTCAAAGCTGGATTAAGGAACTAAATGAAAGGTGGTACCATTCTGTAAGAGATAGAGGTAAAAATGCAGGTTCAGGCAGGAAGGGCGGGAAATCACTATGGGATATGTTGACTTTGAAGAACACATAAGTCATCTCATTGAGATGCCTAGTAAGTAACTGGTCATCTCACTGGAGGCTTTCAGCTCCAGGCAAGTTCATTCTGGATTTGGGGAGACCAAATAACAACAGAACATTGGAGGTAAAAGGGTTTATACCAAGCTTTATTCTCATGGTAGCAGATTGAATGTTAGAATGACATCTGCATGTGACAAGTCTTCAGTCCCTGTCAACCTCTGCCATCTGGGAGCTAGGAAGAGCTCTGGATGGAGCTCTATATAGCAACACAGACAATAATGTCTCATTGCCAAAAGGTGTGTAAGCATGCGCCTACATAGTAGGCCAATTACATCACTGCACATGTGCAGTGTGCAAGTGAATTAGGGTCAGGTGAGCATCCTGGCTTGAGGAACTTCCATTTTCCCTACAGTGGTACAAAGCTTCAGAAATAAAACTGGAGTTGCCATTTTGGGAAAATATCATTTAGGTTGTTTGTGCTACAAGTGAAAAATAAGTAAATAAATAACAGTAAACCATGGACTTAATAATAAAGACATTTCAAGTGACTTCACCTATAAAAAGTCTGAAGGTAGGTGATCCCTGGGCCAGTATAGCAACTGGGCAATATCCTCAAGGACTCAGGCTTTTTCTGTATTTGAAATCCACTGTGCACTACAGAATTTAATCTTGTCCAAAATTAAGTCTTGCCTCTGCCCTCAGCTCTGGGCAATAATCTCTAAACCTGTGTAATACCCTGCCTGATAGGAGTGTCTTCATTTACTGGAGGCCTCAGGCCATCCAGGGAGTAATAATGTAAGTTTGGATGGGAGCTTTGAGTCACACCAATTACAAGATTGAGGGTGAGGGCCTCAGGCCAAGACAGATGGTTACAGTGAGACTTAGGGTAGGGGCTTTGGATCACATGGTATCAGTTGGTATCAATTTCAGAGGGGCTGGAGACTAGAGACTGAGATCAGCCACATGAGCCTATCCATTAAGCCTCCTGATAGAGCCTCAATAAAACTCCGAACACTGAGGCTCAGATGAGCTTCCCTAGTTGGCAATACTCCATGTGTACTGTCACACATGGATGCTGGGAGATAACACTGTCCTGACTCCACGGGAGAGGAAAACCAGAAGCTCTGCATGTGGAACCCTCCTGGACTTTGCCAATGCATCTCTTTCCTTGGCTGTTGTTAATCTGTATCCTTTTGTTGTAATAAACCATAACCTTGAGTACACCAGCTTTCAATGAGTTCTACTGAACTATCAAATCTGAGGGTGCTTTGGGGATCCCTCAGTTGCACAGTTAGTGTCAGAGTGAGGGTGCTTTTGTGTGAGTATTCCCTCTAACTTCACAGCTGGCCAAACTTCTGCATCCACCATCCTCATTACTGTGGTTTTTAATCCCAGGCTAATTACCTTATGGTCACGAGATGGCTGGAACTGCAGATGACATCACATCCTTACACAACCGGATCAGAAGAGTGAGGGCAGAGAAGATATCACATATAGCTCTCCTTTACCAGGGAGGAAAATCTCTCCAAGAAGTCCCACTAGACCTACCCTTACCTATCACTGCCCTGAACTAGATTACATGGTACCCCTGGCTACAAAGGAGGCTGGAGATGCGAACATCTGCCATTTTCACTCCCTATATTAGAAGGTAGAAGAAAGGAGGGGAAAGGCAATGGGAGTTGGCAGGCAACCACCAGCATCTACCATCAGGATTTACTAGTGTTTGGTGCGGGCTGTAGCCATGGGGAAGGAGGAGGTCGCCAAGGGAGAGGGTGCCCAGGGAGAAGAGAAGAGGCTGGTGAATTAGAACTTAGCAATACCAACACAACACCACCAACGTGTGAGAATCAACAGCGAGGAGTCACCACACAGGAAGTTAAAAGAACTCTCATAGTAGTAGGAAGAAGCCAGTAGTAGGTGGTGGGCACCTGCCTAGAGAGAGGGGCATTTCAAGAACAATATGTCCCCCAGGATCGGTGTTGCTGAGAAGTCTCAGACTGGAAGTTTTATCAGAGTGAGCAACAAGGAGGCCTTTAATGACTTCTGTGAGGGTCATTAAGGGCATGGCTGGGAGGCACGTCCTGGGGGCAGTGCACAGACAACTCTTCCAAGGCCATGACAGGGAGAAAAGGAGATGGGAGTGGGAGCAGATTTTATTTTTAATACGGAGGCATGTGAGACTGTTTAGATCATGGACAGAGGACAAACAGAAAATGGGACGTTAACAGAGCAGGAGCCGACAGGGCTGCTGGCAGGAGCTGGCTCTGAGGAGACAGCAGGAGAGGACCCCAACAAGGGGGTGTTCTGGCCTCTCAGGAAGGAAGAGAAGCACCTCTTGCACTGAGATGAGAGGGGAGATGGGATTTGTTTGTAGGAGAAGGTGGATGGGGAGGAAATGAGGGAATTCACTCCTGACCCTTTCATCTTCCTTATAAAATGGAGACAAGGTCATTCCCAGTAGGTTAGGGGCTTACGGACCTATGAATGTTTTTAAAAGCAATTGTAGAAAATGGCAGGGGACACTGGTTAGTGACACATGGAAGGCTGGGCAGGCAAGACTGAGAACCCAGCTGAACTCTGAGTGAGAATAATTTGAAGCAGCACAATTCTGTACAACAGGTAGACAAAGGTGGGGTGTATGATGGGCCCAAGGTGCAAAATTTAAGGAGGTGCTTGCTCTCAGGTATCAGCCCCAGACTTGCCCCACCCTGAGTGTCTCCTTTAATTGTGTGTCCTTGACGCCTCATTCACCTCGCCCTAGTCCTGGTTGGCTCTGCGTGGCTGTGTGATGTTGGTCACTGGGTGCGGTGCGCAGGCAACAGACTGCTAGAAGTCTCCCAGGCTGGGTGCAATACAATGAAAGGACAGGGAGTAAGGGAGCTGGAGGCTTAGCCAGAGAATGGTGGAAGTGAAGCTCTGTGGAATCTAAATTGAGGGTTCAGAGCTAGGAGCTGGGATGGCACCATAGCCAAAACAACAGATCACAGTCTGACAGACACTCATGAGCAGCGTGTGTGTGTCCAGCCCACATGGCAGACTGGAGACAAAGAGTTAAATTCATGAAGCCTTCCCCAAATGCCCCAGCCCATACCTATCCCTTACCCAGGTCTGCTCCTAAAATCTTCTCCTCGGGAGCCTCTCAAGTTCTCAGGCCAAAAAGTCCCTCTGAAAACTGGAAAGCTGGCCCAGGACATATGTGTAGTGGTGGAACACGTGGTCTCTACACAGTTTGAAAATTAAGCTCATATGCATCTGCTCTCAGACCTCATGATATGCTTTGTGCTAAACCACTCCGCTCTGTGGAGGAGGAGATGCTGAATCAACCCTCAGAGGGTTGATGTGGGGAAACAAAGCCAAGGAGGGGGTTGTAGGCACCAAGAAGGGAATAGGGAAGGCCGTGGGGGAGACGAGAAGCAGAGGCCCAGGGAGACTTAATACAATTCCTCTAACCCTTAATCAACCCCCCAACACCCATTACAACCTCCATCACCACCACCATTACCAATACCACCACCACCACAACCATCACCAGCAGGGGCTTGGCCCAGAGAAGGCCTCATTCATGGCAGTGACTAAAAAATATGTACCTGATTAGAAAGGCAGAAAAGAAGTCATGTGCCTGCTTTTCTGCCCCAAATATCTGACTTTCACTGTCACTGATTCATTAGCTGACCCTGAGAACACCCCTTCCCTGGGACCCTGTAATAGTTTCCTACACTGCTGTAAAGGTTACCACAAACCTAGCAGCTTAAAACAATACAAATGTGTTAATCTCCTAGCTCTGGAGGTCAGAAATCCAAAACGGGTCTCTCTGGGCCAAACCAAAGTGTCAGCAGGACCGGCTGCTCCTGTCGTCACGAGGGGAGCATCCATTCCCTTGCCTTTCCAGCTGCTGGAAGCTCTCTGCATTCCTCGACTTCTAGCGATCAGGTAAGGAGGGTGAGGGGCTCATGATAAGCTAACCTAGCAGAGTTCCTGCTAAAACTGACTTCACAGGAAGTGCACAGATGGGCCTAGGAGGAGGGTCAGAAAACCGACTGAAGTTTGGTGTGACTGAAGAATCCTTGTCACCATTCCTGTGCCTCCCATGCCCTTTTGGAGACCAGCCTTCCCTTGGCCTCCTTTCCTGGTTTGAATCACCCCCTCAGCCCATCCTGTTCCCAAAGCCACTCCCTCTTTGGCTCAGCCATCCACAGGCCTGATGCTTACTGTGCCCGTCTTGTGTGGGCATTTCTCCTGAACCAGAGTACTGAAAACACAGAACCCTTTGTGCATGTTCCAAGCTGAGTGTCTCCAGAAGTCATGCCCATCTCTGTAGTGCCCCCACCCTGTGTCACTTATCTATGTCCCAATGCTGCTATGTAACAATACCCACCCACTGGCAGGGGTGGAGCAGTACCCCAATCTTGGGTTCATGGAGGGGGGCGCAAAGTATCTGTGAAAGGGACTCAGCCATGGAGCAGCAGCCAGAGGCTGTGCCCTCCCTGAGACTAGATGGAGACATGGTACAGGCAGGCCTGCAGGAAAGGGGCCCTGGGGGCGTCTCCAGGGAAAGGGCCTCACTCAGGACAGGTCTGACCCTGGGGTGGGCGTGGAGGGCATCCCTCACCCTCCCCCCACCATGGGGAGAGGCTGCTGGGGCAGGAGCCTGGCAGTGGGCAGGAGAGCTCATTCCCATCTGCCCCATCTCTGCTCATCCAGGCCCCTTTGTCCCTGCATGCACACACGTGCCCATGTGCACACAGTTATCACACACACACTAATGCCCTTTACATTGTTCATTTCAGCCCCCTGCTTTTTTCACTAGTAATAGAACTTGGTGACTGGCCTCTGTGGATGCAGAGAGGCTTCCTCACTTTTATGGCTGTACAGTCTACGGTACGATGGGCCATAACTTATTTAATGTCTCTCCTTTGGATGGAGATTTGTGATATTTTCTTTTTTTATTATTCCAAGCAGTGCTGCAGTAAATATCCTTCTACATCCTATCATTCCTTATGTTTCAGAACACCTATATTATAAAGCCCTAGAAATCAAGCTGCTGGGTCAAAAGGCATGTGTATTTTCAATTCGAACGGATCCTGACAGATTGCCCACCACTGGTACCAACATTATCAACATACACTGGCATGGGAGAGCCAGCATCCCCAGGCCTTACCAGCCCCATGCATCAGCAAGCTGGCTGGTCTTTGTCTAAAAACACCAGACCTTCAGAGCATCTCCCACATCTGGGCTCCACATGCTGGAGGAACAGCTACATGTATGCCACATGAACCCCCCAGGGGCTGACCGGCTACAGACTGTGCCTGTGCTAGCCGCTGCTTCTGGCCGTCTCCTGCTAGGGCTCTTGCCTCTTCTGGACCAGACTTTGAAGACTCACACCCCTCCCTTTATTCCCCATTCCCCCAGGCTGGTGAAGTCTGGCCCAACCAGCCTCAAGACAACCAAGAAGAAATTTCCAAGGAAATGCTTTGAAAGCCCAGAGGTAGAACACAGAGGAGAATGACTTTAAACCTTGTGAGTTCTGCAATCACTGGGCACCTGCCAGGGAGGGGGAGTGTGAAAACTGCATATGCTTCTAAAACCCCCTCCAAGAACCTTGAAATAGTCAGGAATCCACTTGATTATTTATCAGACATTTACTTTTCATAAACGCTGTCTTTGCCGAGGCATAGAGCAGTCCCCAGGGGCCAGAAATATTGTTTGTGAGCCTTGTAAGGGATTTCTGACTGCTTACAGAGCAGACATTCCACCCTGAGATTCAGGGTGCTGCACAATTACTCGGCTGCCTGTAGACAGCATCAGCAGGAAGGTGTGCTCTCCAGGAGGCCAGGCAGCAGCTACTGGGAAGACAACGTAAGGAATGCGAGCTGGAGAAGCTACCTTCAGCCCTCCTCCAGCTAGAAACCTCTTAGGGCACCTGGAGCCCCACTAGTAACCCTTTCTCTCATTGTTATATGTCAACAGCTTCATTGCCGTATAACCAACAAGACGATAAACTGCACGTATTTCAGGTATATTATTTAACTGGTTTTGACCCATGTAGGCTCCCATGAAACCATCACCACACTCAGGATGGTGCATTTACCCATCATCCCCACAGGCTTCTTCATGTCCTTTGCAATCCCTCCCTGTGTCCCTTCCTGCCCTTCATCCCTGTCCCCAGACAACCGCTCATCTGCTTTCTGATACGATAGCTGAGACGGCATTTTCTAGAGTTTTGTATAAAGGCACTTCTGCTGTATTACTCTCCTTCATCTTTCACTCTGCGCAATCATTTCAAGGTCCTCCCTGGATGTACATAGCACTCATTGCACGTGTCACTAGGTCATCCCTTCCTTTGTTCGGTGGTATCCCCAATGGGATTAAACTGCAATGTAGATTATCAATTCACCAGTTGATGAACATATAAGTCTTTTCAAGTTGTAAGATATTACAAATAAAGCTACTATAAATACCTGCATACAAGTCTGTGTCGACATATATTTCCCGTTCTCTTAGGTAAAATCCTAGAATCAAAATGTCTGGCTTATATAGTAAGGATGTATTTGTGTTTTAAGAAACTGGGAACCTGTTTGCCAAAGCTGTGGGAGAAGACACTGTCCCCATGTCACAAAATTCACTGCTCTGCCCCTTCTGGGACCCTCCGCTTATTCCAGGAAATTTTCCCAGGCAAGGATTTAGGCTCAGTCTCTGAGCTCAAATCAAGACATTCACATCAGTCAAACTGGAAGCAAGACATTGTCATCGGATGTCAACAATAAGCAGAACTTGCTCTGGGACCTTGGTCCTATTAGAAAGAGATTCACAGCTCCAGAGCATATTAACATGCTGGTTCTTTATTCATTTTCAGATTGAGCAAATGTCAATTAACTCTGATCTATTTCCACTCCAGAGCATTCTTGCTTTGTTGCAGCTGCTGGGTTCCAATCCACTTACCTGTGACTCTCCCAGCACAGGACCTGTAGGCAGTGACCCTGATGAAATAACTTGTGGGAGAAACAGAAAGCAAGCGTGGCTTCCCTCTGAAGGTCCCAACCTGTACGCACACAGCTCTGCAGTGGCTGCCTTTGGGCTTCGGACGCAGAAATGGAACCAGCAGGATCCAAGGTGATGGGGAAGCAGCAAATGGAGAGGACCTTCTCCTTCAAACCCACATGGACTCCTGCAAGGACGGGTGGGGACAGTGAGGTGGCTCCGGCTTCGTGCAACACGCAGGTCAAAGCCTCATCTTCAGACAGAAAGGTTCACCCAAGTACAAAGACAAAGAAAATCCTTCATTATAAAATCCAGGGATCCTCTGCTACAAGCCTCCCCAAACATTCATTCATGTATATATATATGAGATTCACTTTAAGGAATTGGCTCATGTGATTACTGAGAAGTCTCCTCTGCCATCTGCAAGCTGGAGATCCCCAAGAGTCAGTGGTGTCAGTTCCCGTAGGAGTTCAAAGGCTGAAAACCAGGATCCCTGATGGTATACGTCTCAGTCCAAGGGCAGGCGAAGCCCAGTATCCCAGTTCAGCAGTCAGAGAGTAAATTCTCTCTTCCTCCACCTTTTTATTCTATTTGGGCCTACGAACAGTTGAATGTTGCCTGTCCACACAGAATGGGCCATTTGCTTTAAATGAAACATGAATCTTTTCCAGGTAATACCCTCACAGACATAGCCAAAAATCATGTTTGATCAGATATCTGGGCATCCCATCACCTGGTAAAACTGACCCATAAAATTAACTGTTACAACTTCCAAACCTGGGGCAGAAGAACCTCAAGACTGAGGACCTGCCAGAGCCAGAAGGGCCTCAGGTGTCTACCAACTCTGCTTGGGCAGACAGACACCTCTAGCTGTATTTACACTTCCTTCTGCTGTCTGAGCAAGTTTGCTTTTGACACACCTGTAGGTGTTGGCATGGGCTGAGGACAGGGCAGCAGCAGGAGGTGCCCACAGGGGACAGACAGGAGAAGCCACTGCAGAGAATGGGCTGGAACTGCCCACGTCTGCCCACAATAAGGAGCCATCTGTAAAGACAAAGCCTGTTACTGTCTGAGTCTGGAGTTGGTTGTGAGGAAAGAGTAGAAAGAGAAAATGGACAGCTAGTGAGCGGTTGGCCAAACAAGGAGTTTGTCTGGGAGTAGAAATCAGACACACAATGTGGTTCAAATCACAGGCACAGAGCAAATCTGCAGATTGGGACCACGTGGTAAAAAGGGTAACCAACAAAAGCCAGATCATGTTCAAGTCTTTAAAGAAAAGTTCCTCCCCGGCCTGGTGTTCTCTACAAGTAGATTCAGGGATGTCCTGATTGTCATGCTGTGGAATGACCCTCCCAGCTCACAGAAATCCTCAAATGCCACCTCTGTGACCTCTTCATGGGCCAGGAAAAGGCTCTGGCCAGTAAGACAATGGTGATAGACATTGTACAAATCAAAAGAATGGCTTCCCTGACATGTGAGTAGATTGTGTTCACCGGCAGACAGCAGAAAATAATGCCCTTCGAGGGAAACCTGCAGCTGTCAGCCTGACCAAGACCCTTCTCAGGTTGCAAGAGACTTGTGACCCCGTGCCTTGCTTGCAAATTCCAATTGCATAGATTCTGCAAAAAGCAACAAAGGCTACCCTGGGAGGGCAGCTGCTTAAAAACCCAAGAGGGTCAAGTACAGGAACTGTCCCAGCAGCTCACTTCACCTGCCACAGTTGAGCCTGAGAGCTCACCTCTCAGTGTAAAACAATCTCAAAAAAGATGTCTCTCCAAATTCCACAATCCCCACAAGATGCTTGCATTGTGTTCTCTGCCCTGGAGGCAACTCTGGCCAATTAGCATGTGAATGTAAGTCAAACATCTTCCAACAGCATTTTTGCTAAGTATCTTTGCATTTTTCAAAGCATCTTTACAGTTTATTTTAATCCAGACCTGGAATAAGAACTCCAAAACAGGAAGAGCCCTCAGAGATATTCCGATCCAGTCTTTCTCATAACAGACAAGAAAGCTGAGGTCTGGAAAGCAGAGGAAGTTTGCCCAGGACTCATCAAAATTAATGATAGAGCAATGACCCCCAGGGACCTGATATCTTTTTAAGAACTTAAAACAAAGCATTGCAAAGATATTGGTAATTGTCTATTTCTTAAATTGAGTCATAGATTTGTGGATGCTTTATAATGATGCTTTGTAAGTTATATTTGTTCTTTTACATGCATTATTTTAATTTTTAAATGTTTAGTTCTTTGCATTTCCGAGTACAGAAGCATTTTTAAGTCAGCAGACCCCCACCCCAAGGGGGTGTGTAAATCTATCTGGGCATAATCCCAAAAGAACCACTGGTGCCCCCACTTGGTGGCAGAAAGGGTTGATGCACTTGGCCCTGATGGACGTTTTGTTTGTACCAGTGGACATCCCTGACTTGAAACTTTGTTGGTGGCACCATGTCCCCATCATGCATCTCACCTCAATTCCGAGGCTTACCCTACTGCCAACCCTGATCCCCAGGCTGGGGAAGGCGAGGGGTCAGAAGCAGGATGAAACTCAAGGTTCAGGTGGGGATTGTGGTGGAATATGGGGCTGAATGAAGTGGCAGGGGAGAGTCATGGATGGAAAAGAGGAAGAGGTGTCTTATACACATTACCGGGTGAAATTCAAACAAGGTCTGTGAATTAGTTCATTATATTGTACCAATGTTAATGTTCTGGTTTTGATCACCGAATCTTGGTTATACAGGATGTTACTATTAGGGAATCCAGGTGAAGATTTGCAGAATCTCTCTGTACTATTTTTGCATCTTTTATGTAAGTTGATAATTATTTTTAAATAAAGGGGTTTTTATAGTTATTGGTTTTTTTTTAAGGATTCATCCATTTGTGGGCTGTATCACTACTATAACCATTGCCGCCGCCACCAACACCACCTTCACTACCACCTGGGAAAGGACCGGTGTCAGAAGCCTATGGGGCCTGGAGGATGCGTCAGCATTTTCTCATCAGACAAATTGAGAAAACATTCCAGGCAGAGTGAATCCCATATGCAAAGGTTCAAAGATGTTGAATCTGTTAAGACGACTTAGCTGTGAGGCACAGAATCCCCGTCTTAAGCTGCAAGGACATAATGTAAGAAGTCTAGAGGTTGGTGATTTCAGACTGGGAGGAGCCAACCAGTGCTGTTGTCAATGGTCTGCGATCTTTCTGCCT
This sequence comes from Manis javanica, assembly GCF_040802235.1. Classification (NCBI taxonomy): domain Eukaryota; kingdom Metazoa; phylum Chordata; class Mammalia; order Pholidota; family Manidae; genus Manis; species Manis javanica. The sequence goes on along the minus strand of NC_133165.1, from coordinate 37,053,038 downwards.
ACACTCTCTCTGACATTGGCCAGCGTTGTATAAAAAGCCTAACCTTAGACCAATCACTGGCAATGAGGAACGGGACGCTTTGGCTGATTTGAACCAATCACAAATCATCTTTTGGGCCTGGAGGAGGGTCCCAAGTTCCCATTGTGGCCCACCCTATCTATACCTGTAGAGGGAACTGGGAGCTTAGAGCATTTCTGCCTGCACCAGATGCGAACAACCCAATACAGATCTAAAGTGGCTACAGCAGTGAGGGGTGGAAAGAAGAGGCTGGGCATGGGTGAGCATGACTGTGAAGGTCCCTAGGGCCCTGCAGACTTGGGGAGCCATGGAGGGTGGGAATCTGCGCAGAGTAAGGAAACTTGCCTGATGAGAATCTAGTGTGCCCTGATCCAAGCACTCCCTGCCCCGACCGTGAATCCTCGCAGCCAGCCAAGCCAGCTCACTCTATGTCCCCCACACACCCCAGTCCTCGTCCTTTGCTCACCTCCCTCCCCCCACCTGGCCACCTTTCCATCTAATGTCCAACTCCCTCAAAGGCCTCCCAGACTACCCAACCCTCTCCCATCTGCCCAGTCTTGTGATCCTAACCCTACCCCCTTGAAGGGAGGGCCACATCATCACCACCCTGATACAATGCTGCTGAGAATGCCGAGAAGGGTCAGAAATTGACCCCGCCCCTGAGGACCCCCACAGCCTGAAGGAGGGGGGATAGGGGCGTGAATAACCACAGTGTGTTCAGGAAAGTAAGAGCATGGAGGTATGTGCACAGCACCAGGGCCATCTGGGGGCTCAGGATGGGCTTCAGAGAAGGTTTTGAAGAGTATATAGGAGCTTGCTTCAGGGCCTCCTGGCTGACCAGACTCCCATTCCATCATTCATTCAATAAATATTTCCTGGGAACCTACTACCTGGCAGGCACTGTCCTGGGCACTAGAAATTCCACAGTGAACAAAACGAGCAATGACCGCCATCCAGGGGAGCTGATATTCTGGAAGGGTAGGGGTGGGGAGAAGGGAGCTTACCACAAATCAAAATACATAATAAATGGATAAATAATACAGTATGTTAGACAGTGATAAGTTTTTATATTAGCTTCCTAGGGCTGCCAGAACAAATGACCACAAGCTGAATGGCTTAAAACAACAAAAATTTATTCAATCACACTTCTGGAGGTCAGAAGTCCAAAATCAGTGTGTCAGCAACCACAGTCCCTCTGAAGGCTCTAGGAGAGGGTCCCTCCTTGCCTGTTCCAGCTGCTGGTGGCTCCAAGCGTTCCTTGGCTTGTGGCCACATCACTCTAATCTTGGCCTCCATCTTCACAGTGCCCTTCCCCTTCCTACAGGTCTCCCCTCTGGGAACCTCTTCTGTGTGTATCCACTGACATTTGCCATTGGTTTTAGGGCCCACTCAGATCATCCAGGATGATTTCATCTCACGTCCCTTAATCACATCTGCAAAGAGCCTGTTCCCAAATAAGGTCACATTCACAGGTTCTGGGGGTTAGGATGTGGACATTCCTTTGAGGGGGGCCACCATTAAACCCTCTACAATGCTATAAGGAGAAAAGAAAACATGATACAGGGGGATCAAGGGTTTGAAGGAGGGGCTGGGATTTTAAATGAGTGGTCAAGGTAGACTTCATTGATGAAAGTGACAGTTGAACACAAGCTTAATGAGAAAAGGTGGTAAACCACACTGCTATGTGGAAGAAAGCACTCAAGAGAGAGGTAGTGCAAAGGCCCTGAGGCAGGGAGAGACAAGATTCCTTCAGGGACAGGAGAAGCCCATAGACTGGAGTGGAGTGAGCATAAGGGCACAAAGGTAAAGTCCAAGGGTGGTGGAAGGGGTAGGGGAAGAGCCTTACTAGCCATGGGAAGGACTTCAGTTTTTACTCTGAGAGAAATGGGGTCCCACCAGAAGGCTCAAACCCAACCTTCTCCCACCTTACCCCTCCAAGGGTCATGTCCTGGTGGCTGACAGACAACCTCAGATGCATATCAAAGGATGCCATGGCTTGGAATTCCTAGGACATTCTCTGGGAAATTTCCACCTTTCCACTGAACCCAGAGAAGCACAATCTTTTAACTCAATGCATGCCTCGCATTTTGGGTCAGGAAGAGCCCTTCATAGCCATGGAGGCAACTACCAACCCTCCCACCCTGTACTCAAACACCCTGTCAAAGACATCTTCACATTTACTACTTGATCTAACCTCACAACAATTCTCTAGTGAGGAATTAGTAGTCCTATTTCACAGATGTGGAAACTGAGACTCAGGGACCAAAAATGACCTCCTTGTAATTGCTTTAAAACATGGCTGCAAATCCTTTGCTGATCCTCTCACCAAGAGGCTGAGGTCTGTGTCACTGAGGTTGCAAGGAAGTCCAAACTAACCTCTCAACATGCGTGGACGAAAAGATTCCTCCAGCCAGCCCCCAGCTACCCCACCCCACAGTTCCTGCCCCCTCCCACCCACCCCGATAGACCCTCATGCCCAGGACTGCCCAGCCGGCCACTTCCAGAATTCCTGACTCACAGAAATCATGTCAGGCACTAAGTTTAGGGTGAACTGTTTTATGCCGGGACATTTGGGGGTTTGTTTGAGCAGCAAGAGATAACAGAACACTCCTCAAAGTCCTGCAGCAGCCAAGCTGTGATTTGCACCTGACTCCTCACTGCCTCTCAGGCTCACAAGCAGAGGAGGAGACATCCCTCTTCTAAAACGCCAGAAAGAATTTTTAAATCATTAGGGATCATGGGGTCATGTGCCTCACAAAGAGAAAAGGCCTGTCAGGCAAGGGAAGTTGGAAAGGGAAAAAAATTGGCAGGAGGACAAAGGAGCATGGGCACCGGAGGAGCCGCACGCTGTGGGTGATGAGGGCTCAGGACAAAATGTTGGGAACGGCTGTGTGACTTTGGAGTTAAAAGTAGGTTAATAAAGCTGATAAATGCGGGTCCAGATGCATTACTCCATGAAGAGTGGCTGCTTTAATGAGACCAGAGGCTGGGAGAGAGGCAGGAGAGCAATCCCCCTGTCAGGGCCCACCTCTAGGTCAGCGTCCACACTGCCATTGTCTTTGGAGGAAGCCATGGCAAGGTCAAGGGCTTTGACCCATGTGCTAACAAGCTGGCCTTTCTCTTGGGAAAGAGGCCGCATGCTGCCCAGTCAACGGCGGGTGGGTGGCATACCTAGTTGGGAAGAGGGAGACAGAGCCAGGCCTGCAGGCTGTACCTCGGCAGAAGGCACACTGATGGCTCCCTGACCACAAAGGAGAGCCCCATGAAGCTAAAATCGGCTGAGGGCTGAGGGGTTCAGGAGATCGCCATGCAGCTAGCCCCACGGAGGGCAAGAGAGAGATAAGGGAGGCCAGGAGGGCCACAGCACGCTTCAGCCTGCGCCTCAGCTCACCCCTGGCCTCAGCAGTGTCTCTCTGTTCCTTAGGGTCTCAGACTCAGTCTGTGGGTAGGGCCTGGGGGGCCGTGGAATAATGTTCTCTGTCAACCTGAATTTGTGGGTTCTCTGTAGCTCCTTTCTGAGGGTGGAAATGGGGTTGACTCAGAGGCACCATTGAGATGCTGTGTCAATCTGCTCAGGCTGCCATAACACGGGACCACAGACTGTGCAGTTTAAACAGCTGAAATTTACCATCCCACAGCCTGGAGGCTGGAAGTCCAGGATCAAGGTGTCAGTGGGCTTAGTTTCTCCCGAGGCCTCTCTCTTTGACTTGCGGATGGTCACCTTCTTGCTGTGTCCTCACGTGGCCTTACGCCTGCATGTAAACATGTCTGTGTTCTAATCTCCTCTTCTTATAGGAACACCAGTCATAGGGTATTAGGGCCCACCCTAACAACTTCATTTTAACTTAAATCGCCTCTTTACAGGCCTTGTCTCCAAATACAGTCACATTCTAAGGTACTGAGAGTTAGGACTTCAGCATATGAACTGGTGCGGGGGCAGTACATGCTGACAATGGGCTTGACTGAGGCTGTGACTATACACAAGCCACCCAACACTGTCCCACAGGCCTCTCCTTCCCGCGTCCTTGTTCTCTCCTGTCCCATTCAGTGAATTTGCCTCCAGCCTCTCCCCTCTCCTCCCTTCTGAGAATCAAAGCAAGGGGGCAGCCCTAGAAGGGCACATGTCTAGTGTGACTGGGTCTGGTGGGTGGTTCTGGAGCTAGATTAGGACTGGGAGTCCTGTTCAGGTTTGGGATATGGAGGTCTGTCCATGGGTAGGCCAGGGGTGGGGGACGTAGGGAGAGCTGGGTGAAGGGTACAAACTTTCAGCTCTAAGATGGATAAGGTCCAAGGAGCTAATGTATAGCATTGTGATTGATAACATTTGTTTCCTATAATTGAAATTTGCTAAGAGAGTAGAAATTAAACGTTCTTTAAAAAAAAAAAGAGAGATAAATATGTGCGGCAGTGGATGAATTAATTACCCTGCTGAGGGGAATCCTGTCACAATGGATAATGTATCAAATCACCACAATATGCACTTGAAATATCTTACAGTTTTATTTGCCAGTTATACCTCAATAAAACTGGGGAAAAAAAGAAATCCTACCTGTTGCTTCTAGGTGGGTTCTGGGGGCCACCTACTGCTTCCAGGTCCCCAGTGCATCCCTAGGAGCCTCCCTGTGGCCCACCTGACACCTGCCCTGGAGGCTGCAGACTCAGGAGGTCTGGCCAGCAATGTAGGGTCACACGTCCTGCCCACCAAGGCCATTGCCCTCCCCTGTGCTGGCCCCTACTCACAGTTAACCAAAAAGTCACTGTTTCTGCTTCTACTTCATGCAGGTATTTTCTTTCCCCATCTGGGTGGCCAAGCTTTTCTCCTGCCACCTCTCAACCAACTGATCAGAGTTCAGGCACAGGCCTGGACACTGAAGAGCTGCCTGAGCCCAAGGAACCCCACTGAACCTGCAAGTCATGTATCAAGACACAATTAGACCTAAGCCAAAAGCCTAGACAGAGCACATGGAATATGCTGTTGCCACTGCCTTACCTCCCCAAGTATTCGGGGGGTTTCCAGCTATTTTTCTGTTACTGACTTCCAGTTTAATTCCATTGTGATCTAGTTTAATTCCATTATGGTCTGAAAGCATGTGTGATATGATTTCTATTCTTTTAAATTTGAGTCAAAGAGGAAGTCTCGAAAGAAATTTTTAAATATTTGAATCAAATGAAAATAAAAATACAGCTATCAAAATGTGTGGGATACAGCAAAAGCAATGTGGAAAGAGAACTTTACAGCATAGAATGCATATATTAGGAAGGAAGAAAGATCTAAAATCAATCATCTAAGGTTACACCTTAGGAAACTAGAAAAAGGACAAATTAAACCCAAAGAAAGCAGAAGAAAAGAATAATAAAAATTAAAGCAGAAATCTATTACATTGGAAACAGTAGATCAATAGATAAAATGAATGGAACCAAGAGCTGGTTCTTTGAAATGACCAATAAAATTGGTGAACCTTTAGCCAGGTTAATTAAGTAAAAAGGAGAGAAGCACAAATTACTAATATCAGAAATGAAAGACAGGCTATCACTACTGATCCCATGGGCATTAAAAGGATAATAAAGGAATATTACAAACAACTCTTTGCCCACAAATTTGATAATCTAGATGAAATGGGCCAATTCCTTGAAAGATATAATCTACTAAAACTCACATAAGAAGAAATAGATCATCTGAATAGGCCTATATCTATAAATAAATTGAATCAATAATTAATAACCTTCCCAAACAGAAAGCACAAGGCTCAGATGGGTTCCCTGGTGAATTCTACCAAGCATTTAAGGAAGAAATTATGCCAATTTTCTACAATCTCTTCCAAAAAATAGAAGCAGTGGGAATACTTCCTCACTCATACTATGAGACCAGCATTACCCTAATACTAAAACCAGACAAAGACATTATAAGAGAGGAAAACTACAGACCAATATATCTCATGGACATAAATTCAAAAATTGTCAACAAAATATTAGCAAATCAAACCCAACAGCATATAAAAAGAAATATACATCATGGCCAAGTGTGATTTATCCTTAGTCTGCAAAGCTGGTTCAACATTTAAAAATCAGTTACTGTAATCCAGTATATCAACAAGTGAAAGAAGAAAAATCATATGATTATATCAATAGATGCAGAAAGGGAATTTGACAGAATCCAACACCCATCCATGATTAAAACCTCTCAGCAAACTAGGATTAAGGAGAACCTCATCAACTTGATAAAGCTAACAAAGAACATCTACAAAAAACTACAGCTAACATAGTACTTAATGGTAAGAAATCAGATGCTTTCCCACCAAGATCAGGAATGATGCAAGGATGTCTGCTTTCACCACTCCTATTCAACATTGTACTGAAACTTCTAGCTAATGAAACAAGACACAAAAAGGAAATGAAAGAAAGACTGAGGAGGAAGAAATAAAACTATCATTGTTCACAGATGACATGATTGTCTACACAGAAAATCCCAAGGAATCAACAAAAACGCTTCTGGAACTAATAAGCTACTATAAAAAGGTTGCAAAACAAAGAGTTAATATACAAAAGTCAATAGCTTTTTTAAAAGCAGTAGTAAACAATGTAATTTAAATTGTTTAAATGGAAATTGAAAACACAATACCATTTTCATTAGTACCACAAAAAAAGAGACTTAGATACAGAACTAACAAAATGCATATAGATCTATATGAAGAAAACTATAAAGCTCTAATGTAATAAATCAAAGAAGATCTAAATAAATGGTGAGATATCCCATGTTCATGAATAGGAAGACTCAGTACTGCCAAGATGTTGGTCCTTGCCAAATCGATATATAGATTCAATGCAATCACAACCAAACTCCTAGCCAGTTATTTTGTGTATATCAACAACTTGATCCCAAAGTCAATATGGAAAGGCAAATGGCCCAGAATATCTAATGCAATATTGAAGGAGAAGAACAAAGTTGGAGGACTGACACTAGCCAACTTCAAGGCTTATTATAAAACCGAAGTGATCAAGAGAGTATGCTATTGATAAAAGAATGACAAATAGATCAATGGAACAGAAGAGAGAGCCTGGAAATAGAGCCACACAAATATGGTCAACTAACAAGAGCAACTCCGTGGAAAAACTGGAACAATTGGACATAAATCATGCAGCTTTAGAAAAAAATTAACTCAAAATGGCTCATAGGCCTAAATGTAAAATGTAAAACTATAAAATTTCTGGAGATAGTGAAAGAGAAAATCTCGATAACCTTGAGTTTGGTGAAGACTCTTTAGATAAAAATATGAAAGAAAAACTATATAAAGAAAAAAACTAGGTTTTGTTAAAATTAAAAACATATGCTCTGCCAAAGACAATTGTAAAGAGAATAAGAAGATAAGTTACCGACTGGAAGAATATGTTTTAAGTAATAAAACATATATCTGATAAATGGCTGGTATCCAACTTTTACAAAGAACTGTTAAAATTCAACAATAAGAAACAAACAACCCAATTTATGTGCAAAAGATCTGAACAGATACTTCATCAAAGAAGATATAAAGATGGCAAATAAGCATATGAAAAGATGCTCATCATATGTCATTAGGGAATTGCAAGTTAAAACAGCAATAAGATACCATCACATACCTATTAAGTGGTGAAAATCCAAAACATGATACCAAATGTTGGCAAGGATGTGGAGCAATAGGAACTCTCATTCATTGTTGGTGGGGATGCAAAATGGTACAGCCACTTGGAAGATAGTTTGACACTTTCTAACAAAACCAGATATACTCGCACCATACCATATGATTCAGCCAGTCATGCTCCTTGATATTTGCTCTAATGAATTGAAATTTTATGTCCCCACAAAAATCTGCACTTGGATATTTATAGCTCTTTTACTCATAATCCTCAAAACTTGGAGGCAACCAAGATATCCTTCAGAAGGTAAATGGATAAATAAACTGTGGTACATCCAGACAACAGACTCTTATTCAACACTAAAAATAAATGAGCTATCAAGCCATTAGAAGACATGGAGGAATCTTTAATACATATTGCTAAGTGAAAGAAGCCAATCTGAAAAGCCTACATACTATATGATTCTAACTATACAATTCTGGAAAAGACAAAACTATGGAGACAGTAAAAATATCGGTGTTCACCAGGGATTAGTAGGGAAAGAGGGATGAGTAGGCAGAGAATAGAATTTTTTAGAGCAGTGAAACTATTCTGCATGATACTGTAATGGTAGACACACGTTATTATACATTTGTTGAAACCCATAGAATACACAACACCAAGAGTGAACTGTAATGTAAACTCTGGACTTTAGATGATAATAATGATGTGTCAGTGTAGGTTCACTGAATAGAACAAATGTACCACTCTGGTGTTGGATTGGTAGTGAGGAAGGATCTGCATGTGTGGAGGTAGGGGACATACTCTATACCTTTGTACTTTCCTATCAATTTTTCTGTGAACCTAAAACTGCTCTAAGAAACAAAGTCTGTTTTTTTTTAATGGAACACTAAGTTTGGGCAACCAAGAGGAGTAGGGGAGGGAACATGGAGCATATATGTCATTTGTGGCTGCCCCAGATATTTTGAACACCTTCCCCAGGGTTTGAACGTTGCGGTCCCCAATTTGAATTACTAGAACTACATTTCCCAGTCTGCCTTGTCAGTGGGGGACATATGACTTAGAAACTGCCAATCAGATGGAGTCATGTAAAATTGACCAGGAAATAAGTTAGGTGAGGAAAGAGGTAGGTCCTGAAATGTTTCTTTTGCTGCACTGCAGAGGCTGCCTTGTACGAGGTAATTGGCAGGGGCAGGAGATTCCTGGCCTGGCAGAGGCAGTGTGGTGTGGAGGCACAACAATAGCACTTACCTTCTGGGCCAGTCTGCCATTCTGTAAATTGTTTCTGAAAACCCAGTGTAGACCTTTTTCTCAGTCTCTTCCAAAAGATTCCATGAGCTCTCTAGTGTCTTGTAATAAATTCCTTCCTTCATAAAACTAGCCAGGGTGAATTTTGTTGCCTGCATTTAAGAAACCAGATGGACACATGTAGGTCTTATGCGGATTTTTTTTGTTTTGTTTTGTTATTAAAGTTCATTAAAATTAAACAGAGAAAACAAATACCCTATGAGCTCTCCTATATGTGGGATCTTAAAAAAAAAAAGCAAGCTCATAGATACAGAGAACTAATTGGTGATTGTCCGACGTAGGGCCTGAGGGGTGAGAAAAATAGGTGAACTGTTTTTTTACATTTTTGCTTCTTTATTTAAATAAATTGAATTTATAAATTAACTAATTAATTTTTAGTGTTTTTATCCATAATCTTTGTCTGCATTTCTGATTATTTCCTGCAGTCACTATGAATTCCAGGTAAAAGGCTATGAATATTTTTTGGTTATTGATCCACAATGTCAAGTGGCTTTCCAGGTAGTTGAAAACAACTTATATTCCTCTCAGCAAAGTGTGAAAGGCTTATCTCACCCTCACTTCTGCCAAAATTCTGTGTTTTCATTTATAGCATAAGAGTGGAGGGCACTTTGGGGTTCAGAGTTGGGCCAAAGAAGAATCTCTGTTCTTCCTCCCAGACTCAGAGACGACTCAACCAACTCAGACCCTCTGGGCTATTGGGACTCAACGTGGTACCAAGCTGTCTTTGGTCACAGCTCAAGGAATGAAGTCCCAGGTGGCAGATTCTGGGTTAAAGAAGGTTCCTGTTAAGGAGTTTCAGGTTCTTGAAGTTGGAGGTGGCCAGTTACTCTTGGCCCCATCTCCTGACTGTGGTTTTTTCCTTTACTACTTAAATTCAAATTCCTTGTTTCAGAGAGATCTCTATTCATTCTGTTTCTCCACTTAGGAGGAGGCATGATTTCATTTTTATTGAAAGACAAAAACAAAAATAACCTGGACCTACAAAGTAAAAACAAAACCCAGACTATGGAATCAGATGGTTGTGGGTTTGTATCCAAACCCGATGAAAATGAGCTCTGTGATCTTGAGTAAGCAAGTCTCTTAACCTCTCTGAGCTCCAGTTGCCTCTTCTTTAAAACAGGGAGTTACAAGTCCTACCACCCAGAGCTGGTGTCAGAAGCAAAGGCAGTCTCATCAGCTCAGAACCTGGCACTCAGAGACCCACAACGGATGCTCTTCTTCCTTTCCCTTCTTCTCAAGTCCTCCTGACAGCAGTCAGTTCCTCCACATTGTCCTGGGTTAACTACCAGGTTGGGAAGGAGGTGTTAAGTTCTGTTCTCCCTCACTTCAGCTTCCTGGGAGCTGCTGGAGTCTGGCCAGGCCTGTATGCCCTGCTGGCTGTACAGGATGCCTCGTGGGACCGACATGCAGCCTGGACCAGGAGATTACCCATGCAACCAGCCCTGTAGGCAAGCAAGGATCAGGCCAACTAGCCCTCCTGGGTCCCAGTTCTCGGTCTCCATTCTTTGCAGAGAAGCCCCTCCCTATAAGTAGCATGGCCAAGAGTCACCTGTAGAACCTCAGAGGAACATGAGGCAGATTACCTGGGCAGTGCTTGTGGGACAGATTGAGACTTTTATTTTTTGTTGTTGTTGTTCATGCATATTTAATATTAGCTAGGAATTTTGCCTTTATTTAATGAACTTTTCTCTTTTTAAAAATTAAGATCCTTGTGTGTTATCAGAAGTGTTGCAGGGCATTGCAAGTGATCCCTAAACACTCAAGGCCTTACATTTGTCAGTGGCTTTATTAGCATCAGGGATCCAGGCACCTTCCATCTTTTCCCTCCACCACATTTCTGTCTTCATGGTCACCAGATGGCTGCCACTGCTCCAGACTTCACACACAGGCACAATAGTCTCCACAGAAAAGGAGGAAAGACCTTGCTTCCCGCACATCTCTCCCTTTTATTTTTTTGGCTCTCCCCACTGTGTGTTCCTTCTCAATCACATTCCTCCTCCTCCCCCATAGCAATAATCACCATCCTGTCCTTATGATAATCTTTTCCTGGCTTTTCTATATAATTCACCATCTACTCATCTATGTATGCATTCTTGAATAATATCACTTGTTTTGCCCATTATTAAACCTTATACACATGGAATCATACTGTATATTTTCTTTTCTGTCTTCTTTGTCTCATTGTTTGTAGGATCAACATATTGTTGCATGTAGCAGCAGTTGGTCCTATTTCATTCTCCAGGAAGTATACAGCACAAAGCATTTGCCCGTTCTCCTGCTGACGGACACTTGGGGCCTGCTGGGGCCACTATGAGCATGCCTGGGGCACAAACATGCACTTCTTTAGAATCCACACCAGGAGTGAAGTTGCTGGGTCTTAGGGTCCATTTGGGGCTGACTCTAGTACTGATTTCCCCAGCATTTGTACAACTGCCATTCCCACCAGCACACAAGAGATGTCTTTGCTCCACATCTCTGCCAACACTTGGTACTGATCTTTCTGAAAATATGAACCAGATCACGTCACACACCAGCTTCAAGTCCATTTTGCCTGGAGTAAAATTCAAACCTTTCACCCTGGTTCTCAGGGCCCCCAGCTCCCTCTCTGCTCCCATCTGTCACACCTAGAGAAGAGCTTACCACCTTCTATGCTGTGGCCACACTAGCCTTGTTTCTGTTCCCAAAATTACCAAGCTCATATCGGTATATGGATGGGAATGGGAATAGATGAGGCTGGAGAAGAGGGCTGGACCAGGCTCAGAATATGCACCAAGAACTCATGGAATGTCTACTATGCAAAACACTCCCATGGACATTCCACTCTACCCTGCCCCTCAGGAAGTTATGGGCCTCTAACCCCTTGACTTGCATCTGGCATGGGCTCTATGAATTCAGCATGGCCCCTAAACCTAAGTCAACCATGTCACCAGTTGTAGAGAGCAGTTCGAGGAGGAAACTCTGCTGCCCAGAGGAAACCAAAGCAATGGAAATAATTGAGGGTATTGATGAAGCATGAGGGAAAAATGGAAAATGAATGAATGCACAGGGGGGGCATTTGAAGGTAGGACCAAAACATCACAAACTCTGCCAACCACTCTTTCAGAACATGCCCAATTCGATTACCCATATCCCAGGTTTCCAGGATAACATCTGTCAACTCTCTGTGACATCTGCACTGCTGGGGGAGGAAGATGACAAACTCTATCGTGTTTGCTAGAGTTGAAGCACAAATATTACATTGGCTTCTAAACAAATGTCCATCTTGATGTAAACTCTGACAAGGAAATTGGGTCCTCTCCACAGGATTTCATCTAAGAATAGTAAGACATCCTCAGAGTCAGCTGAAATTGGTGGAAATCTGGCAGGGCCTTGGCCAAACATCCAGTGGGGCCTGAAAGAGGCAGCAGGAAGCAGAAGCTTCTATGCCTGGTGCCCTGACTATGGGGAGGCAGGTGCAGGTGAGTTAGGACAGGCCTTCAGAGAACTGATACAGAAGGTGCAGCAGATTGCATTTTCCCAAAGATGGCCACGGCACTGTCTCCCATCTCCATCAATGTGGCCTTGCCACCTTCCTATCAAAAGGTAGGGTCCAGGTCCCCTCCCTTGATCTTAGCCAGTTTGTGACTGCTTCCACCGATAAAGTATGACTGAAGTGACTGACTGCCCAAGGTTTCGTCAGCCATGCACCTTCCACCTGGCTTTCTTGGGATGCTCACTCTGAAGCAAGCTAGCTACTACTTAAGAAATGAATCACCCGGAGATTGCCGCACTGGAGAGGCATGGGGAGCAGACGACGGCCAATCAAGCTCACGTGAATGCGCCATCTTGGATGGCCAGCCCAGTGGGGCAAGTGGGAGACTCCAAGTGAGAGTTGCTCATCTGAGCCCTTTCCCAGTTTCTGAACTACAAAAATAGTGAGCAAAATAAAATGGTTATTTTAAGCTGCTCCTTTTGGGGGTGACTTGCTATGCAGCAGCAACAAGCAGAACCAGGAGAGGAAAGGAAAGCAAGCTGAAGGCGAGGGAACAAAGGAGGGAGTATTGGCCACAGCAGCTCGGAGGACACTTAGGAAGGAGATGAAAATGAAAGTAAAGAAGACAAAGATGAGGATGAGGCGGGGAAGAGAGAGGGGGAGACAGATTAAACATTGATGGAGTCCAGCCTTCCTTTTCTGATGAGCATTTCTAATTTTCTCCAGACCTGTGCATCAAGAGGATGCTCTTTTCTCCTATGTTTAGCCACCTGGTGCTCCGAAATTCTCTCTTCTGACCTCTTTACACCTTGATGCACAATTTTTTTAGGACAGGTGGGGGCTGTTCTGTTCATAGTCCCTTTTTATCCCTTCCTTTCTCAACAAAATCTTTGCAGAGTCCACACACCACTGTGCTCGATGGGGAAAGACATCCATCCACTCCCTAGATGGATGCTGCAGGCTCCATGGGGAGACAGGCAGGTCCCTAGGGCTCTTCCTCCTTTCCCCGCATCTGTATCTATGTGAATTAGGACAACACGCAAACTCCCACGCATGAATCTCTGTGTAAGAAAAATGAAAATGCAAAAAAGCAGGATTAAAGAAGTTCAGCACAGGGTGGGTTGGGCAGCGCTGAGTGGGCACTTTGACAATGTAGCTTCTCCTTGGATGATGCCTAATGGATGCTCTTGCCATTTTCACTGTTGCTTTAAAAACAAAATCTTCTCCTAATGATGATGGGAGCACTGCCACTTGATGGAGAACCAGCAAAACGTAAAGGATCTTACTTGGAGATGACATTCTGTATTGTGATTTTTGTTCTGTTTTATTTTTAAATTTTCTTTTTATGACTTTCTATGGTTTGCTTTGAAACCTTCCAGCCAAGAAAAAGTGGGGACGGGGAGAATAGATGAAGCATGATTGGCAATATGTGATCATTATTCAAGCTGGGTGATGGATCCACAGGGGTTCCTGATACCAATCGCCTTACTTTCGCAAATGCATAAAATTTTTCCATTATAAAAAATTCTTTGTTTTTCTTTTCATTTCACTGGAAGGGAAAAAGATGTTCTTGTTTTAAATGTTTTTCTATATGAAAATGCACAATTTGCCTTGTTACAATAAAACCAAATGTGCACACAATGATTTTGATGCCCCCTCTGAGAACATATTATACTGCAGACCTTCCCAGTTTGATTTACTTAATAAATATATTGTCAGCTTTAGTGTCTCTAAATCTAGCACAGTTTTGCCCTGTGTACATTGCGGGGCCATATGGATTAATCTAATACAACCTCTCTGTATGTGCAATTCACCAGCGATTATGTCATCAATGCACACAACACTGAGGACACCACATTGCTCAACATTTAGTCCTTGATTTTTGTATTTAATTTTTGTATCAAATTGGTTGTTTAAAAATTGGGCCACCACATCCACAAAGATGCTAAGATCTGCCACCTACAGATAGATCTTAGGTGTTCTAATGCTCAGGGACATCCAGGGTGTTTGCTGGCAGGCCTTCCTCGAAAAACCCTGTCCAAGATGATGAAGAGGCTTACAAAAGCAAGAAGTTAGCGTATGTGGAAAGAATTGGGTGGAGCATACTTTTTTCTTTATTGAGGTGCCAGCTATCAAGTACAAAGCGAAGCCAAATGGAATCCCTCCCGGTGACCTAGTTGAGGTGACGGCTCCTGCTCGGTATGGTCAACACCATTGTGCAGAACATGAAGCACTTTAAGAATGCATAAGCATTGCAAGCTGTAAATTGTATAGCTGGAGTTCAAGGCCACTTATGTTAGAGATGTACATCAACAGTTGGCTGAAGACTGTTATGGGCCGAACTGTATCTCCCCAAAATTCATGCTAAAGTCCTAGCCCCCAGTATCTCAGAACGGGACTCTGTTTGGAGACAGGACCTTTAAAGAGGTAATTAAGTTAAAACGAGATCCTTAGGGGGCTAGCCCAATCGGACTGGTGTGCTTATTAGAAGAGGTTAGAACACAGACATGCACAGAGACAAGACCATGCCAGCACATGGAGAAGACAGCTGTCTCCAAGACAGGGAGAGAATTCTCTGCAGGAACCAAGCCTGTGACACCTTGATTTCAGACCCGGAGCTTCCAGAACTGTGAGACAATAAATTTCTGTTATTTAAGCCCCCAGTCAGTAGCTTTGTGATGGCAGCCCAAACAGACTAACATAAACGCATAGTCTTTTGATGTACAAAATGTAATAAACATGTATTATACCAAATGTTTTTACAGTACTGAAAATATTTTCTCTAGGGATCTGTGGTTGTAACAAATCATGTTGATTAACTTCTTGAACCATAGTTGCATTTCTGGAAGAAACCCTACTAGCTAATAGTAATTAATTTTGACAGGTTGCTAAATTCTATCTGTTGATATTTAGAAATGATGCACCTCTATGTACATGTAAAATTAGCACATATTTTTCTTTTTTGATGCTATATCAAGTCTTGCTATTTCAGTTGCTATGACTTCATGTAATAAATTAGGGTGCTGTTCATAATTATTTTGCCTTGGAATAACTTAAGTAACTGAAATTACATGTTACTTAAAGCTTAAATGAAGCTTAATCATGAAGCCAAAAGAAAACAAATTTAATAAATAGGCTATCAAGAGGCAAAATAATATAACCAAACCTTACGAGGACAGAGTAGAATTTCCCTATATGGAGCAGGAATTTTGGAAATATTAGAAAATTCTGAAAATAAAGGAAAGGAAGTCATTTTTCCAAAAATAAAGGAAATAAAGGTTTTTTTAAAAAAAGACAGCAAGTGCACTCTTGCTCCAGCACCTGATGGCGCTCTTGGGTTTTTCCACAGCCCTTCTGTCTGTCTGAATCACCTACTTTCTGTCTCCATGACAGCAAGAGGCAACAAGCTGGCTCTTGATCAATATTTGTTTAGTGAATGAACCAGGGCAGTGCCACTCTAAGGCTGTGCT
The DNA here is from genome assembly GCF_040802235.1 of Manis javanica. Lineage (NCBI taxonomy): Eukaryota > Metazoa > Chordata > Mammalia > Pholidota > Manidae > Manis > Manis javanica. The sequence goes on along the minus strand of NC_133165.1, from coordinate 37,037,159 downwards.
GTCCCCTTCAGAAGCCAAGAGCCACATGCAGCTATTAACATTTAGATGAATTTAAATTTAAAAAAATTTTTTTTAACCTGGCCACAGTTCAAGTGCTTGGGACGGCCTGGGCTGCATATGTTCAGGTGGCCAACGTGGTGAACAGTACAGACATAGAGAATTTCCATCACTGCGAAAAGTTCTTCTGGACAGCACTGTTCCTGGGTGTCCAAATGTGGGGACTGTGGCAGCAGAATGTCCCCCAGTCAGGTGGGAGGCAGAGAGATGGGGAACATGTTTATTAACACCAGGAACAAATGTCATCCCCTTTCACTGAGCACTTGCTATATGCTGGGCTCTGCATTAGTTACGTTAGAAACATTATCACTGCTCCTTCTGACACCTCTGCAGGAAGGTAGTGTCGCCCCTATTAATGATAAGGAACCTGAGTCTTCGGGGCTACAGGCTCCTACCAAGGGAAAGGGGCAGTCCTGGGTTTGGAGACTGGCAGGAGTTGGAGAGGGGCATCAGCACCCAGCCAAGCTGGCTAGCTCTCAGAGAGGAACAGCAGCCCCAGTGGAGATCCAGAGCATGAGATGGGAAACTGAGGCAGGAGCTGCACTCTGCTGGTGAAGGTACTTGACAAGGGAAGAGGGGCCTCACATAAGTGGGCCCACAGGTGCCCAGGGGTCCCCACCCAGTGGGTACAGGCCTGAGGCCATGAGACCAATGTCAGCCCCGGTGCTGGATTTGCTGAGGCTGCTGCTCCAGGCTCTGCCCCAGCCAGGACTGGGCTCAGCACCCCCAGGGGGCTGGCTTCAGTGACCCTGGCTGCAAAGGACTGAGGAGAACTAGAGGTAACAGAATGGCCCTGGAGCCAGGGCCCCTTTGAGTCCTGACGACAGCAACGCCTGGGCCGTTCCTGGCCTGGTGCCATGCTTCATGGTTGGTTTGCAAAGTGCCTGGGGCAGGCAGCCTCCTTGGGGGAGAAGGAAGGGTGCCTGGGTTCCATGGGCCTTAGGGTCCTGAAGTGGAGGGCCTGCGTCTGATGGTGGAGACCCCTGCTCCAGACAAGAGCCTCCAACCTCGAGGGTGTGCTCTGGGTGGTCCTGCAAAGTAGCCAAGGGGCTGGAGGAGCAAAGAATGAAACAAACACCCAAGGATTCATCATCAGCCTTCAGCGGTATCAGCAGTCTATAAACAGAGCTCCAGGACGGACCAAGCTCTGACTCCAGCACACTGCACTCAGAGTAGCTCACTGGTACTGGGCCTCACTTCCTCTCCTGGGCCCTGGGAAGCCAGGCAGAGAGGCAGAGGCCCTTCATGTGCCAGACAAGGCCTCTATCAAGGGACTGCAAATCTGCTTGAGGTGTCACATGTCTGTTTTTAGAACAAGAATGTCATATCAGCAGGAACCAGTGGCCAGAGACAGGAGGTGGCACAGGGTCAGGAGGTTGCAGGTGGCAAAGTGACAGATCTCTGTCTTAGAGCTTCGGGCCAGCTGCCACATATCTAAGGCATATTTGCCCAGCACAGAGGGCTCCCCACCCTCCCTAGCTCCGTGAAGCTCCATGGCCATGCTCAGCCTGCCCAGGCCTTTTGCGTGTGTTAAGTCCCCACGTGCTCACAACAAGGCAATTGATGGGTGGCACTGCAGATGGTGAAACAGGAGCATCAGCTCCTGGGTTAGGCTGAGAGGGTGCCCTGTGCTCCCTGTTCCAGGGTCCAAGCCAGCACCTGCGGCTTTGTTGCAGGCTTTCTCTAGCCTCTGTGTCTGGTTGGCCCAAGTTGGGTGGGGGCAAATGCAGGGAAGGAGTGGCCAGGGGCTGGCCTCCGCCAATGACTGATGGGAGCTGGTGCATAAACACCTCAACAACTTCACCCTGCAGATGGACAGGTCCGGGTCCCTGCATCTACACCGCCTCCAGGAGGTCCTCTGGATTCAGCTCAGCTGCCACAGTGGCAACTTGCTTGATAACATCCCTCTGTTAGCTGCCTTCCTTTCTCTGTCTCACTTCTCCATGCCCTGACCTTGTTCCTAGAACATCTAACACTTGTATACTTGTCTCAGAGCCTGCTTCAGAGAGAACTCAAACCAAGCAGAGAAAAAGAGAAAGCTGAGAACTGGTGGGGCCTCCTCATTGTATGGCCTCGGTGGAGGGGGCCTGGAATTGGGGAGCCCAGCTCAAGCAGGCTAAGGTGGTGTCCACGCTGGCCATCAAAGTCTGCAGCCCAGCAGCAGAGTCTCCAGGGAGGGAAGCTGCTCAAACTGGTGCTGGCACAGGTTTCTATTCTGGTAGCCTGTTCAGAATAGAGCAAGACCTGGAGATGTGGAATCAGAGTCCAGCCCTGGGCAAGGGGTCTGACCAGGCCTGGGCAGCTGGCCTGGGCTAGGGACTGAGGTAGATTCACAGTCATCATCTAGCCAAGAGAGGAGCCTAGAGGCATAAGTGCAACGCACCCAGTGGGTCAGAGGAGAAGCTGGTGCTGAGTAGAGGTAGGACTCTGGGGGCTCACAGGAAAACTGACCCACTCAAGACCCCATCCCTGGGAGTCAGGCTGAAATGGCTCAGGCAAAGAACAGGTGAATTCTGTGCAGAAGGGTCTCACTGGACAAGATAAGCAATCCAGGGGCTTGTGTCCAAACCTCCATGCCCTCCTAGTGTTGGCTGGGTCCTGGTTCCCTCACCAGCCCTGGCCTTCCCACACACACCCCATCACCATCTAGCTGTGTCCTAACTATGTCTCAATTCATCCTCTTTCTCCATCCCCATTGTCACCTCTGTGGTCCCAGCCATCCAACACTCTCACCCAGGCTACAGTAACTCCAAGCTGGTCTCCCCACCCCTGCCCTTGTCCTTCTCTTGTCCTCTGCTCTATAAAGCATCCAGAAGCATCTCCCATGGATCAAGTCTTTTCTTGGTTTAAAGCCTTTTGGTGGCTTCCAACGTCCAACACTCCTTCGCTCTTCGTGTCATGCACCTTCTCACCTTGGGACCTTTATAAACCCTGCTCCCTCCACCTGGAGGAATCCCCCTACCCCACTTTGCCTTGTCCCTGACTGACATCCTGCACCCTTCAGATCTCAACTCAAACATACCTCTGAGAGAAACCCTCTATGGACCCCCATTCAGATTACCATTCTGTTACCAATGGTGTCCTGACCTCTATGTGAGCAGAGCTAAGAGAGCGGATACACAGAGGAGCAGCTGATTTGGAGGAGATGGAGGGACTGCAACCCACACTCAGCAGAAGTTCCAGAAAAGAGAGGAGGAGACAGATGACAGAGAAGTCATGCGGAATGGGCCAAGCACTGAGAGCTTGCAAGAGCTCAAGAGACCTCAGATAAAAAACACACTCCAAAAAAAATTAATGAGAATTTTTGGTATTCTCAGAGCAATAGGACAGAAAGAAGAAGCCCCCAGTGACGCCCATAAAGGTTTGGACTTTCATGTGAAATTGTGTATTCATTGGCTAGGATGCCATAACAAAATACCACAGACTGGGTGCTGGGTGTGAGAAGTTAATTTCCTTACAGTTCTGGAGGCTGATATTCCAAGATCAAGGTGTTGGCCAGGATGGCTTCTTCTGAGACCTCTCTCCTGGGTTTATAAATGGCCTCCCTCTTGCTGTGTTTTCACATAGTCCTTTCACTGGGCATACACATGTCTAGTGTCTCTGTATCCAAATTTCCTCTTCTTGTAAGGATTGGATTAGTGCCCAACTATCATATAGACCTCATTTTAACTTAATGACTTCTTTAAAAGCACCCTTCTCCAAAATACATTCTGAGTTACTGGGGGTTTTGGCTCCAACATGTGAATTTGGTGGAGGAGGGGGGATGCAATTCAGCCCATAACAGGTTAATAATTTTAAGTCATTAATAATTTTTGGTATCTCTTATTGTAGTCATATTTATATCATATCCAAATATAAAACCAGAATTTGATTCTTTTTTTTAAAAAAAGACAAAATTAAAAAACTACTAGTTATGGATGATGCAAAAAAAGGGGATGGACAAAGATAACATAAGAATGAAAAGGGGGATATCTATTCACCAGTAACTGCACTAGTAAATGCATTTAGTCAATTCAGAGTTTAACCTCCACTATCCCAAGCCCAAATAGGTTTAGAGGCAAATTTTCCCACAATACTGAGGACCAGAATGTATATACTTCTAATAAAAATGTTTCAGAGGCTACAAAAAGAGTCAAGTTTACTTAATTCCTTTTATGTCATTAGTATAACCTTGATAGCACAACCAGACCAGGATAATTTTTTTAATGAAATTATAGATCCATTATATACTTATGAACATGAATTTTAAATTTTTAAATAAAATACTGACTAATTTAATTCAGCAGCAAATTTAATTTAACATAATTTAACAGTAAAAAAAATTATATAATAATAATTGTTAGCCTGGTGGGGTTTACCTTCTGAATAACAGGTAAATCTACTAACATAATGTGACATATTATAGCATCAAAGGAGAAAAAGAGCATATAATCATCCCAATAGCTAAAGGAAAAACATTTGATAAAATTCTATACTCATTCATACTATTAAAAAGTAAAAAAAAAAAAAAAAAAGCAATCTAGAAATAGAGTGAAATCTCCTGGATGTAATAAAGAGATTTGTTCAAAACTTACTTTAAATATTATATTTAAGGATAAAATATTACAGGCAATTCAATAAAGGGTGTCCTCTATCACTGCTTCCTTTTAGCATTACACAAAGTACCTAGCCAAGGGAACAAGCAAGTAAAAGAAAGAAAAGGCATTAAGTGAAAAGGAAAAGTGTATGATTGTCTACATAGAAAATCCAAAAGAATCTGTATACAAACTTGTAATCAGAAAGATTACAGGATACACTAGATTGACATAAAAATCAATAACATTCCTATGTATTATAGGAATAGCACATTCCTTGTGCTATCAAGGTTATATAATAGCTGGAATACATTATTCTTGAAAATCCATTTTCCATAGAAAAGATAAAAAGTACAAGGTGCCTAAAATAAATCCAGCAAAAGTTGTACAAGACATTTGAGCTGCAAATTATAAAGCATTATTGAGTCAAAAGAATATCTGAGTAAATAAGGAAATACATACTATATTCATAGACAGGAAGATTCAATACCATAAAGGTGTCAGTTCTGCACAAATTGATTTTACAATTTTTTTAAAAAGCCAAAGGCTCTTTCAAAAACTTGACAAGACACTTCTAAAATATACAGAGAAGAACAAAGGTCTAAGAATGACCCTAGACAGACTTACTTGGTAGAAAGATTTATTACATAATTAAGATGGCATAGTATAGGTACAGGGCTAGACAAGCACACCCATAAAAAGAATAAAGAGCCTAAAAGCATGTATAAATCAGTGGGGAAAGGGTAGACCTGTCAATAAATGGTTAGGGTTATACATATGGAAAATTCAAATTAGATTTCTACTTTTGTATGACTGAAAAAAAAAAGATCAATTCCAAATGAACTAAAGCCTTACATGTGAGAAGCAAAACTTTTTAAAGTTTACAGGAAAATATCTTCTATGACCTTGAGATAGAGAAAGATTTCCTAGAAAGGACAAAAATATCATGAACCATAAGGAAAAATAAATAAATAAATATAAACTCAGTCACGAGAAAAAAATTACAAATTTCTATCAAAAGAAGACACTATTAAAATTGTTTGAAGGCAATCCATAGACTGAGGAGGTACTTGTTCCTAATACAAGGGATTGTAATCCAGAAGAGGTTAGAAAAAAGAAACTTCATGCAAATCAAGAAGAAAAAGACATAGAACACAATAGAAAAATAAATAAACAAATATAAATGGCAAGTCACAGAAGAAAAAACCCAAAATATAAAAAGACCAAAAACATATGAATCAACCTCACTAGTAATAAGGGACATGACAAAATAAAACAATGAGATGCCATTTTACATTCATCAGCTAAACAGAAGTTAAAATCTGATAGTACATTTGTTGAAGTGGATGTAGAGAAATGAAATTCTCACACACTGTTGGTAGAATGTCAGTTGGAATAAGCCCTGGGACAGTAAAGTCAAATGCTTCTACTCTGCCCCATGTATTCCCTTTACTATTCTAACTAAATATTCTAGAGAAAAATTTCAGCACTTGTGCTCCAGAATAAATTTACAGGAATGTTTACTGCAACATTATGTAAAACAGAAGGATAGGGGGGAAAAAAAAGTCATGTTCACCAGAAGGAGGATGGATAAACAAATTAAGGTATAATTTACAACAGAATATGAGGTAGCAGCTAAAATGGAGAGGTACATGCATCATTCATTATTATAGAGACGTTGTCAACTTGCATAAATCTCAAAAATCATTAGTGGTGAAGAAAAACAGCAAGTTGCAGAATGATACATACAGTGTGATACAACTTATATAAAATGCTTTTTGACTCAATATTTGTAGTCTAGTTTATTGAGACAAAACTTTCATACAGTAAAATTTACTCTTCTTAAAATACAGTTCTGTGTGTTGTGGGAAACGCATAAAGTTGTGCGGCCACCGTCACAATCGAGACATAGAACAGTTTCATCACCTCCCAAAATTCCTTGGTGCCCCTTCATAGGCACCAAATCCCTTCTCCCCCACTTCCAACCCCTGTAATCACATGGTATGCAACCTTTTGCTTATGGCTTCATCTGCTTAGCACAATACATTGGAGGTTCATCAACAGTATGGAATCTATCAACAGTTTTTTATTGCTGAATAGGATTCCATTGTATGGACATATCATCACCAGTTACAGTGCAATTGGGTTGTTTCCAGTGTGGGCTCTTATAAACAAACCTGCTATAACATTTGTGGACTGGTTTTTGCATGAATATAAGTGTTCATTTCTCCTGGCTGAACACTTAGGAGTGAAATTGCTGGGTCATATAGTAAGTATGTTTATTTCTATAAGAAACTGCCTAACCATTTTCCAAATTTTTTTACAATTTTGTATGAGCATTCTAGGTGCTCTGCCTCCTCACTTACACTTGGTATTGTCAAGCTCGTTATTTAAATCACTGTTAAGGGGCCTCAAGAGCATCTTGTGTTTTTAATTTGCATTTCTCTAACAGCTAATGATGTTGAATATTCTTTCATGTGCTTATTTGCCTTCCATCCACATTTTTGACTGCGGGGTTTGTTCAAGTCTTTTGACCATTTTTAATGGGGTTATTTGTTTTCTTATTGAGTTTTGATGCGTCTTTATATTCCGGATACAAGTTCTTTATGACTTGTGTTTTGCAAATACTTCTAAGTCTATAGCTTGTCTTTTCATTTTCACAAGAATGTCTTTTGAAAATCAGATGTTTTCAATTTCAATGAAACTTAATTAGCGTGTTTTTCTTTTGTAGCTCATGGATATGTAAAATAAAGTTTTGCCTAACCTAAAGTCACAAAGGTTTTCTTTGATTCCTTCTGGGAGTATTTTAATTTTAGCTTTTGGATTTAGGTCTGCATTCCATTTTGAGTTAAATTTTGTATGAGATGTGAGGTAGTATAGGTGGTCAAGTTTTGGTGAAATTTCTTATTTTTTCTTTCCTACTTTCTTTTATTTTTTATATGGCTGCCCAGTTGTGCCAGCACCATTTGTTGAAATGACCACTCTCTCCCCATTGCCTTTGCTCTTTTGTCAAAGATCAACTGATCACATAACGTGTTGGTATATTCCTAGGTTATAAAGTTTCAAAACATGGAAAACAGGGCAAGGCTTTACCTGTTAGGGAGAAAGGAAAGAGAGTTTGAACAGATAAAATTATGTAATTTTTCCAAATATTTTAGTTATTCTAGTGGGGGTGTAGTCACAGGTGAGGTTCCTCAGGAAACAGACTCAGAGGTGGAGTTTAATGTGCAGAATGTTTATTACAAAGTGCTCTCGAGATCAACAGCTGTAGTCAGGGAGGAAGCAGAAGCAGGGAAACCATGCTGGAATAGCCCTTCAGTTGTCCCAAATTGACCAAAATTGCTGGTGGGACCACATACGGTGGGGCCACAACCCCATGGAAGGTGGTCTGAGCACGCTCCTTTCTAATCAAGCACAGCAGGGTTCTGCTTTGGTTTTAATTTTCATCTCCCTGCTGATAATGAGGTTGAGCCCCTTTTTATATGCTTATTGACCATTTGGATCTATCACCTGTGAAAGGGTTTGGGGCCCCACACTGAGCCACAGGGGGCCGCCTCTGGAGCCTCCACCCCTGTGGTAGCAGGGAAGCAGTCCACAGGGCACTGGGAAATCCAAATCTCAGTCTTCCACTTCCTGGCTGTATACCCTGGGGAGAAATTCAATTTCCCTGAGCTTCAGTTTCCCTCTCATATCATAACTGGGATTGTGACTAGGGGTGGAGGATAAGGAAGGGAAGGAGATGCCCTGGCTTTCACTTAAACTCTGGTCCTCCAGGATTTAAGGATGTCCAGTCAACTCCAGAGGACCAGTCAAGTTGCCCCCTTCCTTCGAGGCTCTGGGGTCCCTCGAAGGAAGAGACTCACCCTGAGGGAAGAGGAATGGAAGGCCCAAGCAGGTGGTGCCAGCTCTGTCCTGCAGGCTGAGCCTGGGCCAGCCCCACCGATCCAAGTCTGAGTCCCAGGGAAGGGGGAAGCAAGAGCCCCGGAAGAGCCCTGTATCAGTTGTTTGCAGCAGTGAAAAAAAACAGGCCAAACTTGGTGACTTCAAACAACAAATGCTTATTTTATTCGTGAATCTGTAGTTTGGGCAAGGCTCAGTGCATACAGCCTATCTGTGCTGCAGGGGCATCAGCTAGGGTGGCTAACAAGGCTGACTTTCCAGATGGCACATGCAGTAGGTAGGTGGGCACAAGCTGTAGGCAGGGAACCTCAGCACCTCTGCAAGAGGGCCTTCCCGTGTGCTGTCCGGGCTTCCTCATAGCGTGGGGGCTGGCTTCCACAGGCAAGCATCCTGAGAAATCCAGCGGAATTTGGGGGACCTTTGCCGTAACACAAATCCATCCAGACAACAGATAAAGGAGTGTCAAAGTCACACTGTCTGAAGACCACGCAGGATGGGAGATAGTACTGCTACCGTTTTTTGGAAAGCACCATCTGCTGCAAGCCCTTTCCCTAAAACCTCTACCCAATATTGAGAGCTGACATGGCACATTTTGTAGCTGTGTGATCATGGAGGGACAAGTGGGAAAGGAAACTTCCTTTTAGGGTGATGGGGGCAGCTTTAGAGGCCTGGGCTGTGGCGAAAACAGCCTTCCGAGGAGTTGGGGCCGCTGGGAAGGGAGGAGACGGCAGGAGGCTTGAGTGGAAGCCCATCACAGGAGGAGGAGAGCGGTGATGTGGTGTGGCGATGCTGAATGGTAGGGGGATGTTTGCGAGTACAGGTGAGTCACCCCCTGGGGCTCCTGGAAATAAATAGAAACTTTGAAAGGCAGAGAAGTCCCATTATAGCAGGAAGGAAAAAAGCCAGAGGAATACTCTTTACTACCGTAGATGGAGCCCCATTTTGATCCCTAAACTGGAGAAAGTTAACTTATAAGAGACAATGTATATCATGCCCATCACCTAGCTTAGCACATGGTAGGATCTCAGCAAATGTTCTTCTGAACTGATGCCCATAATGAGCCTTGATTATTCTGCAGGGGGTTGGGTGAGGCCTGAGGTTTTCTTGGGGGTCCTGAGGCTGATAGCCAACAGATAATGTGTATGCTTCTGATACAAAGGTCCCTAAACCCCCATTGGGAGTGAGATCTGTCATTGCAGCACCAAGTGCCCAGGCCCCATCTGAAGGGCAAGGGAGCTCCCATCAGAGCCAGGACCATGGGGACCAGAGCTCAGTCAAGGCCAAGAGCCAAGTGAGACCAGGCAAGGGATTGTGGATAAAATGAGAGTTCCTGTGGCCAGGATTCTCACCTGGCCCTGGTTGACTAGCTCACTGCACACCTGTGGGCAATACATGGCAGTTGACTCTATAAAAAGAGCTCCACCCAGTGCCCTGGGCGTGACACTGCAGCAGGGTTGCAAGGCTGCAGGAGAGCAGAGCAGAGGCTGGAGTGGTGGCAGTGCCAAGAACAGAGGCCAAAGGATGACTGTGTGGGACGGCTGTGCAGGGAGAGAGGCCCAGAGGACAGCTATGCAGACAGATGAGCCCAGAGGCAGAGACTGGCTTGCTGCGTGCAGACTTGCTCTGAGTAAACGGGATTTTAGTGACTGACCTGCCACCTGGAAATAAAGTTGGGTATAACCCTTTCACCCCAAGAATGTTTTGCTGTCATTTTCTTTGGTCACACTGAATCCGTAGTGAACTTGCCCAGGGCTGAAACCCCTTGGCAAGACAGGATATTTCCCAGAGAATGAAAGGACACTGTTCTACTTACCTGTAGCTGCTGTAACAAATGACCACAAATTTTGTGTTGCAAAGAAGAGAAATTTAATCTCTCAGGTCTGGAAGGCAGAAGTCCAAAATCAGTGTTGTCAGGGCCATGCTCTCGCAAGAAGGTCCAGGGAAGAATCCTGGGGGCCAGATTCTGGTGGCTGCTGGCCTCCCTGGGCTTGCTTGGTGGATTCCTTGGCATAGATTCCTCACTCCGATCTCTGCTACTCAGTCATACCACCTTTTCCTCTTCTGTGTTAAATCATCTACGCCTCTCTCTCTCTCTTGTAAAGACACTGATTGCACTGGGCCCACCTGGATAATCCAGGCTGATCTCCCTATCGCAAAAGTCTTAACTTAATCATATCTGCAAAGACCCTATTTACAAGTTCCAGGAATTAGCACTTAGATATCTTCGGGGACCATTATCAGCCACCCCAAGCACAGACAGAGGGGTGAGTTTGAATGATGATCAGGAGAAAGGCTGAGGTCGGAGCAGGAGGAGCAGGGGGTGGACTATGTGTACAGAGTAAGGGGAGGAGTGGGTGTCAACAGGACCCAGTCCGGGGTCAGGAACCAAGGAGATGAAAGCAGGTCAGCAAGCCAACCTGAAATGGAGCCCACAGGACAAGTGCTGGGCTGAAAGGCCCCTGGAGCTGCTCCCACCAGACCAGAGCAGGAAACAGAGGGCAAATGTCAGAATCCTACTGCAGGGAGGAATGTGGGGCTGAGCCAGAGAAGGCCACTGAAGCAGTGGGGATGGCAGAGTAAGCCACTCATCCACACTGAGCTTTGGCAAATAGAAAACTCACCCTTTCTCTGGATGCTTTACTCACCTTTGGAAAATTACCATAGTGTACTGATTAATAATTAAGCAACATAACTGCTTTTTGGGGAGAATCTAATGGTGCCCCTTAGGTGAGCCGAGAGTCTACCACCAAATGTTTTACACAACCCATGTGTCCAGTATGGAGTGAGAACCAGGGACAGTCAGCTCAAAGAGCTCCCGGTCCCACTGGGAGGATGGAGGAGGCTTGGCAAGGTCCACAGATGGACTCTGATGCTGCCTGTGGCTGGGTTTTTACACCCATCCGCCCATCACCTATTTATCTACGTAGGTGAGTTCCACTGAAATGACCAGGGTGGAGTGGGCAGGTGGACAGGAGGGGAAGGCCTTGAAGGCTGTTTTATTTGGCATTGATGGTGTAATTCCAGTGCAGAGCCATGGATATGAACAGTCCCCAGGACCAATTTCTTGTACCATTTCCTGTGAGAACTTTGGGTCCCTGGGATCAATTTCACTACTATGACAATTCCTATTTGTTGACCACCTGCCACTCGCCAGGCACTACCCCTTAGCCATATCATCCCTAACCCTTGCCACAACCTTGCCATGTCAGTGTTGCCATCCCCATTCCACAAACGATGAAACTGAGGCTTCAAAGGAGTAAGTGACTTGCTCGGGGACATGCAGGAAGGAAGCCCAAGGCTGGGATCTACTCTGGGCTGCCCGGGATGACATGTCCCCTCACACCAGGAAATGAGCAGTGGAAGGGAGGAGGTGAGAAGGGCCATGACACTCCGGGTGCACCCGGCCTCCCAAGCCTGGGGCCAGCCTTCCATCTCCCTGGGCATGGGACACAGAGGTCTTCTGACCTGCCCAGTATGGTTGGGAGTGAACAGTAAATTAAAGGGCTTCATTATCTCATTTGAGAGTGGCATAAAACACTTCAGAAAGGCTGGTGCATTAACTGCAATCAAGTTCTGAAAGGCTCTCCGTCGCTGGGAGGAACATTCCCTGATAAATTGCTCTTTTCACCCAGATGTAGCTAATATCTCATGAGCAATCCCAGCAGCATTCACTGCAGATGTTTCTGCATCTTCACAAAGGATTTTAAAGAGACCAGAGTCCTTCCCAAGAGAAACCTATCATCTTTGCAACGTCCAAGAGCATGGCCTGGGTCCAACTTCCTCTCCTGTGATCTGGGGCTGCTTCAGATCTGGGGTCACTTGGGAACCCCCAGGACTACCCCCACCTGCCAGTCACATGTGCATCATGAGTCACTCCACAGGCCTTGAATAAGAGCCACTGGGGGGTAGGCCACAATTGTCCCAGCCCTGGCCTCCCTGACTTTACAATCAGCACTTGGCTGGTGTGAGGTTCACAGGCCTCAGGTATGGTTTCCCTGCCCCTATGATTTAAAGGCCCAACATCACACCCCTTCCTGGGAGGCAGCCATACAGAGATTTGCATTTTAGTGATCACGAGATTGAAGCACAATTTGCCCAATATCACACCTTCAGAATCTCAAGTCCTGACCCTTTCCAGACTAGTTCCCAAGATATTAAGGAGCTGCAGGAGGGCCAGCCTTAGGAACAGGCAAGTTAACAACTCACACAGGTCAGGAACCTACCCCCCACCCCAAACCCTTACAACTGGCCCAATCTAAGGTGAGGAGTCAGAGGCACAGGGGTGTGTGAGGCAGGGCTGCGGAGGCCCTCAGCTTCCAACTTCTGCCATGCCAGCCTTCTAGTTCTTAGAGACTCTGCAGGCTGGTCCTTTGTCCCGGATTATGATGCAGGCTGAGGAGTATGTAGGAAGGGGAGGCCATGGAGGAAACGATCCATGATGGCGAGAGAGGGAGGAGAGAAACACTTGGCAGCTTCATATCCTGCCCAGGAACGGCACCGCAAGGAGCTGGGGCTCCTGCTGTTGCCAGGGTGGCTGTGTTCACACACCAATTCACCCAGTGGGCATTCCCTAAGTACCTCCGCAAGCTAGGTCCCAGCATTGGCCCTTGGGAAACCCAAGAAAGCTGTGTCCCTGGGCTCCTCTGCCTCCCTTAGTTGCAGTCTCCCCATCTGTAGAATGGGCCTATAATTCCTACATCTTCAGGGGGACCAGATGCAACAATGCATACCTGTCTCCTTTGTGTCCACCTTCACTGAGGACAGCCACAGCCAGCCACTGCACCCATTTTACAGATAAGGAAAGTGAAGCAGAAGGAGATAAGAGGCCACACTGGGCTAGGCCTGGCCCTCTAGGAGGCAATGTTGGTTGATGGGTTGGTTTCCCAGATCCCACATCTTCTACCATGGTGGAGCCGAGGGATGCCTGGTGTCTGTGTCCAAGTGTGGTTTGCAGCAGAGACTCTGGCATCTGGTCCCTGGGGGCTCCTGGCAAGGCTGGGCAGGCCTGGGAGCATGAGGAAAGAAGACTCTGTCCCCGAGATCAGGATACTGGGTGGTGAGAACTAAGCTCTGACTGTTTACACTGATCCGGTCCGATGCACTTGGGGACCAGTAATCGTTTGTTGAGGGAGAGTGTGGGAATGTGCAGGAGGGGCATCTCCAGCAAAGAATAAGAGAAATCTCATTTTCCTGCAGCCCTGTGGAAGTGTGGGGAAGGTGGCTGAGGTCTGGGCTCCCTCAAAGGAGGCCACGGGGGCACCCATTTGATCAGGCTCCTCCCCTGCTCAAGAGGGCTCAGGGACTCCCCGTGGCCCTTAGTATTGTTGTCAAACTCAGGGGAGGAAATTGAAGGCCAGCTCACCTAGAGGCTAGGGAGCATCCAGAAAGGATCAGAGCCCCAGGAAAAGATGCCCCTTGGCCAAGTAGAGTTCTCCTGACCCTCCCCTCCCTCTCTTCTGTTTTCCAACCCCACCCACCCAAGCATCCCTCAGTCTCCACACCCAGCACTCCTCCCTTCCTGCGACACTGGGCAGGCTGGAGGTCTCTGGGCTCCAGGCAAGGTCCAAGAAAAACCCAGGCCTTGAGGAGCCCCACTCTTGGCTTGCATAGAACTGAACACACACATGCCACACGCAGGATTGCCTGTAAAACTGACAAAATCTGAATAAATTCAGTGGATTATATCAGTGTCAGTTTCCTGATTCTGAGATTGTATACTGTAGTTTAACAAGATATTATCATTGATGGAAACTGGGTGGAGGGGATAGGGGACCTCTCTGTATGATTTCTTACAACTGCATGTGAAACCACAATTCTCTCAAGATTAAAACCTTATTTTAAAAAGATGGAGTAGAAAACAGAATCTTCAGGTGGGTGCTAAGCTGAACTTCCAGGCTGGTCCAGCACCTTGGGGCAGGACTGGCCTGATGGGGAAACGCAGCCATGGCTGCTTCCTCAAGCCACACCTTCTCCTGGGGACCTTACCTTACCCAGTGGCAGGTGTTTCCCAAAATGGCTATACATTATAATAACTCCGCCCAACACACTGTTCTACAAAGTGGCCCCTTGTCACTCCTCCATCAGGAGGTGGAGCCTATGACCCCTCCTCTTGACTCAAGGTGGGCTTATGACTGTTTCAACCAAGAGACTACCACCAAAGTGACTGCATTTGATATCTGAGGTTTGGTCATAAAAGGCCGTGTGTTTCCACCTGACTTTCTTGGAACACTGCCTCTTGCAGTGCTCCTTCTGGGAATGCAGCTTCCATGCTATAAGATGCCCAGGCCCCCCAGAGGGATGCTCCAGTCAACAGTCCCAGCCCAGTCCACCTAGGCTCCAGACATGTGAGTGAAGAAGCCTCCAGATGATTCTAGGCCCCAGGCTTTCAAGTCACGCCACCAGCATCCAAGTCTTCCCAGGTGAGTCTAGACAGATACCTGGGAGCAAAGACTAACCATCCCACATGCCCTGTCTGACTTCCCTACATTCATGAGTTAAAACAATTGTTTTATAACAATTTTTAATAAATAGTTAATAAAACACTCAGTGTGGGCTGTGTGTTACACAGCAAGTCCCCAGTATGATTCCTGCTGCCTTCCAGAAGCCTGATTCCCTCTGTAGCTATACATACAACTGCCATACTTCTGAGACTAAGTCTGTGCAGGTCTGATATGCCGGCACTGGAGCCACAAGGGAGGTTGGGGATGCTTCTACCTTGTGAAGACAGGACTCGTACCATGGGGAATCATCAAAATATATGTTGGGTGGCCACCGCGGACAGAGGGCCACTAGTCAAGCCAAGGAGTTTAGGTTCCATGTGTGGACTGAGTGGCCCGTGGCAGAAATGAGCTCATGCCTCTCTCATTATTTCTAAAATGTCTCTACTCCCTGCCATAGGGATTAGGTGCTGACCTCACTATTCTAACTGAGGCAGGATTCTCCAGCTTGGGTGTGTGTCAGCACCTCCTGCAAGGTTTACTAGACACCAGGGTACCCCATCCACAGAGGTTCTGATCCAGGTCTAGGATGCAGCACGAGAGTCTGTGTTTCTCACAGGTACTCAGGGGCCACAGCTGAACCTCCCATACACACCACCCCGTGCACTCTGAGAACTGGGTATTGTTTCAGACACGGGAACCGGCCTGAGGGTTTAGTTCTCAACCCTGGCTGCACATTTGCAACACATGGGGAATTTGAAAAAAAAAAGTTTTTTTTAAAAGGCTGATCCTGCCCCAGACAAACCAGGGGAAGGTTGTGCCTTGTGGAGAGAAGGCAGAACCTTCTCTGAAGGGGGTGGACGTTATGAGCGCTTATCTTCCAGAGAGGAGGTGGGCTCTAAGTTAGGAACTCAGAGGTGAAGTCAGGCTAGGCCTTTGCCAGGCAGAGTGAGAAATCCTCCCTGTCTTTGCACATTGTTTTCTTGGGTCCAGACACTCTGAACTTAAGTGGATAGGGGTTGCTGGCATCCACACCCCCACACCCCACACTGCCAGGCAGGGTACTGAGACCTGGAAGGCCAAAGAAAAACTGAAGTCTGGGCTCATAAAAGCAGGACAGGGCCTACCTAGGTCCTTTTACCAAGCACCCCAGTGATTCTGACATCAGCCACAGTTCCAGAACCACTGATCTAGGACAGTACTGTCCAAGAAGTATATAATACAAGCCACGTGTCATTTTAAATTTTAAAAAGTAAAAAGAAACAGGTGAAATTTATTTTAATAATATTTTATTTAATCCAACAGCCAAAATATCATTTCAACATGCAATCAATGTAAAAATCATTCATGAGGTATTTTGCATTCTTTTTTTTCCACACCAAGTCTTTGAAATCCAGGGCATATTTTGCATTTAGTGCATATTTCTGTCCAGATGTTTAGTTTTCATCCACAACACTTGATCAGAACTGAGACTTCAGAGATTTCCCATAACCAAGTTGTTTCAAAATAAGGTGACCAACTTGTGCCAGTTTGTCTGAGTCCTGGTTTCAAAACTGAAAGCCCAACTCCTGGAAACCTCTGTCCCAGAAAAACCAGGACAGCTGGTCACCCTACTCCAAACATACTTGACATTTTCCAATAACTGAATCAAGTGTCCGTTCTTAAGTTTAAATTAATTAAAATGAAGTAAAATGAAATCTTCAGCTCTCATGGCACTAGCTCCATGTCAAGTACTCAATAGCTATGTTTATCTAATGGCTACCATATTGGAGAGCATGGGCCTAGGAGCCAAGAAGCCCTCTCGCCTTCACATATAACCAGCTGGAGAGGATTGGGACTTGGCTTTCTTAAAGGAGCTGTGGTTCCCTCAGGACCCCTACAGGGCATCAAGCAGGAGTTACAGCGACTAGGGCCACAGAGTAGAACAGCCACCCTGGCAACACGAGGATAGAAGGGGCATTAGGAGGTCACTGTAACTGTCCAGAACAAGAGGATTACATCCTGATGTGGGATCATGATGGGCAAGGTGGAGAGACAGGCTGGATTACAAAGGTGTGCAATATATAAAACCTTCATGACTTGGTCATTGATTAGCTATGGGGGCGTGGGGAGAAAGGAAATAAGAGGCAGTAATCTAGGAGGATCCTTGGTCAATTTCTCCCATGCCCGCCCCCAACCAGGTTGATTTCAGGTGGTCCAGTTATCTATTGCTGTTTAACAAACCCTCACGAAATGCAGTGGCTTAAAACAAGAAGTATTTTATTATTATATCTCATGGTTCTAGAGGCTGATTGAGCTCAGCAGAGGGATTCTTATTCAGGGTCCCTCATGCATCTGTGTCACGCTCAGAGGATGTGGCTGTCAGATGGAACCTCAGCTGGGACTGTTGGTTGGAATATTGCTATGGGCCAATGTGCATCCAACCCACTCCCAAACAATGTACATTAACAGCAGTTGGTGGAAAACTGTTAGGGGCTGAGCTGTATCTCCCTAATTCATAGGTTGAAGCCCTAACCTCCGGTACCTCAGAGTATGACTATATTCAGAGTATGACTATATTTGGAGAGAGGGTCTTTAAAGAGGTAATGAGGTCAAAACGAGGTTATTAGGGTGGGCCCTAGTATGACTGGTGTCCTTTTAAGAAGAGGCAATTAGGACATGGATACACACAGGGGGAGAACCATGTAAAGACACAAGGAAAAGGTACTATCTGCAAGTCAAGGACACTTTGATCTGCGATTTCTGGCCTCCAGAACTGTGAGACAATAAAGTTCTGTTGTTCAGGCCCACCAGCCTATGGTACTTTCTTTGCTATATAGCCCTAAAAATCAATATAAGTGCCTACCTGTGGTCTCTCCCTATGGCCCATGCTTCCTCACAGCATGGCAGA
This sequence comes from Manis javanica, assembly GCF_040802235.1. Taxonomy (NCBI): domain Eukaryota; kingdom Metazoa; phylum Chordata; class Mammalia; order Pholidota; family Manidae; genus Manis; species Manis javanica. The sequence continues at coordinate 37,019,301 of NC_133165.1, read as the reverse complement.
TGAATTCCCAAGAGGACCAGGTAGAAACAGTACCACCTGTTGTGACCTAGTTTCAGAAGTCACATGGTGTCATTTCTTTTGTAGTCACAGGCATGCTCAGATTCAAGGGGAGGAACACAGACCCACCCCCTGCTGGGATGGTTATCAACATTGGGTTGCAGGTAGGGCATGTAGAATGGAAGATCTTGTTGCCACCGTCTTGGATAATATAACGTGCCACACCAGGTTGGTAACTTGAGAGATTGCGGATGATACAGTTAACCAAGACATGGATTACAGGAAGAGGAGGGGAAGAACAAAGTAAGGTTTGAACAGGTTGGGTTGGCCAAGCCTGTCAATAGTTAGGTAGACATAACTCAGCACTAGGAAGTTAGGTATGTGAATCAGGGCCTCGGGAATGTGTTCTGAGCCAGACCTGTCCATCTAGTAGGGGCCATCAACATATTAGGAGCCAGGGACTGAGTACACCCGGAAAGTGGGAGAAGATGAGGGTTGAGGGAATGTATTAGCTATCTGTTGCTGTATAATAAAGCCCTCCAAAACTTAGTGGCTAAAAACATCTATTTATTATGTTTCTATGTATTAAGTCAGCTGGGTGGTTTCTCTTCGGGCTCATGAGGCTGTGTTCATCTGTACAGGGAGCTAGTATATCCAAGATGGCCTCACTCCTATGTCTGGTCGTTGATGCCAGCTATCGTTGGAGGCTGGGGTCAGCTGGAAGAGTGGGAACCCTTGGGCTTCTCCTTCCATGTAGTCTTTCATCTGGGGCTTCTTTAAAGCATTATGGTTTCAGGGCAGCATTCTAAGTGGGCAGGTCCCAGTGGACAGGCCTTACCAAACACACCTGCTAATGCCTCATTAGCCAAAGAAAGTCACACATCCAAACCCAAAGTCAATGTGGGATGCTTTAGCAGGAGATGTCACTCCTGGCAGCCATTACTGTAAAGAGACACTACAGGAAGGAACACCAAGTGGGCCTCCACTCACTTTTTTAGGGTTGAACAAAGAAACCAAAGATTGAATGACGAGAAGAGAGGAATGAATTCCCATGGGAAAGTGCCAAGCCAGCATTTGCATGACCTTGAGAGCGCATAGCTCACCCTAGTTCCTGCCTGAAATCATCCTCTGGTTTTGGCAACCCAGGGGTCAGTTTCTTTAACATCCCAACATTATGTTCAGTTAGGAAGTTTCCCAAAAATCTGAAGCACCAAATACAGCTCAGTGAAAGCAGTTCTACAGGTCAAACCAATAGTCCAAATTTGCAAACTTTATGATAGTCTGGTTGGATGAGCTAGAAAACCAAGTGTCTTCCAATGTTTTTGACCAAGACCCACAGTTAGAGATGCCTTTGCCTCAAGATCCAGTACGGACATACACACATGTACACCCACAGCTAAACTGAGTTTCCTACAACATAGAAAAGATAACAGTAACCTACCCTTATTATGTGCAAAGCTTTGTGCCATTTTCTTTTTTTTTTTTTTTTAATGCTAGTCATGCCCTGCTAACTTGATTTCATCACCCACTCACGGGTCATGGCCTACATTAAAAGTAGGGTCTTAGGCCATGCAGAGCAGAAGTCAGAACGCTGACCAAATCCTGCTTTGAGCCTTATTTGTTTGGCTTCACCTCTTCGTTGTTTTTTTTTTAAAAAGCAGAATTTTATACCTTCAGGCAGGCCTCCCTTCTCCTGGACCATTTCGGATTGTCTGATACCCAACTGCTTCACATATCTGTGTTACTTAGCCTGGGTGTTGAAGGCACTTCTCTTGGACCTTTGAGTTTTCTAGATTCCACCAGAATAGATGTATGCACTTACACATTCCCTGAATATTAAATGTGCGTATCTTACATGTCAGTCACATTACTGGCCAGGGAAACACAGCAGAGAACAGACAAAAATCGCTGTCTTCATACAGCTGAGATTCTAGGAGAGAGTTACAGATAAGCTTCCCAAAATAAATAATTCTCTACTAGAGGGTGAAAAATTCTTTAGTGAAAATAAAGTGGGAAGGGTATCAGCATGCTCTAAGAGCTACCAGATTGCAGGCCTCACACCCCTTTGCAGAAATGAGGAGCCCAGAATGTTCCCAACAGAGGTCCGAGAGAGAGACTGCGGGAGAACAGCAAGAAATTTCCTCAAAAAGAGAGTTCCCAGACTGCCCAGTCGGGTAAACCTGACCCATCATGTTCTCAGATCGTTCCGCCAAAAGGTAAAGCACCAGCAACTTTAATCTAGATTTCAAATCAGTCAGCCATTAGAAGGGGCAACGTTGCAAGACGCGGTCACGGGGCCTTCAGTCGGTATAGTATTTAAGACTGTTCCCTAATTCGGCCTCCTCAGTCCCCATCTCCCTCTCTCCCGCGGGATAATCGGCCACCTCGTTAGCTCTGCACACATGACCCCTCTCGACCGGTCTCCTGGTGACTGTGCCTGCCTTATCTCTTGCCTCTCCTCCCTCACATTTTCCGCTCCAACAAAGCTAAACACAGCCCCGTAGGGGCTTTCACGCTTCTGTGCCTTTGGACACGCTGTTCTTCTGCCTTGAAGGCCGCTGGCCTGCATCCTCGCGCGCCCCCGCCCCATCCTCAGCGAGCTCCCATTCATCCTTAAGAACCCAGCCCGCTGTCCCCTTCTCCACGGAACCCCCTTTCACCCCTCGGCCCTGTCCCTGTCTGCAGTACCCATCTCGCATTTGCTTCTTTGCGCCAAGAAAAATACTGGGGTCTCCAAATCCCTCCCCTTCCATACTCGGGCCTCCTCAAGTGCTGGAGTTATGCTGGCTGCTAGCTTAGCACAGTCCCGAGCTCCGAGTGGGAGCTTGCCCGCAGGTTCAGGCTGGCTCTAGGGGCCCGCAGTTCGGCCCTCCGCCTCCCCGGGGGCCCGGCGGGGACCCGTACCCCAGCACTCGCCGGACACCGGACCGGCCCCTCGCACGGCCGCCCAGACACTGACATCAGCAGCCGGCGGCGCCCGAGCCGCGCGCGACTACAAGTCCCGGCACGCCCCGCCGCGGCCGCGCATGCCCAGCGGGCCGGCGTTTGAGTGGCAAGTTGTTTGTTACAGCGAACACCAGCTGCTCTCCGCGCCGGGCGCCGCTGCTTCGCCAGCGCTGCCGCCCTCGCCTGCCACCCGCCGCCGCCCGCCCGTCGCCCGCGGCCCTTCGCGGCTCGGCGGGCCTCCCCTTTGTCCGTCCCGGCCCGCCCGGCAACGAGGTCCCGGTCCCCGGGCCGGCTGCCCGCGGCGCTCGGTGCCGGCTGGGCGCGCAGGGGGCGGGGGCCGCGACTTGCCCCCCGCCGATGAGCCGCAGCGGAGCGCGGGCGGACGATGGAACTCCACATCCTGGAGCACCGGCTGCAAGTTGCCAGCGTCGCCAAGGAGAGTATCCCGCTCTTCACCTACGGCCTGATCAAACTTGCCTTCCTGTCCTCCAAGACCAGGTGAGCGCGCGGGGACGCGGCGCGGGTCGGGGAGAGACAAAGAGGCGCACCCGGGTGGCTGTCTTCGCCGCCGCCGCTCGGAAAACAACTTCGAGCCCCGGGGAGCGCCCCTACCCCGCTGGTCGCTCTGTTTTGGACAAAACCCCCCAGTCTGCCCTCCAGCGGGGTCCTTCACCCTGGCCACCTACCCCGGGTGCACCCCAGTCGCTGTCTGTCCCCATCTCAGCCCCCTCTCTCCTATCCGCTCCCGAAGATCAGGAGGGCCGGGGGGGCTGCAGTGACGATTCGGTGAATGAACGAACGAATGAATGAATGAAAAACAGGTGTGGGGACCCAGCAGTGGAAAAAAACAAACTAACACCCCCATCCCCCAATCCCTCGGTTGGGCCGGCCCCCGTCGCGAGGGAGGGGGTAGGGATTCTGCTGAGCGCGGCTACCCGGAGCAGAAAATCATAAAATCATTAGTGGGTGTTTATCTCAAGGTGCCTGGGAGGGTTGCGGACTGCTCGAGTGGCTGGGGGAGGGCAGGGGAGAGGCTGCAGGCGAGGGTCTCGTTGGCTCTTTCTCCTCCAGGTCCGGGAAGGTGGAGGGGGGTGGTGTTTTGCCGAACAGTGTAAGGGGGAGGAGCGGGCGTGTTTATGGCTCTGCCTTGAGGCTGGGCTTGGATGCTGCAGGGGGAAAAATAGTTGAAGGCCTTGGGAGGTTGAAAAAAAAAAAAAAGTTGGATTTCTCACAAACAGGTCCGGGTCTGACTTTGGGAGCCCCGATGGGTGCTTGTATTAGGGTAGTTTTTTTTAAGGAGCCGTAGCCCAGTGGAGTGTGAGTGTGAGCTAACTGCTGTAACTTAAATCCCTTGTTTGTCCACAGTCGTGACCGTTTAAAGGGATGAAGTTGTTGCCGGTTGGATTTTTTCGGGGGCTGGAGCTGAGGTGCTTCTCCCTTCCCGTAATACGAACTATGGGTCAAGGTTAACGTGCAAATGACGTGCCCCTAGGCTGCCGCCGTGGGCGCTGAGCTCAGGGCAGCTCCCAGGGTGCAGGGAAATAATTCAGCGCAAGCTTCTTATCTGCCTGTTAAAAGTTCTTGCCTGCAAATCTCACTTTGATGTGTGTGTCTGGGCGGGAGCTCAGTCCTGCCATTGTTTGCGAGATGGAGCAGAGATCTGCCAGTGGCATCTTGTTTACTTTCTTCCCTGGCTGCTCCGTGGGGTATGGAGGGTTGAAATCCTTGCCATCCCTGAGCTCTGGCTCCTTTGATTGCAAAGGTAATTATTAAACAGGTCATTTGCAAACAAAAGCCAACAGCTCAGATTCTGAAACCCCTGGCCCCCTCTGCCTCTTGACACCCCCCATCCCTCATGTACTTGCCCTCTGCCCCCTACCCCCTCGGGCTGTCTTGAGACTCCTAGGCTGGTAAGAGAAAGGCAATAAGAAATGGCCTTGTTTTTCCAACCTTGGCCCTCAGCCCCAGGCAGACCCCTGGCTGATTTCTCCGCTACCGTTCAAAATGGAATGATGACTCAGGCTGTTGCTGTGCTGTGCCTGGGTGCTGGGTGGAAGGAGGAGGCACTGGGGGCTTCTTAGAAAAGGGGTCCCCCCTGCTGCCTGTTTCCCATTATGGAAAGACTGGCCCTCTCCAGTCCCTCCCCAGGGTCCAGCTCAGAGGCCTCATATGGATGGGCATGTCCCGGGGGCAGGAGGGCCTGCTGACACGTCTGCTACAGACAACCTGCCCCCCAATGGGTCCCGCTTCTCCATCTCCTGGAGGAGGCAGCAGGTCTGAGGCCCAGGTGACCAGTCCAGTCTCAAGATGACTCAGAGGTCAAAGGTCATCTCCAGTTCCACGGGCTGGTTGTAGTGTGTTGAGCACACTTGTCCAACGTCAGAAGGCCAGCCCTCCCTGCACTCAGGACCAGGACACTGGCTTTGGGTTGTGACTAGCCCCTTACTGCCTGCAGGACCTTGGCAAGTAATGAAGATGGCGCCAGTTGGCCCACTAGCTTTCCCAGAGCTGCTGTGCGTACAGCATGGAATGATTGTGGAAACTGGCTTTTTAGCAAGTATAAGGGCCAATGGGGTGTGGATATATTATCTAACATATTTATAATAATCAACTATCCAGGGAGAGCTTTTGGTCCTGCTTTATTCTTGCATCCGTCCCTGCCCCCAAGTGATAGTCCATAGCCCTGCGGGTTCCCCACCGCAGCAACCAAAGTTTAGCCCAAACTGGCGGCATGTGCACGTGTGCGTCTCACACACACACACACACTCACTCTCTCTCTCTCTCTCTCTCTCTCTCTCTCTCTCTCTCTCTCTCTCTCTCTCTCTGCTGCCTGCTTACAAGTTTTCAGCTATTTCCCTAATAGGATCGAATCCCTGGGAGACATGAGGCCTTTGGGACTTGAGTCCAGAATCCTCATCTTTTCTCACTCTGCCAAAAACTCTGGTCACCCACAATTCCCTTTATCCTTCCCTTCACACCTCCATGCTTTGGTACTTCCATCTCTGCTTGGAACACCCCCTACCCCAGTGAATTCTTGTTCGACCCTCAAGATCTAGTGACATCACCCTGAAACTGTCCTCATCCCCAGCAGACATGTTCACTTCCTTCCTCTGGTGTTTCCCTGGGTGGAGGCTGGGGAGGGATTTGGCATTAGTAGATACCCCTCTGTGTGGGGGTGCATCTGGGTCCAAGAGATGCCAGGATACACTCTTCAAAGTCCAGAGCCTGGTGGGAAAGAAGAAAGAGGCAATTAAGTAAAGGGGGGATCTAATGGGGAAGCAGAGGGACCTGCGGGTTGGCCTGAGGAAGCCTGGGAGGCTCCCTACAGGAGGTGGCACTGGATCTTAGGGCTTTAAAATAGGAACTAGCTGGGGTAAAAGGGAATCCTGGTCCTAGATCCCACATATACCACAGAACACTGTGAATTAGGTTTGACACCTGCTTTGCAAAGAAAATATCTGAGGCTCAGAAGTTAAGTGACTTGTGCAAGGTCACACAGCAAGTGGTAGAGTCGAGATTTGAATATGCGTCTTTCTGGCTTAAGCTCAGAGATGTGCTAGTATAGGTTGCAGTGACACCTATATTCAACAGTTCTGGCCCACCCTTTTGTTGGCAACGCACTGTTCTAAAGGCAGGAGGAGCACAGAATGGAACCTGTGGGCATCCTGTGTCCCACCCTGCTGGTGGACCTTTTCTTCTACCAGGAAAACTTGTCCCTCATCACTTCCAAGGTAGACCTTCTACTTCCTCACTGCCTGCTCAGCAGCTCCCCACCTCAACTTTTCATCCTTCTCTGCTTTTGTCCTTAACAACATATTGTTTGCTTGTCTGAGTCTCCTGGACTACAGTGCTTACTCTCACCAAGCTTTTTGTACATCTTATCCTCTCCTCCTCCTAGCCCCCAGTACCAGAAATAAGAGACAGTAGTTTCATCATCTCTTACAAAAAGGTGAAGGCGCTGGGTTTGGAGAAGTAAAGTGGCTTGCTCAAGGTCACAAGCAGCATTGGGGTTTGAACCAGGTCCTTTCTTCACTGTGCTTAGCACACTGCTTTGTAGGCACTTAGTAACTGCTTCTTTGATGGATGTCCAACCCGTGCAGAGTGACCCAGATTTCAGCCAGTCTCTTATGAGTGCCCTGGGGGCTGGAAGATATAAAGCAGGCAGAATCACACCTAGAGAAGCAAGACCTAGCGCCCTCCTCTTCTCTCCACCCTGACTCTTGGGACAGCATCTGGGTGTGGCTGGAATGGGAGCAGAAGGCACAGTTGAGTGCACTTATTCTAGGCACAAAGCCGGAGGGTGAGACCCTGGGTGAACAAAATCAAGGCCATCTACAGAGCTTCCCCTCTGTCCTTGTGATAACCAAAGGATCGGTAGCCTGGCTGAGGGCTCACTGAGCCCACCCCACCTCACTTAACAGCCTTAATTCTTATGGTTCCCAGCCACTCAGATTATTTCTTGTACATACATACACACACACCTATAGTGCCTCCAGCCTCATGCCTGGAATGTTATTCTTTGCCCTGCCCACTTTGTCCATCTACTCATTCTTTTAGATACCATATTAGCCTCACCTCCTCCAGGAAGTCTTCCCTGAGTGCACAGCTGAGCTCAGACCCTTCCTCCGGCTGGTATTAATGGGCATAATTGCAAGAAGATAAAATATGACCGACCATAGAATATCTGCAGGATGCTTTGGGCTGCAAATAACAAAAGCCGTGACTTGGCTGGCCTAAACAATAAGTTTGACTTTGCATGGTAAGAGGCTATGAGCTGGGCTTTTCTGGGACTGGTCAATTTAAAGGATTGATAATGTAGTCTAGGACCTTGGGAGAGTCGGGTGCAAACCCAGTGGCGGGAAAGGGCTATCATCTCAAGAGTGTCTCTGAGAAAACCTTTCCCGGAACACGCCCCCCTCCTGCACAGACTTCCTTATCTCATTGATGGGAACTGAGTCACATGAGCATGCCTACGCCAATCACAGGCGCAGGGAATGAGACCATCACAAACCAATCAGGATTCACTGCTGCCTGGGGGCTTGTGGCTAGGGAAGGCACAACTGGCAGCAGCTAGTATGGGGTGAAAACAGTGATGACAACCCCAAGTCCGAGCTGGATTGTCCCCATTTTACAGAGGAGGAAACCAAGACACTTGAGTGCCCAAGGACACAAAGAAGTGGCAGAGCTAGGATGAACCCAAGAGGTCTGGCCATAGAACCTGTCCTGGTGACCACTCGGCCAGGCCTAAAAGCACACTGGTTTGGATGCCCTATCTCCAGGGGGCCTCTGAGCAGAGATGTGGCTCAGCGGCCATAGCAATGAATTAGGGGCCAGGTCATTACCCTGAAATGCATCCAGGCATCAGGCAGCTGGGGTACCCACTTTTTTTGCCCATGAAATGCTCCCATCTTCAAATTTCATTTTAGGAAGGCTACCTCATTGGATTGGCAGAGAAAGCACCTAGATGAGTATGCAGTAAGTGTGTGCCCACAGAAACCAGTACTGCCCATCTGGGCCAGATCCCCCGTCTGCAGGTCTCCGGTGCGTTTTGGCCTGCACGCTTTCACTCATGTTGCTGCCTGTGGGGACTCTTGCCAACAAACCATATTGCACACTAAAGACTTAAGAGGCATTTATAGGGGAAAAGTTCAAAATTGCAAAAAGTCCATCTAAAGCCCTCGTTGTTTTCATGAGAACATTGGTCAGAGATCACCATTTGATTGCAGGTTAGGGAAAGACAAGCCAGCAGGGGAGTTAGGCCTGGGACGTGGCACCACCCCATCCTGGCATTCAGACCTCAGGCAAGTTGTTTGACCTCTCTGTGCTGTCAATTTCTTACCTCAAAAGCCAGAATAATGATCATACCCACTGTTTTGGTTATCATGAGGACTTAATAAGACAAACCATGACAAGCATTTCGAATAGAGCCTAGTTCACTGGATGTTCCAGTAGATGTTACCTGAGCAAGAAAATGCCCTGGTTAAGCTGACCAGCACAAGGCTGGAGTTTGAAAATCTCAGGGTTAGGAGACGTTTTAAGACTTCTTAAAAACATGCACACAATGACACTCTGATTCCAGGAGGTAGAGATTCTGTCACTGCCCTCCAGGAACCTAGAAAAGACAGCAGTCATTTAGGGCTCCTGGAAGGGGTGGCCAAAGTGCTCTAAGACCCCTGAGCTGCAGACAAGCCTTCCCAGAGGAGGTGGCACCTTTGAACTGAGTCTAGGAAGAATGGGAAAATGTCAGGAGGTGGAGGTGCTGGGGATGAAAGAAAGCACTTCCACCAGGCAGGGAGAAGCAGTGGATGGGCACAGATGCATCAGGGGAGGGGTGCAGGTGGGAAAAGCGGAGCCCTGGGACCATTTCCCATGCCCGCCTTGGGCAGCAGCCTCCTACTGCCCCAGAGCAAGGGGCTGGCTCAGCCCCAGCTTCCAAGCACCAGGTAGGAACCCAGGTAGGAAAAGCACAGTGTTGTCCTTGGCCTGCCCTGCACCTGGCTGCTCAGCGTGGTCTACCACCCCCATCCCCCACTGCCCGTGCCTACTGCCTCTGCCACAGCCAGGCCTGCTCATCTCCCCCTGAGTTATCCAAACATCTTCCCTTCCAGTCTGTCTGCCTTCAGGGCAGTACAGATGGTTAGCACAGCCAGAGCCCTCTGGGCAGGAGGAAGAGCCCCAGCGAAGGCCTGGAGGCTGAAAAGACAAAGGTGAGTGCAGAGCATAAGCAGGGACTTGTGGCCAGTGTGACCACAGCTTGGGGATGGTACAAACTGGTACATTTCATTCATGCAGAAACCCTGCAGTCTGCACCTGCTATGTGTACACCCAGTGGGAAACACACAAGCAGCTTCCGTTCCATAGGAAGAAAAGGTGTGTTCTCCACAAAAGGCAGAGGGTGACAGACAGGCCTAAGGGCCCGAAGGGAGGCAACTGCTGGTCATGCAGGGGCTGAGTGGGGGCTGTGTGGCTGCACCAGACCAGTGCTGAGGCGGATGTCATGCTTCATCCTGAATCCCTGACCACATCTCTGGCTGCTCAAAACCCATCTCAGACTGCCCCCTGCTCCCAGTTCAGTCTCCTTACCTGACGTGAATATTCCTTGATCCAACTTCTGTCCTCTCTGGCTTTGTCCCATCTGTATACCACCCATGCCCTATTTTTGAGTAACTGTGGTAGTTTTTAAATATCCCAAGTCCTTTGACGCTCTTTCTCTTCAAAAGCTAGAGCTCCCCCACCTTTAAATGGGGTCTGGATTTGTGACTGTTCTAACAACTAGAAGCTGGCAGCAAGATGCTGTGAGGCTTCTGATGCAGGGCATGAAAGCGTAGCCACTGCCTGGTGCAGGCTGTGCCCTGCCTCTCCATCTCTGTCCTGGATGCCTTGCTCTGTAGGAGCCAGCTGCCATCTTGTGAGGGCGCTCAAGCAGCCCTGTGGACAGCCCCACAGTGGGGAGGCCTGGAGCCTCCCACCAACAGCCAGCCCATGAGTGAGCCACCTGGAAAACACCTCCTACCACCCCAAGCATGCCTTCCAGTGACCTTGACCTTGATCTCACAAGGGCTCATCCAGAAATGTGCCCTTGAGCTACACCCAAATTCCTAATCCTTAGGAACTGTGAGAGAGAGCATATATAAGTTTATGTCATTTAGAGCCACCAAGTTTTCAGGTAATTTGTTATGCAATAAGTAACTAATATAGTGCCTATGTAATTTATCATCCAAGTGGGGAGAACTAAAAATAATTACCCTGGACAATAGGAACAGGGCAAACGGGAATGTGTGACCACCTGCGCTTTAGCCCAGCCAGACAGTTCTCACAAGTCCTCCAGCCTAACACTCTTCTTGGCATCAGCTTGAGCATCACCTCCTCCAGGTAGCACCCTGGGGTGGAGGGCTGTGTGGAACCAAAGGGCAATGTGGCAGGTGGGTGGCAGTGAGCCAGGGCAGCGTAATGGCAGACTGAGGCTAAGAGAAAGAGCTCACACTAGCAAGACAACTAACACCTTTATTGAGCTCAGACTCACATGCCGTACAATCCACTCACTGAAGTTCACCATTCAGTAACTTCTGATATATCACAGAGTTGTACAACCATCACTGCTGTCTAATTCCAAAACATTTCATTAGCCTGAAAGAAACCATGCCTATTAAGCAGTCATTCCCTATTTCCGAGCTCACCCCCAGCCCCTGGCAACACTCATCTACCTTCTGCTTCAACAGATTTGCCTATTCTGGACACTTCATGTCAGTGGAATCCTTCAATATGTGGTTCTTGCAGCTGGCTTCTTTCCCTTAGCATAAGGGGTTCAAACTTCATGTTGCAGCCTGTACCAGCACATCTTTCCTTTCTACAACAAAATAATACTCTGTTGCACGGACATACTGCATTTTGTTTGTTCATCCAGTGATGGACATTTGGATTGTTTCCACATGTTGGCTATGGTGAATAATACTGCTGTGCACATCTGTGAACACATCTGTGTTCATGTGAATATATGTTTTCATTTCTCTTGGGCACATACCCAGGAGTGGAATTTCTTGGATCGGATGGTAACTTTGTTTATTAACATGTTGAGGAACTGTCAGGCTTTTTTCCACAGCAGTTCACATTCAGCATACCCAAGGAGCAGGGATTCGAACCCAGGGCCTCTGGCTGCAGAGTCCATGTTCTAGAACCACCACAATACTTAGTCTGGAGGCTCTTACCAGCTGAACCTCTGGGCTACTGAACTGACACTCAGTTTCTTAACGGGCAAACAGGATTATGGGGAAACGAGAGCCTGGATAAAGCACCTGGCCCATGGTAGGCTTCCCCACAGTCCTCCTGATACTGAGTTCACAGGAATTTGGTGTCACCAAAGCAGGCACACTTGTGAGCTGGAGCAAGGAAGTGTCACGTGTGGGCTGCGGGGGCTCCTGGGGCCTCTCAGAGACTGGCCCCACGTTCCTCTTGTTCCTTGCCACTCGTGAATGGTTTACCGGAGTGGTGGGCTCTGGGGGGGTCAGTCAGTGTGGAGGGGCGGTACCTGGAGGCTCTCGTGAGGTGGCAGTTGGCAGGGGGCTCCCCCATTTGACGCAGCCTAGGCTGTGGCCACTAGATCTGAGCTGCAGCTGCCAGGAGGCGAACAGCCCTGGCAGTGGGTTAGGTCAGGCCTCCCTCCTGCATGGGCTCACCCTGGGGCAGTAGCTAGGTGCATACTTTCAAGATAGGGTATTAATTTTCCCTCAAAGGTTGGCTCTCCATTGAAACCAGGCTGGGCCTCCTGGGTGATCCCCTGGACTTTCCTGTCCATCCTCATGACCTCTGTCCCAGGCCTGCCTGCCTTTTGATCCCCTTCCCACCCCATGACTTACTCCCTTTCTTGAGCAGAAAGGCAGTGGGTGGAAATTGGTTCTCAAAGTTCAATCTTTTTCCTTCTGACCTCAAAGTCACTGATGCAGTGACTGACTTGGATCGAGAGCGAACAGAGCTTAACCACAGAGATTCTTCTTTTTTTTTTTTTGAGAGGGCATCTCTCATATTTATTGATCAAATGGTTGTTAACAACGATAAAATTCTGTATAGGGGACTCAATGCACAATCATTAATCAACCCCAAGCCTAGTTCTCAACAGTCTCCAATCTTCTGAAGCATAACGAACAAGTTCTTACATGGTGAACAAATTCTTACACAGTGAATAAGTTCTTACATGGTGAACAGTGCAAGGGCAGTCATCACAGAAACTTTCGGTTTTGATCACACATTATGAACTATAAACAATCAGGTCAAATTTGAATATTTGTTTGATTTTTATACTTGATTTATATGTGAATCCCACATTTCTCCCTTATTATTATTGTTATTATTATTATTTTTAATAAAGTGCTGAAGTGGTAGGTAGATGCAAGATAAAGGTAGAAAACATAGTTTAGTGCTGTAAGAGGGCAAATGTAGATGATCAGGTCTGTGCCTATAGACTAAGTATTAATCCAAGCTAGACAAGGACAACAAAACATCCACGGATGCAGAAGATTTCTCTCAAAACAGGGGGGGTGAGGTTCTAAGCCTCACCTCTGTTGATCCCCAATTTCTCACCTGATGGCCCCCTTGTGACTGTGCCTGTCTTAGGTTGTTCCTCCCTTGAGGAATCTTACCTGTCCACAGAGATTCTTCTTGAGAACCTACTACAAGTTAGAGCTTTCCATCATTTACTCTCAGCCAGTCTGAGGGAAGGAGGGGTTGCCCATCCCAGCCAACAGGGGAGACAACTGCTCAGTAACTTGCCCAAGTTACATGGTGGACCTGAAGCAGATTGGGGTTCAGGCCAACTCCCTACTCCCAGCCCTTACCCGCCTGTGCCCCCTCCACTCATTCCCACTCGTAACTCTTTTGGGAGGATCTCGTGCTAAAAGGCCATTTCTCAGGGGATGTGCCTGCACGAAACAGTAAAGAAAACATATTTTTAACCCAAAGTCCACCATTTACTAACCCTGTGGCCTTCAGCAAGTTGTTAGGAGTCCCCATTTCCTCATCTGTGAAATGGGCGTCTTACTAACCACCTCTTTGGATGGTGGTGAAGATTAAATGGGAAATTTTACATCGAGGGCATGGGGGTCTGACAGCCGGGGAGCTGGTCATTCATATGAATTCAGTGGATATTTATGGAGGACAGAAGTGCCCTTGGCTGGACTGCTAGCTGGCAAGGGGCAGGGTGGCCTCTGATCCCACAGCACCAGTGGTCTGTTCTGCTTCAAAATCATTGGCAGGGCCCATCCGATGACTGCAGGGTGGAATGACTGATTCTGATTTTTACCTAACGGGGAATTCCCAGACTGTGTGAGCTGTGGGAAGACAGACCCAGGGAGAGGGCAGTGAGCACGGGAGGAGGGGTCCGTAGGTGTACTCTGGGCAGCTCTGCCCAGCTGATGCTTGCACACCCCAGACTTGGCAGGTCCCAAATGGTGCTCATCCTCTCTTGCCCAGCCTTGCTCCCCCTCCTCAGTGTCCCCCACACCCATCCATTTCTCTGACATCAGGTCTTCTCTAATCCTCCCTCCTCTGCTCCCTGATTCCCCCTTCCACCCCCTTCCATTCAAGCCCCTCACCTAACCCTGCAGCCTTCAGGAAGTGGGTCTCATCCCCCTAGGCCCTCTTTCTCAGCAGGAGGGCTGCTTTGATTTGTGCAGAAATCTAATCCCATCCTGTGTGACCTGTTCTGGGATGAAGTCTTGGCACCTGTAGTCCCTGAGGTCCTGGCCTCTGAACTCAGCCTCCCAAAAGCAGGGCCCTGCCTCCCTTTCTTTCTATCTTCGTTCTTGCTGCTCCTCCCCCTGCAGTGCCCTTTACCTGCTTCTCTGACCGGGACAACCTCTACTATGCCTCAGATGTTTGTGCCCCAGCTCCACCATGTGTGAGCTGTGCAGCCTCAGCAGTCACTTCCCATCTCTGGGCACTGGGTCCTCATCCATAACACAGGTCAGCGATAGAGCAAGACAGTCGTGTTTTACACAGCCAGGAAGGTCTGGCCCAAGTGAAAACAGGCAGAGCTGAAGTCCAAGCCTGACAGGAGTGGGGGGCTGGGGTTGCAAGGGGTCTTACAAGCTCATCCTTCCTGGGAGACGCCCAGGGCTTTGACCCTTTCCTGGTCTTAAGAGCTCAGTGAGGGTGTCCATGCTGTGTTTTCTGCAGGAGAATTTAAATGTGGCATCCCAGGCCTCAGGATGGGTATACCGGCTTGTCACCCCAGCTTTGTGGTGAAGCAGAGTGAGCCAGAGAAGTAGGAAGAAACCTCAGCACACCCCCATTTTTCTACGGGGTTAGAATTTGGGGCCTGTAGTAGAATCTGGAACACTGACACGAGGACAGAGGGAGGTTTCAGAATTACCTTTTGTAATACCGTAGGGGTGAGACTGGGTAGGGCTCTCAGGGGCAGGAGATGCCCCCAGCACTCTGAGTCAGGAGCTGGGGACTGCCTCTGACTCAGTTGCTCCCCTTCCCACAACTTGGCCCCAGGTAGGTACAGCTCTGGCATGAGGAGGGCCCCATGGTGAGCCACCGGGAAGAATTCATTTACCCCCACCCAGGTTGGACCCCCTGAGCTGAGCAATCCTTTTGGGGTGCGTTGTCCACACAGAATATCACAGTTGGGAGTGAGGGGCCAAGACTTTCCAAGGGTCACTTATAAATGGCAAGGTGCCGCGTGGGCTGCTGGAGCCAGGCCTCTGAGGGGCCCAGGTGTAGGGAGGACCTGGCTGGAAAGCAATGAAACAGCATTTCCTTTGTTATCTGCTCTCCAAACACTCATCAGAGTAGCTCTATTCGGGGTGATCGCCCCCCTCTGCCCTGGCTTCCCTCTGCCCATTTCCCTTCCCCAGCTCTTCACTCCAAATCAGCCTGGTTTAACAGCCTGGTCTTGTCAGTTTCTCTCCCCCCCACCCCCCCGAAAAACAGAGAAGGCAGTAACATACAGATCAGGGGCTGCTCCACGGATTAAATGAGATCACATAGGGGGCTTCGATGGGGCCTGGTCTAGAGTCCTGCACAGTCAGGGTTGTGGGGCCAGGAGATGTGGAGATTGTAAGCTTCCATAGTGCACACCTAGGCCGCAGGCCTGCTCTGCACATCTATTGTGCCATGAAAAGTCAGACCATTGGAAAAGCCAGGACCCCTGAATCCTGCCATAGAATGAAGCTTCTAGCATTCCCCCAAGCCCAGGTTTCCCCCACAGCCTCATCCCTTCTCCTGCAAAGGGCAGATGCAGGTCAGGGAGGGGCTGAGGGAGCTGCTCTGATCCAGGCGAGCACGTGGTCTGGGAAGCTGTGCCTCCAGCCTCCTGAGGGCTTGTCAGTCACTTCAAGGGGGAATCAGGCCCATCTGCTGGCTAATATCTGGAGAAGGCAGAGGCTGCACAGTGGAGAAAGGTGTTTCTTACTGTATGTGATTTCCTTACCCCTTGGTCCTTAAGGCTTCCTTTTTCTCCACTAATTTCACAACCTACTTTGTGCAAAGTGCTGGTGCTATGAGGATTCAAACCCTGACCCTGGACTCATTGTGGACAACACAGTGCAGGAGACCTTGGTCATGCTGTAGTCTAGTGAAAGGCAGGTCCTCAAAGCACAGGGGGAGCTCAGGATACAAGGAGGAGGTTCTACTGAGTCTGGGTGGGTCAAGGAGGGCTTCCAGGAGCAGTGGCAGTGAGCCAGGCTTGAAGCATTAAGGTAGGGAAAGGGCTTCCAAGAAGGGAGAACGCATGTGCAAAAGCACAGAGGCCTAGCCCGTGTGGCCTACGGCGGGGCTGAAGCAATATAAGCTAGTGAAATTCTACTTCTGGGTACATAACCCAGAAGATTGAAAGCAGGGTCTTAAACAGATATTTATACCCTTGTTCATAACAACATTACTCACAATAGCCAAAACATGGAAGCAACCCAAGTGTCCATTAACCCAGTGGATAAGCAAATGATGGTCTATCCATATAATGGAATATTACTCAGTCTTAAAAAAGAGAAGGAAGTCCTGACATCTGCTACAATGTGGATGAGGATATTATGCCAAGTGAAATAAGCCAGTCACACAAGGATAGATACTGTATCATTCCATTTATCTGAAATCCCTAGAATAGTCAGATTCATAGATACAAAGTAGAATGGTGGGCATCAGGCTGGGGGGAGGGGAGAACAGTGAGTTTTGGGGATGGAGGGTAGGGGCGACTGCACCACAGGTGAGTTTATTTAATACCACTGATGTGTACACTTTAAGTGGTTAAGATGGTATATCTTTTATTTTGTGTTCTTTAATGCAGTAAAATGCATACTATACAACAAACATAGGCTATAGTGAGAATAGAAGAAAGTCCAAGGGCAGGAGTGTGGGTGAGTGGAGAGGATTGTCATCAGAAAGAGCATGTATCCTGGAGTCTTGACAGATCTGAGTTTGAATCCTCCTTGTGCCACCTGTACTAGTCAGCTCGTGCTGCTATAACAAATACCACAGGCTGGGCAGCTTAAACAACAGACATTCACTGCTCACAGTTCTGGAAGCGAAAAGTCCAGGATCAGGGTGCAGGCTGTTCCCATCCTGGTGAGGGCTCTCCTCTTGGCATGCACACTGCTGCCTTCTCCCTGTGTCTTCACAAGGCCTCCTCAGCACATGCACACACACAGAAAGCAAGGGGGATCTCTCTCTTCCTCTTATAAGGGCAGATTCCTATCACAGGGGTCCCACCCACTCTCATGACCTCTCAAAGGCCCACACTGGGAATTAGGTACTTCGACATAAGAATTTGGGGTGGTGCACAGAGGCCCATCCATTCTCCTGCCATTAGGCTGTGGCTGGGATATCCCATGCACCTCAGGCAGGAAGTGGGAGAGAATCACAGTGCATGGAATCAGCAGGGCTGAGGTTTGACCCCAGAACTGTCTGGCTCCTGACCCCATGCTCCCAGCCACTACACCCCTTCTTCCCACCAATCAGCACACACTACTCACACCCACTCTTCCCTCCCTTCCCTGCCTTTGCAGTACACCCGGTCCTGCTGCCTCCTACAAGAAGGCTTCCTTGCCTCTTTGTTTTGTGTTGGTTTTTCTAATTTTTAAATTTTGAATAGAAAATAAATACAGTTTATTAGAATTCAAAAATACACAGAGGTGCTCAATAAAAGCTCCTGAAAACCCCTGTTCTTCAGCCACCCGGTACCCACCCCCAGAGTCATGAAATCTGTGGGGATTTTTGGTGATATTTCCTATATATTTATGCAAAGATATGTGTATCATTTGTTCCTTTGTTTGTCTGTACAAATAGATTTGTGTTAAATCATGCCCCATGCTCCCATTCCGCACCGCAGCTTTCTCAGCTGACATTCACCTAAGCAGGGACACGTGGGCTTCCTTCTAACTGCTGCTGTTTTCCACAGAACAGGGGACTCTGAGCTTTAACCCATTCCCCACTGGTGGACATTTGTTTCCAACCTTTTGTGTTGTTGCTGTTGTTTACAGTCAGTGCTGTCATGTATAAGTCGGCGCACATTTTGCACGCAGGAGCATGTGTTTGCGGATGAATGCCTGGAAGCAGAGCCCTGGGTCAGAGCATCTGCGTGGTGGTAAAGTCCTCACATGGGGCCTCCAGAGAGGGGTTCCAGTCCCCACTCTGCCATCAGGGTGTCCTGGGCCTGCTTCCCGCAGCCCTACTGCCCTGCTTGTCATCAGACACCCTGGTGGATGAAAGGAAGGGCCCCCCATATATAACACCTTCCATTCTGGGGCATGTGTGTGTGTTTGCAGGTGGTGTGTTTGGTTGTCTTCTTGTTTGGGGCTCTTTGTCACCATTCATCTCATCCCCAGCCATCTTACAGGTCCCCAGTAGGCTGCAAGGGTACTAAGAGTCACCTCCAGATCACCCAGCCTGTAATTGGCCCAGCATAGTTAAAGTCCCAGAGTTATTTGCTCTCATTTCTGGGCATTTGCTCATCTCTAAGGCCAATCCCTCTCCATCCCCCAACGTGCAGGTAAAGGCAGCTGTCCCCCAGCCCTGGGCCCAAGGTAGCCAGACCACGCTCAGCCATTCTTGTGAAGCTGGGTCCCCTCGACCGAGGGACTGCCCCCCTGCATGTCCAGAGTGCTCTCTCCTCCACGACTGTTGGAAACTATCCCAGGTCCCAGCACCTTGGCCATCCTACTCTCCTGCTACGCTTAGCTAAGTGGGAGGCTCCAGGCTCTGGACCACTATGGCCCAAGCAGCTCCTTCCCCAGGGCCTACAGGCTGGCTGCAGCATGGGGTTTACAGCTGTCCTGGGGGCAAAGTGTGCCAGACCCCATAAAAACTCCTTCCTGCCCCAGGGTGGTGAGTAGGCAGCATCTGGCCCCTTTCGCCCTAGGAGGGCTCTAGACAGGTCCTCGCTGCTGCCAAAGATGATTACCCCTCAGGTGACCCACTTCCTGGGTGGGCAGAGGATGTGGCACTACAGAGGCCTAGCCTCCAGGGCCCAGAGGATGTTCTGACCCACCTCCCTTCCCAGGCGTGCACAAGGCACATTCTGTCCACTTAGCACATTCTGTCATGGCCTTTAGCAGGGCATTGATCTCTCCAAGCCTCAGTATCTTCACCTGCAAAGTGGGGTAATAACACTGACTTGGTCAGCTTGTCAGAGTTGCATTTTTACTGTTAGGTTCTTTTTGCTCTCTTTTTCCCTAATACCATTCTCTGTCTCAATGACTTTGGCAAATTGGACTTGCCTCGGGGATGCTGGTTGTAGCCAAGTTTGAATTGTAATAAAAGTGAAATAAGTATTTGGCCCAAAGCCCATGGGAGGCTCTCAGAGCCCGGACCTCCTCACTGTGGGGCAGGGCTGGTCAGCTGCTAGACTGTCACCAAGTTGCTCCAGGCAGCTGGGAGAGGTGACGACAGGCGGAAACTGAGCAAAACCGGAGGTGTTGGTGGGAGGTTGGGTTGTGAGTTGCTGACCTGGCCCTTGGGTGTCTGTGTTGGTTTTAGGCCCCGGTTCTGACTGCAGGCGGTTGCTCTTGCCATTAGGGCAACACGACAGCTCAGGCTGGAGGTTGGCAGGTGTGTTTCAGCTGTAGGTTAACCCCCAGGCCAGGTGCCTGAACACTTTGGAAGGAGCAGGGGCTGGTGACCCAGGCCAGTTAGTGAGCAGAACTGCTGACCAAACACCCTGGCCTGGGGGAGCCTGGGACGGTGGGGAGAGCAGACCAACGCGTTCTCTGCCTCAGGGCAGGAAGGGGCAGGGCTAGAGGCTGGGGACACAGCCCTGAGGACCGGGACGGCACCACAGGGATAAGCACTACCCTTCCTGGTGGAGGACAGCATGCAGAACACCTAGTTGTTGGCTGCTCTGGGCTAGACTGAGCCTGACATCTTCAGCTCTTCTGTTTCATTGAACTGAGTCCCAAAAGAGAAGGGCTTTCCATGCACACAGCAGTCATACCAATCCCCAGGGGTGCAAACAGGCCCTGGGGAGCCAAGCTGCTGGGCAGCGCAGGACTTTCCCAGGCCCCAGCATGAGCACCCTGCAGGTGGCATTCACTAATAGTTGTGTCAGAACAACTGAAAATATACATGTTGTCACTGAGGTTGGGAGTGGGGGGAGCAGGGACTCAGCTGTGTTCCCCTCACCCGGCCGTATCATCTCCGAGCTCTGCAGTCCATGCGGCCCATCCCTGGGAGGCCCCGCCTTCTCTCTCAGTCCTCCCTGTCCTTTAGGGCCTGACACAGAGGCCCTGCAGAGGGTTCCCCTTTGGGAACCTTCCTAAGCCCGCCCAGCTTTGTTAGCCTATGATGTCGCTATTGCTCCCTCCTCTCCTTTCCTTCAGCTTGGGAGCCGTTCCGGATGGTTTTCCCTGGGCTTGTATTCATTTCAACCCCTTTGTCCAGTTGTTCCACAAGTGTCTCTGCTCAGTAGCCTAAGACATCTTTAAAGGTACCATGGACTGAATGTGTCTCCCCAAAACTCATGTGCTGAAGTCCTAACCCCCAGTGGGACTGTATTTGGAGATCGGGCCGCTTGGAGGTAATGAGTGTCAAATGAGGTCATAAGGATGGAGCCCTGATCCAGTAGAATTGGCTCTCTTAAGAGAGACCAGAGAGCTCACCTGCTGTCTCCCCAACACTGTGTGGTGCAGAAGGAAGGCCACATGGGGATATAGCAAGAAGGCAGCCGTCTGCAAGCCAGGAAGAGCCCTGCCTGCACCTCGATCTACTTCCAGCCTCCTGAACCATGAGAAGTCAAGTTCCATTGTTTAAACCAGACAGTTTGTACTTTGTTCTTGCAGCCCTGGATGACTACAACAGGGTCAGAAACTGTGTCCCCTGTGCCACCCCAGCCCCTGGCAGGAGGACCAGTGGAAAGAGCCGAGACCCTGGGCTGGTTCAGACCTCTTGCTCCTGCTGACAGGACTATGTCCAGAGCCTCAGTGTGCCCATCTTGCTAATGGGATGGTGATGAGAAAGGCAAACAGGTCAGGCACTCATAGGCATAATAGCACTTTTCTGCTCTTTCTTCCAGACTCAGGGCTGAGCTCATTAAAAGGGCTCAGTGTCAATGCTAAACATCTCTTCCCATGAACTAAGTGAGCACCTGGGAAAAGTAGTCATAATGTGAGCATCAACCACCAGACCCCACCTCATGCCAGCACCTAGTCATTTACTCTGGAGGCCCTCAATTCCCTTGCGGTTTAGGTTCAAGGGATGGAATCTGAGACTGGATCGTCCCAGTGCTGATGGCTTGGGGGTTAACCACAGCAGAACGGCCCAGTAGGGGCTGGACCTGGAGCTGTAGGCCAGGGAAGCCGCAAGGGCCTCATTTCAGGTGGAGGCTGCGTGCATTGGAGTGAGTGATGGATTTGAAAGTTGTAGAGCTGTGCTGTCCAAATCAGTAGCTTCTAGCCACATGTAGCTCTTTAAGTTGAAATTAATTAAAATCAAAGATTCAGTTCTTTAGCCACACCAGCCACATTTCAAAGTGCTTGGTAGCCACATGAGGCTAGCTAAGTGGACAGTGCAGGTGTAGACCATTTCCATCGCTCCGGGAAGCTCTCCTGCACAACACCGTTTTAGGTTTGTTTGGGCTCAACGAGAGACAATGCCAGGTCCATTTGGCAGTGGCTGTCCTAATTCAGAGTTGGGTGGAGTGGGGTCACACCTGGCCATATTTGCCATGCCTTGAGGGCCAATGCTGGGAGTACAGTCTCTGGGCTTCTAGACAAAGCTGTCGGGCATGGTGCAGTGTGACGCTGGCAGGACTGGCAGGCGTGGGATCCATTCTGGGATCCCAGCCACTCTCAGACTTAGCTCCAATTCATTTTTCTGCTCGGGTACCATCACCTCCAGGATGCCTTCCCTGAGCCTTGTACCTCCCCCCTCAGCACCCCCCAGCTGCCCTTCTCTGCTATTCCCGGCAGCACCCCCCTTATGTAAGCACATCATCCCATCTGCCTCCCCAGCAAGCACAGTGCTGGGCTGTAGAAACTGTGGTGGACAGGGAAGTGGCTTGACAGAGCTGGGACCACAATTCTGCCCCAGTGAACACACGTTCTGATTTGGGGAGTGACAAGGTACCAGCCCAAAGCACAAGGAGGCACAGGACATGCCCAGGGTCATCAAGTTGCTGGGAGTGGGACTGGGACTCAAAGCTCATGCTCCTTCCTGATCCGCAGCTGAAGGCTCTTCCAGGAGGGTGACCAGGGGCTGACATGCTGGGCAGGGCTGAACAGGCCAGGCCCTGAGGTGCTGCCTGGGCTTCAGGCTTGGGCACCGGGGAATCCCAGAAGTCAGGCTGCAGCCCAGATGGAGCAGCAGGTTACTGAGACTTCCAGTTCAGTGTCCAGGGCTGGCAAGTGGTCACAGGCCACTGTGTTTTATGTGGTTTAGGTTTTGCATCTCACGTCCTGACCTCACCTCAAAGGCAGCCCAGGGGGCTCTGAGGAGTCCCTCTGGCCCTTGGCGCAAGCCCGCCTCAGTGCTGTGGACACTAACCTGACAAGTGTCGCTGACACAGACACGCCTTGCCTTCTAAGAAACTGGCTGCCCCTAAAACTCAGAACACTGGCAAACTTTGAGGGGTCTGGAGGGGAAAATGGGATGTTTATAGGCCAGACGCGTTTTTTTGGTCCTCCCACTATGCTTTTTAAAAATGATACCAACATTTGAACATTGATAGTGATGGCAAGAGTCTATATTTTCATCTATTCTTGAAAAATCGGAAGATCTTGCAACCCAGGGCCCACATGGTAACCATTTATCAGAGCTGAGTGGCAACTGGCCTTTCAGCAGGGAGGGTGCTCTCCTGGTAGCCTCAGTCCCCACTGTCGCCCCACACTGAGACCAGGTACTGGGCTTGTTTGTCATGGTGCTATCACTGGCCTGTTTCTTGGGTACCCTACTATTCTTTCCCAAAAGTGCAAGGAACAAAAACAGACTGAGAAGACCACATGTTTCGTGGTACAAGTGCAGAATATTCCTGTTTAATATGCTAAGGGCGTCTGACTCCCTGTTCTCTTTACCTGCGTATCTTGCTGGCCTTTGAGCTGTGACCCCTGTTCTAGACATTACCAAGCTTTTCTTTATTGAGGTCCTCCTTCCATCCTGACTCCCATCTGATTTTGTTTCCTGTCCCTGGGACTCCTGCAGAAACAGCCTGTATGTGTCCAGCTCTGGGGGCTTAGATACTGCCAACTTGGTAAAGGCTGTGGCAGCAGGGTGCACCTTCTGTTGGGTCCTAACTGGCCTTCCGGGCTCCAGGCTGTGTAGGAGCACAGGGGCTGGAGTCTGCTTTGGTGCTGGTCTGACACAGCCAAACTCATGGGCTTCAGTTTGCGGGTCCCACTTCCCAGCATCCTCGGGGTACTGCTATGGACTACAATGAATGGAGCATGAGCAACAGCTCTCCCTGCAGCTGAGAGAAGATGGGACCCACGCAGGAGCAGAGAGGGATGTAGGGACTGAATAGCGTGACCTCTGTGAGATGCAGGAACAGCTCTCCTCTGTGCAGCCAAAGCAAGCTGCTTGAAACTTGGACCTGATCTGCCATCGCCCACCCTCAAACATTTCAAAGCCTTTTTTAAATGGAGGTCAGGTGCACAGATTTTGATTACTCATCCTCCTTGGTCCCTGACATACCTATTGATCCTGCTGTTACTTTGTTGATTGTTTGAAGAACAATACCCCCACTGCGACCCTGACATTGATGAGAACTGCCGTCCACCCACGCTTATCTTTATATTGACTTATAAACAGTCCTGACCCATGTCTGCATCTGTGTCATCTTCTGGAGCTTTTGCCCACTCAGCACTGTATGACAAAGTGTAGAAGATATTCAGCGTTTTTTCCATGGCCACAGATGATTCAACTTGCCCTCGGATATTTCTGTTCCTTGAGTTGGGGGGGACTGTCCTTCCAGGGTCTCTCCATGGGCTGCCCCCTCTGCCTGGATCTCTTCCTACTGCTCCCAGCTTATGCATCCCTCCTGAAGCCCATCCCGGCCACCCCACCCCGTGCAGAGGAAGCCTGCTGCTCTGTCTAAACCCTTCCTTATTTCACAGCCATACCACAAACATTGTGTGATAATGCTGAGTGTGTCTGTTTCTGCCAAGTCCCAGCGGGGCTCTTTCCCATCTCACAGGGTCTCAGCCTCCGGACGGAGTGCTGCTTGAACACCCAGCCGCAGGACCCACCCCAGGGAGAAAGCGGGACTCAGGGAGGGCTGGGGTAGCCAAGGTGTGCAAAGGACTCTTGTGGGGCAAACTTCAGCTGCTTTTGTGGAATTATGGGAATTTGGGGCACAGGAAGCCATGCAGAATTTTTTAAGTAAGGATGTTCCTAGCAGCTTTGTTCATAAATAAGCCCCAAACTGGAAACAACCGAATCTCATCAACAAGAGAAAGGGTAAATAAAAATGTAATATGTGATAAATACATATAAACATGCATATATATTCAGCAATAAAAACAATTGCAGACTACATAAAATGGGTTAATCTGAAAAACAGTACATTGCACAAAAGAAGGCAGACACAGAATCGTTCGCACATCATTCCATGGCTGTGACGCAGACAGCAAACTGAATCTGTGACAGCAGGTCCTGGGGCAGGGTTTGCCTCTTGGTATGGACTGGCAGGAAAGGGACAGAAGACACTTTCTACAGTGACACGAATGTCCAGCATCTTGATTGGATCGTGGTTACATGGGGGTCTACATTCGCCAAAACGCATCTCACATCCACCTAAAATCTGTATGTCTTATTACTGTAAGTTATGCCACAGTTTTTTTTTAGGTTTGGGGTTAAAAAGAAGTGTTATGGGTGAGAAATTATGATCCAAGCCTAGATTTGATATCATTAAAAGCATTTCTTGCCTAAAACGAAGAGTGCCATTCAGGAGCTATTGCTCAGCACCTGCCAGGTGAGAGGAAGATTGCCAAGGGGGTGTCTTAGAATCTTGCACCTTCAGACTGCCTCCTCACTGCCTCTGCCCGCTTCAGCCTTGTTCTGGGACCCTTGGAGCCCAGCCTGGGTGTGAGCCATGTGTCTGTCTGCAAGCAGACTGCTCCTTGTGACATGGAGAGACCCAAGGAGGACAGGAAGAAAGGCAGTGCTGTGCCCGACTTGAACATGCCACCCTGGGTACTGGCATTCTGGTGGCAAGGGTGCCTCGGACTTAGGAAGCAGCTCTAAGAGATCGAAAAGGTGTTTGTTGTTTTGTCTTCCTCCTCACAGTCAACAGGGGTGGTCATCTCTGTTTTGTAACTTGGGGTGCTAAGGGGCCCAGGCTTGGGGTAATGACCACAGAAGTGCAATAAATATGAACAGCAATGGAGGGTGTCTCCCTCTGTCTCTGAGGACCCAGAAATGCCATCCCACAGGTGCCCTAGACAGTCTGCAGACATGAACAGAGTAGAGCAGGGCGTGCGGCAGACCCAGGAGGGGCAAGCAGAGCCTGCTTAAATGAGCAGAGTTCTGCAATGAGGCGCTCACCCAGAACATGGCAGTGGATTTGCCCTGCTGAAGCCCCTGGTTAGGCAGCTTGCCAGTGGCTGCTCCTGGCCAGGAAGGCCCAGACATCCAGCAAGGAGAGCTGGCCTCCTATCTCTGGTTTTCCAACTTCAGCTGTATCACCTCTACAGGCCCATTGGGTGCTTTTTAGAGTTCATCAGGTGAGTTCAATGTACAGCCAGGGTTGAAACCAGAGCTTTCAGCCGTAGATTTTGGCCTATAAGTTGTGGGAAGAGGTAGTGGTCCTAATGGGCTCCTTCCCTGTCATTTTCCTAGCTGGCGAGAATAGCCATAGGTCCCTCAAGGGTGGAATTAAGACTAGCTGGGTGTCCTTTAAAAGGAGGCCACAGTGATAGATCTTTCTAGAAATAAGCTACCCTAGGATGAAATGAAATGCCTCACAGGGAGTGAGCTTCCCCTCCCTAGGGGTATGCACAGAGGCTGGTCACCATGTGTCCAGGATTCCATTACTGAAAGCGGTGGCACATAGAGGCCCTCCTGCCTTAATTCTGTGCCTCCCTGTCTGGGTGATTCCAGGAAGGGCCCCCCTTTGTGGTTTTAATGGGAAACCCGTGGTCAGCTGTTCTACAAATTAAACAGACTCTTGCAGTT
Source organism: Manis javanica (assembly GCF_040802235.1). Classification (NCBI taxonomy): domain Eukaryota; kingdom Metazoa; phylum Chordata; class Mammalia; order Pholidota; family Manidae; genus Manis; species Manis javanica. Next base: position 36,993,267 of record NC_133165.1, on the reverse strand, counting down.
CTCTTCCTTCTGCTAATTTATCTGGTTCATAAATCTGAAATCTCAGAGTGGGTTTACTAAATAAGTTTATCTGGAAATGGCTGTCCCCAACCAGCTCCCAAACTGAAACTCCCCCTTCCTGATTTGATCCATTGCCGCAACAGGGCTGTGACTGGCCGGGGCTTGTCGCCCAGGATGCCCGAGGAGAGGCCCCTGCAAGGGCCTCGCTCTGCTGGGATACGAATCTGAGAGTAAACAGATCAAGTTTCCAGTGTCAGCCGGTCTGTCCATAACAGGCAACCACAGCAATTGAAAATGAGAATGTTCTCCGAGATGACTCAGCCTCAGCCCCAGGATAGGGGCTGCCCGGGGCCTGGGCTGTGCCCTGGTGGTCGGCTGTGGGCCAAGCCCAAGGGGAACACAGCGGAACCGTCTCACGTTCCATTCCTTCAGGATGAGGGCACATGCTGCAGGCTCAGTGACCTGACAGGCTGCTGTCCTCGGTCTCATCTGTGAACCATCACATACCTTTCTCAGAGGGTAACTGTGAGAAATGAGCCATGTCGGTTGCAGGGGAGAAAGTCTGGGCCACAGTGGCTGGAACCGTGGGAGTGCAATGGCTGGGCGAAGCGTGTGGCGTGAGTCCCCTCTGAGGGCACCTGGGTGGGGACCAGGAGAGCAGCCACTACAGGAAAGCAAAGAGGAGCGTCAGAGGCCGAAGTTGGAGGAGGCCACGCAGTAGATCCTGGTGTCCAGGGGAAGGCCTGGGCCAGCTGTGTGGGGTCCAGCCAAAAGGTCAAGGACAGGAGAGCATGAGGGAAGAGGCGTGGCGGTGGGGCTCATGGGTGAGCCGAGCAGGACCTGTGGAGGGCTGGGGCCGGCCAGCCGCAGTGGCTGGAGGGTTGTGGTGACCAGCTGGAGGCCTGTGTGGTAGTGGGGGGTGGAGAGAGGGAAGAAGTGGTGGTCTGAGGAGGAGATGGGGATGAGGGAGACTTTTTTTAGGGTGGAGGAGACTTTTTTTAGGGTGGAGGAAACTTGAGCCTGTTTATCACTAAGACAAGGAAGCCAAGTGTGTAGACAAGCCTTTGAGAGGGAGGCGCTGTGGGGACAGAGAGAGAAGGCCCTGGTCCTGGCCACCTGTAGCCAGAGACAAGATAAGATGTGTGAAAAAGCAGAGATGTTTTGAGAGGGCCCAAATCTTAGGAAATTGGAGGTACAGGTGGGGGTGGGGAGACGGGCGAGGAAGTCATGAGCTGATGCTGCCCGGGGAGGGTGGGCAGAAGCCAGGCCCCGTGGGGGGCTCCAAACTGAGGACGATGGTGCCTCATCTCTGGATATGGTCAGCCGCAGGGGCCACCCAGACACCCTGCCCCAGAGCCAGCAGCACACGGCACAGAAGTGGAGTGGCCAAAGGAGATGAGAGGCTCTCAGTGACCCAGCAGCCAGGGCACTTGCGGAGTTGCCAGGCAACAGGACAACAACCGCAGCTTGGTTCCCAAGTCCTGTAATAATAGCAAGCCCTGTGGGGACTCTCAGTTCCCAGTTACTAGTATCAGGGACTTGGAGCAGGGAGCGGGGGACGAGGGCTGCAGGTTGCTTAGGGTCAAGAGTTTTGGTTATCGTGTTCAGTGTGCTGACAAAAAGCTGTTTACCTCCTTGAAAAGACAGGAGGTTGTGTCCTCGGCAGTGGTATGAGAAACAGGTCAAGTTAAATAAGCTTCCAGTTATGTCAGGAGGAAACCAGGGGACATCAGTGCCATCACCCCGACTGAAAGGCAGGAAGAAGCTGGCGCTGACCCCTCACCCTGGTGATCAGTGGGGTTCTGCCCCTCTTTGTGAGCGGAGGGACTGTGTAGCTGTGTGGCTGTAACTGGGGCTTGACCCCAGGCTCCAAAGCAGTGCTCTTTACAGAGCCCGTTACCCACAGCACCATCAGAGGGTCAGACAGAGGGTGACCCGTGGGGGCCAGGTTGGGCAGATACGTCAGTGGAGCCAAAGTGAACCCCCAGATCACTGACCAGCCAAGGCCACGTTGGATGACCCTAAAGGAGAGGAGTTGTAGCCCCATGACCAGTCCTGCCCATTCATCCCGGGACTCTTGCCTGATTCTGGCACCTGGAGCCCTCTCTGGCCACTTCCCCTGGGTGGCTCTTTAGTCACACTTCCTATACCTATCTGCAGTCTGGCAGCCTGCCCAGGCTCCAGTTCTGTGGCTGGGTCTTTCATGCCCTTCTGCCAGACCCCAACCCATCTGCCTGCTGCTTAAAATTCTACCAGATCCAGGTTCCCAGAGAACGGCACCTGCCTCCAGGACATGCCTGCAGCCCCTCACCTTTGCCCAGTGGGCTTCAGCTCAGGCCCTACTCCTTATCCATCTGGCCTCCTTGCACAGCTCCCCTTTATTTGCTTATCTAACTAATTAATGTTAACAATACAATTAGCACTCAAAGCCCTAGCAAAAGTAAAGTCTAGACAGTAACCTACGTTTAACCAGAGATCTCCCCTGTCCTGGACCCCCACCCAATGCAACCCATGTTCTTTGTTCCCTTGCTTCCTTTTTATTAGTTATATTTGCAACTATTCGTAGTCTTAAAGGTGTGTATATATATATTTTTGTAGGTACTTTTAACTCTGTAAGAAGAGTACTATGCAGTACATAAAACGTGGGGATGTATTTTTCCATCTATTATTATATTGCTGAGACTCGTATTTTTACATGTCACTGTAGGTTGTTCATTTTAACAGCTAGGTAATATTCTTGTGTTATTTTCCCCTTTCTCTCTCAGCAACGGGCATCTGGATTGCAGCCAGGTTTTATGTTAGAGAACAGGCTGTTACAAATTCTCTTGTCCATGTCCACCGTTATACACGTGTAAGAAGTGCCTGCTCCACAGGGGAAGAACTGGCTCATAGGGGACATGCTGCAGGTTGCACCTGCACCCACCCTAGGAACTGCATGGCACCTTCAGCAGCCGCCTTCACCTGAGCATCAGTTTTCCTGTCTGTGAAATGGGAAGTCATACTACACGTTCGTTCAGTGAGAACTGATGGTGCACAGACCCTGTGCTAGGCTTGGGGAGGCCTGAATGAGAAAGACTCATCCCTGTCTCCCAGGAGCAGATGTCTTGCTAACAAAGACAGGCCTGGAAGTGAATAATCTCAGGACCGCAATCGATGTTGTCATCACCAGGGAGGTGATAGCTGGGGGTGTGAACGTGCCCTGGAACAGGAGGCCTGGAGGAGCTGAGCTGGGCTTATTGGCCCCTGTGTGACACTGACTGTACTTCTGATTGGGACAGGGGCCACAGGAATGGGGAGCTCTGAACTCAGGCAGAGAACATTTAACACCAGGGATGCCAAGAGCCTCCAAGCAGAAGGCATGCTCTTGTCTGCAAGGCCTGAGCACTCCCCAGACAGGAATGCTGTGGCACAGCCTGTTCCACTGGGTTCCCAGGCCAGCTCCTTGACCTACTGCATCGAGTGACCACATGTGCTTATTTGCAGGGTCTTGAGCACTTCCATGAGTGTTCAGAGCCCCCTTAACTCCCAAACTGCCCTGCAAGGGAGATGCTACCAAACCTCTTAAAAGATAAGAAACGTGGACTGAGTTGAGGATCAATAAGTGGTCCAGCCTCATGGCAGGTAGGGTCAAACCTGAGGTCCCCACTGGGGTCTTCCCTTCTCAGTTGCCCCAGGGAAGAAAGGGAACCACCAGCCAGGGCCTCCTGTGTGCCCTGCCTGCGAGTGTGTGTTCACGGCCAGAGGTTGGCCTTCCCCAGGCTGTGTTCGACCCTGCCTGCTGCCCCAGGCCACTGGGTGTGCCTGAGGAAGAGTGGTCCCCTCGCCCTCCTGGTTTGTGCTTTAGCCCTTGGCTCAGGACTAGGGCAGCCCCCAGCCCCAGGTGCCTCACCTCCCCAGGTCTCCATGGAAGAAGGGGAGTTGGGGAACCTCTGTGCATCCCAGGCCCCACCTCTGCAGGCTGATGGCCCTCCTGGTGCCTCCGACCACAGGCTGGCCATGGAACATAGTTGTGCCCTGCCCTGGCCTCATGTTTCTCACCACCCTCACCTCCCTGGTCTCACTTCCTGGCCATCAACAGACCCATGGCCAATGTCGCCAACTTGGTCAAAGCTGCTGTCAGCTCTTGCCAGCCTAGTCAAAGAATAGGCTGCTAACTGGTCTCAGGGCCCCCACTCAGTCCTTAAAGTGACCACAAGGCATCGTCCTTCCCCATTACCTCTGATGTCGCAGCCTGTCGTTCCCCTCCCCCACGACTCAGCTACTTTGGCCCCTGTCACTCCCACCATGTGTCCACCCTAGGGCTCTGCACAGTGACCCCTCTGCCCTCCTTGCGACAGCAGCACGCCTGCTCTTCCCCCTCCAGCAGGTCTTGCAGAGACCTGCCCATCCCTGCTCAATTTTTTTTTATCATGGGCAGATACACATAGCATAAAACTTACTATTTTAACCATTTTTAAGTTTAGTGGCATTAAGTACATTGACACTGTTGTGCAATCATTACCACCACGCATCTCCAGAACTTCATCATCTCAAACTGAAACTCCATGTCCATTCAGTCATTGCTCCCCTGGATCCTGGCAGCCACTGTCTACTCTGCTTTAGTTGCAAGCTCTGTTCTGCCAGTCCTTGCCCCTTCCCTGCTTTTTTTTTTTTTTAATTTTTATTTTGGTATCATTAATCTATAATTACATGAAGGACATTATGTTTACTAGGCTCCCCCCTTCACCAAGCACCCCCCACATCCCCATTCACAGTCACTGTCCATCAACATAGTAAGATGCTGTAAAATCACTACTTGTCTTCTCTGTGTTGCACAGCCCTCCCCGTGCCCCCCCTACACTATACATGCTCCTGCTTTTTAATTTGCACCACCATCTGATGCAGTATTTTTTTATTCTGCCCCCAGTGTAAAGTCTAATTGTCCAATTACTTAAGGTGTGTCCCTAGCTCCTGAAACAGTGTCTGACACATAAAGACACTTAACTAACTTGTTTGTTGAATGACTTACTGATCGAGCCACTGCTGTTGCCTGGGTCTCGGGGGCTTTATCCAGACCCTTTGGATTCCTTCTGCCTTACCCCCCACCTTTTTTGCTGTCTTGCTGTGCATGTAACCCTAGAATTTGTGGACACCTTTAGCCACACTGTTGATTCTCCGTCTTAACAGAAAAAGAAATTCCTCTTCAGGATTGCCTTTGAAACCACAGAACAAATTCAGGGCTTTTTTTCCTAACTAAAACTTGAAACAGCAGCTTCTAGTTGAATAATGCCAGAGACCTACTGAAGACCCAGAAAAAACAGAGGAAAAAGCCCCAGCTAGTTAAGAGAACAAAGCCTGACACAACGCCATCCGCCTGGTTTTCCTTCAGCAAGAAGAGCCCCTGGAATAGCCTGAGGGCCAGCATCGTGAGCAGGCTGCAAAGCTTTTCTGTTGGTCGTGGCATATGGTAAAAGGCCCCAGTGCTCCATGGCAGAAGAGTATCAGGTGGGGCTGGCAGGGTAGGGGCAGGTGGTCTCCAGAAGCAGGTCAGGCCCTAGCCCCTCCATCTCCTCACTACAGAGGAAGATGTGGCCAAGCCTCCCTCGTTCCGGACTGAGTGGTCTGCATTTGGTGAAAGACACTCCTGACTTTCCAGCCTGGTGCTGAAATTCAAAATAGGCTAGCAGACATTTAGAGGCCCTGCTTGAATGAAGGAGTGAGAACGGTTTGTACACAGGTACCTGGAATGTTCTGGATGCCTATTCTTACTCCTGTTTGCAGGGCCCACCTGGTATGTATAAAGGCACTGGGCTCATTTTAAAGCCTGGCTAGGTAGGTTGTAATTGCAGAAGGTCCGGACTTGTTCCATGGGAAGCCGGCAGGTGACCTCAGGAGGGTCTGGCTGACATAGGGCCTTGTGACCCTGCAGGAAGCAGACTCCAGTCCTAGGAGGCATCTGGCCCATAAAACTGGCTCCCTCCTCTCCAAGACCTGAGTCCTCTGCATGAGCTTCCATGTACATGCAACCTTTGCTGAGCCCTGACCCCGTAAGGGGGTCTTTGTGGTGTCTGGGAAAGCAGAGGAAGGGAGCACGGCATGGCCCAGCAGGACCCTCACTTGCCGGGCAGGTAAATGCAAATGGCAAGAGGAGTACTGATAGGCCCCCACCCAATGGCAACCTGTCAGACACCCTCCCTGGCTCCCCCTTCTGGATGAGTGTCTGAACATTCCAGAGGCCTCAGCGCGTGTCAGGGAGCTGGGACCAGGTGGGGTGAGGCCCAGAGCTGCAAGTTTGGCTCCAGCAAATTCACTAGGAATTGCAGGCTTAGTCAGTCTTCCATCATAAGCCGTCATCCCTTCCCTGGCAACCTGATGGGAGCTGGGCTATGGGGAAGGTGAACCAAGACTTTTCAGCCAGAGCTTGCTGCTTGGGGTCAGCAATTCGTGCCAGGTGTTTCAAAGAATCACAGACTCAGCACTGTATGGACCTTGGAGGTGGCTTAATCCACCCTCCCCAGTGAGACAGCCTCATGCCTGTAGCCTTCCTGCCCCTCGTCACCACCACTCAACCCAGCCATTAGTCTCTACTCCAACTGGCTTTAAAGCTTTTCTTTACCTGGAATACAAGCTGGACTCTCCTTCAGCTGCCTCTGCCCTCCAAGAATAAATAGTCAGTATGCCATGTGCTTACCGTAGTCATGCTGGGTATTCACCATCAATTCTTCAACAGTAATGCCATGAAGTGCATACTGTTATTTTCCCCATTGTATGCATGAGGAAAGTAAAGCACAGAGAGGTTAAGTAACTTACCTAAGGTCACACAGCCATAAACAGCAATAGTGCTTCCAGGCCAAAGGGGGCACAGTCTAGAGTCCCCCCAGTTCCTCTGGGCATGCTCCTTGTTGGCTCCAGTAAACAGACACAGGCTTCTGGTGTGGCCTGCCTTCAGCTAGTATCTGTGCTCAGTTCACATCAATGCACTGGCACCCCTGGACAGGGGACTTGCATAATTTTTGGAGTGTGTCCTTAACCACAGTGAGCAGGGCTCTCCCCAGAGCTGCTGTTCCCTATCCTCTCTCCTTCATTGTTCAGGGCTCTAGAGGTCTGTATCCTACCTACCTGGCTTCTCCTATAGGACCTGGATCACCCACAGTTGGACAGGTTGTGCACTGCCCATTTCTAAGGGCAGTCTTCACATACACTATGAGATGAATGAGCCTTCCCACCAGAATTGTTCTGTACCATCTGTCCTGCTGCCCGCATAGTAGATCTATCTTGGGTTCTGATTGAAGCTGGTTGGGATTTTTGCCTGCCCTTGAAACGTGTTTCCCAGACAGATTCAAGGTTCTGGGACTGTCTCTCTATGCTTTGTTTGCCAGGCCCCTTGAGATCCACCCTGCTATGGAGCTAGCAGGGTTCCCTGTGGCCTATGCATTGCCCAAGCTGGAGCTGGGTGGGAATCAGTCCACCCTGAACCTGTCCCTCATTGCACAGAGGCATGAAGCAGCCTGGGGCTCCCCACCCCCAGGTGCCAGTTGGGACTAGAACCCACATCTCCTGATTCCAGAACCATAGTCTTCTTCCCACTCCCCAGGCTACTCTCTCTTCCACTGTTGTTTCATCCAGTTCTAAGTACCATGAGTGCATCTAGAGGGCGAACAGCCCTCTTCCTCCTCCCCTTCTACCTTTCTCCCCTCCTCCCCCTCCTCCCCCTCCTCCTCCTCCTCCTTGGGTTTCCTAACAGCACTTAGCAGCAGGTTGGGTAATTGCCTGGTTTGGTCCTTTCTCCAGCTCCTTGTAAACAAAGTACAGAGAAGCCACAAACACTGGGGCCCAGCATCTGGGACGTAGATCTAGCCATGACTCATTGGAGGGTGGGATGGGGACTGGAGACTTTAGTGTCTCACAGAGGAGGGCTAATTCAAGGCCATGCCCCACAAGGGCAATCAGGATTGGTTCTGATCAGGGCTTCCCTGGCTTTGGAGGTAAGTGTGTGACCATAGTCCACACTTCCACTCATTAGACAATACATGTCAGTCCTATGCCCTGCCAGTGTCAGGTACCAGGTGTGTGTACAGAGAACCCCCAGTCTTTGCTTATGAGAGCTTATGGGCAACTGGGAGAAACGTGTTATTTGTAATAGACTATGGAGAGCACTCAGAACCATCATGTGCAGTTGCACAGGCTGTGTACTGCCCAACTCTTAAGGACATACTTCGCATACACTGATGACTGCACTCTCCCCTAGAGTTGTGATGCACCGCCAGCCCAGCTGTGTGCATTGGCCCTGAAATCCTCTTGCAGACATAACGTAAGGCTGTAGGCTCTCAGGGAAGGACCACACCTATGGGTGGGAAGTGAAGGAAGGGAAGTGGCAGGTGCCAGTCTGAAAAGATTTTACCCCAAAGAAGAAGCTTAAACTGGGTCTTGAAGGATAAACAGCAAGTCTCCAGGAAAATAAGAGGGAAGGGTGTGCCAGACAATGAGGCTGGTATAGTCTCCTGGGCAGGAGTTCATGTGGAGGGGAAAACAGATCTCAGAGCAACTCAGGAGGCAAGACGGGGTGGCACTCAGAGTCGCAGAGGACATGGGAGTAACAGAGCAGGAAGATCCTGTGACCTGACTCCCGGGTTTGATGACCAGAGCAATAGTTGCAGATCCCTCCAGCTGACTTGCCCTCCTGGAGGCCTGCCCACACTGAGTGCAGGGTTTGGGATAGATATCCAACAGCTGGCAGGGCCTCAGGCACTCAAGCCCGGGAGATGGGTCACATCAACAATGTATTTATAATTTATACCCCACTTACACAGAGGCCGATGTTGCCTTCTGCTGGTGTTTATTCCTTCCAGGATAATTTAGATGTTCTATTTCTGGAGTATCCCTCACAGCCAAGAGGGCACAGGGAGCAAGTGCCACATCTGTCTGCCTTCACAGGGCTGGTGTCCACTCCCCTCCCAATGAGTGCCTGTGCCTGGCGATCTGGTGCCCTGGGGGGAGGGGCCTCCAAGTGCCCTGAGGTCCCTGAGGAGGAGCTGGGCCAGGCCAGTGCTTGCCACTTACTAAGGTGATAATTTGCCGTTGTCCCCAAGCAATTACAGATTTCATTTGTCCAGACAATAGCTGTAAATTGGATATAGGACAGGCAGGGGCAGAGATATGATTTGAAAGCCAAAGAGCTGGAGGGAAATTGAAGAGTGTGTACTGTCAGTTAAGCAGAATGTCGGAGGGGAAGAGAAAGCCACCTTGTTTAGGATTCTGGCATAAGCACTTTGTTTAAAGTCCAGTTCATTGAGGTATAATTTATATATAATAAAATTCACCCATTCTAGTGTACAGTTCTTTGAGTTTTGGCAAGTGTGTATGATCTTGTAACCACCGTCACAGTCAAGACACCCAGCACTTCCATCAGCTCAGAAAGTTCCCCACTGCCCCTCTGAAGTCAGCCCCAACACCTGGCAACCATGAATCTGTTCTGTATCCTTACAGTTTTCCCTCTTCCAGAATGTCATTTACATAGAATCATAAAGCATATAGCCTTCAGTGGTTTTTTTAACCTTTTTTTCTCATTTCTTTTTTTATTGAGGCACATACAATAAAATGCACAAATCTTATTGTACAGCTTGATGCCTTTTGGCACATGTATACACTCATGCAGCCATCACCAAGAACGAGATATCAAATGCTAATTTTTTCCCCTTAACCTATTTCACCCATCCCATGGCACCACTGGTCTCTTCTCTGTGTCTATGAGTCTATTTCTGTTTTGTGTATTTGTTCGTTTGTTTTGTTTTTTTAGATTTCACATATAAGTGAAATTGTATGGTATTAGTCTTTCTCTGACTTATTTCATTTTGTGTAACAGCCTCTAGGTACATCCATGTTGTTGCAAATGGCAGTATTCCTTTTATGGCTGAGTAATATTCCATTGTATATCTGTATCACACCTTCTTTATCCATTCATCTATGGATGGGCACCTAGGTTGCTTCCATATCTTGGCTATTGTAAATAATACTGCAGCAAACAGGAGTGCATATAGTTTGTAACCTTTTGAGTGTGGCTTTGTCTTAGCAAAATGCATTTTCAGTTCATCCACAGTATTGCACCAATCAGTAATTCCTTCCTTCTTATTGCTGACCATGGTGTGAATGTGCTCCATTTTATCCAGTTCTCCAGTTGAAGGCAGGACATTTGGGTGGTTTCCAGTTAGGGGTCATTACCCATAAAGACTGAACATTTGCATACAGGTCTTTGTGTGGTCATGGTTTTCATTTCAATACCCAGGACTTAGGATTGCTGAGTCGTATGTCCAGTGTTTGTTTAACTTTATAAGAAACTGCCATACTTTTCCAAATGCATGTACTATTTTGCATCTTTACCAATTCCAGTTGCTCTCATTTCTTATAAAAAAAAGTAAAGAGTAAAGTAAAAAGGGTGCTGCAGAGGTTCTGTTGATAAGGCATCAGTGCTGCTGGGCAGCTGACAGGAGAGGGTTCTGGACACCCTCATCCCCTGCAGTGCTGCATCCACTTCAGGATTTATTTTCCATTGGAATCTTTGTTGAAATGATAGTCAAGCCCTTGCTGAGGTTTCTCATTGGGCCTCTTTGTTACGGCTTCCCATGATGGATGGGTTTTACACATTGGGCACAGAGCCCATGCTGGGCCTCATGCTTGAGAACAGTGATGCCAAATAAATGACCACAGACAGTTTTCCTGCACGCTGCTGCTTGTGCACACCATCCCTCCCTGAAGCTGTACCCAGGGGTGTTCTGGGGCCCTTCTAGCTGGATGGGAGGCAGAGGCAGCCATTGAAGAGTGGTGACCCCCTCACGTAGTGACAGAAAGCCCAGAAGCCCAGCCCAAAGGCTGCCTGGATGCGGAGCCAGTGTGTCTGCCCGGCACCAAGAGTGTGCTCTGGGCCAAGGCCACAGGGATGAGATACAGATGGACAGAGTGATTGCCAGACCTTGCCCTTGGGAAATTGGTGGTCTCATTTTGGTGGAAAATGAGCAACATACCCCAGGCTAAGCAGTATTACCAAAAGCAACATGACAGTTCAGGGATCCGTGCCCCCAAAAATGGAAAAGATGGCCACACCCCTCATACAAGGAAGAAAAGTAGGGTTGATGCGAATTAGACTTTGAATGACAGTGGGGTGCAGGCCCTTGACAGGGGCAGCCACAGACTCCTAGAGGCCCGAACATGGAGGCCCCACAGAGAAGACTGTCCATCTGCGTGACCTCTGCCAGAGCCTTCTTCAGCCACTTCCTCCCTCAGAAAAAGTGGGGTCTCAGGCCCATGGGTCTATATATGGTTCTAGAGGCTGGCTGGCTCAGGGGCCCCCAAAGATTGGGGGTACAGAGGGAATGTGAGCACCCCAGGCCTCTCTGAGACATTTCAAGTCAGAACTACAGGGCAGCAGAGGGAGGGATGAGCAGCTTCCTGGAGGTCACAACTCTGGGTAAACTGAGTCATCTCCTGTTAAGTCATGGGTGGGTGGCTGCCCCCCAGTCCTGCTGGGACTTATATGGAACTAACACGATAACCTGCATCTGTTCATCCAGGTGCAAGTTCTTCAGTCTGACCGAGACACCGGAGGATTACACCATCATCGTTGATGAGGAGGGCTTCCTGGGTGAGTGCACGGGGCTTGGCTGGGTGGGGCCTGCAGTCAGTGCTGGCCGAACCTCTCCCTGCTGCCCTGCGCACTCCAGCGCTTAAGGGCCAGGAAGATTAGGTTTGCCCAGCCCAGAACTACAGCAGCTGAGAGGGAAGGGCATATGTCTGAGCATCTACGTGAGTGAGGTACTTTAGGTTACCCTCAGTCCTTGCATCCCTTGGAGCAAGCCCCAGTTACCTCTGTTAGGATTTGCCTTTTTTCCATTTTGAGATATAATCACATACATAAGATGCACTATTTTAAAGTGTCCAGTTCCGTGGTTTGCAGCCTTCACCACTATCCGATTCCAGAGCATTTTCGTCACCCCGAAAAGAAACCTTTGGTGGTCACCCCCATTCCCCCCTCCCCAACATCTTTTTAGATTTGATGGAGGTTTATGGTGTTTGGCCTGCTCGAAATAACAATGATCATTCATTCCCACTGACCACCACACGGGAGCTTAGGAGGTGGTGCTGATATTTGCACTGTCAGGAGAAGCTGAGAACAGAGAGGGGAAGTTATGGGCCCCGGGCTCACGAGCCATGAGCTGGACTCCCTGACACCTGGAGTTCACTCTGAACCCCTAAGTTCCATTCTACAGAACACGCAGAGAATGCGACAGATTCAACATTTTTTAAAACCCTTGTTCACCTCAAAGATAGCTATGGATAACTTTGGGGTGGTTTTATTTCCAGCTTCTTTCTGCCTGCGGTTGTCCCTTTCTAATTTTCTTACCAGCATGTCGCACAGAGAAATGTTTTCCCTTAGCACCGTCGCTTAGAGCTGACTGTGCTGCCACAGCTGCCACACCAGGCACTGTGGTTCATAGGCCCCACTTCTGTGCCCAGGCCCCTGTGGTCAGAATCAAAGTTGTTTTTGTTGTTCTTCAGTGATAAATTTACAAACTCCTGAAACGGGTAACGTTTATTCTTATTCAGGCTGATTCTTAAAATGCAGTCTGAGAAATGACCTCATGGGATCAGAAGTCGATCGTATTATAGTCTCATCCATGCTGCTGGCAAGGCAGCCTTATTAGACTCTTTCCCCATGAGAAACGAAGCCTGTGCCATCCTCACACGCATGTGCTCTTGGGCACCAAGTCAGGATGGGGGTCTGCACCTGGCTGCGTGGCCAGAGTAGGGATGAGGCAGGCCCCACAGTAGGCCCTGCCCCACCTTGTCACTTATTCATTCAGCAGACATTTGCTAAGCAAGCAGCAACAGACAGAAACTTTTGACTTAACCACAAAGCAGTCACATGAAGATTGTATGTTGGGCAACCCAAACAATTTTCATTTTCTCATGGGTGCTCATGCATTTATACAGAACTGCTGAGAAATGTGGCGCCTCGGCACAGAAGGAATGGTAGCAAATGAGAGAACACGGTGAGCAGGGAGAGGAAGGCATCTGCAGGATCTGGTGAGCAGGTTTTGCAGGCCCTGAAAGGAATTTTTGCAGGAATTGTCAGTAACCAGGGAGATGTCCTGAACCTGAGTGGCTGGTTTTTCTATGCCAGCCCCCAGGTTACTGAGCACCTGCTATATACCAGCATCTTGCTGGGCCCTGCAGGTGTGGCTGGGTGAGAGCCACCACCTCTGACCCCATGAGCCTCAGGACCTGCCAGCTCATTACATCAGTAATTGTGGAGTTGCTGTGGGGGTGGGTGCTGTGCAGGTAGAGCAGAGGGTCTGTGAAAGCACATTGACACACCACTGTGCAGGAGACCCCCGTGGCGGGGCCCTTGAAATAGGAAGCAAGATGCCAAAGAATGGAGATGTGAGCTCACTTGACTCAGCATATGTTGACTTACTTCACCACCCCAATAGTGCCTCTGTCCTGTAGACACTGTGCTTCAGCACCGGGACAGACTAGGGAGGGAGAGAGCATGTCAGGTGGGATCTGTATGAGTAAGCATGGGAGTGGAAGCAGAGACCAGGTCCTGCTTCTGTAAAGGAAATAAGAAGACAGAGGTTCAAACAGAGGGGAGCAGGGCAAGTTTGAACTTCATTCTATAGGCAGGGGGGAGCCATTGAAGGTTGTTGAGCTGCTAGAGTCATCACTGGGGCTGGACTCTGGAGGAGTCACTGGGGAGAGAGTAAGGTAAAGCCCCCAGGGGTGATAAGCAGGCTCTGTCCAAACTGAGGTCTTCAGGCTCAGGCTGAGACCCTAAGTGGCTCAGTAAGAGTATTACCCACAATCCCAAAACCCTGGTTCCCTGGAGCCTTTAATAATGACCTGTGACTCTTAGAATCGCCTTGGACGGCCTCTCCCTGAACCTTTCCCAGGACAGGAACAGTGCTGATTGCCGAGGTGGAAAGCAGGTTTTAAGTTATTAGCCCAGCCCTGGCTGTCCTTAACGCTATGACTACCTGAGTAAGGGTCTCCTTTCTAGGCTGCATTTCCTGGTCAGCAAACTGGGCTGCCTGAATATCTATTATTGCCCTAGAAAAGAATATGTATGTTTAAGTAGTAAGTGCCTCTCCCAATTGCACTGTAGAGCTACAGAGGGAAGTATACGAAACAAGGCTTCTGTTTACCCCCACTGCTCTTACTGTTAACAGCTCAGCACAGATGCATCACCTCACGGGCTCATGCCAGCAGCCTGAAGGGTAAAGAATAAAGACCCATTTTATAAGTTAGAAAATGGACATTAGTTGCCCAGAGTCACTGTGAGTGGTGGTGCGTTGATTTGAAGCAGGAGATGCTCTCAGGCAGAGTCCACCTGAAATAAGGAGAAAATGCTGCTGACAAGTGGTGTGGGGGTTCCAATAGACCCAGTTCAGGAGCAGCTGAGAAGAGGGATGGGTGGGCCAGTGTGTGGCCCGGGGTGGTCTGGGAGGACTCTCAGAGGGCAGGCTTTGGGTTGGGGGCTGCAGTGAGAGGCAGAGAGTCTGAGTTCCACTCTCTCAACTCAGCTCTGGGGTTTCTCTTAGGAGGCTGCTCTTCAGAAAGCAGAGTTTGCTCTGGGGCCACTGGCGGCATTAGGGAGGCATGCTGTGCAGTGTGAACATTGCTTCTCACAAAGGGCCTCCTATGGCCACTATTAACCTGAGCCAGGGTGCCTTGGTTATTGTTTGCTGGCAATATCGCCAGCATAAAGCTTTCACAGTTAGGAACCAGCAGCTGTCTGCAAGTTCACTGTCACATGAGATGCTGAACCTCTCCTGGGGAGCTGGGCGACTGTCAATGACGTGAACCAGACACCAACTTATGTGGAAATTAAGAGGTTCTCGGCTGAAATAGATGTTGTATGTCTGTGTGGCAAGTGGAAGGGATGTGCATGAGTGTATTGTGATCTTTTACGTATTTAATCTGCACTTACCATGTGCCATGCTAGGTGTTCTCGGGGACCTAAAGTAATGTGAACAGCAGTCCCTGCCGTGGGTAGGGGGAGAATCTTAGGTTTGCAGGTAGAGGGACCCAGTGCTGATGGAAACCCCATCCCTCGCAGTCCCTGTGCCAGTCCTTTGTGTCAGTTGATCTGTCACTGCCCATTGTAACACACTGGGGCAGGCCGTGCTCCGTGGGCCATGAATGGCTGTAAGATGGAGGGAGGGAGATGTGGAGAAGTGACTCTGGGGCTCAACCTGGACTAAGATGGGAAGGCCCAGGTTGGGATCCAGCTCTAGGGGCCTCCAGGGCCTGGTCCCAAACACAGGATTGCCACCTTCCCTCTCAGTCCTGTAAGATGTGCACGTGACTGTATGATGCCCATGTGCTGCATAAGCACCAGGGAACCACCGTGCCCACTTGGCATGCCCAGCGGAGCAGACTGTGCAGTGCCTATCAGAGCCCCCAGCGTCTCCTTCCATAGCTGGTAGTGGACCATTTCAGTAAGCCAGCGGGCAAAACAGCGCCCCCAGAGGGCGCTGCTACCTGAGATCCAGGCCAGTGAGTTCAGGGCCAGTGCTTGCTGTCCCTGAGTCTGACCCTTCTGGTGACTAATGAGGGGACCACGCACACTGGCATTTGGGTTGGCACCCACTGTGTAAAATAACAGCCTGGCAGCTCAGCCTGGAGCTGAAATTTCCTTTCACAGGATGGGAAGAACAGGGCAGCAAGGGAGAGAGGGATGGGCCTCAAGGGCCTGCTGGGGAGGGTGCCCCCTGGAGAGTCCTGGTTCATTCCAGGACATCACCATCTCCCGCCCACCCCTCCCTCCTGGCCACCTTGTGGCCACGTTCTTCCTGCGATGTCTCCGTGATCTGTGCCCCTCGGTGTGGGTATTTTGCCCCGTTGGCGCATATGCTTCTTACCTTTTCATTCCACTCAGTGTAATCTCATGCTCACCTCCCAATATCAGGTAGTCTCCAAAAGCATGCTTCCCAGCCATACTCTGTTTTGACAGTTTTCAAACTTGCACCACAGTTGAGAGCCTCGCAGGAACCACCCCCATACCCTCCACCTGGACTGAGACTGGCCAGTTGTTAACCTTCGCAGACAATTGTCTGCCCTCTCCTTGCATAGGCACATATATACTCTGTTAGTGTTTACTGAACCCTTTGAAACCAAGGCCTCAGGACAGCTCACCCCTACAGACCCCCAGCTAAGTATTCCTACTTACCGCATCTGTGGAGTGAAACGTTCATTCCATAGTATCTAACAGATTTTATGGTCTCATTTTCTCAGCTATCCAAAAGTCTATTTTATAGCTAGAAATCATGTTTTTTACACAGGCACATAGTATTGTCATAGATGAGCTGTGGTCCGTCTGCCCCGCCCTGTCAGTGGACTTTAGGCCACTCCACATCTTTGTTTTGAATCCCTTTGGGTTGAATGCTCTTGCCAGTGAATCTTTCTTCACCCATGTGTAACTGCTCCTTTATAAGGAAATTGCACATTTTTTAAACTCTTGATACATTTTACCCAGCTGTCATCTAGAAACTGGCAAAGTAGTAACAGAAAGGCCCTGGCATTTGCTTAGGCACTTAGCTAAGCCCTTGATAAAACCTATCTCAGTTCGTCCTCAAAGCATCTTGTGGAGTCGATCCTGATTTCATTATCCTACATTTGAAAGCTAAGAAAATGAGGGGCAGTGACTTTGTCCAAGGTCACACAGCCAGGATTAAAACCCCCCCACCCCCCTCGACCCAGTACTCTTGATTCTGTGGGCAAGGTAGGAAAAGTCTGAGGAACACAGTCTGCGTGCCAAGGACACAGCCGTGTGGCACAGGGAACTGCGGGTCCTGTGGCCAGAACAGGGGACTCCAACAGGGTTGGGGGTACAGTGAGCAGGATGGGGGAGCTCCACACAGGAGCAGAGCTGTCCAACTCTGGCAAGTGGGTGGAAAGACACCATTCCCTCCTCTACCAGGAGCGTCCTCCGCTCTGAGAGGCTATTTTTAGGTCTTGGACAATGGGCAGTGACAGAAATAATCCATTTCAGTCTTGGAATGGGTCCACTTTTCCTCTAAGGAAGGGCAGGCTTGCTCTGTCCTGGCCAGCCTCCCAACAGCTCATCCCCTTGGCCCCACAGGAGCACCTCGGGCACCCCGCGGCTTGGCCTAGGGTGAAGATGGGGCCAGAAAGGCCTTTCCTCTCCCCCAGAATGCAAGGCTACATTTGGGGTCCTTGCAGCAAATACTGTGGCCTCCTGCTGCTTGTGCCGCTCTGACAAAGCTCACCCTTCTGGAAGCCTCAGAGAGGTGACTGCTGGCCTGGAGCTGACCACCCTCTCCATCCAGGCCTCCCGCTTGAAGAACCTCAGTGAGTTCTACCCAGGGCTGAGAGCCAGGATCAGCAGCCTTGAGGCCCAGCAGGGCAGGTAGACCCATCCTGACTGACTGGCCACCCAGACTCTGGCCAGCAGTTGAACTGACCTCACATCCTCTGGGCAATGGCAGCCCATGGGCTCTCGCTAACCCCCACCCACCCGATGCCTTCATCCCCAGTCTGTCTCAGGCCTGGGCTTCTCCTTGGAACTCATCCAAACCTGCAAAGAGACTCCTCGGAGCAGTGCCTTGGTTCTGCGAACACCCCTAAAAATGCACACACCCCAGCACTTCACTGGCTCAGGAAACGCGCCTTCCCCACTGTGTCCATAACGGCTGCCCAGCAGCCTCCGCTGCAGAGGATGGAGCCACAACTGGGGTCCATAACAGAGCCCAAAGCCTGTGTTGTTTGCCCCTACCCACCCACCTGCTCTTTGAGGACCCCCTGAAAAGTGGAACTCGTGAGTGGGACAGAGAAGGGTCCACCTGCCAGGTGAAGGCATTGCAGGGTCCATCGAGACCACGTGAGGGTGAACACCAGGGTCTGAGACTCACAGCATCTGACCTAGAGGTTGGAACCCACCTGCCCCAGCACCATCACTTTATAGTTTTGAAGCTAAGCTCGGTGTAAGGGGTTTCCTTGATACCTGGCAGCAGGCTGGTGGCCAAAGCAGGTCTAGAAGGTATTCCACAGTGCTGGAAAGAGATACCCCTCCATTTACTGCACAGTGACCTTGGACCAGTCAGTTTCCCTCTCTGGGCCTGTTTCCTACTCTGTGATACGGGGCAGGGGCTGACTTCTCAGAGCTTGTTGTTATCTGTAAAAACACGGACAGCCTTCTGCTCAGTCCCCCACTGATGACTAAGAATTCAAAGAAGTTGGCAGTGTCTGGGGCTGTCCCACCCAGGGTCTGGCAGTGACCAAGCCGTGACCAAATGGGTAACGTGGGGGTGCAGAGAAGGCAAACGGGTGACAATGGGGGGGCCTGGGTGGAGAAGAGGGGAGGAGTGGCCGCCACTGTCCCTCCTCATGCATACATTTGGCACCTCTGTGTGCCAGGCACTGAGAGTGAGCAGACCAAAACCGCCACCCAGGGGAGCTGACGCATTCATGGTGCCGATCATTGACTTGCATGCCCAGCGCAGCAGCCAGTCTCCACGCACAGCTCCGGGAATTTCAACGAGTTGAAACTAGATAAACGTAAAATGTGAATTCTCCTCTAGCGCTAGCCACATTTCAAGTGCTCCGTAGCCCTGTGTGGTGAGCAGCTGTGGGTCTGGACAGTGCAGTGTGGACCGTCTCCATTATCACAGCACTCGTGGCCGGTGTGCTGCTTGAGAACATGGCGAGGACTTCGGCTTCTGCTCCGAAGGTCATGGGAAGCCACTGGCGGTTCTGAGTTTTGAGGAGCTTGGAATGAGGCAGGCAGAGGCGAGGTCACAAAAGCTGATCTGGTCTGGTTGTGTTAGTATGCAGTGACATAAATAACCTTTCTAGAATCTTCCCACAAGGCTTTAAGGATTCTGCTGTAATGAGAGGAGGTATTTTTAAAATTCCATCATTAACCATATTAAAATGGTGCATCAGGTGGCTGGCTGGCTGCTTGTCTGGGCTGCATGAGTCACGCCCAGCGCACAGGACCTCATGAAGCATTAGTGTTGGCCATCTAATAAGGCACCTGGCCCTCAGTGGCTCCTGGAGCTGTCTCTGCTTGCACAGGGTGGGGGGCTCACAACACTGCCCCCAGGAAGTCCCCTCCATGGCCAGGTCCAGGACCATTAGAATTTCAGAATTGAGCTGGGACTCCAAGTTCAGGGGACCTTGTTTCCCCTGGGAGTCCTGGGACTGAGAAATCTCATTTCTAACACCCTGGAAACAGGTAGCGGAAGCCTGAGACCCAGGGCCTCTTAGAACCTTTCCTCCTCTCTCCCTCCCAAACCTTTTCCCTTTCCTGGGAAGCACCTGCCTCTCCCAGCCGGCCTGGCCAAGGACTGGCCTTTCTCAGCAGGCAGGACCAATGGGCTCGCTAGGCCATGGTTGCCATGGCGACCAGAGCTAGGCTGGTAGGGGCCTGGCTGGGGTCTCACTCAATTTCCCCTTCTCGGAAGCCATCTTGCTGGCGGCCAGCACAGCCTGTCCTGTCCTAGGGCTGCAAAGAGACTCCTTGGAGCAGAGCCTTGGTTCTGCCAGCACCCCTAAAAATGTACACACCCCAGCACTACACTGGCTCAGAGGGACTTCATTGTCATCACGGCCCCTTAATCGCCAGTGTCTGGGCCCCTACTACACTGGCTCAGAGGGACTTCATTGTCATCACGGCCCCTTAATCGCCAGTGTCTGGGCCCCTCTTCTTAGTCCCTGCCCTTATTTGGGACCTGGCCCTTCTTCCTCCTTGACGCCCAGGACAGAACATGAGGGTTTATTTGTAAGTCAGACCTGAATTTGAATCCTAGACCTTATGCCCTACATGATCTTGGGCAAATCACCAGTCCCCTCAGCTCTTGTCTGTCACACATACAGTGGGAATAGCAATTCTGGTACAGGCTGTGTTTAAGCAGACATTGGGATGCATGGAGAGCCCCAGGTGTGGCCTGTGCACAGCTCTGTGCTACGTGTCTATGGAGACATGCACACATGTGTACCTGCATCCTGTGCAAGGCCCCCCCACCAGGGCATGCTCTGCAGGATGGAGTGAAGGGTTGGCCTGAACACTTGGCCCCACAGTCTTCATGGATTCTGGGTCTTCATGAGAGATTCCATGGGCCTTGGCAGTTTGCTGTCACTCTGAGACTTCCCCAGTGCCAGCCTCTGCCAGTGCCAACCCACAGGATCCCTGAGGTCTCTGGAGGGTCTTGGGTGACAGTCCCTGCCTGCCAGGTGGCACCCTCAGGAGCCCTTCTGTATCTGTGTGCTCTTCAGAGAAGGCTAACATGCAGGCCTGGTTAAGCAGCGAGAGCAATCCCAGGGCCCCCACCCTTTCTTCTCCTGACCTCCCCACCTCCAGACCCCCTAGGAGGTTCCTGGGAACCCAGTTTGAAAACCCCAGGGAGCACTCCACCAGCCCGAGGTGGTGATGGCAGCACCTAACAACCAGAAGACAGTGAAACTGGAAACAGCTTGTTCCTGGCTGCTGGGCACCCATCAGTTCGCAGCTGAGGAAATGGGCCCAACACAGATAAGCTACATATCCCCAGGGTTCCCGCCGTGCCAAGCCACCTGGCCTGTCTGCAGTCTTGCAATGGCCTTCCCTGCTCAGTCTTCCCAGGATGGGACCTTTGAGGTCAGGCCCATCCTTTGATGGATGTGGGTACTGAGACCCAGGGCCAAGGCAGGTCAAGGTCATGCAGCTGGCACCAAGCCCCAGTCCCTGCCTCTGAACCTGCCTGGGGACCTGGGGCCCATCAGTCACAGGCCTGCCTTCTGTGTCCCCCTCCAGAGCTGCCCACCTCAGAGCACCTGAGCGTGGCAGACGCCACCTGGCTGGCCCTCAACGTGGTATCAGGCGGTGGCAGCTTCTCCAGTTCCCAGCCCATTGGCGTAACCAAGATCGCCAAGTCAGTTATCGCCCCGCTGGCTGACCAGAACATCTCCGTGTTCATGCTCTCCACCTACCAGACAGACTTCATCCTGGTAAGCTACAGCTCCACATCCCAGGCCCTTGGGGTACGCGGGCACACACCCTTCAGACATGGTCTGCTAAGTTCTGTGGCCTCTGTTCCATGACCAGCTCAGAGAGAGGTCAAGGGTACCTCAGGGTCATTGGTCAAGTGTCACTGTGCCCCAGGCTAGGCTCCAGGTGTGCACTTAGCCCCACCCACCACCTGCCTTCTGTATGGGCCATACTTCGTTTAACCCGGAGACCAGGAAGTGAGGGCTGAGGGCGCGTGTTGAGGGGGTGCCCTCCAGGTTGGACTCCTGGCTGCACACACCCTTACCATTCCCCTGGGGTAGCATGTCTGGTCACAGGGCCAGTGGCAGTTCCTGGCCACCATTCTCTTCTCCCATGGGTCATGGCCATCCTCGAGAGTATAGGCCTCGGGAGGGGCAGGGACAGGTCTGAGCACAGCCCTCAAAAGGGTGGAGTGAGGGCACGAACCTCCTTACCCTCAGGGCCGTCTTCTCCCCTCTGCGTCATCCTGTTTCTCCTAAAGGGGCATGCACCCCTATTCCCAGGCTCTTGACACCCAAGACAGTGGGAGGCAGGGACAGGGGAAGCTGGTTCTGGCAAAATCTCATGAAGGGGTCAGTGCCACTAGGCGCACCCCATTGAGGGATCATGGGGCACTCATGTCCTTGACTTTACCCTTTCCTAGGTACGCGAGCGGGACCTGCCCTTCGTCACCCACACCTTGTCGTCAGAGTTCACCATCCTGCGGGTTGTCAATGGGGAGACAGTGGCAGCTGAGAACCTTGGCATCACCAATGGCTTTGTGAAGCCCAAGATGGGTGAGTTGGGGGATCTGTGCAGGGGAGATGTCAAGAAATTTTCAGGTCCTAACGACTCAGGGCAGCCCCATTCTCAGAGCACTAGTTGATAATTGTTATATGCATTCTCAGGCATATCACAGTGCAACAGCCTTGGTCAGACCCTGCTACCAAGGCCCAGCCAGAGGCCACTCCTGACCGCACCCAGGGCATTAGGCAGGCCTCCCAGAGGCAGTGACTCTGGATCTGAAATTTGGAGCTTAACCAGGCAGTGAAGATGGAGAGGGCATTCCAAGCCGGTGGCACAGCATGTTCAAAGCCCCAGGGGTCTTGGTGGGGGGTGAGCCTGGAAAATCAGGTGAGCTGTAGGTGGTTATAAAGGCTGGAGAAGCAGCATGGGCCAGCTCTCACAGGGCCTGTGGCCAGGCCTCCCCAGGGCAGTGGCCGGCTAACCCCAACCCTCTTCCTGGGCCCGCCACCTGCCCCACCTGCTGGTCCACCAGCCTCAGCACCTGTTATCTTCGCTCTCTCACAGTCCAGAGGCCTGTCATCCACCCGCTGTCCAGCCCGAGCAACAGGTTCTGTGTCACCAGCCTGGACCCAGACACACTGCCTGCTGTAGCCACACTCCTTATGGATGTCATGTTCTACTCTAACGGGTAGGGCCCCACAGGGGTGAGGGGCTGAAGGGAGGGCTGAGGGGAGACATGGTTCTGCCTAGAGACCCGGCTAAGGGGGTGACTCTGACCTGCCCTGGGAGCTAGTCTGAGGGAGGAAGACATGGTTTCAGCCAAAAGCCCCATTATGAGAGGGAAGTCATCCTTCCTTGGGAACCCCAAAACTTAAGGAAGCCCTAGATGCACATGTAGATTTAATAAGTACCCCCCTGCCCCCTGGGCTTCCAGGTTAAGCCTGGTTACTGAGGAGCCAGGAACTCAGGTTATTTCATTCAGTGAACGACAGACTTCCCATTTGTCCTCAGAGCAGATTTTGAGTTTAAGCCCACACCGGGGAGAGTGGGACCACAGGCCAGAGAGCTGGCTGCAACCGCACTGTGTCCTGAGATGTGGGCCGACACAGGGACAGAGAAAGCCTGCCCATGAAGGGACAGGTGCAGCCACACTGAGGGCCGGCTGGGTCTCCGGCACTGTGAAGTGCGGTGCACACCTCTGAATGCTGTGGAATCCTCTACATCTCACAAATGGGAGACTGAGGGGACAGTACCTCAGGGTCACCCAGCAAGGTGGGATTAGAGCCAGGACTAGGCCCTGGCTCTCCCAGGCCAGTGCTGTTCCCAGCGCCTCCTGCTGAGGCCAGTGGGCAGGGCAGGCGGGGTGGGGCGGGAGCCCCACTCCACCCTTCACCAGCTCTCCTGGCCTTCAGGGTGAAGGACCCCATGGCTGCCGGCGATGACTGTGGCCACATCCGCTTCTTCTCCTTCTCCCTCATTGAGGGCTACATCTCCCTGGTGATGGACGTGCAGACCCAGCAGAGGTGAGCTGGCCCTGGGGTGTGGGCTTGGTCTGGGGATGCTGGGCTCCACAGTGGGCACAGCACCCCCTTTGCCCCTAATAAGTCCCCACCACAGCCCTGTACCACAGGTGAGCCAGCCCCATCTTACAGAAGGTGGGAAGCTCAGACACAAAGGCAGGGTCAGTCCCCTCTCTGGAGCTGGGGCAGGCCATCCTGAACAGCATTAGGAAAGGGGCAGTTGTTCCAAAGCCCAGTCGCAGCCTCACCTTCCTGTCCTCTGCCTCCCAGATGAGGAGGGTGCAGAGAGGGTGAATCAGAGTTCGGGAGGGGCCCTTGGGGCCCCTGAGTCCAACCTAGCCCACGGCAGGTGACTGCTTCTCATTCTGGTCCTGCATCAGCATCTCGAGGGCAGGAAGGTTCCACAGAGGTCTGGCCAAGGGAGCACAGTCAACATCAGCCTGCTGCATTTTTCTCTCTCTCCCTTTCCAGGTTTCCTAGTAATCTGTTGTTCACAAGTGCTTCTGGAGAGCTGTGGAAGATGGTGCGGATTGGAGGACAGCCCTTGGGATTTGGTAAGCCCCGTGGGGTTCAGCTCGGGGGCGCTGGGGGGCTAGCGCTGCCCCGTGCCTCTGAGCACCAGGACACTCACACACAGCCCATGCATTGTATCCCTGGGGGCCCTGCTCCTGGGACAGGACATGGAGGCAGCCAGGCATGTTGACATGGGGACAAGCAGTCGGTGAGGGAACCCAGTTCTGCCACCTGCCTGTACCTTTCTCTGGGTGAGCTTGCAGCTGGACAGTAACTAGCAGGACTGAGCAGTGTTCCAGCTCTGCTCACTTCAAGGCTAAAGCCAGAGCCATCCTGGGGGCAGGATCGTAGGCTGCTCTCGGGAGTGCTGGGAAGTGTATGCTGAAGGCTTCTAGTGTGGCCCTGGGGCCTAGCCTGTCTCTCAGTGCCTCCTCCTCCATGGACCCCAGCATTTCTCCCTCTGGTACCCAGTGCCGGGTCATGGGGAGGTGGAGACTCAGTAGCCTGTAGGAACACAGCAGTGAATGAGGCCAGAGAAAACCAGTGTGACCCCAGACAGGCTGCTTAACCTCCAAGCCTCTGTTCCCTGAGCTATAAAACAAGGATGATGGTAGGTCCTGCCTCGGTGGTCTGAGCACTCCAGGAAGTGTCAGCAAGCAGTAGTAAGGACCGGGTGGCTTGAGAAGGTTCAGGAAGGGAAATCTACTCCAAAGCTTACCAGCTTGTGGATATTCACCCAGATGATGGGGAGGATCAGGCAGTACCAGCAGGAGGGAGGTGTGGGAGAGCAGCGCCCCTCCCAGGCCAGACCAAGGGTTCTGTCACCATTTCTGCCTGAAGGTAGAGGGGACCAGCAGAGCTTCAGCAGCAAGGGGAGCAGCCAGGAGCCACTGGGAGGAGACCCAGGCAAGCGGCAGGTAGACATGTGTACCTGCTTATCTTTTTATCCCCAGCTTGGCTTGTAAGTTTACCAACATACACTCAGGATAAAGTTACAAAAAAAAGAAAGGATGGAAGGGAAATAAAGGCAGGGTGGCTAGATGAAACTTGAGTGGCCTGTCTCTGCACATCCCTGTGAGGCTGTTTGGTTTGAGTGGCCTCATGGGTGGGTGACAAGGCAAATGAGTGGGTGAGAGCTAGTGTCCGCCTGGCAGGCAACAGCTGGATCTGCCTTCCCCAGATGCTGAGGTTGTAGAGCCATGCTTAGAGCTGTACATAGCCCTGCAAGAAAATTAACATATGGCGAATCTGAAAGATTTGAGGCCAGCAGATTCTATGTGTTGTTTTGACTATAGTTTGGAGTAAATACATTTTACACTGTAACCCCACGCACACAGATGCAACTCCAACTGTGGTTTCTTCACAGCCCACACTCACTCTCACTGTATGTTTGACCTTTCCTTTTCCATTGTGTCATTTTTTGAGATGCTGGTCACCAGCCTTCTAAACTGATGTCACAAATGGGACACAGCTCACAGGCACCATTCCAGACCCTAATCTCCCACCACCACCACCCTTTTTTTTTTTTGGTATCAGTAATCTACAATTACATGAGCAACACTGTGGTTACTAGACTCCCCCCATCATCAAGTCCCCACCACAACCCCATTACAGTCACTGTCCAACAACATAGTAAGATGCTATAGAGTCACTACTTGTCTTCTCTATGTTGTACAGCCCTCCCCGTGCACCCCTCCTACATTATTTGTGCTGATCATAATGCCGCCTTTTTTCCCCTTGACCCTCCCTTCCAGTCCCTTTCCTTTGGTAACTGTCAGTCCATTCTTGGGTTCTGTGAGTCTGCTGCTGTTTTGTTCCTTCAGTTTTTTTTTTTTGTTCTTATACTCCACATATGAGTGAAATCATTTGGTACTTGTCTTTTTCTGCCTGGCTTATTTCACTGAGCATAATACCCTCTAGCTCCATCCATGTTGTTGCAAATGGTAGGATTTGTTTTCTTATGGCTGAATATTATTCCATTGTGTATATGTACCACATCTTCTTTATCCATTCATCTACTGATGGACACTTAGGTTGCTTCCATTTCTTGGCTTTTGTAAATAGTGCTGCAATAAACATAGGGGTGCCTATGTCTTTCTCAAACTGGACTGCTGCATTCTTAGGGTAAATTCCTAGAAGTGGAATTCCTGGGTCAAATGGTATTTCTATTTTTAGTTTTTTGAGGGACCTACATACTGCTTTCCACAATGGTTTGAACTAATTTACATTCCCACCAGCAGTGTAGGAGGGTTCCCCTTTCTCCACATCCTCGCCAACATTTGTTGTTGTTTGTCTTTTGGATGTTGGCCATCCTAACTGGTGTGAGGTGATATCTTATTGTGGTTTTAATTTGCATTTCTCTGATGATTAACAATGTGGAGCATCTCCTCATGTGCCTGTTGGCCATCTGAATTTCTTCTTTGGAGAAATGTCTTTTCAGATCCTCTGCCCATTTTTTAATTGAATTATTTGCTTTTTTTTTGTTGAGGTGCATGAGCTCTTTATATAACTTAGATGTCAACCCTTTATCGGATCTGTCATTTATGAATATATTCTCCCATACTGTAGGATGCCTTTTTGTTCTATTGATGGTGACCTTTGCTGTACAGAACTTTTCAGCTTGATATAGTCCCACTTGTTCATTTTTGCTTTTGTTTCCCTTCCCCGTGGAGATATGTTCATGAAGAAATTGCTTATGTTTATGTCCAAGAGATTTTTGCCTATGGTTTCATGAGTTACATTCAGGTCTTTGATCCATTTTGAATTTACTTTTGTGTATGGGGTTAGACAGTGACCCAGTTTCATTCTCTTGCATGTCCAGTTTTGCCAACAGCAGCTGTTGAAAAGGCTGTCATTTCCCCATTGTATGTCCATGGCTCCTTTATTGTATATTAATTGACCGTATATGTTTGGGTTAATATCTGGACTCTCTATTCTGTTCCACTGGTCTGTGGGTCTGTTCTTGTGCCAGTACCAAACAGTCTTGATTACTGTGGCTTTGTAGAGCTTGAAGTTGGGGAGCGAGATACCCCCTGCTTTGTTCTTCCTTCTCAGTATTGATTTGGTTATTCAGGGTCTTTTGTGGTTCCATATGAATTTTAAAACTATTTCCAGTTCATTGAAGAATGCTGTTAGTATTTTGATAGGGTTTGCATTGAATCTGTAGATTGCTTTAGGCAGGATGGCCATTTTGATTATATTAATTCTTCCTAGCCAAGAGCATGGGATGAATTTCCATTTGTTAGTGTCATCTTTAATTTTTCTTAGGAGTGTCTTGTATTTTTCAAGGTATAGGTCTTTCACTTCCTTGGTTAGGTTTATTCCTAGGTATTTTATTATTTTTGATGCAATTGTGAATGGAATTGTTTTCCTGATTTCTCTTTCTGCTAGTTCATCATTAGTGTATAGGAAAGCAACTGATTTTTGTGTATTTGTATCCTTCAACTTTGCTGAATTCCGATATTAGTTCTAGTAGTTTTGGAGTGGAGTCTTTAGGGTTTTTTATGTACAATATCATACCAACTGCAAATAGTGACAGTTTGACAACTTCTTTACCAATCTGGATGTCTTGTATTTCTCTGTTTTGTCTAATTGCTGTGGCTAGGACCTCCAGTACTATGTTGAATAACAGTGCGGAGAGTGGGCATCCCTATCTTGTTCCTGATCTTAGAGGAAAAGCTTTCAGCTTCTCACTGTTAAGTATGATGTTGGCTGTGGGTTTGTCATATATGTCCTTTATTATGTTGAGGTACTTGCACTCTGTAACCATTTTGTTGAGAGTTTTTATCATGAATGGATGTTGAATTTTGTCAAATGCTTTTTCAGCATCTATGGAAATGATCGTGTGGTTTAGTCCTTCTTTTTTTGTTGATGTGGTGGATGATGTTGATGAATTTTCGAATGTTGTACCATCCCTGCACCCCTGAGATGAATCCCACTTGATCATGGTGTATGATCCTCTTGATGTATTTTTGAATTGAGTTTGCTGATATTTCGTTGAGTATTTTTGCATCTGTGTTCATCAGGGATATTGGTCTGTCCTTTTCTTTTTTGGTGGGGTCTTTGCCTGATTTTGGTATTAGAGTGATGCTGGCTTCATAGAATGTGTTTGGAAGTATTCCCTCCTCTTCTATTTTTTGGAAAACTTTGAGGAGAATGGATATTATGTCTTCTCTATATGTCTGATAAAATTCAGCAGTGAATCCATCTGGTCTGGGAGGTTTGTTCATGGGTAGTTTTTTGATTACTGCTTCAATTTCATTGCTGGTAATTGGTCTGTTTAGATTATCTGTTTCTTCCTTGGTCAGTCTTGGAAGGCTGTATTTTTCTAGGAAGTTGTCCATTTCTTCTAGGTTTTCTAGCTTGTTAGCATATAGATTCTCACAGTATTCTCTAATGATTCTTTGTATTTCTGTGGGGTCCGTCATGATTTTTCCTTTCTCATTTCTGATCCTGTTTATGTGTGTGGATTCTCTTTTTCCCTTAATAAGTCTGGCCGGGGGGTTATCTGTTTTGTTTATTTTCTCAAAGAACTAGCTCTTGGTTTCATTAATTTTTTTCTGTTGTTTTATTCTTCTTAATTTTATTTCTTCTCTGATCTTTATTATGTCCCTCCTGCTGACTTTGGGCCTCATTTGTTCTTCTTTTTCCAATTTCAATAATTGTGACTTTAGACTGTTCATTTGGGATTGTTCTTCCTTCTTTAAATAGGCCTGGACTGCAATATACTTTCCTCTTAGAACTGCCTTCACTGTGTCCCACACAAGGAGCTTTGTGCTTTTGTTGTCATTTGTCTCCATATATTGTTTGATCTCTGTTTTAATTTGGTCATTGATTGATTGATTATTCAGGAGCATGTTGTTAAGCCTCCATGTATTTGTGAGCCTTTTTGTTTTCTTTGTACAATTTATTTCTAGTTTTATACCTTTGTGATCTGAAAAGTTGGTTGGTAGACTTTTAATCTTTTTGAATATTCTGAGGCTGTTTTTGTGGCCTGGTATGTGGTCTATTCTGGAAAATGTTCCATGTGCACTTGAGAAGAATGTGTATCCTGCTGCTTTTGGGTGTAGAGTTCTATAGATGTCTGTTAGGTCCATCTGTTCTAGGTGTTGTTCAGTGCCTCTGTGTCCTTACTTTCTGTCTGGTGGATCTGTCCTTTAGAGTGAGTGGTGTGTTAAAGTCTCCTAAAATGAATACATTGCATTCTATTTCCTCCTTCAATTCTGTTAGTATTTGTTTCACATATGTTGGTGCTCCTGTATTGGGTACATATATATTGATAATGGTTATATCCTTTTGTTGGACTGACCCCTTTATCACTATGTAATGTCCTTCTTTATCTCTTGTTACTTTTTTTGTTTTAAAGTCTATTTTGACTGATACTAGTACCACAACACCTGCTTTTTTCTCCCTGTTATTTGCTTGAAATATCTTTCTCCATCCCTTCACTTTTAGTCTGTGTATATCTTTGGGTTTGAGGTGAATCTCTTGTAAGCAACATATAGATGGGTCTTGCTTTTTTATCCGTTCATTCTATTTGTGTCTTTTGATTGGTGCCTTCAGTCCATTTACATTTAGGGTGATTATCGATAGATATATACTTATTGCCATGGCAGGCTTTCGATTGTGGACACCAAAGGTTCAAAGGTAGCTTCTTTACTATCTAACCATCTAACTTAACTCTGTTGTTAACCTATTATAAGCACAGTCTGATGATCCTTTATTTCTCTCCCTTCTTATTCTTCCTTCTGCATTCTTTATATGTTAGGTGTTTTATTCTGTACTCTTTTGTGTTTCCTTTGACTGCTTTTGTGGATAGTTGATTTTATTTTTTACCTTTAGTTAGTATTTGGTTGGTCTGCTTTCTTTGCTGTGATTTTATTTTCTCTGGTGACATCTATTTAGCTTTAGGAGTCCTTCCATCTAGAGCAGTCCCTTTAAAATACCCTGTAGAAGTGGTTTGTGGGAGGCAAATTCCCTCGACTTTTGCTTGTCTGGGAATTGTTTAATCCCTCCTCATATTTAAATGATAATCATGCTGGATACAGTAATCTTGGTTCAAGGCCCTTCTGTTTCATTGCATTAAATGTATCATGCCATTCTCTTCTGGCCTGTAAGGTTTCTGTTGAGATGTCTGATGATAGCCTGATGGGTTTTCCTTTGTAGGTGACCTTTTTTCTCTCTCTGGCTGCCTTTAATACTCTGTCCTTGTCTTTGATCTTTGCCATTTTAATTATTATATGTCTTGGTGTTGTCCTCCTTCTGTCCCTTATGTTGGGAGATCTGTGGGCTTCCAAGGTCTGAGAGACTATTTCCTTTCCCCGCTTGGGGAAGTTTTCAGCAATTATTTCTCCAAAGAAATTTTCTATCCCCTTTTTTCTCTCTTTTTCTTCTGGTACCCCTATAATGCAAATACTGTTCTGTTTGGATTGGTAACACAGTTCTCTTAATATTCTTTCACCACCCCTTTTTATAAGAATAATTGTGTCTGTAGCTAAAGGATCTTAGGACACAGCTATTCTCCACCATGTAACAGCACAGTCACCAGATGTGTAGGCACAAGGCCTGCACAGCCACCAAAGTGGTCTGCGGGGCCACCCAGGAGCCACAGCCGACCAAGTGGAAAGCAGGAGACCTGCTTCAAGAGGCCTTTAGGTTCACTGCACAGGCCCAGAGCAGGGCTTACAGGGCTGGGGAGTGAAGAGGCAGGTGAGATACCAGTGGGGTTGACTCCTAGGCTCTGGCCTCTGAAACCTGTGGGGAGCTGGTAACCAGATCTGGACTCTCTACCCGAGTTGGAGACATCATTGGGGAAATGCATCATCACTAAAATCAGAACAAAAGCCTTGAGAGAAATAACCCAGTAGCTTTGAGAGGATTGTATTGGTGGGGAAGAGTGGTCCTCAGATCCTGGAAGTCTTCCTGTATGAGGATGCCTTGCGTGTGCCTCCAAATCAGGGAGGAAGCTGGCAGTGAGAGGAGGACCAGCCCCAGGCAACTCCAAGGCAGCCTTATTTTATTGGCTGAGGTTTGGGGAGGCCAGAAAGCACCTGTCTTGAGATGTCTAGAGGTAGAAGGAAATCATGGTCCAGCCCCAGCCAAGTGCCTGATGCTGCCTTTAGGATGGGCAGGGCCGTTTCCCAGTGAGGACTCCACTGAGCAAATGGAGAAGTGACTTGACCACAGTCATCTGGCTAGCAAGGAGTCAGAGTCCACCAGAAAGGGCTTGGGCCTGTGTCCTCCCAGTGGCCATGCTGCCTCCAGCTCTGCCTTAGGGAACTCACCAAGCAGCAGGGAGGACGAATCGAGACTCTGAGGCTTAGAAACAGGCAGGGCTGGACCTGTTCTGTGGAGCCCTGAGGGTGGAGAGCTCACTGCTGGCCAAAGGGACTAGAGAAGGCTTCTGGATGGACAGGCCTTCACACTAAGGCTTCGGTGGGGTGGGAACTCTGGAAGATTGTGGGTGCAGGACGGGCACTGCCAGCAGAGGGAGAAGGAGATCTGAGGGGGCGCTGGCTGGCACCCTGGGTAGAGAGGCCACGGGGAGGCTGAATGCAGTCCCACCTCTGCCCCCAGATGAATGCGGCATTGTGGCACAGATCTCCGAGCCTTTGGCCGCTGCAGACATCCCCGCCTACTACATCAGTACTTTCAAGTTCGACCACGCACTGGTGAGTGTCCAGCACCGACCTCTACCCTGGGACAAGGGGAGCCAGTCCCAGGGCTCACAGCTCTTTGCCTCCTCCTGCCCCTTGCAGGTACCAGAAGAAAACATCACTGGCGTCATCAGCACCCTGAAAGTCAGCCAAGCAGAAAAGCATTAGGAGGGCCTCTTCCACTCCCCCAGCCCACCCACCAGGCCTGGGGTCCAGCCCCACCCTGAAGATTCTTATCGCAGTATTTCTCACAGACTGGAAAATCGGCCCTGGGGCCCCCAAAGAAGGGCCCTCTGGGAGTCGCCCCCAATTGCGGACCCTGCCAGGTCTAGGGCCGAAGCCAAGGCCTCTCTCCATGTCCCCTGCCTTCCTGGACCCCCAGACCCTCCAGAGAACCCCCACCTCCTGGCTCCACAGCTACCCCAGAAGATGGCTGAGGCCCAGAGAGCTTGTGAACTGACCCACCTTCACATCCCTCCTTGCGCACAGCAGGGGGCAGGTGCAGAAGGAAGCCGGCACCTCCTACAGGACACTGAGGTTCTGGTTCTCAGGTCATCTTAGGGGGCTGGCCGAGCAGGGCTGAGCTCATGGTTCCCCAGGAGGCCCCCTGGGGGCAGGGGCTGGATACTGCAGTTGCTGGCCTTGGTCCATCAACTCTGGGCTGGTTCCTACAGAGTGGAGGCCAGTGGGGGCCCTTGGCTCATGTGCTGGTGAGGTTCCCACCAGCATAGGTGGGGCTGGGAGCTGGGGAGGACCTGTGCCACCCAGAACCTCACCTGCCAACCACAGGGCCTGCGCCCTGACTCCCAGCAAGACTGCCAAGGTGCCCTGTCCAGACCCTCCCCAGTACAAGCACTCCTGGGTAGGGATTCCCAGGACACCCACCAGCCTGGGGCACAAGCTGTCCCTTCTGCTTTCCCTGGACCCTACTCGGGCAGGTGGAGCCTTGGTTTCCCCCAAGTGGGAATATCCCCAGCATTCTGGGCCTGGGGTTTCTTAGGTCCCCCCACCTCCCCAGCAGTTGACTAGACCAGCACAGGGCTCCCCTGTTGTCCTGTCCCCTTCCCCTGCCCCACCTGTAGGGGATGTGGAAGGCCTCTGCCCCCAACTCACCTGTCCGCCCGCCCCTCCTTCTGGGGACTGTGGCAATCATGAGTACTTGACCTGGGAGGCAGCTTATCTGAGCCTTAATAGAGAAAAGCGTACCTTGTTTTACTTTCTTATTTAATGTATTTGCGCCCAGGCTGCAACTGGCAGCAGTTTCAGGGGAGGGGGCCTACTGAGTCCTCTGGGGCAAGCTTCAGATTTGGGAGTGGTTACAAGATGGGTCCCCAGGCACCCCACACAGCACCTGTCAGCATCAAAGGGGACTCAAGGGCCAGAGGAAGGTGGAGGGCCAGGAGGCAGCGTCTTGTCATCCTGGCAGCTGACAAGGAAGAATGGTCCCCTTCATCTGGGGGTGCTTTCTGAGTGGGCAGGACCCAAAGGGACCACTATGGCTCATGCCCTCCCTGGTGCTCTCAGGCAGCTGCTGACTTGTGCTGTCCCCGAGGAGCTCAGAGGAGCAGGGATGTTCTTTGGTGAAGGGCTTGCAGGGGCTCCACTCTCCCCTTCTCTGAGCTGTGAGGGGCCCTCTGAGCCCTGGAAGCCCACCAGATGGAAGAGCCTTGCAGATGCTCAGGACCCAAGTACTGATTAGGACCCACTTTTTTTTTTTTAATTCACTTTGCGCAAAATTCCAAAACAACCAAAACGTATGAATTGTTTGCTGGTTCCAAAATGAGGGTGGCTGAGCAGGCAGGGCAACACTTGAAGCCAAGTCCCCCTTCTGTCCTTGGAAGGCCTTGATTTAACGGGCGCGCCTATCCGGACTCCTTCCCGTCATCCCCCTAATTGTGTCATTTTGCCTTTCCTCCCAGCCGAGCAAGTGTGTCGGCCCCATGACCCCAGAAACATGTGCTACCCAGACCCCCTAGGACCTATCTATTGTACACACATATAAATACCTGTGTTTTATGTTGATATAGATATATACTGTAAATAGCATATATACTTGAGCAATATATATGTTAATATATACTGTGTGAGTGCACGCACGCGTTTATGCGTGCAGTTCGTGGACACAGCCCCCACTGTGTGTGCGTGTGTGAGGGCTTCTGCCCTGCTGTGTCTGCCGTGCACACAGGCACGTTTTGAGCCACCATATATTTTTAATTCAAGTATATAGGCAATACAATTACTCAATTTGAGAAGCCGGCTGATTGCCTCAGCCCTGACTTGAAAGAAAAACAAAACCAGCAGCCCAGGAGCTGAGCCCCGAGGCAGGTGTCCAGAGGCCCTACCTGCTCCTCCCCCAGGCTTCCTTGAAAGCTGGATTCTGCCCCTTCCTGCACCCCATTTCAGTGGTCAAGGCCCCAGACACCACTGTTTTATTTGGGGGACGGTGGTACAGAGGACAGAGCAGTTAGGATTTCTTTCTTTGGAGCAGAACAGCTCCCCACCTAGTGCTCCCAACCTGAAGGCCTGGGCTGACAGGCAGTCCCGCTCGGGCCTTGCTTCCAGGCCCTCTGCCCACTTTGCATGGCTGTTTCCATGCTGACCCCCGACCCGTTCATTTTCATCTGCAAGCTTAGAAACTTGAGGTTCCTCTCCCAGGTCCCCTGGGCACCAGCCCCATCTGGCCAAGGAAGGGATGTATGCCCTTGTTGTGTCTGGGAGGTGGGACCAGTCTTGGCTGTCCAGCCTTGCTACATAGCGGGAGCCGCCACTCAGAAAGCTCTGCCTTTACTCTGCTGTGTGGAGAGGCTGGTGTGTCCTCTGGGTTCTGGGCCTGGGAGCAGCACCATCAGTATCTGGGTCTCCACAGCGATTTGGGGATAAGAATGAGTGGGCTTCCGGGGGCCAGATGCTGGGTGCAGGGGTCTCTAGCCCCACCAGAGAGGCTGCCTGAGGCATGTGCCCTGTCAAGGCTGAGGGTCTCAGCTCTGGCCCGTGGGGCATGGGACCAGGAAACAGTGGGGTCCCCATGGAAGGCTGCCAGGAGGCTGTGAGCAGGCGGCCCCAGAGCCACCATCTGGGCTCCAGGTATGACTGCCTCTGTGCCACTCCTGGCAAGAAAAGCTCAAACCGTATAAATGCTGTCCTCGCCCTTCTCCCCTCTCCTGCCCCATCCCTGTAGCTAGAGTGGTAAGACCTCAAGGGGCGGTGACAGGCATCACTCCCGATTGGCCTCTAGCTCAGCCCTCAGCCTGGGGCTCCCCTGCGTCCCTCAGCCCCGTCCTGACCCAGCAGAGACGGGCAGTGCCAGCTGTTCACCTCCTTCCTCCATGGGGGTCTCCAAGGCCCCCCACGAGGCACTGCCCACACCACTACCCTCAGCCCAGGGCATGCATCTTGGCTGGAGAGGTGTGCAGACCTCCCTCCCCTCCCCGAGATTCAGGGGGTCAGGGCCCCCGAGCACCAGCAATCTCCCCTTCCCACCAGCTCCAGGCCAGAGGCCCCTGGTGGGAGGGGAGGGAGCCAGGTGACCCAGAGCTGGTCCCTCAGACAGCATGGCTTCAGTGGCCAGAGTGGTGTCCAGAATATGCATGGTATGGTGGGGCTTGTCCCCTCTGAGGTGACAGGATGCCACGGAGGTCAGGAGAGAAGGCTCTGTGATGGGAAAGCCAGACGCCCACCCCAAGCCAAGGGTCCCATTTCCCCCATAATCAGGGATGAACCTGCCCACCCACCACCAACCTCTCCTGGCCAGATGTCCAGGCAGACCTTTTATTAGAGTCCCAAAGCTCCCTGGGCCACATTTCTGAGCCTCTGGATCCAGACATGGGGACAATGAGGGCCCTTCTAGCCCCAGCTAAGAGGGGCTTTACGGGTCTACCAGGGGACAGCAGAGCACTCCAGCCCTGTGACTGAGGAATTTTTTATGCCACTTCCTGCATGAACTCTGGGGAGCAGGAAGAAGATACTGCCCACTGTGAACCAGGCCTGGGGGGCGGCCAGACACTGCCGTCAGCCACCAAGAGTGGAGTTGAGGATTGGCTTCAGGGGGAGGATGAGCGTCCTGGTGGTGGATTTCCCAGATACCTGTGCTCTCCGTTCAGAGGCTGCCTGGGAGGGGAGCCAGCCGGGGCGATGGAGGGTGAACGGCCCAGCAGAGGGCAGGCCTGGATTGTCTGAGGGGAGATGAGCCCCCAGTACAGCTGGAGACCTTTTCCTACTTCTGAGCTCCTCCCTGCTTTTTTTGTTTCATTTCCAAATTAGAGGCAGTAAAGGCCAAGTTTAATTGTCTCACACCCTTACCGTGGACATGGGAGAAAGTGCGGGGTGGGCTGTGGCCTCAGCCTTGATGTCCACGCTGTCCGATGAAGCCTGCGCTCAGGAAGGTAAGGGCCAGGGCTGTTGGCTGAGGCAGCCTGCCATCCCGGGGGCTGACGGCACCAGGAGCAGCCCGGAGCAGGGGTAGGAGCCTGTGGCCTGCACAGCCTGGTGGTGAGAGGATGTGTGGCTCTTGGCTGTAGGAACAGGAGGCTGTGAGCAGTAGTGCGGGGCCTCCTCTGCCCTGGGTTCATGACAGTGTTCTGTGCGTGGCCACACGTGTGTTTCTACATAGGTCAGTGTGAGCACATGCTGTATGCATACCCATTAGTGTGTGTGCAAGCACAGGTGTGCAGAGCCCGAATCCAAGCTAAGGGACACTCAGTATTTTGAGGCCTCAGCAGCCTTCGTATCAGTAGGCCACGTTACACTTGACTCTTGAAATTCAGTGGAGAGGGGCAGAATCGTCCCAGCAGGAAGGGCCCTGCTCTGCTCGGGGGAGGCCTGGCAGTCCGCGCAGCCAGCCCAAAGGGGCTAGACCTGCCGAGCCGACTCAGAAGCACCCAGTCCTGAAGACAGTATTCCCAAGGAGAGGTTACTACTGTCCACTGCCTCAGTTTACTTATTCAGAAAATGGTCCAGAAGGAACTGAGCAGGATTCACTCCAAAATTCGGGGGATGGGGGCTTAACAACAAACAAGATCCCAAGCCCTCCTCTTGCTCTACGCCAAAATCATTTCTGTTATTGTGAGACGGGGTTGAGTGGATGTTGGCTACTCAGTGGGGCTCTAAGGGATCCCCATCCTGGGCAAGGACTTGTCTTGGGGGGTCTGGCCCTCACCGGGCATGCCTCGAGTCACCCGCAGGAGCAGTGGTACTTACACCTGTCCCTAGGTCCGGGTGAGGGGACGGCTGGGCAGCCCCACACGCCAGGGCTCTCACGCTTACTTTCTTTATTGAAGAAACAAAAAAAAACCCTCGAGACTCATGTACTGTATGATGGAAGAAAAAAGTACCTAATGTTCCCCCAAAAAAGACAGTATATTTTGTACTTTGTAAAGTGTTAATTAAAATGGAGGAAAAAAAATGATGTTGGCTGACGGCTGTCTGGTTTGTGCTGTTCCAGGGCCACATCGCATCTCTTCCCCGTCCTGTGGTCAGGGGACAGGCCAGTGGCTGGGAGGAACCAGAGCACGCCTCCAAGTCCAATACCCAGGAGGAGAGAGGAAGCACCCCCAGCCCCCAAGTGAGGGGCTGTGTTAGCTACCCGAGGCCCCAGAATGTAATGGCTTATAATGAGGATGCGCCACGGTCTCTGGGGGTCAGGGGGTTTGGGGGAGTTTGAGTAGTTTGGTCTCGAGTTCCTCCAGAGGCTGCAGTCATCTGAAGTCTTGGTGGATCCACTTCTGGGGCCTTTTATTCACCCTGGAGGTTGGGCCTGGCTGGCAGGAAGCCTGTGCCTCTCTGCATGGCCTCCTCACAGTGTGGTGCCTGCCTTCCCCCATAACAAGGGACTTGGGGGCCAAGGGAGAAGCCAAATGTGTTGTGCTGGCCTCAGAGGGCACACTCCGTCACTTCTCCCATACTCTTCTCATACAGCCCAGCTCTGATTTGACCCAGAGAAAACCACATGAGGGGGTGAAAACCAAGAGGTCAAGGTGGCTGGAAACTGGCTACGACCCCACTGTGCCTCCCCAGACCTCTGGGAGAGGCAGGCCTGGGGGCTGGGGGACCCGTGGAGCAGGACAGGGCCTTGCTGGTGGCAGGGGGAGAATCGGGGCTGGATCCCTGGCCACAGGACCTCTTCCCCAAGCCCAGAGCCCTTCTGCAGACGCCACACCCCCAGGAAGGGCTCCTCAGTGCTAGAAGCCCAGGAGCTGATGTCTCCAGATACCCTGGGGACAGGCGGGAGGGCACCATGCCCAGAGCCCCTCCCACAGCGCCCTGGCATTTGGCTCCTGCCCTCTTGGCAGGTGGGCACTGGGGCTGTCCAGGCAACAAAAAGGTCCTGGGCCTTGGACACCCTTCACCCTGCCCCTTTCTGGTACTTTCCTTGGAAGGCAGGGCTGAGTGCTGTCCCTGCACCTGACCACCGCTGTTCGGCCAGAAAAGCAACCCTGGAGATGGAGGGAGTGGAAAGGGGCTGAAGCGTTCTCTCACCACCCTGGGCCCAGGAAAGTTCTGGCTGCTGTGAAGCCTTTCCTTTCTGGGGTCTGCAGGCTGAGGGCCCCCTGGGTGTTTCAGATACCTCAGTGGCAGCCAGGACCCCCACTGGGACTCTTGATTGTCCCCAAAACTCTTTAATAGTCACCAAGTCCTCCAGTGCCTGACCTCCCTTTCCACTGCTCATTCATGTTCACTGCCACTCGGGCGGTGCCAGACCTTGTGCCAGTGCTGGGGACTCAGGAGAATCGGCCTCTGCCCCTCCCCTGAGTTAAGATGAAGGTGTAAAGACAGGGAAACAAGCTATTCCAGGGCATGCAGTACCAGGATGGACCACAAGGGGACGCTGTGCCCTGGGGCCAGAGAATGACTACAGCAGGGGAAGACCAAGAAGCCAGGGTTGGGCCTGGTAAGCCGGGGACCCAAACAAAGGGAACAGCAAAGGCACAGAGTACCTAGAGGGAACTGTAGCTGGAATAGAGCAGTGGAATGGGAGAGGGAGGAAATGGATGGGACTGGTAGAGGAGGCAGAAATGAAAGGTGGGTGCTCAGGTGGGCCAGGGGCCCCACACTCTCCTACAGGCCCTGGGGAGCCCCTGAACACATTGACCCAGGATAGCAAACTGCATCTGAATGGTGGGTCTGGGTTGCTGAATGTGGCTGGTGGAACAAGGGAAAGTGGAATGGCTGAGGCCAGGTTCCTGGCGTCAGTTCTCAGGAGTGATGACCCTGGCTGGCTCAAGGCCTTGCTGGAGCAAAGTCAGGGGTGGGGGGCAGTTATGGGTGTAGAGAGCTGGCTGACATCCTCAGAATGTGTCCCAGTGCCTCTGCAGCCAGGGCATAATTCCTCCTGGGAGCAGCTTTGGCTGCATTTCGGCAGAGGTCTCACCCCAGCACAGGAGAATCGCCTGCAGACTCTGGCCTGCAGAGTCTGAGTCAAGTCCTCTTGGCTTCACAGTAGTTCTAAAAGCTCCCTGAGCTGCTCTGAAAAAGTAACAGGAAGCACGCAAGGCCTCAGGAGGAAAGAGCATGCCTGTAGTTGCCTTACCTGCCCTGGCTTTTCTGAGTCAACCAGCAGGGGAGAGGCCCCAGGGCAAACACAAGCTCTCCAAAGGGGCACATGGGATGGGACAGTGGTGATGGCCGCACCGCACAGACGGTGTGCTAAAACCACTTAATTGTACACTCTAAAATGGTTTTTGTGACTCACACCGCAGGTTTTTACAAAAATGGTTGTGACAGGAAGAGTAACAGGCGTGGACGCATGGGTGAAGGCCAGCCAGAAGAAGGCGAGTTAATCTGACAGCTCTTGGTGGTTAAAGCAAGGGTAGGGTAGCAGAGAGAAGGAAGAGGACAGGGGGAAGGGCACGGGGTGCCTACCTCGCAAAGGCTAGTAGTGGAGCATCTCATTCGAGATGGTTTTCCAAGGACCATCTCCCCAGGCTGAGCCAGTGGGAGTTCTGGCAGCCGCAGTGAGGCCCGTGGCCCATCTGCACACTGCTGAGCACTGGGCACGGAGGGAGGCCCGCTGTTGAGGCAGAACTGGGGAGAAGCAGGCAGAGAGCCTCTAAAGGGCCTTAATATTTATTTATTCAGGGAAATAAATATCCTGTGTCTTGGAACTCAAGATTACAGAGTATGTGGTGGATTATACAACTCAAGTGCCAGACTTAAAATATGAGTGGGTGACCTTGCAACCCCTCTTGGGTATGTAACCAAGAAAACTGAAAACATGTTTACAGAAACACTTGCATGGGAATGTTCGCAAAAAACAACCAATGAGCCAATGTAAAATTTGTACATGGACATTTTGGCATTATTCATAACAGCTGAATAGTGGAACCAACCCAAGTGTCCATCAACTGATGATGCAATACACAAAAGGCGGTATACCAGCAAGATAAACCACCTCTCCAGATGACTCTCTCATACAGCCAAGGCTGGGAAGTTAAGGGTTACAGGGACTCTGCCCAAAGGAATCCCAAAGGGCGCATCATGAGTGCTGCCTCCTTCAGCTGCTCTGTGGGGCAGGAGGCCTCGTCCTGATTTCCTTCATTCTGAGGCCAGGAAAAGCCTCGGCAGCCAGCCCCAGAAGCACAAGCTGCAGAGAACGCTTCCTTCTCGCCTGGCAGGCGCTGGCGTACAGCAGGTGCTCAGGAATACAGGCCCAACCAAGCCCTTGCCTCTTCACTGTTCTCCCGCCAGAATGAGGGAGACAGCTGCAGCTGTGGAGTGGGAGTCCGAGCCGTCAGTTTTCATCTCCGTGGGTGGACTCACCGGGGCGTTTGTCTGACGGCCATGGCTTTGTGTCCTCTACTCTGGTCTCCTGGCACTTCAGCTGCCAGCCTGCCACCAGAACAACAGCAAGACCAAGTTCCTCTGCTCCTCCAATGGTGGCCCCCCCCACGCCCAGCTACAGCCCACCGGCTGGCCTTCCTGGCAAGACAGTGACCTCCTGGCTTGAGGGTGTGACCACTGCATCTGGATTTACTTTCAAACCTGACTGCAGGCATCTCGGTGTGGCCCCAGATCTGAGAGAAGCACAGCTTAGAGACCTCCAAACACTGTCTCCAGGCCAGGGGTAATCCATGCCGCCACTCCATGTTAAATCTCAAGGTCTGTGTGGAAGAAAGGCTGGGATTTCTTGACTGGGTGGTGTGTCTAGAGG
This sequence comes from Manis javanica, assembly GCF_040802235.1. Classification (NCBI taxonomy): domain Eukaryota; kingdom Metazoa; phylum Chordata; class Mammalia; order Pholidota; family Manidae; genus Manis; species Manis javanica. The sequence goes on along the minus strand of NC_133165.1, from coordinate 36,952,689 downwards.
GTAGCTGCTGGCTAATGCACAGGGAGAAGGGCAAGTGTGGGACCCTCATGGGGTAAGTTCCTGGGTACAATCACAGGGCAGGGCAGGCCCTGGGGCCGTGGTGGCCTCACAGAGCCAAGCTGATGGGGTGCTTGCCCCCAAAGCCATCTAAAGGGACTGTCCACGTGCCAGGGCAGGCCAAGGCCTCAGATTGGTTCTGATGCAGTGATCACAAAGAGCAGTCTGAGTAACTCTCGCTGCTGGTCAGGAGGAGCAGGTACTGGAACAGGAGCTAACAGGACAGCATGGATCTTCACAAATGCAGCCTGTTTTACGTGTGCCAGGCCTAGTGCTGGGCCCTCAACAAGGCCCTAGCCTGCTGTGCCAAGTCAGAGCCTGGCTCTGTTGTATGGTTCAGTATTCGACTGCATCACACAGAATACAGCGAGTGCAGGTGTACTGAATTCATGAAAAACATGGGCCAACCATATACTCAAGAAACAAGAATGGTCACAACAGGATGCTGAGTGTGTCAGGCTTGACCTTACAAGAACGGCTGGCCAAGTGACTTACTTGCGGATTTAAGGTTGTGCACTCCAAAAAGAGCCATTCCCCCAGAGATCACCAGGGAGTGGCAGCCTGCACGTCTGGCAGTGGATGGAAGACAGAGACCCAGGCACCTTAGAAACAACTGTTCAAAGGGAGACAGTGGTGGCACCCAATGACAAGATCCCCACACCTTCACAGACCACACCTTCCCCTGGGGCTCTGCACTGGCCTCACTACTGACCTCAGTACACATCAATGGACAGAGTCTGAATGTAGGGAAGAGGGAACAGCCAGAGGACACAGCAGAGGTGACCCTTGGCTTCATTCCAGGTGTTATCCATGCACCTGATAAAGTGAGAGGTGCCGGGAGCCTGCAAACACTTAACTTCTCACAGGAACAAAATGACAGATCATAGCAACCAAGCTAATGGCATAGGACGCATCAATGCCTGTGTTAACTGCCAGGAGCAAGGTGACAAAAGTTAAGAAGGGTCACGAACAGAGGACAACTATGGAAAGGGCCTGGCGTGTGGCAGATACCCTCCAACAAGCTGGGAAGACCAAGTCCAACTGGAAGACACTGTTTTAAGACAAATTCAAGGACATCCCTTGTTATACCCAGTTGCTGTGTCCCAAGGCGGAGGTAGTTATGGGATCCGAATCTTGGTTGGCACTTAGGTGGGAGGCTTCCAAGCCATCCCTACCTTCACCAGGACTCTGCACCACCACCACCTGCCCTCCCTGCACCCCACTGTAGGGACCCCAGGGGACCTTCTGGGACACTCACCCTCTGGACATCTGTATGGGCTTCAAGGTGTGTGTTTCAGACAGATTACTGCAACATGGTACACAGCCCAACCACGAGTTTCAGGAAGGAAAATGACCCATCGTTTTCAATTTCTATTTCAAGTTTATGGAAAAGCTTTGCTGTAATAAACTCAAGAACTGCCCCACCCCCACCCCCAGAGAAGTGGAAGAGCATGAGCCTGGATTGAGGGGTCTTAGGACCACACCCCAGACACCACTTGCTGGTTCCTGCTGCCTTGGGTCACAGCAAGGACACCTGCTCAGTGACCATTACACTTGAAATTGCAGGCCTCCCAACACAGCCCGGCCCCTTCCCCTGCATTATTTTTCCCCAGAGCCCGCATAACCATCTGACATACTTTTCGTTGTTTCACCTCCTAGACTGTAGGCTTGCTTCAAGAAACCTGCTTACGGCCATGTTTGTCCCTGTGACCAGTGCAATAAACAGTCCTTGGCACATAAGCGGCAGACAGTAAGTATTTGATGAGTGAATGAATAAAAGGAGGGGATGTAGGCCGGCAGTGGGATGTCAGTTTATGATATGATTACCAGTTATTTTTACACTTCATCATTTTCTTCCAACTGAACTGTGGAGTATTCAGAAAATAACTTTCAAGTAGGGTTATCTTCTAAAGTATTTTTCGCTGGCTTCTCGGTGCCTCTTTACCAAAAGCCTTATTTTTTTAAAGCTAATCTATAAATGATCAAGTAAAATAAAGATGACCTCTTCAGTTCTTAAAAATAAAAAGGCAGAAAATAGACTTTATTCCAAAAGAGATTTTTAGAAGTCATTTTTCAAGAAAAAGACAAGTTCTGCTACTAACTCGAATGTTTTTTCAGTTTCTCAATCTTTCTTTTCCTAGGCTGGCACTCCAGCCAAGCTTTTTGCAGGATATGTTCTAAGTCCTCAGCCCACAAGAATGTGGCTTTGATCTTCTTCCTGCAGGGGCTTCTCAAGTTTTCCAAGCCAGGGAGTGAGAATGGTTCCAAGGCTGGTGACAGCCGTAGGCCCACAGGACACCAGGCTGGTGCCCATTGGCATTTCCACAAAGAACTCCAGTCCAAGGAATTCCAGCTTGTGCCCAGAAGCAAGCTGGCTGTAGAGCAGCCGACCCAGAAAGGTTGAGTGGGAAGGAGGACCTGGCTCCCCAGTGAGGCTGGGGCTCCCCAGTGCACACACGCAGCCTGCCCAGACACCAACCGAGAGCTCTGCTGTGACCAGAGGGCCTCCAGGGGCCCTCCTGGGAGTTACATTTAAAAGGTGTCAGGCCACCTATCAAAATGAAATGGCATGTTGTGACAGTTCAGCTTTTCCTAAAACCAGGTGTGACACCAGAAGCCATCACCCATGAATGGGCAGAGTCTGAGTATAGGAAAAAGAGTGGCTAGAGGACATGGAAAAATTGGCTGGTGCTCAGATGGTGCCAGGGCCACACTGCCCAGGACTTGTCTCGCCAGAGCTTGGCCAGATAGACAATCATCCTGGGCTGAATTCAGCAGGCCCTCACCAAGTGCCCCTGCTCTGCTAAGTGGTCCGAGTGGTTCTGAGACCAGGGCTGGTCTGGAGCGAGTCAGGCAGGCGATTCAGATGAATGATTTGGCCAGAGCCACCATGTGATCCACACCACATGCCACATCCACAGGCTCCCCAGGCACTGTCACCTGAAAAACAAGACCCAGCCCACCATGAGGTGACCAGCTGGGAGGCAGGCAGGCTGCGGATGGCCCGACCTGGGCCTGACCTCAACCACTCCGAGCCATGGTGCCTCCCCTGGAAGTAGGGATGTCACACCTCTGCACAGGCAGGTCGGGACATGGGAATGTGACCATTGTGGAAAGGGCCATCCTAGCTCCCGACCCAGTCAGCAGCAGATGCAACCATTCCCGTGCCCGACCCCCCCACCCATGAGAGGCCCATTTGGGCACAAGCACGGACCCTGAGTGCACCAAGGGACGCACACATCCCTCAGAGGTTACACCCCTGAGTGTGGCTCCACCAGAGGTCAATACCTGCTTTCAAGCCAGGTGTTCAATGACCTTTCCTAGGGGTCATCACCACAGCTCAAGTGACCCCTTCTCCTGCCTTCAGGGTCCACTTTGGGAACAAGGCCCGGCCCGGTGTCTTCACCCACTGGCTCTAGCTCCAAGCAGGATGTTTCCTGTGTCTCAGATGGTACCAGAGGTCTTGCTGGCAGTCTTGCCAACACTGCCCATCCAGGCTGACATTTCCTCAAAGAGGGCCCAACCCTCAAGGTAATGAGCAGACAGCCCTCCTGCAGATATGGAGGCTCTGGCCTGTCTGCCTTTAAAATGGCTCTCATGGTTCTACAGGCTGGCCTCAGAGACAGACACCCCAACCAGCTCCAGGTGTGCCCACAACTCAAGAATTTCCATGTGCATAGAGCCAACCCAGCTCTCCAGAAAAGGGGCACTTTCCTTTTCCCTTGTTTTTCAATAATAATAATAATTACTATTATTATTTTGAATAGGTAATGCATGCACATGACTACAACATAAAATTACCTTCCATCAAAAACAAAAAAAGTATTAAGCACCTTTTAACACCACCCCTGTCATCATCTGTCCCTTCCCCAGCTTCCCTCTGAACTGGAAACTTCTTTTAACTGTTTTTTTTGTCCTTCAGGAGGTTCTTGATGCAAACAGAAGCAAATGCCAGGGCAGTGTCCCCGTAGGCAGTACTGTGCCAGGAAGCGCACCCACACCGCTTACTCCCCAGACCCTCGCCAGACGCTAGGGCTGCCATGCAGATCTGAACCTGCCATCCTCCTGGGTGGCAGTGTTTGGCCAGGCAGTGTGACAGCTGGGAAGGGGATCTTGTCACAGCCTGTGGAGTTTACTGAGCTCAGGAGGGGAAGGGTCCTGGTCCAGATGGCCTGGCCTAAAAGCTGCACTGCAGCAGCTCTGAGCCCGGAGCTTGGCGCCTTCCATGTGGGGTGACAAGTCCATTAAGAACTCCAGGCAGCAAGGCAAATGGATGCTAGTCACCAAGTCTGCTACCAGCCCCTCCCTCCTTAAACAAACATCTTTAGCAAAACTATTACAGAAATCACTAAACAAACAAGAGTGGTGCCCCCAGTTCATCGCAAAGACACAGAGATGCAGAAAGCATTCCAGTCTGGCCATGGAAGCAGAGAAAATGTGTTTGTTGCCTCTGAGGTGACTGGGTCCAGGTGAATGCTTAGCAACCTCTTTCAGGCCATTAGAGCACATTTTGTTGACCTTCCCAGGGAAAATGACACTCTCCGTGCAAATCTGTACCCAAACGCTGCACTTAAGCACCTATGTCCTTGTTCCCCAAGTGCGCTGTCCAAAGCAGAGCAAACCACTTGGCCTTGGTTTACTCGCCAGGACGATGGTCTGGGCCAAGGTGGGCCCCAGCTGCAGGCCTAGCCTCGGAGAGCCCTCCTTGGGGAACAGTTGTCCCTCAGGCTCTGAACTGAGGCCAAGAGGAGACTGCCTTCGGCCATGTTTTATTTTTGTCCTCATCAAGGTTAAAAGGAGTTTCTATTCTAAACCAGTTTTTACTCACATCACTGCAAAGGAAAACAGTTCCAAAAATTGAACCACATTTGGCTGGAGTGACTCTTACAAGTTTGAGCAGAATCAGTTTAGGAACACTTCTCTTCACAGTTACAAGTCCTGAAAACAGATGCCCACCGGGTGAATACAGGAAGGCTGAGGGGAACCTGAGCCACGCTGGGATCGGGCCCAGCCTGACTCGCCACTTGCCCCAGGGGCTGCTTCTGGAATGTCCTTCATGGCACCAAGAGGCAGGCTGAGGATGGGGGCAGCTCAGCCTGCAAGGAGGGGCTTCCCTGAGCACCCAGCTCCCACAGGCCACCTCTCTCCTGGGCATGTAAACCTCCAGGGCCCGTCACTACTGAGGCGGCCACACAGGATACAGGATGGAAGTCTGAGAGTTTCCCAGCCTGGGCTGTGAACCCACCCTAGTCCTGACCAGAGGGGTGCACAGTGAGAGGGAAGCACAGTGTACATGCAGTTCACCCAAGTCCACCGCAGCCACTGAGCAGCAGGGAGATAGCCCCACCCCCGTGACTCCTGAGGTCAGCACCCACAGGTACAGGTGGTGGGGGAGTGCGCAGCCTCCCTGGGTTGTTTTCAGGATAACGAATGCCAAGCACCTCGCACACTGGACACCTATGCCCCACTCACAAAAAGGATGTCTGTTGGAAAGCAAGTGCACTTCTTGGGGTGAGGGGCTGAGGCTATTCAAAACTTGCCCTAGTGGCCAGTCCCAGGCCTGCAGTGCTGCCATTTAACTCAGAAGTTCCAGTGAAGGCCAGCTAACACCTGAACAGGGTGTCCTTGCCTCTGCCTGCCTCTTCTCTGCTGCCAGGGACCCTAAGTCTGCAGCTCCAGGCCCTTGTGGCAGAGGTGGACATGGTGAAGAGACCATCGTCTGGAACACAAGAGTCTGAATCTTGGCTCCGCTTTTATACTAGACTTGACCTTGACGAAACTGCTGACCCTCTCTGAGTATCAATGTGTAGCAGGAAAACATCCTGGAAACCTCCTGGAGGACAGGTGTGACCCGGTGCCTCAGAGGTCACTTCCCAGGCCGACATACTGACAGAAAAGCCCAGATTCTGAGAGTCTATGAATAACTAGTTAGCACCAGTATGGAGCTACTGACAAGCTTTAGTCTTTTTTTTTCCTTTCCTGGAATACTTTTTAAATGATACAACAAATCAAAAAATCCCTCACTGAAGATTAATAAGAAAATCATTTTTTAAAGAAGAATAACCACCTGTAATTAAAAATAAAAATAGTGAGTACAACAGAAGAGGCTGGAGTAAGGTCCAGCTACCCAACCACAGACTAACCTTGAAGGAGTCCATCTAGTTGATCTAAGACCAGGTTCCCGCCACCACCATGCTCCCAGAGCCCTGGCGGAATTAAATGCTGGGCACATCACCTCCGCCACCATCCCAACTCCCTGTGCCTCCCGTGTGATGGTGTTCCCAGGCTCAGGGAACAGGCGGGCGGGCACCAAACAGCTGGGCAACAACCCTGGTGCTCAACCACTTATTTTCCAACAACCCTAAAGTCTCCACTTTGACCCGTCCTCTTCGAGATGACACCCAGCTTTCATAAAGGAGGCAGGGCTGCCAAGTTCACAGGACCCCGGGAGGGCCGAGGGAAATAGCCCCTCAGATACCGGAGTAGCTCGAAACATTCTGCAGATGAATCCTTATTTTACTTAAATTATTCATTTCTTTTGTGTTTTTTACATGTGTTTTTAAAAAAGGCTTTACATAATTTCAAAATATTAAAATCTAACTTCAAAGAGACACACAGGCATGTGCCCACACTGGCACATGCTTCTCTTCCCAGGGACTGTCTCTGGAAGGGAAGGGAAGACGCCAGGAGCAGCAGCTGTCTTGGGGACAAGATGGGAGACTTACTTTTCATAATATATTTCGTCCTTTGTATATATGTTTGGTATTCAAAAAAATAGCTTTTTTTTTAGAACTTACAGAAGCTAGTAAATAACACTAAGGTAAACTATAATTTAAAAGAACCTATTTCCTTTTTAATTGTGAAGTGAGTCTTTTTGTTCAACTGCATCCTCCCCCTAAGAAAAGTCTTTATTTTTTAATTTTGGTGGCTGTGGTTAAGGCATTCTAAAAATTAAAACATCCTGCTTTCTTTTAAATTTGCTATAAAACATTCCTGTACACGGGCCTCCGTAAACAGCTCCTGGCACACCACTGTCTTCATTTCAAACCTCTCCTTCTCAGGAGCCGCTCAGGGCCTCACAGTGCCGGCCCTCAGCTTCCTCTCTGAGGCACCAGTATGCCTTGGTTTCCCTGCTCCATGTGCCTGAAGACAGCCTCCAGTGAGGCCTCTTACCTGGCACTGTGGACCTGCAGCCCTTGGTCAGGCTGCTCCCTCCCTGGACAGTCCACACACAAAGGCCCCAGGAAGGAGCTCAGGGCGGTGAGCCCTGCAGCCTGAGAAACGGGCTGGGTGCTTGCTCTGGCCCCTCACCACTGCGCAGCGTCACCTGATGCCATGGGGCAGGGGGAGGGTGGCCAGGAGCCAGCAGGGGGAGTGGTTCCTTGGGACTGGGGCTGGCCCAGTGGCACACGGGTGCTGCTGCCCCATCAAGTGACTGCTCTGTGGGCATTACCCAGCCCAGCCTTACCCTCCATGGGAAATACTGGTCTTCCAGGCGGCCAATTCCCAGGCACCCTCGGATATTCTTGCCCCACACAAACAGCTCTCCTTTGTCTGCAAAGAAAGAAAACAGTGGCTTGGTAGGGGCTAGGCCAAGGGCAAGTCTCTAAGAGAAAGAAAGGGTTATGAGGATGGGCTTTCTAGAACCAGGTGCAAACAGAGCCCAATGTTAAACCTCAATTCCTACCAGGCATTAATGCTTTCTTTTGAAGGGAAAAGTATGCTGTTTCCATACCAAACACATGCCCAAGTCCAGATTTACACTGTGCCTGTCACACAGTGGATGAGCATACGCATGGAGCCGTGGGCACAGGTGGCTCCTGTGCACAGCCCGCTCTGCTCACCCCTCAAGCACACCCCTCGCCCACAGTGATATCCGACCAAACCCTGCCCTCCACAAATCCTGAAATATGAGCATCCTCAAATCCTGGTCATCCTGGTAAAAGTGAGAAGTGGGGCAGTTTGTCACTTCTTGTCTGGATTTCCATATCTCAGGAGCATTCGGCTCAGATGACACATGCTTACTCTCTGAGCCGGGTCTGTGTCTATGTGCTAGGACCAGGGACAGGACAGGGACTAAACACACGTGGTTCCTGTCCTCACGGGGCTGAAGCTACTCAAGGAGAAAGAAATAAACTAATGATCAAACCAATAAATGCATGTTTACAAACTGTAAAAAATGCCACCAAGGAAAAGGGGACGGTGCTGCAGAGGACAGCCAGGTGACTGAGCCCACACTGGGGCCCAGGGAATGCCAACCTTCAGCCCGGAAGCACAGACCCACCAGGGCAGCCTCTCACCACCCAGCCTTCATCAGACACTCCTGTCTACACCAGCTTTGGGCACTCACTGGCACATAGGCCCCGTTTCACCATTCCCCCATCTGGCAAAGGCTCCGGTCATGGGAAGTTGAAAACAAGTCATGAAGAAGCCAGGGCAATATAATCTGGGCTGATTAAATGGGGAATCCTTGTGTTATGAGCTGTCAGAGCCCTCTGGTCTGCCATCATCTTTGGTCCTCCACTCTCTGACGCTGTGTGTTTAACAGAACAATTACGTCTGGTCCTCAAAATATTAGTAGGCTTTAACTTCACTGACTCCAACTCCTAGCTGCCATATGCAAACGCTGGGCCCACAGACAAGGGACAAACCCAGGCCCCGATGCTCCCTCTGCTGAGGGACAGTGACTGGCACTTGGAAGGTGGCTGTTGGGTCTTGGGGGAAATCTAGATTGGGATTTCATTTCAGTGGTACCCAAATGGCCACACGGCACAAGAGCAAACAAAAAATTGTCTACCCTAAGAGAATGCTTCATATGGATTTCCAAGTATGTGACGTTGCATGTAGTTTAAGCCTTAAAAATTTCTGGAAAATAAGTAACTGTTACATCCAGAATTCTTCCATACTGACACTTACTTGCCAAATCAAAATAGCTCTAAAAAAACCCCATGACCTAGACTCACTTGCAAATGGAAGTGGCTCACTCAGCATGGCTAATGGTAAGGCAGCCTTCCCCCCAGATACCACAGCAACCCGGTGGTGGTGACACACACAGACAACTCCCCCCACCATGCCAGGCCACACAATGGCTGTAAGTTTTAAGGCCCCTGAAATTTTGATATTCAGACAATAATCAAATGATGGCAGGAACTCTCGTGGTCATCTGGAACATTCTTCTTAGTAGCATGGGGCCAGAGTTCTGATTCCCCCAAGACCCAACAGCCACCTTCCAAGTGCCAGTCACTGTCCCTCAGCAGAGGGAGCATCGGGGCCTGGGTTTGTCCTTTGTCTGTGTGCCCAGGGTTTGCATATGGCAGCTAGGAGTTGGAGTCAGTGAAGTTAGAGTAGGCTGAAGCCTATTAATATAAACAAGGATGACCCAAATGGGTGGCCCCAGCCCAGACACTTAACAGGAAAACAGTAAGATGTCTTAATCTCAAGGAAATAATAAATTTACTTGAGAATCACAACATGAAATTAATTTAGTCCAGGCTTATGATTCAAGTCAACTAACGGGGGCAAACTGGACCGAAAAGTCACTTTGGTGGAATAAAAGTTGCAATCAAGACAAGCAGACACTAAAGGTCTGCAGACTGGGTATCTATGACTTTGTAATTTGGCAAGACTTTTGAGACATCCTCCCTTTTGGCCTCCCCTTTGATCACTCTCCCCCAGCATGTTGGAGAAATTGGGCAGATTTACCTCCCCAAAACCACAGGATGGTATTACAAATCTTCCTCTTGCCACCCCATGCTCCTGGGTTGGATCAGGGTCTGGCTTGGCCAGAGAAGGGGATTAAGGCCCACACGTTCATTTCCTAATTACCCACCATGGTCTCGCCAAACCTCTACTGGTTTCCTCTAGCACCCTGGTGTACTCAAGGGCCCCTCTCCTACAACCAACCGGTGTCCCCTTGAGAAAATCCACTTTTACATTAGCCTAACCACAAACCAAATGAACCAAAAACAAAATTACAGCATGAAAAAAAGATACACATTATACAACCTCAAAACCAAACAAATTTTGGATTAGCTGCTCTCTTTTATTATCCACACAAGGGCACCGCTCCACTAGATAGGTAAAAACTGAGAGCTGCCCAGTTCGGGGTTGAACCTTGAGAGGGAAGCTCTGCCAGTCTCTGGGCCACACGGGCCTGGTTACTTACTGGTAAGGGCAGCAAAGTGGCTGAGTCCACAGCAAATGCGGGAAACCTGGACTTCTGGATTGAAATCCGTCAAGCCAAAGAGAGTGGGTGGAATCATTTCTGGAAGAGCCGTTTCCACTAGGTTTGGTCCTTTCCCAAGAATTCCATAGCCCCAGACAAAAACATGTCCTTCCCCTACATTACAGTAAAACAACAGTCAGTCAGACCAAGTGCACCCCTAACCTCCACCACCCCACTTGAGATCTAAACCATGCCATTGAGATGCATTATATAAACATGTATTTTTTTTTTTTTAATCTCCTTGCTTGGCAAGAATGTTTTGGAGGTAGAGAGATGGATGAAACAGGTGAAGGAGATATAAAGAGGCACACACTTCAAATTATAAATTGGTCACAGGAATATAAGTACAGCATAGGGAATGTAACCTATAATACTGTAATGTCTTGGTATAGTAACAGGAGGTAACTACACTTACCATGGTCAGTATTTAATAATTTATATAATTGAAATCACTATGCTGTACATCTGAAACCAATATAATACTGTGTATCAACTACATAACAATATAAACAAATAAAATAATTTTTCTTTTCTCCTCTTTCAAGTTCTTGCTTGTGGAGTATGTCTAGCTAGCCTATCAGCCTCAGAATACAAACTTCCACACACCAGTTCACAAGTCACCCAGAAACCCCATGCGACTGAATAAGAGCCCTGGAGGACGCTTTCCGCACACCAACTGCTCTATGTTTCACGACGATCAGAAGACCAAGCCAAATACATAAACAACTTCTGGCTAGATCCCTAAAGCTCTCAGAAATGATTTTTTGGTTATAAGAGTTTAATACTCATCAGCTGTACCAGACGTTTAATCCCAAGGGCATAGCTGTCAGAATCCAACACTAAGACTCGGCTCCTGCCTGCCTTTTGTTTGCTGGCACAGCCGCTCTAGACGAGGCAGAGCTGGAGCTTCTGGCCCAGGCTAAGGTAAGGGGGAGAAAGGACTTCTCAAAACTCCAGAGGTTTGCTACAGAAGTACTAAGCTCTACTGCTATTAGTCTACACATAAATCCCAGCTATCATCTGTCAAGAATGTCATACTCCTCCTCTGCTAACTGAATTCAATCTAACTCAATCTTTCCACAGCCAGGTTCCCTTCCTCAGGCTGAGGTCTCAGGCCCTGCCCCTATCCGCCCATCCACAGCTTCCCGGTGAATGGCCTGCAGGAGGGTCTCACCATTTAATACTGCACAGCCTGTACCACCACACGCGGCTTGCTTCACCTTCCCCACTCCTGAGAAGGGTAAGTGGCGGGGGACATTCACCTGAACCAAAGGAAGGGAATGCACTGTTAGGAGGACAAATGAATGAGAACTTGGAAATATGCTGTCTTGTGTGCAGAGCTGGTGAGTCCCAGTTTATTCATTCACTCTACAAATATTTCCTGATTGTTGAATGTATGCCAAACTTCTAGCTGGGGATGAGTAACACAACGGAGAGCAAGAGTGCCAGCCCCTCTCCCAGAGTAAAGTGTGGTGGAGGAGGCAGATGTCAGCCAGAATGAACAAAAAATTAGTATGAGCTGAGTGCAATGAAGTACAGGAGTCTCTGAAAGTCCAGGTGGGAATGTCGGGGGGCCTGATCCAGCCTCGGGGGAGAAGCAGTCAGAGGAGACTTCACTTCACCCTGATGTGAAGGATGGCGAGCTAAAGGGAGAAGAGGAGGACTTCCCGAGTAGCAGGCATGGCACATGCGACAGAACGTGGTACATGTGGCGCATTCAGGTATTTACAAGAGGTCAGTGTGGCTGGGCAGGAGTGGGTCAAAGTGGTGCATATGCTGGTGAGGAGAAGGGAGGCCGGATTGCCCAGGATGCTTGGGGCCATGGCAGGGATGTGCTCTATCCTAAGCATAGTGGGGAGCCAGAAAGGGTTCTAAGCAGGGGAAGGACATGATTTCTAGGGGGGTTGTGAATGGATGTAGGTACAAGGATGAAGGACCAGGCTGTGGGGATGAGCATGGGTTCACTTAGGGATGTACTGAACTCACAGCACCTAGAGAGGCCCAAGCAGAAATCTCAAGTGGCACTAAGAGAAGTCTGGTCCTGCCACATAAGCTGGAGAGTCATGAGCATCCAGGCTGTCCTGCAGCCATGGGTGTGGCTAAGACCTCAGAAGGGAGACGACAGAAAAGGGGAGAGCAAAGCCCATACCACTGCATGGCTTTTCAACATTTAAAGGCTGGGCACAGGAATAAAACTGTTAAATGAAACTGAGAAGGAACAAGGAGAAGGGCAAGAGAGCACTAGAAGAGCCTAGTCACAGGGCCAAAGGGAGAGTGTTTTTCACAAAGATGGTCAACATGTCAATGGTCAGTATCAAATGCTGCAAACTGGTAAGGGTGGAAGCTGAGCACAATGGATGGGGGGACAAGCAGGAGACAAGGAAATGAGGAGAGATGGTACGTCAATGCAGCTCCTGAGAAGTCTGGCCTAGAAGGAGGGGCAGGAGGTAAAGCAAAGGGGTAGTAGGGTTGGGGGAGATCAAGGAGCCACATAGGGCTTTTCAAGATCAAAGTCACAAGGAGCAGAGGCAGACACCAGAGAGGGAGAGGCTGAAGTTGTGGGAAAGAAGGCCCAGCAGAGTAAGGCTTCTAAGAAGGTGGAAGGAGATGGGATCCAGGGCACGGAGAGAGCGACTGGTTCCAACAGAGAGGGCTCTACCTCGTCCCCTGCTCCAATGAGGACGGGGCCCAGGCGGGTGTGGGAGTCAGTGGGAAGCGGAGGGCATTCTCCCCTGATGGCATCTGTTCTCTCAATTGAACAGGAGGCAAGATCTGCTGAAACCAAGAGATGGGAGAGTCAGGGGACTGAAGAATGAAGTGTGGCCAGTGCAACTTTCCAACAGGATTTGGTCTTGGCGCCTCTGTGGAGAACTTTTTGGAGAGATTTTAAGTACTTCAGGACAGCCATGAATCTTTACAGATCCACTTTCAAATGGAGACAGCTGGAGGAAAACAATCCCTAAGTTGATTCGAAAAGAACACAGGGGCTTACTGGGGCAGAAAATGTGTGCCTGGAGCAAGTGGCTGTCAGGGCTCGGGCCTGGCCTCTGCTGCTCGGCTGTTGGTGTCTTCACCTCAGCAAACACTGAGGAACTCCCCAGCAGAGAGCCACTGGAGAGGCCCCACTGTTGCCACTGACAGGATGATGCTCAGGCCACAGTAGAGTCCTGGTGTGTGGGCTGCTTCGAGGATGAACCCAATGATCCTGTCTCCTGCTTTTCACACCATGGGTCAAACCCTCCCCCATGTGGGGGCTGGGCCTTATGACTAACTTCTCATGAGGAGAATACCAGCAAAAGAGAGGGGAGGTCACTTCCAAGATGAAATGATGAAACACTGCTTCTGTCTCACGAGAACTCTCTCCTGCCCTCTCATTTGCCCACTCTGATGAATCCAGCTGCCACAGGGAGAAGCCTACATGGCAAGGAACCAAGGCTTAGCCAACAACTATTAGCTGGTCAACCAGCAGGGAGGAACCAGGACCGCAGTCCAACGCTCCACGAGGACCAGCATGCTGCCAGCAACCACCGGCATGGTCCTGGAAGCAGAGCCTTCCCTAGTGGAGCCCTAAGACAAATGCAGCCTTTGAAGGACTCAGAGCCAGAAGACCCCACTAAGCCACCCCTAGATTTCTGACCCACAGAAACTGTGAGATAATAAATTTGTGTTGTTTTAAGCTTTGGGGTCATTTGTTATGTAACAATACATAACAAAGACACACCACCAATTTGTCCCCCGCAGGAAGGCTGTGGGAGATATTTTTCTCAGGCCTTGGAATCAGGAACAGCAGTATTTCTCCTGAGTACATTATCTGCTATTTATCCCACGGAAACAATGAATCATTTAAGTGACCATGTTTTCTTCTTTGCTTTGGCTACTAGGAAGCTCGGAGCCAAATCGGCAACCACTTCTAGTCACAGTGCCAGACCAGAGGGATGCATTTTTTATCATTCGACCTTTCATTTCCCTTTGTGCAGATATATCTATGAATATGTATTTAATTACCTCTGTATGCTGTCAGAAGTTTGACGATACTAACAAATGTAGTATTTTTTTTAATAGTCCTTTAAACTTTTAGAGATACACACTGAAATTTGTATGGATGAAATATGTCTTAGATTTGCCTCAAAATATTCAGGGTAAAGAAGTAGATGGAATTACAGATGCAGCAAAACTAGCCACTAGGGGTATGGGTTTTTTTACAGTGGGTAATGGAAATATTCTACAATTAGACAATGGTAATGGTCATATAACTTTGTGACTATATTAAAAACCACTAGATTATATGCTTTTAAATGGTGAATTATATCTCTATTTTTAAAACAGGCCATTAGTTGGTAATTGTTGAAGATGGATGATGGATACATGGCGGTTAATTATGCACAGAGCTCTACTTATTTTCTGTGTTGTTGGAGTTTTCCTTAATAAAATGCTTAAAATCCTTCTGTATTGTGCTGACAGTGGCTCCCTTTAGTGAGGAGTGGGTAGTGATGGGGAGAGGCCACAGGCAGGGCTTCTGGAGTGCAGCTAGCATCCTACTGCTTGATTTGGGTGGGGCAACATAGTGTCCTTGATGGTGATGCACACTTACGACCTGTGTGCTTTTGAGCATGTATGTTATACTGCAACAAAGAGCACCCTGTGAAATCCCAGAAACTTATATAAATAGCCTCCTATCCCTTCTAGAACAAGACACACAGAACACACCTAAAATAGTGCTCTAAACCAGGACTACCTAAGGGAGGTACTGATTACAATGGCTTTTGAACCCAAGTTTTCTTTCCAGGCTCCAATGAGATCGCCAAGAATTCGGTGTCCTGAAAAGGCAAATATTTTAAACAGCAGGTTAGGTCTAAACACCACTTTATACATCATACTTTGGTAACAGACCTCTTATAAATGTCCATAACACTTTGTATTTCCAAACCTCCCAGCACCAGGCTGTAAGTGACCTCATACCTGCGTGGAGTTGGTAACAGAGGCCAGCTGCAGGTACTCAGAGTTTCCCCAACCAAAGAGGCCTCCATCAGCAGACACAGCCAGGCAGCAGTCACCGTAGGTGGCAACCTGGACAGCGTTCACTCCAGCAAGGTCTCCGCCCAGCTTGGTGGGCATGCTGGTGATATTGTAGTGACCCAGACCTAATACAATGGAAAATCATGTTACTTACTTTTAATTATTTATTCTTTTAACAAAAACACTTATATAGACTTACTGTGTGCCAGGCACAGTTTTAAGCACTTTACAAACACCAACTAAGAAACCCTCATCAGTCCCTCTGCACGCTCTACAACTTCCTTCTCCAGGTTCTCGTAAAGAAAAAACATAGTAGTAATTGTGTATTTTTTAAACCCTTGAAATTTTCTGTCTGATTCAAGTTAGAAATCTTTGCAAGGTGAAACACCACTCACTACACAGTGAACCTATTGGACCCCCCAGACCCTATTAGGATACATATACAGAATATTGTAACAAGCAGTTTCTAACATACTCTTGGGCTTGCCAGAAAATAAAGGCAATACGTAAGGGCCCATCCCACCCCAACTCCCCAAATCCCCCCCAAAAATAACAGTGAACTGAAACTGACAGACTGGCGTGGTAAAGAGGAAAGGACAGACCTGCCCCAAGGACAAATGTCGCCATCAGCCCTGTGCGCAGGGTAGCCCCGGGCAGCCGGCCAAGGCAGAGCACTCAGCCACAGACCCTGAGTAAACCAGGCTTCCTCCAAGTCAAAACCTACTAAACACATAAGCAAAGATGCCACAATGAGTGAGAGAAAACTGAACCAATGAACAATCGATTTATACCCTCCAGACTTCACACAGGAGAATTCAGATCTACAAAATAGGAAATAACTCTGTATGCAATGCTTCCAGAAATAAAAGCGTGAATAGGAGACTGCCAAATACGGCCAGGTAAACTTGAAAAGGAAGCAATGAAATGAAAAAATAGAGTTCAAAGGCAAAACTCAAACGGAAGGACAGAGAGGCTAGTCACAATCTAGTCATAATCTGGGAGAATGCTATCACTGATAAAGGGTGCAATGCTATCAATGATAAAGGACACAGATAAAGTATAAAGAATCCTAAAAATCAGTAGGAAAAAGACAAGTAAGTCAACAAAAATGGGCAAAGACACCATGTACATTTCAGAGAAAAAAAACCAAGCCTGTCCAATAAACGTATAAAAAAGATGGTCACTCTCAAATGGTAATTAGAAAAATGCAAATTCAAAACCTCAATGACATACTACTTCACATTCACCAGACAGGCAACAAGTGTTAGGTGGCTAATACCAAGCCCTGGCCAGGCTGTGGAAGAGCACCCTGCTGCTGTGGGGGTCCCCTGTTACAACTGTGCTGGAAAACAACCATTTGACTACATGTGCATACCCTACAACTGGCTTCTATTGATGGACTCCTCACTACAGCTCCTAAACTCTTGAACACATGTACAAGGAGACATATGGATGGCCACAGAAGGACAGACTATTGTAGAACAAAAAGTTACAAGCCATCCTAATATCTATTGACAGGAAAATGAATAAATTGAGTTATATTCCATGGCAGACTATCAGACAGCCATAAAAATGAATGACCCTTACTATGCTGGATGGACAATGACTTCAATGGGGCATGCGGGGAGACTCAATAATATGGGTGAATGTAGTAAACAAAATGTTTTTCATGTGAAACCTTCATAAGAGTGTATATCAATGATACCTTAGTTTAAATAATTACATATAAAAAATAAATGAATGAACCACATTCAGCAAGGAAGCAGGATACAAAAGCAACACCCAAAAATCAACTGCTTATTCTGACAACGAACAATCCAAAAATGAAAACCAAGCAAACACCTCTATTTACAGTAGCATTCAGAAGAAAAAATACCTAGGAACTAACATATCATATCCAAAGAGGTGAAAGACTTGTACAATGAAAACTACAGAACACTGCTGAAGGAAATTAAAGAAGATATAAATACACAGAAAGACATCTTAGGTTCATAGACTGGAAGATTTAATATTGCTAAGACGTTAATAATACTCAGAGTAATCTACATTCAAGTAATCCCCATCAAAATCCCAACAATGTCTTTTGCAGAATGGAAATAACTCTTCCTAAAATCCAAATGGAATCTCAAAGGACCCTAAATAGCCAAATGACCTCAAAAAAGAACAGCCAGGCCAGAAGTAAAGCCTTGCACATATAGTCAGATAATTTTTGACAAGAGATACAAGACCATTCAATGGGGAAAGGGCAGCCTTTGTAACAAATGGTGTTGGGAAAAACTGGCTATTGGCTATCTATCCTGGTCTGTTGGTTTATGTGCCTGACTTTATGCTAGTACTTTTTGATTAATGTACCTTTTTAGTAAGTTTTGGAATCAGGCAGTGTGAGTCCAATGTTATCATTACCAAAGAAACACACATTTAAAAAACTGGAATAGCGTCTTACTACGCTGATGGACAGTGACTGCAATGGGGTATGGGGGAGACTTGATAATATGGGTGAATATAGTAACCACAATGTTTTTCTTGTGAAACCTTCATAAGAGTGTATATCAATGATACCTTAATAAAAAATAAAATAAATAAAAATAAATAAACTGGCATAGTAATTAAATTAGCTCACTTAAATATTTTACTTACTAGAGGGGTTAAGGGCAAAGTAGAACTTCTATACATCACTAATACAGTATAAATGGTAAAATTTTTGGAACATAATTTAACAACAGATTCTGAAAATCATAAAAATATTCTAATTCTTTGACTCATTCCTGGGAATTTGTCCTAGGGCAATAAATCCAAATGAAAGAAAAAGCTATGTGTGTATATATGAAAAATGTTCTCTCTTCCCAATGTCTACTGTAACCTCTCCCCAAAAAGAAGTATGCCTTCTGACAACAGGGTAATGATTGGTAATTTTTTGATAAATGATTAATTTACACTATGGTAATTTGATACTGTATCATACAAATATTAAAAACATAACTGTAATTGTACCAAGAGGGAGAAATGTTTTATGTAAACTTGAATGATAAAACAAGTATATAAAAGACTTCTATGCTATTACTATGATATAAAAGATGTACACATATGAACAAGGACTGGAAGAAAACAGGTAACAGTGAACAAAGATGACTGGTAGCAATGGCAGGATTACTGAGGATTCATACAAGACTTAATTTCAAAGGCCTTCCTTTCAAACAAATATCAAAAGCCAAAGATTAAGTATAGCAGGCTGATAAAGTTTATCCCTCATTCCTCCTCCTTTAAACATACTCTTCTCCAAAGTTAAAATTGAGCTCCTCATTTGTGGAGCACCTCAGGTGGCACCTGCAAACTCTGTTACTGGGGGAGTCTCTAATCCTCTCCAACCTTTATTGGATATTTCCATGGGAACAGGGAGAGGTGGGGGAGGAAAGTGAGGGACACATAGAACAGCATGCTCAGGAAGTGACAATAGAGGTTAAGAGTTAAATCACGGAATGTGGGTTCCAGCGCGAGAGCCCACAGCTCACAGCTCCATCCTGCTCCATCCTGAACCATCCTGAGGAAGTGAAAGGCTTGCTACCTGTTTGCCCATCCGCGCCCCATCCACAGGAATAGACCTCTCCTTTATCCGTTAGGAACATACTATGGTCCTGACCACAAGCGACCTGTCAAACAGAGGGGAAATCCTTAGAAACCCAGTATCCCAGGCCACAGTCCCAAAACTTGGCTCCATTCCCTACTGCTCCCAAGCAGAGAGGGCCCAGTCCAGGCAGGCTGCCCATACTACCTCCACATCCAATTTTCTCAATCCACACCTGCCCAGCCCTTGTCCCCACTGCACTGGCACTGTCCTTGCTACCATACAGTGCCAGGGGTCCTGAGGGGCAAGCCCAAGAGCCCCTCCCCACCTCTCCATCCCTGAGGAACCTCTCCCTCTTCCAGTACTCTCTTCTGCCTCCTGTCATGTCCAGTCTCTGTCACCAGCTCAGCCTCTGCTTCATGCCCCTCAGTGCTGGACTCCTTCTCCAGGGACTGTCTCTGGCCCTTTCTCTCCCACTCACACTTCCTGGGAAGCTGCCTGCATCCATTCCCAAGGCTTTCCCGGTCACCTCTACACGCTTCTCTCCAGTCTCAACAACTGCTGAGTTCCAACCTATTTTTCATCACCTCCTCCCCAACCCTGCTCCACACCATGGCCAAAGTAGCCTTTCTGAACTAATCATGGTTTGGCTGTCACTCAGCCCCCAACTCTCATGAGGAGGAAGTCTAACCTCCTTACCAGGGCACACGAGACCCTGCATCGTTCACTCCCAACCTGTCTCCCATCTATCCCACCCCACCTGGGCAAGCACAGCAAACTCCAGCCACACTGCACGCTCTCAGCATGCTACAGCCTTCAGGCTGCTCCCTCACCTCTGCCATAAAACCTTTCTTACCACCCACCCCAATTTATCTGATAGATTCCTCTGCCACTTCCTCCACAATGCCTTCTCTCCCTTCCCTTCCACCCCTGGTAGACTTAACAATTCCTTCTGGTGCTCTCAGAGCACTTTCTGCATGTATCCTTTTACATTTTAAATATTTATTATTAAGTACCTACCATGTGCCAGGCACTGCACCAGGGATGGGATAAAATGATGAGCAAAAGAAAGCAGCCTGGAACACACACAGCAGTGTTGTGCCATGACACAGCTAGCTTTTTTTTTTTTAATAAGGTATCATTGATATACAATCTTATGCTCAGGTTTCACATGAGCAACACTGTGGTTACTACATTCCCCCCACATTAACAAGTTCCCACCACATACCCCTTAACAGTCACTGTCTGTCACAGCTTTTCTAACCTGTCTCTCTTACTAGAATACTACCCTCCCAGACCTTATATTTTGGACCCCATGTCTAGTATAAATCCTGGCCTACACTAGGCAGGCAATCATTTTAACTTTAGAATGTATTAATGCAGAAAATCCCCTAACAAATCTGCGTAACCCCACCCAGCTTTCACCCTCTCAAAAGCAGGTAGCAAGACCAGTGGCTCTCAGCCCATCTCTTACCTGGACCACCTGTCCATCGAAGTCCTGCATTCTATGGACTTTGTGGCTTTCACTAGAGCCGAGAGCAATTTGGAGAGAAGCAAGAGCTACGTCATGGTCCTGGGAAGCACTGTGCAGTTCTATCCTCCCCGGGCCTCCCCCATGCACATAGAATAACTGTTAGGGAAACTCACAAGGTCAAATATAAGGTAGAGGCAGTCTTAGGCATGAAAGTAAAACAAAACATAATCTTTTGGTGATTTTAATATGATGCCAGAGTGGAGACTGGTGTTTAGACCCAACAGCATAATGTGAGGACCTAGAGGGAAACTTCTTCAAAGACTAAAATTTTTTAAACTAATCAATCTGGTAGAAATATGAAATTAACTCAGAGGTCTATGCATCACAATCAATGCTCATCTGCCCTCCCACTCACCAAGCTAAGGTATGCAGCTCAACCTGAAGGAAACAATACTGTCCACAGCCTTCGGGGGGGTTCTCACCACCCCTCTCTGGCATGAGGACCCTTGCAGTTCACTGCTCTGAGTAATCAGTCAAGAAATGTTAACTGCTTAACACAATTTGGGTAAGGGGTATTCCTTTGGGAACTCACCTGTAAATTTCATTTTCGACCACCTTTCTTCCACACTGCCCATAGGCATTGTTTCCCAGGCTAAAGACTAGAACATAACACCACCAATTAAATCAGTTCTGCAGGTTCCTGGGATCCCAGAACATCAGGACTGTAAGGGGGTCGCAAAAGTGGTCCTGGTCCATCACTCCCCCACCCGCCACTGGTGTCCTTCCCCACCATTCCCAGCCTTGCAGGCATGCTGGGCTCCAGACCCGCACACCAGCCGGGGTTCCTTCTGCCTTCCCCTCAGGATCCTAGTCTGCCTCTTGGGAATTCCACAGCACAAGTTCAGCATTTCCTGGCAAGGCCCTAGCACCCTCATTCCCTGTACCTGTCTCTAGGTTACCCTCAATGCCAAATCCCCTCTTTAAAGAGTTCGCTTTTTCCTACGAAGCACACTTAGCCAGAAAGTGAAATTTGAAAAACGTAGTCAAGTCAGCCTTTCCCTGGAAATGACCGCTCTTCTGGAGAGAGTCAGTGTTAACTAGAAGCCTGGACTCTGAAAGCCCCCACTCCTTGGGAGAAGGGTTAGCAAACAGGCTTTCAGCACAACAGAAAAGGCTGTTCACACACTGCCTGGGTCAGTGACTTCCTGGCAAAGTGAGTAGGAGGCCTTGACGAGGCTGCCTGGTGTGCGCTATCACACTGTAAATCCCAAGACTCTCCGAGAACCGCAGAGAGCAGAGAACACGTAAGAGTTGACAAGGCCTGCCCAGTACAGCTCTCTTGAGCCATCCTGCTGACTGACTCGGGAGCCAATGGCTTCACTAATTAGATGAACCCACCTATCCCAGACAGATGGCCCAATGGCAAGAAAGTGGTCCCCACTCCTCCATCAACCTTGGACGAGTCAAGTTACCTCCTTCGCCGTCTGTCAGGACGAGAGAGTGGGCTCTGCCGCAGGAGACCTGCAGTACCCGTGTCTCCTGAGGTCTGTCCAGGGGCAGTGGGATGGGCGAGGGCTCCAAAACATACTCGTATCCCCTCGCTGAAACCAAATGATCAGGTTCACGGCACATGACACTGACTGGGAGCCACAGCACTTGCAACATTAGAAGTCATACCGCCCAAACCCCACACTGGTACACAGAGATCAAAATGACCTACTCAAGGCATAAGTGAATAGCAGAGCTCAGACTAGAAGCCCAGACTCCAATTCCCAACCACCGCACCCCACTGCCTCCATTGTACTTCAGATAATCGGAAAGCACACACAGTATTACTGAAGAATCCCTTCACATGTCACTTAATGCCATTTAGGTTTTCAAGGAAAGTAACAGCATTTTCCTCAGTAAGGTTAATACCACTTATATTAGAAGGAGGCAAAGAGAATATGGAGATGAATTTGCTGCATATCCATTAAATCTCTCCAGAATGATAAATCAGAAACCATTAATCCAGGATGTCTTTAAGGAGAAAAACTGGCTGGGAGGACAGAGGCAGACAGCAGACTTTTCACCACATATCCTACTGTGCCTTTAGGTTTCTGAAGTATGCAATTCTAAAAAGAAATTCTTAATATTTAAATAAGCAAGTATGGGGAAAAGTTTTCTAGAAGTCACTCTGAAGAAGAAACTGACTGTTCTTTATAACCTATTGGAGAAGCCAGAAAGTTCTATGTAGGGATCCCTCTCCTACATGTTAAACAATGAGCTAACGAATATTTATTACAGAGGCTGGAGTTCAGGAGATGTGCAAATGCAACAGCACTCAACCTGTTCCCACTAAAGGCCCCTCCCTTTCCTCCTATGAATCCCATGTTGAAAATCTGTCTACAAATAAATGGCATTATTACTGCTATGACAATACACTTGCCCATCTGCATTCATCAGTGACTGAAAAAATATTCAAAGGGAGCTTTTGATCCCCATGGATAACTGGTTTATCACAATGAGAGGATGTGATTCTAGGCAAAACCAAAGAAACTGCACAATGTTTTAGCTTAAACAGCCTTATCAGTTGAAAGTACTTTAAAATACTGATGAGTGACTCACATCCCCCATTACTCTCTGCATAGACGCCTAAGGGCCTGGGAGGCAGTAAATATATAACACTTAAAGGGAATCTGGCTCTAAATGCAACAATAAATGGAACTGAAATACAGAGGACAGAGGTTCATGGTAAATGGCATCACAGGGATGCACTCAGCAAACGCCAGACTGGACAATTCCACAGGATACACGGTATTTCCTCAATTAACCAACTTCAAGGAAAAAAGACTAAAATAGACTTAAAAGACTTTTAAAAGTCTAAACAACTAAATGCAATGTCTAGACCTTACCTGGATCTTGATTCAAACAAAATTTTAAAAATAAAATGAAAATCTAATGACATTTATAAGACAACTGGCGATCTGAACACTGATTGGACAGTTGATGTTGTTTAAGAATTATACTGTGAATTATTTTTAGCTATGAAAATGACCCTTTTTCTTTTTTGTGGGTCATTTTTTTTAGATACACACTGAAATATTTATGAATGAAATTAATGTTGGGGTTTACTTAAAATTGTTAAAGGGTTAGGGTGAATGAATAAAACAAGATTGTCATGAATTGATCGCTGAAGCCAGTAATAGGACATGGGATTCATTATACTACTCTATTTCTGTATATGTCTAAAATCCCTAATAAAAGGTATGAAAAATGTAATGTGGCATCCTACAGCTAATAAAGACTTCAATACTGCCTTATAAAAGAATTCAGGTATAAAATTAAGTGAAAAGGGACAGAAAACAATATACTATGATCAGAATTAAATTAAATATATTTTCATATGAATGAGAAAACAAAAAAAATTAAAAGAAAGGTATGCTGAGTATGTAGTTCAGGGTAATTTCACCCTTATTTTAAAATTGTTTCTCATTATTCTTATAATACTTTTTGGATAATGTCTACATTTTAAAATGACATTCTATATAATTTCTAACATTTTTACAATCCAAGTTTCAAGCCTCCATTTTAATTTTTTTCCCACACCATGTTCCAGGTACTGCAGAGTATCTCAAGTTACCTCCAGCTGAGAAAGAAAGGTCATCTTTGGGGGCCGAAAAGGAACATCTTTACTTATCAGCCAATGTCCTTCTGCCTAAAGGTTCAATATTACTACCCAAGAGGCTGAAAAACAGTCTAGTCCAGATGGCTTCAAACAACATCCCTTGAGGACTCCAACTATTTTGTTGCTACAGTTTCGTTTATGAAACATTTTTGAAAACCAATCATAGCAGAGAAGCCAAGGTGAGAATGCTCACTTTTGTCTTTCTGGCTCCTGTGAAATCCAAGTTGAGAATCTTTGTTGAGTCCCATACCCCAAACTTTCGTAACATCCTTGGTTTTAGAGGACAGCAATGTGAATCCATAGCCGCAAGCAGCAGATGAAATCTGAAAAAGAGTGCCTATGAAGTAGTAACTGGTTTGTGATATCAAGTTTTTTGGCAATAAATGACAGGCTGTTTTACCCAATCAAAGAACACGTTTTATTAATATGGCCAATAACACTTTTTGACCAATAACCATGCGTTAAGTGTTTGATACGGATTAGTTCATTTAATCTTCACAAACACCCTATGAACTAGTTGTCCCCATGATCCTCATTCACTAAGACATAGTCTAGCACAGTAGTTAAGTTGAAGACTGCCTTCATTTGAATCTTGACCTACTGTTACCAGCTGTGTGACTCAAGTCACAGTAAGAACAGCAAGCTTTATAGCATTAACTTGACCTATTCCCACCCACCTCAGTTCTGCAGTAGCCCTGAAAACCAAGATTCACGATTATGATGAGTGCAGTGTGACAGCCACTACAGGAAGAACAGGAGTGGAACAACTTCAAAGCTACATTCCCAGAGAATTCTTACTTGCTCTGTCTAGTGGTTCCCTGGAAGACCCTATTCACATGGCTTTATTTATTTGACCTAACCCAGTTATCACCCAATGCAAACAGCCTTTTCCCCAGGGATGTTTCCTCAGAACAAGCAGAGGTTAATGATGAATATTGTAGCTGTCCAAGGTGGTAGATAATGGTTGGAGCAAAAAAAATAGGTTAACTAAGAAGCTCTCAACCAATTTGACCTGACGTCTATAGAACACTACACCTAAACAGTAGGATGCACATACTTTTCAAGCAAACATGGAACACTGATTCTACAGCACAGATCCTATGCCAGGCTATAAAACAATGGTTCAATACATTTAAAAGGACTGAAACTAAACAAAGTATGTTTGCTAACTACAAGAAAATTAAACTGGAAATCAACAAATAAAGAATTTAGGGAAACCACATACATTTGGAAATTAAACTCTTCTAAATAATTCATGGGTCAAAGAAGAAATCACAAAGGACACTGCAAATACTTTAGGGTGAATGAAGACAAGTTTTTAAAATTTAATTAGTACTATAAGAACTCTTCCTACAAAGAAAATGCCAGATCCAGATGACTTCACTGGTGAATTCTACCAAATATTTAAATATCAAATAATACCAATTCTTGATGTAGCTTTACAGAAACTCATTCTATGAGGCCGGTAATACCCTGACACCAAAACCAAAGACATCACAAGGAAAAAATCCTCAACAAAATATCAGCAAACCAAATCCAGCAAAATATAACACGGTTTAGTCACCAACAGCAAGTGGAGTTTAATCCCAGATTGCAAGGTTGGTTTAATTTCCAAAGATCAACTAATATAATTAATGTATTAACAGAATATAGGACAAAAAATACATGATCCTCAACAGACACAGAAAAAGCATTTGACAAAATCTAATCCCTGTTCATGATTTTAAAAAAGAAACTCTCAACAAACCAGGACAAGACGGGTACTTCCTCAACTTGCAAAAGACATTTATGAAAAACATACAGCTAATGTCATACTTAAAGGTGAAAGATTAAATGCTCTCTAAGATCAGGAACAAGACAAAGGTGCCACATCAATTCAACACTTTACTGAAGGTTCTACCCAGTACAGTCAGGCAAGAAAAATAAAAGGTATCCACACTGGAAATGAAGAGGTAAAACTATCTTTATTTACAGACAACCAGACAGCATGATCTTGTATGTAGAAAGTCCTATGGAATAGACAAAAATCTATAGAATAAACAAGTACAGCAAAATCACAAAATACAAAGTCAATAAACAAAAACTAATTGTGTTTCTATATACTAGCAATGGATACTACAAAAATAAAACTAAGAATACAATTCATTTCAAATTAGCATCAAAAAGAATAAAATGCTTGGGAATAAATTTAACAAAGTGCAAGACTTGCATACTGAAAACTACAAAACATAGTTGAGAGAAATTAAAGACTTACCTAAATGGGGAGATATTCCCATGTCCATAGATTAGAAGACTCAAAATTGTTTAGATGGCATTTGTACCCAGATTGATCTACAGATTCAACATAACCCCTATCAAATCCCAGAAGTATTTTTGCAGAAATTGACAAGGTAATCTTAAAATTTGTGTAGAAGAGCAAAGATCCAGAATAGTCAAAACAATTTTTAAAAACAAGAACAAAGTTGGAAGACTTACACTTCCTAATTTCAAAACTTACTTTGAAGCTACAGTAATCAAGAGAGTGTAATTTTCACATAAGAATAGACATACAGATCAATGTAACACAATTGGGAGTTCAAAATAAACTCTTTCATTTACTATCAACTTATTTTCCACAAAGCCCCAAGACAATTCAATAAAGGAAGGATAGTAGTCTTTTCAACTAATGATGCTGTAACTGTTGGAAATCCACATGCAAACAGACCAATACCCCACATCATACACAAAAATCAACTCAGAGGATTGGCTCAAAGAACTGACTGTAAGAACTAAATCTTGAAGCGGCTAGAAAACAGGAAAATCATCTTGTGATCTTGGATTAGGCATATTTCTTAGATATGTCAAAAGCATGATCTACAGCAGCGATCACAAACTCATCAATCGAATTTTATTAAAATTAAAAACTTGTTCTTCAAAAGTCACTATCAAAAAGAAAAGGTGTGGCCTGGCAGAAAATACCCGCACGCTAATGGACCTATAGAACCAGAATACATAAATAACACTTACAACTCAATCACTAAGAAGTCAATCCAACTTTTCATTCATCTGGAGCTTGAATTCCCTTTCCTCTCTCCCCTTTTCAATTAAAAGATCATTTATCCTTGACATATAAATCAGAAGCCAACCTGGTGAAATCTGCTTCTTTTTCATCCCCCACCAAGATTTCCACAACTTTCCCCAAGCAAGAACCTATCCTAAGCATCCATTTTTGCTCTTCTGAATGTTGACTTCTAAGTTAAGCCGCCCTCCGGTAGCTGTCGTTCGCTGTCATCTTTACAATCTCACTCAGAAGCCTCTTGTGCAACTATTCTTGAGTGGGCCGTTTATCCTTCCTCTTTCATCCTTTAACTGCTTCCGTTAACATTTCCTTTCTGAGTTGTTCACGGACTTCAGTCGGCCCACATTTTCTCCAACCTTTTGAAATCTGCTTTCCTAACAGGAGAATTTCTCAAACCAGACAAGTTCCTGAGTGCGAATCCTACTGTACGTACACCTATGGGGGCCTTGGACCTACCCTTTAACTCTCTGAGCTTCCCCAGTAACTGTGGGGAATGACCGACTCCCGGGGTGATGTGCGAATGACCTAAGGCGAGGAGACAACCCGGGACATCTCAGCCGCTCGGTTATTGTTAGCAGCTCCCTGAAGCCGCTTGACGGCAGTCATCCCCGAAGTCTGACCACCCATCGTCGCCACCTCCCCGAAGTGGGCCGAGTGCCGCGGAGAGGGGCGGCGAGGGTCGGGGTAGGGAGGGAAGGAGCTGCGGCCCGCACCTTCTGGTCCAGCTCCAGGCGGTAGGGCACAGGCTGGATCCTGCGGCGCGGCCGCGACCCGGCGCTGGGCCCGGGCCCGGCGCTGGGCAGCACGAAGGAGGGCACGCCCAGCGCCCCCGAGAAGCTGAAGCCCCACACGAAGATGCGGTCGGTGCGGGCCGCGCGCTCGCCCACGTACTGGAACACGGGCGCGTCCGCCTCCTGCCGGCTCCGCGAGCGCTCAGACGCCGTCCAGTGCCCGCGCCCCGGCCCCGGCCAGCTCAGCCGCCACCCCAGCCGAGCCGCGGCCGCCAGAGCTGCCAGCGCCATGCCCCTGCTCCACGCCTCAGAGGCTGCTGGCCGCCGCCATCTTTCGTGACCTTTGACCCCACGCCCCGGCGGAAGAGCCCGTGGCCACGCTTACTACTGGCTGAAGGTAAAAGCGCTGAGGGCGGACAATGGCTCGGGGGGAGGGGTGGGGGAGGCTGGGAGCCGAGTGAGCCGGCTGTGGGACTCAGGCCTGGCCCTGCCCTTTAGTGCGCGACCCTTCTCCGAGCTGCAGCAGCCGCCTGCAGCCACGTCCCTTCCCGCGCAATGCACGTTTCCTGAGCATCTTCCCGGCTCAGAAGGGTGCAGGGTGCTAAAGTTTCGCAAAGCCCTTTTGCTGCTTGCCTATACTCAGCTCCAGTGTAGTGGTGTCCCCCCGGCCCCTCGTCATTTCTTCCCTGACCTTGTGGCAGACATCCTCTGCCAGACCACTCAGTCCGGGCTCCACCCTCAGTGACTCGCTGAGGTCGGCGCTCGCAGCCCCAAGGCCTGCAGCGATGCGCTGCGGTCTTCAGTGCATCATCCTCCCCAGCGTCACCGCACACCCCTCAGCCCGTCACTCCTCTTGGGTCAGATGGCTTTACTTGTAATTTCTGAACCCCAGGTCTGTTTCAGCCCTCCCTGCTTTGCCCTCCTCGAATGCCCTTCCCACTGCCCGCCTTGTCCTGTGGATTTCTGGTAAAGTCCTATCCATCTTCTAAGATCTAGCTCGAGCACCCCTTTTGAAGTTAAGTGGAGGCAGGAACTTCATTCCGTTCATTCAGACTGTCCTCACCGGTTTTGTACTACAGCATTGCAGCCAGAAAAGAGATGCCCTCCTAAATGACCTCGGTTCTTTGCCCCTGGGTTCTAGTCCTGACTCTGCTACTGACATGCTACATGGCCTTGGGAAGTTGTTTCCCTTCTCTGGATCTCCCTCCAAAGTGAAGGGATTAAAAAAAAAAATACAGGAAATGGATTTTTTGAAATAAATGAGGTGGTTGGACTTTTTGACCTGTAGGATCTCTTGCAGCCCATTATGGTTCATGATGGACATTCCAAATACAAGTCCCAAATGCAAACTTCCTTCTTCCCTCCCTTGCTTCTTTTCTCTCCTCCTCTTTTTATTGCTTGATACCTGGAACTAATCCAGTTTAACCAATTCTCAAAACCTGTTCAAACTCTTGTTGTCCTGGAATGTGCCTGTATCCAGTCTGCGAAACATGTCTTGACCATGCTGTAGTGAAATATGGTTGATGTTTTACCATTCTGTGGGGCTGTGTTATAGAAGGTAATCAGGAAAACTGATTGATAGGCTCTGGTAGCCATAAGGCTGCTCTTCAAAGGCCTCCAACCACAGGGAACATAATTAACCAAAGCTATGAAATCAGGAGTCTGCTGGGCTGTGAAATCCATCATCTGTGTGCACTGAGGTCAGGCTTCCCTTGGACCCATCCCAACAACTGAGTGGAGTCAGGGATAGACACTCAGGCTGACCTGTTCCTGGAAGACATGGATCCTTCTTGGGCTCAAAGACTCCCCAGTGGCCTCACCAAGCCTTCCTTAGACCACACAGCATTGTAGGACATTGTTACCCAGCCTCCCCTCTTCCTCTCCCTCATTGAGAGTCAGACTTGAACTGTGTCCTTGATGGCCCAGAGCAGGCAACAAAGAGTGGATCTGGGCTGAGAGGCACTAAATTGATATCTGACAGAAGTGGAGGATGTGAGAAGGGGGCTTTACTTTGTGAAATTAGTGGTAGTCAAGTCTTGGAAACCAGATTTTTTAGCTATTTCCTCCCTTGCATGAACAGGTATAAGAGAGAATCCAGTGAGACTGTTACTCTCAAGAGATGTTTGATCCCTAAGCAGTTCTGCCAAGCCCAAGGCCAGCTGCTGTTAGAAGGGAAGCAAAAATTCTGTTTCTAGAATGTTCTGTTTGAGAAAATCTTCCATGCACAGGGCTGGTAGGTGTGTCTAAAAGGGTAGAAAGCTGAGACTTTCCTGAGTTTACTGATTAGGTTTTATAGATTGTTTTATCCCTCCTTCCTAATGAATGATTTTTTGTGTTTTTTTTGATGGGATTATCTTTTTAATAAGCTTTTGATAATTTGAGAGTATGTCAAAACACAGAAAGTTAATAAGTTTCTTCAGTGATTAAAAAAAACTGGTGTCTGGCAGAATATATCTGTTTGAATAGGAATACAACTCATAATGTAACTTTACTCTCTTTTTTTATATTGTCTAAGTACAACTTGCAGTAAAGGATTTATAAACTTTTTGAAAAATTAAATTTCTCAATGTTTAGTCGACTTTGTCTGTCTTAACACATTATATTGCTCTTAAAATTGTTATCTGTATGTATTATAAACCAAGATAAATAAGGTTCATTTCAATCAGAATGGCTTTACTTATGGATAAAATTTTTATTTTTTTATTTTTTCATATGCTGGCATAAGAAAAAATTTTACTACAAAGTAAACTTAAATGACCTTCTCAATTGAATCAGAAAAAGCATTTGGCAAATGTCAATACCCTTTCATAATAAAAATACTCAACAAAGTGGGCATAGAGGGAAACTATTTCAACATAATAAAGGCCATATATGAAAAACCCACAAGGAACATCATGCTCAATGGTGGAAGACTAAAGCTTAATCTCTAAAATTTGGGAAAGGCTAAAGATACCCCCTTTCACCATTTCTTTTTTTTTTAATTTAATTTTGGTGTCATTAATGTACAATTACTTTAACAACATTATGGTTACTGGACTCCCCTCATCATCAAGTCCCCCTCACATACCCCATTACAGTCACTGTCCATCAGTGTAAAAAGATGATATAGAATCATTACTTGTCTTCTCTGTATATACAGCCTTCCCCGTGTTCTCCGACCCCTACTACATTATGTGTGCTAATCGTAATGCCCCTCTTTCCCCGTTATCCCTCCCTTCCCCCCATCCTCCCCAGTCCCTTTCCCTTTGGTAACTGCTAGTCCATTCCTAGGTTCTGTGAGTCTGCTGCTGTTCTGTTCCTTCAGTTTTTTCTTTGTTGTTATACTCCACAGATGAGTGAAATCATTTGGTACTTGTCTTTCTCTGCCTGGCTTATTTCACTTAGCATAATACCCTCTAGCTCCATCCATGTTGTTGCAAATGGTAGGATTTGTTTTCTTCTTATGGCTGAATAATATTCCATTGGGTATATGTACCACATCTTCTTTATCCATTCATCTACTTATGGACACTTAGGTTGCTTCCATTTCTTGGCTATTGTAAATAGTGCTGCGATAAACATAGGGGTGCATCTGTCTTTTTCAAACTGGGCTGCTGCATTCTTAGGGTAAATTCCTAGAAGTGGAATTCCTGGGTCAAATGGTATTTCTATTTTGAGCATTTTGAGGAACCTCCATACTGCTTTCCACAATGGTTGAACTAGTTTACATTCCCACAAGCAGTGTAGGAGGGTTCCCCTTTCTCCACAACCTCGCCAACATTTGTTGTTGTTTGTCTTTTGGATGGTGGTGATCCTTACTGGTGTGAGGTGATATCTCATTGTGGTTTTAATTTGCATTTCTCTGATGACTAGTGATGTGGAGCATCTTTTCATGTGTCTGTTGGCCATCTGAATTTCTTCTTTGGAGAAGTGTCTGTTTAGCTCTTCTGCCCATTTTTTAGCTGGCTTATTTGCTTTTTGTTTGTTGACGTATGTGAGCTCTTTATTTAATTTAGAAGTCAACCCCTTATCGGATATGTCATTTATGAATATATTCTCCCATACTGTAGGATGTCTTTTTGTTCTACTGATGGTGTCCTTTGCTGTACAGAAGATTTTTAGTTTGATATACTCCCACTTGTTCATTTTTGCTTTTGTTTCCCTTGCCCGGGGAGATATGTTCATGAAGAAGTTGTTCATGTTTATGTCCAAGAGATTTTTGCCTATGTTTTCTTCTAAGAGTTTTATGGTTTCATGATTCACATTCAGATCTTTGATCTATTTTGAATTTACTTTTGTGTATGGGGTTAGACAATAATCCAGTTTCATTCTCTTACATGTAGCTGTCCAGTTTTGCCAACACCGGCTGTTGAAGACACTGTCATTTCCCCATTGTATATCCATGGCTCCTTTATTGTATATTAATTGACTATATATGCTTGGGTTTATATCTCTGGGCTCTCTATTCTGTTCTACTGGTCTATGGGTTTGTTCTTGTGCCAGTACCAAATTGTCTTGATTACTGTGGCTTTGTAGTACAGCTTGTGAATGGAACTGTTTTCCTGATTTCTCTTTTCTGCTAGTTCATCATTGGTATATAGGAATGCAACAGATTTCTGTGTATTAATTTTGTATCCTGCAACTTTGCTGAATTCAGATATTAGATCTAGTAGTTTTGGAGTGTATTCTTTAGGGTTCTTTTTGTACAATATCATGTCATCTGCAAACAGGTACAGTTTGACTTCTTCCTTGCCAATCTGTATGCCTTTTATTTCTTTGTGTTGTCTGACTGCCATGGCTAGGACTTCCAGTGCTATGTTGAATAAAAGTAGGGAGAGTGGGCATCCTTGTCTTGCTAATGAATGTTTTTAAGTAAATGTCTATGTGACAATATTTGGCAAAGACTTCATTTCATTATAATCGGCGAATGAGGTTTGGACGCTGAGCTAATCTATAACCAAGGCAAAATTTTTGGTGGCTATCACCACCTACCAAAAACAACCTGAGTTGTACGGGACTATTTTGGGTTATTTGGTTAAGCTGTACATCTATCATGTAAATAGTATGAGATTAATAGTAACAGAAAGGTCTATGGAGTTAGTTTGCTTTATTAACTGTGTAGGAAGGCTTGAAGAAAGATGACACATTTAGATCAGCCAGCTGTTCACTCAGGGCATACTGTGAAAACCAGCAGGCCTCCATGATGCAGTTTTTTTTTTTGTATCATTAATCTACAATTACATGAGCAACATTATGGTTACTAGACTCCCCCCATCATCAACTCCCCACCACATACCCCATTACAGTCACTGTCCCTCAGCATAGTAAGATGCTATAGAATCACTACTTGTCTTCTCTTTATATACAGCCTTTCCCGTGTCTCCCTGCTACATTATGTGTGCTAATCATAATGCCCCTTTTCCCCCCTTATCTCTCCCTTCCCACCCATCCTCCCTAGTCCTCTAGCTCCATCCATGTTGTTGCAAATGGTAGGATTTGTTTTCTTCTTATGGCTGAATATGTACCATATCTTCTTTATCCATTCGTCTACTGATGAACACTTAGGTTGCTTCCATTTCTTGGCTATTGTAAATAATGCTGCAATAAACATAGGGGTGGGAAATGTGGTGTGAGGAGCCAAGATGGTGGCGTGAGTAGAGGAGCGGAAATCTCCTCCCAAAACCATACATATTTTTGAAAATATAACAAATACAACTATTCCTAAAAGAGAGACTAGAAGATACAGGACAACAGCCAGACTACATCTACATCTGCAAGAACCCAGCGCCTCACAAAGGGGGTAAGATACAAGCCATGGCACAGTGGGACCCGAGCAACACCCGTATCCCAGCTCCACAGCGGGGGAGAGGAGTTGGAGCGGGGAAAGAGAGGGAGCCCAGGACTGCTAAATACCCAGCCCTAGCCATCTACACTGGGAGCGCAGAAACACAGTGCATGGTGTGCTGGATACTAGGGAAATGGAACAGTAAAACCTGAGAGTGGGTCCCTGCAGCTGGCGCCCCTGGGACAAAATAAAATCAATGCTTTTGGAAAGTCTTAAAAGGACAGGGGTCACACAGCTGGATGGAAGCGTCCTGGCACACTCAGCCCAGCAGCTGGGAATCCCGGGGAACTCCGGGTGCCCTAACCCTCTGGACAGCAGTGCAGCTCGGAGGCCCTTCACAGCGTTAAACAGCCTCCCACCCATTCCCCCTCCAGTGCGGCCCCACTATAGCAGAGCAGCAGCTTGAGGCCGGCCATGCCCACAGCAACTCCACAGCAGCCAGGCAAGAATCAGAGACCCCATCTGCACACAACTGCCCAGCACAAGCCTCTAGGGGTCGCCATTCTCACAGGAGAGGACGTCCACAAACTAGCAAGAAGGGATGTTCTCCCAGCTGACATGCCAACTCCCCACAACTACCTCTATCACCATGAAAAGGCAGAAGAATTTGATCCAGACCAGAATCACACAGACATCCTCCCCTGAAACGGAACCTGGGGAGATAGATCTAACCAATCTTCCTGAAAAAGAATTCAATATAAAGGTCATAACCATGCTGATGGAGCTGCAGAGAAAAATGCAAGAGCTAACCAATAAAATAGGGAGGGAGAATACAGAAATAAAACAATCTCTGGAAGGACTTAAAAGCAGAATGGTTGAGATGCAAGAGGCCATTAATGGAATTGAAACCAGAGAACACGAACGCATAGAAACTGACACAGAGAGAGGTAAAAGGATCTCCAGAAATGAAACAATATTAAGAGAATGGTATGACCAATCCAAAAGAAACAATATCTGCATTATAGGGGTACCAGAAAAACAAGAGAGAGAAAAAGGGATATAAACTGTATTTCAAGAAATAATTGCTGAAAACTTCCCCAAACTGGGGGAGGAAATAGTCGCTCAGACCACAGAAGCACACAGAACTCCCAACAGAAGGGACCCAAGGAGGACAACACCAAGACACATAATAATTAAAATGGCAAAGACCAAGGACAAGGACAGAGTTTTAAAGGCAGTCAGAGAGAGGAAAAAGGTCACCTACAAAAGAAAACCCATGAGGATATCACCAGGTTTCTCAACAGAAACCTTACAGGCCAGAAGAGAATGGCATGATATATTCAATGCAATGAAACAGAAGGGCCTTGAACCAAGGATACTGTATCCAGCATGATAATCATTTAAATATGAAAGAGAGATTAAACAATTCCAAGAAAAGCAAAAGTTGAGGGAATTTGCCTCCCACAAACCACCTCTACAGAGTGTGTTAGAGGGACTGCTCTAGATGGGAGCACTCCTAAGGCTAAATAGATGTCATCAGAGAAAATAAAGTCACAGCAAAGAAAGAAGACCAACCAAATACTAACTAAAGGCAAAAAATAAAACCAACTACCCACAAAAGCAGTCAAAGGAAATACAAAAGAGCAGAGAATAAAACACACAACATATAAAGAATGGAGGAGGAGGAATAAGAAGGGAGAGAAATAAAGAAACATTAGACAGTGTTTATAATAGCTCAGTAAGGGAGTTAAGTTAGACAGTAAGATAGTAAAGAAGCTAACCTTGAACCTTTGGTAACCACGAATCCAAAGCCTGCAATGGCAATAAGTACATATCTTTCAATAATCACCCTAAATGTAAATGGACTGAATGAACCAATCAAAAGACACAGAGTAATAGAATGGATAAAAAAGCAAGGCCCATCTATATGCTGCTTACAAAAGACTCACCTCAAACCCAAAGACATACACAGACTAAAAGTCAAGGGATGGAAAAAGATATTTCAGGTAAACAACAGGGAGAAAAAAGCAGGTGTTGCAGTACTAGTATCAGGCAAAATAGACTTCAAAACAAAGAAAGTAACAAGAGATAAAGAAGGACATTATGTAATGATAAAGGGATCAGTCCAACAAGAGGATATCACCATTATAAACATATATGCACCCAATACAGGAGCACCAGCATATGTGAAACAAATACTAACAGAATTAAAGGAGGAAGTAGAATGCAATGCATTCATTTTAGGAGATTTCAACACACCACTCACTCCAAAAGATACATCCACCAGACATAAAATAAGTAAGGACACAGAGGCACTGAACAACACACTAGAACAGATGGTCCTAATAGACATCTACAGAACTCTACATCCAAAAGCAACAGGATACACATTCTTCTCAAGTGTACATGGAACATTCTCCAGAATAGAACACATACTAGGCCACAAAAAAAGCCTCAGTAAATTCAAAAGGATGGAAATTCTACCAACCAACTTTTCAGATCACAAAGGTACAAAACTAGAAATAAATTGTACAAAGAAAACAAAAAGGCTCACGAACACATGGAGGCTTAACAACATGTCCTAGATAATCAATTGATCAACAAGCAAATTAAAATAGAGATCAAGCAATATATGGAAACAAATGACAACAACAACACAAAGCCCCAACTTCTGTGGAATGCAGCCAAAGCAGTCTTAAGAGGAAAGTATATAGCAATCCAGGCATATTTAAAGAAGGTAGAACAATCCCAAATGAATAGTCTAATGTCATAATTATAGAAAATAGGTAAAAGAAGAACAAATAAGGCCTAAAATCAGCAGAAGGAGGGACATAATAAAGATCAGAGAAGAAATAAATAAAATTGAGAAGAATGAAACAATAGAAAAAAATCAATGAAACAAAGAGCTGGTTCTATGAGAAAATAAACAAAATAGATAAGCCTCTAGCCAGACTTACTAAGAGAAAAAGAGAATCAACACACATCAACAGAATCAAATGAGAAAGGAAAAATCATGACAGACCCCACATAAATACAAAGAATTATTAGAGAATACTATGAAAACCTATATGCTAACAAGCTGGAAAACCTAGAAGAAATGGACAACTTCCTAGAAAAATACAACCTTCCAAGACTGACCAAGGAAGAAACACAAAATCTAAACAAACCAATTACCAGCAACAAAATTGAAGCAGTAATCAAAAAACTACCCAAGAACAAAACCCCCAGGCCAGATGGATTTACTTCAGATTTTTATCAGGCATACAGTGAAGATATAATACCCATTCTCCTTAAAGTTTTCCAAAAAATAGAAGAGGAGGGAATACTCCCAAACTCATTCTATGAAGCCAGCATCACCCTAATACCAAAACCAGGCAAAGACCCCACCAAAAAAGAAAACTACAGACCAATATCCCTGATGAACATAGATGCAAAAATACTCAACAAAATATTAGCAAACCAAATTCAAAAATACATCAAAAGGATCATACACCATGACCAAGTGGGATTCAGCCCAGAGATGCAAGGATGGTACAACATTCAAGAATCCATCAACATCATCCACCACATAAATAAAAAGAAGGACAAAAACCATATGATCATCTTCATAGATGCTGAAAAAGCATTCGACAAAATTCAACATCCATTCATGATAAAAACTCTCAACAAAATGGTTACAGAGTGCAAGTACCAAAACATAATAAAGGCCATATATGATAAACGCACAGCCAATATCATATTGAATAGCGAGAGGCTAAAAGCTTTTTCTCTAAGATCAGGAACAAGACAGGGATGCCCACTCTCCCCACTGTTATTCAACATAGTACTGGAGGTCCTAGCCATGGCAATTAGACAAAACAAAGAAATACAAGGAATCCAGATTAGTAAAGAAGAAGTTAAAACTGTCACTATTTGCAGATGACATGATATTGTATGTAAAAAACCCTAAAGACTCCAATCCAAAACTACTAGAACTACTATTGGAATTCAGCAAAGTTGCAGGATACAAAATTAACACACGGAAATCTGTGGCTTTCCTATACACTAACAATGAACTAATAGAAAGAGAAATCAGGAAAACAATTCTGTTCACAATTGCATCAAAAGGAATAAAATACCTAGGAATAAACCTAACCAAGGGAGTGAAAGACCTATACTCTGAAAATTATAAGACACTCTTAAGAGAAATTAAAGAGGACCCTAACAAATGGAAACTCATTCCATGCTCCTGGCTAGAAAGAATTAATATCGTCAAAATGACCATCCTGCCAAAAGCAATATACAGATTTGATGCAATCCCTTTCAAATTACCAACAGCATTCTTCAACGAACTGGAACAAATAGTTCTAAATTTCACATGGAATTTCATATGGAAAGACCCCAAATAGCCAAAGCAATCCTGAGAAGGAAGAATAAAGTGGGGGGGATCTCGCTCCCCAACTTCAGGCTCTACTACAAAGCCACAGTAATCAAGGCAATTTGGTACTGGCACAAGAACAGAACCACAGACCAGTGGAACAGAATAGAGACTCCTAACATTAACCCAAACATATATGGTCAGTTAATATTCGCTAAAGGAGCCATAGACATACAATGGGGAAATGACAGTCTCTTCAACAGATCGTTCTGACAAAACTGGACAGCTACATGTAAAAGAAATAAACTGGATCATTGTTTAACCCCATACAGAAAAGTAAATTTGAAATGGATCAAAGACCTGAATGTAAGTCATGACACCATAAAACTCTTAGAAAAAAACAAAGGCAAAAATGTCTTAGACATAAACATGAGCAACTTCTTCATGAACATATCTCCCCAGGCAAGGGAAACAAAAGCAAAAATGAAGAAGTGGGACTGTATCAAGCTGAAAATCTTCTATACAGTAAAGGACACCATCAATAGAACAAAAAGATATCCTACAGTATGGGAGAATATATTCATAAATGACAGATCCGATAAAGGGCTGACATCCAAAATATATAAAGAGCTCATGCACCTCAACAAACCAAAAGCAAATAATCCAATTAAAAAATGGGCAGAGGGGCTGAATAGACAGTTCTCTAAAGAATAAATTCAGATGATCAACAGACATTTGAAAAGATGCTCCACATCACTAGTCATCAGAGAAATGCAAATTAAAACCACAGTGAAATATCACCTCACACCAGTAAGGATTGCCACCATCCAAAAGACAAACAACAACAAATGTTGGCAAGGTTGTGGAGAAAGGGGAACCCTCCTATACTGCTGGTGGGGATGGATCTTAGTTCAACCATTGTGGAAAGCAGTATGGAGATTCCTCAAAATGCTCAAAATAGAAATACCATTTGACCCAGGAATTCCACTTCTAGGAATTTACCCTAAGAATGCAGCAGCCCAGTTTGAAAAAGACAGATGCACCCCTATGTTTATTGCAGCAGTATTTACAATAGCCACGTAATGGAAGCAACCTAAGTGTCCATCAGTAGATGAATGGATAAAGAAGATGTGGTACATATACACAATGGAATATTATTCAGCCATAAGAAGAAAACAAATCCTATCATTTGCAACAACATGGATGGAGCTAGAGGGTATTATGCTCAGTGAAATAAGCCAGGCAGAGAGAGACAAGTACCAAATAATTTCACTCATATGTGGAGTATAAGAACAAAGAAAAACTGAAAGAACAAAACAGCAGCAGAATCTCAGAACCCAAAAATTGACTAACAGTTATCAAACGGAAAGGGACTGAGGAGGATGGGTGGGAAGGGAGGGATATAGTGGGGGTAAAAATAAAGGGGGCATTACGATTAGCATGTGTTATGTGGGGTGAGGTGGGCACGGGGAGGGCTGTACAGCAGAGAAGATGAGTAGGGATTCTGCAGCATCTTACTACACTGATGGACAGAGACTGTAATGGGGTTTGTGTGGGGGACTTGGTGAGTGGGGTGCCTAGTAAACATAATGTTCTTCATGTAATTGTAGATTAATGACACCAAAAAAAAATTAACCATAACAATTATTAATACAGGTTCAAGATATTGATAAATTCACGAAATGTGTATATAATTTTCAACTATTCTCTCATAAAAAGGACTGGCCGTTTATCTGCATTTATGGCCTCCTCTGACTATTTGGTTTTAAATACCTGTTCTTTTACACACTGGCAATAATGGTAGATAGTAGGCTTTTGAGAAAAGCTTTACTTGTCAGAATTTAAAAAATCGATTACCTACGTAAATCTCTTGAATTTCTAAGACATTTCACTTTTAAGGGATATCCAAAAGACAGTACCTTTGGTTTGAGATCTGGGGGATAAAAGGGTGCAGTGATGAGGACTGCAATGTGAACCATAACCACTAGGCGGCAGTGTTCACACATCACTTTTGTGGCTTCCAGATCATGGAGAAACAGGATTAAACAGCCTGAAAAGCTTGTTTGGGCCAATGAACAGCTGACTTTATAGTGACAACTGGGCCTTTATATTTTGTGATGAAAAAATGATTGGTTTTATATACTAGGTGTATTCTGGCAAGTAATTGCATTTTGTCCAAATAGTTGCATGGCAAATATGGTTCTTCAGCAAAATAGCAGCTTCCCCAGAGTGTTAAAATGTCTGTTAATGTTAGCCAAGCTCAATTTTCCCCATCTACAATAACATTTTGCTGTAGACATTCTATTTCTTTGTTATTTTGGGGCCACTGAAATTCTCAAGTTTGGGGAAAAGTAAACTTAATCAGTCATATATTTTAATATTTATTAACTTTTAATTATACAATGTATTATTTTTGCCTTTGCAAAAAATTAAACACTGTGTATGGATAAGGCTAAAAGTTTCTTTAACCAGAGCCCCACATATATCTAGGAAAAATGGATTTTTTGTTGTGTGCATCTTTACAGAAAATAGTATGTATCTCATTTTGAAAGTTCTTTTCACTCAAAACTCTCTTGGAAATACTTCTACAACAATTTATTTGCAGCTACCCCATTTTTTCACTCTTCCATATTAATATGAACAAATTACCTCTTATTTAACCATTCATCTCTTGATGGACATTTGGGTTGTTTATTTTTTCTTTTTTCTTTTTTCTTGCTGCTATTACAATATTACAATGAATATTGTACATGTTTCCTTTTGCACCTGTATGAGGTTATCTCCTGAGCTAATACTGATAAACAGAACTGCTGGATCATAAAGAATGCTCATTTGAAAGATGTTAATAGATGTCTTCAATTTGTTCTCCAAAACTTGTACTTCAATAGTATATGATTGATTTATGTTCCCACATAACCAACAGCTGATACAAACTTTAAAAATGTGTGTCAGTCCAGTATCTAAAGCATATTGCATTGTTGATGTACTCTGTATTTCCGCCATCTCTATGAAGGTTGAGTATCTATGATGACTGGCGTTTCATGTTTCCTCTGCTGGAAACTTTTAGTTGTATTCTTGGCCACATTTCTATTAGGTTGTCTCCTTAATTTATAGATGTAATTGATATATTCTACATAGAAGCCCTTGTGTGTTAAAATATTTTCTCCTGTCTTTTTTAACTTGCTGTCTGTAGAACTTTATTTTGATATAATCAGTTTTATTTGTCTTATTCATTAGAGCTTTTGCTTTCTGTGTCTTATTTTGGAAGTCTTTGTTATTATCCATAATATAAAGATATTGTATCTAAGATTTTAAACAATTAATCTCATACTTTTATATTTTATATTTAGATGTATAGTTGATTTTTATGAGTGGTATGAGACCAGATTGCATACTTACATGTTGAAATTTTTTCAGATATTGTCCCAAAATAATTTATTAGTAATAACATATTTTATCTGAAGATTTGAATGCCATTTATAACATTTGATACATTTCCATATACATGGGTCAATTTCTGGAAACACGTTATTCCTACTGATTTATTCTTGAACCAGTATGACAAGTGTTCAGCTGCTACAGCTTAATAATAGGCTCTGATATTTATTCAATCAAGTGTTCTTTGTTCTTTTACAAAATTGACTTTTCTGTTCATAACATTTATTTCCACATAAATTTTAAAGTTATTTTGTCAGGTCTCATTAAAAACCCCACCTGGGATTTTTTTTCTGAAATTGCTTTAAATTCATGAGTTAATTGAGAGAAATTAACTAGGAGAACTGACATTTTACAATCTTGAGTCTTCCCATATCACATAAATGTGGTAGACTCTAATATTACCAGTTATCTACTTGAATGAATTCAGCCCTCTGCTTGTAGATAACTTCTCTCAGTTTTCTGAAAACAGTACCTTCCAACTTTTTAGGGCAGTAGTCTCTAAATTATTTTGGTTACACTTCCTTAATGGTACAGTTTGTGAGCATGAAAAACTATATACAAAGGCGGAGAAAGACAAATACCATATGGTTTCACTTATTTGTGGAATGTAAAAACAAAGCAAAACAGCATTAAACTGATAGACTGAGAAGTGACTAGTGGTTACCAAGGGGGAGGGGAATGGATGGGGTGGGAGGTACTATTGAACCACTGTGAAGTACATTTGAAAAAAATTTTTAAATAAAGAAAAAAGTACATACAAATAATTTATGTGCATTATTATACTAGTATGTACTTTATAAAATATACAAAGAAATTATTTAAATGAGATAAAGATTAACAATAACTTTTAAACAAATATCTTTGGTTTTTTAAACCATTAAAATAGTAGTGGTAGGAAAATAGTAATAGCAAGGTGATTTTAACGTGAACAATATGACTTAATGCATATGCTTAATTTAAAATAGTTTTAACACTTCATGATACAGGAATGTGAAGAGCTCACATTTTT
Source organism: Manis javanica (assembly GCF_040802235.1). NCBI lineage: Eukaryota > Metazoa > Chordata > Mammalia > Pholidota > Manidae > Manis > Manis javanica. Next base: position 36,910,331 of record NC_133165.1, on the reverse strand, counting down.
ATTGTATGGGGTATAATTTATGTATAATTAAACTGCATTCATTTAAACTGATAGTTCGATGTAGTTTGCAAAACATATCCACCTGTGTGAACACCGCCACAACCGCAGCACAGCATGATGCCGTTCTGCCACAGAAGCATCTTGTCCTCTGGAGTTAATCTCTTTCTCTACCCCCAGCACTAGGAAATGGATGTTTTCTGCCTTTATGACATAGTTTTCCCATTCCAGAATTATATATGTGTATAATCATAAAATGTGGACTCTTTTTTATGTCTGGCTTCTCTAAGCATGATTAATTTGGAGAGTATGTGTACCTATAATTCATTACTTTCTATTGCATGTATTCCATTATATGGACATATCCCAGTTTATTGACTCACCTGTTGATTAATGTTTCGCTTGTTTCCTGCATTCAGATATTATGAATAAAGATGCTGTGAATATTTTTGTACAAAGCTTTATAATCACATATGTTCTTTTTATCTTAAGTAAATACTTGTGAGTGGAATGGCTGCATCCTATAGTGGGAGGATCTTTGCACTTTTTGAAAAATGCTTTATTGTGATGATATGTACATAACATAAAATTTATAATTTTAACAATTTTTAAATGTACAATTCAGTGGAATGGAATTGCATTCACAATGTTGTGCAACTTCTATTTACAAAAATTGCCGCTTCTATTTACAGAACTTTTTCATGACCCCTAACAGAAACTGCAGTCACGAAGCAGTAACTGCCCATTCTCCACTCTTACCCAACTGTAGGTAACTCCTAATCTACTTTCTGTATCTATGAATTTATCTATTTTAAGTAGCTCATCTAAGTGGAATCATATAATATTTGTCCTTTTGCATCTGGCCTATTTTTACTTAATATCTTCAAGGTTCATCCATGTTGTAGCATTTATCAGAACTGCATTCCTTTTTGTGGCTGAATAATAGATCATCGTATGTATATGCCACATTTTGTTCATCCATTCATCTATTCAGGGACAGTTGGGTTATTTCCATCTTTTGGCTGTTGTGAATAATACTGCAGCGAACATAGGTGTACAAGTATCTGTCTGGATCTGTACAAGTATCTGTCTGGATCTCTACTTTCTATTGCTTTGGATATATGCCTAGGAGTAGAATTGCTGGGTTATATGGTAGTTCTATGTTTAGCTTTTTCAGGAACTGCCACGGTGTTCTCCATAGCACCTGGACCACTTTGCATTCCCACCAGCAATGCACAAGGGTTGCAATGTCTCCACATCCTCACCAACATTAGTTATTTTCTGTTTTTTAAAATAATAACAGTTCTGATGGGTATGATATCTCATTGTGGTTTTGATTTGTATTTCCCTAATGACTAGCAACATGGAACATCTTGTCACATGCCTATTGGCCATTTGTGTCTTCCTTAGAGAAAGGGCTATTCAAGACCTTTGTGCATTTTTTCATAAGTTCTGTGTTTCTGTTGTTATTGAGTTGTAGTTTTCTACATGTTCTTAATATTAATCCCTTATCAAATATATTACTTGCAAATATGTTCTCCCACCTGTGGGTAGCCTTTTAATCTGTTAAAAGTATTCTTTGATGCAAAAAAGTTTTCAATTTTGATGAATTTGAATTTATACCAAATCCAGGGTCATGAAGCTTTCTCCCTATGTTTTCCTCAAGAGTTTATAGTTTTAGCTCTGTTTAGGTGTTTGATCTATTTTGAGTTAATTTTTGTATATATTGCAATATATGTTTTGTATATGTGGTATATATTGTTAATATTTGGGTATGTTTTATACATCATATGTTTTGCATATCATTTTGTATGTGGTGCATGTTTTGTATATATAGTGTGATACAATGAGTTATAAGAAATACATATTTGGTCATTCATATATTTTTCCCAGGTATATTTGGTCTTCATTCACAGTTCCTGCAAACACTGAATAGTCTTAAAGGTGAAACAGGTGTTTCATCATGTTAATGAGAGACTTTTGGACACACACATACCCCCCTCCAAGGGAAGGGGCTGGAAGCTGAATCAGCCAATGGCCAATAAGTAGTCAATTATGACTATGCATTGAAGCCCTCACAACACCCATGAGAAGAGCTCTCTCCCTCTCTGCTCTGCTTTGCCTGCTCTACTCGGTTGAATCCTGCTTTTTGGTCATAAAGAGCTTCTATTCTTGGGCAGCCAGAATGCCTCCACATGCCACCGAGCCAGGCCCCAAGCTCCACGAGGATAGAAGCTTCTTTATTTGGGAGCTTTCCCAATGTCTCTTCATCTGGCTGTTAACTTGTATCCTTTACAGTATCCTTTATTAAAATGGTAAATATAAGTGTTTTCCTGAATCTGTGAGCCACTCTAGCAAATTAATTGAACCTAAGGGGGAGGTTGTGGGTACCTCCAGTCTGGAGCCAGCAGGTCAGAAGCACAGGTAACTGCCTGGGGCTTGCAACCAGTGTCTGGAGTAGGGAGGTTGGAGGGCAGTCTTGCAGGATGGAGCCCTTGAACCTGGGAATCTCAGGCTGTCTCCCGGCAGATAGAATCAGAATTGAGTTCTCCAACAGCCTGCCAATGTTTGAGAATTGCTTGGTGTAAATATGTGTGGGAAGACCCCCACCCACATATTTACACAAATTGGGTACAGGTACTTGAATGACGTTATACTACTATTACTGCTGTGTATAATATTGTTACTGTTACACATATATGTAGGGAAAAAGATACACCATTGCATGTGATGGCAGGAGGAACTGGATGTGTGCGAATTGCGTATAGTATATATTTTTATGTATGCAATTTTTTTGCAAGTGGATATCCAGTTTATCCAGCACCATTTGTTGAAGACTATTTTTTCCCTGTTAAATAGTTTTAGCACCCTTGTCGAAAATAAACAAAAGGAAGGAGCTTTGACACTAGACTTACCCTGCGAGAAATGCCCAAGTCCTATAAGCCGAAATGCAAGCATATTAGACAGTACCTCAAAACCATATGGAGAAATAAAGATCCCAATAGAGGTAAATGCATGGACAGTTATGAAAGCTAGTATTATTGTAACAATGGTTTGAAACTGTGCATTTTGTTTTCTACAAGATTTAAAAGACTAATACATTTAAAGAAAAATTATTATTATCGTAACTTTGGTTTTTAACTCCAAACCTTGTTTCTACATAATTTAAGAGAATGTATTTAAAAGATTTATTAGTTTGTGTTTTGAGGCACACACTGTACAAAGATGTAATTTTTGTGACATTAACAACTGAAAGGGGTGGGGACAGCTGTAAAGGAGCATGTTATTGAAGTTAAGCAGGTATAAATTCAAATTAGAGTGTTAATAACTTTAGGATGCTAAATGTAATCCCCATGGTAACCACAAGGAAAAAAGCTTAGAATATGCACAAAGGGAAATGAGAAATTTAAACGTTTCACTATAAAAAATCAACTAAACACAAAAAGAGACTGCAATGCAAGAAATGAGGGGCAGGGCTATAAGGCATACAGAAAATAGTTTAATGACAAAGTCCCTCCTTACCAATAATTACTTGAAAAGTAGGTTGATGAAACCCTCCAATGAAAAGATTGGCAGAATGGATAAAAACACGTGAACCAAATATATGCTGTCTACAAGAGACTCACTTTAGATCCAAAAGCGCCAAATGAAAGTGAAAGGAATTACAAAGGTTCTCCATGCAAAGAGTAACCACAAGAGGGCAGGGTGGCTAGGCTAATATCAGACAAAGACGAAATCAAAAAAGAGGCAAAGGACATTTATATTAATAAAAGTTTAAATACAGCCAAGACGACAACACAACTATAAACATTTACACACCTAATGACAGACTGCCAAAATACATGAAGCAACACTGATGGAACTACAGGGAGAAATAGTTCTACAGCCACAGCTGGAGACTTCAATATCCCACTCAAATTCATGGAGAGAACCAGACAGAAGAAGTAAGGAAATACAGCATTTAAACAACACAAGAAACCACCTAGATCTAACCGAAATATACAGAATATACTTAGAGAAATAAGCCAGTCATAAAAAGATAATGTACAACTCCACTTACGTGAGGTCCCTAAAATTGTCAAAATCATAGAGACAGAAAGTAGAATGGTGGGTGCCAGGGGTTGGGAGAAGGGCATTCGGAATGGGCAGTTATTGCTTCCTGGGTGTGGAGTTTCAGTTTTACAAGATGAAAAGAATTATGGAGATGGATGGTGGCGGTTGCCTACTGCTAGGAAGGTATTTATTATCGCTGAACTGAACTGTATGCTTAAACATGGTTAAGGTGGTAGATTGTATTTTGGGGACATTCTACCACAGTTTTTTAAAATGGAAAACTTTTATCGAAAGTGTTTACATCTATGTTCATAAGGGATCTTGGTCTGTCTTTTCTTGTAAGGTCTTTGGTTTTAGTATCATGGCTATGCCGGCCTCAGAGAATGAATTATAAAGTATTTTCTCTTCAGCTTCTGGGAAGTGTTCATATGAAATTATTTTTACCTTAATGTTTGGTAGGAATCACCAGTGAAGCCATTTGGGCCTGACATTTCTTTGACGGAAGATTTTTTACTAAATTTCAATGTTTTAAATAGAGGGCTATTCAACTTACCTATGCTCTTGAGTGAGCTTCGGTAATGTGCATCTTTCAAGGAATTTGTCCATTTCGCTTAAATCGGCAAAAACTGGCTCATAATTTTGCCTTGTCATCAATATTTTGTTCTCTTGTTTTTTAATTGTTTCAGGCGAGAGGTAAACCCAATCCTTGTTACTTCATCTTGGCCAGAAGCTTTAAGTCAGGACCTTTACACTTATTCTGAGATGGAGAGTGTGAGAAACACACTCACTGGTTCAAATTCAATAAGTGGACATGGAGGCAAAAAGAACAGCTGAGGGAGGCTTTAATGACGGTCTTGCAAGATCAGGTGTCTGGTGGGCAGGCACACCTGGGGAGATTGGCGCCAGTGATTTATCTCCTAGTGTGCAAGTCCCTCCCCTGGTTCCTCATTGGCTGAGTACTACAGGGTTCACATTCTTCCCTGGACATCGCCTAAGCCCATTATATCTTTCCTTTACATTTGTCTTAATCTTATTGGTAGGTTTAAAAAACTCAAACAGGTATGCCAGGCCCTTATCAATTCCCCCACCCCCCACTCTCAGCCCGAGCAGCTTCCATCACGTGGCCCTTTGTTAATACCTTACTGTTAAAAATGTTTAAACATCCTAGTGGGAATAAATCACATTTAGGTTTTATACTCTTTCCTAACAGAGAGTTATTGGACAGTTTTGAGCAGAGGAGTGGATTTTTTTTTAGCAGAGAGGTTACATAATTCTTCTAGTTGCTGTGTTAAGAATAGTCTGAAGAGGGTTAAGGGCCAAATCGGGAAGACAAATTGGGAGTCTATTGCAAGAGACACCGCTGGCTTGGATGGTGTGTGGTAGTGGCGGTGGGCAGAAAGTTGTAGGATCTTGGTAAAGAGAGCTGACTAGGATATCACAAGGATTAGTGTGGGGTATGGGAGAAGTAAAGAATGCTTCCAAGGTTTTTAGCCTGCATATCTCAAAGAATGGAATTTCACTCACTGAGAAGGGAAAGACAGCAGGAGGAATGGAGGAAGGGGCACATGTTCTGCTTGGAAGGCCTTTTCATCCTCCATGTGAAGATGTCAAAGGAGGCAACTGGTTATACAGACTGGAGATGAGGGGGATGGTCTGGGCTGAGGATACCTACTGAGGATCATAACGGTATCTGTTTTTTAAGGCCCTGAGACTGGATAGTCTTCTAAGGAGTGAGAGCAGGCAGGAAAAGAAATCCAAGACTGAACCTTGAACTACTGCACTACTTAAAGGTTGGGGGAAAGCAGGACCCGCTGCAGACTAAAGAGAAGCTGCCCAAAAAGTAGGCAGAACAGCAGCCAAGGATGGTATGGAAACCTAGAAGTGCTTCAAAGAATTGTAGTGATTGTTTATGTCAAATGCTGATATCTCAAGTAATTCACAGATTGAAAATTGTCTTCCGGATTTAGCAATTGGAAGTCACTTGTGACCTTGGAAAAAATAGTTTTAGTGGTGTGGTGGGGGTTGCTTGGAGTGGATTTAAGAGAGAATGAGAGAAATTAGAGTGAACACACATAGCTCTTGCTGATGTCAGCTGTTTTTTCAAGCCAATAAGATGTGTATTTTGACATTTTTAACAAGTGTCAAAACACTGACACTTCATATAGAATAATTTAAAGCAAATTAGAAAATTGTAGACTAAGTTGTCAAGTATGAGAGTTTTATGCTCATTGTTTTGGGCAACAAAATAGAATCAGTTCTCAGTATTTACTAATTTTGTATTTGTGAATTCACCTACTCAACAAAATTTACCAGTAAAAGTCCAAAACCAATACCGTGCTTTCTTTGGTCATTCTTGGACATAAGCAGAGTGGCAAAAAATGTGTCCCCTGAGCTCAGGTCCCCAGCCTGATGCCCATGTTCCCAGCTGAGGTAGAACAAGGTGATACTCATTTCATCTCCTGTGCTGTGAACAAATGTCCTTTTCCTGACCTATTAATGCTGCGTTTTTCACATTTTGTGCTTTTTGCTGGTGACTTTGCTGTTTAAAATGAACCTCAAATGTAGTGATGAAGTGTGTTAACTCCGGGGAGAGGAAATCCTGGGGCAAAATACCTCTAAAACCAAAATTAGTCCAAAGGAGAAATAAAGTTTAAAACCCATTTATTGCTTACAAACTGCAGTCACAGGCTGTCTCTCCTGCCCCAGCAGAAAGCAAAACCAGCCCTTCACCTCACCCCTCACCTCTCAGGTTCAGATAAACCCTCCATTGCCCAGGTAATTACCCATTGATATGGAAATGAACTTCTTTCCACCCCTGATGAATGCCAATTGATATGCAGATGCACTAAAGCCATACTTCTCTACACCCCTGAGGACTAAAGCCAGGCTAGATATTCTGGAAATATTACAATTTTACCCACAAGTGTTGTCTGGCATTCCTAAGTGCAAAAAGGCTGTGCTGTGCCTTGGGTAGGGAGTAACTTGTTAAGATAAGCTTCCTTCAGGTGAGAGTTATATTATTGGCCATGAGTTCAACTAATAAATCAACTGTGTATATGAAACAAGATGTCTAAACAGACACACCAAAAAACAAAGTTATATACTGATAGTTGAAGGCAAATTCTGGCGCGCTAAGACCCCCACCCCTTAAGATCCAGTCACCACTGACCAGATGGTCACCCACCCCTTAAGATCCAATCACCAACACAGAACACACCCTACCCCTACTCCTTAAAAACGTGCTTCCTCATCCACGAGCTGCTGCTCCTTAAAAACGTGCTTCCTCATCCACGAGCTGCTGCTCTCTCTCTCTCTCTCTCTCTCTCTCTCTCTCTCTCTCTCTCTCTCTCTCTCTCTGGGGGCAGCCATTTTCTCTTTCAGATAATAAAATCTCTTGCATGGGCCCCGTGTCTCCTGAGTCATTCTTGGTAAGGAGGGTCATGGCGAGATACCCTTTCATTGGTGCCGTGACTCGGATGGGGTTCTCCCATTGACTCTGCTCTTTCTCTGGGAATCTGAGCTGCTTTGAGAACATTCACTGCCCAATCCTCCTCCACAGGCTCACCGTCCATTTCCCCAGTTGCTCGTCTTCTTGCCCAATACTGGCTCTCAATTTGGTGAGTCTCCCCTTCATGGTCAACTTAAATGTCCCTTTGGAACCCAGGAAGTGACTGTTGAGTGTCCAGCATCCCCAAGGGCTCCTCTGGGACAGGGACACCCCCAACCATGACTTTCAGAGTCATGGTTGATCCCCATAGTCAACCCTTATCTGCCTCCTCATGGTGAGAATCCTCATTCACTGAGGCCCAGTCTCCCTTTATCTACTCGTAAACTCCTGGTACCAGGTACCGAGCCTCCTCGGCGTTTTCGCCTTGACCGCTTGGTTAGAGGTGGTGATGACCCCCTAAGTATGTCTGGTCTCTGCGACCTTCTCAATTGCTCTGGACACCTCAGCAACTTGTGAACGGTCTCATTCTCACCATGGGATCTGGCCTCTCCATTCCCGCAGATTCGCTGCTAGGGTGAATTATTCATACTCAGTAATCTCAAACCCTTCCACCTCACTCCAGACCTCAAACCTTTTAAGCTTATTTGCTACTGTAATGAGATCTGGCCACAATATTCCTTGGACAGTAAGTCTAAATGGCCTCCCAATGGCTCTTTAGATCCTAAAATTCTCCACGAATTATACAACTTCTGTGAGCGCACGGGCAAATGGAAAGAGATCCCTTATATCCAGGCTTTCTCCTACCTCCGAACCAAGCCTGCTCTCTGTCTCCCTTGCAATCCTAAACATCTTCTCACTCTAAAAAACTTCACCCCACCACCCACCAATTCCCACCACGTCCTCTGACTTTGACCCTGCTAATAACTCTTTCCTACCAATCTCAAACCCCTACAGCTCCTCAACCACCAGTTCCTCTCCCGCCCCAACCTCCTTCTCTGCAAGATCAAAATCCCAACCCTCTCAGCTCCCCTAACTGCTGTTGCAGGAGTCGCAGCACCTCCTCCTCCTCCACAACCAGTTCCCCTTCCCTCATCCAGTCCCATGCCAAGCCCTCCAGTCACTCACTCTCAAACCCAGATCGTAGCCCCACTACGGGAAGTAGCCAGTACAGAGGGCGTCATCCGGGTCCATGTCCCTTTCTCTCTCTCCAACCCATCTCAAATTGAGAAAAGATTAGGCTCTTTCACCTCCAACCCAGCTACTTACATAAAAGAGTTCCAGTACCTAACTCAGTCATATGATCTTAACTTTCATGATATTCACATGATCCTATCCAATGCACTTTTGCCCGAGGAGCATAGGTGGGTCTGGGAACAGGCTAGAACTCATGCTAATGAGCTTCACCAAACTACTCCAGCTCATCCAATTGGTGCTGAGGCGGTTCCTGACCAAGACCCTAATTGGGACTATAATATGGCAGGGGGAGTCACCAGTCAAGATCAATTCATCACCTGCCTCATGGCGGGTCTCAGGAAGTCAGCCAATAAAGCCATTAACTATGAAAAACCCCAAGAGGTTATTCAGGATAAAAATGAGAATCCCTCTATGTTCCTAGACCATCTCACCAAAGCTCTTTTATAATATACAAACCTACACCCTGAGACCCCAGATGGGAGACAATTATTAATGACCTACTTCTTCACCCAGAGTTTCCCCAGCATTAAGGCTAAACTTAGACGTCTAGAGAAGGGACCCTGAACTCCTCAGGCAGAAGTCCTGGCAGTGGCCTTCAAAGTATATAATGGAAGAGATGAAAAGGCCCGTAAACAAAAATACTGAATGCTGGCTAAGGCCTTTCAACCTACCCCAACCACTGGTGCTTGGGTATCCTCACTTCCTAGGAAGCAGCCAGGAGGACCTCCTGGTCCACGCTTCAAATGTGGTCAAATGGGTCATTGGGCTAGAGCCTGCCCAAATCCACAGAAGCCCCCCGGTCCATGCCCTAAGTGCCATCAGGAGGGACACTGGGCTGTTGACTGTCCTCACACACCGAGAGGTGCCAGGCCACCCAGCAATAACACTGCACACATAGACCTTCTGGGTCTGGTAACTGATGATTGAGGGGCCCCGGGACTCCTCCACCCGACCACTACCATCACTGTACAGGAGCCCAGGGTAACCACTGAGGTAGCGGGTAGGCCCATCTCTTTCCTGTTGGACACTGGGGCCACCTACTCAGTCCTGAAGGAGTTTTGGGGACCTACCTCCCTCTCAGTCCTCTATAGTCGGGGTAGAGGGCACACCTCATTAACCTTTACAAACTCCCATGCTTCACTGCATCTTTAGAGGCATTGCCCTCTCTCACTCTTTTGGTGATTCCCCAGTGTCCCATCCCCCTTATGGGAAGAGACCTACTACACAAGGTTGGAGCTTCTATTACTTTTGCTCCCAGACCACACCTCAACCCTGACTCACCTTCAATCCCACTTTTACTCGCCCTCCAACCCGCTGAAAACCCACCTCCTCTCCTTTTCCTCTGCCACCCCATCTAATCAACCCTGTAGTCTGGGTACCCTCATCCCCTCTTTTGCCACCTGCCCCCTAGTAATGATCAGACTTAAAGATCCAGCCTCTTTTCCCTCTCAACATCAGTATCCACTGCCCCTCAAGAGTTTACTGGGCCTGCAGCCAATTGTCCAGGAACTTTTATACAAATGGCTACTACAACCAGCCAGTTCCCTTTACAACACCCTGATACTGGCTATCAAAAAAACCTAATGGGTCTTATAAGCTAGTTCAAGATTTAAGAATTATCAGTGCAGCTGTTATTCCAATCCATCCAGTAGTCCCTAACCCCTATACTTTATTATCCACTATCCCCATCTCTTCTACTTACTTCTCCATCTGTGACCACAAAAATGCATTCTTCACAATTCTCCTCCATCCCAATGGGACCACTTACACCTTCAACTCCACAGACTACAAATCCTCCAGTAATCTACTCCACAAACCAAACAGGACCTCCTTACAACTGCATAAGGCGGCATATGTGCCCTACTCCAAGAACAATGCTGCTTCTACACCAACAATTCCAGTCTTGTCTAGGATGGCGCAAAACACCTCTGTGAACAAGCCTCCAAACTCCTAGAAAACTCCCCTAACAATCTGTTCCCTTACCCCTTCAATTGGCTCCTGCCCCTCCTAGCCCCTATTACCTTTATTATTATTATTTTCCTTTTTGTTCCCTGCTTCATTAACCTATTCCAAAAATTCATTCAAAATCAAATTTTGAACATTTCTAACCATACTGTCAACCAGTTACTCCTCCAGGGCTATCAAGGCTTTCTCAGGAAGAATAACAAAACCAGCTAGATGACATCACGAATCATCTCAAGATGCCCGCCCTTCCCCAACTTTACAGCAATGGCCTCACTAACCCCAGAATCTGCACCCCCTTCCAGCAAGAAGTAGCTAGAGAATGAGATTCTACGCCCACTTTCCCAGAGGCCCAATTAAGAAAAGAAAAACATGGGAATGAGGGCAAATTCTGGCACGCTAAGACCCCCATCCCTTAAGATCCAATCACCAATGACCAGGTGGTTGCCCACCCCTTAAGATCCAATCACCAACGTAGAACACACCCTACCCCTACTCCTTAAAAACGGGCTTCATCACCCACGAGCTGCTGCTTCCTCTCTCTAGGGCAGCCATTTTCTCTTTCAAATAATAAAATCTCTTGCGCGGGCCTGTGTCTCCTGAGACGTTCTGGAGTAAGGAGGGTCACAGCAAGATACCCTTTCAATAGTTTCCCAAGAAAGTCATGGCCAGAGGCTAGAGAAACCATACCTTGTATTTCCTCTAGGAGCAAGGATTCAGTTTTGCTCACTGTTCGCTAAGACTTTATGGAACATAACTCTCCCATATAAGGAGAATCAACTGTAACATATGTTGTAACTCCCGGGAAAGGCAAAATACCTCTAAAACCGAAATCAGTCAAAAGGAGAAATAGTTTAAAACCCGATTATTGCTTAGAAACTGCGGTCCGGACCGTTTCTCTTTCCTTCTCCTGCAGAAGGAAGACCTCCCCCTAACCTGTCAGGTTCAGATAAGCTCTCCTTCGCCCAGGTAATTACCCATTGATATGGAGATGACTACTGTCTCCACCCCTTAGGAATGCCCAGTTAATATGCAGATGCACTAAAGCCAGGCAAGATATTCTGGAAACATTACAATTTTACCCACGTATGTATTTTCAAACATCTCTTTTAAAAATGACGAGAAAGCAGGTACTTCTTCAATTGTTGAATTGTTAATCCTTACGTTGAAAGGGCAATTTTTTTTAACAGCATCTACTAGGAAACGTTATCTTTGACAGCCATTTATAGAAAAAAAGTCAACAAATTTGAGACTTTTTTGTGAAGCAAAATGTGTATTGGAACATATATACTAACTTCCAGACAGTAGTTCCCTCTGGGGAGTAAATGGAGACGAATGAGAACAGTGCTTTTAATTGTGTCTGTAACAGTTCTTAAAAATGTGAAGTAAATAAGGCATACTATGATCAATCTGAGCAACGGGCAAATGGTTTCCATTATCCTCTTCTCCTTTCGGCATACTTAAATATCTAACTGTAACATTAGACTATTTGCTAGAGTGCTGCTGCCAGCTGATGGGCAGCGCAGGGCTGGTTGTCGTCACGGACCCCATCAAAAGTTTAAGACATATTGTTTACACCAATGGAGTTCATAATAACTTCACGGCTTTAAGGCAGATTCACTGGTCACTAGAGTTATGACCTTATGGCTTTAAAGTTAAAAGTTGCAATCATGCAAAAGCATCATAGTAAATAGCAGCATGAAAGGGCGCCCCCCAATGCGGAGGCGGCATCTTGGGGTGAGACAGGATGCGGGCCAGACACTTCTCAGGGATCAGCACGTCGAACTGAAGTCTGAAAGGGGCTGAAAGCCTCCGCGCCAATCCGTGCGCAGCCCTCCCCGGTTCGAGCACACCGGAAACGTTAGCTCCCGCTGGGGGCGCTGCGGACCCGCGAGTAGAGGCTGCCTTCCAGGAAGCCAAAAAAAAAAAAAAAAAAAAAAAGGCGGGGTGGGGGGGAGAAAGAAAAAAGGAGGGATAGTGGCGAGCAGGGTTACGGCCGCCGCCCACACGCCGCGCCCCCGCCTCTTCGCCGGCCCGGCCGCCGCCCTCGGCCCCCGGCCGCTCCCCGGAGGCCCAGTCCTCGGAGCCCACGGCTGGCCGGACGCTGTCCGCTGGCGGGGTCCTCAGGTGCGTACCCCGCCCCCGCCGCAGCCGCCATTGAGAACCGCTTTTCTTGGAACTTTCTCCTCCCGCGGGCCTGGCGAAGGGAAGGCCCGGGGAGACCAGCCGTCCCGGTGCATGGCGGGCGGCGCCCCCTTCCCAGCCCACACGGCGGGCCGCAAATCCGGTTCCCGCAGACCGGGCCCCAGGTGTGGGGGTGGGGCGGGAAACCCCAACGGAGGGGGCAGCGGTCGCACGCACAAACGCGCATCCCTCTCCTTTCTCATTGGCTGGGTGTGGGCTGGGGGGGGGCGTGTCGCCTGGGGCACTGATGGGTCCAGTGCGCGTAGGTCACGCTCCGCCTGGCGTATGTGGGGCTCTCGCGTTGCTCCGGACGTGCTTGATTGGTTCGGTGTGGGGGCAGAGTCCCTGCTGTTGCCTGGTAACTGCGCCGGACTCCGCGGCTCCTCGACTCCGCCCCTCGTGTCGCTCGTGGCGTGGCGGTTCCTTGCTGTGGGTTTTGTTGTGGGACTTATCCCGTGGGGCCGTCTCCAGGGGTGTGTTTGTTCGCAGAAATCCAGTACAGAGGCCAGAAGAGCCTCCAGCCCAAGACTACAATCTGAAACGATTATGGCTTACTTAAGGAGGGAAAGGTTCGCAGGGCTGTATTCTCCCTTCAAACCCAAGCTGTGCTGTTTAATCACAGCTTTGAGACACGCTATAAAATTCGTAAAAGCGTATCATTAAATGGTATTCACTATGTTCGCACAGCTGTGCAACCATCACCTCTGACTACTTCCAGAACATTTTCAGCACCCACAGTGAAGCCCCATACTAATGAGTCATTCCCCATTTCCCTTCCCAGCCTTTGGCAACCACTTACGTGCTTCTGTCTCAATCGCTCTGCGTATTTTGGATATTTCCTATAAATGGAATCATAATACAGAGTCTGTCTTTTTTCATTCCTTATTATGGCTGAATAATAATTCAGTGAATGGATATACCACATTTTCATTATCCAGCAACTGATGGATATTTAGGTTGTTTGCACATTCTGGCTATTTTGAATAATGTTGCAATGAACATTCACGTACACGTATTTAATTTGAAGTAAATGTATGTCTAGATGTAAAAGGATATTGCTCAAAAATGGATATTGTTCACAGCTTCAACTGAAGAATAGAACAGAGGTTTTTTCCTCCACTTGACAGAGAAAGCGTAGTTTGTGTGGCTGACCGTTGGTGCCTCCAGTGCACTTAGGGCTTGGCTGGCTACCCAGCGGCTGGTGTTAATATGCAGGGGTGAAAGGAGCGGGTCAGGCTTCTTCTTCAAGTTGTTTAGCCCCTGAGGGCTGCTGCCCAGAGCTCTGGGTCTTTAGCCTCAGCAATGTATTCCCTCATTCCCAGGCTGGAGAATTTAGAAGTGAAGCTCACAGGTATCACTCCCTCATCTCTCTCTCCCAGTTGCTGACTCCGTGTTTCCACATGCCCTGGACCATTTCAGGGGTGTCTGGCATTCATCTTACATTTACTACCTGCTATTCTGTCGTGTCTGTGCAGGTCTGCCTCACTTGAGAATGCCAGAGGTGGATTTTGTTCCCCTTTGTTTCTCCCACGCCCTTCCTGCCAGCAGCTTATGTTTTCACATAGCAGGTGCTTGATACATTTTTGTTGTTGTTATTATTAATCTACAATTACATGAAGAACATTATGTTTACTGCTTGATACATTTTTACTTGTTTTTGCTTTTTATTAATTTGAGTAAGCTAAAGTTCTTGACTGTTAGTCATTTAAATGTGACAAATTGTTTCAATTTTTTTTATACTGAAATACACATTTCTAGTTCTCTTCCATACTTGGTCATTTCAGGATAGAATACTTTGTTGTCTTGAAACTTGTGATTGTATTGAAAAAAACTTCCCCCCAGTTATACTGATTGACATATAACACTGTAGCAGTTTTAGGTGTACAACATAGTAATTTGTTATATGTGTATATTATGAAATCAGAAAAGTCTATTAACAACTGTCACCCTACTTAGGTACAAATGTTTTATTCTTGTGATGAGAACTTTTAAGATCTACTCTCTTAGCAACTTTCTAATATACAATACAGTGTTTTTAACTCCAGTCTCCCAGCTGCATATTACAACCCCCAGGACTTGTTTATTTTATAATAGGTTTGTGCCTTTTGACCCCTTAATACATTTCTGCTGAATGGTGAGTAAGTACACTTGAATTTGTAATTTCCATTCACTGTAGGCCTGGGCTGAGTTGTGGAGAAGGTGGCCTCTCAGGAACTTGTTAATTAACTAACATCAAGGCCTTAGATACCTATTAACCCTTGGAAAGGAGAACTTGAAAACAGTCTAAAAAAATAAACCATGCTTCTATTTCAAGATTTCAGAGATTTGGTAAATGGAGTGGACGACATTCCAAATGATGAGAATTATAAGTGATAGAAATAAATTCTAGATCAGGGATAGACTAACTTTTTCTGGAAACGGCCAGATAGTAAATATTTTCACCTTGGGAGACACGTGGTCTCTGTCACTTGCAGGCAACCTGCCTTTGCAGGAAAAAAGCCATAGACGAGATGTAAACAAATAAGTGTGGCTGTGTCCCAATAAAACTTTATTTACAAAATAGGTGACAGTCTGGATTTGTCCCACAGGCTGCAGAATGTTGACCCCTGTTCTAGATGTTTGCTTTTCATTAGTAAAATATTAAGTTGAAAAGGAGAGAAAGTCCTCAAGGATTGCTGGGAAAACTATGTGAGGTTTAAGAGTTTTTGTTTCTGTCTCCAGCTTTTAAGAGCAAAAAGTTAAACACTATATAAAACCCGTGATCTAAATGAATATTGCTGGTGCTTCAGATTGAACAGAAATTAAGTTAATAATCACTATGTATGCTTTAGTGGGTATTACTCCGTGGTATAGCTCTCATTGTCAAGGATTTTTATCTTTATTAGAATGCATTGATTTTTTTTTCACAAGGAAATGTTCTCCAAGGGCAAATCCCCATGTTGGCTTAGAGTCATGTTTCATTATTTATGATGTTCTTTTAATGCATGTTGGGTTCTAAATCATAACATTTAGAAGACAAGTTTCCTGGCTCCATTTGTTGTTAAGAAAAGGATTGAACAAAACAGTAATTATGAAGCAGTCAGGGGCTTTTTGGTTCTTGCTGGTAGCACAGTTGATACAAACGGATACTACCTTTTTTGAGTTCCACCTAGTTTCATTCTGCCTATGATTTTATCCTCTTAAAAACCAGAGTTTTGACATGACAGTCTTCTTAGGGTTTTCTATGGTGTAATTTACAGAAATGATATCTTTTACCACTGGCAGTAACAGATGTCAATCAAACAATTTAGTTTTGTGTTTTAGAGGAAGACTTTGTTAAAACTCTATGGAAAGCATTTGTAGAAAATAATAGACACAATGGAGTCATTCCATACACGTTTAACTTGTAAGAGTTTAAGCATCCTTGAACTGCAAAAATGAAAGTAGAAGAGTAGCTATTTAAATATTGTAGGCACTTTCTGCCATTCTAATATAGGAGCATCTGACTTAGGAGTGGCCTGAAGTGGGTGGGAGCCTGGCATACCTCAATCCCTTCAGTGGTCTCAGCACAACACATGTGAGTCTAGTGTTCAAAAATGCATATTTTTCATACATATGTACTTTGGAGTAGTTTAGCCCCTAAACTACTTCACTGGATGATTAATGAAGAAACAATGAGCTATGGCTACACTGCAGGAAAAATTGGCCTGCAGGACTCAGTGGGAGATCCCAGTTAGAGGTGTGGTCACAGAGAATCCAGTATTTATGCCATCAGCATGAGCGTCAGCAACCTGTGGCACCAAGATGTGTTCTAGTCGCTGCTTGGTGATTAGCCAAGTATGTGATAAGATTTTAGAGAGACTGAAAGACTTCAGCTCGAAAGACATACTTATCAATGGCAGAATTCAAAAAAAAAACTGAAACCCAGCACCACAGAGGGATGATCTTCTGATAGCTGAAAGCCCTCCAAGGGTGGTTAACAGATTTAATTAATTACTTATCTGAAAAAATGTGTACGGTTGGCAAAGTTACATCTGCTGATAAAGAGCTGGAACAGCCTCTCCCTAAACAAAGAAATCATAGAAGAAAAATGTTCTCTCTGGGATATTTACCACTTCCTCAGATAATTTTGACCATGCTTGAATTTGCTTTTGCATGTACCGCCTTCCATTGTAAGATGGGACTTTGCTCTATGGCACATTGTCTTTTGTTTGTTTTTGTTTTTGTTTTTTTAATTTTATTTTGGTATCATTAATCTACAATTACATGAAGGACATTATGTTCACTAGGCTACCCCCCTCACCAAGTCCCCCCCACATACCCGTTCACAGTCACTGTCCATCAACATAGTAAGATGCTGTAAAATCACTACTTGTCTTCTCTGTGTTGCACAGATCTCCCCATGCCCCCCCCACACTATACATGCTAATCGTAATGCCCTCTTTCTTTTTTCCCGCCCTTATCCCTCCCTTCCCACCCGTCCTCCCCAGTCCCATTACCTTTGGTAACTATTAGTCCATTCTTGGGTTCTGTGCTTCTGCTGCTGTTTTGTTCCTTCAGTTTTCTTTTGTTCTTATACTCCACATATGAGTGAAATCATTTGGTACTTGTCTTTCTCCGCCTGGCTTATTTCACTGAGCATAATATCCTCTAGCTCCATCCATGTTGTTGCAAGTGGTAGGATCTGTTTTTTTCTTATAGCCGAGTAATATTCCATTGTGTATATGTACCACATCTTCTTTATCCATTCATCTACTGATGGACACTTAGGTTGCTTCCATTTCTTGGCTGTTGTAAATAGTGCAGCAATAAACATAAGGGTGCATCTGTCTTTTACAAACTGGAGTGCTGCATTCTTAGGGTAGATTCCTAGAAGTGGAACTCCTGGGTCAAATGATATTTCTATTTTGAGCATTTTGAGGAACCTCCATACTGCTTTACACAATGGTTGAATTAATTTACATTCCCACCAGCAGTGTAGGAGGGTTCCCCTTTCTCTACAACCTCGCTGACATTTGTTGTTGTTTATCTTTTGGATCGTAGCCATCCTTACTGGTGTGAGATGATATCTCATTGTGGTTTTAATTTGCATTTGTCTGATGACAAGCGATGTGGAGCATCTTTTCATGTGTCTGTTGGCCACCTGAATTTCTTCTTTCGAGAACTGTCTGTTCAGCTCCTCTGCCCATTTTTTAATTGGATTATTTGCTTTTTGTTTGTTGAGGTGTGTGAGCTCTTTATATATTTTGGATGTCAACCCTTTATTGGATCTGTCATTTATGAATATATTCTCCCATACTGTAGGGTACCTTTTTGTTCTATTGATGGTGTCCTTTGCCATACAGAAGCTTTTCAGCTTGATATAGTCCCATTTGTTCATTTTTGCTTTTGTTTCCCTTGCCCGGGGAGATATGTTCAAGAAGAGGTCACTGATGTTTATGTCTAAGAGATTTTTGCCTATGTTTTTTTCTAAGAGTTTTATGGTTTCATGACTTACATTCAAGTCTTTGATCCATTTCGAATTTACTTTTGTGTATGGGGTTAGATAGTGATCCAGTTTCAATCTCTTACATGTAGCTGTCCAGTTTTGCCAGCACCATCTGTTGAAGAGGCTGTCATTTCCCCATTGTATGTCCATGGCCCCTTTATTGAATATTAGTTGACCATATATGTTTGGGCTAATGTTTGGAGTCTCTGTTCTGTTCCATTGGTCTGTGGCTCTCTTCTTGTGCCAGTACCAAATTGTCTTGATTACTGTGGCTTTGTAGTAGAGCTTGAAGTTGGGGAGTGAGATCCCCCCCACTTTATTCTTCCTTCTCAGGATTGCTTTGGCTATTCGGGGTCTTCGGTGTTTCCATATGAATTTTTGAACTATTTGTTCCAATTCATTGAAGAATGCTGTTGGTAATTTGATAGGGATTGCTTCGAATCTGTATATTGCTTTGGGCAGGATGGCCATTTTGATGATATTAATTCTTCCCAGCCAAGAGCATGGGATGAGTTTCCATTTGTTAGTGACCTCTTTAATTTCTCTTAAGAGTGTCTTATAGTTTGTTTTTTGTTTTTAACAAGGTATTCATTTACTCTGAAAGAGAATGGTCAAGAGTATCAGCTTCTTAGTTTTATATAGCAGTAACATTTTAAAGAGTTTGCTTGCATGTTTCTTTTTAAAACAGTTCAAATTTACCCACGTTAACCCTTTGTTAAAACAGATATTTACTTCATTTTAGATAAAAATTGGAAAACACATGTTCGGCATATTTAAAGGCTTATTTAAAAATATTCGTGACATTTTTGTAACTTCCAATGGGAAAATAAGTTTAATATTTCAACCAAGTTATGTTGTTGATTTCTAACAATACAGACAAGGAATTGGAGTGAAAACTCTTTAAATTTTGCCAATAGACATATTTTGCATAAAATGGAAAGTATTTCAAGTTGTACCTTTCACATGAAATAATGAGTTTTTTGTATCATTAATCTACAATTACATGAAGAACATTATGTTTACTAGGTTCCCCCCTTCACCAAGTTCCCCCCACAACCCCCATCACAGTCACTGCCCATCAGCGTACTAAGATGCTGTAGAATCACTACTTGTCTTCTCTGTGTTGTACAGCCCTCCCCATGCCCCCCTGCCACATTATACATACTAATCGTAATGCCTCCTTTCTTTTTCCCTGCCCTTATCCCTCCCTTCCCTCCCATCCTCCCCAGTCCCTTTCCCTTTGATAACTGTTAGTCCATTCTTGGGTTCTGTGATTCTGCTGCCATTTTGTTCCTTCAGTGTTTTCTTTGTTCTTATACTCCACAGATGAGTGAAATCATTTGGTACTTGTATTTCTCTGCCTGGTTTATTTCACTGAGCATAATACCCTCTAGCTCCATCCATGTTGTTGCGAATGGTATGATCTGATTTTTTCTTATGGCTGAGTAATATTCTATTGTGTATATGTACCACATCTTCTTTATCCATTCACCTACTAATGGACACTTAGGTTGCTTCCATATCTTGGCTATTGTAAATAGTGCAGCGATAAACATAGGGGTGCATCTGTCTTTTTCAAGCTGGAGTGCTGCATTCTTAGGGTAAATTCCTAGAAGTGGAATTCCTGGGTCAAATGGTATTTCTTTTTTGAGCTTTTTGAGGAACCTCCATATGCTTTCCACAGTGGTTGAACTAATTCACATTCCCACCAGCAGTGTAGGAGGGTTCCCCTTTCTCCACAACCTCGCCAACATTTGTTGTTGTTTGTCTTTTCGATGATGGCGATCCTTACTGGTGTGAGGTGATATCTCATTGTGGTTTTAATTTGCATTTCTCTGATGACTAGTGATGTGGAACATCTTTTCATGTGTCTGCTGGCCATCTGAATTTCTTCTTTGGAGAAGTGTCTGTTCAGATCCTCTGCCCATTTTTTAATGGATTATTTGCTTTTTGTTTGTTGAGGTGCATGAGCTCTTTATATATTTTGGATGTCAACCCCTTATCAGATCTGTCATTTATGAATATATTCTCCCATACAGTACAATGCCTTTTTGTTCTATTGATGGTGTCCTTTGCTGTAGAGAAGATTTTCAGCTTGATATAGTCCCACTTGTTCATTTTTGCTTTTGTTTCCCTTGCCCCGGGAGATATGTTCATGAAGAAGTCACTCATGTTTATGTCCAAGAGATTTTTGCCTATGTTTTTTCCTAAGTGTTTTATGCTTTCATGACTTACATTCAGGTCTTCGATCCATTTCGAATTTACTTTTGTATATGGGGTTAGACAGTGATCCAGTTTCAATCTCTTACATGTTGCTGTCCAGTTTTGCCAACACCAGCTGTTGAAGAGGCTATCATTTCCCCATTGTATGTCCATGGCTCCTTTATTGTATATTAATTGACCATATATGTTTGGGTTAATGTTTGGAGTCTCTATTGTGTTTCACTGGTCTGTAGGTCTGTTCTTGTGCCAGTACCAAATTGTCTTGATTACTGTGGCTTTGTATTAGAGCTTGAAGTTGGGGAGCGAGATCCCCCCCACTTTATTCTCCTTCTCAGGATTGCTTTGGCTATTCAGGGTCTTTGTTGGTTCCATATGAATTTTTGAACTATTTGTTCCAGTTAATTGAAGAGTGCTGTTGGTAATTTGATAGGGATTGCATCGAATCTGTAGATTGTTTTGAGCAGGATGGCCATTTTGATGATATTAATTCTTCCCAGCCAAGAGCATGGGATGAGTTTTCATTTGTTAGTGTCCTCTTTAATTTCTCTTAAGAGTGTCTTGTAGTTTTCAGGATAAGGTCTTTCACTTCCTTGGTTAGGTTTATTCCTAGGTATTTTATTCCTTTTGATGCGATTGTGAATGGAATTGTTTTCCTGATTTCTCTTTCTATTGGTTCATTGTTAGCGTATAGGAAAGCCAGAGATTTCTGTGTGTTAATTTTGTATCCTGCAACTTTGCTGTATTCCAATATCAGTTCTTGTAGTTTTGGATTGGAGTCTTTAGGGTTTATATGTACAATATCATGTCATCTGCAAATAGTGACAGTTTGACTGCTTCTTTACCAATCTGGATTGCTTGTATTTCTTTGTTTTGTCTAATTGCCATGGCTAGGACCTCCAGTACTATGTTGAATAACAGTGGGGAGAGTGGGCATCCCTGTCTTGTTCCTGATCTTAGAGAAAAAGCTTTTAGCCTCTCGCTATTCAATATGATATTGGCTGTGCGTTTATCATATATGGCCTTTATTATGTTTTGGTACTTGCACTCTGTAACCATTTTGTTGAGAGTTTTTATCATGAATGGATGTTGAATTTTGTCAAATGCTTTTTCAGCATCTATGGAGATGATCATATGGTTTTTGTCCTTGTTTTTATTTATGTGGTGGATGATGTTGATGGATTTTCGTATATTGTACCATCCTTGCATCCCTGAGATGAATCCCACTTGGTCATGGTGTATGATCCTTTTGATGTATTTTTGAATTCGGTTTGCTAATATTTTGTTGAGTATTTTTGCATCTATGTTCATTAGGGATATTGGTCTGTAATTTTCCTTTTTGGTGGGGTCTTTGCCTGGTTTTGGTATTAGGGTGATGCTGGCTTCATAGAATGAGTTTGGGAGTATTCCCTCCTCTTCTATTTTTTGGAAAACTTTAAGGAGAATGGGTATTATGTCTTCTCTGTATGTCTGATAAAATTCTGAAGTAAATCCATCTGGTCAGGTGTTTTGCTCTTGGGTAGTTTTTTGATTACCACTTCAATTTTGTTGCTGGTAATTGGTTTGTTTAGATTTTGTGTTTCTTCCTTGGTCAGTCTTGGAAGGTTGTGTTTTTCTAGGAAGTTGTCCATTTCTTCTAGGTTTTCCAGCTTGTTAGCATATAGCTTTTCATAGTATTGTCTAATAATTCTTTGTATTTCTGTGGGGTCCGTCATGATTTTTCCTTTTTCATTTCTAATTCTGTTGATGTGTGTTGATTCTCTTTTTCTCTTAATAAGTCTGGCTTGAGGCTTATCTATTTTGTTTATTTTCTCATAGAACCAGCTCTTGGTTTCATTGATTTTTTTCTATTGTTTTATTCTTCTCAATTTTATTTATTTCTTCTCTAATCTTTATAATGTCCCTCCTTCTGCTGACTTTTGGCCTCATTTGTTCTTTTACCTGTTTTGATAATTGTGACCTTAGACTGTTCATTTGGGATTGTTCTTCCTTCTTTAAATATGCCTGGATTGCTATATACTTTTCTCTTAAGACTGCTTTCGCTGTGTCCCGCAGAAGTTGAGGCTTTGTGTTGTTGTTGTCATTTGTTTCCATATATTGCTTGATCTTTTTTTTAATTTGGTTGTTGACCCATTGATTATTTAGGAGCATGTTGTTAAGCCTCCATGTGTTTGTGAGCCTTTTTGCTTTCTTTGTACAATTTATTTCTAGTTTTATACCTTTGTGGTCTGAAAAGTTGGTTGGTAGGATTTCAATGTTTTTGAATTTACTGAAGCTCTTTTTGTGGCCTAGTATGTGGTCTATTCTGGAGAATGTTCCATGTGTACTTGAGAAGAATGTGTATCCTGTTGCTTTTGGATGTAGAGTTCCGTAGATGTCTATTAGATCCATCTGTTCTAGTGTGTTGTTCAGTGCCTCTGTGTCCTTACTTATTTTCTGTGAAATAATGAGTTTTTGATGATACATTCTAGATACTGATTTTCCCCAAAAGAATTACCATAATATGGACCATCCAGTTTTTTTAAATAGAAATGTATAAATAATTGACAAAGAGTATGGCCAGTTTAAAAAAATAATTTTAAAAATTTTGAAGCTATCTTGAACTTACAGAAAAATTGAAGTAGGGTACAAAGAACTCTTATTTTTTCTGAATCATCTGAGAGAAATTATCAACCTTAGGCTCGGCTCCATCACCACCAGATACTTCATAATGTGTATCTCCTAGGAACAGGAAACAGGGATTTCTCCTACATAACAACAATATTGCAATAAAAATGAAATTAACCTAGGTATATTAAAACCTAAGACCTCATAAAGTTTTACCAGTTGTACCAGTAATGTTCTCTATAGCAAAAGAGAAAATATTTGCAAACCACATATAAAGGACTTGTAACCAGAATATGTAAATAACTCTGTCAACTCAGTAATAAAAAATAAGCAAACAGTTTCAATTTTAAAACACAAAAATTTGAACAGGCATTTCTCCAAAGGTATATGGATGGTAAATAAGCACATGAAAAGCTTCCCAGCATGTTTAGTCAGTAGGAGAATTAAACCCACAAAGTGGTACCACTCCCAACCTAATAGAATGGCTGAAGTGTTTTTTAAAGCTGACAACACTATGTGTTAACAATGATGTGGAGCTGCTAGAATTATCATGCATTAGTGGTAGGAACACAAAATGGTACAGCCACTTTGGAAAACCGTTTGATACTTTCTTATAAAGCTAAAAATAACACAGTCAACATATGACCCAGCAATCCTACTCTTAGGTATTTACACAAGAGAAATGAAATTTTAGGTTGTCGCAAAAGCCTATGTGTGAATAGTCACAGTGGCTTTGCTGGTAATCATGATAAAACTGCAAACTCAAACGTTAACTAGCAAAAGAATGAACAAGCTGTGTTGCGTCCCTACAGTGGAGCACTCAGTAATAAAAAGAATCAACTACCGAAATGCCCAAGAATGCAGTGGATGATTCTGGCACAATCAAAACTGCAGGGGCAGAAAATAGATCAGTTATTGCCAGGGGTTAGGATGGGGGCTGTGGATTGACTACAAAGGCACATGGAAGAGTTTGGGGGGTGATGGAAGTGGTCCATACCTTGATTTTAGTGTTGGCTTCATGACTTTATATTTTTTCAAATGTATAGAATTGTGCATTAAAAAGGGTGAACTTTATTATATATAAATTTTACCTTAACTAAAAGAAATTTTAAATAACATAAACATGTATTTCACTTTTAATAAAGAAATGAAGCATAATCCTAATAAGGACCTAGTTTACAGCAGTTAAAGGAATTTGTACAATAAAACATTGGTATTAAAAGAAATCAGAGTGGAGGGCGGAGCCAAGATGGCGGCGTGAGTAGAGCAGTGGAAATCTCCTCCCAAAAACACATAGAGCTATGAAAATATAACAAAGAAAAATCTTCCTAAAATAGAGACCACAGGACACAGGACAACATCCAGACCACATCCACACCTGCAAGAACCCAGCGCCTTGTGAAGGGGGTAAGATAGAAGCCCCAGCCCGGCGGGACCCGAGCGCCCCTCCCCCCGGCTCCCGGTGGGTGGAGAGAAACCGGAGCGGTTTTTTTTTTGGCGAGCGCTTTTTGGAAGCCTTAGAGGGACGGGCCCCCGTTGCTGGGGAGGCAGGGTGGCGGGACCGGTGAGGAGGTGCCTGGGAACGGCGCCAGAGGACAAAGAATATCCCGCGTTTCTCCCTGCGAGACCTGGGGGCGGGTGCCTGAGACCGGTGCCTGAGGACGGAGGAGGTCGCGCGTTTTTCCCCTTTTTTTTTTTTTCTCTTTTGGGCGAGCGCTTTTTGGAAGCCTTGAAGGGACGGGGACCCCAGTGCTAGGGAGGCACGGTGGCGGGACTGGTGAGCGGGTGGCTGGGACCGGCGCCTGAGGACAAAGAATATCCCCCGTTTTTCCCTGCGGGACTGGTGGGCGGGTGCCTGAGACCGGCACTTGAGGACAGAGGAAATCGCGCGTTTTTCCCCCTTTTTTTTTCTCTTTTCTGCGAGTGCTTTTTGGAAGCCTAAAAGGGACAGGGACCCCGGTGCTAGGGAGGCAGGGTGGCGGGACTGGTGAGCGGGTGCCTGGGACCGGCACCTGAGGACAAAGAATATCCCGCATTTTTCCCTGTGGGACCGGTGGGTGGGTGCCTGAGACCAGCACCTGAGGACGGAAGAAATCGCGCGTTTTTCCCCTTTTTTTTCTCTCTTTTTGCCGAGTGCTTTTTGGAAGCCTTGAAGGGACAGGGACCCCGGTGCTAGGGAGGCAGGGCGGCGGGACTGGTGAGCGGGTGCGTGGGACCAGTGCCTGAGGACAAAGAATATTGAGCGTTCCTTCCCTGCGGGACCGGTGGGTGGGTGCTTTTTGGAAGCCTTGAAAGGACAGGGACCCTGGTGCTAGGGAGACAGGGCAGCAGGACCAGTGAGCGGGTGCCTGGGACCGGCACCTGAGGACAAAAAAAAAAAAAAAAAAAAAAATCGCTTGTTTTTTCCTTTTTTTTGTTTCTCTTTCTTTCTGTTCCCTCTCTCATTGTTGCTGTTGTTGTTTTGGTTTGGAGAGTGCTTTTTGGAAATCTTAAAGGGGCAGGACAGGTCACTTAGACCAGAAGCAGGGAATCTGGGGATCTCTGGGCACTCTAACCCCCTGGGCAGCAGGGAGCACAGAGGCCCCTTACGGAGATAAATAGTCTCCTGGCTGCTCCCCCTCCAACGGGGCTCCACCATTTTGGAGGAACAGCCCCAGCCAGGCCAAGCCCACAGCAACAGCGGAGATAAACCCCAAAGCAACTGGGCAGGAAGCAGAAGCCCTGTCTGCGCACAGCTGCCCAGCACAAGCCACTAGAGGTCGCTATTCTCCCAGGAAAAGGCTACAAACCAACAAGAAGGGAAGCTCTTCCAGCGGTCAGTTGTACCAGCTCTGCAAACTATCTCTATCACCATGAAAAGGCAAAACTACAGGCAGACAAAGATCACAGAGACAACACCTGAGAAGGAGACAGACCTAACTAGTCCTCCTGAAAAAGAATTCAAAATAAAAATCATGAACATGCTGACAGAGATGCAGAAAAAAATGCAAGAGCAATGGGATGAGATGCAGAGAAAAATGCAAGAGCAGTGGGATGAGATGCAGAGAAAAATGCAAGAGCAGTGGGATGAAGTCCGGAAGGAGATCACAGATGTCAGGAAAGAGATCACAGAAGTGAAACAATCCCTGGAAGGATTTATAAGCAGAATGGATAAGATGCAAGAGGCCATTGAAGGAATAGAAGCCAGAGAACAGGAACGTATAGAAGCTGACAGAGAGAGAGATAAAAGGATCTCCAGGAATGAAACAACACTAAGAGAAATATGTGACCAATACAAAAGGAAAAACATTCGTATTATAGGGATACCAGAAGAGGAAGAAAGAGGAAAAGGGATAGAAAGTGTCTTTGAAGAAATAATTGCTGAAAACTTCCCCAAACTGGGGGAGGAAATAATCGAACAGACCATGGAATTATACAGAACCCCCAACAGAAAGGATCCAAGGAGGACAACACCAAGACACATAATAATTAAAATGGCAAGGATCAAGGACAAGGAAAGAGTTTTAAAGGCAGCTAGAGAGAAAAAGGTCACCTATAAAGGAAAACCAATCAGGCTAACATCAGACTTCTCAACAGAAACCCTACAGGCCAGAAGAGAATGGCATGATATACTTAATGCAATGAAACAGAAGGGCCTTGAACCAAGGATACTGTATCCAGCACGACTATCATTTAAATATGATGGTGGGATCAAACAATTCCCAGACAAGCAAAAGCTGAGGGAATTTGCTTCCCACAAACCACCTCTACAGGGCATCCTACAGGGACTGCTCTAGATGGGAGCACCCCATCTAGAGCACAGAACAAAACACACAACATATGAAGAATGGAGGAGGAGGAATAAGAAGGGAGAGAAGAAAAGACTCTCCAGACAGTGTATATAACAGCTCAATAAGCGAGCTAAGTTAGGCAGTAAGATACTAAAGAAGCTAACCTTGAACCTTTGGTAACCACGAATCTAAAGCCTGCAATGGCAATAAGTACATATCTTTCAATAGTCACCCTAAATGTAAATGGACTTAATGCACCAATCAAAAGACATAGAGTAATAGAATGGATAAAAAAGCAAGACCCATCTATATGCTGCTTACAAGAAACTCACCTTAAACCCAAAGATAAGCATAGACTAAAAGTCAAGGGATGGAAAAACATATTTCAGGCAAACAACAGTGAGAAGAAAGCAGGGGTTGCAGTACTAATATCAGACAAAATAGACTTCAAAACAAAGAAAGTAACAAGAGATAAAGAAGGCCACTACATAATGATAAAGGGCTTAGTCCAACAAGAGGATATAACCATTCTAAATATATATGCACCCAATACAGGAGCACCAGCATATGTGAAGCAAATACTAACAGAACTAAAGAGGGAAATAGACTGCAATGCATTCATTGTAGGAGACTTCAACACACCACTCACCCCAAAGGATAGATCCACTGGGCAGAAAATAAGTAAAGACACACAGGCACTGAACAACACACTAGAACAGATGGACCTAATAGACATCTATAGAACTTTACATCCAAAAGCAACAGGATATACATTCTTCTCAAGTGCACATGGAACATTCTCCAGAATAGACCACATACTAGCTCACAAAAAGAGCCTCAGTAAATTCCACAATATTGAAATTCTACCAACCAATTTTTCAGACCACAAAGGTATGAAAGTAGAAATAAATTCTACAAAGAAAACAAAAAGGCTCACAAACACATGGAGGCTTAACAACATGCTACTAAATAATCAATGGATCAATGAACAAATCAAAATAGAGATCAAGGAATATATAGAAACAAATGACAACAACAACACTAAGCCCCAACTTCTGTGGGATGCAGCGAAAGCAGTCTTAAGAGGAAAGTATATAGCAATCCAGGCACACTTGAAGAAGGAAGAACAATCCCAAATGAATAGTCTAACATCACAATTATTAAAACTGGAAAAAGAAGAACAAATGAGGCCTAAAGTCAGCAGAAGGAGGGACATAATAAAGATCAGAGAAGAAATAAACAAAATTGAGAAGAATAAAACAATAGCAAAAATCAACGAAACCAAGAGCTGGTTCTTTGAGAAAATAAACAAAATAGATAAGCCTCTAGCCCAACTTATTAAGAGAAAAAGAGAGTCAACACAAATCAACATAATCAGAAATGAGAATGGAAAAATCACGACAGACTCCACAGAAATACAAAGAATTATTAAAGACTACTATGAAAACCTATATGCCAACAAGCTGGAAAACCTAGAAGAAATGGACAACTTCCTAGAAAAATACAACCTCCCAAGACTGACCAAGGAAGAAACACAAAAGTTAAACAAACCAATTACAAGCAAAGAAATTGAAACAGTAATCAAAAAACTACCCAAGAACAAAACCCCGGGGCCGGACGGATTTACCTCGGAATTTTATCAGACACACAGAGAAGACATAATACCCATTCTCCTTAAAGTGTTCCACAAAATAGAAGAAGAGGGAATACTCCCAAACTCATTCTATGAAGCCAACATCACCCTAATACCAAAACCAGGAAAAGACCCCACCAAAAAAGAAAATTACAGACCAATATCCCTGATGAATGTAGATGCAAAAATACTCAATAAAATATTAGCAAACAGAATTCAACAGTATATCAAAAGGATCATACACCATGACCAAGTGGGGTTCATCCCAGGGATGCAAGGATGGTACAACATTCGAAAATCCATCAACATCATCCACCACATCAACAAAAAGAAAGACAAAAACCACATGATCATCTCCATAGATGCTGAAAAAGCATTTGACAAAATTCAACATCCATTCATGATAAAAACTCTCAGCAAAATGGGAATAGAGGGCAAGTACCTCAACATAATAAAGGCCATCTATGATAAACCCACAGCCAGCATTATACTGAACAGCGAGTAGCTGAAAGCATTTCCACTGAGATCGGGAACCAGACAGGGATGCCCACTCTCCCCACTGTTATTTAACATAGTACTGGAGGTCCTAGCCACGGCAATCAGACAAAACAAAGAAATACAAGGAATCCAGATTGGTAAAGAAGAAGTTAAACTGTCACTATTTGCAGATGATATGATACTGTACATAAAAAACCCTAAAGACTCCACTCCAAAACTACTAGAACTGATATCGGAATACAGCAAAGTTGCAGGATACAAAATCAACACACAGAAATCTGTAGCTTTCCTATACACTAACAACGAATCAATAGAAAGAGAAATCAGGAAAACAATTCCATTCACCATTGCATCAAAAAGAATAAAATACCTAGGAATAAACCTAACCAAGGAAGTGAAAGACTTATACTCTGAAAACTACAAGTCACTCTTAAGAGAAATTAAAGGGGACACTAATAAATGGAAACTCATCCCATGCTCATGGCTAGGAAGAATTAATATCGTCAAAATGGCCATCCTGCCGAAAGCAATATACAAATTTGATGCAATCCCTCTCAAATTACCAGCAACATTCTTCAATGAATTGGAACAAATAATTCACAAATTCATATGGAAACACCAAAGACCCCGAATAGCCAAAGCAATCCTGAAAAAGAAGAATAAAGTAGGGGGGATCTCACTCCCCAACTTCAAGCTCTACTACAAAGCCATAGTAATCAAGACAATTTGGTACTGGCACAAGAACAGAGCCACAGACCAGTGGAACAGATTAGAGACCCCAGAAATTAACCCAAACATATATGGTCAATTAATATTTGATAAAGGAGCCATGGACATACAATGGCAAAATGACAGTCTCTTCAACAGATGGTGCTGGCAAAACTGGACAGCTACATGTAGGAGAATGAAACTGGACCATTGTCTAACCCCATATACAAAGGTAAACTCAAAATGGATCAAAGACCTGAATGTAAGTCACGAAACCATTAAACTCTTGGAGAAAAACATAGGCAAAAACCTCTTAGACATAAACATGAGTGATCTCTTCTTGAACATATCTCCCCGGGCAAGGAAAACAACAGCAAAAATGAGCAAGTGGGACTACATTAAGCTGAAAAGCTTCTGTACAGCGAAAGACACCATCAATAGAACAAAAAGGAACCCTACAGTATGGGAGAATATATTTGAAAATGACAGATCTGATAAAGGCTTGACGTCCAGAATATATAAAGAGCTCACACGCCTCAACAAACAAAAAACAAATAACCCAATTAAAAAATGGGCAGAGGAACTGAACAGACAGTTCTCCAAAAAAGAAATACAGATGGCCAAGAGACACATGAAAAGATGCTCCACATCGCTAATTATCAGAGAAATGCAAATTAAAACTACAATGAGGTATCACCTCACACCAGTAAGGATAGCTGCCATCCAAAAGACAAACAACAACAAATGTTGGCGAGGCTGTGGAGGAAGGGGAACCCTCCTACACTGCTGGTGGGAATGTAAATTAGTTCAACCATTGTGGAAAGCAGTATGGAGGTGCATCAAAATGCTCAAAACAGACCTACCATTTGACCCAGGAATTCCACTCCTAGGAATTTACCCTAAGAACGCAGCAATCAAGTTTGAGAAAGACAGATGCACTCCTATGTTTATCGCAGCACTATTTACAATAGCCAAGAATTGGAAGCAACCTAAATGTCCATCTGTAGATGAATGGATAAAGAAGATGTGGTACATATACACAATGGAATACTACTCAGCCATAAGAAGTGGAAAAATCCAACCATTTGCAGCAACATGGATGGAGCTGGAGAGTATTATGCTCAGTGAAATAAGCCAAGCGGAGAAAGAGAAATACCAAATGATTTCACTCATCTGAGGAGTATAGGAACAAAGGAAAAACTGAAGGAACAAAACAGCAGCAGAATTACAGAACCCAAAAATGGACTAACAGGTACCAAAGGGAAAGGAACTGGGGAGGATGGGTGGGCAGGGAGGGATAAGGGGGGGGAAGAAGAAGGGGGGTATTAAGATTAGCATGCATGGGGGGGAGGGAGAAAGGGGAGGGTGGGCTGCACAACACAGAGAGGACAAGTAGTGACTCTACCACATTTTGCTAAGCTGATGGACAGTAACCGTAATGGGGTTGTTAGGGGGGACCTGATATAGGGGAGAGCATAGTAAACATAGTATTCTTCATGTAAGGGTAGATTAAAAATTTAAAAAAAAAAAAAAAAGAAAGAAAGAAAGAAAGAAAAGGGGATTACTCGTTAACAGGATAAAACTATTGGTAAATCAAAGATCAACGCATGCTTTAAATATCCTTAATGTTGATCACTTAAAGGGTGTCAGATGATCAGCTATGGAGGTACTCTTTTCTGATAATATTCCTTTCTCTTAATTAAAAAAAAAAAAAAAAAAGCAGTTACTGTGTGCTGACCTCCAATGAGTTCTGCACAGTGGTATAGAGGGCATGTCAAAGTGTGGGCAAAGGGTCTGTTTGTTTCTACGCAGAAGATCAAGGCCTAGCTTGGATACCCAGAAAATGAAATAAGATACGATATGAGGAGGAGCTTCCGGCATCAGCACTCTCTGGAGGACTCGTGCCGGGGGATGATCATCAAAAAGCCTCCCCAGGGATCCGGACGATGCTGCGGTTGTGGCTGCATCCAGCCCACCGTCTCCTGGACTTGCCATAAGAAGGAGGAGGGAGATGTCTAGGCTGGCATGTGCATACAGTGAGACAACGAATTTGACTGGATCTGTACTGTTGGAACTCAACCAGGAGTTGGGAGGGGTGCAAGTTGTAGCACCCCAAAATCTCATGACTATAGACTATCTATGGTTAAAAGAACATATGGGATGTGAACAGATCCCAGAAATGGGCTGCTTTAATTTGTCTGATGGTTCAAGTACAGTTGGAAAATATCCATCATATTATAGATAAATTTTCACAAATGCCTAGGGTGCCTAAATGGTTTTCTTGGCTTCACTGGAGACGGCTGGTAATTATAGATTTGCTTTGTTTATGTCACCGTATTCCTATTATGTTAATATGTGTGTGCAAATTAGTTAGTAGTTTAAAACCTATACATACTTAAGGTACTATACAAGAAGATATGTCAAAGAAATAATCAATCCTCCCAAGTTTCCTTCATATGCTACATCTATAGCTTTTCTTCTTCCTTCCTAATTACAAACCTTAAATAGAATTCGTGCCTCATATCGAATTTACCGAGTATCATAATTCCTCCAGGTGGTAAAGATACCTCGAGACAAGTGCTGGGCATAGAAGCCACAGGGCATAAATCTGCAAAGAAGTAAAAAGCTAACCTTTGCAAACAATATGGCTTCTCTCTCACTTACCAACTTTACATTTCCCTGTATGGCCCCGGAAGATGACTGGTTAGCCAGAGACGGGTAAGATTCCTCAAGGGAGGAACAACCTAAGACAGGCACAGTCGCAGGGGGGCCATCAGGTGAGAATTTGGGGATCAACAGAGGTGAGGCTCAGAACCTCACCCCCCCTGCTTTGAGAGAAATCTTCTGCATCCGTGGATGTCTTGCTGCCCTTGTCTAGCCTGGATTAATACTTAGTCCATAGGCACACACCTGATCATCTGATCATCTACATTTGCCTTCTTACAGCACTAAACTATGTTTTCTACCTTTATCTTGCATCTACCTACCACTTCAGCATTTTATTAAAAATAAAAATAATAATAATAATAGGAGAAATGTGGGATCAACATATAAATCAAGTACAAAAATCAAATGAATATTCATATTTGACCTGATGGTTTATAGGTCATATTGCATGATCAAAACCGAAAGTTTCTGTGATGAATGCCCTTGTACTGTTCACCATGTAAGAATTTATTCACTCTGTAAGAATTCGTTCACCATGTAAGAACTTGTTCGTTATGCTTCAGAAGATTGGAGACTGACGAGAATTAGGCTTGAGATGGATTAATGATTGTACATTGAGCATTGACCCCCCTATACTGAATTTTATTGTTGTTAACAACCATTTGATCAATAAATATGAGAGATGCCCTCTCAAAAAAAAAAAAAAAAAAAGAAAAAAAAAAGAAATCAGAGTGAAGGATCATTTTGGCCATTTTTCTTCTTGCTAAGTAAAAGATGCAGACAGTGTTGGAAGTCACAGGTGAGTGTCCCCTCTGATTGTTTTTGATCTGCTTCATTGAGAGACTTCTGAACCCGGACTGTTGTTTTAAGAACACAGAACTCTGTGTCCTATGATTTTTTTTTTCTTTCATTTTACAAACCACCTGCACGTAAACATTTTAAGCCTATGTTCCAGGCACTGGGGAGTGAAGGAAGCACTATTGGTAATTTCGACCACGAGGCAGGTGAACGAGGACTGCCTTGGCCCAGGATGGGTGGTCACTCTAACCCTAGCACACCTGCCCTGCCAGCCCCATGTATCGGCTCCATGAGCTCTGCTGCCTGCCTGTCTGCTCCTCCGCTGTGTGCCCAGTCCCTGCTGCTCCACCGTGAACTCCTGCACAGCCCTGAGCAGGCTGCCTCTCCTCTGTGTGCATGGAAATAATTTTTCCTTTAGAGGGTGTATGAGTATTAAATTGGATGATTGGAAAAGCACTGGCCTGTTGTATGTAGTTGATAAATTATTTAATTTCTTTTTTCTCCACCTAACCTCTCTTTGATTTCATTTGATTTTTTTAACAGCTTTATTGAGATAAAATTCACATATCATAGTTCACCGATTTAAAGTGTACAATTCTATGGGTTTTAGTATATTCACAGAGTTGTGCTTCCATCACCACGGTCAATTCCAGACCATTTCATGGCCCCAAAGAAACCCTGTACCCTTCAGCTACCCGACGGACCAAACAACAGCTAATCTACTTTCTGTGTCTATAGATTTCCCTATTCTGGACATTTCATATGGATGGACTCATATAATATGGGGTTCCCTTGACTTTAAAACGAGGGGCTCCTAAAAGGCCAGAGGTGAAAGGAGGCTTCATAGGAAGTGGTTGATTTAGTGTCTCCGTTCATGGAAGAGGAGCCGACTGGGGCTGTGGTGTATGCCCTGGTGTTGGTCATTAATGTCACTGTGTGATGGTGGATTCTTTCTGGGAAAGGGATAGGAGAGAGGTAGCAGTCACCAAATGAGGGTGCAGAGAATGTTCCATGAATAGTCTTGACTAAAGGCTGTTCACCCAGAGAAATTACCTCATGGGATGGGCAAAGAGCAGTAGAGTGAATCTCTTGCTATCCTTTGCACCCATTTCTAGAGAGCAGGAAGCCCCAAACCAAACCCGTCCTTCCCCACCATGCCTGAGTGGACTCGGTGACCTCCTGGGTTCTTCCAGAAGAGTGCTGTGATGCCGCCTCCTGAAAAGTTCCGGTGGTTAAACGGGACAGCTGATGGCCTGTGGCACCCCTACAGGCTGTTGGTGTAGTGTCTGTCTCCTATTTCTTAACAGTCATTAAGTATGAATGACGTCACAACAGATATATGGATGTTAAGATGAGAAGCAGAGACAGTGGTAGATAGAAAATTGCCCTGGTGTGTGTTCTAGCTTGGGTTGGACAAACTGCCAAGTTTGTGACATGAAAATACATCTACTCTTTTTTCTATTGCTGGGATATGAAAGACAAAAACAGATTGTAAATGAAAATATCCTGAGCTTCTGAAATAATAAGGGTAGAATATAATCTAGGTGAATATTCTGGCGAGTGGAAGAATAACATGCGGTTTCATACTTTTGGATATGGATTTCCTTGGCCTAACGTGCTAAGTGATAATTGTGATCCTGGATGGCTAGAGAAAACACATTCCAAGACTTTCACATTTCCTTGTTGGGCGCTGCTTTTTCTGACTCATAGTCGGTTGTTGGAACAGGGTCTTTGCTGCGAAAACCAATATTCACAAACTTCTGCTTGTACTCAAGTAGGGAGGTGATAACAAGAAGAGTATCAAGGGCTTCATCTTAAGGTAATTATTTCAAAACTTCAAATGGAGGCATATGTTTCCTTATTTGCTCATGCCCAGGCCCTGCCTGGTATGAAGTCTCATCCTCCCCTCACATTGTTTCATTATAGGGAGACAGATTTATAAAAATGTTTATCCCAGTTCGCATCCTAATGGCTCTGCAAGTGCTAGTCTGTGCTCTTTCTCAGGAGGATGTCTGATTAAAGCATCCTCAAGTGACCTCAGAGATTAGAGAGGCCGTTAATTGTTTCAGAATTCTGTTTCAGCCCACTCTATCCATCCTGATTGGCTGGGGTATGCTCTGGTTTAAAATTCTGCCAGATTCCAGTCAATGAAAGGAGCAAGGATTTACTTATTGCCTGCACTGAAGATCTGTTGTGAATTGGCTTTGGGTCTGTTCCATGATTTCCTCAACCTGGAATCCAGTCCCATGGGGAACGTTGGCTGTCACGTGGCAGAGGAAGGGAATAGTGTGTCAGAGCCTCTGCATGGAAGAGATGTCACTTCGCTGACGTCATCAGCCAACACTAGGCACATAGCCACATGGCATTCCTGTGGACAAGGAATCGAACCACGTGCTCAGAAAGAAATGTTTGCAGATATTTCTGGATAGCTTTATATGACCCCCATCCTTCACTCCCTTCTGTCTTAGTCTTTCCATGTACATACTTATGATGATCTGGTTATTTACCTTTTTCTTAGAAATATGATAAAGCCATCTATTGGAGGGCCATGACACATCAGACAGTATTTATTTTGCATGCTCTGTTTCAAAAAGTCTTTCTATGATATTGAAGAAATTTTTTGAGAAAATTTTGGAATGCTAACTTGATTTAGAATTTGGAGAAATTTAGAGGGAGCTTTTATGCAGGAGAAATCCTAGCAGGAAAAGAAAGAAGGGATTTTCTCTTCCCATCTTGGGTAAACAAACCCACTTATCCCCTTTTCCTGTGTGTGTGAAATCCGATCAGTAAGGTACACTTCCTTCCTCTCCTCATCTGGGAAGTAGTTAACATGCTTCTCTAGCCTAATATCTGACTTATTTTATGAGGAGGTGATATCAGGGTTCCATGGAAATGCATGATGATAGAAGTTAGCATTACTATCTAGAGATTATGGGTAAATCCCTTAATGTCCTTAAATGTCTGTCTCTTCAACAAGAAAGGTTTGGATTAGGTCATGTGGGAGGATGCTCACAACTCTAACCATGTGTTCAGGACGACGCAAATTTCTACTACTCACTTCATTACTTCTCTTTCCTAGGGATCATGGCCCAAGTAGCAATGTCTGCCCTGCCTGTTGAAGATGAGGAGTCCTCAGAGAGCAGGATGGTGGTGACGTTCCTTGTGTCTGCCCTCGAGTCCATGGTGAGACAGTCTGCAGTTCTGTACTGTGTTTGCAGATGGATCACTGTCAAAGTAGCAGAACTGTGAGACACTGCACTGTCATTTTTGACGTTCGCCTTCAGTTTTACATTCAGTATTCCTCGTAGAGGTAATGAGCTTGTCAGGTAACGAAAAAAAATTTTTTGTTACGTTACGGATGTAATTCGATCAATATGAGATTCCCAGGTCTGAAAATTTAATGAAGGCACCTCTTACCTTGAGAATAATTTTTGTCTAAATTCACAGATAAAGTAATCATCCATTGACATGCATCTGTTGACCTCCAATATGTAAAATTTGCCTATGAGTGAAAATTGGATGAGAAATTTACATAACCTCAACGTATCTGATGACAAGATGCTTATTGATTAAAAAGAGCAAATCAGTAACCTTATGAAAGTGGAGAAACTGGAGAGACATCCCACTAGTCAAGTGATCAAAGTGGCCATGAGCAGGAATGGGGCAGACCGACGTCATGGGCTTCCCAATCCGATGCACGGAGGAGGAGCATTAGCAGCACTCCTGGCAGCCCCTGCCAGCCACGCGTAGCCCGAATCTAGTCAGGGGACATTGGACAAGCCCAGGTTAAGGGGTATTCACGATTTCTATGCTGGACTTTTAATAAAAATGTTAGTGTCATGAAAGACAAAGACTGGAGAACTGCTCCAGTTGGGAGATATGATGTCACATGGAAAGTGTGACCCTGGGTTGGATCCTTGACCAGAAAAAAATAGATTTATTTTTATTTTCATTTTATTTATGTTATATTTATTTCTATTTTTCAACAAAGAACATCATTGAGTCAACTGGCACAATACCACACATACACATAAGTCACTCACATACACACATGCATGTCCACACATGCACATACACACCTAGACCCATTATTTTACGGTCTAGAAAACCAAATGTAGAGAAATGTTGAAAGCAACCTGTGGTAAACTCACTAATGGCCCGCAAGATTAAATTTCTCCTCCTGAAGCCTGTGAACATTACCTAATATTGCAAAGGGAACTTTACAGATGTGATTAAGTTAAAGATCTTGAGATTATCCTGGATTATTTTAGGGTAAATAAAACTGTTCTTTAAAAATCCTTTAGTAAATTTTAATATGAGTCAGGATCTAGTTGAAGAGAACTAGAAATATTTTACTCAAGAACTGACCACACTCCTTCATTTGACCAGCACTGTGATGTGCCTCCTGCATCTGGCTCCCTTCAAGGAACTGGGGCCACAAGACTGAGTAGATAGATAAAGTCTTCCTCATATAGATCTCATGTTCTATTTGAGGAGAGAGACAATAAACTCTATATGTGTTTCTGTCAGTAAATATAATAAATAAAATACCATAAAGAAAAGGAGGGTCAAGAAACAAATGTAGATAAGAGAAGGAGAGGTTGGGATGGGACAGTGAGAGAAATTCCCTGGGGAGTTAATTGCCTTTTATGCAAAGACCAGAATGAAGTCAGCAAGTGAGTTAGGCCAGTATCCAACGACAGTGTTCATGAGATCACCCTGCGCAAGGACCCTCCCTAGGCTGGGCAAATCGAGAAGTCCAGTAACCCTGGAGCAGAGTGAACAAAGGAGAAGTGGTCGGAGGTAAGGCTCAGAGGCACCTTGTGGCCGGAGCCTGTAGAGCTCCAGACCTTTCTCCTTGGTGTGGCGAGAAGCCATCGGAAGGTTTTGAGTGATGGAGTGATGGGGGGTGGGTGATGGCTGTGTGAGCAGTCACTTAACATGAGCAGTAGCAGGAGCAGGGAGACCAGTTAGCCGTCTGCGACTGTGGGTCAGCCAGCATATTTCAGTGGCCTGGACTAGGGTGGGAACAGTGGAACCAGAACCATCTGCTGAAGATAGCATTGACGGGACTTACTCGAGGGTTGGGTGTGAGCTATGAAGTTTCCTTGTGGGCAAATCAAGAGTTGTTGTTTGTTTTTCAAAATTATATTAACATATATGGATATAGATCATAAAACTTAACTGCTTTAACCACTCTGAAGTGCACAGGGCAGGGCCATTATGTACATTCATGTTGGTGTGTGACCATCACCACCGTCCACCTCCAGAACCTTTTCATCCTCCTAAACTGAAACTGCATCAACACTCACTCCCCATTCATGCCTCCCCAGGGTGTCTGGAAATCAAGGAGGTTTTCTTTTAATAATAAATTCTTATTTAGGATACTTCCAAGATTTACAGAATATCTGCAGATAGTGCAGAGAATTTCCAAATATTCCTCACCCGCCACTCAGATCACTGTGGCACATTTAACATAATTATGGTGCACTTGTCAAATTTAATAGATTGATACTGGTACATTATTATTAACCAAGTCCAGACTGTACTTGGATTTCACCGGTTTTTCTACCTGCCTCTTTTTTTTGTTTCGGGCCCACCCAGGGGTCCCATGTTGCTTTGCGTGTCCTGTCTCCTTAGGCTCCTCTGCTCTGTGACAGTTTGTCAGGCTCCCCTTGTTTTTCATGACCTTGACAGTTTCTGAAGAATACTAGAAAGGTATCTTATCAAGTGTGCATCAATTCGGGCTTTTCTGATGTTTCCCTCCTGTGTAGATGGGTTTTGGAAAGAAGACCACACAGGTAAGGTGCTTCTCTCACCACACTGTACCAAGCGCACAACCCCATCGTGGCTGGTCGCAGTGGTCAAGGTGGTGTGATGCCTGACTTTGTGTCATCCTGGCCGCCACAGGATGCCCATGTTAGCTAGCTGAATGATATTCCTGGGTGTGCCTGTAAAAGTGTTTTGGGAAGAGATTAGCATTTGAACTGGGGGACTGAGGAAAGCAGGTGGCCCTCTCCATGTGGGTGG
This sequence comes from Manis javanica, assembly GCF_040802235.1. Classification (NCBI taxonomy): domain Eukaryota; kingdom Metazoa; phylum Chordata; class Mammalia; order Pholidota; family Manidae; genus Manis; species Manis javanica. The sequence continues at coordinate 36,871,095 of NC_133165.1, read as the reverse complement.
CCTTCATCCAATCTGTTCTGCCCGAACAGAACAAAAAGGTAGAGGAAAGGTTGAATTCCCTCACTGCCTGACTGCGTAGCTGGGTCGTCGTTCCTGTCGTTGGTCCTGTCCTGCCCTTGGCACTTCTGGTTCTCAAGCCTTTGAACTGCACCATCAGCTCTCCTGGGCCTCTGACAGATTAGGAACAGATCATGGGACTTCTCAGCCCGCAGAATCGATTGAGCCAGTTCATAATGAGCCTCATCTTATACATCTGTAATCTCCAATTAGTCCCATTTCTCTGGAGAACCCTGACTCATACAGGCAGTGTTTTTCACATTTCTCAATTGTTAAATTACTGTTTTCCCCTCTCCATGCCCTGTTCTTGGGAAGTGAGTCACCAAGCCGAGCCCACAAGCAGCGATTCTCTGCACTGTAGTGGGAAGGAGCCATGGCCTCTTGCAGTGCTGGTAGGAGCATGAGTCCCACCAGCTGTTTATAATGTGTTTCAAGAACCTTAAAGGAAAATTTACACCCTTTAACTCAGGAGTTCCGTGTGTATGATTCCATCCCATGGAAATAACCGAAGATGCACAGAAATGTTTATGTTCTTGGATGTTTATTGTAGTGTTACTGTAATTGGGAAAAAACTTTTCAGTGATGTTATAGGTAAGCTGTGACATACATATTGGACAGAATACTGCATGTTCATTCAAAAATGTTTTCTAGGATTGTAAATCTCAACAATAAGCAAATAAAGCAGAATGCCAACCCATATACAGTAGTGAAATTCTAGTTTTGTTTGTAAAAATTATGTGTGTGTGTGTGTTTCAAAATGTGAATAGTGGATAATTCTGTGTAATGGGTCATAGGTGATTTCTTTTCTCTTCGGTGTACTTTTCTGTATCTGCTAAAATGTTTATAATATACATGTTTTATACTGAGAGAAAATGCTTTTAAAAAGATCTCTTCTACCAGTGATGATGAAGTAAGGCTAAAAATCAATAATTTCACCTGATACCATATACTGTATTTTAGATTGTGTTGAATTTTTTATTCACTTGACACAGAGATTTACCGTAACACTAATGGAGCTTAAGCTTCTGGGCTCTCGCCTTGCCCTGGCCCCTTCCACGGCCTTGGAAGAGTCCTAGAAATATGTGCATGTAAGTTTTTGTAAAATTTGCTAAAGTAAGATATTTTAGCCACATCAGTTGAGGTCGCTGTCTCCCACTCTACTTTCTCTCTGCCACAAGCCCTGTATTAGTTTCCTCTTGCTCCTATAACAAATTACACAAACTTAGTGGTTTTAAACAACACTCATTTATTATGTCAGTTCTGGAAGTTGGAAGACAGAAGATGGGTCACAAGGCTGAAATTAAGGTGTCAGCAGGGCTGGTTCGTTCCAGAGGCTCCCAGGGAGAATCTGTGCCCTGCCTTCTTCAGCTTCTGAAGGCTACCTACATTCCTTGACCTATGGCCCCTTCCAAGTCCACCCTCTGATTCCATTGTGATGTCCCCTTCTCCTGCCTCCCTCTTTTCTTATAAGGGATGTCACCCCGTGATGACATGAGACCCCTCTCGATGATCTAAGACCATCTCCCATCTCAAGATCCTAAGTATTATCCCACTGGCAAAGCCCCTTTTGCCACGTAAGGCAAAGTTCACAAACTCTGGGGATTAAGACACAGACGTCTTCAGGGGGCGATTCTTCTGCCTCCCATAATCCCCTTCGTCAGGGGGTGCTGTAGACATGGGCATCTTTGAGGTCTCAATAAGGGGAAGCTGGGTTGGGGAAATATTTAGTTTGAGCTTAGTGGTATTATGGGCTTACTGTTATTTCTGTGTCTGGCTAAGTTACTGCTACACATTGAGTGTGGGAATGGTTTCCAGAAACATTCCTGCAGGGCAAAGCCTGAGGTCATATTATGGTGTGAATACATGCTCAGCTTCAGAAGTATGTGGGTTGTAGAGGAAAAACAAAGTTTAAAGTATACAGAGGCAGAAGTGAGTCTGGAAAATCCTTCCCATCATTCAGCAGGTCAAATTGTAGAGAGAGGATTTGTTTCTCATTATGCCTGGCTGAAGCAGTTCTGTCTGGTCAGTAATGTACTCAGAAATGTAGCACATGCAGTTATAAATACAACAAATATTTCAGATTTTGGAAAGGAATTAACACAAAGCAGAATTCATCAGGATTCTTTTGTGTAAGGAACAAGCCTGGAGCACCATGACAAACAGCGAGTATGGCTTGTTTATGAGTTTCCGTGTTTTAAGTATCTTCTACCATCAATAATAAAATGTAATCAGCGGAGGAGCCAAGATGGCGGCATGAGTAGAGCAGCGGAAATCTCCTCCCAAAAACATATATATTTTTGAAAATACAACAAATACAACTATCCCTAAAAGAGAGACCACAAGATACAGGACAACAGCCAGGCTACATCTACACCTGTGAGAACCCAGCGCCTCGTGAAGGTGGTAAGATACAAGCCGCGGCCCGGCAGGTCCCGAGTGCCCCTCACCCCAGCTCCCGGCAGGAGGAGAGGAGTCAGAGCAGGAAGGGAGAGGGAGCCCAGGACTGCTAAACACCCAGCCCTAGTCATCCGCACTGGAGCGCAGACACACAGTGCATGGTGTGCTGGATACTAGGGAAACGGAACAGTAAGACCTGCGAGCGGGTCCCTGCAGCTGGCGCCCCTGTGACAAAGAAAGGTGAGTGCTTTCTGAAAGTCTTAAAGGGACAGGGACCCCACAGCTGGAAAGAAGCGTCCCAGGACACTCAGCCCAGCAGCTGGGAATCCCAGGGAACTCCGGGTACCCTAACACTCTGGGCAGCAGCACATCTCTGAGGCCCCTCATGGAGATAAACAGCCTCCTGCCTGTTCCTCCTCCAAAGCGGCTCCGCCACATTGGAGCAGCAGCCTGAGAGCGACCATGCCCACAGCAACTGCGCAGAGCCTACTCTACAGCAGCCGGGCAAGAATCAGAGACCCTATCTGCACTCAGCTGCCCAGAACAAGCCGTTAGGGTCGCCATTCTCACAGGAGAGGAAGGCCACAAACTAGCAAGAAGGGACGTTCTCTTAGCCAACACACACGCCAGCTCCCCACAATTACCTCTATCACCATGAAAAGGCAGAAGAATTTGATCCAGACCAAAATCACAGAGACTACCTGAGAAGGAGCTTAGAGATAGATCTAACCAATCTCCCTGAAAGAGAATTCAAAATAAATGTCATAACCATGCTGATGGAGCTGCAGAGAAAAAGGCAAAAGATAACCAACAAAGTAGGGACAGAGACTACAGAGATAAAACAATCTCTGGAAGGATTTAAAAGCAGAATGGATGAGATGCAAGAGGCCATTGATGGAATACAAACCAGAGAACAGGAACGCATAGAAGCTGATGCAGAGAAAGATAAAAGGATCTCCAGGAATGAAACAATACTAAGAGAACTGTGTGACCAATCCAAAAGGAACAATATCCGCATCATAGGGATACCAGAAGAAGAAGAGAGAGAAAAAGGGATAGAAAGCGTCTTTGAAGAAATAATTGCTGAAAACTTCACCAAACTGTGGAAGGAAATGGTTACTCAGACTACAGAAGTACACAGAACTCCCAACAGAAGGGATCCAAGGAGAACAACACCAAGACACATAATAATTAAAATGGCAAAGATCAAGGACAAGGACAGAGTTTTAAAGGCAGCTACAGAGAGGAAAAAGGTCACCTATAAAGGAAAACCCATCAGGCTATCATCAGACTTCTCAACAGAAACCTTACAGACCAGAAGAGAATGGCATGATATATTTAATGCAATGAAACAGAAGGGCCTTGAACCAAGAATACTATATCCAGCACGACTATCATTTAAATATGAAGGAGGGATTAAACAATTCCAAGACAAGCAAAAGTTGAGGGGATTTGCCTCCTACAAACCACCTCTATAGGGTATTTTAGAGGGACTGCTCTAGATGGGAGCACTCCTAAGGCTAAATAGATGTCACCAGAGAAAATAAAATCACAGCAAAGAAAGACGACCAACCAAATACTAACTAAAGGCAAGAAATAAAATCAACTACCCACAAAAGCAGCAGTCTGAGGAAACACAAAAGAACACAGAATAAAACAACCAACATAAAAAGAATGGAGGAGGAGGAATAAGAAGGGAGAGAAATAAAGAATCATCAGACAGTGTTTATAATAGCTCAATAAGCAAGTTAAGTTAGACAGTAAGATATTAAAGAAGCTAACCTTGAACCTTTGCTAACCATAAATCTAAAGCCTGCAATGGCAATAAGTACATATCTTTCAATAATCACCCTAAATGTAAATGGACTGAATGAACCAATCAAAAGACACAGAGTAATAGAATGGATAAAAAAGCAAGACCCATCTATATGCTGCTTACAAGAGACTCACCTCAAACCCAAAGACATGCACAGACTAAAAGTCAAGGGATGGAAAAAGATATTTCATGTAAACAACAGGGAGAAAAAAGCAGGTGTTGCAGTACTAGTATCAGACAAAATAGACTTCAAAACAAAGAAAATAACAAGAGAGAAAGAAGGACATTACATAATGATAAAGGGCTCAGTCCAACAAGAGGATATAACCATTCTAAATATATATGCACCCAATACAGGAGCACCAACATATGTGAAACAAATACTAACAGCATTAAACGAGGAAATAGAATGCAATGCATTCATTTTACGAGGCTTCAACACACCACTTACTCCAAAGGACAGATCCACTGAAAAGAAAATAAGTAAGCACACAAAGGCAGTGAACAACACACTAGAACAGATGGACCTAATAGACATCTATAGAACTCTACATCCAAAAGCGACAGGATATACATTCTTCTCAAGTGCACATGGAACATTCTCCAGAATAGACCACATACTAGGCCACAAAAAGAGCCTCAGAAAATTCAAAAAGATTCAAATTCTACCAACTAACTTTCAGACAAGAAAAGGTATAAAATTAGAAATAAATTGTACAAAGAAAGCAAAAAGGCTCACAAACACATGGAGGCTTAACAACATGCTCCTAAATAATCAATGTGTCAACAACCAAATTAAAAAAATATCAAGCAATATATGGAAACAAATGACAACAACAACACAAAGCCTCAACTTCTGTGGGACACAGCAAAAGCAGTCTTAAGAGAAAAGTATATAGCAATCCAGGCATATTTAAAGAAGGAAGAACAATCCCAAATGAACAGTCTAAGGTCATAATTATCAAAATAGGTAAAAGAACAAATGAGGCCAAAAGTCAGCAGAAGGAGGGACATTATAAAGATTAGAGAAGAAATAAATAAAATTGAGAAGAATAAAAGAATAGAAAACAATCAATGAAACCAAGAGCTGGTTCTATGAGAAAATAAACAAAATAGATAAGCCTCAAGCCAGACTTATTAAGAGAAAAAGAGAATCAGCACATCAACAGAATTAGAAATGAGAAAGGAAAAATCATGACGGACCCCACAGAAATACAAAGAATTATTAGACAATACTATGAAAAGCTATATGCTAACAAGCTGGAAAACCTAGAAGAAATGGACAACTTCCTAGAAAAACACAACCTTCCAAGACTGACCAAGGAAGAAACACAAAATCTAAACAAACCAATTACCAGCAAAGAAATTGAATCGGTAATCAAAAACTACCCAGGAACAAAACCCCTGGGCCTGATGGACTTAACTCGGAATTTCATCAGACATACAGAGAAGATATAGTACCTATTCTCCTTAAAGTTTTCCAAAAAATAGAAGAGGAGGGAATACTCCCAAGCTCATTCTATGAGGCCAGCATCACCCTAGTACCAAAACCAGGCAAAGACCCCACCAAGAAAGAAAATTACAGACCAATATTCCTGCTGAACGTAGATGCAAAAATACTCAACAAAGTATTAGCAAACTGAATTCAAAAATACATCAAAAGGATCATACACCATGACCAAGTGGGATTCATCCCACGGATGCAAGGATGGTACAACATTCGAAAATCCATCCACATCATTCATCACATAAACAAAAAGGACAAAAATTACATGATCATCTCCATAGATAACTGAAAAAGCATTTGACAAAATTCAACATCCATTCATGATAAAAACTCTCAACAAAATGGGTATAGAGGGCAAATACCTCAACATAATAAAAGCCATATATGATAAATCCACAGCTAACATCATACTGAACAGCAAGAAGCTGAAAGTTTTTCCTCTGAGATAGGGTACAAGACAGGGATGCCCACTCTCCCCACTGTTATTCAACATAGTACTGGAGGTCCTAGCCACGTCAATCAGACAAAACAAAGAAGTGCAGGGAATCCAGATTGGTAAAGAAGCAGTCAAACTGTCACTATTTGCAGATGACATGATATTGTATGTAAAAAACCCTAAAGACTCCAATCCAAAACTACTGGAACTAATACTGGAATTCAGCAAAGTTGAAGGATACAAAATTAACACACAGAAATCTGTGGCTTTCCTATACACTAACAATGAACTAATAGAAAGAGAAATCAGGAAAACAATTCCATTCACAATTGCATCAAAAAGAATAAAATACCTAGGAATAAACCTAACCAAGGAAGTGAAAGACCTATACCCTGAAAACTATAAGACATTCTTAAGAGAAATTAAAGAGGACACTAACAGATGGAAATTCATCCCATGCTCTTGGCTAGGAAGAATTAATATCGTCAATATGGCCATCCTGCCCATGACAATATGCAGATTTGATGTAATCCCTATCAAATTACCAACAGCATTCTTCAATGAACTGGAACAAATAGTTCAAAAATTCATATGGAAACACCAAAGACCCTGAATAGCCAAAGCAATCCTGAGAAGGAAGAATAAAGTGGGGGGATTTCGCTCCCCAACTTCAAGCTCTACTACAAAGCCACAGTAATCAAGACAATTTGATACTGGCACAAGAACAGAGCCACAGACCAGTGGAACAGATTAGAGACTCCAGAAATTAACCCAAACATATATGGTCAATTAATATACAATAAAGGAGCCATGGACATACGATGGGGAAATGACAGCCTCTTCAACAGTTGGTGTTGGCAAAACTGGACAGCAACATGTAAGAGATTGAAACTGGATCACTGTCTAACCCCATATACAAAAGTAAATTCAAAATGGATCAAAGATCTGATTGTAAGTCATGAAACCATAAAACTCTTAAAAAAAACATAGGCAAAAATTTCTTGGACATAAGCATGAGTGACTTCTTCATGAAGTGACTTCCCTTCCTGGGCAAGGGAAACAAAAGCAAAAATGAACAAGTGGGACTTCTCATCAAGCTGAAAGGCTTCTGTACAGCAAAGGACACCATCAATAGATCAAAAAGGTGCCCTACAGTATGGGAGAATATATTCATAAATGACAGATCCAATAAGGGGTTGACATCCAAAATATATAAAGAGCTCATGCATCTCAACAAACAAAAAGCAAATAATCCAATTAAAAATGGGCAGAGGAGCTGAACAGACAGTTCTCCAAAGAAGAAATTCAGATGGCCAACAGACACATGAAAAGATGCTCCACATCACTAGTCACCAGAGAAATGCAAATTAAAACCACAATGAGATATCACCTCACACCAGTAAGGATCGCCACCATCCAAAAGACAAACAACACATGTTGGCAAGGTTGTAGAGAAAGGGGAACTGTCCTACACTGCTGGTGGGAATGTAAACTAGTTCAACCATTGTGCAAAGCAGTATGGAGGTTCTTCAAAAAGCTCAAAATAGACATACCATTTGACCCAGGAATTCCACTTCTAGGAATCTACCCTAAGAATGGAGCAGCCCAGTTTGAAAAAGTCAGATGCACCCCTATGTTTATCGCAGCACTATTTACAATAGCCAAGAAATGGAAGCAACCTAAATGTCCATCAGTAGATGAATAGATAAAGAAGATGTGGTACAAATACACAATGGAATATTATTCAGCCATAAGAAGAAAACAAATCCTACCATTTGCAACAGCATGGATGGAGCTAGAGGGTATTATGCTCAGTGAAATAAACCAGGTGGAGAAAGACAAGTATCAAATGATTTCACTCATCTGTGGAGTATAAGAATAAAGAAAAACTGAAGGAACAAAACAGCAGCAGAATCACAGAACCCAAGAATGGCCTAACAATTACCAAAGGGAAAGGGACAAGGGAGGATGGGTGGGAAGGGAGGGATAAGGGCAGGGAAAAAGAAAGGGGGCATTATAATTAGCCTGTATAATGTGGGGGGAGGCACGGGGAGGGCTGTGCAACACAGGGAGGACAAGTAGTGGGTCTACAGCATCTTACTATGCTGATGCACAGTGACTGTAATCGGGTTTGTTGGGGGGAATTGGTGAAGGGGGGAGCCTAGTAAACATAATGTTCTTCATGTAATTGTAGATTAATGGTAACAAAATTTAAAAAATTAAAAATTAAAAAGATTTTAAAATATGTAATCAACCACATTGGAGGAAATACTAGGTTCTCTCTCTGTTGTCTCCATAGAAATTATAGAATTGTTGTCAAAGGGTAAGGCAGAGAGTCTGCAGCCAAAAATGTGAGAAAAAAGGCATATTGGGATTCTGTATGACTTTCCCTGTTTTATGTATCTTCTACCATCAATAATAAAATGTAATCAACCATGTTGGAGGAAATACTAGGTTCTCTCTCTACTGTCTCCATAGAAATTATAGAATTGTTGTCAAAGGGTAAGGCAAAGAGTCTGCAGCCAAAAATGTAGAGAAAAAAGGCATATTGGGATTCTGCAACCAGTTCCAATGTATTTGGGGATGACTGTGCCCCCAGGCAGTGCTCCAGCACCAGCTGGGAGTCCCATAGTTCAACTCAATTCTGGTGTGATCTACCTAGATATAGTGTCCGATCCCACAGGTTAAGATCTCAGTCCCTCAAGACGCCACCCACACACATGCATCCTTTACATGCCAATTCCAAGTTCAGGTTGTCTCCTGAGCTTCTGACCAGCTGTGCAGAGTAGACATTCCTGAGACCCTTGGGGTTGATTAATCAGCTAGAATGGCTCACAGAACTCAGAGAAGCATTTTACTTATTAGATTACTAGTGACAAATCAAAAACTCTATAAAGACCAAGAGACCTCTGGAATAAAAGTGTTTAATGAGTTTTTACAGATGCAGCCAGATAAGGACTCAGTCCTGGGACCAGCAGTTACTGTCCCAGCAGCAAAGCCAGTTCACAGAGACAACTTGCCCACCAGCCTCAAGATAGAGGGCACGTTTATGAGGGGACCCAAGGAAAGAAAGTTCTTTAAGTTCACATTGGCTACAGATAAGAAAGGCAGGTGTACATGAAGCTGGGGAAAGTCCTGGCATAGGTGGTTAGTCCACAGAGAAGGCTTGTGGATTGGTTGTTGATGGTGGTCAGATAGTGGTCACACCAGGGGGGTGCAGTGGCCATGGGGACTTTCTAGATAATTGTTGAAAGTGTCTCATCCAGGAGTGTGGAGTTTCTGCTGAGCTACTGCTCTTTCCTTACTTACCTCCCTCAATCTCTAGCCCTTTTGTCACCTAATTTAGGACATTTCAGAATTTTTCCATACTGCCAGTTTGTTATAAAAGACTATAACTCAGGAACAGCCAGATGGAAGAAATGCATAGGGCAAGGTTTGGAGAAAGGGCACAGAGCTTCCATGCCCTTTCCAAGAGTGCCACTCTTCCACAGATCTCCCATGTGTTGACCAACCCAGAAGCTATCAACCAGCCTTCTTGGGATTTTATGGTGGCTTCATTACACAGGCTTGATTGATTATTTCATTGGCCATTAGTGATTGAATTCAAACTCCAGCCCCTCTCCCTTCCCAGAATGTTGGAGGGTAGGACTGAAATTTCCAACCCTCTAATCACATGGTCGTTTCTCCTAGCAACCAGCCCCATCCTTAGGTATGGTCCAAGAGCCACCTCATTAACATAACAAAAGACACCTTTTTACTCCGAGGAAATTCCAAGGAGCACTGTGCCAGAATGGTGGAAAACCAAATACATCTCTTGCTATAAATCACAATATCACAGGCAGTTAATAAAAACCTGTTTTTCTGTGGGTTTGATGTTATGACATTTGCTTGATAAATTTGTTCAGCTTTTTTTCTTGATTGTTCTAATCTAAATAAATACTCAACTTTTGTACTGAATTTTGTATTCTTTTCTTAAAGCAGACCTCTCAGGCCCCCCCAAGATCTGGGTCTGCCCTTGTATGTAATACTTCATTTTTTGTTTCTGTTTTCAGTGTAAGGAACTGGCCAAGTCTAAGGCAGAAGTGGCCTGCATCGCAATGTATGAAACAGACGTGTTTGTCGTGGGAACTGAGAGAGGACGTGCATTTATTAATGCCAGGACAGACTTGCAGAAGGACTTTGCAAAATACTGTAGGTGTTAATAATTTTGTCCTTTGTATCATAAATCTTAAAATACTTGCAGGCAAGACTTACATAATGTTTTCTTGTAAGATGTCATAAAGTATTTCCTAAGTATGGTTCTCACACATCTTTGACTTGACATACCAGTGAATACCTACTTAACACTGAGTCCAAGAAACACGGTCAATGTATTTTGTACTGTGTCCTCAGCAAGACTTTGGTTTTGTAGAATGAATTTGAAGAACAAAGAGAAAAATTGTCTTTGATTCCTAAAATAAACCCACTATTAAAAAGATACTTAACACCTTCCCAAAGGAAAGGGGAAAAATTCTTTCTGGGCTTTGAGGTATTCCTTTGTGTTAGTAATCATTATACTCCTTTAGCCTGTTCTTTACTATGGGACTTTCAGAGCCTTCAATAAACCAATTGTGTTACAAGTGTCCAAGAGCATTAGTGAGCTGTTAACCTTAAAAATAAGTCAGTTATTTTATCAACAAAAGTGAGTTTGGTCCGGAATAGCAGAGAACTGTAATTCAGGACAAGCAAGTTACAGCCTAACTATAGGCAAGTCCAGCAAACAAAGGAGAGGAACACTCTTTATAAAAGGAAAGGGCAAACTTGAAGGTGGCAAGGTGGGGGGGTGCTCCTATAAACCAAAAAGTCCATTGCATAAACTGGGAATTCCCAGCATTGTGGCTTCTTATTGGTTGAATTGTGACAGTTTCTTTGGGTGAGCTGTTGCCAGAGGAGGAGGGAATCTTCCTCCTGCTGGGTGGTAATGCAGTAGGTAGGTTTTGTGAAGTCCTCTCCAGGCTGGGTCTGCAACTGAGGCAGAGTGGTTTGGCCTGAGAGCTCCCCCTGCTGGTCTCCAGATGCCATGTCAGTGAGGTTTCACTTTTTCCAGAGCTTGTGTGGCCTAAGTAAGGGAAACTAGTGTAGGGTGTTAAAACCTCCTCCTTGTCTACTGGTTATCTCCACCACTGTAAGAAGTATTGAGAAGAAATGACAAACCCCACAAAAGTTTAGGTTTATCAGAATATAAAGGCGGGGGTGGGAGTGGAGAGAGAGAGAAATAGAGATGTTTCAGAGGGTTGTCAGAGGGAATACATATATGTATATATACACATCTATGCCACTTGACTGCAAAGCAAATCTATACCTATACAAGATTAGGACTGAGTGATCAGATTAACATTGAGAGAAGTATTGAGTGATCAGATTAACATTGAAGACCAAATTAGGTCTCCACTATTAAGAAGATAGATTCAAAAATGAAGCAGTCTTTAAACAATACACTGAGTATAATTGGTGGACAGGAAGGGTATTCTCAATTCAGTAATGTCAGCTGCCCATTGGATTTCTAGTCCCTGAAATTTAGTGACAGGTTTTTTTTTTTAAGTTTCACAGCTGCATACTTATTTTTCAGATACACGACTCCTCACATTTCCTATTTCTTCTTGTACCCATTTCAGTAAACTTTATTTTTTCAACTTTAATCTGTTTACTTCATTTAAATTGTCAAAGTTGTTGGCATGAAATGGTTTATGATATTTGCCATATAATTTTAGCGCCTGTCATACTGATGTCTCTACTTTTGTTTCTGATGAGGAAACACAATTTGTGTTTCCTCTCTTTTTTCTTCATAAATCTTAAAAGGGATTCATTGATTTTACTTACATCTACAGTGCACCACCTTTTGTTTTTATTGATTTTTCTATATTTTTGCCTATTTTCTTTGTCATTTGGTTCTACACTTACCTTTATTGTTTCATTATAATTTCTTTGAATTAATTGCCTTTCTAACTTCTTGATTTGGTAACTAGGTCATTGGCTTTATTTTAAATATGCATTTAAGGTTATAATTTTCCCTTTAGGTTCTACTTTAACTGCATTCTGGGTCTAAGTACCAGATTAAGTCTTCATATAGAAGATAATTTAGTCTCTTCTGGCCCATTGAAACCTCCGCACTTGTGTATTCATTATATGTTTTCTTTATAATTTAGTTCAAAATAACTTTCTAATATCCCTACTTAGTTCTTTTTGACCTCTGGCCCCATATTGCTTAATATCCTAATATCTGGGAATTTTTTTATATTGATTTCCAATTAAATCTCATTGTAGTCCAAAAACATATGCCATATTTTAATCCTTTTGAATTTATCAAGACCTAATTTATGACTTAGCACACCATTTATGTTGGTGAATATTCCATATGCACTTGAAAAGAATTTGGGACTCTCCATTTAATGGACTAATTGGGTCAAGTTGTTAAATAATGTTATTCAATTCATCTGTGTCATTCTGATTTTTGCCTACTTATTTTATTAGTTAATGACAGAGGGATGTTAAAATCTCTAATTATATTGTGTATTTGTTCCTCCTTTTAGCAGTACTGTTTGCTTCATATATTGAAGCTGTATTATTAGATAAATACACATTTAGGATTGTAATGTTTTCCTGGTGAATTGACCCTTTTTTCCTCATGAAATATTCCTCTTTGTTTCCATTGGTATTCCTGATCTTAAAGTCTACTTTGTCCTGTACTAATATAGCCACACCAGCTATATTATATAGTGTCATATCTTTTTCCATTCATTAATTTCAACCTGTTATGTCTTTAAATTTAATCTGTGTCTCTTTCTTTTTAAAACCAGTCTGAAAAATCTCTTCTCCTTGGATTGTTTCATCCATTTATACTTAATATAATTATTTATATGATCTACTCTAAGGCTTCTGTCTTGCTTTTTCTTTTCTGTTTGTCCAGTATTTTCTTTGCTACTTTATGCCTATTTCCCTGTGTCATTTTACATTGAGAATATTTTCTTTTTTTTTTTTTTTACATTTTATCTCCTCTCTTAGCTTTTCAGCTCTTTTTTTCTTTATTTTTTTATTGATTTAGGGACTACAGTATGCCCTCCTAATCTATCCCAGTGAATCTAAAATTAATATCTTACAACTATACCTGCAATGTAAGAACCTTAAGCTATAGTTCTGGTTACTTCCCTCTGGCCCTAACATATTATAAATCCTGCCACACCTTATTATTATGCTTGCTTCAAGCAGTCTGTCACTTTCCAAACTCTGGCACCAATCCATTCTGAGTCACTCTAGGCAGAAACCAGTTCCTCCAGCAGACCCGGGTGAGCCAGAATGCTGGACACACACATAGACCACTCTTGTTTCCATCCCAAGTGAGGAGCCTCAGGGTGGGTGGTGTCCTTGTTGCTCAGCACTATGCCATACAGAGGGAGAGGCGTAAACAGGTGCACCCAAGGCCCGGAATTTTCCTGCCCCTGTGCTGGAATCCCTCCTTGGTTTGACAGTGGCTTGGGAGCTGTGGTTTCTCAGCTGGTCTGTAGATTCTCACAGGTGCCCTGACTGTATTGTTAACTCAGTGTATTATGGGGAAGGAAGGCCTTTTGCTTCTTAGTCTAGTCTTGCTCATGTCACTCTCCTGCTGTTGTTTTTGAAGAATATTATTATTTCATGCAGAATTCTATCTTGGCAACTTTTTTCTTTCAGGCCTTTGAAAGTTTCACTCTATTGCCTTCTGGCTTCCACTGTTTTTAAGTACAAAGTCAGGCTGGATTCTTAATCTTTCTTCCTCGGAAGGTAGTGTATCTTTTTTCCAGCTCTGTTTCATCTTCGTTTTTCAACAGCTGGACTGTCTTGTACCTAGTCATGGTCTCCTTGTTTTTACCCTCTTGGTCTTTGGAGTTTAGTGAATCTGCAGGTCAATATCACCAGCAATTTTGGACATTCTTGGCCATTATCTTTTCAAATATGTATTCTGATATCTATTTTCTTCTTTACTTAAACATACAGAAGAAAATTGATAGTGTCCTGCAGGTAATTAAGGCTCTGTTCCTTTTTAATTTTTTTTTCCCATTCTTTTTCCTATTCAAGCTTCAGGTTAGATTAACTTATTTTGACCTTTTTTTGAGGTCACTGATCCTTCTGCTGTATAATTTTGCCTTTACATATTTTTTGCCTTACATTTGCCCTTAGAACATAACTCTTGTGTGGACCCCTCTGGCTCAAGAAGTCACTGTGTGACAATCTTCAGTGTGACAGTTACCAATTTATTGCCACTCTACTTCACATCCCACTTCTTTGCCTGCATTGTGATAATGGAGCTGGACCCTGCAAACATCTCTCCCTAGGCAGCTGGCACAGTGTTTAGCTTTGTTAGAAGGGGGCTCTGAGGCCCCTGCAGGAGGAAGGAGTGTCCCTTCCTGACTAGTGGGTTCTCACCTATTCACATCTGTGGCATGTGGTGACCCCCAGTGGCACCCTCACATGCTGTTTCCAGTCATTTCCACTGGCTTCCCACAAGCTTCCCAGCAAGTCTCCTGAACGTGCTCAGTGGAGAAGGTCTTCCTACATGGCGACTTACATCCAGACTGTACAGCAAGTCTCACCCACAGCCCGGAAAGTTCCAGAAGGTTTCCCAGCAAATTTCAGTGGCCCCATACCCATAGGCAGCTTCCCAGGGAGTTCTGCCAATACCCCAGAATGTGGCTTCCAGAAAGTTCTGTTGGCAGCACCCCATAGATGGTTTCCAGAGCTCTGCCAGTGTCCCATAGGGACAGCAAGTCTGGCAGGCACCCAGTGGGCAACTTGCCAGCGGTTTCCACTGGCACCCTGCTTCCTGCCTCAACTGTTCTACTCCCAACAGGCCATGGCTGGTCCTCCCCAGAGAAGCCTGGATCTCAGCACCAGGGGGACCCTCTTCCAGATTAGTGCCTCCCTCTGGGGAGCAGCTGCAGCCCTGGCGTTAGGCACTGCTCTGCTACCTACTTATGTATTCTCCAGCGTTCTCAGTGCCCCTTAGTAGCTAATGATTCTCTTATTAAGCTTTCCCATTCAAATTATTGGGTGGTTTCTGTCTCGGCTAACTCTAATTAAAACAATTAGTTTCAAAGCCTTTGGAGAAGTGAGCGGTTGTGGGGCTGGTCCTGAACGTGCTCAGTGGAGAAGGTCTTCCTACATGGCGACTTACATCCAGACTGTACAGCAAATAGCACTGCCATTCTAATTCCCTTTGCATTATGGGCATTTCCTTATGTGTTGAATTACTTGTAGTTGTTTATGCGTAGACTCATTTTAGAGATGATCGCCATGTTATATTATCCTGTTCACCGTAAACACCCTGTCCTTTGTTGTTTTTAATTAAGAGATCTTGTTTTATGTTTATTCCCTTTTTTCCCTTCTCCCTTTCAATACCAGAAGCCTAGACATTGAGGAAGCACATAGCACAGCTGCTGTCATACTGACTTAGTGATGATCACTTGTTCACAGGTGTTGCCAAAGGGTCGCATGAGATGAAACCCCCATGCCCTGCACACGAGGTGCAGATCGAGTCAGGGGAAAAGGAAATACTCAGAAAAGCAGTCGAAGACTATTTCTGCTTTTGTTACGGTAAAGTTCACTTTAAGCATTAACTCCCTGAACAGTTCACTGAGGAGTAGGACAGTGTTCAGATCACTTTTTTAGTGTGACTATTTAAAATGTCTCTAACATTCAAAAATCCATGTTCTCATCAAGCGAAGAGCCGGGTCTAAGTACCAGATTAAGTCTTCATATAGAAGATAATTTAGTCTCTTCTGGTCCATTGAAACCTCCGCACTGAGCAGCTTTCATCCTTTGCTTCCATTTCAGGAAGCCCGTACCACATGGCCAATACTGTCGTTAAAGGTGCTTACTGTGGGTTTCATCACCAGCCTCACCACCCTCACTGGTCTCTCCACCTACCCACATCTTTCCACAGATGGGGATTGTTTGTAATACCTACAGTGTTTTAAAAAGCTAGGTACCCTAATAACTGTACAGGTGCCGAACTTAATTGCTATAGCAGCACCTTACAGCACCATAGGGCCTCGTTTATCATTCCTAGACAGCTTCACACATTCATGTGACCTGCAGGTCCCTGTGAGCATTTGACTTTGGGGGCCCCCAGCTCAGAGGATCTTAGGATCTCAGGCTTCACTTCTCTATGAGAAATGGGGCTCCTTTGCCTCAGAGGTGGCCAGCCAGTGTGAGAAGACTGACATGACCCCAGACAGGGATGTGAGGCCATGCTGATTCCATAACTTTACCAGATATACGTTGGCCTGCTTTGTGCAGTGGGACCTAGGAGTGATTAAGCTTTGGGTGGGGGCTCTCATCCTGTTTCGGCAGTAACCATGGGGTGCCCTGTGCAGCCCAACGTGTTCCAGGTTGGGTACTCCAAATTGTGCAACCCCTTCCTCATGTGAAGATTTAAAGTAAAACATTTTATAAGTTTTTTCTTTCATCCCTTTGGCTGGGAATTTTTAAACTTGGGATAGATACCGAGGAATAGGGCATTTTCACTTTTAATGTATACTCAAAGCCAAGTGTCACCACCTGTATTTATTACATAAAATGAAACTGACTACATTTTCATGCTCATACCACGTAAAGACATCTTGCCTCTTCTAGGTAAAGCCGTGGGGACGACAGCAATGGTGCCTGTTCCGTATGAGAAGATGCTGAGAGACCAGGAGGCTGTGGTGGTAGAGGGGCTTCCAGAAGGAGTAGCTTTTCAGCACCCTGAGAACTACGATCTGGCCACCCTGAAATGGATTTTGGAGAACAAAGTGGGGATTTCATTCATCATAAACAGGTGGCAGGCTTGACCCCCTCATACCAGGCAGCTCATTTGCAGATACACTGATAGTTTAACTCAGGGTTTATTAATGATGTCTTGCTACACTTTGCAGCTGGTTTTTCAGATGTTTAATCTTTCTCGTGTGTCCATGTTGGTTTCTTGCAGACCTTTCCTAGGTCCCGCAAATCAGCTCGGTAAGTGACAGCGTCTCAGACCTGGTGACTGCCCTTGGCTGCCAAACCAGTTCTGCTTCTCTTAATTAAAATGCAAGTTAGGCACGTTGTAAAGCTTGTTTATTCTTTGCCTTCTCCCCCTAGGAGGCAGCCTCTGTCAGCCAGGGTTTGGGGGTTGTGATGTTTGCAGGGTGGGCAGCTCAGGGAAGGTAGGACACACCTGGCCAGGAGAGCCAAGGTGCAGTGCTCCTCCCAGCTGTCCCACCGGCTGACTGCCACCTCCAGACCGTCAAGGGCAGGAGGGCATAACATGTCCCTGAGCACAGGAGCACGAGGATGCTGGATCGCTTTTGGTCTTTGCCCAGAGCAGCCACGGGCCAGCATTGGTGGGCTCAGGAGTAGATGTAGGAAATGAGACCATTCCCACGCTTCTGAGGCTCATGGTCTAGGAGAAGGAATAAGACTGTCCTGCAGAGAACCAGGGGTGACCCATGGAGCTCTCAGGGTGGCTGGAGGAAATCCCGAGGGTCCCTGGGAAGGAAGGGCTTCAGGAGGAGCTGGCCCCCAAGGTCAGCAGGTTCATGACAGGCTGGTTCTTCAGGGAAGCCCAGGACCCCTCACAATCTCCTTAACTTATAATGATGAAGGGACCCCACCAAAATAGTCATCTTACCCAGAAGCATTTAGAAATCCACCTATGCCCCCTTCTTATTTTCTCAGATTATTATTCTGGAACATAGTTGGAAACCTTGGGCCGTAGCTGTTCTTGAAAGACCAGGTCTAAAGAGGGTGTTGTGCTGAGCCTGCATAGGTACAGAAATGAAATGGCCCGGGCGTGTGGTGGGGTCGCATAGTTCATGAGTCACATTGCCAGGGTACAGAGAGCGACATGACATTCTTTTGCACATGCACTATCCGTAGAGCTGAGTCTGTTTCTGGATCAACTGTGTGTACCTGGAATCCTGTCTCTTACATTTGGAGGGGCCTGAGGGTGAGGGGTTGCAGGTGACCAGGTGATTGTTGCCCCAGGTGGCTTGTATTTTCATTATTGAATAATAATAGTGGCAGATGCTTATTTAGTGTTTACACCCTGCCAGGCACTGTTATAAGCACTAAGAATTTATTAATTAATCCTAACCCAACTGCCATTTTCAGATGAGGAAAGTGAGGCATAGGGAGGTTTAATAACTTGCACGAGGTCTCTCTGGCCCCATCTGCTCCTCAGCCCCTGTTCTGCCCACACCAATGGCCGTAGATGCTGGGACTACTCTGAGTTGGTCTTTCCCCCTATTTTCTTCCATGATGACCTAGAGCTGGGAGTTCTGTTTCCTGTGTATTTGCTTTCACTCTGTATGCCTTTGAATGTTGTCATATTTCAGGGTGCAGAAAGGTGCTAGTGTGTGTCTTTTTACTTCTGCACAGGTGGGCCTGTGATGGTTCCAGATGCTGAGAGATCAGTGACATCACTGAATGAAAGGTAAGGGATTAGTAAAAAATAAAATCCACATCTGACCCCTAAGTGTTAGTTTTTAGACTAGGGAAAGTCTTCCTGAGTTTGTTATATATTCTTTATTCAAAAGGACACTTGGGATTATAAGGCTATATTCAATTAACACCTTTAATTTTGTAACAGATTTTTAAGACAGTTAATGGTAAAACTGAGGCCGTTCTGCATTCAGGTTGGTCGGGCCAGGGCTCCGCGGGAGATAGATGGCATGGAGCTCAGGGGATTTGAACCAGTGTCCAGACATCTGTGGTAGTTTTTACCCTGTCTTGACTGGGGTTCCCTTTTATTTTCAGTTGTGGCCCTGTCAATGTGAAAAGTGAACCCATGGAAGATTCTGGTATGTACACTTACACCTCTAGAATAAAATATTTAGCAGGTTGTCATTTACTTTCTTTTGTTTTACTTTTAAAAATTTGGAATTTCACTAAAATAGGAATAGAGGGGACCTTCCTCCAAATAATTTTATAAATCTATGAAAAAACTATAGCTAACATTATATGAATGGTGATAAACTGTATCTTTCCCACCAAGATCAGGGTCAAGGCAAGGATGTCCCATCTCACCACTCCCTTCTGACATCATACTGGAAGTCCTAGATAATGCAATAAGACAAGAAAAGGAAATAAAAGGTATATAGATTGGGAATGATGAAATAAAACTTTGTTCACAGGTGACATGATGGTCTCTTAGAAAGTCCAAAAAAAGCAACAACAAAAAAATGATGACTAGGGCACTAATGAACCTCAAACAGAGCCTTATCTGCAGAATAATAATATTCTACTCAAATAGCTAGACTAAAGAGCCTTCTGATGCAGTAAAGACTAGTTACTAAGATGCTATTAAGTAGATCCATTTGTGGACAAAATATTATTTTAGTTATATGTAAATTAGAACCTGACTGCAAAATGAGTAAAAGGCCTTGAATACATGTTTGAATTATGACTGGATTTACAAACAGAGCAGTGGTCTCGTTTTGGACATACTTTACTCTTTCTTGCACTCTTCTGTCATTTATAAATGTTCTACAATAGACCTGCATCACTGTGACATGTCTTTAGGAAAAAAGTCCCTCTATGATGGATGAGAGTAGTTGATTTCCATCCCTGCGTCTACCCACCTCTTAAAAAAATAAAAATGGCATTAATTAGAGGGAAAATGTTAAATAGCTAAAAATAAGAAAAAAATATTTTTAATGCAATTGTTTAATCAAGGAATGGGAAAATATTGAAAGTATTAAAAGTGGGAAGGTTAGAAAACCTAAAATAAATAAGTACATAAAGCCAAAACTCAGTAAATATGGACACGAGCTGGCTGTAAGAGGGTAAGTCTACAGTTAGTGTTATCATGCTTAGAAAAGCAATGTAGAGATAGGAAATGAACAGCTCAAAATATAAAGTTAAAATTAAATCCAAGAAAATTCAAAAGAAAACAATATTCAATATTAAGAAGAAAATATGAAGAGAAAAAGAAACTAGAGTCTATTGTGTGAATGAAATGGGAGGCAGAACACCAGCTTCACTGAAGCCGTCCAGGTGTGGCTTACACTTAGCTGCCTCCTCAGCCCTCTGGGGACCCCGGGACATGCATGGACCAGCCTCCTCCCCTGTCATACCCAAGGGTCTTCCTCCCCTGCCACGGGTGCTCCTGAGCCTCCCATCCCAAATGACAGAGTCCATCCTAAATGGCAAAGTCTGAAAAATCATGGTGCTTGTCCAGTTTCATTACTCTAGGTAAGTCAGTGAAAATAACAAGCCAAGAATTTTAGCTGAGCAGAATTCAGCTGTGGAGCCATCATCTCACACATGCCATGCATGTGCCCTGGCCCAGTTTAATCTAGCCTCCAGGGCTTTCAGAGCTCAGATATGTTCTACCTGTGTCTCAGATGCTCACAGAGAATTTAGAATCCTCCAAGTCTCAGCCTCTCCTCTTAAAGACTGGCAAGACAAGTTGGGTGGGGGTGGGAGGATGTCAGCTCCCCAAGAGGGCCTTCTATGGATTCACAGCCCATGCCTCCTGCCTCCTTCCTCACCAGCTGTTGGGGGGATGAGCAGCATTTCCCACCCAACCTTAAAATGGTTTGCTTTTGTGGAAACTTCTCTTTGAAGCTGTGATTCACATCAAACAAAAAAAATGCTCCCTATTAATGTGATTTTCTACTATAGATCTCATGATGCAATACAGTTCATCACCTCCAGCTGCCTACAGGCTTTGGTGAGCTGGCCATCCAAGGGCCTGATTCCTTGTGATGTTTGCATAGCACTTACTACATAAAAGAAGTGTTTCAGTGGCTTTGAGTTTGAGTCCCCCATCCACTCCCTCTCATTTAGAGGAAAGGCTGAAGTAAATCTGTTTCATTAGCATTTCAAACAAATTCTATATCCTGCACAGTCAAATCTGGTTTCAATTGCCTGGATTAAGAGGAATTTTTCTTTGACAGAATAGTTGTCATGTGTTTATCAGATGTTTCTATTAGAGTCATTAGTCCTAATCAACTTGGAACTAGTACTTAAAAATTTATTATGAAATATTATACAAGTTATACATGGTTAAAGTTTTTAAATGCAGACTAGTAATAAGTAGAAGTAGAATTCCTCTTGGCCTTTCACTCCCCCTCTGCAGCTCCCATCTCCCAAAACCTGTCTGTGCACCTCAGGTCCCATCCCCATTTTAGGGGCAACAACTCTTAACCGATAGGTGAAAATTCTTTCAGATCACTTAAAAACAAACACATAAACAGCCTTTTTCTTTTTCTTTTACTTCTCCATTTAACAATGTCCCTTTAACATTCCCAGCAGATGCCCATTTTGTCCATTTCTGAGCAATTTCCTCAACTTAATCTTCCATTTCATTAATGTGGCCATCAGCCATATCCGTTCTGCTCCTCAGCTTTTCTAAACAAATTCTTCTTTTCAATAATCACCTTCTTTAATATCTAATCTCACTATCCTTATACCAACCGAGTTGTTAAAAGTTTTCAGAAGACCTCTCAGAACTTGAAAATTAATGCTAAACAGTGAATACCAAGTTGTGCCACAGTTTTTGCTTTTACTGTTAACATTCATGATTAAATTACATGTATATTTCAATATCCGTTACTTACTGCTGTGTAAAAAACTACCCCAAACCTAGTGGCTTCAAACAGTGATCCATCTTTCTCCCAGTTCTGTGTGTTGGCTGGGCCCTCCTTCTGGCCTGGGCTGGTTCGGCAAGGGTTGGATGGTCGAGGCCTCACTGGAAGATGAGCCTCTCTCTCCTTACAGTCTCCCGTCCTCCAGGAGGCCAGCCCAGGTCTGTTCACATGGCAGCTTGGTTCCAAACTAAGCTGGCACTGAGGCAGGAGCACTTCCCAAGCCTCTGCCTTCATCCCAGTAGCCACTGTCCCATAGCCAAAGCATGTCCCGTGGCCAGGCCCAGATTTAAAGGGTGAAGTTGCCTGCACTTCTAGAAAGGAGAAGTGGGAAAGACACATTGCATACAGGTGTGCCTCCTGGGGTGGGAGAAATCTGTGGCTGATTTTTGCAAATTTAATCTACCACACCTTTCCCTGATAAAGGATTTTGGCTTTACTAAAGTTTTCCCCACATTTTGAAACCCATTTCTTTGTAATAGGCAAATTAAGATTATACATACCAATTCAGGTCCTATTACAGAAGAATACTTTGAGTATTTCATGTAAATTCAGCCATCCTGAAAGGGAAAATTTCCTGGAACTAGAAACTAGGCCTTTTTTTCCTTCCCTTCTTTCCCTCCCTTCCTTCTTCATTCCTTCCTTCATCCTCCTCTTCTTCCTCTCCTCTTTCCTTTTATACTGATTTTATATTATTCTATATTATTTGTATTTTTAAAGGGATATGCCTTTTGTTGATAGTGTGAGCTACAGGTTCTTTCACTGATGATAATGTTGCAGTGTTAATCAAAACAGAACCTGGGAGTTAACACTCTGATCAGCTGGTCCTACTTTTCATTGGTGGGTTTGGCCTAACACTAATTTTATAATTTCCATTGCATTCAAGGCATTTCCACGAAAGCAACAACTGTCTCAGTCAAGAAAGAATCAGAGGATTTTAACTACTATCAATATAATACACAAGGTAATCCCATTTTATAGTAATTTTCTTCTCAAAAAGTTATTTGTGATGGAAAATTTCCATTACCACTTATCTGAAAAACAGGCAAAGAGTAATAAAGATCCATTTGTGTTTTCTTAGGATCCAGCCTACTGCCATTTAGAGGAAAACATGTTACATTCATGAAATAGATTCTGTTTAGCCTAGATCCCTAAGTTCCTAGGCATATATGTATGAATGTGAAAGTATTCCAGGGTGCATTTCACTTGACTTTATTGACTAAATATTCATGTTTTGTGTATTCAAAACATTTCCCCCATAATCCTCTCCTGTCCAGTCTGTTCCTGAGAAAATAGTAACAGTTAAAAGATGGAGATAAGAGTTAAGAAATTTAGATGCCCATTCCTAATAATAGTTCCTTCACTGACATCATACAAATTAAATGGAGAGCAGACAATTATTACCAAATACACACACTTTTCAGACATGGCACGGGTAGGTGGTCTGGTGGTCAATGCAGTTGTGTGGTTTGATCCTTCGCCCAAAGACCAGAACCTTCTGGACTCCAGTGTGAGAACAGTTTGGCAATATAGTATAAGAATTTGTACATTGGATCCTTTCTCCATCTTTGAGCTCCCCTGTGAATGTTGGCAGAGTGTGAGACAACTGGCCATTAATTCCACAAACATTATGATCAAATTTGAAATGCCTCCTACAAAATCTCAACTTTGAAATTTTCCTGCAGCATTATATAGTTCTGGAACTTCTACAAAAATGTCTTCAAAAAAAAATCTAAAAGCAGACACCAATGAAAGTGTCTGTTGTAATTACTGTGTCCTGGGCCAGCCCCGTCTCTCTACTTCTCTCTCTCACACACACACACCCTGGCCATCACAGTCCGTTGCAGCCCATCTCCCTCCCTCTAGGTTCAATCCATCCTACACTCTAGATCCCCGCTGCAGCATTTATTTTTTGAGAAGTGGGCTCTGTCTCCTCCCTCGCCTGCTCCTTACTCTCTGTGGCTCCTTATCACCTATACAGTGTGATTTATTGAGACATTCCTACTGCTCTTTCTGGCCTCCCCTGCTGTTCCGTCTGCCTCCCCAGCCCTCACCCTTAGTTCTTCAGACACAGCTCCTGTGATCCCTTAAAGATGTCCCAAATCCTCCTTCCCCCAGGCTTCTTCATAATCTGATCCCTCCAAGTGAATCCCTTCTTTGAACACTTGTGAGGGTTCCACCCCTCTTTCTGGGCCCATCAGAACCTCAACTCCTGCCCGGAGCCTTCAGCTCCCTAACTGCACACAGCGTTTAGAACAGCCTGCTGTGTTCTATCCATGCTTTTGCTGAGGACTCCCTCAGCCACGGGGGGCTCTGAACACATCGGGCACTTGCATGTGCTTGTTGAATTGAGCGTATCCCTCAACAAAGAATCAATGTAACCTCTGTTTGTAACTTACTGTTGTTTTGACAAAAGTGCTCATAATCAAATTATATCTTGATTCCCAAGAATATACTTTGAACTTAAATAACCTTGGTGTTGATCAAAACAAGTACTGTTAGGGATAGGAGAGTTGCAGATTCTGTTCCCAAAGGCAGGAGTGAAATAAATGATTAAATAGATGTGCTTGCAATCATTCTATTTTAGTTTTTCAGACAGAGACATTATTTGAAGAAAAACATTTAAGTTAGATGTGCAGTTTATAAATCTTTCTCTTACTTGGCTTAGAAATGACAGAAATAATGAAAAGATCTTTGTACAGTTCCTTAAATTGGGCCCCTTCCTTCTTGATGCCAAAAGGGTTAAAATTGCCCAACATCATGAACCACATTCCTCATCACTGAAGGTTTGTGTAACCGTTTAGGTTAAATACCCACATGTTGAAGTATTGATGTCTCTATATATTCTTTAAGTAAGGGAGAAATTTTTAAATTCCTAAAATCAACAAATGCAGCCATGTCAGAATGGCAACTGACCTTTGGGAAGCGCCCTGACATGGCCCACCAGTGCTCAGACACTCCTACTAGGTTAGTGTGAAACTCTGACCCCCCACCCCTTCACAGCCAGGACCTCACAGTCCATCTGCAGCACAGACCTCATGGAAAACCCCGACACATACACATACACACATCCAGGCTGACATGGAGCCCAAGGACGTCCCATAGAGCCTTTCACATGTGCAAGAACCCCACCTCCAGGATCCCTGGAAATGAAGAATGCACAGTACAAGTTTTGCCAAGATACACTGTGCCCCGGCTCCCTAACATTAGTAGATGTAAGAATATAAACACTATTCAGTTTTCTTCCTGGCTGACACTGCATGACTTGGAGAAGGAGCCTTCCAGGCGAGGGAAAATGGGTACAAAAGCCTAAGGTGAAGGAGTTAACACTGTCTTTCTCACATCACATCACATCACATCACTCTGACACAGACTTTTCTGCTTCCCTCTTCCACATTTAAATGCCCCTTGCCGTTACAGTGAGCACAGCTGGATAATGCAGGGTAATTTCCTTTTCTGAAGGTTAATCGATAAGCAAGATGTTCCATCTGCAGCCTTAATCGCCTCTTGCCATGTAACATAATATAACCGCAAGTTTTGGGTATCTTTGGGGAGCATCTGCCTACCACAAATACTATGCAATTATAGGACAACAAAGTAAGTAACTCAGATGAAATGGACAAGCTACTGAAACTGACTAAAGATAAAACACAAGATTTAAATAGTCACATGACAAGTAAAGAATTTGAATTAGTTATCAAAACACTTCTGCCACAAAATCCCAGGACCAGATGACTTCTCTTGTGAATTCTACCAAGTGTTAAATTAACACCAGTCCTTTACAAACTCTCCCAAAAAAATGGAAGAGGAAGGAACACTTCCCAACTCCTATGAGGCCAGTATTGTCCTGATACCAAAATCAGACAAAAAACAACACAAGGAAGGAAAATCACAGACCAATATCCCTTATTAACACACACACTAAAATCTTCAACAAAATACTGGTAAATGAATCCAGCAACATATAAAAGGATCATACATCATGACCAAATGGGACTTCCCTAGGAATGCAAGATTAGTTCAACATATGAAAATCAATCAGTGAAATACATCATAACAGCATAAAGGACAAAAACCACAGGATTACCCCAACAGATGTAGGAAAAAGACATTTGACAAAATCTAACACCCTTTTATGGTTTAAAAAAAAACAACCCTCAACAACAAAGAATCGAAGGGAATGTCCTCAACCTAATAAAGAACATCTACAAAAACCGCATCCTTAATGTTAATGTCATCCTTAATGATGAAAGACTGAAGGCTTTCCCGCTAAGACCGGGATGTCTGTTCTTAACCACTTTTTTTTAGCATTGTGCTGGAGGTTCTAGGTAAGACAATGACGTAA
Source organism: Manis javanica (assembly GCF_040802235.1). Taxonomy (NCBI): domain Eukaryota; kingdom Metazoa; phylum Chordata; class Mammalia; order Pholidota; family Manidae; genus Manis; species Manis javanica. The sequence goes on along the minus strand of NC_133165.1, from coordinate 36,844,917 downwards.
GAAAAAGCCATCCACATTGGAAAGGAAGTACAACTATTTCTATTTGCAGATGACATGATCTTGTACATAGAAAATCCTAAGGAATACATTACACACATGCACACTCATACATACACTATTAGAGCTCATAAATGAGTTTCGCAAGGTTGCAGGGTACAAGGGCAGTATACATTAGTTATATTTCTATAAGCAATGAACAATCCAAAAATGAAATTAAGAAAATTCCACTTATAATAGCATGAAAAAGAATAAACATCTATATAGATAAAATGACAGGGAGGGAGAAACAAAGGTTACAAATGATACAGGAAAATAGAGTAAAATGTTAACATTATGTTATCTGAGTAAAGGGTATACGGATCTTTGTATGGTTTTTGCAACTTTTCTGTAAATTTAAAAACTATTTCCAACTTTATAAAGTTTCTTTAGAGGAACACATTTATGAGACATTTGAGGAAATTTGAACAATGACTAGATAGGAGATGATAGTCAAAATAATCGTTATTCGGGCGATGTGGTGGAGCTGCAGGAGGAGAGCTGTCTCGTGGAGAGGCAGTATTTGCCCGCTGAATTCCATACCTGGGATTCACTTTAGACAGCCTGGGTGGGCACAGACAAACAGGATTATGGGAGCTGAGGAATGTTGGCACCGGGGGATGGGCAGATGGTTTCATTATACCTTCTCTCTGCTTTATGTTTGACACTTTTGCGAACTATAGATAAAGTAGCAAAGAAAAAAAATGTAAAGAAAGGATCACTTGTGTGAATTTTATTTCCAGAAGTCGAAGAATTTCATATACATTCCTGTGCATATATTTCTGCCCTTTTTATCTACTGTTTGCTTTCCTTTCAGAAAGCTATAACTCAGCGAGCAGTGAAATAATAGACATGGAATTACCGATGGAAGGTTAGAAAATGAGGCTTTTTTTTTTCTTTAATTTACAGTATGTTATAGAGAACACGCTCTTTTAAACAACATGTTTGAAAATAAAGTAAGTAACTTACTGGCATGCCTTCTTAGAAAACTGGCTGAGTAGTAGTCCTAAAATGTACTATTAAAAATGCTATCACTCTTATTTTTCTGATCTGTAAGTGGTTCTACTTAAAGCACCTGGATACAGAAGTTAAGTGGTAAGAAAGCTTCACACCTGCTTTGTCTTCTCGGTGGGCATGCCAAAATTCTTTTGAACAGAGTTGAAAAATACTTTAGAACATTCTTGAATTATAAGTAAAATTTGATAATACTTGTCTGCATTCATATATTAATCTTGAGCATCATATTTAAGACCTGAACTTGTGGTATACATGTCCAAGGTAATATGAATGAATGAAATTTCCTTTCCAAATCTAAAGACGTGGAATATCTTTGTCAGTTTGCAGACAAGATGATAATGCTTTTAGTACCAAATGACCTGTATTTTTCTCAAAGTCAAAGAAAGGTGTTCTCCAAGGAGCTGATCTGCAGTCATTTTTAATTGCTTCTCTAGTATTGGGGGGAGGGGGTCTGAACTTCCAGCAGCCCCCTGAGTAATTTGTCCAATTCTCAACCAAGAATTCCAGCCTTACAATTCTTTGTTCACTTATAAAATTAGTCATCTTGAACTTAATTGCTTTAAACCAAGAAGACAAGTTGACTGTCATTACTTAACTTCTGTTTATTTTTCTAAGTTACATACATTTTTATTGTAGTATAAGACAGCCTACATAGAAGTCCATTATACAGTTAGTGTGAGTGAGTCAGAAAGATTTCACTGGGTGTTGGCCTTTGAAATACTTTGTTTCTGAAGAGATTTTATTATCACAGTAAGTGGGACAACCATTTACAATAAAGCGGAATTACTCTGATTTTTCTTTTTTTACTTTTTATTTTGAAATAATTGATTCATAAGAAGCTACAAGAATAGTACAGAGAGGTCCCGTGTACCTTCACCCATTTTTCCCCAGAAGTTACATCTTCCATAACAATAGTACAATATCAAAACAGCTAAACTAGTTTTGAATTCTAGTCTTTCTTCCTTTATTAACAATTAACATAAGCTTTGGCAGATCTTTCTAAAATGAGTCAGAGTTGGTTGAGATAACCTAACCAGGCTTTTGTCTTATGTTGAACTTAATCCATATGCCCTAATTCTTCTCCACCAGAAAAATCGATCTGGATACTATGTAATAATAGATTGTGAATCCCCCTGGGGCTGCTGGCAGGATAAGAGGGGAACTGTTAACCAAAGCAAATGGCTTTTCTTTATCCTAGTAATTCCTCTTGACAGCAAGAGACCACTATGACCACGTGAATTCCATTAGCTCACATAGAAGGCTATTCTGTGTCCATTTATGTGGGTAAATCCGAATTGTTTGATAATATCTGGACGTTTCATATCTCCCCATATCTGTATAAGATTAGCCTTTATTACCCTATTATCCCTTGTAAACTTAAAACTATGCTTATCCTTTGTGTTCATGAAGTATGAAATGTGTTTAAATACCAGGATAAGCTACTCTTTTGGTATGGGAGCAGTAAGGTGTTGGAACATGAGAATACATAATGAATGTCATTTTAGAAATTTTTTTTTCAAGATTCTACTCAGCTTGTCCCTTCAGAAACAAGTGAGGACCCCGAAGCTGAGGCAAAAACTGAAGGTTAGTGGCCAAAAAGTCTTGTCACAGTCATGTCTCTCAGCATAGTTTTTATTCCTTCTTAAAGGATTATTGCGGGGAAATAATTGAAATCGTGTGTGTGTGTGTGTGTGTGTGTGTGTGTCTGCGTGGGCATACGTGCGTGCATGCAAAGCAGCCCACACCCCATCAAGTACACATGCTCTAGGCTCTTTGGACAAGAGAGTGAGGCCTTGCCAGTCAGCACCGCCTGCGGAGAGCAGACTGCCCCGCCCCTGTGAGGGAGGAATGAGGGGGGAGGGCGCCGGAGGACTCGGTTCTCGGCATCTCCTCACCTGCTGGCCTGTGCTCAGCAGAGGTAAAAAATAACAGCTGGTCAGCCTGGCATCAGTGAGTTCAGGTTAAAAACAAGTATCTAAAAGGAAGTGAAGTTCAAAGTGTGGTTTTAAAAAGACTTACTTGTTAAGATCCTCTACGTAAATCAGATCATTTTCTTTAAAAGACTTACAAACTCATGTGTAATCTGTCTAGTTTTTTGTTTGTATGTTTGTTTAAAAACCACATCTAATAGTTATAAACATATGCTAAGAATATTCTTTACAATTAAGAGTTTTTCAAAACATTTTTCGTTTTTCATAGAAATGAATAAAGCCACTTATCCTGGAATTCGTGCATTTTCAGCCCCTGTAGTTAAAAAAAGTACCCTTTTTTATTTTATTGTGATCCACTTAGAAATCCTCTAAAAAATACTTTTCCCTCTACTGCTGGCAAACAAGCTGATCCATAGTGTCTTCCTAATATGAGAAGTCCTTTTATTTTGTACATTTAATGTTATGAGGTCTCAGAATTAATGTCCTTAGGTATATAATTCTATCCTAGCATTTAATAATATCTCACCTGAGATGATGTGATTTGAATTAGTGAAATCTGAGTTATAAAATAGCATTAAATAATCCCAGTTTTATCATTTTTCCATCAAAAACGATTTAACAAGAAGACATTTGGATGATAGTATGTAAACTATACAAATTATGCTTTTAAAATCAACATATATCCCCTTGAAGTTGTATTTACATTTTCTTTTCTAAGTGAGTCCCTTTTATTTCAAGGTAACATAACTTCACATAAAGAGCACAGGGTCTGGATTGGTTTTGCCACAATTGGAGGTATTTTGAGATTGAATGAATATTGCCATCCTGATTTTATTTTTCTGTTTACACTTCGTTTACTTGAATTCCAAAAGTGTTTTTTTCCAGTCGATTGTCTTTAGGGGTAAATTTCTCTCATCATTATTTATCACAAGGAAAAGTGGGTGCAGTTTAAGGGTCCAGCAGTCCGAGGATGTGGCGTGGTGATGCCCACAGTACGTCCAGTGAAAAGCAAGCTGTGTGGCTCAAGACAAGTTATGAACCAAACCAAGAGGAACTAAAAGAAATGATAATTTACAGTAGAATCTCAGTTTTGTTTAGAAAAAATATTATGTAGGAGGAAACAAAGTATGAGAAAATCCAAAAAGAGAAACTATACCAACAGCATTGGAACTAGACATGAGTTTACTTTTCTTCCCTTTACTTTTCACTGTTTCCCTCATTCTCCACAGTCCACATATTCCTCAAGTGTTAAGGGGGGAAATTCAGGCATCGACCGGGTGTGTATGCATGGACAGCCTTCCCACAGTGACTCAGCTCTGGAAGTGTTACTGGGAATCATGTGGCCATACTGCCAGGGTCACTGAGCACAGAGGAGATGTTTCCCATCCAGGGATGATGTCCCTGACCCAAAGCACAAGGGCACATATTTTCAGATAGATTTTTCATTAACGTGTATGAATTTGTGCTGATTCAACTGTACCTGAAGTCCACGGGGCATGAGTAGCTTTACAGATAAAACATGATACTTACATGGCCCAATTTCAAAGTCATCATAAAGGCCTCAATGTGGCATCAGGTACCACCATTCTGAGCCCTAACAGATTTTTTTTTAATCCCACAAAAGGAAACCCTTAGATTACTTTGAATTTTTTTTTTATTGAAGTGAAATTAACATAACATAAAATTAACCATTTTAGAGTGAACAGTGGCATTTAGTACATTCAGTGCTATATGGCCACCACCTCCCTAGTTCCAAAATATTTTCATCTCCCCAGAAGAAAACCCCATACCTATTAAGCAGTTGCTCCCCATTCCCTCCTCCCCACAAACCCTGGCATCCACCAATCCATTTTCTGTCTCTATGGATTTACCTTTTCTACACATTTCATGTAAATAGAATTACACAGTGCTGGCTTTTGGGGTAAATCTTCAAAGTTCATCCACATTACAGCATATGTCAAAACCTCCTTTCTTTGTAAAGCCGAACAATATCTCATTGTGTGTATAAATCAGTTTATCCATTCTTCCACTGATGGATATTTGAGTTGTTGCCTCGAAGTCCTTTTAAAAATATAAAGAGAACAAAGCAATCTGCAGATTTGATGTAATCCCTATCAAATTACCAACAGCATTCTTCAACAAACTGGAACAAATAGTTCAAAAATTCATATGGAACCAACAAAGACCCTAAATAGCCAAAGCAATCCTGAGAAGGAAGAATAAAGTGGGGGGGGATCTCGCCCCCCAACTTCAAGCTCTACTACAAAGCCACAGTAATCAAGACAATTTGGTACTGGCACAAGAACAGAGCCACAGACCAGTGGAACACAATAGAGACTCCAAATATTAACCCAAACATATATGGTCAATTAATATACGATAAAGGAGCCATGGACATACAATGGGGAAATGACAGTCTCTTCAACAGATGGTGCTGGCAAAACTGGACAGCTACATGCAAGAGAATGAAACTGGATCACTGTCTAACCCCATACACAAAAGTAAATTCGAAATGGATCAAAGAAGTGAATGTAAGTCATGAAACCATAAAACTCTTAGAAAAAAACATAGGCAAAAATCTCTTGGACATAAACATGAGTGACTTCTTCATGAACATATCTCCCCAGGCAAGGGAAACAAAAACAAAAATGAACAAGTGGGACTATATCAAGCTGAAAAGCTTCTGTACAGCAAAGGACACCATCAAGAGAACAAAATGGCATCCTACAGTATGGGAGAATATATTCATAAATGACAGATCCAATAAAGGGTTGACATCCAAAATATATAAAGAGCTCATACACCTCAACAAACAAAAAGCAAATAATCCAATTAAAAAATGGGCAGAGGAGCTGAACAGACAGTTCTCGAAAGAAGAAATTCAGATGGCCAACAGACACATGAAAAGATGCTCCACATCACTAGTCATCAGAGAAATGCCAATTAAAACCACAATGAGATATCACCTCACACCAGTAAGGATCACCACTATCCAAAAGACAAACAACAACAAATGTTGGCAAGGTTGTGGAGAAAGGGGAACCCTCCTACACTGCTGGTGGGAATGTAAACTAGTTCAACCATTGTGGAAAGCAGTATGGAGGTTCCTCAAAAAGCTCAAAATAGACATACCATTTGACCCAGGAATTCCACCTCAAGGAATTTACCCTAAGAATACAGCAGCCCAGTTTGAAAAAGACAGATGCACCCCTATGTTTATCGCAGCACTATTTACAATAGCCAAGAAATGGAAGCAACGTAAGTGAAGTGTCCATCAGTAGATGAATGGATAAAGAAGATGTGGTACATATACACAATGGAATATTATTCAGCCATAAGAAGAAAACAAATCCTACCATTTGCAACAAAATGGATGGAGCTAGAGGGTATTATGCTCAGTGAAATAAGCCAGGCAGAGAAAGACAAGTACCAAATGATTTCACTCATATGTGGAGTATAAGAACAAAGAAAAACTGAAGGAACAAAACAGCAGCAGAATCACAGAACCCAAGAATGGACTAAGTTACCAAAGGGAAAGGGACTGAGGAGGATGGGTGGGAAGGTATGGATAATAGGAGGAGAAGAAAGGGGGCCTTACGATTAGCATGTATAATGTGAGGGGTGCATGGGGAGGGATGTACAACACAGAGAAGACAAGTAGTGACTCTACAGCATCTTACTACACTGATGGACAGTGACTGTAATGGGGTTTGTGGGGGGACTTGGTGAAGGGGTAGTCTAGTAAACATAATGTTGCCCATGTAATTGTAGGTTAATGATACCAAAAAAAATGTGTATATATATGTGTGTGTGTGTGTGTGTGTGTGTGTGTGTGTGTGTATAAAGAGAAAAATCCCATGATAGAATCCAAGTCCCACAGTGGTTTCAATGCAGGTGATGGAAACATCCTCAAAGTGGCCTCTGGTCTGTTGTCTTGTGGGGCATCACAATGGTACAGGGAGGGGAGGCCAAGTCACCCTTTTGTTCTGGAGAACAGTTTTTTTAAGAATTAGTCATACAAGTCAGTGACTGTTATGGGGTATGTGGGGGGAACTTAATAATGAGGGGAGCCTAGTACCCATAATGGAGGTTCCTATGGGTACTCCCCCCGTTAATTGTACATTAACGATATCAAAATAAAAATAAAAAATAAAAAAGAATTAGTCATAGATTATTTGGTAAGTAATTTAGCCACTAACGAACATCTAGAAAGAACCATAACATTTGGAAGTCCATGTGTATGTATCTGACAAGGAGTTCTGTGATGGATCCTAGAATATGGAGCCGAATGAGCAGTTTTAAATTATAAGGTACCTGAGCAGTCATTTCCAAACAGGGTCATCCTTTATGTGAAGTGAGCATTGAAAAAGAATTTAGACTTAGATGCAGTCATGAAATGGGCCACCCATTATTCTCAATGTCACGGTCCCTAAGATGGATTAACTGCCAATTTATGCATTAATTTTAATTGGATTTTGCATAGTGTATTTTATGGTGGAGTTTTATACTTTGAGGAGTCAGTTTTAATGATAAAACGTTAGCTCTTTATCAGAGCATAATGCCTTATTTTCTGGCGCTACCTCAGCTCTTCTGATGGCCTGAATTGGTTCTGGGTTTTTTAGAGGCACAGCAGTGTTAGGTGCCCTGAAAGATTCTTCTTACCTCAGGGTGATGCTGGAGCCTCACAGTGATTTCAGTGATCTCTTAGTGTTGAACCTGATTAGGGATCAGACTTTCCAGGATTTATTAGATTTATCAGAAAAATATGTAATTTTGAAGTCATGAGCAGCAAACTTTCCCATATTTCCACCAAAGATTCTGTGTTTGAAGCAGCATGGACACTGGGGAAAACCTGAGGGCTTTTCTTGACAAAAGTGTGGCTCATCATGCCCCGCTTTGAGGCCTTGCTCTTAGATGCAGAATCTCAGAGCCCCGAATGGCCAGGCTTTCACAGAGCACATGGGCCGGAGCTGTGAGGTCCTCAGAAGGGGCTCATCAGGCTCCTTTCTGTTTCTCACATTTACTCTTTAACTCTGTCTGAGCCTTTCCTTGACTATGTCTGTTAAATCATTTTTCATAGGTTGTCTGCTTCTTAAGTGTCCTCTTGGACACATTTCTATGTCTTATCCCCACCTCCCCCTCCCACCACCTCTTTAAATGGAGAATAACAACAAAGGAAATACATTTTTAAGCACCCTTTTAAAAAATCAAATAGGCTGACTGAAGTATTTAGGGACAATGGACTACATAAAACCTACTGGGCCCTTTCCCCTTTGACATCAACATTAAACTTCAGAGACTCAAATATCAATTCCCAGCCACCTGGTATCCTGCAGCTGTTTTCTAAAGCTTTAAAAATTCAGTCTGGGCTTCTGATCAGAGTGGCACTTTGACATTTTTAGAGGAGAATTACCTAATTTTCTTTAAATTCTGAATTTTAATTTCTGTTTTAAGGAAGCAGAAATTCACCCCATGTTACTGCAGTAGGTGTTGATGATCTTAACATCGTTCAGGTAACAATTCCAGGTATGGAAGTTTATCTGACTTTGTCATAATTTATATTTTTCCTTTTGTTATGTTTTAACCATTTTATGACATGGGTTAGTCTCTTAAGGGCTGTTATTTTTTGCTTAGTTCACCCTGTCAACTAAGGAATGAATGTGCTACAGATCTGCAACACACTGAATATCTTGCTTATGTCAGACATTGTTAATCAGATACATTCCTTCTCATAGCTGTGCCCTGGCATTACCTGGAAAATAGACTTCAGGACAGATAACTCTAAGTACCAGCTACTGTTGAATTGGAATTGACCACAGATGTGAAAGTTATTTGCTGCCCATCAAGTAATCTTCCTTTGTGAATATGTGTATGTACAATACATCTGGAGAGACACAAAAGAATCTAATAATATAGCTCTTCCAAGAAAGGAAACAGAGCTAAGATAGGGAATGAAACAGAGATGTTTCCATGTGTGCTATTTTACATCTTGGCATTTTGAACCATGTAATTGCTTTAGTAATTCAAAATTAAACAGAATAAAAATGTTAAGCTTTGGGAAGATTCCGTTCTAGCACATTTTATTCCTTCTACTTCTCTTATTGCATTGGCTGGGATTTCTATTATAATGTTGAAAAACAGAGCTGAAAGTAGACATCTTTGTCTTGCATGATATTGAAAGTGTTCCCTAAAGTAGTTTGTACTGTGATTATAGAACTATAGCTTGAAAAGTTCTCTGTCATCATAATGGCTTCCATTTACAAAGTCCCAAAATGCCTAAACTATTGCTAAAACTAAGCTGAATGATTACCCAGGTAAACTGCTTTCTCATGTGCTCTCAGCCATTTCCTCCAACAGCTTTCTTGGGGGCAAACATCTTAATAATCCTAGTTTGCTTGTTTGTTTCATTATTTTTAGATAATGAGAAGGAAAGATTATCAAGCATTGAAAAGATAAAACAACTAAGAGAACAAGTCAATGACCTCTTTAGCAGAAAGTTTGGTAAGTTTTCAAATCATTAAGTATCCAAAATTAATATATTTGAAATATTTCCTTTTAATTGAATATTTTATCTAAGAAATAGATCTTTCTGTGAAGGAGGTATGATCAAAATTACCATATATGTTTACTGAAGAGCTTTTACATGGAAACAATAATTACAATAATAATAATAATAGGTATTTTTGATTTACTGAGTTCTTACCATGACTGAGCATTGTTCTTAGCACTTGACATGTGATTAATCATTTAACCCTCACAAGAAACTTTTTCAAGTAGACACTATGATAATCCCTATTTTATTTAACAGATAGAGAAACTGAGGCTGTTTTACAACTCACTGCCAATTTCAAAATCAGTGAGGTTAATCGTATATCACAGTACCACTGGGAAATAAAGTCCTAATGGCTGATCACCAGTGTTGTCACTGGGCGTGATTGATTTTTAAAGCATGGTTTGGGAAAAGTAAGTGACAACTTAACTGGTTTTACTTGCTCTTTGTCTCAACACAGGCGAAGCAATTGGAGTGGATTTCCCTGTGAAAGTTCCTTACAGGAAAATCACATTCAACCCTGGCTGTGTGGTCATTGATGGCATGCCCCCAGGGGTGGTATTCAAAGCCCCCGGTTACCTGGAAATCAGCTCCATGAGAAGGATCTTGGACGCCGCAGAATTTATCAAATTCACAGTCATTAGGTAAGCGAGAGTCCCCCACTTGGTCATGAGAAGGAATCTGAATTTTGCAACTTGCCCAGGGTGGACAAGCGGCAGCCCAGGGATTTTTACCCCAGGAGATGGGCGGTGCATCCCTGCAGTAACTTGCTGTCCCTCATACTCATTTTATCGTATTCTGCTTTTGCAAGCTGTGTGTCTATGTTCCTGTTTCTTGGTGATCATGGGCAGCCTGTCTCCGTTTTATCTCTCACTGCACCTAGCATAGAGTTGACACTCACAAAAGTTTGTCAAATTAAAGTGGAAAAGAGGAAAAATGAACTTTGTTGCATTCACCAATGTCTCTTTCTCTTCAGACCACTTCCAGGCCTTGAGCTCAGCAATGGTGAGTATTTGGGGGGGTAAGATCCATCCAGTGCCTGCTGTGCCGTGCTCAGGGTCTCAGCCGGTGCTCACCAAGGGACCCTTGCTTCTTGGGTTTCAGAGCAAAGTGTCCCGCTCTTACGTGCATTTTATTTTTCCTGCTTGTTATGATATCCTTTAATTCTGTTGCTTGGCTTTTATTAGCCAGGTGTTTTTTCTCATACAACAGTTGGATGGAGCTTGTTCTTCATCAGACTGCTTGTGTGGGATGGGAGACATAGCACTCTTGTTTGAGAACCCTTTGTGGCAGGGGCTAGCATCAGCATACTGAGCTAACTCTGTCTCAGCTGGTAAAAAGTGCCTGCCTGGCCACCGCAGGCCCACCCCCTGGGCACCCCCCATTACGACCTCCCCACAGTTCAGAACTCAAAAGGATGCTGCCTGACACAAAGGGGCTCCCAGAGCCCCCTTTGATTTTGAGGTGAACATCCGTTCCAGCTGAGCAGTGCCCCACCACCACCACTCTGCTTGTTATTTGATTGTCTCCCTGGAATGCTTGAAAGCAAGTCAGTATCCTGCAGGGCGCATAAAGCAGAAAGTGTAGAGATGTTCTCAGGAATTTGAATCATTAGGGAACCTCCTCATTTAAAGTTTGAAAACTATTCTTTTTTTAAATGCTCAAATATGACTCCAAAAATCCTCTGGTTGCTGAATGATTTTTTATATTTTTAATAGCTTTATTGAGGCATAACTTACATATGATAAAATTCACTTGTGTAAAGTATACACAATTCAATGATTTTTAGTACATCTACAGAGTTGTGCAACTATCACCACCACCCAATATTAGAACATTTCCATCACCCCCAAAAAGATCCCTCATATCCATTTGCAGTTATTTCTTGTTCCCACCCCCCGGCTCTATAGGGCAGCCACTATGCTGACCTTTCTCTGTTTACAGTCCTTAAAGTCAATTCTTATATTTGTGCCCTCTCGAAGTAAAGCTTACCTGCACTGTGGCCAGATTTGTTAAATTTAAAACAAGTAGTTATGTGTCTATCACCAGTGTCTTCTGTGATTCAAACAGCAGATAAATCATATGCCTCCTGTGCTCACTCCCATCTCTGTCCTTTCAAAACTCTCTTGAGATTCAAATGAAAAAACATATATATTAAAATGCAAATATACTTTCCAGTCATTCCTGTTTAAACCAGATGTGGCAAACATAGGTACCTGCTGAACCTCACCAAAGATGTCTTTTGTTTGGCTTATATGCCTTTTAAAAATGGGAATTAGTAGCCAACATTGAAAAGCCAGAGACTTTTTCATGAAAGTCGGCTTCCAGGTTTTCTTTAGAAATCTGAAGATCCGGCCGCAGCGGGCCCATGTTGCCTCTAGCAGCAGTTTGCGGGAGCTGAGGGTCAGCCGTCCCTCTCTGCAGGGGTGGGGTCCTCTCCAGTTAACTCCCAGCCACTTGTTCTCATGCTTGTGGTCATGCTTGTGCTGTTGTTTCTCTGATAGTAGAGGTAAGGGAAAAGTGAAATATCTCTGGTCTCCATGTTTTTCTCAAAAGTGGGAAAAAGAAAGATAGACCAAGAGGGCCGTGTATTTCAAGAAAAGTGGGAGAGAGCATATTTCTTCGTGGAAGTGCAGAATATTCCTACATGTTTAATATGCAAGCAGAGCATGTCTGTGTCAAAAGAATACAATCTGAGACGCCATTATCAGACCAACCACAGTAAACACTATGACCAGTACACCGAGAAGATGCGTGATGAGAAGCTTCAAGAGCTGAAAAAAGGCCTCAGGAAATACCTCTTAGGATCATCAGGAATTGTGTGTCCTGAGCCAAAACCAGTGTTTGCAAATGCGAGTCCAAATGAAAATGCTGCCGTGCAGCCTGTAGAAGATGTAGCTGGGAACTTATGGGAGAAATTACGTGAAAAAATCAGATCATTTGTGGCATATTCTATTGCAATCGATGAGATCACAGATATAAATAATACCACCCAGTTGGCCATCTTCATCCGGGGCGTCGATGAGAATTTTGATGTGTCAGAAGAACTTTTGGATACAGTGCCCATGACAGGTACCAAATCTGGAAATGAGGTGTTTTTGCGTGTTGAGAAAAGCCTTAAAAAGTTTACTATTGACTGGTCAAAATTAGTAAGTGTGGCCTCGACTGGCACCCCTGCGATGGTAGATGCAAAGGACGGACTTGTTACAAAACTGAAGGCCAAGGTGGCACTGGCTTGCAAGGGCTCAGATCTGAAGTCTGTTTGTTGCATCATTCACCCAGAGTCACTTTGCACTCAAAAGTTAAAGATGGACCATGTCATGAATGTGGTCATTAACTCCGTGAACTGGATATGCTCCCGTGGACTGAACCACAGTGAGTTCACAACTCTGCTTTATGAACTGGACAGCCAGTATGGCAGCCTTCTGTACTACACAGAGATCAAGTGGCTCAGTCGTGGGCTGGTGCTGAAGAGATTTTTTGAATCGTTGGAAGAAATTGATTCCTTCATGTCATCCAGAGGAAAGCCCCTTCCTCAACTGAGCTCTCAAGATTGGATCAAGGACTTGGCCTTTCTGGTGGACATGACAATGCATCTCAACACTTTGAACATCTCTCTTCAAGGTCACTCACAAATCGTTACGCAAATGTACGACTTGATTCGGGCCTTCCTAGCCAAACTGTGCCTTTGGGAGACTCACTTGGCCAGGAATAATCTGGCCCACTTCCCCACGCTGAAATCAGTTTCCAGAAATGAAAGTGATGGCCTGATATACATTCCCAAAATTGCAGAATTAAAGACTGAATTCCAGAAGAGGTTGTCCGATTTCAAACTCTATGAAAGCGAACTGACCCTGTTCAGCTCTCCTTTCTCCATGAAGATCGAGAGTGTACAGGAAGCACTTCAGATGGAGGTTATCGATCTGCAGTGCAACACGGTACTGAAGACTAAATACGACAAGGTCGGAATCCCAGAGTTCTATAAGTACCTCTGGAGCAGCTACCCGAAATACAGACACCACTGTGCAAAGATGCTCTCTATGTTTGGGAGCACCTACATTTGTGAACAGCTGTTTTCTATTATGAAACTGAGTAAAACTAAATACTGCTCCCAGTTAAAGGACTCCCAGTGGGATTCCATGCTTCACATTGGGACCTGAGCAAGACCAGCCATGCCCATTGGGCATAAGACCAGACCCCTCCAGGCCCCAGGGATTGTGAGACAAGAAAACGAATTCTTAAACATTTCTGTGTTTCAGAGTCCAGTTTTTTCCACTTTGACTCAGAAATATACTTTACAGTATCACACCTGTTTGTATGACATTTTATGCTTCACTGTAGTCCAGTAAAAATCAAGAAAGTTTTATTGTATTTCTAGTAGTTGAATTTTCTTATGTCTCCCCTATTTCATTCAGTCACATACTTGCTGGACCCCAGTAGGCACTGGGGCTGGCATCTTGAAGTTTAAATCAGTGGGGTAGGAAGGATGTGTGTAATCATTGAAGGGCACATCTCCACACATGTATATCTCCCCCCTTGTGTATGGTATCCCTTATGATCTAACATGTTTCCAAGCTCAAGGAAAATCAGCTGGAGGTGTATTCACATACCATAGTGTTCCAGTATTATCTATCTCTGCGCCTCCACACGAATCCAGAAAGGTAGGGCTGAAAATGGGGAACCCAAAATAAATAACCTAGGCTTTCAAAGGCAAAGTAAGGTGAGGTTTGGAGGTTGCCTTTTTTTTTTTTAACTTATTTTGAAATCGTTTCAAATTTATACAGAAGTTGCAGAAATGAAAACAGTGTGAAGAACACTTAGATGTTCTTTTGCTAGATTCTCATCTTAACATTGTATCTTTTATCATTTGCTTTCTCTCCCTTTTGTGTGTGTGGTGTACAGCACTGCCTGTAAGTGTGCATAAATGAATGTCTGTGTCTGTAATGTGTGTATAAATGTATGTGCATAATTTTTTTTCTGAGTCATTTGAGATAAAGTTACCTACATCATTTACCCTAATCCTTTAGGAACTATTTTCTAAGAATAGGGACTTTCTCTTAATTAACCATAGTTTAGTTACCAACTCCAGCCAAGTGGAACATGGATGCAGTACTTTTATCTAGTTTACCATTCGGACTCCAGTTTTGCCAGTTGGCCAAGTAATTAATGTTCTTTCCTTTATAGCATTTTTCCCTTGGAGGGTTACCATTTGAAAGCATATACATATATATTTGAAAGCATATGTTTTGTGTGTGTGTGTGTGTGTGTGTGTGTGTGTGTGTGTGTGTGTGTGTTAATCTCTATCGGTCACTGGAATTATATCCAAAATTGTGAGTACTTTAAGGATTGGAGGAATTAAATCTGACTAGGGTACAAAAAAGCTGGGGCTCTGGACCTGATGACCCATTCGGGAAACAATGGAGAGAAAGGCCTGGATAAAAATGGTACAGGCTGTGGGAGGGAGAGACCAGCCTCCAGATGGTTAGCTGCATAAGGCACCGGGCCTGGCTGGAGCCTGGGTGCGTGTCTTCAGGGGAAGCGACCCACTTCCTGCCCTCGGGAGGCCGGCTGCAGGGGCAGCTGGGCTGCTTGGCTCGAAGACTCCTCTTGGGGAAGGGACACTGGACAGTCTGGTTTCCAATGGGAGCTGTGGGGACCAGTTCCTGGTGTACCCAAGCAGCTGTTGACACCAAATCAGAGGTGTGGCCCTGCCAGTCCTACAGGACATACACAGGCAACTGGGGCTCAGTGATTAATGGCCTGCCTGGTGCCACACCACCAGTGGAGGAGGAGTCAGGGTTCAAACCCCGGTCTCTGTGACCCCAGAGTCCATGTTCTTCCTCTTCTAAGGTCACTGTGCCTGATATGGGGACCTAGCAGATGTCTGTCATGCACCCTCAGCACATCTGCCATGTGTTGCTCCCTGGTGGTTAGCCCGTTGGGGAAAGGTGAGGGCACAGCAGGGGTCAGGCTGGGTGGCCTTCTGTTGACTGGACCATTCACGGGCTATTTTCCTTTGAATCAACTCTTTGGGAAAGCCCTGCCAGCAAAGACTCGGAGGCCTTGGGCTGGCTGCAGTGTTGGGCTAAACGGTGATGCTCTGTTCATCAGTGAATAACCGCTTGCTGGTACAGCCTCTGGGCTGAGCAGGCTCTCAGTGAATAATCAGAGGTGCCCCTCCCTAATACCTAAGTTACAATTTTTTTTTGTCAACTGGAGCACACAGTCAAGGTTACCGCCCTGACTGTGCCCTGTCTCCACTCTTCTTCAGGGCTCTTCTACAGTGGGCCCAGAATTCAAGCAGTTTCTGTCCAAACAGCCAGCAGGGCATGCGGGTTCCTCTTGCACTTGGCCTTGTGCAAACTTGGTCTTGGTCAAGACCAGGTCAGTATGCAACCGGACCTTGGTTCTTGCAATTTTCCCCCAGCGGAGCTCACACACCTCCGTCCTCATTCTAGAAATACCCTCAAGGGCAGCACAGCCCGCCCCGCATCCTTGCAGAGACTATGCCCACTCCAAGCAACATTTATTGAGGGCAGGGAACAGCTAGGTTGGGGCAGGACCCGGGCTGCCCTCTGTGTCCACACCTCAGTCTCTTTACACGTATCTACAGGGTTCGGGGCAGAAGGCGGCGCGAGAGGGCGGAGGGGCCAGGGCGCCAGCCCGGGTTCAGACGGAGGATGCCAGCTTCCGCTTGGTGCTCTCGCTGCAACGGTGAAGGATGAGGTCTGCGCTGGGCCGAGGGGGTACCGCTGGCTGCGGCTTCGGGCTTTGGGTCTGCGGCTCCTCTTCTGTCGGCAGACCACCGGCCCAGTGACCCCCCCCCGCCCCGACCCCGGCCCACACACCCTCCAGCCGCGCCCCAGGCCCGCAGCGCTGTGGCCCCGCCCACGCGGCACTCACGCCTCAGGCTCCCTGGGTTCTGCGGCCCCGGCTGCCCCAGGCGGCGGCGCTGCTGCAGGTAGCGGACGCTGTTGCGCCGGTAGGTGTCCTGGCTGAGGCGATTCCGCGACCGCTGGTGGATGCTGCGCGCGTTGCGGATGGACGACCTGGGGCCAGCGGGACGGGGCGTTGGTCAGCCGCCGGCGTCCCCGCCGCATCCGCGTCCCTGCCCTCTGAGCCTCGCCTGGCTACCCCTGGGCTCCATCGACTGGCCCGAGAAAGTGGGTAGCGGCAGGGACTGGGCGGGGCCGGAATGCGACTCCCGTTCACCGACGCGGATCCCCGCCGCAGAGCCCAGGCGCAGCACCTCCACCTCACACCTTGCTTCCGACCGCCCTCTGCCAGCCCCGCTGTGCGGGAGGGCACGGGCAGCCTCGGCCGGTGAAGGTGCTGCGCCAGGCTGGGAGCCCCTGCCCGGTCTCCCCTGCTCCAGCACTGCCAGTGCAGGGCCTGGACCGACAGCGGGACACTCTGCCCTCTGCCCCGCCCCGCCCCGAGGACCCTCATTCACCTGCGCGGCGGTGCTCCTCGTCTCTTGATCTGGCGTTGGGCCTCGGCTATGTCCTGCCCCGACTTCTGCAGGTACATGGACGGGAAGTAGCCCGTGATGTCTTCTTTCCTGCAACAGGCAGCGCTTGAAGC
This sequence comes from Manis javanica, assembly GCF_040802235.1. Classification (NCBI taxonomy): domain Eukaryota; kingdom Metazoa; phylum Chordata; class Mammalia; order Pholidota; family Manidae; genus Manis; species Manis javanica. The sequence goes on along the minus strand of NC_133165.1, from coordinate 36,827,799 downwards.
CCGCGCAGCCATGGAAGGAGTACAGGCCTTACATGTAGCTAGTCAGCGTTCCCTCTAAACAGCTGGCGTCAAGGCCACCAGTCCCCGCCCTCTGTCCTTGTTACCTCATTTGTGCAACACAGGCCCTCCCGGGTATGACAGTAGAGGGGGACGATGTTAGCAGATCCAAATCTCCCCCACGGACATGTGTTTGCCATAATATATCTGCAATATGGTATTTGTCAGTTTTTTCTCTTATGATCATTGGTTTCTGTGTCCTAAGAAAACTTTGCCTACCTCCAAATCACCATGTCCTCCTATTTCTTCCAAAAGCTTTTTAGTTTGGGGTTTTGTGCTTGATAAAACCTGTGGTCCTTCCCAAGTAAATGTGTATGGTGCAAGGTAGAGGCATAGGTTTGTTTTTTTACATATGGGCATCCCGTTGTTCCAGGATGGTTTGTTGAAAAGATTTTTCTTTTCCATTCTCACTACTATATTTGGGAGTGAAAAAAACTTTGCATAATACAAAATTCACTCAGTAAAACTCTAAATCTTCTTAGCTGGTGGGAGAATCACAAGCAGATTCTCAGGGGTGCATGATAGGAGTTAACTGAGTGTGGCTCTAAGAGGTTGTGAAGCCCTTCCTCAAAGCCTGCAGCCCAGGGCCATGCTGACGGTGGGTGTTATGGCCAGAAGCTCACTGGGGTCATGGACTGACCCTGTGACTCAGGGCTCTGAAAGTGTGTCCAAGGACCTGGGAGACCCAGTGGCCCTAGAGAAATGGCTCTGCAACACTGGGATACTGTTTTCCCCAGGACCAGGAAGAAAATAAAATGGAAACAGCCCAGAGAGAGGCAGTGGCTTACCTACAGTCACACAGCCAAGTCACCACGGAGCCTGCCAGGCTCTGCCCCAAGCCAGAGCTGACACTCTGGGTGGGTGCAGTATGTGTGTGGGGGTCCTCCTACCTGATGACCCACCAGCCGTCCAGGAGCTTATGGATGACCTCCACAGTTTCACCCTCCTGCAGGGACACCTCATCCTCCAACAAAGCGGTGTAGGCTTTGATTGCAACGTAGGGCTCACCTGGGGCATAGTGAGGGGAGGGACAGCATGTGAGGATCCGCCCTGTGCAGGGCTGGCCATGCACTCTCTCCTCTCTGGGCCTGGGACTTCCTCCAGCTGGAAACCAGAAGGACCCCTCCCCTTGCTCCTCCCACCACCCCACCCCCTTGCTCTTTGATCTCCCTCTGCAGGCCCCTCCCACTCACTCACGGGCTCACCCTGGACTTCTGCCCTCTGTCCACTCTACCCAGGGCACTTGCCCACTCCTACCCAACACCATCCACACCAGGGGCCAGGAGTAGCCCTGCCTGCAGAGGTGGGGCCAGGTGCCTAAGAAGGAGAAGCCAAGTGGGATTTCGGGGGAGGAGCACCAGTCCACTTGGCACCTGAGCCATGAGAGTCCTGCCACCTGTGGGCATGTGAGGCTGCAGGCCCAGGATCACATCTTTCTCAGTTTATAAAGAGGAGCCATAACCTACATAAACTGTCAAATCTCTTCATTTTAAAATATAGGCAAGCAATTCTAATTTTTTTTCAAACTCCACATGGGTGCCATGCAGCCCAGGGCTGCCAGTTTCCCCCTCCCAGTCAGTCATTATGCTCCCACCTCCAGGAAGCACTCCGTCCTGCCCCCGGGTCTGCTTATCACTCTGATTCCTGCTGGACCTGGCCCCAGGCCTACAGCCACCCCGTGTCCCATGCTGTACTCATCACTCCCTCCTCTACTGCACCTCCTGGTTCCCTGTCCTAACCAAAGGCATTACCACCAGGTTCTCCCAGTCAGACTACAGGGACTCAGTCCTGACTCCCCCTCTGCCCAGCCCATAATCATGGCCCACCCAAGCAGTCCCTTCCAAGTTCTCAGTATCCCCGGGCCTGTGCTGCCCCTTTCTCCCACACCATACACCGCAGAGGACAGGGCACCTGCATAGTTGGGCTCTGGGTCCTCCGCCTCATCAGGACCATCCAGGGGCTCCAAGTAGGATGCTGGTATCCAGCCACGCTTTGCCTTCATTTGGCAGAACCACCAGCCTGTGCCAGGGGAATGAGTGGTTAAGTCTATGCAGGCCTGGCAGCCTCCCTCAGTCGCTGGGGTGGGAGGGCATTTAGACACAGACACACAGACATCCAACATTTAGATTTAAAAATGTCACCTTCGCCACACACCACCCCCAAATCACACAAGCACACAGGGTCACAGAGCTGTCGCTCAGAGCCCACTTCACACACACACTGCTGAAAGGTGTGCCAGCCGACCTGGAAACCACCCCCAGAGATGCACAGCTGTGGCAGGGAATATAGGCAGATACCCACAGCCAGCCCCGCAGCGCACACTCAGGCAGAGCGTGACCCGCGGCATCGGGAGGACAGCCCAGACCCCTGAAGGAGTCAGATCTCCCCAGCGGACTAAACTGGGAGGCAGCCGGAGGCTGCCAGGGGCAGACCCTTGGTAGGGGGCTTGTGGCTGTGGGCCCAGGCAAGGGGGAGGCTGACCACTCTCGTTCTTCTCCACGACCTCCACCACGTCGCCAGAGGCCAGAGCCATCTCAGAGCCCGAGGTCTTTGCGTAGTCGGCGATGGCACGGTATGTCTGCAGGATGATGGGCCCTGTGATGTCTGGGCAGAGGGAGGACAGAGTGAGGGGCACCTCAGGGGTAGGCTGCCTCCTCCTGGCTCCCCCCAAGGTCCCCTGTGTAGGCCACCAGAACTGGCACTGGCATCAGCTCCAGTTACACCAGATGTGGAGACACCTGCAAACTGGAAAGCAGCAGACAAGCTAATCTTCAGCCCAGCATGTATCAAGAGCCTAACAGGTTCCAGACACTACTGATCCTTTTTACACATCCTTGTTCTTGTTTGATGAGAGTAGCAAGCAGCCCTTTTCAACTTTAATGTGCACGCAAAGCCCCCAGGGATCTTGCCAGAGCGCAGGTTCTGATCTGTAGGTCTGCAGTGGGACTGAGCCTGCATTTCTAACCAGCCCTCAGGTGATGATATCGCTGTGTGTTATGGGCTGAATCGTGTCCCCACCAAAATTCATATGTTGAAGCCCTAACCCCCAGTACCTTAGAATTTATTTGGAGACAGGGCCTTTAAGGAGATGATTAATGTTACATGAGGTCATAGGCATGGGGCCCTGACACACTAGGACTGCTTATAATAAGAGGAAGAAACACCAGGAGGGTGTGCACAGAGGAAAGGCCACGTGGGGACAGTGTGAAGGGGGCCGTCTGCAGGCCAAGGAGCGAGGCCTCCAGAGAAAGCAGCCCTGCCCACACCAGGATCTTGGACTTGGGGTAGCCCAAGCAGACTCGGACGCTGCTGGTCCCTGGACCACATTTTGAGTGGCCCAGAGTACTTGGCCAGGCATCCCTGGTTGAAATCCTGCTCCACATTTAGTAGCTGTGTGACCCCTGACTAGAGTGGCAACTTGAATCATGCCTCAGTGTGTCCAGCTATAAAATGGGGATAATAGCACTGTGGTACCTATTTCAGTTTGATATAGTGGTGATCACATGAGTGAATACATGGAAACCACTTAAAATAGTGCCTGGCACAGAGTCAGTGCTTGGTAAGTGTTAGGTAGTATCATTAACAATTATCATGCAATAAAAAGTAGATACTGTCACATCCAAGTCAGCCTTGAATCTTTGTCCCCAGACCTGCTCATCATTTGGCCATAAGGTCCACAGGCCATTGGGAGCCTGGGTCTGTGCAGCCATGGAGGAGAGCTCCCAGGAGCACCCATCACTGTCCAGGGACTGCCAGACCCCAGCTCTTCAGTGCAGCCACCAAGACCCTTCCAAGCTGCTCTCGCCTCCTGCTCACCCCAAGCTCAGGGTCCCTGACGTGTCTCAGTACCTGTGGGGTGGACTGCACATGGCTGCCCCGCCCCTTACCTGCAATGCTGTTCTTGCCATCCTTGGACACCAGGTATGTCTCGGGCTTTTTCACCCTGCAGGGGACAACAGCCTGAGTATCAGACACTCAGCTTCCCGCTGGGGGAGGGGAGGCTCTGGGTAGACCTGCAGAAGAGTCCCCAACAGAAAAAGGGAGCTGGGAGCTGGGGGCTACCACAGAGAGAGTGTGTGGCACAGAGACCAGTGAGGCAAGGGCTTTGGGAAGGACGGGGCGCCTGCTGGGCAGCCTGAGGAGGGGCCCCAGCCCCCTGCAGGCCCAAAGGAGAAGGCACCCAACTGCTGAAGAGAGTAAGGGCCCTCCTGTGGCCATGCACCTGTCGGGAAAGGCCCTGGAGAACAGCCAGCAGGGTGGGGGCCTCCCACCGCTGGGGCTGATACAAGCTGCGCTGTCCTGGACCAGGGGTGCCTTCAGGGGTCAGTGAGCACCAGCTGGAGCGGTGCTGTCTGTCTGTCTAGGACAGCCCTGTCCTCCAGACCTCCCCATGCACACAGTGACCAGAGAAGGGGATCTTCCAGCCTGCCTGGAGCAGGAGACACATTCCTGAGACCTCCAACAGCCTCTCACATGCCATCCATGCAAGCCCTAGAGTACAGGAGACCCCCAGGTAGGGACAGGCAGAAAGTGGGGTAACAAAGGGGAGGCAGTGGCCTGAGACTGCTCAGCAATGAACAGAGACCCTGACTTCCACATTCTCTCGGGGCTCTGCACTTCACAGTGTGTAAGCTTTCTCCATGGCCCCCCTGCTGCCCCAGCCTCCACCACCCTGTTGCAGTGGGGAAACTGCTTTCAGAAGGCTCTAGGTCCCAGGGCCAGGCAGTCACAGAGTCAGGATGAGGACCTAGGCCTTCAAACCCCCCAGCCCAGAATGCCTCTCCCAGCACCGTGAGGCTCAGGGGGTCCAGGTGGAGATGCTGGATGGCTCCAGGTCACATGGGCCAAGGTTGTAATCCTGCCTTCTTTTCTCTGCGGCTCTCTTTAAGCAAGCTGCTTCCCTCTCGGAGCTTCAGTCCCCCTGGTCTGTAACGTGGGAAGTTCCCGGCCCCCTCCAGGCTGGGCTCACCCCCTTCCCTCTCCTTCCCCGGGGGACAGGATGAGGAAGCCACTCACTGGCTGTCGCTGGGGAGCTGGAGGTCGTCAGGGCGCACCTTGAAGAAGTTGAGCACATGGGGGCAACGGGAGATCTTGGCGGGCAGGCCCATGAGGGTGCTGCAGTATTCAGTGAGGGTGCCCTGGCGGCTCTCGGCGGCCCGCTGCCCATCAAACCACCGCGGGGCTGGCCGGACCAGGGAAGGGCACCAGAGAGCCAGTGAACACATTCATGAGATCAAGCCAGAGAGGGGCGGGATAGAGGGGGCAGCTGGGGGACAGGCGGAGGTGACCCAGCCCGGGTGACTCAGCCCCACTTCTCACCTGGCAGGTGGGGGATAATCCTGTTCTCTGCATTGATGTCCCCTGCCTCTATAGGAAACAGTTCCTTTAAGGTTTTCTAGACAGAAAGAAGACATGAAGGAATATTCCTTATTACAAAGCTGTAAAAATTTCCACAGAATTATTGCTTGGGCTAGAAACTTCTGGTGGCATCCTTGATTCCTCTCTCTCTCTCCCACCTCATATCCAAGCCACCAGCAAACCTTTTTGGCTCTGTCCAGAATCCGACCCTTCTGCTCTGCACACTGCCTCCCCTGGACTTGGATTATCACCACCACCTTCTGATGTCACTCCGCCCTTCCACCCTTGTCTGTTCTCAATCCAGCACCCAGAGGGAGCCTCTTACAACCTGAACTGGATCCTGTCGCTCCTCTGCTCAGAGCCCTCCTGCCTCTCAGTTCACTCAGAATGGAAGCCAAAGACCTCACATTGGTCTACAAGGCCCTGCACAACTGCCCTGCCTGTCTCACTCACCTCTTCTGCCACCACGGTCCCCCTTGCTGGCTGTGCTCCAGCCACCCTGTAATACTCCAGGCCCACTCCTGCCCCAGGGCCTTTGCACTTGCTATTCCCATTCTTCCCCCATGTATATCAATAGAGCTCTTTCTTTCTCCTTCTCCTTCTTCAAGTCTCTGCTCAGCTGACACCCCTTCAGTGAAGCCTTCTCCCTGAGGACTGTTCCTCCCTACCAGCCCTCTCCTCCCCACCCCTTTTTCTCTATAGTTCTAATGACCATATAACATACTACATAAATTAGGTATTTTGGGTTTCTCTGTTATCCTGACTCCTCTACTAGACCTTCAGGCCTACAAGGGAGGGGGAGGATTTGCACTGCTCTTTATCCCCTTGTCACCTTGGAGCAGCGTTTCCTGCCCACCATGCAGAACTTGCCTGAACTTAGCAGGTGGTTGATAAATAGTGGTGGAATGAAGGATGAGTCCCCTAATCAATAATAGGGGATCATCCTACAATGAAATAAGGCAGAACAGTTTAAAGAGAAAAGACGGAGCCTTACACATATCAAAGGTCTCAAAACCATAACCTAGTGACGTTAATAAAACAGAGAAGGAAGCAAAGGGCACGCTGCTGGCTTTTATACGGAAGACAGAACATGCATGCTGTGCTGTGGTGCCGCTGCGTGTCGTTCTCAGGTTCTGCCTGTGTGCCCATGTGTGGTCAGTCACCCAGCGTAGGAGCTGGCACGGGGTATGGGGTGAAGGGAGCCTTTCACACCTTTTGTAATGTTTTATTTCCTCTACCTTAAAAAAGCCCTGTAGCAAAGGGCCCAGAGACATCAATTATGATGCTGGCTGCTGCTTGTGCAGGACTGGGTAAGGTCTTCTCTGCATTTTGCTTTTAATTTCTCGCCCAAAAAAAGGGCAGAAACCTGCATTGTTCCAGGACTCCCTTCCCTGGGTAAGGAGGGCCCTGTCTGAGGACTTAACTGACTTTTTGGACCCCCACCCTAGCCACCCAACCCCGTCTCAGACCAGGACCCAGCAGCGGAGCTCTGCCCAGCTTGGCCCCTCGATGATCACACCAGTTTTGTCAAACAGTCTCTGGAGTGGGGGACCCTATGGAGTTTTAGAGCCTATGGGATTCTCTCGAATGAACCTTGTGGGCAGCAGGCACCCGCAGGGCAAGACAACCCGGTTTCTTGGGTGTCGGGATTCTCAGCCCTCCTCCTGATCCACCGGGGGTCATCAGGCCCGCGACCGTGAGTTAAAGGGCAGTATCCTGGGATGACAGCTTAGTGGTGGCGCTGACTAGGCCGCCCCCTGCAGGGACAGAGCAGCACGGCTCCTCAGAGTGGTCGTGTTTCATGGGTCGGGAGTTGCTGGGGAGAGGATGGAAACATTTGGGAAATGGATGGTGGTGATGGGTGCATAATATCGAATTGCCACTGAATTGTACACTTAAATGGTTAAAATGGAACAACTTAATGTTATGTGTAGTTTACCACCATAAAAAATACTTTAAGTAAAAATGTCTTTTAAAGTAAAAAAAAAATGAGGCCACTCTAACTATGGGCGGGTAGTGGGAGGTTCCAGGTTCCTTGATCTGCGGCCCACCTGGGCCTCTCTTCTCCCCAGAGGGCAGCCAAAGACGGGCGTGGTGACCCCTCCCTACCCCACCCCCAGGCACTCACATGGAACTCGTAGATCTCCGTGAACCGCCGGTAGACCACCTTCTCCGACAGGTCCTGCCACTTCACCAGGAACATATATACCTGGGGGTGGCCGGGGGTGGGGGCCTCACTTCAGCTTGTGAGGGGGCTTAGCCACATGCCTGGGAAGCACCCCATCCCCTGGAGGAAGCCCACAGGACTGGGGGTGGCACTCTTTGGGGCAACCTGGGCCACAGGAAGAGCACCAACTTCATGGTCCCCAGACCTGCCATCCTGCAGCTTTAGGACCTAGGGCAAGGTGGTTGGCTTCCCTCTCTCAAATTAACTCAAGATTCCTCATCCTTAAATTGGAAAGAAAAGTTGGAGCTCACTCCTAGGTCTCAAAGTGGGCTACAGGAGGTAAGATACAGAAAGGGCAGGACACAGACAATACAAGAACTCAGGAAGATAATCATATGAAATGTCCGTTTATACAAAATGTCCAGAATAGACAAATCTGTAGAGACAGAGAGTGAATTAGTGGTTGCTGGAAACTGGGGCAGGAGCACTGGGGAGTGACTGCTAATGGATGCAGGATTTCTTTTGAAGGGTGATGAAAATCTTCCAAAATTGGTTGTATAATGGTTGTGCAACTCTGTGAACTTACTAAAACCTTCTGAACTGTACATTTTGCACAGGTGAATTGTATGGTATGGGAATTGTATCTCAACAAAGCTAATATTAGAAAGAAAAAAAAAGAACTCAGTGAAGAAAATACATCTGCAACAATAGCTAGGAGAATAGTACTCAGACACAAAAAGGAACAAATTACTGATATTTGCAACTCCATAGATGAATCTCAAAAGCATTATGCTGAGTGAAAAACACCAGACACAAAGGGCTGCACACTGTGTGATCTGGTGTCCAGGACATTCTAGAGCGACCCCAATAGACTTCAGGTGAGAAAAACTCAAGACACCTGGGTCCTCTGCGGGGCAGAGGAGCAAGAACTGGGGTGGGGGTGACGGTAATGGTCTGTATCTTGATGAGGACTTGGGTAACATGGGGAGATGCACTGTCAAAACTTAGCAAACATCTCTCTCAGATTTGCAGATGACCTTTTACATAACTTTTACACCAGAAGAGGAAAAACTACAAACAAATATGAACCCTTGTTAGTGATATGCATGCTGAAGCACTTAGGGCGAAGCACTGAGGTTTACACTTGGCTTTGAAACACACTGAAAATAAGAGACACTGATGGATGGATGGATAGAAATGTAAAGATCTTAATGGTTGAGTCTAGCTAGTGGGTATCTATCTGAATGGTTGCTTTTTTGTTTCTTTTGTTTTGTTTTTGTAAAATTCTTTCAACTTTGCATTATGTTTGAAAACTTGCAGAATAAAATCTTGGGAAATCAAAATAGCCACCAGTGGGTATCAGGTTTCTTTTGGGATGATAGCAATGCTCGGAAATTTAGATTATGGAGATAATTGGACAACTCGGTAAATGCGCCAAAAGCCATCTTGCACTGTAAATGGTGAACTATTTAGTATGTAACTTATAGGCAATAAAGCTGTTTAAAAAGAAAAAGATCGACTCCAGGCATCTTACAGGATACACTGCAGGTGATTCTACTGAGCAGAGCTAAGAACCATGTCTCAGAGCAGGACTCAGCAAACTTTTTCTCTGAAGAACCAGAAAGCAGATACTTAAGGTTTTGCAGCCTCTATGGTCTCTGTCCCAGAACCACGCTCTGTTGTTTCAGCATGAAAATAATCATAGACAATATGTAAATAAATGAACCTGGGGGAAAACGAATAGCTAGGATACCCCTAAAAAAGAAGAGGCATGCAGGAGTCTATCCCTATCAAATATTAAAATAAACTGTAAACCCTTTATCATTCTAACAGTGTGCTTCAGAGAGCTATTTTAAAAACAAAACAGAAAACAAGTATTGACAAAGATGTAGGAAAAATTGGAACCCTTGCGCATTGCTAGTGTGAATGGAAAAAGGTAAAGCTACTGAGGAAAACAGCATGGCAGTTCCTCAAAAAATGAAACACCAAATTACCAATGGACCCAGCAATTTCACTTCTGGGTATACACCCAAAAGAATAAAAAACAGACTCAAACAGATATTTGTACCCCCATGTTCTAGCAGCATTATTCACAATAGCCAAAAGGTGAGAGTAACCCAACTGTCCATGGAAGAATGAATGGATAAACAAAATGTGGTCTAGCCATACAATAGAATACTATGCAGCCTTAAAAAAGGAAATTCTGACACGTACTACAACATGAATGAACCTTGAAGACATTATGCTAAGTGAAATAAGGCAGACTCCAAAAGACTAGTATCGTATGATTCCTCTTATATGACACACCTAAAATAATCAAATTCATAGACACAGAAAGTAGACTGGTTGGTGCCAGGAGTTGGGAGAGGGGGTATAGGGAGTTAGTGTTCAGGGCAGAGGTTCAGTTTATGATGACAAAGAAACTCTGGAAGTGGGTGTACAATATAAATGTACTTAATGCCACTGAACTGTATACTTATAAATGGTTAAGATGGTAAATGTTATGTATATTTTATCACAATATTTAAAAAAACCTTTATCATTCTAACAGTGGACTTCAGTGTGATACTGATGTATGAACAAAAAACAATGGAATAGAATAGAATATCTAGAAATTGATCCAAGTACACATGGAAATTTAGGATATGATAAAGTAGTACCTCAAATCATAGGAGTAAAGGTAGATTTTTTTTTTAAATTGATGTTAGGACAGCTGGTGAGACTTTTAGGATAAAGTAAATTGGCTTCGCATCTCACACTAGCATAAATTCAACATGGATCAGAAATCTAACCACAAAAACTGACACTATGTAAGTGCTAGTAGGAAAGCGGTATACAGGAAGACATTCTGATTCAAAATTTAAAGGCAATAAAAGATTGCTATTTCAAATGCATTAATATTTTTTCAAACTTTTGCATACAAAAATCATGGCAAAGACAAAAGACAAAGGGTAAACAGGGAGAAAATACTGGCAATACATAACACAGATAAAGAGCTAATATTCCTATATATAAATAATTTCTTAAATTTGAAGGAAAAAAGGTAAACAAAATCTGATAGGAAAATGATCAGAAGGCATGAAAAGTTCATGGCATACACACACATATATGTAACCCTTAAACATTTAAAAAAGTGTTTGCCTTTACTCACAACAGCATAAAGGCAGGATGGTCAAGAAATTGCAAATTAATGAAGTCAATCCAGATGGTTGTTTAAAGAAACAATGGCATGGTCGCACAATGGATATTAAATACATTTACAAAAATGAGATAGACTCGGAGGGAACTCCAGGATATTACACAAAAATGAATAAAAAAGCACATATTGTAAGTCATCTTATATTTATTATCTGTGTGTAGTAAAGAATAAAACATAAGAAAATATATTTTCTTCCTTTTTTTTATTTTTGCAAAGAGAAATACAGGAAAGATAAACCAGAATGAGTCTATAAGTACATCTTTTTGCAAAGTTTTGGTGTCTGATTCCATGTTAATATTTTATATATTAAAATAATAAATATAAAAAAATATTTTTAGGATAAATGTTTTACATATTTAAAAAAATAAAATGAAACCAACAAGGACAAGGATATCTTTTAAACTTCAGAATTGGAAAGAGACAAATGCACTTATCAAATTGGTATGAAGGAAATTGGAAAAGGAAAACATCCAAGAAACTTTCAGTTACAGTATTTGCAGTACCACCAATCAAAAAGGATCAAAAGAACTGCAAAGAAAAGTTAAATTGGACTTAACAGGTTAGTAGATTTATTATTAATAATGATGAGGGGGTGTAGTCATTCTAAAATAAGTTTATGGGTGTTATAGAATTGAGCAAAGGAGTAAATGTATTGATCTTGTCGGGAGCCGGGGTTCCCAAGGCGAGGGAAAGGAGCCGCACATCCAAGGTGGCATCAGGCAAGGACGTGAAATGGCTATTTTCTCCAGCCTGTCCACTTTGGACACAAGCAATGACACCCCAGTGACCCTGAGCGCACCAAACTTCCAGATCTTGGGTTCTAATATCACTTCCCACTAAAAAGAAGCAAGGGGGAACTCAGTGAACCGGCTGAGCCCAGGGTTCGGGCTGGTGGGGCAGGGTAAGCCTGGAACATCTTGTTCCAGAAATAAGACTGTGATCAAGGAATGACAGGCTAAGTCAAAAGGCCACAGGAGCCAGCTTGAAGGAACTCCCACCGGCCATATCTGAGCATCAGAATAAATTAATGGTAGTAACGATCAGAACCCATTGAATAAAATAGGAGTCTATGCATCAGATCGACATAAGTAAATAAGCAAGGAGGAAGGGAAGAGTTTTCCAGTAAAATGTTGACTAATACATGCAGAAGGAATGATGGAGTTTAAAAATCACCATTTGGCAATCCTTACTGTAATTTGATTCTGGCAAGAGTCTTCAGTGTACTATAAGGCACAGGATATTCTCATAGTTTCAGTCTCCCCACAGGTTAGTTATTATTTTAAAAAGGGAAAAATAGTTAGCTTTGCAGTAGGGACACATGTCCAGGTCACATCCAGGACTTGGTGACCGAAGTTAACATCATCAATATGGGAACGAGTCAAAATCACCTGCCACCCGATCGGATCAATGAGAAGAACAGTGTCTTCTGGGGTGTTCCTGTCACCGATGCAGAACCTGACTCCAGTGGAGAAATATCAGACAAACCCAGATCGAGGGACATTCTACAAAATAACTGGCCCTGTCTCTTCAAAACGTCAAAGTTGAAAAGCACAAAGAAAGACTGATTAAGATTGGTCCAGTTTAAAGAAGGCTAAGAGGCCAACAGTGAAATGCAACACATGGTCCCGGATGGGATTGTGGACCTGAAACATTTTTCCTGCAGAGGAAGGAAGACAATGGGTGAGACCGTGGGTACAGTCTTTGTGTTGGACATGAGTGTTTCATCAATGTTAATTTTCTGATTTGGACTCGGCTGCTGTCGTCATGTAAGAGAGCGTTCTTAAAACACGCAAGAGATTCACAGGGTGGTATTTAGAGGTAACGTAACACAGTGTCTTCTACTTACTCTCAAATGATTAAAAAATATATATTCAAAGAAGGAGAGATGGGGAGGGAGGGAGCTGGAGAGAGGATATGGGTGAAGGAATATTGGAATTACTGGTCTTTTGGGGGTCAACCTTTCTGTAAATCTGAAATTAGTTCAATAGTGAAAGTTAAGAGAATGAAGAAAGGTTTTAGCCAGTAATACTAAACGTACTCCACAAGTAGCCCACATTTGCTAAGAGCTGCTCCTGGCTTCTTCTGGCCTTGGGGACCCTGTGGTGGGGTGGCCATGTCTGGGCAGACACTTCCCTGGCCTCCAGGGCAGGAAGGGAGGCTTTTGTGGCCTCTGTGTGGGTGTCACCGGGCTGGAAAGGCTAGGCTGTAAGGACCCCCAAGGACCGCTCCCTGGCGGCTGGGTGGTCAGGAGGGCTGCGCAGAGGAGCGTGCCCTGGACACGAGCTCGGGGTGCAGGGACGGGCCGGGGAGCGGACTGGGCTCCTGGCAAGGGACAAGGTACCAGGAGTGCATCTGTTAAGGGGCCCATGGCCACTGCGCTCCCAGACAGGCAGACTGAGGCCTGGGGACGTGGTGTCATCAGCCACGACACCGTCCCCAGCCGTCCGCCGCCAGGGGAGCGCGGTGACAGCACATTCCGGCTACTCACGTAGTGCTGGCTGGGGACGAAGCGCTTCTCGAAGCCCAGGAGGGCGATGTGGCGGATAAAGGAGTCCCCCATGGCTGTGCACCGCCTTCGCTGCTGCAGGGCGCTCCCGGCGGGGCCTTAAATGGGCTGGAAAGAGGAAGTCACTTCTGTCGCAGTGGGGCTGGAGGCAGGAGGGGGCAGGGAGGGCAAGCAACGGCTTTGTTTCTGCTTTCAGTTTCTGGGATTTCTCAGACACCTGTGGTGTGGATGTGGGCGACAACACGCATGCACGTGTGTGGGGACCTACTGTCCCCCGTGGGCCCACAAGCCCAACGGTGGGGGTGCCCATCTCCCACCCTCTTCTCACAGCCTCCCCTGGGCCCAGCACATTGGCCTCTGCTGTTACAGGAACATACCAAGCTACTCCCACCTCAGGGCCTTTGCACCTGCAGTGCCACCTGGACTATGGATCTGTACCTCCCACCTTCGTTTTCTCCAGGTTTCTGCTCTAATGGCACCTCCTCTGAGAGGCTTCCCTTGGTAACTTCACATAAAATTGCAAAACTTCATGCTTCCCCCACACTCCTTTCCTGTTTTCCTCTAGAGTACTTATCACACCTGACCTATTACCTATTTCACTTTTTTACAATTCTTTCCTTACCAGAGTGTGAACCCCATGAGAACAAGGGCTTGACTTGTTTTGACAAGGGCTCTGGCCCCCACCCCTGGGACTGGTGCCTGGCACGCAGTGGGCCGCCATTAACATCGGGATAGTAAGTGAGCAAATGAGTGAATGGAGTGAGTGAATGAGGAATGAATGCTTCCACATGAGTGTGTAAAAGCAGTGGGCACATCCGGGTGTGTGAGTGTAGCTGAGTGCCAGTGGGACCTGAGTTCAAATTCTGACCAAAAGACCCTCAGAGCTGACTCGGCTCCTCCTGGGACCACAGGCTCTGCTGAGAAGGGGGTTTGGGTCGAAGGGGCAAAGAGTAGAGCAGCTTGTGGGGAGCAGAGAGGCTGGGGTGTGGCTCACTAAAGCCTGGGGCTTTGGCCGGGCAGATGGGGCCTGGGAGGTTCAGAGGTTACAGAGCTGGCCCAAGATCACAGGACAGGTGGCCTCAGACTTAGTCTGGCTGCAGGCTCAGGTGCGTGGGGCCAGCATGTGGTCTCAATCACAGACTCCAAGATTGAGAGCTGGTGGCAAAGGCCAGGAGCTCCGAGCACACTCTGAGAGCCATTGGATGCCCCTGGTCTCTGCGGGGAGCAGGTCCAGGGTTGGTGTCTGGTGGAGGGAAGCAGAGACAAGCTGCTTCATGGCTGGTATCATGACGAGTCAGGTTGGTGCTTATTTCTGGTCTTGCCATCTAAAAAGTGCAGAGGCCATTCCCTCTGCTCTGAAAGATTTGCTTGCCAGGTTCCCTTCTAGTCCCATCGCTCTCACCTGGAGGTCACCAGCCCTGGGTGTGACCAGCTTTGCAAGTTTTTCTTGGGTCATCTCCATTTCTTACCAGATCTTCCTACACAGAAGGGTCCAACTACCCAGCACACAACATACATGAACCCTCCAGACGCAACATGGAGACGGCAGGTACAGCATGCCTTCTGCTTCTGCAGGAGGCCATCGTACAAGATCAAGACTACCGAAGCCAGCCCATGGCGTTGGAAGTCTAGGTGACCTCTGGGGTGGGGGTAGGTGGGATGGGGCCCAGGAGTGACCAGGTGGACAGGAGGTGCTGGTGAAGGCGGCCTTTCTTGATAAGGATGCTACTTCCACAAGGGTGCTCACCTTCCAAAAATTAACCCAGCCCCTGGCACGTAAGATCTGTGCTTGCTCTCTTCTGTGGACGTGCTTTGCTTGGATACAAATTTGAAAACAAAGAGCAAATGGAGTGGGATCGTGTGATGTCTGGCCGTCCTTACTGGACTCCACGTGGTAGGCGGCCCCTGACAGCACAGGGTACTTGGCTTCCTGCTGAGTGGCTGTCCTTCAGTGATTCATGAAATGTCCCCTCCCTGGACATTCAACCTGTCTGCGGCTTCTCCATCCCCCAAAGAACTGCCTTGAGGTCCCTGCACAGACTCCAGACTCAGTGGCGCTGCTCACCTAGGCCCAGCAAGGGGAGGGCAGGGCAGGAAGTCAGCCGGTGGGGCTTGCTGCAAGGACACCGCCTTGGGGCGCTGACCAGTGGCCCTTGGCACTTCCTTCCTTTATTCTGGTGGCCTTTCCACTCTTGCATAACTGCCTCACCAGGCTGCCCTGTCCTGCAGACACCAGCCACAACTGAGCGGCAGAGCTGTCAGCTGCCACCTTCCCGCTTCCCTCCTGTGGCCTCCCTACCCCTGGCCTGGCTCCTTGCAGGGCACACGGCAGAGAAGAGGCGTCCAAAGCGTGAAGGGATAGGAACTTGTGTTTTACCTTGTACTGACCCCTGTAAACAGGCTCATAGCCTTTTGTCAGGATGAGATAGGATTTACTGTAATGCATGGATGAAACAAGCAAGTGGCCAAGTTGTTTTTTAAAAAAGTTACGAAGAGTGAAGGTAGGAGGTAATGGAGAAAAGATTTTGTTTGGGGTGAGGAATACAAATTTAAAAATGTTTTAGAACTTTTATTGTTGAAATACTTGAGAAACTGCAGAAATATGTAAAGTGTAACTATTATAAAATTATATTGATCATAAAGTAGATTACTTCATAACTGTCAGCTGGGAATTAGAACAATACCAGTCTTCCCAAGCACTTCCCATTGAGTGAGAACAGGAAGGACTTGCCCCAGGTGGGGAGTACCGGGCATTTATGACCACATCTTATCCCTGCCATGAGGCTATCAGTGGGTACTTTCACCACTTTAAAGATAGGAAAACTGAGGCACAGGTACATGGGCTGCTATTAAGAGCTGGGATTTGAACCCAGGCTGTCTGGAGCCCAAGCCCATGCTCTCAACCACTGGGCCTGGCCCTTGAACAATATGGGGGTGGATGATGATGGGATCTACAAGGGAGAAGTCAGCCCACATTAACAACCCAAAAGAGGGAGATTCTCAAATCAGGTCAGACTGGAAGGTTAGCAGGGCTTCCCAGTCTGGCCTTGAGGATCTCCACCCTCAGGCCTTTCCCAACAGGCCAGCCTGGCAGGTGGCTCTGCCAGGAAACCCCCTGCACTGAGGCCTGAGGGAGGTGGTGTGGGGCCTCAGAGTCTGAGGCTGGGGCAGAGCCCTCCTTCCCAAGTCTCACTCGAGGTCCTGCTGCCCCTGCTCCAGTGAGGACAGCCTGGATCCCCAGCCAGGCTGGGACGCTGCAGCTCTGATGGCAAGTAGGTGTGTCTGCACAGAAATGCAGGCTGCTCACCAGCTCTCTGGTTCCCAAGGGACCCCAGGAGTCTTCCTTTTTCAGCAAAGCAGACCAGGAATGGGCTCTGGCCAGGCCAGGGATGAACTCTGAGGCTTCATCCTAAGGGAGCCACGCGCCTGCACACAGGAGCCAGGCTCAGACACCTGAATCACACCCCTGGGAACTCCTGTGTTTGGCCCAGGGATCAGGGAGACATTCAAGGCGTCAGACAGAGCCTTTGTTCTGCAGACCACATACCACCACAGGCAGTGGTGTGGCATGAAACTGGATTCACACAGACTGGCTTTTAACTCTGACCCTTTCTAGTTGTGCCTTTGTCAAACTCACACTCCATGCCTGTTCTTTCATCTGTAAGATGGCATTGCCCTTTCGTGGGCTGTCGTGAGGTGAGGTTGCAGTGCTTAGCCTGGCAGACGTTGGTTATCCTGAGCTGAGAGCCACAGTCCCTGAGGTGGGCCACAGGGGTGGAAAGGAGAACTGCTGGGCTGGCTGCTGAAGATGGGTCTTGAAAGATGGTGACATCCCATGAATGAGAGAGCAGGCACTCCAGGCTGCGAGGATATCTGGTTCGGAGGCTTGGCTTGGACCACAGGGCAGTCCTGTTCTGTTGGGAGCTGTCACGGAACCGGGCGGGAGAGCATGCAAGGCCACCTCTGGGTCTAGAGCCAGGAGAGCTCTGCCTGGGGCTTGGGGTGGAACCCAGGGGAAGGGCCTTGGCGGTGGGCTGTAGGTTTTCCTGGACAAAATCAGGCTGAGGACAGCAGCCAAGGATTTGCCACCTGAGTCATGGGCACAAGTGGCTCCCAGGCACCCAGTGGGCCCAGCAAATACTGGTCTGATGGATGGAGACTCAGCAAACCAGCTCCACTCTGCAGCCAGGAGCCAACACCTCCACACTGCAGGGCCTGGCTTGGCCTGTTGCCCACCCCCACTCCTCCAAACCCACTTCCTGACTCTTCCTTGCTGCGGGGTTCCAGATGTGTCATGTGGTAAGTTATTTGGAGCTCATCAACAAAACACAAGAATAAACCTAGCAGCAAGCTGCCGCCAAGGGGGTTTTGTGGTGACTGGGCTGCCACTTTCACCTCTCCAGTCATGAGGCAGAGAGCAGGGAAGTCAGCTGGCAGCGTGATGAAGTCACCTAAGGCCTTGCCAAGGCCTTAGTACCCATGCCACTTCAAATGGGACACAGGACAGTAAAGCCAGACAGGTCTGAAAGGGTTAGGGGAGGCCACGCACAGATGCGCAGCGGCTGGTCAGGCCGCCCCGCAGATCCCCGGGCTGCACTGAACACCAGGACTAAGGACGCAGCCTCTGGGCCTGAGAGGACTAAAAGGCCAACACTTCTATGGCTCCAATCTTGCCTTTCTGGAAGCCTACACTTGCTCACAGCGAGGATTTTTTCCTCAAGAGTCTAGACTGTCATCGTAGGGAGATGGTTTCTAGTCAAAAATTGCAGCAGGAATTCCACAAACCCTTTCTGGATTTACCTAGCTCCTGGCAGGTGGCAATGTTTAGACCTGCTCCTGTGCTGCCTCCTCTGGCTGTGTCTACCTGCTTGTTTTCACAGAAGCAGGTCCTCTTGAGCACGGTCTTTGACAAGGGTCAGTACCACTTCACAGACGAGGCACTGGCAGGCTTTATGGGTAGTGCCTTGAGACCACGCATGAAGGTGACGCTACAAAATGCCTCATCAACCTGCTCTACCTACCACCATCTACAATCTACTCTGTCTTATGAGAAGGAAGCCTGGCAGGAAAAACATTTACAAATGGGGGTTGTATCATAGCTTGCTTTCAGTGCTAACTTTCTTGGTACTTCCTCAAAATAAAACCACAGGTGGGCAGAGGTGGGGGCTGGGATGGGGAAGGAGGGGGAGGTAAGGTGACACACACCACCATTTTTCACCGTAACAGGGAGGCTGGGGAAACCATTAATCAGTCAACCCTTGTTTTTTCACCCAGTTCCCAGGGTGAAGGAGCCTCGCTGGTGCAGCCAAGTTAGGCCCACCATTATCTTGTCAGCAGTCCACGACATCCCTATGACATGTGGTTTCTGTAACGAGGTTTCAAATCTCAAGTTTTGAGCCAGGGCGGCTGGCAGCCATGAGGATAAGTACAAAAAGCTGGTTACCCCTCATCACACACTAGAGTGAAACAGAACTAAACCAAAGGCTGGGGAAAGCAACTCCTTGGGGGGTCTAAACAGGATGAACAGCCCCCCATCTGTGCTCCTCCTACTGGCCTCCTAATACTCAGAGAAGCACAAATGGAGTTGCTGCATGAAAGAGTGGCCTATAGTCACACCTACCCTACAACCCTATCCCTTTCTACTTCCCCACCTTAGGGAAACCAAGGCCCTAGGAGAACACGTCTTTAAATACATCCAAGTCCAGAAAGCAGGGCCTCCGTTCAGGAAGGTACCAGGTGGTGCACTTCCAGAGATGCCTGATGTTGGGTGCTAATTAACTGTCTACTAATGATTCAGCCAACCAAGTCCCTTGACTTTAAAAGACCAGGGTTTGGGGTGTTAAGCAGAAACTGAAATGGTCTAGTCACTCAGTCTCCCTCTCCAGTGAAACATGAGGTCAGAAGAGATGCACAGAATAACCAACCTACTTCAAGTGGGAACTGGCTGCCATTGTAGCCAGCAGTCATGGGGCACAGAGGACTTCACATCTGGGCTCAAGCCCTGCCTGTTGTCTTGGAGAAAGGTAGAGCAACCACTGGAGTCTGCCTTCACTCACCTATGAAGCCACACCCTCACCTCGGCACTCAGAGCACAGGCCACATGTGCTGCCCCTTTCATGTCACGGATGGTTTAAACCAACATGAAGATAAGGTCTCCTATGCCGTGCTGACTACCAGGGCAAGCTTCTGGGCATCCATGGATCCTGAGAGGCGGGGCGGAGCAGGTCAAGACTCACAAGGCCCATCCTCAGTGGCTCGGGGGCCCAGGGCGGAAGCTGCTCCCAGGATGAAGCTCTCTCCCCACTGAGGGCCCAGCACTTGGAACAGGGGTTACCACTTGGCCCAACTCCACTTATGGAATTGCCCCCCATCCTGTGATGCAGACATTTCTCTGGTTTTACTAGTTTTCTGCAGGAAATTCCCTTAAGACACAGCTGTCCAGAAGTAGAGCTTGGATTTGGTCACAAAGCCCACGTAATCACTCTACTACAAAATCAGAACATTTCAGTAACACCAAACACATTAGAATTACTGATGAGACCTATTGTTTTCAGTTCAGTCTCCACTTCTACTTATCAACTGTTTCATTTACAAAAGTGCTGCCTATTCATAAGCACATGCACCTTAAGCCTTCGGTGTATGGGCTACTCCTGGGCTTTGAATTGGCCAGAGCGACACTGCCGTCCATTTTTAAACAAGCCCATGGTGCTGAACACCAGACCTGATTTTGCCACGGCAGCTGAGGAGGCGCTCTGGCAAGGCCGTCCTTGTGAGGCAGCAGGATGTTCTCAGGGATGCTTTACTATGAGATGCCTGACCGGGAAGCAGAGACTGACGCATTAAAAGCTTCAGGGGACAACAGTGACTAAGAAAGAATGACTTATTCCACCTGCATGTTCTTCCAGCAGACAGACGAAACAGCAACAGCTCCCCCTTGCCCCAGGGTCAACATTTCTTGAAGGAACTAATTAATAAGCCTGCTCAGTTCAGGAAAGACAGAGGGGACAGGACAATATTCCTTAAACCTTTAGAAAGTCACCATCAGGAGGATGGTGGGGACTGTTGCCCACAAAACAAACTGATTTGGCAGAATGTGAGAACATTAAAAAAAAAGCTAACAGTATATAAAAAAATATGCATATGCATACATACAGAATTTCTATACTGGGTATATACATATTTACACTGGATAGGAAAACACATCTCCTTGGCAAGTCTGCGATCCCACCCAACTTTTGTTAAGGAGTTATGTATGTGGGAACTTAGTTCCTTCTGAAAGCAGCCTCTGGGTGGAAAATGTTCTGGTGGCTGGGATGGGCGTGCAGCGATGACAGTGCGGCTGCACACACATTTTACCACCACTCTACATAGACCAGGAGGTTCTGTGGTAGCTGCTGACTCTCCCTAAGGGCCGCCAGCTGGTGGCCACATCAGTTTGCTTCCCCTGAGCGCACACTGGTAGTTTGGTAAAGCACAGGCAGAGGGCTGTGCTGAGAGAAGAAGAATCTGGAGCCAGTGCAGGGTTTTTATGTGGGAGAGCTGATGTACATGCTCTGCCTCAGGAAGTTATTCCAGCCCCAGGACCGTGCCTACACTGCATACAGTGGGCACGTCACAGTAAGAAGTCAGGGCTGCAGGTCCAGCTGAGACTAGAAGAGGCAGTGGTCTCAGAAGCACCATCACCAAGAACTGAGCCTCTGGACAGTGCCAGCCTGACCCTCACTTTCATTGCACCTGCCACCAAGCCACCCACAATTTCCCCAGACATAATCATGAAAACACCTTAGAAAGAAATGAATTAGTGTGTGAAAGGCATGGATGGATTTTATTTATTACCCTATATCTACAATTTAACTTGAGGTAAAATATAAGCAACACATAAAAATGCCTGTTTCTGCTACCATGTAATATAATTCTCCATTGTGAATATTGTGATAAAGCTAATGAAAACTCTATGCCATCACATACTCTAGCTTCTCATATAGCTGGTATTTTACAACTCTTATTGTTTGTGAACTCTCGACACATGTGAGACTCTCCTGCAAATGGTGCAGAGTATTAGGGGGTGCAGAGCATACTGACCCTCCCCACTTCCCCACACTGGAGCCTCAATGTTACAAGTAGAATTATAAAATAATGAAGGCAATGAAACCCCCTTGAGTCTGATCCAGGCCAGAGCAGTGTTCAAAGAAACCCACCCCACACTAGGTTACATGACAGTGAGGCTTTAGTGTCATTACCCAGCCCAAACACTCATACCTGGTCTTAAACTTCTGGGACACCATGCACTTTATTTGGATGAAAAGCAAATGTGGAAGAGGTTCTCTGTATTCCATCTATAAGCCACAAGCTGAGATACTAACCTCTTACTGGCTGTTAGGTGATCCAGATGGTTGGGTTTTTTTTAATTAGGTTAAAAAACATATGAACCATGATAGACAGCTTAGGAAAAGGTTTAGTCAAATATACAGATACTAACTGTTCACTCAATCATTAAGGAGAGCCGTGAACCAAAGGATCATTTAAATGATTTTTCAAATAGAAAAACTAAAGAACTGAACTATCACAGATGTTTTCTTCACTGCAGAAGTTGAGATGTTCCAGTAGGAGATATCTTCACTTGACTGGAAAATAAACACCATAGCTGCAGGCTCTGCTGAATACGTAAAAAATCTGATGAGATTCATCCCTGTCAATTTCCCTGTCATTTTTCCAGCATTGCTGTAAAATCCTTATAATACATTCCAAAGGAAACCAGCCATTCCAAATCTACAGTCACTCTGCTCTTTAATTCAATTCACAGAACTGCTGAAAAAGTAGACATTTCTATCTAAAAGTAGAAAAAAAGGTTTGTATAGAAGGTATTTCTGTTATACAAGTATATTACACAGCTGGGGAGTAACAGGTCTGAAAGGCTCTTCTCACCCGCTGAAGCTTTAGGCTGAAGTAGGAGAGAAAATAAACAAGCAAGAGAACACATTAGAGTCTGATTACAGGAATTCAACGTTCCCAAAACACCACAACCTGATCAGCACTTAAATCCAGGAACTGACACAATATGGCCAATTCCATGACCAAAACAAGTCTCTGTATAGGAAAATGCATCGTTGGATACACTTCAGAGCCTGCTATTATCAATCTTAGCCCATTATTATCACGTAACATCCAACAGCTCGGGCTTAGTGAGGTGCAATACGACAGGAGGACCCAGTCTGCCACTTCCTGTCCAGAGCTGCCCTTCCTGTTAATGACCTGAACAAATTTAAAAAGTTTGGAAGAATGGGTTCAGGCTTGTAATTTAACAATGTAAGATGCCCAGACTCTGTCAATACTACTGTCCAAGATTAGGGAAAAAAGTCAGTCTAGTGACACTAACTCACAGTGAATTCCAGTGTTGAGGACAAGATTTATTTACCCTTACAACAGGTTAAAAACGAAACATCTACCTTTTAAGGCAAAGTGCTTTTACAGCTTTGACAGACAGACGTGTACTGACCCAAAGAAACTCTCTCTGCTTAAATCTTCTAGGTCAAGCCCTGCAGTGTGGCTTACTGGCCCTTACATACCCTGAAGGCGGGGCTACCATTTTTGGGGCTGAACCAGGGAAAACACATTAGCTTATGAATAGGCAGCTGAGTTCACACAGACACTGCACAGTATCTGGGATACAGGAGCTGACTTACCCTAGGAGGGAAGAGCTCTACCACGTAGGGTCTGGTTCTTGCTTGATCTGAGAGCTTCCATCGGCCTCCTTTATTTCTGTCAAGAAAAAGAAAAACGAAAAAGTAAACAGCGATTTACTTGCACTGTTAATACAAATCTGCTCAGTTATAAATCCACCCACACCAAAGTATTTGCTCACGATTTAATAGGAATTACAAGATACTGAAAATAGTAACATTTTCAGAAACAACAATGTTCTCCAGCAGTAAGTGCTGAAGTTTGTTACTTATGCTTTCAAAGTAATGAACATCTCATACTTTATGTGCTTACATGGAGCACAAGAACCCATGAGTCATTTCTGAACACAGTGGTTCTGGGCATGAACTACAAACCCCATCCACCCAGAAACAAAAGAACAAAAACCACCACACAGTTTTAAAAACACAAGTAGTCCTTTGTGTTAATAAAAGTCTTAAGGAGCTTCAGTGTTTGACAACTGGACACCCCTTTACCTTCTGTTGCAGGAGCCTCCAATTGGCTTGGCTCAGTTGATTCTGAACAGAAAGATATGAAGATTTGATCTTTAACATTGTGCAAAGGTGGCTTTCAATTGTCTAAAAGAGCCTACAGGGAGGAAGAGGTGAGAAAGCTCTTCCAGACACTACGCAAAGCACTAGTCTAGAATAAAACAACAGCCAAAGATCCTTGGGTTTAAACACACAATTACTTGACTAGACTTTTCAAAAATTTACTTTTCTTAAATGTGTTGTTAGCTTACACAACTGGGGTCTTAAATAACAATCTTAATTAACACAGCTCTAACAGGGACTTAAGAAGCTCTTCTTTTCGCCCTTTTTCTGTGGGCTCCTTTTTTATAAAAACCTTTCACTCCTTTCTATGAATCACAGCAGCAAGCCTCAACACCCATTTCTAAGGAATTTTTAAAACCACAATACATGCATTTCCACCCAACACAATTTGGCTTATAGCAACCATTAGAAACAAATGGCATAAAGGGTGAAGTTAAAAGAAACTTCTTACTTAAAAACTACCATTCTCCACCAGTAGTCTAAGGATTCCTAATTTTATGCTTGACCTGGGGCTGTATGGTCCACAGTTCTCAGTTAGGACCTACAGACTGAGCTTACACAGGCTTCCAAACACAGGAGCCAAAGAAATAAAGTGTGTGTGTGGAAATGACTTTCCTTACAGTTAGGAAAATGCAAGCATCTGAGGCCACACAATTTTATGTGACCTGTGTTACTGAACAAAATGAAACAGGAATTTGTTTTATCTGCTTAATATACCTTGTATCACTGGGCCTTCTGACTCACTCTGATCAACCAACTCTGAAAATAAAGCAGATTCATTTAAATAATAATTAAATGACAAGCCATCACATTTGAAAAGCACCTTTACATACATACATTCTTCCTCTGATGTTCCAGCTCTGCCCTGACAGGTGCTATTTTCCTTACAATAAGAAGAAAATAAGCAGAAGAGTTCTCCCATGTCCCATCAAAATAACAAATTCACAGTAATCAACATAAAGTTCTATTCCAGAAGGATGAGAACATACCCGAACATGTAAACCTCAAGTAAGGGAGCAGGGAGACATATAGTAAAATGTTCTTTCACACCAAAAAGTACACTGAAAACATGAATTTTTAAAATATTCAAAGAAAATACTTATGGGATTTCTTTATTTAAAGGATCAAGTGCCCTAGTGTTATTAAAGCTGAATGTTACAAAGATGATTCAAAATCTACGAAGCAGGTGTACCTCTCTTTCATTATTGACAGCACCCAGATACCGACATACTTGCCCAAGAGAGAGGATACACTAAAAAAACAGATCTATAAAAAAAGGAACTGATGGTCTGGGGTAATGAATAAATTTTATAATAAAGCGAAACTCAAAACTTGGAGGCCACAGACGTGTAACCAAATCCATGACCCTGCAAAGTGAAGAAGCAGCAGGGTCAATGGTGTGAAGCGCAAAAGAATAGCAGGGGGCAAGTGTAATGGCTACACTCAGGTCAGGAGGGGTCAGTGACTCACATGGCTCTGCTGCTCAGTCACAAAAACTCCTGAACATCTAACTGAAGAGGCTTCGCTTTCCCAGTGAGTAAACTACAGAACTGAACACTCAACATAGATGATCTTAAAGAGTTAGAATACCAATTGGAAAGAAAACAGAAATGCCTTAAAAAATGTCTTAAAAAAGAGTAATTCTCACTTTTGAAACTTTCTAGTAATACAATTACCAGAACAACACAGAACACTAGTTACATTTTGCTAAAAAACTATTTAAAATGATAGGTACACATCGGGAAACTGGAAGAACACTTACATTTGTCCATGCAACGATATTTGAGAGCCCAATGTGTGCCAGACATTATGATTAAATATTAATAGAAGCAAGCTAACCTCTCACATCCAGGAGAAGAAAAAAGAGAGACTTCAATGGAATACTCACGGTTATTAATCACAAGTCCTGGAAATGGTCTAAAGAGGGAAACAAATTATATAACCATCTATTTTTATTCTACAAGAATTTACATATATATACAGTTCATTCAATCAATATTTAACCCAAGTCATTTATGTGTTGGAATGAGAATTGTTAATCTAACTTTTTAAATACTTTTTTATATGCTTTTTCACCTGTAGACAGAGTAAAAACTAACATAGGCCATTATTAGACAACAAGACACTGAAGATGGTAGGAAAACAAAACCAGGATCAAAGAAAAGGAGAATACAGTACTTCTACGAAGTGCTCTAATAGAGGAAGGCTTTTTCCCAGACCCCTGGGGAATGGCATGGGGAACGAACATCGGTCAAGTGGAACAGAAAAATAATGGGATTTTTAGGGAAAAGGTACTGGAGAAGGTTAAGTGGATGAGAGGGCACTACATTAACTACTTCTGAGTGTAAATCCCAAGTGATTTATGCTAGAGATAGTGGACACCCACAATGAGCTGACCATGTGATAGCTATGCTTCTGCAAACTGCAGGAGAAGAGTGAAGATACCCTGAGGTTTTGCTTGGGTGGACAGGGAAAGGACGCATGCTGAATATGCACTGCAACGAGCTCATGTTACTGCAGAGGGTGAGTAGAATCATGCCCGCTCTGTGGGTAAGGAGCTGATGCCTCAAAGGGAACAGTTACAACCCCACTGTGTGGATAAGGGAACAGAACTGACATGGCTGACTTGGGACTGAATCCCTGTCTGACCTGAAGCCCAGGATGACATGCCTAAGACAGGTGCTGGCAAAATTTTCCTATAAACGGCCAGGGAGTAAACATTTTAAGCTTTGTAGGTTATCTCTGTCCCAACTACTAAAATTTATCACTGTAACATGAAAAGCAGCCACATACATTATGCAGATAAATGCATGTGACTGCGTTTTAGTAAGACTTTTTATAAAAGTAAGTGCAGGCTGGATCTGGTCTACAGGCCATAGTTTGCTAACCCCTTGCCTTAAAGTCTGGAGAATTAGGAGAGTCAGCTCAAGGAGAAGAGAATCTGAGAGGTCAATAACTGAAGTATTTTGTTTCTTTCACTACACGGTAAGCCTGATTCTATTATACCTGTCACTGCATTCTGGAAAATGACTTAGTTCATGATCTGCAGATTCCTTCTGATGACCAAGCAGCGAACTCTTACTTACCTAATGACTGTGAATTTAATGAATTCAGCGGAATCTAAGATCCTTCTCATGGAGCTGATTTCCAGGTAACTGGGGGCTTTGAATGACACTCCAGGAGGCATGCCATCAACCACCACACAACCGGGGTTAATTGTGATTTTCCTGTAGGGAACTTTCACAGGGAAACCCATACCAATAGCTTCACCTATAATGAGACAACAGCATTAAAAGTATAATCTAACAACATCTTATGAAGAAGTGTTTAAGCAGCACATAGCAACATTTAAAGACTGTCTCTGCTGTTAGCTAAGGTCCTTTGTACATGCCAAATAACCTTACATGTGAACCTTAATTTTATTCACTATGATACTGGATCACCATCGTGCAACACATTAAATGTTTTCTTACTAATTTAATTTTACTAACACCAAAACCTATTTTTTAACTTTATTTCCTTTTTATATAGGAAGAATACAACTATCTGAGCATAAGCTACTATTAAGATCTTACTGAAACAAAATTTTCTTGCTTATTGCAAGCTGTACAATGCAAATGCAAAACTTACCAAATTTTCGACTGAAGAGGTCATTAACTTGTTCTCTTAGCTGTCTAGCTTTTTCAACTTTTGACAGTCTTTCATTATCATCATCTAAAAATTTAAGAGAAAACTCGTAACTTAATAACGTAATTTTAATTCAAAGCAAACACTGAGCTGTGTAACTTGCTTTGCTTAAGTACATTAAGCCAATTAAGACTGAAGTGATTTAACCCAACTATTTAACAATAACACCAAATTGAAAATGCTACAACTTTATTCCTGTTATAAAGATGCAATACAAACTTTACTTGCTGTGTCATACAAATTTTTCAAAGAACACACAGACACCTGGCAGTCAAGAGGTCTTAGCTCATATCAAGTCCAGTAACTGCACAGAGCTGTTTAGAAATTAACTGTGAGGTGCTGTTTATTGGCTAAACATTTTTGAAGGGCTGGGGACAATGCAGCACTGTGCCATACATTCAACATCCCAGGATGATTAGAGCAAACTCCAGTGATCCGAGTCAAGAAAGTGAAAACCTGAAGAGGAAAAACCCCACAAACTATGATGAAGGCAAAGAAATCACACCTGGAATTGTCACCTGAATGATATTAAGATCTTCAACACCTGATGCAGTAGTATTAACATTGGACGATGAGTTTATTTTTCCTTAAGACAGAAACAAGATTAGAACATAAATAAAATGTAATAAAATCTCTAATAACATGTTTACAATTAATTCGGCCTACATCAGTATTTTAACCCAACTCTGCTTAAGGTTTGCTCTTTTTTCAAGGGTACTTTGTCATTCCATAGTATTAAGTTTCCTGAGACTTTTTCACTTTTTTCTTTCTCATGGTGCCTAGTACTGCATCAGACACACAGAGATTCTCATTACTAAAGAACTAAAAATTTAACTTAGTCATAGCCACAATTTTGAATGAGTTTTCCTGGTTTTATCTCAGTATCTGCTCTTTAAACACTTCTTTAATTACTACTGAAAAATCTCTAAAGACATTTTCTGTAGGAAGGACCTTACTTGGAGGGCTCTTGGAGGAGGAGGTGCTCTCCTTAATTGCAGTCTCAAACATTTCTGGCCTAAAACAAGAAAGAGAAAACACATGTGTGCTAAAAATCCAATAGTGAAATACTGAAGATTAAATAAGTAAAAGATTTAAAAACCAGTAACTTTTCTATAAATATTCAGTCAATTCTTTGTAATGGAAGAACAGAAACCACATGGTTATTTCATATAAGGAAAGACTAATTACAACTATGATTAGAACATCCACCCCATCCCTATCTAGTTTTCATAGCTGCTTCTTCCCATGATTTCAATAGCTGCTGGAAGATTCAGGGCTAGACTTGAGAATGGGAACAGAAAGTGCCCCATATTTAGGTGGCATGGAAATGTAAGATGGGGTGTAAGCACAGGAGTCTCTCTCTCTCTTAGCTACTGCCAGATCTCTAAGACTAGGCTGCAAGTACAAAAGGTGGCCATTATGCTTGGCAGTATCAGCTTTGATTATTTGACAGCATTCCTGGGTTACTCAAAATTAAATGTTCATAAATAAAACCTAAAATCCATTTTAGTTAATTTTAATTATGTCTTGATCAACATACAGTTTTTAATTCTAATTATTCCCATCTCTCTCAATCATGTTGGCCTAATTCACAGACCTACAAGCAAACAGGAGAAATTTAAAATACTGTGTGAGTTGGAGAAGTAATAGGGCTTTACAAAACTGAACTGCATGCATGCTTAGATTCCAGCAGCATCAACCATTACAAATACAACTGTAGGGTGATGTAAAAAATCCATCTTTTATCCCTCTGACAAGCTAGAGCCCTCCTTCCCTCTTTTAACCAATTAAAGAAAATTTAAAACACAATACAAAAGTATAGCTTAAGGGTTTTTTGTTTTTACTGTAGAGTTGATTTGGCTCTGCCACAAAAGTGGATCTGTTTCTCCATCTCCCAGGATCACAAGTGTCAACTTTTGGTCCTTCTTGTTTCATCTAATTTCCTTACTTTTTAATGATGAACTTAATTTTGGCTTTGTTTCGGAGGATCTTCTCCAGCCTTGGAATGCCGAAAGTAGATGGTCGTCGGAATGGAACACCCTCAGGTAAGCCTTCCACATAAAAGTCTTCTGGGAAAGACTCAAACAATGCAAACGGCACCTTCACAGCTTGTTTAAGGCCAAGAGCTTCACCTATAAAATACACGACACATTTTTCTTATTTCTCACATTTGTGTTTTTTACAAATAGTAAACCTCTAAAAAAATGCATTTTAAAGTATTTTACAGCTATCAAAATCATGTTCATTTTTTTAATCGTATTAATTAAAATTTCAGAAAAATGTGTCTAATTTCTCAATGCTCAGAAAAGTAGGCGAAATTATGCCATTTGTGCCTGAACACCCACTACACTCCCTAAGATAGTAACACTTAAATGCTGAATGTTTCACTATGCTCACTTTCTTCTATTTTAAAAAATGCTAGGTTGTATTTTTTTTTAAGGCAAGTACTTTAATAAAGCAAAGTATATACTCAAGGAGAAAGTGTGTCTTTTCTATATTTTAATAATAAATGTTCTAAAATAAATTTACCGCATTTTTCATTGAAAAGATTTTCAACTTTCTGTTTTAGGTCTGTGATTTTGGCATTCCAGGCCTCTGCATGTAAAAAGACAAGAGGTTGTTAGTAATACTCATCAAAATACACTTGCGGTCAGGAATTTTTCATCTTATTGTACATCATTAAGTACAAAATAAAAACAAACACAGAAGTTTTTAACACTCTTATCTTGACAACCACCCTAATCCTGACATATTATTCAACTTCTATTATATTACTAACATGTTCACTACAAATAAGTGACATGTGCTAAAATTAAAAACAGATGAAAACCAGCCATAAAAAAGAATAAAATCTTGCTATTCACAATAGGATGGACTTAGAGGATATTACGCAAGTGAAAAAGTCAGAAAAAGACAGATACCCTATGATTTCGCTTGTATGTGGAATCTTAAAATCAACAACAAAAAACATGAACCCCTCAAAAAAACTAAAAATAGAAATACCATTTGACTCAGTAATTCCACTTGTAGGAATTTACCCAAAGAAAACAAGATCCCTCATTCAAAAAGACATATGCACCCCTACATTTATCACAGCACTACTTACAGTAGGCAAGATACGGAAGCAACCTGAGTGTCCATCAGTAAATGAACAGATAAAAAAAATGTGGTAATATACACAATGGAATATTATTCAGCCATAAAAAGAAAATAAATCCTCCCATTTGCAACAATATGGATGGCTCTAGAGGGTATGATGCTCAGTGGAATAAGCCAAGCGGAGAAAGACAAGTACCAAATGGTTTTGCTCATTGGTGGAGTATAAAAACAAAGCAAAACAGAAGGAACAAAATAGCAGTAGACTCACAGACACTGAGAAGGGACTAGTGGTTAACAAGAGGAGGGGTTGCGGATGGAGAAGGGGATTAAGGGACACTATAATTCGCAATCTCAATTTAGGCAGGTCACTGGGACAATACTACAGCACAGAGAATATAATTAATGACTCTGTAACACCTTACTACATTAATAGACAGTGACTGCAATGGAGGGAGTGAGGACTTGATAATATGGGTGAATGCTGAACCACTGTGTTGTATATTTGAAACCATCATAAGATTGTGTATCAATGATACTTTAATTAAAAAAAAAAAACCCACAAACTAGACTCAGAGAATAAACTAGTGGTTGCCAGAGGGGTGGGGAGATGAGAAAAACAGGTGAAGGGGATTAAAAAGTATAAACTTCTAGTTATAAAAGAAATCAGTCACAGGGATGAAAAGTACAAATAGGGATTATAGTCAATAATATTGTAATAACTGTGTATACAGGTGACAGGTGGTCACTATATTTCTTGGTGAGCATTTCATAATGTATACAATTGCTGAATGACTATGTTGTACACCTGAAACTAGTAAAATACTTTATGTCCACTATAATTCAGTTAAAGTATTTTTTTTTAATTATAGTCATCTTGGAAAAAAAAAAAACCCAAGCTGAAATTTAGAACAGTAAGGTGGGTTGTTTCTACCTACAACCTGTCTTTTCCTAATGTAATTATTTAAAATACCCTTCCACAACACAAATTTTAAAAAAATAAAATGGCCCCATAAGATGGCCAGGGGTTTCTATGGCAATCACAGAAACTGTAATTTTGCTCCTTACTTTAAAAGCCAAGTACTGATTTCATTAAAGAAGCAAACTTGTTTTTCAGGGGGAACAAAACCAAAACAAATGAAAACCAAAAAAACAAATGCAGTGTCTACGATATGCTAGGTATGGATGTAACTTTCAATGATCTATAATTCTCACAACAACCCTATGAAGCAGGAAATAATGTGATCCCCATTTTACAGGTAAGGACATGGAGAAACAGAGAAGTTAGGTAGTTTGCCCAAGGTCACAGCATTATAAAGTAGTAGCACCAGACATGAAGGCCCAGCAGTTTGACTCTATAGTCTGTGCCTTTAAATCATTTACACTAGTTCCCCAAATAACAACAATTCACCTAGTAAAGTAAGTATTATTATTAATTCCTTTGCTTCAAAATGAAATAAAGAAAAATAAAATGCATATTTACCGAAGGAAAATTCTCTCCCTCGAGGCTTGAAGGGAACATTAGAACCATTGGTCTGGGTAGGGGTTCGAACAGCTGAGGTTTGAGGGCTGTTGTTATTAGGGCCTAAAGAAGAATTTTTAAAAAGTCATCATCAACACACATACTTAATCATGCTCAAGTAGTGCTGCGATTTCTCTAGGACATGCTCCTGCCATCCTGCCTGCCCTGGAAACAAAGCTAGGCTCCAACAGTAGATAAGCACTCCACGATGGCCCAGGGCACTGGCACCTGATTCCACAGCCTTCCATTGACTTCTCTGCTTCCATCCTTACAAGCATTTTCCCCTGAAATGGGATTTGCTTTCTGGCAGATGTAAGGTGCTTCCAATTCACTCCATCATGCCCTTTTGGAGCCAGGTGGTTGGTGGTTACCGTGTTTGCCTGTATGATTTCCTTTCAAGCCCGGACACAGGCACAGCTTTAGGTAGGAGAAGGTTATCTCCACAAGGAGGCATTCCTGCAGCTTCTCCAGCAACTCTGCAACATCCTATCCTTTAATTCTTAGTACAACTTAGAAACGTTATAGGTAAGCAGTTCTTTTCCATCAAATGAAAATGAGTGTTAGTTTCAGTTATTCATAAAAACTCCAGGCCTTGACTCTTCTGTATGTACAATCATCTAATATATAAAGCAGCAAGCTTATTTTAATCCAAAGCAAGCCAACTATTTATTAATAGCCAAAACAATGGAAAGAAAAAATTAAATTTCTTCAGATTTCTTAGTAAAATAACCAACATTCTAGAGATACACCCTGAGACTCTGCATTTCCCAATTTGCAAAAATGTTCATATAGACTCTGGGCTTTGACCTACATCACCTTTCTATCGAGGTACCTCTTTCCTCTATTTATCTTCACATAAAAGACTGATGTTTGATGAACACCTTCTGTAGTAGTACCTACCACCAGCAGCTTAGCGCATAACAGGCACCTTACCAAGCACAGTATGTTTTAACTAATTTAATTTACATAGACTTCACTACCATCTCCACCGTACCAACAGATAAACTGAGCCATGGGAACTCTGAACTGGCAGTCAGTTACACAGCTAGTTAAAAGTGGTAGACTTATTAATGATACTAAAAAAAAAAAGTGGTAGAGTTGGGATATCAACTTTCAGAATCTGGTTTCTCAGTCTTCACCATTACACTCTCTCTCTGACAAGAATTTCATGAACCATTTCCCAGATTTAAGCAACGGATGGTAAACACAGCAGGGCATGCATCCTATCTTCCTCGTTTAGCCTGGATATGGCCTCAGAATCCTTAAAGAATCTGATGGGAATGGGGGGTTAAAATGAAATTTATCTGTCACTCCCTATACAACATCTAGATTCAACATTCTAGCCTTTGATTACTTTAAAACTCCTGAATTGAAGTTACAGCTTCCTTAAGACAGTATGGAGATGATTCTGGACCAGCTGGCTCTGGCAGCTGGTTTACCTGGCAGGAATAACCAGATACTCACTCAGCACATTCCATCACTACAGCTCTGTGACAGGCTACTCAGACCATCCAATTAGCATCTCTGCTTAAACTCTGTGCTCATGAAGCAACATTTTAGTAATAACAGGACAAGACAGGAAGAAACTTGTGATAAACTTACAGAACCGAGCTGAATGAATGATCTAGTTCTTTCTGTAAATTAATAAACTAGCAACCTGGATTACACTTAAGTGAAATAACACTCCACACCCGAGAAGAGGTACATTAAAAAGGGCAATGCCAAGTACTGTGAGGATGGGCAGCCTTACTTTCCAGGCAGGAAGTGTCAATAAATACCACAGCCACTTTGGGAAAATGTTGGGCAATTTCTTATGAAGTCAAAAAGCCAGCAATTCCACCCCTAAATATTATCCGCTGTAGAGAAGGAAAGCACTCACCACATTTTGTACACATTGTCCATGGCATCTTTATTAGACAAAGGCTGAAAATAAACCCCAATGTCCACGGACAAATGTATAAACAAAATGTGGTGAATCCATATGAGTGATCCTCAGCAATAAAAAGGAAATACTGAAATATACAAGTATACATTTAACATTTACTGAGAAAAAACAGCCCACCACAAAAAGAACAGATACGGAATGACTCCATTTAAACGGAATTTACTTAGGTGTTCTATGGTGACTAAAGTGGAGCAATTGTCCCCCCCGTGGCCTGGACTTGGAGGCACTGATGCTGAGCAGCATGGGGAAACCTTTGAGGATGATGGAGATATTCCATGTGTTGACTAGCATGGTGGGACAAACATTTTCCAAAACCCCAACTGTACAATTAAAATGGGAGCATTTTATCACATATAAATTACACCTAATCTTTTTGATTTTTTAAATAAAAGGTTCCATAAATAAGCAGGATGTAAAATTTAAAACAGGGTATTTGGCAAACAACAGATTTCCTTCCTATCACTCAACTCCTGAAGGAAGTTCCTGGACAGGGGCAATGCTGCCTGTTGCTGTAGGTGAGAAAGCAGGTGCTCAGTGGGTGAATGGGACTAAGGCTCCACTTTGCAGCCATACAGCAAAGTCTTCACACAAAACTTGAGCTTATATGGCAACAAAGAATTATCCTAACGAAGTGATCCTTTCCTTCTGCACTAAGGAAGATATGGACAGAAATACCAATAACCTAACAGGAGGCTGAGGATAGTCTATAACACTGTACAAAGCACTTAAATGCTGTGAACATGACCAGTGAGATTCCCACTGAGTGGAGAAAGGGAAGTTGAGGAGTACTAGACTAGTTTAACCCAAGGTACTGCTGTTTAACCCATCCTAAACTTTCTTTCCTGTAAAGAACAGGGGGAAAAGGCAATGAAAAAAATTAGCCCACACATTCCTCTCTGCATCCTTATTTTTAGAAAAGTTAAGGTATTTAGGGATTTTCTTGTAAGTAGTTTGTAATTTGCTCCTAGAACACCATGTTGTCTGCTTGGAAATTTTCAGTGAGAAACGTTCATAAATTTAGCTTTATCACAGGAAGCAAGCAAACCATACCTAAAACCAGTTTTGTAAAAAACACATTTGCATAAAAATGTAAGCAATAAGCTGAAGAATCAACAGATATAACTAGCAAAGAACAGGAGAATCAACAGAAACATGCCACAGGATAGCCTTACCTTCCACAGTGACCTCAATTTCAGGAACTTTTGAGTTACTCCCAGGGCTTCGGGGTCTTTTGGGGGACTGCAAGGCTGTAAAGTAAGCACACAATTATACCTGCATATTGGGGAAGAAAAAGCAAAAGGGGATGCTTTATAAAAACAGAGTATTAAAATTCACACAGGTTGGCTCTCTTCAAAGAAACCTTTAGAATTAAACTGGGTAGTAAAATCATCCTCAACAAAGCTGTGGAAACACAAGTGAAGGAGGATGGCAAACAGGAAATTTTCAGGAAAGTGTTAAAAAAAAGAAAGTCCATTAATTAAAATACCTTAAAAAGCAGAGACAAACCAACAGCCCCAAAAAGATATTGGCCAATGACTCAGTATGACCTACACTGAAGTGTAACAGAGTATATATAATCTCTTACCTTTAGTGTTTATTTTACTGGCCATTCCAGGAGGCAAGTAGGAAATAACTAGTTCAGGTCTAGAGAGAAAACCAAGAAACAACAATAACCAGTAAAATACTGGTCTTTACAGTTAGTGAAAACATCAAAACTGATATTTTTATAAATGCGACAACAGAATCATTCTGCAATGAGACAATTTCTGTCATTATGGACAAAAACTTCACTTTTCTTCCCACAACTATCTGCCAAGTGATTTTTATGAAGAGTAAATGACTTCTTTCATGAGAGTTAACTAACACTAGTTTATTCAACTGCTGAAATTCTGCAGACATGTAAATGAGAAATTTAATCAATGGAATTCAATTGCCTGCCCAGTTTCACCAGGAATAACAGAGCAGATAAAAACCAGCATCTCCACCCTCCACTCAGCTACTCAGGAATACTGAGCACTGTGGCTCTAACCAACTTCAAGGTATT
This sequence comes from Manis javanica, assembly GCF_040802235.1. Taxonomy (NCBI): domain Eukaryota; kingdom Metazoa; phylum Chordata; class Mammalia; order Pholidota; family Manidae; genus Manis; species Manis javanica. Next base: position 36,791,965 of record NC_133165.1, on the reverse strand, counting down.
AGGACTCTCCGTGTACTGACGGAGAAGATGGACTACAGGCTAAAGGATTTGCCAGGCAATGGACAATGCCAGGGCTGGTTCAGAGCCTGGCTTTTCCATCATGGACTTGAAAGCCTTAACTGTCTGTCACCTGTAGCTAGAAAAAAACATTTTAAATAGAAACATAACTTTATTGTTTTAATTCCAGGAATGACAACATTAGCAAACACAACTTACTTTTTAACAACAAACTTGATTTTATTACTCCCCCGGACAATCCTTTCAAGACGTGGAATTCCAAACCAGGTAGGACTTCGGAAGGGAATCCCCTCTGGCAGGCCTTCTACATATAGGAACTCTGGATTTGATTCAAACACAGGGTATGGCACCTTTACCGCCTCTGTGAGTCCAAGAGCTTGAGCTGAAAGTATAAGAGGACACAGTTTGTGGAAGATGAAATGTTACATTCTTTTCTTGTTGTTTGCATTCTCTTGACTTTTTGATTTTTTTTAAATAAAGGAGGTGTAATTGCCATATAACATTATGTTCAGGTGTACAACATAATGATCTGATATTCATATATATTGCAAAATGATCACCACAGTTAAGTCAAACATCCAGGCATCCTCAAATATGTTATGTAAAAACTTCCCTATAATCTAGCAATCTCTAGTTCATATTAAAGGTATTTTGCTTAGTATACTGTGCAAAACTGAAGAACAAGCCTAAAAAATAGGCATTTAATAGGAACATTTTAACACCACAAATCAGAAGGATAATTACATTAGTTTGGTCAAATCATCTCTGTGCTCTGGGCAGAAATGAACTATGGCCATTTCACACTGAAATAGCACCTACCCAGCCTCTGTGCGGTCATCTAGAGGCAAGTTTGCTATTTAAAAGGTTAAGAGTTCCATCTAAGCAGAATTTGTCAAGATAGAGAGATCAGAGGCACAGTGCTTAAGATTCCTGATCCAGGCAAACATTAATTCCAAGCATTACGCCAAGGGGGTCACCCCGGAACACTGCTATCACTCCCACTCCTTACTTCCTTCTCCATGACAGACACACCCAATCAACTGAAACACTCTTGCTGAATCTCCTCAGAATCGTTTTCAAGACAGCGCTCCAGGAAACCGCTGTCAACAAATCTAAGTTGAAACAAATGATGAAACCTATTTGCCATTCGGTGTTAGCCAGATTAGAAGTACAGACAGTGGAACTGAGACTTATCCCAACTCCTCCCATCCTCTCCCATACTCATATATGAGAAAACTGCATCCAAGAGAAATCAAGTAACTTATTCACTTTAAGTAGTGAATTAGGGCTTACAGAAACTAAAACCCCATTTCCGGGATGTTCTTTCTCTAGGTCCTGAACTGCTATAACTCATTCAGAACACTGCCTTTCATTTATGTTCTTAAATTAAGACATAATCCTTGTGTTTTACTTACCAAATTTCAAATTAAAGATCTCTTCTACTTGCTTCCGCAGCTTGGTGATTCTGACATTCCAGTCTTCTTTGACTAGAAAGCAAACGTAAAGCTCACAATGCCCTTTACTGGTGCTGACACAGAATCAGACTGGATGCCATCTTTCCAGTGATGGTCCTTTTTTAAAAAAACTAACACATAATTGACATATAACATTGTCTTGAGTTTTAGGTGTATAATCCAGTGATGCTCTTTAACTCAATTTTAAGAACAAAAACTTGGGTCTTTAGGAAAAGAACGATTCCCTGCATTTGTCAAATACTAGAAGAATGAAGGGATACAGAATTACAAATTTAAGTTTACATTATAAATAAAGAACTTGTTCCTAAGAATACCCTAAATGAATAGATTTGAAACATTCCTCCTTGGAGGTACATCAGAGAATCCTATTAGGGGAGAGGAGGGACCAGTTGTATAAGGCTTCAGGCCTTCTACACCAGGTTAAACCACAACAGTTTCACTTGTATTTGCTTGTTATACAGGAATTCCTTGTTTTATCGAATAGATGTGTGTCTGGAGATCAGTACAAAGCAACATTTCACTAATCACAGCAAGAAATACATGGTAAATGAATGGCAGAAACCCATGTTAAAGAGATTTTAGGAAGGTGCCAGTCAACATTATTCATATCTACAATCTAGTTTATTTCCTTATCCCTTATTTATAAGACAATGATCCTCTTTTAAACAAAACAAATATTAAAGAAAAATAGGTATATATAAAAGACATGTAGGATGCCACTTCAACAGTCAGGGCCTGTTTGGTCAAGTTGTAAATGGAGGAAACAGAGGTAGGCTTGAAGACAATGGAGGATCATTGGAGGTATTGACTGGATTGACTGGGCAAGGAAAGGAGTGGGGGAAAGAGAGAGGAAAAGGGCACAGAGCCAAGAATGTATATGAAATCAAGTGCGGAGGTCACCCATGCCTGCTGACAAGGGCAGTGGGCAATGTTAGAGAAGTTCTGGGAATACTACTAAAGGTTGATGGGGCTTCAGAAAATCTTTCAAAATTTCTTTTACTTTTGCTGTAAAAGTACTTGTAAAACTTTTACTTTAAAAGAAAACCTAGCATCTCAAGGATTTAATGTGGTCACTCAGCCATTCATCCAGAGGAAGTTAGTCTGGTATAAACCAAGAGTGAATTATTATGCTAAGGACATCTAGACTCTCCTTTTCCAAGATAAAAGGCTTCTGTTAACTTGCTGCTCAGCCTCCTGCTACACTTCCATCTCTGGTATTTGTTGCTCTGTGCAGAAAGATTTCAGCATGACTCCTCACAGGAACCAAGTAACAGCCTCCAGCACTGCTCTTCCCCTTCTACACTTAACTCCCTGGCTCACTCCACCACTTTCTCACATGTGCTATGTCCTTCCAAATTGAGGGCAAAGTGCACCCACAATGTTGAAGTACACAACTCTTACCAAAATCCATGTCATGCCAAGAATTAAGCAGACACTTCCACGGCAATGACTGAGGTTTGCCATGCAGCCTACAGCCAGAACTAGTCCAGCGAAAGACTAATGCCTAGTTCGCCGGCAAACCAAGTAATGTTTTGCTTGAACGAAGAAACAACCTTTAATTCTTTCCAAAGTCTCCCATGACTGTTAGAAGGCCCAGTATTGTTAAATAATTTGGAAAAATCAAGATTCTTCTTTTGGTTAAGTGACTTTTAAACTATACACTAGAAGACAGATCAGGTCCTGCTGAAAATGCTATTAACTCCATTCTTGGAGTAATTCCTATGACACCTGTATATTCTTCCAATGGTAAGTGTTCAACATTCTCAGTTTACAGTCTCTGTTAGAACTGCCCCAAATAAAACTGTGAGCACATTAATTACATTTGAATTTGAGGTCTGTTTTGAGAAATGAAGACTCATACACAAAGACTTTCATCATACTGACTAATTCATGTTAAAACTCTACCTTGAAGAATGTTTTTCTTTCCATTACTTCCCCTAGCAAAGTCTGAGTCATCTCCAATCTTCAATTATCACCAATACTTTGTTTCTTTGCCTAAATCAAAAGCATGCTGAGGAGGCCTCTGTGTTGATTTTGATACTCAACCTAAGAGGTGAGCCTTGATCATCCTTTCTCCCCTGCAGGAGTCCTGGCACAGGATAGTTTTGTTTCCCAAGTATAGTACTTCTCAACCACTTTTCATGACAAGACAAACAAAAAGGTTAGATAATTTATTTGGCATCCTGGCTGACCTTCACCAGTTGCCCCCAGGAACCCTAAGAACCGAAGGATCAGTATTTTTAGTACAAATCACCTTACCTTGTACACCAGTTCCTCTTAGTATTTATAAATGATTAATTGTACAAATTCAGAAACACCCCTTGGTTCTTGGCAACAGAAGTTCCTAACATAGATCTACAAGTTGTGGTCACCTTTTCTGATATTATGCAATGGTAAACAGAAAGATGGGAAAGAAAGGAAGGCAGACTTACAGCTCACATAAAGAAAATAAAACCATTCACACAACTGAGATTGAAACATCATAGTTCTTTCCTGTTGGGCTGTGATGTCAGTGCAGCTGCCGAATAATTTTTGTCATTTTAAAAGGAGAGTTCATGTGAATACAGTTTAAGTCTAAATCTGCATGGTTTGCCATATTAGTCACATGTGACAACCGAGCGCTTGAAATGGGGCTCACTGAATTGAGATGTACTGTAAGCATAAAACATACACCAGAGTTTCTAAGAAAGAATGTTGTATATGAAATGAAAGTGTAAATGGCTTTATCACATGTTTACTTAAATTGATTACAATTTGAAACACAGTTTTGGCTCCTAGAAAATGTGAAATGATATATGGGGCTTGTACTTGTGACACACATTATTTCTACTGAACACCAGCGGTCTGAATGCAAAGCTTGGAGTTTTCCTATAACTGCTTATGTTCACACAGATAAATCAAGGAGTGCTTGTATTGAGCTTCCACACAAGATTTTTTGAGGGAAAGAGAGAAAAGGTGAGTTCCACCACTTTACAAGATTTTTTAAAAAGTTTAAAAACCGCTGATGCTATAAGTTTTTTAAAAGGAATTCACCTATCTTACCTGGTGTATTCGTCCGTGGCTGAGTAACTTCAGTAGTACTATGAGTCAGAAGTTCTGGTCTGTAAAAACATGCTGACATTAGTAACAGCATTTTGAAAAACCTTAAAGGCTCTTTTCCACACAGCTGTGCACTGTCAATGACTTTCAATGTGGTTCATTCTGCCTGTATTTACAGTGAAAATCATTTTGGCAATTCTAGGTTATTTTGACAATAGCAATTTTCAGATTCATGTGTAGACCTGTATGTCCTCACAGGCATTTTTAAGCTCAACCATGCAAAACAGTCACCTTTTGAGCCTGTCATGCCACACCCCTAAGGCTGCAGGCACTCCACACAGAAGGGGGTAGTAGCTCTGCAGACACTCAAGTACATTCAACAACTCCCTGCCCCTACTTTTTACATTTCCTTCATTTGAAACCCCTTTTCTCTAATCTTTATGCACAACTGACAGATCTACACACCACCCTAGTCTTCTTCCCCACAGCATGCAGTAACTTTACTGCATTTATCTCTGTAATAAGCCTCCCTAGGATAGGGGTCCTAAACATCTGGTGCCTGGTATTAAACATCTGTTCAATAAATGAATCGAAATGTAATACCTTCATTTAAATATGCAGAGTAAGTCCAACTGAGAGGGAACAAAAGGCCCATTTATCATGAAATTAATCTTTCCTAAAGGACATTAAATCTGTTTCTGCAGATTATAGCCTTACCTTTTAATAACAAATTTAATTCGATTGCCCACTTGAATAATTTTTTCCAGCCTTGGGATTCCATACCATGAGGGACTTCTAAAAGGAATGTTTTCTGGTAATCCTTCCACGTAGAGATCATTAGGATGTGCCTCAAATTTCTGGTAAGGTACAGCCTTGGCCTCAGTGCTCCCCAAGGCTTCGGCTTTACAAAAGAAAAGCAATTCAGGAGACTAAGTTTCTGCTGAAATCGTATTTCAGTACAGGACAAAGCAAGGTGCACATCAACTTTTAAAAAGCAAAATATACTCTAGCAACACATTAACTACTGAAATAGATTTAATATAGCAAATGCAAGTATAAAAAGCCCATGATCAAGAGGTTACTTTTGGTGGATTCAAGTTTCCTGATTCTGAGACCATCTTAATAGCTCTAAGATCTAGAGAAAACTTTTTAGTAACTTTGGGAAAAAATAAAGCATAAGAAAATTGTGACAGAATAAAGAATGCAACTTAAGTACTATTTTTTCAAATACCTGGAAACAGACTTTTGTTACTTAATTTTTGTAAGTGTGATAATCCTTTTATTGGCTTCTGCACATAACTTATTTTACGCTACACTTTTATTTGTACTGCAACCATAAGATCAATGTTCTTTACCCATTAAGTGGGCTGTTTCCTTTTTTTCTTTTGGTATCATTAATATACATTTACATGAGTAACCTTGTGGTTACTAGTTCCTCCCATTATCAAGTCCCTACCACATACCCCATTACAGCAACCGTCCATCAGTGTAGTAAGATGCCATAGAATCAATCACTACTTGTTTTTTCTGTGCTATATACTGCCTTCCCCGTGCCCCCCTACGTTAAGTGGGCTGTTTTAAAAGGAAGTAACTTTCAGCAAAGAATTAATGGAATGGGAAATAAAAATAGTAAGCAGAGACTGGTTTAGATTAAGAGCTGCATCAACCAAAGTTAACACATGAACCTTACTTAGATGCAGATTCAAAGCAAAAACTTTAAAGATACTTTTCAGATGAGTGAGGAAACTCGGTGAAGGGAATGGCCAGGACTGGATACAGAGGAATGGTTAATTTTGTCAGGTGTGACAATGACACTGTGGTTGTGTTAAGAAAATGTCACACGGTTCATGGATGTGCACTGAATGAGTAAAAGGACAAAATGCCTGTGATTTTCTTTATAATATTCCTACAAAGGGAAAAAGAAGTAAAGATGGACTTGATCAAAATCTTAATGATCACTAAACTTGAAAGTGGGTATATGCAAATTCACTGTACTATTTTCTATTTCTGAATAGGTGTAGAACTGCAATTTTGAGATGTAAAAATGAAATTAGTAATCCTTGCTCTGAAACCACATCCAAAGAGAATCCTAATAAGATTAGAGCGATGTACACAATACATAGTTTTCCCTTACATTCTGTATGTTACATTTAAATATTTCACAATATGGTGGTTTTTAGAAGAGTGGCTCCTTAAATAATTTGCATTTTTTAAATTCTTACATTGACTTCACTGGCAAATTTAAAGGCCTTCTTAGTTTCATTAGCACCAAATCTGAAGAGCTCAATACAGGATCTTTCTGATAAGGTACAGAATGTGTACTTGAAAACTATATATACAATGTAATAAAGATCAAGAACATTCCCCTAAAAAATATGGTAAACGCCTTTTCACATTCACACCTGGGAGTAATATTCAGTATAATTATTCTGCTAAATATAGCCAAAAAGAACTGAATCACAATTCTAACAAACTTCCCATAAAATAGAACCAATTGTTAAGAGTTGGGAGAGAAAGGGTAGAAGCTATAGGAAAAGAGGAAGGTCACCCTAATGAGCTGTTCAACAGTGAGGTCTCCACTACAGAAATCACAATACCCCCACTACCCTCTTCCCCTTATCCTGCCCCATTTTTCCTCAGACCACTAAATGGCTTCCTGGGAATTAAATATTCACTTGTTCCTCTAGTCTGTATCTTTTCCTAACTTACAAACAGATGTTTCCTGGGGGAGGGGCCTGGCTTCCGTGCTGCTGGGTCCTCAGCACCTGGCACACGTGCTCAGGTGCTGAGTGACTAACTGTTTATGCTTGTTGGGATAGTTAAACTTACCAGACTTACAATGTTTGATAATTATAGAGAATCTTAGCTTTTCCTCTTTCCTTTCCAGGGACATTAAAGAAAGCAGCAATTCTGTTGGCTTCTCACTTTCTAAAGCAGCTACAGTCCTAGACCCTCCTAAGGCCAGGAGCAGTAACAAAAGAGCCAGGCTATTACTGTTTATAATGTAACAGTGCATAAACTCTTTCCTGTTTTAGCTCTGATGCCAAAATATTTTCCGCTGGCCACTTTTTCTCTTCATATGAGTATACCACAGTCTTCCCTACCCATGATGGCTCTGTGGCCCCTTGGTCTTCTCAGTTTTATAACTAATGAGGTCCAATGAACACTACTTGATTCAGCGTATGCTGAAGGCTCGGTATGCTGAAGGCATCAGCGTACACGGATGGCTAGAGAAGGCACTTTTAATGACACTGTTCAGTATTTGCTGAGTACCTGCTCAGACACCAAGCACAGACCTAGCTGTAGACAAGACAGACAAGATCTGGGCTATTGTATCTATGTGTTGCAGTGGGAGGAAAAAGAATCATAAAGAGCTCTGAGGAAAGTAACAGGCTGACAGGCTGATGGGATACGACGTACTTGGTGGTCCACGCCAGCTGGCTACTCAGAGAAGATTGCTCCAGTGTGGCCATACTTACACATAAATAAAAAGGAGATGCACAGGAAGATTTGAGGTAAGAGCCTTCAACACTTACAATGCCAAGTCCCATGGAGGGTATGACTTTAAAAAGATAAAGAATAAGGAGATGGTCATTACAGCTGGTAAGAAATGAGCAACTGGGATATAGAATGATGGGGTATTAGAAGGCAGGTAGGGTGGTCACAGTTAGGGGCACTGGAGTTGCTTCCAAGCTCAAAGGAAAGCACAGAGCATAAGACAAGGAAGCAACATGCTCCATTTATGTTTTTAAAGAGATTAAAATCTGGCTGCTTCCTGGTGTTGGCTCTTGACTACAGTGATAGAATGGACTTGGGGTATGTGTTAAGTGCAGAGTCAGCAGGAAGCCAGAACAAATCAAGGGTAACTCCTAGGGGTTTGGCTTGGATACCCTGGTAGAGTGTGGGGCCACTGGGGAGACTGGGAAAGGAGCAAGCTGCAAAAGGGAACGTCCAGGACTTTAGTGAGGACATGGGCAGTCTGAAGAGACACCAACAAGAGGGGCTACCATTCAAGGGAGTTTTTAGGGACAGAAACTTGAATTTGAAGTCACCAAAATATAGATGATATGTTACTTATACAAGATGGAGTGGGATTGCCTGTGGAAAAAGCAGAGGAGGAGAAGCTTTGAGGGCTCTGGATGGAGCTATAAAGTAGCACTGCACAATTTAAAGACTGAACTTAAAGGGAGGTGCCATCAAGAGAAAGAAATGCACAGCCAGAGAAACCCAAGAAGAAACCAAGAATCAACAAGGTTGAAACTTTCCATAAAAATAGTTTAAGTAGTTTAAAAAAAGATAAGAAAGAAAGGCAACCATGCTGAATGCTGCTGAGAAGCCAGATACAGCAGCAGGGGAGAGAGATTGTTGGTAATCAAAGACACTGCACTGATAAACCCAACCTCAGTGTTTTAAGTGCTTAGGGACACAGACAGGGCAAGCTCAGCCATAAGCTGCTGCTACGCAGCCACAAGGCACCTCCCTGTAACCGGCAGTACACTGCTGCTCAGCCCCCGTGCAAGGCCACTACTAGAGGCGCCTTTATTCCAGCATGGCACGCCACACGCTGTTCAAGGTCCAAGGACAGGACTCCAACTGCGTGGCAGTATACGCTCTATCACCTATACTGTGTAAAAGAATTACTTAGTAAAGAGTGCATGGGTTTACTACACTATTTTCTCTCCTTTTCATAATAAATATGTTAGAAAACAAGGTGAGTTGTATTTATCATATATTCTTTCTTAGAGCAAAATTCGGAAAAATTATTCCATAATGTATTTAGCTGGGGGAAAATTAAACTTACCAAATTTTTTGCAGAAAAGCTGATCTACCATCTTCCGTAACTTAGTGATTCTGGCATACCACTCTTCCTTTACTGTAAGAATAGCAAATACACATTTCCTCAAATTGACGACTTAATAATTTAGATTATTAAATGATAGGTAGCGTATTTTTTCAGTTCTAAAATTTTAAGATTTCAGAATGCTTAAATAAAAATAGCACTGACAGTAAATACAAGAATAAAACAAAATCAAAGTTAATAATTTAAGAGTAATTTTACATAGGTACTCAAAAAAGTGTCATAAACTAAAGCTAGGAAATAGCAGAATTCAGTTTACTCAAGAACAGTTAGTGGGTGATTGTTAAAATGATAAAATTAGGGATGTGATAATGCTGACACTCCATTATACCACCTCTGACTGCGATGACTCCCATTTTTTATCCCAACACTCCTCCACTCGAGGGAAAAAGCAAGAACAAATTAATGACTGTATTTCCTTCAAAACACATCTAATGAACAAGTGACGGTACCAGTGGCTATATGCTCGAAGAACTTAATCTTTTTATATCCTGGGCATAATGATTATCTGACTAATGCATACTGAGATAAAAACTGTTCAATACATCATTTTGAGACTCAAAGGTTCAACAGACATGGTTCTTCCTGTCTAGCCAGAAACGTGACATTTGTACTTATTTATTATGTTATTTATAGATTATAGGATTATCAAGAAGAAAATCAAGTTATTCTTTTGGAGTATTGGACAGTACTTTGACATTGTGCATTTCTGGTACAGAACATTCTGTTGTGACAGAGACTGGAGACCTACCACCTGAAGCTGGTTTGTCAAGTTGTAAGTCTTCACGTGTTGAATTCAGAAGTTCGTGTCTAAAAAGTAAGAAAAGTACTAAGTATTACCAGATAATACTCAGCAATAGTAACTACTAGTACTTAATTAATATTCAGTCATCAAAGCCAGTTTTAAAAAGAATAAACAACCTGGACTCCTGAGCACAATTAAATTCTAATTCCCTCATATTTCTACAGTGTAAGACCAAATGGCAATGGCAAATGGTTTCATACGGTGCTTCACTGAGCACTTGTCTTCACAGAAAAAAACTTTGTAACCTAGAGGTATTTTATAAAAGCATGGCACCAAAAGAAGCAAACTACAAAAATTTTAAATGACAGCTTTTAATTTTACATTACATCCAAGACTACCTTACTTCAACTTATCTATAAATGGGTTATTAAAACCCTGAACATATTTCAATACTAACATTTGCAGGACAATATACACTTTAAATTTTCTTCCTAATACACAACAGCCCATATATCATAATTTCTAGATCACAGAATTTTCACAATTTAACTTATATATCCCTTGTCACTCCATGTGTTATTTTGTTGTAACAGCCTCAAGTTACTGTGGGTGGGAGTTGGGGGGACAGAATCACAGATAAGCATAATCATGCCTACATTAACAATAATCTCAGAAATGCTGGAAACTAATACAGGATTAAGTCAGTGGGATATGAGTATTTGAAAGTATCAGTGAGCTGAACTCTACAGAATTACCCTTCTAAATGAACAAAATACATTTTTTTCAAGTTACTACTATTTTTAATTAGTTATATTGAAATATAAGTTATGTGTAAGAAAATTCCAATTTGATGAGCTTTGACAAATACAACTGCAACCAATACCAAATAAAATATTCCATCACTCCACAAATTCCCCCATACCCTTGAACAAAATACATTTTATCAAGACTAACTACGTTAACCTTCAGAAAAAGGCTTAAAAAGTCCCTTCCATATGTGGAAGACAGGCTTCCCATAACGGAGTATACTGAAAGGACTTAGAACAGGATGTACACAGCGTTAAGTACCTTTGTGATAAGCTTGCACAAGCATTTAAACATCCAAGTAGAGTTTTATAATTTATATGATTCAAGAATAGCAAACATGAGCAAAACCTGCAAGTTAATTGATGTATTTTCTTTAAGCACTGTTGTTACCTTAAAAATCAAGCAATTGAGTACGAGTACAATTAGAGTTAAAACAGTAAGTTTGTTTTAAAATACACATTAAAATAATACTATCAATGTTTAGGGGATGTTTGTTTAAGGTTCGTTGAGTGTCAGGGTTTTAGAACAAGCCCAATTTTGTTTACCATTCAATTTCATGAGAGACTACTAGATCTTTAAATTACAGTTTATTTGAAAGAAAAGTATCTGTTATCAACAAGTTCCTCTCTGTGGAGGATAGCTCACCTATCAGGTCCTATTGGGTCCTCTACACCCTTACTTAAATCTTAAAAGCTTGTGTCCTTCCCTTAATACCAATACAGAGGCGAGTGTGCTTTGTTACCATCTTTAATCAAGGCAGTTAATTTCCCCCATTTTTTCAACAGTATCACAGCACTGCCTAAGTAAGGAAGCTGAACTATTTCTGCAAATGATATGACTATTACATTACTACTGTCATTCACTTCACTGTTCCTAGCTCAAAGATTTCTCAGAAATTTTTTTTGTGAAAATCAGTTATAATATGCACATGACTCAAAAAAACTCATTCACACGAGAAGGATGTAAAATAAAAGCCATGCATTCCAGGATAAGTGAGCCCATCCCCACTCCCTTAGGGGTGAGTCCTGCTTGGTCTAAATTCATCATGGTGTTCATCTTTCTCAGGCCTGTGCCTGGCTGAGGAGTCAGCACTTGACACAATTCTAACCAGAGAAAATTAAGGCCATATTCCAAGGTTTTCTTGTTCTCAGAGAAGAAATACAGCTAGCTGCTGTCTCTCTTCCATAGATGTGTCTGGCTATGAGGACTGAACTATTGCATCCACCTTATGACCAGCTTAAGGAAACTATGAAAAACAAGAAAGGAAGGGTCTGAGACCAGAAGCAGAGCCCCATAGTTTTAATCATCCTATCTCTGACCTCCTTGCTAGGTGAGACAAGCATCTTACTGTACTTAAATAAGCCAATTTGAGTTAAAGGTTTTTGTTACTTACTGCTGGAGACACCCCAACTGCTACCCTACCTCCTCCACATCACAAAATCCCTACTTGCTTTCATACATGTTTGGCAAGTCTGGATGGCTACCAAATGCAAGGTTCAAATCCACTTAAAGGTGGGAAGAATTGCTTAAGAGTGTTACATCATCTGCTCAAAGCAGATTTATCATCAGTGTGATTTTCATTCCTTATGGATGACATGATCTTATTCTCTGGAACCTAATGGTTTTTTTCCCTTATACTTAGGTCACTGAAAGTTTGACTAGGTATGTATCTTTCCTTTCCTCTCATTTATTCTGCTCTACAGTCTTTTCATGCTTGGAAATAATTGTTCCTCATTTTTTTTCTTTAAATTAAGGTATCACTGATATACAATCTTATGAAGGTTTCACTCGAGTAACATTGTGGTTTCAACATTCACCCATATTATCAAGTCCTTCCCACCCCATTGCGATCACTGTCCATCAACGTAGTAAGATGCTACAGAGTCATGACCTGTCTTTCCCGTGCTACACTGTCTTCCCCGTGACCTACCTATATTGTGTGTGCTAATTATCATGCCCCTTAATCCCCTTCTCCCTCCTTCCTTCCCTCCCTCCCCACTCTCCTCAATCCCTTCTCTTTGGTAACTGCTGGTCCCTTCTTGGAGTCTGTGAGCCTGCTGCTGGTTTTGTTCCTTCAGTTTTGCTTTGCTGTTATACTCCACAAATGACTGAAATCATCTGGTGGTACTTGTGTTTCTCTGCTTGATTTATTTCAGAGCCCAATATCCTCTAGCTCCATCCATATTGTTCCAAATGGTAGGATTTGTTTTCTTCTTATGGCTGAATAATATTCCACTGTGTATATGTACCACATCTTCATCCATTCATCTACTGATGGGACACAGGCTGCTTCCATATCTAGGCTATTGGAAATAGGGCTGCAATAAACAGAGGTGCATGTCTTTTTGAATCAGGGATCTTTTTTCTTTGGGTAAATTCCTACGAGTGGAATTACTGAGTCAAATGATATTTCTATTTTTAGTTTTTTAAGGACCTCCATTATTGCTTTCCACAATGGTTGAACTAATTTACATTCCCACCAACAGTGTAAGAGGGTTCCCCTTTCTTCGCATCCCTGCCAGCATTTGTTGTTTCTTGTCTTTTGGATGTTGGCCATCCTAACTACTGTGAGGTGATATCTCATTGTGGTTTTAATTTGCATTTCCCTGATAATTAGCGATGTGGAGCATCTTTTCATGTGCCTGTTGGCCATATGAATTTCTTCTTTGGAGAAGTGTATGTTCTGATCCTCTGCCCATTTTTAATTGGGTTATTTGCTTTTTCGGTGTGGAGCCATGTGAGCTTTTTATATATTTTGGATGTTAACCAACCCCTTATCAGGTAAGTCATTTATGAATGTTCTCCCATGCTATAGGATGCTTTTTTGTTCTGCTTATGGCGTCCTTTGTTATATACTTTTTAGCTTGATGTAGTCCCATTTGTTCATTTTTGCTTTTGTTTCCTTTGTTTGAGGAGGTGTGTTCAAGAAAAAGTTGCTCATGTTTATATTTAAGAGATTTTTTGCCTATGTTTTCTTCTAAGAGTTTTATGGTTTCCTGACTTACATTCAGGTCTTTGATACATTTCGAGCTTACTTTTGTATATGGGGTTAGACAATAACCCAGTTTCACTGTCTTACATGTAGCTGTCCAGTTTAACTGTTACTCATTTTTTACACCTTCCTTCTCTTCACTTTAAGTCCAATGTCACTAGATGAGGACTCGATATCCTTTCTCATGTCTCAAAGACACAAGCTTCCTTCCAATTTACACATCTAACAATCTTCTGGACCTTTCAGTGACCATTTTAGTTTAGTAATTATGTTTATTTTACATAATTATGTTTTACAAACATATTTTACAAAATTTGTTATTTTACTAACATTGGATGATTCTCCAATTGTTCCTTTTACAAATATACCAGGAATTTGTTTCATGGATGTAATAAGTTTCCACACATTCACATTTGCTAACATTTACTAATAAATACCCTTTTCGTTTTTGAAGCTTAATACTGTATTCATAATAGAATCTTAGGAGAAAACATGAAAACGTGTGCTATATCTGCCATTTTAAAATGGAAGCATTTACACTTCCAATCCCCACTGCTACACTTAATTTTTTAAAAAGCACCTTGCTGCGCCTTTTATGTCAATGTGGATGTTACACCATTCTGCTATCTTTTAGTTTTTCTTCCATTCTTATTTCTGTTGTTTCATTTACTTCTAATTTTACAATTTAAATGTATTTACACATATGCTTTTAAAAATTCAGACCTAAAAATGAGACACTAAAAATGAGAAATTACTTTCCTTAGCAAAAAAACTGGAAAAGAAAATGACAGTATGGGCAATCAGGTATGGGTAGGTGTGTGTTCCAAAAGCCAATTCTGACAGGACTGACACAATTGTGAACACAGAGACATTAAAAAGTGAAAAATAAAGCAATATATAATAACTCAAACTTAATTTTAATATAGTCTTAGTGGTAAATGAGTACTCGTTACCAATATAAAAAGATGCACTCATCAAGAACAAAGACAAGAGTCTGAGAATCTTACTTCTTAATCACAAAACGAATCCTTTCCTTTGCAAGTAATATCCTCTCAAGACGAGGAATCCCGTAAGTAGATGGCCTTCTGAAAGGAATTCCCTCCGGAAGTCCTTCCACATAAAGATCTTCAACATGTGACTGGAAAAGAGGGTATGGGATCGTCACAGGACCTTTGGCTTTTATAGCTTGAGCTTTAAAGATAAAAAGAGAAAAAAAAGATCATTAAATGACAAGGATTAAGCACAGTCTGTGGGAAGAACTGAATTATGAATTGCTCTGTGGCTTCTGTAACTTGTCTTCACTTCTGTTTATTCAAACTGAATCAAAAGAAAAACAGTACAAAAGAGGTAAAAGAAACAGAATGCCAAATATGTCAGTACTGTATTTAACCAAATCTGGCATGAAATAATGTATTATTTTGAGGTAATGTAGGTATAGCCAGACTTTCAACTGAAATCTGAAACACAGATGAATCCAGAAAAACATACCAGTCAGTGTAATACATACAGTATACAATGAAGAGACATTGCATTTTTAAGACATAAATATTAGTATAAAAATGATTATTTAATAATTGAAGCAGAACGTTTTTCTGAACTGTAAAAATTCTGCTAGGATTTATTTACCCAAGGATAAAATAATGCAAAGAGTCAAGCACAGGTAATCTTAAGAATCAAATATAGTTGACCCTTGGGTTTGAACATAGTGCAGATCTGACTGTCCAGGTCCACTTATATGTGGAATTTTTCAATAAATATATGGCAAATTTTTTTGGAGATTTGTGACAATTTAAAAGAACATTTTCCTGTTTTTATTTTATTATAATAGTATATAATACATTAACATACAGAATATGTGTTAATTGGGTTTTTGGAAACAGTAGGCTGTTAATAGTTAAGTTTTGTGGGGGTGTCAGAAGTCAAATGCCATCTGCACAGGGAGTTGGCACCCCCTACCCAGCACATTGTTCAAGGGTCAACTGTGTAGTAACAACTGATTTTATTAAACAAACAACAAAGGGTCAGTTTTTCTATATGATAGGGGACATTTGTATTATATATACTGATTTTAGGTGTGATAACAGAACTGCAATCAAGATAATGCCTTCCCCTAACCCAACTCCTCACTCTGAAATGCAGGCTTTTGAGAGGTGAAATGACATGATGCCTGAGACATTTGAGTCTTAAAAAATTCTTGACATCAAAAAGGAACAGGATAGAAAAAGACAACAAAGTAAAATATTCTGAACTTGGTTTTTAAACTTGGGTGACAGACTCTTAGAGGGTCTTTGTATTCTTTATTTTTGTTTCTTGTATGGAAATTTTCATAGTAAAAAGGTTTTTTATAAGCATCAGTTTTCTGCAACAGGCATATTAGGAGTTAGTATCAAAAATTTCAAACATTTTGATACCAAGTGAAGCAATGCCAAATTTTCTACAACTGCATAGCAGACACAAACCATTATTCCTTCAAAGGCTTCTATTTCATTTAACACAGCAGTTACCTAAAATGTTTTCCGGTGATAACAGCAGAGGTGCCACCGACACTGTCCAAAATGTCCCCAAACAAGTATGACTACTACAGACACCCTTGTCCCTCCTCCCTCTTTCTGGCTGGCACTTAATATTAAAGTCTTTTTGCTAAGCAGTAATATTTGTAGAAAAGTTTCAAGTGTACCATAGTATACATTAATACTGAGTTAGATTTAAAGTCCTTGTTGATACACATCTGAAATAAACACTCACATATAACAAAAGTATCTTCCCTGAAGGCAATTACCACTATAGTTGCTTTGAAAGTACAGAATATGAATATTGTTGTTATAATTTCACAATTGAAAAGCAAAAACAACCTTTGCCTCTTTACGAGAAGCACTGAGATTTATAAAACTTCTAATAAATTATTTTTATTCAAAATAGTACTAAATTTAAACACATTAACAAAAATATAAACAGCATATACAACTAAAATTATGTATTTACATGCCAAGTATTCCATGAAGCCACTATCTCATCAACTCTTCACAGTATATCTACAGTTCTCTCGACCATTTCACGAAAGAGGATACCAAGGCTCAGAGAGGATTAGATGAGATGGCTGAGCATTCTGTTCCAGGGCCCATAATTATGACCATGTTGATATCACATAGAGTATGTTGGGTTTTTTCTTTGAAATGGACCAATTAAAATCACAGGTAAAAGTCTATGACAACTGAAAAGTGGGAGAAATACTAGGACAATCTTAAGGAAAATTATTTGAAAATATTAAGGAAAAGTTATCACACTCATCTTTGCATTTACTCTCAGTCTTCACTGAGGGACAGGTTATTATCCATGAGAAACAGAAATGATCATTTCAAGTTTATTGCAGTAAGTAATGCCAATATGGCTTATCATTTAAAAACTTCACATAGAGAAATTCAGTGGTGCAAGACACTACAGAAATATATTTAAGTCAAAATTCAGTGTATCATATAATTTACAGCCTGCTAGTGGATTGCAAAGTAAAAAATCCTCCAAATAAAAGAAAAGCAAATCATGATATTTTTAAATGGTAACTACTGTTTTCTGGTAAACATCTGATATATAACATCAGATGATGATAAACTGTCTGGTCACTATAGGCAGGTAGCTACAGGATAGAATAAGACAGTGAAAGGAAATGAGAATTTGAGATCTAACTTAAAACAGATACATATATGTATGTACATACATATCAAGGTATGAGTAGAGAAAATAGGGCATCTAGGTGAACAGGTTTAATACAGATTTAACTAGATTTAGCAAATTAAGAAAGGCCATTACTTAACAAAATCTTTAATTGTATCTCCAAAATCACTTTCAACAAATATATGAGTTCCCAGATATGCATGCTAAAGTTTGAAAGAAATGCTGACTGATTACAAAAAGAAAATTCTTCCTAAGCTTTATAACCTAGAAACTAAGTTTCAAGTATTTGGACAGACACTATTTACTACCTTTTGAGGGACAGATACATAATTAAGGCACAGTTCCCTACGGGAACTGATGTGCTCTGATTAGATGAACAGTAACTCCATTGTTAAAAAGCTTATGAATAAAGTATCAGAAGGATTTCTGAGTTTAGCCTTACCATATTTTCTTTCAAACAACTCTTCGACCTGTTTACGTAGATCAGTAATTCGAGCATTCCATTTCTCTGAAAATTGAGAGAAAGTTAAACATTGATATAAACCTGTTTGAGGACACTAATTATGTTAAGATTATCTAATTATTTATTTTCTACATAATAATAGTCTATCTTCATTTACTGCTTTCCTAAAAACAGCTTTCCTTTTTTGTGGTTCTTAAGATTCATTCAATAAGGTTATAGAGGACGTTTTAAAGTTTATTTTTGAAAATACTTCATACCAAGTATCTCTTTTTAGCCTTATAATTTCTGAAAAGCAGGAGGGCAGAAAACAACAGTTCCCTGATAAACTGGAAGGCAAAAAAAGACAACTTCTAAAACATGTCAAGTTGTATGGAAAAAAGAATTTATATGTAGTTGCAACTTAGAACAGAATATAAATAAATTTACTATGTGTGTAAACTCAATTTATATCCAATAACTGTGACTATGACAAGTTAAAATATTAAAAGCTAGCTTAGAAATGTATATAAAGCTAGATGTTCTATCTATTCATAATATGGATCACACAAACACAATTTGTTACTTATGTTTTATTTAGTCCCTTCAAAGGGATTCACCATCCACTTGGGGTTTGGTTAGATTAGCTGCTGGCAGAGCAAGGAAAGTTAGGATGTGAAATACACTGAAATAAAGCTTCTATGGCTAAGAAAAATAACTTCATTACTACCTTAAAGCAACATCAGAATACATCTTATGCTCCCATCAACCCAAAACTTCGCTTAAACAAGTGAAGTTACTTTCAAACTGCTGTTGTTGGTTTTCCTCAGACTCTAAAGCAGTGAGAAATTTAATATGCCTCCTGCCCCCCAGAATGCTCTTTCTATCAGTAATAGAAAGAGATCAAAGGGAAATAGAGAGAAAGGGTTTGTATTTAAATTGAGCACTTACCGAAGTTGAACTCCCTCACTTTCCGTTTTCCAGCATTGGCAGGCTCTGCGGCAGGCGGCTGGGGTGGCTCATTGCTCTTTGGTCTCTTAGTAGGTGGAGAATAATCATCATCTTGAAAAAGAAAACTGTCATCACTGGAAGAACAGCCTGAATGAGTTACAGGCACTGCTTGTTAACAGTCTCAACATTCAAAAGACATGGGGGGCTTTAGAACTGTTTGGAGTCTCAATCATTACTTGTTTTCTCATTTTCAGAGTATTTTTTCCCAATTACATTTGCAGTTTTCCTCCTCTTTCAGGATGTGCTCAAGTGAAGATTCCTCATTTTCCCTTGTCTTGTTTCATTTCTTTTTTTAGCTTACTTAATTTGAATTCTGTTGTCATAAATTACCCTTTTCTCTTAACTCCTCAGCTCCTAGGATTAGTCTAAGCCTTTGAAGAAAAAGGTTTTAATGCAGAAGCTACCTATAATTATATAAGAAAAGAGGGACAAAGTATAGTTTGAATCAAAAAAATACCCAAGCCTATACAAAATCCAAGCATAAATAAGGGAGGCTGGATAATAACTTTTTGCTAAATACTTTTAACACAGAATTTACAGAATTAAGGGGACAGGACTATATTATTTATGAAACAGATGTTGATTCAATCGATACAGAACCTATGTGGGAATCAGTTTTTCCCCTGTAGGCTAATGTAGTCTAAATTTTACTACAGATCATATAAAAACTTTCCTGTCCTGAATGTGTCTGTAAAAACCCATGTTCAAATCTAGAAAAATAAGAACCATGGTATAAAACAATTAAACTACAGACTACTCAGACACTTGTACTAAGAGTTCACGCTAATCTTTTCATGGATATGTCTGCAACTCAAACCTGCTGTGGTACTTCAATATACCTAACACTTGGATGAAATAAAAAGTCATCAGTCATATTCTTCTAGTCTCTGAAAATGTCAGGTGACACACTGCTATTTCTGCTCAAATACCACCTATAAAAATATTATTTTAAGAAATTATCCTTAAAAATATGGGATACAGAATAATTACTATTAAAAACAATAGCAATAAAAATATATTCAATTACTTGAACTTATCCTTTTAGACCCAGTGTAATTTTCACTCTCATTTTACAGCTAAAGAAAGGCTCAGAAAGTCATGTAACTTAGTTATGTCACATCACTACATAGTGCAGCTGAGATGAGATTATGGTTACAACTCTACTGAACTGACAGGTAACTCTCAAACATGTAACAAGAAACCCAAATTTGGCCTAACATACAAATATCCTAGATTTGTCTTTGTTATATAATATATAATATTGCCTGGGACAGCAAAGGGTAACTTTTATATGATTTATATGCCAACCAAGGGAAAAATATCAACGAAGCCTAACCTCCTTTAATCTCATTCTTATCACAGCATCAGAGAACACAATCAGACGTTGTTACCCTGGTTCACTGACTAGGGGGTCTCTTCCTATAATACCAACAGACATTCTGGTGAAACCTGCAATCATTCCCTGACCATTTAGACTACAGGAGAAATGAGCACCAATGTCACCAATTCCAGGTATAGCCACATTAGGACTCTTATGTGCTGAGAAAAAAACTACTATGTTAGGAGATACTGGCTTAGGAAAATATTATCACATTAACAACTTATGACACTATAAAAACTTTCCTGTGCTGAATGTGTCTGTAAAAACCCATGTTCAAATCTAGAAAAATAAGAACCATGGTATAAAACAATTAAAAAAAGACAAATTACTAGTAAAATAAAACTTGACTGCGTATCCAACTTGTAATTACTGCAAGGATTAAAAACAGCCAAAAGACCCTAGGATAGGTTATTAAATAAGTAGATTCATGTTGGAAGATACTCTTTGGAAAACATAAGGTATTATTAACATGTTTGGCCTTCAATTCTGAAAAAACACTGAAAAAAGAAAAAAAAACACTTTCTCAATTTCCAAACAGATTTTTAGAAGCCTCAGAGTATTTTTTACACTAGCTAGCGTAGGAAAAAACAAAATATACTTGTTTCACCTATGAATATTGTTAAAGCATCTTAAATGTTTAATATTAGTATTTCTTTACAAACATTAAGCAATGACATTTAAAACAAAAATATTTCCCCTGTAGGCTAATGTAGTCTAAATTTTACTATAGATCATAATTTCACTGTTCATTAACTGAATTACATAAAATGAAAATGGAAACGAGTATATAAAGTGGAAAAAAATACCACTGTAGGCTGGTATGAATTGAAGATGATCTACCAATGTCAATTATTACCTAAACTGTCTGAAATTGAGGCTGAGGGGACATGCAAGACAGCTTCTCTTCAGAGTTAAGACCTCACTTCTTCAGTCTAACTTATTTTAGATAATACAAGGATTTTAAATGTTATGAATATGTTTTATAAAAATAATCTCACTGACCACAAAACAGAAAAAACAAAGACAAGCCTAGAAGAGTATTTTTTAACAAGACAAAAAATGATTTAATGAAGATTATATTAAAAAGTGATGCCACATAGGACAAGGATTAAAGATGGCGGTGTGAGAGGTGAGACAGAGGCTTCCTCCTAAAACCACATATAATACGAAAATATAATTAATACAACTAATCCTGAGAGAGCAACAGGAAAGAGGACTGTGGCACACTGCATACACCTGGAGAAAAGAGCAGACCTCATGGAACAGGGTAACGTACCAAAGCTGTGTCCCAGCGGGACCCAAGCCCCTCGCCCACCCAGCTCACCGGCAGGAGGAAGAGAAACTGAGCGGGGATGGAGTGGAAGCCTGGGACTGCTGAATACCTAACTCTGGAGATCTGCTCTGGGAGCACAAACATACGTTTCATGGTGCTTTCATGATACTCTCATGATTATGGGGTTGGAAAGCTAACAGACGCAGAACTCCTGGAGAGACTGAGATTTCAGCCACTTGTGGAAAGCAGGGATCCATATCCTGCTGCTCTGGGACAAAAGCTTATTATACCTGTGTGCTCGTCCCACTGATTAAGGCAGTGGAGACAGGCACAGCAGCCAGGAAGCAGGGAACAGCTCTTTGCTCCCACCAGGCACCAATATTGCTCCCCTGTGACCCCCGACATTGCTTCAGGGGCTGAGCAGCTCCAGAGTAGAGCTTCTGAACACCAGAGGGTGCCATATACAAATACGAAACGCCAAAGGAACATGGGCCAGAGTAAAATTAATATAAGTCCGGAGAAAGATTTAAATGACATGGACCTCATGACTATTCCTGAAAGGGAGTTCAAAATAAAAATCATCAACATGCTAACAGAGGTACAGAAACATATCCAAGAACTCAGGAAAGAATTCAGGTCGGAGATCCAATCGCTGAAGAGCATGATGGAGGGCATTAAAAGCAGGTTGGATACAGTGGAGGAGACAATAAATGAAATAGAAACTAGAGAAGAGGAATACAAAGAAGCTGAAGCACAGAGAGTAAAAAGGATCTCTAAGAATGAAAGAATATTCAGAGAACTGTGTGACCAATCCAAATGGAACAGTATTTGCATTACAGGGGTACTAGAAGAAGAAGAGAGAAAGGGATAGAAAGTGTCTTTGAGGAGGTCTGCTGAGAACTTCCCCAATCTGGGGAAGGAGATATAGTCTCTCAGGCCATGGAGGTGCACAGATCTCCCAACACAAGGGACCCAAGGAAGAAAACACCAAGACATATACTAATTAAAATGGCAAAGATCAAGGATAAGGACATACTAATAAAAGCAGCCAGAGAGAGAAATAAGATCACATACAAAGGAAAGCCCATGAGGCTAACATCGGACTTCTCAGCAGAAACCTTACAGGCCAGAAGGGAGTGGCATGATGTATTTAATGCAATGAAGCAGAAGGGCCTGGAACCAAGATTACTTTATCTGGCAAGATTATCATTTAAATTTGAAGGAGGAATTAAACCACTTCCAGATAAGCAAAAGCTGAGAGAATTTACCTCCCACAAACCATCTCTGCAGTGTATTTTGGAGGGATTGCTATAGATGGAAGTGTTCCTAAGGTTTAATAGCTATCACCAGAGGTAATAAAACCACAGTAAAGAAAGTAGAACAGCTAATTACTAAGCAAATGCAAAATTAAATTAACTATCCCCAAAGTCAATCAAGGGATAGATAAAGAGTACAGAGTATGATACCTAATATATAAAGAACGGAGGAGGAAGAAAAAGGAGGAGAAAAAGAAAAGAACCCTTAGATTGTGTTTCTTAAGTGAGTTAAGTTAGACTCTTAGCTAGTAAGGAAGTTAACCTTGAACCTTTGGTAACCACGAATCTAAAGTTTGTAATGGTAATAAGTACATACCTATCAATAATCTCCATAAATGTAAATGGACTGAATGCATCAATCAAAAGACACAGTCACTGAATGGATAAAAAAACAAGAACCATCTATATGCTGCCTACAAGAGACTCACTTTAAACCCAAAGACATACACAGACTAAAAGTGAAGGGATGGAAAAAGATATTTCATGCAACTAATAGAGAGAAAAAAGCAGGTGTTGCAGTACTTGTATCAGACAAAATAGACTTCAAAACAAAAAGTCATAAGAGACAAAGAAGGACATGACATAATGAAAAAGGGGTCAATCCAACAAGAAGATATAACCATTATAAATATCTATGCTCCCAACACAGGAGCACCTACATATGTGAAACAAATACTAAGTGAATTAAAAGGGGAAATAGAATGCAATTTTTTAGGAGACTTCAACACTCCACTCACTATGAAGGACAGATCAACCAGACAGAAAATAAGTAAGGACACAGAGGCACTGAACAACACATTAGAACAGATGGACCTAACAGACATCTACAGAACTCTACACCCAAAAGCAGCAGAATACACATTCTTTTCAAGTGCACATGGAACACTTTCGAGAATAGATCATATACTATGCCACAAAAAGAGCCTCAGTAAATTAAAAAAGATTGAAATTGTACCAACCAGTTTCTCAGACCACAAAGGTATGAAACTAGAAATAAACTATGCAAAGAAAATGAAAAATCCCACAAACACATGGAGGCTTCACAACATGCTCCTAAATAACCAATGGATCAATGGCCAAATAAAAACAGAGATCAAGCAATATATGGAGACAAATGACAATAGTAATTCAACACCACAAAATCTGTGGGATGCAGCCAAAGCTGTGCTAAGAGAAAAGTATATTGCAATACAGGCTTACCTCAGGAAAGAAGAACAATCCCATATAAGCAGTCTAAACTCACAATTAATGAAACTAGATAAAGAAGAACAAATGAGGCCCAAAGTCAGTAGAAGGAGGGCCATAATAAAGATTAGGGCAGAAGTAAATAAAATCGAGAAGAATAAAACAACAGAAAGAATCAATGAAAGCAAGAGCTGGTTCTTCGAGAAAATAAACAAAATAGATAAACCCCTACCAAGACTTATGAAGAAAAAAAGAGAGTCTACACACATAAACAGAATCAGAAATGAGAACAGAAAAATCACTACGGACACCACGCAAATACAAGGAATTATGAGAGAATACTATGAAAAATTATATGCTAACAAACTGGATAACCTAGAAGAAATGGACAACTTTCTAGAAAAATACAACCTTCCAAGGCTGTCCAAGGAAGAACAGAAAATCTGAACAGACCAATTACCAGCAATGAAATTGAACTGGTAATCAAAAAACTACCTAAGAACAAACCCCTGGTCCAAATGGCTTCAGTGCTGAATTTTATCAAACATTCAGTGAATACCTAATACCCATTCTCCTTAAAGTTTTCCAAAGAAGAGAAAGTACTTCCAAACTCATTCTATGAGGCCAGCATCACTCTAGTAACAAAACCAGGCAAAGACACCACAAGAAAAGAAAATTACAGACTAATATCCCTGATGAACATAGATGCAAAAACACTCAACAAAATATTAGCAAACTGAATTCAAAGACACATCCAAAAGATCATCCATCATGATCAAGTAGGATTTATTTCAGGGATGCAAGGACGGTACAACATACGAAAATCCATCATCATCCACCACATTAACAAAAATAAGGACAAAAACCACATGATCATCTCTCCATAGATGCTGAAAAAGCATTTGACAAAATTCAACATCCATTCATGATAAAAACTCTCAACAAAATGGGTATAGAGGGCAAGTACCTCAACATAATAAAGGCCATATATGACAAACCCACAGCCAACATCACATACTTAACAGTGAGAAGCTGAAAGCTTTTCCTTTAAGATTGGGAACAAGACAAGGATGCCCACTTTCCCCACTTCTATTCAACATGGCACTGGAGGTCCTAGCCACTGCAATCAGACAACACAAAGAAATAAAAGGCATCCAGATTGGCAAGGAAGAAGTTAAACTGTCCCTGTTTGCAGATGACATGATATTGTACATAAAAAACCGTAAAGAATCCACTCCAAAACTACTAGGTCTAATATCTGAATTCAGCAAAGTTGCAGGATACAAAATTAATATACAGAAATTTGTGGCATTCCTATACACTAACAATGAGCTAGCAGAGAGAGAAATCAGGAAAACAATTTCATTCACAGTTGCAGCAAAAAGAATAAAATACCTAGGAATAAACCTAATCAAGGAAGTGAAGACCTATACCCTGAAAAGTACAAGACACTCTTAAAAGAAATTAAAGAGGACACTAATAAATGGAAATTCAACCCATGCTCTTGGCTAGGAAGAATTAATATTGTCAAAATGGCCATCCTGCCTAAAGCAATCTATAGATTCAGTACAATCCCTATCAAAATACCAACAGCATTCTTCAATGAACTGGAACAAATAGTTCAAAAATTCATATGGAGCCACAAAAGACCCCGAATAGCCAAAGTAATCCTAAGAAGGAAGAATAAAGTTGGGG
This sequence comes from Manis javanica, assembly GCF_040802235.1. NCBI lineage: Eukaryota > Metazoa > Chordata > Mammalia > Pholidota > Manidae > Manis > Manis javanica. Next base: position 36,766,062 of record NC_133165.1, on the reverse strand, counting down.
GCATATGCTCCCCACCTTCAAGCTCTACTACAAAGCCACAGTAATCAAGACAATTTGGTACTGGCAGAAGAACCCACAGACCAATGGAACAGACTAGAGAGCCCTGATATAAACCCAACCATATATAGTCAATTAATATACGATAAAGGAGTCATGGATATACAATAGGGAAATGACAGCCTCTTCAACAGCTGGTGTTGGCAAAACTGGACAGCTACATGTAAGAGAATGAAACTGGATTATTGTTTAACCCCATACACAAAAGTACTCTCGAAATGGATTAAAGACTTGAATGTAAGTTATGAAACCATAAAACTCTTAGAAGAAAGACAACATAGGTAAACATCTCCTGAATATAAGCATGAGCAACTTCTTCCTGAATGCAACTCCTCGAGCAAGGGAAACAAAAGCTGAAATGAACTCATGGGACTACATCAAACTAAAAAGTTTCTGTACTGGAAAGGACACCATCAACAGAACAAAAAGGCATCCTACAGTATGGGAGAATATTTTTGTAAATGACATATCCGACAAGGGGTTAACATCCAATATATATAAAGAACTTACATGCCTCAATACCCAAAAAGCAAATAACCCGATTAACAAATGGGTAGAGGATATGAAGAGACAGTTGTCCAAAGAAGAAATTCAGATGGCCAACAGACACATGAAAAGATGCTCCACACCACTAATCATCAGGGAAATGCAAATTAAAACCACAATGAGGTATCACCTCCATACCAGTAAGGATGGCCAGCATCAAAAAGACTAAGAACAACAAATGCTGGCGAGGATGCAGAGAAAGGGGAACCCTCCCACACTGCTGGTGGGAATGTAAGCTAGTTCAACCGTTGTGGAAACCAATATGGAGGTTCCTCAAGAAACTAAAAAGAGAAATACCACTTGATCCAGAAATCCCACTCCTTGGAATTTACCCGAAGAATACAACTTCTCAGATCCAAAAAGATATATGTACCCCTATGTTTATCGCAGCCCTTTTTACAATAGCCAAGATATGGAAGCAACCTAAGTGTCCATCAGTAGATGAATGGATAAAGAAGATGTGGTACATATACACAATGGAATACTATTCGGCCATAAGAAAGAAACAAATCCTACCGTTTCCAACAACATGGACGGAGCTGGAGGACATTATGCTCAGTGAAATAAGCCAGGCAGAGAAAGACTAATGCCAAATGATTCCCCTCATTTGTGGAGTATAACAATGAAGCAAAACTGAAGGAACAAAATAGCAGCAGACTCAGAGATTCCAAGAATGAACCACACCAAAGGGGAGGGGTGTGGAGGGCAGGTGGGGAGGGAGAGAGAAGGGGATTGAGGGGTATTATGTTTAGTACACATGGTGTGGGGGATCACAGGGAGACCAGTGTAGCACAGAGAAGGCACATAGTAGATCTGTGGCCTCTTGCTGCACTGATGGACAGTGACTGCATTGGGGTATGGGTGGGGACTTGATAATATGGGTAAATGTAGTAACCACATTATTTGTTCATGTGAAACCTTCGTAAGAGTGTATATCAATCATACCTTTAAAAAAAAGTGATGCCACGTATCTTTCTTGTGACAAAAAATGAAATTCAATCTATTAAATGTGAACAAATATAAAGAGATGAATTTAATTATTGGTGATAATATCATACCACACATTCTATTAGAAGGCCAACCCATTTCACATATTTATTAACCCATCTTTGGGTGTTTTAAGCCATAAGAAACAAGGAATTGAATCATAAGAACAGCTATGAACTTAATCACAACCTCCATTTTCTCCTCTACTCATTGCTGCAGGAAACCATAAATTCTTTTGCAAAAGTTTGATCCTATCTACAAAGGAACAAAATTTACTTCTCTGTACAGCACAGATCATCAAATAAAGCTCTATTTGAAAAATAAAGCTAGATCTCTGTGATGGTCTAGCGGTACCTCTAACCACCACAGTGACTCCTCTAACCATCAGGTCCAGCAGAGATCACTGCTATAGCCTGGTTGTTTCATTATAAACAACCACTTTTGTGTAAAAAGACACACATTCCAGGGTACTTAGAATTCAAGCCAAAAATGTTATTTACATCATCAAAACTAAAACCAGATTTCAATGTGTTTGCATGTGCAAATGCTCCTATTCAGGAATACACAATCATCAGGCTACCGAATTAACACAAGTACCCGCCACACCTCCAAAAAAAAACACTAGCAACAGTCCCTAACTCAAAAAACTCTGCTTTGCTTTTTGTAATGTTTTTACAAATAAACCTATACAAAACACAGACTTCAGAGCTAAAATTAATTACTTCATTCTTCTTGGTGACTGCATTAATATAATACTAAACAAATTTTCTGATATTATTTTCGATATAATCAAATTGGTAATGCTATGATATAATCCACATCTATTCACAAAAATAAAATAAAAAATAAACCACTGTATGTCTTTTAAAATTACTCAGAGCCATTAATTACATTAATTACCCTACATGTTTCAAATTAGTGGATGGCATTTTTCACCCATGCATCCCAGTTACAATTCTTTTAAAACTCTCATTTTTTTACATAAATAATTGGATGTTTGTTAGGTGACTCCTAAGCAGCTGTAAAATTAAAAGCACACAATTTTCAAATGCTAACCCACCCAATTATATAGTTTCTGTGAACGTTCCAGAAACAGTTACAAGATAAGCACAATAACTAAACAACAAACAGCAAAGCTTACTGGCTCCATCTTCACATCCACATGCCCAGAACTCAAGCGCCGCCTTGCCTTGTTCTGCACCACCCTGCTCTCCTCCCTGAATAACTGCTACATCCTTCCAGACTGGCTTTCTTCCTTCCACTACCCTCCGCTCTCAGTCTTCCCCACATCACACAGCCTCATTTCTTCAAACTGGCTGTTTTGACCCCATCACTCTTCTATTCTAAGCCCGCCAATGGACTTGCCTATCTTATTCACTCCTAAATCCTTACCCCAATCCCTGGCACATAAGAGGGCTCGGTATTTGCAGAATGATTATACGAACATCTGAACAGTGTAGTCCTTGATTATATGCAGCAGCCAAATAGTTACAAAGGTCTTAGTAAGCATGAATTTCACAAAACAGGATACCACCAGAGGATGACAGGCAACCCAACTGCGGAAGTGCTGAAAACAGTGCTATCCAAATTGTAGTCCCTGTGCCATATTTTAATGTGAACCAATAACATGTAGAAATGCATTCCTGTGTTGAGATATTTATACACATTTTCACTGTGTATGAGAAAGAAAGAAAAATTGAAATGTCAAAGGTAGTTTCACTCAGGAAGACATAAAAATCAACTTAAAATGAATCTCTTTAAAAAAATCAATTTAAAGAAAGAAACGTAATGAACAGGAGGTAGGCCACAACAGAATGAGTATGTGTGGATAGCTGAGGCTTGAGGACGAATGCCCTAAGCAAGAACTGCATGATAAGGAAACCTCTTTGGAAGCAGTAACTTCCTTTATCATGCCAGTGGCTTCTGGAGTAAGATTTCCTCTGCACTTATCCAAGATAACAAAGACCTGTCAGCAGCCTGATTTTACCCCAAAATGTGGTCAATGTTTACTAAATTAAGAGTATACACAGTCGTATTATCTCAAGGGCTACTTCACACAAGTTATAAATGTGTACCATGGACTTGAACTACAAACAGTCCCCATGAATAGCAGAGCACACCTCCAAGCACACCACCAGCTGTGGTAAGGACTGTTAGCGAGTGACACACCGTATCAATTCATCAACAGCCTCTCCACAACTCCACATAATTTCAAATAAAGACATCAAGCGCTAGCAATTTAGTATCGCCTTTATCTGCTTTAATCTTTTATAAATCAACTTAATTAGTCCTATTTAAATATTAATTTCATTAATCATCTGTTTTTCTTATCTCTAGAAAGGACAAAGTTCTGAGAGTGTTTATATATTTACATGCTCTTAAGATTTTCTCTGGTAGTGAGGTTTCTAACTAAAAAGCAATTAAATTCAATTATTTAATGCTCAACTACAATTTAAAATTGCTTTCAGGTTAGTAAAATTGTATTAATGATAAAGGAAGTATGTGTATTAAATTGAGATATTATTAACACATGAGCTATAGAAAAAATTCTCATACTAGGTGGAAACTATCAATCAGCTTATACTTTAGAAGCAATGAAGACAAACATTTTGAGTATGAAGTAGCCAAACACTAGAAATAATCATGACATCACACAGTGTTATTAAAAAAGAGAGAGATTAAAGAAAGGTTATGCTGCAGTTAAAAAACAAAAGTACCAACATGTGTGGTTATAAAGAAAAATCTATGGGAAATGGGATGTATGTGCACTTTAAATGTTCATTATAATGTATGCTGAAAACATCTATGTATTTTTGTAAAACTATATACACGTGTGTATGTGTACATAAAACTGTTTTTAGGTAAACTGACATCTACCCCCATGCAGAGGGGCTTCATTACAGGCTGGGAGCAAACAAAACTTTACACAATATAATTTATTGTAATGTTTCAATATTGTAACTTAGGGAAGAACTACTCTGGGGGAAAAAAAACTTACAGAAGGGTAGTGTGAAATGGTAATATAAAAGGAAAAAAATCAATACACATTTAATAATTATTAAATATGAAAAGTGATAGTGGTATTAATTATGTTAGTTGAATTTTAAAATAGTTCACGACAAACTGGCTCATCTGTGTTAATGCATTATCTCTGAAGAAAAAAGTGAGTTTCCAGAAACTTTAGCTACAGAGTTTACTTCAGGATATGTTTGTAGCTACTTCAAAACAGTTTTTAAGGATACATTATATGTTAGCCTGTATGAACATTTTAGAGGAAAATTCGCTTTAGGAATTGACTGAACTACCAACACTTTCTCTTCCACTTCACTTAGCTGGCAGGATTCCAGTAGTAATTAGGTCTCTTCTCTCACAACCTACTAATAGGTTCTAGAATCTATTTACATGAGCATCAAGTCTGGTCATAGATTTGGCTTTTTTTCCTGATTCCCAGTGATATAAAGTAAAGCTTGGTCCACCTAAGGGCCACTGCTCATATTCATGGCTTTCTTTGCTGTCCACAACTCCCAAAGCACTGGGTGCATTGCTGGGAGGTGGGCTGCTTTGGGCAGGCATACACATATATGCTTCAGTTTTTTCACAAATTTCCTTTAAAAATAAATGAAATGCATGCTTAGCAAAGTGAATGTGACAAATATTTTTATGACCAGAAGTAAACTTTTGGAATCAAGGCTTTTAGATAACTAACCTTCAATAGTCACCTCAACTTCGGGGTCCTCACTTGTTTCTGAAGGGACATGTTGAGTAGAATCTTGAAAAAAATAAAATTCTAAAATGACATTCATTATAAAGCACTTTCTGTATGTTCCAACATTTAACTGAATTGATACTCTACAAGAAGCCTATTATAAAATTTCACTGGCATTTTAATTGTAAATAGGGATAAGAGAAAACAAAAAGTAGAAAAACTCTGGTAAACTATAAGATAATACCAAGTTACCTGTATTAATTGACTCAATGAGATTATAATGAAGTCACAATTGTTTTCTTGCTGTAACTAGGAAATTGTAGGAGAAAAACAAAGGCTTTTTTGTATACTATTTCTCCTCTCCTTTCAGAAATCCTTGGAGTGGTTACTTTTGTTAAATAAAACCACATCAATTTTTTGCAAGGGGGACCTTCATGTTAACACAATGTTTCTAACAAATGCATATAGGAGGACTATTCCCTAACTTTATATGCAACATTCCTTAAAAAATCAAATATTTTATTAATATATCTGTGTTACTACACAAGACAAATGTACATCAGAATGTTAGTGCTAGAAGCTCAGCTCAAGGGTATCTTTGTCAATTCTCTTCATTTTGCAAAGACTGAGAGATTAATTGATTTGCCGAAGATTATGCTTACTTGTTAGTAAAGGAATAAAGATCAGAACCCAGATTCAACTCAACTCTGTTAATGCTGCAATATGACAATAAAGATCTCCTAAAAAATAAAGTATTTCAAAGTGTTCTATCTAATATCTAATGACAGAATTGTAAACTGTGAAGCAATTCATAGTGTACTATCTAATATCTAATGACAGAATTGTAAACTGTGAAGCAATTCATAGTGCCTGACGAATCCTTGTACCACATGTATATCCTGCATATAGGTACTTCACTGCTGCAAATACTGCCTATCCAAAATAGGATTTTGTTACAACGGGAACATCTGATTACCTCCACATAGTAAAATGTAACAATACTTATCAAGACAATCTTTCATGAATCTCAGAAGAAATTTAAAATATTATTTAAAATAAGCACTTTAAATATTTCCACAACAAATGTATTCCAGTTAGAAACCCTAATTCTAAAACTGAATTTGGAAAGATTAGTAAACATTACAGGTTAAGATCTCCCTCCACTCAGAGGGTAAAGATCAAGTTAATTATTTTTAAAACTAAAGTTAAAAAGCAAATATAAGGAATAAAAATTTACAGAATGGACTCCCTTTTTTAGTCTAGAAAAATAAGGCACAACATGAGCAGTTTATGAGAGAGAGAATTCTAATACAAGGCTGTTACCTTACCAGTCACTTTCCTTGGGAGAATTCTACAAAAACGCTCCTGGAACTATAGCAACTGCTCAGAAATAGGAAGCCATTTTGCATGGTGAACAGTTTAACTCAAGATTCCAATAACTAAAAAAGCTGTACCACAGTTAAATATTCATTACATCCTAAAATCAAAGGAGGATGGCTGGTAAACAGACAAGCAGTATATGGGGTAACTGTGGTTATAAAAATAAGCAGAGAGGGAAATCTCACCTTTATTACTCTTATGTAGAATATACTGCCCTATTGTAAAAAATGGTACCATTAAACAGTATGTTCAAAAATAAAATACGAACAGAGCTAGTAATAATTTTAATCCTAAAATACTGAAGCCATACTTAAAAGTCTTTAAATATGGCACAAGATGACCAGGAAAACAAAAGGCATTCTGCATCATGAAGAGTTTTACTTACCACTTAAAAGTTTTCATCCCCATATGCTTTATTATTCAGTACAGTAAAAAAGTTATATTACATCTTAGGAATAAAAAAAAAAAACCTGTTGGCTAAGAAGACATACCAAAACAATCATCTTTTTATCTCCAAATAAGGTCTTTTAAGGATGTTTCTCTAATATAGAGCCAACATTAATACAAGTACAGCAAAATGTAAATCCCTTTATTTCTAACCTTCTGCTGGTACTTCCATTTCAGTTCCTTCATTGCCCTCTGAAGAATGATGGCTTCCTAAAAAGAAAATAAACCACATATAATAAACCAATAAAAACTTACATTGAAAGAAGAGAAACTAGGTAACAATGCAAACAGTTTTAAGACTTATAATACAACATATACAAACTGAGTAACTCCACAGCAATTAATTTCAACAATGTGATCTAATTCAGAAAAACATAAATACCTATTTGAAAGTTCAAAAATTGATTTAAACCTAAGTAGGTTTGGGGATTTAATGTTAGTTACTATAACTACACAATGTAATTACTGATAGATGTTGGATGATGTTTCTAAGTACCATGCTCATCTGTCAATGACGCACACACAAAAACGATAGACAAGTTCAGGTTTTGCTGTGAAATGTTTCCTGCTTTCCATTTTCACTATGGTGGAAGCTATGGAAACTCAATCCCCATTATTTCATCAAAGTTACACTCAAAGGAAACTCGGAAGTTAAAATTTAAGATACTACCTTTAGTCTCAAAAGCATTTTAATTCAGGTAATATAATCTGCCTGCTTCTAAAAACTGGAACATAAAGCAACGTATCAGGTTAGGCAGTCACACGTAAACAGGCTCAGCCTACTAGAGCAGACGTTTTACTCACGAACAGGAAAGAAGTAATCTAAGACATTAATTAGAGAGCCATTTCGGAATAAGTGCCCAAACTGTTCCAAGAATATTCATCCTCTGTGCTTACATATCTGAGTCACTAACAGAAAAGTTGAAAATCACTGCCTTTGTGCATAAATAAAGTATTACCTATGTGTAAGAATAAAACATACATGGGGAGGGAAAGTAAAATCGAGTCTATTTTGTCATCTACTGGTAACTAAATTTAGAAGCTATATACTAAAAGTACAACCCCTAGACACAGATTTTAAATTATTTATTTTTAAAGCATATTGATTACAGTTTCAAAACCCATCATTTGGTGTCTAGTACCTTTGAATTTAAAGTGCCATACTAAGGTCAAATATTTTTGGTTTTCAATGTCTAGTGATGCCATTAATTATCCTGCATTCTTTTCCACTTACTTCATAGTATGAAAAACTCACCTGAGCTCAAAATGCTAGGTAAATCTATAAATCTAGAGCCACTTATCATTCCTTAATTAACTTTTAAATTATGCTTTCTAAACACACAGTTCCTTGCCCTCCTTTTTTTAAGCTAACATTTCAATTTATGGAGCATTAGGTTCTTTGACTGTAATGTCAAAGAAAACAAAGGAATGACAGATAACGAAGAGGCTAGTACTTAAAAAGGAAAGACTGGATAAAGACAGCAACAGTCAGGGTGGCTGTTCCATCCTTCATAATATTACAAGAGTGCACATAAACAATGATTCCATGTGTCTCTTTTATTCTTTTAAAATCTGAAATACACCATTACATTTTTTTATTAAAAGTAAAGCTGAAGAAAATTAATCTTATGCTTTCAAAGCCAGAACAGATAGAACTAAAAGCCATAATAAACAAATAGCCTATGGTCATCAAGTTAGGGAACACTATACAAAAATTCCTGAAAAGATATTCAGTTAATAAACTTAGGGATTTACAGCTGATATTTTACAGTCTTTCTAAAAACTATCAACATGACCTTATCGATATTTACATTACTAACTATACAATAAAAACCTTATTTCTGACTATTCTGATATAAGGTATAAATGTGTACTTTACCTTAAATATGAAAGTGTGTCATGTACCCATTTCGAGATTCATTACTAGATTCACAAAAGGGAAAATTGATTTTGAAAAATTGTTGCTTGTGAAGTTCATTTATATGTTTAAAAAAAAAAAAGGCCAATACATTTTTTTCCTTTTCCATTTAGAAAAGTAATAATACAGATATAAATACTAAAATACAGTCTGTCCAATATAAACATTACATAAGACCAGCAGGTGGGAAAATGGAAGTGAAAAGGTTATACCTTGCAAAGACTTCGAAAGGGGGAGTTTGTCATCAACATCATCAGTTTCAGAAGGGCCTGCTTTGGAATACAAAGATAACACTTCAAAAGTAATTCCAAAGACATATTTTGGGTCACTTTATTAAAAGCAAATTTGGGTGAGAGAGATGGAATAATACAGCCTTTTCATGGAGAAAAAAAGGCAAAATTAAAAAAGAAAAAGACAAAATGAGTGGTGTCAGTTTATGGTCTTAGTGAATGGAAAAATTGTACTCATATAATTCATACAGTCAAAACAAACTTTAAAAATGACTAGACATGAGATTGAATGGGAATGATGTCTAAAATGGTGGATATGAATTTTCCTAAACAGTAAAAAGTTCATTAACAGCAAACTGCAACTTTTACTTCATAAAGATTGGAACTGCAAGTTCATCTTACAATGTATATTTGTTCCTTCCTTGACAAATACTTGCTTAATCTTTTGTCATATTGAAGAAAAATACAGAATCCTTAAGACTCTCCAAAATTACATACTGAATAGACTCTCAATAAACTTGAATCTCCATTGAAATAGAAATACAACAAACTAGGCTATTACTTCAGAATCCTGTTTTCCTGTAGACCCACAAGCAGTGTTTAGTAACTTCACATGGCTCTAATTACGAAATACAAAGTATTTTGGGTTAATTAAACCTCCACAAAATGCTACAGAGATTCCAACACATGTATACATAGTATCAAACTTTTAAGTGGTGAGAGTAATAATTATTTTTAAAAAGGGAACAGAACATTGTGTTTTCAATGGCAATTTAACATAACACCATGTTCTTGCATTTATATGAATACAAACCACTTCACTATCTCTGAATATTATTTAGAAAACAACCCAAGACTTTTGAAAGGTATAGCTAATACATGAGAAATTTCACAGTCATTGAACATTTAATAAGCAAAGCACACATCATAGAAGAAAACTTCATAGAAAATACAAAAATTCTTTGCATGTGGAATCTCAATTCAGAGCAAGATGCTGAATGAAGAGAGACCTGAATTCAAAGGCCATTTTTACTGCTTCCTAAGACCTGTGGTCCTGGGTAAAAATATACAGAAAAATACTAATTAAATGATACTTAAGGCTATTAACTGGCTTCTAAGTACTGCTTGAGCTGTTGTTCCCAAGTTCAGTTATGTGATATTCTCAATATTGTTCTCTTGTAACTTTTTTTCAGTGAGGTCTTCTTTAAGACACAGTCTACTTTTTAGGATTCCCACTGTCTAAGATATTTATTTTAAATAACCTGCTTACTATTGATTTCTAACTTAGCTGAGAGTATTTTGATGTTGTCTGTGAGCAAGTATAAAGTCAATTTGTGTAAGAGATCCACTCTGTAAAAAAAACAGTAAGTTCCTGAGTGCAAAGTTCTGAATATACACATCAATTAGTTTATGTTTCTAAAATATAGAGTTAAATATTCTATTTATCATCTCTGAGTATTTATCAGTAAGATGCATTATTGGTAGTTACTTGTTAAAATCCCTCACATGGCCTTACATTTCTAACTTAACAGTCGTGTTTATTTATTTCTACTGTAATTTTGAGGCTCTTTTGTTAAGTATATACAAATTAATGACTGCTATATCAATTTGGTGACTTATTACTATATATGTAGTCTTACTCTACACCTATTTTACTTTTTTTTTTTTTTTTTGCCTCAAATTAATACTGCTTGGTTTCTTTTGGTTATTATTTGCTCAGCATACCTTCACAGATCACTATACAAATTACCTTTGGTTGATTTTAACTATATACGTCTTAACAGCACATATGTGGATTTTATTCCTCATTATAGGGCAGCATACTTCACCCTCACACTCAAAAGGCTAGCAGTGGCTATCGGTCATTGTGAAATTCCAAAAGTTTCTAATGCTCACATCTGAGTACCACTAACTTTGGGGTAGACTGACAAGTGCACAGATATGACCTTGTCAATTTTGAAATACCAAGTTTTGGAAGAAAACAAAAATGTCCTTATGTATCAGAATGAACAAATGAACTACAGTACAATCACACACTGTAACTACCACAATAGTATTAAACTGACATGTGACAAAATAGGTACATCTTGAAAACATATACTGAGTGAGGTCACACAAGAACATGTACACACCAAAATATATAGTATAATGCCATGTGTGTCAAGCCCAAAAACTGACAAAATACTACACATAAAATGTATGTACATGGTCTTACTAAGCTGACGGACAGTAACTGCAATGGGGGGATGAGGACTTGGAAGTATGGGTGAATGCTAAAACCACAATGTTGTTCATGTGAAACCTTTATAAGATTGTGTATCAGTGACACTTTAATAATAAAATAAAAAAATAAAATGTACATGGATATACATACACAGACACTTTGGTGGGAATATATATGCCTGAAAGTATAGAATCATTATCAGGAAGGATGACCCTGAATTCAAGAGAATAGTGAACTCAGAGGAATAGAGAAAAAAGTGGGAATTTGGGAGAGCCCAAAGTAGAGTGTCAATTACATATTTAACATGGGAGAAGAAAGGGAACAACAAAATAATAAAGATGTACATTATGTTTTTAGGTTAAAACATCACATTTTAAAGTATTTTAGAAATACAATATAGCAATGCAGGTAAATGATCTATAAATACACCCACTGGTATGTGTCACGAACTGTGTTTTACAAAATAAGCCTGAAACAAAAGAGTACATGCTAAAAGGATGCCATTATGCAAAACAGACAAAAGTGACCTAGGTTGTTACATCAGAACAAGGGTTACCACCAGAAGGGAGTTCTGGAAAGGAGCACAAGGAAAGAAGCTTCTGGGATATTGACAGTTGACAGACTGAAAGGAGAACAGACAAATCCAGAAAGACAGTTGGAGATTTCAATACTCTTATAGTTAGCAGAACAAGTAGACAGAAATAACAGTAAGGATATAGCAGACCTAAATGACTATCAACCAACCCTAACAAAGTTAAAATAACTGAAATTATACAAAGTTAGTTCTCCAACCATAATGGAAATACACTGAAAATCAGTAACAGGAAGATATGTGGAAAGACAACAAAGTAAACGGAAATTAAAACCACACACATTTACATAAACCAGAGGACAAACAGGAAATCACAAGGGAAAAAAATACAAATCAAGGTTTGTGGGGTGCAGGTAAACTAAGGCTTAAGCATTTAGAAAAGATCTCAGATCAATGACTTAGGCTTCCATCTTAAGAAACATACAATTAAAAAATTAAAATAAAAACAAGCAGAAAGAAACAAACACAGGAGTAAAACAATCACTGAAAATAAAAGCCAGATCTTTGAGGAAAAATAACTGTTATCAATCACCATTTTAACAGACTAAACAAAACCATATAATCATCTCAATAGACACAGAAAAGACCTTTCACAAAACTCAACATCCAACTTTTTGCGGTAGGAAAACTTTTTGTATAAAAACTCTTTGCAAACTCTGAACACAAGTACATTTCCTAAAAGTGATGGAGGAAATCTACAAAAACCCACAGCTATCATACTGAAAGATGTCCTAAAATCATGAACAGGATAGGGATGTCTGCTCTCACTACTCCTACTCACGTTAACACTAGAGGCCTAGGCCAATGCAATTTACACAAGAGGAAAAGGGAAGAACATTGCCTGTTTAGAAATCCCAAAGATTTTACTAAAAAGTTGATACAACTTGTAAGTGTATTTTCACTAGGTTAAAAAATACAACACCTAAGAATCAATTTCAAAATCAAATGTAGTTTTATACAGTAGCAATAAATAGTTGGAAGCAGAAATGTAGAACGGTACCATTTATAGTTAACACCAAAAGACATTAAATACTTAGATATGAATCTCACAAAATATGTACATCCAAGATCCCTATACTGGAAACAAAGTACTGATGAAAGAAATATCAGAGGAGCTAGAGGTGTTATACAAGCCATGCTCATGAATCAGAAGATTGAATATTGATTGAGATAGTCAACCTAAATTAGACTGTCAAGTCAGCATCTCCATCAAAATAAAATCCCCACAGGGTTTTTTGACCAAATCAAGCTGGTTTTTAAAATTTGTATGAAAAGATAAAGAAGCTAAAAGAGACAAAATAATTAATTCTGCAGAACAATTCTGGAGGCCTCTCACAATCTTATTTCGAGACTTACTATAAACTATCATACATAAGAAAATGTATAATGTTGGCAAAAGGATTGGCAGAAATCAGTACAACAGAACGCATATACTGCAGAAATTAACAGAGATGTAAAGGGTTATACAAGAGAAAAAGTCTTTCCAACAAATGCTGGAAAAACTGGATATCCACATGTATGAGTTTAAAATAAATATCTTATATGCAAAAATTAGGTCTAAATTGATCAGTTAAATATAAACTTTTTATGTAAAATATTTTCATATAAAATATAAAATCCATAAATTTTTATGAAACACAAGAAAATCTTTGTGACTTAGGGTGAGGGTAAAGGGTTCTTAGCTCCAGTACTTACGTACAATCTGTACAAGGAAAAAAAAAATCAAGAAACTGAACTTCATCAAATTAAACAACTTGCAAATCATATCAAATGACTTTTACTCAGAATATATAAAGAATTGTCAAAACACAATTACTAAGAAAAATATTGAGACTGCATGGACCACAGTCAGCTTGCTAGATACAAAACTCATTATCTGGCTTCTACCTTCTACAATTGCACTTAAGATATTATTTCAAGCCATCTTTCCCTCTACAAACATCTGATTTCCAACTCTTATTACTCAGGTATCACCTTAAATCACTCATTCTCAACCTCAAAAGGAGACAAAAAGGCTTCTATACTCACGTCTAATATCAGAAATGCTTAAAAAAAACAACTAAAATAGAGGCAGACTCTTTAAAAACTGAACATAATCTGCGTAAAAAGAGTATTTTTTTCAACATTATTAAATTTATGCACATATATTAGTAAAGTACCAATAACTGCTATAAAGGTTAAAGTATTTTCCAGATCTTTAACTTTTTAATTAAAAATCCTCATAATTAACTCAACCTTTAGCCATGTGATTACTAATCACTATTACTAATTACTAACAAGCAATAAAATGTTCAAAACTGATAAGATTCATGAAATTCACTGAGTTTAATGTATATATACTGATACTCATGATTACAGACCAGAATAAATTTATTTGTAATAGTTTTGTAATGCTCCACAGTTGGTAATAGCTTATCTTTTTAAATGAACTAAACCTGTAAGACAAATGCAAATTAAAACCAAAATAAGATATAACAAGACACCCACAAAAGTGGCCAAAAGGAGTAAGACTGATCATACAACTGTTGGCCAGGATGTGGGCCAAGGAGGAGCTATCAGACACTGCTGATGGAAATGTAAAACTGTACAAGCACTCTGGAAAAGTCTGGCAGTTTCTTAAAAAGTTATATACCTACCATATGTCCCAGCTATTCCATTTCTAGGTATCTACTCAAGACAAATGAAAGCGTATTTCCACACAAACATTTGCACACAAAAATCCATAGCACATTTTGAAGGGTCCCCACCAGTAAGATGGCAAACTTCCGGCTTCTCTTGGTGGTGGTGGTGGTGGGGGTCCTCAGTTCCCGCCGGCGCCACCTGAAGCCCAATCACCTCTCGCACCCCCTCCCAATCCCAGCACCTAGCCAACAGCCAACAGCCCCGTAGAAGTGACACCTCAATCAATTCATGCCCCTTCCTATATAACCCAGCACCTTTCCCTAATAAAGCGGAACTTTCCGGTGAATTGCTGCTATGTGTCGCTCCTTTCCTTTCATTGGTGCCAAAACCTGGGAGACGGGACACCCCAACTGGGCCCCGTCTTCCCCCCCGACACCAGCAGCAGCTTGCCCTCGTCCTCTTTTTCCGGCGCTGGCTCATCACACTCACCACTCCTCTCTGGCCTTTAGGTAAGTTTTCCCCCCCGGAGTGGGCCACTCTTCCCCGAGCTATAGCAGTGCCATTGACCGTGATCATCCGGCAAGGCCCTGACGCTCGGGGATGAGGAGGGAACGCTCCCCGCCTCAGGCCTTCACGGCTGCGGCGGACCCTCAGGCCCCTCCTCCAACAGCCATAAATCCCCACCTCAAGCCTTTACGGCTGCGGCGGACACTCAGGCCCCTCCTCCAACAGTCATAAACGCATTCACCGTCCCTTCCATCAGTGCTTAAAGTTTTTAAGCAAAATTTCCCCGGGGTGGGCCACTCTTCCCCGAGCTATTGCAGTGCCATTGACCATGATCGTCCGGCAAGGCCCTGACGCTCGGGGATGAGGAGGGAACTCTCCCCGCCTCAGGCCTTCACGGCTGCGGCGGACCCTCAGGCCCCTCCTCCAACAGCCATAAATCCCCGCCTCAAGCCCTTACGACTGCGGCAGACGCTCAGGCCCCTCTTCCGACAGTCATAAATCCCCGCCTCAGGCCTTCACGGCTGCAGCCGACTCTCAGGCACGCCCCTCCAACAGCCATAAACAAGGTGACTCCTTTGTAAATGAGAACGCTCCCTTTTCCCCCCCACCTTCTTCTGCTCCGTCCGCCGAAAACGCCTAGCGCTAGGTACCTCGTGACTCCGGCACTCTGCCTTCTTAGGGAAGTCTGGGTGACGACCCACACTTCCTAAGAAATTCTGACTCGTATACGAGTTTCTGCAGACCACCAAGGATAATTGGGGATGCCCTTTGTCTCCTTGCGGTCTGCTTCCAGTCCGAGGATCTCTGTTCGTCTTCCCCTGTTTGTCTCTTTCTCTGTCCTTTAGCCATGGGAGCCTCCTCATCCCTCCCTGAAGGTTCACCTCTTGAATGCCTGCTTAAGCATCTGGCTATCCTCTCCCTGATGCCTGATATAAAACCAAAACTTCTCCATAAATATTGCTCCCAAGATAGGCCGACATACCCCCTAGACAATAACAACCAATGGCCCGCAGGGGGAACTCTTGATCCTAACATCACTCGCGATCTTTTTAACTACTGCCAGCGCCTGAAAAAATGGAAGGAGATTCCCTATATGGAAGCTTTCTGCCTCCTCCTCCCCCCCCCCCCCCCCCCCGCCCCCTCCCAAGTTCTCCTAGCCTGCAGGGCGCCGCCCCCGCAGAAGCCTCCTGTTCACTCCCTTCCCCTTCTTCTCCTACAACAGCCCTTCTCCCTTCCTTCCCCACCATCTCCTCCCCCATCTCACCTCCTCCACCTTCATTCCCTGCAGATTAAGCCTGAGCCTTTCAGCCCCCCTTTAACTAGGTACCGGGGGCCTCCTCCGTCTTTGCCCTCATCACCTGTTTCTCCCCTGTTAGGGACCGCCTTTGTCTTCTCACATGTTTGTAGTAAGAATGGGAAAGCACCTTCCCCCATGTCTGAACGCAGCATGGGAAGGCACAAGCTACAGAACAACCGGTGCAGTCCTTAGAAGTTATCTGTCCACAAAAACATATCTTGCCAAGACTCCTCACTCTGAAAATAGGGAGACCTTAAAGATGTGTAGAAACACCGCCCCTGCTTCTAGCTATGCCCAATGTGGCAGGAATAGAGAACAACGCATTCCATAAACCATTAACCAGAGCCCTGCTGTAGCTCAGTTAGTAGAGCATGGGACTCTTAACCTCAGAGTCATGAGTTCAAGCCCAACTAAAGCAGCTGGGCTGCAGGCTGGCAACACGTGGGTCTGATTCTATCTTTATTTTCTTTGCCCCCCTTCTGCACTTCAGGACCTGCTCGACTAGGCATGGCTAGACCACGTCACTCCCCCACAGACTGAGCCAGAACCCTTCAGTCCCCCTCAGACTCGGTCCGGAGGGCCTCCCAAAATTATCGCCCCCCTCTGGGAAGTAACAAGATCCGAAGGCATCATGCGCGTTCACATCCCTTTCTCCTTAGGAGATTTAGCCCAACTAGAGAAACACCTAAGTTCCTTTTCCACTGATCCCACGACATACATCAGGGAGTTTCAATGGACCCTCCAGTCTTACAGCCTCACACATCATGACATTTTCATGCTCCTGGCCAATACTCTCCTCCCTGAAGAGCGTAGACGAGTTTGAGACTTCGCCCAAACGCACGCTACCAAAACCCACAGGACTGACCCCACCTATCCCCCTGGCCCCACTGCTGTCCCGGAACAAGACCCACACTGAGATTGTAACACTGCCATGGGTCTCTGCTCTCGAGATATTTTTGCCTCCTGCTTAATAGCAGGTCTGAAAAAGGCAGCTCGTAAAGTAGTCAATTTTCAAAAGCTCCAAGACATAATTCAAAAGAGAGATGAAAACCCCTCCGAGTTCTTAGACTCACTCAAGCCCTATTACAGTATACCAGCCTAGACCCAGAAACACCTAAAGGAAGACATGTCCTTATGACATACTTCCTAGCTCAAAGCTACCCCGACATTAAAGCTAAACTCAAAAAGTTAGAACAGGGCCCCGCTACCCCACAGACTGAGATCCTAACAGTAGCCTTTAAAGTCTTCCATAACCGGAAGGAGGAGAAAGAATGCGGTAAACAAAAGGCTGATCAGGCCAATTTCCAGATGTTGGCCCAGCTGATAAAACCACAACCTGGGCGCCCCTCTACAGACAAGCCCCCCCCAGGAGCTTGTTTCAAGTGCGGAAAGGAGGGACATTGGTCAAGGGCGTGCCCCTCCCCCAGATCTCCTACCACCCCATGCCCCAGATGCCAGAAAAAGGGCCACTAGGGGTCTAATTGCCCAACCACCCGAAGGGGAAGCTGGACGAACAACCCCCATCCTAAGCCCGCCGTAGTGGGGCTGGCAGAAGATTGACAGGGCCTAGGAGCTTCTCGCCCGACCATTTCCATCACCAAACAGGAGCCCAGGGTTACTTTAACAGTAGACGGTCGCCCCATCTCCTTCCTCCTAGATACAGGAGCCACATTCTCAGTCTTGTGAGAATACCGGGGCCCTACCACGCCAGCCATTACTCCTATAGTCGGGGTAGGAGGTAAACAGATTTTCCCATTAAAACCCCCCCCCTTTTTTATGCACAATCCTAGACAATCCCATACCTTTCTCCCACTCCTTCCTGGTTATGCCCCAGTGTCCCATCCCTTTACTAGGACGAGACATCCTTTCCCTCCTCCACGTTTCCATAACTATATCCACTCCCACAGCCCCCAGTACTCCCTTTCTGAAGGCCCTCATAGCTGACAACCCCCCTCTACCCAATGAAAGCTCCGGTTCTGCCCTCATACACCCTGTAAATCCCAAAGTTTGGGACATTACAAGCCCCTCCGTGGCCCTATGTCCCCCTGCCTCTATCAAATTACGTGACCCCTCTCAGTATATCTGTCAGGCCCAATACCCCCTAACCACTTCAGCCCTCATAGGCCTCCAACCCATCATTCAAGCAGACCCACTCACTCCCCATTTAATACCCCCATATTAGCTGTTAAAAAAACCAACGGATCTTTCCGCCTTGTCCAAGACCTTCGCCTCATCAACATAGCCATTGTCCCTATCCATCCCTTAGTTCTAAATCCATACAGCCTTTTATCGCAGATCCCTGCCTCAGCATCCCACTTCTCAGTCCTAAATCTCAAAGACCCATTTTTCTATCCCTCTAGACCCCTGCTCCCATGATTTTTTCATCTTCACCTGGACGGACCCATACACAAGACATTCTAAACAACTCACTTGGACAGTTTTGCCACAAAGCTTCCGAGATAGTCCCCATACTTTTAGACAGGTCCTAGCTCAGGACCTCAAACAGTTTCATCATGATCACTCCAAGTCCACCTTATAATACATAGACAATCTTCTACTCTGCAGTCTCTCGTGATAACAGTCTCAACTTGACACTGCCTCCCTACTTAACCTTCTAGCTTCCAGAAGTTACCGAGTATCCCCCGTCAAAGCTCAAATCTCTTCCCCTTCTGTCACTTACCTCAGATTCCTTCTATCTCAACAAAGAAAGTCCATTACCTTAGACAGAAAATAGCTCCTCTCTGACCTGCCCATTCCCAAAACCAAGACAGAAATCCTTTCCTTTCTAAGCCTAGCTAGATATTTTAGAGCATAGATCCCTAACTTCTCCCTGCTCCCTGTTGGCAAGACCCCTATACGACCTCAGCAAGAGCCCCCCTAAAAAACCATTATCCTCCTCACCCCGACACTCCTTCATTAAGCTCCGTCAAGCCCTTGTAGAAGCCCCAGCTCTCCATCTTCCTGATTTGTCGAAGCCCTTCTCATTATACATTCATGAGAGGTCCAGTCAAGCTCTAGGAGTCCTAGGCCAATATTATGGCCCATCCTTTGCCCCAGTAGCTTATCTCTCCAAGCAATTAGACCCCACAGTTCAGGGATGGGCCCCCTGCCTACAAGCATTAGCCGCTAGACAGCTCTTGCAGAAAGAAGCTCATAAACTGACATTCAGGGTGCCCCTTACCATTCTGTCCCCACATCACCTAAAAGATCTCTTAACCTACAAAAGTTTACAAACTCTCCCTCCTTCCAGACTCCTCACCTTACTGTCCTCTTTCCTCCAAAATCCCATTCACCCCCTTTGCCATCCATACCCGAATCATGACTTTTTCCTCTTTTACTGCTCTCTTGCTTTTTGCCTCATTCTTATTGTCTTCCCCGCCACCCCAGCCTTTGTATGGCGATTCAAAGTCAGACAGACTTACACACAGCATCAAACAAAAGTTACTGCCCTCATTGCCACACCAGACTGCCCTCTGAAAAGCTGCTCTGAGCCTTTATACCTCCACTTTCCTCCCTCCACCGAAGCGTTCACTAGCAGCTACCCTTATTCTCCCTACCTCTGCTTCCTCTATGACCAAAAACAAGCCTATTGCAGGCGATGGCCAGACACCTACAGGAGATGTCCCTACTGGTCTTGTGCCATTCACTACATGGGTAACTTCCAGTACCCACAGTATTACTCCTCCAACCGTTTCATGAAATATCCCAACGGCTCATTCTCCTTATCAATCCCAGATCCCTGGGACTCTTGATGAGCTGCCAGAGTCACAGCCTCAGTTTACTATGGGGGGGTCCTTGACCCCCCACGGTACCCTTCATATCTCTCAAAAGTATGTTCCCTCTCATTCCCAGATCTCTCAAGTTGCATCAGGTATCAGACATTCCGAAAAAGTCATTATCCAAACTCTTGACGGCACCTCTTCATCTTCTTATCCCCACCCCTCTACTCATTTCTCCTACTCTTCGTAACAGCTCATTCAAGACACCACCATCTTTCTCAACCACACCCTTAACACAGTGAATTGTTTCTTATGTGCATCACTACAGCGCCCACTGCTGGCCGCCGTGCCCCTTAATATTTCCAACTACTCCTTCCATGCAGAAAGACAACCCCTCTGCCCCCTGGCAGGCATACCCCTATGGGAACCAGAATACGCAGATAATCTCACCATCCACCACTGTGTAGGCCCAACTCCACCCCCCTCCAGCGCACTTCACTGCCTCTCTATCTACACCCCTACCTCCGGCTCTAAGAGTTTTCTGCAACCGGGACACTTCTTTTAGTGTAATGGCAGTCTTTTCAACTCACTGCCTCTCAACTCCGATACACCCTGCATTCTCGTCACCCTAATCCCACAGTTAACACTTTACAGCATGGCAGAATATCTTGAGCTCCAACCTCCCTTGCCCTCACGCACAAAAAGAGCTGCTTTCCTTCCCTTTATAGTCAGTAGCTCTTTGATCACCTCAGCCATTGGGGCAGGGTTTTCAGGAGAAGCCTTGGGTCACTCTCTATGGGCAGTTAGAGATCTCAACGCCAAACTTGAGGAAGCCCTGACATCCACTGCCGATTCCCTAGCCTCTCTCCAAAGACAGGTCACTTCTCTAGCTAAAGTCACCCTTCAAAACCGGCGGGCCCTAGATCTGCTTACAGCCGAGAAGGGCGGCACCTGCGTCTTCCTCTGGGAAGAGTGCTGCTATTACATCAACGAATCCGGCATTGTAGAAACTGACATCACCAAACTCACTGACCCTGCCTCTAGTCTCCACTCTGCTTCCAATTCCAACCCATTCTCGTCAATACTAACAAACCCCCTCCTCACCTGGCTCTGGCCCATTGCAGGCCCCATAATAATCATTCTTCTCACCTGTCTCTTCTTACCCTGTATAATAAAGTTCATCAAATCCCAAGTCGGAAAAAATCTCTAATCAAGCTTTCAACCAGCTTTTACTCAGGAACTACCAGCTTCTGGCCACAGAAGATCCCTCACCCTCACGTGACCTCTTCACCACATGCTGAGATGGACCTCTCTCTCCACTGGAAACTGTTCCTAGAAACAATGGCCGCAGACGCCTGGCTCCTGACACCCATATCCTCTTGGCCAACCTATGGTTACAGGGAACCTTCATTGATTTCCAAACCTGAAGAAGTCCACATCTACTCATCCTTACTATAGAGAGTCCTATCAACCCTTTCCTCCCAATCCTCCAGCTCTCACTCCCTTCTCGGCCCCTGTTCAGCAGGAAGCAGCCAGAGAGAAAGCAATGTCCACAAACCCATAGAGGAGAAAGGGGGGAATGAAGGGTCCCCACCAGTAAGATGGCAAACTTCCGGCTTCTCTTCAGGGTCCTCGGTTCCCACTGGCGCCACCTGAATCCCAATCACCTCTCGCCCCCCTCCCAATCCCAGCACCTAGCCAACAGCCACCAGCCCCGTAGAAGTGACACCTCAATCAATTCATGCCCCTTCCTATATAACCCAGCACCTTTCCCTAATAAAGCGGAACTCTCTGGTGAATTGCTGCTATGTGTCGCTCCTTTCCTTTCACCTTTATTTTTAATAACTCCAAAATGGAAAAAAACAAAATGCCCATCAGTAGACATAGGGATAAACAAATTGTGGTTCAGCCACACAGTGGAATAATAGTAATAAGATGGAATTAGTTACTGATATATCCAACACTCTGGATGAATTTCAAAACAATTATGTGGAATGAAAAAAGTTGCAGCATCCCAACCCTAAGAAAACAGTACATATTTTATGATGACTCCATTTATATCAATTCCTAAAAAACGGAAACTAATCTAAAATGATAGAAAACAGATCACTGATTGGCTGGGATGGACAGTGAATTACAAAAGGACATAAGGAAACTAGGGAGCTATGGACATTTCATTATCTTGATTGCAGAGATGATGCTAAAGGTATGTAGATAAAACAAACTAATCAGATTTTATACTTTAAATGTTTTCATGTACTTACGCATCTGTAAAAACTGAACTTACTACAAAATATAGAAAACATTCTTCTAAACTAAAACATACTGATGCATAAAAGCAAACTTCATTGTGAAATTATAGCCTTGAATTCCTTCCTATAATCAAGCAAAAAGATATGGATCGAAATGATAAAACAGCTAAAACTTATTAATGCCTTACCTTTCATAGACTTAAGATACTGACAATTCTTATGTAGTTATTTTGTTACACAAATAGAGCTATCAAAAGTTCAGAAGACCTCACGTGCCTTGCAAGTAACACTAGAAACTAGAAGTAAATTCTAAATTGTGGCACAACTTCTGCTTTCCTTTCAAGAATAATAATGGTTATTTTATGCTTCCCCCGTAGACTCTTTTAAGTTTATTTCATTGCCTCATATTTAAAGTATTTTATTCCACTGTGAATTGTTCAGTACACATGCCAATTAAGGAACAATCAATAAAAACAGTATTTAAGGAATGCAGGCAACTGATCAACATTCTAATTTTAACCACCAATAAGTTTTGGCAAGAAATATTGTATCAAACAGTATTACCTTGAATGTTATATTGATAGTAATCAGGATCTTCTGATTCTTCCTTTACCGTCACTGCTGCCATTTCCAGGGAAATACCTGTAAGAGCAAATGAAATGATATAACTACACTTAAGGGCATTCAGTAAAATGCTGTAAGGAAATCCCTTCTGCCCTCCTACTAATTCAGAGCAATGCATACATGTCTTAAAGACTCTGGAAGGAAAAAAGTGTGTTAGTAAGTAGGTGAGCAAAAACCAAGATACTAATACCCTGGGATTACTTGCTGCTAATTTTTTTCTCTCCTAAATTCTTATTTTTGGAATTGAAAAATATCAGTCACACTCTATTTTCACTCATTTTTAAAATACTTAAACAAACCACTGAAAATCACTTGTAAACATGTTTTAATGACTCAATATACCAACCAGAGTAAAGATGGCCTAACTTTTAACCATTTTAACAATGAGATACATTGACTTTTTTCTCCTAATTAAATCCCTTTCTTTAACAAGGGTACAAAAGCATACCTTTCTACATAATGACTTGCCCACAATAGGATAGATAACTTCAAGTGGACCTTTGTAATATAAGAGCACCTGTTTGTACAATTCCATGTAGGAGGGTCTAAACTAGGGAAAAGACATCTGTTATTAAAACCCACACAATGTCAATTACATCTCAACAAAGTTGAAGAAAATAAAATGCCTAAGGCTCTGGTTTAAAAAAAACACTTAAGCAAGTGGTTGGCTTTGGGAGAACAGTAATGAGGTGGGGGCAGGAAAAGGCCTTCTTGGGGTGTTACTAACATTCTGTATCTTGAAATGAGTGTTAAGGGGTGCATATACTTTCTATTTATGTAGCTATACTTACATTTTGCATGCTTTCTATAACACTTCAGTTTCAAGTTTTAAGAAAAAAAACCTTAACAATTACTTAATAAATTCTTAATAGGGATATAGGGATCTATTCCCCATGTATTGTTCAAAAAATAAATAGCTCTTGCTTTCACAGCAAGGACTTTCAGAAATGAGATTGGTTTCATTCATCACATGGTTGCAATAGACAATACTCACAGACAAGTTTAAGAAATGAACAAGATAGAGGTCTGTACACATTTCAGACTAAGATACTCAACAACAATCATACCAGTCCTATGACGAACTTAATACTCAGCTGGTTCTCAGTAACTTGAGCTTTTTTTTTTCGTATCAATAAACTACAATTACATGAGGAACATTATGTTTACTAGATTCCCCCCGTCACCAAGTCCCCCCTACAAACCCCATTACACTCACTGTCCATCAGCATAGTAAGATGCTGTAGAATCACTACCTGTCTTCTCTATGTTGCACAGCCAACCCCATGACCCCCTCACATTATACAATGCTAATCGTAGTGCCCCATTTCTTCCCCCAACCTCATCCCTCCCTTCCCAGTCATCCTCCCCAATCCCTTTCCCTTTGGTAACTGCTAGTCCATTCTTGGGTTCTGTGTTTCTACAGCTGTTATATTCCTTCAGTTTTTTTCTTTGTTCTTATACTCCACATACAAGGGGAATCATTTGGTACTTGTCTTTCTCCACCTGGCTTATTTCACTGAGCATAATACCCTCTAGCTCCATCCATGCTGTAGCAAATGGTAGGATTTGTTTTCTTCTTATGGCTGAATATTATTCCATTGTGTATATGTACCACATCTTCTTTATCCATTCATCTACTGATGGACACTTAGGTTGCTTCCATTTCTTGGCTATTGTAAACAGTGCTCCAATAAACACAGGGGTGCATCTGTCTTTTTCAAACTGGGCTGCTGCATTCTTAGGGTAAATTCCTAGAAGTAGAATTCCTGGGTCAAATGGTATTTCTATTTTGAGCTTTTTGAGGAACCTCCATACTGCTTTGCACAATGGTTGAACTAATTTACATTCCCACCAGCAGTGTAGGAGGGTTCCCCTTTCTCCACAACCTTGCCAACATTTGTTGTTGTTTGTCTTTCGGTTGGTGGCAATCCTTACTGGTGTGAGATGATATCTCATTGTGGTTTTAATTTGCATTTCTCTGATGATTAGCAATGAAGAGCATCTTCTCATGTGCCTGTTGGCCATCTGAATTTCTTCTTTGGAGAAGTGTCTTGTTCAGCTCCTCTACCCATTTTTTAATTGGATTATTTGCTTTTTGTTTGTTGAGGTGCATGAGCTCTTTATATATTTTGGATGTCAACCCTTTATCAGATCTGTCATTTATGAATATATTCTCCCATACTGTAGGATGCCTTTTTGTTCTATTGGTGGTGTCCATTCCTGTACAGAAGCTTTTCAGCTTGATATAGTCCCACTTGCTCATTTTTGCTTTTGTTTCCCTTGCCCAGGGAGATATGTTCATGAAGTCACTCATGTTTATGTCCGAGAGATTTTTGCTTATGTTTTTCTCTAAGAGTTTTATGGTTTCATGGCATACATTCATGTCTTTGATCCATTTTGAATTTACTTTTGTGTATGGGGTTAGACAATGATCCAGTTTCAATCTCTTACATGTACCTGTCCAGTTTTGCCAACACCAGCTGTTGAAGAGGCTGACATTTCTCCATTGTATGTCCATGGCTCCTTTATCGTATATTAACTGACCATATATGCTTGGGTTAATGTCTGGAGGCTCTATTCTGTTCCACTGGTCTGTGGCTCTGTTCTTGTGCCAGTACCAAACTGTCTTCATTACTGTGGTTTTGTAGTAGAGCTTGAAGTTGGGGAGCAAGATCCCCCCACTTTATTCTTCCTTCTCAGGATTGCTTTGGCTATTCAGGGTCTTTTGTGGTTCCATATGAATTTTTGAACTATTTGTTCCAGTTCATTGAAGAATGCTGTTGGTATTTTGATAGGAATTGCACTGAATCTGTAGATTGCTTTAGGCAGGATGGCCATTTTGACGATATTAATTTTTCCTAGCCAAGAGCATGGGATGAGTTTCCATTTGTGAGGGTCCTCTTTAATTTCTCTTAAGAGTGTCTTGCAGTTTTCAGGGTATAGGTCTTTCACTTCCTTGGTTAGGTTTATTCCTAGGTATTTTATTCTTTTTGATGCAATTGTGAATAGCATTGTTTTCCTGATTTCTCTTTCTGCTAGTTCATTGTTAGTGTATAGGAAAGCAACAGATTTCTGTGTATTAATTTTGTATCCTGCAGCTTTGCTCAATTCTGGTATTAGTTTTAGTAGTTTTTGAGTAGCGTCTTTAGGGTTTTTTATGTACAGTATCATGTCATCTGCAAATAGTGAGTATGACTTCTTCTTTACCAATCTGGATTCCTTGTATTTCTTTGTTTTGTCTAATTGCCATGGCTAGGTCCTCCAGTACTATGTTGAATAACAGTGGGGAGAGTGGGCATCCCTGTCCTGTTCCCGGTCTCAGAGGAAAAGCTTTCAGCTTCTCACTGTTAAGCATGATGTTGGTTGTCGGTTTGTCATATATGGCCTTTATTATGTTGATGTACTTGCCCTCTGTACCCATTTTGTTGAGAGTTTTTATCATGAATGGAGGTTGAATTCTGTCGAATGCACTTTCAGCGTCTATTAAGATGATTATGTGATTTTTGTCCTTCTCTTTGTTTATATGGTGGATGATGTTGATGGATTTTTTAATGTTGTACCATCCTTGCATCCCTGAGATGAATCCCGCTTAGTTGTGGTGTATGATCCTCTTGTATTTTTGAATTCGGTTTACTAATATTTTGTTGAGTATTTTTGCATCTATGTTCATCAGGGATATTGGTCTGTAATTTTCTTTTTTGGTGCGGTCGTTGCCTGGTTTTGGTATTAGGGTGATGCTGGCTTCATAGAATGAGTCTGGTAGTAGTCCCTCCTCTTCTATTTTTTAGAAAACTTTAAGGAGAATGGGTATTATGTCTTCTCTGTATGTCTGATAAAATTCTGTATGTCTGGTAAAACCATTTGGCCCGGGGGTTTTGCTCTTGGTAGTTTTTTGATTACTGCTTCAATTTTGTTGCTGGTAATTGGTCTGTTTAGATTTTGTGTTTCTTCCTTGGTCAGTCTTGGAAGGTTGTATTTTTCTAGAAAGCTGTCCATTTCTTCTAGGTTTTCCAGCTTGTTAGCATATAGATTTTCATAGTATTCTCTAATGATTCTTTGTGTTTCTGTGGGGTCCGTTGTGATTTTTCCATTCTCATTTCTGATTCTGTTGATGTGTGTAGGTTCTCTTTTTCTCTTAATTTAATAAGTCTGGTAGGGGTTTATCTATTTTGTTTATTTTCTCAATGAACCAGCTCTTGGTTTCATTGATTTTTTTCTATTGTTTTATTCTTACTTGAGAATCTTAAGAATATTTTCAAATGAACAAGTAGCTGAAAAAGAGAGTTAGCTTGATAAATGAAAAGAACATTTATGCCTGAAGCAACAAGCCAAGGGTGTTATTCTAGGCTGCAATTACCAAAGGGTAATGGGTTTACTGCACCCATCAGTGGCAGGTTGTGTATCTGGAATCCCAGGGATTCTGTGGGCTCTCTCTTCAGTAAGTCCATGTTCTTCAGTAAAAGGAAAAAATCGAAACAAACAAAAGGGCAGATCCACTGGGGAGTCAGACCCTTCAGGATGAAGGTCTGGGTCACCTCAACCAGGTAAAGAACCTAACAACTGCTAAGGTCCTGGCTGAAGGCAAAGGAAACACAGTATAAATGGGTCATGAACAAAGGAAGGTTATGACTTTTTGTGACAAGTTGCAGAAATGTGGTGTGTTTCTGCAAATATTATGTATTAACTGTTCTCTCTTCTCCTTCACATTCTTATTTTCCACAACTTTCCCTGGGAGATATCCTTTACCATTTAGTTTTTAGGTAAGAGGATATTCAAATAAGGCTGAGAATGAATTTCAGGAGTTAATATAGGCTCATGACTGGACAGACACCAGTCTCTCAGAGATGAATATAATGACTGTTAGAACATTGTACCTCCTTATTTTGGAGAGAAGGCAAAAATAGATTACATGGTAGGAAGGAAAGCTGCTTCCTGTTAGATGGGGGACAGTTGTCTTAGCAGCAGTTCCAGAGAGTGGTGTGGCTGGATGCTGAGTAACCAAAGGGGTAGTGAGTAGCCTATGCAGCATTAAGCTGTGGTCCCAGTTCCAGACCCCTCCTCCTAGATGTGGCTGAAGGTTGGACTGCAAACCAGTCGGCTGCTTTGTTGAGTTTCTGCCCTAAGGGAACACAGAAGGGAGGCTAGGGAGGCCAGGAGGCTCAGGGACAGCGGGGTAGAGAGCTGGGGTGGGGGAAAAGACTTGGAACTTCCTTTTGACTTGTCTGCATCCTGTTCCAGTCAGGCTCACTCGTGGCTTTGGAACACTCCTTTAACCTAGTGAAAGCAGACCCTTCCCAATGGCAACAGCTAGACCCACTTTAAAATTTCGCAACTCTACCAGAAACTTCATTCAATATGTCCCCTCACACACCAGTACCATCCAGTCTCTCACCTTAAAAGGCAGAACTAAAGCTTTAGGGGTGGCGGCCACTTGCATGTGTTACTACTGCATGATACCTTAGTATGTATTCTTCTTACAAAGTTAGCAATTGTAATTTGTTAATCTTTATATTAAATTTTCTTCAAGTAACTGTTATGGTTCAAACAACTGCTATGGACAGCTTTTTCTCTCCTGATCAGACAATGATATTGATATCCAAAAATATAAAAACTTGAATGGAAGTATTTTTTTAATTGAAGGATAAATTAAGAACATAAAGAGACCAAGTATAAAGCACAAAAGAGAGACAGACCTCTACCTTAATGATGGTTATTATATCCTTACACAAAGATGGTTAAAGAACTCGGTAAAAAATGCTCTTTCACGATTCAGCATGTTTATTTTTGGATACAAGCTGTTCAGGAGGTGAATAAATGAATAAAGGGGAGAACAAATTTACAGAATGATTCTGGTGCAACTAAAAACTAAATAGAAAACTGGGATTTCCTGTGGCATAGGGAAAATCTTTTTAAAAAAGGAAAAACCTTCTGTAAAACAATATCACAAAAAATTAATGCTTGGCCTATCTGTATCATACATAAAGGTCTCAATCACTCACACACACACACACACACACACACACACACACACACAATATTGCCATTCCCCTTTCCCTAATAATTCACTCCACATGTCACAACGCTCAGCACACCGAATAAGAGGTTCCAGAGATTGAGGTAGATCAAGGGGCCAGCACAAGTGGTGACAGCCCAACAGAAGGTGAGCAAGGTAAAAAAGGTGGCAGTGAGAATGGGTTAAACAATGGGATATGGATTAAATGAAGTAAATATACTGACAGTATTTGCTTAACATGATTCTCAGTAAGACAGAGGAAATTATTCAAGAAAAGGAGAAAAAAACCTTTGGTGTGCTAAGAGGTGACCTGAAGATGCAGGCACGAAAAACTTGTAAATAGATGTATGTATGCACATGTATATGCATACTTACATGTATGTAAACACCTCCCCACACACACACACTCCCCACGTTTGTCCACACTTAGAAGCAAGGGCAGCCCAACTGCAATAAGCACATGTGGTACCAAGATGCTGACACCTTTTTTTTTTGGTATCATTAATGTACAATTACATGAGCAACATTATGGTTACTAGACTCTCCCTATTATAAAGTCCCAACCACATACCCCATTTACAGTCACTGTCCATCAACATAGTAAGATGCTATAGAATCACAACTTGTCTTCTCTATGTTGTACTACCTAACCCGTGCTCCCCCCACATTATTGTGTGCTAATTGTGATGCCTCTTTTTTCCCCTTATCCCTCCCTCCCTTCCCACCTATCCCAGTCCCTTTCCCTTTGGTAACTGTTAGTCCATTCTTGGGTTCTGTGAGTTTGCTACTGTTTTATTCCTTCAGTTTTTTTCTTTGTTCTTATACTCCACATAGGAGTGAAATCACTTGATATACTTGTCTTTTTTCGCCTAGCTTATTTCACTGATTTGTGTGTGTTATATCCTCTAGCTCCATCCATGCTGTTGCAAATGGTAGGATTTGTTTTCTTATGGCTGAATAATATTTTTAAAACACACAAGGGCCAGGAAAGGACAAAGAAAGAACCATTTGCAAATCAAAATGTACCAAATCTTCTTTATCCATTCATCTACATTAGACACTTAGGTTGCTTCCATTTCTTGGCTACTGTAAATAGTGCTGCGATAAACATAGGGGTGCATCTGTCTTTTTCAAACTGGGCTGCTGCATTCCTAGGCAAATTCCTAGGAGTGGAATTCCTGGGTCAAATGGTATTTCTATTTTGAGCTTTATGAGGAACCTCCATACTGCTTTCCACAATGGTTGAACTAGTTTACATTCTCACCAGCAGTGTAGGAGGGTTCCCATTTCTCCACAACCTCGCCAACATTTGTTGTTGTTTGTCTTTTGGATGGTAGCCATCCTTACTGGTGTGAGGTGATATCTCATCGTGGTTTTAATTTGCATTTCTCTGATGATTAGTGATGTGGAGCATCTTTCCATGTGTCTGTTGGCCATCTGAATTTCTTCTTTGGAGAACTGTTCAGCTCCTCTGCCCATTTTTTAATTGGATTATTTGCTTTTTGTTTGTTGAGGTGCGTGAGCTCTTTATATATTTTGGTTGTCAAGCCTTTTCAGATCTGTCATTTATGAATATATTCTCCCACACTGTAGGGTACCTTTTTGTTCTATTGATGGTGTCCTTTGCTGTACAGAAACTTTTCAGCTTGATGTAGTCCCACTTGTCCATTTTTGCTTTTGTTTCCCTTACCCGGGGAGATATGTTCCTGAAGGAGTCACTCATGTTTATGTCAAAGAGATTTTTGCCTGTTTTTTGCTAAGAGTTTTATGGTTTCATGACTTACATTCAGGTCTTTCATCCATTTCGAATTTACTTTTGTGTATGGGGTTAGACAATGATCCAGTTTCATTCTCTTACATGTAGCTGCCCAGTTTTGTCAACACCATCTGTTGAAGAAGCTGTCATTTCCCCATTGTATGTCCATGGTTCCTTTATCGTATATTAATTGACAGTATATTTTTGGGTTAATATCTGGAGTCTCTAATCTGTTCCACTGGTCTGTGGCTCTGTTCTTGTGCCAGTGCCAAACTGTCTTGATTACTGTGGCTTTGAATTAGAGCTTGAAGTTGGGGAGCGAGATCCCCCCAACTTTATTCTTCCTTCTCAGGATTGCTTTGGCTACTATAGGTCTTTGGTGTTTCCATATGAATTTCTGAACTATTTGTTCCAGTTCATTAAAGAATGTCGTTGGTAATTTGACAGGGATTGCATCAAATCTTTATATTGTTTTGAGCAGGATGGCCATTTTGACGATATTAATTCTTCCTAGCCAGGAGCATGGGACGAGTTTCCATTTGTGAGGGTCCTCTTTAATTTCTCTTAAGAGTGTCTTGCAGTTTTCAGGGTATAGGTCTTTCACTTCTTTGGTTAGGTTTATTCCTAGGTATTTTATTATTTTTGATGCAATTGTGAATGGAATTGTTTTCCTGATTTCTCTTTCTATTGGTTCATTGTTAGTGTATAGAAAGCCACAGATTTGTGTGTGTTAATTTTGTATCCTGCAACTTAGTTGTATTCCAGTATCAGTTCTAGTAGTTTTAGAGAGCAGTCTTTAGGGTTTTTTATGTACAATATCGTGTCATCTACAAATAGTGACAGTTTAGCTTCTTCTTTACCAATCTGGATTCCTTGTATTTCTTTGTTTTGTCTAATTGCTGTGGCTATGACCTCCAGTACTCTGTTAAATAACAATGGGGAGATTGGGCATCCCTGTATTGTTCCCGATCTCAGAGGAAAAGCTTTCAGCTTCTCACTGTTCAGTATGATGTTAGCTGTGGGTTTATCATATATGGCCTTTATTATGTTGACGTACTTGCCCTCTATACCCATTTTGTTGAGAGTTTTTATCATGAACAGATGTTGAATTTTGTCTAATGCTTTCTCAGCATCTATGGAGATGATCACATGGTTTTTGTCCTTCTTTATGTTTATGTGGTGGATGATGTTGATGGATTTTCGAATGTTGTACCATCCTTGCATACGTGGGATGAATCCCACTTGGTCATGGTGTATGATCCTTTTGATGTATTTTTGAATTCGGTTTGCTAATATTTTGTTGAGTATTTTTGCTTCTATGTTCATCAGGGATATTGGTCTGTAATTTTCTTTTTTGGTGGGGTCTTTGCCTGGTTTTGGTATTAGGGTGATGTTGGCTTCATAGAATGAGTCTGGGAGTATTCCCTCCTCTTCTATTGTTTGGAAAACTTTAAGGAGAACGGGTATTATGTCTTCTCTGTAAATCTGATAAATCCCGAGGTAAATCCATATGGCCCGGGGGTTTTGTTCTTGGGTAGTTTTTTGATTACCGCTTCAATTTCTTTGCTGGTAATTGGGTTGTTTAAATTTTTTGTTTCTTCCTTGGTCAGTCTTGGAAGGTTGTATTTTTCTAGGAAGTTGTCCATTTCTTGTAGGTTTTCCAGCTTGTTAGCATATAGGTTTTCATAGTATTCTTTAATAATTCTTTGTGTTTCTGTGGGGTCCATCGTGATTTTTCCTTTCTTGTTTCTGATTGTGTTGATTCTCTTTTTCTCTTAATAAGTCTGGCTAGAGGCTTATCTATTTTGTTTATTTTCTCCATGAACCAGCTCTTGGTTTCATTGATTTTTTCTATTGTTTTATTCTTCTCAATTTTGTTTATTTCTTCTCTGATCTTTATTATGCCCCTCCTGCTTTTAGGCCTCATTTGTTCTTTTTCCAATTTGATAATTGTGACATTAGACTATTCATTTGGGATTGTTCTTCCTTCTTTAAGTATGCCTGGATTGCTATATACTTTCCTCTTAAGACTGCTTTCGCTGCGTCCCACAGAAGTTGGGGTTTTGTGTTGTTGTCATTTGTTTCCATATATATGTATTTTTTTCATGTAATAATCACAGATTTTTATTCTTTGGATTATCAAATTTATATTTTTAATAGCTAATGTGCATGTGGGTATAGATAAATAGCCACAGTGAGAAGATATTGGTAAGAATAAAAGCTAGAAAAGCCTTTTTGGAAGGGAAACTTGCAATACAGATCAAAAGGTAAAATTTTAAATGTTTATACTTTACTCCAGGTATTCTGTTCCTGGGAATCTCTCCTACAGAAATAAACCCATTCCAGCAACATGGAGTAGCATTATTTAAAAAAGGCAAATTAAAAACAATACAAATGACCTATAAATGAGGAGTGGTCAAGGATGTCGTAGCCCATCCATAGTGTGCTAGTCAGAGTTCTCCAGAGAAAAAGGAAATATAAATCTCTTTACATATAAATTTATATGTAGATTTATTAAGAGGAATTGGTTAATGTGATTAAAGAGGCTGACAAGTTCCAAGATATGTAGTCAGTAAGCTGGAGCACCAAGAGAGCCAGTCGTGTGTTCCCCGTCAGCAAGCTGGAAGGCTTAAGACTTGGAAAAGGCAGGAAAAAAACAATGGCCCAGCTTGAAGGCAGTCAAGCAGAAGGAATTCTCTTACTGTGTCGTTTTGCTCTATTCAGGCCTTCAACTGACTGGATGGGGCCCACCCATATTGGGGGGCAATCTACTTTACTCAGTCAACTTATTCGAATGCTAATCTTATCCAGCAACACCCTCACAGACAATCAAGTTGGTCCAGTGAAGGTGACAGATAAAATTAACCATCACACATAGTATGACATAAATGGTTTCTAAAGGATGTGGGTACATCTGTACATCTTGACTTGAAATATCTCCAAGCTATATTGTTACATTAAAAAATATCACTGAATAATAATACAGTATTATTGTTGTATGTGTATGTATATGTTTATCTTACATGTTTGATACATGTACATACTTAAATACAAGAAGAAAGTCTAGAATCTTATTACTTTGGACTCTAAGTTTCATGCAAGAGACATGCACTTCTCTCTAACCCAGTTAATTTGAATTTTGGTAAGTGAAATCCAGGGCTCAAACAGTATCAGTTATCATTTCCCCTTTTCATCTCTCAGGTCTCAGAATCAATCTGTGATTCTCTCAGGGTTGAGGAAGATGGTCACTGATAGTTCCAAGTTCATACATGAGAAAATCCTTCTTGGTACTTTAAAGCCACAACCCATACAGCCATAAATGCTTTCTGTTGTCTTACCCACTAATACTAATTCATCTCCAGCTAAGGATGAGTCAGAGCTCCCAAGCAGCTCCCTCATAAGGAGTAACTTTCAAGGCAGGTGCACCTGAAGATAGTCAGAGCAGGCCAAGCACCACTGATGGGACCCCACAGCAGCCATGGGGCTGCAGAGAGCAGTGCTCGCAAGACAGCCCGGGGACTGGTCAGAGGTAAGGCGCTCTCTCAACAAGCCAGCTGACGTGGAGCAAGATCTTCTCTATAGTTTCCTGCTCCAGGACATTTGTGAACTGTGGGCTTAGAGGGCGGGTGTGCCCACAAGGTCATTACAGGCCCTTAATGCTAAATAGAAAATACTTTGTGCTGCTCCAGACACCCCCACCAAAACTGTTTTCAGACCAGGTAACTTCTGAGTTGTATGAAATTCCTTGTTGTATTAGGAATCTATATGCTGGATGTTTGCTGGCCATTTTTTCATTTTAATCATTCTCTGGCAACTACCCACATTCAAAAGATTTGACCATGAAACTGTTCTCTGATAAGAGAGTTGAGGTTACTGAAGAAACTCCTCCTCACACCAGGATATAAAGTTAAAATCACACTGAACAGAACCTAGCTGAGCTTTAAGTAGAGATATAAAATATCTTCATGTTCCAAGAATGTGGTCTTTCAGTTCTCCGGAGCATCTAATGATTTTAACTGATGTTTTAATGCCACATTCCTGGCTCCAAAACACTGGCTCTTTCAATTTTGCAGATGACTTTCTAGCCACTGCTATTCTTTCTTCTCCAACAAGTCAGAAGTCATTTTAATGAATAGAAATTTAATTGAACATCTCCTCTTTTTTCCCCCAAGTCTCACCCAAATTGCCTTTAACATCCACACATCTACCACCAGTCAATTCAAGGCAACCCAGGCTGTTCCTGGCATGTACTTCAAAACTCTTCTGGTTTCTGCCCATCACTCAATTTCAAAGCCACTTCCACATTTTGAGGTATTTGATAGAGCAGCGCCTCACTTCTCGTTACCGAATCTGTATTAGTCAGCTTGGGCTGCCATTTCAAAATGCGGGGGGCTTAAACAACAGACACTTACTTTCTCACAGTTCTGGAGGTTGGAAGTGCCCAGAGCAAGGTCCAGCAGAGTCATTTTCTGGTAAGAGCTCTCTTCTTGGGCTACAGAGCTCTCTTTCTGAGCTGCCTTCTCACTGTATCTTCACATGGGCTTCTTCAGTTCATGTGGCAAGGTGGGGAAGGAGAAAGAATGGGCCATTTGTTTCCATATATTGTTTGATCTCTATTTTAATTTGTTTGTTGATCCACTGATTATTTAGGAGCATGTTGTTAAGCCTCCATGTGTTTGTAAGCCTTTCTGCTTTCTTTGTACAATTTAGTTCTAGCTTTATACCTCTGTGGTCTGAGAAGTTGGTTGGTAGAATTTCAATCTTTTGGAATTTACTGAGGTTCTTTTTGTTGCCTAGTATGTGGTCTATTCTGGAGAATGTTCCATGTGCACTTAAGAATGTGTATCCTGTTGCTTTTGGATGTAGAGTTCTGTAGATGTCTATTAGGTCCATCTGTTCTAATGTGTTGTTCAGCGTCTCTGTATCCTTACTTATTTTCTGTCTGGTGGATCTATCTTTTGGAGTGAGTGGTGTGTTGAAGTCTCCTAAAATGAATGCATTGCATTCTACTTCCTTCTTTAATTCTATTAGTATTTGTTTCACATATGCTGGTGATCCTGTATTGGGTGCATATATATTTAAAATGGTTATATCCTCTTGTTGGACTGACCCCTTTATCATTATGTAATGTCCTTTATCTCTTGTTACCTTCTTTGTTTTGAAGTCTATTTTGTCTGATACTAGTACTGCAACACCTGCTTTTTTCTCCCTGTTGTTTGCATGAAATATCTTTTTCCATCCCTTGACTTTTAGTCTGTGTATGTCATTGGGTTTGAAGTGAGTCTCTTGTAAGCAGCATAGAGATGGGTCTTGCTTTTTTATCCATTCTTTTACTCTGTGTCTTTTGATTGGTGCATTCAGTCCATTTACATTTAGGGTGATTATTGAAAGATATGTACTTATTGCCATTGCAGGCTTTAGATTTGTGGTTACTAATGGTTCAAGGTTAGCTTCTTTAGTATCTTACTAACTTAACTCGCTTGTTGAGCTATTATAAACACTGTCTGGTGATTCTTTATTTCTCTCCCTTCTTATTCCTCCTCCTCCATTCTTTATATGTTGGTTGTTTTATTTTGTGTTCTTTTGTGTTTCCTTTGACTGCTGCTTTTGTGGGTAGCTGGTTTTATTTTTTGCCTTTAGTTAGTGTTTGGTTGGTCTTCTTTCTTTGCTGTGATTTTATGTTCTCTGGTATCATCTGTTTAGCCTTAGGAGTGCTCCCAACTAGAGCAGTCCCTCTAAAATACCCTGTAGAGTTGGTTTGTGGGAGGCAAATTCCTTCAACTTTTGCTTGTCTGGGTATCATTTAATCTCTCCTTCATATTTAAATGATAATCATGCTGGATACTGTATTCTTGGTTCAAAGCCTTTCTGTTTCATTGCATTAAATGTATCATGCCACTTTCTTCTGGCCTGTAAGGTTTCTGTTGAGAAGTGTGATGATAGCCTGATGGGTTTTCCTTTGTAGGTGACCTTTTTCCTCTCTCTAGCTGCCTCTAAAACTGTCCTTGTCCTTGATTTTTGCCATTTTATGTATTATGTGTCTTGGTATTGTTCCCGTTGGGTCCTTCCTGTTGGGAGTTCTGTGTATCTCTGTGGTCTGTTCGATTATTTCCTTCCCCAGTTTGGGGAAGTATTCAGCAATTATTTCTTCAAAGACACTTTCTATCCCTTTTTCTCTCTCTTCTTCTGGTACCCCTATAATGCGAATATTGTTCATTTGGATTGGTCACATAGTTCTCTTAATAATACTCTTTCATTCCTGGAGATCCTTTTATCTCTCTCTGCATCAGCTTCTCTGCATTCCTGTTCCCTGATTTCTATTCCATTAACGGCCTGTTGCACCTCATCCAGTCTGCTCTTAAGTCCTTCCAGAGATTGTTTCATTTCTGTAATTTCCCTCTGGACTTCATCCCTTAGCTCTTACATATTTATGAAGATCCATCAGCATGGTTATGACCTTTATTTTGAATTCTTTTTCAGAAAGATGGGTTAGGTCTATCTGCTTCTTGGGGGTTGAGTCTGTGATTTTGGTCCGGATCAAATTCTTCTGCCTTTTCATGGCGATAGAAGTGGTTGTGGGGAGCTGGTGTGTGTACTGGCTGGGAGAATGTCCCTTCTTGCTGGTTTGTGGCCTTCCTCTCCTGGGAGAACAGCGACCCCTAGCGGCTTGTGCTAGGCAGCTGCGCACAGACAGGGTGTCTGATTCTTACCCTGCCGCTGTGGAAGAAGCTCTGCCTGGTTGCTGTGGGCGTGGCCACTGGCGCTATGGCGGAGTCACACCGGAGGGGGAACAGGTGGGAGGCTGTTTATCACCGTGAGGGGCCTCCAAGCTGTGCTGCCACCCAGGGGGTTGGGGCACCCAGAGTTCCCCAGGATTCCCAGTTACTGGGGTGATTGCGCCGTGGCGCTTCCATCCAGCTGTGAGGCCCCTGTCCCTGTAAGATTTTCAAAGGGCACTCACTTTTCTTTTGTCCCAGGGGCACCGGCTGCGGGGACCCGCTCACAGGTCTTACTGTCCTGTTTCCCTAGTATCCAGTGCCCCATGCACTGTATGTCTGCACTCCGGTGCAGATGGCTAGGGCTGGGTATTTAGCAGTCCTGGGCTCCCTCTCCCTTCCCGCTCCAACTCCTTTCCTTCCACCGGGAGCTGGGGTGAGGGGTGCTCGGGTCCCGCCAGGCCACAGCTTATATCTTACCCCCTTCACGAGGTGCTGGGTTCTCTCAGGTGTGGATGTAGTCTGGCTGTTGTCCTGTGTCTTCTGGTCTCTCTTTCAGGAATAGTTGTATTTGTTGTATTTTCAAAAATATATATATGGTTTTGGGAGATTACCATTGCTCTACTCACGCCGCCATCTTGGCTCCACCCGCTCCCCCCTCCTGTGTTTTTTAAATAAGCAAAAGCATTTGTACCCTAGAAATGGGATATGGCAAGAAAGGAAATATTAGACAAGATATCCAAGATCAACCTCTCTTCTGAAAGAACTTCAACAGTAAAAACCAATTTATTATGATAAAAAAGGGAAAAGGGAAAGAGTATTATTGGCAGAAGTAAAATAATTGTATCGTCATTTTCCATGTTAATAGGTAACAAAACCAAACCTGGAAACTACACACAATACAGCATGTACTGGTGTAAGAAAGGCATTAGAGTTCAAGGGAACAGAGTAGAATCTAAGTGCAGAGGTAAACCTGATCAACTTGATTTTTGACAAAGGTGCTAAGGCAGCAGTCCAATGGAGAAAGGAATGATGCTGGGACAACAGGAGAGCCACACAAAATTACAAATTTAAGCCTGTACCTCAAAACATGCACAAAAGTTAACTCACAATGGATCTCAGACTCAAATCTAAGAGTTAAAACTTAAGTCAAGTAAAAAAAAGCAGTATAAAAATCTTTAAGACCTTAGGTTAGGTGCAGATTTTCTAGATGTAATGCTGAAAACACAAGCCATGAAAGAAAAATATGGAAAACTGGACTGTATCACAATCAAACTTGTAGCCAGAGACTACAAAAATGTATCTGTAAAACCTTGCTTTTGACAAAAGACTTGTATCCAGAATATATAAAGAAAACAAACAACCTAAATTAAAAATGGGCAAAAGATTTAAACAGACTTTCATCAAAGATGATATATGAATGGCTAATGAGCACATAAAAAGATGTTCACCATAATTAGGAAATTGCAATTAAAACCAAAATTATATGACATTCTGGAAAATGTAACAATGGAGACAGTAAAATGGCCAGATGTTAGAGGAAAGATGAAAAGGCAGAGCACACAATAGTGTATACCATTTAAAACTATACATTGTACATTGTTTAAGTAATAATAATTTTCCCATTCATTAAAATCTATTTTTTAATTTTAGTAGTTCATGAAATTTGTGTACCATTGTTTAGCAAATCTTATTTTTGGTTAATTATATCATTTGTTTACCCTTGTAAAAATAAAAAAATCTATCATCTAAAAAAGAAAAGAAAAGAAAAGGCAGAACACAGAAGACTTTGAGGACAGTGAAACTGCTTTGTATGATATAATGGTGGACACTTGTTATTATTTGTCAAACCCCACAAAATGTGTTAAGACTGAACCCTAATGTAAACTATGCATTTTGTGGGATAATGGTTCATCAATTTTAACACATCTACCACTCTGATGCAGAATGTTAACAGCAGGGGAGGCAGTGCACATGTTGGGGTGAAGGTATATGGGTATGCTACGCTGTCAAATTTTGCTGAGAGTCAGAAACTGCTCTTAATGTAAAATGTCCATCTAAAAGCAAAAAACAAAACATAACAAAACAAAAAACCACAATGAGATGGCATCCACTAGAATTGCTATTAAAAAAAAAAAGGCAATAAACAAGTGCTGGCCAAGATAGGAGGAAACTAAAACCTCATACACTCTGTTGAGAACTTAAAATGGTACAGCTACTTCTGAAAACAATTTGTCAGCTGCTTA
The DNA here is from genome assembly GCF_040802235.1 of Manis javanica. Classification (NCBI taxonomy): domain Eukaryota; kingdom Metazoa; phylum Chordata; class Mammalia; order Pholidota; family Manidae; genus Manis; species Manis javanica. The sequence continues at coordinate 36,726,223 of NC_133165.1, read as the reverse complement.
AACATTAAGCATAGAGTTGTCATAGCAGTTCACGTCTAGGAATCTACCCCAGAATATGAAGACATGGTTCTACACAATGACACACACATGGGTATTCATAGCATTATTACTCAAAACAGCCCAAAAAGTGGAAACAACTAAAATGTCCACCAGATGGTAAATAGGCATTCAGGTATGAACCACTTACATATATGCTACAACTGTTTTTGAGGATGGGCCTCCAAACACAAAGCAGAGTAAAAGCAGCAAAATGAAAACACCACATCCTGTATGATTCTACTTAAATAAAATGCCCAGATAAGACAAATCTATAAAACCTGGAAGTAGATTAATGGTAGGATCAGGGAGTGACTGCAAATGGGCACCAGGTTTCTATTTGGGGTGATGGAAATGTTCTAAGATTAGAAAAATGTAGGATCACTGCAAAACACTACATATTACATCACTGAATTGAATGTCAATAAAAGTATCCGAAAAAATCTGTATGAATAACAGTATCAGCATGACATTTAATAATAAGGAATTAAATACCAAAACCAGCTTAAAGTTAAAAAAGATTTCCTGGAGTCTAGGAGATGGGAGTGCAAAGGGAAAGAAAGAGTAAGAGGACAATATGCTGATCTCTGTAAAAAGCACCGCAGAACCAGTTCACATCTTATCCTACTAATACATTTTGCCTATAAATATATATTAGCAACAAACTTCTTGCTACCACTTATCAAACAAATTATCTTTCTGAATTTCAGTATAACACAACATTAACAAATAATGTCACTGTTGGAATAAATTGTTCAAACTGCTTCTCATCAAAACATTACATTAAGTAATGAGTCAAAATATAACCTACTAAAAGGCTTCTTTATTTAATTTCTGTAATTGATTCTAAAAGCACTAGTACATACCAGAATCTTCTGTAGGTTCAGTTTTCACTTTGACAGAACCGCAACTGAAAGGAAAAGGAGCCCTGGTGAGATCTGCACCGGCAAGGGCCACTCACAGCCCTCAGATGCACTGGGTCCCAAGCATAAACTCATTCCCGACCAAGCTGAATGCAAAACTGACTCAACTTTAAAATGGACATTATTTACATCTTGCATAAACATGATTTGGCAACTCAATTTAGTTTTAACTCCAATCAACCTTGGGTGAAAAAGGTGTATCAGAACAACTAGAAAAGAGTGACTGCTAAGAGGTACAGAACAACACAGAGTAACAATACTAACTTTCAAATTCCTCTTTACTGTAAGGCTTTCCTATTCACAGCAGGGTCAGCAGAGCATCACACCAGCTTCACCCAGGAACTACCATTATTCAGAACTAGTAAGTTAAAACTGCATTTTCACAGGACCCTCAAATTATTTAACTGCATATTAAACTTCAAGTTCAGTGACACAGGCATTTTTATTTTTTAATATTCTAACACCTTCAAGCTCCAAGGAAGTTTTATCAGTACTAATGAAGTATGTTTTACCTTCCACCTGGAGACAGCATTGACCTTTCAGCATCTGTTACCGTCACGCGACCACCTATGCACCAAAAAAAAAAAATTAGATTTAGGTTTTCAAACACTTCAAATATGGCTAATGTTTCCAAAGGTCCTACCAGAGAATGAGCTTCGGGGAGGAGGAGTGTGCTGCTCTTGGTCACAAAAGAATGAGCACTGCATTAGCTCTCCCCAAAGAAGAGAATCAGGGATGACAATTATCAAACAATTTTATTCCCTCTCCCCACAAACTCTCCCCTCTTAATGAAAAAAGCTCTTGTTTTTATCACTGAGACAAATACAGCAATATATTATTACTCTAGTAGTGGAGAGTAAGACTCTATTGATGTGAAAGTGATGATAAAATTTCTACTAAGAGTAGATCTGGCTCAGAACAACTAGAAAAGAGTGACTGCTAACAGGTACAGAGCTTCTTCTGGGGGACAGTGAAAATGTTCAGGAATTAGATAGCAGTGTGAGTTGCGTATCTTGTCAATATACTAATCCCCACTAAATTGTACACTGCAATATTGCAAATTTTATATCTGAATAAAACAACAGAAGGAATAAAAGAAAACTGACTCCACCAAAATAGTGATGAAGATGTAGAACTGTAACTCCCACACACTGCTGGTGGGAATATAAAACAGAGCTATCACACTGAAAACCAGTATGGTGGTTTCTTTAAAAAGTTGAATGTATAACTACCATTCTGATCTAGCCATTCTAATTTTGGGCATTTCCCAGGAGAAATAAAAATCTATGTTCACAAGCATAGAGAATACAGCCAATGATTCTATAATATCTTTCTGTGTTGACAGTAACTGCACTAGATGGGGTGAGGATTTAATAAGTGAGTAACTGGTGAACCATTGTGTTGTGTTGTATACTTGCAACTAATGTAACGATGTCTTATCAATTATACTTCAATTTAAAAAAATACATATATATATATATATATATATATCCCCACATAAAAACTTACACTCAAATATTCATAGTGCCTTTCTTTATAATAAACTAAAATATGGAAATTCAAATTTTCATGGATAGGTGAATGAGTAAACAAATTGTAGTGTATCTATACAACGGACTACTACTCCACAATGAAAAAACAACTATTGAAACATGAAACAACATGGATAAATCTCAAAATAAGCCAAACAAAAAGAGTATATACTATATGATTCCATTTATATTAAGACATCTAGAAAATGCAAATAATGTAGTGACAATAAAACATTAGTGGTTGCCCAAGGACACATTGCAGGGAGAAGGAGAAGAGAGTAAATACCAAGATGTGTGAGGAAACTTGAGGGTTAACTACTTATCTTGATAGTAGTGATGGTTTTCAGAGTACACGTATGAAAACTTAGCAAACTGTACACTGTATGTGTAGTTTCTTATATGTCGATTACATCTCAACAAAGCAACTAAAATTTTAAAAAATTACAAAACATAATTGCATTACCATTCCAACTTTTCAACCACTCTAAGAGTTGGTATGGCAAAAAAAGCTGAACCATACAAACCTACCCACTTAGACCACTCATCATAAAACACCCTATAGAAATCTCCCTTAATTAACAGCCAAGCCCAACATTTCAAAACAAGTTTCTAGAATAAAAGAGTTCACAAAATACAAATGGAAGAGACCAGGGCTACTAATCTATAACACTTCAGGGAAAAAAAAATCCTGATCATGAAAAAGTCTGAATTTTACTTTAAACATGACAAGTAAATCTTTTCTTTTTCAGTCTTAAAAAGGACATGTACAAAAAACCAATAGCTAACATCATAATAGTGAAAGCCTAAATTCTTTCCACCTAATATCAAAACAAGGCAATGCCTGCTATCACCACTTCTACTCAATATTGTACGAATGTTCTTGCCAGATCAACAAGATTAATAAATAAAAAGCATTCAGATCGCAAAGAGGTAAAATGTACTGGTTCATACACAACATGATCTACCATGCTGAAAGCCCAGAAATAAACAGTCAGGGTCAACTACCTTTCAACAAAGATACCAAAGCAAGTCGAGGGAAAGGAGAGTCTTGTCAACAAATTGTGTTCAAACAACTGGATAGCCATAAGCAGAAAGATAAATTTACACCTTTACCATGTACCATATGCAAAATTCACTCAAAACTCACCATACACTTAGATGTAATAACTAAGGCTATAAAACTTATACAAGGAAACATGATATGTCTTCATGACCTTGGGTAAGGCAACAGTTTCTTACATACGAAGTTAAAAGCACAGATGATAAAAAAAACAAATTGGTCTTTGTAAAAATTTAAAACTTTTGGTCCTCAAAGCACATTATCAAGCAAGTGAAAAGACCACTTGTTGAACTGGAGAAAATAAATGTCACAGCTCAATAATAAAACTACAAATAACCCAACTAAAACATGGGGAAAAGACCTGAATAGACATTTCTCTCAAGAATAAATATGAATGGCCAATAAGCACATAAAATGGTATTCAACGTTATTAGTAATTAGGGGTATGAAAATAAAATCCTACATATTTATGTCCAAACAAAAACTTGGTTTAAATACATTCACAGTAGCACAATTCATTATAGCCAAGTGGAAACAATCTAAATGTCTTATCAACTGGCAAATGAATTAACAGGTAGTATATTCATACAATGGAATAATACTTACTATCCAGCAATGAAAAGGCAAAAGCTATTGATATATCCAATAATTTCTATGAATCTCAACTGAATTAAGCTGAGTGAAAAAAGCTGATCTCAAAAGGATACATACTGTATATTTCATTTAACATTCATGAAATGGGGGTGATGAAATACTCTAAAATTAGATTGTGACAACGGTTTTAAAACCGTTTTTAAACTGTTTAAATTTGTAAATTTACCAAGCATTACTGGATTATATGCTTAAAATAGGTAAATGTTGTGGATGTTAATTACCCTGCAATAAAGCTTCTAACAGATTAATCATGGTGAGAATAAAACAAAGGTTACTTAACAGAAAACAAAGTATGTTTGGGTGTGTATGTTTTATTTTGTCCTTTCATCCTTATATGGGTTAAGAGGTTGCTGATGATAATGGTTATTTACTTTCAAAGGTCTCAAAAACACCTGGCTCCAAAGGATACAAGTCTTCTAAATACCACTCTTCCCTTCAGATCAAATGCCTCAACTTCCCCAAGAAAAGTCCTGTTGAAATCTTCCTCATTCTTCAAGAGCCCATATCTTAATGCCCTCTTCCCTCATTAAAGCTTCCCAGGGCTGTAAACAAATCTTTACTCCAGTGAACTTCCACAGTATTTTCTCAATCATCATTCCTGCAGTGTGTCTGTATACGCTCAGGCTATAGTGAATGGATGGACTTCCTATCTCTTCCATTAAAATACTAGCACTCAAAAGCTTTAATGCTTATACAGAGTTGTGTATCCACTCCCCACTCAATCTTGTGTCCAATACTTCTGTGCCTTTTTAATGAACATTAGGTAAATCAAATCATACTCATCTGGGAAATGAGGGCAGATCCAGTATAAGATCTTACATAGTGCAAACACTAAACTTTGAATACATCAGAAAGCAGGGAGGAAACAAATAAAAAACGTCTCTACTGTTTTAGATCAATAGCTTTTCATTGGTTTATATAAACATCATTAGCACACCACTTCAAAATGGCTTACATCATATTCTCAAAGAAAACAAGAGAAATCATTACAGTGTATTAAATTTGGCACCACATGGCTAGGAACTTACCCAGCGATCATTAAGCAAAACAATCACTTACCTAGGTGCTTCTTTGGCTCCAGAAAAGGTCTGCATTAAAACAAAATGAAACACTACATGTGAATACACAAAGGAAAGTTACTGTAAAGCATAATTTTAAATGACTTCTACAGTAAACAAAAAACATTCAAATATCTTAAAATAAGCTGAATGTTCAACTTTATGTGAATAATCTGTTGATGGGCTGGGGATAAAGTACTTCACCTCTTAATGATGAATGAAATCCCTGCCTTATTCTCCAAAATCCATTTCAGGGTGGCAAGATCGTAGTTCTCAGGGTGTTTAAAGGCAACTCCTTCTGGAAGCCCCTGTACCACCACAGCTGACTGATCTCGTAGCATCTTCTCATATGGAACAGGTACCACTGTTGATTTGCCTAAAGCTTTCCCTAGGGGTGAGATACAGGGATGAGGTAAAAAAAGGAAACTTCATTAAATGGTAAGATTAAAAAAACTAAACTATCATTAGCTTATCATGACTCAATAAATGGCATCCATGCTTTTTTTTGGTAATATCTTATTTCAAAACTACTTTGAAATACCAAAGGGCCCTTACTCCCATATTAGCAGAAGTTCTAAACCTGAAACAGATCCAAAGGAACAAAATGCAAAGTAAACAAAGTATTTACATAAAGCCTACACAAAGGGAAAAGTGGCTGGTTTCTTGCACTCTTCCCCTACTTTACGATGGGCCCACCCCAGTATAACAGTCTTTACATATACAATTCAGCCTGAGAACATGGAAGGCTGCCAAATCCACTGTTACTGTAAGTAACGGACAATGTTTTGCTAATATTCTCTTTGAAAATACATTAGATAAACACAACCTACATTCACAAATGAGCACATTCTGACAGCTTGTCTATTGGGTAGCAAGCCCTCAGATGCTAGAAACCCCCATTCCCCAAAACCGAATTTTGCCTACAACCTCACAGTGTGAGGACCATTTTTCTTACAGGAGTTTTGTTTACCATGAGATTGGATTAACAAAAGGTGGTTTTTTGGGGGGATTGGTGAGATCAACACACATGTCAAAACAAACAGCTCTCTTGAGGAACTGTGTGTCAATGCAGGTTCACTGATGGGGATACTTATAGTGGTACTGGGGGCTATGCGTATGTTGAGACTAGGAGTATATGGGAATCTCTGTACCTTCCACTTAATTTTGCTGTGAACCTAAAACTGCTCTAAATAGCAAGAACAGCTCTAACAGTTACATTCATCACTGGGTTCCTTCAAACTGGAAATGAAAGATTGTTCCTAATGCAAATCCAATATTTGGAAATTAATCCATTCAATTTTAGGGTGCGTTAGATGGTTAAATCAATTATGTATTTTATCCTGTAGAAAATGCAATTATATAATGTATCTTCTAGAAAATTCAAGTGTGTAACCTTACCATAGCAAAAGCAGAAATAGTCCTCAACTGTTTTTCTGAGTGTTTCAATCTCTACAGCATCTACACTCATCCGATTTGCCTGGGTTGTAGATTTCATTTTATGCATCTCTGCAGCCTTTTCTTCTTCTTCAACACCTTTAAAACAATTAGTGATATAAAAGGCCCATATCCATTATCTTAATATTTGGGTTCTACTAGGAATATTTTTCTTTTTAAAGTTGTACTGCAAAAAATAGTATGCAAAATATTCCAACACATGATTTGTTATAAATAGAAACAGAAAGGAAACAAAGAGGGACTTTAAAAACATGACTTGAACAGAAATAATAAGAAATGGCAATCATCTCTGAAATAAGTGTAGCTATACCCAAACTCTTCAGAGTACAAATCAGCTGCTAGTAAGTTTTGAAAAGAAAAGGTATCTTAAGAATTTGTCAGCTACAAACTTAAATATGCCAAGATTATCACCACAAAAACATTGTAGGCTTGCAAAGTATTACACAACAAATAGCCACTAGACACGTGAAGCTACTGAGCACTTGAAAGTACCAGTCCAAATTAAGATGTTCTAAGTTTCCAATAAACACTGGATTTTGAAGACTGAATGCAAAAAATAGTATGCAAAATATTCTATTAATAATTTTTAAAACCTGACTACATGTCAAATGTTTTAGATCTGTCAGATTAAAATATATAACCAATAAAATGAATTTCACTTGTTTCTCCTTACTTTTGAATTAACTAGAAAATTTCAACTCATATTAGTTATTCCTACATTATTTCTATTGTATAATGCTTTTCTAAACCCTGGAAAAGAGCTTAAGAGTTCTCCCCAAGAATTTTTAAAACTGACTTATTAACCTATTGATTAGGTTTTAGGAGACCATTTTTTACCCTTATTAGCAAAATAATTTACAGGTAATGGCACTTAAGAATTACATCCAAAGAGAATTCTCCGTGGCATCAAATTACTGGCAAGAAAATGAAAATATGAATCTTTATAGGCAGGGACTATAATTTGCAACTAAGGACAATTCCCCTAATGCTTAGTTCTAACTACTGGGAGAACCACATAAACCAAGGCAATATAGGGAACAGGGATATAAACACAGCTGCCAGTGGGATTATGGTATTCAGGGGACAGATGGTAGATGATATACACATAATCAAAACAACATTATTAGTATAAACTTAGATGTGCAAACATAATCAAATCCCTGAAAATTCTCAAAATGGTTAAGAAATAATGATAAAATATTTAAATAGATTACTACCATCAAGCTTAAAAGATTATAGTAGAGGGTCATGGAGAGGTATACAGTGGAGGGGATAAGATGTTTTTTAAAAAGGACTAAAAATACAACTGAGAATTGAAATCAGTGAATTAATAAGAAAGCTATTTTTATTCACCCATGATCTATTTAATTTATCATTAATTAGATCTACCTTCATAACAGAAATTTAAGTTTGTATCTTAAATATATACTGTATGCCTATAGACATCCCCTTTTTGGTTCTCTTCCCATGTTTAAGAAAATGCTCTTATCAGTAAGTTAATATAAAACCTATGGACAGTGTTAGGTTAAACAGATACAAAAACTATCATACTGTGCAAGGCCATTAAGTATTATAACCCTACAGTGAATTTCTCTACTGCCTTTGTTCCAGTGTCAAACTAGTTTTCAACAACTGGATGAACTGATTGGAGAGTAACAAAACTGAGGACTCTGAGAAGTCAATTCCATTAAGGGAGTCGCACAGATCTGTTTAACTGCATCACAAATTCAATGCACAGAGAAAGATTTGTTTTCAACATACCAAATATCTATCAAGAAAAGACTGCTTATCCAAGTAAGAACTTTTCATCAATTCAAAATGTCTCTACCTTCCCTCTAATGTGTTCAGTAAACCCCGAGTAATGGCAAGCAAGGACAGTGCAGTAAATATTCACACCATGTTTACACTCTCAACTCTTCAATATTTTCCCTTATATACTAGCACGTCAGTGACCATTTTGGGCATTCTGAAACATCTCCATGGACATTTCACAAAGCGTTTTTAGTATAAATCTCATTCTCCTTTAGAAGAAAATATGGCATGCTATAAATATTTAGGTTTAATATTTATGAAATTCAAAAGACAAAAATACAATACTTACAGTATTTGACAAAATCTTTCTGAAAATCCTTTCTGGTGTTGACAAATGCACGTCCTCTCTCAGTTCCCACCACAAACACGTCTGTTTCGTACACAGCGATGCAGGCCACTTCCGCCTTGGACTTGGCCAGTTCCTTACACTGAAATACACAGCAAATCTTAGGCTATATACACATGTTTACAAGCACTGTTTCTAAAGGATGAATAAAAAAATCTTATCACTTAAACTACCTTAATACATAATCTGAAACTGGGTTAAGTTCCTAGTTTCTGGCCTTATCATATCTAGAAGAAAAGTCCTCATTTTTTCAAGGTACTTCTCTTTCTCAATGTCAAGCCTTACTTTATGCACAAGAAAATAGACTTTGTAAGGGAAAAAAAGGCAGAAATCCCTTGTAATCTGTTACAGGTCAAATTCCCAAGAAGCAGACTCAGATTTGCAGGCAGGCTTACTGGAAAGTACTCTTAGTCCCACCACCTGTGAGATGGGAGGAAGCAGGGTCCTGCAGATAGGTGAGCACTGCTACAGCTGCATTAGGGGGCTCTGGAGCTGGGCTGGTCCTCCCCAAAGCAAGGGGAGAGGCCCTGGCAAGGGAGCCTCTAACACAGCAACTGTGTGAATTAGTGCCATCAGTCCTAAAGTGGGGTCTGGAAGCCACCCCACAATATCCACTAATCCCACTCCAGAAGTATCCCCAACGGGTATACACAACTGGAATTATTATTTAAGTAAGGCCTTTGCTGAGTATATTCTTGAGATTTAAACATTCTTGAACATCTTAAGTATGTAGCATTCCACGTACAGATATACAGTAATTTGTTTAGTACTAGTATTACTGAAAATGTTGGTGATTCCAATTACCACTCCTAAAAAACAGCACCGAAGCAATACCACGGGAACAAAATGTTTATGCATACTTTGAAGGATTTTCTCAGAAGAGAGTCAGAAACATGAACCAACAGTCAAAGACTTTGACTCTGAAAGTATTTTTATGGTCCTCAAAAACTACTAAAAATTGCTTTCTAAGAAGGTTCTATAAGTTTACACTCCCAGCTGCACTTACAGAAGAGCTAACTCAGAATATCCTAGCAAATGTTATTGTGCAACTTTTCTAGAAACATATTAAAAGGGTATCTTAGTACAATCAATAATCCAGTAGTTGGTATTAAAGAGTACTCTTCTTTAGATATTTCTATAAGTCAGCAGATATTTGCTTATTTTTCTACTGTATGAATAGTATATACTGTGTACTATGCTGCACTGTGTACTCTTCCCTATTAGCGCATAAAAGCACCTCACTGATTTTAGGCACAGAAAAGCTGTTTATGGAATTAAATAATTAATTATACATATTTCCTGGTTTTTAAATTTGTCTTACTATAACTTTTTTATTTTCAGTCATCTAGAATTTAACCTGGTATACAATAAAGATTTGAGGTTGTTTCTTTGCTAAAGAGCCTATGTTCTCAGTATCATTTGTTGAAAACAACAGCTTCCCTTCATTTGTTTGATTTGTAAAATAACCACCAATTTCTTAAAGGAAATTATTTACATAAATATCGCTTCAAAACATTATCTTGACTAAATAATTTTATACCTACTATGATTAAGAAATCTTCTGAACTGTAATAAAGCCATAGTAGAGAACTTCTGACTTAGAGGTAAGCTAACAACTATTCCCAGCATGACAAATAATGCTGTGCCATAATTCTGTCACATTACATTTACATGAGATGATCTGTGGCTGCTCACCTGTAAGGATTATTTACTTACCTTGTGATAAATGAGGGTGCATTCTTACTACACTATCCACACCCTCAGATGGACAATTCAGTCACTAGACACAGTATTTATGATACAGCAAACGAGGTTCATGCACTGTCCAAGTATTAGATCAAAGAAACCTTGGACCACAGGAAGGATGAAACTGACCTATGCCCATTATACTTCCTAATATTCACCCAGGAGCATGAGGGAAGCTACCCTCACTCTTGCTGGCAAGAAGGAAATAAATCTGAGAACGAAGTGACTTCAACAAAAATTCGACAACTATAGTCATTTCCAAGGAAGAGAGTGAGTCCTGTGTTGACCCTGTGCATGCTGAGAATGGTAGTAAGGAAATTCTTTTCCTATCAAGAGAGTAGGATTTAATCTCTTTATTATCATTTAACATTATAGCCATAAATTTGGCTGGTTTCATGATCATAAGGCAGAAATAAGTGACACTCAGAAAATAAGAGCATATACAGTCAGTAACCATTCTAAAATTTCTTGAAGGAGATAATTTTTAAAAATTCTTTAGATCACAGGGAAGGAAGTATAGCACAGAGAAGACAAGTAGTGACTCTATAGCATCTTACTATGCTGATGGACAGTTACTGCAGTGGGGCATGTCGGGGGGACTTGATAATGGGGGGAATCTAGTAACTACAATGTTGCTCATGTGCTTGTATATCAATAATACCTTAATAAAAAAAATTCTTAAACATTAGAAAGATGAAAAAATTGCCCTAACTGGGGGGTTGGCGAGTGGGGAGAATCTACAAACTATACAAACTATGTCATACTGAGACCTGTGAGGCCAATACTTAACACAGGAAACACAGGAAATACAGAGCCTCCGCCTTCTAAGTAATTTAATTTCAGTAGGTCAGAAAATACCTAAGTTTGATGCTTTTTAAACCTATGAGCTCAAATATTATGTTTCCAGCTACATATCCATAAAACCATAAGCAAACTGAATTACTACCATCATAGTAACACAAAAATACAGCAAGAATACTTAATATTTTGCTGTAACTATGTATACAACATAGGTGTTTTCAAAATAAAGAGTTAAGACACTATTTAGTGAAAGGTGGCAGAGTAAGGACAACTATGAATGCATAGCACAATAAGGAACAGATACAAATAGTGAATATGCTCTTATATGCCAGAATTCTGGTACTATTCTTTATATAGATACAATAAAACAGCACCACCATACTACAATACACAAACTCATTCTAGGTCACTTCAAACATTACACCTGAATTCAAAGTTAACACTTGCAAAGCAAGGGTTACCTAAGCTATTGGTAGGTAAAAAACTGAAATTTAATGTAAAAAATTAAATATTTTAGGTAAGACTATTCTGGAACATTGTAATAAAATCTGACTTGAAAGGCTTAAATCCCTAAGTATGATTATTCAAGCAAAAAAACACCCTATTCTTATTAAAACTAAGAAACATACTTTATATTTTATAAAAAAAAATCAACCTCATCTGTAAGGCCAATCCTATCCACCTATGAACATCTGAAAGAACTGTACAGCCACCTCACCATGGACTCAAGGGCAGACATGAGGAACGTCACCACCATCCTGCTCTCTGAGGACTCCTCATCTTCAACAGGCAGGGTAGACATTGCTACTTGGGCCATGATCCCTAGGAAAGAGAAGTAATGAAGTGAATAGCAAAAATCCCACATTCTCCTAAACACGTTTGGGCTTGTGAGATTCTCCAGACTGCCCAACTTAGTCTTCTCACATAAGAGAAAAAGTAAGGGTCAGAAACCAAGTTTTCTACTTGCCCCAACTCTGACCCTCTAAGAGAAGAGAATCTATCCCCTTTCTGTGTAGTTTTATTTCTATAAAACTAGGTCAGCCTAATCCCCCAAAATAATTTAGATGTCACCCAGAAGCAGTTAAAATTTCTGCCAAGTGAGAGGAAGAGGTGATGGATGCGTTTCACAACCCAGTGATCATAGCACATCTCAATTCAACACATCTCTCATGCACACACTTGTTATAGAAACGAGTGGGTAACATAACTTGTGGCTGGGTAAAGAGAATGTCTTCTTTCTTACTAAGGAAAAAGACTGCAGGACAAATATCTAAGATTCCTTTATAATATTTTTCTCTTTAGAAAACATTTTCCAATAGCAAAGAGCCTCAGCTTCATTTCAAGCATTATAAAAATAAACACTTTGGGAATATAAAAACAAAGCAAAACAGAACGAATAAAACAGCAGACTCATAGACATTGACTGTTGGTTACCATGGGGAAAGGGTTAGGGCAGGAGGGACGACTTAGGGTAGGCGGGAGGGTGGGTGGAGAGGTTGAGGGGGATGAAGGGGCACAAAAATTCTCAACTGTAATGTAGGCTGGTCACAGGGATAGTAGTACAGCATGGAGAATAAAGTCAATGATTCTGTAACACTGTCCTATGTTGAGATAGTAGCTATATTAGTGGGGGTGAGGATTTAGTAATATTGTTAACTGTTGAACAACTGTGTATACTTGGAACTAATGTAAGAATGTGTATCAATGATAGTTCAATTAAAAAATATATATTAACACTATAAAATATAACTAAAAATACATATATTAACACTATAAAAATATAACTAAGCAAAAACATTAAATGCTAAGTGTTGAGCAGGGATGTGGGGTAATTGGGACCCTTGTACACTGCTGTTAGGAATGGAATGTTATCACTTGTGGAAAACAGTTTGGCAGTTCCTAACAGAATCACCCTGATCTAGCAATTCCACCTCCAGGTATGTCCCCAAAAGAAATGGAAGCAGACACTCATACACCCATGTTCACAGCAGCATTATTCACAATAGCCAGAACAGAACGTGGCAACAACCCAAATGTCCACTGTCAGGTGAGTGAACAAAATGTGATATATGCATACAATGGAATATGACTCAGCCTTCAAAAGGAAGTAAGTTCTGATAATGCTTACCTTAAAATACTGCTTTAAGTAAAACAAGCCAGACACAAAGGACAAATATTACAGGATTCCACTCATACAAGAAGCTATGAGTAGTCAAATCCAGAGACATAAAGTAGAATGGTGCTTGCCAAGGAGGAGGGAGTAATAGGGAGTTATTGTTTAATGCATGTAGAACTTCAGTTTGGGGTTATGAAAGAACTCTGAGGATAGATGTAATGATGGTCACATGACAAAGTGAATGTACTTAATGTCAGGGAACATTTGAAAATGGATAAAATGTTAAATTTTAGGTTATGTATATTTTACAAAATTTTTAAAAATTAAAACTACACCATATAGACACTCCAAGATGCCAAAATCAAAGGCAAATTTTTAAAAATTCTAATACTTAAAAAATTGTTTTTCTAAGATGCCTGTTAAAAATTACCGCTTTCAGGGGAACCCTCCTACACTGCTGGTAGGAATGTAAATTAGTTCAACCATTGTGGAAAGCAGTATGGAGGTTCCTCAAAAAGCTCAAACTACAAATACCATTTGACCCAGGAATTCCACTTCTAGGAATTTACCCTAAGAATGCAGCAGCACAATTTGAAAAAGACAGATGCAGCCCTATGTTTATCGCAGCACTATTTACAACAGCCAAGAAATGGAAACAACATAAGTGTCCATCAGTAGATGAATGGATAAAGAAGATGTGGTACAAATACACAATGGAATATTATTCAGCCATGAGAAGAAAACAAATCCTACCATTTGCAACAACATGGATGGAGCTGGAGGGTATTATGCTCACTGAAATAAGCCAGGCAGACAAAGACAAGTACCAAATGATTTCACTCATATGTGGAGTATAAGAACAAAGGAAAAACTGAAGGAACAAAACAGCAGCAGAATCACAGAACCCAAGAATGGACTAACAGTTACCAAAGGGAAAAGGGACTGGGGAGGATGGGTGGGGAGGGAGGGAGAAGGGCGGGGGAGAAGAAAGGGGGTCTTACGATTAGCATGTATAATGTGGGGTGGGGCACGGGGAGGGCTGTGCAACAGAGAAGACAAGCAGTGATTTTACAGCATCTTATACACTGATGGACAGTGACTAATGGGGTATGTGGGGAGGACTTGGTGAAGTGGGGAGCCTAGTAAACATAATGTTCCTCATGTAATTGTAGATTAATGATACCAAAATAAAAAAAATTACCCCTTTCAATTTAGTTGAATATTTCTGATTTTAGCAAGAGATCAAGTAATCAAATGAACATATTACTATGAAAGGATGACTTTACAAGGGACTGAATGCATGAATGGGAATTTTAAAAACATATCAATGTATTAATTTACTGAAGACACCCAGGTAAACCTTACCTGAAGTCCTAGTAATTCCCCAGCACATGTAGAGCTGAGAGCATGAAAACTTTTGGTGAAAAATGTATGTATATCTTCTCCCTGTTATTAACGATGATCTATTTTCCTAGTATTAAAAACTGAATTAACTCCACCATCTGTTACCATGTCATTTAACTGCTAGGTTAGATTTGGGTTATCAACAAGCAATAAAGTATACATACTCAGGAAATACAACTTTGTAACAAGGATTAATAAAACAGTCAGTGAACAAACAGAAGCAGTTCTATTTCCCAAAACAAGATCTCTAGCCTGAATGGACACAGAAATTAGCAAAAGCAATGTGATATAAGGCAAAAGAATGGTTAAATCACAGAAACTATTTTCTCTAACAGCCTAGGTCCCATCCTTTTCTCTTACATAAATATGGTTAAGTAAATTTTTATTAAAATGTGGCTCAATCCAAATGGACAGCATAGGCATATAATTTTCCCATAACCAAAATATTCACTTAGAATATACTGCCATTATTTATGAAAGTTCTTAATATTTCTTCATAATCTCACTCTTCTTTAATTCTCCAACAAAAGAAAAATGTGCTCTCATTTTATAAATGCAATGATTTGCCAAGTTCTTATAGCCACTATCAGAGCCGGAACATAACATTAAGACAATTTTCTACTGATTGCTATTTCAACTTCTCTCTTTAAATTGCTATAAATCTGCTATGACACCATTCACACTCAATGACTGTTAAGAAATAGGACAGACACTACACCAACAGCCTGTAGGGGTGCCACAGGCCATCAGCTGTCCCATTTAACCACCAGAACTTTTCAGGAGGTGGCATCACAGCACTCTTTTGGAAGAACCCAGGAGGTCACCGAGTCCACTCAGGCATGGTGGGGAAGGACGGATTTGGTTTGGGACTCCCTGCTCTCTAGAAATGGGTGCAAAGGATAGCAAGAGATTCACTCTACTGCTCTTTGCCCATCCCATGAGGTTATTTCCCCAGATGAACAACCTTTAGTCAAGACTATGGAACATTCCCTGCACCCTTACTTGGTTACTTGTTCATTTTAAGTGGTAACATAAATGCATGTGTACCCCCGCCCAGAGAAACTGCTGCCTCTCTCTCCTACTTCTTCCACCATCACACAGTGGCATTAATGACAAACACCAGAGGACACACCAGGCCAGGCTGGTGACATGAGCTTACCAAGCAGGAGGCACAACGCACTGGTCCCCACAGAACCAGCAGCCAGGAAAGCCATGCTGTGAGTTCCTCAGACCACTAACCAACTCCATGGCCCCAGTGGGTCCCTCTTCTATGAATGGAGACACTAAATCAACTGCTTCTATGAAGGCTCCTTTCACCTCTGACCTCTTATGAGCCCTCTCATTTTAATATGAGTTTGATAGACAAAGAAGACATAAACATCTATTCATCATAACCATTGTGCTTTATTGTTCATCTTTTTAATTCACAACACAGTGAAGGAGAAAGTAAAAACCAGAAAAGCAAAATGGAAGGATCCAGGAAGCCTAGGAAAAAGACCTGCAAAGGAGATCGTATTCCATAAACTGCTTGAGTGATTTTAAACTGTGTGTGTTGGTGGGGGAGGGGGCGCACATGTTACCACTAAAAATGAACAAGTAACCAGGACATGATCTTTCGTATCTATCATATCAATACTCAGGTCTCCCAATAAAAGAGGCCACGAAACAAAAAATTTTAAGCAATTAATACGGGACAGTCAGCTCTTCACTCAGAGGAATGCAAAGTTATGTTTGTACCTCTGAATTTCATTAGTAATATTGGAACAAAAAGGAAAATGACCAAAATGATCATATACTCCAAAAAAAAGTAAATACCAAAAGGATGGGCCTTCAAATCTTTTTAAAAACAGAAAAGGACAATCACTGAACTGAGAAAATTCACAGGCAAGCCCATGTTAGACAAGATGACGACTTCAGTATCTGGATTTGTAATATAATGTACTTGCTCCCTCACTGTTTATCTCTGATGCTGTCTTGGTATAAAACAGGGCTGGTATGGGGAGGAAAGGAGATCACTCTTTACAAGGAAGAAGGCAATCATCCAGGGCAGAATGTCAGCAGTCAAGGGAACAACCTGGCAGGTATTCCTCCAAAGATGTTATGCAATACAGCAAGTCAATAGCCTTTGTAACATTTGTATTTAAATTAAGATGAAATGAAATAAAAAATTCAGTTCCTCAGCAGCACTAGCCACATTTCAAGCACTCATGAGCCACAAATTAATGGCTATGGTATTGAATATCACAAATAACATACTCATCATCACAAAAACTACACTGCTGTAGAGATTACACTATGTTGAGTAAACTTAGTGGCACCATGGCAGTAGTTGCAGTAAAAGAATGAGCTAATGAAGTAAAAAGAAAACCAGGGAACATAAGCCAGGATACAGACTGTGACCATCTTCATGTACGCATTCTTCACTGCTGATCTCAATGATTGATTTCTGGTACAAGACTATCCCCACAGAATAAGGAGCAAGGTAGATTTCCTGGGAAAAGGAACACAGAAGTACAGTTTTATGATATGTTAAGGTTATAATGCATCTGAGACATCAGGGACACAGGTTCTCAGGAATTTTAATACAGTGAAATTTCAAAGAGAACTTCCCTCAATTATCAACTAGCATCATCTACCTGCCATATTACACATTCTTACAGAACAAGGTATCATTTATACAGCTGCGAAATAGCCCATCAAATGGACTCACACAATTTCTCTTAACATCTTCATAAGTATGGCTTGTCTTTTTATCTCCACATTTTAAAATTCTTGCTACTGAAATAGATAAATAGCATGAACATCTTCATAGCTCATGACCCACAATGCCAAAATTATTACATTGCTACCAAAAATGTTTAAACATGAAAATTCAACAGTCTCACCAACATTTTGGAGTGTTATGACCTAATCATGATGAATACCCTCATTACTACTAAAATATCTGGAGTTGTTTGGTTATTAGAGACACTTTTCATGGTTTTATTATTTATATTTCTTCTTAAATAACCCATTATCTACTTAAGGTTCTATGTCCATTACTAAACTGATGTCCAATGACAGCACTACAACTACTCTAAAATTGTTAATTATATGGTTGTAGCTAGCGCCTTGTTTGTATATACACATTTTAATTCTGTCTTTTTAAATGCAATACTGATTTTGTTTCAAACAATTCAATTTTCACTTTTTTAACCACATATTTATGACAGTCTGCTCGATCTTGTTTGCATCCCAGGCTTTCCTTCTACCTTAAATTAATCCTTTAGAATTTCTTTCTCATGGCAAACTGCTTTTGTGTACTAAAAATTCTTTATTCTTGGAAGTTGTTTTCAATGGAATAGGTATCTAGGTTTCTTTCAGCACACTGAGATTATTTCCTACTTTTGGCTTCATTGTATTTTGGCTTCCATTGTTGCTAATTCAGAAGTTATTTAGATTTTTTTGCAGGTAATCCCTACTCCACCACTGCTGTTTTTAAGATGTTTTCTTTCTTTGGTTTCCTAGTTTCACCATGGATCTAGATGCAAATTTTTTTTATTCAGCATGTTTGTCAGTCATTGGGCTTCTAGACTAGGGATTGGCATTCAGTTGTGGCAAATTCTCAGCTATGATCTCTTCAGGTTCTGTTCTCTGCCCCATTCTCTATCTCCTGTCCTACCGAGACTCAAATTAAATTTATGTTAGTCCTTAAGCCTCATACCCTTCTGTGTATTTTCTCATTTTTCCTCTCTGAACTAAACTTTATTTCTTCGGATTTATCCTCTTTCACTAATTCTTTCTTCATCTGTGCTTATTCTGTTTATCACCACTGGTTTGTTTGTTTGTTTGTAGGAGAGCAAGGCATAGGTTTTTATTTAAAGATAAAACCAGAGGACAGAGCTCCTGGCTCAAGCCAGGAAGGGACAAGAGTGTCCGGGGGTGGTGCATAGTCTAGGGGATTTATAGGCGGTTGAGAGACAAAGGGCTAGGGATGTACACCTGCTAAGTGGTCCCAAAATGTTTACCTTTGAAGAGACTTTTCTTACTAGTCTTCCTGGTTATTTACAAGAAAGTTATTGCTCTGATTGCCTCCCAGGATAGCAGCTTCCTGGTCTGGGAGCGTATCACTCAAGGCTGCCTGCTTTGCTCCCAAGGTGGACTGAGTTATTATCTATTAAAGAGTATGTTAAGAAACTTACTTTTTAACTAATTGGGTTTTAAAATGCAATCTTATTTTCAAGATGGACTCCTTCCTGTTTTTACTGTTATTTTGGGCTTGCTTGTTAAATTGCCCAGGTGACAAATCACTTGTTAAGGGCTGGAGGAAGAAAAGGAGCACCTGGGTCAAGTCAGAAAAATAAGCTGAGCCCAAAGCAAATCCCACAATGGATTATCTTGCTTTGTTTTTTTCCAGAGGCCCTCAACCTACTCTGTCCTTGTAGCAAAATAAATTTAGCTGCATAACCTTATTATATTATATACTTCTCTCATGGGCCAAGCCTCTCTAATCAGAGTTTGTATTGAGGCCAGGCTTATATACAGATGAGGCACTCCTTTTTCAGGGTTTGGGGATTAAATTGCTCCCATTTCTTCAGAATGCATGCCAGAGGCGTGTCTGGCTTTAAACTTGAAGAGGATGCTCCCATCTCCAAAGTTATCCTGGACGAGCCCCCAAAATGATGCCAGGACTCTTGTTCACGGAGTCCAAGAATGAACTTCACAAACACTCAAGGTAGGAGGAGCAAGGCAGAAGCTTTTATTTAGACATAAAGCAAGAGGACAGACCTCCTGGCTCACATGAGAGGATAAGAGAGTCCCCACCACTGTTTTTTTTGTTATTTTCATTTCTAGAATTTCCCTTTGTTGCTATGTCATATTTCACAATTTCCTACTCATAAAGGCTTTGACGGTTGACATATTTCTTTAAACGTCAACAGGGGTAGTTGTTTTATCGTCTCTGATAATTTAAAAATCTCAAGTCTTAGCAGGTGTGTTTCTGTTGTTTCTGGTGTTTTTCCTCATATTCACAGTACTTGTTCCTGTGTACACCTTAGTATCTTTTACTATGTTCTGGTCACTTCACATTAAAAATTTATTTTGAGGCCTAGGTATGAAAGCAGCTTCCTCCAGGTGTCTGGGAACCCTAGCTGCCTGGGATCACCAGAATCCAAGTCCCAGGCTTCAGGTTCCTTGGCCCATCCAGGGGATGTTCATCCAGAGCATAAATAAGGATACAGGACATCTTATCTCTACAGCACCCTTATCTAATCTGGAGTCGCAGCTTATTGAGGCAAAGGGCCTTCTATTTCACCTCTGAATTTTGTGCAGATTCTGAGCTTCTACTTCTGAGCTTCATACCATAAAGGTTTTCAGAACTCAAGTTAATGCAGTGGAAATGGCAAATGCTTTCAGGGCAAAAGTGAGTCTCACTGAATTCTAACTTTCCTTTTCATATTAGCCCTTCAAAATTCCTCTTATCAACTTTTTTTTATCTTTACAAATTTTGTTTTATAATTTTATTCTTGTTAGTCCCACCAACTCTGGGAACTACACCTTTTATATTCTTTATTCTCTAGAACAATTTCTGAATTAGCCAGAACTATCTTGGATTGCAAGGTTACGAATTACCAAGTAAACCACCTCAAATAAATAAGCAAACTTTTGGTTGTTTAATTATTCAGCCTAAAGGCTGCACTGACTCCACACACAGCTAGATTCCAGAAACACATCTGCTAGGTCTCACTTCTCCTTGAGCAGAAAGATTTTTTTCCCTAAGACAGAAAGGAAAACCACATCTTTACACTTACCACACACCTGTACTGTGATTCCAGAGGATGTAGACTATTTTATCTTCCTACTACTTTTTGCACAAAAGTTCTAGGGGTTTGTGTCAAGCCTATTCCAAACACAATTACTGTGGGTAGTCAGACAAGATTACTCCAGGTAAACAGTGATTAGCAGCCCAGCTAGAACCACAAAGAATAGGAAGGTAGGCAAGTATTCAAAAGGCAAAGCAGGACACTGTTATCAGGAGAAAAGGGATGAAGAATCATGACAGCTACACAAAAATAACAGCTACTTGAGTCTGAGAAGTATCTTCTTTCCCACTTTTTCAATTTTCGTAATTCTTCCATCCTGAATGTTTTCGGATTTCATCTTTTTTGCTTCCCTGATTTGATTTTAATTCTCCTTTCTGAGTTTTAAAGATGAACTCAACTGGCCTGTGGCTGTTTCATTTATCCTTTACCCTAGTCAGCTATTGTTTCAGATGCAGCCCCTGCCTTTTCTCTCTCTGAAAACAGACTCCAGCATTTCTTTTAAATCTTCTGTTTCTCGTTGCAGATCCATTTCAGGGCTTAGGTTTATCTGTGTCCTTACTGTTCTGTTGTACCTCAAAATAAGCAAAATACCACATAAACATTTTTATTTGACCATACTTCTGTTCTTAATTTACTGACCCCAGCTGTTAATGCTGAATGGCAAAATAATAAAAGTTTTATAGTGGATCAGATAGAGCTCTTGAAGATTTTCTCATGTGCCACCATCACTCTTAACAAAAAAATTAAGGTCCTTAATATTTTTATTATGGTGATCTTGAAAATACTATATTTTCAACATATTTCTGCTTCTAATTAAGCTTCAGATCAGAATGGTAAGTGGGGAATGAAGCATAAGTCTGATCTTGTTTACTACATTCATGCCCTAGTTCCTTTTGTTTTATTGTTTTGTCATTTTCAACAGCTTCCCATTTCTATCATACAATCTTAGATCAAGAAGAAAATTCAAGATTTTTTAGTGCAACTTCTTTGTTCCATTATTTGAGAATAAATGAGAAGTCCCCCTACCCAAAACGATTAACTGTCTTGCTAAGGTCATACAGACAGTTAATTTTATAATAAGCAATTAGAATCTGTATCTCCAAATTCCAAATTACTTCTTTCATGCACCATAATCATCAACGAAATGCAGATCATAAAAAGAAAAAGAACCTATGGTAAATCATTATACAGTGATTAGAACTGTAATACTAAGCAATCTTTATGCGGGCAGTAAGTTAACTGCCACTCATCACGAACTGAAGCAAAAGTGTATCTTTTTTGTCCATAACTCAAAAGATTACAGTGGACATAAAGACATACTTAACAAATTAATGTAAGTCATATTCTCTGAAGATAATGAAGGTTTTGGGTCAAAGAAAAAATATGAATGAGTTACAAACATACACATTAACATGCACAAAATGTGGACAGGCACATCTGCCAAACATCCTTTAACAATGATAAACAGCCATGAGTGTTGAATTTAAACAATTTAACTTGGTAAAATTTTAGTAAAACCCAAGACCAACTCTCAAAAATAGACTTAAACTGACCAAAACATTATTTCATTTTATTCTCAAAAAATGTTTCACAATTTTATTCAGACTGCTAGTTACCTCATTTTCTTTACAGTAAGCAATTAAGATCTACCCCGTACATTTACTTAATGTACAGTGAAATGAACTTCAATATTGCAAAAATCAGTAACTTTCCTAACTCACTTTTTCTCTACTAGAGCCATAATCACTAAACCCTAGGCACTTGGATGAATTAAAACTAAGAAAACCCTATCATCTCCATAAATGCTGAAAAAAAACTAAGAAAACCTTTTAAATTAGCTGAAATATCCACCTCTAGGATACAGTCCATGGAAACCTTAAGACAGATTGAGGGCAGGTAATATTTGATTCTGTAATTACTCCACAACCTTTTACCAGGAAGATCCTCCATCCAAACTGAAGTTACTGATCTCTACTACAAAAAATGCAGCGTGACTTTCCTATGTTATGGAGGTTTTTTTCTGGGCCAGGATTTAAGATGCTACCTCCCTTCATTTTTTTGTGTGTCTTCCAGTTGTCTCCAGGCTTTGAGATCTAATCCCAGGTTATTTTTTTGGATATGAGGTAAAACTCAAATTTACCAATTCATTTTATTAAGAGCCACTAAAGCCAAGTTTCAACATAATAAATGACTAAAGGTGCCATCATAATCTTAAATATACACACTAATATCTTTAGCAAGAAGTATAAAGTTTAAGTTCAAGTATCTCTTAGGGAAAAAGTAAAATGGGATTCAAACTGTTAAAAAATAAACATTTTTATAAAAGAAAGTAATTTCTTCCAAATGATGAGTACTAAGGAAAAGTTAGAATTCATCATCTAAGCCACTACACATTTTGTCAAAGATGGTGCCTAAAACAAATAGGAAGGATCTAACAGTTAAATTGGCTGACTTCATCCTTAACAACATTCGATCACATTAAAATTGGTTCAGGTTATCATGTAATACTATATTCTGGCAATCTTTTAGACTGCCTAAATCTTTCTACCTCTGAAACTGATGGTAATTATTACCCCATTCTACCTGTAATAACTAATCACTAAAAACTAAAGAATCTGTTCTGCACGAGAAGAATCTTATTCATCCCTAAAATGTCAGTATACATTTAGTTCAGTTTGGATTATAAACACAGAATTTATAAATGTCTCAACACTTTTTCCAACATACTACCATCTGTTCTAATTATGTCCACATAGTAGCTTCTATAGAAAATATGTTTAAGATAATTCAATGGCCCTATTGTCTTATGAATGATACCAAATAAATTAACTTGGTATCTTAATGTGTTTATTACAAAAGAAGGACATTTGCCTAACACATTTGATGCAGCACACCTTTTTTAAACACCAGAACTGCTGACAACTTGGAAAACAACGTGTATTTCCCAAAATCACAGGATTACTAAGTAGAATCTAATCCATATCTGACTGCTCTTATTCCCCATGTCCTTTCAAACCACACCAAACGCTGCAAAACTTAATCTTTTGATATTTTTAAAATTCTACCATTCACAGTATTTAATTTTCAGAAAAACACTAAGTTTTTATGGACTTAGATAACAACTACAATGGTATTAAGTCCATGAACTATCTTCATCCCTAGAAAATAAAACAAAAATTCCCAGCCTCAAGAGAAAAAAATTCCTCAATTCCAAAAAGAGGTATTTTTCATCACCCTAAGTATTGCCACATAAAATACTTAACAAAGTTAAACACAGAGCACACCACCGTACCAGGTAATCAAAGTTAATACTAGTCACAGGACAAAGGGACATCATGTTTCATACCCAACAGAATGCACTGAGAACACTGATATTCCTGCCCCAAATGCACTGCACAGACCCGCTATGAGAGAGACAGTCTATAAAATGACTGACCTGCAATCTACAAAAAGATCAAGGGCATGAAACTCAGACTGAGGAACTGTTCTCAAGTACATTAGAGAGAAAACTGAGTGAAATGTGATCCTGGATCAATAATGTGACATTTGGCATAACATGAATGGGGTTTCGGGGTGAAGGAGGTTTAGGAAATTTATTTGCTATTCCTATAACTCTTCTAAGTTTAAAAGTGTTTCAAAGTAACTCTTAAAGCATTAAGTACATATTTGGTAAGCTAATTAAAATTTCTCCAATTTTTCTTGGGTGCTTGACTCTTGATGCTTTTCCTGTCACAGGTGGCAACACTAGACATGGGAGAAGAAAAAGGATGTTAAACAGTAAATTACAGATGACAATTTGTCTCTCTGACCTAAATAAACCAGAAACAGGCTGTTTTTTTCTTTCCTTCAGAATTTTAAGGAGGGAGTGACTGAAATGCATTAAGTAAATATATCCACAAATGTAAACAACACACACTTCATGTAGAGATCATCAAGTAAAACCTATGATGACCCGGTAAATCAGGGTCTTTGAATCTGGATGTGTTATTGACTCTAAGTCTGTAACCTGGGGTTGGAGTAGCAGAATCCTCTCATCCAGGTATCAAAACAGTGCCTTCCACACCATGTGCACTCAGAACATTTGCTGAACTCAAGAATGAATACTAAGCTCATTTTTTCTCCCAAAACTAGAATTTAGTCACACCGAATGCCACCAAATAGCAGATCACTGGCTACAATGTGTAATGTAAGTCAGAATGTGTAATTAGTAATTTTACCCCAGGTAATTCTACATGATTTTTCAACCATGTAGACACACATACAGGTAAGATTAATAGACAGTGCTCCTCAAATTTATCAGCTAACATTATTAGCTGTGCTTAAACTATTGTGACAACTGGGAATTGGTACACATGTAGTTAAGAGCATGGGCTCTGAATCTGACCTCCTACGATTATATTAAAACTGTCCCTTACCATGGTTTTTTGGATTAGTTAGGGTCTCAAAACCTCATTATCCTCAACTTCAAAACAGGAATTCTAACAGTGCCTATATACCTTAGGACACAGGATTGACATGAGGATTAAATTTAATGTAAGTAGTGCTTAGAACAGTAAATGCATAACAAACTCTCAAGAAATATTACTAGTTATTGTCACTGGAATTCTTGACCAACTCTCCCATTGCACCCCACTATCCCAATTTTGACATATCCTCCAATAGGAAGCTTGCTACTTTTAAGTTAACAATTGCAGTTACTAGCCTAGTTAAAATTAATCCTTTTAATGAATCTAAATCAGTCTCTGTCACTTCCACCTCCTAAAAGAGCCTTCCTTGTTCTAAGAATGAGATCTTTGAATACACTGTGCTCCCTCCACAATTCTCTTCTTGCAACCAAGCACTCCCCCAATTTGTCCCATATTTACCTGTAACATAGTTTCCAACACATTCCTCAGCTGCACCATCCTCAAGGTATTCTCTAGTTGGTCCAGGCAATGTCTCAGAACTGAACATAACATTTGGGGTAAGATCAATTCACCACAGCACACACTAGGACCATAACTCCTAGAATTTCATTATGCTTGTCTATTAAACCAGAACAGTATTTTAATTCACATTCCAAGAGTTTATCTCTTATAAAATAACCTGTTATTTTTCAAAGGAGTAAGCTAGGTTGGTGTTTCTCTCAGAGGTTGTTCCACATTTAACAATGAAGTATCAACTACACTGATGGACAGCGACTGCAATAGGGTATTGGCAGGGGATGACTAGATAATATGGGTGAATGTAGTAACCTCATTGTTTTTCTTGTGAAACCTTCATAAGAGTGTGTATCAATGATACCTTAATAAGAGTGTATATCAATGATACCTTAATTTAAAAAAAAGAAAAAAAATGAAATATCAAAATTTATATTGTTAACATATATATTTAACATATACACTTCAGCAGACAGATGAAGAGCCAAAAGCTCGTTTTATTTTAGCTCACTTAACTTTCATTAATTTTCAGAAATGATGTGTAATGGCCATTGCTTAGAAATAAAATTAGAAATCCCTAAGACACACCTTTGATCAAAACTGATTTTTAAGTCAAGGCTTAAAAGTTTTCCAATTAGGCTGTGCTCACATTTTCAGATACTAAATTTGTAATTTCTATCTGCTGAAATAAAGCTGGTAATTATGTCAGGAAAAAGCAGGTAATCGAGCTCTCAAGAAGAAACAAAACACATTTGAAGGGTTAAGATCTGAAATGATCTATGATCATGTCATATTTATATTTAAAACTTCCTACCCTCTCCACCCCATTTCAAAAAAAAATGTTGATACAAACAAAAGAACTAATTCTTTTTTTTTAAGCCAGGTGAAAGGAACAATGATGAAATACACAAACGCCGGAAAATGATGAAATACACAAACGCCAGGAAAGAAGATCAGCCCCTGGTAGGCCACAAGTTCAATTCTTAATTTCACAGGAGCCAAAACAATGCCCTTGAAAAACAAACAAAAAACCCTTGTTGGCTACTCAGGAAGACTCAACTTGGCACTACAGTTTAAGAGAAAATTTTCACAAATATATTAATTATACTTTTAAATCAACAGTCCAGATTTTTGACAAGCAGCAGCTTCCTTTGCCAATGTACAAAGAATGTGTCCCTTTCACCTTACTCCAGATTTAAAAATCATTTGGTATTGGAAAAGCTGGATCGCTTATTCTTTTTCTAACTTTGTATAAATGGGAAGAGGAAATGAAAATCAAGTAAAATCAAGTAACTATGATCTAACAAGTCTATCTGTATTTTTTTTAAATATACTGCTCACAGACAGCAGATAACAGCAAAGCTACTATGAACACCACCTTTGGAATCAGGAATTCAAGTTCTTGCTCCAATACTAGAGATGGTTGACCTTGGGATTCTGTAATCCCAAAGCTACCAGTCAGGAAAAAGACAACATGTGTTCTGACCTCACAAGGTTGTTATCGAATGTACACAAATACCTAACAGTGTTTCATACAAATATTCTGTACATTAAGCATCTAAAAATTTACATTTTATTAAAATAAAATTTTAAATACATATGTATCTATTTCTTTACACATAAACTCTCCAAATCCAAGTCTTAATGAAAAATTCCCAAGTAACTGTTCTAATTACCACAGCTAAATAAAATAACCTGTTTTCTGATGAGGCAGGAAAATTAATCAGAAAAAGTATCAAAATAAGTCACTGCCTTCCCCCCCATTTGTTATTTATTTTAAAGCATGTATGTGCAAGCAGGAAAACTAGTTTATATCAAATGCATTCTTCAAACATCATGTGTTAAAATTTAAGTTAAAAAAGTAACCTTACTCCAAATACCTAGAAAAGTAAGCTAGACTATAAGTATACAAAACTAAAGATTTTTTATCCCATAGCTCTCACCAAACAACACTTGCTCATACAGTTTTATCTTCCAAGAAACAGATTGTGTTCTGGGGGCCTCACCTAATACCTAACCCACCAAAAAGGCCCTCAGTATGTTGGCTAAGTGGATAAATGAGTACTCTTCCAAATGTGATAAAGGATCCCAGTTTTTCCAAAGCTTACAATATAGATGAATAATGGACAATAACTCAGAAGCTCATTTTGCTATAAGGAAACGTTTTTTCCTTCAAATAAGGCTACAAAATAAAGGAAAAAATTATGAAATAAGTAAGACTCAAAAAGTGAATACCTAATTGTGTAAAATGACTAAACTACTCCATTGTTTTGTAACAAATCCTAGAAAAATTACTCTGAAAGCTTTATGGAGATTATCACCACAACAAAAATACATAATGAGAAAATAATTTTCAATTTATTATAAAAAATACTATCATCTCTAAGAACTATGTATGCAAATGGCACCAAACACACACAGGGATTCTCAAAAGGTGGCAACCTATACAATCAGAATCTTCACAGCTGTCTAGCCAGGGTTCATATTAACCAAATTCCCTACATAGGATCAAACTTTTCACTCCTCTCTGCTTCTACAAATACCATAATATAATCATATACAGCAGTTCAAAAAATTATTTCCTTTGCAATGGTGTATAACAAAAACTTCAGAGATCCAAAAATCTGTAAGGATTAAGAAGGAAATTCCTACACCTGCTACAAAATGGATGAACCTCAAGGACATTATGCCGAGAAAAGCCACACATAAAATTATAAATATTATGATTCCACTTATATGACATATACCTAAAATTGGCAAATTCATAGAGACAAAAAGTAGATTAAAAATTACATGGGACTAGGGGGAGACAGGAATGTGGAGTTATTGCCTAATAGATTCAGAGTTCCCATTTGGGGTGATAAGACAGATTTTAGAAATAGTGGTGGGAATTGTATAGCACTGTGAATGTAATTAACACCTCTGAAGTAAAAATGCTTAAAATGCTAAAAATGCTTACATGGCAAAAAAAGAAAGGAAAACAATAGGAGGAAGAAGTATAGCTAATGGATCTCCTTGTACCCCTTTGCCAATTTCCAACTAATTTCAGAACTGGGGTCAATTTCTCTGTGCTTTCCTCAGGTATAAAATAGACGTAATACATGCTGTCATCAGCCTTCATCAGATTATTTCGCAAACAAAATAATGTAACTTCAAATATTCTAATGTCTGAGGCCAAGACCACTTAAATTAGTAAATTTTAGTTCAGATCCAAATTTTGGTCTGGACACCTCACCTATAAAGGTCTATTAACATTTGTTATTGTCAATAGTAAAAGCTTTATCTAATGTAACAAATTCTGAACAATATTCAAGTTTTCACAAATCAAGTTTCATCAATCAAACTGTCAATTTTTAATAAAAACATTTAAGTGAGTAGGGCCTGGCCACAAGTAAGCTAGCTAAGATTTTCTTACCTCCTTTAATTGCCCTATGAAAGCAAAGAAATTGGAATTACTCTTCAACTTCTTTATTAGTTTTATCTCAAATATACCAACATCCCCAGTGGGGAAAAAGGCACCACCTCTAAAATTTATGAGAGCTGAGGACAGAAAATAAGTGAATTTATGTGTAGGGGAACCAGTTTCAGAAGACTATTTTTCATATAAACTCACTATTCACAAGGTAGACATCATTAGTCTCCGTCAGACAAATTTTTAAGTTCTGCCTACTAACCAGGGCTCATTTTAACCAAATACCTAAATAGAACCAAACTCTGCACTCCTTTCTGTTTCCACAATTATACCATAATATAATCACATACAGCACTTCCAGAGGAAAAAAAAAATTTCCTTTGCAATACTACATAAACTAAACAATCTCACAGTCTCAAGGGAAAAATCCCAGGAAGAAGTCCTTGCCCTCACAGAGCTTATATTTTCAATAGTTTGTGGAGACTAACCTTGTAGTCAATATCACTAGTAAAATTCTTATTTCCTTCGAAAATTCAATTTCCCAGAAGTAGTAAACAGTATTTATTAAATGCTTACTGCACGCCAAATACCATTCCATACACTTGAACTCATCCAATCTTCACAACCTACAAGAGAATAGGTTCTAATTATCGTCATCCCCTTTTTAAAAATAGGGAAACTGAGGGAAAAATGTGAAGTTAATTGTCCGAGGTAACAGCCGGAAGTGTCTCAAGCCACGATTTGAATCTGGCAATCTGACTTCAGAACCCGTGTCTATACCTAATAAGCCTTACTCCCTCTATTATAAATTCATTTTGCCTCTCAAGTTACCCTTTTTAAATAAACAATTCTTTAAAAATTTTTAGTTTCTAATCAAGTTACAAACAAGGACCAACGAGTCAATCCTCCATCAACTCTCGACAATCGCTGGCTACAGACCAAACTTTCTCTTACTTTCCTACTAAGCCAGAGTGGGAAAAAGCAGAGCAGTGCCAGAAACAAAAAAGACATTAAGACAAGAACTGCAGAAAGGAGGAAAAAAGAAAACAAAAGACAGCAACAGGAAAACTGCAATGGTGAGAGCTCCAGTAAAGGACAGAAGAGAGGAAATGGTCAAGGAAGAAAGAGGAAAGAATGGAGAATTAGGAGTATCATGACAATACCATCAGCACTTCTGATCATTTATCCACAACTTTTCCAGTATACATACATCCTCTAAAATATTAACTCTTAATTTTATTCCCCCAAGCAGGGAGCCTCAGCTATGTTTTGGTTAACAGAATATTCTCTTCAAATTGCTTATGCTGACATTTTAAGCCCACAGATCACAAGGAATCTCAACTCCATAATTACAATGAACTAATTGCATTTCCAACTTTGTTATTAAAAAAGAGTAAGCTTAGCCCAAATAAATGCATATAATTTATGAAAAAAATGCTACCAATGTTCTCAGTGAATTGCTATTAATAAAATTCTGCACAGCTTATCTTTCAGGTAAATTGTCTCTAACACATTTCTCAAAGTAAAATACTGTTCTCCAAGTATTACTTCTCAAACAACTCTCCAAACAATTGCTTTCCTTTATACAATCATAAAACTCACTTATCAGCATCTGTTTAAGCCAGTGATTAAGACAATTTCAGATTAATTATACTACAAATTATGAAGATTGCAGTATTAAGACTCATGCTTTCGATGAAGAATGAAACAGAACTGAATTAGGTAGAATGCAATGCAAACAGGTAGTCACCAGAAAGTGACTTAAGGATTTAGTAATTTTTCAGTGTTTTATTTACTACTCATTTAGATGATACCCTGCAGCGGAGACCTTGTCTCTCCTGTGTTTTGGAACACATCATCCATTACCAAAAATAATGGAAATCTAACTGTAAACTAGCTGCTTCTACTACTTTTAAGTTTACTTTCCCCAGAAGTAACCCCATTATTTAAAAAAAAAGCCTTGTTTCTCAACACTTGTGCCCTAAGAAAAGGAACCCCAAGGCCTACATTTTAACAAAATCTTTGTGACCTTGTTCTTAAAAGCAAGCCAAATCACTGGAGTTGGGGGGCGGGAATCCGGAGCTCTGGCTGCTCAGGGCCCCTCACACTCCCACCTCTCCACCCCCCCACCCCACCTCCACCCCGCAAACCTTGTCCCAACGTCAAGCTCAGGCCCTATTCATCCCTTCCGGGTTCCCACTTTGACTTTACGTGGTGAGGAAGGACTATTTCACTCATCTCTAGATGACTGAGGAGATAATAAATGTCTGGGCCCTGAATGAATAAATGGGGGGAGCCAAGATTATTTAGATTTTTAATTTTTTTTCTGTACTTACGTCCATGGCTCCTTTTAAAACTGGAGACTTAATTTGTATCCATGGCTAACAAAACCGTAACTCTCATATCAGTTTTCCGAGCAATCTATATAGTAAGCAATCCAAAGTTATTTTGGTTAACACGCAGAATAAATTTCCCTCACTTACAACTTAATTTTCCCCTCGGTGAAATTACATCGAGCAGCTGGCAGCACGGCAGCACAGCAGCACGAGCAGCGCCTGGAAAGTGGTTAGAAATACAAATAATCAGCCCCACCCACACCTGAGAATCAAAACGTCCAGGGTGGGACCCAAGCGCCTGTGTTTTAACACTCGGCCCTACCGTGGCTGCTGATGCTCACTGCAGTTTGAAAACCAATGACTTACAGGTTAACAGTCACACACCGAGGTTCAAACCCTGAAGTCAAGGTTTACTCTGCTGCGTAATCAAGAATAACTTTACCCAGACTCTCTAGGCTTGTTCCTCATCTATACAACGGAATTACGGGATTGTTCTGAAAAGTGAATAGGAAAATATGTGTGAAGTGCTTAAAAGCGATGCCGGGTATAGAAACAGTCAAATGTTAGCTGTTGCTACTATTACATACAACGCACTCTGACAGTTGTAGACTGAAAGAGGGAGACAAACTCGGAAAAGGCTTAGTGAATTAATCCCTACCCTTCCAGGAGTTTAATACCTAGTGACTAGGGCAGACATGTGTACCCGAGGCAGAACCAAACACCTCTAGAAGAAATAAAGACGCCCTCTTAGGAGGGGCAAACAAGTTGATTAAGAAACAACAAATTTTGGCTGAACCACCTAAGAAACAGAATTAAAGAAGTGATTGCATAAGCGCAATAAAGTTCCACAGCCTGAAGAGAAGAAAAAGTCATTCCAGCCTAAAGGCGTGAGATCCCAAGACGGCGAAATCTGAAGCGCAAGGCAGGTGATCTCAGCGTCTGGAGATCTGACACCGCAAAAACACGTAGTTATTTAAACAAAAATCAGTCCCCTCGCATCACAGGCCTTAGCTTCGGGAAAAGGTCCGGCCTCCTCAGGGCACTCGAACGCACACTCTGCTTTGCAAACTAACTTCCGTTTTGTTTCCCAACACCCAAAGCCTTTTATGTCCAGTGGCCTATCAAGCCATTGTCTGCGGCAAAGTTGAACGCAGAGAGATAAGTCTGCACGGGCCCCGGAGTGAGCACTACTCCAACAGGACCCGACGGCTAAACATTCTCAGCCAGATAGTGGCGCAACACCGTAACATTAAAAAGACACAACTTGGGTGAGCAAAAGTGGGAGGGGAAGGGAAAGAGGACAGTTTTTTTGTCTTCCTCCCCTGAATCTCCATCTGGGTGCTGCCGACTCCAGACGGCTTATTTCCATGGCCTGAAGGCTGAGGTTTTCCTTCCGGTCATTGTGCTTATTTCCCCCAAAGAACAGGCCCCGGGAGGCCAGCGCGCCAGCCCGACCGGGACAAAGCCCACTCGGGGTTCCACCTGGGAGCCGGCAGGGGCGGGGCGAGGCGGGCCGGGAGGCACACCCCGACCGACCCGCGCCCGCCCGCAGTTACCAGGCAGCACGGCACCGCCCCCGCCACCCGCCGGCCAATCCGGCGCATCTGCTGCCTGGGCGCACAAGCCCCGGAGACACCAGGCCGAGCGCGACCCCACGGCTCGAGCCTGGCACCGCGCGCGCACCCGCACCGTCCGAGCCGGCCAATCAGCGGCCGGGCATGCGCAGCCTGCAGCCTCGCTCGCGCGCGGGCCTCACGCGTGAGGCCCCCCCCACGCGGCACAAGCGCGCGCACCCCTCCCCCACGCGCACCCAGGCGCGCGCATGCAACTGTCGTCCCCCGCGACCGCGTCTGCTTCTGCCCCACCCCCAACGCCGGCAGCCCGAGCAGGGGGTACCCGGGGTGCGCCCACGCGGCCGCCAACAGCCCCCGACTCCAGGCCCTGCAGGTCCCGGAGGGGGGAGTCTCAAAGACCCTACTCGTGATGGCAGCGGGGGCGGGGGCCAGGGATGAGGCGACAGGGACTCACCCGAGTGCAGCCGCCTCCAGGCAGCGCCGGGGCCGGGGGTGCCGAAGGGAAGCGAGTGTGAACCGCGCGCGAGCTGCGGCAGCGGTGGAACAGCCTCGGGCTGAGGCAAGCTAGCGAGCGGGCAGGAGGTGAGAGGGCGAGGGGCCCGGGCGTCTCGGCCGAGCTCCTGTCACCGCCGCATGGCCGCCCCGGCAAGGCCTCGTTCAGCACCTAGATGCGATCACAGGGGACCGAGGGAGAGGCCAGGGTAACCGTGGCAGGCAGGCAGACACGGCTAGAGAGCGCGTGCGGGGAAGCGGGGGGGCGATTGGTGGCCCCTTTTCTCTCCTCTCCGAGCTCTTCTCTCTCACCCTCCACCTCCTCCTTTTTTTTTTTTTTTTTTTGTTCTCCAAGTCGCGTTGCGCGTGCGCGCCGGCAGCGCCGCCCAGCGGGAGTTGTAGTTTCTGATTCGTTCCCACAAACGCGACGGCGGGGGCGGTGGACTACGACTCCCAGGAAGCTTCGCGCGGACGAGCTCCCAACCCGGGGACGCGGCTAGCACGGCGCCCGTCCCTCTCCGGCAAGGACTGTCAATGGAGGCGCGGGTGGTGGGAGCAAGAACATGGCTGCACCTGGGGCCTGCGCGGCCGCCGGGGTGGGGGAGGGGAGTCGGGGCGCAAATCCAGGCCAGAGGTAGCTGCACCCTGCTCCCTTCCGCGCTCCTGCCGGCCTCCGGCACTGTCCAAGACTCGCACTTAGTCTTGCACCCGAGATTCCCTGCATATTGCGAGGCCGGAACACGGCAAAAGCCGGCGAACCCTAGGCCGGCCGGCCGCCCTCCGTACTCCTCTCCTCCAAAAGAAACTTCCTCCACCCTGCACCACCCTCCGGAACACAAAGAACTTCTCTTAGTTTTGAAAGCTTGCCTCAAGCGGCCAAAGGAGACAGGCGCCCCAACTTTGGACGGGCGAGGGGAGGGGGCTCTAATGTTTGTATATACCGATTTATGAGGCTTTCCTGAGGAAAAGCCATGGAGTGGGAGGGGACAACCTAATTTGTATCCCGTTTTGTTCTGTCAGCAGCTGATCGATTTTACTCAAACTCCTCCCCCGGTTATTTTTTGCTTCTCAATTTTAATTAGTTCGTGAATTTCGGGAATGATGAAACATTACTGTTCACCCAAGTTAAACTCAAAGTTAAAAAAAAAAACTAGAGATCAGGGATTTTGATGTTTACGTAAAGCACAAAATCAAGTGATTCTGTGATTTTTCTCCCCACCGGAGATTCGGGTCACACCAGCCGTCGTCCCCCTCCCCTCCTCCTCGGTAGGTGGCGACCACGGCGCTTTTTCCAGCCTTTGTCGCTCGCAAAAAACTTTCCGAGCAGCCAGTCTTTTGATGTAGGTCCAAAGCCTTCTCTTTGAATTTTGGTTCACGTATTGGTGGTGTTCCCCATCTTCTCTCTTTTATAGACCGCCCCCATCTAGAAAGCCTTTCGGATTTCCATGTTGGATTTCTTTAAAATAAAGGGAGAATTAAAAGATACCTGAGGAAGCAATCATTCCAGAAGACAACGCATTTTTATGATTTCACCCTACAATCCCTTACAGGCATTTTGTCCTCGCCTAATTCGATTTTGCCTCCCCTTTCGTCAAGTCTCTCCAAGACGTTTAGTTTTCTTATGAATAGTTTTCTTTCTGCAGTCGTATTTAGCACTGGAATATTTAATTCCGTATTTCCAGTACAACTGACGTATATTAAGGAACTAACGTGACTCGAGAGACGCCTACAACTCAGCTGGTAAAAAGCAGCCAGCCTAAAGCAGCAGTCAGATGCTTGTGGGCCTCAATAAGTATGTTCTACCGCGGGACCGAAGTCCTGGGTGGTTTCTTCAGGAGACTAGGTTTGAGGACAGCGAAGGGAAGATTCACTCACTGCCTGTGGTGGAGTCATGGAGTAGCATAGCATTGGGAAGGTGCTGGAAAGTCAGGTGGCAAGGCAAAAGTTCGTATTGTCAGGATTATGCTGACATCATTAAAAACTTGTTAGGGAGATAGTCCCCTTGCTTCTGTGAATTTGCTTAACACTTCAGAGTGGAATTTTGCTGCTGCTTCATGAACAACACCAACTTCTTTGAGTCTGAAGCAGTTCCTAAAATTGCTAAATCCTACAGCAGTTCCTAAAACTACAGCTGGCTTTGACTTGCCGCTAGACAGAAAGCTGCCCCATTTGGGACAATGAACAGTGTGCGGAATGGTATGTGGTTTGGACAGTGGAGGTCAAGCTTTTTTCTCAGCTTACTGCTCTTGATGTGTGTAATCCTCAAATTTACGTCTCACAGTCATAAAAATGATGCTTTTTCAGTCCTCCTTAAGGCCTGGCTCACCACCTTGGTCATTGTTGATACACTTGTTGCTATGTGTTAGTCAGTTTCTCCCTCACCTTATTGGTACAGATGCTATGTTAACTACATGCCACTGTGGATACCATCTCTAGCACAGCCAGTTGTTTTTCCCACAAAGGACTGGATTGCTGTTTTCTTTGAATTGAGCAACAAATGAAAGAAAAATCTATTTGTACTTAGGAGTGATGTAGTATGCACTCTCCCTTTGTTTACATCACACTCAACTTACTTTGTTTAGAATTACATTCAGCATAACAAGTTATGT
The DNA here is from genome assembly GCF_040802235.1 of Manis javanica. Classification (NCBI taxonomy): domain Eukaryota; kingdom Metazoa; phylum Chordata; class Mammalia; order Pholidota; family Manidae; genus Manis; species Manis javanica. Next base: position 36,690,137 of record NC_133165.1, on the reverse strand, counting down.
GTACCAAACTAAGATTGCAGGAAGAGCAGATTCACAGCTCTTGACTCATGCTCACTTAAGACGTAAGTGCACAGAAGCCAACAGTTGGCAGAATCGTTCATATTATTTATTTCAAATATTTCTCTTTTTTAACATTTAACCTAATATATGCAGTCCTGCAGATGAGTGTCCATATAATAAGACACTTCCATTCTACTGTATGCTTGTGGTAGACAAAAGTCAAGTCAAATGGGCCTCGACCAGGCTAGAGAGAGCTCTAGACCAAGTATGAACTCATACACCAACTCAAATGCCTTTTCACATAGACTCTGAGCTCCCAGCCTTGCTGACTGCTTTTAGATAGCAAGTGAGGTGGTAATGTCTGAATATCTTCACCAGTCCTAAAGACTAATTACCTTCTCCTTGGGTTTTTAATACTTGGTATCAAGAGTCTGACCTCTCCGCTATGATGGGACCACCCATGCTGACAGAACCATGCTCACACCAGTTGGTCAAGGTCACCAGTGGTCAAGGTCACGATTGAGAGATCTTTTAGCTCTCAACTGAATCCCAACTGAATAATCTTTTTGTGACTGTAGTATATTTTAGGTTTCCTAAAACTATAATTCTAGGAAAAGTTGAGATACTCTTGACACATCCATTTTTCACAACACATCCAGTCTTTTAGTGAATACAGGGGCCTTTTTTTCCCATAACTCTAATGCAGGCCCAATATCTTCCAGGTCCCAATTTTTTGGTTTTTTTCATTACAGTACACATAATGCAGCATATAGAGACAATGGTATGTAAAATACGTTTCATCTGTAAGGTAGCAATTTGATCTTTTAATGTTCCCAGGTAGGATTTACACACCAGATCACATGGGTAGTGCTTCAGTGATATCTTTAGTTAGGTGGGAGTCTGCACTCCAGCAGATAAGACCTTTGTTATTGCAAGGATGCTTTTAGAACTGATTATAAAACACTGTTTTTGAAGGTTTTTTTGTTTGAATAATTTAAATACTTAGAATGCTGGATAAATGACCTTTTACAGAACCATTCCAAAGCTGGAAAGAAACTAAATCCAAGTTATAATTTATTCATAATAATTAATAATGTAAATATGATCTAAATAGACCCTCCAGCTCTTGCCATGCCTTTTGTACAAACATCTGCCCTATGCAAAAAACCTACCATCCGGGCAAAGTCCATTGAAATAAAGTTTTATTTATTGGGTTAACAGGATTTAGATGAATGCTATCAATTATATACCATTATGTTAATATTCCTGTAACAGTTGTGCAACTTTATTTTTTAAAAATAAACTATAGTATTTTTTTCTGCCTCCCTCAGGGATTTGGGGGAATCAGAGGATATGTAAATGAAAATACTTTATAAACTCTTAGTTAAGTGTATATAAATTAATATTAGATGGTGTAATTTAGCATTCAAAACACTGTTTTAAAGTACAGACAAAATCTGATCAGTCAGCAGCCATCAACACTGAGACAAGACCTGCCATCAGTGAAAAAGATCATGACTTGCTGAAAGTTCAGATGTTGGTTAGCATTTTTGAGCAATATTTTTAAATTAAAAATACAGAAAGACAAATGTCCATGTTTTTTTTCTAGGTAAAGAAATATATTGCTCATTTAGAAATGCTTTAGATTCTAATGCTTGAGAAAATATGCTTACAGAGACTAATACTTATCATTGGATTAAGTTGAACTTGTCCTATATGACTGATCAGGTGATACAACTTGGTTCAACTTGTAAGGAGGACATCCTTTCAGAATACACCTCTGTCAAAAATACTGTAGAGTACTCAAACTTTTGAGTGTAAAATTGAATTAAAGAAAGTTACTTCCAAATAAAATGCATAATCTACAGCTTTGCAACATATTCACAAAATCAAGAGAAAGAAAATCTAGGTTGAATGCTGAAAACAAGTATCTCCATTCCTTCCTTTCTGTCTCTTTTTGTTTCTAGTATCAATGTGATTGTCCATTTTTGTTATTCTTTTTCTTTGAATTTTCCAAGCCTTTCCTCTCTTTCTGATTAATCATAACCTTTTTAACCCCCTTCAAGCCCTTGTGTTTATGATAATGAAGGTCGATACACTTGGAAAATTTTTGATCTAAGAATTAAAGCAATTTTGAACAATGGATTAGAGGGGAAAAAAGAAGCCAGTAATAACTATGATGTTCCAATGTGAAATTAGCCCACCATCAGTGAGTCAAGTACTTTTGTTTACCCAGCAATGGGAATATGTTTAATCATCTGCTGCCTTTCCCCTGAACCCAGGAAGTGGGCTGGCCAGCCTCTGGGTTATATCTTGGGCCTTAGACTGACTTCATTCCAGCAAACTGTGCTGTTCAATCCCAAATAAACTCAGGTTGGCACTAATGGGGAAGGTGAGGGGTACATAAGCAACTGGAAAGAATCTGAGCACCTATTAAATTCTGTAAAGCCTGAGAAACTGTCCTCCAGATATGTATAAGGACTAGCATTTATTGAACATTCCTTCGATGTTGTATGCTATGCTCAACACTTAACAGATTTATCTCACTGCATGCTGACAACAATCCCCTGTGGTAGGTGCTTATAACATCACCATATGCTAAAAAGGCTCAGAGAGGTTAAGTTACTTAGCCAAGGATGCACAGATGGCAAAATCCACATTCTAATCTTAAATCAGACTACATTCAAGCCTGAATTCTTAACCTCTGCTGGCTATTTGTTCCAGGCAGATAAGATAAGTGAGCTGAATACAAGGTACACTCAGGTAAATTGCATGAGGTAGTACAGTAAGTTTGGCGATTGAAGCAGGTAATTTTTTGTGGAGGGTGCATTTGCAATGAGTATTAAAGGTGGGATGGAATTTTCTTAAATAATATGAATATGGTTTTAAAAGGGTAGGAGACTCTCTTAGCATTCTGACCAAAGACCAGGGTTACTCTAAAGGCATTCTTCCAGGAAAAAAAAGTCAAGCCTATATAGGCATACACCCATCCTTTAAAAATGTATACAAATGAGATCATACTAAGCATATTTCTTATATGTCCTTAAAATGGATATTTATATCCTTCTATTTTTTCATTGCAATATTGCTTGGCATATTTTTATGCGTATATTTTAAAAAAATTACTAGCAGCCAAATGATCACATAAAGGGATCTGTGCACCTAAACTTTTGATACACCTTGCCAATTTGCCCTCCAAAAAGATTTCACTAAGGTACCTATGTGGTACAAAAATGACTGTTTCCTCCACAACTGCCCAATTCCAGTGGAATGTAGCATCTTTTAGCAAATCTGATGCACATATTAATTATGAACAAAGTTGGCCATCTTTTCATGTTTTATTAACCGTTTATATTCATGTTTCTGCAAACAGTATTTATGTTTGCATTTTCACAATTAGATCCTTTGCTTTTTTCCTTATTCTTTTGTTCTCTTGTCTCTATAAATCAAATATGCCTTTTGTTAGGTGTGTGACATATATTTTCCAGGTTTGTTTTTGGACTGAATTTTTTTGTGTGTCGTTATAGTGAAGTTTATTTTTTCATACGGTCCAATTCACTCATTTTTTTCTTTATGTCTCCGGTGTTATAAATCAGTGTTGAGAAAAGCCTCTCCCAGCGCCAAGATGCAAAGATCTAGATGCATAGATACACTGATATAGATAAAAATATGTAAGTATACACACACACACACATATTTCTCCCCACAGCAAGATTTCTCTATTGCTATCTCATCTCCCTGGGCTGCTTGCTGGAGGGTTTTCCGTTTCACGGTCCCCTTGGAGCGCTGCCTCCCGGTCCCAACCGCAGGCCAGGTAGCCGCAGGGTCATCCTCCCAGGGCTGGGCTGGGAGTTTCTCCTGCCGCGCCGCCGCCAGGGCTTTCCAAGCGGGGCGGAAATCCTCCGCGGCGCCTGGGGCCCTGTCCTTCCCGTGGGCTCCCACAACAGGCTCATCGGCTTCCTCCGGGGCTGGCCAGGGGTGTTGGGTTTGGGCGTCCCTGGAAGTCCCAGAAGTACGTGGCTGAAGGAGGTTTTGTCAGGTGCTTAGGTCCTGGGTGAGGAGTGGGAGAAAGACCGGGCGATACCCCTGCATCCCACTGCAGTTTCTGGGTTGCTGCCAGCCAGCGGGGAAATCCCTATTTAGGGGATTTCCATTTCCCTACAGTTTGCAGACAGAACCTAAACAGCTCAAAATAAGAGCCTTTTTTGGTCTGTCTGACACCTGAGTTTGTCATAAACTGAATAGGTTTCTGGTTTCTGGTTCAGTATGCCTGAGCTTGTTTAGCATGAGTTAGCTTCCCAATCCTCGTCCCAGTCCTCATCCCAGTCCTGTTCAGCTAAATAGTGAAAAGGTATTATCAATCTAAATAGTGAAAAAAGTTTCCTTTTAACATGCTCTGTCATTCTTTCTAACCAGTAAAAGAGAACGTCTCAGTCTGGTCTGCATTTAGTTTTTGTTCTATTGTACTAAAAAATACATAAAACTTACCATTTTAACTTTAACATTTTTCAGTGTACAATTTAGTGGTATGAAGTATATTCACGATGTTAATGTAACGCTCTCCACTATTGCCAGAATTCTGTCATCACCCAAACAAAAACTATCCATTAAGCAATAACTCCCCATTTTCTTCTCCCCACAACTCCTGGTAACCTCTGTTCAACTTTCTGTCTCTATGAATTTGTTTATTCTGGATACCCATTAAAATGGAATCATATATTTGTCCTTTTGAGACTGGCCAATTATGTTTAGCATGTTTTCAATATTTCATGTTGTCTCATGTATCAGAAGTTCATTATTTTTTATGGCTGAATAATGTTCATATATATATATATATATATATATATATATATGTATGTATATAGTTTATCCCTTTATCTGTTGAGTCATTTCCACCTTTTGGTTATTGTGAAGAATGCTGCTATGAACATTTGTGTACAGGTGTCTGTCTGAGTTTCTATTTTCATTTCTTTTGGATATATACCTACAAGTGGAATTGTTGAGTTATATGATAATTCTGTTTAACTTTTGGAGGAATTACCAAACTCTTTTCCAAGTGTCTGTATGATTTTACATTCCCACCACCAGTGCTGGAGTGTCCTCGTTTCTCCACATTTTCACTAACACTTGCTATTTTGCATTCTGTTATTGTGTGTGTGTGTGTTTAATAATAGCCATCTCCTGGGTGTGAACTGGTATCGTGGGGTAGTTTTGATTTGCATTTCCCTAATGCATAAGTAAGTTGTACATCTTTTCATGTGCTTATTGACCCTTTGTGTATCTTTGGAGAAAACTAATCCTTGGTCCATAATTTAATTAGATTGTTTGTCTTTTTGTCCTTGACTTGTAGTAGTTCTTTATATATTCTAGATATTAATCTCTTACCAGGTACATGATTTGCAAATATTTTCTCCCATTCTGTGCATTATCTTTTTATTCTCTTTTTTGATAGTGAAATGATATGTACTTTGATGCACAAAATTTTGATTTTGATGAAGTCTCATTTACCTATATTTTTCTTTATTTGCCACTACTTTTGGTACCATATTTAAGAAACCATTGCCAAATCCCTGGTCATCAAGATGGTCCTCTATGTTTTCTCCAAGAGTTGTATAGTTTTTAGCTCTTAAATTTGGCCCAATCCATCTTGAGTTCATTTTTGTATATAGTACAAAGTAAGGGTCTAATTTCATTCTCATGCATGTGGATACCCAGTGTCCCAGCACCATTTCTTGAAAAACTGTCCTTTCCCCATTTATGCACTCAGTGCCCTTTTCAAACACCAACAGACCATATAAGGGCTTATTTCTGGGCTTTCTATTCTGTTTCCTTGGTTTATATGTCTTTCCTTTTGCCAGTACCACACCATTTTGATTACTGTAGCTTTATAGTAAGTTTTGAAACTGGGAAGAGTGCATTCTCCAAATTTGTTCTTCCTTTTCAAGATTTTTTGCCTATTTGGGATCCCTTGATATTCCATATGAATTTTAGAATGGATTTTTCTATTTCTGGCAAATAATACCATTGGGATTTTAAGAGGGATTGTACTGAATCTGTAGTCACTATGTATTAAAACTCCTGGAGGGGTAGAGATTAAGCTTCTTCCCCCCTCATCTCTGTCCCTTTTCCTACAACCATCAAGATGCTTTGCATATAGTAGTAGGAGTTTTTCCCTTTGAGTAGTATTGTCATCTTAACAGTATTAATTTTTCCAATCCATGATCGTGAGATATCCTTCCTTATTTAGGTCTTCTTCAATTTCTTGCAGCAGTGTGTTGAAGTTTTCAGTGTACAAAACTTTTGTCTCCTTGGTTAAATTTATTCCTAAGTATTTTCTCCTTTTTCATTCTATTAATGGATTAAATTGTTTTCTTAATTTTCTTTTCAAGTTGTTTGTTGTTTAGTGTAGAAAAATATAACTGATTTATAAGTGTTGATTTTATATCCTGAAACTTTGCTGAATTCATTTATTAGCTCTCTCGGTGTATTTGCGGATTTCTTAGGGCTTTTTACATATAGTGTCGTGTCATCTGTGACAGAGATAATTTTTTTCTTCCTGTTCAATTTTAGTGACTTTCATTTCTTTTTCTTGCTTCATTACTCAGTTAGAGCTTCTAGTTCTATGTGGAAAAGAAGTGGTGAAGTGGGCATCCTTGGTTTTTTCCCAGTCTTAGGAGAAAAGCTTCCAATTTTTCAACATTGAATATAAAATTTGCTGTGGATTTTTCATGTACGAACTTTAACATGCTGAGCAAGTTTCCTTTGAGGCCTAGTTTATTGAGTGTTTTTATCATTACAGGGTGTTGGATTTTGTCAAATTCTTTTTCGCTTATTAATCGAGATGCTCATGTAGTTTTTTTCCCTCTTTCTATTAATGCAGTATATTACATTGATTGATTTTTGTATGTTGAACCACCCTTGTATTCCAGGGATAAATCCCACTTGGTCATAGTGTATATTCCTTTTAATATGTTGCTGAATTCCATTTACTAATATTTTGTTTAGGATTTTTGCATTTATGTTCATAAGGTATATTGGCCTGTAGTTTTCTTTTCCTGTAGTATCTTTAGCTTTCATATCAGGGTAATGCTGGTGTCATAGAATGAGTTAAGAGGTGTTCTCTTTAATATTTTGGAAAAGTTTGAGAAATATTGCTATTAACTCTTCTTTAAATGTTTATTAGAATTCACCAGTGAAGCCATCTGATACTAGGATTTTTCTTTGTTAGGAGATTTTTAAAAATTTCAAATCCACTTATATTTGTTATTGGTCTGTGAAGGGCCCCCACCTGTAAGATGGCAAACCTCCTGCTTCTCTTCCGGGTCTTCAGTTCCCGCCGGCGCCACCCGAGACCCAATCACCTCTCACCCCCCCACCCAATCCTGGCACCTGGCCAATAGCCACCAGTCCCATTGAAGTGACACCTCAATCAGCTTATGTCCCTCCCTATATAACCTAGTACTTTTCCTCAATAAAGTGGAACTCTCTGGTGAATTGCTGCTGTGTGTCGCTCCTTCCTTTCATTTTGGCACCGAAACCCAGGAGACGGGACACCCCAACTGGGCCCCGTCTTCCCCCCGACACCAGCGGGAGCTTGCCCTCGTCCTCTTTTTCCGGCACTGGCTCATCACACTCACCACTCCTCTTTGGCCTTTGGGTAAGTTTTCCCCCGGAGTGGGCCACTTTTCCCCGAGCTATCGCAGTGCCATTGATGGTGATCGTCCGGCAAGGCCCTGATGCTCGGGGACGAGGAGGGAACTCTACCCGCCTCAGGCCTTCATGGCTGCGGCGGACCCTCAGGCCCTTCCCCAACAGCCATAAACGAGGTGACTCCTTTGCGGATGAGAACGCTCCCTTTTTCCCCCCTCCTCCTTCCATTCCTTCTGCCGAAAATTCCTAGTACTAGGTTCCTCGTGACTCCGGCACTCTGCCTTCTTAGAGAAGTCTGGGTGACAACCCACACTTCCTAAGAAATTCCAACTCGTATATGAGTTTCCGCAGACCACCAAGGATCATCGGGGACGCCCTTTGTCTCCTTGCGGTCTGCTTCCAGTCTGAGGATCTCCGTTCGTCTTCCCCTGTTTGTCTCCTCTGTCCTTTAGACATGGGAGCCTCCTCATCCCTCCCTGAAAGTTCACCTCTTGAATGCCTGCTCAAGTATCTAGCCACCCTCTCCCTGACGCCTGATATAAAACCAAAACTTCTCCGTAAATACTGCTCCCAAGATTGGCCGACATACCCCCTAGACAATCACAACCAATGGCCCGCAAGGGGAACTCTTGATCCTAACATCACTCGCGATCTTTTTAACTACTACCAGTGCCTGAGAAAATGGAAGGAGATTCCCTATATCAAGGCTTTTCACCTCCTAGCCCAAAATCCTGGCCTCTGCACCACCTGTTCCCTGCTCCAAGTTCTCCTAGCCTGCAGGCCACCTCCCTCCCCTCCACACACTCCCAGTCCCTCTTCGATTACCTTTGACCCGGCCGACGAACCTCCGCCATACAGACTTCCTCCTTCAGCCCCTCCCCCTCCTACAACCCCTCCGCCCTCTTCCCCTGTCACCACCACCTCCACCTCCTCCCCCACAGAGGCCCCCCGCCCACTCCCTTCCCCTTCTTCTCCTACAACAGCCCTTCCCCCTTTCCTCTCCCACCATCTCCTCCCCTATCTCACCTCCTCCGCCTTTGCCCCCATCACCTGCCCCTCCCCCGCTGATTGAGCCTGAGCCTTACAGCTCCCCTTTAACTAGGTCCTGGGGGCCTCCTCCGTCGTTGCCCTCATCACCTGTTTCTCCCCAACAGACTGAGCCAGAACCCTTCAGTCCCCCTCAGACTCAATCCCGGGGGCCTCCCCAAATTATTGCCCCCCTCCGAGAGGTGGCGGGACCCGAAAGCATCATGTGAGTTCACATACCTTTCTCCTTAGGGGATTTAGCCCAACTTGAAAAATGCCTTGGTTCCTTTTCCACTGATCCCACGACATATATCAGGGAGTTTCAATGGACCCTCCAGTCTTACAGCCTCACACATCATGACATTTTCATGCTCCTAGCCAATACCCTCCTTCCTGAAGAGTGTAGACGAGTTAGGGACTTCACCCAAACACACACTACCAAAACCCACAGGACTGACCCCACCTATCCCAATGGCTCCACTGATGTCACTGAACAAGACCCGCACTAGGATTATAACACCGCTGTAGGTCTCCGCTGTCGGGATATTTTCGCCTCCTGCTTAACAGCAGGTCTGAAAAAAACAGCTCGTAAAATAGTCAATTTTCAAAAGCTCCAGGACATAATTCAAAAAAAGGAAGAAACTCCCTCCAAATTCCTAGATAGACTCACCCAAGCCCTATTACAGCATACCAGCCTAGACCCAGAAACGCTGGACGGAAGACATGTCCTTATGACATACTTCCTGGCTCAAAGCTACCCCGACATTAAAGCTAAACTCAAAAAGTTAGATCAGGGCCCCGCTACCCCACAGACTGAGAGCCTAACAGTGGCCTTTAAAGTCTTCCATAACCACAAGGAGGAGAAAGAATGCCATAAACAAAAGGCTGATCAGGCCAACTTTCAGATGTTGGCCCAGCTGATGAAACCACAACCTGGGCACCCCTCCACAAACAAGCCCCCCCCAGGAGCTTGTTTCAAGTGCAGAAAGGAAGGACATTGGTCAAGGGCGTGCCCCTTCCCCAGACCTCCTACCACCCCATGCCCCAGATGCCACAAAAAGGGCCACTAGGGGTCTGATTGCCCAACCACCCGAAGGGGAGACTGGACGAACAACCCCCATCTTAAGCCCACCGTAGTGGAACTGGCAGAGGAGGATTGACGGGGCCCGGGGTTTTCTCGCCCGACCATTTCCATCACCAAACAGGAGCCCAGGGTTACTTTAACAGTAGATGGTTGCCCCATCTCCTTCCTCCTAGATACAGAAGCCACTTTCTCGGTCTTGCGAGAATACCGGGGTCCTACCATGCCAGCCATTACTCCTATAGTCGGGGTAGGAGGAAAACAGATCTTCCCATTGAAAACCCTTCCCCTCTTATGCACAATCCAGGACAATCCCATACCTTTTTCCCACTCCTTCCTGGTTATGCCCCAGTGTCCCATCCCTTTACTAGGACATCTATATATGTTTCCATAACTATATCCACTCCCACAGCCCCCAGTGCCCCCTTTCTGATGGCCCTCATAGCCGATGACCCCACTCTATCCGATGAAAGCTCCAGTTTTGCCCTCATACACCCTGTAGATCCCAAGGTCTGGGACATTACAAGTCCCTCCATGTCTCTATGTCCTCCTGCCTCTATTAAATTACGGGACCAATACCCCCTAACCACTTCAGCCCTCATAGGCCTCCAACCCATCATTCAGGACCTTTAAACAAAAATTACCTCAGACCCACTCATTCTCCGTTTAATACCCCCATATTAGCTGTTAAAAAAACCAACGGATCTTTCTGCCTAGTCCAAAATCTCCGCCTCATTAACATGGCCATCGTCCCTATCCATCCCTTAGTTCCAAATCCACGGATCCCTGCCTTGGCCTCCCACTTCTCAGTCCTAGATCTCAAGGATGCATTTTTTTCTATCCCTCTGGACCCCTCCTCCCAAGATTTTTTCGCCTTCACCTGGAAGGACCCATACACAAGACATTCTGAACAACTCACTTGTACAGTTTTGCCACAAGGTTTCCAAGATAGTCCCCATATTTTTGGACAGGTCCTAGCTCAGGACCTCAAACAGTTTCATCATGATCACTCCGACTCCACCTTATTACAATACGTGGACGATCTTCTACTCTGCAGTCCCTCATGGGAATAGTCTCAACTTGACACTGCCTCCCTACTTAACCTTCTAGCTTCCAGAGGTTACCGGATATCCCCCGTCAAAGCTCAAATCTCTTCCCCTTCTGTCACTTACCTTGGATTCCTTCTATCTCAACAAAGAAAGTCCATTACCTTGGACAGAAAACGACTCCTCTCTGACCTGCCCGTTCCCAAAACCAAGACAGAAATCCTTTCCTTTCTAGGCCTGGCTGGGTATTTTAGAGCGTGGATCCCTAACTTCTCCCTGTTGGCAAGACCCCTATATGACCTCAGCAAGGGCCCCCCTGAAGAACCATTATCATCCTCACCCCGACACTCCTTCATTAAGCTCCGTCAAGCCCTTGTAGAAGCCCCAGCTCTCCATCTTCCTGATTTGTCGAAGCCCTTCTCATTATACATTCATGAGAGGTCCAGTCAAGCTCTAAGAGTCCTAGGCCAATATTATGGCCCATCCTTTGCCCCAGTAGCTTATCTTTCCAAGCAATTAGACCCCACAGTTTGGGGATGGGCCCCCTGCCTACGGGCATTAGCCACTGGGCAGCTCTTGCAGAAGGAAGCTCATAAACTGACATTTGGGGTGCCCCTTACCATTCTGTCCCCACATCACCTAAAAGACCTCTTAACCTACAAAAGTTTACAGACTCTCCCTCCTTCCAGACTCCTGACCTTACTGTCCTCTTTCCTCCAAAATCCAGACATTTCTTTCCTCCCCTGCCCGCCCCTGAATCCGGCCACTCTTCTTCCTCTGCCCTACTCTCCTCATACTCCCTCGCATGATTGCCTAGAAGCCCTTCACAACTTCCTTCCGTGCCACTCCACGATCTCCGAAGGAGCCCTCTCACACTCCAACCTCATCTGGTTTACTGATGGGTCCTCCTTTAAACATGAGGGCACCCACTACACAGGATACGCAGTAGTCTCCCTCAAAGACGTCATCAAAGCACAAGCCCTACCCCCTGGTACAACCAATCAACAGGCCGAACTCATTGCGGCCACCAGAGCTTGCACTCTGGCCCAGGACACGTCTCTCACATTGTACACTGACTCCAAATACGTATTCCACATTCTCTTGTCCCATGCGGCAGTATGGAAAGAACGAGGCCTCCTCACCACAAAAGGAAATTCCATCACTAATTCAGCCTTAATTACGAAACTTATAGAGGCTTCACAACTCCCACACCGACTGGGCATAGTCCACTGCAAATCACATCAGAAAGATGACTCCCCCATTACAAGGGGTAACAACAAAGCTGACAGAGTAGCCCAGTCGGTTGCCCTATCAGAAGACGCACCAGACAACGATCCGTCTGCCCTTGCAGTTTTAGCCTTATCACAAGACACCCTCTGTTCCCAGGACAAAGAGTCCCTCTTCCGCTTCTTACACGATCTGTTCCATCCTAGCCCCCAATCCTTGATCCATTTTTTATAATCCTTTTTTTCTCTCTCTCCTGAAGACAAAACCCTACTTAACCAAATCACCCGCAGGTGCACCATCTGCCAACGCACTAACCCTAATACCCCCCTCAAAGCCTGACCCTTCCTGGCTCATCAAGCAAGGGGTAATGTCCCCACTGCAGATTGGCAAATAGGGTTCACTAACATGCCCCCCGTATGGCGTACCAGATACCTACTCGTGTTAGTAGATACATTTTCAGGATGGGTCGAAGCTTTCCCCACCACTAACAAACGAGCGTCTGCAGTTGCCTCTATCCTCCTCACCCAGATCTTTCCTAGGTTCGGGATGCCCACTTCCCTCCAATCAGATAACAGCCCTGAGTTCACTGCCCAAATCATTCAGTACCACTCCAAGTCGCTTTCACTCCCCTGGCATCTACACTGTCCTTATTGACCACAGGCTTCGGGAAAAGTAGAAAGAGCCAATAGGACTCTAAAAGACATCCTGACCAAACTATCTCTGGAATTACACCTTGACTGGGTTTGCTTACTTCCCTTAGCTCTACTCCACATTCAGGCCCTCCCAAAAAAACCTTCCTTCTTGTCACCCTTTGAGATCATGTACGGCCACCCAATTTTACCCCCGGAGCTCCCTCCCCACAAAGGACCAATTCCTCCCAACATGGCCCTTCCGCTACTCTTTCTCCTCCACACCGAATTATGGAAATATCAGGATTGGCTCCTCCCGGATCCATCCGCTTCCCAAAACCCTCCTGCCTTACGACCTGGTCAACTAGTGTTTTATAAGCCTCCAGAAAATAAGCCCCCTCTCACCCCAAAATGGGAAGGTCCACACCCAGTCATTCTCTGCACCCCCTCGGCCACTAAGTTCTCACTGCCTGACAACTCTGTCACCCCTTGGATTCATATCTCCAGGTTGAAACCAAACACCCAGGACCCACCTCCTCTGGACACCCAAGACCCAACCCAGAGTCCTTCGGATATAGCCCAAGACGCTGTCTACTCTTCCACGCTCCATCCCTCTGATCCTTTGAAACTCCGCATCTCCCGTTCACCCCCTTTGCCATCCATACCCGAATCATGACCTTTTCTTCCTTTACTGCTCTCTCGCTCTCGTTCCTCATTTCTATCATCTTCCCCATCACCTCAGTCTCCTTTGTTTGGTGATTCAAGGTCAGACAGACTTACACACAGCATCAAACAAAAACCACTGCCCTCATTACCACATCAGACTGCCCTCTAAAAGGCTGCTCCGAGCCTTTGTACCTTCACTTTCCTCCCTCCACCGAAGTGTTCACTAGCAGCTACCCTTATTCTCCCTACCTCTGCTTCCTCTATGACCAAAAACAAGCCTCATGCAGGCAGTGGCCAGACACCTATGGGGGATGTCCCTACTGGTCTTGCGCCATTCACTACATGGGTGACTCTTGATACCCACAGTATTACTCCTCCAACTGTTTCATAAAATATCCCAACAGCTCATTCTCCTTATCAATCCCTGATCCCTGGGACCCTCGATGGGCCGCTGGAGTCACAGCCTCAGTTTACTATGGGGGGTCCTTGACCCCCCATGATACCCTTCATATCTCTTGAGAGTATGTTCTTTCTCATTCCCAGATCTCTCAAGTTGCATCAGATATCAGACATTCCAAAAAAGTCATTATTCAAACATTTGACGGCACCTCTTCATCTTCCTATCCCCGCCCCTCTTCTAATTTCTCCTACTCTTGGTTACAGCTCATTCAAGACACCAACATTTTTCTCAGCCACACCCTCAACACCGCCAATTATTTCTTGTGCGCATCACTACAGCGCCCACTGCTGACCGCCGTGCCCCTTAATATTTCCAACTACTCCTTCCATGCAGAAGGACAACCCCTCCGCCCCCTGGCAGACATACCCCTATGGGAACCAGAATACGCAGATAATCTCACCATCCACCACTGTGTAGGCCCAACTCCACCCCCCTCCAGCGCACTTCACTGCCTCTCTATCTACACCCCCACCTCCGACTCTAAAACTTTTACACAACCAGGACACTTCTTTTGGTGTAATGGCAGTCTTTTCAACTCACTGCCTCCCAACTCCAATACACCGTGCATTCTCATCACCCTAATCCCACAATTTACACTTTACCATGGCAGAATTTCTTGAGCTCCAACCTCCCTTGCCCTCATGCACAAAAAGGGCTGCTTTCCTTCCCATCATGGTCAGTAGCTCTTTGACCACCTCAGCCATTGGGGCAGGGTTTTTGGGAGAAGCCTTGGGTCACTCTCTATGGGCAATTAAAGATCTCAACGCCAAACTTGAGGGAGCCCTGACATCCACTGCCGATTCCCTGGCCTCTCTCCAAAGACAGGTCACTTCGCTAGCTAAGGTCACCCTTCAAAACCGGTGGGCCTTAGATCTGCTTACAGCCGAGAAGGGCGGCACCTGCGTCTTCCTCCGGGAAGAGTGCTGCTATTACATCAATGAATCCAGCATTGTAGAAACTGACATCACCAAACTCACTGACCTTGCCTCCAGCCTCCACTCTGCTTCCAATTCCAACCCATTCTTTTCAATACTAACAAACCCCCTTCCTTACCTGGCTCTGGTCCATTGCAGGCCCCATAATAATCATTCTTCTCGCCTGTCTCTTCTTACCCTGTATAATAAAGTTCATCAAATCCCAAGTCGGAAAAATCTCTAATCAAACTTTCAACCAGTTTTTATTCAGGAACTACCAGCTTTTAGCTACAGAAGATCCCTCACCCTCACGTGACCTCCTCACCACACGCTGAGATGGACCCCTCTCCCCGCTGAAAATTGTTCCTGGAAACAATGGCTGCAGACGCCTGGCTCCTGACACCCATATCCTCTTGGCACCATTGGAATCAACAGGTCCTCCACCTATGGTTACAGGGAACCTTCATTAATTTCCAATCTGAAGAAGTCCACATCTACTCGTCCTTACTGCAGGGAGTCCTATCAACCCTTTCCTCCCAATCCTCAAGCCCTCACTCCCTTCTCCGCCCCCGTTCAGCAGGAAGCAGAGAGAAAGCAACATCCACAACCCCATAGAGGAGAAAGGGGGGAATGAAGGGCCCCCCACCCGTAAGATGGCGAACCTCCTGCTTCTCTTCTGGGTCTTCAGTTCCCGCCGGCGCCACCCGAGGCCCAATCACCTGTCGCGCCCCCCCCATCTTGGCACCTGGCCAATAGCCACCAGTCCCGTTGAAGTGACACCTCAATCAGCTTATGTCCCTCCCTATATAACCTAGTACTTTTCCCCAATAAAGTGGAACTCTCCGGTGAATTGCTGCTGTGTGTCGCTCCTTCCTTTCAGTCTGTTTGAATTTTATTTTTCTTTTTGACTCAATTTCGGGAGTTTGTGTGTTTTTATAAACTTTTCTGTTTCATCTAGGTTATACAATCTTTTGGTATACAATTGTTCACAGTATTCTCTATTTTTCTGTAGGGTTGGTAGCAATGTCTCTACTCTCATCTCTGATTTTACTGATTTGAGCCCTTTCTTTTTTCTTAGTCAGTCTAGTTAAAGATTTGTCTATCTTGTCAAACTTTTCAAAGAACTGTCTGTTAGTTCTTTAATTTTCTCTACTGTTTTTCATTTCTCTGTTTATCTCTATTCTTTGGTATTTGCTTCCTTCTGCCAGCTTTGGGTTTAGTTTGCTCTTTTACTAGTTCCTTAAAATTTACACTGAGGTAAGAGATTTTTCTTCTTTTTTAATATAGACATTTACAACTAAGAATTTTCTTCTTAGCACTGCTTTTACTATATTCTGTAGGTTTTATTATGTTTTGTTTTGTTTTCATCCATCTCAGGTATTTTCAAATTTCCCTTATGATTTCTTCTTTGACCCACTGACTGTTTAAGAACATGTTTGGTATCCACATATTTGTGGATTTTCCAATTTTCTTTCTGTAATTTCTAGTTTCATTCCATTGTGATCAGTAAAGATACTTTTTGTATGCTTTCAGTGTTTTAATATTTATGAAGACTGGTCTGTGTTCACTTGAGAAGAACCTGTTGTCTGCTGTTATTGGGTAAGATGTTCTGTTTATGTCTATTAGGTCTAATTGGTTTATAATGTCCCAGTCCTCTATTTCTTTCTTTCTTCTTTTTTAATATGGAATGCTTCATTAATTTGTACGTCATCCTTGTGCAGGGAAGATGTTAATCTTCTGTTTTAGTATATGTATTGCCAAAGTGAGCATGAAGTCCTCTATTTCTTTATTGATTTTCTGTCCAGTTGTTTTATTCATTCTTGAAATTGAGATATTGAAATCTCCAACTATTACTGTAGAACAGTGTGTTTCTCCCTTCAATTCTGTCAATTTTTGCTTCATATATTTTGGGACTCTGTTGTTAGGTGTGTGTATGTTTACAATTGTTATGTGTTCTTGATGGATTAAGCTTTTGTCAACATATAATATCCTTTTTGTCTTATAACCTTTTTTTGGCTAAAAGTCTGTTTTGTCTAACAATGAAATAGCCACCCCAGCTTTCTTTCAATTACTATTTGCATGGCATATCTTCTTCAGTCCTTTTACTTTCAACCTCTTTATGTCTTTGTCTCTAAAGTAAGTCTCTTGTAAACAACATATAGATGGGATGGCTTGTGGGTTGTTTTTTTAAATCCATTTGCCAGTTTCTGCCTTTTAATTGTCAAATTTATCCATTGTCATTTTAAGTATTTACTGGTAAGGATTACTTCTACCATTTATCTGTTTTCTGTATGTCTTCTATGCTTTTTGTTCAATACATCCATTACTGCTCTTTTTGTGTTTCATTGAATTTTGTAGTATATCATTTTGATTTCCTACTTTTCTACATTTTTGTAGTTATTTTCTCTGTGGTTACCTTGGGGATCATAGTTCACTTCTTAAGTTTATAACAACCTAGTTTAAACAACACCAACTCATCTAAAATAGTATAAAAACTGCTTGTATACTTCTCTGTTCCTTCCCTTTTTATTGTTATTGTCACAGATTATATCTTAATACATTTTGTGCCTATTAACATAGATTTATAGTTATCATTTCATGCATTTTCCTTTTAAATAATATAGGAAAAAAGAAGAGTTACACTCAAGAGTACCATGTAACCGGCTTTTATATTTGTCCAAGTAGCACCTTTCACAGTGTTTATTCTTTTCATTTCAGCCTGAAGGACTCTCTTTAGCATTTCTTATAGGGCAGATCTACTAGTAATCTGCCTCAGCTCCTGTTTATATGGAAATGTCTCATTTCTCTATTATTTTTGAAGGATAGGTTTAATGATTATAGAATTCTTGGTTGATAGGATTTTTTCCTTTGAAGCCTTTAGATACCATTGCCTTCTGGCCACTTTTGTTCTGATAACTATCAGCCATTAATCTTATTGAGGAGCCTTTATACATGATGAATTGCTTTTCTCTTGCTTCTTTCAAGATTCCCTCTTTATCTTTGGGTTTTACAGTTTCATTATAATTTGTCTTGGTATATATCTCTTGAGTTTTTTCCTGCTTGGAGTTCATTGAGCTTCATGAATGTGTATATTTGCATCTGTCATCAGATAAGGGAAGTTTTTAGCCATTATTTCTTCTAATATTTTTTCTGTCAGTTTCATTTCTCCCTCTAGAATTTCTATAATGTGCTTGTTGTTACTCTCGATCATGCCCCACTAGTCCCTCAGGCTTTGCTAATTTTTTTCATTCCATTTTCTTCTCAG
The DNA here is from genome assembly GCF_040802235.1 of Manis javanica. Lineage (NCBI taxonomy): Eukaryota > Metazoa > Chordata > Mammalia > Pholidota > Manidae > Manis > Manis javanica. The sequence continues at coordinate 36,672,173 of NC_133165.1, read as the reverse complement.
ACTGGACTGTTTCAGTTGCCTTATCTTCAAATTTGCCAGTCATTCCTTCCTTCTAGAGTTTTTTTTTGATATCATTAATGTACAATTACTTAAACAACATTGTGGTTACTAGACTTCCCCATTAGCAAGTCCCCCCACATACCCCATTTCAGTCACTGTCCCTTCCTTCTAGAATTTACTGTTAAACTCTTCTAGTGAATTTTTCACTTCATTATTGTATTTTTCCATTCCAGTTTTTCTCATTGGTTCCTTTTTATAAATTCTATCTCTTTACTGATGTTCTCATTTTGTTCATACATTGTTTTCCTCATTTCTTTTAGTTCTTTGTTCATGGTTTCCTTTAGCTCATTGTGCTTATTTAAAATAGTTGATTTGATATCTTTGACTAGAGACTCTATTGTCTTAGCTTCCTTAGGGATGATTTTTGTCAAATTCTTTTTTTCCTATGAATGGGCCATACTTGCCTATGTCTTTGCATGCTTTGTACATTTCTGTTGAGAAGTGGACATTCTTAGTATTATAATGCATTAGCTGTAGAAAATCAGATTCTCTCACTCCTCTGAGACTGCTGATTTTGCTTATTAAGAGCTGGAACTGTCCACTTGTGTCTTTTCCAAGTGGTTTTCATAAGGTGTGTATTCCTCATCACATGAAATCACTGACATTTCTATTTTATTACCTCTTCCAGCCAGTAAACTGGAAATATTACCTCCCCAACCCCCAAAAAGAAAAAAGTTCTGTTCCCTTAAATCTTCCAATAGATACTACCAGGGAAGCTGCCATAGACCATGTGGAGAAAAACCAAAGCAGGTGTCTGCAGTAGTCCCTCAGGGAACCACCAGACCAACTAAAATGCACAACCTCAAATTTTGAAGGACAGGATCCCCACTGCCCACCCTGCACCGATCCATCCCGTCTAGGAACATAGATTGCTATCCTCACAGCTAAGGAATGGGCAACAGTAGCTGGCCTGTGCATACCAGCTATGAAAATCAGCAACCACTCCCTCATCAAGCACTCTCCGGATTGTTATAAGTGTTTATCATTCTTTCTAGCTCAAAGTTTGCTTCAGTGGAGGAGGAACTAATCCCCAGGGCTCCCCACTCCACCACTTTGTGTGACACTGGAATTGATTTTCTTTTTGGTCATAGGAATTTATGTTTTCCCCAATTTCATTGAGATATAACTGACACATAATATTGTATAAATTTAATGTGTACCACATGGTTTGATACATGTATTATAAAATGATTACCACAATAAGTTTGTGAACACATCCATCATCTCACATAGTTATCTTTTGTGTGTCTGTGTTGTGAGAATAGAATGAATTTCTAAAAATAAACTTAAATATACCCATTTTAAGAATACAGTTCTTTGAATTTTGACAAACATACAATGACCATTGTGATCAAAGTAAGGCCATTTTTAGCACCCCAGAAAGGTCACTTGTGCTCCTTCCCATCAATCCTCACCCCTTACTCCCAGCCCTAGACAACCATGGGTCCTTGCTATCACCATTGACTAAATTTGTCACTCCTGATATTTCATTTAAATGGAGTCATATGATACATAGTCTTCTGTATCTGCTTTCACTCACCACAGTGTTTTTGAGATTCATTTACATTATTGTCTCTAATAGTAGGGGTTTTTTTTCCGAGTAGCATTTTATTGTATGGGTAGAGATGTCACAATTTGCTTATCCCCTCATTTGTTGATGAACATTTGAGTTGTTTCCAGTTTGGGAATATAAAGCTGCTATGAATATTTTTGTATGTATATTTTTATTTTCTTGGGTAAATACCTAGAAGTGGAATTGCTAGGTCTTATGGTAATTTTATAAGAAACTAACAAATTGTTTTCCAGAGTGGGTGCACCATTTTACATTCCACCTGTCCCCACGGAATTACCTTGATACTTTCGTCAAAAATCAATTGTTCATATACATGTGGTGTATCTCTGGACTCTCTGTTCTATTCCAGTGATCTCTATGTCTATACTGATTTTTTTCCATATAAGGCAGTTAGATCATTTCCTCATTAAATATATAAATGTACTTAAATTTTAAGAAGGTAAGTCTATATATAAATGCATACATAAATTTATAAGTATTACAAGTCATAATATTTGTAATACATTATATTCTAAATGTTTATGGTTTATATACATAATCATATGTGATATTTATATATAAATATGGGTAATTAGTCCCAAGATATTATAAAATTATAAAGATTGAACACAAATACATGAAAAGTTTTAGGGTAAAAGCATGCCTTTAATAGCAGGAGTTGATTCTCAAGGTATCTTCCTATGCTGGCCTGTCTTGGTGGTCATTTGGCCTTTCTCAGGTAGTACCCTGCTTCATTGCTTCATTGCACACTCTCTTTAAGCTTTTGCAAAGTCCAAATGACACTTGCTTCAAGAAATTTTCTGTAGCTGGGACAAATCTATGAATGAGTAAATTTAGCTTAGCATTATTCATAATAGCAGAAAAGTAAACACAATCTAAGTGCCCAACAATAGGACAATAGATAAAATAATGCAGTGCATCTATGTTATGAGATAAAATCAATAATTAAAAAAAAATCAGGATTCTGAAACAATGACATGGGAAATGCTCATCCCATATCTTGGGCAACTAAAAGCAGGCTACCATATGTGTCACTTTTATTAAGATGGACACATAAAAAATAAGATTGGAAGAAATATACCAAAATGTGAGGAGGTATTACAATTGAGTGTTTTTAAATAGTCTTTCATGTATTTGAATCTTCTAATTCTTCTATGATGAAAGTATTTTATTTTGTGATTGGAAAAAATGGTAAAGGCTTTGGTGAGCTCTTCATTGAGATGTGATTTCTCCCTTCCATGTTGGTTGATATCTTTTTATAAATATGTTAGGATAATTGTCACATTCTAGCTTGTATTATAAATATCTGTATAGCTCTCTTATCTTATTTATTTGATTCTAAGTTCTTGAGAACAGAGATCTCACATCATTCATTTTTTGATCCCTAGTCCTGGAACAGGGCAAGTGCCTGACACATGACAGATGCCTGACAAAGTAAATATGAGTCAGCTAGTTGTTGCCAGTCAGAAATATGGTCTTTTGTCCCCATATTTCTGGTTAAGAGAAGCCAGAAATTTGGATTTTGGTAGAACTCTCCTGATTTTTAATTCATGTAACTATTTGAGTTCAAAGTGAGCTAAATAATAAAATAAATACGAGAGGAAGGAGTTAAATGAGAAACGCTAGTATTGGAATAGAAGTAGTTCTGCAGCTTGTAGAATTGGCTGGTTTGGATTCTCAGGAATCTGAAAACTACTCTGGGCTTTGTCACCAAAGTGGCATGTTTGTGTGTGTTCACCTGGTCACGTTTAATACCTAAACACTGTTTACTAAACACACCAAGAAATCAGAAGATGCTAACCCCATTTCATTGATCAGAAATGAAATATGGGGAAAATTTTGTTTTCCTTTATTATGTAGTGGTTCATTTTTAAAAGATGCTTGTTGATGAAAAAAAAAATAGGAACAAAGTAAACAATCATACTGGCCAACATCCTAAGAAATCAGTCAAAACAGATACAGTTCATCTCATCGATTGCCTTGGAAGGACAACAGGTCCAAACTGCTGACTAACTTAAATGAAACCATTCAATAAAGTAGAGTTAAACACCAAAGACAAATGTTATCTTATTTGCACTACACTGGTTAACAGAAGCTAAAAGGCGAATGGATCAAAGTCCTTTATTTTATCCAGAAAAGACACCCACATTTGGTTTCAGCACATTTACATTTTTATTGATGTATGCCATGCATACGGACGAGAGCACGAAAGTTTATAAGCTTTCACAGTGAGCCCATCTGTGTGATCAGGACTCAGACACAGAACACTGAGGCCTCACGGGACCTGCAGGGGTCACTGCCCCACCCCCATGATAGCCACTGCCCTGGCTTGCTTTACCACAGACCTATTGCTACTCTTCGTAAAAAATTACTTAATTCTTATTAAACTATTATTGATATACAATACTTTATTGGTTTTGGGTGTACAGCACAGTGATTTGACAATAATATATGTTATGAATGCTCACCACAATGTACCATCTGTCACCATACACGGTTAGTACAATATTATTGACTATTCCCCTTCCTGGATTTTCCATCCTTGTGACTTACTTATGTTATAATTGGAAGTTTGTAGCTGTTTATCCCCTTAGCCTATTTTTGGCACCACCTGTTTGTTCTCCCAGGGTGCCTCCTTTTGGACCTTATGTAAATGGAATCATAAAGTGTATGTACTCTTTCATATCCTTTTTCCTCACTCAATATTATGATTATGAAATTCATCCATATTGTTGTAAGTAGCAATCATTTGGTTTCATAATATTTTGAAATTTTCTTATAAAAACAAAAAGTAAAATATAGGTATTAATTTCTAAATTGCATTGTTCTGGGTGGTACCGTGAAGTAAATATACAGCACGATTTGATCTCTTCTACCAATCAATTGGGAAGGAGGAGAAAATGAGTGACACCCAGCTGCAGATAAAAGGTTATACTTTGTTTTCAAGTGAAGTGAAGTGATCGCTGAGCTATTTCCTGACATATTGCAGACAGACATCGGAAATGAAAGACTTTAAAAAAATCTGACTACATAAATTCACTCTCAAAATCAAGCTTCAGAAAACAAAATGGACAAGACTTACTCACAACAAATACCTGAACATCTACTGTATCCTAGCACTGTTCAGGGCACCAGCAGTGCCATTAAGTGTATGAACTAACAGGGGAAACTTTTATTGGGCTTCTCACAGGTATGATAGCCAAATACTCCAAGCTCAAATTCTAGCCAAAAATGCAAGCCTGCCGGCATAAACCTAGTTAATAAATTAACCTAAGTTTATACAAAACAGAGTGGTGACTATAAGCCCACCAAAGGACTATGAATCTATCGGTCAAACTAATTCCTTAGACCCATAGCTGGCAGCCTTTGCGATGGGGTGTGCTAGGCTCCATGGGTCAAGTCCTTCTGGGATAGGGGAGGGGAGGGGGGAGCACCTGCCTGGCATACTGGGGCACAGTGGTGCAGACAGCAAAAGAGGAAGAAAGCAGCGTGCACTCATTCGTCCTTTCACTCATCGTTCCTTCCAGTGTGTATTTCCCACGATTTGTGAGATTTTCTCCTTTATGGGCTCCCTGAAGGCAGGGACTGAGCTTCATTCATTGTCCTTCCCTTTGAGCCTAAGAAAGTGCCTAGTGCACAGTAGGCATTTGGTGTTTGTTGACTGACTGAGTAAAGGTAAAGAGCACAGGCTTTGAAGTCTTATACTTAACTCTGCCACCTCCTGCCTTTGAGATCTTCAGCATCGTTGCCTAAACTAAATGAGCCACATTTTCCTCATCTGCAAGTTGGGAGAATAACATCTATTTCTTAGGAGGCTGTGAGAAGTTCTTCAGCAAATTTTTTTTAGATTTAACATGTTGCCCAGTAGGCATTCAGCAAGGAATGCATCACTGCTATGTTTTAGAGAATGTGTGAGGTGCTTTGGGCAATAGAGAGAAATATGGTACTGTCCTTGACCTCTAGGAGTTCACAGACTGTGGGAGGACAGATCAATAAACAGATTAGACTACAGTTGGACTAGTGCTACCAGAGGATGTGGGGAAGGGACCCTAGAGTCAGGCTTTCAAGGATGCACAGAGCTTTCCTAGGAAAATGGTGGAGTATTAGGGCAAAGAGAAGACCATGTCAAAGCCTTGGAAGTGCCAAAGTGCACAGTGCACAGAGGGAATGGCAGATCATTTGTGCTGACTGGGGCTCAGGGCCAGGTGCAGACCAGGCTTCAGAGAGAGTGAAGCCGGATCACAATGGGCCTTCTGTGCCGCCTAAGTAGTTTGTGCTGGACATGTTGGTCAGGATGCCTGTCATTCCAGTTTCCATTTCCAGGCAAAATTGTGCCACCCACTCAGGGAAGCTAGACTAAGCTGCTTTAAAACAAAACAAAACCTTTATGCAACTATTTTATTTACACAGAATAAAACGATTCCTTTTCGTGTGTGCAGTTAAGTGAGTTTTGACAAATGTATTTGCCCATGCAACCACCACCACCAAGTCCTAGAACATTTCCATCATTCTACAATGTTCCCTGTGCCCTTTGCCTCTATTAACCCCTCCCCTACCCCGGCCCTGGCAATCGACAATCTGTTTTCTGTCCCTAATTTGGCTTTTCCAGAATTGCATATAAATGGACTCATACAATTTGTAGCTTTTTGATCAGGTGTATTTCCCTCCATCTAATGGTTTGGAGATTAATTCGTGCTATCATGTATATTAGTGATCTGCTCCTTTTCACTGCCGAGGCCATCCTTTGGTGTGGATGTACCACAGTGGGTTCATCCATGGTAAACATCGGGATTGCCTGCAGTTTGGGGTTCTCATGGATAAAACTAGGGATGCTCTTATGTACGTTGTTGTGTGGACATGTTTTCACTTCTCTTGGTAAATAGCTAGATAAGTAGAATTACTGGGTCTTAGGATAAATGTATGTTTAGCTTTTTAAAAATGGCCAAAGTAAGAGAAAGATAAGGAGGGAAGAGGGGACACAGAGAGGGTCAGAGGAGGAAAAGAAAGAAAGAAGGAAAGTGGACGAGAAAGAGAGAGGGACCCTCAGCACAGACATTCGGCTGGCTTCCTTCTGCCAGTTGGGGGATTATGACGGGTGGAAGCAGGATTACCTGGGAGAGCGGAGGAAGCACAGAGGTGCCCCCATATCACCCATCCATGCATCACCTCTGTTCCAACCCAAACCACCATGGGCACTGCCAGCAGCCTGAGGAAGTCCCCTCTCATCCCAACATGTGGAATGTAAATTACATGGGACCAGAGGAGCCCCCATGAAAGTGCCAGGGCAGGTGTCCCCAGATGACTGAGGCCCTGTGACGGTTAGGCCACCTCCCTACCCCAACAAGACCTCAGGGGAGGCAGGCAGGGCGGCCCGGTGGCAGCAGGCAGAGGTGGACTCCAGCAGGATACCAGGCTTGGGATGGAGGCCTGTAGCCCCAGGAGATGCCTCACAGGTGAGACCACCTGGCAGGCCTGGGAAGCGGCCTGCCAGATGTGTTTGGGCACATCTGGGCACTCACAGCCTGCACGGATCCACTTGCAAGCTTTCGCAGTGTGAAAAGGATGGAACTACCCAGATAAATCTGCACAGCAGCGAAGGCAGAAGGGCAGGGGAGAATAACAGCCCTGGGGCTTTGGAGAGGGCCCCTCCCAACCTGCGTTCCTGGCTCCCCACTTCAGGATTATGGGAGAAGCCACAGGTCAGGCTGCCCCATGTCCCCTCTGGGTTGTCCTGACTGCCACTGCTTGCTGGACCTCACTCCGGCCCTGCCACGAGCAGCCAGCAACACCTTTCATGCGGGAGCAAAGTTCCCCGGACATGTTGTAAAGTGAGAACACTGGTTTTCTGCCCCGGGACAGTAAGAAGTTGTCCTTAATGGGCTTCCTGACAAAGTCCTCAGGGCACCTGCTCTCAGGTTCCTCCTACATCCAGGCTGCCTTGACCCTGGGCCAAGTTGGCAGCAGAGGTGCAGATAACACTGGAGGCATCAGAGCAAGTCCTCAAAGCCAAACCTGCAGAACCAGACGTGTCTTCTGTCTGGTTCCCAGGCCAGAGCTCAGAGCCCCAAGGCCCTTTACACACCTGGCCCTGGGTTTGATCTCAGAGATGGCTGCTGTTCCCTTTTGCAACCGGTTTCATGCTGGGTTTCAGCTCCGGGTGGCCACCTGAGAACCTTCCCTACAGGTCCATTCCTGTATAACTTGAAAGACCTTGACCCTTCCCGGTTGCCACACAAGCTCACCTTTCCTTTCTGCTCATCCAGATGAAACACCTGGCGCAGCAGTTTCAAGAAACAGGTTTTCAGTGGCCCCCACAGGTGGACTTTGTCCCAAGCTCAGTTCTGTAAGAAGTGTGTGTCTGCCAGTATGTGTGTGTGAGTGTGTTTTCCATACTTAGCCGTTAAGTTCAAGCTTTCAGATTGTCTGCTTTCTGGCTGTGAATTTAATGTGACACAGCTATGATTAAAAACGTTTGCTTGGGCAAAAAAACAAATACTGTATGATTCCACTTGTGTGCGGTACTTAGAGCAGTCACATTCATAGAGACAGAAAATAGAATGGCGGTTGCCAGGGGCTGAGGGGTTGGGGGAATGGGGCGTTGTTGTTTAATGGGGATGGAGTTTCAGTTTTGCAAGATAAAAAGACTTCTGGAGATCAGTGCACAACAGCGTGAATGTACTTAACACTGCCGAACTGTACGCTTAAAAGTTGTTAGAATGGTAAATTTTGTGTCATGTGCCTCTGACCACAGTTAAAAAAAACATTTGCTTGGTCTACAGAAGCGTGTGAATATTTTGTGGCTTTGTAAGACCTAACAGTGGATGGCTTTGTGTACAGAGATAGTTGTCAAATACAAGCACTTTGCAGCACACAGTATGAATCAGAAGTCAGGATGGACCATCGATGTGGTTAGGATGATGTAACAAGGCTGCTACAGATGTACACTGTGGCTGCATCCCAGTGGATGTGTGGCCCCTAACAGAGGCATATGTGGAGCCTAGAGTTTTATTTTTGGCATGCAGTTGCTACCCTAGGTCACCCTTCCTTAGTTTCCAAGGCTGCAGGACAGAGAGTATGTCTGTCTTGAAGAGGCAGGTTCAGTGCACATTTATTTTCCACCAAGACAGTGTCAGGAGAAGGCCTTGCTGCTTTTGTTATTATTCCTGGAAAGGAGAGTTGTGTGAAAATTGTTTTAGTTTCAATACAAAATAATATATTTTTTAATTTAGGGCTTATTTTGAAAAATAATGAGTTCAGTTCAAATGTGTGCAGATACCTTCTAGGAAAAGGTAATATTATAGCAAGTTATTCTTGATCAGATGGTGGGGAGAAAATTGCTAGGATGTTCGCGTTTGAAGATTCCTTTTTAATGAATGCCTTTGACTTAAAACTAACCCAAACTGCTAGTATTTTTGTTAGGGAGGCTCAAGAAACTTGGTTGCAACAAATTAATACGTAAATTAGTAAAAATCTGAATTTAAGCATCATTTAGGAAAAGAGATGGGGCATCAGCAGAAGAGAGCAAGAAGGAAGGTGTTGAGTAATGTACTGAAATAATCATCTAGTGCTTTCAGATACTTGGACATTAATGTCAGAACTGTCCTTATAATTATATTAAATTAAAGATCTCTCAAATTACAGGCCACAGATATCCACTTTCGATGTTGAATAATTCTGTAATGATGCTAGTTAAAATGCTGCTCTAAGACCAGAATCAAAGTACATTCATTTAACTCAGTGAGGTCAGGCTGACTTTATACCCCAGGGGGATCTGTTAGGCTGCATTTGAAGCAGCTGTTTTAACAGATTCATTTAAGCGAAAGCTTTGGTTTCTTAGTTGGCAGTGTCCTCAGCAAGGAAACCATGTGACCACTCAGATGAAGGCAAGTCCCTTCAAGGACATTCAGAGGGTTTATGGAGTGGCTGCTTCAAGTCTACGCTCCACCCCAGAGGGACTGTGGCAGTTGCCCTGGGCTGGGGCGACGGCTCCCTGTGATTCTGACGTGTAGCCAGGGATGCGAACCAGCCAAGAACTGATTGACGAGAGGATGATAACTTTGACTTTACTTCCTTCATCCTTCTTGTGTGAGAAACAGGCAAAGAGAAAATAAAGTTGATGGGTAATATTATAAATACCTGCTATTTTCTGATAAATGTCTGCCATAATTCTAACTTGTTGGCACTGAAGAGTCTTTTAAGTGTTTTCAAGGACATTCTCCCCATTTGTACTCTATACTCCTGTGAATAGGTATTGTTGTCATTCTGTTTACGGTTGAAAAAACTGGTTTAGAGGGATCAGGTGAGGGGCCCAGCTAGTAAAAGGCGGAGCCAGGGCTCAGACTGGCCTAATCCATCTGTCCCTTTGTTGAGACTGAAACAATTCTCTTCTGTGAGGGCCCATCGTTCTCCTTTTTGTTCTGAGCTGCAGTTCAGCTAGCACGATTCTTTTCTTACTCTTCCTTGCTCACTTGTAAATTGAGATCAGCGTTAATTTCTGAGAAAATAGAAACTCACAGGGCAGCCAGCGTGAGAGTGGAAAGTAAGGGACACACTCACCGGGTCTTGAAGCATGAAACACATACAGACGCCAAAATCACTTAACTACTTGCTTCACTCTGCTTGGCAAGACTAAAATTAAATACTGCTTTTCCAGTAGCCGATGTGGCAATTGGATTTTGCATCTTTCATATTAGACCACTTGGAAATGACCTTGAAAGATAGAAGAACCTCAGTCTACTAGCTGGCAGAAAATATAGTCAAGAAAATAGTGACACTTGAAAACAGCTTCAATTTTTAAATAGAGGGTTTTTTTAAAAAATCACAGACTTTATTTAAAAACAGGCAAGTTTCAAGTGCATGGAAGAGATCGCTTGAGTGGCAAAAAAAAAAAACAAACCTTGAATTTTCAAGCAAGATAGTTTTCCATAACTACTTGAAGAACTGCTGCCACCTCATGGAAAATTTTTAGAAATTTCCTGTTTAGGCAAGAATCCATGTTTACTGTCTTGCTCCGTCTTCTTCTAGTTACCGCTACTGTGCAATGTGCCCTGTATGAAAACCCCTGGGAATCTTTGGCGGGCAAACTGCAGCTTTTATATCATTCTGGGTCCGTTTGAAAGTGGTTAGACTAGCATAGAAACACTGTGATTAGAAATACTTTAAATGTAAATTTTTAAATTTACGTTTTAAATTTCTCAATACTTCGTTTTAAAGTAAAGAAATATTTTGGCTGTAACTGAAATGAGCAGAGAAACACTGATGGACAGTGATTGCAGTGGGGTTGGAGGGGGACTTGATAATAATGGGCGAATGTTGACACCACAATGTTGCCCATGTGAAACCTTCATAAGATTGTATATCAATGACACCTTAATTAAAAATAAAAAAAAAAGAAATGAGCAGAGAAGACACAGTGATTCAAAAAGTGTTCCCCATCACATTTCATCACTTTTACATTAAGGAGAAGCCTTCTGTAACAAATAGACCCACACTAGCTGACCACAGTGAGCTTCCTCCTGCTTGCTTGTTTTTGCGCGTACCGAATCCATCTTCCCAAGGTTGGGTCGGGGTGATTTCTCTCTTCAAGTCTCAGCTGAGGAATGGCTCCTCTGTGGAAACGTCCTTCAACTCATCCAGGTAGAGGGGATGATGTTCCCCTCTCGGTTTCTGCAGGCCTTGGTGCCCACTGCTAGGATCTCATTTATTGTTACCATATTTACTGCTGTAGCACTTCATTTGCTGTGTTGTGATAGTTTTGTAGAGGGAGTAAATGGCATGATAGCTGAGAGGGCCAAATCCAAGTGCAAATCCTGACTGCTCATTACTAGCTGTGTAACCCTGGGCAAGTTTTCTGTGCTGCAAAGGGGAGATAATAAATAGCATCCCCTCAAAAGGTTGTTATGAACCTTAAATGAGGTACTAGTAATCAGGTGCTTAGAGCAGGACCTGGCACGGAGGGAGACTGTTAAGTGTGAACTCTCCCATGTTGTAACTGCCCACACGCATCTCTGTCTCTCAGAGGACAGGCCTTATTCACCTCTGAAATCCCCAAGGCTCACTTGTGTTGGGTGGACGCAGGCATGCAAGAATAAGACACTGAAAAACTCCTTTTCCACACAAATAGTGCTGCAATAGTGATCTCAGAGTGAGCGTGTGTGTGCTGGGACCATCCACACCACAGCCCTGGCACGATCTAGCTCCACACTCCTAGGCCAGCCCCAACATGTGCACATTATACCAGGCTTAGGAGATGCCAGGCTCCACGCAGCCTTGGGCATGCAAAAGTTGATAATAGCGAACCCACAGCCCACGTGATGGTATCACACCCGTCAGAAGCCCTGCTTGGGAGTAGGGTGGCCTGCACAGGCCCTAAGCCACAGAGACCGCAGGTTTTCTTCCCACATCTCTATTCTCTCTCTGTCTTCATTATTGTGTTAGTTTCCTAGGACCACAACATTTAACTAGGTGACATAAAAAATATCCGAAATGTATTGTCTCATGGTTCTAGAGGCCGGAAGTCCAAGGTCAAGGTGTTCGCGGTGTTGGCTCATTATGAAGGCAACAGGAAGAACCTGTTCCCTTCGTATCTCCTAGCTTCTGGTAGTTTGCCGGCCGTCTGCGGCGTTCTGTGGCTTGTAGATGCACCGCTTTGAACCTGTGTTTTCTTCTCATCTCTCTTCACATGGTTCTCCCTCTGGGCTTGCCTGCTTCTCTGTGCAAATGTCCCCTTTCATAAGGACATCAGTCATATGGGATTAGGACCTGTCCTAATGACCTCATTTTAACTTGTTTATCTCTGTGAAGACCCTATTTCCAAGTAAGGTCCCATGCTGAGGTGCTGGGAGTTAGGACTTCAACATATCTTTTTAGAAGGATATAATCCAACCCATTGTCTGTTATGGAGAAGATGGAAGGCTTGACCACTGGAGGATGGCCAGATGTGCCACCTTCTCAAGTTTCGTGGGTGAAGCTGAAGCTGGTGTGATGCAGTATTTCAGATTTGGGGCTACTGTGTGGTTTTAAAAGGGCACATCGATCACTACAGATTTTCTTCACTGGTCAAACAGGGGGAATATCTAAATGTCCCATTGCAGGGGGATGATTAAATAGATGATGACAGTGAGGACAATGACTAATATTCTCCATGGTTTCTCTGTGCCAAGCACTATGACATTATATGAAAATTCACTGTCTAAGTCTAAGTTATGGTTTCTCAACCCGATAAAAGTCACCCTCAAAAAAACTCACAGCTAACATCATACTTAACGGTGAAAGACTAAAACCATTCCCCCTAAGATGGGAACAAGACGAGGTTGTGTCCATTCTTGCCATTGATACTCGATGTTGTACTGGAGGTCCTATAGCCAGGGCAATTCACAAGAAGAAGAAATAAAAGGCAGCCAGGTTGGAGAGAGAGAACTAAGTTATGTCTGTTTGCAGATGACATGGTCATGTATAGGAATCCATTAAAAGAAACACCAAAAACCTGTTAGAGCCTATAAGTGACCTCAGCAAGGTTACAGAATACAAGATCAATATACAAAACAAAAAAAAATTGTATTTCAATCCAAAAATGCAATTACAAAAACAGTTTTACTTATAATAGCAACACCACCAGCTTTGGAGTTGTTCTACAGGCCTTGGTGTGGAGGGTCAAGCTTGACCCCATCAGTCTAATATCTGTGATAGCCATCTGCTGGGGGAACATGGCATCCAGGAAATCATCAGAGCCCCCCACCAGGGGAGAGCAGGCCCAGAGGGGCAGGTGCAGCCTCGCAGAGAAGGGAAGTGGCAAGGGGGAACTGGGGTCCAGGATGAGGGGATGCACAGACAGGGCCCTGTCCTGTGGTGCTACCATGGCTCTGGCATGTAGTGCTGGTCCCAGGCTCCCCAGAGGTGGGTCCTTGCTTTCAAGAGCAGGACTCAGTTACCTTCCCTGCTCTGGGGACCTGGGCTTGCAGGTACATGTGGCTGAGTAGGGCTGGGGCACAGAAAGCCAGGTTCTAGACCAAGTCACCAACAAAATCCTGCAGCTGACTGTGCACACCATCTCTATCTTCTCAGCAGCTCTTTCTCTTCCTGGAACCTTCATGGCATCCACTCTGTGCGTGGCCCCTGTGCAACCAAGGGACAGGGTAGGGGTGGGGACTGAGGTGACAGCTGCTATCTGGGACTCACCTTCTGTACCACTGCCTCTCTGCTCTGATTTCCTCTCTGTGGCAGCCCAGCTCTTCCTGTCCTCACTGGCTGGCTGAGGAACTTCCTCATTTATCTCTCAATATCTTGGAGCAAGTGTCTGGACTGCTTTTGCTCTTGGAAACTCAGGCAGGCTGGGACCAAGTAGAGAGCTTCTGGGATTGTTGAAAGGCGTGCCATGGAGGGAATGGCAACTTAGTTTGGTAGGACCCAGCAGGTTCTGGGGGGTGGGGCAGTGGAGGGAAGCTGCAATTTTCCTGAACTGGGTTATATCCCGAATATTGCATAGGACATACTTATATTAAAGAATTATCTGTTGCTTATCTGAAACTCACATTTAACTGAGCATCCTGTTTTTTTATTTTGATAAATTTGACAACTTGATCCTAAAATGACTCAGCTTTCAACGTTATAATCAGATTTTTTTTTCCAGAAAGGAAAAGAGAGGAGGAGAGAGAACTAAAGAAAGGAAAAAAATTCCCCAGGAAGGGAGCATGTGTATGACTCAACAGCCTCCTCTCCTTCTGTGGGCCCAGAGACCATGTCCCAGGAGAAAAAGCTGGGCTGGGAGGGGGCACCTGGGCTGGGAGGGGGCGCTGACTTCCTGTGGGTTACCCTGGGCAGCTGGTGTCTGTGGCCTCATGCATGCATTCATTCATCCCAAGCACCTGCTCTGTGTGCTAGGCCCAGGTCTGGGAGAAGAGCAGGACACCTGGGCCCTTGAGCAGGTGGCCAGCAGTCAACATGTGGAGGACACAGACATGAAAATGGATCCCCATGATCTAGGGAGATAGAATTTCCACTTCCCTCCTTTAGACAGAGAATTAGCCCCCACTGGGCCCTGCACCTGCCCTCTTCCAGGTGCCAGTGGCGCTCAGGGATCTGTGAGGACTGCCTACCAGTGGCACTTCTCATAGTACCCAGCAGCAGCACTGCCATCCTTGACAAAAAGCCCTTCATGCAGCCACTCTGTCTCCTTCAGCCCCCAGCATGGTGGCAGTGAGCTTTGTTGTTGACAAAGGAGGGACTTGCTTTCCCTGGACCAGCAGGTTTAGATTCGCTCAAAGAAGGCTTGGGTCTCCCAGAGGCCCACCTCTAAGTGTCCAGGGAGTTCAGATTACCGACCGGATGGGCCAGAGAAGAGACTGATGTGGGAGTCTTTCAATGGCAGGCTGAGGATTTTATGGTCAATTACAACCTTCTTTTTCCAGCATGGATGGATGGCAGGAAAATAGAAGGAGGGAATTTGATTTTGAGGACAAAGGGGATAATTTAGAGGCCACCATTCTCCTCCACATGGAAACCAGAGTGCTTTTTAAGAAAAGTTTCTTATTGTGGTAAAATATATATAACATAACATTTACTAGTTAGGTGTACAATTCAGTGTCATTTAAGTATATTCACAGTGTTGTGTAACCATCACCAGTATTTCCAGAACTTTTCATCATCCCTAACAGAAAATCTGTACCCATTAAACAATAACTCCCCCCTCTTCCCCCTCCTCTCCCAGCCCCTAGTAACCTCTGATCTACTTTCTGTCTCTATTAATTTGCCTGTTCTAAATACCGCATACAAGTGAAACCATACAATATTTGTCCTTCTTTGACTGGCTTCTTTCACTCAGCACCATGTTTTCAAGGATCATCCCTATGGTAGCATGAATCAGAACTTTATTCCCTTTTTATGACTGCATAATATTCCATTGTACAGATGTGCTATATTTTGCTTATCAATTCATCTGTAGGCAGATACTTGAGTTGTTTACACCTGTTTTCTATGTGAACCATGCTGCTGTGAACACTGCTGTACAAGTATCTGTATGAGTCCCTGCTTTCAATTCTTTAGGGCATATGCTGCATGAAAAGAAAAAACTATGCCGTGTTTCTCTTCTACTTTACAACACTCTGTACTTCAAGTAACCAGATGGAGGTTCCCTATACCACCAAGCAATTCTCAGACACCAGCTGGGTGTCCTATAACTTAATTAAATTCTGACACTATCTACCTGGACAGAGCCGCAGATCCCAAGCATTAAGGGCTCAGTCCCTTCAGAGGCCAGTAGCAAGTCCAGGTTGTCAGCTGTGGTTCTGATGGACTGGTTATACATCAGAGGTTTCTACGACCCTCTCCTTGTGTTCAGTCATTAGTTAGAGTGACACAAACTCAGGAAAATAGTTCACTTACTAGATTTCCAGTTTATTAAAAGGATATTTAAAGATACAGATGAACAGCCAATTGAGGAGATACATTGGGCAAGGTCCAGAAAGTTCCAGAGCACAGCAGCTTCGGTCCCTATGGAGTGTGAGGTGTGCCACCCTCCTGGCAGGGATGCATTTTTGTTCACTGACCTGGAAGCTCTCTGAATTCCTATTGTAGGGATTTTTATGGAGGCTTGATTGCATAGGCATGACTGATTAGATCACTGGCCATTGGTGATTAAATAAATCTCCAGCCTCCTTCTCTCCCCACTTCACTCCCCACCTCCCACCCCCTGTTAGAGGTCAGTGCTGAGGCTGAAAGTTCCTCTCATCACTGGCTGGTTCACTTTCCAAACAGCCCACATCCTTAGGGGCTTTCCAAAAGTCACTTCACCAACCTAAACTCAGGTGTGGTCCAAAGGGCCTGTTAGGAATAGCAAAAGATACCTTTATCACTCTTATCACTTTGAAAGTTCCAAAGGTTCTAGGAGCAGGTGCCAGGAACACAGGTGAAATCAAAACACATATTTATTATATCACAATATCACACTGGGTCATATGATATCTATGTTTAGCTTTTTGAGAAACCACCAGTGGTTGACAACAGTGGCTGCACCATATTACATTCCCAGCAGCAATGCATGAAAGTTCCAATTTCCCCATATCCTCGCTAACACTTGTTATGTTCTGATTTGTTTTTTATAAGAGCCATCCTAGCAGATTGACATGGTAGCTCATTACAGTTTTGATTTGCATTTCCCTGAGGACTAGTGACGTTGAACATCTTCTCACATATTATTGGCCTTTTGTATGTCCTCTTTGGAGAAATGTCCACCCAAGTCCTTTGCCCAGTTTTTAACTGGGTAGTGGGGTTTTTTTTGTTGTTGTTGTTATGGTTGAGTTATAATTCTTTATATTCTTCACACAGTAACCAGAGTGATTTTTTAAAAAAGATAGTCTTATCTTGTGCTCCCCTGACTAAAACTCTTTCCTCCTCTAGTTGAAGCTCTGCTCACTTCTCCAGCTTCATGGCTGTCTCCCTGCAGCCACCACTTGCCACCTGCACAGAAAGAAGCAGGCCTCCTCCCTCACTCCCTGCCTTAGGCCTGCCCACCCTGCTCCCTCTCTCTGGAAGGGTTTGCCCTCCTTCTGCTCTTTGCCTGGCCTACTCCGACTAACCTAGAGGGACTTGGCTTCACCCTGGTCTCTGCAGATGTGGCTGCCTGGCACACCCAGCCTTGGCCTGTATATCATGTTTGTTTTCTTCACAGCTTTGGTCATTCATAGTTACATGTTGCCCATCTACTCTTTCCTCATCCATCTGACGACACAGGAGGCAGGGGGTCTTGGCGAAGCATGTGCATGCAGATGCTTTGAGAATACTTGTTTGATGCCTAAATAAAACAACGAATTCTCTCTCCAGTGGACTCATGCTCTTGGGGGAAGACACCATAGTCACTTCCACCTCCTGGGCCTGACAGCCAATCCAAGAGGCTGTGTCTCACAAATTTAGTGAAGACACAGCATGTAAGTCCCCCAACCTCTGCAGTCCCTTCTTTGTTTCCAAAATTCTCTTGTTTGGACCTAAGGAACCAGGTGCCTGGGCCCTGAGGATGCCTAGCGACTAAGTGGAGAGGAGGAAGCCCCTTAGGTAATGAATGGGCAAGGCAAGTATGTGAGCCACTATGAGCATCTCTTTTGATACGAGGTGGGGACAGCTGCAAAAGAGAGAGAGAAGGGAGGAGGCAGAAGCAAAGAGCAAAACCTGACAAGCAGAACCAGAACCAGCTGGCTGACCCACAGCAGGGAGAGCTCATGGGGAAGAACAAAATGTCAGAGAGCAAAACATCAACACCAACAACAAGTAAGACTTCAACAACTTACTGAGTGATATATCTGTTAAAGAGTTAATACCCAAAATACACAAAGAACTCATGCAACTCAATAGCAAATATACCCAATCTAATTAAAAAATAGGCAGAGGATCTGAACAGACATTTCTCCCCAAGAAGACATTCAGATGGCCAACAGGCTCCTGAAAAGGTGCTCAACATCACTAATCATCAGGGAGATGCAAATCAAAACCACGATGAGCCATCACCTCACTCCTGTTAGAATGGCCACTATCCAAAAGGGATAACATATTGTTGGCAAGGATGTGGAGAAAAAGGAAGCCTTGTGTATTGTTGGGGGGAATGTGAACTGGTGCAGCCGCTATGGAAAACAGTGTGGAGGTTCCTCAAAAGATTAAAAATACAACTACCGTATGATCCAACAATTCTACTACTGGGTATATATTCAAAGGAAAGAAAAACACTAACCTGAAGAGATAGCTGCACCCCCAATATTCACTGCAGCATGATTTGCAATAGCGAAGACATGGAAACAACCCACGAGTCCATCAGTGGGTGAATGGATAAAAAAGGAGTGGTACATACACACAACGGAATATTATTCATCCATAAAGAATGAATTATTAAGGCATTATGCTAAATGAAATAAATCAGGCAGAGGAAGATAAATATATGATCTCACTTATAGGTGGAATCTAAAAACAAAAAACAAAGACAAAACTGAACTTATAGATACAGAGAATGGATTGGTGGTTGACAAGAGGCAGGGGATGAGTGAAATGGGTAAAGGGGGTCAAGAGGTATAAACTTCCAGTTATAAAATAAAGTCCTGGGGATGTGATATACAGTGTGGTTTAAAAAAAAAAAAGGGTTCAAGAGGAGAGGCAGATTTCCTGAGCAAGGAAGACCTGTACTCAGACTTTGTAGCAGAATGTCTGGAAGGGCACAGAGAAGAAAAGGACATTCTTTTTGCTGGGGGATTTTTTAGGAATATTAGAAGCTTGTGTTTTAGGCTGTGTTTTCAATAAGTTATTTTTCAGGGGACAATAGCACATTGTGCTGGGTGCTCTGAGAGCCACTGCTGGGCTCCTCGTTATTCTCTGCCTAGAAAGGCTGCAGAGAGGACCTTTGGCCACATCATAAAGCAGAGCAGGGCAGACCCTTGTCAAGCAAAGCAAAGGGGAAGGGACAGTCAGGCAGAAGGTCTGAGCAGAGGCATGGTGGTATGAGAGGCTCTAGAATGTTCTGAGAACAGTGAGGACATGGTTTGGCTGAAGTCCAAGGCACACTGGGAGATTCAGAAGGAGCCAGTTGTTGGGGGCTGGGACTCAGAAGCCAGGGTGAGGCCCACGGGTTTTCTCCTGGGGCAACAGAGGCCAGCAGAATCGAGCGTAAGCAGGCACGGGACAAGTTCAGAGTTGTGGCTGAGGACGGCTCCTCACCCGTGCATTTTCTTTCACTGATGGCAATTTCTTAGTATCTGTGAGCCAAGCACTGTAATTGGGGATTGTGACATCTCTAATTAACAGGTTTTTAAATGTGTGAGTGTGTGTGTGTGTATGCGTGTGTGGTCCTTCCAGCTGTGGCTTGTGGACTGAGTAGTGGCTAGTCTGAGCCAATCGAACTGGTGCCCATTTCTTTTTTCTGATTCAACTGTACCTCTCTTCTTTCTCAAACATGGGGAAAACTGGGAGAGAATCCCCCCTCAGCCTGAGTTGCCCACTGCTTTTCCATCCCTGATGGGAAGGGCAGTTGAGTTACAGGATCCACCCTGGGGTGGAGTTAGAGGCCTGAGTCTTTGCTTTGAATCCTGGCTCAGGGCTTAATTTTTCCTGGTTACGTAACCTCAGAAATATCTCTTGATCTTTCTGAACCTCAGATTCTTCATCTGTAAACGGAAGAAGTAGTATTTACTTTGCAGGGCCATGAGGATTAACAGCGCACACAAAAGGTCTTGCCTAATGGCGGTGACACCTTGTGAGCAAGGTGCAGTG
This sequence comes from Manis javanica, assembly GCF_040802235.1. Taxonomy (NCBI): domain Eukaryota; kingdom Metazoa; phylum Chordata; class Mammalia; order Pholidota; family Manidae; genus Manis; species Manis javanica. Next base: position 36,652,300 of record NC_133165.1, on the reverse strand, counting down.
TTTTCGGTACCTCTTGCAGCAGCCTAGCCTCCTCTGCCTCTTGGGACACCTAGTGTTTCTCCTGGGTCCCATTTTCTGCATCTCAGGTGGGTTGTTTCAGGGACACTGATGTTGAAATCTAGGGCTCTTGGAATCCAAATGCTTGACCAGAAACAAAGTAAGCTGGGGACAGACAGAGGCACTAGTCATGGTTCCCCATAGGCAGATTCTGGGGTTGGGATTGGGGGTGGAATGGGGCAAGGTCCTGGAATCACGTGGAAGGAGGATTTAAGGAATTCAGGGAGCACTCGTTTTCTGCACCCTTGCAGAGCAAGTGTAGTTGATTCATGTGCACATGGGACTCACACGTTTAGTGAGCAGCCTTCATGTGCTGGGCTCTGGGGTACCTAGTAGAACATAAGAGTGTGGAGGACGGACGCCGTCCCTGCCGCCACGAAGCTTAGAAGAGTGGAGACAGGAAATAATTGCACAGAAAATAGTCACAACATGATTTTTTTCAAAAAGCAGATGAAATTTAAAAATTATGAGGTGAGGGGGTATCTGCTTTAGATGGGGTGTTCTGGAAAGGCCTCTTTGGGGAGGAGACATTTCAGCACAAGTTGAAACAGGAAGGAGCTTCCCTGCTGAGCTGGGAAGGATGAAGTTGTTGGAGGAAATGAAAGAAGGGTCCCTAATCCCATGTAACAGAAAGGCAATGCTGCGACTGAGATGAGATCAGAGGAGCATATGGGGCCCAGGCTTGATCAGGCCAAGAGGGTCTTGGGTTGTAGGATTTTAATCCGTGCTTCAACTTCTCTCCACAGAACCATTTTCACGCCCTCAAACCTTAATCACCCAAAATGGCGCCAACAAGACTGCTGTGTCCCCAGAGCCTCTCGACCCGAGACGCCCACCCAGCCTGCAGCCTTGCTCCTCCACTGACTTTGTGCTCAGTTTCCCCTGAATCATTAATATCATTTTCCCGAAGACCATAGCCCCTTCATTGGGCTACCACGTGAGGCTTACAAGAGGGGCTCCCATCCCTGTCCATCTTTTCACCTCTTCTCAGCTGGGGCCAGGGGGGAGGGAGGCGACTCTGCATCTTGGGGGTCAGTGGGCTACCACTAATAAAACTCTGACTCCTTTAAGAAGAGCTATCCTGCAGGGCTGTCAGGCAGCCCCTGCTGGTAGGGCTCAGGATCACCCTCCTCTTTGGAGCACCTGGGGTGGGGAGGGAAGGTGGCTTCAGGGAGCAGGTGCAGGAGAGTGACTGCCCCCTCCCTCCCCTCCCCCTCCCCTCCCCCTCGCTTTGTCTCTGCGCTGATTATTGCTTTATTACTGTTTTCAGTCAGATATAATTCCAGCATTTTCTATAATCTTGATCTTTTCATTGATACCAGATTTTTACACAAAGATTTGTGTATAAAATGATTATGTACCCACCAGAATACATTCCCTGGCAATTAGAGCATTTAAGATGCAGCTCCTAACACTCCGTCTGCACATTCCTCATTTATTACTTTTCAAAGTGTTTTGTGATTATTATTTTTTTCTGTGGATGTGTTTACAAATCCAATAACAATTCTCATTTAGAGTTGTAAAACACGAAGCCATTTTGAACCCAGACAGATGGCAGCTAAATGAAGTTTAATTAAAGAATGAGTGCTTTGAATCAAATCACTTTTAAAAAGTACAGTATGCCGAGATTTTGGAGAGGTTGCATAAACAGCATCTGGGCTCTTCTGCAGAAAGCAGGGCCTGCTCAGGAGGAACATACTCAGTAGGCATCGCCATCAGGTCAGGACGCGGGTGGCCTGCGGCCTCCAAGCACGTCCACTGCCTTCTCTCTCTGCCTGGACACACTGCTCAAAGCCCAGAGCTCCCGGGACAGGAATGGAAACGGGACACAAACCACCTCCTTAGTTCAATGGTTGACTTGGGTGGGTATCTCCCATCTGCTTTTGTGGAATGAGGTCGCGCACCAGGGCGCGAGGCTCTGCTGCACCAAACCTGATCAGCACGCATCTGTGCGGTGAGAATGGAAGGCAGAGGGTACGCTCTGCAGGCTCCCGCGCCGGCCGGCCTGTCCCCGGGCCCTCCCTCTTCCTCCCCGCCTCTCCGCGCAGCAGCCCCCGGGCACCGTCTCTCACGCCCCGCCCGGCCGGCGGGGGCCGCTTCCGGCTCTGGCCGCGGCTCAGGGGCGGGGCGGCCCGGGCCGGTTTGGGCGACCGACAGGCGCCAGGCGGCTGCCCGCAGACGGGGGCGCCAGGGGGGCACACGTCCTGGGCCGCAGTCGCGCACTGCTCAGTGGCTCCGTGAAGGGGAAAGGCGCAGAACGGCGGGGTAGGGGGTCAGACCCGGAGCAGCCCAGAATCCTGGGCCGAGAAGTTTGCAGGGAGAACACAGACAGATGGCAGCTGTGGGGAAGGAAACGCAGTGGTTTGTAATAATCCAGGGACAGACAGGATTAGATGAGAGAATTAGGTTGGGTTCCAGGAGAGGGGGGCGAAAGCAAGGTGGTGGCGGTAAAGCCGTCCTTCATTTCCTAGGGAGTGTCTGCCGTGTGGGCGGTGGCGGTGTAGGGGGTCTCCCCTCCCTGATGCTGCAGAGAAAAAGGCAGGGCCTGAGGATGGTGTGGAGGACCCTCCTGGGTCCTGGGGCCACTGAGATGTGGTGTCACCAGCAGAGAGAGGAAGTTTGTGCCTGGAGCCAAACTTGTGGTTTCTGGCTTCTTGCATCTGTCCCGGAGGAAACTGAGTCCCAAAAGCTGGGGCAGGGCCTTGCCTCCCTGCTCTGGGCACCGGGCTGACCTAGAGGGCTGGCAGAAGCCCCTGGACTGTTTTGATCGTGTACTTAGCTGAGTCAGGACTCATTTCCTCCAAGTCATAGGCCTCCTTCTGGGCTTGGCTGGACCCTGCAGTCACGCTGACCCCTCCATGCCCTAGCACTCCTGTCCAATTGACCTCCAAGTCCTGTTGGCTGACCTCCTTGTTATATTCTCCACCTGCCCCAAACCATCGCCAGTTCTTGCTGGAACAACTACAGAGCCTCCCACGTGGTCTTCCAGCTTCTCCTCCCGCGGACCTTTCCCCGCACCCTTCCAAAATGCAGAATTGCTCCTGGCTTTCATTTCCCTTCCGGAAATCTCTTTTGCCTGGCCCACAAAGCCTTCCATATGGGCTGGTGAGGAAAAGGAGGCAGCCCAGGGCCAGAATGCACGGCTCTGCCAGCAGAACCCAGGCTCTACTTCTATCCCGCATGGGCCCCGCCCCTTCAGCCCAGCACCGAGTGCAGAGCACAGCCTGCTGACCATCTCCACCTCCCTGTGTCCCACCTCCAGCCACTCTCCTCTTGTCCTCTGCTCTAGTACCTTAAGTTCTAGCCTCCTCGTCTTAACATATGTGGCTCTTCCTCCTAGAAGACTGTCTTACCCCATTTCTCCCTACTCCATCCTGCCTAACCAATGTGCCCTTGCAATCTCAGCTTCAAGGACGGTTCCTGAGTTGGCAGTAGGTGAGGTCACCCTGCCTTATGCTCCCAGGGCTTCCTGTCCTTCCCCGTGTGGACATGCGGCCCTGTGCCTGTCTTCCCCACCAGGAATGAATGAGCAGCTGTGGTGTCAGGCCCCTCTGACCTGTCTTCCTGCCTCCTGTCCTAGCCCTTCCTTCTCCTTTCCACCCATCATGAGGGTGGTCTTTCTGAGCCACAGCTATGGCCCATCACCTGCTGCGCAAATGCCTTGAGCTCTATCATAAATGCACCCCACCACTCCAGGTGCAGTGCAGCCCCTTCTCCAAAATGCCTGCTTTCCAGCCACAGAGATTCCACACTTGATCGTACTTCATACTTTTGACTTCACCTGAGTTACTGGGGCCAAGAGAGCCCCCAAGACACCCCACCCTGAGGTCACATGGCCCCAGCAGCAGCCAAATGAGTGAAGTCTGTACTCAGACACCAGGGCCCATTGGCCAGGGACAGGCCTCTACTGGGTGTCCTGACCTCATTATAGTGATGGCTGCTGCCACAATTCCAAAAGAGAACACACCACAGTTAGAGCAAAGGTGATGCTTTTTTTTTTTTTTTTTTTTTTTTACTTATTTAAAAAGGCCTTGGTGGCAGGAATATAGTGTAAAAATCATTGGAAAAACTAAAAGGCATCGATACATATCCGAATATACACTTTGTACATAAATTACATTTCCTTTAGTCTTTGAGTGAGGTCCTGATTCAGCACTGAGGTCTAGTAATTCAGAGGTCCTGGGAGCTGCACGTTCAGGCCGGCATAGTCCACCATGTACATTGGCCATTGCTAGAGAGAGGGGGACAAACAGTCCAGTTAGGACTCCAGGTGACACGGAAGGAACACCATAACACTGAGCTCTGCTTTCTGAAGGACTTCCTCAAATGCTATTTATTTTGAGGCTGCTGCAGGCCCAGAGAGGGCACATGACCTGTCCAAGGTCACACAGTTGACTAGTGGCCATGGAGACTGGGCTGGAGCCTTGTGACCTGGTCCCACCTGTGTCCCAGGGGCTGATCACGTGGACCAGACACAAGGGCCAGAGGGAATGGGGGTTTGGCTCAGAACAGTCACCCATGTAAACCCAGCCCCCTCGCAGCCTCAGGCCCCAAACCACACGTCCCACCTCTCAAAGGTGGGAGGACGAGGTGACCTCTGTGGGCACTTGTACACCTAGATGTGCGGAAAGGCAAATCCTGAACTTTTGGGTTTTCCAGGAAGGGGTTTAAGGGAAACACAGTTAAAGAAATCCTAAAATCATGGCCAAATGTGTTCCCACATTCTCCCCATTTAGACTCAGGATTTCGAAGCTAGTGTTTTGAAATCAGAAGAACTCTGAGGTGGGTGCCCCTAATGAGGATTTCCTCCTGTGTGGGCGGGGACCAGGCCCAGCCACGTGGCAGGACAGGTGGGGCTTTGCAGGGGGGTTCCCCCTCTGCCACTGACCACTAAGGCCGCACAGCTGACAGGCCCGACTCGTTTTCCTCCTTACACGTGGCGGGTGACACCCACAGCCTCACAGGGCTGTGGCGAGGCTCAGACGTATGATGTGAGCACTGAGAATAGCCTGGCACCTGGCTGCCCTGGAAACCTGGAGTCTGCTTGGGGTCCTGCCTGACACTGCCCGCCGGACTGGGCAGGTCCCTTCTTGCTCCTGGGTCTCGGCCTGCCCACCCGCCCAGTGGCTATGTGACTCCCTGCCCAGTGGCTATGTGAGCACCCGATGAGGGGGTGGACTAATTCGTGGACAGATCAGGCAGATGTGTGTGCAAGCCTGAGGCTCGGGGCCTCCCTGTACCCCAAATCCATGTCCCGGAGTAGACGGCCCTGCCCAAGTGCAAGGCCAAGGCCAAAGCGAAGAGTGACCAGGCCCAGATCTGTCAACTTTACCACGAGTGAGATCTGGTTGGTGGATGCCACGGACTCCGGGTTAGAGGATGAGGAAGAGGAGGATGACGAGGAAGAGGAGACCGAGTTCCCTTCGGAGACCCGCTTCCTCTTGCGCTTGGGAATGCTGCTGTCTTTGGCTGGTGGGAGGAAAGGTTGCTGACACCAGATGCCAGGGCCCCTGTGTCTTGGCTTGCCAGCCCCTCTGGAAGGCCTTTGTTTCCAGGTTTAAAGCCCCCTTCTCAGCGTTCCAGGCTCCTTCCCTAACCAGACCCCACAGCCCATCTGCCCACCCTCCTGCCTTTGCTAACACTGTATCCTCATCCCCCAGGTATGCTTTCCCCGCAGGCACCCTCCTTATACCCTCCCAGACCATCCAGCCTGTGGCGTCCCGTCTCCCCGGAACTCCCAGAGCCCCCTCTCCCTAAACCCGCTGGTGGGGGCCCTGCATTCCACTGTGAAGAGCTCAGCCTTGGAGCCACGCAAACTGGGGCCTTGGGGAAAGCCACTTAATGGCCCTGCACCTCCATTTCCTTGCGAGTAAAATGTGAATAAAATCCTGCAGCATTGCTGGGAGGGTCCCATGAGATCACATGCCTGGGCCCCATAAATACTTAGAAACTGAGAACTGGTATTTATATTGTTGCCACTGTTACCGCTGATGTGTGATGACCCTGATACAACAAGGCTGTGACAGGTGACAGTTCACTAGTATAAGTGGACAGGCAATGTCCCAGGGGAACAAAATGCTGGATTAGAGCCAGAAGTCCTACATTAAAAGACTAGTGTTGCCATTTACAAGCTGTGTGGCCCTAAGCAAATCCATTAACTTCTCTGAGCCAAATGGGGAAAGCGGTGTGATGGAGACTCAAAGAAGATGCTGTATATGAAACAGCCCAGTAGCAAGCCCCACATGGAGCAGGACTCAGCAGGTGTTTGGCTGCTGAAATTGATATCAACACCTGAAACTTAAGAAGAAGATTTGCAACCACCTGTTACATGAGTAAGGTTTGGGGCTTGAGTAAGTAGACAGGTTACTGTGTAGAAATCGAACATGGCCCACCAGAAAGGTGGTGATGACATAGTGTGAGGGCAGACTGGGCCCACAAGACATTGTTTGTCTAGCTGGTGTAGAAAACCGGAGTCCAGGGGGCAGCGACACGGTATAAATGAGACCCTGGGAAACAAGACTCCGGAGGAAGGAGCTCAGGGAATGAGCCAGAGAGGAGGGATTTTTATGGGAGGCTCCCCATGAAAAAGAAGTCAGAGGTGCTGCCCAGGGCTGTGGCCACCCTGGGGTCAGGATAAGACCCTAAAGATGGCTATGGCAGGGAAGTGCCTGACGTAAGTGATGGCACCCTCTGATCGTTTGTCCCAAACTCTGTCCCTGAGGCTTCCATGGGGCCTTTGCATCCCTGCCTTTGCCCTGGGAGCAGCTCCCGAACCTAGTCACCTCCCTACCCTGAGCAGTGCCCTGCCTGGCCCTTGCGATCAGTGCAGGATAGGAGGTATGCCATCTGAGGCTGTGGAGTTCCAGGGGAACCCAGACCCATCTGGAGTCAGGGCCTCAGGTCTCAGGCTGGGGTTAGGCAGCCCTACTAAATCCCATCACTGTCCCCACTGGGCAGCCACGCTGGGGCCCAAAGTTCAGATGGGTGGTCCTGACACTAGGCTCAAGATGGCTGCCAACTATGTGGTCTTGGCAAGTCCCTTCCCCTCTCTGGGCCTCAGTTTCCCAGTTGTACAATGAGGGTATGGCTAGGTCAGTGTTCCTTACTCAGGGAGCCCCTCCCGATCACCTAGGGGAATATTGTCCCCAGTCTTGTTGCACGCCTTCTCAAGCAGAATCATGGCACCAGATGGTCTCCCAGCTTCCCATGAACTGAAAGGTTCTAAGATGGCAGGGCCTGGTGCAGGTGTGCGCCCTGCAAATGTAGGCAGAATGGTGGGGTCCCTGCCAGACGTGGGCCATGCTTGCCCACCCCACCCCTTTGCTCCCCAGGTGCTTCCATAGACCTACTTGAAGTCTCCTCCTGGCTCCAGCCAGCCCCTCAGGCCTCGCAGCTGATCTGACACTCCCAGCCAAGCTATGGCAGGACCCCCGTCTGAAGGGCACCTGCGGAACTGCTGGGCAGAGCAAGGAGCTATACTTTCTCTAGGTGGTCAGCTACGTATTGCGTGCCATCTGGACCAGATCTGTCCACAGACTCTGGTCTGCAAGAAGCAGAAGGGTGGCCTCGTCAGCCTCTGGCTTACCTGGCATCTTGGCGTCATTGCAGATTTCTGCAAAAGGTCTGAAAAAGCATGAAAGGAAGTGGCAGTTAGAAAATGAGGTTTCTCCTCCTCACCTGTTCCCTGAATATGGGCTGCATCTGCATCTCACGAGAGATGCTGGGCTATCACCAGAACATTAATCAGGTGAAATCCAGGGAAAACAGTGAGCATCCGCCCCCTAGAGTAGGCAGATGACAGCCATGGTACTGGCAGTGCCATGCCAGGCACTTGCCCTCTGGGCCTTGTTTCCTTGTCTAGAGAGAGAGGATGTGTCTGACCAAGTGATCAGAAATGTTGTCTAGATTTATGTACATGGTTAGTGGTCCCAGTATTATTTTTTTAATGTATCTTTTTATATTTCATTATTTTATTTTTAGCATTATTTCTATCACCACCACCCCCAAATATGAGACATAACCTAAATGTCCACAGGTAGAGATGTTATGGTCCATGTATTCAGATGACTGATCAGTCCTTAAAGGAAATTATCATGGACATGAATAGTGTGTAAGTGGGTGTAAGATGGCCAGATGGGAAATACCAAGTTTTATTTACTGTCTACAGAAAAATATCATATGATCTCAGTTCCATTTTCCAAAAAGTTTATCTATTAGGCATTAAAAAAAGTGGAAATGTCTCTGGTGATTCTTTCTGGGAAGTAGGTCCACGGGGTGGCATTTTCTCCTGTGGTTTCCTGCCTTGTGTAACAGTAACTTCAGCGGGTGGACCGTAGGTGGGAGGGGAAGGGAAGCTCGACTTAGTGTAAAAGTGGAAAGAAAATATGCATAGGGGAGAAAGTATGAAAGAAATACACCAGTGTTAGCTCTGAAGGGAAGGGTTATAGTTATGGGTTAGCTTTTTTCTTCTACCTTTTCATATTTCCCAAGTCTGCTTGTGTATTTTTTTAATTGAGGTATAAGTGACATACATTAAATTAGTTGGTGTACAATGTGATGATACAGTGTTTGCATATATTGGAAATGATCACCCCAAAAAGTCTAGTTAAAGTCTGTCCCCATACATAGTTACAAAAGTATTTTTCCTTGTGATGAGAACTCTGATGATCTACTGTCTTAGCAACTTATAGATACGCCATACAGAATTATTACTTATACTCACCATGTTTATCGATTTTAAATCTGAAAACAAACTATTGCACTTTTTTTAAAGACTATAAAGACAGACAGTAAAACATGGACCATATTGTCGCTGGATGATGGAAGTATTGAATTACTATTATTTCCTAAATATGTTAAAATGGGCAAAAATTAATGATATAGTTAGAAAACATCAAATTTAATTAACATTTAAAAAACAGATGAACACCCATGCATGTTGAGACTGTGTGTTACAGCATAAAGGTGTTGGAATCATGACGCCTGATGCTCTTATAGACTGTGAGTTCCCCTCAAAATTCCTATGTTGAAACCAATGGGGTGGTGTTAGGAGGTGAGTCTTTGGGAGGTGCTTATGGCATTGAGAGAGGAGCCCTCGTGAAGATTAGTATTCTTACAAAAGAGACCCCAGAGAGCTCCCCTGTCCCTCCCACCATGTGAGGGCAGTGAGAAGATGGGTATTCATGACCTAGGAAGCAGGGCTTCACCGGACACTGAATCTACCGGTGCCTTGGACTTCAGCCTGTGTAATGCTGAGAAATAAATGTCTGCTGTTGACAGCCAACTGGTGGTTGATGGTATTCTGTTATGGCAGCCTGCATGTAGTAGGACACCTGGGCCTGGATCCTAGCTGACCTACTGTGATTTACACTGTCTCTTTTCTCGCTCTGAGTATTAGCTTCTTCGTCTTTAAAGATGAGAGTGTGAAGGCAGCCTGTCTCCGGGATTCTACGCAAGTGACAGGTTTCTCTGTCTTTCATCAGCTCCTGGATCCAGGCAGTACCCTCGCCCATGGCCCTCGGCCCCACTGCCCTCCCCATCCCAGTCTGGGCCACTCACTGGAGCTGGTTGATGATGACCATGCGGACGTGCTCCCGGGCCTTCAAGATCTTCTCCAGCCGGTGAATGTCGTAGGTGTTTGGGTTCCGAAAAGGGATGTCATCAGGCAGTCCTGTGACCTCGACAGCATCTGGGCTGTCCCGTATCAGTTTGTAAGGGACCAGGACAGGCCGGTTCAGGCCCAGGGCCTCACCTACAGGGCACAGGGGGTCAGGGCAAGAGGATGATGTCCCCTGGGTAAAGACCAAGCCCTCTGGTGAAAGGGCTGGAACCTGGCATGGCCACCACCTCCCCAAGAGCCACCAAACCACAGAGTTAAAAAAATCCACACACATGCAGCATTAAAAAAAAATCCAATTAGCAAATTAAAAATTTAATATGCAGCACTGACAATGAAACAGGTCCTTTCACAGTGCTTGGAGCAACGATCTGTTAAGTGTGCAGGCCTAGAACCGACAAATGAAGACTTGATGTCTGCGTAAAATCCACTGCTATTATGTTAGAAAAAATTAAATGTCTGAAGTATTTATGGATGAGATGATATGATGTCATGGGTTTGTTTCAAAGTACTAAAAAGATTCAGGTATGTATGTGGAAACAGATGAAACAAGATTGGCAACATGTTGGTAATCACAGAAGCTGGTTACAAGGTAGGTCGTGATGTCACTCTCTTGGCTTTTGTAAATGCTTGAAAACTGATTCCAAAATAAAAAGTGAAAAAGACATCGCCACAAACCACCAGCAGAGTCACTTCCCATTACTCTCAGCATAAAATCCTAGCTCCTCGTCGTCAGGCCTGCCCAGCTCTCCCTGCTCCTGGGGAGCCTCCTCCAGCACACCTGGTCACACTACTGCATTCTCTTTTTTCCCTTTAGCACTCTCTGAAGTTCTTCTGAAAACAGTTTTTTAAATTACTGTCTGTCCCCTCAGCTACAACACAAAGTGGAGATAACACTAAACTCATCACAAATAAAATGTATATAAACCACCTAGTATAGCCCGGCACTCAGTGATCCAGAAAGTGCTCTGCCAGTTGTAACCACACTATTCATTGTCCCATCTTGGGTTCTCCCTGGTACCCTGGGTGCCTCCAGCACAGGGCCTAGCATTTCACGGCTCTCAACTATTCCGTGGTCTTCTTTCTCCGTAGTTTCTGAACCCCAGGATGGCGGAGCTCAGACCCCTTCCTCTGGACTCCTCAGGGCTAAGTGTGTGTGGGACAGATGGGCGTCTGCATGAACAAGCCCTTGGCCATGGGCCATGCCCTCTGCTGCACAGCCCAGCCCTGGTGCAGACCCAGTGCTGACCACTGTCACTACCCCGCACTCCACGGACTGGGGTGTTTCTCCCTTTCTCAGGTAGGAAGGTGAGGGATCAGCCCCTATCAGTCACGGGCAGGGTAGCTACATCCCCAGGGAGCAGTCAGGACAGCTGGAGACAACTGGAGGCCATGCTGGCTGCAGAGAGAGGTGGGGCCCCCCAGGAAGGATGGCCCCATGACCTTGCCAGCTGTGCACTGACCGTATTTCTCATTGAAGAGCTCTTTCACCTGCTCCCGGAGGATCACCTTCTCCCCCAGTCTGTTGGCGTCATCTTCATCTGCAGGAGGAAGACAAGGGGGAGTGAGAGTGGGCACAGCTTGGCCACTGGACCTGTTCCTTCTCCCATGTGGCACCTCCTGCTGGAGGGGTCTTTCCAGGCCCTGTCCACTCCTCCACAGCCTGCTGCTGGCCTCGGTCATCTGTCTGCATATACATGTACGCACCTCGTGTTCTCTGAACAGCTCCCCAGCACAGGCCCCCAGGCAGGGAGCACCCGAGAGGGAGGCGGTGAACCTCTTCCTCCTCCTCCTCTGATCTCACAGCCTAGTGGGCATGGGCCACAATCACAGAGCTCACCCAGAAGTGTCATAAGAGACACTTGCAAGGAGATGTGGGGCATGAGTCAGGGTGCCTACCCCCATCTGCCAGTCCAGAGGCCCATGGGAAAGCGGGATACTTGACTGGCCTTGGAAGGCAGGTAGGGGTTTGTGATGGATGGGGCAGAGGTGGGAAAACACCCAGGCAGGACTGGCCCAGGCAGGGGCCCCATGGGTGGAAGGTCATGGTGTGCTGGATGTGGCTGAGGCACAGGGCGGTGTCAGGAGGGCTGGCTGTGATGGGCCCAGCCTGGCTGCCTTGCAGACCAAGAGTCCAGGGCCAGGCCAAGTGATGTGACCAGGGAGATGGCCATATTCTGGGGGCTGCACACTCTGCCCAGGGCAGCCCTTCATGGGCACCTGCTCCCGGACCTAAAGGAGCAGCTGGGGTCAGGGGAGCCCCAGACAGAGCCTGGTCTGGGCTGCGGATGGGATGGGATGGTTGGGGGTGGTCCCAGGGAACAGCAGCCTTTGGGCTTCTGCTTTGGGTGGGGGAGGAGGGGCTTGAGTTCCAGGAAGGGCCTTTGGCACCAGCTGGGCCCTGGGGCGGGGTGGAGCTGAAAGCAGACAGGCAGCCAGGGCCTGGAGATGAGGGGCAGAGCAGACAGAATGGGTTCGTGGAGAAAACGCATGCCTATTTTAATCTGGAAAATCTCACAGAATTCAATTCCCATTCAGGAGGCCAACTCCCGGGCTGGGGCTCTCTGCTGCCCAGTGTCAGCTTCCCCTGCTGGCATGTCACACCCCTGACCAAGAGGTCTGGCCTGCCTTTGCACCCACTGCCAGGGAGGTGCCTCCGGTCCCAGTCTGGGGGCACTCCCTCACTTGCCGGGCCTCCCAATTCCTGGTTGTCCCTTGTCTGGTCTCATTTGGGCCACACTCCTGACTCTGGAATCTGGATCTGCCATAGCTCAGGATTCTGGCAGATCTCTCTCTTCAGCCATGGGCCAACCAGCCACCTGGGTGTCCCGAGACACCAAAAACGACAGGATTCCCAGAGACCGTCCTCCTCCTATGTGCTCATCTTGGGGAATGAAGGCCCTACCCAGGCACACTGAGACACCAAACTCAGCCCCCCAACCTCCTTCTTCCCAGGTGCCCCACATGGCCCTTTAAGATAGTTTTCAGGACCCCAGACATGGCAAAAATCAACTTGACCCTTCTCCAGGTTCCAAGTAGACAACCAGGACAGAGTCCTGGGCTCCAGCCCTGCAGAGCCTCAGCAAATGCTCTCCCTTTTTCCCCCGGCCACCAGGGATTCTTCCGCTGGCCAGGATTCTGCATAAGAATTGCAGCCCCACAGAGGAGAGGGAAAGGGCAGCTGGGAGTCACAGCAATGCGTGCCAGACACTTTGCTGGCAGCTTTCCCAGACATGATCACAGCCACCCCTCACCACAGCTGAGGACAGAGAGGTTAAGTAACTTGCCCAAGGTCACACAGCTACTAAGTGCCAGGAATTCTCAGTCTGACCCTAGGGCATGGCTGACAAAGTCAGTACTTGGCGAAGCCTGCTGGACTGAAAGCTGTGGGGACAGCCCTTCAAAGCCCACTAAGCTGAGGTGGCTGGGTTGCCAAAGTCTCCTGTCCATATGGGTGTGTCTGGGAGTATGTGTGTGGCTCACTCCTACTCAGCCATCTAGACAGGGCCAGCCTGAGCTCACTGAGCCCTCCCCTTGAGAGAGGCAACACCAGGTCCCAGAAGGGCACAGAACCTGGGAGTCAGAAAGCTGGGCTTGGGATGGCTCTGCCATGCAAGGGTCATTTGATGTCACCTCTCAGCATTTCTGCTGTCTTGATATGATATTTAGATAAATATTTCATGAGCACCATTCCACCTGGGTGTGGTGCTGCCCCTGGGCTTTTCACAGAACACAGAAAACAGTCCTAGTCTGAGGCAGGGGACTGCAAGAAACAACTGGGGATCCACCGGGCTTGATGACTGTCAGTGCAGGGCCCCCCAACCCAGCCAGGAAACAGGGAGGGCTTCCCAGAGGAGGTGACAGCCGCACAGCCCAAGGGTCTGTGGGAGGCAGCTTCATCTGGATGGCAGGGCTCCAGGGATCCCGCAGGTGCTCAACACACATTAGTGGATGTGGAAACTTCCCCTCTCCTTCCAAGTCCTGCCTGGTCTGGGGGGAGAGCACCCCTAAACGAGGCTGCAGCCAGGGGGTAGTGACACCATGAGGCAGCCAACAGCAGCCTGCTTGGGTCCTAGTAAGATAAGCCAGACAAGGTGGAGCAGTTAAATTCAGAGAAGTGGGACATGGGCTGGAAGCCCTTGCTGGTGTCTCTGGACACCTCTGGAGCATGGGGTGGGTGACCTATCAGTAATGCCAAGAGTAACCACACTGCTGCTGAGAAGTACGCACCTCCTACATCCAGGCCGCGCCAGGCCTGCTGCACACAGATCACTGGATTCTCACGGCACAGCATCAGGCCTCAGGAAGGACGCCACTCGGCTTCCCCCTCTTGGTTTTTATTTAATTTGGAGGAAGATAATTCCATTTTCCTTAAGGGACACATTTTTGAATGAAACAGGTCAGGGTAGGTTCTCCACCATCTGGAGAGGGGGTGGCCAGACCTGCTGGTCACCCAGGAGCTTTGTAGAGACGGCTATGGGCAGCAGCTGCCCTAGCCTGGGGTGGCACAGGGCAGCCCCAGTAAAAGTTACTTCTGAGGCTGGTCTGCTCGTGGGCAAAACAAGATCAGGAAACTGCCTCAGAGAATGTGGCGGGTAGGGGACCCTGGGGGCCTCCACTGTAAACCCATCGGTCTTCCCAAGACCCCCAACAGGGAGGTATGAGCCAGGGCATGGCCTAAGGGCTAGTTTTATTGCTCTGAGCCCTGAGTCAGCAAATCTACTCTGGGGGGACCTGCCTGAGTTCCCCAGCTGGCTGTGAAGGACACCAGGGGTTGCAGAAGTTTCAGAATGTTCTTCATTTGGAAATGTCATATAGTCAGGGCTCAGTGCAGTGTGTGGGTGTGCACGTGTGTGTGTGTGCATGCACCTGCTATGTATCAGCTCGAATGCCTGTCTGCAGTGGTGAGGAAGGGGGTTCCCAGGGCTAGTGACAGGGAAGGTCCCTGGCTCAGTAGATTGCAAGGCAATTTTGATTCTAACCCTAATGCTATGTGGTGCTTGGAAAGTCACTCAGCCTCTCTGGGTCTCAGTTTCCATATCCCTCAAATGGGAATCTGGGCCTTTTGGGAGGATCCAACATCACATACTAAAAAATTAAGGTCTCATGCCATCAGTCAAGTTGTTGATGTTATTACCGCATCCATGTTTCACTTATCCTCTCGTCTCAGGAAACTAAACTGTACATGAGAGTCTTCCAGACAATGGAAGTTTCCTCTTCAGTCCCCTGGTTTTTGCATGCCTTGTTTTACCGATTTGGGGTAGGACATTTTCTAAAACCCATCAAGTAACCCTTTCTTATGAAGCACATGGTGGGGGAGCAGGGGAAGTCACCCTCAGGATCTGCCTGTTCAGAAAGCGTGGCCAAGCCTATCTCTGCAGCAGTGGCCTGTACCCCAAATGCTCCTGGGCAGTGACGCTCCTGGGGGCTAGGCCCATCCTGCTGGCATTCCCCCCCAACTTCCTGCTAATTCTCTCACCATTGTCTGCCTGCTGGCTCACATCTTGCTGTTTCTAATCTGCTCTTAGCCTGAGGATTAACTGAATTTTGCCTGGGGAAAGAAAGCAACCAAGCTTATTAAAGCACAGCCATGCGATGTACACAATTTTTACCCAGTTGGCTTGGAGTGATGCTTGGGGTGGCTCCGCAGCCCTCTCCTGGGGCAAGCACGAGAGCCCTGAACAGCTAGGGTCTTTCTCCACTTCCTTGAGGTCTGCAGCTCAGGTTGATGGCTGTATGCTGTAACAATCATGATCATGAACAGCACAGACAGGCATCTGCAGGGAAGGGCGGAGCAAATATTCATTCCTCCTAGCCCCTCTCTCAGAGCTTCTAGGAGCCCCTCCTCTCTACCAGGCCTGGGCAGCCAGAGGCAGAGAGCAAAACCTTAAGAGAACAGAGGGCTGTTCTGTTGGTTCTCTAGGTGGGACAGCTACAGGGACCACTCAGGTGGGGGACAAGCCACCCTCATTCAGGCCCTGCAGCTTGCAGACACCTCCCTTTCCAGGCACCAGGTCTTTGCCAGGATAAAGCAACCTAAGGTTCACCTTTTAACCCCTTCTGGGGCCTGCACGCAGGTGTGGCAGGAATTCTGTCATCTCTGCTTTACAGATGGAGAAACTGCGGCTCAGAGAGTACACGATCTCATGTAGCCAAGAGAGACTTTTAGTGTATGTACAAAAGGAAACATGTTCAAGGTGCTGACAGCACCCAGTAATAGCAAAACCACGGAAGCAACTTGAACAGCCCAGGACAGGACATCTGCTGAATGAGTTCCGGTGGAATCTCTCAACTGCATGTTACAGAGGGGCAGAAACAAGCAAGCCGCAGCTACACATTTCATTAGGTTACCTAAGGTACCTTGCTTGTAAAAGTAAAAGTAGTGAAAAACAAGCACAATGAAACAATTTTGGTTAGGCAATAGAGCCACTTAAACAATCAGCCTGTGAATAATTATTACATTATGGGAAAAGAATATCCATAAAAGACACTTTTGGAGAATCTGAATATATACTATATTAGATGATAGGGAGTTATTAAGTTTCACAAGTACTCTAATAGATATGTAAAAGGATGGCATTGTTCTGAAGAGATGTGGGAAACGTGCAGTGAAATATTTAGGCATGAAGAGTCAACATGTCTGTGACTTTACGTGGAGAAAGACAGGAGACACAGAAATAAATGGGGCTGGGGCTGGGCGTGTGGGAGGGAGGCGGGAGGGGGGAGGGAGAGAAACATGGCAGAATGTTAAGAATTAAGGATCCACAGAAAGGATATACAGGCAATCATACTATTCTTTGACTTTTTTTCTGCAGTTTTGAAATTTTAGAGGAAAAACCCAAGAGAAAGACATTGACAGGCCTACCTCGGGGATATTGAGGGTTTCATTCCAGAACACCACAATAAAGCGAATGTCACAATAAAGCGAGTCAAATACACATTGGTTTACCAGTGCAAAATTATGTTTACACTGCATGTGGATTAGCAGTACGTCTAGAAGAACAATGTACATAGCTTAATTAAAAAATACTTTTATGCTAAAAAAGTGCTAACCACCATCTGAGCTTTCAGTGAGTCATAATCATTGACCATATATTACCATAACAAATAATAATGAAAAATTTTGAAATATTTTCAGAATTTGAGAATTACCAAAATGTGACAGACACATGAAGTGAGTAAATGCTGTTGGAAAAATGGTGTTGACAGACTTGACCGATGTGGCGTTGCCACAAACTTTCAATTTGTTAAAAAAAAAAAGCAATAAACACAAAGCACGATAAAATGAGGTATGCTTGTATAAAATTCAGGACAGGCAGTCCCCCTTTATCTGCAGGGGATACATTCCAGGACCCCCAGTGGTTTCTTGATACCGCGGATGGTACCAAACCCTATATACACTATGTTTTTTCCTATACACATGTACCTAAGATAAAGTTTATTTTACAAATTAGGCGCAGTGTGAGGTTAACAGCAACTAATAATAAAAAAACCCAATTATAACAATATACTGAATCATCAGGAGGATCATCTTCTGGACCACGGTGGAAACTGTGGGTAATTAAACCTGCGGAAAGCAAAACCTCGGATAAAGTGGGACCACTGTACTTATTCTGGGTGGAGGATAGGATGAGGTTGAGCACACAAGTACGTGTATGTTGCTGTTCTAATTCTTAGATGGGTGGTGCATTCAATGTAGTACTTATTAACAAGTAAACAAATAAGAGGGCATACAAATGGAAGAATAAAAATTTAATGCTAAATGCAATGTGGTATCTGGATTCTGGAACACAAAAAGGACATTACTGGAAAACTGATTAAGTATAGTTTTAGCTAATTGTATTGCACCAATGGTAATTTCTTAGTTTTGACAAATGTACCATGGTTATGTGGTCCCTATGTGGGTCAAAGGGTATATTTGGGAGTTCTATACTATCTTTGCAATTCTTTGTAAATTAAAAATTATTTCAAAATAAAAGTTAACATCAATCAATCAACCAATGGATTGTTACATGCAGGGATAGATGGCAGAGTGAGTCATGGACCAGGGACTATGACTGATATGATGAGTGCATGAGGTCCACAGAGGAGGAGAGGGGAGGGAAGGAAGCAAGCCTTGTCCATCAATCCGTCTCCGTTCCCTGGGGTGGGGGTGGGGAGTCACAACCTGCCGGACAGGTGCTCCATGCTGCTCCCTGGAACCCAGCTGTCTGACCTCCAGCTGACCCACTGCATGCCAGGGGCTGAAACGGGCTGGCAGAGGGCTCCCTGTCTGGGGCTTCCCCAGTTCAAGGGCTACCAAACCCTTTCACTGGCCTCTTGGCAGCCAGATACTAGGATGCAAATCCTGCATTTGTTGATTACATGCCCATAGGAGACTGCGCCTGGCAGTTTACACAGAGGTACCCATTATTTTTCACAACAAGCCTGACTTCCAGGTGTTATGATCCCCATTTTATAGATCTGGAAACTGAGGCTCAGAGGAGTCAAAGTGCCTGTCCAAAGCCACCAAGGCCATATGGTCTGCAATCAGCAGTGCGAAGACTGGGCTCTGGGTCTCTCTGACCCCGGGGTACTGCTTTCCTATCTGAGAACAGCCCAGCACCTTCTTGATGGCTTTCTCACAAACTCTCCTGCAGCCTTATGGCTCGAACCTGAGAGCCAGCCTGGGGAGAGCAAGTGCCGTATTTTCTCTCTTGGGGGCCTGTTCTGGACAGACAATCCTGGGGCCAGCCACATTTATGGCCCTTCCCAAGGGAAGATTTTCCTTCCCACTTCCCTTCCTTCCTCCGAGGACCCGGCTACACAGCTGACTGGGCCAGGGATGGCACTGTCCCAAGGCCAGTGGCCGTAACTGGCCAGGCTCTAAATATGGTGAGCTGAGCATCAATGTGGACAGATTAAGAAGGGTGGACAGACTTGGGTAGCTAACTGCATAGGCTACGGCAGGCACGATGCACACGCTCTGCTCTGCCTCCCTGGGTATGGGGGCTGATTTCAAGGACATGATTCACGGGCTGAATAGGTCTCCCTTCTCCCTCTCTCTGCCTGCAACCTTCAAACTCACGTTTCCAACTGCCTCCTCAAGCACTTTTGATTCTGCACATCCCCCAATGGCCTCTCTCTGTCTCATTCAAACCTGTCCCTCCTCCCTGGACTTGTGGTGGCTCCCCCATGGTGGGTCAGGAGGGAAACCTCAGCTGCCTCCAACCCTATAGCTAGTGGCTCTCCAAGCTGCCCACGTCCTAACCCCCAGAGCCTGTGACTGTGTTTATTTACATGGCAAAAGGGACTTGGCTGGTGGGACTAAGTTCAGGATCTTGAGATGGGGAGACTTCCTGGGATTATTCAAACGGGCCTGAAATACAGTCACTATATTTCAGAGTCTTCATAAGAAGGGGGCAAGAAGGTCAAAGGCAGAAGGAGACGGGACAAGGGAGGCAGGGGTTGGAGCACTGGCCTTGGAAGATGGAGGTGGGGCCAGGAGAGCTGGAGAATGCAGGGTGGGTGGGGTGCGCACCAGAAGCTGGAAAAGAAAAGGAAAGGAACTCACCATGCTAACACCCTGACTTTAGCCCTGTAAACTAATATGTTTGGGTAATGCATTACAGCAGCCACAGGAAACCTAAAAAAATTCCTTTTATCCACACTCCAGGTGGTTGCCATGAGGTGCCACTTGCCCAGAGAAACTTCTTGTAGCTCACCCATGGTAACGGCCTTGTCCTCTCCTCTCACTGCAACAAGAACTTCTCACCTGGCCTCTGGGAATCCATTCGCTGTTCTGCAAGCCACGCTGCTTTTTTCTAAACAGTCTATGTCCTTCTGTTACTTAAACCCTGCTGAGGGCTCTCTTGCCCACGTAACAAATCCATCCTTCCCCCCTGCCAAACAAGACCCTCTGCTGGTACTATTCTTCCTGTTTTTTAACCAGCAAATGTGTCTTGCCCTGCCTGGCCACTCCCCAGGTCCATACCCAAGAGGTCATGGGGAACCTGCTTGGTTGCATGGAACAGATAATGGAAACTCAGGGCTCCCCTACTTCATCCAGTGCCAAGAGGGAACCCTCTTTTCCTGCCCTGCCTTGTGTGGTGTCTATGATACTGCATAGGAGCCCTGGGTCCTGCAAAAGCCATACCTGTCAGAGATTGACCCCAATGTCTCTGCAAGGTGTTCAGCCAAGTCTCTGGGCAGAGGGATTTTCTTGGCCACAAGGCGAGAAGGCTCTCCCCCAGGAAGAAATGGGGTTTTAAACTCAGCACCAGGACAGCACCCACTCCTGGTTCCCTTCTGACTCACCAGCTCCTCATTTTCCTGGCCCAGGAATTGTGACCGGCTCCTGAAGTCTTGATTAGACTCACTGCCAATGATCTCACTCTGTTTTAGGGCTTCAAATACCACCGATATGCTCGTGACTCCCAAAATTATACCTCAAGCCAGACTGCTCCCTGGACCCCACACTTGCACACCAAACTGGAGAGCACCCTAGGTTTAACATGCCATAAACTGAGCGCCTGCTGCTCCACCCCTCCCCAGCTGGCTCCTCCTGCATCTTCCCAGCTCAGCTCCTGGCACCTCCATCCTTCCAGAAGCTAAGCCAAAATCCCAGGGGTCAAGGTTGATCCCCCTCTCTCACCACTTCCCCCACCTTCTTCTGACAGGCTGGCAGATGACCCCAGGGCCTCTGCAGCAGCTGTTCTCTCTGCCTGCAATGCTCTTCCCTATCCCCCTGACCAGGCTCTATCTAATGTTGCAACCTCCTAAAAATAAACACAACCTCTCCCATCTGCTCCCCTGCTTCTGCTTTTAACATCTAAAACACTTTACTCGGCATTGTTTATTCTCTGCATCCACACCAGAATGAGGCAGGGCTTTTTTTAATCAATGTTAATCCAACGCCCCCCAGACACCATGAGCTGTTCACAGACCAGGTCACTCTACCTGACCTCCCAAAGCCCTGCATGGGCCTCTCTGGTGGGGCATGGGGAGTGCCGGGGGCTGCTGTCCCAGGCCCCATGCCTGGGGCTCCAGAGGGCTAGGGCTGGTGTTTCCCATCCCCAACTCCCACTTGAAGGTCTCTTTTGTCACCAGACCCTTCCCCAGGAGGCTGGAAAGATGGATTTCACCCAGGAAAGCATGTGTGCTGAGCCATACTTAATGCCCCGCCCCCACAACCCCACTTCTGTGGCTCAAAGATGCGCTTATCAGCCAGCGAGAGCTTCTGTTCAGTGCGTGGTGCCTGGTGACCCCTCAAGCTGATCTCATTCCAGCCTAAATAAAGGCGTTGGTTGTTCCTGTCAGCTTGGGTGGTCCCAGCTGGTGCACTAGTTTGAGGTTTTCTGGAATGCTGCAGAAGAGGCTGAAGCTCCCCCCACCCCTGCTCACTTCTGGGGCCTGCAGACCCCCTAAAAACTGCTGGGAACCTGGCAGGGCTGGGGGAGGACAGGGCTTGGGACCACTGACCCCCCCAGGGGCAGGATGGGGCTCCAATGACCCAGGGGAGCCCCTGCAGGCCAGGAAAAGGGTGGTCTCCCCTCCCCAACATCACATCCTGCCTTCGCCCACTGTGTGCCTCGCCTGGAAGAAAGGAGGCAGCGGGCCAATTCTGGGCCTGGCAGCCAGGCGTCTGCCCACAACAGCCTCCAAGCCCCACCCAGCAGATGCCAGCTCTTCCTGGGAAGGCAGAAGGGAGATCATTACTGGAGCCTAATTAACAAAGAAAAGCAGAGATAATTAAGTGGAGAAACATGTGGCTGATGCTGGAATTGTGATATCTTTAGAAACTTGATTAAGGACGGTTTTATTTTGAGCTCTCAAGAGCCTGACAGAGTTGGAAGGGTGGAGAGGGGGTGGGGAAGGTGCAAGAGAGGGAGGCAGGGGCCAGAGGGGCCCGTGGGTGACTGGAGGAGGGCAGGGCGACCGTGGAGGTGTCCCTGCTCCATGTGGCCTCAAGGCCCAGACATTAGTTACCTAAGATCACACAGCTCAAGAACGGTTATACGGGAGTATGGGAGGACTTGCTACTGCCCCCTCCCAGCACCTTCTGCTGAGGTCAGCCCCTTCTGAGGAAGCCCATTCCCCACAGTACCTGCAGAGTGACGGGAGAGCTGGCAGAGGAGACCTATCTGGGGCCCTAATGGGGACAATGACAAGTGGTGCCATCCCCTTAGGGGCTAGGGTTTTCCCTACTTGCACCCTGCTGCAAACGGATCATAGCTCTCTGCCTGGCAGGTCCCCACCCACAGCTGAGCTTCTCAAACTGGGCCTCAGACAGCACTGGGGTGTGTGATGCAGATGAAGAGGAAGTATTATTTTCCTCAGTGGCAGGTAATTTAACATAGTTCCTTAAATTAAGACTAAAGTGGAGAGCTCAGGAGTAGACTCTAGGGGCACTCCTCGATGAAGCAGGGTCCCCCACAACTTCGGTCTTGCCCTGCCAGGTGATCGGCTCTGGCCTCGCCTCGGGGACGTCAGCGGAAGAGCTTGCCAAGGCCGGGTCTGCAGGGTCTAGTCCACGCTGCAAAGCCAGGCCTTCCAGGCCCTCCACGCTCTGGCCTGGCTGGCCTCTTCACCTCGCCACCTGCTGTGCATGACAGGCTGTCCATTCCTCCCTCCCTGCCTTGACTTGGCCCCAGGGACAGCCCTGGGGTGGGCCTTTCCCACTTTACAGGTAGGGAAACCGAGGCCCAGGCAGGCAAACTGACTTGCTGGAGTCACACAGGAAGCCGGCAGCTCTGCTCTGTCTCTGAGGCCCGGAGCCCCTGCCCTGGGGTTGGGATGGGGTAGAGTGGGGCCTGCTTTGTGGCCTCTGGCTATGCCAGACAGCTCCCTCAGGTTGGCAAGGAGGGCTGCACTGCCAGGGTCCAGGCAGAGCCAAGGAGACAGCGCTGGCCGGGTACTGGAGAATCCCTGTCTGCTCAGACGGGAGCTGCGCCAGGGCAGCCGGGCCTGAACATCAGGGATCCTTGTTCCCAGACATGGGAAGGGCAGAGCAAGCAGAGGGACTCAATTAGGTGGGTGGGGAGGCCCCTTCTTTGGAGACTCTCTGGTCTAAGGGCGGGTATTTCCCTTCTCAAGCTGGGTAGGCAGGTGGTGCTCAGGCCAAAGGTGGCATCAGGTGGGAAAGCCCCTCCCACCTCTGCTGCAGCTTGCCTGTGGAAAGTGGCCCCTGTCGAGAGTGGCCATTCAACCTCTGCTCAAGTGCCTCCAGTTATGGGAATTCACTACACCTTACAAAGTTATTTTTTAACTAACACTATTTGAGAGCAATTCTAGAATGTTCATTTCCTTGATCCCTCTGATGTTGCCCAGGACTCTGCTCTCTCTTCTGAGATTTGCAAACAGCTGCCTGACCCAGCTTGTCTTGCCCACAAATTCCTCTGCCTCCTTTCCTCAGGCTCCACCTGTTCTGTTCTTTCACTGGCTGTTTTCCATCAAGGTCCCTTGGAGGTCAATGTGCCCCTGGGCTCTGTCCCGGGCCCTCTGTGCTCTGGCCACACTTGTCTGAGTATTGGCGGCAGCTGCCAGCCTCACACACACCGCACCCAGCTCCACTGCCACCCTGCCAGTTGTAAGTGCTGGTTGGGTTCTGCCAGCTGCACGCTTGCACCTGGATGTCTCACAGGCCTTGCATGGGTACCACCCTCACCCTTCAAGAACTTTCTGCCCTCCCTCTATGCTCCACCTCTAGCTCCTACCACCACCCATCTCTGTGTCCTGCTGCCTGCCCCCTGAGTTCAGCATCCTCACCTCTCCCTTGGCTTTGCTGCCCCAGTTTTGGTTTCTCCAATCCACTCATGGTGGGTGGAAGTGTAGTTACCATGGTAATAAGACAATGCACATCTGATCCTATCATTTCATTGACTGAAAAAATCTCCAATGCTATACGAGATAAAGCTTGAGTCACCAGCAAAGTATAGGTCAAGGCCTTTTATGATTCCAGCCTCATTCCTTCCTTGCCCACTGGCCCCCACCTCCTGATCAGGTTAAAAGCACAGCCTTGGGTATGATTTCGGCCCTGCGCCATGTGACTTTGACTTTCAGCCTCAGTGTGCTCAGCTGCAAAATGGGAATGACAATGGCACTGACCCGCTGGGCCTGTCATGAGGACTTCACAACACTGTGAACAGGGCCTGGCAGGCGAGGGCACGCAGTGAAGGGCAGGCATGGGGCTCCACAGCTCCCTTCCCAGGCCAGTGCTGCCCCTCAGTCTGGAATTCCCCACTCCCTTCTCCGCCTGGGGAATGTCAGATCTTGGGGAGCTTTCCCTGGCTCCCAGATGTGGGTGACCTGCCCGCAGAGAGCTAGTTCTCCCAGGTCTTTGCCTGCATGTGGCACTGGACCTGCCCAGTGGCTGGGGCTCAGGAAGCCAACACTGCTCCCATATTTCCTGGGGTCAACCTGTGTGCAAATATGCCTTCCAAGCCCCTGGCCCCTCATGCCTGGCCCCCCCTCCCCTCTCTCCAGCCATGTCTGAGCCTCCTGGTCATCAACGGCCCCTCCATGGTGACTACATCGTGCACCCTTCTCTGGCCTTCCCATCTTTCCAGCCCTCACGTATAGGACCCTGACTCCAGCAGTCTTTCATTCCACTGGGTCCTATAGCCGCCAGGCCCATCACCCCTCTGAGGAGCTGGCAGGGGAGCTCTTGCACAAACTCAGCACCCCACTTCCACTCATCCTGTTTCTGACGGGATATCCCTCCCCTCACCCTTCTCCACCATTCACTCGTTTCTCTAAAATTACAGTCACTATTCTTACCTTTAAAACCCTCTCCTGCCCCTAAAGGGTCACCTGTCCCTGGTGAGTTCCATCTCTCTACTCTCATTTTTTCCTGAGCCTGCTCAGGTCCCACCCCTCCCCCAAACTGCCCTCAATCATGCTGCCGTGCCCTCTGGGTTGCACAGTCCCACGGTCCTGGCTCAGGTCTCCTGTACTTGATCTTGCAGGCAGCACCCGGCCCAGGTGATTGCTCTCCTCCAACAGCTTCTCACTTGGCTTCTGGCCACTTCTCTGTCCAACAGTTAAATGCTGACAGGCCCCAGGGCTCATCCCTGGACCCCTTCCAATGTCCACACTCATCCCCACACCACTGTGACCCAGTTTCATGACTAAAATACGTTACACACAGAATGGCTTTCGATTGCAGGGTTCTCTGATTTGCAGGTCTGGCTGCCTATCCACTTGGGTGTCAAACCTGCCCTCCACTCAGATACTGACCCTCTCCACCTCCAGCTACTTGCAACATCTTGTTATCACACCCCACATCCACCATATCAGCAAACCTGTTGACCCTACTTTTAAAATATTCCACACCCTCAGGGCCTTTGCATGGACTGACTCCTCCCTCCGGATGCTTCTCCTGGGATTTCTACATGGCTCATACCCTCACTTTTTTCAGGCCTTAACTCCTGCTGGTCTATCTAGAGTTGCCTTCTTGACAGTCCTATCTCTGTGCATTTATCTCCGTGGCACTCGTCACTATCTAATATGATAGTTTGTCCTTCCTATATATCTGTCTACCCCACTAGAATATAAACACCATGAGGGTAGAGATTTCTGTCTGTTTTGTATTCTCAGATCTTGCTTGGCATAGAGCAGTAAGTTTTGGTTGTACTAATAAATGAACCCAAAGGATTAACTGTGAGCCTAAAGGGTTGGAGACTGGATCAATGTAATAGAGAATGGTAGCCAGAGGGGGGCAGCAAAGAGCCACCCAGTGTGAATGAAAGACGGGGGTGGGGTGTGTGTGTGTGGGGGGGGTGTGGGCACATGCTGTGTGACCTCAAGCATGTTCCTTAATCTCTCTGAGCCTCAGTTTCCTTGGGTTAGACTGATTATTGTGAGACATCACATGTGCTGGTATGGGAAGGCTTTGCCCAATTGTCTACAGTTGGGGGACAGGGCAATTACACAATTATGATGCAGCCTGACAAGGGGATATTATGAAGTGTTTTACAAACATAGGAAAATGCTTGTTGTAACTGTGTGTGTGTAAATTTACAGAAAGAAACAGTGAGATGTAAAATTAATAAGCTTTGGGTTAAATCTGGAAGAAATGTTATCAAAAAGATGAATAGCCATCTGGGCAGTAAGACTTCTGTACTTTCCAAATTTCCACCATGGCATGTATTTGGGTTTCCTGTCAGGTTTTTATGGTCCATTAGAAGGTTCTGTAGCTGTTTCTGCACCAGCTACCCGGGCAGGGGGCCTCTCCTTCCTCAGTCACCAGTGCTTCTTCCCAACACCCAGTCCCCTTTGCTGTCCCGGGTTTTCCCGGTCTTGGGCTCCCCTGGGTTTGGGAGAGATGCCATGCCGTGGTGCTGCTGAGCACGCAGAGGGTGATGCCAGGCCCTCCCAGAGCCCCACCCACAGCAAACATCATTGTAGGGCTGTGACTTGCCTGTTGGGTGCCCCCAGACCCGTGGCTCCTGGTGCATATTTTCTGAGAGTGGGATGCCTGGGGCTTTGAGGGCAGACTCCCTGGCACTGTCCCCAGGCACCCGCCTCCTGGCCCCCTGCCCGTCTCCCTAACTCAGTGTTGCTGCCAGCAGGTGGGAGCAGCCTGGCTGGGTGGCAAGGAGTGTGGGTACCAAGGATGTGCACCCCTTGTAGGCCTCTCTCAGTGCAGAGTCAGGCCTGGGCTACCTTGGCCCATTGACGGCAACGCTGCAACTCACTCTTGTACCAGTGGAGGGCCTGCCTCCACCATCTCTCCATAGCCCCAGGCTCCCTACTAGGCCCCCTCCAGCCAGCATCCCCACCCCCTAGGTTCCTAGGATGCCCCTGGCTCACAGTTCCCCTGACCAGAGGCCTGAACTCCACCTATTGTCCTCTGACACCTGGTCCAAGTACCTATTCCTCTCTACCCAGGCACCTGGTTGCTGCTGAGCAGGAGCAGGAAGAGCTACTAGGCACCACTGGGGAAACCGAGGTGTCCTGTGTGACAATACTAAAGGCCTGCTGGGGTCATCTCTTTTGGCCCAGGAATGGCCATACCTGGGCCCCAGAGCTCCAGGAAGCACTGTGAAAGCCCCAGGTTGAAGGACCAATTTACCTTCAGAACATACTTCCCTTCTTCAAAATTCACCTGGGGATGGTTTTGTCAGGAAAGGCTTCTATGGGAGCCTCCAATAAATGACCTAGGAAGTCTCAGCCATCCTTAACACGGTCCCCTCAACACCTTATTTCTGCCCTCCCATCCTTGCACCAAGATCCCACTGACCTGCGCTTTCCCTGGACACGGGTCAAACCCTCTGCAGTGCGGAAGTGGCTGTAGGGGTGGGCTTCATAGCAAGTTCTAGGCCCTGGGGAGGCCTCGGCAGGTAAGAACAAAGGGCATCTCTCCAACTACCTGTGTGGATGGATACCCATGGATGTTTTGTGGATACCAATGTGGACACATGACTTTCGAGACTTGAAGGGTCCCCTTCCCCTAACTTCTTGGCCCTATGAATCCTTTTGGAACTTGGACACAAGCCCAGGGAAAAGGGGGATCCTAAATGGGCTGAGATTAAGTTTCTGTTACTATGTAATAGGGGCTTTTGGTAGGAACCTAGTTCAGTTTTAGAAGAATAAAAAACAAAGCTTACATGTCCAATACTTCACAGACTAAGGTATTTTTAGAGAAGACAAGAGAAAAAGGAAGAAGTCTCAGAGCTCCTCCTGTGCCCTGTCTCTTTGCCAGGACGTTTCACACCCTCCTGGCTGCTCAGCTCCTTCACCCTCCCGTTCCCCAGCCATGTCCCCAGACACCCACACTGTGCCTTCACCTAGGCTGTGCCCTGTGTCAGCACCACACACTGCTCTGCTCACCTCCAAGGCCCAGCTCAGTGTCACCTCCTCCAGGAAGCCTTTCAGAACTCCAGGAATACCAATAACCTCCACCCCACCTCCCAGTGGCTGAGCACTTCCCATCACAGCTGGTCCAGGTCTGAAGGCTTCTCAAAACATCACTCAACTGTCAGGATGAAGCCCCCCAGGCAACAGGAGGAAACCAGTCCTCATGACTCACCCACCCACCTCCAATGCCCAGCATTTACCGGCTTCAGATCACTTAGGTAGCAGGTATGCCTGGCTCCATCATACAGACGAGAAGTTGGGGGCTCAGAGATGTGAAATAAGGAGCCCAGAGTCCCAGGGCTTGTGCATGGAGTGCAGGGATTGGAACGGGGTCTGTCTGAGCACCAGCCTATCCTTTCCCACGGCTCATCCCTCCACCCGCACTGGGTATAGCCCCCCTTCCTCCAGACTCTGGCACCTGCTGAGGTTCTACCTTCCCCAGAGACCTGAGCCCCTGCTCCAATTCTCCTCAGGCCCCAAGAACTGGCCTGTGCCAGGCTTCAGGGATTGTCTCATGGAGGTTTTGGGAACAGCCTTCCCGGGGCAGGAACAGCTCTCAATGGCCTCTGGTGAACCATCGGAGGCCCCAGAGAGCCCAGACACCTTCCCAGCCCAGCATGACAGACAGCGGAGTATGTGTGGAGCTGCTCTGCCAGCACGTCTCTGCCCCAGGCCCTCCAGGCTGCCACCTGGCCCAGGGTGCCCATGCCTGGGATGGTGCTAGCAGGCCCCTCCTAAGGGCCGGGCTAAGGCTACTTTCCTATTCCCTCTTCCATACCACGTGGGCAGAGAAAGCATTTCCAAAGCCTGTCTCTGCAAACAGAGGAGCCAAAGGGGAGGCCGGTGGGTGGGCGGGCAGGCAGACAGGCACAGAGACTGGGGGCAGCTGGCCCTCACAGGCACGACTGCTAAGATTTGAGAAGCTTCTCAAACAGCAAGATGGGCCCCTAGCTGGAGAGGGAGGGTAGCCAGTGGAAGAAGTCACCCCCAGGAAGGGCCCAGGAGCATGAAGGTTGCTGGCTGACCCTCTGCAGCCCAGCGTTTCTCCCCAAAGCCTGACATTCCATTATTTGGTGGTTGCTCTGAATTACACACAGCCTGGAACCAACGGGCCTCCCTGACATGCAGGGAGCCAGCTCTCTGAGCCTTGGGTTCCTTACTACAGGTAATGCATCCCAGGCACGTCACTGCTGTTCCCTCAACCTCAGTTTCTTCATCCACAAAAAGGGGACAGAAACAGGTGACAGTCAAAGCTTTGTGCCGCATGTGCAGCTCGGCACATATTAGGTGTTATAAATGACGTTTCCTGCTTTCCAAACTCACTGAAATGGGTCTGCTCCTCGAGCAGCTGTATGTTCTTGAGCTGCGGGAACCCTTCCTTCTGGAAGGAGGGCCGGGGAATGCACGGGGATGTGGAGGGGAGGCCGATGGACTGCCTCGCTGGTTTCTACCCTCCATCAGCACAGGGCGACAGCCATCCTTCCTGTTGCTGCTCATGGGAAGGGTCATGGTTGCCCAGTGCTGACACCAACTCAGGTAGAAACCAAGTCGGGGCGGGCAGTGGCTGGAAGCTGACTCAGTGGCCCTCAGCGCTCATGTCTATCAGCCCTGGAGATGGAGCCGGGTGGACCTGAAATCACAGATGGGTCGAGGGACAGGTGAGCAGACCACAGGCTGCCCTCCCCAGTCGTGGAGCAAGGCAGGGCCACAGAGGGCCCAGCAGCCTGTCACTGACTGGGGATGGGCCAGGGGCCCCAGGTGGGAGCAGGAAAGGCGCATCCTGGCTCCCATGGCTGATGAGAAGGAAGCTGTGCAAGTCCACAGGCCTACGCTGTTCCCACGAGCATGTGGGGGTCACTTCCCTGCCTTGTCCCCACCGTCCCAGCCTGCCTCCTGCGGAAACACTCACTTCTGCTGTGGTCACCATGGGTGTAGGAGAGGGATCCCGGAGCTGCATGGGGAGTTGCTCTAGACCACGGGCCTTGAAGATGACCAGGCCACCTGCTAGCCTGCGATGCAGGCACATCATGGAAACTTCAAGCCCGTTTCCCCGTTAAGTTGGGCTCTCGCGCCTATCTCCCAGGTCTGAGGAGCAGTGAGATGCCTCCCATCTGTTCACTGCTGTAACCCTAGTGCCCAGAACTCAGCCTGGCCCTAGGAGGACCTCCGGAAATTTCTGTGAAATGCACCCACACTAAGTGGTCAGCTCAGGGCCTGATACCCACCGGGCCACTGTTGCATTCTGCTGTGGCCACTTCCACCCTCTCTACCTTACTAACACCTGACTGTTCTCACACCTCCGAGAGCTCTCGGCCACACCTTCGGGGTCGGCCTGGGACCCCTACTGCTCACTCATCGAGCACCTGCCCCCACCCCCCTCAGAGGCCCAACTGGCTCTGAGGCCCAACTGGAGCCTTCCTTACTCCAGGGAGCCCACTATCCCCCACCCTGGGGTCCCTACACCCCTCAGCGAGTCTTGCCCTCTCCGGTTGGATGGCCTCTTGCCACTTCCCCACCACATCAGTCCTGGGCACAGGGATGAACAGCTCCAGGAGCAGGGGTCAGTGTCCACGGAGGGGGGATGTCACCATGACTATGAGATCGGATTCCTCTACTGCAGGCTTCCTCTGTCCCAGGCATTACCCAGCCCCAGCACATTGGCACAGCCTTCCCAAGCGCACAGCAGCCTTCACAAGCCTTCATACCCCACTGTGTCTCCTGGGGTGGAGGTGGAGGTGTGGGGTTGGGGCGAGGTGGCAGGGCGCCTCCGTCTCTCCATATGCAGGCTCTGGGTTCAAGTTCAGCATATGCAGCCTCCTCCCAGGAGATCCCGGCTAGCCTGGACGGCCCACTAGGTGGTCGTGCCACAGGGCCAGTCTGCTCATTCAGGGCCAGGATGCAGCCCATGGAGGGGATGGATGCCTTGAAAGCAGAGGCATCAACTATCTGAGGCTGAGTAAGCATTCCCCTATCTTACCACCAAGCTTGCCGGTCCTCATGCAGACACTGCACCCTCTGCGGAACTACCTGCCACTCATTTCATCCACTCGCCAAGGTCAACAAGGCCAGTTATCAGAAGGAGTGCTGGTGCTGACCTGGCCCAGCCCCTCCCCCTGACCCATGGCTGGGGGGATCTTGAAAGTCACCAGTGTGGGGCCCCCACCCTCCACAAGGTTCCAGCTTGGCCATCCTCCTTCCAGCTGGAGCTGGTGCCCAGATGAGGTGGGAGAACAGAGGGGCAGGGGCTGGGATCCTGCTCCAGGGCCCCAGAAACTGGGTCCCACAGTAAGCTCAGCTCTAGCCTCTGGTCCCCAGCACTGTGGCTGGCTCCCCATGCCAAAAGGCCCCCCCACAGCCAGTGCCTCTTACCAGGCTTTGGGATGAGTCCTTGAAAAGGCCTGGAAGAGAAAGAGAGACGGGGGCATCAGGGGGAGGGCGTGGAGCATCCAAATCGGCATTTTAATAAGATGCTTGGTGAGTCGTGTACACAGGCAGGACGCTGTGACGCTGTGGCTGGGCTGCTGCGCAGGAAGGTGACCAGGGTGTCCTGCTAGCTCTGGCCTGGCTGGTCTGTGACCTCAGGCAAATCACCTGTCTGGGTTTCTTCCCCTCTGAAGTGGGCTGGATGCCTCTCCCAGGGGACTGGGAGCACAGTGAGTGGGTGCTGTGAGCAGGCAGGAGGTGCCCATGAAGGCTGCCCCATCAGGAGTTGAGGTGGGGCTCCTAATGCCCTGGCTGGTCTGCAGTCACTGCTCAGCGCCCCAAGACGGCACTGGGGGAGCCACCTTATCTAGCAGGGAGGTCAGAACCAAGCAGGACCAGACAGAAGGGAAGGCTGGGGGTCCCCTGGTGCAAGCCCCCACCCATGCTAGTCTTGCCTCCCCTTCTCCTGAGTACCTGGTGACTGTGAACTTGATCTTGTCAGCCACTGCAAGGATCCTTTCCAGGTTCTGGGAGCCAAAGGTGCAGGGCTTTCGGAATGGGATGCCTGGGGGCAGCCCCTCGATGATTACTGAGCCGGGGTTACTCTTGATCCGCTTGTAGGGGACCTGGACTGGGTACTTGATACCCAAGGCTTCCCCTGTGGACCACAGACAGAGGAGATGTCATCAGGAGCTGGGGAAGTCCTGGTGTGTGAACATGGGGGTACACGGGGGGCTCCATGTGCAGGTGTGATAGCAAGGTGTGCT
This sequence comes from Manis javanica, assembly GCF_040802235.1. Taxonomy (NCBI): domain Eukaryota; kingdom Metazoa; phylum Chordata; class Mammalia; order Pholidota; family Manidae; genus Manis; species Manis javanica. Next base: position 36,620,599 of record NC_133165.1, on the reverse strand, counting down.
TGTGGGGTGTGAGCGAGCTGCTGTGCAGCACCATGGAGAGGCACGAGCACCAAGAGACGGGGACTGGGAGTTAGGGGGTGTGTTGTGCAGGGGGCCAGGTGTGTCTGTCTGCCCGTGGTGGGCTGGGGATGGGCAGGGGCCATGTGGCTCTGGCTGCTGGGGGGAGGGCAGCGGCCCATTTTTCTCAGCCTCACAGTCTGAGCATCTGCAAGGCCATCTTGAGGATGGGACCCTGTGGGGGCAGCTGGCTCTTCCCTACAAGGCCTGACACTCCATCAGCCCCATGGGCTCTGCCTCCCTGGTTTGAGACTAGCAAGGTTTGAGGTGGCAGACAGCATTTGGGAGGAAGGAAGCTGATCCAAGGCCGGCCAGTCTGCAGGTCAGACCTCAGGGCTCTCTTTGTGCATCTGGCCTTGGCTAACCCTCTTTGGACCACCCCAGTGACTGTACTTGGTCTCACAGTGAGCCTGGGGACAGTCGCTGGGCAAGGCCTGCTGTCAGGGGCCACCCCTGAGGCACTGCTGGGCTGGCCCTCCTGTGGTTTCTGCCCCCAGGGGCAAGGACTCAGGGGCTAGCACTGTAGCCCTAGATGCCATGAGATAATTTTTATCTGAAGGACACCGGGAATTATGTAACTGACCTCATTTCCCTTTTTGCTTTCACTCCCAGGAAACTCAGAGCCTGATGTGTGCCCCACATCTAGCAAGCACAGTATTTCTGCCACTTCATGTTACCCCTGGCTTCATGCCATTGCTCCAGCCTATTTTTAAAAATTGATGTATAATTCACATACCATAAAATTGACCGTTTTAAAGTCTATAATCCAGAGGTTTTTCGTATATTCACGATATTGTGAAATTATCACCACTACCTAATTCCTGAGAATTTTTGTCACTCCAAAAAGAAGCCCTGTACCCAGTGGCAGTCTCGCCCCATTCCCCCTTCTCCCCATGCTCTGGCAATCACTACTCTCTGTCCCTATGGATTTGCAACCTGCTTTTAATTCTTTATCCTGTGTTAATATCCTTTATCCTAATTTAACCTTTATTTTTGTTGCTGAATTGTTTATGTGCTGTTGCAAAGAGAACTTTTGGAAAAAAAAACAGAAAAATTTACACCCATAATTCATAAGTGGGAACACTGCTGTCTCTCCTTTACTTCTCACCTCCAAATAATTCATACTACAATGACCGATGGCCTCCATGTTCCCAAGTCCAGTACATATATGTAGTTCTCATGGCAAAATGTGACACAGACAACCCACCCCCCTCCTTGGTGAGCATGGCCCTGTATTTTCCTGGTTTCCCCTCTTTCCCTCCACTCCTCTGCCTCCTGAGCCTGATCACTAAACACTGGGGCTCCGGCCTTTGGTCTGGGTCCTCTTTCCTGCCTCCTGTGTACCCCGAGGGGAGTCTCGTCTACTCCCACTGGCCTAATTTTTTCATCCAATCCAGACGCCTCTCCTGAACAGCAGTCCATTTCTCTGCTGCCTATGTGTCATCTCTACTCAGCCCTCAAATTCAACATGTCCAAGATGGAACCCATCACCTCCCCACTCAAGCACCCCCACCACGGGGAGGGTGCTGCCCCTTCTCCCTGGCTGATGGTAGGGGTGTCCACCTGTCCCCAGCGGCTGTGGGCTCCACACCACCACCCCACCTACATCACGGTGACAGGTCCAGGAAGCCCAGTGAGCACGTGGTGGCTCCCTGCCCCAGGGACTGGCTAAGGAGTGGACATGTGACTCAGTAGGGACAGATGAGAAATAAGGGGAGGGCTCAGGGAATTCTGGGACAGAAATGACCTGGCTCTCTTGAGAAAACCTATGGAAAAGCCAGCCCTCCCTTCTTCCGGAGGGTGCAGGTGGGATGTTTGGACCTGCTGTGGTCATTCTGCCAGAAAGTGGGAGGCCCTGAGGTCTCCCAGCCAGCTCCACAGGGCTCCTCCCTCCCCCACCCCCACACTTCAGCTTTCTGTCCTTTCTTAGGCAAGCCTCAAGGCCTTTGCACATGTAGAATCTCAGCCAGAATGCTCTTCCCTTACACTCTGCTTGGTTAACCTTACCATCCTTCAGTGGCCTTCCCTGGCCCCCAACCTAAGGTAAGTATCCCAGTTATTCTCTTAAGTAGCCTGTTCTCTTCCTGCAACATCATGGAACAACCCCTTGTTACTAGGTTCTGTGCATAGCTGCTGTTCATCTGCCTCACTCACTGGCCAGCAGGGCCCAAAAGGGCAGGAACTTTTTATTCACTGCTGTATCCCTGGTGCCTGGCACAGTGAGTGCTCAAGAAATATTTGCTAAGAGGGTGAATAGTTTTCCCAGAGGTGACCACGGCTGAGCTTGGGGAGCCCCTGCCTCTCCCCCCACCTCAGCCGGGTTTCCCTCCCACCTGGGCACCTTGGGGCTTACCGTATTTCTTATTGAACAGATCTTGGACTTGCTCCCTCAGCGTGTTGGCGATGTCAATCCGTGAGAGTCTGGCGTCGTAATTTTCTGCAAAGTGAAAAACAATTATGGATTTGGGCTGTTAAATCAAAAGGCACTTGGTGACTTTTAAGGAATATGATTTTCTAATTATGGGGAGCTCCTTCTCTGGCAATTATCAGATCCTTGGAGTGGGCCCCTCAGAGCCCTTCAGAACTAACATCTTGATAGAGATGTGTGTTTTTCCGGAAGGATGCATGCACACTGTTGTGACAACAGCAATGAGTGGGAAATTAAGGTTAATCGTTGACATTTGAGAACCACCAAACCAATAAAGAAGCCCCAGAGGTGAGAGACACCCTGAGGAGCAGGCGGTTCCTGTGTCTTGGCGGCTGGCAGCAGGGGCTTCCGTGGTCAGGGTGGCCTAGGGAGGGGCTGACGGGCAGCCCCCATGGAGGCAGGAGCCGGCTATGCAGCTCTCACCTGCAGGGTGCTGGTTAAGGAGGCTGGGGGCTGGCATGTGCGAGGGGAGCCCCAGACAGGCTCCTACCTTGGGGAGATTCCAGTCTGGCAGTACCTCATGGGAAGAGAGTGATGGAGGGAAAGAGAGGCTCCCTGGGCAGCTGGGTGGAGTGGGTATACGGTTAGGTGGGAGATGGGGACCCCATCACCACAGAAAGTTCTGGCTGCCGAGAAGGTAGCAGAGACTGTGCAGTGGGCAGCTGCCCCTCTGAGAGTCAGGTCCTATCTCCGGGCTCCCCCAGGCCTGTTGGCTGGCCCTTCCTGCCGCTGGTCTCGCTCACCCCACTTTCTCCTCACAGACACATGTCCACCCAGGGCCTGCCTGGGGAATGCTTGAATGCAGGGACTCAGCCACATCCCGGCGCTGTCCCAACACGCACCTCGCTGCTACCACGCTACTCTCCATCTTAGCCACAAGGCCACTGCTGGGAGGGACAGAGCCTCTGCTCTCAGACCTGGCCCCTTCCCGCGCATTTCTCCTTATGGTCCCTGTGTACCTTTGCTCAAGCTTCTCCCATCTTCCATCCCTCTCTCTGCACACTCACTTCCTCTCTCCCCTTCCTGGCCCAGCTGTAGGTCCTCTTCCCCAGAAACCCCTTGCCCTCAGCGGCTTCTCCCTCCTTGGACTTCAAGCACAAAGAACACCGCTGACTGTCTACCAAGGAGCGGGCAGGCCAGCGGCCTTCCCAGCTGGACACTGGTGGGCTCCTGGGCCCTGCCGTCCCCCCAGCCCTGGTGCCCCTGCGGAACTGTGCACTCGGAGCTGACAGGCTACAGCCCCGCCCTGACTGCCAGTCTGCCTCACTCAGACCCCCAGGCCCTGAAGTTGGGGGCCAGCCCCTCCCACTCCCAGCCTGGCCCTCTGAACCCAAGCCAGGTCAAGGTCATGGCACTGGAGCAGCTGACCCCATCCTGAGCTTCAACCTTACCTTGAAAGCCCTGTCTCTTCAGGCTCTTGTCCACAAGAGGGTCCCTGGAATCCCTCTCTGGGGGCAGGGGGAGGGGAGGGGAGAGAAGCCAGGTTGAGCAGGCTGCTCCTGGGACCCAGAGACAGGTGGTATCTTTCGGGCAAATGCAACGAGGAGGATGGTGGGGGAATGCCAGGGGAGGACAGGACTAGGACAGAGGAAGCCAGAGGAGGGGCAATGGCAGAGGCCTGGGACCCCTCCCAGCCCGCAGCTCAGCCCATGACCTCGTGTGGGGTACCTTGGCTCTCCGTGATGGGCTCTTTGACTCCCTCGGTGAGCAGCTCAGGCCTGGAAAACACCACAGTGAGACCATCACTGAGGCCCCCTAGCACAGCCCCTCCTGTCTCTGGGGTCCCTCCTCTCCCCCTGAAGGCAGGTGTCCTGCTGACCCACATGGGAGATCTGGCGGGGCTGTGCTGGGTTCTGAGGATCCAGAGGGGAGAAAGACCAACCCAGTCCTGGTCCCGTGGGGCTGATGCCCACACCCGGTGCCAGGACGCTGTTTGACAGCCACTGGCCTGGGTAAGAGCACATGGTCTGGGGGGCTCCCCAGGGTTTGAAGTGTAGAGGCACTTGGGGTTGGCTGTGCAGCCTGGGCTTGGAGGTGGGGGGAAGGTCCGTGTCTCCACCTGACACCTGAGAGCTGCCGTTTCACTCAGGGGCCCTGAGGACCTGGTCTGGCTTTGTGCTAACATCCGTATCTCCACAGGCTCCTCAAAGCACTTCCCAGACATTAAGTAACCCTCTTGACATCCTTGCAGTGGGTAATGTTTCCATCACCCCATGTGCTGGATGAGGAGACTGGGGTGTCGGAAGGTGGGTGACGTGTTCAGGACCCACGGCTGGAGGGGCGGAGTTCAATGAGGGCGTCCCTTTTGTCCTCACCCCACAGCCTCTCCAGCTGAGGGACCCACAGCCTGGGCCTCTGTTTTGTCATCTGAAATGGGACAATAACCCTGCCTTGGCTCAAAGAGAGAGGAGAGAGCCCTACAAATCCAAGTGTGGGGAGGCAAACGGGACAGCAGAAAGCACTTTGGTGCGTGAAGCCCTGCTCGGCTCCTGACTCTCATAGGTGACTGCAGGACACTGTTCCACTTTCTGGGCCTCAGTTTCCCCAAAGGTGAAGAGAGCACACACTGCGGAGGTGGAAGGGGGTGTCTAAATGCAGCCTGGGCCCTCTGCAGCTCCTGAGGCAGCGCTGTGCCCCCTTCCTCCTTGGCCCGGCCCCAAGAGCCCAGCTCTGTGCCAGGCACGAGGCCGAGAGTGCCCAGGTATTCACTGCCAACACATACAGCAAATCCTCCCCTGCTGGCTGCCTGACCTGGGCAGGGATGTGCCCAGAGAGTCTGTGCTTTGGCCTCACTTCCAAACAGGGTCTCCTCTGTGCCACTGCTTGGCTGTCCCAGGGATGGAGAGCTCATCACCTCTCGGGACAGCCTCACCCATGGCCCCATCCTTGCACTGAACGCTGGTCCAGCATCCCTTCCCCACAACACCCTTAGGGTTCTGCCACTTGCCCCACTCCACTGTCCCCTCAGCCCTCCTCTTGCCAGCCTGACCTGCCCAATGCCCTCAGCTGCAGACCACCATAGACTGCAGACCACCGCCACCCAGACAGGCCCACTCTAGCTGGACATCATTGCACTGACTTAGCACCAGTGCTCTAGAATTAAGTTTGTATGGTCTTTGTCCCTGGTTTCTGGAAGGTAACCTCCAAATCTCTGGGACTTCTCGAGTGACAGGAGTGGCCCCTTGAATCACCCCTAAGTTTATGCTAACAAGACGACCCAGGATTTGGGAAGACCAGCTATGTGATTAGTGGACTGGGACTTCAAGCCACCTGCTGTCAATCTACCCTCCCGACTTCCAGGGAGGGGACAGGACTGAAGATGAGTTCAATCACGTGGCCAATAATCCAGTCAAGAATTGTCCTTGTAATGAACCCCAGTAAAAATTGTGGACACTCAGGCTTGATGGAGCTGCTTGGTGACCACATGCATATGCTGGGAGGGGGACATGCCCTGATTTTGTGAGGAGGGGGTGTGGAAACTCCCAGACTGTGCTCTTTGTGTATCTTCATGTGGCTGGTCCTGATGTGTATCCTTTAGATAAAACTAATTGTACTATAGCACTTCCCTGAGTTTTGTGAGTTGTTCTAGCTAATTACTGAACCAGGGGGAGTTATGGGAAGCCCTGAATTTGGAGACAGTTGCTCAGAAGTGCAGGTGGCCTAGGGGAGCTTTGCATACAGAAGGCTGTGTGGATCAGGGAGGAGGTGGCCATCTGCAAACCAATGAGAGAGGCCTCAGGAGAGACCAAACCTACTGACCCCCTGATCTTGAACTTCTGGCCTCCAGAACTGTACATTTTTGTTGTTAAAGCCACCCAGTCTGTAGTACTTTGTTATGGCAGCCCTAGCAAACTAATATACACATATACATACATACAAGGCACACATATGCTTTAATGGGATGTAATTCACATATTATAAAATTCACTTTTTGAAGCAAGGAGATTTTTAAGTAGTCACAAAGCTGTTTATGCAACCATACTTCTACGTAATTCCAGAACATTTACATCACCCCAAAACTGTATCCTTTTTAAAGTACAATTAATGAGAAGTGACTGTTTTTCACTTACTATCCCAAACAGTATTTTTTGCTAATTTTTAAAATGAGAAATAACAAGATAAACACACTACATGCTCAATCTCTCTCCTCCAATTGCCTTTTAAAATCATCCCAACTAGGCTTTCTTCCCACCACCCCGAAGGTTACATTTAACAAAGTTAATCACTCTCCTTGAAGTACTTTCTTCACTTGCCTTTCAGGAGAGTGGAATTGTTAAATTCACCTTTAAAAATGGATATATTTTTACCATAAAATTCTTAGAAGAAAACATAGGCAAACTCTCTTGAATGTAAACATGAGCAACTTTTTCCTGAACACATCTCCTCAGGCAAGGGAAACAAAAGCAACAATGAACAAATGGGACTACATCAAACTAAAAAGCTTCTGTACAGCAAAGGACACCATCAACAGAAGAAAAAGGCATCCTACAGTATTGGGGAATATATTCATAAATGACATATCCCATAAGGGGTTAATATCCAAAATATATAAAGAGCTCACACGCCTCAATACACAAAAAGCAAATAACCTGATTAAAAAATGGGCAGAGGATCTGAAAAGACACTTCTCCAAAGAAGAAATTCAGATGGCCAACAGACACATGAAAAGATGCCCCACATTCTTAATTATCAGGGAAATGCAAATTAAAACCACAATGAGGTATCACCCCGCACCAGCTAGGATGGCCACCATCCAAAAGATAAGGAACAACAAATGCTGGCAAGGATGCGGAGAAAGGGGAACCCTCCTACACTGCTGGTGGGAATGAAATTAGTTCAACCATTGTGGAAAGCAATAAAGAGATTCCTCAAAAAACTAAAAATAGAAATACCATTTGACCTGGGAATTCCACTCCTAGGAATTTACCCGAAGAAAACAAGATCACAGATTCAAAAAGACACATGCACCCCTATGTTTATTGCAGCACTATTTACAATAGCCAAGACATGGAAGTAACCTAAGTGTCCATCAGCAGATGAATGGATAAAGAAGATGTGGTACATATACACAATAGAATGTTATTCAGCCATAAGAAGAAGTATCAGATGATTTCACTCATCTGTGGAGTATAACAACAAAGTAAAAACTGAAGGAACAAAACAGCAGCAGACTCACAGGGCCCAAGAATGGACTAACAGTTACCAAAAGGGAAGGGGTATGGGAGGGTGGGGGGGAAGGGGTATGGGAGGGTGGGGGGGAAGGGGTATGGGAGGGTGGGGGGAAAGGGAGAAGAGGATTAAGTGGTATGAGGATTAAGTGGTATTATGATTATGTATTAGTACATAATATAGGGGGGGCCCAGGGAAGGCAGTACAGCACAGAGAAGACAAGTAGTGACTCTATGGCATCTTACTGTTCTGATGGACAGTGACTGCAATGGGGTATGTGGTGGGGTCTTGATAATAGGGGGGAATGTAGTACCGACAGTGTTGCTCATGTGAAACCTTCATAAGATTGTGTATCAATGACACCTTAATAAAATAAAAAAGGATATATTTTTAAACAAATGAACTCTTCCTACAGGCAACCACCCGGATGAATCTCAGAAGGTAAGTGAAGGAAGCCAGACACAAAAGGCTGCACACTGTATTATCGTCCCATTGATGTGACATCCTGGAAAAGGCAAAATGACAGCAGAAAACACATCAGTGGTGGCTGGGGGCTAGGGCTGCCAAGAAGCAGGGCACAAGGGAAGTTTCTGGGGGTGATGCAACTGGTTTTGTATCTTATGGTGGTGGGGGCTGTATGACTCTACAAGTTTGTCAAAGTTCAAAAAGGTGTACCTTTAAAAATTAGGGTGAATGTTACTGAAGGCAAATTAAACTTCAATAAACCTGACATTAAAAAAAAGCCATATGGATTGGGTACTTCTGGTAGGTTGCCACTCCATGAAGTGGCCCCGCGCTCCTCCCAACACCCTGAGCAAATTGCCCTGGGTCATGAGGGTACCAGGAGGAGCCGGACTCAGGCCCCGGAGATTGCGCCTCATGCCTGCCACAGAACACAGGTTAAGCTGCCTCCCTTTCCATGTGTAAAGTAGCATTAAAAAAATGCTTATGAGCGCAGGAAAGAGGCTCTCTCTGCAAGTAAACAATTAGAAAGATCACCTCCCAAGGATTTGATGCTGATTTGGCTCCTGCCTTCCAACAGCCCATGTGCTTCAGGTTCTCAGTTGGAGAGGGTGGACAAGGCAAGCAGCCCCCCTATGTTACATCCCTCCTGAACACCGACAGCTCGCTCCCCACCTCACCCCTGGTCCTAATGTCTCTGAGTCCCATTATCCACCCAGCATCCCTCCCGGGAAGGCCCCCCCACACCTCCAACCTAACACACATCAGACCCAGCTCTTGACTGTGGCCCCCACCGGCATCATCACCAGCTTGGAAAATGGCATTCCCACCAACCTGTGCTCAGCCTCTAACCTCAAGGCATCAAGCCCCTCTTTCCCACCCCACCTCGAGTATTTCAAATTCAGACAGTCCATCTTCAAACTCTGCCTGAATCTGACTGTTTGCCACCCTACCCCTGCCTTTACCGAGTCAGAGCTGCCACTGGGTCCACTGGGCCAGAGTAAAGCCTCGCTGGTCTCTGCTTCTGCCCTGGCCCACGGCCCCTAGATCTCCCCAATCTCACAGCTGGGGAAACGAACAACAGCCAGATCATGTCATACCCTCTTCAAAACTTGCCAGTGAGTTCTCATTACATTTAAAATAAAATCCAAACCCTTTAAGCTGCCCCAAGACCCTGTATGATCTGGCGCCTGCTATCACTAGGGCCTCGCCACTCACCACTCTTTCTTTCCTTGCTCACTCCACACCAGCCACACCACTGCCTTGATAGTTTTCAAACACGCAAGCATGTCCCTGCCTCAGGGCCTTTTCATCTGCTAGTCCAGCTGCCTAAATGCTCTTCCACCAGGTACTGACATGGCTTGCTTCATTAGGTCTCTGCTCCAATGTCACTGACTTACACAAGGTCCTCCTGCCCCTCCCTGCCCCCTTACCCTGCATTTATCTCTAGCTGACAACACGCTGTTGCGGTTTTATTCGGTGAGACTGGCTAACTTGAGGACAGAGCTCACTGGCATTTGCTGCTGTATTACAGCCTGCCACATGGTTGGCACTCAAGACGTATTTGTTGAAGGGCTGTTAGTTGTCTCTTGGAGCACCACCCTCTCTGCTTTTGCAGGCCCTGTATGTAGGATGGCTCCCTGCCCCAAGCCCTGTCACCAGCCTGCCACTCGAGGCATGAAGGATGCCATGAATGTTCCAATTCGCCACAGCTATGTACTGCCCCCGGGGGAACAAACCCTTAAGAATTTCCTCTTTCTTGCCACATTCAACCAAATGAAGCCTAAACTTACAAGACATTACGATAACAGAAGCAATAGCCAGGACCCCCTCATCTTTAAATCGTAGCTGCTTTCATCTCCTCTACAGGGACCTTATATCCGAGCCAGGCCGGCAGCCGGTGCTCCCCTGGGTCCTCGCAGGCAAAAATGAGATGCCCGGATTAACAGAAAGGACCCAAAATGCCACCATCCCATGTGCTAATCCTGGGAGAATGGGGCACTGCCCACGTCAGTATCCTGTTGCCTCCTGACCAGGCACCCACACATTTGCCTGGAGGATGCCCACAGCAGTCCAGGTGAGTACGCAAGGGGGAGTATTTCCATTTCACATCTGGGCAAACTGGGACCTGCCCGCCTGGGACTAGGAGGGCGTCAGTCTGGTTGCTTTGGGTCTGGCAGGCCTGGACAACCTCATGCTGGCCCAACTGTGGCCAGACTCCATCTAACGCCCTGCAGTTGAAAAAAGAAAAAAGCCTTCCCCAAACCAAAGGGGGGAGATGGCAGTCCGGCACTGAGGCTGGGCGAGCCCGCAGGGGCCCCCGTGGACCCTGCCAGGGCTCACCTCTTGATGACGAACTGGATGCTGTTGCTGGCCTCCAGGATCTTCCGGAGCTTGGCGATCCCAAAGCAGTTGGGCCTGCGGAGGGAGATGCCTTCAGGCAGCCCCACCACAAAGAGCTCGTCTGGATACATCAGGAACTTGGAGTAGGGCACCTTGACAGGCTCCGAGGTGCCAATGGCCTTGGCTGTGGAGACACAGCTGCTGTAGGGCCACCCAAAGCTATGGGCCACAAGCCCCAGTTCCCACCTCCCACAGGGTGTGGGGCACCACAGGGCCAGAGCCCCTTAGAGTCGGTTCTTAGTTGACCCCTCCCAACACTCCTGAGAGGTGGCTCAAGTTGGCAGGTAAGAGGGGAAGCGACTGGCCTCAGGTCACAGAGTCCCCGAGCTGGGGGGCGTGAACCCAAGTCAGTAAGACCCTCATGCCCATGCTCAGTCCGTGCCTGCACGCCCAGGCTGTGTAGGACAACTACTGATGGCGGGTGAGACCTGGTGCCAGCTCCACCCAGGTCCCTCGCCTGTGTGCTGCCACAGAGGCCCTCCAGAGGGAACCCTCAAAACTGCACGTGGCCAAGCCCCACACCTTGGGAAGAGGTCAGATCCGAGGGTAGGCCAGGTGCTGCCACTCACTAGCTGTGGGGCCTCGGATAAGCTACGGCACTTGCCCAGGCCTCATCTGTAAAATGAGTGTGAGGGCACAGGGATTTTGTGAGTTGCCTTATCCTGTCCCCCTGTCCCCTTTCCTGAACTTTGGAAGGTTCTTGCTATGTCTGGGTCCCCCTGAGGACCCTGAAGGCGGGAGTCCATGACGGAGAGGCAGTCCCACAGCAGAGAGAAGGGCCTCTGGAGCCCAAGGGTGGGGCTACCTGTGCGTGAGCATGCACATGTTGGCTAATGTGGCCGGAGTGCCAGGTTTTGGGGGGGGGGGGGGGTTCCTGGCAGTGCCTCAGTGCCTCAATCTCTCTGGGTGCCCCCAGCCCCTGCCACCCCACCCTCTCATCTCTATGCAGGGAGCAGCTGGGATGGGGAACCAGTCCAAAGTCCCTCCAAAATCAGGGCAGCTGGAGAGAGGACCAGCATGCCCTGGGCCCCGCTGGCTCCTTGCTCACCGTATTGTGTGTTGAAGAGCAGCTCCACCTGCTTCCGCAGTGGCCGGATCACATCACCGTGGCTGTCTGCAAAGCAAAAGGCACTCTGTTAGGTCTCCCTGCTGACAGCAGCACCCCACCACTCAGCTCATGTCCCAGTTCTGCTGGCACTGAGAATGGTCTTGAGTTAGGACCCTGGAATGGGGAAGGCCAGGGCTGGTGGTGGCAGGTCACTTATTTCCTTGGAAACTGCACCCCCAGACAGGGCCATGCAATTCCTGGGCTTAAATACCTGCTTATGAAATCGGGGCTAGAGTGTCACCAGGCATGAATGGAGATTTAGAAGGTTTTGTGACCCTGAGCCTTTCTAAGTGAGTGTCACTCTAGACCAGCTCGGTAAGTGCTTAACTAGTGGGTGAAGGCCAAGCCTGCAAACTGAGAACGCTGCTCCCCTTTCTCCTCTGACACCCACTCCTTCTATTCCAGGGGTAGACCCCTCCAAGAGGAAACAGACCCGCCCTTAGCTTCTGGTCCTGTTCCCACTGCCCCAGCAGGGAGGCACGAGCTGTGTTCCTGAGCATGACTGTTGGACACAAAGCCCAGTCTGTGCTTTCAGGACTAAATTCTACTCAGGGAGACTAGACTCAGACCCCAGCTGCAAAACCTTTGTGGAAAGAAGCAGGGTGTCTATAAAAACAACAAAAGCTTTACACTTTCTATCAGAAAAGCTGCTCATTCTTCTGACCAGGTACCTCCCAGTTCTAGAAAACAGGTCTCCCACGCCCAGACCAGGGGTCAGAGAGAGATGGTTGGCGAGAATCGGAGACGAAGGGCAGAGAAGTGGGGAGGGATGGGGTGGTGGGGTGATATGTGGGAGGTAGACAGCGCCTCACCCTCCACGGGCCTCTCCTCCGGCCGCGGGTCCTCGCTGGGGCCTTTGTCTGAAAGAGAACAGAGGATGCCAGGAAGCCACGTCCATCATCTCCTGGACCCTATGCTGCAAAAGTCAGGCCAGACAAGTGGGAGATGGCAGGCTGGCAGGCCCAGACTCTGCGCATGGCACAGTGACCCGATGGGATTAGGGATCTTGATTCTGTACAGGCACCTCATCCTGGTCTTCACACTAAGAGGGCAGGTTTAGAGACCAAGCGTCCCCTTGCTCTGGGTCCATACCCTCCTGAGACCAGATGCCTGTCTGTCCATCCTCTGTCTACTATGTGCTAGGTTCTGTCCTAGGCTCCAAAGACACGCAGGAACAAAGCCCTGTCCTCCTGGTGTGACATCATGTGTGACACAATGCTAGATGGCAGTGACACCATGAAGAAATAGTCAGATAAGGGGACAGAGAAGGCATGTGGATGCATGGAGTGACGCTGAGACAGGTGATCCCCGGGGACCTCTGATGAGAAGCCACTGGCCCTGGCCTAGGCTTACAGCAATGGACCCAGAGGCTTGTTCACAGGCAGTGAGGACGTGGTGCAGTGGGTAGGGAAGGGGAGCGCTGAAGCTGTATGGGGATACGGTAGGGGTCTTCTGCTGGCCTTTGCGGGGCAAGGAGGCAATGCTTCCTCCAGGAGGGAAAAGCTGGGCTGCATCCAGTATCTAGGAAAAACAGTGGGGGAGAGAGGGACACAGGCAGGGGCAGCATGGGGGTGGTGGCAAACTCAGAAATGACAGCTTTGGCGGGAGGATGAAGTACCACTGTAGACAGCGGGAGTCTGTTAAGCAGGGGTGGACAGGCCCTACAGTGGCAGGCTGTAAGGCCTCCCTCAGCCCACCGCCCTTTGTTCCCAGGGCTGGTGGAAAGCACGGAGGGATTTTCAACACTTGAAATAACCGTTTGGGAGCTGTGGTTAAGGAAGCTCACTAATGCTGATGGCCTGGGGCTTTCACATGCGGAACTAACCCTTACACGACATTTCAGCCCACCACACGCAGCTGAGCTGGTGAGCAGTGAAAAACAGGGGCACCCCAGGTCTGACACACTCCCAGCCAGCACCCATCTGCTCTCCCACCAATTCTTGGAGATAGCGCCTGGGGACGAGGGATGCAGGGTACTGTCTCCCTGTCCCATGTGGGATCATGAGCTGGAAGGAAAGGGGCTGATACTGGGAGAGCTGTCAATGGTCAAGTTTCGCTCACCATGGAGAGAATGTCAGCCCGCACCTGGAATCACTAGACAGGCCCAAACCTTGGGGCTCATCTTGGAAGGTGCTAGAAGGCTCTGGAGGGTTTCACCTATGCTCAGTCACTGACTTGAAAAGGTAGAGGGCTAGCCCTGAGCTTCAGGCCTGAACTTTCCTCAGGGAAATGGGCAGCTAGGAGATGCTGGACCTGTCTGACTCTGCCTGAAGGCTTTACTTGGCTGCTGGAGCACAACTGCAAGCTGTAAGCTCAGCAGAGTGAAGGCCTGGAACCGGCTCTCAGCCAACAACAGGAGAGGAGCTTGGCAGAGCACGACCCCAGCTCCCTGCTCACTCGGCTGCGGTCCCTCAGCTCCGCGGCCTGAAGCGGTGAGTGGCCTGGGAACGCTCCTGAACTGTCCTGGTTTGCTTCCCACCCCACAATGGTGTGCCTGGGAGCTCCTCCCAAATGGAAGAATGCATTTGTCCCAGGGTCAGCTTCTGGGGGACCCCACTAATAAAATGCACTTTTGCCATTTCTAGATGGAGAGTGGGGCAGACAGGAAAAGATGAGTCTGGTTGGAGGACAGGGACAATCGGGGCCACCAGGAAGGGTTTCTCCGAGCAGGGACATGTGACAGAGAGTCAGGTAGCTTCATCTGTCCCAGGGTGAAGGAAGCTGTCCAGATGTCACACCTGGAGCACCAAATGAAGCTCACAGGGCGGCCAGTGAGGGACAGGAGAGGGGAGACCTGGCCAGGGAGTATGTTCCTGCTATGAACTGACTACGTGCAGAGCCACCCCACTTGGTGGTAGAAGCAATCCAGCAAGCCAGGCGGGTGACCAGACTCAGCCATCCATGGGGGCCCAGGGCAAGTGATGTCAGTTAGTAGGGGCTCCTGAGAGCCTTGCTGTTGGGACCCCAAACAGCTGGGCTGGGTCTAACCTGGGGGGGCCTTTCAAAGGAGCCATGTGCACTGGGGACCCAAATTTTAAATGTGAGTAACCTGCCTGCTTCTCCTCCAGGCTTGGAGGGCTGGGCTATCTACCCTGGACAACCCACCCACTTGCTCATTGCTCCCCCATTTCCAACACCAAGAAACTGGAAACCACCTCAATAAATGATCAACGACACACCAAGGATACCATGCCATGCCCCTGTAAAGAGATGTCTAGGATACCAGGTGAGGAAAGGAGGGACAATTCGTACAGATTAACAACAGCATGTTAACGGTGACGTGTGCAGAGAAAACATCTAAGGATTGACACTAAACTAGCTGCCTGAGCAGGGGGCAACAGGAGCTTCTGTATGTGTTACACAGTTCCGCATCACTTACGTTACAATGAGCACGTGTAAGCATAAAAAGCACACACATGACACGCACACACAGCCTTCAAATTCATGGTCCTGAAAACCTCAGAAACTACTCAGTTTTGGAGGGGGTGCCTTGAAAGGAGCCATGGACAGGGAGTGTGCCCTGCTGGGTTCTGGCCTGGGGCTGGGTGATCCTGGGGAGGTGGGCTGGCCTTGCAGGGCCTCAGTGTCCCATTCTGTCAAACCAGGAGGGAGAAGCCTTTCCAACAGGAATGGCACTATACTGGTCTGCGGTGCCCCAGCCCCCAGGTGTCCAGATTGAGACCTCTAAGTTGTTAGAGAAGAACTCCTGTGAACGAAGCTGGGAGCTGTGTGACCTCTTAGCAGCCTGGCCATTCTGCCCACTCATTCTGAGCCTCTGGTCAACAAAACTCCCCATGGTGTTGTCAGGTCCAGTCATGCCCAGCCTGGACAAATTGTATTCTTTCTTCATTACCAAGGTATTAAAAGCACACCACATCGGAAATGAAGGTATCTCATGTAGCTACAGTTTCAATATTTCTTTAAAAAAAAAAATGGCTATGTTTTCAACACAATTGTAAACAGCATACAATCCACTCTGTGTTCTATGCATTCTTCCTTGTTGCCTGTTTTCAGTGGCCGCATAACAGTCCATCGGGAGGGTACTGTTAATAGTTCCCTGGCAGTTGGACTGGTCTAATTTTTCCCTGCCATCGTTAACACTGCCAAGAACATCTCTGTGCAGAATACTGTCCATATTTCAGATAATTTCCTAGGACTGGATTCCTGGAAGTCTGGGGAGGGACTCATTTTTATGGCTCTATGAGCTGACTAGTTTTTTAAAAAGCAACTTGTCAATTTGCTTTCTTACCAGCTGTACGAGTACCCATTTCCCACTATGCTTGACCAAAGTTCTCTCCAGTTAAAAAGTACAAAAGAGATGCCCTTTTACTCTCTCCCTCCTTTCTCTGTGGCTGCCTGTGTTTATTTAATCACTGTCACCCTCATTTTTTACAAAATCGTCATTCGTGTTGTGGCAGGCACTGGCACACTGTACCACTCACATCCCTGTCCAGAAAGAGCTTGTCCCAGCAGCAGGGGGTGTGGTCAGCTGGCAGCCTGCAGCGGTCACCCCTTCTAGGGCTGCCCTTGTGGGTGGCCGACGTCCCATGATTCTTTGAGGTAGGGGTATAAAGGTCAGGGTATCCTGGTTCGACTCGGAACACTTCTAAGGGGCCATTCTGGCTCCAACCTCCCTGTGGGGTGGGTGGGGGCTCTCGCTGGGGCTGCCTCATGGCTGCATGGCTCCCCCTGTCCCCTTGTGCTTCTGGCCCCTCCCTTACACAGGTGTGGGTCCCCAAGGGCAGCCCCTAATAAACACCCCACACACAGAACTCCATCTCAGAGTCTGTTCCCGGGGAACACTACCCACGACACATGTCCTTTCTTGGGCAGCGAATTTTTCTTGAGGATTTCAGCCTAGTGTCCTGGTCTGTGTAGACCATGGGGAACACCACTCTTGGGTGGACTGCTCATTCTCTCCCAAGGCATCTGCAAATTGCACATTCTTGCTGCCTGCAGTACCTTTATCTAACTAACCAATAAATATGACAGAAGGACTGAGCCCTCCAGGGCACCTTCCCCAGGTGGGGGCTGCAGCCCCCTGAAGCCCTGCCTCCCCAGCTGCTCAAGGTCAACCTGTGATCCTGTCATCCTACAAGCTGACTCACTCCTAATGAATGACCCCACACAGTTGAATGGCTCACAGTTGTCTATGCAGAACTGTTCCAGAACAGTGCCTAGGACTGACTCAAGGTCTGCCTTTTTGCAACTTGGACAAACCCTCACCTTGAAGGGTGTTTCTATTGTCAGCTCATCTTCTGTCCAGCTTACTCCTCAAGTACTGTGGATGGTGGGTGTTAGCTAATTATCTGCCTGAGATTCCACTCATCAAAAGCTGGAGACCTCAGCCACTCAGGGGACCCCTTGCATCTCCTTACCGACCTGGGCTCCTGGTTCCAGACCAGTTTCTCTGACAGAGAAGACGAAAGCAAATGAGGAGAGAGCCCTTCTGCCTTTATTCTGTCATCAGTTAACATGGTACCAACCTGTCTGGGCCTACAGCAAACCTTCTTATATATTTTTTAATAAAACATGGAACAATACTGTTGTTATGCCTCCAAATTTAGATAATGCTGTATTGTACATATCCTTCTGCACTTGCTTTTTACATTGAACATGACGTTTTAGAGATCTCTGCACTGTTCATTTCGTACATATTCTGTCACCTCCCTGACCTCATTCTACTCCAGCCACCTGGCCTTGTTTTTTCTTAGACATGCTGGGCATAGGCCAAACCAGGGCCTTTGCACTTGCTGTTCCCTCTGCCTGGGAAACTCTCTCCTAACATCCAAATGGCTCCCACCCACGCCTCCTTCAGGTCTGTGCTCTAATGCCACCTTCTCAGTGAGGTCCTGTCTGACCACCTGAGTTTTGCAGTAATTGCCCCCTCCTCCCTGGCACTTCCCCTCCTGGCTTTGTCCCCCACAGCACTTACCACCACCTGACTTTCTATTTCACTTGCTGATTGTCTCCCTGAACTGGGCTGTCAGCCCCACAAGGGCAGGGACTTTTATGTTTGGTTCACTCTTCTGTCCTCTGACCCCCTATTCCTGGTCTCAGCAGGAGCATAGGGGCTGCCATGACTTTTCCTGGGCACTTCTAACAAGTCACAGACACGAGAATGTTCTGGAATGGTTCGCCAGGATCTGGCACATAGCAGGTGCTCAATAAATTATTGTTGAATAAATGAACAAATTATCCAAATGGGGGTTCCTGAGAAAGATGTAGTAACCAGACTTAATATAAATCAATGCCTACTTCAAGTTTTCAGAAAGGAACTGAGGCTGGGCAGAGGAGTCAGGCAAGTATTGGATTTCCTCTAAAAGGGGCAGGCAATACCAAGAAAAACCTGGGAGATTCCTGGACCACCCCTCTCTCCATTACACCCCAGGGAGGTGGGTTCCCAGGCCATTTCTTACCAGTCATCATTTCCATCCCATAACCAGAATCTTCCGAGGGTAGATGCCCGGGTATCGAGTCTGTCATTTCCTCAGAGGTTGGCGAAGGGTCTGGAGACAAAACGCCAGATAACAAGAGCACCCTCTGCTTGTCCCACCCATCAAGGTGCCTAAGGGGCCCCCAGCCCAGCATGCCCACAGAGGCCCTGCAGGGAAGCCGTGCCCTGGAACTACAGGAGGGCAGCCATACTGATCAGTTCAATGATCAGCTGTGCCAGAGGCCAGGCAAGGGCCTGAGGGGCCTGTGGGCAACCAGAGGTCACCCCCTGCTGAGCCCCCAGGGAACACATACAAACTCAGGCTCAGTCTGGAGTCCCTCCGATTCTCTTCCTCCAATGCCTTTTCTTCTCCTCCCTGCTGCCTCACAAATCCCAGGAAAGCCAGGCTGGAGGACTGTCAGGAATCGGAGCTGAGGGACCTGACTCCCCAGCACAGAGGGCAGATGTGGCCAAAGAAGGCAAAGGCAAGACCCTGCACTCTCAGGATCAAGAGAAACAATGGCATGGAGACCCCTTCCCAGCAGGTGCACGGCCTTGGGAGACAGAAGGGATGGCCTGGAAGGGGACGTGGTAGCTCTGGTAGGTAGCCTTTCTTTGGGAGCTACTTGATTCCTGCAGGTTCAGGTTAGGACAGCACAGTGAGCCCTTCAGACGCTGGTCCCTTACCTGGGACAGTGACCTGAATGATATCCAGATCCTCTGGCTCAATTTTGATGGGCCTCAGCCCACCCAGCTCCCTGGAGGTTCCTGCAAGGAGGAAATGAGGGATCCGGTCAGATGTAGGCACTAGCCTGGCCGGGCAGGATGAACCACTCCAGAGTATTCTCGTTTGTGACTTGTTAGAAGCACCCAGGAAAAGTCATGTCAGCCCCCATGCTCCTGCCCAGACCAGAAATGGAGGGTCAAGATGGCCCTGAGGCCAGTTTTGGCATCTCCAATCTATAAACCGGGTAACTGAGGCCTGTAGAGGGGGAGCCACTAGCCAAAGACACACTAGAAAGCAGTGGTGGTGCCAGAATCCAGGTCTCCCAACTCCCCACTGACGTCACCCACATGCCACCTGCCCCTCCCAGCCCCCAGGGAGCTCCCAGCATGCTCTGAGGCCTGGGATGTCAGGGCAGGGGAAACTGATTAGTGCTTCAGACTCGTGGTCGGAGCTGGCCTCCCCAAGGCTGTTAAGTGGGGCTGGGGGATGCCCTCCCGGCCCGTGACACACAGTACGGTCCTGCTCTGCCTCACCTGGCCCACAGTCCTCAGAGGCACCACTCTTGTCTGACCTGTCAGAAGGAAGCCGAGAAATGACATGGCATCAGACCCAACCTTCTACTGCTCCAAGCAGTCAGGGGCTCACAGTGGCTGCCAATCCAAAATGCACCCCTGACCACATTCACTCCCATCCCCAGCAAGAGTCCCAGTGCCCCGCCTCCCGGATAGCAGTCTCCCAGCTGCCCCAGCCAAGATCCTGATTGCTTTCCTGGGGTGAACTGTCTGGACATCCACCTTCCCCACCCAGCCGGGAGCTCGATCAGTGCTTGTTGGGGGTGGCGGGGGAATTGAGAGCTGTGGGGCCACCAGCCTGGAGAGGGCACGGAAGTCTGGGAAGGGTCTTGAGGAGCAAAGCTCGGCTGGGCCCCCGGGATAGATGATACGGTTAATTCACAGAGCACTGTGGTTAGAGGCCTGGGCTGGACGTGGGATTGATTCCTGGGATAAATGGCCCATTGCTGGCCCCAGAGCCTGATGGGGGTGGCAACACTCGTAGATGGGGTCCAGGCCATGAGTTCAGTACAGGGCCTTGTGGGCACATGGGGCAGACGCCTGACAGTCTGGGAGGTAGGAGAGGCTTCTGACCAGCTAGATCCCGGCAACACATGGGGGACAAGAGGTCTCAGGGGAAGAAAATCATGGACACTGTGCTCTCCTTTTTCTGTCCCTTTAGATTCTCCCTGGCCACAGCAGAGTGAGGGCACACGGGTGTGTGCGGGGGTGCCTGTGCAGGGCCCAGAGCCCGCACGGGGCACCAGGGTGTCGGGAGATGCTGTGCCAATCTCAGGCCTTGACCCTCCCCGAATGTGACACTCTCTCAGCCGAGCAGGGGTGGCTGTGGGCCGAGAGCTGGGTGGGGAGAGCATTACCGAGCAGTCCCGGCCAGGTTGAGGATGGCGGCACGGGAGATCTCTGCAGAGGTGTCCTCTGGTGGGCTAGCTGGCTCCAGCTTCGTGGGGTCTTTGGTAAACTTATTCCCTGGGTGGAGAGTCAGGAAGGGAAGGGAGGTCAGGGCGAAGGCTCTTCAGGCTTCTCCTGCCTGCGGGGCATCTGGGCAGGGGCTCTGTGTGATGCCCTTGGGGGCGCCCCATGGTGCGGTCTGGCCTCTGCCCCGCCTTCCTGTGGGCTCCATGTCCAGCCAAGCCAAGAATGGATCCTAGGGAGAGACGCCTCCCCTGGGAGAAGCAAAAAGGGCCCCTGTGGTAGTACCGGCCAGGGATCTGGGAGTGCTGGGCAAGAGGAAGGAGGGATGGCAGTCAGAAACAGCTGTACTGACCCAGCATAGGCTCCTGGGGCTGAGGGAGTCCTGAGTCTCCCCCAAGGATGTATCACGGGACCATCCTCTTATTTAATTACCCCAGGACCCCAGAGGAAGGTGTTCCTATCATCCCCATTTCATAGATGTGGAAGCTGAGGCCTGCCCAAGGTCACAGAGCTGGCAGGAGGGAGGGCTGGGATGGGGACCCAGGTATGTCGCTCCCTTTGCTGCACCTGGCAGAGCTCATCTTGTCCTCCTGAGAGGCGTGCCACCCCCTGGTTGTGGCCTTGGCCCTCGGGCCACACACCTGGGTTGCAGCCAGGCCCCACTGCCCACTAGATAGGCTTTAGGGAAAAGAACAGAAGCCATGTCATAGGCATAGAACTTTTGAAAACTAAACTAAATTAAAATTAAATGTACTAATAGCTTGGAAGTGTACCTGGCACATGTTAGCATCTAGCAAATGTTAGCTTATTATTCCCTGTCTGGGGCATCCCAAGTCTTGAGAGGCCTGTGTCTGCCCCAGGATGCAGAAATCACTCTCAGGCTCCCTACCCACCCCAGGGCGTGATAGGCTCCTGGGGGCATCAGCTTGGTGGCTTCAGGATGGACTAGACAGTACCCACATACCTGTGAAAATTCGCTCATCAAACATCCTGGGGAGAGAGGAGAGACAGGCATGAGAGTAGTGCAGGCCCGAGGGCTCCTCCGGGCTCAGGGAGCTGGCCTCCAGGTCCCCTCAGTGAAGGTTACTTGAATCCTACACGCACAGCTATAGCTGCAGACTTGGGCTCCGACAGGCTGGTCACGTGTTGGGGCAGGAGAAGGTACAGGCCAGAACAGCAGACCCCCCAGATCACAATTCCACACCACAGAAGGCATGGCTCAGCCCCTGGTGGTCCTGGCGGGTCCAACTATTCAGCACGATACCCCCGGGGCCTCTTCCAGCCCCAAGCCCTCCTTGGCCTCAGCTACAGGATGACTCACTCCCTTTTTTTCCTCCAGGACCCTGTAGGCTTTAGCCCAACGCTGCCTGTGTCCCAGGGACAGGCGTGGGGATAGGCTCTTTTCCCAAGAAGTGTTGTTAACTGCAAAAACAGGCCTGTCAACAGATCATAGGCACTCAGGGTGACACACAGGACCCCTCATGTGTCTCCCAGAAGCCAAGGAGGGAGAGGGTTGGGAAAGATTCAGAGAGGAGGGCGTGGCAAATTCAGGTGGGACGGCTGAGAGGGTCTCCAGGTAGAGGCACAGGGGAGGGCCAGGAGGGGCACAGGGGAGGGGTGGCACTCTGTGGGGTGGGAAGCCTCAGGCAGCTGGTCTGCGGGGCCTGCGTCACAGCCTACATGCCATGGAGCGGCTGAACAAGGACCAGGACCTTTATCACTCAACTCAGACTGCAGAGGTGACATGGGACAAACGAAGGGATGTCCAAGTCCCAGTACCAGGGATTCTAATCGTGCCCAAGGCGGTCAGCGGGAAATTCAATCAGGCAAAGAAGGCAGCAACGGAAGGCAGTCTGGGTCACCAGGGGGCAAGACCCTGGGCATCACTCTCATTCCCCTTCGAGAGACCCTGGTTCCCCCGCTGGTCCTGGAGGCCCAGGAGCAGCTACAGGGAGTCATTTTGGGGAAACTGGCCTCCTTTTTGGGGCCTGTTTCCTCAGTGCTGCCCAGTGACAGGAAGGCTGTCGCCATGGCTGCGGTTTTATTATTTATGGTGTTATTTACTTATCAGGGAGCACAGCGGGAGGGGCCTGGCACAGATCTCTTCGCAGAGTTGGGGGCAGATGACAGGGAGAGAGTCTGATGTGGCTCAAAGGCTATGACAGACGCACTCACGGGCTGCCTGGCTGGCTGGGCCTTTACCAAGGGCCGCTGCCAACCTTCCAGCACACTCCAGAGTCTTCGGACTCCCTCCAGACGCTCTTCCCTCTGAGGTTCTGCTTTGGTGGAACCCACAAATCTGACCCTCAGGTGTGCACTCAGACCCTCTGCCTCAGGGCTGTGTCCTGGTGGGAAAGGGATTTGAGTAGGGGCCCAGGAGCCTCCTACCCCCAATAACAAGACCCACCAGCCTTGTCGAGCTGCTCCTCCTGACCTCCCCCGACCTCACAGGCACCAGGGCCAGGGCAGAGGCTGCCTCCTAGCTGCTTCAGCCTCTTTTCTCCAGACTCACTTCTGCTAGGACCATCTCAGTACTTCCCTCACAAGGCTGGGATGTGCAACAGTGGGGAGCAGATGGAGGGCCGGCAACAAAGCGGCCACTGCCGTGAGAACTCTACTCACATCCATTATTCAGTGTCCAATCAGCACTAAGAGGCACGAACAATCACTACCTCCATTTTACAGATGAGGGAAGTGAGGCACAGAGCAGTTAAGTAACTTGCCTAAGGACACACAGCCGGGAAGTGGTAGGGCCAGGATCCAAACCCAGGCCATCAGTGCCAATGCACTTTAACTGCTTTCTGTGTGTGAGGGAGATGAGGTTAAGGAAGAGGACTTGTGTTCACGGAGCATCGACTACATGTCAAATGTGCAGTTATGTTGACCTCCTCATTTTATGTTGAAAAAACCTGGGATGGGCGTATCATTATCTCTATTTCTACAAATGAAGAAAAAGGCTCAGAAGAGAAGCACTATTCAGTTATCATGCTGTAAGAGACTTCTAGCTCAGTCTGTCTGATGCCAAAGCTACCTCCTCCAGGAAGTCTCACAGGCTTGCTGTCAGGTACCATTGTTTCTACACTTGGAAATACATTGTTTTGATGCACCCTGGACTCATCGCAGGAGGGACTATCCCCATGACTGGCAGTGGCTTCTGGAGGCAGGTAGGGACTGTGCCTGCTGTTTCACAAAGTCCTCAGCAGAGCCCAGTAAAAGGCTGGGTCTGTATGAGGTACTTGACAAATACTAGTGAAGAATTAAGTAAGCTACAGTTTGGAAGGTCGGAGATCAAGGCTCGCCTCAGCAAGGACTACAATACCATGGTCAGGCATGTAAAGGGGACACTGGGATGTCCTTGCTGCTTTCTCCCTCACCCCCTGGCGCCCTACCAAGAATCAACTGAAGGAAAAGGACTTAGACAACAGCAAGAGAGATTTAAGCTAGAGAACCGTAGGCACTGCCTGATAGATGGGCAATTGATTTAATTCAGCTCCAGAATGACTTATCAAGTGGGACCCCCGGTAGAGGTTAGGGTGCAAGAGACAGCTCAGATGCGGTCCCATGGCCGCAGGAGAGCAGGTAAGGACCGTGACAGAGCCGTGAGTTGCTAGCGTAGGGGGAAACCCTCCTGCGGCCGCAGGGTGAAATTCTCTCCCAGTGAGGACCAGGGGGACTGAGACAGAGGAAAGCAAGACAGTTGGGAAGGTGGGTGGGGAGCTGGTCCAGGGCTTCCAAAAAGGCCTGAGGCAGGTGGGCCTGGGGAAGAGGGTGGGAGGCAGAGCGGATGGAAGGACACACAGTGGCTGCTGCCAGGGCAGAGTTCTCTGTGACTGGAGGGCAGAGGGCCTGCAGTGCCCGGCTGGGCAGGAGACCTATACGGTCAAAGCTGACTTTCAGAACAGTCTCCCTGGGTGCCCACCTCCCTGGGCTACTTCTCTCAGCCTTTTTTGCTGGTGGCCACTCCATCTTCTCCTCGCCCTGGCCTTTAGTGCAGGGAGGGACTCCCTCTCACCTCCATCTCTCTATTCCCTGGTGATCCCTTCCTGGTCCATGTTGATAACTCCCAGATTTTTATCTTTAACTGAGCCCTCTCTCTCGAGCTACTGGCATCTCAATGTAGCCTCTGAGAATTCCCTCTCCTGAGCATCCCCAAGTTAACAGCCAAGATGGACTCACCACCCTACCGCCACCTGCTTCCCCGATACTGAGAAACATGGGGGTGATCCTCTCTGCCCCTCTCCTAACACCCACCTGCAAACCCCAGCCCAGCCCCAAATCCATCCCGAATCCAGTCACTTCTCCCTCTGCCCATCATGCATCCTGGCCCTCTGCTGCAGCCTCCTTGCCACAACTCCTGACCTCTGCTCTGGTCCCCACAGAGTCCTCTCACTCCCCTGACAGAAAAGGCCCAGCAGACCCTGGCTCTGGCCTTTTGCAACCCTGCAGAGGTCTTTCCCACCCTTCTAGACAGCTCTGCACGCTTAGAGTCTCTCCAGTCTCTGCTCATGCCCTGGCCTACTTGCACCCCTGGATGTCTGGGCTACCTGCAGAGGCCAACCCTTCCACCCAGACACTGCCCAGATGGGTGCAGGCTGCCCTTCTCAACCTCCCAGCCTCGCTAAATAAACAGGGCCTTCTCTCAGACACTCCCTGACCCCCCTAAAGAACCCCCCTGCCATCATCTTTCCCTCACCCTGTGTGTTTCCTTAACTCTAAGAAATGAGAAGGCTGGAGTCCAAATTTGGACAAGCCATTGTTCCTTTGCTCCTGCACTCATGTCAGCACCCCACAGATATGCACTGGGTACCTACCACATACCAGGGACTGTTCCAGGCACTGGGGATTCAACAATGAGCCAGACTCAGGCCCTGCTTTGCCTCGTGGCATTAAACAAGCATTAGGAAGGTGAGTGCTGCATTCACTGGGAGTGGGGCGGGGGCGCTGCAGAGGGCTCCCAGGACAGATGCAGGGCACAGGCCTCTGGCCACCACCCCTCTATCTCTAACCATTTAGGAGGAAGCAACCCAGGAAGTCTGGGCATTGCCTGCAGAAAAATGATGATGCTTGCCTGCTCGCCAGCTTTAGAGCAAACTCCCTGCCCGAGTGGGGAGTCTGGGAGATGCAGCACCAGCATTCACCCTCTTCCCCCGGTGGTGGGGGTGCTGAGGGTCTGGAATCCACTGTGCGGTCTTCTCCTTCCCACCTACCCACACCTGGACAAGGGAGCTGGTGCCTAAGAGGACAGGAAAGTGGGGCAAACTGCCAGCACACAGGGCTTCCCAATGTGGGGTGTGAAGGGGAGAGGCTGATCCAGCCCCACCTGAGCTCAGGTGGGATCCCCTCTGGTGGCAGGTTAAGTTCAAAGGACTCGGGCCTTCTTTAGAGGGAGGAAAACCCTTCTAAGAACTTAACCAAGTGCCTGCACTTTCCATTTACTCTCAGAAAAGGCCAGGAAGGAGAGGCCTCATGCTGTTGGTTAGGGAGCCTGAATTCTCCCCCCATGCCCTGATGCCCGATCCTGTTAAATTACAGAACCCCTTCATCCTACCCCGGCCCATCACTTCCTCTTCAGGGCCCTGCCTCACACCTGGTGTGTGACCCCTGCCCAGCCCTTCCATACTATGCCCAAGCCCAGGCCCAGCCTTGGGAGAAGACCAGGCCACACCCCCTGCCTCGCACCTCTTAATGACAAAGTGGATGCTGTGTCTCTCCTCCAGGATCCGCTTCAGCTTGGGGACCCCGTAGGTGCAGGGGCGCTTGAAGGGGATCTTATCTGGGATGCCCACGATTTCCACAGCCTCCGGGTCACAGGCGATCTTCCTGTAGGGGACGGGGACCATGTGGTCCAGGCCCAGGGCTTCCGCTGGAAGGGCAACGGCAAGGCTGAGCGCGAGACAGAGGCCGCCAAACATGCAGGGCCCTGGGTCCACGGTTAGCGCCACCTCCCACCCGCCCGGTGCCACTGTGGCTGGGCAGCAGCCAGAGGGATACTGTTGAATATCACATCATATCACTTCTCACTTTAGGAATGCTTACAGGCTCCCATCTCACTCAGTGAAGGCCAAAGTCACAGCCTCTATGTGACCAGGACCCCATCACCTCTGTCTTCCTCTTTTCGACCCCTCTGCTTGCTCCCTCCAGTCTCTCCCACCTGTTACTTCCCTAACACGCTGGGCACACACCTGCCCCAGGACCTCTGCCTTGCTTTTCTATCTATTCACTATTCTCCCAGACGACTATACACTTCCCTCCCTCCCCCTCTCCATTCAAGTTACCCCTCAGATGTTACCTCATCAGCCTCGAGCAGCCCCCTCCATCCCTCCATGCTTTGCTTTTCACCCCACATTTAGCATACTCTGACCTATGCGTGTTATTTATCTGTGCGCTTGTTCACTGTCTGGAAGCCCAGCTCCCTGGGAGCAGGGGTGTCACTGCTCTGTGTCTGGGATTGAGACAGAGCGGGACACAGACAGGCTTCTCCCTGCGTATCTGGCAAGCCAATGAATGGATGAAGCTCCCAGGCCCAAGGCTGGCTCTTGGCAAGACGCCCCAGCCATACACTGTGGCCCTGCCTCCAGGAAGGGGCTCGGCACTCCCCTTTCTCATCAGTGATAGAAATGCAGCACCAGCTGCAAGCTGGAAGCTTTGCCAGCAGCAGTGCAGACAAAATTCAGGCTCATGAAATGGTTTCTTGTTCATTTCTTCCAGACCCTGAGGTTTGGTCTTCTGCCATCTCTGTCATTCACATACCCCAGCTCCACGTTCTCATTCATGCACTCATCAAAGACTTCTTGAGCACCTACTACGAGCTTGGTGGAGCTTATATGGGTCCCTGTTCTCCCCAAGGCCTGGAGGTCTCAGGAGACAAGCTGGGCTGGGGTCCACCTCACTTGTCTTGTCACTCCAGCCTCTGCCAAGGATCCCACATCTCCTGCTGGCCCCTCCCCATCCTGCTTTGTCTGTCCCAAAAAGTGGCCGCCCAGAGCTGCATGCCCTCCAGCCACCCCTGGCAGAGGCAGGGCAGCGCCGCCTGGAGCCCTCCCTGGAACACCTTCAACAGTGTTTTTCTGTTGATGTGGCCCAGGTCTGCGTTGGCGGTCTTGGCAGCCAGATCCCACTAAGTCACACTTCTAGCTCATTGTCAAATTAAACCCCTGAAATCTCAACAGCTGTCAAACCATTTCTTCCCCCCACCCCCCACCCCCAGCATCAACAGCCGCCCCCCAGCCCCAGCACTTGAATGACAGATTCTTTGAGTCTACATGAGTTTACCTCCGCTCGGCTTCATCTGATTTGCTGGGCCTGTCTCTTCAGCGGCAAGGAGACCTAGTGGACAGACGCATAACCCCACCAGGCCTCCAGCCGCTGCCCGCTGGGGAGGAGGGAGTTGCCACACACAATCCCCAGTCTGTCTTCTAATCACAACCTCTTCCCAGGTGACAATGTCCCTGAGGCTTCCTGGAGGCTGGGGGTTCCTCCATCTCTTTCTAAAGTTTTTTTTTTTTTTAACTCTGCACTCCCAGCCCTGTCACTGGCCCACTTCACTCAGAGCTGGTGGCTTTCAAAGGCAGAACCAGGAGCCTGATTTGCTCATCCAGGGTCTGCAGGCTGCCACGGGCTGCCCAGCAAAGTCCCCACCCACAGGATCCCCAGTACTCCTGGGAACTTCTCTCCCAGTGCAACTGGAGGGAGCTCTGGCCTGAGGAGGCGCATGGCCTCCACCACTCCGAGCTTGACACTCCTCCTTGAATTTGGCCATGGTGGGACCCAAGTGCCGGTATCTGGAAAAGGCTCAGCGCTCTGGAAACATCCAGGGTGCACAACAGGCAGGAAGACTGGTGGCTGCTGCGCCAGCCCTCCTCGGCTGCCCTCTCGCTATTACCCACCCAGCTCACACCTGCCTGGGGCGGAGGAGGGGGGAACTCAGGTGCACACAGCCCTCTGAGGGATCAGGCAGAGGGCAGGAGTGGGTGGGCCAGGGTGGCCACACTCAAGTCACCAAGGCCAACCAACTTCTCAACAAGGCCACAAGCTTGCTCAGCCCCACCCCAACCCAGAAGGCCCAGGCTCCCCAGCCCCAGTGTGGGTCAAAAAAAAAAAGGGTACCTCCTCTATGAAGCCACCCCAACTCCCCATGGAGACCTCATCTTCCTCTGAGCTGTCCTCTCTTTCTGAGGGCCCCCGCCCCACTACGCTACTTTACACTGAAGTGTATATACGACTGTCTACTCCTGTGGCTGTAGACACATCTTTGGGCACCTGCTGAAGCACCTTGAGACCAGAGTTGGCCTGACTGAACGAGGCTGGGGCCTCAAAATGCATAACTGTAAGTGAGTGAACCAGTAAATTTGTAAGAAAAAGCAGGGACGGAGCAAGTGTGATCTGGATGGAGTAAGAAGTCTGTGATCTTCTATCTGGTTCCTGGCCCACAGCTCCTAAAACCTTTGTAATTCCAAGTAACACGTGAGAAGGGTGTCTTTTATTATCCATGACAAGTCCCTTTCATGCCTGAGTTTATGTGAATGAGGTAACTCTAGGTGGGTACCCAGCAGCTTCAGGATGGGGCCGGTTGCCTGAGGACCAGTCCTGTGATTAGAGGGTTCAAACTTTCGGCCCCACCATGCCCTGGGAGGGGAGACAGTTAAGTGCAAATGGTCAATGACTCAATCAATCATGCCACTTAAAGGAACCACTGTAAAAACTCCAAATGGAGAGACTCAGAGAGCTTTGGGGTTGGTGCATCTACCCCAGAATCTCCTGTGCTCAAGACACTTCCAGCCCTCACCCTGTGCACCTCTTCACCTGGCTGTTCATCTGTATCCTTCATAATAAACAGATGTAAGTAAAGTGTTTTCTGGAATTCTGTGACGTAGGGTTTTGGGAACCGCAGGTATGCACCCAAGTTGAACAGAAGTGTGGGTACCCTGGGAACCCGCTACCTGGGACTGGCGTTGAGGTGGGGGCAGACTTGTGGGGCTGAGTGGGGTCTGTGTGGCTCTGGGGAGTTAGTGTCAGGACTGAACTGAATGGCAGACATGCAGCTGGTGTTCTCGGAGGATGGCAGAATGGTTTGGGGCGAAAAGCCCACAGTTCTGGTGTCAGAAGTGTTTGAGTAGAGAGTTTTCCTTTAGCAAGGCAGGAGGGAAGGGAGGAAGAGGAAGAAAGAGGTGAGGGAGACAGAAAAGGGAAAGAGAGAAGAGGCAGGTCACCCAGCAAGCGGCTCGGGACTCCCAGTGCAGTGCTCGGCCCCCACTCATACATGCAGGAAGCTCACAAGGCCCCTGAACCTCTTCTCTGTCCTGCAGCTCTGGGTGGAGCCCCTCCCCCCACCTGGGCCCCATTCAGGTGGTGTCAAATGACATCACACCCGTGTTCTCACTGTGTCATCTGCCCCAGTGACCGACAGCCACCCACCCAGGCAAGGTTTACACCACATCCCACCACAAGCGGGGCTTACGGATGGAGCTCCATAAAGGCTGAGCAGCAAGTGAGAGTGAGCGCTGACTGCTCAGGAGACAAGGGAGAACAGGTACGGGCAGGCACAGTGGGGGTCCAAGGACCCAGAGTGGGAAGGTCTCACAGGCCACCTGGTCTACCCCTGCTTTCCAGCCAATCAGGAGCTATGCTTTCCATCTGGCATGAAGCTCAAACACATGGAAGACACACTGCCACAGGTACTACCTGTGTTTGCTGCCCAAAATGCAGGGGGTTGACATGTGCTGAGCCCAGCCCTGTCCGGGTGCTGGGGACATAGAGAGGGCCTCAAGTCCGGGTGCATCAAGTGTACACTGTGTAATGCAGAGGGATTAGGGTTTTGGAGGCCCACCTGGCCCAGGCTGAGTCTTAAAGAACAAGTGGGAGTTTGCCCCAAAAGATGCAAGGGCACACCCAGCAGAGGGCACAGCACTGGTAAAGGCAAGGAGGCAGGAATGGAGTGGTACTGTGGGGTATGCAGCCCCATGAGGCCAACAGCTGCTTTTCTAGGCCCTCTGGCTGGCCCCCAAGATGGGCAGTCTGTCCCCAGCGTCCACAGGTGAGCCAAGGTCTGGGGCTCTGCGATCAGTCCTGCCCCTGGAGAATCTGGAAGGGAAATATTGACGCAACCGCCCCCTCCCCAGACAGGAGGTGACATCAGCGTTGATGGTGTGCGGGTGCCAGCATATGGCTCCCGCTGTCATGTTAGGGAACACAAGTGATTGCCATGTAATGAGATGCTCAACACGCTGCTGGGGCCACACGGCAGGCCAAGCCGCCCACTCACCATATCTGCTGTTAAACAGGATCTGCACACACTCCCGAAGGGTGTTGATGTCCTCGGTTTCCTTTATGAAGGCGTCCCACTTCTCTATCAAAACACAGGAGGTACAAGTGAGGGCTAGTGAGAGCAGAGACCCCATGGCCAGGCTCCCTGCTACCCCAGGGACCCTCCCAGCTGGGGCTGTACCCCATAGACAGCCCAGCGCATTGGGCTTTCTTTCTCCTCCAGAGGCCAGCCCCAGCCCTTCCACCCACTTCTACCTTGGAGCTGGCCACCCCACCTCCTCCAGGAAGCAGCTCTACACAGACCCAGGGGCTCTGATGTCCCCACCTGCTCCCCCTTCTGGCCTCTGTCCACCCCACGGGCAGTGGATTTCATGCAGGGTCAGCGTCCGTCCTGGGCCTCCCCTACCCCAGACAGGCAGTAGGCTGGGAGAATATTCTCCCTGAGTGAGGAGACCCGAGTCTTGAGTCTTTGGACCCTCAAGCCTTGTGCTTCTGGGGTCTGACCAGCCTTGGCCCTGTCGGCTTCCCTCAAGCCCTCAGTCCTGCTGGCCTCTCCCCTAAAACCAAAGCTGCTTCAATTTGATATTAGTGGCAAGAGTGATCATTTGGTGCATTAAATTATAAAAGTAACATCTTTAATTTACTAAGTGCCTATCTGTGCTAAGTACTTAATGTATATGTGTAATATCCTATTTAATCTCTCACGACAACTTCTAAACATCAACATTATTACCATTTTTCAGATGGGAGAACTGAGGCTCAGAGTGGCTATCTTGCCTGAGATCACCCAGTTGGTATCCAGTGAGGGAGATTCTATCTCAGCTTGGGCCCCTTGCCTACCATGGCCTCCCATGATGCTGTTCCACCTGATGTCCATGTCCCCTCCCTGCAAGGGATGGACCTTGTTTGAAGCAGTAGGGAGCTGCACTCTGATCCCTGGGGACTAGGGTTACTTAAAGAGCCTCTCACTGAAGGTGAGGCTGAGTCCTCCACAAGGCAAAATTGCTAGAAAGTCTCCCTTTATTTCTTTTTGGTATAAATGAATCCCAAATTTTCCAGCTCTCAGTACTCTGTGTGGGGCTTTTAAAATCTGTGCACATTTTTTTGATACTCCTTCTTACAAGAGCTGGAATTTAATTCCTCTCTCTCCATTTGAGTGCGGATTGGATTGGGTTTCTGGCTTCTAATGGGCAGAATATGGCAGTAGTGACAGTGATTTCTGAGGCTAGGTCACAAGCGACACGTGGCTTACTCTTTCTTGGATCACTAAGGTCTGGAAACCAGCTGCCATATTGTGAGGACACTCAAGCAGCCCTGTAGAGGCCATGGAGTAAGGAACAGGCCTCCTGCACACAGCCCCAGGAGTGAGCTTGGAAGTGGTCCCTCCAGTCCCAGCCAAGCCTTCAGATGATCACAGCCCCAACCAGCATCTTGACTACACCTCACGGGAGATCCTGAACCAGAACCACCCAGTTAAACCGCTCCTGAATTCCTGACCCACAGACCCTGTTAGGTATAAACTCTTGCTATTTTAAGCTAAGACCGGGGGCAGTTTGTTATACAGCAATACGTAACCATTATACTCTGATTTTATCATAAACCTTTGCCCAGAGCTGCTCCTCCTTTCTCTCACAAAGACCCAGTAGACACTTTCCGTTTCAGTAAGCACTACCCCCAGCCCCGCACCCCCACTCTGGTCAGGGTGCCGCCCTGGGAGCCATCCTACCTGACTTGTCATGGACAATGGAGAAGAGAATACGCTTAGAGGCATGGACGTTCTGAATGAGAGGACCACCAGGCCCTGTGGGCTTCTGTCCTGGACAAGGGAGAGGAAAGGTACAGGTTCGAGATGGGCCCCAAGAGAGGTTCCCCAGATCTGGCCTGAGTGCACAGATTCTGGCTCTGGGTAACAGTTTCAGCCACTGGGGAGACCCCAGAACTGAGCTCTGGGATCATGAACTCAAGGCAAGTCCCCTGACCAGAGGCCTGAGACATTCTTTAGCAGAACCTGCTCTCCAAACGGCTGATCAGGCAGGGCAGGATGTCAGACATCACCTGTTACAGGTGAGGACACTTGTTTCAGTACCATCTCCCAGCTCAGCACACACATTTGTGTGTATACATGCATGCGTGTCGTGTGTGTGTGTCCTTTTTCTTCTTCTCATAATAGTAGTAACAGTTAAGTATAACTTACATGCATCTACTACGAGTCAAGCATTGCACCTGGCACTTTAACAGAGCAGTTCTCGAATGTGAGAGCCCATCAGAACCACTTGGTGGACCACAGATGGCCTGGGCCCCACTCCCAGAGCTTCACACTCAGGAGGGTGGTGCAGAGGCCTGAGATTGTGCATTTTTACCATGCTTAGGAGAACAACCCTGCAAAGTAGGTACTACTGGCATTTCTACTTTATAGATGAGGAAACTGAGGTTCAGAGAGGCAGAGATC
Source organism: Manis javanica (assembly GCF_040802235.1). NCBI lineage: Eukaryota > Metazoa > Chordata > Mammalia > Pholidota > Manidae > Manis > Manis javanica. Next base: position 36,587,613 of record NC_133165.1, on the reverse strand, counting down.
TGCTCTGGGACACACAGCTGCTATGTAGAGAAGCCAGGATATGAACTTGGGTCTTTCTCACACCCAGCTGTTCCTTCTTTTCTGCTTCCAGTACCGCCCTAATCCCGGCCGGGTATGTAGTTGGCGCTCATTAAATACATGGGACTGATTAGGATGTTTGCTGCCTCCACTGACTCCTCTGGCAGGTCCTTGGGTGTCTCTTGGTCCCAGGGCAAGAACACTCTTCCAGATGGTTTTGCAGAGGCCCCAGATCCAAATGGTCTAAGCTAGGATGACATTTATCCTGCCCCAGCCCCTGGCCCTGATGTGCTTCCTCAGCCCTGGGAAAGCCTGAGCACCCCAACCTGCCCTGGCAGGGTAACTCCACGAGTGACCTCTGCTTTACCCCCAGACTTGGGGGTTGCAGCAGCAGCTTACCACAGCAGTCAGGGAAGTCCTGGGCACTGGGGGCCTTGGGCTCAGGCCCGGGTTGGCTGAGGCCCAGGTCACTGGGGACAAGTGAGCAGGCGGGCGCCTCCTGCTTGAGTTCTCTCACGGTGTGGTTGGGGAGTGCAGTGCTGTACAGGAAGCTGGCTACGGACGAGGTGGCGGTAGCAGGCAGGTCCTGGGGCGCCCCCTTGGGCCCTGGGCCATGCAGGCTGCAGTCCCGAGACCCCTTGGCTATCAGGGAGACGCCGTTCAGCTCCACCAGGGCCTTGGAGTCCCGCCCACCATCCTCAAGCGGCCTGGGTGAAGGAGAGAAGGACAGACACAGCTTTGCACATCTGTCCTGCCAGTTGTATCTCTTCCTCCACTGGCCCCCAGGCCTCCCTCTGCAGAACATACAGACTGCGAGCTGTGCTGGACAGGAACTAGACCCCATTTTACAGGTGGGGGTGCAGGCCTGGGATTGGGGTGTGACATGCCCGGGACCACACGCTGGGCCCCTGGAAGACCCAGGCCCTGTCCTCTGCCTCTGGACCCCCAGCCCACCAATCACATCCTTGCAGCCACAGCTCACAATCTCCCTCTCCCGCGGCACCACCCATTCCAGGCTTGAGCCCCAGCAGCCTGTGCCCACCCAGGGCTGGCCTCCATGACCTCACCTCCCATTGTCCCCAATGTAACCCTCGGTTCACAGCCCAGGCTTGCACACATGATTTGACTCCCGCTCCGCACTTGTGCCCAGGCCACTCCTGACACCTGAGTGCTGCTGGCACTATTTTTCCCCAGCCAAGTCTCTTCTGGCTTCCTTACCACACAGAATTTCCCTGGGAAGACAACTGACTCGACACCTGCTCATATGGTGCCCTGTGACTGGATCTTTGCCTCACCTCCCCTGTCAGACTAGGAGCTTTAATAACCAGGGTCCCTGTGGGTGTCTTCAGTCTCCTCCCCTCCGGCAGAGTACGTGGACACAGGTGGCTGAGCCAGCATGGAGGCAGGTCGCTCTCCTGGCCTGTCCCTCACAGCCCAGCCACCAGGCCAAGGCCCACTCACCTCTTGAGCTTGAAGCGGATACGGTGGCTGTGCTCCAAGATGGCCATGAGGGCCTTGGGGTCATACTCAGCTGGCCTCTGGAAGGCCAGGCCCTCAGGCAGTCCCTGCACAGCCAGCAGCCCTGGCTCCCTGAGCAGCCTCTCGTAGGGCAGTGGCACCACGCTGGCCCTTCCCAGGGCCTCGCCTGTCGGGGAGGGGATCGAGGAGAGGACCTGGTATGAGAGGGCAGCCAGGCAGGGGTGGGGGCCGGGCATGCCCCAGAGCTGGGGGCATGCTGAGTGACTCCCTGTGGTGCCAGTTTCCCAGGAGATGGGGCCCTACAGACCCCTTAACTACAGACTTCACATAGAAGAATGCCCTGCAGGCTATGGCGGGGGGACGCCTGCAGACAAGGCCCCCCATCTGCACCTGAGGGCCAGGGCGCCCCATCTCGCCAGTCCCTTCTTCACTTTGGGTGGAGGGAAACCAGGGCCCTGGGATGTGGGCAGGAGAGACGGCTAGGAGAAAGCCCCAGAGAGGGAGAATGAGGAGAGAGAGAGAGAGAGAGAGAGAGAGAGGAAGTGGAGAGGAATCTGAGAGAGGGGACTCAGGGGCAGACTGAGAAGGGGTGAGGACGAGGGACGGGCAGGGGCAGACAAGGGGAGACTGACTGGGGGCTGGGGGCTGGGGATAGCTGGAGGGCCTGGGCTCAGGAACAGCTGTTGTTGCCCCAGTGCTGCAGTCCCCATTCGGACCTCACAGCTGCCTCTGATTCCACTGACGTGGGCCAAGAGGCCAGGGCAGAGTGGGCAGTGGGGCAGGGTCTCTTGGCACAAATTATGCAGCTGGCAAAAGTGTCTGCAATGGCACAGCTAACCACGTGTGACAAATCCTCCACCTCAGGGTGGCCAGAGTGCCTGCCCAGGGCATCTATCAGAAATAAATGAGGCGGGGCCCTTAGGGATGGAAGGGCCCTGCCCAAGGCCACTCGGGGAGCATGAAGGCCAGAGACTCTGTCTGCAGTCTGACACTTCCCAAGGAAGGCCAGCCTGCCCCTCGCCACCCCCACAGACAAGACTTGGCTGACCAGTTAGCCTTCACTTAGTCATTCAACAAATGCCCTCTGAGCACCTGCTACTGCTTGGCCCTGAACTGTAGGCAGTGGACAGCAGAAAACGCAGGTACAGTCCCTGACCCAGAAGAGCAGCTGGGCTAGTGAAGGGACAGGACCAATGGGTGCCAGAGGGGGCCCTAATCCAGTGTACGGGGGCTTGCCAGAGCTGAGCCATAGGAATAGGACAGGAGGGGACGGTAGTCTCAAAGGGCAACGCAAAGCTAGGAGTTGTGAAATGAAGCCAGAGCATGCTGGGGCACAGAAGTTCCCTGAGGCAGGTTGGTACCGCTGGAGAGGTACGCAGGGGTGGGCCACGGGGGCCACCTACACCACACTTAGGGCAATAGGGAGCCCCTGAAGGCAGTGGAGAGAACTTCCTGGTCACAGTTGTGCTCTGGGACAATATCCTTGGTAACAGGGCAGGTGGGGGAAGCAGGGAGCTGGCCTAGAGGTGAGAAGACTGGGGCAAGCCTGGGGCCATTTCCAGGCAAGAGGTGGCAGTCATCAGGGCATGTGGGGGTGGTGGGGATGGTGGCCCAGGGAACAGTGTGGGTCACAGGATGAGGGAGGCTGGGAGAAATGCGCCATGCCGTCAGGTTTCGCCCAGGGTCCTTCGTGAGGCAGGAGGAGGCCTCCTCAACTGGGCAGGGACCAGGGTTCCCACCCACCTGGGGGCCCCAAATGGAATGAGGAAGGATCTTACTATAAAGAACATCAAACACCTCCTCTACCATCTTCCGCAGAAGGTACACGTCCGAGCCATGTTCCAAGGAAGATCGTGGGATGTGCCGGCTGCCACCCTCACCCCGCGGCACCTTCTTGAGGTGCTCTGCCTCTGGCTCCTTCCATGGGGTCCCTCCTGTGGGACACAGACCATGAGAAGTTGCAGCAAGAACTCTTCCTAACTTCTCACACTGCCCTGTGCTGAGCCCTGCAGCCAGGCACCCAACATGGAGTGCAAATGAATGAATGAATGAATGAAGAATTAATGAATAAGTAAGCCCTGCTCCAACCACCCTGCCCAGGGCCAGGGCTGATCATCTCAGAGTTCCTAGTGCCCAGCATAGGCCCTGGATCTCATCCCTGGTCACCTCTACCTTGCTGTGTGACTTTGGGCAATAGCTTTCCTCTCTGGGCCTAAGTTTGTGAGCTCTCATGGAAGACCAGAACTTGGGTTCAATGAATGTCTGTTCCACCCCCACCCTTTCTATGCTCTGACACTAACGTTCTGTCTTAACCAGTCGAGGAGCCAGTTTCCTCCTCTGCCAAATGGAGAGACGATGGGGACCTCACCAAGAGGCAGAGGGGCTGCAAGGAGGATGGTTCATGCCAGGCCAGGCCAAGGTGGGGGCCTGGGAACATCAGTGGATCAGAGGGTAGGGAGATGCTAGAAACTGCACTGGGATAGGTTGGAGAGGAGGGCCCAGAGGCCCCTCCCGGCTTGCAGCCTGTTCATCCAGGGATCTGTGAAGCTTGAAATAAACCAGCTGAGTTCCCAGTGCTATAAATAGCGGCTCCCTGGTTCCAGGCAACCAGGTGCCATCTTCCCCAGGCCCCAGACTGGCCAACAGAGGGCCACAGGACCCTGCTACTGCCTACCCTCCCCAACCCCAGCACCCTGCCCAAACCTGGAGAAGGTCCAGGCTCTTAGGGCTGAGGGGGAGGAGGACTAGCTGGGAAGCAGCTGCCCAGCAATGATATGCCCAGTGCCAGGGGACAATCTTCCCTGAAATAGTTCATCCTTGGGTCCAGACTTAGGGCATAATGCAAATGCTAATGGTAAGGACAATGAGAGCTGGTGCTTACTGAGTGTGAACTAAGTGCCAGGCATTGTTCTAAGTGCTTGCCCTGAATCAATTCGTTTGATCCTCAGATCAACCTGCAAGGAGGTTAGCATAGTCTTCCCTTTCACAGATGAGTAGGTTGAGGCCCAGTAGGTAGCAAGTGGCAGAGCCAGGCTATAGCTCCAGGTGTCTGACTGCAGGGCCTGCGCTTAGTCCCCAGAGTCCTGAGCTTCAAACTGTGGGCTCAGATGCCTGCCTGGGGGCTGGCCTGCAGTGCTGGGGCCGGGCACTAACCCTGCAGGACCAAATTCCCCATGAATGTGGGCAGGACCCTGACTGCCCTTAGGGGCTCACTGGCAGGCTGGGACACTAGACACATGGATGGGATTTAGGGCTCGGGTAGGGGTGCTGTGTGGGGAGTAACTTCAGTATGGTTGCTGCGAGTGGGGGAACGCAATGGGGCCTGCTGTGGAAGAAATGTGAATCCAGAGGATGGGGAGGCATCTGCCAGGCACAGGAGAGTGAGGGCTTCTGGGTCAGGGGACAGCAGGAGCAAAGGTGAGAAGCGATTAGCACTTCAGCATGGTGCAGCCTGAGGGAATGGAGGGTGGCACCGGAAGGAGGATACAGAGGCAGGGTCTGTCTTCTGAGGGGCCCCGAAGGCTCAAGCAGCAGTGAAGAGCTGGGGGCTTCCAAAAGACCCCTCTGCCAGGGCTCCTGGCTCACAGCTCTGAGTGTTGGTCTTTTCCCAGAGTGACCAGGACCCCTTGCAGGGCTTCTGAGGTACCCTGCTGCATGTCCCTGGTTTTGAAGGGGTGTAGCACAAACAGTGAGGGTTTCAGAACGAGAGACCAGGCTATGACCCCTGCCTCCATCACCTGTCGGCTGTGTGTCCCTGGGGAAGTGGCTTATGCTCACAGCGCCTCAGTTTCTCATTTGTAAACAGGTGGTAACTGTGTCCTGAGCCTGCTGGGAAAAGTGGGCAGAGCACATACCAAGTATTTCCTATGTGCTAGAAGCGACCTGACACTTCATCCTCACTGGCCACCAGAAGGTGGCTCCAAGATTACATTACTGTAACAATGACAGTACCTACCTCATAGGGCTGAGGTTGGGATAGGGCAGTTAGCATTGTAGAGGGTGCTATACGCAGCAGGTGCTTGCTAAATATTAGTGAACAAGTGCACTCGGTCCCTTCATTAGGATGCCCAGAGTCTGGGTGACCCTGGGCCTCAGTGTCCCCTTCTGTCAGTGAGCAGATGAAGGTGGCTGGGTCAGGCCCGCCCTGGGGTGCAGCCAGCCAGTCTCCATCAGCTGAGGGGCTGGCACAATTCCAACAAAGCTGTGGCTGTGACTGATGCTGCCAGGTCAGGAAGCATGCGTGGCCCTGCTCCTATCCAGTCCACCCTGACACATGGCCACCCAGGAGTTGTTTGAGGACCTAGAGACGGGACCGCACCCCGGCCCCCCAGAGCCCCAGGGTACTCACGGCAGAACCTGAGGAAGTCTGACTGCAGCTCCTTCCGTGTGTGCAGGAACAGCCTCCCCTTTTCGGTGCCCACCACGAAGGCGCTCTCATCATGCACAGCAACACAGGCCACTTCTGCGTTCAGCTTGGAGAGCGCTGAGCACTGCGGGGAAGCAGGGTGTGTGAGTGGGGGGACAGTCCAAGCACTCCAGGACATCTCAGTGCCATCTCTGGGGGTGGGATGAGAGCCCCCAGCTGCCTGAGATCCCACAGCAGCTCCGGGGAAAGGTCACCCCTCCGCATGCTTGACCTTAGAATCTGCAGTGAGAACGACTGAGTGACACCCACCCGGCAGAGCAAGGCCAGGGTGAGGAGGGGATATGGTCACAGGGGCAGAAAGACGACAGACACGTGGCCGCCACACTCCCTCCTCCTAGGTCCTTTCATTCCGGGGTCAGCTTCCTGCCTTAGGCCTGGTGCCAGCCCCAGGGATGAGATTGTCCTGGGCTCTCCCAAAGTCCTGGATAAGGAGGAGGTGAGATGGAACCCAGAAGAACCAAAGCTCAAACAGATCCGGGCTGCAATCCCATGCCAGTCACTTCCTGCCACGGGACTAGGGCAAACCACATCCCTCTCTGCCCCCCAGTTTCCAAATCTGTATAGAAGGGTCAAGCAGCCCAGCTCCTGGAGTTTCAATGGGCTTGGCTGGTGGGAATGAGTCTCTAAACTGGGGCATCCTGTGTGGGTATACAGGCAAAGAGGTTATTTTTGCAGCCCCAGAGTTGAGGCTGGCAGGCCCACGGCAGAGGAAGCCTTAATACAGGGCACCCTACAACCAAGACCATCAGTATCTCAGGCCTCTGACCTGCTTCCTGGGGAAAACCCTGCTTGCAAAGCTCATGGCATGCAGTCAGTGCCCGATAAATGCTGGTTTTTACCTGAGTTAGGTAGCACTCTGCAGACAGATGAGAAGTCTGACTTCTAATCACAATTCTGCTGCTGTGTGACTTAGGACAGTTCCCTCAACTTCTCTGGGCTACAGTCATTCCTATTGTACCAGCTCCAGCCCAGAGTCATTCTGGTAAGGAAGCTGGGATGTGGCAGGGCTAGCAGGCCTGGCCCCTGGGACCTCCTATGGGTGGGTGGGGTGTGTGTGTGTTCATTTCCTGCTTTCTAAGATTAAAACAAAAACCTACTACTCCCTTTCCCATGGCAACACTGCAGAGCATTAACAAACATATGGGACAAAGAGATTCAGTTGTTTCCAACCAAGGGGAGGCCTTCAGAGCTGGAGGGGATCCTTTGTTGTATGGTCACTTCTCAGTTGAAGAAGCTGAGGCCATGGCAGGGAACTGACTCACTGAAGGCAGAGAATGGGGTCAGAGGGAGGCTGCAAGGAAGTCTGAGACGGGGGTGGTGAGCATTCCTGGGACCACCTGAGGAACCCCACCCCAAGCCCTGCCTGAGTCAAGTCACTGCTGAGCAAGTGCCATTGTTACCCATGACGGGTCTCTCAGGAGACCCTCAAAGGGCCCCCGGGACAGGGAAGCCTGTCTTGTTTATGTCACCAGAATCATCACAGGGTCACTGGCTCCTCCAAACTGCCCCTGGAATCCCTCCAGACCAGTGCTGCCCAGCAGCACTTTCTGTGGGGATGGGAATGTTTTATTTCTGTACCATCTGATACTGTAGCCACTAGTCACATGAGGCCCTTGAACACTTGAAATGAGGCTAGTGCAAAAGAGCAACTGAGTTGTTCATTTACTTTTAACTAATTGTAATTTAAATGTCCATCACCACGTGCAGCTAGTAGCTGAAGCGTTGGCCATCCCAGCCTGTCTCAGCTATACACCGCCATCAACAAGTTAGGGCTGCTGCTGGACACAGGCTGAGCTCCTGGGGCGCCCCACCTCGTGAAGGCCGCTCTGCACAGAGGAGGGGTCACACCCAGCCGGCTCCCCCGGGGTGCTGACTACCTCTGGCCCAAATACCACCTAGGCAGCCCTTGAGCTGCCTACATTAGGAAAAGCCTAGGAGGAGACCCTTGATCCTTGAGGAACTGCAGACTTTGCACCTTAAGAAAAGTCTACTTTAAAAACTGGCAAGGTATTGCCTCCTCTGAACTTCAACCTCACTGTGCTAACATGCAGGGGTACAGCAGACACCAGACAGACTTTTTTTTAGACACCTGCTCACCCCACATCACAGAACTTTCTCCCAGGAAAAGGCTATAGGAAAATGACATTATTATTTCCCCATCTGGGATGAACTGTTACAGGCTTAGTTAGGTCAGTAGGCAACAGTGCCAGACAAGTGATTTATGAACTCCTGTTTCTCTCTCTGGGCCCTGACATACAGTTGTGACACTGCTTTAACATCGAGGATTGCAATTTTCTCTAATCAATGCCCATATACCGTCCTCCAGGTGACCTGCTGAGAGGGAGGCTTGGGACCACCCAGGGATGGGACAGCAAGAGGTGACAAGATGAGGAAAAAGGGTGGGGATGACGGCTGGAGCTGGTCCACATTGCTGGGGCTGGGTTTTTACATACTAGAGCTCACCTAAGCCTCCTGTCCCCTGATGTAGGCAGAGGCCCTTGCTGCAGTTGGGGTTACTGAGGCTCAGGTGGGTGAAGGCTCCTCTAAGTGGCAGGGATGGGACTTGAGCTCTGATGCCTGATAACAAAGACTGAGGGTACCCCTCCTCTGGGGCAGGCAGGGGCACTTACCATGGAATCTAAGGCAGACACGAGGCTGGTGATGATCTCGTTTTTTCGGGCGAAGGCAGAGTTCCAGCGGTCAGAGCCACAGCCATTGGTGGGGACGTCGCAGCGCTTCCCCAGCAAGGCCATGGTCACCTGGGTGGGGGAGGTGAGAGGCAGGCAGGGGTGGGCGTGTGCCACAAGGTGTGGTGCTATGGCCGCTGCCCGCTCCAACCTGCTGGGCACCTGCACCCCCAGGGCAGCCTCTGCTTCCCCAACAGGACAAAGTCAGAACTGGCCTTCCTTCTTCTTGGGGTCCTATATGCTTTATGGCATCAGAGCCTCAGCAGGCCTGGACACGCAGATCACAGCTCTGTATATGCTCAGCGCAGATGGCAGGATAACCAAGGGGTGCGCCCCATGGCACATCCCCCAAGCCTGCACCCCCAAAGCCAAGCCTGTACCATAACCAGTCTGCCTGGCACCAGTTGCCGGTTGCACGAGCTCAGGTGTGGTTCTCCCTTGCTCACATACCCTCCATGGCTCCTCATGCCCACAGTTCTTGACTCCTCTGGCAGTCAAGGTTCCTGGTCCAGACTCCTGTCCCTCACCCTGATTCCCCATCACACTCCACACTCCAGGTGCTCTCAGTGTCACCATCCCCCAAATGTACCTCTGTCCCGCGTGGCTCCCCAGCTGTCACGGGATCCATTCTCCCTGACCTTGGTGTCCTTTCTGGCCCCTTTGTCACCACTCAGCTTTAACTGTAGCCTCTGCTGGGAAGATGCCCCCGACCGCCCCACTGCCTGCCCTTCCTGGGTCAGGTATCCCCACTGGCCTCCCACATGTCCCTGAACCCCTCTCTCACAGCTCTGTATTAGGCCACCTGCCTCCCCAGGCAAGGCCACAACCCCGAGGCCTCGAAGCCTCAGTCAACTTCTTGGCTGTAGGGACTCAGTCTCAGAGGTACAAAGATACGATGGGGCAGAGACGCTTTCCAGACCCCAGGAATTGGGCCCAGGAGGCCACCCAAAGGCTACCCCAATGCCAGCACCTTCCTTTGAGTCAGCTGCCCCTTCACCAATCCAAGCAAAAGAGAGGGTAGAGGGCAGAAGCAAGGGCCCTTGGTTTCCTTCTCTGGGCTCAGGCCCTCTGGAGCTCTGTATACAGGTCCCAGGCCTGGGGCAGGCAGCCCGGTCAGGGGAGCGAGCAGGCAGCAGGGCTGCAGGTATAGGAGCGGGCCTGTGAATCCTGTACCCCGCTTCCTGCAGACAGGGGCACTGACAGCCAGGCCTGCTGCCTAAAAGCCCAGAATGTCTTCTGCCATGACAGCTGCCCTTGGACTGTAAGCTTGTGAGAGCAGAGATGGTCTACCTGTCATTGCTGCACCCCCAGGGTCCAGCTTTGGGCCCAATGTGCACGATAGGCGAAGGCAGAGTGGTCCAAACCACGGACTATAGCCTTTCAGGGAGTCATGAAATCAACAACACAGAACAGCAAGTGTCAGAGCGCACTGCACAGACCAAAGCGAGAAGTCCGCCTCTCCAGGTATTGAAACATTCAAAGAATTAGAGAGGCACCAAGCCTGGCTCTGGCCTCAGTTCTGGCCCAGGCCTACTATCTGGCGGTGCATAAATATTGATTTTTTTGGCAGATCAGCAGTTAGCCAAAATGTGTACTGGGTTTACTTTTAAAGATTCATAAAATTTATTTCTCCCCCCAGGTTGCAATTTGGTAAATGTTTGAAATCCACTGTATTAAGGGATACTGGGGCTATGGCAGCCATGGATGGGACATGCTAATGGACTAAGAGGCAGCCCCGTGTCTGTGCTGCGGGGCCTTCTGTGGCATGAACTGTACTTGAAGGTTTGCTGAGTGACTGACCTGGGATGCTTGAAGGCTCCCACCACCCTCAGCCACCCCTGCCCACCAGTCCCTTGAGCCATTCCCAGGAAGGCCTCAGGCTGCCAACTTCCCAGCTGCTGGAGCCCAAATCGAATCAGGGCAAAGCAGGAGGCACCAGATAGCACTCCAGCCTGGGCCTCTAGGTCGCCCCAGATGGCTGCTGGCTCCTTCTGGCAAAGGTCCTAATCCATTTAGGAAGGAACCAGGGACACAGGGAGGGGAGAAAGGGAGGGGGCCATCCCAACTCCCTGTCCTGGCCACCTGGGCTCCCAGGACACTCTGTGCTGAGCCACAGCCCAAAGAGGCCCAGCCCTGGGCATGCAGGCACACTGGGGAGGAGGGAGAGGGAAGATCCTCCTGGAAATGCTGGGGCCTTTGAGACAGGGGCAGGCTCCACCTGGGCACCACCCACCTGGTTTTCCTCCCACCTCCTGGCCACTCCCCTTGGGCACTGACTGCTGAGCGTGCGACACCAGATGCCAGGGGCTTGGACCTGGGCTCTCTCCTCCTCCCTGTCCAACTCTGTCCCTCAGTGCTCAGCAATCTCTTGGCTTAAGCATCACCTGTGTGCTGGCAGCTCCCGTCTCTATCTGCATCCCCTCTATTGACATGCCTCCTCCTCTTCCCCTCTTCCATGTCCAACAAGCAACTCAAGTGCAACCTGGCCCCGAGTTTCCAGCTCAGATCTGCCTACTCCAGTTATCCACTCAGGTGCTCAGGCTGACCCTGAGACCACCTCCCTGACTCCCTCTCCCTCCTTTCTCCAGCAACCTTGGGACAGTCCTGCTTGCTTAGCTCAGAATGCACCCAAATCTGTCCAATACTCGTCACTACCAGGGCCACCTCCCCATCCAGGCCATCATCCTCACTTGCCCATGACAATGGACTTCTCTCCCTTCCCTTGTCCACAGGTGCCTCCTGCAGACAGCAGCCACATAAATCTCATATCACTCTCCTGCTTAGAAGCTGGGGGAGGGGATGTTCCCACGGTAGGCAGAATGGAAAGCCACACCTCCTTTCACTGCAACCCAGGCCACAGCCGCCTTTGGCCCCTCAGCAATCTCCCCTCTGCACTGGGTTCCCACACTGCTCTTTCTGTCCCTCAAATACCACATGCGCTCCCCGCCAAGGCCTCATGTCCTCAGTTCCTCCCATGCAGAAGGCTCTTCCTCCTTTGCCCCATCAGGCCCGGCCTTCTGGGACCACACAGCCCCACCCCTCACACTCCATCCCCATCTCTTCTCTTCATAGGATCTGCTGCAGTCACACACGACTTGCTCGTGTGCTCATCCATTTCCCAAACTAGAACGTGAGCTCTGGGGGGCCACAGGCTCTGTCTGTCAGGTTTCTGGTATCCCTAGCACCTCAAACACCTGCTTGGGTTTCCTAGGCATTCAACAAACACTGGGGGAACTAACACAAGTGTGACAATTGGCCACCTGAGGCCAGAGCTGGGGTGGTAGCAAGCTATAAAGCAGAGTGACAAGTTTTGACTTGCCTGGCTCTCAAAAAAAAATAGAAGCAATGTGGGAAGCTGTGACTCTGGACATATTTAAAGTCAGAGGCCGCTTAGTCAGACAGGTGTCCTGGACGGGCGCTCTCCCATATGCAGTCCCAGGACCCAGCACTGGCCCCCTGGGACGTTTGTCAGGACATCTGGAGTAAGTGTCTGTGCGTGAGTCACCTTCCCTGCTAACATCACTCCATCCCAGAAACAGGAAAGGGACTTGCCCGAGGCTCCCAGACAGTGGGTAGTGGGGATGAGGTCTGTCCATCTGTCCTTAAGCCTGGTCTTTCCTACTGACGAGTGGCAGGAGGATTGTCCTCCTCACACTTGCTGGGATGCAGGGAACAGAAGGACCAGCCCATCGATCTGCAGCTGATGCACAGCCAGGGTGGCCAACCAGCCTGGTTTGCCTTGAACCCTCTTGAGTTTAGTAAATGAAGTCCCCTGTCCTGGGAGACCCTCTAGTTCCAGGCAAACCAGGATGGTTGGTCACCCCACAACATAGGGACCTTCAGGACAAAGAGCCCAAGCCACTGAGAAGAGACAGACACCAACAAGGAGGACTCCTACCTTTGGCTAAAAAATCATCAACTTCCCCTAAAACAGACAGGCTTGGGGGCTCCTCGGAGGAGGGGAGAAAGAGAGGGGGAGGCAGGACCCCTTATCCAGGAAGGGCTCAAGGAGGGGTGGGAGCTACTATCTTGACATGTCTGAAGGTCAGGCATAGGCCAGAGGACACAACCTTGCTTTATGAAGCCCCAAAGACAGAGCTGGGGCAGGTGGTGGGAGGACCCCGGGTCCTGGGTCTGCAGGAACACCTGCCCCATCACTAGGCTTTCCGGCTTCACTCTGCGCATCTGGGAGCCAGGTGGGCTGGGGAGCCCAGCTTTTGCCAACATCTACCAGCCCAGCCCCCAGCCTCCTGGGCCCAAGCCCAAGCACACCACACTTTTAATTCCCAGGGGAGTCTGACACGTAGCCAGGTATGGCCTGCACAATCCTGGGGGTGCTTCCAGCTCCGACATCCCCACTCCAGTCCCAGAGCAGCTCAGCTCTTCTTGCCTGCCGCCCGCCTCTCTCCCTTGCCAGGGATTCCCTGCCCAGATGGTGGCAGCGCTGCTGGCCAGCCACTAAGCGCTGGAGGGCAGCCCGGTCCCCAAGCCAGAGATTAGCTGAGCACCGTGTGCAGGTATGCGTCACTGGTGCCCCAACCCAAGGCAGACATGCCTCAGGCAGGGAAGCACCTGCAGGAGTCTGCTCAGAAAGCTCACTGCAGCCAGCCAGGGGCCATGTGAAGGCCAGCACACAGCATTTAGCTAGGCTCCTGAGCCCAACACCCTGCTCTGGGCACCAGGGCCCCCTTGAGCAGGGCCTTGACCTTACCTGGGAGGCTGCTGTCCCTTCACGAGCACTTGGGCATCTGGGATGACCCTGACTATGCCAGTTTCAAGGGTAAAGAAACTAAGACTTTGAGGCAGGATGTTCTTGCTCAAAGCATGTGACAAAGCCACACAGATTCAGGGTATCTGACATGCACAGTCAGTTCTCTTTTTGCTCCTTCTGGGGGGCAGGACTCCTAATGCAGAGCAATAGGGCTCATGGTGGGAACCCAGGGGTGGTGACAGGCCAGGCTGCCGCCGGGTGGCTGATGAGACCCAACGGCTGGAGGTAGAGAGGAACCGAGGTATTGCTCGCGCACTTGATGGCTGGAGTCCAGGAGCCAATCTTCCACACAGTGAGCTCCACACAAAGGATACCCACAGGGGCCAAAAGAGCAAGTGCCAAGGGAGTAGGGCTGCCCCGCCATTGGCCCCAGGCGCCAGGCCACCAGGCCGCTGCTCTCTCTGACGGGGCCCAGCAGAGGAGGGAGGGCTGTTTCCCAAGTACCCAGGAATGGCAAGGCCCTGATGTCTGGTTAATTCGCCCAACCACCCTCATTTTACAGAGCAGGATTTCTAGGCTCGAGCACCCTGACCAGAGGCCCTAGAGTCAGGCTGTGGCAGAGAAGGGATCACGCCAGCTAAACCCAGGTTCCTTTCACAGGGACGCAGCCTTCACGTAACTCTCTCTGGAACACGACAGATAGGTGGGCTCAGGCCGGCTGGTAGTGAGGGGAGGCCCACTTAGCGCTCTGCTTCCCTGCCCATGGGGCCCCAGGTAGGCACAGGTGAAGAGACCCCGGGGAGGGTCCCCTTCTCCTTCCTGGGCCTGTCCCTAGAGTCCAGGGCCACCTGTGGCAGATGCTTTCCCTGGCCAGTGGCCTAGCTGGGAATCAGAGCCTGCCTCTCCTTTTTTAAAGTCTCCCCAGAGCTTGAAAATTACATGCTTAAGCAGGGGTGTGAGCAGACATCCTGCTTGCTCACACTTGCTTGTGTGTGCACACATGACAATGTGTGTGAGAGACAGCAGAGATGGAAAGAAGGGATAGGAATGGAGACAGTGTGTGCATAACTCGCACAGAACCAGAGAGAGAGCAGGAGGCCTGGCCCCACCTGGCTGGGGAGGATCACTCGGCCCACTGGCGTGGGGCTGAACCAAGAAACAAACACCACCAGCTCTGCTATAACCATGATATTAGGGGGTGGGGGTGGGGTCAGCACGTGAGCCCACAACCGCAAGCTGGGTCTTCACCAGCCAAGCACCCCTCCCATGTGTCCAGGTCCCTCTGCATCAAGGACACATACTAGACACCCCTCCCTCCCTCCCACACGTACTTGTTGAACCCCAAGGTGCTCATCAGCCGCCCAGCTAGGCCACCCAGGGACCTGAGAGCACACCTGCAGTGGGCCACCAGCAGAGTCATAGCCCTAAGGCCGTGGGCTCTTGGGAGGGGAATGGCCAGCATGCAGGAGCTCAGCAGAAGCTGAAGGCTTCCCACCTGAGGGGAGGCCCTAGTGGGGGAGGGAAGGTGCTTCCTGGACTTGCTTCACTCCAGCTCATTCACTTTAAACCTCTCTGAGAGCTGCCCCAGGCTAAGTAGACATGGAAATAACTCAGACAGCCCCACCTATCTTCCTAGAACTTGCCCAAGCAGAGAGTTGACTCAGGGAAAAGGGCAAAGAGCTTGACCCCTTTTATTTAAACATTTCCTGTTTGTTTAGCTTTGGGGGAACATGAAGGTCTCCAAATAAGGTGTCCCTGAGATGATGACAGTTGAGATGGGTTTTGAAGGTTGAAGAGGAGTTCTCTGGGAACTCGAGTGGAAGGGTGGGACAATACTGTCATTTCTGTAGAGAGAGGCATAGGAAGATGCTGAGCTGGGAGATACACAACCTTCACTCCATGAGTAAAGGTGAGTGTTTGCTTGCACTCACAGAGGTTCCACTCAGGAGTGTCAATCCTGATTAGAGTGGATACTCAGTGGCCTTTGCTGGAATGAGGCAAGGGGAAGAGAGGAGACATGTACCTGAACAGCATCTCTCCGGTCCAGAGGGGAGTGTGAGCACCACTCACAGGTATGTACAGATGAGCACATAGGTGTGCTAATCTAAGTCCTCCAGGGCTAAGCCCCATATAGTCCATTTGATGGCAGAGAGGGACTCACAGACAAGGTGCCAACCCATGCTTGGCAGGCAAGTGGTACAACCCTGGCCCCAGCAGTGCTGGGCACAGATGGACAGGACATAACCCTTGCCCTCGGGGGTCACTGTACTGTCCAGAGTCACTGCCAGACTGTGAGCTGGCCCTGTCCCTGCTCCTGGCCTCCAGTGCCTTACACACCAGCCTGCAGGCCTCTGGACATGCCTGTCCTCTGACTTTTGGGACTCAGCACCTCTGTGCCCTTTGGCTCACTCTTAACTGTTGTCAGGAATGTCAGAGCCTTCTGTCCTGACCCACCAGGCTGGCCTGCTGCCCCATGGCGGGCACCCACAGCTCCTTCTTCAAGCCTCCCCAGCAACTCTGCCTCTGCCACGATACACAGGTATCTGGGCCCCCATGAGACCACCAGCTCCCGTGTGCCCCCAGAGCCTGCCAAGTACAGCCTGGTACACAGAACTAGGCCTGGAAAGGGTCAGAGGGGAAGGGCTGTTAATGCAGGTTCAGAAGAATCAGGAGGCACGAAGAAAGTGGGTGGGCTGGAGGGGGCAGTAAGGGCAGAGGCTTTGGGCATAAGCGAGCACAATGCAGGCAGGGTCCTTGGAGGTAGGGGGGCTGGTGAACAATGCTGAGGCACTTTCAACATAGTCCGCGCTGACTCTGGGCCTGTCCAGTAGGAAACACATAGCGTTCCGTCCCACGCAGGCCCCCGAGTCTGGGCCTGCACTTAGAGATCTGCTCCTACCTGCCTCCATGGGGCAAGTATGGTGCAAGCCTGCCCACACTGGGAGGATGAGCCCTGCTCACAGCCTGCATCCACCCCAGACCATCTTCTGGGTGCCTAGGCCCCTGGAATCCACCAGGCAAACAAATCCTTGTTGTGGGCCTCAGGGGTCTCTTTCCAGGGCATCTTCCCACAGTAGTTTTAAACATGATGACAAATTCTTTGACATTTCTCCCATCAAGTGGCAACACCCAATTCCCTTCCTTCTGAATATGGGCCTTAAAAACTCACTTCTAATGAACAGAGTGCTCTGGAAGTGCCACAACATGACCTCTAAGGCCTGGTCCCAGAAGGTGTTAGACCTCTGGCTTCTCACTCTCTCTGAGACATTCACCACTGGAGCTCTGAGCTAACATGCAAGAAGTCCATCTCTCCTGCAGCTACCACGCTTGAGAGGTCATGTGCATCTAGAGATGCCTGAGGAGACCCAACTCTTTCCCAGGCAGGGCACCAGACCAGTGAGTGAGGTGGTCTTTAAGATACTTCATCCCCGGCCATCTTTGACTGCAACTGTAGGAGAGACCTTGAGCAAGAACCATCTAGCTGACTCCAGTTAAGCCTCAAAATGAGAGATTAAAATAAGAAATGATTATTGTTTGACATTGTTAAATTTGGGGCTACTTGTGACACAGTGAGAGGTAACTGATACACCCCAAGGGCAGACCACACAGCTGTGCCTCTGGTGGGCAACTGTTTGGGAGGGTGCACAGAACTTGGATACATGCTGGGGTGTCCACATGCATGGGCACAAGCATCCCCCACCAGCCCCCTCAGTGCAAACAGAGGCGAGAATGGGAAGAGAAGGGGAGAGTCAGCTGGGAAATCCTTTTGCCCTCCTCTTCCTAGCCAGTGTATATTGTGGGAGCCCGTCTTCAAGAATGCCTGCTCAAATTTGCTCTTAGGGACTCATGGCAGACGCAGAAGACATTCATGTCCCATTCCCTGGAGCCTGCAACTGTCACCTTATACGGAAAAAAATCTCTTCTGCAAATGCAGTTGAATTAATGACGACCTTGAGCTGGGGAGACTACCCTGATTATCTAGGTGGGCCCTAAATGCCATCACATGTATCTTTCTAAGGAGGCCAAAAGAGATTTAACACAGAAGAGAAGGCCATGTGAAGATGGCACAGAGAGATCTGAAGATGCTGGCCTTAAATACGGGATTGACGTGGCCATAAGCCAAAGAATGCCAGAAGTTTCCCAAGAAACTGGAAGGGACAAGAGCAGATTCCCCCTACTGCCTCTGGAGGTAGCACCGCCCTGCGGACACCTTGATTTTAATCCAGCAATACTGGTTTTTATTCTGGCCTCCAGAACTGTGAGAGAGTGAATTTTGGTCATTCTAAAGCACCAAGGTTATAGTAATTTGTTACAACAGCCTCATAAAATGAACCCCTTCACTCCCCACACCGCACCCACAAATCCTGGCTCATGTCCTTAACGCCCTGGACACACATTCCTCAGCTCAGGCCACTATGAAGCTCAGGCCTAGGTTTGCTAGAAAGCTCTCCAATCCCTTCCCCATTGGAAACCCCAGAACCACCACTGGAAAGAGCTGGATTTTTCTGGATGCTGGGGAGCGCCTCTGATTCAAGTCTCACTGCCCAATGTACCAGCTGGGTGCTGGAGCTAGTGAAAAAAAAACCACACTCAACCATGCAGAAAGCAAAGGCAGGAACACATACCACCCAAACACAGCCCCCGCGCCACCCGCTCCATATGCTTGTGTTTCTTGAAAAAGACACTTGAGAGAACAAACAAAAAGAAATCTCTCCCCTCCTGGGGTGAGGGGCATCCCTCCTCCCCAGCAGCTCCACCCCCAACTGGATCCATCTCTGTTCCAGGGGCTGCCCAGTGGAGATGGAACTGTCTGGGGGCCTGAATTCCTGCCCCCTATCCACTGTCCACACATCACTGCAGCTCTCAGAGGACAAAACAGGACAAAGCCTTGCCCTCCACTCCTGTCTGCTGAGAAAGTTTTGGGCCACAGCGCCGTGGAAGGCAGGCCAGCTCTGTGGTCAACACACCCCAGTCTCCATCCCTGCTCTGACCCCTCCTCCCTGCTACAAGAGCCCCACTGTGGCCTGGCATCTAAAGGCAGGTGCTTGCGTCAGCAAATGCCGGTGATCCTCTAAGGCTAAATCCCACTCCCTTACCTGGAGTCAGTTTAAGAAGCATGTCACTCAACTCTGGCCACTGAGAACCGAGGGCTTCTAGGAAAGAGTCCCTGACCTTCAAAAGGAACTGAAACCAGGGATGTCCTTCACACCACCTGTGACAGCGACCTGCGGACAGCGAGAGGAGCCAGACCAGGAGGTGAAGTCATCATGCGGAGGTCAGCAGAGTGGACCTGACTCATGGAAGAATCTGGCCCTTCATGACCCCAGGTCTGCTACCTCCAACCTTTGGTTTAGATAATAAAAGCCCATATTGCTTAAGCTACTTTGAGGAGAGGTTTCTTTTCCTCACAGCTGAACATACAGGTGTATTCACAGGTAAAAACTCATCACACTGGACATCACACTTTTTTAAAGATTAAAAAAAGGATGCTAGTTAAGTCAGCCTTTCCAAGTTGTAAAGTCACCTTTTGTTTTTGTCTCCTGGTCTGTTTTATAACAGACCAAGATTCCCTTTCCAGTCGGCAGCTGGAGGGCATGCATCCCATTTGGTGATCTACCCACAGCAAGAACCTGGGATCCAGTGGCAGGCACTGTAGCTGGCTCACTCAGCCCCCATTCCATCCTCTTCTCTCCTGCCCACAGAGCAGGTGCTGGCTGCCCCATTCCTTCTGACTGCTGCTGGCGGCCTGCAGCCTCTTTAGGCTAAGATGACCAAAGTCCCTGCCTAGGACAGAAAAGCCAGGGAACAGAGGCGCTGGCCCCTTTTTGACATCCCGAGCAGCTGCCCCAGGGCAGACCCGCCCACCTCCAGACTTCTCCTTAGAGTAGAAAACAAGCCTCTCACTTCCTAAGGCTGTTGTTTATCAGGTTATTTGTGACTGAAAACATTCCTAATGGAAACAGATTCCAAGGTATGCATTTTCAAATTTAGATTCACTTCTGGCTCTTATTTTAGGCCACAACTCTTGTTTTACTGCCTTGTTTATTCCACCTTATTATAGTTTGTGTTTCTTTATAAGTCTTTCAAATCACTTCTGAAATAAGGTGGGAAAGAATTAAATGAAAATCAATCCAATAACCTTTTAAAAGCCCTGGTGCTGGGCACCATTCAAAGAGAGAAAATCCCTGCCTTACAGAGAGCTAGTCTAATGAACGTGTTGTTCATATCCCTGAACTCTGCTCTCCTCATCTGTAAAATGGGGCCTGTCAGACCCACCTCACTGTGCTAATGTTAACTGAAATGGAATCTACTCTTACGGACCCCAGTTCTCCAAGACTCTCCTGGTAAATACTGTTTTCCCTTAATTCTTGCCACTGAAGAAAGTCTGTCCAAGCATCAATCCTGAGTTTCTCTTGCTGCAGCCGCCATCTGCTTTCTTCTAGCAAGGCATCGGATGGAGACCCAGAGGATGTCTGGTCATCCCTCACCATGATCCTACTCCTGAAGCCTCTTTCCTCCACCCCAAGTCACCCCAGTTCCTGGCCCTCAGACAAGAGGTATCAGAAGGTGGTAGGGACTCCCATCTCACCCCTGGCAAGCCAGGGCTGGAAGAAGCCTCCGCAGGCTGCTGGTTAGATAGATTCAAGCACAGGATAAGGGATTGAAAGAGGTGCATATCAGGTCCATCCCAAGTTTGAGACCCATATTACAGCAATGTTGATAATAATGAAACAATAGTCTCAAATTATGTTTACAGAAGCATTATTTTCAATAGCCAAAAGTGGGAGCAACCCAAGTGTCCACTGACAGATTAATGGACAAAGAAAATATGGTATATCCCCTACACACACACATACAGGGAATGTTATTCAGCCTTTAAAAAGGAAGGAAAGCCTCCAGCTTTGCTACAACATGGATGAACCTTGAAGATATCATGCTGAGTGAAATAAGCCAGTTACAAAGAGAGAAACAGAGTATAACTATACTTGTATAAGGTCCCTGAACCAGTCACACTCACAGGGGCAGAAAGGAGAACGGTGGGCATCAAGAGCTGGGGAGAAGGGGAGGTAGAGAGTTGGCATTTAATGGGGCCAGAATTTCATTTCAGGAAGATTAAAACAGTTATGGTGATGGGGTGCACAACAGTGTGAATGTACTTACTCCTGAACTGGACACGTAAAGAGGGTTAAGGTGATAAACTTCACATGATAGGTATTTCACCACAATGAAAAAATAACAACAGGAAATGGCAGCAGCCACTGTCTACTGAGGGATTACCAAGTGATACCCATTACAGGAGGCTCGGTGATGCACACCATCACCCCAGGCCCTGGTTCCCGGAATGGCTCCTGAAACCCCACGCAAAGTCCTGGGTTCATGCATGTCACAGCAGAAGGTTCAGGGATGCGGGTTTTGGTTCAACGCAAGGCAACACTACCCAACCGGGAGGGCTGTGCCCAAGTGGAAGAACAGGGAGCCTCATAGGCACTGGACTCCCCATCGCTGGAGGTTTTCAGGTAGAAGAGGCTCACTTATCAAGACCTCTTAGGGTCTGTGCATGTTTTTAAAAGGATAGATGGGCATCATCTGCAAGGATCTTCCCACAACTCACCTGGCCTGGAGGTTATGTGGACAGAGGTCAAGGACAGTTCACATTTGCTTTAGGTAGAAAGTGAGAAAGTGAGGCAAGTTGGAAGAGATCAAAGAGCAAACTTCAACCACTTTTGAAAGTAAGCTCTTAGTGCTTCTATACATACAACATCATACATTTAGAGCTGGATGGGGCCCTCATCCAACTGTCTCCATGTGCATCTGGGGCAACCAAGGCCCAAAAGGGAGACCCACACCCCAGATCTCTGCACACCTCTTGCAGGGTTGCCCCATAACCCAGCATGCTCCCCAATGCGCTTCACTGCTACACTAGCTGCAAATTCTTCCCTCTTCACTAGAGTTGGTCCTTTAGGAAACTAACTTTATTTCTTTGAAAACAGGCAATAATTCAGACAGCATCTCCTGTTTTCAGGGTAGCGCCCACGTGTTTACTTCTACTGCATTCTCCCTGGTGCCTGGGCCTTTGAAAAAGACATCAGACATATGAAGAAATCACAACTACCTGCAATACCATGGCTGAATCTCTCAAATGGGATGAAAGAATCCAGGCTCTAAAGGTTACACTGCAGGATGCCATTTATGTATGGTTCAAACCCAGGCTGTGCTCAGATGTCAGAAGTCAGAAGGGTAGTCCTGTTGGGAATGACCACGACGCCAGGGCGTAGTGGGATAGTCACTAGAAAGGGGCATGAAAAGGGCTTCTGGGGAACTGGGAATGTTCTGTTATTGAATGAGGTGGGTACCTGGGTGTTTGGTTCCAAAAAATGTATGGAGCTGTTGACTTACAATAAACAGCTTTCTTTCTCAATAAAAACTTTTAAAAAGATGTCAGGTATTGGGATCCCCAGTTAGGCAACAAACAACAGGGATGTTGTCTTGACGCATCTCAAGAAGTTTAACCAAGTTGCCACCCCGTGACCTAGTACTTCCATGAGTTTATCCTGAGAAAATGGTCCAAAAGCCAAAGATTTATGTGCAAAGGCATTTCACTGAAGCATGTCATATATCTGTAAACACACACACCACACACAAAAAAGGGAAGCGGCAGACAATCCAAGTGCCCCCTGGAGGACGGAACCAACCCTGTATAGATGACAGACCTCAGACCCATGTAAAAACCCTGGGATGGAAGCTCGACCTCAGTGGGCTGGTCTCCTGAATGACTTTTCTTCCCTCGATTTTTCTGTATTTGGTAAATCATCTGAGACCAGGAGGTATCACTTTTGCAAATTAGAAAGAAATAAAAGAAACCTCATTCTTAAAAAAAAAAAAACAATTAAAAATAACCAACCCTGAGGATCATGGGAAAATGGCAGCGTGAGTAGTTCAGAGGAAATCTCCTCCCCAAAACATATATATTTACGAAAATACAATAAATACAACTATTCCTAAAAGAGACACCAGTGGATGTAGTACAACAGCCAGGATACATCTACATCTGTGAGAACTCAACATCACACGAAGGGGGTAAGATACAAGCCGCGGCCAGGTGGGATCCGAACGCCCCCCCACCCCAGAACCCAGCGGGAAGAAAGGAGTCAGATAGGGGAGGGAGTGAAAGCCCAGGACTGCTAAACAAGCAGCTCTAGAAATCCGCACCCAGAGCGCAGACACAAGGTGGACAGGGTGCTGGATATTAGAGAAATGGAAAAGCAAAACCTGTGGGCAGGTCCCCGCAACCGGTGCCCCTGAGACAAAAGAAAAGCGAGTGCTTTCTGCAAGTCTTAAAGAGACAGGGACCCCATAGCTGGACAAAGTCGTCCTGGCACACTTAGCCAGCAGCTGGGAATCCCGGGGAACCTTAGGCGCCCTAAACCCCAGGGAGGCAGCGCAGCTCTGAAGCCCCTCACGGCACTAAGCAGCCTGCCAGTCGTTCCTCCAACTGGCGCGGACCCCGACACACCAACCCAGTAGTGGGAGAGTGGCACCACGTGCAGGGGGAGGCGGTGCCGGAAGGGACTGGGAGCAGATCATGTGCACCAACGGCGCCAGAGGGGACCAGGAGAGGCTGGTGTGAGCCCGCACTGGCAGTGACTGAAAAGCCCGGGTGCGGCTCCTGCGCACCAGTGGCAGTGGAGCCAGAGGACCCCAGTAGAGGCCCGCATGGGAGAGCCCCGCGCACACCTGCAGTGGAGCCAGACAGAGCAGGCACGGTCCCAGCAGCCGACTGGAATCCCAGCCCAAGGGCCAGACCCAAAGGCTGCTGTTGGTACACAGCTGCCCGGCAGGGGCGCTGCTGTAACAGAGAAGCGCACCTGGCATGCCTGCCACTCCCCACAGGGCTCCACGCTGCTCTGATGGAGACCCCGCCCACAGCAGCTTAGGGGACTAACCTGGTGGCTGCTCCAGGAGTGCGGGTAACCGACACAGGCAGCGGAGAAGGGCAAGGCATCCAGCAAGCAGGAAAGGACTTTCTTCTCCCAGCTGACACACCCGCAACCTGCCTACAGCCACGCTATCACCATGAAAAGGCAAAAAATTTAGTCCTGTCCAAAATACTTCAGACAACCCCTGAGAGAGGATCTGCAGAGACAGACCTAACTGGTCTCCCTGAAAAAGAATTCAAAATGAAAATCATAAACCTGCTGACAGAGCTGCAGAGAAATATACAGGTGCTAAGGGATGCCATCCAGAGGGAGATTACAGAAATGAAACAATTTCTGGAAGGATTTATACGAAGAATGGATAAGATGCAAGAGGCCATTGATGGAATAGAAACCAGAGAACAGGAACGCATAGAAGCTGACACAGAGAGAGATAAATGGATCTCCAGGAATGAAACAATATTAGAAGAACTGTATGACCAATCCAAAAGGAACAATATCTGCATTATAGTGGTACCAGAAGAAGAAGAGAGAGAAAAAGGAATAGACAGTGTCTTTGAAGAAGTAATTGCTGAAAACTTCCCCAAACTGGGAGAGGAAATAGTTGCTCAGACTACAGAAGCACCCAGAACTCCCAACAGAAGGGACCCAAAGAGGACAACACCAAGACACATAACAATTAAAATGGCAAAGATCAAGGACAAGGACAGAGTTTTAAAGGCAGCCAGAGAGAAAAAAGGTCACCTACAAAGGAAAACCCATCAGGCTAACATCAGACTTCTCAACAGAAACCTTACAGGCCAGAAGAGAATGGCATGATATATTTAATGCAATGAAACAGAAGGGCCTTGAACCAAGGATACTATATCCAGCATGATTATCATTTAAATATGAGGGAGGAATTAAACAATTCCCAGACAAGCAAAAGTTGAGGGAATTTGCCTCCCACACACCACCTCTACAGGGTATTTTAGAGGGACTGCTCTAGATGGGAGCACCCCTAAAAAGAGCACAGAACAAAATGCCCAACATAGGAAGAATGGAGGAGGAGGAATAAGAAGGGAAAGAAATAATCATCAGACTGTGTTTATAATAGCTCAATAAGTGAGTTAAGTTAGACAGTAAGGTAGTAAATAAGCTAACCTTGAACCTTTGGTAACCACGAATCTAAAGCCTGCAATGGCAATAAGTACATATCTTTCAATAATCACCCTCAATGTAAATGGACTGAATGCACCAATCAAAAGACACAGAGTAATAGAATGGATAAAAAAGCAAGACCCATCTATGCGCTACTTACAAGAGACTCACCTCAAACCCAAAGACATGCACAGATTAAAAGTCAAGGGATGGAAAAAGATATTTCATGCAAACAACAGAGAGAAAAAAGCAGGTGTTGCAATACTAGTATCAGACAAAATAGGCTTCAAAATAAAGAAAGTAACAAGAGATAAAGAAGGACATTACATAATGATAAATGGCTCAGTCCGACAAGAGGATATAACCATTCTAAATATATATGCACCCAATACAGGAGCACCAACATACCTGAAACAAATACTAACAGAACTACAGGAGGAAATAGAATGCAATGCATTCATTCTAGGAAACTTCAACACACCACTCACTCCAAAGGACAGATCCACCGGACAGAAAATAAGTAAGGACACACAGAGACACTGAACAATACACTAGAACAGACGGACCTAATAGACATCTACAGAACTCTACATCCAAAAGCAATAGGATACACATTCTTCTCAAGTGCACATGGAACATTCTCCAGAATAGACCATATAATAGGCCACAAAAAGAGCTGCAGTAAATTCCAAAAGATTGAAATCCTACCAACCAATTTTTCAGACCACAAAGGTATGAAACTAGAAATAAATTGTACAAAGAAAGCAAAAAGGCTCACAAACACATGGAGGCTTAACAACATGCTCCTAAATAATCGATGGATCAATGACCAAATTAAAATGGAGATCCAGCAATATATGGAAACAAATGACAACAACAACAACACAAAGCCCCAACTTCTGTGGGACACTGCAAAAGCAGTCTTAAGAGGAAAGTATATAGCAATCCAGGCATATGTAAAGAAGGAAGAACAACCCCAAATGAATAGTCTAATGTCACAATTATCAAAATTGGAAAAACAAGAACAAATGAGGCCTAAGGTCAGCAGACGAAGGGACATAATTAAGATTAGAGAAGAAATAAATAAAACTGAGAAGAATAAAGCAAAAAAATCAATGAAATCAAGAGCTGCTTCTTCAAGAAAATAAACAAAATAAATAAGCCTCTAGCCAGACTAATTAAGAGAAAAAGAGAGTCAACACACATCAACAGAATCAGAAACGAGAAGGAAAAATCACGACGGACCCCACAGAAATACAAAGAATTATTAGAGAATACTATGAAGACCTATATGCTAACAAGCTGGAAAACCTAAGAGAAATGGACAACTTTCTAGAAAAATACAACCTTCCAAGACTGACCCAGAAAGACACAGAAAATCTAAATAAACCAATTACCAGCAATGAAATTGAATCAGTAATCAAAAAACTACCCAAGAACAAAACCCCCAGGCCAGATGGATTTACCTCAGAATTTTATCAGACATACAGAGAAGACATAATACCCATTCTCCTTAAAGTTTTCCAAAAAACGGAAGAGGAGGGAATACTCCCAAACTCATTCTATGAAGTCAACATCACCCTAGTACCAAAACCAGGCAAAGACCCCACCAAAAAAGAAAACTACAGACCACTATCCCTGATGAATGTAGATGCAAAAATACTCAACAAAATATTAGCAAACCGAATTCAAAAATACATCAAGAGGATCATACACCATGCGCAAGAGGGATTCATCCCAGGGATGCAAGGATGGTACAACATTCGAAAATCCATCAACATCATCAACCACATCAACAAAAAGGACAAAAACCACATGATCATCTCCAGAGATGCTGAAAAAGCATTCGACAAAATTCAACATCCAGTCATGATAAAAACTCTCATCAACAAAATGGGCATAGAGGGCAAATACCTCAACATAATAAAGGCCATATATGATAAACCCACAGCTAACATCATACTGAACAGCGAGAGGCTGAAAGCTTTTCCTCTGAGATCAGGAACAAGACAGGGATACCCACTCTCCCTACTGTTATTCAACATAGTACTGGAGGTCCTAGCCACGGCAATCAGACAAAACAAAGAAATACAAGGAATCCAGATTGGTAAAGAGGAAGTTAAACTGTCACTATTTGCAGATGACATAATATTGTACATAAAAAACCCTAAAGACTCCATTGCAAAACTACTAGAACTAATATCGGAATTCAGCAAAGTTGCAGGATACAAAATTAACACACAGCAATCTATGGCTTTCCTATATACTAACAATGAACTAACAGAAAGAGAAATCAGGAAAACAATTCCATTCAAAATAGCATCAAAAAGAATAAAATACCTAGGAATAAACCTAACCAAGGAAGTGAAAGACCTATACCCTGAAAACTATAAGACACTTTGAAGAGAAATTAAAGAGGACACTAACAAATGGAAACTCATCCCATGCTCCTGGCTAGGAAGAATTAATATTGTCAAAATGGCCATCCTGCCCAAAGCAATATACAGATTCGATGCAATCCCTATCAAATTACCAACAGCATTCTTGAATGGACTGGAACAAATAGTTCAAAAATTCATATGGAACCGCCAAAGACCCCCAATAGCCACAGCAATCCTGAGAAGGAAGAATAAAGTTGGGGGGATCTCGGTCCCCAACTTCAAGCTCTACTACAAAGTCACAGTAATCAAGACAATTTGGTACTGGCACAAGAACAGAGCCACAGACCAGTGGAACAGAAAAGAGAGTCCAGACATTAACCCAAACATATATGGCCAATTAATATACGATAAAGGAGCCATGGACATACAATGGGGAAATGACAGTCTCTCCAACAGATGGTGCTGGCAAAACTGGACAGCTACATGTAAGAGAATGAAACTGGATCACTGTCTAACCCCATACACAAAAGTAAATTCAAAATGGATCAAAGACCTGAGTGTAAGTCATGAAATCATAAAACTCCTAGAAAAAAGCATAGGCAAAAATCTCATGGACATAAACATGAGTGACTTCTTCATGAACATATCCCCCTGGGCAAGGGAAACAAAGGCAAAAATGAACAAGTGGGACTATATCAAGCTAAAAAGCTTCTGTACAGCAAAGGATACCATCAATAGAACAAAAAGGTATCCTACAGTATGGGAGAATATATTCATAAATGACAGATCCGATAAAAGATTGACATCCAAAATATATAAAGAGCTTACAAACCTCAACAAACAAAAAGCAAGTAATCCAATTAAAAAATGGGCAGAGGAGCTGAATAGACAGTTCTCTAAAGAAGAAATCCAGATGGCCAACAGGCACATGAAAAGATGCTCCACATCGCTAATCATCAGAGAAATGCAAGTTAAAACCACAATGAGATATCACCTCACACCAGTAAGGATCGCCATCATCGAAAAGACAAACTACAACAAATGTTGGCGAGGCTGTGGAGAAAG
Organism: Manis javanica; assembly: GCF_040802235.1. Classification (NCBI taxonomy): domain Eukaryota; kingdom Metazoa; phylum Chordata; class Mammalia; order Pholidota; family Manidae; genus Manis; species Manis javanica. Next base: position 36,559,771 of record NC_133165.1, on the reverse strand, counting down.
GGGAACCCTCCTACACTGCTGGTGGGAATGTGAATTAGTTCAACCACTGTGGAAAGCATGTGGAGGTTCCTCAAAATGCTCAAAATAGAAATACCATTTGACCCAGGAATTCCACTTCTAGGAATTTACCCTAAGAATGCAGCACTCCAGTTTGAAAAAGACGGATGCACCCCTATGTTTATCGCAGCACTATTTACAATAGCCAAGATATGGAAGCAACCTAAATGTCCATCAGTAGATGAATGGATAAAGAAGATGTGGTACATATACACAATAGAGTATTACTCAGCCATAAGAAAAAAACAGATCCTACCATTCACAACAACATGGATGGAGCTAGAGAGTATTATGCTCAGTGAAATAAGCCAGGCGGAGAAAGACAAGTACCAAATGATTTCACTCATATGTGGAGTATAAGAACAAAGGAAAACTGAAGGAACAAAACAGCAGCAGAATCACAGAACCCAAGAATGGACTAACAGTTACCAAATGGAAAGGGACTGGGGGAGGATGGGTGGGAAGGGAGGGATAAGGGTGGGGAAAAAGTAAGGGGGCATTACGATTAGCATGTATAGTGCGTGGGGGGCACGGGGAGGGCTGTGCAACACAGAGAAGACAAGTAGTGATTTTACAGCATCTTACTATGCAGATGGACAGTGACTGTGAAGGGGTATGTGGGGGGGACTTGAATGGGGCAGCCTAGTAAACATAATGTTCTTCATGTAATTGTAGATTAATGATACAAAAAAAAAACAACAAACCTAACCTAGACAGCGCCCCACCCCCAGGACAGGAAAGCAGGCCCCTGTTGGGCAAAGGGCAGACCCAGGGAAGCACATGCTGCATGCTGCTTTCCTGGAAAATGAGGGAGGCCTCCTGCTTTCTCCTTGGAGGTGGAGCTGGGGGAAGGGGCAGATCTGCGGCCTGGCCATGGGAAGCCCTGTCTCTGCTTAGTTCAGGATTCTGGAAGGCAAGGCTTGCTCCCTCTCAGGTGGAAAAGGGGCTCACCAAGGGGGCTGGCTCCCTAGGACTAGGTTAGGCCATGCCTAGGCTCTGAGCTCTAAAAAGTAACCCTCAAACTCAGGTTTGCTCATTTCTCTGCCACTCCAGAGATAGGAGGGTGCTGTTGGTTGTATGAGGTGTCCAAGTTACCCCCATGCCCGACTCACCAGGAGAGGTGGCTGGGCTCTGGTGGGCAGACAGCTCTCCACCCTGGGATCAGGTTTCCAGCCTGTTATTTAAAGCCTGGCTCCTGGCTCCTGGCTCCTGACGGGCGGGCCGGGGCAGCAGCCGCCTGCGTGACCAGGATGAGAGACTGCAATCCTGACTCGGCCTGTGTGCCTATGGCAACTGGCGTGCCGGCCTTGGAGACTAATCTCCAGGCTGCGAGCTGGCAGGGGCCTCTCCGGGTGGGGCTACTGCTCCCTGCAGAGGCCCTTGGCTGGGGAAGGGGACCAACTCTTCTCCCCACTGAAGGAGGGGCCTTGGAGCAGTGCTCTTAGCCAGACTCAAACACAAATTCCCATGGCCACAACCCCTGCCACCCCCTGCCAACACACACACAGTTGTGTATGTGGGGATGTGGCCGCCAGGCATGCACACCTGCATCATAACACTTCTTTCTACGTAGCATGGGGATCAACAGCAGGTGCTCCTGCCCTTGGAAGTGTCTCAGGCTAAGGAGATAGGACAATATAATAGACTAGGGAAAAAAAAAGATTAAAACATACGGCAATGTATCTTGAACTGAGTAGTGGTTACATGGGTGCATACACAGGTAAAAACTCATGCTAGACACTTAAGATTTATGCATTTTACTGTTAGTAAATTATACTTCCACTAAAAATAAGTGGCACGCAAGAAGCACAGGATGGTGGGTGGTGAAGTCAAGGAGGCTTCTTGGAGGAGGCAACACTTGAGCTGAGCATCATGTCACAGGACAGCAAAGCCAGAGAAAATGCCTAGGCACTGCCTACCTACACAGGGGACAGCGGCCCTGCCCCCAGCAGTGCCCACCTCCCTAGAAATAAATACTAAGCAAATACTGCAGGAGTGTTTGAAGGGGAGCCAAATACTGCCTTCCCAGGAAACCCAACCACCAGCCGTGGCCACCCACATGTTGCAGGTCGGGTGGTGGTGGGTGGGGCGGGGCTAGCTCTGCAAGGCTGGAATGTCCCAGTCAACACAGGAAGTGATGGGCCAAGAAACTGGCTCAGCTGCAGGCGCCAGGAGAAGGACCTCAAAATTGTCATCATTTAGAGGTCAGGACCATGGAAAGGTTTGGAGCAGGGGCAAGATGTGGTCAGTGTAGGAGATTCTGGCAGGAAGTGGCAGGTGAACCACTGAGGCAGGACCGAAGCAGGGGAACTGGGAGTCACCAAGCTCCTGCAATGGGCCCGGCCAGCAAGGACCAGGTCTGAGGGCATCGGCAGCAGGGAGATGGAGAGGCTGAATCTGACTATTGAGAAGGGCAGCGCTTTGGGACCAAGGGGGTGCAGGGGACCCGGAAGGGGGTGCCTGGAGTGACACACAGGTTTCTGATTCTGAAGAGGGGGATGACAGTGCCCCCAGCCCAGCAGGGAACAGAGCAGGGAGGCCAGAAAAGGGGGGGCAGAGAGGCTGAGTCTGGGGTCAGGGGCGCCACCTGCAACCTGTGGGTGATCAGGGGTTGGGACCTGGTGGGAGGCTGTGGGCAAAAGGAACAAGATCTAAGAGATACAGAGCGGCAAAGGCCCCAGATGGAGAGTGTGGTGGGAGAAATCACAGGGAGACCCAGGATGAGGGCAAGTCAGAGAGCCAGGGGAGGGGAGAAGGGTGGGACTGTGGGGGGGTGGGAGCCGGAGGGCAGGGGGCTGGTCAAGGACCCGAGAGGAGCATGAAGACTGGGGTGGCCAACCAGATGGGCAGGGTAGCCCGGCAGAGGCCTAAAGAATGGAGATGCCTCACAGGTTTCATTCTTTAGGGTGAGAAAACCCTAAAAATAGGTTGGATGGAAATACACACAGTGTCCGGATGGGAGGCAGGATCTCCCAGTCCCTCCAGATAGACCCCAAAGCTTCTGAGTTCAGCACACAGGCCCCAACACTGGGATGAGAGTCCTCACGCCCAGGTCCTCCTCCAATCTAGGGCAAGGAAAGGTCCCCTTGTAGGCCATTCATTCTGTGCATGGATGATGGCAGAGGGGACCCAGAGGCCAGCCCAGGGAGGTGGCGGGAAGGGGGTCTCATATGGGCATGTGGGGGCAGGGGCTGTATTTCACTCATGCTGTCCCCCAGAACCATGGCACGCACTCCATACACCCTTGCCGGGTGCATGAATCAATAGCTAACAGGAGCTGGAAGTCTGAGAGCCGGGGAGGTGGGAAGTGATGCATCCAAGGCCTCGGCCAGCACTTCCAACCCTACCATGCCCTACCTGGCAGGCTGGAGCCCCTGCAGCCCTGCCTGCCCCATTGGCATGAGGAGGGGGAAACGGCTGGGCTGGAGTCACCCCCAGGCTGGCCTCAAGTCCCCGCCCAACTATTTCCAGCCTGTGACTTACATGAAGGCAAACGCTCCCTGCCTCAGTTTCCCCATGAACAAAATGGCGCCATCAATTCTGCAGCCATCCACATTATGAGCACCGCGTGCTAACATGTGAGAAGTGTCTGGCACAGGCCTGGAGGCCATCGATGGGTTAAGGAAACACAGTAATGATGATGCCGACTGCCTGGCACTAGTGTCACCTGCTGAGCGGTGGTCCTGCCCTGACATCACCACGTCTCGTAGACTCTGGGGCAACTCACACAGGTCTCCGGACTGGCAGCACAATGACATTTCTGTGCCCCAGGTTTGGGGGCCCTGGGTGGGAAAGGCAGGCCTGGCCCTCAGCTAGGATTCAGGGGAACTGGTGCCCCACCCCCAGCTCTGGCTGGTCCGGGAAGCTCATGGGCATAGTGTGCAAATACGTATTGGTCTGAAGCAGCTGCAGTGCCTGGTGGCTGGGTGACAGAAGTTGGTGGGGAGAAGACAGCACTGGGGTGGTGCCAACCCCTGGGGCGATCGTGTCTCCTGAGGGCCCCCTTGTCAGACATAAACAGGCCTTCTCAGAAGGATGAGCAACATAGATGAGGAGCATCAGGTCCTTTCTTGTCGGGAAAAGGCTGAGCGGAAAAAAGCTAATCACTTGTGGGTGATCTAATCCCACGGTGCTGGCTCATGGGCTCAGGCCCCAGCTGGCAGCCTGGCCTCCCAAGCTGGCTGTCTCCCTCCTGCCTCCTGTCACTGGCTTCTACTCAACCCAGGACCCCAACCTCAGAGCTGCTAGGGGTGGGCTGCAGAGGTCCCAGGACACCTGGCTTCTAACCCCTTTACCACTCCAAAGTGCAGATTGGGCACTGCCCCGATCTGGGCCAGAGTCTCCCCATCTGTCAATTGAGAACTTGGGTTAGAAGTTCTCCAAGGGCCTTTTGACCATCAGCCCCAGATGGAAGGACCACCCAACCCCTCCCCGGGCACCTGACTCCAAACCTGCCCTGCCCACTCCACCTCCCACCTCTCATTCCCACTCCTTTACATCCCAACACCCCCCGCCTCCAGGCCCTTTGCCCCCACACTTCTCATTCCAGGGCCTCCCCTGGGCCTCAGACCCATCTGTCAGATGCTATGGGACACCAACTAATTGCTCAAGTGTTTTCGCTGCATCTGCTATGACCCAGGCCCTGAGCTGGGGTCAATCAGGCCCAGTCCCTGCCCCAGCGCTGCCAGAAAGGGGGTGCGAAACCACAGGTTATAGGCTATCTCCATTCAGATGTCCACGCACTGGATGTCTGTCAACCACACCTGCTGCTTCCCATTGTCCTTGCCCCTCACACACACATCACAGCTAATGCCCGACAGCGCCCAGGCCTTCATTCTTCTCAGAGTTGTACTGACTGTACACCTATTGTGTGCTCCAGGCAAGGAATACCACCAAACGGGGAAGATTCACGTTAATGACACATATTATCCCCAGGGGATGACATGCATTTTATGGCTGGGCACTCACAGGCATGCACACACAGGAACACTGACTGCCCCTCTCCTTGACACAGCTTCCAGACACTATCCCGTCCCAAACCCCAGCACCCTGGGAGGCAGTACAGAACAGAGACATCATCCTCCTATGTGGATACCTGAGGCCCAGTGAATAGGTGACCTGCCCACAATTACACACGGACCCTGAGGGAGCTGGGACTCTGTGCCCACAGTCACGCTCTGGTCCCTGCCCCTGCCCTACTGTGTGCACGTGAGCTTGTATGCGGGCTCACACTCGTTACTCCCACCCATACCTCACTTGGGCAAGGAGAGCCTGGTTACCTCTATCTACCCGAAGCAACCTGGGGCTTGCCTGAAGCTCTGTCCAGGTGGTGTGATTCCACATCCCTTCCCTCCCAACCCCAGGACAGGGAGGACCTAGGGGAGCCCACCCCAGGTCACACCACGCCATCCCATCCCCCAACCCCCGGGTCCAACGACTCATGAAGGGAACAGCCCCTGGGACATGTGGGTCTAGCCGGCTGTGTGATGATGGGCAGTCCGCTTCCCCTCCCTGGGCCTCAGTCTCTGTCTCTAATCAAGATGCAGATACTGACAGCACCCTGCACCTTCCTCCCGCACAGAGCAGTGGTGGGAGGTGAGAGCCAAGCCACAGAGGAGCCTTTCCATCCAAACCCTACCTCGGCCTTGGGCCTAGCTGACCACCTTTCCCCCCAAAGCCTCAGTCACATCATGGCCATCAACAGCAGCAGCAGCCACATGTGATACGCAGTGCTATGTGGTTAGTGTCCTGTAAGCACAATTGTGCTGTCCCCATTTGACAGATGAGATTACAGATGCTCAGAAAGGCTGAGTAACTTGCCCAAGATCACACAGCCTGAAAGAATCAGGGGCAAGCTTCAAAGCAAGCAAACATGTGCCCAACACCCCTACAACTTCCCTAGCAGTCCCCATGGCAAGGCTCACAGCCCAGGACTGAATGCAGACTGGCACGTAAATGCTCACAAACTGTCTTCTCTGACTCCTCCCAGCTGGCAAGGGGCTTCAGGACAGGGGCTGGGCCCCCTGTCTGAGGACACAGGTGGGCTTTCTGGAGGGGACTCCAGAAGGGACCCTGAGATCTCATTTTCTGAGCCTAAACTCAGCCCAGGGAAGGGTCCTGTGCTACCCTGAGATCTCATTTTCTGAGCCTAAACTCAGCCCAGGGAAGGGTCCTGTGCTACTAGGATCAAGAGCCCTCTGGGATGCTGGGGCAGGTTATGGAGACAGCCGGGGAGAATTCCTGTCTCCAGCCCTCCATGCCGACCCCAGGTTCTGGGTAGCCCCGTTGTGTCTGCAGAGAGCCAGAAAACAGGATCAAGCAGAAATTGGTTTCATGGCCCAACAGGAATCCCAGCTGAAGCCTGGTTTGAGAGAGTCACTCCTCCCCCCAAGTTCTGTCCCTGCTGAGGTACAGATCAGTGGAGATGGGTCCCAGGCCCTGCCCCTGGCACCCCAGGGCCCCTACTCACTGGGCTCTAGGCCTTCAGAGAATCTTCCTCATGGGGCTGACACAGCTCTGAACTGGCTCCAAGGACCTGAGGTGCCACCATGCATGCCCTCCCCTGATGTCCATCCTCACAGAAGTGTGTAGAGCCCTGGCAGCAGAGTGGACACAGCTCACTGGCAATGACTCAGCATTAACACCCTGATAAACTGGGGCCTGCATCACTGAGCCTGGGTCCATCCCTCCCAGGAGTGCCGCCCCCCAAGACATCCCATCTGCCCCCTCCCAGGGTCTCCAGGGGTCTCTCAGGTTCTTCCACGTTGTCAGCCCCACCCTGAGGACTGCGTCTGTTGGGATTTACCTGGATTCGTAATGAAGTTCAAGCTTAACCTGAGGTGCCATCATGGATGGACTCCGATGGTAGAAACTGGTGCCCTCTCCTGCCTGTCCCCGGGGGCCTTCAGTCATTCCACACCCATCAAAATCAACCACCTGCCACATCCTGCCTCCAGGGAGAATCTGCAGACACCTGTCCCTTAGCAGACTCTTTCCTTCCTCCTTTGGGTTGTGTCAGAGGCCCTGGCCACTCTCACTTCCCCACCTCCCCATCAGCCACTGTCTGCTCCAAAGCTTCCGGCCAGCTGGTTGGCCTTGAAGCACCTGCCCAGCCTCCTGGGACGGGCAGGCAAGGGAGGCACAGGGGCCCCTGCAGGAGGGCAAGCAGTCCTGGCCCAAGTGTCACGAGATGTGGTTTGGGATCTTGATTCTCATCATGTGTCTTCCTAGTCCTAGGCCTCAGTTTCTCCATTGGAGGAAAGGAGGCCAACATATTCTGAGGTCCCTTCCAGCTCTAACAGTTCATGGCTCAAAAGCACATGGCATACCCCATCTGGGAGGCTCAGTAACGGGGGCAGGGGGAGAAGGATGCCTGAGGAAGGTGGCAGGAGGGGGCACTGAAGATCTGCCCCCCCGCCCAGCATGTCACATTAGCCATCCTGGAAGACAGACCCAAACTCAGTGGTGACATGTAAAAGGGAAAGTGGCACCAAACAGAACAAATGGAATGGTTAACCCTAGGTGGGGTCAATTTGGAAAGGCTGGTTCCAAGTTCAGGCTGAGTTTTCAAAACAGGCATAATACACACCTAGTAAAATTCACTCTCTTTGGTGTATATAGCTCCATGAGTTTTTACAAATGCAAACCCACATAACTAGCACTACCATCAAGACACAAATCCATCAACACCCCAGATACCCCATACCCATCATCAACCCACCCACCTGTCCTACGCAACCTCCTATCTACTTCTGTCCCTAGTTGTACATTTTCCAAAATGTCATATAAATGTAATTGTATAGGATGTAGCCTTCTGGGTCTGCCACCTTTCACTCAGCTTACTGTTTTTGTGATTCATCCATATTGTTTCTATACTGGGTTTGTTCATTTTCATTGTTGACTAATATTCCATGGAATGGATGTACATTTGTTTATCCATGCCATGGTTGGACATTTAGCATATTGGATTTTGCCTTCATGCTATGCCTCATGGTCACAAGGTGGCTAAATTCCCTCCAGCCCTTACACCCATGGTCCAAATTGAGAGGAGGAGTTAGGGCACAAATTCCCATTTTGGACAATCACAAATAAAGCCACTATAGATATTTCTCTTCAGATCATGGGAAGATGGTGGCGTGAGTAGTTCAGAGGAAATCTCCTCCCCAAAACATATATATTTATGAAAATACAATAAATACAACTATTCCTAAAAGAGACACCAGTGGATGCAGTACAACAGCCAGGATACATCTACATCTGTGAGAACTCAACATCACATGAAGGGGGTAAGATACAAGCCACGGCCAGGCGGGACCCGAACCCTCCCCAACCCCAGAACCCGGCAGGAAGAAAGGAGTGGGAACAGGGAGGGAGTGAAAGCCCAGGACTGCTAAACAACCAGCTCTAGAAATCTGCACCCGGAACGCAGACACAAAGTGCATGGGAAAAGCAAAACCTGTGGGCAGGTTCCCCCCAACCGGCGCCCGAGACAAAAGAAAAGCAAGTACTTTCTGCAAGTCTTAAAGAGACAGGGACCCCATAGCTGGACGAAGTTGTCGCGGCACACATAGCCAGGAGCTGGGAATCTCGGGGAAACTTAGGCGCCCTAAACCCCAGGGAGGTAGCGCAGCTCTGAAGCCCCTCACAGCACTAAGCAGCCTGCCAGTCATTCCTCCAACTGGCGTGGACCCCGACACACCAGCCCAGCAGTGGAGAGTGGCAGTGTGTGCCACGGACAGCAGCGCCGGAAGGGACTGGGAACAGATCCGTGTGCCAGCAGCGCCAGATGGGACCAGGAGAGGCTTGTGCGAGCCTGCAGTGGCGCAACCAAACAGCCCGGGTGCGGCTGGTGTGCCCCGGCGGCAGTGAAGCCAGAGGAGCCCGGTAGAGGCCCGCACAGGAGAGCCCCGCGCACACTTGCTGCAGAGCCAGAGGGAACAGGCACACTCCCAGCAGCCTACTGGAATCCCAGCCCAACGCACAGCCGCCTGGGCCAGACTCAAAGGCCGCTGCTGCCATACAGCTGCCTGGCAGGGGTGCTGCTAGCACAGAGGAGCGCACCTGGCGTGCCTGCCACTCCCCACAGGGCTCTGTGCTGCTCTGACGGAGACCCCGCCCACAGCAGCTTATGGGACTAACCCGGTGGCTGCTTCAGGAGTGCAGGTAACCATCACAGGCAGCGGAGAAGGGCAAGGCATCCAGCAAGCAGGAAAGGACTTTCTTTTCCCAGCTGACACACCCGCAACCTGCCTACAGCCATGCTATCACCATGAAAAGGCAAAAAAATTTAGTCCAGTCCAAGATAGTTCAAACAGTACCTGGGAAAGGATCTGCAGAGGCAGACCTAACCAGTCTCCCTGAAAGAGAAGTCAAAATAAAAATCATAAACACGCTGACAGAGGTGCAGAGAAATATGCAAGAGCTAAGGGATGAAGTCAGGAGGGAGAGTACAGACGTCCGGAGGGAGATTACAGAAGTGAAACAAACTCTGGAAGGATTTATAAACAGAATGGATAAGATGCAAGAGGCCATTGATGGAATAGAAACCAGAGAACAGGAACGCATAGAAGCTGACACAGAGAGAGATAAATGGATCTCCAGGAATGAAACAATATTAAGAGAACTGTGTGACCAATCCAAAAGGAACAATATCCACATTATAGGGGTACCAGAGGAAGAAGAGAGAAAAAAGGGATAGAAAGTGTCTTTGAAGAAATAATTGCTGAGAACTTCCCCAAACTGGGGGAGGAAATAGTTGCTCAGACTACGGAGGCACACAGAACTCCTGAGAGACGGGACCCAAAGAAGACAACACCAAGACACATAATAATTAAAATGGCAAAGATCAAGGACAAGGACAGAGTATTAAAGGCAGCCAGAGAGAGAAAAAAGATCACCTACAAAGGAAAACCCATCAGGCTATCATCAGACTTCTCAACAGAAACCTTACAGGCCAGAAGAGAATGGCATGATATATTTAATGCAATGAAACAGAAGGGCCTTGAACCAAGGATACTGTATCCAGCACGACTATCATTTAAATATGAAGGAAGGATTAAACAATTCCCAGACAAGCAAAAGTTGAGGGAAATTGCCTCCCACAAACCACCTCTACAGGGTATCTTAGAGGGACTGTTCTAGACGGGAGCACTCCTAAAAAGAGCACAGAACAAAACACCCAACATTTGAAGAATGGAGGAGGAAAAAGAAGGGAAATAAATAATCATCAGTCTGTGTTTATAACAGCTCAATAAGTGACTTAAGTCAAACAGTAAGGTAGTAAACAACCTAACCTTGAACCTTTGATAACCATGAATCTAAAGCCTGCAATGGCAATAAGTACATATCTTTCAAAAATCACCCTAAAAGTAAATGGACGGAATGCACCAATCAAAAGACACAGTAATAGAATGGATAAAAAAGCAAGACCCATCTATATGCTGCTTACAAGAGACTCACCTCAAACCCAAAGACATGCACAGATTAAAAGTCAAGGGATGGAGAAAGACAGTCCATGCAAACAACAGAGAGAAAAAAGCAGGTGTTGCAGTACTAGTATTAGATATTTCTCTTTACGTTTTTATGTGAGCCTGTTCTGATTTCTCTGGATAAATACCTAGCAATGGATTTGCTGGGTTGTACAGTATGCTTAACTTTATAAAAAGCTGCCCCAAATCCATAGAGACATCATTAGTGGTTACCAGGGGGCTGAGAGTCGGGGGAAATGGGGAGTCAACTGCTGAAACAGGGTTTCTTTTTGGAGTGATAAAAATTTTCTGGAATTAGACAGTTGTGACAATTGTATAACCTTGTGAATATATGAAAAACCAATTAACATTTAAAATAGTGAATTATGATATGATTATGTCAATAAAAGTAAGTAAATAAAAATGGCCAACCTGTATTCCATATATGGCCATACCACTTTACACTCCCACCAGCCATGTATGAGAGTCCCAGCCCTGGCCAGTTTTAAAGGTTAGCCCTCCCACAGCTCATTCTGGGGTGGAGGTAGGGAGAAGCAAAGGCCCTGAGGCAGCACTGAGTGAGCCCTGGGCTACAGGTCTCCTGGGCTGAGTGGAAAAAAGGCCTCTGGATGGGGAGGAGAATCTGGGTGGCATGGGAGGTGACTGATACTGCCGTTCACAAAGTAGGGTCCCCTGAGCCCCAGAGCAGGGCACACCTGAGGGGCAATGGAGACTATGAGCTGCAGCAGAATCAGGCACCCATGATCTAAGTCCCCATCCTTCCATTTGAGGGCTCCACATCCTTCTTCTTGCTCCTGGAGAAGGGAAGATGCCACACTGGTTTGGGTCATGAGGGGCAAAGAGGGGCAATCCTCACCCACTAGCATTCCCAGCCCCCTTCTTCCCCCATAGGCCAGGAAGCTGACATGAAGCTGAGGTGTCAGCTTCCTGGTTCCCTGCAATTAGGGAATACTGTACGATATAGGCCTGACCTGTATGACACTGGAGAAGTCCCTGAGGAGAGTGTTCATGAAGGCAAAGCTTTGACAGTAGATGTTAGTGCCCTAACTCCTTCTCTCCATTTGGACCATGGGTGTAAGGGCTGGAGGGGATGTAGCCACCTTGTGACCATGAGGCAATAGCATGAAGACAAAATCCAATAAGCTAAATCAAGATATGAGAAAATGCTTCACCTATAGCCTACAAGGATGGCTATAACAGAAAAGATGGACGATTCCAAATGCTGAAAAGGATGTGGGAAAACTAGAATCCTCACCCCATTGCTGGTGGGAATATAAAACAGTGCATCCACTTTGGAAAGCAGTCTGGCATTTCCTCAAAATGTTAAACATCAAATTGCCATTATGACACAGCAATCCCACTCCTAGGTATTTAGCCACAAGAACTGATAACATAGTTCACACAAAAACTTTTAGACAGCAGCATTATTCAGTAGTCCAGAGTAGAAACAACCCAAATTTCCACTAACTCATGAACGGATAAACAAAATGTGGTATATCCCTACAACGGAATATTATTTGGTCATAAAAAGGAATAAAATTCTGACCTACACAACAACAGAGATGACCCTTGAAAACATTGTGCTAAGTCAAAAAAACCAGACACAAAAGCCAGGTTATATGATTCCATTTGCATGAAATGTCCAGAATAGGCAAATCTGTAGACAGAAAGTAAAACCATGTTTGCCAGGGGATTGGGGGAGGTGGGAATGGGGTATGTGACTACTTCATGGGGTGATTTTCTTTTTGAAATGCTCTGAAACTAGATAGTGGTGAATTCTGCACAATTTTTTGAACACACTTTAAAGAGACTAATTTTAAAAACAAACTTAAAAGAAAACCTAACCAGGGAGGGAAAGAGCCAAGGCATCGCTGAGCCCCCAGCTTCCAGCTGCCTACCCACAGGCTTTTTTTGTAGGAATAAATAAACCCCTCTTTGCTTAAGCCTCTGTGGTTAGGTGTCTATTAGCTGGAGCCAAACGCACGCCTAACAGAGGACTATGCTTTGCTATCTACTGGGGTTGGGGGGCTCTGTACACTGGGCAGTACTCATCCCAGGCTGGTGGTCAAGACTCAGCTCAATGTGATGTTCTTTGACACAGTCACGGTGGTGGCCTCTGGAATGGCACACATAACGTGCATGCACGTGCGCACACACACGTACACACACAAAAGTGTGTCTAAATAGCCCAAGGGATTAACTGTTCTGAGGCTCCACACTTGTGCGCTCTCCACGCACACCAGCTGCCCTTCACCGAGGGGAAACCCCCAAAGTGGGGCTGCACCCAGCCCAGGGAGACACATGCCCACCCCCACCATCACCCACCACCCTTTGGGTGCCTCTCAGCCACAACCAGACCAGCAGACACAACAACAGGGGAGGATGGGGGTGGCCCCGTGAGAGCTGGTACCCAAGAATGGAGAAAGCTCCCCACCCCTCAGGCCCCATTTCGATGGTCCTGACACCCAACTTGCTTCCACTCACTCATCAAGTTTGTATCAGACACTCCCTGTGCCAGGCAGGGTGCTGGGGGTAGGGAGTGGAGGGACAGGCAGCATGGCCCTGACCCACTGGGGGGTGACGGACAAGTACCAGGACATGGAACACAGTATGTGAGGAGGGCTATCTGGGAAAGTTCTGGGTTGGTAGGAACAGAGGGGCACCGAACACAGTCTCGGGAGAGAGCATCAGGGAAGGCTTCTCGAGAGAAGTGACATGCATGCTGAGATGTTCAAGTAACAATCAGTCCCATGAAATTAAAGGGAACATTAAAACCTGTTCAAAGGAGAAGCAACAGCACATGGGAGGCAAGATGAAGCACAGTATGTTCCAGAAACTGAGGGAAGCTCATTGCAGCTGGCAGAGAAACAAGCAGGGCCTGGCCATGCCCAGTCTGAGATGGAGGCAATCTGATAAAAGTCTTCATCTGGACCCATCACAATGGCCCAAGTTGGTCGCAGTGGAACACCTTGTCACTGCTGGAGCGTCATGCTCGCTGGGCCACATGCACGCTGTCATTTCCTATCTCTGGACTCTTACTCACATGGCTGTCCATCCATCAGTTCCCCCACCATGACCACTGAATCCCCACCCAGCCCAGTTCTGGAACCCCTGGGTCTGAATCCCACTCAACCTCCGGGGCCCAGGGAAAGGTCCCCTCCTGCAGGCTGCCCTCAGGGACATCTCACCTTCCTTCCCTATGGAGAAGGCAGGCTTTCTAAAAACCAGCCCCAGGGCCTAGAGCCCTGGGTAACCCAGCCCCAAGGCAGGGCCTGGCATCTGTGATGCCCGATCATGCACTACGAGGGTCTGAGCAGTGATGGGCCAAAGCGACTAAACAGTTGTACCCTTGGGGTTTTCCCAGCTTGCAAAAACAGAAACTGAGGAACGGTAAGAGTAGAGCAGAGTAAGATGGCATCCAGTTCCTCTCTGGGCAGGACCGGGGCTACCAGAGCTGGGAATCCCCCACCCCAAAAACAGAGGGTTGGCCTCTGAGATATCATGTGACAAGTCAAGGAAAGAATCTTAACTGGGGTGATGACCAGCTTCCTGCAGTTGAATGTGCTGAGCCCTGCAAGGACCCTGCAAAGTAGGGATAACCATCCTCATTTGTTCAGACAAGGCTCAGAGAGGTAAAGTCACTTGCCTAAAGCTGCACAGCAAATCAGTGGTAGAACTGAGACTTGAACTCATATCTATCTGGCTTCAAGGGCCCTGATGGTTTCACAGCACCACTCTGGGAAGCTGGGAAGCCCTGAGCAGCCCCCAGGAAGGGGCACTGGCCTCCGACCCAGGGAACCAAGAGATCTCTCCCTTGGATATGCTGAGAACAGTGTCTCAGGTAGCAGCTAGCCCCAGGCTGGCAGGCAGGCTGGCAGGTGATGGACCAGGATCAGAGGGAGGATGTGGTTAGCCTACCTGCCCAGAGGGCTGCGCCACCAGCTGGAAGCGGAGTGCACAGAGAACAGGGGCAACCACCTCCTTCCCAAAGGCCCTGCCTCCCCCAGCCTGGGCCTCTCTGCTGAAAGCCGTCACACCTGAAAAACCAGCTCCTGGATAAACATGAGAGAGACACCAGACTGGGCCAGTCACAAGACCCCCTTGGAGCCCGCCAGGACCACCCTGGCGCTGGACAGGAGGGCGGGTAGAGGTCCTGCCCACTCCAGGGAGCCACCTAGGAGCCCCCCAGGGCCCTTCTGCATGAGGCTTCCCTACCACAGTCCTTCTAGGCTGCCCACCAAGTACAGTCAGGGGCAGACCGAGGGGTCCTGCCTTTGAGGACACTGTGTGTGTAGGGGACGGGTGCTGGGGGCAGCCCAGCTCACTGGGAAAAGGAAATGCCTTCCTCACAAAAAAACAAAGTTAAAACCCCCAGATCTCTCAAGATACCCACACAGGCCATGTCATCACCACGGAAGCGCTCCTGAGGAGCCTACGGGCCCTGGGAGAGTGACAAGCCCTTGCTGGGCCCCCGCACAGGGCAGCCCTGGCAGCCCCACATGGTACTGCTGCCTCCACTGTCTAGATGGTCAAACTGAGGCTCAGCCGGCCAGGCAGGTGGCAGGGCTGCAGCAGGTCTGACTAGAAGCTTCCGTGACCAGCTGAAAGCTCAGTGCTGCCGACAGAAACGATCAGAAGGGCTGCTGCTCTTGTGGAACCAGCTACAGGCAAAGGGGGATCGCAAACGTTCTCTTCAGCCAGCACTGTATTTAGAGCCCAAAGAGGTAACTCAGGTAAAAGTCACCCGAACTGGCTCACAGTGGGTACAGGTGCCTGGAGACCCACATGTCCCCACCTCCCCCTTAACAGGCCCATGCCCCCCAGGGCTTCCTGGAAGCCCACCGTCTGTGTAACCCCGGCTGAGTTTCACACTGGCCCTGCGCACAGATGCTCTGTTGTCCCGCTCAGATGAACAGACCGAAGCTCAGAGGCATGAAATCAGCATCCCGAGGTCACGTGGCCCCATCCTGTTTGACCCTAAACCATGCTCCTGACTGCAATGCCGGCCCCACTGCCCTCCTTCCCTTCTCCCAGAGGAAGCCCTGCCCTTGTTTCAGGAGAACACAGAATTTCTACCCCCAGGCTAGAAAGCTGCATGTGTGGAGACCAGGGACCCCAGACTCCCAGGGGAGTCACACAGAGAGGAGCAAGGGGCACAGGACACAGCAGTTCCCAGGCCTGGGCCACCCCGAGCCGAGCAGGTCCTAGAGCATCATTGCTTGGGAGCCCAGCTGCACGACAGTGACTGCAGCCCCAGGGCAGCCGCAGGCAGGTGTAATTTCATCGGGGGCTCACTGCGTGTGTGAGTCACCAGAAACGGAGGATGAAATTCCAGCTCTGCGGACGGAGGTGTGCAGCTCTCCTGGCTTGGGGTCAGCTCTCGGTGGGGGTGGCAGCAGTAGGGGGAGGCAGTGCCTTTGTAAAAATTAGAAAAAGGTACCCTCCTCAGGGTGGCTGGCAAGGACAGTGGGCTTGATCTCCACCCCCAGGAGAGTGGGGGCAACTCTGTGATGCACCCATACAATGGAATACTACTCAGCCACCCAAAGGAACCAGCTCCTGATACACCAAGATGGAGAGATGTGTTATGCCCAGTATAGGAAGCCGGACTCAGGCTGCACACTGTGTGAGCACATTTGTGTGACACTCCAGCAGATGCAAAACTAGAGACACAAAAGTGACTGGTGGTTGCCAGAGGCCAGGGAAAGGAGGGGGCTGGCTGCAAACAGGCTGAGGGGACTTTTAGGGGTCTACGAATGTCTGATGTCTTGCGGGGTCAGGCTATGTGAAATGCGTGCACTTGTCAAGCTCCTTGGCCGGCATACTGAAGACCTGGGCATTTCATTACAGATCCCTCATCCCTTCACAACACATCTAATATCTTGTTGGGTGAGCCCCTCCTATGTGCCAGCCTAGGGCTGGCTGCCAGGACCTGAGACCCTGCAGACAGGGTACCACTGTACGTTTTTCACTGGCTGGTGGAATGACAGACAGATACAGACCCCCCATGTGGTAGTTCTGCCAGAAAATGAACCTTCATACCCCATTAGACCCCAACCAGCAAACAGGCCTGGCTCTGCCCAAGCTCCCAGGAGAGCAGCAAAGGCCCAGAAGGGACAAGGTCCCAGCTGCCTCCAGCTCACAGCGGGCCCTCCCTCCCCAACTACACAGCCCAGCTGGGCATCTGCAAGCTGCCTAGGACCCCAAGCCCTCAAGCCAGGACCTCCTACCTCTGGTTTCCCACCCTGTCTCCACCCCGGACCTGAACTGGGGTGACCCAAATACCCACGCTGTGGAGTAACCCTCTGAGGAACCACAGTGCCACCCCAGAGCTCTAGGAAGACAAGGGGTAGCATCTCCATTTTACATATGAGCAGGTGGCCCAGACTGGGGGGAGAGGGAACGTGGATAACAAGACCCTGCCCCTGCCTGGCCCACAGCCCCCCTACATTCCAGGGGCCTCAGCACTGCACAGAGGCCGGGGACTCCTGCCTCGGACGGCAGTGTGGTAGAGGGACAGCTATTTCCAGAAACCATGGTGTCACTCATCTGACGCCCCTCCAAGGGAACAGCCCCTCAAAATGTGACCCAGACCAGTGAGGACCCTCCCTTACTAGGGGCCCCATAGGCAGGATCTCTGAGCCTTGAAGGGGGTAATCAGAGGAATGGCCTCCCAGGACTCAAGCCTGGCTCTGCAAATTTTAACTACAAATCCCAATCTGGTTTCTAAAAAGATGCCCCTGGCGACTTACCCCCTCTTCCTCATCCCAACACTTCTGAATACACCATATTCTCCACAATAGCACAGAAGACCCTGAAAACCTGGGCTTCCCAAGCTGGGGATCCCTGAGCCCCCCACACCACCCAGGCCTATAGGAAATCTGGACCCTTCCACCATAAACTAGAGAAAGCCTGACCAAGGAATTAGAATCAGTGCTGATTCCAACTCACTCCAGGGCACCCCGGGAACTCCAGGCTCCAGCCACAGCCTGAGCCCCTCCCCAGCCCCCAACAGCTATAAGGTTGCCAAACAAAACACAAGACCCTGATTCAGTCTGAACTTCAGATAAACAGAAAAGTTTTTAGTGTAAGTTATGTCCCCAATCCTGCATTATTCCTTGCTTATCTGAAATCCAAAGTTAACTGGGTAGCCCTATTTTTATTAGCCAAATCTGGCAACCCAAAGCAGGTGGTCCTGAAGGAGGGAGACAGGTGGGCACACAAATAGCTCTGGTCAGCCAGGCCTAGCTCCAAACCAAGAGGGTGTTTGGAATGAGAGTTCTGCTCACTGCCTGAGACACAACCCTAACCCCCTCCAGGTCACCCCAGGCCTGTGTATGGACAGAGTACAGCCTCACCCAGCTCCTTCAGCAAATCTAACTCGCCCCAGAGGGAACAAGGGCTCAGGCTCTTGCACTGCTCTCTCACTGGCTGTGGCCCCTCTGCTGTCATCAGCCGTCACCCAGAGCACTGAGACTGAAGTCAAGTATTTCCCTGGGTGAACATTAGGATCACAAAGGGTCCCAGCCAGATACTACTGCAAATGAGGGACTGGAGATCCCAGTAAGGGGACTGGCTCCCCTGGACACCACCTGTTACACTGCTACCAAAGGGGGGACATCTGTCTTCAGGTTTGTCCCCTACAGGGCTCCCACATAACCCAATCCTTTCCACCACTCTGTCCTGCTTATGAATTCCCGCCAGGAATTCCCTTCCAGTCTCCTCCAGGGTTCACGTCTCCTGGGCCCCATGTCCTCCCAGAAGGTCCCTAGCCCTGGGTCCTGGGTCCTGGGTCCTGCTCTGCTCCCCAGAGTTTGTCAATCAACCCTCCAGGTCTTGCTTCTGGGGGCCCCTTGAGGCTTCCACAGACCCATGGAGCTGGGTGCACGTGACTGGCTTGTCCCAGAGAACTTGGCTGTGATATGGAATTATGCCTCCAAATGGCCAAGAGTCCAAGGGCTGAAGGAAGCAGGATGGGTGACATTCAGGGAGCAAAACCCCTGGCTCAGATGTGGGGGAAGACACGGTCTGGGGTGATGGGGAGAGGAAGTCCCAGGGAAATGGAGAGCAGGAAGCTCAGGGAAAAACCCTGGGATTCCTACCATTGTGGGGGACATGCCCCAGAGATGGGACTTGAGGAATAGCAGAGAGTCTGCTTAGCAATGTGGGCCAGGGTTCTGAAGCAGGATGTCATTTATTCATTCCTTCACTGAAGTAGCCATTCGGTGAGTACTGGGTACCAGCCCTGGGGCACCAGGGATTCAAAAGCAAGGCTCTGCTCCTGCCCTGTCCCTTGTGTACCTGGGAAGACAGACATGTAACTTCTGAGGGAGTTCAATGTTGGGACAATGGAAGGACAGGATGTCATGGGGACACAGAGCTAGCATGTTGGCCACCCTGAGGATGGAGAAGGCTTCCAGCCCAAGGATAAGACAGCCAACTAGGTCCTGAAGGAGGAGAGCAAAGATGCAGGTTCTTCAACCCCTACTCCCATCCCAGCCAGGCAGAGCCATTAAAGGAAGCCCCTCATCCCCCGCAGGGGAAGGGTGGGAAGAACCTTCCAGGTAAGGGGAACAGCACGTGCAAAGGCCTTCCAGGAAAACTGCAGCCTTCCAGGATTGATTGAGGAAGCAGATGAGAGCCAGAGGAAATGAACCAGAAACCAGGATGGACCAGGAGATGTGGTCTGCGGTTCCAAGGTCACGCTTAGCCCATGAATGCCCCAAGCCATCACCCACCACGTCACCCTGAGACCTTCGCCTGGGGTGTCGGACAACCGGACCACCACCAGACTGTAGACACCCTTGCTGCTGGAGACAGGCAGGCTGCAAGAACAGCCGCCTCTGAGACCCCTACAATTAGTCTGCCTTTCAGAGCATCAAACACTGGCAACCGTCACCGTGTCAGGCTAGCCTGGCTCTGGGAGACTGCCTTATAGGAACAGATAAAAAGTATTTGTGATCAGCACATTGCAAATAAAAGACCCTTCCTCGAGCTCTAAGAGCAGTCCCCTTAAGTAGGTTAAGCATGCCCCCACAAGGCTGTCTTCAAGACCCAGTTTTGCAGCCTTTGGCCCCAAGCTCCCATG
Organism: Manis javanica; assembly: GCF_040802235.1. Lineage (NCBI taxonomy): Eukaryota > Metazoa > Chordata > Mammalia > Pholidota > Manidae > Manis > Manis javanica. Next base: position 36,540,139 of record NC_133165.1, on the reverse strand, counting down.
TTTTAAATGAGCGGGCCATGAGTGGCTGCATAGTTCCAATCCTTGATTGTTTCCTCCACTGGGGTCCTCTGAGTCAGATCGTGACTTTCTAGGTCACCCTCAGAGCAGGCTGCAGAACGGGGTGCGGTCTTAAGCCCTGCACATCCCAAAAACAGGTTGGGGGTTCCAACACCTGTCATCTTGGGTCCAAGCCTGTCTCTTGGTCCAACAGTCCCTTTTCAGAAGAGGTCAGAGTCCACCTCACACCCTCCTGGGCCCCACACTAGGTGGCTCATCCTGGCCACCTGACTGCCCCCATCCTTGATGGCCCTGTGCCCAGCCCCTCCCCACCAGCAGCCAGCAGCCTCCCAGCCACAGCCACCTCCTGTTCCAAATAAATCGATGGAAGTGCCCTTTCCCTTTGGGAATGACGCTGCTGAAATAAACGGGCTGTTCCGAGGCACCTCCCAAACCCCGAGGCACTGGGCCAGGGCAGAGGAGCGAGCAGTCACTAGCCACAGGGCAACCAAACACTCGGAAGGAGATGATGGCCAGAGGGGGTCACAGCCACATCCAGCCACCCCTTCCTCCTGCGGTGAGCAGTAAGAGAAAGCCCCACAAATGCCCACTCCTCCAGAAGCTGTACGAGTCTGCCCCTCACCCTGCTACCAGGCCCAGGGCAAACCCAGGGCAGCCCCACACCCCACATCACAGGTACCACCCATCTGAGGCCAGGGTCCTCCAGGAGGCAGGCAGGGAGACGCTGACATGCTGAGCTGCTTCACTTGGGCTAAGATGAGGACACAGGAGTCTCCCATCCCAGGTCTCTTCCCGGGAGGCTGGGTCACAGGGCCGGACATGCACAGCTCAAGCCCACTCCATTAGCTGCATGGTCCCCCCTGCCCTGGGCCCAGGCCAGGGCATCATCCCTCTCCTTGGCTGCAGGCCAGGCCTGGAGCCCAGGAGAGGCGACAAGCCGATCATTCCAAGGGACTCAGGCTGGAGGGTGGGCATCAAGCACCCTGTGGCCCCTCCAACGGCCTCCCACCCAACTGCAGGAACTCACAGACCACCCACAGACGGGGCACCCCCAACTTGCTCCTCTTAACGCTTTATGTTCCCCTTTGCCATCCTTTGAGTCTCCTCCCCTCAACCGGAGGTTCAGCTGCCACACTGCTTGGGTCAACCCTGCCCTGAGGGCTCTAACAGAAACCACTGTGCTGGGGCAGTACTCCAGTGTTGGACTCTGCCTGTGCGCGTGGGGGGGGAGGGAGGGGAGCCCGGGTCAGGAGGTGGCCCAGCCCGAGGGAGGCAGAGGTGGGGGGGTGGAGACCCGCGGCCTTCCCAGCCCCCTCTGCTCCCACACTGGCGCCCGCCGCCACGGGCAGCAGAACTGACCTCATTCGCCAACTGCAGCAGCCTGCGGGCACCCGCTGCCCGCCCGGAGCAACCCCCCACCTCCAGAAGGCCAGGGGTGACAGCTCCCGGCCCCTCCTGGCAGGTGGGGGCGGCCGTCCCTCCCCTCCCCCCCGCCCGAATTATAATCCCTGTCACGTGCCTCCCAATGCACCTAAAAGCCGGACCCAGATTCTGTAACACCTTGAGGGGGAGGGGCGGGGGCCACGGGGGTGGGAGGAGAAGGCGAGAAGGGCCTCTGCGCCCGCCCCCCGCAAAACTTTCTCCTACCTTGAAGGATCCCCAAGCGCTCCTGCCAGCGGCGCCCCGGCCCCGGCCCCGGCCCGCGGCCAGGACTCAGCCTCCTGCCGCTGCCTCCTTAATTAATCCGGGAGAATGAGGGAAGGAGAGGCAGAGGGAGGCGCGGGCGGGCGGGCGGCGCGGCGGAGGGGCGGGCGGGGGAGCGCGGGGCGCGGGGCGCGGGGCGGGGAGGGGCCGCGGCGGGGGCTCTCGGGCCGGCCGGGGGGCTGGCGCTCGGCGGCCCCCACCCCCGGCGCGGGCTGCGGCGGAGGGCGGGGCGCGGCGCGGGGCGCGGAGCCGAGAGCGGGAGCGCAGGGAGGCTCTTTGTTCTGTAATCCCAGTAAGATTGCCAGCCATTCGCCCCGGCCCTAATCCCAGCCCCGCGCAACACCACCCTCCATTGGCTGCCATTTACATACGGGATTAGCCCGCTCGGCCCACCCCGCGCCCCGGCCTGGGCACCGCGGGGGGAGCGCCGTGCCCCCGCCCCGCCCCCGGCGCCCCGAGCGCGCGCCGCCCCAGCGCCCGCCGCCAGGGCGGCCTGCGGGAGGGGCGCCAGCGGCCTGGGCGCCCCCTGGCTGCCCGGCAACACCCCTCCGCCTCCCCAGCGCCTTCCCTTCTGGATTGGAGAGCCAGCTCAGAGCGGGGCGCGGGGCGCAGGGCAGAGGGTCAAGGTCACCCAGCGGGCTCGGGGAGGATCCCAGGAGGAGAGTCCAGGGCCCTGCGCGTTGGCTGGGGAAACTGAAGTCCGCTCGCTGGTCACTCCCACCTTGCCTGGGTTATCTTCCCGTGGCCCGTCCTAGGTGCCTCTTTCAGCCTTTGTCCCCTGGGATGGGAAGGAAGGCAGTGACATGCCCAAGGTCACAGCAGACCCAGGTGGACACTCCAGGTCCCATATTGTCTGGGGAGCCCTCCTTCTGATACCCGGACTCAGGCTTCCCCACCACTGCTCCACATCCAGCCAACCTAGGGAATCTGGTAGCACTTCTCCCATTCTTTCCAAATTCATAGATCCTCATCCACCCCAAGGAGTCCCCTGAGCCTGGCCCTAGGCCCCTGGCACACTGGACACAGCTGATAGAGACACACGCCAGGCCATCCCCAACCCCAGGGAACTCCTGGCCCAGATGGACACACCCAAATGGTAGATCAGGAATCTCCTAGGTCCTAGCAAAGCCCAGACAGTCTTACCCCAGCCTCCTGGCCATGCAGTGGGCACTTGGTAAAGGGTAACGTTGGCTGACGAGGTGTCCCCCTGGTGAGCCCACAGCCCATCAGACAGAGCTCCTCCTGGGCAGACCCGGTCCACAGTGCCCAGCCAAGTCTGAGCCCAGAGGGACCCTTGCACCCACTGAATGCCTTGCCCACAAATGGTGTTGGCCAGAGCAGCAGGGACTGGGAATGAGGTCACAGACATTCCCTCTACCCCATGCTTCCCCTTGCTCTCTTGGGGCTACTTGCCAATCCCCCTCATTGCCAGGAGGTCTGGGGATACCTCAGGGCACCCATTTCCCCACCTGCCCTATGCATGCCCTGGTGTGGCAGCAATGGCTGAGGGGAAGAGCACGGATCTGGAGTCTGACTGGGATGTTCAAATCCTGGTTCCCTCTTACCACCATGTGACCTTGGGCAAGGCAGCTCTCCATTTCCCAGTTCTCTGTCTCCATTTTCCCCTTCCCACAGCCTCTCAGTCAACCAGACTGTGGCCGCACAGTGGGTGACAGTGGTGATGGGGACCCTTGTTCAGCATCTATTTGGTGTTGGTCATATTGCATGCATATAAGATCTCTCTCTGTTCTTTACACTAAACTGGTGGCAGGGTGGGTGGGGGGTGTCCTCTTGGCCTTGTTTTACAGTGAAGTGAAGTGACTTTCTTAGGGACATACATCATGTCAGTGATGATGCTGGAACTGGCTCCACAGCCCTGGTTCTGCCCAATGACCTGTGGTCCCGCTGTTACATCTGCATCGGCCCGTGAGGTGTTGGGGGTAAGGCATGGCCTCAGAAGGCCCAGCTAAGGAAACGTGGTCTGAGAAAGGGCTGGCTGGCTGGCCGGCCTGTTGGTTTATGAGCAGAATGCTTCCTGCACTCCCTAGTCCTGGCAGAGTGCCAGATGAGGCTAAAAGAGCTGAGTCCTGGTAGTGGGGGAGTACTGGGATGTGTGCTCAGTACTGCCCTCTGCAGGCGGAATCCAGAGCAGCAATAATACAGGTGGAGGGCTGGGGATGAAGGCTACCTTCCAGCCTTTGGGCTGCTCTGCCAATCCAGAAGAGCCAGTCTGACCCCAGCCACGCCCAGGCAGAGACTGGGGGCAATGCGGTCCAGCAAAAGGCCTTGGCATCTTATGTCCAGGCCCTACTCAGCTGGGTATGAACGGCGCATGATGCCTGGCATCACGTTTACTGGCTGTGTATGCTAGGCCAAGTGGATTGGTCTCCCTGGACCTCAGCTTCCTCATCTGTAAAATGGAGCCAAGATAGTCCTTTCTTCATAAGACTGCTGTGAGGATTCAGTGACACTGATACAGGAAAAATGCTTAGTGTAGTACCTGGCACATAATATAGATGCTTGATAAGAGGTAGGTCTGAATTTATTTATTGGCTTCATCTAGGGGCCAAGTCAGATTCAGAGTCTGCTTGAACTGCTCTTCCTGATGAGGTGGAAATTCTAAAGACAAGGTCATAGGCATTCCATTTTTGTCAAGTTCAATTCATTCTGAGAAGGGCAGCAGCGGCTCCCTCAGCTGAGAGGGGAATTGGGTTGAGAAGTCCTTGCCAGTGGCTGCTTCCCACCTACAGGAACCTCTCGGGGCTCTATGAAGCACATTTGCACTGGCCCTGCCTCATCCTCCCCAGGGCCTGGCTGGGTCCGCCCTACTATGCAGATGTGGAAACTGAGGCTCCATTAACAACCTCAGAGCCACAGGGCTCTTCCCCTTACAGAGCCCTTTCCGTGCCCTCATTCACTTCACCTTCCTGACAACCCCTGTTTCACAGGTGGGGATGGAGGACGCCAGGTCATCTGCAGAAGTGAGTGTGCACCTGTGCATCCTGTATCCCCATCAGCTCAGGATCTCCCGGGCAGATCTCATCTCTCCCTTCTGGCCCAGTGCGTGAGCTCCAGGGTCTCTGACCCACAGAGTGGCCACCAGAGAGAATGCCCATAGGCCCTCAGGCCCCTGCTCCCCTGGAGTTTGGGCCCAGCCCTGGGTCCCTGACCTCAGTCCTGCATTATTTCCTTTCTCACAATTCTGGGCCACTTCTCCTGGCTCCTTGTTCCTTGCTCCTTGAGACTCCACGGGGGCCAGGAAGTACAGGTAGAGGGACAGCCCGGCCATTCCCAACAAGGTAACCCCTTTCTGAACGTTGGAGCAAGCCCAGAGGGAGCCTGGGGCTGGGGTGTCCCGGATGTGACCACAAGAACCAAAGTGAACGCAGTGCCCTTATCTTGCAGGTAGGCAGCCTGGGGTACCAAGGGGGGCAGGACTGACCCACAGCTGCCCAGCAGGGAATGGCAGGGGTGGACCCCAGGTCTCCCCATCTCCTCCACCCCACCCCAGTGCCACTCCTTTTTGTCAGTCTCTGGGTCATTCCTTGGATTTTCAGGAAATGATTTGATCTGATAATTAGTATTTATCCTGTAAAAACAAGACTTGAGTGGCTCTGGAAGCAACCAACAACATATCTCCTGCCCCATCGTGGAAGTCAAAGGGAAAATAGGATTTGATGTATGAAAATAAGCTTTCAAGGCAGCAAGCAAGGACCCATAAAACAAGGGCAGACAAGGTGTGCATAGAATCTGTAGCTGCGATGTTAAATGTTGCCCCTACCAGCCAGGATCCGCAGGTGAGATGGGGGCTATGAGGGGGCAAAGGGTAGGTGATGGGCTTGCCTGGGGACCCCCTGAGTTTGACCCAAATCTCCACCGCACCCCCACCCCCAGAAGGGCCATCCTTCAGGCCTCCAGCGTCTCCTTCATTCCCTGTCTGGGCCCTGTCCTCCTGCATCTTTGTTGCCATGGCTTGTCCAGGCTGCTAAGGACCCCCCAACGTAAAACGCTGGTTCTGGGATTTCAGGCACCCTAACAAGCTGGGGCAGGGACAACCTGGAAGCAAGAAGGTCTTCCATTAGGACCGGGGCAATGCAGCCCAGCCTCCCAGGGCCGGGGTTGGGCCCTGGTGAGTAGTTAAGGGCAGCATGGCCAACAGGGATAGGATGCGAGCCACAAATGCAGAGCACAGAGGAAATTTTTAGTTTCCTAGGAGCCATGTTAAAAAAGTGAAGCAGGTGAAATAAATTTTAATAACATTTTATTTAACCCAACATACCCAAATTGTGTTCATTTCAACATGTAGTAACTTTTTTTTAAATTGAGACATCTTATATTCTTTTTCTTGCACTGTCTTGAAAATCTAGTGTCTATTTTACAGTTACAACACATCTCAGTTTGGATGAGATCGACTTTACTATGTGACTAGTGGCCATATATTGGGTAATGCAGGTTCAAGGGGTAATTTTCCAACCCTTTTCAAGCCATAGACCTTTTTTCCGAGTAAACTTTAGCATAGATACTCTTTAGCATAGATACGGGAGAAGAATGGTGCTGCTCCGGATAGGTGCAGGGATGGGGGTCCTAGGGCTGCTCTCTCCAGTCCCTTCATCCCCTAGTTCCTCTGAGAGGCCTCTATAGGCCCCCTACCTCCACTTCCCACCCCTCCTTTGCCTGCCCCAGAGAGCAACCATTAATAACTAACTGTTAATAACTAACATTTATTGGATACTTACTGCAAGCCAGGCATGGTGCTAAACATCTTACATTGTGCCCATTCTCTGGAAGACAGAGGCTCAGAGAGATGCCTGAGGGTACACAGTTAACTTCAGAAGTCCAGCACCCCACCCAGAGTGGAGCAAAGTCACTGCCCCTTGCATCATCCCCCAGGAAGGGCCCCTGCTCCTCTCACCTGGGCCCAGCACCCCCAACCCCAGTGGGACCCAGCAGGTTCGGTTGTCCAGCAGGCAACAGGCAGCTGTTCTGCTAAGCAAATCTAATTGTAAACGGGTGAATGTTTAGAACAACTTCAGGGCCAGAAAAGGAAATATGAGGGGAAAGCCCTTCAAAGCAACTTCCCCAGATGCCATCAGAAAAAGCTAAGTTCAGTTAGAAAGATTGAGGAGGACATGGTCTCTGAACGTCTCAGTGGAGGGTTGGGGGCAGAGGGGTTGCTGAGCAGGCAGACACCCCCTCCCTGCCAGAAGCCCACTGAGTACAGCAAGAAACAGGGACTCAGCTGCATCGCCCTGGGGCGGTTTCTTCTTTCCCAGCCTCAGTTTCCTTATCTGCGGTGGGGTTTCTCGCATGCCCAAGGCCTATGGTGAGTACAGCCCCAGCCCTGCACTTGGCACGGGGCAGGGACCAGATGTGACAGGGCCAGACCTGGGGCATCATGTGGGAGCATCTTCCATCTCAGCTACTGACTTTGGGGGTCCTGGGCCTCCGTTTCCTCATCTGTGTGCTTGTTAAAAATGTAGGTCCACCCCGCCCCAGGAGATGTGTTGGCTCAGACACTGGGGGCAGAGGACGGGCAGAGAAGCCCAGGACTTTTTTTTTCTTTTTTGAGAACACAGTTCCCAGGTCTTTCTAATACCCATTCAAGCCTGGGAGCTGTTCAGACTCTGGCCTCTTGGCTCAACCTCACTCGGCCATGCTGTCCCTGCCCACAGCCACATCCCTTGTGCCACGGGGTACTCAATGCTGCTCCTCTGCCACAGGCCTGGCATGTGTCTGCATCAGACCAGCCCTGAGATGGAAGGACCCCAGTTCCACACCAAAGTGCCCTCTCTCTGTGGTGTCACGGAGATGCAAACCCCGGCCCTGGCAGCTCTGGGGCCCCGGGCACTGGAGCCAGAGAGGCATCCAACCCAGCCTGAGGCCCTGCCCCTCTGGGCCCCTGGGGAATGGTGAACCAACTCCTCTCCCGTCCCCGGATTGTCTGGCAATCCACGGCCCTGCTGTACCCTCCTCACCCCCAGGAGAAGACTTATCACCCAGGGTCTCCCTTTCTCCCCCACCAGCCTTTCCTACCCACCTCCCCAAGGAGGGGTCTGGCCTAGGCCTTGGAACCAAGGTTTTGCTTTTGCATCAAGTGGAAAGCAGGCCTTCACATGGGGTCTTTGCACCCACAGTCCTAAGCCCATTGCCCTGCCTACCACTGCCAGGTCAGCTTCTCCTCCAGATTTTAGCCCTCCTGTCCACACTGCCTGCACCACCACCTGACCATGGCTCCCAGAGCCACTCAGGGCTCTGAGCACTCTGCCTGGTCCAAATTTTACATGGGGTGAGTGACTTTGATCCCCATCTGACTAAGCTCACAGGAGGGCAGAGGCGGGGCAGGGTTCCTCACGCACCTCAGCGGCACCCAGCCTGCCACACAGTAGAGCTCTGCACACATCTGCTGAATGAATGAATGAATGAATGAATGAATGAATGAATGAATGAAAAACGGGCTTCATCTGTTTGTTGTCAGCTGACTTATTGATTTCTTATTTTCCGTCTCTTTAGGTTGCTCTCGCCAGCAAAATGTGCGTGTGGGTCTGTTCCTGTGTCCCTGTTTCCGCACTGGCCTCTGACCCCCTTCTTGCAGATTTAATCAGTGTCTGGCTCCAGCCGCCTCTCCGATTCCCTGTCTCTGTCTCAGTCAGCTGTCTTTCCTGGGATGCTCTGCCGCAGGGCGCTCTCTGAGCCTTTCTCTCTCCCAGTTACTGTGGGTCATCTCTCTCTGTCTCTGGGTCTCTGTGTTTCTGTCTCTCTCTGTGTCTGGGGGGTCTTTGTCTCCCGTGCTCTCTGCGTCTCTCTCTCCCCACGCCTGTCTTGGTCGTCCTCACTCGGCCTCCTCCTCCCCTGGAATCTGTCAGAATAGAGGCGTGTGATTGAGTTGGGGCCGTCTCCGTGGCTGCAGCTGTGGAGTAACTGAAAGATCAATTTGGAACGACTGCCTCTGTAATAATTGTGCCTTAATAGTGTCTGTGAGGCAGAATGAGACTTGGTGTGAGGTGGCCAGGACAGCCCTGGGACCCTGGTGGGAAAAGGGCCACCTGGAGCTATCACCTCTGTGGGCCAGGCTCTGGAGGGGACACGTGGACAGAAACAGGAGGGGAGTGGGAGTGAATGAGTGGGAAGGGAGGCCAGGCTCACCCCCATGCCCTCCCAGAGGTGGCCCTGCCCCCACTCCTACCCGCTGTGCCCCGCTTGTTTATAATTTATGCTTATGATTGAAATTATCAGCTATAATGATAACGTAATTATAATTGCCAAGCTGCCTGGCTCAGTTGCAGCACTCTTGGTAAATATTATGATAGGGAGTAGCATGAGGTCACTGCCTCCCAGAACTTGAGGGAGCTCTCCTACCCACCCCTCTCCAGAGAACTCGCCACCCCAACATTTCCTCACCCATTTTAACACCCAACAGTCCTCCCCGTGTCCAATGTGAGTCATTCCTGCCTTAGGCTCAGCAATAAGCATTGAGAAGCCTGCAGGGTGTGGGGGCATGCCATCTGTCTGTCACCCCACCAGCAGAGGGCACTCCGGGGCTGTGGGGTAACTTCCTCTGGGGAGGTGAGGTAAGGCAAGCCAGAAAGGATGGTCCTTCCATACCCAAGTTGGGTTTGACTGGTGACTGAGTCCCAAAGGAATTCAGAGGTGGCCTGAGGGCTCTTGGCAAGGGGCTAAAGGGCAGGACAGGGCCACAGCCCCAGGCATGGTCCTTGGGGAACAGGGGACATTGCTAGCATCCTAAGGCCTCCCTTTCTACAGGAGAAGCAAGGAACAAGGACTGTAACAATTAGTGTTGGATGTACAATTAGCCCCTAAGAGAGCACACAGACAATCCGAGGTTGGGAAAGAGGTGCTCCTGCGGCCGCCCCAAGGCCCCACACTGAGCTGAGCAGGCTCCATCGCAGAGGAACCGGGCCCCCGGTCAGCCCGCATCCTCCAGCAGCCTGGTGTTAGCTCAGCCTCGGCTCTCTTCACCTGTTGGTGCCAGTAAGTAAGCCCGTGTGTAGCAAAGGCTGGTGGACTCTGGGCGTCAGAGTGGATGCCCGAGCAAGGACAGCGATGCCCAAGGAGAGGGCAGAGGCAGCAAGGATGGGGCCAGCTCTCCACGGGCCGCCTGTGGCTAGGAGAGGTGCAGTTGACCCCATTTGACTGGGGGGCTGAAGTGCAGAAAGACCCCAAACTCGCAGAGCAGCAAGTGGCAGGGCAGGATTTGCCCTGGGCCCATATGGTGACTGGGAGCCTTGTGGGGGAAGACGGAGCCTCGTGGCCCCTGTCCCCATGTGCTGCCTTGTTCATAAGCCCGACATTCCTCCAGGGGCAAACAAGCAGAAGGAGCATTTCAGATACACTTCCCTGCTCTGAAAATAAATCAGTGAGCAGAAAATGCGGTGCACTCGGAGGCGGTGTGCCCAGGCTCCTCTGAGCCCCAGGAAAGCCACAGGTGGCCTACTTCTGTCCCCTCACCTGGGGCCCCTGGATGGCGGAGCCTGAGACCATGAGCTTGGCAAGCTGAGTGTGGGCTGGTTTCACCCCCCACCTGTCCCCTCAGCACAAGCTGCCTAAGCACTAAGGCCTCGCCTGGCAGGCTCCCCAGGGTGAGTGCTGGGACCCACTGAGATCTCAGACCGGAAGTGTCCGAGTGACTGTTCACTTTGGGGCAGGGAGCTCGGAGTTGCTGTACTGCTGCAGGCAAGTCGCTTCCCCTCTCTGAGCCTCAGTTTTTTCATTTGTAAAACGAGCAGTTATCTAACCCAATGAATTTCCCTCAGCTTCATCCTAAGTGGTGTCTAAAGGGGGCCATCTAAGCCAGAACCAAAGGGACCCAAGAGATAAGGAGGAAGAGGTTATTCAGCCCTGTGGTTAACAGGGGAAACCCCATCTCTGCCCCTTGCCAGCTGTGTGGCTTTGGGCAAATAACCTCACCTCTCTGTGCATTGATGACCTCACTGATCAAATGGAGCTTGCCCACCTTGAGGAGGTGCCATGGGAACTCAATGGGTCCTTGTGCACCAAATGGTCAGAACTGGGCGTGGCACATGTAAGGCTCCGTGGCCTTTGCTGTGTGTGTCCCCACTACCCAGCCTCAGCCCCAGTCCTCGGCAGCCCAAGGGGCCCTGGTGGGGAGGCAGGCTGGGCAACTGAGAGGACAGACACACCAGGCATCAAGACTTGCTGCTCCTGGCCTCTGGGTGGGCAGGCGAGCCGGGGCTGAAGGCCAGGCCGTGCTGAGCTCACCAGGGTGCAGTGTTTCAGGGCTGCATCCAGGTCAGCTCATCATGCTTAGCACCCCAGCACGGCATCTGCCCAGAGCAGAGCCACTTTCTAATTTGCTCAGAGGCCACCAGGTCTAGGCCACCAGGCCCCTGCCTGCTGGGACCTCCTTAGAGGTCTGTGTCATCTGCCCAATGTCCTGAAGAAGCTCAGAGGTGTGTGTTCATTGAATGAGGGGTGGGTGGGCCTGTCTGGGGCCTGGCCTGGGGGCACTGGGGCCCCATCCCTGAGGCACAGCTACCCTCATCTTGTGGTGGCTATTCTGGGGCTGAGGCTGAAGTTCTCCTGCAGCTGCTGCTCAGGGGACACACGTACCAGGGCCAGCCAGGCACGCAGAGAACCCTGAGGCTCTGAGATGGATGGCCACTGGGTATACTTGAAGTCCCCTTGTCTGCCTGCCCATCTTCCACTCACCTCTCTAGGCCCAGCTCTTTTTATGTCACTGCCTCCAGGAAGGAATCCCTGATTTCAGGCTGGTCAGCTACCTGTCTGGGCCCCCTCAGGCCCACAGCACACTGCCCTTGCTCATTTGGGTCTGTAGAGAATTGGATAAAGAAGAAAATGAAAACGACACAAGACACACTTCTCTTCCTGCCCAGGCCCTCAATTGTTCAGACCCAGGATGGGGGCCTGCTGTGGAATTGTAGAATGAAAATGGGGGGCTTACTGTTCAAAAAGTAGGAAAAATGTGTCCTTAAAGGTACTAACATACAAAACATGATCTCTTCTCCCATAGTCTCTCTTTCAACTTATACGGTTTTCTTAAAAGTTTGCTATTTAGTGTCCTTCTAAGTAAAGAAAAATTAAAATGTAAAATTATTAGCATGTTGCCATTTTGTTCTTAACCATGTGTTCCTCTTTATGTTGTCCAACTGCACATATAAGAGCATTTAATTTCAGTATGGAATCACCATATTTATACAATTGATACGTGCACATAAATTTCATTCTTACACCAACAGTAGAAACATTGCCCCAAACCCACCTGTGTATGTTTCATTTTGGATACGCATGCATTAAGCCAGCCCCCTCTGCCTTCTGCCTATCATGTAGAAAGAAGGACTGAAGGGAAAAGAGGCTGTGAGTTGCCCTGTCTCTACCTTTCCTTCTATGTCATCATTTTGGCTAATGCAGGGAAGCACCAGGTGAGAAAGGGTGTGTCAGGGTTCCCTGGTCCCTCGTGACTCTGCCACTGCCCATCTTGTCTTCTTTTTGCATTCTGCACAAGTTCTGGTTTGAACAGAGGCAAGGTTGTCGGCAGCCCTTGATACGCAATGCTCGCCTTACACTTGCTTTGAGCCTTGCTGAGCCTCTGCCCCCCATGAGGCTCCCAGGATTCCGTGCCCATGGGCACTGCCAATGCTGTATGCTAACTGGGCAGCATGGAGATGGACCCATATTCCAAGTGGCCCCTCAGTATTTTTTCTCATGCTCATTGTTCTGTGGATTTCACTTACAACACACATGCAAAGCAAAATCATTAAGAACTTCAGGATGGCCACAGGGGAGGAGCATTTACCCAAGTGGGGAGCCTTTCTGAGCGCAGGGCCCTGTGTGGCCCAGGAAGTGGGCCCTGCCAGGCCGACACGGTTTGCTCCTCTGCCTGTTGGCACACCTTTAGTGCCCATGTTCAGGGATGGTTCCTTTTAGTGACCAAAGGAGCCTGCCAGAGCCCTAGAAGCCCCACCCAGGCCCATCTGGACACCCCAGGGCCAGTCAAGGCCATTATCCCTGCATGGCCTTCCTGGGGAATGGGCAAACTTCTGCTTCAGGAGCCCATTGACTGCCCACCTCTGCTCTTCCTCCCACCCAGAAACCAGAGGCCCACCCCTCAGCCCCGCTGCTCCTGAGCTGCGCAGCCTTGGGCAGGGCCTGCCCCTCACAGAGTCTCAGTTTCCCTGGGGTGACAGAGGCACGGCTGTGGGCTGCCTGACCTGCTCCGGGAGCTTGCCATCAGCCAGGCCAGGGGAGCAGTTGTCCTCCCTTGCCCACCTCTTTGTCACACTCAGGAACATCTTAGGAAATAGTGTCCACGGTCATGCAGCCTGGTCGCCTTCCTGGAGTCGGGGGTGTTCATCCCAAAGTACACCGGTTTCCCACCCAGCTGGAGTTTCCGCTGACACAGCTGTATTTTCAGCACTGGCCTTGTGCTTGTATTTAGGTCAGGCCTATTTTAATTCTGCTGGGACTAGCGCTGGGTTGAGACCGCCTTCCAGGGCTGACACAGAGAAGTACTAGGCTTGTTCAGCCCAGCTGGGCTGCTGAAGGGAGGTGGCAGAGGGAGGTGTGGGGAGGCAGGAAGGGGCAGGCGGCCCTGGTCCCCAAAGCCTGGCACATCTGGGGCCCCTTTACCTTGTCCCTTCCTGGCAGGGACCCCAACACTCACACTTAGCTGGTGAGGCAGGGAAAGAATCCTGGACTGAGCATCAGGGGACATGGTTTATGTCCCACAAACATGGAGTACGATTTTGGTAAGTGATGCTATCTCCTCCCTCAGTTTCCATACCTGTGCCATGACAGGCTACTTCGGTCATGCTAGACAGCACTTCCAGCTCCTTGTGTCCCTGTGGTTCAGAGTCCAGCTGGTGCTCCAGGGCAGTCCCCTGTAGCTGTGTGACCCTGTCAAGTTACAAAACTTCTCTGTGTCTGGCTGTCCCCAGCTGCAACATGGGGATAAAAATGGGGCCCATCTCAGGCTGCTGGGAATGAGATGACAGAGGAGCATACAGGCAGTCACGCGGTCCTGCCTGGAACTTGGTGACGGCTCAGTAGGAGGTAACAGTGGGTTATTTCCAGCCCCAGCCATCCACCGAAGGTGCCCCTCACCTCACCAGCCCACATCAGTCCAGGCCCAGCCGGGGAGGCCCGGTGCTCACTGACATTCTGACCACCAGGATCCATACCCGGCCAGAGTGAACCTAACCTGCATCTCTCACCAGATCTGGTAATTAATACCCTTGACGGTTTTTATTGGAATGAAGCAGGACCTGCACGTGACTTGCTTTTTCATTAATAACCAGCCTCCCTCCTCGCGCCCCTCCCCTCCTGTCGCTGTCCTTGAGGACAGGCTCGGGTGCTGAACTGAGAGTCCCTGAGGCCGGTTCAGCCAGCTCCGGGGGGGAGAGGCCCACACGGGGCCAGGGAGGCAGGTCCATGGTGCTTCCCCTGCAGGCAGACGCCCCCAGCAGTCTCTGTGCTGGACGGCTCAGGGGATGCACCAGGGGGCCCCAACCTCGGGGGCTTGTAGCCCCACAGACACATCAGCCCCAAGGGCAGGTGCTACAGGAGGAGTCTCTGGAAGAGCAGAGCCAGACACAACCAGCTTGGCCTGGAGGTGCTGGGAAGGTGCCTTTGAGCTGATGCTTGAGCGATGACGTAGCTCTCCTGCTGGAAAGGAGGCACCGGCTGTTCCAGGCAGAAGGAGTGGCCCTTGCAAGGCTCAGAGTCTGGGAGAGGCCTGGCCAATCAGAATGGAGCTTCCCTTGGCTGGAGCACTGGACAGTGCTGGGCATGTGGCAGGAGATGAGGCCAAGGGACCAGGCAGGACGGGCCATGAGTGCAGGGCTGAGGCCTGGCTTTATCTTGAGGACAACAGGCAGCCTCAGCAGGTTATATACAGAAGAGTGACATGGTCAGATCTGATTTTTAGATCATCACATGGGTCCGGTGCATGAAAGGGGCTAATGGGGGGCAGGAGGACAGGAGCAGGGTTGCAACTGGGGTCTTGGAGCTGTTAGAGTGGTGGTGGGGCACCAGGAGCCCAGGAGCCATGACCTTCTCAATGCACAGGGCCTGGCAGCCTCCCCCCAGTCCCAAACTTATCTCCTTCCTCTGCTGCTTTTCACATAGCAATCTTGTTGAGATTCAAATGAGCATCTCCAATCTGGGCTCCTTTGCATAATTTCCCTCAATTAACATTTCCAAGGTGCCAAAGATGACTGCACACATCCCTCCCCAAGCGGCCACCCCCTCACTCCGGGGGAGACCGCATTTCAGCTTCACTCCCAATGTGCTGAGCGGAGTCCCCGTCAGGGACGTACTGAGCCTGCCTGAATGTGCTCAGGCAGGCCCTTGGCCTCTGTGGGTCTCAGTTTCCGCATTTGCGAGATGAGGGGCTGGGTGGCATGATTCCTAAGAAGCATTGCCCACTCCAGGCTCAAAACCGCAGAGTCGCCTTTCCTTCTGGCAAACTTGGGAGGGTGACAGGATGATGCACCCATTTAACAGATGAGGAAGCAGACCCAGAGAAGGGGAGGGATTTGCTGTGGTCACTTGGGGCTTCTGTGGTGGCATGAGACCCAGTGCTTCCCTCTCCACCCATAGGGCCGCCTGAGCTCTATGGGCTTCAGGGCAGGTGGGGAGAGCAGAGCCTCACAGGACAATGATGGAGGGGAAAGTGAGGCGAGCCAGGGTCACAGGCCCTGAGGGCCACAGCAGCCAGGAAACCCTTTTTGCTCCCCAGGTCTCAGCCCTACTTGCCTCCTTTAAGAAAGCTTCTGAGATCTCTTGCTTCTCTGAGTTACGTTATCCCTTTCTGTCCACATTGCCCGTTGTTGCCCAATCCTCTCATGACCCTTCTCCTAGGATGCTCTGGTGTCCTGGCTAGACTGTGGCTTCACTGAGGGCGGGGATGGAATCCCCTTCCTTACAGGCCTTCCTGCTTCCTAGTTCCACATACGGCTTAGCACGGGCCTGGGCACACAGGACTGACTGCCCCCAAATGCCTCCATTTCCAGCATGTGGCAGGAGACACATGTGGTTGAGGTCCTGGCCACTCTCTCCTTGGCTAGATCAGATGCTCCTGCAGGGGGCCTAGAGAGTCCAGGAGAATTTTATGGAGCATCTGTCACATGCAGGGCACAGTGATAGACCTTGGAACCCACGGGGGAGGCAGATCTGAGCATCTGCATCTTCTCAGAGCCCAAGCTTAGGTGGGGAGACAGACACATCTAGGAATAAATACCAGTTAATCAGAGAGAGAAGGAGAGAGAGAGAAGACAGAGGCTCTAGTTTCTGAGCAGGACATCAGTGATGCGAGGAGTGAGGACAGACTAGTGGGAGAAAAAGGCCTGAGCACAGCGCAGGGGACAGCGCAGGAAAGGTCCAGCGTGATCCAACCGCAGGAAGGAAGGCACGAAAGGGAAGCAGCAGGCCTGTCAGGAACGGGCCCTTCTGTGGGGGACTGGAACCCTCACAGTCATGTCGGAGGGGACGTGGCACTGCTTGTGGTACTTCTACCCACGTGGCTGAGGCTGTTGGTGTCCTTGTTGTATGCCCTCAGACCACCTGCAGTCACCACCAGCAGCTTCCTATGACTCGCCTGAGGTTGACGTCTGGTTCCAGGTGAGTGCCTGAATGCCCAGAGAAGGACCCTCACCCACTGAGGTGCAGGAGCTGGTGACTGAGCCCCCAGCTGACCCCACTTGGTGGGACAATCCAGGGGCACATTCTCCCCAGCTCTCAGAGCGTCCCCAGCAAGACTGAGTCCCAAAGGTCACCTGCTCACTAACGCATTCATCATTGGCTTTCTCCACTGTCCCACCCATCACAGGCATCCTGGGGCCACCTTCCAATCCCTCACACCCATATCCTTGGGGAATCTGAGTGAGGACAGCCAGAATGTCCTGTTTCTCTGGGATCAACTCTTTGGGAAGGAGAACAAGCATCATAGACAAGGTGGTAGAAGCAGTCTGAGGGTGGAGTTTCAGATGCCGCAGGGAAGAGGGGTGACTTCAAGGTTGAGACACCCTTGAAGTAAGGGTCTGTGTGAAATCCTTTCATTTACTCAGTTATTTGGACTGCACTTTGTTTCAGAGAGGATTTAAAGCCACTTGTAACCACAGGAATGTAACACTCATGGAAGTTAGGGTCATCCTGTGCCTTATTAAGTGACCTTGTCCCAATGTAGGGGCTTAGTCCTTAAAGTCACTTCAGGCCCCAGCTGTGTACTTTGGGCTCAGTATCACCACTGATGGTTTATCTGGAACCCCCCACCCAGAACAAAACCATGCTTTCTGGTCTCTTTTGGGTGCATGATAATAAGTTTCATGTACTGGGTTTTTAATCTTTTTCTTGGTGATTGGTAGGAATTCTTTATATATGATAGATCCCAACCCTTTGCCAGCCATATGCTCTGCTAATCTTTTCCCAAACTAGGATTTGTTTTTCATTTTGTTTCCAATATTTATTAAAATTATTTAATTATTTTATTTTTATTTATTAAATAAATATATATATATATTTTAAGTTTTAGTCTTTAATTTAGTCACACCTGTCAATATTTTCCATGTTTGTGCTTATTGCATCTTCAGAAAAACTTCTGATGGCTGATTCTGTTGGTAGTCTCCAATATCCATTCTATTTTTCTTCCTGAGTAAAGCATTCCAGTTTTTAGCTGGACATATTGCCAACTGCTAAAAGACTATAATCCCGGTCTCCTTCCCAGTTTGGGGTGGCTGTTAGACTGACATCCGGCCAATGAAACGGGGATGAAAGTGTTTTGTGGGACTTCTAGGACATTTCCCTTCTTCACTGTTCTTATTCTACCATCTAGAAGGTAAATGTGATGGTTGGAGCTCCAGCAGTTATCTTGGACTATGAGGTGACCTCCCTCCATGTGGAAGTAACATACTGAGTACAGAAGGGCAGAAAGTTAGAAGCCTAATTCTTGATATCACTGTGCATCAGTCATAGCAGTTTCTCTGGTTTTGTTTTGTTGCCTGCATCTGGAGTGGTGATACCTGAGATAGAAGTGATCATAAATAAGAGCTTATGTAAGCCACGTATTGCTTGGGGTTTTTCTAGTCTATTACACTATCCTATCCTACATTTTCTTTTCAAAGTTTCACATCTTTACTTTTCAAATGTAGTTCTTTAATTCATCTGGGGTTGGTTTTTGCTTATGTGGGAGGTGGGAATCTAATTTTATTCTTTTTCCATATGGATAGCTAATTGTCCTAGCATCATCTATTAAGTAGTCCAAAACAGAATATAAGGTATTTTGAAATAGATTTAGTAAAAGTTGCTTAAGACCTTCACAGATAACATTGTAAAACTAACTTAAGGATGTAAAATTTAAAAACACTTAGATAAATGGATATCTAGCATGCTTACAGGTGGGAAGGTAATTCTCCCCTGAATTCATCTATTAATTCAGTGCCACCCCACCAAATATTGAAGTGGGGTTTTATATGCCAAGACAAAACAAAACAAAAGTGAGCTAGAAAATTAGGGAAAATAAGAGCAGGAAAATAAGTCAAAGCCAGAGGGGAGGGCTCAGTAGTGTCAGGGGTGTGCCACACATTTCCCTTTGAAATCTTTGGCAACTGGTACAAAGAAGGAAACATGATCCGTTTTTATCTAAAAGATAAAAGCACAGCATTATCAGGTAATTGCAGTGTTTTCTGGAAATGGAGGGATTGGGGGTGATGGCTAAGGGGCACGGGGCTCCTTCTTTGGGGTGAGAAAAATGTTTTTTTTGTATTGAAGTATCATTGATATACAATCTTATGTTGGTTTCAAATGTACAACACAGTGGTTTAACAGGTTATCCATATTATTAAATCCTGGGGTTAAGGAAATGTTTTAAAATTGACTGTGGAGATGGTCACATAACTTAGTGACTATCGCACTTTAAACAGGTGAATTGTCTGGTATGTGATTTTATCTCAAGCAGCCTGTTAAAAAATGAAAAGGGAACCAAGCGGGACACACAGTAGGGCATCCGCTTTGCAAGTGTGAGCCGGGTGGCTTCCTGGCACACCATCTAGGATCACATGGCAGAAGTCAGGCTCAGGAGCTCTGCGGGGGACGTGCTCCAATGGCTGGCACCTGCCAGTCTGGAGAAGCCTGGAGCATTTCCCAGCGCCGACCCAGGAGGGTGGCCAGAGCCCTCTGCTGGCGACAGTTAGCAGGCAGGCTGGACCCTGACCAGGACAAAGCCACATCCTCAGCCCGCAGGAGAATGCCTCCTTTTTGTTCTTAAAAAAACGTTTGATTGAGATATTACATGCAAGAAAGGCACAGAAATCCTAATCCTAAGTGAAAGCACAGAAGGTTTCTTTCTATTTTGCATGGTGGATTTCATGAACAGAACGCTTGCATGTGACCGGCACCCGGGTAAGGCAATAGAAGACACCGGGTCCCCATAAGTCCCCACATACCTCCTGCTAGTCATCACCCTGGGGGAAAACTACCCTGGCTCCCAACAGCGGGGTTCACTGCTGCCTGTCTGGGTCCGTACACACATGCGGTTCTGCAGTCTGTACTTCTTTGTCGGGCGTCTTGCACGATAACAAATCGACCACGCTCCTCTCTCTCTATTAAACTGTCTGCTACTTTTCTGTTCTTTACAGCTGGCGGGCAGGACTGGGAAGGAGATAAAACAAGCCTGAAGCTTGCACATTCATCCCTCGGGCTCCTGGGGGCTGTTACTGGTCTCGGTGGCAAAGTGCCGGGGTGGGCCTCTGGCTGCCGGCCTGAGTCAGGAGCCCATGTGTAAAGCAATGGTAGGGGATGACCCCAAAGATGGTCCCTTTTGGGGATAAACTCTTAAGAGCCAGCTGCTCCTTGACCTGCAGCCCATTACAGGAGGATCCCGCATGGCACTATGTGAACAGCACCCCCTGGAGTTGTGTAACATGGTGGCCCAGTTGTCACACAACCTTTTGGAGAGCAGGACTGGACTGTTCTCCACGTCAGGGCTACCTGGTGCAAAGCAGTCCCATGGCCCTGGTGTAGACCCTCTCCTGTCCTCCCTCGTGTCAGAGATGAGGACTCCGGCATCAGGTCAGACCAGGCGCCCCATCGGAGGAAGCCCTGGCCCAGCCCCCCTCCAGGGTGTGGCACACTCCTGGCATAGTCTGCCCTGACGCCAAGGGCTGTGGGTGTCAAAGACCACAGATCCCAACATACGCAGGCCCTCAGAGAAAGGCTGGGTGGCATGAGAGTCTAGGCGACCATGTGCTTCAGTAAATCAAGGGTGACGCTTGCACCGAGGGGCTCATAGTTTCTCAAATCCCTTGGAATGAGGATTGGGAAAAGGTGCTGTAAAAGAGCAGGGAGATACACTGGGTAGCCTGAGGGCTCCTGCGGGCACAGCAGGGGATGCATCTCGCCTAAATGGAGAGAGCGCTGTGGCCTCCCGGAGTCAAGTGGAGGTAGGAGCCAGGAGACCAGGAAGCAGTTGGCAAGACTCGGCCAGGTGGCCTGGGTTTGCCCTCCCTCCTGCCACTCAGGAGCCGTGGGACCTCCAGCCCATGCTTACCTCCTTGTGGGGGGGCTCACTGGCTCAGCTGTAACACAGGATTGACCACAGCCACAGAACCCCGGTTACATGGCATTTGTGAGATGTGAACACCTGAAAGGTTAAGAAGAAGTAATCAGTGAGAAAAATAAGAATTTTAAACTGAGGAAATCAAAAGTCAGCAAAAACTTGCAATCATGAACTGTTTTTGATAATGAAAACATTTTAAGATGAAAGAAATAAAAGACTGGGGCTAATGAGATGGAAACTTTAAAATTAATGTGAGGGCTAAAATGTAATAGAAAGTTAAAAACAGCAAATATAAAAGTAGAATGAAAAATCAGGAAGTTGGGCTTAAAAGTTACTCTTAATAACAAGAGACAACAGTTAACAGGTTTAAAACAATGGAAAAATAAAGTGAAAATGTATGTAATTTAAGATTTAAGATCAAAGCCTAAAGTCTGAGATTAAAAGACTAAACACAAGAAAGTTAAAGAGGTGAGAGTTTAAGAAGATGCGGACAGCCCCCCATGAGATGAAGAGAGGTTTTCAAGAGGCTGGGACCGTGGATGAAGAATTGACCACCAAGAATGAAGACATCAATGTTTATTTTCTATGTAAAATGTAAGCTTTAAAGACCAAAAGAAAACCTTTTTCAAAGGAAGCAATAGTAAAAAGTTTGAAGATTACAGATACAGATGGTCAAATAAACTCAGATTACAAATAGAAGAGGACAATCAAGTGACTTACAAAGGTCAGCAGAAGAAACATGTTTTTGGAATGGACGGTGAACCTGGGAATGTCTGGAGCTCAGGGAAGATAGCAAAGAGGGTGAGACTGAAGACTGAGGGGTGGGAGGGGATTAGAGGCATTGTACAGCTGTTTGTTGAGGACCTACTGTGTGCCAGGCACTGGGCCGATGCAGCTGGGACAGAGAGGCTGTCAGGGATGCCTGGGTGGGTGTCAGGCAGCCTGGGAGACAGCAGGTTCTTCTCTTTGCTGGTATATTTGAGGGAAAGAGCAGAAAGCTCGGCTGGAGGTTCCAGAGAAGATTCTAGAACTGAGGCTCCTGTCCCATGCATAAACCCATGAGGGTTCAGTACCATGTTCCTTGCTCCTGAGTTTATGCTGGACTCCAAACTTCTGTATTAAGACATTTTTCAGCCACTCTTTGGAGAGGGACAAGGGTGAGTGCCCAGAGTTGAGGCTGGCAATGGGGAAGGCGGTGTGACAGAGTTTAGGACAGAGATTCCAGGCCCAGAGGCAGCTTCGTGGATGGGGGCAGAGGCTGGGGTCAGGAGGGGCTCATCAAAACCGGAGGTCCCACAGGGTGGGGGGCCCATGTTGGGAGCAGGGAGAGTGGGTCAGATCCCTGGGGATGGAGTGGATATCCACCCCCACCATACTAGAGGGGGACTCACACAGAGGCTGGAGCCAAGCCTGGGAGGCCACAGGGCTAGCAAGCTCCAGGTCAGGAGCTGGGACATCTGGGTCCCTTTGTGAACGCGGCCCCGGGCCCTCGCTCTGGGCCTCAGTCTCCCCCTGCACGTCCACGGACGTAGATTGATGTGCGGTAGTGAGAGGGCCGAGGATGACACCTAGCGGTGAGTACGGAGCATCACAGGCAATCCTGGGTGGGATGCGCCCCCATGAGGCCAGGGGTGCGTGTTTCATCACCATCCAGCTTCACACCGAGTTCCCGCAGGCGTAGAAGGTCAAGGCCTCGCGACAAACGCGGACGGTCTGACTGATGTCTCTCCAGGCAGGAAGGGCAGAGAGTGGTGGGGCAAGAGAGGTCCCAGTGCCTGAGGACACCCCCTCCATGTGGGCCCACCCTATGCTGAGGGTGGAAGTGTCAGGTTTGATTGTCACAACAACCCCACGCAATGGATTTCATTGTCCCAGTCATACTGGGGACGGGAAAACAGACTCAGGGAAGTTTAGGGGTCTGGCAAAGCTCGTAAGCCAGGTGACTGGCTGAGCTGGAGTTCAACCCAGCCGTCTTCGTGGTCCGCCCGCCCAGGTTCCTCCCAGGCCCCAGGGGGCAGTGCTGTGCGCCCTGGGTGGGGGAGTCTTGAGGACGCCCCACCCCACACTCCCCCACCCCACCCACGGTGGCTCCGTCCCTCACCCTGGACACTGTGGCTCCAAGCTCCGCCTCATCATCCCAAAGTAGGACCGGGGCCCCACCTGACCCCATCCCAGGAGGAGTGAGCCAGGGTGCCCCCCGCCCCAAGCTCATGATTCCCATTTCCCTCTGTGACCTCCTCACCTAGGGTATATGCTCCCCAGTTTACACGAGATAACTGAGGGTGGGAGGGAAGGTCCTTGCCCAGGGCCACAGGCAGGTTCGAGCCAGTCAGAAATGGGTCTCAGCCACTGCCTCGTGCTGCCTCCTGCCGACACATGCAGGGCCCCGTGCACTGCAAGGAACTCTTAGGGGATTCACATCAATCAGGAAAATAAAGGCCCAGCTGTGCATGATTTTAAAGAATTGGAGGATTGTTTTAAACCAGCATTTCCCAGCCTTCCCGGGGCCCATCCTGGGCACTGTAGGTACTTAGCAGCATTCCTGGCCTCCCTAGTAGATGCCAGTAGCATCCCCCATTTGCGCCCACCAAAAATGTCGAGAAGTTGCTAAATGTCACCTAGAAGAAAACTCACATGGAATATAAAACCACTGGCTTGGGGAGAACACGTGGTGAGCCCCGCTTTCCAGGCAAGGGTGGGCTGTCTATCTCCTAACTGAAGCCTCCTAAGAGGGCTCTAAGAAGACCCCTGCAGGACTCATCATGCCTTCCTCCAAGCTGGGGGACACAGTGGACAGATGTCCAACAGTTGAAGTCCTAAATTGAGACCACGTGTGCAAAGGACCGTCGTTTGCACTTCCTGTCTACCTTTGGGCGCCTGTCCGAGCTTTCATGCCGGGCAGGGGCAGAGCGCCCAGCCTGAACATGTTTCGTGACGAACACAAAAATAAAGTTGCTGTTACGGTTACACCCTGCGAGTGAGTACTGGTGGATCTGTGTTTGGGGCCTTCTGAAAATTTAACGTAACGTGCCCAGGCGTGGATTTCTTGTTATTTACAATGCTCAGGATTCTTCCCACTTCACATTCATATCTTTTGTCAGTTCTGGAAATTTCTCAGCTGTTTCCTCTTTAAATAATTCCTCTCTCCAATTATATTTTCTTTTGGAACCCAATTAGACATATACAATCCTTTCTTTTTCTCTTTGCCTCTTATTTATTTGGCAAATGCTTACTGAGCACCATGCCAGGCATGATTTGAGGCATTTGATGTATGTAAGCTCCCTTGTGATTCTTAACCAGTTTTTTCCCCCATTTTCCATCTCTGGCCAATTTCTTCAGATCTATCTTCCAGGTTTCTAATTTCCCATCAGCTTTGTTTAATCTTTTGTTTTAACTATCTATTGAATTTCAGTTGCAGTGGTGAGATTATTTCATTTCTAAAAGCTCTAACGAGATTTATTTCTATCCAGTCTGGTCTTTTTTGGTAGTACCATGTTCCTTGCTCCTGTTTTTAATTCAACCTAATTTCTTTAAACCATAGAGCTAGGCATTTCATATTTGCATGCAATAATTCTGGTATCTGAAGTGTTTTTTCTCCTGGCTTTTTTGGCTTTTGCTCTGTGGATTGTTAAATTGTGAGCTTGTGTTCAGTGGGAATCCTGCAAGGCCTGGGATGGAGAGCAGAACTGCACTTGTTTCTACCAGGTGCTCTGTACCAGGACCACTTGCTGGCATAATGTTCCCTGAACCACTCCAATGGCATATATTCAAACTCCACTCTCTCCTCTCATGAGGGTTCAGTTGTCAGAAAATCTCCTGTGATTGTTATCACCCAGGGTCCAGGCCATCACACTCAATCCTCTTGGTCACTCCCTTTGCCCGGGCAAAGATGTTCTAGTGCGTAATTCTAAGGAGGCTGGAGCTCTGTTCTTTTGCCTTTTGGCGGGCATCTTGGTACCGATTCCTCCTTGCAAAGCCTCGTTCCCCCTATGGCCATGAAACCCCAGGCCTTTGGCTTCTGACATTGGCAGATTCCCAGGGCAGCTTCAGCTCCCTCGTCGGCTTACCACTCTGGGTGCCAGATCACCTTTGTTTTCGGCCCCTGAGTTGTTCCTGTATTTTCCTGCAAGCTCAAGTATATGCTTAAAAGTATGTTTGTTCTACTTTATCTGACAAATTCTATCAGGAGAAATTATAGCAAGAGGAATTTTTTTAAATGAAATTTCACCTGCTCTAGCACCAGAAACAGAAATCTCACAGTCTTCAGGCACACATTTGTAATGCTTCTGGATTCTGTGAGACAATAGACTATTTTCAGAGGCTGGTTCTACTCTGAGTCTCCCCAAAGCTGCTCTTTCCTTTCTTCTGCAGTGTTTTTATAGGTCTTACACTGCTACGTATTTCTCCCCTCCTCTGTGATCTGGGAATAGCTCAGTAAGTGCAGATGGAAGGAGGGCTCTCACTGCACACTCCTTGGGTCCCATCTGAGATTCTCGGGTGGAGGGTGGGTGGGATCCACTCTCAGTCCGATCTTAAGCGTGTGCCTCTGCTCAGCCTTCCGTGCCCGCACCTCCTAAAGAGCTGCCATTGTGTGGACCTTACTCCTAAGCAGCCTGGAGCTTCCTGAGACCTGAGTCAGAGGGCACAGAGGCTTGATTAGTGTCAACAGACCTCCCAGATCCTGGCTTCAGGCTGTCTGTCCATCTTATTGCATAATGTTGTTACGAACTTCCTCTTTCCGTCTGTCTGCATGGGGTTAGTATACACTATCTCAACCCACTTGTGCCTCAAGAGAAGAATGGATAAACGAACACTCTATGATCTTACTTATATGTGGAATCTAAGCAAACAACAATGAAACCAAACTCATGGACTGGTGGTTGCCAGAGGCAGGGGGTGAGGGGTGGGGAAAATGGGTGAAGGGGGTCAAGAGGTACAAACTTCCAGTTATAAAATAAGTAAGTCCTGGAGATGTCACATATAGTGTGGGGACTAGAGTTGGCAATACTGTGTCATATATTTGAAAGTTGTGAAGAGAGTAGATGGTAGAAGCTCTCATCACAAGAAAAAAAATTGTGAATATGTACGGTGATGGACATTAATTAGTATCATGGTGATCATGTTGCAATATATACAAACACCAAATCCTTATGTTGTACACCCGAAACTAATACAATGTTCTATGTCAATTATATCTCAATTAAAAATAAATAGTATTACCAAAAAAGTAGGATGATGACGGTATTGTAGTACATTTATGCAATGGAATTCTATGCAACAATAAGAAAAAATGCACTATTGCTACCTCAAGAAAGAGATGGCTCTCGCAAGTGTAATGTGAGCTAAAAAACTGCACACCCCAAACAGTACATAAGCCAAACTCATCAGTGATGGTAGAGGTAGAAATATTGGTTCTGCCTTGGGTGTGGCAGGGGAGGGACACAAGGGAGCCTGGGTGGAGCTGGAAATGCTCTATATTTTGACCCGAGTGGCGGCTACACAGAAGAATACTTATGTAAAAATCCGTCAATCTGGATACCTAAGATTTGTGTGCTTTACTGCATGTAAATTAATCCTCAAAAAAAAATAAAGCTTGCTGTGAAATATTCCAAACATCCAAAAAATTACAAAGGATCATACTTTTAAAGAACGCTTTTTACATAGCAATGCCCACTGAGGTCCTCGGTGTAGACCATTCCTCCCCGGCTCCATCCATCCCAGGCCGCCTCTGACCTGAAGTCACTATGAGTTATCCTCATCGTGGTTTCTATATTGGAAAGCTGGCCGAGGCAGCATTATAGGTTTCCCACCAACTGGAAATCTGTACTTTTTCCTTCTATATGAAATTTTACAGTCAGTTCATTAAGTTCAATGATGAAAGTTATCAGAAGAATATTCTCCTGAAAATTATTTTTTCCTAGGAAAAAACAAAAAGTGGAGGATGGTAGCCTGGACTGTAGCTCCCAGTCACCTGTTTTGGGGCACAAAGCCTCACTGACCTCCATGTGTTGTCAGCACCTCCGGATATTGGATGCATCAAGGTCATGCATGATCTGTTTCAAATCAGTGTTTCCCACTTAATCAATTTTTTCCTGCTTCTTGTTCCTCCACACATTTATTTATTTTTTATTTTGGTATCATTAATTTACAATTACATGAAGAACATTATGTTTACTAGGCTCCTACCTTCACCAAGTCCCCCACACATACCCCATTACAGTCACTGTCCATCAGCGTAGTAAGGTACTGCAGAATCCCGAATGTCTTCTCTGTGTTGTACAGCCCTCCCCATGCCCCCCCCACTATACATGCTAATCAAAATGCCTCCTTTCTTTTTCCCCGCCCTTATCCCTCCCTTCCCACCCATCCTTCTCAGTCCCTTTCCCTTTGGTAACTGTTAGTCCATTCTTGGGTTCTGTGATTGTGCTGCTGTTTTGTTCCTTCAGTCTTTCTTTGTCCTTATACTCCACATATGAGTGAAATCATTTGGTATTTGTCTTTCTCTTCTTGGCTCATTTCACTGAGCATAATACCCTCTAGCTCCATCCATGTTGTTGCAAATAGTAGGATCTGTCTTTTTCTTATGGCTGAGTAATATTCCATTGTATATATGTACCACATCTTCTTTATCCATTCATCTACTGATGGACATTTAGGTTGCTTCCATATCTTTGCTACTGTAAATAGTGCTGCGATAAACATAGGGCTGCATCTGTCTTTTTCAAACTGGGCTGCTGCATTCTTAGGGTAAATTCCTAGAAGTGGAATTCCTGGGTCAAATGGTATTTCTATTTTGAGCATTTTGAGAAACCTCCATACTGCTTTCCACAATGGTTGAACTAATTTACATTCCCACCAGCAGTGTAGGAGGGTTCTCCTTTCTCCACAACCTTGCCAACATTTGTGGTTGTTTGTCTTTTTTATGATGGTGATCCTTACTGGTGTGAGGTGATATCTCATTGTGGTTTTAATTTGCATTTGTCTGATGACAAGTGATGTGGAGCATCTTTTCATGTGTCTGTTGGCCATCTGAATTTCTTCTTTGGAAAACTGTCTATTTGGAAAAAAATTCAGCTCCTCTGCCCATTTTTTAATTGGATTGCTTGCTTTTTGTTTGTTGAGGTGTGTGAGCTCCTTATATATTTTGGATGTCAATCCTTTATCGGATCTGTCATTTATCAATATATTCTCCCATACTGTAGGATACCTTTTTGTTCTATTGATGGTGTCCTTTGCTGTACAGAAGCTTTTCAGCTTGATATAGTCCCATTTGTTCATTTTTGCCTTTGTTTCCCTTGCCTGGGGAGATATGTTCATGAAGAAGTCACTCATGTCTATGTCCATGAGATTTTTGCCTATGTTTTTTTCTAGAGTTTTGTGGTTTCATGACTTACATCCAGGTCTTTGATCCGTTTTGAATTTACTTTTGTGTATGGGGTTAGATAGTGATCCAGTTTCATTCTCTTACATGTAGCTGTCCAGTTTTGCCAGCACCATCTGTTGGAGAGACTGTCATTTCCCTATTGTATGTCCATGGCTCCTTTATCATTATTAATTGACCATATATATTTGGGTTAATGTTTGGAGTCTCTTTTCTGTTCCACTGGTCTGTGGCTGTGTTCTTGTGCCAGTACCAAATTGTCTTAATTACTGTGGCTTTGTAGTAGAGCCTAAAGTTGGAGAGCGAGATCCCCCCACTTTATTCTTCCTTCTCAGGATTGCTTTGGCTATTCGGGGTCTTTGGTGGTTCCATATGAATTTTTGAACAATTTGTTCCAGTTCATTGAAGAATGCTGTTGGTAATTTGATAGGGATTGCATCAAATCTGTATATTGCTTTGGACAGGATGGCCATTTTGATGATATTAATTCTTCCTAGCCAGGAGCATGGGATGAGTTTCCATTTGTTAGTGTCCTCTTTAATTTCTCATAAGAGTGTCTTGTAGTTTTTAGGGTATGGGTCTTTCACTTTCTTGGTTAGGTATTTTATTCTTTTTGATGCTATTGTGAATGGAATTGTTTTCCTGATTTCTCTTTCTGTTAGTTCATTTTTAGTGTATAGGAAATCTACTGATTTCTGTGTGTTAATTTTGTATCCTGCAACTTTGCTGAATTTCGATATTAGTTCTAGTAGTTTTGGTGTGGAGTCTTTAGGGTTTTTTGTGTACAATATCATGTCATCTGCAAAAGTGACAGTTTTACTTCTTCTTTACCAATCTGGATTCCTTGTATTTCTTTGTTTTGTCTGATTGCCGTGGCTAGGACCTCCAGTACTATGTTGAATAACAGTGGGGAGAGTAGGCATCCCTGTCTTGTTCCTGATCTCAGAGGAAAAGCTTTCAGCCTCTCACTGTTTTGTATGATGTTAGCTGTGGGTTTATCATATATGGCCTTTATTATGTTAAGGTACTTGCCCTCTATGCCCATTTTGTTGAGAGTTTTTATCATGAATGGATGTTGAATTTTGTCGAATGCTTTTTCAGCATCTATGGAGATGATCATGTGGTTTTTGTCCCTCTTTTTGTTGATGTGGTGGATGATGTTGATGGATTTTTGAATGTTGTACCATCCTTGCATCCCTAGGATGAATTTCACTGCGCTGCCACTCTCCCACTACTGGGCCGGTGTGTCGGGGTCCGCTCCAGTTGGGGGAACGACTGGCAGGCTGCTGAGTGCTGTGAGGGGTTTCAGAGCTGCACTGCCGCCCAGGGGTTTAGGGCGCCTAAAGTTTCCCGGGATTCCCAGCTGCTGGCTAAGTGTGCCGGATGACTTCGTCCAGCTATGGGGTCCCTGTCTCTTTAAGACTTGCAAAAAGCACTCACTTTTCTTTTGTCTCAGGGGCGCCGGTTGCAGGGACCTGCCTGCAGGTTTTGCTTTAACATTTCTCTAATATCCAGCACCCCGTGCACCTTGTGTCTGCACTCTGGGTGCAGATTTCTAGAGCTGGTTATTTAGCAGTCCTGGGCTTTCACTCCCTCCCCATTCCAACTCCTTTCTTCCCGCCGGGTTCTGGGGTTGGGGGAGCTTTCGGGTCCCACCTGGCCGCGTCTTGTATCTTACCCCCTTCATGTGATGTTGAGTTCTCACAGATCTAGATGTATCCTGGCTGTTGTACTGTATCCACTGGTGTCTCTTTTAGGAACAGTTGTATTTACTGTATTTTCATAAATATATATGTTTTGGGGAGGAGATTTCCACTGAACTACTCATGCCGCCATCTTCCCGTGATCCCCCTCCACCCATTTCTTTTTAATTTCCAACAGTCCTGCATCCAGCTTAATCTTCCAACTTCAGAAACTCAGTTGTAAAGGGAGCAACATGAAATAATTGCCTCTCCGCTCCCCTTTCTTTCCTGTTTTGTTTCCTGTGTTCCTTCTGGTTTTTATTTCATCTGCTATTTCATTTTATTTTTCTTGCACAGCCAACTCTGAAGTAAAGATCAGCACCAGGCTGAGGGGGTTCTTCTACCTGAACAGCAGAAAAATACCCAGAGGAAGCTCCTCCTTTACACAATATTCTCCCAGAAAATCTACAAGACATCCTTGTGTTTATTTCCACTGCCCGTATACTCGAGCGTGGTCAGGACAGTTCTGTCATTTTCACGAGCCTCAGACGTCCGAGTAATGGTGAGGCGGGGCAGGGGGGGTGGTCTCCTGGTAACTCCAGATAATGACACTGCCAAAGCCTTCTTCACTGGCCCCCGGATACTCTTATTGCTGAGACAGAGCTGGCACTAGATGGAGGCGGGGCAGGGGGGCCCCAGAGCCTTGCTCCTAAGCAGAATCAGGCATGAAGATCCTCACTGCTGCCCACGATCGCCAGACACCATGGCAGGCCCATAGCCATGGGTGTAAAGCCAGGCTGAGTCTGCTGACACCAGCCCTGTGCCAGCCCCCACTTGCTCCCTAGCTCTCTTGTAACTTAAAAGAGTAAAATTTTTTCCAAAAAGGAACGTTAGGCTTTTATTTTCCAGCTATATTGAAATATAAATGACATTTGTGAATTTAACACCATGATGATTTGATACACACATATATTGTGAAATTATCATCCTGATAAGTTAAATTGAGTGACATCCAAAATATTCACTCACGGGAACGTAACATACAGCACTGTGACTATAGTTAATAAGACTGTACTGTGTGCTTGTAATTTGCTAAGATCTTAAGTATTTTCACCAAACAAAAAAGCCCCTGAGAGGATGGATGTTAATTAGCTTGATTGTGGAGATCATTTCACAGTGTTTTTGTGTATCAAAATGCCACATTATACACCTTAAACAAATATAATTTTTTATTTGTCAATTATATCTCACTAAAGCCGGGCCCATAAAAAAAAAAGACAGTGGCAAAAGAAAAAAAAAAGAAACAAAAATGATATATACAGACAACTGGACATCATTCAGCCTTAAGAAAAGAAAATAGTTCTGACACGTGCTACAAAATGGATGAACGTGAGGACATGATGACGAGTGAAATAAGCCAGTCACAAAAAGACAAAAACTGCATGACCCCACCTGCATGAGGTATCCGGAGCAATCAGAGTCACACAGACAGAGAGTGGATGGTGGGTGGCAGGGGCAGGAGGTGCGTATGTTTAGTGAGTACAGAGTTTCAGTTTTGTGAGATGAAAACGTCCTAGAGATTTGTGGCAAAACGGTATGAATATACTTAGTGCTACTGAACCGTACATTTTAAAATGGTTAGGATGGTCAGTTTTACGTTATGTGATTTTTACCACAATTGTAAATTTTAAAACATGTATTCATTTACCCCCTGATAAGCCCAAATCTACTGCAGTTGCTGAAATGGTTCTCGGTAATTTTTTTCTATTAAACGATCAATTGCACCAGTTGATTTTTTTCCCCTGGAATTAACTGAACAAAGAAAAATATCTGATGATCACACATCATTATTTAATGAAGATGCCTACAGTTTGATGTTAATATTAACAACTCAAAACTCCTCCCATGTGGAAATGTGGTAATTATAATGCAAAAATTTTTTAAAATAATGAGGTGAAAATTACATCACATGAAACTATTTCAAGGAGCCACTCAGTGGCATTCAGTACATTCCCCAGCTCTATGTAGTTCCAAGAAATTTCCATCACTCTGAAATAAGCCTCATATCCATTAAGCCATTGCTCCTCATTCTCTCTCCCCCTTAGACTGAGACCTTCCCCCAACAACCAGCAGGCTGTTTTCTGTCTCTCTGTATTTACCTGTTCTTGGCATTTCATATAAATGGAATCATACAATATATGACCATTTGTTTCTGGCTTCTTTCACTTAGCATAACATTTTGGAGGTTTCTCCACACTGTAGCATGTATCAGTACATCACTCCTTTCGATGGCCAAATAATATTCCATTGTATGGATCTCTGCATTTTGTTTATCCATTCATCAGTTGATGAACATTCACGTTGTTTCCACTGTTTGGTTATTATGAATAATGCCACTAGGAACATTTGTGTACAAGTTTTTGTGTGCACATATTGAAAGTTATCTTGGGTATATACTTAGGAGTAAAATTACTGGGCCATATGGTAACTCCATGTTTCACATTTGGAGGATCTGCCAAACCATTTTCCAAAGTGGCTGGACCATTTTACATTCCCACTAGTGATGTATGAGAGTTCCAACTTCTTCAATTCTTGTCAACACTTACTAGTGTCTGTCATTTTATTTTAGCCCTTCTGGTAGGTGTGAAGTGGTATCTCACTGAGGCTTTGATGTGCATTTCCCTAGTGACTAGTGATGCTGAGCATTTTTTCATGTGCTTATTAGACATTTATGGATCTTCTCTGGAAAATGTCTATTCAGATCCTTTGCCTATTTTTTCACTGAGTTGTCTTTTTATTGTTGAGTTGTAAGGGTTCCTTATAAATTTTGGGTACTAGATCTTTACCAGATACATGATTTGCAAACATCTTCCCACATTTGGTGGTTATCCTTTGATGCAAAAAGTTTTTAATTTTGATGAAGTTCAATTAATCTATTTTTCCCCTTTTGGTTGCTTGTGCTTTAGGCTCATATCTCAGTGGTTGATTCCAGGGGCTGCAGCAGGGAAAATACAAGATGAGCTTGGAGCATGTTGTAGGAATAAGGAAGTGCTTAAGACCCAGAAGGGTAGAGGTATGTCAAGGCGAACGGGCAGCCAACTGAAAGTGCTCACGGTGATCAGGGTACAACTTGAACAACAAAGTAAAGAGAGATAGTACTGCAAAATAACATGAAGTGTAAAATAAATACCCACCACAGGAGGAGCCATGATGGTGGCATGAGTAGTTCAGCGGAAATCTCCTCCCAAAAACATGTGTATTTTTGAAAATACAATAAATACAACTATTCCTAAAAGAGACACCAGTAGATATAGTACAACAGCCAGGCTACAGCTACATATGCAAGAACTCAGCATCACACGAAGGGGGTAAGATAAAAGCTACGGCCCAGAGGGACCTGAACGCCCCTCTACCCCAGACCCTGGTGGGAAGAAAGGAGTCGGAGAGGGGAGGGAGTGAAATCCCAGGACTGCTAAACAACTAGCTCTAGAAATCCACACCAGGAATGCAGACACATGGGGCACAGGGTGCTGGATATTAGAGAAACTGAAAAGCAAAGTCTGTGGGCAGGTCCCTGCAACCGGCGCCCCTGAGACAAAAGAAAAGTGAGTGATTTTTGCAGGTCTTAAAGGAACAGGGACCTCACAGCTTGATGAAGTCATCCTGACACACACATCTCAATACCTGGGAATCCGGGAAACTCTAGGCAACCTAAAACCCTGGGCGGCAGTGCAGCTCTGAAGCCCCTCACAGCGTTAAGCAGCCTGCCAGTCATTTCCCCAGATGGCGTGGACCCCAATACACCAGCCCAGTAGTGGGAGAGGGGCAGCGTGCGCCGGGGGAGGTGGTGCCAGAGGGGCCTGGGAGCGGCTTGCGCGAGCCCCTGGCAGCTGCAGCTGAGCAGCCCGGGACCAGCCCATGTGGGCTGGTGGCGGCGGTGGTGACAGAGCGGCCCACACAAGCCCGCGGCAGTGGCACCTGAGCAGCTGGGACTGGCCCATGTGGGCTGGCAGCAGCGGCAACAGAGTGGCCTGCACGAGCAGACAGCGGCGGTGTCAGAGGGGACCAGGAGTGGCTTGTGCGAGCCCGAGGTGGCAGCACCAGAGAGGACCGGGAGCGGCCTGTGTGGGCCCACAGCAGCAGCGACCGAGTGGCCTGGGAGTGGCCTGCATGCTGGTGGTGGTGGCACCAGATGGGCCCGGGAGAGGCCTGCATGAGCTTGTGGTGGTGCCAGAGGGGCCCAGGAGCAGCCAGTGGGAGCCCGTGGCAACAGCAGAAGAGCAGCCCAGGAGCAGCCATTCCCCCAGCAGCTGCTCAGCCTGGTGCACAGCCGCCCAGGCCAGACCCAAAGGCCACTGCTGGTACACAGCTGCCCGGCAGGGGCACCCCTTTTGCAGTAGAGTGCACCTGGCACACCTGCCACTCCCCGCAGGGCTCTGTGCTACCCTGACGGAGACCCCACCCACAGCAGCTTAGGGGATTAACCCGGAAGTTGCTCCAGGAGTGCAGGTAACCGACAAAGGCAGCAGAGAAGGGCACGGCCACCAGCAAGCAGGAAAGGACTTTGTCTTCCCAGCTGACACATGCACTACTGGCCTACAGCTACCTCTATCACTATGAAAAGGCAGAAGAATTTAGTCCAGTCCAAAATAGTCTAGACAACCCCTGAGAGAGGGCCAGGTGAGAGAGACCTAACCAATCTCCCCAAAAAAGAATTCAAAATAAAGGTCATAACCATGGTGATGGATCTTCAGAGAAATATGCAAGAGCTAAGGGATGAAGTTTGGAGGGAGATTACAGAAATGAAACAATCTCTGGAAGGACTTAAGAGCAGACTCAATGAGGTGCAAGAGGCCGTTAATGGAATAGAAATCAGAGAACAGGAACGCATAGAAGCTGACGCAGAGAGAGATAAAAGGATCTCCAGGAATGAAAGAATATTAAGAGAACTGTGTGACCAATCCAAATGGAACAATATTCGCATTATAGGGGTACCAGAAGAAGAAGAGAGAGGAAAAAAGGGATAGAAAGTGTCTTTGAAGAAATAATTGCTGAAAACTTCCCCAAACTGGGGGAGGAAATAGTTGCTCAGACCACGGAAGCACCCAGAACTGCCAACAGAAGGGACCCAAAGAGGACAACATCAAGACACATAATAATTAAAATGGCAAAGATCAAGGACAAGGACAGAGTTTTAAAGGCAGCTAGAGAGAGGAAAAAGGTCACCTAAAAAGGAAAATCCATCAGGCTGTCATCAGACTTCTCAACAGAAACCTTACAGGCCAGAAGAGAATGGCATGATATATTTAATGCAATGAAACAGAAGGGCCTTGAGCCAAGAATACTGTATCCAGCACAATTATCATTTAAATATGAAGGAGGGATTAAACAATTCCCAGACAAGCAAAAGTTGAGGGAATTAGCCTCCCACAAACCACCTCTACAGGGTATTTTAGAGGGACTGCTCTAGATGGGAGCACTCCTAAGGCTAAATAGATGTCACCAGAGAAAATAAAATCACAGTAAAGAAAGAAGACCAACCAAACACTAACTAAAGACAAAAAATAAAACCAACTACCCACAAAAGCAGTCAAAGGAAACACAAAAGAGCACAGAACAAAACATCCAACATATGAAGAATGGAGGAGGAGGAATAAGAAGGGAGAGAAATAAAGAAGCACCAGACAGTGTTTATAATAGCTCAATAAGCAAGTTAAGTTAGACAGTAAGATAGTAAAGAAACTAACCTTGAACCTTTGGTAACCACGAACCTAAAGCCTGGAATGGCAATGAGTACATATCTTTCAATAATCACCCTAAATGTAAATGGACTGAATGCACCAATCAAAAGACACAGAGTAATAGAATGGATAAAAAAGCAAGACCCATCTCTATGCTGCTTACAAGAGACTCATCTCAAACCCAAAGACATGCACAGACTGAAAGTCTAGGGATGGAAAAAGATATTTCATGCAAACAACAGGGAGAAAAAAGCAGGTGTTGCAGTACTACTATCAGCAAAATAGACTTCAAAACAAAGAAAGTAACAAGAGATAAAGAAGGACATTACATAATGGTAAAGGGCTCAGTCCAACAAGAGGATATAACCATTATAAACATATATGCACCCAATACAGGAGCACCAGCATATGTGAAACAAATACCAATAGAATTAAAGGAGGAAATAGAATGCAATGCATTCATTTTGGGAGACTTCAACACACCACTCACTCCAAAGGACAGATCCACAAAACAGAAAATAAGTAAGGACTCAGAGGCACTGAACAACACACCAGAACAGATGGACCTAACAGACATCTACAGAACTCTACACCCAAAAGCAACAGAATGCACATTCTTCTCAAGTGCACATGGAACATTCTCCAGAATAGACCACATACTAGGCCACAAAAAGAACCTTAATAAATTAAAAAATATTGAAATCCTACCAAAAAACTTTTCAGACCACAAAGGTATAAAACTAGAAATAAATTGTACAAAGAAAGCAAAAAAGGCTCACCAACACATGGAGGCTTAACAACATGCTCCTAAATAATCAATGGATCAATGACCAAATTAAAATAGAGATCAAGCAATATATGGAAACAAATGACAACAACAACACAAAGCTCCAACTTCTGTGGGATGCAGCAAAAGCAGTCTTAAGAGGAAAGTATATAGCAATCCAGGCATATGTAAAGAAGGAAGAACAATCCCAAATGAATAGTCTAATGTCACAATTATCGAAATTGGAAAAAGAAGAACAAATGAGGCCTAAAGTCAGCAGAAGGAGGGACATAAGAAAAATCAGAGACGAAATAAATAAAATTGAGAAGAATAAAACAATAGAAAAAATCAATGAAACCAAGAGCTGGTTCTTCGAGAAAATAAGCAAAATAGATAAGCCTCTAGTCAGACTTATTAAGAGAAAAAGAGAATCAAAACACATCAACAGAATCAGAAATGAGAAAGGAAACATCACGATGGACCCCACAGAAATACAAAGAATTATTAGAGAATACTATGAAAACCTATATGCTAACAAGCTGGAAAACCTAGAAGAAATGGACAACTTCCTACAAAAATACAACATTCTGACTGACCAAGGATGAAACAGAAAACCTAAACAAACCAATTACCAGGAAAGAAATTGAAGTGGTAATCAAAAAACTACCCAAGAACAAAACCCCTGGATTTACCTTGGAATTTTATCAGACACACAGAGAAGACATAATACCCATTCTCCTTAAAGTTTTCCAAAAAATAGAAGAGGAGGGAATACTCCCAAACTCATTCTATGAAGCCAACATCACCCTAATACCAAAACCAGGCAAAGACCCCACCAAAAAAGAAAACTACAGGTCAATATCCTTGATGAACGTAGAAGCAAAAATACTCAACAATATTAGCAAACTGAATTAAAAAATACATCAAAAGGATCATACACCATGACCAAGTGGTGGGATTCATCCCAGGGATGCAAGGATGGTACAACATTCAAAAATCCAACAACATCATCCACCATATAAACAAAAAGAAGGACAAAAACCACATGATCATCTCCATAGATGCTGAAAAAGCATTTGACAAAATTCAACATCCATTCATGACAAAAACTCTCAAAACAATGGGTATAGAGGGCAAGTACCTCAACATAATAAAGGGCATATATGATAAACCCACACTCAACATCATACTGAACAGCAAGAAGCTGAAAGCTTTTCCTCTGAAATCGGGAACAAGACAGGGCTGCCCACTCTCCCCACTGTTATTCAACATAGTAGTGGAGGTCCTAGCCACAGCAATTAGACAAAACAAAGAAATAAAAGGAATCCAGATTGGTAAAGAAGAAGTTAAACTGTCACTTTTGCAGATGACATGATATTGTACACAAAAAACCCTAAAGACTCCACACCAAAACTACTAGAACTAATATCGGAATTCAGCAAAGTTGCAGGATACAAAATTAACACACAGAAATTGGTAGCTTTCCTATACACTAAAAATGCACTAACAGAAAGAGAAATCGGGAAAACAATTCCATTCACAATAGCATCAAAAAGAATAAAATACCTAGGAATAAACCTAACCAAGGAAGTGAAAGACCTATACCCTGAAAACTATAAGACACTTTTAAGAGAAATTAAAGAAGACACTAACAAATGGAAACTCATCCCATGCTCCTGGCTAGGAAGAATTAATATTGTCAAAATGGCCATCCTGCCCAAAGTGATATACAGATTCGTTGCAATCTCTATCAAATTACCAACAGCATTCTTGAATGAACTGGAACAAATAGTTCAAAAATTCATATGGAACCACCAAAGACCCCAAATAGCCACAGCAACACTGAGAAGGAAGAATAAAGTGGGGGGATCTCGCTCTCCAACTTTAGGCTCTACTACAAAGCCACAGTAATTAAGACAATTTGGTACTGGCACAGGAACAGAGCCACAGACCAGTGGAACAGAAAAGAGAGTCCAGACATTAACCCAAACATATATGGCCAATTAATATACGATAAAGGATCCATGGACATACAATGGGGAAATGACAGTCTCTCCAACAGATGGTGCTGGCAAAACTGGACAGCTACATGTAAGAGAACGAAACTGGATCACTGTCTAACCCCATACACAAAAGTAAATTCAAAATGGATCAAAGACCTGAATGTAAGTCATGAAACCATAAAACTCCTAGAAAAAAACATAGGCAAAAATCTCTTGGACATCAACATGAGGAACTTCTTCATGAACATATCTCCCCGGGCAAGTGAAACAAAAGCAAAAATGAACAAGTGGGACTATATCAAGCTGAAAAGCTTCTGTACAGCAAAGGACACCATCAATAGAACAAAAAGGTATCCTACAGTATGGGAGAATATATTCATAAATGACAGATCCGATAAAGGATTGACATCCAAAATATATAAGGAGCTCACACACCTCAACAAACAAAAAACAAATAATCCAATTAAAAAATGGGCAGAGGAGCTGAATAGACAGTTCTCTAAAGAAGAAATTCAGATGGCCAACAGACACATGAAAAGATGCTCCACATCGCTTGTCATCAGACAAATGCAAATTAAAACCACAATGAGATATCACCTCACCCTAGTAAGAATTGCCACCACCAAAAAGACAAACAACAACAAATGCTGACGAGGTTGTGGAGAAAGGGGGACCCTCCTACACTGTTGGTGGGAATGTAAATTAGTTCAACCATTATGGAAAGCAGTATGGAGATTCCTCAAAATTCTCAAAATAGAAATACCATTTGACCCAGGAATTCCACTCCTAGGAATTTACCCTAAGAATGCAGCAGCCCAGTTTGAAAAAGACAGATGCACCCCTATGTTTATCTCAGCACTATTTACAATAGCCAAGAAATGGAAGCTACCTAAGTGTCCATCAGTAGATGAATGGATAAAGAAGATGTGGTACATATACACAATGGAATATCATTCTGCCATAAGAAGAAAACAAATACTACCATTTGCAACAACATGGATGGAGCTAGAGGGTATTATGTTCAGTGAAATAAGCCAGGTGGAGAAAGACAAGTATCAAATGATTTCACTCATATGTGGAGTATAAGGACAAAGAAAGACTGAAGGAACAAAACAGCAGCAGAATCACAGAACCCAAGAATGGACTAACAGTTACCAAAGGGAAAGGGACTGAGAAGGATGGGTGGGAAGGGAGGGATAAGGGCGGGGAAAAAGAAAGGAGGCATTTTGATTAGCATGTGTAGTGGAGGAGGGGTGCGCATGGGGAGGGCTGTACAACACAGAGAAGACATTAGGGATTCTGCAGTACCTTACTACGCTGATGGACAGTGACTGTAATGGGGTATGTGTGGGGGACTTGGTGAAGGTGGGAGCCTAGTAAACATAATGTTCTTCACGTATTTGTAGATTAATGATACCAAAATAAAAATAAATAAATAAATAAATAAATACCCGTGATCCATAGTGATATAAAGAAATACCTGGGAAATAAGTTAATGAGGGAGAAGGGACTACTCTTCCTTACAGAAAAATTCCAGTGCATAAAAGGAGAGAGTGAACAAATTAGAAAATCCCTATTTGAATTTCACAGTAATAATTGCCACAGGCAAGATACAAGGATGGATGCAAAGATCAGTGGGGAAAGTTTAACGAGAAACCAGGTATTTGCATAATACCAGGGTATCTCCTCCAAAATAGCTGTGAATTACAAAGGGAAAAGGAGTAACTTGCTGTGGAGAACCCTGGTGTACATCACCCTAATCAAGCGATCAGGATGAGCATCACATGTAAAAGGACATAACGAGGTGCCTCCTGACTTGGTGCAGAAGGGACAGCATCTCTGTGCTCAATCTAATCATGAGAAAACACCAGACTAACCCAAACTGAGAGGCATTGGAGAAAATAACTATCCAGTGCTCTTCAAATGTGTCAGGGTTACGAAAGACCAGGCAAGTCTGAGAAATGATGGCAGATCAGAGATTAAGGAGACATGACGTGTCTGATAAATGCACATGGGATCGTTGGCAGGATCCTGGGACAGAAAGAGGGTGTTAGAGGAAAAGCTGGTGAAACCCGAATAAAGCCTGTCCTGCAGGCAATAGTCTCCTGCCAATGTCAATGTTCTAGTTTCCAGCATCGTCCTGCGGGTGGGCAAAGGGGTACGGGAGGGGAAGCTGGGGAAGGACATACTGGGGATCCTACTACTATTCTTGCAATTCTTTTCTAGGTCTGAAATTATCTCAAAATTTACAGGTTCGAAGAGTCAGCACAGGCCTGGTCTAGAGCTCTCAGCACCCTGCCCCGTACCCCTGACCAGGCTGGGCACAGAGGCTGCTGCTCCTGCAGCTTCAACTCAGGGTGCCTGCGGCTGTGCTGAATTTTTGGGGATCCTTTGTACTGTGTGAGCAATGTGCCGGCCCCTAAACTCGATGGCCAAGGGGCCCACCAAGCAGGGGTGGGGGTAGGGCCCCCAGGGACCTGCAGATGGAGGAGCAACTCTCCCCTAGACTGGGCCAGTGGAAGAAACAACCGAGTGGAGCCTTTGACCAAGGTCTCCTTTGGGGTCTCACTGAGACCCACCAGGGCATGAGATTGGTTTTATTTTCTCCACTTCACAGATGAGGAAAGTGAGGCTCAGTAAGAGGAGTAATTGGGCAGCCCACATACCTGGGGGTTGGTGGGCAGGGCTGCACCCCATCGACGCT
The DNA here is from genome assembly GCF_040802235.1 of Manis javanica. Lineage (NCBI taxonomy): Eukaryota > Metazoa > Chordata > Mammalia > Pholidota > Manidae > Manis > Manis javanica. The sequence continues at coordinate 36,499,593 of NC_133165.1, read as the reverse complement.
CTTCCTGGGTGGTCCCTCCTTCCAGCCCATCGGTGGGGAGACTGGGCTAAGCTGGTGCCTGAGGTGACGTGAAAAGAAAGCAGAAACCACGTGGTGCTGGCTAAGCCTTGAGAGTAAAGAATCTTGTCTGCAGCAGCTCTTTGAATTTCAATATGCTGGGCTGGTAAGTTCTGGAAGGACAGAGGACATTTATATGAGGCAGCAGATGCCCAGAGATTAGGTGCTGTTTGCGCCTATCCCAGATCTGTCTTGTGATGGACACTGTGTTGATTGCTCTCCATCTCTCCCCACCCCTCAGACCCACTCTGCACACCCCTGCATCCTGGCTGTGCCCCGAGGGCTGGTCTGTATCCCCCCTGGTCCTCCCGCAGGCTCCTTGGCCTTGACTTCGGGTTGGATTCAGCCAATGGGGGAGCTGCAGGAGCGAGCTGGGGCTGTTTACTCCAGTTCCTTCTCTGCTGGACCACTCCACCTGCTGGGGGCCTCTCACCACTGCTGCTTTTGCCTGGTTCGATCGTTTTGCCCCTTGGGGGTAGCAGTGGCTTCCCAGAGTCCCCTGTGCATTCCCTTAACCCTGTCCACACGGGTGCACACAGCCCTTTCCTAAACTCTTACTTGCCCCTGGGTGTCCCCGCTGCTTCCTCCAGGCCTCTGCTGACACAGCGCCTGAGAAAGGGCATGAAGCTTCCAGACACATTCAGTGTTAACCTCCACTCCCTTGTTCAGTCTCCCAGGGAAGCAACCTCAACTGCAAAGCCTGTAAAATGACCACAAAGCTTGCAAAATGTTGACTGTTTATTTGATCTACAGAAAGCTTGCCACAGCAGACAGCATCAGCTCCCCGACATGCTGTGTTCTCACCGGACTCATCAAACTTGTGTGAGCTGGTTTGTCACTACTTTGTGCATTGGGGAGATCTTTCGTTTTCTCCAGTGGGCCCACTCACGCCTCTAACAGTGCCACCCCCCCACCCCTCTGTTGCCCCATCTCTGGTTTTCTACCTGTTCCCTCTAAATGCCCTCTGTGTGGGCAATGCAGCTCAGCCCTGGACTTCAATGAATAGGAATTAGCTGGCGCCCGTGTGAAACGGGATTGAGACCAACTCCTGGCATCGAGATGCCTGCAATCTGGGAGCCCAGGATGCCCACAGAAAGAAGCAGACAACTGCAGGGGTCCTGGACCTCAGTCACAAGCTTTATTGTCTTTGAGCACAGACTGGTCACACTTCAACAATTCCACTTTCGGGAGAGGAAGGGCGCAGGAGGACTTGGGATGGGGACATGGCTGAGCCCACATGGGGCAGGCAGACCTGCTCACAAGGATAGAGCTTCCCTGCCACGGCCCCCTGCAAGCCCACCCTGGGGCTCAGTCGCCCCTGATGTGGGCCTTTGGCTGTTAGTAGATGAATCAGTGCCTCCCCTGTGGGCGGGCAAGCTGCCTGACTTTGCTGGAAAGAGTAGCATTTGACTCTGCATTAGGCCACTAAATCATCACTTCTAGACTGCTGTTAATAAAACCACATGCGAGAGCTACCGAAACCCACTGGGGAGAGGGGAGGGGGCGGTGAGGCTGACTGGCTGCCCCCAGGGCATGGATTGCGTACCGGTCCTGGTGCCATCAGAGCACCACGATGGGGCATCAGGTGCCCCCTTCATCCCTGGCAGGGGAGGCTCCAAGTGGAGGCCACCCTCTGTGGTGGTGCTGGGCACAGGGCAGTAACCTTCCAGCCCTCCAGCTCTAGAGGTGGGGGCTGCTGGGCCAGTGCTGGCTCTCCTGCCACACACAGGCCTGGAGTAACTCAGGAGGGCTTGAGAGGAAGGGGGAGAGACACTTAGGTTTTTCTTGCTGCCAACAACCCTTGGGGGCTTTTCCTGGCTACAGGAAATAGGTGGGGCTTAAAAAGCTCTGGGCAGATGCCTGGTGAGACCAAAAGGGACCTGTTGGTACATGTGCATTCTGACAGGTGTGCACAGCACACACATTCCTCAACACTCACCCATGTGTACCTGGGTATGTGCACAGCCAGGCTGCCCCATGTGTACCTGGCAGGCCTGGGGCTCAGTCCTGGGACCCAAGTGTGAGCTTCAGTGTGGCCTGAGTTTGGCTGGCTGCAAATGCATTCCTCATGTGGCTGTGTGTGCACGAATGACCCCTGAGTGTACATGTGTCAAGGGTCTGCGGATGCCTATGTCAGAGCTTCACAGGCACATCTGCAGGTGGGAGGCTCAGTTCTGGAACACCCAGTCAGCCCAGGGGTCACCATATTACTGACCAGCCAAGACATGCCTAAAGCCCTGGCTCTGGGCTTCCCTGGGCCACCCGACCCCAGCTCCAAGCCAGGTCAGTGGTCGCGGTGAGGAGAGGGGCTCCCAAATTTCCTAATACTGTGGCTTCTGGCCTTGGTGACCACTCTGTGGCCAGCAGCTTGGAGCTATGTGTGTGTGTTGGTGTTGGGGGCTGTGGGGGAAGAAGGACTTTGCCACCCAACACCTTGAACTTGGGGCCCCGCTGGGCAGACAGGCTGAAGGGAACCTGTACCACTGTTTGAAGGAGGCTCAGTATATGGGGACAAAGAGCCCTGGGGACAGCCTTGGCCTGGAAGTGGCTGCAGAGAAGGGGGTCCCCACTTGGCTCCTGAGGGCTGGACTTCCCTCCTCAGTACCTGCATGAAGCTGGGCCTCCTGTGACCCTTTCCCAGGACAATGACTCTCTGGGTCTGAGGGGGACACAGGAGAAGGAGGGTAAGAAAGGCTGGGCAGGGACATGTCCACGATACCAAGATGGTCCTCAGACAGCTCAAGGGCCTGGCCAGGTCACCCCACTTCCCAGAACAAACTCCAGAAACTGCTGGGAGTCCAGGGTGTCCCAGCTGAAGGCCCCAGGGCCAGGCTAGGGCTGTACCCCTCTCTGTGGGAGGTCGTGCTTGAGGAAGCCTCCTGGTCTGGCGGGGGGTCTGGGGCAGGGGATTGTCTGCGGCAGTGGGCACATCATTGTTACAAACACTGTGGTCTCCAAAGTGACAGTCCTGGCCCCTGCCTGGAGGGGGCGCTGCTGGGGCAAGCCGGAGGGGCTCTGGTGTGGATGGGGCCACTCCACAGTGTCCCTCGGGGTCAGTGCTTTTCCTGGAGAGATCAAGGGATTGATCAGCAGAAGCCTCTGAAAGTGACAGAGAGGGGTCAGGCAGGAAGTGGGGTGGGACACCTGGGGGAGTAGTATGTGCCAAGGCCCTGGGGCAGGAAGAGTCTCTGCCATGTGTCTGGGCCATGGTGAGACAGGAGGGAAGGAGCACTTTCGGGGAAGTTGAGGGAAAGAGGCAAGAGCCGATGGGTTTTACAAAGGCACTGAGTGCCTGTGTGAGGGCTGGAAATGAGAACCAGAGCTGAGGCTCTCAGCCTGGGTTTTCAAGTCTGTAACTGGGATGACCCCATATACCTCACAGGGTTGCTGGGAGGACAAAGCCACAGAAGTTATGGACATCAGGTCCCGGGGGGGGGGGCACCTCATGTACGGCGGCTGCTTGGCACACACAATCTTTGTACTTCCCCTGCTGCCCTGCATGCAGGTCTGGCATAGGGTCCTGCCGTCCCCCATGGGCCTGGCCCTTGGCAGATTGTGTGGCCAAACTTCTCCTGTCTCTAGGTGAGCACCGTGGCTAGGAGCCCCACAGTCCAAGTTAGAAGGATGAGGACTTCCTCCCCTGCTCCTGCCTCCCTTGCCTAAGGTCACTCAGAGTGCTGTGGCCAGGGACAGAGAGGGACAGAGCTGGCACAGGGCTCCTCCCACCCGGTCAGGTTGGCATGTGGGATCCATGAGGGTGCCTATAATCCTGGGTGCCAGGGGTAAACTTTGGGGTGGGGGCCACCAAGCACTCCCTTAAAATATAACAGCCAAGCAAAGACATGACCATTACGGGCGTCACAGCACCCTTCAGGCCCATGAAGTTCTAGAAAACCAATTTTACACCCACAATTTTATAAAACGCAGAATTTACAGAGTTTGCTTGAGGAGGAGACAAAATGCTTATGTTTAAAGTATTCATATACCATATGATACCTACTCTATTAAAATGATGTAAGTGCCACTTTGCAACCATCACAGTAAAGACTGGCTCAGGTGAGAGTCACCAACAGATGCTCAGTCCAGGGGGCAGCTTCAGGGAGAAGCAGCGGATTCACGTGGTCTTAAAGTCTCCCCACAGACTGCTCATTAGGAAAAACCAGTAACTATATACAGTGGAGAAATCAGACTCCTTGGCCTGGTGATCAAAATTCGCATCAGGAACGAAGGGCAGATGGACATCATGTCCCCCAGCCGTGTTGTCGGGAGAAGGGCACGACACAGACAAGGTGCTCCTGCCTGGAAGGTATAACCTGGCTCTAATCACGAGGAACCATCAAACTCCAAAATGAGGAATCTTCTATTTAAAAAAGGAGGGGGGACTGTATTTCAAAAATGTCGTGTCATAAATGGAAGAGAAATAGAGGAAATGTCCCAGATTAAAGGAGACTAAAGACTTAAAACTATTGACTGCAGTAATTAACAACTAAATGCAATAACCCTCAGGCTGGATCCTGAACTAGGGGGAAAGAGCCATGGAAGGAGCCCCCAGGTCAACCGAAGAAAGTGAGCATGGTGAGTGATTAGATAAAAACCTCACACGGATGTTACATTGGCTGCATTGATGACTGCACTGCGGTTATGTAAAACCATGTTCTTTTTCTTAGGAAATATGGACTCAAGTATTTAGGGCCATCTAATTATATTCAAAACGGTTCTGAAAACAACTTACATGTATTGTTGCACACACATCCACACACAGAGCAAAGCTAGAGGAAATGGGGCAAAATGTTAACAAAAGTGATGGTGGCAAAGGGCATATGATGTTCTAGGTACTATTTTATTCTCGCAACTTTTGTGTAAGTTAGAATTTATTTCCAAGTAAAAGGTTAATGTATATACACATACACCTACATAAACATACAAATCTAATGATCCCGTTATTTGCAGCAGGTATGCACTACACAGTCACATGAATGCTGAATTAGCGAATAATGAGTCACTGCCTAGTGGAAATTCAGGGCCGGGTTCCTGCGAACCTCTGGTCATGGCATTTCCGTCAAGCGATGAATATGGAACCATGCTTTATGTGTGCTTCTGTTTCCTGTGACAGTATTTAATACAGATTATTGACTCATTGATCCTGATCTCAAGTCCAACAGCACTGTACCTCCTGCCTCTGTGGAGCTTCTCTACAGCATTTTTTCCACCAGGCACACCATGACCTTCTTACCCTTAGGAACAGTAGATGGCACTTCAGCACTGGGCTCGGGGGTCATTTTAAACAGCGAAACCACCATGCAAAGTATAGAAATGCAAAAAAATGTGCACTTTGTGGACTGCGAAAAGGATGCTTGTTTACAGTGTGAAAGCTGAAACAAGAAGGTCGAACATCACTTTGGCCAACTGCAGCTGGGAATGTGCACGTTGACGCAAATTTTTCTCTTTTCTGCTCATGTCCATGAATGACCATGAGAGTGCCCTGAGAATTGATTTTGGGGTTATAAATAAATTTGACCAAGTAGGTTAAATTTGCAAATATAGAATCTGTGAATAATGAGGGTTGACTGTATGTGAACAGACATACACACACCCGCACAGGAAGATTCAGGAAGAGCTAACCAAGGTCGACTGGCTGGGAGGGCTACTTGTATTTCCTTCTTTATGAAATTTGTGGGTTTCTTTTTTCCAAGTTTGTTCATAGTCATGTATTATTTTATAATAAAAGTGTTTCTTAAAAGAGAAGCAAAGTTAAAAATAAAAGAGCAGGATGATAATTGAATTAAGCTTGACTGCCCTGTCCCCACTCCAGGAGGGACTCTATTGTAAAGCCTCTTGCATAAGGAATCTTTGTATTTTTGGTGGCTTTTCGGGGTTTTTCCTACAGAGGAGTCTGCCTGTGCGGGAGGGCTGTGGGTGGGGCAGGGCGCCTCCCTGGGGCGAGGCACCCCTCACCTCTTGTTTGTGGGTCTTGTCTTGCTGGAGGATGCCGTTTGCAGATGTGGAATTGCTGACGGCCTGTAAGAGCCATGGGCAGATGGGGAGCCAGGCCCGCCAGGCAGCAGCAGTTCCGGTTTGTCCACTAGATGGCAAGGTCTTCCTGAGGAACCACCTGAGGCTCCAAACTGACCAGAGCTCCTCAGAATGGGGATCCCAGGACCCCCCGAGACCAAGGAGACCAAGGTTCTCAGGGCAAGGTTGCATCTCCCCCTTTAGTCTGCGGGATGAAGCCATGTTGCTCCCGGGCAGAGTTCAGACCAGGCTTCCCTGGCCATGCTCCCGCCTCGGGGCTCCCCACCTGGTCAGCCCAGCCCTGCCCCCCGCTCACCTGGGCCTTGTCGGGGCAGCTCCTCATGGCCTCCATGAGCTTCTCCACCTGCTGAGCCTGGTCCAGGGCGTCCCGCAGTGCGTCCTCCGTGCTCATCAGCTGGTGCTGCAGCCACAGGAGCTCGGGCGCCGATGGGTCGATGAGGGAGTAGCGCCTCTGATCCGACAGGGACTTCTCCTTGTTCTGGGAGCAGCAGGAGAGGAAGATGTGAGGGTGAGCCTGGGGCAGGGAGGCCTCTGCTCCAGGCGGCAGACTCCCCCGGCCCGCCTCACCTCTGGGCCAGGCCTGAGCACCTCCAAGACGTCACTTCAGGCTTCCTCCCGACCCGAGGTCCCCACCGAGGCATCTCCTTTGTCCCCTGCCTGCCTTCCCAGCCTGTCAAAAATGCTCCACATTCTCCAAGTCCTGAAATCCACGCCCCCCTTTCCTTCCCGTTTATGCCTCCATGTGATTCTCCCATTTCTGGAACCACTGTCAGCTCATTTCCGGAGGCCACCATGTGGCTGATTCCCCACCTCTGGGGCTCTGAGGGGAACACAGACGGCTTCTCCACTTCCACAACGTTGCCTGTGGACTCGGCTGTGCTGGATTCCCTGTGTTATTGCTCCTGTCTCCTCTGTTCTCTGTCCTTGAGGGGTTAAATCTTTTTAAAAAAACCTTCACTGTCATCCTAGTGGAGGTTCAGGAAAGAGTGAAAATATATGTGTGTGTTTATCTACCATGTTTATCTGAACCTGACTGTGACTCCTAAATGCTACCTTCTCTGCCGTCTCTAAGCCTGACGTGCTGTAAGGGACCAGCTCCCTCGTTAAAACCCGCTCCACTCCTGACATTGCTTCTACAACAGCTTTGTGCAAGACACTGAGGACACGAGTTCTAAAACCCACAGCTCTATGAGGTACGCAGCCTAACTCTGTCCCCAGATGAAGAGACTGAGGTTCAGAGTCATCAGTAAACCAAAGAGCCTGGTGGGCCCTGCTACTGCCTCGTCAATCCCAGCTGGGCTCAACTACCAGGCCCCACCTCTGCTGGGGTCCCCTCTCCGCTCAGGTTGGGGGGTGGTTCTGGGGCTAGAACCGCACTAACAACCCCTCAGCAGAGCCTGGGAGGTGCTTCTTCACCCTCATGTCTCAGCTGCCTCTGGACCTGAGACCTTTTCTTGTCCCTCCCTCCTTCTTCAGGTCAGCAGAGCCGGGTGGGCATCCCCTCAGAGACGGGAGCAAGCAGAAAGAACAGGAGGGTTTCCACAGGGGCTGGGTCTGCTGCCTGACCCATGCCTAGGTCCGCATGATCTGAGGATACATCCCCGAGGGCCCAGAGATTCTGCAGGGGCTCCCTCACCAGACACGGCCCTGTGTGTGTCCAGCCCTGCCTTGTAGGCATTTGGCCTGCCCCTTTTCTGTTTTTTTTTAATTTTATTATACATATATGTATTTTTTTTACTTAAAAAAAAGTAATAGACTATTTTTCTGAGCAGTCTTAAGTTTACAGAAAATCTGAATGGAAAATACCAAGTTCCCATCCATCTCCTCCATTCTTCACCTACACTTTCCCTCTTCCTAAAGCCTGGCATTCGAGTGCCGTATTCATTACAACGGTGACCGACCATCGACACACTATTATTAACTAAAGTCCATAGTTTACTTCAGGGATCACTCTTGGTGGGGTGCCTTCTATGGCTGTGGACAAATATGTAATGACACGTACCCACCATTACAGTGTCATATACAGTAGTGTGCCCTAAAAATCCTGTGCCCCACCTATTCACCCCTCCTCCTAACGCCTGGCAACCACTGATCTTTCTACTGTCCCCAGAGTTTTGTCTTTTCCAGAATCTTGACAGTTGGGACTGTACAGTACGTAGCCTTTTCCGTCACGTAGCAACATTTATTTAAGGCTCCCACATGCCTTTTCGTAGCTGGATAGCTCATTTCTTTTTAGCCTTGAATACTATTCCATCGTCGGGATGCCCTATTCCCCTGCTGAGGGCCATCTTGGTGGCTTCCATGGCTTAGCAGATATGAATAAAGGTGTTATAAGTATTTGCACGCAGGGTTGTGTGCAGATACATTTTTAAGTCATCTGAGTAAACACCGAGGAGCATAGCTGCTGAATTGTACAGTGAGACGACGCTCAGTTTTGTAAGAAACGCCAAACCGTCTTCCAAAGTGGCTGCCCCACTCTGCATCCCCACCTGCAAGGAATCAGCGTTCCTGTTGCTTCGCTAAGGGGCTGTCTCTCCTGTCCCCACCCCTCTGTGCCAGGCCCCATGTCACCCTCCCTTTTTCACACCCTGGGGTTTTCTGTAGGCTGGGGCCCTTCTTGGCCTGGGCCAAACACCAACTAGGTCCCGGGTCTCCTGAGGCAGGGGCAGTGGGCAGGTAAATCCATCTGTTCCTCAGGGACTTTCCGGGGGAAAAAGTCGAAACTTGTGACTCACTTAAAATAAACGAATATGCCTCATCAGGGTCTCGCCCACATGGCGAGAGCACAGGGCCTGCGGGTCGCCCAGCTCAGCCATCAGGAGGCTGGGGCAGGTCCACCCACCTCAAAGGGCTGCTGTCAGAGTACAGTGAGGGGCTTGTACCCCAGGCCCAGAGCAGCACCTTGCTGGGGTGCTGTGGGGGCAGAGACTGGGGTGGGGGTGATGGCAGGAAAGAGGCTGGCCAGGCAAGATGGGCAGGTCAAGTGGGCAGTGGCATCGGGCCCCTTTCAGGGAGATGAGGGAACAGAGGCGAGCAAGCAGCCCCCCACGGCAGTCCTCACTGACAACGTGCACAGTCGCTGGCCTGAACACCTAGCTGGGGTGTCTGAGGCCCAGCTGGCCTGTGAGCGTGGACATGGTGCACGGGCTGCCTCACTCATGCTCAGGACCTCCTGGCAGGACCATGAGTCATTTACTCAGCAGTAGGTTGGAGCACCTTCCTGGCCTCAGCTCTGCTGTGGGCACTGCAGGCACAGCGACGTGAGCACAGGGGACAAGACCCTCCTCGGGGGGCTCCTGACTGGAGGTGGTTGGGGGGCAGGCCAGAAAGCAGCTCATGACTAAACGCTGCTACTCCAAGTGGACGACAAGGGGATGCGGGGTGACGTCAGGGGCCTCTCTCTGAGGAGGAGCAGCGGCCTAATGGAAGGGGGACGGTGAGCTGAGGGAAGCCCCAGGGACAGTGTCCCAGGCAGGGGCAAGAGCAGGGCCAGGGAACTGGCCTGACGAGCAGGAGGAAAGGGAAGATGGCGGATGGGCCAGAACACAGCCAGCAAGGAGGGAAGGGGGTATGCCAGCCTACGGGGGTGGGCGGGCAGATCACAAGGGCCTGGGGGCCTTGGGAGTGTGGGTGGGTTCTGTCCCGTGTGACAGGAAGCCCCTGGAGTGCGGGGACCTGCGTGGAGGATGCAGCTCCACTGTCCGAGAGAGGGGAGCCTGCCAGGGGACATGGGGGTGGGGACCGATTTGGCTGCATTTTGGAGGTGGCATCAGAGGTAAGTCACACGGCAGGGAAGGAGCAGAGAAAGGGAGGCAAGGTCCTGGCCCGGGCAGCAGGACACACAGAAGTGCCATTTACTAAGATGGGAAGATGGGGATGGGATGGGTGGATAAACAACTGAGTTCTGCTATGGGTTGAATTGTGTCCCCCAGAAAGGTATGCTGAAGTCCTGATCCCCAGAACCTGTGAATGTGACTTATTTAAAAATAGGGTCTTTTCACAGGCACAGTCGCAGGGGGGCCATCAGGTGAGAATTTGGGGATCAACAGAGGTGAGGCTCAGAACCTCACCCCCCTGCTTTGAGAGAAATCTTCTGCATCCGTGGATGTCTTGCTGCCCTTGTCTAGCCTGGATTAATACTTAGTCCATAGGCACACACCTGATCATCTGATCATCTACATTTGCCTTCTTACAGCACTAAACTATGTTTTCTACCTTTATCTTGCATCTACCTACCACTTCAGCATTTTATTAAAAATAAAAATAATAATAATAGAAATGTGGGATCAACATATAAATCAAGTACAAAAATCAAACGAATATTCATATTTGACCTGATTGTTTATAGGTCATAATGCATGATCAAAACCGAAAGTTTCTGTGATGAATGCCCTTGTACTGTTCACCATGTAAGAATTTATTCACTATGTAAGAATTCGTTCACCATGTAAGAACTTGTTCGTTATGCTTCAGAAGATTGGAGACTGACGAGAATTAGGCTTGAGATGGATTAATGATTGTACATTGAGTGTTGACCCCCCTATACTGAATTTTATTGTTGTTAACAACCATTTGATCAATAAATATGAGAGATGCCCTCTCAAAAAAAAAAAAAATCTCAATCATAATATAGGCTTGTGATAGGGATGGATGTGCAGCATGGAGAATATCGTCAATGGTTTTGTAATGTCTTTCTATGTTGACAAGATAGTGACTGCACCAGTTGGGGTGAAGGGTTTAATGTGTGTAACTGTTGAATCACTGTGTTGTATACTTGTATACTTGAAACCAATTTTGTATATCAACTATACTTCAATTAAAAAAACAGATTTAAAAAAAAAATAGGGTCTTTTCAGAGAAAGAGAAATACCATGATTTCACTTATGCAGGGAATAAAAAAAATAAAACAAGCAAAACAGAAACAGACTCATAAAGAGAACAAACTGTGGTTGCCTTCGGGGAGAGGATGGGCAAAACAGGTGATGAGGATAGAGGGACACACTTGCAATTAAAAAACAAGCCATGCGGGTGAAAAGTACAGCATAGGGAATATAGTCAATAATATTGTAACTGTGTAGGGTGGCATTTGGTAGCCACGCATACTGTGTTGAGCATTTCATAATGCATGTAACTGTCAACTCACTATATTGTATACCTGAAACTAATAAATATTTTGTATCAACTATACTTTAATAAATAAAAAGATCAATAAGAACAGTCTTTTAGATGGGATCAAAGTTCAATGAGGTCATTAGGGTAGGCCTTAATCCAGTATGACCGGTTTCCTTCGAAGAAAGGCAGAGACACACAGAGGGGAGAAGCCATGTGAAGAAGGAGCTGTAGCAATGCACCTGCACACCAAGGCGAGCCAAGGAGTGCCGGTGGCCTCCAGAACCTACAACAAAGGCAAAGAACAGATTCTTCTCTTGATCCTTCAGAGAAAGGGTGGCTCTGCTGGCACCTCTGACTTCAGATTTCGGCCTCTAGAACTGAGACAATAAATTTCTGTTGTTTTAAACCACACAGTTTGTGGTACTTGTTACAGCTGCCACTAGAGACTCATGCAGATTAAGTGGAGATGTTGAATAGGAATTGGACGTGTAACTGTGAGATCAGGCAAGGCCAGGACTGCAGAGCCAACCCTGGGCAGCATGATGCCCACATATGCCCAGGCTGCTCTGAGTCACTGGCCTAGATGGCTCCATGTTCTGACCTGATGCTGGGAAGAGGAACAGCAGGGAGGGGCAGCCAAGGAGGCAGGAGGAACCAGACTATGCAGGGAATCTTAGATGTGAGAGAACAAAGAGCTTCCAGAGGGAGGTGGGGAGAGATGGATGGTGGCTGAGTCTGCTGAAATGAGATGAAGACAGAACTGACCATTGTATTTGCAACATGAAGGCCCTTGGTGCCTGGGGGGAGCAGTCTCCCTGGAGTAGAGGGCGATGGGAGCGAGCAGCTGGAAGCCATGACCACAGACGGGCCCTTTAAGGGGTCTAGCTGTGGGGAGGACAGAGAAACAGGCAACAGCTGGCGGGAGACAGGGGCAGGGGGGTTGGTTTTGTTTTTAAGGTGGGAGAAGCAGGAGCAAGTGGTGAGCCAACCTGACAGGGTAAGTGCAGCAGGAGAAGGCAGGCAGCTGCAGGGGCAGGCCAAGCATGCAGAGCCTGGCAGGAGGGTGGTGGACGGCAGCTCTGCCCTTCCGGGGAGGCACAGAACTGCCATCAGCTGGAACATGGGGATGGGTGGGTGCTGGGAATTTTGGAGAAGGTGGTAAAAATATTTCAGAAGAGGAAACTGAGGCTCAGAGACACTAGTGCTAGGTGAGAAGTGGCCCAGACCACTCCACCAACTAAGTTAGAGGGCCTGTCCCCAGCCCAGCAGCAGAGGAATGGTCATTTGTACCTCTAAGCACACATACACTCAAAAGGAAAGGGAAAGTCGGGGCAGGACAGAGGCACACTCATGCTAGGACCCCCACTGTGACCCTGGGTGAAAGTGAGCAGCTCTGGAGCCTTCTTAGCCTGGGGTGGAGCTGACCACACAGGCCCTGCCCCTGCCCCTCTGGGGAGGCCAGAAAGGGGCTCTTGCCCCATGCCCTGTGCCATCCAGCCAGAAGCCCTTTTACAGAGATAAGGAGCCAGGCAGACGGGGGCCCCTGCTTTCCTGGCTGGTCCCCCATCCGTGGAGCCCGAGATGAAGGCCCTCCTCCTCCCCACTCCCCCACAACAGATGTGAGTTCCCTCTGCAAGGAGCTCCCCAGCACACCAGCCCCCAGGATGGCCCCAGCTGGAGCCAGGTCTCAACCTGGGCATCACGGCATTGTGCCTTGACAGTGAAAACTCCAGGGGGAAGAAATGAAACCCAGAGCAATGGAAGAAAACCAGAATTTCCTTCGGGCCCACGACATGCCGGGAGTCTTCCTTATTAGGTTTTTACAAATCCCGGGAAGTGGGAACATCAGCCCCATTTTAAAGGCGAGGACACTGTATGCTGTCCCCTGCCCCGGGTCATGCTGCTGTGAGGGGTGGAGCTGAGCTCACACCCAGGCCTGTACAACCTCAGAGCCCACCTTCCCCCCACCCCACAGATGGCCCTAGCTAGGTGTCTGTTCAAGTTGACCTGGGGCCTCAGGGGAAGGGAGGGACCGGCAGAGAGAAAACCTAGTTCCTCATCTCTTGGAATCCATCTCTCGCGGGAGACTGTTCCCGCACCTAACCAGGCCAGCTGCCAAAGGGCAGCTGGTGGTACAGCCCTGCAGAGAACCCATGGGCAAAGCGGGGAGGGAAGGGCTGGGCTGGTCGGCTTGCTCATGTGCCTGTGGCTCTGGGTTATCTGCAAGGCTAGGCTGGCCTCCGCTCGAGCTCTGAGATGCGCAGGGAGGGATGCCAGCAGCACAAGGGATTCTTTGCGAAGTCTTGGTCCACCCGCCTCAGGACGCTTCTGTGGCCAGCACGTGAAAGGACAGAGACATCACCTACACAGAGATGCTCCACGCACATTCCGCAAGCAGGCCTGGCCACCTGCTTTGGGGAGCCCTTTGCTGCAGCAGCCACACCCAGTGACTGAGTGAGACAAAGGGACCCCGTGATGGACAATCTCACTCCAGAGCTGCCGCCAGTGGCCTGGCACTCCAACTGGCCTTACTTCTCCCTCTGCCTGACCCTTCACAGATGCTAAAATCCCTAATAATCACCTCACCCCAAACACCACTCAGCAACTACTTCCAGAACATTCCATGCCACAGCAACCTCTTCACCATCTGACATCTTTGGGGGTCAGCAGGCCTTCCACCACCCAGTGATGACATCCCATTTATCTCCTCGGGGCCTTGGTCCTAGGGCACCTCTTAGAGCCACAAGTAACTAGCCAGCTCCTTTCTGAGATAGCCTCCTCTAATCCTTGCTAATCATACCCCACACTGTCAACTGCCACTGACCAGGACATTTCCAACCCCCCACCTGCACTGTGGGATCCACTGAGGGTGGGAGATACAGAAGACATTATGGGGCTGGTAGGTAGAAGCCAGGAGCCCTGTTCCAGCCTTGCCCATGAACTGCTATGTAACCCTGGGAAAGAGCTTGCCCTCTCTGAGCCTCACTGAACTTACCAATACAGCAAGCAGTTGGGACCCAGTGGGTCTCTGCCACAGCAGGCCTGCGAGTCTGGTCCAGCTCTCACTGGTCAGTGACCCTCAGGTGGGAAGATCAGTTTAGGAGAGACCTCTGCCAATCATGATAGGAAAGGAATGCCTAAACCTAGGCAATGTGCAGAAGGACAAAGAGAAAGGAACGGATTTGAGAAAGATGCTGAAGGGAGAGTAGGGAGGAAAGCATCAGGGACGACTCCGTGTCTGGCCTGACCAAACGAGTGCACAGAGCTGACATCTGTTCGGTTAAAACAAGGAACACAGAAGGTGCCAAGTACAGGGATGCAAAGATGCTTCAACATCTGCAAATCAATCCATCAGTGTGATACAGCACATGAACAAAAGGAAGATGGGTAAAAGCCAGGTGGTCATCTCAATAGATGCAGAAAAAGTGTCTGATGAAACTCAGCATCCATTTGTGATAAAATTGCTCAAGAAGAAATTCCAAAGATGGCGGCATGAGAGGTGAGATGGAGAACTCCTCCCAAAACCACAAACAGTATGAAATTGTAGTTAATTGATACAACTAACCCTAAAACACTGACAAGAAAGAAGGCTGCACCAGACTGCATACAGACCTCAGGAATGGAGCAGACCTCACAAAACAGGGTAACATACCAAAGCCTTAATCCAGCAGGACCCAAGCCCTTCCCCCACCCCAGCTCACCAGTGGGAGGAAGACAAAGGAAGTGGGAGAGGGGGTGGAAGACTAGAACTGCTGAAGACCCAGCCCTGGAGGTCTGCTTTGGGAGCAGAAACCTACACTATGTGGTGCTCTGGATGCTGGGGAGCTCAGACAGGTGGAGTGCTTAGAGGCAGATCCCGGCCATTTGTGGAGGAGGGGATCCACACCTGGCTGCTCTGGGACAAGGGAAAGGCAGGTGGTCTGAGAGGCTTCCTAGCAGCGAGAGGGCTGCTGAACGGGTGGGGTTTGCACGGAGCTTGCTGTGTGGGGGAGGGGAGAGCTGGACAAAGTTGTCTGGGCGGGCTCTGCCCAGCTGTTTGGGAACTTTGAGAAGCTTCAGGTGCCCCATCCCCCTGGCTGCCTACTCAAGACCAAGACCCCCCACTGTGATATGCAGCCTGCTGCACCTTCCTCCTGGTCTACCAGCACCAGTTCACAAACTGGCAGTCACTGTGCTGGCTGGCCCTGCCTACAAAAGCTAGAGATGCAAAGCACAGAGGCTTACACCTGTGTGCTTGGCCCACTGGCTCTGACACCAGAGATGGGCACAGCAGACGGGAATCAGGAAACAGATCTTTCCTCCCCCCAGGCACCAGTTCCGCTCCCCTACAACCCCAACCTCACTCTAGGGGCTGAGGAGCTCCAAAGACTGGAGCTTCTGGGCACTAGGGGGCACCACACAGAAATAGGAAATGCCAAAAGAACATGGTTCAAACCAAAATCTCACAATCTCCAGAAAAAAGGCCAAATGAAACTGAACTCACTGATCTGCCTGAAAGAGAGTTCAAATAAAAATAATAAAGATACTTATGGAGGTATAGAAAATATTCAAGAACTCAGGAAGGAATTTAAGTTGCACATTCAATCATTAAGAAACTCTATATCTGAAATGAAACATACAATGGAGTGACTTAAAAGAAGATTAGATGTAGAAGAAAAGACAGTAAATGCAATAGAAATTAGAAGAGGACTACCAAGAAGCTGAGGCATAGAGAGAAAAAAAATCTCTAAGAATGAAAGAATATTGAGAGAACTGTGTAACCAATCCAAACGGAACAATATCCACATTATAGGGGTACCAGAAGAAGAAGAGAGAGGAAAAAGGGATAGAAAGTGTCTTTTAGGAGGTAATTGCTGTAAACTTCCCCAATCTGGGGAAGGAGATAGTCTCTCAGGCCATGGAGGTGTACAGATCTCCCAACACAAGGGACCCAAGGAAGACAAGAACACCAAGACATATAGTAATTAAAATGGCAAATATTAAGGATAAGGACAGACTATTAAAAGCAGCCAGAGAGAGAAATAAGATCACATACAAAGGAAAGCCCATCAGGCTATCATCAGACTTCTCAGCAGAAACTTACAGGCCAGAAGGGAGTGGCATGATGTATTTAATACAATGAAGCAGAAGGGCCTTGAACCAAGATTACTTTATCCGGCAACATCATCATTTAAATTTGAAGGAGGGATTAAGCCATTTCAAGATAAGCAAAAGCTGAGAGAATTTACCTCCCACAAACCATCTCTGCAGTGTATTTTGGAGGGATTGCTATAGATGGAAGTGTTCCTAAGGTTTAATAGCTGTCACCAGAGGTAATAAAACCACAGTAAAGAGAGCAGAACAGCTAATTACTAAGCAAATGAAAAATTAAGTGATCTATCCCCTAACTCAATCAAGAGACAAAGAATACAGAATATGAAAGCTAGTATATAAAAAATGGAGGAGGAAGTGTCACTACAGAAACTACAAAAATACAAAGGATTATTAAATAGTACGAAAAATTATATGCTAACAAACTGGATAACCTAGAAGAAATGAACAACTTTCTAGAAAAATACAACATTCCAAGGCTGACCCAGAAAGAAACAGAATATTTGAACAGACCAACTACCAGCAATGAAATTGAACTGGTAATCAAAAAACTACCTAAGAACAAAGCCCCTGAACCAGATGGCTTCACCGCTGAATTTTATCAAGTATTTAGTGAAGACCTAGTACCCATCCTCCTTAAAGTTTTCCAAAGACTAGAAGAAGAGGGAATACTTCCAAACTCATTCTATGAGGCCAGCATCTCTCTAATACCAAAGCCAAGCAAAGACACCACAAAAAAAGACAAATCTCCCTGATGAACATAGATGCAAAAATACTCAACAAAATATTAGCAAACCGAATTTAAAAATACATCAAAAAGATCATCCATCATAATCAAGTAGGTTTTATTCCAGGGATGCAAGGATGGTACAACATTCGAAAATCCATCAACATCATCCACCACATCAACAAAGAGAAGGACAAAAACCACATGATCATCTCCAGAAATGCTGAAAAAGCATTCGACAAAATTCAACATCCATTCATGATAAAAACTCTCAACAAAATGGGTACATAGGGCAAGTACCTCAACATAATAAAGGCCATATATGATAAACCCACAGCTAACATCATACTGAACAGCGAGAGGCTGAAAGCTTTTCCTCTGAGATCAGGAACAAGACAGGGATGCCCACTCTCCCCACTGTTATTCAACGTAGTACTGCAGGTCCAAGCCATGGCAATCAGACAAAACAAAGAAATACAAGGAATCCAGATTGGTAAAGAAGAAGTCAAACTGTCACTATTTGCAGATGACATGATATTCTACATAAAAAGCCCTAAAGACTCCACACCAAAACTACTAGAACTAATATCGGAATTCAGCAAAGTTGCAGGATACAAAATTAACACACAGAAATCCGTAGCTTTCCTATACACTAACAATGAATAGAAAGAGAAATCAGGAAAACAATTCCATTCACCATAGCATCAAAAAGAATAAAATACCTAGGAATAACCTAACCAAGGAAGTGAAAGACCTATACCCTGAAAACTACAAGATACTCTTAAGAGAAATTAAAGAGGACACTAACAAATGAAAACTCATCCCATGCTCTTGGCTAGGAAGAATTAATATCGTCAAAATGGCCATCCTGCTCAAAGCAATCTACAGATTCGATGCAATCCCTATCAAATTACCAACAGTATTCTTCAATGAACTGGAACAAGTAGTTCAAAAATTCATTTGGAACTGCCAAAGACCCCGAATAACCAAAGCAATCCTGAGAAGGAAGAATAAAGTGGGAGGGATCTCGCTCCCCAACTTCAAGCTCTACTACAAAGCCACAGTAATCAACATAATTTGGTACTGGCACAAGAACACGGCCACAGACCAGTGGAACAGAATAGAGACTCCAGACATTAACCCAAACATATACGGCCAATTAATGTACGATAAAGGAGCCATGGACATACGATGGGGAAATGACAGTCTCTTCAACAGATGGTGCTGGCAAAACTGGACAGCTACATGTAAGAGAATGAAAGTGGGTCACTGTCTAACCCCATACACAAAAGTAAATTCAAAATGGATCAAAGACCTGGATGTAAGTCATGAAACCACAAAACTCTTAGAAAAAAACATAGGCAAAAATCTCATGGACATAAACATGAGTGACTTCTTCATGAACATATCTCCCCAGGCAAGGGAAACAAAGGCAAAAATGAACAAATGGGACTATATCAAGCTGAAAAGCTTCTGTACAGCAAAGGACACCATCAATAGAACAAAAGGTATCCTACAGTATGGGAGAATATATTGATAAATGACAGATCCGATAAAGGATTGACATCCAAAATATATAAGAAGCTCACACACCTCAACAAACAAAAAGCAAGTAATCCAATTAAAAAATGGGCAGAGGAGCTGAATAGACAGTTCTCTAAAGAAGAAATTCAGATGGCCAACAGACACATGAAAAGATGCTCCACATCGCTTGTCATCAGACAAATGCAAATTAAAACCACAATGAGATATCACCTCACCCTAGTAAGAATTGCCACCACCAAAAAGATAAACAACAACAAATGCTGAAGAGGTTGCGGAGTAAGGGGAACCCTCCTAAACTGCTGGTGGGAATGTAAATTAGTTCAACCATTGTGGAAAGCAGTATGGAGATTCCTCAAAATGCTCAAAATAGAAATACCATTTGACCCAGGAATTCCACTCCTAGGAATTTACCCTAAGAATGCAGCAGACCAGTTTGAAAAAGACAGATGCACCCCTATGTTTATCTCAGCACTATTTACAATAGCCAAGAAATGGAAGCAATCTAAGTGTCCATCAGTAGATGAATGGATAAAGAAGATGTGGTACATATATACAATGGAATATTACTCATTCAGCCATAAGAAGAAAACAAATACTACCATTCGCAACATGGATGGAGCTAGAGGGTATTATGTTCAGTGAAATAAGCCAGGCAGAGAAAGACAAGTACCAAATGATTTCACTCATATGTGGAGTATAAGGACAAAGAAAGACTGAAGGAACAAAACAGCAGCAGAATCACAGAACCCAAGAGTGGACTAATAGTTACCAAAGGGAAAGGGACTGGGGATGATGGGTGGGAAGGGCGGGATAAGAACGGGGAAAAAGAAAGAGGGCGTTACGATTAGCATGTATAGTGCATGGGGGGCATGGGGAGGGCTGCACAACACAGAGAAGACAAGTAGTGATTTTACAGCATCTTACTATGCAGATGGACAGTGACTGTGAAGGGGGGAGCCTAGTAAACATAATGTTCGTCATATAATTGTGGATTAATGATACCAAAATAAAAAATAAAAAATAAAAAGAAGATACAATAGTTTTTTATGGAATTTTAAAAAAACTCTGGGGGTGGGGGTAAGGTCAGGAAATAATTTATAAAGGACAGAGGGAAACTTTAGGGGGTGAAACATGTTAATTGTCTTAACTGTAGTGATGTTTTCATGAATGTAAACTTACATCAAAAGTCATTATGCTGTACATTTTAAGATGTGCAATTCATTGTGTGGCAATTATACTGCAATAAAGATGTAAAAAAAAAGATTTAAAAAAATCCATCAACATTATCCACCACATTGACAAAAAGGCAAAAACCACATGGTCATCTCCATAGATGCTGAAAAAGCATTTGACAAAATTCAACATCCATTCATGATAAAAACTCTCAATAAAATGGGTATAGAGGGCAAGTATCTCAACATAATAAAGGCCATATATGATAAACCCACAGCCAACATTATACTGAACAGCGAGAAGCTGAAACCTTTTCCTTTAAAATCGGGAACAACACATAATATAGCAGGGGGTAGGGGGGAGACATGGGAAAGGCAGTATATACAGAGAAGACAAGTAATGATTCTATAGCATCTTACTATGCTGATGGACAGGGACTGCAGTGGGGTATGTGCGGTGGGGGGGACTTGATAATAGGGAGAGTCTAGTAACCATAATGTTGTTTAAGTAATTGTACATCAACGATTAAAAAAAATCAGGAACAAGACAAGGATGCCCACTCTCCCTACTTCTATTCAACATAATAGTGGGGATCCTAGCCACAGCAATCAGACAACACAAAGAAATAAAAGGCATCCAGATTGGCAAGGAAGAAGTCAAACTGTCCCTGTGTGCAGTTAACATGACATAGTACATAACAAACCCTAAAGAATCCACTCCAAAACTACTCGATCTAATATCTGAAACCAGCAAATTTGCAGGATACAAAATTAATATGCAGAAATCTATGGCATTCTTATACACTAACAATGAACTAGCAGAGAGAGAAATCAGGAAAGCAATTCCATTCACAGCTGTGTCAAACCTAGGACTAAACCTAACCAAGGAAGTGAAAGACCTATACTCTTAAAACTACAAGACACTTATGAGATAAATTAAAGAAGATACCAATAAATAGAAACACATTCCCATGCTCATGGATAGGAAGAATTAATATTGTTAAAAGGCCATCCTGCCTAAAGCAATCTACAGATTCAATGCAATTCCTATCAAAATACAAACAGCATTCTTCAACGAACTAGAGAAAATCATTCTAAAATTCATATGGAAACACAAAAGACCTCAAATAGCCAAAGCAATCCTGAGAAGGAAGAATAAAGCTGGGGGGATTATGATCCCCAACTTCAAGCTCTACTACAAAGCCACAGTAATCAAGACAATTTGGTACTGGCACAAGAACAGGCCCATAGACCAATGGAACAGACTAGAGAGCCCTGATATAAACCCAACCATATACAGTCAATTAATATAGGATAAAGGAGCCATGGACATACAATGGGGAAATGACAGACTCTACAACAGCTGGTGTTGGCAAAACTGGACAGCTACATGCAGGAGAACGAAACTGGATTATTGTTTAACCCCACACACAAAAGTAAACTCATAATGGATCAAAGACCTGAATGTAAGTCATGAAACCATAAAACTCTTAGAAGACAACATAGGCAAAAATCTCCTGAATATAAGCATGAGCAACTTCTTCCTGAACATATCTCCTCGAGCAAGGGAAACAAAAGCAAAAATGAACTCATGGGATTACATCAAACTAAAAAGTTTCTGTATGGAAAAGGACATCATCAACAGAACAAAAAGGCATCCTACAGTATGGGAGAATATATTTGTAAATGAGATATCTGACAAGGGGTTAACATACAAAATATATAAAGAACTCACATGCCTCATCATTGAAAAAGCAAATAATCTGATTAAAAATGGGCAGAGGATATGAAGAGACAGTTCTCCAAAGAAGAAATTCATATGGCTAACAGACACATGAAAAGATGCTCCACATCACTAACCATCAGGGAAATGCAAATTAAAACCACAATGAGATATCACCTCACACCAGTAAGGATGGCCAGCATCGAAAAGACTAAGAGCAACAAATGCTGGTGAGGATGCGGAGAAAGGGGAACCCTCCTACACTGCTGATAGGAATGTAAGCTAGTTCAACCATTGTGGAAAGCAATATGGAGGTTCCTCAAGAAGCTAAAAATAGAAATACCATTTGACCCGGGAATCCCACCCCTTGGAATTTACCCAAAGAATACAACTTCTCAGATTCAAAAAGACATATGCACCCCTATGTTTATACAGCACTATTTATAATAGCCAAGATATGGAAGCAACCTAAGTGTCCATCAGTAGATGAATGGATAAAGAAGATGTGGTACATATATACAATGGAATATTACTCATTCAGCCATAAGAAGGAAACAAATCCTACCATTTTCGATAACATGGATGGAGCTGGAGGGTATTATGCTCAGTGAAATAAGCCAGGTGGAAAAAGACAAGTGCCAAATGATTTCCCTCATTTGTGGAGTATAACAACGAAGCAAAACTGAAGGGATAAAATAGCAGCAGACTCAGAAACTCCAAGAAGGGACTAGTGGTTACCAAAGGGGAGGGGTGTGGGAAGGTGGGTGGGGAGGGAGGGAGAAGGGGATTGAGGGGTATTAAGTTTAGTACACATGTTGTGGGGGATCACAGGGAAAACAGTGTAGCACAGAGAAGGCAAATAGTGAATCTGTGGCATCTTACTACACTGATGGACAGTGACTGTATTGGGGGTATGGGTGGGGAATTGATAATATGGGTAAATGCAGTAACCACATTGTTTTTTATGTGAAACCTTTATAAGAGTGTATTATCAATACCTTAATTAAAAAAAGCTCTACAGACACACATGTATTAACTACACAACCCAGCAAGGTGGGCACTGAGAGACCCTCTGTACAGATGAGGAAACTGAGGCTGAGAAATTACACATCTCACTCTGTCACCCAGCGGATGTCATCTTGCACTAAGACAGGGAGCTGAGCATGAGCCCCAGCTGTTTAGGGGAAGCCCCACCCACTGCTCTCACCACCAGCTTCTGCAAGCCTCTCTTCAGTTCTCTGTAAGACGCAAGTGAAAAATTGCTGCTCACCCCAGGCACAGCCCTCAGGAAAGAGAATGGGTTGGGCCCTCACTGGGCAACACCTTACCGAAGAGCCTTTTCCACATGGTCAGCTTGATGTCAGCCTGGTGGAGGCCTCGCTTGAAGGAGATGGGGCAGAACGGGCCTTCCAGGCGCCGGGCCTCCTGAGAGCTCTGCTCTGCTGGGAGCTCTGCTCTGGAGACAACAGTTCACAGTGGCTGTGCTGCTGGCACTGTGCACGCCATCCCTTCACTTGTGTGCAAGTCCACCCAGCCACTCCACAGCCTCAAAGACTCAAGACAGCCCATCATTCCCACCCCCGCATCCCTGCTGTTTGCAGAAGACCCGCCTCGTTCCTGGAAGAGGAAACACTGGACCTTCAGTGGTTCTCCTAGTGCAGCTCAGGGATCTGCAGCATCACCTGATGTTAGAAATGCACATTTTCTTGGGTCCCTTCCTGAGACCCGGTGAATCAAGCTGATGACTAGGCCCAGTAGCCTGTATTTTAATAAGCTCACCACGTGATTCTGATGCACACTACTGTTTGAGGGCACCATCTCTGTCAGGTGACCCTGGACCCAGCCACAGCTGAATTGAATCCCAGTTCAGCCAATCAGATTCACTGTCTTTTCATTTAAATCAAGGCTCCTTAACAAACTGTCCCTAAGACTAAAAGAAATTTGAGAGAATAAGTTGATTCTCATAAACGGGGTCTGAGAAAGGCTCGGGAATTGCATGGGGTGTTCATTTGCTGGGACTAGAACATGGTCCAACCCCTTCCCACAAGCTGTGGTGCAGGTGAAGGCCCTCGTGCTAGCCATTCCCTACCTCTCCCACCTGATCTCCCATTCTGCCCCATGCTATCCCTTACTCCCTAGCTATACTAAACTTCTCAAGATTCTCCCCCAAGTCTGAGTGTTACTCTGCCCTTCCATGTGACTCTCCCCATTCTGCTTGCCTGGCAGCCTCCTGTAAGCTGCCCTTCTCAGCTTGCCAACCAGTGCACACTGTCTGCCAGTCCCCTCCAGTCACATGCTCTGTGATAATTCCATAGCTTTTGCAAACTTCTGTTCTAGGTACCCACGGTGATGTAACCAGAGTTCACCTATCACCTCTCACCAGCCTTCAAGACCCCTGAAGGCAGGCCCATGACCCTCATCTGTTTTCCCTGGGCTCAGGACAGAGCCAGATGTGGGCAGCTGCTCCCAATGAACTGAAGGGAGGAACTAGTGGAGACGGAGAGCTCCCTCCAAAGTTATTACCTGGAGGCCATGGAGTGGTACTTCTGGAAGACAAGAGAGAGGCAGGTTAAGGCAAGGAGGAGGCTATGCAGAGGCCATTGGGAAGATGGAGGCTCTTGGGAATCTAGGGGCTTCAGCATGGGGGACTTCCCCTTGTCCATTCACCTGGATGAATTCATGGTGACTCTCGTTACCGAACTGCTCCAGCACACGCTCAGCCTGGCCCAGCTGCTCACGAGTTCCTGGAGCCTGCTCCAGCTGCAGGTCCAGGGAAGCCACGAGGCCTTAGGGGTGACCCTCCACCCCTTGCAGGTACCGGGCCTTCTCCTCGTCCACCAGGTGGTGCAATTCCTGGAACTCATGGCAGATCACCCAGCTGAAGCCATCGGACTCGTTCTGGGACAGGGAGTGCCTAGTCACAGCCAGCACCAGAGGAGCTGTGGTCTATGGCTGACAGTGTCCCCAGGGCCTAGCAGCCTAGGTCTTCTTGGGCCTTGTCTTGCCAATGGGTTTCAGCCCTGGGCGACTTTGCTATGAATTCAGTGTGACCAAAGAAAATTACAGCAAAATGTTCTTGAGGTGAAAGGGTTATACCCAACTTTATTTCCAGGTAGCAGGTCAGTCACTAAAATCCCATTCACTCAGAGCGAGTCTGTATGCAGGAAGCCAGTCTCTGCCTCTGGGCCCCTCTGTCCACACAGCCGTCCCACAGAGCCATCCTCCGGGCCTCTCTGCACAGTTGTCCCACACAGCCATCCTCTGGGCCTCTGTCCTTGGCACTGCCACCACTCCAGCCTCTGCTCTGCTCTCCTGCAGCCTTGCAGCCCTGCCACCATGTTGCACCCAGAGCACTGGGTGGAGCTCTTTTTATAGTGAACAGCCATGTATCGCCCACAGGTGTGCAGTGAGCTAGTCAACCACGGCCAGGTAAGAATCCTGGCCACAGGAACTCTCAGTTTATCCACAGGCCTTCCTGACTCAGGCTGGCCCTAATACCTGAGTCCCAGGGCTCACTCCTGCCCAGGGTGTTCACACTGTGCCTAGGGGATCCCAGATGTGGCCACAGTGGGAGAGGCTGGGTCCCCAGCTCCTATTTCAAATGTAGTGGCTCTGTTTTCGCTTGTCTGAACTATTAAGCCTGCATGTTAGATTGCACTTTAGCACAGGGTCCCACACCTGAGGAAAGATCAAAAGGCCCTTTGAGGGCTGTCTGGAGAGAGAGCCAGGATTTCTGTGAGACCCCAAGTTCTGCCTCCATCAGACGGGGTAATGCCACCTCCCCTCCAGGGTGAGGAGGGGTGAACAAGTTGACTCTCAGGGGAACTGGTCCCTTGCTCCTGTTCCGCAGCAGCCGGGGCTCCACACCTTCCCGCCTTGCCTATCAGTTAGGAAAAGCAGCCAGCCACTGAGGGCTTCAGACCTTTCAAGGCCTGTACTCCAATGCACTGGGTGGCTACCACAGACTGTCAAGGTCAAGCACAGGAGGCAGGGGTGGGTGAATCACACCCACACTTTGGGCTTTTTACCTCTGGGACTTAGGTTCTGTGTTGTCTCAGTCCCAAGGATGTGGGGGATACAAACCAACTTGGAGACAGCCCTGGCAACTTGGTTGAATTCCCCTGGGAAGATTTGCACTTTCCCCACCCTGCCCTGGAATGCTTTGAATTCTGGCTTTCCATGGAAGGCCTGAATTTCTGTGAAGGACAAATTAGAACTGGGCTCTTCAGCCAAGGAAGGAGGCTGGTTCTAGGGCAGAGGGCAAAGGGAAAGGGCACTGACGACAATCCGGGTCCTGTTGTTCACCTGTTTGGCAATATGCTCATCCACCTTCTTCTGTTCCTGCTTCAGGTCAGAGATGAGAGCCGCTAACTCCTCCGGAAGGCAACATTCCATGGCCTGTGAGCAGCTGGCACCCTCACCCTCTTCACTATCTGGGGCCAGCCCTGGGCCTCACCCTTGGGAGCAAGCAGCCCAATGACCATGAGCACCCCCACTGGAGTCAGGGTAAGGCCCAGAGTTACCCAGATACCCTTGACCCCAAAATAGGTAAGGTTATTCTAGAATATTCCTGACTGAGAGCGGAAATTTCCCTGGCAGAAGAAGGTCTCCATGTTACATGTCATTTCTCTCCATGACATGGACAGAGATTCTAAACCCAGACAACATCCACAGTTACAGTCACTGCACAACACCCAAAAGCATCAAGGGCCAGTCTGAAGCCAATGCTCCCTGTGTGGAACACTCCCTGGTAAACCCACCAGTCACCAGCAGGCCCAGAATGAGTGGACATTTGATCAAGAGTATCACAAAGAGGCTGGCCTCCAGGGAGGCCAATGATGCATATAGTGGCCCAGGTTACATCTGGTGATTCTCCAGTCCCTGTGAAGACCTGAATCCATCCCCGGCAGATGTGTGCCCAGCCTCTCACTTCTCCTGGGCCAGCCGCCCTGGCCCCAAACCTAACCTAGTCTTAGAGGTCCAGCCAGGACCCCCAGACCACAGTCTGGCTGCACTGCGTGACTACAGTCCTGCTGGCCTGCACCCACAAAGTACACAGACTCCTTGGTTTAGATAATTCCTGTGAGAAACACTTACTGGTCCAAATTCAATAAGTGGACACGGAGACAAAGAGAACAGCAGAGCGAGGCTTTAACGACGCTCTTGCAAGATCAGGTGTCCGCTGGGCAGGCACACCTGGGGAGTTTGGCGCCAGTAATTTATTTCCTACTGCGCGAGTCCCTCCCCTGGTTCCTCATTGGCTGAGTACTACAGGGTTCACATTCTTCCCTGGCCATCGCCTAAGCCAGTTATATCTTTCCTTTACATTTGTCTTAATCTTACTGGTAGGTTTAAAAAACTCAAACAGGTATCGCCAGGCCCTTATCAATTTCCCCACCCCCCACTCAGCCCGAGCAGCTTCCACTACGTGGCCCTTTATTAATACCTTACTGTTAAAATGTTTAAACATCCTAGTGGGAAGAAATCACATTTAGGTTTTATACTCTTTCCTAACATTCCCAAGAAGAAGTTGGGGCAAGAGTCTTTCAGGAAGGGAGCTGAGTAAAGAATAAAGCCAGTGTAGGGATAAATGGACACAGTCTTGCTCTGGATAGTGAGGCATCTGAAGATCTCACAGCAGTCCAAGAAGGGAATTTGAATGGTAGCCTTCCCAACGCAGAGGGAGACAGAACCAGTTCTTTCCCGTCAACTGGGCCACAGTGGGAGGAAACAGAACTTTGCAAATGAATAAATAATTTCAAGATCTCAGTCAATAGGAGAAAACAGGTATGTGTGAAGGGCATCTGATAAAAGAACATTATTTAGTTGGGTCACTGAGAAGATTCTTGAGATCACAAAAACCCACACCCCAAACCAGGAAGCTGTCCCCAGCTCCTCGCCAGAAACGAAGGGCAAGCCTATGCGTTTCCTTCTCTCCCAGACAGCCCTCCTCGAATCAAATGTGGGCTCAATTTCATTGCACTGCAATTGGGCTTCCTCCTTCCACACTCCCCTAAACCTACTCTTGCCAAGATAATCAGTTCTTACTGTTAATCTAGCAGACTCTTCAGTTCCCAGCAGACATTTCACCTGAGTGTGATGTTCTCATTAAAATGGTCTGTTCTGATTTCCAGGAGGCTGTATTCAGCCGGTGTTCTCACTTCCTCTGATGCTTCTTTCTGTCCCCTTTTTGGTGCTCTCTCTCTCTACACAAATCTTAAACCCTGGTGCTCCCTGGGGGCATCGTTTGTGTCTTCCCTTATCACTCTGCAGACTCCCCTGGTTAGTCTCCTCCCTCCTATGGCTTCTATCACCACCCACATACATACAGTACTCCCAATCTCTTACCCCAGCCTCACTCTCCATTCTCCCCTCCAGCAGGATTGGACCACATCTTGACCCTGCTTAAAGCCCTCCAGTGCCCCCCACCACCACCACCACCAGAGTCCTCTGCAAAATCGACAAAGCCCTTCATGTGTCACATAGGCCTTTCCATGGCCTGGCCCTGATTACCTCACCTGCCCCATCTCGCTCCCACCTTTCTCTCACTTGGGCTTAATGGACCAACTTACAATTCCTCAAAAGTGCCATGCTGTTTGCCTCCCAGTCTTTGGCAGTGGTCTTTATACTTGAAATGTTTTTCCTCCCCTTCCTTTCCTATCAAGTCCTCCTTGTAGCTCAGGTCTCAGACTAGCAGTCCCCTTCCTCTAGGAAGCCTTCCATGACTACCTGAGACCATGCAGGAGCCATGTTCCTGGTAGTCTCACCATTTCTGATGTTTTACCCTTGACAGCAGCACCTGACACACAGGTCTCTCTGACAGACCTACAGATAGGGAGCTCCTCTAGAGCAGGGTGACCCTCTTGCCCACTATTAGACCTGGGCACTGGACACCTAGCACATATCAGATGCCCAGTGACTGTCTGTGGGTAGCAGGGGCTGGTGGACAATGTGGCTGGCTCTGTGCAAGTTTACTACTTGTCTCCCAGGGTTAAAGGAGCAATGAAATGCTGCTCAGAAAACTCAGCCAGGAAACCCCTGGAACAGCTTACAAGGGGCCCCTCTGCCTGGAGACCTGAATGCTCTTTCCTTTCCTTGCCCCCATCACCTGTATTTTGTTTGCACTCTTCACCTTCCTGCCAAAC
The DNA here is from genome assembly GCF_040802235.1 of Manis javanica. Taxonomy (NCBI): domain Eukaryota; kingdom Metazoa; phylum Chordata; class Mammalia; order Pholidota; family Manidae; genus Manis; species Manis javanica. The sequence continues at coordinate 36,470,988 of NC_133165.1, read as the reverse complement.
ACCCTGCCAGGTACCCATAATAATTTGCTTCCAAGAGCCCTCCCTGCCCTTTCTTAATTTGTTGGCAGTGGAAAGACAACTGGCCTTGGTTCAAGTTCTAGCTTTGCCACGGATGAGCTGCATGAACTTGGGAAAGACCCTTACCTTCCGGGCCTCGGCCTCCTCCTCTGTAAAATACAGTAATAAGTCTACCCTTTGTAAACCTTAGATCAATGTGTTAACCTAAGATGGTAGCACTGTTATTATTATTCATCTTAAATGATGATCTGCTAGATCTGAAGCAGAAGTCCACAAGGGCAGGAATGCACTGATTCCACATATACATTCTGAGCATTTACTACATGCGAGATGGGGCTCTTGGCATAGGAATATACCTGGGAACGAAACAAACTCCTTGCCCTGCTGCATCTGAGAGTGCAGTCTGGGAGCACTCAAGAAATGAGAGAGGGACAAAGGAAAACACAACAGGGGAAGAAGGGACTAGCCCCTGACACAGGGGCTCTCCATTCTGCATGTGGCGGGACTCCCCAGCACCTGGGGACTGGAGCAGATGCTCCAACACCATGGGTAGACAATGCTGTGCAAGGTCTGCTCCAGGTCAAGCCTGGAGGAAACTTGTATTCTCGCCCTGGACCCTTCTTTGCCGCGGTGCCCAGTCTTCCCGCCCACAGGCAACCTCCCTACCTTCATGTGGCTGTAGGCAGTGGAGATGGGCGTGACCTTGTGGTGCTGGTGGGAGCCCAGCAGGCCGCAGAGACTAGATGAGCTCTTGGTCCTTCTCACAGAAGAGGATGAGCGGGTTCTGGTGGTGCACACACTCCTTGGGCTCTGGGGCCCCGGGGTGGGGTGCAGGGCTTCGATCACTAGCGCCAGGGAGACACTGGGCTGGGAGCTGCTGCTGACACACAGGGAAATGCAGCTCCGAGTCCAGCTGGCGGGACGGGGACACCAGGCAGCCCTTGCAGTGGGAGTGGCCACACTGCAGCATCAGGGGCTCCTTGAAGACCTCCAGGCAGATGGGGCACTGAAGGCGGTCCTCCAGCTCAGGCATGCTCACCTGCCATGCCATCCTCGGTGGCCCTAGAACACAGGGCAGCCTTCCTGGAGCCTGCTCCCTCCACTCCCTGTCCCCAGCCACTGTAAAGAGCCACTGGAAATTAGAAGGCCTTACAGATTCCAGTCCTGACCCTGATACCTTGGACCTATTTCCCGTCTTTAAAAAAAGGGCTTAAATGAAAAAAAATAGGTTCTTGGAGATGCATGATTCTGCATTTTTTTACCCAAATGTGGAGGTAATCAAGAAAGGAGGCATATGTGTGGTTATTTGGAGTGACACTAATAATGCAAGCCTCAGCTGTCACAGGCTTAGAACAGAACAGCAAAAACAAAGGTCCTTCCTATCCGCTAAATCGGTGCTCAAACTGCTGGAAGCACAGCTGTAACAGAGATGCCTGAGTCACCGTCCACACATCCCACACTCCCCCTACTGTAAATAAAGACCAGGAAATCTGCATTTACAATAGACACCCTCAGGTCATTCTAAAGCAGAGAGTTCTGTCTGAGAACAACACTGTTCCAAAGTCGGACCAAGGAGAACTCTCTCCTACTCTCCTACCACCTGGCCCTGGGAAAACCGACTGGCACAGAGAGAGAAGCGCTGAGCTGCCAGTCGGCCGGGGGCCCAGGAAGAGACCCCCTCATTGGACTAGCTGGCTTCTCATGATCCACTGTGTCTCCCACTGGGGTGTCAAACCAGCATCACCCACCAATCCACTTGGCCTTTTCTTCTCCCCCGGGTAGGACAGCAGGCACAGAGAACCAGGGAATGCAGCTGGTCACCTGCTCCACCACCAAATCTCTGCCCCTCTCTTCCTCCCCTTTCCCGGCAACACCCCATGTCCTCAAGGTCACCCCGAATCAGATGGAAATTGGACCACATCACAGGACTGGGGAGGCAGTCTCTGCTTGCCTGCTCTGATAATGGCCACATTCAGGTGCTCTCCTTGACAAGGCATGGGGCGGGGCAGAGACAGAAGGACTGGGTCCCCCACACACTGTAAAGGCCCAAATGGGAGCAGACACACGCTTTGACACAATTCTTTCCATTTCTGTTCTGAAGATACTTTCATTTACTTAGATTTTTTAGTGGAAGTATGACTTATAATCAAGTGCACAAATCTTAACCATGTACTTGATGTACACATTATGTGTGTATATTCACTTTCAAGATCAAGGTACACCCAGAAGACACCCTCATGCGCCTTCCCCACAAAGCTGTTATGCTAATTTATACCATCGTGGTAATGTGGTCTGGTTTTGAATTTCAAATAAACAGAATTACATAGTATATACTCTTTTGAGCCTGATTTCTTTTATTCGATATTATTGAACTATGAACTTTTTTACATAAAGTCTTTCAAAGATTTAGAAGTTCAATGAGGTGGTGGGGGGGAGGGAGTTGTTAATCGGAAAAGACAGGTGGGAGAGGGTCTCTAGGAGAGTAAGAAACAAGGAGCTCTAGACAAGCAGGTCACCATCCCCCAAGGGCTGTGCACCCGTGTCACCCAGCAGAGGAGGGCTCTACCCCATGATAAGCAAGACAAAGGTCTGGCATAGACAGGTAAGAAGCTATTTATATTTGTTAGTTAAACAAATCTCTATTGATATGGCCAGTTCATCAATGACAAAAGGAGCAAAAACATACATTGGGGAAAGAGAGAGTCTTTTCAATAAATATTTTTTTGGAAAACTGGATAGCCCCATGCCAAAGAATGAAACTGGACTACTATCTTAGACCATTAAGAAGAAAAAAATTCAAAATGGATTAGAGTTGAAGTTAAAACCTGAAACCACAAAACTAGAAGCAAACAGGCAGTAAGCACTTTGACACTGTTCTCAGCAGTATTTTTTGCACAAGTCTCAGGGAAGGACAACTAAAGCTCAAGTAAGCACATGGGATTACAAACCAAAAAAGCTTTTGCACATCCAAGGAACCATCAACAAGACAAAAAGGCAACCTACTGAATGGGAGAAGATATTTGCAAGTCATATATTTCATAAGGAATTAATATTTAAAATATAAGTAATTTAATATCAAAACCAAAATAACCTGATTTAAAAATGGGCAAAGGCTTGAAAAGACATTTTCCAAAGATGTACAGATGGCCCACAGGCACACGAAAAGACGCTCACCATCACTAATCACCAGGGAAATGCAAAGCAAAACTGCCATGAGATACCGCCTCACACCTGTCAGATCGTCTATTATCAAAAAGTAAAAAATAACAAGTGTTGGCGGGGATGTGGAGAAATGGGAACCCGCTACGAGTTTCGATGTGTGCTTGCCCCTCCCCCGCCACGTGCGCCATGACGCTCCGCGCCCCCACCGCGTGCTCCTCGCAACGTGCACGGGCGGGCAGTTGGTTGCGGCTGACCCCGGAACGGAGTGCAGCCCTCGCGGGCAGAGGGCAGGATATAAAGGGACTGCTGGACTGCGGCGGGCTTCGGGAACTTCCCCGAGTGGCCGTGTTGAAGGCTCACGCGGAGATGGGGGGGAGCGCCCAGAACCCGGGAGTCCTGCAAGGTGGCAACGCCCCTGGCCAGGTGAGAGCCCGGGCGCTGGGGAGTCGGGGCTGGGGGCGCCGGGGTCCGGGTGCAAACCCAGGGCCCTGAGAGTGTGTTTCGTTCCCTGCAAGTCTCTGTATGAGCGGTTAAGTCAGAGGATGCTGGACATTTCTGGGGACCGGGGCGTGCTGAAGGCTGTCATCCGAGAGGGTGCTGGAGAGCTGGTGACACCGGATGCTTCAGTGCTAGGTACTGCCTGTGGCCGGGTGCCATCTGTCCCCTGACCCTGAGAAAGTGATGGTGGCTATGCGAGCTTCACTGCGCTTGACTTTGGGGAGGGGAGAAGCTCTTTTCTTTTTTTCTCAAATGAGCATTTTATAGGGTAGAACATGCTTTGTTAGAACTTGGTTTTTTAAGGGAAAGTGGGGGAACCTGTCTCCCCCTTGTGTGAGCCCTCTGTGGACAAGGGACACTGCGAAGCTCCTCAACCAAACGTTGAGTAAAGGGTTTTCCATAGTTTTTGTGTTAAGTTGAAAGAGACTCGATATAGAGGTGCTGTATCTGCTCTGTTTTCCTCACTGTCGCTTTTCTTCTGCCCTAGTAAAATATTCTGGATATCTGGAGCACATGGATAAGCCTTTTGATTCTAATTACTTTAGGAAGACTCCTCGGCTAATGAAACTTGGAGAGGGTAAGTTCACATTAGGAACTGGGAAAGAAGGAATCATTTGGGCAAACCGTCTAGAGCGCAGATTCTTTGTGCTGGTTTTTCTGAGGCCAGGTTTTGCTAAATCAGCCATGTTCTCTCCCACATTCCCCCTTCCAACCTAGGTTATTTGGGAGATGGCCTGCCTCGCAAGGTTATCTTTGCACTGACTTAACTATAAGGTGTGGGGTTTTTCTTTGTTCAATAATTAAACATCTGTTGAATGCTTACTAGCCAATTAAGTAATCATCTGTTGAATGCTTACTACCTATAATGCACAGTGTAAAGAGAGGATGTTCTCAAATGATTGGAACCCATCAGTCAGTGTGGAAGAGATTGACCTGTGTGCAGATAACTAACCTGGTAGAACTGGGTGAGTTCCTTGGGGATAAAAGCAGTGATGTGGGAGTGCTTAAGGCACAAGTGATTCCAGCTGGGAAGATCAGAGAAGGCTTCATGGGAGAGGGGGAGTCTGAAATGAGCCCTGCCTTTTGAAAAAGATTTCAATTGGGAGAAGTTGGGCATAGGGTGAGGCAGAATTTCTCACAGGAAGAAGCAATTTCACAACCAAAGATGTAGAGGCCAGAATGTAGCAGAGCCTGAAGCCGAAGACTCTAGAGTTTGGGGATGGTGGTGGAGTGGGAAAGTAGGCTGGGAAGTGAATTGGGACCACAGTGTCCTGTGGATTTGGACTTGAAGGCAGAAGAGGTGGGTAGTGTTGGAGCAAGAGGCTTCAACCAGTTGTCTTTTCTTCCAGATATTACCCTTTGGGGCATGGAGCTGGGCCTTCTGAGCATGCAGAGAGGCGAGCTGGCCAGGTTTCTGTTCAAACCGAGCTATGCCTATGGAACGCTAGGCTGCCCTCCCTTGATCCCTGCAAACACCACTGTCCTGTTTGAGATTGAGCTGCTTGACTTCCTGGACTCGGCTGAGTCAGACAAGTTTTATGCCCTTTCAGCCGTGAGTTCTGGAGCGCAGATGTCAGCACTTTAGAGATAAATGGGTTTGTGTTGTTGGTAATTATCCTGCCGATGAACCTCCGCACTAGTGTGGCTGGTGGTGGTGGTGGTGGTGGTGGTGGTGGTGGTGGTGGGTGGGGGGAGAAGTTCCCTCACTGCTAGTACATGTCTGTCTGAATAATGACTCATGGGCCAAAGTCAGGCTATGGGCTTGTTAAGGACAAGCGATTAGCACTCTTGAGTCACCCTCTGCAAGACAGGAAACATTTACTCCTCCACATTGTTTGGTTTCCAGCAGGTCAAGCATTGGTAGCTTATAACTAGGCTGACCGTATTTAGTGTCTGACCCAGGACACCCGAGAGTGAAAGAAATTATAGCTCACGTCCTGCTACCCCATCAGTTAATAAGTGTGGACAATCCCAGGTGGGCGGGCCATGCAGCCTCTGTCCCCATAACTTAAGCACTGCCTTTCCTCTGCAGCTGCTCACTTACCTGTCCCAGAGAGGCTTGGCTCAGTCTCCGCTGCAGCCATGTACACTCTGCTGTGCTGTCTCACCCTCACTGTACATGTGGCCTTAGATGTCCATCTAGGGTTACATCTGCAACTGTCCCCCCAGCTGAACCACCATCCCCTCCAGGGAGGAATCTTACCTTTTTCTCAGGTTTCCACAAAGTAGATAGAGGCCCGGGTCCCACCGCCAGTGTGCTGATTTAGCACCTCTGAGGGTAGGGCCAGGACATGTGTATGTGAAGAGAGGCTCTGTGGAAGATTCTGGTACTTACCCAGGCTGGAGCATCACGATTATGAGAACAAGCAGGGCTCTGGGCAGCCCGAGGCCTGTCCAATGCGTGTGGGACATACGGTGGCCGGGAGACCTGATTTCTGTGTTTAGCAGGTTCCGTCACTTTCTATGAGAAACCATTTCTTTAGGGAGTATCTCTGGGAGGCTTAAAGAAGTAGATCTTCTGGCTCGGGTCTGTAAACAGGAGCAGGAATAACACCAGCCTGCTGCAGCTTCCTTGGGGATTCACAGAGATGATCTCTGCAGAGGCACCCAGCCCACTGCCTGGCACATGCACGGCAGGAAACAAAAGTTCCCAGTTTGAAGGAAAGAAACCTGACAGCCATCATAGCACTTGCGTCGTGGCATTGTGCTTTCGGTTCCCTTGCCAGGTATCCTTGTCTTTGATTCTCAGGAGCAACAAAATGAGTTTCCGCTTCAGAAGGTCCTAAAAGTAGCAGCTACTGAACGGGAGTTTGGCAACTACCTTTTCCGCCAAAATCGTTTCTATGATGCCAAAGTGAGATATAAACGGGTGAGAATGCTTTAGAAATAAAAGTTTAGACCCTGAAAACTTGTGTGAAAGATCTATCTCATCCCTTGTTCTACTTTTGATATGCAGCCATTGAGAAAACTCTTACTAAAAAATCCTCATGCCAAAAAACTGACTGGGCGAGGGAATGGGATCTGGAGGAGCCTGGTCATGTGCTGTGTTTGGATCTGAACGTGGTTACGTGGGTGTGTTCAGGTTGTGACATCCTAAATCCTTTGCTCTCATTTCAACCACCTTCACAGCCTTTTCCCCAGGAGTAGATTCCATTTCAAGCAAACACTTTTTTTGCTCATCTGTGAGAAGCAACTGTGTTGAGATTTCTTGTGAGATTGCAGCAATTCAGCCACACCTTCAGGCCCCACTGCTAATTCTAGTTCTCTTGGTGTTTCCCATCTGCAATGACTTCCTTCACTGAAGTCCTGAACCATTCAAAGTTACTCACTGAGGGTTGAAATCCACTGCAGAAGTCCTGTTAACGTTGACATTTTGACTTTTTCCTGTGAGTCACAAATGTTCTTAATGGCATTTACAATGGTGAATCCTTTCCAGAAGGTTTTCAATTGACTACCCAGATCCATCAGAGGTATCATAATCTGGCAGCCTTACAAAATGTATTTCTTCAATAATAAGACTTGAAAGTTGAAGTGCCTCCTTGATCCGTGGGCTGCAGAGTAGATGTTGTGTTGGTAGGCATGAAAACATTAATCTCATTGCACATCTCCATCAGAGCTCTTGGGTGACCAGGTACATTGTTAGTGAGCAGTGATATTTTGAAGGAATCTTTTTTCTGAGCAGTAGGTCTCAACAGTGGAATTAAAATATTCAGTAAACCAAGTTGTAAATAGATATGCTATCATCCCAGGCTGCTTTGTTCCATATGTAGAGCATAGGCAGAATAGATTAAGCATAATCCTTAAGAGTCCTATGATTCTTGAAATGGTCAGTGAACACTGGCTTCAGCTTATAGTCACCAGCTGCATTAGGCCCTTACAAGACACTCAGCCTGTCCTTTGAGGCTTTGAAGTCAAGCATTGACTTTTCTCTAGGTATGAAAGTTCTAGATGGTGTCGTCTTCTGATAGATGGCTGTTTCATCTCCTTTGAAAATCTGTTGTTGAGTGTGGCCATCTTCATTAACGATCTCAGCTAGCTGGTCTGGATAACTCGCTCTAGCTTATGCATTGGCACTTTTTGATATGGAGACAGCTTCTTTCCTTAAACCTCATGCACTCACCTCTGCTAGCTTCAAACTATTTTCCTGCAGCTTCTTCCCCTCTCTAAGCCTTCACAGAATTGCAGAGAGGTAGGACCTTGCTCTGGATTAGGCTTTGACTTAAGGCAATATTATGGCTGGTTTGGTATTCTATCCAGAGCACTGAAACTTTCTCCATATCAGCAATCAGGCTGTTTTACTTTCTTATCATTCATGTGGCCACTGGAGGAGCACTTTTAATTTCTTCAGCAATTTTTCCTTTGTGCTCTGAACTTGGCCAACCGTTGGTACAAGAGGCCTGGCTTTTGGCTTATCTTGGTTTTCAATATATCTTCCTCACTAAGGAAGACAATAATTATTTCTAGCTTTTGATATTAAGTGAGTGATGTATAAGTCCTCTTTCCACCTGGGTGTTTAGTGGCCCTTGTAGGGTTATTAATTGGCCTAATTTTGATATCATTGCATTTCAGGGAATAGGCCCAACAAAAAGGAGAGAAACTAGGAATGGCCAGTCAATGGAGTGGTCCGAACACATTGAGTTCACCATCTTAGGTAGGCACAGTTTGTGGTGCCAAAACACAATTATGATATAATATCAAAGATCACAAACCACCATAACATACAGTAGTGATGATGATAAAGTTTGAAATGTTGCAAGAATTACCAAAATCTGACACAGAGACACAAAGTGAGCAAATGCTATTGGGAAAATGGTCCCAACAGACTTGCCCAATGCAGGATGGCCAGAAACCTTCACTCAGAATCTACAAAGTGCAAGAAAATGGGCTGTGCCTGTCCCATGGAAGAAGGCAAGAGCAAGGACTGGGAGACAGGAGGCCACCTCTCCCACGGAGGCTTTCCCTGATGTCTGCTCCTTGGCCATCCATTAGGATTTGAAAGAGGCAGCTGAAGCTGCTGGAAAACTCCAAGTTTGGCGGGCAGATTGTAGCACAGTTGCCTCCCACCTGGCAGCACCTAGGCATCTCTTCAGGGGCCATTTGGTTCTCCGTGGTCTGCCCAGCATAAGTGCTGAGCTGCCGACATCTGGGTTGTTGAGCAGGAGACCAGGACAGAGGGTCTCACTGGCTAGTGTTGAGACTGTCATTTACTACCCTTGTTATCAATTTCCTGATAACAGTAACTTCCTGCCTTCTACTGTCTTCTGTCCCTGAATCAGGAGTCTCTTGGTTCCATTTTTGCAGAAAATAGACTTCCTGATTCCTGAGGTGGTGGGAAGGAGCAGCCATCTGGACACTTAGGGACAGGGAGTTTTCAAGCCATTCTCCTTTACCACTTCTACCCACTGATAGTGTCAGATCCTAGTGCCATCAGTTGTCAGGCCTCTGAGCTGCAGCCTGGCCTCTTGTATGTTGGCATTCTGCTCTGCTGCATCGGTCACACCATCACCGTTCACTCAACCACATCGGGTCTGCTATTGATCATCCCTCTTCTTCATTCATGATGGACTGTGCTTTTCTATTCCTTAGGATCGGCGAGAGCAGAGGCTGTGTGCACAGTCTGCCTCGCTCACCCAGGAGCTTAGCAATGTCCAGTCTCTACAGCAGCAGATCGATATTGATTAAGCGCTGCTGTTCCCAGCCTTTTTCTTAGCCTTGAGTGGGACACAGAAGTATCAGTTCTCTAAGAATTTAAATCTATCTAGGAAGACAAGATGTAGGGAAACAACTAAATTAGATCTAAGGCACCTAGTACTGTAGCTTTTCTCAAGAGAGGAAGATTTTTGTGGGCTAAAACATCTGGTAGCAGCTTCTTAAAGGAAACAGCACTTTAACTGAGTCTAGAGGGATGAAGTAACAGAGAAATAGAGGGGAAGAAATTAAGTCTGGGCTGGAGAAAAGAATGAGCAAAGGTATAGAAGTGAACAGTGCCTATTCAGGGGGCAGGTGGTGGATGCCTAGTCTGAAAGACAGGTTACATCTGAAGAATAGCAGGGAAATATTGATGAGGCCATGAGATTCAGGAAGACATTAAAATGTATTTAGATTGATTTGGATTTGATGGAGAGGATGGAAGGGGATGACTGGGGGAGAGTTGAGTTGATAAAAGTCGTATTGGAAAGAGACAAAGCTTACAAGTAGTGGTACGCTGGGGCTCATGAGAGCCAATCGTAAGACTTTTGGGAATTTTTGAAAGCCAGTTAATGTTACTTTAGTAGCTTGAAATTAGCTATGGTGGGACTGCTTACACCACAGGAATAGACAAATACTACAGGGCTCCCCCTCCCCCGAGAGCTGGTTGTTGAATGTTTACCAGTACACTGTGTATGCAGGACGTGTTGAGGGGACAAACTTTCATTAATGAATATCTTAGAACAGTTCCTAAGCATGGTGCAGCTAAACTTGTTACAGGGGTCCAGGAAGGTATTTAAGAAGGTGTGAGTTATGCTGATAGAAGAAAAGATTCTGGAAATATTTTCAAAACATGAATGGCTAGAGTTGGTAAAGTTTTATATGTAAGTGATGAAGGAAGCAGAAGAATAGCATTACTTCGATGCTTCTGGTCTGTGAAAAACTTAAAAACAGAGATAACTGGGAAAGAGATTTAGTTAGTTTCAGTTTTTGGTTACTAATGAGAATAGCCAGGTAAAAATGGTCAGTAGAAGACTGTTGCCAGGTGGCAGATTGTTCCATGATTCCGTTTAGATGTGAGAACCAGAATTCAGGTGAGAGATCCGGGGTGGGTGGGGACAGAGACCAGAGTCGGTTCAGAAGGTGTGAGGACAGAAACTGGCATAACAAAAGCCTGGGCTCAGAGGTGAAGGGAAGACAAGGAAGGCTGGTAGCTTCTGCCTACAGTACTGTCTTCTCTCGCATGTCTTCCATTCTGCCAACATTTTCTTTTATTTTCTTTTTTCTTTTTTCTTTTCTTTTTTTATTTTTGCTATCATTAATCTACAATTACATGAAGAACACTATGTTTACCAGGCTTCCCCCCTCACTAAGTCCCCCCAACACACCCACTACAGTCACTGTCCATCAGTGTAATAAGATGCTGTATAATCACCACCTGTTTCTCTGTGTTGCACAGCCCTCCCCATGTCCCACCCCCACATTATACATGCTAATCATAATGCTCCCTTTTTCCCCGTGCTTATCCCTCCCTTCCCACCCATCCTCCCCAGTCCCTTTCCCTTTGGTAACTGTTTGTCCATTCTTGGGTTCTGTGATTCTGCTGCTATTTTGTTCCTTCAGTTTTTCTTTGCTCTTATACTCTACATATGAGTGAAATCATTTGGTACTTGTCTTTCTCCATCTGGCTTATTTCACTGAGCATAATACCCTCTAGCTCCATCCATGTTGTTGGAAATGGTAGGATTTGTGTTCTTCTTATGGCTGAATAATATCCCATTGTGTATATGTACCACATCTTCTTTATCCGTTCATCTACTGATGGACACTTAGGTCAACATTTTCCAAATGGAGTCTTCTCTAGGCATGTTGACACTGTTCAGGCGTTGCTTTCATTACTTTCTTTTTCTTTTGCTGTTGTTGAGATATAATTGACATGCCATAAAATTTACACTTTTAAGACATACAGTTCAGTGGTTTTTATTATATTCACAAAGTTGTGCAACTATCACTACTAATTCCAGGACCTTTCTTCACATCAAAAAGAAATTGTACCTGTTAGCAATGACCATCCCCCCTACACCCCTGATAACTCCTGTTTTACTTTCTGTTGCTATACATTTCCTGATTCCAGGACATTTCATGTAAACAGAATCATATATGTAGTCCTTTTTGTCTGGCTTCTCTCATAGCATGTTTTCAAGGTTCATCCATGTTGTAGCATGTACCAAATTTCACTCCTTTTTAAGCTTTGTAAATTTTGAAATGAGAAAGTGTGAGTCTTCCAATTTTGTTCTCTTTTTTAAATATTATTTTGGCTGTTTCCCTTCAATTTCCTTAATGAATTTTTGGATCAGCTTAACCATCTCTGCAAAAAAGACTGCTGAAATTTTGGTAGTGGTTGCATTGAATCTGTAGATCAGTTTGGGAATACTGTCACTTAACATTAAATCTTTTCAACAATGTTTTGTAGTTTTCCCTTTACATGTCTTGCACTTCACATGTATTGCAATTTCTTTTTGATGCTACTGCAAATGGAGTTGTAAATACAACTCTTATATATTGATCTTATGTCCCACAATTTTGTTGAGCTCATTTTTCAGCTCTAGTCGTGTATGAGGATTCTTGGGGCTCCCTATGACAAGATCATATCACTCCTACTGGCCACCTGCCTTCTCTATCCACAGGCCTTGTTGCTTCTCCACCGGCGATCAGCACCCCATGAAGAGCAGCACTTGGTGGAGGCCGCCAAGCTTCTTGTCCTCCTTAACCTGTCCTTAACCTATCTGAAGCTGGAGCGACCCACCGTGGCTCTGCGCTATGGAGAGCAGGCTCTGACCATTGACTGCAAGAATGCCAAGGCCCTCTTCCGGTGTGGACAGGTGTGTTGGTGGGCAGGGACCCAGGAACAAATGGCTTAAAAAAGTGGTGGTTATAACTTGGGCTGCAAAAATACTGTCTTTTCAAGATAAGCTTTGAAATTCTGTCCTTTGACAGGCATGTGTCCTCATGACTGAGTATCAGAAGGCCAGAGATTTTCTAGTCCGGGCCCAGAAGGAAAAGCCCTTCAATCATGACATCAATAATGAGCTGAAGAAGCTGGCCAGGTGAGACCGCTGTTTGTAGGAGTGCAGACAGAGAAGGAGCTCTAAACCAGAGGCTCCCAGCGGGAAGGTGGGATGAACCTCCAGATTGCAGGTCTGGATATTTCCCATCTCCTGTGCCCCTGCCCCAAATAAGCACCCTGAAAGAAGGGGGCTGGTGTAATTTTTAAAAGGGCTTTGCTCTCCAGATACTCTTTCCCACTTGCCACTGTTCTCAGCTGACTGCAGAAAGGTGTCATAAATCCTGGTGTGATCTGAAATGGATCATTGAGGTCTGATTCATAGCATAGCGTGACTTTCTGGTTTCCAAGTGGTATCTATACCAGTCTTTCGGTAATGTAACTTTTTGATTGCAGAAGTTACGTTCATTGTAGAAAACTTCGAAAATACCAGCATAGAGGTAGGAGTTACTCACAGTCCCATCACCTCTTAAGAGATCCTGTGTTTTTTTGTTCTTCTGTATTGGTGAGATTCTCTCCTCCTGTTGAACATTAACCATCTAGTCTAGATTGCTCCTTAAAGCTTCCTGACATTAAAGTCTGAGTGTGCACACCTCTCACATGTCAGGCGTTTTAGGACCACCCAGCAGTTCCCTTTCTTGTATTTAAAGTATCCCATCAAATTAGATACAGAAGTTTGGGCATCTGATCATTCTTCAGCATGAAAATCTAGAGATAAGTTAGAAGCTACTGAGTGTGAGACTTCACTTGGAGCGACTCAGCCTGGCAGGTAGCTCCTGGCTTCCAAGGCTGCCATCCTTTCAGAGTATGGGTTTGTCTAGGGGCTTCTGAACAGCCCTTTGGAGCCTCCCCTGCCTCCCCTACTTGTCCAGCATGGCTTCCACCCACTCCTGATTCACTTCGGGAGCTGCTGAATGTTCAGCACTTCTGGACCTAAGTGGAGAATTCCAGCCACCAGATGTCACCTCCTACAAAGACAGACCTTCTCTAACTAGTGTGTCTCTCTGCAGCTATTACCAGGACTACAGGGATAAAGAGAAAGAAATGTGTCATCGAATGTTTGCTGCTTGTGATAGTGGCTCTGTCGTAGGAGACAATTAAAGGTAATCAAAGAGCTGAAGCATAAAAAGCTTCAGGATTTTGTCCAGTATATGAAAGTTGTGGTTCTCCTTGGACCACCAGTGAATAGCAGCTGACTAAATTTAGGGTAGATGGGAGGAATGGAAAAGTTCCTTTTGGAAACTAATGACAGAGTGCAGGGTGCACACACTGTGGGCCTTCTCACTGAGGGAATCACAGAGACTGGGAAGTCCACCCAGAGCCAGAGGTTAAATTTATAGGTTTGGGAAGCCATAAGCTTTAAAATTAAAAAAAAAAAATCCCCCCCCATGTTTTGTGTTACCCTCTCCCTCATAGTAGCTAAGAACCTGAAACCATGAGTATAGTTATTAACGGGATGGTTTATCTGAGCTTTGGAATGAAGAATAATGATTCTTTTAGTCGGGTTTTCTCTGAAAACCTGAAACCCTCCAACGTCACTTTATAACTGACACATTATTGACTAAGCCGAGTCCAGATGTCAAGGGTCAGGCAGGGGCTGTGCGCAGCTCCAGTCCTGCTCATTGCCAGTGTGGGAACCGACGGGGTGCAGAGCAGAACGTTCCCGGGCAGCACACACACTGGGGTTCAGTGGGCATGGGGTTCAGGTTTCCCTGTGAGTACCTGTGGTAACCCTCTAGTCTTGTTTACTATTACTTAAGAAAGTCAATGGAAACAAAATCACCTGCCTTAAACACCTGCTTAGCTCGGTCGATAGCTCTGTTCTCTTGAGAGAAGTTAAACAAGGCATGACAAGAAAACAGCTGCCGCACGGGCTCATGGTGATAAATCTCTCCTTTGTTGCTGCCTCCATCGCTGCAAAAGGGGCTCGAGAGGAGGCAGCTGTGAGAAGGCCTGTTCATCCCAGATGTTGTCGCAAGCGACCTGCCCACTGCTGCCCTCTGCCCTATCAGAAACTGCCAGTCGATATGAGGAGTACATGTGGCCTTCTTCACTGCCCCTACCCCTGTAACCCTGGCCGTCAGGTCCTCCGGGGACACTGGAGTACTTGCAGGTCCTCTGAACCGAGACAGGCAGAGGACTCCTCTTGTTTGGCTACTGTGACTATCCAGTAGCAGTGGGGGCCGTGCGGCCTGCCTGTCAGGGAGGCTGCAGTCGCCAGGGCGTCCTAGACACACAGCCTAAGACCCAGCGGCAGGCAGCGCGGGGCCTTCCCGCTGGCTTTGCCTCCCGGCTTTCTTGGGCAGTACGGCGTCTGGGAGGCTGTAGTTTCCCACATATTCCCATGTATTTCCCATATATTTTACCACAGCAGTGACTGTACTGGGGTCTAAAGTGACTGTAACTGTCACAGCCCTGCTGCTGCTGGGGTCGAAGCACGTGTTGGTCTTCATGTTGCTGGTGTTCGCTCTCCTTTTCCTCTGTTGTACTTGTGCCTAGTCAGTCACTTGAGATGTTCAGGGTTTTTAGATAGTTTTGAACCTGGTTTTGACTGACTAGGACCATTTAAAATTTGCCTTTGCCTCCCAAGATGTCAGGTAGCACTGACTTGTCTGTGTCTCATCTTCCAGATGCTGGATGCTTCTGAATTTTCTGAGATCAGAGACCATGTCTTTTCCATCTTTGTATTTTCTAGCATCTGGAACCGTGCCTAGCACATGATTGGTACTCAGTAAATGTTTGTTGGCTCAGGTATAAAACAGTGCTAGACCAGCCTCTTTGGAACCATACCTTCCAGGCGGGCTCTTGTACTGGCCGTCAGGGCTCTTGGTATTGCAGTGACACAAACCCATCTAGTGTCAGCTAAAAAAGAGATTTACCAAAGGGCCCTGGGGCAGCCAAAAGTCAAAGGAGCAGGTGAACCTGTGGTTCCCAGGGCACAGGGGCTCGTCCCGTCTCTGCTCTGAGCTTGTAAGGAGTGCTCAGGTGCCCGTTCCCGCAGCCTTTCTGTTTGAGGGAGACTCTTCCTACTTTATGCCTCGCTCTTCTTCCTGGACCAGCCGTAGCTCCAGTTTGGAAGCTCCTGAGGCAGGACTATTGAGGGGTGTGCCCAGAAAGAGCACCCTTTCCTAGCACCACATAGTAGGAACTGGGCAGCCATGAGTGTCTGAAGTAAGAAGTCTGCTGTTCCCAAAACATAAGGGGCAGGAGATGATGGGCAGGTAAGAGGAAGATGCTCATGGAGGGCATTTAGCTATTGCAGCATTCACTGTGCTGCTGCATGACTTTGGGCCCCCCTGCAATGGAGCCAGCAGGTGCTGGGCCAGCCTGCGGGTAAATTCACCAGGGGAATGGAAAGAGGCAGGCACGGGAGGCCTCCCCTCCAGAACGGATGAGAGGTACTCCCTGTCAAAAAGAATCCTAGTGACAAACAGGAATTCAGCTGAAGGAGAATGTCCGTAAGGCCCAAGGGTCTGCAAGATGCCCAGTGGCAATGGTGGGAGGAACAGAAGCTAAGTATTCTGGAGTAGAGAAGTTTTAAGTGGTGGTTGGTGGGGGCAGAATTAGAAGCTCAGGAGTGATCACTCGTCCCTGGGGTAAGGGGGAACGCCACCCCCTGGAGTGTTCACAAGGTAAGCTGCTTGGTCTAGACAGACAGACAGACGGGGAGGTGGGGTGGCTACTGCCCACAGTCGTCTTACCTAGGCATCGTTTTTAACTTCTTTGCTTTTGGTTTGTCATTTATCTTTCTTTTACGTTGTCTTGATAGCATCACTCACCATTTATTTGGGGTTTTTTTCCCTTAGTTTGTTTCTATTTTGATCAAAATATTTATGAAACATTTTATATGCCAGGCTTTCTTTTACATGTGTAGATTGTTTTAATACACCATCACTAAAATGTACATATTATCTCCGTTTTATAGACGATGAATGAGACATGAAGAAGCTAAGTAACTTGCCAGGGTTACATGGTAAGTGGAAGAGCTGGGGATTTGAAATCTGGCAGTCAGGCCCTGGGCCACCAAGTTGAAAACCAATCTATACAAAAGGGTTCACCAGAAGAAACCAGTTTTAACTTCTCTTCTAGGGATTCTTCCATATAGCTAAATACTATGTTTATATTGACATTTCCTGATTTTTATGAGTTTTAGACATATATCTATTGACTGCCTGCTCGGATAGGATAAGTACCATTTTCTTCCTCCCTTTTAGTTATATAGCATTATTTAGGTCCCCTATTAGATTGTTGTAGTGAAAATAACACTCATATTGACGTTTCTGGTTTCATAAGCTAATGGCAGTATTTCCTATGCTCCCCCGCAGCCGATGCTATCACTAACGGAAAAGCCAATGAATGCTACCCTGCTTTTTCCCCCCTTTTTTGTTGTTCCTGCAATTTCTAATTGAATTTCTTTCTTCCTTGAACTGTTGATCTCTTTAAAAGCTCTGTGGTACCATACCATCTAAGAATTTCCTTTCTTCTAGGTGACCTCTGTCTTGGAAATCTCCCTATTTGTGTAACAATCTGTACGGATTGTCCTGTGGGTCTGGTGCACAGCTGCCATTCTGAGACTTTTATCTCCTGCACTGAGTCCACTATTTCCCAGATCCCTTTTCTTGGCTTACTTCCTCGTGCTGATGTTCTCCAGTAATGTAGATGTGTAAAAGATAAATTTTCCAACTCTTTGTCTGATTCACACTTGATCACAAACACACAGCTGGGTGTACATTTTGGAATGAAGAACCTCCTCCCCAACCAAGCTTCTCCCCTAGTTAAAAGCTCCCTCCCCCGTTAGAATCTGTCCCCTTAGCCCTACTTAGAACACCTCACCCACTCAGACCTGGGCCCTGGGCCCCTCCTGCTGAGACCTTTCCTGTCCCTGCTCACACCCTGCTGCCCCCAGGACTCATCTCCCTCAGGATGCCCCAACTCCAGATGCTGGGTGCAAGTCAGACAGCAGGCTGAGCCTTGGGTGGTCACTGCCGAGGAATGTTTTTTTCTTTCTGTCTGCAATTTTTAAATATCTCTTTGTTCTCGATTCATCTAAAACTTCACAGTAAAGTGTTCAGATACACCCGATACTCAAGTCCTATAGACAGGCACCTTAAATCTAGCAGTTCAAGTTCTTAAGAGCTAAGAATTCTTCTATAATATTTCTATAGTGACATTTTCTCCTGTTGTTTGCCTAATCCTCCTGTTCTGGGATCCCTGCTGCCTGGATGTCGGACCTCCTGAAGTGACCCTCCACAGCCTTTATGACTCTTTAAAATGGTCTCTTCCCCCAAATCCCAACCCTGCCCTAGAGATGTACTTCGTTTTCCAACTCTTCCATTGTTTATTTGTATTTTAATTTCAGTGGTCAAATATTTGAATCCACAAGTTCTTTTCAGATTTCCCTTTTTCATTGTGTCCCACTCTTTTTCACCCTGTTTATATT
Organism: Manis javanica; assembly: GCF_040802235.1. Lineage (NCBI taxonomy): Eukaryota > Metazoa > Chordata > Mammalia > Pholidota > Manidae > Manis > Manis javanica. The sequence continues at coordinate 36,453,118 of NC_133165.1, read as the reverse complement.
GTGAAAAAATCCCAAATTTACACAAGTAGAGAGAATAGTACAGTGATCCCCCTGCCATGTACTCAACATTTAGCTTTAGGAATCATCAATGTAAAGGTGATGTTTTCATCTATGGCTGCACCCGTTTCTCCCCAAGGCAGCACGGCTGGATTAATTTTAAGAAAATCCCAGTAATCAAATCATTTCACCCACAGGCATTTCCCTGTGTCTCCCTAAAAGGTAAAGACTGTTCTTCCACATTTTTTCATGTTCCCTGAAATGTTTATTTTTCTGCTTGTTAGCTTTGACCTTTCTTTCTCTCTTCCATGCTGCCAGCTTTGCACAAATGGCTGGTGGTTCTTAGTTTGCCTTCACACTTAAGAAGGAAACAGTAGAAAAACTGAGCAGGAGCTCTGTGTACCTGGCTAGGGCTTCTCAATTCCTTCTTAAGGCTGAGCAGGTGGGAGGCAACCAGAATGCTTTGGGACCCTTAGATACCAAAGGGAAGGGCTCTGCTCTGGGTACCAACTCTTACACCAGCTTCCCAGGTGGTCCTCAGGTAGAGTTTTTCTCCCTAAAGTAGTGGCTGTAAGTGCTATGTCACTGTACTCTGTATAACCCAATTTCTAGTGAAGTTGAACATCTTTTTGTGTGCATATGGTCATCTGTGTTCTTTATGCAAATGGCCTCTTGATATCCTTTTCCCACTCTTCTCATGGGTCTTTTTTTTTTTTGTCATTAATCTACAATTACATGAAAAACATTATGTTTACTAGGGTCCCCCCTTCACCAAGTCCCCCCCACAAACCCCATTACAGTCACTGTCCATCAGCATAGTAAGATGTTGTAGAATCACTACTTGTCTTCTCTGTGTTGCACAGCCCTCCCCATGCCTCCCCGCAACATTATACATGCTAATCGTAAGGCCCCCTTTCTTTTTTCCCTCCCTTATCCCTCCCTTCCCTCCCATTCACCCCCGTCCCTTTCCCTTTGGTAACTGTTAGTCCATTCTTAGGTTCTGTGATTCTGCTGCTGTTTTGTTCCTTCAGTCTTTCTTTGTTCCTATACTCCACAGATGAGTGAAATCATTTGGTGTTTGTCTTTCTCTGCCTGCTTATTTATACCCTCTAGCTCCATCCATGTTGTTGCAAATGGTAAGATTTGTTTTCTTCTTATGACTGAATAATATTCCATTGTGTATATGTACCACATCTTCTTTATCCATTCATCTGCTGATAGACACTTAGGTTGCTTCCATTTCTTGGCTATTGTAAATAGTGGCTTTTGTATATAGAGTTCTATAGATGTCTATTATGTCCATCTGTTCTAGTGTGTTGTTCAGTGCCTCTGTGTCCTTATTTTCTGTCCGGTGGATCTATCCTTTCGAGTAAGTGGCATTTGAAGTCTGCTAAAATGAATGCATTGCATTCTCTTTCCTCCTTTAGTTCTGTTAGTATTTGTTTCACATATGTTGGGCTCCTGTGTTGGGTGCATATATATTTATAATGGTTATATCCTCTTGTTGGACTGAGCCCTTTATCATTATGTAATGTCCTTCTTTATCTTTTGTTACTTTCTTTGTTTTGAGGTCTATTTTGTCTGATACTACTGCAACACCTGCTTTTTTCTCCCAGTTGTTTGCATGAAATATCTTTTTCCATTCCTTGGGTTTTAGTCTGTGCATGTCTTTGGGTTTGAGATGAGTCTCTTGTAAGCAGCATAGAGATGGGTCTTGCTTTTTTATCCATTCTATTACTCTGTGTCTTTTGATTGGTGCACTCAGTCCATTTACATTTAGGGTGATTATTGAAAGATATGTATTTATTGCCATTGCAGGCTTTAGATTCTTTGTTACCAAAAGTTCAAGGTTATCTTCTTTAGTATCTTACTGTCTAACTTAACTCATTGAGCTGTTTTAAACACTGTCTGGTGATTCTTTATTTCTCTCCCTTCTTATTCCTCCTCCTCCTTTCTTTATATGTTGGTTGTTTTATTCTGTGCTCTTTTGTGTTTCCTTTAACTGCTTTTGTGGATAGTTGATTTTATTTTTTGCCTTTAGTTAATATTTGGTTGGTCTGCTTTCTTTGCTGTGATTTTATTTTCTCTGGTGGCATCTATTTAGTCTTAGGAGTGCTCTGATCTAGAGCAGTCCCTCTAGAATACCCTGTAGAGGTGGTTTGTGGGAGGCAAATTCCCTCAACTTTTGCTTGTCTGGGAATTGTTTAATCCCTCCTTCATATTTAAATGATAATCGCGCTGGATACAGTATTCTTGGTTTAAGGCCCTTCTGTTTCATTGCATTAAATATATCATGCCATTCTCTTCTGGCTTGTAATGTTTCTGTTGAGAATTCTGATGATAGCCTGATGGGTTTTCCTTTGTAGGTGACCTTTTTCCTCTCTCTAGCTGCCTTTAAAACTCTGTCCTTGTCCTTGATCTTTGCCATTTTAATTATTATGTGTCTTGATGTTGTCCTCTTTGGGTCCCTTCTGTTGGCAGTTCTGGGTGCTTCCGTGGTCTGAGCAACTATTTCCTCCCCCAGTTTGGGGAAGTTTTCAGCAATTATTTCTTCAAAGACACTTTCTATCCCTTTTTTCCTCTCTCTTCTTCTTCTGGTACCCCTATAATGCGAATATTGTTCCATTTGGATTGGTCACGCAGTTCTCTTAATATTCTTTCATTCCTGGAGATCCTTTTATCTCTCTCTGCGTCAGCTTCTATGCGTTCCTGTTCTCTGATTTCTATTCCATTAACGGCCTCTTGCACCTCATTGAGTCTGCTCTTAAGTCCTTCCAGAGATTGTTTCATTTCTGTAATCTCCCTCCAAACTTCATCCCTTAGCTCTTGCATATTTCTCTGCAGCTCCATCAGCATAGTTATGAGCTTTATTTTTAATTATTTTTCAGGGAGATTGGTTAGGTCTATCTCCTCAGGGTTTGCCTCTGTGATCTTGGTCTGTATCAAATTCTTCTGCCTTGTTGTGGCGATAGAGGTATTTGTGGGGAGCTGGTGCGTGTGTTGACTAAAAGAACATCCCTTCTTGCTAGTTGTGGTCTTCCTCTCCTGGGAGAATGGGGACCCCTAGCAGCTTGTGCTGGGCAGCTGCACGCAGACGAGGTTTCTAATTCTAGCCCAGCCGCTGTGGAGTAAGCTCCGCGGTTGCTGTGGGCATGGCCAGCCTCAGGCTGCTTTTCCAGTATGGCAGAGTCCCTTCACAAGGCGCTGGGTTCTCGCAGGTGTGGATGTAGTCTGGCTGTTGTCCTGTGTCTTCTGGTCTCTCTTTTAGGAATAGTTGTATTTGTTGTATTTTCAAAAATATATATGGTTTTGGGAGGAGATTTCTGCTGTTCTACTCATGCTGCCATCTTGGTTCTCCATCTTGTGGGTCTTTTTTATGTTGTCCAGTAAGAACTCTTTTATGTGAAGGATGTTAATTAAATGTCAGTAAGTTCAAATATTTCCTAGGAGTCATTTTGAGTATTTACAGACTTACACATGTCACTCTTTCCTGTATGGTCTCTGGAATTCTTATCATGCCTGTGTCTGTCTGTGGGTGGGAGCAGTTCTGTACTGAGCGGGCAGAGGGTTTCCCACCAGCTCTTCCCAGAGCCTGAGCACCATCCCATGTCTGTAGTGCTTCATGATGTCTGTAAACCCTTCCGTTTAACTTTCCCAACATGCCTTTGAAGGAGACATCATTTCCATCCTACAGATTGGGGACAGAATATCAGACCCTTTTCCTGTGGAGAATTTTGTGCTGCGTGTAAACAACTGACTATTTTCATTTAATTTGATTGGAAATGTAAACCCCAGATGATATCTGAAGCTTTAAATATATTCAGCTTCTTCCTTCATTCGGAGGGTTACTGCTGGTTGCCCATGGATTTTTATTCCTCTCAGATATTTACGAATTTCCTACCTCTTCTCTGCTTTCTGTACTTACAAAAGGTTAAGCCTTTGGGCTGTAGAATTAAGAATATTGTGCCACTTTGCTTGGTCAGCCTCAGGGAAGGAATATCTTAACAGACTTTTAAATGTTTTCTGGGAAGTCAGAGCAGCTCCCAGGAGGCTCCAGTGGAAATAAGGCCAGGATGTGATGAGCGCTCCCCCGTGAGTTGGATTCTGGGGTTTAGTCCTGGTTCAGAGTGGGCCGCACTGAGTTTGGTGCCAACACAGGCTGGAGGCTTCCTCCGGGGCCAGGGATTCCCTTGTTCCAAAATAGCCTTCCTGTGTCCAGGCCGGACTGTCCAGTTCCCAGGAAACCCTAGGAGCCGACGCTTCTCACTGTACACCTGGACCTTGCCAGGGAATGTTTGATTCCCTTCTTCACAAAGAGATTAAAAAGAAATCTGACATCTGCTATCAAGTCTGTAAAGATATTTCATGCACCCAGTTAAACATGTCTGAGTCCTGAACAAATAATTTCTTTAAAGGTGTTTTTGTAACTTTATGTACTATTAATTCTGACTTTTATTCCCTGCATCTCTACTTTTTTTTTGTCTGCTCAAAATAGAGTTGTATTTCTCAAGGGTAGCTGGGCCAGGCAAGCATTCCTTGTTGTCAGATGAGGGTCACATAGTTTTCCAGGCAGGCTGTTAGACACCGTCTCTTGATCTTTCGGATATCTGTGAAATGCCTTTTCTCCCAGCTCATGGGGTGGCACTGAAGTCATCCTTTTGTTGTGTGACTATAAATAACGGCACGTAGGCTGGCCCCTTTCCAGCCTGCCCCTTCCTGGGAAAGCATTTCCCCTGGTAATATCTCTGATCCTTCACTGCACTCTGCATCCTCTCTTGGCAGCCATAATGGGTTGCAGACCTGCTTCCTACTGAGGTTTACTTTAAGGGATCCTGTGTTCTTTGTGGGTGAGGCTACTTAAATTTCAGGAGATAACTAGGTTCCCTTTTCTAATTTTCAAAACCAGTGGCTACAGAAGTGCCCTTTTGCCATTTGTTACAGGGTTGGAAGGTGGGCAGTTCTGCTTCTCAGCCTTTGCTGTCTTGCTGTGACCTTTGCCAAGTGTCCTGCATCATCTGTGGGATGAAGGGATCAGACTTCAAGGTCACTGTGCACCTCCCTAGGTTCCATCAGATGTTGGTCTAGTCAGTTTTTTATTTCTTGGGTTCATAATGAGGTGTGTGAACCCTGTCTCCAGGTATATGTAATACCTGGCATGGATTCCAATAAAAAAGGGTAGAGGCAGATAGCTCAATAAGTGAGCCTGAGCACTAGGAGGTTAACGTCCATTGAGTGTCTCAGCTCCTTGAGACACCGGAGCTTCCGGACTGCCCTGTCTGGGTTCTGCCAGAGCCGCTGCAGACCTGGAAGCAGCTGTGGAACTGGGATGAGCCCAGGAGCTTCAAGAACCTGTGGAAGGGTTTTCAATCTGTTAGACAAAGGGAGTGTAGAGCCGTGGGCACCGACGCTCTCCAGCACAGAGGACGACTGGATGCTCACATGGACGCCTGGGACAGCACCACATTGGTCCTTGGCACAGCCTGACAGAGAGGGACATGAGACAGGCGCAAGCCTTTGTGCTGCAATTCTCTCCGGCATCCTGTGATGTTGCAGGGCTCGATATTAGGGGTTAAGGGCTAGCTGGCTGTGATCGCCATGAATGTAAGCAAATGCCTGTGTACTCGGTTTCTGTCACTGTGGTAACAAATGGCCTGTAGAGGCCACCCCCACACCCTGGCTAGTAGCCCCTTCCTCCACCTTCAAAGCCAGCAGCACAGCGCCCTCAAATCTCCCCCCTGGCCTCGTTGTAGCTCGCCGTTGGTCCCTTCTTCCCCTCTGCCTCTGTCATCATTGTTCCTTCTCTTCCTCTGACCCTCCCACCTCACCCTTATAAGGATCCTTCTATATGCAATCCCACCCAAATGATCCAGGATAATCTCCTAGCTCATCCTTGATTTAATCACAAAGTCCTTTTTGCCATATATGGTAACATGGTCACAGGCTCTGAAAATTAAGGATCATTATTCTGTCTGGCATACCCTCTTATCTATCAACATCTACTAGGGAACTTAAAATCGCTTTAAAGGTAACTCAGAACCTATATCCTCCCAAATGTTCCACGCTTAATTCTTCCTATGCCAAAGATAATCACAGCAGCCTTCTTTGGAGCATTTCCTCGCTTAAAGTGACCCCTTCTGGTGGCTGGGGGAGTAAGGGCTGTAAGGAGAAGACTGGGCCCAAGACGTTCACAGCCAACAGATAGAGCCTGGATGCAGACGTGGGGTGAGTGGAAAGGAGCAGAATTTGGGGGCTATTTGAGCAGGCAGAAACAGACAGTTGGTGTTGGGATGGGGAAACAATCAAGACTGATGCCTGGACCTCCAGCTTTGATAGTCGGGGCCCTGGAGGTACTAGCAACTGAAGTAGGTTCAGGACAGGCATTTTTAGTTTGGGGCCTGAGGAACATGAGGGCTAGCAGAGAGCTGGACATGAGTCGAGGTCTCTGCAGTGAGGCTGGCTGGCTGGAGAGCGCGTGGCGGCCACAAGTCTCTGTAGGGCAGTAAAATCCAGGAATGTGAGTGAGTCACGTGGAGGAGGTATAGACGAGGAAGGCACCGGGCTGAGAATGGACCACAGAAGCACCAACATGGAATTGGAGAAAGACGTCAGGAACAGGAGAACGAGCCCCCGCGAAAACCAGGGAAGCAAAGGGGAGATTTAGTTGAGAGTCTGCCGGGGGCATCAGGGGCTCCATGAACCCCCAAACAGTAGTGTGTATGCACAGGGTCTGGGGCCGAGGTGGGGAGAGGCAGCTCTGACCGCTGCCTGGTAGGGCGGCAGAGCGGGCCGGCTGGAGGACACAGCCAACAGGCAGGGTGGCTAGACCCAACATCACAAAATCAAGTGTGCTGGGGCTCCTCCCAAAACTCTCCCTCATTTGGAATTTATCTGAGCTTCCTGCACGGGGCTCTTCCAGGTGACTAAGTGCCTTTGAGAAACAGAACCAGGTAACTGGCTTCAGGGAGGGTCTTTGAATCTTTGCCTTCATGTACAATGTTGGCGCACTTTCTGGGATTTTGAGGAGGGATCCAAGCCTTGACTGACTTTTTTCAAAGGGTTGTATGATCCCTAAAGGGCTAAGACCCACTGTTCCAGAGATTTCTCACGGATTCTGCTAGGGGCTGTCGGTTTCCTCTGGTCCGCTCGTGAGTGCAGGACGCAAGGGAAGTGCCACAAGCAAGGCTGAGACGTGGGGCTGGCACAGGATGCCGTGGGAACTCTGCTCACCCTGCCCCAATCCTCAGCTCTGTCCTCGGGTTTCCAGCAAAAACGTCCTGGGCTCCAGAGCCTCCGGCTCATGGTTCCAGGATTACATCACCTCTCCGTCTTCTCGGTTACATTTTCACACTCTTCTTTGATTACTGCTCATTATTTTGTGCAGTTATTGTGGACACTGATCAGATCATTGCTCGAGTTTCTGTTTCACACTGTGCCTTGTCCCCAGGCCTGGGGTTTGCTGTCTTCACAAGCAGCTTGTTGAGTATTAATATATTCAGCTGGCATCCGCTCCACGGGACCTTTGTGGTCCCTGCCTACGTTGGACTTCTTTTGTCTTTGTGGCTCTCCAGGCTTATCTTTCCTTGAGCCAGGGATAGGTGACAGCTTTTTCCTCTGACCGCACTTCAGGGTGCAAAGAGTATTGGATTTTCAAAATGAAATGTGAACTTCTCCATTTTGATACTTTTTCATTTATGCTGGAGTGTTACTTTTTATTGGTTTCAGTTTAAAAGTTCAACTAACTTTTAAGCTCATAAAATCCCAGTGTCTAGTCTTAGAGGTTATCTCTACCCACCAGCATTCCCAGGAACCGTGTTCATGCTGAACGAATATCCATTACAGGGTTTATTTCTAAAATCATTTCATGGGACACAGACTAGATTGAAACAGTTTTTCCTTTTCCATTTTATTAAACTAAATCATGGACACTTTTAAACCTATTCAAAGGGAGAAAGAATAGCATGACCTTTGTGTACTCATTGCCCACCTTCAACAGTTACCAGCATTCTGCTCTTCCGTTTCCTCTACCCACCCCACCCACCAACTTTTTGTCACCATTTACATTATAAAGATACTACATGTTTACAGTTTAAACAGAAAAGGGGAAAAGTAAAAGTTTCCAGGCCCCAAGCCCACTTTCCAGAGATAACCACTGTTGTTTGATGTGTATCCTTCCTGAAGGGTTTTATGGCTATTTGAGAATGTGAGTGTATGCATAATGTTCCCCACAGACAGAATTATACATCGGTACTATGGTTTTCTTAATGCATTTTGGGTGTTTTCTAAGCCAGCACACAAGAAACTACCTTATTTTTAAATGATTGAGTAGCGTTCCATTCTGGGAGGGTATCATAATATTACAGGGATTAATAGATAGGAGGTAAGGTAATTATCTCCATTCTGAGTTTTCTGTGATACTTATTTAAATTTCACATCACTGGGTTGTGATATGTATATCTTCATCTGAACTAGGTACTGTAAACTGACCTCTCAAGCAGCTGTACCAACTTAAGTCCCCTTCCACTTTGGCTGTCACGGGGAAACTCCATTCCCATAGCTATGCTGTCATTTCTATCAGACATTCTAATCTTTGCCATCTTGGTGCATCTGAAGTGGGATCAGAATTAGAATTAGCCTGCCACTGATCAAGCATCTTTTCCCAAGTTTACAGAGTCAGGTGTCCTTTCTGTAAATTGCCTGTTTGTTTCTCTGTAACCAAACACCTTTCTGAATTTTTTAGCTTTTGAATAGTTCTGTCACTTGCTTCCCTGGATATCTAGGCTTGTGATCGTCATACACAAGTAATGGTAAATTTGTCTTCTCCTGTCCACCATTTACGTCTCCTGTTTTATCCAGAGCCTACCCAGTTCTGGAGCTAATGCTTCCAGAACGCTGTTACGTTGTGGGGATGACTGAGCATCCCACCTTTCAGCTGTGATGGAATTGCGGCTGCAGCACTGTCAAGTGATGCTGACTTCTGATTGAAATACTTTCTTTTTAGCACGTTAAGGAAATGTTTTTTTTACTAAAGGCTTTTATCAGGATTGATTGTCATCAAATGCCCTCCTGTCACAAAGATAAACTCCTTTTTGCCCTGTGACCTATTACTGTGGTCTGCAGAGATGAATCTTTGATGTGGCAGCAGCAGAAATATTTCACACTTGGAACTGCTGTGGGAGAACAGCAGAGTTCCTCTTACACAAAAAAGCAGTTCCTTCCCTAAGAAAAATGCACTGATGGGACATTTGTAATGAAAGACCTTTACACTGAGCAGGCGAATTTGAGGAAAAGGGAACTAAAGTTACTCTTCATCACAGGTTAATAGGAATATTTTGCTTTCCTCAAGCTGCTTGATGCTGCAGAGGGAAGAGCTTCGGGGGAGGGGGGCTTTCGGATGTGCAAAGACAGTGGAGGAGGGACCAGGGCCCCTGTGAATCAGGCAGAGCCCTGCATGGGCCCAGAGGCAGCCTGAGCACATCGTGCTGATAGGAAGGGGCTCCCCGCCCCTACAGGTAGCAGCTTGTCAGGAGGCTGTCCTGTTTCTGCGGACTGGAGTCCCAGAAGCAAGATCCTGTGCCTGGAGCCCCCTTGTACCTTTCCACTGTTTCAGTCTGTGCGTCCTTGCGTCCTACTGAAGTTTCATATCTTCTAATTTGTTTAGTGTCTATTTTCAGCTCCCATTTTTAACCGACAAGGAATGTCTTGCTTCCTTCTAATACTTTCATGGTTTTTGTTTAAATTTTTAAGCTATTGACAGTTTATGTATACCCTTAATTTGAAGTAATGATCTAACATCCTCTTCATTCAAATGTCTAAATAGTTGTATCAAAACCTCTGTCTACTGACTTAAACTACCATATATAATACCCTGACAAAGGATTAAGGTCTATGTAGGGTAAACTAACTCATTCTCCACTTTAGTAGTGGGGTGACTCCTGCACATTTGATGTCCGTAGAACAGAGTTGGCAGTAGTCGGGGGCTAACTAACTGCGCTGCATCCGCACTCCAGCGCGCTGCCTTCTGCTGTTACTGACTGGGAGGCGGGCCTCTGTCTTGGTTCACAGGTAGCTCTGGGCCTGAAAATCACGACTGCCATTGGCACTCAAGCTGGGTAATTACCAGTGGTCAGAGGAGGTGTCAAAGTAGTTTTTGCCCCGAGGCTGGACATTTCTTGGTGTGACTGCATCAGAATCATTAGCTATGACTACTCACATCTTGTTCCTCCATGACTCTGCTTGGGGCTGGGCAGCAAAGTGCTTCTGACATTCTGCCCTCATGCATCCTCGTGGTCGTGCCCCCATCCAGCTGCTCTGTGACTCTGCCCTACCCCTATTCGGGGTGCCTAGCAGAGCACAGCACAGGCTCCCCACTCTAGTGGCTCAGGCGGCCCTCACCTTGGTCGGGCCTGCGAGCGGACTGTCTTCTGGATCCACACCTGCCTCTCCAGTACAATGGTCTGAGATGGCTGGACTTACCTGGCAGGGTGGGTTCACCGAGGAATAAATGGGAAGTGAGCTGTGCCCGATGCCTTCATGGCCCTGCAGGACAGGGCCCCTTGCTCAGCTCCATGGTCATTTCCCACCTTCCCTTCCCGTGTTCATGCCCTGCCCGCCGCACTGGCCTCCCCAGTGCTTCTCTCACATTCCCATCACATTCCTGACTCTCAGGCCTTTACTCTGGTATTCGTACAGTCTGGAAAGCTCTTCTCCTAACTATTCAGAGCTCAGTTTACTCAAATGTCCTCTCTTCAGAGGGGTCTTTCTGTTTATTTTATGTTAAATAGCAACCTTTGTTATTCTGCACTCTCATGGCCATAATACTTTTACCTTATTTTATTCATCTCTATATCCCACTAAAAAGAGTTCCGAAGGAGTGGTGACTTCACTGGCACCATATTTTTCTATAATTTGTTACAAAGGGCAGCCATCAAAGGCTTAACCAGCAGAGAGCCACAGTATTTATGGGCACAAAAAGTGCTGTTTGTTCTAGATTTAAATGAGAAGCCTGATGAACAATCAAGGAGGAAGCATCAGCTGCCCCCCCTGCCCCCCTGCTCTGTGCCCACCTGCTGCTGCCCCAGGGGGGGAATCATGGGGCAAGTTTCACCTCAGAAACTGCTGTTGTTCTGGAAGGGAACAGAGGAGGACTCCTCAGACCCTGAGCCCCCAACGTGGCCTGGTGGGCTGCTCACCACCACCTTTGTGTTCCAGGGCTCTGCGGCTCAAGGCCCAGGGCAGAGAGCTTTCACTGTGTACCTCCTTCAGGTAACTGTCACAGCTCAGTGAAGTACGTAGTATCACGCATACTCTGTAGATAGGAAACAGGACATGTGACCTTCCCAGGGTTACTGTGCCAAATAGTGGAACTCAGGAGTCCCTGTCTCCCTGCTGGCCGCGTGTGTGTGCTGTGCTGTGCATGAGAGCCTGTCTGGCCTCACTTGGCCCCATCCTGAGTGGCTTGGGCCATCCTGGCATGCATTCAGGGGTTTGTGCTGTCCCACTGAAAAGTGGCTGCTCATACATTTGGCTCTTTGGGGGTGTTTTTTACATCTTCAAATGGTTAAGGAAGTGGCTCTCCCATGAAACAGTTGAGACTAATCAATAATGCTCTCCCTGTATTCATAAGTGAGTCACTTATTTGAGAGCCTCATCCTTGAACTGGGTGATCTTAGGGTCCTCTCTTGCTTTTCTGGGACCTTCCTGTATTCTTGATTTGACATTTCAAAGCCTCTGTATTAATGGGTAACCGTTTCCCAGGACCCACCCCATAGGAGCTGTACAGCGCCTGGCATCAGGGTGTGCCAGGGCTGGGTGTGGCTCCCGCTGATGCACGGCTGTGACCTCACGTGGCACCTTCAGGGTGCCGCTGCTGGGCACTGGGACAGCCGAGTCCCGCTGTGTTTCTAACTGCTGTGTCTGACTCCTAGGTTCTCCAGCTAACTACAAGCAAGAGAAGCGAGGCTTCTGGAGTTCTCGGAGGCCTTTGGAAAGACTGCCCCAATGTAGACTCTGCGGCGGGGCCCTGCTCCGAAGCCAGGCCGAAATTCTGCGGCCCTGGGCCATTGCCTCATCTCTGACCTGCTAAAATGTGTTTTCACAGGTGCTGTTTGCTGTTTCACATTTTCATAGAGTAGGGAAGCTGTAGCTACTGACAAGTAGGAAAATGCTTTTTTTTTTTTAAGGCAGTTGCTGTTTTTTTAAAAAATGGAATTAGTCCTTGGTTTTTCTCCCAGTTGGAGCCCCTTTCCGACTGCTCGAGTCCCTGGGTGAGCACAAATAGAGGTTGCTTTGTGTGTTGTATAGGGCTCTCTGCTTTGGAAAGAGAGAATTATGTTACAAATGTTGTTGAAAATAAATAAAACATTTCCTTGTCCTTGCAAGATCCAGTATAAATTGTGTGAATTCAACCAAACTTGTAAAGTCAGTAGGTGGGGTAGAGGAACAGCCATTTGCTAAGACCAGTCGGATCAGTAAGAATGGGAATGGGGTTTGTTTTCTAGAGCCAGAGCAATTGTTTTCAATTTACTTAATAATCACGTGCTCATGCATTTGGGTTGGGGTTTCCTTGACGCTCCCGTCTGTGCAGAGCCATTGTGGGGTCAGGGAATTGGAGACCTTGGGGGCACCCGGCAGGCAGGTGGGGGCCCCTAACCTGTGCTCTCGCCCCCACCCAGAGCGGAGGTGGGAGACGCCCTCTTCGCGGTCCCACCCCCATCCCACAGTCATGTGTCCTCACAGCGCCCGCCCGGGCTGCCCTTGGATCCTTAAGCCACCCCACATCCTCCCTCTCCACCTTCCCTGGCCCTTGTCTTCCTGGCCAGCCATCTTCAAGGGTGTTGTCTGCACTGGTTTCCTCCACCGCCCAGCTCACTGCCTTCCCGCCCTCTCACCTCTGACCTGCTCAGTAGTCTGGCAAACTGGGCATTTCCCTAGTTATCAGACTTTTATCAGACTTTGAAACCTCCTCCTTCCTGAGACTCAATCCTCCCTGAATTTCCAAGCTTTCACACTCTGGATCTCTCCCGACCCCTCTAGCTGCCCTTTGGTCTCACATTCTCATTGCTACCCCCACCTCCCACCCCCCACTGCCCTTCAAAAACACTTTCGAGGATTTCAAATGTAATTCAGACAATCAGTGGCCAAGCTGTTAATCTAGCCAGGCTATGGGCCTAGCTGGAGGGCTGGGCACCTGGCCTGAGCCCCCAGCCTCCAGCACTGTGCTTTCTGACAGAATCTGCTTGGTTCCTGTGAAGTCCCTAGGGAACAGCTGGGTCCTGCCACTTTGCCTGGGGAAGGAGGGCAGGGTGGTGCTGCTGGGGACCAGCAGGCCAAGAAGCTTCCCCTGGAGACTCCTGTCCCCTTCCTGGGTGTATCCTTCGACACAGGGTGTTGGAGTGGTGGCCTCAGAAGAGTGGTTTCTCTAGAGACTGAAAACTTTACTGACAGTTCCCAGATCTGTACCTCCAGACCTATGACCATGGCCTGGGTTCACCTGGGGTCAGATGCCCCTTGAGCGCTCCAGATTCAGGAGTGCCCAGAGCAAAGCCATTGCTTGCCCAACACCCGTACTCTGCCCAGCCTTCTCTGCCAAGCTCCGTTTCCGCAGCTAGCAGGACCACCTGCCCACTGCTCTCTCTTTGCTCTTTGGCCTGAGTGAAGGTGTCTTCACTCTTTACCCTTCACCCACCTGCTCTGCCTCAGTTCTTGCTGTGTGACTCCTGTCCCCAGCCTTGCCTCCACCCAAAGACACGTGTGCACAGATGTACAGTGCACGTGTACACACATGCATGGGTGCCCAGGACCCTCAGGTGGTGGGAGCTGCCCCATTGCTGCCCCCTTTCCGTTCAGCCTCCTGTCCAGGCTTTTTCTTGGAGGAGAGTTGCTGAGGGAACGTTAGCAGGAGGGTGGTGTGAGAGGTGTGCAGGGAGCTTGCCCTGAGGTGAAGCCTGGGAAGGCCTAGGAAAAGTTGTAGAACACACACTTCAACCCAGCAGCCATGCTGGTAGGACTCTGTCCTTCAAAACCATCAACCTTTTGGACTAAAGGGGTGTTGGTTTCACTACTGTTGATGACATGGCAAAACTGGAAGCAACTGTAAGCCCTTCAGAGGGGAGTGGTCAGAGAATCCCAGGACAGCTATGCTGGTGACACTGGCTTTGAGGACCAAGATAGAATTGGAGAACCACACGTGGAGTCTGAATACATTCATGTGTGTAGGGAGGGGTCTGGAAGAGCATGCTTCCAACCAGTGGCCACATCTATCAGCTTGCAAACGGAGGGCCCCATGTTTTGTTCTGCAGACCCCTCTGTGGTCTGTGTACCCGTGCATTCCCAGCGCAACTAGAAATGGGAGGTAGCTGGCTGCAGTGCGCACGTAGAGGATGGACTGCGGGACGGGCTGGGGCTGGGGCTGCAGGAATGTGGTGGGCATCCTTCAGCATTGGCTGCCACTCCTGAGGAGCATTTTGAGGGAAGACCACCTAACCCTCCGCGCACGTGTGTCTGAGTGCAGACAGTGGTGGTGTCTTGTGTCGGGTATGTGTGACCCCTGAAGAACAAGGAAACCAGCTTGTACATCGATGATCTCAAAAAAACTTCTGAAAAGGCTCCCCACTGGGGTGGGAAGCACATACTAAACAAGGTAGCATTCAGGTGGCACCCGCCTTGTCTAGCCACGTCATCCAGTTCTCTAAGCCACTAAGTAGACCTGAGGTGGGTTTGGAGGTTTCCAAACCAAGTCCCCCTGTTCAACCTCAGGTGCAGAGAATAGAGTTAATTATGCTCATTAGTCATGGCACAACATCACCTCCAATCTGTAAGGCCCTCCATTTTGTCATTTAGCAATTTAATTCTCTTTTTTCCCCATGTCTTCCCCCACAGGCAGCTGTGTTAATGTGCTGATGTGTATCTTTGAATGTGTTCTTGCAAAGCACGTATGTAATGAGGTGCTATGCAGCTAGCCTGCCCCACACCGTCACGGGCAGTGTGGCATCAGGGTGATGACGGCGTCCTTCTTGGGCCAGCTGGAGCTGTCCCAGAATCTCTTCAGTTCATTCTGGGACTTCCCTGTTCTCACCACACGGCTGGGATGCTCAGCCCCTCCTCTGGAGCCTTGCTCTCCTTACCCCAGCCCTCCCCACTTCCCCCTCCTCCCTGCCCCCTCCCCAAGAATCTGCCAGCACCCTCAGCACTTACTATGTCATGTGAGAGCAGGTGGGTGAGGCCCCGGGGAGGAAGGACTTGTGCCCCTCCAGGCAGTTTGAGCTAAGCTAGAACCCAGTTCTAATTTGGAACATGGCCCTTTCCACTAGGCCATCATGTCGCCTCTCTTCACCCGGGGCCAATTGCTCTCTTCTGAAAGGATTTGAATTCTCCCTCGTGAGGAAGGCCAGAAGGCCCCAGCTGACTTGTGGAACAAACAGGCTGCAGGCAATAGGTGGCGACATAACCCACTTCATGCTTCCCGAGCGAGCCGGGTGCCCTGTGGAAACAATGGCCCACCTCGGCCATGCCAAGTGACATGGGCTGGTGGGCCAGGGCGGCTGCCTTTTAGGGGAGGCGGTGGGTGACCTGCCAGAATGGCACTTAGCCTTTCTCTCTACCCAACTGCTCAACACAGTCACTCAGTCAAGACTGAGCCCAGCCCTGGCCTTCAAAGAGGAAAACGCTGCAAATATAGTCAGTCCAAAGCCCCAAAGCCAGGAAGGGCTGGAAAGGCTCTGCAGTGGGGGGACTTGGGCAGCTTTGTGACAGCACCTGAAGGACCTGCTGCAGGAGCAGAGGAAATAGTTAAGTCTTTTCACATGGCGGGTACATGGGCAGACCAGATACCAGAGGGCTGGGTGTGTCAGGGTAAGAAATCCAGACCCTCCTGTTCACACTGGGGCCCCTCCCCACCGAGGGCTCTTCCCCAGGGAGCCCCAGTCCTGGAGGTTCCTCATTCTCTCCCGGGTGCAGGAGCAGGGCTGGCTGCAGGCAAAGCCATGCTCTTTCCTTGGCTCCTTACCTCTCCTGACCTGATTAAGAAGCTTACCTGGACCTCTCAAATCACTTTGGTCAACTCAGTCACAACAGTGAGCAGTCGGACTTAACCCAAGGCATTGGTTAAGCATGCTGGTTGGTGTGTGTACATGCACTAGTATTTTACCTAGCAACATTCTAGAAAAAGAAATGTTAACAGATGCATAACAACACAATATAATATAAATGTAATAAACCAACAAATGTTTTTCTTATAAGTGCATGTTCTTAATTCATATCCTTCAAACTAAAGGTGCGCCCGAAGATGGGGAAGGACTTGAATCAAACTGCCTTCTTCCCCCATCTGCCCCTTTTCACCAGCTCCCTCCTGCTGAGCCTGCCCTCAGAGCTCAGATCAAGGTAGAAACACCCTTCTAGGGAGAAGAAATGTTCAGACTCAGAAAATTCACCATCCAAAAAGGGAAAGTGGGGAGGTGAATGGCTTTTGTGGTGGCTGCCCTTGGAGAAATCCCAGAAAATAAGAACAGTGCCAGGAGACAGACTGTAGACAGATGGTCACTTTGGAAAAGATGGATTCTGGAAAAGGGGCTACATGTCCCCAGAATGAACTCCAAACTTATTCCTGCCAAGTGACTCAGCACCTCTGCAGTGATCCCATGGGGGCCTGTGTCAGCAGGGGATGGCTCACTCAGTGATACATGTTCTCTGGATGCTAGCAGAATCTGAAACCAAATGCCTGATGCAAAAACTCAGGTTGGTCTCTAAGAATTTTAAAGGCAGATTGTGAGATGCACAGCAAGTTTGCTGATGTCATTAGACGTTCTTGCATAACATACTTGCCAAACCCTTTTTTGGATGTTTGGTTTGTACTGGAAGGACTCCTACGTAGTTCATGAGACCCCCGCACTTAGAGAGTGTACCCCAACATGCTGGGCATCAGGAAAATGATTTTCAGGGACCTGCTGTTCTGCCTCATCATGCTCAGCCTCCTCCTATCAGTCACCAAGACTGAGGGTTCCTTGTATGGTCCCTAATTCTCCATGCCTGGATCAGATGCTAACAGCTTCTCACCTTGGTCACTGTGATACCCTCCTAGCCTGCATCCCCAGC
The DNA here is from genome assembly GCF_040802235.1 of Manis javanica. Lineage (NCBI taxonomy): Eukaryota > Metazoa > Chordata > Mammalia > Pholidota > Manidae > Manis > Manis javanica. The sequence continues at coordinate 36,436,033 of NC_133165.1, read as the reverse complement.
TCCAGTCTGAGCTCCGCCATCCCTCATCCACTTCCAACCCCGGCTTCAGTAGCTCCCAGTAGCCTTTGAGATAAAGTTCAAACTCCCTAATTTAGCACAGGAGGCCTGGCCACCCTCCAGCCACTCTGCCGCACTCCCTGCCTTCCAGCCACACTGAGGTGCTTGCGGTTCCTACATGTTCACTTCATTCCACATCCCTGTGCTGCTCTCTGACCAGACTGCATTCCCCCTTCCTTTCCCAAAGCCTAGCGTGAGACAGGAGCCTGAGCAGAAGCCCCTAAGGCTCCCAAGCCTACAGCAGCAGGACTGGGAGTCAAGACACACATGTCCCCAGCTACCATCAGCTATGCCAAACATATCAAAAAAGGGCCCCTCAGCACAAGAGGGAATTTCTCTGTCCCCAATACCACAAATAAAATCATAGAAACTTTCCTCTTTGCTTGCTATTAAAATATATATTTTTCAAGTCTTTGAAAACCATTTTAATTTCTTTATACAAAAACCACACAGAACAACAAATGTTGGCAAGAATGCAGAGAAAGGGGAACCCTCCCATACTGCTGGTGGGAATGTAAGCTAGTTCAACCATTGTGGAAAGCAGTATGGAAATTCCTCAAAAAAACTAAAAATAGAAATACCACTTGACCCAGGAATGCCACTCCTAGGAATTTACCCTAAGAATGCAGCAGCCCTGTTTGAAAAGACATATGCACCCCTATGTTTATCGCAGCACTATTTACAATAGCCAAGATATGGAAGCAACCTAAGTGTCCATCAGTAGATGAATGGATAAAGAAGAGGTGGTACATATACACAATGGAATATTACTCAGCCATAAGAAAAAAACAGATCCCACCATTCCCAACAACATGGACGGAGCTAGAGGGGATTATGCTCACTGAAATAAGCCAGGCGGAAAGAAACAAGTACCAAATGATTTCACTCCTCTGTGGAGTATAAGAACAAAGAAAAAACTGAAGGAACAAAACAGCAGCAGACTCACAGAACCCAAGAATGGATTAACAGTTACCAAAGGGAAAGGGACTGGGGAGGGTGGGTGGGAAGGGAGGGAGAAGGGGAATAAGGGACATTACGATTAGCACACATACCATAGGTGAGGGGCACGGGGAAGGCAGTATAGCTCAGAGAAGACAAGTAGTGACTCTGTAGCATGCTACTACACTGATGGACAGTAACTGTAATGGGTATGTGGTGGGGACTTGATAATGGGGGAAATCTAGTAACCATAATATTGCTCATGTGATTTATATATTAATGATACAAAAAAAAAACCACGTGTATAAGATAGTTAAAAATTCGTGCATAAGCCTGGAAAGGAAAAAAAAACTTAGCTTAAGCTCCACCTCCTCCAGGTAGCCTTCCCAGACCACCCTGACAAAGCTGCCTCTGGGATGCCAGGCCCCTGGTTCCCATCGCACTGTGGTGATCAGATGGTCTGGCCCCACTTTCCCAAGGCTGTGAGTTCCTCACAGGCAGGGACAGGGCTAACCTGACTTTGGTTCTCCCTTCCTGGCACAGTCTGACATACAGGAGCCCTGATTTGTTCAAGGAACAAATGGATCTCATTATGAATTCCTTACAGACAAGCCTGAAAGATGAGGCACAATAGGTGGCTTGGAATGAGGGCTGCACTGGCCTGCTGTGTCAAGGAAATGTGGTTCAAGGACCCTCAATAATAAAGAAAAAAGACAAACCTGGGGTGACTGGCTGTGAGCTCAGCATGAGCCAAAGGGCGTGGTGAGCCCTCAAAAGGGCAGGGCAAGTGGCGGTGGTGGCAGGCTGGGGACAAGTCCATCAGAGCAGGAGGGGGCCCGTGGTTTGTGCCAGCTCAGAGGACCCCAGCAGGTCTGCAGGCTGCAGAGCTGAGGATGGTCACCTATCCCAAGAAGGACCAAGGGCACATGGACAAAGGCTCTCTGCCTTGATTTTCAGCCTTGAGACTGGGACTCCCTCCCTCCATGCTGGTTATGGAAGCCACATCCATGGCATCCTCGGTGCAGGGAGAGCCCTGGGGGCTGCAGCAGACAGCCATTAGCCGGCTGCAAACACAGTGAGGGTTTCAGACTTAGTTGGCGTTGCCTCCAGGGAACTACCAACACAGCAAAGTCAGCCACCTCTTTTCATGTCCTCACCTGAGGTGGCGTGACTCCCCGGCCCAGGGGTCACTCCCCTGGGCCCCACTGACATTGCTCCCCTGCTCAGGCTCTGCCCCTCCACCCCCACTTCTCCCAGGCAGTCCCTGCAGGGGGCACTGGAAGGCCCACTTCCCCACCCACCCCGCTGAGTTTGGAGTGTCAGGCAGATGCCTAGGTGGGCTGGCCCCTGTATGGCACAGCGGATAGCCACCACCATCAATAGCACAGTGTCCCCAGCACACAAAGAGCCTTACTCAGGTTCTGCGGAATGGATTTGAAAACCACTGAGGTGCATTTCCCACCTCGGGATGACTCAGCAGCCCTTTCCTGCCTCACAGATTCCCCTTCTGATTCCATGGGGACGCCCTCCCCAACCTCGCCCTTGACTCTCAGGCCCCTTCCCTCCAAGCACCTGACCCTCCCTCCAGGCCCAGTGACCTGGCCACCTCCTCCACAGAGAAGATAGAGGCCACGCATGAAACAAGGCCCCCCCTTTTCCCCAACACTTACTGCTTCAGCATCTTTGCCCGCCGCACCCGCTCCCCTGCGTCCTGAGGGGTAGAAGTGTCTGGTGCCATTTCCTCCAGCCCCCTCCATGCTCAGCCATCCTCTGGGCCTGCCCTAGGCTTCTCCCCTTCTGCCTCCAATTATGGCCAGGCCTCTCCTTCTTAACAGAGCGCTCCTTCAATCCCACCTTCTCCTTTCACCCACAGCCAGACCCCTCTTATTTTATTCTATTTATTTACTTCCTAAAAATGTAATCATTCAATCAATGCTTGCCACCCCTCATGCCCTTCTTATGGTTGGCAGTTTCCTAGTCATCCTTCCAGGAAGAGTTAACAATTTTTACAAGAGGTTATCTTCATATATTCTTCCTCCTTTCTAGAAAATTGAGACATAATTCCTATACCATGAATTCACTCTTTTAAGGTATAGGATTCAGTGTTTTGTTTTTTACATCTTCACAAAGTTGCACAACCAAAACATGCTCTGATTCGAGAACAGTCAGTCACCCCAAACAGAAGTGCCGGGCTCCTCTCCCCCTGGGCTCTGGCAGCCACCCATCTTCTTTCTGTCTCTGTGATCTGTGTATTCTGGATATTTCATATAAATGGAATAGTACAGTATTTGCTCTTTGGCATGTGGCTTCTTTCACTTAGTGAAATGTTCATCCACGCAGTAGCAGTATCAGCACTTTATTCCTGTTTAGGGCTGGGTGATACCCCATTGTGTGGCTGTGCCACATTTGCTTATCCATGATAGGTATTTGGGTTGTTTCTGCTTTTTGGCTATTATGGATAATGCTGCCATGAACACCCATGTTATATTTTTGTTTGAACACCTGTTTTCAGTTCTTTTGGGTATATACCTAGGAATGGAATCACTGGGTCATATGGTAATTCCATATGTAAATTTTTGAGAAAGTTCTACTGCATTCCACAGTGGCTTCACCCTCCTACATTCCCACCAGCCATGTGTATTTTGATTTCTCTACTTCCTAAGGCCTGTCGTGTTTTCTTTCTTTCTTTTCTATTACAGCCATCCTTGTAAGTGTGAAATGGTATCCCACTGTGGTTTTGATTTGCGTTTCCCTAATGACAGTTGAAGTCAAACATCTTTTCATGTGCTTATTGACCATTTGTATAACTCTTTTGATGAAATGTCTGTTTAGATCCTTTGACCATTTCTTAATTGGGTTTATTTTCCTTTTTATTGTTCAGTCATAAGTGTTCTTTATATTCTGGAAAAATTTCCTCCCATTGTGTAGATTGCCTTTTCACTTTCTTGGTGGTGTCCTTGAATCATGAAAGTCTTGGTATAGTATAAAGTTTGCTGTTGCTCATGCGTTTGGTATCTTATATAAGAAACCATACATAAGAGACCATTGCCAAATCTAACATCATGAAGATTTACCCTATGTTTTCTTTAAAATTTTTTATAGCTTTAGCTCTTATATTTAGGCTATTGATCCATTCTGAATTAATTTTTGTATGCAGTATGAAGGAGAGTCCACCTTCATTCCTTTGCATGTGGATACACAGTTTCCCAGCACCATTTCTACAACAGACTATTCAAGACCCATTAAATGGTCTTTGCACCCTTGTCAACAATCAGCTAACTCTAGATGTGTGGGGTTTTTTTCTGACTCTCCATTCTGTTTCACTGATCTGTACCCTTAGGCCACTGCCACACTGTCTTGAGCACTGTAGGCTTTTAGTAGGTTTTGCAATCAAGAATTGTGAGTTCTTTCTTTTTTTATTTTATTTTAGCTATTCTAGGTTCCTTGCATTTTTCCATATGAACTTGAGGTTCAGCTTGTCCATTTCTGCAAAAGAGCAGCTTTTGGGGGGGACTCTGGTAGGGACTGACTTGAGTCTGCAGGTCAGTGTGGGGAGTGTTGCCATGTTAGCAATATTAAATCTTCTAATCCAGGCCCAGGAATGTCTTTCCATTTATTTTGGTCTCTTTAATTTCTGTGTTTTGTAGTTTTCAGTGCATCCTGAGCCCATGTTTGCCAGGCTTTTTGACTGAGCTGCCTGCACCTGCTGCCCCGAGGCCCTCTGCTGTCAGATGCCAGTGCCGCCACCATGTGGACACTAGTCTGATGGGTCCTCGGTGACCCTAAGCTGACTGTCCAGCAGACACGTTCCTTCTGGAAAGAAGCCTTCTTCCGAGGACCTCTGAGGTCATGTGCTGCGTTGGAACACTCCTTTCTTCAAATCCCTTCTCGTGTCGCTTTCACAGACCACTCTCCATGTTCTCTCCGGCTGCCTCACTGACCCTCCTTCTTCCGTCCACCCCTTCCTCCTCCCCCTCTCCTTTGCCAGTCCCTTAAATGTTGGGGTTCTGTCCTTGATCGTCTTCTCTTGCACGTGAATGAGTTCATCTTGGATAAACTCAGTGACTCCCCAGACCTCAGCCTCCTGAACCTTCTCCTCCAGCCCCGGCCTTGCTGGACCTCAGCACTGGACCCCCAGGGGCCTTGAGGCCACCCCCTCCCTGGTGTTTCCCGGGTAACCTGGGCCTCTTCTCCCATTCCTGAGGTTGGATAGTAAGAACACCACAGCCAGAAGCAAACCTAGGGTCACCATGTTTGACTTTCCTCTCTGGCCCTTACTTCCCACATCTCATCCATTGTCTGCTCCAGTGGCTTTTGCTCCCTAAATATTCAAAAGGCAGTTCTCAAGTAGCTCCTGCCTTCAGCCCCTGATTCTGTGCCTGGGGAGCAGGGCAGGAGGGCAGCAACCCAGCCCACAGCATCCTAAACACAAGTGCCAAGTGACCACAAGGGCTGCAGGCTTGGAGGAGAGGGAGGCAGTGGTGGGGAGGCGGCTCCTGGGAGCTGTGAAGACCTTCGTCAGCAGGGAGGAGCAGGGAGGTCAGAGGGAGAAGGCCAGGAGGCTGGCAGGCTGGCGGTGGTCTGAGATGACTTGGCTGCAGTTTACCCTCATCCCTTGGGCCTTTGTGACCTTGCATACAGACCTTAATCCTGAACCCCCAGTTTCCTCACTTGACACCTGAGTGTGGTGGGGTCACTCCCAGCATGTTTGTGAAAGTCCTCTGTGAATGGAGAAGTGCTGGACCAGCGTAAGGTGGCCCAAGGCCGCAGAGGGAAGCAGGTTCCACACCATGAAGGCCACAGATACCAAGTGTGAGGGCTCAGGTTTTCCTTGGCAGGTATAGTGAGGATATTAGGTAGGACTGTCATCTCCAGCTGACAGCAGCCCCACTTAAACTGGCCCAAACCAGAAGAGCATGCGCCATGTTGCCACGGGTGGGCCAGAGTGGCCCTGTCTGCACAGGGTTGGGGCCTGGAGACCCGGGATGACTTCTCTGCGCCTGCCTCAGGTTTTCCTTTCTCACTTGCCTCCTCACCCAGGGTGCCTGTCACCTCTACTTCCCTCTTGTGGTTGGGGACCCCAGGCAGCCTGAAGCTCATGCCTGTGGGTGCTCACAAGGAAAGCTTTGATTGGCTTTGGTGGGTCCCTGCTCACCCATGAGCCAATCAGGAAGGGGGTGGTGGCCTCTGCTAGACCAGCAGGAGCAGTGCCATCCTCTGCCCTGGGGTGGGAGCCCCTCAGAGGCCAGCCTGCGGGCTGGAAAGACCATGTACACTACAGGGTGGGAGTCTGGGTGCTTCTGAACAGAGCGATTAATCCTGTGACCGTCTAGGAGGCAACCTGCTGGAGAGAGGTGATGAGGGCAGGTCTGACAGTGGCCAGGAGTGCATGTCTCATAAAGGCCGGGCCACCCTGCAACCCCCAAGCTGTCCTTACCGCTCCACAGCCCCTTTGCTCAGCCTCACACAGGTCCTGAGGAGGGAAGGATGACCTGACTGTACCATTCTACACGTGGAGATGAATGGCTTTCTCAACATTAATGGGAGTTAAAGAGTCCCGAGTCAGCAGACCAACAGGCTGCCCATCCTCGGTGGTGGTGGTGGTGCCGGGGACCAGCAGGGAGCTGCCCCGGGTGTGCAGGGCGGGTGGTGGGCGCACCCACACTTTCGGGTGTGAGGCAGGCTTGCACTGGGTGAGGGGCTGCAGGAGGAACACAGATCCTGCCGGGGCCTCTGGTCTAACAGGGGCCGCAAGGAATGCCCGGGTCTGGCCTGTGGCAGTCCAGCGCAGGGATGACCCAGGCGGGCTTCACGGAGGAGGCTGCCTTGAGCCCACTGAGCACCCACGATGCGCCGGGCCTGGAACGAGTACAAGCAACCCAGGAGCAAGCTGACGGGGGCAGGGAACAGCCCCGCGAGTGGAGGCGGGAGGCCCCAGCTGGGGGCCGCGGGCGAGCGGGTGAGGCCTCGGCGATTTCGGCGCATCAGCAGAGCGGAAGCGGGCGCGGCGCCAGCCCCGGAACGGCGGGGACGCGGCCTGGCAGCGCGGCCGGCGGCTCCGCAGGTTCTGTTCCGCCCGCGTTTGTGTTGGCAGCTGCCGGCGGCGCGCGGCCTGCCGCGATGAAAGGGCCTTCTGTCTGCGCCCGAGCGGCCCCGCTCGGCTTTCATTCTTAATATAATCTGCACTTCATTTTTAACCGAGCAGAGGTTCTCTTGGAATTCTTCCCCTTCTTCCAAAAATACATGTGCGCGCGTGTGTGTTTGCAAAAGTTCCTTCACGGTGAAGGTCGGGATTGTCCCAGGGCGGGGAAGTGCGAAACCCGAGGCGGCTTCGGAGCGAGACAGAAATGCCTTTCTTCCTGCGCAGGGGCCTCCCCACGGGCGCCGCCTCCGCTGGGGTGTCCCTCGTCCCGGCCGGGGTCCGGGGCAGAGGATTCAGATCCTTCCCCAGCCACCGCCACCCAACCCCGAATCAGTGGGCTGTTTGGAAATGGAGGCCAGTGGGGAAGGGGGAGGATGCATCCTCAAGGAGCCCCTGCCCGGAGCGGGTTAGAGAGCCCCAGCCCGGGCTGTCTCCAAAGTGGATAGGAGACGGGACTGCGGCTCCAGTTTTGTTTGGGAAGACAATACTCTGTACCCGGTGTAGGCTTCACCTGCAACAGTGCCTGGAAACCTACCTGTCAGCAGCCAGCCCTCCCATTCACCTGGCTGGGCAGAGGGATGTTACAACCAGAGGAATTTACCAGACTCTTTATACCAAAGGCTTGCCATTTGGAGATTCCCACCGAACGCATCGTAGGCTCGGCTTTCCATGTATGTTCCCAGGCCCTGGGAATTAGGTGTAATTATCCATACAGAAGAGAAAGGGGAGGCTTGGAGAAACTAAGTGACTTAGTTTACCCCAAGTCCTAGAGCACGAGGGTGCCAGGGCTGGAATTGTGGAAGCAGGTGGCAGGAAGCCTGAGTTCGCTCTTCTGCATCAGTGGTTCTTAAACTGTGTTCTGCAGAGTTTCATCCTGCTTTGAGGTTCCTGAAAACTTAGGATTCTGATTTTTTTAAAATTAATTTGTGTTTATATTTGGATGTCTTTGAAATATACTAGGTTATATAACCTGAAAACCACCCTGTTCTGAAGGCCAAGGAAGCTAGGCTAAAACAAAAACAAACCACCAACAGCATCCTTTTAAATCCAAGAAACTAAGAAACAAAAGGAAATCTCCAAGAGCCAGAATTGAAGAGAGTGATGAGGATAAATTGGCCACAGCTGCCCTAATTGAGGCAAAGGGGAGTGGTGAGGACCTGGCAGAAAATGTGGGCAGGTTGGCATCAGAGTAGGTGACACCTTGGACCTACCCAAAGTGGGGATTGACACAGAGACCCCAAAAAAGGTTGGAGCTGTCTAGAATTCAGGAAAACAGTGTGCTAGGAGAAAAAGAAAGAAAATACCTTTAGACACAGAAAGACAAGAAGGATATTTGTCTATCTCAACTCAGCTGGTACAATTTTTCTAATCTCTTTTGAAAGCTCATTACCATGACCCAGAGCTCACACAGAAACAGATTCAAAACTTGCTCTGAAGGAACAGGTCCTCAACTCAGGCCACGCAGGACTCTCACAGATAAATCCCTGCTGGAAATGAGCTAATGGTACCCAGAAGAAAATTCAACCACGGTCAAAAATCTGGAGATACACAATCAGCAAAATTAAACACCCAAAGACAATCTGATACAGACAAAATAAGTGTTTAAAATGATAAAGGAAGGGTAAAAAAACATGAGAGAAAAATGACCCCATGAAAAAAGAATAGGCAGATGTGAGAAAAATAAAATAGAACTTACAGAAATGAATAGCATAGTCATTTAAATAAAAAATTCAGTGGATGGTTAAACAGAAAATTAGCCATAGTTGAAGAGAGATTTAGTGAATCAGATAATTTCTCCACAGAGCATACAGAGTTAAAAAAAAATGTAACTATGACAGGGATATTGTAGATTTCTTACCAAAATGGTCAAAATTATTCTACTCTGATCCTAGTTTATTCCCTGGATTAGAAAATAAACCACTGTCAGGTATAGGCCACAAACACAGAGAGATGATAAATACCACTTTCTTAATTTTATAAAATTCAATTTTCCTACATGTGATTCTGCAGCTGCAGCTCTACCAACACAAAGTGGAGTCTTTCCCCCACCCTTTAAGGTAGAATGCCTTTGCAAATTCCTCTAACCAGTGCAGTGTGGTAGAAGTGATGCTCGTTCTGAACTTTGGTCTCAAGAGGCCTGGCACTCTTTCATCCACTCTCTGAAAACCTTCAGTGAATAAACCCCAGGCTAGTCTGGGGGATGAGGGACTATGTGAAACAAAGTAGTGCCATCCCAGCTGGGGCCATCCTAGACCAGCCAGCCCCGAGGTGACCAGAAAGGCATGAGGGAGCTCAGCCAAGACCAGAAAACCACCCAGCTGATACAGAAAGAGCAAGAGATGCAAATAGAATGAGAAGGTCCAACAAACATCTAAAAGGAGTTCCCTGGGGAAAAGAAAAGGCAGGTGGTAGAGAGGACACATTCAAAGAGATGATGTCTACAAAATGCCAGTGTCTGTGAAAAATATAAATCCTATTTCAAAAAGCACTGGTTCCAGGTAAGATAAATAAATCCACACCCATCTACATCACTGTGAAACTACCAAAGACTATGAAGACCTAAAGGCAATCAGAGAGAAAAGACAGATGGTCTTCAAAGCCATAACAATCACACTGCCAGCAGATTTGTCAATGGTAGCATTAGAAATCAGAAGACTACCCTGAAGAGTATCTTCAGGTGAAAATGAGTGTATCTAGAAGTTCTTTAGCTCAATTATTATTGAAGAGCAAGGGTAAAAAGAAGGTCATTTTTAATAAAGACTGAGAGAGTTTATTATTAACAGACTGTTATGTACTGACTATATTTGTTGAGAATTGTTTTCATCTGCACTCATAAAGGATATTAGTTTGCAGGTTTTTTTTCTTGTATATCTTTGTCTGGTTTTGATATCAGTAATTCAGGACTCATATAATGAATTAGGATATTCAAACCCATGGGTTATATAGAAGTATGCTGTTTCATTTCTGAGTGTTTGAATATTTTCCTGTTATTTTGTTATTGACATCTAGTTTAAGTCCACTATGGCCAAACTTTGTATGGTTTTACTTCTTTTATATTTGTAAAGGTAGTTTTATGACCCTGGATGTAGTCTATCCTGGTGAATGTTCCATGGCACTTGAAAAGAATGAGCAGAAAGAGCAAATGATAAAATAACTTCTATTTGTGTTTATAAAAAACCCAGAATAACTGTAAACACAAGGGCACTTCCTTCATCTGAGACTGCAACATTTCTCCCTAAATCTGTTCATCCCTTCTTCTTTGGTAATAGGATTTTTAGCTGGATACCTGCATCATGAATATAAGGACTTCCTTTCCCAGCTTCCCTTGCAAGCCCTATGTGGTCCTTTGTTGCAATAGGATATGTGGGCAAATTTCCAAGAGCCTTCCTTAAAAGACAATTCATGTATACCCTTTGCCTCTGTTTCATCCCTTCCTTCATCCTGTGTAGAACTTAGAGGCCATCAGGACAAGGGCCACACCATAAAGACAGTGGAGCACTGACCTGGAAGAAGCTTGAGTCTTTGAGGACTTCTTGTAGAAAAAATGTCATACCAGCCTCTGGTTGCCTAACATCTGAACTGTTTTGTCAAAGAGAAATCATGTTGTTATTTGGGGTTTTCTGTTACTCCTGAAATTAATCCTAAATGGACAAACCTAATAAAGGATGTCTACCGAAAGCTGAAAGCAGTTGTTATCCTTAATAGTGGAATATTAGAAATACTACCTTAAAATCAGGAATTTCATTCCAGTCAAGAATGACGCAAAGACCACTCCCATAGCCTTGTTCAGGATTGTACTGGAATTCCTGGCCAGAGCAATAAGAAAAGAAAAATAAATATGATACTGTTACAGGATGAAAAGGAATCATATGGTTTCCAATTCCAAGTAAGTACCCAAATTCTTGCTCATATGCATACAGGAAGGAGACATGCATACAGGAATGTTCATTACATCATTGTTTCTGGTAAAAATGTAGAATCAGATTAAGCATCCATTAGTAAGCCAATGGCTAAATAAATCTAATTACTTTCCCCATGTAATCAAATTTTATGTAAAGTTAAAATAATAGAACTAGAGCTATGTGTGCTACATGGATAGATCTGAAACACACTGCTGAGTTTTTAAGAAGCATCTTTATTTTTTAAAGATACATACTGCAACTTTTACAGATGATATTCATGATGTCTTTTTTCTTTAAAGTAAGTCAGATGAGTGAAAGGAAGTGGGTGGGGGTTTAATGAAGCATCTGTAGCCATAACTGATCATTGTTGAAGCTGGGATGTGTAAATATGGGGGTTCATTATGTTATTCTCTTCTTTTGTGTACTTTTGGAAATAAGTATAGTGTGAAAAGAAATGATTGAAGAATGTATATTCAAAATGAAAGTACATAGTTTAAAAACATGCAAAACACTATATTGTATAATGATACATGTACAGTGGTAAAGAAAAATCCATGGGAATGATAAACACCAAATTCAGGAAAAAAGAGAGGGAAATGGGATGGGAAGAGATATGCAAAGAACTTCAACTGGCTTTGTTATAATTTTTTCCTTAAAAAATCTGAAGCAAATAATGCAAAATGTGCAGATTTGACAAAGCTGGATTGTATTAGCTGTCAGTTACATAATTTCTTCTCTGAATTCTTTTCTGAATGTTTGACACATGTATTTTTAAAAAGCATTTTTAGCTATTTACAAAACAGCAACATGCTCTCAAATATATTTTATACCAAATGTTTACATGTTTGTGATCTCCAAAGCAAAAACATGACTAAAGTTAATTCAATAAATGACTGCTATTAGTAAAAGTAAATAAATTTGACACTATAAAAAGTATACTAATAAAATACCACTTTCATCTGTTCTATGTACTGGGAATCTCATACAAAAACTTAAAATCTTACTGGGAATTACATCAGAAGACAGCTCTACTGAGATATATAATTCACAAAATATACAATTCATAGATAGAATGCTCACAGATATGTACAATTATCACCACAGTCAACTTCAGAACATTTTCAACACCTTTAAAAAAAATAATTATAGGGGAGCCAAGATGGCGGCGTGAGTAGAGCAGTGGAAATCTCCTCCCAAAAACACATAGAGCTATGAAAATATAACAAAGAAAAATCTTCCTAAAATAGAGACCACAGGACACAGGACAACATCCAGACCACATCCACACCTGCAAGAACCCAGCGCCTTGTGAAGGGGGTAAGATACAAGCCCCAGCCCGGCGGGACCCAAGCGCCCCTCCCCCCGGCTCCCGGCGGGTGGAGAGAAACCGGAGCAGTTTTTTTTTTTGGCGAGCGCTTTTTGGAAGCCTTAGAGGGACGGGCCCCCGTTGCTGGGGAGGCAGGGTGGCGGGACCGGTGAGGAGGTGCCTGGGAACAGCGCCGGAGGACAAAGAATATCCCGCGTTTCTCCCTGCGAGACCTGGGGGCGGGTGCCTGAGACCGGTGCCTGAGGACGGAGGAGGTCGCGCGTTTTTCCCCTTTTTTTTTTTTCTCTTTATGGCAAGCGCTTTTTGGAAGCCTTGAAGGGACGGGGACCCCAGTGCTAGGGAGGCACGGTGGCGGGACTGGTGAGCAGGTGGCTGGGACCGGCGCCTGAGGACAAAGAATATCCCCCGTTTTTCCCTGCGGGACCGGTGGGCGGGTGCCTGAGACCGGCACTTGAGGACAGAGGAAATCGCGCGTTTTTCCCCTTTTTTTTTTCTCTTTTCTGCGAGTGCTTTTTGGAAGCCTAAAAGGGACAGGGACCCCGGTGCTAGGGAGGCAGGGCGGCGGGACTGGTGAGCGGGTGCCTGGGACCGGCACCTGAGGACAAAGAATATCCCGCATTTTTCCCTGTGGGACCGGTGGGTGGGTGCCTGAGACCAGCACCTGAGGACGGAAGAAATCGCGCGTTTTTCCCCTTTTTTTTCTCTCTTTTTGCCAAGTGCTTTTTGGAAGCCTTGAAGGGACAGGGACCCCGGTGCTAGGGAGGCAGGGCGGCAGGACTGGGGAGCGGGTGCGTGGGACCAGTGCCTGAGGACAAAGAATATTGAGCGTTCCTTCCCTGCGGGACCGGTGGGTGGGTGCTTTTTGGAAGCCTTGAAAGGACAGGGACCCTGGTGCTAGGGAGACAGGGCAGCAGGACCAGTGCGCGGGTGCCTGGGACCGGCACCTGAGGAAAAAAAAAAAAAAAAATCGCGTGTTTTTTCTTTTTTTTTTCCTTTCTGTTCCCTCTCTCATTGTTGCTGTTGTTGTTTTGGTTTGGAGAGTGCTTTTTGGAAATCTTAAAGGGGCAGGACAGGTCACTTAGACCAGAAGCAGGGAATCTGGGGATCTCTGGGCACTCTAACCCCCTGGGCAGCAGGGAGCACAGAGGCCCCTTACGGAGATAAATAGTCTCCTGGCTGCTCCCCCTCTAACGGGGCTCCACCATTTTGGAGGAACAGCCCCAGCCAGGCCAAGCCCACAGCAACAGTGGAGATAAACCCCAAAGCAACTGGGCAGGAAGCAGAAGCCCTGTCTGCGCACAGCTGCCCAGCACAAGCCACTAGAGGTCGCTATTCTCCCAGGAAAAGGCTACAAACCAACAAGAAGGGAAGCTCTTCCAGCGGTCACTTGTACCAGCTCTGCAGACTATCTCTATCACCATGAAAAGGCAAAACTACAGGCAGACAAAGATCACAGAGACAACACCTGAGAAGGAGACAGACCTAACTAGTCCTCCTGAAAAAGAATTCAAAATAAAAATCATGAACATGCTGACAGAGATGCAGAAAAAAATGCAAGAGCAATGGGATGAGATGCAGAGAAAAATGCAAGAGCAGTGGGATGAGATGCAGAGAAAAATGCAAGAGCAGTGGGATGAAGTCCGGAAGGAGATCACAGATGTCAGGAAAGAGATCACAGAAGTGAAACAATCCCTGGAAGGATTTATAAGCAGAATGGATAAGATGCAAGAGGCCATTGAAGGAATAGAAGCCAGAGAACAGGAACGTATAGAAGCTGACATAGAGAGAGATAAAAGGATCTCCAGGAATGAAACAACACTAAGAGAAATATGTGACCAATACAAAAGGAAAAACATTCGTATTATAGGGATACCAGAAGAGGAAGAAAGAGGAAAAGGGATAGAAAGGGTCTTTGAAGAAATAATTGCTGAAAACTTCCCCAAACTGGGGGAGGAAATAATCGAACAGACCATGGAATTATACAGAACCCCCAACAGAAAGGATCCAAGGAGGACAACACCAAGACACATAATAATTAAAATGGCAAGGATCAAGGACAAGGAAAGAGTTTTAAAGGCAGCTAGAGAGAAAAAGGTCACCTATAAAGGAAAACCAATCAGGCTAACATCAGACTTCTCAACAGAAACCCTACAGGCCAGAAGAGAATGGCATGATATACTTAATGCAATGAAACAGAAGGGCCTTGAACCAAGGATACTGTATCCAGCACGACTATCATTTAAATATGATGGTGGGATCAAACAATTCCCAGACAAGCAAAAGCTGAGGGAATTTGCTTCCCACAAACCACCTCTACAGGGCATCCTACAGGGACTGCTCTAGATGGGAGCACCCCTAAAAAGAGCACAGAACAAAACACACAACATATGAAGAAGGGAGGAGGAGGAATAAGAAGGGAGAGAAGAAAAGACTCTCCAGACAGTGTATATAACAGCTCAATAAGCGAGCTAAGTTAGGCAGTAAGATACTAAAGAAGCTAACCTTGAACCTTTGGTAACCACGAATCTAAAGCCTGCAATGGCAATAAGTACATATCTTTCAATAGTCACCCTAAATGTAAACGGACTTAATGCACCAATCAAAAGACATAGAGTAATAGAATGGATAAAAAAGCAAGACCCATCTATATGCTGCTTACAAGAAACTCACCTTAAACCCAAAGATAAGCATAGACTAAAAGTCAAGGGATGGAAAAACATATTTCAGGCAAACAACAGTGAGAAGAAAGCAGGGGTTGCAGTACTAATATCAGACAAAATAGACTTCAAAACAAAGAAAGTAACAAGAGATAAAGAAGGCCACTACATAATGATAAAGGGCTTAGTCCAACAAGAGGATATAACCATTCTAAATATATATGCACCCAATACAGGAGCACCAGCATATGTGAAGCAAATACTAACAGAACTAAAGAGGGAAATAGACTGCAATGCATTCATTGTAGGAGACTTCAACACACCACTCACCCCAAAGGATAGATCCACCGGGCAGAAAATAAGTAAAGACACACAGGCACTGAACAACACACTAGAACAGATGGACCTAATAGACATCTATAGAACTTTACATCCAAAAGCAACAGGATATACATTCTTCTCAAGTGCACATGGAACATTCTCTAGAATAGACCACATACTAGCTCACAAAAAGAGCCTCAGTAAATTCCACAATATTGAAATTCTACCAACCAATTTTTCAGACCACAAAGGTATGAAAGTAGAAATAAATTCTACAAAGAAAACAAAAAGGCTCACAAACACATGGAGGCTTAACAACATGCTACTAAATAATCAATGGATCAATGAACAAATCAAAATAGAGATCAAGGAATATATAGAAACAAATGACAACAACAACACTAAGCCCCAACTTCTGTGGGATGCAGCGAAAGCAGTCTTAAGAGGAAAGTATATAGCAATCCAGGCACACTTGAAGAAGGAAGAACAATCCCAAATGAATAGTCTAACATCACAATTATTAAAACTGGAAAAAGAAGAACAAATGAGGCCTAAAGTCAGCAGAAGGAGGGACATAATAAAGATCAGAGAAGAAATAAACAAAATTGAGAAGAATAAAACAATAGCAAAAATCAACGAAACCAAGAGCTGGTTCTTTGAGAAAATAAACAAAATAGATAAGCCTCTAGCCCAACTTATTAAGAGAAAAAGAGAGTCAACACAAATCAACATAATCAGAAATGAGAATGGAAAAATCACGACAGACTCCACAGAAATACAAAGAATTATTAAAGACTACTATGAAAACCTATATGCCAACAAGCTGGAAAACCTAGAAGAAATGGACAACTTCCTAGAAAAATACAACCTCCCAAGACTGACCAAGGAAGAAACACAAAAGTTAAACAAACCAATTACAAGCAAAGAAATTGAAACAGTAATCAAAAAACTACCCAAGAACAAAACCCCGGGGCCGGACGGATTTACCTCGGAATTTTATCAGACACACAGAGAAGACATAATACCCATTCTCCTTAAAGTGTTCCACAAAATAGAAGAAGAGGGAATACTCCCAAACTCATTCTATGAAGCCAACATCACCCTAATACCAAAACCAGGCAAAGACCCCACCAAAAAAGAAAATTACAGACCAATATCCCTGATGAACGTAGATGCAAAAATACTCAATAAAATATTAGCAAACAGAATTCAACAGTATATCAAAAGGATCATACACCATGACCAAGTGGGGTTCATCCCAGGGATGCAAGGATGGTACAACATTCGAAAATCCATCAACATCATCCACCACATCAACAAAAAGAAAGACAAAAACCACATGATCATCTCCATAGATGCTGAAAAAGCATTTGACAAAATTCAACATCCATTCATGATAAAAACTCTCAGCAAAATGGGAATAGAGGGCAAGTACCTCAACATAATAAAGGCCATATATGATAAACCCACAGCCAGCATTATACTGAACAGCGAGAAGCTGAAAGCATTTCCACTGAGATCGGGAACCAGACAGGGATGCCCACTCTCCCCACTGTTATTTAACATAGTACTGGAGGTCCTAGCCACGGCAATCAGACAAAACAAAGAAATACAAGGAATCCAGATTGGTAAAGAAGAAGTTAAACTGTCACTATTTGCAGATGATATGATACTGTACATAAAAAACCCTAAAGACTCCACTCCAAAACTACTAGAACTGATATCGGAATACAGCAAAGTTGCAGGATACAAAATCAACACACAGAAATCTGTAGCTTTCCTATACACTAACAACGAATCAATAGAAAGAGAAATCAGGAAAACAATTCCATTCACCATTGCATCAAAAAGAATAAAATACCTAGGAATAAACCTAACCAAGGAAGTGAAAGACTTATACTCTGAAAACTACAAGTCACTCTTAAGAGAAATTAAAGGGGACACTAATAAATGGAAACTCATCCCATGCTCATGGCTAGGAAGAATTAATATCGTCAAAATGGCCATCCTGCCGAAAGCAATATACAAATTTGATGCAATCCCTCTCAAATTACCAGCAACATTCTTCAATGAATTGGAACAAATAATTCAAAAATTCATATGGAAACACCAAAGACCCCGAATAGCCAAAGCAATCCTGAAAAAGAAGAATAAAGTAGGGGGGATCTCACTCCCCAACTTCAAGCTCTACTACAAAGCCATAGTAATCAAGACAATTTGGTACTGGCACAAGAACAGAGCCACAGACCAGTGGAACAGATTAGAGACCCCAGAAATTAACCCAAACATATATGGTCAATTAATATTTGATAAAGGAGCCATGGACATACAATGGCAAAATGACAGTCTCTTCAACAGATGGTGCTGGCAAAACTGGACAGCTACATGTAGGAGAATGAAACTGGACCATTGTCTAACCCCATATACAAAGGTAAACTCAAAATGGATCAAAGACCTGAATGTAAGTCACGAAACCATTAAACTCTTGGAAAAAAACATAGGCAAAAACCTCTTAGACATAAACATGAGTGATCTCTTCTTGAACATATCTCCCCGGGCAAGGAAAACAACAGCAAAAATGAGCAAGTGGGACTACATTAAGCTGAAAAGCTTCTGTACAGCGAAAGACACCATCAATAGAACAAAAAGGAACCCTACAGTATGGGAGAATATATTTGAAAATGACAGATCTGATAAAGGCTTGACGTCCAGAATATATAAAGAGCTCACACGCCTCAACAAACAAAAAACAAATAACCCAATTAAAAAATGGGCAGAGGAACTGAACAGACAGTTCTCCAAAAAAGAAATACAGATGGCCAAGAGACACATGAAAAGATGCTCCACATCGCTAATTATCAGAGAAATGCAAATTAAAACTACAATGAGGTATCACCTCACACCAGTAAGGATAGCTGCCATCCAAAAGACAAACAACAACAAATGTTGGCGAGGCTGTGGAGAAAGGGGAACCCTCCTACACTGCTGGTGGGAATGTAAATTAGTTCAACCATTGTGGAAAGCAGTATGGAGGTGCATCAAAATGCTCAAAACAGACCTACCATTTGACCCAGGAATTCCACTCCTAGGAATTTACCCTAAGAACGCAGCAATCAAGTTTGAGAAAGACAGATGCACTCCTATGTTTATCGCAGCACTATTTACAATAGCCAAGAATTGGAAGCAACCTAAATGTCCATCTGTAGATGAATGGATAAAGAAGATGTGGTACATATACACAATGGAATACTACTCAGCCATAAGAAGTGGAAAAATCCAACCATTTGCAGCAACATGGATGGAGCTGGAGAGTATTATGCTCAGTGAAATAAGCCAAGCGGAGAAAGAGAAATACCAAATGATTTCACTCATCTGAGGAGTATAGGAACAAAGGAAAAACTGAAGGAACAAAACAGCAGCAGAATTACAGAACCCAAAAATGGACTAACAGGTACCAAAGGGAAAGGAACTGGGGAGGATGGGTGGGCAGGGAGGGATAAGGGGGGGGAAGAAGAAGGGGGGTATTAAGATTAGCATGCATGGGGGGGAGGGAGAAAGGGGAGGGTGGGCTGCACAACACAGAGAGGACAAGTAGTGACTCTACAACATTTTGCTAAGCTGATGGACAGTAACCGTAATGTGGTTGTTAGGGGGGACCTGATATAGGGGAGAGCATAGTAAACATAGTATTCTTCAGGTAAGTGTAGATTAAAAATTTAAAAAAAAAAAAAAAGAAAGAAAGAAAGAAAAGGGGGATTACTCCTTAACAGGATAAAACTATTGGTAAATCAAAGATCAACGCATGCTTTAAATATCCTTAATGTTGATCACTTAAAGGGTGTCAGATGATCAGCTATGGAGGTACTCTTTTCTGATAATATTCCTTTCTCTTAATTAAAAAAAAAAAAAAAAAAGCAGTTACTGTGTGCTGACCTCCAATGAGTTCTGCACAGTGGTATAGAGGGCATGTCAAAGTGTGGGCAAAGGGTCTGTTTGTTTCTACGCAGAAGATCAAGGCCTAGCTTGGATACCCAGAAAATGAACTAAGATACGATATGAGGAGGAGCTTCCGGCATCAGCACTCTCTGGAGGACTCGTGCCGGGGGATGATCATCAAAAAGCCTCCACAGGGATCCGGACGATGCTGCGGTTGTGGCTGCATCCAGCCCACCATCTCCTGGACTTGCCATGAGAAGGAGGAGGGAGATGTCTAGGCTGGCATGTGCATACAGTGAGACAACGAATTTGACCGGATCTGTCTGTTGGAACTCAACCAGGAGTTGGGAGGGGTGAAAGTTGTAGCACCCCAAAATCTCATGACTATAGACTATCTATGGTTAAAAGAACATATGGGATGTGAACAGATCCCAGAAATGGGCTGCTTTAATTTGTCTGATGGTTCAAGTACAGTTGGAAAATATCCATCATATCATAGATAAATTTTCACAAATGCCTAGGGTGCCTAAATGGTTTTCTTGGCTTCACTGGAGATGGCTGGTAATTATAGATTTGCTTTGTTTATGTCACCGTATTCCTATTATGTCAATATGTGTGTGCAAATTAGTTAGTAGTTTAAAACCTATACATACTTAAGGTACTATACAAGAAGATATGTCAAAGAAATA
Organism: Manis javanica; assembly: GCF_040802235.1. NCBI lineage: Eukaryota > Metazoa > Chordata > Mammalia > Pholidota > Manidae > Manis > Manis javanica. Next base: position 36,416,063 of record NC_133165.1, on the reverse strand, counting down.
ATCAATCCTCCCAAGTTTCCTTCATATGCTACATCTATAGCTTTTCTTCTTCCTTCCTAATTACAAACTTTAAATAGAATTCGTGCCTCATATCGAATTTACCGAGTATCATAATTCCTCCAGGTGGTAAAGATACCTCGAGACAAGTGCTGGGCATAGAAGCCACAGGGCATAAATCTGCAAAGAAGTAAAAAGCTAACCTTTGCAAACAATATGGCTTCTCTCTCACTTACCAACTTTACATTTCCCTGTATGGCCCCGGAAGATGACTGGTTAGCCAGAGACGGGTAAGATTCCTCAAGGGAGGAACAACCTAAGACAGGCACAGTCGCAGGGGGGCCATCAGGTGAGAATTTGGGGATCAACAGAGGTGAGGCTCAGAACCTCACCCCCCCTGTTTTGAGAGAAATCTTCTGCATCCGTGGATGTTTTGCTGCCCTTGTCTAGCCTGGATTAATACTTAGTCCATAGGCACACACCTGATCATCTGATCATCTACATTTGCCTTCTTACAGCACTAAACTATGTTTTCTACCTTTATCTTGCATCTACCTACCACTTCAGCATTTTATTAAAAATAAAAATAATAATAATAATAGGAGAAATGTGGGATCAACATATAAATCAAGTACAAAAATCAAATGAATATTCATATTTGACCTGATGGTTTATAGGTCATATTGCATGATCAAAACCGAAAGTTTCTGTGATGACTGCCCTTGTACTGTTCACCATGTAAGAATTTATTCACTCTGTAAGAATTCGTTCACCATGTAAGAACTTGTTCGTTATGCTTCAGAAGATTGGAGACTGACGAGAATTAGGCTTGAGATGGATTAATGATTGTACATTGAGCATTGACCCCCCTATACTGAATTTTATTGTTGTTAACAACCATTTGATCAATAAATATGAGAGATGCCCTCTCAAAAAAAAAAAAAAAAAAAAAAATAATTATAACCTTGTAACCTTTAGCTATTACTTCCTTATCCCCCTATCTCTTCCAGACTAAAAAAAACCTAAATCTACTTTGTATTTTCTATAGGCTTGTCTGTCATGTAGTGGACAGCTCATATAAATGGTATCATTTTATGCCAGTACATCTTCCCTTTTTATGGCTGAATAATATTCCATTGAATGGATCTACCATATTTTGTTTATCTATTATTCATCTGTTGATGGGCATTTGCTTTGTTTCCATCTTGTGGCTACTATAAATAATTCTGCAAAAACATTCATACACAAGTATTTCTGTGATATATGTTTTCATTTGTCTGGGTATATACCTAGGTGTGGAATTGCTGGATCATATGACACGAGAATGTTCAACTGTGTAAATAATTGCCAAGTTGTTTTCTGGAGCAACTATACCATTTTATATTCCCACCAACCATATGAAAAGGTTTCTCCACATCCTTACCAACACTTGTTACTATTTGACTGTTTGACTAGCCATCCTAATGGTGTGAGGTATTATCTCATTGTGCTTTTGATCTGCATTTCTCTAATGACTAATGATATTTACCATTTTTTCATGTGCTTATTGGCCATTTGTATATCTCCTTTGGAGAAATGTCTATTCAGATCCTTTGCTCATTTTAAAATTAGGTTATTTGTCCTTGTATTGTTGAGTTGTAAGGGTTCTTTATATATTCTAGATACAAAACACCTTTTCAGAAACATCATTTGCAAAAATTTTCCCCATCCTGTTGGTTATCTTTTTACTTTCTTGTTAGTGACCTCTGAAGCCCAAAATTTTTTAATTTTGATAAAGTCCAGTTTTCTATATTTTCCTTTTGTTGCTCATGCTTTTGTTGTCATAGCTAAGAATCCTTTTGCCTAAGCAAAGTCATGAGATGTATCCCTATGTTTTCTTCCAAAAGGTTTATGATTTTAGGTCTCATATCTTTGATTCATTTTTAGTTCATTTCTTTATATGGTGTGTGATAAGGATCCAAGGTCACTTTTTTGCATGTGGCTCTCCAGTTATCCCAGTATAATTTATTGAAAAGATTATTCTTCCCCTAGTGGATGGCCTTGACACCCTTGTGAAAAATCAGTTGACCAAAGATGCATGGCTTTTTTGCTGGACCTCAATTCTATTTAAGTAATATACATGTCTATCCTTATGCTAATACCATGTATCTTGATTACTTTATTTTGTAGTAAATTTACAATCAGAAATTGTCAGTTCTCCAACTTTGTTCTTTTTGAAAATTGTTTGGGCTATTCTGGGTCCCTTCTACCACCATATAGTTTTGGGGTCAGCTTAATCATTTCTGGAAAAAAAATGCAGTTGAAATTTTTATAGGGATTGTATGAATCTTGAGATCAATTTAATAAGGTCTTCCAGTCTATCACTTAACAATATTATTATGGATCTCTTCATTTGTTCCTGTGGATTCAAGTTACCATCTTAAGTCATTCCTTAGCTTTGCTCCCACTCATCTCATTTGTACTGTTATTGGCAAAAATATATTTCATTTCTATTTGTTATAGACCCAACACATTATATATATGTGTGTGTATATATATATATATATATGTATAATAATTTTATACTATTGTTTTTTAGATCAGTTTAGAGAAGAAATGAGAAGAAATATGCATTTATATTCTTTTATAATTACATTATTGCCTACTGGTATTCTTCATTTTTCTCATGTGAATTACTTATTTTGAGGTCACTTGCCTTGAGCCTGCAGAACTTCCCTTAGTATTTCATATAAGGCAGATCTGCTAGCAACACATTACCTAAGTTTTTGTTTATTTGGGAATGTCTTCATTTTGGCTTGACTTGAAAGATAGCTTTGTTGAATATAGGTTTCTTGGTTGATGGCTTTTTCTTTGACCATTTGTGATATGTTATTCCAGTGCTTTCTGGCCCCCATAATTTCTGATGAGAAGTCAGCTGTTTATCTTATTGAGGTTCCCTTTGAAGTGATGAGCTATTTTCCTCCTGCTGTTTTCAACATTTTCTCTTGTCTTTGGCTTTCATCATGTATCCTGTGATGTTTCTATTTGTGGATCTACTAGTATTTGTCCTATCTGGATCTTGTTGAGTTTCCTAGATGTGCAGATTTACATTTTCAATCAATCTGGGAAGTTTTCAGGCATTTTTTGTTAGAATATTTTTTTCTGCTTCTGTCTCTCTCCTCTCCTTTTGGTACCCCCATTATATATATATTGATATGTTTAATAATGTCCCATGTATCTCTGAGGCTCTGTTCATTTTTCTTTATTATTTTTAATCTGTTTTTCAGACAGCATGGTATCAATATCTTCAATTTCACTGATTCTTTCTTCTACCACCTCAAATGTAGTATTGTACCTCTCTAGTGAATTTTTCATTTTAGCTACTGTGTTTTTGGACTCCAGAATTTCCATTTGATTCTTTTTGTAATTTCCATATCTTTATTGACATTCTCTATTTGAAGCAACTTTGTCATCATATTTTTGCTTTACTTCTTTTATCATGGTTTCCTTTAGTTTTTAAAAATATATTTGTAATGGCTACTTTAAGGATTTTGTCTATTAAATCCAATATGTGGTCACTTTCATAGGCAGTTTCTGTTACCTAAGTTTTTCCTGGCATTAACCATGCTTTCCTTTTCCTTTGCATGGCTCATATTTTTTGTTGGAAACTGGACATTTATATAATATATTATAGCAACTCAGTATGGTCCTCCTCCTCTGGGGTTTGTTATTTTTATTTGTTCATTTGTTTGATGATTGAATGTATTATTTAGTGAAATCTTTTCTTTTCTCTCCCCTTCTCAGTGTGCAGCCTCTGATGTTGCTACTCAGGAGGTGCAGGCTTGGGTTTGCCACAGTCATCCTGGAATGACAGTGGTTGAGCCAGGGTTCTATTTGACTGCTTCTTTTGCTGACCACACCCATCTGTTAAGCTCCACTAATTGCTAGCTAATTGCTCTCTTGTTTCAACATGTCCTGTGTCCTAAATTATTCCCAGACTGATCCAATCGAATTTGGCTCATTAGGAGGGATAGTTCCCAGGGTCAGTGTCTGAAATTTGTTCTCAATCCTAGAAGGGCTCCTTCCCTGGTTCTCTATGACAAACTAGTTAGCCTATAGTTTAGCCCATATCCCCAGTGAATCTACCAATCTCCTCCCCAATGACTTTCACCACAACCTCCACAACTTTTGAGAGCACCTCTAGTCTTGAACTTCTCCATACTCTGTTGGCAATGAAGTCAGTTCCTTTTGAAAGAGATTGGGAGCTCTCTGTTCTATAGCCTCCCTCTTCCTCTGGGAAGAATCTCTGTACCACAGCTCTGGAGCTGGGGATAAAAACAATGGTGTCCTTCTCTCTGAATGACAGCTCTGCTTTAGTAGCCTAGTGTTCAGTAGAGAGGAAGGGCAGTAGTCTCAGGTCTTACTGACTTGTCTCTTCCAGGATGGAACTTCTGCCTCGCAAGCCAGGGCAAGGAGTCTGGGGTCCAGTATTCTCAGTGGTGCCATGCTCACAGTAGAGCAGGGGCTTGGTAGAGAAGGGAACTGCTATCTCCTGGTCATACTTGCCCAGAGCAATACCTCGGTAACAAGTAGCTGAGGTGGGCTGATAAATGCTGGGAAGATAACTTCTAACTGGGAGCTAGAGGGAAATGGACCTCTGTGTTCTGGGCTGCACCAGTCTGGAGTGGAATTTCCATCTTAATGAACTGGGGTAGGAATTGGGGAGGGTCTTGATTCAAATATGAGACTCTCATTATTCTTACCAAGTTTTAGTAGAGTTTTTTAAATAAATGTTTCTTTATTTGTTATGTGCCTTTAGGAACATTTCCAAAGGATGCCTAAGTGCTGTGATGAACAAAGACCTCTCCCACCCCCAGGGGACAAGCAGAATGAGGGAGAAATATTCTTTTGCTGCTTTAAGCCACTGAGAGTAGGGGTTTTTGTTACCACAGCAAATCTAGCTTAGTGGTTCTCAATTGAGCATGCATTACAATCACCCAGAAGGCTTGTTAAAATGCAGAGTGCCCCACCCCCTGAGTTTCTGATTCAGCAGATCTGGATTGGTGCCAGAGAATTTCCATTTCTAACAAGTTCCCAGATAAAGTTGATGTTGATGGTCTTGGGACCACACTTCGAAAACCACTGCTCCAGCCATCCTTTCTCATATGTGGGGATAAATAATAACACAACAGTATTTACTTGACTGGAGTGTTGTAAGGATTATTGCATTAATGTCTGTAAAGCATTTAGAATAATGTCTGGCACACAGACAGCCTTAGCACTATGATTATGTCCCAAGGTTTTCTTAATATTAGATAGTCTCAGGTGTTTAAATTTTAATACTATTTGGCCTTTTACTGAAATGACCCAGATCACTAGACATTCTAACATCTTCAGCTGTCTCTTTTTATTACTTCTTGATCCAGTTATAGCTCAGACCAGTTGCTGGGAAAGATAGTCATCCAGGCAGGATTGTTAACTGGATGCCATAATCTTACTTACTTTTCCCAGCAGGATTCATGCCTCTGCAGAGCTCTGTTCCTCTCTGTGTACTGAGGTGTGTAGGCTTTGTGACTGCAGGCCCCTTCTGCTTCCATCAGGGCTGGATTAGGAGGGGCCTCCTCTTTGGTGATCTGGCAGCACCCATTACAAGACCCCAAGTGGTGCTACTGGGAAGAGAGAAAAAGATAAACAAATGGGAGATTTCTTTTTGTTCATAAAGAGGAAAGACAAGAACTAACCCACATCAGGGAGAAACAGGTATCCATGCTTTCTTGATTCTTCCCTGTCCTTCTTCCAGTTGCATAAGGAATCAGGTGGTTTTCAGTTATTTAGGTGACTGTGGTCCCAGAGGACAAGGCGAAGGCATGTCCCTTTGAACTCATAAAAGAGAAAGAATGCGGGGCTACCATAGTATAAATTATGACACTTCATAGTTTGATGCCTAATGTTTTGTCACAATTTTCCCTATACTCTCTGGGAGGCCCTCTGGTCAGGTAAGAACAGTGACAGGTGCCAGCATTCTATGTCATGTGCCATTAGCTCATTTAATCTTTCCAACACAAAGCAAGTACCATTATTATCCTCACTTTCAGATGGGGGACCTGAAACACAGAGAGGTTAGGCATTAGGTTAGGTCTAAGGTCACACAGCTAATTAAGAGCCAGAGCCAGGATTTGAACCCAGATGGTTCTAAAGTTTCTGCTCTTAACCCTGTCACCGTGGCACTATGATATTCCCTGCAATGTAAGTGCCATATAGTCAGGCATCTGGCCTGTCTTGCCCCTTCTCACCCCCAGCCCTGGAAGAGTGTGCTCCCCATCAGAGGCACTCCACAAACCTTTGTGTAATGAATAAAAGAATCCCCAGTCTGGAACTGGTAAGCAGAGACTGTTGGTTATATGCTCAAGTATTGGCTGCATAAAGGAGGCTCAGAGAAGAATAACTCCTCTGAGGTCTCCTAGGAGTTGTGTGACCCGAACCACTGTCCTAGTCTCCTTAGATGAATTAACTGCCTGCTGTCTCTGCCAGGGCAAGACCCTCTCCCCTCAGCAGCCAGGCCATGGTGCACGATTCTGCCCAGCAGACCTGATACCGCAGTAGAAGGGCCTGGCTCAGGGAGGCAGTGCCCAGGGAGGGTGTTGGGGGGACACCTTGCCACCGCCTGCTCTGACTGAGGCCAGGTGCCCACATCCTGGACGTCAGGAGAGACAGACACTGCAGAGGACAGAACGCAGCCCCCTGCAACAATCCTGTGCTTGGACACAAGGATCTGGGGGTCTTCATTATGGCCTAGACCGTGGGTTGTGGTCAGAGAGATCCGGGTTCACATCCCAGCTCCTGCTTCCTTCAGTGTGCAAATGGGACACCACCAGTTGGGAAAGTTCACTATCAGATTGGTGTACATGATCACAACTGAGTGACTAGCACCAGCAGGTCCTTCCCCATGTAGCTCCTCTCAGGCCTGACCCCAGGGCCTCATCCCAGGAAGGCAGCCTCCTCCCCAACTGCCGCCAGGAAAGGCTTTCCAAGAAAGAGGCTGGGACACCAGTAGGGTGTGATCATGCCTCCAGTAGGTCACTTTCCCAACTGGTCACATTTTCCTGCTCTTGCTGACCCAGAGACAGCTGGAAAACTGGCTTTCCTAAGGGGGAGAGGTAGGAAGGAGGCCAGCAAGAAGAGGGACTTATCCCTGCCTGTCAGCCACCTCCTCAGCTCCAGTCTTGTGGAATGGCCTGCACCTCAGAGACAGCTGAGGGACTTGCTTAAAATGCACTTCTGGTCCTGCTCCCCGAGGTCCCAGGAGCTCCCCAAACCACTCCAATGCAGGCCTCACACTACCCTTTGGGATGCACAGGGAGAGGAGCTTGCCCTGCACCAGCCCAAGATTCAGCAGTCTTGGCCTGGTGGACAAAGCTGCGGGGGGCCCACCCTGCACCTCCGTTTGGGGGACACCTCCTCCATGGAAATGAGGGGCAGCAAGCCTGTTGCCCTTTGGGAAGAAGGAGGTGGAAACTACATCCTGATGGTCAAACGAGGCGTGACCAGAGGCGGGGCCACGGGTGGAGGAGTTGGCTGGCCCCTCTGTTCCAAGCGCGACCATGTGCAGGATGTCATGTAGCTATTTTTACTCCTGCCAAGGAAACAGCATGATTTATGTGAGCCCTGGTCCCCTCCAAGGCTGTGTTATAAATACACCTGGCTCCGTGCTCTCGTCCACTTGGAGAGGAAGCTCGGGCCCTGTCCTGTGTGGCCTCTCTCCTGCCTTCTTGGGGCACTCTTCCTCTGTGTGGCTGTCCCCCCACAGTGGCCTGGCCCTCCTCAGTCGTCAGGGTCTCGGTAATCATGGCTTCAGGAGTGACAGCTGTCTGACAGCTGGCTTCGATGAGGGGGAGAGAAAGAGAGAGGCTTTACATTTGGGGTAACACACTGCCTTCAGGGGCCAGGTCTAGGTCACAGGAAGGTGAGAGGAGCAGACCTAAGAAAAAGTCTACCTCTCACCCAAAATGTACCCATCTGACCAGAGTCCTCTCCTAGCAAGTAGCAGGCAGGATGGAGAGGGCACCCAATGACATGTATGGAGACACCTCTCTGGGCCTGGGACTGGTCCTACCCCCTCCCATCTTCCTTCAGCCACAGAAGGGCAGGCAGTGTCCTGTTCTAGAAAGATTCCAGCCTCTGAGGTGCCGTCCAGGCTGTTCCATTTCTCAGCTAATTGGTCTTGGGCAAGTCCCTCAACTTCTCTGACCCTCAAGCCTTTCTTCTGAAAATGGGTGCAAAGATGCATACCTTCTGGTTTGATGTGTGTAAAGTGCAATCTCAGCTGGACTGATAATGGCTATTCAAGGCAGGCAGCCCATGTCTGACATCATCTTCTTCCTCTGAGGAGGGCTGGTCTCTCATCCGTGAAGTGGGAGCACAAGGGCATCACTGGGCAGAGGACCCCACCTCTGCTGTGCTGGGGAGGAAGGTGGGGTTGCTTCTCAGTGAGCTCCTGGGGCTCTCAGTTCTCCACTCTCCGGAGACAGAGACCATTCAGTGCAGCCCCCAATCCAGGGGATGTCCAAACCTAGGTGATCAAGGGCCATAGTTGGGCCCCTTGCAGACACTGAGAGCTACCAGGGGCCTCAGAGTTCGTCTAATGGTGAGGTCAGCTATTGCCAAATAATGCTGCCTAACAAACCACTTGAAAATCCAGAAGCATAAAGCAACAAGCATCTATTCTTGCTCCTGCTTCTGCTGGGCAGCTGGGTGGGCCCAGGACTGCCCTGCACGTCTCTTAGCTTCCTTAGACAGGTGGGCTGGCTGGGAGGTGTGCTTCCCATGGCTGAGGCAGGAGCCCAGGGGCAGTCTGATCACACAAGCACTTTGCAAACCTCTGCTCACCTCATGTCTGCTTATATCCACATTGGCCAAAGCAAGTCATGGCCAAGCCTGGCCTAAATGGGGGTGGGCACTCCCTGCAAAGAGCCGGTAGTGAGGGAGGGACTGTTACCGACCCATCACCTAATGACCTGATTTTCCAACTCTGCCCTGCATGCTGCTAGGGGTTCCTGGAGACATGGGGCAAGGGAGAGGAACTGACTGGGAGCAACATTGTTCACCCAGCTCCCGCCAGGGCTTTCGTCTGGAAGTGGGGGTTGGGGGCACTTACTCCTGTACTTCACTCCTGTGCGTTTCTGAGCCATGGCCTCTGTCAGCCTGGGGAAGACCAGGATTGTTACGAAGGCCACACCAGAAAGAAAGGCTGGAGGAGACCTCTGATGTTCAAACATACAATTCTGCCATTTGACAATGAATGAACTTAATGCCAGTAACTCCCACTGTAATTCACCAAGGTCCAGACTTGGGACACTACACTGGGTCATCAAGTTTATCATGAGGAAAATAGTAAAGACAAGAAGATAAAGGTCAGGGTGGGGGTCCTCCACTTCCAGGACCTGGGAACTGTGGGAAAGGAAGGGACTAGGTTCGAGCATCCTGGATTGGCATCCCCACCTGGGCTTACACCTGGAGGGGCGGAGGATAAATGGAAAGGGGCACCATGGACAGGGCTCTCTGGCCCTGCTACCCCCGGAGGCTGTGGAGGAAACCCTTGCAGGCCGCCTGTGCCTCCCTGGGCTCTGCACATCACAGCAGACATGTGGCCAGTGTGGTCAAGCAGGGGAAGCCCTGGATGCCGAGCTCCCCAAAGCCCCTCACGGCGGGTCCTGCCAGGGAGTCCCTGGGTTAAAAGCCAATGGGTCAGCTGCAGGGACTGCTGTGGTGGGCAAGGTGCTGCCTGCACAAAGGACAGGCAAGGGGCCTGGGTCCTGGAGACCAGCAAGCCCCAGCAGACACCAGCACAGGCCCTGGGTGGGCGGGAAGCTGGACCCTTCATCCCTCTCTCCTTACTGGCATCCAGGCCTCCCTCTTTGAGAGAGAAGAGGCATGTGGAGAGGTGGTTCTCAGGGAGACAGGGTTTGTTTTGATCTACCAAAGACTAGGAGCCACTTCAAAGGAACTCCATAAATCATCCAAGCCAACCTGCAGGACGCCCCCTGCCAGCCCTGCCCAGCCCCAGAGACTGCTACTGCTGGCACCATCATCCCCCAAAATACATCTGAGCAGTTCACTTTTTTGTGTAACACTTGTGGCCACCCCTTGCCCACTCCACAGTCCTGTCTGACTCTCCGGTTTCCCCCACCAACCCCCCCACAGCCCGCCAACCCACAGCTGGCTCCAGGCACATTGAAGGTAGCAGAGACCTCTGGTTGTCCCTCAGTATCTTCCCTCCCCTTCTTTCATGGCATTTGAACCCCTGAGTTTTAGCTGGGCATGTGGCCACCCAGAATAATCTCTTGGCTGTCCTTGCAGCTGGCATGGCTACAAACCAAGTTCTAGCCAATAGGTTATAAAAAGTGTAACTTGCCAGCTTTCTTCTGAAAGCCTTCCTTCAATACACTGACATGTACCCTTTGCCCCCTTCTTCTTCCCCTCTTCCTCCATGCCATTGCCTGCAATGTGGATGTGATGGCTGGGACTCAAACTGCCATATTGGGCCAAGAGGTCAAAAACCACATTCCAGGGGTGTGTGGTGAGCTGGAAAGAGCCTAGGTCCCTGAGGAATTCATAGAGCTGAGCCACCATGACAGTCCTGACTGCCTCCCTCTGGAGTTTTCCCTGAGGGAGGTGGGAGTGGCAGGGAGAGAAGCGTCTGTCTTGAAGCCACTGCTATTTCATGTCTATAACTAACAACTGTAATTGAATTTCTCACTGTTCCCAGAATGGGATTCTTTCACATCTCTAGGTCTTTGCACATGCTCTTCTCTTTCTGGAATGCATTTTCCTTTGTCCCCACCACCACCCAACAGTCTGAAAAACTACCATTTATCCTTAAAAACTTATGTCAGACATCATGCTCCCTGAGAAGCCTCCCTGACTCTCCAAGTGTTAGCTGCTCCCAGCTGTGGGCCCCCCACTAGGGTTTACCCTACTGTCAGGGCCGCGCAGAGGCCTGTCTCTCCAGCTGAGCAATGTGCTCCTCTGCAGAGGCCAAGTCTTTTCCCTCCTGGTCCTTCATGAAGTTCGATTCATCCCCGGGATCTGGTGGGTAAGATGCAGGGTGAGAGCAATTCTGAGTCCCAATACAGCCTTTTTCTGTCATTCTGTCCCCCTCACCCCCATCAGGCTGGCAAGGGAGTGGGAAGATGCAGATGGGAGGGCCCAGGCCAAGGGCAAGGACAGGCAAGGGGGCCATGCACCTGGGCTGTGCCAGAAACAGTACTGGGCAGGGGGAGCCCCAGGGGGGAAGACCCACTCTAAGACTGAGGGCCTTAGACAAGGCCAGTAGGTGATGGGCCCAGGAGTCAGGGCCACGGAGGGGAGGGAAGACACGCCAGGAAACTGTGGATTCCACTCCCCAGGACCTCATATTGCCTGGCCCTGGCAGACAGTCCAGGTCTCATTGCTGCCGCCGTGGAAGGGCCTCTGGGCTGGCTCATCTCTGTTCCAGGGCTCCAGGGCATGACTGACAAGGCAGCCTCCTTTGCAATCAGTGCCCTGCCTAGGTGCTGCTACAGGGTGCTGCCTCCCGGAAGACCCTCTGGTTCCCTGCCTCTCCCTCTTTCTGTGCCCAGAGAGCAGGTGCCCCCACAAGGAGGAGTGGCCCTGCGCCGAGGGGAGAGGAGGGCCCACCACTGATGGCAAGTGTCTGGTGTCACCTCAGAGCCACACGCCTTCAGAGCAGACAGAGCCCCAACTTCAGAGTGAGCCCCGCTAGTTTGAATGTGTCTGCATGGGGCCGTGTTGAAGTCAAATGCCAGAGAGAAAACCCATCTGTCCCTAAAGTCTCTTTTTTATTGTCTGATTCTTATGGAGTAACGAGTTGGGCAAATGGACCATGTCCAATAAGGTGGTGGGATTGCAACATGTGTTCAGGATATTCCCTGGAGGTGGGGCCCAGGGCCCTGGCTGATGAATTGGGCATGGGGAATCAATGGTATTTCCAGGTTTCTAAACACAAACCTCTAGTTGGATGTGATGTCATCCCCTGAAATGAGGACAAGAAGGGAGGTAAAGGGGCAAGAGGGGGTGAGGGGAAGCCAAGAATTCTGTCCAGCCACGTTACATGGGAGATGTCTGTGGGACAGGCAAGTAGAGACCCATGTCAGGGACACAACTGGATGTCGTAACTCAGAGGGGTGGGTCAGGCAGGAGATGAGAATTTGGCAGCCACTGGCAGACAGATGAGAGAGCTCCTTCATGGAAATGCAAAATGGTGCTCCTCTCCACGCATTCAGAAAGTAATGGGAAGTGGAGGCATAGCCACAGAGCGCAGGGATGCAGGTCCAGGTGAGGGAGCCAAATGCCTTTTCAGAAGACTCTAGAATGTAAGCTCCATGTGGGTGGGGACCTGGCCACCTGTCCGTTCCTCCCACCTAGGCCCCACCCACCAGCGGAGCTGACCATCCTTGCCCCAACCCTGGAGTGCCCCCCCACTGGTAACAGACCTGCTTTGCTGTAGCATATATATCTTTTAAAGGAAAATATATACATATCAGAGACCATAAAAATATGCCCCAAACTATGCCCCATGGCACCAATGTTTGGAGAACAGTGATCCAAGAGAAAAAGCCATAGTTCATGGAAAAGTGTTATAATTGCAAAGGATTACCGTAGGATACATTTTTTTATTGTAGCCGTGAAGCTAATGTTTAAAAGCTATCATTGAGATAAAAGTTTAAATGTAAATTTTCAAAGGACTTGATCTCTCCAAATATCTCCTCACACCCCTATTTTGAGGGACACCCCACAGAGCCAGGCCCAGAGTCTGCAGTCCAGTATAGCCCAGCTCTTAGCAAAGGTTATCCGAGCGAGTAAGCGAAGGAAGGGAGGTTGGGGGAGGAGGTGGTGGAGATCAATGCAAGGCGTGGGCTCAGGATGCACCCACCACTGCTGGTCGTGAACCACGGGCACAGGCATCTAGATGGGCAGGTAGAAGGGGCCTGCATAGAGGTGGCATGGGGGTCTCGGTCTTCCCCCATTTTATAGAGAACCAGGAGAACTGACTGAGACAAGCTCAGAGACCCTCACACCCAAATCCAGGGACACACTGTGCACTTGTGAGAAGGTGACATCTGCATCTGAAAGCTGCCAAAACAGGCACAGAGCACTCAAGCCACTTGTCCAGGCCAGGCAGCTGGGGGCAGGGGCATGCACCCCCTCCTGGGCCCACCCTGCAGCTGGAGGGCATTTCCTTCCCCAAGGTCACAGCCATGGCAAAGCTGGGATGGGAGCCCCTTCCACCCACATGTCAGCTGCTGTCTCCCCTGCCTGGGAACCCTTGCTGGGGGTTCCTGCCTTCTGGGCATCCTCTCTGGGGCAGCCCTGGATGGGGCGGGGACTGGGCACACAGAGCAGCCCAAGGCCTCAGTGGGTCCTGTTCTCCCAGGGTTCAACAAAACCCAGGGGTAGGGGCTCAATCTCCCTTTCCTGCCCCTGTGGCCACACAGCTATGGCTAGGAGATTGGATGGGGGGAGAAAACCCCAACACCCCGCTTTCCACTCTGGGCCTCGACTTCTCTGTATTTGTTTATTTACCTTGGAAAAGGCCCCATGGCCCAGGCAGGAAATGGGCCAATTCCAGGAGGCTTGGCCGGCCGGGCTGGGGAACAAGGAGCCGCATTGTGTTTCATGCCGGGCCACTCCCCGCCCTGGGCCTGCTGCAGGAGCCCTGAGAGGGGGCTCCGCGTGGGGGCCCGGCAGGAAGGAGGCACGGGCCAAGGGGCTGCTAGTGCTCTGAGCCAGCCTGGCCATGAAAGGGCTTCTGTGCGGGGGAGGGCCAGGGAGGGCCATAGGCAGGGCTGCTAGGCAGAGGATGGCCCCTTGTCAGGGCCTAGGGCCTGCCTGGCACCTACCTGCCTGCCCAGGGGATGGGAGAGGACCTGCAAGCCACCTAGCCCTGGTGCCCCAGCTTCTTGTGGGCAGATGCCACCCCTTGGTGGGGGGCCGTCCTGCCCTCAGTCTGCCCTCCCCAGGCCTAACTCCTGCCAGGAAACTCACCCATGTCAGTGGGGCTGGAGGCTGGGGGGCCCTGTGGTCCGAGCCCTGCCCTGGCTGACGAAGCCAATGTCATGGGGGACCTGGGGGACCTGACTGCTCCCAACTCTGATTCTCCCTCGTCAACAGGCTGGGGTCCACAGGGGCTGATCTTTCATTCATTCGCTCACTCAATGTGTGGTTCCCGCCTGTTGTATGCACACTCCCTTCCTCTCTATTCCTGTCACCTTGACTTTCAGTGACCCCACTCCCCCAGGCCCCAGAGTGTTATTTGAGCAATACAGATCTGATCATGTGGCTCCTGTCCCCAAAGGTCTTCAGAGACTTCCTACCATTTTCTGAGTGAATAGCTCACGGGCCCTGTGAGCTCAGCACCACCTGCTCCTCAGACCCCAGAACACCAATGACTGAGTGAGGGGGACCATGGAGTGTTAGTCACAGAGAGATGGATGTGTCCCACCCAGCAACCAGGAGGGCTTCGGAATGCACTTGTCCTTCTTGAAGAGAGCCCGAGGGGCCTCAGAATTGGGACGAAGACCCAGGGCAAGAAATGTGCACAGCAGTCCCCCGACTGGAGCCTCCAGATCCTTCCAGGATAGCCCTTCCCCGCTGAGTTACCTGCATGGCCTCACTCTCTGCCCCCTCTTCTGCTGCCCTCATGGCCTGACATCACACAGTGTCTGTGTTTATCTGGGGTTCATCTCCTGATCAGCTCTACCCCAGGCACCAGGTCTGTCCCCTCCCCTGCATCCCCCAGTGGGGGCCATCGTAGGTGCTCCACAAATGTGCATGAAGAAAACAGGAAAAGAAGGGAGGGAATGGGGAAGGAGAAGACCGGAATGAAAGGAGTGATGATCTGCTTCCAGATGGGCAGGCTCGATATTGTGAAGAAGTCAGTTCTCCCCAGACTAATCTGTAACTTCAATAAATTGATCTCTAAATCTAATAAGATCTTTCAGATTATAAGGTTCATCTAGAAGAGAAAGCGAGGAAGAAGAACCAGGATGATGATCAAAATAAAGAACAAAGACAACAAAGAATAAAGAATAAGGAACCTGCCCTTCCAGGTAGGAAAGCAAACTACACATCTGCAATAATTAAAACATTTTGAAAGACTTATACCCTGAAAACTACAAGACACTCTTAAGAGAAATTAAAGAAGACACTAACAAATGGAAATTCATCCCATACTCTTGGGTAGGAAGAGTTAATATTGTCAAAATGGCCATCCTGCCCATAGCAAGCTACAGATTCAGTGCAATCCCTATCAAATTACCAAACTGAAACAAATAGTTCTAAAATTCATATGGAACCACAAAAGACCCCAAATAGCCAAAGCAATCCAGAGAAGGAAGAATAAAGCAGGGAGGATCTTGCTTCCCAACTTCAAACTCTACTACAAAGTCACAGTACTTAAGACAATTTGGTACTGACACAAGAACAGACTCATAGGCCAGTGGAACAGAATAGAGAGTCCAGATATTAACCCAAACATATACAGTCAATTAATATATGATAAAGGAGCCATGGACATACAATGGGGAAATGACAGCCTCTTCAACAGCTGGTATTGGCAAAACTGGACAGCTACATGCAAGAGAATGAAAGTGGATTATTATCTAACCCCATACACAAAAGTAAACTCAAAATGGATCAAAGACCTCAATGTAAGTCATGAAACCATAAAACTCTTAGAAAAAAACATAGGCAAAATTCTCTTGGACATAAACATGAGCAACTTCTTCATGAACATATATCCCCGGGCAAGTGAAACAAAAGCAAAAATGAACAAGTGGGACTATATCAAACTAAAAAGCTTCTGTACAGCAAAGGACACCATCAGTAGAACAAAAGGCACCCTATAGTATGGGAGAATATATTCATAAATGACATATCTGATAAGAGGTTGACATCCAAAATATATAAAGAGCTCACACACCTCAAAAACAAAAAGCAAATAATCCAATTAAAAAATGGGCAGAGGGTCTGAACAGACACTTCTCCAAAGAAGAAATTCATATGGCCAACAGGCACAGGAAAAGATGCTCCACATTGCTAATCATCAGGGAAATGCAAATTAAAACCACAATGAGATATCACCTCCCACCAGTTAGGATGGCCACCATCCGAAAGACAAACAACAACAAATGTTGGTGAGGTTGTGGAGAAAGGTGAACCCTCCTACCTTGCTGGTGGGAATGTAAATTAGTTCAACCATTGTGGAAAGCAGTATGGAGGTTCCTCAAAAAACTAAAAATAGAAATACCATTTGACTCAGGAATTCCACTCCTAGGAATTTACCCTAAGAATGCAGCAGCCCAGTTGCAAAAAACATATGCATCCCTATGTTTATCACAGCACTATTTACAATAGCCAAGAAATGGAAGCAACCTAAGTGTCCATCAGTAGATGAATGGATAAAGAAGATGTTGTACATATACACAATGGAATATTAGTCGGCCATAAGAAGAAAACAAATCCTACCATTTGCAACAACATGGATGGAGCTAGAGGGTATTAAGCTCAGTGAAATAAGCCAGATGGAGAAAGACAAGTACCAAATAATTTCAGTCATCTGTGGAGTATAACAACAAAGAAAAAACTGAAGGAACAAAACAGCAGCAGAATCACAGAACCCAAGAATGGACTAACAGTTACCAAAGGGAAAGAGACTGGGGAGGATGGGTGGGAAGGGAGGGATAAGGGGGGAAAAGGGGCATTACGATTAGCACACATAATGTAGGGGGGGCACATGGAAGGTTGTATAACACAGAGAAGACAAGTAGTGACTCTATAGCATCTTACTACACTGATGGACAGTGACTGTAATGAGGTATGTGGTGGGGACTTGATAATGGGGGGAATATAGTAACCATAATGTTCCTCATGTAATTGTACATTAATGATACCAAAATTAAAAATAATAATAATAATTAAAACACTTATTGCTGCTACAGTCAATGCTGTTGCACTTACCTGTGTCAGGTACTGTTAGGAGCAGCTTTCCCTGTATTGATCCATCTGAGCTGAATCCAGTTTTACAGCTACAACCATTTCCAGGTAAGGAAACAGAGGCACAAAAAGAGTTAACTGACTCAAGGGTAGCCTGGTGTGCCCCAGGCCCTGTGCTAAGCACTTTATACCTAGTATCTCATTTAATACTCCCAACAGTCCCATGCAGTAGGTACTATTACTCAGTCCAGCTATAATAGATTAATACTGTGTGAGATGCTGGGCCAGCACTACAAAGAAGGCAGGTTGAGCTTTAGATGGGTTCTACACCCATCAAGTGAAAAAAAAAGTTACAGAATAATGTATATCATTAAAGGGAAACAGAAGAAAACTATCCTGCATATATGTGTATATAGGGAGGTGAGTGCATTGAAAAGTGTTTGAAGGGAAATGAAATGAGACTCATAGTGTCACCTTTGCAGAGGAGAAAAGGATGGGGACCTTTGCTCTTTGCTACTAACTTCTGTGCCTTTTCCTCCTTAAATGGTAAGATATAACACGTAAGTGCACAAAACATGTTCACATTAAAACTTGCCATCAAATGAACACTTGTGGACCCCACTCAGTCAAGAAGTAGAGCACTGCCAGACCCTGAAGCCCCTCACCCGCCCTTTCCAAACCCAACCAACTCCCTGCCTCTACCATGACTACCGCATCCTACCTAACGATTATGATGTTTGCCTCTTTGCATTTCTTTAACATTTATTATAAATATCAATTGTTTAGTTTTGCCTAATTCCAAACTTTATATAAATGAACAGTGTGTATTCTGTTGGGTCTGGCTTCTTTCACTCAATCTGATGATTTAAAGAGTCAGCATGTTGGTGCAGGTAGCATCGTTCATGTGTTTTCTTTGCTCTATAGATTCTTACTTGACGTACTTAAAAAAATTTCCTATAATGAAACAAGAACAGGTGATGTAAAAAAGAAAAATAGAAACAAGAAAGAGCTCTTGCAATTTGAAAATATGGTAGTTAAAAGTAAAAAAAATAAAGAAGAGGAAATACAAGGTCAGAAGATAAAGATGAGGAAATTTCCCAGAAAGTAACTAAGAAGATAAAGGGGTAGACATTAGAAAGAAAATATGATATTAAAAATCAATCCAGGAGATCCAACATTCACCTCATAGAAATCAGAAAGAGGGAGTAAAAAACATGGGAGGAAGGGAATTATCACAGAAATAATTCAAGAAAATCTCCTAAAACTGAAGGACAAATGTGTCCAGACTGA
The DNA here is from genome assembly GCF_040802235.1 of Manis javanica. NCBI lineage: Eukaryota > Metazoa > Chordata > Mammalia > Pholidota > Manidae > Manis > Manis javanica. The sequence goes on along the minus strand of NC_133165.1, from coordinate 36,397,805 downwards.
AAGGGCTTGATGAGGGCCTACCACCTTGGAGGCAAAGAGACTGTTGTCAAAGATAAATAAAGCCAGACACTAGTTAAAGTGATAAGGACCAATTTTAATCAGTAATATCCTATTGCAATAGGGAAGAGTCCAGTGTGTACTGAACTCCACTTTGATTTGCACGGAGGTGACTGGGTGTTTTAAAGGAAAAGGAACAGAGTGGCGAGCTAGGGGAGCATGTGGGGTTGAGGGAAGCAAAAAATTACAAAAAGAGGAGAGGGGTTGGTCTACATGAAACCCACCTGGGTTTGCTAACTGCTACTTATCAAGATTAGGCTCCTACCTTCCACAGAGGCTGGGAGACCTGGTCCCTAATTTTCAGGTGTTTCTTGGAACCAATAGTGAGTTCTTTCTGCAGCCCTGAGTTTTCTCAGGCAGGCACTTTAAAGGGGGCTGGGGTCAGCCTAGGGATGCAGCCTCGAGCTGTTAGAATCTGTTAGTTTGTGGAAGTCTTTATAGGCCTAGTGGAGAAGAGGGCTCAGGGGAACCTGGCTAGACTTTGGTCAAGCAGAGAATCTCTGCCACCAGCCAGTTTAGAATACTGAGAACAAAGACAAGCATCTGAAAGTTTCCTCAGTGGAGGGGGTGGAGTAAGAAAGGCACATGCAAAGGAATGGAATGACAACATTGGAAACTAGAAAACAGTGGGAGTAAAATCTTTAAACTCTGGGAGAAAAATGTTTCCATCCTAGAATTCTGTTTCTAGCCAAACTATCAATTGCATGTAAGTGTAATATGAAAATTTTACTTTTAGACATTCAGGATTTCAAAAATTTGATCTCCTATGCACTTTTTCAGCAAAGTACTGGAGAGGGTATTTCTCCAAATTAGGACAACAGCCAAAAAAAAAAAAAAGGTAACTGTGGGGTCCAGAATGTAGGGGATCCATCAGAGGGAATCACCAGAATGGTAGGGAAGGAAAGCCCCAGAACCAGAGCTATGCCCAGGCCTAGGGGCAGCATGACAGAGAGCTTGAAAGGAGAGCCCCAAGGAAAAATGCATCGCATAGATTATTGAATGGATCTGGGAGGGGCTCTGCTGACTTCTTGGAGCCTTTGAGAATAAATTCATAAAAAATCAAGACAATGGGCAAATGGTGCAGGGAAGGAAAGGCATGACAATTATTAAGTTCAGAAAAAGCAATAGTTATATAAATGAAAAGACATGTAGTCCTACACTGGGTGCTCAGCAGGGCTGCCCTAACCATGACATTGTAAAACATTAAGTGTTCATTGAATCCAAGGTTGTGATGTAAACCCCATCAGACAGTTGAGGAAGAGACAGAACTATGACAGAGCCAAATCCTCTTTTCCCACTATGACAGAAAAGAGCCAAATCCTCTTTTCCCCTCAATGGGCAATCCCCCAAATCGGTAAATTGAGAAATAGCGGTATAAGCATATTATTTAGAAACATCAGATAAATAGTAGAAGGATAGAAGTGCTGATGGTGGTAACCTCTAAGGTGAGGAAGGGTCAGATAACAGCACCGTTTTCATTAAAAAATCTCGTGGAACTCTGAATTGTTAAATTCCATGCATGTTCCATAACACAGTTCTGCTCTTGGGTTCATACCCAACAGAAATGTCCACCAAAAGACAAGGTATAGGACGTTCATTGAAGGCTTGTTCACAAAAGCCCTGTCTCAGTTGTTCAGCTGCTCTAACAGACCATAGACCAGACTGGCTTATAAACAACAGAAATGTATTTATTTCTCATGTTATTGGAGGCTGGGAAGCTCAAGTTAAGGTGCTGGCAGATTCAAGGTCTGGTGAGGGTCCCCCTTGTGGTTCACAGATGGCTGTCTTGTCACTGTCTCCTCACCTGATGGAAAGGGAAAGGGAGCTCTTTGGGGCCTCTTGTGTAAAGATATTAATCCCATTCATGAAGACTCCACCCTCATGACCTAATCACCTCCCAAAGGCCCCATCTCCTAACACCATCACTTTGGGGGTTAGATTTCAACATAGGAATTTAGAGGGACACAAATGTGCAGTCTAAGAGCAAGCCCCACACTGGAAACAACCCAGATGTCCATCAACAGGAGAATGAGTAAATGGTACTATGACCATACAATGGAGTCCCAGCAACGACTCAGACAAATTGCAGAGACACGCAACTACGTAGATAAGTCATACAGGCAACATGCTAAGCAAAAGAAGCCAGACTCAGAAGAACAAATACCATATGATTCCATTTATACAACGGTTGAGAACAGGTGCAGCTAAGCCAGGAGGAGAGCAGTGAGAAGAGTGGACTGTCTGGCTGGAAGGGGACACCAAGGAGCCCTCTGGGGTGAGGGGCATCCTCTGGGTCTTGATCTGGGTGGGTCACATGGTGTGTTCACTTTGTTAATAATTTACCAAGCTGAACACTCAAGACTTGTGCATCTTAATATAAATCACATCTCCATAAAAAAGAAAAAACTATGTGCCTGTGTTACTTTAGTTACAAAATTGATTATAAATAAGTAAAAGCATCCCAATTTTATTCACTTGTAAGAAAGCATTTGAATCCATGTCTGTAAAAGTCTGAGGGGCACACCCCAGACTGCCTGTGCCAACAAGGGCTCCTCCCAGAGATGGGGCAGGTCTGGTGGAGGAAGTGTGGATTTTCGCTTATTATTTAAACTCATGTATAGTATAATGTTTGTTATTTTTAAATATATATGGTTATAAAGTGTATGTATTATATTTCTTTCTCTTTAAAAAGAGTAAGTCAGGAAGCAATGGTGGAGAAGGGTATACAGTTCTCAGAGGGACTGTCTTCAGCAATGGTGTGGCCCAAGCTCAGAGGCTGGGTTTCTGTTGGGACCCTGGGCTCCGTGAGTGGGAGGTGGGTTCCAGGCGGGAAGGCTGGACACAGCCCAGGGTGGGGAGAGGTGAAGCTGGTGGGCAGCCAGGGCCCACCTCTCCAGCAGGATCGGCGGCACCGTGCTAGGCGCACAGCGCTTCTATAGGGACTCGCCGGAAAGCTTTCTTTTAAAAACAGAAGGAAAAAAAATCAACTTTTAGGTCCAAAAGTGTCTTCATATGTATTAATATATTCATCTTTTTACTACTAGAATCATAAAATAGAATGTTAGTTATTTTTTTAACGGAGGGAGGGACCCAGGAAGGCAAAAGTGCGTAAGGATCATGAAAGTCAAAATGCGGCCCTGATGACAAAGGGGCTTAAAATGACAATTTCAGACAGTAGTTTACCCCAGAGTCCTGCAGAGACAGAGTGAACACTGTTCCTGTGTGTGCGTGCATGCGCACGCATGTGTGTGTCGGGGCAGGGAGAAGCAGCGTGGAGAGGGAGGGTTTGGATGTGAACTGACAGTAACGGGACATGGGCACATGGGCTTGCGGGTGGAGTCCCAGCCCCACACTGTGATCATTAAAATGACAAACTACAGCCCAGAGAGGCTCAACAGATTATCTGAGAAGAAAGCTTTTGGGGCATGATTCAAATCCAGGCAGCTGAATCCAGGAATCGTGTTCTGAACCATCCTGTGACATCACCTCCCAGAGCCCGAACGCCTCAGAGATGTACTTGAGGTTTTCTCTGCAGAAATGGGAGTACAAGCAACAGAAAAAGATGTATGGGGGCAGGCAGTTCTGTCCTTCACGTGAAATAAGCCTTGTGCCTCTCCCCACGGCACAGCCAGGAAAGACCAGAAACACCCAAGAAGTGGGAGAGGCCGGCTCCCTCTCTGTGGGAGCTCCTAGTGCAGCCGTTTGGGGGAGAGAGGAGTGAGGTCACAGGCACACTGATGGGAGCCACTGGAAGCAGGCAGACGAGTGGACCTGTCCCGAGGGAGAACACATGGCAGAGAAGGGGAGCAGGGCACGGGCCTGTTGTCAGGAGGCCTGGGGTCCAGCTCTGCCTCTCAGCCTCGGTTTCCTTAACTATAAAGTGAGGGCAAATAAGGGCATGGGTATGAAAGGGCCTTGCAGGACACAGGGACTGTTGGGACTGGAGGGCTTTAATCTGAAAGGGTTGAAGCAGGGACAGGAGGCGGTGTGCCCTGGGAGGCCGTCCCTGGGCTGTGGCAGGGTCTGGGGCAATGTCCACCCCTGGCTGAGGGAGGCCACGGTCTGGAGTGGCTAAAGGGCATGCCTCCTCAGCGTATGGGCTTTGTTGGGCTCCTGCCCTCACACCTTGAGAAGCCAAGGTGGCCTAGAGCCCGCAGTGGTGGGAGCTAGGGTGGGGCAGGAGAACGGCCAGGACGCACTAGGGCCATCCAGCCTGGCGCCTCCCCAGGCAGGGCCAGGCCGAGGGAGTTAGGCCCTACAGCCTCAGGGGAGTGGGGGTCCCAGGCCCTGCGGCTGGGGAGGCAGTGTGAGGCCCGGGCCGCTGGGAGAGCCCGTGAGCTCGCTCCAGGCCTCTCGCTGGGCTGGGCTGGGCTGGGCAGGGCGGCGGGAGGGCCCGGGGCCCTGCTGGGGCCTTCTTCCTCCTTGTTCGGCAGCTAAGGTTATTTTTCCCCCCCTCGACCGCTGCTGAATTTCCCTCCGAGTTGGATAAATAAGCAGCAGGCTCCAACGTCAACGAAAGAGGAGCGCGGGCGGCCGCACAAAAGCGGCTTTCAACAGCAGCAGGCGCCTCCGGGCCCGTCCTGGCCGTAGGGTGGCCACCGTGGCCGGCGGGGCCGGGGCAGCAACGGGACGCGGCTCCTGGGGGCGCGGTGCCCCTCCGCTCGCCCTCCCCGGCACCCCGCCCCTTCCCAGCAGCTCGCCACTTGCAGGACCAGCCGTCTTCCCGCCGCGCCGCCGCCGCCGCCCGCCAAACTCGAGATGCAAAAGCCTCTCCCTCTCCAGGGCTCACGCGCTAGTCATCTCTCAGATAGCCGCCTGCCGCCAGCAGAGCCCACGCCTGTCCTTCCCCCGCCACCCCAGCACTCTGCCGGGACTGTGTAGAGGGAAGTCCCTCCCGTAAAACCTCCTCCTGGCTCCCCATCCCTCCTGGCTTTCCAGCCTCCACTTGGGCCCCTGCAGGCTGCTGCTTTTTCTCTCTAATGCTTTTGCAAAGGCTTTCCCCTCTGTCTAGAACACCCTTCCCTCTCTTGTACCTGGCTCCCACTGGGCTTTGAGACCCTGCTCATGTATCACCTTCTCTGACAGCCAGCCCCAGCTTCTCTAATCCAGGAGGTCAGCTGACACCATAGCGGTCACTGTGCTGTGACTCCAGCTGACAATGAGCCATCAGAGGGCAGGTGACCTGTCTTGTTCATATTGTGTTCCCAGCACCCAGTCCAGTCTGTGCTGTGCATTGTGTGCAGTGGGGGGCTTAAAAGAGGAGGTGCCTGGTACAAAGTAGGTGCTCAATTAATGCTTGCTACCACAAATTCCCATAAAATCACATTAACATCCATTTACAAAAGTTAAATGCAAGCTAAGCTATAGTGGCTGCAGTTCAGTGGTTGCCTGTGGAGGGGAGGAAAAGTACAAGAAAACTTTTGGAGGTGATATATATATATTCATTCTCTTTTTTTTATCCTGGCACTGTTGCTTGCCTTTAGATGAGTTGCTTCAACAGAGTCTCTAAGACTGTTTCTTTGTCTAAAAATTAGGAAAGTAGTAGCCACTTCATAAAGTGTTATGAAGGTTAAATGAGATGTAAATGAATGCTTAATAAACAGTAATTAGGTTTAAGCTCATTTCACATTATATTGCCCAGTTATTATACCTACCAATTATATATGTACCAATTGTTGGCATGTTAGTGTGCTACTTCCCAGTAAGATACTTGTGTTTTAACTGGAAGAGATTCACTGGCTGCATCAATTTCACTGATGATTTCACAAGTATATCCACATGTCAAAATTCATTGAATTGTATACTTTAAATATGTGCAAGTTTATTGTACATCAATAATATACTTCAATAATGCTGTAAAAAAATTTCACATACCCATTGACCCCGCAAGTTCTTCGACTATGCTATAGGAATAAAAACACAAGTTGACAGATGTTTTCTGTAAAGGGCCAAATAGTAAATATTTTCAGCTTTTCAGGCCATGTGGTTTCTGTCAGAACTATTCAACTCTGCCATTGTAGTGTGAAAACAACCATAGAGTCTATGTAAACCAATGAGCATGGCTTTGTTCCAATAAAACTTTATTTACAAAAACAAGCAGTGGGCCAAATCTGGTCTGTGGACCAGATTGTAGATCCCAAACACAGATACATATACCCATGTATCTGCCAGGGGTAATATGGATTGAAATGGAAACCACCTAAATATCTCTCCAAAGTGGGCTAGCTGAATAATTTATAATAAACCTGCATTCCAGAAATCAGAGTAACTATTAAAAAGAATAGGTTGGATCCTGTGTGTTATATGGAAAGACATTCATGACAGATTTCTTTTTTCAAATATCTTATTACGAAAATTTAAAAATATACAGAAAATTTAAACAAAATTTATAATGAGCACCTGAATGCCCACCATGTAGATTCTACCATCAATACTTTACAGCACATATTTTTATCATCTATCTATCCACTGTCCCTGATAGATTATTAAGGGAGAAAAATGAGGCATAAAAATGTACAATATTAATTCCATTTTAGTAAAAGGCTGCACCACGTGTATGTATGGTTGTGAAATCTAGACAAAAGTGTCAAAAGAGATACCTAAACTCTTACTATAGGTCCCATGAGGGCTAGGATTGTAAGAAGAGGAAGAAAGGATTATTTTATTTCTCTGCTCACTTCTAATGTTGAATTAGTTGTGAAAATTATAAAAGCCTTAAAAAGAAAATTTTAAAACATTTCTTTAGCAATAGTGGAACAATCTAGTCCAGCCTTTGACATTCCAGAAAGGGAAATTGAGTCAGAACCAGGGTGTTGAGGAGATGGGCCCGTTCCCTGAGCCCCACCTGAGCATCTTACTCAGCCCTGCCCTGTGCACAGGCGTGTGCATGCACACACAGGAACAACTAGGTCCCTGCGTGTCCTTGTGTGTGCATACACTTAACTTGCCCCTGCCCCCACATCGTGTTGGTGCCCACCTCCATCTTCTCAGGAGCTGGGGTCGTCAGTGTACCTGCTGGGTTCTCTGTCACCACTGACGGCCCCTCCTGAGGAGGGTTCTGGGCACCTGGAGGAGGTGCAGGACCACCCTCCTGGTTCCTGCTTCTCACACAGACACCTCTGTCCTCCAGGGTCCAATCAACACTCCTTCCCAACTTCAGGCCCCACTTGCATTCAGCCTCTTCCAGAAAGATCTAGCTCCCTCCTCCTTTTAGCATTCTTTTCATTCAACAAACATTCATGGAGGCTTATTCCAGGCTAGATGCCACCCAGGAGCTCCCAGGCACACGTGTGGCGGCTGCAAGGCACACAGGGGGCACCAGAGCCATTGGGTTGGGGGGGCTGCCATCCTGGAGGAGGCAATATCAGAGCCACAGAGGGGAAGGGAGGGCAACGTGTGCCTGGTGGGTTTGAGTGGTGGCTACTGTCAGGGAAGAAGTTGGTAAGAAGGGCCTCTGGGAGTGTGGGGGGATAGAGGGGTGGCAGGGGTCACAGGTCAGGGAAATGTCCTTTCCCAATTGTGCAGGGTAATTTGTGTAGCCAAGCGCCCCCAGCAAGGAGTTGTTGAGAGGGGTTCTGTTCCCACCTCCCACCGCCTCTGGCCCCTTCTGCCCAGTGGGGCAGGAATGGGGGTGGGCACTGATGGTAATCTCCCTCCTCCCTGTCCCCTCTGGTCCTCCTCATAGTCTCCCTTTCAGTGAGCCTTCGGGTATTGTTCCACCTTTGTAAAGAGTGGGATCGAGTGACAAAGCCGGGTGGGTGGGCAGGCAGCCGAGAGGCCCCTTCTCTCCCAGGCAGCACCTGCATGGGAGAGGGGCTGTCCCCCGCCACCTCTGGCTTCCCAGGAGCAGCTGTTGCCATGGTGACAGGCCTGGCATCCCACAGCTCCTGGGGCACCCTCCCCCCTATAGCTGACAGACAGGAAAGGCCCTGGGACGCCTCTCCATCTTGGTGGGGAGTCAGGGCACAAAAACCCTGGCTCCCAAGCCAGCCCTCACAGGGGAAAGCCTCTACCACTCCCAGCCAACCCTCCGGTTGCCAGCAGAAGGGGCAGCTCCGGATGCCCTGCCTCCTACAGCCACCTTACATGGGGGTTGGGAGGCAGGGCCACACTCCACAATCATGCATGCACCTAGGCCTCCTTGGGGCAAGAAACAGACAGAAATAAAACGTCCCCGTGGTCCTTGAGCAGCTGCTGGTATTGAGGCAGGGGCACAGATGGAGAGCTAAGAATGTGTGACTGCACAGGGGACAGCGGGTGGGTGAGGACCCTGGGCCCCCAGAACAAAGCCTCCAGCCCCATCCAGGAGAGTTGGGGGAACTGCCCATAGGAGGTGATGCTGGAAGCTATTGTGCCACACAGAGCAGAAGAGGAGGGCCTGTGTCCTGGGCAGATTTGGAGGTGTGACACATGTGGCACTGAGGCTTCCAAGGATGTGTGGTGGCAGGACATAAAGAGATGGGCGTGGGGCTGTGGCTTAGGGACTTCTGCTGCCCTTGCAGAAGCATGAGCTTCACCCTGGATAAGGGAAGCTGCCACTGGCATTTGGGGAAGCTCCATTATCCTTGACCAGGCGATCAAAGCCAGGACCTTTCTTCAAAGGGACACTACTCCTGCGCTACCTCCTTGGGAAGTGCAGCCTCACGTCTCACGGCTCTGGTGGGCTGAGTGTGTGCTATGTGGCAGCACAGCACCGGCTGCACTTCCATAGATGCCCCATCTCTCAGTCCTCTTGGAGAGCCAGAGGCTGATGTACACCCAAGACAGAGCATCTCCCTTTCTTCCTCCCATCCCCGTTCCAGCACAGCAATAAGGGGAGGTGGGCACAAATTACAGCAGCTGTGTTGGTGCCTTCCAACGTGGCTACCAAGTGCCAGGTGATGTGGGCTGAGCTGGGCCAGCCGGGCAGGAGCCCTTCTGCTGGTGGTGACAGGGGTGGAGGCCTGAGCACCCACACTGACTTTGTGAGCTGTGTGATCCCAAGCAAATAGCTTGAGTTTTCTGAGCCTCAATTTCTTGTCTGTAAAATGGTGAAAGAATTCCTTGCAGGACTTTTGTGAGGGTTAACAAGGTCACTGTGTAAAATGCCTGGCCCAGGGCCCACTGGCCCACAGCAGGTCCCTGATTAATCTCTCAGCCCTCCCAGTGCAGGCCTCCATTAGGCATCCCAGAAGCTGCAGGGGGTCAGGCCTATGTTTGGCCCTCATTCAGAGTCTGAGTCTGAGTCTTCCAGGTAACCCTAGGCCAAGGGGTGAGGGGAAATGGAGCAGGAATTGGGGAAGGCAGCCCCCAGGGGAGTCCCAGACCTTGGGTGGCCTGCTAGCTGGCAGCCGGGTTTCACCCCCAGAGTTACCTGGGAACCATGGTGGGAACCTGGCTGGACAGAGGTGGGAGGGCCAAGGGGACTCCAGGCAGCCCCCTATAACCCCAGACCCTCAGAAATGCCTTCCCAACCTGGGGGCCTGTGCGCACTCAGGAGTTGCAGTGTCAGACCTCACTCACTCAGTGTCGTCTGTCACCAGCAGGTGAAGTCAGATCCTTAGGGGCTCACAGTTACCGCGCAGTGCCTTGGTACATGGGGAAGGACAGTGCCTGCCACCTCCCACTGGGACTAAGAACCCAGCATCATCCTGATGGCTCTTGGGAATGGGGTGAACTCCTAAGAAATGCCACAGGATGTCACTGTACGTCACGCTTCTGCTCTGCAGGCACAGGAGGGAGAATGGGGCTTTCCGGGGGGCCTGGCTGGGTGGTGGGGGTATGGACAGCATAGCGAGCTGCAGGCTCCCTGGGCAGAGATGAATTCACAGGGAAAGCCCTGTGTCAAGGGAGCTCAGACAGAGGAGGGGAGGGGGGCAAGGGAAACTGCTAAACTCGAGTCCTCCAGTTGAATACCATATGATTTCACTTAGGTGTGGAACCTAAAAAACAAACAAAACAAAACTCATAGATACAGAGAACAGGCTGGTAGTTACCAGAGGCAGGGTGTGGTGGATGGGGTGAATTGGTGAAAGGAGTCAAGAGATGCAAACTTACAGTCATAAAATAAGTCCTGGGGATGTGATGTACATAAAGCATGGTGATTACAGTCAATAAGAGTGTATTGGGTATTTGAAAGCTGCTAAGAAAGCAAATCTTGGAAGTTCTCATCACAAGGAAAAAGTGTCTGTGTGATGACAGACAGTAACTATTGTGATCATTTTGCCCTGTATGCAAGTATCTAATCATGTCGTACACCTGGAAGTAATATAATGTTCTATGTCAGTTATACTTAATTAAAAAAACAAGTCTTTCAATTCTGTGGGAACAGTTTCTAAGTGGGTCCCAGAGGTGTCATGGGGACACCCTAGAGAGCAGAGCATCCGGGCTAATAGGGTGACAACAGCTCTCTTGAGGGGAACACAACAACTTTGTGAAATGAGAATGGGGTCTGGGGTCAGACAATCGCAGGTGGAACACTTGATGACTCTGTGCCTTGGATATGGCATTCCTCCCGGGGCCTCAGTTTCCCCAGCTGGGTTTCTGGATTGCGGAGAAGAGACAATCAGATAGAGTGTACAACGTGACTGATAAGCAGCACGTGTGTAGCAAATGAATTGTCCATTTTTACAGGATTACCTGCATGTTTTACAGAACAGGAAACTGAGCTTAAAGGGAAGAGACCAAAGTCACATTCAACTAGTGAGGAGGCAGAGGATGCAAGGCTGAGGCGTCCCACGCGTGGGAGCCTTGAAAATGTGGTGCCTGACTGGGGTAAGAAGAGGCGACCCGATAGGGGGACCGTGGGGAGAAGACGCTTCCGGCCGATTGTCCGGTCGTGGGAGAGGTAGGGCAGCAAAGGAAGGGGAAGAACCGAAGGTGCGCGGGCAGACGGAGTCGCACCTGCATCGGGCACAGCTCGACTGAACTCCAGCGGGCACGGGCTCGCAGCTGTGAGACGCGGCTCTTTTAAAGCCCGGTGGGGGCGTGCTCGGCGCGCGGAGACCCTGCCCCTGGGCGTGTCCTCCAGTAGCCCCGCCCCGAGGTTTGTAGCTGAGTCCCGGGAGGCGGCGCCGGCTCTGGCTCCGAGGCCGGTGGAGTGGCCGTGGCAGTGGCTGCTCGGCGGGCTCGGCGCCTCCTCTCCTGCGGCCGGCTTCCTTGCCCGATGCCCACGGCGCCCGGCCGCACCCGGACACACGCGGGCGGCTCAGGGATGGCCCGCGCTTCGCGACGTGGCGGGCGGGCACGGGGGCGCGGGACGACGCGGCCCGAGTGAGCCGGGGCCGCCCGGGATGGCCGTGCCGCCGCTCTGCCGGGTGCTGCTGCTGTGGCAGCTGCTGGCGGCGGGCAGCGCGGCGCTGGAAATCGGCCGCTTCGACCCGGAGCGCGGGCGCGGGCCGGCGCCGTGCCAGGCGGTGGAGATCCCCATGTGCCGCGGCATCGGCTACAACCTAACCCGCATGCCCAACCTGCTGGGCCACACGTCGCAGGGCGAGGCGGCGGCCGAGCTGGCCGAGTTCGCGCCGCTCGTGCAGTACGGCTGCCACAGCCACCTGCGCTTCTTCCTGTGCTCTCTCTACGCGCCCATGTGCACCGACCAGGTCTCGACGCCTATCCCCGCCTGCCGGCCCATGTGCGAGCAGGCGCGCCTGCGCTGCGCGCCCATCATGGAGCAGTTCAACTTCGGCTGGCCGGACTCGCTGGACTGCGCCCGGCTGCCTACGCGCAACGACCCGCACGCGCTCTGCATGGAGGCGCCCGAGAACGCCACGGTCGGCCCCGCAGAGCCCCACAAGGGCCTGGGCATGCTGCCCGTGGCGCCTCGGCCCGCGCGGCCCCCCGGCGATGCTGTCCCGGGCCAGGGTGGTGGCGGCGGTACCTGCGAGAACCCGGAGAAGTTCCAGTACGTGGAGAAGAGTCGCTCGTGCGCGCCACGCTGCGGGCCCGGCATCGAGGTGTTCTGGTCGCGGCGCGACAAGAACTTCGCGCTCGTTTGGATGGCCGTGTGGTCGGCGCTGTGCTTCTTCTCCACAGCCTTCACTGTGCTCACCTTCCTGCTGGAGCCTCAGCGCTTCCAGTACCCCGAGCGCCCCATCATCTTTCTCTCCATGTGCTATAACGTCTACTCGCTGGCCTTTCTCATCCGTGCCGTGGCGGGTGCCCAGAGCGTGGCCTGTGATCAAGAGGCGGGTGTGCTCTACGTGATCCAGGAGGGCCTGGAGAACACGGGCTGCACGCTGGTCTTCCTGCTGCTCTACTATTTCGGCATGGCCAGCTCGCTGTGGTGGGTGGTGCTGACCCTCACCTGGTTCCTGGCGGCTGGCAAGAAATGGGGCCATGAGGCCATTGAGGCCCATGGCAGCTACTTTCACATGGCGGCCTGGGGCCTACCAGCCCTCAAGACCATCGTTATCCTGACCCTGCGCAAGGTGGCCGGGGATGAGCTGACTGGGCTCTGCTACGTGGCCAGCATGGATGAGGCAGCGCTCACTGGCTTTGTGCTGGTGCCCCTCTCCTGCTACCTGGTGCTGGGTACCAGCTTCCTCCTGACTGGCTTTGTGGCCCTCTTCCACATCCGCAAGATCATGAAGACAGGCGGCACCAACACAGAGAAGCTGGAGAAGCTCATGGTCAAGATTGGAGTCTTCTCCATCCTTTACACAGTGCCCGCTACCTGCGTCATCGTCTGCTACGTCTATGAGCGCCTCAACATGGACTTCTGGCGCCTTCGAGCCACAGAGCAACCCTGCTCAGTGGCCACCATACCTGGTGGCCGGAGGGACTGCTCATTGCAAGGAGGCTCAGTGCCCACCGTGGCTGTCTTCATGCTCAAAATCTTCATGTCGCTTGTGGTGGGTATCACCAGCGGCGTTTGGGTATGGAGCTCCAAGACTTTCCAGAGCTGGCAAAGCCTGTGCCACCGCAAGATGACAGCTGGCCGGGCCCGTGCAAAGGCCTGCCGGGTCCCTGGGGGCTATGGCCGTGGCACCCACTGTCACTATAAGACCCCCACAGTGGTCTTGCACATGACTAAGACAGACCCTTCGCTGGAGAACCCCACACACCTCTAGGGACACAGGCCTGCCCAGGGCGGCTGTTGCCCCTTCCCAGCCCCCCTCTGGAGGAGACAGCTGACTAGCAGCTGCCCAGCTGTCAAGGTCAGGCAAGTGAGTGTGAGGGGACCAGGACCGGGGTGGGGAGCCTCTCCTTCAACCTCGCTTGTCAGGACCCAGTGAGGCCCACTACCTTACAACCTAGTGCAGGGGCTGGGCCTGTCTGAGTCCCCCCAGGGTCGCTGGGAGCTTGTGGAGGGGAGGAGTGGCAGAAGGGGGCGTGGCCCAGCAGGGAGTTTATTTAATGATGTAATTTATTGTTGAGTTTCTCTGGAAGCTGTGACTGAAATAAACCCCATATGACATCGATGAGTCCTCTCTGGGCTGGGAAAGGGGAAGGTAAGAAGGTGAGGGTCCTGCCAGGGTCTCCCTTGTGAGCATAGCTGGGGGTAGGGGCCGGGTCTATCCCCTGGCCCCCGTCCTCTGGCTCCTGCCAATCAGGAGGACATCCTTCCTGGACAGCTGTTATTTTGCAGGAGTCCTAGGATCTGCATGTTTTCCCCTCTCACCTGTCTTTGCTCTTTTCAGCAACCTGTTTGCCTTTCTCTGGGCCTAGTCTCCCTGCTTCTTGAAGTGAGACTGGAATGCCTGCCAGGATACTCAAGGACTGCCCTGGGATAACACCCCCACCTCTGGCCCTGGGGAGTCTAGCCTGTTTAGGGGCTGTGGGTAAGACTGCTTTCCTCATTTATGTAGAAAATGAGGCCATCAGCCTGTCTCAAAGTTTCCCTTAAAGGCTCAGGACCTGCTCCCACTGTCCTGTGGGCCCATCCTACTGTCCCTTTGCTGGGCCTGAGAAAATCGCTGGTGTGTCCACCTCACTCCTTTGGGCCCTAGTCAGGGTACCCCACCCCCTCATCTGTCCAGGTGGAGTGGTGATGGGGCTGAATTGAGTTATGGGCAACTTGGTAGCACCGACAAGGGCATGGTGATGGGGAGCCCTTGAATGTAGTGAGAATTGGGCCCTCAGCTCTTGAAGGGCTGATAAGATTTGAGGTACTGAGAGCAGCAGTGAGAAAGGGATGCACATGGCTCCCCTAAGGCAGCTTGCACATTTGTGTACTGGGGGACGGGGCAAAGTACAGAGTGGATGTGTGTGCCAGGGAAGCCCATGGCTGCTGGGATCTGTACCGTCTCTGTCCATTACAAGGTGTGTGTGGCCATTCTGATGGGGATGACCCCCATCAGCTTGGCGTCAGACACCGGGGCCCCATCTTGTCCTCTGCTTTGGCTACTGTGACTCCAGCCAGGTGAGTTTTGGTTACTGTCCCTGTGTGCATAATACACAGAGCCAGCATTCAGTATCACAGCCTAGAGGCCCTAATGGTCCAGACTCATTTTAGAGCCAAGGGGGGGGGGCCAAGGTGGACTGCTTCAGATCAGAAGTAGGGATGAGCCCCCAAGCTCAGGGTGCCTCAGGTCAGAGCGCTGTCCTGCACTGACCACCAGTCTCACAGGGATATGCCAGAAACCAAACGAAGATCGAACAAGCCATGTCAGAGTCCCAGAACGCTCCGTCAGAGTAGAGGAGAGTTAAGGGCTGTTACTCAGCACAAGGGAGAGTACTGACCTCCAAGGGGGTTTTGCAACTCTCCCACCTCTGCTTATATATTTTGTGCCCATGGAATGTCCTCCCCATCTAAATCCTTCCCTTCTCAGAGCAGTCTTTGACCAACAGAGCCAAGTGACCCTAATAACACCTTGTAAGTCCCAATGAGGTTCCTTGACTGAGAGAGAATGAGCTGATTGAAGGTGATGGGCACAATCTGGGAGTCAGGGGACACTGGATTTACAGGCCAGGTTTGTAGGGAACAGAGGTGAAGCTGCTAAGGGCCTGCACTGAGGCAGGGGCAGCAGAGCAAAAGTAGAGGGTTCTGGAGACTGAGGAAGAGAAAAGCAAGTGATGCTTGCATGGGCAAGGGGAAGGGAGGGTGAGTGCCAAGAGGGCACCAGCTCACCCCTATTCCTTGCCAGTCAGTAGATGGGGGGAGGTGTGGTGCTTGGCTATGTCCTGCTCAACGGAAACAGACTGGCTTCCAGGACAACTGGGATGGGGGGAGGAGGAGGAGTGCAGTCAGGACAGGCCCCAAGGGGGCTATGCCTTGAAGCTGGGCTGGTTCACATGGTCCAGGGCTTGCAGGAAGGATAGGTGGGCCTTACCAGCTAAGGCCTCAGCCCTCGAAGACAACTATAGCAAATTCCAAAACCCAGAGAAAAAGAAAAAGAAAACATTAGAGACCTTTTCCAGAAGTCCTCCATTTGATCCTTTTCCTTTTAACAGACAGGGGAAGTGTGTTTGGAGAGTTTGGCTGGCACAAGATCACAAGGTGGGGTGGGGGGGGACTGCAGGTGTTATAACCCAGGGTGGTTTTGTCCAGAGAAACCACACCCACAGCAGAACCACCCTCTTTCCCCAAAAAGGAAATTCCATAGCCAAACAAAGAGGCTTCAGGAACCAACACCTGCTGGTTTGTGCATTTGTGCACTGTGCCCTCACCCCTTCCACCGGTGGCCCTGGTGGACCTCCAGAACAGTGCTGTCTGCCACAAGCTGAGCCTGTGTGCATGAGAAGGTCCTAGTTAAGGACTTCTCAGCTCTGACCTGTTTTAGTTTCAGAGAACAGTTTAAAGTTCACAGGAGTCAGCAGAGATGATCCTAAGGTCAACTTGACAGACCCCAGTGGAAGTCAGCAGCTGCTCTGTCCCTTCGGGACAACATACCAGAGGCAGTCTTGGGCGTGAGAAAGCCAGAAGGCCCTGGGCAGGGGTGGTGAAGGAAGGGCAACCTTCTTGTCCTACCAGGCTCGGGTTTCTCAATCTCCTGCTAGGGACATCCTGGCTCCCTGGGAAGTTGGACACAGGAGTGTCTTCCCAGTGGAAGAGGCGCTGGCCCGACTGGCTGCTCTGGAATACAGACACCACCTCACTGACACCCCTGACCTCCTCCCCAGAGACAGCATTTGAGAAAGAATAGTAGGCAGGACAAGGAAGAGGCCTCAGTTGATTCTCAGAAGTAATTCTGACCTGTCCTCAGGAAGCAGTCTCCTGTCCCCACCTAAGTAGTCCACCTAAACTAGGTGGTTCCCCCTAGGCCACACCCGAGCAATGGGCTAAGATGGTTGAACAAGATGAGAATACAGACAGACCCTAGATAAGATGACATGGCCCCAGAAGTGCCATCCTACTGTAGCCTAAGAAACCCATATGACAAACAGGACTTCACAGTTGGGGCTGGGAGCCCCAAGTCTGATTGTGTAGAAAATGATCTGAAGTAGCCCAGCTCCCTCCACCAGAGCGTGAGAGTTGCTCAAACTTGTTGACTGACTACTTCCTCCCCTGTAGGACTAAAAATCCTCACCTGCCCAGGGCAGGCCTGGCTCAGAGCCCATACTAACAGGCCACAAAGCATGTTAGTGGCAGAACCCACACCCAGCGCTGAGGTTTTCCTTCTGCTGTCCTGGTTCAGTTGGTTGGGAACTCGGTTTCATGTCGCAGCAAACGGGGTCACCAGTGGCTCTGCAAATCTTTGAATTCCATAGGCAGGTTGCCACCCAGCCAGTGACCTACTCAAATCAACCACTGACTTTATAAAAACTCCCAGCATAAAAGATAGATGAAAGCATAAATAAAACAAGATCAGCTACGTGGCAGAATTGTTGAAGCCAAGTCCATGGGAATTCATTGTATTTTCACTCTCCTTTTGTGTATGTTTGAAATTTTCCTTGAAAACTAGTGTTTTAAATAAATGCCAGGAGTTTCCCCCAAATTAAGTCCTCAAGGACTATCCAACTTCCCATAGTGAAGCCTTAAAAAACACTTTCTCCTAATTCCTAGAAATTTCAGTGAAAAATTCTGGGGTTTTAAACAGAGCCAAGGCCAGGAGAGGTATTTAAAGTTCACACTTTGATTACCCAGTGCATCAGAAATCTCTTCTGGAAGCAAAAAAATGCAGTAGATGGATCTGAACTGTGAGGCAAAAGACATAAGTCAGAGGTCCTATCGCCCTGAAGAACTGGCTGAAGGAGCCTGTGGAGAACCATGCCGGGAGCGCACCACCCACCACCCTGGAGAGCTGGAACAGAGAGTCACCAGAACCGTTTCTTCCTTATAAACACAAGTACATATGTTTATTTGAAATTCCAATTTATTACAAGTTCACCCTTTAATGGGACCCTTCCTCCTTAAAAGACAGTTTAAAAAACAACAAGCAATTTGGGTGTCACTGAAGCAGGAACACATGATTCTCACTGTTAAGAACAGACGGCTCTAGGGTGAGAGGCAGGGGAAGGTGTAGGTGGCTGGGAAGTTGTAGTAATGTCAGTGCTAACACCAGGCCTGTGGGAAAAGGGACAGTAAACCCAGCCAGCAGCCACGGGAGCAAATCCTCACAGTTCCTGGGCAAGGAGGACGGGGAGAGACAGGGACCACACCTTGAGGTTCAATAGTAAGAGGCTTTATTCATTCTCAAGTTCTAGGAGTTGCAATCCCCTTGGTGGACTTCTTTTCCCTTAATTTAAATACGCACAGAAGAGCACAGGTGCTCAAATTTCTAAATTCAAAGTCGATAGAAAAGAAAATTAAACCCTGTTTTACATTTTTATCAAAATCTGCCATAAAAGGAAAAGAAGACTACAAAGTTTACCTAAATGTAACTACTAGCACTAGACTCGCTGTGGGATGGGGCTGTGTGAGCTGCTCTGCCCATCCTTCCTCCTACCCGCCACTGACACAGACCCCTGAAGAATTCAGGTTCTCAGTGAGTTCTAAGTCTGAAGTCAGAACAGACAGGGGAGGAGGTGGAAGAGGCCACCAGGGCAGGCAGAGGGACGCCCCTGCCCCCAGATCCCGCTCCTTGCCCCCTAAGCCTCCAACCCAGCTTCTCTGAGGGAGTGAGGATGGGCTGAGGAAGATGACGGGGCAAAGAAAAAGCAAACACGTCATCATATAAACTGTACTGTACATGTGCCAAAGCAAGATGACAGAAATATTTTACAAGATGTTCTTTATACAATATCACTGCTGAAACAAGCAACTTTAATAACTAGAAAAGTCAATTAAAAAAAAACATTTAAATTCTTCCTGCTTTTCTTCTGCTCCCCTAAGAGCTTGTTTAGTATGTGGATGGGCTGGGCTCCAACACCCCTCTGACCAGATCATCAAAGCAAAAGTTATATGCATGATTATAAGCAGGACTCCAGTCTCAAAGTGAAGTGCCTTAAGTTTTTTGTTTTCCTGTTTTTGAGGGGAGGGAGTAAGAGAGAGCTGTCACAAAGAAGGGGAGGGGTACTCAGGAATGGCTCCAGGACATGTTCCTTTACTCTGCCAAGACCAATTCAAAAGACCACAACACTGTTTCATGATGCTGGTGAATACAGGGTGCTGTGTGGCACTCACCAATAACGACCCCTGAGGGGGGTGGGGACGACAGAGTAAGGGCTTAAGGAAACAAGACTGTGGATAAAGAGAGGTAAAAAACCACCACCACATCCCCAGTTGGCCTTACTACCCTTATCCTTCTAGGTAATACAGGATCCCTCCCCTGCATGGTGGCCAAAGTGAGAGGGACCTCAGGAAAGAAGAAAGGAAAAGGAACTGGGGTCACAAGAAAAGTCACCCCCTTGACTCTTCCTAGAAACTTTCCTGGAAACGCTCAGAAAGGGGGTGGGGGTTAGGCCATCTACCACCTATAATATTTCTAAGCAAAGACTGCCAACCCAGGCTCTCCAAAGAGCTCTGCTTGATTAAGGCCCCATGAAAAGTTCTGGAAACACAACCTTGGGATGACAGGTGTGACTGGACTCCCTGTGATCTCTTCTCTTCACGTTCTCCATCTTCCTCTCTTGCCTCCCTCCCCTCACCCTCCCGATTCCCCAGCCTCAGCTCCCTTACCAGGGCCCTGCCTCTCTATTTCTTCTGTCTTCGTCCCCTGGACTGTCCAACAGGCTCCAGCTCACTGTCCCCTTCATCTTCAGCAAGCCGATCAGGAAACTTCTTGCGTTTCCTACGGACATATGGGTGGCCAGGCAGGTGTTTATGCAACAGAGCCACCAGACACTGTTCTGTCTTCACCATGCAGTTTAGCACATGGCTGCCTCGGCAGTTGTAAAGCTCAGCATTGGTAAACACTTGCTTAATGTCGGTAAGAAACTCCTGCACAGAGCGGTAGCTCCCACAGGAACATTTGTTCTGCACTGTCTGGAAGTCCATGGGGTGGGTAATAACCTCATAGTAGTCCTCAGCCTCATCTCTGGTCACGGGCTCCCTGTGGGGATATTGGCACAGCCTTGAAAACAACTGACAGAAGTCTTGTTATCAAACCACCCATACCAGAATGCCCACCCCTGCTGAGATCAGCCCACTGGCAAGCCTAGTGAAGGTGTGTCCACCTTACATTAAGAGCTGTCTCCACCAGTTTGGGAAACTAATTACCCTGCTACTGAGACATGGCATGTCCTGAAAGGAAGGGGTCAGGGTAGCTCCTAGGGGTTTAGCTTAGTGTTCCCTCAGCCAGTTGCCTTACTAGGATGCTTTTAAAACCTACCAGATTGGTCCTACTCCCCTATGCTTTAGGACACAAAGCTCACCTGAAGGGCCAGCTGAAGCGGTACTTCACAATCTTGTGGAGGATCTCTTCACACTTCTGCAACTCCAAGCTTTGCCTCCGGGAGCTCCGCTTGGTCTGAAGCACCTGTGCCAAGAAAGAACACTCTTAGGGGTCCGAGAAAAGAAGTGGGAGGAAGTAGAAAATATGTACACATGATTTTAGAAAAAAGAGGAGTTCAACCATTTTCATGGAGCAGAGATGGTCAAAATCATATGACATTCAAGTTAAGAGCACTCTCAGCCAGAGGGCAGGCATCTTCCCACAGCCCACTCGCCTCCTTCCTGGTGGACAGTGATCAAAGGAGCAGGCGACAGGCAGCAGTTGCTATATTGCAGCAATTCTGCTAGAGGTTAGCCAGAGAGGGCCACTGTCAGCAGGACACTAGCCTCTGAGAGTGGATGGACCTGGGATTACAGCAGCACCACCTGAGTCTGAACAAGCAACTGCAGAAAGCCGGGTTAGCTCTGGGTACCGCCAGCAGCTGATTTTGTGGGTGTGGGTTGTCTAAGGTAAGAAATGCAAAAGGTAATAGTTATCTTCCTGGGCTCCCCACTTCAGGCATGTGGGAGATGAGAGGCAAGAGGAAAGGGTGGGCCTCCCCTTCAGGTAGCCGCAGCAGGCTGTGACTCAGTGGCAGGAGCCAGAGTTGAAGGGGGTAGGGCTGGGCGAGAGGGGGATCTCAATGCCCTCTGGGCTCCCTGCTTGCTTGCTTTATGCCCACCCCTCCCACCAATTTGATCTGTCAAAACAAGGTTTTCAAGAGCCTCTTTTTGTTCTTTAAAACTCAGACAAAATCTAAAGCAAAAGCATTAAAATTACACCAACTGAGGAGCAGAGGGGAGGATGATGGTCCTCCCATAACAACTGTCGGTAAAAAGCCCGAGTGAGTGAGGCTCAACATCGCTGACATTCCCACAGTGGAAACCAAGCCCCTCTGAAGCACTGGAGACACATGGGTACTATTTTAAAATCCTCAGCAAGTCACAAGCTGCTTGTTAGCTAGAGGAGACAGTGTTTGCAGGCTACAGCAAGGGGATGCCGGGCATAGCTGCTTCTGGAGGGCCTGCTGCCTCCGACTGCCTGCAGGCCCACCCATCTGCTCTATCAGCCTCCACAGTGAGGCAAGAGGAGGAGGGAGGAGAAGGGGAGGCTCCACCTGTTGCCTGATGAATTCCTAAAGCTGGAGTGGGGGATAAAAATCAGAAACTTAGAGGAAGGACAGTAAATAGTTCTTACCAGCTCATCAACCTCCGTGTCATCCATGGGTGGTGCCTTCAGCTGAGACTTCCTGGTAGGATGTGGATTCTTACCTGGCCGCCGGCCTGGCCTCACTACAGCAGGGATAACACCCTGCTTGCCCCGGACAGTCTTCCGAGGTCTCACTAAAATAAAAAAATACAATTTAGAGCAGAAAAACTGAGAATGAAAAGAGTACACATCCAGAGCCCAGGGAGATCATCTATGTGAGCAAAGCAGTAGCTTCCTCTGCTGCTGTGATGCCCTAACAGGACACTTTGAAGACAGTGGGAGGAGATGAAGAATGGATACATTTCACCAACTGCCAGAGACCTTCTAAGAGTCTCTTCAGAAGTTCCTTCAGCACATTAGTCCTCCTTCTCTACCCTGTTCAGTTACCCCCAAGAATGAGGCCCTTGAAGGAGTCAACTGTAAACTGACTCACTCAGGAGGAGAGGTCATTTGTTAATAGTTCTGCCTGGAATTCCTACAGCCAAAGCTCAGCCGGAGTGTATGCATGTATGTACATGTGAGATGGAGTTTGACTGTAGAACAGATCCTGTTTAATAATTCCCAGACTTATCCTACAATCACCATCACAATCTTTTCCAAGAAAAGCTGATTTATGTGAAGTACTTCCTAACTGCATCCAATTTCAGGGTAGTCCCCAGTCTGCTTTCTTGCATTTCTGAAAACCATAGACAGCA
Organism: Manis javanica; assembly: GCF_040802235.1. Lineage (NCBI taxonomy): Eukaryota > Metazoa > Chordata > Mammalia > Pholidota > Manidae > Manis > Manis javanica. The sequence goes on along the minus strand of NC_133165.1, from coordinate 36,376,111 downwards.
GGCCAGGTCACATCCCTAAGAGCCGTGCCCCAGATCCCCAGAGAATAAAGAACTCAAAGGCCCAAGACCACTTGGGTCACAGGTTTGCAGCAGATGCTCAATATCAGGCAAACCAGCCCTCCTCAGCATGTCCTGAGAATGCAATGCTCCTCAAGGATTAGCTCAAGACTTCTCCACTAAATGTATTTTCCCAGGAAAGTGGGGAGCTGACATTTGGAGACAGATGGGAGTATACAGAGGCAATGATACAAAGAATCAACAAACAATGTTCTGTATTCTACCTGTGGACCATGATAACCCTTGATTATTTTAGGGTCTCTACGCTCAAGACCAGGCCTGAAAGAAAGTAAGAAGCAGGTGCCAAGGATGCATAACAGTCACCAAACCAGGGCCTTGAGTTGCACTAGGAAATCATATCTTTGTTGGCCTACAAGACAGAGTAAAACAAAGGGCTCTGAGGTGCCAAATACTTCCTAGATCCTTTTGGCAAGCAAGGCCCTAGAAACCTGTAGAGGGAACAATTCCTGGGAAAGAAAGCAATCATGTGGAAGTAGAAAGCAACCACTCCTTTCAAAACAAAATTAATACATTGTTATATCCAGAATCTGTCCCCAGAGAACCATGCATCCAAATCACAGTAGTCTCCAGCCAGGAGACAATCATCTCTTCGTAATGCAGGGCTAATGGACTCCTTTCTCCTTAACCTGGATACCTGGCATATCATGCCCAGTGAACAAACAAAAGGAGCTCTATAGGACTGAGAGAAAGTAAGGTGTCCAATGTTAAAATCCCACAGGCCTGGGGAAGATAGGAGCAGGTTCAAAAACCCAAAACCCCCAGGTTTTGGCAGCACCAATGCAGGAAGAGACTGGTCAGCTGAGCATCTCTCCCTTAAGTCCGAGGGCTACAATCTTGGGAATTGTACCATCTTCAATAGTTCATCAAAATCTTGATCTGTGGTCCCCTTTGTACTAATCTACACAGGGTATATTTTCAAAAAGGGAGGCTGTTTAAAAGGCTAGGCTGTGGGACTTTAGGTTTAACTATGAAAGTGACTCAGGAAAAATGAACAGGATAGAGTAAGGGTCAGGGAGGTTGGGCAAATGGTGAGGCTTTTCTCCCCCTACTGGCATCTAGCGAGAAGCAGGTCTGAACCTTCCTAACAACTACACCAACGCCATGAAAAAACAAATCTCTTCTCAAACTAGCAAATCTATAGCCCTGCAGACTACAGGGAAGAGAAAAATCGCTGTAACCAAAGACAACAATAACTTCTCTGTAAGTGGCAATGCTCCAGAGGCCAAAAGGATGGCAGTGGGCCTGGACCTTCATTACCCACTCTCCCCATGCACTGAGGGCCTCAGAGCCACCGCACTTGTCATAAACTAACTCAGGGCCTGGCATTCCACTATATCGTGGACTGAGTGGACCTGCTGTTGAAGTGATACTCTTGAGACCCAGCCACCCAACGTCCTACTAGGAAGGTGGTTAGATACCATTTTGAAGCCCTATTCAAAACCATAGCAGCAGTCACCTCATGACACAACATGTGAGAAAAGGAAGAGGGCACGATGGCAACACTGGGTATCCAGTGCTCCCGCAGCTTTTCCAAGTCAGTCTGGAAGGCTGTGAGATTAATCATGAAGGCAAATTGAACACTTACATCGCAAACCAGCCACCTCATAATCTTCTTCCTCCTCTTCCTCCTCGTCTTCCTCTTCGTCAGTCTCATCATCTTCACTGTCCTCAGAGGCAGACTCTTCAGTATAATTCCTGTGGAGGGAAAAGTTATGTAGAAAACATGGTTCTAGGCCACATAGGTCCTAAGAAAGGATGAAGTCCCGCATGAATCCCAGGAGCTTTTTCATTTTCACAGACTACACAGATATGACGACCAGGGGAGGAAACCTGAATTTAGGCCAAGACACAGGAAACAGAATGAAAATCTAAGCTTCAATAGAATGCCCCCTCCACCAGGGGCCAAATGCTCTGGATAAGACACAAATGGCAACAGAAATCAACACCAAAATATAAGCCCACCCATCCCCACATAAACAATACAGAACTCTATATACCTTTTGTCTCACGAAAACAGCCAGATAATGTAACATTTCAGGTATAAAAGGCTGCCCCCAACTCTGGGGTGAACAGAAAGAATAAACCCAGACAGGTGTTACTCCACCTTGATGGCCCCCTTCCAGGAACTGAAACAGCTTGCAGATGACCACGACATCAAAGCAGTGGTAATCCCAGCTCACAACAGCTGGTCCAGAGCCCTACCATTTCAGAGTAGCATGCCTCACTCATCTCTCTGTGTAGCTGGAATGGAGCGAGAAATAACTGAGTAGTACTGTTAGGTGGGGTCAGGATCAAACAGCTCTACCCTTTCACAGACAGACCAGTCTAGAGTAAGCTGCTCTTCTTTAACTTCACATTTCAGCATGGAGAATAACTGTATTAACTTGGCAAATATCAACATCTCCTCTTTACAAGGCCCTATGTCTGGCATAATTGGGATTCAGGTGACACCTCTATTCTCAGGGCACTGACAATCTCATGGGAAGGCAGTCTGTATAGACCAACCATAAAAGCAAAATGCACCAAAATACTGTTTCAGAGATCAAACACTTAGATGGAACACAGAGGAGGAACAATTAATCCTAAAGATGTAAGGATATTTCAGAAAAGTCAAACTTTAGGCATCTGGCCCAGGTTGGGGTTCTGGAGAGGGAATATTCCTGGGGGAGGGAAGCACAGGAGGCAGGGCCGCACAATGAACTCTGTCTCAGTGCTGAGCACACAGACCTGGGACTAGGGCCCATAAAAACACAGGCTGGTGTTGGACATCAAGAGGCTCAGAAGTTATACAAAGGAGCCTGGATTTTACTCTAGGGGCACTGGAAAGATTCAAGTTTTTTTAGGAGGATAGTGACATAAGCAGATCTTGCTTTATGTAAACCATTCTGGTACTGCTATGAAAGCTGGATGGATAACAGAAGGAAGCTATGAGGGAAAGAGTGGAGAAGTCACTGAAGGAGCCCAGAGGTACAATGCAGGAGGGCAGATGAGAGCAGGCACCAAGCGGACGGGTCAGCAAGACACGGATTCCTAGGACATCTGGATGCTGAGTTGATAACATCTGGCAAAGGAATGAATGTGTACGATGAGGGAGAGGCAGATTCCCAAGTTGACACTTGGTATAGTAATAATCAGGAAAACAACAGGTTGGGTGAGGAAGGTACTGAGTTGCAGGGTTTTTAGCAGTGGGTGGTTGCAGAAGCAATCACAAATGAAGAATGGGCAAAGTGGAAGCAAAAGGCAGACAGACATACTGGTGTTTGAGAAGAAGGTATGATCAGGAAGATACAGACTACAGCTGGTGGTGAGAACCAGCAATGTCAACATGAAGTTAAAATGAAACCAGGCCCTGTGCGCTCCAGTGTAACGCCTTAAATGATGACGATCAGAACCCAAAAGACAAACTTAAAGCTCCTTAGAATAATTCAGTTTGAATAACTGAAGCTTAATTATAACAGCTATTTATTCATTTATTTGTCTTTAAAAGAAGAAATTCTCACCTGCCACGGGAGTTGCGCCTGGCAGTAGCAGGCTGGCAGGCTGGGCACTGCCACTCACCATCTGGTACTTCGTAGAGGGCTGGCCTCAGACAAAACAGGTGGAAGGCTTTATTACACTCGTCACACAAGATCAGCTTGTCATCCTCACCTGCAAGGAGATAAGCCTGGATAATAGCATTGCTGGGAGCATGGAAACAGTCAATGAATTCTACCATGAAGAACATTCTAGTGTAGTGCTGCCCCGCCTTTTTTTTTTTTTAATGCAGTCACTGTCTGAAAAGAAATGTAGCATAAACTAGACTATAGGTAATTTAGGTCTCAAGTCTTCTGACTTATATCCCCAAATCTACCCAGGCCTAGGAGAAGAAAGTTGACATTTACTAAGAGGCAGCAAGAATGAAGTGAAGGCAGGAAATGCTGCTGCTCCTCTTCCACTAAGAAATGAATCCCCCATGAAGTATTATATTTTCTGCCCCTCCTCCCCCTCACCTCTCCCAAAAGCTTTGCAACTTGTATCTGATATGGTCTCTTAAACCATTGGGTTTCCCAACATTTGAAAATACACTAAACTAACTTAACAGAAGGACAGTCATTTCCCCTCTTCAACCTTCACTCTAAATCAGTTTTTAGAGCAACTGAATGATTTTAATTTTACATGGGTCTTTCCATCCTTGGTAATTAAATCCTAACCTAATTCACAAAATAGATTTAGACACTGAGTAGTCAACCACTGGGGTTGCTTTAAGCCCTGAAGTTCCTTTTACACCCATGGTCTCTGAAAGCTCTAGCACTGAACAGGAACAATTCAAATGCCTTGCTCTGTAGGACTTAGCATTGTAAAGCCTCAAACCCGAGTATTCCTCACAATGTACAAATACCGCCCTCTTCTGGTAGTACCCATCTTACTTCATGGGTGACTAAAATTCAGATAAGAGAAAATTTAGGTTAACTCATTTAAAGATTGGAGAAATAAATTGCTTTTGTTTTGTACTCAAACTTGAACAATGGGTCTGTTTTGACTTGCTGGCACATGATTTCAAAGACAGCATTTTGTAGACCTCCAAGAGGAGGTAAAATCTGTCCCACATTTCAAAGCTGTGTACACAGAATTCTTTAGATGAGAAAGAGCTTGGGAATGGAGGTCCAAGTCCCTAACACACTCAGATGAGCAACTCTGATCTAAATATACCTTTCTTTCGACAAACTTTGCATCTAGCATTTTCTGCTGACATATCCCACTTGATACAGGCATCGAGCATCCCGAGTAGAACATGCATTCTAGAAAAAGTCTGAGCCTCACGGATTGCTGTCTTCCATTTTTCCAGAGCAGATGCAACCTAAACAGAGAACCAACCAGGCCAGCATTACTATAGTGACTTCAAAGACATTAAATGTGGATTTCTTACACAATACTGACAGAGAGTACACACTCAGAGAAGGGGCTAGGGCTAGGTAAAGACACGAGACAATTAGGAGTACATTTACCTCCTTCTTACAGAAGAAATTAAAAGCTCTGAAAGTGAAAAAAACTTGCCAAAGGTCACACAAAAATTAAGAGCAGAGAGTGACTAGAAATAGGTCTCTTCTGGTGAACTCCATTTAGATTCAGTATCATTTAAAAGCAGCAACACCTGTATTGTGTAAATGCTAGTATGCAGTATCATGTAGCTAATAAACTTAAACAAGATATGAGTTTCTGCACTAATATGGGCACAATCCCATATTCAGAGCCTAGAAATAGTAATATTTATAAACCATATATAACCCTTAAAAGTATTAATTATTGATATGAAATATCCCCCTTGATTTTATCACCAACTTCTAACCTAAGTGAAAAATATTAAGACCCAGGGGTTAGCCTGACTTCCTTCTGGGCTGTTACTCTCAGCATAACATGTATGCCTCCTCCTCCCATCATCAGAAAATGCAAATTAATTCAGAATTAGCCAAGCAAAACAGGATGGGGGAAAATGTAATTAGGAACTTAAATGGTAAGTACAACCTTCTCTCTTATAAAATATAAAATCTAAGGAGGAACTGCCACTGTAGGATAATTCCTTTATTTGTAATACTATTTTATTAGTCAAAAGGTGACACTTTCAAAGCACTTCTTGCCTAAATCAGGTGGGCATCCACATAAACAAATAACAATATGGGGTTATCATTCTCAGATAGGAAATACAACAGATATAGGCAATAAACAAGAAGCTGAGAGACTAGGCCATGTTACTATTGTTTTCCTTGTGGAGGTCACCCTGTTTGCTTTGGTCCTCAGGGAAGGGAACTGGAATTAGCAATGCCTGCTACTTTTACACCTCGAGGAGCTCTGGTTAATAGCACCACTACTGCAATTCACTGCCCTGCCCTAAGGCCAGTTATCCTGGAAGTCCACAGGCTTTAAAATACAGCTGCTAAGGGGCATAGCTGAGCTGCTTCTGAAGCTGTGAGGTGAGGGTGAGGGAAGGGAACAAAGGCTGTCCTTTCTCTTTCCTATAGAACTAAAGAACCACAGAGAGCCTTGGGTATATAAATTTATAAATAACAAAGATACATAATATAAACATACCAACAAAATATATTTAAGAAGCTGCTAAAGTTCCAGTGGAAACTGACTCATTCCACTCCAGACTCCACTGCAGGTACCTCAGCATCTGCCATGGAATCACAGGACACTTTGCAGCCTTCCCTCTTCAGAGCCCCTCTATAAATGTGGGGCCCACATCACAAAGGCCTCCCTGGTCTTCGCCCCTCATGTCACAGAGGGCTGATGCATGGTACTACAGATTCTCTTATTGCAACAACCCAAATCTCTTCAATGGAATATAAATTTAAGAATTTAGGTTCAGTTCTTAAAAACAAGAGTGCTATTGAAGACAGGCAGGGAAAGGCTAAAGCAGGCTTTGCTGTCCTCTAGTGGACAATCAGTTATACACAATCAAGAAAAATCAGCATGAACAGTATTGCTTTTTTACTTATTTCCTAAGTTTTAAAATTTGAACACTCAACAGCTCATTAGAATAAAAAAAACTGGAAGAGATCTTGGGAATAAGCTTATTTAACCTCATTTTTAAAAGAGATTTGAGGTAGAACTTACATATCAGTAAGTTCACCTTATAAAGTACAGTTAATGCTTTTCATGTATTTACAGAGTTGTACATTACAATAATCATAATTTTATAACATTTCCATCATCCCCAAAATAAACCTATACTCATTGGCAGTCATTTCCCATTCCCTCCCCTAACCCACCACACTTCCCCAGCCCTAGGCAACTAACTACTTCTCTACTTTTGGTCTATAAATTTGTCTACTCTGGACATTTCATGTAACATGTGACCTTTTGCAACTGGCTTCTTTTCTTGGTTTTCTAGGTTCATACACATTACAGCATGTAATGGTACTTCATTTCATTTTAATTCCCAAAAAATATCCATTGTACAGGTATATTACATTTTGTTTATTCATCAGTTGACAGACATTTGGGTTGTTTCCACAATGGGGGCTATTCTAAATAATACTGCCAATGAACATTTGTGCATGTTTGCATAAAGTTCATTGACAGAAAGTGTGTCAGGGAAACAAGAGTGTGTCCGGAATCTCATTGCAACTTAGGGCCAGATCTCCAAATCCCAATCCAAAACTCTTGGCATTACACACACTAGAAAAGCATTCGTATCCTGTTAAACCTACTGAGTTATCCATCTAGACTAGCCTAGACTTCAACTACCCTGTAATCTGGGGGACAAAAAAATATTAGACACTGAAGATTTGAAAGAACATCCTAGTCTCCCACTGCACAAAATTTCAAACAGTCCAACACATTAAAAAAATAAAAATAAAAACAACACATCATCATATTCAAGACACTGTTTGTAAAAACAGATGAACAGAGACAAGAAGTTTTGTCATTCAACACTGGCAGCACCCAGTAAATACTCTCTCTCACAGAGCTGCTAGGGGACTAGACACATGATCCTGACAGGAAACTACAATTCTCTAGCACGTTTAAATAAAGTCTGTCCCTAGTAAGAAGTGGGTATAACAGAATCAAGGGGAAGCCAGCTTATATGCAAGTCACCACTAATCCTTTTACTTAACAGTAAAAAGGATGTGGTATGAAATGTCTTATCTTGTCAAGGACAGAATGAGGCTTCAGACTATATTCTTTCACAAAAGAACATTTAAAATGCAAAAAGAGATAATCATGTTGTCAGGAAAAAGACATCCAAAGTAAACAGAGCACCAACAGAAACCAGGATGCCAAATTATAGATCTTTCCCATTTAGTCCAAGAAAATAAGCATTAAATATTTGAAATCATCAACTATTACAAAAAGGTACTTGAGAGATAATCTATTTTTATAAATAAGGAAGCCAAAGCCCAGATTATACACTGATATTAGCTCATGCAAAAACCTAGTGCCAGCTGAAAAAACCCTGACCCGTAAGTGGAAACCTTCAAAGCAAAGGAGCAAAGGACAGTGGAAAATTTCAGGGCTGTGGCAAAGCTGACCTTTGGTTGGAAACTGCAGGGCATAATGCCATTTTAATGGAGAACATTGTTGAACTACTTAGTAGGCAACTAATTGATTTTCCAAGAAACTCTCCCATGCTTTCCACTTGTGTAGTGTGTATCTGGGCCCTGAGGTTAAACCTTCAAAGTGCTCATATTTTCCTTCTCCATCAAGTCTCACATGACAAGCTAAAAAGAGGTTACTTCACCATGGGTCTGAGTACTAAAAAACACTTAAATGAGAATTCTACAGCTACTAGTTCCCAGCAAGAAAACACTTCCAGTAAAGAAATGGCAAGGAAACATCATGTCAACAAAGAGACTTTTCTGTATCGAACTGAGTTAAAAACAAAACCCATGGAGTACTCAGCACAGCTAAAAATTACGCATAATGAGAAAAGATTCAGCAAAGCAGACTATTAACTAATGTCTTAGACGTCATCTAGAAGCACCTGGGTGCTATATAGCCATTTCAAAGTAACAGAGATGAAGGTGAGAAGTAAATCTCATTAAGATAATGACCTGTGTGAAGTCTCTAAGTTTACCCAAAATCATCTTCTTTGTATAACATATCAGCGTGGCCTCAGGAAGAAACTTAGGTGGAACATGACAACTGTGTACATATCTAAGGAGCTTTAAGAGAGTGTGGAGAAGCTGGAGTTCCTATGGCCAGGATCCTCACTGAACTTAAACCACCTGATGATGTAACTGGCCTGTTGCTGGACTATAGTTTCCACACCTTTAAGCAATAGGCTATTTTATTGCACTATACAGAGAGCTCAGCCCAGTGCTCTGAGGCAGAGGCAGAGATGCTAGTGCTCAACCTACTGCCAGGAGAACAAGCTGGGTAATAAACCCTTTCATCCCAAAGAACGTTTTGCTGTCACTTTCTTTGGTCACATTGAATCCATAGCGAACTTGCCCAGGGCTGAAACCCACTGGCAAGACAATTGGCGAAAGTCAGCAGGGTTCATTGCTGACCAAGGAAAAAGACAGGCTGCCCTTATGGGAGGGGTGTTTAAGTGGGCTGCCCTGTGAATGGGGAGGCAGTGAACTGTCCTCCAATGGGTATGTGGTCTGAGGTGGCTTGCATACTAGAGGACTGGGCCCCACCCCAGAACTGGAGGCAAGTGGAGGTGACACCTGAGGCTGTAGGGTTGGCCCTTGGTATATAGTAAGTAGGTCTTTTGAGAAACAGAGTGCTCGTGAGGCAGCAGGGACTGTGGGTTGGCTGCTTCTCACAGTATTAAAAAGGTCTACAGAAGAGACTCAAGAAATGGCGGCACGAGAATGCAAGCTGCAAACTTCTGTGGATTCCCTAAAGAAGGAAATGGCATTGATGCAAGAGGAGGCAGCATGAGAACACCATCAGCAAGGTGCCATTGGAGAGGTAAACAATTCCTTACAGAATGAGATGCAGTGCTGCCAGGTGTTCTGGAGGAAGAGGCCATCAAGGAAAAAGATGAACTCCTGAGGGAAGCACAGGTGGAGGTGGCACGAGAACATCAGCTGCGCAACATTGAGGTGAAGGTAAGAGAGCTTCTGAAGACTGAGCTAGCATTGCTGCAAGGCACTGTAGAAAAGGTAAAGGTTGTAGAAGAGGAGGCACTTGGGGGAGGGGAGAGAAAGGTGCCATCAGCCCCAGAAATGGAGGAGCTGGGGAAGGATGAAGGGGTGGTGCTAGAGGCACCAGCACCTCCTGTATTGTAAGCACGCCTAGTGGTTGTAAAGAAAATAAAGACCCAGCAGCTGAAAGTTCCCCAAGGAGCGGAGCAGCCCCCTCCCCAGGTTGTGGAGCACTCTATGCTCCGCCCCTATACTCAGGCTGAGCTGGTGGATTTGGGCTCCTGGTTTAGGCAGAAGCCCTTGGGAGTCAGTAGCAGCTTGGCTCCTGCATCTGTGGGACTTAGGGGTGGATGGAATTGTTCTGCCGGCATCAGAGATGGGAAAGCTGTCTTCCCTGACAGTGCAGCCCGCCTTGAGGCAGTGATCACAAAATGAACATCAGACCTGAGAGAGTCACTCCCTCTTCAATTGGCTTATGGCTGCACTTCGTACTGTGTGGCCCAATCCGGGTGATCTCCCATCCTCTCCTGCTAGATGGCAGATGTATGCTGAGCTCCAAGAGGTGTTACAAGAGCTAGGCATAAGAAATGCCATCGATAGTCCAGAGAATTATGTCCCAGATGAAGAAATTTTCACTACTGGAATGAGAAATATGGTACTTAAAACAGCTCCTACATCGCTCTTTGGGTCTCTAGTGGCCATTCTTTCGCCTCACTTAGGACATCCCATAAGTGAGATGACACATGCAGTAGCAGACTTAGGAGAGGATGAAGCAATGAGAACCTAGAAATAAATAAGATCTGTTACTCATAAAAAGAATTTACAGGACAGGGGCCCATGAAGGTTACGAGGACCCAGATGTTGGTTGATTTCATATGGGCAGAAGCAGATGGAAGGAAATTAGATGGGAAGTCAAATAGGATCTTACTTGAGCCCACACAGGAAGGGGACTGGAGAACATGGTTTGACTGAGGAAAAGGTTAAGGTATCTGCCCTGAGGGACCAGGGGGGGACCGGAGGCCACATGTTGAAATAGCTATCCATTGGTCCCCAGTGAACATACAATGTGTCCTGGCTCTGGTGGACACTGGGGCTGAATGTTCACTGATTCATGGTAACCCTGAGCGGTTCCCCGGGACCCCCACTATCATAGATGGATATGGGGGTAAGGCTGAGTGGAAAAAGCCCAAATCCCTTTGGAGGTAGAGCATCTACCCCCAAAAGAGTATATTGTGTATCTATCTCCTATCTCTGAGTATATTTTAGGGATTGATACCTGCAGGAGGGTCTATGGCTGCAGACCACTGCAGGTGAGTTAAGACAGAGAGTATGTATGGTGAAGGCAGTTCTGAGGGGACATGCTAGGCACCCACCCATAGCTTTCCCTGTGCCTCAGGGGGTGACTACTACCAAACAATATAAATTGCCTGGAGGGCATAAAGAGATTGGAGAAACACTCCAGGAGCTGGAAAAGCTGGGTATTATAAAGCCCCATAGTCCTTTCAATATCCCAGTGTCTCCAGTAAAAAAGCCAGATGACTCCTAGCGTATGACTGTGGATTACAGAGAACTGAATAAAGTCATACCCCCTATGCATGCTGCTGTCCCCTCTATTGCAGGCTTGATGGATACCCTCAGCCATGAACTAGGAACATACCATTATATGATAGATCTTGCTAATGCCTTCTTTTCCACTGACATTGAGCAGGAAAGTTCAGGAACAGTTTGCCTTCACAGGGGAAGGACAGCAATGGACTTTCACCATCCTTCCACAGGGATACCTCCACAGCCCCACCATCTGTCATGGACTTGTAGCCTGACTTGGCTACAGGGGAGAAACTGCCAACAGTGCAGCTATACCATTATATTGATGATGTCATGTTCACGTCCAATTCTCTTTCAGATCTAGAAGGTGCAGCACCTAGACTGCTGCTACATTTACAGGAGAAAGGATGGGCTGTGAACAGCACCAAGGTTCAGGGAACTGGTTTGTCTGCCAAATTCGTGGGGGTCATCTGGTTGGGTAAGACCAAAGTTATACCAGAAGCAGTTATAGATAAAGTCCAGGCCTTTCCTACCCCTACAACTGTAGCATTCTGGGTCTTCTAGGCTACTGGAGAGTGTATCCCGCACTTGGCACAAATTCTGAAGTCCTTATACTGGTTGCTACGAAAGGGCATCAGGTGAGACTGGGATGAGACATGTGCATCTGCCTTCACTACAGCAAAACAGGCAGTCATGGCTGCGCAAGCCGTGAGTGTGATAGACCCATCAAGGCCCCGTGAGCTGGATGTTCATGTGACTGAAAACGGTTATGGCCGGGGGTCTCTGGCAGTGGCTTGAATGAACTCACCAACCTGCTGGATTCTGTTCACAACTCTGGAAAGGGGCAGAGGTTCAATACACTTTGATATAAAAACAACTGACTGCCCTGTATCATGCCTTGCTGGCTACAGAACCCATCACTGGAATGGCCCCAATAAAGGTAATAACCACCTATCCCATCTTGGGGTGGGTAAGAGACTGGACCCAAAAGCCAAGGAGTGGTGTGGCACAAACACCTACACTAGCCAAGTGGGTGCTTACCTACAGCAGTGTAGTGCCCTCTCTAGTAGCCCCTTGAGTGAAGAACTCCAAGACTTATTGGGGCTTGTGATATATACTAGTGAAAGGCAGGAAGAACTTGCTTTTGAAACATTAGTAGAAGAGAGTCCCTATCGGGAGGGAAGAGTCCCTATACGTGAAGATGCATGGTACATAGATGGCTTCAGCTGTGGGCAGCCCCCAAAATGGAGGGCCATAGCTTTCCATCCTAAGACTGAGACAATATGGATGGAAAATGTTGAGGGGAAGAGCAGCCAACAGGCAGAGTTGCGGGCTGTGTGGCTTGTGATCAGCCAGGAGCTCTCCCCTATAGTTGTCTGCACTCACAGCGGGGCTGTCTATTGGGGCTTGATCCTGTGGCTACCAACCTGGTACCATGCCAACTGGCTGGATGGTCACTGACCCCTTTGGGAGCAAGAACTGTGGCAAGCCTTATGGGCCTGTGGTCAGACTAAAATAATTACAGTATACCACGTGACAGGTCATTTGCCACTGGCATCCCCAGGAAATAATGAAGCAGATAAATTGGCCCAGATACGTTGGTTTGAAGGAAAGCCTGTCTTTGATGGAGCCTAATGGTTACATCAGCATTTGTTGCATGCGGGCAAAAGACAATGTGGGCTGTAGTCCGTCGGTGGGATTTGCCTTTGACCTTTGAAGAAGTTAGCAGAGCCCGGCAGGAGTGTGTCATGTGCTCCAAAAGGGACTTACACTGAGTTCCACAGCAACACAGGACAATAGCTAAGGGACCTATACCCCTTGTCAGGTGGCACATAGACTATATTGGGCCTCTACCTGTGTCAGAAGGATATCGGTATGCAATGACTTGTGTGAACACAGCTACTGGACTTCTGGTTGTTTTTCCTACTTGTTGTGCAGACAAGCAGACAACCGAGAGAAGCCTGGAGCATCTCTGCTATCTATGGCTGACCACAGGTAATTGAGAGTGATCAGGGCACCCATTTTACTGGACATATACTGCAAGAATTGGTGCGACAGCTGGGAATCAAATTGAAGTTTCACGTGCCATACAATCTTACTGCAGCAGGCATGACAGAGAGGCACAATGGCTTGTTAAAATCCAGACTAAAGTCAGATACGAATAGTCTGCGGGGATGGTCAGTCTGCTTATGGACTGTGCTACAGTGTTTGAACGAGAGACCCCAAAAGGGAGCCCTAAGCCCTGTAGACATGTTAACACATATGGCTGCCTACCCTATACAACTGCAAGTACAAAGCAAGGAAGAATCACTGAAGCTGAGGTTTGGCCACCAGAATAACATCTTGCTGCCAGCACCAACTGCACTGAACCTCCGAGACTCCATTGAGTGGACGTGGCCTCGGACCTTTCGACACATGGACCAACGATGGCTGGCTCTCCTGGCACCTTGGGCAGAAGGCCTGGAAGCTGGCCTCCTGTGCATCCCTGGAATAACAGCAGAGTGGCCACCAAAGGTCAGAGAAGTATATCCTGAACGACCAGAAGGTAGGAGCATCTTACCGGGGAGTTCCGTTTTATCATTACAGCCAGTGCATGCACCTCCAGTAGCACTATATATAGACCCTTCAGTAACCCCCACGGAGAAAGGAGTAAAACTATGGTACACTAGACCTGGAAGGGACCCCCTTCCTGCTACAGTACTAGCACAGGACCACTCTCTTGCATGTATCCTACCAGATGGACAAGATCTGCCTATGTTGGTATCATTAAAACATGTGTCTTATCACCCCTAAAGTCTTTGTGGTTGGGAACTTCCTCTGGCTTGAGGATTATTATAATTTTTGTTACCTGTATCAAAATCTTGTTCTATCTTAATTTTTGTTATTATCTCTAAGTTGTTGTTATCCTCTATTGCTATTGTGGATTCTGGATACAGTGCTTCAGCTTTCTCGCACAGGGACGATTGTGGAAGACTGAAAGTGTGTAGATTGTAAGGTGAGAATCCTGGAGGGGTGGAGTGTGGGGAAGTTGGGGTCCCTATGGTCAGGATCCTCACTGAACTTAAACCACTTGATGATGTAACTGGCCTATTGCTGGGCTGCCGCTTCCAAACTTTTAGGCAATGAGTTATTGCACTACATAGAGAGCTCGACCCAGTGCTCTGGGCAGAGGCATAAACACTAGTGCTTGACATACCACTGGGAGAACAAGCCAGGCAATAAATCCTTTCACACCAGAAAACGTTTTGCTGTCACTTTCTTTGGTCACAGTGAATCCATAGCGAATTGCCTGGGGCTGAAACCCATTGGCAAGACAGAGAGTAACCTTGTTCTTTGTAAACTCAGAGGGAAAAACAAGGACTAGCTGTCAGTGACAATGCCATTTTTCAGTTCAAGTTAACAAAGTCCATGACCTTTCCATGAGCTGATTAATTCTACTTACTCTTCAAAACCCAGCTGGTAAGTTCTCTCCTTGGGAAAGTTTTCTCTAATTTGCACTAGGCATCCCTCAGAGGTAGGGTGAGCACTGCTTTTTCTCATAAGTACTTGTCACACTACCATAACCATCTCTGACACTCAACTGTGCTCCTTGAAAGCAAAGACTTCTGGCTTCTACTCATCACTGTAACCTCCAGACTCACCCCAATGACTGGCACAGGCAAGCCTTTACCAGATGTTTATGAAAGGCACTAAAGAAGGGAGGGAGAGAAAGAAATCAAAAGTAGGGGAAACTAGGGGCAGATCCAAGATGGCTGTGTGAGTAGAGCAAAGGAAATCTCCTCCCAAAACCATATGTATTTTTGAAAATACAACAAACACAACTATTCCTACAAGAGAGACCAGAAGACACAGGACAACAGCCAGACTACATCTACACCTGCGAGAACCCAGCACCTCGCAAAGGGGGTAAGATACAAGCTGCGGCCCGGCAGGACCCGAGCGCCCCCACAACCCAGCACCCAGCGGGAGGAGAGGAGTTGGAACGGGGAGTGAGAGGGAGCCCAGGACTGCTAAATACCCAGCCCTAGCCATCCGCATGGAAAGCGCAGACACACAGTGCATGGTGTGCTGGATACTAGGGAAACAGGACAGTAAGACCTGTGAGCGGGTCCCCACAGCCGGCACCCCTGGGACAAAAGAAAAGCGAGTGCCCTTTGAAAATCTTAAAGGGACAGGGGCCTCACAGCTGGACAGAAGCGCCAGGGCGCAATCAGCCCAGTAGCTGGGAATCCCAGGGAACTCTGGGTGCCCCAATCCCCTGGGCGGTAGCACAACTTGGAGGCCCCTCACAGTGATAAACAGCCTCCTGCCCGTTCCCCCTCCAGCGTGACTCCGCCATAGCAGCAGCAGCCACGGCCACAGCAACTGGGCAGAGCTTCTTCCACAGTGGTGAGGCAAGAATCTGAGGCCTCGACTGCACGCAGCGGCCCAGCACAAGCTGCTAGGGGATGCTGTTCTCCCAGGAGAGGAAGGACACAAACCAGCAAGAAGGGATGTTCTCCCAGCAGAAACACACACCAGCTCCCCACAACTACCTCTATCGCCATGAAAAGGCAGAAGAATTTAGTCCAGTCCAAAATAGTCCAGACAGCCCCTGAGAAGGAGATAGACCTAACCAATAGCCCTGAAAAAGAATTCAAAATAAAGGTCATAACCATGCCGATAGATCTTCAGAGAAATATGCAAGAGCTAAGGGATGAAGTCCGGAAGGAGATTACAGAAATGAAACAATCTCTGGAAGGACTTAAGAGCAGACTTGATAGAGTGCAAGAGGCCATTAATGGACGAGAAACCACAGAACAGGAACACAGAGAAGCTGATGCAGAGAGATAAAAGGATCTCCAGGAATGAAACAATACTAAGAGAACTGTGTGACCAATCCAAAAGGAACAATATCCGCATTATAGGGGTACCAGAGGAAGAAGAGAGAGAAAAAGGGATAGAAAGTGTCTTTGAAGAAATAATTGCTGAGAACTTCCCCAAACTGGGGGAGGAAATAGTGCTCAGACTACGGAAGCACACAGAACTCCTGAGAGAAGGGACCCAAAGAGGACAACACCAAGACACATAATAACTAAAATGGCAACGATGAAGGACAAGGACAGAGTATTAAAGGCAGCCAGAGAGAGGAAAAAGGTCACCTACAAAGGAAAATCCATCAGGCTATCATCAGACTTCTCAACAGAAACCTTACAGGCCAGAAGAGAATGGCATGATATATTTAATGCAATGGAACAGAAGGGCCTCGAACCAAGGATACTGTAACCAGCACGATTATCATTTAAATATGAAGGAGGGATTAAACAATTCCCAGACAAGCAAAAGTTGAGGGAATTAGCCTCCCACAAACCACCTCTACAGGGTATTTTAGAGGGACTGCTCTAGATGGGAAAACTCCTAAAAAGAGCACACAACAAAACACCCAACATATGAAGAAGGGAGGAGGAGGAATAAGAAGGGAGAGAAATAAAGAATCATCAGACCATGTTTATAATAGCTCAGTAAGCGAGTTAAGTTATACAGTAAGATAGTAAAGAAGCTAACCTTGAACCTTTGGTAACCACAAACTTAAAGCCTGCAATGGCAATAAGTACATACCTTTCAATAATCACCCTAAATGTAAATGGACTGAATGCACCAATCAAAAGACACAGAGTAATAGACTGGATAAAAAAGCAAGACCCATCTCTATTCTGCTTACAAGAGACTCACCTCAAAACCAGACACGCACAGACTAAAAGTCAAGGGATGGAAAAAGATATCTCATGCAAACAACAGGGAGAAAAAAACAGGTGTTGCAGTACTAATATCAGACAAAACAGACTTCAAAACAAAGAAAGTAACAAGACATAAAAAAGGACATTGCATAATGATAAAGGGGTCAAAGAGGATATAACCATTATAAATATATATGCACCAACACAGGAGCACCAGCATATGTAAAACAAATACTAATAGAAGTAAAGGAGGAAACAGAATGCAATGCATTCATTCTAGGGAGACTTCAACACGCCACTCACTCCAAAGGACAGATCCACTGGACAGAAAATAAGTAAGGACACAGAGGCACTGAACAACACTAGAACAGATGGACCTAAAAGACATCTATAGAACTCTACATCCAAAAGCAACAGCATACACATTCTTCTCAAGTGCACATGGATCATTCTCCAGAATAGACCACATACTAGGTCACAAAAAGAGCCTCAGTAAATTCAAAAAGACTGAAATTCTACCAACCAACTTTTCAGACCACAGAGGTATAAAACTAGAAATAAATTGTACAAAGAAAGCAAAAAGGCCCACAAACACATGGAGGCTTAACAACATGTCCTAAATAATCAATGAATCAATGAACAAATTAAAATAGAGATCAAGCAATACATGGAAACAAATGACAACAACACAAAGCCCCAACTTCTGTGGGATGCAGCGAAAGCACTCTTAAGAGGAAAGTATATAGCAATCCAGGCATACTTAAAGAAGGAAGAACAATGCCAAATGAATAATCTAACATCACAATTATTGAAATTGTAAAAAGAACAAACGAGGCCTAAAGTCAGCAGAAGGAGGGACATAACAAAGATCAGAGAAGAAATAAATAAAATTGAGAAGAATAAAACAACAGAAAAAAATCAATGAAACCAAGAGCTGGTTCTCTGAGAAAATAAAATAGATAAGCCTCTAGCCAGACTTACTAAGAGAAAAAGAGAATCAACACACATCAACAGAATCAGAAACGAGAAAGGAAAAATCACGACGGACCCCACAGAAATACAAAGAATTATTAGAGAATACTATGAAAACCTATATGCTAATAAGCTGGAAAACCTAGAAGGAATGGAGGACTTCCTAGAAAAAGACAACCTTCCAAGACTGACCAAGGAAGAAACACAAAATTTAAACAAATGAATTACGAGCAAAGAATTGAAGCGGTAATCAAAAAACTACCCAAGAACAAAACCCCCCAGCCAGATGGATTTACCATGGAATTTTATCAGAAATACAGAGAAGATATAATACCCACTCTCCTTAAAGTTTTCCAAAAAAATAGAAGTGGAGGGAATACTCCCAAACTCATCCTATGAAGCCAACATCACCCTAATACCAAAACCAGGCAAAGACCCCACCAAAAAAGAAAATTACAGACCAATACCCCTGATGAACGTAGATGCAAAAATACTCAACAAAATATTAGCAAACCAAATTCAAAAATACATCAAAAGGATCATACACCATGACCAAGTGGGATTCATCCCAGGAATGCAAGGATGGTACATACAACATTCGAAAATCCATCATCATTCACCACATAAACAAAAAGGACAAAAACCACATGATCATCTCCATAGATGCTGAACAAGCATTTGACAAAATTCGACATCCATTCATGATAAAAACTCTCAACAAAATGAGTATAGAGGGCAAGTACCTCAACATAATAAAGGCCATATATGATAAACCCACAGCTAACATCATACAGAACAGCGAGAGGCTGAAACCTTTTCCTCTGAGCTCAGGAACAAGACAGGGATACCCACTCTCCCCACTGTTATTCAACATAGTACTGCAGGTCCAAGCCATGGCAATCAGACAAAACAAAGAAATACAAGGAATCCAGATTGGTAAAGAAGAAGTCAAACTGTCACTATTTGCAGATGACATGATATTCTACATAAAAAACCCTAAAGACTCCACACCAAAACTACTAGAACTAATATCGGAATTCAGCAAAATTGCAGGATACAAAATTAACACACAGAAATCTGTGGCTTTCCTATACACTAACAATGAACCAACAGAAACAGAAATCAGGAAAACAATTCCATTCACAATTGCAGCAAAAAGAATAAAATACCTAGGAACAAACCTAACCAAGGAAGTGAAAGACCTATACCCTGAAAACTGTAAGACACTCTTAAGAGTAATTAAAGAGGACACTAACAAATGGAAACTCACCCATGCTCTTGGCTATGAAGAACTAACATCGTCAAAATGGCCATCCTGCCCAAAGCAATATACAGATTTGATTCAATCCCTATCAAATCACCAACAGCATTCTTCAACAAACTGGAATAAACAGTTCAAAAATTCATATGGAAACACCAAAGACCCCGAATAGCCAAAGCCTGAGAAGAAAGAATAAAGTTGGGGGGATCTCACTCCCCAACTTCAAGCTCTGCGACAAAGCCACAGTAATCAAGATAGTTTGGTACTGGCACAAGAGCAGACCCACAGATCAGTGAAACAGAATAGACTCTAGACATTAACCCAAACATATGTGGCCAATTAATATACAATAAAGGAGCCATGGATATACAATGGGGAAATGACAGTCTCTTCAACAGATGGTGCTGGCAAAACTGGACAGCTACATGTAAGAGAATGCAAGTGGATCACTGTCTAACCCCATACACAAAAGTAAATTCGAAATGGATCAAAAACCTGAATGTAAGTCATGAAACCATAAAAGTCTTAGAAAAAAACAAAGGCAAAAATCTCTTGGACATAAACATGAGCGACTTCTTCATGAACATATCTCCCCAGGCAAGGGAAACAAAAGCAAAAATGAACAAGTGGGAATACATCAAGCTGAAAAGCTTCTGTATAGCAAAGGATACAATCAATAGAACAAAAAGGCATCCTACAGTATGGGAGAATATATTAATAAATGACAGATCCGATAAAGGCTTGACATCCAAAATATATAAAGAGCTCACGCACCTCAACAAACAAAAAGCAAATAACCCAATTAAAAAATGGGCAGAGCAGCTGAACAGACAGTTCTCCAAAGAAGAAATTCAGATGGCCAACAGACACCTGAAAAGATGCTCCACATCGCTAGTTATCAGAGAAATGCAAATTAAAACCACAATGAGATATCACCTCACACCAGTAAGGATCACCACCATTCAAAAGACAAAAAAAACCAAATGTTGGCAAGGTTGTCAAGAAAGGGAAACCCTCCTACACTGCTAGTGGGAATGTAAACTAGTTCAATCACTATGGAAAGCTGTATGGAGGTTCTTCAAAAAGCTGAAAATAGAAATAACATTTGACCCAGGAATTCCACTTTTAGGAATTTACCCTAAGAATGCAGCAGCCGAGTTTGAAAAAGACAGATGCACCCCTATGTTTACTGCAGCACTATTTACAATAGCCAAGAAATGGAAGCAACCTAAGTGTCCATCAGTAGATGAATGGATAAAGGAGATGTGGTACATACACACAATGGAATATTATTCAGCCATAAGAAGAAAACAAATCCTACATTTGCAACAACATGGATGGAGCTACAGGGTATTATGCTCAGTGAAATAAGCCAGGCAGAGAGAGACAAGTATCAAATGATTTCACTCTTATGTGGAGTATAAGAACAAAGAAAAACTGAAGGAACAAAAGAGCAGGAGAATCACAGAACCCAAGAATGGACTAACAGTTACCAAAGTGAAAGGGATTGGAGAGGATGGGAGGGAAGGGTGGGGAAAAAGAAAGGGGGTATTATGATTAGCATGTATAATGTGGGGGGGGGGCATGGGGAGGGCTGTGCAACACAGAGAAAAGAAGTACTGATTCTACAACATCTTACTATGCTGATGGACAGTGACTGTAATGGGGTTTGTGGGGGGAACCCTAGTAAATATAATGTTCTTCATGTAATTGCAGATTAATGATAAAAAAAAGTTGTGTAATGATGAAGAACAAAATGAATAAACACAGTGATCAAAAATTGAGAAAAGACTAATGTGGTAGAAGCCAAAGAAAGAATAGCCACATATTTGGCAAAAGTAGAAATATTCCAAAATGCCAATATTCTCATATATTGAAATTGTTATAAATGTAAAATGAGAATGATTGTTTGTATTTTTTAAAAAATTATAGTCACCCTAATAAGAAACAGAAAGGAAATATTAAAAATATATATAATGACCATGGCACAACCCTAGTAAATAAAGTGGTACTAGCTGAATGACCTTATAGGATAGGGATATAAGTAAAAATGTCTTGATGAAAAAGTTTATGGAACAAATAAAATATATCACAGCAAAAGAAAAAAGAAAAGTAGGGGAAAGTATTCCACTGGAAAAGGGCTAGGACTTCTCCCTTCCCTTAATGCAGTGTTTTCAAATTTTTTTCTTAATAAGTAATTTTAAACAGAAATCTGATGAACTAAACAGAAAAAATGGAGCTACTACTTACTCTAATAAGGAAAAAACAGAGACAACATGTTTATCCATAAGGAATTAAGATGTTCAAAAAACAGTGCATCTACCTACCACTTCAGCATTTTATTTCTTAAAAAATTAATAAATAAGGGAGAAATGTGGGATTCACATATAAATCAAGTATAAAAATCAAATGAATAATCATATCTGACTTGTTTATAGTTCATGATGCGTGATCAAAACCAAAAGTTTCTGTGATATGACTGCCGTTGCACTGTTCACCATGTAAGAACTTATTCACTATGTAAGAACTTGTTCACCATGTAAGAACTTGTTCGTTATGCTTCAGAAGATTGGAGACTGTTGAGAATTAGGCTTGGGGTTGATGAATGATTGTGCATTGAGTCCCCTATACAGAATTTTACTGTTGTTACCATTTGATCAATAAATATGAGAGATGCCCTCTCAAAAAAAAAACCAAAAAACAAAATAAACGTAGTACATGCAAGAGAATGAAACTGGATTGTGTAACCCCATACACAAAAGGAAACTCGAAATGGATCAAACCTGAATGTAAATCACGAAACTGTAAAACTCTTGGAATAAAACATAGGCAAAAATCTCCTGAATATAAATGAGCAACTTTTTCCCAAACGTATCTCCTCAGGCAAGGGAAACAAAAGCAAAAATGAACACATGGGACTACATCAAGCTAAAAAGCTTCTGTACAGCAAAGGACACCATTGGCAGAACAAAAAGGCACCCTACAGCATGAGATAATATATTTGTAAACAACATATCTGACACATGGTTAACATCCAAAATATATAAAGAACTCACATGCTTCAACACCCAAAAAGCAAATAACCCTATTAAAAAATGGGTGGAGGATATGAACAGATAATTCTCCAAATAAGAAATTCAGATGGCCAATAGTCATATGAAAAGATGCTCCACAGTGCTAATTATCAGGGAAATGCAAATTAAAACCACAACGAGAGATCATCTCACACCAGTTAGGATGGCCAACATAGAAAAGACTAGAAACAACAAATGCTGGTGAGGATGCGGAGAAAGGGGAACCGTCCTATACTGCTGGTGGGAATATAAACTAGTTCAACCAATGTGGAAAACAATATGGAGGGTCCTCAAAAAACTAAAGATAGAAATACCATTTGACCCAGGAATTCCACTCCTAGGAATTTACCCAAGGAAAACAACTTCTCAGATTAAAAAAGACAGATGCACCCCTATGTTTATTGCAGCACTATTTACAATAGCCAAGATATGGAAGCACCCTAAGTACCCATCAGTAGATGAATGGATAAAGATGTGATACATATATACAATGGAATACTATTCAGCTATAAGAAAGAAACAAATCCTACCATTTGCAACAACATGGATGGAGCTATAGGGTATTATGCTCAGTGAAATAAGTCAGACAGAGAAAGACAAATTCCAAATGACTTCTGTCATTTGGGGAGTAGAACAACAAAGTAAACTGAAGGAACAAAATAGCAGCCAACTCACAGACTCCAAGAAGGGACTAGTGGTTACCAAAGGGGAAGGGTGAGGGAGGGTGGTGGGGACGGAGGGAGGGAGAAGGGGATTGTGGGGTATCATGATTGGTGCACATGATGTGTGTGGGGTCATGGGGAAGACAATGTAGCTCAGAGAAGACAAATAGGGACTTTGTGGCATCTTACTACATTGAAGGAAAGTGACTGCAATGAGGTATGGAGGGAACTCGATAATAAGGGTGAATGTAATAACCACATTTTTTGAAACCTTCTTAAGAGTGTGTATCACTGATACCTTAATGAAAAAAAAAAAAAGAAACAAACATAGTGACATGAAGATCTATATGGACCGACAGGGAGAGGGGACAGATGCCCAAAATACTATGCTAATGAGTTAAAAACTGCAGAACATTATACAGAAGATTCCACTGTGCAAAATCCAACAAAGATATCTTTGTATGTATATAGAAAACACATCAAAGTATTAGAGTGATATCCCTGGGGAGTAAAACTAGGATGGGAATTGTCTCATATTTTACTTACTCTCACATTTGATTTTATTTACAGTGAGTATGCTACTTTTAAAATTAAAAAACCAGAAAACTGAATATCCACATGCAAAAAGTGAGGTTGGACCCTTACCTTACACTATCTACAAAATCTAACTAAAAATGGATCTCAAAGATACAAATGTAAAAGGTGAAACTATAAAACTTGAAGAACAAGGGAAAAGAGCTTTGTGACAATGAATTTGTCAGTGATTTCTTAGATACAACACCAAAAACAGAGGCAGCAAAAGAATGAAAAGGCAGCTTACAGAATAAGAGAATATATTTGCAAATCATATATCTGATAAAGGATTAACAGCCAGAACATATAAAAAACCCATACAACAAAAAATCAATTAAAAAATATCCAAAGTACTCAAATAAACATTTCCCTGAAAAAGACACATGTCCAATAAGCACATGAAAAGATGATCAATATCACAAATCATTACGTAAACCCATATCAAAACCACAAGATACCACTTCATACCCCCAGAATGTCTACTATCAAAGAAACAGAACAGGACAACTGTTGGCAAAGAAGTGGAGAAAACTGGAAACTTTGAGCACTGTGGGTGGGAATATAAAATGGTGCAGCTACTGTGGAAAAACGTTACAGCAGTTCCTCAAAAAATTAAACAGAATTACTATATGATCCAGCAATTCTATCTCTAGGTATGAACCCAGAATTTAAAGTAGGGACAAAAGCAGTTATGTGTACACTAATGTTCACAGCATTATTGGCTATGAGGGCCATCTGACTGAGACAACAGTCAGCCCAATGATCCCCAGAGTTGATTCAGCTGATCTGGCTGGCTAGCTGGGTGTCAGCATCTTCCCTCACGATGCCATGTGAGTCCCTCCCAAAGCTGCAAACTCAGTTGAAGAGGTTGGCCTCCTTGACAGAGGAAAACGGTTCTTCAGTTCCAAGGGTATGTGAGTAGCTGTGTTCCCCTGTCACAACCTCCAAACAAGCTCTCAATGTCCACAGCAGCATTATTCATAACAGCCAAAGAGTGGAAGTGGCCCAAGTGTCTGCTGACAGACGAATAAACAAAATGTGGTATATGAACACAGTGGAGCATTATTCAGTCTTAAAAAGGAAGGAAATTGTGGCCTGTGCTACAACGCAGATGAACACTGAAGGCACTGCGTTAAGTTAAATAAGCTGGTCATAAAAGGACAAATACTGTGTGATTCACTGCTATGAGGTAGAATAGTCAGTCATAGACACAGAAAGAAAATTGGGTTTGCCAGGGGTTAGGGGAGGGCAAAATGGGTAGGTTAGTGTTTAATGGACATAGTTTCAGTTTGAGGGGAAAGTACAGTAGTTCTGGAGACAAACGGTGAAGATAGTTGCAAAACAATGTGAATATAATTGATGACATAGAAGTGTACACATGAGATAGTTAAAACATTCATTATGTACATTTTACATTAAAAAAAAAACTGAAAACCATCAGTGCCTTAAAAAAAAAGACATTGATGGACAGTGACTAATGGGGTATGTGGGGGGTACTTGGTGAAGGAGGGAGTCTAGTAAACATAATGTTCATGTAATTGTAGATTAATGATACCAAAATAAAAAAATAAAAAAATAAAAGAATCAGCTCTGGTAATGGGGAAGGGGGCACTGTGACCCATTTATTCTGCCTTACAGGAAGGGCTGTGCTCCAGACCAATTTGAAAACCACAAAATTAAGTAAAAGTGATAAAAATGGAACACTAGCTCAGGGAACAGTGTTTACAGCAGCTAAAAAGCATAGGGTTACAGAGTATTTTAAAATTAGATCCCTCCTCTATACAAGTCATAAAACTTCCTCTTCATTAGCTAAATACCTTTGCTTCCTCTGCCATTTTTTTCTCTTCATCCACCTCTTCAGTCTTCACTGAATCTTCACTTTGGAGCTTTCTTCTCTTTTGCTTGGGAGCCATGAAGCCTTGGAGAAATTTCTTTATGACACTGGCTTGAAGGGCAATCACACACTCACCAAAATCCTTCAGTTTCACCAATGAGATCACCTACAGGAAATTATTTTAAAACTAGATTCCATGAAAGGCCAAAAGAAAGATAAAAGAAGACTATATTCTTGACTAATTTCAAATCAACCTAGACCCAAACAGGTCACATAATACTAATTTGCCAGGGTTCCTCAATTCAATGGGCGGTTTATGCAGTTACAAGTAGTTGACTTACTGCCATTTCCCCACAAAGGGATCCAGGGATGCTGGAACTTGCTCCATGTAAGGAAGCTACAAAATTCACTCACTAAGTAATTGAGTGCCTACTATGCGAACTCAGTCTCGAGGTAAAGAAAAACTGAGAAGGAAAATAAAAATTTACTGGCTTACAAACTACAAGCCAGGTAATATGCTTTACATATTGATCTTATGTAAGTTTCCCATTTATTTCATGGATGAGGAAACAACAAAATCACTTTGATCCAAATCACGCTCTTAAATCCTGAACACTACACCTTCTCAGTCACACAAAACAGACAATTTAAAAACACCATTTTATAACTACAAAGAGAAACAAAGAAGACAAATGATAACCCAGTATTAGGCAAGGTGTGGGCCTGGGGTTTGCACAGAGTAGGCAACTGATAATTTGCTTGGTAAACAAAAAAGTAAATAATATTTGAACCTGGCAAGATCCTTTGGGTTGAATAATTTCTCAAAAAAATAACATTAAGAACAATAAAGATGTTTAAGTCCTTTTCCCCAGGAACTGTATCAAGAATTCATAGCTAGACTAATTAAAAAAAAAAATTGCACATAAAAGATGCATATATAATTTGCTTTCTAGTAGCAAAGAAATAGAAACATAAGTCTGAGGAAAAGATTTATTGTATCACCCCCGTGGTACACCAAAGAGATATAATGACTAAAAGAAATGGAAAGTATTTATAGATTAGGAATAATTTGGAAAAAATTGCAGCTACTCATAAAAATCATACAACTATTAGTACACATGCTAATGCATGTGAATAATACAAAAAGATCCACAAATATTAATGTTTGGAGGTATATGGACTTTATTACTTAAAACCAATAAAAAAACATTTTACAATAATAATTGATGGGTAGTATTCCCCAATCTTCAGCTTTGATACCTAATCCTACCTAATGTGGGACATGGAGTCTCCTGAATTGTTCCACCTATACTACTTATGGGTCCTTCTGAGCAGTACATCACAGGACTATAAACGGGCCTTGAAATGTACCCATTTAACAGTTCTAGGTGTTAACCAACATAAGCATAACTCTACTGAGCTGGTCAGGTGTAAAGAATAGACAAAAGCAGGATGCACAAGCAGGTTTCATACCTGAAAGCACAGGCACCACACGGGAATAGACGTTAAGTAACATTTGACTACAATCCCAGGACTGGTTTTCATTCAATGTAATAGAAAAGCTTTTCTGAACAAGGTTCAGAGTCAACTATTAGATTTTTCTGGATACCAGCAGATGACGACAAAAGAATACTATCATATACATAGAGAAATTTTAGTTCCTTAGATGTCTTTTAAGGCAAGCCCAAATGTATAATTTCCAGGGTCATCCAGGGGAAGTCAAGAACATTATCAGGGAACAATTTCAAATTGAATATCCCTAAGTTAGTAAGTCAAAAGTTTTTTTTTGTTTAATGTTCTTACCCTAGCTTCAAATTCTGAGGTTTCTTCGACATAACCAAGTCCTCCCTTTTGTAACCTTGTTGCAACTTCAATGAGATCACTTCGAAGAAAATGTAAAAGCTCCTGGCTGCCATCACAGGATTTTAGACCCAAATTTGGCTTCCGGGCCAGATGAATAGAATGAATAATGTCCTGGTACCTAACAAAGTTGGAGGAAAGGGGAGTGAAAAAAAGAACTTTTGAAGATGGCCTATAAATTTAAATTACTTGAATGACATGTTTTATTTCTAGGAGACTCATTTAGATCTTTCTCATTTCTCCTTGGTGTTTTTTAAGTCTCATGTTTCCTGCACAGATTTTCAAATTTCTCCTATTCTTGATTCATTTTAAAAACACACTAATTTTATTCTGCATTTGATAGTTCCAGTATCTGAAGTGTATTTCTTTTCCTAGCTCTCATTCATGGTATCTGGCTTATGATTTTTTACTTTTTATTGTAAGTTTCTGAATTTTATCTGTGGAACTAGAGCTCTGAGAATTGGTTTAAAACTGTTCTTCCACAGAGAATGTGCAATAGTTTATGTCAGTTGCAAGGAACTGCTACCAACTGAGACAACTCTAAATCACCTGCTTAGCATTCTTCACAACACAAAAGAAACATGAGCTGAAAATCTACACAAGGAACTTCAAAAGTTTACTCACACTAAAGATTAACTTTTTAGGTCCTAGCAATAGAGACTCAAATAAGACAGTGTACACTGGGTGGGCCATAAGCTTCACTGTTAGCTTCTTAGAACAAAATGAAAACTAAAGCTCAAGGTCATCTAAGTTCAGTTATACTAAATTCCCTTATCATTCTCCAAAATTAAGGCTTTTAGTATTATTTTCCTCTGAATACAACTTCAGAGTCCCACTGGTTTCCTCAGAAAGGAATCTCCTTTCCTTGCTTTCTAGGTAACACATAATTTCCCTTTTATTTTCTTCTTTATCTAATTGTTATCCAGGAATATAATTAACTTACTACCAGTTGAGATCTTTTTTGATCATGTTTAAATAATTTATTTCTAGTTTTATTGCAATGTTTAAAGAATGCATCCTAAAACTCTACTTATTAAATTTGCTGAGATTGTTTTTGTGACTATGTGTGTGATCAATTTTTATAAATGTTCAATGAATATAACAGAAAGTTATTTCTTTGTTTCCAACTGGCCAAATATCCTTTTGCACTTTTTTAAAGTTATTTTTTAATGGAGATACAATTAAGCACACACCCTTTTATTTTATTTATATCCTTCAACACTTTACATATTTTCTTATAAAGAGCATATGTATTTATTTTATAAATTTGAACCTCAAGGGGTTTGTGACATTATTCTACCCCCTCAGCTATCTTCAGAGAAAAACCAATCACCAACAAGAGAACAGGTAAGTAAATTGGGGTAGATTCACAAATATTACACAAGATTCATGGACTAGACTATACAAAGGAAAATGAAGGAGTTCAGTTATAAAAAACATGGAAGGCTCTTTAGTAAAATAATGCTGAGTAAAGAGCAGTCAGTCTCAAAGACTACATACTGTTTGGTAGCCTTTAAAAAGTTCAAAACTAAGTAAAACAAAACTAGGTGATTTTTAAAAAATGTTCAACAGGACTAAAGAAAAAAGTGTAAATTTTATTGTTAATCCTGACAATCTCTAACTTTTTAATGGAAGAATTTTATCTGTTCACATTTAGTAAATGCAAGAAATCCTTCCAATTCAGAACATGTAACTACTTTAACCAAACAAAACAAGTATCATTAAACTATTCCTTTGTGATTCTGAGTATGGACATTTTCCCTTGTCTTTCTTAATTTCCCAGTTACATCTACTTTAAGACAGCACAATTCTGAATGTAATTTAAATTAATTTACACATTAAACAGTGGACTAAAATCAATATGATGTGCCTCTTATCACCCATGAAAGTCTGGAGAAGTTGCAGATTATGTATTTTCCTTCTCTCTTCAATCAAGCCTAAAGTCAACCATAAAAACAGTCAGATATTAAAGGTGTCCTGGCTTTGATAGAAACAAAGGCTAGAACAGAAAGGACACTAACAAATCTAGATGGAATTCATGCTAATTTGTTAGACAGTGTTTGGGGGGATTTTTTTGAGACATAATTCATGTAATAGTAAACTCACCATTTTAAAGCATACACTTTCAACAGTTTTATATTGTGGAACCATCAAAATTACCTAATTCCAAAATATTTTCATCATCCATAAAGAAATCCCATACATGTCAGTAGTCGGTCTAAATTCTCCCTTCCCTCCAACCCCGACAACCACTTTACTTACTGTCTACTGACTTGCCTATTCTGGATGTCACATATTAAATGGAATCATACAATAGGTAGCCTTTTATGTCTGGCTTTTTTGACTTAGGATGTTTTCTACATTCATCTATGCTGTAGCATATATCAGTGCTTTGTTCCTTTTTATGGCTGAATTTGTGTATATATCACATTTTGTTTATCCATCCATCAGCTGATGGACACTTAGGTTGTTTTCACTTTTTGGCTATTCTGAATACTGAGAGAATACTTTTAGATACCAACCAATACAGAACTGCATTTGTAAGGCTAACTATAGTAAGGCTCTCAGCTTTGTGCATGGCACGTGTTATTCAGTGAGAAATCCCACTGTTTATGGGATTTTATACATAGTTTAAAACTGTTTATACATAGTTTAAAAGCATATTTTTCCAAATAAGCATGATGAAATTACCAACCAATAAGAACATAAGAGGGTTATATTTTGGAAAATGTACTTTAATAGCTCTTACAAATAGCTCTAAGATATTTGTAATGTCTAATGCTAAAGAGAAGATGTAAGGAGCAAGATGAAAATCCTTACCTCTTTTCTAGTCTTTCTTTCAGCTGACTTTCTCTTATTCCCTGAGGGTGAAGGCAGTTTAGCAACTCATCCAGTTCCTTCTGACTATCACATAAAAACCTGTAGGGGCAAAAGAGACCTGCTAATTCTGAAAAATAAATAAATAAATAAATAAATAAATAAGAAAGGCATCTAGGGTTGACTTGACAGTAGGAGTTGGGAGAGCAGAATTCCAAACTTGCTTGCAAGTAGAACAAATAATTTACTGTTTCCATTAGGTCTAAGGTTAACTTTATCCTATGACACTGGAGCCAATGTTTCCTACTAAAATATAGTAAGACAAATTTTATATAATAGGTACACTTGTCCATACACCTTTAAAGAATAATTGTATAGACAAAACAGAAGATAAAAAGGTCATTAAACCAAAAGTGATCACAGCCAAGGCAGTTAATGCAATTACAAGTAGAAGGGACTCTCTCAAAACCTAGCTTCCTAATAGCAGAACTGACATAAACAAAGATTACTGGCTATGTATACAATCTGATATTCCTTAATTAATAAAGATGAAAATCCTAAACACTTCTATTCCCAAATAGGCTGAAAAGCATTTTCAATGCTATGTAAGATCTATCTCAAAGATACAA
Organism: Manis javanica; assembly: GCF_040802235.1. Lineage (NCBI taxonomy): Eukaryota > Metazoa > Chordata > Mammalia > Pholidota > Manidae > Manis > Manis javanica. The sequence continues at coordinate 36,345,511 of NC_133165.1, read as the reverse complement.
AGTTACATTAGAGGGGGAAAAATTAAATTCCAAACCTTAGGACAAATACATTTTATCAAAAACTCATATCTGCTTTTAAAGAGATGAGTTTACATATCCAAGAAATCAAAGTCACACAAAATGATCTTTAAACAGAAAATCACTAACTCACTAGAACCACTATGTTGAGTATTTTCTTAACACTGAAAGAAGAAAGAGCAACCAGAAGAATGCTCACATTACCATAGGTTCTGTCCTTGTTTGGGTATGGTGGTCTCTACAGAAATTTCTGGTCCAGGTTGTGGGTTCATGCTTACATTTTTGCCTAGGTTTGCTTTCTTACCTAAGAAAAATTTACACATTAAGGTGAATACAGAAAATAGCCAATTTATCTTCTTAAACCTAAGCAGTACACAGTGCCATCTCCAACTATGGACACTGCCTGTGAAATAAATCTATGCGTAAAACAGATGTTAATTTCTCTTACACACAGCATGTTACTTGAAGTTTTTGTTCTCTACACTGCTGAACAGTTGTACAATTCAAAGTTTAAGAGTATCCCAACTTAGAATGGAGAGTGATGACTAAATAAACCTTTATATCAAAGCAAATAAATAACTGACTCCTTGCACATGATGTTTAGCACAAAGGCATCTGTGGTTGAGACAACTTAAATATATAAACTACTATAAACTTACCCCTGGAGACATCAAATGTCAAATATCACTAACTTTTTTTTTTATAAACCAGCTCCTATATACAAATACATGACATTAGCATAGGTAGATCTCAAGCCAATAGCTGAGGCCTTTCCTAATACTATACTTGGGTCTCTCCCATTTAACATGTAGCATCTGCCCTGCAATGCTAATACATAACCTTGCTTAGTCCTTCGGTCAGGTAGTTTTGAAAAGATTCTACACCATGCTGCAATTAGAAAACATGAAGCTCCAACATCCACCAGGATGCTCTAGGAGGGAAGGGACTTGGATGCCAATCTTCTCTCAGAGAGCTGTAAAGTAGGCAGACCTGATTCCATGGGCAGCCATCAAGCTTTTGAAAAACAAAATCATAGCCCTCAATCCATTGGAATCTCCAAGTCTGAAGATCCTAACTTCACATTTACTGCTCTCAAATTTAACTGCCCTCACTGGGGTATTTCAAAGTTTAACAAAACTAGATTTTTCTACTAAATGCTATATAATTTAACAATTTAATTCAATATGAAAATTGCCTTAAGTTTGAAGTTTTGGGCTATGGATCAATTCCCTCATTTAATATTTTTGTGTTTGAAGTTTGGGTTATGATTTTCTCTAAATGACGGAAAACTGCTTCTCAAAAAAAAGGTTATTTTTCAAAGAGACATAATCATTTCATATTTGAGAAGAACTTTTCATATAAAAGTAGAGCTGGAAGGAAATCTATGGATCATCTAACCTAGTGGTTCTCAACAGGGAGTCCTATTGCCACACAGGGGACACCGGTAGTGTCTGCACATACATTTGGTTGGCATTGTTGGCATCTAGTAGGCAGAGGCCAGGGATGCCGCGAAATATCCTACACTGCCCAAGAAGCCCTACTACAAACAATTATCTGGCCCAAAGTGTCAGGAATGTGAGGTTGAGAAAACCAGATATAACCTAACCATCTGATTTTTTTAATGAAAAAACTTTTTCTCTCTTAATTTCTTTCTTAAAATAGTATATATATTCAGTATCTATATGCTTCAAGAGAGAATATATGCATTTTTAAAGTACACTTTTGTATTTATTTTACAAATTGGACATAACAATGTAACCAGAACCCAGATAAAGAAAAAGAACATTATCAGGGCCCCTTTATGATGCTTTCTCAGTCACTTATTTTGTTAAATATTTGCTATGTCTCTCACTAGAATTCTAGGTAAATGACATTCAGAACCTTATCTGTCTTGTTTGCTATATTGTATCACAACACATGGAAAATTGGCTGGCACATAAGAAATACTTCATAAATACAGAATAAATGAATTTTTTAAGTGTAGGAAGAAGACAGATAGCTGCCTTCTTACAGCTTGACTAACCTACAGCCCCTGAGATACCTACAGATTTCCAAGAAACAAAGTTTGAAAACTACTCATATAAAATCTAATACCCACATATCCTAATATTCAAGTTATCTTTTTACACTATGCCTGGAACAAAGTTGGTAATCACGTATCAGTTTCCTTTTTTATGCATTTCACATCCTCCCACCTCACTCAAACACATCTCAGAAGACAAAGAAATTTTACAAATGGAAAAAGTGACAGAGGACAGACAGTCCTTAACACGGACTCTATTTGAGCAGAGTAAGATAACTAATAGATATACATACTACGGGGACAGTAATCCTCATCAGCAGAGTCTGCCTGGTCTTTCCAGTGATGGTTGAATCGGTAGTCAATGCTGTCATGTACCCAGCCTTTTTCAATGAACAATCCTGGAACTTCATCTGAGAAGAGCCAGTATCTATGAATCACAACCACATAATAAGATAATGATAGATCATGAGTGCAGGATGACTTCCTTGTTGGGGAAGATAAGAGTATCACTGAACATTCAGACAGATACAAATTACAAAGAGCACAGAATACCAAAATTTTGGGAATCTGAGATTCACTTAGTTATCTGTAATTTGCATAAGTTCTAATATTTTTCTACCATACAGTGTGTGTTTAAAATACATTACCATTTTTATAGACTTCTATTTGGATTACATTTTACCTACGACCATAATTCAAGCTTCATATTTGTGGTATCTTTAAGGACAATGTCCTATTGTATTTAACTTCATAACCCTAAGCAGACAGCACAGTAAATATTCAATGAAGGTGTTATCAGCAATTCTTTTTCCAAAATCCACAAAAGCAGGGAGCTTGTCTATTCTTAGTACTTTTTAAGTTTTATTATTAGTAACAGTATAATGGCCCTAAAAGATTACAAAAACTGAGTCAAAGTTATTAGCTCAAAAAGTCTTACTATTTTTAATGACAAAAATAAACTTACCTATTATGGTTCCGGTCAGTACCAATAGGAGTCCTGCGCATGACTAATTTTGCCTTGGCTATTCCTTCCTGGAATGCCTTCTCAGCAGCTGCTTTGTGCCTTCGTATTCGCTCTTCTTCAGCTTCACGTTCTAGTTTCACTGTTAAAGATAATCAGCCAGATTTTTTTCTCGTAAATTCCACTTACAAATTAAATAATATATGGAGAGAGAAGTGCCTGGTATGAAGCAGATTTTCATCAAACCTTAGTTTCCTTCTTCAAATTTTAACCTGATATAAGAAATGGCCTTCAGGCAGCAATTCTATCTAGTCCTCCTATGTTCTTTGCATTTTGGTGATGTCTCAGCCATCAACTCAATGCAAAACCTTTTCTCTCCAGAATTTTACTTTTTATTAATTTATAATCATTAAATTTTACTTCAGTGATAGATAATTTTGAATGTATCTTTAAAACAGTCCTTAAATAGAACTGAAAATTTTGACAGGATCAGTCACAGGATCCTTGCAATGATCAGGATGAGTAAAACTAGAATACGTATTTCAAAATAAAACAATTTCAGTCCCAAGGAATTTGATAGCAATTCATCTTCTTAGTCCTGGTGACAAGAAAAAAAGAACTGAGAAGGAAGATAGGGCAGGGAGGCACTTGTGGATAATAACAATTACTGCATACTGCATACCATTTTTCAATTTACTCAGCAAGTTACAATGTTAATGATGAAAAAAAAGTTTTAATCAATTTATTTCTGATCACTCATTATGTGGGTTTATTCTATCCAGACAGAAATCTCCCTCAACAAAAGCAGCTCAGTAATCCTGCCTTTTAAGTTTTCTGTAACTGTCACAAATTGATACAGTAAACACAGGGCACTGCTGTTTACTATGCCAGAATTTCTAACACCAACCCACTACTGACAATATCTACAATATGGTGAGAATCTGGAAAATGCATCAATCTAAAGATGTTGCTTTAAAAACTTAAGATAAATTTTACTTATTTAAAAGCAACATATATATGCTAACAACATATATTGTATTAGAAAATAAACAATTTCTAACCTGAATGGAACAGTATGTTTGCAACAATGATAGGAGTAGAGATCATTACAAAAGAAAATGACAGAAATAGTAGTGGTAGAACACAATAAAGGAAATAATCCCTCTCATGTGGCCACAAATAAGCAAAAAATAATCAAGGGCAAGTCATCAAAAGGTGGCCAAATTTAGTTCCAAGCTGTAGCACTGAACTACGTATCAGATCTGAACTCTAATTCAAATACTGATCTTGGCAAAAAGATATTCTCTGTCCCTTGTTTCTCTGTATCAACCAGTAAGAGTATCAGACTGCTTTTCCTTTTACCTATGTTAAGATATAAATATAACAGAGAAACACTTCAGAAGCTCAAGAAGAAATCAGTACATTTTAGGTAAAGCACAGCTCAAGTGTTTTATATACATAAAGTTAATCTACATGCTGTTTTATTTGGAATGCACTTAAACTGTCTTTAAAACTGAAGGTACATATATATACATACACACAGTGGGCATGTGAAATCATTCCAATGGCCTTAAATAGTATAAATTGAAATGTTTTAAAAGAAATAGTACATATTTCCTAGAACTCCTAAAGTAACAAAACTGTCTGACTCAACCTAAAAATCTCTCACACATAACTTAAGACATTCTAGGTATCTATATGTCTAATCCTTAGCACACAACTTTGACAAATGGTTTTCACTATCTTCATTTAATAAGCTGGGAACTTTCATAAGGTTAAAAACTGTCACAGTGATCAAAACAGTCTAGTCTTAAAGACAAAAAAACTAACAAACTTCGTAGGTTTATTGTGGATAACAGCAACTTTGAAACTAATTTTGTGTACATTGTAAGACTGATAAATAAGTAAATACTAATATTGATTTGTGTCAGGGTTCTCATGACGCAAAAAGGGAGATACAAATATAGAATGAGGGTCAGCAAAGCACAACCTTGGGTGTCAAGATTTATTTGGGAATAAACTGAACAAAAGAAATACAAAACTTACACATTGAAAATTGTAAAACATTGTTGAAAGTAATTAAAGAAGATCTAAATAAATGGAAAACATTTCAAGTTCATGGATCCTAAGACAAAATATCATTAAGATGGCAATATCCGAAACTGATCTACAGATTTCAACAAAATATCTATGAGAATCCCAGCTGGCTTCTTTATAGAAATTAACAAGCTGATTCTAAAACAGTGTGATTGTAAAGGATCCAGAACAGCCAAAACTATCTTGAAAAAGAACAAGTTAGAGAATTCATACTTTCCCACTTCAAAACTTACTACAAAGCAAGAGTAATCCCTCACTGTGGTACAGATGTAAGGAATGACATAAAGATCAATGGAACAGAATCAAGAGTCCAGAAATAAACCAATGTATCTTAGACGGTCAAATGATTTTTGACAAGGGTGCCAAGATCATTCAATAGGGAAAGAACAGTCTTTTCAACAAATGATACTGGGACATCCCTGGAGAGCCACATGCAAAAGAATGAGGTGGTACCCTTACTTCATGCCATATACAGAAATTAAATCAAAATGAATCAAAGATCTAAATTAAGAGCTAAAACTGTAACAGGGGTATCTTTATGAACTTGGATTTGCCGATGGATTCTTAGATATCACATTAAAATCACAAGCAACCAAAGAAAAAATAGGTAAAATGGATTTCCTCAAAATGTGAAGAATTTGTGCTTCAATGGACACTATCAAAAAGGTAAAAAGACAAAAGACAACACACAGAATGGGTGAAAGTATTTGTGGATTGTGTATCTGATAAAAGATTTGTATCTAGGATTTCTAGCTACAATATATAAAGAACTCTAACAACTCAATAGTAAAAAGACCCAATTTGAAAATGTGCAAAAGATTGGAATTAACAGTCCTCCAATTAAAATACACAAATGACCAATAGGTATATGAGGAGATGCTCAACATCTTTAGTTATCAAGGAAATATGTATCAAAACCACAATGGGATACCAATTCACAACCATAGGGATGACTATAATCAGAGTCATATAACAAGTGTTGATGAGCATGCAGACAAGTGGAGAAAACAGAACCTTCACATACTACTGGTAGGAACATAAAATTGTGTAGCTATTTTGAAAAACAGTCTTAACAGTTCCTCAATTAAACACTGTTTATGTATGACCCAGCAATTCCATTCCTAGGTATATACCCAAGAGAAATGAAAACAAATATCCACACAATAACTTGTATACCAATATTTGTAGCAGCATTAATCACAATAGCCAAAAGGTAGAAACAAACCAAATGTCCATCAAGTGATGGATAGACAAAACGTGAGATGCCCAAACAATGGAATATTTTTCAGCCATAAAAAGGAATAAAGTACTAACACATGCCCCAACATGGATGAACCTTGAAAACATTATGCTAAGTGAAAGAAGCCTATCACAAAGACCACATATATGATTCCTACTATACGGTATGTCATAACAGGCAAACCCATTAAGCAGTGGTAGATTGGGGGCTGCTAGGTGCTGGGATGGATAGATGGGTGGATGGATGAGGTAATGACAGCTAAAAGTTCAGATTGGATGGTGCTATCAAAGCCCCAAACTTTTATGTTCTTCCATCTTAATAAGAGAAAGATTAATACTCAAGTTGGCAACTATGCTGAGGGCTTCAAATACCATTTCAGTTGTTACAATAATCTTAACAAGCATACGAAAAAATTGAGGCATGTGATAAATAACTTGCCCAAAGAAATACAGCTAAGTCAGAGGTAGGTTCTGAACCCAGGTCATATTTTATTTCCACTATACCAATTTGTAGATGTGGTCCTTTACTAAGCCTAGAAAGGCAGCCAGTATCACATTAATCTAAGGCAAACTATCATTAATGGTAGAATGCCAGGCTGAACACTCCTGCTGGAATATCACATACTTAGTACGGACTGGATTATTAGGAACAGAAATAACTAAATAGTTACAACAAATAGATACTATTATTACCTTAGGAATTTCCTTCCTTTTATTATCTTCTAAAGGGCTTCCCCTTTTCTGTCAACACAAGATTTTACCTTTCATTTCTCTCTCCTGGATTTCCCGCTCCTTTTTAGCCTGAATGGCAAGCAGCCTTCTGCTCTTCACAGCACTAATCATGTCTTCAGCTTCCATATCTACCTGGGGCTCAAACTTCACAACTTCTTTTTTCCTATCAGTTTTGCCTAACCCATTCTCCTCTTTTCCATTTTCTTTATTTCTGGCTTCCATTTCTTTCCGTTTCTGCTTTTCTGCTCTCTTCTTATCATTTTCTTCCTTCAATACAGCCAGCCGTTCCTTCCACAATTCTGCAGACATCTGCTGTCTGGTTTCCATATGGTCTTGCACTGAGTATGTCATGAGAATCCGGTGGCAGAGTGCTGTCAAGATCTGTAGTTTCTCCTCTGATGTTAGTTCAAAAAATTCAGATGTCTCCAGCCTCTCTAGGAATTCATCTTGTACCTCATTGTCCTCAAATGGTGCTGAGTCTTTATTGTCATCTGTGTCTGAGCCCTCACTTTCTTCCTGAACATCAGATTTACGCAAGCAGAGCCTCACCAGCTCTGATACAGAATGCAGAGTCAGAGGGATTTCAGACAGCTTCATTCCCAATTCACCATAGTCTTCTGCTATTTCATCTTGTAATAAGGTCTGTAAGAGGATGACCAAAACTCTATTCAAATATAAAAAGCCACCCTTTTCTGCACTCAAGGCTTCCATAAGGGACACAGCAGTAATAGGATACTGAGCATCTGGTAAGAGCAGCCCAGAGTAACAGCTCAAGAACTCCACCACAAGGGCCACATCCCCAAAGAGTGTGTTGGGCAACCCTTCAGGGGTATCCATCAATCTAAATGCTGGAAGGTTTTTGCCATTTAACTCTTGGTCCTCGTACCGCTTTTGTTTTTCTAGTTTCTCAAGCATTTCTTTCTCTCTCCGTTCCTTGGCTTTCTCCTTCAATTTTTCTTTAAGCTCCTCTCGCTTCTTTTTCAAATACTCTTTGCGCTGTTCTTCAGACATAGAGGCCCACCTCTTTTTGTGTTCTAGAAGCTCAAAGCGTTTTTGAACAAGACCTCGCAATTCTTCTGGGAGACGAGCTCTATCCTCACTAGAGAGAAGACGAGCTGTTTTGGAGATAACACAGGACAGGGCACTCTTCTTGTCCTCCCTGTCTTTGTTTTCTTTGTAGTAGGCAATAAGGTGTAGGGCAGCAGGAGGCAGATGTTTATGAGGTTTACTGGAGGACCTAGGAGTACCTCCAGAATTCCGTGGGGCCCGTGTCATCTTCTGAGTGCCTTTGGCCATATCCAACAGAGTCATCTGCTTCATTTTGGTCTTAGGGGTCTTCAAGCCCTTTTTGGGAGATTTGGAGTTCCCTGCAGATTTCTGTCCATTCAGGATGCCTTTACTTCTGCCCTTTGCTTTCAAAGGCTTGTCACTGTGCTTCCCGGATTTCTTCACAGATGGACCTTTCTTAGGAATGTGAAAGTCAGCATGTAGCTTGGTAGGTGACATCATCTTCATCACTTCCTCCAGATGCTCTTCTGGAGATTTGGAATTCTTTGAGTTCTTCACTTTAAGTGGTGAGTCATTCAAGGATTTCTTCAAGTGTACATGACACCATAACTTAGGATTTAGTGGTGAATTCAGAGAAGAGTTGTCTGTTTTGGATTTCTTAGAGGGCTTCCTGTCTGGGGATCCAGTATTCTTCCTCTTAGTGGAAGGGTTGAGAGTCAAGTACTATAGAATTTAAGAGGAACAAAATTAATTTTAAAAACTAATTTACAGAAGCAATATTTAAGCATCCTCTTCTACAGCTATTCAGGTAAAGGCTACATACTCATTTCTCTTCAGACACTACATCCTTGAAAAAACAGACATGAATGTTAGCCAGTTATCAATATTAATTAATGTTTTAGCCACATTAACACAGATTCTCTCCAGACCCAGACTTAAAAATCTGTATTATTAGACATTTTTGCTATGCAACTAGTTTTCTATTATATATGATTGGCAGTTCTTGAATACTTTAATGAAATCTGTGAACCCCTGACCCAGAAACAACATACAAGAATCCATCCATGGGCACCTGATCTAGATAATGGTAATACCTGAGGAATTTAAATAGTATTGTTTTCCACACAGGACTCGATATTTTAGTCTTTAAACTTCTGCTCCAACTGGGAGCATTATGTGCTTTTAAGTGGAAAGTATAGTATTTAGGTACTTTTGTCTAAATTCAGAAACTTATTTTCTTATTAAAAGTATCAGTGTATTAACAACAAAAAATGCTCACAAGTAAGCAGCTCTCCCAACCCTGGCATTCTGGTTCCTCAAACTCCTCTCCACATACCTCAAGAACTCACTCCCACTGAGTACACTGGGTATAAGCCCTCTGAATTCACAATTTCATACCATTCTCTCTGATACCCTATCTTTCAAATTTACCCCCTCCAGCACCCCAATTATGCAATCCTTCAATCCCACCAAGACTTTAAATCCATTAATTCTATCACATTTTCACCATGCTCACTTCCTTCCTTCTTAACCCAGATGCAATTCCACAATCAATACAATCTTGCATAAACCTAGGGCTCCCTTGTATCTCTTGCTCTATTTTATCTAGACTACTCCTGGACTACACATGTTCAGCTTAAACATGACTAGAATAAAGATACAATGACAGTATGTGTTGTTGTTTTTTTTAACTCAAAAAAGTTAGTCAAAAACTTTTTTAACTGAATGCCAGTTAAAAACTCAGTCCATTCACTTTTCCACTCTCCTAGACACATTATCTCCTGTCCCCACAAACATCCACATTATCCCCATCATGTAGAACTAGTTAACAGGTTAGAATCCAGTCAACTTGCCATTATACCGCTGTTTCTATTTAATGTGTATTAAAAAAAACCCTGCTGACTTTGATGCTTTAAAGAATGTAATTATGAAGAAAAAAGCCTGGCAGCTAAAATATTAACTGAATGAATTAAGAACCAAGCAATGAAAAAGTACAGCCAATTTCAAAACAAATTCTTATTTTAAGTGATCAGGAGAAAGACTAGATAACCTCTAGAATACTTGATTTCTATTACCAAAAGCAGCTAAGCATAGAGAGGGCACTCAGAGATTTACTGAACCTACCTTTGAGTGTTTGAGTAAAAGGACTTAGTGAAAGCAACATGTACAGAAGCAGTATGGAAGTGGTGGGTAAGACAGGCTAGTGCAAGATGACACTGTAGGTAAGGTAACAACTAAAGCCTATCCATATGAAATGATGTGCCCCTTTAAAAAGGCTATAGGGAATGGCCAAGGTGAAATCCCATCCCAGAGAGGATACAGAAAAACACTATGTTCCTGTTAGAAGTAAACAGGTATAGTAAAATTTAATAGCCTGTACTACAATGCCAACTAAGATTTAAACATTAAAGATATAATCATCAGAGGAACTCACAGAACCAAAACAACACAAAATGTAGAGAGATGGTCTGCAACGAGTGGGCTATACCTAACAAATCCTTCTTTTGGCTAAATTTCTAACTTAAAAGTCCAAGCTGCCTTCTAAGAATTACAGGCAATTGCGGTTATTATTCCTCCAGCTGGCTGTTTTTGTTGCCTAACTACACTGGATGTTTTGTTCTCTAATTATCACCCTCAGTACAGACTTGCAAAGAGGTTTCATGGTTTTCACCATCCATGACTCAGGGGATACTTTCCCCAGAAACAGAATTTCCCAATTCTAGTCTCCCAGAACTAAGTTTCAAAATGTTAAGAAGAGGCAAAGAGAACTTAGGTAAGATTCCATTCTCCTCATGGACAGTGATAGTGCCAAATACTCTAAGGAGTACAGTATTTCAGAGAACATGCCAGAAATCACAGAGTAAGACCCAAAGCTGCCCTCGCAGGAATTAAAGACAAACGTGTGTCTTCCAAAAGCTAACCATCTCTTCTGAAAGCCTTGGAAAATCTTCACAGTACAGACATGACAGATTGATACTTTCCCTAATGGTCAGGATAACAAGTTGTATTTAAAGTCATTCCAAAATAAAATTTATCATTAAAAAGGAGACTAGTGTGAGACTGTGATTCATTTTTAACATCTTAAGTAGATATCTTTTAACAGGGCCTATCATAATTGGTCCACTTCCTAGTTTACTGATACTTCTATTTAAAAAGTCACTCATATTTAGTATACAGTTCTTTAAATTTCTTCTATTTAGAAGTATTTTACTATGCAGAAATGATGCAAAGAAAGAGCTGGATGGGTTAGCCATGAGAAGATCCAGCAACCTATTTTTATTTATAAGGTGGGTTCTTTGCCAGGCCACACCATCTAATTTTTTTTCTTAACAATGAAAAAATTAACTCACCCAACCCCCTCCCAACAGGCCAGCTCCCCGCGAAAGCAGTCCTTCAGTAACTGGATCATCTCAGCATAGGCATGCTGGGCAGTCACAGCCAAATGGGAGCCAACATGGCTGGACTCAGGGGGATCTGAAAAAAGTATAAAACCACTTATGTGCTAAGGGTCTCCCCTCTCCCCCTCAGCATAAGTAATCTAAGAAAGCAGTGAACAGGGAGGGAGATAAGAATGGATATCTGGATTAGCAGTTTTTTGGCAAAGGCCCTTCCTAATTGCTTAACAGGAAAAAATATGAATGTTTCAGCAACATGAAAGGCTGTAAGAAAAATAGTACACACAATTCTATACTTGCTCCCTGTCACCTAGAACCAGAACCACAAATAAGGAAATCTAATAAGTAAGATAAAAATGAAGAGACTTTATTTATGCAGTTCATCCAGATGCTAAATTAATGGAATAGTAAGGAACAAGAACCCTAAATTAGAAAACTCTTGCTATCTGTTTTCTCATTCTTATTTCACTCTTCGCATTCACCCAAGGAACCATGTTAGGAGATTCAAGGCAACATTCACAACCTGGGCTTGTCTTTATCTCTAGACACATTTATCAGCTAGTTTGTGAAATGCATTACAATAAAATGCTTTTTAAGTGCTTGAAAATTAATGTAATTTTTATAGTACTTCTCCATTCGCTAACTCATAAACAAACTCCAAGAGGCAAAATTTAAAGAAGTATCTTAAGGCCAGGAACACTTACTTAAAACATCAGTTATTAGCAGATGAAGAACATGTTTAAAAATATATAGTAATTTAACTTCAAGCTCTCCTACAAAGCCACAGTAATCAAGACAATTTGGTACTGGCACAAGAACAGACCCAGAGATCAATGGAACAGAATAGAGAGCCCAGATATAAACCCAAGTATATATGGTCAATTAATATTCGATAAAGGAGCTATGGATATACAATGGGGAAATGACAGCCTCTTCAACAACTGCATTGGCAAAACGGGACAGCTACATGTAAGAGAATGAAACTAGATTACTGTCTAACTCCATACACAAAAGGAAACTTGAAATGGATCAAAGACCTGAATGTAAGTCATGAAACCATAAAACTCTTAGAAGAAAACATAGGCAAAAATCTCTTGAATATAAACATGAGCAACTTTTTTCCTGAATGCATCTTCTTGGGCAAAGGAAACAAAATAAAAAATGAACAAAAGGGACTACATCAAACTAAAAAGCTTCTGTACAGCAAAGAACATCATCAGCAAAACAAAAAGGCATCCTACAGCATGGGAGAATACATTTGTAAATGACATATCTGACAAGGGGTTTAACATCCAAAATGTATGAAGAGCTCACATGACTCAACACCCTAAAGGCAAATAACGCTATTAAAAAATGGGCAGAGGATATGAACAGACAGTTCTCCAAAGAAGAAATTCAGATGGCCAACAGGCACATGAAAAGATGCTCCACATTGCTAAATTATCAGGGAAATGCAAATTACAACCACAATGAGATACCACATTACACCAGTAAGGATGGCCAACACAGAAAAGACTAAGAACAACAAATGCTGGCGAGGATGCAGAGAAAGGGGAACCCTCCTACACTGCTGGTGGGAATGTAAACTTAGTTCAACCAATGTGGAAAGCAATATGGAGGTTCCTCAAAAAACTAAAAATAGAAATACCATTTGACCTGGGAATTCTACTCCTAGGAATTTATCCAAAGAAAACAACTTCTCAGATTCAAAAAGACATATGCATCCCTATATTTACTGCAGGACTATTTACAACAGCCAAGATATGGAAGCAACCTAAGTGTCCACCAGTAGATGAATGGATAAAGAAGATGTGGTACATACACACTATGGAATACTATTCGGCCATAAGAAAGAAACAAATCCTACCATTTGCAACGACATGGATGGAGCTAGAGGGTATTATGCTCAGTGAAATAAGCCAGGCAGAGAAAGACAAATACCAAACCATTTCCCTCATTTGTGGAGTATAACAACGAAGCAAAACTGAAGGAACAAAATGGCAGTAGACTCAGACTCCAAGAAGGGACTAGCGGTTACCAAAGGGGAGGGGTGAGAGAGGGTGGTGGGGAGAGAGGGAGAAGGGGATTGAGGGGTATCATGACTGGTGCACATGGTGTGTGTGGGGTCACAGGGAAGACAAGTGTAGCTCAGAGAAGACAAATAGGGATTCTGGTATCTTACTACACTGATGGACAGTGACTGCAATGGGGTACGGGGGGTACTTGATATAAGGGTGAATGTAATAACCACATTTTCTTATGAAACCTTCATAAGAGTGTATATCAATGATACCTTAATAAAAAAAAAAGAGAAAAAAGAAAAAAAAGTAATTCTGAAAAAAAGAGCATAGATGATGATGCTTTATCATGCTCATCTAAAATAAGAAAACATGCTAAATGCTAAACTATGGTTGGAGGTCTTGACCAAATTTGAGGAAATAAAACTGTTTCCCAATATACTTTTGTCAGCAAAATCAACCTAAGACAATTGAGGAAATTTAGCTGTATGACTCAAAATGTCCTTAGTTTTTGTAATTTAAAGGAGGTGGGGGGAGAAATCCTAGAACTCTTAGTTTTGACAGATCAGCAGCCCTCTCCTGATCCCATTCTGACAGAGACCAAGATGAAAATATCAGTATGCAAGTAAGTAAATTTACCAACAAAAGCAGCATAAATGTTCTCAAAACCTACAATAAGAAATCTTATTGAAGAAACCCTTTTATGGAAAAAGTCAGAAATCCGAGGCCGTTGTCATAGTTTCTATCATTTACTTTCAGTAGGTACTAATCAGACAAACCTCAGTTTCCCCATCGGGAAAATAAGATTAACATATATATATACCATACAACTTTGTAAGAATGTTTTGAAGATCAAATAAGATGATTAAGTAACAAAAACACATTCTCAAGAGGAAAATGCTAGATTTTCTACTAATCTGTTATACAAAGTAATATTTATTCCAAGTCCCTTTTCTAAAGGCTGCTACTATATCTGATCATCTTATCTAAAATATAAGATCCATTTTCATTTTTAGAATCGATTTGAAGAACATTTTTAGTTTTTATACCATGCCTCATTTCAAGAAGGATGTGAGCACCTCTCCTGCAAAAAAAAAAACCATATGCAGTTTTTCTTAAATTTTGCAACTATAGTAAAAATAAATTGAACTAGGGGAGATACTCAGTATGGTCTCCCCCTACCAACCCCACATCACAAACTATATGAAATATATATATCTGTAAGCTTTTTAATTCATTAGTTAAGAGTTCAAAATCTGATATAAATCTAATTCTACTGGAGTCACTGGAGATAATAAACTTATCTAATAGTATTCTACCCTGCTGTCCAAAAATTAATAGTGATCTTACCTTGTATGGATCAAGTAAAAAGTCACTGAACTTGCTAGGCAGGGAATATTTCTTCACCAATTCGTCTTCTACCACCCATGGTGCATTTTCACCAGTACCAGCCCGTATTGCATTATGCCGTATAAAGTATCGAAGTATCTCTTTATTAGGTGGGCGTTCTGTACGAATCAAGCTGTCTGCAGGCACATTACTGATGATCTAGATTAACAAATATAAATAACTCACCACTAGGATAAAAAGCAATTAACCAGTGAGAACATTTATGTTCTCTCCAGAAAAATTGTTAATTCCACCTATATACAGGGCTGTAAACTAGATGTAAGAAAAAGTAGAATATTTTCATAGTATTCACTTAAAGATATCCCTAGGTCATTTATCACCATGTGTCAGTCTTAAAAACGTGTATATACACTGAATGAGCAATTCTTAGGAATTCAGAAGTAAATGAATAGTAATCTACATCACCCTAAAAGAAAAAGTGAAAACTACATATAAAGATCCATCAGTAAGAGATTCACTTTTTAAATTAAAATACATCCATATAATGGACACTATGCAGCTTGGGAGAAAAATACTTCTTAATCAGGACAAATTTATCAGAATCATCCAGGAAGCTATTAAAATTCAGACACTTGGGCTTCCCCTCCAATTTACTGAATCAAAAGAATCTCTGGCAGTACAGCCTGGGAATCAACATTTTCAATAAACTCCCCTAGTGACTATGACACACATTACAACCTGAGAATCCTGTTTTGGAAGATAATTTAATGACATTACAGATGTCTACCATTAGTAAATGAAAAAAGCAAGTTACAAAACAGTATGTATGGAATATTCCTATATTTAAAGGTCACTTAAAAGCTAACTACAATTAACCACATCTATATTCACCAATTATCAGCTCTGACTATGGCACTAGAGATCTTGTATTTATATTTTCTATTCTCCTACAAAACAATATTTACTACATGTGAACAAAGCAATTTATACTCATCAATAAGAATACAAATGACAATTAGGGAAGTGATTGAGACTGCCTAACAATTATGTTTAACTATCTATCTTGCTGAATGAGAGGTAAGAAAAACTTAGTGACAAATTGTATTTAACATTCAATTTTCAAATACAGAGAAATCCTAACAATCCAGCCATGTCTTCAGATCACAAAATAAAACACAAGTCATTCTGTGGGGGGAAAAAACACATTCTAAAGAGGTCAAAGTTCTCATAATCCTTCCCAATCTCATTTACCAAATTAAGAACTTTGACAGAATTACTAAACTTCTCAGGCCTTAGCTATTTCTTCTATAAAATAGTTAAACATGAAGATAAATGTACAGCTACCTTCTACTCCCAGACAGCCTTCCCACTTCTTTCTAATTTTAAGATTTTACACATACAGGTAATAAGAGTACCTGAAAGTAATATGCCATAATTCATAGAATCTAAGATGCTATTAATCACAGACATATTTTATGTACCACTAAGAAAAAAACTTGCCAACTGATTTTAAGATATTTCCTGATTCTGGACATGTTAAAAATTGTGAAAAGATGAGTATCTTAAAATCAAAAAACATAGTATTAAGTCATCTTAAAGGTGTTAACTGTTTTAGATTATTAGCTCTATAGATTCCTTGTAAAAGCACCAATTAGAACTGACTCAGTTTCTGAGTGTAAATTATATTACAAATTGCTCTACTTTTCACTTAGGATGTCCATAACTACAGGGAACAGATTATTTTCCAAACAACCAAGCTTGAAGTTCAATTGCTAATACTCTTGTACCCTAATAATTCTTATTAAAAAGGAAAAAAAAGCATGGTATCTCCTAGGAAAGAAAATATAATTTGACTTAAAATCATAATTACTAAGACTAGAAAACCACTCACAATTTGTTGTAGAAACACATTCACTTACATTTTTCTTTAGCACACTTTTGCTGAGAAAACTAGCGCTATGATATTTTCTTAAATAACATCTACTATATTTAAAGGCTTATTTACTATAAAGTGCCAACTAACCTTATCTTCATTTTGTAGTTTCACATCATATTTGTGAGGCAGAAATTTTGGAGGAGCCCATTTCCTTTCTCCTTTTTTTAATGAAGTAGGGAGTTTTCGTGGAGATCTACGTGCTCTGTCATCTAGTCAAATTGATAGAAAATTAGTGAAAAAATAACTCTTTTAACTATCCATTCACTAACAATCATTTTACTAAACATCTACTCTACACCAGGCACTAAGTAATGGGGCACAAAGGTGAATCATAAAGTCCTTACCTCAGTAGTAAAGTCTATGGGAGGAGTAAAAAAAAAAATTACAATACAATGTGGAAAATACTACAATAACAGAGAAGTACTATGAGAGGAGACAGAAGAAATACCTAACTTAGTCTGGTAGATAAACAAGAAAGGCGTAGAAATAATCTGACTTGTTCAGAGACTGCGAGTAATGAGGTATGGGTGAATAAAAGCTAAAGTAGAGTAAAAAAAAATCAGACTGAAGAGATATAAGTAGAGATCAAATTATAAAGAACTTTTAATACCACTTAAAGAGATTAGAGTTTGTCTTGTGAGCAACTAAGTAAACAATGGATTTTTGGTCTACCTAACTAGATGTACATTTTGGAAAGATCACTAAGTGTGAAAAGGTTAAGAGAATAACATTTTCAGCAATTAGAAAATGAGTAAATGGGAAGGTGAGACTGAAGATAAGGAAATAAGATACAATGCCAAACATGCATTAATGTAAATGGAATGGAGAAGTAGTCAAAAGGTATCTAGAAGACAGACTTGGTAACCAACCTACTAGATGTGGGAATGTTAAAGGTTTCCAAGTTTTCTGCCTTAAGGACCGACTATAGGATGGTATCATTAACTGAGTAAGAGAACACTGGAAGAACAGCAGGGTTCTTGTTTATTTGCGCTGGAAAGACAACATAAAGAGTGAGGTGATCCATTTAGCTTCACATGTGTTAAATTTGAATTGCCTAGGACATATAGTGAAGATCAGGTGTAGAGTTAAGTAAATTAAGCTGATGTAGGCTTGGGATCAACCTATATATAAGTTTAAGAGTTTATACTGGGCATGAATGAAATATAACAGTAAGTATACTTTTATTGAAAAATTAAAAGATGGCAGAAAAAGCCTATGGAAAAAAAATCTAATGAATAGCAGAGAAAAAAAAAAAGATAAGTGGCAGGAGAACTAGGAGATCACAGTATCAAACAGGTTAAAAGATATGAAAGTGACTAGCTGTTGAATGTACTGGAGAAGTAAAACAGACTACAAATAAAGCAATGGATATGGCAATTCAGGGTCATCTATAATCTTATTAGGAACAGTTTCAGGAGTTAAAGAGGCAGAAGTTAAATAACGTCATAAGGAATAAACTAATGGTCAAACTGGACCAACATTCTAAAGAACCTTGGTTTGAATGAATAAGACAGGAATAGACCAAGAGGATCAGAGGAATATGTGTTTGTTCTGAGAAAAGCCATTAGCGGGGGGCTAAAAACATTACAGAGTAGAATAATAAATGTTAACCCAACCCTTGAGAAAGTAGGAGGGCATGGAATTCAAAGCACAAGTATCGTGGTCAAGAGAAAGAGCTCACTTCTAAGATGAAGGAAGAACACAGAAATTCATAACAAGGAGGATATAAACATAAAGCTACATAAAAAGTTCCTAATACATTTTTTTCATATAGTGGAAAGGTGACCTGGTGAGAAAATGTTGGCATACTATAATTTGATGATTTTTTTTCTGGAAACATTCAGAATACATGGTAACATTAATTCTTCAGCTCCCCCCACCACCACCACTCTTTGCATAGTAGCAATAACATTACATCTCAATAATTAAAACCTAAACCAAGGCACACAATACTATAAAAAAGAAGTCAAAGCCTACACAAACACAAACTAGGGGTGGTACACAATGTTTAAGGCATCAACTTACAACTAACACATCACTGGTTTTCCAATGATCTCATTCCAAAAACACCTGTCATCAACCAACACCTAAATAAGGCATTTATCAACCTCAAGCCTTGGGAATTTAAAGTAATGCACATATCTGCAATCTTTGGTATCAAAAAGAAAGAAGAAACTGAAAAACAGACATTAGCATTCATAAAACAGAGTGGGAAAACAAAACTCAAGTATCAACAAAACTGTGCCGGGCGAGCTAGAGCAACAGTCTCAGAAGTTGCCTTGGGACTAGGTAAGAACGTTCCTCTAAAACAATCTGCACAAACCCAAAATACCCGGAGAGAAACGAAATAAAATGGAAGACAGATAGCATAAATCTCTAATAAAACATTCAATTCAAACTTTGAAACTTAAATAATGAGGTAAAAATATTTGATCATCTAAGAGTAATGGGAAAAGGGATCAACATACTCAAACTCTTTGAGTAGTACTCATATTTTCGGAGACAGAATCTGTTCCCGTCAAACCCCTTATTTGCACAGATTCAAAAAAAAAAAATAAAGACCTCAAAGGTTGAATAGTTTTCCCAATAGGCAATGTTTCAGTTCTTCAAGTTTCAAAACATGATTGTTAGGTCTCCAGTTCCCTAAAAATTACTTATGACAGCTCCCACTTGAGTTACAGATTATAGATAAAAGAAGTATCTTAAACCACCACACCAGTTGGCAATCTGAAGAGAAATAAAGATTAGAACTTGCCCCTCCTACTCCAATCACCCCGCTTCCACACATATGTCCAACTTAGAGAGAAAAGAAAAACAAACTTTGTTCCCTGTTTTGAGGAGCTAGGTGCATGCACATAGATTTCTAAACAGCAAGAGGAAATGGTTTCCCATTGGTTTCACTGTGTTGAGAGATTTAAGTCTTGATTCACTCTGTGTTTTTTGTTTTCTCAATCATAATGAACAAAAGCCTATCTACCTATTAACAAAACTCAATTACAAATTTAGCTGCTAGAGAACTCAAAAAAGATCTGTGTATATATAATAAAATAAACAGAGTAGCATAACTCACTAAGGAAAGCTAGCATCATACATACTAATGCTCTCTCTCCTTCCTTCATCGTCTTTTACAACTGCCTCCTTCTTCTGATGGTCCTCAGTGATTTGGCTAGAATTCTCTTTGTCACTTGAGGGAGAATCACAGGCACCATTGGATTTTTTCCCAGCAGCCTCTTCATCCACTTTCTCCAAAGGATGAATTTTCACAATCCTCACCTTGAGCATTTTTTCCTTCCCAACCTACACAGGAGACAGGAGGAAGAATCAAAGATAATAAATAAGAACTAGAAACCTAATGTTTAGAATATATTAGCTAATGTAGATTCCACCTCACCTAACAAAAATTCACTAAAGTTCTAAAGTAGCCAAATACAGTGATTTCTTTCAACTTTATTTCTCAGACTTTTAGGCTGAAATATGACAATCATGTCATCTGCAAATAAAGATAATTTTACTTCTTTCTTTCCAATCTGGATGCCTTTTATTTCTTTTTCATGACACACTATACTGGCTAGAACCTCCAAAACAATGTCAAAGAGAGGTGGGAGAGCAGACATTCAGTCTTTTACCATTAGGTTATGTTCACTGGAAGTTATTCTGTAAATATCCTTTATCAAGCTGAAGTTTCTTTTTATTTGCAGTCTACTGAGAGTTACATCAGGAGTTGACGGTGGCTTTTGTCTAACAGTTTTTGTATGCAAAATGAGATATATCATATGCTTTTTCTTGTTAGTCAATAAGTAGAATTATAAATTTAAAACAACCTTGCATTTCCAGGATAAACTTCACTCAGTGATAATGAATTATCTTTTTAATATAGTGATTTCATTTGCTAAAATTTTGGTTAGAACTTTTACATGTATGTTCATGAAGGAGTTTTGTGAATATAGATTTTATTTTCTTGGTCGTAGTTTTTTATTGTAATGTGCTTGGAAGGTTTTGGTATCAGGGTAATGACCTCATAAAATAGACATGAAGAATTCCCTCCTCTCCCACTTTCTGGAAGCGTTTATATAAAATCAGTATTATTTCTCCCTTAAATGTTTTGTTGACTTCACCTGGGAAAACACCTGGGCCCAGAGTTTTCTTTGTGGGACAAGTTTAAGTACAAATTCAATTTCTTTAATGAGTATAAGCTATTAAGGTTTCTAGTTTTTCTTGGGTGGGTTTTGGTAGCTTGTCTTTCAAGGAATTTATCCATTTCATTTGTTAAAATGGCATAAAGGTATTTATAACATTTATTAGCCTATTAATATCTATAGATTCTGTAGTGACATCACCTCTCTTAATTCTTATTGGTTAATTTGTGTCTTCTCTCTTTTTGTTCTGAGTTTGGCTAGAGGTTTATTAATCTGATCTTTTCAGATTACCAGCTTCAACTATAATCGTGATTTGTCTACTTTTTCTTGTATTTCTATCCATTTTTGTTTTATGTATTTGGAAACTCGTTATTAAGGACTACTATGTCCTCCTAATAAACTGACCCCTTTGTCATGAAATGCTTCTTTGTCAATTGAAATATTCTTTGCTCCATAATCATACCTTTTTGTCTGATACTTTTATAGCTACTCCAGATTTCTTTTGACTAACATGAGGATGGTATCTCCCCATTCTTTTACTACCCTATTTGTATCTTCTTTATAGGTGGCATATAGTTGGGTCTAGTTTCTTTATTCAATCTGACAATTTCTACCTTTTAACTAAAATTTTCAGACCATTTACACTAAATGTAATTAATTATAGATACAGTTAGGTATATTGCTTTTTATTCGGCTTCATTAAAACTAAAAAATTCTGCTCTTCAAAAGACTGTTGAGAATGAAAACACAAACAGAGGATTGGAAGAAATAGCAAACGCATGTATCTAAATAATTTGTATCCAGAATATACAAAGAACTCTCAAAACTCAAAAACAAGAGAACAATCCAATTTAAAAATGAGCAAGGTGCACTGGACAGTGACTGCACTGGGGCATGGGTGGGGACTTGATAATATGGGTAAATGTAGTAACCACATTGTTTTTTCATGTGAAACCTTCATAAGAATGTACATTAATCATACCTTAATAAAAAATTTTAAGTAAGTAAATAAATAGATAGATAGATAGATAAATAAAGATGAGCAAGGATTTGAAGTCACTTCACCTAAGAAAGAATAAAAGGATAGCAGGCAAGTATGTACGTTAACATGCTCAAAAGGGTAAATATCCAAGAACAAAACCCTCCGTCAAAGGGTATCATATTCAATCTCACAATATCCACCAAGAACAATGAATACGCAGCTCCACACTTTTGTCAAAACCTGGCATTATTCTGGCATTTTCTTACTGACTAATCCAGTATGTATAAAATTATCTCACTACGGTTTTAATTTGATTTCCTGGGTTACTAACGAATTTAAACCTTTTTTCATATATTTATGGGCATTCATCTTTCTCTCCCCCCAGTTCTCAAACCTCTCCTCTTCCACCTTAGAAATACATACACAGTATTTCTTTTTGCCATTCCCAATCTGTCTCCTTCTTCTCTACCCTGCTCTGTGCTTCAAAAGGCTGACCTTTATGAACTACACCAAACTTCCTTAAGATTTTGGTGGGTTCAGCCCAAGGGAAGCATCAGAAGAAAAGATGGTGGGAGAAAAGTGATGTTGGGGGTATGTATTCTCCTGTCTCCCTAGCTGGTTATATCTTATTCCCAAAGTACTTGTCTACAACTACATTACTCTCTTCTAGTTCCAGTATCCACTCCCTCTCCTTGTTTCCTTGGGGTTTAGAATAATAGTCTCTCTACTGTTGACAGCCACAGGGTACTTAACCTTTCCTTGTTACTTTTCCTTGACCTAGATCAAACTATTATCTGTTGTTCATAGTACCTTTATTAAACTCAATCCAATTACACCACTTGAATATGCCAACTGTTTCCTGCCAGGATACTGACTGATATAGTGTGTTATTAAAATCCAGTGGTGATCCCATAGACATCACAAGTATAAAAAGAAGTAACAAGGAGATACAGGGGGTCAAAGTAAATGAAGGAAAAAACAAGGACTTTGGAACAAGATAGACATAGAGACAAAAGCCTGAATCCCTATCCCATCACTTACTGGATATTGTTGGGCTACCTAGGCCACCCCCCGACCAACCCCTTCTCTTGCCAGCCTGCCTCGTGAGGCTTTAAAAAAAAGACAGTATTCACTTTCTCAGTTCCCTTGAGCTAAGGGTGGTTATATAAGCAACGGTCTAGCCAATAATATGCAAAGAGGGATGGGGAGGAATATACTTCTGATTAAGATTTCCTCACTCTGAATACAGTCACAATTTCATAATTAAGAGACAACAAAGCTAAGGACAAAACCCAGCACACTAAGAAGAGCAGAGCAGAAAGACACAAAGAGTCTAGGTCCCTGACAGTATTACTCGACCTTTATGCACACTTGGAACTGCCTGCCTGTAAGACTTACTATGTGAAAATAATCAAATGTCTTCATTTGATGGCTAGCAGACAGTACTGTGTCATCCCTAGAGTCACCCCCTGGAGTTTGTGAGAACTGCGAACTTTTACTCTCTACCTTATACCTTATGTACCAAACTTTCAGGGGCTGGGGCCCAAGAATGTATATTCAGAAGTCCTACAAGAATGTATATTCGAAGTTTGAGAAATACTAGCCACTGTTAGTCAGCTATGTTTTTAGACACAATTGAAATCATTCTTAACTAATATAATGTATTAGTTGCAATGCATCTACCTGAACAAGCTATTTAAATATCTGAGCTTGTTAATTACCTCAACATTTCTGGGAAGATTCTGTAAGACATTACGTAAACTGACTAGTTCAGTATCCAGTACCTACTGATATTTAACAAATGTTAAACATCCCTTCCTCCTGGATCTTTAAATTTTCAAAGGATTATATAGGGGTTACGTTAGTGTTAGGTACCACTTTAATAATAGTTATCCTTGAACTATTTGGTCTGGAAAATTTAAAAACAAATTTAAGTAGAAAAAGAAAAAAGTCAAACTCGCTCACTATTGTAGTAAAATGAGATCCGTCACTTGTTGGTGCCATAGGTTTAGATTATAAACACATCTGAAGTCCTTTAAACAAAAAATTATAAAACAAAAAGCCAAGACAGCATAGATACAAAAAGGGACAGAGCAGGGAAAACAAGGGTACGGGTACAAGGGTATACAGTGTAACAGTTATCATTCCCAATAATGAATATGGTTCTAAAATTTCATCCTCAGATTGGATATTAAATAAAGTAGATTTCATATATAATACAATTTTACACACACTGAGATGAATTCTGCAATCTATGTTGGAAGCTCCAATCCCGCCATCTGTTAGTGTCACATCACATTAACAAAATAGGTGCTCACCTCAAAGTCACAGTCTTCTCCCACAGCATATTTGGTCATGATCTCCAACCAAGCAGTATCTACTAACTTCTCTAAGGAGGCTGTATTATGGTGAACCATTTCCAGAACAAGTTTTTCATACCAGGCAGGAAACTCCTCTTTCAAACTAAACAAACATGTGATTAGTTACCAAGAAAATGCAGAAAAACCTATCCAGAGATTCAATTCAAGCCAATTCAAACGTGTCTTCAGCAAATATATATAATGCCCTGGGAATACAAAGATTAAAAACCATGTGGTACACAGGGAAAGAACTTTTTAACACCTTTCCCAGACAGACCTATCACAACTAATTTTCTCATTTATAAAATGAAAATAATAGGCACATCATTAGGAAGGTTGAACACTTTCCCATTAATCTGTTTTTGCACTAGACTTCCCTTTTTAGGCATGAATTATTTATTATTACCATTTGCCCATCTTTTGGTTAGGAGACCAAACCTTGATTATATTTGTGTTAAGTCTCAATCAATAAAATGCTTTCAAATGCATTCATTCATTTAGTTCTCACAGTACCTAGTATATATATAAGGACAGGGAAAATAAATCAAGAAGGTTAACATGTTGGAATCATGACTTGAACTGACCTCCAAGGCCCTTGCAAAGTAAAATACTGATATACCACTTTTCACTTATTAAAACTACCCCAAAATATTATTATTATCATACCCAATATGAGCAAGTAAAAAGTGCAAAGTAGGATTCATTAACTGCTGATAACCTGTTTCAATTCTTTTGGAAAGCACTGACAATTAATTATCCAAAACCATCATATATGTAAACATATTTACTGTTACTTTCTTGATGGTGTCAGATAATGGGAAGCAACCTAAATGGATAGCTGTTAGATATCCAATTCCAACCAAACAGTTTAATATTTGTGTTGCAGGGTAAAGGTGAGTATCAGGCATGAGATCATTCATGCAAATGTAAGTTACTAGGTTTATCATATTATGGTATTCTCAGTCATTCTCTGTGCTGTTCCTAACTACACATGTTCCTCCAATTGACTATTAATCTTAAAAATCTCTTTATCATATTCCCTTACAATGAATTAACCTACCAAGTTATCCGCCATTCCCCAGTCATAATCAATAAGCTTCTAGACGCCTCCATGCCTTTGCTGAGGCTTTTACCATTGTCCTCTCCCCACTGTCCTCCTTCCCCGCTTAATCATCCGAGATGTCCTCACACTTCCTTAATTCCATGAAGCCTTTCTTGTCCCCTACAAATTCACTCCATCCATCCATTTAGCCTTCTATTCTTTCAGACTTAGAACTTCATTGTCTGTGTTTATTTCTGGGGTGTGAGGTTTGGACAATGACATTCACATTTTTTTTTTTACTAACTCTGTATTGTTTATATTCTTATAATGTGTACATTACTTTTATAATCAGGAAAAAAAACAAAAAATTTCTACTTTGAATAAAAACTGTAAAACCTCACTGCTTTTTAAAATTATTCCTCTAATCATCCCCTATATTCTGTTAGCTATCAAATCACATATAACATTCCTCAAGTGTGTTTGTTCTTCAGACCACCCCTCTGATGAAATGGGTTCTAAGGCCAAGGTTTGAACTCACAAGATTAAACCAAGCTAAAGTTCCTTTACTACAGGTGTGCTGAAAATCTTTAATATGTGAATATGTATTATTATGACTTTTCAAAAAGAAAGTTTGTAGTGGTTTTCCAAAGTTATGGCCAAAAACCTCTTTTCAGGAAGGATTAGAGAATTAATCTCAAATTCTTTCTATTCCCAATAATGCCACAATTCACCTGAATACTATCCCAGCTAGCCTATGTAGACTTTCCACCCACTTCCTCCCTCTCGAATTCAGCCTACACACTGCTTTCAGATCAATCTTCTCAAAGCCCAATGCCAATCATCAAAAACTGTCCTATACTCTTCTCCTGTTCAAAAAGTATTGGTGTCTGTTCACTGCATTAAATACAAATATTTCATCTTGTCTTCTATCATCTGGCACCAACTAGCCTTCAAATGTCACTTCCTTTATAAAGTTCCAATAAGTTTTCCCTAACATCTCCAAGTTAGTTTCTCTAGCCTCTAAATTCCCACTGTACTTTATCTCTTTGTATGTAGGAACACAATTTATTTTCATTTTGAAACTGAACTCTCTCTCGTATTTGTTCCTAATGGTTTTTCACTATTTTTTAAGTGCATAATCATTTGTAAGCAACATTAACTGACCTCTTCTTTACTATTACTACTTTTCATACTCTTCATTTGCTGTAGGTTAATGGTTATTATCTTTTATTTGCATAGAATTCACACACATTATCTTTTTGTCCCAAAAAGACACCCAGAGAAGTAACAGTATCTCTAGTAAGAACAAGTGCTTAGACAATGCAGAGAACTGTGCCTAGGCACTGTAATCAATTCAAGAGTTAAGTCAAATATGAGACCTGCCCTCAAGTTGTTTACAGGCTACTACAGGGGACAGCAACAGCCCATGGGCCAAATCCAGCCCGCTACCAGTTTTCATAAATAAAATTTTACTGGAACACAGCCATTCCCATTCATTTACATATTATCTACGGCTGCTTTCACTGTACAACCTCAGAGTTAAACAGCTGAGACAAAGACCACATGACCCACAAACCATAAAAATTTACCAGTTGACACATTACAGAAAGAAAAGGCTGGCTCACCCGTGGTCTAGTAGTACACTAAACAAGGCATATACTCAAGTAACACTAATCCAAAGTGGAATAATCTAAGTGACCCAAAGGAAATAAACAGGCAGTGGGTTAACAGACTAGACTAATTACTATCAGTGACTGAGCCATTACTAGAACACCCAGGTCTCAACTGAATCCAGTGCTCTGTTACACTGACAAAAGAGCAGAACACTATGAGATTACTAAACTGTATGCTCTCTGCTTATCCACTATCGAGATTAAGTCAATGAGAAGTCTACAGAAAAAGGTTCCATTCGAAATTCCCAGAATACTGTTTTATTATCCCTGGTTTCTACTTATCTTTTGCATGCTCCTACTGCCCAAATTCTGTACATTTTTAGAGAATACCCAGATGAGTAGACACTTTAACATAAACAGGTTTTTTAAAGATACTTCATTCAACTACCTCACTTAGATAAACTGTCTTCAAACTATCTTTGATAGCTGCTGTAAATACTGTTTAAATTTCAAATGATCACAGAATAAAGAAAACTTTCTAATTTGCTGCCTCTATATTACTTCTAGATTGTATCAGCTTCCTTTACTTAAAACCACATTTCCAGAGTATTTACCAAAGTATAGAGCAAAAACACTCAAAAGTCTGATAAATACTTAAATAAGTATATACATATATACAACTATATACTCTATACTTTGTTATTAGCAAAATGCCACTAGGCAAGAGTTCTCAGACACTAATAAATTATACTAATATATTTCAACTTATGCCCCATAAATTTAAATGCAAATACTGCTTTACTGTTAATTTCCCCCCTTTCCTAATAATGTGAAGATGGTGCTAGAAGGGCAATGCTTCTAATACTTACAGTTCAGCAACTTCCTGTTCCTCCTCCCAGGCCTCCTTGTGTGTTAGCTGACTGCTTCCGGTACTCTTACACGTCCAAATGCGTTCACTGTACCTTTCCAAGCGGGCTTCATACTCTCTGTTAACAGTGGCTCAGGAAAACAACATTCAAGGAACAGAGACAACTAATTCATATCCATAAAATACCTACCATATATATAAAAAACATCTACAGTCTCCTTTCTATAATGTACAACATGAGAAGATAAAATTAACATCAGTTTTCAACTGGCAAATCCAAACAAAATTATTAAGAACAAAGTATGATTAAATTATATGTCATTTTACAAGTAAAATAATATTTTAGTATAAATGTGATTTCTTCAATTCACCCGTTTCATTTCACAAGACTCATGCAGCACTAAAAATTCCTAAGAAAAATATAAAAGCAAAATAAAACACAAGTGTTAGTAAGAAATTAAGGTATGTGGAATTGTTACACAACTCAGTCAGCAAGTTGAAGAATCAGTTCCACAGTACGATCAGATGACTTATACCACAATCTCATAGGCAGTTTGGAATAACCTTGTGCATATGCTGATGATCCACTTACTAAACAGCCTTCCAGTCTACGTGGAAAACACCTGCTGATACTTAGGGCTTAAAAAATAAACTCCATGAAGTCCTAAAAATAATTTTGATACAGTAGTATTTATCCAGTCTTTATCTTTTCTCCAGTAATACTACATTCACAAGTTACATAACAGTCAGGTTCAGTCTTTATGAGGGAGATGAAGGAAGAGAATATCACTTAAGTTAGGGCCATATATAACTTTTCACACCCTCCCAACTGGAATTCACTATCAGCCAGCCACATTCAAATTTAAATGATTAGAAACTAATTTCCTTTTTATGCACAGCAACAGATGCTATGCAAGAAAATAAACTGACACCAACTAGAGAATTAGCTGCCCATCTCTGAACCTTCCAAGTGACATTTTTTTACAGAGGTTGAAATAAAAGCATTTAAACAGCCTCCTCTGTAATATTACTTCACAACTTAACAAGTAGTTTATTTTTAATACATGGAGGTTCTTGCTTTTCCAGGGTTATGACCACTGAAAAAACAAGCGACAGGGACAAATCCATAGGTAATTTAAAACTGCAGCTTTAGCCAACAGCATAAAGGACCTTCCCTTACTCTATCATTCCCCAGATCTGCCAAAAACAAGCCAAAAATTACTTTCCTCACCAGCAGTGGTCCTAATATTTAAATGATTTAAACACAATAGAGTACCAGTAAAAATCAGGAGTCAGACTTCCATAAAGCTATGTATATCCAATCACCGAAAAACTATAAAAACCTATAGAGAAAGAAAAGGAAATAGCAGAGCTTACATAGTGACATTATCACAACTACTCAATAAGATGGATTTGTTTTTTGTTTTTGTCTGTTTACACTGGGGGAGGAGAGGTAAAATAGACACAGAACAATCAGTAGGTGGATTTCTTAAAACATTCAAAAAGCTGATAACATTCTAATATATTATTTAGCTTACACTGAAGAAATCTAAGTACAATCAGAAGGAAATGTGAGATTAATGAGTATGTCCTAAAGCTTTTATTATTGGCTGTTATTTTTAAAAGTAGGAATAATGTGTCCAGTCCATTCTCCATAGATCTAAACCCATGCAGTCAACGACATACAAGACTGTTATCACCTCAATGCCTCAGTGAACCCTCAAATCCAACTTTTTCTGAACTCTTATGATCCCCTTCTCCTCCCCAAACTTGCTCTTTACGGATATTCCCACCCTCACTTGAATGATTCCAGTGTCCAACAAATCAGCAATCAGGGAATCATCCTCATCTCTTCAGTCCCTAACTGCAGCCACTTAGGTATTTAATTCTGTCTTCTCTCTCCAATGGCAGAACCACTATCTAAGTCCAGCCTCTGATCCTCATTTCTCACGAGTCGTATTTTAAAACATTTTTATTGGACTCACTGGTAATCCTCTTCTCTGGTCCCTTGTGCTCCTCACTCTAACATCCTTTTTTCTCAGTCTTGTTTTTAAACTCGTTTCCTCCTTCTGATTGCTTAAAAATCTCACTTGCCCTCAAAGCCCCCTGAAATGCAAATCGTTCATGCCAGCAATCCTTCCATCCTCTAGCTTCCAGTTTGTATCCATCAATTAAAATGTTTGTTGTGTTTTTCAGTGATTTTTATTTTAAGATAAAAGTAGAAAACTTTTCCCAAACAATATATATTTAAATACCAAATATTTACCATTGATTATGATTTTTCAAAGTCCCTTCTACCCTGATACATATCTTTCCTATCCTCCTTTGAAAATCACTGCTATCAGTATAGCATTCTCACTCTGGGTAACCTCACCCATTCTCATACTTCAATTACCATCTGTATGCTAACAATTTCTATCACCAGTCCAATCTCCTCTCTCTCAACTCTAGGCCAGCAGTGCAGATGTCTCCATTTGAGTATCCACAGCCACACAATGTAAGAATGTCCAAGTTAAACCCTTCACTTGCTCTCCTGCACCCCCTCTCCCACCCCTCAATTCCCAGTCAAAACAGAAAGAGAACACTTGATCCTCTTCCAGAATTCTCAATTTCAGAGAAAGACACCACTAACCAACAGAACTTTACCCTTAACTCCTCCCCAATCAATCACCAAATCCTATCAAATCTAATTAATTTCAGGAATCCATCTATTGCAATTCTCTCCACTTCAAGGGCTAATAAATTTATGCAGGTCATCATTACCTACTGCCTAGATTATCTAATGAAAGCCTCACGAGTCCAGTCGATACTAGTCTCAAGGATACATTCCACCCTGCAGCCAGTGACCTTCCTAACCTAAAATCTGCCTCTTTCCTATTCACATTTTTCAAAAGCCTCCACTAAATTCAAAGCAAAGTCCAAACTCAGATCTCACAAGGTCCTGTGTAATCCAGCCCTCTTCTCTCACCACTTAACAACTCTATCTCCATTCCTACTTCTTCACTCCAGCCATATGAAACTTCCATCAATTTTTAAAAATGAAGATCACCTTCAAACTCACATACTCTTTAAAGAATAGTCCTCTACTATTCTTCATCTAAATTCTAATCATCCTTTAGATCTCAACTTAAAAGTAACTTTCTCTAGGGAACATTCCTTGAACCCTGAAATATGGTAGATTGTATTATTTTTTCTCAACATTCACTACCTTTCCCTAAGAGGATTCTACATCTTCACCCACTGCCATCTGGCTAGCAATGCCTCCAGTGAAGAGAAATGTCCATCTCCTCCCAAATGATGATGGGCTTGTCCACATGTCTTGTTTTGACCAACAGAAGTGAGTAGGTGTGACAGATGCCACCCTCCAGGAAGAAGCTTAAAAAGCCACCATGTTTCTGCTAGCTCTTTCTGCCACTAGAAAAGCACACTACAGTCAGGGACTGCTCCCTCAGACTGCATCTTGAAATTTTTAAAAAGTCTTCCTTTTTTTTTCACCCATTTTCCTTTTTTTCAAATGTGCCTACTAGAAAAATTTTAATTACATGTGGCTCACCATTACATTTCTGTTGGATGGCACTATAAACCTAAAATTTACCTAATTTTCTAATAATGAATGCCCTCTGACAATAACACAAAAATTTTAATTGACTAATCATCTAAATTAGATTAAGATCTAAAACAAAGTCCTAAAACCCTTAAAACAAGATGTTTAAATTTATGTAAACTGTTCCAGTTATTACTTTGACTTTTGTTAAGAGAAAGCAAGATAAAAACAAAAATGAGAGGAGAAAGCAAAGCCCGTTAGAAGGATATTAAGTCAGCTGCCTTTAAATCCTTAGATTTTCGGTTTCCAAAATAAGTCACTCACTCTCAAATAACCATTCATATCAAATGCCACTTGAAGTTTTTATGTTCCAGGGAGTGCTGCACATATAATTGCAGAAAAAATGTCAAAGCAATTCGCCAAAGGTTGTGAAAGCCATAAATGATATTTTCAAATCCTTGAGTATCTCATTATGAATCCACCTTTTCATGAGTTCAATAGCTACCTCCTTACCACAAAACGCTGCTTCTTTGTTTGCGTCAGTCTTGTATGGATCATTTTTTTCAATAAAATACTCGTTAGCCTGAAAGGAAGTACCCAGAAAAGTATGTAGTTAAATAAGCATAACTATAATCCTAAGAGTTCCAAGTGAAATGACTGGCACCAACTCAAGGTTTGCTTTTTACTCTATTTTCTCTCTTTGGACCAGTTTGTCATTGAGTTAAAAATAACTCTAATCCTGGCATAATTATTATTTTAAAGAAATTCAATTATAAACATCAATATAAGTACATAAAAAACCCTAAAGACTCCATTCCAAAACTACTAGAACTAATATCTAAATTCAGCAAAGTTGCAGGATACAAAATTAATACACAGAAATCTGCTGCTTTCCTATACACTAACGATGAACTAACAGAGAAATCAGGAAAACAATTCCATTCACAAATGCATCAAAAAGAATAAAATACCTAGGAATAAACCTAACCAAGGAAGTGAAAGACCTATACCCTGAAAACTACAAGACATTCTTAATAGAAATTAAAGAGGACACTAACAAATGCAAATGGAAACTCATCCCATGCTCTTGGCTAGGAAGAATTAATATTGTCAAAATGGTCATCCTGCCTAAAGCAGTCTACAGATTCAATGCAATGCCTATCAAAATACCAACAGCATTCTTCAATGAACTGGAACAAATATTTTTAAAATTCATATGGAACCACAAAAGACCCCGAATAGCCAAAGCAATCCTGAGAAGGAAGAATAAAGTGGGGGGGGGGATCTTGCTTCCCAACTTCAAGTTCTACTACAAAGCCACAGTAATCAAGACAATCTGGTACTGGCACAAGAACAGACCCACAGACCAGTGGAAAAGAATAGAGAGTCCAGATATTAACCCAAACATATACGGTCAATTCATATACGATAAAGGAGCCATGGACATACAATGGGGAAATGACAGCCTCTTCAACAGCTGGTGTTGGCAAAACTGGACAGCTACATGTAAGAGAATGCAACTGGATCACTGTCTAACTCCATACACAAAAGGAAACTTGAAATGGATCAAAGACCTGAATGTAAGTCATGAAACCATAAAACTCTTAGAAAAAAACAAAGGAAAAATCTCTTGGACATAAACAGGAGCGACTTCTTCATGAACATATCTTCCCGGGCAAAGGAAACAAAAGCAAAAATGAACAAGTGGGACGACATCCAACTGAAAAGCTTCTGTACAGCAAAGGATACCACCAATAGAATAAAAAAGCATCCTACAGTATGGGAGAATATATTCATAAATGACAGATCCGATAAAGGCTTGACATCCAAAATATATAAAGAGCTCATGTACCTCAACAAACAATAAGCAAATAACCCAATCAAACAATGGGTAGAGGAACTGAACAGTTCTCCAAAGAAGAAATTCAGATGGCCAACAGACACATGAAAAGATGGTCCACATCACTAGTCATCAGAGAAATGCAAATTAAAAGTGAATGAGATATCACCTCACACCAGTAAGGATGGCCACCATCCAAAAGACAAACAACAACACATGTTGGCGAGGATGTGGAGAAAGGGGAACCCTCCTACACTGCTGGTGGGACTGTTAATTAGTTCAACCACTGTGGAAAGCAGTATGGAGATTCCTCAAAAAACTCAAACTACAAATACCATTTGACCCAGGAATTCCACTTCTAGGAATTTACCCTAAGAATGCAGCAGCCCAGTTTGAAAAAGACAGATGCACCCCTATGTTTATCGCTGCACTATTTACAATAGCCAAGAAATGGAAGCAACCTAAGTGTCCATCAGTAGATGAATGGATAAAGAAGATGTGGCACATATACACAATGGAATATTATTCAGCCATAAGAAGAAAACATATCCTACCATTTGCAACAACATGGATGGAGCTAGAGGGTATTACGCTCAGTGAAATAAGCCAGGCAGAGAAAGACAAGTATCAAATGGTTTCACCCATCTGTGGAGTATAAGAACAAAGAAAAACTGAAGGAGCAAAACAACAGCAGAATCACAGAACCCAAGAATGGACTAACAGATACCAAATGGAAAGGGACGGGGGGAGAACGGGTGGGAAGGGAGGGATATGGTGGGGGAAAAGAAAGGGAACATTACGATTAGCATGCATAATGTGGGGGGGAAGGACAGGGAAGGCTGTACAGCACGGAGAAGACAGGTGATTCTACAGCATCTTACTACGCTGATGGACAATGACTGCAATGGGGTATGTGGGGGTAACTTGGTGATGGGGGGAGTGTAGTAAACATAATGTTTCTCATGTAATTGTAGATTAATGATACCAAAATAAAAATAAAGAAAAAAAATCAACGTAAGAGTGTAATGTTCCAACTGTTCAATAAAATCCTGTCTTGCAATAGAGTGGAAGTCCTATTCTTAAAACATGCACTCGTCACTCTTGCCTACTAGAGTCAGATTAACTGTATATTCTAACATCCCCTCATTACACTTCTCATACATCCATGCTACAAAGGTTATGAACTGGGTCATTTCTAAGCTTAGAAACTAGGATAGTTAAAGTAATTCAAAAATATTAATCCACAGCAGGCAGCTTGTAGCTTCAGTTCCTTCTTAAAATCAATCTTGACTTAAATACATTCAGTGTACCATCCTATTTTCAAAGAATCACATCAAGAAATGACTTTGGTAGGTTGCTTTTTCCTACTAAGATCTAGTGTCTTCTTTGGAATACTACCCTAGAAGTAATGTACAACAGACTCAAAGCTACAGTACAATAAACACAAATCATCAATGTTCAGCACCCAGTCATTAAAAATGTGCATCATTCACAACTACCACTGTAAGTTTAAGGATGTACAATAATGTCCTCAGGAATATACCAACACTAACAGCTTAGGTCAATAAAATACCATACAAATATGCTATAGAATATACATGTGATCAAAAGGTGGCTATTTGAGAAAATTAAAGTATCAAATCCTATTAAAATATAATTAAATATAAATTAAGAACTGGAAATAATAATCCTTCAAATGCAGCTGTTAGCCAATCACATACTTGTTTTCCTCTATGAAATCATTAGTAGCCTAATAAAGAGATATGCCAACATGCCAAACACATAGTACTATTGTTTAAAACCCATCCTCAAAGTGCTTCCACTTGTAGAAATTTCCCCCCAATATATAACACAGTTTAAGAACTCGTTTGTTCAAAGGGTTCTGAATCCTGGTATGAAAAATTTTTTTAATTAAGAATTTTTATTAAATACATAACAAGAAGTTTCAAGTTTCAGTTTCAACTGTCGTTGAGAAACTCCTCACACAAATCACTGTATTTCAATGTTTTCAGTAAATGGTATGAAAAAGCCTGTGCAGCCAGTTCTAAATTAGCTATCCACAGCCATTTTCACATGGCTCAGTACCTATTTACAGACTTGGAACTTTTCTCTATCACGTTTCTTATGCTCCACTAGAACCAGGCATGAAAAATTTACATCTGGTAACATTAGTGTGTGAGTATCCATCAACTGCTCAAAAGATGACAATTGAAGGACATTTGAAAAGGATATGAAAGATTCCCACAAAATTTTTTACTCCACTGATGTTATGGAATGTTACTAAAAAAAAAAATAGGGCACCTTTAAGAGAATTATGCTGTATTATGTAGAGCTAGAGTACTTCTCCAAAGCATTCCAAAAGTCCTAACATAACAAGAAAAAGAACGAGATTACCACTGCCACTCCTCCCTTAAATGCTCACCTTACACCAAGAACTGACAGAGAAAGTCGGCTCACATAATGAAAAGTCAGAGAGTAGCGCTCCACGCTCTTTTTGTGATTTACTGACAAGGGATGAGGCAGGAAGAGCTCTGGATTCTACTCCTGACTCTCATCACTTTAGAGTGTGTGACGTTTAACAAATCAACCTCAACCTTCTGGGCCCACTTGGCAAACCAAGCAGGAGAACCTGACCATCCCCAAGATCCATTTCAGCTCCAAGATGCTATAACTATATTTCTCCAAGGGCCTTCCTACAGCATGGACTCACTTTCCAGGTACGCTTTTATGTAAACAACCAACATCCATAAATTGCCCTGGAAAAAGAACTAGGTTATCCTATAATGTATTACACTGAAGGGATGATCATAGACAAATCAAATGACATCGCTCACCTGGATACTTTCTCCTATGCAGAAGCAAGCAAGCAGAAATTCCTAAGAAACCATATCCTTCCAAAGGGAAGGGGCTTATAAAACTCATACATTAGCTTTTACTTTTGAAGCTTTCTGTACATTGAAGAAAGCTTGATTCTGAAATCTTTTTTTACACTTAAGCTTCAGTAAGGATCGATGTCATGACATCAAAAAAAAAGTAAATAAAAGTCGTGTAACTTTTAACAAATAAAAGTCGTGTAACTTTTAACAAAGACAAACCTTGTGGAAGAAACCTTAAACAAAGATTAGAAGAATACTTATTTACAACACCAGTGTCCTGCTTCTAAAATACAACAAAAAACGTGAAGCATGTATTGCTATTTTAAAAAATTGTATTTGGAGACACATACAATCTCCTTCTAAATCGTCAAAATTTCAAACCTGTGCATGCCCAGGGAAGGAGAGCATCAGCTCCTTCAAGATAACTATTTTCTACCCCTTCCTCTAAATCTGGAAAATCATTCTTGATTTTGTGTTCGATCCTGTCGGTTCATCACCGGCCTAAAGTCCACTCAGGAGGAGAAAAACGCCAAGTAGCCCCAGAGATCTGGGCAAAACGCAGTTTCATACAAGCCGGATCACGAGGCGCGCGGGTACGATTTCAAAAACTTAAGTAGAAGGTTTAATTTAAAAATAAAGCAGCAGCAGAGAAAGAAACCCCGCTCACCCTGGCACTTCAGGCCTGAAGCCAACCGGATGGAGGTGGGGGTAGCTCCTAGAAAGCCAGGGCCGGGGACAAAGTGCGGAGCAGGGAAAAGGATGGTGCGGGGCTCCAGGACGACCTGAGCGGAGCCGGTGCGCGCCCACGCCCACCCCCAGGAACGGCGGGCTGCGGCTCGGGGTACAGGCCCGTTGGCTCCGAGCGCGCTGACAGCTGCCACAGTCACCAGCTACGCTGCCCGCCTGACCGGACGAGCCCCCGACCCACCCCACCCCACCCTGCGGGCCGCCCGGCTGGAAAAAGATACTCCCGGGTGCGGAAGGCTTCCTGAGTGTGCGCGATGGTGAAGAGCGGCTCCTCGCCGGGAAGCGGCTTCACCAGCGGGAAGGGCTTGCGGCCCAGGAGCGGCGCCATCGCGCCGGCGGCGGAGAAGGCAGGGGCTCCTCGGCGAGCCCGCGGCGCAACGCTAGGCCCCGCGGCCAGGAGCGAGCGCCTAGCTCCCGGGGGTGGGGTGGGGGAGGGGAGGGGTGAGAGGGCGGCGCGAACTCGGCTCCCTCACCGCTGGCGCGGCCGCGAGAAGGCCATGGAACCGGACGCAACGGCAACAACCTCCCACGCACACCGCTGCGCCGTTCTGTAGCCTCTCGTCAACCTTTACTACGGATCCTCGGGTTCGGCAGTTGCGACTTCTCCTTAGCGGCACCGTAGAAAATTATTGAAAAATGGCGGGAGATTCCCCTCCTCCCCCCGGCCGGGCCAGCACACACACTAACGTGCTCCCCTGTGGCGCCGGTGGCGAATGCTCCAATAGGCGGAGAGCTGGTCAGCGCTCACAATC
Source organism: Manis javanica (assembly GCF_040802235.1). NCBI lineage: Eukaryota > Metazoa > Chordata > Mammalia > Pholidota > Manidae > Manis > Manis javanica. Next base: position 36,307,974 of record NC_133165.1, on the reverse strand, counting down.
TATTGGCTCAGAGGAGCTGCCGCTCTGCGCTTCGGTCCTGCCCCACTCCCCGGCCGCGTAGTTGGGTTGCAGCGCACTAGAGGGCAGTATGAAAAGGTGAAAGGTCACGTTATGTAAGCTCCGGTAACAGGCGTGCGGGCGTCCAGCGGCGGAGTTGATAGTGGGGGACAGCGGGGGACTAAAAGGTCGAGAATTCAAGGAGGTCAGGCCAGAGAAGCCCCCTAACAGACACTGCGCCATCTGTCATCGACGGCGACACCGACATCCGGGTACTACTGTCCGTGCGCTGCGCCGGAGCGGGGGAGGGGGAGCGCGCGGCCAGGGGCTTTGTCTTGCCACTTGTGCTCCGCCCCCTTCTTAAAGGCGCCGCGCTCGGCCACGCCCGGAGATAAGCGGGTGGGGCGGCTGGCAGGAGCCGGCGGTGGGAAGTAACCCTAAGACCTTGCCCAAGCAAAGGTTATATTGAAGGACTTATTGAACCCCAGTGTGGCTTACCCCAAACTTAACTTCCTCTGGACGAGAGCGTCATTGAAATCTCGATGTTAGTATGATGTTTGTTGGGAGGGACTTTCTGGAAAGGATAATAGAGATGCTTCTTTGGAAAATTAAAGCACATGTCTATTAAAGATACATAATTCATTCATATAGTCTTTACTAGCGTCTGCAACGTGCTGGGTGCCATGGGAAAAAAAAAAAAGAGACACAATCACAGTTTCATGTAATAGAGCTGTACAAAGTACTTACTAAGAAGACAGAGAATGAGGACATGTGAGCTGCTTCTCCAAGCAAACTACACCCACATAGTCCAAAATCCCTTTGGCTGCCCACTACAATTAGAAACACAAACTTAATAATTCTTTCCCTATTAAACTGTCTCCGTCAGTTCAAAGATCTTCAGTGGCCCCAGAACATGCCTTCCCAGCCTAGTCTTCAACCAGGGCTAGACTTGGATTGTTAGGTGTCCTTCGAGGCAGCATGCTAATGCCAGACCTTTTCCTCTTTTTCTTCTCATCTTGAGGTGAGTGTACCCCCAATGAAAAGTTACATACCACCTCTAAGGGGGCCTCCTCTGACCACCCAGCAGAGAAGGCAGCTCTCCTTTCAGTAGCCATTTCTTCTAAGAAGACTAGGAGAAGTCTCAGTATGACATTTGAGTTGACTGTGAGAATATAAGTAGCACTTCACTAGGCAGAGAAATGAGGGAACCGACATTGTAGGCAGAGGGAGCAGCAGGGCAGACTTGGTAAATCCAGGACAATGTACCGAAAACGTAGGGGTTTTGAATCAGAGAGTATCCAGAGATGAGTGGCCAAGGAAATGATCATCCTGGCCACAGCATGTGATGGTTGAATTTAAGTGACCACTTAGAAGGGAACTGCAGTTGTTTGTGGCAGTGATACCAAGAGCCTTGAATGTAATAATATTTGTGGAGACAGGAGGACAGATCTGAGAGGCCTGGACTAGATGACTCAATGAGATGGACATTTCCAAGCCTAGATACCTAACAACCTACTGTGCAAAGAGTAAGAACTCCAAAAACATTTAAGGAACAAATTGTGGAAATTTATGATCTTTAAAAAAGGCATCTAATTGCACATGAGAATGTGCACCATAACCATTTCAGTGCCTGGGGCCACTGTGAGCTGCAATTCAGCCCTGGTATTGGCAAAGCAAGATCTAAAATGGGAGAATGAGAGATGGGCTCAGTTCAGCTGTTAAGAACCAGAGGTGCAGTGGAGAGCCATCCAGAACACAGCTGGGGGTGGAGTTTTGTGAGCAGAGCTGATCAGTTGGAGCTATAAGGAACTGATAAAAGCTCTCCAAATAAAGAACAATGCTTTCATGGAGAGTGGGAAATTCAGTTAGTTTAATTTTCTTCTTTCTGTTTTTCTATATTTTTCAATTCATTTTTCTATGATTATATTTATTTTACAATAGAAAAAATAAACATTGATGTAACTCTCCCTCTGTGGATATCCTCCATTTCTGTGGCTCAGGTGTACAAAAATGGAGCTGATGAACATAAAGGCATTAACAACTTATCCTAAAGATGTCCAAAAAAAATGGGAGAGACTAAGTTAACGCCACTATCAGTTTCCTGATATGATACTTTTGTTGACTCCTAGAACTGACAGAACCCTTCTAGGTTACTCTTCCTTCCAGCTTTTGCACTCCTTCAGCAAGCCCCAGTGGACCACTTCCTCCTAATTATACCTACCCACCGCCAGAAGTGTACTTCTTTCTCCTCTGTGCATCTAAATCCTACACTTCCTTCCTAATGCCTTGTCCCAGTTATTCCAGTCCACATCCACTTACACTGAACTCTCAAGATTGTTTAAATCATAATTTTAGAAAATTCCTTGTTCAATGCCATTTCCCCACAACACTGAATAAACTAATTATAAAGGGCAAGAGATTAAAATGTGTAATTTCCAGGTATCTGCACCAGGGCTGCTATTGCTGAAGGTCAACTGTGGCTGCTTAGCTGCAGGAATAGCACTGCCTAGACAAGCCCTATGCACATCTTCACTGGGCCGTTTTGCAACATGAGCTCAGTCAGCAGAGCCTGTTTTTGTGGACTGTGTCATGTGTGTAAGAATATAGTAATTTATCCTCCATTTACCCCATGGTCCCAAGCACATAAACTGGTGAGAATTATGCCTGGGCTTGCCTGGGGCTTGACTGGGCTTACCCCGCCTTATCTCTCAACATCCTGACCCTCCCCCAAAGCAACAGGCCCAGCGGATCCGCCACAATAAAAGGCACACCATGCTGCTGCCCTCTCTCTCTCTCTCTGTCTCTGTCGCCTTCTCTCTGTCTCTCTGTCCCGCTGCCCTCTCTCTCTCTGTCTCTCTGTCCCCCTGCTCTCTGTCCCTCTCTCTCTTTCCCTCTCTCTCTCTCCCCCTGCTCCCTCTCTGTCTCTCTGTCCTCTCTGCTCTCTCAACTGCTCCCTCTGTCTCTCTCTCTCTCTCTCTCACCCCCCACCCCCCTCTGGGGCAGCCACTCTCTCCTTCAGATAATAAAGTCTCTTGCATGGACCCATGTCTCCTGAGTCATTCTGGGTAAGGAGGGTTGCGGCAAGATACCCTTTCATTGGTGCCGTGACTCGGATGAGGCTCTCCCATTGACTTTGCTCTTTCTCTGGGAACCTGAGCTGTTCTGGGAACCCTCACTACCCGATCCTCCTCCATGGGCTCACCGTCCATTTCCCCAGTCGCTCGTCTTCTCTCCCAACACTGGCCTTTGATTTGGTGAGTCTCTCCTTCATGGTCAACTTAAATTTCCCTTTGGAACCTGAGAAGTGACTGTTGAGTGTCCGGCACCCCCAAGGGCTCCTCCAGGACAGGGGCACCCCCAACCACTACTTTCAGAGTCACGGTTGATCCCCATAGTCAACCCTTCTCTGCCTCCCCATGGTGAGAATCCTCATCCACTGAGGCCCGGTCTCCCTTTATCTACGTGTCTACTCTACTTGTAAACTCCTGGTACCAGGTGCCGAGCCTCCCCAGCGTTTTTGCCTCGACCCCACAGTTAAGAGGTGGTGACGACCCCCTAACTGTGCCTGGTCTTCTCCGTGACCTCAATAGCTCAGGGATGCCTCAGCGGCCTCTGAACGGTCTCGTTCTCACCATGGGATCTGGCCCCTCCGTTCCCACAGATTCACCGCTAGGGTGCTTACTCAATAATCTAAAATCCCTCCACCTCACTCCAGACCTCAAACCTTTTCTACTTGTTTGCTACTGTAATGAGATCTGACCCCAATATCCCTTGGACAATCAGTCTAAATGGCCCCCAAATAGCTCTTTAGATCCTAAAATTCTCTGCAACTTACACAACTTCTGTGAGCATACGGGCAAATGGAAAGAGATCCCATATATCCAGGCTTTCTCTTACCTCCAAACCAAGCTCTCTCTCTGTCTCTCCTGCAATCCTAAACACCTACTACTTGCCTTAAAGTCCTCACCCCTAAGCTTTTCACATTCCCAAATATTCTCAACTGCCTATAAAACTCCTAGACAATGCACCTCCACGGGCTCTCTTGTTCCCTCCTAGCTCACACCAGGAGCTCTGTCTGTCCTCTTACTGTATCATTACATCTCAATCTGTATGTTTGTCTAACTGTAAATGAAAAATATTTTTCTACCTCCAGATGGTATTAATAAAAATTGATTTAAAGACAAGCGCTTGTGAAAATTGGGCATTCTAAAGCTTCCAAAAAATTCTAATAGAAGATATTAAGCACTAATGCTAATTTAAGTTGAACCTAATAGATATGTCCTTATGGTTATCAGCTTCCTAAGTTTACCTAAAGTCATTTAAGTTGATGGTATCTATTAAATCTTTCAAAGAAAAATGCTTAAAGTGAAGTGTAGCTTTGTCTAATGTGAGTAATCATTTAAGCAAGTGCCTTAAAACTTTTAACAGCTTCCCAAAATCAAATTCAAAAAGGTGCTTTTTACCTCTAGTTCACTGATATTTTCCAGAGGGCCCCTGGAACATGTCAGAGGAATTTTTTCTCATTGGAGAAAGTATTTGGCTAATTTGGCTTATTTATCTGATATATAATTACCTGCTTAATTACCTAGAAGGCACTGTCACAGGGAATGATGCTAAACTTTGTTACTGAATGTTGTGTTACAGAAATATCCAAATTTCCTTATGTCATCTGTCTTACAGTAAGCTCTCATCAGATCTTTAACCATTGTCATTATAAGTCTTTGGTCATCTATACTCACTGTTTGATTACTCCTAAACTAGTAAAAAACTAGATTTCAGCAGAACAGGTATTAGTTACATAAGATGAAGTAAAGTAAGGAAGATGATTTGGTGACTTTTTGTTTCAAATGTTGATAAAGTGTTTTAAGTTTTTTCTCTTAAGCTGACAACAGGTTAGTAATGACTGCCTTTATAAGCAGAATTGAAACTTTATCTTTCTCTCTACCTGATCCCTCCAGAATTTAAAACTCTCAGTGACTATTTTTGTATTTCATGGTAGTATGTTTATTTGTATAAGTTCAATAAGAATCTGATTTCCTTGTAAGAGGACCAATTAAAAACACTGGTTATATTACCAAGGCTTTGACTGGAACGTCATACCTGAGAGACACATGTGTAAACTCAGATATGAACAGACAGCTTTAAGGAACTAAGGTTGACTTTATAAAGCCAACAAAGCCCCTTAGAAGAACTGGCCTGGTACCAGCCTTACCAGGTGAGTAAGGAAGGTCACTTCCTGGTAAGTGCAGGAACCTCAGGAATGTCTTGGGAACCTCAAGAAGAGAGGAATTCACCCAAATCTACAGGTACTGCAGGCACAACCTGATGGCAAATCTGTTTTGGCTTTCTGGCCTCAAGAAGCCTTTAAAAATCCAATCTGAAATTCCTTACAAAAAGTTCCAGCAAAGCATATTTAAAAGAACCTATGTAATCAATTGCTCTTCTTGCTGTACTTATGCAAATAATCAAGCCAAGTGTTACTTATTTTCTTAACCTGGTTACTTCTAATAAAAATGAGGGTGATTTTAGAAAAAAGTATTGTTTCAATAATGCAGTCTTATCTATACTAAATCCTAATACTAGTCATTGAGATGTAAACTGATCCAGAATTCTAGTTTCCCCATGATACCTGGCTATGATTCTCAATTAGACTCTTCATATTTCTAGTTCTCATATTCAGCCATGCATTCTTAATCTCGTCAAGTTTGTCCTTCCAGAATGGAAAATCCAACTCCAGATGTTGCTACTTAACCTAATAACAATTTGTTCTATCTTGCCTAGAAGCCACAAAACTGCAAAAAGTAATAGAAATGAAACCTGGAATAGAAGCGCCAACCTTCCGAGGCCCTCTTAACTAACCAGTGATGGAGACCTAGCTGCACCCTTTACTGCGCCCCCTCCTAGCATGAAGCAGCCAGAGCAGTCATCGCCCCATTTCCCTAGCAGCAGCTAAGGTCTCCATCTGTAGAGGGGAGAATGAGACAGGGACCATAGGCTTAGAATAAGGTGAGAGCCTCTGGAGAAAGCAAGGCAGGATATTTGCAGTCAGAGCAATGTAAAACTACATGCTAGGAAACCCTCCCCTACTAACACTATGTTGAACATTAAGCTCTAGAATCATTCATCAGTGAGATCAGTTAATGTTCCCCAGATAAAGAAGAGTAACACATGTTTTATTATGCTAATCATTTGTAATCGTGTATAAGATTCACTTTAGCATACTAAAAGGCCCAGGCCTCTGTGCTGTCTTTCCTCCTTCAGATCTGAGGAGGTAATTTTGCAAACTGAGCAACTAACTTAGCATGCAGACCCAGCTGTAGAAGGCATAGTAAAAGGCAGGATTATTTAGCAAATAGACAATACCTCAGCCCACCTTGGGAGCTGAGCAGGCAGCCTTTTGATATACTCCCAGACCAAAACGCCGGTATCCCAGAGAAAAATCAAGGCAGGAAATTCCTTATGTTAAGTTAATTTTTAATATTCAGAGAACACTTAACAAGGCCTTCCCCAAGGCTTTAGAGATAGTCCCCACCTTTTTGGAGGCTCTAGCACAAGACCTCAAATCCCTTACTCTCTTGAGCTCCACCCTCCTTCAATATGTAGATGATCTCCTCTGGTGCAGTCCCTCCCTACAAACCTCTCAACAGGATACTATTCTCCTTTTAAACTTTGTCTCTGAACACAGCTATCAAGTTTCCAAAGTGCAGCTGTCTGCTGCTCAAGTCACATACCTGGGAGTTCAGCTCTCCCTGCACTACAAGGCCATTACCATAGACAGGAAAAAACTCCAAACCATGCCCATTCCAAACACCAAGCAACACCATCCCTAACTCCCAAATGGCAAAGACCATACACAGTAATCCTTTCCACCCCAACTGCAGTTAAACTCCAGGGTCTTCTCCATTGGATACACAACTTCCACCTTAAGCCGTTTCTCTCCCCTTATTCCCCTCCCACCAAATCTCCCACAGGTTCCTACTCCTCCACCCTGACGGGACCTCTTACTCTCCTCATTTCGCACTGCTCATCTTATCTTCCACTCATCACCGAAGAAGTTTCTGCCAGGAGTCCTAAGACCTCCCTTACAACAGCCATGCGTCATGCCTCAGGATTGTTAACCCTGGTCTCAACACTTACTCTTTCACCAGACCTATCTTCCCAATGCCAGCCCTTTCTTCTCTTTCAGACTGTCCAAAAGATTGCACCATCAAGGATTCCCTTTGCCCTACAGGTTGCTTTGCTGCCTACACATATGTCCCCCAAAATGCTATTAATTCAGCCACCCTATGTAAACATAGCAATCAGCCCAAATGCAAAAAATTTCTAACCAAACCTTTAACCAGCTTATATTATAGGATTACCAACCCCTCTCCAAAGACGATGATCCTTATTGAACCTGGAAAATGCCATCGCCACTGCAGACCAAGGGTTCATCTGAGGACCGTCCCCCCATCAATACAAAAATGAACTTCATCGCCCCTAATCAGCAAGAAGCAGTTACTAAAGACTGACCTTCACCCCTTCCCAAATCCTCTACCACTTATAAAACAGAAAAAAGAGGAATGTAAGGATATAGTAATTTATCCTCCATTCACCCCATGGTCCCAAGCACATAAACTGGTGAGAATTATGCCTGGGCTTGCTTGACTGGAGGGGATCCGCCACAATAAAAGGCAACACACTGCTTCCCTCCCCCTCCCCCTCCCCCTCCCCCTCCCTCTCCCTCTCTCTCCTCTCTCTCTCTCTCTCTCTCTCTCCCCACAGCCACTCTCTCCTTCAGATAATAAATTCGCAGCGAGATACCCTTTCAATGTGGAACTGTGACACCCTGCCACAACCCCACAGGCTCAGCCTTGATCTCTCTCAGCTCCATAGTCATAGGGTCAGCCAGATGTCAATTCTATCTGCCTAAAATCTTGAATTATGTGTGCCCTTCCTGCCATCCCCACAGTATTCTACATCAGCCTTTTATTATTTCTGGCCAAAACTACTATAATGACTTTCTTCAAAATGTTTTACACTACCTGAAAGTTATGTATTTTTTCACGGTAAAATGAACATAGTTCAAAAAAAAAAAAAGTTCATAAAAAAAAAAGTTCTACAAAAAGCAGCCCTGCGGCACCCTCCCCCGTCCACTTCCTGCCACCCCACGCATCCATTTTCAATCTGTTAAACCAAGTGAAAATAAAACTTCACTTAAAATGGGAGTCAGGGGGGCAGAAGGAAGAGTTCTCACACCCTACCATTCCTGCTCAAAAGCTTTTACTAACCCGAAAGCTTTTATTAACCCAGCAGTTAGAAGAATGGTTTTCACCTGGTCCGGCAACAGCCCAGCCAATGAGAGACTGCCACACCTTAGCCAATGAAAAGCCACGACACTTCAAACTCCCAGTTTCCTCCAATGGACTCTTTGTTTATAACAACCTCCCCTCTTTCCCCTTTCCTCTATAAACAGCATTCCTCTCCTTTGTTCTCCAGATTTACCATTCCTGCTCAAAAGCTTTTACTAACCCGAAAGCTTTTATTAACCCAGCAGTTAGAAGAAAGGTTTTCACCTGGTCCGGCAACAGCCCAGCCAATGAGAGACTGCCACATCTTAGCCAATGAAAAGCCACGACACTTCAAACTCCCAGTTTCCTCCAATGGACTCTTTGTTCATAACAACCTCCCCTCTTTCCCCTTTCCTCTGTAAACAGCATTCCTCTCCTTTGTTCTCCAGATTTGCCTACGGTTTTGCCATGGGCTGCTTGTACCAAATTGCAGTTCTCTACTATTCCCAAATAAACTCATTTTTGGATTTTATTTTTATTTTTAAGGTTAGCAGCTAGCTGTTTCCTCTGGTATTCACTTACCTCCATGTATCTACATAACATACATTGCTATTTTTTAGTTTTTCAGTTTTAATATTAGTTGGGTACTTTCTTCATTGTAAGAGCAGGAGTTAGCACCCCTCCATCACCACAAATATATACATATACAAGCATGTTCCCAATATAATTAAATTGCAATCTGTTGAATAATATTCAGTGTTTAATTTAGGATTAGGTATGGATCATACAGATGATCCAGTGCGGTTAACTGATTACATTTCCTTCCGTCTTTTGTTTTCCCTGGTTTGCTTCAGTCTGTTTTTGCTTTTTCTGTGTTCCCATCACTGCTCTATCCCCAAACTGACATAACTGTAAGTCCCTCTCAATACATGCAAACATAATCTGGTGGGCAATGTCCTTCCAATTTGTCCCCCACCTCCCTCTTTCCTCCCCATGGTGTCTTATGCAATATGTCACTCCCGGTCTCAGCTTCCAATGGTTGTCTCTCTAAAAACCAAGAGTCAAACCAAACTCTGTCAAAGCCCTCCACAGTCTGTCCTCAGTCTATTACTTCTCTCAAACTTCTTATTCTTCAGCAAAACTAGGTTTATCTAGGTTTCTAAGTACCATTCCCCACTACAAGGACCCAGGGCTCCTTGGAAAAAGACAGGCTGGCAAAGTTCAATGTGAGTCAGGAACATACTGTGCCTGAAAGTAAGGAACTGATCAAATAATGATGGAGACATGTCAAAAGAACATATGAACCAGGATGAGAGGATTCTAGCTGGCTGAATCTGAGATGGTTTTGACACTAACAAAATGACAGTGATTGATTCTAACTATATAAAGGGAATATAAATGAATATAAAGGGAATCCATGACCCTGTAGTAATACTCATATATAGAGAAAGACAAGTGAAGAGACAAGAAGGGAAATCTGTTATTTACAGAAGGCTGCCAGTGAATGAAAATAAGAATGATTGATCTAGAAAAATCACCATTTTGCAATCTCCAATGAAGTGATTGATTCAGAAATAGATTATCAATAGATGATAAAACCACCAGGAGAAAGGTTGTTGGGGAATGGTCTAAAATGATCATCGCCTGCAGATTACTTATGTAAAAGCACCTAAAGGTGAGAATGTCTGGCAGACACCACCTTAGCCCGGTTATCAAACTTGGCATCACCAATATTGGGACAAACACACAAAAACGTGCCTCTTAATATAAGGCAATAAGAAGTACACATTACCTCTGTAGTATTCTAATCAAAAACGTTTAGCCTAAACCCTTAAAATAGGACAAATCCAGATTGGGACATTCTACAAATAATGGCATAGACCCTTCAAAAATATCAGTAACGAAAGACACCTGTCCACCAATTTCCAAAAAAAAGGTTCTAAAAGGGCACTAAAGAGATGTTAGAACTAAATGCAACATGTGACCCTAGGTTAGATTCCGGATCCGGGGGTGGGAGAGTGAGGGGAATGTTATTGGGACAGTTGGGAAAAATTCGAATGTTTGTATTAATTTAGTGTATCATTGTTAGATTTCTTATGTACTTTAAACTCTGGAGATGTGGAGAATGTCCTTGTTTTTAGGGGATACAAGCTCAAGTATTTAAAGCTAACATGTCAGAAGGACAGCAACCTATTTTCAAGTAACTCAGAAAAAAAAATGTGTATTGAAATACAAAGCAGATGTGGCAGAATGTTAATAACTTGTTAAATCTAGGTGAAGAAGGGTATACAAACTTCAATGAACTTTTCTTTCAACTTTCCAGTTTTCAAGATTACCAAAGCATTGGAGAAAAAAAGAAAACCCGTTTCCTGGTTACTCCCTACACACATCTTCTCAAGCTTCCCTGCCTCCATTTGTGGCTCATGCTAACCTGCCCTGAGAGCCTCTCCTCAAATCCAGACACATTTTTCCAAGCCCAGCCTCCAATGCAACCTCTTCGTAAACCTGCCATGACCTCAAAGCCTCCCAGTTACTTCTCTGGACCCTAACAGAGAAGCCTACTCTGCTCTCACTACCCGCGCAGCAAAATACTCATCTATCCTCTACCTCACCAGACCATCAGCTCCTCAAGGGCAGAGGCAACATGTCTACCAGTTGTACTTTACAGAGAACCCAGTATATGTCAACAAATATTTTAAAATAAATGTTATTTTCCAAGATGATGAGTATATTAGGCATGAAAGTCTGCTCCCATGCACTCAACCTTTTCCATACTCCAAATTTCTCTTGTACAAAATCTATCAAGCTCTATTGATCATTTTTAGTGCTTATTGTATTAAATGAATTCAGTTAGTGGGCTCCCGTGTATTTTTCTTAATTCAAATGTGCATATGCATTGGGCCTACCACTACCCAGAAGGAATTTACAAGTTACTTGTGAATTGTCACTCCTTGGCTTTTCCTTTTCTTCTCATCCTCCTAATGCTTCCCTCATCAAGATTCTGGGATGGTGGAGACTGCTAGCCTTAGGACTATCGACGAAGTGGTGCTAGCTCCCTAGCCAGTCTGTCAGCCTTTTGAGGGATGGGATTTCTGTCCTGTGTTCCTAGTCCTAGGACCTGGTCACAAGGCATCCACGAATGCCAACTGCTCTCTCCCCTTGTTAGTTTTCTCTCCTGCTTGCCTTTTGTGACACCTGATTTCAGTAAATCTGTTTTTCACTTACAGAAACTTTATTTGGTTCTTTCCCAAATCTGCCTGATCATTTTTTATGGCCTCTTAGTCATACTTTCAATTACTTCCTTTCTTTAAACATATTAAAACATTTTATGTACCATGTAAGAGAAGTAAAAGCAATCATTTTAGAGAATACTAAAATATAATTCTTGAACATAAAGAATGTAGAATCCTTTTCTAAAGGGCAGAGTTTTTGAAAATTCTAAAATGTTCTAAAAATATGTGCAGATTTGTAATTGCCAGGGCCTCATGGGGTACAAGGGCTTCTATTTGAAGTAATGAAAAAATTGGAGCTAGATAGTGGTGACTATACAATATCATGAATGTACTTAGTGCCACATGTTAAAAAGGTAAATTTTATGCTATGCATATTTTACTATAATTTTTTTTAAAGTGAAAAAAAAACAACAACCCCTGAATGAATGCCTGAGGACCTGGAGCTGTGGAAAACATCCACTGGTTGCACTCAGTGTATGCAGGGGCAGAAATATAATTTGAACTACACGGCAATTTCAAAGGGAGTCTCCAAATCATTTTCAATAGAAAATCAGTCTGTGGGAGCAAGACAATTGGCAGAGCCCAGCCCACAGAACTTCACAAGCACTCAGCCTCCACCACCCCCAGCCCTGCCCTCATAATCTTTAAGAATGAAGCACTCAGATACCAAAAAGACATATTTCAAATACTTTAATTTTAAAAATATTCTATTCAGTGCTAAAATATGTCTTCACTCAGTGCTGCCCATTTCCATTTTCTTAAACTTTTTTTGAAACAAAAAATAAAATCACAAAGTTCAATTAAACATGCAGATTTCAAAGGGAACTTTCTAGAAAGGCTGAGCTGAAGGAGCATTGTGGGGGATGGGTACTTTTGTCAGAACCTCAAATTCTTGCTGGGGCAGAGTCTGGCAGGAAGCAGGGGTTGCTGGAATGAAATGTACAGGTGAAAACAAGGAAAGCTGCATGTGTGCGTATTGAGGCAGGGGGTGGTTATGGTCAGGACAAAGGACTGTCAGCAGTTAGAGAGCCCATGAGAGGCAGGAGAGCCTCAGGAATGGGCAGAAGTGCCAGGACAGTAAGAAATCTGTATGAACTTTCCTGCCCTTTGGTGGAGAAAAAACCTTCCCTTCCCTCCAGTCTCTACCCCGGCATTCTCCAACAGCAGCCTACAGGGCCCCTAGTCCTGTGGGCAAGTCCATGAAGCTATAGTCTCCATTCAAGTTCAAGTAATCAAGGCACTCTCTTCTCGAGAGGGTGCCTTCCACATCTCTTTCCTCTTGTAGAAGCGCCAGCAGCTCAGTCCAGAGGTTCTGGAGCAGAGACTGCTACCTGGAGGTGACAGATGAACCCTGGGATAGTCGACGCTCCAGCCTAATTGGGACGCGAAAAGGACATGAGCACTTCTCTTCCCAGGAGCAAGCAAACACAGGTGCCAGGGACAGGAAGATGATGCTGCAACTCCAAGTCCTATGTCAGCCTTCCAACCCAGAAGGCTCCTATGTGCGGGCTCTGGACCCCAGTGCTTGCCCTTACCCCAGCAACACAGTACGGCCAGAACCAGAATGCAATAAATAGAGGCAGGGGGCCAGGAGGCAAAGGGTGTGAGGATGCTGCTAGCTCTCTGATGCTGTCTGCGGCACTGTGGCTTGGTCCACACAGAAGCGTTTCAGGGGTGGGGCACCTGAGTCTTCCTCTTCCTCGGCAATCTAGGAGCAGCCAGAACATGGAATTAGAGGGCCATCCCTTGAACCACAACCTCCCATCACCCTAACTACAACCCAGAGCCAGCCTCCGACCTCGAAGATAACCAAAATTCTTCCCTTACCTATAACCTGGAGACCCCAGTTTCCCAGTCTGTCCCCCAACCCTCACATAGCACATTCAATGCTACAGATCCAGTCCACATCAACAGTCATCACTGTTTTTTTAGAAACTGGGAAACCCAAGTGCCTCCTTACCTGTGTCTCTAGTGGAACTGGTTCTTCCTTTGTGAGGGTGGGAGGTTCATCAGCAACTTCCGAGGCAGGCAGAGAGGGCTCTGAAAAAAACAACATGGTCAGCAGCTCTGTGGGACCTCCTGGGGCAGGAGATTCCTGAGCAACCTCTGCCTCCAGCTAAGGGAGCTTTCCCAAGAGCTCTGTGAAGGTGCTGTGATGAAGAGTCCATGCTGGCCAGAGAATCAATATATAATGTAAGAAGAAATTCACAGGATACAGTGCAAAGAGCATGAATTCTTAAGTTAGGAAGAATGCAACCAGAGACATCCCACTCTACCAGTTCTTGAACAATTTAACATTTCCAAGAATCCAATTCCTCATCAGTAAAGTGGAGGCAATAGATGCCACTTCAGAGGGCTTTTGAGGGAATTATAGCAGGCATCAATTTAAAAAGTGCCTTACACAGAGCCTGGTACTCAACTATGTTGTTTGTTTATTCCTTCGTTCCGTGAAAAGGGAAAATACAACCATTCCTCCAATAGCCCAAACTGTTAACAGATGCCTTGAGGCTGCCAGGCTCTGAAGCACTTTCCATAACCTCTCACTGTAAAGAAGAAAAATATCAAAAGCAAGAGGCAAGGCCCTTCCAAGATGCTCATCCTGGGTCAACCGAGACTCACCCTCGAGGATCTCCTGGCCTAGCGTAGGAGGCTGGGAGTCATCTGTGCGGAAGTCAGAGGTGTGTGCTGGGCTCAGGGACTCGCTCTGCTGGGGGCTGGGGCTCGAGTTGGTGCTGCTGTCCACCTTGAGTTGATAGACATCAGACACAGAGCTCTGGTTGCTGTTTTCATCTGAAAACCAAATATGACAAAGGCAGCAACTGAGAGTGGTTAATTTTCCTTGAGAATAACTCAGTACAGCGCCAAGGGCCTGGGGTCTCCTTAGGCCATCATGGACACACAGGGTACAATGATCTCTGCTACTGATGCCCCTGAACCAAAGGCAGGCGCTCGGGGGCTTAGATGCACTGTAAGTTATCAACAGGGTCTACAAGCATTTTCTATTTCATGACACATATTCCAAGCACCAGATACTTTAACTTTAAAGCCAAAATCTTTAAACTTATGCAACATTTATATTTCAAGGTCAGAATATGCTTTCTAACCCTTCTTTATTACCCACCAATGGTAGCTTAGACCTGGTGTTCCCTCACTGTCCAGTGGAAGAGAGGGATGTAGCTGAGCCTCTCAACCTTTCTTGTAACATAAAATAAATAGAAATGACCCATCTGTCTGGTGCTCTTGGTTATATCAAGGATGGTGGTGGTATCTGGAGATGGTGAGCTCAGGCCCTTCAGCTGCCCAGGCTCCACATGACTGCTTCAAGGACCAAGGAATTCTCAGCCTCAAAGCTCTTTCTGAAGGCTTTAGAGTCACCACCTAAGTTGAAACCACAGAAGTCCACAACTTCTTCCTCTCCCTCACCTCCAGCAGCCAGTTGCCAAATCTGACCCATCGTACTGCTCTGAGTTCACATGTGTTCATCTCCTACTGCCTTAGCTCAGGCTTTATCTCTGGCCTGGCCTCCTGAAACAGCCATCCAACTGCCCTCTTTCAGTCTCATGTACTCCCAAATGTACTTTACACCAGTGATCTTTCTAAACCCTTCAATGCTTCCTCAAGGATAAATTTCAACTTCCAGTGCTTCTCCAGGCAGGCACGAGATGGCCCTATCACAACCTATAAAGTCCTTTTTAATTTCCAAGCTCACTGTCTGCCAAAACTGGACCATAACTTAAGAGCTGCTTCACACAAAGGTGTCTGATATGACTTGCTCTTTCTAGTCTTCCTGGAAAGTCTCCATACATGTCAACATTCAGCTCAAGCATCATGCCCTCCAGGGAGCCCTGTGTCCCAGCTCTGTGTCCAGGATCACTCTCTCTTTTATGCTCTTATTGTGTCCTGTGCACACCTGCATTTAGTATTTTTCTATTGTTTTACACACTAGTTTCCTCTCATGCTCTATTCAGGCAGGCTCTGTGGCTACTGGTTCTTGAATCTCTGGTGCAGTTCATAGCACAGGCATACAGTGGTTCACTAAATGTTCACTGGGTGAGAAGAATAAGATGGTGGCAGCCTAAGGAAGTAGAGCCTCCTATGTCTCACAGAGCTCTATGATGACTGAATACCCGGCACACAGCTAGAGAACCTGTCCTTTGTGTTCTTCCTGTATCACTCTGACCTTGCAGGGAGGAAATACCTGGCTGCTCCCAGTCTAGCTCCCAAGAGAATCGTAGGCCTTCTTAGTCTCTACTTCTACACTAAAATGGAAGTAGCATTTTATCATAGAAAGAATAAAGCTCTGTCACTTTTGAGCTTAGGCGAACACTTCTCCATCCATCGGTTTCCTTACATAGGGATGATGGTAACTGCCTGGTTTATATCACAGGCTAATGTGAAGATAAAAATGAGAAACTGAAGTCAAAGTGCTTCATAAACAGTAACTGCCACGCACGTGTGGAAGGGAATTTTATGACTGCAGCGCTGGCAGGCAGGACACTACCCGACGACTGGCTTAGGAGGCAAAACTTGCGCCAAGAGTAGGCAGGCAGATGCCCTGGCTTTGGGTGGCCTACTCAAAGGCACTCTCATAAAATACACAGTCTAAAGAAAACAGCTTCTGATTCAGAAAACCAGGACCACATGGGATCTGTCACTTACTAGCTATGTGACTTTAGATATGTAACTTCACTTCTCTGAACCTCAGTTTCTTAAACAGAAAGTGAAGAGATTATCCTCTATCTTGCAGGGTTACTGTGAAGTTTAAATGAAAAGACTTACATAAAGTGCCTGGCAAGATACCAACAAACCAGTAGGCACTAAAAAGCTACGTCGAACTGTTATTATTAGTGAGGTTCATCTAAGTTTTCATTTTCCTGCAAGGAAGACATGTGGATGCAACTCACCCTGGAATTCAAGAAGGAGAGAGGAATTGGCTGAGGTATCAGAGGGAAAGCCATTAGGTTCCCGGGCTGCTGAACTGTTCGACTTGGACTTTTCTTTCTAGAAAAAGGAAAAAAAGAGGAATATGACAGAGTTAAGCAGGAGACTTACAGAGAGGGAAAAGGGTGCTGAGACACCACAAAGGTCTGGACTAGAAATTAACAGGAATAATGACAGCAGTTGGAAAATCCAGGACCCAAGGAATAACAAAATCCTGGACAAGGTGTCCCGAAGGCTCAGAGTCTCTATCTGTAAAATGGACCCTTCCAGCACTAAAGTCATGAATCAAAAGTGAGAGGCAGATTTATATGCTTCTAATAAAGCTCCTGTGGTACTCTTCAGCTTTCTACCCTCATCAGAACATTCTGTCCAACCCTTATGTGCATGGGCAAGAAACATTAAAATACTCATCTGAGAAAGATTCCTATTTTATTAGCACAGCAGCAAACAAAACATGAAAGAGAAATGGACAAAGAAAGGAGTCACTTTATATACAAGCAGTGACAGGACAAAGGGAAGCCTACTAGTTCTGTTCCTGACCAATCAATCCTATCCATTCAAAAATGATCACCCCATGTCCACCCTTGCCTATAAAACTATTTCCTCCAGACAGGATGTGGGTTACACACGCAGGGAACCACAGTGGGAAGGCAAGCACTAACTTCCAACAAACAAGCCTCCAGGAGGCGAAACAAAATCATCAATCCAAGCACTTGCAAGTGAGAGTAACCCAAGAGCCCAAAGTTTAATTCTGGGAAATTTCAAATTTACTAACTCATACAGTTTATACATGTCATTTGTTGGACATGCATCATACTAGTAATACAATTTTGTTTTTGTTAGTAACTCTCAATCCTGTCTCTACAATAAATCAACTGTACACACTTAGGCATGTCATTTATCACTTCTATGCATGTCTCCCTTTCATTATTCACATGCAGACATGATTTTAATGTAATTACACTTTGTCATTTTACTACAAAAGCTACATAAACATGATTTTTAATTGCCACATAATAATGCATATACCATAATTCACTTAATCACTTTGCAATTATTGAACATTTACCTTTAACTTATGTAGGAATTTTTATTTATTGCTGCTAGGAATAAAACCACAATGTCCAACTGTTACTTTTTCTTGGACTAATCAGATGAATTCACAAAAAAATGCTTCTTCTAGATCAAAAAGTGTAAACATATTTTTCTTTCTTGAGATACCATGTACCTCTCACCACTATCTATAAAAGGACAGTGGCAATGTATTTAATATACTGACTTCACAGCATTCATGCCACCATTTGGGTTTATTATCATTTTTTCCTAATCTATCATTTATTTTAATGGTTCTATGCTAACATACAATGCTATAGTAAAATTCACTATTAGAAATCCTGAAAATACAGAAAAAGAAATCAAAGTCACCTGTACTACCACAAACAGCCTGGACACGTATTTGTATGAACATGGATCATAATACAGTATTATAACTTGCTTCCCCTCCACCATTCACTATATTAAAAACAGTTTTCTATGCCACTCAGTAATCCTCTACAAGATCTTTTATGATGGTTACAAAACTTTACAAGATACAGGTACACAATAACTTACTTAAGGAACTCTATAATATGATCTTTATTTTGCTTGCAATTTTTAAATTCTACAAACAATACTGTAATGTTCAACACTGCAGAAGTACCTTATATATATTATGATTATCTCCTGAGCATAAATTCCCAGAGATAAAACTTCTAGATCAAAGGGATAAATATTTTGAAAGCTTTTTACCTCTCACAGCTTTATTTTATTGAGGCATAATAGACAAAAAAAATTGTAAGATATCTGAAGTATACATATGGTGACCTGATACACATATACATTGTAAAAGGCTCCCCACCATAGTCAATTATATATAAAATTATATATAAAAGACTTTTAAATACACACATTTGTCAGGGGGATGGAAGTACAGCATGGAGAATACAGTCATGATTCTATAACATCTTTATATATTGACAGACAGTAACTGCACTAGTTGGGGTGAGGATTTAATAATGTGAGCAACTGGTGAACCATTGTGTTGTATACTTGAAAGTAACAGAAGATTGTGTATTAACTATACTTCAATAATCAATCAATCAATCAAATGGGGGATACTGTCCCTTTTCACAATAAATAAACACACACACATAGGACCGCTTCACCTGTATAAATTTGTGCCAGTTTGCTCTGCCATCGTCAGTGTCCCACTCCCTTTTGTCCTTCACATTTCTTTTCTTTACTAATTTGATCATCATTTCCCATTTTTCCTAATCAGCAGGTCTGCACCAGTACCTTAGAAAATGGCACACCACCATGGACCACTTTAGGGCAGACTGGTACAAGGGAGTTCCCTAGGAGGGAGGGGAAAATGGGAAAGGGGAAAAGAGAAAGGTTGAAAGAAACCTGATGCTAACCCCATCCTCTAAACTCATTTAGAGGAAGGAAATCAAGAGTTTAGGTTTATATTTTCCTGTTACATATCACTAGCCAAGGCAGCACAGAGTCCCAAGGGAATAAAAGATAAGTGCACAGAAAAATAGTAACCAGATACTGGAGGATAGACAACAGAACAAGCTATATCAGATGAAGCAGACTAATGGGACAAACATAGTAAGTCTTCTCAGAAAGATAAGGATGATACTGGATAATTTCAGATAGCCCAGTTTTTACAGGTATTTCTTGTTTCAGCATTTCTTAGTAAGACAAACAAAGCATTACTAATTACTTATTAACCTTCTGTAGCTCTCTATTATTGCTTTCTCCTAGATAATACTTCCCTTCTTGCTGGAATATATCCTTCAAGAGTTTTCCCAAAGAGGGATTTGTGGGGAACCCTTTCTGAAAATATCTTTTTATTCCTGAATCTCTATTTTACTTTCATGTTTAATTGATCACTTTACCTGTATATGAAATTGTAGGTTCAAAATAATTCTTTTAGTACTCTGTAACTGTTACTCAGTTGTGCTTCTGGTGGTGTTGTTGAGGAATCTAATTCTGGATTCTGTGTAGGTGATCCTCTTATATTTCTGGAAATTTAGAATTTTTTCTCTGTCTTTGATCTTCTAGGACTTCTATAAGGAGATCTTCTCATGCACACATCTAGTTTATTTCTTCTCTCTTACTTATTTCATCTCTTGATCCTTTCATTATATATTCTGATTTCTCAATCCAGTTTCTGCTCATTAATCTTTTCTTCAGTTGTATCTATTTCTGCTACTAAACTCATTCACTTAGTTTTTATTTTGAACAATTATATTATTCATACCAAATTTCCTCAGTTGGTTTGTCTTCAAAAACAACTTTCTAGTATCATCCTTATCTTTCTGAGGAGAGTTACTATGTTTTATTTAAATTCTTCTTCTGATATAGCTTGTTCTGTTGTTGTCTATCCTCCAGTATCTGGTTACTATTTTTCTGTGCACTAATCTTTTATTCCCTTGGGACTCTGTGCTGCCTTGGCTAGTGATATGTAACAGGAGGATATAAACTGGACTAGAACTAAAATTCTAGTCAAAACTAATGAGATGGTAGGGAAGGAAATTGGGGAGTAGCGAGCAGGGGTGGTTAAAGTATGTCATGGGTGTTATTAGGTTCAAAGGAAAAGAGATTTTTATAAGCTTTATACATTGACAGGGAAAAAAGTTAGAGGTAGTCAATACAAAAATAAAAACTGAATGTAGAACTTTCAAATCAACAGAATAAAATTTGTCTAATTATGAAGTGAAGAGAGAAAAAAAAGAAGTGTATTATTTAGAAATTCTCATCCATATCAATAGAATTTTTAGGTGGTCACATTTTTCCAGCCTTCCTGACCACTAGACATGCCACAAGTTATTATACACGTACACAGTAAGTTATATACACAATAAGTATCTATGTCCTCAGGCAACTTTTAGGAAACTCCTGAAGTTCACAAAAATACCATTTGCCAAAAAAAAAAACAAAAAACATTTGCCCATCCTCCAGTCCTTTGCTGCCTAGAATCTGAATTTGTGGAATGAGTGGCTGGAGCTTGACCATGGCATGCAGTATCAAAACTGGAGCAAAGACATGGGGAGTTACTTAATGGGCAAAGAGTTTCAGTTGTACATAATGAAGAGTTCTGGAGACTGGTTGTACAACAAGGTCAATGAACTTAACACTACTAAACTGTACACTTAAAAAATGGTTAAGATGGTACATTTTATGGTATGTATATCTTACCACAATAAAAAATAAAGCAAAACAAATAGAGCCATTACTCTATAAAAAAATTTTTTTCAAACAGCAGAAAGGTTGGAAGAAACCTAGGTCCCTGGGAACTCTTGGTGCAGAACCACCACACCTATCCTGGGCTGCATACTTCTGTTCCTCTAAGAAAAAGAGTAAAATTAACTTCCTTCTTAAACCATTACTATTTTGAATTTTCTGTTCAAATTGGGTGTTCAGCTAATCTTAATACACCCAATAAGAAGAAAATGTGAAACAGGAAGCAAAATAGAATTACAAGATATACCAGTCAAATCTAAATCAAAAGAAGATAGGATAGAAATTGTAGTATAAGACAAAACAAAATTTGAGGTGACAAAGGGTTGGACAAAAGGGACAAAGTGAGAGTTAAATATGGCGGCATGAGAGGTGAGACAAAGGCTTCCTCCTAAAACCGCATATAATATGAAAATATAATTAATACAACTAATCCTGAGAGAGTAACAGGAAAGAGGACTGTGCCAGACAGCATACACCTGGAGAAAAGAGCAGACCTCACGGAACAGGGTGATGTACCAAAGCTGTGTCCTGGAGGGACCCAAGCCCTTCCCCCACCCCAGCTCACTGGCAGGAGGAAGGATGTGGAGGCCTAGGACTGCTGAATACCTAACTCTGGGAGCAGAAACCTACGTTTCATGGTGCTTTCGTGATACTCTCGTGATTACAGGGTTGGAAAGCTAAGACAGGAAGAATTCCTGGAGAGACTGAGATTCCAGCTACTTGTGGAAAGCAGGGATCCACAACCAGCTGCTCTGGGACAAAAGCTTATACTTGTGTGCTCCACCCACTGGTTCAGGCAGTGGAGACAGGCATAGTAGCCAGGAAGCAGAAAACAGTTCTTTCCTCCCCACAGGCACCAATCCCACCCCCCTGCAACCCCCGACATTGCTTGAGGGGCTGAGCAGCTTAAGAGAGTAGAGTTTCTGGACACTAGATGACACCATACACAAATATGAAATGCCAAAGGAACCTGCTACAGAGTAAAATTAATATAACCCCTGAGAAAGATGACATGGACCTCATGACTCTTCCTGAAAGGGAGTTCAAAATAAAAATCATTAACATCCTCATGGAGGTACGGAAAGATATTCAAGAACTCAGGAATGCATTCCGGTAGGAGATCCAATCGTTGAAGAGCACAAAGGAGGGTAGTAAAAGCAGATTGGACATGGTGGAGGAGACAATAAATAAAATGGAAACTAGAGAAGAGGAATACAAAGAAACTGAGGCACAGAGAGAAAAAAGGATCTGTAAAAATGAAAGAATATTGAAAGAACTGTGACCAATCCAAACGGAACAATATTCGCATCAAAGGGGTACCAGAAGAAGAGAGAGAGAAAGGGACAGAAAATGTCTTTGAGGAGGTAATTGCTGAAAACGTTCCCAGGCTGGGGAAGGAGATAGTCTCTCAGGCCATGGAAATCCACAGATCTCCCAACACAAGGGACCCAAGGAAGACAACACCAAGAAATATAGTAATTAAAATGGCAAAAATCAAGGAAAAGGACAGACTGTTAAAAGCAGCCAGAGATTGACCCAGGAACCCAACAGCCAGCAAGCTAGTCTTCTTTACCTTGAAAAATATTAATCATCCAAAAAGTATGTGAAATATTAAGCTAGACCACTTTTATGAAATTCCATATCCAAATCAAAAGCTGGCATGGGATTTGTTTCCTTGTTTGTATTCACAGATACCCCATTCATCAAGATTGCTAATAGCTGGGCTTTGCCAACTTAAAGAGGGAGCTTTGAGTTATTGTCAGTACACAGTGTAGACCATTGGCAGCCAGGGTTGATAGGTTTCAAACCCTGGCTGTCGTTTGTTTGATCTCTTTTCTTCAGTCTTCCAACTGAAAGCAGTGATGATGTTAGATATTTCATAGGGTCTCTAAGATAAAGAGGGAGCTTTGAGTTATTGTCAGTACACAGTGTAGAGCATTGGCAGCCAGGGTTGATAGGTTTCAAACCCTGGCTGTCATTTGTTTGATCTCTTTTCTTCAGTCTTCCAACTGAAAGCAGTGATGATGTTAGATATTTCATAGGGTCTCTAAGAAATTAAAACCTTTTATCCTCATACAACATAAGGAGCACACTCAGTAATATTATGATAACTTAGGGTGACAGGTGGTAGCTACACTTACTGTGAGGAGCATTTTGTAATGTATATGAATGTCAAAGTACTATACTGCACATCTGAAACTATAATATTATGTCAACTATACTTCAATAAAAATTTTTTAAAATAAATAAATATTCACTCAGAGATAGAAGATCACATCATAAAGTAATGCCTTATTTCTTCTCATCTAAAGCCATTAAAAATCTATTTCTAGTAATGGGTCAATTGCTAAATTGCAAAACATATACTTTCTATACATACATGTTCATTCCAGAATGACACTAACGTCAGGAGATATAAATTGCTCACTTTTATATTATGACTTAACAATAATCTTTCACTTCCTGATCACTTCAAAATATTTTATAGGCATTATCTCATTAGGAAAGTATTAATGGGAGATTACTGTCCAAAACTTATGAAAAACTGGGATGAAAGATATGTGGGTTGGAAGATCTAAACTGTAATGAATGTAATGAACGATAAGAACTTGAACTATAACAATAATATATTATGTAACAATGCACACTATAATAATAACTCACTATCATATCTTCAATGGTTTAGAAAATATTTTTTTGGTCATTGTATCATTAAAATTTTAACATAAACCTGTGAAAAAGGCAGGAGAACATATAATAAATAATCTGTGATCGAGAAAGTACTAGAGTATTGAAGCTGACTAATCAACTCTGTTTAGAATTTCAAAAAATAAATGCTAAATAAAAATTTTGTTTAGATTAAAAAAAAAAAAGGCAGCCAGAGAGAGAAATAAGATCACATACAAAGGAAAGCCCATGAGGCTAACATCAGACTTTTTTCAGCAGAAACCTTACAGGCCAGAAGGGAATGGCATGACGTATTTAATGCAATGAAGCAGAAGAGCCTGGAATCAAGATTACTTTATCCGGGAATATTATCATTTAAATTTGAAGGAGGGATTACATAATTTCCACATAAGCAAAAGTTGAGAGAATTTACCTCCCACAAACCATCTCCACAGTCTATTTTGGAGGGACTGTTATACATGGAAGTTTTCCTAAGGTTTAATAGCTGTCACCAGAGGTAATAAAACCACAGTAAAGAAAGTAAAACAGCTAATTACTAAGCAAATGCAAAATTAAATTAACTATCCCCAAAGTCAATCAAGGAAGGGATAGACAAAGAGTACAGAATATGATACCTAATATATAAAGAATGGAGGAGGAAGAAAAAGGAGGAGAAAAAGGAAATAACCCTTAGAATGTGTTTGTAATAGTATGTTAAGTAAGTTGTTAGACTCTTAGATAGCAAGGAAGTTAACCCTGAACATTTGGTAACCATGTATCTAAAGTCTGCAAGGGCAATAAGTACATACCTATCGATAATCACCATAAATGTAAATGGTCTGAATGCACCAATCAAAAGACATAGAGTCACTGAATGGAAAAAAAAACAAGACCCATCTATATGCTGCCCAGAAAAGACTCACTTTAAACTCAAAGACATACACAGACTAAAAGTGAAGGGATGGAAAAAGATATTTCCTGCAACTAATAGAGAGAAAAAAGCAGGTATTGCAGTACTTATCTCAGACAAAATAGACTTCAAAACAAAGAAACTCACAAGAGACAAAGAAGGACATTACATAATGATAAAGGGGTCAATCCAACAAGAAGATATAACCATTATAAATATCTAGGCACCTAACACAGGAACACCTACATATATGAAACAAATACTAACTGAATTAAAAGGGGAAATAGAATGCAATGTATTCATTTTAGGAGACTTCAACACTCCACTCACTCTGAAGGACATATCAACCAGACAGAAAATAAGTAAGGACACAGGCACTAACCAACACATTAGAACAGATTGACCTACCAGACATCTACAGAACTCTACACCCAAAAGCAGCAGAATACACATTGTTCTCAAGGGCACATGGAACATTTTCGAGAATAGATCACATACTAGGCCACCAAAAGAGCTTTGGCAAATTCAAAAAGATTGAAATTGACCAACCAGTTTCTCAGACCACAAAGGTATGAAAGTAGAAATAAATTACGCAAAAAAAAAAAGAAAAATCCCACAAACACATGGAGGCTTCACAACATGCTCCTAAATAATCAATGGATCAATGACCAAATAAAAACAGAGATCAAGCAATATATGGAGACAAATGACAACAATAATTTAATACCGCAAAATCTGTGGGACGCAGCCAAGGCTGTGCTAAGAGGAAAGTATATTGCAATACAGGCCTATCTCAGGAAAGAAGAACAATCCCATATAAGCAGACTAAACTCACAATTAATGAAACTAGAAAAAGAAGAACAAATGAGGCCCAAAGTCAGTAGGAGGGACATAATAAAGATTAGAGCAGAAATAAATAAAATCAAGAAGAATAAAACAATAGAATCAATGAAAAATAGATAAACCCTTAGCCAGACTTAACAAGAAAAAAACAGTCTACACACATAAACAGAATCAGAAATGAGAAAGGAAAAATCACTACAGACACCACAGAAATACAAAGAATTACTAGAGAATACTATGAAAACCTATATGCTAACAAGCTGGAAAACCTAGAAGAAATGGAACAACTTCCTAGAAAAATACAACCTTCCAAGGCTGACCAAGGAAGAAACAGAAAATCTGAACAGACCAATTACCAGCAATGAAATTAAACTGGTAATCAATAAACTACCTAAGAACAAAACTCCTGGACCAGAGGGCTTCAATGCTGAATTTTATCAAACATTTAGTGAAGACCTAATACCCATCCTTCTTAAAGTTTTCCAAAGAGTAGAAGAAGAGGGAATACTTCCAAACTCATTCTATGAGGTCAGCATCACTCTAATACCAAAATCAGGCAAAGACACCACAAAAAAAGGAAATTACAGACAATATCCCTGATGAACAGATGCAAAAATACTCAACAAAATATTAGCAAACCAAATTCAAAAATACATCAAAAAGATCATCCATCATGATTAAGCAGGATTTATGCCAGGAATGCAAGGATGGCACAACATACAAAAATCCATCAACATCATCAACCACATCAACAAAAAGAAGGACAAAAACCACATGATCACCTCCATAGAAGCTGAAAAAGCATATGACAAAATTCAACATCCATTCGTGACAAAAACTTTCAACAAAATGTGTATAGAGGGTAAGTGCCTCAACATAATAAAGGCCATATATGACAAACCCACAGCCAACATCATACTTAACAGCGAGAAGCTGAAAGCTTTTCCTTTAAGATTGGGAACAAGACAAGGATGCTCACTCTCCCCACTGCTATTCAACATAGTACTGGAGGTCCTAGCCATGGCAATCAGACAACACAAAGAAATAAAAGGCATCCAGATTGGCAAGGAAGAAGTTAAACTGTCCCTGTTTGCAGATGACATGATATTGTACATAACAAACCCTAAAGAATCCACTCCAAAACTACTCGATCTAATACCTGAATTCAGCAAATTTGCAGGATACAAAATTAAGATGCAGAAATCTGTGACATTCCTATACACTAACAATGAACTAGCAGAGAGAGAAATCAGGAAAACAATTCCATTCGCAGTTGCAGTTGCAGCAAAAAGAATAAAATACCTAGGAATAAACCTAACCAAGGAAGTGAAAGACCTATACCCTGAAAACTACAAAACACTCCTAAGATAAATTAAAGAAGATACCAATATATGGAAACTCATCCCATGTTCATGGATAGGAAGAATTAATATTGTCAAAATGGCCATCCTGCCTAAAGCAATCTACAGATTCAATGCAACTCCTATCAAAATACCAACAGCGTTCTTCAACGAACTAGAGAAAATCTTTTTAAAATTCATATGGAACCACAAAAGACCTCAAATAGCCAAAGCAATTCTAAGAAGGAAGAATAAAGCTGGGGGCATTATGCTCCCCAATTTCAAGCTCTATACAAAGCCACAGTAATCAAGACAACTTCGTACTGTCACAAGAACAGACCCATAGACCAATGGACCAGACTAGAGAGCCCTGATATAAACCCAATCATATATGGTCAATTAATATACAATAAAGGAGCCATGGATATACAATGGGGAAATGACAGCCTCTTCAACAGCTGGTATAGGCAAAACTGGACAGCTACATGCAAGAGAATGAAACTGGATTATTGTTTAACCCCATACACAAAAGTAAACTCAAAATGGATTAAAGACTTGAATGTAAGTCATGAAACCATAAAACTCTTAGAAGACAACATAGGCAAACATCTCCTGAATATAAGCACGAGCAACTTCTTCCTGAATGCATCTCCTCAAGCAAGGGAAACAAAAGCAAAAATGAACTCATGGGACTACATCAAACTAAAAAGTTTCTGTACGGAAAAGGACACCATCAACAGAACAAAAAGGCATCCTACACCTACAGTATGGGAGAATATATTTGTAAATGACATATCTGACAAGGGGTTAACATCCAAAATATATAAAGAACTTACACGCCTCAACACCAAAAAAGCAAATAACCCGATTAACAAATGGGCAGAGGATATGAAGAGACAGTTCTCCAAAGAAGAAATTCAGATGGCCAACAGACACATGAAAAGATGCTCCACATCACTAATCATCAGGGAAATGCAAAATTAAAACCACAATGAGGTATCACCTCACACCAGTAAGGATGGCCAGCATCAAAAAGACTAAGAACAATAAATGCTGGCGAGGATGTGGAGAAAGAGGAACCCTCCTGCACTGCTGGTGGGAATGTAAGCTAGTTCAACCATTGTGGAAAGCAATACGGAGGTTCCTCAAAAACCTAAAAATAGAAATACCATTTGACCCAGGAATCCCACTCCTTGGAATTTACCCAAAGAATACAACTTCTCAGATTCAAAAAGACATATGCACCCCTATTTTTATCGCAGCACTTTTTACAATAGCCAAAATATGGAAGCAACCTAAGTGTCCATCAGTAGATGAATGGATAAAGAAGATGTGGTACATATACACAATGGAATACTATTCGGCCATAAGAAGGAAACAAATCCTACCATTTGCAACAACATTGATGGACCTGGAGGACATTATGCTCAGTGAAATAAGCCAGGCGTTGAAAGACAAATGCCAAATTATTTCCTCATCTGTGGAGTGTAACAGTGAAGCAAAACTGAAGGAACAAAATAGCAGCAGACTCACAGACTCCAAGAAGGAACTAGTGGTTACCAAAGGGGAGAGGTGTGGGAGGGCAGGTGGGGAGGGAGGGAGAAGGGGATTGAGGGGTATTATATTTAGTACACATGGTGTAGGGGATCACTGGGAGAACAGTGTAGCACAGAGAAGGCACATAGTGGATCTGTGGCATCTTACTATACTGATGGACAGTGACTGCATTGGGATATGGGTGGGGACTTGATAATATGGGTAAATGTAGTAACCACATTGTTTTTTCATGTGAAACCTTCACAAGAGTGTATATCAATCATACCTTAATAAAAATAAATTTTTTAAAAAGCTGAAAAAAAAAGGGACAAAGTGGGACATTACATACAGGTAAAAGGAATGACAAGTCACGATGATATAACAATCATGACACAAACACACACGCATCAAAAGCAGAGCTTCAGACTATATAAAGTGACAGCTGATTTATCAGCCATGAAGAGCAAGCAAATCGACAGTTTCCCTCACTCAGCAAGGATATGGAAGGCTTGGTTAACGTTGTAATTGCTTCCATGGTTTAATTTCAGACCTAGAGAGTGTATTTGCTTCAATCACAAGTAAATGCTCCAAAAATCAATCATTTACAGGGTTACAAAAAGGTCCCAATAATCCCAAAGAACTAATATCCTACCAATTTTAAATATTAGAACATCAATTTTAAAAGGATAGAGAAAAAAAAATTCACATATCTGGAAACTAAAAACCATTCTAGTAAATAAACTTTGGGTTAAAGAGGAATTCCAAAAGGAACTTACAAAAAAAGCTAAATGACACCATAAGTGACATTTTGACATTCAGACATGTCAAAATCTGTGGGAGACAACTATATAAGTGAAACATATTTTTTTAAAAACTAAAAAAAAGGAGTAAGTGTTTAGTACAATAAGCTAGAAAAAGAACAACAGAGTAAACCCAAAAGAACAAAAAAAGTAAGTAACAATGGCAAAAACTAATGAAACAGAACAAAGGAAACCAAGGCTTAACAAAAATTACTAGAAGATTTTTTATAAAGATTTTAAGAGAGGCAACAAGATAGATCATGTTATGGAAAAAATACAAATAGCAAATGTGAAAAAGGAAACATAATTACCAGTAGAACAGAGACTTTAGAGTAAAAAAGAATATAAATAACTATATAGCAATACATTTGCAAAGTCTGGTTAATGTTCTTCAACAGGAGTACTGCTGGCATTTTGGACAGGCCACTTAATTCTTCACTGTACAGGTCTAAATCACCCGCTGCCTAAAGCTTAGCATCACTGGCCAACTGAAAAATGTCCTGCCTCATTTATAAACATTCCTAGGAAAATGGGGAAAGGGGAAGACCCTGGACTGCCACTTATTAAATAATCAATGGTCTATTTGAAATAGGTAAATACATATATAAGTACGTAAAACAGCAAAGTATATAAAAAGAGAAAATCTAAAAATATCATTCACCATTAAAGCCATTTTAATGATCACCAACACCCCTCTCTCCTACCTAAGGCCCAGAAAATACTGAAGGTGAGGTCTATCAAACCATCATTTCATGCAAGTTGTTCTAAAAATCAAAACAAGAGGGGAAATTGCCTTATTTGTTTTAGGAAGCTGGCCTAACCTTTTACACCAAAACAAAGACAGCACAGTGTAAGAAAATTACATACCAATTTTACCTGTGAATAGGATGCAAATATTTTAAATATTTATGAATTGAATGCAACATTGTATGATTTAGGCACGTTCAAGAAGAATTTGTCTTAGAAATACAAGAATGGTCAGGAACTTTATTATTATATTCACTATACTAACAGATTAGAGATTAGAGGAGGGAAATCACATGAACATATGAACATTTCAGTATATGCAGAAAAAGTAGTTGATTTCAGTATATGCAGAAAAAGTAGTTGGATAAAGTCCAACATCATCTCAAATTTTAATAAATCTTAGAAAACTAAAAAGAGAAGGTAATTTTATACCTTGATAAAGGCTATCTTCTGAAAAACCTATAGCAAGAGAGAAAACATACCCTACTTAACATTAAGACATACTAAAAACTGATAGTAAATAAAATATCACCCTAGTGCAGAAAGAGATAAAATAACAAGACAGAATTGAGAACCCAAAAATAGATCTAGACATGAATACGGCATACAATAAAGATGACATAAATCAGTGGAGAAAGGATGGATTATTTAATAAACATTAGGGGAACTGGCTCACTATATGAAGAAAAATTAAAATAAGATCTATCTCCAAGAAACAGCAAATGTTGGCAAGGATGCGGAGAAAGGAGATCCCTGCTATACTGTTGGTGGGAATGTAAATTAGTTCAACCACTGTGGAAAGCAATATGGAGGTTCCTCAAAAAACTAAAAATAGAAATACCATTTGATCCAGTAATTCCACTCCCAGGAATTTACCCAAAGAAAACAAGATCCCTGGTTCAAAAAGACATATGTACCCTTATGTTTGTCGTAGCACTGTTTACAATAGCCAAGATACAGAAGCAACATAAGTTTCCATCAGTAGATGAATAGATAAAGAAGATATGGTACATATGAGACAGGGACCATGGACTTAAAGTAGGGTGAGGGCCTTTGAAAAAGACAAAGCAAGATAATCCATTGTGGGATTTGCTTTAGCTTGCTGGGGGGCCCAGCTTGTTTTTCTGACTTTGTGCTGAGGTGCTGCTTTTCTTCCTCCAGCCCTAAACAAATGATTTGCAACCTAAGCAATGTAGCAAGCAAGCCCAAAACAATGCAGTAAAAACAGGAAAGATGCCATCTTAAAAATTAGATTGCATTTTTTTTTTAAACCCAATTTGTTAAAAAGTAACTTTCTTAACATATTCTTTAACAAACAGAAAATAACTCAGCCCACCTTGGGAGCAAAGCAGGCAGTCTTGAGTGATATGCTCCCAGACCAGGAAGCTGCTATCCTGGGAGGAAATCAGAACAGTAAATTCTTATAAATAACCAGAAGACTAATAAGAAACTTAGTGTTTCTTCAAAGGTAAACATTTTGGGACCACTTAGCAAGTGTAAATCCCTAGCCCTTTGTCTCTCAACCGCCTATAAATCCCCTAGACAAACAATCCCAAATGAATAGTCTAAGGTCACAATTATCGAAATTGGAAAAAGAAGAACAAATGAGGCCTAAAGTCAGCAGAAGGAGGGACATAATAAAGATCAGAGAAGAAAGAAATAAAATTGAGAAGAATAAAACAATGGAAAAAATCAATGACACCAAGAGCTGCTTCTTTGAGAAAATAAAATAGATAAGCCTCTAGCCAGACTTATTAAGAGAAAAAGAATCAACACACATCAACAGAATAAGAAACGAGAAAGGAAAAATCATGATGGACCCCACAGAAATACAAAGAATTATTAGAGAATACTATGAAAATCTATATGCTAACAAGCTGGAAAACCAAGAAGAAATGGACAACTTCCTAGAAAAATACAATCTTCCAAGTCTGACCAAGGAAGAAACAGAAAATCTAAACAAACCAATTACCAGCAAAGAAATTGAATTGGTAATCAAAAAACTACCCAAGAACAAAACCCCCCAGCCAGATGGATTTACCTCAGAATTTTATCAAACATACAAAGAAGATATAATACCCACTCTCCTAAAACTTTTCCAAAAAATAGGAGAGGAGGGAATACTCCCAAACTCATTATTTGAAGCCAACATCACCCTAATACCAAAACCAGGCAAAGACCCCACCAAAAAAGAAAATTACAGACTAATATCCCTGATGAATATAGACGTAAAAATACTCAACAAAATATTAGCAAACCAAATTCAAAAATACATCAAAAGGATCATACACCATGACCAAGTGGGATTCATATCAGGGATGCAAGAATGGTACAACATTCGAAAATCCATCAACATCATCCTCTACATAAACAGAAAAAAGGACAAAAACCACATGATCATCTCCATAGATGCTGAAAAAGCATTCGACAAAATTCAACATCCATTCATGATAAAAACTCTCAACAAAATGGGCATAGAGGGCAGGTACCTCAACTTAATAAAGGCCATATATCATAAATCCACAGCCAACATCATGCTGAACAGCAAGAAGCTGAAAGCTTTTTCTCTGAGATAGGGTACAAGACACGAATGACCACTCTCCCCACTGTTACTCAACATAGTACTGGAGGTCCTAGCCATGGCAATTAGACAAAACAAAGAAATACAAGGAATCCAGATTGGTAAAGAAGAAGTTAAACTGTCACTATTTGCAAATGACATGATATTGTACATAAAAAAACCCTAAAGACTCCACTCCAAAACTACTAGAACTAATATCGGAATTCAGAAAAGTTGCAGGATACAAAATTAACACAGAAATCTGTGGCTTTCCTATACACTAACAATGAGCTAATAGAAAGAGAAATCAGGAAAACAATTCCATTCACAACTGCATCAAAAAGAATAAAATACCTAGGAATAGCCAAGGAAGTGAAAGACCTATACCCTGAAAACTGTAAGACACTCTTAAGAGTAATTAAAGAGGACACTAACAAATGGAAACTCACCCATGCTCTTGGCTAGGAAGAATTAATACCGTCAAAATGGCTATCCTGCCCAAAGCAATATATAGATTCGATGTAATCCCTATCAAACTACCAACAGTATTCTTCAATGAACTGGAACAAATAGTTCAAAAATTCATATAGAAACACCAAAGACCCCAAATAGCTAAATCCTGAGAAGGAAGAATAAAGTGGGGGGGATCTCACACCCCAACTTCAAGCTCTACTACAAAGCCACAGTAATCAAGACAATTGGTACTGGCAGAAGAACAGAGCCACAGACCAATGGAACAGAATAGAGACTCCAAGCATTAACCCAAACATATATGGTCAACTAATATTCGATAAAGGGGCCATGGACATACAATGGGGTAATGACAGTCTCTTCAACAGATGATGCTGGCAAAACTGGACAGCTACATGTAAGAGAATGAAACTGGATCACTGTCTAACCCCATACACAAAAATAAATTTGAAATGGATCAAAGACTTGAATGGAAGTCATGAAACCATAAAACTCTTAGAAAAAAACATAGGCAAAAATCTCTTAGACATAAACATCAGTGACCTCTTCTTGAACATATCTCACCAGCCAAGGGAAACAAAAGCAAAAATGAATAAATGGGACTATATCAAGCTGAAAAGCTTCTGCACAGCAAAGGACACCATCAATAGAACAAAAAGGTATCCTACAGTATGGGAGAATATATTCATAAATGACAGATCTGATAAAGGGTTGACATCCAAAATATATAAAGAGCTCACACACCTCAACAAACATAAAGCAAATAATCCAATTAAAAAATGGGCAGAGGAGCTGAATAGACAGTTCTCTAAAGAAGAAATTTAGATGGCCAACAGACACATGAAAAGATGCTCCACATTGCTAGTTATCATAGAAATGCAAATTGAAACCACAATGAGATATCATCTCACACCAGTAAGGATGGCTACCATCCAAAAGACAATCAACAACAAATGTTGGCCAGGTTGTGGAGAAAGGGGAACCCTCCTACACTGCTGGTGGGAATGTAAACTAGTTCAACCATTGTGGAAAGCAGTATGGAGGTTCCTCAAAATGCTCAAAATAGAAATACCACTTGAACCAGGAATTCCACTTCTAGGAATTACCCCAAGAATGCAACACTCCAGTTTGAAAAAGACAGATGCACCCCTATGTTTATCACTGCACTATTTACAATAGCCAAGAAATGGAAGCAATCTAAGTGTCCATTAGTAGATGAATGGATAAGGAAGGTGGAGTACATATATACAATGGAATATTATTCAGCCATAAGAAGAAAACAAATCCTACCATTTGCAACAACATGGATGGAGCTAGCGGGTATTATGTTCAGTGAAATAAGCCAGGCGGAAAAAGACAAATACCAAATGATTTCACTCATATGTGGAGTATAAGAACAAAGGAAAACTGAAGAAACAAAACAACAGTAGAATCACAGAACCCAGGAAAGGACTAACAGTTACCAAAGGGAAAGGGACTGGGGAGGATGGGTGGGAAGGGAGGGATAAGGCTGGGGAAAAAGAAAGGAGGCATTACTATTAGTATGTATAATGTGGGGGGGGGCATGGGGAGGGCTGTACAACACAGAGAAGACAAGTAGTGATTCTACAGCATCTTACTACGCTGATGGACAGTGACTGTAATGGGGTTTGTGGGGGCGACTTGGTGAAGGGGGCAGCCTAGTAAACATAGTGTTCTTCATGTAATTGTAGATTAATGATAACAAAATTAAAAAATTAAAAAAAACCTAGACAATGCAACACCCTGGGACTCCAGTGCCCTCCTGGCATGAGTCAGGAGCTCTGTCCTCTCACTTTCTCTCTAAATAAAAACCTCTGCCTTGCTCTCCTACCTTGAGTGTTTGCAAAGTTCATTCTTCCGCTCCAAGAACAAGAACCTCAGCATCACATATAAACAATGGAATATTATTCAACAATAAAAAGAAAATAAATCCTACCATTTGCAAAAACATGGATGTACCTGGAGGGTATTATGCTCAGTGAAATAAGCCAGGCAGAGAAAGGCAAGTACCAAATGATTTCACTCATTTGTGGAGTATAACAAAAAAGTAAAACTGAAGGAACAGAGCAGCAACAGACTCACAGACTCCAAGAGGGGACTAGCAGTTACTAAAGGAAAAGAGGTTGGGGAGGGTGGTTGGGAAAGGAGGGAGAAGGGGATTAAGGGGGCACTATAATTAGCATACGCAATACAGGTAGGTCATGGGGAAAGCAGTATAGCAGGAAGACAAGTGATGACTCTATAGCATCTTACTACACTGATGGACAGTGATTGGGATGGGGTTGGGGGGGCACTTTATAATATGGGTGAATGTTGAAACCATAATGTTGTTCATGTGAAATCTTCATAAGTTTGTATATCAATGATACCTTAATTTAAAAAAATTAGATCCATCTCTTTACCATTAAAAAAAAAAACTTACATAGCATTAAAGAGTTAAATGTGAAAGTTAAAACTAAAAAGCTAACAGAAAATGCCCAAGTTTTTTATGACCATGTAATGGAGAATAATTTTTTTAAAAGACCCTGGAAGTAAAAACTGTAAGGAAAAAATTTGATTTATTTGACACACACACAAAAATTTAAAAATGTTACTGATAAAGTTAACAGACATTTAGACAAAGACAAAAATCTAGAATATCAATTACAGAATCCATGCAAACCAAAAAGGTAAAGACAGAAAACCCAATACAAAAATGAGCAAAATATTGAAAAGGAAATGTGAATGGAAACCTGAAGAGATAAAATGATCAACCTCCCTAGTAATCAGAGAACTGCAAAATTAACAGAGATACCTTACATCCATCAGACTGGCAGGATTTAGGAGCTGGGCGTTAGGTAGTATCATGTTGCTCGTGAAGATAATAGACAACGTGAACTCTCCAGTACTGCTGGGGAAGTATACGAACTATACTGGTGCAGCTGTTCTCCAGAGGGATCTGTCATTTACTAAAAATAATTACGTATGTACGCCTTGTAACAAGGCAATCCCATCCCTGGGCATCAAATCCGAGAAAACCTCCCACAGCCCTCAAGGAGAATGGTTTAAGGGATGTCCACTGCAGTCAGCTATACTACCAAAAAGCTGGAGGCAGAACACAGAAATAGACCCAAATAGACATGAAATATGACAAAGGTGGTTCTACAGAACAAGAGGAAGAGAACAGTCTTTTCAATAAATGATGCTAGGACAAATGCCTATCTGTGGGGGGAAAAAAATGAAATTGGGCCCCTAGTAGCAGGAGTCAGCAAACTTTTACTTATAGGGCAGGTAATAATACATTGTAGGCTTTGCTGGCCATTAGGTCTATGGCACTACTCAACTCTACTGCTGTGACTCAAAAGCAGCCAGACAGTAAGGAAACCAATGGGCATGGCTGTGTTCCAATGAAACTATACTGACAGTCACAGGGAGCAGGCTTGGGCTGTAGTTCACCAAGCCCTGAAAAAGGGGACTAGGTTAAGGAAAGGGAATAAAGGGAGGAAATAATAAAGAGCGGCTTTGCCAGATGACAGAGAGTGCCTTGAAATGTTTCAAGTCAATTCTGGGGAAATAAATTCCTTCATAATTTAGAGGCAATCAAAAAAAGAACACAGTACCTTTTTGTCGTTTTGATTTTCTTCCACACTTACCTCCTTGCTGTCTGTCACAGGAACCCACTTAAATATCCTAAGGGATGTGTCACCCACAGTCACCCACTTTTTCTCCCTGAAAAAAAACACTTCTTAGAACTGATAAACAATTAAATAGATTTTCTGTTCATAACTTGTGCTTTTGTACTTCTCAGATCATTCCTTCAGTCTCAAATGCCTTCTAAAAAATGCCTTCTAAAATGCCTCACCGTCAAATTATACCTCACCTTCCAGTGCGAAATCCTTCCTTCCAGAAAGACTTCTCTATCATATTAATTTGGCTCTGAACCCTCTGCTTGCCACCTTTCCTCACATACAGTATACCAAAACCTTCCTTCCCTCACAGACTACACCCATATGGAGTACCAGCACATTTTTAAACTCAGTATATACCTGGCACTGCTTCTTTATTTTCCAAAAATTAATTGAATTCCACAAATAATTATAAAGTCCAATTATAAAAGGCCCTGCAAGAGATAAAGGATAATATATATAAGATATGGTCCCTACCCTAGGGGCTCAGAGGAAAAATAAGGATATTAACATAACACATGAAGGTGGCAAAGAAGCTGAGAAGGCGGCTGAAAGACAGTAAGATTAGGCCATCCCGTGGGAGGGAGAACTCTCATGACTCCCATGGAACTCTGGGTTGGAACACTATTCCATTTTAAAATAATCACAGGAGCAGGACAGGATGCTTCCAACTAACAGAAACAAACCTTACACTGGGCTTCTGGAAGAGGTAAAGGCCAAGCCATGGAAAGACTCCTTTAAGGTTTTATTTTACAGAGGAAGTTACTTTTGAGATAAGCCTTAAAAAATAAGTCTTTTTCCCCAGGCACATACCTGTGGAATGGAAAGGGAGATGCCATTCTTGAATTAAGGGAGTAATTTACCAACAAACAGAATTGGGGAACCTGGAGTATGACTTATAAAGGTTTCACATACAAACGAGGTTATGAAAAAGCAGAAAAAGTTGTGTTCCTATTGTTGCTACAGATGATGCTATACAGCAAATGAGGACATCACCGAAGTGTAGAGGCTGTGATGTAACAGAAAGAAAAATGAACTAGACTTAGGAAACTGGAATTAATTCCTGGACAAGCCACTCCATCTCCTCACTTAGTCAACAATATTTAATATCCAAGACCCTATGCTAGGTAGGCCCTGGGCACACGGAACAAGGCACAGTCCTACCCTCACAGTCTGCATTCTAGTCGGAAACAGACATCAAATAATTCATTTCACACTGAATTCATTGGGCTTGACCATACCAGACTGCTATTTTGTAGGTTAGAAGTCAAATGTAGTTAATGTCTTATGGTTCAACCTAAGACAACTGTGGAAAGTTCTATGAAGGGGACCTGACTGAGACTGGGGGGATCTTGAAAGGTGAGCCTTGACAGGAAATCCTTAAAAGGATCTCGAGGAAGCAACTTTCGAGTGGAGTTGTGGGAAATGGATAAATAAAGTCCAAGGGGATGACGCCCCTAAAGGGGATGGAGAGTGAGGGGCGAGAGGAGAGGAGCTCCTGTAGAAGCTAACAACCTATCTGGACTTTAAAATTATTAGCAGTAATCAGTTAGAGAAAAGTACTCAAGTTGGCGCAAAACAGTTGGCTGTCAAAGTTAACGTGACAATGCATCGAAGTTCCAGATACAAAACAGGCGGACGACGGCGCCTGCAATGAATGTTGCACAAGCCAGTTTCCAAACGCGGGGGAGGTCTACTAACAGCTCCCAGCCGCCGAGAGAAAAATGCCTACTCGGTTTGCAACGTGGAGGCTCACAGTAGGGGATAGGGGGCTTCGATTGCCAAGGCCACGCTTGCTTCAGTGGCAGGTAGGTTTACCAAGATGCTCTCACCAAACTTAAACGAGTTAGTACTAGAGCGTCGGTCTGGTCGACGGGAGACAGATTGTTAGCGACTGTATGAGACAGTTCAGAACTTGAGCTCCTCCAGAGGTAGGCGGGAGCGAGCACTAATCCGCGCCGGGTATACCTGGAAGCACAACCAGAAGCAGGGAGTTCCCCCTTCACCGCCCAGGCGACGCGTTGCCCGAGGGCAGATGGGCGGGCCCGCGAGCCGGGCGACCCTCTGATTGGCCCCAGCCGGGGCGCCCTCTGACCTCACGCAGCCGCGAGCTGCGCCCTCCTTCCGCCTTCTTCTGCTACCCCCTCCCCCCAAGCGCCTGCTGGTCGGCTCCCACCCGGCCTGTCAGTTCGGCGTTCCTCCGGGCCAGGGCCGGTGACCCCCGCCAGCACCCTCGGCACCGGCCCCTCACCATTTCCGCACTTTCTCGATGGCCGCCATCACCTTCTTGATGTCGTCCTTGGCCCGGCTGCGGGTCTCGGCCCGGACGGACCGGCCCGACATTGCGGCGGCGTGGGCAGCGGGGGCCCAGGCACTGCTCCCAAGACACGGGGAAATTACGCGCCACACGCGCTGCCGCCTGCCCGCCGCAGTAACGTCACCGCAGTCGTCGCCCCCTCCGTGCGCGCGTGCGCTAGGAAGCGCGCGCACCCGCCCTCCCTTGGGGCACGAGGGCCTCAGCGCGCCTGCGCGCTCTGCTCCTGGCGTCCCTCTCCGATACCCTTCCCTGGGCGCCCGGGGAGGTCCCTCGGGCCTTTGTCAGGCTGGGGTTCGCGGCCGGTGGGTGGCACGTGCTGTGGCTGGGGCAAGGTGCGAGGCTTAGTCAGTGGGGCCACTGGCTCTTCCCCAGGGGTTATGGATGTCAGCACCTTTGCCCTGTGGCCAGGGTTGCCATTACCTACAGTTTACGGACTTGACTTAAGTTACACTGTTGCCCTAGATCCCCAGATACATTGATGTGCTCCAACCACAGAGAACTTAACACCTTTCTTCAGCGTGCCTTCCCATCTTTAACACACCTGTTCACTACCTGGAAATCTCTCATCTTCATGGGATGAACTGACCACTTTCTCTTCCAACGTAAGTTCAAACCCAGAGAAACCTCCTGAAATCCTGGGATTCCACTCCGTTCATATTTAGCACTATACCACTGTCTTAGTTAATTCAACAATTGTTAATTAAGTGAACCCTGTGTTGTACAAGGCTCTGTGCTAAGTGATGAGGACAAAAATCTATTTCTGCTTTCAGAGGGCTTCCAAGTTGAGGAAAACATGCAGACCAGAAAACGGGCATTTTAAATGCCATTTTATAAATGCTAGTCTTAAGGGAAGTACAGAGTGCTAGGACAACTCTGAATCAGATGAAGGGTGTCCAGGGGCTTCTGGGGGGGAAATGACCTTGAAGCTGACTTCTGAAAATAGAGTAGATGAAATTGTTCCAAAGGCCCATGTCCACAGACAGTGTAGACTCCCAAGAAATGTTTGGGTGAATGTCGAATCTTCAGTGTAGTTCCCTTGCTCTTCATCCCCCCACCCTATAGGCATGTATTGATGCCTGCAGTATACAGGGAGGGTCCTATAGCAGCTGCTTCAGGAGACATGAAGGAAGCAGGTGCCAGTTTGCATTTGTTGGCACCAACTACATCTCTCACTCCAGAGCAACTTCCTTCTTTGTGCACCAAAGAAATGCCTGGCTAACCCTGAACTTGACACAGTCTCTGACTATTCAGCCTTTCATGATCAGCACCATGGCTTGATAAGCATAGGTCCTCTTGCTCATGAGGCCCAGGAATAGCATCTTGCCTAAGGAATGGAAGAGCTGAACCAGCATGTGGAGGGAAAGGATGATTCTAGTACTAAAGATGGCACATCTATGTCTCATATCCAGCTGATTCAAAATAACACAAGCACTGCCTGAGCACCTGCCTTGTGCCCTTCCGGCAGTGGAAGCTGGGTGACGCAAGGCTGAGTAAGACATGCTGCCCACCCTTCAGGTGAGAATAACGAAAGCAGCAGGAAAATAAAACACAAGGCAGTTATAGCTCTCTAGACTTATCCAATTCTGCTCGCCGGCCCCCTGGTCCAGGCAAACAGCCAACAGTCTAACTGCTCTCTCACCCTTGTCCAAGTGCTGGCCAGCTTCCCCACTGAGACTTCTTGCCTATTTCTTGCCTCTGTCTACCCAAAAACCACTGCCTGTCCCAGCCGCACTAGCCTCCAGCCTCTGTCTCTTCTCCAGCCCTCCTGCCAGTCAGTCACCTTAGGCCATCCCCTGCTCCAAAGACCCAGTGATCC
This sequence comes from Manis javanica, assembly GCF_040802235.1. Taxonomy (NCBI): domain Eukaryota; kingdom Metazoa; phylum Chordata; class Mammalia; order Pholidota; family Manidae; genus Manis; species Manis javanica. The sequence continues at coordinate 36,267,550 of NC_133165.1, read as the reverse complement.
CCCTGTTTCCTGTCCACATTTGTACACCTGCCCCTACATTCCCCACCTTATCCCCACCTGAGTATTCTCTGCATAAGAGAGACCAAAGTGGTCTCCTACCAACTGTTCCCCGCAGGCTATGCACATGCCCTCTGTTGACAGACCTTTCTTTAAAAACAGCAACTTGACATTTTCTAAGTGAAGCCCTGTGCTAGATGCTGAGGGGGATGCAGAGAAAAGCCACCACAGACCCCTGCCTTGAGCAACTGACCTTCAAGGCAGTGGTTTCCCTTCTCAGAGTAAAACCTAAAGTGGCCTGCAATTCCCTGCAATGCCCCATCTGTCCAACACCTCCTCCCACTCATCTCTGACCCCACTTTCTACAATTCCACCCTTTGCTGTCTCTGCTCCAATCACACTGGCCTGGTTGCTCATCTGAAAACACCCAGGAAAGCTCCTGCCTAAGGACCTTTGCACTGTAGGTTCCTCTACCTGGAATACCCATCCCACATATTTTACATGGCTCACTCTCACTTCCTTCAAGTCTGTACTCAAATGTGTGATGCAGTCTCCTCTAGCCACACTAAGGCTACAACAATATCCATCCCAATGGTCTGTATCCCCTTCCCCATTAAATTTTTCTCCAGAGCGTTTTTCTGAAATACTATTTTACTTGTCTATCTTGCTTATCATCAATCCATTCAGTAGGTCTGTGGTGGTACATGGATTTACTCACAGATTAGCCCTAATACCTAGCACACTCAATAAGTGCTTGTTAGGTATTTGTTGAACGAATGCATGTCCACGTCCAACCTCAATGCTTCCCCTTCCGTGAAGCTGCTCCCAGATCACTCCAAGCCGGAGGAAGGATGCCTCCCTCCCATGAATGACCCAGGACCCTGAACACAGAGTGCATTACACTCAGGAATTTCAAGGCATACAGGAGAAACCACCCTTGAGACCCATGAAGCTGGGCAATGTCCTCATAGGTTCCTGAAGATCATATGCTTAATCACAATTTGAAGTTCTTTCACGTGTTCATTTGCTCTTTATTATCTGTTATTCCCTGAAATGCCAGCCCTGTGAGGGCAGGGACCCTGTTGCCATGTTCAGCATTGCAGCCCCAATGCCTAGCACAACACTTGGTACAAAGGAGGTGCTTTCTGAAAAGTTACTGAGTGAATGAATGAGCACCATTCTTCCCCACAGGCCCTCCGCCATTATCCCTTTCCACCCTGTCAGCGTTCCCTGTAAATCACCCCTGCTTCCTGCTCAGAGCCATGTAGCTGTGTGGGGGTGCTCACATTCCTCTACCAGCCAGTGCACATGCCTGAGGCCCAGCACACCTGTGATTATCATGCCTCCTCTAAAATCCTTAGAATTGTGGCTCCCTGTTGTCTAAGTTTAACCTCACACCACAGCATTACCCAGGGCCCCAAAAGAATGCTAGGAGACAGAAACCTCAGGTCAGAATTCCAGCTCAGCCACGTACTTGTCTCACAGCTTTGCCTGGGTGACCTAACCACTCCAAATCCTAGATGGTGGTAGTTTTTGTTTTCTGTGAAACAAGTTCAATGACAATGGCTCCATATGTCACAGGGGTTGTATTGAGGATCGGGTGAGGTAGGGAGTGGATGAACTTTGAAAATACAAAGACCTTTGCAGGCACAAACAGTCTGTGGTTTCCAGTACCACTGCTGTACTCTTCCTTCCAGATTTTGTACGTGTCCACCTCTGTGCTATTACGCTGTTTTGCCCCTGAGGACTGCTGTTCCCTCTCCTAATGCACCCACCTTTTGAACTACCCATCTCTCAAGACTCAGTCTCCTCCAGAATACAGAAAAGCAAGTCATCCCACCCTTACTTTGACCCCCAAGAGTGTTTGAGTTTGGCTCTCTTGCTGTTTTATTTTACCTCCCAAAAGCTGAGCTCCTTACCCGGGCTGCTTCTGTGAGAGATAAGGCTTGAGGAGCCTGGCAATTTCCATGGGTCTCACCTAGAACCCTGTGTGTTTGTCTCCCAAGCTGGTATCTATGAAACTTGAAGAAGAGCTGCAGTCTGAACTGTGCTGACATTCCTCTCCCTTTCCTCTTTCTTGGGTTGTGTTAAAAGCCCTCTTGAGAGAGAAGGCATAGGACCAGGATCAGGGTCTCCCTTTTGTCTGTGAAAGCCACTTTCATTGTGCTGTTTTATAAGCCACAGAGGCTCGAGAAAGCGTCCTGAAGAGTAAAGAAAACCTGTAGAAGGCTGTGGAGGACTCCCAAGCCTTCTTAAGCAGCAATAGTGAACCTTCTGGAATTTATTAAGAGAGAGGTCACATGAGCTAAGAATGGAAATAGTTCAAGGAGGCCTTCAAAACATTCACAACCAGTGGGTCCTCGATGCACTACCAATAAGAGTGCTAGGAGGTGAGAAAAAAAGTGCAGCCAGCAAGGGCCAGTCACACGCAGAGAGAACCCAGTGCTGCCCCCAACCTGGAGGGCCCCCCAGTAGCTTGTTAAAATGCAGGTCCCTGGGACCTGTCCCTAAGGTTTTGTCTCCTTAATTCTGTAGTACAGCTTGGGCATGTGTATTTTATTTTCATAATTTTATTTATCTTAGTATATAACATATGCACATGCTACAAAATTAAAAGGGTACAGAAATGTTAGTAATTGTTGAGGTTAGGTGATGGATACATTGGGGGTTCATTATACTATTCCTTCTATATTCTGAAATTTGCCACATTAAAAGGCTTTTTTAAGGTATAAAGTGAAGTGCAAAAGTTAAAAAAAAATAAAGCAAATTCCTCCTTTCCCTCCTTGGTCTTGCGGTCACCATGTTCCCCTTGCTTCGCCTTTCAGAGACAGTCTGCCTCAATGGTTTCCACCTGGCTGCACCTGGGAAGCTGCAAAAGGCACTGATGTCTGGTTCCTCTCATCTCCTCCACTCCCCACCCCACAGAGGTTCTGATTTAAGGATCTGCAGCCTGCATGTTGGGATTTGTTTTTTAAGCTTTCCAGATCCCTCTAATGTACAGCCATGGTTGAGAACTACTGGTGCACATGTGGATGAACAGACACACAAAGGTACATATCCTTTTGTTTTTCCACACAAGTGGTAGCACACTCCCTGCATTATTCTGTACTTTGATATTTTACATAATGTAGCATTTGTATTGGTTTTCTGTTGCAGTCAGAGAGCAATTAAAATAAACTTAATGGTTTAAACAACACAAGTGTATTATCTTGTAGATCAGAAGACTGACAAGAGTCTAAATGAGCTAAGATCAAAGTGCATTTGTTCCTAGAGGCTCCAGGGCAGAATCTGTTTCCTTTCCTTTTGCAACGTCTAGAAGCTGCCTGCTTCCCTTGGTTCAGGGCTACTTTGTCCATCTTCAAAGCCAGTAACATTGGGTTGAGTCCTTTTCATGCTGCCACCTCTCTGATTCCCTCTTCTGCCTTCCTCTTGTACTTTTGAGAACATTGTGTCCCTGTGATTAGTTACCCGGCCAGATAAACCAGGATTATCTCCCTATTTTAAAGCTGGCTGATTAGCAACCTTAATTCCATTTGCTACCTGATTTCCCCTTTGGCATGAGAAATGGACTGAATGTTTGAGGCCTGTCAAAATTCCTATGTTAAATCCTAACCCCCAGTGTGATGGTATTAGGAGGTGGGACCCTTGGGAGGTGATTAGGTCACAACGATAGAGCCCTCATGATGTTTGTGCCCTTATAAAAGGGGCCCCAGAGAGCTCTCACCATCTTTCTGCCATGTGAGGATGCAATGAGAAGATGGCATCTATGAATCAGCAAGTGGGCTCTCTATCAAACACCAAATCTGCTGGTGCCTTGATATTGGATTTTCCATCCCCCAGAACTGTGAGAAATGGATTTCTGTTGGTTAAGCCACCCAGTTTATGGTACTTTTGATGCTGGGGTTCTTGTTCATGAAGCCGAAGAATGAGCTTCACAAACACCCAAGGTAGGAGAGCAAGGTACAGGCTTTTATTTAGAGATAAAGTGAGAGAACAGAGCTCCGGACTCATACCTGAAAGGGACAAGAGTCTGGGGTTGACTCATTGTCTAGGGGTTTTATGTGAGGTTGAGGATTTTCAGGAATGAGGGTAAAGGGTTAGGAGGGCAGACTTGTAAGACCACCTGCCCTGCCCTCAAGGTCAGCTGGGCTGTTGTCTGCTTGGGTTGTTTATAGTTGAGATTGCTTACCAAAGTAGTCTTTTGCCTAGGTTGCAGATTATGATTAGAGAAGGGAAAAATAGCACATAGTTACAATTAAAATAAACTGGGCCTTTTAGCAGGATAAGGTAAATTTTACATTGTCATGATGTAATTGATAAATAAAGTGATGGTTTGTGCTGAGATACCCTTCTTTATCTGCAGAACACTCAAACATTCCAGACCAAGTTGCTCCTGGCCTTTTGAGCTTTAAGTGATTTTACTGAAGAATGTCTATATTCCTAGTCATGTATACAAAACTTTACCCTAGAGAATTAGTGTAACTCTGACTGCATAATGCTTAACACAGAGTTTTGACAGGGACTTCTTTGCATATTGTTACATTGTTCTGACTGTAATTATCTTGCTCTACTTTTACTCTGGAGGCCCTCACCCTACTCTGCCTAATCCCATGGTCCCTGTCTCATTTTGTTCTAACAGCCCAAACTGAGATGGCATGCACCTAACAAATTCACAGGTTCCAGGGATTAGGATGTGTATGTCTTTTGTGGGAGGTGGGAGGACATTGTTCTGCTACTGATAGGGAAGATTTACAAGGACAGCAACCTAGCTGGTGACTCCACTCTGTCTCGCCCCCCCTCCTCAACACAAACAACACTACAAGGACAGTAATTTACAAGGTGGCTCCCCTCCACCTTTCCCCCCATCCTCGACCCAAACAAAAAAAACACGCCCTTGGTTTTCCACTCTGCCTAGCGCAGGTTCCCAAGGTTCACTCCCTCAACTCCCTTCCCCTTGCCTGCTGTGCATATAGGAATGTTACAGATAAGGAAGCAGGAAGATATATGTTGCTCCCTTTGCCTTTGTTCGGGGCTCAGACTTTTTGGGAGATTACTCCCCTCTGAGCCCGCCGGTGTGAAATAAAGCCTCAACACTCCAAGACCTCCGAGTGCCGCTTGATTTTTCCGTCGGTGATCCAGTCCAGGCTTTTTTTCAGTATTTTCCATAACACTACCACATCACAGAGATTGGGCCAAGCTAGGGGAAAATGTATTTAATGTATTTTTAAAAAGATGATCTCATGTGTTGCCCAGTCTGGCAGCCAGTGTGATAGCCCTGCTCAGAAAGAATATGCGAGGCTGAGTAGGGAGCTCTGACCCGGTTTCACTATTTGTTTAAGTATTCTCCCGATATAAAAATCAAGCAAACAAAAGGTTCTTTATCTGTAACCTGGGAATGTACAGCCAGACCTGCCTTCTCCCCAGTCACAGAGAGGCATCATCCTGTATACTCCACATAGAGCCAACAGAAGGTACTCAGCAGGCAGGCAGGCAGGCAGGAAGAAGGAAGGAAGGAAGGAAGGAAGGAAGGAAGGAAGGAAGGAAGGAAGGAAGGAAGGAAGGAAGGAAGGAAGGAAGGAGGGAGGGAGGGAGGGAGGGAGGGAGGGAGGGAGGGAGGGGGGAGGGGGGAGGAAGGAAGGAAGGGAGGGGAAGGGAGGGAGGAAGAAGGAAGGAAGGAAGCAAGCAAGCAAGCTAGCTCTCCTACCATCCTACCATCCTCGGTTACTGGGTCAGCTCGCTTTCCCGGGAGAGGGAGCCTGTCCTCTCCTCTTCTCCATTCACTGTTGCTGCTTCCAAACTCTCCACACAAGGGCTCCATAACACCTTGGATATCCTCATTTTGTCACTTCTGAATACCAGGTGCTGTACTGGGCACGGGGCTCTGCCTCACTGTTGGCAGGTAACCACCTGCCCATGTTCTAGGTACAGGCTCAGCTCAAGGGCAGCTTAGCAGGGTGGGCTAAGAGCTCAAGTGCTGGAGCCAAGTTCATATCCTAAGTGCACTGAGGCAAGTCCCTTAACCTCTGTTTCTCAGCTTTATGATCTGTAAGATGGGAAGAGTGATGTCTACCTATAGGGTGTTCAATGTCCTAACATATGTGAAGCACTCAGAACCATGCCTACCACAGTCTGTATTCACTGTTGTCACTATTGTTATAGTTCCTGATGCTAGATCAAGCTCTTTCTGGTTGGAAAGAATGCCATTCACCCATCTTTGCTTCCCAGTGGCAGGCACCAAGTACTGCGTGCAGAAACTGTGAAAAAGAGGGCTTTTGAATTAAAGTGGTTGGTGAACCATATACCAGGGAGCACACTTACTTAAATACAGTGCATAAACTGCATCACTAGATAATAATTATTGTATCAGAAGTCCCTATTTGTCATTTGTATGTAGGTAGCTGTAAGTTGTGGCCATCTGATGCTTTTGACTGCCCAGCATCTGGTATTTCTGTAACCAAACCTGTCTTCTTTGTTGGGGAAACACCTCTCTCTGCCTCAGTCAATGGGACTTGGGTAGGACTGACTCTACCTTTGGTCTCCAAGATGGGCACAGGACCCAGGTCTGGCTGATCAGAACACTGCATATCATTAGTCACAGTGATTGGCTCAGGGTTGGATCTGTGAACTAAGGAGGGTCCTCCTTTTGCTGGATGTCTTTAGAAAGAGATCCTCTCTTTCCATCAGGGACTAAGCTGGAAGATTGTAAGACTGGAGCTGCAGAAGCCATATTGATTACCATCTGAGGAAAGCCTTCCTGATAGTGAAGACAGTACATAGGAAAACATAGCTAAGAGATGGAGATTTGGCAGATTCCTAATGGTCTCTGCTAAGCACCTAGATCCAGCCAAGGCTAAACTCCCGAATTTTCTTTACATGAATCAACAAAGTCTGTTTTTTTTTGCTCGATACAAGATGAATAAAGTTCTAATATGTGCAACTCACAGACTCCCAATATAGTTCCAATTAATTTATCAAATCAAAACAATACTTATTGAGTATCTCTTAGCTATAAACAACTGCACAGTGTCCTATAAAGGATGCAAGCAAGATCAATTTTTAAAAATAGAATAAATTTTTCCCTACTCCACTTACATTAGAAGTGTATTATCTCCTGTTCTGATAACTAATTTAAGGACTAAGGGCAAGGCTGTGGGATAGACACTGGGGAAGGGAGAATCTAGAAAGAAAAGACCTTTCTCTTGAGGAGTAAGACAGAGGAGATATAATTTGGGAAACACCTTGGGGAGGGCGGCTGTATTAGTTTTCTAATATGCATAATAAACTGCTACAAACTGTGGCCCAAAACAACACGTTTATTACTTTAGTTTCTGTGGGTCAGGAGTCCAAATATGGCTTACCTGGGTCCTTGCAAGGCCACTATCCAATATGTTGGCCAGGGCTTAGATCTCATCTGCTGGTTTGATCGACAAAGGACCCACTTTCAGGCTCACTCAAGTTGTTGGCAGGATTGACTTCCTTGCACTTGTTAAGATTGTTAAGATCAGTCCTCAATTCCTAGATGCTTCCCATGTGGCCCTTTCACAGGCCCTCTCACAGCAAGCCAGCAGGGAGAAAAGCAATGCTAGCAAGAAGGACTCTTACATAACATAACAATCAGGAGTGACATCCCATCCCCTTTACTATATTCTATGGTTAGAAGCAAGTTAAAGAGAAAGGATTAAATAAAGGCATGAACACAAGAAGCTGGGGTCAGGGAGAGCATCTTACAGCCATGTATGCTGCAGCAGGACGGGAGGCAGTCCAGCTGAGCTGGTGGGAGAAGTTCCAGAGTTAGTTTCCATTGTGCAAAAATTTGTTGGGTGCCTTTGGGTGAGCAACTTCAGCTGTCTGAGTCTCTATGCAATAAGATGAGCACTCTGGACCTGTTTATCCCCAAGTTCCTTTCTGGCCAAGAGAGACAGAGACACACAGACATGCGAGGGTGGGATGTGTGTCTGCTAGGTCCCCCAAAAGTGGAAAGCAGGAAGAGGCTGAGGAGTGAATTGAACTGCAGGGCATCCCTGAGAGTAAAGCAGGAGGCCCCTGGAACCCCAAGTTCCCAGACTAGGGATTAAGGAAAGGATATTTTATCTCAGTACAGGATTGAGTGAGAAGAAAATTCCCGAGGGCACATTTCCCCCCAAATAGTAGACGTCCATAGGGAAGGGAGAGATTCCTAGAGGCAAATCTGATTCCCTGAGGGTACTAGCCAGAGCCTGGCTAAGACCCCCTGAGCCACACCCTTTACTTCTACCCAGCTTTGTGCAGAGAAGTAATAGGTTTTTAATACTTCATAGCTAGTTGGCAATTCTCAGGAGCAATGTAGGTGTTGTTATAATTTTCATATGAAGTTGAGGTTGGAAAGGTTAAATGAGTTGCACAAGGTTGCATATAACCTATATAAAACCAAGCAGGAGAGAACTTGACTCCATGTGCTATGGTCCTTCTCCTCCTCAAGCAGCCTATAGAACCAGCAAGGGTGTCCTTGAATTGGAATCTAAGGTTTAGAGTAAGGTGTTCAGATTTCATGGTTCAGATTTACAGAAATTTAGTTCCAGTGCCCCAAAACTCAAAGATTTAGGAGAAACACTCCTCTTTCCTCTAGTACTCTCAATTCTGGTTACCAAATACATGGGGTTTTCCACCAACCAATTCTCTGACAACAGCTGGGTGTCCTACAATTCAGTTCAGTTCTGACATTACCTACCTGGAGTTAGCATCAGATCCCATAGGTTAAGGGCTCAATGCCACAAGACTACCACCTCCTCCCCACTTCAGAGGCCAATGGAAAGTCCAGATGGTCACCTGAGCTTTTGACTGATTGACCATAAATAGGAGGTTCCCATAACTTCCTCCTCAAGTTTGATTAATTTGCTAGAGCAGCTCACAGAACCCAGGAAAACAGTTTACTTACTAGATTACTGGTTTTGACTTAAAAAACAAGAGCCAGCCATTTTACCAGCAAAATCAGCTTGTTCAGAAATAGCAGAGAATTGCATGTCAGGCCAAGCAAATTATAGCAAACTGTAGGCACATCCAGAGAACAGAGAAGAGAGGCTTACTTTTATGGAGGAAAGGAGAAAGTTGGGAGGGACTGTTTAGAAGACTTTAGGGTAGGGGTGGTTTCTCATTGGTTGGGCTGTTGCTGGGTGAGGAGAAATCCTTCTTTCCTCCAGCTAGGGTACATAAAGTAAGCCTTGTCCTGTTCAGGGACTGAGTGTGAGCTCTCAGGGACTAAGGGAAGGATATTTTTAATCCTTAATTAATCCCTTAATAAAGGGAAGGATATTTTTAAAAATTAAAACCATTTTTAATGAGGTTTCCTTTATTTATTTTCAGACAAGTTTATTATAAAAGTATATATCTCAGAAGAGCCAGATAGAAAAGGCACACACAGGGCAAGGGATGGGGGAAGGGGCACAGAACTTCCCTCTCTGAGTGTACCACCCTCCTAGCACTTCCATTTGTTCACCAAGCCATAACTCCCATTGGGATTTTTATGAAGGTTTCATTGCATTGGCATGATTAATCAAATCGCTGCCCATTGGTGATTACATTAATCTCCAGCACCAACCCCCTCCCTGGATGTGGGGAAGAGTGGGGCTTAAAGTTCCAACCCTCTAATCACATTGTTGGTTCCTTTGGCAACCAACCCCGATCCTGTGGTTATCTAGGGGTTTTCCAAAAATCACCACAATAAACTCAGGTGTGGTCAAAAAGGACTTGTTATGAATAATAGAGCTGAGAGCTATGAACCATAAACAGAGACCAAAATATATGTTTCTTTCTACAAATCACAACATCACAGGGATAAGCAGAGTGATATTCTGTACTAAGTGTATTAGTCAGGATAGGCTAGCTGCTGTAACAAACAACCCCCACACATTACATGGCTTTAACACAATATGAATTTATTTCTTGTTCATGGTCACAGTACAATGCTGGGGTCAGGAGGACCTGCTCGAAATAGTCATTCAGGGCCTAGACTCCTTCCATCTACTGGTTCATCCATTGAGAGCCTCAGCAATCTCCCCTGAATCCTCTGTTCTCAGCTAGCAGAAAAGAGAAGAGACAGCATGGAGAACCACAGGAGGGGTTCGAGAGGCAGTCCACATGTGGGTAAAATTGTAGTATTTCCAGAATATCTCGCCTGGCTTTTGTACATCTGCATATCAATAGGCGTTCAGAGGTGGAAAGAAGTATGGCTTTAATGCATTTGCATATCCTCAGAGGTGGAGAGAAGTTCATATCTGTACCTGAGAGAAGAGAGGAGGGCTGGTTTTGCTTCTGCTGGAGCAGGAAAGAGAGAAGGGCCCAGACTGCAGTTTGTAAGCAATAAACAGATTTTAAACTTTATTTCTCCCTTTGACTGATTTCGATTTCTAGAGGTATTTTGCCCCAGGATTTCCTTTCCCCAGACTTACACCACACTAAACAGATCACTTTTTTTTTTGAGAGGGCATCTCTCATATTTATTGATCAAATGGTTGTTAACAACAATAAAATTCAGTATAGGGGGGTCAATGCTCAATGTACAATCATTAATCCATCTCAAGTCTAATTCTCGTCAGTCTCCAATCTTCTGAAGCATAACGAACAAGTTCTTACATGGTGAACGAATTCTTAGATAGTGAATAAATTCTTACATGGTGAACAGTACAAGGACATTCATCACAGAAACTTTCGGTTTTGATCACGCATTATGACCTATAAACAATCAGGTCAAATATGAATATTCTTTTGATTTTTGTACTTGATTTATATGTTGATCCCACATTTCTCCCTTTATTATTATTATTATTTTTATTTTTAATAAAATGCTGAAGTGGTAGGTAGATGCAAGATAAAGGTAGAAAACATAGTTTAGTGCTGTAAGAGGGCAAATGTAGATGATCAGATAATCAGGTGTGTGCCTATGGACTAAGTATTAATCCAGGCTAGACACGGGCAGCAAAACATCCACGGATGCAGAAGATTTCTCTCAAAGCAGGGGGGGTGAGGTTCTGAGCCTCACCTCTGTTGATCCCCAAATTCTCACCTGATGGCCCCCCTGCGACTGTGCCTGTCTTAGGTTGTTCCTCCCTTGAGGAATCTTACCCGTCTCTGGCTAACCAGTCATCTTCCGGGGCCATACAGGGAAATGTAAAGTTGGTAAGTGAGAGAGAAGCCATATTGTTTGAAAAGGTTAGCTTTTTACTTCTTTGCAGATTTATACCCTGTGGCTTCTATGTCCAGCACTTGTCTTGAGGTATCTTTACCACCTGGAGGAATTATGATACTTGGTAAATTTGATATGAGGCACGAATTCTATTTAAGGGTTGTAATTAGGAAGGAAGAAGAAAAGCTACAGATGTAGCATATGGAAGGAAACATGGGAGGATTGATTATTTCTTTGACATATCTTCTTGTAGAGTACCTTAAGTATCGATAGGTTTTAAACTACTAACTAATTTGCACACACATATTAACATAATAGGAATACGGTGACATAAACAAAGCAAATCTATAATTACCATCCATCTCCAGTGAAGCCAAGAAAACCTCAGGCACCCTAGGCATTTGTGAAAATTTGTCTATGATATGATGGATATTGCCCAACTGTACTTGAACAGTCTGAGAGAAATCAGACAAATTAAAGCAGTCCATTTCTGGGATCTGTTCACATCCCATATGTTCTTTTAACCGTAGATAGTCTATAGTCATAAGATTTTGGAGTGCTACACCTTGCACCCCTCCCAACTCCTGGTTGAGTTCCAACAGTACAGATCCAGTCAAATTCGTTGTCTCACTGTATGCACATGCCAACCTAGACATCTCCCTCCTCATTCCTATGGCAAGTCCAGGAGACGGTGGGCTGGATGCAGCCACAACCACAGCATCGTCCCGATCCCTGTGGAGGCTTTTTGATGATCATCCCCCGGCACAAGTCCTCCAGAGAGTGCTGATGCCAGAAGCTCCTCCTCATATCGTATCTTAGTTCATTTTCTGGGTATCCAAGCTAGGCCTTGATCTTCTGCATAGAAACAAATAGACCCTTTGCCCACACTTTGACATGCCCTCTATACCACTGTGCAGAACTCATTGGAGGTCAGCACACAGTAACTGCTTTTTTTTTTTTTTTTTATTAAGAGAAAGGAATATTATCAGAAAAGAGTACCTCCATAGCTGATCATCTGACACCCTTTAAGTGATCAACATTAAGGATATTTAAAGCATGCGTTGATCTTTGATTTACCAATAGTTTTATCCTATCAAGGAGTAATCCCCCTTTTTTCTTTCTTTCTTTCTTTTTCTTTTTTTTTTTTTAATTTTTAATCTATACTTACATGAAGAATACTATGTTTACTATGCTCTCCCCTATATCAGGTCCCCCCTAACAACCACATTACGGTTACTGTCCATCAGCTTAGCAAAATGTTGTAGAGTCACTACTTGTCCTCTCTGTGTTGTGCAGCCCACCCTCCCCTTTCTCCCTCCCCCCCATGCATGCTAATCTTAATGCCTCCCCTTTTTCTCCCCCCCCTTATCCCTCCCTGCCCACCCATCCTCCCCAGTTCCTTTCCCTTTGGTACCTGTTAGTCCATTTTTGGGTTCTGTAATTCCACTCCTGTTTTGTTCCTTCAGTTTTTCCTTTGTTCCTATATGCCTCAGATGAGTGAAATCATTTGGTATTTCTCTTTCTCCGCTTGGCTTATTTCACTGAGCATAATACTCTCCAGCTCCATCCATGTTGCTGCAAATGGTTGGATTTTTCCACTTCTTATGGCTGAGTAGTATTCCATTGTGTATGTGTACCACATCTTCTTTATCCATTCATCTACCGATGGACATTTAGGTTGCTTCCAATTCTTGGCTATTGTAAATACTGCTGCGATAAACATAGGGGTGCATCTGTCTTTCTCAAACTTGATTGCTGCGTTCTTAGGGTAAATTCCTAGGAGTGGAATTCCTGGGTCAAATGGTAGGTCTGTTTTGAGCATTTTGATGAACCTCCACACTGTTTTCCACAATGGTTGAACTAATTTCCATTCCCACCAGCAGTGTAGGAGGGTTCCCCTTTCTCCACAGCCTCGCCAACATTTGTTGTTGTTTGTCTTTTGGATGGCAGCCATCCTTACTGGTGTGAGGTGATACTTCATTGTAGTTTTAATTTGCATTTCTCTGATAATTAGCGATGTGGAGCATCTTTTCATGTGTCTGTTGGCCATCTGTATTTCTTTTTTAGAGAACTGTCTGTTCAGTTCCTCTGCCCATTTTTTAATTGGGTTATTTGTTTTTTGTTTGTTGAGGCGTGTGAGCTCTTTATATATTCTGGACGTCAAGCCTTTATCGGATGTGTCATTTTCAAATATATTCTCCCATACTGTAGGGTTCCTTTTTGTTCTATTGATGGTGTCTTTTGCTGTACAGAAGCTTTTCAGCTTAATGTAGTCCCACTTGCTCATTTTTGCTGTTGTTTTCCTTGCCCGGGGAGATATGTTCAAGAAGAGGTCACTCATGTTTATGTCTAAGAGGTTTTTGCCTATGTTTTTTTCCAAGAGTTTAATGGTTTCATGACTTACATTTAGGTCTTTGATCCATTTTGAGTTTACTTTTGTATATGGGGTTAGACAGTGGTCCAGTTTCATTCTCCTACATGTAGCTGTCCAGTTTTGCAGCACCATCTGTTGAAGAGACTGTCATTTTGCCATTGTATGTCCATGGCTCCTTTATCAAATATTAATTGACCACATATGTTTGGGTTAATGTCTGGAGTCTCTAATCTGTTCCACTGGTCTGTGGCTCTGTTCTTGTGCCAGTACCAAATTGTCTTGATTACTATGGCTTTGTAGTAGAGCTTGAAGTTGGGGAGTGAGATCCCCCCTACTTTATTCTTCTTTTTCAGGATTGCTTTGGTTATTTGGGGTCTTTGGTGTTTCCATATGAATTTTTGAATTATTTGTTCCAATTCATTGAAGAATGTTGCTGGTAATTTGAGAGGGATTGCATCAAATCTGTATATTGCTTTGGGCAGGATGGCCATTTTGACGATATTAATTCTTCCTAGCCATGAGCATGGGATGAGTTTCCATTTATTAGTGTCCCCTTTAATTTCTCTTAAGAGTGACTTGTAGTTTTCAGAGTATAAGTCTTTCACTTCTTTGGTTAGGTTTATTCCTAGGTATTTTATTCTTTTCGATGCAATGGTGAATGGAATTGTTTTCCTGATTTCTCTTTCTATTGATTCATTGTTAGTGTATAGGAAAGCTACAGATTTCTGTGTGTTAATTTTGTATCCTGCAACTTTGCTGTATTCCGATATCAGTTCTAGTAGTTTTGGAGTGGAGTTTTTAGGGTTTTTTATGTACAGTATCATATCATCTGCAAATAGTGACAGTTTAACTTCTTCTTTACCAATCTGGATTCCTTGTATTTCTTTGTTTTGTCTGATTGCCGTGGCTAGGACCTCCAGTACTATGTTAAATAACAGTGGGGAGAGTGGGCATCCCTGTCTGGTTCCCGATCTCAAAGGAAATGCTTTCAGCTTCTCGCTGTTCAGTATAATGCTGGCTGTGGGTTTATCATATACGGCCTTTATTATGTTGAGGTACTTGCCCTCTATTCCCATTTTGCTGAGAGTTTTTATCATGAATGGATGTTGAATTTTGTCAAATGCTTTTTCAGCATCTATGGAGATGATCATGTGGTTTTTGTCTTTCTTTTTGTTGATGTGGTGGATGATGTTGATGGATTTTCGAATGTTGTACCATCCTTGCATCCCTGGGATGAATCCCACTTGGTCATGGTGTATGATCCTTTTGATATACTGTTGAATTCTGTTTGCTAATATTTTATTGAGTATTTTTGCATCTACGTTCATCAGGGATATTGGTCTGTAATTTTCTTTTTTAGTGGGGTCTTTGCCTGGTTTTGGTATTAGGATGATTTTGGCTTCATAGAATGAGTTTGGGAGTATTCCCTCTTCTTCTATTTTTTGGAACACTTTAAGGAGAATGGGTATTATGTCTTCTCTGTGTGTCTGATAAAATTCCGAGGTAAATCTGTCCAGCCCTGGGGTTTTGTTCTTGGGTAGTTTTTTGATTACCATTTCAATTTCTTTGCTCGTAATTGGTTTGTTTAACTTTTGTGTTTCTTCCTTGGTCAGTCTTGGGAGGTTGTATTTTTCTAGGAAATTGTCCATTTCTTCTAGGTTTTCCAGCTTGTTGGCATATAGGTTTTCATAGTAGTCTTTAATAATTCTTTGTATTTCTGTGGAGTCTGTCGTGATTTTTCCATTCTCATTTCTGATTCTGTTGATTTGTGTTGATTCTCTTTTTCTCTTAATAAGTTGGGCTAGAGGCTTATCTATTTTGTTTATTTTCTCGAAGAACTAGCTCTTGGTTTTGTTGATTTTTGCTATTGTTTTATTCTTCTCAATTTTGTTTATTTCTTCTCTGATCTTTATTATGTCCCTCCTTCTGCTGACTTTAGGCCTCATTTGTTCTTCTTTTTCCAGTTTCCATAATTGTGATGTTAGACTATTCATCTGGGATTGTTCTTCCTTCTTCAAGTGTGCCTGGATTGCTATATACTTTCCTCTTAAGACTGCTTTCGCTGCGACCCACAGAAGTTGGGGCTTAGTGTTGTTGTTGTCATTTGTTTCTATATATTCCTTGATCTCTATTTTGATTTGTTCATTGATCCATTGATTATTTAGTAGCATGTTGTTAAGCCTCCATGTGTTTGTGAGCCTTTTTGTTTTCTTTGTAGAATTTATTTCTACTTTTATACCTTTGTGGTCTGAAAAATTGGTTGGTAGAATTTCAATATTTTGGAGTTTACTGAGGCTCTTTTTGTGAGCTAGTATGTGGTCTATTCTGGAGAATGTTCCATGTGCACTTGAGAAGAATGTATATCCTGTTGTTTTTGGATGTAGAGTTCTATAGATGTCTATTAGGTCCATCTGTTCTAGGGTGTTGTTCAGTGCCTCTGTGGCCTTACTTATTTTCTGCCCGGTGGATCTATCCTTCGGGGTGAGTGGTGTATTGAAGTCTCCTAAAATGAATGCATTGCAGTCTATTTCCCTCTTTAGTTCTGTTAGTATTTGCTTCACATATGCTGGTGCTCCTGTATTGGGTGCATATATATTTAGAATGGTTATATCCTCTTGTTGGACTGAGCCCTTTATCATTATGTAGTGTCCTTCTTTATCTCGTGTTACTTTCTTTGTTTTGAAGTCTATTTTGTCTGATATTAGTACTGCAACCCCTGCTTTCTTCTCACTGTTGTTTGCCTGAAATATGTTTTTCCATCCCTTGACTTTTAGTCTATGCTTATCTTTGGGTTTAAGGTGAGTTTCTTGTAAGCAGCATATAGATGGGTCTTGCTTTTTTATCCATTCTATTACTCTGTGTCTTTTGATTGGTGCATTAAGTCCATTTACATTTAAGGTGACTATTGAAAGATATGTACTTATTGCCATTGCAGGCTTTAGATTCGTGGATACCAAAGGTTCAAGGTTAGCTTCTTTAGTATCTTACTGCCTACCTTAGCTCGCTTATTGAGCTGTTATATACACTGTCTGGATATTCTTTTCTTCTCTCCCTTCTTATTCCTCCTCCTCCATTCTTCATATGTTGTGTGTTTTGTTCTGTGCTCTTTTTAGGGGTGCTCCCATCTGGAGCAGTCCTTGTAGGATGCCCTGTAGAGGTGGTTTGTGGGAAGCAAATTCCCTCAGCTTTTGCTTGTCTGGGAATTGTTTAATCCCACCATCATATTTAAATGATAGTCGTGCTGGATACAGTATCCTTGGTTCAAGGCCCTTCTGTTTCATTGCATTAAGTATATCATGCCATTCTCTTCTGGCCTGTAGGGTTTCTGTCGAGAAGTCTGGTGTTAGCCTGATGGGTTTTCCTTTATAGGTGACCTTTTTCTCTCTAGCTGCCTTTAAAACTCTTTCCTTGTCCTTGATCCTTGCCATTTTAATTACTATGTGCCTTGGTGTTGTTCTCCTTGGATCCCTTCTGTTGGGGGTTCTGTGTAATTCCATGGTCTGTTCGATTATTTCCTCCCCCAGTTTGGGGAAGTTTTCAGCAATTATTTCTTCAAAGAGACTTTCTATCCCTTTTCCTCTTTCTTCTTCTTCTGGTATCCCTATAATACGAATATTATTCCTTTTGGCTTGGTCACATAGTTCTCTTAGTGTTGTTTCATTCCTGGAGATCCTTTTATCTCTCTCTATGTCAGCTTCTATACGTTCCTGTTCTCTGGCTTCTATTCCTTCAATGGCCTCTTGCATCTTATCCATTCTGCTTATAAATCCTTCCAGGGATTGTTTCACTTCTGTGATCTCCTTCCTGACATCTGTGATCTCCCTCCGGACTTCATCCCACTGCTCTTGCATTTTTCTCTGCATCTCATCCCATTGCTCTTGCATTTTTCTCTGCATCTCTGTCAGCATGTTCATGATTTTTATTTTGAATTCTTTTTCAGGAGGACTGGTTAGGTCTGTCTCCTTCTCAGGTGTTGTCTCTGTGATCTTTGCCTGTAGTTTTGTCTTTTCATGGTGATAGAGATAGTGTGCAGAGCTGGTACAAGTGACTGCTGGAAGAGCTTCCCTTCTTGTTGGTTTGTGGCCTTCCTCACCTGGGAGAATAGCGACCTCTAGTGGCTTGTGCTGGGAAGCTGTGTGCAGACAGGGCTTCTGCTTCCTGCCGGGTTGCTATGGGGTTTATCTCCGCTGTTGCTGTGGGCATGGCCTGGCTGGGGCTGCTCCTCCAAAATGGTGGAGCCCCGTTGGAGGGGGAGCGGCTGGGAGGCTATTTATCTCCGTAAGGGGCCTCTGTGCTCCCTGCTGCCCAGGGGGTTAGAGTGCCCAGAGATCCCCAGATTCCCTGCCTCTGGTCTAAGTGACCTGTCCTGTCCCTTTAAGACTTCCAAAAAGCACTCCCCTTCGCAAGGCGCTGGGTTCTTGCAAGTGTGGATATGGTCTGGATGTTGTCCTGTGTCCTGTGGTCTCTATTTTAGGAAGATTTTTCTTTGTTATATTTTCATAGCTCTATGTGTTTTTGGGAGGAGATTTCCACTGCTCTACTCACGCCGCCATCTTGGCTCTGCCCCCTAAACAGATCACTTTTGTACACATTCCAGGACTCATCACAGGGCCTCACCTAATTGCAAGAAAGGCTGGGTAATGTCTAGCCTTATATCCAGGAGAAAGAGTTGATGCATCGAAGCAATGTCTGCCACGGTCCCTGACAGTCCTGCTACTTTTCCATGGATGAACATGGGATGGGGGAAACCTGGCACACAGCTCACAAAAGGCTTCTCTATGCAGGTGCAGAGGCCACCTTGTTAGGGTGCAATAAGCACTCAAGGACCAGAGGCCAGTGCAGTTGTCATCATTGTCCCTTTCCTTTTGGGCTTGTTGTGATTGTTGTTTTCCCTGCCTCTGGGCTCCCAAAGCCTCTGAAACACACCTGAACATCTCCTGCTGGTTGTATGGAGATAATTTGTGTGCATGCCTATGTCCCAGACAAAAATCATTTTATAATGTGTAAATAAATGACAAGGGCAGAGGACTTAGCACCCATTTAAGATCTGGTAAGTTAGCTGGATCTAAAAGACCTTATAGAAAGTGAAATACTTATTGGGCAGAGGGGAAGTAGTGACACTGTCCAACAAACACCAGGGTGTGGGGTGCTGAATCTTATATCACAATGGGCTCTGGACGTTTTGTCATTGATGAGTAACAGGCCACCCACCCTTGCTCCCATCTGCTGATTCCCCCAAATCACTACATGGGGAAATAATGGTTCTGGGTTCTAGGTGTCCCAGAAAGTCTTGGAGAGACCCAGGGAGCAAGCAGGTCTGAGGGGCCTGGCAGACTGCAGACACTTGAACCCCACCCCTACTGCACGTGCATGAAGGCTTCTTTGTAGCTGTTGCCTTTTCTTGCCTATGCAGAGAGTTCAAATTGTCTGGTTGTGATGGAGGTGAGCTGAAGTCCCAGGAGCTCAGGGTGGTTGTAGCCTCCAAACCCCAGGGTTTGAACTCCCAGTTCTGGGATCTTAATGATCTTGCTCAGGAGCCATTAGTCCCTGAGAGAATCATGGTCCAATGTGTGAACCCAAAAGATGTAGTGACCCCACAAAGTAACAGAACAATTTCTATGGACAGCACAATTGCAATGATGGAGGGTTAAGTGGTAGCCATGGTGAGCTCACTAACTGTTGGGCAGTATGTGTATGTGTTCATGTTAACCAACAATAGTGAAGTGCCTACTGTGTGCTTATTTGCATTACTGCACTAGGATAGAAAGTGGTGCTGTTACACAGGAAAATAGATATGAGCAGGGTAGAAAGAGAAAAAGGCCAGGAAGTCCACTAAAAAGACCCAGAGTTAATCAGATAAAGCTCAAAAAGCCAGAAGCAACCTGGCCTGGAATATTTGAATATTCTCCAGATAAAGGAGGGTACCTCAGCATAGCCCATGTTTTTATGGTGTTAATCATGCAGGCTCAGCCTTAAACAGCAGTAAAAGGCAGGAAGTTCCTTGTGTTAATTCTAAATATTCAGCGACCACTTAACAAGTCCGCACCCCCAGCCCTAAGTCACATTCCTAAAGAATCCTTAAAAGAGGGAACCCCCAACCTTACAGGGTGCTCCTCTCTCTGAGGTCGCCCATACTTTCTAAGTGTGTAACCTTTTAATCTTAGACTTTCTCTCTCCAACCTTTCAGGGCACCTCTCTTTGCTGAGGTGGCCTGTACTTTTTCTAAGTAACTTTAAATAAAATTTTTACTCTGCTTCGCTACTGTGTCTCTGCCCTTCAATTCTTTGTTGTGGCAGGGACAAGAACGGAGGAAAATACAGAACACTCCACCAACAGTGCTAGACAGACTCATAAGACTATAAAGTCCTCAAGGAACTTACTCTGGATGGCAAGGCAGAGGCAGTGGGTGGTAACTCCAAGAATGAGCCTGAACTCTATACTGTCCCAGGTTGAACTCTAACCTCAACAAGCCTCATTTTTTCCATCTGCAATATGGGGATAATTGCTATTCAAGAACTGCTATGAAGTGAGAAAAATGTATATAATGAGAGGTTATTATTAATACTTCCAATATATCATGTGATGATCTTTTTATAAAAGAAGTTCATGTTCATCATGGAAAACAGACAACACAGAAACAAAATTTTATGCATCTTTTCCCAAGATATTCTCTGAAACATGACTTTACTGGAGTAGCTCTAATTATGAAAACATGCCCATACACTAGATGCTACCCAGGGCTTCAAGTATCACAGGAAGATGAGCAAGTGAAGGAGCTGGTTTCCATTATGCTCCTGAAGAGCTGTGTGCAGGCAGTGGGAACTGTCCCTAGGAAAGTAGTCAAAATGAGGGGCTGAGGCTAGGAGAAGGTAGGCAGGTCCCTGGGATGTGACAGCCACTGTTAGGATGAGAATGCCATCTTAATCTCCCCATGTGCTGTGTGATTTAAGAACCTCAAAGTCAAGTCTGTTCCAGACCCTCATCTTAAAGCAGTTCCAGGTTCTGGGAGTTTAAAGGACATGACTAGAGTCACATGCTGGTTATAGGCCACAGTATTCTTGGGCTAGGGTTTGGAAATAGCCACATCAGAAGGGAAGTGTCCAGAATGAGCACCCAAGTGGGCCCTTGGGGATGTGAGACCCAGAGCAATTGGGGAAGGCTCTAGGGAGGTGGAAGTTTGCTTATTCAGCACATCAGCCCTTTGGCAGGCTGTTGAGGGTATACAAATTAATCAGATGTCACCTGCCCTCCGGGGAACCGCAGCAGAGATAAATGGCAATACAATGCAGCATAGAGACAAGAAATGTGAAGGCTTGTGAAAGCACTGAGGAACCATTTAGTCAGTCTGAGATAACGGGGAAAGGCATTTTCCAAAGAGGGACTCCTAAGGGAGCTGAGGTGGTGGCCCATGTGACCAGGGACAAGAACTGTGGGACTTCTGGTACCAAGCAGTTTGGGAGAGAAAGCTGGTGTGCTCAGCGCCCACGGCTCCCTTCCTAACCTGTCAGATGGATCCCGGGATGTGGCGGCAGAATGACCAAGCTGTGAATGGTTTCCATACTGGTACCCTGGCTGCAAGCTAGTCTAGGGGATACTTGGAAGAACTTATAGGTGAGGAAGGAGAGCCAGTAACCAGCTCACAGATACCATGCAAGAAAATATACAAGGCTGCTTCCACATATCTGGAATTTTCAGAAAAACTCTCTGAGACATAGCTGGCTGAACCCTGAGGAACTCAACAATATTCACTGTTTACTTTCTGATATGCTGAGAGCTTAGAATAGAGACCTTGAAACCGCATGGAAAGAAGTGAAGAATGGTTAATGCAGAGGTTAACAGCATTAGATGTGGGCAAGGGGCCTCCTTCTGGGGGTCTGTCCTGGCCTTCCTCATGCCATGCCCCTCCCTATGAGGCACGGAGTTTGCAGGACCAGGGAAATGCCACCCAGAGCTTGTTTTCCCACCTCACCCACCAAACCACACTCAAGGTACACAAGACCCTGGAATTCCTGTCCCAACAGACCCAAAGCTGCTTCCAGGGATTGTAAGGAGCCCCCATTCCCCACTGGGTTTGTTTCCACAAAGGCAGTGCAGCTACGGGGTGCACCCTGAGGCCTGAGTGGTGGGTGGCCAAGGGGCTGTGATTTGTTGAGCTATGGTGGCATATGGAGGTGAGGCTGGGGTATCCCTTGCAATGTGGGGAAGATCCAGGTGGGAAAGAAAGGGGATTAGTCCTTGACCATGGAATGGCTGTGTTAACAGAGTAGGGCAGAGATCTGAGCCTGAATTCTAAATTTAAGCTTGGCCTTCCAGGATGTTCTATCAACATAGGAGGATGGAACATATTTGAGCTCAGCTTGATTTGTAAGTTTTAGATATTAAGACAGGGTATGTGGGCCTCCATTTGTATTCTTGCCCCTGGCTTTATAAATGTTGGGGATGGGCCTGGTGGTAAAGGTGTACTTCAGTACCAGAGACACCTACACTTACACTTCTGGGTGTGCCATTTACGGGGTCTGTGCCTCAGGCAATTTGAGTCTTTCTAGTAATACTGATATTAAGGCTTTTTTGGTTGCAAGAGTACCCCAACCCAAACTGACTTCATCATAAATGGGAATTTATTGGCTCTTAAGTGACAATTCCAGTGGTGGAAACCTCAGGCGTTTCAGGATCTGGATCTAAACAGCATCCTTAACGTGTGGTCTCTACTTCTTTGGCCCTGCTCTCCTGTGTCACCTTCATTCTTGGGCAGGACTCCACAGACTAACAAGCTTATCTCCTACTTACTAAGCAGTCCCAGCAGAATATTAAAGGTATTTTCACTTTCTAACATTCTGCTAAGTTCAGGGATCTGCTGATTGGTTATATACCATCTATGGGTCTGGGTCTCTCCCCTATAAATTATATGGGTTAAAGAGTTGGGGAAGTGGTACTTCACCAAATAAAAACTAAGATGTGGTTACTGGTAGAATGGCTGAAGCAAAAACAGTAGTGAGTTGGTAGGGATTAAATGCTTAGCTCTCAATGTTGGCCACTGATAATAATAATGGGCACTGAATAGAAAGCAAGTGGAAACCACACTCATTTTTCAACTGCTCTGAACTCTGGAATCAGGGATGGAAGCCTGAAGAAATGAAAACTGGGAAATGCAGTCAATTTCAGAAGACATTCACAAGCTTGAATGAACCACGCTTTCAGCTGCTGTGGCTGATTCTGCAATGCCACCCCGTGCACATCAGTGGGCCTCAGCCTGAAGAGCTGTGTGCTGAGACCAAGCCACACTCACCAGGAAGACTAACAGTTTTGGAATTATGCAAATAAGTACACGAAATACCCCAAATCCTTGAGTTTCTTGGTATGTGGCCCATGTGAGGCAACGCTGGGTCTAACGCTATCTGAAGCAAACCTACCCTCAGGCGTACCTCATCACAATAGTCTGTGCTTCCTACTTACCTCTTTATCATCTCCAATTATAGAACAATTTAAAATATTTGTATTCATAGTCCCTTGATGGAAAATGACCAAGAGAATCCAGGGACCTTTAAATGTGTACTTTTGTGGTTTAAATATTTTTTTCCATTTTTGATGACTGATAAAAATAGGCTATATACCACCATTTTTAATACTGCCCCAACGTTTTATTTTGGAAATTTTCAAATGCACAGAAGTTGAAATAGTAATATCAAAATATTTAAGCTGCCTTCTCAATGAGGATTTTTGATCAAACAAAAAACAAAAAAACAAGGTGGCCTCTGCTGTATGTTAAAATCCAGATATCTTCTCCACATGTAGGAGAAAAGCAGCCTCATTGTTAGTGAGAGGGGCTCTGTCCTTACGAAGTCTCTGTAATGACTTTTTTGTAGTGCTTTCACTCAAGGCACACATGATAGGATTTATTCCCATTTTACAGATGAGAAAACAGGCTCAGAGAAGTAAAGTGATCTGCTTAAGGTCCCAAGTGACCCAACTGAAACTGAAACCAAAGACTTCTGACTTCAATAACTCAATGCTCTACGTTTACTTCCTGTCCTAGATGCAATGAGTATAAAGCCAGAGCCAAGGAGATATGCAAAGAAGTGTTTTAGTTTCATTGATCTGACAATCAGAAAGCAATATTCACCAGGACCATGTGAATTTACTTTATGTTACTTAATGCTATCTGAAATTAGGAATCAAAAGTCTGGTATTAGGAACATAAAACTACAGTGGAGGCTGGGAGTGGGAGGATGTACGCAGAAGGTACTGACATTTCTGTTAACCGTCTCTGATTTAAGTTCAACATTTATTGAGTACTTTGTCCCAGGTACTGTGCTTGTGACAAGGCAGACAAGGATTCTACCCTCTAGAGGTCACACTCCAGCAGGTTAATGAACAATCCAGAAACTGCCAGAGAGGTTGGTGGGCTGCGTCTGACTCACACCCGCATCTTGCTTAGTTCAGTGTTGAATTTTTTCTTTTTATAATAAATTGCCAACTTCTAGCTTCTCTGAAACAGACAACTCCTGCTGAATTCCTGAGTAGGCAGCAGCCCCCCTCACCCCTAACCCAGGACACATGCTCTCTGGACAGCACTTCACCCCAGCTGTGTCCTACCATCTTACCCAGACAACTGAGGCCCAACTCACACATTTATGTTACCCACTTGATGTCCATAAGTATTTACACTGCAATCCCTGAAGCAAATAAATATCCAAACAAGATAATTTCAGAGAGCATTAAGTAACACAAAAGTAAATAAATAAAATAACCCAATGTAACAGGTGTGATAACAATTGCTGGAAAGGGCTACTTCAGATTGGGTGATCAGAGAGGGTCTCTTGAGGTGTAATGGAAACTGAGAGTTGTGTTATGGCATGTCTGCCAACAGAAAAAAGTTCTTCCAAGCAGAAGGAACAGCATAGGCACAGGTGTCCCTAGAGGCTGGAAATAACTTGGCGTGGTCAAATTTGGAAGAGCAAGTTTGGGATAGCTGGGATAATGGTAACAAGGCCGTAGAAGAAGGAAGAAGCCAGATTACATAGGACCTTGTAGGCCACAGGAAAAACTGGATTTTACCAGGTGTGATGGGGAGCCTTTGGAGAGTTTTCATTTGGGAACAATGTGATCTGGTTTACATTTTCAGAGATCATTCTGCCATGTAGAAAAGTGATTTAATGAGGCGAGAGGAGCAGGGAGACCAGTGGGGAAAGCTGTATTACAGTCCAGTAGGTGACTGGCTAGGACCAGGATGGTAACAGAGAAGGTGGAGAGAATGGCAGATTCGGGATGTATCTGGCGTGTAACCTGAAGAACTTTCTGATGGAGTGGATGGTAGTAGTGGTTGTGAGAAGAAGGGACGAATTCAGGATAGTTCTGAGGGTGTGGCTTGTTCCAACAATTATAATCACTAGGGGTGACACAGGAGGTACTAGTTTTAGGGAAAACAAGAATTTGATTTCGGTTGAATACATCTGACCAAGACTCAAGTCTTCCTAGATTCCTCATTTTCTTTACCTCTCACAACCAAGCAGTCCTCAAGCCCAAAAACTTGAACTTCTGTATACTCCATCTCTTACCAACTTTACCCCTTCAACTTCAACTCCACTGCCTCTGTCCTGCTTCAACCTCCCTCTTGTCTTTGACTTTTACAACAGCCTTGTACAGCTACGAAAAAATTAACAAAAAGCATCTAAGAGACATGTGTACCTCTCTCCCCCTAGCCATTTTTGATGGCAGGGTTCATGTCTTATTCATATTTACCTCCAGTGCCTAGTGCAGTGCTGGGCACAAAGCAGGCACTCAAATGTTCGGTGAACTCCGAAGAGGACTCCTCAGACAGGCTACAATCTCCTGAAGGAAAGGAGCCCCATCTTGGGAATCTATGATTCCTCCCTACAACTGAGAGCAGAACCAGATACGAAATGTATAATCAAGTCCCAGGAACTTCTCTTCCCAAGGTGAAGGGATGTGTTTGTTTTTTAGTTCAGTTTCAAATTACACCGAGTCCCACTTTTCCCCAGTAGTTAATAAATGATACTGGAAAACAGATGACATCTATCATTACTCTTTTCCTCTTTTCTTTGAATCTAGAGACTTTATACTCTCATGTCCTCACAACATCCTTGTAAGGTCAAGAGAGGATTATTCTCCATCTTACAAATGAAAAAACTGAGGCACCGAATGAAATGCCTTAATGACCTTTCGGAGGAGTTAGGCACTTTGCCTGGGCTTGGACCAGCTGTCCCAGACAGCATACCAGCTGTGTCACTGAAAGATATCCCCATCTCCCACCCCTGCCTAACACTCAGGGGTACCCCAGGCTCTGTCTCCACAGTTACAGACTGCTCTGGGTACCAGGGTGCACTGCCACAAGGTCAGGGGCGTTTTATCTCTTCACCACTCTCCTCAGTGACTGGTGAAGACAGACCCTAACTACCCTGTGAGCCCAGGAACAAGAGAAGCACCTTTGGTCATTAGCCTGGGAGGTCAAGTAAGGCCAGGAGTCACAACCAGTGAGCAAGACAGAAATCTAAGTACACAAGAATAATTTCAATGGGGAAAGGGAGAGATGGGCCACCATTAAGAACAGGAGGATAGCCTTTCCAAAACGGTTCCCGCGGGGAGCACCTGGGAAGGAAGGTGGAGCAGGCCAGCTCCTTCCAGCCACACCCTCCCAGAGTCATTTCTTCAAGGCACCCAGGCTCTTCAGGGCCTCCCGCGCTTGGCTCAGCTGCTGCTGCAGCCTCTGGCGGGTGCTCTCATTGGAGGCCCGCTTCAGGAGGCCCTGCATTTCCTCCACCACTGCCCGGTGGCCAGGGGTGTTGTGGAAAAGCCGCACTGCCCGGTCCCCACATGAGGCCAGAAGCCGGCCCGTAATGTCAAAGGACAAGTCAGTGATACACTCCCCATGGACCTGCTCGAAGCACTCCTCCTCCTCACCCCGCCGTGTATTGTAGAGATGAATACTGCTGCCACTGGCCAAGGCCAACACCTGGGCATCAGGGGAGAGTGCCAGGCGGCACGGCATGGTGCTCGCCCCTTGAAAGCAGCCTGTCCTCAGCAAGTAGGGGTCCTGTTGCTGCTTGTATTCCACATTGGTGTCCCACAGTTTCCATGTACCATCCTTGGAGACAGAAGCCATCCTGCAGCACAGGAAATCAAGGCTCTAGCCCCAACACACCTTGTGGGGGAGGGTCCTGGGACAGCCTCAGGGGATCCAGTTGGGAAGCCAACTCCCCCTCCATGTCTACCTCCTGCTGAGGGCCGGCACCCCACCCACTTCGGAGCTGCTACAGGGATAGGCACAAGGACCCTGGTTGCCAAGAGGGGCAGAGCGCGACTGGTGAGAGATCTGAAAGGATTCACTCACCTCCGAGAGTCATTGGAGAAAGCAAAGAAGTGGACAGCTGCCGAGTGGCCCTTCAGTTCAAAGGCTCGCACAACTTCCTGGAAATCCCCTTTTTTCCCAAAGCAGACTTCCCAAACTTTTACATCTGGGGTGAAACCACACGAGGCCACAAACCTGCCATATAATCCAGGTTCCTTTAAAACTTAATTTTAAGGGCATCTTGTTTCTGCAAACCTACTGACCCTCCTTTCTGAGAAAGTTAATAATCCTAGCTAAATAACACTGTATCTTTTAAAACTTCTTTGATAACATGACATCAGTTCATCCACAGAGCCATGTTATAGGTTACATAGTACCCCCACCCCAACCTTTTAAAAACTAGAGATGAATAGAGACTAAGGGCTTGAATCTAGACATCCTGATTCCACACCATATGGGTTCCATTATTTGAAGCCGGCTCTCTGCTTTGTCCCTGGCTTCCAGCCCCAACTTCTGCCCATCCCAGATGATATGCCAAAGCCCCTCCTTCCTCACCTGCTACAAGGGGATATAGCAGCATGTGTATTGTTCATCTGGTTGGTGTTGATGGTAGACAGCACCTGACCTTTCAGATTCCAGATGAGGATAGTTGTGTCACTGGAAGCGGTCATGATGAACTTTCCTGAGGAGTGACATGAGCTAAGGTCAATGACCTGACCAACTGTCATCCTCCTAGGAGACATTTTTAAGGCTTCTGCTGCCCCAAGTATCCACGCTCCCCTCCTGGGCCAGGGGTCACCACAGATAAGACTTTGCTAAAGACTGTGGCTTTTATCTACCTCCTCTGGGGACCTGGTGTGGCTCCAAGGACTCCAGGGGAGCCCAGAGGCAGAGTCTGTTTGTCAAGCTGGCACTGAGCCTAACTCTCAGGCAGTATTAACTCATTCAGCAAACGTAACTGGGGCATCCCCATGGCCTTGGGCAAGCTCCACCCTCTGAATGCCTCTTACCTGTGTCGGCAATGCCGATGTTGATGATGGGTGCCTTGTGCTTTTTAGGAAAATCCTCTGGGATGGCCGTAAAGGTATAGCCCCCATCCTCTTTCTTGGCCATCTTGAAGACCCGGAGGGTGTCTCCATTGGCCAGCCAGATGATGAAGGCTCTAGAGACAGCAAATAAGTCACTCACTGACTTTGACATGGAGGCCTACATGGGCCAGGTCCCATGCTAGGCTCTGGGGAAAATCAAGATCTCCTTTCATGCCCTACAGTTCAGCCCTACAACTTCACCCCTTGGTTCAAATCTCTTAAAAACTCCTTGGAAGATAGGACTGTCATAGTTTTGGCTCTTTTAGTTTCTCTAGGACTGGTTTCTCTAAAACTAGTTTTCTATAACTCCAAGGCTAATCTGGAAGCCAGGCTTTGTACCTCCCAAGTAGTAAAGACCGTTACCTCTCTGTTTCCTCACTGTGTAGCTGCTGTAAAGCTCTCCAGGGAGCCCCAGGGAGTGCTCAAATTGTCAGGATGCTCCTTGCCACCCCAAGGGAGACCCTGGGTGCCCCCTCACCATCCCAAACCAAGTATGGGAGTGACCTAAGTCTGGGGCTGGGCTTCTGCAGGCAAACCTGAGTCTCCACCCTGGCCCACCTGCAGTCAGGGCTGAAGCGCACCAGGGTGGCATGGTCCAACTCCACATTGGCTCTCATGCTGCGGTGCTCCCGCTGCAGGAAATCCTTGGTGCTCCAGATGCGGACAGTGCGATCATCTGCACAGGTAGCTAGGTACTTGCCATTGCTGCTAAAGTCCATGCAAGATATGTTCCCACTGTGGCTCTGGAGGAAGGGTTGCAGGAGTGTGAACAGGGACCCCTTGAACAGATGGGGCAGCCCAATCTGCAGCCAGACTCCAGGGCCCTGTTGCCTGGATTAACATGGGATGAGGAGAGAGAGAATGGAGCATCCCTACTGATTTTGGTCAGAGGCAGAGGGATTTGTAACACGCACAGAATCCTGCAAAGGCAGAGTCTACAGGGCTGTGTTTTTGTAGAAGTGTGTTGTGCAAGGGTACGCGTACCTTCAGTGCTGCTGCCAGGAGGCGATGAGTGAAGTTGTGTTTCTGAGGCTTCTCCTTGCGAATCCGCTGATTCTGTTTCTGCTTCTTGGATTTCAAGGACTTGTCAAGTGGAAATCCATTTGCTTTTTGGCCTATAAGGAAGAGCCATGTCATCCATCCATTCATTCACTCAGCAAGCATTTTCTGACCACCTCAATGGGCCAGGCATTTAGTGGAGCATAAAAAAGATGGCCAGATTCAGTCCCTGTCCTCGAGAAGAGCAAGTTACGTGGGCAAAAACAGAGGCTTTAGCATCAGACCTGGGTTTGGATTTTCTTTACCACTGGGTGATCTCTAGGAGGCTGCTGGCTGTTAGTCCATGTAAGACCTTGATGCAAAATAGAAAAAGCACCCTCTCTGGGATGGCACAGCTCAGTGGTTACATAGCACCACCAGTGGAGTGTGGGTCCTTGGCCAGACATCCCTCCATAGGGAATAATGTACACAACCAAATCTGGCAGCCCTGGCCTTGGGTAAGTTACACAATTTATCTGGACTTTGGTTTCCTTGAAGACAAGTTGTGAGAACTGGATAATGTATACAAAATGACAAGCAGAGTACCCAACACAAGCATTAAACGCTCAAAGGACTCCCTGAGAACTCAGGGTTGAGAAGCAGGCAACATATGTTGTGCACCTACCCTGTGCTGGGAATGCTGCCAGTCACTTGCATAAGATAGCTAATTTAATTGAGAATCAGGCCAGGCACAAAGTCGGCTAATGTTAGATCACTGCAGATGCACCCCAATTCCTACAGGAAAACACTCCTGAGGGCCACATACAAAGATGGCCACAATCTGCCCTCTGCTTACCTCCCCTACCTGTCTCACAGGCCCGCCCACTCCCCTGACAGCGGAGTCACACCAAATTTTGTTTCAGGACCCCGTCCTTCCTGTACGCTGACACTGCCAAAAACGTTCTTCTTCCCTCCCTGGCCCCCAGCCAAATTCTTACATACCTATGCTTTAAGACCCCATCTCATGTATTCCCTACTCAGTGCAGGTATCCTAGAACAGACCCCCTCCCCGAAAAAGCAGGACTGATACTATTCCCACCTCTAGATTTCCTGCTTCTAGTACTGACCTCTTCTACGAAACCTATTAGACTCTATTTTTCACTTCCATTTTCAGATGTTTTGTTCCCTTACCCGACAGTGGACTCCCTAACGGAAAAGACCCCAGAGCCTGCTGAGGTCGTAGGTACTGGATATATGTTCCTGCATGCTGGGGAACCAGTGGGGATGCTTACAAATGGAAGGTCCATCTCCCCGATTTTCATAAAATAACGAACAAGTGTAGCACGCTTGAGAGTTTACATGCGTTCCCGAAGCAACCCTGGGGAGAAGCTGGGGCTCAGAAGGAAAGCAGCAGTGCGGGACCCTGGTTCTCACTTGACCTCCCGAAGGGACGCGACCAGCCCGGCGAGGCGACATCTCGTCTCGGGAAGCGAAGCTCATTTCACAAGAGGAGAAACTGAGGCCCAGGGGTCTTCGGCACCCTAGCAGCCCCAAACCAGAGGTCGGAACAGGGAGCCCGGGGACGAGGGCCCCGCAGGCCGCCCCTACCCTGCCGCCGCACTTACCGGCGGACCGGCCGCACGTCTCCTCCTCCGCGCGCAGCCACCCCCGCGCTACTGCCGCCGTCGCCATCAGCGCCAGCAGCCCGAGCAAGAGCGACAGCCCCATCAACTCCGGCATCTGCGGTAGCTCCATATTCGCAGGGCCGCTGCCACCTCAGCCTCGGACGACACGGGCGTCTGCACGTCTCCGCGGGGCCGCGCACGCACGCGGGGTTGGACCGGCCGTTGGACGTCCCGAGGGTTGTTGGAGCGCCCCATGGGGCGGAGCCGGACCCCTGGAGCCTCTCGAGGGGCGGGGCCTGGCCTGGCCCTTAGTCTGGCTTGTCGGAAAGGTTTGGGGACCAGATCTACAGGCTCAGCTCAGACTTCCCCTTGAATAATTGACTAATAGTCGTTTATTAAAAGTTGTTCCAGCCATCATCACACTGGACCCTTTCAAGGAGGCGAGGCGGGAAAGCCAGCATCAGGGGAAATTTTGATGGGCTTTATGTTAATGGAGTACGGAAAGGGTAGTCCTGGGACTGGGATGTGGAGCAGCTTCAGCAAAAATCTGAGAAGGAGGAGTGCTGTGGAAAACCAAGGCATAAACCACATAGAAAGCAGCAGATAATTGGAAAGTTCTGGAGGTCCTTCAGCACTAGCTCAATCCAATAAGCAGAAAGGACCTGCCACTGGTTATTACAGCGCAAGCTAGGGCACAACCCGTGTCTTGCAGGTTCTGTGGATGGACCAGTGTGTGTCAAGATCAAAAACAGAAGGAAAACCAGGAGGTGGTTGCAAGGAGCCAAGAGGGAGGTGACAGGGCCTGGACCTAGGAGTGCCCAAGGGTGTGGAAAGGAGCTTGAAAAGCAGATTTTATCAAGACATTTTTTTTATTTTGAAATAATTATAGATTCACAGGGAACTGAAAAAGAAAAAAAGCAATAAGGTTCTGTGTACCCTTCATCCAGTTTCCCTCAGTGGTAACATCCCACATAACTATAGTGCAACATCAAAACCAGGAAATTGGCATGAGTACAATCTAGAGAGTTTATTCAGATTTCACCAAAAAATATATTCTGAAAGTCTAACTGATAGAATCTGGATTAGACCCACTTGACTGGGGAAGGAATGTTTCCAGAACAGGTGTGATCTGTGGGTCGCCCAGCCCCGCAACCCAGAAGGAGACAAAATACCAGGGTCAGGGCGCATCTCCCAACAGGGCAGGCCCTTTAGCCTTTGGAGAGGCTGCTCCAGAGGCTAGAAGACAGACACACCTGCAACGTCGGATGAGGACACAGATCCAATCAGAGAACAAATGGAGGGACCTCATTACCTTTTTTGTACTGGGGAGGTGGAGATTGGCATGGACTCAGCTGTGGACAATAGGGTGGGGAGGATTGGGAAGGGGTGTCTAGAATATTCTGGGGCTTTTCCTCCTTAATTTGCTATTAGAAATGCAGGTCCAGCCATGAACCACTTCACGTGACCTAGAGACAAAGCTATATTTTAAAGAATTTCATTCATAAAACATTTTGCATGTGGCATTTAATGCTCCAGGAGCTCTGCATTTAATCTTCTCACATTCTTGTCCTACAGATTAGCAGACTGATGATGCTCTAGGAAGTGCTCATTAAGTGACACTATTCATACATGTAAAGCATGCCTGGGGACTCATGCAGGTCTGTAATTCCAATCTACTGATGTGGGGACAAGGAGAAGCAAGAGTAGGGCTCAGCTGTGGGCTGCTCAGTTGAAGCTACAAGGTTCTCTCACATCATGAGTTCAGCTGATCTTTAGAGTGGCCTTTAAGACAGGAGATGCTATAAAATAACTTGAAGCAGATGAAAAAAGCTAGGCTCAAATTAAGTACCTAACCCAAGGTGATCAAGGAAACAAGGGACCGA
This sequence comes from Manis javanica, assembly GCF_040802235.1. NCBI lineage: Eukaryota > Metazoa > Chordata > Mammalia > Pholidota > Manidae > Manis > Manis javanica. The sequence goes on along the minus strand of NC_133165.1, from coordinate 36,235,141 downwards.
ACCCAGACTCAACCTGGGGTCTGCTATATTCCAAGATCCACACACTTCCCACCTCGCCTCTCCACTGGGGTACAGCCTAGTTCTTACCCTCAAGTGTTGTAGAGCCCAGTTGGAAGCCAAGGCCAACAAATGACACAAGGCAGGACCGGGAAAGCTGGGCAGGCCAAGAAGGGACATTCCCCAGTGGATTCTGAGGGACGGTGAGGCTTGTCTGTACCTTCAGGGGTAGATATTTAGGTGACGTGGAGGGTAGGAAGGAATTCTGGGTGGGAAACAAGGCATGGGCAAAGGTGTGCAGGTAGAAGTAACTTATTTCTACTTAGAAGAGAGTGACATTGCCAGCCTGTCTGGGGGAGTGTTGCAAATGATCCTGAGGAAAAGATGCAGTGGGAGGAGGATGGAAAAGCTGAGGCCTGCCTCCCTCATGGGCTGATTATGGCTTGCAATGGTAAAGCAGAATGATGCATCCAAAGGACCACTAGAGGTTCAGGACTCTTTGGAATGTGAAAGAAAGGTATATAGAGAAATGAGGCTGGAGGGGTAGTAGAGCCCAGGCATAAAACACCTGGAACATCTGCTCAGAAACCTGGCCTCATGAGAGGGAAGCAGGAGCCAAAGAAACAATGGGAAGACAACCTCAATTTGCAATTGAAGATCCACCTTGCATTGATCAGAGCCCTCCCTGCCTCTGGCCTCTATGGTAGGTGAAATTTCCTCACTGCTGAAGTGGTGTATCCCTTAACAGCTGCTCCTCAAACTTGAATGTGTGTTTGAATAACTTGGGAGGGGGGGCTTTAAAAAATCTTCATGACCAAATCCAGTCTAGACCAACATTCTCAGTGTGGACCCTGGACCAGCATCATTAGGAATGCAAATTCTTAGACTCCATCTCAGAACTGCTGACTCACAAACTCTGGAAGTAGGCGCCCAGGAATTTGTATTTTAACAAGCCCGCAAAGTGATTTTGATGCACACTTAAGTTTAAGAAGTGCTTATTTAAATAGCTTGAGCCCCAACCATGTTATTTGCAGCTCAAAGCTTCTATTACAGTGGTTCTTAACCTTGGCTGCATACTGGAATTACTTTAAAAATGCTGATGTTTAAACTCCACATCCAGGGGTTCTGATATGATTGGTCTAGACTGGATTTGGTCATGAAGATTTTTGAAGCCTCCCTGCCAAGTTATTCAAACACACATTTAAGTTTGAGGAGCAGCTGTAAGGGATACAGGAGGCTAATGCAAAAGTATATGTAAAAGGGTGATGTTGTGTTGGACCATAGTAGTGGACGTGGGGATCGATGCTTACAAGTCACCTGGTCAGGCCTTGGTAACATACCACAGGGCAGTGGGCCTGGGGAGTAGTCAAAGATAACTGCTCCTAACTTGCACAAGTCTCTGGATGGGGGCACCTTTCCTGGGATTGGGGAACATGGAGTGGAACAGGCTTAACAGGGAAGACTGTGGGCCACAGTCTTGGAAGTTATGGGTTCTGTTTTGGCCCTTTCAAGGAACACTCAGAGGGACAGGTCTGGGTGGCAGTCAGATGTGTGGTTGTGTAGCTGTAGGGGGAGAGCAGGGTGGATACAGAATAGAGGGTCCTCAGCAGAAAGGCTGAAAAGGAGGGCATCACTCAGGGCTTGCCAGTGAGAAGGGAAGTGGGCTGAGGAAGGGACAGGCGGAGGAAGAGGGTCCCGCAGAATCTGGGAAGGCACTGTCGGGGAGGGGGAAGGAGAGCCTGGGGTGAATTCTGGATTCTCAGGGACAGGGTGGCTCAAGAAGGAGGTCCAAGGGCTGGGAGTTGGGCAGGGGGGAGGCAAGAACAGCACTGCAGAGTGGTCACTGGATTTGGCAAAGAGGGAGTCAAGTGACCTCAGTGAGAGCAGAGGCAGTGCAGGGGTGAGGCTGGGATGGAAGGGGGAGGAAGAGGCCAAAGGCAGGAGCTGGGAGGAAGGAGGAAGGGCAGGAGGAAGAGAGAGCAAGTGTAGACAACTCAAGAGAAGGTGGCATCTAGAAAAGGACACACGGTCAAAGGGGTGTATTATGGGGACCTTCCCGGCAGGTATGAGTGGGTGAAAACAGCAGAGCGCAAACTGCCAGGCTTTTACCTTTCAAAGAGCCACTTCAAACCTCTGTCTGCAGCAGCAAATGGCACTTAAAGCCTGGGTGGCCCTGTCACCCGCACAGTGATGAGTAGTGACTAAAAGTGGAGACTAGAGTCAGTCCAGGTGGGTATCCTGGTAATTATCTTTGTCTGTGCCTCAATTTTTCATCTGTAAAATGGAGGTGATAATTATGATAACTCTTACACAATGTTACATGCCAGGCATTTGTTTTAAGTGCTTTATATTTCCCATTAAATCCTGACAACTGGCCTGTAGAGGTAGGCCGTGTGAGGATTGAGTGGGTTATACACATGAAGTGCTTAGAAAGGTGCATGGCATGCAGTAAACACTAGGTAAGTTACCACAGTTGTTACAGTTGTTATTCTACATGAATGAAGGAAAGTAAAAGCCCTAGGAAGACTTCGTGCTGATACTCCCTGCATATGTCTCTGGAAGTGCTGAGATGTGAGAGGTCAGAGTCATCAGGTTGGAAGGTCAGCTCCACAGGGAGGGGGCTCCAGCAGGGAACAGAATCCCCCGGGCTGAGCCCATGGCCTGGCACACAGTAGGCCCTCAGGAAATATTTGTTACATGGATCACTGAAGTATTGAGGCCATTTCCCCAATTGCCCATCTGAAGTATCGGTTTCTTCTAAGACATCCCAACCTAGCAGCCGGAGGAGGGATGCTCTGCCTGTATAGCTCACAGAATGGGGAGGTCACTCCAGCCCTGCTGCAGCACCTTCTCCTTCTGGGTGATCCCAGTGGGAGGCCCTGTCACTTCCACTCCTTGGTCCCAGCTCTGCCCTCTTCCTAGTTAGAAGGTGGCAAGCCTCCCTGAATTTTCTCCTGGCTGCAGAGGGAGGATTTCTAGGATGAGTGCCAGTCCTCTCTTGCCTGGATGACAGCAACAGCCTTAAACTGGCATCCCTGCCTCTGCCCTTGCCCCACTGTGTTCTCAACACCCAGAGGGATCCTATTTAAAAGTTACATCTGATCTTGTCCCTCTCCTACTCAAAACCCCCAGTGGCTTCCAGCTTATGGGAAAAGCTAAGGTCCTTTCAAGGATACCTCTCACTGCCAAATGGCTCTCTCCAACCCACACAGAGAGACATGCTGACAGTCCCCAGCAGTTGTTCTTATTGGTCAATAATTCTTTATAAAATATACGCACACACATACACACACACACATACAAGATGGCTGCCCTGGTTTGGCCAACCCCTGCCCTGCTCTCCTGGGACCAGACCTTATTGGTCTCACCCAGGGATGCCATCCTGCAGCTCCCCAGGCTCTCCGAAGGAGAGAGAGAGGAAACCTTTTCTGCTTCTCCACTTGAAAACAGAGGCCTGTGCCCTATCTGTTGGGGAGCAGGTGAGAGTAGTGGCCAAACAGGATCATCCCGCTCCTCCTTCCATCTCCCTGAGTTGCCAGCTTAGGCCACCAAGTGTCATAGTCACTAAGACCTTGGGATCTTCTTCTGGTTTAAGCTTCCCCATCCCCATTTTGCAGGCTGAAAAACAGAGGCCCAAAGAGGGAGTAAGAGTCCCCCAGGCCACAGCATTAGTCGCTGGTAGAGCAGGGACCAGAACTCAGCTCTTCCTGGCTGAGGGGAGGTAGGAAGAGACTTGGGCCCTGCTTGAGCCTCAGGAAAGGGAACAGCCAGGGCCTCAAGCAGGAGGGGACTGTCTAGAAGTTGCCCAGGGAAAGCAGCCCCTGGGCAGCTGGGTGAACAGCAGGGTCCGTCCAGCCCTATAAAGGTTTGCCAGGGGAGCCCTCTGTGACTGCCCGTGCAGCTTGCTCGGGTATACGGCCCGGGTCCGTCAGGATACTGGTAGAAGTGCTCAGCTGGCGAAGGGAGTTCAGGACAGCTGGGAAGAAGGAGAGAGGAAGAGACCTCTGGGGTCAAGGCCTTACCCTTGGGTGCTGAAGACAAGGGGATTGGGGAGGGACTAGCTGGTAAGACTGTCAGTCCCTTCCTGGCCCTCTGTCTACAGGTGTCCTGGTAGCCAGAGGACCATCCCGGGGCCGTGATGGGCTGGCCCAAACCCTAGGCTGTTTTGAAGGCAGGCCGGACCTGGCTGGGGTCTCAGCAGAGTGGAACCCTCTGTCCTGTGGCCTGGACATTCCAGTGGGCAGGCAGATGGCTCACGTACTTGGCCGGAGAGCAGGCAGGGAGCAATACTGGTCCAGCCAGGCCAGTGAGGTCTGGCGGAGGCTCTGCAAGCTTGTTGTGGACACCATCCCATTGAAGGACTCAAACAGAGGCCGAATGAGGATACTGAACTGGGCCCAGGTCAAGGAGCAGGACTGTTGTTCAGCTGGTACCCTCACTCAGCTCACGTGTAGCCCTGACACCTGGCTCAAACCAGGAGGAGGGCCTGGCCACTGTGGAGCCTAGAACCCTGAGGCCTCCATGGCAGCTGCCCTCCCCTCCTGCTGAGGCCCACCCAGCTCTCTGGCTTTCAGCCCCCTTCCCAGCTCCTCCATGGCCCTCATCCTGGGCTAGAATATGCCCCATCCCTGGGCTTCCTTCCCCAGCTCTGTTAAAAGCTTGACCAGGTGAGGGAGTGAGAGGGTCCCTGTCTCCTCTAGGGCCTGCCCCACTCCCACCACTGAGTTGTTCAGCTTCTCCCAAACTACCCTTGGGACTTCCTGTGGGCAGGGCTGTGGTCCCCTCACCCAGGGGCTCCTCCCTCAGTTTGCCTCTGCTCCCAGCTCATCACTGAGCAGTTCTGCTGGCCAAGCTTCCAAGGGTCTGGGAGGAGGGGCCAGAATGAGAGCTCCCTCCCCTGGGAGCAGCCCTGAGGCCCTGGATGGCCTGTGGAGCCGAGTCCTGGGTCAGGCACAGCCTGGTCTGGCTGCAGCAGTCACCCTGCCCCTGGACCAGTGAGGATACTACCCAGAACTTCCAGTTGTGCAGGGTCCGGGTGCGGACGTACTCATCAAACATGTCTCGCATCTGGTCGAAACGCTGGTGTGTGATGGGCACCCCAGTAGCAGGCAGCTGCTGCTGGCACAGGCTGGAGGCATGGGGCAGGTCAGGGACCGGGGGTCAGGCGGCATGTGCCCCTTGCCCCAGCACACGCAGGTCCCCTGCCTACGTAATGGCAGCGTTGAGCTCCTCTATCTGGTCCCGCAGCTGCTGGGCCTCCTCCTGCATGGCTGCACGCTCTTGCTGCAGCATGGCGATGTACTCGGCCGTCTTCTGCAGGGTGCTTGCCTTGCTAACCTGTGGGTATCTCCAGTGTGGGCTCCTAGATGTGGCCCTACCCCGGGACCCATGGAGGCACTGGGGTTTGGTCTTGGGGAGGGGGCTCACGAAGGGACCCCGTGGCTCTGGGGGTGCCAGCCTGTGCTGGCAGCTCACCTTGAGGCTGGGCTGGATGCTGAGCGTGCTCACCAGCCCGTGCAGGGTGTCAAATCCCAGTTTGATGTTGAAGCGCCGCTTCTGCTCTGCAGAGATGTGTGTGATGCGCCGGTTCTCAGTCTTGTGGGGGCAGAGAGCGGGGTGAGCCTAGGAAGGAGCGTGGGAGGAACTGGGGGTAGCCAGCGGATCTTAGGGAGGAGGGAGGGTGCCACCTTGTTGCTGTCTTGACGGCCCCTGCTTAGGATGGGTTGAGGGGGAGAGACATGCACACGCAGAGTCCCAGGGCCTGGCATGGAACTGAGCTCCCCAGAAAGCCTCTGCTCACCACCTGTGGCAGGGACAGACAGACCCACAAACAGACAGATACAGGTTCTCCTTGCCCTATCCCTCTTATCTTGGCTCCAGATATAGCGCCCCCTCCCTTTTTTCTTCCCCTCCCTCCAACCCCAAGAGTCCCCAGTCCCTGCAAGCCCTCTTTACCGCTGGGTGCTGGGGGAGAGAGCCGCTCCACTTTGGGGACAATCAGGGGCCTGGGAAGGGCCAGAGTAGCTGGGCCTGGAGGTGGCCAGGGAGATATGGGGGCTGGGGTTGGGGGTAAGAAGGTGCAGGGGAATTCAGGGACCATCTCCTGCTGGGGTGGAGAAGGGAGGAGAGTTGGGGTGAAGCCCCTGGGCTCACCCTCCTCTCCCAGTGCCTGCCATCTTACCGGGGACTCTGGGGGCTGGAGAAGGGCACTGGATGCGAGTGGCCGTTCCAGGGCTTGCTCAGGCTTGGCTGTGCACAGGCAGATGGTGAGGGCTGCTGGTGCTGGCCCTGCCCCACCATGTCCCCTCCCCTCCCACAGCCCAGACCACTTTTGGGTCCCTAATTCCTCACACTCTTCCCTTCCAGGTGAGCCTGCTCCTTCACCTTCACCCTCCGATCCCACAGGCTCCCCACTTTGCATTTGGTCCCCATCTCCCCCTCTGCTGACCAGCTCCCCCCCATCTCACCTGCCCTGAGCAGCTGTGTGAGGCAGGGGGTGTTGCCTGCGGCAGTGGCAGTGGGGCTGGCAGTGGCTGGGGCCAAGGCAGGGGGGCTGGGCTTCCGCCCCCTAGGGGACAGGGTGGGGGGCTTGCCTCTGGGCGGCATTCCTTGGGGCACTGTGACATGAGGCCCAAATGGGGGCTCCAGATATCCTGAGGGTAGAAGGTCTATTGGGAAAGGGGCAGGGGCAGGGCCTGGGCCTGGCTGTGGGGTAGGTGGGAAGGCTGTGGGAGCAGACAGTGGGGACACTCCGGGGGCAGTAGGGATGGTAGGGAAGGAGAATCTGGGAGAGAAGAGAGGCTCTTCCTGCAGCAAAGCAGGGGGAGGAGCCACGGGAGGGAAGAGGGGTGGGAGACAGGGCTCCAGGCCAGGCCCCTTGGCAGGGGCAGAGTATTGGAGGAGGGGTGGGGGTGCTGCAGTGGGTGGGAGCTTGGGCTTGGGGTCTTCAGGAAGGAGGAAATCAGAGCTCAGGAAGGCACTGGAATCCAGGGGGCCAGGGCAGCTGCTCCGAGCCTGGTTGTGGGGACAAACAGAGAGTAGGGGGAAAAGCTGGCTTTCACAGCCACCCAGGCAGTCTCCTGCCCTGGCTGAGCTCTGGACCGGGTACTGTCTGAAACAGGAGAAATGGTCCCTGGGGTCCCTTACACACACCAAGGGAAATTATAACCTAATGAGAGGAAGGAGTGGATACATGTATGTACAAATTAGGCATGACAAAGAGTATCAGTCTCCTAAATGACTTATCCATCTATCCACCAACCCATCACTAACCCATCCATCCATCCATACTCCATTCACCTACCTATTTGTACTCTCACCTATGGGCTAGCTCATTTATCTATCTCTCCACTATCCCACCACGTATGAGTCCATTCAGTAATCCATCCAACCATCTATACTTCATTCACCCACCACCCCATCCATAATCCACCCATGTATCTACCATCTGTACATTCACCAGGCATTTATCCAGCCACCAATCCATTCATTGATCCATAAAACTATCATCTATGAATCCATGCACTAGCCCATCCATCCATCCACTTAACCACTCACCTACCAATTGAGATAATATATATGCCTATACACATATATATGCATATACTCACCAACCCATGGAAAATCTACCCCATCTGCAAACCATCTATCCAGTCACCAACACACTCATCCACCCATACATTCCTTCATTCATTCACCTGCTCAGTCACTGGGCCACCATTTACCCAGTATTATTAATGTGTTTGACCTGTGCCAGTTACGGAGGATGCAGTAGCAGGCAAAACAGAGCCCTTCCAACCTAGTCTCGTTGAGGAGACAGACTTCACAACAGTGAATTACAATAGTGCCTGAAAAGCCCCATCATGGAGGAAAAAGGCATCTGCCCAGCAGCAGGGAGGCAATATCTGGATTGAACCTAGGAGTTCCTGAACCAAAATGGTAGGTCCACTGTTTCCTAAACACACATGTCCAGCTTTCTGCCTCCATGCACTCGGTCCCACTTCTCCCATCTGGCCTGCCCTCTTCTGGTTTCTTCTTCTGTACTGGTCACTAAAGCCCAGAACACCCCCTTCTCCAAGAAGCCTTCCAAAGCAACCCAGGTCTCAGTGGTGCCCTGCTCCATGCTCACCTGCCCTCAGCCTCCCTCCCACAACGATCTTATCCAGCTGGCTTCACAAGGGCTTTTCCTCCCCAACTGAATTGTGCCTTCTCGGGGGGCAGAGATGGGTCTCTCCCCCACACCAGTCCCCCTCAGCCAGGGAGTACCTTGAATGCATCCTGAGCCCTGGACGTGGCAGCTGAGCTGGGCGGGGATGGGCAAGAGGGGGTGAGCTCACCTGCAGGTGGTCATGCCCTGAGAGATGGGTCATGCCTGAAGAGGCAGGGGGCACCTCCGAGCCCAGGGTCCCACTGCTAAAGAAGGGGTCAGCCATGGGGCCAAAGCTGGGGGGCTCTGGGAAGTTTGAAGACGTGGGCGTCTGTGGGGGGTGATAGCTGGTGAAGAAATCTGCAATGTGGACACACAGGGCACAGCAGTTAGGGCTCAGGCAGAGGTTGAAGGCAGGGGGAGGAGAGCGGGCCTCGTGCCCTGTCCCCAGGCTGGCCTGGCGGTAGGGTGAGGGTGTTGGGGGAGGGAGTGCTCCCACAGGAGATTGTGAAACTGAGTTTCTGTCACATTCAGGGGAAGCAAAACAGGGGCTCCGGTGGGATGGGTCTCGAGACAGTGGCGGGGACTGCGGGGGTGTGAGCAGGGCCCAGGAAGCAGCCTCCCACTGAGCTCATCCTGGCTTGTGAGGCCGCCTTCCCCATCCCCGCCCTGGGCACTCCTGTCTGCTCCGGTTACCAGCTCTTCTGGGGCCATGGAGGCAGGGCGGGGGTGGGGGGCAGTAATAGCAAGTGTGGGGAGCGAAAGGGTGGGGTTCCTAGGGGAGGAAGTCTGGGATGGGGAGAAGCCCCAGGGTGACAGGAGGGCAGGGGGTGAATCAGAGGTGAGAGGGCTCAGGAGGTCAGTGGGTCAGAGATCAGTTGGTTTGTTGGAAGGCCAACCAGTGGGACCTCAAGGGCAGAGCCCAGGAGTGGGGCAAGGGGCTAAGAGGGTCTTAGCAGAGGTCAGAAGGTAGGCTCAGAGTGGAGGCAGGAATGGGGGATGCTGGAAATCCTGGCACAGCTGCCAGGGAGAGGGCAGCCAGATTGTCTGGGCTGCAGGTTGTGTAAGCCCCAGTCTATTCTGGTTTTTGGGAAGCAGCTGCCTGTGGCCTAACCACATCCCGGGCCTGGGTGCCACCCGCCTACCCGCTCCCTTCCGGGCACCTTTCTCTGACCCTGACCAGCTTTTGGTCTGTACCAGTTCCCAAGGCCTCCTGGTCCGGCCAGACCTGGCCCCAGTGGCCGTGGCTGGGCCGAGGTGGCCCAGCCAAGGGAGCTGGTTGGGCCCCTCTTCCAGGGTCCACCTTGAGGGAGACCTAGGAGTGGGACGGATGAGACCTCACCAAACCCCCAGCCTGATGGAAGTCAAACCTATGTGTGCACCTCATGTGACCCCGGGGCCCGTGTGTCACTGGGCAATTGGCCCTGCATGTGTCAGTGTGTGGTCTCATGCAGCATCTGTCTGCCTCCTTGTGTGTCCATCCTACCACTATAGCTCTGTCTGGGTCTGTGCACCTGCCCTGATGTGGGGTGCTAGGGCATGTTGGCTGTGTGGCAATGCGTGTGTATGTGTGTCTTTCCTCAGCCACCTGATCTAAAGGAATCTTCTTGCTACCCTGCTGTGTGTCTCCCTTTAATGGACGGATCGATGGTAGAGGGTAAACAGTCACTGATCCTCTGCTCCCCAGCCCTCAGGGACCATCAGCCTTATCATTTGGCCCCTTATGGCCTGGCCCTAGGATGCTGAGGGTCCCAGAACCTCTCACTGCTCACTGCTGCTGCCCAACTGCCCGGGGCTTGCTTGGTGAGTTCATGGAGCAGCAAGCCCAACTTATCACCAAGCCACCACCAGCCTCTTGCCATAGCTTGTCCTTGATTGTCCCCACTCTGCCTTGAGAAAAGTTGCTTCCTCAGCCACGCACTGAGCCGGAGTCCCTTCCTGAGCCCCTCTCCTGCCCCAGCTCCCTCCTCTTCCTTGCACACTCCTCCCCAGACCTTTGCCTAGGAAGCCCCCTACCTCCATAGAGTTCAGGCCTCTTCACTGGGTTTCCTCTCAAGTGAAGAGCTCTTGCGGACAATCAAAGTGCAGGCCCTGCTGCTCCCTGCCCCCGCCCTGGGCATGGAGCACTTGAGGGGCCACAATAGCATCCTCCTCTGCATGACCCACATCCCCTACCAGAGGTTGCCCATGCTCACCCCCGCCCCAGCAGCCACTCAAGACTGAGGGAAGTTGCTTCCTAGCCCAGGATGGGGACAGTTAGGCTCCTACCTTGGCGGGGTCTGTGTGCCCAGATGGGGCAGCTGCCCTCCCAGGCTGCTGTGCTCTCAGGACACTGCCATCAAAACTTCTGCCCCCACAGCCCCCACCCCTGCCCAGGGCTACAGCGGGGGTGGGGGGGTGGGGGAGAGGTTGGTTCCTCATTCCCTAGTCCCTGCCCCACCTCTTGATGACAGGCTCAGGACCCTGTGGGGAAGGCATGGAGGGGTTGCCAAAACTAAGTCTTCACACCAGAAACCCCCTTTTTGCTCCCTGAGCCTTGGCTGAGACAAGCTAGGCCTCCATGGCTATGTGATCCCCAAATGGCTCCAGAGTCCCCAGACCTATGAACACTGGGGTTGTCTCCAAGACCCACAGTGAAGCAAAGGGAGCAATGTGGGCAAGAGCTGTGAAAAGACACGTGTGTCCACGCGGACTTTACAGACATGAGACTCTCTGGACGTACATGAAAAACCAGTACCCTGGTGGCCCTAGGGGTCAGGAGAGAGAGGCAGGGAAACAACCTACTTAAAAAAAAAATGCTTTACAAGATATAATTCCTAGGATTTTCTTAAAAACAACATAGGAGGGATGAAGTGGGTGAGGTCTAGATGAAATAATACTGGCCAAGAGTTGAAGTGTGTAATTGTTACATGAAGGTTTATTGAACTCTCCTTACTTTGTGTATGTTTGAAATGTCCTTTAGTAAGTTTGTAAAAAGAATTATTTAAATAATACATAGACCCAAACAAATCAAAGTTCCTCCTTTCCCTGAGAGAGCCCCAGCACCTACTGCTTTCCTGGGAGGTCCTGGAGGCTGCAGCTTTGATGAGCCTGGCCCCCTGCCCAGGTACCCAGGCTGGCCCTGCTCTCACCTGATGCCACAAGAGCTGCATTCCAAGGCAGGTCAAAGGAAGACCAGGAAGTTTCCCTCTGAAATCACCCAGAGCCTCTGCTCTCCCCAAGGGGCCTGGGACCAGCCTGAGGTCTCTGCCCTCCCCCAGTGGGAGGGGCCTGTCCCACCTGAGATCTCCATGAAGTCATCCAGGCTGGGCTGCAGAGGCGTCAGGTCTGGCTGGATCATGTCAGCATTGCCCACGTAGGCTGGAGGGAGCAGTGGTGATGTCAGGAGCACAGGCAGGGTTGTGTGGGGGCTACTCACCCAGGCCATCCTCCCTGGGCTGCCTGGATTCTCACAGGCCCCCTTCCTGGGTGCAGGCCCTCACCATCCTCCGGGGGCAGCTGCAGGGGTGAGGAGTTGGGCTGAGTCATGGTGAAGAGAGTGTCGGAGATGTCGGACAGAAAGCAATCGAGGTCCAGAAGCTGCCGCCTGCCTGGCTCCTCCTCTGGGCCCCCCAGCAGCACGGGTACCACGCTGGAGAAGAGCTGCTCGCACCATTGTCCTGGTGGCTGCCACCCCTCCTCCACCTAGGGAGATAGCCGTCAGCAGCCTTGGGACGGCGGCACTGCCCCCACTCCTCCTCAGCCTGGGGACACAGGGGTCTCCCACTGCCCCTGGCCCTTCTACACACTGGCCCCCGTTGGGGGATGAAGTGGTCAGCCGGTCAGAAGGCCTCTCTGCACACTACCCCTCCTCACCTCTGCCTGGGGGACCAAGCCTGCTGCCTGGAAGGCTAGGGTTATCTCATTGGCCTCTAACAGTTTTACCCAGGAGACAGACCAGATGGCCTGCTGAAGAGATATGGGTCCCCTGCCTGCCTCTCAATACTTTTTCCTTCCTGAGACTCTAGTTCTTAGGGCAGGGCCCTCTGTTCCCCCATGTCTCCCCACCACTGGCTCAGCCAACTAGAAAGCTTAGGGTCTTCCCATCACTGGCTCCAAGGCTTCCTTTCCCAAAGGGAGAGGGGTTCAATTAATCAACCAGAAAACAGGGCCACGGCCACTCCCCTCCTGTCCCACCCACATTCTGGGCCATGGCCTTGCCCATCCAGAGGGAAGCTGCCAATTCTCTGGATCTATAGAACACCCACCTGCTTTGGGGCCAAGAGGTCCCCTTCCCTGCTGGACTTACGGAGCTGCAGAAACACACAGAGGTGAAACTCCTTCCTTGCCCCTCCTCCATCACTCCCCGCGGAGGCCTCCCCTATCACCAGCTCCCCCAGATCAACAGGATCCATCCAGCTTTTTGCCTCTGGAGCTCCTCCCCGCTGAAGGTAAGGAGGCTGCCAGGAGACCCCGTGGCCACACGGTGGCACTGTCAGCCTGGATTCTAATGGAGGGCGAGGTGGCGCGGTGCGTGGTGCGGGGAGAGGTCTGGGGTTGGCAAAAGCTCCTTCAGGGCTCTTCCACGACGGGCAGTGGCCGGCAGCCCCAGGGGTAAGGTCTGGGGTCTCCCCCGGCACTCCACTGACCCGCTTCTTGTAGTAGATGCGCCATTTGTGGTACTCGCGCATCACCACCTCGATGCGCCGCTTCCAGTAATTCCCCTCCAGAACGACCGCCTGGGGGGCGCCGGGGAGGGGCTCAGTGAGAGGGACAACACTGACCTCGCCCCTTCCCCAGTCCCCATACGGACCAGCACAGCCCCCAGCCTGCCGCCCATACCTCTGGTTTCCGGTGCTCGTCAGCCTCAGGCCCCTGGAGCGGGGTCACGAAGCCACACACGGGGCTCTTCCTCCGCTCTACATCTGAGATAAGGGGGCCAGGTCAGAGGTGGCCACCTGCACCCTCATCTCCTACTGCAGGGGCAATAGTGTGAAAGGACGTCCCCCACCTGCTCCGCCTCCCTCTGGAGCCTGGTAGGTGGGCAGGTGATGCTGGCTGAATGGGACTTCAGGGCCACAGGCAGGGAGCCGCTTCAGGAAGGTCACGGTCAGACTGGCAGGCCAGGTGCCCAGAGCCCTCCATACCCTGCTCCAGGCTCCTTGACTGCCCGATCTTCTCTCAGAGAACCACCACTTGTCCACTTCAGGCCACCTACCGGTGCCCTCTTTCCTCCTCCACTCCCTTCCTTGTCTCCAATCCTGATCTCTCCCCCACGGTCCTACTTTTTGGCCTTTAAACACATTCCAGGCTCTCCTTCACCTCCCATACTTTTCCCTTCCTTTGCTGCCCCTCCAAGTTAAACTTCTTTGCTTTGATACCTTTGCTTTTCCCCCAAATTCTGCAGGAGTTGTCACTCGTCACCTCCACTCCTACGTCTCCTGTAGCTCAGCAGCTGCCCCCATGCCAGCCCCACAGATCCAGCTCCTGAGCTGCAGGCCTGGGCCCTCCCCGGTTTCCTCCTTCTTGACCTCCACTGCACAGCCCCTCCTCCTCCCTAAGCTCCGAAGCCCCTTCCCTCTCTTCTCCTGCCTCCTGGACCACTTCTCACTGCCCTTTTGTGAGGCACATCCTCCCTTATCCTGCACCTTTCCAGCATCAAACCCATTTTCCAGCTGCCTGGGGAAACAACACGAGGCTGTTCCAAAGCTCGTCCCTCTCAGGTGTTTGGGAAGTCCACGGTCCCACCTGCCTCACTCTCCACCTGCCTGGTTCATTCCTCCGCATGCCGGCAGCCCCGCTGGTAAAAGGAGTGGAAGCAGGAGCTGTGCCCGTTTAGCCCCAATCCCTGCACCTGGCACGGAGCCTGGCACACAGCAGGCCTTTGACACCCTGGGACTCCCCCACAGTGACCTTCCCACACAGTGACTTTTCCCATGCAGTGACAAAGAGGACTTCAGCAGTGCCCATGAGGGCCCAGCCTGCCCTCAGCAAAATTCCTCTGAAACAGTTGACAACAGAGGACAGGGACCACCTGAACATGAAATTTACTGGGACTTTCAGGATCATTTATGAAGTTCTGTCCCAAAAAAACCCCGTGATCCCCATGGGATTGGGGGAGAGGGGCTGTCCTGGGTGCTGAGTGTGGCTTGGACAGCAAACAAAGGGATGGGCCCTTGGGTTGTGGACTCCTAGGGGGTTAGAGCAAGGAGGGTCTCAAAAAGTATCTGTGCTTGGCTTCCTGAATGAGAAAATGAACACCAGGGAAAAGTACGTTTGTCTAGGACCCCCAAAGAGTCAGAGTTGAGCAGGCCTAGCTTGGCTCTCCTCTCCCTGACTCAGGGATCCTGTGCTCTGGATAAAAGGGCAGTGACCATGTGACTTCCTGGAGCTGGGGCAGACTTTACCTAGCAGTAATATGGTCATCCATTTATGGAACCACCTAGCCCCTTGCACCTATGCTGGGACAGGGAATCCACAGATGAATCAGGGTGCTCCGTTTAGTGGGAGAGATGAGGAAAGCGCACACATGAGCTGATGCAAGGTGGAGAGTCTGCCCAGGAAAGGTGCACAGTGCTGTGGGAGCTCAGAGGAGACTGAGATGATTTGGCGGTGTGGGAAAGGAAAGGATCTTGGGTGCCAGGAGCCAGCAGAGGGGTGGTAGATGCCAGGAGGATGAGCTAGGCAGCTTTCTAGCAGTCCTGACATTTGTTATATGCCTGCCTTGCACTGTTGTTATTATCACAATCATAGTAATAAATCCCACAGCTCATTGGGAGCTCTTACATGTGTTGAGCACTAGGGTGAGCTCACTGAAAACTCACAGCAAACTTCAGCAGCTGGATCTATTATTATTCCCACTTTACAGATGAGCAAGATTCGGCTAGGGAAGGCTAGGGATGGCTAGGGACTTTCCCAAGGTCACACAGCTAGGCTAGGCTGGAACTTAACTCAAACCAACCTCTGTCTGACTCAGAACCAGAGGTCCTTCCAGCAACTTGTGCAATAGCTGGAGACCAGAGTCTCTCCATCTGGGTGAAGACCCCTGGTGGTATCAGAAATTTCTTCCGCAGAGAGAAGGGTTTGTATTTTGTCTGACTCTGGGGTAAGGATAGAGGGTGAAACCTGCAGGCAGCAGACTGTGGGGAGGAGGGCGGACATTGACTCCCCCTGGCCTGTCAGCTTCGTGTTTTGGGCAGGGCCTCTGCTGTGTATTCTCGGGTGAGGAGTGGAAGCCAGCGAGCTGCGAGCAATAGAAGGAGCACTTGGTCAGAAACCCCAGCTCCTAGACTTCCAGCCAGCCACAGACCTGCTCCTTTTATGCTCCATGACCCTGATCAAGTCACTTGCCTTCTGGGCCTCACTTGCTCATCCATCAGATGGGGGTAATAATTCCTATCTCCTAGGGTTGCTAGGAAGTCTTAAATAAGATGATTTATGAAAGTGCTAGGCTGGATAAATATAAGATGAATTTATAGAGAATATAAAGATGAGTATAAACCAGAAAACACTCCCTCTCTCTGCTGGATGGAATCCAGTGAGGCCAGTCCAGAAAATACTGCATATGGTCCCTCCACAGCATGGCCTTTGATCCTGCAGCAGCATCTAACTGAGGGCCTAACAGTGTCCCAGCACAGAGCTAACCAGTCTGAGGCCTCTGGGAGGGACTCTGCTGTCCTGTCACAGAGGGCAGGTGGGTCTTGTATCTCCAAGTGAATGACTGTGATCTCCTCAAGGGTCCATCAGATTCAACCATCATTTGTTAAGCATCAACTTTGTGCCAGGCCCATTCAAACTGTTATCCCCATGCTAACCATGATAAGTAGGACTATTTGCCTCATTTTATAGATGAGGAAATAGGGTTAGAGAGGTTAGACAGCTTGCCTACAGTCACACAGTCACCAAGAGGCAGAGATAGGCTGGGAAAGCAGCTCTGTGTGACTCCACATCTGGAGTCCCTTCCATTCTACCACACAACCCCTCTGGGCTCCCTCCTCCCAGATCTCCATGGGGAGCACCTCATTTGGGGTTCAGTAGGGACCTCAATGAAAGGCTGGTGGAAACCCATGCAGGATCCTCCCCATTTGTAACATGATGACATCAACCCAGATAGTATCTGATGCCTCTTTCTACTCTGGCATTTGAGGCATGTGGCTATACTACTGGCATGTGGAATGGGCCTTGAACTCCTCCCCAAATCACAGCCCACCTTAGGGCATCCAAGAAGTGACCCCTGCTGTGCCCAAGTTCACAGTGAAGAGCATGAACTTTGGACACATTTACCAAGACTCTCTGGGGTTAGAAGCTGTTCAGGGGCTCTGGTGGTGGGGGCCTGGTTTCCTTAAACGCATTCTGCTGGGGCTGGCCCCGAGGACCCTGGGGGTCTCCTGGGAATCCCCTGCATATAGCCCTCCTGCTGGGGCGGTCCAGGGACCCACTCACACTGGATGTACCAGGCCCTCCAGATGGCATTGTTGAGGCGGATCTTGTCTCGGCAGAGCAGCTTGAGACCTTTGAAATTCTTCCACTTGGGGGAGACCAGCTTGCCACTGTCAGAGGGAGAGACTGGGTCAGGGTGGTGGTGGAGAAAGGGGAAGGTTGGAGGGGGCTTCTGCGGGGGCTGTGTCCACACCCTTTCATGCACTAGTCACTCAACCATGGTGGGCAATTTGAGGGACCCCCGAGATCCTGTCCTTCACTCTAACCTGGCTGAAATCCCTACTCTGAGTGTCAGATCTTTAAAATATCTCCCAGATTTACCCAAAGAAAGCAAGATCTCACATTTAAAAAGACATGTACACCCCTATGTTTATTGCAGCACTATTTACAATAGCAAAGATATGGAAGCAACCTAAGTATCCATCAGTAGATGAATGGCTAAAGAAGATGTGGTACATGATAAAGGAGCCATGGACATACAATGGGGAAATGACAGCCTCTTCAACAACTGGTGTTGGCAAACTGGACAGCTACATGCAAGAGAATGAAACTGGGTTATTATTTAACCCCATACACAAAAGTAAACTCGAAATGGATCAAAGACCTGAATGTAACTCTAGAAACCATAAAACTCTTAGAAGACAACATAGGCAAACATCTCCTAAATATAAACACGAGCAACTTCTTTCTGAACGTATCTCCTTGGGCAAGGGAAACAAAAGCAAAAATGAATAAATGAGACTACATCAAGCTAAAAAGCTTCTGTACAGTAAAGGACATCATCAGCAGAACAAAAAGGCATCTTACAGTATGGGAGAATATATTTGTAAATCCGACAAGGAGTTAACATCCAAAATATATAAACTCACATGCCTCAACCCCCAAAAGGCAAATAACCCTATTAAAAAGTGGGCAGAGGATATGAACAGATACTTCTTCAAAGAAGAAATTCAGATGGCCAACAGGCACATGAAAAGATGCTCCACATCACTAATTATCATGGAAATGCAAATTAAAACCACAATGAGATATCACCTCACACCAGTTAGGATGGCCAGCATAGAAAAAACCAAGAAAAGCAAACACTGGCGAGGATGCGGAGAAAGGGGAACCATCCTACACTGTTGGTGGGAATGTAAATTAGTTCAACCATTGTGGAAAGCAATATGGAGGGTCCTCAAAAAACTAAAAATAGAAATACCATTTGACCCGGGAATTCCACTCCTAGGAATTTACCCAAAGGATACAAGTTCCTAGATTCAAAAAGACATATGCACCCCTATGTCTATTGCAGCACTATTTGCAATAGCCAAGATACAGAAGCAACCTAAGTGTCCATCAGTAGATGAATGGATAAAGAAGATGTGGTACATATGCACAATGGAATACTATTCAGCCATAAGAAAGAAACAAATCCTACCATTTGCAACAACATGGATGGAGCTAGAGGGTATTATGCTCAGTGAAATAAGCCAGGCAAAGAAAGACAAATACCAAATGATTTCACTCATTTGTGGAGTATAACAATGAAGCAAAATGAAGGAACAAAACAGCAGCAGACTCACAGACTCCAAGAAGGGACTAGTGGTTACCAAAGGGGAGGGATGGGAGAAGGTGGGTGGGGAGGGAGAGAGGGAGAAGGGGACTCAGGGGTATTATGATTGGTGCACATGGTGTGTGTGGGGTCACTGGGAAGGCAGTGTAGCACAGAGAAGACAAGTAACGACTGTGGCATCTTACTACGCTGATGGACAGTGACTTCAACGGGGTATGGGGGGGATTTGATAATATAGGTGAATGTAGTAACCAGAATGTTTTTCATGTGAAACATTCATAAGAGTGTATATCAATTTAAAAAGATAAATAAATAAATAAATAAATAAAAAACAAAAAACAAAAAAAACCCCAGTGGTTTCACACCCACCCATGCTACCACCACTGTTGTTTTATATATGCCTTATAATTACTTTGCTGTCTATGTGTATGATCTGGAAATATATCCACAGTAAATAAATATGAGGTTTACAAAAAAATAAATTAAATACTCTCCCAGGTCCCCCTCCCCTGAACTAGTTGCCCTGTGTTCTCTGGTGATACCTTCTTGTTAAACTCCTACCAGAACTAAAGCCAGAGCTTAAACCTGTTTATCAGCTCTGTCTTGATTACAATGCCCAGCAGCCTCAGCAGCATCTGTCCTGTGAGCTGGCTAGGGAAGGTTCTTGGACCCATTTATTATTGAAGGAAACTGAGGGTCAGGAAGGGAAAGGGACATGCCCAGGGTCACGTGGTGGAGACTCACTGAGGCCCTGTGGCTTTTTCTCCACCTGTCTTGCTGGCCCCCTTAGGCTAAGGGGATGGGTACGGTGTGTCTGGGTGGAGAGGGGGCCTCTTCACCAGAGGTGGCTTCCAAGAAGCCAGCTGCTGCCTTTTAACTGTCCTTCTGATGTCTGTCCAGTCCAGAATCCCAGGATGGCAATCTGGGCAGAGCTGGAAGCTGTGTTCCTTCTCAGGGGTGTGTGTAAGACAACAGTCACCACGGCCCCAAGGAAGGCAGCTGGGATGATGCAGTGGTGGGCAGTGGGGAGGCAGCACCGACCCTGACCCCAGCAGTCAATCAAATGCAAGAGATGGAAGAGCTCTAACACAGATGAGGAGCTTGACTGTCAGGGTCCTCCTGGGCAAGGCCAAGTCTGCCACTAGGGAGCTGACCTAGGAGGTCAAGATGTTCAGTGTTAGACCCCTGCTGGTGCCTCCTTCCTCACGGTCCACAAGTGTGGATTGTATACAAGTCCCCTCTGGCCCACCCTCTCCAACCCTTGCTCACATGGAAGCCGAGGCCCGAAGGCTTAGAATTTGAGAACTGCAGTCCTGCTCTCTCCCTGGGCCTCTTCCTCATCCTGGTGGGGAGCAGTGGGTGGGTATCAGGCTGACTCCTGCAGCCCCTTAGGTACATAGGTCACTGAGTCCCCTTCTCCTCTCTGGTCTCCAAGCTCCTGTGTTTGCTTTGAGGTGGACAGAGGGGAGGACTGCTGTGCCAGGGTACAACTGGCCTCATTACCCAAATAGAGTACAAAGCCCAGCGCCCAGGCAGGTGGGCTGGCCCCCTTCCTCCTAAGTTAGATAAACACCATCTGTCTAGGAGGGAGACATGGGTGGGGGGCACTCTGACACCTCCTGGGCCAGCTTCTTTTGTGGCTCCTGGGGGGACTCCTGAGCTCCTTCCTGTATCCCAGCAACCTCCCAGACCTCTGGTTACCAGGGCCCCACCTCCAGCCTGCCTGCCCTGCTGAGGTTAGGGTGATTGTGGCCAGGCAGGGCTGAGGGAATGAGACAGGGACATCCAAGCCCAGGAGGAAAGGATTGGTCTGTATTGGACCTGTCAGCTGGGAGGAGAGGAGAGGAGTCTAGCCTGGAGCTAAAAGCCTTGGGCCAGGATTCAAGAGCTTCTTATGACCAATAAAAAATCTGGACATTTTGGGAATGGGAGGGGGAAAACACAGAACTCCCTTCCTGCCCTTCCCTTCCCCACCCCCACCCCCAGCCCCCACCCCCCCACACACCTGCCTTGCAGGAATCCTCTAAGTATCTCCCTCAGAGGGTCGTGATTGCTCCACCACATCCCTGAGGCCATTCTTTACACAACTAGCCAGTTCTGACTACAAACCACTATCTTCCTGCAACTTCCAGGACCTGCCTCCCTGGGCTTCCACCCACAGAACTATGGAGCACAGGCCTCCTCCTCCAGCTTTTCCTCTGTCCACACTGCACTGCTAAGGGTGAGAGCTGGCCCCACATTCACAGGCTGTCCTTTGGGTCCAGCTGGCCAGTTGCTCCCAACATCTCTGAACCCCTTGCTGTCCCTTCTCACCCAGTCTCTCTCTTGGGATACCCTGACTTCTGTAATCCCCTCCCCTCCAGGTAACCGCTATAATTAAGAGTCTTTAAGGGCTAAAACACTGTCCCAATCTGAGCCTCAGTAATTTTCTTTTCCAAATGGGGAAGTCCAAAGGCTCCTCTGGTACTGAGCCACATAGGCCCCCACCAGGGGGCAGGCCAGAGAGATTGAATATTCTGGGTGTTTAGGGAGAAAGCACAGCTCTCTCCACCCCAGAGTGGAGTCACATCAGCTTCCAGTCAGCCTCTTAGTGGGACTGGCTCTTGGGAGTGGGCTCTGTCGCTTACCTTGCCCCCTCCCGAGCCTCCCCTTTTGGTCACCCATGGTCTGCGCTGGAGGGTGTGTAATATAAAGCCGGAAGCTAAAGCTGCGAGCGGGTGGGAAATGGGGGGCCGCGGACGTTTGAGGGGGAGGAGTGCCCACATTGTACCGGGACCTTAGATGCCCTGTCCCAGGCGGTCCCGTGATGTCCGAGGAGGGGAGGGAGGAAAGGGAAGGGAATTTGAACTTTCCACAGCGTCCTGCGCTCTGGACGATCAGGTTGCAACAGGACCTGGGCCCGGAGCCCAGAGCAAGTGGGCCAAGGTTACAGAGCCTCCAACCAATGGGGTCGAGGCTGGGCGGCCGTAGTTGGGGGTGGGCAACACTCCGCCGCAATCCCCACGCCAGACGCGGCTCCCAGTCTGAGCAGCAACTGTCGGTCAGTAGCCCGCGGTTCTCAGAACAGGAGGAGGAGGTGCCGCGGAGGAAGAGGAGTATTTGCACAGAGAAAAGATCAAGGCCGGCCATACCCCTTTCTCCCCTACGGTTTACGGTTGATAATTTATCCTGGCCCCTCCGCTCCTGGGAACTTTGCTCCGGGGCACTGGGCCAGGACCACGGTTTGCACCCTCCCTCGGGACGCAGGCACAGAACTGGGGCGGCTCGGCCGTCGCACTCTGCAATGCGCCAAGCAGGGGTTCCAGGCAGAGTTGCGCTCTCAGCCTTGGGCGGCGACCGCGGTAGGAGAGGCCTGGCCTCCGGGACACCAGACCCCTCTCGGCTGTAGCACCTCCTGCCGAGCCATGGGTTGGAAACTATGAGCTGTGCCCCCAGGGTCTGTCAGGGGCACCCTATTCTCACCACCCTCCTCTCTTGACCTAGCAGGTCAAGAACAGGTGTTTGACACCTGGGGAGTGCAGGGTGGACGAGAGACTGGGTTTTAGTCGACGTCGGCTATGAATTGGGACAACCATGGGTAGGAGGGGTCCCACAAGGGTGCAGGAATACAGTGGGTCTGGGCCGGGGCTGCTGGGGAGGGAGCAGGGAGCTGCAGGTGGTCGGGTAGAGTGGTCCCCAGAATGGAGGGTGGGGATGGCAGGATCTTAGGGCCCTGGGAGCGCGAGGGATGCCCTAGCATTTCTTTGGGAGCAGAGGAGTCAGAACCAGGGAGGGGGCCTACGGCGGTCAAGTTGGAGGGCAAGCCGCCAGCGACCTCGGAAGGAAGTGATGATGGTGAGGAATGGGAACCAGGAGGTGCGCAGGCCTGTCGGGGGCCAGAGGGTTGGGCCGGGGTCAGGAGACCCTCAGGGGTAGGGGAAGGGGGGTGTCCAGGACGTGTCCAGAGTCTCTCAGAGCAGCCGGGGAACAAGGTTTGGGGCCGAGTGGGGTGTCCGGGGCCCCAGGGCACGGTCCCGCCACAGAGGGCTGAGGCCGTCGGGCCCCGGAACCGCCCTCACCTGTAGGCCAGGCTCATGCACTCGAAGAGGTGGGTGAGTGTGGGGTCGATGCTGCGCGGCCCGAAGTCGGCAAGCCCCGCGGGCCCCTCCTGGTCGCGCCGCCGGGTCAGCGAGTCTCTGTGTGGCGACGACACCATGAAGTGTCCGCTGTGGATGACCTGCGAGCGGAGCAGCCCGGCCGCGCTGCGCCGAGTACTCGGGTCCTCTGAGTCTGTGTCTGAGTCCGAGTCCGGGCTGGGCACGACCCGTGGGCCCTGCAAACCCGCGGCCAGACCTGCCAGCGCCCGGGACGTGGCCATCGCCGAAGCCGCCTCTCCTGTCCTGGGAGGAGCAGCCGGCGGGGCTCAGATGGCCAGACAGCCTTCATTAGCATATCCCTGCCCTGCTCGAGGAGGCGGGGACTCAGAGCCTGGGCGTGGACGGGGCGGGCTTAATTAGCATAAGCAGTGGTTCAGGTGCGAGCGCTTGGGCCGCTGCGCTCCAGAGGGTCTCTTTAGAAAAAGAATTGGTCCCTAACTCCCCTCCCACCTTTCCTCCTGCTGTGACTTGGAGCTCTGGTGGAACCGCCTCTATTTCAACGCATATTGGTCTCAAGAAGAGTTGAGCATCAGTCATTCACATCTGAGCCTGAAGGCTCCCTTGGTGCTTGGGGTTCCTGCTTCTAGGGGCGCCCTCCCGTGACCTCCCACCTAACTACTACCTCCTGTTCTCTCTGCTCTCCCGGCTCAACTTCCACAGAGCTGGAAGCACCCACCTCTCAGAAGTCTTGTGTGGCCTGGCCCTCAGCGCGCGCACACACACACACACACACACATGTACACACACACGCGCACACACACCGTCACCATATGATCACCACCACCCCTGCACAGAGGCCCCAGGGGGTAACATGAGTGTGAACCCTGAGAGGGTGCCTGGGGCCCAGTACCAGTGGTGATGGCTGACAGCTAGCAAAGTGGAGCCTTGGTCACCCTCCCCAGGACATCCCCCAGTGTGGCTGTCAGCTCGGGTGCTCTGCGCTGGGTCCTCTCACTGACCCGGAGGTCCAGCTCATGTTCCTGTTCCTGATTCTTCCCTGGGTCTGAGGATACACACCAGGGTGTCTAGTCTAAGGTGTCTACACTGTCACCTTTAACGATTCTCAGAGGTGGGGTTCTTGCCCCACTTCAGGAAGACACTGGAGTCTACAGGAGTAGAAACATACCCATGTATCTACAGAGGGATGGCAACAAAACCCGGTCTAGAAGAATTCCAGACTTCCCACTGTGGCCTAACTGTGGTCATAAGAGGGAAAGGGAAGGGTCACACATGTCCCACAATCAAACGACAGTTCCCAGAGGGCCCCCCCAGGCCTGCTTGAGGAGCTGAAATGGTTACCTGAGGCTGCTCACAGGCCCACCCAGGCCCTTGGCCAGGTACCCTCTGTCACTGCTGAACTGACCTCTTGTTCCCGGAAGCCCAGGCTGCTCTTCTCGTTGCTCACTGCAGCTCTCTGCAGCTGGTGCATTCTCCCTACTCATTTCTGCCAAGTTCTCTGGGGTCACGGATGCCCACCTCAGCCTGCTTCTTCTGGAGAGAGAGCCATCCCTAAGCAGACTTTTTGGGATCCTTGGCACAGAGAACAATGGGGTCGTCTACTTACCCTATGTGCCTGTCTGACTTTTCTCCTGGCCTGGGTGCCCTGAGGCAGCACTCTGTGCCCACTGCACTGGACACTCAGGGACTTGGGGAACACTTAGAGAAGGGCATGACCCTAAGAGGAGTGGGTGGCCACTGTGGGGGTTTGGGGTAAAAAGCAGGGCCTCCTTTCTCCTTGGAGCCTCCTGGCTTAAGGGGCCCTGGCTTAAGCAGAGGCCCGAACTGATCCTTGCTCTGGGCAAATAAATGACCCTGGGAAAATCTCTGTCTTACTGGGGCTCTATCTCTCCAACTGTAAAATGAGGAAGTTGAATTCGATGATTTCTTAGTGTCCTAAGCTTTAGCCACCCTTGGTTCTAAGTCTCTGCTATCAGAATCCCAGCTAACCCCATTATGTTACCCAGGACCTCCTGTTCCCAGGAGAAAAATCTCAGAGTTGTCTCCTGCAGTTCAAGAGGCTTTCCCCTGAGCTGGGTCACAGTAGGGTGGATTACTTCCTTCACCCCATCCCCTCCCTTTCCCTAGTCATCAGTTGACCCTCAAAAGGCATCTGATCCCATTGCTGTCCTCTTCAGGGCCTGATAGGACCTTTGGAAGCCTAAGCACTAAGAAGACAATCCTTGTGTAATTCAAAACAAAACAACACTGTATTGTATAATAAATTCAAGGAGGCCCACACATTCTGATTTCTTCTATGATAACATCTTCAATTAAAAAAATCAATTACTAAATATTTCTACACACAAAAAACAACAACAGTAACAACACAACAACACCATGCCTTGCTGGGGCCTTGAACGTGTGCTTCATCAGCCTTGCGCAACCTCTCCTGACCTATCTGAATGGCCAGTTAAGGAAGCCTGTATTGCTTGTCGCAGGCACTTTTGCACCATATCTACCCATACTGAAGCAGGTAATATTACCCCCATTTTACAGTTGGGGAAATAGACTCAGGGAGGGGAAGCACTTGTTCAAGATTGCCAGCTAAGAAAAGGCAGACCTTGGTGACTCTGAAGTCCAGGCTCCTTCACTTACAAGGCTGCTGCTGTCTGCTTTTAAATATGGCTCCAGTTGCAGTTGACTGGGGAAGTCAAACTAACTGGAGGTATAGGGGCCTGGCTTTTCCCTTCAGGGTGTCCTTGCTCAGATGATAGTGCAGGCTTCTGTGGGCTGGCCTGGCTTACTCCCTAGTTCCCTTTCCCATTTGGGCTCTATCACCCACCACCCAGTGTTTACAGCTCCAGGAGGCGCAGAACTAGGTCCTGACTGAGGTGTGAAGACTTGGCTGTCCTTGACCCTGCGAGATACCACACCCTCTGGGCCTTAGTTCTCAGGATTCCTCCCCCAGATGGCCCCTCCTGTGTCGGGACAGCTCAGCCATCCTAGAAGCGCTACCTACACCTCTGACATCTTCCATCTAGTGGGGTACTCTTTCCCACTAGATGGCAAATTCCCTGAAAGCAAGAATCATATCTTAATCCTTCCAAGTGCAGATGTGCAAATGGGTATTTGTTGAGTGAATGAATGAATTTTTATTATACCTATCTACTAAGTGTGCCCTATCTACCGATCCATCATCTATCTATCTATCTATCTATCATCTATCCATCCATCCATCCATTGATCTATCCATCTGTCCACATACACACATGTAGATAACATTTATAAGAGCATTTTATGTGCCTGCTCCATGCCTTTTTGCAAAAGTTAAAAAAATAGAATAGTAAAGATTTGGAACATTTAATATCCATAGAGATGGAAAGGAGATTAGTGGCTACCAGGGTTTGGGAACACTTGGGAGTTGGGAAATGGTGAGTGACTGCTAATGGGTACAGGGTTTCTTTTTTTTTAGTTAAAAAAATTTTTTTTATTTTGGTATCATTAATCTACAATTACATGAGGAACATTATGTTTACTAGGCTCCCCCTTCACCAATTACCCCCCACAAACCCCATTACAGTCACTGTCCATCAGTGTAGTAAGATGCTGTAGAGTCACTACTTGTCTTCACTGTGTTGCACAGCCCTCCCCATGCCCCCCCAACATTATACATGCTAATCATAATGCCCCCTTTCTTTCCCCCCCCGCTTATCCTTCTCTTCCCACCCACCCTCCCCAGTCCCTTTCCCTTTGGTAACTGTTAGTCCATTCTTGGGTTCTGTGATTCTGCTCTTGTTTTGTTCCTTCAGTTTTTTCTTTGTTCTTATACTCCACATATGAGTGAAATCATTTGGTACTTGTCTTTCTCTGCCTGGCTTATTTCACTGAGCATAATATCCTCTAGCTCCATCCATGTTGTTGCAAATGATAGAATTTGTTTTCTTCTTATGGCTGAATAATATTCCATTGTATATATGTACTCCACCTTCTTTATCCATTCATCCACTGATGGATACTTAGGTTGCTTCCATTTCTTGGCTATTGTAAATAGTGCAGTGATAAACATAGGGGTGCGTCTGTCTTTTTCAAACTGGGCTGCTGTATTCTTAGGATAAATTCCTAGAAGTGGAATTCCTGGGTCAAATGGTATTTCTATTTTGAGCTTTTTGAGGAACCTCCATACTGCTTTCCACAATGGTTGAACTAATTTACATTCCCACCAGCAGTGTAGGAGGGGTTCCCCTTTCTCCACAACCTCGCCAACATTTGTTGTTGTTTGTCTTTTGGATAGTGGTGATCCTTACGGGTGTGAGGTGATATCTCATTGTGGTTTTGATTTCCATTTCTCTGATGATTGATGATTAGCGATGTGGAGCATCTTTTCATATGTTTGTTGGCCATCTGAATTTCTTCTTTGGAGAACTGTCTGTTCAGCTCCTCTGCCCATTTTTTAATTGGATTATTTGCTTTTTGTTTGTTGAGGTGTGTGAGCTCTTTATATATTTTGGATGTCAACCCTTTATCGGATCTGTCATTTATGAATATATTCTCCCATACTGTAGGATACCTTTTTGTTCTATTGATGGTGTCCTTTGCTGTGCAGAAGCTTTTCAGCTTGATATAGTCCCACTTGTTCATTTTTGCTTTTGTTTCCCTTGCCTGGGGAGATATGTTCATGAAGAAGTTGCTCATGTTTATGTCCAAGAGATTTTTGCCTATTTTTTTTCTAAGAGTTTTATGGTTTCATGACTTACATTCAGGTCTTTGATCCATTTTGAATTTACTTTTGTGTATGGGGTTAGTGATGCAGTTTCATTCTCTTACATGTAGCTGTTCAGTTTCGCCAACACCAACTGTTGAAGAGGCTGTCATTTCCCCATTGCATGTCCATGGCTTCTTTATCATATATTAATTGACTGTATATGTTTGAGTTAATGTCTGGAGTCTCTATTCTGCTCCACTGGTCTGTAGCTCTGTTCTTGTGCCAGTACCAAACTGTCTTGATTATTGTGGCTTTGTAGTAGAGCTTGAAGTTGGGGAGTGAGATCTCCCCCAATTCTCAGGATTGCTTTGACTATTTGGGGTCTTTGGTGGTTCCATATGCATTTTTGAACTATTTGTTCCAGGTCGTTGAAGAATGCTGTTGGTAATTTGATAGGGATTGCATTGAATCTGTAGATTGCTTTGGTCAGGATGGCCATTTTGATGATATTAATTCTTCCTAGTCAGGAGCATGGAATGAGTTTCCATTTAGTGACCTCTTTAATTTCTCTTAAGAGTATCTTGTAGTTTTCAGGGTATAGGTCTTTCACTTCCTTGGTTAGATTTATTCCTAGGTATTTTATTCTTTTTGATGCAATTGTGAATGGAATTGTTTCTCTTTCTGTTCAGGGTTTCTTTTTGAGGTGGTGAGGATGTTCTAGAATTAAATAGTGGTGATGTTTCTATGACTTAGTGAATATAGTAAAAGCCAGTGAAAAATGGTGAATTTTATTGTAAGTGCATTATATCTCATTTTAAAAATGTAGGCGCTTTTATACAGTACTGCATTTACTAGTAATCCTGTCAGCTGTGCTTATCTGTGAGTGTTACTGTTATTGCCATTTATTCCTCAGAAGGGGAAGTGGAGGCTCTGAGAGGTTAAGTGATTCACAGTATTGTGAAAATTAACTATAAGTAACTAATTTTTATAAAGCCTAACCTAACTGGCCTATGAAATTCTCAGCCCCATGATCTTCAACCCATTTACTAGGCAAGGAAAGAGGCTTTGCTGAAGGTCACAAGGTAAGAAGAGAACTAGGATGCAGATTCAGGCAATCTGACACCAGCCTGCCTCACGTACCTACCATCTTAAACTAAAATGACTAGGGATTGTTTATGAGGATGTGGTACCAGCAGGACCTCACCCACTGTGGCTGCCAGGGTAACTTGACACAATCACTTTGGAAAGCTCAGTTTGCACTAGAGCTGAACATGTACCTACCTTACGACCCAGCAGTTCCATGGAAATGTGTGCCTATGTGCACCGAAAGACATGTACAAGACTGTTTAGAGCAGCATTATTCTTCTCAGCTGAATATTGGAAACAATCAAAATGTCTATCAGCAGGTGATTGGATAAATACATCCTATTACAGACATACTATGGCATGTTAGCACAGCTGTGAGAAGGAACACTGTAACCAAATGCAGCCATGTGGGTGAATCTCACCAACAACATGTTGAACAAAAGTAACCTGATATAGAAGTGTATGTGCTGTAAGATTTCATTTATATAAAGCTCCTAAACAGGCTAATCTGTGGTGTTA
This sequence comes from Manis javanica, assembly GCF_040802235.1. NCBI lineage: Eukaryota > Metazoa > Chordata > Mammalia > Pholidota > Manidae > Manis > Manis javanica. The sequence goes on along the minus strand of NC_133165.1, from coordinate 36,206,642 downwards.
TGAGTCAGGGTTGTGTTTAGCCTTGGAGACTGGAGAGCTCAAGAAGGGGCCTTTTGGGGGCACTGCTAGCATTTTGTTTCTTTTTCTGGGTGTGTTTGCTGTGAATGTTCCCTCAACTGGATACTTATAATGTGTGCGCTTTGTGTATTAGACTTAAAAGTTTTTAAAAAGAGAACCCGAGATTACACAGGCACACACACACAAAATCAGCCACTCCACCTCTTTAGTCACCTCAGATCCTGTTACCTGAAGCCTTTCTTGGCTGGGGATGGATTGGGCATCTAGTAGGGGGCGGAGGGAGATGATGGATCAGGCTCAGAGGGAGATATGGCAGGGGGTGGAAGATTCGTTGAGCCAACTGAGGAAATAGAAGATGGAGAGGTATATGAGTGAGAAAGGGAAGTCTTAGCTGTGTCTCTAACTGGAAGCAAGACACCCTGTTTGTGTCTCAGTTTCTGCATCTGTAAAATGGGTGAAGAAATTATGAAGGGAAAATTGATGCATATGATGACACTAAAGTGAGGAAGCTGGACTGGATTCATTTTCATTTCAGAAGCACCCATTCTATTAAAATTTTGGATCTTGCAACCTATTAGAAATTTTAAAAATCACGTCCCTTTGGAAGAAGCATACTTCACTTCTTTTAAAGGGGAGGGCATCTGAGGCCCAGATTAGGGGATGATATTTATGTTTAGTGATACTACAAGTAGCAGTCATATTGTTCAGACATTTTTAAATTATGAAAACTACCAGATCAAAAAAAAATCCTATGTTGACTAGCTCTGACCCCAAATGAGAAGTACCGGTGTTTGTGCTCCAAGACTGTGAGGGTAGGGGAAGGGAAAGGAGGACAGGAAGATGAGGAAGTGGAACAGAATAGAGATCAAGTGAGCATCCAGCTATCCATCCACCTATTGATTCATCTTTGCATCTAGTCATTTACCTATCCATTCATCCACCCCCTAATAGTCAGTCCATCTCCCTAACCATCCAATCTACCTTTCTATTCATTAGTAATCTGTCACTCCATTTATCCATCCACTCACCCATCCACCTCCTACCAATCCACTTGTCCATCCATCCTTACAACTATGTATCTACCTAACCTTCCATCTCTTCAGCCAGCCCCCCAGCCAAATACCCCCTCATCTGCCCATCTAGCACACATTTGACTGTCTCCTGGTATCAGACCTTCAGGTAAGCCAGGGGTGGGGTATGGGAAGATGCTCAGACACTTGTAACATGACTCCTGTCTCCAAGCAACACAGCATGAGAGAGTGAGGCATGCCCACTAGCAACTCAGAGAGGGGAAGACAGTGCCTGGGACTGTGGAAGTTCAGTGGAGGGAGGGCTGACTTTCAGCGTGGGGGTAAGGGAAGGCTCTCTAGAAGAGAGTTTGCTTAAGGTGGGCCTCAAAGGCCAAAGCAGGAATCAGACATGCAGAGAGGGGAGAAGATGTTCTGGAAGGGAACAGCAGGGCAAAGGCAGGGCTGGGGAGCGGCTGGGGTGAGAACAGGATGCTGACAGCCCACGTAGCCACTGTCCTCCCTGGAAGCCACCCACTGGCCCTGCCCCAACACATAAATTGAGAGTATGTGTTTAGAAACATTTATATCAGTTTAATACAGCAATCTGATATCTGTTGAATATGGTAGTAATAACCTGGGCTTCTAGTTTGTCAATTTTTGAATTTAATTTTTCTAGTAATTGATTTGTTATGATATTTTGCATACTTATATGTCCATGGCAGATTGTAAATAAAAATGGACCCTTTGCCCACTTATTTTGGGATGCAGCTACTTTGAGAAGCACTGGTAGATAACACAGCTGACACTCATGTATCCTTTGCCAAAGTGGGTTCATGGTCATGAGCAGCTAATTAACACATATGTTGTATGATATGTGTTCTGTGTAATGTATTACAATAAAGTAAACTAGAAAAAAGATTTTTTCAAATTATTGCAAACCTCCAAAATATTTTTCAAAATATTTATTGAAAAAAATATGCATATAAGCAGACCCTCGCAGTTCAAACTTGTGTTGTTCAAGGGTAAACTGGACTGAGAAATGGGAGAGTGGTTGAGTAGATTTTGATCAATTCCTACAGTAGAATGCTGTGAAACTGTTAACCTCATCTGTAAAATGTGGATAAGGATAGTATCCATGTCTCACAGTTTTTATGAGATTAAGTGAATTAATACCTACAAAGTGCTTAAATAGTAAATGCTAGCTATTACTATTATAGGTGTAGAAATAGGGAAAGACAGCAAAGATGCAATGCTGATTAAAAGGAAAGTTTCAAAACAAATGTAAAGCGTGATCCCATGGGAGTAAAAATTAATAGCAAACATTCACATACTCACAGGAAAAGAGGACATGAAAAGAGAAGGGAAATCTGGACATATAGACACCAAACTATGACATTGGTAGTCCTGCAGGAAAGGGAATAGCAGGGGCATTCACTTTGTAAATTTCTTTAAGTTTTAAAGTTGTATAATACCTGTTTATTACTTCTGAAACCAGAAAATAAATTCAGTGAAGTGAAGAAAATAAAAGGAGACAGTGGATGATGGCATGGGAAGCCCCTCCCATCTTCTTGAGGATCCCAATGTCCAGAGATGAAAGCTATACAAACAGCAGGAAAGGCTCCTTGATTGGCTCACCAGAAACTGGGGAAGGTGGAGGTGTGGCACCCAGCTCAGCTTGTCAGGACCCTCATTCTTATCCAGTGGGAACTGAGGACCTGGAGGAGGGTGCTTTCTTTTTAGGGCACAGGACCCAGGGGCTGGGTCATCAGGGACATGTGGGTCATCTCCAGCAAACCAGTCTGCTAATCTGGGCCTCAGCTGCCCTCCCTGTAACTTGGGCAGAAGCAGCCCAGCCTTTTGGTACGTTAGGAACAGCAAGGGGAGGAGAGGTACTACCTGTGTTACAGAAGTTCAGGTGATGGGGGGTCAGCCTGGAGTTGGTGTTTCATTAAGAGCTGTCATACTAAGAATCCGTAAAAATGTCGATGGCCACCATTTATCAGTGGACACCAGCTGGGTGTCCTAAAATTTAATTCACGTCTGACATGATCTACCTGGAGTTAGCATCAAATCCCACAGGGAAAGGGCTCAGTGCCATGAAGACTTCCCCTCCTCCTCCACAGAGATGGGGGTTGGGGCTGAAAGTTCCAACCCTCTAACCATGCCTTGATCTTTCTGGTGATCAGCTCCCATTCTGAAACTATGGGGGACCCCAGCCATCAGTCATCCCATTAACACACAGAAATTACTCTTCACTCCAGAGATCCCACTGGTTTTAGAAGCTGTGTGCCAGAAACCAGGGATAAAGACCAAATATATACATGTTTCCCACTGAACCACACGAGGCATCCCAGTGGGCTGCCAGGCCTGCACACTGGTTATCTGTCTGACCAGTTCACACACCACCTGTCACAGAGGGCTGATGGTCCCCAGTTTGCAGAGCATTCTGAGGCTCAGAGAGCTGTTGTTTCTCCTACGCAGTAAACATGTATTAGAGAGAATGGGACAGTCATCCCCGGGTCATACAGTTTATGAGTAGTGTAGCCCGGGCTGTTTGGGGGGAACTGAAGGCTGACTTTCCCTTATTCCTCTGCCCCCAAACATCACATCAGCTGAGCCCACCCAAGCACGAGCTACAAGGAAGGTACTAGGGTGGAAGCAGCCGGCACATAGTAGGCACTTGGGGACTACTTTGCTGAGTCAGTGAAGGACTGGCAAGGCCATCTCCCTGCGCTCCCCAGGAGGGGCTGTGAGGACTAGGGTCTCGCTGCTGAGGACCCACACCCACCACCTAGGAAGTCTGGCATTCAGAACAGGTGTGAGCTGCGGAAGTTGGCACGGACAAGGGCCTCATGTTCTGCAGTGAGGACATGGCTCACTGTGGATCAGGGGCGTTCCTCAGACCACCTGGCATGTCAGCAGCCCAGCCAGGCCTCCTGCCCCCGATTCCCTTCACGCTGCCCTATTGGAGTCTCACACCAGAGACCCAGAAGAGGTAGAAGAGGTACCACAGTGTCAGTTTACCCATTCTACAGATGAGAAAACAGGACCAGAGGGCAGGTGTGCAGCCCCCTTCTTTGTGCCTAGATGATGCTTCTGGCCACCTCAGTGTCCCAGGGTGGGATCTGTGCCTGACTCTCCAGAGTCAGTTCTGGCAGAGTAGAAATGGGGTTGCTTTGGAAGGGGTACTCTGATTGCCAAGGCCGGGGCCCTCCTGGCACCGCAGACCGCTGCTTGCCTGGGGAGCATCAGGGTCAGACAATGGCCCTGCTGTCAAGGGCTCCCTGGCACAAAGACATGGGGGACAGAGTGTGGGCTCTGTTGCTCAAACCTGCCCCTGTAGTGTGACCTTGGATCTCTTTCTGAGTGTGACCCCTATACAAGGAGGGAATGGTGTGGTAGGCTTTGAGCCTTGGTTTTCTCATCTTTAAAGCGGGTGTGGCGATATAATGCTATATTTACCTTACGGGATTGTTGGGAGAGTTGAATGAAATATGTAAGTGAGAGCCAGTGGTAGGCATGTGGTAAGTGTGGGTTTCCTTCTTCCTTCCCTCTCTTTCTCTCCCACCCCGTTCTTTTTTCCTTCCTTCCTAGACAGCAGCTCTGAGTATGGTGTTACAGAAAGAACCAGGTGCTGTAGGATGCACACAATGTGGGGCACCAATGTATGGCATTGTGTGTCCCCTCCAGAAGATGGGAGAGGGTTCCCATGCCACTGATGTTGGGACAACCTTCAGCAGGGGACTTGGGGATGGAAAATAAGCTTCTCAAACCAGTTCTGCCCTGCCCAGAATACCCAGGCCTCCCACGCTGGGTGGCACTGGGAGTCACACCAGCCTCATGAGGGCATCAGGCTCCTGGACTGACATGGAAAGGGGTCCTAGAGGCAGAGCTCTCACCCAAAGTCACAAGCTACTGAGGCTGTGTGAGACAAGAGCTGGTGGGACTCCCAGAGCCACCCAGCACTGGGGAGGCCTGGGAGTTCTGGGCAGGGCAGAACTGTGACCCCCCCACCCACATGCTGTCTAGCCTGTCCCATATCTCAGGGAAAGTCAGAGGGATGCTTCACCTATTTTTTTGGTGCCAGGCCCTGCCCTGTTCCTTCCTACCCTGTTGGGATTCCACTGTGCAAAGTCAAATTAGCCAGCCTCAAAGAGGAAAGGCAAATGTGAGATGCCTCATCCCTGAAGCTCAGGGGAGGTGGATGAGGTGGCGCAGATCAGGTGGACAGCCATGAGCACTTACGGGTATACACCCTCTTGTGTGCTGCTCCCCAGCTGCTCACAAGCTGCTGCCTGCCAGTCCAGGCAAACTGGCTCAGCCCCAGATGAGCAGAGTGAGGCCTGGAAGAGGGCAGGGTCACCTGGGGACAAGTCAGAGGCAGCCCCGGAGCAGAAACCAGAGCTCTGGAATCAGGCTGCCTGGGTTTGAATCCCAGTCCTACTATTTCCAGACTGTGTGACATTGAGCCAGTACCTTGACTTCTCTGGGCCTCCATTTTCTCATCTGCAAAGGGGCAAGACTATCTTTTACTTCTCCAGTTATCAGGAAGAAAGAAACAGTGCATAAAAGCCCCACACCGTGTCTGGTACACAGTAGGTGCACAGCAAGTTTCAGGTCCTCCCTACCACCTTCCCGGCTACCCTGAGCCTGAGGGAAGCCCCTCTCTCCTCCTCCTCAGCCTCACTTCTGAGCCAAAACCCCTCCTTCGGGCTAAGGAGAGCCTCTCCCAGCTCCAAGCTCCCATACAGTCTCATCTTGCTTTTGCCCACCACAGTCAGCATCAGGGTCAAGGGCAGCCTCAGAGGAAGGCCCCAGGGGGCTGCCTGCCTGTAGGGATAGTGAGCATCTGGGCAAGTGTGGTCTGTTGGAGCCACAAAAGCACAGCCCTACTTGCTTGCATTACACTCTGCAGTTTGTCGAAGCTCATTATGCCCTCCACCGGTTAACCAGTGCCACCCACATAAGCCCAGTGATTTCATTTACAGCATTCCAAGACTCCAGGTGGGGCCCTGACCCTGGCTCATGGCAGCCCTCTCACCTTGTCTCAGGTTAAGTTCTGACCTCAGCCTGAGCCCTGAGCATGATTCCAAACTGAGCACTGGCCTGGGGTAAACTGGGTCCTTGGGTGGGGAGAAGGCACATAGTGGGAAGTGCAGTCAGAAGGCTCATCCCCTAGAGAGAGGGAAATCCTGGGGGCCACAGCTCAGAGCTCCTCAGCAGGAATCCCCTTCTTTCTCCAGAAGCTGCCCCTGGCCTGAAGCTGAAGGCTGAGCCTCCCTGGGTGAGCGTGAGCTCACTGCTCAGACTCCCAGGCCTGAGATTCCCAGGCCCCTGTTGAGAATAAAAGAACTTGTATGAGACGCAAGCAGGGCTAGACCCCTGGCCCCACCTACCACCTGATTCAGCTGGCCAGTGACAACATCTCTCTTGTGGGGAGGACCAGAGGGATCTTGCCTGGAGCGGCCTGCTTCAGGAGACACAGGGGTGGGCGCAGGGTGACTGGGAGTCAGAGGAAGCCCTGGTCCTCCATAGCCAGACCAGTGGGAGTGTCCTTCCCCATTTCTCTAGCTTCTACCTGTTGGCTAGGAGCCTGGCAGCCATGAATCCACATGACTTCCCAGCCCCATGGTGACATCTGGCTTCTCCCTACCTCACCAGGGGGAACTCTGGGTTCTTGCCTCTGATCCTAGGGTCCAACTGGGACCAGGTTCTCTACTGGCACCCACACCTGCCCAAGGCAGGGGATACAACAGGGTGGAAGGCCCCCATCCTGCCTCTCTGGGCCCACACTGAGCTCCACAGAGAGCCCCTAGACCATGATTCAATCTATTCAATCTCAGCCCAGCCAGTAGGACAGGGAACCTATGTGCACCTCACTGGCTGCTCCTGGAAGGGCAGGCAGATTGAACTCTTGAATTTTTGATCCTGAGCCCTTCCTAGGGTGTGAGCTTCTTCCCCCTGGCAGCTGAGTCAGGGTGGGTACACAGGGCATTAACCTCATCAGCCCCTCTGCATTTGACAAGTGAGGAGACTTATGTCCAGTATAGGGGAGGAGCCAACTCCCCTCCCACTAGGCGCGTCCACCCACCTTATCCCTCATCGTCCCTACCTGGATTCCGTGCGATCAGCGGATGGTCTGGGTCTCAGCTAGGGCCACGGCGTTTCCCGGGCGCACGCGGGTGCTCCGCGGCCCGGGAGCTCTGGGGGTGTCTTCTCTGCGAGGGCGGCAGAGGGCTCTGTGCACGGCGCCCTGGGCCGGGCTTTTAGCAGTGGGTGTGGACGCAGGCACTGCCCGGGCCCCACCCACTCGGGGTGTTCTTTGCCCCTTGATCGGTGCCTCCTTCTCTCCTTAGCACGTGAATGGCAGCCGCTCAGCGGGCTGGCGGCCTCTGGGTCAGTAGCCTGCCAATCCCCGTCTGGGATCTGCTCGTGCCGGCTCACCTTTAACCTCCCTCTCCCCAGGGACTCGGTGCCTGGCTCCCAAACCGCGGGCTGGGTTCGAGAAGGGAGGAGCCACGGGTGTGGTGCCATGGCCAGGCGGGCCGAGGCAGCGCCTGGGACGCCAAGTTACCTCCTCCCTCTAGGACGCCCCAGCTACTCTGGGAACCTCATCCCAGTCCCCGAGTTTCCTCTCTCTATTGCTCTCGCATCCGGCTCTCTGATCCCCTTTCATTCCTTGGGTGCAGCTCTATCCCGTACCTGCCTCTAAACCTTCTCCACCTCTAAGCCCCGACCTCTCCCCGATTTCCCATTACCCTCGACAAAGCCCCGCTCCCACTCCTGGGTCTCTCTTCCCCTCCCTGAGCAGCCTTCTCCCTTTTCACCCCCCACACCACCCCTTACAAAGCCTTCCCCCTCCACCCCTCTGCCCTCCCTGAGCTCCATTCCCCCTGGGAACGCTGCTTTCTGCTCTCCTTCCTCCCCACCTCCAGTTCTTGTCTCCTCCTAAGCCTCTTTGCTCTCCCGGAATGCCTCCTATACTCCCATCCTTAAGCCTCTGTCACCTTATCTGAACCTCACCTCTTCCCTGATCCCCTGCCTGAGGCTCCTCTTGCTTCCCGGAGCTCACTCACCTCCCTTCCAGAGATCTTGTTTCTGGATCCTGAGATTCCTCCTGCCCGAATTTTAAATTTATTCCACAAACACCCGCAGGGAACACCCACAGGGTAGCAGCCAGAAAAAGCAAGGAGTGATACACCCCAAATTCAGAAGTGTGGTTACTTTGGGTGTGGACAGGCAAAGGCACAGGCTTGGGTAGGAGCCCCCAGATGTAAGGTATGAGTTCTGGGTTTCAATGATGGATTCATTGGTGCTCATTATAAATTAATAAATCCACCAAGAAATGAAATAAAAGCAGACCACAAATAGACCAAAAATGAGACTGTATTTTTAAAAATTAGGATTAATCTACTTTTGTGTACTTGAGGACTTAAAAATCAGGGTATGTGTGTACACTAGGACAACTGGATATCTACATGCAAAAGTATGAAGTTTGGATTCCTACCTCACACCATATATAAAAGCTAACTCAAAGTGGATCAATGACCTAAACGAAAGGGCTAAACTATAAAACTCTTAGAAGAAAACATAAAGGTACATTTTCATAATCTTCATTAGGAAATGGTTTCTTAGATATGATGCCAAAGCAGAAGTAATAAGAGAAAAAATAGATAAATTGGACTTCATCAAAATAAATATTTTTGCACTTCAAAGAACACCACTGAGAAAGTGAAAAGACAACCTACAGAACAGGAGAAAATTACAAACCATATATCTAAAGAGGACTAGTTTCCAGAATATATAAAGAGGTCTTACAAGTTGACAATATAAAGACAGATACCCAACTTAAAAATGAGCAAAGGCTCTGAATAGTTATTTCTCCAAAGAAGATATAAAAATGACCAATAGCCCATGAAAAGATGCTTAACATCAGTAGTCATCAGACAAATACAAATCAAATCATGAGGTACCACTTCACACCACTAGGATAGTTATAATAAAAAAGACAATAACAATGTTGGCAAAGAAACTGGAAGCTTCATATATTGCTAGTGTGAATATAAGATAGTGCTGTTGCTTTGGAAAAGGCTGCTCTTTTCTCAAAAAGGTTAAACATAGTTACCATATACCCACTCATTGGCATATAACCAAGAGCACATGTCACATAAAACTTACATGTGAATGTTCATAGAGGTACTATCCATTAATAGCCAAACACTGGAAACAACCCCAATGCTTATGAACTGATGAATGGATAAACAAATTGTGGTATACACATACAATGGGATGTTATTTGGTCATAAAATGGGATCAATAGGTATATAATAGAATATTATTTAGCCCTAAAAAGGAAGGAAATTCTGACACATGTTACAGCATGGATGAACCTTGAAGGTATTACATTGACTGAAACAAGCCAGTCACAAGAGAACAAATACTGCATGATTCCACTTAGATGAGGTCCCTATGGCAGTCAAATTCGTGGAGACAGAAAGTAGAATAGTGGGTGTCAGGGGCTGCAGTGAGAAGGGATGGTGAGTTAGTATTTAATGGATACAGAATTTCAGTTTGTGAAGATCAAGACGGTCTGGAGATGGATGGTGGTGATGGCTGCAGAACAATGTGGATATACTTAATATCAGAGAACTGTATGCTTAAAAATGATTAAAAGGGCAATGGTAAATTTTATGTTATGTGTATTTTACCACAGAAAAAGTCAGAAGGAGTCATGTACTAATAAAATACTACAACATGAATGAATCTTGAAAATATTTTGTTAAATGAAAGAAGCCAGTCACAAAGGGCTATATTGTAGGATTCCATTCGTATGACATGTCCAGAAAAGGCAAATCTATAGGGACAGATTAGCAGTTGCCTAAGGTTGGGAGTGTGGGGCACTGAGGGAATGGGGAGTGACTGCTAATGGGTACAAAGCTTCTGTTTGGGATAATGAAAGTGTTCTAAAATTGACTGTGCCAATGGTTGTACAGCTCTGTGAATACACCAAAAAACATTTAATTTTGCAACTTTAATTGTTGACTGTATGACATGAGAATTGTATCTCAATAAAGCTGTGTTTTTTTTAGGGATGGTGACTGCTTCTTGGAGAATAATGAATTTAAAGACGGAACCAGGGAGCAGAACCATGAAGACGAAGTGCCCCAATTGCACAGTCCATTCCTGGAAGTTCCAAGCAGATAGTAATAGGTGTTCCATAATAAAACCAAGGGAGTGTTTCTAGAAAGAGAAACCCATTGCAGCTACTGTTTTTGGAGCACCAAGTAGGTGCCAGGCCTCATACTAAACACATATCAAGTCACCTAATCCTTCAACTACCCATTTTACAGATGATATAATTGGGGCTCAGGAATATTAAGCTTTTGGTCACATAGGGAGTGGCAGAGCTCAGGAGACCCGGTCTGTTCAACTCCAAAGCTAAGGTTTAAAGATAGCCCCTAATAATTATTAATGTTGTATAAAAGTTTTTAACTTTACCAAAAAATATAAAAAATAATACAGTGCGCACTTGTGTACCCCCACTCAGTTTAGAAAATAGAGCTATCTGTTAGTGCCACTGAAACCTTCTAGCTCCTCCCTGATTCCATCCTTCTGCTAGACAGCCATGCTTTTGCGTTTGGTATTTATTGTTCCCATACTATTACTTTGTACATATCCCCAAGCAATATCAAGATTAGTTTTGCATGTTTCTAAACTTAATATAAAGTGTTATAATGCATGTACTCTTCTGAGGCTGTCTTTTGATGCTGTGTTGTTTGTGAGATTCATTCAGATTGACATGTGTAGCTGTAATTTGCTCATTTCTGTTGCTGTGTAGTATAAAATATTCCACCATATGAAGGTCCACCAGTTCCTTTGTCATTCTCCTGGGATTGGACATTTAGGTTGTTTCCAGTTTTTTGTTATTACAAGTTGAGCCACTATTAACAATCCTGCTCTTTTCTTCTTGTCCAAGAGTGAAAATTTTTAGGAGTTTGTATTAGTTTCCTACTGCCTCTGTAACAAATTACCAAATTAGTGTCTTAAGGCAACACAGATTTATTATCTTACAGTTTTGGATGCCGGAAATCTGAAATGGGTTTACCTAGGCTGAAATCAAGGTATTGGCAGGAACATGCTCTCTCCCGAGTTTCTAGGGGAGAATCCATTTCCTCGCCTTTTCTGGCTTCTAGAGGCTGCCTGCATTCTTTGGCTCCTAGCTTCTTCCTCCATCTTCAAAACAAGCAGCATAAAGTCTTCAAATTTCTCTCTGGCTCTGTCCCTCCTGCCTTCCTCTTATAAGGAGCCTTGTGATATACAGTGGGCTCCACTTGAATGACCCAGCATGTTCTCTCGACCTCAGGGTCCTTAATTTAATCACATCTACAAAGTCCTTTTTGCCATGTAAGGTAACATATTCACAAGTTCTAGGGTTTTGGATGAGGACACCTTTGGGGACTGTTCTTCTGCCCATCAGAGGGGAACAGCTGCATGTTGTGATATAAGCATCTTTGAATCACCAGTTTGTCAAACAGCTCTCCAAAGTGAATTGATTCTCTCTCCCACTAGCAGTGCATAAGCGTTTCTGTGGCTTCTCCTCTTCACCAACACTTGATATCACCTGACTTGTTAATTTTCAGCAACCTGACAGCTGTGACATGTCTGGGGTCTGACTGCTATGTGGTCAAGAAAGAGATGGTGGTCAGTGAATGTGAAGGGGGTGGTGCTTGGCAGCAAGAAAGGTGGTCAGTGACCTTGGTGAGAGCAGTGCCCTTAAAATGGTGAGATGGGGGGTAAGTCAGACTGAGTCCAGGAACAAGGAGGGTGAGGAAATGGGCACAGGAAGTGCAGAGTGTAAAGGCTATGTCTTGGTCAGCTCGGGCTGCTATAACAAATACCAGACTGGGTAGCTTACCCAACAGACATTTATTTCTCATAATTCTGGAGGCTGGGAAGTCCAAGATCAAGGTGCTCGCAGATTTTGCTTTTGGTGAGAGCTCTCCTCCTGGCTTGCAGTCTTGTCTTCTCACTGTGTCCTCACGTGGTGGAGAGAGAAAGAATTCTGGTCTCTCTTCCTCTTAAGGACACTAATCCCATTGTGGGGGGCCCCAACCTCATGACCTCATCTAACCTCATTGCCTCCCAAAGGTCATACTTCCAAAGGCTATCACATGGGGGAGTAGGACCTCAACAGATAAATTTTGTGGGGACACAAGCATTCAGCCCATATGGGATACTTTATAAATATTGGAGGTGGTAGGGAAAGGGAGGTATCAGTCTAAAGGCGGAAATCAAAGGAGAAAGAAACAGAAAGAGAAAGAAGAGTGGAGCAGGAGGCAGGTGGAGATGACATGCACAACAAGGGACCTGGGTTGGCTTTGGAAGGAGGAGAGGCTGCCCTTCCTGGAGGTGGGAGGAAAGGAAGGGTGCTGGGGTAGATAGAGAGAAAATCCAGAGGTGGGGCATGAAGTACAGAAGCTTCTCCACGTGATGGGCAGTGAGTTATCTACTGAGAGGGGCAGGAATGGGTGTGGGGATCTGAAGTTTACATGGGACATTGCTGTGGGGCATTCAACAGGGCATTGAACAAAGGGGGTTTGGTGAGAAAGTGGGGACAAGCTGAGGCAGGAACCTTCCATCAGCTCTCACCAGCACCTCTGAAAGTGAAGGCCTGCAGTCCAGAGTAGAAGAGGTCAAGGAGGGCCGGGTAGGGGGAGTGTCTAGGAGACCCCTGAAAGCTTAATGGAAATAGTGGGTCCTGAGAAGTCAGAGCAGAACCAGGGAGATCATAGCCAGGAAACTGCGAAGTGTGGAGGAGCTCTTGGTAATGCCCAGGACAGCAGTGGAGGGAGAGTTGGGACTGCGGGAGCCAGAGGAAAGGGGCACGTGACTCAGCCTGAAGCGGTAGAGAGGGCTTCCAGGAGGTGGTGATGTTTCAGCTGAATCTTGAAGGAGAAAACCAAATTTCAGTTGTCGTAAAAATGTGGAAAAAGTGTTACCATCATAGTCTGTCAACAAGCCTGTCCTGCTCAACTCTATCATTTTTGTTTCTCTCATCTCCACCATACCCACTGTGTTTAGGCTGGACTGGGAGAGTCCTTGTTGGGTTCTTTCAGTCCCCATGCTTTGGCTTATAGTAGTCTCTTTGGTTTTATTACTTTTTCCTTCAATTTCAGAACTCCTATTCATCCTTTAAAACCCAGCTCAAATGTCACCCCCTCTAGTGAGCCTTTCTGATTGCCCTGGTTCCTTCTCTGTGCTTTCTTAGTAGTTGGCTGAAGTGGAACAAGTTCACTCATCACTGTCTGATTTTAGACAAGTCAGTCTCTGAGTGCTTGTTTCCTGACAATGGCCACTGGCCACGCCTAGTTGTGACGATAAGGGATGTGACATCCTCTGGCATCATCCAAGAATCACAGAGGAAGATCTCGTGTGGTGACCATTCTGTCCAGCACTAAAGTAAGCTGAGTGAGAATGTGAGCTCTCTGAGAGTTGAGGCGATGCCCAGCCCCGAGAGCCTTCCCGCAGAGCTTAGCCCAGTGCCCCCCCGCGGCACCATGTGCTTTGCGGACCGCACAGACTAGAAGAACTGAGACTATCATTTACCTGTAAGGTGACTTTGGGGAGGTGACATCATCTCTGTTAGTCTGTTTCCTCATCACTAAAGTAATAACTTATTATAAGGTATTCACTCACTGCAAGTAAGGCACGCAACATTCACCATCTCTAACCCTCACCCCATTTTACAGAAGAGAACACTAAAGCTTAGGGAAGTGAATGATTTTGTCCAAGTTAGCAGCAGGGCAGGAGCTCCTGGCGACTAGCTGAACTCGGAAAATTGTGCGAATCGAAGGGGAGATGCGAACTAGCCCTGCAAACTGTACACGCCTGGGGTGGGAGAGTCCGTGCCTGGGGGAGTGGTGAATGGTGGCACGGAGAGGGGTGCGAAGGTGGGCGGCCTCCGCTGTCCGGAGGGCCGCAGGGGTGGGTTTGCCCGGCGGTCGGGTGCTGGAGGGGCAGCGCGACGCTGCGTGGCTTTGCCAGGGTGGGTAGGGGTGCGGCCCGCCCCCTCCTACCCAACCACCAGCGCCCGCGCGGCGGCTCCTTTAAGAGCGGGGCGGGGCGCCCTCTGGCGGCGGAGCGGCGCGCGCGGCCGGAGCCGGAGCCGGATCCCGGAGCCGGAGCGGAGCGGAGTGGAGCCGGGGCGGAGCGGGCCGAGCGGGCCGAGCCAGCAGCCGAGCTGGGGGCGCGGGCGGGCGGCATGTACCGGGCCCGGGCGGCGCGGGCGGGGCCGGAGCCCGGCAGCCCGGGGCGCTTTGGGATCCTCAGTACCGGGCAGCTCCGGGACCTGCTTCAGGACGAGCCCAAGCTGGACCGGATCGTGCGGCTCAGCAGGAAGGTAGCACGGGGGGCGCGGGCGGGGGGCGCGGGGGACGGGCCGCGGCCTGCCGGACCTGCCGACCGACCGAAGGGCCGCGCGGGCCGTGCTGCGGGGCCGCCGGCGGGCGCGGGAGCCTGGCACGTCCGAGTGGGCCCCGCGGAGCCGCCCCCGGGGGAGGGGGCCCCTGGCCTGGGGAGGGTGGGGCGCTGGAGACTCGGGGAGGCACCCGTGCACCCCCGGGATGGCTGCGAGACGTGTCCTACGGCGGATGCTCCGGGGAGGTGTGTTCCGGGGACAGGGGGTGGCTATGTTGTGGGGGGCCCTGGCCCGCACACCCACGTTCTGTAGGGCCAGAAAGGGGAGGCACCTTCCATAGGGAGAACTAGGGGCCTGTGTGACATCTGGGGGGGCCGTTGGGAAGGGCGTCTGCATTCTGGGGGTGCAAGAGGGGGCTTTGTGTCTTCCATTGGGGAGGGGTACTGAAAGCTGATGTGTGTATTCCATAGGCCACCATAAGAGAAAGTTGTATATTTCACAGGAGATAGGCCCGGGCTGGTTGCTGTGGGGGCCAGTAAGGGAAAGTGTATGTTGGAGGGAGGCAGATAGGAGGGGCATGTGCATCCTATAGGGGACAGATGGAGGGTAGTGCGTTCTCCAGGGGCAGGGAGGGGAGGCTTGGCCCTCCTAGAAACAGAAGGAAAAAGCATTCTCCAGGGCCAGGGAAGAAAGGGGGTCTGCTTTCTGCAAGAGAAGAAAAGCTGGGAGCAGGTGCTAGGGGATCAGGGAGGAAAAGGGGGTGTGTATTCCTTGGGGTGTGGGGATTCCACTGGAGGGCAGAAGGATGGGGTGTGAAGGGAAGAGAGGGTGGCTTGAGGGGAGTACCGCACAGGGACAGGGGAAGACATCACTAGAGAGTAAATAAATACAGGGGGGAGTGTGTTCGGCACAAACACCTGAGGAGGAAGCAGACAAAGGCCTGGAATGAGAGGGAAGCTGCCCATGCATGGAAAATGGGACAGAGGAGGGAGGGGGACTCTTCAGGGACCTGAGCAGACATATTAATTGAAAAATTAAAAATTAACTAACATTTGTAGAGGCCTTCATAGTTTTTCTCACTTAGGTCTTACACAACCCCCTTAAGATAGATGTTTTTAGCTCACTTAGTAGAAGAGGAAACTGAGGTCCAGGGAGGCAAAGCCTGGTTGGGCCTCATGCAGTCTCTCCACCTGTTGGCTTGCCATCCTGAAGGTTGGGGTGCCTCTGGCTTGTCACCCAGGGTGGCAGTAGGTGGATGTGGGCAGACTCCATGAGCAGGCCTCTTGTCTCTTCTGTGCCGGCAGTTCCAGGGCCTACAGCTGGAGCGCGAGGCATGCCTGGCCTCCAACTACGCACGAGCCAAGGAGAACCTGGCACTGCGGCCACGCCTGGAGATGGGCCGGGCTGCCCTGGCCATCAAGTACCAGGAGCTTCGAGAGGTGGCAGAGAGCTGCGCGGACAAGCTGCAACGACTAGGTGAGGGGGCAGCTGGGAGAACAGCCTGGGCAGGAGCTGTTGGCCATATGGCTGGTTGGCCTTGGGAAGTGCTAGCCTCTGAAAGGTGGGACTTGGGCAGAACTTTCTCTGGGCAAGTTTGAGAGCTGCTCAAAAACTGAGAAAACTGAATTGGGGAAGTGAGCAGTGGAGAAGAGCTGGGTTGGAGAGGCCAGAGGGGAACCCTGGGCAGTGGGTAAAAAGGGGGCCCAATACCCAAGAGCCAGGGCTGCTCTAGGAGACAAGCCCCTGCTTCCTCTCTTGCACTAGGAGGGGGACAGAACCTTGAGAGGGCAGGGTACAAAGCAGTCCCGTGGGCATTGTAGAGGTGAGAAACTGAGGCTCCAGAGAGGGGGAGCAAAGCACAGAATCACACAGTCAGGATGGAGCCTTGGGATTCTGAGGGCAGGGGCCATTCACACTGCCCCTCTGTGGCCCTCAGAGGAGAGCATGCATCGCTGGAGCCCCCACTGTGCGTTGGGCTGGCTGCAGGCTGAGCTGGAAGAAGCAGAGCAGGAGGCTGAGGTGAGGGGGGCTGCTGCTGGGCTTGGGGAAAGGGAGGGAGACCCATCGTATTATCTCCCCACCTCATTCTCACATTGCAGGCTTGAGAGCACCTCCTCCAGGAAGCCTGCCCTGAGTGCCTGACCCCCAGGACAGCCCTTGGCATTGCTGTCCAGCCGTTTGCACTGGACCACAGGGCCCACTCACCCCACCCTGGCCCCCCTCCCCTGTGAATGGCTCAGGGTAGCATAGGCGGGGTCTACAGAGGAGCCAGGGCAGGTTTCTCAGCCAGCTGGGACAGCTGGGTTGGGATCACAGTGCTCAGGGAGTCCACCAAGGTTGGGGAGGAAGGGCTGTGGCCCTGATTCTACTTCAAGCGTGCCCCCATCTCTGATCCTGCCTCATCTCTGACCCAGCAGGTGGGGTGATAGTAAGGAAATCAAGGCTTGCGAGTAGAGGACATTTGTCTGCAGTCACTCAGCAAGTCAGAGGCAGGCTCAGGCTGTAATTCAGGTGCCCCGTCCCCCAGTTGTGGGGTGGTTGCCATTGTACGGGATTCAGGCTGGGAGAGCAGTCTTTGGGGGTGCTCCTTCCACACTGTCCCTTCCCTCCTGTCCCAGGAGCAGATGGAGCAGCTGCTGCTGGGGGAGCAGAGCCTGGAGGCTTTCCTGCCCGCCTTCCAGCGAGGCCGTGCCTTGGCCCACCTGAGGCGCACCCAGGCCGAGAAGCTGCAGGAGCTGCTGCGGCGCCGGGAGCGGTCTGCCCAGCCAGCGCCCACTGCTGCTGTGGATCCCCCCAAGCCCTTCCCTGCTGCGGCTGTCCTGCCTACCGGTGCTGCCCGGGGGCCACCAGCAGTGCCCCGGAGCCTGCCCCCCTTGGACTCCCGCCCAGTGCCCCCACTGAAGGGCTCCCCCGGGTGCCCCCTTGGCCCAGCCCCTCTACTGAGCCCTCGGCCCTCGCAGCCAGAGCCCCCCCACCGGTAGGATCCAGGGTACGGCCCCCCAAAGGGGGGCCCAGACAAACTTGATGCGTGGCTCCTCCTCCTCCCCCACTGTCTGGGTGGGGGGAGGGGCAGGCCCTTCCCCCTGGCGTCAGGCAGGCCCTGGCCCTGGAGGCTGAGCTGGGGAGGTGGGTCACCTGGAAGATGCCCGGGAAGAGGGCCGGGGTGGGGTGGGCAGGGTACTATACCTCTGGCGCTGAGGAAACTCTGCCTTTTTTCTCCCCAGGGCCTCCCAGGTGATGGGCCAGCCCCAATGAAAGAACTTTACTCTTGGGGTCCTGGGAAGGTGTCTGCCTCCCCCAAGGGGCCCTGCCTACGGGGTCTGTTGCACCCCACCACTCCACTGGGCTCACACAATGCCAAGGCTGACAGGAGTGTTTTTCATCATGTCCTGAGCTTACCTTTACCCCAATTCTGGGGCCCACGGCCTGGGAGCCAGGTGGTCAGGCTCCAGCTGTGGGGCCAGGGACTCCGTGGCTGTGGGGTTACTACGTGCCCCATTCATGCTCCAGACTCTGGGGCAAGGTAGGCCAGGGCTTCTGACCTGCACAGGTGAGAGTGGGCCATCCCCAGGAAAGACCGTTCTGTATTTTTCTGTCCCCATCTCCCTAGAATGGAACCTTTTTGAGGGCAGGTCCTTGTCTTTGTATGTTCTGTCCCCAGCCCCACCTCCCAGGGGCCGTCAATAAATGTGATGAGGATGATGATGCTGCCGACTCCTCTCTGCCCACGCAGCCGGCCACTCTGCGGTCACAGCCTCCACATCTCACTCCTGCGCTTCCTACTCTTGAGACGCCCTCCCTTCCTCTCTGCCCATCCAAAGCCCAGCTGTCCTTCAGGTCCAGCACTGCTGCCTCTTCCATGAAGCCTTCTCTGATTACCAACCCCTGGGAGTCTTTCCTAACTCTTAACTTCCCAGTACTTCTGGGCAGAAGTGCACTCTGTTCCATCACTGTTCAACTACCTCACCTGTACACACCTTCTTTTCCTGGATTGCTATAAACCCAGTCAGGATGGCACCTGCTCCTTTCTGGCCTGCCAAGTAACCACCCCCATCAAACGATGGTGGGGGTATATTGGGTAAATACTAGGCGGCAAGCTTGGCTGTTGAGCTTGGGACACAAAGTTTGGAGAACAGGATTGGCTTCGGTCAAGTCTAACAAGATGAAGTTTGGCAGGGAGGCATGGGAGGTCCTGCAAGTTAAGAGGGGACAATCAGAGTGCTGTAGAAGCTAATGTGATCTTGAGCCATGTTAACAAGGATCAACAACCAGCAAGAAGAGGGAAGTATTGGGTTGGCTCAACACTGTAAGTGGGATCCCCCAAACCAGCACCTTTGGAGTAATGAAGAAAAAGAGGATTGTGAATAAGTCCCATGAGGAACAGTTGAGGGATCTGTTTGAAATACATGTGTAATATTTAGCCTTTGAATCTCTAAAGGCTAGAGATGTATAGCCAGAGGTCATGCAGAGCCAGTCATCAGAGTCAAGACCAATGGGTGGAAATCACAGACTGCCAGGTTTGCGCTCAGTATGAGGCTTTTAAGTCAGGGTTGCTGCTGCAGGTAGATGGTCCCTAGTCCTAAAGCTGTGCAAGCAAGGCCTGAGGTACTGCTTGATGGGTTCCTTAGAGATTTAGGCAATGATTGGAGGGACTGGCCCATTTGAGCTTTTGAGAGTCCTTCAAGTCCAGTCTGATTTACCCTGGGTAGGGGTGCAGTCAAAGCGCTGACAGTGTCCACTTGAGAACTGCCATGTGACACTGGCCTTCGTGTTCGTTCCTGCAGTCCTCACTTTTCCTACTGCTGGCACTCGAGCTGCTGGAAGCTCAGGGACATTGGAACCACATGTGCCTGCCTGAGAAGACAGAAGACTGAATGTTGGCAACTGCCCACAGTCTGAGCACAGCCTGGGGGCAGGCTGGGCTCCTGGTATCCTGGCCTCTTACTCCTAGCACAGGCTTCCAGGGAGTTTTCTCCCAAAGGAGAACAGGAGCTAAGATTGGGCATGTCTGAGTTTCCTCCACTACCATGAATTGGGGAGCATCCTCTAGAAGGCAGAGTCTAATGTCCACAGCCTGGTTCAGTCTCCCCTCCCCAGTGCAGGTGAGAAGAGAAAGCAATGATCTGAGCAAGGGAGAGAATAGGAGGGGAGAAGAGTATTTTCATGGTAACCAGATGGAGGTCCTTCAAAAGGCCTTCCACCCTCCTCACCTTTAGGAACTCAGACTCAGTTTTAGAGTGGGGAGGGAATGAGGCCCCTTAGTGTTCAGGTCCAGCATGAAAAAACTCTTGAAGCAGGTGGGTACAAAGACCACTAGAGTGGAGTGGGCCCACTTCTGGGCCATGGTTAGCTTAGAGTTGGATGGTTAATGAACTCCATTAATCCTCTGATTGAAGGCACATAGAATGTTCTGGAGGGTTCCAGGCAGTTCTGGACCTTCTGCCTGCCAACTTCTGCAACTTTATTTTTCCAGGTTCTGGGCCCTAGAGAATGTTCCTGATGGTAATCTCTGTGAGGAAGAACAAGGGGCCTATGAGAAAGTTCCCACCAATTAGACACCAGCGCTTTTATAAACCAAAACTATAAAGTTGCCCATGTAACAAAACTGCTCCTTTTTGATAAAAACAAGGAGTTCCTGCCCCTCCAGACAGTGTTATGTACACCTCCTTGTTTGGGAATCACTAGCTTCTGAGTATTTTCCTAAGCTTCCCCCTTGTTTTCCGAACATGAAACATATGTTATTTTAAACATTATGTTTTAAACATATATATTTTATATCTATTTTTTTAACATATATATTTTAAACATAATATTATTTTAAACAAAATGTTATTTTAAAAAGTACATATGTCCCTCCCCCCCTAAATCAAGGCTTACTGAGCTCAGGAGGCCTAAACTAGTGTGGGCTCCCATCTTTATCATTGAATCTGTGGTCACTGCAAAGCCATGGCTATAGACTGCTCCTGACCTCCAAGGCTACAATCAAATGGTTTCCAAGAGACAAACTTGGACTAGCTGTGGGTTTATCCCTTTATACAAGGATTTTACACAAGGTGAGAGTACAGGAATTGGCATTACTGTACCAAAGGAACTCTGGCTTTCCTTTGTCTAGGACCTTGCCACTGATGTAGATTTCTCTTGTCCCACAATAAAAATGAGATTCACACTCTCCCTCCCTGCATAAAGTGTGAGTCATGTAACAACATGTGATATATAGCGTAGAGTTCTGCATACTCAAATGCCTGTGGAGTCCAGGAAGGTCACAGAGGTGCAAAGCAGTCCATTCCCACAAAAAAAGCCAGCCTCCCTCACTTTTCTGGAAATGCATAGTCCTTTTTTTTTGTTTTCCCTCTTGATGGACATGGGATACAGAGAGGTATTTCTCTGCTCTGGGCAAAAGGGAGCAAGTGTATTGATCGAGACCTTTTACATTTCCCCTGTTGGTGGGAGTACAGCAAACTGGGGAGCAATGTTCTATTATAAACGGCAGACGCTACAGCTTCTCCCAGGTGGTGATGCAGGTATGAGAGTGAGCTCAATGGAAGCACATTTTCTCATTTTCTGAGAGAAGTCTGAAATCTAGATTTTTACACAAAGTCTCCAAAACTTTTTTGAGTTATTTAAAGACACCATGCTAGCCACAGCCAAACACCATGTAGGTTGGCTGTGGCCCATGAACCATGAATCTTGGTCTGTTCTTGGGCCTCCTGAAGGCAGCCTTCTGTCTAGCAGCGGTCCCCTCCCAGGACTGAGGGCATGAATGTGGGAGGGGCAAAGGTGGGGTTGGGAGGGCCAACCCACCTCTCCACTAGTGAAAACTGTGTTTGGACAGCCTTCAGAAACAGTGAGATGGCTGCATCCAGAGACCCGATGACCTCCTGATACAGTGAGCGTGAACTCTCTGCACTAGTTTCTTGGGGATGAGAGCACTGAATGCTCTCGGTATATTCAAGCTCATACTGTCCACACTCAGGTCTCACTATCCTCCTCACACACTAACAGAGGGACCCTCAGCTTCTGTAAACAAGCCAGGCGTGAGAGACAAGCTGCTGAAGGCAGGTAAGGTGGGCCTTCTCCTAGGATTTTGCTTATGGCAGGTGGCAGTGTGACACCCCATCACAAGGCTAAGGAACAGAAGGGGCAAAAGCCAGGATAGATGCCACTTTCCTAGTGCAATGAACTCAAAAGAGTGGACTTAAGTAACACCGCCACTTACCAGCTGTCCTCTCACTCTTTATGGGATCTGGTGTTTTTGCAAGAGGCCCTTGTCCCCTGCCATTTTCCCAAAAGACAGTGTGGTAGCCACTCACTTGGGCTCCACCCATGGTGTCTCAGCCTCAGGCTATATATAATTACTATATATATGATTACAACACACTGGTCTAAGGTAGGCTATTCTTACTCATCTTGGCTCATGCTGCGACCAGTACAGAGGGCAAGGTGCACCCGGTGAACGAAATGCCAGAACCTCAGAAGGGAGCAAGAAACCCTACTCTCTCAGCACTGCAGTCTACAAAGGATCATTTCACCTAGTAACAGATAAAGGGCAATGGAGGGAAACAGCAGTTTTGACTCAGGAGGAATAAAGGCGATCTGATCTAGTCCAAGACAGTATTGCAACTGTCTAGACATGTACACATTTGATTCCTTTGTCCATTTTAGGACCTGTGTACATGGTTCACTCAGCCTGGCACTGTACTTGCACCGCCATCCCCACCACAATGAGCACTGCTGGGGACAAGCTGGGCCCCTCATATCCATCTCCTGGTCCAACCTTCTAGAGTTTTGTTTTAGTTTGTGACCAAAAGGAAAAAATGAACTAAAACAGCATGTGTGAGCCTTCCTCCACTATTAAGAATTGGGGAGCAGCCCCTAGAAAATAAGGGCTAACGCCCACAGCCTGGATCAGCCTCTCTTCCCCAGGGCAGGTGACAAGCTGGGAAAGTAAAGACCTGGGATGATCTTGGGGGTGGGGGTGAGGGCAAAGGGAGAAATACCATGAGAACCAGTTGTGGGTGAGGGGTCCTTCCAAAAGCCTCTCACAAATCTTCCCTTCCAAGAAGAGCCCACTCTTTCAGGGAGGGGGGTAGGGAGTGGGGTGTCAAGAGTTCAGCTCTGTCCTAAAAGACGTGAGGCAGGTAGGATGGCACTGTAAGTAAGAGTGGAGTGGGTCTAGTTCAAGGCCTAAGGAGAGGCTTAGAGTTAGATGGTTAATGTGCTTTATTGACTATCCTGCTAAAGTTACGGAATGTTCCAGAAGTTACACGCAGTCTGACTCCCACCCCCAGACCCCTGAAACCTTCTGGAACTCTTTATCTACCACCTTGTTCTGAGGCACCAGGGAATGTTCTTGGCTTAGATCTTCAAAAGAATACAAACTTGAGAGGTCTATGTCCATGAGCCCCTAAGAAAGGTCACAGCTATTACAGACCATTAGTGCTTTTACACACAAAAACTAAAAGAACCCCAATTCCTTTTGATAAAAACTTTGATAGAATCTTGCCGAGGACACTGTTATGACCCAACTCCTGTTGAGAACCATACTTCTGTACATTTTACTAAGCTTCACTTCCTGTAGTTTGTGTTTCAGAAATACTTTCCCTCGTTTGCCAAATATGAAATACAACATTAAATGTTTTATTTTAAAGTACATATGCCTCCTCCCCACAAATCAAGTCTCACTTAGCCCAGCAGGCCTGAACAAGAGTGGGCTCTAATCTTTATTGCTGAATCCTGTGGCCACTGCAAAGCCAAGACTAAGAGGTTGCCCTTGACCTCCAAGGCAAGAGAGAATCCATTGTTTCCAAGAGGCCAAGTTGAACTAGCTGTGGGTTTATCCCAATTTATAAAAGAATTTCACAAAGATTGAGTACAGGAATTGGTATTAATATACCAAAGCACCTCTGGCTTTGTTTAGAACCTAGACTTAGGCCCTAAACCTTGTGCCAGATCTTTGGGAAAGGTTTTCCTATCCCACAGCTCTACATTCAGCCCCAGCGCATAAATGCTCCAGCACCTACCACCTCACAACTTACATGGCACCTGCAGTGACTGGGGGTTAAAAGAGCCTGACTACAACTCTAGTTGAGTGATGACTCACTGCCTAGCAGAATTATAAAAAGAAAACAAAAACCTCAGCCAGCTCTAATGAACCCAGTTTCCACCATGCACCTCCTGTCTCTCAGTAGTCCCTCTAAACCCCCCAAATTCCCCATAGCCTCAAGTAGCTGTTTTTCAAGGACTTGGCTTGTGGGGCCTGTGATAAACACTGCAAACTAAACAGAAGGGTGGGCCACATTCAAGAGACTCAAACTCCCAGTTTGATGCTCTATTTCTGGGAGAGGATAAGCTGCAGTTAGTCATGGGACTGGCTGGTAAAGGGATGACGAAATGGCAGGCACACTGTCCCAAGGATAAACCTGACTCTATTAGCATCGTTTTAAATCACTGAGCCCCCACTAGAACTATGGATAATAAAGTATGACAGACCTCAAGAGGGCAAATGATTTGCTCCTCTGCTGTCATGCCTGAAGGTACTCCTCCAAGGTCATATATTAGATAAGCGTGGGCACAGGAACACTTACTCCTTATGCTCCATAACCTTGTTTTCCCATTCCCACATGCCATCAACAGAATAGGGACTGGGTTCTGGGGCTGACCATAAAAAAATGTCAAGGTTTCCACACATCAAATTCTTACCCTATGTCAGGTCTCACCTGTGGCTTGGGGAACTCACAGAAAGACAAAGTTCATGCAACCCCAGAATTTTTCTTTTGGCAGCCGATTGGTCACATTGCACGTTTCAAGGTTACAGAGGAGCCCCACAGTACAAACGTCGGGGGAGCAGACAGTGCTTGCTCAGAGCTTTACAATAAAGCCAGAGCAAGGGTTCCAGAAGTTGACAACCACAGGAAGGCAACCTCTGGAAGCAGGCGCCCAAGGGACTCCAGAAAACCCTTCATTCTGGGCTTTTGGGACTTTCCATCTTGGGGCCTCTTCTTGGGCATTCAGTATCCTTTTCTGGGTCGTAGGGGAGGGACATGCAGGTGAACGACTAAGCAAGGTGGATGGGGAAAAGGAAGGGGGAGAACAGTTCCTTCGGACCCCAGCTGAGGTAGAAAACGGAAGACAAAGGGTTCAAGAAGACAGGAAAGGCTATTTTCTTGGGGTTGGCTGGGGGCTGCTCCCCTTTCCTCCTCTCTCCAACTACAAACGGAAGCTTATGATGAGGAAGATTGTGACGAGAAGGACGACTAAAGTGGCATCTCGGGTCTCGTCCCACTGGAAGTCCTTCTTGGCCCGGTTCTCCTGCTGCTTGCGAAGGGCCTCCCGCCGGGCCCTCAGGCGCCGTTCGCGCTCAAGCTGTTCTCCGTAGTGCGCCTGGTAGAAGGCGTCAAAGTTGAACATGGTGCGGTTGGCGCCCGACGCGGTCCGAGAACGGGCCCCGGCCCGAGCGTCCGTGGGAGGGGTGCGGGGCGTGCCAGGGTCGGCCGCCGGCGTCCTGGGGGGCCGGACTCCAGGTCCGCGCAGGTCCTCGTCGCTGAGCAGGCCGCGGTCATACTTGCGACGCAGGGTGGCACTGCCCAGCACCACATAGGCCTGGGAGATGCGCGTGAAGCGCTCGGCAGCCTCTGTGCTCCCCGAGTTGCGATCCGGGTGATAGAGGAAGCTCTGCCGGTAGTAGGCCTCCTTGATTTGCGCCTGCGTGGCTGTGGAGGGAACGCCGAGCAGCTCATAGAGCGCAGTGCGCGAGTATGGCCCGTTGCTCAGGCAGTAAGTCCTTACTTCTAAACCCAGGTCGGATCCCGGCTTCTGTGGGGTCCCAAGGGCACGCCATAATCTCCACAGTAACAATCTCGGCCACCTCAAATCGTGCTTGGCTGCCATCTTGAATACGTCCATGGGCGGTGCAAGATGAACTAGCCTATGGGAGACAAACGTTTTTCTCAGCGCGTCAGCCCTATAGCCAATCGAGTAAAGAGGAAGGCGGGGAAAAGAGTGGAGCATGTGTATTAGGAGGCAGTCGCGTGACCGATGATATAAAAGCTGGGTTCCGGGCTAAACCAACTGCAGTCGTGCTGCTAAGGTGGTAGGATGGCGGCACGTGTGCGGAGACCGGAGCACGGCGGCCCGCCGGAGCTGGTGAGGCCCTGAGTCCCGCCGGCATCACTTTTTACTTTTCCCACGATCTCTGCTTCTCGATACCTTACCTTTTCTGTTTTTTTTCCCCCCTCAGTTTTATGACGAGAAGGAAGCGCGAAAATACATGCACAAGTAAGGGGAGCCTGGATGTTGCGCGGTGTCGGGGGTCGGGGACCGGCAAGTTGCCTTGACTGCGGTCAGAAGATGGGGGATGGGGGAAGGGGGAAGGGAGGGACCCGGGTTGATCCTATTTCTTACATTGGCAAAATCAACTTTAAGGAAATCTCAGAATCCCGTAGGCCACAAGTGAACCTAGCATTAAAACGGGGTGATCATACCTTTTTCTAGGTTGTTCTCCAAAGTTTCGTATGACAACTCGTTTACAGCGTGTGGCAAAAGAGCCAGGGGGCAGTGGATACATGTAAGGGGTCAGTGCTGTTGGGGGGAAGGAAGTTATACTTGCAGAGAATCATCTGTGTGCCCTTTTACATGATCTCTCTAAATTCTCACGACAACTCTTGATATATAGTCTCCGAATTTCTGAGAGTGTAGTCATTTGCATCATTACAAAGCCATTTAACAAGTGAAGCCCGGGGCGGGGCGGGGCGGGGGCTTCCACACCTAGCGTTTCTGATAGGCTACTCGGTACAAAATTCTACAGGTAGCTGTTCTTTCCATTCAAATGAGAGTCCAAGACCAAAAGGTCAACAAAAATCCGGCCCAGCTGTCGTTTTGTAGCAAGTACAAACTTTTTCCAGCGGCAGAGGCATTTTGAAAACCATTGTCTGATTCTTTTATCTTGGGAAAGCCAGATACACTGGCTTTATATTACCTTTATATGGTAACCGATGGTTGTCAGTCATCTATTGAAACATGTTTAGTCTCAACTTCTTGGTATGAAGAAAATGTAGATGTTTTATTTATACTTTTTTGTATGTGTGTTGATATTTAGAGCATATTGGGTTAAGTAAGATACATTATTAGGTAGGATACAGAGGGTTGGGTAAGCTGTTATTACAGTTAATTTTATGTGCTTACTATTTTTTTTTCGGTATCATTAATCTACAATTAGATGAAGAACATTACGTTTACTAGACTCCCCCCCTCACGAAGTCCCTCCCACAAACCCCATTACAGTCACTGGCCATCAGTGTAGTAAGATGCTATAGAATCACTACTTGTCTTCTCTGTGTTGCACAGCCCTCCCTGTGCCCCCCCACACACATTATACATGCTAATCATATGCCCCCTTTCTTCCCCCCCCCCCCTTATCCCTCCCTTCCCATCCATCCTCCAAAGTCCCTTTCCCTTTGGTAACTATTAGTCCATTCTTGGGTTCTGTGATTCTGCTGCTGTTCTGTCCTTCAGTTTTTTTCTTTGTTCTTATACTCCACATATGAGTGAAATCATTTGGTACTTGTCTTTCTCCGCCTGGCTTATTTCACTGAGCATAATACCCTCTAGCTCCATCCATGTTGTTGCAAATGGTAGGATTTGTTTTCTTCTTATGGCTGAATAATATTCCATTGTGTATATGTACCACATCTTCTTTATCCATTCGTGTACTGATGGACCCTTAGGTTGCTTCCATTTCTTGGCTATTGTAAATAGTGCAGTGATAAACATAGGGGTGCATCTGTCTTTTTCAAACTGGGCTGCTGCATTCTTAGGGTAAATTCCTAGAAGTGGAATTCCTGGGTCAAATGGTATTTGTAGTTTGAGCTTTTTGAGGAACCTCCATACTGCTTTCCACAATGGTTGAACTAATTTACATTCCCACCAGCAGTGTAGGAGGGTTCCCCTTTTTCCACATCCTCACCAACATTTGTTGTTTGTCTTTTGGATGGTGGCAGTCCTTACTGGTGTGAGGTGATATCTCATTGTGGTTTTAATTTGCATTTCTCTGATGACTAGCCATGTGGAGCATCTTTTCATGTGTTTGTTGGCCATCTGAATTTCTTCTTTGGAGAACTGTTCAGCTCTTCTGCCCATTTTTTAATTGGATTATTTGCTTTTTGTTTGTTGAGGTGCTTGAGCTCTTTATATATTTTGGATGTCAACCACGTGCTTATTATTTTAACAGTGGTTAGTAGAAAGTCATGTGTGGCTTGTTTTATTTCTCACGGACAGTATTGCTATAGATTTTTTTTTTAACATACAAAGCTATTGCAGTATTGACTGTGTTCCCTGTGCTGTATTTTCATCCCTGTGACTTACAGCTGGAAGTTTGTACCTGTTTGTTTGTTTGAGCTTAGATTTTTGTTGTGCCTTGTTGGTCCTTACATGTCTGAGTAACGTGGATAATTTTTCTGGAAAACTTGTTCTTGGGTAATGCCGTATCAAAGCCTGATTGAGTTGGAAATACCCAGTGGCCGGTCATTAGCTGAGTGAATTGGCTTCCTTCATGTTAGCTTTGCAGCTGGTATAGTTAAAATTTGTGCCACAGAATAATTTGTCACTGTACTGCGTGAGCTTTGGGGGTCATTTTTAAATAGTCATAGCTGAGCTTGATGGCTGGGAGCCCACCTTGGGATTGTTCTCCTTTCTTTTGCTCTGGGGAGATTGTGGCCCAGGATGCTGACCGTGCGCTTGTGTTTGTGCCTTCGCAGCTCACGGATGATTGAAGTTCAGACCAGGATGGCTGGGCGTGCGCTGGAGCTCCTCTGTCTGCCTGAGGGCCAGCCCTGTTACCTGTTGGATATTGGGTGAGTGGCTGGGGCCCAGTTCCCATTGCTGAGGTGGTGGTGTCTTTGCTGATCTCATGGTTGAGCCCCTGTTCATTTGTTTTCCAGTTGTGGTTCTGGGCTGAGTGGAGACTGTCTCTCGTGTGAAGGGCACTATTGGGTGGGTGTCGACATCAGCCCCGCCATGCTGGGTGAGTATTTCTGGTTCAGTGCTGGGTGGGTGGCTCCCCTCACTGGCACAAGAAGCCACATAATCGTGTTTTTTTCACAACCTGCTGTAGACGCAGCCTTGGACCGAGAGATGGAGGGAGACCTACTTCTTGGGGACATGGGCCAGGGCCTCCCCTTCAAACCAGGCACCTTTGATGGTTGTATCAGGTAAGTCTTAATCCTGCTTTAGTCCTGCAGGCCAGTGCACCTGGCTGTGCAGATACTTAAAAACGTGTCTCCTGGGATTTTCAGATTTACAAGGTTAGAGCAAGGGCCCCAGAAACAAATTTTTTTGTTTGTTTCTAAACTACATACTCCTTCTCTTCTCTTGTGCTGCCTGGTTCAGGCACCCTTTGGTCTAGATTCCATTGCGGGTGGGAGAGGCCTTCTGAGCCTCTAAAAGCCATCTTGTGGGCCCTGGCAGCCATGTTGAGGGTCCCAGCAGCCATGTTTTTACCTTTTTGAAGAATTAACAGAGTGGTCTGGATTGCTATAGTTTCTTAGTGTTTTGGGGGTCCTTTCTGGGTTATCAGAGTTGAGTTTTGAGGGTGTACGTAGCCCTTTGGTAACAGGTCTTCAAACATCAAAGTTATTATTGAGACAATGAAGTTGTGCTGGGTTTTCTGTGGTAAGTGCTGAGCGGTGTAGTGTGTTTTGGGGCAGAGGAAGGTGTGAGTGGTACAGGGGAGACGACCTCCTGTGACTGCAGGTTAAGCAGGAGGGATCTGGGTGAATAGTAAAAACACGGGTCTGAGGTTTTCTTTTAGGGCAAGGGATTAGTTTACATCTGGGAACAGGATTGGGAAGAAAGATGTCAAGGATAGCAATTGCATTTTAGTAATTGGGTAGGATGTTCTATACCGCAGAAAGCCAAAGCCAGGGATGTGGCTGTTGTGTTTTAGGAGCAGACGGTCGTTTGTGTTTGAGAGACCCTATGGTGAGTTTTTATTTTTAAATGTTGGTTATATGTAAGACTGTACAAGGTGCTGTGGAGTTTATGGAAACAAAACGCAGTCCCTGTCTTTAAGACTCCATGGTAAATTAGGGGCTATGAGACAGAGACCAGCCAAGTACACATGAGTCCGAGTGTGGGGTGTGACTTAGGGAGTCAGGGGACCCAGGTGAGCACAGGAGAGGCTGGGGCTGGGCCTCGAAGGTGGGGAGGATTTGGATGGTCAAGGAGGAGGTTTCCACGTGAAGGAACAGGGTGAGCAAAGACAGAAGACAGAAAGTGGGTAGGGAGAGCAGTCTGATGGGTCATGGGGTGAGTGAGAGATTGCTCAGAAGATGAGATCGTGTGGGATTGTTCTTGGAAGGCTTTTCACTTTGTGGGTGGTTGGTGGGGAGCTGGCTGGGGCAAGGTCAGATCTGTGTTTCAGGAAGATTGAGGGAAGTGAGAGAAGAGGGGGAAATGAGGTTGCTGAACTATTGAAGTGGTACTGAGTGCTGACCTAGGAGAGTAAAAGTTGGAGGAGCCACTGGGGCCTGGGCTTCTGTGGGTGGGTGTAGAGCAGAGAGGAGGTGAAGCCAGAAAAGGATATGCTGGGTGCTGGAGGTGTTCTGTCTGGGAGCTGGTTTAGGAGGAGAGTGAGGATGGCTTTGTGTAAGTATAGTAAAAGGAGCTTCTCTTGATTGGAGGGAGGGAGTGAAGGGGTAGGGGCAGAGGGAGCCTCCACATGCTTAGTAATCTTAGATTTGAGAAGCCTGTAGAAATAAGATGGAAAAAATGTTCCTTGGGGCTGGCTGCAAGGAAGTTAATGCTGACCTGGGTTTGGGCCAGTATGGTAGAATCGTGACCCAGAGTGGACCTGCACATGCCCAGGAAGTTCCTGGCAGGAGGGTTTCACTTGGACATCAAGGATGTAGCTGTTAGGCTTGAAGAGGCTGGAGGGGGCCATGTACTTGGTCCCTCTCCTGACCAGCTCCTTTCCTTCCTTTTCTTTTTTTTAGCATTTCTGCTTTGCAGTGGCTCTGCAATGCTAACAAGAAGTCCGACATCCCTGCCAAGCGCCTGTACTACTTTTTTTCTTCTCTTTATTCTGTGCTGGTGAGTATGAAATTTCCCTGCCTGGACAGTGATTGCTTAGAGGTGTCCCATGGGAGGACCCTTCAGGTGGGACCACATGGGGTGGCAGGACCACCTTATTGTGGTTACTATTGTCCAGGTCCTTAGCCTAAACAGAAAGCTCAGTGGACTGACACTCCCTAAGGAAATGCAGAAGATGCTGATGTCAAAATAGGAGACCAGTCGCAATGTCTGTGTCCACTATGCTCAGCCTTAAGCATAAGTTGGTTTGGGACATGGACTCCACAGAGTGAGGACAGGGACATTGTGTCTAGGCCCCACAGGACACTTTCCAGAGTACCCTCACCTGTGACATCTCACCAGAAGCTCAGATGGGGAGCAGGGTGCTTATTTACTCCTGAGAAAGCCTTTTTTTTTTTTTTTGGATCATTAATCTATAATTATATGAGGAACATTATGTTTACTAGGCTCCCCACTTCACCAAGTCCTCCCCACATACCCCATTAGTCACTGTCCATCAGTGTAGTAAGATGCTGTAGAATCACTACTTGTCTTCTCTGTGTTGCACAGCCCTCCCCATGCCCCCCCCACATTATACATGCTAATCGTAAGGCCCCCTTTCTTCCCCAACAACGTCCCTCCCTTCCCACCCATCGTCCCAAGTCCCTTTCCCTTTGGTAACCACTAGTCCATTCTTGGGTTCTGTGATTCTGCTGCTGTTTTGTTCCTTCAGTTTTTTCTTTGTTCTTATACTCCACATATGAGTGAAATCGTTTGGTACTTGTCTTTCTCCGCCTGGTTTATTTCACTGAGCATAATACCCTCTAGCTCCATCCATGTTGTTGAAGATGGTAGGATTTGTTTTCTTCTTATGGCTGAATAATATTCCATTGTGTATATGTACCACATCTTCCTTATCCATTCATGTACTGATGGACACTTAGGTTGCTTCCATTTCTTGGCTATTTTAAATTAAATAGTGCAGCGATAAACATAGGGGTGCATCTGTCTTTTTCAAACTGGGCTGCTGCATTCTTAGGGTAAATTCCTAGGAGTGGAATTCCTGGGTCAAATGGTATTTGTAGTTTGAGCTTTTTGAGGAACCTCCATACTGCTTTCCACAATGGTTGAACTAATTTACATTCCCACCAACAGTGTAGGAGGTTCCCCTTTCTCCACATCCTTGCCAATATTTGTTGTTGTTTGTCTTTTGGGTGGTGGCAGTCCTTACTGGTGTGAGGTGATATCTCATTGTGGTTTTAATTTGCATTCCTGAGAAAGCTTTTTTAACTTTTATCTTTATAACCGGTGGTGTTGATTTCCATGGTTTACTGTGATCTGGGTAGGGATAGTTTAAGGTCCTAAGTCCTGAAAATGAGTTGGTTTGTTATTCTGGAGGACCCAGGGGTTGGTCTTGGTACCCCTCAGGTCTTGGCTTCCTCAGGGTAGGTGGTTCCTGCCAGTGGCTGGTGGTTCTTGTGCATTACATGGTTTCTCCCACTCGGGAGGGTTAATCCTGAAGTTCTCATGGCTTTGTGTTTGCCTTTCTCTGCTGAAATGTGCTTCCCTTCTACGTTTAAATAGTCAGTTCCTGCTGTGTTTAGCTCTGTGCTCAAGTGTTCCTCTGAGAGATCTTTCTTGAACCCAAAGTAAATACAGCAGTCTGTCACTTGCCATCTCTTTGTCGTAATTTGGTGTTCTTTTTAGCCCTTAATCACAATTAAAAACAAGCTGTAATCCTCACTAAAATGTGAGATCTGGAAGTTCACAGGCATCTCTTCTGTTCATGGCTGTATCTCGTCCTGAGAACACTGTTGTGCTCTTAGTGGGACACAAATATTAAGCAAATAAGGAAGGAGAGTCAGGGTCCTGGCCCCATGGGATATTGTCAGATAGTGACGTTTCTGTTGCTTGCAGGTCCGTGGGGCCCGAGCTGTCCTGCAGCTGTACCCTGAGAACTCAGAGCAGGTGAGTCCCTTGGCTTCGGGAAGTGCAGGGGAGGGGGAGGAACCCAGAGCAGGTGTGATGTTCTTCCTCTCACTACCTGCCCTTCTGCTCTTGGGAAGTGACAGAACAAGGAACCTTATGCTGATTGGTGCAGAAAATAGGGAATGAGCACCCCAGAGTGGTCCGTGTGATGCCACCCCCCCAATGGCACGTTTTTGTGATTTTCTCAGGAAAGGGTGGTACCTGCAGGGCTGGGATAGGTGGTTTGTGTTCTCTTGATAGGTAAGATAGTATTAACAGCTAAGTTAGTAAATGTGATAGATTATTGATCTCCATAAGCAAATAAGCATAAGTGGGGAGGTGGGGAGACAACAGCACAGGCCTCTGTTCTGCCAGGGGAATGAGGAGGTGCCAGCTACAGACTCTGGAACATAAGTGGTGAGTTGTCCCTGACTCATACCACCAATGAGTCTGCCTCCCAGGTGGTGGCAGAAGTTTATTTCCTGAGTGGGCTAGGAAGTAAGACTTGGGGGGAATTGCGTGTTGTGCATGCCCCTGAGGGGAGTATATGCAGCGGCTGCTTCTGGCCTGTCCTTGCCTCTGGCTTTTAGGGACGCAGAACTGGGAGTAGTCTGATAAAGACGTTCGGTTCTCCCAGGTGAAGTTCATCCTGGGACTATATTGGCTTCTTGAAGGGAGTAGAGGGAAAGCTGTCTGCTCCCTCGGCCTCCCTGCCTGACCCCCTTGCTGTTCTCTCCTCAGCTGGAGCTGATCACCATCCAGGCCATGAAGGCTGGCTTCACTGGTGGGGTGGTGGTGGACTACCCCAACAGTGCCAAGGCAAAGAAGTGAGTGGGGGTGGGCCAGTGAGCTGCCTGCGCTGCAGAGAGAGGGCAGAGGTGTGGCCCCTGATGGCCCCCGAGGAGTGGGCCAGCATAGTGCTGGGCTGGTCTTGGGGGCCTCCCTCTCTGCACCTGTCTGGGAGGGAGCATGAGGACCCGTTTTGCCTTGCAAAGCTTTGTGACCCTGTCCCTCACTCTGTACTTTCTCATTGTAGGTTTTACCTCTGTCTGTTTTCTGGGCCATTGACCGTTATGCCACCGGTGAGGGGCCTTGAGTTTGTGGGCCATGGCTTTTGGCTTCCTTTCTTGTTGGGCTTGGCCCAGTACCTGTGGAAGGGCTCAGGCCTGGGTGCCCAGACCTGGGGTGTGGGGTGGGGCAGATGAGATGAGAGACCTTCAGGGTGATCTAAGGGTACTTGGGTTCCTGTGCAGGGCCTGAATGGGAACAGTGATGAAGAGGAGGGGGCCATGGAGTCTGTGTTCCTGAACGAGAGGTAAGGCCGTCGTTCAGCCCTGCCTAAGGGGCAGGGAGTTGCTGATGCTGGGTCCATTAGTAGATGTGGCAGAAGGAAGGTGCTGGCAGCAAGACGACTCATTTCTCTCTGCTTTTACCAAGTCTCACGTTCAGAGGCAGCAGTGACGCCCAGGTGGTAACAGAACCAGGGAACCCTGGCTGAGGCTGCCTCCCCCACCTTGGTCCTGGACCCCATCCCCTCCTGTCTCCCGTAGTTCTCCTTCCTCTTCCACATCCTCGTCTCTCCTCTCCTGGGTCATTGCGGTCAGTGCACAGACGTGCTGCACAATTTCTCCTGTCTACAAAAACACCCTCCTTCAACTGCACACCAGCTCCTGGCTACACAGGCCTGTTCGCGAGCCTCCCCTTGTAACAGAGCTCCTCATCCTCGCCACCTCTGGCTGCTTTGCCACCAGTCCTCTGCTCAGGCTTCTGATTTGGTGCAAATTGCTCTTGTCAGGCCACCACCAACCTCTTGGCAAATCAGTGTTCACTTCGTAATTTTTCTTCTGTGCCTTCATCTTAACTTGAATGGTCAGCAGAAGCTGACACAGCCGATCACTCCCTTCATGCTCTCCTCACTTGGCTCCCCTTCCTGTCCTGGTTGTCTTGTGTCCTCTCTGGCTATTGCTTCTCACAGCAACCTGGGGCCCAATCTGGTCCCTTCTCTCTCTGCTGCCTTCGATGCAAACTCTAGGTTCGTAACTCCAGATGTATATCCTTGGTCTCAACCCCACCTCTGATTCTGAACCACCCCCTAAGTATCCTTACCTTGACTTTCCACAGGTGTCTCAAACAAAAGCACTCAGCCTTTCACCCCCAAACTAACTCCTCCCTTCTCAGTCACTCCATCTTCCTTAATCTGCCCTTCAGGCAGTCTGCCAGCAGGTCCCGCGCTCACAGCCTCTCTGTGTAGCCAGTCCCAGCCCTCTTCCCACTCCCACCTGGGTCACTGAAAGCTGCCTCCCTTGTCTTTCTGCTCCCAGTCTTTGCCTTTTTGAATTTTTTTGCCCAGCAGCAAGACTGATCTTTTTTTCCCTTTTAAAAAAAAGTACATCCAGTTTTGCCATGTAAGCCATGTATCTTCAGTTGAGTTCTCCTTACCTTTCTTGTTTCCCTTACTACCTTTCAGGGCTCTAAATCCTGTGTATTTGTTTACTTGGTTATTATTTGTATCCCCAGCCAGAAGGAAAATGGGAGAAGCTGGTATGATGTAACTGACATCAGGGTAGTATCTTGTTAGAGGTATTCTATATTTGTTGAATGAATAATTGTAAGGTAGCAAAGGAGTTTCTTTTTTAGTTCTGGTAGAAACGAGTGAGGTCTTAAGACTTTAAAAGACACTTAGGAGGAAAAATAGCAAGAGAATAGATGAGTTTGAAAGGCCCGTGGGTTGTGAAGATAGTGTGTTCCTCATGTCCACCTCAGGTTTATGCCCTATGACCCTGTGGCCCTCCAGGGTCATCTCTCTTAGCTTCCTCAGCCCATTGCCCCTGAGGTTTTGGGGGCTCTTCTAGATGTTTTCTGCTGTGAATTGCCCACCCCTTGCTCCCAGCGGGTGGTTCCCCCTGCTGCATCACAGAGGTACAAATTGTTAATTCCCTCCAACCACCTTAGGATCCTTCTGGTTCTCACAGTGGTACAGATGGCATGTCTTAACTAAATCTGGGTAAGTTGTGTGATCTGAGCATCTAGTTCTCATCTGTTTAAAGGAAAGGGAGTATAAGGCCACCGACTTGGGTAGCTTGTTAGGTAGAGTTTATACAGGACTCTGCAACAGCGCCTGGCCCGGGCTGAGTCTCCCTGGCTCCACAGGCTCCTAGGTTTCAGTCCTCAGGTGTTGGGAGGGCCAGATGCGGCTGCTGTCTGTCAGATTAATTGGGTTTTTCCTGTTACTCTCACTGCTAATCACGTTCAGGCCACTTAAATAGTGAATTAAGGAAGGTGAATTTTTTAAAGTTCTACTTAATCTTAGATCTCTAATTTTTTTTAATATAAATTTCGCTTCACCTGTGCCTGCCTTAATCCTCACCACCTGGCCTCTACCCTGCCACTCCTAAACCAAGGGGTTTGCCCTGCTGACCATTTCTGCTCGGCGCCATTGGTCCGGAGTACTCAAAACGCCTTCACCTGCTCCCTTTCTCTCCCTGATGACTCTTTACCATTGTTGTTGTATGGCTCATGTCTTATCCCCTACCTGCTACCCTGCCCCACAGCTTGTCCTTCCTTACAGTCTCATGGGAATTGGTCTTACATGTCCAGTCCCCAGTTTGCACCTGGCACATCAGACGCTGTCCCCCAGGTGTAGGAGCTCTGGGGTTTCTTGCGTGAACTGCTGCCTCTGCTCACCCTGAAGTGCAGCCATGCTGTGTTGTCCCTTTGGGGTAAGATGTCACCGCTTCCCTGAAGGGAGAACACATTCTTGGTGTTCTCACCTCTGTGAACTGGCCCAGCCAAGTGACATTCTGAAATTTTTTTAAAGTTTTTCTTTGATTAAAAATATGCGTAAAGAGGAAACGGCAGAGTAGGATCACTCCATCCTTGGTGGACCCCAGAATCTCACTTCCATCTCGACTTTCCCCTTTGGGCCTTTCATGGAGGCCCTTGTAGGTATTCTTGCCTGGATGCTGCCCCCACCTCCTGCATGTAGAAATAACCAGCTTGTTTGGTTTTGCCCAGACCCTGTGCTCTTCGGCCTCCTGGTGCTGCCTTAGCAGCAGCTAGGTCTGTGTGCTCACTTTGCCTGGGGTAGGGGGTCGTGGCCACCCCCCAGTCCTGGGCTCTTCAAGGGCCCAGCTGGTTCGTGCCTGCTGTAGAACATCCCTGGGCCATGCATGCAGGTGCTCAGGAAATGGTGTGCGTTATGCTGGGAAGTTGGGGATCTGGTTTGGGGGCCTAGGCCCCCGTTCTCAGGCCTTTTTCCCACGGGGCTGTGGCAGGTCCCTTTTCTCCTCAGCCAGGGCTAGAGGCCAAGATCAAGTCCTGAGGATCATTGTCGGGGCCGTCATGAGCTGGGCAGCCTTTTTTTCCTGCCTCAGACATTTGTAGTTGCTGGAAGCCCCTACTGGGTGTGTACCAGGCACACTGACCCACAGCCACAGAATGGCCTTAGGTGGCTGCACTGGGCATGGGGCCTCTGGCTTGGCTTGGACAGTATCAGGTATTTGGGAGCTGATCCTGGCCTGTGTTGCCCCAGAAGTAGTTTGGCCCCCGCCTGCCCCACAGGCAAGTGTGTATGCACCCCAACAAGGAGTCATTTTCCCCAAAGATGCGCAGAGTCGGCATCTTTGTGCCAGCTGGGTGCCAGTGGCATCTGGGTGCCAGCCAGGCGGGGCTCCATCCATGGGCTCACAGCTGTGTCTCCCGCACAGGATTCCACAAAGCACTGGAAAGCACAGGGTGATGTGGAGGAAAAGGCGTGAGTGGGTGCTGGAGAAGAAGGCGCGCTACAGGCGTCAGGGCAAGTGAGTACCTGGGCTGGACATAGGCTGCTGGGGCAGTGGTGGGTGTGGCCACTAAGGTTTCACCTGCACTTGAGAGTCCCAGGTTCTCGGTGCCTTTCTCTGAGCCTGTTCTTCCTGTTACTTGTTCATCACAGGGCAGTCAGACCTGACACTCAGTACACTGGCCGCAAGCGCAGGCCCCGCTTCTAGGCGTCAGCTGCGTCTGACCGGACAGCTGCGGCCCGCCTCACTGCTGTGCCAGCCAGCCCAGGCAGTTGCCTCAGGGAGATTTTCTGTGTTCAACTGCTACTTCATCAGATAAAACTGTTTTGGAAAAGTACTACAAGTTTTTCTTCACTAAAAAAAGTTATGAGAGCACTTTATTTTGTTCTGAAAGCAATAAAAAAACTTTCTGTGGAACTCTGTTCTAGCATCCAGCTCTGTGGTCCTAAACAATTTATCCAGTTCCTTGTTGGTAGGGGTTCCCACTTGATTCCCCAGGTACAGATTAAAGACCCTTAAAGTGTAGAAGCACTCAACCCACAAGGAACACAAGTAAATTAATTTAGAGCTTCTCATGTATGTTATATCTAGCCATGTTACATTTTATAACATCAGGCACAGGTGGGAAGGATGGGCGGGAGGAAATGTATCCATGGCGCCCTGTGGCTTAAGGCCTCAGTCAGTTCAGTCACTGGTTCCCCTTTGGTCTGAAGGCTTATCCAGCACAATGGCCCAGGCTCACCTGAGCTGCATGGGCTGCTGCTGATCAGCCCACTATTTAGCTCCCTCAGAGGCCTGTCTCCTGTCCTGTCTGGTGGTCAGGAGGGCAGGTCCCGCCTTGGGGCACGAGGGACTGTCAGTAGGCCCATACGGGGGGCATCCAGTGGTAGATGTGGGCCTGCAGTGCAGAACAGGTGCAGACATTCAGGGCTGTGGCAGAGGGGCTGAAGGGGCTGGCAGGTGAAGGCTGAGGGGGAGGTTGGGATGCTTTGCCTCCAAACCTCTTTTAGGGCCACACACCCTCAAGTTCTCATGGCATTACAACAGCAAAGATCTAGTGCAGAGGCGTGGTACAGATACAAATGTTTATTCTACATAAAAATTTCACAAAATGGGCAGCTGGTTATACCAAGACCTTTGGTGAAGGGGTCGAGGGGAGAGCTGCTGTGAAAGGCAGCACAGACCATGGTCAGTCACTGGGCAGGAGCGAGCTGAGGCGGCTGGGCAGACGCGGCCCCATGCCCTGCATGTACTCGCATGCACACTCTGCCTGCTGAGGAAGAAGGGTCTTGGGGTAGGGGCACGTTTCTGATTTGAGAAGCCCAGAGATGGTGGGGAGGAGAAAGGTGCTCCTCTCCGGCTGGCTGCTGAATACTGCATCCAAGACACCTGACACCCATGTGGCACATCAACGGGGACAGTAAGGGTGGGATGTGATTGCAAGCCTGAAGTGAGATCTGACTTCCCAGAGCACAAGAGAGCAGGGACACTGTCCCACACATGCAACATACGATGGCTTGAGAACTTGACCAAGGACTGCCAGGGAGAGTGGCTGGCCCAGGCTGTGGGTTTCTGCCCCAGCAAAGGCCTGGGGCCTGCTCTTGTCTCCCCAGCTCAAGGGCAGCTAGAGACCAGGCAACCAGATGGCCTCTTCCAGAATGTTACCTGGGCTCAAGCATAGCCCAGAGGGGTTGCTCCTGGGACAGCAGGAATGTGGGAAGGGAGGCTGAGGCAGCCAAGACCTAGAGGACTCTGCCCCTTGGCAGGGAGGGAGCTTGGTCTTGATAGGGCCACGGCACCTGCCTCACCTGCCTCCCTGGCAGTGACTGGCTCTTAGAGGCTTAGGGCTGGGCTGCCTCTCAGGGCCACCCTTCACCTAACCTGAAAAGCAGCACCATGTGGCCAGCTGGCCCCCACCCCTCAGGGGGCTCAGCTTATGGGGACAGCTAGAGAGGACAGAGGTCAAGGCAGATGGGCTGGTCAATAGGAGGCAAGGTGGGGGTCTAAAGAGAGCGCTGATCCCAGAAGAGAGCAGACCCAGGCTGGAATGGAATTACCGAAGGCAGAGGAAGTAGGGTGAGGACACCCTGGGCAGCCCTGCCTGGGAAGGGCAAGGTGGCCTGGGCCAGGGGCCTGAGTGTTGTCCCTTGCTGACCCATCCCTGCCCCTCCAGCTGTTTCCCAACCTAGCTTCACTCTGCCTTTCTGGACACACACATTTACAAAGATCATGCACACGATGGCTCAGGGCAGGGTAGGTATGAAGGGCCCTGTGGCAGAGAAAGGAGCAGTACAGGG
The DNA here is from genome assembly GCF_040802235.1 of Manis javanica. Taxonomy (NCBI): domain Eukaryota; kingdom Metazoa; phylum Chordata; class Mammalia; order Pholidota; family Manidae; genus Manis; species Manis javanica. The sequence goes on along the minus strand of NC_133165.1, from coordinate 36,167,089 downwards.
TGGGAAGGAGGGGGCTCCGAGTCAGAAGGTAGCAGCAGCCAGGGGGCCTCCTCAGGGTGAACCATTCAGAGTGGCGGGTGGGCTGGTTCCTACCCGAAGATTCCCCCAAAGGTGGAGGCAATGACAATGCCCAGGACCACACAGCAGATGACGATCATGATTTTCTTCTGCGCCAGGGAGGCAGGAAGGAGAAGCCTCAGTCAGCTCACGGGAGGGGCTGGGGGGGTGGGGAGCTGCTATGTATACATGAGGGTGAAGGGGCTGAGGGCCTTGAGAAGGGGCATGAGAGTTGGGGATGGAATTGGGGGAGGGTGACAGCCCCAAAAGGGTCTAGGGAAGTGGTTATTATGGGGAGCAGAAGGCCTGGGAGAGGGGTGAGAGCTCTGTTCAGAGCTGAGAGGCGGGGGAGGGACTGTGACAGGATGGGGACTTCAATGGGTGCATGGGGGATGGGAGCTCAGGGCTGGGGCTGCTCACCCTGCGTGCCTTGCTCTGGTACTTGACAGCCTTCTTGGTGTCAGACACGGCCCTCTCCACATAGTCCACAGAATGTTCCACGTTGTACTCAATCCTGTCAATCATCTCCCCCTGCAGGGCCCAGGCACCAGAGTTCCAGAGGGCGCCCCTCAGGACCAGGAGGGGGCTCAAGGTAGGACTTCAGGAAAGCACCCTGAGGGGAGAGAGAGTAAAGGGGTGTGTGTGTGAGGAGGATGGGGTACAGCTTCTCACCTGTGTCCTTTGGGCCCAGAGCTCTGGGCAGCTCCCACCTCTCCCGGCAGAGCAGCCATGCTGGGGAGGAACTGGCCATGCGGCCTCAGCCAGAGGGGTGGGGGCCATGCAGAGCACTCTCAGCTGGGGCCCTGACCCCTGGGGCCAGAGGATGGAGCCAGGCACAGGAAGGCAGGGCCAGGTGTGGGCTGGCTGGAGTCTGGCCAGAGCTCCCAAAGTGGTCACAGCGAACCCTCTACTCCATCCTCTCTAGGCACAATGGTTCTGTCCAGCTCTGTCTTTGGGATTCAACCTTTAAGATGCCCCTACCCAGCCCCATAGCCCTCTTGGGTCCCAGGCAGCCCACAGAGGCCACTCAGTGACACTACCCACAACTCCCAGCAGCAGCGTCTGACAATGACCACTTTCTCCAAGTTCACAGCTCCCAATCGCGTTCACATCACCCTGATCTCTCACCCAGATGGCAGCAATGGCTTCCTCATGGCCTTGCTGCTTCCTCTTGGGTCATGCCAACTCCCACACTTATGACCCTCCAGTCCAGCACCACTACCAAGTCCCCCACATCTACCTCACGGGCAGCCACCCTGGGCTCCAGCCACCCAGCGACCTCCTGCTCCTCCAATAAGCCAGGCTCTTGGTCAGTCTCAGGACTGGGATGTTGCTGGCCCCCTGCCGAGCCAGCTCTCCACTCTTCCCCTGGAAGTCTTCAAAGCTCAAATGCCACCTCCTCAGAGGTTTCTCTGTCCTCCCCACCCATAGTGGCCACCGCAGGTACTCTGTCACAGTGTTCCTTCAGGTGCTGCTTAAGGACTAGTTGCATTAACCTCACCCTTGAACTTGTTAGAAATGCAAATTCACGAGTTTGACCTACCTACTCTGACCTATCCATCTCCAGGAATGGGGACAAAGAAACTTAGGAGCCCTCCAAGTGATTCTTTGGCACTTTCAAGTTGGAGAACCACTACTTTACCACATTGCCCCCTAACCCCTGCACAGCTGCAGGATACCCCACTGTCACTCACTTGTCCTGCCCTTTCTCCCAACAGACATCAGCTTCAGGAAGCAGGCCCTCAGCTGTCCTGGTCACCACTGTACCTCCAGCTAGAAAAGTGCCCATCCACAGGGCCCAGGTGACAACAGCTGGTAGTGAGTGAATAAGACAGGATAAGGCTGGGTGTAGGTGAATATGGTCATGCAGGGCCTGGGGTCCTGGAGGGCCAAGCAGAGCCATGCAGCGTCGGGGGCCTGGTGGCAGAGCCATGCAGAGGAGAGGGTCCTTCAGGGGGGCAGGGCCCTTGAGGCAGTTTTTAACAGCAGGCAGTTAGTTACCTGGAGACTCGGTCCCTCCCAGGCAGGGCAGCGTGTTGGGCAAAAAGGGCAGGGGTTAGTGCAGCCCTGGCGCTGAGGCAGGCTGGAGAGGAGTGGCCCGGGCACTCACCTGGCTCTCCACCAGCATGGCCATGTCCATGAACATGTCGTGCAGCTCACGGATACTGTTCTCCAGCTTGATGATCTCGCTGTGCCGTGTCTCTATCTCGCTCAGAGCCTGTTTCGAGATGCTGGAGTCCATGATGATCTGGGTGGGGGCGGGGGACAGGGACTAGGACCAGGCCGGCAGGAGGCCAAGGGAGAAGGCAGCTGGGATGGGCCACAGCTTCCTTTGCCCAGCCCTCCCCCCACCTCCTGACTGGTTCTATGACTTCATTTCTCTGAGACAGCAGACTTCCCACCTGTATATGGGGCTACATACTGCCCACCTGTGCCTGTGGCACAGCAACTGCTCAGTAAGTGGTAGTTTTCATGGCCAGGTTGTAGACCCTGCTGACCGCCCCAAGGGCCAGGCCCTGAACTGCTGTTCTCCCGGGCCATCCTCCCGTTCTCCCTCCCACACTGAACATCACTGCCCCTCCCCTCCCTCCTCCTGGACCCCACAACTCCAAGCTGCCTCCCACCCTGTGTGCCACCTTCAGGAAGCCCACCCACCCTCCGCTCAAAATTCACTTGCACATAGAGACGACCAAAGATGTGTCCCCCAAGAGAGGAAAAGGGTTCTGAGGATGGCGGAAGGAACGCCCTGGCTGTGGCAAATGGGCAGGGGCAGCAGGGAAGTGGACCCAGCTGGGATGAACCAAGAGGCAGGTGTCTTTAATTCCAGCCTTGCCACTAACATTTATGTGACCTCGGTCTGGTCCCTTCCCCTCTCCGGGACTCAGCCCTCTCTAAAACCTGCCTTACGAAGTAGCTGTGTCCCACTACCACCCAGACCCAGCACTGCACACACCCCAGGGGTCCCTGTGGGAGGGGGCTGGGCCACACTCACCCCGGAGGCAAAGATGGCCGGGTTCCCACTCTCCAGCATGTCTTCCAGCTCCTCACTGGTCGTGGTCCGGCCAGCTGCGGGCAGGGGTCACACTGAGCCCCGCCCCTCACCTTGGCTCCACCCTCCAGCCCCACCCCCTCGGCTTACTGATCTCCAGCTGCCTCTGGATGCGGCCCTTGCAGCGTTCTCTATAGTCCGACTGCGTGGCATTGTACTCTGACATGACCTCTACAAACTTGCGAGACAGTGTGGAGTGCTGGGGGTTCGAGATAGGGGTGCAGGAGTTAGGCCCAGCCCTACCTGACCCTAGAACCTCAGGCGCCTCCAGCCGGGCCCAGACCTGTGTCTTTCGGATCCTCAGGTCAGCAGACGAGCGGTTCAGGCCTTCCTCCTGTTCGATGCTCTGCTCGATGCCTGGGACAACAGATGGCTTCTGAGCCGTACCCTGCCCCCATTCACCACTGCCCCCCTACCCACATACCCAGGACCTGGCCCAAGACCTCCCCTGGAGGGTTCCTGTGAAGTCTGTGAGTGGGGGGTCACATGGGAATCAGAGGAAGGGGGCACGGGGTTCCAATGGACAAGGGTCCACCAAGGGCGCTTCCAGGCATCATGTGGGTAAACACATGCACATCCACACGTCAGGCCTTGGCACACACCAAGCTGGGTGTGTGGGCTCCTACTATGTGCTAGGCCTGGTGGCGCAGGCCCACCCCGTCTCCCTCCTGCTCAGGAAGGCTGTGCACCCAACAAGGTGCCATGCCCAGAGTGGGAGGGCCGGGTGGCCACAAACCCATAGGGCTCATGGCCCCTAGGCCTGTACATTCCTGGGGTGCACACACCTGAGCTCACAAAGGCACAGGGGGCTTCTGCATTGCACCAGGTGGTGCTGGCCACTCCTTTAACCCTCTGCAGCTGAAGTGGGGGGAATGCCCAGAGGGGGACTCTCCCATGACGAAACCTCATGCGTCTGTCCCGAGGCCCAGCCAAGCGCCCGGAACACATGGGCCTTGCCAGGTGGTATGAGTGAATGGGCACACGATGGCACCCTCAAAGGAGAGCAAGACTCGGTGGACCCCCAGTGTTTGTGAAACCCCTGCTTGGAGAAAGAGGCCTGAGTGCCCCCCACGCCCCAGACAAGGCCTGGAGCCCAGACTCACTCTTTAACTTGGAACGGACTTTGTTTGCTGTCTTCTTTATGTCAGACATGAGTTCCTCTAGCTCCTCCTTCGTCTCTGGGGAGGTAGAAGGGGTGGCGGGTGGACTCTGGGTTCTCCACTGCCTGATGTGCAGGCTCAGCCTCCAGCACAGGGAGCCCAGCAAGGGGCTCTAGGCAGCCCTGGGTCCTGGGTCTCCCCTCTTCCCCTGGCTAGGGCCCTGCCTGTCCCTCTGGTCTTGGACCAGGGCCACATCAGCTGCATGCAGCCTCACCCCTTCTCATGCTGCTTTCCAAGGAGCCTCCCTTCTTCCTCTGCTGCCTCTCCCACCCCCTGCAGATAACAGATGGGTCTAAATTTAAGGCAGAAATAATTGTGGAGCAGCTGGCGATGCTAGAGTTGGCACTGGGGAATGGTTACTTGATACTTGCCTGAGCTGAGGGTGTGGGGGTGCAGCTCACCTAGCATTACCTGGCGGGTCAGGGGACCAAGTGTCCAGCCAATACAGTGATGGGGCTGTGGGCCAGGGAGGCAGAAGCCAGCACCCCCATGGAGTACCCTGGGTGGGGCAGACCTTGTTTTCCCAAATTCCTGTCTCCCACAGGTGCTGAGCTCAGTAGAGGCCAAATGCTAATGGCCCAGCAGGGAGATGGGGGTGGGATGCATGGGGCCTGGCTGGAGCTGATGGAGAAAAGCTTCAAAGAAGTGGGTCCCCTGGGGTAGACCTGGCCTGGAGTGGCCAGGAGCTGGGCTTACAAGGGTAAAGGTAGGGGTAAGTGGTGACATAGTATCTCTGGCACTTGTTCCAACTGGAACCATTCCTCCAAATCTGGCAGAAGCCAGGAGGATGCCCAGTGCACTCCTGTGAGGGGTTGGCTGGCAAAGTGGGGCAAGATGGCTGCTTCCTTTTGGGGTGCTGGGTGGATCAAAGGGTCCTGGTAATGACCCAGCCTCAGGGCAGCCCCCAGGACTGCACCCCTGGAGAAACCATGGCAGAGCTCTTGGCTGTGGCCTTTCTCATCCCCGTCGCCCTGCTGCTTGGGGTGGGGGCTGGGGCTTCTCCTATAGGGGTCTGGGGAGGGGTGTTTACAGGGGTTGATCAAGTGGGGCCCACCTCCCAAGTAGAACGTGGGTGAAGGAGAGGGGGGATTTGAGGAGCGGAGGAGGGTGCCTTATTCATAGGAACAAAGGAAAACTTGGTTACCAGCTGCTCTGACGACTCAGCCTCTTTTGCTCGAACCCAAAATAGCCCAGCCCGGATGGCAGCACCCAGAGAAGGCAGAGTAAGCGTTGGCCCAGGAAAGCCCCCCCACCCCCACTCACTGCCGTCTTTCCCTTGACTTCTCTGTGGGTCTGCTCCACCTCTGCCCTAGAACACTCAACAGGGAGACCCTCCCCATGGGGTTGCCTGTTAGCCCACACTGTCGACCACGAGCCAGCCTGACGGCTCCACTCTCAGCGGTGATCCTGAACTGGTTGCTACTGACTGAATGGCACGGAGAGAAGGGTTGCTGGTGGCACATGGGAGACAAGAAGGGGAGCTGGGCAACTCCATAGCCCCAAGCCCACCTGCCTTCCATCAGGGATAGGCCACTGCCCCGCTGCTGACAGTATCTGCTCCCACAGCCAGCCCCCTTCCAGGAGTGGGATGGACAAGAGGACAGAGTGATCTACACAACCAGAAGTGATCCACATGGAGACACACACTGACCCTGATACACACACAGGCACAAAGACATACCACATCACATGCTGCCACCCCAGGCAAATCTCTGGGCAGGGGCAAAGTAAGGACTTTATCAGATGTATGGATGCCCTGCTTTGGGTGGTCCCTCTCTCTCCACCCCTCCTGGGACAATCTCCCCAGCTCGCCACTGACTCATTTTGTCTTCTGAGGGCCTGGCACCAGGCTTGGTCGGCTTGGCACTGCCTCAAGGCTAAGGAGCTGTGGACTGGGAGGCAGTGTTGGAGATGAGACTGAAATCAAGCCCTGGACACTTCCCTTTGGCCACTTGGAGGCAGCAGGGCTGCACCCTCCTGGTGTTTTCTTACAGGCCCACAGGCTGGGGCCTCCCAGAGGAGCTGGGGAAGCTGGAGAGGAGGTGAGCTGGAGGAGAGGAGCAGCTGGCACATGCCCAGTCTAGTGAGTCCAGGTTGCCGGCCCCCTGTCTGCCTGGGGCTGAGGGGGAGCTCCCACCAAGGGAGGGGATCTCGCCCCTGCATGCTGTCAGCATGGCACGGGACAGCATGGTTATCAACACCTCAACAGGAATTGTGACAACCAGGCCAGGGGAACCTGCCTGGGGACAAAATGGATTGCAGACACACACAGACTCCCTGTGAGGAGGGAGAGAGGTGGCTTTCTGGAGCCCTGAGAATGCCTGGCACTAGGGTACCACTGGCCAGGTGCCAGGGCTCCAGCTCCTTCCAGAAGCTCTGCCTGCTTGGCCGGCTTGCCCTCCCACAGCGCTGAGCCTCAGAGCTGCCATCTGCTCCCCTGGAGGCAACGGAGAGGGAGGGGCTGGACTGAGAAACTGCCTATTGATCAGAAGCAGCTCCCTCCCAGAATCCGAGTGCTGCAGCCAGCCCGTGGGCCTTAGAAAACAACCAGCTTACCTGGGGGTGGGCAGGGGGTGGCCACCTGACCCACCCAGGCCTGAGAAGGGCTGCCTCTCCCTCCATGCAAGTCTGCACGAGACCAGGTCCAGCGGGTGGCACTGGGCACTGACCTCCACCCTGGGCCTGGGCCAGCTATTTCCTCAGGCTTCCCACAGCCCTCATCCGCTTGCCCAGGTACTCCTCAGCTGGCTGACAATGAAGGTTGTTGGGGTGCCAGGAGGCTGCCCACAACCCCTCCCCAGCAGCTCCTCTTCGGAGGCCTGTGGGGCCTGAAACTGGCCCCTCACACCTACACACTTACTCTCATCAGGGTTGGGGGAGGCCAGGATGGCGCTGTGCTTCCGCTTCACCTCCTCCACATTCTCCGAGATCTTGTCAATGAAGCCGCGGATCTCCTCCACCTGTGGACTGAGGCCAGGTCAGGAGAAGAAAGCCAGGGAAGACACTTCTGGGGACCAGGGCTTGCCAGACTGGGGCTGAGGTCAGGACTCAGGAGGAGGCTGGGGCGGGTGGAACTGCTCCACATATCCTTCTAGACTTGTGTGGGAAGGAGTGGGCGGCTCCAAGCCTGAACTTTGCTCCCCTCTGAGCTTCAGTCTATTCTCTCTCACAATGGGTTCATTAATTGGTGTGGGCTGCCAAGCCAGGTCCAGGTAAGAACCCTGGACCTAGCTCAGGGGTGGGACATGGCCACCTGGGGTCTGCCCATGCATGTCATGAGATGGGGTGTGCTGGCTCCCACCTGTTCGAAGAACTCATCCATGAAGCGATCTCGGTCCATGGTGACTGTGACATCATCATCATCATCGCTGTCCTTGGCCTACGTGGGGGTGTGCACACAGAGCAGACCTGTGGTAGGACCACTGGGTCCCGCTGGACCTGGGCCCTTAAACTGTCTGGCATCCATACACAGCAGGCTCTCAGCCTGCAGCTCCAGCACCTCTCCGTCTTCTTGGCAGGGACAAGTCCTGGCTGTGCCCCCAGCTCCAGCCACAGTGAGACTGGGATGACCCCTGGGGACCCGGCAGAAGGAGAGGCCTTGCCTGTCAAATTAGTGACAGCCCCAAGTCTCCACCCCCGGGCCAGGACTCCTTCCCCTGCCCTGCTGCCTGCCCCTTCTCCACAGGACTGGGTCCTCCCAGCAGGCCCCTCGCCCTAGGAGGCCTCGGGAGGCCTTGCCACAGCTGGCCAGACAAGCAAACCTCAGGGTTTCATCCCCTTGCAGTGGCCCTAACACACAGACCTTGCCTGAGACAGGCTGCCCGTGGAAGCCAGTGTTTTCTACTCCCCTGGCCCAAAGGTTTTAATTAAGATGGGGCTCAAAGTTCCCAAGCGCCTTTCTGGGGAGGGTCCTGGAGGAGGAGGAGGCCTGGGCACTACCTCCCTCCAAAGAGGGAGGATGGCTCAGAGGTGGGGCCATCGCACAGCCCCCGACAGGTCCGAGATACTGCCTGTGGGGCTCTGTGAGGTGTGCGCTTTGCCCCTTCAGCCCTCTCGGGAATCTGCTCTCTCCTTGCTAGTCTTGACATAGGACCTTGATCCTCTTTCTTTCCAGGCCCAGCTGGGTTCAGCAGGCCCAAGAGGCCAGTCATGTTGACACTTGGCTTGAGACCTAGCCTTAGGCCTCAGCTACAAGTGCGGGCCCCGCCCCGGTGCCCCAGGAGCAGCCCTACAAAAAGCCACCCCCATCGTGGGGCAGGGTAATTACACCTGACTTCCCAGTACTGGTCATCCACAGTACTGCTTGCCTTATACACCTTGGGTCTCCAGGGTCAGCCCGCTGTGCTGGCAAGGCCAAGATCCCTCTGCACAGTCAAGGCCAGGATGCCCAGGGCAGGTCTGTAACCCCTCAGACTGTTTCTTGGGCCTGGTTGTGCCTTGTTTCTTAGCTGCACCCCATGGGGAAGAGGCATTAGCTGGCCCAGCATTGGCCTCTTCCTCAATGCTCTCATGTCAGGGCCAACAATGGGGCCAGGCTGAGGCCGAGGGGATGGGGAAGTTGGGTCCTGCTGGCCTTCAGGGGAGGGCCCAGGTTCTGGGTGCAGCACAGACACTGACTGGCTGAGGGGCTTCCCCTCTGGGTCTGTTGGCCCCTCTGTGCAATGGGGACAGTGATGCCTGGCTGCAGGGAGGGCTGGCTGAGAAAGAGAGAAAGCACAGCGTGTTCTATAGAGGGCTGTGCCTCTGGAGCTCTCAGGGTCCCACTACCCCACCAAAGTGGGACCAACCAAGAGAGGGGGTTGTTTGGGAGCTCTGTGGAGGCAGCTCTGAGGGGCCCCGCTCAAGAGATCACACCTCCTCCCCAGCAGCTAAATAAATCGTCGCTCCCACAAGTGCCTGTGGTTGCTACCAGGTGGTCCCTCCACCCCACAAGCCCACCGACAGATACAGAGCAGCTAGGAGCCATTTGCACACTTCTAGACTGTACCAGATCCAGGGGTTGAGCCAGAAAAGCACTCCTTAGGGAAACTGAGGCAGAGTGCAGCCTGGAGGAGCCCTGTTTCCCTCCTGAGGAGCTTGCCAGGGTGGGACGTGGCCCCTAGAGTTCCTGCCATTCAGCACCCTGTCCTTCAGGTGCCCAGAGAATGACGGGGGTGGCTGGGGAAGGGTAAGAAGGAGAATTCTCCAGCTCTGCTCCCAGAAAGTAATGACCAGCTAGGGCCAAAGACAAGGGCACTTGAGTTACCAGAGATGAGTCATTGCCAGAGACTCCCGGGATCTGGGCTGGTGCCCCTCTCTGGGGCTTAGCTTGTCCATCAGTAAATGAAGGCATATCTTCTCCAGGCATCCAGCCAGCTCTGACCTGCTACCTCCATGGCCTCCCCAGAAGGCTGAAGGCTGGACTCGGGCAGTTTCTCTAACAGAGGTTGGCAGGAGGCTCTCCTCCAGGCTGTCCATCTGAGGGTAGAGCTGGGAAAGGGACACCTCAGGCCAGGGACTGATGGAGGCACCCGAGTTGGGGTCCACACTGGAGGTGGCATTCAGATTGGCCCAAAGCCAAAGGGAAGGTTTACAGCCTGACCTCACAGCCTTGTCATACTAGCTGCGGCTCCAAGCCAAGCCCTGAGGGAAGCTCCTTACCGAGTCCAAGAGCTTCTTCCTCAGGACATTCCACCCCCACCCATCCCCTTCACCTCACTGCTCCAGCTGGACATCTGATCCCAGTGCATCCCACCGATGACCAGCCTCTACAACCTACCTACTGTCCTCCCTTCCTCATGCAATCTCTTCTCCTGGGAAGGTGACTTTTCTCTCATTCTTAGATACTACCTCCTCCTGGAAGCCCTCCCCAGCTTTCCAGGGTCAGAATCTTGCTCGTCTGGTCCCTCACCCTCTATTCACATCCCTTCCGGAGCCATAGCCACAGACTCTCAGGCCCTAAGGAACCTGAAAGGTCACCTTGGCCTCTGCTTCCAGCCTCAGCTTGCACACCTCCTGGGATGGCAAGCTCACCAGCCTTCTGCCCATCTTGGGCAGCCCCAACTGTTAGGAGGTCCTGCCCTTTCCTGTGGTTCAGCCCCAGGCCACAAAGAACCTGTTGATGAACCCTCCCTGGGCTGGTCCTGCCAGAGATGCAAAGGCAGTATCCACACACTTCCTGGGTTTTTCTTCTCAAGTTGACCTTCCCTCCTCTTCAGATCCTCTCTGGGGCCTTCAGGTGCAGCCCCTGTCCCAGACTTGTTCAGCTAAGCTTGTCTACAGTCCAGGGTTCAGGCTGAATCTGCTATTGACTGTGGTCTAAGCAGTGCCAAAGAGCTGACCCATCCCCTCCCTCTTTTTACATGGTCTACCTCTGTTAATGCAGCCAGAAATCAGTTTAGATGACCATGTAGCACTTCCTGCTGAGGAAAGCCTCAAGCCCTTCCCTACCACTGTCCACCTGGCTGGACTTCAGACTCCAGTGAAGGACCTTCTTCCTGTTTTACTTTGTTATTTCTTCTGATCCTTGCTCCAGTTTGTGCAAATCTGATGGCTCGTGACTCTGCTGCCCCATGTAACCCCTGTACATCTAGGCCAGAGCGCCATGACATCTTTCTAGAAACATCCTCCAGATGAACCAAGAGCCCTAATAAATTCTCACTGGACACTGAGTAAATAAATAGGAAGTAGGATGCCGGCTGCCCCCACCCAGACACACTCCTGACCAAGAAGTAACTAGGAACTCGGCTGGCAAAATCTCGTGTCCACCCTGAGGAGACCAAATCAGAATTTATGGGGGTGGGGCTGGTGATACTGTTTAAGGCCCCTCCCTGCCCTACCCCTGCACCCCCTCCCCCCAGGGCGCAAGAACCCTTGCCTGGTCTCCCTCCTCTGGGATGGGCTTTCAGTTTCAGCACCAGCCTGAGTAATCACGCATGAATGGAGACAGGTGGCAGGGAGGCCCTGCTGTGACCTCCTTCAGGAAGAGAAGATGCCACAGGTGGGCGGGAAGCCCTCAGCCTTCCTCTAGGATGGCCAGACAGCTGTGGTGGTCTCTCCTGGCAGTGGCTCCAGGATTCCAGGATATCTTCCCGGAAATAACAGTGTGATTCCTCCAAGAGACACGGAGGCCAGCAGCCTCCAGGCCTGTCTCTGGGGATGGATGGCAGCAGGCCAATCAGCAGAGTTGATTCATTCCTGTTGAACAGGAGTTGCTGTTGTCTGCCTCCAGGGCTATTTTTTTCTCCCTTATTTTTAATGACTAATCAAAGTTAGTATCACTAGAGCAGAGAGGCCCAGAACTGAGTCAGGGGTGTGTGCGAGGCCAAGCTGGGTTCAATGAAAGGGGGTTCCTCAGTATGATTCCTTCAGCCTCTCCCCATCCTGGGTCCTCCTCCTCCACCAGAGCCCTGCTCTCACAGGGTCTGCCCCTTAGCAGGTCCTAGAGCAGTTCGGGGAGGCAGCTTCAGGACGGGGAAAGAGGCTGGGTTCTGCCCCAGGTGCTGTGTGCCATTGGATAAACTCCTGGCCCTTTCTGAACCTCAGTTTTCTGATTTGCAAGATAGGAGGCTGGCCAAGCTAGTCCATGAAGGCTGTTCCAGCTGCACCCCTGATGACAAAGTGCCCAAATCCATTGTTTCTTCTGGGAAACCCCAGGGAGGTAATGGGAGGGAAGGAGGGAGACCCAACCTTGGGTCTACATTTATACCTATGGTTACATCCACTCTGCAAGGTGATCCTGCTGGCTCCACTGTGCAGATGAAATGGGTATTGAGTGATAAGGCATGAACCTGCCTGGTGTTGACCCAGGATCCCCAGTCTCTTCCCAGCCATGAGAAAGAAAAGGGGAAGAACGGGTGGGCAAAGTGGGGCAGTGGGCTTTCCCATCCAGGCCTGCTGCAGCTGCTCCAGGGAGCTAGGCCCTGCTTTAGAAGAGGTGTCAGAACTACCCAGCCTCTCTGCCTTTACTCGTGACAGCCCCTCCTTCTGGACCACCCGCCCTCCTCCCATTTAAATCTAGCTCTTCCTTCTGGGCCATCCCAAGTTCTCTTCCACCAGGAAGGCTTCTTCCAGGGTCCCACCAGGAAGGCTTCTTCCAGGGTCTAGCTGCTCCAACTCTCCCTCCTCTGACTCCTGCAGCAAGTCCTTTGGGTCTCACATGGCCCAGCATGTGAATAAACACTATTCTGGGCCCAGAGAAGGGTGGGTGACCTCCAAGAAATTCTCAGAAAGAAAACTACGAAGGCTCCGAACTGAGGCTAGGAGGCAGCTGCAGATCAGGTGGGGCTGCCTGGGGCCACCTTGCCACAAGTCTCCCTGGTTGTATGACTGGGCTACTCTTTGCCCTTCTTAGGCCTCGGGATTGCCCTTCTAATCTGAAGGCTGTTCAGAGCACTGAGGCCCCACTGTGTCTGCACACTGAGAATCAGCCCCATGAGAGGTGGGATGGAGAAGGCTGGAGGGCTGGGCAGAGCGCTGAGGAAACAAGCCAGCTCCTTCCCCAAGTGTGACTTTTATAAATAAGCTCCCTTTGCTTTCCTTCCTTCCAAATGTGGTGGTGTTGGGTGGAGAAGGAGGAGGCAGGTGGGAGGAAAGGAGGGTTGGGGGTGGTGCAAGCCACTGTCCCAAGCACCACCTCTGTTCAGCCAGCCAGTACTGGCCTTTTGGTCCATGGGGATTCTTGTGGTTCAAGGGCTCCCCCAGATAAGGAGTCAGACTCAAGAGACCTGTCACCACCCACCCCTCTTGCCCTGAGACATTGGGTTCTATCTCCACTTCATAGATGGGAACCCGAGGCCCAGAGGTAGCACACCAAACTGACCCTCCCCCACCCAGTGTGGGCTTCTGCCAGCTTACCCTCAAGGCTGCTAGAAACCCCAGTGGGCAGGGCCACCCAGCAACGAGCAGCCTCCAGGGCTCTAAATGTTTGAGGGGTGGGATCTGCAGAGGAAGCCTTAGTGGATTCACAGAGAAGTGACCATCTAAGGGACCACCCCGGCTAGTAAGTGTGTATGTGGGCGTGCAGGGGGTGAGGGTGCAGGGGGTGAGGGTCAGAGACACATAACAGAGCAAAATACCTGGGCTCAAGCACCCTACAACCTAAGCTCTCCTGGGGGTCCCCAGTCCAGCCAAGCCTGTGTCTGTCTTCAGGACTAGGCAAAGACCCTTTCTACCATCCCTCTACCATCTACCACGTAAACCACTTGTCCCTTGTGCCTCAGTTTCCCCTTTGGCAGAGAGGATGAAGGCTGATGAACGAGAGACCCTGCTGGATGTAGAGGACTGTGTTACCTCTGACCCCTTGGTTTCAGCTCTCATCTGCTCCACCAGGCACCCAAACATTAGCAAAAACATCACAAGGCCATTCATTGATGAGATAACATTCTTTCTGACTCAACGGAGCTCAGGAAACTTGAGGGCAACCAGAAGGGCTGGAGGAGGAAGTGCTTAGATATTATATATGACGTAAGGGCCATCTTCTTCCTTTGAAATCCCATGGAGTTTACCCACCGGGGCTGGGCATTCAGCCAGAAATGACACAGGTTTGACGGGGTGGGAGCTGGCAGCCTGCTCCAGGTTGCCTGGGAGACAAGCCTGGTATAATGGGGGAGACCTAGGCACAAACCTAGGGAGCCTTTGAGCATGGAGGTCAAGCCTTGGTATCAAAAACCCAAAGGACACTTGAAACTTTCCATATGAGGGGCCCTAGGTCTCTGACTCCAAGCTGGGCAGCAGGGGATGGGTTCTGGGGATCCACTGAGGTAGGGTCCCCCACCGGCTTGTGATCAATGTTGGGGGTGGAGAGGAGGCCTGCCCGTGGGGCTGTCAGCCAGGCGACCAGATGAGACTCAACCTTTTCTAGAGCCTTGATGGCTCCCTCCTCACACTTCACTGCCCCCCACAGGCCCCAGAATTTCCATTTGCCTAAAGTTCTGGTAAATGACAGAGGTCAGGGGAAGTGGGGCGCCTGAGGATGAGGAGCAGGGGCCAGGGGTCTCGGTCAGGGCTGGGAGAGGGTGGGCTCCTAGCGCATCCACCTACTCCCCACACCCCGCCCCAGGAGCCACACCCCGGGGGCCCCCAAAACACAGGTGCAAAAATAGGTTAGGTCGGAATGAGACCAGGGAACCCCGGAAGGTCTGGAAATGCCAGCCGGCGCTGCCCGGAAGCCAGGAAGGTGGACCCTTGGCGGGTCTGACCCTCCCGGGCCTGGGACAGCAGCAGATCCCGATTGCGGCCGGGTGGTGAGCCACAGGTGATGGAACCTACAGGTGATTTAAGGTGATGGGGGCGGCGGCGCGCCCCGCCAGACAGCACCGCGGAGGGGCCCGGCCCCACCCGATCGCCCGGTTTCCGCAGCGCGCCCCGCCGCGGGGCTCTGGGCAGGGGACCGCCCTGGCCCCTTCCCAACGCGGTCCTGCCCTCAGTCTACACCTGCGGTGAAGGGGGGGGCAGAGGGGTCAGTGATGAGGGGACAGCGTGGGGGCTGGGGCGGGGACGTGACCTGCTTCGAGGGCCGAGGGCGAGTCAGGGTTCGGTCCCGTCACCGATATCCGACAATACCCCTCCGACCCGCCAAAACAAAGGGTGCCGAAAGTTTATTCGCCACCCCGGGTTCCAGCCGCCAGCCCGGGAGCCAACGGGGCCGAGCTCACGCGAGTCCGTGACCCCGAGTGGGTCCGAGGGGCGGGACCCAGAGGAGGTCGGGGTCCCGGGCTCCGCACCGCTTCCTCCCGCCCGGCCGGGGCCGCAGGGGCTGCCGCTGGAGGGGCCGCCGGGGCTGCGCGGGGAGCGGCCAGCGCCTGGGCGCAGGCGGCGTGCGGTGGCGTGCGGGGGACCGGACTCACCGTGCGGAGCTCCTGGGTTCGGTCCTTCATGCTCCCGGGAGTGGCAGCGGCGCCGGCAGCAGCCGAATGAGCCCCGCATGCGCGGCGGCCGCCCCGCGGCTGCGCAGAGCCCGCCCAGCCCCGCCCCGGCCCCCGGGACTCTGGACCAGCCCCCAGCCCAGTCCTGCCCAGTGCCGACCCGGCTCGCTGGCCCCGCTCAGCGCTGGGGTATCGAAAGCCAGGAACCTCGTCCTCCTGAGCTCACAGCACTGTGTGATCCCTGCTTGGGATCGGACTCCGGAGCTCCTGCTCCAACCCTCCCTCGACCCAACTGCTTAGCATCTCTTTCTGGTCCCTCGAGGAATTGCTGGAGATCATACCCCTCCCCTCGAACCCCCTCTCCCCCTCACTCTCCTTGATTTTACTGCCTTGGCACCTGTAGCGCTTCCTTCCAAAAATCTCCTCCAGCCAAAAAACCTCCTGCAGAGTGAATTCCAGCGTCTGAGCCCTACCCTTCCCACTTTCCGCCAACATCCTATCCAGGATCAGGCTGAGCCCCCTCTTTCCCCAGGATTTCTCAGTTCATGGGTTTAATGCTGGGTGACCATCCCTTTTGCTTTAGTTTCCACTAAAGCACTCCTAGAGGGATGTAGGGCGTTTCCAGACCTTCTATCTTTGGGGAAGGGAGATCTAAATTATAGCCCACTCTCTTTCCCCTTTCCCTGCACTCCCAGCCCCAGGCCTGAGAACCTATTTCCTATTTAGAAGCTGGGGCAGCTAAACCTGGGGTCCAGCTCCCTCTCCCACTAGCTCTGTTACTTGGGAAGATAGATCTTAATGGGAAGATCTTCCCAGTAACTTAGAGGGATGGGGGAGGGGTGGAGGATAGTCAGTAGCAGATGCTCCTTTTCTGGTCCCTGCCAGTATCTTGTTGAGACAGTAGACACACACCCCTGCCCCAGCTGTCCCCTCTGTGCCCTGGCCCAGACCCTCTTGACCTCAAGCCAAGCACCCCGCCTTCCTATCCCAGGGCTGCCAAGGTGCTCTGGAGCTGGGCCAGCTCCCTGTTGGCTAGTGTGTCTGGGCCTGGCAGTTCTCCCAGACTGGGGGCACAGGTTAGCTGGCTGGCAGACAGGCTGGAGACACTGTTCCAGCTGTCCCTCCTTCCCTGGAAATCTGGCCCAAGGCTACTACAGATGTGGCTTGGCATGAGAGACAGCTACACGTCTTCCAGTTGTCCAGACCTCAACCTGGAGTGTCCAGCAGAGCAAGCACTGGTGGTGCCCCATTTAACAGAGGACTCACCTATGAGAAGGACTTTCCCAGGGTTGCAGGGAACAATTGGCAGGGAAGGTACTGCATGACTCTTGGTCCAGGGTGCTTTCCTGTGTGCAGGGTAATCAGTGGGGCAGGTCATAGGTGCACCCCCAGAGCCCAGTGTCTAGCTCTGTGCAAGAGGGCAGGAAGGGGAGGCACAGCTCAGGCCCTCAGAGAGCCCCAGTGTCACACCAAAGCATCACTCATTGAGATACATACTAAATGGTAGCATTAAAAATGAATAAAGAATGAATGTATGCCCTTTACCTTGAGCTTTGCCTTTCTGGTACCAGGTCTTACCCTCATTCATTCATTCATCAAACATTACCTGGAAAAACATGCTCTGGGGCCACTGTTTGTACCTAAGGTGCTCCTAGTGTAGTGGAAAGACAGACATGGTTTCAATGTGAGGGATCCAGGGTGGCTTCCCAGAAGCAGTGACTTTGGGGCTGGATGTTGGGGGAGTGGGGCTGCAGCAGGGAGAGGTACAGGCATTCAGGACAGAGGAGCCTTCCCAGAGCCACTTTCAGGACAGAGGAGCCTTCCCAGAGCCACTGGGGTGGAAGTGGGGAGCTTTTGGAGAACCTCAGAGCCTGTTTTGGCACTCCAGTATGAGGGTGGGTAGGAGATGAGGCCAGTGAGAGAGGCCTAGAATGTTAAGCTTTATTGTATAGGCAAGGGGGAGGAAATCAAGGGTCGGACTTTCATTCCTTCAATCAAAAAATATTGAGCATCTACTATATGCTGAATTGTTCTAGATGCTGGGGATGGGTCAGGAAAAAAGATAGACAAAAGTCTTTGGAGTCTCATGGAGTCCACATTCTGCTAGAGGAAAGAGATGATAAACAAATAACATACCTAATAGTAATAATATGCTATGGAGAAGATAAAGTAGGAAAGTACAGGTAGAGTGTGCTGGGTTTGAGGCAGGTCTCCAATTTTCAATTAGATGGTCAAGGAGAGTGTTGCTGAGAAGGTGGCATTTGAGTAAATATTTGAGGGAGGTGAGGGAGTGAGCCATGTAGGTCTCTGTGGGAAGAGCATTCTGGACAGAGAGGACATCAGGTGCATGACCACCAGCAGGGGGCATGCCTCCTAGCACATTGGAGAAACAGCAAAGAGACAAGATAATCTGGAGCATGGTGGGTGAGGAAGAACTCAGAGGGGGTGAAGTCAGCGAAGCTGAGGGAGAGAACTTGTAAGTGACTGTCTTTGGCTTTTACTCTGAGTGGGATGGGAACCACAGGAAGGTTCTGAGCAGAGGAGGGTCATGATCCATCTTGCGCTTTAGCAGGATTGCTTTGATTGCTGGGTGGAGAATACAGATCTTCCTCAATTTACCATCGGGGTTACATCCCAACAAACCCATCATAAGTTGAGAATATGGTTAAGTTGAAAATGCGTTTAACCTAACCTACTAGTCATCATAGCTTAGCCTAGACTATCTTAAATATGCTCAGAACACTTACATTAGCCTACAGACAGGCAAAATTATCTAACAATCTATTGTATAATAGTGTTGAATATCTCATGTAATCTATTGAATAACTATACTGAGAATGAAAAACAGAATGGTAAGTATATCGGTTGTTTGCCCTTGTTATTGTATAGCAGATATGGATAGCAGAAAGCTGCAGTTCAGTACTGCTCCACAGCATCTCAAGAAAGGATCCTACCACATATCCCCAGCCCAGGAAAAAAAATCAAAATTTAAAATTCGATGTTTGGTTTCTACTGAACGTGTATTGCTTTTGTACCTTTGTAAAGGCAAAAAATTATTAAGTTGAACCATTGTAAGCTGGAATGTCTGTAGACTGAAGGGTACATGGGAGGAAGCAGGGATGTTATTTACAAAGTGATGGCAGTAATGCAGGTAACAGCAACAAAGGTGATGGCTGTGGTGGTGGTAAGAAGTCATACTCTGGATACATTTTAAAGGTAGAGCCAACTGAGAGAAAGAGAGGAACCCAGGAAGACTGGAATCAAGGTTTTTGACCCAAACACCTGGTAATAGGGTGTCTTTTGCAATGGTGAGGAAAGAACTGGAGAAAGAACAGGTGGGGGCAGGGATCAATCAGGATTTGGGGTTGGGACCTACTAAATTTGAATTGTTCATTAGACATCCCAATGGGGAGGGCAAGTAGGCCATTGCTCGTTATGAGTCTGGAATTCATCAGAGAGGCCCAAGCTGGAAGCGGCAACACAGATGGTTTCTAAATCAAAGGAGGAGCGTGTAGCAGCATGATTGACAGCTGGAAGGCTGCTGTGGTGTCCAGTAGAGAGACTGAACAGAAGCGTGACCCTGGCTGGAGAGGAGGGTCAAACACATTCAAGAGATTTATTTAATATTACTATTCTTTATTCCAATTACAATAAGAATGTTGTAAAACATTAAAACAATGACAGATATGAACCAGAAGCAACAGGCCCTGGTGACTAATAATGAGCAGATAAAAGCAGAGCTGGGGTTCGGAGGAGGCATCTGGGGGCAGGGGAGGAGTTCAGGTCAGGACAGGGAGCATTAAAGGTGCCAGCCCTGCCCTCCAGGGGAGCCATGCAGATAGTCAATGAGGGGTTAATGTGCACACCCGCTGGAGACTTCAGAGGCAGGAGTTGCCTGTCTTGGGGTGGAGATGGAAGTTGTGGGCCACAGTCCAGGAGTGTGTACATCCGTGCATGGGTCAAAGGAAGGAGCAAGAGCTGAAGATGGAGCTGGAATGCTCTGTGATGGGTGAGGGGTGGGCAGAGATGGAGCCAGAAGCATGGCGGGGGCTAAAAGAGAAACTGCTGCACATGATGCCTTTGGTTCCTAGAGCAGCCGACTCCCTGGGATCAGAAGCCAGTTCAGAGAGGCAGAGCCTTTGAATTGGGGCTTAAAGGATGAGTAAGAAGTAGCCAGGTGGAGAATGGGGGAAAGGTGTTCACGGCCAAGAATGTGAACAACCATGATAGGGAATGTGAGAGCTTAGGGCTTATTCCCAATGAGAACCAGGCAGCCCCATAACATATGTGGTTCCCACCCCATCTTTAGTGTGGATAATGGATGGATATTCAGTTCAGGCCAATGCCGTGTAAAGGCCTGTCCCCACTCTAGACAATGATGCATCTGCAGCCCCATATTGGCATCCACCCCCCCACCCACTTTTTCATGGTGGAGAGGTTTCCCTATTGCCCTGGAGAAGGGAATCCTAATAGCCCAAAATAGTTTTTCATTTTCTTTTGATCTTGGCCCTGCCTCACCCTTTGGAGCCACCTTCCTTGCCCACTGTGAGCAGCCATAATGCCCACACCTTGGCACATGCCTTAGTTCTCAGGCCTGAAGACCTCTCCTCTGTTTCCTTCCTCTCCACAATACACCTGGCCAATGACTTGTAGTCCTTCCCTTCTAGACATCACCTCCTCCAAGATCCACCTGTCCCTGACTGCCCAAGAATAAGTGTTGGGTTCCTTCTGTCTGGTCCCACAAAGATCTGTACTTATCCCCATGATAATAGCACTTACAGTCCTGTGTTACATGTCTGTCCCCTCATTAGATGGGGACATATAAAGGGAAAGAACTGGGGCATGTTCTTGTTCATTCCCCAAGGCTGGCACAGAAAGTATGTTTGTGCAGTGAGTGGTACACACTTGCATGCCTGAATGAGTAGTGTTCCTATAAGGGAGGACTGAGAGAAAGGCTGGGCATTTGGGAGCTCCCAAGCCCCTGGGTACAGAGTGTGGTTCCACCCCACGGGCTGGGTGGGGGTGGGGGTGGATCACTTGCCCACTGGATTCCATTATTGGGAACTGCTGCCACCTGCTGGGCAAGGCCGGTGTTGCCTCACCGAGGCTGTAGCTGCTGAGCACCTGTGTCCAGGTTGAATGGTAACAGGCACTGTGCATCCTTCAGAAGCCCTTGAGCCGGTGGGAGAGACACCTTGACAGTGACAAGACAATGGTAGGGAAGTACAGGGACTATAAGGGTCTGGAGGAGGAAGAGGTCAGCAAGGGGCACTCAATGATCAAATCTGGGACAATTTGAACATCAGAATAAATCATGGGGACGAGTTATAATCTATTGAATAAAATAGGAAACTACACCTATCTGATATAAATAAATAGATGACTATATGGGGATGAAGAGAAAGTTATTCTTTAGAGCACCAAATAAAAAGTGTAGAAGAGATGACGAAATTAGAAACTCCCCATTTGTGAACTGTTGTAGTAATAATTTGGCCAAGAAACATCAATGGATACTGAGCCCTATGGGTGAAAGTGGGATGAAAAGCATGTTTCATAGTCCCAAAGTACTTCCCTTCTGCAATACTTACTAATCATGATTAAGTGATCAACATTAATACCATCAGTCATGGTTCCAAACGATATCAGATATGAGAACACAGCATCATTTCTGCGATAGTTTTTTGCCCAAAATATGTAACAGTGGTCTCATTATGAGCAAGGACTGGGCAAACCCAAACTGAAGAACAATCTACAAAATAAATTGGCTGTGAGCCTCAAAAATGTCACGGTCATGGAATTCAAAGAAAGACTGCCAACTGTTCTAGGCTAAGGGAAACCAGAGAGATGTGACAACTGGGTACAATGTTTGATACCACATTAAATTGTTTTACTCTAATAAAAGGATATATATATAATTTTGGACACTGAAGAGCAGTTTGGAATTGTTTCCAAATAAAAAGCTGAAATAAAATAAACACCTATCAAAGAGTGTTAGCTTAGCAGACATAATGTACAGGGGGGCACGGGGAGGGCTGTACAACACAGAGAAGACAAGTAGTGATTCTATAGCATCTTACTACACTGATGGACAATGACTGTAATGGGGTATGTGGTGGGGACTTGATGATGGGGAGAGTCTAGTAACCATAATGTTGCTCATGTAATTGTAATTAATGATACCAAAATAAATAAATTAATAAATGAATATTAAATAGTGAAAAAAAAGGGGGGGTGTTTAGCTCTCCTCTTGGCTGTTGCCTGCTGCCTGCAGGATTCATTTTGGACAAGCCCCTGCAGAACCCTCTGGGACTGAGGAGGTGTGAGGGGCCTCTTTTGTGCTCCCACTGTCCCAGACTCCGTTTTCTGATTACATCTATGCTTCATTCAGGCTAGCCTTGGAATTCCCTGAGAGCAGGGGTTCTGTCTAGATCATGGCAGAGCAGCCTCTCAAAACACACTGAACAAATCTCAGTGAAAGGTGGGGTGCAGTTCGATCCTACTTCATGTGGGGTTCAAACAAACTGTTAGTCTGGCTGTTGCAGACATACCTGGGTGAGGGACCCATGCAGAACCAGGAGTCATGTCTGCAGGGAGTTTCCTGGGGGGAACTGGAGAAGCACATACTGTTCAGGGCTGATCTGAGGACCTGATCCCCAAGACATAACCTTACCAAAGAGGCCTCTCAATGGGGAAAATGCTTTTACACCTTTGATGTCACTGGTATGCTCAGTGGTCACATTGACAGCGACATGGGATACCGAGCCACATCCCCCCAGCTGAGCACAGCAGACCCAGCTATGCTCAAGGATCAGGATGTGGGGGAATTTGTTGGAATGATGTGCAGTATGCTAGTAAGGATGGACATTCAATATGTCAGGAGGGATTTGCCAGAAATGGTTACTTTTTTCCTTCTCTTTCCTGCTGGGCTAAGGTTACAGTTGTGTGGATGATGCCATTCAAGATGCCAAGATGCTAACACTTCAGGATGGAGGGCTAGGGCACACGACGTCTCAGCATTCGAACAGTGCTGGCTCTGTCCTTTCTTTTTCACCTCTTGATGTGAGTACAGCGCCCCCTTGGGGTGAGGGACCTGTGTGACTGGGCAGGAAAGGGCTAGGGAAGCTCTGGGCCTGGCAGGAGGGTTCCAGATCCAGGAGGGGAGGCAGGGGCATGGCTGGCTGGTAGGGGGTGGGGCTTGACAGGGAGTGCCTTGCCCGGAAGGGAGAGCAAAGGGCCATGTCCTCTGCCTGCTCCACCCTGCTGACAAGAGTCCAGGTCACCAGGCCACCCTCTCTGTCTGGGGCCCTGGAGGGGTAAGTGCCCTTCTGAACCTACCTTGTCTTTTTCTGGAGCGGGTGATCGTGTGAGAACTCCTTTTCCTCTTTGGCCAGGAGCAGGGTCGTGGGGGGTGGGGGCCGGGGATGTCCAAACACTCTGCCACCCTCTGTTTATCCTTAGGCCAGACAGAAGCCACACCTGCCACCCTCTCAACACAGCACAGTCCTCCTGTGCTCCTCAGAGTTCCACGAGACTGGGGCAGTGAGGGGCAGGTCCAGACAGTCTCAGATCCTTCCCCTCCTGATATCAGCATCAAGACTAAAGCCAGTGGAAGAACCCTGAGTGGGGCACCTCATCCAGGCAAGCCCCAGATCACGGCTTCCACCTGTCACCCTGCAAGGAGCCCAGAATCCCCAGCAGCTGGAGCACTGGGGGACACCCAGACAGAGCTGTCGCTGGACCAAGCCCTCCAGGAGCGGGATGAAGCCATTGCCAAGTGAGAGGCACCTGCTTGTGATGGTGTAGATGGCAGCGGGTGGCTCACCCTCAGGGCTCTGTCCTGCTAGAGGAGGGGAGGGGCAAGTCAGGTATTTCTGGAAGGAAAGCCACAAAACACCTACCTTGTCACAAGGCAGCAGCTGGCGCCAAACACGCCCACCTCCAGGGCCCAGAACCAGACCTGCAGGGCTGGAGCCTCAGGCTGCTCTCTCTGCCACCTGCAGGAAGCAGGCAGTGGAGGCTGAGCTGGACACATGCAAGGCCAAGTTGCGAGCTGTGGAAGCCCAGCTGCTGGAGGTCCTGGAGGAGAAACTGAGGCTGAGGCAGGAGGTGGAGACCTGGGAGGTAGGGTGGGAATGCTGGCCAGGTCTGGGAGGCATGGGAAGAAGGGTACAGGATGGGCCCTGAACCTGCTCTCCTGCCCTCAGGAGGACATGCAGCAGCTGGTGAGGCAGCGGGTCGAGAATCAGCTGCAGAGAGAGTCCAGAGGTGCTCTGGGAGCCCCTGTGGAGCCTGGAACTGCCAGGACCCCCTGGGTCCGATTCCCCCTGGGTCGGTGGGGACGTTGGCGGTGAGAGAGCTCAGTCCAGAACCTTGGAAGCAGTGTCTTTATTCATTAAAGCTTGAGGTCTGACCACTGCACCCTTGTTGTTAGCCTCTTAGTGCTTGCCTAGGTCCTTCTGTGCAGAAAGGTGGAGTAGTCTGCAGGGCCTTGAAACCTGGGATCTCATGTCCCATCTTGCCAGCAACTCTTAGGCCAGAAAGTCTCGGATGGCAGTCACGAAGTCCTGTGGAGAGTCACTGTGGATCCAGTGGCCAGCGTTGGGCATGGTCTGCATCTGGGCCCGAGGGAAGAGCCGCCTAATCTCAGGGTGGTGGCTGGGACTGTCCACCGGAGGCAAGGCCACCAAAGGGGTGAAAGTAGGAAGATGCAGAGAAAAAGAGATGTGGAGGCAGAGCAGGGAGAGATGGAAAACCACATGAACCCGCAGGCCCAGCAGTGTTTCTGGGATCTCAGGTGTTCTCTGCCCACGTCCAAACCCTCCCCAAGGCAGGCTCCCCAAGCTGGGGGCTGGGTAAGGCATGCTTCTCCCACCACCAGCCTGTCTTACGGCACATATTGAGAGTTTCCACCCAGGAGGAAAAGGGTAGGCCCAAGGTAGGATTCTTGTCGTGGTGGGAAGGCCAAGATCTTCTCCACATGCTGGGCCAAGGCATCCAAGTTTACTCTCCACATGAAATGCCCATCTACCTCCACCAGATTGGTGAGCAGGAACTGCCGCACGGCCATGTCCTGTGTGGGGTGTTCCCTTGTAAGGCCAGGGGCTGCCACTCTTCCCTTGACAGATCGCAACCCTCACAGCCATTTAGGGGCTTGGGTGCATTACCTGGATAACAGGGCCGAGCTGCTTATCAGCCAGTTTTCTGGCACAGGAACGGGACACCTCATCAGGGATGTCTATGGCCCTCATGGCTGCAATGTAACTTGGGAAGTCTGAGCTGGATGTGGTCTCTACTGGGCTGATGTCCACGGCAATCAGCTGCTCCACCAGTTCTGGCTGTGGGAGAGAACCAGACTTAGGACCAGCCTTATGGCAGACAGTGTGTCTCAGGCATAGTTCCCAGATCCTGAACTTGGCCATCCAAGGCTCATTTGAGTCCCAAGTTGCCTGCTGGAAACTCAGGGTCTACACTGGATTGGAGGAAGCCTGGATAGGGATGGCTCACCCTCTGTAGTGCCAGCAGCATGGCTGTCTTGCCTCCCATGCTGTGGCCAATGAGGACACAGGGCACCAAGTCCAGCTTAGGCAGGAGGTCCTGTAGGTCCTGGCTCATGGCCTCATAGCTCATGTCTGGGCTGTGGGGACTGTCACCATGGTTCCGAGCATCCACTGTCAGCACCTGGGGTGTAGGGTGAAAGAGAGGCAGCGTTGGCATCCACATTTGGGGCAAACCTGCAGGTTGAGGGATGTGGAAAGCCTGGGAGAGATCTTGAAGTGGAAAAAGGGCCCAGATGGTGAGAAGGCCCAGTTCTTAGACTGAGGAGGACCAGAAGAACCTGGGGCCATTCTGCCAGAGAAGAGAAGGCTAAGGAATATAACCCCGTCTCTGAAGGTTTGGCTCATCAGGGTGGCCATCCCAGAGAAGGCAGATGCCAAGAATTTCCAAGTTGGGCTGCTGTAAGAGGTGGTAATCTCCCTGTCATCCCTAGTGAACAAGCAGTAACTGGTCCCCTTAGTGGGGAGGGTATTGATGCTTAGACTTTGGATAGCAGAGCCTAGCTCAGTGAGCACACTGATGGAAATATAGAACACGAATGAACGACTGGCTGGATGCAAGCATGAATTAATGGGGTCCACCTAGGGCCTGGGTCTGCCCTGCGACTTCCATCCTCAGAAGATCAACCTCTCATTTCATTTCTGATGAGACATCTGCCGCTCCTCAGCCAGGGCCCAGCTGCGAGGGCAGAGAAGTGGCCCCGCCTCCCGCGGGGGACCCGCCTCTCCCGGAAGCGCACCTTCCGGCCTGTCTGCTGGGCTAGGGCCTTGGCGACAAAGTTGAAGTTGGTTTTGCAGCCGAAGAGCCCGTGCAGAAAGACGAGGGCCGGGCGGGCCGCCTCCCCGTCCAGAAGCTTGTAGGAGAGCGGAACCGACCTGGAGGGAGGAGCAAGGGTGGGGGAAGGGTGCGAGTCGGCTGGGGAAGGGGGTTTAAGGGAGCAGCCTGGGAGGGGGCGGGCCCAAGGAGGAGGCAGGACCGTCGAGGGCCGGACCGGAGGGGGAGGGGCGAAGGACGGCCGCCCACCAGACGCCCTTGACTGACCTCGGCTTGGCGCCGCCTCGGCCGCTGCTGCTGAGTGTGATGGGCACTTTGAAGAAGCTGAGGCCGGAGAGACCAAGCCCCCTCTGGGAGAAACTACAGGAGTGGACCCAACGGAGCATGTCGGGGAGCTGCTACACGACGCGCACCGCGTCCGGTCCTCCTCGCCCCTTCTCCCGCCCCCCGCCTTCAATCAGGGCTCCGCCCAGTTCTGGCTGGAGTCCCGCCCTCCCGGCCCCTTTCGCTGAATTCCCGTTTATACTTACGTTCCCTTACGTAATCCCAGAGAACATACCGCCCCTCCAGCTCCGCCCCTTGCGCGGAACGTAAACCCCGAGGCCACCGCGCCGATAGGCGGGAGACCCCGTCTCTGGCCACGCCTTGGGCGGAACCAGGTGCCATGGTCCCCGCCCCCTAGAAGCTCCGCCCATCCCCTCCCCGCGCAGAATCTTCTCGAGGAGTCAGTGTCCTGCGGTCTGGGAGTTCTGTCTCCGCTGCTCTCGGGACATGCTGGGTTTGGGGCTCGAGCACCGGGAGGCTGAGGGCCAGGTCCTTTGCAAGCCGAGGAGACCCTGCGGTAGGGCTGCGCTCGACCCCGCTCGTTGCCGGCTCCCTTGGGCGAATGCCATACTTTATTTGCCGCGGGCGGGCGCGGGTGAGAGGCACCAGGAGTGGCTGCTGTCGCTATGGTGCCAGGTTGAAGGCGCCGTGCTGCAAAGCCGGGAGATCAGGCAGGCTGTACTGAGCATCTATTACCCGTCCTAAAGTCATCTACTCTAAATAAGTTAGGAAGGACTCTAGAGGTCGTCTCTAACCACCCTCCATTTTCGCTATTTACAGATGGGGAAACTGAGGCAAATGACTTGTACAAGAGGCAGAATCGGAACCTCAGTCTGGTCTGCCATTCCTGATGAGAGTCAAGGTGGGAGACCAGGTGTTTGTACTGGAGGGAGCATTCAGTTGAAATGGTTCACATATGCTCACACAGCAACACTCCCCGCCCCAATTATTTACCAACAGAGAAATAAACAATCGTTTTCCCATGCCCAGAACTCAGCACGTTCTGCGGAGAAATCACCTCCTTTTGGAAACCTGACCGGCTGCCATCCTCCCAGTCTAGGATGGTGTCGGCAGTGATGGCATTATCTCAGGTCTCAGCTAGCTTCCACTGCAGTCCAGCTCTCCACCATTGCAGGAGTAGCTGTTCTTTCTGTAGCATTCTGCTCAGAATCCTGTCCCCATCCCTAATGTTGAGCTGAAACCTCACAATATCCCAAGTTTCCCCCAGTCTGATACTACCTTCCTTTCCACCCACACTTCCCTCTTTTAATCCTCAACCATCCACCCCAAGAATTACACTGCAGGCCTCCCTTTAGGTCTTTACCCCAACATCTTTCCCTGCTGGGATGCTGTGGCTGCCTTCTAGATAGCCAGTTGCCTAAGTCCTATTCCTTTTTTAAGGTCCAGGATAACTGCCCCCCTCCTCCCCAAAAGCCTTCCCTGATTTCCCCAGTTGAGAGGAATCTCTTCCATTCCATGCTCTCAAAGCATTTGTGAGAGCCTGCAGTACAGTATGATAGACTGGGCTTTCTCTATGTCCTCCCTAGGCCGGGGGCTCTTGGAGGACCAGAGTTAATGTTTTATTCATCTGGTGCGAAGTGCAATAGTAATTTTACTGAGTGATCATGGAGTGATTTCAGGGCACTAGCTGAGGCTTATAGATGAAGGTTCATTTGGTGGCTGGCTCATTTCCCCCTCCAGGAGATGACAACTGGGATAGCCAGGGTTATAACACCCTCTCCCCAACCTCTTTAGGGTAGGTCTGGTGGAGTTAGGATTGTGGAAAGCATCCTAACTCTAAGGCCTTTTATGATCTAAGTTCATTTAGTAATGCCTTGCCTTATAAAATGGCCCCCATCTTGAATCTTCCTGGCAGGTGTTTTGTTCTAATCTGAAGAGGGCTTTGAGGTCGCTGGGGAATCTAAACACACCAGGTGGTGTGATCATTTGTTGCCAGCAGTTATTTGGGGAGTGGTGAATTCATCTGAGCCCTGGATGGGGCCTGGTCCAAGGCCTGGAGAGGTGGGTCCTTGGAGGAGGCCATCAGGCAGAATTTTTTTTGGAATTGGTGAATAGAGGGGAAGGGGATTGACTAGTGTTGGCAATCCATAGTGTTAGTATTTCAAACCGCCCCTACTCCCATCCCAAACTGCTATCTAGCCCGGTAACCTGAGCCTGGTCCACGAGCCTTGACTTTGCTAGGATCCAGAGCCTTGAGTCTAGGGGCAGACGCAGTCTTGAGACATTCCTGAGTCCTGGGCCCCAACTGGGTCACGTGGCTGGTTACGGCCAGGCAACAAGCAAAAAAACCAGTCGACTTGAGGGGGTGTCAAGTCCTGGAGGGGCGGCCTTCTAGAGCCTCTGATATGCTGGGGTGATGTAGGGCAGAAACGGGGTGCGGAAGCCGGCGCTATCTCCGCGGGGAGGTCAACACTCGCCTCCGTGTTTCCCAGCAGTCCGGACCTCCCGGGGAAGTGGAAGGGTGTTTAGAGCTTCATTTTACTCCTGAGAGAATAAACAGCCGCGGGAGGTGAAGTAGCTCGGCTCCAAACCGCTCAGCCGTGCGTGACCCAGCCCGAATTCCTTCCCGGGCTCTGTGACTCCTCCTGCTGAGCTCTGAGTATTTCGTCATCACCCTGCTGGCTGGGCACTGAGGGTCCGAGGGGTGTGGCCTCCTGCGGCAGGAACGCTGCGCCCTGGTGGCGGCGGCATTGAATGGGTTAAGGTGGCGAGGCGGCAGGTGTCCCGTCACCACACCTGGCTCAGTATCGGTCACGTGGCCAGGGTTTCACCTGCCCCACTGAGCAGGGACAATTACGCCGCTGTTCCGCTGTTGGTCGCCATGGTGACAGGAGTGCGCCTGGGGAGGTCAGCAGGGCAAATTCCTGCCGACCGGCCGGGTGGGGCAGGGGAATATGTTGTGCTGGGGCAGCCTAGGGCTTCCCGAAGACCCCTCGAAGTTTTCCCAGGGGGCCCCTAGGTGACTTCCCACCCAGGCTCCTCCCCGTCCCTGTCCCTCCCCTCTCCAAACCTAGCTTCTGTCTTCTCAGATCCTGAACCTGGGTCTATTCATCCGCCAGGACTTTCATATACATTATCTTGTTTAATCCCGGCAGCAGCCTTTCCCACGTGGGAATGATAAGCTTCTGGGCCCCCACCAGAGGCGGTGGGCTGTTTGAGAACATTCCCTTCTTCCTTCAAAAACCAAACAGATACCTTTGCACACAGTCCTGAACAAAACAACAAACTGCTAACCAGGCAACCGCAGATTGTGTATTTATTTTCTTCAGAGCCTACTGGGAAGGCCCCTGGGGCCCCCAGTGGAAGGTGGGAATGCACGGTCATCGATCATCTCATAGTTCTAGTGTTAGGAACACCTCTAGTGTCAGGACCTCTGCCACCCCAGGTCTGCCCACGTCTCCCTTCCAGGCTTCCCACCCAACCCACTAATCCTGCAGCCCCTATTTCATCCACTCACTCCTCTGTTTCAGAAACTCCCACAGCCCTGCTAATAGCAATGCTTGTCAACTTACTACCTCCAGACCTGTGCACCCTGTGTCCCGCTTATAGTCTTATCTTCAAGCACAGATTCTTAAAGTTGGCGGGGTGGGTGGTGAGGGCGGGGACGATTAATGAGGAGTGGAGGCGATGGAGAGGAGTGGAGGTGGTGGAGGGGGTTCTGTGAATTTTGAAACCCGGCAACCTTCACTTCTCTGGAGGAACACTAGCCTGCGGGATCCATATGGCTCCCTCTGCCTGCATTTGGGAGCCTTTATTTATGGAGCACCTACTATGTTCCTAGCACTGGAGATGCGAGGGTGAACCCAGATCCACTCATAGGCCTGACAGTCTGGTGTGGAAGATACTAACTGATGTGTAATTATTATACCCAGAAAATATGCAAAGGAAAGGGAAAGCGTAAAACTGAGGGATCTGGTCCTGTGGTCAAGTCAGCGGCTCTGCAGAAGAGATGCTTGAATGGAGATCTGAGAAATGAGTAGGAGTCGGTCAGATGAAGGGGGTGCAGTGGAGAAGGCTGTTTCCCAAAGCGGGAATGCCGAGGGCAGTGGTGAAGTCATCCCATCTCCCAAGACAGAATCTTAGGAGTCATTCCTGATGCCCCCTTCTTCCTACCTCCCTAACCCAGCCCAATCCCTCACCTAGTTCTATTGATTTATCTCTCTCAAATAGCTCTGATATCCATTCACTCCTCTCCATCTCCGCGGCCCCATTTCTCCCCAACATTGCCACCTCCTCACCGGGCTTGGCCATTTTGGCTCCTCCAGTCATTTCTCTACGTGATCCTTTCTATGTATTTCTATGTTAATCTAGTTTGTTCCTTCCTATGTTTTCCTGTTTTTCTGGGCTCTGGATTTTGTGCTTATTGCCCTTGGAGATGCATGTGACAGACCTAAGAGTAGAAAATCTGGTTTCTGTGTTTTAAAAGCTGAAGCCCTGAGGGGAAGGGAATGCCTCAGCAGATGCAAGCATCATGGCCAAGGATGGGAGGGGTTTGCCACCTGCTTCTTGGCAGGATCCCCAGAAGGAACGGCTTATGGGTTTACTGTTTTTCACCATAGGCAGCTTGCAAAATACTCCCTGGTGCCGAAGCAGCACACACAGTGTAAGCCACAGGTTAGGATGGAAGGAATCATAGAGAAGGATGAGCTATCTCAGCAAGGGTCACCGTTGCCTGAAGGCTGCGTGCTGTCCAGCTTCTCCCTACCCCCAGCCTCCTCCTCCACAGCTCAGCAAATTTGGTGCTGCTGAATATTCTGGAATTGTGTCTCAACCTCGGGAGGACTGAACTTCAATTCGTTTCCAATTGCCTCAGCAGGATGCAGCATCAAGGAAATAATGTCTCACATCTAAGTTTGTGAACTGACTTTCATAGTTGCCACAGCGCCACACACATTTGTCCACAACTGACTTTCTTTTTAAATCAACAATAATTCATTTAACAAATATTTACTGAGCATCTGCTAATGCCAAGTATGAATTTTAGAGCTAGGGATATGGCAATGACACGGCCCTGTTCTGCCAGGAACACAAAAAATCAAAACCAAAAAAAAAAGCCCCTGGCTTTTAAAATCTCCAGTGGGGATACAGGCCATCAACAAAAATCAAAGAAATAAATATGTAAGTACAAATTGTGGTAAGTTCAGTGATCAGGGTACTGTGCTTGATGATAATTGGGGTGGGAGATATTAAATAAGGAAAGACCTCAGGTAAGGTAATATCTGAAGGATAAGAAGGAAGCAGTCATATTGAGGTAGAGCAGGGACATGGGACAAGCATCATGATAAATTTTTCCTGCCTATCATGAACAATGCCAAAATATTAACAGTATAGTAAGAACAGGAGGGACTCCATCTAAAGGCCAAGATTCCATTTCAAAAACCAGAGAGTCAGGAGGTAAGATTCCTAACATACTTTATGGTATTTAGCCAACAACTGACCCTGTCTTTCAGGCAGGGCAAGCAATCCTAAATGGTATGTCTCCACTTCTTGAGGGTAACCACTCTGTTGGAGAACCAAAGGATCAATAAATTCCTGTGTTAAGTTAATCTTACAGAATATCTAAAGGACTGACTATGAATGATGACATAATGTCTCTCACTAGAGATGGACATCATGAAACCACATGTCAAGCCCATGTACCCTTGGCCCTTTGCCTCATCTTGAAATACTCAAAAGACAGGAATCCTAAGCCTTTAAGTGCACCCCCTCTGAGGTTACTGCACTCCCCTTTCTTTGAGTGTACTTTGCCTTAAACAAAAACTTCTTGCTGCTCAACTTACTGCATTTTGTCTCCATGCTGTTCCAAGTCTGTCAGGAGGTTAATAAGAGACCTCTTTCCTGGTGGTAGGCGTCTTTGTTACTTTGCTATTTCATTCAATTTTATAGACTTAAGGCCTTCACTCTTTCTGTTCTACTTGAGACAAGGAGGAAAGGGCTACTGAGATCTGATTTGGGCTTGCAAATTCTCATTGCCTGGGAGACCTGGATGGGACTGCAGCTGCATGATCTTGCTCTTCAGTAGCCTGCCTGAAAATCTCCTTTCTTCACTTTGGGGAAGTTCTCCAAACATAATCTCACTCCATCCAGTGCTCTGCAGCTCCCCCAAATCCTGGGGTGATAGGGGCTTAGTTTCCATGCTATGCAGATTCAAGCAGACACTGGACACCAGGTGACCCTGGCTTCATGAGTTGACAAGGGATCTGCCCTATGCTGACCAGGAGTTCAGTGAACTTCCCTTTTCTCCTTCTGTTCTTCCTTGCCCTCTACTGCCCACATGGCTGCTGCCATTCACTACCATTCTCACTTTAATGATTCCTTCCTTACCTACATTTGTCTGACCTGTTCGAGAATTCTTTCTTGATCAGAGTCAAGAACCATCTCCTGCCCAGGTTGAGGTTTCACTTAGTGGGCAGAAAGACCTCCCCAGATACAGCTGCCCATAAACAATATGAACACCAGGGGGAAAAGTGTTCTAGGCAGTGGGAATAGCATGTGCAAAGGCCCTAAGGTCTAACAAGACTTTGTCTTGTTAGAGGAAGAGAGAGGAAGGCAGTGGAAGCTGGAGCAGAGAAAGGGAGGGGAGAAATGCATATATGAGGTAATCTGGGGTTGGTCTGAGCAGGGACCTGGTAGGGGATTTGCCATAAAGAGAAATGAGAGCCAGTGAAGGTTTAAGCAGGAAGAGGTGTGATTTACATTTGTATAGGACTATTTGGCTGCAAAGGGGAAGGTGGAGAGACAGATAAGCTGAGAGGCTATTGCTGTTGTCCAGTTGGAATATGATGGCAACTTTTGACCGGGAGGTGGTGGAGGTAGAGAGAAAAGGAGATAGATTTGAAATATATTTTGAGTTAGAATCAAGAGAGCTTGATGAAGAACTGGATGGGTAGACAGGAAGATGGTGATGAGGAAAAGTAAGGAATCAAGGGCATCTCCCAGGTTTCTGGACTGAACACATGGGTGAGAAGCTGTGCCATTTACTGAGATGGGGAAAGTTGGAGAGGAACTTTTTCTTCCTCCTCTACAGGCAACTAGTGGGGGTGACCTAGAGTTCCACCTGAGGCATGGTAAGTTTGAGATGCCCAGGAGGTGTCATAATAGTTACAGTTTATTGAGTGCTTAACTTGTGCCAAGCACTGTTCTAAGTGCTTTCTGTCCATTAACTCATTTAATCC
Organism: Manis javanica; assembly: GCF_040802235.1. NCBI lineage: Eukaryota > Metazoa > Chordata > Mammalia > Pholidota > Manidae > Manis > Manis javanica. The sequence continues at coordinate 36,134,130 of NC_133165.1, read as the reverse complement.
ACGTAATGACTGTGTGAGGGTCCATGGAGTATTTACAATCCCTCCCTCTTAGCTGAGAGAATTGAGCCACAGAGAGGTTAATTAATTGCCCACCATCACATAGCTTGGAAGCTGCTGGGTCACACTGTTAACCACCGCCTTCCGTGGTATCCAAGGAGGCAGCTGGACGCTTGAGTAGGGAGCCCAGAGGAGAAGTCTGGGAGCTAGAGCATGTGAAAGCTATGGGAAATGGCTAGAATCAAAGGGGACAAGTATGCATTGGAGGAAGAGAAGAGGGTCCAGGATAGAGGAGCCTTGGAGTCAAGTAGAGGAGGGAGGAGGACCTGGGAAGTGAGATGGAGGAGTGGCCTGAGTGGGAGCACTACCAGGTATGGGTGGTGTCACAAAAGGCTGGAGAAGTAAGTTTTCTCAGGAGGAGGGAGTAATCACCTGTATCAAAAGTGGCTGAGAGTGTTAGTAAACTCTGGATAGAAAAATGACCGTGACTGTGACCGTTGGTCATGGCAACCTGGAGGCCACTGGGAGCCTTGCCAAGAGCAGTGCGGAGTGGTGAGGACAGAGCAGGAGCAGACAGGAGTGGCTGACTGGCATGTGGGCAGGGAGGGAGTGAAATTAAGGGTGAGGATAACTCTTGAGCAGGTGACAGAGGAATGTGGTGGCATTTGTTTGGAGGTGGGAAGTCCAAGAAACATTTTTTTTTTCAAGTTGAGAGATAAATGAGTTTACATGCTTCCGTGAAGGGTGTAGTAGAAAGGGGCTGGAATTTGATAATGCAGGAGAAAGAAGCTATTTCTGAGCAAAACTTTTTATTATGAAAAATTGTAAATATATATCAAAGGAGATGGAATGGGAGCCCCCATGTACCCATCCCCCCAGCTTCAACAACAATCAACTCAAAGCTAGTTTTGTTTGATCTGCATCCCATATATCTCTTCTTCCACTTGTGCATTATTTTGAAGTAAATCTCAGGCATCATATCATTTCATCTATAAATATTTCAGTATGTATGCCTCAAAGGTAAGGACTTTTTTGGTTTTAAAACTTAAACCACCTTATCATTTATAAGCTTTAAAAAGTAGTAATTCCCTAATATTGTCAATTATCCACTCAGTGTTCAGATTTCTAATTGTCTCATAAATGTCATAAACTTTAACAGTCTGAATCAGGAACCAATTAATGTCCACAGCTGTGACTGGTTGATATGTCTTTTTAATTTAATTTTATTTATTAAGGTATCATTGATATGCAGTCTTATGAAGGTTTCACATGAGCAACATTGTGGTCACGACATTCACCCATATTATCAAGTCCCCCCCACATACCCCATTTCATTCACTGCCCATCACTGTAGTAAGATGCTGTAGAGTCACTACTTGTCTTCTTTGTGGCCCCCCTACATTATGTGTGCTGATCATAATACCCTTTAATCCCTTTCTCCCTCCCTCCACACCCATCCTCCCTACTCTGTTTCCCTTTAGTAACTGCTAGTCCCTTCTTGGAGTCTGTGAGTCTGCTGCTGTTTTGTTCTTTCAGTTTTGCTTTGTTGTTATACTCCACAAATGAGTGAAGTCATTTGGCACTTGTCTTTCTCCGCCTGGCTATTTCACTGAGCCTAATACCCTCTAGCTCCATCCATGTTATTGCAAATGGTAGGATTTGTTTCTTTCTTATGGCTGAATAATATTCCATTGTGTATATGTACCCCATCTTCTTTATCCATTCATCTACTGATGGACACTTAGGTTGCTTCCATGTCTTGGCTATTGTAAATAGTGTTGTGATAAACATAGGGGTGCATATGTCTTTTTGAATCTGGGATCTTGTTTTCTTCCGGTAAATTCCTAGGAGTGGAATTCCTGGGTCAAATGGTATTTCTATTTTTAGTTTTTTTGAGGAACCTCCATATTGCTTTCCACCATAGTTGAACCAATTTACATTCCCACCACCAGTGTAGGAGGGTTCCCTTTCTCTGCATACTCGCCAGCATTTATTGTTCCTTGTCTTTTGGATGTTGGCCATCCTAACTGATGTGAGGTGATATCCCATTGTGGTTTTAATTTGCATTTCCCCGATGATTTGCAATATGGAGCATCTTTTCATGTGCCTGTGGGCTATCTGAATTTCTTCTTTGGAGAAGTGTCTCTTCAGCCTGCCCATTTTTTAATTGGGTCATTTGCTTTTTGGGTGTTGAGGCATGTGAACTCTTTATATAGTTTGGATATTAACCCCTTATCGGATATGTCGTTTACGAATATATTCTCCCATACCATAGGATGCCTTTTTGTTCTACTGATGGTGTTTGCTGTACAGAAGCTTTTTAGTTTGATGTAGTCCCATTTGTTCATTGTTGCTTTTGTTTCCCTTGCCCAAGGAGAAGTATTCAAGAAAAAATTGCTCATGTTTATATTCAAGAGACTTTTGCCTGTATTTTCTTCTAAGAGTGTTATGTTTTCATGACTTATTCAGGTCTTTGATCCATTTTGAGTTTACTTTTGTGTTTGGAGTTAGACAACAATCCAATTTCATTCTCTTACATGTAGCTGTCCAGTTTTGGTTGTTGATAGGTCTTTTAAATCTCTTTTGATCTATAAGTTCTTTCCATCTCATTTTTTCCTTGATTTTTTTTTTCTATTGAAGAACCCAGTTTGTCCTTGAGTTCTCCACATCTGGATTTTTCTGGCTGTATTCTGTGTCACTGTGTTCTCTCTCTCTTGCATGTGTTTTAAGTAGATATTGGATCGAGAAAATTGATCAGATTCAGATTTTATTTATTTGTTTATTTATTATTTTAATTTTTCTGCAAGACTACTTCACAAGTGACATTGTACTTGCTTCCTTTTTTAATGGCAGCCTAGTTGTACTGGTTAGGGCATTTTTGCTGGAAACTCCAGGTTGAACTGGCTTAAGCAATAAAAAAGTCACATCTCCCACACTCAGAGATCTAGAGTAACTTGAGGGCCCCAGGGAGGAGCCAGTTACTGGATAGAAAAGGTTTCCAGGGTTCCAGGTTCCTCCTCTCCAGACAGATGTCCCCATCATTGTCCTTATCCTCAGGCTCATTCTCTTTGGGGTTCAAGATGGTGATAGAATTCTATATGCTACCACCTGAGAGGAAAATATCCTGGGGTAGATGGAATACTCTCACTCGTAGGAATGTGGAGGCCCGACTCTTCTACCCTATAACAGACCTTCTCTCCTGTCTTTTGGCTGGAAGTGTCACATGCTCCCTCTACACCAACCACCATAGAGGGAAAGAGACCAGCCACCGTGACTGGCTTAATCTAAGCAGGAAATATCCTTGGAGCTGGGGGTGGGACTGTTCCGGTTATACTGCATGAAATGAATATCCCATCTCCTTGCACACTGTGTGTTTCTGAACAAAGTTACCTGGAAATAGACTTGCAGGGTCAGATCATTTTTTTATTTATAAGGTACTTAGTTTTTTAAAGGAGTCAAACTGCCCTCCCAAACTGTTTATCAATATATGCTTCACCAACAGGGGAGGAGGAAAACAAAAGAGGCAGGGGAGTGCAGTGATTAGTGAACCTGGGCTCTAGTGGGCCAGCTCCTCTATGTAATATCTGTGTGAACTCTGGGCAAATAGTATAGCATTCCTGTGCCTCAGTTTTCCTATCTGTAAAATGGGGATGATGATAATAACACAACTAGACACTTAATACTTGTGTTTAAAAATTGTTAACTATTTCTATTTTTTCTCAGATGGGTTATCATTAAAATGCAGCTTGTTGTCCCCAGATTCATTGTCTGCTTTTCTCTGTGATTCTGGGAGGCTGACTTTTACAGACTGTGTCATCCTTGCCTTCTGGCTTGAGGGTGAGATGAGAGAGGTGCTGAGCTGCTTGTGTCTCCCGTGGCTCCCTGCTTTGCTGTGGCTTCTGTCCAGAACCCCTTTGCCATGCCTCTGTCTTTCAACCAGGCTCCTGTAACTCGGTTTCCTCTCTTTGCTTCTTTGGGCCTGGGGGCAGTAATGTCTTCCCACTGTTGTTGCCTGATACCTCAGTGTCCTTTACTGAATCCCTTAACACTATTCATACCTCTCTGTCCATAGTCCCTTCAATAAAGTCTCTTTAAAATCCAGCATGCTGTTTCCTGCCAGGTCCCCAGTGATACAATTGGTCTTTCAAGTTTGCCAATATCTGAAAGTGGAAAAAAAACTTGTTTAATTTAGAGAATTGAGAGAAATATTGTTTTATAAGGAGGTTATGCATATTTTCCTGTTTATTAGCAGAATAATGCTATTAAATTTATTTTTTAACTTAATCCTACTTTATTTCATTTTTTTAAAGATGGGAGATGGGTATGTGTGTATTTTGGAACTTAATTTTTTTTTATATTGAGGTACCTAAAATAAAAGGTGTAATCTTAGTGTACAGCTTGATAAATTTTGACATGAATATACAGTCAGGTAACTGTCACCCAGATCAAGACATCAAACATGCTCACTAATTTTTTCCTCCTTAAAATATTTCTTTTACTCATTGCTTCCTCTCCTTCGTCAGTTATTCTATTGGATCCTTTCTTTCTTTCTTTTCTTTCTCTCTTTTGATACAAGAAGGGTGTGAAGTGATTTCTCATTGTGGTTTTGATTTGCATTTCACTAATGATGAATAATGTTGAGTATCTTCCCAAGTACTTATTGACCATTCATGTATCTTATATATCTTCTTTGTAGGAGCTTCTACCCAAGTCCTTTGACCATTTTTGAATTTTTTTTGTAGCATTTCAGGAGATTTCTATATATTCTGAATATTATGATTTGCAAATGTTTTCTCCCAGTCTGTGTGTTGTGTTTTCACTCTGTTCACATCGTCCTTTTATACACAAAGTTTTGAATTTTTATCAAGTCCAACTTGTCTATTTTTTTCTTTTGTTGCTTGTGCCTTTGGTGTCATATCCAAGAAATCATTGCCAAATCCAGTGTTGTGAACTTTTGCCCTGTGCTTTCTTCTTAAGAGTTTTATACTTGTAGCTTCTGTGTTTTGATTTTTGATCCATTTTGAGTTAGTTTTGTATACGGTGTTAGGTAATTTTTCTGCATGTGGATACCAATTTTCCTAAGAACCATTTGTTGGAGAGACTGTCCCTTCCTCATTGGGTATTCTTGGTACCCTTGTTGAAAATCGTTTGACCATATATGCAAGAGCTTATTTCTGAGTTCTCAATTCTGTTTTTATTGGTCTACTTGTCTGTCTGTATGCCAGTACTACACTGTTTTGATTACTGTAGCTTTATGATATGTTTTGAAATCCAGAAGTGTGAGTACTTCAACTTTGTTCTTCTGTATTTGCTACTTAGGGTCCCTTGAGATTCCATATGAATTTTAGGATGAATTTTTCTATTTCTGAAAAAAATACTACTGGGATTTTGATAAGGATTGCATTGCATCTGTAGATCACTTTGGGTAGTATGGATGTCTTAGCAATTTTAAGTTTTCCAACCCACGAATATAGGGTATCCCTCCACTTATTTTTGTTTTCTTTAATTTCTTTTGGTAATGTTTTGTAGTTTTCAGCATACAAGTCTTTTGCCTCCTTGGTTAGGTTTGTATTGAGTATTTGATTCATTTTGGATAAATTATAAATGGAATTGTTGATTTCCTTTTCAGATTGTTCACTTATTTTACATTTTTTATGCACTCAAATCTAGTTCTCTTTTCTTTTATTCCTTCTGGGGTTTGTGTCTTGTTTAGGGAGCTTTCCTCATTTCAATTTTATAAAAATATTTTCTGCTTTGTCTTTTGGTTCTGCCATAGGTTTTTGTTACTTTGATTCGTTGTTGCTGGACTTTTAAGCCATTGGAATTTCCAGTGAATCACCAATTCCTCAGTGATGATTAGGACTTGGACAGAAGTGAAGGTGGAAGAACAGGGATAGTAAAATTGTGGTGGCTGAACAGCAGGATGTTCTTTGGGGAACAGCACCAGGTGGCTCCATTGTTGGGTCTGGTAAGGAGGCAATGAAGGTCTTGGAATATCAGGCAGAGAAATTTGGATTGAATTGTAATTCAATGTCCCTATTCATTTTTTTCAACCTTTTCTCTTACTGTCCTATATAGGAACGTTCTTCTTCAACCAGATCGGTCATTGGCCACGCCCGTATATATTATTCTTGTGCCTGCCTCCTTGTCTTTGCCCAGTCAGTGACTCCTGCCTGGAAAGCCTTTTGTTTTTAGCTCTGCCCAACTACTTATTGAAGAAAGGAGTTGGATACATGTAAGACCTGGTCCAGGGACCCCTCCACAAAGCCTTCCCAGACTATTGCAGCTCTTTGTGATCTCTGAACTCTTCTAGAACCAACCTGATGTTCCTTGATTGTGCATAAGATGTAGTCAGTTTCTTCTTCAAACTACACCATGGTTATGAACCTTGTCTCTCCTTTACTGAGCGTCAGCTCCATGTTGGGCATTCTGCTAGGCTTGGGGCATACAAAGGTGAACGGGATGCTCAGGACCTCTTGCTAACAGAACTGATGGTCTCAGCACAAGAGAAAGACAAGTTAAGAGGTGACTCTGGGTGGTAATGGGTGGGTTAGTGTGGTCTTTGTGGGCTTCCACAGTGGCATGGTGTGGCCATGGCCAAAGTGTGGAAGGTGATGGTGTAGCTCATCTTCAGATACCTGCAAAACAGATCTTGAATTCAGATGTGGCTTTATGAGCAAGTGAATGTGTGGCTAGAGGGCTGTCTCATTGGCTTTGATGAATCTCTGAATCATCTATTAGATGATGCAGAAGAGATTCATTCTAAAAGAAAGTAAAGAAATCCAGGGGGTCGAATCATGCTAAAAGGAGATAATGTTACTCTGCTTCAAAGTGTTTCCAACTAGAAATGATTAATGAAGTGAGAAATTATTCAGAAGACAAGGCACTATGTTTCTTCAGGTGTCCTTTGTTGGGAGTATTGGTCTAAAACGTTTGTTCCTATTGTTTTGATTATGCTCATGTTATTACCAGGTGACAATAAAGGCTGTGGGATTGCTTTTATTTAAGGAAGAAAAAGAAAAAAAGAAGTGGTTCTGGACAGAGTGACAAATGTCATGGTAGTTCTGGAAGGACAGGACTCTCTAGGGACAGGTTAAGTGTTAGGGAAGCTTCCCTCAGTTAAGATGTGCAGTGATCTCTAAGCTTGCCAAGAGGGGTGAGGTGAAGGTGGGGAAACTGTGCCAAGCAGAGAGAACAAGGTGTGCTGAGGCCCAGGTCCAGAGAGCATAGGAGTTTTGAGGAACTGAAGGACATCTGGCAGGGTTGGGCCCTGGTGGTTAGGGTGGGGAAGAGATGGGGAGGGCAAGCAGAAACTGAGAGGCAACCACGGCTCTGCCCTTGCTGGGCTGTTAAGGCTGCAGTGGGGTCAGAGTGGGACCCTAAGAGCCATTTGTGGGTAGGAGACTGGGAATTTTAAGTAGGGAGTGTCATGGTCAGGTTCAGGACTTTGTTACTCAGTCATTTGGCAGTCCCCGGGTTAGTGGCTTGGAAAGGGGCAGAGCCGATTTGGGGGTGTGGATGGAGCCTGGAGGTGGGAAACACTGTTGAGGCTCTTACAGAAAGATGGTGGTGGCCTGGTTGGAGTCACAGCAGTGCAAGTGGGGAAGAAAGGAGTTGGATACATGTAGAAATAATGACAAGATTGACATGTTAGGGGCTGTTAATCAACAGGAGGTAGTAGGGCCTAAAGTCCAGTCTTATCAACATGTGAGCCTTGGTGGCTTCATTGTGTAAAGCCTACCTTGCAAGGTTCTTGTGGGGACCCAGTAGAACAAAGACAATATCACATCTGTTACAGACGAGAGTGAGCACAGGTCCCTCAGCAAGCACCAGAGCCATGGCTGACCCTCTCTTCTTTACCTGCTTTGCAGAGCATACATGCCTTGGCACAGATGACCTTCAGTGAGGTGCTGGCAGGGGAGGGGAAAGGAAGGTACTGTCTGTTCCTCCAGGCCAGCCACAGACCTTGAGGAAGCCACAATAAACCCTGTGTTTGTTTGATAAAGCACTTGGCTTTTGGTCTCACAGGAGGAAGAGCTGGAACAGGTGTGGCAAGGCCAGAGCAGCCCACAACACAGCAGTGGGAGGTGGGGTGGGATGAGCCCCGGGGCCTGGCCGGGGGCTCCAGGCCTGTGGATTTGGGTCTTACTACCCAGCCATCTTGTTAATGTTCCCAGGCTCCTGCCTAATTGAATACACCAAAAATGGTAACAATACCAACTCCCATTAATTCAGGTCCTTTTTCACTCACACAGGCACGTTTTCATTCCAAAAAGAGGTGTTGGCCTGTGCCAGGTGCTGTAGACACAGTGAAGCTCAGGACAGTGCCCCTAACCTTGGGAGATGATCTGGTGGGCAGGTCTGACAGGAAACAACAACACAGCATAGTGTGTGCGGCACAGGAACTCTGAGAATGGCTCAGCTAATCCTCAACAGAGCTCAGTGGTATGGTCACACCCATTTTGTAGAGGAGGAGACAGGCTCAGAGGCGTCAACTGCTTTCCTGGTAAATCTGGTTCTAATTTTCCTCTGCAGGACATGATAAGGATAAAAATGGGGATGGAATGGAAAGCAGTGTGGAGGTTCCTCAAAAAGTTCAAAATAGAAATACCATTTGACCCAGGAATTCCACTTTTAGGAATTTACCCTAAGAACGCAGCAGCCCAGTTTGAAAAAGACAGATGCACCCCTAGGTTTATCGCAGCACTATTTATAATAGCCAAGAAATGGAAGCAACCTAAGTGTCCATCAGTAGATGAATGGATAAAGAAGATGTGGTACATAAACACAATGGAATATTATTCAGCCATAAGAAGAAAACAAATCCTACCATTTGCAACAACATGGACGGAGCTACCAGGTATTATGCTCAGTGAAATAAGCCAGGTGGAGAAAGACAAATACCAAATGATTTCACTCATATGAGGAGTATAAGAACAAAGAAAAACTGAAGGAACAAAACAGCAGCAGAATCACAGAACCCAAGAATGGACTAACAGTTAGCAAAGGGAAAGGGACTGGGAAGAATGGGTGGGAAGGGAGGGATAAGGGCAGGGTAAAAGAAAGGGGGTATTACGATTAGCATGTATAATGTGTGTGTGGGGGGGCATGGGGAGGGCTTTGCAACACAGAGAAGACAAGTAGTGATTCTACAACATCTTAATATGCTGATGAACCATGACTGTAATGGGGTCTGTGGGGGGAACTTGATGAAGGGGGAACCCTAGTAAACATAATGTTCTTCATGTAATTGTAGATTAATGATAACAACAACAACAACAACAACAAAATGGTGATGGAGGGACGAGTTAGAAGGGCCCTCATGGATCATGTGGTCCAACCCCCTTGTTGAAATGATGGAGAAGCTCACACCTGGAAGGGGAAGGGAATTGCTGGGTCACATAAGAAAAGGAGCAGGTCTAGAACTGGCAGCCTCCCAGGCCCGGGTGCTCCTGCACACCAATGCCTTTCTCTTCTCCAGCCATCCAAAGACTCCCTGGGACCCCTCACATGGGACCCTCCTCAGTTTAGGGTGTGTATCCTGCATCACCCCTGTTTAGACCCTCACCTCCAGAAAAGGTGAGAAGAGGTTGAGTTAGGACAGACCCTGAGGCGAGGCAGGGATGTATGTGTATGTCTGGGGTGTGCAGTGGGGTCCCTCAGCACCCCCAGGAGAGCCCAGGCTGGGGGGAGACCAGAGACCCAGGGAGGGTCCAAGGGCCCCCCCTACCTGAGGGTCTGTCTCTCTTCTCTGTCACACCCCTCTGGCTTGGGGGTGCTGAGGGTTGGCTCTGGGCCTCAGGCTGCTGCTCTGGCATAGTGTGGCCCATAGCCATTCTGTCCAGCCTGTCCCCTTGAAGCTGGTGGTAAATGAATAACTTTGCTCCTGTCTGCAGGGCTTTCTTGGACAAAGAAGCCACCCGGTGCCCTTTAGTTCTGACTTGGCCACCCAGCTGCCTGAGTGCCCTGGCCGGGGACCAGGGGGTGAAGGCAGATACAACACCTTGGTCCTCTGTACCCACTACCCCAATCTAACCCCAGACAGGCCCAGAGGACGGTTCTCTTCTCTGTTTCCTCCCCCTCACCTCCTATTTCTAAGCCCCCTCTTTCTCTGACCTTTCCTACCCTGCACTGAGTACCCCCCCATTGGGCCCCTCCTCTCAGAGAGCCCCCCTACTGAACTCTGCCCCCTTTTCTCAGCCCCACTCTCCCTGAGCCCACATCCACTCTATCCAATTCTCCCTAGGACCCAGCTCCATCAGTCACCCCCCACCCTAAATTCAGTGTCTATTTCCTTCCCCCCAGGCTAGAAGGGTGGCTCCCAAAGGGGTCTAGTTTGGAGAGAGAACAGTCACAAAGCCAAATCCTTCCCTGGAATCTTACAGAGAATGACCTACAGCTAAGGTCCTTTCACGGTTCAAAGATATACTTTGTCTTCCTTGGGTCATGAAGGGTGACAACATAAAGATATTCCTTACCAAGAGGAGAATTCTGGAGGGCTAAGTGAAGGACTGTACTGAAAAATCTAGCTACTGCTGGAATCTTTTGCAAAGAAGCTCAAGACACAGTAACTTTGAAGTAATTTCAAGTCTCCCCAATCCCAAATACCTGTCTTGTGACCCTCACTCACCATCAAGTTGCTGACTTGGCCTAGATTCCCTTTATAGGCAACCTCTTGTTCTACAGTTTCCATTCCCTTTTCCTTGCATTGCATCTGTCTGCACACTTCTTGCTAAGGCCACTGTGGTGACCACCTTGCTGTTTTTAGTCCCATGGTTATTCATCAAGCCTCATCTTGCCTGACCACTTCTACAGCCTCAGATGATATTGCTAACACCCGCCTATTGAAACCCTTTCTCTTTGGTTTCTAGACTGACCTCATCTATTCTCCTGGTTTCAGTTGTCACCTATATCCTAACAACAGCCAAGTTTACCACTCCTGAGTTCCAGATCTTTATATATGCCCTGCCACTTCCTGGCTGTCTCTGTCTAGAGGTCCCACAGGCTTACCAGACTCTGTACATCAACCTGGTCTCCTATTTTGGTAAATGGTACTACCATCCATTCTGCAACCTAAGGCAGAAAATTGGGCTTATCCTAGTTCTTCCCTCTTCCTCACCCCACATATCCAGATGGTTCTCCAGCCCTGCTCATGGCTTCCTTACCAGCCTCCCAATGTCCCTGCCCCCAGCCCCACTGTTCCTGCCTTATTTCTGGCATCTCACAAGGGGGTGGCTGCATAGCCTCTCAGATTGCTTCCCTGCCTTCATCTCCCTCCTTGAATCCCAGTTACATGGAGGCTAGAGAGGTTATTTGAGCATAAATCTGACCAGGTACGTCCCTTCCATGACTCCCCAAAATCAGAGTAAAGTCCGAAAGTCTGTGCTTCTGCACATGAAACTATGACTTGGCCTCCTCTGGGCCCCTGGGCCACATTGCTACTTCCTGTTACCTTGCTGTCTAGCCAGCCATGTGGAGTCTCTTCCTGGATCTGGGCACAGGCCCCCTTTTCTGCTGACGGGACCCCCTCCACCTTGTCTAAGATGCAGATACTTCCAAACCTGTTTACCTCAAGCACTGGAGTGTCACCAGAGGGTTCTGTGACCCCCCTCTTTCCCTCCCTTAAGGGTCATCTCTCTCATCTCTCCTGCAGATGAGAAGATTCCAGTTTTACTTTTGGGTGTGTGTTTTATGAAAAACAATAGGTCTTTTTGTTCTCCTCTTCCAAATATGAAATCATAGCATTGAGTGTGCTCTTTCATATGGCACAGGGGAGATTCTGGGGTGCAGCTGCACAGTGGAAGACCCATGCTCCAAACACAAACCCAAAGGGCACAGCCTTGGGCAGAGGGTCCCTGACATCCTCCTGCCACCTCCCCATGACTCTCCGCACAAGGTGCTGCAGGTGCTTGGCCCGCCTCTCTAGGTTGGCCTTCCTTGTCAGAATTCCCTGTGAGTGGATCAAATGACCACCTAGGAAGCACCCAGCTCCGTTTACCACCTCACTTCTCGGTTACAGAACCTCTGTCTCTCTCTGAGCTTGATCCTGGGCAGCTGGGCGGAATCCAGCCAATGCCGATCCTTGGGGGCAGTGGGGACGCTCTGCAGGGAGGCGCTCAGGACAAGGAGGCACCAGCAACTGCAAAACGAAAGGATTTTATTGACAAATATCAAGTGGCCCTTTTCAAGGCTTCCAGTCCCTGCCCAACGCAGGTTTTGGGGCCGCAGCCCGATGGGGCAGGCAAATAGTGGCGGCCAACCCAGTCCCGCGTTCCAGAGGGGCGCGAGGTTTCATTGTCCCCGCGGGCTGTTCCCTGGGTGCCACAGTCCCGCTCCCCAGCCGGCGGAGGGATGGTAGCTAGGGAAAGGGGGGCCGGGCTGGCCCCTTTCAGTCCAGCGAGAGAGCTGCCTGGCATCTGGGGTTGGCTGGTCTCCGATGCGAGGCTGCACGCTTGACTGGTGGGCGCCCCATATCGTGGGGATGGTGGGCTCTCCTCGCGGCCGCCCCCTCAGACGTAGTCCTTGCGGTCGTAGGCGGTGCTCCCGAGTCCAACTGAACGCGGAGCGGAGTAGATGATCTTGGCGGGCGCGTACTTTTCGCGGGGTGGGCAAGAACAGCAGAGCAGCGAGCCCCCCAGCAGCTGCAGCGCCGCGGCCGCCCAGCCCAGGTACAGGCCGGCGCCCATCTCGCGCTTCTGTGCCTCGGGCACCAGCGGGTTGTAGAAGTCCCGGATGATGGTGTTGGCCGACCAGGACACCGGCACCAGGGTGAGCAAGGCCGCCAGCAGGAAAAGCACGCCCGCCACAATGGTGATCTTGGCCTTGGCCGAGTCGTCCTGCACGCAGTTGGTGCACTGGGCGCCCACGAGCGCTACGAGGAGCCCGAAGGCAGTTAGGAGGATGGCGACGACGATGAGGGCGCGGGCCGCCTGCAGGTCCTGCGGCAGCGCCAGCAGCGAGTCGTACACCTTGCACTGCATCTGGCCGGTGCTCTGCACCACGCAGTTCATCCACAGGCCCTCCCAGATGGTCTGCGCCGTGATGATGTTGCTGCCGATGAAGGCCGTCACGCGCCACATGGGCAGCGCACAGCACACGATGGTGCTCAGCCAGCCCAGCACCGCCAGCGAGGTGCCCGTGATCTCCAGGCCCATGGACATGGCTGCCGCGTCAAAGCCGGCTCCGCCAGGCGGCTGCGGGTGCGGGACTGCTAGGGGCCGGGGCCGCGGGGCCTGGGCGGGAGCTGCGGCGTGCCGACGGACAGATGTTCCGACGGACTGACGGACAGACGCCCGGACGGCGGGCGCGCTAACCGCTCCGCTCTGCCCGCTGGCGCCGCGGCTGCGCCTGCACCTGCCTGTGCTTTGCGGGCGCGCGGCGGCAACTAGGCTGGCCCTGGGCTGGGGCTGGTTAGTATTAGCTCGGTGCCCGGCGCTCCGCCGGGGGCAAGAGTGGGCGGAGCCGCGCTCTTCCTGGGGACAGTGACGTGGCCCCTCTTCCCACCTTCACAGAGCGCCTTGGGAGGAAGGGCTTGGCCAGGAGTGGCGCCCGGCGAAGGGGTGGGGGTGCCCTCAGGGGGCGGGGCCGGGAGCTGCTCCCCCACCCCTCGCTCCTTGTCCCTCAGTGGGACACAACTTACCCTGGGGCTGTCCAGGTATGGGGTGCAAATCACAGTCTTCATGGCACTCCCTGACCCCCCACCCCCCGCATCTGGCATGAGCAGCTGGGGAAGGGGGCGCTGCCAACTGCCCGGGTTCCGCGGGCCCGGGAAGGGCCCCGTGTGGGCGTGGCTGAGACTGTTTCCCGGAGTGGGCGGCTGTCCCAGGAGCTGTGCACTGCTCCTCGGTCCCTCCGCCTCATCGCCCGCACGATCCAGGCCCATGGCTGGGCCACCCTGGAGGTCTGAGCTCCGAAGCCAGGAACCCGTCCTCTGACAAAGGCACCCGGATGCCCCTGAACCAGTGCAGTTCAGATTCTCCTCCAGCCCCGTTGCAGTTCCCATAGCTTTTATCTCTGGCAGTGATCCTGGTGCCACTGCGGAGCTGTTCTCCCCTCTCAGAATTGAGTCTCCTGCCCTCATTGAGCCTCCCTCTGTGCCCAAGTCCGTCCCCTGATCCACCTTAATGAAATGGTAGTGGAAGATTTGAACCAGACCAAAGTGGGAGGTCGGAGATGTCACCTGCAATGACCTTGCGCCCATACCAGATCTGCCCCCTGCCCACTCTCTAACCCCTCACTCCAGCTCAGGTATGCCATCTGCTCCCACTTCAGGACCCCTGTGCTTGTGGTGTCCTCTGCATGGGACACTTACAGATAGCCACATGGCACCCTCCTTCCCTCTTTCAGAATTTTGCTCCCTGTGAGGGCTTCCCTGATCACACTGCTTAAAATCGCAGGTAGTCACTCCACAGTCACCTGTCCCCTTTTCATACTTTATATTCTCCTTAGCATTTAACACCATATGTCTTATTTATTTTTCATTCTCTCTTTCTCTGCTCCAGTATGCCAGCTCCATTGGGACATCCAAAATGTCCCCAAACAGGCAAGAACTTCTGCCGGTTTTCTTCACTGTGGCATTTCCATTGCGTAGAACACTGCTGGGTACTCGAGAACGTTGATTTAGTGACTTGAAGGAAGGATGGACATCAGGTTCTTGTGTTCCTGCAACCTTACATGCTTGGGCATCAGTGCTGGGTAACAGGATACTACCAGGTGACCAGAATCTGGGAGCTGTGCAATCTAGTAGGACCAAGGGCACTCCCAAGCGAGATGAGAGACCTCACTGAGCTGGGAGTAGGGGTTTTTCTGGTTTGCTCCATATCTCTCAGATAACAGGCATACAGGCTGTGTCCCTTCCGTAAGTGCCCAATCCTGGTGACAGAAAAGTAAGGTAAACAGGGCCAGAGGCCCATGGAAACCAGGGTCCTACTTCTTGCAGGGGCAAAGGTCTTGGGCTGAACTTGTTGGGGCTGGGCTGGGCAGGGCTGGGAGTGCCCTGCCAGAGGGCTCAGCTGGTGCTGGGTGGGGGCTGCCCTGGCAGAAGTTCATTGTAGCCCAGGTCTGCTTCAGGGGAGTGCTGGCTGCTAGTTTCTGGTTAGTGGTGGTGGCTTTGGGCCAGAAGAGAGGCAGAAACCCCAGGCAGGGTGGCTGTGTTTAGGATTGGGGATCCCTGCTTGTTGTGTCTGGTGGGGGATGCTGTGAGCTCTGTCTCTTGCTTTGAGGCTGAGGAAAGTCACATCACCTCACTTAGCTTCAGTTTCCCTTTCTGTAGAAGGAGGAAAATGTTCTTGACAGGTGCTACCTCACAGAGCTGGGATGAGAATGGACAGAGGTAAGTGTATCATCAACCAGAAAACAACCAGGACGGGATGTGCAACTGTACAGTGAAATTATGGAGGGTTTAGTTGGACAGAACTGAATTTGAGCCCAGCTCCCTGTGTGACCTTGAGTGAGTCCTTTCCCATCTTAAGCCTCAGTTTTCTCATCTGTGAGAAGGGTCTTATTCTGAATTGCTTGGGTTAGGGGAACGGGCAGGAAGAGGTGCCTTGTTTCTGAGACTGAGGGAGGTGGGCCTGCTGGGCAGGGCAGTGAGAAGATGAGGCCAGCAGGACAAAACACTTCATGCCCAGGGGGCAAACTTTAGGGATTTTGCAAATAAAAGACTTTGCCTCTGGGTGAACTGCTCCAATCGCTTTTTGCTTAATATCTCCCATGATTCTTATAACTCAATAATAAATAACCCAATCAAAAAATGGTCAAAGAATCTGAATAAATGTTCTGAATAGACAAAGAAGATACCCAAATGGCCAAGAAGCACATGAAAAGATGTCCAATGCCATTAATCCTTAGGGAAATGCAAATTAAAACCAGAAAGAGATACCACTTCACAACCACAAGGATGGCTAGAATGGAAAAGGTGGACTACTTGAGCAAGTGTTGTTGAGATTGTGGAGAAATTGGAACCCTTGTATGCTGGTGGGAATGTAAAATGGGAGTTCATCAAAAGATAGTTTCCATATGACCCGGCAATTCCACTCTTATGTATTTACCCAAGAGAAATGAAAACACGTCAACACAATAGCTTGTACGTGAATATTCACAAAAGCATTGTTCACAATAGCCTAAAAGTGGAAACCTGCTAAATGTCAGTTGATGAATGGATAAGCAAAATGTGGTCTTTCCATACAATGGAATATTATTCAGCCATTAAAAGAAGTAATGTGCTGATACATGCTACAACATGGATGAACTTTGAAAACATCACTGTAAGTTAGAGAAACCAGTCAGAAAGGAGTACACACTGAATGATTCCTTTTATAAAAAATATCCGCTGTAGGAAAACCTACAGAGATAGAAAGTAGATCGGTGGTTGCCAGGGGATGAGATGGGAGTGCTGGGAGGAAATAGGGACTAATGGCTAAGGGGCTCAGGGTCTCTTCTGGGGTCATGAAAATGTTCTACAATTGTGCCAATGGTTGCATAACTGTGAAGAAACCAAGAAAACATCAAATAGTACACCCCATTAAACTGGTGAGCTGAATGGGGTGTAAATTACATCTCAATAAAGCTGTTAAAATAAAAACCACTCTGGTGCTTAGGGCCTTCAGTGTGTGTCTGTGCGGTATGTTTGCCCCAGAGAGTGGGAAGGAGGGTGGGATGAAGCTGTCTTTGAATGGAGGATGCTGGGAGGGGGTAGGGCTTGGCACTCCAGATGAATGTACCCCCTGCAGCCCCCTTTTTTTGTAAAAAGCAATACAGAGAGATCCTGTACCCTTTCGCTGGTTTTTCCCAATGGTAGTATTTTGCTAAATTCTAGGACATTGGTAGGATACAGAGCATTTCCTTCACTACAAGGATCCCTTGTTTGCTCTTTAATAGCCATACCCACTTCTTTCCTAACCCTTCCCTCTCTTGGCCCCTGGCAACCATTAATCTGTTGTCTATTTCTATAAATTTGTCATTCAGTAATGTTATGTAAATGGAATCATACAGTGTGTAAACTTATGGTATTTTTTGTTCACTCAGCATGATTTTCTGGGGGTTGATCCAGGTTGTTGTATATATCAGTAGTTTTTTCCTTTTATTGCTGAGTAATATTCCATGGTATGGATGCAAACATTTTGTTTAACCATCCACTGGTTGAAGGACATCTGAATCGTTTCCCCCTTGAAGCAATTACAAATAAGGCTGCTGTAAATGTCCCTGTACAGGTTTTTGTTCAAACATGTCTTCATTTCTATGGGATAAATGCTTAGGAGTGCAATTCCTGGGATATATGGTAGTCACATGGTTAGCTTTATAAGAAACTGCCAAACTGTTTTCCAGAGTTGCAGTACAATTTTATATTCCCACCAGCAATGTATGAATGATCTAGTTTCTCAGTATCCTCCCCAGCATTTGGTACTGTCACTGTATTTTCTTTTGGTCATTGTGATAGGTGTCTAATGCTATCTCATTGTGGTTTTAATTTGCATTGCCTTCATGACTAATGACTTTAAACATCTTTGCGTGTGCTTATTTGACATCTGTGTATCTTTGTTGAAATGTCTCTTCATGTCCTTCACTCATGTTCTAATTAGATTGCTTGCTTTATTACTTGAGTTTTGCAAGTTCTTTATATATTCTAGATTCTAATCTTTTGTTGAAGATGTGGTTTGCAAATATTTCTCCCACTCTGTTGCTTGTCTTTTCATCCTCTTAACAGGATCCTCCACAGAGCAAAAGCTTTATTGTTATGTTTTGTTGTATGTATTTATCTTGTATCCTGTGACCTTGCTCAAGTCATTTACTCCAGGAGTTTTTGGTAGATTTCTTGAGATTTTCTACATTGGCAATCATGTCATCTGCAAATAGGGATAGATTTATTCCTTCTTTTTGATGTCTATACCTTCCATTTACTAATTCTGCCTTATTGCACTTGCTAGAACTTTCACCACTAATATAATAAGAGTGATGAGAGTGGCCATTCTTGCTTTGCTCCCGATCTTAGGGCAGAAGTGCCTAGTCTTTCACCATTGAGTATAATGTTAGCTGTAGGATTTTTGAAGATGCTCTTAGTCAAGTTACAGAAGTTCCCTTCTATTCCTATTTTTCTGAGAGTTTTTTTTTTCATTCATGAATGGATATTGAATTTTGTTAAATGCTTTTTCTGCATCAGTTGAAATGATTATGTAATTTTTCTTCTTTAGCTTGTTCATGTGGTGGATTACACTGATTGATTTTTGAACATCAAGCCAGTTTTGCAATGCCTGGAATAAACGCTGCTGGTCAGGGTGCATAATTTTTAAAATATTGCTGACTTTTATTTGTTAATAAAAGCGAAAGATTTAATATTTAATATTTTAATATTTTGTGAAAGATTTCTGATCTGTATTCATGAGGGATCTTGTTCTGAAGTTTTATATTTTTGTACTGTTTTTATCTAGTTTTGGTGTCGGGGTAAAACTAAACAAAATTAATTGGGAAATGTTCCCTCCTCTTCTATTTTTCTGGGAAAGACTGTGTAGAGATTGTATTCATTCTTATTTAAAATTTAGTAGATGTGATGGTTGATTTTATGTGTCAACTTGACTGGGCTAGGGGATGCCCAGGTAGCTGGTAAAATATTGTTTCTGGGAGTATCTGTGAGGGCATTTGATTCAGTAGACTGAATAAAGAGATCCCTCACCAGTGTGGGTGGGCATCATACAATCAGCTGGGGTCTAAATAGAACAAAAAAGTTGTAGGAAAGGCAAATTCCCTCTCTCTCTTGAGCTGAATGTCCATCTTTTCCTGCCCTTGGACATTGGAGCTCCTGGTTCTCAAACCTTTGGACTTGGACTGAATTATACCATTGGCTTTCCTGGTTCTCCAGCTTGCAGATGAGAGATTGTGGGACTTCTCAGCCTCCATAACTGTGTGAACCAATTCCTACAATAGATCTCTTCTTATACATATCAGTATATATCCTGTTAGTTCTATTTCTCCAGAGAACCCCGACTAATGTGGTAGAATTCTCCAGTGAAAACTGGGCTTGGAGATTCTTCCTGGGAAGTTTTTAATTTACAAATTTAATTTCCTAGTACTTATAGGACTATTCAACTTATCTATTTCATATTGGATGAGTAGTTGTAGTTTATGATTTTTGAGAAATTGGCCCATTTCGTCTAAGTTGCTTTTATATGTTTAGAGTTATTCATGATATTCCATTATTGTTCTTAAGATGTCTGTAGGGTCTGTATGATAGCTCCTGTTTCATTCTTATTGGTAAGTTGTGTCTCTTTTTTTTCTTTATCAGTCTTGCTAGGGGTTTGTCATTTTTACCATTTTTTTCCCCAAAGAACCAGCCCTTTGTTTCATTGATCTTCTCTTATCAGTTTCAATGATTTCTTCTCTTATCTTTATTACTTCCTTCCTTCTACTTACTTTGGGTTTATTTAGCTCCTCTTTTTCTAAGTTTTTGATATAAGAGCTTAGATTATTGATCTTGGATTTTTCCTCTTTTTCAATGTACGCATTTATTGCTTTATTTCCCTTTCTCACCACTGCTTTATCTGTGTCCTACAATTTTGATATGTTGTGTTTTCATTTTCACTTAGTTCAATATATTCTTAGATTTCCTTTGACCTTTGGCTTCCTTTTGAGCTGTGTTGCTTAGTTTCCAAGTATTTGGAGATTTTCCTGTTGTCACTCTGTTACTGATTTCTAGTTTGGTTCCACTGTGGTCTGAGGCTAGACTGTATGATTTCAGTTATTTTAAATTCACTGAAGTTTTTTTTGGCCCAGGATGTGGTATATCTTGGTAGATGTGCTATGTATGAGCTCGTGAAAAGAGTGTGTATTCCGCTATTATTAAATGGAATGTTCTGTAAATGTTGATTAGATCCTGTTAGTTGATGGTGTCATTGAGTTTTATAGCTTTGCTGTTTTCTGTCTAGTTGTTCTATCAGTTGTTGAAAGAGGGGTGTTGAAGTCTCCAACCAGAATTGTACTTTTGTCTATTCTTTCAGTTATGTCAGGTTTGCTTTATGTATTTGCAGCCCTGTTGTTTGGTGATGCATACACATTTAGGGTTGCTATGTCTTCTTAGCAGATTGGCTTTTATCATTATCTAATGTCCCTCTCTGTTTCTGGTAGTTTTCTTTGCTCTGAAGTCTAGTTTATCTTATATTCATATAGCCACCCCCACTTGCCTTTGATTAATGTTTTCATGCTATATCCTTTTCCTTTCAACCTGACTATATTATTACATTTGAAGTGAGTGTCTTGTAGACAGCTTAAGTTGGTTCATATTTTTCAATCCACTCTGCTAATTTCTTTTAATTGGTATATGTACACTATTTACATTTAATGTAATTATTGGCATGTTAAGGCTTATTCTGATACTTGACTTTTTGTTTTATTTGTTCTGTTTTTTAATTTTTTCCCCCTGCCATTCTGTGGGTTATTTGTACAGTTTTTAGAATTCCATTTTTATTTCTCTGTGGTGTTTTTGAGTGTGTCACCCTGTATGGCATTCTGGATGTTATATTACATACATATAACTTATCACCATCTATTGGTATCATCATTTTACCAGTTCAAGTGAAGTATAGAAACTTGATCTCACTTTATGCCCCTTTATCTGCTCCCATTTGTAATATAATTATCTTAAATATTCCTCTCTTTATATTTAGAAGCACATCAGTGTTATAATTTTTGTTTTGACTGTCAAACATAATTTAGAAAACTCAAGAGGAGAAGGTAGCCTATTGTACTATATATGTACATATATATTATACATATTACATATGTAAGCATTACATATATTTTTAATTGGTTGAGTTTGGCCACTATGTATTTAAATTTAAAAACAATGCCTACTTATACAGGAAAATCAAAGTAGAAAGGAACATTAGACAAATTATAATCCCATCCACTTAAAGATGCCATCATTGATATCTGGTTATATAAAGTCCCAAGACCCTTCCCTAGACATTTCTGTTTAAAAGTGTGATCCACTAGAATGCAAACTTGATGACCACAGGGACCTTGTCTGTGTGCTCCATCACTTTATTTTTATTACTAGAAACAGTGCCTAGCCCTGAGCAAGCACTCAGTAAATACTTGTTGAGTGAATAAATGAATGAGTCCTATTGTACTACTGTTTTATAACATACTGTAACAAAAAAATTTTAATTAAAATTGACCATCTTAACATTTTTAAGTGTATTGTTCAGTAGTATTAAGTACAGTCATATTGAGCAGCCATCAGCAGTATCCATCCATCTGTAGCACTCTTTTTATCCTGTAATGCTGAAACCCTCCATCTATTAAACAATAACTCTCCATCCTCCCCTTCCCCTAGCCTTTGGAAACCACCATTCTACTTTCTGTCTCCATGATTCTGATGCTCCAGGGACCTCATGTAAGTGGAATCATACAGTATTCATCTCTTATAACTGGTTTATTTCAATTAGCATAATTTCCTCAGGATTCATACATGTTGTAGCATATATCAGAATTTCCTTCAACTTTAAGACTGAATAATATTCCATTGTATGGATACACCACATTTTGTTTATCCACTCATCTGTTGATGGACATTTGGGTTGTTTCCACATTTTAGCTACTGTGCATAATGCATAATGTGAATGTGGGTGTACAAATATCACTTTGAGACTTGCTGTCAATTCTTTGGGTCATATGGGAAATTTTAAAAAATTTTTTGAGGAAATGCCATGCTGTTTTCCACAGTAGTGGTACCATTTTATATTCCCTCTAACTGTGCACAAGGGTTCTAATGTTTTCACAACCTCACCAATATTTGTTATTTTTTTTTTTGCTTTGTTTGACAGAAGCCATCCTAATAGGTATGAAGTGGTATCTCATTGTGTTTTTGATTTGCATTTCCCTAATCATTATTGATGTTGAGCATCTTTTCATGTTCTTATTGGCTGTTTCTACATCTTATATATCCTCTTTGGAGAAACATTAACTCAAGTCCTCTGCCTATTTTTGAATTGGATTGTGTTTTGTTGTTTTTGAGTTTTAGGAGTTTTCTATGTATTCTGGATATTAATTCTGTATCAGTTACATGACTTGAAAATATTTTCTCCCAATCTGTGGGTTGCCTTTTCACTCTGTCCATAATGTCCTCTGATGAATAATTGTACATTTTCATCAAGTTCAATTTGTCTATTTTTTTCTTTTGTTGCCTGTGTCTTTGGTGTCATATCCAAGAAATCATTGCCAAATCCAATGTTATAGAGCTTTCCCTATGTTTTCTTCTAAGAGTTTTATAGTTTTAATTCTTATGCTTATTTCTTTGATCCATTTTGAGTTAATTTTTGTTTATGACATTAAGTAAGGGTCCAACTTCTTTGTTTGCCTGTGGATATCCAGTTTTCTTACCATTTGTTGAAAGCACTGCCCTTTCTCCAGTTGAGTATACTTGGTGTCTTTGTTGAAAATCATTTTAACATATATGCAAGAGTTTATTTCTAGGCTCAATTCTGTTCCATTGGTCTATGTGTCATTCTTTACTTCAGTACCACAATGCTTTGATTACTGTACATTTGTAGTAAGTTTTGAAATTAGGAAATGTGAGTCTACCAACTTGGTTTTTCTTTTTCAAGATTGTGTTGCTTATTCATGTATAACCCATATTTTTACTTGTTCTTTTCCAATGTTCTGTGGTCCCTCATTTTATAATTTCCTTTCTGTTTAAGAACTTCTTTTAATCATTCTTTTGGAATAGGTCTGCTTGTGACAAATCTTAATTTTCCTTCATCTGGGAATGTCTTGATTTTTCCTTAATTCCTGGAGGATATTTTCAGTGAATATAGGATTTTAGGTTCTTTCAGCTCTTGAAAAATACTGTACCACTTCCTTTTGGCTTCCATGGTTTCTGGTGAGAAATTTGCTGTCATTCTAATTGTTTACCCTTACAGATGAAGTGTTTTTCTCTGGCTGCTTTCAAGATTTCTCCCCCAGTCTTTTGTTTTCTGAAGTTTAGTTATGGTATTTATTGGTGTTCATTTCTTTGGATTTTATCCTGTTTGAGATTTGCTTATCTTCTTGAATCTGTAAGTTCATGTCTCTTTTGCCAAATTTTGGGAGTTTTCAGCCATTATTTCTTCAAGTACTTTTCTAGCTCTGCCCTCTGTCTCTTATTCTTCTGGGACTCTGGTAATAGATCTTTTGTTATAGTCCTACAGATATATGAAGCTCTGTTCTTTTTCTTTTTTTCAGTCTATTTTCTCTCTTGTTCAGTTTGGATCATTTTTAATGTTCTATATTCTAGCTCACTGATTCTTTCCTCTGTCCCTTCCCTTCTGCTCTTGAGCCCATCCTCTGAGCTTTTTATTTCAATTACTGTATTTTTCAGTTCTAAACTTTCCATTTGGTTCTTTATATCTTCTATTTCTTTACTGAAGTTTTCTGTTTTTCATTTGTTTCAAGTGCATTCGTAATTGCTCATGTAATCATTTGTATCATGGCTGGCTTGAAATGATTTTTGTTAGAGAATTCTAACATCTGTATCATCCTGGTGTTGGCATCTATCGTTTTTTTTTTCATTCAGCTTAAGATCTTCCTGGTTCTTCATATGATGAGTGATTTCATCCTGGGAATTTTTGTATTATGTTCTGAGAGTCTGAATCCTATTTAAACCTTCTGTTTGACACTGCAGGAGAAGGGCAAAGGGCTTCCTATATTGCCAAGTAGAAGTCACAGTTCTCCACTTGTCCTTGTTTGACATCTGGGACAGGGAAGGAAGGGAGCTCCTTGTTGCTGCTGGACAGAGATGGGAGTTCCGGCTTCCCAGGTGGTTTCCACTGACTACCCCAGTGCATAGCAGGTGTGATGTCCTTTTACTACGTGGTGGCTATAGAAGGTTAGACTCCCATGTAATCTCCACTGACACAGTGGGGGACAGGGTTGGTTTGTGATACCACCTTGGTGGAAGTGTTGGGGTGCTTCATTAGAGCCTCTCTTGAGGGTAGAAGTCTAGGCTCCCCACCTGGCTTTTGTAGTGTGGGTATGGGTGGGGCAGTTTTGTTCCCTGGTGTTTGGCTGGTGTGGAGTGGCTGTTGTCTAAAATGTTTTCTGTTTTTCTAAGCTGCCCCTTTCCTGGTCCCTTCATGAGAGAAATCAGGCTTTTATGGGGCTTTTTTTTTTGTCTGTGTCCATGGGTGTCTCCAAGTTGCCTGCTTTTTCATTTTCATGTCTGGGATACATGAAGAGAAAATAAAACCCAGGGCACTCACCATGGACATGAGGAGCCTGAAGGTGGCCAGCAGGATGGCAATAATGATGAGGGCATCATGTGTCCTTGGGTCCAGAGGTCCCTGGCTGCTTTGCCTTCTCGCCACCTTTTCATCTTCTATTTTTGTTTTATCTACAAAGTCCAGGGGTTTTAGTTGTGCTTGGCAGAAGGAATACAGAAACATGAGCCTACTCCACCTTCTCAGAAGTGGAAGTCCCCCCCATTATCTCTCACCTGCTTCCACATATGCATTTTTTTTGTCATCTGTTTGGCCCCTGTAACCACTTGAATTTGAGAGCCCTGGCTTAGCCTCTGTAGTTCAGTGTTTTGGCTCTGGGTTCCTTACCAGCAACCAAAGTGAGAGAAAGGAAAAGCAAAAGCAAGAAACCCAAGGGAAGCTTAGTTGGCATAGATGGGGTTGCGGGCACTGCGGAGAGAGGGGGATGTGAAACCTTGATCCCCAGCCCCTGCAGGGCCTTGTGCCCTCGCCTCCCTGAGCCTCTCCCAGGGAATGGAGGGTCGTAGACTTTGTTGACTTCCAGGTTTATTTAAACTGTAGGGATCTTATCATATCTTCATCCAAATAGTACAAAGTTAAATAAAGCAGCTTTTGAGGCCCAAGGAGAGTGAAGTTGATTTAAGATAGGACTTATCAGAGGTTACTCAACCCATAGGCCTCCTGCCTATCATTGACAGAGGGCACGTTACCCTGTTAGGGCAGTCTTGTGGCACTGATGCCCCGCCTCTGAGCTCCAACCCAAAGGAGACACGTGCTGCTGAGAGACTCAAATAGCTTTGTGCCCTGATGAGCAGCCCTGTGGGTGCCACACAGCCTTCTTCTCCAGGCAGCTCAGTGCCTGCTCGGTGGGCTTGTGACCACGGTGGCGACTGTGCTGGGGAAGGAGGCCATGCAGGGCTTTCTTTCACCAAGGCTGACCCCATTGCCCACTGGCAGCAAAACAGCAACAGTCCTGAATCCCATAATGCCCCCTCTCTCCTTATGGGCCAGCCAGCTTAATGTGACCCCAATCACTCCAGACTTCTATTGTGAGAACATCAGCAGTTTGTCCACATCTCAGAAGGTGCTCATTTAGGATTTGGATTTGCTTCACTTGCATATTGTGCACATCATGCCAGCGCCACCATTCATGAACTTACTAAGGCCTCATACACTGTTCTGGTGAATTTTGTACCACTGCTTCTGAGCTAGAAGCTGCCTTACAGTAAAAGAGCTATGGGTGATGTCCTGGGAGTCCTGATCAGATCATGAACACCACCATCTAGGAGCACCTGGTCTTGCAGGATAGTGCAATGCCTTTTGCAGACAGCTGTGGCTCCACTTGGGGACCAAGACTGTGGGATGTTGGACTGCTGTCTGACAGATGCTCTTGCATCTTGTGCAATTTCTCCTGTAGGCTGAACACATGTGCATTCTTGGACTTCCTTCTCCCCTGGTCTGCTAAAGAGGCTTCAATAATTGCACCAGATTTCCCTCTATCTCACTGATCAGAAGGAGGAAGAATGGCTTGCTGGGGAAAGGCAATATGCGTTCACACAATAGAGTGTTAGATGAGTGAAGGAGGAACAGAGCTCTTTAGACTGGGGGTGGAAGAGAGATTTGGGGTACAGCTTTGAGAAGAGCTGCTTAGGACCAGTTGTGTGTGTCTGGGTAAAGTGAGAAGAGAGGAGAGGAGAAGTGGTTCACATCTATGGTGCAGTAGACCACATATTTCAATACCTTTGACATCTTCAAAAGGCAAGTGTGGAATAGAGAGTTCCTGTGTACTTCTGGATCATGCTTTGTGAGTAGGACATCAAACCTGGGCTGAATTAGTTCTCCAGGTCTCAGCGATATTTGTGGATCCAGGAGCTGAGGATGGCATCACCCTGAGGAACATCCAGTAATCCACTCTTAAGAGTTTTGTTTCCTGAACTCAGTCAAAGAAGGGACACTCTCTTGGGGGATTACATGGTAACAGGCTCACTGCACTGGGAGGGAGGGAGCCTCCACCATTTGGGGCTCCTTGTGTGCCTACAAGAACAGGCAAAAGGGAATCATTACAATACATGAGGTGACTGACTGATCATGGAGGATAAATCAAGTCACAGTTAGGTGAGATGAGCATGGGCAGTATTGGTGTAAACTCAGGGACCCTCCTGGGTGTCCGCATGCAGCCATCCCCAACGATAAATGTTCACAGAAGACCACCTCTGCTCTCAGGCAGGACCACGAGGGGCTGGGAGGCCGGGGGATGCAGGCGACATCATCTCTGTGGGAGAAGAGCACTGGCCTAGCCACCAGAGCCGAACTGTGGAGTGAAGGAGGGAAGTCACAGCCTGGGATCAGCTGCCCAAACCAAGATGGCAGAAACCCAGTGTCCTGCCACTAGACTAAAATCACCCTCTTCCCCTTTTAAACATACTTTTAAAATTATGAGATATTTCAAACACACTGGAAAGTACAAAGAATACTATAAGAAACACCCATGAGACCCCACCACTCAGATTTAGCAAGTTCACATTCTGTGAAGCCCTTTTGTTCCCTCTATCACCTTCACTTTCCTTCCTCTTGGTAACCCTATCCTGAAGTTGACTTGTTATCTTCCTATTCGGGTTTTTATATTTTTTCTATTTAGGTATACATCCATTCACAATACATAGAACAATTTTGTGCATTTGAGAATTTTACACAAATGGCCTTATATTGTACACGTTCTGCAATTTGTCTTCTCATGGACCTTACATTTTCAAAACATATCCATGTGTACACAAGAAGCTCTGGTTCATTCACTGTGACTGCTGTGTGGTATTCCACTGTGTGAGTATAGCACCGTTGATACCCATTCTCCTCTTAATGAGCATTTGGGTTGTTTCTGTTTTGTTACAATGAACGAGATGTGACACACATCCTTGTAAATGCCTACAGGTGCATGCACATGACAGTTTCTTTAGAAGTGGAATGGCTAGATCATAGAGCATATGCACCTTCCACCTTGCCAGATATTGCCAAATGATTTTCTAAAATTGTTGCACTGATCAATGCTCCCTCAGGCATGTCATAGAGTTCCTATTGCTACACATCTCTGCAACACTTGGTAGCATCATTTTGTTGTCTGTCTGGTCATTCTATGGGTGTCACAATGGCACCTCATTACTGTTTCTATTTTCATTTCTCAGAGTATTAGTGACATTGAGCACCTTTCCATTTGTTGTTAATTTCAATGTTCCCTTCTGTGGGCTATTTATTGATAAGGTTGCCTAGTTTTCTATTGCAATGTTTGCCCTTTACTTACCAACTTACAGAATTTCTTTTCCTATCCTCATTACTAGACATCTGTTGGCCATATGGGTTGCATATATCTTCTCCCAGATGTGGCTTTTCTTTTGCCATTTTGACGGTGCCTTCTGCTATGCAGTTTCTTTTTTTGAGGTGTGAGATACCTTTAGGGAGATCCTTAAGATGCACAGACCTTAAAGGTACAGCTTGATGAAATCTTTATATTTGTACATACCATGTAATGACCACTCACATCAAGCTATAGGCCATTTCCATAACTCCAGAAGGCTCCCGGTGTCCCTTCCCTTTCCTTCTCCCCATAGGTGGCCACTTTCTAACTCCTGTCATCACTGATGACTTTTGCATATTTTGACCTTTATATAAATGAAATCACAGTGTGAACTCATCTGTAACTGGCGTCTTTAGTTCCATATAATGTGTGTGAGGTCAGTTCATGTTGTGGTTGGGTGTCAGTGGTGTATTATTTTTTCATTGCTGTATAGTATTTTATTGTGTGACTATGTCACAGTTCATATCCATTCTTTCCTTGTTGAGCATTTGGATTGTTTCCAAGTGTTTTGCTATGACAGATAAGAGGTGAGACATGTCCTTGTCCTCCAGGTCCACGTGCCAGAGAATTTCTCTAGAAGTGGAAATGCTCAGTCATAGGGTAGACCTGTCATCCTCCTTATTAGATATTGCTAGTTGATTCTTTAAGATTGCTGTGGCCTTGCTATGTCAGGGAGCAGGTCTTGTGCTCGTGGGGTGCTGTGCCTTGCTGGGAGCAATGCAGGGGTCTCCTTGGCACACAGCCTGTGAGTGCCTGTGGGTGGTGGGCTGGGAGGCCTGGGTTTGGTTTGGCACGTGGGCTTGTGTCTGTGTGAAAGCATGAGTGTTTACCATCCTGGGTGTCCACAGTGCTGGGTGTGGTCTGTCCCTCCTTGTGGGTGACCCGGGAAGTGTGAGGTGAGAGTGGCCAGGGCCGGATGAGGCTGTTTTCTCTAGACTGGCTTGGTTGCCTGCTTTTGGGTAATTCCCTGGCTCTGTGGTGTCACGGACCCTGGGAGCGAGGAATGAGTCACTCCTCCATCCCCACTGGCCCTGAGAAACTTCTTCCCTGCCCCCAGGGCCTGGTTTTGCTGGAAGCCATAAAGGAGGCCTTGCCCTGCTTTTTCCAGTTTTCAGCTGAAACTGAATCTGGGGCCTGCCTCCAAGCTGTGTGGAGGGTGCTGCCCAGCTGGGATGCAGCCCCTGCTGGGACCACCTCTCAGGGCGTTCCCTGATCTAGACTGCTCTGGATCCTGCGGCCCCTCTGCAGGACCTGCTGGGAGGCCCTCCCTCCCCAGACCTTCCCTGCTCCCCTTCCTCCCTGAGCCCCTTTCCCTCACTGAACCCCTCTTCTAGGCCCCTTTCACTCTCTGTGGCTTGTCTCCACGCTGAGCTCTTTTTCTCCAGGAGGGTGGTGGTGGTCGGGACATGGGGAGGTGTGGGTGGGATCAGAAGCAGGGGTCTGGGAGAGGGCCAGTTTGTCTTTGGCCTAGCTGGCTGTCCATTAAGAGCATGAGAGCCAGGGTTTCACCATCTTCCCAGGCCCAGGCTGTGACTCAGGGGGTTGGAGGGGAGGGGAGAAGAGTAGGGGACTAACTGGCATTGTCATGGCCCTGGGGACTCCCGAACAGCACCTGCCTCGCCTGCCCCCCTTCTTTCTCTCTCCTCAGGAGCACACACCCATCTACCTACTCTCTTTCCCGCTGGTGTAGGCGCCCCCACACCTCCCGACAGACCCCCATGGGCGCGGGGCTGCGACCTCGGGACCTGGCCGAGGGCTGCCGTGATGCTCGCCTTGACGCTCGCCTTCACTGGGGGCGCAGCGGCTTCGGGCACCGCCCCGCGGGTTCAGGCTACCCCTTCTCTGGGACCTCCCGGTCCTGCCCTGGGCGGCCACCTCCACACGTGCTGTACCCTCGGCAGACGCCCAAGGGCATCGCCTCAGGACCCTTGCTGGGGCGGATGCACCTCTGCCACCCAAAACGCTGGTCAGGTTTTATTTTTCATGATGATGTAAAGTCTGTAAACCCTACCTATGGGTCACCATTTACACTGTGCCCCCTTTTATTGAACCCCGACTGGGGGTACTTTTGTCAGCCCTATGTATTTACACCTGTCACAACCCTGCCTTTTCCCTCGGCCACCGCCTGAGTGTGGGAGCGACTTTCAAAATTCGCGTCGACGGGGCGTGCACCGCAGAAGCTGCAGTTCCCACAAGCAAACACACGGGGGCGTATCCCGAGAGCCGCAGCGGGCCGGGGTGGCCCAGCCTTGGCGGGGAGCCGGCCACAGTCAGGGGGCACTTCCTGCTGGCGTCCCAGTTCATTCTGGACCAGGGGCTGTGACTGGGGGGAGGTGTTGCTGAGGATAGATACCCAGAATTTCCACCGCCCTTCTAGGGTCCCGCACCCTTCACCCCAGCCCCGCACCCTGTCAGGCAGGCCTGGCCCATGGCCCTGGAGATAGGGCCAGTGGGGCTCTGAGTTTCTTCCCTGCTCGACCAAGCATGGCTCTCAGTCATTTCTTGGGGGCAAACCTGAGTGGACCTGATGCTTGTTGCTGTGGCTACACACACTTGACTTTGGTTTGGGACAGTTCTGGATTCAAATCCAGACTTCCACAGGCTGTGTCACCCTGGGGAAGTCACATAAATGTTCCAAGCTTCAGTTCCTTCATTGGTGGGATGGGGTGATATTATTAGTCATTGTGTCCTGAGGGTTGACAGAGGCTGTGTGGGGCCTGCCTGGCACCCACCAGGCATTCAAGAAGTACTATTTTAGAAGCAGCCTTATTGAGACCCAGTTCACATTCCCATTTAAAGTACGGAAGTCAGTAGTTTTTAGTGTGTTCACAGTTACGCATCTATCACTACCATCAGTTTCAGAGCATTTCATCACCTTAAAGAGAAACTATGCCCTTTACCGGCCTACCCATCCCCTCTAACCCTAAGCCACTAATCTGTTTTCTGTTTCTACATACTTATACCATAGTCTAGACATTTCATGTAAACAGAATCATACAATACGTAGCCATTTTATCTGGCTTCTTGCACTTAGCAAAATGTTTTCAGGGTTCATCCATGTGGTAGCATGTATCAACACTTCATTCCTTTTAATGGCTGAAAGATAACTCTGGGGTATGGTTATAGGAGTTTGTTGATCACTGATGACCACTTCTGTTGGTTCCCCTTTTTTGACTACTGGGATAGCACTGCTCTGGACATCTGGGTAGTCATTATTATTAATGTTCCTGGTCTTGTCCTCCGAGACAGCGAGGCCTGAGCTCCCTAGCACAGAGGAGGGAAAGATCGGGTAGAATTGTTTTGTATCAGACTCATCCCAGAGGGAGGCCTGGGGCCTCAGAGTTAGATGGGATAGGAGGGCCCCTTCCCCACCAGCAGGGCAGCCCAGTGTGCATAGTGCTGGGTCAGGTGTTGGGGGGAGACTAGGGAATTGCAACATCAGTGGCTGTGGGGCTGGCAAGGAGCTAGGATTGCCCTTGTATTTGTCTTTGTGGGGAAGGAGTGGGCAGAATCTGTGTGGCCCAGGC
Organism: Manis javanica; assembly: GCF_040802235.1. Classification (NCBI taxonomy): domain Eukaryota; kingdom Metazoa; phylum Chordata; class Mammalia; order Pholidota; family Manidae; genus Manis; species Manis javanica. Next base: position 36,103,033 of record NC_133165.1, on the reverse strand, counting down.
CTTGGGTGGCTCTGGGGTTTGCAGGGTGGTGGGATGGGCTGGATGGGGGATCCAGGTGTGAGGATCTCCTTTCCTGCGGATCACCTGCTGGCTGCTGTGTCCCACACAGGCTGAGCTGCACCTCAGCACCTGCCAGGCAGGAGGATTTGGGCCTCACCCTCCTCTTCTCTCTGCCCTCCCATCTTCCAGGCCTCTGGTGCTGTACCACCCACTCCATGCCTCATCGCCACTGCATGTGTGAGACCTGGAAGGCCTGACTGGTCACTTCTTAAGCTTTCTCTCAGTCTCTTATTTTGAAACATTGAAAACCTACAGAAAGGTTGCAATAGTGCAATGAACACTTAAATACCATTCACCCAGGTTCACCAGTTATTAACATTTTGTGCATTTGCACACTCTCTCTCCCTTCCCTACATGCATACACTTTTTTCTGAACCATTTGAGAGTTACATGGATATACCATGACAGATGAGTGCTCAGTACTTCAGCCTGCATCTCCGGAGAACAGGACATTCTCCATTAGGTTCTGGGACATGAGCAGGGCTGAGTACTGAGGCCTGCTTGCTGGCAACCTCAATACCTTTTCACTGCCCAAGCAAGAATCAGGAAGGCTCCCTAAAGGAGGCAGGGCTTGGGCCCAGCCAGCTAGCTCCCTTCCTTCCTTCCTTTTTTAAAATAAACTTTTTTTTTTAGAACAGCATCAGGTTTACAGAAAAATTGAGACAATAGTACAGGCATACCTCAGAGCCATTGCTGGTTCACTTCCAGAACACCACCACAAAGTGAATATCACAATGAAATGAATCAAATAAATGCTTTGGTTTGGTTTCCCAGTGCATGAAAATGTCATGTTTACACTATACTGTAGTCTATTAAGTGTGCAACAGCATTACGTCTAAAAGACAATGTGCATACCTTAATAAAAACTACTTTATTGCTACAAAATCCTAACCACCATCTGAGCTTTCAGAGAGTTGTAATCATGGATCACAGATCTCCATAACAAATACAATAAAAATAAAAAAGTTTGAATATTGTGAGAATTACCCAAATGTGACACAGATATACAAAGTGAGTAAATGTGTTGGAAACATGACTCTGACGGACTTGCTCAGCACAGGGTGGACACAAAGCTTCAGTTTGTAAAAAAACACAGTATCTGCAAAGTGCAATAAAAGGAAGCTCAATAAATGAGGTACACCTGTACAGAGGGATCCCACACAACCCCACACCCAGTTTTCCCGCTATTAACACCTTACCGTAGTGTGGCTCATTTGTTTCAATTAATGAGCCAGTACTGATACATTATTAGTAACTAAAGTCCATACTCTATATTGATTTCCAGTTTCTAGCTAATAGGCTTTTCCTGCCCCTGGATCTCATCCAGGAAACATTACATTCAGTCAAGCTGTTGCCTTAGGCTCCTCTTGGTGGTGACAGTTCCGCATTTTTCCTTGTCTTTGATGACCTTGAGGGTTTTAAGGAGTCCTGCCCAGCCACACTGCAGGATGCTCCTCTATTGGGATTTGTCTAATGTTTTTCTTGTGTTTAGTCTGGGTTATGGGTTTTTTGGGAGGAAGCTCACAGATGCGAAGTGCCATTTTTCCACATCATATCAAAGGTATGTATACTATCAGCATGATTTATGGCTGTTGATGTTGACCTTGATCTCCTGGCTGAGGCAGTGTTTGTCAGGTTTCTCTACTGTAAAGCTACTCTTCTGCCCCCTTTTCATGCTGTCCTCTTTGGGAGGATGTCTCTCTGTGGGCCCACACTTCAGGAGTGGGCTGTGGGTCATGCTTCCCCTCCGTGAGTTCAGTTACAGGATCCACCACCATTTTTGGAACTTCTCTGCACAGGAGGTTTTTCTCTTCTCCATTTATTTATTTATTCAATCATTTATTTGTATGATTATGTGCCTTATTTTTCACTCTTATTCAATTGATGATAATAGTTCAGTAGCTGGTCATTGATGCATAGTCTGACGCATGCAGGCTCTTCACAGGTGAGTCAGAGAAAAATAAACCATCATTCCTGCCTAGTTGGGGGTGGGAGAGGTGGGAGCCATATTCACACAGTGTGGCTAGTGCTCGAGATGGGGGTGATCACTGGCATTTGGGAGAGCCCAGGGGCAGTCCTTGAATTGTCTCAGACCCAGGAGTTCAAAGGACAGGACAGGGGTTGCCATGTGGCAAAATGCTGAGCGGGTCCTCAGAAAGAGGTCTCAGTGTGTGCAAAGGGTAGGGGGCTTGAGAGGAAAACAGTGTGCTCAAAGCTTAGTGATAAGGGACAAGTGGCTGGCAGGTACGTTGGCCAGGCAGGTGGTCAGGATGTTAGGATATGTGGCAGGAGATGAAGGCTGGGCCAGACTATGACAGACATTTTAGTTGATGGCTGTGTGGTTCAGTGATTTCTGGTTCTTCAGTGTAGCTGGGAGGCTCTGAGCCTCCGGTGCTGAAGGGGCCATGTAGGCTAGAGCTTGGAGGTTTCCATGGCAGCCAGGGCTGATGGGACAAGGAGGGACTTCCAGGTGATCTGGGACTGTGACTAATGAAGGTCAGAGAAGGGGCTGTAGGAAGGGCTGAGAATGAGTTTCCTGCCAGCCTGCTGAGATGGCAGAGAAGTAGAATAAGGTGATTGAAAGAGTATAAAGAAACACAGGACCCTTGCTGTACACTCCGTTATGTGATGGGAGCTTCATACCACCAGTGGGTGGGGAGGCCTGGCCTGGATGGAAAGCTGTGGAGTGAGGCAAAGAGGTAGTGCCGCCAAGCTGATGGCAGCTGGCCAGCCCCCTGGGCATCTGCAGCATCCCCAGCCCCATTGGAGAGAAGCAGGGAGGACGTGATTGAGTGCTGTGGGTGAGTATTCAGGTACATGTCAAAAGTTCAAACCATGCAGGTTAAGCCCTGCTATAAAAAGAACATTGAAAAATTAAAAAGTTCAAACCTAACCACAAGCGTGGCTGTTCCTGGCTGGGCTCCACCTCCTGCTCCCCCAGCTGATGGGGCAGGTCGGGGCAGAGTGTGCCTTTCCTAGGGCTACACTGACTAGAGCTGGGAGCCAGGAAGAGAGGGCTGCCTGCGTCGGCTCAGTGGGAGCCCCTGGCACTAGGACAGCAGTCTGGCTGCTGGACTCACAGGGCCCTGAGAAAGTATGGGATGAGGATCTGTGGGTGGCACTCATTCCATCCATGCCGGGAGGCAAGCAGGCAGGAGAAAGCCCGGAGGATGCCTGGAAGGCCAGGCCTGGGGGCCGCTGCACGGGAAGGGAAGGGAGATATGATCGCTGAGTCACCTGGGGCTGGGCAAGATACCACTTAGATCCCTAGCTTTCTGGTTTTGTCCCTGGCCCGTCACTGCTGACTCACTGGCTGCCTGCTTGGGAGTCCCTAGTCAGCCTGCTGGTTTCTCTTTCCCTCTCAGTGTGTCACAGGACAGCTTCTCTGTAAGTCGTCATCGTCAGGTGTGTGGCCTGTCCAGGCTGCTTGGAGGGAAAAGGTGCCAGGTTCCAGGATCCTCTGAGGCCCTGACCTATGGGGCAGGAAGGAAGCAGCTTGGGAAGACCCCAGCTCCTGGCTTGGCCCTCTGGAGACAAGGCCTGTCCTGAGCCCTGGGGTCAGTGGGCTGCTCTGGGGGTCCAGGCTGGTCCTGGGTCAGCTTTTCCCACCAGTGAAGCCCCACCTTTCCTGTGGTGAGGCTCTATCATTTACCCGAAAGCAGGGAGGCCTCACCCCCTCCAATTAACACACCATACTGGCCTAGGAACCCTCCCACAAGTCACAGCTGGCCCATCCTGCCCTTGCTCTAAGCCTATCCATGGCTCCCCTGTGCCCCCAAGCTCCTGGACTGGCACTTTGGGCCCCTCCTGATGTGTCCAACTTGCTTTCCAGCCTGGCTCCCTCACCTGCCTGGCTCCAGACCCCACACGTCCCTCCTCAGGGGCCCTGGGTCTCTGCCCCTTGTCACTCCCCTTTTTGGAGAACTCTCTCTTTATAGATTTCTAAGCTTTTACTCACATTTAGGACTCCTCCCCACCTGCTACCTCCTCCAGAAAGCCTGCCCTGGGCCCCAGGAGGAACTGACCGGTTTCCTTTTCAGAGTTCACACAGAATAGGACTCTGGTGGAGGGCATTGTCTATTTAGAGCCAGGGGTCTTGTGCGCAGGCACTGGCCCGATTCCCCACTGAGCTCCCTACCCAGCCCCGGGCCTGGCCCAGTGCAGGTGCTCAGTGCATCTTTCGTGAAAGAATAAACGAAGAAACAAATGAAGAGCAGCCGAGGGAAGGGTGGGGGTAGAGGATAAGTCCCAGGAATCAGGTAGGGCTGAGTGCAAATCCCTATCTTGTCATTATTCGGGTGCCCCTGGAATGTCATGTCAGTGTTCAGAGTCTTAGCTTTCTCATCTCTGAAATGGGAATGGTGATGGCCCTGCTTGGTTTGCAGTAAGAGAAAACGATTTCTCATATTACTGAGGCACCAACCAGTGCCTGGCCCGTAGCCATGCTCCAGAACTGTTCCCTGACTGGCTGGCTGGGGGCCAATGGGAGGAGGGGTCTGGTGGGGCTGGGCAGGACCGACTTCTCCATCAGATTAGATTAGTCAGGGTCCCCCAGACTTCAGGTCCTCTCCTTTCACTGCCTTTGGAAGACTAAAGTGAAGATACACCAAGCAGAGGAAATCTGCCCTGGAGTGAGGGATGGGGAGCAGGAAGGAGGGCCGGGGTGGGTGGGTGGGAAGGAGGCCTCTGCGGGCCAGGGGATGTCCCTCTCAGAGAAGTAGGGGAGTGGCCTGTGAAGGGTTGGACAACTGGATGGGGTGGTGAGGATGGCCAAGGTCATGTAGACATATGGCGCTTTCTGGAACTGCCAAACAAGCTGGAACTGGATGAGCTAATTTAATGGAAAGTAGTTAAAAGCTCACTCAGTGCCATCTTCTTTGCCTCCTCCCCTTTCCCCCATCTGAGCCCCTCTCTTTAACCCAGCCCATGTAGGGAGCCCCCATCCCCTCACTCAGCCCCTCCCTCCCTCTGACCTGTCCCTGTCCCTCCATCTTGTCCCCAGCGGTGCCCTTTGTGCCAGGGTAGTGGGGCTGCAGCCAGCTGCTGCTTCTCTTCCTTGGTGATGCCACCCCCACCCCCACTTTTTCACTCAGCCCATGTAGGGCCCAGCCTGGGGCCTCACTGGCTCAGCCAGTCTGGCCAGGCTGGGTAGTCAGGCCTGCGGTGCAACCAGGCCTGTCATTACCCCATCCTGAGCCAAGTGGGGAGAGCGGCCTCTGGTGCGGGCTGCCTGGCCCACGGCCAGGGACTACTTGCTCAGCCTGGAGTCAGGCTTCCACTTCTGAGCCTGGTGCCCGTGGCTTTCCAGGGCTGATGCTGGGCTGCCTGGATCTCTGCAGGGCAGCAGAGGAATCTCGGCTGAGTAGGCCCAGCTACCAGGACCCTGACTCCACATCTTTGCCTCCCAGCATCAGGGAAGGAGGTGTTGGCATCCTCCTTACCCAGATGAGGAAATTGGTTGAGAGGGTTTAATTCTATTGCCTAATGTCACAGAACTGGTGGTGGCAGCGCAGGGACTCAACCCAGGGAGGGCTGGGGCTATTTTAGATAAAAGCCACAAAGGGGCCCCCATGTGCCCCTCCAGATTCTGAAAGTCCCAGGTCAGGGCCCAGCCCTCCAGCTGGCACTGGGTCCACCCTGAGGAAACCTCCATAGCTGCCAGAGCTGTCGGGAGGTGGCCAGTGCACACCGGCCTGGGTCTGGAAGTACCTGCCTGTTTGCTATAAGCCTCCATGAGATCCTCCTCCTGGAACAATCCAAGGAGATGGCTCTGAAGTGAACTGGTGATACAATCTTTATACTCATCGAGGATTGTGACATCCCATTCTAGACTATTTACTGAAATTTAAACATTTTATAGCTTAATGGAATTTTCCCTGGTCAATAAGGAACAGGACCTTAACTTGGGTCTGTGAGCTGAGAAGTTAGTGAACTCCTGAAAGTTTGTATAGTTTTGAACTAACTTCAGTTAAACGGATATTTTGAACTAAGAGTGAGGACACTCCCAAAAATCTGCTTGATTTTATAAGGGTCACAACATCATGTTTGGTGGAGAGGAGTAATTCTGAGTTGGCACTGGCTTGCCTGGCTTTCTCTTTTTGTTTCCTGAGGATAAGGGAGTGGAAGTCCAGGGACTGGGTATGCTTGGCCCCTGGAGACTCTTCTGACCACCCTGACAGGGTCCAGCAGGCCAGGCACAGTCCCTAGAAGGGCACAGGGCCTGGGCTCAGAAGGCAGCAGGTGGCCCAGGTTTGGATGGGAGACTTAATCGGCCCCTTCGCTAGCGGGATGCCCAGGGAGCGGCATGGTGTGTGTGCCTGTTTTGTGTTTTGTTGTAACTGAGGTCTTGGCTAAGTCCCTGGGGGACTGGGGACCAGGAGTCTGAGAAGTCCTAGCTCCTGCCTAGCTCAGTGGCACCAAAGCTGAGGGGTGGCCTTTTCATGTCTTGGGCTAAGTTCCTTCCTCCTCATGTTACTAAATTTTTCAGCTCATGAAGCATTTCCATATCTTTATCTTGTTACACCCATCTTAGGGGGAGGCAGCATGTCCTCATGTGACAGAAAGGGAAGTTGGAAACTCAAAGATAGCACAGGCTTCCTGAGGTCCCAGGTGGCAAGATGGCAGGTCTCATGGGACTTTGCACCATCCCAGCTTTATCTCTGTGTCTTCACAGAGAAGGCTTATGGACACTAAAATTGCTAGCTTTGGTACTAAAGTTTTCAGCTCACCAGGCATTTTCCACATCTCATCCCACTTTAAGCCTGTCTTCAGTAGGGGAAGGGCAGTCATGTCCTCATTTGACAGAAAAGGTTGTCAGCTGAGGCTCCAATTTATCAGGCTTTCCTGGGGCCATAGGGCTGGCAAGATGGTTTTGGGTGGGCAGGGATGGGTGAAGGGATCTGGTGGGGGAGTGGGCTACCCTTGATAAAAACCAGCACTATGATACAATTCTATTGGCATAAAATTACACAGTGTAGTTGGGAGAAGGGAAAAGAAGTAAATGCCAGCCCTGCCCTCCTTGTCCCAAAGCAAAGGTGATGAATGACAGACACATTATCAGGTGTCACGGTAAAAGTTTGCCTAAGCTATTGGGAGGGCCAGGCTCAGGGAGCCAGCCTGGGTGCAGGGGAAGCGTACTGGTTTGCTGGTGTTTTTCTGCAGCAGGTGGGGGGACCCAGCCAGTGTTTCCTGGCATAAATCAGGTATCAAATCTCTCTCCAGCTCTACTCATGTGCAGAACTGCTCACGGCTCCCCCAGGACATCTGTCCTGCTCCTCCTGCACACCTGTGCCCCCAGCTCCACCTGGGCTCCCTGCCGACCTTCCCTGCTCAGGGCCTGCCCTTTACAGGGGCCCCTCCTGCACCTGTCCTCTTCCTAGCCCTCAGCCCCTCCCCTGCCTCCGATGTGCGTGGCTGAGCCAGGCAGGGAAAGACAGCTCGTTAGTCACTTCTTTTGGACCACAGGTGGAAAGTTACATGTGTTCCTCCTCCCCTACTCCCAGGGCCAGTTGGCTGTGTCCCAAGAGAACACGAGCAGGAAGTTGGCGGGCCTGGGGGTGGGAGGTGGGTCCTGTCCATCTGGCCAATTTACTTCTGTACACAGAAAGCTTGCTGAAGGGCTGGACAACAGGTAAGGGACCCTGTGTTAAGAGGCTCTGACAATGGAATGCCCACCTGGTCCTGGGCAAGCCCCCAGCCCCTCTGAGCCTCAGTTTACCCATTTGTGCAAAGGCAACAAGAGTCCCTGGCCTGCCTACTGATGGGGGTCTGTGATGAGCTCATTGCAGGAAAGTTCTTACCGTTCATCTCCAAGCGACCTTATCTCTATTGTTGAGCCTGAAGGCCTGTGTGTGCTGTTCCTCAGAGCCCTGCAAGGAAAACCCCAGGGAGGCGTGGTCATGACAGAAACCATCTGTTTGCCTTGGTGTGTGTGGGCCTGTGGGGATGGGGGGCGGGGGAGGGTAGCCGGAACCAGATGCCTCCTGCTGCGGAGCGCCTTGCCCATGAATTGAGCAGTGCCACCCCTATGCAGAGCTCTGAGGGTGAATCAGGCATTACTTCTGTCCTCCAGGCCCCCAGATGTGTTTACATTCAACCACAGTACAAGACCCCAACTTCCCCACCACAGCGCACGGTCCCAGCCAGCCCTGTGGTCCACCAGGCAGTCAGCACCCGCAACCCAATGCCTCCTGTGTGCCCAGGGCTCACAGGTGGCTTCAACCTAAATCCTGCTTGCTGGCTGATTCTCCCTAGGAAGTTCAAGGGCCAGGTCTCTACTGGAACTGGACACACAGCACAAGGTGTCAGATGGGGTGCTGACAATGCTGGGGGCTCAGGGGGTTTGGAGCCCTGGCACCCGAGGAACCCCCCAGCAGAGTGGGGAAGGGACACAGTGGCCATGTGGAGGGTCAGGGGTTCCCTTGATCCAGACTGGATAGGCCCCAGCCACTCTCTCCCCACAACGACCCTTCCCTCTAGGCCCTGGAGCTCCCTGCCTCCCAACCAGACTCTTCCCAATCCTCGACACCCTGCCCTGCTTTCACCCTCCAATTTTCAGGGACACCTCTGTAAGGTGTGCAGACATGTCTCCGCCTGGCATCCAATGCCCTTGCTCATCCCTGCATGCCTGGTGATGCTCCAGGCAGACATTTCTGGTCCTTTCACTTGGGCTCCTCCCCCACTACCCCAGTCCCCACAGCTGGGAGTCCTCCATTGAGAACCAGCTGTGTCTCCCCACCGTCTTGCCTTGGCCCGAGCTGCTCCTTCTCCCTGAATGTCCTCCTTCACCCAGTCCTGCTACCTTGCACAAGCCCAGAGGCCCATCAGTGCCCTTTGCAGTGTAATGCCAGAATACAGCACCCCTCTCTGGCACCCACCTCCACCCTGAGTTCTCTGCTTCCTTTGAAGTCTCATGGGACTTTGTACCCATCCTGGCTTTATCTGCATAGCTTGCTCTTGGTGACCCCCCAATCCAGTTCTGGCCAAGCAGGCTCTGCTCCAGCAGGAACTGGCCAAAACTTCTGTGGCAGGGGTAGTCTTCCTCCCTCTTTGGCTCAAAGGGCATCACCTCTGAGGCCCCATCCTCAGGCAGGGCTGGGAGTTTGGTGGGGGTGGGAGAGCACGTGATGGACCCAGGAGTCCTGGCCCCCCAGCTCTTCCTTCCCCAAACTGGACCTCATTAGAACAATGCCAAGACCTCTGCTGAGATGAATGCATGGATGATGAGAATCAAAACGGCAGCGATCAGGCCAGCAAGAAAGGTGATAAGGACGAAACAGCAGTATCAGGGTGGGGCTGCTCTCTGGCATTCACAGGACTTCATCCTCAGACCTTCCCCCTGAGGGTCACCACCCCTGTCCACTCACTTGGCCTGGTTGAAATGTGGGGACCCTCCCAACAGCCTGGCTGCGCCACACCCCAGGCATGTCCAGGTACCCCTGGCTGTGACTCAGTGTCTGTCTCCCTGCTGACCTCGGCAGGGACCCTGGGGGCAGAGGAGATGGTAGTTTCCTCTGAGACTGGGTGACTCAGGGGCCCAGGGCTGGGGACTTAAAGTGCCTTTGTTGGCCTGGGCTCAGGAATCTGGAGAAACTGGTCAGTGGGAGGCTCCAGGAACTGAAACCCCTCCCTCTGCCCCCGCCCCCTGCAGAGCCCTATAACTGCTCTGATCTTTAGTCTGAGAGCAGGAGCTCGCCTGGTCACACTCGCTTGGCTTGTGCTTCTGACTCTCAGGAGAGACACCCTTTGGCTTCTGACTCGGAGAGGAAGAGGCACTTGGTGGCTGACTTGACTGTCTTTGACTTGGGACTCACAGTGAAAGGCCTCCCCCGTGTCCACCAAGGGTCCATCCTCTGTGCTTGGATTTCTGCAGCCTCCAGGGCCAGATCCCCATAGCCCTCCAGGTCGTAGACACCAGGAGACGTGGAACGATGGCCTCCATGGGGCTACAGGTAATGGGCATAGCTCTGGCCGTGCTGGGCTGGCTGGGCGCCATACTTAGCTGCGCGCTGCCCATGTGGCGCGTGACGGCCTTCATCGGCAGCAACATTGTCACATCGCAGACCATCTGGGAGGGCCTGTGGATGAACTGCGTGGTGCAGAGCACCGGCCAGATGCAGTGCAAGGTGTACGACTCGCTGCTGGCGCTGCCGCAGGACCTGCAGGCGGCCCGTGCCCTCATCGTCATCAGCATCATTGTGGCCGTGCTGGGCGTGCTGATGTCTGTGGTGGGTGGCAAGTGCACCAACTGTGTGGAGGATGAGAGTGCCAAGGCCAAGACCATGATCGTGGCGGGAGTTGTATTCCTGCTGGCCGGCCTGTTGATGATGGTGCCTGTGTCCTGGACGGCCCACAACATCATCCGCGACTTCTACAACCCCCTGGTGGCCTCGGGCCAGAAGCGGGAGATGGGTGCCTCACTCTACATCGGCTGGGCAGCCTCGGGCCTGCTGATGCTCGGTGGGGCTCTGCTCTGCTGCAATTGCCCACCCCGTACCAACAAGCCCTACTCGGCCAAGTATTCTGCTGCCCGCTCTGCCCCCACCAGCAACTACGTGTAAGGTACCACCGTTCAGCTCACCATTGGCTTTGTTTCTCCCTGGACCGAGCTCAGCACAGCCTGTGACCCCCAGGATGGCCCTGCCACAGATGCAGGCTGCTGCGGGAAAGGGGGGCTGGGCAAGCAGGGACTGAGCCAGGTTGTTGGCCGGCAGCTCTCAGCTCCTTCTGGCCCTCATGGACACCTTCCCAAGGCCTGCTCTACACCAGCAAGGATGGACAGAAAGCAACTCCCGTCCCACCCTCCTCTGACAGGCCGAGGCTACAGGAGAGGGGGGTGGAAGCAACAGGGTGTGGCGGCTGAGCTAGCGCCTGCTGGCCAAGACAGTGCAGCCCTGACTTGGCTTGGGCTCTGCCTCTGAGTGGGTGCCCTGCCCATGCCCATGTTGGTCCCTGTTCTCTCTTTGATTGTCCCCACGAACGCTGTCTGCATCCTCTGGGTGGGTCAGCAAGCACCCAGGCTCGGCCTTGCCCATGGAAACCTGTGGCCTATGAGTATGGCCAGGACCTCGCTCACCCACCCTCCCATGGAGCACAGTGTTGACAGAGAGTTGATGGACAGGTTTGGGGGGAGGGGTTAAGGTGCTACAAACTGGTTTGGGTAGTGGTGGGGGAGGGGGACAAAGAGACAGCCCAGGCTGCCTACACCCTTTCCACCCCACCCTGCAGCTTCACAGCTGGGTCTCAGCAGCCTCAGTGGACAGACCCCGGGCCCCCTGACACTGGCCATCTGTGTATCTGCAGCCCCTGCTGAGGTCATTGGCCAGCCTGGGGAGGAATGGGGAATGGTCTTTTTCTGGCCCACATCCCAGGAAGTCCTGGGGCTTTTCCCTGCTTCCTCTGGTTTGTTTGTAATTTAGTAAGATCTATTCATCATGGTAATTAGTATTATTTTCTACAATAAATGGAACCTGTGCACAGGAGACTGTATCGTTTCTGACTTCAGCTGTGGAAGTGGGACACGCAGGGCTGGAGGCCTGGCCAGGGGGCCAGTATCCCTGTGTTGTGACCAGGACAGGAACACTTAAGAAACTGGTCCTGGGAACTGTGAAAAATTAGAACTGCCCTGACCTTGGAAGTCACCTTGGTCAAGCCCTTCATTTGGGAGAGGGTGAAGTCTGGACACAGGAAACATACTGTGTGCCCAGGATGGGGATGAAATGCAGGGCGCCCCAGGAGGGAGGACAGAGGAGGACACCCAACCCTCGGGAATGGCCACCTGCCCTCTCCCACTGTGGCAGCGTTGTTCGGGCAGCCAGGCTAGTCTGCTCGCTGTCCAGGTCCCACCTTCTGGCTTTTGCTCAGGCTGTTCCTGCCCTCGGCCTGAATGTCCTTTTCCCCTTCTCTACCTCTCTGAAGCCTGCCTGCCCAGTTCTGAACCTCCCCCTGCATGAGGCCTGTTTGGGAGAGTTATCATCAGCCTTGTTTGGTCCCCATGGTGCTGACAGTCATCAGAGCCCTTTCACCTGCCTAGTCTCCAAGGCACACCCTGAGCGTGGAGCCCTGACCCTTTAGGGAGGAAACCAAATCCATGTGAAAGTGCCAAGACTCGTGGTGGGCTTGGCCTAGTCTGGGAGTTAGAGTGAGAGGCCCTGGAAAAGCCACATCTGTGGGTGGGGCCTCCATCCTGTGTCTTCTCACTTCTGTCCTTCTCAGGACAGAAAATATGTCACTCTCCCCAGGAGTAAGAGAAACACGGAGGCAGAGTGCTGCCTACCCTTGGGACTCATTTAATAGGCAGAGCTCTCATACAGGGTGGTGCAGTGGCCCAATTTTACAGACGAAGTGGAGGAGGCCTGGCTGAGGCCACATGCAGGGTCAGAGGCCAGCCAGGGGCTGGGGACTGGGCCCCACTCCCTCAACCTGGGCCACCTCCTGCTTTCGGTACAGGTAGATGATGCCGGAGATGAAGCGATCACCGTCAGAAGTGCCAGGCACCACCTCGAACGCTGAAGTGGCCAGTTCCCAGCAGCCCACAGGCCAGGCCACCAGACGTTCCCATGCCCCGGCCTGCTCCAACCTATTCAGGGTGGCCTCCAGTGCCTCCTTGTACTGAAGGTTGGACGCATTGGTCCTGGTGGTCAGACACACCAGCCCACCTGGGAAGCGGTGGGGGAGGAGGAGGTGAGTGGAGGAGGGACAGACGCTACCTTCCAGGTGCTGGCCCCCCTGCTCATATGCTCAAGGGTATAAGTTCTCCTGGCTTTGTCCCAGGCCAGCCTTTTCCCATCTCCAGGCTTTGGTGCTTACTGTTCTCTTTCCAGGAATACTCTCCTCGGCTTGCTGGACTCCTACACACCCTTCAAGGCCCATGGATCCTTAATGCTGGGAATTCTTGACTTAATCCCCTCAATAAAGGGGGCACCCTCCTCACTGCTGGCCCAGTCCCTCAGCTGGGGAGTAGGCTGGCTATGTCTGGATGAACAGGAAGGCAGCACATGGGCTTTGGACCATAGGTGAGTCCCTTCACCTATCTGAGTCTCAGTTTCCCAGCTTGCAGAGTGGGGCTGGTCACCCTGTCTCACAGGAAGGCTGGCACAGTCAGTCAGCACTGGCTGAATGACGGAATGCCCTCATCTCTTCAAGTTCTCTCCAGACACCTACAGTTCACCCGCTGCTGGCTCAGATACACTTGGGAGAGAACAGTAGACCTTCCGGAAGGTTTCCTGGAGGAAGGGGTGAGATGCAGGGCACTCCAGGCAGAGGGGGACCCTGGCAGAGAGGAAGGGCTCTGAAGCAGGGGAGTCTGGTCATGTGGGCACACAGACTGGGCTCTGGCTGGCTAAGGGGGCCTGACAAGCAGAGGCTGGGCTGGGAGGCCTGGTCCTCACTGCCTCTGTCCATGGGACTTTCCTGCCCTCCTGAGCCCAATCACTGCCCTGCTCTCTCACCCCACCAATACCCCTGCATCTGTCTACCTCCATGGTCCCCCGAGGCTGAAACCTGCCCAGGCTTAGCCACAGCCCCTGCTGGACCCAGTGGGAGGGACGGGAGCAGAGAGAAGACATTCTGCTGCAAGAGGGGCACCTCTGGGACTCCCTGATCCTGTCCTGCATCCAGATCAGTGCCACATGATCTGCCATTGTCCTTTCCATGGCCTCACTTAGGCTGTGCTCTGTGTAGACCGCCCTGGCTCCCCTCCCAGCCTTGGAAAGGCCTCTCTTCTCTGAATTCTTAGGGCATTGAGAACGCGTGGCTCTCAAGGGCCCACCTCTGGCCTGGCCTTTTCCCCCAGGCTCCTTTGGTGATGGAGGCCCAGAGGGCAGCGCTTGCATCTCTGCCCCGGGGCAAAGGCAAACCCAGGGCAAGGCATGGGGTAGGAGAACAGGAGAGCAGAGAACACAATCCTCACTTGCACACCAGCCACACCTGTGGAGTTTACACAAAGTGCTTACAGCTAGCGTCTCATCTGGGTAGGTCCATTTCACAGATGAGGAAACTGAGACCAGGAAAGAGAAAGACACCTGACAGCTATGCATGAGTTAGTGAGGAAGCTGGAAGATGAGAGAATGTGGCTGAGCCCCTACGACATGCCAGTATGGAAGCAAAGGCCTTAGAGACATCATTTTACCCAGTTTTAGTGCAATCCTCTGGGGAAGGGACTATGCCACTCTGCTTATAGGTGAGGAAACAGGGGCTCCAGAGGAGAGAAGAGCTGTCCAACAGGTAAGAGGTGACTGGCCACCTGTCTACATGGCCTCTTTGCTTGCATTTGTTGACTGTGGCCTCTGAGGCCAACCCCTGGGCTGGCAGTTGGTGGGCAGGATGCCAGGCTGTGTGACCCTGGGCAGGACCCTGCTCCTCGCTTGGCCTGAGTGGTTCTGAAGCTTGTGTCTACAGGTGTGGAGGAGGGAAGGTGTGTGGGTGGGTTGGACAGGCTGCTTCTCACCTGGCTTGGTAACTCGCAGGAGCTCAGGTATTGCACTGCAGGGCACCTGGCCATCACTAAGGGCACCCACCATCAGCACAGCATCAAAGGATCCTGTGTGTGGGGTGGGGGGTGGTGGTGGGGTGGCATGTCTTCCATGTGGCCTCAGACCATCCTGGAGGACGGTATCCATGGTAGGGCTTGGGGAGGGAGCAGGATGGCCACTTGCAGCTGGGGGATATGGCAGGTGTGGCACAGTTTCCTGGTGTGGTCAGATCCTGGGATGGAGGGCTCAGAGAGGGGGCTCATGGGAACTCAGCAAAGGTCCCAGCAACGCAACAGGGGCCTCAGTGTGAGAGGGAGTTCATTGACAGCTGGGCAAGGAAGATGGAAATTGGACAAGAGAAGGGGGCCCCAGGAAGGTGGGCTTAGTCAGGAGGTGTGTCTTGGGGTATTGGGGTAGGTGGGGAAGTACCTTCAGAGCTGGGCAGAGGCTCCTGGCCCAGGGTGCAGAGACTGAGGCGCTGATAGAGACCGCGGGCTCTGGCCTGTTCCAGCATCCCTGGGCTCCCATCCACCCCATGCAGCTGGAGGAAGCCCCGAGCCTGCAGCTGGGGTGGGAACTCAAGTCACAGCTCATACCTGCCACCTCCCAGCTGGGTCCCTGCACCCCAGAAGGCAGCAGGCCCTGTGGGGATGTAGCTCAAGTGTTTGGGACTAGTGAGTCTATGGGGTGAGACAGAGTACTGGGGCCAATGGTGGTAGGAAATTTGAGCAAATAGTGGGCTGAAGAGAGGTCAGGGGACTCAGGGAGACCTCACCTCAGCAGCCACCAGGCCGGTGCCACAGGCCACGTCCAGAATCAGGGCATCAAGGGGCAGGCCTGGTAGGGCTTGGGTGAGGCAGTCCACTGCAAGGCGGGGGGCACGGTACTGCAGGGCAGCCACATCCTGGGGACAGAGTGCTGAGCCAGCTGCCACCCTCTGCCCCACTGTTTGGGGGACTTCCATGTGGGGTGAGCTGGAATCAGCCAGGTCAAGCTGTGTGTTTGTGTGTGTGTTTTCGGGGCTTGGGCCCTGCTGCGACTACAGTGAGAAGAGATCCAGTCAAGAGGGGCTTTCTTTCCCCTGTTCAGGGACCAGGCCTGGAGAGCTGCCAATGGCATCTCCTCCAGGTAGCCCCTCTGCCTTGGCTGCAGTCCTGATCTCTAGAAATGATCTAAGCCACTGGGGAGTGATGGGGTGGGTCAGAGGGCAGGTCTGGTATGGGAGTGGAGTGAAGGGGCAGAAAGGTGGCCAGTGCAGAAAAACAAGTCTGCAGGGCTGCGTCACGGTCTCAGTTCATCCTCACGGCCGTCCTCGGATGCAGCGCTGACTATTCCCGATTTACAGATAGGAAGACTGAGGCTGGGCAAGCCAGGAAGGTGGATGCCAGGACTCAGGCCCAGTTTACCTGGTCATAGTCCGGGGCCCATTGGTCATAGAAGTGCAGCTTGTGGGCCAGGTCGGTGATACCGTGCGAGGCCCCCACGCGCGCCCGCACCTCGCGCAAGCTCCAGCCCTCCTCATGAGCCATCCTCCTGTGGGGACAAGGCCTTTGTCCTGAGGCCCACCTCAATCTCCCCCTGCCCCGACCCTCCTCTCCTACCCGCCATGCCCAGCAGAGGAGGCTGGATGCGGCCTCTCCAGACCACCAGCGCAATCCCACTTCACAGGCAGGGACACTGAACCCAGAGGGGGCGAGACTGGACACCAGGGGTTCCGGGCTGGGGAAGGAGTGTTCCGCGCGGCGGGAGGGAGGACCTGCCCTCACCTCACCCCCACCCCTGCAGCGGAGAGCCGGCGTCTGGGTTGGAGGGGTCTTTAAAGCGGCGGGGAGCCTACCCTCACCAAGGATCAGACCGCAGGGTCAGTGGGCTCCCGGAACTCGGGGCGGGACCTGTGCCGCAAGCCGGAGTCTGTCCCCGTCGTCCTCGATGATTGGCTCTCCGCTGAAAGAAAATACCCAATCAAAGGAAAGCGCAGGCAGCCGCCCCTCCACCACCAGCCAATGAGTTCCAAGTTCTTGACCCTCCTCCAGCCTGGAAGATCCAGGCTCGCCTGAGGTTTCCTGGGATTAAGGACATCTCTGTACTCTCGCCGCTCCCGAGGTCCTTTGGGAGCCTCTGAATTCTTATGGGCAAGGGAGGGACATAGACTCAGCCTTCATTTTTAGAACGCTCACTAAAGTCTATGCAACGCTGTGCGGTAGAATTTTCTATGTTGATGGAAATGTTCTGTAATGCACCTGTTCAATATGGCAGATAATAGCCACAAGTGGCAGTTGAACACTTGAAAGGTACAGCTGAGGAACTGAATTTTAAAATTCATTTTGTCTTAATAATTTAAATAGTCACCTGCAGCTTGTGGGCTCCGTATTGGACAGAGGAGGGAGCCTTGTATAGTCCAGACCTGCAATATCTGGTTAGTGTCATTAGCTTGGATTACTCCAGGGCTGGCTTTAAGGAGCTTGTTAGAAATTCAAATCCTTGAGCCCCACCCCAGACTTCTGGACGGGAATCAGATTGCTGGAAGGTGGCAGGGAGAGGGGGCACCTGGCACTAATCCAGAGAACCCTTGTAGGGGATGAAAGTTTGATAGAGCTGTGGAGAGGAGTGGATGAATTTTAGATATTTAGGAGGTAGAAGTGGCAGAGTTTTGATGGTTGAGAGTGTGTGGTGTGTGGAAGCAAGATGTCAGGAGTTGAGCCTTTGGGTTTGGAGGTGCCATTCATGGCAGGGAGGCCCAGGAGGAGGAGCAGGTTTGGGGCACAGAGGATATTGACAGTTTGGAGATGTTGACTTTGAGGTGTCCGGAAGTTTGTTGAGCTCAGAATGGAGACAGTTCAGGGTCATGAGTATGACAAGTGGTGACTGAGGCAGCTGGTATAGCTGAGATGTACAGAAAGAGAAGAGAAAGGGAAGAGGAGAGGGCTCAGGATCCAGCTTGAGGACCCTCTATATTACAGGATGGGAGAGGACCTTGGCAAGAGCAGTTTTGGGGGAGTAGAGCTGGTGAGAGAAACCCAGATCTCAGCTGTCACCAGTCAAGATCCAAACCCAAATCTGTCTTAGTCCAAAGATGTACTCTGAGCACATTATGAATCTATTGGGTCCAGTTTGTACAGAACAGAACACCTGCACAGCAGTGGCTTGAACAGAGAGAGGTTTACAGGCCTAATACAGGAAGCCAAGACTGGGTGGTAAGGTCTGGGGCTCTATTATGCCATCAGGAGCCCAGTCTCTCTCTTGTCATCTTCCCTTTGTGTTGTAGGCCTTTGTCCTCCTGTCTGTCACCACGTCATGGCTGCATCACCTCCTGATGGGACAAAGGGGAAAGGGCAAAAAACAGGCCAACTAAGTTTATTCCTTCACAAAACCATTGGTCAGACTGAGTCACATGGCCACTTCTGAACCATCACTGGAAGGTGAATGAGGCCAGGAGGCCCAGGGTGGGGCTAGCTCAGCCCACTGACATCCATGTCATAGGCCACGTCTCTGCAGCCTCATATAACATTTGGGCTAATAAATAAATAAATAAATATATTTTTATCTTTTATTATTTTTATTTTGGTATCATTAATGTCCAATTACATGAGCAACATTATGTTTACAAGACTCCTGCCATCGTCAAGTCCCCCTCACATACCCCATTACAGTCACTGTCCATTAGCGTAGTAAGATGCTATAGAATCATTACTTGTCTTCTCTGTGTTGTACCCCCTCCCCATGACCCCCCTAGATTATGTCTGCTAATACTAATGCCCCTTTTTCCCCCTTATCCCTTCCTTCCCACCCATCCTCCCCAGTCCCTTTCCCTTTAGTAACTGTTAGGGCTAATAAATATTTATCATGCACTTTTTGTCTGCTAGGACCTCGAGTCATCCAGATGAGTCAGAAATAAGCCTCACCCCACCCCATTCTAGTGAGGGACATGGGGAGGAGTGTCTTTTCTTCTAAGGCCTCCTGGACTCCCTGTCTAGCGCCTGGGACCACTGCTTTGCCAGGGTTGGTGTGGGTGGGCCTGATGATGTGGAAGAATGCTGTAATAGGAGTGATGCTTCCAGTAAGGTGACAGCCCCAGTAAGGTGGACAGCCCCAGTAAGGTGACAGACCCAGTAAGGTGGACAGCCCCAGTAAGGTGACAGACCCAGTAAGGTGGACAGCCCCAGTAAGGTGACAGCCCCAGTAAAGGCCATGCTGTTGGACCATCAGAGGTGGCTGGTGTTGTTCCAGGAGGAGGTCCCAGGGGGCCTGCTTTTGTAGCCCTCAGTGTACTCTGCTCGCTGACTGGGTACTGCATGGGTTGTGAGCACTAACATGGTTCCTATAGCCACGGTTCCTGGGTCTGGCTGGAGGACGAGACCTGCCATGGGGACACCAGTGGAGTCTAGTGGTCTTGGCATGCTGCTGTATCCCTGGCAGGTGTGGACCCCAGGCTCCACCACTTCCCGCTCTAAGCCCAGTCCATTGCTCCTCTCCAGAGCCCAGGATGAGGCCTGTGTCTGACTCTTCAACACCATTTGTTTCCTCTAAGCGCCCCTTAGGTCCCAAGATTTGGGGCCCAAAAGGCTCTTCTGTGTCTGTTGCTGAAAATGACCCTCCCCTGGGATGACGGACACCACCCAGTCCACCTGCTGCCAGAATGGGGAGAGGGCTTGGGTAACAGAAAACACTTTGGGGTGACAAGGGATAGTTAAAGCAGGGGTTTGTATTTCAAACCTGTCTCATCTCACAGAAGTACAGGCCAAGGGCTGCTGGGGACTGAGAAGAGGTGAGTCATCCTGCAGCCAGGGTGAGCAGACAAGGGTCAACTGGAAAAGGGTGAAGCCGTGTCAGGCAAGATGGCGAGTAGGCATGAGTTCTGGAGGGAGCATGGCTTTCAGGGCCCCGGTGTGCCCGGCTGGGGGTGTGTGCCTGTGTGAGGACATGGGGGTCAGTCAGGATATGTCTGAGGGCAAGTGTCAGTGTCAGCAACCCAGTCCAAGGTGGTTTAAAGAGTAGGGGTTTGCTATTTCCTCTTACAAGAAGCCAGAGGCTTCCAGTACCAAGGCTGGCCTGGCGGCAACCAGTTTCACGAAGACCCATCCTCCATTCCCCCATCTGCTCTGCTGTGCGTTTGCTCTGTCGGCTCCTCCTGGTCACAAGATGGTGATGGCCGCTCAGGCATTTTTGTGTCCTCACAAAGCCCTGGTTAGGCTAGCTTTGGGCCTTGTCTCCCTGTGTCTCTCTTTTCCTTTGCCGTGGGCGGGACCCAGGTCAGAGGGCGCGTGGCCGCCAGGCTGGGACTTGGTTTCTAACCGTGTGAGTGACAGGGGCTTACAGCCAATGGCATTGTACAAAGATGGCCCCAGAGGGCGGTGTGGAGAGCGGTCTTGGTGGGAAAGTTCTGAGGCTGGGGGGATTCTTCGGCAGGAGCTGGAGTCCTGAGCAGCCTTAGGGCGCCTTGGGGGGCTGCCTTGGGGGGTCTGGTTGTGGGGTTTTAGGGACAAGACAGCAATTTCCCTGCCTTCCAGCTTCTTCCTGCCCCAGAAGCTGCTTCTCCTGTCTCCTTTGCTGCCTCCGCCCACCCCCACCTCCGTCCTGGGCCCTTTTCTTCTCTAGCTACACCCACTTCTCAGGTGATCTCATCTGGTGCCGTGATGTTAAATGCTATTGATAGTCAGTGATGCACCAGTGGTGACTCCCAGCCCTGAACTCTGGAATCCTCCTGACACCTCTCTTTGGAGCCCGGAGCCTGTGGGCTCCTCCTGACAATGTGCCCAGACCCAGCTTTCCTTCTCCCTGTGCTCAAACCTGCCCCTCCTCGTGCTCCTGTCTCTGCAGACACCCGAACCATTCTGCAACCAGGGGCACAGCCCCAGCCACTTTCCTCTGGTCCCATATTGTGTCCACTAGCAAATCCTGTAGCTTCTCCCGTCCACCTCCATAACTCTGGAACCATCCACCTAACCCTCTCACCCAGACCCATGAGGTGGCCTCCTCCCTGGCCTCCCGGCTTCCCTCTTTGCCCCCACCCATAGTCCATTTTCCCCACAGTAGCCAGAGGTAATCATTATTTTCCTTCGGTTTATGGAAAACTTCAAACACATACAAAAGAAGAGATTAGTACAATAACCCTCCACGAATCTGTTCATCACTCATTTTCAATAGTTAACAAAATGATGTATTTTGCCCAACCAGAATGATATATTCAACAGTGTAAGTTTGATAAACTTACTTCCCTGCTTAAAACCCAAAATCCACATTGTTTACCAACCTCGCTCCTAACCTCTCCCCACCTCACCCCACAGTCCTGGCTGCTGCTGTTCCTGGAACATGCCATGGTGACCTCAAGGCCTTTGCATTGGGTTTTGGGCCTGGATCATTCTTCCTTCCGGTCTTTGCTTGACTGGATTGTTCTCAGCCTTCAGGTATCCACCACCTGAATGAATAAATGTTAGCAGTTTGTCATAATTGCTTCAGAATATTTGAATGTAGAAAAGGTGAGAGCATTACAGTTGACACCCATGTGACTTCCTCCTGCATCTCCTGCCCCAGGGAACTAGTTATCACCATGAGTTAGTGGGGACTTTCTAGATGTTGTTTTTATATTTTACTACATATATGTCCAGAACAGCATTATAATATTGCTTAATGGGTTTGAAAATTTATGTAAATGCTATCATTTTATAGCTATTACTCTAACTTTCGTCTTTCACTTAACTCTATGTTTTTGAGCTCGTTTTACATTGACGCATACAGATCTCATTCATTTTAACCACTGCTTATTCATCCCTGAGACAGACGCACCCAGTTCATTTATCCACTTCCCTGTTGAGAGAAAAACATCCTGCCAATAGCCCTGTGCATGCTTCTTTGATTACAAGTGAATGTGGAAGAAGTGCTTTTCAAACTGTTTGCAACCCATTAGAGGGTAGTGAGAACAAATCAGTCGGTTGTGAAATAGAATGAATAGAAAAGAAAAGGGCACATTGCTTGTAGTAAGGGTAATAATTATTTTGTTAACTTGTTTCAGTTTCACCTGTATGTATAACGGGCGTCTTTGTACCACACATTTCTTACCGTGGGTGGCTCTCAGGATCCAAAGACTAACCCGGAACTGCAGGGTCAGGGCCTGGGCCCCATCATTGCTCTCTGGTTGCCCCATGAACTCATCAACACCATGGTGTGTCATCAGATGTTGTGTTTAGGAGTGAGTAATGAGAGTATCGCATCGTCATTTTAATTTGCACACGTATTTTGATAAGTTTAATGGCTCTTTGGGTTTCCTCTTCTGGGAATTGCCTTTGCCTATGTGTTTCTACTGAGTTACTGGATTTTTAGCCTATTTTTCTTTGTGTTTGAAGTAGTTCCTTGAATATTCTGCATATTCTAGAGACTGATCTGCGCGCTCTTTCATGAGTTCCAAACATTTGTCCCAGACTGTCACTACCTTTTTTGGCTTCACTCGTGGTGTCTCTACAGCAGAGTCAGGAACAGGCAGTTTATGGGTGACTTTGGCCAGGCGGTTGGGGGCAGTAAGGTGGCTGCCGGACTTCTTTCAACGTCACGGTTTAAGTGGTCAAATGACATAGTGCTGAGGAACATTTCTGCTAAAAAAGAAATTGTGTCTATTTAAGGTAACAACTGGATGTGTTGAATGTAGACCATGAAGTGATCGCCACAGTGCAGCTAATTAGCATATCTATCTCTTCTGTATAGTTAATCCGTGTGTGTGTTGAGATGCTCTCAGATCTTCTTAGCAAAGTTCAAGCATATAAACAGTATAGGTAATGATGCCACCATGTTATACATTAGTTCTCTAGAACATACTCATATTGAAAATGGAACTTTGTGCCCTTTGGCCAGTCTCCTTCCCCCCCCATCCCCAGCCTCTGGCAACAACATTCTTCTCCCTGTTTCTATGAGTTTAGCTTTTTTTGGATACAAGTGAGGCATACAAGTGAGACTGTGCAGTGTCTCTCTTTCCATGTTTTGCTTATTTCACTTAGCATATCTTGTGGCTCCATCCATGTTGTCAGGACTTTTTCTTTTAAAAAACTGAATAATAGTCCCTTGTGGCTGTCTATTTATCTCACAAGTGGGAATGTAAATGAGTAAGGCATTATGAAAAACAGCATGGAGACTCCTCAAAAAATTAAAATTAGGACTGCCTTATGATCCAGCAATCCTGCTTCTGGGTATAGATCCAAAGGAATTGAAATCAGGATGGTGAAGAGGTATCTGCACCCCCATGTTCACTGCAGCCTTATTGATTGATAATAGTCAAGATATGGAAACAACTTAAAGGTCCTTTGATGGACAGAGGAATACTTTCTCTAAGACATGGAGACCTGGTAGAGAAAAAAGCAAGTAGCTAGAGAGTGTAGTTGAGGATAGGTGGGGGTGCGGAGGGTGGGAGAGTTTCTCAGAGAGGTCTGGGTGAGATGGAAGGAAACAAGTGCGTTGAACACATTGATTCTGAACAAACTGATCAGTAAGTGAACTGGTGAAAATTTTATTTCCCATTGCTGTTTGTTTCTTATGTTGACGATTTTTGTACCTCACAGGTGTGACTTTGCAACCTAACATAAGTTGCTAGCATTTATGCATTTTTGTTAAAAAAACTTCTGGATTAATTGTAAGGTAGCAATGACCCTTCTTTATATTTTGCCATGTTTTTGTTTTTGTTTTTTGATTTTCAAAATCTAGTCTTAGGTTGTAGGTGGATTGCCTGAAAGTGGCTCGGTTGAAATGAATATTTCTACATATTGGTTTATGAGGTAATAAAATTTGTGCACCCGGGGGTGATTCTTTTTACAAGTTGCACGTATTTTGAAGCAATTTTGTCCAACTTGTAGCTTAGCTTGTTTTGAAAAATTCTTGAGTTCCTTTTCATCCAGAGATGCTGACTTCACTTACCCACCAGCTCCCAAGCCTTGGTGTGGGGCCAAATAGTGCTCAAAGCACTTCACAGACCCTATTTCATTGTCTCCTCTGCACGAGTTCTCCTGGCAGGTTCCACAAAGTATGTCACAGTTTTATAAAGAACCTTGGGATGGGAACATAGACTTGTAATTAAGCACCAGAGTTCACTTCATACCCAAGTCTGTCCGACTCCAAAAACCCTTTCCCTTAGACACCAAAACCCTTTCCCTTAACCAGCATAGGTCCCTCATGATTTCAACAGTTTTAAATGATTATTTTTGCATTTTAGTGCAAAAATCCATCTTTAGAAAAAAAACAAGACAAGATCCAGTGTGAAGGCGTATTTATCATTTTTGTGTACTTCTGGGAAAAATGAAGATTTGAAACAAAATAAAGTTTTAACATTGGAACAGGAAAGAAGGAAGGGAGAATATCGGTCCTGGTCATTTCTTGGTAGTTTCGCCTCCAGCAACCCAGGCAGGACGGGATCTGCTCTGAAGGAACTCCTCAGAATGAATGCAAGGTCGTTGTTACGGGGAAACCGGCCTCGCGGACTGAGAAGGGACAAAATAAGCAACCGAAAACTTTCCACCAATTTGCACTGCGCGCTCAGGCGCGCGGGGTCCCGTGGCCCCGGTGCGATCCTTCACCCACAGGGGCGCACACCTGAGAGCCTTAGGAAGTCGGAGGCTGGCTTGCTGCATCTCCTCCGCCCTAAGTCTTCCGCTGTGGTGGGGAGTCTACGCAGAGCAGGGCAGGAAAGGGGGAATGGCGCCCCTGGCGTCGGGCAAGGCAACCGCCCCTAGTGAGTTGGGTTACTCCACCTGGTCCTCCCTGTTGTTAGGACAGGGCCACGGAGGGGAGGTACTGCCTGAGGCCACACAGCACAGCAGTGCACGGATGTCCTTGAACTTAGGTGTTGAGTTGGAAAGAGAAGGGCGTGGAGGGCACCCCGCATGAGGATACAAGCTGGGGACTCCTTCGGCAGCAGCTACTGGAGCCCTTGTGTGCAGCCTGGCAGATAGGGAGCGCCGAGTCGTTACTCGTTCATTCATTTATTAATTCTACCAGTACTTACGGAGCTCCTGCTGCACAGCTGGCTCTATGGTAAGCATGGGTCACAGAAGGGAACAAGATTCATGATCTTGGCCCTCAGAGGTACCTGGGCATGAAGGCGATGACTGAAGGTGACAGGGTGACTGTGGGGTTCCTGGCTGGTGTTGGCATGGCTGGGGCTACGTTAGGGAGAGGCCCTGACTTGGTTTCACACTCTAGGGGAGGCCTCTTACCTCTGTCACTGATTTCCAGCCTGTGGGCCCTTCTGTGTCCCTGCCTTGCTGAAATCTAAGTGTGGGACCGAGATGAGGGCTCTGGCAGGGGTTGGGGACAGCTGACGAGCTGAGGCTGAAACTGGGCCCAGCATCCTAACAGGACCTGAGAGGTACCCTGAGGGGCCACCCTGGAGAAAGTGGGGTGGAGAGAAGTCTCTGTGACTCCAGCTCCTGCCCAGACAGACCCCATAGTCCAGGGAGTTTGGTCAATATGAGGTTGAGAACCATCCACACAGCCTTAACGACAGCAGAATTCTGGGAATGGCAAGGCTGAGTGATGGTCAGGGGTGAGCCAAAGAGGGGAGGAGAAAAGGATGTTTGTATATAGAACAACCTTGGAATAGATAATGTCTCCCTGCAAGCTGCAGTGTGATAAAGATAATGTCTCTCTCAGGAGGAAAGGGCAGGCTTGCCTACTGCCCGTTACAAAGATTTGGTTCCATAAACTCAGGATTTCTTTTCTGTAATATGTCCACTGGGTATACAGGTGTCATCTGGCCCTGTTTACATCACTCTGTGGGGTTTGGAACTCAGGGAGCCAAAGAACTAAATAGTTATACTCTAGTTTACTGCTAGTGTCTCCAGTAAAAATGTGTCTTTCATCTCTGACCTAGGAATCCTGTGCTTCTACCAGTATCCAAGGAACTCAGGCTGCCTGGTTAGCTTGCAAGTCAGGTACAATCTGGGACCTTTTGCCATTCTGGATAGCCCCCAACCCTGTCAGTTCCACCTTCCACACATTTCTGGCATCCACCCACTTTTCTCCATTCCTGGAGCCATGGCCCCAGGATCCCATCATCTCATGATTGGAGAGTTTATTTCTGTGGGTTCCTATCTGACCTCCCTCCCCACTCTGGACTCCTCCTCTCCCCTAGCCCAGCCTCATCATGCAGCTGGAGGGGCTGTTCTAACCCACAGCTATTTTCAGGTGCCGCTGCCTTGGCTCTTCAATGGTGCCTACTGTTTAATGGACTATCCTATAGTCCACGTGGCCCTTGCTGATCTCGTGTTCTTCCCCACGTCCCCCTTTATGCTCTAGTAATAATGAATTGTTTGAACCATGCTGTTCCTTCTGCATGGACTACTTCACACTTTCTTCTCTGGAAAACTACCTATCCTTCAAAACTCAGCTCAAAGAGGGTTTCTGAAGCCCCAGTGACACCTCAGTGCCATTGTGTTGGAGACATAGAGGGTGGGTGGGGCAGACCAAGGACAGAGGACAGAATGGAGGGACTTTGCACGCTCCACCCTCCAGATCCCAGCTGTTACCCCAGGGGAGGAAATGAATGAGTGAACAGGACTGCCCTGGGCAAAAGTCATTGTGGACATTCCAGGGACTCATTATAGCAGGTTGCCATGTCCAGTTGGGCAGGTTGTATCCTGCACAAAGGTGCCTGGCTGAGATAGCAAGGGAGGACTGAGATCATGCTGTGTGTGCGAGCCTGGGGGTGGCACCCACCCTTTCAAAGTGCACAGAGCGACCCTCTCCTCACTGAGCCATGCGCTCATAGGGGCCCATCCACCAGAGGGTGTGCTTTTAAAAATTTCTAAAAGGCAAGAGAGGCTTGTCCTGCAGCTTCCTGGGGCCACCTGCTGGCCCAGACGGGAAAGCAATGTTGAGAAATGCTAGGTTCATGGTTCAGGATTTTCCCAGAATTCTAAGCTTTTGATCTGAATGCAAGGCTCTGGCAACCTCTCTGAGATGCTCTAGGCAGGCTGTGGCCTCCTGGTGGCCTTCCGTGGCCTCTCAAGGCTAGCTCAGCAAATTGTCCCCTTTCCCTCAGTACCTGCCCCTCTCTTGGACACTCTGAGACTGTTAAGTCAGCACATTTTCTCCCCATCTTCTCTAGCCTAGTCTCAGAACCCACTGAGGTGTCACTGAGATGTGAGGATAAAGGTCACTATCTCATTTCTCTGCATTGTGACTGGGTGGGGCAGGGGGCGTAGGTAGGGCCTTCAGGTTTGGACAGCTGAGGCTTCCATCTGCTCCAGATTGTCACACTGGGGGTAAAGCTTTCTATTTCCCAGGCCTCTGATTGTTTGGAATTTGGAAGGATATGGGAAGGTACAGCACTGGCCTACCTTCAGCCTCAGTTTCCCTACGCCTTGACCGCTCTGGCCCGAGGGCCAGCAGCCTGAGCACTTGCTCTGGAGCTTGTGCTGGGCAGGCTGGACATCTGCCGAGTTGCTGTCCCTAGGAGCAGTCTCAGCCAGGTGGGGGAGCGATGTAGAAGACAATGCCCTAGTTTTTGTGCACTGAAGGGGCAGGAGGCAAGTAAAAGAGGGTCTCTTGTGGCAATTGGGTCCCCACAGTGACCTGGGCCCCACCCTGAGGTATCTGTGAGATCGCTCTGCCTCCCCCACCTGGAGGAGAGCTGGAACCAGACATGGAGGCTGTCTCTTCCATCAGACCCGGCTTCTTGGGGGTTCTGCTGGTGGTGGTGAGGCTGTCAGTACTGGTGAGTGTGGGAGCGGGGGGCATAGGGGCAGCAGGTGGGAGCCACATACCTGGCCCTTCACAGCCACCTCAGAACTGCTGGACTCTGCCAATCTGTCCCAGCTGGTGGAACGAGGTGACTGCCTGCCCCCACCCCCCAGCCATGATCTGACAACAGAGGCCCCACCTCCAAGCTACAGTGCCAGAATTTTCTCTGTGAAGGGTCACTCCTGTGGGTTAAGCACTGCCCTTCCCATCCGTCTTTTAAAATTATGCAAATGCTGACAATTGGGGCCATGTTACCAAATCACAACTCCTCTGTGGGCTGAGTTCTCAGGAAAGGCTGCCCTGGGCGTGCTTCTGTGGCGTAGGAGGGGGAGATTATACAGTGCAATAGAAAGAGACAGACACCTGGGTTTGAATCTTGGCTGCTCCGCTCTTTAGCTGTAGGACTTGGGGCAAATGAGTCGCCCTTTCTGAGCTTCTGTTTCTTTTCTTATCACCCATCTTCCGGGATCATGTGGGCAGACTAGGTTTCTCTCCTCCCTGGTCCCCACATTTTCAGCTGGGGGCAGTTCCTGTTTCCTACACTGCTCCCCCTTGGCTCTGCTGCTCCTACCCAGGTGGGGCTCCCAGCCAACCCCAGACTGCAGCCTCCCACACCATCCCTTCAGGCTCCAGGTGGTCCTGTGGGCAGGGGTGCATGGGGTCCAGATAGGTGGCTTGGTGTTACTCAGGGGCTGGGGGCTTTAGAGCTCTGATGAGGGGGCCTTTCAGCTCCAAAGTTTCTTGTTTTCAGACTCCTTCCCCATCCGACCCTACTCTTTCTCCCAGAGGATGGGAGACAGCGTATCCACCCTGTCACCCAGGAATATGGAACTCTCAAATCCCTCCCTTCCCTTCACCCCTCAGGAGGTCAGTCATGAGTTCTGGGCCTGCCCCCATGCCTCACATCCTCTACCTCTAATGGCACCACCCTTTGCCCCCAGCTGCCCTCATGACACCAACAGGCAACTGATGTGCAGGAAAGCCCTGGTGTTTGGGAGAGAAACTGACCTGGATTCATATCCTGCAGGATTAGAGGGCCGAGGGGGTGGTCACCCTTATACAATAGTAATAGAGATAATTATAATAATAATAATACATAAATCTCTTTCAGTCTGGAGTATTATAAACAGTCATTGACATTCAAAGGAAACAAAACCAAACTTAATATAAAATACCTTCTGAAGCTCTCTCCTGAGAATGAAGCCCTTAGAAGTGGACAGATAAAGATCATCTTTGTTGGGTGGAAACAGGCCTTAAGAGGAGGAGGGCCAGCTGCCCTCCAACCCTGGGGGTGTCCTTCCTGCAATAAGACATGGGACAGGTAGGGATCCCCCCTCCACCCCAAGTGAGTGTGATGGGTGATCACTGTCTCTCCCTCCTCCTGCAGCCGGTCCAGAACTGGGCCTACCTCTACAATTTCCTGCTCCTCAAGATCATCCTCTTCAACCACTGGCTGTCTGGGTGGCCCAGCAGGCCCACCCCCCACCCCAGGGCTGATGGCCTGCCCCTGGGCCAGGTGCTGCAGGCTGGGCTGGCGTTGCAGGTGCCCAGGCTGCTGTGGGTGGGCACACTGGGCTGTGCCCAGGCCTTGTGCCAGGCCCCACAGTGGCTAGGTGCCTGGGAGTGTCTGGGCCTGTCTCTGGCCACCTGGAAGGACCTGCTTCTGTCATGTCTGCACAGCCTGATACTGCTGGTCTTGCTGTTGCTGCTGATGATCTGGAGGCTGTGCTGGAAGGCCCACCACTGTGGCTCTGGCTGGCTGCCCAGCAAGGTGGGCAAGTGGCACGGGCTGGGCCTGAGCTCTGGCTCAGTGGTCAGGGGGCCAGCAGCCAGGCAGTGTGGCTATGTGAGCTCCTGGTGGCCACCTGCCTGGCCACTTGCCCCCTTCGGGCCCTGCTGGAGAACCGTGTGGTGCTGGAGCCGCTGGCACAGCTGAAGCATCTGTACTGGAGGGTGGAGAGCATGACAGTGCTCATCTCCTGTCACCTGGCCTATCTCGTCACCTGGCCCACCTGCCTTGCCTCCCACCTGCTGCAGGCTGCCTTTGAGCCCACGGCCCAGCTGGTCCAGACCCAGGAGGCTGAGCTCCAGAGGCCTCAAGGCCCTTGTCCCAGTTCCCAGAGGCTGGGCCAGTCCTGCCAGAGCACGGAACCCCTGGGGAATAAATGTGTCCCCATCGCCTTTTCTGGTCTGGTCTGGCCTGGAGTCTCACTCTTCATTCCTCTTTCCTACTGGGTGGGAGGATGTGTGTGTGGGCGTGTGTGCCCTAGGGCTGCTCCTGGGCAGGAAATCATGTTATGTGAGCACCTGCTACTTGCCAGATAACCATCTCAGACGCTTACACGTGATTTTGTTTAAATCTCATAGCAACACAGGCAACAGGTTTGATTAGAACTGTTTTCCAGCTGAGAAAGAAAATTGAGCTTCAGAAGCTTGAATATTCCCAAGGTCACAGGGTAAGCCAGCATTTGAACCCCAGATTTTTTATTTCCTAGAACCCCTAACTTGCACTTCTAGATCCTTGCTCCTGTTTCTCAGGGCTGTCGGTGCCCAGGGATTTGGGAGAGGTGGGTAGTTAGAGACTCTGGCCTCTGGGGGGTGCCAGGGCCTCACATTTCAGACATTTAAAAATTGTGAGATACTCCTGAGCCGGTTTATTTATCCACTTTGTCACTCACTTCCCCCCTGTCCATCTGCCCACCCACCTACCCACCCATCCATCCATCCATCCATCAATCCACCCACCCACTTACCCATCCACCCTGCACCCACAAATCCATCCACAGATCCACCTGTCCTTCCACCTCCTCCAGGGAGAGGGAAACACCCAGCACCTCAGCACACACCCCAGCTGCTCAGGCCCACGGAGGGAGTGGCTGATGAAGCCATGCAAGCTCAGGCTGCGCTGCACAGATCTCCTAGACCCCACCTTAAGGTGAGTGATTCTGTGAGAGGCGGGGAAGGGGTGCTTTCTTGGGGGTTAGGAATCATGTCTTGCTCAGCCCAGGTCCGAGGGTAGTGTGAGTGTGGGAAGACTTCCCAGAGAGCTCGGCCCTGCTTTCTCCTTTGTCCTGGTTGCCAGGGAAGTTAGGGCTGGATTCCTGCCCTGCGTGCCCTGTGTGCCCTGTGTGCCCTGCGTGCTCTGCCTGCCCTGCATGCCGTATGGACCTGCAGATGGCCCAGGGTGGGTGTGGGGTGAACTTCCAGGTTCTCTCTCCAAGTCTGAGGAGCAGGCCTGGCCCGCCTCTTGTGGAGACATCTGAAGAGTTCCCATCAGGCCAGTGAGGCAAAACCCTGCCTGGAAGGGCCTTCCAAGGCCCTGTGAAGGGGAAACAGGACTGGGGTTCCGGAGCATATACCCACCTCATAGGGAAAGCTGAGCGCAGAAGTGTGAAGTTGGTCCACAGCCGAGGGTGGGGAAGGGGGAAGGCGGGGAGGCCCCAGGGCAGGCATATAGGGCCGGATGGTCCTTGAGCTGCAGATCCCAAGCTGGTGCTTGACCAGGCTGAAGCCTGTGGGGCCTGGGGTGCTGGGAGGGAGAGGCAGGTGGAGCAGGGCCACAAATGCCAAGGGGAGAGGAAGAGAGGTGGCAAGTACCTGCACGGGGAGGGAGGGCAGGAGCTGGGGGACAGGCTGGAGCCCGGGTTAGCCGAGAGGTTCACAGCCCTGGACCATGAGACTGGTATTGTTTCCATTACATTTTTTTAAAAATCAGGAAAAACACCGAGATGTTAAAGTAGAAATGTTTCCTTCTTCTTTGGTTCTAAACTTGAGAGAAACAGGGTCATGATTCTTTGCAGTCATGATTCTTTGCATCTGTGCAAACCCACGTGCACACTCCCGTAATGCACACACAGAGCATGCTGATGGAGATCCCGTCACACTAGATATATCAGTAGACAAACTGCTTTATCCATTTGACAACATGCCACCCACCCATTTCCAAGTCAGTCCACGTGGATGGCTTGTCCTTTCTGATGGCTGTATCGAGGCCTTCCTGGTTAGCTTCCGATGGCTCTGTTTCCCTCAGTGCAGCGCTGAAGCATGGGAAGGTGGGCCTGGAGGAACTGCCTGGGGAGTGGGTGGAGGGTTGGGTGATGGCCCCTGCCCGAAGGAGATCCTCTCTGACCCTGGGCATGCTATGCTCTCACCCCTTCTGCCACATCCCTCGGGTCCTGGGACTGAGACCTCATGGCTTGAGTGGAAGAGACCAGGGCTTGGGTGGGAGCTGGGGGCAAAGAGATTACTAGCCCAGGCTGCCAGAAGGAGAGGGCTTAGCCTGGACCCTGGACCTGAGGGGTGGAGTAGAGCCAGGAGGCCAGCCAGGGCTTAGGATCCTGCTGCCCTCAGCATGCCCACCTGCCCAACTCACCCCCTTGAACAGTTGGCTTTCAAATCTTTGGCTGCTGGTGGAGAAGCAATTGCAGCTTGTGAAGGCGTAGCCCCCATTTTCCTTACAGTGGGAGGAGTGTGTCCATACATGGCCTAATTGCTTGCTTTCAAGACACATTGGTGCTAGAAGACCTCAAAGGCTTGAAGGCAGAGGAGGGCTGGGGCCAGTTGGGAGCCATTCCTTGGGCCTGGAGTGGCTGGGAAGGCAGCCTAGGGTAGGGGGCATTTGAATGGGGCCTGGACATCAGGAATGCTCTACAGCCAGAGGGAAAGATCCTGGGTCCTGGCCCCAGATCTGCCCCTGGCTGTATGAGCTTGGTCAGGCTCCTACCCTCTTTGGGCCTGGGTTTCCCCAGCTGCTATTGCTAATCTGTGCCCAGGGCAAGCTGGGTTCTGGGACACAGACTGACATCTGAGTTTGCCCTGGGAAGTGTCCAGGCTGAGACAGCCCTCCCAGTCAGAGCCCAAGGCTCAAGGCCCAAGGGCTGGGCACAGATGCTGGAGTTGCGTGGCTCTGCCCTGCCTTTCCCCAGGACCTTAGATGAGGCTCTGTGCCTTCTGGGCCTTAGTTTCCATGTCTATGCAATGTAGGGTGACCATGTGATCACTGATGAGATAGTGAGGGACCTCAATATCTGGGCGCTCCAGCTGGAGGCAGTCTCCAGCTGGAGAGGAGCTGAGATCAGGCTCCATGAGGCTTGTGCTTCCAGGCCCTGAACATAAATCCTCTGCGGCCTTCTGAGGGCCCTGGATCCTGGGGCTAGGGCTTGGGAGGAAGAGAGGGGAGCCAGTATCTGCGTTTAGCTGTGCCTCACACACGGGGCTGATCAGAGGCCTTGGAGTCAGAAAGCCTGAGGTTTGAATCCTGGATCCACAACCTCCTGGCTGTGTGACCTTGGGCAAGTCCCTTAACCCCGTGAGCCTCAGTTCCCAACTTGTGAACAGGTACAGTCATAGCACCTAAGATCTCCCAGGTCTGTCGCTGGGTCTGTGGGTCAGGTGGGAACCCTGCTCCCTCCCTCAGGCCTGCCACCTTCCATGGGGTTAGGGGGGACCCTGTTCTAAGGCCAAGCTTGAGGGCAGTCAGTCCATTGTCTCAGGCCTGTGAGTGTGGAGGGGCCCTGGCTTGCTGGAGGAAAACAAGTAGGGGATGGTGGGGGGCCTGTGGGTAGGGTGGGGGGAACTGGCTGCAGGGCTGGCCAGCAATTCCACGCAATCTGTCTGCTATGCAGTCCCGGGCCTGGCCTGTATTTATTTATGCTGAGCGTGTATTTATATCAGCCCCTTTCTCATTAGTAGGGCAGGAAATGGCTGGAATTGTTACATACCTGGCTGCCCAGGGGTCCCACTCGGCCAAGACACACAGGGCCTGGCTGTCCTGCCACGGCTGTGAGGGGCCCCCTCCTCACCGAGGCCTGCGGCCCTGGCCTTCCACTGCTTGCCCTTGTACTGAGAACCCCCTACTTCCTCAAGCTCCTGTTCATGCACTGAGCCCACAGCCCTGGGAGAGGGGTCGTTTTCTGTCCCCTGGCTCCTGACCTCATCCCAAGCCCAGGATACAGTAGCGTTAGGGGCTGTCAAGGTACAGCTTGCAGGATTGGAGAGTACCAAGCAGACCTCAGGCAGGGCCTTGAGAATCCAGGGTGAGAAATCAGGGTTGCCTGACTCAGGATGGGATCCTGGGGCTTTGTGTTGGGGTCTGGGCAGAGGAGGAAGCAAGGAGACAAGAGGCTCGAGGGTAATCCTTGGGGCTCTGCACCCCACCAGACCGAGCCACATGCAGGTTTCGTCCCTGTAAGACCCCGCAGCCCATGAGGGTATCTGTTTATCACCCAACTCAGGCCTGACACAGGGTTGGGGCTCTTCCCTGCCCTGCCTTCCTGACCACCATGGCTAGATGAAGCTCTCCTGCTTGGGGCCCAGCGGCCCCCCCACTGGCCCTCACATTGCACTCAGAACCTTGCCAGCATCTCTCTCCAGGCCCCAGCTCTTGGGTGTGGGCCCCAGGTGGGGCTGCCAGAGCAGAGAGGCGTGGCCCCCTCCCCAGAGCACTTGCCTGATATAACCTAGTAGTACTTTCTGCCTCAGTTGGCTCCCCCAGCTGGCCTCCCCACCCAGGCCAGGCTATCCCAGTCCTGCTGTCCCTCCTGGGCTACTTTGTGAGGGCAGGGTTAGGAGGTGCCTGCCGGATGCCCACCAGCTCCTGGGGGTAGCTGTGCTGGCTTCCCCTCCCCTCAGTTGGGGCTCAGGGGCACTATCCATCCAGAAGCCTCTTCTAGCCTGGGCCTCCCTAGGTCAGCTGCCCCAACCTGACCTCCGCCCTCTGCTCACTGTGGTCCCATGCTCTCCTGGCTCCAAGTCCGGAGCTGGGGCCACTGTGTAGACAGGGGACTGCAGCTTGGAGGATGAGGGCCTTTCCCGAGGGCCTGCCCTTTGCCCTCAGAGAGTGGGCAGGGGGATGGGTTCCTGACACCGAGGAGGGGGTTGCTGGGAAATTTCCATTTCTCTTGGCTGGAGGCCCCTGGGTGGCAGGGGAGGGGCTGCTGCAGAGTCTCAGGACCCTGCCTGGGGCTCACTCCAGGGTCTTCGGGCTTCTCTCAGCTGTCCAACCATGCAGGGCACATGTGCTATAGCAGGAGAGGAGGGCCAGGCCCAAGGAGGGCACTTCTGCTGGGTTCCCTTATAAAGACTTCCCCCACACATCATATTCAGCCACCAGCCCACAGAGTCCCAAGTCCTAGAACAAGCCTGGGCCAGGGGCAGGTTCCCTCCTCCAGCTCTGCTTGGCCCTGCCGTGCCCCTGGTAGGTAGTGTTAGACGGACTGGCTCCTCTGGGAGCTGCCGTTCTATGAGATGGGGACACCATACCCCTCACAGGACTTACGCAGGACTGATATGGCAGGTAAGGGGCTTGCAAGGGCCCAGCATACGGCAGGTACCCAGTGACTGTGAGTGCCTCTTTTACCGCCTCAGCTTGGTAGCTGAGTGCCCAGGGTTGGGGGGTCAGTGGTTGGCCTCAGTCCTCTGCCTAGCTGGCTCCTGGCCCTCTACTTTCTGAGGGGAATGGCACTGTCTGGGGGAGTGAGAGGTGAGGACCAGGGTCCCCAGGGCAGGGCGACATCCCTCCTGATTCTCCTGGGGCTGGACTGTGTCCTCCACCCCACCAATCCTGCCTTGAAGGTCAGGGCAGCCCCTCCTCCCATGGCTCGACCAAGGATGTCCAGGTGGCCGAATTGTGTGGGGCTGAGAAAGTCTGTGGAGTGGGGAGAGGCAGGCATCTGGTCTCAAAATGCTCCCCTTGAAGCTGCTTGTGGTTTATAGGACCTCAAACTCTCTGCGCCCATTAGGGGTTTGATCTGTCCCTGGCCTGTGTGACCCTGGGCAGGTCCCAGAGCTCTATCCCTATTTGTTCAATGAGGCATGAGCCCTTCAGCTTTGCTGCTCCTGAGTCAGATTTTTGGTGAACCCTGAACTCTTCTTGGCCCTGGGGCCTGGGCGCTGGGAATAGGGGCTGCTGGAGAGGGTGTGAGTAGGTAGGCCCCTTGGCCCAGCCCACAAAGCCCTGGCCTCTGGGCCCAGTGTGCGGCTAAGCCCTGCAGACACTCCTGCTCTGACTGCACACATCTGGAGCTATGTCCCACCCACACCCCAGGCCCACATCTGGAGCCCAAAGCTGGCTAGCCGGCTAAACACAGAGCATCTGGGCTCTGAAGAGCCTTCTCCCAGGTTAACGCGGCCCATCTGGGCCCCTGGCTGCTATTCTGGCCGTCTCCACGTCGGAATGCTGGCGGCACATCTGGAGGACTGGAGCCTCGCGGCCTCCCCGCCTCTCCCATGCCTGGCTGGGTCTGGAGTTGGCACTGCCCAGGTTCCCTGCCCTGAGACGGGGGTCCTGTGTGCAGAGGGGTCACTCTTCCTTTTTGAATGACACTACTTACAGAGCTTCTCCTGGGGGCTGCCTTGGGAATAGTTTCATTTTGACATAATGCGGACATATGTACCCTGACAGGAGTGGTGTCAGCTGCCACTCTGCACCAATTCATCCAGCAGCCCTTTGGCATTGCTTGAAAGAGCCTCTGAGGTCCCAGCATCCCCCACCTGACCACCTTCTCCCTGTGGGTGCTGAGAGAGCTGCAGGGCAAGCCATCAGCCTTGGGGGGCTGCACTGGGTCCGTATCACGGAGCCCACCGCATACAATGCGCCTGGCTGTCTTGTCCCTTCTTCTCTCCCTTCTCTGCCAATACTAGTGCTTGGCAGGATGGGTGCTAGATGTCACCCCAGAGGTTCCAGGCTCAGAAGAGAGAGCCTGGACAAACAACTTGCCCCAGGGGAACCGGGCTAGCAGATGGGAAAGACTGCCTTGGGGTGAGGGCTGCAGGGGCCAAGATCCACAATGAGGCAGCCAGGGGAGGGAGGCAGGTCTGAGTTGGAGGGGATTTTTGAGCCACGGGGACTACCCAGCAGTGACCTGGGCTGGTTCCTCTTCAGTGGGGTTATAGACCCTGCCCTCTGACCCCACTGGGTACATGGGTCTCTAACAAGTAAAAGCAAGTGGAAGTCTTAAGTCATTTTGGCAGTGAGCATCCCATCACAGGGGCATCCAAGCTGGCAGGGAGATGGCAGAGGCTATTCTCACAAGGAGCCAAAGCTGGGCTACACAGCCTTCTAGCACTACATTCAAGCCTTGTAATTCCAAGATTCTAGAATTCTGAGATGCTGCCTTTGCAGACTCTGAGCCTCCTATTTCAGGAGGTACAAACAGCTATGGGGTAGAGGCAGGATATTTGGCAGAAGGGGAGGGGTGGGGAGCAGGAAGAGAAGCACTCTGGAATGCAGTGAAGTGTCTCTAGCCTGTGGCCTGGGGCTCCATGCTGCATGGCTTCCGCTCTGGTGCTGGCCCAGCCTCCAGGCCTGGGGTGTGAGCACAGAACCCAGGGATTCTGCATCCTGTGGTCAAGCTTTATCAGAGCATCACTGGCCTGGATTAAAAGGAATCCGTTATTGCTGTAGCCTCCAGTCCAGAGGGCCTGGAGCAACAGGCAATGTAAACCACAGGACTTCATGCCTCCTTCACCACCTCCTTACCCACGGAAAATTTGAGTCAACAAACATGCAAGAGAGAGACACAAATAAAACATAACAAGGGCTAGCATTTATTGAATATTCACTATGGGCCAGATACCATTCTAAGGGCTTTACTTGAGTTAACTCATTCCAGCCTCCCTTTGGAGGGAGGCTCGGTTATTATCACTAATCTGTCTTACAGATAGGGAGCCTGCAGCTTAAGGTCAATTTAGCCATCAGGTGGCAGAGCTGGGATTCAAACCAGGCTCCACAGTCTATGTCCTTAACCTTTGCTCCTCACTGCCTCTCAGCAAGCCAGGTAGGTGGGAGAGACAGTCAGCAGAGATGGGGGTGGGAAGAGCAAGGCAAAGAGAGCTGGCGCCTAGGCCCTGGGAAGTGGTGCTGTCCCCAGCCCGGGAAGCGAAGCAGAACTGAATGAGTTGTAGGGGCCACCTGTCCTGTCTCTTTCAGGCCTTTGGATGAAGTGTCCAGACTTCAAAGGACAGTCGCTCACCCTGTGACTCAAAGCTTCTGGAGTCAAACAGAGAGAGGCTTTGCATTATCTGAGTCCTGCTGGCCAGGGAGGGCGCCCATTCCCCTGGCTCTTCTAGCAGTCTGGGGCAGCTGGGAGAGTGAGGGTCAGCCTTGGGCCTGTCCGCTGGGCCCAGTCTCCTGGGGGAATGCCTGGCCCTGAGGTGGGGGCACCATCTGGAGGGTCGCTTCGAGCTTCCAGGGTTACGAATCTCCATGGAAGTGCACGGTGGGGAGAGCTTCCCTATGTCTGCTTCCGCTGCTGTCTGACCTACCCGGGGTGCTGAGCAGACAGGAGATGGCATTCAGGTGCTGCTGGCATCAGTTTTGGACAACCTCTCCCACCCCCAGGAGCCCCCCGCCCCTCTCTGGCCCCAACATGGGAGTCACTCTCACTGGGAACTTCCCCCGGGCCAAGCACCATGGGGGGACTTCACCATGGTGTGGCGTCTCACCCTCCACCACCATAGCAGGAAGGTACCATTACTGTCCCCATTTTACAGATGAAGAAACTGAGGCTCAGAGAGGGTAAGCCACTTGTCCACATGGATGACAAGTGATTCAAATCCAGGCTTGTCTGGCCCCCTCGCTGAACCCCTAACTCCCACTCCTGCCAAGAGGGCTGAAAGAAACCTTCCTCCATCCCACAAACTGGGGTTGGCCCAGGCTTCCCAGAGCCCAGCCTGATACCCCATTCCCTAGCTGGCTGGTTTCCACTGGACTCACCCTGGCTGTGAGGGTGGTCCGGGGCTTGGGGGAGAACAATGGGACTGAAAGGAAAGGAAGCCCTCCTGGAAGTGAGGTGGGGAGCCTGGGCCAGCAGAGGTTTCTAGTTGGGTGGATTCCTGGGTCCACAGAGCAATGGTGGCGGATGGGAGTGTGCAGGATGTGCCTCCTGTGTGCGTTTGAGGTGCTCTGGCCTCCCCCTGCCCCTCGGGGAGACTGAGGCAGGAAGGACAGACACGGGTCCTGTGTGGTCCTATGGGTCTCGGCTCTCTCTGGGGTGCCCAGCCTGAGGACAAAGTGGAGGATGCTCCTGGCAAAGACCCACATTAACTGGCCTCTTCACAGCTGAATTTGGCAAGAGGAGGAAGCTGCTGGTTGAGACCTGACAGCATCTACTTGGCCCCTGGGCAGGCTGAGAGTTGGGAGAAGGGCAGTGGGCTCAGTGACCCCTCCTTGGGCTGCACAGAAGACCCTTTCTTGATCCCCAGCTGGCCTAGCTTCCCCCACAAGCTGGCCATGTGGGGACTTCCTGTGGCCCCTCCTGGTGCCTCGCCTCTCCCCACCAGGGGGACTTTCCTTTGACATCCATTATGTTTTTCAGGTCCCAAAAAATGCCCGATTTACAGATGGGGAAGCTGCAGCCCAGGTGACAGCTTGAAGAAGAGCCCAGAGCTGCTCTGCTGCCACTTGCCGAGGTTCCCTGCTCTGTGTCCATCCTGGTCCCCAGGACTGGGTCTTGCTGGGTTTCCATGCTCTGGATGGTAACCTGGGAGGTGGGGTCCTGCCTGAGTGCCCGGGACAGGAGACTAGTTCTCAGTGGCCTCTGAATGCCTGCGGCCCTGCAGCCTGGCTGAGTCAGGCCATCACTCAGACTGGCAGGGCAGGGCAGCCGCAGCCAGCCCTGGTCTAGGCTGGGCCAAGGTTTCCACGTGACTCTGGACAGTCAGGACAGCATCTCCATTAGCTGGTCTAAGGCACGTGGTAGCTGAGGGCTCTGCCTTTGAGCCCCTCACCTGGGAGTGTCCCTGTCTCACTCCCTATCCCAATACTCCTGGCTTCCCTGCGGGTGCATCTCATTCTCCCTGGGAGCTGCTGTCCCCAGTCCTGCTGCTGGGCCTGCTCGGACACCAACTCTGCGAGGGGCCCTCAGGAGTGGCTCTCACCTTTCAGATCTGGGGGAAGGAGATGATTATTAATAGGTGCTCAGGTAGTGGAGGCCTGTCTGCCTTCTAGGCCTGTCCAACCCTGTTTCCTTCCTCTGAGCCAAGGATTAGGGTGAAGGGCTCTGACCATTCCTCAATCCACAAACATACTGCCCCGGCAGTGCTCTTAACAGTTTCTGGTGCCATGGATTCCTCACTGCCTGCCTCTGGCCTCAGTTTTCCCCTCTGAGAAATGGGGTTGGACTTGAGATGTTGACAGGGCTTTCCAGCACTTGCCTGGGTGAAGCCCACCTTGGGTGCTGGCATCCAGTGCCCATCACTCACTCACATTCCCAAGGCCATGAGGCTGGCCACCTGTGCCCTGGCTGTGACTGTGGCCACCTTAGCAGTCTGCAGCCATTGTGAGGCTTGTTACTGGCTTGTTGCCTCCCATCTCTTGAGGGCCAAGCAGTGGGGAGCTTGTCAGGGAGCACATTCTCCCGGATGAACCAGGCCAGTCAACAAACAGGCAACCAAAACAAGGAAGATTATGAAACCCAGATTCAGGGAAAGAGGCCACTCCAAGACTCTCTCCAGGACAGGGGGTGGCGAAATTGGGCCAGGCCTGTGGGTCAGAGCCTGCCTGGCCCAGACTATTTTTGTACTGTCTGGGGGGTGCGGGCTGATGAAATCTCAGCTGCATTTCACCAAAACACTTTCCCCTTAAGCCTGGGCTCCATGTGGTTCAAATTCATTGTCACTTAACTCATCACTCAAGGCTCTGAGCCGCACCCCTCCCCCCTCCCCCCAAGAAACACAAAAACATAGTCTCTGGCACTTGGGCGAGGTGGGCGTGAGGGGCTGTGACAAGCTGGCGGCTGCCTTGACCTTAGCTGCCCCCAGCAGTCGGCCCCTCCATCTCAGCCTCTGTTTCCTACAAGGTAAGAACAAGGTGCAGGCTGCCGAGCAAGCCTCACTGGGGTTGAGTTGAGGGCTTGGGGGCACTGACTCTCTTCTCTCTTCTCTGCACTGCTGGAAATGGGAAGCTGATGCCCCCCGAGGTCTGTGCTCAGGAATGCTCGAGGTCACCCGGTGGGGGGTCAAGTGTGGGTGAAGGGATCTGACCATGTCTGTGCCAACGAGCACGGAGAAGACACTCGGCTTTGTCTCCGCCGTGTTTGTTCGCCCACCCCCTGCGTTCTTCACCAAGCGCTCTGCTGGGATGGGTGGGCACAGAATCAAAGCTGGTGGGAAGGGCTGCTGGGAAGGGAGCCACCAGAGGGCATTTCAGCCTTTATCAAACATGGGGACGGAGACCTTTGCTTGTACAAACTGCATCAACCCTGTGGTTTCCTGAGCTGGTGGCCAGGGCTGCAGGTGCATTCGCTGAAGGCCCCCCCACCGCCCATCCTCCCATGTGTGCACGGATCCCTGCAGCCCTTTGCTTTAGCCAATACCAGGCTGGTATTTCTCCGGAGGAACTGCAGCTGGGGCAGAGCAGGCACCCACCTGTCGTCCAGTCCTATTGCATTTGGGTGTCTCTCTCTCCCGGTAACCCGTGGGCCTCTCCAGGACAGGGTGGGACTGACACACCCCTGGGTCTCCAGGGCCCAGGATGGGGCTTGGTACAGAACCCAAGTGCAACAAGTGCTTGTTGAATGAATTAACACATTTCTCAAATCACATCAAAGTGCTGTCTTCATTATCTTCAGGCCAGATTCATCCAGAGCTGTGGTTCTCCAGATAAATATTGACAATCTGGTTTTTACAGGCAAGCAGGCAGGCAGGCAGGCAGGAGTACATTCTACAGGCAGGCACAGAAGCTCCCTTTCTAAGCAGGATAGGAAGCCCTAGTCACCAGAGAGACGTGATCCTGAGCTCCACTCTTGCCCACATGAAGGGTGCCACCTGTGACCCTGTTTGCTCTGGTGACCCCTCTGCTGGGTCACCCCTCCAGCTTTGGTCCCTGGTCGGCAGACTGAGGGGGCAGCTGGGTGGAGCTGCAGGATTTCATTTTCCTGGGCAGGGTCAGGCAGTTCCTGAAGCAGTGGAGTCATTTGGGTGCAAGCATTTCCCTGTATTGTCCCGCATCAGAAGGCAGCCAAGAGTCTAGGCAGGAGGGAGGGAGCTGCAGCAGGATTTTTCTTCCTTCCACCTCAAAGAGGCCAGGACTCTCAGAACACACAGGTCAGGGTGGTAGGTTGTCCCAAGTCCTGGGGGATGCAGAGGAACTAGGAGAAGACAGAATGGGGAGCCCAGCTGGACAGGGTTGGGGTATTAGGTGGACACATGAATTGGTCTTTAGTTCAAGTCCAGCCAAAGGATGAGACTGTACCTGCTCTAGGGGATGCTGAGAGATGCCCATCTTACTGGCTGGAGGCTCTTACCTTTCTCTCTTATGAACAGGACAGCCAACTTCCTCTCTCAGCTAAGCTTGCCTTTCCCTTGAGGCTTCTGCTCAGTGGCAACTTTCCTGGGACAGTGGCTCTGGAGATGGCATCTCCTGGAAGTTAAGAAGGCAGGGGCGATGCCACTTCGCATCTTGGATGTGTTTCCCAAGTGACGATCCGTGGAGTGTTGTTTGGAGAGAGAAAAAATGATTCTACACTCAATAAGCCAGGGAAACACTGGGTTTGACAAAGTCAGATAAGCTTCTCTCTTTTTTTTTTTTTTGAGGGCATATCTCATATTTATTGATCAAATGGTTGTTAACAACAATAAAATTCTGTATAGGGGAGTCAATGCTCAATGCACAATCATTAATCCACCCCCAGCCTAATTCTCATCAGTCTCCAATCTTCTGAAGCATAACGAACAAGTTCTTACATGGTGAACAAGTTCTTAGATAGTGAATAAGTTCTTACATGGTGAACAGTACAAGGGCAGTCATCATAGCAACTTTCGGTTTTGATCACGCATTATGAACTATAAACAATCAGGTCAAATATGAATATTTGTTTGATTTTTATACTTGATTTATATGTGGATTCCACATTTCTCCCTTATTATTATTATTATTATTTTTAATAAAATGCTGAAGTGGTAGGTAGATGCAAGATAAAGGTAGAAAACATAGTTTAGTGCTGTAAGAGAGCAAATGTAGATGATCAGGTGTGTGCCTGTAGACTAAGTGTTAATCCAAAACTTCTCTCTTGTAGGACTTCTTGGTGCCTTTAGCTGTTAGGAGGGAAATTGTTTTTCTGAGAATTGGCCCTGGTGTGCAGTGTTTCACAGACTTATTGGATAGTGGTACCATTTCTCTCCATGGAATCTTTTTCAGGACCAGTGGGACATACCCTGGGCCATGCAGGTTTAGAGGATGCCTCAGGGATTCCTGGACTTGAAATGCCAAGTTACCCAGCAGAGCTGGTGGCTGGGGGTGAAGATGCTTCACTTCTCTGTCAAGCAGGAAATTACCCTTTCAATATTGGACCAAGTTGGCCATGGGAGCTTCCCTGGTGTCAGGCTAGTGTGGGGACCCAGTCACATGATTTGTCCTCTCTTCCTTGGCACTGAAGGGGAGGGGGTGAGCTGGCAGGTGGACAGAACAGAACTTGTCTGTCTCTTTCCAACTTATTCTGAAAATATGAACCAGACCCGGGCAGCTGGGAAAGTTGGGAGGACGTCACTCATCAAGCTGGTGTTCAGTTCTGGAAAGGGCCATCCCGGCTTCAGGAGCGATCTGACTCCAAGAGCAGATTTGGGGATGAGTTAGCATGATGCAGGACTGCTGCTCCTCATCTGAGCTCCCTGTCCTCTCCTCGCAGCTGGAGTCCCTGGGCTCCACAGGCAGACTTGGCAGCGTCGGAGACTCTGGGGCCCAGCCTGGCCTCAGCTAGGGGATTTCTGAAGGAGCCGTGCTCCAAGTTCAGGTGACTGGCATCCAGTCTCATGTCCCAGTTGTGATAATGGAAGCTTAGCTTTGCTCCACGGGCCCCTCTTGCCAGTTGTGCCCCAGTGTAAGAGTCCTGAGCCCCAGCGATGAGCTGGGGACCCTCTAGCCTGCCACTGGGCATCCTCAACTCTGCTCTCCTGGTCCCAGACTCCTGTCACTACGTCCCACTGACCTGCTGGACCCTGTCCTGTCAAGGCTGGCTCATCCCCTTTTAGGTTGCCTGGGCCCCAGGCCCAGCCAGCTGGATGGGCTCCTTGTAGATGACATTGTCTGAGGGGCTGCTCCATCACAGGAGTCCAGCTGCCTAGCCCCTTTCTGATTGTCTGCAGCTTTCAACTCTTCCTGGAACTTGGGTTCCCGACAGGCAAGAAGGAACCATTCTACTCAAGCCTGGGAATAAGAACAGGCCTCTTCAAACTCATTCACTCTCTGTTCATTTTACCAATATTTGTGGAGTTGACCATGATCACACTCTAAGTTGGTGGCTCTCAACCTTGAGTGTGCATCTTAAGCCACTGCAGGGCTTGTTAAAGCAAAGAATGCTGACTTAGCAAGTCTTTGGGTGGGGCATGGTAATTTGCATTTCTAACAAGTTTCCAAGTGATGCTAATGTTAGTGGTCTACAGACCACACTTTGAGAAGGCAGGTCTAAGCCATTATCAGCTATTAATGACCACATGTGGACTAGCTTATCAGGCCATTGAAACTACAAGCTTCCTCCCACAAGGGACATCTGGACAGAGTAAGGCTTGTGGAAGGACCTGGACTTTAGTGGGGAGAAGGGAGACAGGCTAGAGACAGACAGAGGCCTGTGGAACTGGTTGGGGGATGAAGGACAAATCTGTCTTTTTCCTAGGCTGGTCCAGGCCCAGAGGTCAGGGTGTGGGACAGGAAGGTGGCGGGTAGACCTAGGGAAGGCTGGGGCAATGCTGAGTGGAGGCTGGGATTCGGCCAAGAGCCCAGTGCACCTGACCTGTGGGGCCAGGAACAATGGCTGGACTGGGGCTGCCTGGCCTGCTGCCTGGGCACATCTCTGTTTTCCTTCCCAGCTCTGATCTCCCTGAGCTCTCCTCACTTGCTCCCTCTCCTGTGGGCCCATCCTGTCCACTGGCTGCTGGACAGCACATTCCATCGTGCTGATTTCTTCCCAGAGGTTGTGAGTGCACATTCTCACAGTGAGGTGGGAAGCAAGGCAGGAACTGGGCAGATGTGGAAGGGGGGCCCAGGGGGGCCTCCCTGTGGCCTTGGCTCTGCATTGAGACCCAAGGGCACCTGAAGGGGGCAAGGAGGAGTGCCACTTCAGATCGGGGTTTCCCCAGTACCCAGTCAGCCCTGAGAACTTGGACCGCTTTCTCCCTGAGAGAAAAAAAAAAAAAAAAAAAAAGAAAGGTGAGACACAGAGACTGGGGGCTCCTGCACTGCTAAGCCCCCGGCTCTGTGCCTTAATACACAGCCACATCAGCTGTACCCTCTGCAGAACAGGGCCCTGGGCCAGTTGGCCCCAGGC
This sequence comes from Manis javanica, assembly GCF_040802235.1. NCBI lineage: Eukaryota > Metazoa > Chordata > Mammalia > Pholidota > Manidae > Manis > Manis javanica. The sequence goes on along the minus strand of NC_133165.1, from coordinate 36,058,527 downwards.
ATGGTCTGCTCCTCATTGAGGAGGCCTGAATGCCATGGAAGAATGGTTCCTTCTGGAGCAGGATGTCCTTGTAGGTCAGGCCACCATTTCTGAAAGACCTGTATGCAGGGGGATGTGTGGGTCCTGTTTCCCCCAAGACTTTTCATCTCACCAAGGCCACCTTGCTTAGAGGCGGGTAGGTCTAATGAACTTGAAGCCAGGGACGGTGATGCTGGGCAGTGTGACAGTTTGTCAGTGGGCTCTACTGTCTGTCCCTCCATACTTGGGTGGCTCTAACATTCAGAGGGCCCTGCTGCCCTGCCTGTCTGCAGAGGGGCTGGGGCCCAAGTCCTAGTGTCCCTGGAGTCTTTTCTGGGCTGTTTATGGGCCAGGACTCTGCCTGAGGTCAGGGTCAAGGTTCAACCTGGGGTCTAGGTCAGGACCAGAGTTTAATTTGGGGTTGGAATTAGGGTCAGAGTTCATTCTGGCCTGGGTCAGGCTTGGTCTGTATCTCAGGTTGTAGCTGGTATAGGGGTGGTGTTGGGGTTCACTTTGGTGTCAGGTTCAGCCTGGGGGCATGGTTGGGCTTAGCCTAGGGTGGATATTGGGTTCACTCTGTGTTTGGGGTCAAGGCACTCAGGATGCTTGTGTGGAGCTGACGGAGGTAGGTATATGTTAAAGGTGTCCCTATCCCCTCCCTCCATCCCCCACAACCAGCTGGTCCCTGACAGCTGAGGCTGAGTGAGGGCTGGCCATCTGGCTGAATGGAGAAGGTGCTGCAGGGCAGTGCTCTCTTCTGCAGATGTGTCCTGATCCTGTGCTGGGCCAGGGCACAGGGTAAGCCAGTAGCTCCTCAGCCCTCCTGGGCCTCAGTTTCCCTGTCAGAGAAGCTCAGTGTCAGGAAGTTGGGCTGAAACCTGGACCTGGCAGGGTGGAAGTTGTGTCAGGAGGGTGGGACAGGGAGGACAGTCTGTCCTGGAGGGAGAGCCTGCACTGGACAGGGGGAGGGAGGGGTGCAGGCAGGACAGACCTTCCTGGAAGCCTGCTGGTTGAGAGTCCAAGGTGGTATCTACTGTCCCTTAATGACTGATGGTGCCACCTCCATAATCAGCCCTGACTTGGGCTTTCCCACCGGAGCGCAGGTCAGGGGAACAACTGACTTTGGCCTCTGGTCCTTCTATCCCTTCTCAGCTCAGCCCCCTGATCTGGCCTCCGCCTGTCGAAGCCGCAGACACAAAGGAGAAGCCCTGATTGACGTCACGAAGCGCCCACAGGGCCTCTGTCTCTCCCAGAAATTTGGCTCTGGTGCCTAGTGTCAGATGTCTGTGGTTTTTAAAAGGTGAAAATGGCCCATGGCCCTGCTTCTGTGTCTCCATCAAAACCTAGCAAAATGGGCAGTTTGGGGGAAGGTGGGCTTTCAGGTTCTGGTCCTCATACAGAGCTGGACTGTACTGCTGAGCCCCTGCCCTGTCCCCTGCCTGGCACTCACTTGCAGACCCCTGCATCCTGTGCTCTCTTACTGTCCGTAGGTCCCCTCCTTCCTCCCGTCTCCTCTCCACCAGCCGAGGCCCTGGTCTTCTGGGTCCTTCCCCATGCTGCTGCCCGCTGCCCAGTCCCCCTGGTGAGTCATGGCTTATGGATCTCTGGAGGCCCCTGCTCCGAGTCTCAGGCCCCACCCTCCTCATCTGTGTGGCCCCCACACCAGCCCTGAGCCTGGCACATGGCAGGTGCTAGTGAGCCTTTGCTGGGTCAGGATGGATGAATTCCGCCTGCCTCTCTGTCTTTGCTCACCCTGTGCCTAGCTTCCATGTGGACATTTAAACTACTGATTTCTGGGAAGCATTCTACATTGACGCAGTGGCTGCTGGGAGGGGTCTGTGGAGCCAGATGTCAGCTGTGCCCTCGGTCAGCATGACCTGGTCCAGCCCCGGGGTGGCCCTTTCATGCAGAGGGCGGTGATGGCCAGGCTCCCTCAGGGTCAACACACGGTCATCAGGCCCACCCTACCTCCCGATGCCTGCCCTGGGAACCAGAGCCCTTCTCTAGGGCTAGAGGGCCCCAAAGTCCAGGATGCATGGGAGAGAAAGCCTCAGTTTCTGACTCTCGCCTGAGCCTTCTTGACTTCTGCTGCAGCCTTGAGGCCACTGCAGGGCTGCATGTATGACTCCTTCCTGGGTCGGGGTCCCCCACACCACGGTCAGTTTGACCATGGCCCCGCCTTACTTAATCCCCTTGTTTTCCTGTCATTTATGACATGTGGTCCAAGCCGCTGGTGCTAGCCCAGCATGCTTTCTGCCCCCTGTCCATTCACCACTCCTCCAGCTCCTGTCAGTGTCATTCATATCTCTGAGCCTTTACACACCCTTTCTCAGGCTTCACATCCCAGCTGAGTTGCAGCCAACCTGCCCCCTGCCCTCCCCAGGCATCCTACTAGAACTCGAGGTCTCCTGAGTGATGGGTAGTATCTGGGCAGCCCTAGGTTAGACCTCAGAGCACTGCACCATGAGTGTCTGAGCTGGCGAGTCACTGAATCATTTGACGAGCCAGCATCCTTTGCCCGTTGTATTGATGGAGCCACTGAGGCTTGGAGAGGAGAAGGGATAGCTCATCTCCATGGCCTCTGATCCCTCTTTGCAATTTTCCTTTTGTTGGCCAATTGCTGTTTTGACCTAGGGTTAGTCACCTTAGTGGGCTTCACAGAGGACTGGATGGATACTGGGGAGAACACCTCTTCCAGGAAGCCATCACGATTGCCTTCTACTCTCCAGTCATGGACACTGACTGTTGTCCAGCTGTCTTGGCTCCAGCTGCCTGAAGTGGTACCTATGAATATCATCATCAGAATCTCTCCTTCAGCTCTGGTGACCTCTGACTTCGGGCCAGCTCTTGTCTTTTTTTTTTTTTTTGATAACCACAGTTTACCTATTTATAGAACAAAGGCATTGCACTTGCTATTTTTGAGGCTCTGATGTGGAATTAGAGTTTGGCCAGGGAGGCTGAGCCCAGGGTCTTAGTTGCCTCCTGCTGCCTGCACAAAGTGTAGTTGAAAGGACTTGGGAGTGGGAGGCAGCAGTTCTGGGTGAGAATCTGTATTGGCCTCTCCATAACTGTGGCCTCAAGCAAATTCCATTCTGGGCCCCAGTTTCCTACAAACCAGGGAAACCTGCCAGGCCTGGCTTCCTTCAGGGTTATTACATATGATCGTGGCTTAGGAGGTGTTTGCTAAGCTGAGCCGTGCAGGTGGATGCGCTCCACACAGGGCCAGGCTCAGAGGAGGCCAGGCGGATGACCACATGTGGCACCCTGCCAAGGGAACGTGGCAGGTGTCTGGATGCCGCGTCCCCAAGCGACTTGTGTGGGCAGCATTCCCGGCAGTTCATGTTACGTTCCCAGCTGGTCCCACTGCAGGGCAGGCCTCCTTGCTGATGGGAGGGGTCGTGGGGGGGCACCTGGCACTGGCCCAGCCTGGCCAGCCTCCCACCCCATGTTTTGTTTGCAGAGTTTGGAATGTCCTGGGACGCGGAGCTTGGCTCCCTGGGGAGACACTGGTGCCATCTCCTTGATCTCATCGCTGGACAGGTTTCTCCTTCATTCCATCTGGGGACTCGGCAGACTCCCAGCCCCAGCTGCTGCCAGTCCTAGTCTGTCTGCGTCTGTTCCAGTGCTGGCAGCTAGGAGCTGTGCAGCTGGGGGTCAGGGGGCTTCCCTGGCAGTGGGGGTTTCTCCCAGTCCATCTGCTGTGCACCCTGGGCATGCCTCTGGACTGGTTCTCTGCAGGCCTTCTTCAGCTGCCTCTCTTCACAAACTCCTTTGCCCATGACCCCTTGATACTGGGATCCAGAGTTTGGAAGGATGTTCCCAGGACCTAAGGGACTTGGGAGGGGGCAGATCATGCCAGCTGCCCTGAATTCTGTTCCCCTTGGTGCTACAGGCTGTGGAGAGAGTGGGTCCTGCTAAGTTGTGTGGGAAAGTGGGAATCAGAGATGTAGAAAGATGTGTGCATGTGTGCATATGTGTGGGTGTGTGCACACACAGGGGGTTTTCTTGAGCTCCCGAAATATCCCTGGGCTAGATTATTTGCAGGAAGGGTTTGGGGTGGGTAGGGCCAGAGGTCTAGTTCAGGAAGGAGCCTATCCTGACCTGGTCGACCTGCCCCTCTAGGGTGGATGGCTGGATGATCTGTACCCAGACTTGGTCCCACGTGCCCAGGTTGGGCCCACCTGGTTGGAGTGGGGAGGTAAGCTAGACCTCTTTCAGAAATGTACAAAGGTGTGCATGTCTGCGTGTTCATGTGCACATGCATGAGTCATTCCTGAGACCCCAGGTCAGGGAGGGGATTCATTCTCACTTAGCTAGGGTGCACTCCCAGTGTGCCAAGCTCATACCTGGCTGGGCTGTGGGACCAGAGACACCCTGGTAGTACAAAGAGGAATCCTCTCTGGGGGAAACTGAGAACCGAACAGACCCCTGTGATTTGTCCCCAACTTGGGCGTTCCTTGCTCTGATGGAGGTCTTTACCTGCCCCGGGCATGGGTCAACTCTCCTCTTCCCACATCATTAATGAGACAAAATAAGTCAGTCCCTCTGGCAGGCCCCAACCCCCAGGCAGCCTGGCTGGAGCTATTAATATTCCCTGTGTTTATGACCCCTTGGCCCTGCTGACAGGCTCCTCTCTCTAGGCGTTGGAATTAATTTTGTGAATTAGAAAGTTGGTGGGGGGGGGCAGCCCGGTGGAATCCAGGACGATGACATCTCTACCTCCCCCTGCAGCGGGTCCCACTTGCTAATTCTATAAAACAGTCACTGTGTCCAGCCCAGCCTGGGGCAGCCTGCCTGGCTGGCTCTGCCTCATACCTCTGCTATGCTCTCCCCCCCGGGAGGGGGCTGGCGCTGGCCCTGATGATTCAGGCCCCCTGACACCTTGCACTGATGTCAGTGGGAACTGAGGCCTCAGGCTTCAGGACTTGCTGGCCTGTTGCCCGGCCCCGCGCCCTGCACGGGGCTTGGCCTGGCCTGTGCCTCTGGTGACCTTCCCATGGACAAGGCCTGGCTGGGAGTGGAAGCTGGACTGATGGCCTCTCGCTCATGTTGTCCCCTTTCTGAGCGCTGCCTGCACTGGCGCCAGGATGTCCCCCAGCCTCCTCGGGGTTTTGAGGACTTGTTCTAAAATTAATATGGGGGAATTCAGGGAATTTGTGAGCAAATTCCCAGAGAACTGTGGCCGCTCCAGGGGCAAGGGTCCCTGCTTCTTCCCATCCTCTCCCAGTTTTCCTTTCCCTAATTTCCTCTGTGTGTAGATCCCCTTTGGGCAGCCCACTCCATGAAGGGCAGGGAAGAATGCCTGCACTCTGCACACTGGGGAAGGGTCTTCCCCTTGTATCCCTACCATAGAGAAGTTTCTGAGAGAAGTCTTTTATACAGCATAGTCTTTTAAGTCATCTGAAATATGTTTGCAAATATTTGGTGAGTTGTTTTTTCACTTTATTGATAGTGTCCTTTGAAACTCAAAAGTTTTAAATTTTGATGAAGTCCAATTTATCTATTTTTTTCTCTTGTCCCCTGTGGTTTTGGTGTCATATCTAAGAAACCATTACCAAATCTGAGATCATGAAGATTTACTCCTATGTTTTCTTCTAAGAGTTTTATAGTTTGTGCTCTTATATTTAGATCTTCAAACTATTTTGAGTTAATTTTTGCATATGGTGTGAGGTAGGGGTCCCATTTCATTCATTCTCTTGCAAGTGGATATACATCATCTCAGCACCATGTGCTGAAAAGACCACTCTTTCTCCATTGAATGGTGTGTGTGCCTTTGTCAAAAATCAGTTGACCATAAAGTAATGGCTTATTTCTCAATTCTATTCCATTTAGCTATACATTTATCCTTGAGCTGAGATCACACTGTCTTGAGTATGATTGCTTTTTAAAATCCAATATAAAAATCAGGAAGTGTGAGTCGTTCAATTTTTCTTCTTTTACAAGGTTGTTTGGGCTATCTGGGACCCCTTGAAATTCCATGTGAATTTAGTTTTTTTTCCATTTTTGCAAAAAGACACCATTGGGATTTTGATAGGATTATAGTGAATCTGTTTGTGGTAATAATGTCATCTTAACAATATTAGGTCTTCTAAACCATGAACATGGGCTGTCTTTCCATTTATTAGATCTTTAATTTCTTTCAATAATGTTGTATAGTTTTTGGTATAAAAGGCTTGCAATTCTTTTGTTAAACTTATTCCTAAATATTTTATTCTTTTTGATGCTGTCCTAAGTGGAATTGTTTTCTTTTGTTTTGGATTAAGTCATTTAAAATAGGATTTGACATAAAGCATTAGCATAAGGATCCTTTACTACTCAACTTGTCAAGACACCACCTATGTGAAAAGTGAAATCCATTGTGACCCTTAAGCCTAAGTCAGTCACTTCCCAGGGCCTGCTCTATGACCTTATCTCCTACCCTGGCCACTGCTGGGGGCCCGCCTTTAGGGGAACATCCTCATCCTAGTCTCCCTGACTCCAGTCTCTCTCTACCCCTCTCTCCTCCTGTTGCCCAAATGATTCTTCTAAATCTGACTCTGGTCACTTCCCTTCTCAAAGCCTCCAATGGCTCCCCATCTTATGCATGAGAAAAATGTGATTTCTTTGACCTTCTATTTAAGACCCTTCATCCTCATTAAAGACTTCTCTTGCCAGTTCTATGGTGGCAGCCATTGTGTCCATTGTCACTGAGATGTCCCAGATGCTGCAAAACCATCGGACTCTAGGGAAACTCAGGGGTACTAGCTCAGGTCCCCCTGTCTGGTTCCATCTCCATCTACAGCCTCCACTCTGGTTTCCTGGATGCCTCCTGTCCTTCCCTCAACTCCAACATCCTGTTACCAAATTCTATAGATTTTACCTCCCTGTCCCTCTTGTGCCTGGCTCCTCTTCTTCATTTACAGTCACTAAATTCAGGCTTTATCCTGGCCTGCTCACAGGCCACTAGAGTGATCTTTCTATAGCATAGATCCACCTGCTTAAAGCCTTTCAATAATCTCCCTTAGGCTCCAGGAACACGTATTGGGTGCTGATCTTCTGACCTTGCCCATCTCTGCCCTTTCCTTGGGCCTGCCTTGAACCCTCTGTGAGGTCTTCTGCAGAACCCCCACCTCCATGTCCACGGCAGCTTCTGACAGGCCCACCTGGCAAACTCCCATTCCTTACATCAGACTTGCCTCCAGAGCCACCTCTTTGCCACCATGTCCCCACCTCCCAGGTGCAGAGATGTCTCCTTCCAGATGTCAGCCATGGCACCTCCATCTCTCTCACTCCCTCAGCCAGGACCATGGCTGGATTTCCCTCTGCCACAGAGCCAGCACTGGAACACAGTGGTCATCTGCAAATGTTTGCTGGACACAGAGAGGACTGGTGGGGAGGGATGGAGCCATGAGACGCTTTGGAAAAGTCTGGGTTTGGTGCCCCACGTGTGTGCTCATGTCTGAGCACTGTGGTGACCTGAGGGGGTCTGTGTATGGCTGGTATGGCTTTAGCTGCACCAAGAGGGCCCTGGGTCCTGAGAGAGGCTTTGTGTGTGTCCTCAAACCTCCCAATGCCTCCCCCTCAGGGCTCACCTCTTTGGGCCACCCCCACCCCTCAGCTGGGCTCTGGTCACCTCCACTTCCTCTCGTTGCCCTCCCCCTTTGTCTATTCTGATTTGGCTCCCAAGCCACTGCTCCAGGGAGGCAAAGGTTCTCCTTGCTCATCAACCTTAACAGCTGAGCACGGTGGGGTGGCACCCCTCCTGCCCTCCTTCCACCTCTCAGACCCTCAGCGTCTCTCTGGGGGCTCTCACAGGCCCACCACAGACCCTCCCTGTTCTGCGCTGGGCACGGGCCCTGCTAGACCTTTTCTAAGAACTCTCATGCAAACCGGCCTCCCCTGCTTGACTGGACATTTCCCAAGGGCAGGGACTCAGAGGGCTTTCTCAGAATGCTTAGCACCTAGTGTTGGCCTGGCCCAGGAGTGTTTCGATAAATGGTTTAAAATGTAATTCTTTGGTAAATGGCTTACTCTCTGCTTTCCATGCCCAGAGATGAGATATTATTTGAGGGACACAGAGTGGCCTCCGGTGGGGTGGGACGGCAGAGGTATATGATTGAATTGTGGGGGTTATTTGAATTATGGCTAGGCGAGGTCCTGGACCTTCTGGGAGTGGGGAGTGGATATGAGGAGCAGGTGCTGTGAACTTTTCCTCCTCCAGGCAGCAAGTACTGTGGATTCAATACCAGGAGCCCTCCACTCTGTGTCGCATGCCTCTCTCCTGCCCTGGGGTCCTCTCTAGATGCTCTCCAGTGGTGGGACCCTCTAGCCTCCCAGTCCCCCAGCACATGAGCCTAGTTGCACAGCCTGGCTTGGTACCTCCAAACGTACACAGCAGCCCTGAGCCCCTGAAGGCCTGGGGCTGGGAGGAAGCCCACCGCCAGGGTCGGAGCTCCCCAAGCTAGGTTCCCGTCTCCGCCCCGCGGCATCTCCGGCCAGCACCTAATCACTTCCATCTGCCCCACTGACTCACGGGGCTCCAGCTGTCAAGGTTTAAAAGATTTCCAAATCCCTCCACACCCTGCCCTTCCAGGCTATTTCCCCAGCTCTGGCCCCCTGGGCACCCCCATATACCCCAACTGCCTTTCTCACACCTGCTGCACAGAGAGAGGAAGTGGTAGGCAGAGAGAGGCTTCTTCGAGGGGCTGAAAAGAAAGGGCCACTGTCTTGCCAATGGGTTTCAGCCCCGGGCATGTTTGCTATGAATTCAATGTGACCAAAGAAATTGACAGCAAAACGTTCTTGGGGTGAAAGGGTTATACCCAACTTTATTTCCAGGTGGCAGGTCAGTCACTAAAATCCTGTTCACTCAGAGTGAGACTGCAGGCAGCAAGCTGGTCTCTGCCTCTGGCCCCTCTGTCTGCACAGCCATCCTCTGGGCCTCTGTCCTTGGCACTGCCACCACTCCAGCCTCTGCTGTGCCCTCCTGTAGCCTTGCAGACCTGCCACTGTGTTGCCCAGAGCACTGGGCGGAGCTCTTTTTATAGAATCAACAGCCATGTATTGCCCACAGGTGTGCAGTGAGCTAGTCAACCATGGCCAGGTGAGAATCCTGGCCACAGTGACTCTCATTTAATCCACAGCCACCGAATCCCTCTCTCCTCAGGGGAGGCCCTGACAGCAGCAGAGAACATGAGAGCTGGAAGACCAGGGTCAAAGGAGACATCAGGACAGCCCATCCATTTTACGATGGGGAAACTGAGGCCAGAGCTGGTGACAAAGTGGGGTGCAGGATCCGTGCCTTGGAGCTCTAGTCAAGGACTTTTCTCTGCCCCATCCCCCGCTGTCACTCTTCCTTCCACCCGCAGTTCCCCCTTTGGGCCATGAGAAAGGCAGCTTCAGACCTGGCCCCACCTTTCCCCAGGGACTAGAGCCACTTGGTGACTGGGAGGGATTTCTCCATGCCCCCTACCCCCTGGCCTCTCCCTGTTGGGCCCTCTGCCCCCTTTGTCCCTAGGATATTGCCTAAAGAAGTGTTTGTACTGAAATACTATTTCTAAGGTGACATGCATTCCTGGGGGTGCCCGGGCCAGGGGGGCGGCTGGGGAGAAGGGTTGGGGAGAAGCAAGCCATCTGTGATGCTCCCATGACCCACAGCCTTTCTAGGTTTACAGAACTTAGGGCCTGGGAGGCTGTCTCACTCTTGATCTCAGACAGCCTGAGGATGAATTTGAACCACCCCATTCCCCTCTTCTACTGCGCATCCTCTGTGGATGAACTGTGTAGGGGGTGCTGTGGCGGGTGGGGTCCAGAAGTTCCCTCAGCCTCAGGAGGCAGAGGGTCAGCCCTGGGGTGGTGTGGATAAAATGAAACCCATTGGCAAGACACGTGGACAACTCCTTCCTTCTGCTCCTCAGGAGAATGTCAGTGCTGGGGACCCCTCCCGGGCAGTCCCTCTGCCGGCATACCTCTGTCTACTTTGTTTCACTAAAATGAAATCCTATCCCCATGACAACACTTGCCGGGCTAGGTGTGGCAGTGCCTGACCACTTCTGTGGCCCTACGTTGCCCTTCTCCCTGCTGCTGGACGGCCCCTCCTCTCCCCATGCCAGGCCTCTTTACCTCGCCTCCTCCTTCAAGCCCCGCTCAAGGGTTACGCCTCCTACCCCTCCAAGCAGGCTTCCCGTGGGCTGCCAGAGGGAGCTGACCACTGCCCCATGGACTAGCTCACACTGGAGCAGACTTGGGTCTCTGTGTGTGCAGTGACCTGGTTCTCAGCCTGTGTCCCGTCTCTCCCCAGAGCCATTCCAGGGAAGGGTCCCTGTGCCTCTGTGCCACAGCCCCAGAGCCTGACCAGGGCCTGGAGCCCGAATCCCACCACGTCTGTACTGCCCAGGCCTTTGGGGAGATATCCTCAGAGGGCCCAGACCTTGGGCCATGCTGTCCTGGACATCAGTGAGGGCCTGGATGGAGAGGACCATGGCTGGATGGTCTGGCCCAGGCAGACAGGAGGCCAGAGGGAGCAACTTCAGATGTATGACAGCTGGGTGGCAGAGCTGAACAAGAGGGCGTGTGATGAGGAAGGTGGGTAGGCCTGGGTCTGCTGCTGAGTGTACCCCACGTGGACTCTGGCAGTGAGCCCCTTTGCTCTCTCTGAGCTCCCATCCCTTCGATGTCCTCCCATGTTCAGTCCAATCCTGACTACACCCTCCAGTGCCCCTGCCCTGAGGACTCCCGGGTCTGGCTCTGCCGGGCATGCTCAGCAGAGCTAAGAGCTGCTGGGCAGCAAGCAGCTGGGTCCCAGTCCTGGTGCTGTGGCCTCTTCCCAGGATCGACCCAGAGCTGGGCGTTTTCTGGGGAGACCTCTGGCCTATTCCCCCTCCATGGCATGCTGGGAATGCAGCCCCTGCACATGCAGAGCTGCCCACCACGGGAGGGGAGCTCAGTGCAGTGGACTTTTAAGGACTGAATGGGGAGTGAGCTTTGTCCCTGGACTGGCCGAGCTGTCTTCCAGATCTGGCTCTGTCTGGGAGGGACTTGGCTGGCTGCCTTGGTGAGGACAGGTCCTGGTGCTTAGCTCAGGAATGAACTGGGGCTGGAAGGCCTGCTGGGTCTGGCTGGGCCGCCATCCCTCTTTTGTTCCACCTGAGGGGCTGCTGAGAGCTGAGGACCCCTACCACTCTCCAGCAGGGGCTCCAAGCCTAGAACTGAGAGCTTCTGATTCAGACACCCACACTGAGCTGGGGCCTCTGGGTGCTTCTCAGAGGTGCCTGGAGATGATGAAGTCACAGAGCCCGCAACCGCAGTCATCATTTCCCTGAGCCAGACCCTTCCCTGGCTTAGCCCACGCCATTCTCCAGCAGCCTATGTTTTATTATCACTCCGATTTACAGATGAGAAACTGAGGCTCAGAGAGATCATGTACCTTGTCCAAAGCCCTGTGGCTGGTAAATGGCACAGCCAGGATTTAGAGGCAGCCCCTTGTCTCCTAGTCTTGGCGGACAGAAGATGAGGCAGAGGTAGGATATTTCCCCTCCGTGTCCCCTGTGAGCTTTCTCTTTTCACAACAGATTTGGGGACTTCATCCCACCTTGGGCTGTTGGGTGGCTCCCTGCCCCTCTGTGCACGTGGCTCTTGAGCCTACATGCTTGTGTTCTGAGGTCCAGAGCCTCTGGCCAGCATGACTGTGATAACTGGGCTTTGTGCTCCAACCCTGGGTCTCCCAGAGCCTCCTTCCTCATGGGCTGGTAATGGTTCCTGGCTCCCAGGTGTGACTTCCATACCTTCAGACCTCCCACTGCCCCGTTCTGCCCCACTGGACTGTGGGGTCTGACTGTTTCACCAGTCCAGCACTCCAGGAGGGCATGGCTACCTGTGGGTCACCCTGGATCCCTGGGGTTTCCGTGTACAGAGAGACCTTGGCCAGAGGTTCAGCCCAGAGCCTGTGGAGAGAGTCAGTGCATGAAAAAGCCCCAAGGTGGTAGGGATTCTGGTTCCTGCTGGGGTGGTCCTGTCCCCCACAAGCCACCAAGGCTGACCCACAAATGCCAGCCATCTACCTCCCCATCCTGCCACTCTGCTGTGTCTCAGTGACTTCCTGGAGGATGTGGGATGGAGAGACAGGTTGGACTCACATTAGTTGTCACCTGTGTCTCAGCCTTGTCACCTGGGCTTACCTGTGGCCAACTGGTAATTGAGGGAAGAACACATGATGGATTTGGGATCCCTGATGTAGGAGTTACTGTGATGAGCAAAACTGGTCTCAGAAAGGTTGAGCAGCACGAGGGTGGGGTCAGGAGTTAAATTGAGGCTGGCCTGACCCACAGCTGGAGCCCCACAGGTCTCAGAGCCCTAGGTCTGGGGTGAGGACAGCCTTGGGGACAGTGCCGCTGAGCCCCAGCAAAGGTGGGCAAGACATTTTGAGAGGAGTTCTGCCCTTCGTCAGGTATAAAACTGCTGCCTGCTGTCCCCACTTGGCCTCCCCATACACGGAGCAGTCACCTGCCCAGGAGCCTCTGCTCTGACCAGCCCTGTGCAGTCCCAGTCCTCCTGCCCCAAGTTGGGGTCTGTTTACAGCAGTCCTTGGCTCAGAGACTCCTCTGGGGACCAGGGGTGGGTGGGCACCTGGCACCCTCCTTCATCTCCTTTCTCTGGGCTGCCCACCCTCTCCTGTAAAGACCTGGGGATTCTGGTCTGTTGGAAGAAGCTCAGCCCTAGTCTGGGATGATAGTCTGAGGGGGACAAACCCTGTCCTAGGGTGCTAGTCTCAGCATGTGTGTGTGTGTGTGTAGACATAGCCCTGACATGGGGATCTTGGTTTTAGGGAGATAATAGTTTTGCTCTGAAATGGTCTGAGGGTGGAGGCATGGCCCTGGGGAGAGATACCAGGGGGCCTCAAGTGGACATGGGGAGAGAGACTAGAGGCAGCTGAACCTGGCCTCCCCTTGACTGTCCAGGCTTCCAGCTCTCAGCCAGCCCTGGGATCTGGGCAGTGGGTACAGAGGGGCCCACACTCCCATAGGGAGTGGGAAGGGGCTCATGGAGGAAAATAGGGGCATGGGTTGGGGTGAGCAGCCTCGCCTGCCCCGGGTTCCTGGCCCTTCTTCATTCCCTGGCCATGGAGCAGGTGGCAGCCTTCCTCCAATGTCCCCGCCCCAGCCCTGCTGTCTGGGCCCCAGACGCGGCCTTGGTTTATGGAGTGATGTTCCCTCACTAGCCAGCTTGGCAGCCACTTCAGACATACTCGTGCCTGAATGCCCCCCACCTTGCTGACGATGAAGAGCACAGTCTGCCTCCCCCAGCCCAGCTCCCCCCGCACCCTGCTAATCCCAAGCAAATGGGAGGCCAAGAATGTCTTGCATATTCTGGCGGGCAGGCGAGCCACGAAGCCTGCTTGGAGGGGCATGAATCATGGCCCCTGCCTGCCAAGTGCTCCCTTGGGACGTGTTCGAGGCTGGCTGTGCCCAGAGTTGACGGGGAGAAGGGAGGGAAGGAGGGCTGGCAGCTGGGATGGGCAGACAGAGCGATTTCGAGGGGAGAGATGTCTGCTGGACCCATCCCTAGTGGCAACACAGAAATTATGTTATAAAATTTTAGGAGCCTGGAATCACACAATATTGACTTCTTGGAATTCCACAGGTTTGAATGCAGGATTCGTGGAAAGCCACACTGTAGCCCTCCGACAGCACATTGGCGCCAAGGCCGCATTCTGCAGGTAGGGAGGTGGAAGCCCGGGAGGGTGGAGGGGCTGCTCCAGGTCAGGCCTGGAGGCAAAGGGAGAGCTGGGCTGAACGGGGGACTCCTGTCTTGGTCTGAGGTCCTTGTAACCCCTTGAGCCCCTGCCCTGCTCCACCTGACCGGCAGTCCTGTTTCAGCCCCCCTCAATTTGTGCACTGCTCCTAGAACAGACAGGGTGTGAGCGCTGGGCCGCGGGTGGTGGAGGGCCTCCTCTGCTCCCATTTACTCCAAACACGTACACCACCCATGGAGACTCCTGACCTATCCTGCCTTCCTGTCTGCAAAATCCACCTCCTAGCTGGCCTTCTCCTCCCAGCTGTCCCTAACATGAAGGGGGCCTTGCCTGTCATCCGTACCTGCTCACTCATTTATCCAAAACCTGCCCCCTGAGCTGGAGGTCCCCTGAAGGCTGAGACCTCCCCCAGGCAACAACCCCTGCTTTCCTGGGTCTTCACACGCTTCCTGGCTGTCAGCATGGTACCACACCCAATTCTCTCTCATCTTAAATGAAGAAAGTCCCTCTCAGTGTCCCTTTCCCAGCTTCCTCCATCTGTCCATGTCCAAGTTTCTCTGGAGTTACCTACACTTTCCACTCCCTACTGCCTCCCAGAACCCTCTCCAGTCTGGTGCCTGATCCTAGTCCTCCACTGATGGAGGGATGAATGCAGGAGCTCCTGTAGCCAAGTACAACTGCTCCGCCCCTGCCCCCAAAGCCGGCCATTGCCAAGCCCACCTGCCACAAAGCCTTTGCCACCCTGGTCTCCTGCTGCCTCCCCCAGAGCCTCCCTTTGAGTTCCTCCCCATGCTGGCGGTCAGCCCAGGCCCTCTTCTCTTCTTGCCATCCTCTTCCAGGGCCAGCAGCCTGATTACCAGACACTGGGGCCAGTGGTTGCCCCAGCTCTCCCTGGATCTGACCACCAGCACAGCCCTCCCCGGGCTCCAGACCAGCATATCCAGAACCAAGTTGACACACCCTTCTGGGTAGCACACACAGTCCCTCGCACTCAGCTATCCGTGCTCCTCCAGCCCTGTTCCTCCCCAGGGTCCCCCTCACGTACCAGATTCCCGGGCACCTGATACTCCTCTCTCTCCCCACCCAACTCTAGGCCAGCTGGTTGACCAAGGCCAGTCCACGCGGTCCATGACTTCATCCTGTCCCTGCTGCCATCGTTTCATTCTGAGCTCACCCTACTGGCCCAGACTATGGCAACAGCCACAATACTGGTCTCTGTCCCTCCGCTGGCCCTCCTCAGGCAGCCAGAGGGAGCTCCTTCTAGTGCAAACCTGGCCTTGCCACTCCCCAGCCTGTTGCCCTTCACTGGTTCCCACTGTCCACAGCCCCTCAGGGCCCCCTGTGGCCAAGTCTTTGACCACCCCTCCAGCTTGACCCGCGCCCAGTGTTCCAGTGCTTATCGCCTCAAACACATACAAATGCTTGCTTCTAATCTTGTACCTACCATTACTCCTGCCTGGGATGCACCTTCCCTTTCTCAACTTGACAAACAATCTGCCCAAGTCCAGAGTCCTCTTCCGGCCATTTCTGTGCTCCTGCAGCCCCTGGCACTCACCATGCTGTGTGCAATTGCTGCCTCGAAGTGTCCGCCACTTGAGTGAGAACTCTGAGATCCTCCTGGGTCTCTCCATGGGCCTGGAGCAGAGGGAGTGCTCAACACATACTTACAGAACAAACGGATGAATGGTCCCAGGAAGGCCTTAGTCCTCTCTAAGGGTCCCTGCTGAGATGATGCGATCCCAGCCTCTGGCTGCACTCCCAGCGCTCGGCCTTGGCAGGTCTGAGTTCGGAGCACTTTTGCCATGGGCTGATCCTCTGGGATTTCTAACCCCATGGGAGAGGGCAGAGCGGGGTGGGTGCCAGGGAGCTGGGAGGGCTGGCAGCCAGTAGAAGGAAAAAGGCTAAGGGTCATGGGCTTGTGCCTGGGGTTAGTACTTGGGTCTCTTTCTGGGGCAACAGAACTTTGAGGGTTTAGTTGTGGAAGTGGCATGAGACCTGTCTTCCCCCCCTTCTTAAGGCCCATCCAGGAAACCCAGGCAGAAAAACCAGGGGGTGGAGGAACCAGTGGAGAAATGGAGTTTGTACAACAGCATTCAATATGTTTGCAATAAAGGGGAAATGGAAAAAATGTTAATTTAATTTTGACAGTGCCCTGGGGACAACCCTCATGGCTCTGAGCTTTCTGATTGCCACCCTGTCCAGCCCTGCAAGGGGATACTCTATAGAGAGAGGGAATGTGGGGTCAAAGGGTAAGATGGTTGGAACCCTTTGTTCCGAGATGTCCCCTATGCTGACCCCTGCTTCCAGGAAGTGGTCTGCTCAGGGCTTCTAGAGCCATATGCCTTTTAGACAAAGGAACGCTGCTGGCCAACTGCTCACTGCATTTCCCTCCCAGAGGAGGGCCTGGGGCTCTGAAAAATACCCCCAGCTGGGAAGTGCCAGCCCCTTCTGCCATGAGCTCCAAGCTCCTATCGTCCCCAGGTCTGCCCCAGAGCCTGGGGGCTGGAGGACAACAAGGCCCTGGCTGTCAGGAGACCTGGCTTCAGGAGCCCCTCAGTTCCACAGAAGCTGTGCAGCCTTTGTGGAATTGCCTCCCTCTCTGAGCCTTTGAGTTCTCACTGAAGATGTGCAGGTTCCTTTAGGAGGGAATTCCCTAGACTGCTGGCTGCAGGCAGGGTGGGGACCTTTAGGATAGGAGTGGGGGGAAGGGGGCAACCACTGCTCCGCTCCGAGTGTGAGGGACTGGCCTGCTCACCCCCAGATCTCAGGGCTGTTGGCCTCTCTATGGGTTGGCCTCTATGTGTCCCTCCATGTATCACCTTTAGCGATATGGGCATGGCACAGGGATCAGTAATCCGGTCCCTCTGCACCTTCAGGGACTCTCAGGCAGTGGTGGCTGTGGAATAGCAGCTGCTCGCATTCTGACATCACCTGGCCTTTTGATTAAGGGGCTCCTGAAGGCAGGCCCTGTGATGATGACTTGGGTGCATGTCTTTTGTTTGGGAGGAGACCTCAGGAAGCCAGGTCAGGTTGTGGGAGAGGGAGACAGGGAAGGGGTAAAAGCCAAGGAAAGATGTGCTCGTGAGCAGGCAGCTGGGGCTCATGCCCTGAGGACCCTCTGAGACAGTACTGCCCAACAGCACCTTCCGCCTTGACGGGAGTGTTCTAAATCTCCCTCGTCCAATACGGTGGCTGCTGGTGCACGCAGGCCACTGAGTACTAGAAGTGTGGCTAGTGTGCCGAAGAAATAAATTTCTGCTTTCATTTACTTTCAATTAACTGCAGGGCATTTCTGGGGAGGCCCGGGCACTTGCCCACTGACTGAGGGCTGTGCTGGGGGAATCCAGGCCCCTACACTTCTGGGTGGCACCTCGCAAGTCCCCAGGCACAGAAGAAAGGCAGAGGCAAGAGCTTGAGGCAGGAAACGGTCCTCAGGCTGGAACTCGCCAGCGGCAGGTAAACTCAGGTGGCCTGGGGCCAGGAGTCTAGGTTGGTGGCATTCACGGACATGTCTCATTGGCCACCCTTGGGCTAACAATCCAGGGCAGTTGTTCCAGCCTCTGCTCAGGGAGTGGTCCACTGGGCAAGGAGAGAGGGCAGCTCCTTTTCCTCTGAGATCGGCTCCATCAGAGAGGCCCAGAGCAGGGCTACTAGGGCCCAAAAGCTGTGGCTGACTCTAGCAAGGCAGCGTTTTGCTCCTGCCACCACCCTTTTCTCCCCAGGGTGACCCATGCACATGGCCCATGTATCACTCAGTCCTGAGAGCTAATACCTTAAAATCAATCTCTGTCTCTCTTTTATTGGTTCTGTTCTGGAGAACCTTGACTGACACATGCATGAAGGTTACTTTATTAAGGTAGGCATCTCTGTATTCTTAAACATTTACCAAGCACCTGCCCTGGGCCAGAACTGGCAATGGCCCTACAGAAGTCACCACGAGGAAGTCCCATGCTGGCATTTCCCCTCACTGGGCCTTGGCATAACTGTCCCCTCTTCAGAGGAGTCCTCTTGTACTTTTGTAAAACCAGTTAGTCCACCCCATTATTCTGTGTCAGCACCATCAAATCACAAATATAAGTTATTTTATTAGTATCCTTTCAGTGAAGGAAGGGTCTGTTTTCTGTATACTTGTAGAACCTAAGTGCCAGGAGGGATATAGCATAGAGCAGACAAAAAATGTTTGTTGAATGAATATGTGGGAACTGCCACTTCTTACTCTTGGGACCCTCACCTCCAGTGGGCAGCTGTGGGTGAGACTGGGTGCCAGGTCCCAATCCTCCGTAGGTGCCTTGGCAGAGGATCTGAGGAGGTCTGTGTCTTGGTGAGCTCAGGGAAGTTGTCACATGTGGCCTGAACCCCAACCTATACCCCAGTCAGTCGGCCAACTCTCTCAATTTTTAAATTCATTTATTTAAAAATCTTTATTGAGGTTTAATTTTCACACAATAAACTGCATTTATTTTTAGTTTCCTAAGTATAGACCCACCTGACCACCACAATGAAGATAGAAAATATTCCTACCACTGCAGAGAGCTGCCTCCTGCCCCTTGAAGATCTAAGCCCAGGCAGCCACTTTTTGTTACTATTGACAAAAAGTTTACGTGACCCTTTTCTAAGAGTGTTATACAAAGAGAATCGCATAGTATGTACTCCTTTCTCTTTGGCTGCCTGCGCTCTGCATGCTTTTGAGATTCCTCCCTGGAGTCGAGTTGAGTGTGTCAGTAATTCATTCCTTTTCATTGCTGAGTGGTATTCCCCGTTCGAGATAATAACACTTGTTGATCCATTTACATGCTGACACACATCAGGGAAATTTTCCGTTTGGGCTATTATGAATAAAGCTGTTAAGAACATACATGTAAGAGCCTTTCTATGGAAATATGTTTCCATCTCTCTTGGGTATCTACTTAGAGGTGGGATTACTGGGTCATAAAGCAAACTTTATAAGCAACTACTTATAAAGTTCAACTTTCTAAGCAACTACTGAGTTGTTTTCTAAAGCAACCACACCATTTTGCATTCTCACTGCAGTGTATGAAAGCTCTAAAGATTCACCAACACTTAGTATTGTCAAGTCTTTTAAAAAATGTATTTTTCATTGTGGTATAATTTACCTATAGTGAAATGATCAAATTTCAAGTGCATACTCAATCAGTTTTGACAAATGTGTATCACAGAGCATTTCCATCATCTCTGAAAGTTTCCAGTGCTTCTTCCCCATGTCTCCCAGCCCCCAGAAGCAAACCCTGATCTGATTTCTATCACCATAGGTTAGTTTTGCATATTCTAGAATTTTATATAAATGGAATTATATAGTATATACTTTTTTGGGGGGGTGGCAATCCAGTATTTTTCACTCAGCATAAAATTTTTGAGACTCATCCATGATTCAAATTGCACTTTTTTCCGAGTACTAACCCACCATGTGAATTTACCACAGTTAATCTATCTATTCTTTTGCAGCTGGACATCTGGTTGTTTACAGTTTGGGGCTCTTAGGAAGAAAGCTGCTCTGAACATTTGTGTTCAAGTCTTCATGTGGATATTTGGTTTTCATTTCTCTTGTGTAAAGATAGATATTCTCTTGGGCCTAGGAATAGATAGAATCACTGGCTGCATGGCCCATATATACTTAACTCTGAGAAACTGTCTATCTTCCAAGGTGATTGTCAATTCACACTTCCACCAACAACGTATGAGAGCTTCAATTAATCCACATTTTCTGCAACATTTGGCATTGTTAACCTTTTTCATTTTAACCATTCTAATGGATGTAGTGGTATCTCATTGTGGTTTTGGTTTGCATTTCCCCTCTGAATAAAGAGGTTGAGCATGTTTGCTGTATTTATTTAACTATTTGTGTATTTTCTTCTGTGAAATGTCTTCTGAACTCTTTTGTCCATTTTTAATTGCACTGTTTGTCTTCTTATTGATTTGTAGGAATTCTTTACATATTCTGCATTCAAGTCCTTGGTCAGATGTATATTTTGTGAATATTTTCTCTGTCTGTGGCTGTCTTATTCATTTTTTGTTAGTCTTTTTTGAAGAACAGATGTTTTAGATTTTGATGAAGTCTAATAAAAATTTTTTTAAGTATCTAAAAATTTAAATTTATATTTCTTTAAAAATTTTCTCCCCCAATATTTAAGAAATATTTGCCTATCTCCAGGTGGGAAAGATATTCTCATTTTCTTCTAGAAACTTTGTAATTTTACCTTCTACTTCTAGGCCTAGAATCCATCCCAAATTAATTTTTTTTTTTTGAGAGGGCATCTCTCATATTTATTGATCAAATGGTTGTTAACAACAATAAAATTCTGTATAGAGGAGTCAATGCTCAATGCACCATCATTAATCCACCCCAAGCCTAATTCTCATCAGTCTCCAATCTTCTGAAGCATAACGAACAAGTTCTTACATGGTGAACAAATTCTTACATAGTGAATAAGTTCTTACATGGTGAACAGTGCAAGGGCATTCATCACAGAAACTTTCGGTTTTGATCACGCATTATGAACTATAAACAATCAGGTCAAATATGAATATTTGTTTGATTTTTATACTTGATTTATATGTGGATCCCACATTTCTCCCTTTATTATTATTATTTTTTTATTTTTAATAAAATGCTGAAGTGGTAGGTAGATGCAAGATTAAGGAAGAAAACATAGTTTAGTGCTGTAAGAGAGCAAATGTAGATGATCAGGTGTGTGCCTGTAGACTATGTGTTAGTCTAAGCTAGACAAGGGCATTAAAACATCCACGGATGCAGAAGATTTCTCTCAAAACAGGGGGAGTGAGGTTCTAAGCCTCACCTCTGTTGATCCCCAATTTCTCACCTGATGCCCCCCCTGCGACTGTGCCTGTCTTAGGTTGTTCCTCCCTTGAGGAATCTTACCCGTCTCTGGCTAACCAGTCATCTTCTGGGGCCATACAGGGAGATGTAAAGTTGGTAAGTGAGAGAGAAGCCATATTGTTTGAAAAGGTTAGCTTTTTACTTCTTTGCAGATTTATGCCCTGTGGCTTCTATGCCTAGCATTTGTCTTGAGGTATCTTTACCACTTGGAGGAATTATGATACTCGGTAAATTCGATATGAGGCACGAATTCTATTTAAGCGTTCTAATTAGGAAGGAAGAAGAAAAGCTATAGAGGTAGCAGACGGAAGAAAACATGGGAGGATTGATTATTTCTTTGACATACCTTCTTGTAGAGTAACTTAAGCATGTATAGGTTTTAAACTACTAATTAAATTGCGCACACACATTAACATAATAGGAATACAGTTACATAACCAAAGCAGATCTATAATTACCAGCCATCTCCAGTGAAGCCAAGAAAACCAGTTAGGCAACGTAGGCATTTGTGAAAATTTGTCTATGATATGATGGATATTGTCCAACTGTACTTGAACAGTCTGAGAGACATCAGACAAATTAAAGCAACCCATTCCTGGGAACTGTTCACATCCCATATGTTCTTTTAACAGTAGATAGTCTGTAGTTGTAAGATTTTAGAGCGCTACAACTTGCACTTCTCCTAATTCTTGGTTGAGTTTCAACAGTATAGATCCAGTCAAATTTGTTGTTTTACTGAAAGCACAGGCCAGCTTAGATATCTCCTTCTTCATTCCAATGGCATGTCCAGGGAACCGGTGGGATGGATGCAGCTACAACTGCAGCATCGCCTGGATCTTTATTGAGGCTTTTTGATGATCATCTTCTGGTATGACTCTTCCAGAGAGTGCTGATGTTGGAAGTTCTTCATATCGTATCTTAGTTCATTTTCTGGGTAGCCAAATTAGGCTTTGATCCTCTGTATAAACACAAACAGACCCTTTGCCCACACTTTGACATGCCCTTTATACCATTGTGTAGAACTCATTGGAGGTCACCACACAGGAACTGCTTTTTTTTTTTTTTAAGAGAAAGGAATATTATCAGAAAAGTGTACCTCCATAACCAATCATCTGACACCCTTTAAGTGATCAAAATTAAGTATATTTAAAGCATGCATTAATCATCGATTTACAGTTAGTTTTATCCTATCAAGGAGCAATCCCCCTTTTCTTTCTTTCTTTCTTTTTATCTTTAATCTACACTTACATGAAGAATATTATGTTTACTAGGCTCTCCCCTATACCAGGTCCCCCCTATAAACCACTTTACAGTCACTATCCATCAGCATAGCAAAATGTTGTAGAATCACTACTTGTCCTCTCTGTGTTGTACAGCCCTCCCCTTTCTCCCACACCCCCTTTATGCATGCTAATCTTAATACTCCCCTTCTTCTTCCCTCCCACCTTATCCCTCCCTACCCACCCATCCTCCCCAGTCCCTTTCCCTTTGGTAACTGTTAGTCCATTTTTGGGTTCTGTAATTCTGCTGCTGTTTTGTTCCTTCAGTTTTTCCTTTGTTCTTATACTCCACAGATGAGTGAAATCATTTGGTATTTCTCTTTCTCCGCTTGGCTTATTTCACTGAGCATAATACCCTCCAGCTCCATCCATGTTGCTGAAAATGGTAGGATTTGCCCTCTTCTTATGGCTGAGTAGTATTCCATTGTGTATATGTACCACATCTTCTTTATCCATTCATCTACCGATGGACATTTAGGTTGCTTCCAATTCTTGGCTATTGTAAATAGTACTGCAATAAACATAGGGGTGCATCTGTCTTTCTCAAACTTGATTGCTGCATTCTTAGGGTAAATTCCTAGGAGTGGAATTCCTGGGTCAAATGGTAGGTCTGTTTTGAGCATTTTGATGAGCCTCCATACTGCTTTCCACAATGGTTGAACTAATTTACATTCCCACCAGTAGTGTAGAAGGGTTCCCCTTTCTCCACAGCCTCGCCAATATTTGTTGTTGTTTGTCTTTTGGATGGCAGCCATCTTTACTGGTGTGAGGTGATATCTCATTGTAGTTTTAATTTGCATTTCTCTGATAATTAGCGATGTGGAGCATCTTTTCATGTATCTGTTAGTCATCTCTATTTCTTTTTCAGAGAACTGTCTGTTCAGTTCCTCTGCCCATTTTTTAATTGGATTATTTGTTTTTTGTTTGTTGAGGCATGTGAGCTCTTTATATATTTTGGACATCAAGCCTTTATCGGATCTGTCATTTACAAATATATTCTCCCATACTGTAGGGTTCCTTTTTGTTCTATTGATGGTGTCTTTTGCTGTACAGAAGCTTTTCAGCTTAATATAGTCCCACTTGTTCATTTTTGCTGTTGTTTTCCTTGCCCGGGGAGATATGTTCAAGAAGAGGTCACTCATGTTTATGTCTAAAAGGTTTTTGCTTATGTTTTTTTCTAAGAGTTTTATGGTTTCATGACTTACATTCAGGTCTTTGATCCATTTTGAATTTACTTTTGTGTATGGGGTTAGACAATGGTCCAGTTTCATTCTCCTACATGTAGCTTTCCAGTTTTGCCAGCACAATCTGTTGAAGAGACTGTCATTTCTCCATTGTATGTCCATGGTTCCTTTATCAAATATTAATTGACCATATATGTTTGGGTTAATTTCTGGAGTCTCTAATCTGTTCCACTGGTCTGTGGCTCTGTTCTTGTGCCAGTACCAAATTGTCTTGATTACTATGGCTTTGTTGTAGAGCTTGAAGTTGGAGAGTGAGATCACCCCTACTTTATTCTTCTTTCTCAGGACTGCTTTGGCTATTTGGGGTCTTTGGTATTTCCATATGAATTTTTGAATTATTTGTTCCAGTTCATTGAAGAATGTTGCTGGTAATTTGACAGGGATTGCATCAAATCTCTATATTGCTTTGGGCAGGATGGCCATTTTGACGATATTAATTCTTCCTAGCCATGAGCATGGGATGAGTTTCCATTTGTTAGTGTCCCCTTTAATTTCTCTTAAGAGTGACTTGTAGTTTTCAGGGTATAGGTCTTTCACTTCTTTGGTTAGGTTTATTCCTAGGTATTTTATTCTTTTTGATGCAATTGTGAATGGAATTGTTTTCCTGATTTCTCTTTCTATTGGTTCATTGTTAGTGTATAGGAAAGCCACAGATTTCTGTGTGTTAATTTTGTTTCCTGCAACTTTGCTGTATTCCGATATCAGTTCTAGTAGTTTTGGAGTGGATTCTCTAGGGTTTTTTTATGTACAATATCATGTCATCTGCAAATAGTGACAGTTTGACTTCTTCCTTGCCAATCTGGATGCCTTTTATTTCTTTGTTTTGTCTGATTGCCATGGTAGGACCTCCAGTACTATGTTGAATAGAAGTGGGGAGAGTGGGTATCCTTGTCTTGTTCCCGATCTTAAAGGAAAAGCTTTCAACTTCTCCCTGTTAAGTATAATGTTCGCTGTGGGTTTGTCATATATGGCCTGTATTATGTTGAGGTACTTGCCCTCTATTCCCATTTTATTGAGAGCTTTTATCATGAATGGATGTTGAATTTTGTCAAATGCTTTTTCAGCATCTATGGAGATGATCATGTGGTTTTTGTCTTTCTTTTTGTTGATGTGGTGGATGATGTTGTTGGATTTTCGAATGTTGTACTATCCTTGCATCCCTGGGATGAATCCCACTTGGTCATGGTGTATGATCCTTTTGATATGCTGTTGAATTCTGTTTGCTAATATTTTATTGTGTATTTTTGCATCTACATTCATCAGGGATATTGGTCTGTAATTTTCTTTTTTGATGGGGTCTTTGCCTGGTTTTGGTATTAGGGTGATGTTGGCTTCATAGAATGAGTTTGGGAGTATTCCCTCCTCTTCTATTTTTTGGAAAACTTTAAGGAGAATGGGTATTATGTCTTCTTTGTGTGTCTGATAAAATTCCGAGGTAAATCCGTCTGGCCTGGGGGTTTTGTTCTTGGGTAGTTTTTTGATTACCGCTTCAATTTCTTTGCTCCTAATTGGTTTGTTTAACTTTTGTGTTTCTTCCTTGGTCAGTCTTGGGAGGTTGTATTTTTCTAGGAAGTTGTCCATTTCTTCTAGGTTTTCCAGCTTGTTGGCATATAGGTTTTCATAGTAGTCTTTAATAATTCTTTGTATTTCTGTGGAGTCTGTCGTGATTTTTCCATTCTCATTTTGATTCTGTTGATTTGTGTTGATTCTCTTTTTCTCTTAATAAGTTTGGCTAGAGGCTTATCTATTTTGTTTATTTTCTCAAAGAACCTGTTCTTGGTTTCGTTGATTTTTGCTATTGTTTTATTCTTCTCAATTTTGTTTATTTCTTCTCTGATTTTTATTATGTCCCTCCTTCTTCTGACTTTAGGCCTCATTTGTTCTTCTTTTCTCAGTTTCGATAATTGTGATATTAGACTATTCATTTGGGATTGTTCTTCCTCCTTCAAGTGTGCCTGGATTGCTATATACTTTCCTCTTAAGGCTGCTTTCGCTGTGTCCCACAGAAGTTGGGGCTTTGTGTTGTTGTTGTCATTTGTTTCTATATATTCCTTGATCTCTATTTTGATTTGTTTGTTGATCCATTGATTATTTAGAGGCATGTTGTTAAGCCTCCATGTGTTTGTGAGCCTTTTTGTTTTCTTTGTAGAATTTATTTCAAGTTTTATACCTTTGTGGTCTGAAAAGTTGGTTGGTAGGATTTCAATATTTTGCAATTTACTGAGGCTCTTTTTGTGGGCTAGTATGTGGTCTATTCTGGAGAATGTTCCATATGCACTTGAGAAGAATGTATATCCTGTTGCTTTTGGATGTAGAGTTCTATATATGTCTATTAGGTCCATCTGTTCTAGTGTGTTGTTCAGTGCCTCTGTGTCCTTACTTATTTTCTGCCCAGTGGATCTGTCCTTTGGAGTGAGTGGTGTGTTGAAGTCTCCCAAAATGAATGCATTGCAGTCTATTTCCCTCTTTAGTTCTGTTAGTATTTGTTTCACAAATGCTGGTGCTCCTGTGTTGGGTGCATATATATTTATAATGGTTATATCCTCTTGTTGGACTGAGCCCTTTATCATTATGTAGTGTCCTTCTTTATCTCGTATTACTTTCTTTGTTTTGAAGTCTATTTTGTCTGATATTAGTACTGCAACCCCTGCTTTCTTCTCGCTGTTGTTTGCCTGAAATATGTTTTTCCATCCCTTGACTTTTAGTCTGTGCATGTCTTTGGGTTTGAGGTGAGTTTCTTGTAAGCAGCATATAGATGGGTCTTGCTTTTTTATCCATTCTATTACTCTGTGTCTTTTGATTGGTGCATTAAGTCCATTTACATTTAGGGTGACTATTGAGAGATATGTACTTATTGCCTTTGCAGGCTTAAATTGGTGGTTACCAAAGGTTCAAGTTTAGCCTCTTTAGTATCTTACTGCCTAACTTAGCTCGCTTATTGAGCTGTTATATACACTGTCTGGAGATTCTTTTCTTCTCTCCCTTCTTATTCCTCCTCCTCCATTCTTCATATGTTGTGTGTTTTGTTCTGTGCTCTTTTTAGGAGTGCTCCCATCTAGAGCAGTTCCTGTAAGATGCCCTGTAGAGGTGGTTTGTGGGAAGCAAATTCCCTCAGCTTTTGCTTGTCTGGGAATTGTTTAATCCCACCATCATATTTAAATGACAGTCGTGCTGGATACAGTATCCTTGGTTCAAGGCCCTACTGTTTCATTGTATTAAATATATCATGCCATTCTCTTCTGGCCTGTATGGTTTCTGTTGAGAAGTCTGATGATAGCCTTATTGGTTTTCCTTTATAGGTGAATTTTTTCTCTCTAGCTGCCTTTAAAACTCTTTCTTTGTCCTTGATCCTTGCCATTTTAATTATTATGTGTCTTGGTGTTGTCCTCCTTGTATCCTTTCTGTTGGGAGTTCTGTGTATTTCTGTGGTCTGTTTGATTATTTCCTCCCCCAGTTTGGGGAAGTTTTCAGCAATTATTTCTTTAAGGATACTTTCTATCCCTTTTCCTCTCTCTTCTTCTTCTGGTAACCCTATAACATGGATATTGTTCCTTTTGGATTGGTCACATAGTTCTCTTAGTATTGTTTCGTTCCTGGAGATCCTTTTATCTCTCTCTATGTCAGCTTCTATACGTTCCTGTTCTCTGGTTTCTGTTCCTTCAATGGCCTCTTGCATCTTATTCATTCTGCTTATAAATCCTTCCAGGGTTTGTTGCACTTCTGTGATCTCCTTCCTGACATCTGTGATCTCCCTCTGGACTTCATCCCATTGCTCTTGCATTTTTCTCTGCATCTCCGTCAGCATGTTCATGATTTTTATTTTGAATTCTTTTTCAGGAGGACTGGTTAGGTCTGTCTCCTTCTCAGGTGTTGACTCTGTGATCTTTGTCTGCCTGTAGTTTTGCCTTTTCATGGTGATAGAGATAGTTTGCAGAGCTGGTGCGAGTGACGGCTGAAAGAGCTTTCCTTCTTGTTGGTTTATGGCCTTCCTCTCCTGGGAGAATAGCGACCTCTAGTGGCTTGTGCTGGGCAGCTGTGTGCAGACAGGGCTTCTGCTTCCTGCCCGGCTGCTATGGAGTTTATCTCCGCTGTTGCTGTGGGTGTAGCCTGGCTCCAGCGCTGCTCCATAATGGTGGAGCCCCGTTGGAGGGGGAGCGGCCAGGAGGCTATTTATCTCCATAAGGGACCTCCATGCTCCCTGCTGCCCAGGGGGTTAGAGTGCCCAGAGATCCTCAGATTCCCTGCCTCTGGACCAAGTGTCCTGCCCTGCCCTTTTAATACTTCCAAAAAGCACTCTCCAAACCAAAACAACAACAGCAACAACAACAACAAAAATTAAACAAATAATTAAAAAAAAGAAAAACACATGATTTTCTTTGTCCTCAGGTCCCAGTCTCAGGCACCTGCTCACTGGTCTTGCTGCCCTGTTTCCCTAGTATTGGGGTCCCTGTCCCTTTAAGACCTCCAAAAAGCACTCGCCAAAAAAAAAAAAAAAAAGGCTGCTCCCATTTCTTTGTTCTCTGGCATTGGCCTCAGGCACCCACTCACCAGTCCTGCCACCCTATTTCCCTAGTATCCAGGACCCCACGCATGCACTGTGTCTGTGCTCTGGTCCGGATGGCTGGGGCTGGGTGTTCAGCAGTCCTGTGCTCCTTCTCCCTCCCTGCTGTCTCCTCTCCTCGTGCCGGGAGCTTGGGGGAGGGGTGCTCGGGACCCGCCGGGCCGGGGTTTGTATCTTACCCCCTTTGTAAGGCACTGAGTTCTCGCACAGGTGTGGATGTGGTCTGGATATTGTCCTGTGTCCTCTGGTCTCTATTTTAGGAAGAGTTGTCTTTGTTATATTTTCATAGATATATGTGGTTTTGGGAGGAGATTTCTGCTGCTCTACTCACACTGCCATCTTGGCTCCCCTCTGATCCCAAATTAATTTTTGTGTATGTGGATAGAAGAGATCAATGTTCATTTTTTCTATGCAGATACTTGGTTACTCCAGCACCAGTTGAAAGCCTTTCCTTACCTCATTGAACTGCTTTGGCACTTCCGTTGAAAATCAATTGATGATACATGTGTGGGCTTATTTCTGGACTCAATTGTTTCACTGATTCTTTTTTCATCTTTATGTTAATACCAAATTGTCTTAATTACTATATTTAATTAAGTCTTAAAGTCAGGTCATGTAAGTTTTCCAACTTTGTTCTTTTATTTCATGATCATTTTGGCTATTTGCATTTCCAAATTACTTTAGAATAGCTTTTTAAGTTCTATAAAAAGAATGCTGGAAGTATGATTGAGATTTCATTGACTCTATAGATCTGTTTGGGGAGAGCTGACATCTTAACAATATTGTCTTCCATCTGACAATACAGTACATCTCTCTCCCATTTCTATTTTTTTTTCTGCTTTAGAATTCTTTATTTATTTATTTTATATTTTTTTATTAAGGTATGATTAATATACACTCTTGTGAAGGTTTCACATGAAAAAATAATATGGTTACTACATTTACCCGTATTATCAAGTCCTTACCCATACCCCAATGCAGTCACTGTACATCAGTGCAGCAAGATGCCAGAGATCCACTATGTCCTTCCTCTGTAATACACTCTTCTCCCCGTGATTCCCCACACCATGTGTACTAAACATAATACCCTTCAGTCCCCTTCTCCCTCCCTCCCAACCCACCCTCCCACACCCCTCCCCTTTGGTAACCACTTGTTCATTCTTGGAGTCTATGAGTCTGCTGCCATTTTGTTCCTTCAGTTTTGCTTCATTGTTATACTCCACAAATGAGGGAAATCATTTGGCATTTGTCTTTCTCTGCCTGGCTTATTTCACTGAGCATAATGTCCTCCAGCTCCATCCATGTTGTTGCAAATGGTAGGATTTGTTTCTTTCTTATTGCTGAATAGTATTCCATTGTGTGTATGTACCACATCTTCTTTATCCATTCATTTACTGATGGACACTTAGGTTGCTTACATATCTTGGCTACTGTAAAAAGTGCTGTGATAAACATAGGGGTGTATATGTTTTTTTGGATCTGAGAAGTTGTATTCTTTGAGTATATTCCAAGGAGTGGGAATCTGGGGTCAAATGGTATTTCTATTTTTAGTGTTTTGAGGAACCTCCATATTTCTTTCCACAATGGTTGAACTACTTACATTCCCACCAGCAGTGTAGGAGGGTTCCCCTTTTTCCGCATCCTTGTCAGCATTTGTTGTTCTTAGTCTTTTTGATGCTGGCCATCCTTACTGGTGTGAGGTGATATCTCATTGTGGTTTTAATTTTCATTTCCCTGATGATTAGTGATGTGGAGCATCTTCTCATGTGCCTGTTGGCCATCTGAATTTCTTCTTTGGAGAACTGTCTCTTCATCTCCTCTGCCCATTTGTTAATTGGGTTATTTGCTTTTTGGGTGTTGAAGTGTATAAGTTCTTTATATATTTTGGTTGTTAACCCCTTGTCGGATATGTCATTTACAAATATATTCTCCCATACTTTAGGATGCCTTTTTGTTTTGTTGATGATATCCTTTGCCATACAAAAACTTTTTAGTTTGATGTAGTCCCATGAGTTCATTTTTGCTTTTGTTTCCCTTTCTCAAGGAGATGGGTTCAGGAAGAAGTTGCCTATGTTTGCCTATGTTGTCTTCTAAGAATTTTATGGTTTCATGACTTACATTCAAGTCTTTAATCCATTTTGACTTTACTTTTGTGTATGGGGTTAAACAATAATCCAGTTTCATTCTCTTACATGTAGCTGTTCAGTTTTGCCAACACCAGCTGTTGAAGAGGCTGTCATTTCCCCATTGCATGTCCATGACTCCTTTATCCCATATTAATTGACCATATATGGTTGGGTTTATATCAGGGCTCTCTAGTCTGTTCCATTGGTCTATGGGTCTGTTCTTGTGCCAGTACCAAATTGTCTTGATTACTGTGGCTTTGTAGTAGAGCTTGAAGTTGGGGAGTGTAATTCCCCCTGCTTTATTCTTCCTTCTCAGGATTGTTTTGGCTATTCGAGGTCTTTTGTGGTTCCATATGAATTTTAGGATGATTTTCTCTGAGTTCATTGAAGAATGCTGTTGGTATTTTGATAAGAATTGCATTGAATCTATAGATTGCTTTAGGCAGGATGGCCATTTGACAATATTAATTCTTCCTATCCATGAGCATGGAATGTGTTTCCATTTATTGGTATCTTCATTCATTTCTCTCATGAGTGTCTTGTAGTTTTCAGAGTACAGCTCTTTCACTTCCTTGGTTAGGTTTATTCCTAGGTATTTCATTCTTTTTGATGCAATTGTGAATGGAATCGTTTTCCTGATTTCTCTCTCTGGTAGTTCATTGTTAGTGTATAGGAATGCCACAGATTTCTGTGTATTAATTTTGTAACCTGCAATGTTGCTGAATTCAGATATTAGTTCTAGTAGTTTTGGAGTGGATTCTCTAGGGTTTTTTTATGTACAATATCATGTCATCTCCAAATAGTGACAGTTTGACTTCTTCCTTGCCAATCTGGATGCCTTTTATTTCTTTGTGTTGTCTGATTGCCATGTGTAGGACCTCCAGTACTATGTTGAATAGAAGTGGGGAGAGTGGGTATCCTTGTCTTGTTCCCAATCTTAAAGGAAAAGCTTTCAGCTTCTCCCTGTTAAGTATAATGTTCGCTGTGGTTTTGTCATATATGGCCTTTATTATGTTGAGGTACTTGCCCTCTATTCCCATTTTATTGAGAGCTTTTATCATGAATGGATGTTGAATTTTGTCAAATGCTTTTTCAGCATCTATGGAGATGATCATGTAGTTTTTGTCT
Source organism: Manis javanica (assembly GCF_040802235.1). NCBI lineage: Eukaryota > Metazoa > Chordata > Mammalia > Pholidota > Manidae > Manis > Manis javanica. The sequence continues at coordinate 36,027,585 of NC_133165.1, read as the reverse complement.
TTCTTTTTATTGATGTGGTGGATGATGCTGATGGATTTTTGAATGTTGTACCATCCTTGCATCCCTGGAATAAATCCTACTTGATCATGATGGATGATCTTTTTGATGTATTTTTGAATTCAGTTTGCTAATATTTTGTTGAGTATTTTTGCATCTATGTTCATCAGGTTATTGGTCTGTAATTTTCTTTTTTTGTGGTGTCTTTGCCTGGTTTTGGTATTAGAGTGATGCTAGCCTCATAGAGTAAGTTTGGAAGTTTTCCCTCCTCTTCTATTTTTTGGAAAACCTTAAGAAGAATGGATATTAGGTCTTCACTAAATGTTTGATAAAATTCAATGGTGAAGCCATCTGGTCCAGGGGTTTTGTTCTTATGTAGGTTTTTGATTACCAGTTCAATTTTATTGCTGATAATTGGTTTGTTCAGATTTTATGTTTCTTCCTGGATCAGTCTTGGAAGGTTGTATTTTTCTAGAAAGCTGTCCATTTCTTCTAGGTTATCCAGTTGGTTAGCATATAATTTTTCATAGTATTCTCTAATATTTCTTTGTATTTTTGTGGTGTCTGTAGTGATTTTTCCTTTCTCATTTCTGATTCTATTTATGTGTGTAGACTGTCTTTTTTTCTTGATAAATCTCACTAAGGGTTTGTCTATATTGTTTATTTTCCCAAAGAACCAGGTCTTGCTTTCATTGATTCTATTGTTTTATTCTTCTCAATTTTATTTATTTCTGCTCTAATCTTTATTATGTCCCTCCTTCTACTGACTTTGGGCCTCATTTGTTTTTCTTTTTCTAGTGTCATTAATTGTGAGTTTAGACTGCTTATATGGGATTGTTTTTCTTTCTTGAGGTAAGCCTATATTGCAATATACTTTCCTCTTAGCACAGCCTTGGCTGCGTCCCATAGATTTTTGCAGTGTTGAATTATTGTCATCATTTATCTCCATATATTGCTTGATCTCTGTTTTTATTTGGTCATTGATCCATTGATTATTTAGGAGCATGTTGTGAAGCCTCCATGTGTTTGTGGGATTTTTCATATTCTTTGCGTAATTTATTTCTACTTTCATATCTTTGTGATCTGAGAAACTGGTTAGTACAATTTCAATCTTTTTGAATTTGCTGAGGCTCTTTCTGTGGCCTAGTATATGGTCTATTCTTGAAAATGTTCCATGTGCACTTGAGTAGAATGTGTATTCTGTTGCTTTTAGGTGTAGAGTTCTGTAGATGTCTGTTAGGTCCATCTATTGTGTTGTTCAGTGCCTCTGTCTCCTTATTTATCTTCTGTCTGGTTGATCTGTCCTTCAGAGTGAGTGGAGTGTTGAAGTCTCCTAGAATGAATGCATTGCATTTTATTTCCCCTTTTAATTCTGTTAGTATTTGTTTCACATATGTGGGTGTTCCTGTGTTGGGAGCATAGATATTTATAATGCTTATATCTTCTTCTTGGATTGACCCCTTTCTCATTATGTAATGTCCTTCTTTGTCTCTTGTTACTTTCTGTGTTTTGAAGTCTATTTTGTCTGATACAAGTACTGCAAGTCCTGCTTTTTTCTCTCTGTTAGTTGCATGAAATATCTTTTTCCATCCCTTCACTTTTCGTCTGTGCATGTCTTTGGGTTTAAAGTGAGTCTTTTGTATGCAGCATATAGATGGGTCTTGTTTTTTTATCCATTCAGTGACTCTATGTCTTTTGATTGGTGAATTCAGTCCATTTACATTAGGGTGATTATCTATAGGTATGTAGTTATTGCCATTGCAGGCTTTAGATTCGTGGTTACCAAAGGTTCAAGGTTAACATCCTTACTATCTAAGAGTCTAACTTAACTCACTAAATATGTTGTTACAAACACAATCTAAAAGTTCTTTTATTTTTCTCCTACTTTTTCTTCCTCCTCCATTCTTTATATGTTAGTTGTCATATTCTGTATTCTTTGTCTATCCTTTGATTTAGTTTGGGGATAGTTAATTTAATTTTGCATTTGCTTAGTAATTAGCTGTTCTACTTTCTTTACTGTGGTTTTATTTCCTCTGGTGACAGCTATTAAACCTTAGGAACACTTCCATCTATATCAGTCCCTCCAAAATAGACTGTAGAGATGGTTTGTGGGAGGTAAATTCTCTCAGCTTTTGCTTATCTGGAAATTGTTTAATCCCTCCTTCAAATTTAAATGATAATCTTGCTGGATAAAGTAGTCTTGGTTCCAGGCCCTTCTGCTTCATTGTATTAAATACATCATACCACTCCCTTCTGGCCTGTAAGGTTTCTGCTGAAAAGTCTGATGTTAGCCTGATGGGCTTTCCTTTGTATATGATCTTATTTCTCTCTCTGGCTGCTTTTAATAGTCTGTCCTTATCCTTGATCTTTGCCAATTTTATTGCTATATGTCTTGGTGTTGTCTTCCTTGGGTCCCTTGTGTTGGGTGATCTGTGGATCTCCATGGCCTGAGAGATTATGTCCTTCCCCAGATTGGGGAAGTTTTCAGCAACTACCTCCTCAAAGACACTATCTATCCCTTTCTCTCTTCTTCTTCTTGTATCCCTATAATGTGAATATTGTTCCATTTGGATTGGTCACATAGTTCTCTCAATATTCTTTCATTCTTAGAGATCCTTTTTTTCTCTCTGTGCCTCAGCTTCTTTGTATTCTTCTTCTCTAGTTTTTATTTCATTTATCATCTCCTCCACCATATCCAACCTGCTTTTAATAATTTTAAGTAATAACCTGCCATCATGTGCTCTTCAACGATTGGATCTCAACCTGAATTCATCCCTGAGTTCTTGGATATCTTTCTAGACCTCCATTAGCATGTTGATTATTTATATTTTGAACTCCCTTTCAGGAAGAGTCATGAGGTCCATTGCACTTAAATCTTTCTCCAGAGTCATATTAATTTTACTCTGAACCAGGTTTCCTTTGTGTTTCATATTTGTATATGGCGCCCTCTAGTGTCCATAAGCTCTACTATGGAGCTGCTCAGCCCCTGAAGGAATCTCTGTGGTCTCAGGGCAGTGGTATTGGTGCCTGGGGGGGAGGAAAGAGCTGTTTCCTGCTTCCCAGCTGCTCTGCCTGTCTCCACTGCCTGAACCAGTGGGCGGAGCACACAGGTATAAACTTTTGTCCCAGAGGAGCCGGATATGGATCCCTGCTTTCCACAAGCAGCTGGAATCTCAGTCTCTCCAGGAATTCTGCCTGTATTAGCTTTCCAACACCGTAATCATGTGAGTATCATGAAAGCACCATGAAATGTAGCTTTGTGCTCCCAGAGCAGATCTCTGGAGCTAGGTATTCAGCATTCCCAGGCCTTCCAACCCCTCCCTGTTCCATTTATCTTCTTCTTGCTGGTGAGCTGGGGTGGGGGGGGAAGGGCTTGGATCCCGCTGGGCCACAGCTTTGGTACGTTACCCTGTTCCATGAGGTCTGCTCTTTTCTCCAGGTGTGTGCAGTCCAGCGCTGTCCTCTTTCCTGTTGCTCTTTTAGGATAAGTTGCACCAACTATGTTTTCTAATTGTATATGGTTTTAGGAGGAAGCCTCTGTCTTTCCTCTCATGCTGCCATCTTTTTTTTTTGAGAGGGCATCTCTCATATTTATTGATCAAATGGTTGTTAACGACAATAAAATTCAGTATAGGGGGGTCAATGCTCAATGTACAATCATTAATCCATCTCAAGCCTAATTCTCATCAGTCTCCAATCTTCTGAAGCATAATGAACAAGTTCTTACATGGTGAACGAATTCTTAAATAGTGAATAAATTCTTACATGGTTAACAGTACAAGGGCATTCATCATAGAAACTTTCGGTTTTGATCACGCATTATGAACTATAAATGATCAGGTCAAATATGAATATTTGTTTGATTTTTATACTTGATTTATATGTTGATCCCACATTTCTCCCTTTATTATTATTATTATTTTTATTTTTAATGAAATGCTGAAGTGGTAGGTAGATGCAAGATAAAGGTGGAAAACATAGTTTAGTGCTGTAAGAGGGCAAATATAGATGATCAGGTGTGTGCCTATGGACTAAGTATTAATCCAAGCTAGAGAAGGGCAGCAAAACATACACAGATGCAGAAGATTTCTCTCAAGGCAGGGGAGATGAGGTTCTGAGCCTCACCTCTGTTGATCCCCAATTTCTCACCTGATGGCCCCCCTGCGACTGTGCCTGTCTTAGGTTGTTCCTCCCTTGAGGAATCTTACCCGTCTCTGGCTAACCAGTCATCTTTCGGGGCCATACAGGGAAATGTAAAGTTGGTAAGTGAGAGAGAAGCCATATTGTTTGAAAAGGTTAGCTTTTTACTTCTTTGCAGATTTATGCCCTGTGGCTTCTATGCCCAGCACTTGTCTCGAGGTATCTTTACCACCTGGAGGAATTATGATACTCGGTAAACTCGATATGAGGCACGAATTCTATTTAAGGGTTGTAATTAGGAAGGAAGAAGAAAAGCTATAGAGGTAGCATATGGAAGAAAACATGGGAGGATTGATTATTTCTTTGACATATCTTCTTGTAGAGTACCTTAAGTATGTATAGGTTTTAAACTACTAACTAATTTGCACACACATATTAACATAATAGGAATACGGTGACATAAACAAAGCAGATCTATAATTATCATCCATCTCCAGTGAAGCCAAGAAAACCATTTAAGCACCCTAGGCATTTGTGAAAATTTGTCTATGATATGATAGATATTGTCCTACTGTACTTGAACAGTCTGAGAAAAATCAGACAAATTAAAGCAGCCCATTTCTGGGATCTGTTCACATCCCATATGTTCTTTTAACCGTAGATAGTTTATAGTCATAAGATTTTGGAGTACTACAACTTGCACCCCTCCCAACTCCTGGTTGAGTTCCAACAGTACAGATCTGGTCAAATTCGTTGTCTCACTGTATGCACATGCCAGCCTAGACATCTCCCTCCTCATTCCAATGGCAAGTCCAGGAAACGGTGGGGTGGACGCAGCCACAACCGCAGCATCGCCCGGATCCCTGTGGAGGCTTTTTGATGATCATCCCCTGGCACGAGTCCTCCAAAGAGTGCTGATGCCGGAAGCTCCTCCTCATATCATATCTTAGTTCATTTTTTGGGTATCCAAGCTAGGCCTTGATCTTCTGTCATGCTGCCATCTTTAATCCATCTCTCTCCCATTTCTTATAAGACCACCAATCCTATGGATTAGGATCTGACATCTACCAACTCATTTAGTCCTGATTATCTCCCAAAGGCCCTATCTTTAAATATCACATTGGGTTTCAATGTATGAATTTTGGGGAGATATAAATATTCAGTCTATAACAATCTGTTTTTAGCTGCTTGGAATTGCTGTGTCATGGAATAGTAATTCTATGTTTAACTTTTTGAGGAATTACCAAGCTGTTTGCTATTGCAGCTGCACCATTGCATATCCCCACCAGCAATGTATGAGGGTTCCAATTTCTCTACATCCTTGGCCCCACTTGTTGTTTTCTGAATTTTAAACAATTATAGGCATCCTAGTAGGTGTGAAGTGGTATCTCATTGTGGGTTTTGGTTGGCATTTCTCTAATTACTAGTGATTTTGAGCATCTTTTCATGTGTTTATTGTTCATTGGCATATCTTCTATGAAATGTCTATTCAGATCTTTTGCTGGTTTCAAAATTAGGTTGTCTGTCTTGTTGTTGAGTTGTAGGAGTTCTTTATATATGCTGGATATTAAACCCTGATCACATATATGATTTGGAAATGTTCTCTTTCAGTCTGTGGGCTGCCTTTTCACTTTCTTGATAGTGCCCTTTGAAGCAAAAAAGTTTTAAATTTTGATAAAGTTCAATTTATCTTCATTTGGTACCTGTGTTTTGTGTCATATTTAAATGGTGTCATATTTAAGAAACCATTACCAAATCAAGATCAGGAAGATTTCCCTCTATGTTTTCTTCTAAAAGCATAACCATTTGTTAAAGAGCCTTTCTTTCCTCACTGAGTGTCTTGGCACCTTTGTCAAAAATCAATTGACCATAGTTGTGAGGGTTTATTTCTGGGTTCTGTATTCTATTTCATTGGTCTATATGTCTGTCTTTATGTCAGTGACACTTGTTTTCTATTGTAGCTTTGTAGTAAGTTTTGAAATTGGTAAGTGTGAGGTCTCAAAATTTTTCTTTTTCAAGATTGTTTTAGCTAACTGTCATCTCTTGAAATTCTTTATGAATTTTAGGATGTATTTTTCAATTTCTGCAAACCATGCCACTGAGTTTTGTTAGACATTGCATTGAATCTGTTTTGAGTAGTATTGTCATGTGTTTTGGGTAGTACTGTCATCTTAATAATATCAAGTATTCCAATCCATGAACATGGGATATCTTTCCAATTATTTAGATCTTCTTTAATTTCTTCCAGCACTGTCTTGTACTTTTTAGTTTCAAATATTGCATCTCCCTGATTAAATTTATTCCTAAGGATTTTTTAAATGTTACTGTAAATGGCATTGTTCTTTAAATGTCCATTTTACATTTTTCATTGCTAGTGTATAGAAAGACAACTGATTTTGTGTGTTGATTTTGTATTTTGGAACTTTGCTGAATTTATTAGTTTTTGCAGTTGTACATGTGTGTAAATTCTTAAGGATTTTCTACATATAGGACCATATCATCTGTGACTAGAGATAGTTTAGCCCTTCCTTTCTAATTTGGATGCTTTTTATTTCATTTCCCTGCCTAATTGTTCTGGCTTGAATGTTTAGTACTATGTTGAATAGAAGTGGCAAAACTGGGCATACTTGTGTTCCTGATATTAAGGGAAGAACTTTCAACTTTTTCATTGACTATGATGTTATCTGTTAGTTTTACATCATGACCTTTATTTTGTTGATGCAATTCTCTTCTATTCCTAGATGTTTTTCTTTAAATCATGAAAGGATGTTGGGTTTTGTCAAATGCTCTTTTGCATCAACTGAAATAATCATTCCCTTCCCCTTCATTCTATTAATGTCATATTTTACATTGCTTGATTTTCATATATTGAACAAATCTTGCATTCTGGAAAATAATCACATTTGGTCATGGTGTATAATTCTTTTAATATGCAGCTTAATTTAGTTTGCTAATGTTTTATTGAGGATTTTTGTATCTATATCCATAAAGAATATTAGTCTATAGATTTCTTAAGGTGTCTTTCCCTGGCTTTGATATCAGGGTAATGCTGACCTCATAGAATGAGTTAGCAATGTTCCCTCCACTTAAATTTTTGGGAAAAGTTTGAGGAGGGTTGGTGTTCATTCTTCCTTAAATGTTTGGTAGAATTCACCAATAAATTCATTTGGTACTGTAATCTTCTTTGTTGGGATATTTTTGATTGGTGAGTCAATCTCCTTACTTAATATAGGTCTACTCAGATTTTCTATTTCTTTTTGAGTCAATTGTTAGTTTGTGTTTCTAGGAATTCATCCATTTCAGTCAGGTTATCTAATTTATTGGCATGTAGTTTTTCTTAAAATCCTTTTTATTTCCATAAAGTCAGTAGTAATATCCCCTGTTTCATTTCTGATTTTGAGTCTTCTCTACTCTTTTTCTTAGTGAGCTAAATTTTTGTCAATTTTGTTGATCTTTTCAAAGAAACAACTTTTGGTTTTCTTGACTTTCTCTATTGTTTATCTATCCTTTATTTCATTTATCTCCATTGTAATCCCTATTATTTCCTGCCTTCTGCTAGCTTTGGGTTTAGTTAGCCCCTTTTTCCCTAGTTCCTTAAGGAATAGAGTTAGATTATTGATTTGATATCTGTCTTCTTTTTTAACATAGACATTTACTGCTATAAATTTCCCTCTGAGCACTGCTTTTGCTTCATCCCATACATTTTGGTATGCTGTATTTTCACTTCATTTGTGTCTAGTATTTTCTAATTTGCCTTGTGATTTCATTTTTGGACTACTGGTTATTTAAGACGGTGTTGCTTATTTTCCACATATTTTTGGATTTTCGAGTTTTCTTTCTGTTATTGATTTCTAGCTTTGATACTTTGTGGTCAGAAAAGGTATGATTTCAGTCTTCTAAAATTTACTGAAATTTGTTTTGTGGCTCCAAATATGTTCTATCCTCGAGAATGTTCCATGTGCCTTCAAGAAGAATGTGTATGTTCTTTTTCTGTTTACTGGGGTTCTATGTAGGTCTGTGAGAGCTAGCTGTTTTATAATGTTGTTCATGTCCTCTTTTTCCTTATTGGTCCTCTGTTTAGGTGTTCTATCCATTATTGAAAGTGGAATATTGAAGTCTCTAACTTTATTGTAGAATTGTCTATTTCTCTTTCAATATTTGATTCATATGTTTTGGGACTCCTTTCTTTCATGAATAAATATTTATAATTATTATATCTCCTTGAGAAATTGACTCTTATTAATGTATAATGCCTTATTTGTCTGCAGTAACAGTTTTTGACTTAATGTTTATTTTGCTTCATATTAGTATAACCATTCCAGCTCTTGGTTAGATTTTGCATGGGAAATCTTTTTCCTTCCTTTTACTTTCAGCACATTTTTTTCCTAAAGTGTCTCAAGTGAGTCTCTTATAGGCAGTATATAGTTGAGTTATTGTTATTTTCAAAGTCTATTTTGCCAATTTTTACCTTTTGATTGAGAAGTTTAATCCATGTACATTTAAAGTAATTACTAATAAGGAATGCCTTACTTTTCTCTTTTGCTTTTTACTTGTTTTATGTCTGAGATATTTTCCTATTCTTTATCTTTTCCATTATTGCTTCCTTTATGTTTAATTGATTTCTTTTCTACTGAACTGCTTTAATTCTCTTTTTATTTCCTTTTGTGTATATCTTTAATGTATTTTTTTAGTGATTACCATAGAGGTTACAATCAACATCCTAAGTTTATAATGATCTAGTGTGAATTGATAGCAACTTAGCTTCAATAACATACAAAATTCTGCTCATGTACAGTTCTGTCCAACCCCCACCATTATATTATGGTCAAAAATTACATCCCTATGCATTTTGTATCCATTTACATATATTTATATATTTTTTAATGCTTTTTGTTTTTTAAGTCATATGGGAACTAAAAAGAGGAGTTATAATCCAAAATTATAATAATATTGGCCTTTATATTTACCTATATAGTTATCTTTACTGGAGTTCTTTGTTTTCTCATATCTTTTCAAGTTACTGTCTAATTTCCTTTCATTTAAACCTAAAGGACTCCCTCATAGGGCAGGCCTAGATAATTTAAGTTGTCCAATTTTCAAAGTTGCCAGTTTCTTCTTCTGTTTATTTAAATTTGCTGTTGAATCCTTCGAGTGAATGTTTCATTTCAGTTATTGTACTTTCTGGCTCCAGAATTTCTACTTGTTTCTTTTTTAAAAAATGATTTCCATCTCTTTGTTGATATTTTTATCTTGTAAATCTATAGTTTTCCTGATTTCCTCAGTTCTTTGTTCATAGGTTCTCTTAGCTGTTTGGCATATTTAAAACAGTAGATTTAAAGTCTTAATCTAGTAAGTCTAATGTCTGGGCTTCCTCAGGGAAAAAATTCAATTGAATTTTTTCCCCCTGTGAACTGGCAATACTTTATTGGTTCTTTGTATACCTTACAATTTTTGTTAAAAACTTGGCATTTGTATAATGTAGTAGCTCTTGAAATAAAATTATTTCTTTTCCTCATGGTTTGCTTCTGTTGATTTTTGATGACTTCAGTTCTCCATTTGTTTAGTGACTTTTCCAAGCTATTTTTCAAAGACTGTATTCATTGTTATGTGTGGTCTCTATAGTCTCTGTCTCTTTATCTCAGTGGTCAGACAGTAATCTGACAGAGATTTCCTCAAATACTTTGAGCCAAAAAGAAAAAAAAATAGTACTTTCTCAGTCTTTCTAGCCTGGCCCTGAGCTGTGGCACTCCTTTAGTGCTAAGCATGCTACTTATAACTCTGCCTTAGCCTTTACCTTCTGCTTGTGTGGAAGGCACAGAATCACCAGAGGTAAAACCAGGGCCATCTCAGTTCTTTTCTGAGTATGCATTCCATCCTGGCATGCACATTGCACTCTGTTTTACCCAGAATGTGCAGTGGCCCTTCTGAGTCTTTATTCCTCAATATAGTTTTTATTACTGAAGCAATTCCACTGTATGACTATACCATGACTTGTTTTTCCATTCATCAGTTGATGGACATTTAGGTAGTTTCCAGTTGGCTTATTATGAATAGTGCTGTTATGAACATTCTGGCATGTGTCTTTTGGTGGATATGATGTATGGACTTTTTACTCTTTGGTGTATGTTTGGGAGAAGATACTCTAGGTCATTTAACTCTTGGAGGATGCCCTGCTCTCTACATCCAATGACCTTTATCCTGTGTCTATCCAGCTTGAATTCTGGTTGACCTTCTACTTTTTGAACCTCACAACTCTCAAGAATTCTGAGCTTTGCTTTGCCAGCTTCTCTCTACCCTGTTGAACTCATTTTTCTATCCATTGACTTCTTAAACCTCTGCTGGAGTACCCATCTCCCCAGACCCTCTGGGCCCTCTTCTCTAGCAAAGTGAGCTGTCCACCTTGGCCATCTCATCTCTTTCCAAAACCTCAACCCTCTCCAGTGAATATGGAATTCACCTCTGCCCTCTCTTCTAGGAGTGGCCAATGGCCAACTTCTTTGTGGACATCTTTGCTTGGGTGACCTCAGACCCTTCACAGTCCTCTCTACCCTCCTGGCCACTGTCCCAGTTCAGGCCACAGCATCTCTTTTCAACACTCCTTGCTTGGTTTCCAATCTCCTGCTCTGCCTTTGCTAATCAACTTGGCCTGCAGCTCCAGACATAGTCCCCAAAGCTGGCTCTGGTTGTGTCTGCTTTGGTGGCAAAGCAATATTCGAGGCCCTGCTTTGTGGCCTGGGCTGCAGCTGAGCCAGTTTTGGGCACTATTCCTTAGCACTGACCGATTGTACATGGCAGACATGCTCTGTGGCCAGGGCTCACGGACAGGTTTTTCAAGTTAGGGATTTGGAAGGGACTCTGATGCTGGTTGCAGTTCAGAGCCTGTGAGACAAAGGACAGCCCCTGTGTGAGCTCATCTTTCCTGGGGCAGCCAGATTCAGGGCTGATCCAGCTGGGGAAACAGGTTGGAAAATTTCACACTTAGGCTTGCCTCTTGGCTGGCCTCCAGGTGTTTGTCAGCTCAGGTGACTTGTGGTGAGGTCTCAGTCAACCCTTCTTTCTAGCAAATATTGCTAAGTATTGACCTTCTTTGGGTCATACACAAGGGATTCAGTGGGAGACACTGACACATGATAAGACAACATATTGCAACACTGATCTAAAATCCTACAATGTGGCAGGGCCAATATTGATTTTGACCAGACATAAATTGGTAATGATGTTGCTTGGAGCCAAGGCCATGGGGAAGCTGTGCTGTAAGATCCTGTTGGTGGCAGTGGTCAGGGAAAAGTCTTCCTGGAAGAGGAGGGGTGGGATTGATAAACCCAAGCTGGCTCCAACTGGCTCCAAAGATGTCAGCACTGAGGCACTGGCAGCTGGCTGTCCCCATGGTCTGCCTTGGGCCATGCTACTGCCACTTTGGGGCCAGGGGAGTTTGGCAGAGTGTCGGTCCCCCTTCCACTCTGGTCCAGGAAAAAGGCCCAAACATGAGACGGCAGTGGTGAGGACCAGTCCCCATTCTGGTGACACAAGGAACTTCTTAGAATGGATTTCACGCTCTCCACTCTAATACAGACCATCTCTGCTTTGCTTCGGAAAAACAGAGGTCTTTCCAGAGCCTTCCAAAACCAACTAGAAACAATCTTCCCCTTCCCCTCCCCCAACATCTGTGGAGGCTCAAAAAAGGCGGAGGAAGGCAGAGCACAATGACCAAGGGGCTTGGGCCCTGCTCCCTGCAGTGAGCAGAGCAGCCACTTCTTTGGAGAGATGCTGTTGGTCCCTCCAAAGCCACAGTCCCCATTGATCCTTCCATCCTGCTGCTCATGAGGGGGCCCACAGACAGGCTCCACCAAAGCCACTGCTGGAGGAAGGAGTGAAGCCTCCCTCCCACCCTATTGTGAGGACACCTGTTTGCTGCCCCTCTCCATAAAGTCCGTACCCCATGGCCTTCCACCCAGGCCCTGATCCCCACTTCTCCTGCTCATGCTCTGTCCCCTCCCCAGTGGTCTGCTACCCAGGAAGAGCTGTGAGGGCCTGGCTTCCTCTGGCCCACTCGGTTTGCTCCCTGGTTCCTCCCCTCCACTGCCTGGTGGCCTTGGACAAGTCCTTGCATCTCTGAGCCTTTTAACATAATTAAAAAGGCAAAGATCAAGGACAAGGACAGACTATTAAAGGCAGCCAGAGAGAGAAAAAAGTCACCTACAAAGGAAACCCCATCAGGCTATCAAAAAGCAGGGTAAAATGGAGAGTGAGAGTGGCCACTTCTGTGGGGTAAGAGGAAACCCCATGAGCAGGTTGTGGGAAGAGATGCATCAAGTTCTTGCCTAAGAGCTTCTCTGGCTCCTCTTCCAAGCCCCAGTTCCGCTCTTCCAGTTATTTGCCATTTGCAATACAACTCAAGACCACCCCCCATGGAACCCCCCTGGACTACTGTAACTGCCACGGGTGCCATGTAGGACCTGCAGTCTGTACCACTCAGCACTTACCATGCATACCTGGTTCTATTTATGTGCCTGTTTATTTCAGAAAAAGCACACCATTGGAAGCCAAAGGTCTGGGTTTGAATCCTTGCTCCAACACCACTGTCTGGCTGAGATGGGGAGGCAGCCTGCATTCTCTCTCGGAGCCCCCAAGTTCCTCTTTTATAAGCAGAGATGGTTGTAATCATGCCCATCTCCCAGACTACTTATGGGGCACAAATGAGATGCACGCATGTGAAAGCATTTTGTAAACTATAAAAAGCCCTCGGTCATATTGCTTCTTTCTGTTTCTAGTTTGATGAAGTTCTCCTGTGGGAAAGACCCGCTGCTCTCTGAGCCAGGGTGGCTGAGCCCTGCGGGTGTGTTCCCAGGCAGGTGCCCAGAGGGTGGCCCTGCTGGACCCTGTATGGGTGAGGCCCCCATGTCCCAGGGTAGCAGGCAGGATCACTGGCCCACCAAAGTCCTCAGGAGCACTGCAGCAGGGGGAAGGTGGCAGGGGTGACCCTGTGGAATGATTTCTAGCCCTGGTCTTGGTCTAAGGACATCCAGATGGTCTCTTGAAGGTGCTACCCAGGAAGCTGGTTGCCAGATATGAAGGCTCCAAAAGGAGGTCCAAGAAGGCTGAACCAGAGGACACAAGAGGACACATCTAGTCACTGAAATGGGAAAACAACCAAAATGTTGGATTGCCCAAAGCCCAGCTAGAAACCGTCAAAATATAAACACCCAGTGGTAAACAGAGCACAGCAGCAATCAGATGGTGAAATGGAGTGCCAGAAAATTCTAAATAATTGAATTATGAAAATTCTTCTTTGAAAATGAAGGAGAAAGGCTGCCTGGTGTGGTGGGGTTGGGGGAGAGAGGGCTGGGCCAGGGGAGGATGTCTTCCCGAGTGGCACACCCAGGCTGGACTGTATCTGCATCCCAACATGTTGCCTGTGCCCAGCCAGAAGCTAAGTCCAGGGCAGGCATCAGTGAGATCCTCGAGGGCCTCAGCCTCCACACCCAAGAAGTTGTCTTTGAGATAGTGGGGAGCGTGGAGGGGTTGACACACAGAAATCGTGTGGCCAGATATCTGGATTTGAACTGTAGTGAAGAAAAGATTGGATGGGGTGGTACATAAAGGAACCAAAACAGGTAAGGAGGACACAGTCATGAGATGATAAAGAGACAGAATCTAGGGGAACTGGTGACCAGCTGGGTATTGCAGATGCAAGGTGGTGGCGGTGACCTCATAGTTTGGGATCAGGAACAGGGTGGGTAGGGAACAGGAAGAGCAGCTTGGGACAGAAAAGGATGACCTCAGTGTGGGGCTTATGGAGTTTGAGGGGGGCCAGCCAGCTGGATGTGTCCTGAGGAGTTTGGATAAACAGGTTGGGCTTTGAAACAGAAGTCTACACAGGAGTTACAGGCTTAGGAGTTGTCTGAGGTTGGGTTTCTTAGAAGCAGACCCTGAGATGCGAATTTTTATACAAATGATTCATTAAGGAAGTGTTCCCTGGGGAGACTTGGAAAAGGGGGATATGGTCGCAGGACACCACGGGGGATAGGAGACATCAAAGTGTGATCTGGGGCACAAGCCCTGGAGCCTGGCCTTGTGGGGACGCTGGCATGTAGGGTATGCTTCCTAGCCTGAGGCAAGCAAGTTGGGCCTTCCTGGGTGACGGTTCCAGCAGGTGCTAGACAGTGACTGGGGACATGACTGGGAGGAGTGTGGAAACTCCTGGCATTCTGGCTCCCTGCAAGCACAGGGAAGCCTGCTCCAGTGGCCCAGGGGCAGTCTTCCAGAAAACAGTCACGAGCTGTTTGTTGGAAGGACAGCCTCACAAGGCCAGGCACACAGAGCGGTCAGCAGGCTCTGCAGTGCAAGAGGTGTGGCTCCTGGCCTGCTCCCCAGGTCAGCAGTGTTGACAGCTGCTGAAGCTGGGAAGGATGGGCTGGCTCTGTAGACCACAGGGCGAGAAGAGGAGAGTGCTGAGTGTGGCAGCCTGGGCAGTACTGACTGTCCCGGCTCTTGGCTGGAAGGTGCCTGAACGTCCTCCCAAACCAGCTTCCCACTGATGCCAGAAGCCTTTCCCCTCTACCGCTCCACAAGTGTTGGTCACAAGTGAATGAAACTCAACTCAAACAACTTAAGTAAGAAAAAGAAAATTATTGACCAAGGTAGGTGGGAAGTCTAAGGGTGTGGCCAGATCCTGGGACAGAAATTATGTCACTGGGTTTCTTTCTGCCCAGCTTTTGGCTCCGACCTCATGTGTGTTGGTGTCTTAGATGACCAGTCTCCATGATCTGGAAAGGTTTGTATCTGGCAGCCCTGTGGGCACTCTCCTTAAAATTTCTAGTACAAAAGAAAAAGAGACATTTGAGAGGAGCCAAGATGGTGGAGTGAGTAGGGCAGCGGAAATCTCTTCCCAAAATCATATTTATTTTTGAAAGTGCAACAAATACAACTATTCCTAAAAGAGAGATCAGAAGATACAGCACAATAGCCAGGCTACATCTACACCTGCGAGAACCCAGTGCCTCATGAAGGGGGTAAGATACAAGCCATGGCCTGGCGGGACCTGAGCACACCCCCTCACCCCAGCTCCTGGTGGGAGGAGGAGTCAGAGTGAGGAGGGAGAGGGAGCCCAGGACTGCTAAATACCCAGCCCTACTCATCGCACTGGGAGCGCAGACACACAGTGCGTGGTGTGATGGATACTAGGAAAACAGAACAGTAAAACCTGCGAGCGGGTACCCGCAGCTGGTGCCCCTGGGACAAAAGAAAAGCAAGTGCTTTTTGAAAGTCTTAAAGGGACAGGAGCCTCACAGCTGGATGGAAGTGTCCTGGCGCACTCAGCTCAGCAGCTGGGAATCCCAAGGAACTCCAGGCGCCCTAAACCCCTGGGCAACAGTGCAGCTCTAAGGCCCCTCACAGTGATAAACAGTCTCCCACCTGTTCCCCCTCTGGCATGGCCCGGCCATAGTGGAGCAGCAGCCTGAGACTGGCCATGCCCACAGCAGCCTTGCAGAGCTGCCTCCACAGCCACCCCTGCCAGACTAAGAGGCTCTGTTGGCATGCAGCAGCCCAGGACAAGTCACTAGGGGTCGCCATTCTTGCAGGAAGGGAAGGTGACAGGCAAGCAAGAAGGGATTTTGTTCTCCCAGCCTACACATGCGCCAACTGCCTATGACTACCTCTATTGCAATGAAAAGACAGAAGAATTTGATACAGACGAGAATATCCCAGACATTCCTGAGAGGGAACATGGGGAGATAGATTTAACCAATCTTCCTGAAAAAGAATTCAAAATAAAGGTCATGACCATGCTGATGGAGTTGCACAGAAAAATGCAATAGCTAATGGATAAAGTTGGGAGGGAGAATATAGAAATAAAACAATCTCTGGAAGGACTTAAAAGCAGAATGGATGAGATGCAAGAGGCCATTAATGGAATAGAAATCAGAGAACAGGAATGCAGAGAAGTTGATGCAGAGAGAGATAAAAGGATCTCCAGGAATGAAACAATATTAAGAGAACTGTGTGACCAATCCAAATGGAACAATATCTGCATTATAGGGGTACCAGAAGAAGAAGAGAAAGAAAAAGGGATAGAAGTGTATTTGAAGAAATAATTGCTGAAAAATTCCCCAAACTAAGGGAGGAAATAGTCACTCAGACCACAGAAGCACACAGAACTCCCAACAGAAGGGACCCAAGGAGGACAACACCAAGACACATAATTAAAAAGGCAAAGATCAAGGACAAGGACAGACTATTAAAGGCAGCCAGAGAGAGAAAAAAGTCACCTACAAAGGAAACCCCATCAGGCTATCATCAGACTTCTCAACAGAAACCTTACAGGCCAGAAGAGCATGGCATGATATATTTAATGCAATGAAACAGAAGGGCCTTGAACCAAGAATACTGTATCCAGCATGATTATCATTTAAGAATGAAGGAGGGATTAAACAATTCCCAGACAAGCAAAAGTTGAGGGAATAAGCCTCCCACAAACCACCTCTACAGGGTATTCTAGAGGGACTGCTCTAGATGGGAGCACTCCTAAGGCTAAATAGATGTCACCAGAGAAAATAAAATCACAGCAAAGAAAGTAGAGCCACCAAATACTAACTAAAGGCAAAAAATAAAATCAAATACACAAAAGCAGTCAAAGGAAACCAAAAGAGCACTAAATAAAACACCTAACATGTAGAGAAAGGAGGAGGAGGAATAAGAAGGGAGAGAAATAAAAATCATCAGACTGTGTTTATAAGAGCTCAATAAATGAGTTAAGTTAGACAGTAAGATACTAAAGAAGCTAACCTTGAACCTTTGGTAACCATGAATCTAAAGCCTGCAATGACAATAAGTACATATCTTTCAATAATCACCCCAAATGTAAATGGACTGAATGCACCGATCAAAAGACACCGAGTAATAGAATGGATAAAAAAGCAAGACCCATCTATATGCTGCTTACAAGAGACTCACCTCAAACCTAAAGACATGCACAGACTAAAAGTAAAGGGATGGAAAAAAATATTTCATGCAAACAATAGGGAGAAAAAAGCAGGTGTTGCAGTACTAGTATCAGACAAAATAGACTTCAAAACAAAGAAAGTAACAAGAGAGAAAGAAGGATAAAGAAGGACATTACATAATGATAAAGGATATAACCATTATAAATATATATGCACCCAATATAGGAGCATCAACATATGTGAAACAAATTCTAACAGATTTAAAGGAGGAAATAGAATGCAATGCATTCATTTTAGGAGACTTTAATACACCACTCACTCCAAAGGACAGATCCACCAGACAGAAAATAAGTAAGGACACAGAGGCACTGAACAACACACTAGAATAGATGGACCTAATAGGCATCTGCAGAACTCTACACCCAAAAGCAACAGGATACACATTCTTCTCAAGTGCACATGGAACATTCTCCAGAATAGACCACATACTAGGCCACAAAAAGAGCCTCAGTAAATTCAAAAAGACTGAAATTCTACCAACCAACTTCTAGGGCCACAAATGGATAAAACTAGAAATAAATTGTACAAAGAAAGCAAAAAGGCTCACAAACACATGGAGGCTTAACAACATGTTCCTAAATAATCAATGGATCAATGAC
The DNA here is from genome assembly GCF_040802235.1 of Manis javanica. Lineage (NCBI taxonomy): Eukaryota > Metazoa > Chordata > Mammalia > Pholidota > Manidae > Manis > Manis javanica. Next base: position 36,009,845 of record NC_133165.1, on the reverse strand, counting down.
CAAATTAAAATAGAGATCAAGCAATATATGGAAACAAATGACAGGAACAACACAAAGCCCCAACTTCTGTGGGACACCGCAAAAGCAGTTTTAAGAGGAAAGTATACAGCAATCCAGGCATATTTAAAGAAGGAAGAACAATCCCAAATGAATAGTGTAAAGTCACAATTATTGAAATAGGAAAAAGAACAAATGAGGCCTAAAGTCAGCAGAAGGAGGGACATAATAAAGATCAGAGAAGAAATAAATAAAATAGAGAGTAAAACAAGAGAAAAAAATCAATGAAACCAAGAGCTAGTTCTTTGAGAAAACAAACAAAATAGATAAACCTCTAGCCAGACTTATTAAGAGAAAAAGAGAATCAACATACATCAACAGAATCAGAAACGAGAAAGGAAAAATCATGACAGACCCCACAGAAATATAAAGAATTATTAGAAAATACTATGAAAACCTATATGCTAACAAGCTGGAAAACCTAAAAGAAATGGACAACTTTCTAGAAAAATACAGCCTTCCAAGACTGACCAAGGAAGAAACAGAAAATCTAAACAGACCAATTACCAGCAACGAAATTGAATCAGTAATCAAAAAACTACCCAAGAGCAAAACCCCTGGGCCAGATGGATTTACCTCAGAATTTTATCAGACATACAGAGAAGACATAATACCCATTCTCCTTAAAGTTTTCTGAAAAATAGAAGAGGAGGGAATACTCCCAAACTCATTCTATGAAGCCAGCATCACCCTAATACCAAAACCAGGCAAAGACCCCACCAAAAAAGAAAATTACAGACCAATATCCCTGATGAACATAGATGCAAAAATACTCAACAAAATATTAGCAAACCGAATTCAAAAATACTTCAAGAGGATCATACACCATGACCAAGTGGGATTCATCCCAGGGATGCAAGGATTGTACAACATTTGAAAATCCATCAACATCATCCACCACATAAACAAAAAGAAGGACAAAACCACATGATCATCTCCATAGATGCTGAAAAAGCATTTGACAAAATTCAGCATCCATTCATGATAAAAACTCTCAGCAAAATGGGTATAGAGGGCAACTACCTCAACATAGTAAAGGCCATATATGATAAACCTACAGCCAACATCATACTGAACAGTGAGAAGCTGAAAGCTTTTTCTCTGAGATTGGGAACAAGACAGGATGCCCACTCTCCCCACTGTTATTCAACATAGTACTGGAGGTCCTAGCCATGGAAATTAGACAAAACAAAGAAATACAAGGAATCCACATTGGTAAAGAAGAAGTCAAACTGTCACTATTTGCTAGTGACATGATATTGTACATAAAATACTCTAAAGACTCCACTCCAAAACTACTAGAACTAATATCAGAATTCAGCAAAGTTGCAGGATACAAAATTAATACACAGAAATCTGTGGCTTTCCTATACACTAACAATGAACTAATAGAAAGAGAAATCAGGAAAACAATTCATTCACAATAGCATTAAAAAGAATAAAATACCTAGGAATAAACCTAACCAAGGAAGTGAAAGACCTATACCCTGAAAACTATAAGACACTCTTGAGAGAAATTAAAGAGGACACTAACAAATGGAAACTCATCCTATGCTCCTGGCTAGGAAGAATTAATATTGTCAAAATGGCCATCCTGCCCAAAGCAATATACAGATTCAATGCAATCCCTATCAAATTACCAACAGCATTCTTCAATGAACCAGAACAAATAGTTCAAAAATTCATATGGAATCACCAAAGACCCCAAATAGCCAAAGCAATCCTGAGGAGGAAGAATAAAGTGGGGGTGTCTCGCTCCCCAACTTCAAGCTCTACTACAAAGCCACAGTAATCAAGACAATTTGGTACTGGCACAAGAACAAACCCACAGACCAGTGGAACAGAATAGAGACTCCAGATATCAACACAAACATATATGGTCAATTAATATACAATAAAGGAGCCATGGACATACAATGGGGAAATGACAGCCTCTTCAACAGCTGGTGTTGGCAAAACTGGACAGCTACATGTAGGAGAATGAAACTGGACCATTGTCTAACCCCATACACAAAAGTAAATTCGAAATGGATCAAAGACCTGAATGTAAGTCATGAAACCATAAAACTCTTAGAAAAAAGCATGGGTAAAAATCTCTTGGACATAAACATTAGCGACTTCTTCATGAACATATCTCCCCGGCCAAGGGAAACAAAAGCAAAAATGAACAAGTGGGACTATATCAAGCTGAAAAGCTTTTATACAGCAAAGGACACCATCAATAGAACAAAAAGTTATCCTACATAAATGACAGATCCGATAAAAGGTTGACATCCAAAATATATAAAGAGCTCACGCACCTCAACAAAGAAAAAGCAAATAATCCAATTTAAAAATTGGCAGAGGAGGTGAATAGACAGTTCTCTAAAGAAGAAATTCAGATGGCCAACAGACACATGAAAAGATGCTCCGCATCACTAGTCACCAGAGAAATGCAAATTAAAACCACAATGAGATATCACCTCACACCAGTAAGGATGGCTACCCTCCAAAAGACAAACAACAACAAATGTTGGCCAGGTTGTGGAGAAAAGGGAACCCTCCTACACTGCTGGTGGGAATGTAAATTAGTTCAACCATTGTGGAAAGCAGTATGGAGGTTCCTCAAAAAACTCAAAATACAAGTACCACTTGACCCAGGAATTCCACTTCTAGGAATTTACCCTGAGAATACAGCAGCCCAGTTTGAAAAAGACAGATGCACCCCTATGTTTATCACAGCACTATTTACAATAGCCAAGAAATGGAAGCAACCTAAGTGTCCATCACTAGATGAATGGATAAAGAAGATGTGGTACATATACACAATGGAATATTATTCAGCCATAAGAAGAAAACAAATCCTACCATTTGCAACAACTTGGATGGAGCTAGAGGGTATTATGCTCAGTGAAATAAGCCAGGAGGAGAAAGACAAATACCAAATGATTTCACTCATCTGTGGAGTATAAGAGCAAAGGAAAAACTGAAGGAACAAAACAGAAGCAGAATCACAGAACCCAAGAATGGACTAACAGTTACCAAAGGGAAAGGGATTGGGGAGGATGGGTCGGAAGGGAGGTATAAGGGTGGGTGGGGTGGGGGAGAAAGGGGGCATTATGATTGGCATGTATAATCTTGGGGGAGGCATAGGGAGGGCTGTGCAACACAGAGAAGACAAGTAGTAACTCTTACAGTGTCCTACTATGGTGATGGACAGTGACCATAATGGGGTTTGTGGGGGGGACTTAGTGAAGGGGGGAGCCTAGTAAGCATAATGTTCCTCATGTAATTGAAGATTAATGATACCAAAATAAAAAAATAAAAACATAAAAAAAAAAGGAAAGAGACCCCCTTCCTTCCAGCTGCCAAATATCAAATCCAAGACTAATCGTCCTACTGGGGTCATGTGCCCACTTCTGAGTCAATCACTTCGGTGCTTCCCATCGAGAGGCCCCACCATTAGCACCATTAGCCAGCACAGCTTCTGGGTCCCTCTCTTTCACTCTCTCTTTCCCCCTTTCTCTTTGCATTTCACGTGGGTCTGAGTCACAGGCCTACCTCTATGAGGGGAACAGGGAAGGGTCAGCCCCTCCAAACCCGATGAAATGGATTGTCTGCGGGAAAAAGTGTTCTGCCACTAAAAGAAAGGAATGAGGCTGGGCTGATGGTAAGGGCTGTTCTTGCCATCCGCTAGGGGGCACCAGGCCTCCTCTAGCATTTCTGAGATGGAGAGTACTCCCAAAGGCCTCTAGGAAGGTCAGGATGGATCCTGGGAGTTGGGGGACTGGGGGAAATGGAGGACCATCCACGTCCTACCCTCAAGAGAGGGAGAGATGGAAGCCAGGTTTTATCTGGGTGGCTGGAGCAGGTCTGGGATCTGGGTCTGGGAAAGGGACAGAAGCAAACCCTAAATTGAGTTCCAAGGAGTCTGGCTCTGGGATTTGGGGAAGCCTCTCCTGAAAGCTGGTTCTTGTGGCAGGTAATGGAACAGACACTTCCCATTCCCAACTCAAAAGGAAGGGCTGGGCAGGGCTGCCAGGAGGAGCTGCCAGCTGCAGGGGCTGTCCTGGAAGTCAGACTGGAGGACACAGCTGGCATCTGAAGGCAGGGCAGCTCCATGGTGGTCCAGGGGCTTTAACTCTGCTGATGAGCATAATAGGCTCAGTCAGTGTCAGGGCACTGGGGTAGGAGTTAGCACCTAGACAGAGGTAGCAAAGAGGGGACCATTCTCACAGGGACCAGGAGCAGTGTAGTGGCTGCTTAAGGGGGGTGGGCTGGGAGGAGGGCAGGGAGTGATAGTGAAAGGATAGGGTATCTTTTTGAGGCAATGAAAATACTCTGAAATGGCCTGTGCCTTTGGTTACAGGCATCTGTGAGTAAACTAAAATCCATTGACCTGTATGCTTTGAATGGGTGAGTGGTATGATAGGTGGATTACATATTAAAGTGTTTCGTTATTGTGTTTAAAAGAGTCCAGGTCACGGAACAGTTGTGCTTGGCAGGGAGACTGAGGCATAAGCCCCTCCAGTTTGTTGGCTGTGTCCCCATACTGCAGCTGTGGCTCGGATGACCCCTGGCATGTCCCCAGGCTGACTGGCCACCAGGTTCCAGGTGGTGGGGCTAACTTAAGATCCCACCTGCTGGAGAACTATGGGGAGGACTGTCTATGTCACCTGCTTGTCTGCAATGGCCCCTGAGTGGTATGTCCTCGTTCCTCTGTATGCCCTCTACTCTTTCCCCAGGGCATCTTTGCAAATGTGAATGTATTCACCTCACCCCATCAGTGACGTGCGCATCTGGCCTTCCTATACATCTGGCCCTTGCAGAGGATGCTCCAAAACTCCAGGGCAGACAGTTGGGTGGGGGCAGATGGGGCCAGCAGGTGACTCCCGGGTACCTGAGTCACAGCCCTGTGAGCATCAGGGGCCTAGGGCTCTGGGGTCACTGTGGCCACAACCACAGAGGTCAAAAAGTCCAGCAAGATGGAGCCCCTGTTGCACCTGATGTACAGTTGCAGGCCGGGGGCAGGGGCTGTCCTCAGACTGCAGCAGGGGTGAGGTGGAGCTAGAGGATCCAAGGGTAAGGAGATGCCTCAGCCTGGAAAATCATATCATGAACTCAAAACTGGCCCCGGGACAAAGAGAAAGTGCTAAGAGGCTGGCATTCCAAGAGGCGGCCTGAGCGAGCCAAGAGAGTCATTTTTGGAAAGTGGAGCCCCCAGGGGGCTGCAGCAGGTCTTTGAGCCTCTGTTAGCTCTATCCTGGTTTGGGGACCATCCAGAGTGGTGAGAGCAATGTGGCTGGAGATTTTGGCCACCTTGTGGTGTGGACAGGATAGTGAGCTCCAGAGGACGGATGCCATCCTCCAGGGCTGCACAAGCTGGAATGCGGGCCCAGGTATTCTGACTCCTGGCCTTGCCTCTTTTCTCTCTGCCAGCCTGCTGCTGCCTCTTCCAAATGGGAAAATCCACGTGGCATCTCTCCGGATTCTGGAAGGGATGATAGAGTGTGCATGTGGATGCTTACAAGTCTGTGTGTGTAAAGTGCATTTCCCTTCCTACGCATCCTTATGTGGGGTGAGTCCATGGCATCTCTACTCTCTGAGTCCCCATAGGCTGCCTTTGCCAATTCACTTTATTGTTTTTTGAAAACTTCTTATTCAGAAATAATTTTACATTTATAGACAAGCTGCAAGAGTATTACAAGGAGCTTCTCTGTAATCTTTTTTCTTTTATTCTTTTTATTTTTATTTAAATTTATTTTTTGGTATCATTAACATACACTCACATGAACAACATTGTGGTTACTACCTTCCCCCCATTATCAATTCCCCATCACATACCCCGTTATGGTCACTGTCCATCAGTGTAGTAAGATGCTATATAGAATCATTACTTGTCTTCTCTGTTATATACTTAAACTTCCCCATGAACCCCCCTACATTATGTGTGCTAATCATAATGCACCGTTTTCCCCTTTATCCTTCCCTTCCCACCCATCCTCCCCAGTCCCTTTCCCTTTGGTAACTGTTAGTCCATTCTTGGGTTCTGTGATTCTGCTGCTGTTTTGTTCCTTCAGTTTTCCTTTGTTCTTATACTCCACAGATGATTGAAATCATGTGATACTTGTCTTTTTCCACCTGGCTTATTTCACTGACCATAATACCCTCCAGCTCCATCCATGTTGTTGCAAATGGTAGGATTTGTTTTCTTCTTATGGCTGAATAATATTCCATTGTGTATATGTGCCACATCTTTATCCATTCATCTACTGATGGACACTTAGGTTGTTTCCATTTCTTGGCTATTGTAAATAGTGCTTTGATAAACATAGGGGTGCATATGTCTTTTTGAATCAGAGATTCTTTTTTCTTCAGGTAAATTCCTAGGAGTGGAATTCCTGAGTCAAATGGTATTCGTATTTTGAGTTTTTTGAGGACCCTCCATATTGCTTTTCACAATGGTTGAACTAATTTACATTCCCACCAGCAGTGTAGGAGGGTTCCCCTTTCTCCACATCCTTGCCAACATTTGTTGTTGTTTGTCTTTTATGATGTAGGCCAACCTACCTGGTGTGAGGTGATATCTCATTGTTGTTTTAATTTGCATTTCTCTGATGATTAGCAATGTGGAGCATCTTTTCATGTGCCTATTGGCCACCTAAATTTCTTCTTTGGAGAAGTGTCTGTTCAGATCCTTTGCCCATTTTTTAACTGGGTTATTTGCTTTTTTTTGTTGAGGTGCATGAGATCTTTGTATATTTTGGATGTCAACCCCTTATCGGATGTCATTTATGAATATATTCTCTCATGCTGTAGGATATCTTTTTGTTTTACTGATGGTGTACAGGAGCGTTTTAGTTTGATACAGTCCCACTTGTTCATTTTTGCTTTTGTTTCCCTTGCCTGGGGAGATATGTTCATGAAGAAGCTGCTCATGTTTATATTCAAGAGAGTTTTGCCTATATTTTCTTCTAAGAGTTTTTGTTTTGTTTTTGTTTTGTTTTTGTTTTTTTTGAGCCTCTTTGAAATGCCTTTTTAAAAACATTTTATCATTAATCTATAATTACATGAAGAATATTATGTTTACTAGGCTCTCCTCTACACCAAGTCCTCCCCACAAACCCCATTACAGTCACTGTCCATCAGCATAGTAAGATGTTGTAGAATCACTACTTGTCTTCTCTGTGTTGCACAGCCCTTCCCTTTCCCCCACCCCCCACATTATACATGCTAATCATAATACCCCCTTGCTTCTTCCCCACCCTTATCCCTCCCTACCCTCCCATTCTCCCCAGTCTTTTTCCCTTTGGTAACTGTTAGTCCATTCTTGGGTTCTGTGATTCTGCTGCTGTTTGGTTCCTTCAGTTTTTCCTTTGCTCTTATACTCCACAGATGAGTGAAATCATTTGGTATTTGTCTTTCTCCACTTGGCTTATTTCACTGAGCATAATACCCTCTAGCTCCATCCATGTTGTTGCAAATGGTAGGATTTGTTTTCTTCTTATGGCTGAATAATATTCCATTGTGTATATGTACCACATCTTCTTTATCCATTCATCTAGTGATGGACACTTAGGTTGCTTCCATTTCTTGGCTATTGTAAATGGTGCTGTGATAAACATAGGAATGCATCTGTCTTTTTCAAACTGGGCTGCTGCATTCTTAGGGTAAATTTCTAGAAGTGGAATTCCTGGGTCAAATGGTAAGTCTATTTTGAGCATTTTGAGGAACCTCCATATTGCTTTCCAAAATGGTTAAACAAATTTACATTCCCACCAGTAGTGTAGGAGGGTTCCCCTTTCTCCACAACCTGGCCAACATTTGTTGTTGTTTGTCTTTTGGAGGGTAGCCATCCTTACTGGTGTGAGGTGATATCTCATTGTGGTTTTAATTTGCATTTCTCTGGTGACTAGTGATGCGGAGCATCTTTTCATGTGTCTGTTGGCCATCTGAATTTCTTCTTTGGAGAACTGTCTGTTCAGCTCCTCTGCCCATTTTTTAATTGGATTGTTTGCTTTTTGTTTGTTGAATTGTGTGAGCTCTTTATATATTTTGGATGTCAAGCCTTTATCAGATCTGTCATTTATGAATATATTCTCCCATACTGTAAGGTACCTTTTTGTTCTATTGATGGTGTCCTTTGCTGTATAGAAGCTTTTCAGCTTGATATAGTCCTACTTGTTCATTTTTGCTTTTGTTTTTCTTCCCCAGGGAGATATGTTCATGAAGAAGTCGCTAATGTTTATGTCCAATAGTTTTCTGCCTATGTTTTTTTCTAAGAGTTTTATGGTTTCCTGACTTACATTCAGGTCTTTGATCCATTTTGAATTTACTTTTGTGTATGGGGTTAGACAGTGATCCAGTTTCATTCTCTTACATGTAGCTGTCCAGTTTTGCCAGCACCATCTGTTGAAGAGACTGTCATTTCCCCATTGTATGTCCATAGTTCCTTTATCAAATATTAATTGACCATATATGTTTGGGTTAATGTCTGGAGTCTCTAATCTGTTTCACTGGTCTGTGGGTCTGTTATTGTGCCAGTACCAAATTGTCTTGATTACTATGGCTTTGTAGTAGAGCTTAAAGTTGGGGAGTGAGATCCCTCTACTTTATTCTTCCTTCTCAGGATTGCTTTGCTTATTCAGGGTCTTTGGTGTTTCCATATGAATGTTTGAACTATTTGTTCCGGTTCGTTGATGAATGTTGTTGGTAATTTGATAGGGATTGCATCAAATCTGTATATTGCTTTGGGCTGGATGGCCATTTTGACTCTATTAATTCTTTCTAGCCAAGAGCATGGGTGAGTTTCCATTTGTTAGTGTCCTCTTTAATTTCTCTTAAAAGTATCTTATAGTTTTCAGTGTATAGGTCTTTCACTTCTTTGGTTAGGTTTATTCCTAGGTATTTTATTCTTTTTGATGCAATGGTGAATGGAATTGTTTTCCTGATTTCTCTTTCTATTGGTTCATTGTTAGTGTATAGGAAAGCCACAGATTTCTGTGTGTTAATTTTGTGTCCTGCAACTTTGCTGTATTCTGATATCAGTTCTAGTAGTTTTGGAGTGGAGTCTTTAGGGATTTTTTATGTACAATATCATGTCATCTGCAAATAGTGATAGTTTAACTTCTTTGCCAATCTGGATTCTTTGTATTTCTTTGTTTTGTCTAATTGCCATGGCTAGGACCTCCAGTACTATGTTAAATAACAGTGGGGAGAGTGGGCATCCCTGTCTTGTTCCCGATCTCAGAGAAAAAGCTTTCAGCTTCTCACTGTTCAGTATGATGTTGGCTGTGGGTTTATCATATATGGCCTTTACTATGTTGAGGTAGTTGCCCTCTCTACCCATTTTGCTGAGAATTTTTATCATGAATGGATGTTGAATTTTGTCAAATGCTTTTTCAGCATCTGTAGAGATGATCATGTGGTTTTTGTCCTTTTTATTTATGTGGTTCTTCTAAGAGTTTTATGGTTTCATGACTTACATTCAGGTCTTTGATCCATTTCGAGTTTACTTTTGTGTGTGCAGTTAGACATTAATCCAGTTTCATTCTCTTACATGTAGCTGTCCAGTTTTGCTCCTCTGTAATCTTTTTAACCTAGATTGTGTGCTTCTTTCCTTTTTACCCCGTCTCCTTTATCATATAATCTCCCTCTACACACACACACACACACACACACACACACACAACTGAATTCATACTGATACATCCAATTCCTAGCCAACAACCTGTATACTTCTAGACTTCTCTTTTCCATGTATGTATGTTCCCCTTCTTCAGCAATGAGAACCCTAGCTCCCATTTTTCACTCTTTTGCTCAAGCCTAGAATACAAGGTAACAGCTTCAGATTTGGTAACCCTACCCCTGTACCAGGAAAACTTACTCACGGGAGTTTAATGTTTCCTCATACTTCCTAAGGACACAGTTTAATACAGAAAACAGACACCTCTTAAGTGTATAATTTGACAAGTTTTAACAAATGCATATGCTTGTGGTGCCCACAGGCCAATTGTCTTGGTCAGCTCAGGCTGCCCTAACAAAATACCATACACTAGGCAGCTTAAACAACAGACATTTATTTCTGCTGGTTCTGAGGACTGGGAAGTGCAAGATCAAGGTGTCGGCAGATTTGGTGCTTGGTGAAGGCTCTCCTCCTGGCTTGCAGGAGGCCATCTTGCCGCGCCCTCACATGGCAGGGAGAGAGAGCTTTGATATTTCTTCCTCATCTTATAGGTGCTAATCCCATCACAGGGTCTCCACCATCATGACCTCATGTAAACCTCATTCCTTCCCAAAGGCCCCACCTCCAGATGCCATCACCCTGGGGATTAGGGCTTCAACAGATGAATTTTGGAGGGACACAAGCACTCAGTGCATAACACCAATCCAGGTACACCTCATGTCCAGCATTTCAGAATGTTCTCTGGGGTAGCTAACTAGGAGTGGAATGGCTGGCTGATAAGGAAAATGTGTGCTTAACCAAACAAGAAATGGTCAAAACTTTTCATGCAGTGTTTTATTTTTTACATTCTCCCTAACAGTGAGGAAGATTGTTACCCCACATTCTCACCAACATTTGGTATTGTTAGTCTTTTAAATTTCACCCTTTAGAGGAGAATCATCAGTATATATCCTTTTTTAGTCTGGCCATTCTAATATATATGTAGTGGTATCTCATTGTGATTTTATTTTGCATTTTCCTGCAGGCTATTTATGTTGGACATATTATCACTTATAAAACTTCATTTGAGATGTATCCAATGTTTACACTTTTTTAAAAATTGAGTTTTTAATTTTTGTTATATTGATTTGTAGGAGTTCTTTATGTATTTTGGATATAAGTCCTTTGTCAGACAGATGTTTTGCAAATATTTTTTCAAGTTTGTGGCTTGTCTATTTACTTTTCTATTGATGACTTTTTTATTGTGGTAAAACACACAGAACATAAAATTTACCACCTTTGCCATTTTAAAATCTAAAATTCAGTGGCATTTAGTACATTTACAATATTGTGCCAACCACTACCACTAATTCCATATTCATTACTCCAAGAGGAAACCCAATGCCCATTAGGCTGCTACTCATCATTCTCTCATTTTTCAACCCTGGCAATCATTAATCTACAGTTAAGAAACTGCCACACTGTTCTCCACTGTGGCTGCACCATTTCACATTTCTATCAGTGATGTATCAGTTCCAATTTCTCCACAGGCATCCAAAACTTATTTTCCATTTTTTTATTATAGCCATCCCTGTGGGTATGGCATCTCATTTGTAATTTTGATCTATATTTCCCTGATGACTAATGACATTAGCATCTTTTCATGTGATTTTTGGCTGTTTATATATTTTATTGAGAGATGTGTCTATTCAAATTCTTTTGTTATTGAGTTGTAAGGGTGCTTTTATATATGATGGATATCAGATCCTCAGCAGATGTAGGATTTAAAAATATTATCTTCCATTCTGTAAGTTGCCTAATTTCTTTGATAGTGTCCTCTGATATGTAGAAGTTTAAAAAATTTGATGAAATTCAGTTTATCTGCTTTTTTTGTTGTTGCTTACTCCTTTGGTGTCATAGCTAAGAAACCATTGCCTAATCCAATGTTGTGCAAATTTTTCCTTCTAAGAGTTTTATAGTTTTAATTCTTATGTTTAAGTCTTTGATCCATTTTGAATAATGGTGTGAGATAAAGGTATATCATGCAATGTAAAGGTACAACTTTACTCTCTTACCTGTGGATATCCAGCTGTCCTAGCCAATGTGTTGAAGACACTATTCTTTCTCCACTGAATGGTCCTGGCACACTTTTTAAAACTTAATTACCATAAATTATAGAGTTTATTTCTGGACTTTCAATTCTATTCCATTGATCTACATAGCTACATAGCTATTGTTATTGTGGACCATGGTCTTGATTACTGTAGTTTTGTAGTAAGTTTTGAAATCAGGAGGGTGAATTCTCAAACTTTGTCCTTCTTTTTCAAGACTGTTTTGGCTCTTTGAGGTTCATTACATTTCCATTTGAATTTTAGAATCAACTTGTCCAACTGCAAAAAAGGCATTTGAGCTCTTTTTGTCTCTGTCTCTATGTGTCTGTCTGTCTTGCTACCCTCTCTCTGTCTCTCTCTCTCTCTCTCTGCAGCCCTCTCTCTCTTTGTCTCTCTTTCTGTCTCTCTTTGTCTCTGTCTCTGTCCCCCTGCTCTCCCTGCTCTCTCTCCCTCTCTCTCTCTGTTCTCTGCTCTCTCTGTCCCTCTGCTCTCTCTGTGCCCCCCCTTCTCTGTCTGTCTCTCTGTCCTTCTCTCTGTCTCTCTCTTTGTCTCTGTCTCTGTCACCCTGCTCTCTCTCCCTCTCTCTCTCTGCTGTCTGCTCTCTGTTCTCTCTGTCCCGCTGCTCTCTCTGCTGCTCTCTCTCTTTCTCTCTCTCTCTCCCCACCCCCTCCCTCTGGGGCAGTCACTCTCTCCTTCAGATAATAAAATCTCTTGCGTGGGCAAAAAAAAAAAAAAAAAAGGCATTTGAATTTTTGAGAGGGATTGCATTGAATATGTAGAGCAATTTGGGGATTATTGCCATCTTAATATTAAGTCTTCCTGTCCTTGAATATGGGATGTTTTCTTATTCTTTTCAATCTTCTTTTATTTCTTTCAACAGTGTTTTCTAGTTTCAGTACAAATTTTGTACTTCTGTTAAATTTACTTTCAAGTATTTTATTCTTTTAGATGCTGTTGTAAATGGAATTTTTTCTTAATTTCACCTTGAGGTTGTTCATTGCTAGTGTATAGAAAAACAATTGGTTTTGTATATTAATTTTGTATCCTCTAAATTTGATAAACTCGGTTTTCTCTGTAGAAGGTCATGCCATCTGCAAATATATGTTGTTTCACTACTACTTTTCTATGTGGATGCCTCTGTATCTTTTTCTTGCCTTATTGTCCTCGCTAGAACCTGTAATACAATGTTGAACAGAAATGGAGAGAACAGATAATCTTGTCTGTTCCTGATATTAGGGAAGAAAATTTCAGTCTTTCACAATTAAATATGATGTTAGCTTTGTTTTTTTTTTTTCATAGATGGCCTTCATCAGATTGAGGAAATTCCCTTCTATTCCTAGTTTGTTGAGTGTTTTTGTTAGGAAAAATTGTTGAATTTTGTTAAATGCTTTATCTGCATTTGTTGAGATTATCATGCATCTCCCCCTTTATCTTGTTAATATGGTATATTTCATTGGTTGATTTTTGTATATGGAATAAGGCTTGCATTCTTGGGATAAATCCCACTTGGTCATGGTGTATAATCATTTTCATATGCTGCTAGATTCAGTTTTCTAATGTTTTACTGAGGATTTCCCATCTATTTTCATTCTAATTTATAACAATCTAATTTGGATTAATACTAACTTAGTTTCAATAGTATACAATAAATTTGCTCCCTAGAACTTCATTAACTCCCCCTCCCCCAGTGTTCTCATAATAACCCTTTATAGCCCATCTGTCCTATACTTCCCACTTCTCCCCTCCGTAGACATTGATCTACTTTCTCTCATTATAAATTGGCTTGCATTTTCTTTTGTTCTCCCAGCTTTATTGACATATCTCTCCTTTGGAAAAATGTCTATTTGCTTCCTCTGCCCATTTTAAAATCAGATTGTTTGTTTTTTTGCTATTGAGTTGTATGAGTTCTTTATGTATTTTAGATATTAACCTTTTACCAGATATATGATCTGCTAATATAGTCTCCTATTCTGTAGACTGTTTTTTCATTTTGAATTCAAACTATTTTATAGCTAGTTAAAATTACAATTTCAGATCCTGTACAAATTGTTAAAAGATTTTTTTTAAATTCTGATTTCAGATGGCTGATTTTGTTTCTCTTTTTGACCATTGAGAGGAAAGTTTTGACCAAATTTAGTATGGGTTTGCTTAAAGTGTTTCTTAATATTGCCTGCTTTATTATATTTTAAATATATTTATAAAAACACAAGCTCTTTTTGTTTTGCAAAACTGCAGCCAAATTGTGATTCATCATGAAATTTGCAAGATAGCTTCTTCCAGTCTCTCCCCTTTGTTTTTTTTCCTGTTGTAGTCATAGTACTAGCTTCTGTATCTCCATTTGGTTCTGTACCAATTATACTTTTGTTTTAAATTTAAAAATTGGTTCATACTTATTTTTTTAAACTGCAAAAGAGAATTAATTATATCATAATGAAAATGAAAGTATTTCAATTTCATTACCAGTTACAATTTACATAGTTATCATTATACCCAATGCTTTCTACATACATAGTCAAGTAAATGCATTATAACGTTCCAATGGCACTTAGCAAAATACCATGCCAGGAGAATCAGTTCAATGACATTGACATTGTATTTATGTGTTACGTGCTTCTAACATGTACTATTTGTGGAATGCCTGGGTCATCTGGTAGGTATATGTTTGACCTTTTAAAAAACTGCCAAACTGTTTTCCAAAGTGGTTGTACCATTTTACATTCCCACTAGCAGTGTATGAGAGCTCCAGTTATTCCACATCTTTGACAACACTTCATGATCAGCCTGTTAAATTATAGCCATTCTGAAGGGTATGTAGCTGTGTCTTGTAGTTTTATAGTATTTCCCTAAAGACCAATGATATTGAGCATCTTTTCATATACCCATGAGATACTGTGATTTATAGTAAGAAATATATATTTGATCTTCCTTCCTATTCCTGGCACAAAGCTCCTCAGCCCCTTGGAATTTTCTCAGCGATGACAGCAATAAAAGTGTGCGGTTATGTTAATGAATGACTTTTGCAAAGCCCCTAGGTAACCTAATGATGGGGACTGGTTGTCAGGGGAGACAACCATGTGATCAGAGGATTGGAACTTCAGTCCTACCCCCACCCCAACCCCTGGGGAGGACAGAGTGAGTTCAGTCATCAGTGGCTAATGATTTAATCAGTCATGCCTATGTAATGAAGCCTCCATAAAAACCCAAAAGGACTGCTTGGTGGGATTGGAAAAACACACATCAGAATTGGTGTCAGAATCATAACCGGTTTTATTATCTTTAGAGAAGCATCTGTTCAATGATTTCCCCATTTTTGGTGGGGTGAGGTAGGAGAGATTGACTTCTTATTGTTGCAGGAACTGCAGGAACTGCAGGAACTACGAACAAGGAGTCGGGACACCAAGACGGTTTGGCGAGAAGCAGCATTTATTGGTGCCAGCATTGGCTCAGCGGATTCCTATCCAAAGGCTGAGCCCCGACTGCAGCAGGGCCATGCCTTTTATACATTCGCTACAAGGTTGAGGGGGAATCAGCACCCAGGAACCGTTGCTGTGGGAGCTATTAGGTCACTGTAGTTGTATTCAGGATGCTAGTTCTATTTTAATCTATTTCTGTAAAGGTTACCCAGATGCCCTATTATAAACTAATGGACCTCCATGACTATGATCAGCAAGCTGTTCCATACCACTGAGACCCAGTGGGGGGGAAATACATTGTTACATTGTTTCAATCTCTAGCACCCAAGCACCTTGTGATTCCTTTACATTCCTGAAGCCTTAACAGAAACTTTGTCTCCTTGGCTTCCTACCACATTATTATTGAGTTTTAAGATTTCTTTATATATGTTAGATGCAAGTCCTTTCTTGGATACATATTTGCAAGTATTTTCTTCCTTTGTTGTGGCTTGTCCTTTCCTGTTTTGAAACAGTACCTTTCACAGAGCAAAAATTTACAACTTTGATGAAGCCTAATCAATTTTTTAATTTTGCCAGTGATATCCAAGAACTCTTTGCCCAACCTAAGGTCACAATGATTTTCTCCTATGTTTTCTGCTAAAAGTTTTCTACTTTTACATTTAGATCTATGACCTTTCTGAGATTTTTTTTTCATATAAGCTGTGAGGTTGGGTTGAAGTTCATTTATTTGTGTGTGAATATCCAGTGTTCTAGCACTGTTTGTTGTAAAAATTATCCTTCCTCCATTGGACTGTCTGCACTTTTGTCAAACACCAGTGAGCCATACTTGTGTGGATCTATTTCTATCATTTCTATTCTTTTGCATTGATCTATTATACTCTACATTCTATTGCCTTGATCTGCAGGCCTCTCTTTGCCAGGACTATGCTGCCTCAATTACTGCCTTAGAGTAAACCTTAAATTAGGACAGTGTGGGTCCTCCATTTATTTATCTTTTTCAAATTTGTTGTGGTTAGTCTAGTTCCTTTGCCTTTATGTATAAATAGAATCAGCTTGTGTATATCTATATGTATATACAACAGTCTTGCTAGGATTTTGATTGGTGTTGGATTAAATCTACAGATCACGTGGGGAGGGCTGTCATATGTCCTACACCAAGTCTCATAATCCATGAACATGGTATGCTTCTTCATTTATTTGGATCTTTCTAGATTTCTTTTAAAAGTATTTTGCCATTTCTAGCATAAATATCCTGCACATGTTTTGTTAGTTTTATACCCAAGTATTTCTTATTTTGGTGCTATTGTAAATGGTACTGTTTTTTAAATTTCAGCTTCCAATAGTTTGCTGTTAGTGTATAGATCTGCACTAATCTGCCAGAGTGGCCCACAGAGCTCAGGGAAACACTGTTACTCATTTATTATTAAAGGATATGATAAAGGATACAGATGGACAACCAGATGGAAGAGATGTGTAGGGCAAGATATGCAGAAAGGGGCATGGAACTTCCATGTCCTGTCCAGGCACACCACCCTCCCAGTGCCTCCATGTGTTCACTGACCCAGAAGGTCTCTGAATCCCATACTATTGGGATTTTATGGAGGCTTCACACATAGGCATCATGAGTTATTAACTCCACTTCCAGCCCACTCTTTTCTGAAGAATGGGGCACAGGAACTTAAAATTCCAAGTTTCTAACCATGGCTTGGTCTTTATGGTGACCAGCCCCCATCCAGGAGCCCAACAAGAACAACCTCATTAGAAAAAAGACACTGCTATCACCCAGGAAATTTCAAGGGATTTTGGAGCTCTGTGTCAGGAACTGGGGCCAAAGACCAAGTCTTAGACTCTTATCACATAGGAAATTACAATGGTTTTAGGAGCTCTGTGCCAGGAACGGGAGATAAATGAGAGACAATAGATAGATGATAGATAGATAGATAGATAGATAGATAGATAGATAGATAGATAGATAGATAGACAGACAGATAGATAGATAGATAGATAGATAGATAGATAGATAGATAATAGATAGATATACAGATATAGATATATTTCTATTATCCTATATGTATATATTCATTCTTTTCCTATTTTGGTTTATTCATCTAATAGTTAAGCATTGCTCTTTCATTTAATCTGACAATCTCTGCCTTTTAACTTTTAATTGGCACATTTAGACCAGCAGCTGAGGAACATTTTCTGATCAAGGACCAGGTAATAAATATTTTAGGCTTTGTGGGCCACATATGGTGTTTGCTACATACTCTTCTCATCTTCTCTTTTAACAACACTATAAATGTCCAAACCATTCTGAATGTAAGAGCCATATGAAACATGCTAAGGGCAGGGTTTGGACTGCAGGCCATAGTTTGCCACACTTCGTATAAACCTTTTATATATATATATATATATTTTTTAGTTAAATAAAATAAATTTATTTCATAATTCCATCTATGTATTCCTACTTTTACATTTTACCCTTATGGTTTGGTTAGTTCTTCAATCTTAAGTTTGGTAATGAGACAAAGGAAATAATTTTTATTTAATCATTGGTTTTTTTGTGAAACCTCATTTTCTAATTGTTAGTTCCTGCAAATGTCTTCCAAACCCAAGTTTTTTTTTTTGAGAGGGCATCTCTCATATTTATTGATCAAATGGTTGTTAACAACAATAAAATTCTGTATAGGGGAGTCAATGCTCAATGCACAATCATTAATCCATCTCAAGCCTAATTCTCATCAGTCTCCAATCTTCTGAAGCATAACGAACAAGTTCTTGCATGGTGAACGAATTCTTACATGGTGAACAGTACAAGGGCATTCATCACAGAAACTTTCGGTTTTGATCACGCATTATGACCTATAAACAATCAGGACAAATATGAATATTCGTTTGATTTTTGTACTTGATTTATATGTGGATCCCACATTTCTCCCTTTATTATTATTATTATTTTTATTTTTAATAAAATGCTGAAGTGGTAGGTAGATGCAAGATTAAGGAAGAAAACATAGTTTAGTGTTGTAAGAGAGCAATTGTAGATGATCAGGTGTGTGCCTGTAGACTATGTGTTAATCCGAGCTAGACAAGGGCAATAAAACATCCACGGATGCAGAAGATTTCTCTCAAAACAAGGGGGGGTGAGGTTCTAAGCTTCACCACTGTTGATCCCCAATTTCTCACCTGATGGCCCCCCTGCGACTGTGCCTGTCTTAGGTTGTTCCTCCCTTGAGGAATCTTACCTGTCTCTGGCTAACCTATCATCTTCCGGGGCCATACAGGGAGAAGTAAAGTTAAACCTTTTATATTTTATGTAATTATTTATATGACAGGATTTAAGTCTGCCATTCTGATATTTGCTTTCTATTTGATCCATCTGTACTTTGTTCCCTTTTCCCTGTTTTTGGCCTTCTTTTAAATTAATTATTTTTATGATTCTATTTAATTTCAGTCATTAGTTTATTAAGTATAACTGTGAGTTTTATTATTTAATTTTTATTGAGGTATCATTGATATACAATCTTATATTGGTTCCAAATGTACAGCACAGTGGTTCAACAGTTACCCATATTATTAAATCCTCACTCTCTCTAGTTCAACTACTATCAACATAGAAAATATGTTACAGAATCATTGACTATATTCTCCATGCTGTACTACCATCCTGTGGCCAACTTATATTGTGATTGTGAATTATTGTGCCTCTTTATCCCCCTCACAGTTTTTTTATTTTTTATTATTTAGTGATTGCTTTTTGGCTTATAGTATACCTCTTTAACTTATTAGTCTACCTTCGAATAACATTACATCACTTAAAATAGAGTCTAAAAACCTTACAGCACTGCTATTTTCCCCCTCAGGCCTTTGTGTTTTTGTTGTCATGTATTTTGCTTTTCCATGTTATCAACTCCACAAAACTTATCATTATTTTTGCTTTAAGTAGTCAATTAGCTTTTGAAAAGATTGAAAATGATAAGAAAAAGCCTTTTATGTCTCCCCACATACTTATCATTGCTGATGCTCTCAGTCCCTTTATGTACATCCATGTTTCCATCTGGTATTATTTTTATTCTGTCTGAAGGATTTCCTTTAACTGATTTGTTGAAGGGAAGATCTGTTGGTAATTAGTTCTTTCAGCTTTCACATGTCTAAAGAAATCTTTAGGTTCCAGTACTGGGTACAATGGAGTAAGTGTACTCCACCCTGTTTCCCTGCTGAATACAGCTACAAAACCTGGATGGCATACATGAACAGCTTCCTGAGGACTCTAAAAATTCAATATTAGCAGGAATGTTGGAAAAAAAGACATAAATTTGGAGCACCGCTGAACCAGTGGGGAGTCTACCAATTCTTTTCCTATGGTGTCCTCCAGCCTGAGAAAAATACAGGCTGAAACCAAGAAGTGGCATTGGCATGAACATTAAAAAGTCCAGGAGAAAACTTCTTCCAGCCTGAGGAGAAGGGAAGGGACCTCCTAGTGCTTAGAGAGAGGAGAGAAATTCTGTTTCTTTTTTCTCCCATCTCCCATTACACAGCCTCAAGCAATTCTGTGTTAGTGGTGAGAGACATCCCAACGGAGCTCAGTGGACCAATTCCTCAATAACCACAAACCACCAAAATGACTAATTAGATAACCCAAATAGTTTCTTATCAATTGAATAAATTGAATTCATATAGTTAGACTTTACTAGTGAACTCATCTTGGTCTGCTGCTTTCTGTTTTGGTAAGTTATTAATTATTGATTCAATTTCTTTAATAGGTATAGGCCTACTTAGATTGTCTGTTTCTTCTTGTGTGAGTTTTCACAGATTGTGTCTTTTGAGCAACTGATCCACTTCATCTAGGTTATAGCATTTTGGGCATAGAATTGTTCGTAATATTCCTTTATTATCCTTTTAACTTCCAGGGGATCTATACAACTATTTCCTATTTCATTTTTTATATGAGTAATTTGAGTCTCTTTTTCTTAGATAGCCTGATTAGAGGCTTATCAATGTTACTGATCTTTTCAAAGAATCAGCTTTTGATTTCATTCATTTTTAAATAAATCACAATTTATTGATTACCTATTTTCAGTTTCATTTATTTTTACTCACATTTTTATTTCCTGTCTTCTGCTTACTTTGGATTTAATTTGCTTTTATTTTTCTAGTTTCTTAAGGTGGAAAATTAGTTGATTGATTTTATATCTTTCTTCTTTTTAAATATATCCAATGCCATAAATTTTCCTCTAAGCACTGCTTTTGCTATATCCCACAAATTTTGATATGTTGTGTTTCCACTTCATTTTGTTCAAAATATTTTAAAATTTCTTTTGAGATTTCTTCTTTGACCCATGTATTATTTAGAAGTGTGTTGTTTAATCTCCAGACATTTAGGGATTTTACAGTTATCTTTCTGTTATGTATTTCTAGTGTAATTCCATTGTGGTCTGACAACAGACATTATATAATTTATATTGTTTTAAATTTTCTAAGGTGTGTTTTATGGCCCAGAATGTTGTCTGCCTTGGTGAATGTTCCAGGTGAGCTTGAGAAGAATGTGTATTCTGTTACTGTTGGATGAAATAATCAATAGATGTCCATTATAGCTAGTTGATTGATGGTAGTGTTGAGTTCAACTATGTCCTTACTGATTTTCTGCCTGTTGGCTCTGTCCATTTCTGGGTGTTGAAATCTCCAAATATAATAGTGGATTATATTTCCCCTTGGCGTTCTATCAGTTTTTACCTGACATATTTTGGCACCCTGTTGTTAGGTCCATCTACATCTTTGTGGAGTGTTGATCTCTTTATCCTTAGGTAATGTCCTCCTTTATCCCTGATAACATTCCTTGCTTTGAAGTCTGCTCTGTCTAAAATTAATATAGCTACTCCTGCTTCCTTTTCATTAGTGTTGGCACAGTATAGCTTTCTCTTTCTCTGCCTCTCCATTTACTTTTAATCTGTATTTATGTTCATGTTTAAAGTGGGTTTCTTGTAGACAAGTTTCTTGTAGACCAAACAATAGTTAGGTCTTGTTTTTTGATTCACTCTGGCAATCTCTTTTAATTGGTGCATTTAGACCATTGACACTGAAAGTGATTATTGATATAGCTGGGCTAAAACATACCATAATTGTTTCCATTTTCTATTTGTCCTTGGTTTTTGTTCTTATTTTGTCTTCCACTCTTTATGTCTTTTGTGGTTTTAATTCAACATTTTTATTATCTACTTCTACTAATTCAGCATTTTATTATCAGCATATTCTCTATTTTCATAGCATATCAGTTATACTTTTTTTTTTTTTTTTTTTTTTTTTTGAGAGGGCATCTCTCATATTTATTGATCAAATGGTTGTTAACAACAATAAAATTCAGTATAGGGGGGTCAATGCTCAATGTACAATCATTAATCCATCTCAAGCCTAATTCTCGTCAGTCTCCAATCTTCTGAAGCATAACGAACAAGTTCTTACATGGTGAACGAATTCTTACAGAGTGAATAAATTCTTACATGGTGAACAGTACAAGGGCAGTCATCACAGAAACTTTCGGTTTTGATCATGCAATATGACCTATAAACCATCAGGTCAAATATGAATATTCATTTGATTTTTGTACTTGATTTATATGTTGATCCCACATTTCTCCTATTATTATTATTATTTTTATTTTTAATAAAATGCTGAAGTGGTAGGTAGATGCAAGATAAAGGTAGAAAACATAGTTTAGTGCTGTAAGAAGGCAAATGTAGATGATCAGATGATCAGGTGTGTGCCTATGGACTAAGTATTAATCCAGGCTAGACAAGGGCAGCAAGACATCCACGGATGCAGAAGATTTCTCTCAAAGCAGGGGGGGTGAGGTTCTGAGCCTCACCTCTGTTGATCCCCAAATTCTCACCTGATGGCCCCCCTGCGACTGTGCCTGTCTTAGGTTGTTCCTCCCTTGAGGAATCTTACCCGTCTCTGGCTAACCAGTCATCTTCCGGGGCCATACAGGGAAATGTAAAGTTGGTAAGTGAGAGAGAAGCCATATTGTTTGCAAAGGTTAGCTTTTTACTTCTTTGCAGATTTATGCACTGTGGCTTCTATGCCCAGCACTTGTCTCGAGGTATCTTTACCACCTGGAGGAATTATGATACTCGGTAAATTCGATATGAGGCACGAATTCTATTTAAAGTTTGTAATTAGGAAGGAAGAAGAAAAGCTATAGATGTAGCATATGAAGGAAACTTGGGAGGATTGATTATTTCTTTGACATATCTTCTTGTATAGTACCTTAAGTATGTATAGGTTTTAAACTACTAACTAATTTGCACACACATATTGACATAATAGGAATACGGTGACATAAACAAAGCAAATCTATAATTACCAGCCATCTCCAGTGAAGCCAAGAAAACCATTTAGGCACCCTAGGCATTTGTGAAAATTTATCTATGATATGATGGATATTTTCCAACTGTACTTGAACCATCAGACAAATTAAAGCAGCCCATTTCTGGGATCTGTTCACATCCCATATGTTCTTTTAACCATAGATAGTCTATAGTCATGAGATTTTGGGGTGCTACAACTTGCACCCCTCCCAACTCCTGGTTGAGTTCCAACAGTACAGATCCAGTCAAATTCGTTGTCTCACTGTATGCACATGCCAGCCTAGACATCTCCCTCCTCCTTCTTATGGCAAGTCCAGGAGATGGTGGGCTGGATGCAGCCACAACCGCAGCATCGTCCGGATACCTGTGGAGGCTTTTTGATGATCATCCCCCGGCACGAGTCCTCCAGAGAGTGCTGATGCCGGAAGCTCCTCCTCATATCGTATCTTAGTTCATTTTCTGGGTATCCAAGCTAGGCCTTGATCTTCTGCGTAGAAACAAACAGACCCTTTGCCCACACTTTGACATGCCCTCTATACCACTGTGCAGAACTCATTGGAGGTCAGCACACAGTAACTGCTTTTTTTTTTTTTTTTTAATTAAGAGAAAGGAATATTATCAGAAAAGAGTACCTCCATAGCTGATCATCTGACACCCTTTAAGTGATCAACATTAAGGATATTTAAAGCATGCGTTGATCTTTGATTTACCAATAGTTTTATCCTGTTAAGGAGTAATCCCCCTTTTCTTTCTTTCTTTCTTTTTTTTTTTTTTAAATTTTTAATCTACACTTACCTGAAGAATACTATGTTTACTATGCTCTCCCCTATATCAGGTCCCCCCTAACAACCACATTACAGTTACTGTCCATCAGCTTAGCAAAATGTTGTAGAGTCACTACTTGTCCTCTCTGTGTTGTGCAGCCCACCCTCCCCTTTCTCCCTCCCCCCCATGCATGCTAATCTTAATACCCCCCTTCTTCTTCCCCCCCCTTATCCCTCCCTGCCCACCCATCCTCCCCAGTTCCTTTCCCTTTGGTACCTGTTAGTCCATTTTTGGGTTCTGTAATTCTGCTGCTGTTTTGTTCCTTCAGTTTTTCCTTTGTTCCTATACTCCTCAGATGAGTGAAATCATTTGGTATTTCTCTTTCTCCGCTTGGCTTATTTCACTGAGCATAATACTCTCCAGCTCCATCCATGTTGCTGCAAATGGTTGGATTTTTCCACTTCTTATGGCTGAGTAGTATTCCATTGTGTATATGTACCACATCTTCTTTATCCATTCATCTACAGATGGACATTTAGGTTGCTTCCAATTCTTGGCTATTGTAAATAGTGCTGCGATAAACATAGGAGTGCATCTGTCTTTCTCAAACTTGATTGCTGCGTTCTTAGGGTAAATTCCTAGGAGTGGAATTCCTGGGTCAAATGGTAGGTCTGTTTTGAGCATTTTGATGCACCTCCATACTGCTTTCCACAATGGTTGAACTAATTTACATTCCCACCAGCAGTGTAGGAGGGTTCCCCTTTCTCCACAGCCTCGCCAACATTTGTTGTTGTTTGTCTTTTGGATGGCAGCTATCCTTACTGGTGTGAGGTGATACCTCATTGTAGTTTTAATTTGCATTTCTCTGATAATTAGCGATGTGGAGCATCTTTTCATGTGTCTCTTGGCCATCTGTATTTCTTTTTTGGAGAACTGTCTGTTCAGTTCCTCTGCCCATTTTTTAATTGGGTTATTTGTTTTTTGTTTGTTGAGGCGTGTGAGCTCTTTATATATTCTGGACGTCAAGCCTTTATCAGATCTGTCATTTTCAAATATATTCTCCCATACTGTAGGGTTCCTTTTTGTTCTATTGATGGTGTCTTTCGCTGTACAGAAGCTTTTCAGCTTAATGTAGTCCCACTTGCTCATTTTTGCTGTTGTTTTCCTTGCCCGGGGAGATATGTTCAAGAAGAGATCACTCATGTTTATGTCTAAGAGGTTTTTGCCTATGTTTTTTTCCAAGAGTTTAATGGTTTCGTGACTTACATTCAGGTCTTTGATCCATTTTGAGTTTACCTTTGTATATGGGGTTAGACAATGGTCCAGTTTCATTCTCCTACATGTAGCTGTCCAGTTTTGCCAGCACCATCTGTTGAAGAGACTGTCATTTTGCCATTGTATGTCCATGGCTCCTTTATCAAATATTAATTGACCATATATGTTTGGGTTAATTTCTGGGGTCTCTAATCTGTTCCACTGGTCTGTGGCTCTGTTCTTGTGCCAGTACCAAATTGTCTTGATTACTATGGCTTTGTAGTAGAGCTTGAAGTTGGGGAGTGAGATCCCCCCTACTTTATTCTTCTTTTTCAGGATTGCTTTGGCTATTCGGGGTCTTTGGTGTTTCCATATGAATTTTTGAATTATTTGTTCCAATTCATTGAAGAATGTTGCTGGTAATTTGAGAGGGATTGCATCAAATTTGTATATTGCTTTCGGCAGGATGGCCATTTTGACGATATTAATTCTTCCTAGCCATGAGCATGGGATGAGTTTCCATTTATTAGTGTCCCCTTTAATTTCTCTTAAGAGTGACTTGTAGTTTTCAGAGTATAAGTCTTTCACTTCCTTGGTTAGGTTTATTCCTAGGTATTTTATTCTTTTTGATGCAATGGTGAATGGAATTGTTTTCCTGATTTCTCTTTCTATTGATTCGTTGTTAGTGTATAGGAAAGCTACAGATTTCTGTGTGTTGATTTTGTATCCTGCAACTTTGCTGTATTCCGATATCAGTTCTAGTAGTTTTGGAGTGGAGTCTTTAGGGTTTTTTATGTACAGTATCATATCATCTGCAAATAGTGACAGTTTAACTTCTTCTTTACCAATCTGGATTCCTTGTATTTCTTTGTTTTGTCTGATTGCCGTGGCTAGGACCTCCAGTACTATGTTAAATAACAGTGGGGAGAGTGGGCATCCCTGTCTGGTTCCCGATCTCAGTGGAAATGCTTTCAGCTTCTCGCTGTTCAGTATAATGCTGGCTGTGGGTTTATCATATATGGCCTTTATTATGTTGAGGTACTTGCCCTCTATTCCCATTTTGCTGAGAGTTTTTATCATGAATGGATGTTGAATTTTGTCAAATGCTTTTTCAGCATCTATGGAGATGATCATGTGGTTTTTGTCTTTCTTTTTGTTGATGTGGTGGATGATGTTGATGGATTTTCGAATGTTGTACCATCCTTGCATCCCTGGGATGAACCCCACTTGGTCATGGTGTATGATCCTTTTGATATACTGTTGAATTCTGTTTGCTAATATTTTATTGAGTATTTTTGCATCTACGTTCATCAGGGATATTGGTCTGTAATTTTCTTTTTTGGTGGGGTCTTTGCCTGGTTTTGGTATTAGGGTGATGTTGGCTTCATAGAATGAGTTTGGGAGTATTCCCTCTTCTTCTATTTTGTGGAACACTTTAAGGAGAATGGGTATTATGTCTTCTCTGTGTGTCTGATAAAATTCCGAGGTAAATCCGTCCGGCCCCGGGGTTTTGTTCTTGGGTAGTTTTTTGATTACTGTTTCAATTTCTTTGCTTGTAATTGGTTTGTTTAACTTTTGTGTTTCTTCCTTGGTCAGTCTTGGGAGGTTGTATTTTTCTAGGAAGTTGTCCATTTCTTCTAGGTTTTCCAGCTTGTTGGCATATAGGTTTTCATAGTAGTCTTTAATAATTCTTTGTATTTCTGTGGAGTCTGTCGTGATTTTTCCATTCTCATTTCTGATTATGTTGATTTGTGTTGACTCTCTTTTTCTCTTAATAAGTTGGGCTAGAGGCTTATCTATTTTGTTTATTTTCTCAAAGAACCAGCTCTTGGTTTCGTTGATTTTTGCTATTGTTTTATTCTTCTCAATTTTGTTTATTTCTTCTCTGATCTTTATTATGTCCCTCCTTCTGCTGACTTTAGGCCTCATTTGTTCTTCTTTTTCCAGTTTTAATAATTGTGATGTTAGACTATTCATTTGGGATTGTTCTTCCTTCTTCAAGTGTGCCTGGATTGCTATATACTTTCCTCTTAAGACTGCTTTCGCTGCATCCCACAGAAGTTGGGGCTTAGTGTTGTTGTTGTCATTTGTTTCTATATATTCCTTGATCTCTATTTTGATTTGTTCATTGATCCATTGATTATTTAGTAGCATGTTGTTAAGCCTCCATGTGTTTGTGAGCCTTTTTGTTTTCTTTGTAGAATTTATTTCTACTTTCATACCTTTGTGGTCTGAAAAATTGGTTGGTAGAATTTCAATATTGTGGAATTTACTGAGGCTCTTTTTGTGAGCTAGTATGTGGTCTATTCTGGAGAATGTTCCATGTGCACTTGAGAAGAATGTATATCCTGTTGCTTTTGGATGTAAAGTTCTATAGATGTCTATTAGGTCCATCTGTTCTAGTGTGTTGTTCAGTGCCTGTGTGTCTTTACTTATTTTCTTCCCGGTGGATCTATCCTTTGGGGTGAGTGGTGTGTTGAAGTCTCCTACAATGAATGCATTGCAGTCTATTTCCCTCTTTAGTTCTGTTAGTATTTGCTTCACATATGCTGGTGCTCCTGTATTGGGTGCATATATATTTAGAATGGTTATATCCTCTTGTTGGACTAAGCCCTTTATCATTATGTAGTGGCCTTCTTTATCTCTTGTTACTTTCTTTGTTTTGAAGTCTATTTTGTCTGATATTAGTACTGCAACCCCTGCTTTCTTCTCACTGTTGTTTGCCTGAAATATGTTTTTCCATCCCTTGACTTTTAGTCTATGCTTATCTTTGGGTTTAAGGTGAGTTTCTTGTAAGCAGCATATAGATGGGTCTTGCTTTTTTATCCATTCTATTACTCTATGTCTTTTGATTGGTGCATTAAGTCCATTTACATTTAGGGTGACTATTGAAAGATATGTACTTATTGCCATTGCAGGCTTTAGATTCGTGGTTACCAAAGGTTCAAGGTTAGCTTCTTTAGTATCTTACTGCCTAACTTAGCTCACTTATTGAGCTGTTATATACACTGTCTGGAGAGTCTTTTCTTCTCTCCCTTCTTATTCCTCCTCCTCCCTTCTTCATATGTTGTGTGTTTTGTTCTGTGCCCTTTTTAGGGGTGCTCCCATCTAGAGCAGTCCCTGTAGGATGCCCTGTAGAGGTGGTTTGTGGGAAGCAAATTCCCTCAGCTTTTGCTTGTCTGGGAATTGTTTGATCCCACCATCATATTTAAATGATAGTCGTGCTGGATACAGTATCCTTGGTTCAAGGCCCTTCTGTTTCATTGCATTAAGTATATCATGCCATTCTCTTCTGGCCTGTAGGGTTTCTGTTGAGAAGTCTGATGTTAGCCTGATTGGTTTTCCTTTATAGGTGATCTTTTTCTCTCTAGCTGCCTTTAAAACTCTTTCCTTGTCCTTGATCCTTGCCATTTTAATTATTATGTGTCTTGGTGTTGTCCTCCTTGGATCCTTTCTGTTGGGGGTTCTGTATAATTCCATGGTCTGTTCGATTATTTCCTCCCCCAGTTTGGGGAAGTTTTCAGCAATTATTTCTTCAAAGACACTTTCTATCCCTTTTCCTCTTTCTTCCTCTTCTGGTATCCCTATAATACGAATGTTTTTCCTTTTGTATTGGTCACATATTTCTCTTAGTGTTGTTTCATTCCTGGAGATCCTTTTATCTCTCTCTATGTCAGCTTCTATACGTTCTTGTTCTCTGGCTTCTATTCCTTCAATGGCCTCTTGCATCTTATCCATTCTGCTTATAAATCCTTCCAGGGATTGTTTCACTTCTGTGATCTCTTTCCTGACATCTGTGATCTCCTTCCGGACTTCATCCCACTGCTCTTGCATTTTTCTCTGCATCTCATCCCACTGCTCTTGCATTTTTCTCTGCATCTCATCCCATTGCTCTTGCATTTTTTTCTGCATCTCTGTCAGCATGTTCATGATTTTTATTTTGAATTCTTTTTCAGGAGGACTAGTTAGGTCTGTCTCCTTCTCAGGTGTTGTCTCTGTGATCTTTGTCTGCCTGTAGTTTTGCCTTTTCATGGTGATAGAGATAGTCTGCAGAGCTGGTACAAGTGACCGCTGGAAGAGCTTCCCTTCTTGTTGGTTTGTAGCCTTTTCCTGGGAGAATAGCGACCTCTAGTGGCTTGTGCTGGGCAGCTGTGCGCAGACAGGGCTTCTGCTTCCTGCCCAGTTGCTTTGGGGTTTATCTCCACTGTTGCTGTGGGCTTGGCCTGGCTGGGGCTGTTCCTCCAAAATGGTGGAGCCCCGTTAGAGGGGGAGCAGCCAGGAGACTATTTATCTCCGTAAGGGGCCTCTGTGCTCCCTGCTGCCCAGGGGGTTAGAGTGCCCAGAGATCCCCAGATTCCCTGCTTCTGGTCTAAGTGACCTGTCCTGCCCCTTTAAGATTTCCAAAAAGCACTCTCCAAACCAAAACAACAACAGCAACAATGAGAGAGGGAACAGAAAGGAAAAAAAAAAGAAAAAACACGCGATTTTTTTTTTTTTTTTCCTCAGGTGCCGGTCCCAGGCACCCGCGCACTGGTCCTGCTGCCCTGTCTCCCTAGCACCAGGGTCCCTGTCCTTTCAAGGCTTCCAAAAAGCACCCACCCACCGGTCCCGCAGGGAAGGAACGCTCAATATTCTTGGTCCTCAGGCACTGGTCCCACGCACCCGCTCACCAGTCCCGCCGCCCTGCCTCCCTAGCACCGGGGTCCCTGTCCCTTCAAGGCTTCCAAAAAGCACTTGGCAAAAAGAGAGAAAAAAAAAGGGGAAAAACGCGCGATTTCTTCCGTCCTCAGGTGCTGGTCTCAGGCACCCACCCACCGGTCCCACAGGGAAAAATGCGGGATATTCTTTGTCCTCAGGTGCCGGTCCCAGGCACCCGCTCACCCGTCCCGCCGCCCTGCCTCCCTAGCACCGGGGTCCCTGTCCCTTTTAGGCTTCCAAAAAGCACTCGCAGAAAAGAGAAAAAAAAAAGGGGAAAAACGCGCGATTTCCTCTGTCCTCAAGTGCCGGTCTCAGGCACCCGCCCACCGGTCCCGCAGGGAAAAACGGGGGATATTCTTTGTCCTCAGGCGCCAGTCCCAGCCACCCGCTCACCAGTCCCGCCACTGTGCCTCCCTAGCACTGGGGTCCCCGTCCCTTCAAGGCTTCCAAAAAGCGCTTGCCAAAAAGAGAAAAAAAAAAAAAAAAAGGGGAAAAACGCGCGACCTCCGTCCTCAGGCACCGGTCCCAGGCACCCGCCCCCAGGTCTCGCAGGGAGAAACGCGGGATATTCTTTGTCCTCCGGCGCCGTTCCCAGGCACCTCCTCACCGGTCCCGCCACCCTGCCTCCCCAGCAACGGGGGCCTGTCCCTCTAAGGCTTCCAAAAAGCGCTCGCCAAAAAAAAAAACTGCTCCGGTTTCTCTCCACCCGCCGGGAGCCGGGGGGAGGGGCGCTCGGGTCCCGCCGGGCTGGGGCTTGTATCTTACCCCCTTCACAAGGCGCTGGGTTCTTGCAGGTGTGGATGTGGTCTGGATGTTGTCCTGTGTCCTGTGGTCTCTATTTTAGGAAGATTTTTCTTTGTTATATTTTCATAGCTCTATGTGTTTTTGGGAGGAGATTTCCACTGCTCTACTCACGCCGCCATCTTGGCTCCCCCCCCTCAGTTATACTTTTTTAAGAAAAGCTTTGTTTATTAGTTGTCCTAGAGTTTGCAGTTTATATTTACAACTGATTCAAGTCCACTTTCAAGTAACACTAACACTTCACAATAGTGCAAGTACCTTTTAATACCAAAATAATCCTAATTTCACCCTCCTGTCCCTTGTATTATTGCTGTTATTCATTTCATTTACACATAAACATATGTATATAAGCCTAAGCACACATAATCAAATAAATTGTTGCTATTATTATTTTGAACAAACTATTACCTGTTAGATCAATTAATAACAAGAAAAATTAAAGTTTTTATTTTACTTTCACTTATTCCTTCTCTAATGCTCTTCCTTTCTTTATGGGTTTCTGACCTAGATTATTTTCCTTCTCTCTAAGGAACTTCTTTTAACATTTTTTACAAGGCAGGTCTACTAAGAAACTCTTTACTTCTCCTTCACTTAAAAAAAATTTTCCTAAGGTACAGAATTCTAGATTGGTGGCTTTTTCCTCTCAACACTTTAAATATTCCCCTCCACTCTTTTCTTGTTTGGATTATTTTGAGGAAAAGCCAGATGTAATTCTTATCTTTGCTCTTCTATACATAAGTATATAGTTAAGCTGTCTTTTCCCCCTAGTTTCTTTCAAGGTTTTCTCTTTACCTTTAATTTTTCTGTCGTTTGGAGATGATATGGCTCAGTGGAGGTTTTTGGCATTCATCCTGATTGGTATTCCTTGAGCTTCCTGAACCTGTTGTTTGGTGTTTGACATTAATTTGGGGGTAATTCTCAGTCATTATTGCTTGAAATATTTCTTCTTTTCCCCTCTCTCTTTCTTCTCCTCTAGTATTCCCATTATGCATATGTTACAGCATTTATAACTGTCTCACAGTTCTTAAATATTTTGTTCTGCTTTATATTTTTCCAGTCTTTTTTCCTCCTTGCTTTTCAGTTTTGGAGGTTTTTATTGAGATAGCCTCAAGCTCAAAGATTCTTTCCTCAGCTGTGTCCAGTCTACTAATAAGTCCATCAAAGGCATTCTTCATTTCTGTTACAGTGCTTTTGATCTCTAGCATTTCTTTTGGTTCTGAGAATTTCCATCTCTCTGTTTACATTGCCCATCTCTTCTTGCATGTTATCTACTTTATCCATTAGAGTCCTTAGCATATTGATCACAGTTGTTATATATTCCCAGTTTGACAAATCCAACACCTCTGCCATACCTGGGTTTGGTTCTGATGTCACAGTTCTTTCAGACTGTGGGGTTTTTTTTGCCTTTTATGTCTTGTAATTTTTTTCTTGGTAGCTGGATATGATGTACTAGTGAGAAGAATGGCTGTAAATAGGCCTTTAGTGATGAAGTGGTAAGGTATGGGGGAGCATTCTATGGACATATGATTAGGCCTCAGTCTTTTAGTGAACATATGTCTCTGCACTGTGAATTCACAAGTGCTTATCAGTTGTTTTTTTTACCCATTTAGGTGGGACATTTGATTAGTGTTGGCACAGTATACCCAGAACAGCTTAGGGCAGGAGTTGTATATTTCTCTTTCCCAGAGTCAGTTAGGTTCTAATGAAACCCCAGCAAGTTAGACTGTGGTTAGATAGTCTCTCCTCAGGACAGGCTTTCTTAAGAACAGAATACTCTGGCATATTTAATAATGGTTCATTTTCTCCTCCTCCTGCCAGAAGCATGAGGGGATTTTCCCTTTATATTCACTGCGAGAACCCGATGGAGCTCCAGGAGGTAAAACTCACAAAAGTATGTGTGGAGGGGTCACCCTATGACTGGATCTCTCTGGATTTTCTTATTCTTAAATTTCCACATGGAAACTTCAGCAATTTGTCAATTGTAGTTTCAGGTTTTCCTATCACGACACTGGTTCCTGCTGGTTCCTGCTCTGGTAAGTTATAATTTTCTGCATTTGCCTATCTCTGCAGTTGTCTATCTCTGTGGTTTTGGGGGTAAAAGTTTTCCCTCTGATCTCACTTCTGTAATGGAGCTAAAAAGAGTTGTTGATTTTTCAGTTTGTTCAGCATTTTGCTTGTTGTAAGGACAGAGTGGTGACTTGCAAACTTTTTACATGGGGAAATTTTCCTTCTATTTTTAGTTTGTTGAAAGTGTTTTTTGACATGAATGGATGCTGAATTTTATCAAATGCTTTTTTCTGCAACTATTGAGATCACTATATTGTTTTTAACTTTTAATCTGTTAATATGTTATCTTTCATTAACTGATTTTTGTTTTCCTGTTTGTAAGCCAACATTGCATTTTTGGGATACATACTACTTGATCTTGATGTTTTATCTGTTTTATGTATTTCTTGGTTGATTTGCTAATCTTTCTAAAGGATTTTCACAGCTTTCTTCATGAGAGCTATTGGTCTATAGCAGATGTCAGCAAACTTTTTATATAAAGAATCAGGTAATAAATATTTGAGACTTTGCAAATCATATAATCTATGCCACAACTACTTAATTCTGCCACTGTAGCATGAGAACAGTAATTGACAGTATGTAAATTAATGTGTATGGCTGTGTTTTAAACATTACATAAACATATTGTAGACTGACTTTGGCCTATAGGCCATGGCTTGTTGATCCCTTGTCTATACATTTTTTTAGGCTTTTTTCCTTTTATAATGTT
Organism: Manis javanica; assembly: GCF_040802235.1. NCBI lineage: Eukaryota > Metazoa > Chordata > Mammalia > Pholidota > Manidae > Manis > Manis javanica. Next base: position 35,976,963 of record NC_133165.1, on the reverse strand, counting down.
TTTCTCTGTTTTTGATATCAGAGTAAAACTGGCTTCATACAGTTAGTTGGGAAAATTTCCTTCTATGTTTTATAAAAGATTTTGTGGGATTGATATTACCTCATCCTTAACTGTTTGCTAGGATTTACCAGTGAAACCATCTGGGCCTGGAATTTTTTCCTTGTTGGAAAGTTTTAACTATAAAATATAATTTTTAGTAGATGTAGACTTACTCAGATTTTCTTTTTAATTTTTTATTGAGGTATAATTCATAGACTAAAAAAGTTTACCATTTTAAAGTATAAAATTCAGTAATGTTTAGGATATTCACAAAGTTGTGCAACCATAGCCATTATCTGATTTCATAACATTTTTGTTTCCCTCAAAGAACCCATTACCCATCAGCAGGCACTCTTCATTCTCCCCTCCTCCCAAGCTCTAGCAACCTCTTTCTGTCCCTATGGATTTGCTTATACTGGGTATTTCATATAAATGGACTTATATAACATATGACCACCTTTTGTGGCTGTCTTCTCTCACTTAGCATAATATTTTCCAAGTGCATCTGTGTTACAGCATGTGCAAGTATTTCATTCATTTTTACAGTTGAATATTATTCCATTGTATAGATACACATTATGGATTACATGGATTCATTCATCAGTTGATTCTACTTTTTAGATGCTATGAGTAATGTGGCTATGAACATTTGTGTTCAAGTTTTTGTGTGAACATACACTTTCCCTTCTATTGGGTATATACATATGAGTAGAACTGCTCCTTTGGTAACTCTATGTTCAGCTTTTTAAGATACTGCCAAACTGTTTTCCAAAGTGCCTGCACCATTTTATAGTTCCACCAGCAATGTATGAAGGTTCTTGTTAATCTACACTCAATACTTTTTATTGTCTTTCTTTTTTCTCATGGCCAGAACAGTGGTTTTGATACATCATAGCACAGTTTTGATTTTCACTTTCTTAGTGATTAATAAGGTTGGACTTCTTTTCTTGTGCTTATTGGCCTTGTATATGTACATCTTCTCTGGAGAAATGTTCATTAAAATCATTTTAACAGTTAATTGGTTTAACAGGTTTTTGGAGAAGTGTTTGGCATTTTCTATACATTTCATGTCATCTGCAAACAGAAACAATATTATTTGTTCCTCTCAGATTTGGATGCCTTTTATTCCTTTTTTTAATTATTTTTATTTTGGTATCATTAATCTATACTTACATGAGGAACATTATGTTTACTACACTCCCCCCATCACCAAGTTTCCCCCACATATCCCATTGCAGTCATTGTCCATCAGCATAGTAAGATGTTGTAGAATCACTACTTGTCTTCTCTGTGTTGCACAGCCCTCCCAGTGCCCCTAGCTACATTACACATGCTAATCAGAATGCCCTCTTTCTCCCCACCCCCTTATCCCTCCCTTCCCATCCATCCTCCCCAATCCCCTTCCCTTTGGTAACTGTTAGTCCATTCTTGGGTTCTGTGATTCTGCTGTTGTTTTATTCCTTCAGTTTTTTCTTTGTTCTTACACTCCACATATGAGTGAAATCATTTGATACTTGTCTTTCTCCACCTGGCTTATTTCACTGAGCATAATACCCTCTAGCTCCATCCATGTTATTGCGAATGGTAGGATTTGTTTTCTTCTTATGGCTGAAAAATATTTTATTCTGTATATGTACCACATCTTCTTTATCCATTCATCTACTGATGGACACTTAGGTTGCTTCCATTTCTTGGCTATTGTGAATAGTGCTGCAATAAACATAGGGGTGCATGTGTCTTTTTCAAATTGGGCTTCTGCATTCCTAGGCTAAATTCCTAGGAGTGGAATTCCTGGGTCAAATGGTAAGTCTGTTTTGAGCATTTTGATGTACCTCCATACTGCTTTCCACAATGGTTGAACTAATTTACATTCCCACCAGCAGTGTAGGAGGGTTCCCCTTTCTCCACATCCTCACCAATATTTGTTGTTGTCTTTTGGATGGTGGTGATCCTTACTGGTGTGAAGTGATATCTCATTGTGGTTTTAATTTGCATTTCTCTGATGACTAGCGATGTGGAGCATCTTTTCATATGTCTGTTGGCCACCTGAATTTCTTCTTTGGAGAACTGTCTGTTCAGCTCCTCTGACCATTTTTTAATTGGATTATTTGCTTTTTGTTTGTTAAAGTGTGTGAGCTCTTTATATATTTTGGTTTTATTCCTTTTTCTTTGCTAATTGCTCTGGCTAGGACTTCTCATGCTATGTTGAATAGAAGTGGTTAAGAGTGGACATCCTTGTCTTGTTCCTAATCTTAGGAGACAATGTTGGGAATGACATTGAGTATGATGTCAGCTGTGGGATTGTCATATGTGGCCTTTATTATGTTGAGGTATGTTTCTTCTTTGCTTAGTTTGTTGAAAGTTTTTATTGTGAAAGGATGTTGAATTTTGTCAATTGCTTTTTCTGCATCAATTGAGCTAATCTTATGATTTTTATCCCTAATTATGTTTATATGATGCATCACTTCTATTGATTTACACATGTTGAGGCATCCTTACATATCAGGGATAAATCCCACTTGATCATGATGTTTGATCCTTTAATGCACTGTGGAGAAGAATCTATATTCTGCTGCTGTTGGATGGAATGTTCTGTATATGTCTATAAGGTCCATTAATTGAAGTTTAGTGTTTCCTGTTTGATTTTCTGTCTAAATGATTTATCCATTAAGAAAGTTATATATTGAAGTCCCTTACTATTATTGTATTGCTATGTACTTTTCCCTTCAGATCTGTTAATATTTACATATATATAAATGATGTTGGTTGCATGTATAATTGTAATTATATCCTCTTGATGAAATGATGCCTTTATCATTATATAATGACCTTCTTTATCTCTTATTACAGTTTTTTTACATAAAGTCTATTTTGTCTAATATAAGCATGGCTGCCTCTGGTCTCATTGGTTTCCATTTGTATGGAATATCTTTTTCTATCCCTTCACTGTTAGTCAACATGTGTCCTTAAAACTGAGGTGAATCTCTTGTGGTCAGCATACAGTTGGTCTTTTAAAAAATCCATTTAGCCACTCTATCTTTTGAATGGAGAAAATTTATATTTAAAGTAATTATTGATAGATAAGGACTTACTATTGCACATTTTTTCTGTCTGTTTTATACTTCACTTGTTCCTTTCTTCCTCTTTTGCTCTTTCTTTGTGATTTGATGATTTTCTGTAGTGATATTCTTTGATTCCTTTCTCTTTATCTTTTATGTATCCATTATAAGTTTTTGCTTTGTGATTGCCATAGGGCTTACATAAAACATCTTATTGTTATAACCATCAATTTTAAGCTGTTAAAACTTAACTTCACTTTTACTCTCCCTCCCCCACATTTTATGTGTGTCTATAAACAAATTATTGTAACTACAGTTGTATAATTTTTTTGCATTATAACTTTTTTCACTAAAATTAAAAGTAGTTTACACACCACCATGAAGTTATTGAAGTATTCTGAAATTGACTACATATTTACCTTTATCAGTGAGTTTTATGCTTTAGTATCTTTTCATGTTACTAATTAGCATCCTTTTGTTTCAGCAGGTCTAGTAGTGATGAACATCCTCAGCTTTGTTTGTCTAGGAAAGTTTTTATCTTTCCTTCATTTCTGAAAGCCATCTTTGCCTGGTGAAGTGTTCCTGATAAGCAGTGTTTTTGTCTTAGCACTTTGAATGTATTACACCATTCTCTCCTAACTTGCAATGTTTCTGCTGAGAAATCCACCCATAGCCTTATGGGGCTTCCCTTATTTGTGATGAGTCTCTTTTCTCTAGCAGCTGTCAAAATTCTCTTTTTGATTTTTGACAGTGAGATTATAATGTGTCTCATTGAAGTCCTCTTTGGGTTGAACCTGTTTGGGGATTCCTGAACTGCATGTACCTGGATGCAAAATCTCTCTCCAGAATTGGGAAGTTTACAGGCTTATTTTTTTCAATAAGCTTTCTGTCCCCATTCTTTCTCTCTTTTTTTCATTCTGGGGCTCCTATAATGCTTATATTATTTCTTTTATTGGTGTCCCATACTCTTACAGGCTTTATTCATTCCTTTTCATTTTTTTCTTTTCTCTCCTCTGACCAGATAATTTCAAAGGACCTTTGTGTCCACAGATTCTTTCTTCTACCTGATCAAGTGTGATACTGGTGCCTTTATTGCATCTTTCAATTCATTCATTGTAATCTTCAGCTCCAGAATATCTGTTTGGCTCTATTTTATGATTTCTCTCTTTGTTGAACATCTTATTTTGCTCATGTATTTTTTTCCTGGTTTCACTGAATTGTCTATCATATTCTCTTGCAGCTCACTGAGCTTCCTTAAAACAATTATTTTTAATGCTTTGTCAGGTAATTCATGGATCTCTATGTTGGAGAGGTCAGTTACTTACGCGTTATTTTCTTTTGGTGGTGTCATGTTTCCCTGATTTGTTCTGTTCCTCGAAGTCTTGCACTGCTGTCTTCACACTTGAAGAAGAGTCACCTCTTCCAGTCTTTACTGACTAGATTTGGAAGAGAAATACCTTTACCAGTCAAGCTGTCTGCAAAGGCTCATATTCACCATTCATGGGAGCATGTTCAAGGAACCCCCTTGAACACAGGGGCTGGGGAGGGATGCAAAGAGTTAGAGTAGCCTTGGACCTGATGGGGGAATCTGCAGGTGTGGTATCCCGAGCAGTTTGTGAGGGAGTCCATGTAGCAGTTAGTAAGTTCTGTAGCCTTTTGATGACTTCTGAGCCCTGATTGCTGTGCTCCCAGTGTCTCCCAATTCTTTAGCTGGGCCAGTCACCTTAGTATTCTGGGTAGGAGGAGGAAGAAGAAAGCCTCTTGGGCAGTATCTTGATACTGACTCACTATGCTTCCATTTTTCTCCATGGGAGAAATTGTGGGCCAAGGAGGCTATCTCTTAGCGCTGAGCTCTGCCACTTGGGATAGGGGTGACATAGGTAAAGTGAAACTGTTTTTTATTACCCTCTTTAGTGTGACTATTCCAGAATTTTTTATCCTATCAGTGTGCTGGAACTTCTCCGCTGTACTCATTGACTCTCATAACGGTACCCTCATCTGTGGGTGGTTATCAAAATTGATGTTCTATGGGAGGATGGTAGAAAACTCCTATTCCACCATTTTGCTGATATCACTCCTCTGGCATTAATTCTTTATACATTTAGCAAAATTCACTAGTGAAGCCATCTGGCCCTGAACTTTTCTTCATGGGAAGTTTTTTTAAATTACTAATTCAAACTCTTTACTTGTTATAGATCTTATTAGCTTTTCAATTTCTTCTTGAATCAGTTTTAGTAGTTTCAGTCTTTCTACGAATTTGTCCATTTCGTGTAGGTCGTCTAATTTGTTTGTGTACAATTTTGTTCATACTATTCTCTTATAATCCCTTTTATTTTTGTAGTAGTGATGTCCCTTCTTTCATTCTCAATTTTAACAATGGGACTGTTCCTTTTTTCTTGTTCTGCCTAGCTAATGACTTGTGAATTTTGTTGATTTTTTCAAAGAACCAATTTTGGTTTAATTATTTTTCCATTTCACTTATTTCTCTTTATTATTTATTTCTTCCCTTCTGTTTGCTTTGGGTTTAGTTTTGCTGGTCTTTTTCTAGTTTCTTAAGGTGGGAGGTTAGGTTATTGACTTGAGATCTTGCTTGCTTCATTTAAATAGCCTTTTACAGCTATAAGATTCCTTCTAAGTTTCTGTTTCTTCTTGTGCCAATTTTGTTGGTTTATGACTTCAGTGAATGTGTCCAATCCACTTGAGATAGCAAATATGTTAACATGATATCGTTCATAATATTCCCTTATTATCTGTTTAGTGTATAAATAACCTTTAGTGATGTCTCTTCCCTCTTTAGTAATATTGATAATACAGTATTCTCTATTTTTGTTTAAGGATTTAGTCTGAGTTTTATTAATTGTGGTGATAGACCATAGAGTATCTCTATAATCTCCACCTCCTGGTGTTCATTCCTTTATGTGATCTCCCCTTGAGTGCAGATGTGACCTGTGACTTGTTTCTGAGTGATAGAATATGACAAAGGTGAAGGGCTGTACATTATTATTATGCATATGTGGTTATGTTATATGTGATAATAATCCATGTTACTAGGAGACCTCCACCCATGGTTTTGAGGAATTAAACTGCCATGTTTCAAGCTCTTGTTTTGAAAGGGGCATGTGACAAGGACATGTAACAGTCAGCTGGAAACTGAGGCTCCAAGTCTAGCAACCTGCAAAGGATTGAATTACATCCATAACCACATAAATTGGAAGTGGATTCTTCTACAATCCATCCTCAAATGAGACACCTTGATTTGTAAGATCCTAAAGCAGGGGGCTCAGTTAATCTGTGCCTGAGCTTCTGACCACAAAAACTATGAGAAAATTAATGTGTGTTGTTTAAAACCACTATGTTTGTGGTAATACTGTTTTACAGCAATAGATCTCAAATACTTTAATGATTTGGACCATTCAAAAAAACCACTTTAATGTCAGTGGTTTTCCCTGTTGTTTGTCTACTTCTGTTTCATTGATTTTGCCAATATTGTTATTATTCATATTTTTCTATCTCAGGTTTAGTTTGCTCTCTCATTTTCTAGCTTTTTAAGGTAGACCCTTTACTCAATGACTGTAGATATTTCATCCTGTGTGCAGCAATAAAAGCTACAAATTTCCTTCCAAGTACTGCTTAGAGCTGCAGCCCATAAATGTTGATACATTGTGTTTTCATTTCCATTTAGTTCAAAATATTTTCTAATTTCCCATGTGGATTTTTCTTTCACCCATGGGTTATTTAAAAGTATTTAGAAGTTAATTTCCTAATATCTGGGAATTTTTCCAGATTAGTTAGAGTTCACCTTGTTTCCCTTCTTAGGGATCACATTTCAGCACTGCCCCTTATCCATGTTGTACAACGAGTGTGTTATACATTTGGTCCGGTTTTCTACTTGTTACGGTGGTAGGATAGACCCAGTCCTGTGACTTCACGTAGTTAGATGCAGAGTGATATGTCTGGGTTTAACTCTACCATCTTGGTGTTTGCTTTCTATTTGTTTGTTCTGCTTTTTTTCTAACTTTTGTCTCTTTCCTCTCCTTCCTTTGGATTGAGGCTTTTTTGGTTTATTTTGGTTTTATCTTCTGAATGATTGCTTTTGTCCTATTGGCTACTTCTCTCTTTCTCTCTCTCTCCTGCTCTCACTCTTGTTCTCTCACTGTGTGTGGGGGGGTTATTGCTCTAGATTTTCTACTTTGAATCCTCAACTTATCAAATCTACCATTAAATTATATTTGACAGTTCATGAATAATGTAAGATGACAACCCTCTGTCCATGGTGCTATTGTGGCCATGCATTTTACTTCTATGTAGGTTATAAATCCCACAATATAATGTTATTTTTTTCTTTAAAAGTCTATTATCTTATAAGGAAATAAAAATGAAAGAAAATATCTATGTATATTCCATTTTGGGTGCTTTTCCTTGTCTTGTATATCACATTTACATGTGGTATCTTTTTACCTTCAGCCTGAAAAACTTTCTTTAGAAGTTCTTGTAGTGCAAGGTATGCTGGCAATGAATCATCTCACCTTTTGTCTGTCAAAAAATTATTTTATTTCATCTTCATTTTTGGAAAAAATTCTAGGTCAAGACAACACTCTAACAAAGTCATTTTATTGTCCTATGTTTTTCACTGTTCTGACAGTAAGTCAGCAGTCATTTTTATCTTTATAACCTCTATAATGTGTCATTTTCCCCTCTGGGTGCTTTTAAGATTTTGTCTTTATCATTGGTTGTCAGCAACTTGATTATGATGTGCTTTGCTATGTTTTTTTTTTTTTTTAGCATGTATTCTTCTTGGAGCTGTTTAAGTTTCTTGGATCTTTGGATTTATGGTTTTCATCAAATTTGAAATTTGAAAAAAGTTCAGCCCTTATTTCTTTACCCTCTGGTACTTCAACTGTACATGTGTTAGATGGATTAACATTGTTCTATAGGTCTCCAAGGCTCTGTTAAAAACTTTTTCAGCTTTTTCTCTCTCCCTGCTACTATCCCTCCCTCTGCCACTTAGTTTGGGTAGATTCTATTGCTCTTCAGGTCTATTGATCTTTTCTTAGAAGTGTCTAATCTGCTGTTAAGCTCATCCAAAGAATGTTTTTATTTCAAACATTATATTTTCAGCTCTAGAAGTTCCATTGGTTATTTTTTAGGAGAAATCTTCTATTTCTCTCCCCATTATGTTTATATTTTCTTTAAAATTTTAAACACATTTCTAATAGCTGTTTTAAAGTGTTGTCAGCTAATTTGATTATCATTTCTTGATCTGTTTCAGTGATTTTTTTTCTTGGTTATTGACATATTTTCCTTCTTCTTTGCATGTCTACCAAGGTTTTTTTTCTTACAGCTTCACTGAGATATAATTCACATAAGATTTAGTGCACACCTTAATAGCTTTTAGTATACCACAGAACTGTATAGCCAGCCATCAACAAAATCAATTTTATAATATTTTCATTATTCTAAAAGGAAAACCTGCTCCTGTTCGCCCTCATCCCCTAATTCCTCCACCATTACCCCCAGCCCTAGGCAACTATTAAGCTACTTTCTGTTTTCATAGATTTTTCATATAAATTTCATAGACATTTTATATAAATGGAGTTATGCTTTGATATGTGATCTTTTGTGACAGCATAATGTTTTCAAGATTCATTCATATTATAGCATATGTCAGTACTTTCTTTTTTTTGACAAATAATATTCCATCATGTAGATATAGTAAGTTTTTATTGGAAATTGGATATTGTGATGTTATACTATTCTCCTTCCATCTTCTTCCACCCATAGAAACTTTGTGAGGAAGCTGTGGCTTTCTTTACTTTATGGTTGAGGAGAGAAAGAAGTGCACATAGCGGGTAGAACTCCTGTGAAACTGGTATGAGAAGGGAGACACAGCCATGATTTAGGGAACGTTCTGAGGGGAAAGACAGGTACCTTCTCTGAAAAGTGAAGTAGTCTGAAGAGGAACACACAAGCATGCTCTGGAAAGAGGATATCTGGAGGAGGACACCAAGTCTTGCCATGAGAGACCCCAGTCTGAGGGGAGAGCTATGACCCTTACTGGAGAGCTGTGACCTAAGGGGAGATGTGGTTCCACTCTGAAGAGCCCCTATTCTTCAGGTTTCCCCATGATGGTCAGTGGGTATGAGCCTGGGTCCCAAGGTACCTTCAACTCTGGGGGTGCTGGGCTGTGGTATAAACCTGCACATGTCTTTAGGAAGCCAGCATCCAGGCCATTGCAGAAGGGATGCATGGCCAGGACTCTGAATCACTAAGCACAGGCTTTGTCTGTAACTTGTGCTCAGAGTTGTTGAATGACTGCATGAGAGCTAGCCAGTCAGTAGGTGTTTATTCACATCTGCTGGGGGTGTAGAGTTGGGTCACCTGCCTCCTGTCCTGCAACCCTCTTTCCTTGTATCTGGAACCTCTTGCTCTCTCACCTTGGGCTCAGCTTCATTCCAGGCTCTAGGATAGGCTAGTTCTGCCCTTGGGCACGGGGATTTAAGTTGTTGTAGATCATCCATCTGGGGGTTCGCCTCAAGTCAGCCTGGACTTGGGTCTGACTGCGTCCTGTTTGGCTATTGGCTTCATTCCCATCAGGCAGGCCTCACCTTATACCCTGTTTGTGGAACTTATATGACAGACCTGAGTTCCTGTCTCAGCTGCCCGTCCGGCCAGGCACCGCTCCCTGCCTCTGTATCTGGCCCTGAGCTGCCTGGTCTCCCCATCCACCCATGCTGGACCCTAAATGGCATGTGAGAACACTGCTGCTGTCTTGTGGGCTGTCCTCAAGGCTGGTACCTGCCTTTGGGTCCTCTTACTCCCCTTTTCAAGTCTGACCTTCCAGCATCAGTCATTTGACCACCCTCTTCCGGATTCCACCCAGGCCCCCCTGGCTCCCGGGGCTGCCCTCCTAACCAGTCCATAGGCCCGCATGCAGCCAAGTTCTTGTCCTCTTGGGCCTTGTGGGGGTTGTGGTACAGACCAAAGTAAAATGATCATAGCATGGGGTGGGCAAATGTTTCCCTAAGGCCACATTTCATTCTCAACCCCAATCAATGACTGTATTTGGTTGGAGTTTGGGAGGAATGAGGTGGGAGACGAGACCACAGTGAGGTGGTGGGCCTCTGTGCTTGGAGCCTCCAAATCTGGTGCAGCAGCCCCCCTTGGATTCCCACCTTCACTTTAGTGAGCAGCTCTAACTGATGCTAACAGCCCTGCCTCACACATGTGTGTCTGGCTCAGATGGGCTTCCCAGAAGCAGAGCCTGAGTCTAGGATTCAATGGCAGGATTTCCTGAGGGAGGGCAGGAGGAGTGGCCTCAGGGAAAGTCAGTGTTGGCCTGATGCACAAGGAAGGCTCCGGAGCATAAACTCTACCACACTGTTGACCACCTGAGGTACAGAGGCCTCTATTTCAGTTATCATTGACTGGAGGCTAATCAACTTCTAGGCTAATGGCTTATCAGTCGAGGACCGTGTTCTGGAGAAAGGCCATCTGTGAGCTGTGAGTAGCCGATGTTCATCGCTCAGTTGTGTGTGTGCACAGTCCAGCAAAGGGGATCTGAACAGAGGGCTGCAACAGCATCAATCACAGCACCTTTCTCTGTCTCAGAGTTTTCTGAGCCAGAGGTCTTCTTGGCCTGACAGCAAGTAGAGCCTGGGGTGGGGGTGGCTGTTAGCTCCTCTGCTAGCAACCTGTGACCAATGAGGGATGCGAGCATCAGAAAATGCCTGTCTCCTGGCACTCAGACCATGGGTGACATTCTGTGCAATCTCTGGAGGTTCCTGTGGAATTGAGCCCCTGCTGCCTACAGAGGCCTTGACAGCATCCTTTGGGCCATCATGCTCTTCCTGCTCCTCCCCCATCTCTTGGAATCATCTTCCAAATGTGCACCCTTGCTCTGCATCCAGGGAATCCAGATTAACACACCTGAGGCAGAAGTTTGGGCTGTACCCTGGGGGTCACAGAACCCATGGAAAGGTTTATGCTGGGTCAGGGAGACTTCATCAGGTTTTTACATTAGAACAGTCCCGTGATGGGAAGGAAGTGAGACATGCACAATGTCACAGTGGTCCATGGGACAGGAGGCTGGCTGGTGGGTGTGGGGGAGGAACAGGACGGAGTCACTGAGAGGGAGAGAGAAATGGGACTCAGGGCTGATTGGAGGGACAGGAAGAGTCTGTAGCCCAAAGTCCTGGCAGCCTGGGGGTCTGGGGTCTGGGCAGGAAGGGGCCTGAGCAAGATGGGGCCTCAGAGAGGAGCTGGTTGGGGAACAGCAGGCAGATCCTATTTGCCCAGGGCTCTCCCTCTCTAAAGCAGCAATGATTATATGAAATGTCCAGGACAGGCAAATCCGTAGAGACAGAAAGTAGATTAGTAGCTGCCTTGGGCCATGGGAATATGGGCAGCTTGGAAGGACTGGGAGCTTGGGAGTCGTATCAGCTAAAGGGTACAGATTTCTTTTTGGTGTGATCAAATATTCTAATATTGACTGTGGAGATGATGATACAATTCTGAACACACTGCAATTCATTGATTTTTACACTTTAAATGGTGAATTGTATGGTCTGTGAATTATATCACAATAAAGCTGTTATTAAAAAAAAAATGAGTGCAAAGTTGTGCAAGGCTTTGGGGTTGGCCGTGGGAGGGAACTCTGCTGACTAATGGGAGGTGGGATAGACTTCCAAGGTCCTGTTATTTACCTGTGGAGCGCTGGCCCTCGTCTTGCCCACAGACGGGTGAGTCAGGGGCTTGAACCCAGTCTCTGGACTCTCTGGCCCAGTGTTCTCCCCACCACCTCCAGCCACCTTACCTGCAGTTGCCCCCTCCCAGCCACTCCATCTGGCTGTACTGCCTCCCCTCGGTCGACAGCCTGCTGAAAGTTGGGCGACAAATTGGATGAATGACCTTCCTGTCTTCTGCCCCACCCTGTCCTGCCTGGTGAGTCTGACTGGCCCCCCAGGGGTCTTCATGCTGCCAAGGAGGCAGCCTGGGAGGACCTGGCCTGGGTGGAGGGATGAGATGTTTTGTCCTCAGAACAAGAAGGGTCGGGAAATTGAGTCTGACACCTGGCAAGGCCCACTGCCTGGGCAGCACGCTGGGGAGGCTGGCCTGCACCCCCACCAGGCTCTTATAGGCAGCCCCTTGCCAGGGTCCTGGCAGAGGCCAGAGTGGGTGCGCCGGGGGACTGTGCTGGCGGGCAGTGGAGGGGGGCTGGGAAGCTGCCTGTGGGTAATGGAAAACTTGAGCATTGCTCATGGCGGACCCGCAGCACTCGCGTGTTGATGATAACCATCAAGGAGGAATTTGGGAGCTTTTGCCAAAGATGCTGGGATTCCTGTGGCTGCCGCTGAATGCATGCTTAGACCCTCCTGGAGCCTTCCTGCTATATCGCCCCACCCTTGCTGCCAGCAAGACCCCCAAGTGCCCTGCCTCGTATGCCACCACCCACTCATCATTCCCACTCCTAGCAGCCCCCTCCAGGCCCAAAGCTGAGCCTAGTACCACCAATCAAGGTGTCCCTTCCACCTTTCCAGTGTCACTCTCAGCAGATTCTCTGCCGGGCCCTGTCTCCCTGCCTCAATGGCTTCAGGGGTCCAGGGCTGCTCCACATCCATGCAGTAGAGCCTTTGCTGTCCTGCCTGACTGTGGCCAGGGCCTCTTTTCTTTCCTGGAATAGGAGGGCCTGTCCCCAGGCCACCTCCTGACTATCCTGGCACGGGGCCTCTCACTGAGCTGGAAACCCCTGCGCTGTCAGCTGCCTGAGTCATGCCTGACACCTCACGCACACTAGCTAATGCCTGCAAGCTAACAGGGTCCTCTTGTTGCCCGTATTGTCTGGAGCCAGTGCTCATCGGCGACGCAAGCTGGTCCGAAGGGCGTCTGAGACTGAAATGAAGCTCATGGCTGGACAAGTGTCTGTGTTCAGTGGAGACGCCTGGGTCAAAAGCTATGCTCAGGAGTTCTCTGGCTGTTATCCTTCTGTGTCTGTCGCCTCCCGCTCCACTGGCCGCAGCAGCATCACCGCCGCCGCCAGTATCCCCATCACCTTCTCCATCCTCAATGCCATCTTCCCTTCATCCTCACCTCCCTCCTCTCCTCCATCCTGTCTTCATCTTACCTCCTCCTTCCTCCCCCCATCCTCACCTCTTTCTTCTCCTCCATCCTCTCTTTCACCCTCACCTTTAGCTCCATGCTCAACTCTGCTAATTTTACCATCTACTGCCACCCATCCAGCTTCCAGGCTGAGCCCCTGACATCACTAGACATTTCTTAACAACCGGGAATGTGTCTGATTGGAGAGGTGACCCTGGACGTGGGGCATGGCTGGAACTGTAGGTCCTGGCTACTGTGAGCTCATGCCTGCCTGTGAGTCAGGAGTGTGCCCTCTGTGGCCATGGTGGCTCCATGGTGGGGGTCTGGGCCGACTAGCTTGCCATCCATGCAGCCAGTTCCTGAGATCTATGGGTGGCCTGTGGTCAGGGGCACCTCGGTTCTGTGCACTGAGTCCAAGGACACTTGTCTTCCCATGTGACCTCAGGAAATCAGGAGATCCGGTGGGGGGAGAGCCCGCGTGGGAGTCGGTGCTCTCTCTGGCTGTGCCACGGATTTGATGTGGCTTCCAAAGTCACTGTCCGTTCTGGGCCTCCTTTTTCCACCTGCAGAATGACCAGAGCAATCCTCCCGTCTCCATGGAGCACGTGACAGGATGTAAAGTGTGCCCACAGCCTTGGCTCTGCGGAGGGAATGCTGCATCGCATGGCCCCTCTGCCCTCCTGGGTGCGTTTCTGGCCTCCCTGTCTTACCAGCTCTGAGACTGTGAGGAAGCCACCATGTTTCTGCTCAGCCTCTGTTTCCTCAGCTGTAAACAGGGGATAAACACCAGACTCTACATCTTAAGACTGCTGCGGGGATTAACTAAGATCATCCATGCACAGCACTTGGTTCAAATTCTTACCAGTGCCAGGCATGCAGGTGGGAGTGGGGGGTTATGCAGTTTGCAGAAGGGGTGGGGATGGGTTGACAGACAGAATTGCCCAAGGTCCCCCAGTCTGCAGTGACAGAGCAGGGACTGGGAGCCTCAGGGTTCCTTTTCTGAGTTCCTGTTGACTTAGAAGCAGGTGCCCAGACTGTGAAGGGCACATGGGAATGCCAGGGCCCCACTCCTGCCCTGGAGCCCATGGCCCGGGCCAGGGAGGGAAAAGATCGGCCCCCCGGCAGTGGAGCTGGGCTGAGAAGGTAGTGTGCATTTCCAAGGCTGGCTGTGGGACTCAGCAGAAAGTACTGGGGTTGCCCAGGGCCAAGGATCCCAGGAAAGACCAGGCTGGTGAGTGTTAGGGAACTAGGTGGGCTTGGACACCAGAGAGGAGAAAGGTGGGCATCCCAACTGGGGGGATCTGAGCAAGTGGTTTGGAGACTGGAGGGATGGCATGTATAGACGACCATGCCTAGCCAGTGGGTGTGAACGATCCTGGACACTGAAATACAAGTGTTGAAAGGGTCCTTGGAGGCCGCCAACTCAGCCACCTGGTTCAGAGGACAACCAAAGTCAGAGAAGGGCCAGGCAAGGGCAGAATCAGAGCTGTGAGCACGTTCCCCTCCTGCCACCCTGGGCTGCTGGTGTCATTCAGCAAAACTGTCCAAGGCCACAAAGACAAGGGAATCAAGGGGTGGCTGGAGTCCTGGACTTTCCTCTCTTCCTGTCCTACTGGTTCTGTTACCAGGGACCCTTCTCCAGAGGAGGCCTTCTGGAGGGAACAGTCAAGAGAATGACACAACAATGTTAGGATTTACGGCAACAGATCTATCAGGAGACCTCCCCGCTGTGCCACAGTCATGCCAGAAGGCTCTGCCTGCTTCATCTATGCTGCCCCTGAGTGAGCTCCCACTAGACACCAGGCCATGTGCCAAGTTAGCATCTTCACTGGGGAGAAGCAGGCCCAGAGAAGTTAAGCAAGCTGCCCCAAGCACTTAGCTGGAGCAAGATAGGGGCTGGATGCAAGGCTGTCTGATGCCCTTCCACAAGATGCATGTGAAAGCCTCAGTCTCCTTTCACCTGACCAGGGCCCGTGGGGCAAGTGATGAGCTGGACACTGATCTGGGGTGGAGCAGGAGCAGGGTGATCCACTGTGGCTAGAGCCAGCTACCTGTGGGCCAGGGCTGCCTGTCACTCAGTGCTGCCCACTGCACCATGGGTAACCAGAAAGTCCAAGCACCTGGGGCCGCCACCCTCCCTCCCAATGGCCCTGGCACAGCTCACCATGCCAGGAGCATGCACAAGCAAGCCCTAGCCCCATGGCGTGCCATGGCCAGCCACAGGGCCTGAGCAGGTGTGCTAGGTTCTGCCTGTGGCCATGCAGATGCTTTGAACAGGAGGCCTCTGTGCCTGCCTCTGGCTAAGACTGGGCTCAGACCTGCACCTGGACCTGGCTTCAGGCTGCCTGGGCAAAGGAGTGTCCCCTGCTGCCCACCACCCACCTAGAAGAAAACTAGCTGAAATGGGAGAAGAGCCCTAGCAGTAACAGCATTTTAGGAGGGAATTCCCAGGTAAAGGGAAGAGAGCTGAGGCCCATGCCCCCAACCTCCTCCCACTGGATGGCCCCCAGTCGCTCCCTGTCAGCCTGTCTCCTCCTGCTCCTCCTCGGTGTCTTTTCTCAGAGGGTGGACCTGCCAGCTGCTTGCTGCCTGCCTGAGTCCTGGCAGTCCCATAATGACAGCCCCATGGTTGTTCCAGCACAAACCTCTCCATCACTTACTGGAATCATTCTCCAGCCACTGTCAGACACCTCCACCCATCCTGAGGCCCACCCTGCCTGTCCAAAGTCATCAGCATCAGGGTGGGTTTGCAAAAGTGGTAAGTCAGGCTTGTCACCCTGAGCCTCACATCTTCCCTGGATCCTTTGACTGAAGTGAAAGTTCTGGCTCCTTAGCCGGTTGTCAAGGCCCCAGTGTCTTAAGGCATCCATGGAACCTGCGCCCTAGGCTCCATGTGCACCTTACCCACATCCCAGGTGAAACACTAGTAGCCCCTGGAAAGTCTTGGATGTTCAGCAGCGCCTCTTCAGCCCTGGCCTGGAAAATCCTCCCTCAAGATTTGGCCCAAACGCCCCCATCTCTATGAAGCGGGCCGCTGACTCCCTGCCTCTGGCCTGGCTGCCCATTTTGCCGCTGTGTGCCCATGGGACACATTGACTGTTACATTCAAGGGCCCCGGTG
This sequence comes from Manis javanica, assembly GCF_040802235.1. Taxonomy (NCBI): domain Eukaryota; kingdom Metazoa; phylum Chordata; class Mammalia; order Pholidota; family Manidae; genus Manis; species Manis javanica. The sequence continues at coordinate 35,960,650 of NC_133165.1, read as the reverse complement.
TGGGTCTCAGCCTGTCTTCACTACTAAAATAAAAGCCCCTAGAGGCAGGAATTGGCCCTGTTTCCTTCTCTCTGCAGCCCCAGTGCCCAGCATAGGGCCTGGCCCAGAAATGGGGCAGGGAGGATGCATTTACTCATCCATGCATTCAGTACTGTTCAGATGTTCTTTGAAAACTGGATGACATTCTCAAGCAGGACAGCCATGGGCAGTCATGCTCAAAGCCAGAGGATTTGAGGGTAGCCAGTGCCTCCCTAGGAGGCAAGGAAAGGCACAGGATATTGGTGTCTGATGGGGAAGACACAACTCCGGCCTCCAAGGCCTGTTTTGAGGCAGCCTGGTGCATGGGACAGCTTGGGTTTGAATTTAAGCTCTCCTACTTCCAAGCTGTGTTTTTTGGGCAAGCCACTTACCCTCTCTGAACCTACAATGACATTTCCCATAGGGTTTTATAAGCAGTGAGGTGGTGCTGGTAAAGCACATAGTGGGTGCTTGAGATATGGTTACTCTCCACCCCTTCCTTCTCCCGGGGACTTCTAGTCCAATGTGGGCCACTGGGATCAAGCCTCAGAGGGGCAGGAAGTTGGGACCCCTTTCCACCCGCCTTCCACCCAGCCCGTAAAAGTCACCCAGTGTGGTCCTGTGGGGATGGGAAGGCAGCAGAGTGGTCCTGGAGGTCTCTGCCCTGGAAGCAGGGACTGTCTGAGTCAGGGACACAGGGGTGCCCACTTGCCCTTCCTGCCCAAAAGCCCCACAGGCTCCTGCCCTCTGCACTCCTTGGAGCACAGCAGGGCCGGTCCTGGGTGTGCCTGGCATTGGCCACACAGCTGCCGGTGGGGCCAACCCTGTCATCGGGCCTGGCCCTGTGCCTGGCACACCTTTGGCATTGCCTGGGCAACTGGCTTCCTGCAGACGGATGCAAGGTTATGCCCTGTGCTGGCAGGCCCTCCCCAGAGCTCAAGGTGGGTTGGGGCCAGGCCCACGCCCCACTGGCCCTCCCAGGGAGGCCTAATGAACGGAGGCTTGTCAGAGAAGGGCCACACTTCCCCTCAGGTCAGAGCCCCCAGTGTAGGGCCTTGTGACCCCCTCAGACAGGGCTTTCGGGGCTAGGGCTGTCTTCCTCCTCAGACCTTTTGGGAGCATGGTTAGTCCCCTCAGACTAACTTACTTTTGGAACATTCTAGGAGCAGCTGGTGGGGGGGGGAAGCTGAATTTAAGGCCCTCTGGAGGCTCTAAGAGTGGGTGTCACGTGGGAGAGGAGGGAAAATAATGGATGGAGAGGGAGAGGCCAGGTGGGCCCTGTGTCACCTCAAGACTGGGCCTTCGTCCTGAAGATGAGGGGAGCAGGGGGGAGGAAGAAGTTCAGATGCATCTTCCCCACAGAGCCTCCTGGCTGTGGTGTTGGCCACGGGATATGGGAGCCTGTGCTGCAAAGTGATGGTGGGTGGGTGGGAGGGAAGAGTTGGGGTCATTCTCTGGGAGGAACTGATGGGCCTGGTGGAGGCTGGGGGCTGGGGAAGTCAGGCCCAGCTCCCTGATTCTGGCTTGGGCTGTTGAGGAGAGGACCACGGGCAGAAGCACTGGTGAGGGCCGTTTGGGGCCTGCACCTGCAAGGTGTCCGAGGTGCCCCAGGCTGGGGCAGGGAGACGTGTCCAGAATGCAGCTCCCAGAGAGGGTTTGCACCATAAGTAAGTCTGAGGAGGTGGGCAGGTGGAATGGCCATGTGTGAGGTCATCTGGGGAGAGGGGGCGATTTTGAGGCTGGGTCAGGGAACGCAAGGGGAGGCAAGGAAGAGAAGCCCTCGCTGCTCTGCTCTGTTTCCTCATCTAGAGAACAGAGGACACGGCCCGTGTCCATGGTTCCCGGTGCCCCAAGCGGCCGATGCTCTGAGGCTCTGCGGGTCCCTAACGTCCCTCCCACCCCGGCCTGAGGCCTCCAGCCCTTCCATTCAATATAGAGCCCCATACTTTGGAATTTTCCAGGTGGATGTTGGCCCCAAAGGCCCTCTCTGGCTCCACATACTCAAAACATCTTGTGTCTGGGCGCACTACGCCAGACCCCCAGCAGTCCCATGGCCCTGGGACCAAGCCCTCCTGCAGCACTGGGCTGTCCTCCCAGGAGACGGCCGCCACGGAAGGACAGAGGCCTTTGGTGACCCCTGAGCACCTCTCCCCACTCCCACCAGTTCCAGACACATTTGCGATTTATCTTTCTCTGTTGTTTATTGTGCGGAGGCCAGGCGTCCCAGCCAACTTGGAGCTGGACCGGCCAGCACGGCCGGAGACGGCTGTCCCAGCCAAGCCTGGAGCAGCCCCCCGCCTGCCGTCCCCTCAGCCGCCCTGAGCTCTGGCCCTGCCAGTCGCTGGTTATGGAGCCCCAGCGCCTGTCTCCCTTATTGTCTGCCCATGTTTACAGCCTTGCTCGCATTTGCCTCATGATTGTATTCCGGGTGACACCCCAGTCTGGAAGGGGCCCGCATGCCATCCTGCTGAGGCCTCTCTCATTGCCAAGGTCCTGAGGCCCCTAGGTTCCTCACCCATCATCTCACTGACCTTGCCTGGCCACCCGAATCAGTGCAGGGAGGGCTTATCACCCCTGGGGGGTGAGGAGCTGGCTGGTAAGCAGGGTGGGAACCTGCGCTCTTCTGCCGTGTACTGAGGGGCATGTGCCCCGTGTGTGTGCATGTGTGTGTGTGTGCGTGCATACGTGTAGGGATCTGGGCACACATACATGTCAGCCATGCTCCATCTCTGCTGAAGACAGCTAAGCCCAGGGGTGCCCACAGACCTCCAGGACAGGCTCCCAGGTGGCTCTCTCCGCAAGAGTGTGACCTGGGCTGAGTCACTCACCTCTCTGAGCCTCAGTCTCCTTTTGGGTAAAAGGGAGGCAGTGTTGATACTGATTGCACAGCATCTTCGGGCATTGAGAAGGGCCGTGCTGGGCTCTGGCTGCCTCTGCCCCTCCTCCCTCAGCTGTTGTTGTATGTCTTTGAGTCTCTTTCCAGAAAAACACACTTGTGCACATACAGGTGAAATTTGACAAGTCCTAAAAGTCCCTCCATGACTCCTCTGGTTAAAAATCTTCTCTATGGGGCTGGAGAGAAAAATCCTTGGGCGGCCTAGAGGTTTTCGTAGCCAATGGGATGGGAGTGGCGATCACCATGTGTCTCTAAAGGCGATCAAGGGATGCACTGAGGCCAAGCTCTTCTGTCACCAGGAAACAAAGTAATGGGGCAGTTCTCAGACACCATGCCAGAGTCAGCGGGTAGCGGGGTCACACGTTGACCCTGGATTGTTTGATGACAAAGGTTGGTGCCACCCATCTCCAGAAATGAGGGGGCTGGAGTACTCATAGCTGTGTGGGCCTGGGGTAAGCAACCCATCCTCCCAGGCCCCCAGCTGAGGTGGCGAGGGGTTTGTCTATCTCTGGGTCAGGGAGAGGTGGGTGGTGGGGTGACACCCCAGTGCAGAGCTGGCGGGTGTGCAGGATGGGATGGAAGGGGCTTTGTTGATCTTGCTCTCTCTTTATGGTGTGCTGACAGCTAGGCAGTGCCGAGTAACACTTCCCAGGCACATCCCTGTCCCTCAGGACCTGAGTTTTAGACCTGACAGTGGCAATCCAATGGCCACCACCTAGGGCTCCCAAGGCATCAATTCCCAGGGGCCACATGCCTAGGATTACTGCCCTTGGATGGGGCTGAATTCCCAGGGTCTCCCTTCCAGAGAGCTGTAGCCTCTGCTCCTATGGCCCCTGGGGCTTCCCCTGGCACCAGGCCCAGGAATCTGGACACTGGGGACCAGCTGGGGCCCTCTGGGATTAGCTAAGGACCTGATGGGTGGAGTGACTGTGACTGAAGCAGTGGTGGCTCAGGAGTGGCCTGGGGAGGGAGAAGGGTCACGCCTAGGACATGGCACCCCCAAGGGTACAGCTGTTGCCTGGGCCTTCTGACTCTGGCTAACTCATCTCCACTAAGCTGGGTGGGCAGGGGGCTCCCCTGGGACCCTCAGGGCCGAAGGTGCACAGTCCTGGATGATCTCTGCTCCTCCCACCTCCCAAGGTTGCCCTGCACCCTGAGGATCTCCCACCTGTTCCACACCGGCTGAGGGCATCTGAGGAGCTGCTGCAACATCTCCTCGGACTGTGCTGGAAGGTATGGGGAGGGTGGGAGGCTCCCCACTGGGTCTGGAAACCGGTTGTCCACAATGAGCGGATCCTCATGAGACAGGCTGGAGGGAGGGATGGTTCTGGACAGCCAAGTGTCTCATTCCATTCCTCCCTCCGGCAAAGTGTGGCACTCAGGAAAAGCTCCAGTGTGCACGTGTGTGTGTACATGCACCCTGAAGCCTCAAGGACTGTCCAGATTCTCCAGAAAGAATTCAACATGCCCCGTGACTCCAAGGCAGGCCATGCGGCTACATCTGGGAGTCCGCGGTCCCAGCCAAGGACGGGCTCACAGCCCACCCACCCCCATACGCACAGAGGCCAACATCCCTCTCCAATTGCTTGCCTTTCAGAGAACAGAGGACTGGGGAGAATTTCTTGGGAGAGCCTTTTAAAGTGCCGATAAATGCATTTATATCCCTCCAAAAGACGCGGTAACAAAGCACACTAAAGAAAGAGGCAGCATTTCGTGCATTTTAAGTCATGGTCATGGGAACTATGCAATTAATTTCCATTTATCATCTTTCCTGCGCACTAGAAACATCCACATCTCAGACCAGCCCCCGCCCTCATCCCCACAGCTACATTTAAGCCAGACGCTCATAAATCTGTCTTGCTTGTTCCACACGAGCTGCCTGGGAAAAGGCCCCATTTGCCGCGTCTGCTCCTCAGTCCAAACTTTCAACGCCTTTGAGATTTTATGGTTTCGAGTTATTCACTTGGCCTCCCAGGTCCCTGTGGTAGGCGGCTGTTTAAGAGCGTGGCGAGAGGCTTGGGGTGACCTCGGGCTCACCCCCTTGCCTGGCCAGAGCAAGGAGGACCGTGCAAGAGCCCTGCAGCTGCCCAGGGCCCAGGACCCCTCACCTGCTGCGCCACAGACCCTGACTGGGACTGCCTCTCTGTCCCTGATTGCAGCCCTGCATACACCCTGCCCCGAGGTCCTGGGCTCATTTTCCCTCAACTTCCCAGGCCTGCATTGCCAAAACCTCAGCTTCTGCTTCTCTCCCCTCTTTCCCTCTCCAGCCCCAGCTCCATCTTTCCCAAGGGTCCGCTGAAAGAACAGACTTGAAATCAGTGTGTCCTGGAAGCAAAATGTCCAGGTGGAGGGAAAGGTATGCAGGAGAAATGCCAGAGTGGCTCACTCCACGGCAGGCCTAGCACCCTCGGGGCCACCAAGGACACAGGGAGAGGCCAGGCAGGCGGTTTTCAGCTGAGGTGGAACAGGTCGTTAAATATTTTGAGATGTTCTGAACGAGGGGACACCTCTCCTTGCCCCAGGAAGCTCGATGAGCGGAAAACAGGTGACTAGATAATTATGACTCCAGTGGTCAGCGGTGGTCAGCATGACATGGGGGCTCAGAGGTACCCTCTGACCCTGTCTAAGGCTCCCAGGGGAGAGGGAAGCTGTGAGTTATTCCCTGAAGAACCCATAAAAACGAGTAGTTTATGGCAACAGAGGGGATGGGGTGGGGAGTGGTATTCCGGGCAGAAGGAACAGCATGCGCAAGACCCAGAAGCAAGAGACAGACATTTGATATGTTTAAGAAATGGCTTCTGGTGTTCATGGAACAGGAAGAGAAAGGCTGGAGAAGTGGATGGGGACCAGCTGTGAGCTGAAGCATTTACAAAGCTGGCCTAGGGAGGTCGGGTTACCTTACGGGAGACAGTTTAAGCAGGGAGTGACATGATAAGATTTGAATTTGAGCAAAACCATCCTTCAATGAGGAGAGTGGATTAGAGGAGTAAGACTGGAAGAAGTCACCCTAGCTCACACCATTTGCAAAATAATGCAAAATAGATCACAGACCTGTCTGTAAGAGCTAAAACTATGAAACTTCCAGGAAAAAAAAAATAGGGGAAAAATGTTCACTACCTTGGGTTTGGCAAATATTTCTGAAATACAATACATAAAGGCCAAACAATAAAAGAAAAAAAATCAATTAAGTTGGACCCATGAAAACACAAAACTTCAGCCCTTCTAAAACACTATTAAGAAAATGCTAAAGGCCAGGCACAGACTGGCCTTTGTAAAACATATATCCAATAAAGAACTTGTATCTAGAATATATGAAGCCATTTTACATCCCAACAGTAAGAAGACAAACAACCCAATTTAAAAATGGGCAAACACTAGAACTCTCATTCACAGCCAGTGCCAGGATAAAATGGAACAATGGAAAACAGCGTGGCTGTTCTGTACATCCACTGAGACAGGGACCATGGGCTTAGACAGAGTAGGGTGAGGGCCTCTGGAAAAAACAAAGCAAGATAATCCATTGTGAGATCTGCTTTCGCCTGCTGGGGGGGGCCCAGCTTATTTTTCTGACTTTACCCAGGTGCTGCTTTTCATCCTCCAGCCCTAAACAAACGATTTGTTGCAACTTGGGCAATGTAACAAATAAACCCAAAATACAGTAGTCAAAACAGGAAGGATTCCATCTTAAAACCCAATTAGTGAAAAAGTAAGTTTCTTAACAAACAATAACAGCCCACCTTGGGAGCAAAGCAGGCAGCCTTAAGTGATATGCTCCCAGACCAGGAAGCTGCTATCCTGGAAGGAAATCAGAGCAGTGAAGTTTTTGTAAATAACCAGGAAGACTAATAAGAAACTTAGTGTTTCTTCAAAAGTATTTGGGACCACTTAGCAGGTGTATATCATATCCCTAGCCCTTTGTCTCTCAATAGCCTATAAATCTCCTAGACAATGCACCACCCTGGCCTCTCTTGTCCCCTCCTGGCTTGAACCAGGAGTTCTGTCTTTTCACTTTCTCTCTAAATGAAAGCCTCTGCCTTACTCTCCTACCTTGACTGTTGGCAAGTTCATTCTTCCGCTCCGTGAACAAGAACCCTGGCATCACCACCACCTGACGGGGCCGTTCCATTGCTACGTATTTTCCAAGGGACATGAAAGCATCTAGCCACACACAAAAATTGATACACAAAGAGTTACAGTAGCTTTGTAAGAGCCCCAAACTGTAAACAACCCAAATGTCCATCCATGGGTGAATGAATAAGCAAATTGGAGGATAATCATGCAATGGACTATGACTCAGTGATAAAAATGAATGAGTTATTGATACATGCTACAATGTGGATAAATCTCAAAATAATCATTCCAAATGAAAGAAGCCAGACCAAAAAAAAAGAGTATATAAAACTCTAGAAAATGCAGACAAACCTAGTGAGTTGTCTGGGGATGCAGTGGGAGGCTGGAGGAAGGGACCACTGAAGGGCATGAGGAAACTGTTCATTGGAGGTAATGGTGTGTTCATCGCCTTAAGTGTGACGATGATTTCGTGGGTGTATACATACATCATCAGAACGTATAAAATTGTGCATTTTATTCTATTTATTCATTTATTTGTATTTTTTTAATTAAGGTATCATTGATAAACAACCTTATAAAGGTTTCACATGAGCAACATGTGGTTTCAACATTCACCCATATTATCAAGCCTCTCTACCCCACTGCAGTCACTGTCCATCAGCATGGTAAGATGCTTTAAAGTCATTACCTGTCTCCTCCGTGCTGTACTGCCTTCCCAGTGACCTACCTATATTGTAAGTGCTAATTATAATGCCCCTTAATCCCCTTCTCCCTCCCACCCTGCCCACCCTCCCCAGCTGCTTCCTTTTGGTAACCCTTCTTGGAGTCTGTGAGTCTGCTGCTGTTTTGTTCCTTCAGTTTTGCTTTGTTGTCCTACTCCACAAATGAGAGGAATCATTTGGTACTTGTCTTTCTTCCCCTGGCTTATAAAATTGTGCATTTTAGATAATTGCTGGTAATTGAAATTCAATAAAGCTGTAAAAAAGAATCAAATAAATTTGCAAGTTACAGTGGGCAACCAGGGAGGCATGGAATAACGTCCAGGACCAGGGCAGGGAGATTAAATATATGATTGTCTGTTTACTCCCATGCTCACTTACATTTCATTGAGTTGAAATTCCCCTAAAGGCAGAAATGAAGTCCACCTTGCTTGCCCCATGTTCCTAATGCCCAGCTTGTTGCAGGCACTGGGGCAGAGACAAGTGGATTGTCTCAAAAATTTAGAAAGGAGTTGGCCTGACTTGAAGATGTCTGAGGTGAGGGAGGTTGAGGAAACAAAAATAACCCCCATGTTTCCAGCTCAAGTAAATGCTACTGCCCTGCAGTGTATTTGGAAGGGAGAGGAAGGTGAGCTCATACTGGGGGATGCTGAGTTTCCGGTGCTGGGGGACAGTTTAGAGACAGACACACTGGAGTGAAGGACTTGGGAGTCTCCAATGTCTCCCCCAATGGTTCGCAATGTTAGCTACAAATTAGAATGAAAACTGGAAAGTTTCAAACAATTCTGATGCCTGGCCCCACCCCCTAGACCAATAGAATCCCTCGGGAGTCTGCATAGCACTGGAATCTTCCTAGAGATCTGAGGGAGCTCTGACATGCAGCCAGGGCCAATAACTGTCGCTGTGGATGGTAACTGAAGGTGTTGTGGGGAATGAAAGAGAAAGGGGACCTGGGACAGAGCCTCAAGGAACCCAAGCTTTAAAGACAGAAAAGGGAGAGTAGCAAGAGATGGGAGTAGCTACAGAAGGAGTAGCTGGAGAGATAGGAGGAAAATCCAAAGTATGGGTCACAGAAGAACAGGGAAAAGGCCTTCACAGGGCAGGAAGTTGAAACTTCTGTCAGTGTGGTGGCAACATGGAATAAAAGGAAAAATGAAAAGGATCCACTGATTTACTGACAAAATGTTCACTGGTGAACCTAGAGAGAATTGTAGAAGTAGGTAGGAAGTGAAGAATGGAATAAATAACTTGACTTTGAAGTGGAGGAGAGTGTGGCGTAGAGGGCTAGAGAGGTTTAGGCAGGGGCAGATTGGGCTTGCTTAATTGCTAACAGAAAGGAATCAAAACGGAACAAAATAGAATCTAGACATAGACCCTACCTATGTGGCCAGCAGATGTATGAAAAAGGCACAGTTACAATTCTATGATGAGTATCTCTTCAATTAATGCTGCTGGAGCACCTGGATATATGTATAAGGGAAAAAATGATCCCTACTGCACACCACACACAAAAATTAGTTCAAGATGGATCATAGACAAATATGAAAGCTAAAACTGTGAAGAAATTGTAGGAGAATATCTTTATGACTTTGGAGTGGGTAAAACTTATTAATAAAAGTGACATAAAAAGCAATGACAATGAAAGAAAAATTATATATTGGACTTCATAAAAATTTAAAACTTCTGCTTATCGAAAGTCACTTAATTTAAAAGCAAAATTAATCTATGGCAACATGGTGATATAAGTCAGATCAGGGGTTGCAGACTCATTGGGAAAAGTATGAGAGAACTTTCTGGAGTGATGGAAATATTCTGTGTCCTGATGGGAGTAGGGGTCACATTAGTTTGTGAATTTTTCTTTTCTTTTCCTTTCTTTCAGATGTTTACTTTTTTAAAATTGAAATGTATTTGACATTGTGTAAATTTAGGGCATACAACAGGCTGATTTGATACATTTATATATTGTAACATGATTGCTATTGTATTGATAGTTAGCACCTCTGTCACACCACGTAATTATCATTTCTTTTTTTGTGGTTGGAATAATTAAGATCTGGACTCTTAGTTTGATGATTATAATAAAATATTGTCTCTATTCACTATGTTGTGCATTAAATCCCCAGGACCTATTTGTCTAATAGTTGCAAGTTTATCATGCATGCATTTTTCAAAACAAAGATTAAGCTGCATACTTAAGATCTGTGCATTTAATTGCTTTCAATTTATGTCTCAATGAAAGAAGATAGAAAAGAAGGAAAGTAAAAAGGCAAGTCATAGACCTGGAGAAGATACACATATATCTGATAAAGAACTTACATACATATATAGAGAGAGAGCAAGAGAGAGAGAGAATTCCTATAAATCAAAATAATTTTCAAGACCCTATTTTTAAAATGGGCAGAATCTTGAGCCTCACAGAGATGTCCCAATGGTTAATAAGTATATGAGAACATTCTTAACATCATTATTCAGCAGGGGAATGTAAATTAAAACAACAGTGAGACACCCCTCACTTTTGACATCCTGGAAGCATGGCTAAAATGAAAACCGACCAGCAATTCCAAGTGTTCACAGGATGTAGAGAGTACTTTACAGTGTTGTACACTGGAGTAAGTGTAAAACGGTACCACTACTTTGGAAAACTATTTAGCAATTTCTAATAAAATTAAACACACATCTACCCTCTGAAGCAACAGTTTCACTCCTAGGTTTATATCCAAGAGAAATAAGTTCATAGGTCTTCCAGAGGACTTGCATAACAACATTCAATGCAGCTTGGTTCATAAAGCTGCAAACTTGAAACAACTCACACATCCACCAGCAGAAAATAGATAAATGAATTGAGATACATCCATACCATGGAATCCACACAGCTACTAAAAAAAAGAAAGGACTAACCACTGATTCATATAAAAATAAAATGTGGATAAATCTCAGAAACATGTTACTGTGCAAAATAAACCAGGTACACAGGAAGATATACTGCATGACTCTATTTTTAGGAAGCTCAAAAACAGAAAAAAGGAAAAGTGGTGATAGAAATGGAAGGGAATATGCTTTCTTTTCCCCTTCTTCTTTCTTGGTGACTGGAATTAAGATGCAATGGCTGGAGCTTGAACTACCATTTTGGGCCATGAGGTAGATGCTCTATGTTGATGGTGAAGATAGCAGAGAAGCAAGAAGGAAGGATCTTGGGATTCTGATGATTTTTGAAGCCCCACTCTTGACCCTTGACTGCCTTAAACTCTTCAAAGAGAAAAATAAATATCTTTTTTGTTTAATATTCTTATATTTTTGATTTTCTATCACTTGTGATCTAATCTTTTCCTAAGTGATACATCACTAGAGAGGTGAAATCTGCCGAAGAGAGGAAAGGCAGTGAGGACCAAAGATGATGGAAATAGAAAGGTCCACAGACCAAAGGTCATGATGCTGTGAGCCAGAACTAGGGGTTCAGGGTGCTAGGGTCAGAGAGTGGTAGATGCAGAGTGGGATCATCATAGGCAATAACATGGCCCAGGGATGGATGGGAGTTGTGAGCAGAAATAAATTAGACGTGAAGGTGACAAAGAAGCCAAAGGCTGTCCAGGCTGTCCCTGGGCAGAAAGAGGCACTGACACTGGGCCAGAGAAGGAGTATGCAAACTAGAGGCCATCATATCTGTCATCCACGTGCTGCCTTGCCAGCCCCTGCTGGAACATTTCAGGGGAGCCACTGCCTTCAGGCTAAACCTTGAGCCCCTGGGCTTGTCATTCAAGGCCTCCATAGCCCACTGTGTTTGCTCTCTAACCCATTAGACAATTTGTGAACATATGAGAGCTGTTGGGGGCACAGAGTGGGGGTGGACCTGAGCACACATTCACCAGGCAGGCTTTGGAGCAAGCCAGAGGAAAGGTATGGAAGGCCCACAGTGCCGGCTAGCAGGTGAGACAGATCAGGTCAGGCTTGGGCGTGGCACAGCGGGCAGTGCAGGTAGGGGGCTGCAGAGGATGGCCCACCCAGTGATTCACACAGCTGAGGTGAGGGGGCAGATCAGGAGAGTCGCTGGTAGACATACCTGAATTCCCAGGGGAGAAAGTGCCAGCCTGAGCAGGCCTGGGCCAAGGGAGTGGGAGCTCAGCATGGACCTTTGTCCTGGTGGGGAAACTGAGGCAGAAGCCTAGACCTGTGGACCAGGCTGCACAGCAGGTAAAGGGAAAGGGCAATACCTAGGCCCCTGGGAAAAGTCAGCTGGCTAGGGAGGTAGTGGGAGTCTTAGAGCTAAAGGACCCAGTTCCTAGCTACCTGGGTGGGGAAGGTGCTGGGGGCAAATTTCCCTTGCTAAGCAGGTTCTGGGCGGTAGATGCTATGCTGGGTTCTGTACCAGGGTACAGAGGAGGGTCTTGGCTGGACACTGGAGGCACATCTAGGAGATACACCCAAAGGGATTAACAGAAGTGACTTTAAGGGAAGGAGAGTTTACAGAAAGAGTTGCAGGGGGGAAGGGACCCAAGTAGGTGCTGAGGCCTCACATGGCAGATCGGGGAGCTGTGACCAGCCTGCCTCCAGGCCCAGAGGAGCACAGGAAGGGAAGGTGTTACAGGGTGCAGAGAGAGCTCTGCAGTAGGGTCCACGCAGTAGGGTCACCCCACTTCACCCCAGTAGCCGAGACCTTAGAGGGACAGCCTCTGGCAGTGCTATGACCAGGAATGACCAGCTGGGGATAAACAACCTAATTTCTCTCTCTTTGTGCACCCCTTCTGTGAGTACCTCATATGTAGGATGCAGCCAGCATCCTTTGAGGTGGTGATTTTTAGTCCATTTTATGGAGAAGAAAAATGAAGGTTCCCAGTGAGGGGACTGGCCACTAGTCACCACACAGTTGAAGTGGCCAAGGTGCAGGCCTGGGACCAAGCCTCCTAGGTGTTCTTTGGATAAAGGACACAGAAGGCAGCCTGGGTGGTGGAGGGACAATGGTTAAGGCTGGCTTCGAGGACATGGAGCTTGCCACCAAGCAAGGTGGGTCCCTCAGGATGGCAACATCAGCCCCTCCTGCCTCTGAGCTTGTGCCTAGACCCTCATCTGGCCCCCCTTTGTGGCCCCCCTTGTAGCCATGGCTGGAATGCGGCCTGTGCTAACAGATTGGGTGTCTCCGACGCACCTGTGGCTGCCGCTAAGTGGCTTCCTGGCAGCAAGTCAAGGGTCACCTCATTGCTGCTCTGCTCAAACTGCGTTGCTCTCTTCCAGGGGTGTCCCACATCTGCTGCGATCGAGTGTGTTTAGCTTCAGCTCCAAGATCCAGCCCCTCCCTAGTGACTTTTTTGAGGGAGGCAGCCCCTTGGGGCAGGTGGACCACTGGCCAGAGGTCGCCCTGGGCCCTAATTAGAGCAGGAGCTGGCAAGCCTCACCACCACGTTCACAGTGTGCCACGTGAGGAGCCACTGTGTTCTGGGCTCCTGTGTTCCATCCTCTCATTCTGGCCTGAGGTGTCCAGGGCCCAGGCTCTGGGCAAGCCCTTGCTCTCAGAATTTTTCTTACTCTACTTGCAGAGTGTATCATTGAGGCCCATTTGGGGCCTGGGGACTGGGTGAGCCTGTGTCTGAGTCAGCGTCCAAGACTCAATGCCCTAGTCACTGTGGCCACCAATGCAGAGAATGGTCACAGGAGTCAGACCAGTACAGTTCTAGGGCCAACACCACAACCTAAGCTGAGTGACCTTGGACAAGTCACTTCCCGTGCTGGGGCTCAGTCTTCTTTGATAACTGGTGAGGAGAACCGAGTGCATTCTAAGACTTCAGCAATCCCTGAGATGTTTGAATCCCGGTGTGCGTGTCATTGCAAGGCGGGTCTGCGCTGCTCTCCCCACTCTCCTTGGCTGGCGCTGTGCCGGACCTTCAGATATGGCCCAGCCAGGAGGGGTAGGCAAGTTTAGTAAAGGGTGACAAGTGCTACTAGAAGGTAGGGCAGAAGATGAATAAGTGAGGATGAGGTGGAGGTCAGGAAAGGCTTCTCGGAGTGACAGTGGAGCTGCTCCGGGAGGCCAAACAGGAATATCGTGGGTAGAAAGGAGGCTGATGAGCGAGCATTCCAGATGGAGGGACCAGCACATGGAAGAGGGAAGGGTACTGTGTGTTGGGGAAACAGATGTGGTTCTCAGTGGTCAGAGCAGAGGGTGCGTGGTGGGGTGGGGTGGCGGGGGAGAAACAGGAAGTCAGCTGTAAAAGTGGGGGACTGGGGACCAGGGGGTGAGGAGTTGAGTGAAGCTTAGCAGAATGGCATATCACCCTAGAAACCAGGAGGGGATGGCTAAACAGGGAAGGGATTGGAGCAGAGTCTCTCCAGATGTGGCCAGAGACCACCTGCTTCAAATCGCCTGAAGAGTTGCTAAAATGCAAATTCCAGGCTTGCAGGGCCACAGCCCCTGCCGAGCTGGCGGCAGAGGAGTCTGAAGGAAGCTGGACATAGCCCCAGCTCAGCTATAGTCAGGGCCTGGGGCAGTCATGGGGCCATTCGCAGAGGGCATCTGAAGCTCAGGGTGATCCAGGCAGGTGGCCCCTGGGGGGGTCCACACCATGCCCCACCCATGCCAGGCTCCTGGCTCAGGACACAGGTGGGCACTCTGGATGTTTCCCAGCTGTCAGAGGGCCCACTTATTTCCATCTCTCCTTTCCAAGCAAGCCTCTGGGATCCCAGGTTGGGGGCCAGTGGGTGGAGCCCTATCCAGCCAACACTTGCTCTTTGTCTGCATCTCAGCAGAAGAAGGTGCTGGGTTGGTGTCCAGGCTGGGGCAGTAGCGCCAGCCTCTCATCTGGCCCTGGAGACGCCCCCTACTGCTCCAGGGCTCCACTGAGAGGTCAGGATGGCTGCAGGGGCAAGGAGCTGGCACAGGGGTTGGGAAGGCCTCGGGAATAAACAGTTTTTCTACTGCTCACCAGCAGAGGCTCAGTGGTTGCCCGGAGATGTGGATGGGCTGTGTTGGGCCAAACCCCAGGCCCAGATGGACCAGGGTGGGAACCTCGTGCTGCTCCAGACAGCTAGGGGCTCAGTGAGCTCGTACCCGGGAGTGAGACGTTGCCCATCGCCAAGGCTCCAGATTTGAAACCATCCCAGCTCAGTGAGGGCTGGGGGGCTCAGGAGGCCAGGAGAAGGGTGGGGCTCAGGGACAGGACCCAGGGAAGGTCTGGGGGCTCTGAGAGGGGCTTGTGTCCTAAGCCCAGGCATCGGCCAAGGCCTGCCCTGAGTTGAGCTCCCTTGGTGCCTGGCACCAGTCAGAGCCCGGGGGTGCCTGGCCTCTCCCAAAGCCTTCCTTGTCAGGCAGCGGGCAGGGCAGGCCAGGGGCTGGGCGCGGCCACTCATATCTTCCCCGTTACTTCACTCATTTGCTCTCACTGATCCCTTGTTTATCTCTCTGGGAATGCAGCCGCCGTGGAAGCTGGGGCCAAGGGAAAGGCCAGAGCATGGGCCGCCTGCTTCTCTCACCTGTGTCTCTGGGGACAGCCTTGCAGGGAGGGGCTAGCTCTGAAAACCAAACAGGGACCCCAAAGACCAGGTTCTGGATGGACCCCCACTACTGATGGGCTGTGTGACCAAGCCAAGAACTGCCTGTCTCTGGGCCTTACTTTCTCCATCTGTGAGTGGAGGTTGTTCTAAATGACTTTAAAAGAGCTTATTGTTATGAGCAGTAAACCTACCGTGTCATAAAGATTGACCCCATGCCCACCCCTGCTCTCACCCGAGGCTGGAGTGCCTCTGTGAATTTCCATCTGGATTTCACTTTAGAGGGGAGGTGGGGTACAGGGGGTGTCCCCAGGGGGCAGGGTTAGCAGCATAGGAAGTCAGGGTCACCATGGGTCTGGGTGAGAGCCTAGCAGAGCCAGTGTCTGAAAATGTCCTTTAGAAACTGGTCAGAGGGATATGCCAGGCTGCTACTACACCTTCCCATTGAGTGGGGCCCATCAACGATCCCTGGGGCCTTGGGCTGGCTAATCCCCATCCCCAGGGAATTGCTGTCTCAGCTGGGGATGGGGACTGGGCCTTCAAGCAGGCCATTCCCAGCCCTTGCCTTAGACAATAATGTCCAATGACAACCCTGCCAACAAAGAGCTTCCAGGCCCCTGGTCAGATGTGGAAGGTGAGGCCCAGAGAAGCTGATAGAGTTGCTCAGGGTACACAGTTATGGGTGGCGGAGCTGGGATCCAGTCAGAGCTGTCTGACCCAGAAGCTTACCCACCACCTATCTGGACCATGGTTGCCTAGAAAACCCTCTTCCTGAGACCCTCCAGGAAGGTCCTTTCTGGGCTCAGCAAACCAAGAGGGTGTGAATTCCGGTTGGGTATGAGGGCCAGGGCCTCCATGCACTCTGGTCTTTCCCTCAACGACTTGGTTTTCCAGTCTGTGAAATGGGGTGCGTGCATTCAACTCTGGGCCTGTTTCTGCCCTCCATCCTGGAGCCCTGAGAAGGAATGAGGTCATATTTGTCTAGGGACTGGAACATCTTGGACGACGGAGAAAGCTCAGCAAAGACAAGGCCTTATTGTCCCTCCTTTTCTGGCCCCCTGCCAGCTCCCACCCCAGTCACCAGACAAGGCCAGCCCTGCCTGCAGGCCCTAGAGACCACCATGTGCCAACAGGGGGTGACTCAGTGCCCCTCCCTTCACATTGGTCAACAATGCCCAGAATCCCACCATCAAAGCTTCATCGGGATGCCACAGAGCAGAAGGCAAGGAGAGAAGCAAAGGCTCTGGGGGTCCCGGCTTGGGGATGTCCCACTCAGGGCATTACAGTGGGCTTGACTGGGGGCTGGGCAAAAATAGATAGTGAGATGAGCCACACATGCACTGGCTTTTCAGCAGCCTTTGTGAGAGGCTCTTATAAGAATTTGCTCCATGGATGTTCACAGCACCCTTGAGAGGGCCACTGATGTCACCACCCCTATGTCACAGAGATAGAACTTGCCCGGCCCACCACTCTAGTAGATGTGGATGGAAAAGGGAATTTGGAGTCTGTGTTGTTCTAAGGAATTCCACAGAGAGGATCCAGGGTGTGCAGGTGGTGGCTGGACTCGGGGACAGAGAAGGGGCAGGCCTGGAGTTCACAGTAATGGGGGTCCCAACAGAGATGTGGGCTCCCCCACATTGAGTCTAGGGTCCAGGCTACAGTCCTTGCCACAGAATGAAGAGGTTGGGGCAAATCAGTTCCTTCCCCGCTGGGGACTGGGCAGGTTCCTCAGCCTCTGGCACTGCGAAGCCAGGATAAAGGATGCTTGGACGATTTCAGTGCTTTGAAACACCTAATGGGGCCCCACATGGGCAGGGCCTCTTCTGGCCCCTCTCTCTGGCCTCCCTGCAGCTCTGAGGCCCATGGAGCTCTGTCAGCAATTAGCCAGGCAAAGACAAATAACAGCTCAAGTTAACACATCCAAAAGTAAACTCTTGGTTTCCTCCCCAACCTGCTCCTCCCTGTGTCTTCCCCGTCTCAGGAAATGGCACCATCGTCCGCCCAGTTGCTCAGGCCAGAAAACTGGGAGGCATCCTTGGATCCTCCTGTTCCTCACCACCCGCATCGGTCCATTGCCAAGACTTGTCAATTCTACCTCCAAAATAAATCCCAAATCCATTTCTCTCTGTTCCTGCTGCCACCACTGCGGCCAAGCCACCACCCACTCCCCCTGGCCATGGTGCCAGCCTCCTCTCTGCCCCCCTCTGGCTCCCTCCCCCAAAAGAGCCAGAGGAATCCACTTAAAACATAAATCAGATCCACATTCTCCCCTCCACCCCAACTTGAACTCACCTCCTTCCAGCAGCTTCCTGTTGCATTGGGAACAACACTGACACCCCCTCAATGGCCATGAGGTCCCTCGTGACCTGGTGCTATCTCACCTCTTTCACCTCTCCCTGCACTGTCTTCTCTTCACATCTGTGCCTTTGCCCATGCTGTTCCCTCTGCCTGGAAGCTCTTCCCTGCAGTTCTTCATCCAGCAGGTCCTTTCTGGTCCTTCAGGTCTTGGATTGTATCTCACTTTTTTTATCCCACTAGGTCTCCCTTGTTTATCTCCTTTAGAGGAACTTGCCTCAATTTATAATTATCTATTTATCCTCTATCTCTGGCAGAAAACTATAAGATCATGAGAGTTGAGCCATGTCAGCCTTGCTCTCTACCATGTTCCTGGTAGGCACTTAAATCTCTGCTGAATTAATTAACAGCTGCACACTGGCGGCAGCTTCAATTCTTTCTCACTGAATGCTGTCATCTCAAGCTCCTGATGAGGGAGGTAGTATCAGCGCTCCCACTTTTCAGATATGGAAACTGAGGCTCAGAAGTTAGGAATAACCACCCCATATCATTCAGGATATGGCAGAGCCAGGTTCAGAACCCAGGTCAGGCAAATCTGAGGTCTTACCCAACTGCTCAGCTGTCTCAGTGACATACTGTAATGGACACCATTGCTATGTGCCATCAAGCCTGAGAAGTCATTGACTGATGGATGCACCATTGTTTTATGGCCCATGAGGAAAGGTAAAAACGCTGACAAACTATGACATGCCACCCCAACTCAAAGACTTGAAAACAGGGCTGAGTGGGCATTTATGTAAGACAGTATTTGGGGAACAAACACCATTCAGTCCTTAGGACCCAAGGGACAAACTCATAGATGGATTTTTCAGCAGTGCTAAGGATTATTCTGCAGCCACCCGGGAGCACAGAGAAGCCCCACCCTTGGCCCTGGAGAGTTCAAGGTTGAATAAGGACAATCCAGTGTGATGACTGTTCTGGCTGCAGTGGAGAAGCAGACTGAGAGGGGGTGGGGAGAGTGCCAGGCACGGGGAAGAGCCCGTACAAAGGCCCAAACACACCTTCCCTCCTGGGAAATGGCGGGCTGCTCACTGTGGCTAGAGCAGGCCAGGGACATCTGGCCTGGATGGTGATGGTCCTTCCAGGGCTGATGAAGGAGTTCAGAGGCTTCTTAATGCAGGGCAGGGAACCCATGAAGTCAGTAGGCAGTGGAGTGACAAGGCCACCTTTGTAAGTTAGAAGGATGGAGTGAGGGGTGACAGGAAGGGTGAAGGCAGGGTGGAGGCCTGGGGACATCTGGGGAGATGCTGTCAAGGATCCCCAGTCATCCTCGGGCTGGACTGTGCAGACGGCCTGAGTCACATGCTCACTGTATGGGGCTCCCCTGGTGAGGCTAGGCCCACTGGGGAGGGGCAAGGGGTGCAGGCTGGGCAGGGGGCAGCCTTCCTGCCATGGCCTGGGAATACCTGGGCCAGCTGAGGCCCTGCCAGAGGCTGGTGAAAGGCCCACTTACCATGACAGATGGGGTCCTGTTGGGCTGGGCGATTAAGCAAGATGGAGTGCCAGGGCAGTGCTATAAATATCTTGGCCACTGACCCGCCCAAGAATGTAGATGTTGCTGTTGAACAAGCAGGAGAAAATGTTCAGTTCAGATGGGATGGGGTTTTTTTGTTTTAAAAACATGTTCTTCCCTCCATGAAGACCAAGTTGGGCAGCACTGAAACTGGGTGTCTAAGAGCTGGCTGTGCGTCCCATCAAGGGTTCAAGCAAAGGCTTGCGAAATCCATGTTTGGGGGCAACTCACTGGAAGAGTCAGCCTGTACCCCACTTGCAGCTTTGTCCCTTCTCAGAGGGGTGCCTGGGTGAGGGAATGCTCTAACTATCCAATTTGGGGACACACAGCTCAGTCAGAGGTTGGGGTACCACTGGAGCATAGAGGCATCTCCCCAACTCTGGGCTGCTCCCCAAAGCTTTCGGTCCTGTTTTGGGTACACTGGACTGGTGTCATGTGCTGGGGCTGATGGTCAAGTTGCTTTTCACGGTCAGACATGGGGAGGCCTGGCTTTCCGTCAGGTCATAGAAAAGGGAGTCTGGGAGGCCCTCAGAGGTACATCTGGACACCCACCTTAACACCCTCTGTATATCTCAGAGCAGCAATGAATGCCACCTAATCACCTCATATGGTCTGAACCACAAGGTTGCAGGAGGAAAGGCCGGGGAAGCAAGGGCCAGCTGAGCCCATTCAGTGTACCTGCAGCTGAGGTGTCCTGCAGCTCTGTATACCTCCTGCCCAGAGAGGCCACCTGTGCAGAGGACTTGGAGCAACCCAGAAGCCCTCAGTCAAGCCCTGGGAGAAATAGACCCACTCAGAAAAAGCACCAGGACACTGGACATAGGAGGGGTTGTGGGGAGGCCCAGGCTGGCAAATGGAATGGAGACACTTCAGCCCAGGGTGAGCTAGACCCGCAGGAAACCTCAGGACCACAGAAGGGGCAACGGCCAGGGTGCCTTATGGTGCTGGGGTCCTGCTCTGTGTGTTCAGGAGGAAGCGCTCTGAACTGGAAAGGACACACCCTCCCTAGGGAAGGGAAAGAAAAAAGGGGTGTATATGTGGGGAGCAGATGGGTGGGGGCATGAACATCAAGCAAGTTCTTGTCTCCTGGCCAAACGAAGCCCACTACTGGGGTCCAGGCTAAGGGGACGGGTCAAGGAGCACACAGGACTATTTGAGGGTGTTGTTGAAGAGTCACCTTTGTGACTAATTTGGCAAACCATTTATTGAAGGCCTGCAATGTGCCAGGCACTGTGCTTAGCTCTGGCTGGAGTCTCCAGGCATGGAGGTAGGGCAGGGGAGCCAACCCACTGGAACAAGGGACCAGCCAAGCTCCAGACAGAGCCTGGTACAGAATTCAAGTTCTAGGTGAAAGTTCTGGGACCAGCGGCAGGCCCAGGCAGACCCTGGGGTTTGGGGTTAGACTGGCTGTAAGGGCATGGAGAGCAGTGTGGGGCTTGGTAAGTGGGAGCAGACCTGAGAAGCCCAAGGCGGGGCTCAGCACTGCTTCCGTGGAGACCCTGAGGAGGTAGAGGTGGCTTGTGCCAACCTGGGCAGGTGAACTTGGAGAACAGAGCTGAACTTGCAGGTGAAGGAGAAGACAGGACCCTGTGTCTTTGCCTGGAACAGTGAGGTGGGCATGGACCTTGGGCATGGCACTCATCCTTCAGGGCCTGCAGACAGGGCTCAGAACAGGTGCAGATGCAACGTACTGCCTGGGCTGGAGAGGGGCCCCAGGTGAGGCGTGGCAGGGCATCAGGAGCTGGAGAAGAGCAGCAGGGTGAGCTGGGCCCTGGGTTCCCTCTGGGCCAGTCGGGGTTGGCCTCAGGCCTCATTGCCTGGGGTCTGGCAGGGCCCTTGGCTGCCACACTCTGGAGTGAGGTGACCACCCAGAGAGGCCCAGGCTGTGCAGACAGATGGGGCCCTGGCCTGTGCCCAGCCACCAGCTGCCTCTTCCCAATGGGTGTGCACATGCCTCAAAGCAACTCCCCATGAGAGTACTTTTGCAGGAGACCATTGGGGTGCATGAAGCCAAGAGAAGTATCTGTGCAAATCCAAGGGTATGTAAGTGCAAACCAGGGATCTAGCGCAGAACCAAGGGTGTGCATGTCCTCCGAGGGTGCGGCCTGTGAGCAGCCAAGGGCTGCCAGGAGATTCCAGGCACCTGCAACGCGGCAGCAGTGTGATGGTGTCCATTTCAGCCTTCAAAGATGATTTATAATGCTGGTCAGTGTGGCTTCATCCCCCATCCCAAGGTCCCTCTTAAGGGAATGCCCCCACACCACCCATCCCAAGACCAAAAAGATTCATCTCTTGCCCTGTGATTTCTTCTATTGCTCAGAAAATTATAAAGCCCTCAGGAAATTTAAGAAAAGCTAAGGGAGTTAAGGAAAGTTATAAATGCTTTTACAGAAGGTACGAAAGACTTCAATATTTCCTCCTAGCTACTGTAAGATTTTATTACTTATTTATATAAGTTTTAACTCTGTCATCTGCCTGGAGATAATTTTAGTGCTAAATATAGTCTTAGCTAATTTCCTCCCACCCTGAGTTAATGACCACTTAATTCATTTTATAATACTTGCTTTACCATATATTGCATTTTTATATATGATTGGTTCTTATATATATAATTGCTGCTTTGTATTCTATTCCAATGGTGCATGCTTCTGATCTCACTCTACTACCACACTGTTAAATTATTGTTCTTTTAGAACACACTTATTGAAGTCTTTATAGCACAGTAGTTAAGAATATGGCCTTAGAAGTCAAACTGACTAGGATTTATACAGGAACTTTGCCATCTAATAAATGTGTGACCTTGGGCAAGTCACCTCACAGTTCCTCATCTGTAAAATGGAGTATTTTACAGAGATAAAACATCAGCCTTATCACTGTGGATTGCTGTCCACTGCCACCTTTTACATTCAACATGGTACTAGAGGGCCGAGCCATTGAAATAAGGCAAGAAAAAGAAATAAAAGATATGATTATTGGAAAAACAAGCCATAAAACAAAGCCTCAGTGGGCACCCTAACCCTCATCCCTGACACAGACAGACTTGGACCCCAGGCATAGGTAGTACTGGACACCCAGGCCTTCCCTCCATTCTTGCCAGGCAGAGACTTCCCCCAAAAGTTACTACATAGCACAGAAGAAAATGCAAGTTTCCCAGGGAGGAGAAACAGGCCTGAGAGAGAAGACAGGAATGTCCTCTAGCTGAAATCCTTTCACATAGAAATATGAGGTGGGAATGGCTCTAGAGACGCCCCCAATGACAGCCTCACATAGGGCCATAGTGAGCATGTGGTGAGATGATGCCAGTGAGACATGCAGCACAGTGTCCGGCACACAGCAGATGCACAGTAAGTGCCACATTATTACCTATATGAAGAAGGTCTTTTTCCATTTATTCTCTCCTATTGTCTTGAATTTCTAAAAAATTGTCACCTTTGTGTTTTTTCCAGATAAAATATAGGATCCTTTGCTGGTCTTCTGAGAAAAGATGCTTCCTTCCAACCCCTGCCCCACCCTACCATTTCAATAGGTGCTACATCAACATATAAATGATCCTGTGGGGGAGGTGGGATTCATCCAGGTACAGGATGAAGATGGCAGCAGGGATGGGAAGGATGGCCTGTGCGACCCAGAGAAATGGAAGTTAATGTTATAGAGAGATGGAGGGTCCAGGACAGGATCTAGGTGGCAGTGCACGGTAGAGGTGAGTGGAGAGGTCAGCCAGTTCTAAAGAATGTGGGGCCAGTGGTAGAGCTGACTCCAGGGAGTAGAGTGCAGGGATTGTGAACAGACTGTGAAGGAGTAATGGCTCCAGGAGGGCTGGGCGGGCTCCCAGTGGGGGTGACACGAGCACAGGAAGTGAAGGCCACTGCCAAGGGAGGTATGACCTTCTGGGGGCTGAGCCCATGTCCTGTGGTCGGGTCCTGGCCCAGGATTCAGGTCTGCCGTGGCCACTGTGTGACCCTGGGCAAGCTGCTGAGACCCTCTCTGGGCCTCAGAGCCCCTTTGTCAAATGAGGGCCCTTTTGTGTACAGTGCTGCAAACCTCTCCCCTGGGCTGAAGGGGTCTCCCGGCCCGCCAAGCCACTCTTTCTTCCCCAGACACCCTAGGCCCGCTTTCCTTCCCTATTTCTCTGCTTGGTCCTCAATGTTCTCCTGGTCGCTGAACAGGGGAAGCACTCAGGTGTCTGGACTCCACCCCTTCCCTGCGCACACCTCTGTGTGCACTTCTGGGGTAGCGTCCCTCCTCCTCTTGGCCCCCCACCAGCTCTGCTTCTCATTAATGCATGAGTCCAGCCAACCTCACAGTCCCTCCTCTGCACTGGTCCTCTCCCAGACCCTGGAAACGCAAAGGGAGATAAGCCAGGAACCCACCCACCTGGAGCTCACAGGTGGGTGACCTGTGTATAACCAGACTCTCTTTTTATGCTAATTCATTCTAACAATGGTTTTCAGTGACTGCCATGTGCCTGGTGGTAGGCTCCCAGACACCACAACTGCAGCTGGGGGGCTTCCAGACTTGAGGTCAGAGAGCCAAGAGATCATGATTCTTGTGATTTGCGCTCATCTAGTTCCATCATCCCAAAGCGGGGCCCCAGACCAGCCCTGGAAATGAGGAAAAGCTTCCTGGGGGAGGTGATGTTTGAGCTAGTTGGTAGATGAGCAGATGTTAGCCAGTCACGGCTCCAGCTAGAGGGAGACAAGGCAGAGAGGGTTCCAGGGAGAGGCTTACCAAGTTCTGGCTGAGAGGGGAGCACAGGACTCTCAGGTGTGTCCTGGATGGCTGGAGCAGAGTTGGGACAAGAGAGCCCCAGGTGAGATGGTTGCAGTAGCAGGAGACAGACAATACAGGGCCTTGTGGGCTGAGGAAGGATTTCTTCCCTTATCCTTCAAGTGGTGAGAAGTTATTGGTGGGTTTTAGGCAAGCAACATGATTAGACCAGCATTCTTAAAAAATCAAGGTGGATTAGAGGCAGGAGTAGATGAGGGTAGTCGAGTTGGAAAGCCATACCAGTAGATTGGATGAAAAGTGATGGCAGCTTGGACCAGGGTTCGATGGTGGGAAGGAGGGGGGCAACTTGGGGGTGGGGTAAGAGGTGAGGGGTGATGAGACATAGGGAGGTGGTGAGGGTGGAGATGAGGGTGGAGGTGGGGGTAACAAGACAGCGCTGGGGTGGTGATGGGCATGGCAGTGGGGTAGCAACTGAGAAGTGGCCAAATAAGAGAGATGCTCACAAGGTGAGATTTCTGGGATATGGTGATGGGTTGACCTGGGATGGAAGGAAGAGGAATGCATGGAAAATGACTTGGTTTGAGCAACAGGGCCAGTGTGATTTGCTGAGCAGTGAGCACTTCAGAGGGAGCAGTCTGACAGAAGAGGGGGAGTCTGGGTAGACTTCTGTGACCAGGTGCTGAGGGGCACTGGCACCGAGACAGCACTGCCAGTCTGGGCCAAGGATGGCTGAGTGGGGTCTTAGGAAACTGGAAAGAGAGGGTCTGGGGAGTAGGGGGTCCACAGCATTGAACGCTGCTGATGCCCGTGGGGCTCAGCCAGATCACAAGGTCACCGTTGACCTCGGAGAGGCTAGTTGGGCTGTTTGGGCACCCTTGGGGGCAGGAGCCAGACAAGATTGGGCTGAGGAGGGAGACGGGAGGTAAGGAGTACAAACAACTGTACAGACAGCTTTTTGGAGAGTTTGGCTGTGACAGGGAGGTGAGACATAAGGGGCAGCCAGAGGTGGCAGTGGGTTCAAGGAGGGTTTTCTTTTTATTTTAAGTGCCAATGAGAAGGGACAGATAAAAAGGCTGTAAACCTAAAAGTGGTGGGCAGGCTGAGAGATCGGGCAGGTAGAAGGCAGGGGGCAGGTAGAGGTGGCTTCTCTTCTGTATGGAGGGGGGGTACAGAGTGGGCAGACGGCCAGAGGCTCAGCGGTGGGAGGACAGTCCCATAGAACCAGCTCAGGCTGAGGACAAGGGCTCAGAGCTTGGGAACAGTGAAGGATTTCTGTGTGACAGCTCAGTGACTGAGGAAAGCCCAGAACTGGCATGGGGCTGGGGTCAGAGGTCCCTGTGGGCTGGGGCCAGGTCTGAGTGTAGAGTTAGGGTCAAGGTTCAATCTGGGATCTGAGATGGCTCTGTCCAAAGTAGAGAGCTGATGGTTAAGACAAGGGCAGAGTTCCTCACCCCTAGGGTCCATCCCGAGCTCAGGGTGTAATTCTAGAGCCATTGAGGTCAAAGGAGGTCTCCCAAGTGATCAAACTCTCAGTTTCTGACCTGCTCCAGCTCCTGTCCAAGAACCATTCCACCCCAAGGGGCACTGCCGGCCCAGACCCACTCTTCCTTCCTTCAGGGCAGAAGGGCCCCCAGCCCAGCCCACCCTCCCCACAGCTGGGTGCAAGCCGAATCCTGCCCTGCCCAGTCCAGGGTGAGAATTCCGGCCACACGTCTCTGTGATGTGGTCACGTTGGAAAAATGTTAATCAAATATTCTCCTCTGTGTTTCCTTTCTTTCCCAGGCTGGATTCCTAGAAGACAGGAATTTATGGTGTGAGAGCTCCAGCCCCCACAGCCCTGAAGCCAAGGTCAACAGCACGAGGCGGGCAGCGCTGCCAAGCGAGGAGAAGAGCAGCAACTTTGGGAGCCGGCTGCACAGAAAACCAAAGTACACGCATTTTAAATATCCCTTCTCTCCCTCATGTTCCCAAACTGGGGCTCAAACAAGGTCCTCCAGACTGGCCCAGAAAGGTCCCTTGTCTGGGAACAGTGCCCCGCTTGGAAACAGGGCCTGTGAAGCTGCCAGGGGCTCCCTTGGGCCTGTGGAGCGTCTGAAAGTGGCCCCATTACTGAGACCCTAGCATGGCAGCCGCCATCTGGCCTGAGGGAGGGGGCTGTCGGGCAGGCTGCCCCATGCCTCCCTCCTTCTAGCCAACCAAGGGCAGCTGACATGGAGGGAGGTGAGCAGGGCTTTGTCACAAAGCCCCCAAGGTGGGAGCTGATTTGTCCACTCTCCTCTCTTCCTTTTGGGGTCCAGGGTCTTGACTGCCTGCAAAGGGTAGATGCCCTGTACCCTGGGACCGGGGCTCCCTGTCACAGGTCCGGGACAAACAGAGAACAGGCCTTGTTCCAGCCTCCTAGGGTAGCCGAGGAGAGGAAAGGTAGGGCTTGGAGACCAACCTGATTCAAACCCTGATAACTTGGTGCTGGGCAGACAGCCCCACCCCAGCCAGGACCACTTTCAGGTGTAACTAAACGTTTGCACATCACCCACGCACCTGATGCTCACTGCCCAATAGGGTGCTGGGCACCTGGAGAAGAACAAGGCAGCCTCCTGTCCCGGAGACATGCCTCCAAGTGGGGGTGGAGGGAAGGCTGACATGGCAGCAGTAGGTGACCATCTTGTGAGAGACTGTGGGTGCTCCCAGGAGAGACTGACCATCCTGGGATGGGGGAAGGACATTGGTCAGAGAAAGCATCCGAAGAAGGTGTCCCAAGGGGTAGCCAGAGTTCAACAGGCAGACATGTAGTGGGAGGGGGGCTTGCAGGGAACATTCCAGCTAAGTCCTCAGCATGTGCAAAGGCCCAGAATGTTTATACCTTGGTAAGACTTTTCATATAAATAAATTCTCAAATCCAAAAAATAAAAAGGCCTCTGGCAAACCACATGTCTGAGTTTCTTGCTCGGAAAATGAGGTCCTGCTCTGCCCTGGAGACCAGGGACCAGTGGAGAGTGTGACCTGACACAGCCCTCAGGGTCCTGCCAGTGCCACCCAGCGACCCCAACTGTGCCACACCTTGCACCCCCAAGGGGTCCACCTTTTTTGTGTCCATGTGCTCACCCCTGCCTGACACTGCCTGCTTCCTCCCCCCCACCTCTGTCCCCCCATCTCCTTCCCCACCCAACCTTCACCCGGTCCTACTGCTCTGTGGGAGGGGATGGAGGTGCTCCCCTGGGGCCCCATGTCTCCCTGGGGGCCTGAAATAGAGGGAATCGGAATATCCATTTTTCTGTTTTCTATTTTCATTCTCTTTCTGGCTCCCAAGCCCAGAGGTTACATATATGTGGTTCCTTTCAGTGCCCCCTCCTCCCCACCCACTAACATGGGCAACTTTCTTTTCCTTGTATTCGTGTGTGTTCTTGCAAAACATGGACAACAAGTGGCTGCCCCATGGGCACAGGGCTATCCTCATGGGGATCGCATGTCTTGGAGTGAGATAGAGGTGATGGCTGCCCAGCCCTGAGAATGCACTAAAAGCCGCTGGACTGGTTGTAACATTGCAAAATAGTTGATGTTCTGTTATGTGAAGCTTATGTCAATTTTTTAAAATGTGTATCACTGGGGGGATTTTTATTGACACAGTGGAACTGGGCTATGGGCTGCGTTGCTTTCTTCCTTTTTTCACTCACCTGAACAACATCATCTTTTCTCCCCTGGCTTGCTGCTTCAAGCTGTGGTGTGGTGCCCAGAGTGGGCGCGGCCACATTTTGTAATTACACCCCAGTGACAGGCACCCAGGGGACCCCTCTTCCTGCCACCATAAATAATGCTGCATGACGTCCCCTGTGGGCCTGGGTGGGAGTGCCTTGAGGAGATAGCGGGGAGAGCGGGGTCTTAAGGTATGCACGCACTTGATCTAGTGAAGCCCTGTGAGAAGGTTCTCCAGGGGGCCGCGCCTGCCCACATCCCTCCCAAAAACCACCTCTCGAATGCCCGGCTCTCTGAGGGGCATTCACAACATCTCATTATTGTTTCACTTTGCACTTCTCCCATTATAAGGGAGTGCAAGTCTCTTCCTGTGCTCTCTACTTGTTTCTGTTACCTCTTTGCACATCACGCCTCCTGCCCCTGAGCCCGTCGCCCCGTGGGGTTGCCATCTTTTGTTCTTTGCTTTGCAAGCGTTCCTGGTATATTCCAGATGGCAGTTCCTTGTTGCCCAAAGATCACACTATCACTTAGTCTGCAGAGTCCTTCAGTGACCGAAATCTCTAATTCCAGCTGGGTATTTTTGAGGAACTCGATAAACTTACTCTCAAACATACAGAAAAATAAAGATTCGTGAGCAGGGAGATGACTGTGAAGAAGAGAACAAGAAAGGGGGCCTTGCCTGCCCATCTCAGTACATACGACAGAGCCCCTGGGAGGAAAGCAATGTGGTGGGGGTGACACAGCAGAGCAGCAAGCTCAGAGAGAGGTTACACCCCACGCCTCAGGTCCACGAGGGAAGGGTGGGCCGGTTAGGGAGAAGGGCTCACCTTAGGGAGAAAGATCACCACTGGATCCCCTCCTGATCTGTCGTAAAAAGGTGACTCCAGATGACTTAGAGAATGAGCTAACCATGAAAAGGGAGACTGAACTTGCTAGAATAAACTGTTGGAGAATACCTGTAACATAGGCGTGGGGAAGGACTTCTTAAAACAAAACCCCAAATGCACACACCATGAGGCAGGAACAGCAGGCCTTCAGCCTTATCCAGAGGAAGTGGCATTTCCTTCGGGAAGCAGCGGCGGCCCTGCCCACCTGGTGAGTCATGGGCGCCCCACAGGTTGGCAGCGCGGCCCGCCCTTCCCGTCAGTACCCTGGAGGGAGCAGCGTGCAATGCCCACCTTATCTCACCCTCAGCCCTGCAGACATGAAGTCAGGGTGGGGGATGTGATGAGGGTGGCCGGCAGGAGACAGGGGAGGGGTCAGGGAGAGGTCAGGGGTCACTGGCAAAGCTGCCTTTGCCATTTCAAGGTGTGTGTGTGTATGGTGGGGGAGGCAGAGCAGGTTCGGGAAGGGCCCTGGCCAGCCTCAGGGGCGTGAAAGACTCATGTCACCAGGGGGTGACGGGGCTGTGGGCAACAGGGACACACATAGCTGCCTAGTGGAGCCGAGGGCCCTGGATTAGGATCTCCAATCTGGGGCTCTATGCACAGCCCCCCACACCACCTGGGCCCTCCCCAGATCCTCTCCAGTCTCTCCAAGGCTCTTTGGAGCCAGCCCTTCCTGCCAAGATGTGGCCAGACAGGGAAAATGGGGAAGCCAGGGAAGCCAGGGAGGGAAGCAGCGAGGGCGTGTCTGCCCCTCCCAGGGCATCCGCCCCACTGGCCATCTCCCTGGGGCACTTCAGGTGTCTGTGTCTCACCTCTTTGGTCATCCAACAAATGGTCACCAATGCCAGCACCAGCCCTGTCCCCACAAGACATTCTGAGTGCAGAGTGGGACAGGTCCCTTTCAATAGCGGGATCAGTGTGAGTCTGGCAGGCCTGTGGGGGGGTTCACACACGTGTGTGTGTGTGTGTGTGTGTGTGTGTGTGTGTGTGTGCGCGCGAATGTCCAACTGTCTGTCCCCCTGGCTTTGTTCCTGAGTCTATGCCAGCTGTGCCAAGTGCTCTTTCACCAGAAGGTCCCTGATAACTGGGACAAGATGGTGTGTCCTCCCGCCTGGGTCCAGGCGTCGTGGCCAGGGCAGGCAGCAGTCTGTGAGCTGGGCAGCAGTTGATCAACAGTTATTTATTTAGGGGTATGCAGGCCCGCCCTGAGGGGCTTGTGACCCGGCCCATCTCCATTTGCCTCCTTGTGGGGACTGGGAAGGGGACAAGCCCGAGCCAGTGCTGCTGTTTGTCTCTGCGGCTGGAGCATCTCCTGGGAGCCCCTCTCCTTCTGGGTCTCCGATCAGGGTGAGAGGAGGAACTACTCCATAGTCCATGCCTCCCTCTGCCCACCCACCAGCAGAGAATCCGATTGAGCATACGGAAAAGGCTAGAGCCAGATTCTCCCAAATATACATGGATGATGATGGTGTAGGATAGACAGAGATCTGCATACACACACACATATGTATGTACAGATATGTATCTATTAAAATACTGCCACTAATTTTTGAACTTTTTAGTCCCACTATTGTATTATTTATAGAGAGAAGTGTGCCAACCGTATGTGAATTTTCACAAACTGAACATATTTGTGTTGACAGCACCCAGAACAACATAAAGAATCTGTCGAAAATCTCCCCTTACACCCCCTCCAGTCGCTGCTCTACCACCTGGGATAGCCGCCTCTGACTTCACTCACCACAGGCTGGTTTCGCCCGTGTCTGAACTAGATGTAAATAGAATCCTAGAGCACATTCTCTTTATGTCCAAGGGTCACGGAAGCTGATGCATGTTGCTCACAGTATATTTTTTGTGTGTGTGTTTGATTCAGGCAATGGCCTGCGCCTCCCTTCATCTTACCCTACCCCGCCCGATTTCTCAGGAGCCCACCACTGAGAAGAAAATCCTAGAGGGAGCCTTCCTGAGAGGACAAACAGCCCAGGCCCGCTGAAGCTGCTGTCCTCCCAGAGACAGGGGTGGCCCTGGGGGCTTCTGCTGAGCTCTGAGGCTGGTGACCCTGACTCTGGGCAGCAGAGAATGAGAATGGTAGACCAGAGGGTTGGGCCCAAGCCTTGAGTCTGTACATGGGCCAGACATGTCCTTCCTTCCTTCTCCTTTGATGCCCAGACCAAGGGGTACCACCTCTGTGAAGCTACTTCAACCCTCCTGGGCCCCAAGGCCGGCACCCCTGGGCTAGTGTTCTGCACAGAGAAGGCAATGCCCCGAGGGTCATTCTTGGGTGCAGATCTGACCGTGTTGCTTGCACCTCTGCTTTGAGCCTCCCGTGGTTCCCTTACTTCCATGGAAAAGTTCAAGCTCTCAGGCCAGCATTTCATGCCTGGCAGGACTCAGCCACACTGGCCTCCCTGCTTGTTTCTTTCTGCTCTCCACTCTCAGTTTCTCTCCACCCTGATATTCCTTGCCTTCGTACTTTTTCTGAATTGTGGTTACCCTACTGCATTGCCCCTTTAAATTAGCGAACTTCTCCTTGTCCTCAAAAACTTGGCTGAAAGGTCCTTTCCTCCAGGAAGCCTTCTCTAACTGCTGAGGAAGGCTCAAGGCCTTCTTTGGGCTCCCACAGCCCCGTGTTCACCTCATAGCACCCTGTTCCTCCCTCACAGTTGCACCCTTGCTGGACTTGGGGCCCCTGGAAAGAGGCTGGCACTGAGGAGGGCACTGTGTGGGCATGTGGTTGTGGGCACCTGAGGGCATCCTTGCAGTCCACAGGCCATGTGGGTTTGGGGCTGGGAAGGAGGCCTGGCTGGGGTTGAGCATACCCCCCTCCAGCCCTGAGGCCAATGGCATGAGGGCTGTGGCCCAGCAAGTCTGGCACAACAGACAGATGTGAGACCATCTCTGTATCAGTCTCTGTGGCCTGGACTGGCAAGAGCCCTGGGTGCGTCTGGCCATGGGACGATACCAGGGAGTGCTGGCCAGGTGGCCCAAATAGGACTGTCTCCACAAGGTCACCAGCCTTTCCTCATGCCAGGCAGCCGCAAAGGGGAGTATGACCCTTTGGTCAGAAGTTAGTCTTGGACAGCACGTCTGATTTGGGCCTCCTCTGACTCCCCCAAAGCCCCCAGGATCCTCATATGCCCCAGCCTCTTCTCCACATGGCAGCCAGAGCCCACCTGCTCACACACTGAACTGACTGTAATGCTCCCTGCCTCAAACTCTCCGTGGCTCCCAGTGCTACAGGGCAAAGTCTTGTTTCTGATGCCCATGGTCTGCTCAACACCCATCCCTCACCCCAGCACTTCACCACATAGAGTAAACCATGGGCAGGCCCCCAAACCATTCCCCCCGAGCCTTGGCTGACCACTGCCTCCACCTGGATCACCCTTTCCATGTGCTTACGCAGCCACAATTTCTCTATAAATGCGTCCTGTTCTCCCCAGAGGACTGATTGCTCTGCCTCAGACCCCTGCAGCGCCCCCTCTGTCCCAGGCCACGAGACCTGCTGGGACACTCCTCTGTACTTGCCTAGCATACCCTAGCCTGAGGACTCGAGCAGAAGCTCCTCATCATTCATCTCTATGCCTGGGGCCCAGAGCAGAGCAAGTATGTGTTGAATGAATAAGTGAAGGCACCTGTTTTATAGACAAGGGATGTAAGGCCTGGCTGGAAGAGCAGTGACAGTGGCTCTGATCCATTGTGGAGTACAGACATAGGCCGTTGAGTTTCTAAGAGGAGGTGGCCTGGTTTATGACCTCCTGAGAACAGTGACTAGTTCTGCCTACTCCCTGCCCCACCCCAGGTCAAGCCCCCTAGGAAGCAAGCTGGCTTGATCACCCCTCAGGCACTGGGAAGAGAGGTGGCCACTGAAACTGACTTTGGAGACCTTTGGGGACACCTCCCGAGAACCAGGTCACCCAGGATATCTGCTGTAGAGCCGGGAAGCTTCTGAACAGGCCAAGGCTTGCCTCTGGACCCCACTTGGTCTCCCCAGCTGGGTGGAACTCAGGGTGGGATGGTCAACATGGGGAGGGTGTGGCAGGAGCAGGGTGGTGTTGGGGAAAGGCAGGCCTGATTTATGAGGTAAGAGTGATGGGACCACTTGGCAAGGTGGGCACGTACCACAGACCCTTAGAGATAAGAGCCCAAAAGTATGTGAATTATGTAAAGGGGGATGGGGGTGCACCCCAGCTCCCCTGTACCAGCCAGAGACACTGAGATGGGGCAGAATGAGGCAGCCATCTTGGACAGAAGGAAGCATAGGGCCTCTTAGGGCCTGGCACGGCTCCCCCCGCCAGCCCTCCTGGACCCTGAATCCTTCCCCATGCTGCCACCCCCACACTGCTGCTCAGACTGCTTCTCCCTCTGAAGTTCTGCTTCACCACTGAACCCTGCCCAGCTCTCCATCCTCTCTCAAGGCAAACCTGCCCCAGAACCTACCCAGCTCCTTCAGGCTGCCCTTCATCACTGTCCCCAGGTCAGATCAGTCCCTCCTCTCTCAGGGTTCATCATGGCCTTCTAAGTCCAGCCTTCACAACTTTCTGCACTCTCTTGAGTATGCCCCATGCTTCTTGCCACCTGAGGGTCTTTGCAGCACAAGATACCTTGGCTCTAAAGTCCCTCTTCAGTCTGAGCTGCTGGCAAACTCCTGCTCAACCTTCAAAACCTGTCTTATAAATCCCCTCCTCTGGAGTCATTCCTGCCTCTCTAAAGTAGGGAAGAGTCTGCCCTCAAGTCCTTCAGCCCTCTGCCCCATCCCAGACCCACTAGACACAGTACTCAGCTCTCTTCCAACCTGCTCCCCCTTTGATGGGAGCTCTAGGGCAGAAGCCCCATGTGTGCCCTCTCTGCACCCCTGAGTTCCACCTTGAGTTGTTGAGGGTTCAGCATCTCCAAGTTTAAGGCTAGACACTCCTTCCTTTTGTGAAGAGGCCCTACATGGAAAAACCAAAGGATCAGGCCTCCAGCATAATCACCTCTTATACCATCCTCCACTCTCTGTAATGCCCCCCAATCCTGTTCTGGGCCCAGGGACAAAAAGTATTCTGGCCATTTCCACTTATCCTGATCACAGTGGTCATGCAAAGGGAATGACCAGGCCCATTTAACGAAGAGGAAACAGAGGCTGGGGTGAGGGTGACTTCTCTATCTGAGCCATAGTCAAACAGTGGCAGAGCCTAAGCTAGCTGACTCCTTTAAACAGCCCTGTGTCCAGAGCAGGTGAGGATATTCCCACTCTAAGTACAGAGCATGGGACATATGGATGGACAGGGGAAGGCCAGCATATGCAAGGGCAGGGGCTGCTGGTGCCTGCTTAGGGCTGAGGGCATATGAGGTCAGGGTTGTACCAGCTGTCCACTGGGGGGCAGGGATACATGCCAGCTGAGTGCCCAGGGCAAGGAGAACCAGGGCATCAGCACGTGCATGAGGCAAGACCACAGCTTCATGCCACGGCACTGCCACCCGGCAAGGTTCCCAGAGCAGATTCCCTTGGCGGTGGATGAGAACCAGGGACCCATGTGTGCAGACAGCACTGTGCGTGCTGAGGCACAGCCCCCGCGCCTGGACACAGCTGCGACCCCTCCTCACCGCCCTCCCACAGGAATGCATGACTTTGGATGGAGACTGTGTCATCCAAGAAACATTCCGTGTTTTCCTTGGTGCGTGCTCTGGGAACGTGGAGAGTGGCTGTCCACACTGCTGTCCACATACTTGGGTGGCTGCCGGAACCCTGGGCCTCCCGGGCCAGCTGCGTCCTCAGTCCAGAGGGGTCTGGTCCCTAGGAGGCCACCCTCTCCACTTCCTGCCTGGGACACCAGGTGGGAATATCCCTGGGGCTGGGAGTGCGGCGAAGAATGGAGGTCAGCTGCCCCCTAACCCTGGCCCAGGCCCTGCTGGCCAAGCACTATCCTGAGTGTGGGAGACAGAGACATAAGGCCAGGTCCCATACTGGTCACCCACATGACTTTGAGCAAATCACACCCTTCTCTGAGCCTCAGTCTTACTCTCTATACAATGGGCCCCCTCAAGCACTTGACAACTCCAAGAGGTCTAAAGTTAGGACCTTTGGGTCTGGGCCTGGGTAGCTGACACCTACAGGATAGAAAGGGACCCCAGTGTCCCCACACTCATACTCCAGAATGGCAGCTTTTGTTTCTACTGGTCTCCTGCCTGCCAAAGCCCCCTTCTCTCTTCCTGCTTTGATCACAGAAGTGGCCACAGGACCCTCCCCGAGAAGCCCCCTCTGACCTCTCACCCAGCATCTCTGTCTTCCAGGGCCCTAGAAGTCCCCATCCTGGTGAGGGGCAATGAAGCTGCAGTGGGGAAGTGGGGTGCTGTCTGTACTCACCCCTTCTCTAGAGGGAAACCTAGGCCCTGCCATCAGGAAACTCTGAATCATCTCGGGAATGGCTACGCTTCCCAGGCAGGAGAGGGAATGTCAGGGACCCAGAAGCTGCGCAGAGCAGGTTGGTTGACACTGAGCATCCACCTGCCAGCCAGTCCTGAGCACGCCGGCAATGGAACCCATGGAGGGGCAGCCCTGATGTGCACCTGGGCCCTGCCCCCCACCCTCAGCTGGTCACCTGCTCTGCAGGAGTTACCAGCAGCTCTCCAGCCCCCTCAGCTTTCAATTCAGACATGGTGGACAGTGCGTAAGGATTTTCATGTTGGCTGAAACACTTTCGGGTTGGGGCTGTGGGCAGGGGCTAAGGACAGATGATGTCAGGGAGAGGAATCAAGCAGCCCCTGTCTGGAAGGCCACGTCAGAGAAGCAGACCTGGGGGGTGTCCTGGACCACAGGGTCACAGGGTGCCAGGATCTGAAGGGTGGGGGTGTGTAAAAGGCTCCTTTCACAAGACAGGGAGTGGAGACCCACTGAGCACAGGGTGCAGAGCCCAGGTAACAGCCCAGGGCACCTGCCCCTTGGCCTTTGGCCAAGCTGCTTCTGAGGTGGCAACTCTAAATAGGGGTATCTTCTGGGGGCCAGAGACTCCAGGTGGGATGGGCCTCCCCATATGAAGTGGGCCTGTTCCTCCTTCCCTCTCTAGGCCCCTGGCCCTTGCCATGGGGGCACAGGGGTCTCTGTGTGATGGGTATCCAGCCTATGTCTTCTGAGGCCTGGCCTCCTCTGACTGGTGCTCTAATTTGGGGGATTCTGGGACTACCCATCCAGCAGAGAATGACCTCTTCGCACCCAGGTGCCAGCCCCCCAGCTGGGACCTTGGAGCTGAGAACGAGACCTGAGGTGGGCAGCACCTCAGTCACCCCTTTGGTCCCTTGATCCTCCAGACCTTCCTGCCCGCCCCCTGCCCAGCCAGCATTTGCCTTGGCCAGCCTTTCACCCAGCCCCGTGGAGGCCTAAGTGCCTGGAGTCGGTCATATCCGGCCCAGCCGTCTAAACAGGCCTGAGGCCCCAGAGTTTGCCGGGCCCAGGAGGAGCCCAAAATAACATCTGAGTCAGTGTCCCTGCAGACACCCCCACCCGCCGGGGCCCACAGGGAGGGGCCTAGAGGCAGCCCAGACAGGGCACTGGGCCAGGTCAGGCGGCCACCTGCTCCAGTGGGGCCCAGCCAGTAGTAGGCACAGTCCAGAGGGCCACAAGACCACTCAGGTCAAGCGAGGGAGGCTGGGGAGTAGAGGGGAGGGCTGGGCTGCTGGGGCTCCCGCCTGAGGGAGACAGAGGTATGCACAGACAGTGGCAGGCCAGTGTGGTCAAGGTCATACCAGAGGGAGAAGTAGGGGGCTGGGGGAGCAGGAGGGAGCCTTCAACCCAGCCGAGGGTCCGAGAAGGCCACCAGAAGCAAGCAAGCCCTGAAGGATGGGTTGGATCTGGAAAGGACAGGAAGAAGGGGAACACACTGAAGACTGGGGGTAAAATGAACAGAGGCCCAGCACGGAGGAGAACCCAGACACTGGGGCTCATACCAGAGTGAGCTGGGCACCTGGTCCCTTGGTGGGCAGATGCAGAAAGCCCAGGAGGGCACCTGCCCTGGCCCTCTGACCAGGATCTACCCCTTACACCATGGCTGAGCAGCACAGCCAGGCTGTCAACCCCACACACCCTGGTGGGCGCAAAGGCAGCCCCAGCAGAGGCAGTGTCCACCCTGAGCCATCCACATCCCCTGCCCATTCCTCAGGGGTGGGGGTCCCAACCTCAGGAGACTCAGAGGAGTGGAGAGCCTCTGAGCTCTGGGACAGGGCTCTGCCTAGCATCAGAGACAGGAGCTCAGCTGGAAACAGATACAGCCTGCGGGCAAGAGGGACACAGTCAGGAGACCTGGGCCTATTTGGGTCAGGGGGCAGGAGACAGGTGGCCTTGGTTCCTCTCCAAAGGTGGTCCCTGAACAAGCTGGCCCAGGCGGCCCTGTGTCCCCACGTTTCTGGGCTCATGTCAGTCCCGTCATATCATAGCCCTTGGCACCTGTGAGGTCATCCTGCCTGCCATCTCTAGGCTGGAGCAGGAGGCGGATACCTGAGTCCCCGCCGGCCTGCGCCTTAATCCCCCAGCTTTCCTGAGAATGGCTCTGCTGTTCTTGGCCAAGGGCCTCCCCTGAGCCTGGCACGGCCCCGGCTTGGCCCTCACCAGCAAGTGAGGGCTTGGCCAGGGCCCAGCCAGGGTGGTGGACATGATGAAAGCATAGAACATGGGGCCCAGGCGAGCAGCAGCAAAGTCAGGGGCTTACCTCCTGGGGCCCCTCAGCCAACCTAGAGGAGGCTGCAGTGGCTTTCTCCCAGCTTACCTGGTCCAGAAAAGAGACAGACCCTGGCCTTCTATATAGAGATTTTCCAGGCTGTAAACCAAGTTAAGGCTCTCCCAGAGGGAAACAACCAGAAGATTGAGAGCAACACTCTGGTCCTGCCTCCCGCTACCTTCCTGCAATAGGCCTGGATTGAGTCTCTACCATGTCCCTGGCTTGGCACCAAGCTCTGGTTAGGGGGCACAGAGATGAATTTTCTATGGAGCCCTGAGGGCTGGCCATACCCCTTCTCCCTGCTACCGTTTCTTAGAATAGCCCTGAGCCAGTGACCTGGGTGGGGCCCAAGGGAAAGCCACAGCTAACAAATGCAAGCGGCCACCCTGGTCCTGACGTGCGAAACATGCTCTTGACTCCACTGCACAGCCCTCTCTAATAGACGGGAAACTGAAGACAACCTGCCCAAGGTCAAATAGCTCCAAGTAGGACAGTAGGGACTTGAACCTGAGATATGAGTCCAGAACCTTGGCTTTTAACTACTGTGCTCAGGGGGGAAGAGGGGGAGTAAGAAGAATCAGGCATATGTTTGTGTCTGTGGGTAGGTCCCCATGTGAGTCTGTGTTGTGTACATGCCTGTGTGTGTGTGTGTGTGTGTGTACATCTGGAAAGGGTGGAGGGCCCTGAGGCCAGCTCAGAGGGAGAAAGGGGGTGCAGCAGGTTGGGATCAGGGGCTTTGCCACAGAATGCGGCCTGAGCTGTCCCTGAGGACCAGAGTTCCCCCGGTCCATTTCATTAACAATTAGGGTTTTCAAGCCCTTTTGTTGACAGGCCTTATTTCCTGAAAGTTACCTGGAGACTCCAGTTAGCCAAGTTTCATTTTTTAAAATTGTGCTGTAATCCCACCCCAGGGACTGAGGCTAGAGGGTGGAGGAGTGAGCAAATAACCATCGCTTAAAACCCCGGATTCATTGATTCTATATACTGAATATTGGAGTCAAATAAATTGTGTGAATCTAAGGATAGGCCAGACTAGGTCCCATTCACCATTACATCCTCAATGCCGTCACCAGGGGCTGAAATGTCATGGCTCCTTTATCTGTTGCTGAGTAAATGAATAGGTGCCTCTCTGTTGAATGGATACCTGAGCTTCCAAACCATTTCTACTAGTTAATAACTGAGTGCTCTTGAATGAGTCATTGAAACTCTGCTTTGGATTAATCTGAATGAGGCACTTAGACCAGATCGAAGGCATTAAAGGCACAACATGCAGGGCACTTACCCCTTGCTCTCAGGCAGACATTAATTACTAAGCAACTGTATGGTTCTCACCTTGTATACCTGGATATCCTCTGAATCCTTCTTAACATCATTTCAGGCAGCCATTATCAGTGAAATGTGGTTGATGATGAAACCTATATGCCATCCTGGAATGGGATGAGCTCCTGCAGCCCATAAATCTATGAATAAGTGGACAGAAGTGACTGGGAGGCTTAGGCTGTGAGGTAGGTTTAGGAAGGATCGGGTAAGGAGACCCCAGAGACTCCTTAGCCCAGTTTGGGGACCCTCAGACTTGTATAAATAGGCAAACTTGTCCAATACCAGGTGGGAAAAGAAGTGCATATGGAGAGGGATGGGGGACTTTACTTGCTGCCTGAATCCTGACATAGGTTGGAACTAGCACTCAGCCTGAAAACCATAGGCAGCTTGGAGCTTTTATTAATTTTAGGCCCTGGAGGAAGGACTGGGGCCAGAGAGAGAGGCAGTGCAGCTGGCAACCCAAGAGGGAAGAAGTTTTCCCAAATGCTGGGACTGCCAAACATGGGAAGGAGTAGGGTGGACAGGTTGAGGACCAGCTCTGCTAAGATTTATAATGCTCTTCTGTCAAAGTAGATCATAGTCCTAAAAGCAAAAGGCAATACTATAAAGCATATAAAAGAAAACCTAGGGGAGTATCTCTAAAATCTGGGTAGGCAAAGATTTCTTAGAACAGAAAAAGCACTAATCACTAAAGAAAAGGTTGATAAATTTGACTTCATTAAAATCCAGAACTTCTGTTCATCAAAAGACAACATTAAAAGAAAGGCAAACAACACAGTGGGAGAAGACCTTTCTAATATATATAACTAACCACAGAATTGTATCATCATATATAAGTAACTCCTATAAATCAATAGGAAAATATCAAACAACCCAATTTTCAAAAATGGACAAAAGACTTGAACAGGAACTTCACAAATAAGTACATTTAAACACCCAAAAGGCGTATGAAGTGTTCACCATTACACAACAGGGAATTGAAAATTGAAACCATAGTGAGATACCCCTATGTATCTGCCGGAATGGATAAAATTTAAAGATTGACAATTCTAAGTGTTGAAAGGATGAGGAGCACTTGTATACTGCTGGTGGAAATGAAAAATGGTACAACCACTTTCAAAAATTGTCTGGAAGCTCCTCAGAAAGTGAAACATATAAGCACCATAAAACCCAGCAATTCCACTCCTAACTCTATATATATGTGAAATGAAGACGTCCACAAGAAGACAGGAATGTTCCCAGCAGCATTATTCATGAAAGTAAAAAAAAAGAAACAATCCAAATGTACATTAACATTAGAATTGGTTAATAAATTGTGGTACATTTATATGTTGTAATACTATACAGCAATGAAAAAGAATGACCTATTGCTACATGTGACAATATGCGTAAATCTCACAGACACAAGATGAGAAAAAAAAAAACAGACACAAAAGAGAACAGACTGTGGGAATCCATTTATATGAAGTTTGTATTCATCTCCTGAGGCTGTTGTAACAAATTAGCACAAACCTGGTTGCTTAAAACAACAGAAATTTATTTTCTCACAGTTCTGGAGGCCAGAAGTCCAACATCAAGATGTTGGAAGGGTTATGCTCCTAAAGGCTCTCGGGAAGACTCCTTCCACGCCTCCCTCCTTGTAGCTTCTTCTGGTGGTTGACAGCCTTCCTTGGTATTTTGAGGCTTATAGGTGATGCACACTTCTCTCTGCCTCCATCTTCTCATAACCACCTACTCTGTGTCTGTGTCCCTATGTCTTCACATGGCCTTCTTATGAGGACACCAGTCATTGGATTTAGGACCCACCCTAATTCAGTATGATCTCATCTTAATTCGATTATATCTGCAAAGACTGTATTTCCAAATAAGGTCACATTCACAGGTACCAGGGATTAGGATGTAAGCACATCTTTTAGGGGACACAATTCAACCCACTACAAAGTTCAAGAACAGGAAAAACTAGTCTGTGATGAAGACATGAGCTGAGTGGTTATCTCTAGTGGGTATTGACTGGGAAGGGGCCCAGAGGGGCCTGTAGGCTGGAAATGTTCTATATGTTGATGTAGCTGGTGGTGACATGTAAAAGTCCTCAGAGTGCACACTCAACTTTGTGCACTTTACCTTGGGTGTGTTATTCTTGCTTCAAAGTCCTCTTATGGAGTTCTGTTATCTGTCGTCATTGCGCAAGTCAATATGACAACACACACACAAAGCCATACACCCAGAAGACTGACACAGAGAGGCACACAATCCCCTCACTGAGACACCGCACCCCCCGAAGGCCTTTGTCACCTCCTGTGAAATCCACAGGGGTTGGCAGGAGGGTACTGGTGATTTTGAGTGCAGAGCACCAGGCAGGGAGATGCATCTCCCCAGAAGCTGAAAACCCAAACCTGTGCCAGGCGTTGGAGACCACCGCTGTTGGGTGCACTTCCTCCTCAGGCACCTGGAAGGAGAGTTCAGGCAACAGGCTCTGCATAGAATAAACTTCTTAATCCAAACCTCAGGACTTGAGAGCCTCGGGCCCTGCAGAAGTGAAGCCCTGAAAGGCCAAGAAAGATGCACGATGGAACACATAGAGATGGGCAGGAGAAAGAGAGACACACAGAGAAAGACACAGAGACACAGAGCAAGAGACGGAGAAAGGGGACAAAAAGTAGGAGATTCACTTTTTTCCCACCACCAGCTCTGTGTTCTGGACCAGGCCATGATGGGCTGGGGGTACAGAGGGGCCAACACCTAGCACCAGCCCCCATGGAGGTCCTGGCTGGGATATAGAGATTTTCCAGGCATCCAGAGGGAGGGGTCCAGGCCTTAAGGCAGGTCTGCCCCCTCTTCCAAAGGCATTTCTGTCCCCTCCTCCCTCCCTCCATGCCCCCTAAAGAATCTAGAGATGAGATGGGGCCCAAAGTGCAGAAGAAGTGATGGGCCAACCTGGAGAGGCTTGGTGGGGGGGATCCCCGTGCAAGGGGCCAGGGCAGGGGATGGGCCTCAGCCACCGGGTCTCACTCTTCTTCCTCTCACCTTCCTCCCAGGCCCTGCTCTGCCTGAGGACAGGGACTGCAGTGAGATGCTGAACTTGGAAAAAGGTTCAAATCCCACCTGCCATTGCTGGCTGTGGGACCTTGGGTAAGTCACTTCACTTCTATGGGCCTCAGTTTACTCATTTGACAGCAGGAGGAGAATGTTTTAAAACCCAGGTTTTATTATCACTCAGGTATGGCAAGGCCAACAGATCTAGAGACAACTGCTATTGGAAAGACAGTTTGTTATATCGCAGATTCCAAGATTAGGGGGCACACCAGGCAGGGCCGCATGGGGAAGCACCAGGGCTGGCGGGAGACAGAGGGAGGGGAAAAACATGGGCAAGAAACTTTATTGTGGTTCCTGGGGGAAGAAACAGTGAGGCAGGGTAAGCAGACTTGGGATTGGCTGCTTTGAATAATTTCAGGGGGCTCGGGGTCACGGAGGCTGTCACTAATTGCATGGTAACTGAGTATGGAGGGATCACGGCAGGTGTCTAGTAAGCCTGGAGATAGGAGCTCAGTAGAGGATGGAATCCCCATCTCACCTTCTCTGGGAAGCCTTCCTGGACTGGCCCCCACCTGGCTTGTCTCCTGTTTGACCTCCCTAGTCCTCTTTAGCTCTCTCAGATGTTTTTTTCCTATACCAGTGAACTCCCACACACATGGTTCTGGGAGACCAGGGTTCTCGCTGCTCAGCCTGAATCAAAGAATATTTTTAAAGAAGTGAATGAGAACGGTTATATAGAGGCCTGAATGCTCACACCATCTGACCATGCAATGTGATAAGGAAAGACCCCTGAGAGAAGTCAGAGTAGGCAAGGGGTCTTCCCTCCTTATAGGACATTTTGAATATTGTTTCAGGAGGTGCACACCCTCCTCAAACCCATCCACCCCTCAAGCCCAGGCAAGAATCATAACCAGGGTGTCTGCTTTCAGGAAAGGGTGCAGTGAGCATGCTGACAGTCAGGAAAGGAATCAGAGTGTCCAGAGGGCTTGATTCCAGAATGTTCTCACAGTGCACTTGAGGTCTGGAAGGAACAAAGCCCTCCCCTAGGCCTCCACAAGACCTTTGTTAGGGACTGATTCATATCCCCCCAAAATTCATATGATGAAGCATTCATCCTGGGACCTCAGAATGTGACTGCATTTGGAGATAGGGACTTCACAGAAGAAATTAGGCCAAACTGAGGTCATTAGAGTGGGCGCTAATCCAATATGACTGGAGTCCTTATAAGAAGAGGAGATAAGGACACAGACACGTGCAGAGGGCAGACGGCATGAGCACACAGGGAGGAGGCGGTCGTATGTGGGCCATGGTGAGA
This sequence comes from Manis javanica, assembly GCF_040802235.1. NCBI lineage: Eukaryota > Metazoa > Chordata > Mammalia > Pholidota > Manidae > Manis > Manis javanica. Next base: position 35,917,939 of record NC_133165.1, on the reverse strand, counting down.
GGCCCCAGGAGGAGCCAACCCTGGTGACACCTTCATCTTGGCCTTCCAACCTCTAGAACTGTGAGACAATTAGTTCCTATTGTTTCAGCCGCCCAGCCAGGGGAATTTTGTTACGGCAACCTGAGCTGACGATTACAACCTCCAGAAACCTCTGGAGGCTCTACCTTCTTCCCTGACGCAGAAGCTGTGGCTGCAAGACACAGGTAACCTTGACACGGAAGGGGCTGATGGCCCAGATTAGGTCAGTGCTTTCATGCTTGAATAAGCAGAGGTCGCTGGTCCCACCCCCAGTTTTGGAGTCAAAAGATTGGGGGTGGAATCTAAGCATCTGCATTTCTACCAAGTTTGTTCTCATGCACTACTGGTGCTGTTGGTCCAGGGACCACAGTTTGAAAACTAATGACTATGATGCTTGTTAAGCTCTGAGAACCAGTAGCCTGCAGAGATGGGCCACCTAGCTCAGTGTTTCTCAAACTCTGCTGTGCCTTGGAAGATCTGACTGTTTTAAAAACACCAACCGAGAAATGGTCTGGGGCACAGCCTGGTCGATTTAGAAACTCCCAGGGATTCTAAACGCATGGGTAGGCTTGGGAACTACTGCTCCAGTCTGTATATCCATTGTTCAGAGGGGGCCCCAGGCCTAGAAAGGACATAGATCCCATAGGCAATGGAATGCTGGTCTCCTGTGGACCCTGCCGCTCCACCAGAGCAGTGGTTTTCATGGCTTTTCAGGCACCAAATACCTTTCTTCAAATAAAATGTTACTCAGAAACCCACTATAAAAATCATACTAACAGGCCTTGGTACCAGCTGCATGGGACCTGGGACCCTGCCTGCCCAGCAGCCCCACCTCTACCCTTAGCATCCTGAAGACCATGCCCTGAAATTGATGATCTCCCCCTGAGACGTCCTCTCAGGGGGTGCTGGGGAGTCTGCAGGACTTTGGGACCAAGAGCAAGCACTGCCCCACCCCCGCCACAAAACAGTGGTGATCCAAGCTTGGGGACCGAGACCCCAGTTCTTAGATCGGCAGGAGCCCAACATGTATCCAGATGGGGGTCAGGGAGGTGTGTGGCAAAGGGAGTGTCTCCCCTTGATTCATCTGTCCCTTCATACGCACACTCAGCCACATGTGGGTGCCTACGGGAGAGCAGTCCTTCCCATTAGCAGAGTGGCAGGCCCCAGTGTAGAGGGTGAGAACATTTTGTCAACAGTCATTGCAATGGTGTTATTCAGACTTTCTGACTGCGACATGCAGGAAAAAAATCATCGTGATCCAGCGCTCACATGCAAACACATGTAACTCAGACAAAGACTCAAGACACAGGGAGATTTGGTCACTTGCATTACACTTGCATCGATTCAATTCAATTTGATTCTCTCATTTTAAATGCTGCTCCTGACCTACTAAATCAATTTTGCACCACCAGTGGATCACAGCCTGCAATTTGAAAAGTGCTGATAGAGTGTGAAAGGCTGAGCAGGAAGGGCCAGTTTCATCCCAGAGTTGGCTATAGGCGAGCTTTATGCAGGGTGGGGACAGCTGGGATCTATGCTTTAGGAAGATCCCCCGGCAGTCAGGCAGCCTGTGGGTAGACTGAAGTGCAAAGACCAGGGCCTTGGTCAGGGCTGCCTTCAGCTTTCCTGCTTTTTGCATACACCCAACCGGAACACATCTCTCTTTGAGAGAAGGGGACAGGATTCAGTTCTAGCGTCATCTCCTCCAGGAAGCCTTCCTGATTGCCTCCCCTTTCCCAAGACTGCAGGTGCTGGTGTCTTGTCTGTCCCTGCTCCCAAGGCCAACACCCAGCCAGAGCAGGCAGCTCAGGAATGTGGAGAACAGAATGAATGAGGCAGTAGATAACCCAGGCCCAGCAGAAGCCCTTGCTCCAGCCTCGCCTGCCTCCCACCCTGCATCCTGGCAGCTGTCCTGCCCACCCCGTGAGGCTCCCCCGGCGCCACAGGGATCTGGCCAGCTGAGGGTTCCAGGCATGGGTGGAGGGGTCTGCCCAGGGCAGGGAGGCGCCAAACGTTGTGTAGGGATGGAGACCGGCAAAACACAGGAGGAAGAGAGCTCCCTGCCCAGCAGTGCTCCCAGCTCAGGCTCTTGGAAGAGCTCCTGGGCATAAGGGCTGGGGGAGGCGAGGTGATAATGTTGCTCAGGAGGGAACCCCACTGCGAGCCGGGCAGGGGGAGCACAGGCCAAGGCGGGGAGAGCCTGGACAGCACCCAGAGCCAGCATGGAACCCCTGGGACACCTAGTCCAGAGAAGGGAAGGCTCTGCTCTCCAGGTACTGAGTGTACCCTGAAGCTGGAGCCTTCACCCCATCAGAGAGCAGTGTGGCTGTCAGGGTAAAATACCCCAGAGGCCTTTGCTCCAAGCCAGTGTGCCTTTGGGTGACTTGTGTGCTTCCACGAGACTCAGTTTCCTCATGTGGGCAACAGGTTGATTTATTAAGTCACGAGCACCATGTGTGTCCCTCCTGTGTCCTGCCTCTCCTGCAGCTTGCCAGGCTGCAGGCCAGAGCAGGCAGAAGCCTTCTGTTTGAGTGAATGTCCTAGAGGGACGGGAGGCCCAGGGGGAAGATTTCCCAGCCTGGGGAAGGGAGAGGCCCCTGTGGGTCCCAAGAACAGATCACTCCTTGCAAACCTCCCTGGTGACAGCCCAGGCCCTGGGCTCCCAGCCTCATCACAGGCTCAGGTGCACAAAGGCACAGAAGCTCCTGTAAGGGGTCAGCTCCCATAGCGCCCTTCTGTCTCCTGGCCCCCCAAGAGATGAAGGATTTTGATCAGGGGTGGAGGGTAAGGAGAGAGAGACCCAGTAACTGGGATGGAATTTACTGCTGCCTGCCCATGTGATGGGGGCTCAGAGTTAAAATTAAATAGATGTAAAGGAGATACCAAGAGTGCTCTTTCTGGCAGCCCAAGTTTGTAGACAGAGCTCCTAACCCTGTGTTTATAAACTGGGATAATAATATCCCCAATCACAAATGGAGATGTGCTTTGTAAACTGTCAAGTGTCAAACAAATGAGAGGCGTGTTCTGGACAGCTCTGTCCAGGGCTCTGGTGCATAGAGCCCGCCCGGCTCGCAATGTTCCCCCCGGACCGCAGCAGACAGCCCATGAGGCCATGTGGGAACAGCACGGGGCAGAACGGCCTGTCCAGGACACCCACCCTCTGGCTTGGATGGGGCCCAAGGACCCAGACTGACAAATGACTCAGACATGCAAACACCAGGGCCTGGGCAGGGGTGTGGCATCGCCGAGGTGGAGGAGCAGAGACATGCCGCTCAGGAGCTGGGGCCTCCGTGGGAGGCGGTACTCATGGGGCAGAGGGTTCTCCTGGGCCTCCCTCCCCTCCCAGCTTCAACCATCTGCTTCAGTTGCCTGAGATAGTGACATGGACCCCATCCCACCTCTGCATATAGATATGAGTTTTGAATCTTAAAGACTCCTGAACACCCCTGAGGAAATGGGGGCTTCTGGAGGATAATTATGAAATGATCTGCCCAAGCTCACACACTAGTCACTGTTAGTCCCCATCACAGGGACAACCCTGGCCCCTCTGCACCCCCAGCCTACCCCCAGCAGCCCAGCATGAGGGCTGCCCAGCATTCCAGCATTCTGTGCTGGAATTCCAGACCCCTCCACAACTTCCAAACCCGGCTCAAAGCACAGCCTGTTCCTCTGTCGGCAGATCCGGCATGATGAAGTGAGACTCAGCAAGCGGCCAGACCCAGAGCATCCACGGGATCTGCTTTTGGCTGCAGGCCCTTTACTTCCAGTGAAGTCTGACACCTGTCCCCATGGCAGGCCCCTTTCTTTCCTGGCCTGTCCCCAGCGAGGTCCCCGGCTGCCTCTGGGGAGTGACCAGCTGCAGAAGGCCTTGCTCATTTTTGGTTGGAGTGTTGGCTCTGGGCTGATGCTGCCTGGTGGCCCTCAGCAGGTGGCTGCCCTCTCTGGCTGAGTCACCAGCACAAGGGCAGGGCCTCTCCCCTGGGGCTGCCTACTATGGATGGCCCCAGGCCTCTCCCTGCCCACCCCCAAGGTGTCCCTCCTTCCCTGCCACTCTCCCTCGTTCTCATGTCATGTCCTGTCCCCTTGGAGAAGCAGGAGCCACCCTCCATCGTTGTAAGTCAGGCTCGCATGCAGCTACTCAGCACTTGAGATGCAACTGGTCCGAACTGAGAAGGACTTTACGTGTAACTTCCACACCAGCTTTGTTTTTCACTGAGATGTTGACATGTAACATATATTAGTTTCAGGTGTATGACAAAAATGATTCGATATTTGGATATACTGTGAAATGATCACCATGGTGATTCTAGATAGCATCTGTCACCACAGAGTGACACATTTTTTTCTTGTGATAAGAACTTTGAAGATCTACTCTCTTGGTAACTCTCAAATATACAACGTGGCATTGTTAACTCCAGTCACCAGGCTGTACATGGTATCCCCAGGACTCACTTATCTTACAACTGGAAGTTTGTGCCTTTGGCCCACTCCACCCATTTCACCCACCCCACCCCACCTGCCTCTGGCAGCCACCAATCTGTTCCCTGTATCCCTGAGTCCCTATTTTTTTTTAAGACTTCACATAAAAGTGAGATTATGGAGTATTTACTTATCTTTCTCTGATTCATTGCATTTAGCATAACGCCCTCAAGGTCCATCCATGTTGTCACAAATGGGGAGATTGCCTTATTTTTTTATGGCTGAGTAATATTCTATTACATATATATGCCATATTTCCTTTATGCATTCATCCATTGATGTATGCTTCAGCTGCTACCACATCTTGGCTATTGTAAATAGTGCTGCAATGAGCATGGGGGTGCAGATGTCTTTTCAAATTAGTGATTTTGTTTCCTCCAGGTAATTCCCCAGAAGTGGGATTGCTGGATCATATAGTAGTTCTACATACCTTTTTTAAGAGTACAAAAAAGAAGGTAAAATTTATCAATAATTTATATCAATTACATGTTCAAATGAAAATATTTTGGGTATACCAGGTTAAATATAGCACATTATTAAAATTAATTCTACTTATTTTTTTCCTTTTATTTAAAATCAGAGGAAGGGCAGATTCCTTCACCTACAGAGTCTTTACTCGAACCTATGCTAGCCAACGAGCATTCATCTCCTCCCCGAAGCTCATTTGGATCCATGTGAGAAATTCATGCTCCCCCTAGTAGTGTAACCTTGACCTTTTTTTCTATGAGACTGGCTGGAGGCCAGTAGACTTACACAGAGGGGTAAATGAGTGACAGCAGAGGCTCCCAAGCACTGGGAGGGAGCATAGCAGGGGTCCCACATCTGACTGACACCAAGCTCTTCCCAGGCTTGCCTAGCAGCCCATGCTTGTCTCTTTATCTGGTCCAAGGTCCCATGCAGACTGCACATCCTGCACCCAACAAATAAAAGGACTACGTAGGAAGCCCTGCAGGGATGGAAGCTGAGACCAAGGAACCTCACCAACAAAGGACCAGTGCCCAGCCCTCCAGGGCAGCTCTGGGGGGCCAGCCAGGAGGCAGGGGAGGGGCAGAGCTGTTGAGCTGGGTCATGTAGGGCCTTGAAGGCCATACTCATAGGTCTGGACTTTATCTGGAGGGCAACTAAGGCTTTCTGAGCAAAGCAATCACATGTCCAGAGCTATGTGGAGGCTGTCCTCTCTGTATCTGGAGGAGCAGGACAGAGATAGGCTCACCTGGATGTGCAGCAGCAAGTGAGCAGGTGAGGCTTGTCAGTAACAATGGTGAAGCCAAGCTCACCCAGCATGCAGTGCACCAGGCAGCCTCTGTGGGTACTTCTACATTTATGACTTATTTTGTCTGTGCTACACAGGGAGGTGAGCACAGGGCAGCTGCGGACTGCTGGTTTCTTGAACGTACCAGTGAATGAATGAACGTTGGTTCATCACTGTGACCCCCAGGTTATATTATGTATTGGATGCATTGGGCTAAATTGCACTGGATAATCTGTTTAGGGAGTCTGATTCTGAACTGAAGCCCTCTTTTGAGGTGTACAGAGAGCCTTGCTGGATACAAGTTACTAGAGCTGCGGCAATGAGCATGGGATGCTAAGAAGGGGGACACAGGGCCCTGGTCCTGTGGGGACAGTCTGGTCCAGTGGCCTCAAGTCTATCCCTGCAAGCGCCCCTCCATACCTCTCCTAGATCCCCCTCAGCAAGCCCTCTTCTGCTGGCTCCAGCCTTTCCCCCGGTCCTGGAATTAATAAAGACTCGGAGCAGACTGCGGTTTGCAAGTCTGAAAGCCGGTTCCTGCCCACGTCACTGCCCCAAGAGGAGTGGGGCCCAGCTCCTCCCCAGCACCCCCTCCCTACTCCCTTCCTGGGCAGGCACATAGATGCGATCTCTCCCTACAGCAGGCACTGAACCTCAGATCCTGACCCTGAACAGCCTCTACCCCACCAACAAAGGCCAGTCTGAGTTTATAATCTCCATCAGCCATCCCAAAGTGCCCCAAATAACACACACTGGAAATAAAAGATGCTATATAGCACAGCTTCAAGCCCTTTCTCCTAGCATGTCCACCCTCTTCCAAACTCTGGAGCAGCTGCCACCTAGGACCAGGGAGAGGGAGGGATAACCTGGGACCCCAAGGTGGCCCAGCATAGAGACAAGCCTGACAGTTACACTAAAATCAGGAGTGGTGCCCACAGAGCTGGCGACAGTATGGTAGCACTAGGGTCAGTACAAGCCCAGATAGGTACAGAACATTTTGGATCTGGGAGGATCGGTACAGAAATATATGACCACATTTTATTTACCTTTGCAATAACCTTCCTGGACAGGGATTTTATCACTATTTGAAGCTCTCTGAAGAGGTTACACCCCTAGAAAGTGCTAGACCCAGAGTTTAGTCCTAGACGCACCTAAGCCCAATGCCTGGCCTTTAGCATCTCCACTCCTGGCTGCGCCTGCTGGCCCTCCACATGGCATGGCACTCCTGGCTGCAGGAGGGGTCACGTAGCTCCCTTCCTTACAGTGGCACTACTGCCTCCCCTGATTCTCCACCTGCTAGCTTGGGGGCAGGGCTCACAAAGCTCATGGCCCCAACTTTTCCCTCACTGGCTTGGATGAGAGCCATCACCTGTTTCCCTCCCCTGTCCTCTGGCTTCCAAATTTCTTCCCCCTTGTGGGAGTTGGGGAGGCATGACCCTGTCCTACCCTACCTCACCTCCCAGAAATCCCCAGGGTCCTCGTCCTTCTCAGCCTGCCTGGGACCTCCGAGTCCTTCTGGAAAGGCTGCTCCAGAAGTTTCAGCTCGGGCTGCCCCCTGCTGGCCACCACAGGAATGTCGGCCCCAGGCGTTCTCCTGGGGCAGGGAGAGAACCAGCAGTCTGGGGGCCCCCAAGTCTGGTCTGGGTGCTACCAGTGCTCTGTGTCGGAACAGGGGACCGAATGATAAAGAGGCGCTGGGCCACCTATCAGTCTGGGTGGGGTCCGCAGGCCCCTGGGAGTCCAGGCCGAACTTCACCATACACTGTGGGCTGCACAGGCCTACCTGTGGGACTGCGACCTTCATCCATGACGGATGGGATCGCTGTGGTGTGTCATCAGTCTCCCACGTGTCCCCCAGATGCCCCAGAGAACTACACCAACACGGTCTTAACTCAGGCCATTCCTCTGGTGCTGCCCCTCTGCCTCTGCAGACATGGATCCCAGACCTGCCCAACTCCCCTCCCCAGCTGCAGGCAGGAGACTGTGACCTTAGCTCAGGAAGCATGGAGCCCCCTGACCCTAGGTCAGTGTCCCCCTTCCTTCCCCCATTTGCCCCACGGGGCAACGCCAACAAGATCTCACCTTCCAGGCCATTCTCCCCGCAGCACCTCAACCTCTGTAGACACTGGCCCCAGGCCCCAGACCCCAGGCCCCAGACCTGTCCAACACTCTGCCTCACCAGCTTTGGGCAGGGAACATCTCTAGCGAGGCCTGGGGGTGCTGGAGGAGACTGCAGGGCTGGGTGGGGGAAAAGGCGTGGGACAGCTGGCCTGTGTCCCCTTGCTGGGCCCAGGGCCCAGCCGGAGGGGTGGGGGCCTGGCCACTCAGGCCTTGGCTGGGGCTGGATTTTTGGCTGGGCTGCAGGGCCCTCCCTCCTGCTTCCTCTCCCGAGGGCTGTCCTGGCAGAGGCCCCCCTTGCACTTTCTGGTGGGAACAGGGCCAGCAGGGAGAGAACAGGCACAGAGGGAAAGCCGGAGAGATGGGGAAACATGTGTGTGCGTGTGTGCTTGTGCGCACATGAGTGTGTGTTTTAAGGAAAAAGGCCCACAGTCCAGTCCCATCGGCCCCAGCCTGGGAGGCTTGCGAGCTGGCCTTTCGTAATTGCCCCCTCCCCGCAGCCCCCTCCTCCGGCACCCCCCCTCCTCCGCCCAACCGCCCGCCCTCCCTCCCTCCCTCCTTCCCTTGCAGTCGCCGAAGCAGCAATTACGCTTTGGGGATAAAACGAGGCGCGGAGAGCGGGCTGGGGCATTTCTCCCCGAGATGGCGGGTCTGACAGCTGCAGCCCTGCGGCCCGGAGTCCTCCTGCTCCTGCTGTCCGTTGTCCGTCCCTCGCAGCCTGGAGGTAGGCCTCAGCCCCTTCCGGACTTGCCCACAGCCCCCCAGCCTCTCAGCCAGGTGGCTGGACTGCTGGGAGAGAGCGCACCCCCCAGCCCCATACCCTGCGCTGTCCAAGGGTCCCAGGCAGGAGCCCCTCAGCCACTGGATCCTTGGAACCACCCCTCCCTGGAGCCAGCCCGTGCTGAGGAGGAACCTGTCAGATGCCTCACGACTCAGGAAAGTCCCAACCCAGAGGCCAGGTCCCGCTGCCCTGAGAGGGCCAATGGGCCCCTGCTCTGTCCTGCGTGCCCTCCCAGTGGGGGTCGGGGGCACGCTGGATAAGGGTTGGTGGGGTCCCAATGGGTCTGTGGGCATTGGCACTTTGCACACCTGTGGACCCAGCGGGTGTGCACACGTGCCCTGGGGGCAGGGGACCTGGGTTGGAGTCCAGCTCAGCTGCAATGTGCAAGGTACCTTGTCTCCTAGGAAGTCAGGACACCCCTCTGAGGAAAGTCAGGGTTAAGTTGGTTCCTGGGTTACAGGTTGGAAAACTGCTGCTGTGGTCTGTCCCTGGTAAGGAAAGCCGGGACTTCTGTGAGTGTGTGTGTGTACATGCATGCATACATGAATAATATCACATGATATTGCACAGGTATGCACATGTATATACATCCAAATATGTCACCAAATGGTGGAGGATGGCTATTCACAGGTTCATCCTTGGACAGGTATGCATGTGCATGTCCACATGTGCTTGTGCGTGTTGGGGGTTTGTAGGGTAAGTGAAAGTGCCTGTAGCCCATGCAAAAGCCCACCACCCAAAAGGCATATACACGAGGGAGATCTGGTGCCCGGATATGTATCACTGGGTGTTGACTGTCACAGTACATGTCACTGTGAGTGTGATTGTGTGTGTGGTATGGAACACGAGTTAGGACAGGGAAGCTGGGGGGATGTCCACCTCCTGGCAGAGGGAGTGTGACCAATGGTAGAGGCTGGAGTGGACGTCAGGACAGTTCTGGACCATCTGGTATATGTGCCCTGCCACAGACCCCAAGGGTACCCCTGGCCATGGGGAGAGAGGAGCCCGCTCCTGAGCCATAGGGAAGGGGGCCTGGGTGGGGTCTGTTCTCTGTGGGAGTCCTTCCTGCCATTAGAACCAGACCTTCAGCAGAGGCCAGTGTTGGGGGAGCATAGGGTGGGGCAGGGCCAGGCTGCAGGCTGGAGTAAGGGCTGGGCAGGAGCAGCAGCTGTTTCCGTGAGATTGATGGGCTGGGCAGGTCTGCTGGGTGCAGGGGCTTCCTGGCCAGAGGTCAGCTCCTGGGCTCCGGTGAGGCCGAAGGACATGCATACCATCACGTGGGGCCCAGGAGGGGATTAAGACAACCCCAAAGGAGCCGCTATCCCAGTGCCCAAGAGCAGCAGCTCTGGGCCTGCCTGAACTGCCTCCTACCTCCCCAAGGTGCGGCCTGAACATCCACCTTCCCAGAGAGAGCTGCCACCTGGAGCAGAGCAGTTAATCCCCACAAAAACCCTGAGAATTGAGCACAATTACCTTCACTTTACAAGTGGGGAATCTGAGGGTCAGACAGGCTGAGGCAGCCCACTGCCCTGGGCCAAAGAGTGAGGGGGTAGGGTCTGGTACCAGGCAACATTTGGGGAGGCACAGGCCTGGAATTCTTGGGTGGGACCCTGGCATCTAGGGTGGACATACCCTAGAGCAGAACATGCCATCCCTTTACATCCTCAGTGATACCACTAAATGCTCGGCTGGCCTTGTTCTTTCTGTACAAACACAAATATCAGCTCTGTCCCAGGTGGTAGAATAGCTAGGTCCAAATAAGGGGTGTGTGAATTGGTGAGGTCTTCTGGGGTTTGTGCCCAGGGCCCGTAGAATATCAAAGGGGTTGGGGAGTGGGAAGGGCTGCAGACACAGGTTCACGCTCACACAGGTACACACACAGCCACCTGCCTGGCTGTCCTGGGGGATCCCAGCTTCCCCCACCCACCAAGAGGATATCACCCCATGTGTTCCCCAGCTCAAAAGAACCATGCTGCCAGTGGAGGCAAGAAAGGAGCTTCCCGGGAAGACTGATGGAAAGAATTGTCTAGACCCATTTAGGATGGGTCAAGAACAGCTTTGAGGACCAGCTTCCTGAAACCCCTGTGCCATTTAAAAAGAGAGAGAAATTAACTCAGGCGTAATTCTCTCCACATCCTCTAGAAATAGTATCAGCAGTTTTTTGTTTTTTCTTTCTGATTTCGGAACTAAAGATGACTTGGAACAAGGATTATTAACCCTGGCTGCCTATTGGAGTTTTAAACATATAGAGATCTTTAAACAATTCTGAAGCCAGGGTCCCACCCAAGAATTCCTGCTTTATTTGGTCTGGGGAGAGACCTGGACTCGGAGGTTTCGTAAAACCTGCTCAAATGACTTTTATGAGCCTTCAGCGCCAAGGACCTCTGGTTTAGGGGTTGCTCCTGCCTCTGTGTCTGCTGGGGCTAAGGCAGGACAACAAACGTGCCCAGGGGAGGGAAGGGACAGAGGCACCCACTGGAGAAAAGATTGTTTTTGAAAAACCCTTGGCAGCCTTTCTCCATGCAAACAACAAACAGCTTCGCATGGTCTTATCTGCTCCCAGGCCATTCCCCTGGACTTTGGCTTGGCAGAGACCCTTGCCAAGGCCTGCTGGCCCACTGCTTGCTCCTAATCAGCCTCCTCCCAGATCTTTGAACCTGGAGGCAGGGCCTGTGTATGACAGGTCAGCTGTGGGTCCTGGCCAGGCTTTTCATCTCACAGGCTCTTGGTTTCCTTGGCTGTAATATGGGAGAAGCATCCTTGCCCCACTCATCTCCTAAGGCCGGCGGGAAGTTCCAGCAATGTAACATCTCAAAAACTTCATCAAATAAGAGGATCGTGGGAATGTGAATTTTTTAATAACATATATTTTGATTCAGAATTTCTAACTTGGGCTGACCGCCCCATACAATCTGTGCACATCTGTCAGGTTTAGTTTTCCCTGTTGCTATCCATGCCGTGTTTTGTCTAGTGGGGAGCAGCACACAGTGGTAGAGGTAGCAGACAGGACTGGGGAGGGGGAAGCCCAGAGGAGTCCCAGGAAATCCAGGAAGGCTTCACAACAGATGTGACATTTGAGTTAGGCTGTGAAAGAAAGGCCAGTGTTTGGGAATCGTCCATGAATCAGAGATGAGCCTTAGTCTGTGGGGCTCTGGGAGGCAGAATGGGAGAGACAGAGGAGCAGATTGTATCGCGACAGGAAGACCTCTCTGTAATAGAGCTGGCAGTGTGGGGAGGTGGGGATTTTCCTGTCATGGGAGGCGTGCAAGCAGGAGCACAAGGGGCGGTTTGCGGGAGTTTCAGCCAAGGCCAGAAGACTGTTATGATCCCTAAGAGTCTAGGATCATGATTCTCAGATGTAAGAGGCAAGTTCCACCCTGGGCTAGCCAGCAAAACAAGCCAAACCCACATAAAACAAGACAGGCATGCTCCGGGCCAACTGTTTTGGGCCAGCTGAGCGGTCACAGCCACAGGCTTAGAGAAGGCAGGAGGGAGAATCTGAGCTCAGTCTTGGTAGAAGGGTGGGAGTTGGATGGAGGAGAGGGCATTCCTGGCAGCAGGAATGGCTCAGACCAAGGAGTGCAGGTTGAGAAGGAAGGCGAGCTGCAGCGTGAGAGGAGGCTGCTGCCTTTGTGGAGGCCCTTAACCAACAACTGTCTTATTCTGTTCTCACCTCTGCTGCACTTGAGAAAAGAGGCAGGGCAGAGGCCCTTTACACCTACTAAGCCTTCTCCATTTCCTCAGTGCCAAGTAAGGATCAAAATCCAGAGCTCCCCAGCTGTCATGGTTCAACCACAGAGTTTGGCAAACATTGCTGGGATCTGAATCATGGGGGTAGAGAGTGGGGAGAGGAGAGAGCTGAGGAGACATGAGCGGGCGCTGAGGAGAGGGGAAGCAGAGGAGGAGGAGCTGGCAGGCCCAGGAGGGGCCTGGCCACAGACGGGCTGTCAGGCTGTCGGGGAGCAGAACTCCCGGGAAGGAAGTGGGGGTCAGCCAGGCCCGAGCACTAGACCAGCCCAATGTGTGCTGGGGATGGAACAGGTTGGACCCAGACCCACAGGCAGCATCCTTGCCTCCCCTCCATCTAATTCACCCATCATTCATTGAATGCCTACCATATTCCTGGCCCCAGGCTATGTACTATGCAGCAAAGTGGAGACACAGAGTCGCCATCTTTTCTTATTTTGGCAATTACCCTGTGCCAGGTCCAGGGCAGGACAAGGTCTCTTCCTTGATCCTTTGACAACTCACAACAACCTTGCAAGGCAGCAGTTATCAGCCCCACATTGCTAAAAATGAAAACAGGGTTCTGAGAGGTTAAGTGACTTGCCCAAGGTCACACAGACTGTAAGAAGTTGCATGGCCAAGAGGAGAGGCTCTATACGTCTGTCCTGAGCCCATTTGCTCCCTCTACCCCCCACCCTGCTCCTGTAGTCTGCTCTGGGGCCAGAAAGCAGAGAGGTGGGGAGAGGGCACCATCAGGAAGGAGAGAGGCTGAGGCAGAGAAAGGCCTGGAGCACAACCGGGAAAGACACATAAGAGGCAGTGCTGAAAGCAGGAGCCCGGAGCCAAGGAAGGCATCAAAGGCCCAAGGCAGACCATGTGTGTGTTTGGCAGCCGATGACAGGGCCAGAGTGCTCATTCCCAGCAGGCCCGGCCTCCTGGGGCTGCCTCTCTGAGCCCTTAAGGCTCTAACCAGATCTTTTTTTTTGGCACACTCCAGGCCTGGACTACAGTTCCTGGGGGGCCATCAGCCCTGGGGGTATGGGTGGCGCCAAGGCTTTGGCACAGGGTGGGCGCGACAGCTTGGCATCCCTCACCTTGATGGGCTGACAGGGCGCTGGGGCTGGCAGGCCCATCTGTACATCATGGCCAGGCCACATCTCGCTGGGAGGCCTCTGGACACACTACAGACTGCCCAACACTGGCCACTAGCCCCATCCATGCCCCTTTCAGAGGGCGGGGCTGGGGCTGGGGCCCTGGCAGCTTGTCAGGGTTGGCACCATTCTGTGATGGTGCAGTCAGGGCCTGGGCTGCCGCAGGATTGTCTGTTGCCATGGCCACGCTCAGCCTGGGTCTGGGGCTCAGCCCCACAGAGTCCCCCAGTGAGAGCTTCACTGGCCTATGGGGAGTGAACTCGTGATCTTGGCGGGCAGACGGCCCCTGGCCTGGCCAGTGAATTAGCTTTTCCTTAGGAAACTATTCACTTTGCTCATTCATGGTGTCCCCCTCTGGGCCCCGGCGCCTCCTAAGACAGCCCCATGTCAGACAGCCAGAACCCCACCCAACCCTTGCTTCCCAGTGGCTGAGGATGCTGACCTCACACTATCCTATCAGTGTGGGAATGGCTGCGTTTTTTGCTGGCAGCCGCAGCATTTCCTTACTGCTCACTGTGGCAGTTCGGCCTGCTGCCCCACAACTCTGGCCCCTGCCTGTGCTGCTCAAGGCTGGAGAGAGGTGGCTGCCAGTTAAAGGCACTCAGTCCCTGCCCCATGCCAGGCCCTCTCCAGGGGAGAGGAGAAACAGGTAACACAGAGGAGTGGCCTGCTTTGAATCCAGGCTCCGTCTCTTTCCAACTGTGTGTCCTCAGGCATGTCTCTTAACCTCTCTGAGCCTGAGTTCACATCTGTTAAAATGAATATAGTAATCCATGCCCTTCCAAACTCAAAGGGCCATTCTGAGGAGCATGAAAGGGAAGACGGTTTGTAAACACAAAGTGCTTTGGGAATAGACCGCTGTGTAGATGTATAGTATCGTCATTATCATCGTTAGCAGGCTCTTACTAATTCTAGATAAAGGAGGACTCTTTCTGCTTCCTTCCAGGGGTCCCGGGGGCTGTTCCTGGTGGCGTTCCTGGAGGAGTCTACTACCCAGGTGATGACCTCAGACTTCCACATGCAGGGAAGGCACCCTGTTCTGGGCTCCTCCCGCCACAGCTGCTAGGAGGATGAATGTGCTGTCTGTCGTGTGATATGATAGAGTGTTTTCCAAGTAAAAGCAACATGAAAGCAATACCTATGTACAGAGGGAGACTGGAAGCCCTGCAAAAGGAAATGGGCAGAGTGTTGGAGCATGGCATCAGGAAGGCAAATTTTTAATTCAGACAAAGAAGCATAATACTGTAAAGCAGATTGAAAACACTTCCTAATACTTACGTATTTCCAAGTATTAGAAAGTATTTGAATGTTCAGCACTAACATGGAAATGAGGGTAGCCATCAGCATGCTCCCAGATACAGACTGGTACAGGGCTGCTGGCCTGACTAGGAAACTGAATCTCACAGACATTAAGGCTTGCCTAAGGTCACGGAGATAGGCAGTGACAGACTGGACCATGGGTCAACGGGTGGCCTTCTGCTGGGGCACTGACAGCTCACTCCCTCTCTCTCTCTCTCTCTCAACACAGGGGCTGGTCTTGGAGGCCTGGGAGGAGGAGGTAAGCTCGGAAACCAAACTTGGTTTCTCCTGATAGGTCTGGGTGGTCACTCTGGTTCACACAGATCCTCAGACCTCAGGACCCCAGAAGGCCCAGGCATCAAGGGGCCCTTATTTTAAGACTGAGGGTCCAGTGGGAAAAGACTCATCTGAAAACTGGAACTCACGGGCCTCCCTCCCTGCTCCCTCTGGCCTCTTTCCCTGGTGACCCTGCCTTCTTTCATATTCCTTTTGATTCTCTACTACATCCCTGCAAAGCTGAGCTGGTATCATCATCCCCTTCAGAGGCTGAGAAACTAAGTCTGAGAGAATATTAACCACAAATCAGGACCAGAGCTAGGCCCTCAACCCTGGTGGCTAGACACTGGGCTCCAAGAGGCTCCTTGGCCCAGGGAGGACCGTCCCTGATAGCCCTCAGGGCCTGGGGAGTGAGACCATACAATGCCCTGGGGGGATAAGTAGTAGGACAGGTGGGCTGAGGCTCCCCACTCACTACCATCTCTTCTCTCTGCAGCATTGGGGCCTGGAGGCAAACCACCCAAGCCAGGTAAGACCTGAGGTCTCTGGGGCTGGGGACAGGGGAGGGGAGGGCCCACAGAGCTGTGAACCCAGCAAGGGAGCCAACAGGCAGGAGGAAGTGGGGAGGTGCTGAGCAGGCCCCCAGGTGTGAGCAGGCTGGGGCTGGGCCCCAGGGCTTCCAGGGACAGAGGCTGGATGCAGCTTGATGTCCTCCCTGTGTGAGGTGTCTGTCCACTGTCTACCCTGCAGTGCCTCTGTGCACAGCTGTCTGAGAGTTTGCTCTGCATAGCATCCAGAAACAGCCTTGGTGCTGGGGGCAAAGGTAGTGACTGATGTTCTGGTGGCCACTCAGCCTGTGAACATCACTCTGGGGCTCTGATACAGATGGTGGGCCCCAGACTCCAGACGAAGCCCTCTCTAATCCAAGACCAAGACCTGGGATATCCTGACCTCGATGACCAACTGAGCCCTTAATCTGACCCCAGGCTGAACCCTGACCCCCGACCAAGCCCTGAACTGATGCTAGGCTCCTCCCAGCTGTGTCCAAACCAGGGAGGTTTCCAGTAAGAAGATGTGACTAGATCTGTCCTGGCCTCACCCTTAGGGCAACAGGTCTGCCAGTAGGGGATCCACCATCAGCTCCAAAGAATATACCCCCAGGAAAGGGGGAGGGCAGATCTCTCCCAGAGGCACTGGTGGAGAAAGAGCAGGTGGAGGAAATGGCGTCTCTGTCCAGATTTATGGCCCCATCGGCATGAGATGCTCCACATGTGACCTTGACACCCCCCCACCCTGCTCTGTGTCTCTCTGACTCTGAGGTTCCAGACTCCAGGACAGTTTGAATGTCCAACAGCTCTTATGAAATCCTGATGTTTGATGATCCAAGTGCAAATGAATCTACAAGACCCAGATTCTTCTTCTCCGCAAACGAATCTGGGTTGTGAAACTCCAGGGCCAGGGCCAGGGAAGAGAGATAGGAGGGTAGGACAAGAGGCCTGGGCAAGGGGCTTCCTGGAGTCTGCAGGGGTCTGCAAGGCTGGAGCCCTTGTCATTCACTGCTCAGCCTGCCAGACCTGCACTCTGTCTTCCTGGAGAAGTGAGCAATCTTACCCAGGTCTTTGATGGTGGGCAGAGGGCAAGGAAGGCCCAGATAAGCAAAGGGGTGGATGAAGGACTGTGCTTAATGGAGAAAACCCCAAATCCTGGAGGTTGGGACTGCAAAACTGAAGCGCAGATTGGTCGATCCCACTGGCAGCAGGGGACACATGGTAGACTGTTATGAAACACCAGTGGGGAGACTGAGACAGCTGTATAGAGGGTCCCTTAATGAGGGTTGCTAAAGGGAGGCTTTTATTCATTAAAGATTTATTTTAGACTTCTGAAAAGACTTCCAGCTCAGGGTAAAGGAGGCCAAAAGGGAAGTCAGGGCAACTCCTGCTGATGGAAAGGGGCTGGATTCCAGGACCCCTTCCATGCACTTTCAGCCTCAGGACCCTGAACTATAAAGAATTGGGCAGGGCCAATGCCCCACCCCCACCTCCACAGGCAGTTTCCCATATCCACGCAGTGGAGATGTCCAGGCCTGCCTGGGCAGGATGGAGTGGGGCACAGCAGTGTGCACTGTACTTGGGAACAATTAATCCCTTGGTGAGTAGAAGGTGGGTGGCCTGGCAGTTGCTCGGCATGGGCCTTGGAGAGCTGGCCCCCAGCCACACCCCCACGACCGGCTGGAGGCCAGCCACACTCAAAAGGGCAGAAAGGCCAGGGAACACCCACTGGGCACGCTGGCAGGCTGCACATATTAGGTGCCTTCTTCTCACAAGCCCACTGGTCCCAGGAAGGCAGGGGACACACTGGCCATTTTGTAGGTGGAAAAACTGAGTCTCAGAGGAGTAAAGTGATGTGTTCTTCATGGGGAGTGTAAGTAGATGCAGCAGAACTTGAATCCAGGGCTCTCTGACTCCAGTAAGAGGAAGGGTTGGGCTGGCCAGACCCCTGAGCCCCGAGCTGTGGTCAGCTCCTCATCTCTATTCTCCTTTCCAGGGGCTGGACTCCTAGGGGCATTTGGGCCAGGTGAGTCCATGGGCAGGAGGACAAGCAGGGGTGGGGCTGGTCATGCTGGGGCACAGCCCTGGGACCAGACAGCTGGTGGGGGAGCACGGGAAAAGGTTAGATGGCTGCAGAGGGGCCGCCTGCCCCACCGCCACCCACCCAAGCCTCTTCTCAGTTCCTGGTTGGTCCCCATCTTTTCTCCCAGCCCTGTGTGGTCAGGAAAAGCCCAAGCCTGTCTCCTGCCCTATTGGAGCTCAGGAAACAGGCCTGGCTTGAGAGAAGCCCCTGACAGAGCTGGGGAGAAGCAGGGCCTGTGGTGCTGGGAAGTGAACTCAGGCACACCCAGGCCCAGCCTGACCTCCACACCACACCTGCCTGGGAGGTAGAGGGGCCGGAGCTAGAGAGCCACCTTACAGAGGGGCCAGTGGAGTTTCAGATGCAGTCAGACCCCCACGTAGGAAAGGCTGGTGGGAAGGGAGACCACACCCAGTGAAAGCCAGGTAGGCCCTCCTGGGATCCAAGTCCGTAGAGCTCAGGACTCTGGCAGTCAAGACTGGTGCTGGCAGAAAAGATCCTCACATAATTGGAAACAAACCCAGCACAGTTGTGAACTCCAACCTGATTGCCCAGTGGTCCTGGCCAAAGCCATGGAATGTCTCCTGGAGGGGGAGAGGGAGCGATGGGACCCAGATGTGGGAAGCATCAGGCCAGAGGGACCCATCTGGCTTCTCATAAACATTTTAACATCAGCAAGCAAGGAGGCTCCTGGACTACAGGATGGACAGACTGACAGCTGGTGGGGGATGAAGGGGCTCCAGATAGAGGGGACAGGGAATGGGCTGAGCCAGGGGACCCCTGCAAGCAAACAGAAGAGAGGCTTGGGGTGGGGACTAGCAGTGGGAGCAGGGCAGGGCCTGGCCTGGGTGTGGTCTTGCTGGCAGACTCTGCTTAGCCCCAGCCCTCCCAGAAAGCCCTGCTGGGTCCTCCATTAGCTGGTGGGCCTTCCAGGGGAAGCAAGGCAGGCCCAGGGATGTTATGGGGGGATCAGTGCAATCATGCCTACATGGCACATAGCAGCTAGTCTTGATGTGGTGCTGCTGTTTTATTGGGATGAGGCCCTGAGTACCAAAGGTTGAATCCAACTTAGGGACCTGAGTGGTTGCACACTGACCACAGGGTTCCTGCCCCCTTCTCTATGAGATCCTTCCTCTCTGGGCCCAGGAATGATGCCCACACACCAGCCTCTCCTCTCCTCACCTGGCTTTGTCTCCTTCTCCCTGCAGGTGCTGGAGGGCTCGCAGGAGGTGGCCCTGGGGCAGGTTAGTGTTGATACACAGGCAAGATGCCATCTGGGGGTTACAGCCGGGCCCAGGGCAACTGCCCAGTGTGGGGAGCAGTCAGCATACGGGGATACAGACTAAACCTGTCCTGGGTACTGGCACGGGAGGTGATATTGAAACCCTCCTGCCCTGAGTGGCTGCCCAGGGCACAGGGGAGTCACAGCTGGGTCCTAGTGCTGAGAGCTGGAGAGAAGAAGCCCCCCAGGGCCAAGCAGCCCAGAGGAGTTGTTCAACTCAGCAAGACCTCAGGAAGACTTCCTGGAGGAGGGGGTGGAGGTGGAAATTTGACCCCAAAGAGATTCCCGCAGTTTTGTTAGGCTGAGCAGAGCGGTTTGACATGTTTTGCTCTCCAACACTAACTGGGTCCTGGGAGGAGAGGTCACAACTTGGCACAGAACTGCAGACAGCAGCAGAGCCCCCTCAAATGCGCCTCCCAGGCAGTTAGGGCTCAGGGCCTCACCCACTCCTCCTCTCCGCAGGGCTCGGGGCCTTTCCTGCAGGCACCTACCCGGGGGCTCTGGTGCCTGGCGGAGTGGCTGGCGCTGCTGCAGCCTATAAAGCCGCCAAGGCAGGTGAGTGTTACTCTCTCTGGGACAGTCAGAAGCTCCCTGGCCTCTGTGGACCCTCCACTTGGCAAAGAACCTTTCCTGGGAGGCAGACGGGTAGGATCCTCCAGTCTACAGGGCTTGAGGAGGCGACCAGCGGTGTCCAAGCCTCAGAGCGAGGTGGTGGCAAGGCTAGACCTCAACACTGGGCCCTGAGCTTGCAGCCCAGGGCCCTCCTGCCTCCCACTGTTCTTACATGACCCCTCGCCTCTCCCACTCCTGGCTCTGTAGGTGCTGGGCTTGGCGGTGTTGGCGGCATCGGCGGGGTTGGTGGCTTAGGAGTGTCTACAGGTATGGCCGCCAGACCCAGGTTGCCCAGGTGAAGCCTGCAGGCCTGGGTGGGACCCACTCTGATGTCGCCCCTTCCACACCAGGTGCGGTGGTGCCTCAGACTGGAGCAGGAGTCGGCGTTGGGGCTGGAGGGAAGCCTGGGAAAGTGCCTGGTCAGTGTGGAGTGCCTGGGCCAAGGGCGGAGGTCAGGATGCACAGGAAAGGCAGGACCTAGCTGCAGGGGAGGGAAGCGTGAGGCCAACTCTGAAATGGGGGTGAGAGGCCCTTCTACCAGGATCCTGGGGCAGAAAGAGACCCCAGAGACAGGCTCTGTGGCAGGCACGTGGGTGAGAGATGGAGACACTGAGGTTCAGAATACAGTCAGTGCAGGAGGGCCGGCAGCAGCCAGTGGGGAGCTGCGGGGATCCCCAGGCGCACTGACGCCCCATCTGGTGCTTGGTCCCCGGCACAGAGCCCTTGAGGAAGTGACTTCAGGTTGAACAAAAGGCTGCTTGAGTCCACACAGCAGGGAGGGAACATCTGGCAGCTGTTAGCCCAGAGGTGGGCTGGGCCAGCCATGTAAACAGGCTCCAGGAGACAAAACAAATCCATGTACAGAAGGCTTTACAGATAACTTCCAAAACTGGTGGGAGAAGAGCCGCGGCCACCACATAGGTGTCCCTGGCTGCATCCCCTGGGTGCCCAGGTGGCTGGCTCGGGAGCCCTGGAGCTGCCGCAGAGGGAGGGGCCAGGGAGAAGTGCCTGGAGGCCGGGCTGCTGCTCACAGCTCTCTTCTTTTGGCCACAGGTGTGGGGCTACCAGGTGTATACCCAGGTGGAGTGCTCCCAGGAACAGGTGAGGGCAAGGAGGATGGGGCACTGTACCAAGGAGAGCAGCCTCTCACCTCCCCACTAGCTGAGGACACCAGAGGCCCTGGGTCCTGACCAGCACTGCTTCTCTAAGCAGCAGAGCTCAGGCCGACAGACATAAGTCCCCTGGTGGTGCAGAGCTCAGGCTGACAGACATAAGTCCCCTGGTGGTCTTTCCCCACAAAGCCTCCCCCAGCCCCACCCAAGCTCTAACCCCAGGGCCCAACCCAGATCATCAGCCTGAGATGGGCCTCCCAGGACACACCAAGTCCCCAGCATGGCCAGCTGTTTCCCAAAAGCTATGAGTCACCAGGAGGCCTGCCCCACACATCCGCCCTGCAGAAGAGCCCCTCGGAGCTGCCCTCTCCTCCTCCTGTCCGTGCCAGGGCCTGGCCACCCACTCATCATATGACCTTCGGAATTCCCCCAGAAGCCCAGATTTGGGCTGCTCTGTGGGATTCGCTGACAAGAGTGCACCTCTCTCTCTCTGACTGAGGTGGCCCACCCCCAGGGGAGACAGGAGAGGAGGGAGCACCAGACGCTGGCAAATGGAGAGTCCCTGCCCCAGCAGATGGCTGCTTTGTGTCTGGTTGTGAACGTACACTGATCCAGAGCCCCAAAAGGGCAGAGCCTTCCCGCTTCCCACCAGCTTGTACTGTCTGCCTTCTCAGTGGGGGGCAGACAGGGTGGCTGGAAACCAGCTCTAGATTAGAGACAAGGCCAGCTGAGGAACAGGAAACAGGTTTAAAACTCAGGTCTTCTGACACTGGGTCAGGCAGGAAAGGAGAATCACCACTGCACGGGGCCCTCTCCCCAAACATGGAAACCCTGCCTGTGGCTGACAGTACAGAGGGAGGTCAGCAGTGTGACCCTGAGGAGGTGTGGGTGCCAGGCCGGGCCTGCAAGGCCTGCCTTCTCTCCCTTACTGCCAGACCCCACTTTGCCCCCTTAGGAGCTCGGTTCCCAGGTGTGGGGGTGCTCCCTGGGGTTCCCACTGGAACAGGAGTCAAGGCCAAGACCCCAGGTATGCAGCCAGCCAGGCTGGGGGTCCATGGTGAGAATTTCTACCCACCCTCAGGTGCTTCTGGCCTGGGGTGGGAGCGGAGGTGGGCGGGGTGGGGAGGGGACCCTGGGCTCAGGGCCCTCTGGGCAGGTACCCCATGTGCTCCAATGCTGGGAAAAGATGGGCAGTGTACCTCTCTCTCAGAAGTCCCCAGGTGTGTGAGAGGGCAGCAGGAGATAGGAGGTCTGGGCAGAGTTGGCCACTGCCCCAGGCAGCCATCGGTGCTTCAGGGCTGCACCCATGGTGGCAGGGCTGCAGTGACAGCACCTTGTCGTTGCAGGTGGAGGTGGAGCTTTTGCTGGAATCCCAGGTAAGGCAGCAGACTGGCTAGCCAGGAAGGGGCTCTTGACCCGGCAGGCCCAGGCACCCAGAATCCAATCAAGGCCTGTCCAGTTCCCCTCAGGTTTACTACTCCTAGACTTGGACCACTTCAACCCAAAGTGGCATGAGCCACAGGCCTGCTCCTCTAACCCCTCTGTCTGTGCAGCCCCCAAATGAGCCCAGAAAACCCACCAGTCTGTGCCAAATGCTGGGAGGGCTGCAGGCCCCAGCTATGGCCCAGGCCCCAGCAGGGAGAGTCCTGCTGCTTCCTGGAGGAAGTGGCCTGGTGTTGGGGGATGCTAGGCTGGCCAGTGATGGACAGGGAGGCAGGACGGCCCACTAGGCAGGATGGTTTCCAGAGGCAGTTGGCACTCATTCTGTCTGAGCAGAAAGTGCAGTGCGAGGCAAGAGGCTTAGCAGGGGCTGCTGGTCCGAGTTGCTGGGCCCTGATTTTACTCTCCTTGTTCCCACAGGAGTTGGACCCTTTGGGGGTCAGCAGCCTGGAGTCCCACTGGGGTACCCCATCAAGGCACCCAAGCTGCCAGGTCAGAAGGAGGAGTCAAGAGGCACCACTCACTGGGCCTCACTGCTGAGAAGCCAGCTTGTACGGAGGCACTTGTGCAGCCACTAGTGTCTCTGTGCTGGGGCAGGGGGTTAGGAAACTTAGGTATCGAAGCTCACTTCTGGTCACCAGCAAAGGAGAGCATGGGAAAGCCAAACTGGGGTGCTGGCCTCACTCACAGGCACACACATGCACACACTCAGAGCCCTGTGGCCCTGATGGGAAACCACTTGTGTGGATGGTAAGAAACTCCATTCACTGGAAAAAGTCCTCTAATCCAACCCAACTCCACAATCAGCTCAGACAAGGAGATGTTTCCCCTTGAGGAGGAGAATAAAGAAGATATTCAGATTTTGGGGCCATGGCAGGGCCTGGATTTGTAGGGGAACGGGTGTCCCATCAGGCCCTGGAGCAGGACAGCCCTCTTCCTCCTCAACCCAGGGCCTCTGCTCTCCTAAGAACCTCTGTGAGCAGCTCAGGACCCTTGGGAGGAGGTCTCAGGCCTCAGTACCCGTGGGAGTAGGTTTGTCCACTGAGGCAGTGGCTTGGCACTGCCACAGGGCAGCCCCTAAGCCCGCCCTGCTCTCTCTTCAGGTGGCTACGGACTGCCCTACAGCACTGGGAAACTGCCCTATGGTGAGTAAGACCCTTCTAGATTGGTGCGCTTCCAGCTCTTTCCAGCTGCAGGGTCCTGGCAAGGGTGCTGTGTCCCTTAGAAAGAGACTCCCCTAAGAAAGGACATAGAACTTAGACTCGGACAGCCTGGTTCTCAATTTTGGCCCTCACACTTAGCCCCAGGCCTCAGGCAAACCAGTTTCTTCTCTGAGCCTGTGTTTTCATCTGTAAAATGGAAGTAACCATTCCACATGCTTTTGTATTTGTTTTAACTCTGACTGGGGGTGACGAGATGGACCCTCTGGGCAGCCCCGCCCCTGGACGGCAGGGGAGGACGGGAAGCCATGGTGAGGTCTGCACACACGCCCACTGGGCCTCTGTCTCACAGGCTATGGGCCCGGAGGAGTGGCTGGTGCCGGGGCCAAGGCTGGGTACCCGACAGGGACAGGTAAGGAAAGCCTCACCACACTGTCCGCCAGAGGGACGCTAAGCACCAGGCTCCAGAGCCCTGGGGCTGGCCAGGCTCCCTCCAGAAAGCAGGCCAGCCTATCCTGCATCCAGACACCAGTGTGAGCCTGGAGGAGGGTCCCGGGTGGGGGCAACTCAATCAGCCTCTGGCTGGCTATGAAGCCCCCACCCACAGCCCTATGTAGAAGGGTTGTTCTCTTGGCGCTGGTGGCTCTGAGATGCAGGAGCTGTTTTCAGAGTCTCTCCCCTTCCCTCCCTCAGGGGTTGGCTCGCAGGCTGCAGCAGCAGCCGCAGCTAAAGCAGCAAAGTATGGTGAGTACCTGAGATCCTCACTTGCCAGCCCCCTGCCCCAGCAACCCTCCCATTACACTTGGGGCCTGCCTCACAGACACTTACCTCTCCCTGTCCTCATTTATCCAAATGTGTCAACACCACTGGCTTCCTCCATCCCTCCCTCCTGCCTCCCATCTGTCCATTCAGTCTTCCTTCTCTCTCTCTCCATCCTTCCTTCCCTCCCTCCTTCCATCCATCTGTTTCAGAGCACAGGGACAGATAAGAGTCCTACTAGAAAATGTAGGCCCTGTTGTGGAATTACTGAAGAAAGAGACATTATTTCTACCTGGGGAAAATCATGAAGGCTTCTCAGAGAAAACAACATTTGATTCAGGCCTTAAAATATAGGTGGAGTTGGCCATTTGGTTAAAACAGTGAGGAGGATCCCAGGCAGAGGGAATAGATACTATGGTGGTTGGGATGATCATTTTAGGTGGTACATATATGAGCATCTAAATAAATAATTTAATAGTTTAGCATCAATTTAATGTGTGCTGTAAAATGTGCAACAAGCCCCTTCAGCCATGACCCCTTGGCTAGCAGATGTGGCACAGCCTTCCCTGAACCCATGTTGGGGGCACAGGGGCTTCTGTCCCCCTGCCCCAGGTAACCCCCAGTTCAGAATCAGTTCATTGGGACTGAAGTCCTTGCCTTGTCTCCAGTCCCAGGCGAGCCCTTCCTGTAGCCACGGTGGGACAGAAGACATCTCCCCATCAGCCCAAAGGCTGACAATGAGGGGGGAGCACTGAGCTAGAGGCCTGCTCCACCGAGGCCCCCCAGGCCCTCCCTCCCAGTCCCCCAGGCTGGAGGGGATGGCTGGAATGTGGGAGAAGGAGAGTGGGGCAGCAAGGGGCTGCCAGAACCAGGCAGCCAGGAGCTTGGATTACAGACTTGGCTGGGTCTTCGGAACACAGGGAGAGGAAGCCTTGTACATTCCTACGGGGGGCCCCTCTCTGGCCCAGGGAACGGCGGCTTGTGGTTTCTCAGTATGTGGCAGTGGTTAGAATGAGATTTGTCTGAAAACATACATGTCCCTTAATACATGTGTTGAAATGGACACTCTGGGGGTGTCAAGGAACAGTGGGGTGGCGGCCTTCTCAAGCAGGTAAACTAGAGATGCCTGGGCCTTGTTCCCAGGGGATAGCATCTGGGTAAAAGGCCAGCATCCAAGTGTCCTTCCTGCCTGGTCTCAGGAGGGGTGCTGGGAGCCACACCTGCCCTGTCCCTATCCCAACAGGTGCCGGAGGAGCTGGAGTTCTCCCTGGTGTTGGTGGTGGCGGCATTCCTGGTGGGGCCGGCGCCATTCCTGGGATAGGAGGCATTGCAGGTAGCATCTGTTCCAGCAGGGGGTGAGGATGTCCTGGAGAGGGCCACCACGGGGAAAGGGCCTCAACCTCTGCGGCTGTCTCTCCAGGGGCCGGGGCTCCAGCTGCTGCTGCAAAGGCGGCCACTAAGGCAGCTAAATATGGTGAGTACCCCCAGAGGGGATAGGCCCAGGACTCTGGCCAACCCTCAGACCCTCAGGACCTGCTCTCAGAGCCCTGTATGGGCCTTGGAGACCCCAGTCCTACAAGGCTGGATGGACTTTGTCCATCTATGGCAGCCTCCCTCCTCCCACCCCCAAACCTGCTTGTTCTTGTCTCCTTATCTTTGCCCCTTCCAGCCCTTTTTACTGATGGGCCCAGCAAAGGGGGTGCCCTGTGGAGCATCTGGCTCCTCCCATTCTTCCGGGCCAACCCATGGCTGCTGTGCCAACTGCATGGGTGCCCCATGGGGAGCTCCAACTTTGCTTTAGACTAGGATCAGTTTCTCCCCACCCATGCATCCAAGCCCTTAGAGCTCTAGAGGGCTCCCTCAGCTGTTCCAATCTCTTGGATGAGCTGCATCTATGCAGAGGCAATGCCAGCCCACCTGCCACTCCCACAGCTCCTCACCACCATTCACTTGGAGGACCTTTGAGGTTCCCTCTGAGGGTCCCATCAGAAGAACAATCCTTTCCTTCTACAGGAGCTGCTGGAGGCTTGGTGCCTGGTGGGCCAGGCTTTGGCCGGGGAGTACCAGGTGTCCCAGGAGTTGGAGTCCCTGGTGTTGGGGTCCCTGGTGTTGGAGTCCCTGGTGTTGGCATCCCTGGTGTTGGACTCCCAGGTGTTGGGGTCCCAGGTGTTGGGGTCCCAGGTATTGGGGGACCAGGCATCATGGGTGGGCTGGACTGTGTGTGTGTATGTGTGTCTAGGTGCAAGAAAGAAAGATTGAAACTATTGCCAAGACTTTTGGACTTCCCCTAGTGCCTCACCCATCTATCCTCTTTGCTCCGTCTGTTCACCGTGCTACATCTTCTCTTCCTTGGGCTTTAACAATCTCCTAATTAGTCACTCTCACCATCATTTTCTCTAATTCACCTTCTGGCTGTCAGTGTGCTCCTGGGGGCAGGAACCATGTCTTTTTCATCTATATGTTCCAAGCACTTAGCTGAATAGGTGCTAAGTAAATGGTAGATGGGTGGGTAGGTGGGTGGATAGATGGATGGATGGACAGATGGATGGATGAATGGAATGGATGGAATGGATGGATGGATGGATGGATGGATGGATGGATGGATGGATGGGATGGACGAGATGGATGGATGGGATGGGATGGATGGATTGGTGGGTGGATTGATGGATGGACGGGATGAGTTTGTGGATGGTTGGATGGATGGATGGATGGATGGATGGAATGGATGGAATGGATGGATGGATGGATGGATGGATGGGATGGACGAGATGGATGGATGGATGGACAGATGGAAAGGACGAGATGGAAGGAAGGATGGGATGGACGGATGTGATGGATGGATGGGTGGGTGGATTGATGGATGGATGGGATGGGTTTGTGGATGGTTGGATGGATGGGTAAGCACATGGTTGGATGAGCAGGTAAACAGATGGGCAGGAGAAGGTAAATGCAAGATGGGTAGTTGGATAGTTAGATGTATGGATAAATAGGCCAATGAGTGAATAAGTGGATGAACATAAGCCTACATGGATAGACAGAGAGATAAGTGTTTGAGTGGGTGGATCAAAATCCAAGAAAAGACAGACATATGGATAGGTCAGTGGATAGATGAATGGGTGGTTAGATAGACAGATGGACAGATGGGTACATAAAGATATAAGTAGGTGAATGGATGGGTAAGCATCCATTGGGTTGGCTCAATTGACAGAAGATGGGCCAGACAGATG
Source organism: Manis javanica (assembly GCF_040802235.1). NCBI lineage: Eukaryota > Metazoa > Chordata > Mammalia > Pholidota > Manidae > Manis > Manis javanica. The sequence continues at coordinate 35,890,622 of NC_133165.1, read as the reverse complement.
GTTGGACAGGGGGTATATATTGCACATCTCTCTTCCATTCTCTCCTGATCACTTGTGTCCCTTTTGGTCTCTCCAGGAGCTGTCTCACCAGCTGCAGCTGCTAAAGCAGCTGCCAAGGCTGCCAAATTTGGTGAGTGCTGTGCCAATAGTCTGCCCCTCCCTGTTCTGGCCAGAGAAGGGTAGTGACTGGCCCAGGGTCACACAGCAAGTCACTGGCAGAGCTAGGACTTGGACCAGTTGGGCCCCGGAGTAATGTCTCCCCCATTTGTCTCCCACTTGTCATGAAGCCAAGAGGCTGAGTGATAGGAGAGCCCCAAGATGGCATTCCTAGTAGGAACAATGTCCCTGGCCCTTCCTGCCCTGGCCAGGGCCCTTTCAGAGGAGCCTAAGCCTGGCTGGAGATATGGGACCTGCCCACCGTCTCTCCATAGCCCACAAAGGGGCCCTTCCCCAAGTGCTCAGTGAGAGAGGTTGGGGAAGTATCTGGAGGCAGTCAGCAAAGGTTTCCTGGAAGAGGCTGGTGGGGGCCCAAGCATTCCATGGTTTCCAGTCCTTCAAGGACAAGACTTGGGGGAGGCTTTCATCCTCTCCCCCAGGTGACCAGCATCACCTAGAGCTCAACCCAGCTTCTCATCGAGATCCTTTTCTACTTCATTCTCCCACCTCTGCAGGGGCCAGAGGCGGAGTGGGAGTTGGAGGCATTCCCACTTTTGGAGTTGGTGCTGGGGGCTTTCCTGGCTACGGGGTCGGACCTGGAGTTGGAGGTGTTCCTGGAGCTGCCCTCTCCCGTGAGCCTTAGTTGCACCTAGAGAAAGTGGGAGAAGGCATGGGGGCTTCTCTTCTGTAGGGCTATGGGGGGTAGGGGATGAGGGAGTGTGGCCTGGGCTTCAGCCTGTTCAGGCAGGAACTGGGGAGAGTGCGGGGAGGGCCTGCCTTTGAGCAGGAGCCCTGCTCTGAGCACAGCCTCACAGGGACCCAGCAAGACGTCTGCGTGTACCTTTCTTTCGTCTGAGTGTACCTTTCTTTCTCGGTTCCTGTTTCCTCACAGCTGCAGCCCAAGCCGCAGCTGCAGCTCAGGCAGCCGCTGCAGCCAAGGCCGCCGCCAAGTATGGTAAGTTCCTGTGCCTGGCCTGTGCCCACTCCCACCTGAGGCATGCATCCCCTTTCCCCATTCCAGCCCTGCTCATCGGTGGGGCCCAGGCTCTGAGCTTGGAGCAGTTCTCCAGCATGAGGGCAGAGCAACCTCACGCTCAGGTCTCTGGGACTGAAATGGCCTGGGCCAAGGTCAGGCATCCCTGGCCCCATCTTCCAAAGCCACACTGAACTTCTCTGCCCTTTTTAGTTGCCCACCATTAGGATTATTAGTGCCCTGCTTATCACCCTCACCCCAAACCAGCAAGTTGGAGGTGCTCATGCAGCCATTCTGCTCCCCACTCCACCTCCACCCTCCACTCCCCCAGAAAGGTGGGTGATCCTAGGGGCAGGGCTGGACAGTCTCCCCTCCTCCAGGTGCTGGAGGAGCAGGAGCCCTGGGAGGGCTAGTGCCAGGTGTCGGAGATGGAATACCAGGTGTGCCCGGCACTGGAGGGGTTCCAGGTGAGCTAAGTCCTGCTTCGTCTCATGGAAGGGGCCTTGAAGTTGACCCAGGCCACGTGCATCACTTTACAGATGGCAAGACCAAGCCCAGAGGTGGAGATGAGGGAAAAGCAATTTCCCCTAGTTCAGAGGGAAGACCCTCCATGGGATTCCAGTTGCTCAGTAAAATGGGAATAATAGTACCAACTTCATAATGGTGGTATAAAGATTACTTTAGCAAATAGCAGCTTTACAAAACAGGGGTTGTCTGTCATATGTGGAGGAGCTCAGGAAGTCAGACAGTAGGCAGGCGAGCTCTGTCCTGCCAGGGCTTGATGGCCTTTCTTGTTCCTGATCAGGTGGGAGGGCCTGTATCACCCTTTAGTTTCCTGGGCTCTTTCTTCTCCACTAACCAGAGGCCAAAGGAGGAGATTGAATTACAATGAGATTAAGTTACAGCCTGGCATGGTTGTTTTTTCCCATCAGATTTCTCCTCTGCATTCCTTCTTTCTGGGATAAAATTCTCCTTTTAAATTTCCCCAAGAAATGAGCCATTTCCTCCAATAATTTGGATACAGGCACTTTTTAAAGGATTTTTTAAATTAACACTACTTTCAGCAGAAGGTGCCACACGTTTTAGAAGAAGGCTTAGGAGAGGACCACTCACAGCTTTGGGCTCCCCTCCACCACAGCCAGAGCTGGAATATCACAGTCTCAGAGCCACTTGTCAGCGAAGGGATGTGCCCAGGCCAGCGGGCAGGCCCACTGCAGAGCAAGCCCGGAACCCAGGCACCTGCCTCGGCCTGGGCTCTGCATGCTTCCCTCTGTCTCTCGCGTGAGGAGGCAGCTCAGGGAGAGTCTTCTGGGAGAGGGGACAGTTCCCTAGAGGGAGACTCTGGGAGGTCTTTCCACAGTGGGGGATGGGGGACACTGGGGAGGGACCACTCCCTGAACCCTGCTTGTCACCTATACAGGAGTAGGGACCCCAGCAGCTGATGCCGCCAAAGCAGCCGCCAAAGCTGCCCAGTTTGGTAAGTGCCCCATCCCCTCACTTCTGCCCCAGCCATCCTCATCCCTCATGTCCCCTGCTCAGCTCCCCTTGAGAGGCAGGTGCCCCTGAGGCGGTCACAATCTGAACATGTGCCTTCCACACAGCTTTTGGCATGCCTGTCTGCTTTTAGGGGCCATGGGTGAAGGGTGAAGCTTCTGATTACAAAAGCACAGTGAGAACAGGCCCTGCTGAGCCCTCCAGGACCCACTCCCCACTCTTTCCACAGGCCCTCCACTCTCAGTCCAGCCAGGGGCCTGCCCCCTTTCTGGGCTCCTCTGGGCTCCCACCCCCTTGAGCCATGGCAGTATTTCTTGCTCCCTGACAAGGTTCTGCATCTCTTGCTACATGCTATCCTGGCAGCCCCAGGTACCCACACCTTCCTGAATATTGCAAACTGCAGCAGCCCCACCCATCAGAGCCCAGCTGCATGTCAGGCCCTGGGCCAGGGGGTCCACGAGTCCTGGCTTTAGGGACCTGCGGGCAGCAAGGTGCAGACCACAAAGTCTACAGCTGTCTGGGCCAGAGAACATCTTAGCCTCAGGTCAGCTGAGCTCCAAACTCACATATGACAGACAACCCCTGTTTTGTAAAGCTGCTGTTTGCTAAAGTAATCTTTATACCACCATTATGAAGTTGGTACTATTATTCCCATTTTACTGAGCAACTGAGGTTCTGAGAGCTTAAGTAACAGGCCCACATTCACACAGCTAAATGGACTGATTGAACCCAGGTCCACCTGTCTTGCAGAGCTTCCTTTACCATGTAGCTCTGCTTCCATCACCCTCCAAAGTCTCAGAAAAGGTCTTTGTCCCCCAAAAGTTAAGAGCTCCTGATCCTGTACATATTTACGGGCAGGGTGTGGGGTCCACAGTGTGCAGCCTGAATGAGGAAGCTGAGGGCCACCAAGGGAAAGTAACTTGTCCAGGGTCACACGGCAAGGCTGTGCCTGGGCTGGGATGGGAACCAAAGGCCCTTGACTCCCAGCCTGCTTGCTCCTTCCGTCAGCTTCTGCCTCCTGGGTCGGACTTGGTAAAGATGAGCTCTTCTCGCCCTTGTAGGGTTAGGCCCTGGTATTGGTGTGGGTCCTGGCGTGGGTCCCGGCCTTGGTGTGGGGCCTGGCATTGGCGTGGGGCCCGGCGGTGTTACAGGTGAGCTGCATGAGCAAGTGGGCCTGAGGGGCTTCTGAACCCTCCGTGGATACCACCCCTGAGCCTCGTCCCTCTCCATCCAGGAGTAGGGACCCCAGCTGCAGCCAAAGCCGCCGCTAAAGCAGCTGCCAAAGCCCAGTACCGTGAGTGGCCACCTACCTGTCTCCTCCCCCGACCAAGCCCAGGGCTGGCCCAGGGAGACCCAAGTCTGTGCTGGGCCCCAGCATAGTCAGCCTCATCAGGCCCCCAAGGCATCAGGCAGCACAGGGGTTGCAAGGACAGGTTTGGGGTGAGGGAGACCCAGGTTCAAGTTCTGCATCCCATACAAGTTGAGTAACCTCTGATTCCTGTCCTTGTGTGTGACACCTCATATGGGTGCTGAAAGAACCTGCTACAGACGGTTGTGAGGAAAATTGAGTTCCTCCAAGAGAGAAGAGCGGGAACTTCTGCTGGGAAGGGTGTGCAGTCCACAGTGTGCAGCCTGAAGGCCAGCCTTGGTGGTCTGTGGAAGTTTTAGGAGGGCCATTCCAGGGGCAGCATAGGGAGCAGATAAGGGGGAGGAGGACACACCTGGGTCTGGGCCCCTTCTCTTGGGGCCTGACTCAGCTCCCTGGGCAGAACGCCCCCAAAGGGGCCTGTGCCTGCCTGCTGCCACCATGCCACTGCCCCTGTCCCCTAGGGGCTGCCGCCGGGCTTCCTGCCGGTGTTCCCGGATTTGGAGTTGGTGCGGGCATTCCTGGATTTGGAGCTGGTGTTCCTGGCTTTGGGGCTGGTGCTGGTGTTCCTGGCTTTGGGGCAGGTGCAGGTGAGGGGCCTTCTAGGGGCTGGATAGAAACTGCCCCCTGAGCCCAGGGGAAGGCCTTCTCTTCCTCCTGGCACACCCCCGGGGCCCAAACTCAGGGGTGCGTAGTAAATTCTCCATTAGGTTCTAAAAGAGCCAAGTAAGGCAACAGATGGAGGGCAGGCCAGGCAAAGGGAATCCCAGCTGCCGGACTTCAGCATTTCTGCCTCTCACAGGAGGGGTGACAGGGCTCTAAACTGAGAGGAAGCTCACTACCCAGGAAGGGAGGTGGAGGTCCCTGGTGTCAGGAAGCACGAGTGGCTGGCTGGCTCCACTTCAGCACTGCACTGTGGCAAGGAGGCCACTAAGAGCTCTAGTTCTTCACCTAGTGGTCACTAGCCTCAGGCAGATCCTACTGGGCCTGGAGAGGTGAGAGGGGGCAAATGGAAGGAGGAGGCACAGGTCAACCCTCAAGCCCTCCAGACCAGACTGGCAGTGGTACAGGTAGACACTGAAGCTCTAGCTGGCAGGACAAGCTCCTGGCTGGGGAGCCACAATTTCAGGGCTTTGAGAAGAAAAATGAAGGCCTAGGAAGACAGGGAAGGCTTCCTGGAGGAGGCAGGACTCCCAGGCACAGAGCTCAGCTGCTGATGACCACCTGTTTTCCTCTGTCCGTTTTCCTTAGTACCTGGATCCCTGGCTGCAGCTAAAGCAGCCAAATATGGTGAGTGTACCCCACATATTGCCCCTCCCTGTGGTTGGTTCCCTGGGTGCCCCCCCCAAGCACTGACAGCACCTGGTCACCCATCTTCCCACCCCCTGGGCCAGGGCTCAGTGCCCAGAGACTGTAGTGTGGGGCTGGGATGGTCAGGACGGAAAAAGGCGGTTTCTAGGACACAGTAATAACGGTTTAGCAGACCTGGCTCCTGCCCACTAAATGCCTATCATGCCTCCAGCCCCAGGACAGTAAAAATCACCCCTCATACTTCCAAGGCCCTTGGGGGCAGGTCCCCCTTGGTGAAGACCATGATCCCTAAGGCTCCTCCAGCCCTGCTAGTTTCATGGGACATGAGGCCAGGGAGGGGCTAGGCCTTCTGTTGGCTGGGCTGCCTCTGCCTCCTTGCCAGCAGATCTGGGACTCCTGGTCCAGGCCCCAGGCCCCCTGCCCGCCTCCCTGTCAGAATGACTGCGCCCGCCACGTGCTGCGAGGACGTGGCAGACCCGCCTGCCCCTCCACTTGGCACTTGGGTAGCACAGCCCAAACAGACCCACACTGTCTGTGGCCCCTGCATTCCTGGCCTCCTGGGAGCCAGGCTGGGGCCTCTGCCAGGGAACTGCCAACCAGCTCTGGCCAGTCCACTTGAGGCCAGTTTCCACCTCGGAAAATCCCAGCCTTCTCAGCCCCCACCTAGTGAGGGCCCGGTGACCCTCTGGCCAGTCGCCTGTTCCTCGCTGGCTGCTCTGCAGCCTGAACCTGACAGACATTTCCAGGGAGACAAAACAGTCAATGGTGCAGGCTCCTGAGCCATTTCCTGCCCATGGAAACTTGAGCACATTCCTTAACCTCTGCTGGGTCTCAATTCCTCACCTGCAAAATGGGGGTGATCACAGTACCGACCTTCCTTGTTGCCGTGAGTAGTAAGCAGGGTGATGTGTGTGCAGTGCTGGGAACTGTGAGTGCACCGTAAGGTTACATTCTCAGCCACTCTGTGCGGGATGATGGTTCAGACCTCAGAATAGTTCACAGAGAGTGCGTCCTTCTGTTCTCCAAACACCTGCAGGGTAAGCAGGGTAAGTAAGGATCAGCACTTCATTTTAGGGAGATGGGGCTCTGGGGCTCAGAGAGGCAACTGCTATGAGTGGAGAAACCAGGATTCAAACCCAGGGCTGTCAGAACCTGACACTAGTCTTCTTGGCAGCTCACAGCCACCACTGTGGCTGCCTGTGCCTCCCAGCGCCAGCCTGGCAGAAGGAGAGGAGATGGGCAGGCCAAAGCCCAAAGGGGCCTGCCCCTGCCTAGTTGGTGTCTGGGAATGGACTTCGGTTCTGTGCTCCTTCCACTGGGTCACATGGCCTTGGCCCCCAGTCTGCTTGCACAGTGTCCCTGGGGGCAGGGAGACCCCATCCTTCAGAAATGGGGGGACTGACTTTCCATCCTCTCTCCACAGGAGCAGGAGCCCTTGGTGGAGCAGGTGTCCCAGGCGGTGTGGCAGGTGAGCTGAAACCCCCCCAGGGGGCTGGGCAGGGAGGGAGACTGACCCATGGGGAGTGCCTCCTTGAACTCTTTCTGTGTCTGCAGGAACTGGACCTGCTGCCTCAGCCGCCGCTGCCAAAGCTGCTGCCAAAGCTGCCCAGTTCGGTGAGTACCAGTTGGGGCTGAGCCAGGACCCCCTTGAATGCAGATTACATGGAGCTGGGCCTCCCCTCATTCTTCTCTCCTTCCCTTGCAAGGCTAGGCTTGGAAGCATCAGCTTTCCCAAAACACCATGTTCCAGATGAGGCAAACAGGTTCAGGCAGTGCCAGCACTTTCCAAGGTCACACAAAGAGTGAGGCAGAGTCCAGGGCTTCCCACACCCAAGCCCAGAGTGTGGCCCCTCTCAGGGGAGGCCCGTGCTACCAGGAAGTGAGCACACTCACAGCCCCCAAGGCTCGGGGAGGCCTCTAAACATGTACCACATATCCCCTGACCCGTCCCCGAGGCTCTCAGGTGCATCATCCCCCAGGTGCACCAACCCACCTCCCAGCCCCACTGCACCCTCTGAGGCCCTGGGAGCTCAGGCTCCACTTAGATGCTGGGATGATATCTCCACCCCTCAGCAGACACACTAGCCAGGATTTAATACACAGCTTTCTCCACAGGCCTGGGAGGAGCTGTCGGGCTTGGGGCCGGAGGACTAGGAGCTGGAGGACTGGGAGTCGGAGGGCTTGGGGTTGGTGGAGCCATCCCAGGGGTCGTGGACCTAGGAGGTGAGGGCTACTCTGGAATCAGTAAACACACGGGATGTGTATGTGTGTATGTGTGTGTGTGTGTGAGAGAGAGAGAGAGAGAGAGAAATCGACTTTCTTTCACAGCTTGCCACACCTTGCCCAATCTGTCTTCTCCACTTGGGTCCCATCTGCACCTCATCTGCAGCTCAAGGTTGCAGGAGTGCCACCCCTTTCTCCAAACTCCTGCAGCATTTGGAGAGAGACTTCAGCAAGCAGAAACTAGGGCTGCCCCTAGGGAGCCTATCCTGTCCCTCTCCTCTTTCAACCCACCTGACCACTTGAAGGGGGAGTTCATTAGGATAATGATGATTATGCCCATTTTCCAGAGAAGAAAAGCAAAGCTTGGAGGGAAGTTACTTTCCCAAAATCTCTGCTGTCATGGAGGACCTTGGGTTGACATTCCTCCTTTCTGGGTCATCACTATGTCTCCTGACCTAGGCCAGGCTGTAGTTTCTTCAGTGTGCTCCACAAGACTGGCCACACTGTCGGAGTTTTAAAGAGTTTGCAAACATGGATGGATGAAGGAGGGATGGAGGGATGGTGGGAGGATGAGTCAGCGGGCAGATGGTCAAGGGGTGAGCAGGTCGGCGGGGGGACATAACCTGGGAGGGAGGTGATAGTCCTGAGCCCTCATGCTCCCATCTCCCCAGGTGTGTCTCCAGCTGTAGCTGCTAAAGCCGCCAAATATGGTGAGTCGCTCCCTGACACCCTCCCTCTCCCCAGGCCTACAGACAGCTGTACCCCCACACCCCCATCGCCCTGTCCCCACCCAGCTCAGGCCTCAGTCCTGCTCTCAATGCCCCTGAAGGCTGTCCAGGATATCCCTGATGCCAGAGCCCAGAGGGGATGCTCAGGACCCCTTATGTGCCTTGTCCTGACGTCCATCCACCCTCTTCTCAGGTGCCGCTGGCCTCGGAGGCGTGCTAGGAGCCACCAGGCCATTCCCAATTGGAGGTAGGGGCCATCTCGGCTGTGAGATCCTCAGCTCTAGGGGAGGCCTGGCTGGCTAGCGGCAGGGACTCCTGGAACTTTATCTAGCACAAGGACACAGAGAGATGGTGGAGGGGGCAGTCCAGGAGAGGAAACATCCTGGGCAAAGGGGCAGGCCTCAGGGTCATGGCCTCAAGACACCAAGCTGATGAGCTAAGGCCATGGGGCCCCAGACCAGGATGCCAGGCAGGGACAAGGTTTGTTAAGAGCGCTGCTCTGGCAATGGGGAGGAGGGCAAGGGAGGAGGCGGTCCTGGGCAGAGAGGCAACAGGTGACAAGGCTGCAATGGGGCCTGCCTCACACCAACCCCAAACCCCTCCTGCAGGAGTTGCAGCAAGACCTGGCTTTGGACTGTCTCCTATTTACCCAGGTACACCGAGGCTCTCTGCTCCCAGGCCTTGCCTTGTCTGGAGCTCTGGCCCTGTCCTTCTTCCTCCCGTGCTTTATCTTCTGCTCAGAAGGGCTGAGCCAGGACCCAGGGGCGGACCCTGTGACCTCAGATGACACGAAGCTGGGCCTCCCCTCATTCTCCTCTCCCTCCCTTACAATGCCACAAAGCATCAGCTTTCCCAAAACACCATATTCCAGATGAGGCAAACTGAGGTTCAGACAGTGCTAGCACTTTCCAAAGCCACACAATAAGTGAGGCAGAGCCCAGGGCTCCCCATCCTCAAGCCCCAAACTCGGCCCCTCTTGGGAGAGGCCCATGCTGCCTGGGAGGGCTTGGGTGGCTCCCCAGAAGAGCGCGCACTTACAGCCCCTGTTCTTGCCTCATAGGTGGCGGAGCTGGGGCCCTGGGAGTCGGTGAGTCTGCAATCAGAAGGAGGGGCCCCTTTCCAGCAGGGCCCTTGAGCTGCTTTCCCTGGGTGGAAGCAGAGTCCTGTTGAGGCAATAGCTGGTGTGGCCACGCCTTGGGCTGGTCTTCTTGCATCAGGGCTTGAGGGAGCCTCCAGGAGAATCAAAAAGCCAAAAATTTGACTGTGGGGTGTAGGGACAGGGGGCAAGGGTCCCGATTCCTAGGGCTCCCAACCTGGCCCTTGACAACAGGAGCAAAAAGGAGACCTGGGTCATGCCCAGTCTTAGGGTCTAACTAGAGAGATTGACAAGGTCCCATGGAAAAGGAGAGAAACTGTTGGAGAAGGGCAAGTTCCATTCAAGCAGGTGGTCAGGAAGGCTGAAGCCTAGAGCATGTCTGATTCAGGGGTCTGCAACTAGGAAATGTGGCCAGGCTGTGAATGCGGCGGGTGATGGCACCCATAGGCTGGAGGGATCTTCAAGGGTCAGGCTGGGAGTGAATGAAGGCCAGGCTGGGGGCAGGGGAGCCTTCAAACCACCAAATGTGCTGGGGGTTCTGTGAGAGGCGAGAAGCCTGCCCCCTCCCCAATCCCTACCATTCCCTCCACAGGTAAACCTCCCAAGCCCTATGGTGGGGCTCTGGGGGCCCTGGGATACCAAGGTGAGTAGAGCTCAGTCCCTGCCAGAGAACAGAGATGGAAAGGAGGCCATCGGCCTGGGGGCGGGGCAGCAGGTCAGGCGGGGTGGGTGGGGTTGGGGGAGCTGGTCACCTCACTGTCCTTTCTCTGGCCTCTGACACAGACCCTCAGGGCTAAGAGTGGGCCAGGCCTGGCAGTCCCTCCTCCCTCCCTGCTGCGTGCACCCACCCCTGCAGGGACGGGGCAAAGGGGAGACTTGGAGAGGCAGAGAAGGAGAGAGAGGCTGGAGGAGACAACAGAAGCCCTGGAGTCAGGGGATTTGAGGGGTGCAGGGGGCCCCAAGGTCCCCCCAGCTGGGCAGGGTGGGCAGAGGCCGCTACCTGGCCCACAGCCAGCCACATCCTTGCTCAAAGATGCAGACATGCCTCTGGGAGTGTGTGGGGCAGGTTCTGGTCACTTTGCCCTAGATGCCTCGCAAGGATGCCCAAAAGAGCCCCAGCTCCACCCCTGTGTTGCTCGGGCTGTGGAGCCTCTCCCCACCTCTTCCTGCCTCCCACCACACAGACGAGGCAGCCAAGGGCAGGGCAGGGAGGGGCAGAGGCAAGCCAGCCTGACTCTTTCCAGAGTGCGCTGCCCTCAGTCGGGCACCAGCTGGCCCTTGTGGCCCTGTCACACTGATTTCCAAACACTCAGGGAGGGCTTTGCAGCGAGATGCCTGTCCCTGCCCCACTGGTCGGTTCGCTGCCACCAGGTGGCGGTAATGGGCCATGTCTGGCCACTACCAGACAACAATGCCCTGATGGTCTGAAACATAGCTTCCCAACGAGACCCTCCCCAGGAGAGGGCAGGCGTCCTGAGGGCGAGTCCCAGTTCAGCCACTGACTGTGGATGAGTAAGACTCTCCCTTTCTCCGAGCCTCTATGTATTTATCCAGCGCTCTCACACTTACAGGACTCCCCTAGGAGGGCCGTCTCCTCCAGACCCTGTGAACTAATCCTTCCCCCTATTTCCCTGTATGGCGGCTGCTCTGAGCAGCTCGCTGAAGGCTTCCCAGATGCAGTGGCCCAGGGTACGGACCTTGTCCAGGCCTGAGCTTTGATTTCAGCACCATATCTTGGGCCCTGCTCCCACCCACCTGCCCGGTGGAAGTTTGTGCAATGGAATGGCTCAGTTTGGCCTGAGGCTGTAGCCAGGCTTCTTGTGGCTTCTGGGAGCCAGTGTTCCTGCTGCGGGTGTGAGAACAGCTTGGAGCTGGCCCAAGTAGGTAGGGGCTTGAATAGCAACCAGGAAGGACTGAACTGAACAACCGGTGCCTCCCCCCACCCAGGTGGGGCCTGCCTGGGGAAGTCCTGTGGCCGGAAGAGAAAGTGAGCTTCCCAGGACCCCTGACTCACGACCTCATCAACGTTGGTGCTACTGCTTGGTGGAGAATGTAAACCCTTTGTGACCCCACCCCATGCCCCCTCCTAAATCCCCACCCCGGGAGGGAACAGGGCAGGCCGGGCGGCCTTGGAAATCCACAGGGCAAGGAAATGGCAGCAGGGGCCAAGTGGGCTCCAGGAGGCCCCCTACTTCAGAGGCCAGGGGCAGATGGGCATGGCCCCCTGCCCCCAGACCCTTCCCACCCAGGAGCTCCCCCTCCACACACTCTCCATCTCCAGGGGAACTTGGTGCTACATGCTGGTGCTCTCATCCTCCGGTGGGAGGGAGGAGGGAAGGGCAGCCCCTTGGGAACCCCTCCCTGGGGCTCCTCTGAAAATGGTGCGGACACTTCCTGGGCAGCTCCGCCTCCCCCTGCCCACCAGGACCCACCCTGGCTGTGGTCCGGTTGGTACCCAAGCACCCACAGCCTCAAGCTGGGTTTGGTCACAACATCTCTTGGCCCCCTTGGCCACCTCTACCACACCTAGTCACCATGTCTGGGGCACTTTCAGGTGGGAAGAACCCCTTTGGGAATAGCTCTCTTGCTCTTGTGGAATTCATCCGCCCATCTGTCCATCCGTCCATCCATCCTGTGCCCAGTTGACCACCCGGCACCCCTAGCTAGCTGGGCATCGCTACCACCAACCTGGTCAGCCTGTCAGGCAGCCTGTGCCCAGCCTTCCCCACCATACACACCCCTACAAAGGGGCCTGAGCGCTGGGTGTGAGGGGCTGTGCTGGCTGGGGTGGCAGGAATGTCCTCCCCAACCTGGAGCCCCCCATGCAGTACTGTATCCCCCATCCCTCCCTCGAGCCACTGTATTCCAGAGCATTTCCCCCACCTCCATCTCTTTGTGTCTTGCTGTGATAGATCAATAAATATTTTATTTTTTGTCCTGGATATTTGGGGATTATTTTTTATTATTGATGTTCTCTTTCGGTTATATTTTTATGGTTGATTGAAATAAACATTTTCTTTTCTGATCTGGGGAGCTATATCACCAGTAGTAAATTCATTTTAATCACTTTGGTATAACTCTGGATGAAACACACATTTTTTTAAGTAAGAAAAGAGAATTAATTGCTTCAGAAAAGACTAATAAAGGAAAACCTTATAAAGGAAACTGTCTTGGGCTCCTTTGTATGCTCTCATCTGCCTTCAAATCCTGGTCCAGGGAGGGAACAGGGCTCATCCCTGGGGAACCTCCACTGTGCAAGGTGTATTTGGGGGACTGCTTACCAGAATCACCTGCAGTTTGCTGCTGGCATATTGCTCCTTCAAGTTCAGCTTGCCATTTAACAATGAAAATCCCTTTGTAGGGGAAGCAGAGACAGCCAGCCACACACATGGCCCATCCACAGCTTACCCATCCAGCCACCTTCCCTAGTCCTTACTCCTTAGGCCCAAGACCTTGAGCACAGGGCCTGGTGGGTGGCGTCTGGATGCTGAGGAAACAGCTGGAAGAATGGGGAAAATAAAAATGTCCCTTGTGTCCAGACCAAACCCTTACCCTTGGCATTGGTGAACAGCCATGCAGAGACGGGATAAACAGCCCCACCTAAGAAAACCAGAAGACGTGTTCTCCTCTAAAATATCCCTGCTAGGGAAGGCCCTCCCTCACATGTGGCACTGCTGTACTGCTTTCTAGGATGCAATAAATGAAATCCTGCAGGCAGCCCTGGGAGACTCAATACCATCCTTAGATGCGCCCATTCCCAGGGCTAACCCCCTCCGCTAGGAGCCAGAAGTCCACAGGGCCTGGGGACATGCCCCCTGGATCCCACAACTCCCTTCTAGATCACACTCTGGGTACCAGATTCTAGAATTTCCTCCCCAAACCACCAAGCCCACAGCCAGGACCCTCATGACCTCATGCCTGTATCCATATTCCTGAGAGGGAACCCCATGGCAGTGGGCACACCCCAAAGCCAGAAGTGTGGCAAGGGAACTTATGTTTAGAGTGTGGGTAGAGTTTGCCAGGTGGACTGGAGCATCTGTGCGTTTGCAAGCAAGGACCCAGCAGTGCCCAGAGAAGTTTTGGTGTAAAGAGAAAGGGGGAGGTGTGATGCTCTGAAAAAGCCTCCTCCAGCCCCACCCCCTGGGAGAGCAGAGTGCAAAAAGCAATTTACTGGAAAGACCAGAGCAGGGAAGAGTTCAGCTCCTGAAGGCAGGGCAGCTGGAGTGCCTGATGGGAGGGGAAGAGGTGAGGAAAATGGAGGATAGATCCAAAGGGGGCCAGGGTGGGCTCATGGAGACCCATGAGAGAGCTGCTAGGACAGTCAGTGAGTGGAGACAGCTTGTCCAAGAGATCCATTCATTCATTCATTCTGCAAAAATATCCTAGCTGGTCCCTCCTTAGCCCTCTGGCCTCCTAATGTTTGGCCAGTCCCAGCATCTAGCCCTAGGGCCTCTTTGCTTTGGGTTCTCACAGTTCATGGCTTTAAATACCACCTAAGCATTGATGACTCCCAAATGCCCACCTCCAGCATAGACCTCTCCCCTGAGCTCCAGACTTGCACATCCAAGGCCAACTTTTAACATCTCCACCTGGAGGTCCCATGGACATCTCTGCATAGCACAGTCTCCCCCTTCCAGAGGCTGCCCTCTCTCCACCCTCTCCATCTCAGAAGCTGCAGCTCTGTGATTCTGGTGGCGCAGGAGAGCAGCTCTGGGACCATCTCTGCCTCCTCTCCAATCACTTCCCACGGCAAATGCACCAGAAAATCCTGCAGCACTACCTTTAGATACCCAGACTCCAACCGTCTCTCACAACCTCCACTGGCTCCTCCCAGGTCCACCATAGCTCTGCCTGAATTAGTGACATAGCTCCTTAACTGGGCTCCCTGAGTCCACCTGGCTCTCCTCAATCTCCTTTCCATGCAGCAGCCAAAGCAATCCTTTTCAAACATAAGTCAATTCACATCATGCATCTGCTCAAAATCTTGCAGTGGCTCCCATCTCACTCAGGGCCAAAGCAAGAGGCCCCTCATGGCCTAGAAGCCCCTACCTGAGTTGTACTGGGTATTCTGACATCACATCCTGCTACTTGGCCCTCTGCCGGGCCATGTAGTGACACAGGCCATCTCGCTGCAGGCCTCCACATCTGCTGTCTCTCTTGCCTGAAGTATCTTCCCTCTGCTTGACTCCCTTACTTCCTCCAAGTCTTGACTCAAAAGTCACCTTTTCAGAAGGTCCTTCTCTGAATTTTCTAAAACTGCAAACTCTACCCTCCCCCCTCCTCTGTCCCTGCCTTCTTCTTCTCCAGAGAGCACTCATTACCATGTGCACAGTATATTTTACTACTTTGTTCATTGTCTGACTCCCCACACCAGAATGTAAACTCACTGAGGATCAAAATTGTTTTAAGAACAAAAAAAAAGATAAAAACCCCTGCTTTCATTAGTTATACGCTCTGGCTAGAGAGAACAAATGAATGTGCTAGGCTGATACTAGCCCCAAAGATGTCCAGGTCCTAATCCCTGGAAACTTGTGAATGTTACAGTTTATATTAGTATGCTTGGGCCACCACAGCAAAGTACCACAGACTGAATAGTTCAAACAATGGCAATGTATTTTCTCACAGTTCTGGATAGTAGAAGTCCAAGATCAAGATGTACACAGAGTTGGTGTCTTCTGAAGCCTCTTTCCTTGGCTGGCAAATGGCTATCTTCTCCATGTATCTTCACATGGTCTTCCCTCTGTGCATATCTGTGTCCTAATTTCTTCTTCTTATAATGACATCGGTCATATTGGATTAGGGCCCATTCTAATTACCTCATTTTAACCGAATTGTGTTTTTAAAGACACTATCTCCAAACATGGTCACAGTCTAAGATACTAGGGGTTAGGATGTCAATATGTGCATTTTGGAGGGATGCAATTCAGCCTGTAACAGTTATCTTACATGGAAAAAGAATCTTTGCAGATGTCATGAAGTTACAGATCATGAGATGGGGAAATTATCTGGTGGACCTTAGATGCCATCACAAGGATCCTTAGAAGAAGATAGACATGTTGTATGCCAACAAAGTGGTAACCTGGAAGAAATGGATAAATTCCTATAAACCACAACATACCATGACTGAATCATGAAGAAATAGAAAATCTGAACAGACCAATAACAAGTAAGGAGATTAAATCAGTAATCAAAATCCTACTGACAAAGAAAATGCCAGGACCAGATGGCTTCATTAGTAAATTATACCAAATATTTAAAGAATTAATATTCCTGAGACTCTTCCAAAAATTGAAGAGGAGAAAACATTTCCAAACTCTTTCTAAGAGGTCAGCATTATTCCAATACCAAAGCCATGCAAAGACAATACAAGAAAAGAAAACTAGAGAAGTGACATAGTCAAGACAGCAGAATACATCCCCAGCCCACATCCCTCTACAGAAACAAATATTTGGTAGCCATCTATGGACAAAAGTACCCATGTGGGAGCTAAGGGAGCCAAGTGTGAAGTTATGAAACCCCAATGGAGCTCAAGACCCAAGGTGCCCACTTTGAGAAGGTAAGGCACCACACTGGTGGCTGGTCCCACCAGGCTGTTACCAGAATAGTGGAGAAGCATGACTGATGCCAAGACCAATAGCAAGGCTACACAGATCAGGAAAAATCAGGTAAAGATGACACCACCAAAGGAAACTAATAAAGCACCAAAAATCAACTCTAAAGAAATGGAAAACCACTTGACAAAGAATTCCAAATAACTGCCTTAAAGAAGCCCAATGAGCTATAAGATGACACAGGCAGCTAAACAATACTGGGAAAACAATACATGAAGAAAACTAGATGTTTAACAAACTGAAACTATAAAAAAAATTGCTGCAGCTTAAGAATACAATGACTATATTGAAAAAATTCAATAGAGAGCTTCAATGGCAGACTTAATCATATGCAAGAAAGAAACAGTGAACTCAGAGACAAGTCATTTGAAATTATCCAGTTAGAGGAAAAAAAAGAAAAAAGAATTAAAAAGAGTGGGAAAAGCCTATGTGACTTATGAGACATTATAAATGAACCAATATACACATTAGGGGGTCCCACAAGGAGCAGAGAGTGAGAAAGGGGCAGAAAGCTTATTTAAAAAAAAGACAGAAAACTGCCCAAATCTAGAGAGGGAAATAAACATACAGATCCATGCTGCCCAAAGGACCCCAAATAGGCTTAACATAAAGATGTCTTCACCAAAACACATTATTTTCAAATTATCATCAAAAACAAAGAAATAACTTCTAAAGAAGTAAAAATGATTTGTCATATATAAAGGAATCCCCATAGGACTATCATCAGATCTCTCAGCAGAAACCATGCAGGCCAGGAGAAAGTAGGATAACATAGTTTAAGTACTAAAGAAAAAAAACTTTCAAGAACACTATATCTAGCAAAGCTGTCCTTCAGAAATAAAGGAGAGCTCAAGGTTTCCCCAGACAAACAAACCCTAAGGAAGTTAATCACCACTAGACCTGACCTATAAGAAATGATTAATAAAGGGAGTTCCTCAGGCTGAAATGAAAAGGATACTAATTAGCAATTTGAAAACCTATGAAAGTATAAAACTTACTGGTAAAGGTAAGTATATAGTCAAATTCAGAATACTCTAACACTATAATGGTGGTGTATAAATCACCTTTAACTATAGTATAAAAGTTAAAACAAAAAAGCATTAAAATAACTATAGCTACAATAATTTATTAATGGATATACAATATAAATGGAAATATTAATAACAAGCTGTGGTAATGTAGGAGGATCATGGGGAAGGCAGTATAAACACATAGAAGACAAGTAGTGACTCTATAGCATCTTACTACACTGAAGGACAGTGACTGCAGTGGGGTGTGTGGGGTAGGCTTGATAATATGGGTGAATGTAATAACCACAATGTTGCTCTTGTGAAACCTTTATAAGATTGTATATCAATGATACCTTAATAAAAAATCATAAATCAAGTAAAATCAACAATAGCAACCTTATTTAAAAATGGGCAGAGGACTTGAATAGATATTTTTCCAAAGAAAACATACAGATGGCCAATATGCACATGAAAAGATGTTCAAAAATAATAATAAGCTGTGGGGTGGGGTAGAAGTAAAAGTGTAGAGTTTTTGTATGTGGTCAATGTGATCAGTATTAAGTTGTTACAGTTTAAAATAGACTATTAGAAGATGTTTTATGTAAGCCTCATGGTAATCACACAAAAAAAACCTTATAGTCAAAAAGAGAAAGGAATCAAAGTATAGAACTATCATAAAGAAAAACATCAAGAGAGGAAGAAAGGAACAAAGGGACTATGAAAAAGTTAGAAAACAATGAGCAAAATGGCAATAGTAAGTCCTTACCTATCAATTGTTACTTTACAGGTAAATGGACTAACTTCCCCAATCAAAAGATACAGAACGGCTGAATGGATTAAAAAAAATCAGTATCCAGTCATCATATGCTGCCTATAAGAGACTCACTTTAGATTTAAGGACACACATAGGCTGAAAGTGAAGGGATGAAAAAAATATCCCACACAAGTGGCAAACAAAACAGAGCAGGAGCGGTTATTGTTATGTTAGATAAAATAGACTTTAAGCCAAAAGCTGTCACAAGAGACAAAGAAGGTCATATAAAAAAAGAGTCAATTTATCAAGATGATATAACAATCATAAATTTATATGTACTCAACACTGGAGCACCTAAATATATAAAGCAAATATTAATAGAACTGAAGGGGGAAATAGATTGCAATACAACAATAGTACCGGACTTCCATACCTCACTTTTAACAATAGAGAGATCATCCAGGCAGAAAATCAACAAGGGAACAGTGAACTTAAGCACCACCAGAGACCAAATGAATCTAATAAAAATATACAGAATATTCCACCCAGTGGTAACAGAATACATATTTTTCTCAAGGGTACACAGAACAGTCTCTAGAATAGATCACATCAGGCCAGAAAACAAGTGCTTAACAAATTTGAGAAGATTGATATCACATTTAATGTATTTTCCAACCAGAATTTTCTACAAAACTAGAAATCAATAACAGAAAGAAAATTGTAAAATTCACAAATATATGGGAATTAAACAACATACTCCTGAACAACAAATGGGCCAAAGAAGAAATCAAATAGGAAATTAAAATACCCTGAAAGAACCAAAAATGGGAACACAACATTCCAAAACTTATGGGATGCCACAAAAGCAGTTCTAAGCGGGAAGTTTATAGTAATAAATGCCTATGTGAAAAAAAGGAAAGATCTCAAATAAACGACTAAATTTTATACCTCAAGGAACTAGGAAAAGAATAAACTAAGCCCAAAGTTACCAGAAGGGAAGAAATAATAAAGATTAGAGTATAAATAAATAGATAATAAATAAGCAATAGAAAAAGATCAACAAAACTAAGGGCTGGTTCTCTGAAAAGACGAAGTAATTTGACAAATGCTTGGCTAGATTAACTAAGAAAAAAACTAGAGACATCTCAAATAATTAGAAACATAAGTGAAAGAGGAGACATTACAAGTACCACAGAAATACAAGTGATCATACGAGTCTGCTATGAACAATTATATGCCAACAAGGAAATCTTGCTATTTGTGACAACATGGGTGAACTGGAGAACATTATGTTAAGTAAAATGAGCCAGATGCAGAAAGACAAATATTACCTGACATCACTTATATGTAGAATTTAACAAAGTCAAATTTATAGAAGCTGAGAGTAGAATAGTGCTTTCCAGTGGCAGGAAGGTGAGGGAAGTAAGAAAATGTTGACCAAAGGACACAAAGGTATGCTATGCATCAGTTTTGTAGGATGAATGAGTTCTGGAGAATTAATGTACAGCATGGTGAATATGGTTAATAATACTGTATCACATATCTGAAATTTTCTTAGTAGACCTTAAATGTTCTTGCCACACACACACACACAAAACTCTATCAGATGATACAAGTGTCAATTAGCTTGATTGTGGTAATCATTTCATTATGTGTACATATATCAAAACATCACACTGTATAGTCTAAATATATGCAATTTGTATTTAGTTATACCTCAATAAAGCTGGAAGTTTTAATTGACAATTGACTGATTTTGAAGGGAAAGAAAACTAAGACCAATATCACTGATGAATATTGATGCAAAAATCCTCAACAAAATATTAGCAAACTGAATATAACAACACATTATAAGGATGATACACCAAGACCAAGTGGGATTTATTTCTGGAATGCAAGGATGGTTCAACAAAGGAAAATCAATCAATATAATATACCACATTGACAGTATAAAGAAGAAAAATCACATGATCATCTCGATGCAGAAAATGCATTCAACAAGATTCAACACCCTTTATGATAAAAATCATCCAACAAAGTAGGAATAGAAGGAACATACTTCAGCATAATAAAGTCCATTATGACAAGCCCAAAGCTAACATACTCAATAGTGAAAAGCTGGAAGACTTCCTTCTAAAAATAGGAACATTACAAGGATGCCTGCTCTTGCCACTTAAATTCAACATAGTATTGGAACTCCTTTCCAGAACAATTAGGGAAGAAAAAGGTATCCAAATGGAAAAGGAAATTATCTTTGTTCACAGATGACATGATTTTATATGGAGAAAACCCTAAAGATTACACATAAACACAAAGAAACCTTTTAGAACTAACAAACTCAGCAATTTGTATCAAGAAAATAATTCCATTTCCAATAATCTCAAAAGGAATAAAATGCTCAGAAATTAACTTAACAAGGAGGTAAAAGACTTGTATATTAAAAATTATAGGGAGAGGGGAGGAGCCAAGATGGTAGCATGAGTAGGGCAGCGGAAATCTCCCACCAAAACCATATATACAACAAATACAACTATTCCTAAAAGAGAGACCAGAAGATACAGTACAACAGCCAGGCTACATCTACACATGCGAGAACCCAGTGCCTCACGAAGCAGGTAAGATACAAGCTGTGGCCCGGCGGGACCCAAGCACGCCCACTACCCCAGCTCCCCAGAAGGGGGAGAGGAGTCGGAGTGGGGAAGGAGTGTGAGCCCAGGACTGCTAAATACTCATCCCTAGACAGCTGCACCGGGAGCGCAGACACACAGTGCGTGGTGTGCTAGATACTAGGGAAACAGAACAGTAAAACCTGTGAGCGGGTTCCCATGGCCAGCAGAAAAGCGAGTGCTTTTTGAAAGTCTTAAAGGGACAGGAGCCTCACAGTGGGACAGAAGCGTCCCAGCAGACTCAGCCCAGCAGCTGGGTATTCTGGAAAACTCTGGGTGCCCTAATCCCCTGGGCAGCAGCACAGCTCTGAGGCCCCTTGCGGTGATAAACAGTCTCCTGCCCATCCCCCCACTGGCACAGCCCCACCGTAGCGGAGCAGCAGCCTGACACCATGCAGAGCAGCCATGCAGAGCCTCTTCCGCAGCCACCTGGGCCAGTCTCAAAGGCCCCATCTGTGCACAGCACAAGCCACTAGGGGGTCGCTGTTCTCACAGGAAGGGAAGGCAACAGGCAAGCAGGAAGGGACTTTGTTCTCCCAGCTGACACATGCACCAAATGCCTATGACTACCTCTATCACCATGAAAAGGCAGAAGAATTTGATACAGGCAAGAATAACCCAGACATCCCCTGAGAGGGAACCTGGGAAGATAGATTTAACCAATCTTCCTGAAAAAGAATTCAAAATAAAGGTCATAGCCATGCTGATGGAGCTGCAGAGAAAAATGCAAGAGCTAACGGATAAAGTTGGGAGGGAGAATACAGAAATAAAACAATCTTTGGAAGGACTTAAAAGCAGAATGGACGAGGTGCAAGAGGCTGTTAATGGAATAGAAATCAGAGAACAGGAACGCAGAGAGAGATAAAAGGATCTCCAGGAATGAAAGAATATTCAGAGAACTGTGTGACCAATCCAAATGGAACAGTATTTGCACTATAGGGGTACCAGAAGAAGAAGAAGAGAGAAAAAGGGATAGAAAGTGTATTTGAAGAAATAATTGCTGAAAACTTCCCCAAACTGGGGGGAGAAATAGGCACTCAGACCATGGAAGCACACAGAACTCCCAACACAAGGGACCCAAGGAGGACAACACCAAGACACATAACAATTAAAATGGCAAAGATCAAGGACAAGGACAGAGTATTAAAGGCAGCCAGAGAGAGAAAAAAGGTCACCTACAAAGGAAAACCCATCAGGTTATCATCAGACTTCTCAACAGAAACCTTACAGAAACCAACAGGAGAGAATGACATGATATATTTAATGCAATGAAACAGAAGGGCCTTGAACCAAGAATACTGTATCCAGCATGATTATCATTTAAATATGAATGAGGGATTAAACAATTCCCAGACAAGCAAAAGTTGAGGGAATTTGCCTCACACAAACCACCTCTAGAGGGACTGCTCTAGATGGAAGCATTCCTAAGGCTAAATAGATGTCACCAGAGAAAATAAAATCACACCAAAGAAAGCAGACCAACCAAATACTAACTAAAGGCAAAAAATAAAATCAACTACACACAAAAGCAGTCAAAGGAAACACAAAAGAGCACAAAATAAAACACCTAGCATATAAACAATGGAGGACAAGGAATAAGAAGGGAGAGAAATAAAGAATCATCAGACTATCTTTATAATAGCTCAATAAGCGAGTTAAGTTAGACAGTAAAGCAGCTAACATTGAACCTTTGGTAACCATGAATCTAAAGCCTGCAATGGTAATAAGTACATATCTTTCAATAATCACTCTGAATGTAAATGGACTGAATGTACCAATCAAAAGACACAGAGTAATAGAATGGATAAAAAAGCAAGACCCATCTATATGCTGCTTATAAGAGACTCATCTCAAACCCAGAGACGTGCACAGAAGAAAAGTGAAGAGATGGAAAAAGATATTTCATGCAAACAATACAGAGAAAAAAGGTGTTGCAGTACTAGTATCAGAAAAAACAGACTTCACAACAAAGAAAGTAACAAGAGATAAAGAAGGACATTACATAATGATAAAGGGGACAGTTCAACAAGAGGATATAACCATTATAAATATATATGCACCCAATGAGCACCAACATATGTGAAACAAATACTAACAGAATTAAAGGAGGAAATACAATGCAATGCATTCATTTTAGGTGACTTCAACACACCACTTACTCCAAAGGACAGATTCACCAGAAAGAAAATAAGTAAGGACACAGAGGCACTGAACAACACACTAGAACAGATGGACCTAATAGACATCTACAGAACTCTATACCCAAAAGCAACAAGATACACATTCTTCTTAAGTGCACATGGAACATTCTCCAGAATAGACCACATACTAGGCCACAAAAAGAGCCTCAGTAAATTCAAAAAGATTGAAATTCTACCAACCAACTTCTAGGACCACAAATGGATAAAACTAGAAATAAATTGTACAAAGAAAGCAAAAAGGCTCACAAACACATGGAGGCTTAACAACATGCTCGTAAATAATCAATGGATCAATGACCAAATTAAAATAGAGATCAAGCAATATATGGAAACAAATGGCAAGAACAACACAAAGCCCCAACTTCTGTGGGACACAGCAAAAGCAGTTTTAAGAGGAAAGAATATAGCAATCCAGGCATATTTAAAGAAGGAAGAACAATCCCAAATGAATAGTCTAATGTCACAACTATCAAAATTGGAAAAAGAAGAACAAATGAGGCCTAAAGTCAGCAGAAGGAGGGACATAATGAAGATCAGAGAAGAAATAAATAAAATTGAGTAGAATAAAACAATAGAAAAAATCAATGAAACCAAGAGCTGGTTCTTTGAGAAAACAAACAAAATAGATAAGCCTCTAGCCAGACTTATTAAGAGAAAAAGAGAATCAACACACATCAACAGAATCAGAAACGAGAAAGGAAAAATCACGACGGACCCCACAGAAATACAAAGAATTATTAGAGAATACTATGAAAACCTACATGCCAACAAGCTGGAAAACCTAGAACAAATGGACAACTTTCTAGAAAAATACAACCTTCCAAGACTGACCAAGGAAGAAACAGAAAATCTAAACAGACCAATTACCAGCAACGAAATTGAAGCGGTAATTAAAAAACTACCCAAGAGCAAAACCCCCAGGCCACATGGATTTACCACACGATTTTATCAGACTTACAGAGAAGACATAATACCCATTCTCCTTAAAGTTTTCCAAAAAATAGAAGAGGAGGTAATACTCCCAAACTCATTCTATGAAGCCAGCATCACTCTAATACCAAAACCAGGCAAAGCATCACCAAAAAAGAAAATTACAAACCAATATCCCTGATGAACATAAATGCAAAAATACTCAACAAAATATTAGCAAACCAAATACAAAAAATACATCAAAAGGATCATACACCACGACCAAGTGGGATTCATCTCAGGGATGCAAGGTTGGTACAACATTTGAAAATCCATCAACATCATCCATCACATAAACAAAAAGAGGGAAAAAAATCACATGGTCATTTCTATAGATGCTGAAAAAGCGTTCGACAAAATTCAACATCCATTCATGATAAAAACTCTCAACAAAATGGGTATAGAGGGCAAGTACCTCAACATAATAAAGGCCATATAGATAAACCCACAGCCAACATCATACTGAACAGCGAGAAGCTGAAAGCTTTTCCTCTGAGATCGGGAACTAGACAGGGATGCCCACTCTCCCCACTGTTATTTAACATAGTACTGGAGGTCCTAGCCATGGCAATCAGACAAACAAAGAAATACAAGGAATCCAGATTGGTAAAGAAGAAGTTAAACTGTCACTATTTGCAGATGATATGATATTGTACATAAAAAACCCTAAAGACTCCACTCCAAAACTACTAGAACTGATATCGGAATACAGCAAAGTTGCAGGATACAAAATTAACACACAGAAATCTGTAGCTTTCCTATACACTAACAATGAGCTAATAGAAAGAGAAATCAGGAAAACAATTCCATTCACAATTGCATCAAAAAGAATAAAATACCTAGGAATAAACCTAAACAAGGAAGTGAAAAACCTATACCCTGAAAACTACAAGTCACTCTTAAGAGAAATTAAAGAGGACACTAACAAATGGAAACTCATCCCATGCTCTTGGCTAGGAAGAATTAATATTGTCAAAATGGCCATCCTGCCCAAAGCAATATACAGATTCCATGGAATCCCTATCAAATTACCAACAACATTCCTCAATGAACTGGAACAAATAGTTCAAAAATTCATATGGAACCACCAAAGACCCTGAATAGCCAAAGCAATCCTGAGAAGGAAGAATAAAGTGGTGGTGGGAGATCTTGCTCCCCAACTTCAAGCTCTACTAAAAAGCCACAGTAATCAAGACAATTTGGTACTGGCACAAGAACAGAGCCACAGACCAGTGGAACAGAATAGAGACTCCAGACATTAACCCAAACATATATAGTCAAGTAATATATGATAAAGGAGTCATGGACATGCAATGGGGAAATGACAGCCTCTTCAACAGCTGGTGTTGGCAAAACTGGACAGCCACATGTAAGAGAATGAAACTGGATTATTGTTTAACCCCATACACAAAAGTAAACTCGAAATGGATCAATGACTTGAATGTAAGTCATGAAACCATAAAACTCTTAGAAGACAACATAGGCAAACATCTCCTGAATATAAGCATGAGAACTTCTACCTGAACCCATCTCCTTGAGAAAGGGAAACAAAAGCAAAAAATGAACTCATGGGACTACATCAAACTAAAAAGTTTCTGTACGGAAAAGGACACCATCAACAGAACAAAAAGGCACCCTACAGTATGGGAGAATAAATTTGTAAATGACATATCCGACAAGGGGTTAACATCCAAAATATATAAAGAACTTACACTTCTCAACACCAAAAAGCAAATAACCTGATTAACAAATGGGTGGAGGATATGAAGAGACAATTCTCCAAAGAAGAAATTCAGATGGCCAACAGATACATGAAAAGATGCTCCACATCACTCACTAATCATCATGAAAATGCAAATTAAAACCACAATGAGATATCACCTCACACCAGTTAGGATGGCCACCATCCAAAAGACAAACAACAACACATGCTGGCGAGGATGTGGAGAAATGGGAACGCTCCTACACTGCTGATGGGAATGTAAGCTAGTTCAACCACTGTGGAAAGCAATATGGAGGTTCCTCAAAATACTAAAAATAGAAACACCATTTGACCTGGGAATCCCACCCCTTGGAATTTACCCAAAGAATACAACTTCTCAGATTCAAAAAGATGTATGCACCCCTATGTTTATTGCAGCACTTTTTACAATAGCCAAGATAAGAAAGCAACCTAAGCGTCCATCAGTAGATGAATGGATAAAGAAGATGTGGTACATATACACAATGGAATACTATTCGGCCATAAGAAAGAAACAAATCCTACCATTTGCAACAACATGGATGGAGCTGGAGGACATTATGCTCAGTGATATAAGCCAGGCGGAGAAAGACAAATGCCAAATGATTTCCCTCATCTGTGGAGTATAACAATGGAGCAAAACTGAAGGAACAAAATAGCAGCACACTCAGAGACTCCAAGAAGGAACTAGTGGTTACCGAAGGGGAGGGGTGTGGGAGGGCGGGTGGGGAGGGAGGGAGAAGGGGATTGAGGGGTATTATATTTAGTACACATGGTGTGGGGGATCACAGGGATAACAGTGTAGCACAGAGAAGCCACATAGTGGATCTCTGGCATCTTGCTGCACTGATGGACAGCGACTGCAATGGGGTATGGGGGGAACTTGATAATATGGGTAAATGTAGTAATTACATTGTTTTTTCATGTGAAACCTCCATAAGAGTGTATATCAATAATACCTTAATAAAAAAAATTTTTTTAAAAGGAAGGAAATCCTGTCACATGCTGCAACATGGATGAACCTAGAGAACATTATGGTAAGTGAAATCAACCAGTCACAAGACAAATACTGTATGATTCTACCTACAGTGGGTAACTAGTGTAGTCAAATTCCTAAAAATATAAAGTAGAATAGTGGTTACTAGGGACTTGGGGAGGGAGAAAGGGGAACTGTTAATTGTCATAGAGTTTCAAATTTGGGCGATGGAAAACTTTTGGAGATCTGTTTCACAACAATGTAAATATACTTATACTGAATGAAATGTATGCCTAAAAATGGTTAAGATGGTACATTTATGTGTTTTTTTTCTCTCAATTTAAAAAAGAGAGAAGCTGGAAAAAGAAAGGAACAGATTCTGCTCTTGAGCCTACAGAGGGAGCGTAGCCCTTGCTTTCCACCCAGTGAAACTGACTTTGAACATCTGGTCTCCAGAACAGTGAGAAAATTAATTTCTGCTCCTTTAAGCCACTGTGTGGTTATTTGTCACAGCAGCCATAGGAAACCAGTGAATAAAGGCTTAACTCTAATGTCAGGTGAATCAGTGCTGTGAGGATGAAAGCCAAATAAGGAAATAGCACCAAAGAATGTTAAATCAGGATAGTTGGGGTCAAAGGCCCTTTGATCAGGAAGTTAGAATAGCAGAAGTACACCATGGTCAGCAAAAGTGAGCAAGGAGAGCAGAAATAAGGACAAAGAAATAGCCAGGGGGTAGGTTCCAAAAGGGCCCAGGTAAGGGATTTGGGTTTGAAAGCAGGGAAATGTCACACTTTGACCATGTGTTCAGAGGCTCTGAAGGGTAACGAGGAGATAAGTTAGAGGCTGTTGCACTGTCCACCCAGCTAGACCAGGGAAGAGGGAGAAGTGGTAGAATTCTGAGTCCATTTTATACAGACAGCCAATAGGATTTGCTGATGGATCAGAAGCAAGGAGTAGGGAGAGACAATGAGGGAGGTCAGGGCCACATCCAAGTGTCCTGAACCACTAGATGACAGTGGTGTCATTTACTGAGATGAGAAACACCTGGCAAAGGGGTAGTTTGGGCACACATTAACAGCTCTGGCTGAGGTGCATTAAGTTTCAGGTGCCCATTTGCCATCAAGGTGGAGATGCCAAGTAGACACCTGGGTCCTTATGTCTACACTTCAAGGAGAGGGCAGGGGAGTCACGTGTCAGAATGAGGTCATCCAGAGTGGGCAAGGAGAGGGCAGACTGGGTCTGACAACAGGGATCCCATGATGCCAGCTCTCTTTCTATCCCTAGGCTAGGGCAGCTCAGGCTCTGGGTTCTGTGGTGGGCTGTGACAGTGCCCCAACAGAGCCTCTTGCTTATCACCAGCTTGTTCCGTTGGGCACCAATTTGGCAAGTTTGGACAAATCCTAATCCCTGACCTGGAGAAACGGAGCTTTTCTCACAGGGCTCTAGACCCCTCATTAGAAATTTTTTCCAAGAGCCCCCATCAGGAAAGTATTTTTGCAAAGCACCATATATACATTTGCCACATACTCACTTATAAATTATGTATATTCTTGACTATACAGATAAAATGTTCATCACATAACAGTGCAAAAGCAGAGTTTACGAAGACTGCTCTGAAAATGCATTGTTTGAAAGTCATTATTGAAAAGTACAAAATTCCTATTTTGCTTTCAGTTAAAAAAAGATTTCATACCTCATATGAGCAATGTGACAGAATATATCAGATATGACAAACTGGTCACTGGTTTCACCAGCAACTGTTCCTACTGGGCATGGAAGTGCCAGCTCTATCTTTTTGCTCATCCTGAAATACTAGCATTTTCTTCAATCTCTGCTTTCTTTTCAGGAATCTTTTGCAGCCATGAGTCCATTCTGTGAGGATTCATTTGTTAAAACTGGGTAATAACACTCAGCTAGCTGGACATAGGCCCACTGCCCCTCCAGGTCCACTCTGTGGACCTTCCGTCCCTTCCCCCTTACTGGGTTCCAAGGCTTGGGGTTGCACCAGCTAGGGTATGAAGCCCCCACCCCCATAACATTCCTTCCCTGGGGTCTCCTTCCCTGGGTTTCCTCAGCTGAACCATCACATAGGCTGACCTGGTTCAATGCAGGTCCCTACTATGATAGCCCATCTAGCCTGCCCTCCCCTGCATGGGTGGCCCTCTCCTGGGGCCATCTGATGAACAGGGACAGCGAGGGCACCAGCATCAATCTGAAATACTTAATTTATTTCAGCAAATACTTAAATATTTTAAGTAAATATATTAAGAATTATAAAAGCACAACCTCCTTTTTTAATTTTTTAATTTTTTTTATTTTTCCTAGAAAATTATTTCCAGATTACATTGGTAATTACAATCAGCTACCCTTATAAACCTCTTACAGAAGGAAATTGTGGATCATATAAAGGAAAATGTTTATAGAAGGGAAAATTAGGTATTGTCCATATTTTATATCTGTCAATAATGGGCAATACCTTAGAGAAGAAGGCTTTCTCGGGGTCACCCAGAGACTTTGGAGGCATAGTGATGCTCATCTGCCTACCTTAGGAGTCCTTGCGCAGCAGATATGTTAGGTTTTATCAGCCCCACATCTCTCCTCCCTGAGAATCGCTCCTTCACAGATACAACCTCCTTCTTATTAGAAATAAGAATCCTAATATTTCTTCCCTCCCCCTGGTGACTGTTTTGCATCCAAGGATGAGTGCCTCTGCATTGCAGGCCACTGGTCCCCAGCCCTGGCTAGAGAAGTCTACACAAACGGGATGGCAGGACCCCTAGTCTGCGCAGCTCTGCTCTTCTGCTCCAGGATTCTCACTTCCAGGCAGGGTGCTCCTGCTCCACTCCTCCGTGCTGGACTGTGCCCCTGTGCTATGGGGATGGCCCGCTTTTTCTGGCCACTTCACTAGGCCCCAACCGTCTTCAGCTGTGCCTCCTCCTGAACCCTGGGCAGGGCAGCGCCAGCTTCAGGTCTCCAGCAAAGCCCTGCACACATCGGTCACAGCAGGGCAGACGTTCACTCCTTCCGCAGGTCCTGCTCCTTTAGCGCCTCGCCGGGACCTGCGCTCACTGCAGACGTCAAGTGGGAGAAGACCGGGCCAGCGCCCCTCCACAGGGTCACAACGGCTCCTCCAGCTGGCTTGGGTGAGAGGGGCTCCCCGCAGAAAACGAGGCCCTTTCTCTGGGCGTCTGCGTCACCAGGGTGCGGCCTTAGAGCACTCACCCCTTCCGACGCCGCTTCACGCGTCGATTTACGCGACCCCGCCTGGTGTTGCCCAGCAGACTGTTGGCGCTCGGGAAAAGATGAATGAAAGGACGGGGCGGGGCGGGGCGCCGCCGGCTCGGGGCGGGACCGCGCAGGGCAGTTCCGCGCTGTCCGAGGCCCACCCCGCCCCCGTGCCGCAGCTCGGAGGCCCCGCCCCGGCCTGCCCCTCCGTCCCTCCCAAGGCCGTCGCGGCGCGGAGCCGGTGCTGGAGCCGGTGTCCGAGAGGCGGCGGCGCTTGCGCCGAGAGCCGCGAGCCCACCCGGGCCGGCCCGCGCTGTCCGCCTCCGCCTCCGCCTCCCGGGCCGGCGGCGGCGGCGGCGGCTGCGAACGAGCTTGCGGGGCCCGGGCCGCCCCCAGCCCCTGCCCCGCCGGGCCCCGCCCCCCGCCGTGTGCATGAGGTTGACGCTACTTTGTTGCACCTGGAGGGAAGAACGTATGGGAGAGGAAGGTGCGCGGGGCGCGGGGCCGGCCGGGGGCGCCGCACCGGGGGAGCGGGGTGCTCGGGAGTAGCGGGATGCCTGGGAGGGGGCCGGGCCGGGCGCCGTGGAGGCCGGGTCTGTCGCGAGGCCGCGCCCCTGCCTCCTTCGGGATGAGCTCGTCCTTCCGAAGCCCGCAGCCCCTCCCTGACAGGCTGCCACCACGTTTCCCCCTTCTCGGCCCTGGGTGGGCTGCCCTTCCGCCGGCGGAGGGCCTCTCTTCCCTTTCATCCCCGCCTTCCCCGATCACTCGACCAGCGACCACCTTGGTGGAGTCTCAGGCTCTGCTCGCCCAGCCCCAGGCTCCATCCTGTAGCTCTCTGCACCCTGGGCTTGCCCTGGGACCACCCCTTATCCAATCTCTAACCGGGCCGGGAAGAAGGAGACTCTGGGCAAACCGTAGCCCTGAGGCTCAGTCGCCTACCCGACTCTGACCTTGAGCGAGGCGCTACCTGCGAGGTCTGTTTTCCCCATGTGAACAATTGGGGGCAGGGTAGTTGGCTCCCAGTACTGGTGGTTGGGGGCCCAGATGGACAGAGTAGAGATATGCCTCCAGGGACCCGTTGGCAGTATGCTGGGGGCTCCCACCCCCTCTCCCTGCACCAAACCTGCAGTCTTGGCTGGGAGGATGACTCTCAGCCTCCTCTTCAGTCCTTCCCCCTTACTGGGGCCCAGGGTTTGGGGTTGCAGGACAGCTAGGTGAAGACCCGTCCTCCCTCCCTCCCCCCACCCCAAGATTCCTTCCCTGGGGTCTCCTTCCCTGGGTTTCCATCACACAGGCTCACCTTGTCCAATGCAGATCTCTACTGTGCCAGCCCTTCCAGCCCTGCCCTCCCCTGGGGCTACTGGCAACCCTCCCCACCCCCAAGGCCCTTGAAGGCCTACTTGGGACAAGGGTCCACCTGTCACCCCTTAGGCCTCTGGGTCCTCATGGGGGAGTAGTCTGTGGCCTGGGAGCCTGGCTATGTGACCAGGCAAGTGTTACCTTCTTCCAGGAATCCGTCTTCCCATCTATACAACAGGGAGGGGCTGGCCTGGGGGATCTTCCAGAGCCCACCCAGCTCCAAGGGTGCCAGGCCCCAAGGATGACTAAGCATGCCTAGTGGCCAGCTTGAAAAGGTGCCAGGCTTCCCCAGAGCAGGTATCTGGGAGTGCCCAACTCTTCTCAGGCCAGGGCAGAGCCAAGGTTCAATTGAGACCAGCACCTCTAGGCTTCCTGCCCTTCCCCTCCCAGGGGACTTCAGCCCAGAATACATCAATCCAGCCCTGTCCAGTCCCCACCCTTTGAAGGGCCCTCTTCCTGGGCAGGCAGAGGAGGTATGGGGCTGTAACAAGAATGTGACCTGCTGATATTTCTAAATCCTTTTTTCTTTCTCCCCATTTACCTTACCAGACCCTGAGTTGAAGAATGCTGTTGCGAGAGGGGGACATCTGAACCCCCTCTGCAGTTTACAGATAGTGAAACTGAGGCCCAGAAAAGCTTAGTAACTTAGCCAAGGTCTCAGCAAGACCCTCAGACCTACATCCTTTCTCCTGCTTGGCACAGTGACTGCGCGCGCGCGCGCGCACAAGGATTTGTGCAGGTGCACATGGAGTCAGCAGGGCAGGCTGGGCTGACACCAGACTGCACCTCCTGAGTGGGTCCTGACACGCTTCCTGCTCCTGCAGGAAGCGAGTTGCCCGTGTGTGCGAGCTGCAGCCAGAGGATCTATGACGGCCAGTACCTCCAGGCCCTGAATGCTGACTGGCACACAGACTGCTTCAGGTAGGGTGGGCTGGCCAGGGTGGGGGCCTGAGCAAGTCCTGCTAGAGGCTAGGCCAGCAATCCAGAAGGCCTGGCTATTCCTTCTTGTGCTGTCCCTGTTCGTGACTTCCAGTACATCCTTAGCCTCAGTTTCCCCATCTGTAAATGAGGCAGTTAGACTAGAATATCCCTAACGGCCTTTCTGTTTTCTGATTCTGGATCTCCGAGGACACACCTACATTTCCACCAGTATTACCAAGGGCTGTTGGCACCTTGGCAGGGGAGGAGGTGGAGGACCGTCCACCCCTGCCTTCAGGGTATTCATACTCCAGAGGAGTGAGGGAGACAAACCCAGCCTCAGGGGAAGCTGGGCCTCCCTCACCAGGCCCCAGGCTGGTTGTTAAGATGCATAGCCCAGTAACATCAGCCCCCTCCCACCAGATACCAACTCCCAAGTGTAGGAGAGAGGGGTCAGGGCTGGGGCTAAGCACATGGGGACCCAAAGATGGCCCACAACCCAGTAGGTCCATCCTGAGAGGCAGGTACAGGGGCTAGAGTTGGCTATAGGGACAGAGCTAGGGTCTCAAAAGATGTGAGATTTCCTGTATTGAGAAGTGTGGCAGGAAGAGATTCCAGGCAGAGGCCCTGGCAGGTACCAAGGGTGAAATGGTGACAGGACCTGACCCAGTGAGTGAACAGCAGAGTTCAGGCAGAGCACTGTAAAGGAGAGGAGGTGAAGCTGGGAGGCTCTGCTGGGGCTGAAGCCTCAACCACTAGCCGAAGGAGTTGATTTTAGGCAGTAGGAACCTCTGAAGAGGTTTTTTCTTTCTTTTCTAAGAATAATATGTAACATTTTCTTTTAGTAGGGGCCAAGCACTATCCTAAGGACTTTGTGTAGTTAGATACTCTGTTGTCTCTATTAATTCTTTTGACCAAAGTCAAATAGCGAGTGAGTGAAATGAACACCCAGTGCCCACCCTGACTGGTGAGGCCAGAAGAAGGGCAGGCATCATGCCCTGGGGTTCCTAATCAGGAGTTCACAAGGAGACCTTTGGCAGGGAGGGGAGAAAACCACTGCACAGAGACAGAGAATGGAAGCAGCTCATTTTGTTGGGAAGAGTGAGTTGAGTGACAATGAGGAGGCAAAGTTAGGATCGATTTGTGAAGGGCCCTGAAGGCCCAGCTAAGGACCTTCTTGAGGGAAGTAGAGGACCAGCAAAGGGTTTCAGAAAGCAAGGGAGGGATGTGGGTGGAAGTGCTATTGAAAAAAATGCCATTCCAGTGGGCAGATGGCAGTAATTTGGCAGGGAAGGGACTGTCACAACAGTTCAGAGATCTGAGCACAGAAGGTCTGACCTAAGATATTGACTAAAAGAGAAGAGACTTTCAGATACAGAAGGAACACTATTTTGGCAAGTAGTAGTCTTATCAGCCACCATCTATTGGGCACTCTTTTAATGTTCTGTCACTCAACTTTCACCATAACTGTGTGCACTGCCTTCCTGTGCCCGGCTTACACATGAGCAAGAAATGCAAGCTCAGAGAAATCAGATTCCTTGCTGAAAGTTGCAGTACTAAAGCCAGGACTCAGGCCTCTGTCTCTCTTCAAATCACTGCAGAGCTGAAGGGGTGAGAGGCACAGGGGGAGGGGTAGCCGTGGGGGCTGGTTACTGGCAGGGGCAAATTCCAAGGCAGTCTGATTTTTTACTCTGGGTTCTGGGGAGCATGGCAGGCTGTTGGCTCTGGAGGAGGTTGGGGATGAGCTGTGCCCGTCATATTGAGCTAAGGTGTGGCAGACTTCTAGGGTGGCAGTGCCCTGCCCAGAGCTGGCTGAGGTGGTCTGAGACGGGTCAGAGTTGGGAAGGCCAGAGAGAATAGCCCACTCAGGGTTGGCACCAAGATGGTGGATGGGATTTGGGATGGAACCAAAAGAAATCAGGGGAGGAACTTTGGAGACCCGGATGCGTGAGGTGCAGAAAGAGACAGAGCCCTGGGAGACGTTGGGGAGGACCAGGAGTTCAGCTGTGGAAGCCGCAGTGGGGAAGCGGTGAGGCCCTGGGCGGAGGCAGCAGGCAGAAGGCATGCTGGGGCCATCCCTGGCCTGACGGGGGCCCGGAGAAGCCTCCCTTGGTGGGGAGGGCCCACAGGCAGTAAGAGCCATGGCTGCTATGCTGCGGCTTACGTAGGTGTTGCTGTCTCAGTGGTGTGTGGTCTTCCCAACAGCCCCCAAGTCTAGGTGAGGCCAACAGTGTCCTCACCCTCATAATAGTTAGCAAAGCAGCTCAGAATAGAGTCACTACTTCCCTGGGCCCCAGGGCCATCACGCAGCCGGGCTCTGGCCTCTGCTTACTTTCTCCCTGGAAGCACCTTGTGCCATGAAGTGGGACAGGCATAGCCTCTGGGCACCAAGGCCTTGCAAGTGGGCGAGCTGCTTAAGTCCCACAGGATGCCTCTGGCATTAGCACTGGGGGCCACTGTCACCCCAGGTCCCACTCCCTGTGGGCCCCACCTCCCAGAAGGGTACAGCCAGGCCCAGAGTGGTCCAGGCTTCCCTTTGGGTCCTCTGCTTCCTCTGAGAGGTCCCTTCCCAGAAGGCTGCAGCACACAAGCCCTGGTAACATCTCCATGGAGGCTGGGTAGGCAGGCCCTCGGCAAGGAGGGGTGAGCCGCAGCTAGCACGGGGGGCTGGAGCCCAGGCCAGGATACAGCCTCCCCCTCTTCGGGGGACCCTTCAGGCCAGAAGGGTAGCTACCCATGGAAGTCAGCCTCTGTTCCCCCGGGGAGCGGCACGGGAAGGAAGCAGCTGCTTTAGGGCTTCTCCCTGTCCCCATGCCTTTGTCAGAGCAGAGGCCGAGGGTTGTGTTGGGTGCCTTTCGGTAGAGTTCGGGACCACAGTCGGGGCCACAGCTTCCCTGCCCGCAGGGAGCCTCAGCAGGAGGCCCAGCAACTGCTTCCTGTTGCCGGCTTAGACCAAGTCCCTCAGCTCCCTCTTCGCTGCATCCTCATCGTGTACGTGGTGTGGCCACGCTAGCCCCACCCTCTACAGCCTCCAATCCTGAGCGCCTGGAGTAGGATGGGGAAGCAGCCAGTGGGGCCCACCCCGGTGCTCCCCGCAGGCCTCCAGAGCGCCCTGCTGTAGGGAGCTGCAAAGGATGATGACCTCGGCCCTGAGAAGGAGGCGTGTCATCAGAGGGGCCAAGTAAGTGGGAAGCCCCCTGCCCGCTGCCGCACACCTCAGGCAGCCCCTGGGGTTAGGGCTGAGGCTGGAGGCAGCTGTGGGTCAGACCTACCTGGGTCTGGGATGTGGGGCAGAACTGAAACTCCTTGGTCACTGTTGCCACCTGTTGAGGGGAAGCAAGCCGCTGTTGAAGCTGCTGGCCCTTCTGGTACAGTCTCCCTGTGAGGCTGGTCCTCCAGCTGCTCTCCCTTCACCCCTGGTATCCAGGGATGTGGCCCTTGGTAGAGGGCGCCCCTGAAGGGGATGGATCTGTCATTGCAGAGGTTGCCGCTGCCCTCTCGCCCAGCCTTCTCATGCCCGCCCAGGGCTCCGTCCTCTCCTGCCCAAGCCTGGCTTCATCTTTGCCTGCTCTCAGGGATGGGGCCCCATAAGGGGGTGGACATGACTGTCCTCCAGGAGTTCCTCTCTGTCTGGTCCTGGCCCATCTCTACACACCCTCAATACCTGGGACTCCTCTCCTGACATCCTTTGTGGGGGCAGGGGCATGTGTGGGGCACCCTTAGAGCCACGCCTGCCTGCCCCACATTCCTCCTCTGGCACCTAGCCAAGTGTGGGCCTATGGGGTGAAGGGACAGACAGGGTGAAGGGACGGACAGGGTCACAGGCTTCTAGGTGCCGTCCATCAGCAAAGTTCCTGGGTGCCAGCCACTGAGCGGCTATGTGAGCCTGGGCTAGATCCCCGATCCCTTGTTCCCAGTTGGAGATGGAGGCCCAGCTGGGTGCCCTGGAACAGTTCTGAGGATGCTGGATGGGGGTGGGGAACTGTTCTAGGCTGAGTGTGGGCAGTAACACTCATGTACTCTTTGGGTCCAGTGTTTGAGGATGCCTGGCCTGGGACCTCCAAGAGCCCTCAGGTTAATGGCAGAGACTGGTGGGTCAACAAAGGCTAGTGGCACAGACTGCATGGGGGTCGGCTGTGTCCCAGCTAGGCCTCTGTGCACGCTTAAAGGAAGTGGTGACCAGGAGGCTGATTGCATTCATGAGCCCTCGGCTGCAGCGGTGTGGGTCTTCCAAGGCTGCTATAGTTCCGAATGTTTGTGAGTGAGTGAAGGAGTAGGAGTCTGCAGGGGAGGAGAGCTTTCCCTCCCTGGAGGAAGGCAGCTGCTCCTGAGCCTTCACCACCCCACCCACGGAGAGTCAGGCGGGCCCCTGCTTCCTGCAGCCTGACAGCCAAGCATGAGGGGGAGACTCCCACCGTGACACTGCTGTGACGTCTGGTTGGTGGGTGGAAGGTGAAACGAATCACTGATCAGCAGAGTGTGGGGTGCCTCCCCAAGGTCATGGAGCAGCGTGTGCCTGCCTCTGCAGAGCCTACTTGTCCTGTTGCAGCACCTTCCCGCTAGGTGAGCCCCATCTCTGTGCATCCACCCTCCTGACCCACCATAGTAAGATGCCTGCCCCTCCGGGCGACCAGGGTCAGCCAGGCTGTGGGCTGGGCGGAGTGCGGGGCAGGAAGGGCTGCGGATGACGTGGTGGCTCCCGGCCAGCCGCTGCTTGCTGCTTCCGCTGCCTCTCACATCCCAGGGCCCTCTCTCTGAGGCCTCCCCCTCCGCTCCCCCTCTCATAGTGGGAGCTCATCAGACACCCTTTTCCTGGACGCACCCCCACCCAAGTGCTTCTGAACCCAAGCATTTTGTGCCTTCCACCCCCAGCCCCTGGCTGTGGTCCCCTGCCCCTCCCCTCAGGCTCCCAGACAATGGGGAACTGGCTGGATCCTCTTAAAGGGACAGTGTCCCACCGGCTCTCTGCTGCTGTCCTCGCCCCCCTTGCCCCCCACGCCCCCAGCTCTCTAGTTAAGGAGTAGTCAACAGCCAATGAGCCTGGCTAATGAGTACAGTCCGTGAGAACTACCGGGTGCAGGCTACAGTAGGGTGGAGGGCTCCCTGGCTGCCTGGGGGATGGGTATACTCAGGTCCCAATCTTTCCTGGATCGTTTCCCTGCTGAGCCTTGAGCTCTGAGCCTGGGTCCTCCTGCCCTTGTGTGATCTTGGCTCATCTCCCAGATGGTCCAAACAGCAGCAGAGCTGGATGGATTCTCTGCACAGTATGTACTCTGACCCAGATACACCTGTGCACTAGGACCCTGGGTCAGGCTCTTCATAACCCAATGGACTTGTGCCCTTGGGGGCTCAGTGGGGATCCTGCATTTCTGCATTTGCTCATCCTGACTCTTGGTCTGCTGGTCCCCATAGAACCCTGATGCTTGGGTGGAAAGAAGCCAGGCATGTAGGTCTACTCCTGGCCTTCTAAGTGGGATGACACCTAGAAACCAGTATATCATTTTTCCCCAGTTGCCTTTCAGGAGCCCTACCAGCCAGGCTCTCCAGGTCTCCCCTGGTGATGGGGCAGGGGAGCTTGGCCCTGCTGACCTTGGACTTCTGGACATTCTCTGTAGAGCATGACTACTCTACTGAGGGAAGGTGTGGGGATGCAGGCTCTGATGGGCTGAGGGGAAGGGCTGTGCTGAGCCTTCTTATGACTGGCAGCACCTGGAGATCCCTCCTCTTGACTGATCCTGACTGGTCTGTACTGAGAACTTCTACCTTACAGCTTTGTGAGACAGGGAGTAGCTTTGGGGGGCCTATGGCACCCATCTGTGCAACCTTGGGCCATTTAGAACCTTCAAAGCTCATCTGCCTCATCTCTAAAATGAGCATAGCTGTTCCTGCTTCTTGGTGGCTTGTGAGGATTAAGTAAATTTGGCTAAGACAATGGGAGGGTGCTAACATTTAGTAGGTCTTCACAGCTCCAGCAGGTCTCTGCCACCTACAGTAGCTGGCCCAATCTGCCTCCACATTGCTGGGGGCAGGGGAGGGAGAGGAAGCTTGCTAAACTGGAAGGGTCACCAGGTCCCTGCTTTATTCAGCCCCACCACCTGAATCCTCAGCTCTCAGGTTCCATTCCACCCTCCACCTGACAGATGATCAGGAGCCAATCACTTGGGCCATCTTCCTTGCACAGCAAGAGAAAGGCACACGGATGAGGAGGACCTCTCATCCTGGGGCTAGCAGGTAGACCTGACACGCTGGGTGCAGAACTGCCACGGGTGAGTGTGCAGGCTGTGCACTGCATATAGGCTTGCAGCCTGGGGGCCACCCCTTACTCCACTTGCTACGCCCTGTGCCCCAGCCCAGGCTGCTGGCGCCCAGGGGGCAAACCTCTCTTTTATCCTTAAAAAGGCACCTAGAGACTGTGGCAAGGCCCAGCAGTGGGGGAAGGGGCGGGAGTGGGCCACACTCAGTCAGGCCTTCTTCCCGCCAGGTGTTGTGAGTGCAGTGCCTCCCTTTCACACCAGTACTATGAGAAGGATGGGCAGCTCTTCTGCAAGAAGGACTACTGGGCCCGCTATGGCGAGTCTTGCCATGGGTGCTCAGAGCACATCACCAAGGGGCTGGTCATGGTAAGCGCCCCTCCCCCACTCACACAGTTCCCTGGGAATGCTTGTGTGTGTGCATGTGTGTGCCATCCTACTCACAGGCTCCCTGCTTCCCCTCTCTGGTTCTTTCACTGGTTCTGATTCCCCCATGCCTTCTGAAGGCACATCTGTCTCTCTCATCAACCCCCCATTTAATGAGCGAGCTCAGCAGCTGTCCAGCCAGGCTCCTGAGGTTGTTTCATGGCTTCCCTCCTGAGAGGGGGCTGTGGGGAGGAGTTATGGGAGCTGGGCAGCTGCTGAGCTGGGTTGCCCCTCCTGCCTCCCCACCCAGGTGGCCGGGGAGCTGAAATACCACCCCGAGTGCTTCATCTGCCTCACATGTGGGACCTTCATCGGTGACGGGGACACCTACACACTGGTGGAGCACTCCAAGCTGTACTGGTGAGTGCCCTGGCCCCTCCCCAAGCCTGCCATGCCCACGTGTATCACAGGCCCACACTAGGGCCCTTTCCCTTCCCCTAGCAGGGCAGTCATTAATAGAAGTGATCGTGTACAAGTGACTGGGAAATAACACACAGGAGTTACACTGAGACAGCCCCCTCAGACATCAGCTGTCTTACGGACATCTCTCTACAGTGCAGTCTGGTGCTCACCACCAGAGTTAGATCTGATCCTGCAAGCTCAGGGCCCACTCCCAACAAGACCGGCCTCACTTCAGACACCAGCCCCAAGTTCAGGGGTCCCCAGGTTACTCCCACTTCTGACTGGCTACAGAGTCGGGATTCTCACAACCTCCTGAGATTTGATCATTTGCTAAACAACTCAGAGAACTCAAGAAAGTGCTATATTTAGGATTACAGGGTTTTTTTTTTTTAAATAAAGCATTCAAATTAGGACCAGACAGTTAGAGACCCAGAGAGCAAGGTCTGGGAGGGTCCCAAATACAGAGCTTCCATGCATTGTCCCTACTGGAATCAGGGCGTGTGACACCCCCTCCTCTGGCATCACTGGAGTTTTTATTAGGGTTTCATTATATAGGCATAATTGATTGAATAATTGGGTACATGATTGGATTCAATCTCCGGACTCCTCCCCTCCTTGGAGGTCAGGCTGGGTCAAAGCCCTACCCTCTAATTCCATGGACGGTCTTTCTGATAAGGAGCCCCCATCCTGTGTCATCTTATTAACATAAACTCAGGTATGGTCTGAAGGGTTCGTGAGAAACAGAGACACTCCTATGCCAAGTATTTAGAGCTTCTTCCCAAGAACCAGGGACAAAAACCAGACAAATTCTTTTATTATATGATTGCTGATAAAGCTGGATTCCAGGGTGGCATGGCTTGATCCCAAATGGATTTTTAATGATTTCCTCCTGAACTGGATTTATCAGCAGGCCTTTTCCTGGACAGCTTATAGCATGACAGAGAATAGACAAATCCAGAATGACTGAGTCCCAGAGAGGGACAAGGGCTGGGCTGGGCACGCTGGCCTCCGGCTCCCAGTCTCCTCCCCCTGCCATGGGGAGCAGCAGGGGAGGTGGGGAGAAGAGAGCCTAGGGCTGGGGGATGGGGGTGGTAGTGATGCTGGTGACTCTCCTGACACTCTCTTCTTCCCACCCTTTGGGGCCCCACCCCCTGTGGCTCCTACAGTGGACACTGCTATTACCAGACTGTGGTGACCCCCGTCATTGAGCAGATCCTGCCTGACTCGCCCAGCTCCCACCTGCCCCACACAGTTACCCTAGTATCCATCCCAGCCTCAGCTCATGGCAAACGTGGCCTCTCAGTCTCCATCGACCCACCTCATGGCCCACCAGGCTGTGGCACAGAGCACTCCCACACCGTCCGTGTCCAGGGGTAAGTGGCCGGCCTGCCAAGACTGCAGCTGGAATGGCTGTGGCCATGGATGCTCTTGGTGGGTGGTGCACTATGGGGCTGGAGGTCTCGAGGACACGTGAGCATTTGGGCACAAATAGAACCCAGTTCTGACAACCTGGTATACCAAATGCCTGGTCTGATCACTCCTCTAAAAACCATTGCAAATGCTAGATAAAATGTGTAAAATTGTTTTTCTTAATGTATGAGCCAACAAGAAAGAGGAATAACCTCTTTCAGGTCAGGAATAAGTGAAGCAAGGAGCTCAGGAGTGTCAGCAGAGTACTGACCCAGAACAGCAGCTATGTCTTAAGGGCAAATCTAAAGGGAGTAAACATAGCTTCAGTTTAAGTCCTTCCGTGGCTGGGCCTCTGAAAGCCCTGAGCTGCTCAAGGAAGCTAGTCTAATAAAAGAACTACTCCCTTCTCCCATTAAGTAGGGACCCCAAAGGCCTCACAGGGTGAGCATGAACGAGAAGCAAACCACACCTTCCGTCAGCTCCCCACGCCCAGAACTGTTAGATAAACTGATTTGAACCTGCATAGCATGGGAGGGGGAAATCTCCCCTGAGAATTCATAAACTTGGGTTTGCAAATCAAATTCATATGCCTGGGTGGTCCCTGAATACCAGGCAGAATGTTAGGATTAGAGACCAAGGGCACCTCTCTTGCGCTGGATGAGCATTCTTGCCTGCCAATATCTGCTTTCCTGTTTCTGCAAAGAGCCACACCCTTCTCAGAACCTGCCGGACTTGCCCAGAGGCTGCTGACCAGATCTACTTGTTTCAAACGAGTCTTAGTTGACCATTTTCTTTTGTTTATAGTAGCATTTTAAGGAAAGTTTATCTGTGCCCCGCTGCCTTAGATGGGAGACAGAAAGGGGAGACCTCGGGGACTCCAAGGAATGTACTTTTAAGGCTGTATGCACATGAAACCTATATCAGTGAAAACATTTGTTGTTTCTTCAACTTTGTATCTTGAAGTTTTCAAATTTATGAAAACTTGCTCAGATAATAAGTACATTGACTACCTACACACCCTTTAACTGTGTTCACCAGTTATAACTTTCTTCCTCCTGTGGGAGGTGTGTGTATCTCCCTCTGTTGTGTGTGTATGTACACTAATATGTATGGTGATAATTGATATTTATACATATGCATATATGGACATGTTATTATTTGTGAAGTCATTTGAGCATAGGTTACAGGTACATTGACTCTTCCTCCCCACAAATACTTTAGACATTCTCCTAAAAACAAGAGCATCCTTTTATATAATTACCAATTGTGTCTTGTAATGCAATTCTGACATTTGGAAAATTTAACAATGACACAAAACTTTTATCCAATGTACAGTCCATGTTCAAATTTTGCCCATTGTCTCAATACTGGCCTGAACAGCGATGTGCCCCTGATCTGGACTCCAACCCACGATCATACATTACATTGAACTGTCATGTCTTTTAGTCCCTTTTAATCTGTGACAGTTCCAGAGCTTCTCCTGGTCCTTCATGACCTTGACATTTATGAAGGGAACAGGCTGATTATAAAGGAGAGTGCCCTTCCGTTTGAGTTTGACTGATGTTTCCTCTTCATTACATTGAGATTATGCATTTTGACCTGATGCTGTGTCCTCCTCTGTGCATCTTCCTGGTAGACCCATGATGTCAATAACGTGTGCCCTTTATGGGGATGTCAACTTTGATTACTTGGTTAAAGTGAAGTCCACTGTCTGCTGTTCAGGATTGTCTTCTCTTTGTAATGTAGTCAGTGAGTCTTTTGTGAGTTGAGCCTGTAAATATATCCTGTTCACCTACAGCCTTTCCCTGAATCGTTTCAGCGTCCATGGATGATTGTTATCTGTACTGATTAATACTTGATGGCTACAAAATGGTGCTTTTCTAACTGTTCTTCTGCATTTATTACTTGGCTTTCCAGTGTATGAAAAGGCCTAAGATTGGAAGGGAATCTGCTTTTGATAATGAGGAATTTTTAGGAATCTGTTTTGCTTAAAGTCCTCTGTCCCCTCTCTGTTCCACCGTATCACCCTGCCCCATCTCAAGGAAAAGAAAAAGTGAGCATTCCTTAAAATGCTTTTATGAAGACAGAATGAGAACAAGGTAACATCACCAAAAACTAAAAGCGGCAAGTAAATTTGGCACATTGGCTGTCCCATGAGTTAGCTTCTGGATGCCTAACCATCATGCCATCTCCACCCAGCATCTGTGGCTCAGGATGGGCTGCTAGCCTCTTTCCGCTGATTCCAGAGCAGTGGGAGCCTTAGCCTTATCTTGCAGGGCAAGTATGGGAGTCAGGACTCATTTTATGACACTTTCTGCCTCAAGCACATCTACAGGTGGAAGGATCAGTTGTCCTCTATGGCAGAGACAACACTCTGTTGAATGGGAGCCCCTGAACATCAACTATGGGGTGGCAAATACCAAGGAGCATGCTACTTTTCTCCATTTCATACCCATGGCAGACATTAGTAATCAATTGCAGACTTAACCCCACACATACCCCGACCAAACCAGGATGAAGGTTTCTGTACAGTTACCATCATGCAAGATGAATTCATTTGCCCCTTCACACCTGATCTGATCCCCTTGGCCTTAGTTTCCTGTCAGGGCTCTAGGGGACAGTCAGGCAGGGGTCTGACCACAGCTCTATACCCACAGAGTGGACCCAGGCTGCATGAGCCCAGATGTGAAGAATTCCATCCATGTTGGAGACCGGATCCTGGAAATCAATGGCACGCCCATCCGGAATGTGCCCCTGGATGAGGTATGAGTCCCGAGTCTGGAAAGCAGGGTTGCTCGCTCCATGCCTACTCCCCTCCCCACCCCATCTCACCACGTGGGACTCACCTGTCTACACACCTGCTCTCCCCAGATTGATCTG
The DNA here is from genome assembly GCF_040802235.1 of Manis javanica. NCBI lineage: Eukaryota > Metazoa > Chordata > Mammalia > Pholidota > Manidae > Manis > Manis javanica. Next base: position 35,847,476 of record NC_133165.1, on the reverse strand, counting down.
CTGATCCAGGAAACCAGCCGCCTGCTCCAGCTGACTCTGGAACATGACCCCCACGACACACTGGGCCACGGGCTGGGGCCTGAACCCAGCCCCCTGGGCTCCCCAGCACACAGTCCCAGTGAGGCAGGCAGCTCTGCCCGGCAGAAGGCTGTCCTGTAAGTTGCCCTGCGCCTTGTTTATCTAGGTGTTTTCACTAACACTGGGCCTTGGGGGATGGGACCTGGTCCCCACCCTTCCATAGCACAGAATCTGATAGCAGAATAGCAGGCCAGCAAGGGGTGCTGGGGGCTATGGAAGAGGAAGGGTAAAGAGAAGTAGGACATGGATGCAGCACTCTGGTCTCAAGGAGCAGCTGGTGAACAGCCCAGGGTGATGGAGCATCAGGTGTGGTTGGGGTGGGGGGCTCCAAGGTGGAAGCTAATGGCAGGGCTTTGGATGTGGCAGGGGTCTTTGGACTTTGTCCACCCAGCATGGGGCCCCACTGAAGGGTGTTGCAGCACAGGCGTGTGTTTCACAGAGATGGCTAGAGAGCTGTCCAGCAGTCCAGGTCATGTGGTGGCCAAGGGCCCTCATTTTCTTGAAGGAAGAGGGGGCCATGCAGAAGACACCCAGAAACAGCCTGGTCCTTATTCCCCTTACTGTGGAGCCTGTTTGGGACTCCTGGTAAATACTTTCAGGCAGTACCTTCCTGGGTGACAGCCTTTGTTCTAAGAAATAGCAGTGCTGAAGGCATGGGGTCCTCCTCATCTGTGTTTGTCTGGAGCTCAGGCTCCCCTGCAAGGCCCCCTACATGCAGGCTTATGGGCATCCTGGGCTGGTTGTCTGTCTCTGCACCACAAGGCCTGAAACCCAAATGCTGGAGGACAGAGCATCTGACCCAGGGTCACCAGGCAGAGAAGTCCAAGGACAAACATTCTTACCAAGGGCACCTGTACAGTAGTGGGCCTCAGACTGAAAGGCCAAGCAGGATGGGCCTCCAGGTGCTGTTACTAGGATGGGGCAAGAGCCTTATGACTGCCCCAGGAGAGCTGCCCTGTACCATCTCTCAGAATGGGGGGCGGCGACTGTATGGGACATAGAAGGCAGGAGGAAGGGGGAGGGAGCCTTGGCCAGGTGCCCGTCTGCCCTGGTGGCACTGGGCATTGTGTGTGCCTCCCCAGGAGGAGCTACAGCATCGACAGGTCTCCGGGTGCTGCCTCCCCGGGCTCCCCAGCCTCCCAGCACAAGGACCTGAGTCGCTCTGAATCCCTCCGCGTGGTCTGCCGGCCACACCGCATCTTCCGGCCGTCAGACCTCATCCATGGGGAGGTGTTGGGCAAGGGCTGCTTCGGCCAGGCCATCAAGGTATGGGCATGTCTGGGTGGGCAGTCTGGGTGGGCCCCACTAGTCCTCCTTCCCCTCCCACCAGTGCCTCCAGGAACCCATAGTGGAAGGGGTATCTGGCTTCCAGACTCTGCCCAGTGCTCTCCTCCACCCGTGCCTCCCTGAGCTGGTTAGCGGGAGGGGACCTGCTACAGATAGACCTAGAACTTTATGGAATGTCACTGGAAGGTGGCTTCTTGGGGTGGGGAATGATAGGGCCGCCCAGCTGACCCAGAAGGCTCCCTCCACAGGTCCTCTTACCAAGCTTGATGCCAACCCCTCATGGCCTCTGCTGCTTACCCCCTTCACACACACCCCTGCAGAGACACCAGTCCTTCCCTGGCTCCAGTGTTACCTGGCCAGGAGCAGGCTGGAAAGTGCTGACCAGTGTGCCCACATGTCCATACAGGCCCAGGCCCCACCAGCCCCTGTCCCTGCTCCCCTTCCCAGGGAAGGAGTCCCTGGCAGAGCTGCCATCCGACCTCCAGGAGACAGCCCAGCATAGCCGAGGAAGAGAGCTGGCCTCTGGGTCAGGTGGTCCTGGATCCAAGCCCCAGCCACCCAACTCCCTGCTGGGGTGACCCTGGCCCTGTTAGGAAGCTTTCCTAAGCCTCAGTTTCCACATCTCTGGAGGAGCTAATAAGTTCCACCCACTCTGGGAGCCAAGAGCATCACATGAAATGTCCATGAAGACGTGAAGCTGTCCATTCATCGCCCTGGCAGCCCTGGTGGGGGGCAGGCTCAGAGCAGAACCGCGGTCCACACTGAGTCTCTGTGCCTTGGTGTCCCTATGCAGGTGACACACCGGGAGACAGGTGAGGTGATGGTGATGAAGGAGCTGATCCGCTTTGATGAGGAGACCCAGAGGACATTTCTCAAGGAGGTCAGTGAGGGTCACCACCATGCCCCTTCACTAAACTTTTGGGACACTCCAGTGGCCCCCACCCTCTCCCTTCTCAAGAGGGATAGCTCTGCGTTCTGGGAGGATGTGACATTCAATGACACATGGGAAGAAGAGAAAGAATCTGCCAGGAGGGGTGAGAAGGGCAAGGGCTACCCCGGGGATGGAGGCAGCCCAAGAAAGAACACAGGGGTCAGCAGGAATGGCCGGCCAGAGAGGGTACAGAGGCTTCTCCATCTATGGGATCAGTGTGGCCTCTGGTGGGGCAGCAGAGGTAGAGGGAGACATGGATACAGCCCCTGGCCCAGCCTGTCTGTGCCTCGCCAGGTGAAGGTCATGCGATGCCTGGAGCATCCCAACGTGCTCAAGTTCATTGGGGTGCTCTACAAGGACAAGAGACTCAACTTCATCACTGAGTACATCAAGGGGGGCACTCTCAGGGGCATCATCAAGAACATGGTGAGTGCCTGGGCAGAGCCCCCACCTGCTGCCCTGGCCCTGCCTTGCCCACTGTGGGGCCCCCAGAAGGCAGATGCCCACTGGGGCCATGTCCCCAGCTCTTAAGTGAGCCTCTGGGCTCAAAGGCTCTCCAAAGCCTGATTCTGAATTGAACAAGGAGCAACCGAGTCCAGCTAAAGCTGGGGTCCGGAGAAGGTGGCGGTTTCGCCAAGGGGATGCTCAGCTGTTTGGGGTTAGCCGTTTTGTGGGCCCCCGGCCCAGCCCTGCCCCAGAGCAGCCAGATCCAGTCTCACCCACCACAGGTAGGAGCACCTGAGGAGCAGCACCTTCCTTACCTCTCCACCCCGGGCCTTTGTTTAGCTTCTGGCAAAACCAAGTTGTATTTACTATTTATCACATTCCATAAAACTAAGAACTTTCTTTAAGGGCTTGGATAGCATTGCAAATCCATCTTGAGAAATTTAATGCATTTGGAGGGGAAGTAATATTATGTTTGGTGCCCTTGTGCCTTTGGAGTTGGAGTCCAGTGCTCGCCCACCTCAGTGTCACCCTGAGACCACAAGAGCCCGCTCCCCTCCCACACTGCTGAGTCCTCAGTCCCACAGGCTGGATGACCTGGGGTGGCCGCAGCGTGGTCCTCACGGGCTGCTAACGGGCAGCTTCTCAGGAGGGATTCTGCAGTCAAGTACATGTAGGAATGCCGGGCCGCACCCACTGGGGCTTCCTAGCTGCACCCTGCTCCTTTACTACCCACTGATGTCCTCACTCTCCTGCTCGAGGCCTCCAAGCGGTTGGGGTCAGAAAACGAGGCGCTTCCCCAAATGATCTGAACCCTAAGCCCCGCTCTCCGGAGTGACTTAGGGCTGGTGACCTGCAGCTGACCCAGCCAGGCTCATCTATCTCTGTGCATTGTGAAAGTAGGTTCAGACTTCTTTAAAACTCAAAAGAATAAGATTTTGTCAGAGATCGATACAGCTTTTTTTCTCAGAGGAGATGAATCAGGAATCATGAGGTGTGTCCCCCGCTTAGTGTCTGAAATTGGTCGTTAGAAAATAATGTTTTGAGTGATCCACCCGACCCCTCAGAAGCAGTCGGTGTGGCTGCAGAAGAGAGTGGGTGTCAGTGGACGCCTGCTTCTCTCACCCAGCTGTGCCACTGCCATGGCCCCCGTTGGCCCATCATGGCCCTTCTCTCTCCCCTCCCAGGACAGCCAGTACCCATGGAACCAGAGGGTGAGCTTTGCTAAGGATATCGCTTCAGGGATGGTGAGTAGCCTCTGGTTCTGACTTCATGGGGGGTGTGGCTGGCTGATCTGCCCCCGCTTATGAAAACATTCTCTACCGCTACCTGAATTTGCACAAGGAATTTAGAGATGAAGCCACAAGGAAGCTTTGAGAGAGGGCAGAGGGGATCAAGTGGCGGGACTGCTTGGGGCAGGAGGGAGGCGGAAGCCTGCAGGGGCAGGGCTGGGGGCCCTTGGCAGCTGCCTCCTGACCTCCGTGCCCCCGCCCCCAGGCTTACCTCCACTCCATGAACATCATCCACCGTGATCTCAACTCCCACAACTGCCTGGTCCGTGAGGTGAGCAGCCTGGGCCCCGGGGAGAGACCACAGGAGCCCCACCTGCCACACTCCTGGCCTGGGCTCAGGACCTTCCCTGCACTGGGGTCCTGGGCTGCCTTCCCACCGCAGTTTGGCCCGTAGGGAAGCAGCTCTGGGCCAGAAGGCAGTCAGACCTGGCCCTGCCGTTCACTTGCACCCAGCCTTCCGAGCCACCAACGTCCAGGCTATTAGGAGGGTCTGGTCAACCAGTGAAGGAGAAAGTGATGTGTAAACTCTAAAGGACTGTGAGTGTGTCATTGACAGAGAACAGCCCACAGCAACGGCCAGGCTTCCACTAGGCAGCACGTACAGCTGTAGGGCTGCAGGAGTGACTGGACGTGTGGTCAGGGCAGGCTTCTGAAAGATGCTTTGCAAGGACATACTTAAGTGGGGGTCAGTGGGGATAGGGAGCCCCAGGCCTAAGGAGTGGTGATTGAGGGGACCACAGGCTGTCCACAGAAGGCAGAGGAGGGAGGGAGTGACTGCCCAACAGGAGAGGCAGCGTACTGGTGTCCCAGGGCTGCCATCAGAGTGCCACAGAGCAAAGGCTTAAAATGACAGAAATGTATTCTCAGGGTTCAGGAAACAAAAGGGCCAAAATCAAGGTGTTGGCAGTGTACATTCCGTCTAGAGGCTCTGAAGGAGATGTGTCCCATGCCTCTCTAGTTTCTGCGGCTGCTGGCCCTCCGCGGCATTCCTGGGTCGCAGCCACACCAGGCTCTGACTTCGTCTTCCCGTGGCCTTCCCTGTGGCTGGAGCCCTCTTCTCATAAGGACACCAGTCATTGGATTTAGGGCCCACCCTGTTGCTAAGTAAGGTGACATCGAGGTGCCAGGCAGCCATGAGTCTGGGGGAGGAATCTGTACATCACACTGCAGGAAGGCTGAGATCTGGTCCTGGAGGAGGACGTCCCCCAGGCAGGTGTTTGCCAGTGAATTCAGTACAGGAAGAGTGTATAGGGGGTGGGAATGCACATGGGAAGGCCCAGGGGCATGCCAGTCAGGAAGTGATATTTGCTCCCTGTGGAGTGCGGCGTCTCAGCCCTCTGGGCTGCAGGAAGCAGTGGGCAGTGAGCACAGAGAGGTGGGCAAGGCTGGGCCCACCTGGCCTCAGGGAGCCAGCTCAGACTGCCTGTTGGCCATGGATATCACTGCAGGGCAGTGTTAGTGTGGTGGCCAGGCAAGGAGGCCATAGCAGCCTTGATCCCACAGCAGGGCCTAGCCCTTCAGAATCTGATGAGAGTTGTAAGCCCACCCATCCCCAGAATCCATCTATGCACAACCAGAACTTTGGCCTGCAGTCTGGGGCCCCTGAGAATCTGTTTCCATAGCAGGGTCTGTGGACCTCCCGTACCATTAGACCCTGGGGGACTCTTCAGGAGGGTACAGTCCCAAGCCCCACCTCAGGCCTTCTGAAAGGGATGGGACAGGACTCAGCACTTGAACAATCCTTATGGGCCTTGGCCTTCAACAGCCACTCCTGGGGGCCCAAGGATCCTGTCCAGACCCCTCCCCCACCCCAGCCAAGGTGCCCCCTGGTATTACACCTGGGGATGTGGAGCCCCAAGATGGGCTGTGTCACCTGAGGCCCCATCCCAAGGGGGCCCTGGACACACATTCGGCCTCTCCCCTATTTGCCGTCTTTGTAGAGCTTTCTCTAGGGAACTGTCCTTGTTTGTGTCACTTGCAGAGGCAGCACAAGGTCCTTCCCTTCAGAATGAACCTGGTCCTAACCCTGCTGCCCAGCCTCTCTGTGCCCACTGCTCGGCATCCACACAACAGTGGCCAGTCCTCGGGCTGGGCACCTTGGCCTGGCCCCAGAGCCTGTGGAGGACCCCCCCACCTCCTGACTTGGCACTGGTGCCCCCGGGCTCCCTGCCTGTCCCTCCACTCTGCAGGGCTCTGGGCCAGGCCCTGGGAGGGCCTCACAAGCCTAAAGCAGCATTGCTGACTAGCTGGGTAGCCTTGGGAAACTTCCTTAACCTAACTGGGCCTGGGTCACCTCATCTGTAAAGAGGAAAAGAGTAAAATGCACCTCATCATATTGTTGTAGGATTAAGAGACAAGAGGTGTAACATGCCAGGCAAAGGACCTGGGTCTCCAACTAGAATCACTGCCTTCTTGTCCACAACAAGGCATCCAGGGCCCTGCTGGGCAGGCCAGGGGCCCCCGGGTGTCAGAGGAGTGTACTCTGGGCTGTCTGTGGGCTGGTGTGGGGGTTGGAGGAGGGTGGGCAGGCGGTGCCAGGAGCGCGTCTCAGCGTGGCCTCCTTTGTCATCACCCCAGAACAAGAACGTGGTGGTGGCTGACTTTGGGCTGGCGCGGCTCATGGTGGATGAGAAGACACAGTCCGAGGACCTGCAGAGCCTCAAGAAGCCAGACCGTAAAAAGCGCTACACAGTGGTGGGCAACCCCTACTGGATGGCGCCCGAGATGATCAATGGTGAGCTGGTGGACCCGTCATATCCCCCAGCGCCCAGGGACCCCAGGCAGAGCTGCAGCCACCCAACCCCTGGCCTCCTCAGCCCCTCTGCTGCCTCCTTGAGTCCTGTAGTTTGCTTCCTATTGCTTCTGTAACAAATTAGCTCAAAAGACACAAATGGCTTAAAAGATACAAATGATCATCTAGCTGTGAGGTCAGAAGTCCAATTCTGTCTCCCTGGGCCAGGTGTCAGCAGCTCCTGGGAGACCAAGGGGAGAATCTGTTTCCTTCCCTTTTCCAGCTTCTGGAGGCTGCCTCCATCCTTGGCTCGAGGCCCCATCCTCCCCTGAGGCTGGCAGCATGGCATCTTCTCTGACATCTGTGTCCATTGTCACACCTTCCCTGACCTACCCCCTGCTTCCTCTCTCATAATGGCCTTTGTGGGTGCATGGGGCTCACCCTAGTAATCAGAGATAATCTCCCATCTCAAGAGCCTTTAATCACACCTATAAATTCCATGTGAGGTGGCATAGTCACGGGCCACTGTGAGCCTGGCATGAGCCCGCTCTCCCACTCCCATTTCTTTTCTATCAGGCCTGTCACTCAGTGACCCATGTATGCCCAGGGGGTTCTAAAGGCCCTCCAAGGCTGGTGACAAGCAAACACAGGGCCAGGACCCTGGGTCACCTCACCGCTAGCACTGACCAGAGTTAACATAGGCCCCTCCCCGCCCCCTGCCAAACAACCTATAAAGTACGATTAACAGTCCCCATCTTTAAGGGGTGGTGTGAGGCTTAGAAAAGGTTTATAAACTAGTCAGAATTCAATAAATGAGCATGGCTCTACTAATTGTTTTTAACATCATGAGGTAGGTGCTATCATTCCCATTTTACAGCTGAGGGAACTGAGGCTTAGAGGGTCTGTGTCAGTTCCTGAGGCTGCTGTTAACAAATTACCATAAACAACAGAAGCCTATTACCTCATAGTTCTGGAAGCGAGAAGTCTGAAATCCAGTGGAGCTGTGCTCCCTCCAGGGATTTGGGGGACAGTCCATTCCTTCTATTCTAATGGCTGTCTTGGCATTTGCGGGCATGTGGCCGCATCATTCCAATCTCGAGGTGCCTCTTCTGTGTGTCTTCTCTTCAGTTTCTTGTGGAAAGACACATGACGGTGTGTTAAGACCTGCCCAGATAATCCGGGATTATCTCATCTCAAGATCCTTAATTTAATCATATCTACAAAGACCCTTTTTCCAGCAAAGTAACATTTACAGGTTCTAGGAGTTCGATAGGGTTATTTTGGGGGCCACCTTGAAGCACATGACTTGCCCAGTGTCATACAGCTTGTCAGTGACCAGGCTGGGCCTGAAGCCCCTTACCCAGGGCTCTCCTCCTCAACCCCGAAGGTTTGCTCAGACTTGCTGGGGGCAGGGGGCAGAGTCTAAGCTCTGGTCCCAGGGAGATAGAATCTGCTTCTTGGTTCCAACCTGCTGGCCAGGGCATCCACCCACTACCCTTGCCAGTTGGCAGTCATGGCTCTGCCTCACCTACTGACAGGGGGTCTCTTCATCCAGGCCGCAGCTATGACGAGAAGGTGGATGTGTTTTCTTTTGGAATCGTTCTGTGTGAGGTAGGTCCGGGCTGGGCAGCAGGTAGCATCAGGCCCTGTGACTCCTCTCCACTCCCATACTCCCAGGCTGCAGGCTGCCCCAGCCAGGGAGACTCCTGGGAATGGGACCACCCACAGCACCCTGCAGCCTGGCTCCAGGCCCCGTGGGACCTGCCCTCAAACCCACCTGGATGGCACCCAGCCCCAGGGGCCCCTGGGTAACTGCTGGGCCTTGTACTGGACAGATCATTGGGCGGGTGAACGCCGACCCTGACTACCTGCCCCGCACCATGGACTTTGGCCTCAATGTGCGAGGCTTCCTGGACCGCTACTGTCCCCCAAACTGCCCCCCAAGCTTCTTCCCCATCACCGTGCGCTGCTGTGATCTGGACCCTGAGAAGAGGTGAGCAGGGTGGGGGCTCCACCTGGGCTGGCCTTGGGAGTGGAGCCAATTCTTAACAGAGCCAGAACCCTCGCTTCCCCTCACCTGCTGCCCTAGGCCCTCCTTCGTGAAACTAGAGCACTGGCTGGAGACCCTCCGCATGCACTTGGCCGGCCACCTGCCACTGGGCCCGCAGCTGGAGCAGCTGGACAGGGGCTTCTGGGAGACCTACCGGTGTGGCGAGAGTGGACTGCCAGCCCACCCTGAGGTCCCTGACTGAGCCCAGCCCACCCAGCTGCCCCTGTCCCCACCTCCGGAGAATCCGCCCTAAACCAGATACTCTGCAGGAAGTGGCCAGGTGTGGAGCCCCAGCTGATGGCGGGTTCCAGAACCCTCCCTAGCGTCAGGCCCTCACTTGCTTCTTCCTTCCCTGCAGGCTGCAGTCCCTGCCCTGTCTCTGCTCCCGGCCCCAGAGCTGGTCTGGCTGCACACACACCGTCACCTCACCCTGCCTCACCTCTGTCTTGGTGGGGCCGCCCACTCGCTTCTCTTTGCATGAGCTGGAGGGCTAGTGTGAGCTGCGCCCCATCCCGCACCCCACTGCCCCCAGCCACACTGCCCCCATGCCATCAGACTGTGCCCTGAAATGGCTGGGCACATAGGGGGGCATGTATCAAGAGAGAGGCCGTGTTCCCAAGAGCCCACTGGGAGTCTGGGGCCCATCACCCCCCAGGGGGTATCTACGTAGCAGCAGGTACTGATAATTATCCAAACCCCCAAAGCAGAGGGAGGTCTACTCCCATGGGATGGAAGCCCCCGTTGGCCAAGCAGCAGCCCTCTCCTGCTTTGGGGATTTCCATTTCTTTATTGAAGCCACTTTAAGGAGAAGCAAGCACCAGGCCTCAGGGTGAAGGGAGTGTCCCTTGAAGGAGAGGAGAGCCATGGTCCCTGGGCCCGAGCTGCTGGGAGGAGCAGCCAGCGGGGCTGGGCAGAGTGGACAAGGCAAGTGTCCACCAGCATCCCAGCTCCCAGAGTTCATCTCAGCGCCCCTCTGGCTTCTCCCACAGCTCCCTGCCAGTGGCTGGAGTGGCCCCTGCCCTTCCCCATGCCCCTCTCTGTCCCTGGGTTCCTTCTGTGTAATCTATTTTTTAAGAAGAGTTTGTATTATTTTTTCATACGGCTGCAGCAGCTGCTGCCGGGGGCTTGAGGTTTTATTTTTTTGGCGGGTGGGGGTGGGGGTGCCATTTTGTCACTGCCTCAGTTGAGCATCTAGGAAATATTAAAACTGTGAAGCCTTCTCCGTGCACTTTGAACCTGGGAAACAATCTCAATAGGCCCACAGGACTAGGACTCAGGGAGGTGAGACACAGTCACCTCCATCCAGGAATCATGTCTAAGGAACAACACCCAGACTCAGAACAATAAACTCAAGTCCGTACTCCTCACCCAGATCCGTGTTGCCACGTGTCTGGGGGCCCCAAGGAAATAGGATAAGAGGAACTTTGTGACTAGAAGCCTGGTGGAAAGACAAGCATGGAGGGGTGGGTGGAGATGGGAGGGGGACACAGAGGGCAGGAGCAGGGTGGTGGCCCAGTCAGGACCAGCAAAGACAGAGCTGGGCTTGGGAAGGTCGGGGTGTGGGCAGAGCGGGGTGGACACTAGGGAATGTATTGCTTTTATTTAATATTTTCTTCATTCAAAATTGCAGAGGGTCCGGTCCAAAAGACAGAAACCACACTAGTTATTCCAACTATAGGGCATTTAACCCAGGGAATTGTTTACACAGGTGTTGAAAAACAGTGGGAGGGCAAACGTATACTGAGCCCATGCTGAGCTGCAGACAGCAGCCCCACACCTTGGCTGGGGCATTTAAGGAAAGACAAGGGTACTCTAGTTATCGTGTGTTGCATAGCAAGTCACCCCTTAAGCTTGGCAGCTTGAAATAACAGGGATCACTCATGGCTCACAACTGCTCCACCAAGAATTTGGGAGCACCTTGGGTGGCCGGTTTGGGTCTGGGGTCCCTCCTAAGGTTGGGTGGCCGGTTTGGGTCTGGGGCCTCTTAAAGTTGAGGTCAGATATTGCCTGCGGCTGGGATCCTTTGAGGGCATGGCTGAGTCTGGAGGGTCCCCTTCCAAGGACCCTTTTATGTGGCTCTCCTGTGGCTGCAGGTTGATGCTGGCTGTTGACAAAAGGCCTCTGCCCCTCTCCAGGGCCCTTCTGTGGGGCTCAAGTGTCCTCACTGCATTCTTAGGGACAGCATCCCAACAGAGCAAAGCAAGAGCCCTGATGCTTTTTAGGACCTCGTCTCTGAAGTACGCATCCCTTCCACCGTAGTCCACTGGTCGCACGGGCCAATCCTCATGCAGAGCGAGAGGGCCACCAGGGCCGGGAAGGACCGCTAGAGGTCAACTCGGAAGCTGGCTAGGAACTTGGAGGAGGAGCCCCTTGGGACCAGTGCTTGGGTTTTTGATGTGTGTTGGTGGAAGGGTTAGATTCTAAGCAGCTGGCGCTGGGACTTGTAAGAAGGCAGGTGCACGAATGGCGCTTCAACCGAATGCCTGCGACTGCCGGTCTGCGCTGGAGAGCAGAAGAGAGGCCCCGTCCCCCCCGCAGCCGGCCCACCTTAGACGGAAGCCGCCTGGCAAGGGAGCCTGGGAAATGTAATTTTCAAGAGTCCAGCAGCACAGACCGGAAAACAGTGGGCTTGGGGCTGGGGAAATACATAGCCAGCGCAGCCCCCGTTTGGGCTACTCGTCACCCTTACATACCTTGGTACCGGATTCGAGCTCTACACAACTCTAAACTTCACGCTTCCCCAAACGAGAGATGCGTATCCTTTGTACACAGATGCGTCATCCTCTCCACAGAAGAGAGGAACAGCCAAGTTCTGTAGTCGTGGTCACGTAATTGTCCAACACTGAACTCCAGTCAGCATTCCCCTTGAATATTCTGCAACTTAGAGGCAGCTAATAAAGTTAATCACTGTCCATGCTTTTACATAAAATAAGGGAAGTATAGTGAAGGGAAGATTAGTTCACAGACACATAACAAGCAAGAAACATGCAGAGCTACCATAGTCCTCATTTCTACAATTGGTTATGATGTCAAAATTGATTTTTAATACCATGAGATGATTTATATGCAAGTCACCTACTTGAAATGTAAAATTCAGTAGTTCTTAACATATTCAGAGTTGTGCAATCATCGCTGTAATTTACTTTTAGGACATTTTCAGCACCCAGAAAGAAACCCTGGGCCCATTAGCAGTCACTCCCCATTTCCCTCTCCCCCAGACTGGGCAGCCACTAACCTATTTTCTCTAAATATAGATTTGGATATGTTTTGTCCATGCGATAGTCTTCTGCACTTGGCACCTTTCACTGAGAATATCTTCAGGGTTCATCCACACCCTAGCATGTATCAGTACTTCATTTCTTTTTATGTAGAATAATATTCCACTATATGGATATACCACCATTTATCAGTTGGTGGGCATGTGATCAGTTTCCACTTTTTGGCTCCTATGAACATTGGTGTACAAGTTTTTGTGTGAATAGTAGTTTCCATTTTATTTGGTTATGTAGCTGAGGGTAGTAACCCTGTGCTTTCCATTTTGAGGAACTTCCAAATCATTTTCCACATCAGCTGTACCATCTTACATTCCTACTAGGAATGTATGAGGATTTCGATTCATTTAGCTCTCACAATTATGTCTGCTATTTTTATTCTGGTCATCCTTGTGTGTGTGAAGTGGCACCTCATTGTGGTTTTTACTTGGCATTTCCTCAAAAACTAATGCTGAGCAGCTCCTCTGGTGCTTCTTGGCCATTTGTGTATCTTCTTTGGATAAATGTGTCTTCAACTACTTGTTCCATTTTGAAATTGGGTTATTTGTCTTTATTATTGAGTTGTAAGAGTTCTTTAAATATTTTAGATAGAAGTCCCTTATTATATATACAATCAGCAAATACTTTCTCCCATTCTGTGGGTTGTGTTCTCACTTTCTTGATAGTGTCCTTTGATGCACCAAAATCTTAGATTTTGAGGAAATGGAGTGATTGCTTAAAACACTCAAACAACCAAAACTCACCAAAAAAGAAACAGAAAATGTGACTAATTATTTGTTTACTAAATGAATTGGAATTGTAGTTTAAAACCCTCGGAAAAAGAAAACTTCAAGCCCAGATGATGTCACTGGCAAATTTAAAAGAGGAAAAAAAACAAATTCTACAGTTCTTCCAGAAAAATAGAAGAGAAGGGAACATTTTTAAACTGATTTTATGAGGTCAGTATTATCCTGATACCAAAATCAGATACAGTACAAGAAGAGAAAAATTACACACCAATATCATTCAAGAATGTGAAAATGAAAATTTTCAGCAAAGTATTAGGAAATAGAATCTAGCAATATCTAAAAAGAATAGTATACTATGACCAAGGAGGGGTTACCTCAGGAATGTAATGGTGGTTTGGTATTTTAAAAATCAATCCATGGTAAACCACAGTGAAATGCCACTTCATACCCACAAGGATGACCATAATTTTTTAAAAGAAAGAAAAAAATGTCAGTAAGGATATGGAATATTTGGAAACTTCATTCTCTGCTCATGGGAACTATTCAAACAATTTTGCAGTTCCTCAAAATGTTAGAAGGGTTACCACATGACCCAACAATTCCATTCTTGGGTATATAAACAGAAATGAAAACACGCACATGCAGAAACTTGGGCTTTAATGCTCATGGTAATATTCATAATAGTCAAATAGCGGAAACGACCCAAATATCCATCAGCTGCTGAATGGATAAACAAAACCTAATATATACATACTGTGGAATATGACTCAGCCATGAAAAGGAATGAAATACTGATATGTTCTACAACGTGGATAAACTCTGAAAACAATATGCTATGTAGAAGAAGCCAGACATAAAATGCCACATACTATATGGTTCCATTTATATGAATGACATATGTGAATTACATGTCAATTTTTTAAATCAGTCAGTGTAATCCATCATGTTACCAGATTACATCAAATGAGGATGAAACCATCTGACAAAAATTCAACATCCATTCCTGGTTTAAAAAAAAAACTAACTAAAAATACACAGTAACTTCCCTAACCTGATTAAAGGCAACTGCAAAACCCCACAGCTAACATTGTACTTAATGGTGAAATAATTCATGCTTTCTTCCTAAGATGAGGCAAACAGCTAAGAGGTCCGGCCTCACCACACCTATTCCTCATTGTACTGTTTGTTGCAGGAAGACAAGGGAGCAGACAAGAAGTAAAATGTGGAAGGAAAGGAAAACATAAAACACCTCCTATTTCAGAAGACCTGATTGCTTATATAGGCAATACTAATGAGTCTACAACAATGACGACTCCTAAGCTTAGCAAAGTCAAAAGATACAAGGCACAAAGTCAGTCTAAAAATCAGCTGTACTTCTACATACTGCCAATGACCAATCGGAAACCAAAATGTTCAAGTACCCTTTACAACAGTTCCCCCAAAAGGAAATAAATCTAACTTAAAGTTATAAATCTAACAAAATATGTGTAGGATCTGTATACTGAAAACTACAAAATGCTGAAGAAATCAAAGAAGACCTAAATACATGGAGAGACATCATGTTCATGAATTGGATGACAACACGGTTAATTCTCCCCAAACTAATCTGCTGATTTCACACAATTCCCAAACTCCAAGATGTACTCTTTATTTGTGGAAATAAACAAGCTGATTCTAAAATTTATATGAAAAGGCAAAGGGGTTAGAAAAGTTAAAATAATCTTGAAGAAAGAAAAAGTTGGAAGATACACCCTACTCAATGTTAAGACCTGCTGTGTATCGAACTGCTGTAATCATGTTGGTGATTAACTACACCTCAGCTACAGTGACGTGCTGGTGGAGGGATAGACACACAAACCAACAGAATAGAATAGAGTTCAGAAAAAGACCCATATTCACAGAGCCAAGTTTTTTCTGGGAAAGATACAAAGGGCACTTCAGTAAAGAAAAGAGTCTTTACAACAAATGGTGTTGGAACAACTGGACATTCATATATCCTAAACAAAGAAAATCCAAACCTAAACCTCCAACTTTATGGAAAAATTCCAAGTGGATTATAGATCTAAATGTGAAAGTATAAAATGTTCATAAGAAAATCTAGGAGAAAATCTGCAGGACTTGGGTTAAGCAAAGAGTACTCAGATATGACACCAAAAGCACAACCCCAAAAGGAAAAAAAAATGTTAATAAACTGGACTTCATCAAAGTTAAACTTTTCCTCTGTGAAATACACTATTAAGAGGATAAAAAGACAATACACAGACTGGAAGAAAGCACTTGCAAATCATATATCTGAAAAAGAGCTTGTATACAGAATGTATACAATTAACTGTCAAAACTCAAAAATAAGAAAGCAGTCCAATTTTTAAAAAATAAGCAAAAGATTTAAAAAATTAATCTAGAAAGGCAGATGTCAAATAAGCACATAAAAAGATGCCTTGCATCATTTGTCACTAGGGATATGATGCAAATTAAAATTATAATGAGATGCAATTCACACGTATTAGAATGGGTAACATTTTTGAAACTGACATGACCAAGTGTAAGTGAGTATTGGAGGAACTGGAACTCTCATATATGGGTAGAGGGAATGCCAAATGATACAATCAATCTGTATTCCTTTGAGTTAAACATACACTTACCACACATTTATCATATAATTTACCATATAACCCTTCAATCCCACTCCTAGGTATTTACCGTAGAGAAATTAAGACTGATGTTCACGCACACACAAACCCAGTAAGTACATGGATTTTTCTAAAAGCTCTATTCACAATTGCCAAAATCTGGAAACAAGTAAATGAATAAACTACAGTAAACTGATTCTACTTGGTAATAAAAAGAAATGAACCATTCATACATGCAACATGGATAAATCTAAAAAGCACTATCCTGAGTGAAAGAAGTCATTCTCAAAAGATTACATAGAATACAATTCCATCTGTAGGACATTCTGTAAAAGGAAAGACTACAGGTATGGAGAACAGATCGATGGTGACCAGGGATTACGGGAAGGGGAAAGATTTCCTACAAAGGGGCAGCATGAGGGAGTTTTTTGAGGATGATGGAACTGTTTGTATCCTGATTGTAATGGTTATATGAATCTATAAATGTGTTAAAACATGTAAAACTTAACAGAAAATAAATCAATTTTACATTATACAAATTTTTAAAATAATTTAAAAAAATCTAACCAAAGCAGATGGCAAGCCAGGAGAAAATATTTGCAACATATGGAAAATATTTGCAAAGTCAAAGAATTCAATATATAAAGTGTTCCTACCAAAAAAATAAAAGAGAGACTGTATTATTAAAAAACAATTTATATGTTGTTTACAAGAAACCAACTTGAAATATAATGATTTGGATAGGTTAAAGGTAAAATGACAGAAAAAGATAAATCACCTAAGTGCTAATTTTTTTAAAGCTGGACTGGCTATTTTTAGATTAGACTAGATTGGATTCAATTCAATTAGATTAATATCAAACAAACTGGACTTCAGAACAGGAAAAATGACAAGGGATAGAGGCAATTACATAGTGATAAACACATTAACTAACCAAGAAGACAGACGTCACTATCTGAAATGTGTATGCACCTACATTGTTTTGAAATACATGGAGCAAAAATTCTAAGAACTGAAAGGGTAAACAGACAGACATGCACCAACTTTCCAGCCATGTGAAGTAGTATCTTTGAAATGGATCCTCCAGCTCTAGTCAAGCCTTCAGCTGACTGTGGCCCCAGCCAATATCTTGATTGCAACCTCTTGAGAGACTCTGAGCCTGAACAATAAGCCACTCCTGAATTCCATACCCTCAGACACTGAGAGATAAGGGTTATTATTATTTTACATCATTAAGTTCTAGGGTAATTTGTTATACAGTAGTAGATAGCTGATACAGCTGCCATAAAACCTCTCTGGTTCTTTGGCCATAACTTGAGCCGAGACTTTAAATCCCCAAGTTAGCCCTTTTTTGAACTCAGCAGTGCAGCCAGGATAGCAGCCCACCTCAACATCCTTACAGTTTTCCTCAGCCATTTGTTTTCACGTGGTGTTGGACCCAATAGACACTACATCTCAAGCAACCATGACTGATAATTAGATTATCTGAGATGTCTCTTTATGTTGGGATACCAGAATCCCATTTACATTGCTAAGGTGGCCCAGCATTAGTCCAAGGACAAAGACATAACCAAACCAATTTCACAATCCCACCTTTAAAAGTCTATTTCTCTTTCCAGCTGGCTTCCTCCTAACTTCTGACAATGGGATGCACCAAAGGGACCTGGGGAGCTGGACAAAGGGGAGAAGAACTTCCAGTTTTCCAGAGATTGCCTGTGTTTGTCAAGCAGCAGCAAACATTTGGCTTCTGCCCCCAACTATTTGCGGCACACAGAGTCCAGGCTGCCATAGCTATGTCTTCAGAAGTCTGGATGCCTGCTGCAGGACACCACCTTCTCAGTGATCTGGGCACCACCCAAGGGCACCCTGTCCTCAGGGTTTGGACTACCAGCTACATGAGGATACACCTTAGAGCTTGTAGGCCCTGGTGAATTTTAAAGTTTTATTTCCACTAGTCCCTGATTGATGTAGTACCTGGTAGTAGGAGTAGGATTGAGATATTTGTTGGCTAAATTAATGAATAAAATAATGCATAATTGAACTTACAAGATCTAAGACTCCCAGCTGCCATCTTACTCTCAGGATGAGCAGCTAAATTATTCATTCAACAATTAAATCATTCCACATTTACTCTCTGTCCATGTGAACCTCTTGACCAGTCCATCAACCCCTTTCTGCGTCTACTTCTTAGCACTATTAACTTAAATGAGACTCAGACTCACAACCCCGCTGCTTGACTAAGTCCAAAAGATTTGGACATCATTAAATTTCTTCAGGTAGGGAAAGGAAAAAAGTGTCAAAGAGTTAACAAAAATAACTTTAATTATTTATATCTTTAAGAAAGCATATTCATCAAATAAACATTATTACAAAGGCAACAAATTATTGAATAATATAACCAGAAAGCAAACTTTCAGGGATTATTGGTTACAGTCCACAGAATACAATAAAACCAACAAAACAAAAACAAAAACTCTGAAGTCTGGGTGTCTTTACTGACATCTTCCAAAAGATGATTATGTATTTTTACACACATCAGACAGGAGTGCAAAGGTGATACTTTTGTGAATGCTCTCAGTTTACTGCTTTATCAGAAACAGCTTTATGATACCCAGTGATGTCTGTATTTCTTCAGCTATAGGACAAGAGCACATATTTTATACTTCCCTAAGATTTTCTTTGTTAGCAGCATCATCAAGCCTACACCCTAGAATTTCATTAATTAGCACTGAAAAAAAGAAGAAACCTAATAAGCCTAAAACATAAAATATGGAAATGAGCTTTCAAGATAATTTTTATAAAATGTACACACAGTGAAATGCTGTGAAGAATTTTAGTAAGTGTATAAACCCATGTAATCACCACTGCCATCAAGATATAGAATATTTCCATATCCCCAGAAAGTTCCCCTGGGGCTCTTCCCATCAATCCCCACCACCCCTACCTACTCCATAGACAACCATTGTTATGATTTCTATCACCCTTGAACACATTTCCCAGTTCTTAAACTTCAAGTAAATGGAATCAGACAGCTTGTACCTATGTCCAGCTTCTTTTGTGCAACCTAATTCTTTTCAAGTGTGTCCAAGTTACTGAATGTAGTTGTATTATTATTCCCATTGTTCACCTGTATCCACAATATTGTGTGAATCTACTACAACTTGTTCATTTATTCTGTTAATGGACATTTTGGATGTTCCTGGTTTTTACCATTACACATTCATATACAAAGCATTGTAAGGACATATGTTCTCATTTCTATTGAATAAACACCCAGGAGTGCAATTGCTAGGTCATATGGTAAGTGGACACTTAATAAGAAACTATCAAAGTGGCTGTGCCATTGTTCATGTCCATCAGCAGTATCTGAGAGTTTTGTTTTCTATGCATTTTTAACAGCAGTCAGTACCATCATTTTACTTTCAGTCACTGGCACCTCATTAGGAACTTAATATGCACTTCTCTAGCGACCAATTCTTTTGAGCATCTTCTCATTTATTTTTTTGCCACCTATTACATTTGGGAAAGTAACTGCTCAAAACGTTCACCATTTCTTATTGGTTTTGTTTTTCATATTTATTGAGTGGTAAGACTTCTTTAAATATTCTGGGTTCAAGTCCTTTATCAGATGTGTTTACAAAATTATTTTTCCCAGTTTGGGATTTGTTTTTCATTTTCTGAGCTCTCTCTTTTGAAGACCAGAACCTTTCAATTTTGATGAAGTCCACTAACAGTTTTTCCCATTTACAATTTGTGCTTTTTGTATCCTAAGAAATATTTGCTCATCATAAGGTCAGAAAGGCTTTTTCTGTGCTTCTTCTAGAGTATTTAGAGTGCTAGCTCTTACATTTGAGCCTGTGATCCCTTTTGACTTAATTTTTTATTAGGATGTGAGTTTAGTGAACAGGTTCATTTTTTGGCATTTGTATAGCTAGCTAATCGTTCTAGTACCATTTGGGGTTCTTTTTAATTTTTTAAAAAATTGAGATATAACAGACATATAACATTGTATTAGTTTTGGGTGTACAACATACTGATTTGGTATATGTAAACATATAATTCAATAAGTTTAGGTACACACTTGTTGGAAAAACTATCCTTTCCCTGCTTCTTTTATTTTGAAACTTGATTATTAGTGCCTACACATTTAGGATTGCTGTATCTTGTTGATGAATTGAACCTTCTATCATCATGAAATGTCCTTCTTTATCTCTGACATTAATGTAGCCTTTCCACCTTTCTTATGGTTCATGGTTACATGGTATATCTTTTGGAATCCTTTTACTTTCAACTTATCTGTGTCTTTATATTTAAACTTCAGTTCTTGAAAACCAGAGTATTATTTGGTCTGGTTTTGTTATTCAATCTATCCAACTCTGCCTTTAATATTTTGTCCATGTACATTTAATATCATTTTTAATGAGATCATTTTTGCTTTTACTTTCTAATTATCCATCTGTCCTTCATTCCTGTGTTCTTTTTTTTTTGCCTTCTTTTGTATTGAATACATTTTTTAAAAATTATATTTAAATTTCTTTTTTCGGTTTTTAGTTATTGTTCTTTGTACATTTTATTGATTACTCTAGAAATTACAAAACTTACCCTTATTTTAACTCAGTTTATTTTGAATTAATGTTTATCACTTTGCACACAATGTAAGGACCTCTCAACAATGTAATTCTATTTACTGCTTCTCTTCTTTTGCACAATTGTATATGTTTTACTTCTACAAATGCTATAAACCTCATTATGCATTGTTAGGTTTGTTTTGTTTTTTGCTTTACACCACAAATTTTCTTAAATAAAATAAGAACAAAAGTCTTTACTTTTACTTTCATGGTTACGATTTGTGGTGCTCCTCATTCTTTTTTAGATCTGAATTTGCATCTGGTATCATTTCATCTGACTAAAAAATA
This sequence comes from Manis javanica, assembly GCF_040802235.1. Taxonomy (NCBI): domain Eukaryota; kingdom Metazoa; phylum Chordata; class Mammalia; order Pholidota; family Manidae; genus Manis; species Manis javanica. The sequence goes on along the minus strand of NC_133165.1, from coordinate 35,827,117 downwards.
TCCTGTTGCAATTTCATATTGAATGTCTGCCAGAGAAAATTTTTCTGTACTTGCTTTTAATCAAAGTCTTTATTTTACTTTTATTTTTGAAATCTATTTTCACTAGGTATAAAATCCTAGGCTGACAGGTTGTATTTTCAGCCTTTACACATCCTTTTATTGTCCTCTGGCTCCCAGTGTTTCTGTTAATGATTAGTCAGTCATTATTCTTATTGCTCCTCTGTATGTTATAGTTTGTTTTTTTTGGTCGGGGGTGGTTACATATTTTTAAGATTTTTTCTTTATCTTTGGTTTTCAACAGCTTGAATCTGGTTTCCTTAGGTGTGATTTTCTTTGTATTTATCTAGTTTGAGCTTCATGAACTTTTTTTAATCTATAGGTTAACATTCTTCATTGAATGTGGAAAACTTGGTTTTGCTTCTAGTATGGTGAAGCAGGCAACTAACAAACCTGACCCTCCCACAGGTAACAACTATAAACTCTAGACAGATATTGTAAATGGCATGAAGGTACTGGAGGGTGGACAAAGGCAGATTCTGAAGGGGCATTTAAAATTGGAAAAAGTACAGGCACCATATGAGTCTCCTATTTTAACAGCTTTTAACCTAGGTCAAGACAAAGTCAGTGTCATATAGTAAGTATTCAGTCCAATCTAAAATTTATCTTCCTTGCTTAAAGAACCAGAGGGCAGTATTTGGGACAAGTGCAGCTGATGGATAGTAGAAGGAAATCACAGAAAGAAGAGAGCCAGGAGAGCCCCAGATTCTGGTCTAAGTCTGCCCGACTCTCTGGCTGTACACCTGTATGCAAGGGCAGATAAAAGCAGCTGAAAGAAATGTACTGAGATTTGAGCTGCTGCCCAAAAGAGCTTGACTTTGAGTCTGCCAACTTAATTTCCTGCTAAAGAACAACAACATAGAATTATATAAAGGAATCAAGAATCTCTCCAACATAAAATTCACAAGGTCTAGGATAAAGTCCAAAATGTTCAACATACAACAAACAGGAAAATGTGACCAATATCAGGAGAGTAGAAAATCATCTAACACCAATCCCAAAAGGACCCAAATATTGACATGAGCACTATAATATTTTATTTTAAAATAGGTATTATAATTATGCTGATGTATGGATTAAAGGAAAATATTTTCACAACGAAGGAAATAAATCTTAGAAAAGAAATAGAAACTGAAAAATAAGCAAATGAAATTCTTAGAACTTAAAAATAAAATATCTGAAGTTAAAAATTCACCAAAGGAGCCTAATAGCAGAATGGAAATAATATTTAAAAATCAGGGAACGTGAAGATATATCAATAGAAATTATCCAATTGAAAAACACAAAGATAAGATGTTTTTAAAAAATGGGCAGGGCGGAGCCAGGATGGCGGCATAAGTAGAGCAGTGGAAATCTCCTCCCCAAAACACATAGAGCTATGAAAATATAACAAAGAGAAATCTTCCTAAAATAGAGACCACAGGACACAGGACAACATCCAGACCACATCCACACCTGCAAGAACCCAGCGCCTTGCGAAGGGGGTAAGATACAAGCCCCGGCCCGGCGGGACCCGAGTGCCCCTCCCTCCGGCTCCCAGCGGATGGAAAGAAATCGGAGCGTTTTTTTTTTTCCGCGAGTGCTTTTTGGAAGCTTTAAAGGGACAGGGCCCCCGTTGCTAGGGAGGCAGGGTGGCGGGACCGGTGAGCGGGTGCCTGGGACCGGCGCCTGAGGACAAAGAATATCCCGCATTTTTCCCTGCGGGACCAGTGAGCGGGTGCCTGAGACCAGCGCCTGAGGATGGAGGAAATCGCGCGTTTTTCCCCTTATTTTTCTATCTTTTTGGCGAGCGCTTTTTGGAAGCCTTAAAGGGACAGGGACCCCGGTGCTAGGGAGGCAGGGCGGCGGGACTGGTGAGCGGGTGCCTGGGACCGGTGCCTGAGGACAAAGAATATCGCGTGTTTTTCCCTGCGGGACCGGTGGGCGGGTGCTCTTTGGAAGCCTCGAAGGGACAGGGACCCTGGTGCTAGGGAGACAGGGCAGCAGGACCAGTGAGCGGGTGCCTGGGACCGGCGCCTGAGGACAAAAAAAAATTGCGTGTTTTTTCCTTTTTTTTTTTTTTTTTCTTTTCTGTTCCCTCTCTCATTGTTGCTGTTGTTGTTTTGGTTTGGAGAGTGCTTTTTGGAAGTCTTAAAGGGGCAGGACAGGTCACTTAGACCAGAGGCAGGGAATCTGGGGACCTCTGGGCACTCTAACCCCCTGGGCAGCAGGGAGCACAGAGGCCCCTTACGGAGATAAGTAGCCTCCTGGCCGCTCCCCCTCCAACGGGGCTCCACCATTTTGGAGGAGCAGCCCCAGCCAGGCCACGCTCACAGCAACAGCGGAGATAAACCCCATAGCAAACGGGCAGGTAGCAGAAGCCCTGTTTGCACACAGCTGCCCAGCACAAGCCACTAGAGGTCGCTATTCTCCCAGGAGAGGAAGGCCACAAACCAACAAGAAGGGAAGCTCTTCCAGCGGTCACTTGTACCAGCTCTGCAAACTATCTCATCACCATGAAAAGGCAAAACTACAGGCAGACAAAGATCAAAGAGACAACACCTGAGAAGGAGACAGACCTAACCAGTCCTCCTGAAAAAGAATTCAAAATAAAAATCATGAACATGCTGACAGAGATGCAGAGAAAAATGCAAGAGCAGTGGGATGAAGTCCGGAAGGAGATCAAAGATGTCAGGAAGGAGATCACAGAAGTGAAACAATTCCTGGAAGGATTTATAAGCAGAATGGATAAGATGCAAGAGGCCATTGAAGGAATAGAAGCCAGAGAACAGGAACGTATAGAAGCTGACATAGAGAGAGATAAAAGGATCTCCAGGAATGAAACAACACTAAGAGAACTATGTGACCAAGCCAAAAGGAATAATATTCGCATTATAGGGATACCAGAAGAAGAAGAAAGAGGAAAAGGGATAGAAAGTCTCTTTGAAGAAATAATTGCTGAAAACTTCCCCAAACTGGGGGAGGAAATAATCGAACAGACCATGGAATTACGCAGAACCTCCAACAGAAAGGATCCAAGCAGGACAACACAAAGACACATAGTAATTAAAATGGCAAGGATCAAGGACAAGGAAAGAGTTTTAAAGGCAGCTAGAGAGAAAAAGGTCACCTATAAAGGAAAACCCATCAGGCTAACATCAGACTTCTCTACAGAAACCCTACAGGCCAGAAGAGAATGGCATGATATATTTAATGCAATGAAACAGAAGGGCCTTGAACCAAGGGTACTGTATCCAGCACGACTATCATTTAAATATGATGGTGGGATTAAACAATTCCCAGACAAGCAAAAGCTGAGGGAATTTGCTTCCCACAAACCACCTCTACAGGGACTGCTCTAGATGGGAGCACCCCTAAAAAAAGCACAGAACAAAACACACAACATATGAAGAATGGAGGAGGAGGAATAAGAAGGGAGAGAAGAAAAGAATCTCCAGACAGTGTATATAACAGCTCAATAAGCGAGCTAAGTTAGGCAGTAAGATACTAAAGAAGCTAACCTTGAACCTTTGGTGACCACGAATCTAAAGCCTGCAATGGCAATAAGTACATATCTCTCAATAGTCACCCTAAATGTAAATGGACTTAATGCACCAATCAAAAGACACAGAGTAATAGAATGGATAAAAAAGCAAGACCCATCTATATGCTGCTTACAAGAAACTCACCTTAAACCCAAAGATAAGCATAGACTAAAAGTCAAGGGATGGAAAAACATATTTCAGGCAAACAACAGTGAGAAGAAAGCAGGGGTTGCAGTACTAATATCAGACAAAATAGACTTCAAAACAAAGAAAGTAACAAGAGATAAAGAAGGATACTACATAATGATAAAGGGCTCAGTCCAACAAGAGGATATAACCATTCTAAATATATATGCACCCAATACAGGAGCACCAGCATATGTGAAGCAAATACTAACAGAACTAAAGAGGGAAATAGACTGCAATGCATTCATTGTAGGAGACTTCAACACACCACTCATCCCAAAGGATAGATCCACCAGACAGAAAATAAGTAAGGACACACAGGGACTGAACAACACACTAGAACAGATGGACCTAATAGACATCTATAGAACTCTACATCCAAAAGCAACAGGATATACATTCTTCTCAAGTGCACATGGAACATTCTCCAGAATAGACCACATACTAGCTCACAAAAAGAGCCTCAGTAAATTCCAAAATATTGAAATTCTACCAACCAATTTTTCAGGCCACAATGGTATAAAAGTAGAAATAAATTCTACAAAGAAAACAAAAAGGCTCACAAACACATGGAGGCTTAACAACATGCTAATAAATAATCAATGGATCAATGAACAAATCAAAATAGAGATCAAGGAATATATAGAAACAAATGACAACAACAACACTAAGCCCCAACTTCTGTGGGACACAGTGAAAGCAGTCTTAAGAGGAAAGTATATAGCAATCCAGGCACACTTGAAGAAGGAAGAACAATCCCAAATGAATAGTCTAACATCACAATTATCAAAACTGGAAAAAGAAGAACAAATGAGGCCTAAAGTCAGCAGAAGGAGGGATATAATAAAGATCAGAGAAGAAATAAACAAAATTGAGAAGAATAAAACAATAGCAAAAATCAACGAAACCAAGAGCTGGTTCTTCGAGAAAATAAACAAAATAGATAAGCCTCTAGCCCAACTTATTAAGAGAAAAAGAGAATCAACACAAATCAACATAATCAGAAATGAGAATGGAAAAATCACGACAGACTCCACAGAAATACAAAGAATTATTAAAGACTACTATGAAAACCTATATGCCAACAAGCTGGAAAACCTAGAAGAAATGGACAACTTCCTAGAAAAATACAACCTCCCAAGACTGACCAAGGAAGAAACACAAAAGTTAAACAAACCAATTATGAGCAAAGAAATTGAAACAGTAATCAAAAAACTACCCAAGAACAAAACCCCGGGGCCAGACGGATTTACCTCGGAATTTTATCAGACACACAGAGAAGACATAATACCCATTCTCCTTAAAGTGTTCCACAAAATAGAAGAAGAGGGAATACTCCCAAACTCATTCTATGAAGCCAACATCACCCTAATACCAAAACCAGGCAAAGACCCCACCAAAAAAGAAAACTACAGACCAATATCCCTGATGAATGTAGATGCAAAAATACTCAATAAAATATTAGCAAACAGAATTCAACAGTATATCAAAAGGATCATACACCATGACCAAGTGGGGTTCATCCCAGGGATGCAAGGATGGTACAACATTCGAAAATCCATCAACATCATCCACCACATCAACAAAAAGAAAGACAAAAACCGCATGATCATCTCCATAGATGCTGAAAAAGCATTTGACAAAATTCAACATCCATTCATGATAAAAACTCTCAGCAAAATGGGAATAGAGGGCAAGTACCTCAACATAATAAAGGCCATATATGATAAACCCATAGCCAGCGTTATACTGAACAGCGAGAAGCTGAAAGCATTTCCTCTGAGATCGGGAACCAGACAGGGATGCCCACTCTCCCCACTGTTATTTAACATAGTACTGGAGGTCCTAGCCACGGCAATCAGACAAAACAAAGAAATACAAGGAATCCAGATTGGTAAAGAAGAAGTTAAACTGTCACTATTTGCAGATGATATGATACTGTACATAAAAAAACCCTAAAGACTCCACTCCAAAACTACTAGAACTGATATCGGAACACAGCAAAGTTGCAGGATACAAAATTAACACACACAGAAATCTGTAGCTTTCCTATACACTAACAATGAATCAATAGAAAGAGAAATCAGGAAAACAATTCCATTTACCATTGCATCAAAAAGAATAAAGTACCTAGGAATAAACCTAACCAAAGAAGTGAAAGACTTATACTCTGAAAACTACAAGTCACTCTTAAGAGAAATTAAAGGGGACACTAATAAATGGAAACTCATCCCATGCTCATGGCTAGGAAGAATTAATATCGTCAAAATGGCCATCCTGCCCAAAGCAATATACAGATTTGATGCAATCCCTCTCAAATTACCATCAACATTCTTTAATGAATTGGAACAAATAATTCAAAAATTCATATGGAAACACCAAAGACCCCGAATAGCCAAAGCAATCCTGAAAAAGAAGAATAAAGTAGGGGGGATCTCACTCTCCAACTTCAAGCTCTACTACAAAGCCATAGTAATCAAGACAATTTGGTACTGGCACAAGAACAGAGCCACAGACCAGTGGAACAGATTACAGACTCCAGAAATTAACCCAAACATATATGGTCAATTAATATTTGATAAAGGAGCCATGGACATACAATGGCGAAATGACAGTCTCTTCAACAGATGGTGCTGGCAAAACTGGACAGCTACATGTAGGAGAATGAAACTGGACCATTGTCTAACCCCATATACAAAGGTAAACTCAAAATGGATCAAAGACCTGAATGTAAGTCATGAAACCATTAAACTCTTGGAAAAAAACATAGGCAAAAACCTCTTAGACATAAACATGAGTGACCTCTTCTGGAACATATCTCCCCGGGCAAGGAAAACAACAGCAAAAATGAGCAACTGGGACTACATTAAGCTGAAAAGCTTCTGTACAGCGAAAGACACCATCAATAGAACAAAAAGGAACCCTACAGTATGGGAGAATATATTTGAAAATGACAGATCCGATAAAGGCTTGACATCCAGACTATATAAAGAGCTCACACGCCTCAACAAACAAAAAACAAATAACCCAATTAAAAAATGGGCAGAGGAACTGAACAGACAGTTCTCTAAAAAAGAAATACAGATGGCCAACAGACACATGAAAAGATGCTCCACATCGCTAATTATCAGAGAAATGCAAATTAAAACTACAATGAGGTATCACCTCACACCAGTAAGGATAGCTGCCATCCAAAAGACAAACAACAACAAATGTTGGCGAGGCTGTGGAGAAAGGGGAACCCTCCTACACTGCTGGTGGGAATGTAAATTAGTTCAACCATTGTGGAAAGCAGTATGGAGGTTCATCAAAATGCTCAAAACAGACCTACCATTTGACCCAGGAATTCCACTCCTAGGAATTTACCCTAAGAACGCAGCAATCAAGTTTGAGAAAGACAGATGCACCCCTATGTTTATCGCAGCACTATTTACAATAGCCAAGAATTGGAAGCAACCTAAATGTCCATCGGTAGATGAATGGATAAAGAAGATGTGGTACACATACACAATGGAATACTACTCAGCCATAAGAAGTGGAAAAATCCAACCATTTGCAGCAACATGGATGGAGCTGGAGAGTATTATGCTCAGTGAAATAAGCCAAGCGGAGAAAGAGAAATACCAAATGATTTCACTCATCTGTGGAGTATAAGAACAAAGGAAAAACTGAAGGAACAAAACAGCAGCAGCATTACAGAACCCAAAAATGGACTAACAGGTACCAAAGGGAAAGGAACTGGGGAGGATGGGTGGGCACGGAGGGATAAGGGGGGGGAAGAAGAAGGGGAGTATTAAGATTAGCATGCATGGGGGGGAGGGAGAAAGGGGAGGGTGGGCTGCACAACACAGAGAGGACAAGTAGTGACTCTACAACATTTTGCTAAGCTGATGGACAGTAACCGTAATGTGGTTGTTAGGGGGGACCTGATATAGGGGAGAGCATAGTAAACATAGTATTCTTCATGTAAGTGTAGATTAAAAATTAAAAAAAAAAAGAAAGAAAGAAAGAAAAGGGGGATTACTCCTTGATAGGATAAAACTATTGGTAAATCAAAGATCAACGCATGCTTTAAATATCCTTAATGTTGATCACTTAAAGGGTGTCAGATGATCAGCTATGGATGTACTCTTTTCTGATAATATTCCTTTCTCTTAATAAAAAAAAAAAAAAAGCAGTTACTGTGTGCTGACCTCCAATGAGTTCTTCACAGTGGTATAGAGGGCATGTCAAAGTGTGGACAAAGGGTCTGTTTGTTTCTATGCAGAAGATCAAGGCCTAGCTTGGATACCCAGAAAATGAACTAAGATACGATATGAGGAGGAGCTTCTGGCATCAGCACTCTCTGGAGGACTTGTGCCGGGGGATGATCATCAAAAAGCCTCCACAGGGATCCGGATGATGCTGCGGTTGTGGCTGCATCCAGCCCACCGTCTACTGGACTTGCCATAGGAATGAGGAGGGAGATGTCTAGGCTGGCATGTGCATACAGTGAGACAACGAATTTGACGGGATCTGTACTGTTGGAACTCAACCAGGAGTTGGGAGGGGTGCAAGTTGTAGCACTCCAAAATCTCATGACTATAGACTATCTACGGTTAAAAGAACATATGGGATGTGAACAGATCCCAGAAATGGGCTGCTTTAATTTGTCTGATTTCTCTCAGAGTGTTCAAGTACAGTTGGACAATATCCATCATATCATAGATAAATTTTCACAAATGCCTAGGGTGCCTAAATGGTTTTCTTGGCTTCACTGGAGATGGATGGTAATTATAGATTTGCTTTGTTTATGTCACCATATTCCTATTATGTTAATATGTGTGTGCAAATTAGTTAGTAGTTTAAAACCTATACATACTTAAGGTACTCTACAAGAAGATATGTCAAAGAAAGAATCAATCCTCCCATGTTTCCTTCCATATGCTACCTCTATAGCTTTTCTTCTTCCTTCCTAATTACAATCCTTAAATAGAATTCGTGCCTCATATCGAATTTACCGAGTATCATAATTCCTCCAGGTGGTAAAGATACCTCGAGACAAGTGCTGGGCATAGAAGCCACAGGGCATAAATCTGCAAAGAAGTAAAAAGCTAACTTTTTCAAACAATATGGCTTCTCTCTCACTTACCAGCTTTACATTTCCCTGTATGGCCCCGGAAGATGACTGTTTAGCCAGAGACGCGTAAGATTCCTCAAGGGAGGAACAACCTAAGACAGGCACAGTCGCAGGGGGGCCATCAGGTGAGAAATTGGGGATCAACAGAGGTGAGGCTCAGAACCTCACCCCCCCTGCTTTGAGAGAAATCTTCTGCATCCGTGGATGTCTTGCTGCCCTTGTCTAGCCTGGATTAATACTTAGTCCATAGGCACACACCTGATCATCTACATTTGCCCTCTTACAGCACTAAACTATGTTTTCTACCTTTATCTTGCATCTACCTACCACTTCAGCATTTTATTAAAAATAAAAATAATAATAATAATAGAGGGAGAAATGTGGGATCAACATATAAATCAAGTACAAAAATCAAATGAATATTCATATTTGACCTGATTGTTTATAAGTCATAATGCGTGATCAAAACTGAAAGTTTCTGTGATGAACGCCCTTGTACTGTTCACCATGTAAGAATTTATTCACTATGTAAGAATTCGTTCACCATGTAAGAACTTGTTCGTTATGCTTCAGAGGATTGGAGACTGACGAGAATTAGGCTTGAGATGGATTAATGATTGTACATTGAGCATTGACCCCCCTATACTGAATTTTATTGTTGTTAACAACCATTTGATCAATAAATATGAGAGATGCCCTCTCAAAAAAAAAAATGGACAGAGCCTCAGAGACTTGTGGCACAATATTTAAAAGTCATCATGTACGTGAGACTCTTCAATATTCTCCCACACGTCTCTGACATTCTGTCAGTGTTTTCTTTTAAATAATTTCTATTGACCTTCTTCAAGTTCAATCATGCTGTTCTCTGTCCAATGGTTCCATTCTATGCTCTGTCCAATTTGCTTTTAAACTCATACAACAAATTTTTATCTCAAGTATTATAACTTTTTGTTCTGGAATTTCCAATTTTTAAAAAGAGATTTAATTATCTCTTATAATTCTCCATTTCTTCCTATTTCACCCATATTTTCCTATGAATTAAAAATATATTTATAATTATTATTTGTATTTATTTGTCTGCTAATTCATCTAGGAGTCTACTTCAACTGCCTATTTTTTGTTTTATTTTCCCTTGAAAATAAGTCATACTGCCCTGCTTCTTTGCATATACTTATCCTTTTTACTTGTTCTGAGTTTTATGTATAAAAGAAAAGCAGAATTAATATACAATATTTTGTCTTTTTCATTTTTTGTCAGAAGATGCAATCCCTTTTCTCTGCCAGGAGAGTAGAGTTAGGGGCTGATCATTATAGTTCTCCCAAGTGAGCCAAACGTTGTCTGCAGCTTTAATCAGATTGAGTTCACCTCTAGTTTCCATGGGATTAAGGATACCTCTCCACCCTCAGTTCAAACCCTAACTTCCAGCACTATCACAGAGGAGCTGATCTCTTTGACCTTGGCAGGATTTGAACTCAGGAGCCTTGGTTAATTTCACTTCACTTTTGTATTTTACTCTGGTTGGGTCCTGGAATCTAAGCACCATGAGACTATGATGACCATCTCTGCTTTGTAGCCTCGAATCCATTGCCACATACTCAGCAAAATTCCCAGAGGAAGTAGGGACTATGGGATTGTCAGGTTGCTCAATGTACTTGTTTGTTTTTAAGAAATATGCAGTCATTAGAACATAACACTTTTTTAAGAACTTTAATTACATGTATTCTACAAACCAACTTTTCTTCAAATATAAATATTTGCCCACATTTTGTTATTTTCTTTGAAATGTTTTGGTTATAAAACCAACCTCTCACTTCAAAAAAAAAATCAAATACTGTATTTGAGCAGCTTTTACAAATGGACTAATTAAGTCTTAAACTAAAGAATATTTATACATGTATGTACATTTTAATATGTAATTCACATACTATAAATGAAATCCTTTTACAGACAATCCAGTGGTTTTTAATATAGTTACAAGGTTATATAACCATCAGCACTACCTAATTACAGAACGTATTCATCACACTTAAAAGAAACACCATACACACTAGTAGACACTTCCCATTTCCCCTTTCCACAGCCTCTAAAAACCACTAGTCTACTTATGTCTCTATAGATTTGTCTATTCTGGACATTCCGTACAAATGGAATCATACTATATGTGGCCTTTTATGTCTGACTTCTTTACTTAGCATAATGTTTTCAATGTTCATCTATGTTTTAGCATGTATCAGTATTTCATTCCTTTTTATGGATGAATATATGTACAAGGTTATAAAATTGTGTGTATATATATATATATATATATATACTAAATTTTGTTTATCCATTCATGAATTAGATAGACATTTGGATTGCTTCCACCTTTCGGCTATTATGAATAATACTGCTGTGAACATTTGTTACCAGTTTTTGAGTGAACATTTGTTTTCAGTTCTTTTTGGTATACACCTAGGAGTGGAGTTGCTGGATCACATGGTAACTCTATGTTTAACTTTTTGAGAAACAGCCAGACTTTTTCCAAAGTGGCTAGCCATTTTACATTCCCACCAGCAATGTATGAGGGATATAAGTCCTCCATTAAACACCGGTTATTACCCCTTTTTTATTATAGACATTGTAGTAGGTGTGATGTGGTATCTAATTATGATTTTAATTTGCATTCCTTAATGGCTAATGACATTGAGCACCTTTTCATATGTTTATTAGCCATTTGTATATCTTCTTGGGAGAAACATATATTCAGATTTTTTGCCGATTTTTAATTGGACTATATTTTTATTGTTGAGTTTCTAATTTATTATATACTATGTATTAACTCTTGTCAGATATATGATCTGCAAATATTTTCTTCAGTTTTGTGGGATGTCTTTTTACTTTCTTGATGATGTCCTTTGAAGTACAGGTTTTAATTTTTATGAAGCTCAATTTTTTTTCTTTGTTGCTTATGCTTTAGGTGACATCTAAGAAGGCATTGCCTTATCCAAGGTCAAAAAGATTTACACCTTAGATTCCGGGGTGGGGGCGGGGCGGCGGGGGCGTTCTCGCGGAGTGAGCCCCGCGCCCGCGGCCCTCCGCGCATGCCTGGGCTTCCGACTACGCCGCCGGCGCGGCGGACCGGCCTCCCAGTGCTGGTCGGGACCGCCCCTCGGGCGGTGGCTGGGACGGCGGCCTAGTTGTGGCTGGAGCGGAGGGCGAGCTGCCGCGGAGCTCTGAGTCCTAGCGCCTGGCTGCGTGCGCTGAGGCGAGCCGCACAGACCCTCGCCGCAGCTTTCTGTTCAGATCTGCTTGTCTTTCCTACCAGACGACAGAGAAAGGAGTCTGGGAAATCTGTTTTCACAGTTTTGCACTGCATCTTGTTGACAAGGATTAATTTATTTTTGGAAATCAAGTGCAATATTAAAAGGAAAACAAACCACATTATATTATTGGAAGCCATTTCTAATTATATTACTTTTTAAAATTTATGATTTGATTTGAATACTATCATGGGAGGAGCTGTGAGTGCTGGGGAAGATACTGATGACTCAATTGATAACTTAAAAGAAGCTCAGTATATCCGCACTGAAAAAGTGGAGCAAGCCTTCACAGCTATTGATCGTGGATATTACTATTTGGAAGACTACCGAGACAATGCTTACAAAGACAGCCTGGAAGCATGGGAACATACACCTGGTCAGCACTGTACATTTACTCTGAAGTTATGGAAGCATTGAAACTTCAACCAGGATTGTCTTTTCTTAACCTGGGAAGTGGAACCGGATAATTAAGTACAATGGTGGGCTTAATTTTAGGTCGTTTTGGAATAAATCATGGGATTGAGCTTCATTCAGATGTGGTGAAATATGCTAAGGAAAAACTGGAGAGCTTCATCAAAAATAGTGATAGCTTTGGTAAATTTGATTTCTGTGAACCTGCATTTGTGGTTGGTAATTGCCTCCAGATAGCATCGGACAGTCATCAGTATGATCGAATTTATTGTGGAGCTGAAGTCCAGAAAGACCATGAAAACTACATGAAAATCTTGCTGAAAGTTGGAGGCATTCTAGTCATGCCTATAGAAGATCAGTTAACACAAATTATGCGAACTGGACAAAACACTTGGGAAAGTAAGAATATCCTTGCTGTTTCATTTGCTCCACTTGTGCAGCCAAGTAAGAATGATAATGGCAGACCAGATTCAGTGGGACTCCCCCTCCCCCGCCGGCCTTGTGCTGTCAGGAATCTACAGGACTTGGCTCGCATTTACATTCGACGCACACTTAGAAATTTCATAAATGATGAGATGCAGGCCAAGGGGATTCCTCAGAGGGCTCCACCCAAAAGGAAAAGAAAGCGAGTTAAGCAGAGAATTAACCCCTACATATTTGTGGGTAATCAGCTTATTCCTCAGCCTCTAGACAGTGAAGAGGATGAAAAAATGAAAGAGGAAAACAAAGAAGAGGAGAAAGGCCATAGTGAAGCCGTGAAAGCAGAGGAGCCCCCTCAGAATTTACTGAGAGAAAAAATCATGAAGCTCTCTCTGCCTGAATCTTTAAAAGCTTACTTGACGTATTTTAGAGAAAAATAACTTACATCAAGAAAGAATGCCTACTGATAATTCCTTTAGTCTTGAAAATGTAACATTTGCTAAGAGATAAAGGAGAGAGAATTCTTTCTTTCATCAGAGCAAATTATAGTGGAAAATATAATTTGTTTCTGTCTTAGTAATAAAAATGATTATTCAGTGATTAAAAAGAATCCTTTTAGAAAATATATTTTCTTTAAATCTTGGAAAAGTTGCTGTTTTAACTCAGAGTGACTTCAAGAGTGGAATGCAACAATAGTCAAGACTTTCTGTGTACTGTAAATCCTTTTCTGACTCCTTGCAGATTTGTAGTGGTGAGGGTTAGATTTAATTTTATATACGGTTAAATAATGTTAAACATATACTAATTCTAATTGCTGTTGTTTGCATTTCCTCTGAAAACTTTCTTACCTAATAAGGAAATCAAATGCTTTGTTGATCCAGTAACTTTGCTTATGTTGCAATCACTGTTGCTGAGTTGCAATAGATGTATTTCAGGCAATGTATGTGTGCAATAACAATACAGATACTGAATAATTTAGTTTTAAAAAAAAAACGAAGAACTTTTCATGGAATTCAACAGCACTGCTATTTTTTGCTTTTGACTATTGCCAAAAGACATGGGGAAAATATCTGCTTCTCTCATAGAGATTTTAAGAGCACATCAAGTGAATATTAAAGTTAAAAGTACATACTTAATACAGTTTTTAATTTGTATGGACCTTTACATTTTCAGTATTTAGAAATAATGAGGTTATCTTCCTCTCTGGAGTTTTAGAAGATAGTATATTTAGGACTGTTTTTTCCTATAGTTTATAAAGTATTCAGCTTAGAAATCCATTGTCCTATATGACTGTCCCCAGCACAGGCAGTGAGTGAGTGAGTGATGGCTCCTTTCTAGGGCTGCACACAGCAGCAGGACCAGAGCAGATGAGGTCAGCAAGCGCACTTTAGCAAATAGAACTTTCAGCTCATCTGAATATTCATCTTTGACAATATAGAGCTGAGCTAGCCTATATTCACTATAAAAAACATTCATAAAAATTGTCTGTAGATGCTAGTTGATCTGCGGCATCTTGCTGCACTGAAGGACAGTGACTGTATTGGGGTATGGGTGGGGACTTGATAATATGGGTAAATGTAGTAACCACATTGTTTTTTCATGTGAAACGTTCATAAGAGTGTGTATCAATCATACTTTAATTTAAAAAATTGTCTGTAATTGCTTTATGCTTTGAAAATCTGGTTCAGAATCATAGTGTAATCTTTGGGACCTATGTTGTGCTCATTTAACTTCTTACCTTTTTTTTTTTTTCTTCTGGTAAAATCATATCCATTTTCATTTTTTGTTTAATATCACATACTTAAAACTGTTCATCATTTGAAAGGTCGTAGCTTAACAGTGATAAGACAGGTAGTAAATGCCATTATTAGTTTTGTTTCTTCCTAGTAGGGCCTGAAAACAGTCATTCCTTGTTAAGAAGGTATACAATGTAACATATTTACTACTTAGTGTTACATGGATTATATATATTTTTAAAGGAAAAATTTGAGCTATCACTTATTACTACCAGCAACACTGTTAAAATAGCTGATCAGATATGCTTAAGGAAACCCAGTGGCGGTATAGTGAAAGGATTATTATCTCTGCACAGATTCAATTATTATTAATACATAGATAGTTTCAAAAAGCTCTGGTATATTCCACACCTCTAAAAACAAGTGTTTGAAATAGGATTCTAAGCATGAATCATACCAAGTAAATGAGGATATTTTAGTAATGTGAAAGGTAATTTCATGGATGGTAGTTGCTTTATAGCAGTGGTTGTGGCACAGGGTTAGGAGCTAGGAGTAGCCCCACAATTTTTCTTAGATGAGTACTAAGCTGTTAAGAAATGGCCCATCTAATTTCTATCAAGGAAAAGAAAAAGTTTCATACAGTTGTCATCTATTAGAAATGTTCATTTTATTTTGAATTAAATGTTAGTTTCAGAAGTTTAGTCTTGCATTTCTGGTACCCACATATTTTTATCTAACCCTCCCTCTACACACACACTTTGTCGTTTTGGAGCTGGTGTTCAGATGTATACACATACATACTCTTGAATGATAATTTTCCTTTTCAGGAATAAGTTTTGGTTAAGGATATATTTGAAGATTGACTTTTATATACCGTCACTCATGCTGTTGACCTCGGCAAAGTGTATATTTTCATCATCATTACATATTTTTTGTCACTGAAGTCTATCTTTTGTGTTTTTAAATGCATTCATTTTACAGTTGTGACTTTATTATTGACTTTAAATAATGAAGTACAAATAAAAAGTGAAAATTCAAGCGAAAGCCCTTTCATCTGTTAATGGGAATATATCAGAATGATTAAGAATATTTGGGTTTGCATTTTTATTTAATGACTTCATGTTTACTTGAGTATGCATAATTATAGGTAGAGAAGTAACAAATAAAGATGAGGTAAAATTGAAAATCATAAGGAATATATTAATGGGGTCCTATAGCTAGATAAAAAATATAGAAATAATCTAATCTAGCCTTTTATTTTGCAGAGAGACAACAGGCCTAGGTAGGTGGCATGATTTTCCTAAATCAGCTAGTTGAAGACAGCTTCAAATAGCTTCCAGCATATGATAAATCCCAACAAACTGTTAACACTATAATTACTAAGAAGATACTTTAAATCTGTACTGCTTATTGGTCAACATATTTGGTTCTAGTATTAAAGGAAGATGTCATTGAAATAGTATACATAATGGTTAAAGTTGAAAAATGTAAATGTTGATTTCTAGCTGTTCAGGAGGATAAAATGAAGTAAAAGCTGTTAATTATGGGAAGACTTGGAAAATTATTTTAAATAAACTGTTGCATATAATTAAAAAAAAGATGTACACCTATGCTTTCTTCTAAGTTTTATATCTTATATCTAGGTCAATGGTTCAGTTTGAGTCAACTTTTGTATATGGTGTGAGGTAGGGGTCCAGCTTCACACTTTTGCATTTGGATATCCAGTTGTTCCAACATCATTTGTTGAAGAGACTTTTCTTTCCCCATGGAATGATGTTGGCACTCATGTCAAAAATCAACTGCCCAATAAATGTATGGATTTCTGAACTTTCCATTCTATTCTATTAATTTATATGTTTATTTTTATGCTAGTACCAACAGTCTTGATTACTGTAGCTTTGTAATACCTTTGATATCATTAGGTATGAGTCCTCCAACTTTGTTCTTTTTTTAAATTGTTTTGGTTATTTGGGGTCCTTCACATTTCCTTATGAATTTTAGGAATAACCTGTCTATTTCTGAAGAAAAAAAAAAGCCAGCTTGGGTTTTTGATAGGGATTGCTTTGACTCTGTAGGTCAATTAAGGAGCATTAGAGTATTGACATGTTAATAGTGTAATTCTCCCAACCCTGTATTTCCATTTATTCAGGTCTTAAATTTCTTTCAGTGATGTTTAGTAGTTTTAAGTGTATAAATCTTTCATTTGTTTTATGAAATTTATTTTTCAATATGTTCTTTTAATGAAATTGTTAATTTATTTTTGGATAGTTCATTTTCAGTGAACACAAATACATATCATTTGATTTTGTATAATTGAATCCTGTACCCTTATAGAGCTCTTTTATTAATTAGCTCTACTCATTTTTGTGGCTTTCTTAGGATTTTCTATATGCATACCGTGTAATCTGCAAATAGAAATAGTTTTAATTTTTCCATTCCATTTCAGATGCCAATAATTGCCTTTCTTCCCTAATGGCCCTGCCTGGAACTTCCAGTACAATGTTGAATAGAAGTGGTGAAAGCAGACATCCTTGTTTTCTCCTGGTCTTAGAAAGCTTTCAGTCTTTCACCATTACATATAATGTTAAAGCTGTGGGTTTTCCATAGATGCCCCTTATCAGGTTGAGGAAATTTCCTTTATTCCTAGTTTGTTGAGTATTTTTATCAGAAAAGGATGTTGGGTTTTGTCAGATGCTTTTCTGCCTCTATTGAGATGATCATGTGGCCTTTGTAAACAATCTTTTAAATAGAAAAAAACACTAATTTTCAAATGGTCCAATATACAATTTCTGTGGTTTACATGCATTTATTAACATTCTCTTTTATAAGAAACCTCACAAGTTGGTCACTTACATTAAGCACTACAAAATAAAGGCAAAAGCTAATTGCCTTTTAGAAAAATACTCTGTATGCAACAATTGCCAGTATCACAAATACTATTTAGTAGTTGTTACTTAGATACCCTGAAATATGAAAAAAATTCACTTACTGTTTTTCAGATGGCACCTGGCCCTAATAAATCAGAAATATGGATTTCACATAAATAAAAAACCACTGCAGTGCATTTAGTGGTTAGCTTAAGCCAGTCATTTTCCCCAGCTGTGGCATCATATTATTAAAAGCAGTAAGCATTCATGGATTATAGGATTTATGCTGGAGTTGATTTATAAGTCAAATAATGCACAAGTCTCCTTTTTAAAAAAGAGTATTTTCTGGTCGCAACACTTCCAAATGTAATTACATTCAAATAATCTGACATATCATGCTTTAGCAATTATAGAAGTATGATTTTTGACATTGGCAATTTTATAAGTCAGGCACATGGCAATTTTATAAGTTAGGCAAATATAAAATGCTAAAATATATGAACAACTGTTCTTCTGTTTAAGTTTAGAGTGCTGCAAAATATAAGTAATCATTTTCAGTTAACATAATCAGCCTATAATACAGCATTCTAAATCATAAAGACTGTTGGAAATACAAATCTTAAAAAGGTAATTCCTTTTCCAAATTACAAAATTTTGGTGAATCAACACAGTACTTTGTAATACAATAAAACTATGTTGTATTTGTTGGAATTATGTATCACTTTAATGATTTCCACTATGAAAATACCATTTATGTACAAAATCAGGTTACTCAGTGTTTTCATCAGTTTATAGCAGAGCCAGTTGTTTTATACCAATCAATATGGCTTTTAAAATCCTATAATTTCCCTCTTCTAAAGTACATTCCTTCTTGTAAGCTGTTGAGTTAACATAGCAGAGCAATCCTATGTATATAAAATGTGCTCTGTTTCCTTCTGAGGTTGGCCCCAAACCACTCATGAGATGCTTTAATATTCTACTTTAAGAAGCTCAAATATGCCAATAATGAGTTAAATTTTCAAATATTGTTAAGTCTTCTATAAATAGGGGAACCCTCAATGGTAAATGCTCATATATATAGTTCCTTTTTTTTTCTTCACGAACCAACATGATCAATTACAATTCAAATACCATCAGTTTATTTTTCTTGTGTTGCTGTACCAGTTAGTATCACCTATACTATGATGAGCAGAAGTAATAGTAGGCAGGCTTTTCTTGCTCCTAATTTTAAAGGGGTTTCTCTTTTGAAAATACTTTTTAGAAGTTTTTGGCAAATACTCTGGATCAGGTTAAAGAAGTTCCCTTCTATTCACTATTTGCTAAGAGTTTGTAACATGAATTGATTTTGAATAATAGAGAACCATTTTATCTATTGAGATGTTCATGTGGTTTTCCTAAATTTATGAAGTGCTTAATTACATTAATATTTTTTCAATATTAAAAACCTTGCATTCTCAGCACAAACCCATTTGATACACATTGTTGGATTCTGTTCACTAAGGTTTTTCTTTAATCATACCCACACCCATAATTCAGAGGAAAGTGGTCTGCTAATGTACCTTTCTTCTGCTGTCCTCCCTGTTTTGGTTTTGAGCATATACTAACCTCACAGAATCTGTGGATACTAGTTTGTTTGTTTTCTGTTCTCCAGAAGAGTATGTATTACGCTTTTGTGCAATTCCGTGAATGTTTAGTAGAAATCACCTGTAAAGCTGTTGTAAAAGTTGTCATTTTAGGGAGATATCAAAATACCATTCAACTTTGATGCTTTCCTATGTCATCTTGAGTCACTTACGATAATTTGGATTTTTCTAGGAAGCTTGCCATTTGGTCTAAGATTTTAAAATTATTGTTAGAAAATGATGGTTTGTATTTCTCCTCTCTGTCTTCATTTCTAAAAGTGTTAATTTGGGGTGTGTGTGTGTGTGTGTGTGTGTGGCAGTTTTGCCACAGGTTTCCTTTTGTCAAGCTCCTTTATTGTTTGTTGGATCATTAATTTCTGCTATTATTTTCATTACTTTCTTCCATCTATTTTCTTTGCATGTGCTCTTCCTTTCATTAAATCTCTGAGTTTACTAGTTCACTCTTTTAAATATATCTTATTTTCAAATATTTGTGTCTATGGATGTATATTTTTAAAGCTCTCCTACAGCCACACCCTACAGTATTTACACTGTTTGTATTAGTTTCCTGTGGCTGCTGTGACAAACCACCACAAACATGGTGGCTTAAAACAAGAGAAATTCTTCTCTCACAGCTCTGCAAGTCCAAACTCAGTATCACTGGGCCAAAATCAAGGTGTCAGCAGCGGGTATCCCCCTTTTGGACACCTGGGGGAGAATTTATCCCTTGCCTTCTCCAGCTTTTGCTGGCCGCCAGCATTCTTCAGTTTGTGGCTGAACACTATGATCACTGTCCCTGGTCACACTGCCTTCTCTTCTGTGTCCCTCTGCCCCCTTCTTATTAGGATTTATGTGATTGTAGTTAGGGTCCACCTTGATAATCCAGGATAATCTCCCATGTCAAGATCCTTAATTTAATCACATCTGCAGAGATCTTGTGCCCATATGAATATTTACAGGGTCCGGGGATTTGGGGGCCATTTTTCAGCCTACCATGGTGTTTTTTTGTTTTGTTTTTTATTTGAGAGGGCATCTCTCATATTTATTGATCAAATGGTTGTTAACAACAATAAAATTCTGTATAGGGGACTCAATGCACAATCATTAATCAACCCCAAGCCTAATTCTCAACAGTCTCCAATCTTCTGCAGCATAATGAACAAGTTCTTACATGGTGAACAAATTCTTACATAGTGAATAAGTTCTTACATGGTCAAGGGCACAAGGGTTACATGGTTACAAGGGCAGTCATCACAGAAACTTTCGGTTTTGATCACACATTATGAACTATAAACAATCAGGTCAAATATGATTATTTGTTTGATTTTTATACTTGATTTATATGTGAATCCCACATTTCTCCCTTATTATTATTATTATTTTTTAATAAAATGCTGAAATGGTAGGTAGATGCAAGATAAAGGTAGAAAACATAGTTTAGTGCTGTAAGAGGGCAAATGTAGATGATCAGGTGTGTGCCTATAGACTAAGTATTAATCCAAGCTAGACAAGGATAACAAAACATACCATGGCGTTTCTTTTGAAGATTCTTTTCCAGTGTCCATTATTTCTTTTAATTTAGAAGCATGTAAGGTCCAAAATGTAGGGAGATAGGTTAGCAATCTATTATTGATGTCTAATTTCATCACATGTAGACTAAGAATGTGGTATGTATCCTATTTTTAATATTCATAGAGATTTGTTTTGTATAACATGTGGTAAATTTTTGCAAATGTTTTATGCATGCTTAAAAAGAATATCTCTAATCTGGGGGTATGGTTTATATGCACTTGAGAATATATTCTGGAAGGCAAACTGCTTCTCTACACACATTTTTTAAATTACAAATATTTTATTGAAGTATGGTTGATACACAATATTATATCAGTTTCAGGTGTACAACATAGTAATTGAACAATTACATACATTACCAAATGTTTACCACGGTAGGTATAGTTACCTACACACAACATTTCTGACACCAAATGTTTGGGTTTTCCACAGCAGGCAGTTCTCTAGTTCCCGGCAGATACCAGCTGGGTGTTCTGCAATTTAATTCAATTCTGACACTAACTACCTGGAGTTAGTGCAGACCCCACAGGTTAAGGTCTCAGTCCCCAATACTGTTCTCCACTTCAGACACCAACTGCAAGTAGCAGGTCCCCAGGTTACAAACACTTCTGTCTGACTTGGCTTTGCATAGGGGGTTCCCGTGATTTCCTCCTCAGGTTTGATAAATTTGCTCTAGTTGCTGTCAGAACTCAGGGCGACAATTTACTTACATTTACTGGTTTAATATAAAGGATATTATAGAGGATACAAGTGAACAGCCAGGTGAAGAGGTACATAGGCAAGGTCCAGAAAGGTCCTAAGCACAGAAGGTTTTGTCTCTGCAGAGTCTAGGGTGCACCACCCCACCCACATCATGTGGATGTTCACCAAACTGGAAGCTCTCCAAACCCCATACTTTTAGTAGGATATTTTATGGAGGCATCATTACATGGTGTAATTGATTAAATCATCAGCCCTCAGGGATTAGCTCAATCTCCAACCTCTCTCCCCTCCCCAGAGGCAGGGGTGGGGCTTAAAAGAACATGGTCGGTTCCCCTGCCAACCAGCCCCATCCTCCAAGAGTGGCCTCATTAGCATAAACACAGGTTTGGTTGAAAGGGGCTTACTGCGGTAACAAAAGATGCTCACCCCTGCTAAGGAAATTCCAAAGGCATTAGGAGCTGTATCAGAAACCTGGGCTGAAGATCAAATTTATGTTTCTTATTGTATCACAATATCACAAGTCATCATATCAACTTTAAAAATTTTGTTCTTCAAATCTTCCATAACTTTGTCAAATGTTGTCTTCTTGACCTAGCTATCAATTGCTAAGAGAAGTATGGTAACCGCACTCCCCGTAATGTGGATTCCTAATACAGGAAATGTTTGCATTGTATATTTTGAGGCCTTTCTTCATTTCAGCTGTGTTCTTTCAGATCTTTCTTCCAGTTCACTAATCCTCTCTTCCACTGTGTTAAATCTATTAAATCTACCCATTGAGGCTTTATTGTGATCTTTGTTTCAGTGATCACGTTTTTTCATTTTTAGAAACTCTACTTTTTTTTTATCAAATCTTGGGGGATTTAGTATTTGGTTATATGGTTGGTTGTAGTATTTGTTTTCTTAGAATTTTGATTTCTTTATGTCTTTAATAATTTTCAACATAACTGAATTTTATGTTTTCTTTTATGTTGTTCTTGTATAACCTCAAGATTTGGGGCTCTGATTGTCCTAACTGTTGTACCTCTGGTTCTAACACATGGAAAATTATTTCTTCAAGAATTTTGACATTTCCTAACTGTAAACTCACCATTTGTTTTTGTTCTTCTTTTTATTTTATGAGAATCCCTTTTAGCTGAAGCCATACCTTCAGTGCTCCCCATCCTTTCATCCACACGTTTTTTTCCCCTTCTTCAGGGTTATCTTTATTTCTGTTGATTTCTTGCCTTACAAGTTACTGAACTGTAACTGTAGAGTGATCTGGAATCCCACACACATGTGAAGCCAGGTCAGGGACTTTGAATTCGCAGGCTGAGAGAGACAATCTTGCTTATCACCAACCTACGTAAACAACCACATTATCTCTAGTCTATCCTTTCACGGGAGCATGGCTTTTCAAGGATCAAGCTTTACAGGGCTCTTTGGTACAATTTCCTATTTTAAGTGGGCTCAGGCTGCCATATTTACCCAAGAAACAAATATATATATACATATATATGTGTGTGTGTGTCTGTATACGATGTACACGTACACACACATGCGCAACCTGTATCATCCAGTACTTTTTTCTGCAAGGTCTCATCTCCTTTCACTCCTCATTTACTGACCCTCACTGACACCTAAGGAAGACACACCATCAACTCACTGGCTGTCATCTACCATGTTTAGTCCCCTTTGTTTCTGGACTCCTTGAATTTCTCTTTTTCACAGGAACTCAGCTGTGCATTTAAAATAAAAATTTTTAATTCTATCAAACATTTCAAAGAATTTTGCTAGGAGAGTTTTTGGTTATCTTAGTCTGCCAAATCAGAGACATATGGGGAAGCTTTTTCAGAACATGTCTCATAGTCCCTCTTCCCCTGTCAAAATTCTGATACAGCACCCTACAGAGGATGCCAAAATCTGAGTGGATTTGGGACCAGAAATTGGGTAGATGTAGGGATCATTCCTTGTAATTTGAAAAACAACACACCAACTCACTTCCCTAGTGCTCTGATTCAGCTTCTGGCATCTTAGACTTCTGTATCCTCAGTGTCAAATGCAGTGTCATGGCCCATGGAAGATCCTGGATAAATGTACACTGAATGAATGAATGCATAAATGATTTTTGGCCAACACTTAGTGGTCAGCATAATGCCCACTGTGCAGGTCTCATATGCAATCATACTGGATAGTACCTGACAGCCCAGCACATAGTAACAGCTCAATAAAGGTCATTTTCCCTTCCCCTAAAACAGGAAGGAGCTCACCACTGCCACTGGGCCTGGTAGGCTCATGTCAAAGACTAATCCAAGGGAACGGACAGCCTGCACTCCAGCGTTAGTCCAGGTCTCTGAGCACCTTGATGGAAATCATGTGGGAAGCACATGAGTTGGCCTAGATTCCATTGTGTGGATTTGCACCCACAAGTGCATGACCAATGGGCCAGTTAACCAGGAGGACAGGCCCTGGGGGTGCCTCAAGGTTCTGTGTTAGGCCCCACCTATTTATCTATTTGGGGCATGGCTGAGCTGAGAAGGATCACTGACACCTTGAGTGACAGTCAGGACTGCATGGTCTCTTTTCCCCTTTAAACTTGGTCTTTCTTCCCTCCCTTCTCCCCTATTCTGTCCTCAGCCCTTTCCTGACCCTCATACTCCAGAGTTCCTCTTCCAGCAGGGCTGCCCCCACCGGAGGCCCCAGCTCAGACTCTCTGCAGGTCACCAACCTGCTGGGGGAAGCTCTGAAAGGTTCTTCAAGGGCCTTGTGCCCAGACATGGATTCCCCTTGCCCCCAGCATCCTGTACTCCTGCTCTGATTCCATCTCCAAAGGGTCATTGTTACCTGGCCATCACCTACACAGGACACTGGGAATCACCCCGGACTCCACCCTCCCACTCCGGAATCTGCTTAGCCACCAAGTCTCCTGGAGGGTGTCGCCTCTGGGTATGTCTGTGATCAGGCCTCTGCCCTCCCACCATCCCATGAGATCAGCCACCAGCACTGGCTCTGGATTGTCACACCTCGTGACTCACCTCCCACCTCTGACCCAGGGACGGTGGCCCCTAAGCCTCCTCAGGACTTCAGCCCTGCTATGCCTCTGGGGGTTTTGCATTGCTTGTATTTTAAAATGAGCCAGCACTAGAAACTAGAAGATTTCACATACACAGAAAGAATTCTGGCTGCTTTTTAGAAATTTGCTGAACCCACATGCATTTTGCCCCCCTGGAGGAAGTATCAGCTGTCTGCAAGTGGCAGCTGTTCCCTCACAGGGGATCATATCTCCTCTGATGACCAAAACCCCAACCATAGGCACTTGAACTTAAGGCTCCTCTCTCTCCAGCTCATCACCATCCTCACCACTCCCAGCTAAAATGCCAAAGTTGACCCTGCCATTCAGTCTTGACCTGGCATCCAAGGCCCTTCTTGCTTCCACCCAGGCTGCTTCTGCAGCTTCAACCCAGCCCTTCTGCAAGCCTGGAGCACTGCAGCTTACTGCCTCACAGGTCTCACAAATCCCACACACACCCACTTTCCCAGAGCTTCCTGCATATCAACTAGGCTTTTGGTCCTCCTAAGTTTACAAATGACTGTACAGGGTCATACACACAGAAGTGAGTACCAAACATAAACACTGTCCCAGTGAGCCATCTTTGGGAGAGATTTTCACCAGACTTTCATTGTGATAAATTTCAAATATTAAGAAAAGTTGAAATAATAGGTCCCTTACCCCTGCCAGCCATATTCAACAATTATTAACATTTGCCTGTAGGGTTGGTTGGTGGGTGGGTTTTGCTGAAGCATTTGAAATTAATTCACAACTCAAAATATTTCACTTGAATACATGTCCCAGGAAAGCATTTTATAGCTGTCCAGTTGTTGTTTTACTGGTCACATTGATGCCGGGGTTCTTGTTCACGAAGCCGACGAATGAGCTTCACAAACACTCAAGGTAGGAGAGCAAGGTACAGGCTTTTATTTAGAGATAAACTGAAAGAACAGAGCTCCTGGCTCACGCCAGGAGGGGACAAGAGAGTTCTCGGTGGTGCGTTGTCTAGGGGATTTATAGGCAGTTGAGAGACCAAGAGTTAGGGAGGTAGATTCACCAGATGGTCTCTAAGTGTTTATTTTTAAAGAGAAACTAAGTTTCTTATTAGTTTTCCAGACTATTTTGTGGAGTTAACATAAGAAATTTACTGTTTTGATCCTTTCTCAGAATAGCAGTTTCCTGGTTTGGGAGCACATCAGTCAAGACTGCTTGTTTTGCTTTCAAGGTGAGCTGAGTTACTGACTTGATTAGGGCTAGAGGAGGAAAAGCAGCATCTGGGTAAAGTTAAAGATAAACTGGGCCTTTTAGCAGGCTGACGTAAATTTTACAAGAGCCTCATTTAATTGACACAAACAAGACACGGGCTATGCTGAGGTATTTTCTTATCTGGCGGATGTTCAAACATTCCAGGCCAGGTTATTCCTGGCTTTTTAGTTTTAACTAATCTTTACTGAAGAATGCTTATATTCCTAGTTTGATATTTTACTTTAGAGAATTAATGTGACTCTGTCTTTGTTTAATTGTTTAATATGGAGTTTTGGTAGGGGTCTTTTTCCAGAGGCCCTCACCCTACTCTGACTGCACCCACGGTCCCTGTCTCAACATCAGGATTCAATGAAGCTCCACCATGACTTCCCCGCTTGTGTCTCTGTGTTCTCTGTTATTTTGAAATGATGCCTCCAGTGATCCTTTTTTTTTCATTGAAATATAGTTGCATGCAATACTATATTGGTTTCAGAGGCACAACATAGTGATTAGACAATTTTATACATTATGAAATGCTCACAACAAATGTAGCTGCTGTCTGATGACATACAAAGATATTATAATATTAGTGACTATATTCCATCCCTGGGACTAGTTCATTTTGTAACTGGAAGTTTATACCTCTTTAGCCCCTCCACCAATCCTTTTGTGCCTGACTTTTTAAAGGAACCAGGCCAACTGCCTTAGGTAAGTTCCCAGCTTCTGGATTGTAGTATGTCCTTGAGGTAGTGTTTAACTTGTTCCTCTGTCCCCTGTGTTTTCTGTAAATGGGAAAGGAAGTTAATGTGAGCTTTACTGGACTCACATCAAGAAGCCCCTTGACAAGAATATCTCAGTTTTGGGGAGTTTGATTTACTCTCATGTTCAGACTGATTTCTAGAACTAAATGGTGGATGTTATAGGGAAAAAGGAAAGCTGTGCATAGAGATCACAGCCACTGAATGTAGCATGGGCTGCCTTGTAAGGGTTGAGCTCCTTGTTGCTGGGGGTATCCCAGCAGGACTGGAAGACCACCGAGTATACTGAAGAGGAGTCTCCTGCTTTGTCTGGAGCGCCAACTCCACTGTCATGCACTCCAGTGGACCCTTTAAGGGGTGTTTTTAGTTGTCCTGGTGAGTGCAAATATTACTAGTGAGGAGTGGACACTGATGGTCTTGCAACATGTAGGAGAGTCCCACAAAAATAACCGTGTCACCTAAGGTACTGCTAAGAACTTTGGGATATAGGCTTGGTTTAAAAAGGGGCTTTCAAATTCCCTTTCAGCAATGGAGTGAGTATTTTTCAAACAGCAGCTTCTCAGAGCCAAGCATACAGAATAGAACCATGCTACTTCAAGCTGGGGTGGCCACCATTGTGGCCTCACTCCACAATCCTAAGGCACCAAAGAGCACACATGAAAACCCCTGAGCTGAGTAACCTGAGATCCAGACACTTTTGAAATTCCCTGACTCTATCAGGGGACCAGTACAGTCCATCCCAGCCCCATGGCCACTATCTCTCACACCCAGGGTGCCACAGGCAATCAGTGGCCCCGTCAGGCTCAGGTGAGGAAACAGCAGTGCCCACCTGCTCTTACAAGGACTGTTGGAAGCGTGGTCCAACCAGCACCTTGGCTTATGGGAGGGGCTTCAGAATGGTCATAGAAGCCGAATCCAAATTTCTAGAATAAGAAATACATTCCACGGTAGGAAATTCAAAAGGTACAAATGATGATACTGCAGCTGTCCCCAGGAGATTTAGGTGTATTCTCTCCCTAGCACATACTGGTTTCTATGGAGGTGTACTTCTGTTCCTGCTTCTTTCCACTTCATAATCTCAGAGATCACTTCATCCCCATACACAGAAAGGTTTCTCATTCCTTTTTTGTAAAGTACAATACACATATGTAAAAGTGCACATAAGAGAAAAGCTCAATGAATCCTCACAAAGTGAATGCACCCATGTGACCAGCACCCAGATAGAGACACAGAAGATTCCAGCCCCCAAAGCCAGCCTTGTGCTACTCTTCAAGTAACCACTATGCTGATGCCAACACAGCAGTCTGGGTTTGCCTGCTTTTGTACTTTATATAGACTTGGAGTATTTTCTCTTTCGTGTCTGGCTTCAATGCACCCATGTTGTGTGTAGTTGTAGTTAATTCATTCTCCCTTTTGAAAGCCATTCCTCTGAATGAGTACATGACACTTTATTTCCATTCCAGTGTTAATGGACACCTGTCCATCAAGGTTTACTTATAGCTAATAGTGCTGCTATGACCTTCCAGTACACGTCTTTTGATGAACAAAATTCTGCCAGGTATTTCTGACACATATGGACCTGTGAGTGGATCCCCCATTCAATTTTAGGGCTGCAAAACATACCATTGTGTGGATGAAGCATAATTTATATTTAAATTGCTCCAACTTTTTTGCTGAAATAATCTTGTACATACATAATTTCCCACAAGTCTATCTGTATTTAAAGTGAAATTGTTGGGATTTGGGGTTCTGTATGTGTTCCACTACTAAAATAAAATGTTCAACTACTCTTGCAATCCAACACTTTGCTTCTCAATAGAGGAACTCAGTGTTTTTCAATAGAGGAATTCAGCGTATTGGGCAATCTTTACTGTGTAAGATGTTCCAAAGAATTAGGTTCATTAAATGTCAATTTCATTCCCCTGTCACTGATTGAAATTTTTTTAAGTGCCCATTTATTTCCCCTGCTGAGAAGAGCAGTGCTATCCCTGTTAAGGACTATTGCTATAACTAAGGCTAGAATTGCATCATCAGTCTCCTTGATCTGTATTATGCCTCTGTTGGAATACCTCCAGGGATGGAATCTCATTACCTCAGAAGGCAGCCCCTCCATTTTCAGACAGTTTGATCGCTGCCCAGTCCCTCCTACTCCCGTGTCTTTCAGCTGTTACCCAGGTCCAGTTCTATTAACATGTCTCTCTTCCTCCTCGAAAGCTTTCTCTTTTCCTGGCTAAAAGTCCCCAGGTTTTCATTTTGCACATAAAACAGGCTCTCCGGACCATTGTGCATGCTGGGAAAGAGCACCATTTTATCTATCTAACTCTGAAACTGTGCTGCTCAGAAGTGATATGACTCCCTGACCAATCAGGGGCATTCACTTTACTTGATTTAACCCTTAATTGTCAAACTCTGTGGTTGCTAGTGACAGAAACCAACTCAAACTGGCTTAAGAAAAACAAAGCCAAAGAAAATCAAATCCACTGGCTCCCTTTGCAGTTTCAGCCCAGCAAACCCTGCACGGGACGGTTTGCCTCCGTAAAGGTGCCTCGATTCCACAGGAGGCAACTGATTGACATGCACACTGTGTGGACCCATCACTGTCACAGGAAAATGGGCACTATGATTATCCAAGCCTGGCTCCTATGTCCTTGCTAAGGAGTGGCAGATGGGCGAGTACGTGAGAAACAGAGATGCTGGCAAGGCAATGATCAGATGTCTGTCTATTGCTTTACCTCAAAAATGGGTGGCATTTGCTTTCAGGGAACCAGAGCTCACGGCCTCTCAGAATGACCTCACAGATAACTACAAATTCCTCATCACACAATTTAAAGCCAAATCTCCCTTATCCTGAGGTAATGAGACTCACTTTTTTTAAAAGTCATTTATTTGGCAAACACAAGTCGCATGCCCATTTGCAAGCACTTCAGTAGGGGGGTGGGATAGAAATGAACCCCATGTGGCCCTTGGGCTGGAGGAATGCAGCTGAAAGACAGACATGCCCATAGATAGTGCTGTGGAAAGTCTATGCAGTGAGGGCTCCCCAGAAAAGACATCATTTGCAATGAGCATAGAAAAGGATTAGGTGTTTGGTGGGGCTTGCAAGAGCATGCAGAGGGAGGGGCATTCTGGGAAATGGGAACAGCATGTGCAAAAGCACAGTGGTAAGTAAGGACTTGGAAGCATTTGGGAACCACTAGGAGGACAGCACCAAAGAAGGACACAGGTAGGGAAAGGCTGGGGGCAGGGCTGGTCAGGGAGGCGGGACCAGAGGGTAACTTCCAAACTGGGTGATATCTGTAGCCCCAAAGTCACCAAGTTTCCCAGTTTTTATGACACCATTTCAACCTGTGCCATGGATCTCAGGAAGCCCAGTGTCTCCCCACCAAATGCCCCAGTTCCATATCAACATTGTCCTTTGTCACCACTTGCCTGACTTGCTGATTCAGATAATCTTGTCACCATTTTTTTCCAGCTCTCTTATTCTCT
This sequence comes from Manis javanica, assembly GCF_040802235.1. NCBI lineage: Eukaryota > Metazoa > Chordata > Mammalia > Pholidota > Manidae > Manis > Manis javanica. Next base: position 35,797,088 of record NC_133165.1, on the reverse strand, counting down.
TGGCCCTGAAATGTGGACCTTTCCTTACTACCCAAGGCTTGAGCTATCAGAGCAGAATCCAGTGGGGGTGGGTGGAAACAGAGGGTGGGTATTGGCTACCAGGCCCCTCCATCCAGCATCTGCACCATGGAGGGTCTCCTCCCAGCATGGACTCTCACCCTTCATCCTGCACCCTTCAGGATCCCACCCTTCCATACCCTTTAACCTTTCCCTGCCCTTGGGTCCCAGCTCTTCACTAGATAAAAATTTTTAGAATAAGAAAACAAGTTCAGAGATGTTCCCCAATAGGTCAGCCTTTGCACTAGTTTGCCCAGTTTTGTGTGTGCCACCCTGTGCAGCTCTACATCTGCAAAGCGCATTTGGGAAACCTCTGAGTCAGTCCAAAAAGGAACAAAAACAACTCACCTGGAAAAGCCTGGATACACCACTTGGCCCATCTTTAATGTTATTACCAAATTTCTATCGATGAATAATGGAGGGGGTTCCTGGTAGGGTTTTTTTCTATTAGGCCTCCATCATTGCATGTGATGTTGGCAGGACTAAATGAGAATCTGAAGAGTGTAACCCCCTTGCCTGGGATTGGCACATAGTTGGAACCCAAGAGTTTGCTGGACTAGAAGCTAATCTTACCTGAGTGGCAGAGACTACTTAGTCCCAAGCCCTGTAGATTTGTTCTCTCCCGCTGGACACAGGCTCTTCCACAACCAAGCTCTGTCAGATCATCAGTCAGGCCAAGAAATATCCAAGCTTGATAGCCCTTTTGTATTTATTGGAGCTTGACGTATTGGACCTGCACTGTACATCTTGTACCTGGCATACCTGGCACAGTTCAATCCAGATGTCAACTGTGAGAGAAACAACCCAGGAATAACCTGGAACAAACTGGGTCCCAATGATTAATATAGGTTCTACTCAATGAATGCAGATTACAGCAAACCAAAGAAAGAAGGTGCAGACTTCTAAATGAAATCTCACTATAGAGCTGATTAGAACAAAGGTCTTCCTGAAACCACCTGTGCAATTTTCCACTTAACCAGGAAATATTTCCCCTCTAAATGCATGAAATCATGTTGGTGTATTGTGCTGGGATTTATGCTGATTAATAAATATCTGAATTTGAAAAAAGAAAATTTTACCTGATCAGATTACTCAATATTCTTTGAGAGGAGAGAGAAGTCAGCACTTGATTTCAAAGCTTTTCCTCTTGTGTTCCTCCAGAATGCTCCATCCCTCCCCTCACTCTGCCCCTTTCTCACCTCACCTCTGCCTTCCTGGGATGTAGGTCTTCCTGATGCCTGAACAAGGGAGTCACATTTCCCCTGGAATTCTAGAAAAGGAGGGAACATCCCAACCTGAAACATTTGCACTGAGTCATGTCACTATTGTCCAGGAAGCTACTGGGAGCAATGACTGCTATTTATGAGTAAGGCTCTGCCCAAGAATAAAATCCAGCTCCTGCCCTCAGTGCCCTCAGGAGGCTGGTGGGTGAGTTTCATGGCAGCACTGTCAACCATGTCAGGGGTTTGTGAGTTTTGGGCCAAACTCCTCATTACAGCTCCATTATGCTCCCCCGTACTCTTCCAGACCCCTGTCCTCAGATGGCTGTGGTTTGTCAGGGCGTGAAGCCCTTCTGAGCACCCACACACAGCCTGCAGAGAATGGTCCACTAATGGATGAATTTTGAAACATGCACATTGTGTGCCTAAAGCTTACTTTTGAAAAGAAAGTTTATATATATGCACATATATACATACACTTATGCATTAGAAAAAGATGCATATGGTAGAGTGCCTGGGGAGTATAGAAGCTAGGCTTTCTCGGGAGGTGATACTTGGCACTGGTTTTAAGAGAATTAAAATGTGCTCATCAGAAAGTGGGTAGGGGGCGACAGAGAGGGACTTCTCATCATAGAGAACAGACACAGGCTGGGAGAGCAGGGTGCGTTTGAGGAGCCATGTGGGGCTGTAACTGAGGGCCACTAGGGAACTGGGGTCCTTGAGGGCAGCCCTGCCGGAGGGGGTGCTCTCTAAAGTGTGAGGGTCAGGAAAGGGCTGAGGACAGAATGAAAGAGGAAGGAGGGAAGAAAGACAAACTTTAAAGAGCAAAGAGGCCACAGGGTCCTGGCTGTCCCTCAAGGTGTCAGTGATCCTTCTCAACTCAGCTGCAACATGGAGGGTGCAGATAAATAGGCAGAGCCTGATACAGAGCCCTGAGGCACGCCGCCCAGGGCCTGCCCTCTGGGCTGACTGGCCCTTTTTGGTCACGCCCTTGTGGGTGCAAATCCACACAATGAAATCTCAGGAGCCTACATACTTCCCACGTGACCTCCATCAAGGTGGTGGACCAAGGCTGGAAGGCAGGTGGCCCACGCCTGGGGATTAGTCTGTGATGTGACCCCGGCAGGCACAGTGGGGCGGTGGTGAGCTCCTCCTTCCTCTCTAAGGCTGCACTGGCCAGCATGGGAGCCACTAGCCACAGTTGGCTATTTAAATTTCAAGCTCAGTTAACTTAAACTAAATAAAATGTAAAAATCAGTTCCACAGCCACCTTAGCTACCTTCAGATTCTCAATAGTTCAGTGAATACCTCCTCCAGTGTTTCTGATTTTCCATACTAAAATAACCTGAAATTTTTCTCATCACAAACTCCTTAAAATGGTCAATGAAACAGAACAGAAATTATTTCAAATGCACAGCTGAATTCTCATGATAGAAAGAGAAATCCCTGGATGCCAGAAAAAGAAGGGACTGACTTCTGCAGATGAAAGCTAATGAGCTCACCTTGCTTGTGCCCTCGAGTGAGAAAGGGTGAACAACAGGGGCTTGTGCCTAAAGCCCAGGTGGGGATAGGAGACAGCCTTGGAGTACACCTCAGGTGTACAGTTGGACCTGAGATGGCTGCATACAGCTGGACCCTTGAAAAGCCACATTCTTAGCTGAAGCACAAACATGAGAAAATGTGCTCAACTACAAAGAGGTGACAAGCAAGCTTGTCTTTTCCAGTGGGAATGCAAAACTCCCAGAGCAGCATCACATGGTTTGGGATGTCAATTTCCTGTAAGGGGATGGTCTAGAAACTCCCAAGCTGAAATACTGACATAATACTGAGCCTGGCCCAGTGATGCTAGTGGGACGTAATGAGCACAAGGGGAAAAGTCATGACACCTCACACTCATGAGCCAGGCTCCAACAGATTCTATCAGAGTAAAAAAATAATCAAGAACCAGACACTCTAAGGGTGAGCTCACAGAATGAAATGTCAACCTAAGAGTCCATCAGTAGATAAATGAGGTGGTACATATACACAACGGAATACTATTCAGCCATAAGAAAGAAACAAATCCTACCATTTGCAACAACATGGATGGAGCTGGAAGGTATTATGATCAGTGAAATAAGCCAGGCAGAGAAAGACAAGTACCAAATGATTTCACTCATTTGTGGAGTATAACAGTGAAGCAAAAGTGAAGGAACAAAACAGCAGGAGACTCACAGACTCCAAGAAGGGACTAGCAGTTACCAAAGGGGAGGGTGGGTGGATAGGGAGGTAGAAGGGGATTCAGGGGTATTATGATTGGTGCACATGGTGTGTGGGGGGTCACAGGGAAGACAGTATAGCTCAGAGAAGACAAGTAGGGACTCTGTGGCATCTTGCTACTCTGATGGACAGTGACTGCAATGGGGTATGGGGGGGACTCGATAATATAGGTAAATGTAGTAACCACATTGTTTTACTTGTGAAACCTTCACAGCAGTGTATATCAATGATACCTTAATAAAAAAGAAAAAAAGAAAAAAAGGTTCACATTATGCCAACTGACTTTTTTTTCACTAATTTTTTTTTTTTGGTATCATTAATCTACAATTACAGAAAGAACATTATGTTTACTAGGTTCCACCCTTCACCAAGTCCCTGCCACATACCCCTTCAGAGTCACTGTCCATCTGCGTAGTAAGATGCTGTAAAATCACTACTTGTCTTCTCTGTGTTGCGCAGCCCTCCCTGTGCCCCCCCACACACACTATACATGCTAATCGTAATGCCCTCTTTCTTTGTCCCCACCCTTATACCTCACTTCCCACCCATCCTCCCCAGTCCCTTTCCCTTTGGTAACTATTAGTCCATTCTTGTAGTCTGTGAGCCTCCTACTGTTTTGTTCCTTCAGTTTTCCTTTGTTCTTATACTCCACATATGAGTGAAATCATTTGGTACTTGTCCTTCTCCGCTTGGCTTATTTCACTGAGCATAATACCCTCTAGCTCCATCCATTGTTGTTGCGAATGGTAGGATCTGTTTTTTTCTTATGGCTGTGTAATATTCCATTGTGTATATGTACCACATCTTCTTTATACACTCATCTACTGATGGATATTTAGGTTGCTTCCATATCTTGGCTATTGTAAACAGTGCAGCGATAAAACATAGGGGTGCATCTGTCTTTTTCAAACTGGAGTGCTGCATTCTTAGGGTAAATTCCTAAAAGTGGAATTCCTGGGTCAAATGGTATTTCTATTTTGAGCATTCTGAGGAACCTCCATACTGCTTTCAACAATGGTTGAACTAGTTTACATTCCCACCAGCAGTGTAGGAGGGTTCCCCTTTCTCCACAACCTTGCCAACATTTGTTGTTGTTTGTCTTTTCGACGATGGCGATCCTTACTGGTGTGAGGTGATATCTATCTCATTGTGGTTTTAATTTGCATTTCTCTGATGATTGGCAATGTGGAGCATCTTTTCATGTGCCTGTTGACCATCTGGATTTATTCTTTAGAGAACTGTCTATTCAGCTCCTCTGCCCATTTTTTAATTGGATTATTTGCTTTTTGTTTGTTAAGGCATGTGAGCTCTTTATATATTTTGGATGTCAATCCTTTATCAGACCTGTCATTTATGAATATGTTCTCCCATACTGTAGGATACCTTTTTGTTCTATTTATGGTGTCCTTTGCTGTACAGAAGCTTTTTAGCTTGATATAGTCCCACTTGTTCATTTTTGCCTTTGTTTCCCTTGCCCGGGGAGATATGTTCATGAAGAAGTCACTCATGTTTATGTCCATGAGATTTTTGCCTATGTTTTTCCTAAGAGTTTTATGGTTTCATGACTTACATTCAGGTCTTTGATCCATTTGGAGTTTACTTTTGTGTATGGGGTTAGACAGTGATCCAGTTGCATTCTCTTACATATAGCTGTCCAGTTTTGCCAGCACCATCTGTTGAAGAGACTGTCATTTCCCCATTGTATGTCCATGGCTCCTTTATCATATATTAATTGACCATATATGTTTGGGTTAATGTCTGGAGTCTCTAATCTGTTCCACTGGTCTGTGGCTCTGTTCTTGTGCCAGTACCAAATTGTCTTGATTACTGTGGCTTTGTAGTAGAACTTGAAGTTGGGGAGCGAGATCCCCCCCCCCACTTTATTCTTCCTTCTCAGGATTGCTTTGCCTATTCGGGGTCTTTGGTGGTTCCATGTGAATTTTTGAACTATTTGTTCCAGTTCATTGAGGAATGTTGTTGGTAATTTGATAGGGATTCCATGGAATCTGTATATTGCTTTGGGCAGGATGGCCATTTTGACAATATTAATTCTTCCTAGCCAAGAGCATGGGATGAGTTTCCATTCGTTAGTGTCCTCTTTAATTTCTCCTAAGAGTGTCTTGTGGTTTTCAGGGTATAGGTTTTTCACTTCCTTGTTTAGGTTTATTCCTAGGTATTTTATTCTTTTTGATGCAATTGTGAATGGAATTGTTTTCCTGATTTCTCTTTCTAATAGTTCATTGTTAGTGTATAGGAAAGCTACAGATTTCTGTGTCCTGCAACTTTAGCTCTTGTTACTTTCTTTATTTTGAGGTCTATTTTGTCTGATACTAGTATTGCAACACCTTCTTTTTTCTCCCTATTGTTGCATGAAATATCTTTCTCCAACCCTTGACTTTTAATCTGTTCATGTCTTTGGGTTTGAGGTGAGTCTCTTGTAAGCAGCATAGAGATGGGTCTTGCTTTTTTATCCATTCTATTACTCTGTGTCTTTTGATTGGTGCATTCAGTCCATTTACATTTAGGGTGATTATTGAAAGATATGTACTTATTGCCATTGCAGGCTTTAGATTTGTGGTTACCAAAGGTTCAAGGTTAGCTTGTTTACTACCTTACTGTCTGACCTCACTCGCTTATTGAGCTATTATCAACACAGTCTGATGATTATTTCTTTCCCTTCTTATTCCTCCTCCTCCATTCTTCATATGTTGGGTGTTTTGTTCTGTGCTCTTTTTAGAAGTGCTCCCATCTAGAGCAGTCCCTCTAAGATACCCTATAGAGGTGGTTTGTGGGAGGCAAATTCCCTCAACTTTTGCTTGTCTGGGAATTGTTTAATCCCTCCTTCATATTTAAATGATAATCATGCTGGATACAGTATCCTTGGTTCAAGGCCCTTCTGTTTCATTGCATTAAATATGTCATGCCATTCTCTTCTGGCCTGTAAGGTTTCTGTTGAGAAGTCTGATGATAGCCTGATGGGTTTTCCTTTGTAGGTGAACTTTTTACTCTCTCTGGCTGCCTTTAATACTCTGTCCCTGTCCTTGATCTTTGCCATTTTAATTATTATGTGTCTTGATGTTGACCTCTTTGGATCCCTTCTCTTGGGAGTTCTGTGTGCCTCCATAATCTGAGCAACTATTTCCTCCCCCAGTTTGGGGAAGTTCTCAGCAATTATTTCTTCAAAGACACTTTCTATCCCTTTTTCTCTCTCTTCTTCCTCTGGTACCCCTATAATGTGGATATTGTTCCTTTTGGATTGGTTCTCTTTATTGTTTCATTCCTGGAGATCCTTTTATCTCTCTCTGCATCAGCTTCTATGCGTTCCTGTTCTCTGGTTTCTATTCCATCAATGGCCTCTTGCATCTTATCCAATCTGCTTATAAATCCTTCCAGAGTTTGTTTCACTTCTGTAATCTCCCTCTGAATGTCTGTAATCTCCCTCTGGACATCTGTGATCTCCCTCTGGACGTCTGTAATCTCCCTCCGGACTTCATCCCTTAGCTCTTGCATATTTATCTGCAGCTCTGTCAGCACGTTTATGATTTTTATTTTGAATTCTTTTTCACGGAGACTGGTTAGGTCTGCCTCTGCAGATCCTTTCTCGGGTGTAACTATCTTGGTCTGGACCAGATTTTTTTGCCTTTCCATGGTGATTGCAGTGGCTGTAGGCAGGTTGTGGGTGTGTCAGCTGGGAGAAGAAAGTCCTTTCCTGCTTGCTGGATGCCTTGCCCTTCTCCACTGCCTGTGACGGTTACCCGCACTCCTGGAGCAGCCACTGGGTTAGTCCCCTAAGCTGCTGTGGGCGGGGTGTTTATCAGAGCAGCGCGGAGCACTGTGGGGAGTGGCAGGCACACCAGGTGCACTCCTCTGTGCTAGTGGTGACCCTGCTGGGCAGCTGTGTAACAGCAGCGGCCTTTGGGTCTGGCCCGGGTGGCTGTGCGTTGGGCTGAGATTCCGGTCAGCTCCTGGGAGTGCGCCTGCTCCCTCTGGCTCCGCTGCTGGTGCACATGGGGCTTTTCCATGCAGGCTTCTACGGGCTCTGGCTCACTGCCTCAGGTGTGTGCGAACCATGCCCGGGCTGTTGGGTCACACCACTGCGGGCTAGCCCTGCGGCGCACAGATCTGCTCTCAGTTCCTTCTAGCACTTCCGCCTCTGGTGTGCGCTCCCACTCTCTTGCTACTGGGCCCGTGTGTCGGGGTCCACGCCAGTTGGAGGAACAATTGGCAGCTGCCTAGTCCTGTGAGGGGCTTCAGAGCTGCACTGCCTCCATTTAGGGTGCCTAAGTTTCCCCGGTATTCCCAGCTGCCAGGACAACTTTGTCCAGCTATGGGGTCCCTGTCTCTTTAAGACTTGCAGAAAGCACTCGCTTTTCTTTTGTCTCAGGGGTGCCGGTTGCGGGGACCTGCCCACAGGTTTTGCTTTTCCATTTCTCTAATATCCAACACCCCATGCACCTTGTGTCTGCATTCCAGGTGTGGATTTCTAGAGCTGGTTGTTTAGCAGTCCTGGGCTTTCACTCCCTCCCCATTCTGACTCCCCTCTTCCCGCCGGGTTTTGGGTTGGGGGAGTGTTCAGGTCCTGCCTGGCCGCAGCTTTTATCTTACCCCCTTCGTGTGATGCTGAGTTCTCGCAGATGTAGATGTATCCTGGCTGTTGTACTACATCCACTGATGTCTCTTTTAGGAATAGTTGAATTTATTGTATTTTCATAAATATATATGTTTTGGGGAGGAGACTTATTCTGAACTACTCACACCACCATCTTCCCATGATCTCCTATGCCAACTGACTTTTATGAAAGACTTAAATGCTTTTCTTTTTCTTTTTTGCTGTCTCACCAATGGGTCTCATGCTGTGTACCTGGTGCCCATGGCAGCCATGCTCCGAGATGGCTGGGGGGCTGCCACAGCCTGGGGGGCACTGAGCTGTGAGCCCCGAGATTGCATTCGCATGCCATCTTCCGGCAACTTCGCAACACTTGCCGCCAGAGCACAATGTTCGCCTCGCCTCTGGCCAAGGTGCGCTAGCGAAGGGAGTCTAGCAGAGCCACAGATGCAGCTCAATGGACAGACCCTGCTGCCCTCTCCTCATGGGAAATTTTTCTCAGCAAGCTCCACCCCCTGCAGCCGCCCACCCACCCACCCGGCCTTTCTTGCAGGGCCCGCCCGCCATGCTGACTCCCTGGGCCTGCCGTGATCCCGTTCACCCCTCAGTCCCCACTCCTTTCCTCCGATCCCTCTGCAGGCCTTCCCGTCGGTAAGAGACGCCGACCCTCCCCAGACCGAGGACCTGACTTTGAAACCTGTTTTTTTAAAGTCCTAAGTGGGTTCTGTGTTGTTTTCACCTCTTTAAACACCGTGGTGCACGTCAACCGTGTGCTGCCTCCCTTTAGCCTTTGCTATGAGATGGGCTGCCAGAACTGTTCCCTTCTTTCAGTTCTTTTTTGTTGTTCGTTTTTCTATTCCTTTTATCATTTTTTTATTTTTGGTATCATCAGTGTACAGTTACATGAGCAACATTGTGGTTACTAGACTCCCCCCATTATCAAATACCCCATTATAGTCACTGTCCATCAGCATAGTAAGATGCTATAGAATCACTACTTGTTTCCTCTGGGTTACACTGCCTTCCCCATGCCCCACCCCCCACATCATGTGTGCTGATCCCCTTATTCCCCTTCTCCCTCCCTTCCCACCCACCAGCCCCAGTCCCTTTCCCTTTGGTAACTGTTAGTCCATTCTCGGATTCTGTGAGTCTGCTGCTGTTTTGTGCCTTCAGTTTTTTCTTTGTTCTTTTGCTCTACAGATGAGTGAAATCATTTGATACTTGTCTGTCTCTGTCTGCCTTATTTCACTGAGAATAAGGCTCTCTAGTCCCATCCATGTTGTTGCAAATCCTTCTTTCAGTACTGAAAGCTCTGAACTCTAATACAGCATGGGTTTAGCAGAATACTTGGTAATTCACTTAAAATATCCCTACTGCAGGTGAAAATATCTTCTGTCTTTAAAGCATAGTAGTGTAATAGGTTTTGTTACTTTTTTTCTTTGGACCAATAAATTGTATCAGCTGAGCTCAAAGAGGTGTACCCAGGAAACCTCCTTGATGGATATAACTTGACTGATAAAGATGATTAGATTAAAATGACTTGTGTTTTCCTTTGGTCCCAGTAGCTGAGTGATACAACAAAATTCAAAACTTCAGTGACAACACTAGATTCTTGATAAGTACATTTATTTGAAAAGGTGAACATTCAGGTTTTTAAAATGTTTGACTTTGGGTGTATATTTCTGATGATGCAGCATAAAAGATTGAAGGATTCTTGTAAAATTTGTCCCTGCACTTCCTTACACACACTTTTCTTCCACTGTAGTTTTACTTCTGTGGGCAGGTTTTCAATTTCCCCCTCAAAGTTGAATCCATTGTAGGCACAGCTGTTAAGTACCTGCCACTTTCTGCCCTGAGATGGGATGGGAGAAAGCTGCCATAAAAATGCTGTTTTGTGTTGCTTAGAGGCTTAAGCTCTCTGGAAAATAACTGACCCCACATGGTTCTTAAGTACTTTAAATTTTCTGTCATTCTTCTAAGCTGCTTTGATTCCATAATGTGTCTCCCATTCTCCATGACTGTGGGACTTCACCACACCGGTTTGTCATAAACACCTCGAAGATGATACCCAATCCAGCAGGCCCAGTATTCCTGTGTGGGGGTGCTGCCCACAGTGTGCTGGAATGGGGGTCACAAGAAGCCTGTGCCATCTTCTCATAATTCTGGAGTGGTTTGCGGGCCCTCGACAGTGCAGATTGCTCCTCCCGGGAGCAACCTGGTGCATTTTCCAATGTGAGCATTGCTGCAGGAAAAGACTCCCAGGGTGTCCACTTTATTCTCCTACAGTTGCTCATCTGACAGAATAACTGTAACTCAAAGGAAAGGAGGAAGCTGCTTATATGAAGGAGAATCTCACATTCTAGTTTTTGAGCAGCTTTTTATTTTTGGGGGTTTTTCCTAAGACTGTAGCTTTCACAGCTAAGGGTGATTTGTGTGAGGGTATAATTACCCTTTTGCTTGCTGGTTAGCTTCTGATTTCCAGTGACTGAAGTCCATGCTATGTAGCATGATAATCAGAGTATCTTAATGCTAGAATCCTGTTTTCTGTTACAGAGCAACACAGACCACCAGTTCAACACTGTCCTCACCCTCAAGTAATGCCCCAGACCCATGTGCAAAGGACGCTGTTCTGAGGGCCCTCGAACAGAAGAAGAAAAGGACAGTGCAGGAGGAGGAAGACCAAATACCTGCTGCTGGTCAGGAAAATAAGAGAAGGTAACATGCCCTGCAGAGTCCTAAACGTGCCTCCCATATGGGCTCCTGGGATTTGTTGAAACAGAGATCACTCCCAAAAAGAATCAGAAGCCACCTCCTGTTTGTGAGCAGCAGGTCCCCTTCTTTGGCTTTCATGGAAGAGCTTGGTAACAAGAGCTTTACTGCTATGCCTTTCATTAGGCACAGGTTACATATATTTTGTAATATACCTTTTCCATAAGTACTAGAGAAAAGCCAACAGTTATTGGCCACATTAGCTTCATACTTCGATATAAATGTGTTAAATTTTATTTTGAGAGAATGCTGGAAGTCTTCCCCTTGTGGTGTTCAGTTATTTGGGTGACCATCAGCTTAGGTATCATTTGTGCAGAAAGAAATACTTAGCAAAGAACAGTGAAGACTGGAGTATGATAGATCTATGAGTAATGAGAGTAAAACCAGTTTTATTTGGCTTTTGAAAATGTAATGAAAATAGAGTAAACAGTCTGTTTCTTCAACGGAAAGAGAGGAAGTTGAAGGCTCTGAGTAAGCTGCAGAACTGCTTGTGGCTTTCCAAGGAGTCAGTTAAGGATTCCACTCATTTTCTTGTAATTCAATAAACTACAAGACCCACCATGTGGCAGAGCCTACTCCAGGCACTGTGGATAGAGAAGTGAGCAAGACAAGGGTCTCATGGGACTTGGGTAAGAAATCAAACAAGGTAATTATAGATTGTAAGTATATAAAGATTTTTTAAAAAGCAGTGATATAAAAGGGTAATGAGGAAGGGACAGACCTGTGTATAAGGTGGTCAAGGAAACATGCTCTGAGGAGACAGTGGACCCTACATATGAAAAATGTTCTATTTTGAAAGTATGAAGCTCATGTGACCAATAACTGTCAGCTTTTCTCTAGTACTTATGGAAAAGGTATATTACAAAATGTATGTAACCTGTGCCTAACCATTGTCCTCATCAATTAGACCAGGTCGGTCATATACTGCAGGTTCACAGCTGGCCATCTTTGATACTGTAGATGGCAAAATTGGGTAAGGAAATACTAATAAATGCAAGTGTGTCCATTGAAAGATTGATTGGAAGTAACACTGGAAGATCAGGTAATGAATACTAGGGATATAATTTACAAGTGAGCAGTCTGAGCTGATGTCAGCCAACTAAGCAGGAGTGACAGAGGGAGATGGTGTGTGGAGGTCAGAGAGAAAATTTATTATGGTCAAAACAGGTTTCTCATGTTCTCCAGGTTGGTAATTTTTCTAGACCCCAGTGAGCCTATAACTGAGGGCTCTGTATTGTCTTTCCCATAATTGGAATAAGCAGTGATTATGTGCACCATGCACAGGCCCTTATGTGTGTGATATGTGGAGTTCTTCTCTTACAGACTGAACGAAATTGAGAGCACTGGGGGATGTGTGTAGGTGGGTTACTAAAGTGCTTTTTTGTTTTTAATTTATGGATGGTAGGATATTAAATGTGTGATTGAAGTGCTTTGGTGAGAAGTTAGCAAAAAAATTGGTACACCTGAATAGTTCAAAATGTCTTGAAGCATTTTTCTACTTTTCTTATTAGATTAGGACAGTCCTAGAATAAATTTACCTTCCTCAATATTTGAGATTTGAGGCAACCTTTTCTTGTCTAGCATGAGCCTGTGTTCCATAGAAAGAGTATAGCATCCCAGGAACATGAGAGTATGCTTTAAGAAAAAAGTCATACCATCCAATTGAGGGTTTGTGATTTGTCACAGGTGTCATGACAGCAGTGGGAGTGGACATTCAGCATTTGAGCCCGTGGTGGCCAACTGAGTCCCTGCTGCTTTTGTGCCTAAGTGAGAATCCATCTCGGTGAGATTTCCTATTTGAAAAAAGGTCATTATCAGAGTTGTCCTGTAAATTTTCCTCTTTGAAATCAGAGAGGAACATTTTGAGTAACTTGCCACAATAACTTTTATCTAATTCCTTTTACTATTTTTCATTAATATGCATAAAATATGCTAAGGCTAAGAGGGTTTGTAGATACATTGAATAACCAAGTATGTAACAAACAGATAACAAGGTTTGTGCAATGAATAAAATGCAACAGTACAAAATTTAATAAAAATGTTAGATTTCTGCATTTGAGCTTAATTATATTTGAGGAAGCATTGGCTATGAGGGAAAGAGGCTGGAAATGTGTGTGAAAAGACTTGGGGTAACTTAATTTTTAATTTGAGTCAGCACTGTGATATGGCTGCCAAAAAGCTTAACATGCTCCTACTCTGTGCTGATAGAAGAAGAAGGACTAGGAGGAGGCAGGTCAGTGGTGGTCCTGAATGCCCTGGTCCTGTTGTCCACGGAGGGCTGTGGGTGGGCTGTGCTGCCCTGCAAGAGGAGGCAGACACAGACCGAAACTCACTGCGAGTGAAGCAGCTCAAGATGTCACGGGGTGGTGGTGGTGGGTGAGGGGGTTCTGGAGGTACAGAAGTACTAGCCCAGAGGAGAAAAACCCCAGGGGCCTAAGGAAATGAGGGAGGGAAGGAGAGTGGTCTGCAAAAAACTGAAGGACTATCACATGAAAGGAGAACAGTTGGCTTGGTTTGGCTCCAGATGGGACCCATAGGTGAAGTAGGAGAAAGAGGAAGTACGTTTTCACCCAGTGTAGGAAGAAACTGTCTGTGGTTGGTTGACATTCATCAGCCAGGAGATAGTGAGCTGTCTGTGCTGTCACAAAACTTGGAGGACTGTTCCACAGGAAAGATGTTGAGGGAATTTCTGTTTCAGTTTGAATCTTAGAAAAAGTGGTTGGGTCCTCCTAAATTTTTTTAAACAGCTTTATTGAGGTATAATTGACATAAACTGTCCCTCTTTAAAGTGTATAATTTGACAAATTTTGACATGTATCCTTATCAGAATTATTGTCCTATAAGTTTCCTCATTGAAATCAGAGAGGAACATTTTGAGTAACTTGCCACAATAACTATTTTGTCTAAATTTCACACCCATGAAACCATCACCACAGTCAAGATAATGAACATCACCATCACTGCCAGAAGTTTCCCCGTGCCCCTTGGTGAAGCCTTCAAATCTCCCTCTCACCCTGCGCCTGTTACCAGGCATCCATTGATCCCCATTCTGTCACTATAGATTTGTGTGCATTTCCTACAGTATATATGAGTAGAATCATAGGTTTAATTTTTTAAATACTTAGCTTTCCCTTTTGGACTGTGAGATATATTTAGCTGAATTAACAGGAAAATTAAGGACATTATCCTTTTTCATTACATTAGAACGATTTTGTGACCATAGATGAAGTCTTAAAACAATGCTGTTTCCTTTCAGTAGCACATCTGTGTTTTTCCCTTTTATTTCCCTTTTAGGCCTGCACCTCTGAAGAGAGGCCTCAATTCCCAGAGCTCAGACAGCCACTTGCATAAGAGATCCCACACCTCTGCTGTGAGCTCCTCAACAAGCATATGCACATGTGGCATCCCCATGTCCAGCCACAATGCCATTACCAGTTCCTACAGTTCCATTGGAGGGATCACTCAGGTACATGCTCCTGGTGGTGTAGAAGAAGTGGGTTATTTGCATTTATTAGTTGATTATGCAGTGTTTACTAGCCACCTTTTGTCAGATGCTGAGATCACCTCTAAGCTAACAGCAGTTACCAACCCTTGAATGATTGCTATGGACCAGTGGAACAAACTAGAAAGCCCAGAATACCTATGTGGAAACCTGATACAAGACAGAGCCATTATTACAGATAAATGGACAAAGGATGAATAATTCAAAAAATGGTACTAATTTGATTTAAAAGGTATATTGAGTCTGGATTCCATTGGGTCACAAATTCATCCTGTAGGCACTGGGAATTAAAATTTTTTAAATAAGTGGTTATAATTCTTTTTAGAAAGGATGTAGTGTAGACTGGAGAATAGATCAAGTTTTGCTACCAGAATGACTTGGGTTCAAATGTTGGCTTTAACACTTAGTAGCTATAGACTCTTGAGCAGGCAAATGACTTAAACTCTCTTTTCCTCATCTATAAAGGACTGTTGTAAAGATTGAAGGTAATGTTTGGAAAGCACCCATTACAGTGCTTGTCATTAAGTGGGCACCCAATATATAGGAGCTTGAAAAAAAGTAACGCATGTGTGGAGGAGGTTTTTGAGATGAGACAGAATTTGACATAAGTTTTCATCCATACAGAAGGCTGTTAGAGTAATATAAATGACATGTTAATGATAAATGACAAATATAGGAGATGAAGGCCCCAGCCAGGCAGTTATGGCAATGCAGAGGATAATAGTATGAAGTCTTTATTCTGCACTGGGCCCTCTGCTGAGCACTTTACATAGATTTCCTCAAGCAGTGATCACAACAGACCTATGAGATACATAGTTATTGCCCCTTCTTACAATTTTACGTCAAATGTCACACATACACCAAAGGAAGGAAAAATATCATAATGAACCTCCATATAGCTCCAGCAGTTAACAGTGTTTTGTCGGTCCTGTTCCATCAACACCCACACCCCAAATTGGTTTTGCTCTTGTGTTTTAAAGTACAAACATGTTGTTTCACCTCTGGGTACTTCAGTGTATTTTTAAAACTTTTTGAACATTAATAACCACAATACCTCTATTCCTCTGAATAATAATGACTTAATGTTAGTTATTATCACTCCAATTTGCCCTTATTACCCTGTCTTATTATAGTTAGTTTGAATCAGGGACCAAAAATCAACTCATTGCATTTGGTTCACATGTCTCTTAGACTCCTTTTTTTTTTTTGAGCATCAAAGGTATTTAATTAATATATGTAACAAAATATCTGAAGGTAAGATTATACACTGATGGAAATAATGATTTTGACCTACTGAATAAGATAGTTGTGAAGTAGGACATATAAAATGTTCAAGGCACTGTCCCCGCGGCCGGCACTGCCGCCGCCGCCGCAGGCGCAGAGCACATGGGCTGGGTCGGCAGCCGCATGCCCTCCCCACCGGCAGGGACGTCGGGCCTCTCTTAGGCTCTTAATCTAAGATACTACTACTAAGCTTTTTCTTACACTTTTGCAAAAACTGAGTCATTTTGTTCCATAGAATTTACTACGTTCTGAATTGTGTTTTCATCATCATGGTGTCATTTTTACATGTACTCTATCCCTATTTTCCCTGTAAACGGGCAGTTGGCTCCTGAGGCTTGATTAGTTTCAAATTCAGTGATTTTGGCAGAGTATTGCATAGGTGGTGCTGTGCACTTACGATGGCATCACATGGGGAGCACGTGCTGTGTGGTTGCCTCCCTTTTGCGATGTTAATGTTGATCCCTGGGCTCAAGAGTCAGTCTGATCCTTCCATTTATTGTTCATATGAGCTTTTCAGCAGCTGATTTTAGCGGCCATTTATCACCTTTGTCTGTGTCCATTGTGGCAAAATGGTGATGTTCTAATTCTGTCCTTCCGTCTGCATTTGTTAGTTGAGGTCTGTGTAATTCTAGATAGAACATGCCCTACCTATAGGAATAAGCACTGATGCCATAGCTAACTCCAAAGGTGACCGGTGAGGTTCTTGCTGTGTTATCTTTATGAACTGATATTTTATAAATATTTCATGATCCTCAGTATATTGCAGCTAGCTACTCTTTCGGATGCAACTTTTCCAACTTTGGCCAATGGCAGCCCTTTCAAATACCGGCAATTGACTCACTTTTCAGAAGCCCCTCTTCACAAAGAAATCTTTTCTAGTCACTTGAAAAGGAGTCTTTATATACAGTGCTGGATTAGAGCCACAGAATTATGTTGAAGGTCAGATCATACGTTATTACATAGGGTTGGTCATGTGACTTGTGTTTGGCTTTTAGCTCTGGAAAAGAAGGGGTCCCAGTGCCTCACCCTTCTCCAGCCCTTTCTCATCCCCCCCGCAGACAGCAGAGAGGCCAGCGAAGAAAATAAGGCAATCCGTGATTTGCTGTGTGGATTAATGAGAGGGTAGGAAAGGAGGGAAATTGACTTGGCTCTTAGGCTTTCTGAGACTCTTATTTGGAGAATCAAAGCAGTTCACATCTAAAGGGCAGAGACGGTGCCACCCTGAATTCCTCTCGTCTCTTGCAGTTGTCACATACTGACCACACTGGCCTCTGCTCCCCCTCATGCTGCAGCGTGAGGGGCTGGGTGTAAGGGGAAGGGCCGCACGGGACAGAGTGAACAGAGTGACTGACGGAGTGGGCAGCAGGCTTCACATTCTAGACCCCAGCTGACCCTCTAGGTTACCGACTAAAATGCCACTTTCTTAGAAGTGTGACTAGAACTCTCAGAAATTTGGCAGGTGTTATGTAAGGTTCTGAAGACTGTTTTGTGATTGTTTTAAGACAAAGGTGTCTCTGTGGCTTCTGTGAACTGCCTCCCTCCATTTCTTTAGGAATTTTCTTTTACTTCTTTTTTTTTGTTGTCTTGACACACTGAGATCTTAGTCACATTGAGATCTTAGACACGTTGAGATCTTGGCCAGTTGGTGGTTAGGAGGGTATAAGAAGTTATCCAGCACTTTTCTAAACTTAATTGTGCCTCTTACTCCTACAGAGAAGAGGAGCTTTCTCATCATTCTGGCTCCTCAGCTCCCTTGGTAAGAGACAAGGAGTCCCAGGGAGAACAGGGTAAGTTGATGAATGCATGGCATGTGTTGGCGGTAGTGTGTATGGAGGGTGCATGGACCACAACCCACTGGAAACATGTACTGAGCCTTGATTTGTGTGGGGCCTGGTAGTTACAGAGATAGATGATTCTGTCCTTCGGGCTTTATGGTCTGGTAAGGGAGAAAGGTGGCCCAGACTCATATAGCATAACCCAGGCCACCTGGAGGGGTTGCGATAAGGAAAGCCCACATAGGCTTAAGTGAAAGAAGCGTGCCAGTCAGTCACTAGAAAGGTTGAAGCTGCTCTGGCTTAGCACACCTGAGCTGGTGCAGGCCTGACGGCTTCAGAACCCTCTCATCAGTAGCAGATTGTAGGGAAGGGGCTGCCGCCCTTAAAGCTGGAGAGGGCAGCCTCATTTTGGTAGGCACATGGCTGTTGGTTTGCAGCCCCATTCCTTACCTGCTCTGAGCCGTGCTTGAGTTCAGATGATTGGATTTTCCTTAGTATCCACACATTTAACCCCTGCTAGGCCAAGTTTTATCCCCTGCTGTCTGTCTTATGATCTGTGAAGAGTAGAAATACGGAGCACTTCTTTGATTTAGGGAATGAATACATTAAGAACGTGTGGTATAGATGAGTCACATTTGTTGACTCCTGAATCCCTGGCCCAGCAAGGCTTCTAGAGCACCAAATACCACCACATTTGAGGTACCAGAATTCACTTTTTCTGTTCTTCTTCCCAGAATCTGCTGGAGTGGCAGCCACCATGGCCTGTTCGCCCCTGAAGACACCTGGCCTTCTGGGCCCTCTTCGCTCTTCACAGCCAGGGCCCCTCCCAGGCCCATCCTCAGACACCAGATCCAAGCCACCTGCCAAGCCTGCTCCAACAACAGCCATCACCTTCAGCCAGTCCCTGCCCGGCGCCGTCCAGACAGCTGCTGGTAGCAGCACTGCCAGTTTCGGTGGCTTCGGTGGTGCCCTCACGACCTCTGCCCCCATCACCTGCACTGACATTCAGCAGCACTAGCACCCCAGCCTTCAACATTCCCTTTGGTTCCAGCACTGGGCCCCCTGTCCCATCCTATCCTGAAGCCACCCCACAGCCCACATTTGGGACCACTGATGGACAGCAGATGGGGGCTGCCAAGCCAGCCCTGGCCCCCAGCTTCAGCAGCTCCTTTCCTTTGGGAACCTCAGCAGCCCTGGCCCCACCTGCAGCTCCAGCACCGATCCCACGCCAACCAGTCTTTGGCAGCGCTGCACAGTCAGGTTTTCATGGGTTGAAACCCACAGCCTTTGTCTTTGGCACCCCCTCCAGCACCCAGGCAACCTTTGGCAGCATCACAGCTGTTTCCCCCTTTTTTGCAGCCACCACCTTGGACTTTGGAGCTACGACCCAGACCACCAGCAGCGGGACCAGTAGCTCAGTGTTTGGCAGCACCACCTCATCGCCCTTCATTTTCGGGCTGTCAGCCGGCCCTGCTGGCAGTGGGGGCTTTGGGATGAATGTGGCTGCCCCCTGCAGCAGCTCCACCACTGGGGCATTTGGCTTTGGGGCAGGACACAGTGGGACCACTGGCAGCATGGCCCCTTTTGGGGGAGGCTTGAGTCAGAACTCCCTGGGTGCAGCTGGACAGATCACACCCTTTGCCTTCAATGTGGCCAGCACGCCTCAGAACAAATCCGTGTTTGCAGGTAAGATTTGGAATGGGCTCAGTCTGCAGTGCCAGGCGCTGTTTTAAGTGTTGACACGGGACACAGTGTCCACTCTCAGAGCTGTACATTGTCGTGAAGAGACAGATGTCATCACAGATGTTCTCTGTAAACAGTGTCAGGTAGCAGTGTAAACTCATGACCGGAGGAGCTACTTAGGTCGTCAGAGGCAGCCTTTCTGAGACAATAGCAAACTGAGGCCATGGCCACAGTACCCGAGTTGGGACTAGGGACAGAGGCTGGGGGTGAGGGCGTTGCAGGCACAGGAGCAAAGACCTGAAGGCAGAGATGAGCCTGAAGTGCTCAGGAGCAGAGAAGAGCCAGGTGTGGCCAGAGGCTTAAAGAGCAAAGTGGGATAAAATGACATTAATAGACAGGCAGAAGGGAAGATCATTCATGGCCTTTTTAAATGTTTTTGTTAAAGTACTACAGGCAATCACTATAGAATTTCAAGCAGAAGGAAGTGATTTTATTTGCCATGTGGAAGATGCATGATAAGGAATTCTGAACCCTGATAGCTTCCATTTTCTTCACTGACCAAAAGAGCCCTTCGGAGCGGGTTAGGGGGAGATGTGTCCCAAGGAGGGCCTCTCTCAACAGTCATTTTGGAGACAGGGAGAAAACGACATGTGAGAGCCATGCTGGGTAGTTCTGAAGTCTGGGAAATTGTGGCTAGGAGTTTGAATCAAAGCTGGTCAGTACTGTTTTTTGTGTGTCTCCCCAGCAACATTCAGTCTTGAGGTGTGGACCTAAAATAAGTGGACAGAGAGTAAACCCAGCCTGGTTAAGTGGCACAGGGAGGAGGAGGGGCAGGGGACTGACTACAGGCCCCGATGAGGCAGAGGATCGGACTGGGCGTGGTGGGTGCAGTGGGCACAGGAGCAGGGACAGCACTGTGCTTGCAGCTGAGATCGGGGGGCAAGAGCAGTTCCTGGTTGTGATAAGGTGTGACCCCCCCCAGAGGTCAGGTAGGGGATATTACATGCAAGGTCAGCACCTTGGGGGGCACCCAACCCACCTCAGGCCTAGATAGATAGATACATGTGAGAGCATCTTCCTGCAGAGCCGCTGTGGAGGACAGCCCAGCACTGGGCAGGAGGTTCCAGGAGGGCAAGTGCGCGCAGGAGACCAAGTTGAAGTGAGCCCCTGGGAGGATGGAGGCTGACTCTGGAGTGGGGCCGTGGTAAATCAGAGGAGAGGGGGCAGGTAAATGGGGAGGAGACATAACATTAGTCCTGAGAGAAGGGCGGTCCACTCTGTGTCCCCCTCAGCTGTGCTTTGGTGGCCAAGGGAGTGCAGAGGTTCTACTCCTCAGGGGCCCAAAGGCAGCTCAGGGGCTTGTGCTCTGCTGCAGCTGATGGGGGAGGGGCAGGCTCACCTGGAGTACAGGGGTTAGGACTCAGTCACCCCGTGTGTTTCCTTACCGAGGGTGAGCTGGACAGTGGTGCGGGCTAAGGGATCTGTGGGGATGCGCTTGCAAGCAGACCTCTCCCCAGTTCATTACCACCTGCTTTAACACCTTCTGCTTATAGGCCTAGTTGTCACACTTTTTTGCAGTCTCTCCATTCCAGGCACATCCACACCCACCTTTGGTCAGAACACCCCTGCCCCTGGGGAGGGCTCACTGGGCAGCAGCCTCCCCTCTGGGGCGTCCTCAGCACCTGCCCAGGGCTTTGCTGGAGTTGGAACCTTTGGTAAGCTGCAAGCCTCTGTACTCAGGATGACCTGCATGTTCCTTGAAGACTGGGTGGGGTTGTTGGGGGAGCACTTGTTTATCTTCATCGGTCCTCGTCCCCACCGCAACAAAGAATTGAAAGGCAGAGACACAGTAGTGAAGCAGAGTAAAAGTTTTATTTAAAGTTACTCAGAGAGAGAACAGCACCCGGAAAAGTTGAAAAGAGAGTTTGAAGTGAAAAGGTGGGCAACCTTAGAAAGTGTGGGCAACCTCAGGGAGAGGAGCGCCCTGTAAGGTTGGGGGTTCCTATTCTCCAGGAATGTGACCAAGGGCTGGCAGGTGCAGATGAATATTTAGAGTTAACTTAACACAAGGAACATCCTGCTCTGATTTATCCCTGGGATTTGGCCTTCTTAGTCTAGGAGCATATCAAACAAGGCTTCCTGCCCAGTCTGCAAGGTGGGCTGAATTATTGTGTTTGCTAAAGAAAAAGTTAAGAATCTTACTTCTTAACTTCCTGGGTATTAAAATGCAATCTTATTTTATTTTTATTTTGGTATCATTAATCTACAATCACATCAGGAACATTATGATTACTAGACTCCCCCTTCACCAAGTCACCCCCACATACCTCATTAGTCACTGTCCATCAGCATAGAAAGATGCTGTAAAATCACTACTTGTCTTCTCTGTGTTGCACAGCCCTCCCCATGCCCCCCCATTATACATGCTAATCATAAGGCCCCATTTCTTCTCCACCCCCTTCTCCCTCCCTTCCCACCCATCCAACCCAGACCCTTTCCCTTTGGTAACTGTTAGTCCATTCTTGGGTTCTGTGAGTCTGCTGCTGTTTTGTTCCTTCAGTTTTTTCTTCTTATGCTCCACATATGAGTGAAATCATTTGATACTTGTCTTTCTCTGCATGGCTTATTTCACTTAGCATAATACCCTCTAGCTCCATCCATGTTGTTGCAAATGGTAGGATTTGTTTTCTTCTTATGGCTGAATAATATTCCATTGGTATATGAACCACATTTTCTTTATCCATTCATTTACTGATGGACACTTAGGTTGCTTCCATTTCTTGGCTATTGTAAACAGTGTTGTGATAAACATAGGGGTGCATCTGTCTTTTTCAAACTGGGCTGCTGTATTCTTAGGGGAAATTCCTAGAAGTGGAATTCCTGGGTCAAATGGTATTTCTATTTTGAGCTTTTTGAGGAACCTCCATACTGCTTTCCACAATGGTTGAACTAATTTACATTCCCACCAGCAGTGTAGGAGGGTTCCCCTTTCTCCACAACCTCACCAACATTTGTTGTTGTCTGTGATCTTTACTGGTGTGAGGTGATATCTCATTGGGGTTTTCATTTGCATTTCTCTGATGACTAGCGATGTGAAGCACCTTTTCATGTATCTGTTGGCCATCTGAATTTCTTCTTTGGAGAAGTGTCTGTTCAGCTCCTCTGCCCATTTTTTAATTGGATTATTTGCTTTTTGTTTGTTGAGGTGCATGAGGTCTTTATATATTTTGGATGTCAACCCTTTATCAGATCTGTCATTTATGAATATATTCTCCCATACCCTTTTTGTTCTATTGGTGGTGTCCTTTGCTGTACAGAAGCTTCTCAGCTTGATATAGTCCCACTTGTTCATTTTTGCTTTTGTTTCCCTTGCCCAGGGAAATATGTTCATGAAGAAGTTGCTCATGTTTATGTCTAAGAGATTTTTCCCTATGTTTTTTTCTAAGAGTTTTATGGTTTCAGGACTTACATTCAGGTCTTTGATCCATTTTGAATTTACTTTTGTGTATGGGGTTAGACAGTGATCCAATTTCATTCTCTTACATGTTGCTGCCCAGTTTTGCCAACACCAGCTGTTGAAGAGGCTGTCATTTCCCCATTGTATGTCCATGGCTACTTTATTGTATATTAATTGACCATATATGTTTGGGTTAATGTCTGGAGACTCTATTCTGTTCCACTGGTCTGTGGCTCTGTTCTTGTGCCAGTACCAAATTGTCTTGATTACTGTGGCTTTGTAGTAGAGCTTGAAGTTGGGGAGCAGACACCCCCATTTTATCCTTCCTTCTCAGGATTGCTTTGGCTACTCGGGATCTTTGGTGGTTCCACATGAATTTTAGAACTATTTGTTCCAGTTTGTTGAAGAATGCTGTTGGAAATTTGATAGGGATTGCATTGAATCTGTAGATTGCTTTGGGCAGGATGGCCATTTTGACAATATTAATTATTCCTAGCCTAGAGCATGGAATGAGTCTCCATTTGTTAGTGTCCTCTTTAATTTCTGTTAAGAGTGTCTTGTAGTTTTCAGGGTATAGGTTTTTCACTTCCTTGTTTAAGTTTATTCCTAGGTATTTTATTCTTTTTGATGCAATTGTGAATGGAATTGTTCTCCTGATTTCTCTATTAGTTCATTGTTGGTGTATAGGAAAGCCTCAGATTTCTGTGTATTAATTTTGTATCCTGCAACTTTGCTCTATTCTGATACTAGTTCTAGTAGTTTTGGAGTGGAGTCTTTAGGGTTTTTTATGCACAATATCATGTCATCTGCCAATAGTGACAGTTTGACTTCTTTACCAATCGGGATTCCTTGATTTTCTTTGTTTTGTCTAATTGCCATGGCTAGAACCTCCAGTACTATGTTGAATAACAGTGGAGAGAGTGGGCATCCCTGTCTTGTTCCCGATCTTAGAGGGAAAAGCTTTCAGCTTCTCGCTGTTCAGTATGATGTTGGCTGTGGGTTTATCGTATATGGCCTTTATTATGTTGAGGTACTTGCCCTCTATACTCATTTTGTTCAGAGTTTTTGTCATGAATGGATGTTGAATTTTGTTGAATGCCTTTTCAGCGTCTCTGGAGATGATCATGTGATTTTTGTCCTTTTTATTTGGTGGATGATGTTGATGGATTTTGAATGTTGTACCATCCTTGCATCCCTGAGATGAATCCCGCTTGGTCATAGTGTATGATCCTCTTGATGTATTTTTGGATTTGGTTTGCTAATATTTTGTTGAGTATTTCTGCATCTATGTTCATCAGGGATATTGGTCTGTAGTTTTCTTTTTTGGTGGGGTCTTTGCCTGGTTTTGGTATTAGGGTGATGCTGGCTTCATAGAAAGAGTCTGGAAGTATTCCCTCCTCTTCTATTTCCTTGAAAAACTTTAAGGAGAATGGGTATTATGTCTTCTCTGTATGTCTGATAAAACTCCGCGGTAAATCCATCTGGCCCAGGAGTTTTGCTCTTGGGTAGTTTTTTGATTACTGCTTCAATTTTGTTGCTAGTAATTGGTCTGTTTAGATTTTCTGTTCCTTCCTTGGTCAGTCTTAGAAGGTTGTATTATTCTGGGAAGTTGTCCATTTTTTCTAGGTTTTTCAGCTTGTTAGCATATTGTTTTTTGTAGATACAATCTTATTTTTAAGATGGAATCCTTCCTGCCTGTTACTATGTTGTTTATGCTGAGCTTGCTAGCCATTATTAATTGACCACATTGCAAACTACTTGATTTGGGCCAAAGGAGAATAGAAAACACCATATAGGTAAAGTTAGAAAAATAAGCTGGGCCTACATGATTAACACAATAAACCCATGGGCTCTGCTGAGGTACCCTCCTTTCTCTGGGGAATATTCAAACATACCAGGCCAAGTTCCTCCTGGCTTTTTGAGCTTTAACTGATTGACTCTGGGTCTTTTTTAGTGGGCTTTTTTCCTGGCCTTATTCCTTTTCCATCCCGCTCATATCTATTTTCCTGCTTAACAGCATGGGGTCCCTTCCCCTCTGGGAGAAAACAGGCTCATAAGCACAAGAAAGATGTGAAGTCGCTGGCAGTCCAGCTCAGCCGTTTGCAGATAGGCAGCAGAGCTCGGAGAGGAGCTGTTTCTGGCAGAACTTTCCCCTCACAACTGGGAAGTCAGGTAAAAATGCCTTCCTGGGCCTCCCGCCTCCCAAGGAACTCAGCCTGGAAAGCCCTGTTGAAGCACCCGGTGTTCTCTGGCCTGGCCCTGCACAGGATAGGACCCAGTGAAGCAGTCTCTCGTAGTAGCTGCCCTGATGAGGCCCTGTTGACTTTCCAGGATCGCCGGCCGCATCCTTTTCCATTGGTGCAGGATCCAGGACCCCAGAGGCCTGACAGCAAATGCAGGCCCGGAGGCAGCACATCCACAAGTAGCCTCCATCCCTTCCCCCGCCCCCACCCCCACCCCCCCAACCTCCACCGCCAACCCCACTACCCCTACCCCCACCCCCACCCCACACCGGACTCCTACCCAGATTTAGACTTCACCTCCTGCTGGGAAGAGCCTCTGACAGGTTCCATAAGGCAAACTGACTGCAGCACATCTCTGGCTTCAGCCTGCAGGGAGGGAGGGGCAGCCCTGGAGGCCATCACCCTCTCCTGGAGGAAGCAGAGCCTCAGGCTTTTTGCAGGAGGGGAGGCAGAGCAGAAGCCTGATTGATACCTTTCTTTACTTGAATGGTTCCACTGGTGAGGCTGGACAGAATCCAAGAAACATCTGTAATACGGTTCAGTTTACTTCCCCAACTTGTTTAGTGTATAAGCTTCATCATGTTAGGGTCTAGGACTCCGGGGTTTCCCAGAGAACAAGACACACGGACACGGAGATGAAAATCCAAGCAAAGTCTTTATTCAGCCAGCAAGCTCGGGTCGACAGCACCTCCCCTGACACACAGGCCGAGTCCGAGCTGCCAACCCCGAAGCAACTTTGGGTATTGATTATATAGGATCTTCACAGCAGTTACATCAAAGCCCGCGCAGTTCTACAACTAATAGGTTTAAAACACACTCTATATTGTAACCAATGGGAAACATTGTAACCTTTTTAGGGAACGCGCCAGTTGCCTGCCCGCTTCAATTGTTATCTCTTGCTTACCCAAGCATGTCTATGTGACTTATCACGGGTTACATCCCCAGGCGTTCCCAGGCTGTTGCCCACTTCTAGTTATCTAACTTAGGGTAGGCGCATTTCTCAGAAGCCTCGGGTAATTTACACAAGAAAAGACTGGGTGGCTCTCGCTCTAGGCAGTCAGGTTAAGTGTCATTAGTTCTTTTTCCTGACTTGATGCTCTCTGCACTCCGTTACAATCAGGCGGCCTCCCTCTCCCCACCTGCCAGAGCCGTCTTCGCTGGAGGGTGGCGGGTCCAGCACTGGCCCACCTGCAGCAGCTCTGGTGTGCATCTGATGGGGTCGGGAAAGTGGGTTATCCCTAAAGCTTTACCGTGCTTGGCCAGGAACTGGTTCTCCTCTGGTCCCTTAAGGGGATTTTTGTTTCCCCATTTCTTGCTGCTTTGCCCCTCACTGGGTCCTTGCAGGATCTCTTTTTAAATGACCTTGAATCTGGCTTTGCCTTGGAGTCCCCTGAGTGGTGCCACTTACTCTGTTCTGCTTCCTCCTGCAAGTCTGAGGCAGTGTTTTGTTCCCAACCCTCTGCCAATTTGGCCCCTAAAAGCTTGGTGGCTCAAGACTGTTAGCCTGGCAGATCCTGGGGCAATGCCTCGATCCAAGGAGGGAAGCTCTTGGGGCAGGCAGGGTGCCCACCGCCACTTTCAGCTGCCACCTGGTCCACCTTGCCACTGGCCTCACCAGGCTCAGCTGCCTCTCAGGATTGAATGTGTAAAGCTTTGTCCTGTTACTTTGACACTGAAGTCTATCGCTCTTTGAATCGAGTTTGGAGGAAGAATCAAATTGTATGAGTGGTGGCATGCTGGTAATGCCAGACTTAACTGTTTCAAGTTTCTGGGGCCTAGAATTGAATGTGGAAAGTAGCACCACTTTACAGCTATTAAATGGTGTTTGATTTTAAGGGTTGGCAGCCCAAGAGCATGGGGCCAAGGGGAAGAAAAGACCTCTTCTCTCAGCTGTTGCTCCCACCTACCTGAACTCACTGTAGGCCAGATTGCCCCAAGTATGTGTTAGAAAAACCACACTTACAAATTCTAAGTTTTCTTCCCTGCAGGGCCTCCAGCCCTTCCCCATTCTTCCATCATTTCAAAACCACACATCCTGGGCCCAGGAGCCATGCTGCCATGCCTGACGTCTTTGGGAGAAGTATGAATGCATATGTCTAAATTTTAAAAAGAATATTTAAACATTTTTTAACAATAAATATTTTTGTATTTAAGCTAAATTGCCTTTTAAATTCCTTCAAGCGTGGTTCATTGACGTGGTAAAGTATAAATGCAATTGACTAGGAATTAGCTATACAGTTAAGTTATGCCTGTGTGAAGAGGCTCAAATGTTGTCCCTGGCAGCTTTCCTGAGGGACTAGAGCTCCTGTGGACACACATAAAGTGTCATTCTTACTTTATAATGAAGTGTAGATGTAACTAGTCTCCCCCGCACCCACTGTGTGACTCAGGTGGACTGCTTTGTCATGGGGACTCCTCCTCCCACCCCCACGGACCATACGTACATACTTAAAGACTCTGGCACAGAGGAGGGGCATGAATCTCAAGTCCCAAATACCCAGAGAAGTCGGAGTGGTGGGAGTGGGGTACAACTCTAGCCATCAAGCTTCTAGTTATCGCCTACATAAGGCAGAGCCTCTTAGTTTAGGGCTCGGAGCTACCTTACCTCGGTCCGCAGGAAGGATATCTGGTCCAGGAGCTGCCAGGAAAGGGTGTCCTGGTCCAACCTGAGTGTGTGTGTGTGTGTACATGTGTGTGCACTGGACAGGAATGGGAGGCTGGGATTTTCCTTTAAAAACTTAATTCCTGTGAGTCTAGGTGGAATTTTTAGTATGAATGTGACATTTTCCTCCTTCCTTATGTCATTAATAATAAAAAAACTGTGACCTATTGTGGACCATGTCTTTTTATTTCTGCGGGTAGCTGAATTCTCTCAGCAGCATGAATATGACCCAGGGAAGGGACCCAACAGACAAAGAAATCCATGTCTCTCCAGCTTGAGAAACAGGGTTACCAGTTCCTTCCTGTACCAATAAAAAGGACATACCCTTTCAAAACAAAAGTGCTGCCTGGGACCAAGGACCCAGGGTTAAACTGAGGGGAGAAGTGGCCTCATCCCTCCCCACAAAGACTTGGCTCTGAGCACCTGCTATGTGCAGGGTGGTGTGCTCGGAGCGGCCGCTGCTTTTTGCCACCTCTTCTTTCTCTTTGGGGCTGGACTGGGTGGAAGTTCTGGAGCCAGTGCCTCAGACTCTGAGACTGAGCTGGAAGAAAAGTTCTCAGATGAGATGTGTCCCTATCTCCCAGCATGTTAAGAGCAGCCCCCTTCTCACTCACCTCAGCATGTCTACCCGTTCAAGAACAGCAACGAAGAAGCCACCAGTGAGCGTGGTCTCAGGAGAGGCCCACAGGCAGTGCTCGGCACCGGGGAAAGTGCTAAGGCATCGATGGGGCCAGGAGGGGAGGGCAGGAGCCAGCCTGAGGAGAAGTGACAGGCTTCTGGGTAAAGGGAGCAAGACCCTGGGTGAGCCCCAATACCTGAAGGTTCCCGGGCTCTGCTGCAAGGCCTCTTGTACCACATCTTAATTCTCCTCTTGGCAAAGGGAACATGTGGAGTAGACAAGGCTCCTTGCGCTCAGAGCGTGGCACAGAGCTTGCTGCTGGAACCCTGCCAGGGCACACAAGCGTTCCTGGCTGGGGGTGCCTGCCCCGGGCTCCTCCAGCTGTCTGCTCAGCCTACCTAAGGAATGGGGTTCTCAGTACAGATTGCCTTACTTCATACTGGAATCCCCACTTACTGCGCGAGAACACGCGCCTATGTGATGATGGAGTCAGAACTAAACCCAAGGCCCAAACGAACTGCTGCCCCTTCCACTCAGGTTGCTCTGCTCCGGGTTCCTCACCCCACTTTCTCCACATCTCACCAGAGCCACTGCAGGAAGGATCCAGCAGGATGTACTGGACCTGACAATAGCGCTGGTCTGAGGGTGAAACTGCCAAGAAGTCCTTCTCAGCTAGCTCACAGCAAGAGACTCCAGCCCGGGCCAGCAGAGTAGCCATAGATGCCACCCGCTTCGCATCCAGGCCAAAGACAAAGATCTTCCTGGGGAAGAGGGCAGACTTGAGGTGCACAGAGAATTCATGGAGCATCTAAGGGCCCACAGCTCATAGATGACATGTACATTAAGTCAAGACACAGAAAATAGTCACCTGGCCTGTGAGGGTCAGTGGTTAGAGGTACCTGACCTGGAGCCTCTGCTCCAAGGGCTACAGGATTCACATCTCACACCTGCGACCCACAGGGAAGCTTAGTTTGGGGCCGTGGCACGAGCTGCCCCAAGCCCAGAGGAAATGTTTAAGGAAAATCTTCCTTTCAGCCTTTACCAATCCACTGGAATAGAGTTCATTTCTTCTTACAAAGTACAGGATCAGACCCCATCCCCTTCCTGAATGACCGTGGCACTCACCCCTGGTTCTTCAGAAGAGCAGCCAAGTGACTGGCTTTATTGCCAGGGGCAGCACATGCATCGATGACATGGGCGCCCGGGGGTGGAGCCAGTAGCATGGTGGGCAGACAGCTGGCCTGGCAGGGAAGCGCACAGCGGCGGGGTGAGCAGAGTTCCCAGGCGGCCGCTCCCCCACACGTTCCTCCCCTTGCCATCCATTTTCCCTACCTTGTCTTGCAGAATGAGGTGACCGGCTTGGTACAGTGGATGTTCGTGTAGATCTGTCTGGACAGGAAACACAAGCAGCTCTGGCAACAAGGGATCCAGAAGAAAACGCTTCCCTTTGAGGGCCCTTAGCTCCTCGAGGCTACCAGGGAGTAAGAACCATTCGTTCAACATTTTCTGCCTTCATGCCAGGCCGGACATTTTACATGTCACCTCACTTTATTCATTCCTGCAACAGGTGTTTATAACTGCTATGAAAAAATAAGCAGGGATCAGAGAGAGGCAGCAGCTGGGAGAACGGGTTCTCAGGCCCACCTGAGGGCTGAGGGTCCCACCTGCACCCATCACCAGCAGCAGGAATGTAAGCAAGTGACTTCATCCCCACCTCAGGGAGGATTGGATGAGCTAACACCGGCCAAATACTTAAAAGATATCTGGCACTAATTTGGCACCCAATGTCAGCCAGCACTGTTAAAGCGTAACCTCTGGGAAGGGTTACTTTTCATGGTGCAGGGGAGGAGATCGCTGAGCAGATTCCTAGTGGGTGCGGAGGTTGTAACCCTACGAGCTGAGGTGAAAGTTAATTCACTAGTCTCTACAAAGGCGTCTGGTCACTCCCCCTGACCCATGCAGAACAGGCCTAGGAAATAGCATCTCGGTGTGGACAACTCTCAAGTGGCAGAGCTGGAATTCAAACCCAAACATAGCCATTTTCTACTCTACCACCCTGGTCTCCAAGCAACAAGCTAGAGGCAGAGGGGGAACATCTGGGAGATGGGGGAAGGGAGGGAGCAAAGGAGGCTTCCCAGAATGGCCACAGGACAGAGCAGGCGGTATGTCAGTGCAGGGACACGTGGCATAGGGAGCAGCAACCGCAGCGGGGACACCAAGTACAGAGCGCCATGGCAGATGGGCCGGAGGGGAAGCAGGGGCTCAGCACAATGGAGAGCCAAGGAAGGGCTTCAGCAGGGGGGCCACATCGATCTGGCTTCAGGTCTTTCTGCAGCCAGCCTTGGCAGGAAAGTCTGGAAGGAAGGAGATCAGTTTAGGAGAGACCTCTGCCAATCATGATAGGAAAGGAGTGCCTAAACCTAGGCAATGTGCAGAAGGACAAAGAGAAAGGAACGGATTTGAGAAAGATGCTGAAGGGAGAGTATGGAGGAAAGCATCAGGGATGACTCCGTGTCTGGCCTGACCAAACGAGTGCACAGAGCTGACATCTGTTCGGTTAAAACAAGGAACACAGAAGGTGCCAAGTACAGGGATGCAAAGATGGTTCAACATCCGCAAATCAATCCATCAGTGTGATACAGCACATGAACAAAAGGAAGATGGGTAAAAGCCATCTGGTCATCTCAACAGAAGCTGAAAAAGCATCTGACAAAACTCAGCATCCATTGGTGATAAACTCGCTCAAGAAGCGGGAATAGTTGGAATGTACTTCAGCATAATAAAGGCCATAGATCACAAGCCTACAGCTAACATCATAATGGTGAAAAGCTTAAAGCTTTTCCTCTTGATGCCGGAGTTCTTGTTCATGAAGCCGACGAATGAGCTTCACAAACAGTCAAGGTAGGAAAGCAAGGTACAGGCTTTTATATAGAGACAAAGTGACAGAACAGAGCTCCCGGCTCATGCCAGGAGGGGACAAGAGAGTCCATGGTGGTGCGTTGTCTAGGGGATTTATAGGCAGTTGAGAGACCAAGAGTTAGGGAGGTGGATCCACCAGATGGTCTCTAAGTGTTTATTTTTAAAGAGAAACTAAGTTTCTTACCGGTTTCTCAGACTATTTTGCGGAGTTAACATAAGAAATTTACTGTTTTAAAACAGCAGCGGAATTACAGAACCCAAAAATGGACTAACAGGTACCAAAGGGAAAGGAACTGGGGAGGAAGGGTGGGCAGGGAGGGATAAGGGGAGGGGAAGAAGAAGGGGGGTATTAAGATTAGCATGCATGGGGAGGGAGGAAGGGGAGGGAGGGCTATACAACACAGAGAGGACAAGTAGTGATTCTACAACATTTTGCTATGCTGATGGACAGTAACGGTAATGTGGTTTTTAGGGGGGACTTGATATAGGGGAGAGCATAGTAAACATAGTATTCTTCATGTAAGTGTAGATTAAACATTAAAAAAAAAAAAAAGAAAGAAAGAAAAGGGGGATTACTCCTTGATAGGATAAAACTATTGGTAAATCAAAGATCAACGCATGCTTTAAATATCCTTAATGTTGATCACTTAAAGGGTGTCAGATGATCAGCTATGGAGGTACTCTTTTCTGATAATATTCCTTTCTCTTAATTAAAAAAAAAAAAGCAGTTCCTGTGTGCTGACCTCCAATGAGTTCTGCACAGTGGTATAGAGGGCATGTCAAAGTGTGGGCAAAGGGTCTGTTTGTTTCTATGAAGAAGATCAAGGCCTAGCTTGGATACCCAGAAAATGAACTAAGATACGATATGAGGAGGAGCTTCCGGCAGCAGCACTCTCTGGAGGACTCATGCCGGGGGATGATCATCAAAAAGCCTCCACAGGGATCCGGACAATGCTGCGGTTGTGGCTGCATCCACCCCGTTTCCTGGACTTGCCATTGGAATGAGGAGGGAGATGTCTAGGCTGGCATGTGCATACAGTGAGACAACGAATTTGACTGGATCTGTACTGTTGGAACTCAACCAGGAGTTGGGAGGGGTGCAAGTTGTAGCACTCCAAAATCTTATGACTATAGACTTTCTACGGTTAAAAGAACATATGGGATGTGTACAGATCCCAGAAATGGGTTGCTTTAATTTGTCTGATTTCTCTCAGACTGTTCAAGTACAGTTGGACAATATCCATCATATCATAGACAAATTTTCACAAATGCCTAGGGTGCCTAAATGGTTTTCTTGGCTTCACTGGAGATGGATGGTAATTATAGATTTGCTTTGTTTATGTCACCGTATTCCTATTATGTTAATATGTGAGCGCAAATTAGTTGGTAGTTTAAAACCTATACATGCTTAAGGTACTCTACAAGAAGATATGTCAAGGAAATAATCAATCCTCCCATGTTTTCTTCCATATGCTACCTCTATAGCTTTTCTTCTTCCTTCCTAATTACAACCCTTAAATAGAATTCGTGCCTCATATCGAATTTACTGACTATCATAATTCCTCCAGGTGGTAAAGATACCTCGAGACAAGTGCTGGGCCTAGAAGCCACAGGACATAAATCTGCAAAGAAGTAAAAAGCTAACCTTTTCAAACAATATGGCTTCTCTCTCACTTACCAACTTTACATTTCCCTGTATGGCCCTGGAAGATGACTGGTTAGCCAGAGACGCGTAAGATTCCTCAAGGGAGGAACAACCTAAGACAGGCACAGTCGCAGGGGGGCCATCAGGTGAGAAATTGGGGATCAACAGAGGTGAGGCTCAGAACCTCACCCCCCCCGCTTTGAGAGAAATCTTCTGCATCCGTGGATGTTTTGCTGCCCTTGTCTAGCTTGGATTAATACTTAGTCCATAGGCACACACCTGATCATCTACATTTGCCCTCTTACAGCACTAAACTATGTTTTCTACCTTTATCTTGCCTCTACCTACCACTTCAGCATTAAAAATAATAATAATAATAATAATAAAGGGAGAAATGTGGGATCCACATATAAATCAAGTATAAAAATCAAACGAATATTCATATTTGACCTGCTTGTTTATAGTTCATAATGCGTGATCAAAACGGAAAGTTTCTGTGATGACTGCCCTTGTACTGTTCACCATGTAAGAACTTATTCACTATGTAAGAATTCGTTCACCATGTAAGAACTTGTTCATTATGCTTCAGAAGATTGGAGACTGACGAGAATTAGGCTTGAGATGGATTAATGATTGTGCATTGAGCATTGACCACCCTATACAGAATTTTATTGTTGTTAACAACCATTTGATCAATAAATATGAGAGATGGCCTCTCAAAAAAAAAAAAAGAAATTTACTGTTTTGATCCTTTCTCAGAATAGCAGTTTCCTGGTTTGGGAGCACATCAGTCAAGACTGCTTGTTTTGCTTTCAAGGTGAGCTGAGTTACTGACTTGATTAGGGCTAGAGGAGGAAAAGCAGCATCTGGGTAAAGTTAAAGATAAACTGGGCCTTTTAGCAGGCTGACGTACATTTTACAAGAGCCTCATTTAATTGACACAAACAAGACATGGGCTATGCTGAGGTATTTTCTTATCTAGGGGATGTTCAAACATTCCAGGCCAGGTTATTCCTCACTTTTTAGTTTTACCTAATCTTTCTTGAAGAATGCTTATATTCCTAGTTTGATATTTTACTTTAGAGAATTAATGTGACTCTGTCTTTGTTTAATTGTCTAATATGCAGTTTTGGTAGGGGTCTTTTTCCGGAGGCCCTCACCCTACTCTGACTACACCCATGGTCCCAGTCTCACTCTCACCTCACGAACAAGACAAGGCTGCCATTCTTGCAGCTTATATTCAACATACTACTGGAAGTCCTAGTCAGGGCACTGAGGCAAGAAAATGAAATAAAAGGAATCTATGTTGGAAAGAGAAGTAAAGGTGTCATTATTTGCAGATGATATAATAATATATATCAAAAGCCTTTACAACTCCATCAAAACACTGTTAGAACTAGTCAACAAATTCAGTAAAGTTGCAGGTTTAAAAAATCAATATAAAAAACCTGCTGTACTTCTATACACTAATACACTAATAACAAACTATCACAAAGTTTAAAAACAATACCATTTAAAATTGCATTGAAAATAATAAATCAAAAAAGTATGGTACTGTCAGAAAAACACAGTAGTTCAACAGAAGAGAGAGCCCAGAAATAAATGCAGGCATTCATGGTTAATCAACCCACAATAAAGGAGGCGAGAATACACAGTGGGAGGAGACAGGCTCTTCGATGAACAGACAGCCACAAACAAAAGAATGAAACTGGACCACTTTACTATACCATACACAAAAACAAACCTGAAATGGACTGAAGACCTAAATGAAGGACATTACATCATAAAGCTCTAAAAGAGAACATAGGTAGTAAACTATTGGACATCAACTTTAGTAATTTTTTTCTGCATATGTCTCCCCAGGTGACAGAAACAAAAGCAAAAATAAACATTTGAGACTACATAAAATTAAAAAGTTCCTGCCCATAAAGGAAACCATAAACAAAACAAAAAGGCAATCTTTTTGTATGGAAGAATTATTTGTAAATGACACATCTGAAAAAGGGTAATATCCAAAATCTATAAAGAACTCATACAACTTAACCCTCAAAAAGCAATTTGGTTAAAATGGGCAGAGAAACTGAATAGATATTTTTCCAAAGAAGACATACAGATGGCCAAGAGGCACATGAAAAGATGCTCAATATCACTTATCACCAGGGACATGCAAATCAAAACCACAATTAAGATTATCATGTCACACCAGTCAGAATGGCCACTATCCAAAAGACAAGAAGTAACAACTGTTGGCGAGGATGTGGAGAAAAGCGAGCCCCCCTGCACTGTTGGTAGGGATGGCAGTTCGTGCAGCCACTGTGGAAAGCAGTATGGAGGTTGTTTAACAAATTGAAAACAGAACTACCCTATGATCCATCAATTCCAATTCTGGGTATTTATCTGAAGGAAATGAAAACAGTAACTCAAAAAGGTATCAGCATCCCCATGTCCATCACAGCATTATTTACGACAGCCAAGATGTGGGACCAAACTAAATGACCCATCAGAGAATCAATGGATAAAGAACGTGTGGTGTATTTATACAATGGAGTATTGGCCAAAAAAGAATGACAATCTTGCCACTTACAAAATGGACAGACGCTGAGGACACACGTAAATGAATTAAGTCAGAGAAAGACAAATACCTTATGATCTTACTTATATGTGGAATCTTAAAAAAAAAAAAAGGACTCACAGATACAAAGAACAGATTTGTGGTTACCAGAGGCAAGAAAGGTCGGGGGAGGGGGAGCGAAATGGGTGAAGGGAGTCAAAAGGTACAAATTTTCCAGTGATAAAGTCAGTCAGTCCTGGGAATATAATTACAGCTTGGTGACTATACTTAACAATACTGTACTGCTTATTTGAAAGTTGCTACAAGAGTAATCTTAAAAGTTCTCATCACATGAAAAAATTTTTTGTAACTGTGTGGTAATGAGTACTAAATAGACTTACTGAAGTGATCATTTGGCAACGTATCAAACCATTAGTTATACACGTGAAGCTAATACAACGTTATACGTCAATTATACCTCAAGAAAAAAACAAACAAAAAACAGAAAAAAGGCTTGTTGCAAAATAACCCACTAATGGGTTAAACATAGTTTTGGAAGGATTCTTCTTAATCTTGAATTTTGAATAAACATGATTTAGCAATTAAAAAATAAATCTCCCCCCCTCGAGGAAACCTGCCTTGGGATGAAGGTGACACTATGAATGATGGAGCAAAGACAGAGATGGAAAGATCTGGTTCTCTGATAGCAAAACTGGACCCTGGGAGCAAGCTAACCTGGAGCACAGCCTTATTCTGAGCAGCCTTCTAATGGGGGCTAATGAATTTAATTACTGCTCGGCCAATTTGGGTCGGCTATTCTGTTCCCTCCAACCAAAGCTTTAGGATACCTGTCTATCTTCTGCACAAGGTTAAACTACTTGAGATAAGGGGGAAAAAGAAGGTGCAAACTCAAGAGGGAAGATCAAGATCAATTTGACACATGGCTGCAATTATGGTGCATGTGAGGTACTGGAGAGAGGTCTACACTGGGAGACAGGAATCACCAGGTGAGAGTAGGAGCTAGAGAAGAAACTGAGGGATACAGTACTAGAATGTGTGATGGGACTTCAAAGAGAGCCAATGTTTTTAAGGGGTGGAGGAGACAGACCTTCCAAAGAGATGGAGAAACTGCTGGAAATGTAGGCAGAAAACCTGAGTGCAGCCACAGCCACCTGCCTCTCCCTTCCCAGATCTCTGTTTCCCGGGTGTTTCCAGGAGTCTCCCGTAATGAATAAGGACAGCCAGCAAGGTTCTAAGCTCACCTGGAAGCCTGACCCTGGTAGGAGAAACCTTGCCTCTTGAAATAATCAATCGCATCATGTGGGCAGGTCTTGAGAGTGTTCACGCGCACAAACCGAGGCACCTGGGAGGCTAGGACGCAATCGGCAGTGAGAGCAGGAATATGGCCCTGTCCCAAGGGCCTGATGGGTATCACCCACCCCCACAATTCCACCTCACCTGGGCCAGGCCTGGTTCCCACTTCCAACAGGTCCTCATTCCGGCTCACACCTCGATGAACCTTGAGCCGGGCTAACTCAGCCTTCAGCCTTGCCTGGTGCCGTTCCAGCAGTGGCTTCCATCGGCCCCCACCCCCTCTAAAGCCTCTTCCCAGCAACAACTCATACACTAGCACCTGGGGGTGTGGAAAGGAAGAGAAAAAGCCCTATGCACTAAGGCCTTGGAACTCCATAGTGTTGGAACTGGAGAGGGTAAACAGATCACCTGTTCACCCAATAACTGGTAAAAGTAAGCTACCCTGCTGTGAATAAAATGAGAGTTCCTGTGGCCAGGATTCTCACCAGGCCCTGGTTGACTAGCTCACTGCACACCCATGGGGAATACAGGGCTGTTGACTCTATAAAAAGAGCTCCACCCAGTGCTCTCCACGTGACATGGTGGCAGGGCTGCAAGGCTGCAGGAGGGCAGAGCAGAGGCTGGAGTGGTGGCGGCCCAGAGGACAGAGGCCCAGAGGACGGCTGTGTGGGACAACTGTGCGGAAAGAGGGGCCCAGAGGCAGAGACCGGGTTGCTGCATGCAGACTCGCTCTCAGTGATTGGCATTGTAGTGACTGACCTGCCACCATGGAAATAAAGTTGGGTATAAACCTTTCACCCCAAGAACGTTTTGCTGTCAATTTCTTTGGTCACACTGAATCCATAGCGAACTTGCCCGGGGCTAAAACCCATTGGCAAAACACCTGCCCAAGATAATAAACTAATGCAAGATACAGGATTTGTACCTTGTCTCTTATTTCCCAGCCCCTTCCCCATGGCTGCTCACCAACAGAGCTCTGGACCTCAACCTGCCTCCTTACCATCACCTTTTTTTTTTTTAACCTAAAGAGCCCTTTCCACCACTATTCCGCACTTCTGTTCTCATTTAATCTTTCACACAAGCTCAAAGTTAAAGCATTTTCATCCCACCTCAATTCATAACCCAGCTATTGGCTGTTCATCCTCATTTCAGAGAAGAGACTTGGCTAAAGTCACACGGCAGATGGCAGAGCTAGGACCCCGCTAAGGAGGGGCTTGCGGCCCTGCCCGCCCCTCATAGTCCCACCCCGCCCATCACCTTGGCCAGGTGTGGCCGCAGCTTCTTCTCTGCACCGAGGAGGCCGGCGCTGGCGATCACAGCTCCAACACGGCGGAGTAGCGCTGCGTCTCGCACACCAGCGCGTACAGCTGCTTCACGTTCTGCGCGGGGCCGAGAGCACGGACGCTGAGGGGGGCCGCCCGGGACCCCACCCACCCAACCAGAGCCCGAACCCTGCCTCCCGCTACCTGGAACCTGCTGCCGTACACCAGCTCCTTGATAGAGCCTTGGCGGCTCTCCACGCCCGCAAGCACGGCCGCCGCCGCTGCGTACACCGCCATACTCCCGCGCGCCTTTGCGGCTCTGCCGCGAAGCGGGCCCGCCCGTGCGCCACGCGCCCGCCTGGACTTCCGGGTCAAAGGGCACAGAGATCCGGGCCGCGAGGCTCCGGCTCCCTGCGGAGTTCCCCGCAGTCTTGTGTGGGTCCGCACCCCTTCCCGGAAGAGGAGGCCGGCGGTGGGGTCCGGTTTCTCCACTTCTCTGGAGCTCTTAGCGTTTTTCTGTCAATCTGTCTGTCAATTGTATAAGGCAAACAATTGGGTTTTATGTTGTTTTAATTTCTTTTGAGGTTGAATGTCTTCATGTTTATCGGTCATGTGTATTTTTTGTGTTTCGTACACACTTCACCATCTCTTTTGCTGCCCTTTTGTGGGTAAAATTGTACTATTTCCAAAATATCTCGCCTGGCTTTAGTACATCCTCAGGGGTGGAGAGAAGTATGGCTTTAATACATCTGCGTATCAATAGGCGTTCGTCACAGGTGGAGAAAAGTTCATCTCCGTATCAATTACCAGGGCAACCGAGAGCTCCTGAACCTGAGAGGTTAAGGGGAGGGCTGGTTGGCTTCAGCTGGAGCAGGAGAAACAGACCTGGACTGCAGTTTGTAAGCAGTAAGTGGGTTTTAAGCTTTGTTTCTCCCATTTTTAAGCTTTATTTGATTTCAGTTTTAGAGGTATTTTGCCCCGGATTTCCTTTCTCTAGACTTACACATTTATAGGTGTGGGTAAAAGTTCATATTTCCAGAATCTCTCTGGCCTCAGTACAGTCATATCAATAGATGTTTCCACGGAGTGGAGAGAAGTAGTCACGTCCATATCAATAGGTGGTTACAAAGGTCGGGAGAGCGTTAGGATATCTGGACCAGAGAGGGCCAGTGGTGAGCAAAAGTGGACCACTGCTTGTACGCAATAAACGGGTTTCTCCCACTATACCACTTGATTTCTCACTTTGATTTTAGCTTCAAAGGTAATTTGCCCTGGGCTGGGTGAAAGGAAAGGTGCGACACACAGCAGCAATTCACCAGAGAAATCTGCTTTATTAGAGAAAGGTGCTGGGTTATATAGGAAGGGGCATGGGGTGATTGTGGTGTTACTTCTATGGGGCTGGTGGCTATTGGCTAGGTGCTGGGATTGGGAAGGGGGCGAGAGGTGATTGGGCTTCAGGTGGCGCCGTCGGGAACCGAGGACCCCCCCCACCCCCCCAAGAGAAGCCAGAAGTTAGCCATCTTACTGGTGGGGGCCCTTCATTCCCCCCTTTCTCCTCTATGGGGTTGTGGACATTGCTTTCTCTCTGACTGCTTCCTACTGAATGGGGGCGGAGAAGGGCGTGAGGGCTTGAGGATTGGGAGGAAAGGGTTGATAGGACTCCCCACAGTAAGGACGAGTAGATGTGGACTTCTTCAGGTTGGAAATCAATGAAGGTTCCCTGTAACCATAGGTCGAGGACCTGTTGATTCCAATGGTGCCAAGAGGATATGGGTGTCAGGAGCCAGGTGTCTGCGGCCATTGTTTCCAGGAACAGTTTCCAGCGGAGAGAGGGGTCCATCTCAGCGTGTGGTGAGGAGGTTACGTGAGGGTGAGAGATCTTCTGTGGCCAGAAGCTGGTAGTTCCTGAGTAAAAGCTGGTTGAAAGCTTGATTAGAGATTTTTCCGACTTGGGATTTGATGAACTTTATTATACAGGGTAAGAAGAGACAGGCGAGAAGAATGATTATTATGGGGCCTGCAATGGGCCAGAGCCAGGTAAGGAGGGGGTTTGTTAGTATTGAAGAGAATGGGTTGGAATTGGAAGCAGAGTGGAGGCTGGAGGCAAGGTCCGTGAGTTTGGTAATGTCAGTTTCTACAATTCCGGATTCGTTGATGTAATAGCAGCACTCTTCCTGGAGGAAGACACAGGTGCCGCCCTTCTCAGCTGTAAGCAGATCTAAGGCCCGCCGGTTTTGAAGGGTGACCTTAGCTAGCGAAGTGACCTGTCTTTGGAGAGAGGCTAGGGAATTGGCAGTGGATGTCAGGGCTCCCTCAAGTTTGGCATTGAGATCTCTAACTGCCCATAGAGAGTGACCCAAGGCTCCTCCCAAAAACCCTGCCCCAATGGCTGAGGTGGTCAAAGAGATACCGACCATGATGGGAAGGAAAGCAGCCCTTTTTGTTTGCGAGGGCAAGGGAGGTTGTAGCTTAAGAAATTCTGCCATGCTGTAAAGTGTAAGCTGTGGGATTAGGGTGACGAGAATGCAGGGTGTATCGGAGTTGGGAGGCAGTGAGTTGAAAAGACTGCCATTACACCAAAAGAAGTGTCCCGGTTGCATAAAAGTCTTAGAGCCGGAGGTAGGGGTGTAGATAGAGAGGCAGTGAAGTGCACTGGAGGGGGTGGAGTCGGGCCTACACAGTGGTGGATGGTGAGATTATCTGCGTGTTCTGGTTCCCATAGGGGTATGTCTGCCAGGGGGCGGAGGGGTTGTCCTTCTGCATGGGAGGAGTAGTTGGAAATATTAAGGGGCACGGCGGCCAGCAGTGGGCGCTGTAGTGATGCGCATAAGAAACAATTGGCAGTGTTGAGGGTGTGGCTGAGAAAGATGGTGGTGTCTTGAATGAGCTGTAATGAAGAGTAGGAGAAATGGGAAGAAGGGCGGGGATAAGAAGATGAAGAGGCGCCGTCACGAGTTTGGATAATGACTTTTTCGGAATGTCCGATATCTGATGCAACTTGAGAGATCTGGGAATGAGAGGGAACATACTCTCAAGAGATATGAAGGGTACCATGGGGGGGTCGAGGACCCCCCATAGTAAACTGAGGCTGTGACTCCGGCAGCCCATCGAGAGTCCCAGGGATCTGGGATTGATAAGGAGAATGAGCCGTTGGGATATTTCATGAAACGGTTGGAGGAGTAATACTGTGGGTACTGGAAGTTACCCATGTAGTGAATGGCGCAAGACCAGTAGGGACATCCCCCGTAGGTGTCTTGCCATCACCTGCAATAGGCTTGTCTTTGGTCATAGAGAAAGCAGAGGTAGGGAGAATAAAGGTAGCTGTTAGTGAACACTTCGGTGGAGGGAGGAAAGTGGAGGTATAAAGGCTCAGAGCAGCCTTTCAGAGGGCAGTCTGATGTGGCAATGAGGGCAGTAACTTTTATTTGATGCTGTGTGTAAATCTGTCTAACTTTGAATCGCCATACAAAGGAGGCTGGGGTGGCGGGGAAGACAATAGGAATGAGGAAAAAAAGTGAGAGAGCGGTAAAGGAGGAAAAAGTCATGAGTCGGGTATGGATGGCAAAGGGGGTGAATGGGAGATGTGGAGTTTCAAGGGATCAGAGGGATGAGGCATGGTAGAGTAGACAGCGTCTTGGGCTGTATCCGAAGGACTCCTGATTGTGACTGATGGGTCTTGGGTGTCCAGAGAAGGTGGGTCCTGGGTATTTGGTTTCAACCTGGAGATATGAATCCAAGGGGTGACAGAGTTATCAGGCAGTGAGAGCTTGGCGGCCGAGGGGGTGCAGAGAATAACTGGGTGTGGACCTTCCCATTCCAGGGTGAGAGAGGGCCGATCCTCTGGTGGCTTATAAAACACTAG
The DNA here is from genome assembly GCF_040802235.1 of Manis javanica. Classification (NCBI taxonomy): domain Eukaryota; kingdom Metazoa; phylum Chordata; class Mammalia; order Pholidota; family Manidae; genus Manis; species Manis javanica. Next base: position 35,755,399 of record NC_133165.1, on the reverse strand, counting down.
TTGGCCGGGCTGTAAGACAGGAGGATTTTGGGAGGCGGATGGATCAGGAAGGAGCCAATCCTGATATTTCCACAATTCAGTGTGGAGGAGAGAGAGTAGTGGAAGGGCCATATTGGGAGGAATTGGTCCTTTGTGGGAAAGGAGCCCCGGGTGTAGAATCGGGCTGCCATACATGATCTCAAAGGGCGACAAGAAGGAAGGTTTCTTTGGGAGGGCCCGAATGTGGAGTAGAGCTAAGGGAAGTAAACAACCCAGTCAAGGTGTAGTTCTAGAGATAGTTTGGTCAGGATGTCCTTTATAGTCCTATTGGCTCTTTCTACTTTTCCCGAAGCTTGTGGTCGATAAGGACAATGTAAATGCTAGGGGAGCGAGAGTGACTTGGAGAGGTTCTGGATAATTTGGGCAGTGAACTCAGGGCCATTATCTGATTGGAGGGAAGTGGGCATCCCCAACCTAGGAAAGATCTGGGTGAGGAGGATAGAGGCAACTCAACTGCAGACGCTCATTTGTTAGTGGTGGGGAAAGCTTCGACCCATCCTGAAAATGTGTCTACTAACACGAGTAGGTATCTGGTATGCCGTACAGGGGGCATGTTAGTGAAGTCTATTTGCCAATCCGTGGCGGGGACATTTCCCCTTACTTGATGAGCTGGGAAGGGTCGGGCCTTGAGGGGGGTATTAGGGTTAGTGCATTGGCAGATGGTGCACCTGCAGGTGATTTGGTTAAGTAGGGTTTTGTCTTCAGGAGAGAGAGAAAAAAAGATTGTAAAAAATGGATCAAGGATTGGGGGCTGGGATGGAACAGATCATGTAAGAGGCGGAAGAGAGACTCTTTGTCCTGGGAACAGAGGGTGTCTTGTGATAAGGCTAAAACCGCAAGGGCAGACGGATCATTGTCAGGTGTGTCTTCTGATAGGGCAACTGACCAGGCTACTCTGTCAGCTTTGTTGTTCCCTCTTGCAATGGGGGAGTCATCCTTTTGATGTGATTTGCAGTGGACTATGCCTAGTCGGTGTGGGAGTTGTGAAGCCTCAAAAGTTTAGTAATTAAAGCTGAATTAGTTATGGAATTTCCTTTTGTGGTGAGGAGGCCTCGTTCTTTCCATACTGCCACGTGAGACAAGAGAATGTGGAATACGTACTTGGAGTCAGTGTACAATGTGAGAGATGTGTCCCGGGCCAGAGTGCAAGCTCTGGTGGCTGCAATGAGTTTGGTCTTTTGATTGGTTGTACCAGGGGGTAGGGCTCATGCCTCAATGACATCTTCGAGGGAGACTACTGCGTATCCTGCATGGTGGGTGCCCTCATGTTTAAAGGAGGACCCATCAGTAAACCAGATGAGGTCGGAGTGTGAGAGGGCTCCTTCGGAGATCATGGAGTGGCACGGAAGGAAGTTGTGAAGGGCTTCCAGGCAATCATGCGAGGGAGTATGAGGAGAGTAGGGTAGAGGAAGAAGAGTGGCCGGATTCAGGGGCGGGCAGGGGAGGAAAGAAATGTCTGGATTTTGGAGGAAAGAGGACAGTAAGGTCAGGAGTCTGGAGGCAGGGAGAGTCTGTAAACTTTTGTAGGTTAAGAAATCTTTTAGGTGATGTGGGGACAGAATGGTAAGGGATGCCCCGAATGTTAGTTTATGAGCTTCTTTCTGCAAGAGCTGCCCAGGGCTAATGCCCGTAGGCAGGGGGCCCATCCCTGAACTGTGGGGTCTAATTGCTTGGAGAGATAAGCTACTGGGGCAAAGGATGTACCATAATATTGGCCTAGGACTCCTAGAGCTTGACTGGACCGCTCTTGAATGTATAATGAGAAGGGTTTCGACAAATCAGGGAGATGGAGAGCTGGAGCTTCCACAAGGGCTTTGCGGAGCTTAATGAAGGAGTGTCGGGGTGAGGATGATAATGCTTCTTCAGGGGGGCCCTTGCTGAGGTCGTATAGGGGTCTTGCCAACAGGGAGAAGTTAGGGATCCACACTCTAAAATACCCAGCCAGGCCTAGAAAGGAAAGGATTTCTGTCTTGGTTTTGGGAACAGGCGGGTCAGAGAGGAGTCGTTTTCTGTCTAAGGTAATGGACTTTTTTTGTTGAGACAGAAGGAATCCAAGGTAAGTGACAGAAGGGAAAGAGATTTGAGCTTTGATGGGGGATACCCAGTAACCTCTGGAAGCTAGAAGGTTAAGTAGAGAGGCAGTGTCAAGTTGAGACTGTTCCCACAAGGGACTGCAGAGTAGAAGATCATCTACGTATTGTAATAAAGTGGACTTGGAGTGATCATGATGAAACTGTTTGAGGTCCTGAGCTAGGACTTGTCCAAAAATATGGGGACTATCTCAGAAGCCTTGTGGCAAAACTGTCCAAGTGAGTTGTTCAGAATGTCTCGTGCATGGGTCCGTCCAGGTGAAGGCGAAAAAATCTTGGGAGGAGGGGTCCAGAGGAATAGAAAAAAATGCGTCCTTGAGATCTAGGACTGAGAAGTGGATGCCGAGGCAGGGATCTGCGATAAAAGGGTGTATGGATTTGGAACTAAGGGATGGATAGGGACAACGGCCATGTTGATGAGGCAAAGGTCTTGGACAAGGTGAAAAGATCCGTTGGTTTTTTTAACAGCTAATATGGGGGTATTAAATGGGGAGTGAGTGGGTCTGAGGTAATTTTTGTTTAAGAGATCTTGAATAATGGGTTGGAGGCCTATGAGGGCTGAAGTGGTTAGGGGGTATTGGGCCTGACAGATATACTGAGAGGGGTCACATAATTTGATAGAGGCAGGACATAGAGCCACGGAGGGGCTTGTAATGTCCCAAACTTTGGGATTTACATGGTGTATGAGGGCGGAACCAGAGCTTTCATTGGGTAGAGGGGAGTCGTCGGCTATGAGGGCCATCAGAAAGGGAGTACTGGGGGCTGTGGGAGTGGATATAGTTATGGAAACATGGAGGAGAGAAAGGAGTCCCGTCCTAGTAAAGGAATGGGACACTGGGGCATAACCAGGAAGGAGTGGGAGAAAGGTATGGGATTGTTTTGGATTGTACATAAAAGGGGGGGGGGGTTAATGGGAAAATCTGTTTACTTCCTACCCCGACTATAGGAGTAACGGCAGGCGTGGTAGGGCCCCGGTATTCTCGCAAGACTGAGAAGGTGGCTCCTGTATCTAGGAGGAAGGAGATGGGGCAACAGTCTACTATTAAAGTAACCCTGGGCTCCTGTTTGGTGATGGAAATGGTCGGGTGAGAAGCCCCCAGGCCACGTCAATCTTCTTCTGCCAGCCCCACTACGGCAGGCTTAGGATGGGGGTTGTTCGTCCAGCCTCCCCTTCAGGTGGTTGGGCAGTCAGACCCCCAGTGGCCCATTTTGTGGCATCTGGGGCATGGGGTGGTAGGAGATCTAGGGGAGGGGCATGCCCTTGACCAATGTCCCTCTTTTCCGCACTTGAAACAAGCTCCTGAGGGGGGGGGGGGCTTGTTTGTAGAGGGGCGCCCAGGTTGTGGTTTTATCAGCTGGGCCAACATTTGGAAATTGGCCTGATCAGCCTTTTGTTTACGGCGTTCTTTCTCCTCCTCCCGGTTATGGAAGACTTTAAAGGCCACTGTTAGGATCTCAGTCTGTGGGGTAGTGGGGCCCTGATCTAACTTTTTGAGTTTAGCTTTAATGTCAGGGTAGCTTTGAGCTAGGAAGTATGTCATAAGGACATGTCTTCCATCAGGCGTTTCTGGGTCCAGGCTGGTATACTGTAATAGGGCTTGAGTGAGTCTAAGAACTCTGAGGGGGTTTCATCTCTCTTTTGAATTATGTCTTGGAGCTTTTGAAAATTGACCACTTTACGAGCTGCCTTTTTCAGACCTGCTATTAAGCAGGAGGCAAAAATATCTCGCAAGTGGAAACCCACGGCGGTGTTATAATCCCAGTGTGGGTCTTGTTCAGGGACAGCAGTGGGGCCAGGGGGACAGGTGGGGTCAGTCCTGTGGGTTTTGGTAGCGTGCATTTGGGCGAAGTCCCAAACTCGTCTACGCTCTTCAGGGAGGAGAGTATTGGCCAGGAGCATGAAAATGTCATGATGTGTGAGGCTGTAAGACTGGAGGGTCCATTGAAACTCCCTGATGTATGTCGTGGGATCAGTGGAAAAGGAACTTCGGCGTTTCTCTAGTTGGGCTAAATCTCCTAAGGAGAAAGGGATGTGAACGCGCATGATGCCTTTGGATCCTGCTACCTCCCGGAGGGGGTCGATAATTTTGGGAGGCCCTCAGGACCAAGTCTGAGGGGGACTGAAGGGTTCTGGCTCAGTCTGGGGGGGGAAACAGGTGATGGGGTCCAAGACGCGATAATTTTGGGAGGCTCTCAGGACTGAGTCTGAGGTGGCAACAGCAGAGGAGGCTCCTGGAACTTAGTTAGAGGGGGGCTGAAAGGCTCAGGCTCAATCTGCGGGAGGGGGGGAGGTGAGGGGGACTGAGGTGGAGGGGGTGAGGTGGGGGAGGAGATGGTGGTGGAGGGAGGAGAGGAGGGGGAAGGGAGAGGACAGGAGGCTTCTGCGGGGGTGGAGGCAGCGGGTGGCAGTGGAGGGTGGAGGGGTTGTAGGAGGGGGAGGGGCTGAAGGAGGAAGCCTGTATGGCGGAGGCTCGTCAGCTGGGTCAAAGGTAATTGAAGAGGGACTGGGAGTGTGGGTAGGGGAGGGAAACGGCTTGCAGGCTAGGAGAACTTGGGGCGGGGAGCAGGTGGTGCAGAGGCTGGGATTTTGAGCTAGGAGGCGAAAAGCTTCGATATAGGGAATCTCCTTCCATTTTTTCAGGCGCTGGCAGTAGTTAAAAAGATCGCAAGTGATGTTAGGATCAAGAGTTCCCCCTGCGGGCCATTGGTTGTGATTGTCTAGGGGGTATGTCGGCCAATCTTAGGAGAATATTTATGGAGAAGTTTTGGTTTTATATCAGGTGTCAGGGAGAGGGTAGCCAGATGCTTAAGCAGGCATTCAAGAGGTGAACTTTCAGGGAGGGATGAGGAGGCTCCCATGGCTAAAGGACAGAGAAGGAGACAAACGGGAAGACGAATGGAGATCCTCGGACTGGAAGCAGACCGCAAGGAGACAAAGGGCGTCCCCGATGATCCTTGGTGGTCTGCGGAAACTCGTACACGAGTTGGAATTTCTTAGGAAGTGTGGGTCGTCACCCAGACTTCTCTAAGAAGGCAGAGTGCCCAAGTCACGAGGTACCTAGTACTAGGAATTTTTGGCAGACAGAACGGATTTCGGCGGATGGAACAGAAGGAGGGGGGGAAGGGAGCGTTCTCATCCGCAAAGGAGTCACCTCGTTTATGGCTGTTGGAGGAGGGGCCTGAGGGTCCACCGCAGTTGTGAAGGCCTGAGGCGGGGAGAGTTCCCTCCTCATCCCCGAGCGTCAGGGCCTTGTGGGGCGATCACGGTCAATGGCACTGTGATAGCTTGGGGAAGAGTGGTCCACTCCGGGGGGAAAACTTACCTAAAGGCCAGAGAGGAGTGGTGAGTGTGATGAGCCAGCGCCGGAAAAAGAGGACGAGGGCAAGCTGCTGCTGGTGTCGGGGGGAAGACGGGGCCCAGTTGGGGTGTCCCGTCTCCCAGGTTTCAGGACCAATGAAAGGAAAGGTGCGACACACAGCAGCAATTCACCGGAGAAATCTGCTTTATTAGAGAAAGGTGCTGGGTTATATAGGAAGGGGCATGGGGTGATTGTGGTGTTACTTCTATGGGGCTGGTGGCTATTGGCTAGGTGCGGGAATTGGGAAAGGGGCAAGAGGTGATTGGGCTTCAGGTGGCGCCGTCAGTAACTGAGGACCCCGAAGAGAAGCCGGAAGTTCGCCATCTTACTGGTGGGGGCCCTTCACTGGGAACTTACCTCTCCTCTCCCATGGAGTTACAATAGGTTAACAGTGTATACTTGTCTTAGGTATTGCCATCTTTTCGTTTACTTTTATGAGGTTTATAGTTGTCTTGGACATGTTTCTTTTTTAAATCTTTTATGGTGTCTGTCTGCCTTTGGTGACATGCTTGGAAATTCCTTACAGCTCTACAATATAGAAATCACTTATAGCCTCATTTTTTTCACACTTCAGTCTTTAATCGATGTAGAATTCAGTTTGGCATGTTCTGTAGCAGCTCTTAACTTTGTTCCCAAATGGCTAGCCTTTCCTGCATCTGTTGGAATGATTCATTTATAGAAACGTTTCCCCAGCCTGTCTTCTGGGAGAACTGGGATTCTGTGGAATTTATCTCTGTGTCCCTAGCACCCATGGAGTTATTGCACATAATAGGTTGATTGAATAAACCCAGTACACATGTATCTCAAGCTTTCAAGTAGACAGGCATCCATGGACTAGAATATTCCAGCCTGTATATTCTCTGTACTGCTAACAGCACATCACAGACCATTTTGCAAGAGGCTTGACTCTGGTCTACGTTACAATTGCTGAGTTCTTGAAAGGTTTAACTCACTCCTGTAGGCTAGTGTAAGTCCAGAGAAGGGAAATCCTGGGGCAAAATAACTCTAAAAACCGAAATCAGTCAAAGGGAGAGAGAAAGTTTAAAATCCGTTTGTTGCTTACAAATTGCAGTCCAGGCCCTTGGGTCTTTCCTGCTCCAGCAGAAACAAAACTGGCCCTTCCCTTCACCTCTCAGGTGCAGATAAGCCCTCTGTTGCCCAGGTAATTACCCATTGATATGGAGATGAACTTTACCTCAACACCTATTGATATGCAGATGTACTAAAGCCAGGCGAGATATTCTGGAAATATTACAGTTTTACCCACAAGCTAGGTTAGCTAATAAGTGATCTTTTAGTGGGAAGCCCCCCCACCCCATCAAATCACAACATCTAATTTTCATCATAGACTTGATTCCATACGTGGTTATGATTTATTCTCTAGTTAGCTCCATGAGGGCAAATCCTGTCTGTCTTGACACTTCTCTTTCCCTACCTGCTAGACCAGTGTCTTTCTCATGATAAGGACCTAATAAATACCTTTTGAATGAAGTGAATGAATGAATGGAGCACAAATTGATATGGTGCCAATGAGCTGTGCCGGAGTTGACCCATCCTAAATCAACCACCCCTCCTTCAGGTGAATTGGTTACAGGTGCTCTAATATTGATACAAGTACACAGTTTATTCAGATTTCCTTAGTTTTTACCTAATGTCCTTTTTCTGTCCCTAAGTCCCATCCAGGATCCCATGTTACATTGTCAGGTCTCCTTAGGCTCCACCTGGCTGTGACATTTTCTCAGACTTCCCTGGGTTTTGATGACCTTCACGCTTTTGAGGAGTCCTGGTTGATGTTTTGTAGGCTGTCCCTCAATTGTGATTTGTCTGTCTTATGATTAGACTGGGATTATAAATTTTTGGGAGGGACACAGGGAAAGTACCGTTCTCATCAGAGCATATCAAGGGCATAAAGTATCAACACGACATCACTGTTGATGTGGACCTCGGTCACCCGGCTGCAGTAGTGTTTGTCAAGCTTCCCTGCTGTAAACCTGCTCCTCATCCCTCTGTTTCCTCTGGGAAGAAGTCAGCATGCACAACCCACACTTCAGGGATGAAGGGTAAGCTCCCCCTCCTTGAGGGCAGAGTACCTACCTAATTTATGTGGAATTCTGTGCAGGTTAGCCTCTCCTCCCCATTTAATTAGTCAATCATTTATATCAGGATGGACTCATGGATATTTATTTTATTATACTTTGGGTTGTAATTCAGTGCAGGCATTCCTCATTTTTCAAAAGTTCACATTATGCCACTTGAGTTTTATGAAAGACTTAAATGTCTTTCTTTGTCTTTTTTTTTTTTTGCTACCTGTCTTGCCAGTGGGTTTCAGCCCCGGACCAGTTCACTATGGATTCAGTGAGCCCGAGGAATGACAATGGAATGTTCTTGGGGTGAAAGGGTTTATACCCAACTTTATTCCCATGGTGGCAGGTCAATCACTGGAATCCCGTCCACTCAGAGCAGGTCTGCATGCAGCAAGCCCATCTTTGCCTCTGGACCTCTCTACCACCACACCCATCTCAGTCTTTGCCTTCAGCACTGCCACCACTCCAGTCTCTGCTCTCCTGCAGCCCTGCAGCAGCTGTGCAGCCATGCCACCATGTCACCCAGAGCACTGGGTGGAGCTCTTTATATAGAGTCTATAGCAATGTATTGCCCACACGTGTGTAGTGAGCTACTCAACCAGGGCCAGGTGAGAATCCTGGCCATAGGAACCTTTACTTTATCCACACTACCAAAAGAAATGCAAAGAGGATTTTTCACTTTTTCAAAAAAAGGTGAAAATCAAAAATACCATTCTGTGTTTGTTTTGCAGCCAGCTGTTTATAGACGCAGTGTGCCTCCACAGCGGCGAGAGGGTCCCCACCAAGTTACTTCCCTGGAACCATGCTCGGCATCTCAGCTATTGATGCTTTGAACTGTGTGTGTGAGTAGCTGTGCCTTATCCCAATTTATTCTGTATGTCTGTCAGCAAGATGTATCCTAGGCTAACAGAAAATCCTCAGGTTAGTTTTTGGGATCTAACCTGATCCCAAATTTTAGGAAATTTTAGGAGTGGCTCCAAAAATTTTCCATATAAATTAATGATAATTGCTTCACTTTGGGGCTTATGAAAAGCTTCATAGGATCACTCTACTTTGGGATAGCAGGGCAACCTGTAGTGCTTTATTTTGTTGCTCAAATTATTCCCGTTTTGGCCACAGAGTGCTTTCAGTTGGCTCCTGTGTCCCTTAGACCGGCCCCTAGTTGGAAGATCAGGTGATGACTCCAGTCTGAGCTCAGGTCAGCCACCTAAGCAGGAGTGGCAGGGGAGTATGGAGGGTGGAGGTCAGAGAGGCTCTGGAAGGGACACTTGGACAGAAACAGGAGGGGAGTGGGAATGAGCGAGTGGGAAGGGAGGCCAGGTTCACCCCCATGCCCTCCCAGAGGTGGCCCTGCCCCCCACCCACCCACTGTGCCTCGCTTGTTTATAATTTATGCTTATGATCAGAATTATCAGCAGTAATGATAACGTGATTGTAATTGCCGAGCTGCCTGGCCCAGTTGCAGCACTCTTGGTAAATATTATGATAGGGAGTAGCACGAGGTCACTGCCTCCCAGAGCTTGATGGATGGGGTGGGGTATGGGAGTGCCCCAGGGGTTACCTGGTCTCTCCCCCACTCCCAGCCAAATTCACCCACCCCTCTCCAGAGAACTCGCCACCCCACCATTTCCTCGCCCATCTTAACACCTGACAGTCCTCCCCGTGTCCAACCCATGTCCTCCCCGTGTCCTCCCCGTGAATCATTCCTGCCTTAGGCTCAGCAGTAAGCATTGAGAAGCCTGCAGGGTGTGGGGGCATGCTGTCTGTCTGTCACCCCACCAGCAGAGGGCACTCTGGAGCTGTGGGGTAACTTCCTCTGGGGAGGTGAGGTAAGGCAAGCCAGAAAGGATGGTCCTTCCATACCCAAGTTGGGTTTGACTGGTGACTCAGTCCCACAGGAACTCAGAGGTGGCCTGAGGGCTCTTGGCAAGGGGCTAAAGGGCAGAGCAGGGCCACTGCCCCAGGCATGGTCCTTGGGGAACAGGGGACATTGCTAACATCCTGAAGTTTCCCTTTCTACAGGAGAAGCGAGGAACAAGGACTGTAACAATTAGCCTTGGAAGTACAATTAGCCCCTAAGAGAGCACACAGACAATCCGAGGTTGGGAAAGAGGTGCCCCTGCGTCTGCCCCAAGGCCCCACTCTGAGCTGAGCAGGCTCCATCGCAGAGGAACCGGGACCCGGGTCAGCCCGCATCCTCCAGCAGCCTGGAGTTAGCTCAGCCTCTGCTCTCTTCACCTGTCGGTGCTAGTAAGTAAGCCCGTGTGTAGCAAAGGCTGGTGGACTCTGGGCGTCAGAGTGGACCCCCGAGAAGGACAGTGATGCCCAAGGAGAGGGCCGAGGCAGCAAGGATGGGGCCAGCTCTCCACGGGCCGCCCATGGCTAGGAGAGGCATGGTGCCCCCATTTGACTGGGGAGCTCAGGTGCAGAAAGACCCCAAATCTTGGGGTCACTTCCCAATCCCTCACACCCATATCCTTGGGGAATCTGAGTGAGGACAGCCAGAATTTCCTGTTTCTCTGGAATCAACTCTTTGGGAAGGAGAACGAGCATCATAGACAAGGTGGTAGAAGCAGTCTGAGCATAGAGTTGCAGATGCCACAGGGAAGGGGGGTGACTGCAGCTATATAGGTTGAGACACCCTCGAAGTAAGGGTCTGTGTGAAATCCTTTCATTTACTCGGTTATTTGGACTGCCCTTTGTTTCAGAGGATTTAAAGCCACTTGTAACCACAGGCATGTAACAGTCATGACAGGGTCATCCTGTGCCTTATGACCATAGTAGGGGCTTAGTCCTTAAAGTCACCACTTCAGCCTCCATGTGTACTTTGGGCTCAGTGTCACCACTGATGGTTTATCTGGAACCCCCCACCCAGACCAAAACCATGCTCTCTGGTCTCTGTTGGGTGCATGAGAAAAGTTTCATGTACTGGGTTTTAAATCTTTTTCTTAGTAATTTGTAGGAATTCTTTATATATGATAGATCCCAACCCTTTGCCAGCCATGTGCTCTGCTAATCTTTTCCCAGACTAGGATTTGTCTTTCATTTTGTTTTCAATATTTATTAAAATTATTTAAGTATTTTATTTTTTATTTATTAAATAAATGTATATTTTTTAAGTTTTAGACCTTAACTTAGTCATACCTGTCAATATTTTTCACATTTGTGCTTATTGCATCTTCAGAAAAACTTTTGATGGCTGATTCTGTTGGTAGTCTCCAATATCCATTCTACATTTCTTCATTAGTAACAGCATTCTACTTTTTAGCTGGACATATTGCCAACTGCTAAAAGACTACAATTCCCGGTCTCCTTCCCAGTTTGGGGTGGCTGTTAGACTGACATCCGGCCAATGAAATGGGGATGAAAGTGTTTTGTGGGACTTCTAGGACATTTCCCTTCTTCACTGTTCTTATTCTACCATCTAGAAGGTAAATGTGATGGTTGGAGCTCCAGCAGTTATCTTGGACTCTGAGGTGACCTCCCTCCATGTGGAAGTAACATGCTGAGTACAGAAGGGCAGAAAGTTAGAAGCCTAATTCTTGATATCACTGTGCATCAGTCATAGCAGTTTCTCTGGTTTGGTTTTGTTGCCTGCATCTGGAGTGGTGATACCTGAGATAGAAGTGATCATAAATAAGAGAGCTTATGTAAGCCACGTATTGCTTAGGGTTTTTCTAGTCTATTACACTTACCTATCCTACATTTTCTTTTCAAAGTTTCACATCTTTACTTTTCAAATGTAGTTCTTTAATTCATCTGGGGTTGGTTTTTGCTTACATGGGAGGTGGAATCTAATTTTATTCTTTTTCCATATGGACAGCTAATTGTCCTAGCATCATCTACTAAGTAGTCCAAAACAGAATATAAGGTATTTTGAAATAGATTTAGTAAAAGTTGCTTAAGACCTTTACAGATAACATTGTAAAACTAACTTAGGGATGTAAATTTTAAAAACACTTAGATAAATGGACATCTAGCATGCTTACAGGTGGGAAGGTAATTCTCCCCTGAATTCATCTATTAATTCAGTGCCACCCCACCAAATGTTGAAGTGGGGTTTTATATGCCAAGACAAAACAAAACAAAAGTGAGCTAGGAAATTAGGGAAAATAAGAGCAGGAAAGCAAGTCAAAGCCAGAGGGGAGGGCTCAGTAGTGTCAGAGGTGTGCCACACATTTCCCTTTGAAATCTTTGGCAACTGGTACACAGAAGGAAACGTGATTCGTTTTTGTCTAAAAGATAAAAGCACAGCATTATCAGGTATTTCCAGTGTTTTCTGGAAATGGAGGGATTGGGGGTGATGGCTAAGGGGCACGGGGCTCCTTTTTTGTGGTGAGAAAAATGTTTTTTTGAATTGAAGTATCATTGATATACAATCTTATGTTGGTTTCAAATGTACAACAGAGTGGTTTAACCGTTTACCCATATTATTAAGTCCTGGGGTTAAGGAAATGTTTTAAAATTGACTGTGGAGATGGTCGCATAACTTAGTGACTATCGCACTTTAAACAGCTGAATTGTCTGGTATGTGATTTTATCTCAAGCAGCCTGTTAAAAATTTTAAGGGAACCAAGCGGGACACACAGTAGGGCATCCGCTTTGCAAGTGTGAGCCGGGTGGCTTCCTGGCACACCATCTAGGATCACATGGCAGAAGTCAGGCCTCAGGAGCTCTGCGGGGGACGTGCTCCAATGGCTGGCACCTGCCAGTCTGCAGAAGCCTGGAGCATTTCCCAGCGCCGACCCGGGAGGGCGGCCAGAGCCCTCTGCTGGCGACAGTTAGCAGGCAGGCTGGACTCTGACCAGGACAAAGCCACATCCTCAGCCCGCAGGAGAATGCCTCCTTTTTTGTTCTTAAAAAAACGTTTGATTGAGATATTACATGCAAAAAAAGCACAGAAATCCTAAGTGAAAGCACAGAAGGTTGCTTTCTTTTTGCATGGTGGATTTCATGAACAGAACGCTTGCATGTGACTGGCACCCGGGTAAGGCAATAGAAGACGCCGGGTCCCCATAAGTCCCCACATACCTCCTGCTAGTCATCACCCTGGGGGAAAACTACCCTGGCTCCCAACAGCGGGGTTCACTGCTGCCTGTCTGGGTCCGTACACACATGCGGTTCTGCAGTCTGTACTTCTTTGTCGGGCGTCTTGCACGGTAATAGATTGACCGCACTCCTTTCTCTCTCTCTCTCTCTCTCTCATAAACTGTCTGCTACTTTTCTGTTCTTTACAGCTGGCGGGCAGGACTGGGAAGAAGATAAAACAAGCCTGAAGCTTGCACATTCATCCCTCGGGCTCCTGGGGGCCGTTACTGGTCTTGGTGGCAAAGTGCCGGGGTGGGCCTCTGGCTGCCGGCCTGAGTCAGGAGCCCATGTGTAAAGCAATGGTAGGGGATGACCCCAAAGATGGTCCCTTTTTGGGATAAACTCTTAAGAGCCAGCTGCTCCTTGACCCGCAGCCCATTACAGGAGGATCTGCATGGCACTATGTGAACAGCACCCCCTAGAGTTGTGTAACATGGTAGAGTTGTGTAGTAAGTTGTCACACAACCTTTAGGAGAGCAGGACTGGACTGTTCTCCATGTCAGGGCTGCCTGGTGCAAAGCTGCCCCATGGCCCTGGTGTAGACCCTCTCCTGTCCTCCCTCGTGTCAGCGATGAGGATTCTGGCATCAGGTCAGACCAGGCGCCCCATCGGAGGAAGCCCTGGCCCAGCCCCCCTCCAGCGTGTGGCACGCTCCTGGCATAGTCTGCCCTGACGCCAAGGGCTGTGGGTGTCAAAGATCACAGATCCCAACATACGCAGGCCCTCAGAGAAAGGCTGGGCAGCATGAGAGTCTAGGCAACCATGTGCTTCAGCAAATTAAGGGTGACGCTTGCAGGGAGGGGCTCATAGTCTCTCAAATCCCTTGGAATGAGGATTGGGAAAAGCTGCTGTAAAAGAGCAGGGAGATACACTGGGCAGCCTGAGGGCTCCTGCTGGCACAGCAGGGGATGCATCTCGCCTAAATGGAGAGAGCGCTGTGGTCTCCTGGAGTCAAGTGGAGGTAGGAGCCAGGAGACCAGGAAGCAGTTGGCAAGACTCGGCCAGGTGGCCTGGGTTTGCCCTCCCTCCTGCCACTCACGAGTCATGGGACCTCCAGCCCACGCTTATCCTCCTTGTGGGGGGGCTCACTGGCTCAGCTGTAACAGGATTGACCACAGCCACAGAACCCCGGTTACATGGCATTTGTGAGATGTGAACACCTGGAACGTTAAGAAGTAATCAGTGAGAAAAATAAGGATTTTAAACTGAGGAAATCAAAAGCCAGCAAATACTTACAATCATGAACTGTTTTTGATAATGAAAACATTTTAAGATGAAAGAAATAAAAGACTGGGGTGAATGAGATGGAAACCTTAAAATTAATGTGAGGGCTAAAATGTAATAAAAGTTAAAAACAGCAAGTATAAAAGTAAAATGAAAAATCAGGAAGTTGGGCTTAAAAGTTACTCTTAATAGCAAGAGACAAAAGTTAAGAGGTTTAAAACAATGGGAAAATAAAGTGAAAATGTATGTCATTTAAGATTTAAGATCAAAGCCTAAAGTCTGAGATTAAAAGACTAAACACAAGAAAGTTAAAGAGGTGAGAGTTTAAGAAGATGCGGACAGCCCCCCATGAGATGAAGAGAGGTTTTCAAGAGGCCGGGACCATGGATGAAGAATTGACCACCAAGAATGAAGACATCAATGTTTATCTTCTATATAAGATGTAAGCTTTAAAGACCAAAAGAAAACCTTTTTCAAAGGAAGTAATAGTAAAAAGTTTGAAGATTACAGATATAGATGGTCAAATAAACTCAGATATAAATTAGAAGAGGACAATCAAGTGACTTATAAAGTTCAGCAGAAGAAACATGTTTTTGGAATGGACGGTGAACCTGGGAATGGTTGGAGCCCTGGGAAGATAGCAAAGAGGGTGAGACTGAAGATTAAGGGGTGGGAGGGGATTAGAGCCATTGTACAGCTGTTTGTTGAGCGCCTACTGTGTCCCAGGCACTGGGCCGATGCAGCTGGGACAGAGAGGCTGTCAGGGACGCCTTGGGTGGGTGTCGGGGCAGCCCGGGAGACAGCAGGTTCTTCTCTTTGCTGGTATATTTGAGGGAAAGAGCAGAAAGCTCAGCTGGAGGTTTCAGAGAAGATTCTAGAACTGAGGCTCCTGTCCCATGCTGTCTCCTGAATTTATGCTGGACTCCAAACTTCTGTCTTAAGACGTTTTTCAGCCACTCTTTGGAGAGGGACGAGGGTGAGTGCCCAGAGTTGAGGCTGGCAAGGGGGAGGGCTGTGTGACAGAGTTTAGGACAGAGATTCCAGGCCAGAGGCAGCTTTGTGGATGGGGGCAGAGGCTGGGGTCAGAAGGGGCTCATCAAGACTGGAGGTCCCACAGGGTGGGGTCCCATGATGGGAGCAGGGAGACTGGATCAGATACTGGGGATGGAGTGGATATCCACCCCCTACCATACTAGAGGGGGACTCACACAGAGGCTGGAGCCAAGCCTGGGAGGCCACGGGGCCAGCAAGCTCCAGGTCAGGAGCTGGGACATCTGGGTCCCTTCGTGAATGCGGCCCCGTGTCCTCGCTCTGGGCCTCAGTCTCCCCCTGCACGTCCACGGACGTAGATTGATGTGCGGTAGTGAGAGGGCCGAGGGTGACACCTAGCGGTGAGTGCGGAGCATCACAGGCAAGCCTGGGCGGGATGCGCCCCCATCAGGCCGGGGGTGCGTGTTTCATCACCATCCAGCTTCACACCGAGTTCCCGCAGGCGAAGAAGGTCAAGGCCTCCCGACCAACCCGGACGGTCTGATGTCTCCCCAGGCAGGCAGGGCAGAGAAGGGTGGGGCAAGAGAGGTCCCAGTGCCTGAGGACGCCCCCTCCATGTGGGCCCACCCTATGATGAGGGCGAAAGTGTCAGGTTTGATTGTCACAACGACCCCATGCAATGAATTTCATTGTCACAGTCATACTGGGG
Source organism: Manis javanica (assembly GCF_040802235.1). Taxonomy (NCBI): domain Eukaryota; kingdom Metazoa; phylum Chordata; class Mammalia; order Pholidota; family Manidae; genus Manis; species Manis javanica. The sequence goes on along the minus strand of NC_133165.1, from coordinate 35,739,816 downwards.
ACGGGAAAACGGACTCAGGGAAGTTTAGGGGTCTGGCAAAGCTCGTAAGCCAGGTGACTGGCTGAGCTGAAGTTCAACCCAGCCGTCTCCATGGTCCGCCAGCCCAGGTTCCTCCCAGACCCCAGGGGGCAGTGCTGTGTGCCCTGGGTGGGGGAGTCCTGAGGACACCCCACCCCACACTCCCCCACCCCACCCACGGTGGCTCCGTCCCTCACCCTGGACACTGTGGCTCCAAGCTCCGCTTCATCATCCCAAAGTAGGACCGGGGCCCCACCTGACCCCATCCCAGGAGGAGTGAGCCAGGGTGCCCCCCACCCCAAGCTCATGATCCCCATTTCCCTCTGTGACCTCCTCACCTAGGTTATATGCTCCCCAGTTTACACGAGGTAACTGAGGGTGAGGAGGGAAGGGCTTTGCCCAGGGCCACAGGCAGGTTCGAGCCAGTCAGAAATGGGTCTCAGCCACTGCCTGGTGCTGCCTCCTGCTGACACATGTAGGGCCCCGTGCACTGCAAGGAACTTGTAGGGGATTCACATCTATCAGGAAAATAAAGGCCCAGTTGTGCATGATTTGAAAGAATTGGAGGATTGTTTTAAACCAGCATTTCTCAGCCTTCCCGGGGCCCATCCTGGGCACTGTAGGTACTTAGCAGCATTCCTGGCCTCCCCACTAGATGCCAGTAGCATCCCCCATTTGCACCCACCAAAAATGTCAAGAAGTTGCTAAATGTTGCCTAGGAGAAAACTCACATGAAATATAAAACCGCTGGCTTGGGGAGAACACGTGGTGAGCCCCGCTTTCCAGGCAAGGGTGGGCTGTCTATCTCCTAACTGAAGCCTCCTAAGAGGGCTCTAAGAAGACCCCTGCAGGGCTCATCATGCCTTCCTCCAAGCTGGGGGACACAGTGGACAGATGTCCAACAGTTGAAGTCCTGAATTGTGACCACGTGTGCAAAGGACCGTCGTTTGCACTTCCTGTCTACCTTTGGGCGCCTGTCTGAGCTTTCATGCCGGGCAGGGGCAGAGCACCCAGCCTGAACATGTTTCATGATGAACTGGGACACAAAAATAAAGTTGCTGTTACGGTTACACCCTGCAAGTGGTACTGGTGGATCTGGGTTTGAGGCCTTCTGCAAATTTAATGTAACGTGCCCAGGTGTGGATTTCTTGTTATTTACAATGCTCAGGATTCTTCCCACTTCACATTCATATCTTTGGTCAGTTCTGGAAATTTCTCAGCTGTTTTCTCTTTAAATAATTCCTCTCTCCAATTCTATTTTCTTTTGGAACCCAATTAGACATATATGATCCTTTCTTTTTATTCTCTTTGCCTCTTATTTATTTGGCAAATGCTTACTGAGCACCATGCCAGGCATGATTTGAGGCATTTGATGTATGTAAGCTCCCTTGTGATTCTTAACCAGTTTTTTTTCCCATTTTCCATCTCTGGCCAATTTCTTTAGATCTATCTTCCAGGTTTCTAATTTTCCATCAGCATTGTTTAATCTTTTGTTTTAACTATCTATTGAATTTCAGTTGCAGTGATGAGATTATTTCATTTCTAGAAGCTCTAATGAGATTTATTTCTATCCAGTCTGGTCTTTTTTGGTAGTACCATGTTCCTTGCTCCTGTTTTTAATTCAACCTTATTTCTTTAAACCATAGAGATAGGCATTTCATATTTGCATGCAACAATTCTGGTATCTGAAGTGTTTTTTCTCCTGGCTTTTTTGGCTTTTTCTCTGTGGATTGTTAAATTGTGAGCTTGTGTTCAGTGGGAATCCTGCAAGGCCTGGGATGGAGAGCAGAACTGCACTTGTTTCTACCAGGTGCTCTGTACCAATACCACTTGCTGGCATAATATTCCCTGAACCACTCCAATGGCATATATTCAAACTCCACTCTCTCCTCTCATGAGGGTTCAGTTGTCAGAAAATCTCCTGTGATTGTTATCACCCAGGGTCTGATCAGGCCATCACACTCAATCCTCTTGGTCACTCCCTTTGCCCGAGCAAAGATGTTCTAGTGCATAATTCTAAGGAGGCTGGAGCTCTGTTCTTTTGCCTTTTGGCAGGCATCTTGGTACCAATTCCTCCTTGCAAAGCCTCGTTCCCCCTGTGGCCATGAAACCCCAGGCCTTTGGCTTCTGACATTGGCAGATTCCCAGGGCAGCTTCAGCTCCTTCATTGGCTTACCACTCTGGGTGCCAGATCATCTTTGTTTTCGGCCCTTGAGTTGTTCCTGTATTTTCCTGCAAGCTCAGCTATATGCTTAAAAGCATGTTTGTTCTATTTTATCTGACAAATTCTATCAGGAGAAATTATAGCAAGAGGAATAATTTTTTTAAATGAAATTTCATCTTCTCTAGCACCAGAAACAGAAATCTCACTGTCTTCAGGCACACATTTGTAATGCCTCTGGATTCTGTGAGACACTAGACTATTTTCAGAGGCTGGTTCTGCTCCAAGTCTCCCCAAAGCTGCTCTCTTTCCTTTCTTCTGCAGTGTTTTTATAGGTCGTACACTGCTACGTTTTTCTCCCCTCCTCTGTGATCTGGGAATAGCTCAGTAAGTGCAGATGGAAGGAGGGCTCTCACTGCACACTCCTTGGGTCCCATCTGAGATTCTCAGGTGGAGGGTGGGTGGGAGCCACTCTCAGTCCGATCTTAAGCATGTGCCTCTGCTCAGCCTCCCGTGCCCGCACCTCCTAAGGAGCTGCCACTGTGTGGACCTTACTCCTGAGCAGCCTGGAGCTTCCTGAGGCCTGAGTCAGGGGGCACAGAGGCTTGATTAGTGTCAACAGACCTCTCAGATCCTGGCATCGGGCTGTCTGTCCCTCTTATTGTATAACGTTGTTATGAACTTCCTCTTTCCCTCTGTCCGCATGGGTTTAGTATCTCAACCCACTTGTGCCTCAAGAGAAGAATGGATAAACAAACACTCTATGATCTCACTTACATGTGGAATCTAAGCAAACAACAATAAAACCAAACTCATAGACACAGAGGACATACTGGTGGTTGCCAGAGGCAGGGGGTGAGGGGTGGGGAAAATGGGTGAAGGGGGTCGAGGTGCAAACTTCCAGTTATAAAATAAGTAACTCCTGGAGATGTCACATATAGCGTGGGGACTAGAGTGGGCAATACTGTATCGTATATTTGAAAGCTGTGAAGAGAACAGATGGTACAAGCTCTCATCACAAGAAAAAAAATTGTGAATATGTACAGTGATGGACATTAGTATCGTGGCAATCACGTTGCAATATATACAAACACCAAATCCTTATGTTGTACACCTGAAACTAATACGATGTTCCATGTCAATTATATCTCAATTAAAAATAAATAGTATTACCAAAAAAGTAGGAGGACGATATTGTGGTACATTCATGCAATGGAATTCTGTGCAACAATAAGAAAAAATGCACTATTGCTACCTTGAGAAAGAGATGGCTCTCGCAAGTGTAATGTGAGCTAAAAAACCGCACACCCCAAACAGTACATAAGCCAAACTCATCAGTGATGATAGAGGTAGAAATATTGGTTCTTTCTTCGGTGTGGCAGGGGAGGGACACAAGGGAGCCTGGGTGGAGCTGGAAATGTTCTATATTTTGACCCGAGTGGCAACTACACTGAAAAATACTTATGTAAAAATCCATCAATCTGGACACCTAAGATTTTTGTGCTTTACTGGATGCAGATTAATCCTCCAAAAAAAAAAAGAAAAGAAAGCTTGCTGTGAAATATTCCAAACATCCAAAAAATTACAAAGGATCATACTTTTAAAGAATGCTTTTTAAATAGCGATGCCCACTGAGGTCCTCGGTGTAGACCATTCCTCCCTGGCTTCATCCCCACCCAGGCCGCCTCCGACCTGAAATCACTGAGTTATCCTCATCGTGGTTTCTATATTGGAAAGCCGGCCGAGGCAGCATTATAGGTTTTCCACCATCAACTGGAAATCTATACTTTTTCCTTCTGTATGAAATTTTAATGTCAGTTCAATGATGAAAGTTATCAGAAGAATAATCTCCTGAAAATTATTTTTTCCTAGGAAAAAAACAAAAAGTGGAGGATGGTAGCCTGGACTGTAGCTCCCAGTCACCTGTTTCCTGGCACAAAGCCTCATTGACCTCCACGTGTTGTCAGCACCCCCAGATGCTGGATGCATCAAGGTTTCAATAATCTGTTTCAAATCAGTGTTTCCCACTTAATCAATTTTTTCCTGCTTTTTGTTCCTCCACCCATTTCTTTTTAATTTCCAACAGTCCTGCATCCAGCTTAATCTTCTAACTTCAGAAACTCACTTGTAAAGGGAACAACGTGAAATAATTGCCTCTCCGCTCCCCTTTCTTTCCTGTTTTGTTTCCTGTGTTCCTTCTGGTTTTTATTTCATCTGCTATTTCATTTTATTTTTCTTGCACAGCCAACTCTGAAGTAAAGATCAGCACCAGGCTGAGGGGGTTCTTCTACCCGAGGAGCAGAAAAATACCCAGAGGAAGCTCCTCCTTTACACAATATTCTCCCAGAAAATCTACAAGACATCCTTGTGTTTATGTCCACTGCCCGTACACTCAAGTGTGGTCAGGACAGTTCTACCATTTTCACGAGCCTCAGACATCTGAGTAATGGTGAAGGGGGAGGGATCTAGTGGTAACTCCAGATAATGACACTGTGAAAGCCTTCTTCACTGGCCCCCGGATACCCTTATTGCTGAGACAGAACTGGAGCTAGATGGAGGCGGGGCAGGGGGGCCCCAGAGCCTTGCTCCTCAGGAGAATCAGGCTTGAAGGTCCTCACTGCTGCCCACAATCGCCAGACTCCACAGCAGGCCCACAGCCATGGATGCAAAGCCAGGCCAAGTCTGCTGACACCAGCCCCGTGCCAGCCCCCACTTGCTCCCTAGCTCTCTTGTAACTTAAGTAACTTGAGTAAAATTTTTTCCAAAAAGGAACATTCTGCTTTTATTTTCCAGCTATATTGAAATATAAATGACATTTGTAAATTTAACACCACGATGATTTGATACACACATATATTGTGAAATTATCATCCTGATAAATTAAATCAAGTGACATCCAACAGATTCAGTCACGGCAACCTAACATACAGCACAGTGACTATAGTTAATAAGACTGTACTGTGTGCCTATAATTTGCTAAGATCTTAAGTATTTTCGCCAAACAAAAAAGCCCCTGAGAGGATGAATGTTAATTAGCTTGATTGTGGAGATCATTTCACAGTGCGTTTGTGTATCGAAATGCCACATTATACACCTTAAATTTAATTTTTTATTTGTCAATTATATCTCACTAAAGCTGGGTCCAAAAAAAATAAAAGATAGTGGCAAATAAAAATTTAAAAAAAAGAAACAAAAATGATATATACAGACAACTGGACATCATTCAGCCTTAAAAAAAGAAGGCAGTTCTGATACGTGCTACAAAATGGATGAACGTGAGGACATGATGACGAGTGAATTAAGCCAGTCACAAAAGGACAGATACCGCATGACCCCACCTGCATGAGGTATCCGGAGCAATCAGAGTCAGACAGAGAGTGGATGGTGGGTGGCAGGGGCAGGGGGTGCATGTGTTTAGTGAGTACACAGTTTCAGTTTTGCGAGATAAAAACATTCTAGAGATTTGTGGCAAAACGGTATGAATATACTTAACGCTACTGAACCGTACATTTTAAAATGGTTAGGATGGTCAGTTTTATGTTATGTTTTTACCACAATTGAAATTTTTAAAAATTTATCCCCTGCCAAGCCCAAATCTAGTGCAGTTGCTGAAACGGTTCTTGGTATTTTTTTTCTATTAAACGATTAATTGCACCAGTTGATTTTTTCCCCTGAAATTAACTCAACAAATAAAAATATCTGATGATCACACATCATTATTTAATGAAGACGCCTAATACAGTTTGATGGTAATATTAACAACTCATACTCCTCCCATGTGGAAATGTGATAATTATAATGGAAAATTTTTTTTAATGAGGTGAAAATTTCATTAACATGAAATTATTTCAAAGAGGCACCCAGTGGCATTCAGTACATTCCCCAGCTCTATGCAGTTCTAAGAAATTTCCATCACTCTGAAATAAGCCCCATATCCATTAAAGCCATTGCTCCTCATTCCCTCTCCCCCTTAGAATGAGACCTTCCCCCAACAACCAGCAGGCTGTTTTCTGTCTCTGTGTATTTACCTATTCTTGGCATTTCATATAAATGGAATCATACAATATATGACCATTTGTTTCTGGCTTCTTTCACTTAGCATAACATTTTGGAGGTTTATCCACACTGTAGCGTGTATCAGTACATCACTCCTTTCGATGGCCAAATAATATTCCGTTGTGTGGATCTCTGCATTTTGTTTATCCATTCATCAGTTGATGGACATTCATGTTGTTTCCACTGTTTGGTTGTTATGAATAATGCCACTAGGAACATTTGTGTACAAGTTTTTGTGTGCACATATTTAAAATTATCTTGGGTATATACTTAGGAGTAAAATTGCTGGGCCATATGGTAACTCTGTTTCACATTTTGAGGAACTGCCAAACCATTTTCCAAAGTGGCTGGACCATTTTACATGTATGAGAGTTCCAACTTCTTCACATCCTTGTCAAAACTTAATAGTGTCTGTCATTTTATTTTAGCCCTTCTGGTAGGTGTGAAGTGGTATCTCACTGAGGCTTTGATGTGCATTTCCCTAATGACTAGTGATGCTGAGCATTTTTTCATGTGCTTATTGGACATTTATGGATCTTCTCTGGAAAATGTCTATTCAGATCCTTTGCCTATTTTTTCACTGGGTTGTCTTTTTATTGTTGAGTTGTAAGAGTTTCTTATATATTTTGGGTACTAGATCTTTTATCAGATATATGATTTGCAAACATCTTCCCACATTTGGTGAGTATCCTTTGATGCAAAAAATTTTATATTTTGATGAAGTTCACTTAATCTATTTTTCCCCTTTTGGTTGCTTGTGCTTTAGGCTCATGTCTCAGCGGCTGATTCCAGGGCTGCAGCAGGGAATATACAAGATGAGCTTGGAGCATGTTGTAGGAATAAGGAAGTGCTTAAAACACAGAAGGGTAGAGGTATGTCAAGGTGAAAGGGCAGCCAACTGAAAGTGCTCACGGTGATCAGGGTAGAACTTGAACAACAAAGTAAAGAGAAATAGTACTGCAAAATAACACGAAGTGTAAAATAAATACCCGTGACCCATAGTGATATAAAGAAATACCTGGGAAATAAGTTAATGAGGGAGAAGAGACTACTCTTCCTTACAGAAAAATTCCAGTGCATAAAGAGAGAGAGTGAAAGAATTATAAAATCCCTATTTGAATTTCACCGTAATAATTGCCACAGGCAAGATATAAGGATGGATGCAAAGATCAGTGGGGAAAGTTTAACGAGAAACCAGGTATATGCATAATACCAGGGTATCTCCTCCAAAATAGCTGTGAATTACAAAGGGAAAAGGAGTAACTTGCTGTGGAGAACCCTGGTGTACATCACCCTAATCAAGCGATCAGGGTGAGCATCACACGTAAAAGGACATAACGAGGTGCCTCCTGACTTGGTGCAGAAAGGACAGCATCTCTGTGCTCAATCTAATCATGAGAAAACATCAGACCAACCCAAACTGAGAGGCATTGGAGAAAATAACTATCCAGTGCTCTTCAAATGTGTCAGGGTTACGAAAGACCAGGAAAGTCTGAGAAATGATGGCAGATCAGAGATTAAGGAGACATGAGGTGCCTGATAAATACACATGGGATCATTGGCAGGATCCTGGGACAGAAAGAGGGCGTTAGAGGAAAAACAGGTGAAACCAGAATAAAGTCTGTCCTGCAGTCAATAGTCTCCTGCCAATGTCAATGTTCTAGTTTCCAGCATCGTCCTGCAGGTGGGCAAGAGGGGTACGGGAGGGGAAGCTGGGGAAGGACATACTGGGAATCCTACTACTCTTGCAATTCTTCTCTAAGTCTGGAATTATCTCAAAATGCATAGGTTTGAAAAGAAAGGTCAGCAAATCAGCACAGGCCTGGTCTAGAGTTCCCATCACCCTGCCCTGTATACCCCTGACCAGGCCGGGCGCAGAGGCTGCTGCTCCTGCAGCTTCAACTCAGGGGTGCCTGTGGCTGTGCTGAGTTTTCGGGGCTCCTTTGTACTGTGTGAGCAATCTGCTGGCCCCTAAACTCAACGGCCAAGGGGCCCACCAAGCGGGGGTGGGGGTAGGGCCCCCAGGGACCTGCAGATGGAGAAGGAGCAACTCCCCCCTAGACTGGGCCAATGGAAGAAACAACCGAGTGGAGCCTTTAACTGAGCTCTCCTTCGGGGTCTCACTGAGACCCACAAGGGGATGAGATTGGTTTTATTTTCTCCACTTCACAGATGAGGAAACTGAGGCTCAGTAAGAGGAGTAATGGTGCAGCCCACATACCTGGAGGGTGGTGGGCAAGGCTGCACCCCAGGGATGCTCTTCCTGGGTGGTCGCTCCATCCAGCCTGTCAGTGGAGAGACTGGGCTAAGCTAGTGCCTGAGGTGACGTAGAAAGAAAGCAGAAACCACGTGGTGCTGGCTAAGCCTTGAGAGGAAAGAATCTTATCTGTAGTAGCTCTTTGAATTTCAATATGCTGAGCTGGAAAGTTCTGGAAAGGACAGAGGACATTTATATGAGGCAGCAGATGCCCAGAGAATAGGAGCTGTTTGCGCCTATCCCGGATCTGTCTTGTGATGGACACTGTGTTGATTGCTCTCCATCTCTCCCCACCCCTCAGACCCACTCTGCACACCCCTGCATTCTGGCTGTGCCCCGAGGGCTGGTCTGTATGCCCCCTGGTCCTCCGGCAGGCTCCTTGGCCTTGACTTCGGGTTGGATTCAGCCAATGCGGGGGCTGCAGGAGCGAGGTGGGCTGTTTACTTCAGTTCCTTCTCTGCTGGACCACTCCACCTGCTGGGGGCCTCTCACCACTGCTGCTTCTGCCTGGTTCGATCCTTTTGCCCCTTGGGGGTAGCAGTGGCTTCCCAGAGTCCCCTGTGCATTCCCTTAACCCTGTCCACACCGGTGCACACAGCCCTTTCCTAAACTCTTGCTCGCCCCTGGGTGTCCCCACTGCTTCCTCCAGGCCTCTGCTGACACAGCGCCTGAGAAAGGGCATGAAGCTTCCAGACACATTCAGTGTTAACCTCCATTCCCTTGTTCAGTCTCCCAGGGAAGCAACCTCAACTGCAAAGCCTGTAAAATGACCACAAAGCTTGCAAAACGTTGACTGTTTATTTGATCTACAGAAAGCTTGCCACAGCAGACAGCATCAGCTCCCCGACATGCTGTGTTCTCACCGGACTCATCAAACTTATGTGAGCTGGTCTGTCACTACTTTGTGCATTGGGGAGATCTTCCGTTTTCTCCGGTGGGCCCACTCACACCTCTAACAGATCCAGATGCAAATGCCTCCACCGTCCCACCCCCTCCACTGCCCCATCTCTGGTTTTCTACCTGTTCCCACTGAATGCCCTCTGCGTGGGCAATGCAGCTCAGCCCTGGACTTTGATGAGTAGGAATTAGCTGGCGCCCATGTGAAATGGGATTGAGACCAACTCCTGGCACCGAGATGCTTGCAATCTGGGAGCCCAGGATGCCCACAGAAAGAAGCAGACAACTACAGGGGTCCTGGACCTCAGTCACAAGCTTTATTGTCTCGAGCACAGACTGGCCACACTTCAACAATTCCACTTTGGGGAGAGGAAGGGCGCGGGAGGACTTGGGATGGGGACATGACTGAGCCCACATGGGGTAGGCAGACCTGCTTACAAGGATAGAGCTTCCCTGCCACGGCCCCCTGCAAGCCCACCCTGGGGCTCAGTCACCCCTCATGTGGGCCTTTGGCTGTTAGTAGATGAATCAGTGCCTCCCCTGTGGGCGGGCAAGCTGCCTGATCTTGCTGGAAAGAGTAGCATTTGACTCTGCATTAGGCCACTAAATCATGGCTTCTAGACTGCTGTTAATAAAACCACATGCGAGAGCTACCGAAAGCCACTGGGGAGAGGGGAGGGGGCGGTGAGGCTGACTGGCTGCCCCCAGGGCATGGACTGCATACTGGTCCTGGTGTCCATCAGAGCACCACGATGGGGCATCAGGTGCCCCCTTCATCCCTGGCAGGGGAGGCTCCAAGTGGAGGCCACCCTCTGTGGTGGTGCTGGGCACAGGGCAGTAACCTTCCAGCCCTCCAGCTCTAGAGGTGGGGGCTGCTGGGCCAGTGCTGGCTCTCCTGCCACACACAGGCCTGGAGTAACTCAGGAGGGCTTGAGAGGAAGGGGGAGAGACAGTTAGGTTTTTCTTGCTGCCAACAACCCTTGGGGGCTTTTCCTGGCTACAGGAAATCAGTGGGGCTTAAAAAGCTCTGGGCAGATGCCTGGTGAGACCAAAAGGGACCTGTTGGTACATGTGCATTCTGACGGGTGTGCACAGCACACACATTCCTCAACACTCACCCACGTCTACCTGGGTATGTGCACAGCTAGGCTGCCCATGTGTACCTGGCAGGCCTGGGGCTCAGTCCTGGGACCCAAGTGTGAGCTTCGGTGTGTCCTGAGTGTGGCTGGCTGCAAATGCATTCCCCACGTGGCCGTGTGTGCACACATGACCCCTGAGTGTGCATGTGTCAAGGGTCTGTGGATGCCTATGTCAGAGCTTCGCGGGCACATCTGCAGGTGGGAGGCCAGTTCTGGAACACCCAGTCAGCCCAGGGTCACCATATTACTGACCAGCCAAGACATGCCTAAAGCCCTAGCTCTGGGCTTCCCTGGGCCACCCGACCCCAGCTCCAAGCCAGGTCAGTGTTCGCGGTGAGGAGAGGGGCTCCCAAATTTCCTAATACTGCGGCTTCTGGCCTTGGTGACCACTCTGTGGCCAGCAGCTTGGAGCTGTGTGTGTGTGTTGGTGTTGGGGGCTGTGGGGGAAGAAGCACTTTGCCCCCCAACACCTTGAACTTGGCTGAGCAGACAGACTGAAGGGAACCTGTACTACTATTTGAAGGAGGCTCAGTATATGGGGACAAAGAGCCCTGGGGACAGCCTTGGCCTGGAAGTGGCTGCAGAGAAGGGGGTCCCCACTTGGCTCCTGAGGGCTGGACTTCCCTCCTCAGTACCTGCATGAAGCTGGGCCTCCTGTGACCCTTTCCCAGGACAATGATTCTCTGGGTCTGAGGGGGACCCAGGAGAAGGAGGGGAAGAAAGGCCCAGCAGGGACATGTCCATGATACCAAGATGGTCCTCAGACAGCTCAAGGGCCTGGCCAGGTTACCCCACCTCCCAGAACAAACTCCAGAAACTGTTGGGAGTCCAGGGTGTCCCAGCTGAAGGCCCCAGGGCCAGGCTAGGACTGTACCCCTCTCTGTGGGAGGTAGTGCTTGAGGAAGCCTCCTGGTCCGGCAGGGGGTCTGGGCGGGGGATTGTCCGCGGCAGTGGGTACATCATTGTTACAAACACTGTGGTCTCCAAAGTGACAGTCCTGACCCCTGCCTGAGGGGGCGCTGCCGGGGCAAGCCGGAGGGGTGCTGGTGTGGATGGGACTGCTCCGGGGTCAGTGCTTTTCCTGGAGAGAGCAAGAGATTGATCAGCAGGAGCTTCTGAAAGTGGCAGGGAGGGGTCAGGCAGGAAGTGGGGTGGGACACCTGGGGGAGTAGTATGTGCCAAGGCCCTGGGGCAGGAAGAGTCTCTTTGCTGTGTGTTTGGGCCATGGTGAGACAGGAGGGAAGGAGCACTTTAGGGGAAGTTGAGGGAAAGAGGCAAGAGCCGATGGGTTTTACAAAGGCACTGAGCGCCTGTGTGGGGGACTGGGTAGGAGGAAATGAGAACCAGAGCTGAGGCTCTCAGCCTGAGTTTTCAAGTGTGTAACTGGGATGACCCCATATACCTCACAGGGTTGCTGGGAGGACAAAGCCACAAAAGTTATAGACATCAGGTCCCGGTTGGGGGGGTGCACCTCATGTATGGTGGCTGCTTGGCACACACAACCTTGCCACCTCCCCTGCTGCCCTGCATGCAGGTCTGGCATAGGGTCCTGCACTCCCCCATGGGCCTGGCCCTTGGCAGATTGTGTGGCCAAGCTTCTCCTGTCTCTAGGTGAGCACCATGGCCAGGATCTCTTTCCTGAACTGGGGGGAAAGAGCCATGGAAGGAGCCCCCAGGTCAACCGAAGAAAGTGAGCATGGTGAGTGATTAGATAAAAACCTCACACGGATGTTACATTGGCTGCATTGATGACTGCACTGCAGTTATGTAAAACCATGTTCTTTTTCCTAGGAAGTATGGACTCAAGAATTTATTTCCAAGTAAAAGGTTAATGTATATACACAGTCCGAGTTGGAAGGATGAGGGCTTCCTCCCCTGCTCCTGCCTCCCTTGCCCAAGGTCACTCAGAGTGCTGTGGCCAGGGACAGAGAGAGACAGAGCTGGCACAGGGCTCCTCCCACCCAGTCAGGCTGGCATGTGGGATCCAAGAGGGTGCCTATAATCCTGGGTGCCAGGGGTAAACTTTGGGGTAGGGGCCACCAAGCATTCCCTTAAAACATAACAGCCAAGCAAAGACGTGACCATCACAGGCATCACAGCACCCTTCTGGCCCATGAAGTTCTAGAAAACCAATTTTACACCCACAATTCTATAAATCGCAGAATTTACAGAGATTGTTTGAGGAGAGAAAATGCTTATGTTTAAAGTATTCATATACCGTATGATACCTACTCTATTAAAATGATGTAAGTGCCACTTTGCAACCATCATAGCAAAGACTGACTCAGGTGAGAGTCACCAACAGATGCTCAGTCCAGGGGGCAGCTTCAGGGAGAAGTAGCGGATTCACGTGGTCTTAAAGTCTCCCCACAGACTGCTCATTAGGAAAAACCAGTAACTATATACAGTGGAGAAATCAGACTCCTTGGCCTGGTGATCAAAATTCGCATCAGGAACGAAGGGCAGATGGACATCATGTCCCCCAGCCGTGTTGTCGGGAGAAGGGCACAACACAGACAAGGTGCTCCTGCCTGGAAGGTATAACCTGGCTCTAATCACAAGGAACCATCAAACCCCAAAATGAGGAATCTTCTATTAAAAAAAGGAGGGGGGACTGTATTTCAAAAATGTCGTGTCATAAATGGAAGAGAAATAGAGCAAATGTCCCAGATTAAAGGAGACTAAAGACTTAAAACTATTGACTGCAGTAATTAACAACTAAATGCAATAACCCTCAGCCTGGATCCTGAACTGGGGGGAAAGAGCCATGGAAGGAGCCCCCAGGTCAACCGAAGAAAGTGAGCATGGTGAGTGATTAGATAAAAACCTCACACAGATGTTACATTGGCTGCATTGATGACTGCACTGCGGTTATGTAAAACCATGTTCTTTTTCTTAGGAAATATGGACTCAAGTATTTAGGGCCATCTAATTATACTCAAAACGGCTCTGAAAACAACTTACATGTATTGTTACACACACATCCACACACAGAGCAAAACTAGAGGAAATGGGCAAAATGTTAACAAAAGTGATGGTGGCAAAGGACATATGATGTTCTAGGTACTATTTTATTCTCGCAACTTTTGTGTAAGTTAGAATTTATTTCCAAGTAAAAGGTTAATGTATATACACATACACCTACATAAACATACAAATCTAATGATCCCGTTATTTGCAGCAGATATGCACTACACAGTCACATGAATGCTGAATTAGCGAATAATGAGTCACTGCTCCTAGTGGAAATTCAGGGCCGGGTTCCTGCGAACCTCTGGTCATGGCATTTCCATCAAGCGGTGAATATGGAACCATGCTTTATGTGTGCTTCTGTTTCCTGTGACCGTATTTAGTACAGTTTATTGACTCACTGACCCTGATCTCAAGGACAACAGCACTGTACCTCCTGCCTCTGTGGAGCTTCTCTACAGCATTTTCCCCACCAGGCACACTACCACCTTCTCACCCTTAGGAAAAGTAGATGGCACTTCAGCACTGGGCTCCGGGGTCATTTTAAACAGCAAAGCATAGAAATGCAAAAAAATGTGCACCTTGTGGACTGCAAAAAGGATGCTTGTTTACAGTGTGAAAGCTGAAACAAGAAGGCCGAACATCACTTTGGCCAACTGTAGCTGGGAACGTGCACGTTGACGCAAATTTTTCTCTTTTCTGCTCATGTCCATGAATGACCATGAGAGTGCCCTGAGGATTGATTTTGGGGTTATAAATTTGACCAAGTAGGTTAAATTTGCAAATACAGAATCTGTGAATAATGAGGGTTGACTGTATGTGAACAGACACACTCACACACACACACGCACAGGAAGGTTCAGGAAGAGCTAACCAAGGTCGACTGGCTGGGAGGGCTACTTGTATTTCCTTCTTTATGAAATTTGTGGGTTTTTTCTTTCCAAGTTTCCTCATAGGCATGTATTATAATAAAAGTGTTTTTTAAAAGAGAAGCAAATAAAAGAGCAGGATGATAATTGAATTAAGCTTGACTGCCCTGTCCCCACTCCAGGAGGGACTCTATTGTAAAGCCTCTTGCATAAGGAATCTTTGTATTTTTGGTGGCTTTTCAGAGTTTTTCCTACAGAGGAGTCTGCCTGTGCGGGAGGGCTGTGGGTGGGGCAGGGCGCCTCCCTGGGGCGAGGCACCCCTCACCCCTTGTTTGTGGGTCTTGTCTTGCTGGAGGATGCCGTTTGCAGATGTGGAATTGCTGACGGCCTGTAAGAGCCATGGGCAGATGGGGAGCCAGGCCCGCCAGGCAGCAGCAGTTCCGGTTTGTCCACTAGATGGCAAGGTCTTCCTGAGGAACCACCTGAGGCTCCAAACTGACCAGAGCTCCTCAGAATGGGGATCCCAGGACCCCCGAGACCAAGGAGACCAAGGTTCTCAGGGCAAGGCTGCATCTCCCCCTTTAGTCTGAGCTCTGCGGGATGAAGCCATGTTGCTCCCGGGCAGAATTCAGACCAGGCTTCCCTGGCCATGCTCCTGCCTCGGGGCTCCCCACCTGGTCAGCCCAGCCCTGCCCCCCGCTCACCTGGGCCTTGTCGGGGCAGCTCCTCATGGCCTCCATGAGCTTCTCCACCTGCTGAGCCTGGTCCAGGGCGTCCCGCAGTGCGTCCTCCGTGCTCATCAGCTGGTGCTGCAGCCGCAGGAGCTCGGGTGCCGATGGGTCGATGAGGGAGTAGCGCCTCTGATCCGACAGGGACTTCTCCTTGTCCTGGGAGCAGCAGGAGAGGAAGATGTAAGGGTGAGCCTGGGGCAGGGGGGCCTCTGCTCAAGGCAGCAGACTCCCCCGGCCCGCCTCACCTCTGGGCCAGGCCTGAGCACCTCCAAGACGTCACTTCAGGCTTCCTCCCGACCCGAGGTTCCCACCGAGGCATCTCCTTTGTCCCCTGCCTGCCTTCCCAGCCTGTCAGATGCTCCACATTCTCCAAGTGCTGAAATCCATGCCCCCCTTTTTCCTGTGTATGCCCTCCAACCCCCCTCCCTCTACTTTATGGGGGTCCTTCCTCCTCAGTCCCAGACCCCCAACCTCACCACCTCTTACCCTTGGGCCCAAATGAACCCTCCCTCCCCATGACCAACAGCACACTCAGTACCAGTGGCTGAAGCCTCCCCACAGCGGCCCTTTGGCCAGGGGCTTCTAGGTCCTTCTGCTCTGCTCTGCCCCTCCATCTGAAGCTTCCTCTCCACCCAACCTTCTTCACTTCTGGAAGTTTCTAACCACAAAGCCCTTCCCCGGATCTCCCACAACACTGGGGACAGTGCACAGAGACAAGGGAGTGGCTGCCCTTGGGTGCTTTAGACCAGCCTGTGCCCCCAGAGGTGAGTCAGTGCCAACCCCCATGGCTCTGGAAAAGTCTCGGAATCAACACTCCCAAGTCCCCTGGGCCTTGTCTTCTCCCACGGTGAGCCCAGACAGGCCACAGAGGCCCTGGGACTAGCCCCGTTGGCCAGACATGCCTGGACTGGGAAGGCCACAGGGTGGCTGGGCCCAGCAGCCTGCACACCTACAATCTGGGTGTGTAGCCAGAGTGATGCCCCTCATCCCTTAACCCTGAAAGCCCAGGGCCTGCTCCCAAGGCTGCGGCAGGTCTTGTCCCTGCCTCCTGCCTGAGGCCTCGACCATCACCTCCAGTACAGCTAAGCCCATATGGCTGGGCTGGAGGGCAGTGAGGGGCTTTGGAACAGCCTCCCAGGTCTGTCCTCCCAGATCTCATCCCATCTACATCCCTGAGGTGACCAGGCCCAGCAAGTGGCCATGGGCTTGTCCTCAGGGCCTACTGCAGGGGACGGGGTGTGGGAGGTTTTGTCCTGGCTACCAGTGTTCCCACCTCCCCCAGCCCCACCTCTGAGGACTCAGCTCCCCCAGGTTCCTATTCCTGACAGCAAAGGAGTCTCACTCCCAGAACCTCAGGATTAGGGGAGGCTCTCAAGGCGCCTTCCTCAGACTGATGCGTGAATCCCCACTGCAGGACCCCAAACGAGGAGCTGGTTTCTGGCTGATTATGTCCCCAGGTGGGGGAGCTCACACGCCACCTCAGGAGGGGCTGGATTCCTAGGAAGTCTTCCTTAGAACAGCATCACCAAGCCAGCCACGATACCTGCAAAGGGCTGCTTGTGGCCGCCAGCTGCATTGCTGGCCCTGCTTGCGGTTCTAGGGGGTTTTGAACCCTCTCTGTGATGTGGCTGTCCCTGGGGGTGGCTCCAGGAGGTCACCAGTCCCCATGGCCTGACAGCAGGCAGCCCAGCCCATCCTGGCATTCCCCATCCCCAGCCACCCCTTCCCCACGTACCAGCCCAGTCAGCTTTTCACGCAGGCCCCGGATGTCATCCTTAAGTTTTTGCTCCTTGATCCGCCACTCGGCCTTGTGAACCTCACGGCTCAGGTCCCTCTCGGGCCCCGGGGAGTGGCGACTGGCCTCCAGCAGCAACACTCGAAGTTCATTCAGGCTCCTGGCGGGGGCACAAAGCATTACGGTCAGCCCTGGCCCCTCTGTCCCCACCCTCCAGCGATTCTCCAGGAGCCTGGGGACTGCCACCCTGAGGGGACACTGGCTGTTAGGATGACATCTAGATGTCAGCAGGGGCCAGAGTGGAAATATGAGGCATGGAACAACTTGACTACAGCCCCAGAGGGGCCAGGGTTTGGGGATAGGATGGTCAAGAGGATGTGGCCTTTCCTGGAATGTCTTAAAGGCTTTAAAAAAGAGTATACAGTATTTGTTTAACTAAAAATTAAACAAAACAAAACATTCATTCAAGAGGCCCATGCAGCAAAACACTAAAGGCCTCATGTCAAATGGATTTAATTTCCCATGTCAGCTCTTCATCAACTGGCAGTAGCCTCCCTGAGATACTGTGATGAGAATGATTCTGAGGCTGTGTTTGGGCTCTGCAGAAAAGAGGGCAGTGATCAGTTAGCACTATCTTCCATGGGCACAGGATGAAAAAAGAGGACACACCCCTTCTAAGCCTTTTTTCTTGCCTACATCTACTACAGAAGAAAGGAGAACTCCTTGACTAGGCAGCCATGGGTAACTGAGAACCAAGCGGTCAGCTGCTGGCACTGCCCCTTCCCTGTTCTCCTTCTCCCTGCTGTAAATATGATGACGGCTGGAGCTGCAGCAGCCACCTTACAACCATGAGGAAGAGTCCAAGGGAAACACAAATGTGTTGGTACTGGTCTCCTGAGCCATAGCTAATTGCCAGCCATGGCTACTTCCAGATTTCTTGTTACATGAGGAAAATAAATCTCTACAAGTTTAATCTGCCAACAAATCCCTAGCTGCTCTCCCACTGACCTCCTGAGTGCCACAGGAACATGGAGGGACTCGAAGTGGCCTATGCCAACAAAAGAAGGCTGTAAGGAAAAGCTGAGCTGTGAGGAAAACCTTAAAGAGTGGACTGGATTTGGTAAAGTGACCAAAAAGAAGGTATTCTGGGAAGGGGGAATTCATGAGTGATGAGAGACATAAGCAGGAATGAGCCTGTTGATAGCAGAAAGACAGACTCCTCAGAGGAGGTGAGACTGGGCTGAAGACAGACGATAAACTATCCAACTTGGATGGGGGAGGGGATACGGAGCAAGACAGCAGTGGAGCCCTTAGGTGGCAGCGGGCTGGTTCACCCATGCTAGGGAGGGAATATTTCCATTAGCCTGTTGCATCTGTTTAACTCCCTCCTGGGCTGGGCCGTGTTCTCCAGAGAATGTCAGAGTAACTCCCAATATGTGTATCACACTTACAAGAGGGGAGGGGAAGAACAGCATTTCCTTTATACAAAGACAGTCATACTGTAATGAGATTCCTTTAACTCAGGGGTTGAACCTCAAGTGCTTACAGGGGCTGGGGAATCATGTCCACAAAGTAGGTGTGAGAGAAATAATGAAGGCAAGTGGGGGACTGAGGAGGCCCAGAGGGCCCATGCCCATCGAAAGGGGGCAGGTGTTCCCCAGCAACAGCTGCTTGTTGCCTGGCTGGAAGTCAGCCTACTGTTGTCAGACCTTCCAATTTCTTAAGGGAATCTGGAGAAATCTGGATTTTATAGCAAATCTCCCAGTTTTTAAATGCTAGCCTGTTTTTTTTCAAAGCCTCATATAGGTCACACAAACCATGTCATCAACTGTAACCCAGAGGTTCTCAAAATATGGTCTGGGGACCCCTCAGGGGTCTCTAAAACCCTTCCAGGGGGTCCACAGGTCAAAACTATTTTCATAATAATCACAGAACTTTTCACAGTCATTTCTCATGAATGTAAAATGAATTTTCCTGTGACTGCATGGCATATTAATAATTATCTGAAAAGGTTTTAAAGCATTCCTCTCTTTTCCAACTACATATTTCTGTAAGGCCACGTTCTCATATTATCCTTCAACCAAAATAACAAGCTGCAACAATTGAATGCAGAGGAAGAGAGGAGAATCCCGCTGTCTGCTACTAAGCCCAACACTCAAGAAATCTGCAAAAATGTGAAGCAATGCCATTGTTCCGACTAAACCATGTTTGTTTTAGAAAACACTTTCTCCCCAAAGCATATTATTTATGTTACATGCAATTATTACTTTTTAATGGCTTAATAGCTATTTAAAAATTCTCAGTTTTAATTTACAATATAAGTGGAGAATAAATAAACAAAAGGTCTTTGGAAATCCCCAATAACTTTTAATAGTTTTTTAAAAAACTCTTATAAAAATCTTTTAAAAGGGCCCCCTGAGACCAAGAAGTTTGGGAACCACTAATCTTTCCTATAATCTCTCCTGGGAGTTTCCTATAAACTCTCTTGTGTTAAGAAGGATTCTGAGGCTTCATCAGCACTTAGGCGATCATTGGTCATGCCAACCACCTGTACGATGTGGCCCTTCCCCCTTGCTCTGGGGAAGACTGGCTAATGTCAGGTGAAGTGAGGGGCAGAGCCAGCAAGCGTGACCACAGAGCCCACGGCTGACTCACCGCTCCTTCCTGAGCAGCTCCTGGCTGATGAGGACCAGCTGGCCCGAGGCATCATGGGTCTTCCGGGACACGGCCTCTAGCTCTGCCTCCAAGTGCCGCTTCTCCTTCTGCAGGGTGTCCACCTTCTTCTCTCCTGACTTGCACTTGCTCTCCAGTGCTGAGGGTCAGCCAGCAGGGAAAGCAAAGAGAGGGCAGGGTGGCCATGGGAGTCTGTCCCACCAGAGAGCCAAACCTGGGCATGAAGCCTGTTTTCCCAGGGGTCATAGTGACACACTCCATGGAGCGCGTCTCTCTCATCCTGCAGAACCAGGCAGCCAGGGGCCGAGGGAAGAGCTACAACAGCAGACCCGAGCCCCCCAGCACAGCAGCCCAGGGGGCAGGGGAAGCAGTCCACCCTGCCCGAGGCGGGACCTGTGCCTACACTGCTCCTGGATAAGGAAAAGCTAAATCTTCACCTTCGCCTCCAAGGAGTTTGAGGCCAACTGACCTTTGTCGGGACCAATTATGCCACGTGAACATGATGGGAACTGGAGAGAAGTGGGGGTGGGAACCGGTTCCCAGGATGGGGGTCGTCTCATGGACACCACCACTGGCATTCTGGCGGACAAGAAGCAGGGCCAGTTTGTCACAAAGTCCCAAGTTCCAGACCCCTGCCTCTCCCCAGGCTCCCCCTCTGCCCTCATTCCCCCTGTGTCTTGCTCTCTGCTGCTGCGAGCATCTGTCCCTCCAGTTCTGAAATCCTGGTGTTTCTTCTAGGGACTGGGGGCCAATACACTGTCAAAGTGACCTAGAAAACCCAAAAAGTCTTCAAGATGAGACAGAACTGGTGACGAAATTTCAGAGCTGAGGGAACACAGAACTGGCTCTGGGGAAAGAAGCCAGCTCAGGGCCCCGATTATATGATGGGCATGTATGGGTTCCTGCTCCCTGCTCACTGCAGCCCAGGTGAAGTCCAGAGCAGCCTCTCCTCAAGGCAGCATGGAGAGAGTGCCCTTACGCAGGTGCCAGTGCACCCCACACCTGACTGCCACATGGCCCCAGTGAAAGCCCCCCATCTGCCCTGTGCAAGGGAGACTTACCACTTACTTGGGCCCTGAGCATCTCAGTCTGGGACATCAAGGCTGTCACCTCTTTGTCCCTCTTGTTCAGCTTGTCCTGAAGGCCTGGAGGGGAAGGGAGAGACAAAGGGCCATCAGTGTTCTAGGTCAGTGGCGAGGGGATAACCTGCAGGAACCCTAAAACGGAGCTACACGTGGGCTCATTGGTCCAAATTGGTCCAAATTCTTTCTCACACCAGCCCTCTCTGGGGAACCCACTCTGAACAAAAGGCTGCAATATTGTGTAGTCTTGGACAACTTATCTCAGAGTGTCAGCTTCCTTGAGTGGGAAGTTAGGATAATAAAAAAGGTGCTCATGTCACAATGTCTTGTATATTCAGTACTGACGGCCTCCGAACAGTCATAAAAACGATAATGCGTGGGCAGTGCTGGAAACATACTAACTTTCCAAAAGTAACCTATCAATATAACATAATGCCAACAAGATTTTAATTTTTGTAGAAAATTAAAGCTGATTCTAAAATCATGTGGAAAAATAAGCAAGAAGAAACGAGAGCTGGGCAAAAACTTCAGAAAGTTAAACATAGAATTGCCATGTGACCTAGCAATTTCCACTCCTGGATATACACCTCAAAAAACCCCAAAGATGCACTCGACAAGTACCTGTACATGCACACTACAAACATGCATATTTTCAGCAGCCAAAAGATGTGGAAACAGCTCAGATGTCATCCACAGGTGGATGGATAAACAAAATGTGGCATGTGCATGTGATGGACTATTACTCAGCCTTAAACAGGAATGACACACTGACACTGCTACACCATGGAAGAACCTTCACTATATTATGCTAAGTAAAAGAAGCCACACAGAAAAAGCCACCTATTAGATGATGCTCTTTATATGAAAATGTGTAGAATCAGCAAATCCATATAAACAGAAAGCAGACTAATGGTTGCCAGTGGCTGGCTGGGGAGGGGAGAGTGGGAAGTGACTGAGAATGGGTATGGGGTTTCCTTTTGGGGAGATGAAAATGTTTTGGCACTAGACAGAGGTGGTGGCTGCATAAAACTGTGAATATACTAAGTGTTACCAAATGGTTCACTTTAAAATGGTTAATTTTATGTTATGTTAATTTTGCCCCAATGTGAAAAAAAAAATATCTGAGAGAATTTTGAATAAGCAGAGCAGGAAAGACTAGTTCTGCTAGTAATTAAAATATAAACAAAGGTTGAATAATTGAAACATTATAGAACCAGCCAATGAACAGACAGGTTACTCAAATGGACTAGAAAGCTCAGAAGTAAGCGTCAATTATGCAAGGGAATTTAAAGATGATACATCAGTAATTCAAATCAGTGGAGATGGAGAAATGAGTTTTTCAAAAATGGTACTGGTATACTTTTGGGAAAAAATGTAAATATACTCTTGGGAAAAAATACCTTATAGAAGGATGAATTCAAGATGGAGCAGAGATTTTAAGCATAGACAATGAAACTAAAAAAGTCCTAGAAGAAACCATGGGCTACATTTAAAAAAATAGTAAACCCAGAAGCCAAAGAAAATTGAGTTTTCAAAATCTGCAAGATAAACACCAGCATAAGAAATGTCAGAGGCAAAAAAGAAAAAAAAAAGGGGGGGGAATTGTTTGCAATGTCATATATAAAGAGTTTCTAAAAATCAACAAAAAGATCAAGAAAAAATGGGCAAAAGATACAAGTAGAAATGTAAATGGAGCTTCATTCACAATAAGAAAAGGGCAAGCTGAAGCTACACTGGTAACATCTTTTACTGTTCAGATTGGCAAAAATCACAAAGTTTGATGAAATATTTTGTTGTTAATTTACCACAGCAGTGTTTGTAATAGCCAAAGACTGGAAACAACCTGTGATCCAATCAGTAGGAAACTGGCCAAATCCACGATGGTAGCTCCAAACAGTGGAATTTTCTGCACCATGTGAAAGAATGTAGTGATAAGGAACAGTCTCCAAGATACATTATTAAATGGAAAAAAATAAGGGGCCGAACTGTGTGGGAGATGTGGTACCTCTGTGTTACCCATGTGCTTGTATGTGTATAAACCATCTCTGATAAGGTGGCTAACATTATGCCTTTAGGGAGGAAATTTCGGCAAGAGAGAATCCTTTGCTATAAGCTCTTTGAACCATTTGAAGCTTATACCTACTTAAAAAATAAAGTTAAAACCAAATAACTAACACAGTACTTAGCACAATGCTTGGCACTTAACAAACTGAACAGCCACCCTCCTCACTCAGGGTGGGTGAGTAGCTCATGCACACAGTAGGTGTCTCTCACCAAATGGCAGATGATGCAAAACACATGCTACCCAGCATGAAGGCAGAACCAACCAGCCTTTCCCGAAAGCCCAGGGTCCTGCCCAGCCCAGCAGCCACTCACCCTGCACAGTCTCCTGCATCTTGACCTTCTCCCCTGAAATGTCGTTGGACTCAATCATCTGAAAGAAAAGTCCTGTGAGGTGGGGGCACTAACCTCTCCCTCTGCCCCCCACAGCTCGCCAACCCAGCTCCCCCTACAGAAGGAGACTTTCAGGGACTTGATATGATGGCAGGGAGCACAGATGTCCTCAGTTTGGCCTCCCTGACAACAGAGGATCCCCCTCACTGCTCCCAGGACCCCCAAAGTCTGTTTGTGCAACTTCCATGTGAATGCCTCCTACCCCTTCCTTCATTGAAATGTCTACTATAGTAAACAGATGTCTCTTTTCCTGGGACACCTACAGAGATTGGTCCTGGGTATCTGCTTCCCCATCACCCAGAGGCAAGACTCCCAGCCTCTGTTTCCCATCCACAGAACAAGTATCAGATGCTATGGGGCAGTGTATGCAGAGCATGCCCTGGGCCAGCTCCCAGAGGGACTTCAATAAACGCTACTTCCTTTCTCTCCAACACATCTTAATAATAAACCCAGAAGCCAAAGAAGAAAAGATCAATTAAGTTAAAAAAATCCTCATGGTGAAGATCAACAGTTCTCCTCACTGCTTCTTTGGCACACATTCCCAGCCTCCTGCCCGAGCTGGCTGTCCACTGAGCCTGCAGTTTGCCAGAATCGAACACTGCAGAATCCAATCACGACAGCACAGCACTTAACAGGCAGTCACCTCCATCAGCCTGCCCCTCATACTTCTGCTCATACATCCCAAGCCCCATTTTAGTCTCAGCTAGCTATGATCAAGCCCCCAAAATGAGACACACACTAAAACATTTCTTTAATATTTCCAAACTTTCTACATGAGACCAAAATCTAGCTGTTCCTGGACTTAAAATTCTGAATTTGGGAGGCATGTGGATCTGGGTGGAGGCCCCATATGTATGGAAATCAAGAGATGGGATCCTTGAGGTCACCACCCAATCCTCAGCCCAAGGTCTGTGACTGAGGGGTGTGTGGTCCTGTGTAACTACAGCCATCAAAAACCTCCCTGACTAGGGGAGTCCAGGGAGACTAGGGGTCCCGGCCTAACCCCCTGCCCTGAACAGCCAGTCAGGCCATGTGCACACAAGCTCACCTGGGGCTCTTCCTCTTCCCTCTGCCCAGGGTCCTGGCAGAGCACTGGCTAAAAACAGGGAGGAGTGGGCGAGAAGGCCCCTGCAGGGGGACCTCGAGGTATGATGCAGGCAGAGCTCCTTTTACAAAAAAGGTACCCAGCACTTGGAACTCCTGAACACTTACTGCTCAAAGGCCAAATTCTGGTTTAAACGTACAAGGAGAACCACAGGCTGAAGAAGCCCCAGGGCTTGTATGAAATCAACGATTATGCTGCTGGGTGTCCCTTCAGGCAAGATCTGATCACTGTCATCCTGGGCGCCCTGTCGGCCCTCCGGCAGTAGGCTGGATATGCCCTCATCGGTGAGCAAGAAACCTGGGAAAGTTACTCATCTCACAGGCTCAGTTTGCTCATCTATGGAGCCAATATCAACTGTGGGAGTTAGGGGGAGATGGGGCAGTGTGTGGCCTGGCAGGAGCCATGCAAAGGCCCTTCCTGGCCCTGCTGGAGTGGACACAGCCCACACTATGCAGGGCCTCAGACGTCCGGATTTGGGGCAAAACCGGTACTAGTGGGAGCAGCCTCTCTGGCCACCCACCTCTAGCCTTCCAGAGCCCACTGTGGGGACCCCCACACTCTGAGGAAGTGGCTGCTGGACTGTTGCTCAGTCTCATTAGGACTGGCAGAAAGGGAGCCACCTCCAGGCGCTTGTGCTGGAGACAGGCCCCCTGGGAATGCACGGGGCTTGTCCTCCACAGGAAGACATCTGGGTGAATCAGGGACTTGGGGAGCAGGAGAAACCCGTTCTCAGTGCCGAGGTGTTCTTCTCTGCAGCCTGGCCTGTGGGGTCCCAGCCAGGTCCAATCAGACCACCTTGGGGCCCCAGTCACAGTTGCCCTTTTGACTGATGGAGGGATGAGGGGCTCCTCCTCTGAGCCAGGTACCCTCTGATCTCCCCTGGGCATGCACCTGGGGACAAAGAGAATGCCTCCCCAGGCTGGGACAAAGTAGCCAGTAAATGACCAGGCCCTTCATAGATGGACCCTCACACGCAGCCCATGGGTCCCCCTACCCCAGCCCAGAAGCAGGGGTGGCCACCTACATCAGTGTGCTGAGACGAGCACAGGGACTCGAGAGCCTGGAGTCTGTTTTCGGTGACCAGAAGCTTCTCCCCCAGCCTCTCAGCCTCCTGCTTGCTCTGGGCTTCCGACCGCTGCAGCACCTCGTAATCCAGCATCTTCCTCTCAGCCAGGGAAATCTGCTCCTTGAGGAACTCGATGGCCTGTGCCTGCCCCCGGTACTCCACGTCCAGCTTCTCCAGCTCGTGCACCCGCAGCTCAGCATCGCGGCACTGGTCCTGGGCCTCCTGCAGCTCCAGCCGGTGCTGGCCGGCCTGCACCTCCAGCTGGGCCCGCCAGTGCTGCTGCAGCCCGACCAGCTCATCCTGGGCCTCTTGCAGCTTCTGCCGCAGGCCCTCCTTCTCCTTCACGTGCATAGCTGTCTCGATGTCGTGCTTGGCCCGCAGGTTGCCCAGCTCCAGCTGGTGCTCCATCTTGATGCCCTCCATCACGGCCTTCAGCTCCCCGATCTCCTTCTGCTGAGCACCCGGGCCTGAGTTCAGGGTGGCCTTGAGGTCCTCCAGGGACTTCTGGTGGTCTGAGGCCAGTGAGTCCAGCTTGGACTTCCAGTTGTCCATGAGCCCCATGTTCTCGCTGGTGGCCTGCTGGACCTTGGCCTTGAGGTCCACCACCTCCTGCTCATACTTCTGATTGGCCACCCGGAGCTTCTCCACCTCGGCCTGGTAGGCCCTCAGGGCCTTCTCGTACTTGTCCCGCAGCACCCCGCTCTCCCTCTGGTGCTCCTTGCTGGCCGACAGCAGCCGCTCCCGCAGCCGCAGCGTCTCAGCAGCCTCGGGGTGGTCGGCGGGCGGCGGGCCTGAGTGCAGCAAGCACTGCTGCAGCTCCTCGATCTCGCCGCGCCGCAGGGTCAGCTCCTCCTCCAGCTGCAGCACCCGTGACTTCTCAGCCACTGTGGTCAGCTACCAGGGAGAGAGGGAGGCTAGGGTCAGTGAGCTGTCTGAGGACTCAACAGGGGCAAGGTGGGGCCTCCCGACTCAAGGGCCCCAGCCCCAGTGGGGGAAGGCCACAGGAAGGGAAGGGTGCCCACCTCCACCTGAGTGCCGGTTGTCTGTGGCCTTCCTGGCCACCGCCTCCAGGAAGACTTCCCTGGCTTGTACCCCAGTGATTCAAGGAGTCAGCTTTCCCTGCTGCCCAAGGTGGCTTGGACAAACCAGCTGTTATGGCTTTCTCTAGGTTCATATTATTTTTAAAGAGCAGAGATGACAGGGAATTTTGCATTGTCCTGCTTCTGGAAGGTCCCAAGACAGAGGGGTTAAGTCACAGGGGCCGTTTGGAGGGTGTGGACAAGGAAGAGTTTAGTACCTAAAGCAGAACAAAATTTGTGCTCCCAGACCCACCTTCTGTTGGAAAACCATGAGATCAGAAGCTTCATCCTCTAAAACCCCATCCTGACCATGTCAATGGCCATAGATTTGGAAGCAATATATTTAAAAGTTTTAAATCTTTTACAAGCTTAAAAAATTTTGTTTCTGAAAGTGACCTTTAGAGTTCAGTAAACCTGTTTTTGTTTTTGTAATCAGGTTGAACCCTAGCCCAAGATGCCCATGTGGAGGGCTAACACCTGTGTACCGCCACTCGATCAGTTTCTGCAAGCAGCCTTCATGCACACATGTGTACTGCACAACATACCCCTGCCACCCAGCAATGGCCAGTGCATGCAAAGGGACCCAGATGCCAGAGCATGCACCATTCGCTCATGGGCTAAGTCCGACCTACAGAAACTGACAGCTGCCCGCCTCCCAGCCACATGTGTTTGTGGTGGTTTTTCCCAATCACTGCTTGCTGGCTGTTTAGCTGCTTTGCCAAGACAACTACAGCTGGGCTATGTGCTGGGCAGGGCTGGGCAGCTGTTTGGATGTATGTGCCTGCACAGGGGGCCTGCCCTGGCACATGAAGGGGTCAGCTGGGCGCAGAGCCTGGACTCAGAACCAGGTTCTGGTTTACTCCCACCTCACCCCAGAGCAGAGCTTCCCCGGCCTATGACCCATGCCCTGACCCACTGTATCTTAATAGCCTGACCCTAGGGTGACACAGAGCCCCATGTCCTTCAGGCTGGCCCCTCCTACCACCACATTTAAGACCCCCTGGGCTAGAGAGACCTGGGTCTGTGGTCCCTGACTTCCCAGCCTGGGGAGAAGGCAGGCATGGACAGGCTGTCCCCATGCCTGCCCACATCTGGGGCAGAATGTGCCCAAGAGGCTTCCGATTTCTGGCCATGACAAAGCCCATCAAGGCAATGGGTGGGGAGGGAGGAAGGGGAGGGTCTCACAGGACATTCCCAACCAGTGGGACCATGAGCTGGCCAGTGAAGACCCCTCCCCTCAGCAAGTACCATGTGGCAGTGAGGCCTAAGCACGTCCCTAACCCGCGACCTCCCTCCTGGAAGGGGCACCAAAGGAGAAAACAATGAGGAGGGCAGCCAAAGGCAGAAAATAATAGGACAGAGAAGCCGAAGGGGCGTGGAGGGGCCAAGGCGGCGGCGGGCGGCGGCAGCGTGTTACCCTGTTGTCGGCTAATTCTCGGAGCAGCCGCTCGGCCTGCGCCTTCTCCAGTAGCAGGCTCTGCTCCAGCTCGCCAATGCGCGCGTGCTCCAGCTGCGTCTGGGTCTGGTGCGCCCGGGCGGTGGGAGGTGGGGGCGGGGGAGAGGGGCACAGGGAGGAGGAAGCCGGAGAGAGAGAGAGAGGGAGAGAGAGAGGCGGCGTCATCTTCCGTGAACAAGACAGGAGAGCAGGTCCAGGAAAAGAGGTGGCTCAGGAAAGAGGAGGCCCTGGAGTGGGGCGGGCTGGGCCTGCCGCCAACGCTGGGTCCTGGCTGGGTTTGCTGGGACGGGAGAGGGTGACAAAGGGCATCTGGATCCCTTCTGTCACCCTCAGGGGGCCCTGCTACCTATCAGGGAGCCTTTGGGCTGTTTCTCATTTTGAGTACAGGATCTGCACTTAGGACACCCCCAGGATGGATGGATGAGTGTGTGCGCCCAGGATTCCTGGCTCCCAGGCCTGTGCTAAACGAGGAAAAACCGACTGAGCAGAAGGTTTTCAAAACCAGGCCCGCAGCATCACTATTCTCCCGGCCTGGCCTCCTTGGTAAAGGCCCAGCTGTGCCTCCCACCGCCCTGCCCCAGGCCCACAGGAGCACAAGGACACTTTTGTCCCAGCTTCACAACACCCACTTCACTGGCTAACAGAGCCCGTGGTTCTAAGGGCATCTGGACTGGCATTTGGGTTCCTGTAATGGCTTGGTGAGGACAGCAGGTTGCTGAGGACTGGAGACCATGTTCCTCGTGGGGAGCACCAGAGGAGCCTCCTCGGCCTCCTGCGGTCCTGTCCCCACCCAGGAGAAACGAGCTGAAAGCAAATCCACGTGGCAGTCCTGAAGGGGCAGACTGAGGCCCACGGCACGTGTGAGACAGGAGCACCCACCCTGCCCCAGCGCTAACAAGGGTGACGGTGGCAGGGTAAGCCTGTCAGAGAAATGCTCCTGCAGTTCAGAAAGAACTGGGCAGGTGTTTATGTCCTTTAGCCTATGATCTTATTTCTGTGAATGTTCCTGAAGGAGCAACTAGAAAGGTTCTCTCACTCTCAAGAGGGCAGCATCCTGTGGTGCTAGGGAGCAGCCCCGCAATAGGAGCTTGGTGGGAAAGAGCCATAAAGGTTAGATTGTAGGTGGGTGGGCAATTTGGCCTTCCTCTCTGGGCGTGAGGAGTGGGGGCCACCATGCTCTTTCCCTTTCCTCACAGACACTGTGTCTACTCCCTGGCTAAGCACAGGGCCACCACCTGGGGACACGGCTCAGATAACTGCTTGCCTCACGGGAGCACAGCTCCTCCATGGACAAAGCCTCAGGCTTGAATCATGCAGCAACTTTGGATAGCACTAGGCCTGAAACTCAGGTCCTTTGCCCCTGAACTAGCCTGACTCCAAGGAGGGGAGGTAGGGGTTTCCAGAGCAATGATGGGGGCTCCTGAAGTGGGAGACCCCTGGCTCCCCTGACCCCATTCACATCCTGGAAGCTCTGTCAAGCCTGTGGCCTGTAGCTCTTTCCCTTTCCTCACAGACACTGTGTCTACTCCCTGGCTAAGCACAGGGCCACCACCTGGGGACACGGCTCAGATAACTGCTTGCCTCACGGGAGCACAGCTCCTCCATGGACAAAGCCTCAGGCTTGAATCATGCAGCAACTTTGGGTAGCACTAGGCCTGAAACTCAGGTCCTTTGCCCCTGAACTAGCCTGACTCCAAGGAGGGGAGGTAGGGGTTTCCAGAGCAATGATGGGGGCTCCTGAAGTGGGAGACCCCTGGCTCCCCTGACCCCATTCACATCCTGGAAGCTCTGTCAAGCCTGTGGCCTGTAGCTCTTTCCCTTTCCTCACAGACACTGTGTCTACTCCTTGGCTAAGCACAGGGCCACCGCCTGGGGACACGGCTCAGATAATTGGTATCATTAATTAATTGGGGGAGCAGTTTCCCCAACTTCACTAGGGGCTTCCGCAGGTCAGAGGCACAGGGTACCCTCCTGATGTCCCTTCAGGCCTCCCTTGCACACATCAACAAATGGTTGATCCTGAGTTCATAAAGCCGGCTCTCTGTATTCAAATACAAATAACACTGAGGCACTGTTTAACTAACAGAATAACACAAAACTCTGGATGATTAAGTAACAACAAAACCCCAATGCTATCAAGTCTAAAGTGGCTACCTGACCTCCCTACTTGTGTGACACCAGAGGCAGCCCATGTGTCTTCACAATGCAACGCGGCTAACACCCACCCAGGAGCCACACTACCTGTCCCCGGCCTGTGATGCGGGCTTCCCACTCCTGGAGGAGCACCTCCTGCCCTGTCCTGGCACTGCGGACACAAAGGTGAACAAGACAGACAGGGTCCTCATCCCCAAGGGGCTGACATTCCAGGGAGGGGAGCAAACAATAAATGGCTATTGGGGGCAACTTCAGACTGTGATGTTGGCTAGGAATGGCACACATGGGGGCAGGTGGGCTGGAGGTTAAATCCAAGAGGCAGTGAAGGCCTCCCTCAGAGACACGATTTAAGGTGAGGCGTGAAGGAGGAGGAACCAGCTAGCTGACCAAGGAAGCTCAGAGGCAGGCAGAGCTGGGATGTCCCAGGAGCAGAGAGGAGCCCCACATGACTGGAGGAGAAGTGTGCAGGGAGGTGTTCCGGGTCCGCTCTGGGCCACTCTACAGAGCCTGAGCTTATCCAGGGTGGTAGTTCTAGATGTGTGAGCAGGGAAGAGGCAGGACCTGAGTTTAAGAGATTTGACCCATGATGTCTGCAGTTTGCTTCACAATTACAGGGGAGCGGTTGGGGATGGGGGAAGTGCTGAAACAAGATTGGCCATGAGCTGGTAATGGCTGAAGCTAGGTGACAGGCAAATGGGGCTTGTCTCTCTACTTCCTCTCTACTTATGTGTAGGTTCAAATTTTCCCACAATTAAAAACTTAAAAAGGTTTTTTTACAAAGCTATTGGGCTTCAGTGTGGAGAAGGATCATGGAGGAATAAGACAGCACAGGGGGCCACACAGAAGCTGCTGCTGAGGCCTGGCCTGGGAAGGTGGCCATGGGGATGAACATGATTGTGGAGGCAGGGTCAAGAGGATTTCCGATGGAGGGATGAGGGAAAGTTTGATGAGTTTGTTATGGACATGAACATCTGTGTGGGCTGTGGGGCTGATTACAGAGGTGCATAGGATGGAGGGGAGGGGCAGTGTTGGGGAGCAGCCACAAGCTGAGAGGTCTGTTTTGGACAGGTCACATTTGGGAGGCTGTACTAGGTTGAACAGAATCCCCTGATCTCATATTCACCTGGAACCTCAGAATGTGGCTCTGTTTGGAAGAGGGTCTTTGCATAAGGCGGGCCCGTTAATCCCATGACTGGTGTCCTTGTAAAAAGGTTGTGTCAGAGACAGAACATGCAGGGAAGGCCATGTGACAACAGAGGATTGATACAGCTCCAGACCAAGGAGCACCAGGGTGGCCAGCCATCCTGCCCCAGCTGGGAGAGACGCACGGGATAGATTCGGCCCCAGAGACTCCCAGGGAAACCAACCCTGCTGACACCTTGATTTCAGACCTCTGGCTTCCAGAACTGGAAGAGAATAAATTTGTATTGCTGTAAGCCATTGTAATTTACAGGGGCCTGTCATATGCTCCTCCAGGTGGAGATGACCTATGGGCTGCTAGTGGGGAGCTCAGGTCTGAGGGCAGGGTGGGGAACAGAGGGTATCACGGGCTAATAAAGGGCATGTGATAACTAACAGTCTGGAAGCTCTCAGAGGGACGGCAAACCGAGAAGCAAATGGGCCGAGATGTAGCCCTCAGACAGGCTGACACTCAGTGGTCAGGAAGGAGTCTAAGTCTTGGAATGGGCACCCCAAGCAGAGCGGCAGGGAGGCTGGGAGGGGAACAAGTGGGGAGATGGGACCACATAACTGGAGGGGGACCAGGAGCTCAAGGAGGCGGTCTGGGTTTTATTTTTAACTTTTAAGATAGGCAGGGATGAGTGGTACCTTGGGTCAATTTGCCTTCTGGTTGCCATGAATATGGTCACAATAAAACGGAGCAACAGGACTCTACTGCCCTAGGACGGATTTAGGCATCTGTCACTGTTGCTCCCAGCTGGCTGATTGGATCTTGGGAGGACACGTGACCCAAAGCCAGCCAGCCCACTGGACCAATCAGACTCTGTCCAGAGGACAGACAGCAGATAGATGGTGGGTGCCTGAGCCTGGATGGGGCCAGGAGGGGGGTGGGGAACAGAATGGAGCAACTGTGCAAAGAGCCCAGTAGATACAGTAAGAGAGACAAACAGATGTGCAGCCTGACCACAAGTCAGGAGGAGAGGTGGTCCCTGAGCAGAGCAGAGAGCAGGCATGGTTCCTGATGCCATTCTCGCTCTGGTTCCCTGAACTGCCTGTGCGATTTCCCTGCAGCCTCTCAGTAAGCCCGTGACTGGACTTGGCAGAAGTCTTTATTCCTTGCAACCGCAGGCGCTTTTTGCCGAAGTCCACCCCAAACCCTGAAGGAGGACAGCCACCCAGTGGGAAGCCAGCCAAAAGCAACCGCGTGACCGGAAACATACAGTAGAGCATCCTGAGGCTGAGCTGGGGCTCCAACGCTGGGTTATGGCCTGACATCTGTCCTTGAAGCTCAGGCAGCCACACCTGCTCCAACAGGGGCAGCTGGCAGTGACTCCACACAGACTGCACATGTCCCTCCCCGAGCCAGGGTTGTCCGGGGACAGGACAACCACAGATTTGCTGGGCACTGAAGTCATGGGCTCTTAATGAGGCTCTTTCACAAAATCAGAAACGGTAATTTCCGATCTGAGCTCAGTGATGATTGAGTGCAATGACTCCCCAAGTGTGCTGTCTAGACCAGCATCACCTGGGAACTTGTTAAAATGCAGATTCTCAGGTTCCACCCAGCCCTGCTGACAGCTGCTCTGTGGCCAGGCCCAGCATCAACACTGTGTGTGTGAACAAGGCCTCTAGGTGATAAGTTCTCAAGTCGGACAATCACTGACCGAGTCAACCTCCTCGTTTTACAGATGAGCAAACTGAGGCCAGGAAAGGGAAGAGGCCGCCCAAGGCCAGGCAGTGCTGAGCCAGCATGTGGAAAAGGACTGAACCCTGTCCCCTGCCCCATCTGACAGCTCAGGAGCCCTTGTCCCTCGTCACTGCCCAGGGAGCAGGGAGGCATTCCTGCCACTCAACTGTGGCTTCATGGGCCCTGTGGTACCTGCAGTTCCCTGGAGGGCTGGGGGCAGGTTGGAGGTGCTTTACTTATCGATGCGTGCACCCCCCTCCCTCAGCTCAGAAAGGGTGGGGTGGACAGAACGAAAGGTCCACCTGTGCCCAGTCCACCTGTCCAGGTGTGACTGAGAAGGCCCTCCAACCGGCCGGCCACAGCAGTCAGGATCCCAGGTCCTGCCCCCGTACAGCTGCCGTGCCCCGTGACTGTGTGGGTCCCTTTGCCTTTCTGAGCCTGTTTTCCCTCTTCCAGTTCTGTGACTCAACACCAAGGTACTGCCAGCCACAATTTTACCTGGAATCCAAGATGAACAAAGGACCCCAGGGACACCTTTAGGGTTACTGCCAGCAAAGAAGGGACAGGGGTATCCAGCCACTGTGTCCTCAGGCCCAGCCCTAGGGATACCCTTGGTGCATCCCACCCAGCTGCCATCACAAGAAGCATGGCCCCTCTGGGCTCCTGGAGCTAAGCCATTCCCACCTCTGACACCAGAGTGTCTCCTGACCCACCCCTCACCCTCTCCTAGGGTCTGACCTTACCACCCTTCCCTATTTCTCCCTTGCAATCCCCACAGACTCCTCCCAGGGGACCAAAGTTGCAGCCTGGACCTTACAGCTGTTTGCCCTGCAAGGGCTGGGCCTGGGGTGCCAAGCCAGCTGAGGGTGGGGTGTATGTGTCAGGGTGGGAGGATGGGTGCAAGGTGCTGGGGCTTTGACCTTTACCTCTAGGTCTCCCTTGGTGATGGACTCCTCCTCCACTCGGAACTGCAAGTCCTCCACCTTCCTGCAGGGGGAGAGGGGGCTGAGCAGCTGAACCCAGAGTGATAGGCTTCCCCATGTCAGCCACGGCTGAGAGGGGCCCAGAGCCCACGCTCAGACCACACAGAAGGCACTGTCCTAGGGTCCCGTGACTGATGGGAGCAGAGCCTCCTGGAAACCTCCAGCTCCCCAACTCTGGACCTGTGCTCTATGCAGAGACCACCAATATCTCCAGAATGGGAGTGTTTCATGAAGCATCCTTCCTGCCTCGGGTGGTTGTGGGACAAATGACAGAGTGGATGTAAATGGAAGCAGTGATGCTAGTGGCAGTCCCGCTGTCATCACTGCAGGGAACAGACACTGTCACATGCAACAGTCTTCAGGGAGGGAAGGAAGGAGGGTGGACTTCCTCCCTGCTGACCCTGCTCTCATCCCCTCCCCTCAAAATCTGGGGCCAGAACCCCCATCCCCACCCCTTGGGCTGCTCCCTGTGTGGAGGGCCCCCAATGCCCTGCTGCAGTGAGACATATTCACCCACCCATGTGTCAAGACAGCACATAGAGGAGAGCCAGGCACATGACAGCTCACAAAGCTGGTCTTACTGAGGTCTCCTGAAACCTCCCAGCATACAGACGAGGAAACTGAGGCCCAGAAAAGGTAAGTGACCTGCGCAAGGTCACCCAGTATGTCAGGGCAATGCTGGGACCTGCACCCAGCCCCTTCTGGAAAGCAACCCCCACAGTCTTAAAGATCTGTTTTTGTCTGTCAGCATCAGGGGTGTCGCCATGGGAACCAGATGTGTGGGCCCTAATGAGACTGTCTCAGGCAAACACAAATAAGCCTTCCTCTCCCTGAGTCAGACGGTGGTAACAACAGCCTGTGAAAGCCCAAAACAGACCCAAGATGGGGCTGAGGATGGGGGCTGCCTGCTGCATGGGGGAGGGAGGGAGCCGCAGCAATCCGTGTAGCAGCTCACAGATAGAGAGAGGTTCCTGGGCCAAGGGAAACTGTCCCATCAGCTCTGCATCCCACCGGGTGACCCAGGACCAAGGAAGGCCAGGGTCCCCTCACAGAGGGAACCACAGTCCCCACTAGCCACCAGGGCAGAGCAGAAAGAACCAGCATCACTACCACCAAGCCCCTCCCCTGCTCTAAGCCTCAGTTTTCTCGTCTGTAGCATGGGGGTAATACCTGTCTCCAGCCTTATTGTATGCTCCAGAGACAATGCAGGTAAACTACTCAGCATGAGAGCCGACACCAAGACGCAAGGTGCTTCAGGTGTTTTTTTGCTGCTTCTTCTATGAACCTCAGTTTCCATACCCATGAAATGGGAACGAAACTTTAGGACAGAGCTGGAACCTCACAGGAGACCCAGAGGGCATGCTCCGTGGACACACCTGGTCCATGGGCACTCACATTGTGCATGTCTCCCTGGGACTACCTGGCATGAGAGGGGACCCCCTACCTTGGGTATTCTCATGAGATACTACTGCACGAGCTGGGTGGGACAAGAACGGTGAACCCCTTGCAGGAAGGAAGGAAAGCAGCGGGCAGAAGTGGCATGTCCCACGTGCTCAGCACCAGGCTGGCTGTTTAGCCTGGGTTATCCTGTAAGTCCTCCCAAGAGCCTACAGTGTTGGGCATCATCACCCCACTTTGCAGGTGAGAAGTATGAGGCCCACAAAGCTCATGTCCCTAAGTCCAGGTGACACAGCCAGCACATGGGGGAGGCAGGAGTTGGACCTGCGCCTGCTGGTCCTGAAGCTGTGCTCGTCGTGGTCATCACTAATGAGACTCAGAAAATGTCCTCCCAGGACATACCTTCTCTCCTCCTCCAGCTGGTTGGACAGATCCACCTTCTCTTTCCGCACGCTATCCACAAGCAGCCGGGCCCGCTGCAGCTTCTCCTCTGCTTCTGCAACATACTGGGCCCCGAACAAGGGCCAGGACAAAGTCAGCCTCCACCTGGGGACCAGGGTCCAGGTTGGGGAGGGGTGGGAGAGAGGCAGGGTGGTGCAAGGAGCCAGAACCCACTCCCCTGCAAGCCCTATCTGGGCATGCCAGCTCTGTAGGCCTAGATGGGTGGAAGGAAGGCCCAGCTGAATGCCAGGAGCATAGGCTGGCCTCACCCAGTGGGAATCTTAGGTCCACCAGTCCCCGATACCTGGCACCCACTATCTGCCATATCCCTCAACTCCTAAGGACCTAAGACCTGTAGTCTGATGAGGCCCTCTGTCATGGCACACATGTGAGCTTGGCCTTAATAATTCCAGCACCTGAGGGAAGGTGGAGCCGGGCTCCAAGCGGGGAATGGGCCCAGGTGGGAACTCTCACGTGCGAGACAAACATCAGGGAAGACAGCCATGTGAGCGGCAGGAGCCAGACCATGGGTGAGGGCTTCCTGCCCTGACACCCAACCCGTGAACCTGCCTGAAAGGCAGTGTGAAATGTGGATAGCTGTATACAAAAACTGTGTCCATGAGCATTATTTAGAAAAAGTGAGTAACACAGCAGGGGGCTGGCTGTGTCTCCATGGACACAGCCCGTGAGGGATGGCAACACAGCCGCTAAAACGAGGAAGAATTTTCCATGACCTAGAAAATGCTCGCACTCTAGTAAGTAGGAGCAAGCAGGACCCATGTGTTCATGTATCCAGGTTCCGGGTCCATCAGGAGGGAATTCGCCAGGCACCTGAGGGCTATCTCTGGAAAGGAGGAGGAGTGTCGGTGATGAACATCTTAGGATTCTCTGCACACCCCATGTTCTCTCTGAGCGTAGGTGACCTACAAGCCTGGCCTGTGGAGGCCGCTGGGGCCCTCTGGGCATCCATGCTGCCCTGTGTGCCCACCCACCTGCTCATGCTGTGCCTTGAGCAGGGCGATCTCTTTCTCCACCTCGCAGATGTGGCTCGTGGCCTTGGCCACCTCGGCCCGCTCTAGGTCCCGCTCGGCCAGCAACTGCTCAATGTGCTGCTGCTTCTCTTTCAGCGCCTCTTGCAAGGCAGTTGTGCCTGATATCTTGCGGGCATAGCGTGAAGAGGTCTCCGTGAGCTGCAGGAAGGTGTGGGTGCAGGCAGGCCTCAGGGATCTGCAGCACCATCCAGATAACCCACGGCTACCCAGCAGGTGCAGAGCCCAAGTGTCTCAACACCCAGGGACCTGCCTCTCCCCTGCCCGAGCCTGAGACGCTGCACAGGGGCAATTGTAATGTTTGAGATTCAGGGAAATTACCCCCGCCCAGGAGTCAGAGCCCCTGATAGTCACAGTGCCCAGGGCTCCCTTATCTGGGCCACCTTCTCCTGGACCAGGGGAAACTTCCCATCCTAGACTGAGTTGCACAGAAGGTCCTGGGCCTACAGGGCTGCCTCACCTTCCCTCTTACCCAGGGTGGCTGTGGCAGCCTTTCTGGACCCCCTACCCTGTACCTATATTGCCTGCCCTGCATCTGTATGACCCTCCTTAACTCCCAGGGTAGGGCTTAAGCTGCTGACAAATTAGTAATATAAAAAAACAATAAACATAAATGGACCAATATTCCCTATTAAAAGACATGTGCTTTGTTCAAAAACCCCCAAATTAATGGATGCCTGGAAACAGCAAGCCAGAGCAGACTGGGACACCTGGATCCTTCTGTCCCCACCACCCACCCAACACATGCACACACCAGGGCACCCCTCCTCAGTCCCACCCTCACCAGGCCACTGCGGCTGGGCCGGCCCCCCACCGAGGAGGCCACAGAGCTGACAGAGCTGATGGAGGAACTGCTGGGACTGTGGGTCAGCGCCGAGACACCCATGGCCATGCGCTTGGTCTTCTTGGCCTTGGCCGGGCTGGTGGATGGGAAGCCGATGCGGATTACCTTGTGGATGGGTGCAAAGAGACCGAACTTGGGTGGGCACTGGAAGTACCTGTGGAGGCAGGAGAGACCACGCTGCGGTCACAGCCCCGCAGCCTGAGCTTCCCCCGCCTCCCCCACCTCTTCAGAGCCCAGCAGACAGGCTCATCTTCGGGGAGCCATCACCCATACCCCAATACCAACAGATGGGACTCCCAGAAAGGGAACAGAGGTGAGTAGGGCCTGAGAGTCTCTGCAGCCTTGGGCAAAATTTTTAGGGAGAAGGGGAGGGAATAACAGTTACCGAGTACCTGATCTGTGCCAGTCCTTTTCCATGAGTGCTCATTTCAATCCCCAACCACTCTATTGTTATTTACATTTCACAGATGAGGAGATTAGGCTCTGAGAGGTTATGTAACTTGCCTGGTTACACAGCTTTCCCAGTGGCAAAGCTGGGACTGGACCTCGATCTGCTAGACTTGGCTCACACCCACCAATCAGAGGCTCCAGCCATATCTGCAGCCCCACTCCCATGCCTGTCCCGGGCACCCCCAGACCCAAGGCTCTCTGCCACGGAGCTCCCGCATGGAAAAGCAAAAGCCTCAGGGAGAGACCTTGGGGGCTGGGGGTGAGGGGCTGCTACCCTACCTGCCTGAATTCTGATAGCAAGAGTAAGTTGAGAAAAACATCCATCTTGAAAACAGGAAGGCAAAGTGTTGTCATGGCAACTCTGGATGGTCTGCTCACAAACCCATCTGGTCACGGATTCCATGCTGGACCAAAGGAGCTACTCCTGTTGCTTCTGACTCACACTGAAACTGCCACTCCACCTCGCCCCTTCCAGCATTCAAGACTTTGCCAGGACTGCCCCCTGGCTAGCAGACTCTCCTCAAGCCTATTCCGGAAAGCAAACGCTACTTTCCTTCGGGGCCCTGTTCAAGTCTGGCTCTTCTGCTGGTTGCTTGGCCTGTACTGCCATGACCACTTCTGTTCAGAGCTGTTACAGCCTCACCTGAGCCAGAATCTAGCCTAGGGACAGCCACGCAGGCACTCAGGCCCCCTTGCCTCTGACCCGCGTCCCTCACAGACACTTGTTCACCCATCGCATCACACTCCTGTCCCCAGTGAGCAGAACACAGCCTTAGACACTCTCAACCCAGCATTCCTCCCTTTAATCAGAGACAGCATGAAACCTGGAAGCCAGTTACGACTTGGCTGTAGAAGACCAGGCACAGCCTGCTTACTTCCTGTGCCACCCAGGGGAAGCTCCTTTTTCAGGGCTCCCACCTGACTTAGCCACACGTGACATGGAGAAGGGACACAAGGACAGATAACTTCCCTAGTGCTTACCCATGACTCTCTGTGTGACCCTGAGCAATGACCTCTCTGGCCTCTATTCTCTCATCTGTAAACTCATCTGTAAAATGGAGATGATATTCCCACCACCTGCCTCAGTGGGCTGCTGGGACAGCAGGGAGAAGACACATCTACTCTGTAGGGTCTGGCACAGTCCTCCAGGTGCTCGACACTGGCTTCTGCAGGTTCCCCATCCCCATCCCCTGCACCCATCCCAGGTGAAGAGGAGCCCCCTCCCACTCCCTGGGGGAAGCCCACCATACCTGGTGCCCGCCACCGCCCCATCATTCTTCCCAAGGGGCTCGTCCAGCTCCACACCACACCACTCGCCCTTGGCAAAGTCTGTCTCCCCCACGTACCGCACCACGCCAGTCTTTGTCCCACCAACCTGTTGGCACACAGAGACACCAGGTCCAGAGGATACAGTGGACACCCATCCCAGGAGCCCAGGCTCATCCCATCCCTCCCTTTTAGTATGCAGGGAATGGGGAGAGGAGAGGGAAGGGAGGGAGAGGCCCAAGGGCAGCCAGGAGGGATATGGGTATAACCAGGGCTCTCCCATCCAAGACCTTTCAAGATAGACAGACAGACTTGCATTCAAACTGCCACTTGCAAGCTGTGTGAGTTTGGGCAAGTTACCTAACCTCTCTGAGCTTCGTCAATAAAAAGAATTTTGTGAGGGTTAAGCATTATGTATGTATGCAGTATCTGGCACATACTAAAGTCTCAGTAAATGTTATCCTTAAAAATGGTTTGAATGGTGGTTACCAGGTGCTGGAGGGGAGGGGGAAAATATGGCATTATTGTTTAAGAGAAACAGAGTTTCAGTGTTGCAAGATGGAAAAAGATCTGCAGATCTGTTGCACAGAATAAACACTACTGAACTGTGCACTTAAAAATGTTTAAGAAGATAAATTTTAATGTATATTTTGCCACAATTTAAAAAACTCAAGACAGTCCAATAGGTGTGAACAAACACTACTATAAAAAAATAGCTTAAAGATTTAAAAATCAAAGTTACATATAGGTACATAGATTACAGAGTCAAATACATTCAAAGCCTTAAAAAGCTCTAAAAGCTTCTCCACCTCTCCCCCGAAGCAAACACTTTGAACTGGATTCCTGGGTATTTCTCTCCACATTTCTAAATGACATATTGCTGCTCCTTGATTCTGATGTTTCAGTTTTGGGTGACATCCATCGCCTTCCCAGCATGGAAGGGGAGGCTGGCACCCGGTCGCCACTGCTTCACGCATCCTTCCCGGCTCTGAACCCTTTGCCTGCAGCAGTGTCTTCCTTCTGACCTGGGTCTGCAATAGTGTGACTAAGCACTACCCACAGCTGAGCACGGCACATCGCAGCCACTTTTCCTTGCTGGCACAGATGTCTCCCTACAGATAGTAACTTTCTTTTATGAGTGTTTGCCTGGCGTTTGTGAACTTATCACTAATTTAACCCCAAACTCTTCCAATTGTCTACATCTCCTGCCAGGGTGTTCAGAGGTATTGGGAATTCCGTCAAGTTTTTTCTGAAGACACTGCTGGAGCCATGTGATCAGCTCCAGGCTGGACTGGCTGTGGCCCCGCTGCTGTGAGGCCACAGTGGAGGGCACAGGCTTAGCAGCCAGAGTTCTAGAAGCTGAGTGAGGGAGAAGCTGGCAGGGAAAGTTCTAGAAAGCTGAGCGAGGGAGCAGCCTTCAGGATAGAAATGCTCTTTTAATCCCCCTATTTCAGTCCAACCTGCCAGAGATTCCCCAGTCTAAAGACTCTCTGTGACCCTCTCTGGAGATAGCATCTGTCCCAGCCATCTGCTAGAGGGACAGTGAGCACAGGGGACAGAGGTGGGGATGGGGAGCCTGACGATATTTTGATTGATTCTCCCGTTTCTGGAACCACTGTCAGCCCATTTCCAGAGGCCACCATGTGGCTGATTCCCCACCTCTGGGGCTCTGAGGGGAACACAGACGGCTTCTCTGCTTCTGCAATATTGCCTGTGGACTAGGCTGTGCTGGATTCCCTGTGTTATTGCTCCTGTCTCCTCTGTTCTCTGTCCTTGAGGGCTTAAATCTTTTAAAAAAAACCTTCACTGTCATTCTAGTGGAGGTTCAGGAAAGAGTGAAAATACATGTGTGTGTTTATCTACCATGTTTATCTGAACCTGACTGTGACTCCTAAATGCTACCTTCTCTGCCGTCTCTAAGCCTGACATGTGCTGCAAGGGACCAGCTCCCTCGTTAAAACCCGCTCCACTCCTGACATTGCTTCTACAACAGCTTTGTGCAAGACACTGAGGACACGAGTTCTAAAACCCACAGCTCTATGAGGTAC
The DNA here is from genome assembly GCF_040802235.1 of Manis javanica. Lineage (NCBI taxonomy): Eukaryota > Metazoa > Chordata > Mammalia > Pholidota > Manidae > Manis > Manis javanica. The sequence continues at coordinate 35,698,569 of NC_133165.1, read as the reverse complement.
GCAGCCTAACTCTGTCCCCAGATGAAGAGACTGAGGTTCAGAGTCATCAGTAAACCAAAGAGCCTGGTGGGCCCTGCTACTGCCTCGTCAATCCCAGCTGGGCTCAACTACCAGGCCCCACCTCTGCTGGGGTCCCCTCTCCGCTCAGGTTAGGGGGTGATTCTGGGGCTAGAACCGCACTAACAACCCCTCAGCAGAGCCTGGGAGGTGCTTCTTCACCCTCATGTCTCAGCTGCCTCTGGACCTGAGACCTTTTCTTGTCCCTCCCTCCTTCTTCAGGTCAGCAGAGCCGGGTGGGCATCCCCTCAGAGACGGGAGCAAGCAGAAAGAACAGGAGGGTTTCCACAGGGGCTGGGTCTGCTGCCTGACCCATGCCTAGGTCCGCATGATCTGAGGATACGTCCCCGAGGGCCCAGAGATTCTGCAGGGGCTCCCTCGCCAGAACCCGCCCTGTGTGTGTCCAGCCCTGCCTTGTAGGCATTTGGCCTGCCCCTTTTCTTTTTTTATTTTATTATACATATATGTATTTTTTTTTACTTAAAAAAAAGTAATAGACTATTTTTCTGAGCAGTCTTAAGTTTACAGAAAATCTGAATGGAAAATACCAAGTTCCCATCCATCTCCTCCATTCTTCACCTACACTTTCCCTCTTCCTAAAGCCTGGCATTCGAGTGCCGTATTCATTACAACGGTGACCGATCATCGACACACTATTATTAACTAAAGTCCATAGTTTACTTCAGGGGTCACCCTTGGTGGGGTGCCTTCTATGGCTGTGGACAAATATGTAATGACACGTACCCACCATTACAGTGTCATATACAGTAGTGTGCCCTAAAAATCCTGTGCCCCACCTATTCACCCCTCCTCCTAACCCCTGGCAACCACTGATCTTTCTACTGTCCCCAGAGTTTTGTCTTTTCCAGAATCTTGACAGTTGGGACTGTACAGTACGTAGCCTTTTCCGTCACGTAACAACATTTATTTAAGGCTCCCACATGCCTTTTCGTAGCTGGATAGCTCATTTCTTTTTAGCCTTGAATACTATTCCATCGTCGGGATGCCCTATTCCCCTGCTGAGGGCCATCTTGGTGGCTTCCATGGCTTAGCAGATATGAATAAAGGTGTTATAAGTATTTGCACGCAGGGTTCTGTGCAGATACATTTTTAAGTCATCTGAGTAAACACCGAGGAGCATAGCTGCTGAATTGTACAGTGAGACGACGCTCAGTTTTGTAAGAAACGCCAAACCGTCTTCCAAAGTGGCTGCCCCACTCTGCATCCCCACCTGCAAGGAATCAGCGTTCCTGTTGCTTCGCTAAGGGGCTGTCTCTCCTGTCCCCACCCCTCTGTGCCAGGCCCCATGTCCCCCTCCCTTTTTCACACCCTGGGGTTTTCTGTAGGCTGGGGCCCCTCTTGGCCTGGGCCAAACACCAACTAGGTCCCGGGTCTCATGAGGCAGGGGCAGTGGGCAGGTAAATCCATCTGTTCCTCAGGGACTTTCCGGGGGAAAAAGTCGAAACTTGTGACTCACTTAAAATAAACGAATATGGAGGGCGGAGCCAAGATGGCGGCGTGAGTAGAGCAGTGGAAATCTCCTCCCAAAAACACATAGAGCTATGAAAATATAACAAAGAAAAATCTTCCTAAAATAGAGACCACAGGACACAGGACAACATCCAGACCACATCCACACCTGCAAGAACCCAGCGCCTTGTGAAGGGGGTAAGATACAAGCCCCAGCCCGGCGGGACCGGAGCGCCCCTCCCCCCGGCTCCCGGCGGGTGGAGAGAAACCGGAGCGGTTTTTTTTTTTTTTTTTTTTTTTTGGCGAGCGCTTTTTGGAAGCCTTAGAGGGACGGGCCCCCGTTGCTGGGGAGGCAGGGTGGCGGGACCGGTGAGGAGGTGCCTGGGAACGGCGCCAGAGGACAAAGAATATCCCGCGTTTCTCCCTGCGAGACCTGGGGGCGGGTGCCTGAGACCGGTGCCTGAGGACGGAGGAGGTCGCGCGTTTTTCCCCTTTTTTTTTTTTCTCTTTTTGGCGAGCGCTTTTTGGAAGCCTTGAAGGGACGGGGACCCCAGTGCTAGGGAGGCACGGTGGCGGGACTGGTGAGCGGGTGGCTGGGACCGGCGCCTGAGGACAAAGAATATCCCCCGTTTTTCCCTGCGGGACCGGTGGGCGGGTGCCTGAGACCGGCACTTGAGGACAGAGGAAATCGCGCGTTTTTCCCCTTTTTTTTTTCTCTTTTCTGCGAGTGCTTTTTGGAAGCCTAAAAGGGACAGGGACCTCGGTGCTAGGGAGGCAGGGCGGCGGGACTGGTGAGCGGGTGCCTGGGACCAGCACCTGAGGACAAAGAATATCCCGCATTTTTCCCTGTGGGACCGGTGGGTGGGTGCCTGAGACCAGCACCTGAGGACAGAAGAAATCGCGCTTTTTTCCCCTTTTTTTTTCTCTCTTTTTGCCGAGTGCTTTTTGGAAGCCTTGAAGAGACAGGGACCCTGGTGCTAGGGAGGCAGGGCGGCAGGACTGGTGAGCGGGTGCGTGGGACCAGTGCCTGAGGACAAAGAATATTGAGCGTTCCTTCCCTGCGGGACCGGTGGGTGGGTGCTTTTTGGAAGCCTTGAAAGGACAGGGACCCTGGTGCTAGGGAGACAGGGCAGCAGGACCAGTGAGCGGGTGCCTGGGACCGGCACCTGAGGACAAAAAAAAAAAAAATCGCTTGTTTTTTCCTTTTTTTTCCTTTTTTTTTTCTCTTTGTTTCTGTTCCCTCTCTCATTGTTGCTGCTGTTGTTTTGGTTTGGAGAGTGCTTTTTGGAAATCTTAAAGGGGCAGGACAGGTCACTTAGACCAGAAGCAGGGAATCTGGGGATCTCTGGGCACTCTAACCCCCTGGGCATCAGGGAGCACAGAGGCCCCTTACGGAGATAAATAGTCTCCTGGCTGCTCCCCCTCCAACGGGGCTCCACCATTTTGGAGGAACAGCCCCAGCCAGGCCAAGCCCACAGCAACAGCGGAGATAAACCCCAAAGCAACTGGGCAGGAAGCAGAAGCCCTGTCTGTGCACAGCTGCCCAGCACAAGCCACTAGAGGTCGCTATTCTCCCACGAAAAGGCTACAAACCAACAAGAAGGGAAGCTCTTCCAGCGGTCACTTGTACCAGCTCTGCAAACTATCTCTATCACCATGAAAAGGCAAAACTACAGGCAGACAAAGATCACAGAGACAACACCTGAGAAGGAGACAGACCTAACTAGTCTTCCTGAAAAAGAATTCAAAATAAAAATCATGAACATGCTGACAGAGATGCAGAAAAAAATGCAAGAGCAATGGGATGAGATGCAGAGAAAAATGCAAGAGCAGTGGGATGAAGTCCGGAAGGAGATCACAGATGTCAGGAAAGAGATCACAGAAGTGAAACAATCCCTGGAAGGATTTATAAGCAGAATGGATAAGATGCAAGAGGCCATTGAAGGAATAGAAGCCAGAGAACAGGAACGTATAGAAGCTGACATAGAGAGAGATAAAAGGATCTCCAGGAATGAAATAACACTAAGAGAAATATGTGACCAATACAAAAGGAAAAACATTCGTATTATAGGGATACCAGAAGAGGAAGAAAGAGGAAAAGGGATAGAAAGTGTCTTTGAAGAAATAATTGCTGAAAACTTCCCCAAACTGGGGGAGGAAATAATCGAACAGACCATGGAATTATACAGAACCCCCAACAGAAAGGATCCAAGGAGGACAACACCAAGACACATAATAATTAAAATGGCAAGGATCAAGGACAAGGAAAGAGTTTTAAAGGCAGCTAGAGAGAAAAAGGTCACCTATAAAGGAAAACCAATCAGGCTAACATCAGACTTCTCAACAGAAACCCTACAGGCCAGAAGAGAATGGCATGATATACTTAATGCAATGAAACAGAAGGGCCTTGAACCAAGGATACTGTATCCAGCACGACTATCATTTAAATATGATGGTGGGATCAAACAATTCCCAGACAAGCAAAAGCTGAGGGAATTTGCTTCCCACAAACCACCTCTACAGGGCATCCTACAGGGACTGCTCTAGATGGGAGCACCCCTAAAAAGAGCACAGAACAAAACACACAACATATGAAGAATGGAGGAGGAGGAATAAGAAGGGAGAGAAGAAAAGACTCTCCAGACAGTGTATATAACAGCTCAATAAGCGAGCTAAGTTAGGCAGTAAGATACTAAAGAAGCTAACCTTGAACCTTTGGTAACCACGAATCTAAAGCCTGCAATGGCAATAAGTACATATCTTTCAATAGTCACCCTAAATGTAAATGGACTTAATGCACCAATCAAAAGACATAGAGTAATAGAATGGATAAAAAAGCAAGACCCATCTATATGCTGCTTACAAGAAACTCACCTTAAACCCAAAGATAAGCATAGACTAAAAGTCAAGGGATGGAAAAACATATTTCAGGCAAACAACAGTGAGAAGAAAGCAGGGGTTGCAGTACTAATATCAGACAAAATAGACTTCAAAACAAAGAAAGTAACAAGAGATAAAGAAGGCCACTACATAATGATAAAGGGCTTAGTCCAACAAGAGGATATAACCATTCTAAATATATATGCACCCAATACAGGAGCACCAGCATATGTGAAGCAAATACTAACAGAACTAAAGAGGGAAATAGACTGCAATGCATTCATTGTAGGAGACTTCAACACACCACTCACCCCAAAGGATAGATCCACCGGGCAGAAAATAAGTAAAGACACACAGGCACTGAACAACACACTAGAACAGATGGACCTAATAGACATCTATAGAACTTTACATCCAAAAGCAACAGGATATACATTCTTCTCAAGTGCACATGGAACATTCTCCAGAATAGACCACATACTAGCTCACAAAAAGAGCCTCAGTAAATTCCACAATATTGAAATTCTACCAACCAATTTTTCAGACCACAAAGGTATGAAAGTAGAAATAAATTCTACAAAGAAAACAAAAAGGCTCACAAACACATGGAGGCTTAACAACATGCTACTAAATAATCAATGGATCAATGAACAAATCAAAATAGAGATCAAGGAATATATAGAAACAAATGACAACAACAACACTAAGCCCCAACTTCTGTGGGACGCAGCGAAAGCAGTCTTAAGAGGAAAGTATATAGCAATCCAGGCACACTTGAAGAAGGAAGAACAATCCCAAATGAATAGTCTAACATCACAACTATTAAAACTGGAAAAAGAAGAACAAATGAGGCCTAAAGTCAGCAGAAGGAGGGACATAATAAAGATCAGAGAAGAAATAAACAAAATTGAGAAGAATAAAACAATAGCAAAAATCAACGAAACCAAGAGCTGGTTCTTTGAGAAAATAAACAAAATAGATAAGCCTCTAGCCCAACTTATTAAGAGAAAAAGAGAGTCAACACAAATCAACATAATCAGAAATGAGAATGGAAAAATCACGACAGACTCCACAGAAATACAAAGAATTATTAAAGACTACTATGAAAACCTATATGCCAACAAGCTGGAAAACCTAGAAGAAATGGACAACTTCCTAGAAAAATACAACCTCCCAAGACTGACCAAGGAAGAAACACAAAAGTTAAACAAACCAATTACAAGCAAAGAAATTGAAACAGTAATCAAAAAACTACCCAAGAACAAAACCCCGGGGCCGGACGGATTTACCTCGGAATTTTATCAGACACACAGAGAAGACATAATACCCATTCTCCTTAAAGTGTTCCACAAAATAGAAGAAGAGGGAATACTCCCAAACTCATTCTATGAAGCCAACATCACCCTAATACCAAAACCAGGAAAAGACCCCACCAAAAAAGAAAATTACAGACCAATATCCCTGATGAATGTAGATGCAAAAATACTCAATAAAATATTAGCAAACAGAATTCAACAGTATATCAAAAGGATCATACACCATGACCAAGTGGGGTTCATCCCAGGGATGCAAGGATGGTACAACATTCGAAAATCCATCAACATCATCCACCACATCAACAAAAAGAAAGACAAAAACCACATGATCATCTCCATAGATGCTGAAAAAGCATTTGACAAAATTCAACATCCATTCATGATAAAAACTCTCAGCAAAATGGGAATAGAGGGCAAGTACCTCAACATAATAAAGGCCATATATGATAAACCCACAGCCAGCATTATACTGAACAGCGAGAAGCTGAAAGCATTTCCACTGAGATCGGGAACCAGACAGGGATGCCCACTCTCCCCACTGTTATTTAACATAGTACTGGAGGTCCTAGCCACGGCAATCAGACAAAACAAAGAAATACAAGGAATCCAGATTGGTAAAGAAGAAGTTAAACTGTCACTATTTGCAGATGATATGATACTGTACATAAAAAACCCTAAAGACTCCACTCCAAAACTACTAGAACTGATATCGGAATACAGCAAAGTTGCAGGATACAAAATCAACACACAGAAATCTGTAGCTTTCCTATACACTAACAACGAATCAATAGAAAGAGAAATCAGGAAAACAATTCCATTCACCATTGCATCAAAAAGAATAAAATACCTAGGAATAAACCTAACCAAGGAAGTGAAAGACTTATACTCTGAAAACTACAAGTCACTCTTAAGAGAAATTAAAGGGGACACTAATAAATGGAAACTCATCCCATGCTCATGGCTAGGAAGAATTAATATCGTCAAAATGGCCATCCTGCCGAAAGCAATATACAAATTTGATGCAATCCCTCTCAAATTACCAGCAACATTCTTCAATGAATTGGAACAAATAATTCAAAAATTCATATGGAAACACCAAAGACCCCGAATAGCCAAAGCAATCCTGAAAAAGAAGAATAAAGTAGGGGGGATCTCACTCCCCAACTTCAAGCTCTACTACAAAGCCATAGTAATCAAGACAATTTGGTACTGGCACAAGAACAGAGCCACAGACCAGTGGAACAGATTAGAGACCCCAGAAATTAACCCAAACATATATGGTCAATTAATATTTGATAAAGGAGCCATGGACATACAATGGCAAAATGACAGTCTCTTCAACAGATGGTGCTGGCAAAACTGGACAGCTACATGTAGGAGAATGAAACTGGACCATTGTCTAACCCCATATACAAAGGTAAACTCAAAATGGATCAAAGACCTGAATGTAAGTCACGAAACCATTAAACTCTTGGAAAAAAACATAGGCAAAAACCTCTTAGATATAAACATGAGTGATCTCTTCTTGAACATATCTCCCCGGGCAAGGAAAACAACAGCAAAAATGAGCAAGTGGGACTACATTAAGCTGAAAAGCTTCTGTACAGCGAAAGACACCATCAATAGAACAAAAAGGAACCCTACAGTATGGGAGAATATATTTGAAAATGACAGATCTGATAAAGGCTTGACGTCCAGAATATATAAAGAGCTCACACGCCTCAACAAACAAAAAACAAATAACCCAATTAAAAAATGGGCAGAGGAACTGAACAGACAGTTCTCCAAAAAAGAAATACAGATGGCCAAGAGACACATGAAAAGATGCTCCACATCGCTAATTATCAGAGAAATGCAAATTAAAACTACAATGAGGTATCACCTCACACCAGTAAGGATAGCTGCCATCCAAAAGACAAACAACAACAAATGTTGGCGAGGCTGTGGAGAAAGGGGAACCCTCCTACACTGCTGGTGGGAATGTAAATTAGTTCAACCATTGTGGAAAGCAGTATGGAGGTGCATCAAAATGCTCAAAACAGACCTACCATTTGACCCAGGAATTCCACTCCTAGGAATTTACCCTAAGAACGCAGCAATCAAGTTTGAGAAAGACAGATGCACTCCTATGTTTATCGCAGCACTATTTACAATAGCCAAGAATTGGAAGCAACCTAAATGTCCATCTGTAGATGAATGGATAAAGAAGATGTGGTACATATACACAATGGAATACTACTCAGCCATAAGAAGTGGAAAAATCCAACCATTTGCAGCAACATGGATGGAGTTGGAGAGTATTATGCTCAGTGAAATAAGCCAAGCGGAGAAAGAGAAATACCAAATGATTTCACTCATCTGAGGAGTATAGGAACAAAGGAAAAACTGAAGGAACAAAACAGCAGCAGAATTACAGAACCCAAAAATGGACTAACAGGTACCAAAGGGAAAGGAACTGGGGAGGATGGGTGGGCAGGGAGGGATAAGGGGGGGGAAGAAGAAGGGGGGTATTAAGATTAGCATGCATGGGGGGGAGGGAGAAAGGGGAGGGTGGGCTGCACAACACAGAGAGGACAAGTAGTGACTCTACAACATTTTGCTAAGCTGATGGACAGTAACCGTAATGTGGTTGTTAGGGGGGACCTGATATAGGGGAGAGCATAGTAAACATAGTATTCTTCAGGTAAGTGTAGATTAAAAATTTAAAAAAAAAAAGAAAGAAAGAAAGAAAAGGGGGATTACTCCTTAACAGGATAAAACTATTGGTAAATCAAAGATCAACGCATGCTTTAAATATCCTTAATGTTGATCACTTAAAGGGTGTCAGATGATCAGCTATGGAGGTACTCTTTTCTGATAATATTCCTTTCTCTTAATTAAAAAAAAAAAAAAAAAAAAAAAGCAGTTACTGTGTGCTGACCTCCAATGAGTTCTGCACAGTGGTATAGAGGGCATGTCAAAGTGTGGGCAAAGGGTCTGTTTGTTTCTACGCAGAAGATCAAGGCCTAGCTTGGATACCCAGAAAATGAACTAAGATACGATATGAGGAGGAGCTTCCGGCATCAGCACTCTCTGGAGGACTCGTGCCGGGGGATGATCATCAAAAAGCCTCCACAGGGATCCGGACGATGCTGCGGTTGTGGCTGCATCCAGCCCACCGTCTCCTGGACTTGCCATAAGAAGGAGGAGGGAGATGTCTAGGCTGGCATATGCATACAGTGAGACAACGAATTTGACTGGATCTGTACTGTTGGAACTCAACCAGGAGTTGGGAGGGGTGCAAGTTGTAGCACCCCAAAATCTCATGACTATAGACTATCTATGGTTAAAAGAACATATGGGATGTGAACAGATCCCAGAAATGGGCTGCTTTAATTTGTCTGATGGTTCAAGTACAGTTGGAAAATATCCATCATATCATAGATAAATTTTCACAAATGCCTAGGGTGCCTAAATGGTTTTCTTGGCTTCACTGGAGATGGCTGGTAATTATAGATTTGCTTTGTTTATGTCACCGTATTCCTATTATGTTAATATGTGTGTGCAAATTAGTTAGTAGTTTAAAACCTATACATACTTAAGGTACTATACAAGAAGATATGTCAAAGAAATAATCAATCCTCCCAAGTTTCCTTCATATGCTACATCTATAGCTTTTCTTCTTCCTTCCTAATTACAGACCTTAAATAGAATTCGTGCCTCATATCGAATTTACCGAGTATCATAATTCCTCCAGGTGGTAAAGATACCTCGAGACAAGTGCTGGGCATAGAAGCCACAGGGCATAAATCTGCAAAGAAGTAAAAAGCTAACCTTTGCAAACAATATGGCTTCTCTCTCACTTACCAACTTTACATTTCCCTGTATGGCCCCGGAAGATGACTGGTTAGCCAGAGACGGGTAAGATTCCTCAAGGGAGGAACAACCTAAGACAGGCACAGTCGCAGGGGGGCCATCAGGTGAGAATTTGGGGATCAACAGAGGTGAGGCTCAGAACCTCACCCCCCCTGCTTTGAGAGAAATCTTCTGCATCCGTGGATGTCTTGCTGCCCTTGTCTAGCCTGGATTAATACTTAGTCCATAGGCACACACCTGATCATCTGATCATCTATATTTGCCTTCTTACAGCACTAAACTATGTTTTCTACCTTTATCTTGCATCTACCTACCACTTCAGCATTTTATTAAAAATAAAAATAATAATAATAATAGGAGAAATGTGGGATCAACATATAAATCAAGTACAAAAATCAAATGAATATTCATATTTGACCTGATGGTTTATAGGTCATATTGCATGATCAAAACCGAAAGTTTCTGTGATGAATGCCCTTGTACTGTTCACCATGTAAGAATTTATTCACTCTGTAAGAATTCGTTCACCATGTAAGAACTTGTTCGTTATGCTTCAGAAGATTGGAGACTGACGAGAATTAGGCTTGAGATGGATTAATGATTGTACATTGAGCATTGACCCCCCTATACTGAATTTTATTGTTGTTAACAACCATTTGATCAATAAATATGAGAGATGCCCTCTCAAAAAAAAAATAAATAAATAAAATAAAAAAAAAAAATAAACGAATATGCCTCATCAGGGTCTCGCCCACATGGCGAGAGCACAGGGCCTGCGGGTCGCCCAGCTCAGCCATCAGGAGGCTGGGGCAGGTCCACCCACCTCACAGGGCTGCTGTCAGAGTACAGTGAGGGGCTCATACCCCAGGCCCAGAGCAGCACCTTGCTGGGGTGCTGTGGGGACAGAGACCGGGGTGGGGGTGATGGCAGGAAAGAGGCTGGCCAGGAGAGATGGGCAGGTCAGGTGGGCAGTGGCATCGGGCCCCTTTCAGGGAGATGAGGGAACAGAGGCGAGCAAGCAGCCCCCTACGGCAGTCCTCACTGACAACGTGCACAATCGCTGGCCTGAACACCTAGCTGGGGTGTCTGAGGCCCAGCCGGCCTGTGAGCGCAGACATGGTGCACGGGCTGCCTCACTCACACTCAGGACCTCCTGGCAGGACCATGAGTCATTTACTCAGCAGTAGGTTGGAGCACCTTCCTGGCTTCAGCTCTGCTGTGGGCACTGCAGGCACAGCTACGTGAGCACAGGGGACAAGACCCTCCTCGTGGGGCTCCTGGCTGGAGGTGGCGGGGGCAGGCCAGAAAGCAGCTCGTGACTAAACGCTGCTACTCTAAGTGGACGACAAGGGGATGCGGGGTGACATCAGGGGCCTCTCTCTGAGGAGGAGCAGCGGCCTAATGGAAGGGGGACGGCGAGCTGAGGGAAGCCCCGGGGACAGTGTCCCAGGCAGGGGCAAGAGCAGGGCCAGGGAACCAGCCTGACGAGCAGGAGGAAAGGGAAGATGGCGGATGGGCCAGAACACAGCCGGCATGGAGGGAAGGGGGGATGCCAGCCTACGGGGGTGGGTGGGCAGATCACAAGGGCCTGGAGACCTTGGGATGGTGGGTGGGTTCTGTCCCGTGTGACAGGAAGCCCCTGGAGTGCAGGGACCTGCGTGGAGGATGCAGCTCCACTGTCTGAGAGAGGGGAGCCTGCCAGGGGACATGGGGGTGGGAACCGATCTGGCTGCATTTTGGAGGTGGCATCAGAGGTAAGTCACACGGCAGGGAAGGAGCAGAGAAAGGGAGGCAAGGTCCTGGCCCGGGCAGCAGGACACACAGAAGTGCCATTTACTAAGATGGGAAGATGGGGATGGGATGGGTGGATAAACAACTGAGTTCTGCTATGGGTTGAATTGTGTCCCCCAGAAAGGTATGCTGAAGTCCTGATCCCCAGAACCTGTGAATGTTACTTATTTAAAAATAGGATCTTTTCAGAGAAAGAGAAATACCATATGATTTCACTTATGCATGGAATAAAAAAAATAAAACAAGCAAAACAGAAACAGACTCATAAATACAGAGAACAAACTGTGGTTGCCTTCAGGGAGGGGATGGGCAAAACAGGTGATGGGGATAGAGGGACACACTTGCAATTATAAAACAAGCCATGTGGGCAAAAAGTACAGCATAGGGAATATAGTCATTAATATTGTACTAACTGTGTAGGGTGGCATTTGGTAGCCATGCGTACTGTGTTGAGCATTTCATAATGCATGTAACTGTCAACTCACTATATTGTATACCTGAAACTAATAAATATTTTGTATCAACTATACTTCAATAAATAAAAAGATCGATAAGAACAGTCTTTCAGATGGGATCAAGGTTCAATGAGGTCATTAGGGTAGGCCTTAATCCAGTATGACCGGTGTCCTTCTAAGAGAGGCAGAGACACACAGAGGGGAGAAGCCATGTGAAGAAGGAGCTGTAGCAATGCACCTGCACACCAAGGCGAGCCAAGGAGTGCCGGTGGCCTCCAGAACCTATGACAAAGGCAAAGAACAGATTCTTCTTTTGATCCTTCAGAGAAAGGGTGGCTCTGCTGGCACCTCTGACTTCAGATTTCGGCCTCTAGAACTGAGACAATAAATTTCTATTGTTTTAAACCACACAGTTTGTGGTACTTGTTACAGCTGCCACTAGAGACTCATGCAGATTAAGCGGAGATGTTGAATAGGAATTGGACGTGTAACTGTGAGATCAGGCGAGGCCAGGACTGCAGAGCCAACCCTGGGCAGCGTGATGCCCACATATGCCCAGGCTGCTCTGAGTCACTGGCCTAGATGGCTCCATGTTCTGACCTGATGCTGGGAAGAGGAACAGCAGGGAGGGGCAGCCAAGGAGGCAGGAGGAACCAGAGTATGCACGGAATCTTAGATGTGAGAGAACAAAGAGCTTCCAGAGGGAGGTGGGGAGAGACGGATGGTGGCCGAGTCTGCTGAAATGAGATGAAGACAGAACTGACCATTGTATTTGCAACATGAAGGCCCTTGGTGCCTGGGGGGAGCAGTCTCCCTGGAGTAGAGGGCGATGGGAGCGAGCAGCTGGAAGCCATGACCACAGACGGGCCCTTTAAGGGGTCTAGCTGTGGGGAGGACAGAGAAACAGGCAACAGCTGGCGGGAGACAGGGGCAGGGGGGATGGTTTTTTTTTTTAAGGTGGGAGAAGCAGGAGCAAGTGGTGAGCAGACCTGACAGGGTAAGTGCAGCAGGAGAAGGCAGGCAGCTGCAGGGGCAGGCCAAGCATGCAGAGCCTGGCAGGAGGGTGGTGGACGTCAGCTCTGCCCTTCCGGGGAGGCACAGAACTGCCATCAGCTGGAACATGGGGATGGGTGGGTGCTGGGAATTTTGGAGAAGGTGGTAAAAATATTACAGAAGAGGACAAAGCATGCGGCGGGAGCCAAGATGGCGGCGTGAGTAGAGCAGTGGAAATCTCCTCCCAAAAACACATAGAGCTATGAAAATATAACAAAGAAAAATCTTCCTAAAATAGAGACCACAGGACAACATCCAGACCACATCCACACCTGCAAGAACCCAGCGCCTTGTGAAGGGGGTAAGATACAAGCCCCAGCCCGGCGGGACCCGAGCGCCCCTCCCCCCGGCTCCCGGCGGGTGGAGAGAAACCGGAGCAGTTTTTTTTTTTTGGCGAGCGCTTTTTGGAAGCCTTAGAGGGACGGGCCCCCGTTGCTGGGGAGGCAGGGTGGCGGGACCGGTGAGGAGGTGCCTGGGAACGGCGCTGGAGGACAAAGAATATCCCGCGTTTCTCCCTGCGAGACCTGGGGGCGGGTGCCTGGGACCGGTGCCTGAGGACGGAGGAGGTCGCGCGTTTTTCCCCTTTTTTTTTTTTTTTTCTCTTTTTGGCAAGCGCTTTTTGGAAGCCTTGAAGGGACGGGGACCCCAGTGCTAGGGAGGCACGGTGGCGGGACTGGTGAGCGGGTGGCTGGGACCGGCGCCTGAGGACAAAGAATATCCCCCGTTTTTCCCTGCGGGACCGGTGGGCGGGTGCCTGAGACCGGCACTTGAGGACAGAGGAAATCGCGCGTTTTTCCCCTTTTTTTTTTCTCTTTTCTGCGAGTGCTTTTTGGAAGCCTAAAAGGGACAGGGACCCCGGTGCTAGGGAGGCAGGGCGGCGGGACTGGTGAGCGGGTGCCTGGGACCGGCACCTGAGGACAAAGAATATCCCGCATTTTTCCCTGTGGGACCGGTGGGTGGGTGCCTGAGACCAGCACCTGAGGACGGAAGAAATCGCGCGTTTTTCCCCTTTTTTTTTCTCTCTTTTTGCCAAGTGCTTTTTGGAAGCCTTGAAGGGACAGGGACCCCGGTGCTAGGGAGGCAGGGCAGCGGGACTGGTGAGCGGGTGCGTGGGACCAGTGCCTGAGGACCAAGAATATTGAGCGTTCCTTCCCTGCGGGACCGGTGGGTGGGTGCTTTTTGGAAGCCTTGAAAGGACAGGGACCCTGGTGCTAGGGAGACAGGGCAGCAGGACCAGTGCGCGGGTGCCTGGGACCGGCACCTGAGGAAAAAAAAAAAAAAAATCGCGTGTTTTTTCTTTTTTTTTTCCTTTCTGTTCCCTCTCTCATTGTTGCTGTTGTTGTTTTGGTTTGGAGAGTGCTTTTTGGAAATCTTAAAGGGGCAGGACAGGTCACTTAGACCAGAAGCAGGGAATCTGGGGATCTCTGGGCACTCTAACCCCCCGGGCAGCAGGGAGCACAGAGGCCCCTTACGGAGATAAATAGTCTCCTGGCTGCTCCCCCTCTAACGGGGCTCCACCATTTTGGAGGAACAGCCCCAGCCAGGCCAAGCCCACAGCAACAGTGGAGATAAACCCCAAAGCAACTGGGCAGGAAGCAGAAGCCCTGTCTGCGCACAGCTGCCCAGCACAAGCCACTAGAGGTCGCTATTCTCCCAGGAAAAGGCTACAAACCAACAAGAAGGGAAGCTCTTCCAGCGGTCACTTGTACCAGCTCTGCAGACTATCTCTATCACCATGAAAAGGCAAAACTACAGGCAGACAAAGATCACAGAGACAACACCTGAGAAGGAGACAGACCTAACTAGTCCTCCTGAAAAAGAATTCAAAATAAAAATCATGAACATGCTGACAGAGATGCAGAAAAAAATGCAAGAGCAATGGGATGAGATGCAGAGAAAAATGCAAGAGCAGTGGGATGAGATGCAGAGAAAAATGCAAGAGCAGTGGGATGAAGTCCGGAAGGAGATCACAGATGTCAGGAAAGAGATCACAGAAGTGAAACAATCCCTGGAAGGATTTATAAGCAGAATGGATAAGATGCAAGAGGCCATTGAAGGAATAGAAGCCAGAGAACAGGAACGTATAGAAGCTGACATAGAGAGAGATAAAAGGATCTCCAGGAATGAAACAACACTAAGAGAAATATGTGACCAATACAAAAGGAAAAACATTCGTATTATAGGGATACCAGAAGAGGAAGAAAGAGGAAAAGGGATAGAAAGTGTCTTTAAAGAAATAATTGCTGAAAACTTCCCCAAACTGGGGGAGGAAATAATCGAACAGACCATGGAATTATACAGAACCCCCAACAGAAAGGATCCAAGGAGGACAACACCAAGACACATAATAATTAAAATGGCAAGGATCAAGGACAAGGAAAGAGTTTTAAAGGCAGCTAGAGAGAAAAAGGTCACCTATAAAGGAAAACCAATCAGGCTAACATCAGACTTCTCAACAGAAACCCTACAGGCCAGAAGAGAATGGCATGATATACTTAATGCAATGAAACAGAAGGGCCTTGAACCAAGGATACTGTATCCAGCACGACTATCATTTAAATATGATGGTGGGATCAAACAATTCCCAGACAAGCAAAAGCTGAGGGAATTTGCTTCCCACAAACCACCTCTACAGGGCATCCTACAGGGACTGCTCTAGATGGGAGCACCCCTAAAAAGAGCACAGAACAAAACACACAACATATGAAGAAGGGAGGAGGAGGAATAAGAAGGGAGAGAAGAAAAGACTCTCCAGACAGTGTATATAACAGCTCAATAAGCGAGCTAAGTTAGGCAGTAAGATACTAAAGAAGCTAACCTTGAACCTTTGGTAACCACGAATCTAAAGCCTGCAATGGCAATAAGTACATATCTTTCAATAGTCACCCTAAATGTAAATGGACTTAATGCACCAATCAAAAGACATAGAGTAATAGAATGGATAAAAAAGCAAGACCCATCTATATGCTGCTTACAAGAAACTCACCTTAAACCCAAAGATAAGCATAGACTAAAAGTCAAGGGATGGAAAAACATATTTCAGGCAAACAACAGTGAGAAGAAAGCAGGGGTTGCAGTACTAATATCAGACAAAATAGACTTCAAAACAAAGAAAGTAACAAGAGATAAAGAAGGCCACTACATAATGATAAAGGGCTTAGTCCAACAAGAGGATATAACCATTCTAAATATATATGCACCCAATACAGGAGCACCAGCATATGTGAAGCAAATACTAACAGAACTAAAGAGGGAAATAGACTGCAATGCATTCATTGTAGGAGACTTCAACACACCACTCACCCCAAAGGATAGATCCACCGGGCAGAAAATAAGTAAAGACACACAGGCACTGAACAACACACTAGAACAGATGGACCTAATAGACATCTATAGAACTTTACATCCAAAAGCAACAGGATATACATTCTTCTCAAGTGCACATGGAACATTCTCCAGAATAGACCACATACTAGCTCACAAAAAGAGCCTCAGTAAATTCCACAATATTGAAATTCTACCAACCAATTTTTCAGACCACAAAGGTATGAAAGTAGAAATAAATTCTACAAAGAAAACAAAAAGGCTCACAAACACATGGAGGCTTAACAACATGCTACTAAATAATCAATGGATCAATGAACAAATCAAAATAGAGATCAAGGAATATATAGAAACAAATGACAACAACAACACTAAGCCCCAACTTCTGTGGGATGCAGCGAAAGCAGTCTTAAGAGGAAAGTATATAGCAATCCAGGCACACTTGAAGAAGGAAGATCAATCCCAAATGAATAGTCTAACATCACAATTATTAAAACTGGAAAAAGAAGAACAAATGAGGCCTAAAGTCAGCAGAAGGAGGGACATAATAAAGATCAGAGAAGAAATAAACAAAATTGAGAAGAATAAAACAATAGCAAAAATCAACGAAACCAAGAGCTGGTTCTTCGAGAAAATAAACAAAATAGATAAGCCTCTAGCCCAACTTATTAAGAGAAAAAGAGAGTCAACACAAATCAACATAATCAGAAATGAGAATGGAAAAATCACGACAGACTCCACAGAAATACAAAGAATTATTAAAGACTACTATGAAAACCTATATGCCAACAAGCTGGAAAACCTAGAAGAAATGGACAACTTCCTAGAAAAATACAACCTCCCAAGACTGACCAAGGAAGAAACACAAAAGTTAAACAAACCAATTACAAGCAAAGAAATTGAAACAGTAATCAAAAAACTACCCAAGAACAAAACCCCGGGGCCGGACGGATTTACCTCGGAATTTTATCAGACACACAGAGAAGACATAATACCCATTCTCCTTAAAGTGTTCCACAAAATAGAAGAAGAGGGAATACTCCCAAACTCATTCTATGAAGCCAACATCACCCTAATACCAAAACCAGGCAAAGACCCCACCAAAAAAGAAAATTACAGACCAATATCCCTGATGAACGTAGATGCAAAAATACTCAATAAAATATTAGCAAACAGAATTCAACAGTATATCAAAAGGATCATACACCATGACCAAGTGGGGTTCATCCCAGGGATGCAAGGATGGTACAACATTCGAAAATCCATCAACATCATCCACCACATCAACAAAAAGA
The DNA here is from genome assembly GCF_040802235.1 of Manis javanica. NCBI lineage: Eukaryota > Metazoa > Chordata > Mammalia > Pholidota > Manidae > Manis > Manis javanica. The sequence goes on along the minus strand of NC_133165.1, from coordinate 35,681,073 downwards.
AAGACAAAAACCACATGATCATCTCCATAGATGCTGAAAAAGCATTTGACAAAATTCAACATCCATTCATGATAAAAACTCTCAGCAAAATGGGAATAGAGGGCAAGTACCTCAACATAATAAAGGCCATATATGATAAACCCACAGCCAGCATTATACTGAACAGCGAGAAGCTGAAAGCATTTCCACTGAGATCGGGAACCAGACAGGGATGCCCACTCTCCCCACTGTTATTTAACATAGTACTGGAGGTCCTAGCCACGGCAATCAGACAAAACAAAGAAATACAAGGAATCCAGATTGGTAAAGAAGAAGTTAAACTGTCACTATTTGCAGATGATATGATACTGTACATAAAAAACCCTAAAGACTCCACTCCAAAACTACTAGAACTGATATCGGAATACAGCAAAGTTGCAGGATACAAAATCAACACACAGAAATCTGTAGCTTTCCTATACACTAACAACGAATCAATAGAAAGAGAAATCAGGAAAACAATTCCATTCACCATTGCATCAAAAAGAATAAAATACCTAGGAATAAACCTAACCAAGGAAGTGAAAGACTTATACTCTGAAAACTACAAGTCACTCTTAAGAGAAATTAAAGGGGACACTAATAAATGGAAACTCATCCCATGCTCATGGCTAGGAAGAATTAATATCGTCAAAATGGCCATCCTGCCGAAAGCAATATACAAATTTGATGCAATCCCTCTCAAATTACCAGCAACATTCTTCAATGAATTGGAACAAATAATTCAAAAATTCATATGGAAACACCAAAGACCCCGAATAGCCAAAGCAATCCTGAAAAAGAAGAACAAAGTAGGGGGGATCTCACTCCCCAACTTCAAGCTCTACTACAAAGCCATAGTAATCAAGACAATTTGGTACTGGCACAAGAACAGAGCCACAGACCAGTGGAACAGATTAGAGACCCCAGAAATTAACCCAAACATATATGGTCAATTAATATTTGATAAAGGAGCCATGGACATACAATGGCAAAATGACAGTCTCTTCAACAGATGGTGCTGGCAAAACTGGACAGCTACATGTAGGAGAATGAAACTGGACCATTGTCTAACCCCATATACAAAGGTAAACTCAAAATGGATCAAAGACCTGAATGTAAGTCACGAAACCATTAAACTCTTGGAAAAAAACATAGGCAAAAACCTCTTAGACATAAACATGAGTGATCTCTTCTTGAACATATCTCCCCGGGCAAGGAAAACAACAGCAAAAATGAGCAAGTGGGACTACATTAAGCTGAAAAGCTTCTGTACAGCGAAAGACACCATCAATAGAACAAAAAGGAACCCTACAGTATGGGAGAATATATTTGAAAATGACAGATCTGATAAAGGCTTGACGTCCAGAATATATAAAGAGCTCACACGCCTCAACAAACAAAAAACAAATAACCCAATTAAAAAATGGGCAGAGGAACTGAACAGACAGTTCTCCAAAAAAGAAATACAGATGGCCAAGAGACACATGAAAAGATGCTCCACATCGCTAATTATCAGAGAAATGCAAATTAAAACTACAATGAGGTATCACCTCACACCAGTAAGGATAGCTGCCATCCAAAAGACAAACAACAACAAATGTTGGCGAGGCTGTGGAGAAAGGGGAACCCTCCTACACTGCTGGTGGGAATGTAAATTAGTTCAACCATTGTGGAAAGCAGTATGGAGGTGCATCAAAATGCTCAAAACAGACCTACCATTTGACCCAGGAATTCCACTCCTAGGAATTTACCCTAAGAACGCAGCAATCAAGTTTGAGAAAGACAGATGCACTCCTATGTTTATCGCAGCACTATTTACAATAGCCAAGAATTGGAAGCAACCTAAATGTCCATCTGTAGATGAATGGATAAAGAAGATGTGGTACATATACACAATGGAATACTACTCAGCCATAAGAAGAGGAAAAATCCTACCATTTGCAGCAACATGGATGGAGCTGGAGAGTATTATGCTCAGTGAAATAAGCCAAGCGGAGAAAGAGAAATACCAAATGATTTCACTCATCTGAGGAGTATAGGAACAAAGGAAAAACTGAAGGAACAAAACAGCAGCAGAATTACAGAACCCAAAAATGGACTAACAGGCACCAAAGGGAAAGGAACTGGGGAGGATGGGTGGGCAGGGAGGGATAAGGGGGGGGAAGAAGAAGGGGGGTATTAAGATTAGCATGCATGGGGGGGAGGGAGAAAGGGGAGGGTGGGCTGCACAACACAGAGAGGACAAGTAGTGACTCTACAACATTTTGCTAAGCTGATGGACAGTAACCGTAATGTGCTTGTTAGGGGGGACCTGATATAGGGGAGAGCATAGTAAACATAGTATTCTTCATGTAAGTGTAGATTAAAAATTTAAAAAAAAAAAAAAAAAGAAAGAAAGAAAGAAAGAAGGGAAAGGGGGATTACTCCTTAACAGGATAAAACTATTGGTAAATCAAAGATCAACGCATGCTTTAAATATCCTTAATGTTGATCACTTAAAGGGTGTCAGATGATCAGCTATGGAGGTACTCTTTTCTGATAATATTCCTTTCTCTTAATTAAAAAAAAAAAAAAAAAAAAAGCAGTTACTGTGTGCTGACCTCCAATGAGCTCTGCACAGTGGTATAGAGGGCATGTCAAAGTGTGGGCAAAGGGTCTGTTTGTTTCTACGCAGAAGATCAAGGCCTAGCTTGGATACCCAGAAAATGAACTAAGATACGATATGAGGAGGAGCTTCCGGCATCAGCACTCTCTGGAGGACTCGTGCCGGGGGATGATCATCAAAAAGCCTCCACAGGGATCCGGACGATGCTGCGGTTGTGGCTGCATCCAGCCCACCATCTCCTGGACTTGCCATAAGAAGGAGGAGGGAGATGTCTAGGCTGGCATGTGCATACAGTGAGACAACGAATTTGACTGGACCTGTACTGTTGGAACTCAACCAGGAGTTGGGAGGGGTGCAAGTTGTAGCACCCCAAAATCTCATGACTATAGACTATCTATGGTTAAAAGAACATATGGGATGTGAACAGATCCCAGAAATGGGCTGCTTTAATTTGTCTGATGGTTCAAGTACAGTTGGAAAATATCCATCATATCATAGATAAATTTTCACAAATGCCTAGGGTGCCTAAATGGTTTTCTTGGCTTCACTGGAGATGGCTGGTAATTATAGATTTGCTTTGTTTATGTCACCGTATTCCTATTATGTCAATATGTGTGTGCAAATTAGTTAGTAGTTTAAAACCTATACATACTTAAGGTACTATACAAGAAGATATGTCAAAGAAATAATCAATCCTCCCAAGTTTCCTTCATATGCTACATCTATAGCTTTTCTTCTTCCTTCCTAATTACAAACTTTAAATAGAATTCGTGCCTCATATCGAATTTACCGAGTATCATAATTCCTCCAGGTGGTAAAGATACCTCGAGACAAGTGCTGGGCATAGAAGCCACAGTGCATAAATCTGCAAAGAAGTAAAAAGCTAACCTTTGCAAACAATATGGCTTCTCTCTCACTTACCAACTTTACATTTCCCTGTATGGCCCCGGAAGATGACTGGTTAGCCAGAGACGGGTAAGATTCCTCAAGGGAGGAACAACCTAAGACAGGCACAGTCGCAGGGGGGCCATCAGGTGAGAATTTGGGGATCAACAGAGGTGAGGCTCAGAACCTCACCCCCCCTGCTTTGAGAGAAATCTTCTGCATCCGTGGATGTCTTGCTGCCCTTGTCTAGCCTGGATTAATACTTAGTCCATAGGCACACACCTGATCATCTGATCATCTACATTTGCCTTCTTACAGCACTAAACTATGTTTTCTACCTTTATCTTGCATCTACCTACCACTTCAGCATTTTATTAAAAATAAAAATAATAATAATAATAGGAGAAATGTGGGATCAACATATAAATCAAGTACAAAAATCAAATGAATATTCATATTTGACCTGATGGTTTATAGGTCATATTGCATGATCAAAACCGAAAGTTTCTGTGATGACTGCCCTTGTACTGTTCACCATGTAAGAATTTATTCACTCTGTAAGAATTCGTTCACCATGTAAGAACTTGTTCGTTATGCTTCAGAAGATTGGAGACTGACGAGAATTAGGCTTGAGATGGATTAATGATTGTACATTGAGCATTGACCCCCCTATACTGAATTTTATTGTTGTTAACAACCATTTGATCAATAAATATGAGAGATGCCCTCTCAAAAAAAAAAAAAAAAAAAAAAAAAAAAAAAAATACAAAGCATGCTTTAATAGAATAAAAATGTAAATGATCTTAAAACCAAAAAAAAAAAAAAAAAAAAAAAAAAAAAAAAAATATTACAGAAGAGGAAACTGAGGCTCAGAGACACTAGTGCTAGGTGAGAAGTGGCCCAGCCCACTCCCCCAACTAAGTTAGAGGGCCTCTCCCCAGCCCAGCAGCAGGGGAATGGTCATTTGTCCCTCCAAGCACACATACACTCGAAAGGAAAGGGGAAGTCGGGGCAGGACAGAGGCCATGCACACTCATGCTAGGACCCCCACTGTGACCCTGGGTGAAAGTGAGCAGCTCTGGAGCCTTTTTAGCCTGGGGTGGAGCTGACCACACAGGCCCTGCCCCTGCCCCTCTGGGGAGGCCAGAAAGGGGCTCTTGCCCCATGCCCTGTGCCATCCAGCCAGAAGCCCTCTTACAGAGATAGGGAGCCAGGCAGACGGGGGCCCCCTGCTTTCCTGGCTGGTCCCCCATCCGTGGAGCCTGAGATGAAGGCCCTTTGGGCTGGGAACACCGAATCCCCTCCTCCTCCCCACTCCCCCACAACAGATGTGAATTCCCTCTGCAAGGAGCTCCCCAGCACACCCTCCCCCAGGACGGCCCCAGCTGGAGCCAGGTCTCAACCTGGGCATCACGGCATTGTGCCTTGACCATGAAAACTCCACGGGGAAGAAATGAAACCCAGAGCAATGGAAGAAAACCAGTATTTCCTTCGGGCCCACGACATGCTGGGAGTCTTCCTTATTAGGTTTTTACAAATCCCGGGAAGTGGGAACATCAGCCCCATTTTAAAGGCGAGGACACTGTATGCTGTCCCCTGCCCCGGGTCATGCTGCTGTGAGGGGTGGAGCTGAGCTCACACCCAGGCCTGTACAACCTCAGAGCCCACCTTCCCCCCACCCCACAGATGGCCCTAGCTAGGTGTCTGTTCAAGTTGACCTGGGGCCTCAGGGGAAGGGAGGGACCGGCAGAGAGAAAACCTCGTTCCTCATTTCTTAGAATCCATCTCTCTCAGGAGACTGTTCCCGCACCTAACCAGGCCAGCTGCCAAAGGGCAGCTGGTGGTACAGCCCTGCAGAGAACCCATGGGCAAAGCGGGGAGGGAAGGGCTGGGCTGGTCGGCTTGCTCATGTGCCTGTGGCTCTGGGTTATCTGCAAGGCTAGGCTGGCCTCCGCTCGAGCTCTGAGATGCGCAGGGAGGGATGCCAGCAGCACAAGAGATTCTCTGCGAAGTCTTAGTCCACCCGCCTCAGGACGCTTCTGTGGCCAGCACGTGAAAGGACAGAGACTTCACCTACACAGAGATGCTCTACGCACATCCTGCAAGCAGGCCTGGCCACCTGCTTCGGGAGCCCCTCACTGCAGCAGCCACACCGAGTGACTGAGTGAGACAAAGGGACCCCGTGATGGACAATCTCACTCCAGAGCTGCCCCGGTGGCCTGGCACTCCAACTGGCCTCTCTTCTCCCTCTGTCTGACCCTTCACAGATGCTAAAATCCCTAATAATCACCCTCACCCCAAACCCCACTCAGCAACTACTTCCAGAACACTCCATGCCACAGCAACCTCTTTACCATCTGACATCTTTGGGGGTCAGCAGGTCTTCCACCACCCAGTGATGACATCCCATTTATCTCCTCGGGGCCTTGGCCCTAGGGCACCTCTTAGAGCCACAAGTAACTAGCCAGCTCCTTTCTGAGACAGCCTCCTCTAATCCTTGCTAATCATACCCCACACTGTCAACTGCCACTGACCAGGACATTTCCAACCCCCCACCTGCTCTGTGGGGTCCACTGAGGGTGGGAGATACAGAAGACATTATGGGGCTGGTAGGTAGAAGCCGGGAGCTCTGTTCCAGCCTTGCCCATGACCTGCCCTGGGCAAGAGCTTGCCTTCTCTGAGCCTCACTGACCTTACCAATACAGCAAGCAGTTGGGGCCCAGTGGGGGGCACAGCAAGCCTGAAAGTCTGGACCAGCTCTCACTGGTCAATGACCCTCACGTGGGATTGTTGCCCCGGCCCCTCCTGTCACAAGGTCTCAACCTGCCTTCTCTACAAGGTCAGGCTCAGTTCCTGCTGTTCCACAATTCCAACCTGGAATGCCTTGTTTCTTCTGTGACCTAAATCCCAAACTGATGGCTGCCTGGGTGACTCCTCTACACCAAGCCACACTGCTTCTGAAGCCAACTTCCTGAAAACCCACCTCCTAGAATGGGCTTTTGGGATACCTTAGGGCTCCTACAGGCTCAGAGGGGAACACACAATAGCTCTCCACATCTCAGGCCAGCTAGGCAGCCAAGTGCCCCCTACATGCTCCCTGGGCCTGGAAGCTGCCCAGGACCAAAGAGGGTGATGGGCTTCCCCAAGCAGAAGGAAAAGAGAGATGGCCTGGGAGCGCTAGACCACCAAGCCTATGTCTTTCCCAGCTTTGCCAGACGTGTTCTAAAAATGCTGCGTGACCTTGGACAAGTCACTTCACTTCTCTGCTCTCACTACTGCCACATATCCCACCCAGGACACCAAGGACCCTTGAATACTCATCCAGAGCAAGAGACCCCAGACTCACCCAGGCCAAGCCTGGGGAGAGCTGGGGATGGAGGAAGATTTTAGAAAAGGAAATCAGGGAGGAAAAGATCAGATCATTGCTGGGGGAAGTTCAGGCATTGGTCAGGAAGGATATCTGTGTGTGAACTGGGGCAGAGTAAGGGAAGGACAGAGGCAGGCTGCCCAGCCTATGGGCCCAGCTCAGCCACTGCCGCTGCAGGTGCTGTGGGACACCCAGGCCTCTGAGTCTCAGGCCTGGTCTGTAAAACAGAATAATGAACATCTGCCTCACAGGCTTGTAGAGTAAAAGGTGAATTCATGTAGCCCAGAGCAGAACTCTAACTTGCATCTGAAAATTCTGCCAATCTAGCTCAAACAGGCATGTGACAAAACTTCCATTTAAATAACACTCTTCCAGGGAGGTGATCTCCAGGTCTCCCTCTCACCCTTGCAGAGGTTCCTCCAGGGACCAGGGCCCCCAGAACTGAAGAGGAAATGGATTCCATGGGAAAGTTCTTGGCACAGGCCTCTGCTCCCATCAAGCACTCGCCCAGTGGACCCAAGGACAGCCAAGCCATCCCAAGTCACAGGGCGCCTTCACAGAGGCTCCCTGAGCTCTGAGCGCCTCACTGTACCTGGGACCCCCCTTCACGGACTTTAATGCTGATGTTAGCTAACACTTCCCGGAGCTTACTTGCTGCCATGCACCTTCTAAACACTCTACATGAGACAGGTGAACTATTATCCCCATTGTACAGGTGAAGAAACTGAGGCACAGAGAGGATTAATAAGTTTGCCCATGATTATTGAGCTAGTACACAGGCCTCATGGGGTAGTGTGGAGGCCCAGATGAAACCAGGATGCACAGATATCTTTGAGGAGCAACATCATGTTCATAAATAATGTGAAAATTGTTCACACCTTTGACCAGATGCAAAGCAAGTTTGTGGCTGGTGAAGCTAATAGAGGCATTCTCCTGCTCCTGGAGGTCAGTCCCGGCCACCTCGGCCACCCTGGACCTGGGTTTGGCAAGGCAGGACAGGACCCTGTCCTGTCTACCTTGCTCTCAGGCCAGGTATGACCCACAGCAGGTGCCAGGAAAACTCTGCCATGTTCAGAATGCAGAAGGATAAATCCAGATTCTGAAAGATTTGGGGGCCAGTGCCCCCTTCCAACCTGGCCCCAACTGCTGGGACCAGCAGAGAAGAGAGACCCTGAGCAGGAAGACTCAGCTGGAGGTCCCTTTGGCTACAGTGACCAAATTCTCTCCTTCACAGCAACAGTAATCACTCTGAATTACAGTTGGGTAGGTGTCTGAACCACTGGCCCTGGGCAAGGGGTCCTGAATGCTCCAGTCACTGGCCTTTTCCAGTAGAGGCCTGGCACATCCATGCTGGTAGGCGGGATCAATGGATATCAATAATAGCTACCATTTATGGGCCATTTAGTATCAGACACTGTCTAAAAGCACTACATGTATCATGCATTTCAACCTAAAAGGGAGGTATTATTAAAATTCCATTTTATGGTTGGCAAGACTGAGGTCCGGAAAGGTTAAGACACTTGCCCAGGGTCACACAGTGACAGTCTCCAGAGCTCCCTTTTCCCATCTCACTGGCACTCTGTGTGGTTCTTAAGAGGAGTGGGTGCCCCAGCCTGGAACTTGTGGGGCCCCTTGAGTGCCATCCCTGCCCAGCCCCCGGGGTCCAGCTTGCCCGTGTTGGGTGGAGTGGCAGGGGGAAGGCACTCACCAGCACGCGGTCTCCCAAGTGCAGGTCCTTGTCACCCCGCTTCACGGAGCCACTGTCTGAGAGGTTGGAGCCCGACTCATTGCCTGTCTTAACCGAGCTGTTGAGGACACTCTCCCGCAGCGGGATGACACGGCTGGTCAGTGGCGGTGTGGCCGTGCCTGAATGCAGTGACAGGTTCTGGGCAGTGAGTGACTCCACCGAGTGGGCATCGCTGCCCGAGCCCTCAGCTGTGGGTTGCCGGGCCAGCTTGGATGGCCGTGTGAAGATGCCCTGCAGGGCCTGGCACTCAAAGTAGCGCACACCGCCCACGGCACCATCGTTCTTGCCCACGGGGTCGTCCAGCACCACGCCGGCCCACTGTCCTGGTGCGAACTGCGTCTCGCCGAGGTACTGCACCACGCCTGGCTTCACGCCATTCACCCACACCCGCTCGCCCACCACGAAGTCCCCCAGGAAGTCATCGCCCACCTCTGCCACCTTCGGGTTGGGCTTCTCGGGGGCGGCAGCTGCCACCACAGAGGAGGGGCCCAAAGCCTGCTTGTGCAGCGGGGAGCCTGTGGAGTGAGGGGAGAGGCAATGGTTAGGGCTTGAGAGGGAGCTGGACCCCCAGCAGCCCCAGGAACACAGAGTTGGAGCTGGAAGGTACCAGGGCTAGCTAACTGATGGGGAAACTGAGGCAGACATAGCTGGCAGTGTGGCCCTGGGCATCCCTAGGTCTCTCCCTACTCTTCCCACCCCTCTGAAAAAGTCTAAGGATTAAAAGCTCAGGAGAACACTTTCTGAGAAGCAACATTTTTCACTGCTCAGGGTCACCTGGAATGACCCAGTTCTTGAGGGTTACAAGCTGACACTCCACCCCACGGGCTCAGGCCATCAGCTGTTAACCTGAGCCCATCCATGGCTCCAGGTGGGACTCACATTTTGTGAGTGGTCTCCATGCTCCCCACCCTCTCCCCTAGACAGCTCTGGGCTCCACAAAAGGCTCCCAACCTATTCCTTGACAACTGGCCACAGCCATATACATCTTGGGGCAAGGAGGAGCCAGGAAAACCCTCTTACTCTAGAGCCTAAAGCCAGGGAAAGACAGAGAGAGGAAGCAGAAGGCATGAACTCCAGCCTCTCTGGTCTAAATTGGGCTGAGGGATGCCCTGATCCAGCCCCTCCTTATAGGAAGAATAGTCCTAAAGCTCAAGAAGCTAGGGCCATGCCCAAGGTCGCACAGCAGAAATGGGACTCACACCCAGAAAGGGCACCTGCCTCCCAGCCCGGTTCTGAAGTGCTACAGACTTGGAAAAGGAAGGGAAGGGAAGCAGTATACACAAGGTTACTCACAGAATAAGGCAGGGCTTCAACCCACTGTGCTTCATGTGTGTCTGGCTCCTGGGCCCCACGCAGGGCCTACTGTGCACATGGGCATTCAGGAAGCCTATCTATTTGCACTTCAAGGTCCTGAGGCTGCCCGCCACCCTGACAGGCTAAGTGTCAGGCAGAGAAGGTCTTATCCTTCTCCTCTCCTACTTGTGATTCACGGAGGTAGACAGGACGCAAGCAGACACTGCCACGCCCCCACCAGAGCTGCCTATGTTTCTGGTCTTTCCATGGGCAGCGAAGGGAGGGGCTACAAGGCAGCAGCTCCCATGAGAGCTGCTTCCTTTCACCCGTGGCGAAGAACCCCCAGGCCTCAGGCCTGGCTGTATGCGGTCTCAGGGCTGGAAGCCAATTGCTAAGAAAGAGCTTCCGGCAGATGGGGAAGCCACACAACTCCAAGGCAGGGGCCCAACATCCAAGGCCAAGCATGTGGAATCTCTGTCTAGGATACTGGCAGCAGTGGTGGGAAAGCAGGTGGCCACTCAGGGTTTAGGCAGCCAGGATGGGGGCTCCTGATGGGGGAGGGTATACCTCTGAACCGTGAGCTGGCCTGGGACATCAACGAGCTTCACTGTTGAACTTAATTAACAACCAGAATAATCACACCAATTAATTGATATTCTTTGCAAAGAGACTGACAGTGGCTCATCCAACCCTCACAGTTAATCCTATGATTTGTTATTCTTATTTTACAGATGAGGAAACTGAGGTTTGGCGACACCAGGTGCTTTTTCTAGGCTCCTAGGTAACAGGCAGCAGAGATAAGCTCTGGCCAAAGACCTTCGGCTCTTGGTACAAGGCCCTGGCATTCATCCAACACATGTGTATTAAGCACACGCCACGCCAAGCCCCAAACTACTATACTTCAAATCCTGATTCCCCTGAATGGACCTACTTCCCAGAACCTGGACAAACCCTACAGTTCCCTGTAAAGAGGCAACAACCTTGTTTTTCATTCCTTCCTGCGTAGGGAAGTCCCCTTTGGTTTCTTGTTTAGAGAAAAACCTTGCTTGGGACCCGGCTGGGTGGTCCAAGGCTGAGATCCCACGAGATGGAGGCCACAGCAGAGGGAGCAGGCCCTGGAGCCACACAGACCAGCAGTCCCAGCTTCATTTGGGTGTCCTCGCCTGTACCTCTTCCCCAGGGCTGTTGTGTGATGATGGGATCAGTGCTTGGTGCATGAAAGTGAGCAGTGAGTGCTGGCTATTGTTATCTGATGAGAATGATTTATAGGAAAACTAAGGGATTACAAAAAAAACTCTAAACTACAAAAGGCCCAGGAGGCAGAAGAAGGGTTCCCAGGCAGGTTCCGGTGACCTTGGGCAAGTGGCTCTACCACTGGTTAAAACCAGGGGGGTGGCTGAGACCTCTGCAGTCAGCATAAAATACCAAGTGTAACACCGACTCACACAGACACCATCCTGCTGGCTCCCTGTGCTTGGCTGAGCTCCTCAGGGTCTTCGGTCCTGGCCTAGGACAATCCTGCACTACAAGGAGTTTCTGGTGGGATCCAGAACACAACCCCTCCCCCACAGGGCTCTCCCACTCACCAGGCCAGGTGGGCACCTGCCTTGGGAAAACCTGCTCTGAAAGCAGCTACAGGGGGAGGAAGCCACAAATTTAGGAACCCTAGGCCCTGGCTGCCTGGTAATACTGCCCAAGGACCCATCAGCAACAAGGTGTCAATATGATCATTATTAAAATAACAGCTACATTTATGAAGAATCAACTACATGCCCCCAGGGGAACAGACACTTCCTATACATTACATTTATCTTGCATATTAAGCAACAGAGGTTATGAAACTTGCCCAAAGTTACCTAGGCAGGGGTTGGGCGCAGCTGGTCAGGCTCAGAGCCCTCCCCGTCACCGGCTCCCTGGTAAGGCACATGGGCACACACCACCCCCCCGTATCCTTTCCTAGAATACTTCCCTGTGCCAAGGTGCCCTATGATGTCTAACTGAGCCGAACCGCTGTGGCCCAGGTAAGAGCCTGTCACCACCTGTTCCCTTTGCTCAGAGCACAGAGGAGGGTCCTGGGTCCAGGGGGACCCAGTGTGCCTATTCTTGGCAAGAAGCTGCCCATTCAGCTGTCCCCCCAGCTGTCCCGATTCAGGCAGACCCTCAGGTGATCTTTCTTCCCCACTTCAGCCCTTACAGGGGTCACAGATCCAGGGATCAGTTGTTTCAACAGTTGCTAAAATCCAGATCACAAGCCTGTGGCACCCGCGCTTGGATGTTACATTTCATTTTCCCTCTTTGGAGCACTAGGCCGCTCCAACCTCCCAGGGACAAGCCCTCATCAAATCCCTACTCACACTGGGCAGCTTTCAGCCCCTGAGGTTGGGAAGGCATGGAGAACCCCGACAGAGTGCACCCTTCCCTCCAAGGGGCCATTAGCCACCCTGGCTAGGCCTGACCAAGCCCCTTCCCGTATGTGGGCCTCGGTTTCCCCATGGGACAAAGGGCTAGGTGGGAAATAACCAGGGTCCTGGTCGGCATTAATATTCCGCATGTCCCACCTCCTCTTCTAGAAGAGTAGCTGTGTATGCAGAGCTGTCAGACCTGGTGGACCGCTGGCCCCCTCATCCATATCCTCATAGCCTCTGAGGCAGGCTCTGGAAGCTCCCTGAGGGTAGGGCCTGGCCTAGCCTCCCTCTCTCCCTCCCTCTGAGCTTCCACACAGCAGCAGTGGCTCAGCAAACCCCCAAGAAAGCAACAGACTTAAACATGACGTGCACAGCTGGTCCTTTCCCCAGACACAAGACAAGTGGGGATTTACTGCCAGTTTGAAGTTCAAAGTAGAACTTTGATGAAAAGAGCTAAAGAACATGGTATGGGGTGGCAGCAGCTGGTGGCCTGGTCCCATGGTGGGTCGGGGGGGCTAATGTGGGTGTCCAGGTGAGAACACATCTGCCCCTCCTCCCACAAGGACTTCGGTCCCACCTGCCTGGGGAAGTGGGGACGGGCCTTTTCCATACCTGCCAAATCTCAGCCACTCGTGACCCCATTTGCTGAGCACCCAGGGTCAGGCACTGGGGATGGCAGGCAGGGCCAAGTGACGGCCCAGCAAGGGGCTGGGGCAGGAGGAACAACAGGTCTGCAGCTACGACTTCCCGGCCACCTGCCTAGTGGGACCAGACCAAGATCGTGGGGGCCTGGGCTGCAGAGAGAAGGCTCGCTATGAATAGAGATGGGAGCACATCCCAGAACCTCAGCCCCAGACAGTCACACAGCATTCCCTCACCTCCTCAGAGAAACCTGCCCTGACTGCTTCATCTGAAGCCAGCCCACCGCATAGCCTCTACCCCCTTTATCCTTCCAAGACTTATCCTATATCTCCACCTGGGTATGTCTGCCTCCTGGACCTAAACAGAAGCTCAGGAGGCTGTGTCCTCTCTAGCACCCAGTCGGGTGCCAGGCAGCAGGCCCTCAATGCAAACTGAACTGTGGCTTGCTCAGAGGCAGCCCTACTCCCAAGATAGAAGCCTACAAGCTGCAGGGAATCGTTCCCATTTCTTCAATCAGGGCAACTGAGGCTCACTCCAGGCAACCTCCAGTTTACCTGGTCTTCCTTCCACATTCATACCTCCCTGAGGCCAGCCTATTTTCCCCATGTTTTAGAAGAAAAACTCCATTTCCCTCTGGTTTCCCATGGAACCTGTTTAGACCATCTCTCCCCCTCTTCAACACCAGCTTTTCCATAGAACCTGCATGTGGCATGAACACCCCCTGCACACAAAACACAGCTTCCCCCACTGCAGCCCCCTCCTGCTGTCCCCCACTCTATTCCCTCTTCAAACAAGCTTTTTTCCCTCTATTTAAATGTTTATTACACAGATCACTCACGTCTACTGCAGAAAATTTTGAAAACAGTTACTAATTTTTTAAAAAAATTTAAACTACTACAGTTCCATCCCATCACACAAACATAATCACACTTAGCATCTTGGCACTGGCCCTCCAGGCTTCATCCTGTGCACACACACGCATTATATACACTGTGTGCAGGCAAACCTCAGAGACGGTGCAATTTCATCCAGACCACCGCAATGAAGTAAACATCGCAATAAAGCGAGTCATATGAATTCGCTGGTTTCCAGCACATATAAAAATTATGTTCACACTATACTGCAGTCTATTAAGTGTGCAATAGTGTTATGTCTAAAAAAATGTATACACCTTCATTAAAAACCTCACTGTTGGTAAATGCTAACCATCATCTGAGCTTTCAGCAAGTCATCATCACTGATCACAGATCGCTGTAACAAATGAACATAATAATGAAAAAGTTTGAAATATTGGGAGAATTACTAAAAAGTGACAGAGACACGAAGTGAGCAAATGCTGCTGGAGAATGGCTCTGACAGACTTGCTCTCACAGAATTGCCACAAACCTTCAATCTGTAAAAAAAACAAAGTATGTGAAGCGAAGTGCAACAAAATGAGGTACGCCTGTACTTAAAACACAAAACACAAGCAGGGCCATGTTTAGATATTACTTGGTTGTCTGCTCTTCTTGTGGTGGGTGTTTTTCCCCACCACAAGAAGTGGTTCCATCCACCCATCTGCTTCTCAGTCCTTCTCTGACCTCAGCTTCAGATGCCTCCCCGTCGTGAGGACCCCAGAGCCACCTCGCTGCACTGCAGTGGCCCCTCTCTGGCCTTGTGGTGCCCAGCTCTGCCATCCACCCTCCCTTCCAGGCTCGTGCTCCTGGACGGGACAGGTGCCTCTGCCTCCTCCACCCCTGCCCACCCTGATGGTCTTCTCCAAAGTCTGCTCCTTTCTCCACCTGTGTATGCTGGTAAAATCTTAACAACTAGCTCCCCAGGAGGAAAAAAAAAACCTGATTTGTAGCATCTGCCAATCTCCAAAATGTAAAAATACTTCCCCCATGGTCACTTTCAGGCTACAGGCATGATGTCACTAAACATAGAGTTGGGAAGTGATTATATAGTATTTCCATGTAGAATAAATAACCTCAAAAACACAGATACTATAAAATCTTATTAGTAGTAAATAGCAGTATTTTACCAGTAGTGAAATCACACAGCATTAGTGGTATAAACAGTACAGTACAAGAAGTGCTGCTAGAAGTCATGAGCTTTGAATACTTATTACCTATGTTTTCAATATAATTTATTTCATTTTAAGTTCACACAATCTGATTTTGTAAATAATGGCTGTGTTTAACATTTAGCTTGCAAAACTCCTGACAATTTCATAATTGGTTCTTATGAGCCAATTGGTTCTGGTGCCAGCACACCTCTGGTCCCAGCCCAGCCCACACCTGGACAGGTGGCCATCTAACCTTCATGTGAATTCTCTACAGACCCCACGAACAACAGACAGGAAGAAGAGACAGAAGTACGAAGTCCCTGACTTGTCTCCAACGCCCAGAGTGGGCAGGGAGAGGGCAGGAAGCAGGAGAAATCCTTCTCCTCTGGTGAGTACCTAGGGAACCCTGATCTACACTGTGCTCCCCTACAATCGAACCACCCCCTGAAGCTGTCACTACTGCTCACATGCTGACACATTTCTGCTCTCTTTAAGACACTCATAAGTTCTCCTTGTAAAAGACCCAAATGACACAGGAAGATACAGAATAAAATTGGGGCACAGCTGTTCTTCAGTCCAGATCCCTTCCCTGGCTGTCAGACCTGCCCAGATAGCAGCTGCCTCCTCCTGGATGTCCCCCAGGCTCTCACATTTGACATTCTGAACCAAAGTGGCCCATTACAAGAGCTTCTCCTCTATCCTCCCCATCAGGCCACAAACCCTATTGCTCATCTCCCTGCCCCACTGCCCAGTTATTCATCAAGCTCTAGCAATTCTACAGAAGAAATAACTCCTAAATTTACAACTCCCTCCAGAGATCACTTTTTATGTTAACCTTTGACTTTTATAATGAACGCATGTTACTATGGTAATAAGATGTAATAAAAATGAAATTCAATATTTTTAAGAAGACAAAATATTTTTAAGAAGAACATGGAATGTAATTTTTGGCCCATTTCCCAAGGAAATAATTTAGAAAGGAAAAAAACTGACTTCTTGTCATTCACAAAACAAATAAGCGAACAACCAAACAAAAATCTGAATCTAAGTGCCCCCGAATTGGGGAGCAGTTTTATAAACTATGGTCAAGTCTTTCAGATTAGTGAGCAACCTTTAAACATAATTCTTCCAGGTTACATGGGAAAGTGTTTCTGATGTGACACTTGATGAGAAAGACTGTCCCAACACACAGCACACAGGCATGAAGGCCAGGTGATGGGCAGTGCGAACTAGAACACGATAAAAAGGAATCACTCCTAAAAGAAAACATACAAGAGTGGCCTTGCAGGAACCCACAATGACAATATGCCATGAACGGAAGGCATGATGAGGTCAGCCTTCTGCTCCTGAAGGCCAGAGGGAAAAAAGTGCACCTATGCTAGGGCTTGGTCAGTTCCCTAAATGTTCCACAGAAAGTAGTTCCACAGGGTATTAAAAGGTATTATAAAAATTGAAAACAAGCTTGAGTAACAGCAGTTTAAACAAAGTTATGGTTATTTTTGCTGCAGGACTTGTCAGAGCCTTTAATGTGCTAATGAGCACTGTGATGGCTTAGGAGAGGCAGTAAGTAAGGTGATCACATGATTTATCATCCACAGCCATACACCTTGGAGAGAAAGGAGGCGTTATTAATATAGCACCATGCCAAGACCACAGGCATAAACTAGGACTGTCCCAGGGAGAATATGGTCATCCTGGCCTTAAAGTACAGCACTTTCCTCTGTGTCACCTATGGAAACCCTGCCTGCCCATTAGACCAGCTCCAACACTGCTTATCAGCACAGCCATCCCATGGGGCTCCAGTTCTTCCTTGGTTTGCACAGCCTGCCTCCCAGGCTGCTAGGGTCCACGTCTTTGCCGCACCAGGAACACAAGTCCTGGAGGCGGGGCCCATACCAACTCCCCTCTTCCTCCCTGGAATCCCAGGACCAGGCTGAAATGCAGACTGGCCACGACCCTGACCTCCCCTCCCTGGTGGCCCCAAAGCAACATATATAAATGACCCACAAACTCTGAAACAGATTTCTACTCTGAGCCCCTTCCTCTCCCCTGCTCAAGGCAGAGGTCATAAAGGAAGGGGTGGGGTCTCCATAGCATTCCTCAGGATAGCCAGCTTTCCCACCGTGAGCCCCCTAACCCAGTCCACCCTCCTGTCTGTCCCTCTGATAGCATTGCCAATATGGCCTCCAGGGAGGGCTGAGTCCACCTCTTCTAGCCCACCTTGACCAAGGCAGAGCCCAGCCCCAGTGGCCACCACAGGCCAGCACCCCACCCCCCATGCTACCTCCAAGCAGCCCTGAAGAAGGAAACCTCTACCAGCCCACTCCTGGGGCGTGGGGGAGAGGGGCAGTCCCGAAGACTGCTCAGCATCCTTCCGGAGCCAAATGGAACTCAGAAATCCCCTTACATTCCCCCCACTCCCAAACCAGGAGGACAGAGTCCCCACCCAGCAGACTCAGCCAGAGAGAGAAAGATGCGGGAGGCTCACCCTGGAAAAAGCAGAGCCAGCTTCCCATGGAAGAGCCTGCTGCAGCCACGCCAAGGCAGGCGGGTGCTGGCTGCCGGGCCCCTGCCCCCCTCTGCGGGTCAATACTGCGGATGTCAGGAGCAGTAGAAGGCTGCCCTGCCCCCACCCGCCCTGAAGCCCAGCCACAGAAAACCTAGACTTGGCTTTCCCCATCCTGACGTCATTAAAAAGTTTAGGATGTGATTAAGAGAGTCGGAGAAGTTGACCTTGACGGGAGTGAGTGCTGTCTGGGGCCCGTGGGGGCTCTGCAAAAGCAAGGCCTGGAGGTTGGTCCTGATTCTGCCCAAGTTTGCACAACATCTGGGACAAGTCGTTTAAAATGGGACGAGGCCAATTGCCTCCTAGGAACAAAGAAACCAAGGTGAAAGGCATACGCCTGCAGGGGACCAGGGGTGGGATCAGCATCTAAGCCTTGGCCTGCGCCAAGCTCTGTGGGTTCCACCTTGGGCACATCAGGCTGCTTGGAGCACCCATGAGGTGCAGAGCATAGGGCCCCAGCTCCATAAGGCAGAACTGAAAAGCTTTGGGACCAGCCCAATGTAGGCCCTTTTAGGGGAACAAGATACAGAGGGTGGACCTGTCCCAAATGCCTGCTCCTGAGGGGGAACTCCCATGTACACTCATCCTTGACCTCCTGTGCCTGGGTCCCCAGAATGAGGAAAGGCCACAGGCACAGTGGGGGACAGCTGTGACCAACCTAACCCACTGAGAGCAGATCATTCCTCCTACCCTGTCCACCTGCCCACCTGCCCACAATATGAACCACGCATGCAGAGCTGAGACAATCTGGGGCTCCACCTGACCAGGCCTTCCCTGACCACCTGATCTGAAGCAGCCTCCAGGGGTGCTCCATTCTGTCTGGCTGGGCTGTCCCCACCTCGCTGACCCACCTTTGCCTGCTGGTGGATCTCAGTCCTATGCACCTGCTCTGACCACCCCTAGGCCCCCTCCTGGTATGAGACCTCCTCCAATTGTCTCCTTGGCCCTGCTGCTGCTTGTGTGTCACAGCTCTGGGGATGAACACAGGCCCTCCCAGTCCCATATGGGAGAAGGGTGGGGCCATCAGTCCAGGCATGGCCCTTGGCCAGACCCTCTGCCCAGAGGCTGAGCTCATGCTTTGGGAGGCAGCCACCCCCCGACTCCCACAGCGGACTCCAGCTTACTGCTGCCCCCACCACCAAGCCGCCCTCAGGCTCCAGCTCCACCACTCTTGCCCCAGTGTCCCAGTGCCCCTCATGCAGGGACCCAGCCTCAGAGAGCAGCGAGCACCTCCAGCACCTTGGAGAGCAGGTAGCCAGTTCCCTGGGGCAGGTGAGGGAGCCTGAGGCTGCAACAGCAGTGGGGTGGCCACTCCTACCCTGGTGCTTCGACCCACCCCTCCTCCCTAGAGCTCCCTGTGATGAAACCTAGAGTAGGAGCTCTGGGGACATAAGTCTCCCTTCCCCAGTCACAGGGTTTCACTGCCTGGGCCAGCTGACCCTGGCTCTGCTCCCTCCCTGAGCCTGGGTGTCTGCTCTGACAGCAGGCGCCAGAGCACTGAGCCCAGCTGCAGCCATCACGCCACAGGGGCGTGGGGCGTGGCTCTGCAATCAATTGGGCATTCAGAGTGGCAGTTCCTCTCTCTGGAACAGCTCACAGTCAGGCCATCCAGCCTCCACCCTCAGGGTGACTAGGAAGCAACCAGCATGACACACTGTGATCCATTCCCATTCCCTTGAGGGACTACCATGTAGCCATTCCCAGCAGACCCTGCAGCGGCACAGGGAGGCACCTCCCATGGAATGCAATAAAACGTGAAAAAGCAAGATGCAAACTTGGGTAAAGCCCAAGATTTAACTGCTTACCACAGTATGTGTGATAGGAAAAAAGACTGGAAGAAAATGTACGGTGGTGGCAATGATTAGGTTAAGTAGAAGGGCAAAGGTGTCTCAAATTTTTTGGTAATGAGTGTACAGATGGGTGAAAGGAAAAGAAATGACTCTTCAATGAGTTTTGTGCCTGCAGGCTCTTCACATTCACTAACTCACTCAATCCCATAGGAGATACCTTATTATCTCATTTGTGGCTAAGAGAGGTTAAGTAACTCTTCTAGGGTCACACAGCAGGGGGCAGGCTAGGAGGGGCATTAGAGCTGGATCAGAGCCAGAATTCAGGCCCCTCTTGATAAGGGAGGAGGTGGAAAGAACCCAGAAAGTGCTATAGGCTCTCTCCAGTAGAGAAGAGGGTCAGGGCCAGGCCTGACTGGTGCCCTTCAGAGAATTGCTTATACAAGGCCCTCCACTCCCACCCCCAGCACTAGATCAAGTTCAGCCTATCTGTGCCCACATGCTCCTCCTCCAGTGCCTGCAGGTCCTCCTCCTTCTCCTCTTGGTATTTACATTCCCTCCATCCTCAAGGCTGAGCTCATTCACACTCCCTCCAGGAAGTCTTCCCTGACTGCCCACTCATTGTGGTAGACCACTTGACCTCCCAGGGGTTGCAAACAGCCTGGTCTGGGTGACCATATACCTCCTTCACTGGTATATACTTCCTCCACCCCCACTCTCAACCCCCACAACCCACTCTCCACAAGGGGGCCTGGGGGATGTGAGCATCCAAGTCATGCCTCTAATACCCTCCTATTGCTACCACCACACTGAAGTCAAATCCAAACCCATGCCCTTCATCACCGGCCTCTGCCGCCCTCCTCGACCTCATTTCACACTCTTCCCCACCCAGACTTGGCCTCCTTCTTTCTCTTAACAAACCAAACTCATTCATGCCTCAGGGCCTTTGCACCATGGTTCTCTCCACCTGGAACATCTTCCCCCCTGTTTTCTTTCCCTGCGCTTCTTCTCATTGCTCAGGAAAGCCTCCCATGAGTAAAGGCTGGGCCTTCCAACAAGCGGTACTGGGCAGGCCTGCCCATGTAGATCTGCCCGCAGGCCAGACTGCCACACAACTTCCTCACCCTTTCCCACAGCTGTTTGGCTCTGCCAGGGCCCCGGTTCTGCCAACTGCCTGTATCTTTGGCTCAAACTTTCCTTGACCCCACCCAGGGCCCAGATTGGCCAGTCTGGCCTCTGGCTGCTTTCTGTCCTCCAAACTTCCATGCCAGTCAGATGAGGTGGACAGTGTCTTCCCCACTGGCTAGAGGGTAACCAGCACAGGATTTCATAAATCAAAGAGGTTCATCTCAGCATCATTTATCAAAGTGAAAAATAAGAAACAATCACAATTTTCAACTGCAGAGAAGGGGTTAAGAAAAATTTTCTACCTCCTATCAAATTCCTTTTGATTTGAAACTCTCCAGTGGCGTCCCACTGTTATTAAGATGGAAGTGAAATGCCCTGTAAGACCCCAAACTAACTCTGACCCTGCTCAGCCCCATCTCACCAGCATATGCCATGCTCCTCACGTTCCAGCCACACCCATTTCTTTCCCTCCTTGTACTCACCAGGCTCTCTTATGCCACTGGGCCTTTGCATGTGCCATTCTCTCTGCCTGGAATACCCTCCCCTCTTCATCTAGCAAACTGTCACCCTCCAGACCTCAGCTCATACGTCCCCTCCCTAGGGAAGGCTTTTGCTTATCCTTATGGGAACTCGTGACACTCAGCCTTCCCCATCAGACTAGCAGCCTCTGAGAGCCAGGACTTTTCGAGTTGTACGTGCAGCATGATTGCAAATAGGTAAGAAAAAAAGACGAAGAACATAAACCATAGTAACTGTCTGTAGTGACTGCAATTACAGGCAATTTTACCCCTGCACCTAATTTTCCAAACACTCCACAGTGGGCTGTCTTACTTTTACCATCGGAGGAAGTAACTACCAGCTGTCCTCCGCCCGTCGGCCCTCAGAGCCGATGCCTCCAGCCAGAGCA
Source organism: Manis javanica (assembly GCF_040802235.1). NCBI lineage: Eukaryota > Metazoa > Chordata > Mammalia > Pholidota > Manidae > Manis > Manis javanica. The sequence continues at coordinate 35,659,673 of NC_133165.1, read as the reverse complement.
CCTGGCCCTTACCCTTGCCCTGGCAGGTGCTCTGCCCACAAGCAGGAAGACTGGAGGTCAGGTAAGAAAAGGTTAAGGGCATGGCTCTAGGTGGCAGGAAGAAGGGGCTGGTTCCATGAGGGCAATCACAGACCCTGGCAGGGACAGGACAGGGAGGCCAGTGGGGGCTGGAGTTTGAATCCTGGCTGTGTTTTACTGGTTTAGTGGCCTTAGCAAGGTGTCATGCCTCCTGGGACCTCCATTTCCTCATTGCTAAGTGGAGCCCACAGTGCTGCCCACCCCTCAAGCTGGGGGAGCATGGAAAGGAACAGTGCACATAAAGTATGCGTCAGTGCAGGCTGCTAGTTAATGTTTAAAGGAACCAACAGTCAAACATAAAGAACTTTCGTGTACTGCTGGCCAGCCTCCAGGCTGGTCCTAGATTCCAGAAGAACCACTGCCCCACCCAGTCCTCGCCCCACCACCTTAGCCCTGCATACCTTCCTTGGAGCCAGTGGCTGCTGCCGCAGCAGAGGTGGATGCTGACCCAGTCGACGTCCGGCCCACAGGGCTCGAGTGTTTCCCCCCACGGCCAGGGGGCTTCAGGCCACTGGGCTTCTGCATGGTGGTGCTACTCGGTGTGCAGAGAAGGACCCAGGCAGATCACGTCCTCTCCACCATTGTCACTCACCTGCAGGCAGATAACAGAGTGATCACATTATAGCATCACAAGATTCCACACCCTATCTGGGCACCAGCTTTTGACAGAGGGGCCTCTTAGGAGGGGTAAGTGTCCAGGCTCTAAGGTGATCGGTTCAGATGCCAGCGAGATAGGGCTGGCTGTAGAGGGCCTGGAGAAGAGGCAGAAAGGACAGGCCCACCGTCACCTGGCTTCCTCCCCCACTGTCCTGCATACACGCCCTCTCTTGTGCCTATCCAGGAACCAACATCACCTCCACTTTCTAGATAGGGAAACCGAGGCACAGGCAATAGCAGCAAGTGTGGGCCCAGCGTGGCAGCCATGTTGCAGGACACAGGTCCTGGCCTGCTGCACTCTGAAGCCAGGCGTGCTCCCTCTGCCCGCTTCCTGGGCCCAGGAGACAAGACTCGGGGCAAACAGGCTTGGGGGTCAGCAGCAATGGCTGTGTTAGTCCCGACGGCTGATACCAGGACCATGCAAGTCAGCACGGCCACAGTGGCTGAGCATGGCTCTCACCACAGAACACAGGCCAGTGGAGATTCTGACACATGCAGGCTGCCCTGTGGGTCACTCACTCTCCAATGGACCCAGACCCTCTAGGAACAGCCAATAACTCAGATCCCCCTGATGTGAGCCAGACAAAAAAACACCTAATTCATCAACCAGCTCATTGCTTGGCCTTGCCAAAAGGCCATGCTCCAGTTTCAGGCTCGCCATCCCAGCACATGTCCACTCCACCCCAGATGTAGGGACATATGCTCAGAGAGGCTTACAGCTCCCTCCGTCCCACGCCAGAACAGACTCCCTGTGCCCTCTGCCTGCCCTTCCCCACTTGCAGCTCCATGCCTTAATGACAAAGCAGAGACAGGTGTGACACATAGAATACAGGGGCACCAGCTTTTGACAGAGGGGCCTCTTAGGAGGGGTAAGTGTCCAGGCTCTAAGGTGATCGGTTCAGATGCCAGCGAGATAGGGCTGGCTGAAGAGGGCCTGGAGGAGAGGCAGAAAGGACAGGCCCACCGTCACCTGGCTTCCTCCCCCACTGTCCTGCCTACATGCCCTCTCTTGTGCCTAATGTTTATGGAGGGCTCACCACTGGGCAGACCCCATTCTGCCCCAGAGCTGCTGGCTCCTGCCTTGGGGTGTACACTATCCACTGAACAGATGGAGACTATGGGCAGAAGTGTCACCCCTTCAGGACTTTGAGAACAGGGATATCAATGCCCTCTGGGAGCTCATGTAGTAGGGGATGTCACACCCTCTGTCTGCCATATCCTTACCCCATTCCTGGTCATGGAAGGTTATTTCCTTTTAGAGAATCCTCTTCCCCAATCTTGACCTGTAAAACTTACATGGGCTGACCCTTACACACACCTACAGTGGGCACAAGATCCAAGCCTGGTCGGAGCCCCCATGCTTAGCTGAGGGAAGATCACACGATCCAAGGAGCATCAGGGCGTGGACTCTGGCTAGAACCTTTAGGAAGAGGTGCTTTCCTTGCTCTGGGGCTGCCTGGGTGTGGAGGGAAGCCAAGAGCTGCAGGGCCATCCCAGTTACCACATGGGAGAGACTGCCAGGGAGTGATGCCAACATGGAGAGAGCAGAGCTGAGTCCTCAGATTTGCAGGGCCTGGATCCACCTGAACCTGAAGGCTGATCCCTGGAGCTCTTTGCCTGCACAAGGCAACAAATCCTCACACACATGTATACTGTTTTCCTTTTCTCCCTAAACCTATTTGAGGGACACTGTAGCCTGCAACCAAAAAAAGCTCTAATACAGAAGCCAACACACAATGCTCATGGCAGGAATAGGCAAAGTGTCCTTATAATGGCTCTCAGGCCAGCAAGAGGAGCCATCAACACTATTACTTGTCCTGGCCTAGCCATGGGAAGGAACATCTCCTTCGGCAGGGCTGCCCACCGTAAGAGCAGAGAAAAATAAGCTTTCCCAAAGCACAGAGTGGTGGACCTACACATCCAGGTGAGCTGATAGGAGTATGGGACATACCTGCTAGTCTTGGCCTGGCTCCCAGAGCCCACCAAATCCAACATTCCCATCCTGTAGACCCAGCACCCCAGGAATTCTGGGGCCTGAGAATCACGCAGTTAGCTGGGGTGTGAGATGGCTGCAACTTTGCTTCCCAAAACCTGGCCCTCCAGGAAGCCTGTTAACTAGCTTATTCATCTAGGCAATGTGGACATGACTCCCTGTGAGCGTGGATAGGCTGTGTTGTGTCCCCAAGCCTAAGAAGGACTCACTGAACCAGCAAGGGCAAGTGAAGGTGGTCTCTGGAGACAGTGAATATCCTACCCTATGGTGGGACTCTGGCCGCACCAGCCTCTGGCCACTCCTGGATCACTCTGAACACACTCTGAGCCCAGTGACTTTTCATATGCTGTTCCCTCTGCCTGGAATGCTTTTCCATCAAATATTCAGGTTTGTTGCTAATCTCTCCCAAAAAATCTCCAATGTCCCCTTCTAAGATTACAACCCCACCCAGTTCTCTCCACCTACTCACCTGCTTTGGTCTCCCCGACTTTACCAGGGACATGGGTCTGTTTCGTTGACTGCGCTATCCTCAGTCTGACAAGGGTGCCTGGTGCATGCAGGTGCTCAATAAATCACTGTTAAATGAATGACTCTGGCCCATGGCGGTGAGAGGACCAGGATGTCCCCCTTACCTCCTTAGGGCCCAACATTAAGGACTGAGTGGCTCATGGTGATCAGCCCAGCTGGCAGTCCGACACCATGACTTCCCAGTAGCTGGTCTGAGCCCCCTACCAGCTAACGTGCCCTTTGAGGCAGGGACCAGGCATTATAACCATGTCCCTGACATTGGAGGCTCCCCAACCAGCCTTAGCGCTGATTAGCCTGCATTTCTTCCCCACTTGCCTCTTTCCCACCTCCCAGACCCCACCGGTACCTTTTCTCCCACCTGCTACACTATTTCAACCACCTATGGAACACCTAACCTGATGCCGCTTCCTCCAGGAAGTCTCCTGGAACCTTTGGCCCACAAAGACCTTAGGATCACAAGTTGAGCTGAGGAGAAAGGATACTGTTCTTATTTATTTTCATCCTGCCTCCTGGGAGCCCACAGGCAACCCCAGGTGGGGCCACAGTCTCTCCTCTCTGAGAACCCAGCCCTGGCACGGTTCCCGGCCCAGAGCCTGAGAGCTGAAATCTCCAAATGAGTACACCTGCTACTGCCCAGAGGACAAAGGTCCTCAGGGCCACAAACCCCCAGGGACACTCTTCCCAGCTTTGGAAGTTCCCACAGTTCCCCTTGTGCCCTCCCAGACCCCAAGGAGCTCTGCAGTCTCTGGTATAAATAAACTATTTTGTGCCAGGCCTTGAAGGTTTGTGGTCCAGGAGTTGTCCCAGGCAGAGGAGGTCATGGCCATCTAAAAGGTGGAGCATCTGCAGCTCAGAAAAGTTCAGGCACTCACCCAAAGGCACACACTGCTTGGTGGCTATGCTAGAACCAGACATGGGTGTGGCCCTCCGCTGCCTGCCTGGAGGCTGGACTGTCCGGCCCAGGCATAGAATAACATTTGTGGGACCCCTAGCCTCTGGAGAGCACCCACATGCGTTGCTGACAAAGGGGACTAAAGGAGCTGGGGTGAGAGGACTGAGGGGGATTCAGTCAGTCCTGGCCACAACAGCTGTGGGCCAGGGAGGGCCAGAGGAGCGTGGAGAAGGGGAGCCAGGGGAAAGAATGGGGAACAGGAAGAGGGGAAGGCCTCAGGCCAACGGTCCCTTTATGACTCAGCCCTGATTCTGGGATAGAGGAAGAGAAGGGTTTCTTGGAAAAATCTGGAATGTGGTGATAAATTCGCTGCACTGCAGCAGGAGGGGAGGCCTAGGAGGCAGGGGAGTAGATGTAAGCCCTGTGCAGGTCCTAGCCCCAGACCCACCACAAGCAACTGGGACCTTCGCCGGTGTGAGCCTGTTTCATCACCTGCAAAATGGGCAACAGCACCGCTGCTTCATGGGAGAGCGGATGAGCAGATCTGAGAAAGCGCCCCACACAGGTCCCCTGTGCCAGTCACACAGCAGCTGCTGGGAAGGGGCGGCTGTCACTATGGTTGTTCTCCATCAGCATGTCCAAAGGCCCAGGGTGCACACACCACCTTCCCCAGGGCCTCAGGCAGAGGAGCTGGTGTGGGAGGGGCGGGCGGGTGTCATTCAGACCAACAGGCCCCCTTTGTGCCGCCCTCAACTGCCATTTACTGGAGACAAACCCAGGCTGTGTTTCAGGGTTTCCATTACAGTCACCCCGGGGGGTAGGGGGCAGGGGTAGTTTCAGTGGGGATGAGGCCCAAGGACTTTTCACCAATCAGGAGGCCTGGGGTGTGGCCCACAGAAGGGGGGCAGGTGCCAAATGGGGCAGTGGAAACTCCATCTTTAGCCTGCCAGCATGGCCCAGAGGGTGAGGGAGGCAGGCACCAGGAGGCGGGCTGTGGGACACCTGCCAGCACTCACATCCTGGACCTTCTGCCTGGGGACAGGCACTCTGGCAGGACACTGGCTGGTGGAGGCCCAGCCTTTAAGGCAGAGGCTCCCCCACCCCCAACTGTGATGGCTTTCCTGGGGCTACTCCTCCTCTTCTCATGAGCCTGTGACCTGAGGGTGAGGCCATGTGGCACACAGAGATGAACTGGCCCCTGATCACGTGCCACAAGCCCTAAGCACAATGGGGTGGGAGAACCTCCTCACACTGGGAGGGACCCAGGAGAAGGTAGGGGCTGGAGGGGTGAGCTCAGTTTGGGACATGCAAGGAGAGGGGCAGGGGGCAGAGTGATGGGGCCTTGGGAGAGTCTCTGGGGACAGGTGAGGTGGGGGAGGGGAGGTGGCCAGGCACAGGCCTGGACACCCACATATGTAATGTGAGGGGAGGCTTGAGGGCACCCCAACAAGAGATGGGCACAAACAGACAGCTTTCGAGGAGAGGATGCCCTGCCGACAGCTGCAGTCAATGCAAACCCAAGCCAAAAGGTGATCCCATTTCCCACCCAGTCAGATGGGCAGCAAGTCAAAACGCTGGGCTATACCAAGGATGGTGAAGCACTGAAGCCAGGACAGGTGGGCACGGGGCCAGGGCCCAACTGGGGGCACTACAGCCACACCAGAGGCCCAGCAGGCACCCTGGCCGTGTGACCCAGGAGGCACCCATAGGGTGCTTATCGAGGAACTTCATGCAACAGCCAGGAAATGGGGTTTTGGGGTGAGAATAGGGCTGGGGTGGGGTAACCAGGGCTTCATTCTATTTATAAGATTTGTTTTTTAAAGCCTGCAGATGTACATGGGAGCTCATTGTATCCCATTCCTTTTCTGAGTGCCTAAATTATTTCATAATCGTTTTTAAATAAAAAAATTAAAGACAGACCCAGGGGAGGGGAAGAGGAGACAGTACTTCCCCTGCCCATACACACCCAACCAGAGGAATGGGGCAGGGCCCAGAGGACCCCCACAGGTGTGGACCACCAGGCCAAGGCAAGCCTCAGTGTGGGGTGGCTTGGGCTCCCCAGCCCTGCCCCACTAGGAATGCCAACACTAATGCCTACACTAGAAACAAGTGGTACCCCACCCCCCAAATCCAGCAGAGGCCCCAGTGGTGGTGTGACATCCATGCCTACAAACCCCATGCTTGGAAGGGAGGTTCATTTTGTCTGCATTTGATCAAGGCTCAGGGAATTTCATCCACTGGTGAACCCAGAACCCCCACAGGCAAGCAGAGAGCAGGGCAGGGCTGGGACGGGCCCCTCCCTGTGAATCTTGTCTGCCTGAGGCAGAAGCCAAAGCTGGAGCCTCACACCAGCTGCCCCTCAGGCTAGGGGGAGCCAGGGAGCTGGAAGCTGTCTGTGCCCCCATCCCCACACCCACCTTCTGCTCTGGTCACTGAGGCCCCACAGGAAGCTAGAGCCAGCCCAACCTTGGCACAGCTGCCAGCTAGTGGCAGGGATGGGGCATGGGGGTGGGGGCAAAGGAGCCCAAGAATAATAGGGTGATGATGAACCCTGCTTGTGGTCCCAAGTCCCTCTGGGAGAACCAAGGGGCCTAGCAGCCATCCAGAACCAGCCTGGGGAAGGGACCTGCCCAGACCTCACAGCAGAGCTGGGGCTGGAGCCCAGGATCCACCAGCCCATGCGGCTTCAAGGAAGGGGAGGAAGGATGCCAGGAGCCCAGAGGTGGGATGCAGGGCCACGTCCCTGGCTTGTCTGGCACCTGTGGCTGGGTGACCATCATGGGCTGAACCCAGAAGTCCAGGTTCTGGTCCACATGCCCACCAGCCTTGCAGCCTCCGAGCTCAGGGCTGAAGTTCCTGATTTATAAAATCAGCATCCCCCCCTTTTCTGTGCACAGCCTGGGCCGATTGCAGAGCCCTGGGAATGGCCAGCCTGTCAGTCTTACCAGATGTGGACACTTTGGGGCCTGGCCATCTTCCCTCAGGCTTGGAGGTGGCTCAGACCCTGTCTCCCAGCAAAGAGCAAAGAGGATCCAGGGCTATGTCTAGGGAGGGGAAGGGACATCAACACACTTCCCTGCCTTACATACACACATGCACCTACATGCCTAAGCACGCTGTGGCCACCCACAGCACTGGCGGTTAGACGTCTGAGGCCTGCCTGCCACGGGCTCGGGATGCAGGGCTGCCATCAGCCTGGCTCTACAGGACAGGTTCTCCATCAGGCCCAGGGAGTGGCCCAGCAGGGCTCAAGCTGCCCTCTGACCCACCTTTATCCCATTTCACAGAATGGAAAACAGAGGCCCAGGGCAGGTAAGGTCACAAAGCAAGTGAACAGGACAGTGAGATTCAACCACTCAAATGAAGAAAACCTGTGCTGGGCAAGGGGATCCCTGAGATGAGACAGAGCCAGAGGCCAGGCAGGGGAGGGGTCTGCTGAGGTCACCCCAGCGACTGGAGCAGAACAGGAAGTAACAGGCTCCAGTGTCCCACCTCTCAGGCCAGAATATGGACCAATTCCTCTTTCCCTATTGCCACCCTCTCTTCTGATTTTTGTGGTAGGGCCATCTAACACATCCAGGCTGAATACCTGCAGGAAAGCTACCCCATCTCCTGGGCTCTCCTCCCCAACCAAGCCTGCCAGGCCTCCTCCCAAGGTCAAAATTTGCACAAGCAACTAAAAATTACCCCTGAGCAAAAGGCAATTTTTACAGTAAGTGATGATAGGACAAGAGGGTAGCCACATGGGAAAAAAATCATGATCCCTTCTATGGTTGGCAGAATAACAGCCCGCCACCCCTGACAATGTCCATGTCCCCAACCCTGAAATTTGTAAACTTCTTAGTTAACATGGCAAAAGGAAATTAAGGTTGCACATAGAATTAAGGATGCTGACCAATTTGAGATGAGGACTATGAGATGGGGAGATTATTCTGGACTATACAGCTAGGCTCAATGTGGTCACAAGGGTCCTTATAAATGGAAAAGGGAGGCAGAAGTGAGAGAACCAGAGAGATGGCAGCATATGAAGGATTCACCTGACATTGCTGGCTTTGAAGACCGAGGAAAGGACCACCAGCCGAAGAACATGAGCAGTCTCTAGAAGCTGGAAAAAGTAAGGGAACAGATTCTTTCCTGTGGCCTCTAGAAAGACAGTGACCCTGCCAACACCCTGATTTTAGCCTGGTGAGATCCATTTCAGACTTCTGACCTCCAGAATTGAAAGATAATACATTAATGTTGTTTTAAGTCACTAAGCTTTTGGTCAGTTGTTATAGCAGCAAAAGGAAACTAATATGCTTGCTTCACATCATACATAAAAATGAATTCCAGATGGACAGCAGATCTAAATGCAAAGGGTAAAACAATAGTTTTTAGAAGAAGACGCAGATCTTCATAACATTGGAGAAGGCATAGATTTCTTAAACAAGACACTGGAAGTGCTAAAAATAAGAGAAAGGATGCATCAACCAGACAAAAGTAAGATTAAGAGCTTCTGTGCATGCATCCAGTGATACCATGAAGGAGAGAGAGAGAGAGAGAAAGGCAAGTCATAAAAGGGGAAAAGACATTTGCAATTCCTATAACCTACAAAGGTTTCCTATTCAGGATAGAAAAAGAACTCCAACAAGTCAAGTTAGAAAAATTGCCAGAAGACTTGACCAAGAACTTCACAAGAGGCGGGTATTCAAAAGACCGATGAAAATAGGAAGAGCTATTCACCTCTGTTAATCATCATAACATCAAGCACTCACCAGAATGTAGGAAATGAAACCCCCTGGCCATACCAAGCATTGGTGAGGACAGGGAATATGCACAACACTCATGGGCTGTTAGCAAGGATGTCAACTGGTACAAGCAATCTAGAAAACAGTTTGGCTTCACATATAAAAGCTGAATGGGACCCAGCAATTCCACTCCTCATGTGCCCCCAGTAGAAACATGTATAAAGTGCCCCCAAAGACTTGTGCTATTCCTGCTACTCCCAAACTGGAAAGAAAAAAAAATCCATCAACAGGAAAATGAGAAAATAAATTGTAGTTTATTCACACAATGGAATAAATACAGCAACAAGAACCAACTACAACTACATGCAACAATGTGTGTGAACCTGGTGATTATAAGCTTGAGTGAAGGCAGCCAGATATGAGCGTGTGGAGCATGTTGGCTTCCATTTAAAATGAAATTCAAAGTTGGGGAAACTTTACTGATGGTTAGAAATCAGGGAGGGGGTCCCCCATGGGTCAGAGGTATTGACTGGAAGGAGAACAAGAGGAGATTTGGGAGCCAGCAGGCTCGGATTTGGATTTACGTTCTGTTACACAGGCATATCAGTTGAAAAAGGTGCATGAGCAGGTACAATTCTGACATGCACTTTTCTGTATGGATACTACAGAAGTTGTTTTTTAATTACATGGGCTGGGGTGGGGTGGCGGCAGGAGTGGAGGAAGCAGGTGTGGTTCCTACTGCTCTGGGGCCTTCCCATTCATGGGACTGCCCCCACGTGGGGTGTCTAACCACGTGGCCCTGCTGGAGCGCCTATCTCCCCAAGGTTCCATGAACTTCCTGCAGGCGGGCGCAGGCCTGAGCCCCACGGAGTTTAGGCACCCAGGCCTGGCACACAGTGGTACTGTGCTCATTGAACAACCGTCCAGAACACCACCTTCTTCCCTAAAGAAGGCAGGTGAGTCAGCCACCCCCGTGTCCTCTCATTCCTGAGCTTTCCCACACGGGGGCAGGGAGGTGAGCCGACTGTAGTTCTGCCCTGCCCTTCATGGCATGAGAGGGGATGCAAACCAGGCCCTAGGGAGGGCCAGAGTATGGCAGCCTGGAGAAGGGATGAAACAGCAGAAGGACCATGGACACTACCTACACCTCTGAAGGGCAACCCAGGGCTGCTGGGGGTGGGGGAAGAGTGGAAGAGGGGCAGACCTTGGTGGGAGGAGTGAGGTCAGTCAATAGCGTGTCCTCAGTGTTTTATTGCTTCTAGAAAGGTAACCACCACCCCCAACCATCAAATCCTGGCTGAATGCCAGACACCTGCCCACACCCAAACTCACTCTGTCACATCCCCAGCACAGGCTGTTTCCTCTACCTAGAATGCCCTTCCTTTTGTCCACTGGCAAACTCCCTCACCTCCCCCTGAGAGCAGCTTTAAGAGGGCAGGTTCTTTGCATATCTTGTTCATCGCTGGTCTCTGGGTACCGAGGACAGCGCCTAGCACACTTAGGAGCTCAAAATGTTTAATGACTACATGAACGATTGAAAATGCCCTCCTCTGCCACTTCATCCTCCCTCATTCAGTTGGAGACCCCTGCCGCTTGTTCAGACCCCACTGCCTCACTCCCCACACTCACTGGCCAGCTTGGAGTCATCTCTGGGGAGGACAGAGGGGGCAACTCAGTGTTCCAAGTGACTAGCCTCCTGCTGGAAGCCCAGCATCAAAACACCCAGTGCACAGAGCAGATACTCAGCCCATGGGGGGGCCAACATGCAGAGGAGTGAGCCTGCAGCACTGGAGGGGATCAAGCACAGCCTGAGACCTGCCCTCAGAGCAGTTTCTGCTCAGGCTGGCACAGGTGCCCAGCAGACCTGAGAGACTCTCCCCAGCTGTGCTATTATTACTGCCAATAACAATGAACACAGCAACCTGCTGAGCATCCTCCCACCCACCCACCCCCCGCCCCCAGGGCAGGCCCGCTGCAGGGGCAGAGCCAGCCCAGGACTGCACACTCTTTGCCTCTTCACTTGACTCAGAACCTGTGTGGGTGTCTCCGGTGTGTGGGCTCAGGTGAGATTAGACTCCATCCTCCGTTGTGCTGTGCCAGCCCAAGGAGCCACAGACCCGGAACATCTGTCAGGCTCCAGACACCAGCCTAAGCACGGGATACAGGCTAACTTGTTTAACCTTCACAACAGCTCCGTGAAGAAGATACTATTATGACCATCTACCTGAGGCCCAAAGTGGTCAAGACCCTTGCCTAGGGCATCACAACTAATCAAAGGCAGAGATGGAATTTGAACTCAGGCCCTCTGGCCCTGGAGCCCACGCTCTTAACCACTTCTCTTGGCTTCTTTGGAAGCAAGACCAACTCTCCCCCAGGCACCCAGGTTGAAGGTACGGGACAAATGTAGGCGAGGTCAGGAGGGCACCCCCTGGCCCTGGGTGCTGAGGCCACAGTCAGCAGCACTTCACCTGCCTCTAGCCTTGTTTCCTGGGCCCCCGCCCCCCAGTGCCCTGTGATCCAGTGTCCCTGAACTTCTGTTGCTCCTGAGGACACCCCACTTGTTCTGCTAGATGCCTTCACCCCACTTCTGTCCCTTAATCAGCTCCTGGGGCCACCCTGGAGTGCCCAGAGCTCTCTGCACACCCTGCATCATGGCCCCCACTCCACCTTGCAAGTTAGGGATTCTTGGGGCAGGGACCAGTCCGACCCTTGTGGAGGGGGCTCGCTGTGAGCACCAGCCCAGCTCCATCAGCCCAGCCCCTCTGCTCACCGCGGCTCTAGGAGGAGGATTAGGAGGGCCACAAGACACTTCTGTCCACCCCTCCCTTCCTCTGCCTTCTGGGTGCCCAGTGGTCATGGGCCCAGGCCTGCACCGTGGGTTGCGGCCCCTCACTAGGCTTTAGTGGTACATATAGACCAGCTTACATGAGACAAGGAGACAACACAAAGCCTCTCCTACCTCCCATTTTCCCCCTCAGATCCAGCCGCTAGAAAGCATGGTGTCAAACTACCTCCAGGACAAGGTGCAGCAGCTCCTCTGGCTTCCTCTGAGTTTTGCTACCTGGCTTTCCTCTTGCCCCAATTTTCTCATGTCTTTTTCATCCTGTTATCCTGAATTTATCTTTGCAAATCACCTCAAGTCTTTTCTGGAATCAAAGAACACACAAGACCCTTTCAGACACCTTCCCTCCCCTGCTCTGGGATCCTGGCACAGTCCCTGGTCTGAAAGAAGCTGAAATGTGAGCTGTGTGAACAAACCAACAAACCAATGAATGCATGCAAGGAACAGCCTCCATCAGAAAGGGGAACAGCCTGAGCAGAATCCAGATACCAGGCAGCAAAAAAAATCCAAAACGCCAAATGTCTTTCCCTCCCTCAGAGCGCCTCAACTTGGAAGAACCAAGCTAGAAAACCAGGGACTGCTCCTAAGCCTCAAATTCCACTCTTGTAGCAAAGAGGTCAAAAGGGCAAAGGAGGATGTGAATGAGGAGTGGGTGTCTCTCCAGGCTGCAGCTGGAGTCGAAAGTGGATTCCAGGCATGGAGCAAGAGCAGCTCAGCAGAGACAGAAGCCGTTAAGAGGAAAAGGCCCCAAACTTATGCCTTGTTAATAAAAACCACCTGACCTGCTCTGCTTTCTACTCAGAAGGGAAACATTTCATTACCATTCTAAAGCATTTCCTCTGAAAACATGAGTTTTGAATTACGGTTTCTATTCATTGAGCCTGGCCTCACAGCCCAGAGAAGGGAGTGGTGGGACAGGGTGGCTCAGGTCCCATGCTGGCACCCGGACCCCCAATCCCCAGGTCCCAAGGGGAGGGATCCTCCTCGGCTCCCGAGCCAGGGCTGGGGGAGGCCGGAGATGCGCAGGCCCTGCCCTCCCGCCCTCCCCTCCCAACACAGGCCAAACCAGAGGGCTCCGGCACGTCCCAACAAATCATGCTGCTGGGTGGTGGGGACCCATGCACCAGATGGTGGCCATGGCCTGCCCCTCCCATCAGACCGTGAGCTCTCAAGGACAGGGGTGTCCCCATTAGCCTGTCCTGCCCCAACACACAGCACACACCATCCACGCAGCCGACGCTGTACCAGCTGTGCCCAGCACTGACCCCACCCAGCCCCAGAGACCATGAGGCCTGCCCCTACCAGCTGGGAGGATGGGGTGGATGCCCTCACTCCAGCTGGGCCTAATGGTCTCTCTGTCACCCTGAGATTGAGGGACTGTCCCTAGGAGGTGAGGTCCTGTGGCCTCAAGCTGAAGCCACCATTCAGGGCAGCCACAACAACAATCAGAGAGCCAGCCTACAGCGAGAGAAGAAGGGACAGAGGCTGGGGGGAGAAGTGCAGAAAAAGAAACCGCAGTCCAGAGAGAAGGAAGCACAGAGGCTGCCTGCCAGCTCCCGGGTCCTGGGGGAGCCAGGCCGCCTGCAACTGTTTGCTACACGAGTTCCCATGCTTTCCTCTTCACTCCCTTTTCACTTAACCTAATTGGAGGAGGTTCTTGTTCCCTGCAACAAAATAACCCCAAAGACACAGGTCAGGCCCTCCCTGCCCTCGCTCACCAGGCCAGCCCTTCTCATCAAGCCATGCCCACTACTCAGTTTAGAGACGCCAAGGCACATCTGGGTGGGGCCAGCATGGAAGCATGGGCAGAGCTGTGCTGGGAAACTGAGGCATAGCCAGCTGGGGGTGGGCTCTGAGAGCCAATGTTTGGACTTTGTACTTGAGCAGATGTGTAGGGCAGCAGTGTCTGAGGTAGGCACAGCCAAAAAACGTGCTGTAGTGAACCGTCCTAGGTAGAGAAATGCATGGTGAAGGGGGCATGTTTCCCAGGCACACACTAGGTGCTTAACAAATGCATAGAAGGCAAACAGGGAAACTTCTCAATGCCTTGATATCCTCAGGTGCATAACGTAAGCAATTAAGATATTAATTTAAGATATCTGCAAATAATACGGGCATTTAGAGAGCTCAAAACAGTTCCTGGCATACAGTAAGCTCTCTATCTGTGTTGTTTTTAAACCTATATAAAGGTTGACATTCTCCCCAAGAACCACTGGGCAGATGCGTTCTGGTTGTCTGTGTCCTCCTAAATTTATATGGAACCTAACCCCCAAAGTGATGGTGTCAGAGGTGGGGCCTTTAGGGGGCGATTAGGTCATGAGGGTGGCACCTTCATGAATGGGAATAATGCCCTTATAAAAGGGACCCCAGAGAGCTCCCTCACCCCTTCCACCATGGGAGGATGCAAGGAGTCTGCCACCCAGAAGAGGGCCTTTACCTGACTGTGCTGACACCCTGATCTTGGACTTCCAGCCTCCAAAATTGTGAGAAATACATTTCTGTTGTTCACAAGCCAGCCAGTCTGTGGCATTTGCTACAGCAGCCCAGACTAAGACAGCAGGGAGTCAAGAGGGTCACGCATGCAGCACCCCTCCTCTGGGCATGGAAGCAGAGGTAGGATAAATGGCATCGAGAGGGCAGGATCAATCGCTAGGGTGGCAGGGAGGGAGGGAACTGCCCCCAGAACAATGCAAAGAGAACAGCCGTGGGAGGAGGCTGCAGTGAGGCTGGGAGAAGGGCCTGGGGAGAGGGTAACGGGCAGTAAGTACTGCCTGCTCATGGACCAACAACTGGGAGGGGATGAGCCGTGTGTGTGTGTGCATGCACACATGTGTGCTGAGGGCCACTCAGTGCAGCAGTTAGAACAAACACTGGGCATTTGCTCTGTTACAGACACACTTTACACACATCCATCCATTCACTTTTCTCAACATCCCCAAAGGTAGATATCATAAACTTCCTCATTTTATAGATAGGGAAATTGAGGCAGAGAACTATAGTGACTTGTCTGAGGTCACTCAGCTAGTAAGTGGTAGAGCTGGGATTTGAACCCAGGCTGTCAGGCTCCAGCATTAGAACTCTTAACCACCAAAGCTGACAGCTGAAGCAGAGAAAGGATTGGTGCCCTGTGGGTGGATTCCCCACTTGGGATTGTGGGCTATGGGTGCAGAATGCCAGGCACCACTTCCCCAACCTGCTGGGTGCACCTGGGGGCTTGCAGGTGTGTGAAGGACACACTCCTGTGTGCAGAGGCTCCTCCAAGGTCCCCTCCACCAGGCTGTCTTAAGAGCTCCTCTCCATCTCTACCCCTCCACCCCCACCTGTCCCACATCACTCCTGGGTCAGGCACTGCAGACACCAGTGCATCCTGGTGGGCTTACTGCTCACAGAGGGTACCTGGGGGCTCCCCTGGGAAAGCAGGCAGGACACAACAATCCCCTCCCTCAACAGAACTTCACCTGCCTTAATCCGCATGCCCCAGTCACCTATATTCTTTGCTGCTCCTCTAACCCAACAGCCACCAGGCCTCCTGCCTTCTCTCCTAACTCCAAACCCTGCCCTCTCTATTTCCTCTTTCTCGAGCCCCCTTTGGCATCCTGGCAGCCAGCTTCCACGTGGTGCTCTATCAAGCTGCCGCTCCACCGCATCCTCCAGGTGCCCTTGTCTGTGCTCCCAGCTCCCCACCACTGAACTCCTCAGATGCCACCGCAGGACTGTGCTCCCTGGAGGGAGCGAGGCCCCTGTTCAGTGTACCTGCCAGCTCCTGGAAGTGCTGGGCCAGGTGACAGCAGCTGGATGAATGAAGGGCTCATTGTTTACATTACAACTGGTTGGGAGTCTCCCCCACGTGGTGCTCCCTGCACCCTCCTCCTCCTCTGCCCTCAGCCCTAGGCCAGCCCCACCCCCACTAGCCTCCCTAGGGCATCTTACATGTGATGGCTGTCCCCCTCACACTGGACTCCCACTTCTCACCCAGAAAGAAGGCTGGGACTCAGAGGCTGGGGTATGCAATGCTGGGTGGCTCCCCCAAGATGCCCCCTCTGCCCCTCTCTCCCAAAGTGGGACCGGAGCCTGCGTGGCAGTGCCCAGTGGACACCCAACCCCGCCCAGGCCCCGCCTGAAGGGTCCAAACGGGCAGGCCCTGGACGCATCCTCAGCGGCCGTAGCCCCTCCCAGTGGGGAGGGCAGAAAATATGCTGCCTCACCAGCCACCAGCGCCCGTTTGGGGGGGCACCCCTGCGGTAAACTGCCTTACCCCGGCCTCCCCCTACCAACTCCGCCCTGCACTTCAACCAAGTTTTGCAAAGGGCATCGGCCAGGCGACCCCAGCCTGAGGTGGAGGTTCCGTGTTCTCCCAGACGGCGCGTCTGGAGAAGGGGGCTGTGTGGCCGCGCCCACCAGGCTGTGCACTCCGGGCCTGTGAGCCCAGGGAGCCCTGCGGCGCGCGCGCCCAGGAGCCCCGCGCTGCCCTTGAGAGGTGGACAAGCGGCCTCCCGTGGATGCGCCGAACCCCCATCCGGGGAGAGGGGCACCGAAGGAGCTGGTGATACCTTCACCAAGGGGACCCGCAGCCCGGGAAGCGCCCCGCAAAGCCAGCAGCGCCCTCTCCTCGCCTGCAGGCAACGGAGAAGTTGGGGGTGCACCCTAGGACTCGCGCCCGCTCACGCCCACCGGCGGCCCCGACTCCCGGCCTTTCCCACGCCTCGACATTCCTTCCGCCACTGCCGCCCGCTTCTGCCGGGCCGGGGCGGCCGCCGCCGCCGCCTCCCGCATCCCTTTCTCCTTTGTTGCCCGGCGAGACCCCTCCCTGGAGGTTCCCCGGCTGCTCCTACCTTCGCCCCTCCAGCATCTCGCTGGGCGGCGGGCAGCCCGGCGCCCGGCCTCCTCCTCTCCCGGCCCAGGCGCCAAGGGGGGAGAGGATGCTGCGGCCCCCGCCCGGCGCGCTGCCCACCGGCCGCAGCCCCTCCTGGCACCGGGGCTCTGCGCTCACGCTCGGGCCCGGGCCTCGCGCCGCGTCCGCAGCCGAGCGGCGGCAGCGGCGGGAAGGCGGAAGGCGCTGATCGAGGCCGCCCAGCCGCCGCCCGCGCGCCCCGCGGCCGAGCCGAGGTGAGCTGAGCGGGACGGAGCGAGCGGCTGGGCTCCGGGAGGGAACAAAAGGGGCCGCGCCGGGGCGGGCGTGGGGGGCGGGGCCTGGCGCTGCCGCGGCCGGGTGGGCAGGCGCGCGCCCGCGCGTCCTCGCGGTTCTCAGGCCGCGGCGCGGCGCCGCCAGGGGGCGGGCGGGCGGAAAATGCGGCGGAACCCGGTGCTCCGCGGGCCGCAGGCAGTTGTGGGGCATCCTGGTGCGCCAACACCCATCTAAGTGCTGGGCACTTATAGGCGCTCAAACCGTGTTTGGCGAAAGTACATCTCAAGGATGTTGCAGGCCATTGGGAGAGATGGAAGCTCGGGAAGCTGGGGGGAGGGAATGAGAGGTTCCTGGAGTTTCCGGGAAGACTTCACAGAGGGGGTGACATTCGGACTGGACAGAAAGGGATGAGGAGGGGACAGTATAGCCGAGTTAAGAACTAAAGTCTTACTGAGCTACCTTGAGACCATAGCGGGTGAGGATAAATGGCACTGCTGTCTTGGCGAATTGCTTCCAACCCGTTTTTAGAAAAAGTGGTACCCAAGATACAGATGAACCCTGCACCCTCCTCCCCGTGGCAGGATCTGTCTTCTGCGACATGGAGGAGTGGATACAGCTGCCCGGGTGCCTCCTGGCGAGAGGCCGAGGCTAAGTGGCAGCCCAGGAACCAGAAGTAACCGAATCCCAACACCTATAGATGCCTGTGTATGGCTGGCCTCTGTGGCTCTGTTTCTGTCTTTCCCTTCTTGATAAGGTAGCCTCCAGCCTTTGCCCCTGCTGGTTCTTTTACCAGTAGTGCCCTTCCCCCTTTCTCTGACAAATCATCCTTCCCTTCCCTTGAAAGCCCAGGTCAAACTCCCCTCCATTTCCCTAGAGTAGGGGAATGTGGGTGTGGGGGGAGGTTGTGGTCTGTACAGTGAGACTGGCCTCAGGGAGGGCAGGCACCAGGCAGGCTTGTTTATATCCCTATGGCACCTAGTACAGTGCCCAGCCAACGTCAGACACTCAGTGACACTGTTGAATGAATTTGCTAAGTGACCCCTACCATCCCTCCATTGCCCTGGTATCCATAATCTTTGAGAAATGAGTTAACCTCTTAAACTCA
The DNA here is from genome assembly GCF_040802235.1 of Manis javanica. Taxonomy (NCBI): domain Eukaryota; kingdom Metazoa; phylum Chordata; class Mammalia; order Pholidota; family Manidae; genus Manis; species Manis javanica. The sequence goes on along the minus strand of NC_133165.1, from coordinate 35,641,726 downwards.
AGTTTCCCTGCTTCAATTCAATTCAGCACATGAGTAACGATGGAGGCTAGGCCCTGAGCAGCCCTGAGAAGGTCCCCATTGGTGGCGGGCAGGGACCAGGCCTGGAGACCAAGAGCAGGAGGGTGTAGAGTGAGCCAGAGAAGAGCAGGCTTCGGAGGAGGTGTCCATCTGATGGGATATGAGGACACTGGAGGTGGAGAGGGCTATTTTCAGGAACTGATGAGCTCATTGTTCCATGTGGCTGGGATAGACTATCTGGATATGAAGAGATAAGACACAGGCATAGTGCAGTGCTAAAAATCCAGCTCCATCACCTACCAGTTGATGGGCAACCCTCTCTGGGCCTCAGTTTCCCCATCTATAAAATGGAGCTAGTGATAGACTACCTCTTAGGGTTGTCGTCAAGTTTGAATATGGTAATCCACGTGACATGCTTAGAACAAACAGTGCCTAGGAGTAGTTAGCATTCAAGAAATCTGAACCTGATTTTTCACAGAGCCAGGTCATGAAAGGACATAGGTGCCTATTAGGAGTTTGGGATTTTCTCCTGTGAGCAGGTGATTTCTAACAGGGACTTTTCTCACCACAGGGAAGAGGAGGCACAAAGAGTGAAGGGCAGGACATTTTCAGATTGCTCTCCTAAGTTTTTGCAGGTTCCTCTCCCTGAGGATAGTGTGTGGTAGGAAGGTCATGGGGGTCCTGGTGATGGAAAGCAGGTGGTACCCAATCAGAAGCAACTCAGAAGGTGCTCTGGGAAGCTTGTGGGGGCAGGCCCAGGAGACCCTAAGCGACCAGCTGGAAGGCTGCCGGGTCCAGGCTAGAGCTGGCGGGGCTGGGACACTGTGCGGGAGGGAAAGCAGCAGAGGAAACAAAGGGCGGGGCCCAGTCCAAGCCAGAGGTTCTTAAGCTTTTAGGGACACACACACCTTTGAAACTTTGAAATCCATGGAGACAAATGTGCAGTAGAGGCTTATGCACACACACACACACACACACACGCACATGTACACGTTCAGTTTTGCAGACAAGTCCAAGCAGTTCACAGACTCCTTGAAGCCCCATCTGATCTTTACACCCAAGTTCTAGGGCTGAAGAGAGCTCAGAAAAAAACAGTGGCAGGCAAGGTGTAGCAGAAAATGTGATTTACACAAATGGTGGAGAGGAGTTCTGGCACTTGGACCCTGGAGTCACCTGTTCCTTCTTTGACACCTGAGGCTTCTAGAACCAGGAAAATAGCCAGAGTTCTCCAGACATCAGCCCATCAGGGATAGATTAAGAATGTTCCTTGTTGGAAACTAAGCCATCATTTTGTCCTGGCCCCTTCCTTGCACAGGTGGGGAAATTGAGGTCTAAAGAGAAGCAGGGATTTGCCCAGTCACACAGGTCCTGCTGTGATGCTCACGTGACCCTCCTGCCCTCCTCTCACCCAACCCCTCAGGTCCTGTCCTCACTGACAGCTGCCAGTGGTATTCAGAACAACACTGCATGCTGAGTACTAGGTTCCCTTACCTGGAATGGGGCAACTCACCTGCAAGGTACACTGTTTGCCCTTGCTGCTGCTCGGCTTGCTCCTGGTGAGAGAAGATACCACTTCTATCTCACTGAAACTTGGATTTGGGATTTCTGCTTCCTGCAGCCAAATGAATTTAGGGATGAGGAGAGTGGAGCTGGGCAGGGCATCATGCCTGGAGATGGGGAGACGGGAGGCAGGGAGGACTAGGGGTAGGGGGCTCTGCTCTCCCAGCAGCCTTTTGTCTCAACAGAAAGTGTTGATTTGGCCATTTTCTTGCTGACACTGGCCATGACTGGCAGCCCCACAAGAGGGGGGTTTTCACAGGAAGAGAGTTGGAAATAACCTGGGGCCCGGGGCAGAGCTTTCTGAGGCTGGCTGCCCTGCCGGTTTCTACCTCTCTGGTATAGTTTTTATTGTTTTATTTTATTTTTTAGAATCAACGGGACATCCACATGATGAAATATTTTACAGCCTCTAAACTGCACTTTACCAGGAATTTGTGAAAACATGGGGAAACACTCCTGTGTTTATGGCAATTGAAAAATATACGTCATAAAATTGTGGGTGCAGTAGAATCTCAACCTTGTAAACTGCAGAGGGAAAAACTGGTAGTAGCCCTGGTGGGCTTTGGGGGTGGAGGGAATCCGTGGGATTTTTCTCTCTCCTTTTCTGCATTTCCCTACAATAAACATGTGTTGCTTTTCGAACTAACAAAAGAAATTTAACCCAAGACCTGCTTCTGTTCAAATGATTATCTGAATGTTGTGTTTCTGTTAAAAACATTAAAAAATGATTGGACATGGCCTTGGTCTGGGAGTGACATCCCCATGGAGATACTACCAGAGGCTGTCACTCTGAAGGCCACACCCCTACTTCCAAACACAGGGACTTTGCCAGAGCCCTGTTGGTTGGGAAGCCAGGGCACCTCCCTCCAGGTTGGTACAGCCCATAATGGATTGAGCCCAGTGGAGAAAGAAGGTTTCCCCCACTGGGTGATGGGGCGCCTCTCCCTGTTGGGGTTTCCAAGGTCCTGGGGACTTTTTCCATGCAGCCTCCCTGATTGCCTAAGGACAGATGATAAACCCAGGCTCGAGCTAAGTGACCAAAAGCTGGCATTTCTGACTACTTACTACAGGGTAGGTTTCACGCTAAGAACTTTGCATGGATTGCAGAAATAAACGAAGGCCACCCAGATGAGAGCAAGCAGTCTGTTTATTCAGAGCTTGCAGTTAGCAAGGGAGTCAGCCTCATCACCTCTGTTTGGGAAACTCCCAGCAAGCAGGGGAGAGGGAGAGCTTCAAAAAAGGAAGGCGCAGGTGTGTCTTGACTGGAAGGTGTCGATGTGGGAAAGCAGGAGACAGCCTAACTAGAACTGGGATGTAGACCACCTTTGTGATAGGTGAGGGAATTATATCTGGCTTTTTCCACATGGTCCTAATTTGGAAGGGGAGGTAAAAACTCAGAAACTGGTAGTTCTTGAGCAAGTTCTGGACATTTAAGACTGGATCCCACTGGGGTTATCATTTGGCACCCTGGCCAGGAAGCTGCAGATTAGGGTCAGTTCCCTTTTTTATGTGTGGTCTAGCTGCTGTCCATTTACATATCCAGTCTCCCAGTATTAACTCGTGTGATCCTCCCAATTACTCTGATTATCATGTTGTTTTAGAGAGGATGAAACCGAGTCCCAGACAGGTTAAGGCACATGCCCAAGGTCACACAACTCAGGAGCACAAGGTTAGCTAGGCTTTAGAGCTGGGCTCTCCCAAGCCCGCGAGGAGAGAGCTGGGACACGATGCCTTTAACAATCTGAGCTCTGCAACTCCTCAACTTTGTGGCCCTGGGCAAGTAACCTGGGAAACCCGCCACCTGCACAGGACAACTGACAGAGCCACACGGAGGACCCTCCGCCTGCAAAGTACTAGTTGTACATGCATGTGTTGAGTGCCTACTCTGTACTGCATTTATTGTTTACTGTATACAGGGCATGGTTCTAAGCACCTAAGATCCTATAAACTCTTACAATCCTCAGGAACCCCTGTCACTGGGATCTGTTACTGGCCCCATCTGCCAATGAGGGTCTGAAATTCATCCAAGTTCACACAGCAGGTAGGAAGTGGTGCCATGTGGAATCCAGGCCCCTGGGGCCAGAGTTGGTGTTTTAATCCCTGTACTTCCTGCCTCTCAGATGAAGCAGTGGCTGTGAACGGGCAGCAGGGGGGCACCCAGGACAGTTCAGGCAGCACAAATCCTCAGCTGAGGCCAGTTTAAATTGGTTTCTTTTCCTTGGGTGGCTCCTGCAGGGCCTCTTCAAAAGGGGGCCTTGGAAACGGAATGTGGAGGAAAGAGCCTCTCCCTCCGGCAGTGGACAACATTCATGCTTCCTAAAGAGTCAGGAAAATATATCTAAGGATTTTGCTGCTGGTATGGTTCCAACAGGGTGGAAATCTGGCCTAGGTGCCCGTGGCCCTCCATTCTCCCCAGATTACTTTCCCCTTGTGTCCTCATCTGGCCCAGGCTAAGGGAAGTCTCTAGAAGGTGCTGGCTGCAGCGCCCCTTGGCAGTCCCTTGTTCTCCAACCTCACAGGCTTCCTGACGGCTGCTATTTCTCACTCCACCCTCCTGGTCTCAAGTTTGCACATCTGTGCATTGCATCACTAGGCTGAGGAGGTGACACACCCTGGAAGGCCGCTGGTCTGTGTTTCTGCCAGCCTCTTGCCTGGGGGACAGCCAGCGTTTTTCTCCCCAGGACCCTCCCCACTGACCCCTGCACCCTCCAGGGCTGTACTTTCTCTGTGGCCTGGGTCTAAGGGGCCATCTCTTTTTTGGGTCTTTCAAATCCTTCTGAGAAGTCACACCAATCACCAGTCACCCCCACCAAAAACTAAACTAGGGATGTTACCCATTTGTTATCTTACCGTGAAAAGTTCCTGGAAAAAACAACTGTGCTATTGCCATCATTTTCTACAAGAAGGGATGCATTAGCACCAGAAAAAGGTGAGAACATCATTTTGGAGTGAAGGATGGCCCTTTAAGTAAATCTGGCTTTCTGGAAAACTCTTGTTCACTTTGCTGCTGTTGTGGGGGAGAGCGGGACAGTTGGTCAAAGCGGGCAACTGTGCCTGGAACATGTGGGGACCAGTGTCCTAAGGAGGCTCCCTCTGGCGTCCAGATCCAGAATAGTGACTTTCCTGGTGGCGTCCCCACTTCCCCCAACCCCTGCCCCAACCCCGCTGGTGCTCTCAGCCACCTTGCTTTCCTGACAGAATTACACTGCCCTGTCTGCCTTTTCCCAGATCAACTCTCACATCCATTCCCACTGCCTTCTGGGGCCCCCTGAGTCCTGGATGTTATTACACCCACAGTGTCTGTGAGCCAGATGTTTGGGAAGCAACTACAAGGTCATTTGTCTAACCCCTGTTGCTTTTCAGTGGGAATGACAAAGTACCATTAGGCAAAGTGCCACAGGAAAAGTACCAACTCTCTTAAAAACAGCAGCCTCCTGTACCACACAGAGAAGACAGGTGGTGATTATACAGCATCTTGCTACGCTGATGGACAGTGACTGTAGTGGGGTGTCAGTGGGGGGGGACTTGGTGAGGGGGGGAGCCTGGTAAACATAGTGTTCTTCATGTAACTGTAGATTAATGATAGCAAAAAGAAAAAAACCAGTAGCCTCCTTTCTCTATAGCTTACCCCTGTGGCTTTACTATTCATAAACCACCCCTCATCCCACAGACATGGTCCATGTGTGTATAATATACAAAAATTAGAGCTCATATTCAAACTGCTGTTGTCCCAGCAACAAAATCCCTTTCACTGCTTTTAAATCCTTTAGCCCCTTTTCTGCACAATTATCTGTATCACTATAAAACTGCTTTGGAAACATACACATACATACACAGTAAGAAAAACTCTGATGGAGTTACTGGCCGAGTGCTTTGAGCCACATCTAACTCAATCGCAGATGACAATTCAGATATGCCTTAAAGAATAAGTGTGGCTGGCAGAGAGGATGGCCTGAAGGTGATGTTGGAAGTTCAGGCCTCCAGAGCATGAGGGCCCTGGGGCTTAGATGAGGGTCAGGGGAGGGTCTCGTATGACTGGGCTGTAGAGTTGGACTTTTTTCTAAGGGCAATAGGGAGCCCTGGAGGGTTCTAAGCAGCAGAGACATGAATTTTAGACCTGAGGCCAGGCTCCCTAGGCCATGTTGGGCCAGTGTGGTGACAGGTGGAAAGTGCAGGCAGTCAGGGAGCTGAGGCTGGGACAGTGGCTGTGTGGACAGGGAGGCTTGGCAGGAAGAAGGCTGACAAAGAACAAGTTGTGGAGGCTGGGACCCATACCCTGGGCTCCCAGCATCCCCCAGCAACAGGAGGCGCCAGCCCTGAGGCAGGGGAGGCTTTTGCTGCCTACAGCTAGTGCGATGGGAGAACCTCCATGGCCTGCCTAAGAAAGCTCCCAGCCACCTGGGGTGGTTGGCCTGCCTGGCAAGGCCAGGGATTAGGACACGCTTATTTCCAAGCCTGGTGCCCTGCTGTGAAAATCCGCATTCTCCCTGTGCTCCTGAAGGGATATTGGGTTACAGTCTCATGCTGTATGGACAGAGCTCCCCTGGCCTCAGGAATGGAGGCTGGGTGGGGAGAAGAGTGAAGCATGGACAAAGGTGGTTCCCAGGGGTCCCATTCGGGTGTGGGGAGCACCCCCCTGGGCATCCATCTGGAGCTGTGACAGTGATGCCAATAGGCCCTTCACTTGGAAGAAGCTGTCTGGGGGAAGGCTTAGTGCTGGAAGACAGAGGCACCACCTTGCAGTACACCAGCTGTGTGACCCTGGACAGGTGACTCGTGTCCTGGATGCACCCTCCCTGTCCACAAACTGGGAATGACAGGCTCCATCTCCACACATTGGACAGACAGACTCAGTCCCAAGTTCTAATCGCTCAGACGGAGGCACCACCAGGGCACCTGGAGCCATGACCAGTTCTCAACTGCAGGGCTCAGAAGAGGGTCCGTGTGCCAGGTAACTTTGGGCAGTGGGTCATTTCTGTGTGAAGCATTGTCACACCCATCTTTTCGTGTTGCTTGGACTTTGGGCCAGGAGAGGCAGAAGCAGTGATGTTAGTCCAGAGAGGTCAGCTCTGAAGAATGAATTTTTTTTGTCTTCAGCAAGAGGGAGGGTGTCTGTGAATGCTGTGGGCAACTTGCTTCCTCTCCCCCAGCCTGAAGGAGCAGCCTATACGCAAACCTTCCATGGGACCCCATGATGGCTCCCTGCCTCAGTTTCCCCATCATGCCACTGCTGCTCCTTTTTCTTAGTCAAATGCCACCCCTGCCCTCCCCACAAGGTCCTAGGGCTGGTGCCCTGAGCAGCGCAGGGTGCTCCAGCCTGTGCAGGGGGATTGCTGCCCGGGGTGGGGGAGACCTGGGTCCCACAGAGCCTCCTCTCTACCACTCTGGCCTCCCAGATGCCACTGTGAACTGGAACTCCCAGAAGCCCTGGAGGAAGTTGGGAGGGCTGCCACCCATCAGGAGGGTGCTGTCTGCCAAAGTCCACCCAACGTTACCTACCAAAGGACCTCCATCTACTGATACCGAATCATAGGATGCTGCCTGCTCACACCCACCCTGCAGCTGCAGTCTCCCCAACTTTCTTGTCCACAGAGATCTCTGCCTGAGGCCCCAAGAAGAAAACCAGTGTGCTCAGGGCTGCCTCCCCCCACAGTCACGCTTGATGACTCCCTCCAAGGAGGGGACGCATCAGGGACAGTTCTTCAGCTGGCCCCCTTGTCCTGGGCTTGGGGTCAGCGCACTGCCCTTGGTGTCCTCACTGGAGCTTCCCAGAAACACCCAATCCAGAGTCACAGTGGGGCTTCGGATAAGGGTGGGGATGGGCTGGAGGGTCTATAGGTCAGGGTTGGGGGGAAGGTCTCTAGATCAGGGTGGGGGTGAATATGTATATTAGTCTCCATCTCCTGTTCCTGGCTCAGAGCTCCTGAAACCCTTGTAGTTTCCTATGTGATAAGAGCCCTAGGAGCATCTTTTGTTTCAATATTTGCTCTTTGGCCCCAGTTCCTGACAGAGAGCTCCAAAATCCCTTGCAACTTCCTGGGTGATGGCAGTGTCTTCTGTTCTAATAAGGCAACTCTGGGTGTGCTCCTGGATGGGGGGGTTGCCAGAAAAACCAAGCCATGAATAAAGGCTTGGACCTTTCAGCCCCAACCCCTGTCCTCTGGGAAGGAGAGAAGGACTGGAAATTGAGTTAATGATCCACTGTACCTACACAATGGAGCCTCCATAAAAATCCCAAAAGCAAGAAGCTGAAAGCTTTTCCTCTGAGATCAGGAACAAGACAGGGATGCCCACTCTCCCCACTGTTATTTAACATAGTACTGGAGGTCCTAGCCATGGCAATTAGACAAAACAAAGAAATACAAGGAATCCAGATTGGTAAAGAAGAAGTTAAACTGTCACTATTTGCAGATGACATGATATTGTACATAAAAAACCCTAAAGACTCCACTCCAAAACTACTGGAACTGATATCAGAATACAGCAAAGTTGCAGGATACAAAATTAACACACAGAAATCTGTGGCTTTCCTATACACTAACAATGAACCAATAGAAAGAGAAATCAGGAAAACAATTCCATTCACAATTGCATCAAAAAGAATAAAATACCTAGGAATAAACCTAACCAAAGAAGTGAAAGACCTACACCCTGAAAACTACAAGACACTCTTAAGAGACATTAAAGAGGACACTAACAAATGGAAACTCATCCCATGCTCTTGGCTAGGAAGAATTAATATCATCAAAATGGACATCCTGCCCAAAGCAATATAAAGATTTGATGCAATCCCTATCAAATTACCAACAACATTCTTTAACGAACTGGAACAAATAGTTCAAAAATTCATATGGAAACACCAAAGACCCTGGATAGCGAAAGCAATCCTGAGAAAGAAGAATAAAGTAGGGGGGATCTCACTCCCCAACTTCAAGCTCTACTACAAAGCCACAGTAATCAAGACAATTTGGTACTGGTACAAGAACAGAGCCACAGACCAGTGGAACAGATTAGAGACTCCAGACATTAACCCAAACATATATGGCCAATTAATATACGATAAAGGAGCCATGGACATACAATGGGGAAATGAAAGTCTCTTCAACAGATGGTGCTGGCAAAACTGGACAGCTACATGTAAGAGAATGAAACTGGATCACTATCTAACCCCATACACAAAAGTAAATTTGAAATGGATCAAAGACCTGAATATAAGTCATGAAACCATAAAACTCTTAGAAAAAAACATACGCAAAAATCTCTTGGACATAAACATTAGTGACTTCTTCATGAACATATCTCCCCAGGCAAGGAAAATAAAAGCAAAAATGAACAAGTGGGACTATATCAAGCTGAAAAGCTTCTGTACAGCAAAGGACACCAGCAGTAGAACAAAAAGGTACCCTACAGTATGGGAGAATATATTTATAAATGAAAGATCTGATAAAGGCTTGACATCCAAAATATATATAGAGCTTATGCACCTCAACAAACAAAAAGCAAATAATCCAATTAAAAAATGGGCAGAGGAGCTGAACAGACAGTTCTCCAAAGAAGAAATTCAGATGGACAAAAGACACATGAAAAGATGCTCCACATCGCTAGTTATCAGAGAAATGCAAATTAAAACCTCAATGAGATATCACCTCACACCAGTAAGGATGGCTACCATCCAAAAGACAAACAACAACAAATGTTGATGAGGTTATGGAGAAAGGGGAACCCTCCTACACTGCTGGTGGGAATGTAAATTAGTTCAACCATTGTGGAAAGCAATATGGAGGTTCCTCAAAATGCTCAAAATAGACTTATCATTTGACCCAGGAATTCCACTTCTAGGAATTTACCCTAAGGATGCAGCAGCCCAGTTTCAAAAAGACAGATGCACCCCTATGTTTATCGCAGCACTATTTACAATAGCCAAGAAATGGAAGCAACCTAAGTGTCCATGAGGAGATGAATGGATAAAGAAGATGTGGTACATATACACAATGGAATATGATTCAGCCATAAGAAGAAAACAAATCCTACCATTTGCAACAACATGGATGGAGCTAGAGGGTATTATGCTCAGTGAAATAAGCCACGCGGAGAAAGACAAATACCAAATGATTTCACTTTCACAAAGACAAATACCAAATGATGTGGAGTGTAAGAACAAAAGAAAAACTGAAAGAACAAAACAGCAGCAGAATCACAGAACCCAAGAATGGACTAACAGTTACCAAAGGGAAAGAGACTGTAAAGAATGGGAGGGTAGGGAGGAATAAAGGCAGGGAAGAAGAAAGGGGGTATTATGATTAGCATGTATAATGTGGGGGGTAGGGGAAAGGGGAGTGCTGTGCAACACAGAGAAGACAAGTAGTGATTCTACAACATCTTACTATGCTGATGGAACAGTGACTGTAATGGGGTTTGTGGGGGGGACTTGGAGTAAGGGAAAACCTAGTAAACATAATGTTCTTCATGTAATTGTAGATTAATGATTTAAAAAAATCCCAAAAGCACAGGGTTCAGAGAGCTTCTGGGTTGGTGAATTCATCTGTATGCCAGGAGGGTGCTCACCCCAGCTCCCTGGGGACAGGAGTTCCTGTGCTCAGGACTCTCCCAGACCTCACCTTGTGTACCTCTTCATCTGACTGTTCTTCTGTACCCTTTATCCTCTCCTCTATTATATAATAAACCAGTAAACATAAATAAGTATTTCCCTGAGTTCTGTGAGCTGCCCTAGCAAATGGCTGAACCCACGGAAGGGACCACGGGAACCTTTGATTCATAGACAGTTGATCAGAAGCACACATGACAACTGCAGGACACCCAGCTGGTGTTTCAGGTAATTGCTTGGTGTGGAAAACCCACACGTCCTGTCAGAAGTGAAGTGTCATGTATAAGCAAAGGAGACACACAGGGACTCTTTCCTGTAGTGGGGGAGTCTGTAGGTTGGTGGGGTGGAATGGAGGTGGAATCATGGACTTGCCCCCAACTCCTTGTATGACTTTGGGTAGATTTCTTCCCCACTATTATGGTCCTGGGTTTATAATTTGAGGGGAGGAGTGTATGGTAAATTGCTTTGGGTTTTGAATATAAAATCTGCATAGAGAGCATATTTGTAGGCTTGACTTAGAGAACACCTGGCTTAATAAATAAAACTTTCAAATGACTTTCAAATCCCGTAATGCACCTCTCCAGCCTCCCCAAAGGCACCTGCTTTTTTGAATTCAGTTTTCCTCTTTGCTTTGCTTTTCTTCATGCCCCTCAACTGAGGCTGTGCTGCTTTTGCATGCTTTCAATAGGTATGTACATGGAGCCATGCTGCCGGTATTCTGGGAGTTCCCTTGGGCTGCTCAATATGATGTTTGCGATTTGCCCACAGAGATGATAGTGGCTACAGAGTGTCCCACTGTGCCGTGTCCCTGAACATACTCACCTCTTCTCCTGCTGGTGGACCTTTTGCTTGTTTCCAGTTTGGGTGCTTGCTCAGTTTCGGAGTGGGTTTTTGTTTGTTTGTTTGTTTGTTGCCATTTTGTCTCTGTCCCCAGGTTTCATTGCACAGGTAGGTGTCTCTGGGCACACATCTAGGAGAGAGTCAAGTCGTGGGGAACATGTGCCTTTGCTTTTATTTATTTATTTATTTATTATTTATTTTTTATTATCATTAATCTACAATTACACGAAGAACATTATGGTTACTAGACTCCCCCCTTCACCAAGTCCCTCCCCACAAACCCCATTACAGTCACTGTCCATCAGCATGGTAAGATGTTGTAGACTCACTAATTGTCTTCTCTGTGTTGCACATCCCTCCCTATGCCCTCCCCACATTATACATGCTAATCGTAAGGCCCCCTTTCTTTTTCCCAGCCCTTATCCCTCCCTTCCCCACTCCCTTTCCCTTTGGTAACTATTAGTCCATTCTTGGGTTCTGTGATTCTGCTGCTGTTTTCTTCCTTCACTTCTTCCTTTTTCTTATACTCCACATATGAGTGAAATCATTTGGTACTTGTCTTTCTCCACCTGGCTTATTTCACTGAGCATAATACCCTCTAGCTCCATCCATGTTGTTGCAAATGGTAGGATTTGTTTTCTTCTTATGGCTGAATAGTATTCCATTGTGTATATGTACCACATCTTCTTTATCCATTCATCTACTGAGGGACATTTAGGTTGCTTCCATTTCTTGGCTATTGTAAATAGTGCTGCGATAAACATAGGGGTGCATCTGTCTTTTTGAAACTGGGCTGCTGCATTCTTAGGGTAAATTCCTAGAAGTGGAATTCCTGGGTCAAATGGTATTTCTATTTTGAGCTTTTTGAAGCCTTTGCTTTTATATGATAATGTCCAATTGTTTTCCCAAGTGGTTGCACCACTTTACATCTCACAGCAGAATAGAATGTCTTTGTGTCTGGTTATGTGTGAAGACAAGTTGTATGGTCCCAGGCTTTTAATTTTTGATGGTCTGGTCATTGTACAAAACAAAAAAACGAATAAATGAACAAAGCCTGATGACACATGAGTTTGGGCATCTCTCAAAAGTTCGAGGGGGGTGCAGAGCCAAGATGGCAGCATGAGTAGTTCAGTGGAAATCTCCTCCCAAAAACATATATTTATGAAACTACAATAAATACAACTATGCCTAAAAGAGACACCAGTGGATACAGTACAACAGCAGGCTACATCTACATCTGCAACAACTCAACATCACACGAAGGGGGTAAGATACAAGCCACGGCCCAGCAGGACCCAAACACCCACCCCCAACCCCAGACAGCGGGAATAAAGGAGTCGGAAAGGGGAGAGAGTGAAAGCCCAGGACTGCTAAACAACCAGCTCTAGAAATCCACACCCGGAGTGCAGACACACAGTGCACGGGGTGCTGGATATTAGAGAAATGGAAAAGCCTGCAACTGGTGCCCCTAGACAAAAGAAAAGCAAGTGCTTTTTGCAAGTCTTAAAGAGACAGGGACCCTACAGCTGGACAAAGTCATCTTGGCACACTTATCTAGCAGCTGGGAATCCCAGGGAACTTTAGACACCCTTATCCCTTTGGCGGCAATGCAGCTCTGAAGCCCCTCATGGCAATAAGCAGCCTGCCAGTCGTTCCCCCAACTGGTGCGGACCCTGACACACCGGCCCAGCAGTGGGAGAGTGGCAGTGTGCGCTGGGGGCGGCGGCACCACAGAGGACCGGGAGAGACCTGTGCAAGCCTGCAGCAGTGGCGACTGAGAGGCCTGGGAGCGGCCCACGTGTGCCAGCAGCCGTGGTGCCAGAGGAGCCCAGGAGAAGCCTACGCAAGCCTGCGGCGGCAGTGACCGAGTATCCCGGGAGTGGCCTACGTGCACTGGCAGCAGTAGCACCAGAGGGGCCCGGGAGCAGCCCGCGGGAGCCAGCAGCGGCAGTGGAGGAGTGGCCCAGGAGCAGCCGCGCCCCCAGCAGCCACCCCAAATCCCAGCCCAACACACAGCCACCTGGGCCAGACCCAAAGGCTGCTGCTGTTACACAGCTGCCCAGCAGGGGCACTGCTTTTGCAGGGGAGCACACCCAGAGTGCCTGCCACTCACGGCAGGACGCTGAGCTGCTCTGATGGAGACCCCGCCCACAGCAGTTTAGGGGATTAACCCGGTGGCTGCTCCAGGAGTGCAGGTAACTGACACAGGCAGTGGAGAAGGGCAAGGCATCCGGCAAGCAGGAAAGGACTTTCTTCTCCCAGCTGACATACCCGCTAGCTGCCTACAGCAACTGTTATCACCATGAAAAGGCAGAAGAATTTAGTCCAGTCCAATATAGTTCAGACAAAACCTGAGAGAGGAATTGCAGAGATAGATCTAACTGGTCTCCCTGAAAAAGAATTCAAAATAAAAATCATAAACATGCTGATGGACCTGCAGAGAAATATGCAAGAGCTAAAGGAGCAAGTACAGTGGGAGACTACAGAACTAAAACAATCTCTGGAAGGACTTAAAAGCAGAATGGATAAGATGCAAGAGGCCATTAATGGAATAGAAACCAGAGAACAGGAACACATAGAATCTGATGCAGAGAGAGATAAAAGGATCTCCAGGAATGAAACAATATTAAAAGAACTGTGTGACCAATCCAAAAGGAATGATATCCGCATTATAGGGGTACCAGAGGAAGAAGAGAGAGAAAAAGGGATAGCAATTGTCTTTGAAGAAATAATTGCTGAGAACTTCCCCAAACTGGGGGAGGAAATAGTTGCTCAGACTCAGAGCAAAAAGGCTCACAAACACATGGAGGCTTAACAACATGCTCCTAAATGATCAATGGATCACACAGAACTCCCAAGAGAAGGGACCCAAAGAGAACAACACCAAGACACATAATAATTAAAATGGCAAAGATGAAGGAAAAGGACAGAGTATTAAAGGCAGCCAGAGAGAGAAAAAAGGTCACCTACAAAGGAAAATCCATCAGGCTATCATCAGACTTATCAACAGAAACCTTACAGGCCAGAAGAGAATGGCATGATATATTTAATACAATGAAACAGAAGGGCCTCGAACCAAGGATACTATAACCAGCATGATTATCATTTAAATATGAAGGAGGGATTAAACAATTCCCAGACAAGCAAAAGATGAGGGAATTTGCCTCCCACAAACCACCTCTACAGTGTATCTTAGAGGGACAGCTCTAGATGGGAGCACTCCTAAAAAGAGCACAGAACACAATGCCCAACATATGATGAATGGAGGAGGAGGAATAAGAAGGGAGAGAAATGAAGAATCATCAGACAGTGTTTATAGTACCTCAATAAGCAAGTTAAGTTAGACAGTAAGATAGTAAAGAAGCTAACCTTGAACCTTTGGTAACCACAAACTTAAAGCCTGCAATGGCAATAAGTACATATTTTTCAATAATCACCCTAAATGTAAATGGACTGAATGCACCAATCAAAAGACACAGAGTAATAGAGTGGATAAAAAAGCAAGACCCAGCTATATGCTCCTTACAAGAGACTCACCTCAAACCCAAAGACATGAACAGATTAAAAGTCAAGGGATGGAAAAAGATATTTCATGCAAACAACAGGGATAAAAAAGCAGGTGTTGCAGTACTAGTATCAGACAAAATAAACTTCAAAACAAAGAAAGTAACAAGAGAAAAAGAAGGACATTACATAATGATAAAGGGCTCAGTCCAACAAGAGGATATAACCATTATAAATATATATGTACCCAATACAGGAGCACCAACATATATGTGAAACAAATATTAAAAGAATTAAAGAAGTAAATAGAATTCAATGCATTCATTTTGGGAGACTTCAATACACCACTCACTCTGAAGGACAGATCCACCAGACAGAAAATAATAAGGACACAGAGGCACTGAAGAACACACTAGAACAGATGGACCTAATAGACATCTACAGAACTCTACATCCAAAAGCAACAGGATACACATTCTTCTTAAGTGCACATGGAACATTCTCCAGAATAGACCACATACTAGGCCACAAAAAGAGCCTCAATAAATTCCAAAAGATTGAAATCCTACCAACCAACTTTTTTCAGACTACAAAGGTATAAAACTAGGAATAAGTTGTACAAAGAAAGCAAAAAGGCTCACAAACACATGGAGGCTTAACAACATGCTCCTAAATAATCAATGGATCAACAACCAAATTAAAATGGAGATCCAGCAATGTATGGAAACAAATGACAACAACAACACAAAGCCCCAAGTACTGTGGGACGCAGTGAAAGCAGTCTTAAGAGGAAAATATATAGCAACCCAGGCATATTTAAAGAAGAAAGAACAATCCCAAATGAATAGTCTTATGTCACAATTATCAAAATTGGAAAAAGAAGAACAAATGAGGCCTAAGGTCAGCAGAAGGAGGGACATAATAAAGATCAGAGAAGAAATAAATAAAATTGAGAAGAATAAAACAGTAGAAAAAATCAATGAAACCAAAAGCTGATTCTTCAAGAGAATAAGCAAAATAGATAAGCCTCTAGTCAGACTTATTAAGAGAAAAACAGAATCACCACACATCAATAGAATCAGAAACGAAAAAGGAAAAATCATGATGGACTCCACAGAAATACAAAGAATTATTAGAGAATACTATGAAAACCTATATGCTAACAAGCTGGAAAACCTAGGAGAAATGGACAACTTCATAAAAAATACAACCTTCCAAGACTGACCCAGAAAGAAACAGAAAATGTAAACAGACCAATTACCAGCAACGAAATTGAAGTGGTAATCAAAAACCTACCCAAGAACAAAACCCCCAGGCCAGATGGATTTACCTTGGAATTTTATCAAACATACAGAGAAGACATAATACCCATACTCCTTACAGTTTTCCAAAAAATAGAAGAAGAGGGAATACTCCCAAACTCATTCTATGAAGCCAACATCACCCTAATACCAAAACTAGGCAAAGACCCCACGAAAAAAGAATACTACAGACCAATATCCCTGATGAACATATATGCAAAAATACTCAACAAAATATTAGAAAACCGTATTCAAAAATACATCAAGAGGATCATACACCATGACCAAGTGGGATTCATCCCAGGGATGCAAGGATGGTACAACATTCAAAAATCCATCAACATCATCCATCACATCAACAAAAAGAAGGACAAAAACCACATGATCATCCCCATAGATGCTGAAAAAGCATTCTACAAAATTCAACATCCATTCATGACAAAAACTCTCAACAAAATGGGTATACAGAGCAGGTACCTCAACATAATAAAGGCCATATATGATAAACCCACAGCCAACATCGTATTGAACAGCTAGAGGCTGAAAGCTTTTCCTCTGAAAGAAAAGGGGGATTACTCCCTGATAGGATAAAACTAACTGTAAATCAATGATTAATGCATGCTTTAAATATCCTTAATTTTGATCAGTTAAAGGGTGTCAGATGATCAGCTACGGAAGTACATTTTTCTGATAATATTCCTTTCTCTTAAAAAAAAAAAAAAAGCAGTTCCTGTGTGGTGATTTCCAATAGGCTCTTCACAATGATATAGGGGGCATGTCTAGGTGTGGGCAAGGGTTTTGTTTGTGTTTATACAGAGGATCAAAGCCTAATTTGGCTACACAGAAAACGAATTAAGATACGATATGAAGAAGAACTGCCAACAACAACATCCTCTGGAAGAGTCATTCCAGAAGATTATTATCAAAAAACTTCAACAAAGATCCTGGCGCTGTTGCAGTTGTAGCTGCATTCATCCCACCGGTTCCTGGACTTGCCATTGGAATGAAGAAGGAGATATCTAAGCGGGCCTGTGCATATAGTAAAACAACAAATTTGACTGGATCTATACTGTGGGAACTCAACCAAGAATTAGGAGAAGTGCAAGTTGCAGCGCTCCAAAATCTTGTGACTACAGACTATCTACTGTTAAAAGAACATACGGGATGTGAACAGTTCCCAGGAATGGGTTGTTTTAATTTGTCTGATTTTTCTCAAACTATTCAAATTCAGTTAGACAATATCCATCATATCATTGATAAGTTTTCACAAATGCCTAGGGTGCCTAACTGGTTTTCTTGGTTTCACTGGAGATGGCTGGTAATTGTAGGTCTGCTTTGGTTATGTAGCTGTATTCCTATTATGTTAATGTGTGTGCGCAATTTAATTAGTAGTTTAAAACCTATACATGCTTATGCTACTCTACAAGAAGATATGTCAAAGAAATAATCTTCCCATGTTTTCTTCTGTCTGCTACTTCTATAGCTTTTCTTCTTCCTTCCTAATTACAACCCTTAAGTAGAATTCGTGCCTCATAACGAAATTACTGAGTATCATAATTCTTCCAAGTGGTAAAGATACCTCAAGACAAATGCTGGGCATAAAAGCCACAGGGCATAAATCTGCAAAGAAGTAAAAAGCTAACCTTTTTAAACAATATGGCTTCTCTCTCACTTACCAACTTTACATTTCCCTGTATGGCCCCGGAAGATGACTGGTTAGCCAGAGACGGGTAAGATTCCTCAAGGGAGGAACAACCTAAGATAGGCACAGTTGCAGGGGGGCCATCAGGTGAGAAATTGGGGATCAACAGAGGTGAGGCTCAGAACCTCACCCCCCTGTTTTGATAGAAATCTTCTGCATCCGTGGATGTTTTGCTGCCCTTGTCTAGCTTGGATTAATAGTCTACAGGCACACACCTGATCATCTACATTTGCCCTCTTACAGCACTAAACTATGTTTTCTACCTTTATCTTGCATCTACCTACCACTTCAGCATTTTATTAAAAATAATAATAATAATAATAATAATAATAATAAGGGAGAAATGTGGGATTCACATATGAATCAAGTATAAAAATCAAATGAATATTCATATTTGACCTGATTGTTTATAGTTCATAATGCGTGATCAAAACCGAAAGTTTCTGTGATGACTGCCCTTGCACTGTTCACCATGTAAGAACTTATTCACTATGTAAGAATTTGTTCACCATGTAAGAACTTATTCATTATGCTTCAGAAGATTGGAGACTGTTGAGAACTAGGCTTGGGGTTGATTAATGATTGTGCATTGAGTCCCCTATACAGAATTTTATTGTTATTAACAACCATTTGATCAATAAATATGAGAGATGCCCTCTCAAAAAAAAAAAAAAAAAACAGCAGCAGAATCGCAAGAATGGACTAACAGTTACCAAAGGGAAAGGGACTGGGGAGGATGGATAGGAAGGGAGGGATAAGGGGGGGAAGAAGAAACGGGGCCTTATGATTAGCATGTGTAATGTAGGGGGGGTCATGTGGAGCATTGTGCAACACAGAGAAGACAAGTAGTGATTGCACAACATCTTACAATGCTGATGGAGAGTGACTATAATTGGGGTTGTGGGGGGTCTTGGTGAAGGGGGGAGCCTAGTAAACATAATGTTCTGCATGTAATTGTAGATTAAGGATACCGAAATTTTAAAAAATAGTAATAATAAAGTTTGAGGGCCCAGTGAGTCTCCTCCTCTGTGAAATAGCTCCTGTGAGTTTGTTTTCTTTTGGGTGGTTTGTCTTTTTTCTTAATGATTTGTGGGATTTTTTTACATATGCTAAACACTCACCCTTTTTCATCTGGAAGAATTGCCAATCCCTCTGCCAGTTTCTGCCTTGTCATTTAACTTTATTGGTTCTGTGAATGGACTGATAAATGGAAAGTTTTTAATATTCATGTAGCCAAATCTATCACCACTTTCTTCACAATTCCACTCTCTGGGGACTTATTCAAACCAGAGATTTTCAATTTACTTCTTAGCAGCCCAACATTTTGTTCAAAAGAAGCCACATATAGATCCTAACACAGAACGCCCACCCCCTTACTGGGACAATTCTTTCCTTAAAAAACATTTATTGGGCAAATGTTATCATATATCAAAGACTTCATTGCCATTGAGATTAATGTTACATATTTCTTAGTAGTTAGCAACATAAAATGTTCAGTGTTTAATTGAATCTTCATTGCAACAACACAACCCAGAAAGGTAAAGAGGTAACAGTCAACAAGAGCTCTGTAAACTCTGCCCGAGGTCACCCAGTGCACTTGCAAACCGGGCCAGCTACACACCGAGAAGGCCAGGCTCCAGTATGCCTCTCCTCTCTGGCCACTTTTTTTTTTTCTTTTAATCAATACAATTAAGCTGACTTACTTTACAAAATGATGCTTTGCTTTGCAAAATAATTTCAGAGTACTGATAAATAACAAGCTGTGGTTAAGCATTTGAAATACAGATTTATTTTTATCCAAGTTTCCAGGGAAAGTAGTTTAGGAAAGCTTAGCATTTGCCTTAAATGACAAATGTATACATGAAGCAAACTCACGCTGTTTTGGAATGTGCTAAGACCTCGGAATATTTTGATCCAGATTTCCTCATTTTATGAAATAGGGACTGAAGTCCATCTTGTGGCAATCTGCGGAGGCAAGACACCCACGGTAGGCCTTCTGAGCATGCAGAGTTGCCTGGAAGCAGGGAATTGGGTGGGTAGTGGGTGAGGCTCCTCCACGTAGACAGGCAGTCTCCTCAGATAGGAATGGCTGCATGTTGGGGTGGGGCGGGCTGTGAAATTGATCTGGGCTGCCTCAGCCTGGGACCTGTATCCAGGAACTGGTCACTTTGGGTGACAGACCTCCTGCCCCCCTGGGCCTGTAGCAAGCCCCCTTCTCACCTCCTTGACCTTTTCAGCAACAGCAATGCTGAGCAGGGAGATGAGGGTCTCTGCCAGCCCATCCTAGACCTTCCCTCCACCTGGGCCATGTTCCAGCTATCTGCTAAAACGTGAATATGGCCACTGTGTTCCATCTGGAGGGCTCAGTCTCCAAGGTGTGCTTCAGAAGACGATGGGGATCTGGGAGTGAAGAAGGTCCTCCCAGCTTTCTGGCCTTAAGGTCCCAGCCCAAGAAGCCTGAGGCTGGGGAAGAATCCATGAACCTTATTCCCCATGAAGACCCTCCCCTGGCTGCAGCTGATTCTCTGGAATATTCCTTCCTGCTCCTTCCTACTGTTCAATCAGACTGAGGCCACGAATGTTGGGGACCCTTCATCCCTGTTGCCCCTTTTTTGCCTCAGGTGGGAGATGAGATGACACCTCAGACCCAGGTCCCAGGCTACTTCCTGGGAGAGCAGACACAGGGGGCCTAAGGTGTCTAGATACACTGTAGGCTGTGCTAGTGCACCTCTGGGGACCATCGGCCTGCTTTGTCTTGCCACTTAGTGTCTGTGTGACTTCAGAGGACAACCTTCACTGTTCTGTGCCTCAGTTTCCCTCTCTGGAGAAACAAAACAAACATTTCTTCCAGGGCTGTCTGCAGTGCCTGGCATGCTGTAGGTACCCTGTAGGGGGCAGTACTTACACTCCCACAGAGCACGGATTGCAGGGGATTTGCACCCGAGGCCGAGGAACTGCAGGGTCAGGGCTCTGGGAGAGAGAGACTCCAGGGCATTGCAAGGCTCACCCAGCCCCAGCCAAAAATCCCCGATGCCGATTCACCCACCCAGCCCTGAGGTCTGCCCCCCACCCCACTGCACCTCCCCATTAGCACGTGGGCGCCTGCCTTTCTCATCTCTCTCCCACGCCCCGAGCTTCAGCCCAATGTCGCCCCCCCCCCTCCCGCAACTCCCACCCCTGTCGGGGGGCAGATCCGGCTTGTTGGCAGTCTGGAGCCCCTCTCCTCTCTCCTCCAAGCCGGCCTAGGCAGGACTCATTCTAGTAGATTCCCAGATGGTCCATTTGTGCCGGGAATGCTCTACTTCCTGTTTTGTTTTCCGTCAGCAGTTCTAAAACAGAACTTTCTTTCCCAAGTAGTTCTTCAGGTTACCGACACTGTCCTTCTGCTCAGAAAAACAGGGAAATTTGGGACATTTTTTACTCAGAGCAAAATGAAAATTAAGTCCTGCCCAGAGAATCAATGGAGCTTAAAGCCCTGGTCTGGTTTGTGACCTGGGTTCGAACCCCACCCCTGCCAGGCACTTGCTGTCTAGCTTTGGGCCAACAGTTCAGGACCTTACTCAGTTCTATCATATATAAAAATAGGATTAAGAATTTCTTTGCTAATGACTCGTAGAGATGAGATAAAATGTTGCAGGAAAAGGCTTCTAGCACACAGTGTGACATCAGAAAAATACTCGGTGCCTACCATTTGCAACAACGTGGATGGAGTTAGAGGGTATTATGCTCAGTGAAATAAGCCAGGCAGAGAAAGACAAATACCAAATGATTTCACTCATATGTGGAGTATAAGAACAAAGAAAAACTGAAGGAACAAAATAGCAGCAGAATCACAGAACCCAAGAATGGACTAATGGTTACCAAAGGGAAAGGGACTAGACAGGAGGGGTGGGAAGGGAGGGATGAGGGCTGGGAAAAAGAAAGGGGGCATTACGATTAGCATGTATAATGTGGGAACGGGGCATAGGGAGGGATGTGCAACACAGAGAAGACAAGTAGTGAGTCTACAGCATCTTACTACACTGATGGACAGTGACTGTAATGCGGTTTGTGGGGGGGACTTGATGAAGGGGGTAGTCTAGTAACCATAATGTTCTTCGTGTAATTGTAGATTAATGATAATAAAATGAATAAATAAAAAAAAAACACTCGGTGTCTAAAGAAAGCAGGCACTTCTCCCTAAACTACTTCCAGCTGATGTAGAGCGCTCAGAACAGAGAACAAGATGTGAGAGGCAAAAATTCGTGAGAAGTTTATTGATGAAATTTGTAAAAGAAAAGGCACCAGAAGGGTGAGGGAGAAACTGCTCTGAAGCTCCCAAGAAGCCAAAGACCAGGCATCAGCCTGAATCCTTCTCTGTTATCAGTAAGGAAGAATTGTGTCATTTTCCAGGAAGTTCCACAACTTTGGAAGGAGGCCAACTTGGACAAAGACTGTGAGCTGTTCAAGCAACCCTAAGATCTCTATTACTCATGAAGAAGTTTCTATGGACACTTAAAAAAAAAAGCAATGTGTACTGCTAAGTGAAAGAAGCCTGTCCTAAAGGGCTACATACTACGTAAGTCCAATTATATGAGATTCTGGAAATGCGGAGAAAGCAAAAAATTGAGGGATTGCAGAGATGGGGCAGGGGTGAACTGAATAGGTGGAGCACAGGTGATTTTTAGGGTGATTTTAACTATTCCGTGTGATAATGATGGATAGGTGACTTTATGCATTTGTCAAAACCCATAAAATGGATTAGCATAAAGAGTGAACCTTAATGTGAACTATGGGCTTTAGTTAACAAAAATGTATCAGTGTTAGTTTATTAATTGTAATAAACGTACCATACTGACATAGAGCAGGGACATGGGACAAAAGCATCATGATGAATTTTTCCTGCCTATGATGAAAAATGCTGAGATATAAATAGTATAGTAGGAACAGGAAGGACTCCATCTTAAACAAGATTCCATTTTAAAAACCAGGGAATTAGGAGGTAAGATTCCTAACATATTTTATGGTAATTGGCCAACAACTGACCCTATCTTAAGGCAGGGCAAGCAGTCCTAAATGGTATGTTTCCACTGCTTGAGGGTAACCACTCTCTTGGAGGAGAACAGGATCAATAAATTCCTGTGTTAAATTTATCTTACAGAATACTACAGGACTGACTGTGGCTGGTGACATGTCTCTCACCAGAGATAGACATCAGGAGACCACAAGTCAAGCCTACGCCCCCACTGACCCTTTGCCCCATTCTTGAAATCCTTAAAAGACAAAAATCCTAAGCCTTTAAGCATTCTGAAGCTGCCTGCCCTTCCCTTTCTTCAAGTGTGTAGTTTGCCTTAAATAAAGCCTTCGTGCTACTCAACTTACTGTGTTTTATCTCCACGCTCTTCCAAGCGTGTTGTGAGGTTAATAAGAGACCCCTTTCCTGGTGGTAAGTGTCTTTGTTACTTTGCTATTTCATTCAATTTTTCTAGACTTAAGCCCAGGCCTTCACTCTCTCTGTTCTATTTCAGACAAGTAGGGAAGAGCTGCTGAGATCTCTGTTGTGGGCTTGCAAATTCCTGTTGCCTGGGTGATCCAGACAGGACTGCAGCTATACCATTATGCTCTATAGTAGCCTGCCTGAAAATCTCCTTTGCTTTGAGGAAGTTCTCAAAACATAATCTCACTTCACCCAGTTCTCTGCGGCTCCCCCAAATCTCTGGGGTAATAGGGGCTTAATTCCCACGCTGTGCAGATTCAAGAGGACACTGGACAGCCAGGTGACCTTGGCTTTAGGAGCTGGCAAGAGATCTGCCCTATGCTGAGCAGTTCAGTGAATTTCCCTTTTCTCCCTCTGTTCTTCTTGCTCTCTACTGCGTGCATGGCTGCTGCCATCCACCCTCACTTTAATTCCTTCCTTACCTACACCCCTCAAACCCTCCCTCCACCCCAGGTTGAGGTTTCACCTAGTTCAAAGGGAGAGCACCCCAGACACAGCTGCCTGCCAACAATATTAATGCAAAATGTTAATGAAAGAGGAAACTGTGTGCTGGGGAAGGAGGTAAATGGCAACTCTCTGTACTATCTGCTTAATTTTCTGTAAATCCAAAACTGTTCTGAAAAATATTAATTAAAAATGTTTGTACTCGCTGGAAGTGTGATGTGGTGGAGAGAATATTGGACTAGGAGACAGGGATCCCTGACAGATTGTCACTGATAATCTGGTGGCCCTGGACAAGCCCCTTGCCCTCTTGAGCCTCCGTCCCTTATCTTTAAAATGAGAGCCTTGGGCCAGATTATCTCTAAACATCCCTCCCTCCTCAGCTGCTGCCTCTGGCTAAGACTCACTGTGACTTTCCTGACATTTCAGGAAAGATAAACAATGGAAGTCTGAGTTTTTCAGGAAAACAGCCCTACCAATAAAGTTCAGGGTATGTGCACTACTAGCACAGTTGCAGTAATCCCCAGAAATTATAGAAAATGCCAAATTTCCACTCTGGGTCTCCTTGAGAGGCCAATTCAAATTTCCTCCAGATACCATGCGGGAGGCAACAGCAACCGAAACACTAAACTGCCTCTGGTCCCTACCAGCTGGTTGGGGTTCCTTCCCTTCTGGGTTCGGCTTAGAAACTCATATTTTATTGATGAAGATTGAGGCCCTGGGGAGGCCTCAGGGTAAACATGATGTAAATCTTTGCTGGTGGTTTTTGAGCAGGAGATGTCCAATGTGGGGACTTCCAGGACAATTACTTGGGACTCACCCACCTCCATCTCTGCTATAGGTTGGGGTGGGGAGTATGTGCAGTCTGCACCCATGATTGGAGACGGACTCCGGTGCCCTTCAAGTGAGTCAGGACATTGCTCAACCTTCTGGTCCGTCCCATTCCCCACGTCATCAGGATCCCATCATTCCCCTTTCATCAGCTTGAGAAATGGGACTGGCTCTCTGTCACTGGCAGAAGTGCCTGGCCAACTCTCTAGCCCCTCACCTGCCCTTCCTGCACCTAGACCACCCTTTGCTCAGCTATGTGGGGTTCTCTGCCCTTCCCTCTCATAGTGCTGTCCCTTTGCTTCTACCAGTTACTCCACTTGGTGTGAACTTATCTCTGTGAGCTTTGACTAGCCTCTAAGACCCCCTCCAATTATAAGCATGGACTTCCCAGGCTGCTTCATCTTTGGGCTCCCCTGGGAGAATAACTCCTACTCATCTGTCAGGGCCTGGCCTAGGCATCACTTCCTCCACAAAACTGTCCAGGACACTTCCTGTCCGCCCACGATGTAGGATTTCCCCTATTTTAGCATTTGCAGTGCTGAGCTGATAGGGCCCAAATTCTTTGGCCATGTTCACTGAATAATGGATGCTTGGATTCATGGATGGACAGAGATGTGGCTTAATCACCACCTGTGTCTGTGGTCATCTCTGACTTGCCACCACCCCAGATGGAACCCTTCACTCCCATACACCACTGCATGGACATCAGACCCACTCTTTTAGTGCCTTATGTGCACTGTGCACCCATCTTTTTTCTTGTTTGTGTCTCCCTCTCTGGCCCCATGCCCACTCTACAGCCTGGCACTGCATCCCGGCACCTCAGAAGCCTCCTGGAGCAGAATAAATTGTAGTCTTGGTAGAATCTCACAGCAAATTGATGATTTTCAACATTACACCCTGCACATAACAGCCTCAGTTATGAGGAAAACATTTCTACCTGTGAGACGCACCTTCTTGGAATTAACACCCTCAGAGCTTCCCAAAGACTGTGCGCCTGAGTGGGCATGCTGGGATTAAGCTTCACGGAAGATGTTCATGACACCTTCCTCAAACAATGAGACCCATGCTTGGCTATTTCTGGGATTAGAGAAAACATAAAATACACCCCCATAATTGGAGCACCAGCTGGCCAGATTGGACCCAGGTGAAACAGCAAGGTGGTATTGAGTAACCACGAGGTGGTACTGAAATGATGGGTGTGACCTCACACTGACAGACAATGTCCTGGGGGATTGCTGTTGAAAGAAATGTCAGACCACTTAGGTGAGGGGTTTAAAATGCAGTTCATCAACCCCAAATTGATCCTGCAGGGACATGTAGAATTTTTTCAGTACAAGACTTCTTAGCTTAAAGTGGTCTCCCTGATCTAGACATCTAAATATCCCATGTCACGGGGAACCCAACACCGAAAGGGAGCAAAAATAGCCTCAACACCAAAAAGACCCAGAAAGCAGCCTAAAGGGCCTGCCCTGGCACTCAGGGTGCCACTGGGCCAGTCTCTACACCCTGATCACCCTGCTCTCCCTGCATTACGGGTGACATAGAGCAGAGGTTCAGCCCTGCTGTGCGCTCAAACCCCCAGACCTTCTGCATGAGAACTTGCAGGGTTCCCCGGCCCCAGCATTTGTGTAACATCCTCCAAGCGCTTCTATGCAGCCAGGACCCTGGCCACGTGCTTCTTGAGACTCTGCATTTCCAAGATCTTACTAATGCTGTGGTCCCTGGACCACACCTAAAGTGGCAAGACTTAAGAGAGAGAATATTTTTTACTTGAAATACAAATTTTAGAACCCAAGGAGTTCACAAATAATTCTTGCTGTAGACAATTAAAATGAACAGAAATACATGGAGTGAGCCAAGTGGGTTTGCCTTCTCCCCTTTGCAGTGTCCCTCTACACCACTGTTCTTCCCAGAAGGAAAGAACTCATATTTATTAAAAAGCAAGTTTCTTTCAAAATACATTGTGTTATATTTTTTTCTGTGACTTTTTTTTTGCACAAAGACCTCTCCTTGTCACTGTATGGAAATGGCCTTCATTTTTTAATGACTATAAAGTATGATATACCACTACTGCTGAACATTTCTCCCATTTCCTGTTCTCCCCAATTCTAAACTGCTGCAGTGAACATACTAATACATCTATCTTCTTGCATGTGTGTGATTCCCACTCGTCTGACACCAGGTGCAATGGTGTATTTTTTCCCTACGTATATGTATTAACAATAACAATATTATACACAGCAGTAATAGTAATAGTATAGTAATAGTATAACTCCATTTGGGTTCCTGAACCTGATTCTAATGTGTGTAAGTATGTGGGAGGGGATCTTCCCACACATACTAACACCAAGCAATTCTCAAATAACCACAGGGTGTTGGAAAACTCAGTTCTGATGCTATCTGCCTGGAGACAGCACCAGATTCCTCAGGTTAAGGACTCCATCCTATAAGACTGCCCTCCACCCCCAACTCCAGACACCGGTCTGTCATGCTTCTGACCTACCGGCTTCAGATTGGAGGTTCCCAAGACCTCCTCCTTAGTCTTGATTAATTTGCTAGTGGGGCTCACAGAACTCAGGAAAACACCTACATTTAACAGTTTAATAAAGGATACCTTAAAGGATTCAATTTAACAGCCAGATGAAGAGAGACGTAGTGCAAAGTCCCAAATAAAGGAGCTTTTATCCTCATGGAGCATAGGGCCTGGCTTGGTGGCACATGGAGGTGTTCTGGTTCCCCAAGCATAGAAGCTCCCCCAGACTGAGAAGCAGGATGCAAACTAACACAACAGAACAGACCACAGGGAAAGAGGTAAGTTCTTTCCCAGGGATTTTGTGAGGGCTTCATTGCATAGTCATAATTGACTAAATTAATCGCTATTGGCTGACTAACCTTCAGCCCCTGCCCTTGGGTGGGGGTCCAGAAGTCTCTCATTAACATGACAAGACACCCATTTCACCTTTGAGGCTCTGCAGTATTTTCAGGAACTGTGGACAAAGACCAAATACACCTGGGGAATATATATATTATGATCAAATATATGTATCTCTTATGATTCATTATATCACAACATGTGTCA
This sequence comes from Manis javanica, assembly GCF_040802235.1. Lineage (NCBI taxonomy): Eukaryota > Metazoa > Chordata > Mammalia > Pholidota > Manidae > Manis > Manis javanica. The sequence continues at coordinate 35,614,369 of NC_133165.1, read as the reverse complement.
GCATTTCTGTTATACAAGTTTCTAGAAGCAAGTCTTGGGTCAAAGGATGTATACTTCTAAAGCATTGCTAGAAACTGACAAATTGTTTTTGCAAAAGAGCTTTATGATTTGTACAGAACAGAGAAATGGGCAGACAAGTGACAGAAGAAGAAATGTAAAAGGTCAACCCACATGTTCAAATGTGCTTATCAAGAAAATGAAAATGAAAACAGTAATTGCATATACCAGCATGTTATATATTATATATAATATGTATATTACATGTTTGTGTATATGCATATATATATTTGCACACCAGACTGGCAAACAAACAAAAATATGCATTCCCATTTCCCATCAGCTATAGGAGGAGAGAGAACGGGCTATAATTGGAATGAGCTGGGTGTTCCTGTCCTATTCCTCGGCAGATTTACAAGGAGCCCAGGGAACCCAGGGTAGACAAGCTAAGAGCAGGAATTGGGGAGATCTTGGATGAATAAACAAACAATAAATTAGAAATAAAGAATCCAAACAGCCTGATGATCCAGGCACCATAGTGTGGGGACCAACAGTCCACCACACACCTGTAGCCCTGGGGTCAGTCCAGCACACAGCGGACAAGTCATGTGGCCTCTGCAGGACTAACCTAAGTCAGGAAAAATTCTGCACCCTTTTTTTTCTTTTTAAGATAACAAAGAAGTATGTAAAGCAGTGTTTAAAGTTTCCCAATTGTTAACATTTGACAAAATAGTTAAAATGAACACTTTGCCTTAATGGGAACATGTACTTATTTAGAATAGCTTGTTGTTAAAGTATTATTTCACAACAATGGGAGGGTCATTAAAGTATTATTACTCAGGATTTGCTGAAAGCAGGGCCAGCTCTCTGACAGCACCAGCCTTAACCATCTAAAGCCCCACTGGGTGAAGAAAAAGAAAGGTCTTTTAAAAGATGCACCTTAGGGTCATGTGGAGACATTGTCCCCTGTCCCTCAAAGTGGCGGTGTCAGGGATAGGACCAGGCCTTTTCTGCTAAAGGGTGCAACATTTAAAACCAAGAGCCCTCTTTGGACGCATTTGCTCAGGAGCCAGATTTAGGCTTGAGCTGTGCTTCCTTCGAAGGCCTTGCTCACAAGTCATCTCCTGGGGGCCTGGGCCATTCTGTCACAAGTGCCCCTTCCCTCCCGATGTTCTCCAGATGTCACCAGTGGTATGTAGACACTTATACATCTTCCAGGATGCCTGGACCATGAACTTCCTATCAAACTCATTTTTGCATCTCCCAGTGAGGTCAGAATATTACTCCCAGAATGCTGGGAGCCATGCTACTTAAGCTGTGTAGCAAAGCTCAGGCTGGAGGAAGACCCCCCACAAAGCAGGAGCCTTCGCAGCTGGCTCCCTCTATTACCCACCTTGATTTTGTTATTCTCCATTATACTATTGGCTTTGTTTTTGCTTGCATTGTTGCCAAGGGCTAAGCTAACCTTTGCTAAGCAGCACGGAAAGGAGAACATAAACTTCCCAGAAGCTTTTCAGGACAGTGGTCCTGAAGAATAGAACACGCAGGGGCCAGATGCCAATCTTGGCACAGAATACTGAAACCTGCAGTCAGTTAGTCAAACATTGACTACCCCATCTCCACCTAAGTAGGAATGCCTCCCTTGTTTGCAATGCTAGTGAAATTAGTGATGGAGAGTTTTATAGAAATAGAGTTGAGAGAATATTGAATAGAATAACTCTGTCTGACACTTAATCAATCTTCTCCTATTTTCTTCTCTCTGCTACTTCTATAGCTTTTCTTCTTCCTTCCTAACTACATTATAGCCCTTTACTAGAATTTGTGCCTCATATGTGAAATTACCAAGTACCATAATTCTTCCCAAGTGGTAAAGATACCTCAAGAGAACTGCTGGGCATAGAAGTCACAGAGCATAAATCTGCAAAGAAGTGAAAAACTAACCTTTTCAAAGAATATTACTTCTCTCTCACTTACCAGCTTTACATCTCCCTGTATGGCCCCAGAAGATGGCTGGTTACCCAGAGACGGGTAAGATTCCTCAAGAGAGGAACAACCTAAGACAGGCACAGTTGCAGGGGGGCCATCAGGTGAGAAAATGGGGGCCAACAGAGGTGAGGCTTAGAACCTTACCCCCCCACCCCAGTTTTGAGAGAAATTGTCTACACCCATGGATGTTTTGTTGCCCTTGTCTGGCTTGGATTAATACCTAGTCTATAGGCACAGACCTAATCATCTACACTTGCCTTCTTACAGCACTAAATCATGCTTTCTATCTTTATCTTGCATCTACCTATGGTAGAATAAATATTGTGAGGAAATAAAATGTACCCATTGCATTAGAAATATAGATGATGATACCTGCCTAGCTAACTGTGGTAGTGAGTGACCTGTATTTCACCCTGAGCTGATAGACTCTATAGTCACTGCTACATGCTGCACATTTCTGTGGTCACATGCATTACTTAGAAACCGCTTTGCATAGAAACAAGAAACACAATAGAGTACATGTTGCTAGGAAAAGTTTCAGTCAAGGAACAGAAAAAGATCACCTGTCTAACACTTGACCATCCATGAATAGATTAGAAAGAAAAAGAAAGAAAAAAGCTTGCCTATACCTATTAATCAACTGCCTATACTAATTAATCAACAGAACAATAAAAAATAATCATATCCTTGTGCAAAATGGTATAAATAAAGCTGTCATCGGCACTTGGTCAAGATACCACCTCCATCTGACTCTGTGTCCTGTCTCTCCATGCACCGACTCCGTCTCATCCTTTTGGGCTTCACCCCTCCCCTGCTGGAGCTGGACTCCAGCACCAGAACAGTGCTCATCCGGGCCAGTCCTTTGTGGACTGTCCCTGCGAGAGTCATGTCCCAGCTCTCTAGTGAGGACTGTCCTTGACAAATGGGCTGTCTTCTCTGGGATGTCTGCAGAGAGAACCCAGCCAGAGGTCCCCCCATGACCGGAATGACAAGAGCAAGACACACTCAGAGACACCAGATTCAGGGGGAGACTCCGGGAGAGGTGGAGACAGGCACAGCGGGAGGGCCTTTGAGGTGGCAGGCGTGCATCCTCTGTGGACAGAGTGACTTAACCAATGCCGCCAGGAAGCTCCTAGAGAGGCCAAGAGGCCCTCAGAGAGGCAGACGCGAGGAGCACAGGCTCTGGGTCAGACCATTAGGCTGCACTCAGGCTCTCCTACTCACCAGGGGACATGGGGGTACTGTGTGCCTCAGTTTCCACATCTGTAATGGGAATGATACGACCCCACAGAAGGGTTACATGGAGTCAGCGTAAAGCCAGGGCAATTGCTGGTGTTACTGAGCCTCAGCAGGGCCTGAAGCCTCACCAGCCCAGCTTCATTAAGGGGACTCCAGGAGAGCAGGCACAGAGGCAGCTGTCCCAGGTGGGAGGAGCAGGCCCGTGGAGGGGAGCTGGGACACTTGAGTCTGGCCACAGTGTACCCCGTGGCACAGCCTCACTGTATCTCAGCAGCCTGTGGATTTCTCATCTGTAATAACAGTCCTTGACCATGGGAGAACACTTTAAAATTACCCCCGATACAGCTGCTCGTAGGAGTGTGCGCTAGTACAACCCTTTGGGATACGAGAGGCAACACCCCGTAGGGATGTGGGTTTTTTGGTGGGCCCTGAGACAACTTGTGTGCATGGAAAAGTTTATTTGGAAAGTTAATTAAAACACTTTTTTTTTACTTGTGAAACTTACATCATTGAAAAACCTTGTTCTTGCTCAAACTTTCAAATTCACTTCATAAATCTTATTTTTCTTTTTATATATCTAGCAAATCTAAATGGTAACTTTTATAGATCCTTTTAGATACAATTCAATTAAATTCTCTTAAGTATTTTAAACTACATTTACAAATTTAATATATTTGATTTCTTTTTTAAGTATCTGTTATCTGACAAACCTTTCATCTACTTGAATGTAACTTGAATCTATGGGCTTCTAATAGGATGAATCTCAAATTCTCTTAAGTATCCTAATATTATTTATACATTTAGTAAGATTTCAACCTACAATCACAAGTTTAACTTAATCCAATTTTACATTTTAAATTAGAATCATAAAGTTCCCCTTTAGACACTAGTAGGCCAGGTTTTCATAAGCATTTCAAATTCTTAAAATATCAAATATATAGTGATTATATATGACTGCAACAGAAAAATACTAATACGAAATTTTTATTTACTTCATCATGTCTGTACTTCTGAAAATTCCCTGGAATTATTCATTTATTCAAAAAATATTAATCAATGTCTGACAAGTGCCAAGCACTGTTTAAGGCAGTGATAATAGCAATGGTTAAGATGGAGAAAATCCTAAGGAAGGACGCACACACAGTATATACATAATTCATATTTATCAGCTGGAGCTGTATGATATAGGGAAAAAGGAAAGCAGAGTAGGGAGGAAAGGGGCTGGTGGGAGCAGGGAGCAGGGAATATTCAATGAATAGATGACATGGAGCAGAGACCCGAATGAGTCAAAGGAAAAAGCCATGTGGACATCTAAAGAATTTGCGTTCTAGTTTGAGGGAATGGCAAGTGCAAAGGTCCTGAGGTGGGCATGTGCTTGGCCCTTTCCATTTAGAGCAAGGAGGTCCATGTGTCTGGAACAGGCATATGAGAGAGGGTGGTAGAAAGGGAGGTCAGATAGTCATCTGCAGGGGTGAGACATGTGGGCCTCTAGAGCTTGGGTTTTTAATCTACCTGGACCCTGAATATTCTGTGAGAATCTGTCCAGAGACCTCCTCCAGAAAGTCATTCTAATGAGCTTTATTAAAATGAAGATGCCCTTGCCAGCAGTTCCATTTCTAGGTACCTATACTAGAGCAACTGTCTCAGAAACACAATGGAATACTCGATGGCAGCAAACAAATTCATTCAGCAGGTTTTTATTGAGCACCTACCCTGTGCCAGGTAGTAAACAAGAGAGACAATCCCCACTTTAATGGAATTTAAATTCTAGAAGATGAAACAGACCTATATAGATAAATCTCAAAAACATAATGCCAAGTGAAAAAAACAAATTGCAAAAGTATACACAGAATGACTCAATTTATAGCAAATTAAAAAACCAAAAAAAACCCACTATGCAATAGTACCTTATGTTAATAGATGATCTACATCTCATCAAAGTGCAAAAACATATAAAACATGTAGGTCCTGGGCTCAAACCACATGGTCTAGATCCAGAATCTCCCCCCTGCCCCACTTACTATGAGAGCTTGGGAAACATAGCTTGGCCTCTGTTTGTCTCAGTTTCCTCTTCTGCGCAGTGGGGTGGAAAAGAGGAGAGGATGGGAGATCTTTAGTAGTATTCACAATGTTTTCTTTCTTTTTCAAAAGGAGGCAAAAATTTAACATCTGTCTTGATGGTGAGTTACATGAGTGTTAGTATTTTCAGGGTGTGAGAAACATTTTATAATTCAAAACTTAGAGATTCAAAGATCACAAAATGAAAGCAAACACTTGTACACACCTTTCCTCCGTAAGCACACTGGTTTTTCTCCAGATCACTTGCCACATGGCAACCAGATGGACCTAAAACATAAGCCGGGTCCTGTGGCTTTTGCCTGACCTCTTTTGTCCTGACAGATCTGACCCCTGAAGGCCTCATCTCTCTCCAGCCCCAATGCTCACTCATCCCTGATAGAGCCACTGTGTGCTCATTCCATCCTTCATCCCTTCAGCACATAGGGAGCCCCTACTCTGGGCCAGTCACTACAGGCACCAAGGTGCAATGTAGACAGCTGCTGTTCTCAAAGAGCTGCATTCTAGGGGGAAACAACAATAAACAAGGCAATAAATCCAGGCAATCACAGGTAGGTAAGTACAATAAAAAAATAAACAGGGAGATAGAGAGCAGTGGAGACAGGAAGGGTGTTAGGGGGTGCCTCCAGGTAAAGCCAACAGGGACTGACATCTCAGATTCAGGGTTCAGATCTCAGGCCAAATGCCCTGCTCCTCAGCAAAGCTCTTCCTCACCCGGGTGGGGGCGGGGTTACCTTACTGTGATATCCTACCAATCAGTGTCTTTTCTCACACTTAACATAATTATAATTAAGTAAACATAGGGTGGGTGCTTGGTTTCTCTTTCCCTCTATAATGAAAGCTCCTTGAGGGTGGAAGCTTGCCCTGCTCCCACATCCTGTGCCTATCACACCGGCTGTAAGCACTCCATCAATTATTTGTTAAAGCCGGCAACCAAGAGTCAGGGTAAATGATTTTCACCAGCTTCCCAGTTTCACAAACCCAATCTGAGCGATTCCTGAGGACAAATGTTACCCAAATGGCAAACCCTTATATCTATTTAGGATATATACTTTCTCACTACATAATGAGCTTTTCAATATTCAAAATATTAATGAGGATGTTAAGAAAACTCAAATGGTGATAGAACACTGCAGTGTCTGAGAGCAAGTAATTATTTCAGTGACAGGATTACCATTTTAAAAAATAGCTAAAATTCACAAAGACATCCACTGGAAAATAACAAAATAATTTTTAAAATTTAATGCAAACAGGGCAAACAGCATGAAGAAGGTTGAACTTTCTGGGCCAATGGAGGCCACCAGTGAGTGGAAGGCAGATGTATTTGGTCACCCTGGTCTTGAGATGCCATCAGATTTTCAATCTCACATCCTTCAGTGTCACAGAGGAAGCGGGCTATGGTCTAATGGAGAAAGTCAGGGTGCCATTTTAACCAAGATTTGTTGTCTGTCCTATTTGATAATTTGGTTAGAAGGCCCTGGTTTGGGGGTGAAGGATTTTGTTTTCAGTTCTGTCTCCTTTCCACATCCTTCCTTCTTTAAATAGCTAATTGCTCTCTTGTGGTAAGAGTCTGGGAGCTTAGCTCAGGTGTGAATTCAATTTTCTGGGACTTTAAAGATTTGTTAGGAGAGGAGGAATTCACCATGGCTTGTCCTTGACCCTTCTGGCTTGTTCTTTGACCTGTGCTTTCCCCAACACTCCCTGCTGCCCCTCCACCCTCCACCATGGCTGCTGTGTGGCCCTAGGAGGTGGCTGGAGCTTGCTCTCAGCTCCATCTGGGCCCAAGGCCAACAAGTCACAGAAGGCTCTGTCTAGAGAAAAGAAAAATGCCCTGAGAGTGCAGTTCTGCTGCAAAGGTCACCTCCTCTGATTCTCCCGGCATTCCAAACACGGCAGCGAAAGTCTTGGTAGCACCACCAAGCCTCCTGTAGAGGGAGTTTTCTGGAGAAGAACCATGAAAGGGGAAAGAATTATACACTATTTCCAGGATTTATTGAAAATGTTTAGTTTCTAAACTTGCATGTGGTAGGAGGAGGCGTATGTATGATAGCTGACCATCAGGAAAATATGAATATTACCACATGGGTACAATCTTAAGGGGAAACCACAAAGAGACATTTCAAGGAAAGTTTGTATTTCAAGAAAATTTGTATTATCTCCTCCAGAGAAATAAAGGACTTGTGATTTTTAAAAAAATACCAGATGGCTCCATTGGTTTAAAGGGGAATGGAAGAGATAGAGTTAACTTGAAGCATTTTCTTTCTGAATCATACAGAAAAGGAAAGAAACACATTGCATAAGTGTTGAACCTGGAGAGTTTAATAATTACCATCATTTAAACAAACTGCTTCAGAATTTGAGTCATTTGTTGTCCCTGCCCAAATGGCAATAACTTGAAAAGAATGAGAAAGCACATACTCTCATCCTATCCCACTAAATGCAATTGTAAATTTGTACCCCCTGCTAGCCTGGCTGCATACCTGGAAAGAGAAATTTGCAGACCTCAGTGCCACACCTACTACATACCTAGGAATTGGGAGTCAGGTACCAAGTTCTCAAGGAGTTAAAACACTCAGACTGGAAAGACAAGCACAGAATCTACCCATGAAACATGAATATAACCACAGTATTGTCTCCCCAATGAATTTCTATAATGAGCAGGGTTTCTTGGGAAAGAATACTGAAAGATAAAAGTAGAAAACAATCACCTTCCATGTAGATCCTGGAATCTATTTATTTATTTATATTTATTTATGTATTATTGATATATACACTCTTATGGTTTCACATGAAAAAACAATGTGGTTACTACATTTACCTATATTATCAAGTCCCCCCACATACCCCAATGTAGTCACTGTCCATCAGTGTAGTAAGATGCCACAGATTCACTATTTGCCTTCTCTGTGCTACACTGTTCTCCCCGTGATTCCCCACACCATGTGTACTAGACATAATACCCCTCAATCCCCTTCTCCCTCCCACACCCCTCCCTTTGGTAACCACTAGTTCCTTCTTGGAGTCTCTGAGTCTGCTGCTATTTTGTTTCTTCAGTTTTGCTTCGTTGTTATCTGGAGTCCCTTTATTTGAATGACTAATCAATTGCCTAGAAGACAAGGTCTTCTACCTGTAATATGAACAGATTTTAACTGATGATGGAAGGAGAACCGTCAGACCTCTGGTGAAAGCTACCCAGTTCTTCACAACTGACCCAAACTGTTTTGGAAACATGGATCCTCACTGCTCATTAGAGACACTCAAAAAGAATATGCAGTGTACCAGGCTTTGTGCTAAGCATTGGGGGATAGAGATAAACAGGTCCCAATCCTTACGTTCAATTCAGACATTAAAGCCAGTTTTCATCCCAAAATAATGATGCAACATGGTAAGTGTAATAAAATAGAATTTTATACGAATTGCTCTGGCAACATGGTGGATCCACAACTTACAGCCTAAATGACATTGGACAAATTAATCATTCTCAAGCCTGTTTATTTATAAAACAAGGATAATGTAAGTATCCACCTCAAGTCTAGTGCACAGTAAGAGAATAACAAATGACAAGCATTGTTCATTATTTTTATTTACTGATCATTATTACAACATGGGCGATTTGAGAGAAAAGGCTGGTTCAATAGGTAGAAAACCAGCCCCAAAGAATGCTCAAAGCACTTGAGAATATGAAGTACCTATTTTTCTGGAATGAAATTGAGTCACGTCTGTGCCAAGTAATTTCCATTTGGAGCACTGTGAGAATCCCCTAATAATAACCATTAATTTTGGAGCGCAGGACCCCACCCAACCAGAGCCCACCCAACGGGAGCCAGCATTAAGCATCAGGACATGGTGAGCAACCGGGAAAACTGGGCACCGGCAGGTCCCAGACGTGTGCTCCAACTGAACCGCCCAGCATCAAGTCCTTGCCTGTCCGCGCCGGGTCCTGAATCCACAGGCCCCTCCCCGCTCCACGGGGCAGGATGCCCCTACCCCACCAAGCTTGCCCAGGCGAGGCCCCACCACTGCTCCGCCGTTACCGGCCGGCCGTGTCGAGAGGGCCTGCCAGCAAATCACACAGGGGCGTAAACCACCGAACACTCCTTTCTGGAAAGACCTTCCTTCTCAGAAGGCGGTGCGGTCGGGTCTCGCCTTACTCCCACTCGCACATCGGACGCCAGGCCTCGCATAGCAGCCGCGGCCTCCAGCAACGGGAGCCCTGGCCAAGCCGGTTCTCTCTGCGCAAACGCAGATATCGGGCGGGCACACGGCTTCCTCTCGCGCTCAGAGTTCCGGGATACTAGGGGCGGGGATTGCGTGATGACGTTGCGCGGCGAGGTTTCGGGCGGCGGGAAAAGGCTCTGGAGAATGGAGGTGCAGGAGAGCGGTAGCACGGGCGAGCGCGGGCCCCAGGCCCCAGCCCCTGCCCCGAGCAAGGCCCCCGGCAGCGCGGGCCACTATGAGCTGCCATGGTGAGGCTCCCAGGCCATAGGTGATGGGTGCTCGGGAAGTGTGGGTGGGCGTGTCCTGACGGGGACCCCAGGGGTGGGAGCCCGTTCGCTGGGCCCCGAAGCGTAGCAGGAGGCCCCGCGGTGGCGTACAGATTATTACTTGGAGAGGGCGAGGGATGCGGGTCACTGAGCCAACCTGGGGTCGATAATAGCTGACCTGAGCTCTGCAAGCTGGTTCTCGGTCAGAGCAATGCTAGTGATGTAAACAGCCAGCCCCGTGACCACCACTCTGTGCCGGGGGCTGTGCCCGGGGCGACGTTGCTAGTCACTCGCGCCGGACGCAGGACGAAACCCGGGGATATGTGCACAAGGCGCTCGCCTCCCTTCTGTGACTTTCTGGTTTTAAAATAGGGGCATCCTGGGTAGCTGGGAGGAAATGGTGACTTGGAAGGCAGCTGCACAGGCACAGGTGTGCGAGCGCTGTGCTCTGATCCCACTCCCTATGCGCTTCTCTCAGTATCTCCACCGTGCGTGGAAATGGTTTACTCCCGGTACTCTGTATTCCCATCCCTCCAGCACACCCCTGTTTTGCTGAGAGCAGATACCTAAATGAAGCGCAGTAGATAGCTAACTGGAAAATCTATAGCTTCTCTGATCAGCCCCCAGCCACTAACCACATGAATCCATTGAGCACTGGAAATGAGGCTAGTCCCAGTTGAAGTGGGCTGCAAATGTACAACATACACCGGATTTCGAGGACTTGGTATAAGTAGCTTATGGTGGTCAGGGAAGACCTCTGATGAGATGATATTTGAGCAGAGACCTGAACTCGAAGTAAGCCATGTGGCTGTGTGGAGAAAGCTTGCAAACAAGATGAGCTGCCGTGAAGAACCTGAAGGAGAAGCATGTTTGCCTTGTTCAAAGTCTAGCCCAAATTTCAGCTGGTAACATTCCCGGGTGGTGATTCTCCCTCTGGACTTCCACAGCCCTTGGTTTTTGTAACCGGTTGATCACTGTTGTAGAGCTAAGTTCACTGTGGGGAAGCCCTTTAGAGCAAGAACCATGTCTTGCTCATGTCTGTACCTTCTGCTTTCCGCCCCTTGAGATCTCTAACCCCTTACACAGTGCCCAGCACCTGGAAGGGGCAGAGTATGAATAGGTGGGAACAAACATGTTCCATCTGCTGATCTTGGAGGAGAGCTGTCTTCTTTATTTCCTGTGGTTTGTGGCAAACAGGTTTCTTTGTGTGCTGCTACTTCTGGAGCAGAACTGGTATCTAGGGGTGCAAGCCGAGGGTAAATCAGGGAGTATAATAAGGGACAGGGGAGGTCTTGATAGTCAAATCATTGTAAATCCACTGCCACTTCTAGTCTCAGCTGGAGAACGTCATTTTCTTTAATAACAGAGCCTGCTCATTAATTTAAAAGAGGGAGCTGTTGGTCTGAAAAAGCCACTAGCCTGTCCATTTCACATAGCCGAATAGGATCACAAGATAGGCCCATGGTTTCTGTCTAGCCAGCCCTGCTGTGCACCTGGTACAGTTCTGTAGAAACTGGCTGGTAAGGGATGAGAAGGGGGATCAGTTGCACCAGTGTGTGTCAGATCAAATGATGTCAGGCTGTGTGTGCTGCACCTCTGTTATGATATGGGCAGGCTGTGTTGCCGCACAGTGTCACATTGCTCCAGATGGCCTGCTCTGGCCCTTCTCCAGCAACAACAGGTGTTTGCTCTGGCCGGTTTGAAGCTTTTGGTATACAACTCTTATGCACTTAACTTTTCAAATGGCACTTGGGCATCTCTTTAAATTTAAAACCTGCAATCACTTGGTGTATTTTCATTGACTGTATATAATCTTCTGACAGGGCTCTCAGGATTGCCTTATAGTGCCTCCTTTGGCTAGTGTGAGAATAGCCATGTCAACATCTTTATGCATTTCCATCAAATCAGGGTTGAAAAATACAGGCCAGTAAGGTTGAATGAAATCGTCGGGAATGAAGACACTGTGAGCAGGCTGGAGGTGAGTGATTTTTTTCAGAGATGATCTCACATCGAGTTATTTGATAAACTAGAGGCAATTGGAGGAGAACAGCAAAGATCATGAGGGGGAGGCGAACCATGAATCCAGAAGAATTCAGGGACATTCAGGAGACAGGATTAGGATTAGACAAGAATCAGGAGACATTCAGTTTGGAGGACTAGAAGCCATGGTGGATAACTTCAGATGTTTGAAGAGCTGGCTTATTGGGAAAAGGTTCTCAATCTAGTCCTGAATCCTCCTAAAGCAGAGGTGGCAAGCTTTGTAAAGGCCAATTAATAGATATCTCAGGATTTGCAAATTGTGTAAGGTCTTTCTCAAATATTCTTTATATTTTTTAAACAGCCCTTTAAAAATGTAAAAGCAATTCTTAGCTAAGGGGCTTTATAAATAAAAAGGCCTCAGGCTGGATTGCCTCCACTGCTGCCTACCCTCTCTCCACCATAGTTTTCAAACCCCGGCCTAGAAGGGTCCTAGTGACAAGGCAGTCAGCTTCAGGATGATGGGTCGGAGCAAGCAGAGCAAACCTTGAATACCTAGCTCTAGGGGTCTTTAAATGGAGTCCAGTAGCCCAGCTATTTGAGACACAACAGAGGCAGTCACTGTAGTAATTAGGGCTTAGACTTTAATGGCTACCAAGGTATTTAGTATTTATTTATTTTTACACATGTATTCATTTTACAAATATCTGAGTATCTCCTCTGTAATGGTGCGGTGTTAGGAACTGTTGATATAATGGTGAACAAAATAGACACAACCCTGTACAAAAGTGATTTATAGTCTTATGGGAGCTACATTAAAGGTCATAGGCAGAGCTAAGCATTCTGCTAGAGGAAGTACAGGGTGCTGTGCAGAGCATGTGGCAGGAGTTAACTTGCTCACAGTATATTCATTCCCAAGTGGAGGAAGTGACACCAAAGCTAAGTGGGTGGGAATCAGCCGCACTTGGCGGGTAGCCAGGGAAAGTGGCAAGAACAGCATGTGCAAAGGCCCAGAGGTGAGAGAGCTCAGCTCATTCTGGGAGGAGAATGCCATCTTAGTGGAATACAGAACAGTACTTTTCAAACATTGATGGGTATATGAATCGCTGGACATCTTGTGAAAAATGCAAATTCTTAGCCAGTAGGTAAGGAGCAGGGCCAGAGATTCTGCATTTCTCACAAGCTCCCAGGGAATGTCAATGCTGCAGGTCCCGTGGAGCAAGAAGCCACAAGTACGCATTTGGGATGTTGGAAAGGAGCTCGTTGGTGGGATCTAAACTGGGCAGAGCCTCTTGAGCTACCTTTAAGAGGCTTCCATCAGACAGAAATGTTTTAATAGATGTGTATTTTAGAAAAGTGGTTGTGGTTACAGTATAGTAAATGGATTGGGGTGGGGCAAGATTAGAGGTAAAGAGACCAGTTAATGGAGATCCAGGCAAGAGATGATGGGCTGAGAAAGTGGTCATGGCTGAAGAAAAGTGGGCACAAGATGACAGAGCAAGAGTGGCTAAGCCTTTGTAATTGAGGTGCTGTGCTGGGTAAGGAGGAAGGCCTGATCATGGGTGAGGGTGACTTGCAGGGTCCCAGCATGGGCCTCAGGGTTGAGGGCATTGACAGTCCATGGAAGGGAAACATGGTGGGGCCTCAGCTGTGTGGAGAAACTATGAATTCAGTTTTGAATATGCAGAGGTGAGAGTCCACGAGGCCTCCATGTGGAGAAACCTGTAGCCACATTTTACCACACTGGCCTGGTGGCCAGGGAGGCTTGGGCTCCTCCTGCTTGCAGATTGACCCATTTTAATGGACATTTCTTCCTTCAGGTCTTTGCAAGAGAAGGAAATGTGCCCAATATTATCATTGCTGTAAGTGCTCAGTCCTGGCCCCAGTGACTTGCGTGTCTCCTCCAGCGCATAGAGCTTCTCCAAGAGGCCTTTTACCACCACGCCCTACCTGCCCTCAGCAGAGGGAAACGTTTTGCTCCAGTTGGTCGGGAGGCTGAGGCTCAGGGTCGGGGTGGGGGATTGGGGGCAGGGAGGAGAGTGCAAACAATAGTGAGTAATGGGGAGCTATGTTAAGCACATCCTGTTGGCTTGAAGCACTTAGAGAGCTGTCATTCCCAGGGACCCCCAGGAACGGGCAAGACCACCAGCATCCTGTGTTTGGCACGAGCGCTGCTGGGCCCCGCGCTCAAGGACGCCGTTTTGGAACTCAATGCCTCAAATGACAGGTATGCCTGGGTGGTGAGACAAGGGTGGCAAGCAGTTTACAGTGGGAGTTGCCATAGAAACATCCCTTTTCCGGTTCTGTGTTGTACTTGGAGCTTGCCTTGCCAGCCCCGTGTTTTCCTTTACTTCTTCCCAGTGAGCGAGGATGGGAATGGCTTGCTTGCTGATGTGGCATCACAAGCATTGACTTGCTGGTTTGCTTTTTTCTTACATAAATTATAAAAACTATTTTTAATTGTGGTAAAATACATATAACATAAAATTTACCATCTTAGCCATCCTTAAGTGCATGGTTCAGTCATGTTGAGTTTTATTCACATCATCATGATCTCCAGAATTTTCTTGAGCTTCTAAAACTGCACTTCTGTTTCCATTAAGCAGCAACGCCCATCATCTCTACCCCACAGCCCTTGGCACCTGCTGTTCTGCTTTCTGTGTCTATGAATTTGTATACTCAGGACCTCAGATAAGTGGAATTCTACAGGATTTGTCTTTGGCTTTTTTCATTCAGCTTAATGTCCTCAAGGTTTATTCACATAGCAGTTGTCAGAATGTCCTTCCTTTTTAAGGCTGACTAGTATATACCCCACATTTTGCCTATTTATTCATCTGTTAGTGGACACTTGTGTTGCTTTCATCTTTTGGCTGTTGTGAATTGTGAATAAGGTCGCTTTGAACGTGGGGGTGCAATCTCTCTCTGAGACCCAGCTTTCAGTTATTGCTGATACATACCCAGCAGCAGAATTGCTGGATTATTTGGTAATTCTGTGTTTAACTTTTTGAGGAACTGCCATACTGTTTTCCACAGTGGCTGCACCACTTTACATACATTCCCACCTATAGTGCACAGGGGTCCCAGTTTCTCCACATCCTTGCCAGCATGTTATTTTCTGGTGGCACTGGTGTTAGTAGCCATCCTAATGTGTGTGAGGTACTCATTTATTTTACAGATACAAAGTAGTAGAAGGTTATGAAACGAGGACCTGTTGAAGGAAATGTCTGCAAGGTCTGTCTCTGGTTATTTCTTGAGGATGTGGTTCTCAGCTCTTTAATGTTTCCCTGGTTTTGAACACCTGTACATTCCCGAAACGGCCAGTGCCTTTGAATGCAGCTAACTGCTCATTGGCCGTCATGAGTGCGCATGTCTGGATCCATTTTGCAAATGCTGATTCCACGTGTCAGTACAGTAGGTTCTGGCTCATCATTACCTGTTCTTCTCACACTTGCATCATCAAACTCACAACTTTTGAGAACTTTGATGGCTCATGATTTTGAAGAGAGTAGCCTGTAATTGCGAAATATTTTCAAGTTTAGAATGATCATTACAGTAATTTTTTTCATGTTTCCTTCCAGTCATCTTTATATACACACCTGCCTTTAGCTTTTGATCACTTACAGACTGTACCTTGTAAATGTCGGGGTGCAAGCATCATAAAATATGAAAGAATACTGTCACATGACCTGGAGTAAAACAGGATGGTCTAGGTTCTTATTATAAGATGTTGAGGAATCAAGTCTTTTCTGTTGAGTGACCAACTTGGTGAAAATATTCTTAGTTTTTCTCCTTAGAAATATATTGTTCACTCCTTGATTCTTGGGTTTTGAGAAAGTTCACTATGATTTTGGCATCTGAGGATTCACAATCTAAGATTTGGCTTATGTGATCAATTCACATTATTAGAATCTAGACTTTCTGCTCTTTGTTTCTCTGCAGTCGTTTTCTGATTAGTCTATTAATTAATGAAATAATCTCCCTCTGTCATTTTTTTCTCTTTTGGCATTGGAGGTACAAAATGAAAAGTTGTGCATTTTTAGCTGTGGTCTCAATGAAAGCTTTAAAAAAGACAACCAGGATGATGTATCTGACCCTCCTTTATATTTTCTAGAAAGAAATCTAGTCCCTCAAGCAACACAATAAAAACTGAAGGTGAAGCAGTAGGAACAGTGCCCCCACCCCCCACCAACTATTGAATCATTCTTCAAGGCAATTCCATCATTCTTTCATTTTCTTCTTATTTTAGTCTTTTTTAGCATAGTTGGGAATAACTGATGAGTAATGATGCAATAATTACAAGGATGAAATTGCTGTTTAGTTTCAAGATACAGGAAGAGTAAGATCATCTAGACCCCAAAATATATTTTAGATTCTGAAAGAGTCCAGTGGACCCATATGGTAATTGTAAGATAAAACAAATTGCATTCTATCCAAAAAGTAAGTGAGTTTTTTTCTGTGTTCTTTGTTAGACCTCCAAGAAAGAATAATGGTAATGACGTGTCAGTCTTTAGAAATAGTTAGAATTGTCCAAAAAAGAAACTTAAGACCTAATGCTAGGTCTGTGAGGGTATACTAAAGGTCAGAAGTCCCCAGGAAGTGACTGAATTTGTCTCAGAGGGTGACAGTAAAGTTCTGGCTTACTGTTTCAGAGGTATTGACGTTGTGAGGAACAAAATCAAAATGTTTGCCCAGCAGAAAGTCACCCTTCCCAAAGGACGGCACAAGATCATCATCTTGGACGAAGCAGACAGGTAGACTGCTTTGCCAAATACATTTTGACCTCGATCTCTGTGTCTTTCATGGGGCATTATTCTAACAGGAGAAAAAGCTGCCGCCGTTGCACTGTTGTGATAGATTGGCTTATCACATCTTCAGGAAGCAGTTTAACAGGGGCCTGAGCCTTAAGCCTTACGTTATTAAGTAACTTCCAAACAGTTGTCTAAGGTGGTCGATTAACGTGTCTGTTCCAGTATTTCTAGAATGAACAATTTAAATAGTGTTTTTTAGAGTTGTGGTGAAATACAGTAACATAAAATTTACCATTTGTCCCATTTTAAAGTGTGCAATTCAGTGGCATTGAGTACGTTCACA
Organism: Manis javanica; assembly: GCF_040802235.1. Lineage (NCBI taxonomy): Eukaryota > Metazoa > Chordata > Mammalia > Pholidota > Manidae > Manis > Manis javanica. The sequence continues at coordinate 35,597,519 of NC_133165.1, read as the reverse complement.
ATTTCCTGCGGCCATTGCTAGTATAATGGAGCGGTTTTAAATGACATTTAAAAAAATAACAGTAACTCATACTCTTTAACGAAAATTTAGAATATATTGTTACTCTCTCGCTTTATTTCTTCTCTTTTCTGCACTATGCATTTCCGCATGGTTGACCTCATGTGTATGCTTTTTGTATCCTTTTGTCCTTTTAATGTTGAAAAGCAGTGTTCCCTATTATTATAATCTCTATATATTAAAATGTAGTTTGAAATTGCTGTGTGAGATACCATAGTAAGGTGCACCGTAACCATTTTATTGTACCATTATAGCAGTAATAGCAGCTCATGTTTATTGAGCCTTTATATGTAGTCATTTACATCCTGCCAGGTGATCCCTAAACACTTTCCATGTTATTAGCTTATTTAATTGTCATAACAACCTTCCAAGGGAGGCAGCATCGTTATGTCCTTACAGGTGGTGACACTGAGGTTCAGATAATTTGCCTAATGTTTCACAACTAGCAGATGAAGGAGTGCTGGGTGAGCCCCAGCGGCATGACTGCAGGCCTTGCTCTATGCCCATGAGTAGCCTGCTTGTGCAGGATCCAGCTGGGGTCCTGGAGGGAGGCTGTGCATGCTCACTCGGGAGTTCAGGGGTCTCAGGGCTCTAGGCAGGATTTGTGTCCAGTGGGCCCTGGACCACTTATAAACTCTCCTCTTATGTCTTTCTTCTCAGCATGACTGATGGAGCCCAGCAAGCCTTGAGGAGAACCATGGAAATCTACTCCAAAACAACTCGCTTTGCCCTTGCTTGCAATGCTTCAGATAAAATCATAGGTGGGGGTCGGCTCTGGGTGGCTTGGGGTCCTCATGGCACTCATATTGGCTCTGTAACAGCAGAAGGGTAGGGACTTTTTGATTGCCAACTGTGGGCCAAGCACTGTATAGTCAACTTTTTAATTTAATCTTACATAATTCTATGTGGAGGTGTTACTAGCTCCACATTAGAGATGAGAAAAAAAACAGCTCAGAGAGGTTGAGTAATTTGCCCAAAGTCACACAGCAAATGGAAGAACTGCGATCAGAACCCCAGGTCTGTCTCTTTCCCCATTATGGGCACATGTGACGTTTAGTGTCCTGTGCACAGCGCTGACAGTCACTGACCCACTCCGGGCGTGCTGCTGCGCTTTCTCTGTTCTACACCCTTGGCATGTGCTAGGTCTGTGCACTGGGCTTTGTTATTGCCAGGAATTGCCTCACCTGTGAACCCTGATGTGCTAGTTTCCTTTCTGACCTGGTGTCTGTCCTTCCAGCTCCCTCACTGCTGTGAGCCTTCTCACCTCAGCTGCTCAGCTTCCTGATAGAGATGCAGACATGGTCCAGCTTTTCTCTCTCTCTCACTGTTTCTCACAGCTGTCTTGTCCCACTGTCCTTCCTCACGTCTAGCCTGCTAAGCCCCAGCCTGTGTGAGCCACCTGACTCCCCCTTCCCCCAGGCCCTCGTGCGTTGTCCCAGACAAACATGTGACCCAACGTGAGGCACAGTCAAGGCTTCCAGCCTGGGCAGGCCCTCTGTTAGCAGAAGTCTGCTATGCCCTCTCACCTTCCCCACATACTCCTTACTTGTTCATTCATGTATTCAGTCACTCATAAGCAGACAGCGTACTCTGTCCTCAGTAGGTGTCAGGCACTGTGCTAGTGTGGAACATACAGAATTTGGTGACAACATTCTCTACTATCAAGACAACGTGTGCTGGAGGAAACTGCTAGAACTTCTTAATTTGTGGATGTGACTGTAGCTTATCTGTCTGCTTAACCTGTGAGGGAAGGAATGGCATCAGAGCCCCTCCCCAGATGTGTTTCCCACAGGGCTGTGTGTTAATGAATTTGTTTAGTGATTTGAAACTGCATTTGGTGGAGAAAGCTCTGGCCCTCTCTTTTCCTTCATTTTTCTGATACATACAGCATTCTGATTTTTTAAACATTTCTAGAAATACAACATTGAAATGCAATCTCTAAAGAAATTTACTCCTCAGCTGTAGAGGAAATGGTTCACAATCAAATTGCTCCAGAATTGATTTTTCAGCTCTGTGTAACTGAAACTGTTCGGGCTCACCTGGAGTCATACCGGTTGAGAGAGAAGCAACTTTCTTTGAGGAGTGCCATGGTTGCCTTACTCTGACATGTCTTTAAATTCTGCAAATTCGGTTTCTGGTGCTTCACAAAAGAAAAATCTATGGAAGGAAACGTCTGGTGTAGTTGGGATATGAATTGCTTCTAAATATGAGCTCCAGTTCTTAACTGTTCTTTCTCTTGTCTGTGCTGATAAACCCAAAATGTAAATAAGGTGAAGCTTCCTGATTTCAGAAAAATTGAAATGCGCTAACTCTTAGGAAAGCTGCCTTAAGTCTTATCCATTCAGGAGATACCAGCCATGTTCCATGTACACAGCATCTGCTCCGAGCAAGGCACAGAGGCTCCACATATGTGAAGGGCTCTCTGACCTTGCCCTCCAGGGGCTCACACATGGATAGGACAGGGGTCCCCAAACCAGCGAGCCTTGAGCCATCCAAGTCCTCTTTTTTCTGCTCACCAGGATCAGATCCAAGGTCATCTAACTTCCTCAGTCTTGAAGCCCCACCCATGCTTTCCTCCTCCAGGCCTTACGATTTCTCCCTGGTACACTGTCCCACCGGCCCCCTCTTTGGTCCAGCACATGGAACCCTGTCGCCTGAAGTGACCATGAGGGTTTCACCACCCTTTGCCAGGACAGCCTCACTGTTTTCTGTCTTGCTCAGAGCCCATTCAGTCCCGGTGTGCAGTCCTCCGCTACACAAAGCTGACCGACGCCCAGGTTCTTGCCAGGTTAATGACCGTAATCGAGAAGGAGAAGGTGCCGCATGCTGATGATGGCCTGGAGGCTATTATCTTCACCGCCCAAGGAGACATGAGGCAGGTGTGTGCTGGCCCAGGTGCGGGCCTCCTGGGCTTGCAGGACTGTGCAGGGACGAGGCAGCCGGAGTGGGGGCCATTGACCCAACACTGCTGAGGCTTTGGGCTGCCTGAGAGCATGGATAGGCCTGCAGGGAGGAGTCTATGAAGAGAGGTGGGGAAAGGCAAAATCACCCTTGATGTTTTTTTCTTTCTCACCAGGCTTTGAACAACTTGCAGTCAACTTTCTCAGGATTCGGCTTTATTAACAGTGAGAATGTGTTCAAGGTATAAAAGCTGGCATGTGTGTCATGGTATGCAGAAGCAGTGTTTATCTGCTGGGGCCGTTGGGGCAGAGGGGGCGGACCGTGCTGCCACCTCTGTGCTGGCGCTCATCCTTGGGGAGGTGTGAGGGGAACTTGCCCTAATCCCATCTGTCCTCTGGTGCCCCCCACACTGGGGAGTTGGGAGCGACCCCTGAATACCACCAGAGTGTGGATGGGTGGGAGGGCCCGGTGGTTCCATCCATGCCTGCAGATCTGTGCAAAGCCCTGCACACGTGTCCCCAGCAGCATTTTGTGGCTGAGGAAACAGGCCCCAGTAGCTTGCCTGAGATCGTCCGGCTGCTCAAGGGCAGGAGGGAGCACAGCATTTTCTCCTCAGCAGGCTCCTGGCTCTTGCCCCCAGGTTTTCCTGCAGCCCCTGCCCCTGCTCCCCACTTCCTGCACCTGGAGCCGTAGCTGTGCTCTTCAGGGCCAAGCCAAGGAAAAACAGTCTTATTCTCCCACGTGGGTGAAGGGGTTTTCTTTCGGGAATAATTTGTAAACTAGCTAGCATGTCCTAACAAGTGCGGTTACAGAGACTGATTTCCCCCTGGTTTGAGGGTTAAAATTGGGTAGGGCTGTCCCTGCATTCAGACTGTAGCTCTTTCTCAGCTGTGAACCGGTCATGTGGAAGCCTGTGTTTAGACCTTGGCAGCGAGTGTATCTCCAAAGATCCTAGGGAAACTCGCGGAGTCCTCAGTAGTGACAGTTAAGTCACGTTGCATCCCAGAGCAGAGCATTGAAGGCCCCAGAAACTGACATAGGAGAGAAGGTAATTTCATCTGGGAAGAAGGCCAGGGGCAGGCGTGGCACCCCAGAGACACCAGAGGCTTTGATTCAGAAGGTTTAAATATGATGCTGTGCTAGAGGGTGTAATCCAGGGCCAGAGGCTGGGATGCGGGCGGGCAGCCTCTGGGCTCAGGGAGCTGACACCCAACAGGCCGCCCTGCCAGCCATCGTACTGAGGCTGGGCACTCTGTCCCAGGAAAGCCAATTCCTTTCTGGGGTGGGAGATTGGCCTCAGCAACCTAATTCTTAAATGGATTCTAAAACGTTCTGGGCAAATGAGCCTCCAAAAGCCTTTAAAGCTGCCCCCAAGAGATGCCTCAGTGGCCCTTGGTAATCCTTCTTGGCTTGGGAAATCCGTGATCATGTACCAGAAGCTCTCCTCACTGCAGGAGGTGGGCACCACCCTCTGATGACTTGTTCAGTGGTGAGAGGGGCATTCCCAAACCTGGCTCCCTTTCTGGAGAATGCAATGAAAAAGCAAGTTGGAGAGGCTGGTTACGTGGATTGTGCCGAGCCTGGCCTGTTGGGGCTCCTCAGATGGCCCCCGTGGCCCCTAATGCACCCTTCTCTGGTATGGCCAGGTCTGTGACGAGCCACACCCCTTGCTGGTGAAGGAGATGATCCAGCATTGCGTGAGCGCCAATATCGATGACGCCTACAAGGTTTGCTGGAACCATTGGCTCCCTGAGCAGGATTGGGGGCACTCCCTGGGCTAGGGACTGTGCGCTTTGCTCCACTGCCTCGGGGACTGAACTCCCTGTTAAGAAGTCAGGCCTGCAACTCAGAATCATCCCTATTTACTATCATATTCTCCTCAAGAAGAGTTTGTCTAAGACCCTAGGAGAGGCCGGCCCAACTCCTTATGCTGCGGTGAAGGCATGTTTCCATTGAGGAGAGACCCCCTCCACCCTCCTGAAGAACACGGACCCAGCAGCCCCTGGTCAGCCAGAGAGGAGGCACCAGGGCTTTCTAACCTGATTATGGAGCCTGTCCCTTGAGCAGATTCCAGTGGGCATCATTGGGGTTCAGGTGACCCTCAAGTCCACATGGGAGGCAGTGGTATGATTTAAGGCCATTAGCCTGATTACAGCAGGTTTCTCTCCCCCTGCTTCCCATATTCAGCCAAAAGTTGACTGCGTTTAGGGCAGGCTGAGACCTGGTGTGAACTGTGAGTACAAGGCCGGGAGACTGAGGTAGAGACCCAGGCACAGGACTTGAAGCCTTCAGACTTAGGAACATAAAGCTGCCCATTCCCTGAATTCACCCCAAGGTGCCACAGCAAAGGCCAAAACAGCTAACTCCTGGCCCTGCGTCCAGTGGGGTGGGGTGCCATGGGGGTTGGAACATCCTGGGGCTGAGAAGGCAGGAGGCTGAGACTCTGCTGCAGTCCCCCCAATCCTGGCCAAGGTTCAGGGCCCTTCCTGTGGGGGCTGTGTATCTGACTGGCAGCTAGGAAAAGCCCGGCAGAGAGATGGCTCTGCTACTTCCACTCCAGAGTGCTTACCAGGATGATTAATCAGGCTTTTTAAGAGCCTTAGATAAAGGCATTTCATGGGGATTATGTAGACCATCTTGTAATGTTTTAAAACAGTTGCAGTATTACCTCTGCTTGCTGGGAAAATCAGTTACCCGCACCTGCTCTAAAGGGCATGGCCCACCAGCAGCTCCTTACCACCACGAGGGTTGTCTGGTAGGATGACCCCTCCACTCTCAGCAGGCCTGAGAATGGTGTGGCTTTGACCTCCTGTCCCCATAGTGTCCTTATTTACAGAGTTAAACAGCCTTAGCGTCTCTGCTTTTGTCTAGATTCTTGCTCACCTCTGGCATCTTGGCTATTCACCAGAAGACATCATTGGCAACATTTTTCGAGTGTGTAAAACCTTCCAAATGGCAGAATACTTGAAACTGGAGTTTATTAAGGTCAGTGAGAGCCTTGCAATGCCTTTCTCCTCAAGAATGTGGGCCATGCCGTGGCTTTCTTTGTTTTCCTCCAGGCCTGGCACCTGAAGGGTGCTCAGTATCCCCAATGATGGTGGAGGCAGGGCTGGCAGATTCTCCTGGGGGCCAGGAGCTTGTTTGAGCTGTTCTGCTGGTCAGTGAACTAGTGTTCTTGTGATGGCTCTCTTCATTAGAGATTTATTTATCCATATGTTTATCTTTTAAGGACAGAAGAGTTGACATAATTTACATAGAGTAAAATTCTGCCTCAGGTATGTTCTGTTGACAAAAGCATTCATTCTGGTATGAATGAAACCTCACCACAATCAAGGTGTGAACAGCTCTGGGATCCCCTGCAAATTTATGTGCCTCTTCCCCTCAGCCACCTGAAAACCACTGATCTATTTTCTGTTTAGGGGACAAAAGTTTCCAGAATGTCATATATAAATGGAGTCAAGCACAATACAGCCTTTCAAGTCTGGCTTCTTTTAGCTTAATGCATTTTGGATTTTTTTCATGCTGTTTTTGAATCTATCAGTGGATCATCCTTTGCATTGTTGAGTAGTGGTCTGTTGTATGGACATACCACAGTGTGTGTGTTCACCAGTTGAACGACGTTTGGGTTTCCAGGTTTTGGTGACAATGAATAAAGCCATTACAAATATATATGTACATTGTACATGAATTAATGTGAATATAAGTTTTCATTTATCTTGGGTGAATTCCCAGGAAGTGAGATTGCTTGCTAAATGGTAAGTACATGTTCAACTTTATAGGAAATCACCCAGTGGTTTCTCAAAGTGGCTGTAGTAGTTTTCATCTCTACCAGCAATGTGTGAGCATTCCTCGTGATCCACATCCTAGTCAGCACTTGGAATGCTCAGTTGGTTTTTTAAAGCCATTCTAAAAAATAAGTAAGTGTTTAGTGGTATCTCACTATGGATTTAATTTGTATTTTCCAGTAATTAATGATGTCAAATACTTTGTTATGAGTCTATTTGCCATCCGTAATCTTCCTTAATGAAACATCTGTTCAAATCTACCTTTTCTTTAATTGAGTGTTTACTTATTAATCTTACTACAAAACTAAGTTTGGGTGTTTGCTATATTTTCTGGATGAAAATCTTTGATCAGATTTGTTTTTAAAAATATTGAGTATTTTTTTCCAAGGCTGACTTTTTTTAATCTGCCCTCAACAGTACCTCACAAAGAAATATCAATATCCTTTTAGGAAGTAAATTGGACTTCAGTTAAACATAATCCATTAAAACTTCAAGTTTATTTTTCAGCTGGAGTGTTGAGTTCATTGCATCAATTTTGAATAAGCCATTAGTCCAGATTTTAAAAAGTAGACTTCTCCCTCACTTACTAAGCAGATTTAAATTTGATTTGTTTTTCAGGAAATTGGATACACTCATATGAAAATAGCAGAAGGTGTGAACTCCCTCCTGCAGATGGCAGGGCTCCTGGCCAGGCTGTGTCAGAAGACAATGGCCCCTGTGGCCAGTTAGAGCGGACAGCTCATTGATTGGGTTATGAGAGCCATCATCCCTGAGAGACAGAAGTCACAGCCTTCTGACTCAGGAGAGAAATGCTGCCTTAGACGGGTATTGGAGCCCACCTTCCTTTAACACGATTGTTTCCAGCATGTCCCCACGAGCATTTACATTCAGCCTCAGACTTACAGATGTAGTGACAGGGTGGAAGGCCCCAGGGAACCTGCAGGGCATGGTTGGGCATTTTAGCTAATAAGACTGTACAGTTCTGTCAGCAATGAAGTGGCAGTGCAAGGCCCCAAGGAAAACCAGCCTCCTGTCCCTGCACAGGTTCCTAGCATCCTACAAGTAGAAAGGTGATTTAGATAATAAATTAGACAAGCTAATGTCAGTTTTTCTAGCGGCCTGAAGGACAGGTACATGAGGTAGGATTTGCTGTAATTTACTGACTAGTCAGGCAGACTTCTAGAACAGCCCAGGGCAATGAGCCCTTCGGATAGAACTCTGGGTTCACCAAAAAAGGGGACACTCCTGCCACGCTGCCTGTTCTGTGTAGCTTGATGTATACTTTGCTTTAGAATTCCCCAGTGAATTTCATATTAATTTGTAGGATTGCTTAATTTTTCCTTGTTTTAATTATGAAAAATACCAATTGTTCATAAAAGTAGTGAGAATGGTATAGTGACCTTGACGTGTTCATCTATCTGAGCAGCTTGACCAGCACGTGGCCAGTCTTGTCTCCTCTCTTCCCTGCCCTTGGACTGTTCTGAAGCAAACCCCAGATGTCACTTAGAATGGTGGTTCTAAGGGGGTGGGAGTCGGGTATCTTGGCATCCTGATTGCTGGCCTCCTCAGAAAGCTTTGATTGGTGACATACTGTGTGACTGGCTGGCTCCCTCTGCCCCAGAGGCTCTGGGGTGAAGGGCCACAGTGGTGTGGCTGTGCACCGATGCAGACCGCCAGACAGCTGGGCAGGCCAGGCCTGTGCTCATCTCTCCCCTTGGGCTCTCCCACCCAGGCTGGGTTCACAGCTGCTGCCTGTGGCCTGAACCTCGGAAGCAGCCAGGGGAAGGCCCACTCTATCTCCTGCTTCATGCCCTCCTCCCCAAGTGGGGTTAGTCATCGTCCAGACCACACTACTGAATATGGACACTAAAGTGACACAGACAGGCTCATTGGCTTACAGTTTCAAGGAGGAGAAAAAAGTTAAGGTGGTCAAAAACCACACTGAAGTTTTACAAATTACTCTCAAGTACTTGCTCAGCCTCATTTTTGATCCAGAGCCACCTGGTCCCTGTGAGGCAAAGGATGATTTTGCCCGGTTTGCAGGTGAGGACCCCAGGCCCGCAGAGGCTTCAGGTCCCTGCAGCAAGGAGCCATGGGGGCAGGACTCCAGGGTGTGAGGTGACAAGTGGCCTACCGTTATGTTTGAGCTGTTTTTCCTTCTAGTTTCCTAACTTGTGGCATTGACTTCTCATGCCAAGAATTTGTGTGGCATCCTGGAAGAGGACTGGGCTTGGGGACAAAGTTCCTGCCCCCTCCTTCCCCTCTCCAGGCCTCAGTGTCCCTTGCTGTTAAACAAGAGCTTGACCTTCATTCCCTCAGAAGGTTTGCACTAAACAGGGAAAGCAGACAGGAGAAATACTGCTCTTAAACTAAAAGTTTATTGAAGCATTCAGGTTGGAGGGAGCATTTTATTTCCCAGACTGTGGCTTTTCTGACTCAGAAGGTCCCTTTGGACCCCTGCCCTTCCATGAGACAGTCATGTCACTGCCCAATCAGCTAAGCTGAGGCCAGTTCTGGGGCAAGGGAGGATTTCAGGGCAGCTGGGGGGTGCCCATCCTGGCCAGTCCTCCACCCTGCCTGCCCCTTCCAGACCGTGATGCGCCTTGTCCCCTGAATGGTCACAAAGATAGCTGTAGCCTCAGCTCTTCCTGAGTGAACTGAAGCCCAAAGAAAAGAGAGCCAGGGCTCCCCCAACTGCCCAAATTAAGTCATGTAATGCTTACAGGAGACAATGGGCAAGCATCACTACCCTGAAATGTAGGCTATTAAATATGGCTCTGCCCATATAAATTAATTGTATAAGTTTACAGGCCACGAGAAACAAATCCCAGCAACTGACATTAGTAATTTGGGATCCAAATCCAAAACAAGAAGAACATGAATACCAGTGTTGTTCCAAGTTTTAAAACGTGAGTGACTTGCCCGAAATCCTGGGCACGCAGCCACGGCAGCAGTGGGTGGGCTACCCTGGGTGCTAGCTCCTTCGGAAGCCTGGTCTGAGGGTGATTCCACGTGTAACCGTCCTTTCCTGGGACCAGATGGGTGCTCATTGGGACAGGCTGGCGCGTCTCCCAGAAGCACCCATGACGGGGGTCTAGAAGTGGAGCAACTCTGATGAAGGGCTCCTTGCTTCCTCAGAGGCAGTAAGGGAAGCAATAAGTAGTCCTACGCGCTCAGCGGTTCCCTTGGCTCCTTCATGAAGATGAAAAATTTGTTAGAAGGAAAAGTTTTGCTTCCATTAGTATTTTGTTCCCTCAGCACCGGTGTGGCTGGCTCGGGGTCAGGGGAGGGACACACAACAATGGTCCACATCCAAATGCCCCCCTGACGCGAGGCTGGCAAGAAAACCTGCCCATCAGACAGCCTCCACTGTGTTTCTTATTTAGGCACTTCAGCTCTTTTTTTGGAATCCTGTATTCTTTGACCCTGGCCAGGGCCTGGGTTAAGCTGACCCGCCTTCGGTGCAGGAATGCCTTCTGCAGACTGGCTGGGCGGCCTGCCCTTGTGCGGCTCCAGTGACTGATCACCTTCCAGATTGGTCCTCCCCCCTCACAGTGGGACCTGACTGGTGGTACCAGGCTCTGACTCAACTCTTTCCGCCTTGCCCAGCAGCCCTTCCACTGATTTGAACACCGTGGACTAGCCTGGGGCTCAGACCCTTCTCTGTGCCGGGCAGGATTCAGGATGTAAAGGCTCCATCCAGCCGCAGCCTGACCCAAACTTGAACGTGTGTCATTTCTGCCAGCACACAGTATAATGTAATGTCTTTCAGCTTAAAAGCCTGGGTAGCCCCTGCAGCTCCTGCCAAGGGGTTTGGGTGCATTTTGTTCATTACTATGTACCCTGGCAGGTGCCTGGTAAATATCAGGGGAATGAATGAACCATGGACTCAAATTTTGCAGCTCATCTTGTTGCTGGCTCTCAGATGGCCCAGGCTTGCCATCTACAGAGAGGATTGTCTGTGTCCTGTGGACTGGACTTGGGACAGACAGCCTTCCAGGGCCCTCTGGGACTGATCCTGTCTCCCAGAGAGTGGCAGAGTCTGGGCTCTAATGTCTAACCACTTGGGTGCTTGTCCCCTCCCCCACTCACTCTGTGTGTGACTTTGGGCAGGTGGCTGAACACTGTGCCTTTGGGACATCAAGAGATGGTGCATGTGAATACTGAGCACCATGCTGGCCTGTGTGGTAGCTGCTTGACACCATGTAGCCACTATTGTCATTGTCCCCGGCATCTCCAAATCCCAGCCTTGGCCGAGTCCTGCTGGGCTCATGATTTACATGCAGGGTCTTGTCTGAGATGCAGGTCCTGTTAGCTCTATTTTGCAAGTGACAAGATAGGTCACCTGCTCAAGGTTGTGGAGACCCAGCCAGAGCCCACCCCACAATTCACTAGCCTTCCCCGCCTGATATCCCAACAGCCTGAGAACCGTATGCATGCTGAGGATCTGTCATTTCACCAAGCCTGCCTCAGCAGTCAGGGGCAGAGTAGAAGAGACCCCTCAGGAGCCCAGAACAAAGGAGCAGGGTCCCAGCACCCTGCAGAGCCACCGCATTCAGTCCCCACTGTTGTTCCTCTGGCCAAGCTCCCTGTTGCCCTTGCAGTGGGTCCCCTGGGCCTGAGGCCCAGCATATTGCACCTGGGTAGCTGGACAGAGGGGACTGTACCTTCCTTCCACGTCTTCCCTAGGCTTCCGGGGCCACCACACCCTCATTCACATAATCAGGCTCCCCGCTGTCCTCATCTGAGCTTCCTGCCCTGGAGGGAGGTGCTTCTCTCGGAACCTGCTCTGTGGACCAGTGGGCAGATGTGAGATGATGGTCAGGTGGTTCCCACGAATACACCCAGGACTGGGTTCCCCCAGAATGCTCATCCTGGGCAGTCAAACCCACAGATGCCACAAAACTGCCTGCAGGAAATGCTACACAGGATAGCGTGTGTCCATCCTCTCTGGGATTTGCCAGAGATTTGCCCTGCTCCAGAGCTGGGCCCCTGCAACTCCATCCACACAGCTGGACAGGCAGCCTGCCTGATAGGCCCTGACCTCAGGAGGCCACGGTGGCTGCTGAGGGATGTCACATTATGGTTCAAGGCCCTGCAGCCACTGATGTGCCAGAGGCTTCATTGCAGAATCAGTTGGACTGGCTGCAGGGTAGCCCACCGCAGTCTGGCCCCCCAAGGCCAGGGCCCTCCAGGTCCCCAGACAGTGACCTCTCGGGAGCCACTGCTCTCCAGCCACATACCCAGGACCTTCCTGGATTCCTGCCACTGCTGGATGGATGCCGAGTTCTGATAATCCTCAGATCCCTCGTCACCTGCAGGGAGAGCACTGGGAGAGGGCTGGCAGTGGGGCAGCCACCATGGCGAGTCCTCAGGCCAGCAAGATGCCACGGGCCCCTCCAGAGAGGCATCTGCCCCATGCAGGGCAGCCCCCTTGGGGAGGAAGGGTCTCCTCAATGCATTCCCACTGAGGCCTGGGCCCCAAGGGGCCTCCTCCAGGACACAGGCTGTGCTTGACCCAAAGGCTCCAGGGATGTGGGGGACGCTTAGGCTTCAAGGAAGGTGATGCCTTTGGGCAGTGGGGGCTTTAGGTGCCATCCACCTCTGACCGAGGCCACCCCGCTGCCCGGTCCCCGCAGCCTCACCTGACTCAGGGCTCTTCTGCTTGCAGAGAAGCACATTCTCGTAGGAATTGGCATCGTCGTCATCTGCCAGGGAGAGAGAGGGGGCTCAGAACAGTGGTGAGCCCTGCCTGAAGGCCTGGTTCTTCCTCCTCCCTCCATCCATCCTTCCCTCCCTCAGCAGCTGCCCTGTCCTGCCAAGCCCCCAGCCCTCTGGATCCCCCAGGGCCTCAAACATCATTCTGGACCAGCTTCTGAATGGATGCCAGCCTGACTCCAGCAGTGTCCGCCCTGGGCTCCCTCACAGAGGGAGGTGCTCCCCAATGCTCTGGGGTCAGGGAGGTAGGTGGGGGCTGCAGTCAGGCAGCTGGAAAGTTGAGGGGAGGGAGGCCCATCTCTATCCGGGAAGGAAGGGCAGGAGGGCCGTGGGGATGAGGAGTGTCAGGAACCAGGCCTAAGCTGGCACAGGACCCTTTAAGCCAGGCTGGGGACCTGGGGGTCTGCCCTGTGGCTTCAACTGGGCCTAGGACTGCCTCATCACCCCTGGGACAGGGAAGCTGAGCTTTAACCATGACACCACCAGTATCCATCTGTTCTCCAAGAAATGAGGGCCGGTCGCCACTGCAGAAGTGGCAGAGGGGAGGAAGAGGACCCTCTCTTTGCCCACATGGTCCTCAGCCCCACCCCAGCACAGCCTGAGCAGAAGTCCATGTTGGGGAGCTAGATTCAAACCCCAGGTCTGTGCCCTCAAGTCCTCAGTTACTCTTTCTGTAAAGCAAAGGTGTTGACTGCCTGGGCCCATGAGTTCTAGGGCAGGAGCCCCTGCTGGGCTCAGTGTCTGTCAGCAAGGCTGCCCCGCCTGGCTCCTTCCCTGAGAGAACCTGGGTGACAGGGGCCCAGCCTCCTCCCTGCCCCTGCCCCTAGACCCCTCTGGGTCCCTGGCCTCTGTGGCCCACCCCCCTTCCACCCCTGCCTCTACACGTTCCTTTCTTCCCCTGACCCTGGACTCCTGCCTGCACTGCCAGCCTCCCTCGGCCATCCGCCATCCTCCATCCCTCCTGACCAAGGCCCAGCCTCCTCCCCGTCCTCCCAGTGGCCTCTGGCTCTGGGAGTGTGGCTCCTGAGGCTGAGCTCCCACGGCCACCTTCTCCCTCTCCCTCTCCCCATCCTCACCCTCCACCTCACCTTCCAGGGGCTTCTGGAATTGCTCCCAGTTGTAATAGTCCATAGTGATGGGGTCTCTGGCAAGAAAGCCCAGACACGGTGTGGGTTGCTGTGTAGGCTGGTGGCTGGGGTGGGGGGTCCTGGGGCCAGTGAGGCTGGGCTGCTCCAGCCATCACTCCCTCAGGGCCCAGGGGGCCAGGCCAGGCTCTCTCCCATCCCTCCATCCAGCTCTCCTGACCATCCTGGGGCTGAGGGGGTGGCAGCCTAGCTCTAGCCACCTTCAGGGGACTCTAGGCAAATCCCCATCTGCTCTGGCCTGTGTTGGCCTATCTGTGAGGTGAGGAGTCATCCCTGGGGGCCCTTCCCCTCTGGGTTCCATGGAGCTTGTCTGACAGTGATGCAGGATGAGATCCCCCTCCCAGACAGCCCCTCCCTGAGCATGGCTACATCCCTGTCCCCACAAAGCCATGGCCACCTCAGGGGAAGCAGTGCTATCAGGAGCCTGCCTGGGCCCATGAGTTCTAGGGCAGGAGGCCTTCATAAACAAGGCAGCTCCAGGCAAGGGCAGGCAGGCTGGGAAGGAAGTGCCAGGGCCAGGAGAAGCTGCTCACATGTAGACTGCATCTGACCCATGTCTACTTCCTGCAGGAGGAAACGAGAATTAGCCCTGAGCACTTGCCCATGGACCCCGCTAAGCCCCCACCTCCCGAAAGCCCACCTACCTTTGCTGAAGTTCTGGTACCTGGGGGATGCGGAATCTGGAAGAAAGGCCAGGCTCATTGCTTCCTTCCCGCCCCTGCCACCTCCCAGCTCTTGCAGCCCACGGGAGGCCTCATTGCACACCATGAGGCTCAGGTGTATCCCACCTTCATACCTCTGCCCCTGCTGTCTGACCCTCCCCTCTAGGTCAGTCGCATCAGGCCTCCAGCCCAGCTTGCCTGGCGCCCAGACCTCCCCTGCACAGTATCTGTCCCAACAAGTATTTACCTGTCTCAGTCCCACCTTGGCCCCACACACCTGTGTCTGAGAGTCACTCACCTTCGGTGCTGGGGGAGAAACGCAGCAGCTTGTCCTTCCTGCAGGGGAGGGGAAGGAAGGGACTGAGGAGGGCCAGGGAGAGAGACCCTAGGGTTTCTGAAGTTCTGAATTCCTAGGAGGGTCTTGACTTGGGCTTAGCCAGGTGGGGACTCAGGTCCCCCTTGTGGGGCTGTGACCCCTCTGAGCCTGAGGCACAGGGCTGATTCCTACCTTGGTGCCACATCAGAGGCCGTGTCCACGAGGGCCGCTGGCCAGGACTGCCTAACCACTGCAAAGGACAAGGGGGTGTTGGCCAGGCCCCCAGGCCAGCCCACCAGTGCAGCCCCCTCATCCACCCAGCCATAGCCTCAGATCAGGCCTGGCCACAGCCTTAGAACAATGGGATGGAAGGGCCTTTGATATGGACACCCCCAACCCCAAGCCCAGTCCCTGGACCCTTCTGTTTGGGGACTCACAGGAATAGGTCCGGGCCACTGAAAAACTCTGTTGATTCTCTTGCCTAGAAACACATGGAGGTATGTTTAGCCAGGGCCTGGCTTCCTCCAGCCCAGGGGACACAGAGACAGAAGATATGGACAGAGAGGAGAGGGACAGACCAGGGAGAATGAGGAGAATGCCTCCCCTCCAGACCTCAGATCCAGGGCTGCCTGATTCCCCCTTCTCTGGACTGCTCCCTTGCCCTACCCATTGGGTGCCCACCCTTCTTACATGGCCCTGGTCTGAGCCAGCTGCCAGCCAGACCCATGCCCCTACATGGCCTCTCCAGGACCCCTGGGATGGTCAGGAGGGTCTGTGGGCAGGGCTGGGGAGGCAGCTATGAGAGTCTGTGATGTGAGGGTCAGGGTGACTGCTCAGGGAGCCAGTGGTGACTTCAGTCAGGAATAACAACAAGGTCCCACGTACCCCCCCCAGGAGTGTTGAACATTTTAAGAGAGCACACACCTCTTGAGATGTTCAAACACACCTATATTCCCAAATAATGAGTGAGACAACAGCAAAGTGTCTAGCCATTGTCCAATATCTGCCTTTGAAACAGATCTCTGATTTTTATTTAGGCTGCCATGTGCCCATCTGAAAGACTATATTCCCCAGCCTCCTGTTGCACCTAAGTTTGGCCATGCGATTAAGCTCTGGTCAATGAAATGCAAGCCAAAGTCAGAACTTTCAGGAAAGCTCCTTATGAAGGCACTGCCAACCAGGGTACATCCTTTTAGGTCTTCTCCTTCATTCTTAGTACTGTCTGGAATGAAAGACAAGGGCTGGAGGTCTGGCTGCCATTTTGGACCATGAGAATAGATATCACCTCTAAGGATGGTGGAGCAGATTAGCTAATCATTACAGCATTTTGGATTCCTCTCCTGGATCAGAACGGGTACCTGGCCTAGCCCTCCAGGAGGTTCTAGGGGCTGGGGGTCAGGGTGACCTGATTTAGGAGGAAAGCCCTAAACCCGAAGGAGAGAACTAGGCATAGTTTCCCAGAGAAAGTGATACAGCTGCGCCTGGCACACACAGCAGCCACTTTATATAAGCTGGCAGGACTGAACCCAAGTGAGTGGGGGACAACCTGTTTTTCCTCCCACCTTCTCCCACTTAGGCCCAGTTTTTCCACCTCCCACATGAGGTTTAGCTTCTGGCTCTGACAGTCCACAATTCTAAGGTCCACCAAGGACCTGGACTGTCCAGGGTCTGAGGGAGGAGGGGAGAAGGGAGATACTGAGGAGGCCTGCCTTAGGACAGGGAGTTTGGGGGGTATAGGGGAGCCCAGTCCACCCCTGGTGGAGATTGTGGGCTGGAAACCCAGAGAACCAAATGACCAAAAAAATCCTGGAAAGGTCCAGCCCCAGCCCCAGGGGTGGGCATAGATGGGAAGATTCTATTTTCAGATTTTACTGTGGTTTTTCAGTTGCAAAAGGAAATGAGAAAGGGCGTGTAGGCGTGTTTGTATGTGAGTGCTTGCCTGAGTGTGCACACAAGTGCTGCAAGTGTGAGAAGTGCACACGTGAGTGAGTGTGGGAGCCTGTGGGTATGAGTGGGCATGTGTGCAGGTGGGCCTCGGCATCCCCCAGGCCTTCCGTAGTCACAGTCCTACTCCATGTAAGGATACCGATGGCCTCTGCCCTCCTGCCCAGGTTGCCCCTGGCCCACAGCCCTGACCTGCAGTGTCCTGCATGGCTGACCATCCCAGGGCCCCAGAGCAGCCCACCTGTCCTCAAAGTGCCTGGGACTCTATCCTGCCTGGGGTCTGCCACCCAGCCAGGGGTCAGTGACCCCACTAAGTCTCTACCCCGATTCCCTTGCTTCCTACTGCACTAAGCTCTTCTGTGGCTCCCCTTGGCCCTTAGGACAAACGCTAAGGCCTCTTCCCATAGTCAAGGCCCCCCACCTCCTCTTCCAGCTCATCGCTCTCAAGGAACACCCTCATCTGCCACCTCATCCCGAAAGACAATGTCCACCCTGGTCTTCCGTTGGGGACAGCCCCCACAGCTCTCTCTGGAATGTCCCCTTTGCCTTCTCTCCCCCAAGGGATGTGCCCATGTCCTGCCCTGCACTCCTTCAGCATTTTCCAGGGGACCCTCGGACACAGCTCAGTTGGCTCTGTGCCTAGTCTCTGTCCCACAGCTCCCTATTGCCCCAGGAGGGTGGGGTTCTGCTGTGAACGCCCAGCACTGGCACAGTGGGCTCCCCTGGGTGGGGGTCAGTGGGAGGAACTCTGGAGATGCTCCTGGGCCAGGAGAGCAGCCCCCCTCCTCCCAAGGCCCTCCCCACCTGGCTGGGCAGGAGCTCCCTGACCAGAGGGGCCCCTGGGCGCCCCCTCTCCTCCTCCCCTGACCACATGGGGCCCACTAGAGGCTGGAAGAGGTGTGAGTGAAGGGGTGAGGGGCAGGGGACAGGGAAGCCCACGGGCACATGACACCACTCACAGACTCCTCTGCTCATAGATTTTCTCAGACTTTTTCGCACCTGTAAGAACAGAATATCTTAGCAAGTCCTCTCTAGCCTGTGCCCTGTGCAGGCCTCAGAGAGGACGACACTGTGGGCCACCCAACATGGACAGGGATTGGACGCCATGGGCAGCCTGCCTCCCCTTCCTTGTCCAGTGACCCCTGCCCCACACATGCCCCTTAACCCAGCAAAGCCCAGGCTCCTCAGTGAGCCAGGCCTGGTGTCTTCAGGGCAGTTTCAGGGCTGGCCTTGTGAGGCTCACGTAAGGCCCCTTGTGGCAACAGCCAGGTCCGGGCCTGAGCACATCTCTGGTGCACTGTCTCTTCCATCGCGCCTGTGACCCCAGCCTTTACCTGGGCGGGAGCAGCGCACACACAGGCCGGCTGCCGCCCCCAGCAGCAGCAGCAGGGCAGCCCCAGGCCACAGCAGCTCCATCTCGGTGCTCATGTCCTCTCCTGGCCACTCTTCCTGAGATGCTGTAATGTGGGCACCTGTGAGCCAGGGCAGGGGTGGCAGGGCCACCCCCTCCAGGAGGCTGGCCGCCCTGCACTTTCCCCAGCCCCAGAGCCGAGCCCAGTCCATGGGAGAACCACCTGCTCCCCTGCTCCAGGACCACTGGCCAGGACGGAACCAATCCTGTACCCATCTGATCCAGATCCGCACTCCTGTCCCCAAGGACCACCGTCACCACTTGGTAAATGCTGGAAGGTTCTGGGGGACCACCAGGCCCCACCATGCATATGTGTACACTCCCACACTCACCTGTGCTTAATATGCATGACTACACTTTGAGGGGAGGGTGTCTCTCTCTCTCAAAGGGGCTTGTATCATTTTACAAATAAAGAAACCAGAAATCCCACAGCTGCTAAGCGGAATGACAGAATTTCAACTCCAGCCGCTGGTCCCCAGCCACCTCTGGCTCTGCCACAGCATCCCATTGCCTCCTGTGAACGCAGTTCTGCTGCCCAAACTCAGAGTCTGCCGCCCCTGCAGCATGGGAGCCCCTGGCAGCCCCTACCTGCCCTAGGGTGCTTCCCTGACCCCACCCATGGCCTCCCAGGGAGCTGGGAGGAGGAGGTCCGGAAGGCTTCTGGGAGGATGTAGGCCTGAGTCACGCTGAGGAGCTGGGGAAAGGGAGGCTTAGGAAGAAATCTAGCCTTGTCTGGCCTGCCTCCTGCTTCAGGCTCCCCTGAGGCCTGTGCTCACCCCGAGGTTCCTGAATCCCTGTGGCAAAGATGATGAGGCTGTGGGGGGCCCTTCACAGAGAAGTCACCTCTCCTTCCTGCAAGAGGCCAAGTGAGCCAGTGGGAACTCGGGAAATCGTGGACCTTGTGACGGGCTGCCTCCACGTGAGGAGAAAGGCTGCCCCCACCAGAGCGCTGTCTGGGGCCTCAGCTCCCACCACCTCCGGCCTGGGCACTGCCCTCTGGCCTGCAGGCCCTCCTCCTCCCCAGTCCCGCGGCCACGGCCAAGGCCATGTCGTGCCCTGCCGAGCAGAAACACCAGGTCTTGGAGGGAGGACCCCACTTGAGCCTCAGAGCCTCTTGGCCTCAATTTCCTCATCTATGGAAGGGGATCAGGCCAGTACCTCCCTCAGAGACTCGCTGGAGGATGAGTGTGACCAGCCAGGCTCACGGTCTGGGCTTCCTGAGAGAGACTTGCTAAGGGTCTTACTGTCCTTGCTGGCTGGTTTGGACAGCCCCTCATGCCCCACCCCTGACATCATTGTCTTTTTGGTTAGGACAGAGGATCTGCCCCCGAAGGAGACTCAGGCACAGACACGTGGGTGGGCTGCACACGTGTTTGCTGAGACCGGACAGGGGTCTGCTTGAGAGCACAGGAGTGAATCCACGCTCTAGGTTGGGCACTGAGTCCCTGGGGCCTGGCTTGCCGGCCTCTGCTGCCCTCCTGGGGCAGGGTGGCCCTCCATCCCAGAAGCCCTGACCACCAGGAAGCCTGAGCCCTGGACCCCGCTGTCCTGGAGGAGCAGCATGCTCAGGTCATGGTCCTAGCCCTGGCCACCCCACCCACCTGGCACTGGACGAGGAAGTGAGGGGACATGAGAACACAAATTCCATCCTTGCTCTGGAATCTCAGTGGCCCCAGCCTCTGTTAAACAGGCAACAATGACACTCATCCTTCAGGTCTGTCATATGAGGCCCAGCACCTAGATGAGGCATGTGAAGTGCTGCTTCGGGGGCCACGGATGGCTGTGACTACCATGACTTGCCATCAACATGGTCCCTTTGGAAGAGGAAGGGGCGGCTGCAGCCTGCTGGGGCTGGAACCGGCTGGACAGCCTGCAGCAAACTGTGGAGCAATCTATCCGGAGCTCTCCCTGCCGGGTGTCCCAGACCAGGTCTGGGCCTCCTCTGCTGCATTGTGCCAGGACCCCGGGAGGGGCTAAGATCTGAAGGAGAGCGTGGCCTTCGGCCCAGCCCCTTAGTTGTCACAAGGGACACACCAGGTCCTCTTTCAAGGCAGGAAGGTGGAGCCCAGAAATGCAAGTACTCTGTCCAAGGCCACATAGCTATCCAGTCCCAGAGCAGGCATCCAAACCAGGACAGGCTGACTTCAAAGGCCGCACTCCTTTACCTCTTCCTTAAATTACATTTTTAAGAATCATGAAATATTTTTTAAAAGAGAGACTTATTTGAGGAAGACCTGGGACCGCCCCCACCCCGACTCAACAAATCTGCCTTTTCTCTTTGCTTTCCCACCCAGGTTCTGAGAGCAAGTGGGGCATGAGGGTGGAGAGAGCAGAGGCTGAGCGCCCAGGAGAAGCAGCCCCAGCAGCCCTACGGGGGCCCCAAGGGGCCAGGCAGGGCTGGGCGGGGTGGGGAGGCTGCCACAGCCTGTGGCTCTGCAGGCCAAAATAGCACAAAGGGAAGTGGGCAGTTTTCATATGAACAAGGTTTGCAACATGCTGGCTGCAAGAAAGCCCTCAGGCTGGGCTAAGTGAACCCCAGCATCTGAGCCGTGCACCTGAAAAGGCCTTGGGAAGCCAGTCTGACCAATCTCCCAGCCCTACTCATGCTGGAGATGGGGAGACTGAGGTGCACCAGGGTCCCAGGGCAGGCTGGGGAGAAGGGGTTGGATGAGGGGTCCCTGCTGGCCAGGCTCTGCTCTGGGGCCTGTTGTTTTCCCAAATAATCTCGGCCTTTAGATGAGGCCACCTGAGAGGCCTCTAATGGAGGCTCTTAAAGCTCAGGTGGCCAAGGCAAGGGACTGAGCAGCCTTTTCCCAGAGCAGAGGCAGCGGATGGTGAAGATCAAGACCACCTATTGATAGAGCTGGGACAAGGGGCTCCCTAGGGCCTATAGCCTCATGGACCCCAGCAGAGGGTTGGCAGCCCAGGCTGGGGACTGCGTAGGGTGGCAGGGGCACCATCGCCATCTGGCCTGACGCAGAACCAGGCACACTGGCCTGTGGAGTCTCACCGGTCCTCCCATAGCCCTGCGGCAGGGATAGTCCAGCCCCATTTTTCAGAGAAAGAAATCAAGGCTCATGGGCCTGGGCTTGCAGAGGTGATTGCCCTGGCCCTTCACCAGTCTCTGGAAGTGATGAGACCACCCCAGGGGCTTCCCAAGGCTGTGCACCCTCAGCTGGGCACGGCAAGGACAGGGAGGTAACCAGAGCGTTAGAAACAGGCCTTCCCTCCGAGGGCTGCAGGGCTGGGGTGAGGGTTCCCTAGCCAGCGGTGCCTCAGCAGGACTGGGGCTAAAGGGTGGGGTGCCAGATGTCCTGGCATCTTTCCACCCTACCCGGTGGGCTGCTTAGTGCCCTGCTGGGCCAGGGGAGTCCGCGGGGGACAGTCTCAGGACCCCTGCCTCAGGGCCAGGCCCCAGGCCCTCCTGGGGAAGGCTTACCTAAGAGCTGGGGGCTCCTCACTGCGGCCACCTCATCCTGGCCCACACACCTGCTAAACTGCCGCCAACACCACAGGCACTGGAGGGCAGCAGGCAAGGCGGCGGGCTTCCTGTCAGCCACTGAATCATCCACCTCACACATCCGCTGCTCTGCCGGACAGGCTCTGCTATTAACAGCTGGGGACAGAGACACAGAGACAGAGAGAAAGAAGGAGACAGACAAAAACACAGGCACAGGGAAAACAGATAGAAGCGGACGCACACACACTAAATACAAACACAGGCACACACAGTTCTCAAAGAGGGGGAAGCACACCCTGAAGGACAGGGGGAATAGAATGAAAGGGGGTGCTTGCAAGACATCCCCCAGGCAGCGAGAGAGTAGGAAGATGTGGAGACACACATGCTCAAAGCCACACACAACACAGAAATACCCATCCACCTTGACATTACACACAGCCAGAGAGGGAGTGAATCAAAGGCACATGCATAGAAAGACACATGGTCAGCAGAGAACAAGAAAGAAAAATGCAGACACACACACACACACATACACACACACACATGGACAGACAGATAGGCAGAGACTGAACCTGAGATGGATCCAGAGACAGAGGAAGACAGAGATACACAGACTATCAGAGACATGAAGGAGGAGACAGCCAGAGCCAGAGCCACTCAGAGAGCAAGAGTCCCAGAGAACCAGACATACCTACTTCCAAACGCACACACACAATATGGGTGGATGGGGACAGAGGGATGCATGGCAGATGCATGCCAGGGGAAACAGAACCAACAGCCAGAGCCAAAGACAGCCGGACAGAGGAAAGGACAGTGGGACCAACAGCCGCAGGCATCAGGGAGCCCTGCTGAAGGACAGGACAATCCCAACTCCCCTTTAGTCCTGGGAGCCCCAGCTCAGCTCCCATTTTCCAGGTGAGGCTCATGGAGGAAATGAGTATGGCCCCCTGTCTGAGCGCTGCTGCTCCCGGGCCCGGCCTCCCCACTCCCCTGCCTGCCTGTTGACGGGAGGATTGGAGCAGAGCAAACCAGCTTCTTGGGACAGATCAAAACCACACAGGTCGCTCAGGATGAGGGTGGTGGGGGCCTCTGTTACTGGTCCTTCAGCTTGCCTAAGGCCATTGAACTATTAGTGGCCCTCCACCTGCTAGAGACCCCGGGGAAGCCCACGAGGGTCCCCTAGCTCCCATCGGCCTGGCATTTCCAAACCTGGGCTCCCCACCTTTGGGGGCCCCTGTCTGCCTGGGCCTGGGTTTCTCTTTCAGCCCCAACCTGGGGTGGCTGAGATTTCCTGCAACACCAGGAAGGTGGGGGCGCGGTCAGGAGGCCCCACTGGGATGGAAACAAAATGGGAGGCCAAGCAGCGTCCTGCTGCCACCGTGTGGGTGAGGAGGGTAGCACATGGTCTGGGAGCTTATTTTGGGAGATCCTTTGACCTTCAACATCAGGAGCCCGTCCCTATCGTCCTCATAAATACGTAGCAGGCCTAAAACCAACCCCATCTCAACTCCCAAACCTATGCCTTTGCAATCACTGCCAGCCTGGCAATGCGACATTTAATTCCTATGATAACCTGCCAGCTGGTGGGAAGATTGGAGGCTCCCAGGGACTAAGCTGAATTTGAATCTAGACCCCAAAGCCACTAGAGCGTTGTCTGCACCATTCATAGGGACATCAGTGGGTACATGCCAGCAGCACTTCTCATTGGGAGCAGCGGCCAGGACCCTCACACAGCTGGGACAAGCCTGCATTGATTCCATGGGTCTACTGGGCTGTTTTTTATTTTTCTCTTACTGATTTGCAGGAATTCACACACCCATTTTTTTTAGTTTGTGACTTGACTTTTCATTGTTTCTATTTTGATAAAGTACTTAAAACAAAATAAAAAAACTAGTTAGTATATGCTTCAAGAGTATAATGCATGTGAAAAAGACTTCTACCAATATCAAGGATTGGTGCCGCTTACAGAATCTCTAGGCTACCTGAAAAGCTTCTGTGATCTCCCTTAGGAAGGCAAACTCCTAGTCCAGGAAGGATTTTTTTTTGGATTCATTTGATTTTTATACTTGATTTATATGTGAATCCCACATTTCTCCCTTATTTATTTATTTATTTTTTAAATAAAATGCTGAAGTGGTAGGTAGATGCAAGATAAAGGTAGAAAACATAGTTTAGTGCTGTAAGAGGGCAAATGTAGATGATCAGGTCTGTGCCTATGGACTAAGTATTAATCCAAGCTAGACAAGGGCATTAAAACATCCACACATGCAGAAGATTTCTCTCAAAACAGGGGGGGTGAGGTTCTAAGCCTCATCTCTGTTGATCCCCAATTCTCACTTGATGGCCCCCCTGCGACTGTGCCTGTCTTAGGTTGTTCCTCCCTTGAGGAATCTTACCTGCCTCTGACTAACCAGCCATCTTCCAGGAAGGATTTTATAAACATTGTACCTCATCTCCCACAGTGAAAATAACAGGGAACAAATTCTCTCTAAGGCTTACACTGAATACCAAAGAGCCTGCCACTGCGAAAGAAGTGCTTTTATTTGAGTATTTTTTACAGTTAGAGAGTGGTTACAGATTGGAGAAGAGATTAGTAGGTTATAATAAAGTACAGTCATTATTTTAGTTCATTTACATGATGACAAAATGTGAAAGACACTTAAGATACCGGACATGTTTGTAAGCCTGCTCATCTCACACTAAGTTAACTCCACCATCTCAAAGTGTTAAAGACTGGCCAAGAAAACATGGAAGATAGAGCAAAGCCCCTAGAAGGCCTGATGCCCTTCAGGGACACACGAGGAGCCCAGCCTGAGCAAACCTGTCACCTGTCTGTGCCACATTTAAGGCTGTGTGACCAGCTTACAGCTTACAAAAGGGCAACCATCTGAGGACGGGGCGGCAGACCAGGTGGGAGCCATCAGTGACACAAACCACGCACTACTATCCTGTACTCAAGATCCTTTAGAAAGCTGGGGATGTGACACCCTGGTTGTTTCCCCTCCCACCAGGCAGAGTCCTGCTGGCAGACATCCAGAAGCTGGTGGGCAGAAGGCGTTCTGCCTGCCCTGCTCTCCTTCAGATCAGGAAGCTCCACAGACAACCTGGCCCCTCTCAGGTCCGAACACAGGTGTCATTCCAAAGAGTGAACCCTGTCGTGGGGTAGAGACCCTGTATGACCTCCAGAGCCACCTGGAATTTGAGGACTAAGGGGAAACAACAGAAGTGTTTTAAATTAAAGTACAATTCATGGAAAGAGCAATTATGAGACTTTCTAAAAAAAAAAACCCAAACGAACCAGCACAAATCTCCAAAGGCCAGAAAGCACCATCTCATCACACACCACACAGAAAAGAATCGGTGCTTCCAGAATCTTCAGTCAAGCAGCTTTACAAATTAGAGTTAATTAGCTCTTCTTGTTCTGGACTTCATCTCTATGTGTTCTCCTTCTGAGAAAACTAGGCTATTCCTCAGGAACTGTCAAAGTTGATGCTAGGTAACAATTCCAACACCTTCCTCCTCCACTCGCATGTCCACCTCCTGACCACCTTCCTCCTTCTGCCTCCTAAGGCCTCCATGAAAAAAACGGGATCTGTGATGGGAAACCCAGGCTTCTGGAAGTCTGCTGTGCAAACTGTCCTCTCCTAGGACCTGGAAAAACGATCTGGCCCCTGACAAGATGTACTCTAAGGTGAACATTCCTAGAAACCTGAGACCCTTATTAAAAGGGCCTCAGCTGGCATACCATTAGTTTCTCTGAAGCCAGTTCAGGAGTAGCAGAGAAAGCAGATCAACTACCTATCTAAACCTAACTCTGGAACATTCACACAGCTGGTACTTTTAATCATCACAAGCCATATGAAAATGACCTTACTTATTTGGGTGCTTATTTGGGGAAAGACTTACCCTCCTCTTTTAGTTCAGTCACTTATGGACAAGAGGCAAGTACCAAAATGCCTTCTGTAACATTTGTTATCACAGAAATACTACACACCAGGACAAAAGGTGCTTGTGGGAAGCCACCACTAGTTACAGCAACAGAGGGTTGGGAGGGGGGCCAGCTGCACAAGAATTTGATTTCAATAACAAGGAACCTCTCAGTTACCGGTGGACCTAGACGATCCTTTCAAGGGACTGAACAGTCACGGGCCCTTCAAATGTGGAATCCACAAGAGCTTTGTAAAGAAGCCTCATAGAGCTGACATCACACCCCTGGCCACCAGCCCAGGAAACCCCTCTGAGGGACCAGGTTACAACTCCTCAGCTTAGGACAGGGGGTTCACAGACTCCTCCCTTTGGAAAAAACACCAGTGGGCATCAAGGCCTCTCCTCCACACACACTTAGTGGAACAGTCCAAGTCACTAACTCATGTATCTGCTGCACAGCACCCACCCTCTCCCCACTGTATTTCCGCAGATGAAGCTGCAGTCAAGGTTCTTACCTCCAGCTAAGTGGATCCTGTACTGTTCCAGGCCCCCTACTGCCACTGTCCCCACCAGCCCGGCTTCTCTCAAAGCTCACAACTCTGCAGCTTGCTCACTGGACCACAGAATCACCCAACTGCCCAGCAGCACCTCCCAAAACATGCCTGCCACAAAGCAGCACCCATCAGTGTCATGAAAAGCTCCTGGAATTTCTTCTAAAAACAAGTAGTTATTACAAGTGGTGTGTAAAGGCTAGATGTTTTCCATCTTGGGGAAAAAGGCCCTTCAACCAACCAAAAACCATAGCTGTACTGTATGTAAGGTTTCTGTTAGGAAAATTACATATTTAGGAAGTGAGAAGGGGGAAAAACACAGGAAAACAGTTGACATCCTACTTTTAATCATCACAAGCCATTAAAATAATTTCACTAATTCTGTAACTTCCAAATGCAAGATGCTTTTCTGACAGCGCACTTTATTATTCGGATGCTCCTCCCCAAATTTCAAGTTGGTGACTGCATAAGCAGCTAAAAAGAACTAAAAAATAAGGACAAGCATTAAATATTACGTAAGGTTTTTCTTTTATTTAAAAGATCATTCACAAAATACCATATCCATAGATTTACTTTCTGCATATAGTTGAATGTGTTAAGTGTTTGGAATTCCATTCTTACATTTAAAAGTCAACTGGATTGCCCAGAAGTTTAGATGAATCTGTTTTGTTCTTAATCTTTTCCACATTGAAGATGTAAGTAGGTCATCTGAAAGCATCAGGTTTGATTACAATCACATAATGCATGTCTTTCTTACGTATTGGTGTTACACAAATGGTTCTTATTTCAGAAGCAAAGATGGCAGGTGGAAGGAAGGAAAGGAGGGGAGAGTTCTGTAAATTGCTGAGACCGTGTGACAACGACAGAATAAGAGAAGCCAAGGACGCCAGCTAGCAACAAACCACCTCAGCACACTGCTCGGAGCATGTGGCCCCTCACAGCCCTCCAGTCACGACACTGAGGGCCTCTGGCTTCAGAAGCTCCTACCGGCCTCCCAATCCCAGGCAAGTGCTGAGCACTGGACATGGGGACAAGAAACGGCCCACAGAGACCTAGTAACTGAGAGCCACCTACCAGTTATTTTAAAGTTCCTGACAACTCTGCATAGCAAAATTCTCAATTCATCAAGCGAAACAGAGTGCCACACTCTAGGTCCATTTTAATAAAATTAAGGGATGGTGCGAAGCACAGTAGCTCACTGTCACTTCTACAAGGGAACAGAAAAAACACAAGGGAGAGATGCAGAATACACAGATGCCAGGGATGGGAAGAAAGCAATGTCTGCACTAGAAAGTTAGCTGAGCACAGCTCTGCCGCCACGACCTTTTAGTCCCCCAAACCAACCTGCCCAGCGGCGAGGAAAGCAGACGGCAGTTCACCACATCTTGCCAGAGGAGTCTCTAACACCGCCAGGGAAAGGAGGGGCTAGTCTGGACGCAGTGGGGAAAGAGCAATAACCAGGTATGTGAACCCAACAGTACATTCAACTTCGGCCCCCTCACACCATTTCACGTAGCTCTTCCCCATTCGTTTCCCTGTCAGATGAGAGCCCATTCTGCTGGGGCAACCCATGTGGGGATGGGGTAACAGACAGGACTGCTTATAAATAGGGACAGGAAGAAATTTGCAAGGTATCACCAGAATAGTTTATCCTTGTTTTCAAAACAAGGTGCCTCAAATTCTTTATGTTGATCACGGCTGAAAGAAAACAAGATGCTATCCAATCTGTGGCCTCTTCTCTGGTTTCTCCTTGGAAGCCACAGCAATACAGAACTCAACATGCAGGTCAGAAGAGAAGCACTGAGCAAAATCAAAGGAAACGACTGGAGTCTGGCCAGTGTGTCTAAAGTAAAAAGAGAAAGCAAAGGAGAAAAATGAAGCAGCACCTCAATGCAAACACTCCCACATGGCAGCTGCCTCTCCCTCTGGAGACACTCATGTGCTGGAAGGAAACAAGGAGCAAGAAGGCAAGGGGACTAAAGGAAATTGGGGAAGGAGTGGCAGCAAAAAAGCACACAAAAACAAAAAGCACAAGCAGGCACTAGACAGAAAGGGCGAAGCCAAGAATGTACTAAAAACCACTTGTTAACTGCTGACATGCACTCACAGGCTCTGTTTCCGTCGTAAGAAAGGACAAAGGTCAGGCGCAGGAATGGTAACTGCAGGACTGCTGGTCCGGGGGCCAGCCAGGCTGTGGTCTTGCTCTAACTCCCCCCACTCCCATTCCCTCCCGGCTGCAGCTCATTCTTGCTCCTTGTGGACGACTTCCTCTCTGGGCCTGGCTCCTCCAAAGATAGCAGAATTGGGATTGGCTACTTGATTAAGGGGCGTTGCAACTGTTCGAGGTTTAAGCTGGAGCCTCGGTCTCTGTGCTCTTTCCTCTGGGAGAGAAAAAAAACACGCTTTATAAAGAATGGATTCCATTTCCCATCCAGGCAAAATGACCAAACTGATGCTGACTTCTACAACCCAGCCCTTTTCTGAAAATTAACAACCTTGAAGAACTATTCAATCCCCAGATACCCTAATAAACTTACTATTTCCTATTTAAGACTACCGGGCAGCGTGCATTAACAACTGTAGTAGCCTAAGGAGCAGTGTGGGGGTAGCCAAGGTAGCATGTTTACAAGTTACTGCCTTACCTTCTGTTGGTTCTCTGAAATCCATGCCGGACCCTCGAAGGGGAGGGCCATCTCTGAAACGACTCCCCATTGGGGGGCCCGTTCGCCGGTCACCTGGGCGACTCCCTCCCCTGCCTCCTAGGAAGTCATCCCTGAAGCCTGGAGAAGGAAGACAGCACTAAGTTACTCGTTAGACTACTGTCTCAAGCCGAGTACAGCTTGTGTGAACTGTTTCTCCGTTTATTTTTAAATTTGGTTTGTCCAGCCTCAGTTTTTCTGAAATAAAGGGCACTGGAAGTGAGTCCAAATGTGAATCTGCTTGTTTTTAAAAAAAAATTAAAGCTTTTTAAATAAAAAACATTCTTAGGAGAGAAAAAATGAGCTGTTTAGAATCTTAGCTTGCAGGAAAAATGGAAAGGACCACATGAGACCATAACATAGCATAGCTTACAACAAAACAAGAATCCTCAAAGAACGTGTTATTCTGTTTTCTAATATATGATACAGTTATTAGAAAGAGAAACCTGAAATTTAAGTTACAAGTTAGACTGCAACATCACACAAATAAGCTATATACAGTCACCTCTGGGTGACACTCCTCACTTTTCTGTTTCTGCTGCATTTCAGGTGTGGATGGATCATCCTAAAAGCAAAGCACCTGTGTGGTAGACAAAGTGGGTACCAGAGTCGGGCCCACTGCCTCACAGAGTGGGCCATGCTGGCAGACCCCTCAGCCCCAACCAGCACGTCTCTGGCTGCAAAGGGTTTTCCATCATTCGTATGTCTGCTAAAACAATTACCAACAGAAGTAAACTGCATTTCAGTCAAGAGTTGTTAAGAGTAAGCTGCAATTCCCATCCATGTGTAGAATATTTTCTCAGTGGATTCATTAAAAAACCTTCAGCCTTATTTAGTTTTGTATTTAACTTAGAGTCTTTCATTTGGGGAGGAGGGGGTTTAAGCTAATTAACCTTTTAACAGTACAGCCTGTTGAAATTAACTTTCAGTATAAGTTTAAGAAATGAGATTGTAATTACACAAATGGACCCGCCTCCTGTCCCAGCTCCCAGAGGAGACTGGTCTTACCCTCAAAGGATGGTGCCATTGCTCAAAGCTTTGCAGGACCCATCTTTGAGAAGAATCCTGAGCCTGAGGAAGATTCTTCTATAAACAGCCCATCTTCATTATTCATAGACTTTGTATTTGCAAATCCATCTACTCAATAAAATTTAATTTGCAACCCCAAAATCAGTATTTTTGGCTCTTTTGTTGTCATTCAAACATGCAGAGCAGCAAGGATGGGGCCACCTGACTCCCACTGGCTGAGGTGGAATAGGGCAACACACTGCCTTCTTGTTTCCATTCATGCTGTGAACAAATGTCTTTTTCACCATCTAGTTGGTGTTAGACTGTTTACTCTTTTGGGCTTCTCACTGGTGATTTCACTGTTTAAAAGGCACCTATGGGAGGGCTGTGCAACACAGACAAGACAAGTAGTGACTCTACGGCATCTTACTATGCTGATGGACAGTGACTAATGGAGTTTGTGGGGGGGACTTGGTGAAGGGGGGAACCTAGTAAACATAATGTTCCTTGTGTAATTGTAGATTAATGATACCAAAAAAAAAAAAAAGGGCACCTAAACAGTGCTGAAGGGTTGTCTAGTGTTCCCTAAGTACAAGGAGGATGTGACATGCCTTATGGAGAAAATATGCATTACGCCATGCATAAACTTCAATTCAGGCAGAGAAAGTGTTACTGGCCATGAATTCACTGTTGATGTATCAGCAAAATATTAAATAAGATGTTTTTAAACAGAAACACATAGAACAAGGTTACATATTGATCAGTTGACAAAAATGTTATAACCCGAGGCTCACAGGAACCTGACCATATTTATTCCCTAGGACTAATGTATTTGCTAGGTCAGGGTTTGCAGTGATTTCATATATAGAGAACCAACTAACTGCAATGGTGTTATTTTTCTATTCTCTAAAGCTGGTAAGGAATCAAGTTATTTGAAACCCATTTCAGAAATTGGGTTGAATAACATAAATTTTAACAAAGGAAGTAATAAAAGCAATTCTAGAAAGACTTAGACCAACAGTAGTACTGCTCTTGCGGAAAACTCATTTGGATGTATACAGGCAAGTATAAGGTCCTCTACAAAGTCTTTTTTTTTTGTATCATTTATTCCCTAGGACTAACATATTTGCTAGGTCCTAGGGAATAATTACATGAGCAACATTACAGTTACTAGACTCCCCCCATTATCAAGTCCCCACCACATACCCCATTATAGTCACTGTTCATCCACGTAGTAAGATGCTATAGAATCACTACTTGTCTTTGTGCTATACTGCCATACCTGTGCCCCCCTACACTATGTGTGCTAATCGTAATGCCCCTTATTCCCCTTCTCCCACCCTTCCCACCCATCCTCCCCAGTCCCTTTCCCTTTGGTAACTGTTAGTCCATTCTTGGGTTCTGTGAATCTGCTGCTGTTTTGTTCTTTCAGTTTTTTCTTCTTATGCTCCACATATGAGTGAAATCATTTGATACTTGTCTTTCTCTGCCTGGCTTATTTCACTGAGCATAATATCCTCTAGCTTCATCCATGTTGTTGCAAATGGTAGGATTTGTTTTCTTCTTATGGCTGAATAATATTCCATTGTGTATATGTACCACCTCTTCTTTATCCATTCATCTGCTGATGGACACTTAGGTTGCTTCCATTTCTTGGCTATTGTAAATAGTGCAGCGATAAACACAAGGGTGCCTATGTCTTTTTTAAACTGGGCTCCTGCATTCTTAGGGTAAATTCCTAGGAGTGGCATTCCTGGGTCAAATGGTATTTCTATTTTTGAGTTTTTTGAGGAACCTCCATACTACTTTCCATAATAGTTTAACTAATTTACATTCCCACCAGCAGTGTAGGAGGGTTCCCCTTTCTCCACATCCTCAACATTTGTTGTTGTCTGTCTTTTGGATGGTGACTATCCTAACTGGTGTGAGGTGATACCTCATTGTGGTTTTGACTTGCATTTCTCTGATGATTAGCAATGTGGAACATATTTTCATGTGCCTGCTGGCCATCTGAATTTCTTCTTTGAAGAAGTGTCTGTTCAGCTCCTCTGCCCATTTTTTAATTGGATTATTTGCTTTTTGTTTGTTTGAGGTGCATGAGCTCTTTATATATTTTGGATGTCAACCCCTTACCAGATATGTCATTTATGAATATATTCTTCCATACTGTAGGATGCCTTTTTGTTCTACTGCTGGTGTCCTTTGCTGTACAGAAACTTTTTAGTTTGATATAGTCCCACTTGTTCATTTTTGCTTTTGTTTCCCTTGCCCGGGGAGATATGTTCATGAAGAAGTTGCTCGTGTTTATGACCAAGAGAGTTTTGCCTGTTTTCTTCTAAGAGTTTTATGGTTTCATGACTTACATTCAGGTCTTTGATCCATTTCGAGTTTACTTTTGTGTATGGAGTTAAGCAAATCCAGTTTCATTCTCTTGCATGTAGCTGTCCAGTTTTGCCAACACCAGCTGATGAAGAGGCTGTCATTTCCCCATTGTATGTCCATGGCTCCTTTATCATGTATTAATTGACCATATATGCTTGAGTTAGTATCTGGGCTCTCTATTCTGTTTCACTGGTCTATGGGTCTGTTCTTGTGCCAGTCCCAAATTGTCTTGATTACTATGGCTTTATAGTAGAGTTTGAAGTTGAGAAGTGAGATCCCTCCAGCTTTATTTTTTCCTTCTCAGGATTGCTTTGGCTATTCGGGGTCTTTTGTGGTTCCATATGAATTTTAGAACTATTTGTTCTAGTTTGTTGAAGAATGCTGTCAGTATTTTGATAGGTATTGCATTGAATCTGTAGATTGCTTTAGCCAGGATGGCCATTATGACAATATTAATTCTGCCTATCCAAGAGCATGGGATGAATCTCCTTTTATTAGTGTCCTCTTTAATTTCTCTTAAGAGTGTCTTGTAGTTTTCAAGGTATAGGGTCTTTCACTTCCTTGGTTAAGTTTATTCCTGGGTATTTTATTCTTTTTGATGCAATTGCAAATGGAACTGTTTTCCTGATTTCTCTTTCTGCTAATTCATTGTTAGTGTATAGGAATGTAACAGATTTCTGTGTATTAATTTTGTATCCTGCAACTTTGCTGAATTCAGATATTAGTTCTAGTAATTTTGGAGTGGATTTTTTAGGGTTTTTTATGTATAATATCATGTTATCTGTAAACAGTGACAGTCTGGCTTCTTCCTTACCAATCTGGATGCCTTTTATTTCTTTGTTTTCTGATTGCCATGGCTAGGACCTCCAGCACTATGTTGAATAAAATTGGTACAGTTTTTTTTTTAAGTTTAATTTATTGCTTCTCTAATGCTTTCCTTTCTTCATGTAGATCCAAGCTTCTGACCTATATCATCTTCCTTCTCTCTAAAGGACTTCTTTCAGCATTTCTTTCAAGGCAGTTCTACTGACAACAAATTCCCTTAACTTTTGTTTGTCTGAGGAAGTTTTTATTTCTCCATTACTTCTGAAAGTTAATTCCACAAGGTTCAGAATCCTAGGTTGATAGGTTTTTTTTTTCTTTCTGTCAACACCTTCAATATTCCACTCCATTCTCTTCTTGCTTTCAGGGTTTCTGAAAAGAATTCAGGTGTAATTCTTTTCTTTGCTCCTTTATAGGGAAGGTGTTTTTTTCATGTTTCTTCAGGACTTTTTCTTTATCTTTGATTTTCTATAGTTTGAGAGTAAAATGTAGTTTTTTTGACATTTATCCTGCTTGGTGTTCTCTGAGCTTCCTGGATCTGTGGTTTGGTGTATGGCATTAATTTGGGGGAAATCATTATTACTCCAAATATTTGTTTCTGTTCCTTTCTCTCTTTTTCTTCTTTTTATATTCCTTTTACAAGTATGTTGCACATTTTGTAGTCCCACAGTTCTTTTTTTTTTCAGTCTTTTTTCTCTTTGCTTTTCTGTTTTGGAGGTTTCTTTTTAGGTATCTTCAAGCTCAGAGAGTCTTTCCTTTTCTCAGTTGTGCTCAGTCTCCTAATAAGTCCAACAAGGGCATTCTTCATTTTTGTGGCAGTGTCTTTTATCTGTAGCATTTCTTTTTGGTTCTTTCTTAGTGTTTCCATCTCTGTTTATATTGCCCATGTGTTCTTGCATGTTGTCTACCCATTAGAGTTCTTAGCATATTAATCATAATTGTCTTAAATTCCCAGATTGATAATTCCAAAATCATTGCAATAGCTGAGTGTGATTTTGATGCTTTCTCTGTCTCTTCAAACTGTGTGTTTTGCTTTTTAGTATGTCTTATAATTTTTTTTGAATAGTTGGATAGTATGTATCAGATAAAAGGAACTTCTTGACACTGGTTCCCAGTGAAGTTGCTGCTTATGGGCTTCTGTTACTGTAAACTATAATCTTGGTGTTTTCCCAACCCTCTCTCTAATTTTGGGGACAGTGGTTCGCTCTGTGACTTCAGCTTTCTTCTAAATTGTGGAAAAGTTGATTTCTCAGCTTTTACTTGTTAGGACTTACTGTATAAATTTTAATGGATGCTGGTACTAATAGTGTAGGGACATACCACACTTTATATAACTAATCCCATAGTATTGAAGATTTTGCTTGTTTCAAGTAAGACTATACTAAATATATATGATTATCTTCTTAGATTCTTTTGTGTGGAACTGCCACTCAAACTGAAGAGAAAGAATTAAAATTTGGTGCTGTCCACTAGTAGGGTGATGGACTTCACCCTGTCTCACCCTCAGCCACTATATTATCTTTACCAAGGGATATCCCCAGAATCCATTTTTTTCCCCCAACATTAATGTTTTATTTAGAAGTTTTCCATCAATGCTTGTGGGAAAGGTTGTTCTGTAATTCTCTTTTCTTGTAAAATCTGTCACATTTTGGTATCAGGGTTTTTCCAGCCGCATAAAATAAATTGGGAAATGTTCTTTCTGTTTGTATTTTCAATATGTTGTTTAGTTTAAATGTAACTGAAGACTTCAAGTTATCTCTTTGACATTACTTCTAACTTCCTTCTGCTTTACTTTCTTAACCATAATTTCCCCCTGGAAAGGGGGTGCACCATTCCTGGAAGTACTGCAATACCAGGTAAACGCACAGAGTAGATGGAGCAAGCTCCATCTCCTAATTCCAAAAATCTATTTAATATATTGTCCTCGGATAGAGGACATATCAAATATTAAACTGATTAAAAACAGATACTACACTTGATCTTAGCCAAAGGCCGAGAAGCTATTTCCCCTGAATCCACTCTTGAGCAGAGAAAATGCTTCTCTGGCCCTGCCCAGCACCCCAGCTTTTCTCGTCTTCTGCCCACTGCCCAGAGGTCCACCTTTGTCAGGGTTGGTGAGCCTCCACCAGCAGGGGATGCTGTACAGTCTTTTTTTAACAACCAGAGCTTACACTGTTCATTAAACAAGCCTAATTAACCTGATATTTTCCTCAAACTCAACTGTGACATGTACCTTCTCATTTGAGTTCGGAAGTAAAGTTACTCTCCTTTAATATATTAAGTAATTTTTGCTACCACTGTAGCCTAAAGCATGTCAGTCCATACCCACACTGACAAGGCAGATAAACACAACTGCTGTTTTGTTCAGGGGCACGAGATGAAGCAAAGAAAAAAAACCGTGCACCGTGTACGTTACTAAGAAGTGATGCTTCATTCTGAAATCTCTTAGGATTCAAGCAATGGGAAGATAACTGGCAGGGAAAAAGCAAGGTTTGACATTAACAAACTTCTTTTAATTAAGTCTGATGACAGATTTCTAGGAGGCACACTATTCAGGAGAACCATCTGAGTTTTCTTTACAAAGTTTGACACACTGGCTATTCCTGATGGTAGGACTTCCTTATTTGGGTTCTTCTTTGTATTTTTTGCTTGAAATTTGTTTTACAACAAGCATGTGTCATTTAAAAACAGCATCATTCTTTTTTAAAGAGGAAAAAAGATTTTTACAAATAGTGTAGCTGACACCTGAACAACATGGGGGTTAGGGAAGCCAACACCCTTGTGCAGTCAAAAATTTGCGCATAACATTCCCCAAAAACTTAACTATGACATTTAACATGACATTTAGCCTACTGTTGGTTTTACAGTAGTAAACGATAAAACAGGCTAGCATCCACATATATTTTACATATTCATGACATGCCTTACTTTGTCTTGATTTTTTTCTATGTATCTTTAGGCTGTGTGGTCCATCTATGAATTTTTCAAATCATCGCGTTATGTCCAAATAACTTTCTAATACATTTACTGAAAAATATGTGCATACAAATGGACTCATGCAGTTCAAACTTGTGTTGTTCAAGGGTCAATTGTATCTAGGCATTACTCCAACATGTTGGCGCTTCTGGTTTTAGATAAAACACTGCCATTTACATGGGAACTAATGGGTGGCCATGTTCACTACATGTCTGCTTTAGAGTAAAAACCCAAACTAAGCCAGTGGTAGAGAGGTACTAGCAACCTAAGGGACCCCCACCATTCCAGAGCCATGCGCTCACTGCACTATTCCTACAGTACTAGGGGACAGAAGACTGGCAGGTCAGAGACCACCACTCATCCGGCCGCTAAGTGTTGCACCTGGGTTGGCTGTGAGAAGACATCTGTTGCACGTTTCAATCAGAGACTAGCTTATACATAAAATTACAGATTTCCTGGATTATACTGTACTTTTATGAATAAGCTCATTTCTGATTGGCTATAGGACTTTTAAGAATTAAATTATTCAAGAGCTAAGAGCTATAAGCAGTCATCTGTTTAGCTAAAAGCAGTATGGGAAGTGAATTTTTAAAGATTTTTAGACTCATAGACACAGTGCACCAGTTCCTCCAATACTTACCAATCACTGAGTTTTGGTTTGATGGGGAGAGGGTGATAGGGAGGGGGACCCTTGTTCTCATTACAGTGGCAAGTACAAGAAGAGATAATCTCAAATTTATAGAAAACAGACCTGTTTTTCATTTTCTACCTTGTTACAACTGACATTTTTACCACTTATAGGAATTACTATAAAACAAAACAAAACAAACAAAAACAGATACAGAGATGTTTAGGCGATCAACCCTCAAAGCAGAGGCCTAGCTTGCAAACTGAACTCTTCAGTTGAGCCAAGGAGGGACCTATGGATCTGCCGTACTAAGGTAAGAAAAGGAATGGTAAAGGGGATCATGTCCAATATCAAGGTTATGAACTCCACACCCTTTAAGAAAACCACACGTCACCCAGACTGCCATGTACCATCTAAGAGGGAGCCAATAGGAACCAGTTACAAGGTTTTCTGTAAGCTTCTAGAACCCCCACACTATTTCCAGAAGTAACAGTACTTCTATTTGTGCCACAGAGACACAGGAGCCACCAAGGTGTTTCCCTGGGTTAGATCCTGAGAAAGACCACTGCGTGGGATGAAGGCTCCTCTGCGAACAGCAGCCTAAGGAAAGGAAACAATAAGGCCGATGAGTCTAACCTGCCCACCCACACTGGGGAGCCTCTCAAGTCCTACCCCAAACATTTCAGTTCTACTAGAGGCTTATTGCATGCCTGGGTACCTTCTGGGAAAGTTTCATTTGTGATACGAACTAAAGAAGTAGTCCGGTCAGGCGGGCTACTCACAAGAACTGTACACAACAGCAGCAAGGCCACTGAAAAAGTAAGTGGTGATACTTTAAATACTGATACCGGAATTGAAGTCATCCCGGGAATCCCATCCACCTCTAGATTCTCGAGAGCCACCCATTCCTGAGGATACACAAAAAAGATAAAGTTGAGGTCGTATCATTACCTTGCTGCATAAACATGGAAAAATTCATTGGGAAGACATACAACTCATGTGATGGGAAGTTCAGTAAGAGTCTTTGCTGCCAACAGAAAAAAAAAAAAACCCAGGCTTGCAGAAGCATCATCTACTCTAAGATTTTACATATTCTTAAAAGCTCACAGAAACCTATTAGTCCTATGAGATAGAGTTCCACTAGTGACCTTCAAGAGCTGTAATCAGTGGGCATATGGCCAAGTTTTATTGTTCAGTTTTAGAAGAACCAATCACCTCTGTCATCTGGTCCACCTTTCCTGAATCCAAAGCCACCTTTATCTTGTTTTCTGCCTTCTGCAATGTCCACACGAAGTGACCGATCTCCCAACAGCTAATGATAAGGGGAAAACAGTGTAAGTATTGGCAAGAAAAAAAAAAGCACAAAAAGCACAAACTACCTACTAACACAACAGAGAAAACCTGAAGATACTTACTGCACCATCGTATGTCAAGGCTTCCTTAAGGGAATCCACCTCATCAAATTCTACATAGCAGAATCCTGTAAGAGAGAACAAACTCCAATTTCCTTAATGAACTCTGGGTTAAAGATATTGTACAATCTCTGTCCTCATTTCCCCACATCAGAACCACTACTTTTGTTGCATCTAGATGACAGCAGACTAGGAGTGCCTGAAGAGCGTATTTTACTTTTCAATAAATAGAACGTTGACTTGACTTCTTCCTCCCTCTCGATTATATTCTAGCAGAAAGGAACTAATCAAATGAGTTATGGCTATGTTTTTATAAAGCTGTCTCCTTATCTGTTTTAACCATAACATCACAACCTTTTAACAATGAAGAGCTGTTAGTCCTGACTTCTACATGACTTCATAATTTAATTGGGGTTTCAAGATAGAGGTTTCAAATCTGATACCAAAAATGCTTCGAAGGAACAGGCTGAAGGTACCTATAATTTACTACTCAGGCCACTGGTATAGAAGTTGCTTTACAAAGCTCAGAAATACACCCTCAGGAACAAGGGCATCCTCCTTGGATGTCATACAGACAGATGGCCCAGGCCTGAGCATTTGTTACCAACGATTCATGTCCCTGATGCTAGATTCTGGTATAGGCTTATAAGCAGAGAACATTTCCAGGCAGAAAAACCACACCTCCTTTCACCTCAAACCTCTGAATAAATATCCCTATACCGACAATACCGTCCCCACCCCTTCCTCACCACCTGGAGTCCAGATCTAGGTGAAGCACTCCCCTGCCCCAGTATGCTCACACTGCACCCTGTTCTATTGCCACTTGCCAGGATCCCCGTCCTATGTGATGATCACATTTCACCTTCAAAGCCTGCTAGGCAGCAAGCACTTTGAAGGCCCAAGTTCAGACTTCCTGTTCCCTGTCAGCTCAATAAGTACTTACACGAAGAATGTCCTGCTTGGCTGGACAGTCCCCCCACCCTTTCTTCCCTGAGTGGATTTAATATGTAGAGGATTTGGGAAAACCACTTCCAAGTTCAAAGAGGAAAGAACAGCCAAGTCATGCATTTCACTCTACAGATCTGCTTAAATCGAAGCTGACCCTCTATGAGATAAACCCTAAAACCTGCTGCTACCAATGCAGCCCAAAGGCTGGCTTCACCCGCACATTATTCCCTTCAGTTTGACTTCCTAATGCCTGCTAGCAGGAACACTGGGTGGGACTTACTTTCACAGGTTTAACTCACGTATTTGTTCTCATTGTTTGATTATGAACTACAATAAGACTTCAATTCTTAAGTCAAAAAAACTTTCAAAATGATAGTATCACCTATATATAGAACCACTCAGATAAACAACACCTCTGCTTCTTGTCCAGCTCTCCGCAAATCACTCTGTACTTTTCAGATGTACTTCCAGAAAAAAGTAAACCAAACACCCTGGTACCATGCACCCTTCAGGAAACCTTGGAAACTACATGATTATGCTCCTCTGCTCAAGTACCCTGAAAGACTAATCTACAGAAGTTAACTTTACCTGTAATCTGAGCCAACTCTCTCCCAAGCACACATTCTGAAGTCACAGATGTATAGTGACAACACTTACTAGGTTATCTTTTGGGTTTTAGAATAAATATCCAGATTACAGGAAAACTATAAGAACCCAAGCCAGCCTAGCTGAAAGGCACCTGAGAAATCCTCCGTTTAATCTGCTCATTTCTCCCCCAGGTCAGCTCCTTTTCTGCCCAGGCAGGACTGACTGACAGATCAGGCAAATAGCAGATTTACTTGGGCATATGCCACATCTTTCTACAAACTAGATGATGTGTAAAACTTTTTTTCCCAAGTAGAACTGAAGGCCAATGAATTAAAGG
Organism: Manis javanica; assembly: GCF_040802235.1. NCBI lineage: Eukaryota > Metazoa > Chordata > Mammalia > Pholidota > Manidae > Manis > Manis javanica. The sequence goes on along the minus strand of NC_133165.1, from coordinate 35,557,842 downwards.
GCTGTGTTTATTTTAGCTTCTTGGACTAAATATTTCAGACACTTTTATAATCAGAGTCCCTGGTTCACTAACATTTTTTACTTTGACCACCCCTCACCATTATATACAGAAGAATTCCCCCAAACTCACCTTTAAATTTGTCTGTGTCTTTGTCTCTGACTAGCCGTACACTCCTTATGCTGAGATCCTTAAAGATAGCATCTATGTCGCCCTGAACCGTGTTAAAAGGCAGATTTCCTACATAGGCTGTGTAGGGGGGCTCTGTGGGCAGCTCCTTCTGGCTACGGGAACCATGGCCACCAGCATTGCCGCGGGACCTAAGAAGGGAGACACACAGGATTCAAGTCTACCCAGGTATTCTTGCTCCAGAGCAGGGACAAGGAAATGTCTTCCATTCAGTCACCAGTTGAAACACTCCACTCCAATGTATAGTAACATCTTGAAAAAGTATTCCAAAATACACCAGAATGCAAATGTACTGTACTTATGAAAAGGGTGCCCGTCTTTTGATGACAGAAATGTCCACACAGAAACACAGGAACTATGTAAACCTATTTCCCTGGGAAATCAAATCTAATATAACCTACCCAAGACAACTGGTTCTACCCTATTTACTTAGAATCAGCACCTGCAAAGGGTCTATCTGCTAAAACGTAAGCAAATGCTTTCCTTCGCACTTGCTAATATTAATACACACAGAAATGGGTTGTCTGGGGATTAATGCATCCTGACACAACTGCTTCTTTGCTCTTGTCTGATATGGATAGTAAGAATACTCTAACAAAAATTTTAGGTTTTGTGCAGCAAGTTCTATGTACATACTACTCTCTACTCCCCATGCACTACTTCACAGGGTCCTCAAATATAAGGTGTTTATGCTACGGCATTTAAAGCTCAATGTCACTTCCTCAGCTGTAATAAGAGGTGCTTGCTTGTCCATGGGGTACAGAGCTAAAGGCCAAACTTGGACTCTACTGTATCACTGCTGATCTGCAGAGGTCCTGCCACATACTTGCTCCACCACATGACTTTGAGGACTTAGTCATCTGCTCTAAGCTCTATTTATAAAACTGGGTTAATACTAACATAGACATTAAGTTACTGAGAGGTAACAAGATACTTCAGATTCTGCCTCACACACAATACACACTATCACTGCACCTACAGACCTGAAGTTAAAAATGTTTTATACATAATCAAAAAGTAAACGGGGCCATTGTACGGTTGTCCAAACCCACAGGATGTACCATACCCAAAGTGAACCCTAGTGAACTATGGGCATTAGGTGATAATGACACTGCTATGTAGACTCACTGACTGTAACAAATGTACTACTCTGATGCGGATGTTGGTAAGGGGAAGCTGTGGCCCTGGGCATGTGTGAGGGCAGTGACCTCTAGGAATATGGGAACTCTGTACTTTCTGATCAACTGTCCTGGGAACCTAAATTTGCTCTACAAAATAGTCTATTAAAATGAATGGAGAAGGAGAGCATTTCTTTATTTCAGTAAGAAAGGCAGCTCATAAATGTAGAAGGAATCATTAGAAAATCACTACTCTGAACTATCAACACGCAGTGACGGCCTCAGGCCTGGCTCACCAATGGATACTAACACCACCCATAAACTCAACCCTGGTACTCACAGCAACAGCCAGGCACCTGAGCTTAGCATCACTAACAATGGAACAAACTTACTTCATGGCCTGGATTCTTCAAATATGTTAAAGTCATGAGAGACAAAAAAGGTAGGGATACTAATGAAACATGACAACGGGTGTTACATGTGATTTTTGAATCCTGGAACAAACAGGTGTATAAGATAAAAGAAAAAGCAGTGGAGATATGTGAATACAGTGTATACAGATATTGCTCCAATGTTTAAATTTTTAGGGGAGCGGTAACTGGTATTGCAGTTAAAATGCCCCCTTCTCAGGAAAGACAAAGTATTTAGGAATGAAGTGTCAAGACAGACACATTTATTTTCAAGGGAGTCAGCATAAAGAACAAGTGTTGCATCATGTATAAATAAAGATAATGCAACTGTGTAACTTGTCTACTTTCTTTCAACTTTACTACAGATGTAAAAAATTTCAAAATGTATACAAGAACATAGCAGAAAAATAATCGAAAGGGAGGTGCTGTTTCTTTTGTAGGAGACATTTAAAATTAATGAGTCCCTCTCACAACAAATATCTGTTCAAAGTCATCCTGTCTGCAGGGGAAATATTAATACAAGTCTGGGAAAGTAACTTTAGATTACTTTCCCAGATTTTTAAACTATACTGCTGGAAATACCAAGAAAGTAAATTCCACATCTTCCCTGAGATAATTCCAGGTATCTCAAGTATTTGGTAACATTCTTTAAGACTTTTTTCTAGCAGAAAAGACAAAGCATGATGTAATTCTAGATGGCTAAAATTTTTAAGTTTAGTAACTCAGAATCCTGCTATTCCCCAACAGGAAATCCGCATTCTGTTTCTAAGAACACCAGATAAGCAGGTTTAGAAGTGAACTGCATTCCACTTGCTCCCACTTCCCCTACTCTCCCAAATTAGCGAATGTGATTTATTTTGCATTTCAATACTCTTTGAAACACTGCTGTTCTTAGGATAACCACAAACCTGAAATATTTTCAGTAAGATACTTTTTGGGACTGGATACTGAACATATAACATTTACGAAACATCTGATCTGAAAATAGTCCCTTGCCCTCAAGTAACTGCCCACAACTCAGCATATAAAACAGACAATTATATTATAATGTGTGCATGTTTGTGCACATTTGTACATATATATGTAAAAAAGGCACAAAGCTACAATGATATTTTAAAAATTAAGGTGACAGTGAGGATGAAGTGATAAATTCAGCAAGTGCATGCTTGATGAATCCGGAAAATTGGAGGTGGGAAGGCTCCGAGGTTTCAATGGCACAAGAAACACCTGCACAAGCACTTCTGTAGGGACTGGATGGAGGACTGAGAACCTAGGCTCAGGTGACCTCCAACCTGATGGGTACAGGGAACCAGGTGACAAGGCAGAAATAAGAACACAGGAGGATTAAGACACCAGCTCTGGCTTTGGGAAGGCAGAAGAACCCACTTGCGGAAGAGCAGTACTTGAGGAGTGAGAGAGGAACAGCTATAACCTGAGGCCATCAGCTCGCTCATTTCACCCTGGCCTCACAGAACTGCCCATGGCTTTAACACTCCCAACTTTTTCAAGAATTACCGAAGCATCCTAACTACAACCCTACCTTATGTAGTCAGTTCTACAGGAATTAAGTCTTTCTCAGCTTTTCATTGAACAGTTAGTTCACTGAAGATACTACAGGGCAGTGGAATTAGGGTCACCTAGGCAGATTTCAGTTTATTCATTCTAACATTTATGAAGCACCTACACTACAGTAAGTAAGCAACTTGAGAGACAAGGGTGAAGAAAACAAACTCCTGAAAAGTGTATATGCATATAAAAAATACACTGTTATTGACCAATAAAATAGAACATTGAAGGACAGAAAATTCTTTGGGTTAAAACTGCTGTAGTATCTCTCTGACACTAATTTAGGGTTCGGGGCTAGCATCTAAATAAGCAGTGCTACACACAAGTACTTTCTACAACAGGTTAAAAATAACATTCGGAGAAAAGATCATTTGATACCTTAGCTTGTTGCAGGAACTCTTCCAAATTACCTCTGTACCTCAGTTTTCTTGTCTGTTATTCTATAAATATTTCCAATCTTTATTTTATAAAGCATAAGACTGACCATAAAAACACTTCATATATACTGACCACCTTATAAAAGCTTAATGAACAACTTTGAAGACTAACATGCTCAAGGCTACACTGTTCATGCAGGAACAGATGGACTAGCAGCCATCGACATAAAAAGTCAGTGGATGAGCAAAGTGGCAGGCCTGGGCAGACCCCATCCACATTTAGAAATCTGGGCTGCCAACTCCTAGGCCATTATCACTGCCCACCAGGCCACGACCCTTCCTGCTCATCACTGCTTCTTTACTGTCCCTTGGGACAGTCCGTTGATTTTTACAACTATGAAAGTTTTAAAGTAACAAATCACTTCCTCAGTAATTTAGGAAATCCACCTTTCAACTCTAAGTATTACCAAAATCCTTTACAGACAAAACACTTTTTTCTTCACTCAAATCAACCATATTCCCGGATGTCTATGAAGTACAAAGCGCTGTACACAGGGCACAAACCTAACACTCAGTTTCAGTCCTCAAGCTGCTGACAGCTCAAGTGAGGGTATCCAGGCATTGCGAAAGGAGAAATCCTGGACAGAGGACTACAGGAAATTCAGGAGACAGCAAGGAGAGCAGACAGTCTCTGGAGGATGGAGTAACAGGAATTTGGACTCCACTTTCCAGAGAGCAGACAGGGAGAACACAAAAGTAAGAAGAGGGTAATCGTGACTAAGCAAACACATGTAGGAGTGAAGGGAGAGAGACGTTAAGAAAGATATGAGGACAGATTACTAGGGCTGGGATTAGATCTGGTAAACCAATGAAAGAGAAGAGTGCTCAAAACTTAATTTCAAAATATGAAGGATAAGGAAAACTTAAGGGCACATGCTAAGTTATTTCTGGGATTTTATAAAAATTTCTAGATACATTAGAAACTATTCAGAATTTAAGCACCATTGCCATCACTCTTAAAACTTCAAGACCAATGCCAAGAAATCAAGAATAATATTTTACAGAATATTAGCCTCTGTCTCTGGTATGTGAAACACTGGGTCTTCTATTATCTTTAGGTGATAACTGAGATAGTTTCAATAGGGCTGATCAACAACTCTGGTCTTTGGTATACCACCCAGAAACACTAGCATGTACCATGTGGCACTCTGCTACATCCTACATAAAAATCACAGTAAAACTGCCTTTCTAAAGAATGAAATACAAGTAAACAACGATGACAAATTCCACTGAGCATGCTTTAAAGGAAAAAAAAAAAAAAAACAATGGTCAAAATGTGTAACCTACTTGGTTTCTAGACAATAAGCAAGAAAGGTTAAGCCCTTATTCCTTATACACAGTTTATACTACCTGTTACTAACATCTCACACTGGTTACAATCATCGAACCAATATCAATATATTATTAACTAAAGTTCAGTTTATTCGGATTTCCTCAGTTTTTACCTAAATGTCCTTCTTCTGTCACAGGATCTCATTCAGGATGTCACATTACGTTTTAGTTATTAAGTTTAGGTTTTAAAAAAACTAGCCCAACGTAACTTGGACTAAAAGCACTTCATTTCCAAGTAGATCTCCCTCTCCTTAGCATATGCATTCACTATTAAATCCCTCCATCTGATGACTGACTGCCATTACTATGGGATGTTTATGAAAGCCCTTGAAAGTTTCTAGTAAACATTTGGGAGCTGGCAATGTCTATGGTGAATTGTTCAATGAGCCCTACTTCAAGGAGGGCTTCTCTGCTGTGAATGAGATCTTAATAATTCAATCACACCTGTTAAAGAAAAAAAAAAAAGAAAAAGGCTTTGCAAGGAGATGCAAAGTAGTTCTAAGGGAGGAACTGTTTTGCTTACTGCTTTATCTCCTAAACTATACAGTATCTGGTATCTACCCAGGGTAAGAGGAATGAAGCCACAGGCCTACCAACTACTTTTAAGATTGCAAATAACTCCTTTCATTTATATGGATATTTTTACTTGGAAAAAATTTTTGTTAATACAAGAGATGATTATATGTATTTAGATGACATCCTTAATTAGGTACCTAATATGTTTAAAAAAATCTTTTTTGGATGTAATCAACACCAAGGAACACATTTTACATCAGACTTATTAAAACATACATACATATATGCCTGCATATTAACCATTAAAAAAAAGGCTTGCCCAGAAGTAGTCACTCACAGAATGAAGTACACTACTCACTATTTCCTTAAAAAAATGCCTGTCAGGACCCACTAAATTGATTACAACATCTATCAGTAAGAAACAACAGGCAATTTGAAAGCTTTGTTTTAGATGAATAGTGAACACAAGGGGAACTTCTGGTTTACACAGTCTTTTAGGAAATTTTTCTTATTAGGAAAAAGGCATTTATCATAATGTACTAAAATTTTGGACTCTCACACATGAAGCAAATAAATGGGTTATTAATTTAATAACTTCATATGGATGAAAAGGGTTACTCATCCACATCACTAGTCATCAGAGAAATGCAAATAAAACCACAATGAGATATCACCTCACACCAGTAAGGATGGCCACCATCCAAAAGACCACCAACAACAAATGTTGCCAAGGTTGTGGAGAAAGGGTAACACTCCTACACTGCTGGTGGGAATGTAAATTAGTTCAACCACTGTGGAAAGCAGCATGGAGATTCCTCAAAATGCTCAAAATATTACCATTTGACCCAGGAATTCCACTTCTAGGAATTTACCCTAAGAATGCAGCAGCCCAGTTTGAAAAAGACAGATGCACCCCTATGTTTATCGCAGCACTATTTACAATAGCCAAGAAATGGAAGCAACCTAAGTGTCCATCAGTAGATGAATGGATAAAGAAGACGTGGTACATATACACAATGGAACAGATCCTACCACTTGCAACAACATGGATGGATCTAGAGGGTATTATGCTCAGTGAAATAAGCCAGGCGGAGAGAGATAAGTACCAAATGATTTCATTCTTATATGGAATATAAGAACAAAGAAAAACTGAAGGAACAAAACAGCAGCACAATCACAGAACCCAAGAATAGACTAACAGTTACCAAAGGGAAAGGGACTGAGGAGGATGGGTGGGAAGGGAGGGATAAGGGTGGGGGAAAAAGAAAGGGAGCCTTACGATTAGCATGTGTAATGGGGGGGCATAGGGAGGGCTGTACAACACAGAGAAGACAAGTAGGGATTCTGAAGCATCTTACTACGCTGATGGACAGTGACTGTAATGGGGTTTGTGGGGGGGACTTAGTGAAGGGGAGAGCCTAGTAAACATAATGTTCTTCATGTAACTGTAGATAAATGATACCAAAAATAAAGAAATAAAAAGCTATGGTATAAACAATTTGTATGCATCTGTTTTCAACTTTACAAGCCAAGAGTTCTTTTCTAAATCAGAGAGCTTATTGTTTGAGATTTGATATTCCACATACTACCAGCTCCATTTTAAATGAAACTTCATGCACCGCTGGACTTGATATGATCCACAAATAACTTAGAACTACCCAATTTATTTAAACATTGTACTTATTTACGTAAGTACAAAATGCCAGACCACCATTTAAGATCTAGAATTCAAGGCATTCAGTCACAGCTAACAGTTCTTCTCTTCTTCATTGAATATTTGAAAAGTCATATAAATCTCACATTAACATATTAAAACAAATACTTAATAATTATGTTTGCTAATATCAAATTTACATAAGACTTAAATGTTTTAAAAGTACCTGGAGAAAGTTACACACACTCTCCTTTAAAAGCACACAGTCAAGTAAAAGAGAGGAGCAGCCTATCAATGACCAGACTTAGTAGGCACAACCACCAAATGTAACAAGTGAACCCTGACTGCTCCCAGTTCAAGCACATCAGTTGTACACATAAATTTATGAGCTAATTACAGAGTACTTACTGAGCTATATTAAGTTTTCAGCTGTGATGGTACTACAGTCATATTTTTTAAAGTGTTTACTTTTGAAACTCATATTTAAGTGTGTCTAGAAGAAATGATCTGAAGTTTGCTATAAAATAATTGGTTAAGTGAGAAGATAGCTAAGCAAAGAGGTATATAGGTAAGATAAGATGGTCACTTTTTTAAAAAGTGGGTATTGGGCACATGAGGCAGGTTATTTAAACTGGATTCTACTTTCTGTTTTAAATTTTCTATAAACAATTTTTTTGCAGATTTAAATAAGCCAATTACAGAACTAACGTTGAGACAATTGGGCAAAACTGAACAGGGACTGGGTAATAGAAAACTGCTGGTTAAAAAACCCTGACCATTTAAAAACATATACCCAAGTACCAGAATTATTTTAAGATAGAATGATAATGACAAGATGGCTGGGATTGGCTTTAAAACATTCTATCCTCTTCCCACAATGCGCAAGAAAGATGAAACAGGAATAGCAAAAAATGTTTATTAAGTTAAATGGAGAGTTCCTTAATGGGTAAAGTTTCTGTTTGGGACTAGGAAGAAGTTCTAGAAATAGTGGTAATGCCTACACAATACTGATTACTGAAGTGTAATCATTATGAACATTAGTGCCTCTGAACTGTATGATTAGAAACAGTCTAACCATTCTGGTAAATTTTGTTATATATATTTTACCATGTGCACACACAAACCAAAAAATGAAACTGGGTAGTGGCTACATGGGGGTTTGATATACTAGTCTCTACTTCTGTTTATGTATGAAAATGTTCCCATTCTCTTTTAAGAAATAGTTAAAATAAGCAACTGGTAATTCCAGCTGGATCTAACATCCCCTCACCAACAGAAAAGTATTTAGCTGAAGTAGCAATTCTTTTGTATTTTTCAGTCTCTACAATGTAGCTACTTTGGTTCTAGCTCTGACCTCTCTAGAGCCTCACCTTTCTTCAATTTAACAGTCCAGTAGGCTTCCTAGCTGTTGTACCACGGTTAAGTCTTCTCTTTTTACTAGAGCAGAGACAACTGGGCCCTGGCACGAATGAAGGCAGGGGCACCAAACGGCACTGTTATTCAGGCTTCACCACACACTTGCAGAGTTCAAAAAACAAAACAAAGCTATGGTGGGGGAGCCACCTTCACTAAACAAAGTTTTTGATAAAGCAGTAAAAAATTATTTTTATTAAACCTCATCCCACTTTTTAATACCCCATATTACAAAATGGGGCCAAAGTGCTCCAGGAAAAGCACTCATGTGAGTGAGCTACAAGCTGAGCTAGTTACTCTTTCCACCGGACACCACTTTCATCTGAAAGAACTGACACTCTATGGTTGTTCAGACGTACCTATTAGGCAGGCATTTTCTTGAAAAATGAAGTGAGCCCGTCACTTCAAGGAAAACAACAGCATCTGTTGCTACTGATAAATAAATATGCAGGCTTTCAAGCAAAAACTAGTGTTTTAGAAAACGTGTATCCATCAATGGAAGCTTGACAGCCTCCCAACACCGGACATTTTCCTGATGAAATTGATGGTGATATCAATGATCATGAATTTCAATACTGTATAAAAATGTGCCAACATTTGGAAGATCTCCATAACTCAGTGAACCGATAATTTTCTACATGAATCAATGTACCACATAACAAAATCATGTGTTGGTAAAGGATCCATTTAAAATATAAGACAGATAGATATTAATGAAACAGTATAAAAATTTACTGATAAAGTTTCAGATTCTACAATGCAACTAACCTCTATGGAAACTAACTCTTGTTGAGCTTGGTAAAGTACCAAATAAGAATATCCACAATTACCTGAAAAGGCTATTAAAATGCTCCTTTTTTTCCAAATACAATACAGGGGCTGGGGTGTCAACCCTACCCACCCAGTCGAAAATCCACCTAGAACTTTTTTGGCAGAAGACTCAAGAGTGACCTGCCCCATCTACAACCCTGGACTCCCCCAAAAACAGCCTACTGTTGACCAGAAGCCTTACCAGTAACACAGTCAGTCAATCAACACATATTTTGTACAACATGGATTATATACTGCACACTTACAATAAAATAAGCTTGAAAAAGAAAACATTATGAAAAAAATAATAAGGAAGGAAAAATACATTTACAGCACTGTAGAGTTACATAGTGAAAAAAATCCTTGCATAAGTAGGCTGGTGTAATTCAAACTCATGTTGTTCAAGGGTCAACTGTACTTACTTGTGTAAGCCTGGGTTTTCTTCAACATGTCAATCAAAACAACTTATCTCAAGTGAATACAGAAGCAGGTATGAGAAACCAGCTGCCTTCTATTAACACAAACATTCAAAGACTCCAAAAATGTATATGATTCATTACAGAAGGATCGTACGCAGAACAAAGGTGATCAGTCTTCATGTACTCCATACTGGAGGTGCCCTGTTTTCAAAGGAGTATCAACACCCACAGGACCCATTAAGAGTATTTTAGAAATCATGACATGGGGAAAATGTCAAAAGAACCAAGGACATTCAATTTAAAGAGGATTTAGACGTTATAGCTATTAAGTTCTATCAAAATCAAGCAACATCACTTACTTTATGGCCTGACTGTGCAGGTCTAACCAGTTGTACAAATGGTGAAAAGGCAGAGGCATGACAAGCTTTCCTGACAACTGTCCATTTCTAGGGGAAGCTGGAAACTGAAAGATGGGAGTCTGATCTAGGACTTACACCTCCCACCCCAACCCCAAGCATTCTGCTTTGTACATCCCAAGTTTCTGGAAAGAATTCTTGAATTTGTATGAAGTCTTCCCAGAACGCCAAGGTTAATTTCAAACAGAAACATAAAATTTAAAAACATACTAAAAAAGTCTTTAGAAATTACAAGTATTTATACTAAATATTCCAAGCATAAATACTGTAACGAACCAATAATTTACAATAATGAACTACTTAGTATTTCATTTGTGACACTGTTATACCCTAGTCATGCTTTATGCCTACAAAAATGAACAGATTTCTCTTTCTTGGCTTTAGAAATCTAGCCAGGAGGAAACACTAACTCCAGTTAACACAACTTTGCCCACTTTTCCCAAGGGAAATATTTTAAGAATTAAAAAAAACTATGTATCAGGAGCTACCAATTACTAACTTTGTTATGCACCAGACACTGTACTGCACGCTTTAGACACATCTCCGTTAATACAACCAATAGCTCTACAGAGGAGTTTCTACCTCATGTGTGTGGAAAATGGCTCAGAGTGGTAAAGGACTTGTTCCAGGTCACATAGCTAATAGATGGCTGAGCTTACACTAAAGCCCTGGTCTTCCTAACTCCAAAGCTAGGGCTTTTGCCTGAGGTGTCTCTCAGACACCTCTAGGTAAAGTCTAGTACTGTATTTGCAGTAACAATCTTAATAGAGGAGAATAATTTGGAATCAATTCACTGGGGAGTGAAGAGAATAATAATAAACCCAAACAACTTGATTTTAGAAAAAGCTTCCGATATTTTAAAAAATCCTCGTTATCAGAGGAAATAGCTACAGGTTTTATATACAGTTTTCCTTCCCCTTTTAAGTCTTAAAATATGCCTAGAAATTTATAGATAGAGATGGCAAACTTAAGTCCTACAAGATCCGAAGGTTAGAACGCCAAACCCCTAACTGACCTGATGAAGAACACTGAGGTTTGTAGTCTTCCCAGTTTTTGGCAGGTTATCAGTTTAGCAATCTCAATTCTTGCTATGTCCAAGTTCCAATCTATGGTTTTAGGTTAAGACTCAGGATTTGTTGCAGTTAGATATGTAAAACCAGGATTACTCTCCACTTTACTGCCAATTGAATGAAAAACTGGAACCTAGGAAATGTAATTTAGCAAACTACAAAACAAAATACACATATGATATGGTACAATCAACTCGATAATTTGGACTTGCTTTTGAGCAACAATGTAGCCCCTGGCTCTCTCCCTGACTACTGGGAACCTGCCTCTATAGACTAGGAAAATAAAGCTTAATACTGCTTTCTGACAACTGCACTGGGTTATCACATACACCTACGAAATAAACTTATGGGGAATACATAATTATGAAAAACAAGTTTTTAGATTATGTCTGTACATTTCAGACCTGCTATTCCTTTCACCTGTGTGACCCAAGTGGTTCTGAGTTGAGATATCTTTATCTAGCTAAGGTGTTTTGGACTGGAGGGGAGGTGCCTTACAAAAATTACAAAGCAATATAACACCGGCTTTCCACAGGTGGTGATCTTCTAAAATGCCTAAGCATTGGATCTGAACAGAGCAAACAGTAGTGAGACATCTGATGTGAACATAACTCAAATTACAATGGAAATTATCACTGAAGAACATCTGGTCAGCTATTCCATCATCCAGCTACATTTCAGAGATCCCAATAAATGGTAACTCCTGATCTGATGAAATTAAAACACTGACTCTGGAATAGGAAAGCTTTGGCATAGACCACATCACTACATGACTGGTCCTTTGTGAAGTTTCTGGAACCACTGCAGACACTTTAAATAAAAACACAAATTCACCAACAGGGTTTTAAAACTACTTTAGATATCTGAGTAATATTTCCTATGTACTTTTACATGAATATGAAGTCAACAGAAAATTCTAAGATCAGATGGAGAAGTTGCTCAATAGAGGGATTTTTTTTATTAGGAAGCACAGGAGATGTAGAGTCCTAGCTACTTATCTCTAATGCTAGTTTCTGGAGTACATCTGGGCACATGGCTAACGTTTTCATTTGCCTTTGAATAGCATGTCAAGAAAATTTTACTTTTAATCACCTTTTTTACTGTTCAAGGCAATCCAACTGTCAAAATTTAATATTCACTGAAGGCTAACTTGAACACCTCAATTCACCAGAACAATTGGCAAAATTGTCAAAAAGTGGAATTAAAAAAAAAATCCCAAAGCTCAGTGCAATAGGGCTTATTGTAAAGTCAAAGCAACTAAAGCTCCTTGGATCTGCCTTAAATTGAACCACTCGGTTTAAGAGGCGTTTTGCTGGGTACTTCTGAGTATTTTCTTAAACTAGAAAAAGAAAATCCTAGTTATTAAATTTCAAAATGATTGACGTACAACTTTGATGTCTAGAAACCTACCCCCAAAGGCAATAATTCTACATGTCATCCAACATCTCCTTCTTTTTTATTAGCAAATAAAACATTCTTTGAAATAACAGGTGACTCCACCTCCCCCAGCCTCCAAGTTCTAGTGTCAGGAATGATACTGGGTACACTCCTGCACCAAAACAAGCCTTTGTCTGAGCCATTCCCAAACTAAGTATTCAAAGATACTTTTGGGACTGAAACCCGGGAGACTGACTGGACACCTCAGTAGGTATTATTGTGGTATTACCCTGGGAAAGTAATCCTTTCTGTAAAAGTACACAAAGACCAAGTGTGTCCTTGACAAATAGCAAGACGGCCTATCTTCTAAATTTGGTATGAGGTAACTTGTATTTAAAGAAATGTCAGTGCGAGGTCTTGGAGTAAGCACCATAAGCTTTCTATTCACTCAGCCAAGGATTTTTCCTTTTAAGCAAAAGTGCCTCAATTATATACAGTCTGCATGTAAGCAAAAGCAGAATGAGGCTAAATGCGAATCCTTCTCTAGGTCAGAAGGGGAAACTAGGAAGAAACATAATTTTCGGCTAGCAAGCACCTAGCACCTGTCAACAAGACACTCTGACCCAAAAAAGTAAAATAAAAATGCTGTTATGTATTTGTTTTTGTTTGGTCTCCACCTCCCCATTCCCGGGCTCCCGCCGCCAAATCACTGCCTCCAACGTAAGGGGAAGGGACTCACCCCTCTCTCGGCCGCCTGACCTTACCCATTCTGCTAGATTCCTGGCACAGGGGATCAGGGAACCTACAGCGCAGGCAGACAACAGGATGCCCGGATCCGAGCCGGGCAAGCCGTGACCCCCACCCCCGCGCTGCAGCACAGCCCCGCGCACTGGGGGATGGGGTTGCAAGCGGGAGCTCGTTCTCTCCGGCATCCAGGACCGCCGCGGCCGAGCCTTGAGGCCGAGGCAGAGGAAACACGACTCGGCGGCGGCGGCAGGCAGAGGCAGGAATCGGCTCCGTGAGCAAGACCCTAGGGAGCCTAACGGCCGCACCCCCTCCCCGAGCGCGCCATTTCCAGGCCCCGGCCCTCCAAGCGCCTCTCCCAGGCTTCCGCAGGCCCAACAGGGCCCCTGCCTCACGCTGCCGCGGGTGAGCGGGGGAAGGCGGCCGTCCCGACGCCCCCGACTCCGCCAGCCCCCCACGCCCGGCCAGGACCCGCGCAAGCCCGCCTCACCCTCTACCGCCGCCAAAGCTGCTGTAGGCCCGATCGTCGTAGGTATCGAAGTCCGCCATTTGCCGTCTCTGCTCCGAGAGGAACCAGAGTGAGCAAGGAAGGACCCCGCAATATTACTCCCCCCGCCCCGCCGCCGGGGCTGTCCGCTGCGCCGCCTGATCGCAAATCGCATGCACGCGCGCGCGCGCGCACGTACGCCGCGCTGCGCCCAGCCTGGGGCAACAGGCCGCTGCTGGCCCGGCGCGCTCTGCGGCCCGCGTGGTGTGGCGGCGTGTTGGCCCAGCGCCAGGCCTCACGGGGCCCGGCCCATTGTGCGCTGGCGGGCTGGCTTCAGCCGCAGCCTTCTCCAGCCCCCGCCCCGCCCCGCCCCACCCCGCGGTGGACGCGGGCCATTTGGTGGCTCCCTGGGCGCGTTATGACGGCTCCTCTCCGGACTGGCCTGGGACTCTCTGCCGTGCCCTCTGCGCTTTCTGCTGTCGCTTAGCTTTTCGTATTTCAGACCCTGCAGGGACTCCAGAGGCCTGCTCTGCTTGGCTGCTCTGCGACACCCTCTTCTCGAACAAGGGATCTCCTGCTAACACCAAAGTAAGAGCCACCTCCTCCAAAGCGGAGACCCACAGAGCTGGCACTCGCTGGGAATGCACAGGGGCAAACGGCCTGGAAGGGGTGAGATTGGGCCAGGATCCGAACCTGCGAGGCGATGGGGATGCAGATACGAATCCTGCCTCCAAGAGTGTGCTTGTGGTCAGGGTATTGGTAGGGCGGGGGGTGGGGGCGGTTGAAATGAGAATCTAGATGGTCTTTGAACTAGTGACAGTCGGCGCATCTCGCTTTTGCTGAAGTCTTAGCGCTGGAAAAGAATCCAGTCCTGACTTTAATGACATCTGGCAATAGTGGAAAGTGTAAATGCAATGAGAATGGATTACACTGGTTATTTCTCAGGTTTTGTGATTGCGATTGTGGTAGTAATGAATACACCAAACCCTGGTGTGTGTAGGCACAATTTCAAAGAACCTTATAGAATTTTTGCAATATATGTCTAGCACTTTATTTATTATTAAGGTATCGATATACAATCTTAAGTTTCACATGAGCAACATTGTGGTTACTACATTCACACATATTATCAAGTCTCCCCCCATTGCAGTCACTGTCCATCAGCATAGTAAGATGTCTAGCACTTTTATATTTAAGCATTTTTCTGCTACTTTATCCCACTTCTGGGGTTGACAGAGCAGCAATAACTCATTTTTTGCTTTTCTGTCTTGGTTTTCCCAAGTAATAAAGCCAGTTTACTGTCATGTAGACCCTGGGCTCAGCCTCTTACTAGCTGTGTGACTTCAAGCAAGTTAGTTAACCTCCTTAACATCTCGACTGTACCATCTGTATAAGAGGAGGATGTCACCTACCTCATAATTGTAAAAATTAAATGAGGAAATGGTAAAATTCCTGGTCCACAGTAATCTATATTGAACATCTATCCACTATGTGTTCTGGCAGCATTATGGGCATTTTACATGTATAATTTCCAAATCTCTTATATTATAGCTAGAAATACCTAGAGAGGAAGGAACTTGCCCACTGTAACATAGCTTTGGTCTCATAGCACATTGCTATGAAAACTATTTCTTCTTACTTACTTTCCAGTTTTATTGAGACCTTAATATTTATTCTTGAATGCCCATACATTTTTTTAATTCCAAATTCTCCCAGTCCAAAGTCACCTCCAGGTGAGATCCCGGAGTACATGGATCCATGTTGAGAGTTCTCTCTGTCATCTGCCACAGGGCCCTACATGAGGGAGAAGTGGTTAATTTATCCTTAGTGCAGCAAAAGGAGGGAAGACTCCTAGAAGGCCTGTGGCTTGGGCTCTCCTGGCCCCAGGACCTTCCTTGGGTCATCTCATCCCTCCAAGTTTAATCCCCCCTTTCTCTACCCAGACAGCACCCAAGGCCAGTCCTGGGCCACACTCCAACTGTCTGTCTGTAGGCCTTTCTCCTCTTTGTCTCTGGCACACAGTCTGCCTCCTACCTAAGATCCAGGGGATTGAGGCCAACCCTTTCAAGTTCTGTAAACACTGCAAATGCCTCCTTGTCAGAGTTACATGTGCCTCTCCTGAGTTGTCTTAATGAACTTTGATCCTAATTCGTTCCTTAAATTCTTCTCCAGAGTGGATACCACAGCCTTTACAAGTTCCCTGAGGGTGGGGAGGATGCAGCCCCTTGAAGGCCCGCTTAGATGCCACTTTGCCTGAAAGCCCTTAGCGTGGTGATAAGACTGCAGGTTGCGTTTCAAACTGCCTGTATTTAAATCCTGTGCCATTTATGCTAGCTGTATGACCTCAGGCAAATTGTTTTATTTCAAGCTCATTGTCTATAAAATAGGAATAATAGTCATTTTGATATCAGTTTTCAATATTCAGCAATTTTTAAGTTCTGAAATGTTGGTATAATGTTTGGTATAATACTGTTAACTTCTCTAAAATAATCTGAAATAAATCATTTTTATGTTGAGATTAAGATCAATGACTTAGTCAATTTATGTGAAAAGACATACTGATATTCTACAAATGTGTACAGATCAGCTCCTGCATGAATCTCAATATGCATCTGTATTGAGCTACTGTAAAGCTTCTGTTATAAGCATGAGTATTACTCTAGGGCAAAGAATGCAAAAAAGTGCCTATGGATATGAGAAAAAATTGAAATTGACACATGGGATCTCCATCTATACATGATGAAAATGAAGAAAAAAAGTACTACATATGCTTCCTTTGCAACCAAAACTGTAGCTCATGAGCATTAAAAATGTGCAGACTTTGCAAAATAACAATTGTTAAAGAAAGATCTTAACTGTATCTAGTAAGAGGTGGAAATATCTGGAGAAGGATGTTTCAGCCTTGCCCCCTTGATTTGTTTCCCACACAGCAGCCATAGTGTTTCACCTAAAACCCAAATCCTGCTACTTAGGGCATGTCACTTCCTTTGCTTAAGCTTTCCCGTCTTCCTGATTAGGAGCCAATGCCCTTACTATGTATGGCCCAAAAGGCCCCACCGGGTCTGCTCACCCTCCCAGTCCCCTCCCAATCCCTCTTAAGCACTTTTCGCCCAGCCATGCTGGCTTCTTTGCTCTGTTGCTTCAAGCTCCACCTGCCTTTCCACTTGAAGCCTCTGCTTTTACTGTCCCCCTGATACCCAAATGGTGCCCACCTTCACTTCCTTTAGCCTCTACTTAAAGAAGCCTTCCCTAACTGCCCTATTTGAAATAATAACAACCCAGTTGTCTCTTTCCTGCCCTGCTCGTTCTTTTCCCAAGCCCTTGTCTCACCTGATTTATCTATTTATTGTTTACTTATTTAAGGTCTGTCTTCCTTGAGAGCTGGGAGTTTGTTTTGCCTGCTGATAAGCCCCAGCCCGAGAGGGGGACTGCCTCATAGAGGATGCTCTGTAAATACTGGATGCTTCGGTGAATACTGGAATCAGATGAAAATATTTGGAGCTAGAGTAAAACCCCTTCTTCATCCCATTTCGTTCCATCCCTCAAGTTGGATAGCATTGCAAAGAGCTTCTGTAGACTCCAGAACTTCATGATCAGAAAGACCCTGTGATTCAATAACACTGCACCATTCATGTGCTGTCTTAGTCCCAAACTGGAGGGGGAGAGGGAGCCAAGATGGTGACGTGAGTAGGACAGTGGGAATCTCCTCCCAAAAACATATATATTTTTGAAAATACAACAAATACAACTATCCCTAAAAGAGAGACCAGAAGATACAGGACAACAGCCAGACTACATCCACACCTGCGAGAACCCAGCGCCTCATGAAGGGGGTAAGATACAAGCCCCAGCCCCTGGAAGGAGGAGAGGAGTTGGAGCGGGGAGGGAGAGGGAGCCCAGGATGGCTAAATACCCAGCCCGCACCCAGAGCGCAGACACACAGTGCGAGGAGTGCAGGAAACTAGCAAAACAGGACAGTAAAACCTGCGAGCAGGTCCCTGCAGCCGGCACACCTGGGACAAAAAAAAGTGAGTGCTTTTTGAAAGTCTTAAAGGGACAAGGACCCCACAGCTGGATGGAAGCATCCCGGGACATTTAGCCTAGCAGATGGGAATCCCGGGGAAATCAGGGTGCCCTAACCCCTGGGCAGCAGCGCAGCTCTGAGACCCCTCACGGTGATCAACAGCCCCCTGCCCATTCCCCCTCCGGTGCAGCCCTGCCATAGCAGAGCAGCAGCCTGAGGCTGGCAATGCCCACAGCAAGGGAGCTTCCTCCATAGCGGCCAGGCAAGAAACAGAGACCCAGTCTACGTGCAGCTGCCCAACACAAGCTGCTAGGGGTCGCCGTTGTCCCAGTAAAGAAAGGTCAGGAGCAGGTGGAAAGGGTCTTGGTTCTCCCAACTGACAGACGAGCCAACAGCATACCATGCATCTTTCAACATGAAAAGGCAGAAAAATTTTATCCAGACCAGACTAACCCAGACATCCTCCACATCCTCCCCTAAGAAGGAATCTGAGGAGATAGATTTAACCAATCTTCCTGAAAAAGAATTCAAAATAAAAGTCATAACCATGCTGATGGACTTGCAGAGAAATATGCAAGAGCTAAGGAAGGAGAATACAGAAATAAAACAATCTTTGGATGGACTTCAAAGCAGAATGGACAAGATGCAAGAGACCATTAATGGACTAGAGATCAGAGAACAGGAACGCAGAGAAGCTGATGCAGAGAGAGATAAAAGGATCTCCAGGAATGAAAGAATATTAAGAGAACTGTGTGACCAATCAAAATGGAACAATATTGCATTATAGGAGTACCAGAAGAAGAGAGAGAAAAAGGGATAGAAAGTGTCTTTGAAGAAATAATTGCTGAAAACTTCCCCAAACTGGGGGAGGAAATGGCCTCTCAGACCACAGAAGCACACAGAACACCCATGACAAGGAACCCAAGGAGGGCAACACCAAGACACATAATAATTAAAATGGCACAGACTAAAGACAAGAACAGAGTATTAAAGGCAGCCAGAGAGAAAAAAAAGGTCACCTACAGAGGAAAACCTGAAGAGCCCCCACCAGTAAGATGGCGAACTTCTGGCTTCTCTTCCGGGTCCTCAGTTCCCGACGGCGCCACCTGAAGACCAATCACCTCTCGCACCCCCTCCCAATCCCAGCACCTAGCCAATAGCCACAAGCCCCGTAGAAGTAACACCACAATCACCCCATGCCCCTTCCTATATAACCCAGTACCTTTCCCTAATAAAGCAGAATTCTCCAGTGAATTGCCGCTGTGAGTCACTCCTTTCCTTTCAAAACCCATCAGGCTATCGTCACACTTGTCAACAGAAACCTTATAGGCCAGAAGAGAATGGCATGATATATTTAATGCAATGAAACAGAAAGGACTTGAACCAAGAATACTGTATCCAGCACAATTATCATTTAAATATGAAGGAGGGGTTAAACAATCCCCAGACAAGCAAAAGTTGAGAGAATTTGCCTCCCACAAACCACCTCTACAGTGTATCTTAGAGGGACAGCTCTAGATGGGAGCACTCCTAAAAAGAGCACAGAACACAACGCCCAATATATGATGAATGGAGGAGGAGGAATAAGAAGGGAGAGAAATGAAGAATCATCAGACAGTGTTTATAGTACCTCAATAAGCAAGTTAAGTTAGACAGTAAGATAGTAAAGAAACTAACCTTGAACCTTTGGTAACCACAAACTTAAAGCCTGCAATGGCAATAAATACATATCTTTCAGTAATCACCCTAAATGTAAATGGACTGAATGCACGAATCAATAGACACAGAGTAATAGAATGGATAAAAAAGCAAGACCCATTTATATGCTGCTTACAAGAGACTCACCTCAAACCCAAAAACATGAACAGACTAAAAGCCAAGGGATGGAAAAACATTTTTCAGGCAAACAACAGAGAGAAGAAAGCAGGGGTTGCAGTACTAGTATCAGACAAATATGCACCCAATACAGGAGCACCAACATATATGAAACAAATATTAACAGAATTAAAGAAGGAAATAGAATGCAATGCATTCATTTTAGGAGACTTCAATATACCACTCACTCTGAAGGACAGATCCACCAGACAGAAAATAATAAGGACACAGAGGCACTGAAGAACACACTAGAACAGACGGACCTAATAGACATCTACAGAACTCTACATCCAAAAGCAACAGGATACACATTCTTCTCAAGTGCACATGGAACATTTTCCAGAATGGACCACACACTAGGCCACAAAAAGAGCCTCAGTAGATTCCAAAAGATTGAAATCCTACCAACCAACTTTTCAGACCACAAAGGTATAAAACTAGAAATAAATTGTACAAAGAAAGCAAAAAGGCTCACAACCACATGGAGGCTTAACAACATGCTCCTAAATAATCAATGAATCAAAGACCAAATTAAAATGGAGATCCAGCAATATATGGAAACAAATGACAACACAAAGCTCCAACTACTGTGGGATGCAGCGAAAGCAGTCAAGAGGAAAGTATATAGCAATCCAGGCATATTTAAAGAAGGAAGAACAATCCCAGATGAATAGTCTAATGTCACAATTATCAAAATTGGAAAAAGAAGAACAAATGAGGCCTAAGGTCAGGAGACGGAGGGACATAATAAAGATCAGAGAAGAAATAAATAAAATTGAGAAGAATAAAACAATAGAAAAAATCAATGAAACCAAGAGCTGGTTCTTCAAGAGAATAAACAAAATAGATAAGTCTCTAGCCAGATTTATTAGGAGAAAAAGAGAATCAACAGACATCAACAGAATCAAAAATGAGAAAGAAAAATCATGACGGACCCCACAGAAATACAAAGAATTACTAGAGAATACTATGAAAACCTATATGCTAACAAGCTGGAAAACCTAGGAGAAATGCACAACTTCCTAGAAAAATACAACCTTCCAAGACTGACCCAGAAAGAAACAGAAAGGAAATCTAAACAGACCAATTACCTTCAACGAAATTTAAGTGGTAATCAAAAGACTACCCAAGAACAAAACCCTCAGGCCAGATGGATTTACCTTGGAATTTTATCAGACATACAGAGAAGACATAATACCCATTCTCCTTAAAGTTTTCCAAAAAATAGAAGAGGAGGGAATACTCCCAAATTCATTCTATGAAGCCAACATCACCCTAATACCAAAACCTGGCAAAGACCCGACCAAAAAAGAAAATTACAGACCGATGTCCCTTATGAAGATAGATGCAAAAATACTCAACAAAATATTAGCAAACCGAATTCATAAATACATCAAAAGGAGCATACACCTTGACCAAGTGGGATTCATCCCATGGATGCAAGGATGGTACAACATTCGAAAATCCATCGTCATCCACCACATCAACCAAAAGAAAGATAAAAACCACATGATCATCTCCATAGATGCTGAAAAAGCACTCAACAAAATTCAACATCCATTCATGATAAAAACTCTCAACAAAATGGGCATAGAGGGCAAGTGCCTCAACATAATAAAGGCCATATATGATAAACCCACAACCAACATCATACTGAACAGTGAGAAACTGAAAGCTTTTCCTCTGAGATCGGGAACAAGACAGGGATGCCCACTCTCCCCACTGTTATTCAACATAGTACTGGAGGTCCTACCCATGGCAATTAGACAAAACAAAGAAATACAAGGAATCCAGATTGGTAAAGAAGAAGTTAAACTGTCACTATTTGCAGATGACATGATATTGCACATAAAAAACCCTAAAGACTCCAATCCAAAACTACTAGAACTAATACTGGAATTCAGCAAAGTTGCAGGATACAAAATTGACACACAGAAATCTGTGGCTTTCCTATACACTAACAATGAACTAATAGAGAAATCAGGAAAACAATTCCGTTCACAATAGCATCAAAAAGAATAAAATACCTAGGAATAAACCTAACCAAGGAACTGAAAGACCTATACCCTGAAAACTATAAGACACTCTTAAGAGAAATTAAAGAGGTCACTAACAAATGGAAACTCATCCCATGCTCCTGGCTGGTCACGAAGAATTAATATCGTCAAAATGGCCATCCTGCCCAACACAGTATACAGATTTGATGCAATCCCTATCAAATTACCAGCAGCATTCTTCAATGAACTGGAACAAATAGTTCAAAAATTCATATGGAAACACCAAAGACCCTAAATAGCTAAAGCAATCCTGTGAAGGAAGAATAAAGTGGGGGGGGGGATCTCACTCCCCAACTTCAAGCTTTACTACAAAGCCACAGTAATCAAGACAATGTGGTACTGGCACAAGAACAGAGCCACAGATCAATGGAACAGAATAGAGACTCCAAACATTAACCCAAACATATATGGTCAATTAACATTCAATAAAGGAGCCATGGACATACAATAGGGAAATGACAGTCTCTTCAACAGATGGTGCTGGCAAAAGTGGACAGCTACATGTAAGAGAATGAAACTGGATCACTGTCTAACCCCATACACAAAAGTAAATTCGAAATGGATCAAAGACTTGAATGTAAGTCATGAAACCATAAAACTCAGAAAAAAACATAGGCAAAAATCTCTTAGACATAAATATGAGTGGCCTCTTCTTGAACATATCTCCCTGGGCAATGGAGACAAAAGCAAAAATGAACAAGTGAGACTATATCAAGCTGAAAAGCTTCTGTACAGCAAAGGACACCATCAATAGCACAAAAAGGTATCCTACAGTATGGGAGAATATATTCATAAATGACAGATCCAATAAAGGGTTGACATCCAAAATATATAAAGCGCTCACACACCTCAACAAACAAAAAGCAAATAATCCAATTAAAAAGTGGGCAGAGGAGCTGAATAGACAGTTCTCTAAAGAAGAAATTCAGATGGCCAACAGACACATGAAAAGATGGTCCACATAGCTTGTCATCAGAGAAATGCAAATTAAAACCACAATGAGATATCACCTCACACCAGTAAGGATGGCTACCATCCAAAAGACAAACAACAACAAATGTTGATGAGGTTGTGGAGAAAGGGGAACCCTCCTACACTGCTGGTGGGAATGTAAATTAGTTCAACCATTGTGGAAAGCAGTATGGAGGTTCCTCAAAATGCTCAAAATAGAAATACCTTTTGACCCAGTAGTTCCACTCCTAGGAATTTACCCTAAGAATGCAGCACTCCAGTTTGAGAAAGACAGATGCACTCCTGTGTTTATTGCAGCACTATTTACAATAGCCAAGAAATGGAAGCAACCTACGTGTCCATCAGTAGATGAATGGATAAAGAAGATGTGGTACATATACACATTGGAATATTATTCAGCCATAAGAAGAAAACAAATCTGACCATTTGCAACAACATGGATGGAGCTAGAGGGTATTATGCTCAGTGAAATAAGCCAGGCAGAGAAAGACAAGTACCAAATGATTTCACTCATCTGTGGAGTATGAGAACAAATAAAAACTGAAGGACCAAAACAGCAGCAGAATCACAGAACCCAAGAATGGACTAACAGTTACCAAAGGGAAAGGGACTGGGGATGATGGGTGGGAAGGGAGGGATAAGGGCTGGGAAAAAGAAAGGGGGCATTACAATTAGCATGTATAGTGTTGTGGGGGGTATGGGGAGGGCTGTGCAACACAGAAGACAGGTGGTGATTGTACAGCATCTTGCTATGCTGATGGACAGTGACTGTAGTGGGGTAGGGGGGGGGGACTTGGTGCAGGGGGTAGCCTGGTAAACATAGTGTTCTTCATGTAGTTGTAGATTTATGATGGCAAAAATAACAAAAATAAAAAATAAAAATAAATAATAAAAATCTGGAGAGGGAGAGCGGCACAGACCAAATTTGACCCTCCTACAAAAGAGCTTCCTACCTCAGTGTTTAAAAGATTTAGAACATAATTCACATAAATGTCTTGATTTCTTATTTGTCTTCAAAAACTGGGAAGACCTGTTGGCCCTGGTGCATTTTTCATGGCACCAGGCACCAGAGCTCAACACTGACCCCTCCAGGCCATGCTGGGCCCCAAGTCATCCTAGCCTCCACAGCCCCTACCACATTCAACCCCTTTCATTTCTGAAGAATAGATACTACTATTGTGTGTCTTACCGGTTCATGCCATGGTACCATACTCTACAATTCCTTTTGTCCAAGTATCCATTCCAAATAGTCTTTTTCAGATTTATTCCTGCTGGTATTTATTCCTAGTTGTGGAACTAACATCTGTATGGTATTCCACTATATGAATAAACCAAAATTTGGTTGTTCATTCCACAACAGGACCAATTGGTGGTTGGATATTAAACTCCCTATTTGAAAAATGGTTATCGGTTTATTTGGGTTTTCTGTTTCTTTTCAGTACATTTTAGTAAGTTATATATATATTTTTTCTGTGCATTTTATTTTTTTTATTAAGGTATTATTGATATACAATCTTACAAAGGTTTCACATGAGCAACATTGTTGTCATTACATTCCCCCATATTATCAAGTCTCTCCAAACCCCACCACAGTCACTGTCCATCAGTGTACCAACATGCCACAAAGTCACTGCTTGTCTTCTCTGCTACACTGTCTTCCCTGTAAGCGCCCACACCAAGTATGCCAATCATAATGCCCCTTAATCCCCTTCTCTTTCCATTCCCACTCACCCAGCACTCCCCTTTGGTAACCACTGGTTCCTTCTTGGAGTCTGTGAGTCTGCTGGTGTTTTCTTCCTTCAGATTTGCATTGTTGTTATACTCCACAAATGAGTGAAATCATTTGGTACTTGTGTTTCTCTGCCTGGCTTATTTCAGTGAGGATATCTTCCAGCTCCATCCATGTTGTTACAAATGGTAGAATTTCATTTTTTTCTTATGGCTGAATAGCGTTCATTTTGTATGTGTGCCACATCTTCTTTATCTATTCATCTACTGATGCACACTTATGTTGCTTCCATGTCTTTGCCATTGTAAATAGTGCTGCAACAAACATAGGGTGCATATGTCTTTTTGAATCTGGGATCTTGTTTTCTTTGGGTAAATTCCTAGGAGTAGAATTACTGGGTCAAATGGTATTTCTATTTTTAGTTTTTTGAGGAACCTCCATACTGCTTTCCACAATGGTAGAACTAATTTACATTCCCACTATCAGTGTAGGAGGGTTCCCCTTCCTCTGCATCCTTGCCAGCATTTGTTGTTCCTAGGCTTTTCTATGTTGGCCCATCCTAACTGGCGTGAGGTGATATCTCTTTGTGGTTTTAATTTGCATTTCCCTGATGATTAGCGATGTGGAGCATCTTTTCATGTGTCTGTTGGCCATCTGGATCTCTTCTTTGGGGAAGTGTCTGTTCAGCTCCTCTATCTATTTTTTAATTGGATTATTTGCTTTTTGTTTGTTGAGGTGTGTGAACTCTATATATTTTGGATGTCAACCCTTTATCGAATCTGTCATTTATGAATATATTCTCCCATACTGTAGGATGCCTTTTTGTTCTATTGGTGGTGTCCTTTGCTGTACAGAAGCTTTTCAGGTTGAGATAGTCCCACTTGTTCATTTTTGCTTCTGTTTCCCTTACCCGGGGAGATATGTTCATGAAGAAGTTGCTCATGTTTATGTCCATGAGATTTTTGCCTATGTTTTTTTCTATGAGTTCTATGCCATGTGAGGTTTTTATCTAATCACTCACCACGGTCCCTTTCTTCAGTTGACCTGGGGGCTCCTTCCATGGCTCTTTCCCCCCAGTTCAGGATCCAGCCTGAGGGTTATTGCATTTAGTTGTTATTTATTGCAGTAAATGGTTGTAAGTCTTTAGTCTCCTTTAATCTAGGACATTTCCTCTATTTCTCTTCTGTTTATGACATGGCATTTTTGAAATATAGTCCCCCCTCTTTTTTTAATAGAAGATTCCTCATTTTGGGTTTTGATGGTTCCTCGTGATTAGAGCCAGGTTATACCTTCCAGGCAGGAGCACCTTGTCTGTGTCGTGCCCTTCTCCCGACACCACGGCTGGGGGACATGATGTCCATCTGCCCTTCGTTCCTGATGCGAATTTTGATCACCTGGCCAAGGAGTCTGATTTCTCCACTGTATATAGTTACTGGTTTTTCCTAACGAGCAGTCTGTGGGGAGACTTTAAGACCACGTGAATCCTCTGCTTCTCCCTGAAGCTGCCCCCTGGACTGAGCATCTGTTGGTGACTCTCTCCTGAGCCAGTTTTTGCTGTGATGGTTGCAAAGTGACACATCATTTTAATAGAGTAGGTATCATATGGTATATGAATACTTTAAACATAAGCATTTTGTCTCCTCCTCAAGCAATCTCTGTAAATTCTGCTATTTATAGAATTGTGGGTGTAAAATTGGTTTTCTAGAACTTCATGGGCCGGAAGGGTGCTATGACGCCCGTGATGGTCATGTCTTTGCTTGGCTGTTATATTTTAAGGGAGTGCTTCGTGGCCCCCACCCCAAAGTTTACCCCTGGCACCCAGGGTTATAGGCACCCTCTTGGGTACCACATGCCAGCCCGACCAGGTGGGAGGAGCCCTGTGCCAGCTCTGTCCCTCTCTGTCCCTGGCCACAGCATTCTGAGTGACCTTGGGCAAGGGAGGCAGGAGCAGGGGAGGAAGCCCTCATCCTTCCAACTCGGACTGTGGGTCTCCTGGCCACGGTGCTCACCTAGAGACAGGAGAAGCTTGGCCACACAATCTTCCAAGGGACAGGCCCATGGGAGAGGGCAGGACCCTATGCCAGACCTGCATGCAGGGCAGCAGGGGAAGTACAAAGATTGTGTGTGCCAAGCAGCCGCCATACGTGAGGTGCCTCCCCCCCAGGACCTGATGTCCATAACTTTTGTGGCTTTGTCCTCCCAGCAACCCTGTGAGGTATATGGGGTCATCCCAGTTACAGACTTGAAAACCCAGGCTGGGAGCCTCAGCTCTGGTTCTCATTTCCTCCTACCCAGTCCCCAACACAGGCACTCAGTGCCTTTGTAAAACCCATTGGCTCTTGCCTCTTTCCCTCAACTTCCCCTAAAGTGCTCCTTCCCTCCTGTCTCACCATGGCCCAAACACACAGCAAAGAGACTCTTCCTGCCCCAGGGCCTTGGCACATACTACTCCCCCAGGTGTCCCACCCCACTTCCTGCCTGACCCCTCTCTGCCACTTTCAGAGGCTCCTGCTGATCAATCCCTTGCTCTCTCCAGGAAAAGCACTGACTCCGAGGGACACTGTGAAGCAGCCCCATCCACACCAGCACCCCTTTGGCTTGCCCCGGCAGGGCCCCCTCCAGGCAGGGGGCCAGGACTGTCACTTTGGAGACCACAGTGTTTGTAACAATGATGTGCCCACTTCTGCGGACAATGCCCCACCCCAGACCCCCTGCTGGACCAGGAGGCTTCCTCAAGCACGACCTCCCACAGAGAGGGGTACAGCCCTAGCCTGGCCCTGGGGCCTTCAGCTGGGACACCCTGGACTCCCGGCAGTTTCTGGAGTTTGTTCTGGGAGGTGGGGTGACCCGGCCAGGCCCTTGAGCTGTCTGAGGACCATCTTGGTATCATGGACATGTCCCTGTCCGCCCTTTCTTCCCCTCCTTCTCCTGTGTACCCCTCAGACCCAGAGAGTCATTGTCCTGGGAAAGGGTCACAGGAGCCCCAGCTTCATGCAGTACTGAGGAGGGAAGTTCAGCCCTCAGGAGCCAAGTGGGGACCCCCTTCTCTGCAGCCACTTCCAGGCCAAGGTTGTCCCCAGGGCTCTTTGTCCCCATATACTGAGCCTCCTTCAAATAGTGGTACAGGTTCCCTTCAGCCTGTCTGCCCAGCCAAGTTCGAGGTGTTGGGGGGCAAGGTTCATCTTCCTGCACAGCCCCCAACACCAACACACACACACAGCTCCAAGCTGCTGGCCATAGAGTGGTCACCAAGGCCAGAAGCCACAGTATTAGGAAATTTGGGAGATCCTCTCCTTACCATGACCACTGACCTGGCTTGGAGCTGGGGTCGGGTGGCCCAGGAAAGCCCAGAGCCAGGGCTTTAGGCATGTCTTGGCTGGTCAGTAATATGGTGACCCCTGGGCTGACTGGGTGTTCCAGAACTGGGCCTCTCACCTGCAGATGTGCTTGCGAAGCTATGACATAGGCATCCGCGGACCCTTGACACATGCACACTCAGGGGTCATGCGTGCACACACGGCCACGTGGGGAATGCATTTGCAGCCAGCCACACTCAGGACACACCGAAGCTCACACTTGGGTCACAGGACGGAGCCCCAGGCCTGCCAGGTACACATGGGCAGCCTAGCTGTGCACATACCCAGGTAGACGTGGGTGAGTGTTGAGGAACGTGTGTGCTGTGCACACCTGTCAGAATGCACATGTACCAACAGGTCCCTTTGGTCTCACCAGGCATCTGCCCAGAGCTTTTTAAGCCCCACCGATTTCCTGTAGCCAGGAAAAGCCCCCAAGGGTTGTTGGCAGCAAGAAAAACCTATGTGTCTCTCCCCCTTCCTCTCAAGCCCTCCTGAGTTACTCCAGGCCTGTGTGTGGCAGGAGAGCCAGCACTGGCCCAGCAGCCCCCACCTCTAGAGCTGGAGGGCTGGAAGGTTACTGCCCTGTGCCCAGCACCACCGCAGAGGGTGGCCTCCACTTGGAGCCTCCCCTGCCAGGGATGAAGGGGGCAGCCTGATGCCCCATCGTGGTACTCTGACGGCACCAGGACCAGTATGCAATCCATGCCCTGGGGGCAGCCAGTCAGCCTCACCGCCCCCTCCCCTCTCCCCAGTGGCTTTCGGTAGCTTTCGCATGTGGTTTTATTAATAGCAGTCTAGAAGCGATGCTTTAGTGGCCTAATGCAGAGTCAAATGCTACTCTTTCCAGCAAAATCAGGCAGCTTGCCCACCCACAGGAGGCACTGATTCATCTACTAACAGCCAAAGGCCCACATGAGGGGTGACTGAGCCTCAGGGTGTGCTTGCAGGGGGCCGGTGACAGAGAAGCTCTGTCCTTGTGAGCAGGTCCACCTGTCCGATGTGGGCTCAGTCATGTCCCCATCCTAAGTCCTCCCGCGCCCTTCCTCTCCCCAAAGTGGAATTGTTGAAGTGTGGTGAGTCTGTGCTCAAGACAATGAAGCTTGTGACTGAGGTCCAGGACCCCTGCAGTTGTCTGCTTCTTTCTGTGGGCATCCTGGGCTCCCAGATTGCAGGCATCTCGGTGCCAGGAGTTGGTCTCAATCACGTTTCACATGGGCGCCAGCTAATTCCTACTCATCAAAGTCCAGGGCTGAGCTGCACTGCCCGCACAGAGGGCATTCAGCGGGAACAGGTAGAAAACCAGAGATGGGGCAGTGGGAGGGTGGGACGGTGGAGGCATTTGCATCTGGATCTGTTAGAGGCATGAGTGGGCCCACCGGAGAAAATGAAAGATCTCCCCAATGCACAAAGTAGTGACAGACCAGCTCACTTAAGTTTGATGAGTCCGGTGAGAACGCAGCATATCGGGCAGCTGATGCTGTCTCCTGTGGCAAGCTTTCTGTAGATCAAATAAACAGTCAACGTTTTGCAAGCTTTGTGGTCATTTTACAGGCTTTGCAGTTGAGGTTCCTTCCCTGGGAGACTGAACAAGGGCATGGAGTTTAACAGCTGAATGTGTCTGCAAGCTTCATCCCCTTTCTCAGGCGCTGTGTCAGCAGAGGCCTAGAGGAAGCAGCGGGGACACCCAGGGGCAAGCAAGAGTTTAGTAAAGGGCTGTGTGCACCGGTGTGGACAGGGTTAAGGGAATGCACAGGGGACTCTGGGAAGCCACTGCTACCCCAAGGGGCAAAACGATCGAACCAGGCAGAAGCAGCAGTGGTGAGAGGCCCCCAGCAGGTGGAGTGGTCCAGCAGAGAAGGAACTGGAGTAAACAGCCCCACCTCGCTCCTGCAGCCCCCCCATTGGCTGAACCCAACCCGAAGTCAAGGCCAAGGAGCCTGCCGGAGGACCAGGGGGCATACAGACCAGCCCTCGGGGCACAGCCAGTATGCAAGGGTGTGCAGAGTGGGTCTGAGGGGAGGGGAGAGATGAAGAGCAATCAACACAGTGTCCATCACAAGACAGATCCGGGATAGGCACAAACAGCACCTATTCTCTGGGCATCTGCTGCCTCATATAAATGTCCTCTGTCCTTCCAGTACTTACCAGCCCAGCATATTGAAATTCAAAGAGCTGCTACAGACAAGATTCTTTACTCTCAAGGCTTAGCCAGCACCACGTGGTTTCTGCTTTCTTTCCAGGTCACGTCAGGCACTAGCTTAGCCCAGTCTCCCCACCGACCAGCTGGATGGAGCGACCACCCAGGAAAAGCATCTCTGGGGTGCAGCCTTGTCCACCACCCTCCAGGTATGTGGGCTGCCCCATTACTCCTCTTACTGAGCCTGAGTTTCCTCATCTGTGAAATGGAGAAAATAAAACCAATCTCATGCCCTGGTGGGTCTCAGTGAGACCGCGAAGGAGACCTCAGTTAAAGTTTCCACTCGGTTGTTTCTTCCACTGGCCCAGTCTAGGGGAGAGTTGCTCCTTCTTCATCTGCAGGTCCCTGGGGGCCCTTCCCCCACCCCCGCTTGGTGGGCCCCTTGGCCATCGAGTTTAGGGGCCGGCACATTGCTCACACAGTACAAAGGGGCCCCGAAAACTCAGCACAGCCACAGGCACCCCTGAGTTGAAGCTGCAGGAGCAGCAGCCTCTGTGCCCAGCCTGGTCAGGGGTACGGGGCAGGGTGCTGAGAGCTCTAGACCAGGCCTGTGCTGACTCTTCTTTTTAAACCTATACATTTTGAGATAATTTCAGGCTTAAAGAAGAATTGCAAGAGTAGTAGGATTCCCAGTATGTCCTTCCCCAGCTTCCCCTCCCGTACCCCTCTTGCCCACCCACAGGATGATGCTGGAAACTAGAACATTGACATTGGCAGGAGACTACTGACTGCAGGACAGGCTTTATTCGGGTTTCACCAGCTTTTCCTCTAACACCCTCTTTCTGTCCCAGGATCCTGTCAACGATCCCATGTGCATTTATCAGACACGTCATGTCTCCTTAATCTCTGATCTGCCATCATTTCTCAGACTTGCCTGGTCTTTCGTAACCCTGACACATTTGAAGAGCACTGGATAGTTATTTTCTCCAATGCCTCTCAGTTTGGGTTGGTCTGGTGTTTTCTCATGATTAGATTGAGCACAGAGATGCTGTCCCTTCTGCACCAAGTCAGGAGGCACCTCATTATGTCCTTTTACATGTGATGCTCACCCTGATCGCTTGATTAGGGTGATGTACACCAGGGTTCTCCACAGCAAGTTACTCCTTTTCCCTTTGTAATTCACAGCTATTTTGGAGGAGATACCCTGGTATTATGCAAATACCTGATTTCTTGTTAAACTTTCCCCACTGATCTTTGCATCCATCCTTGTATCTTGCCTATGGCAATTATTACTGTGATATTCAAATATGGATTTTCTAATTCCTTCACTCTCTCTTTATGCACCAGAATTCTGTGAGGAAGAGTAGTCTCTTCTTCTTCATTAACTTATTTCCCAGGTATTTCATTATATTACTATTGGTCACGGATATTTATTTTACACTTCCTGTTATTTTGCAGTACTATTTCTATTTACTTTGTTGTTCAAGTTCTTCTACCCTGATCACTATGAGCACTTCAGTTGGCTCCCCTTTTTGCCTTGACATACCTCTACCCTTCTGGGTTTTAAGCACTTCCTTATTCCTCCAACATGCTCCAAGCTCATCTTATAGTTCCCTGCTGCAGCCCCTGGGATCAGCCATTGAGATATAAACCTGAAGCACTGGCAACTAAAAGGGGAAAAATAGATTAATTGAACTTCATCAAAATCTAAAATTTTTTGCATCAGAGGATGCCCACCAAATGTGGGAAGATGTTTGCAAATCATATATCTGATAAAAGATCTAGTACCCAAAATATATAAGAAACTCTTACAACTCAACAATAAAAAGACAACCCAGTGAAAAAATAGGCAAAGGATCTGAATAGACATGTTCCAGAGAAGATCCATAAATGTCCAATAAGCACATGAAAAAATGCTCAGCATCATTAGTCATTAGGGAAATGCACATCAAACCCTCAGTGAGATACCACTTCACACCTACCAGAAGGGCTAAAATAAAATGACAGACACTAGTAAGTGTTGACAAGGATGTGAAGAAGTTGGAACTCTCATACATCACTAGTGGGAATGTAAAATGGTTCAGCCACTTTGGAAAATGGTTTGGCAGTTCCTCAAGATGTGAAACAGAGTTACCATATGGCCCAGCAATTTTACTCCTAAGTATATACCCCAGATAACTTTAAATATGTGCACACAAAAACTTGTACACAAATGTTCCTAGTGGCATTATTCATAATAACCAAACAGTGGAAACAATATGAATGTCCATCAACTGAAGAATGGATAAACAAAATGCAGAGATCCGTACAACAGAATATTATTTGGCCATCGAAAGGAATGATGTACTGATACATGCTACAGTGTGGATAAACCAAAATGTTACGCTAAGTGAAAGAAGCCAGAAACAAATGGTCATATATTGTATGATTCCATTTATATGAAATGCCAAGAATAGGTAAATACATAGAGACAGAAATGAGCTTGCTAGTTGTTGGGGGAAGGTCTCAGTCTAAGGGGGAGAGGGAATGAGGAGCAATGTCTTAATGGATATGAGGCTTATTTCAGAGTGATGGAAATTTCTTAGACCTACATAGAGCTGGGGTATGTACTAAATGCCACTCAGTGCCTCTTTGAAATAATTTCATGTTATGTAATTTTCACCTCATTATTTTTTTAAATTTTGCATTAGAATTATGACATTTCCATGTGGGAGGAGTATGAGTTAATGTTACCATCAAACTGTATTAATCATCTTCATTAAATAATCATGTGTGATCAGATATTTTTATTTCTTCAGTTAATTTCAGGGGGAAAATTCAACTGGTGCAATTGATCGTTTAATAGAAAAAAAAGGAGGAAAAAAGTACCAAGAACCATTTCAGCAACTGCACTAGATTTGGGCTTGGCAGGGGGTAAATGAATACATTTTTAAAAAATTTCCATCGTGGTAAAAATCAAATAACATGAAACTGACCATCTTAACCATTTTAAAATGTACAGTTCAGTAGCGTTAAGTATACTCATACCGTTTTGACATAGATCCCTAGAACGTTTTCATCTTGCAAAACTGAAACTCTGTACTCACTAAACACACGTACCCCCTGCCCCTGCCACCCACCATCCACTCTCTGTCTGTGTGACTCTCATTGCTCCGGATACCTCATACAGGTGGGGTCATGCGGTATCTGTCTTTTTGTGACTGGCTTATTTCACTCATCCTCATGTCCTCACATTCATCCATTTTATAGCAAGTGTCAGAACTGCCTTTGTAAGGCTGAATGATGTCCAGTTGTCTGTATATATCTTTTTTGTTTCTTTTTTTTTTTCCATTTGGCATTATCTTATTTTTGTTTTGGATCCAGATTTAGTGAGATATAATTGACAAATAAAAAATTATATTTGTTTAAGGTGTACAATGTGGTGTATACAAATGCACTTGAAATGATTTCCACAATCAAGCTAATTAACATCCACCCTCTCAGGAGCTTTTTTGTTTGGTGAAAATACTTAAGATCTTAGCATATTACAAGCACACAGTACAGTCTTATTAACTATAGTCACCTCGCTGTACGTTAGGTTCCCATGAGTGAATCTGTTGGATGTCACCTGATTTAAGTTATCAGGATGGTAATTTCATATTATGTGTGTGTATCAAATCATCGTGGTGTTAAATTCACAAATGTCATTTATATATCAATAGGGGGAAAAAGCATAACGTTCCTTGTTGGAAAAAATTTTACTCTTAAGTTACAAGAGAGCTAGGGAGCAAGTGGGAGCTGGCACAGGGCTGGTGTCAGCAGACTTGGCCTGGCTTTGCATCCATGGCTGTGGGCCTGCTGTGGCGTCTGGCGATCGTGGGCAGCAGTGAGGACCTTCAAGCCTGATTCTCCTGAGGAGCAAGGCTCTGGGGCCCCCCTGCCCCGCCTCCATTTGGCTCCAGTTCTGTCTCAGCAATAAGGGTATCCGGGGGCCAGTGAAGAAGGCTTTTCGCAGTGTCATTATCTGGAGTTACCAGGAGACCACCCCCACACTTCCCCATTACTCAGAAGTCTGAGGCTCGTGAAAATGACAGAACTGTCCTGACCACACTCGAGTGTATGGGCAGTGGAAATAAACACAAGGATGTCTTCTAGATTTTCTGGGAGAATGTTGTGTAAAGGAGGAGCTTCCTCTGGGTATTTTTCTGCTCCTCGGGTAGAAGAACCCCCTCAGCCTGGTGCTGATCTTTACTTCAGATTTGTCTGTGCAAGAAAAATGAAATGAAATAGCAGATCAAATAAAAACCAGAAGAAAGACAGGAAACAAAACAGGAAGAAAAGGGGAGCCGAGAGGCAATTATTTCACTGTGCTCCCTTTACAGGGTTAAGCTGGATGCAGGACTGTTGGAAATTAAAAAGAACTGAGTGGAGGAACAAGAAGCAGGAAAAAATTGATTAGGTGGGAAACACTGATTTGAAACAGTGTTGGATGACCTTGATGCATCCAACATCTGGGGGTGCTGACAACACGTGGAGTTCATTGAGGCTTTGTGCCAGGAAACAGGTGACCTGGAGCTACAGTCCAGGCTACCATACTCCATTTTTTGTTTTTTCCTAGGAAAAAAATAATTTTCAGGAGAATATTCTTCTGATAACTTTCATCATTGAACTTAATGAACTGACCTTAAAATTTCATATAGGAGGAAAAAGTATAGATGTCCAGTTGAGGGTGGAAAACCTATAATGCTGCCTCAGCCAGCTTTCCAATATAAAAACCACGATGAGGATAACTCACAGTGACTTCAGGTCGCAGGTGGCCTGGGTGGGGATGGAGCCAGGGAGGAATGGTCTACACCGAGGACCTCAGTGGGCATCACTATTTGAAAAGTGTTCTTTGAAAGTATGATCCCTTGAAATTTTTCGGATGTTTGGAATATTTCACAGCAAGCTTTCTTTTTTTTTTTTTTGAGGATTAATTTGCATCCAGTAAAACACAAAAATCTTAGTTTTCCAGATTAACGGATTTTTACATAAGTATTCTTCAGTGTAGTCACCACTCAGGTCAAAATATAGAACATTTCCAGCTCCACCCAGGCTCCCTTGTGTCCCTCCCCTGCCACACCGAAGAAAGAACCAATATTTCTACCTCTATCATCACTGATGAGTTTGGCTTATGTACTGTTTGGGGTGTGTGGTTTTTTAGCTCACATTACACTTGAGAGAGCCATCTCTTTCTCGAGGTAGCAATAGTGCATTTTTTCTTATTGTTGCACAGAATTCCATTGCATGAATGTACCACAATATCGTCATCCTTCTACTTGTTTGGTAATACTATTTATTTTTAATTGAGATATAATTGACATAGAACATCATATTAGCTCCAGGTGTATAACATAAGGATTTGGTGTTTGTATATATTGCAACATGATCACCATGATACTAGTTAATGTCCACCACCATACATATTCACAATTTTTTTTCTTGTGATGAGAGCTTGTACCATCTACTCTTCACAACTTTCAAATATATGATACAGTATTGCCAACTCTAGTCCCCATGCTATATATGACATCTCCAGTACTTACTTATTTTATAACTGGAAGTTTGTACCTCTTGAACCCCTTCACCCATTTTCCCCACCCCTCACCCCCTGCCTCTGGCAACCACCAGTATGTCCTCTGTGTCTATGAGTTTGGTTTTATTGTTGTTTGCTTAGATTCCACATACAAGTGAGATCATAGAGTGTTCGTTTATCCATTCTTCTCTTGAGGCACAAGTGGGTTGAGATAGTGTATACTAACCCATGCGGACAGAGGGAAAGAGGAAGTTCGTAACAACGTTATACAATAAGAGGGACAGACAGCCTGATGCCAGGATCTGGGAGGTCTGTTGACACTAATCAAGCCTCTGTGCCCCCTGACTCAGGCCTCAGGAAGCTCCAGGCTGCTCAGGAGTAAGGTCCACATAATGGCAGCTCCTTAGGAGGTGCGGGCACGGGAGGCTGAGCAGAGGCACACACCTAAGATCAGATTGAGAGTGGCTCCCACCCACCCTCCACCTGAGTATCTCACATGGGACCCAAGCAGTGTGCAGTGAGAGCCCTCCTTCCATCTGCACTTACTGAGCTATTCCCAGATCAGAGAGGAGGGGAGAAAAATGTAGCAGTGTACGACCTATAAAAACACTGCAGAAGGGAGGCGGAGCCAAGATGGTGGTGTGAGTAGAGCAGCAGAAATCTCCTCCCAAAACTGCATATATCTATGAAAATATAACAAAGACAACTCTTCCTAAAATAGAGACAAGAGGACACAAGACAACATCCAGACCACATCCACACCTGCGAGAACCCAGCACCTAGGGAAAGGGGTAAGATAGAAAACCTGGCCCGGCGGGTCCTGAGTGCCCCTACCCCCAGCTCCCAGCGGGAAGAGAGAGATATGAGCAGGAGGGAGAAGGAGCCCAGGACTGCTGAACACCCAGCCCCAGCCATCCGGACCAGAGCGCAGCCACAGTGCATGTGTGGGGTCCTGGATACTAGGGAAACAGGGCAGCAGGACCGGTGAGCGGGTGCCTGAGGCCAATGCCAGAGAACAAAGAAATGGGAGCGGCCATTTTTTTTTTTTTTTTTTTTTGGCGAGTGCTTTTTGGAAGTCTTAAAGGGACAGGGACCCCAATACTAGGGAAACAGGGCAGCAAGACCGGTGAGTGGGTGCCTGAGACCGGCGCCTGAGGACAAAGAAAATCATGCGTTTTTCTTTTTTTTTAAAATTCTTTATTTAATTTTTTTGTTGTTGTTGCTGTTGTTGTTTTGGTTTGGAGAGTGCTTTTTGGAAGTCTTAAAGGGGCAGGGCAGAACACTTAGTCCAGAGGCAGGGAATCTGGGGATCTCTGGGCACTCTGACCCCCTGGGCAGCAGGGAGCACGGAGGCCCCTTATGGAGATAAATAGCCTCCCAGCCGCTCCCCCTCCAATGGGGCTCCACCATTTTGGCCGCAGCAACAGCAGAGGTTAACTCCATAGCAGCCGGGCAGGAAGCAGAAGCCCTGTCTGTGCACAGATGCCCAGCACAAGCCACTAGAGGTCGCTATTCTCCCAGGAGAGGAAGGCCACAAACCAACAAGAAGGAAAGCTCTTCCAGCCATCACTCGACCAGCTCTGCAAACTGTCTCTATTACCATGAAAAGGCAAAACTACAGGCAGACAAAGATCACAGAGTCAACACCTGAGAAGGAGACAGACCTAACCAGTCTTCCTGAAAAAGAATTCAAAATAAAAATCATGAACATGCTGACAGAGATGCAGAGAAAAATGCAAGAGCAATGGGATGAAGTCCAGAGGGAGATCACAGATGTCAGGAAGAAGATCACAGAAGTGAAACAAACCCTGGAAGGATTTATAAGCAGAATGGATAAGATGCAAGAGGCCATTGAAGGAATAGAAGCCAGAGAACAGGAACGTATAGAAGCTGACATAGAGAGAGATAAAAGGATCTCCAGGAATGAAACAATACTAAGAGAACTGTGTGACCAGTCCAAAAGGAATGATATCCGCATTATAGGGGTACCAGAAGAAGAAGAGAGACAAAAAGGGATAAAAAGTGTCTTTGAAGAAATAATTGCTGAAAACTTCCCCAAACTGGGGGAGGAAATAATCGAACAGACCACGGAAATACACAGAACCCCAAACAGAAAGGATCCAAGGAGGACAACACCAAGACACATAATAATTAAAATGGTAAGGATCAAGGACAAGGAAAGAGTTTTAAAGGCAGCTAGAGAGAAAAAGGTCACCTATAAAGGAAAACCCATCAGGTTATCATCAGACTTCTCGACAGAAACCCTACAGGCCAGAAGAGAATGGCATGATATATTTAATACAATGAAACAGAAGTGCCTTGAACCAAGGATACTGCATCCATCACGACTATCATTTAAATATGATGGCAGGATTAAACAATTCCCAGACAAGCAAAAGCTGAGGGAATTTGCTTCCCACAAACCACCTCTACAGGGCATCTTACAGGGACTGCTCTAGATGGGAGCACTCCTAAAAAGAGCGCAGAACAAAACACACAACATATGAAGAATGGAGGAGGAGGAATAAGAAGGGAGAGAAGAAAAGAATCTCCAGACAGTGTATATAACAGCTCAATAAGCGAGCTAAGTTAGGCAGTAAGATATTAAGAGGCTAACCTTGAACCTTTGGTAACCACAAATTTAAAGCCTGCAATGGCAATAAGTACATATCTCTCAATAGTCACCCTAAATGTAAATGGACTTAATGCACCAATCAAAAGACACGGAGTAATAGAATGGATAAAAAAGCAAGATCCATGCATTTGCTGCTTACAAGAAACTCACCTCAAACCCAAAGACATACACAGACTAAAAGTCAAGGGATGGAAAAACATATTTCAGGCAAACAACAGTGAGAAGAAAGCAGGGGTTGCAGTACTAATATCAGACAAAATAGACTTCAAAACAAAGAAAATAACAAGACATAAAGAAGGACACTACATAATGATAAAGGGCTCAGTCCAACAAGAGGATATAACCATTCTAAATATATATACACCCAACACAGGAGCACCAGCATATGTGAAACAAATACTAACAGAACTAAAGAGGGAAATAGACTGCAATGCATTCATTTTAGGAGACTTCAGCACACCACTCACCCCAAAGGATAGATCCACCGGGCAGAAAATAAGTAAGGACACAGAGGCACTGAACAACACACTAGAACAGATGGACCTAATAGACATCTATAGAACTCTACCTCCAAAAGCAACAGGATGTACATTCCTCTCAAGTGCACATGGAACATTCTCCAGAATACACCACATACTAGCCCACAAAAAGAGCCTCAGTAAATTCCAAAATATTGAAATTCTACCAACCAATTTTTCATACCACAAAGGTATAAAACTAGAAATAAATTCTACAAAGAAAACAAAAAGGCTCACAAACACATGGAGGCTTAACAACATGCTTCTAAATAATCAATGGATCAATGAACAAATCAAAATAGAGATCAAGGAATATATAGAAACAAATGACAACAACAACACAAAGCCCCAACTTCTGTGGGACGCAGTGAAAGCAGTCTTAAGAGGAAAGTATATCGCTATCCTGGCACACTTGAAGAAGGAAGAACAATCCCAAATGAATAGTCTGACATCACAATTATCGAAACTGGAAAAAGAAGAACAAATGAGGCCTAAAGTCAGCAGAAGGAGGGACATAATAAAGGTCAGAGAAGAAATAAACAAAATTGAGAAGAATAAAACAATAGCAAAAATCAATGAAACCAAGAGGTGGTTCTTTGAGAAAATAAACAAAATAGATAAGCCTCTAGCCCAACTTATTAAGAGAAAAAGAGAATCAACACAAATCAACATAATCAGAAATGAGAATGGAAAAATCATGACAGACTCCACAGAAATACAAAGAATTATTAAAGACTACTATGAAAACCTATATGCCAACAAGCTGGAAAACCTAGAAGAAATGGACAATTTCCTAGAAAAATACAACCTCCCAAGACTGACCAAGGAAGAAACACAAAAGTTAAACAAACCAATTACGAGCAAAGGAATTGAAACAGTAATCAAAAAACTACCCAAGAACAAAGCACCCAGGCCAGACAGATTTACCTCGGAATTTTATCAGACACACAGAGAAGACATAACATTCTCCTTAAAGTTTTCCAAAAAATAGAAGAGGAGGGTATATTCCCAAAATCATTTTATGAAGCCAACATCACCCTAATACCAAAACCATGCAAAGACCCCACCAAAAAAGAAAATTACAGACCAATATCCCTGATGAATGTAGATGCAAAAATA
Source organism: Manis javanica (assembly GCF_040802235.1). NCBI lineage: Eukaryota > Metazoa > Chordata > Mammalia > Pholidota > Manidae > Manis > Manis javanica. Next base: position 35,517,911 of record NC_133165.1, on the reverse strand, counting down.
CTCAACAAAATATTAGCAAACATAATTCAACAGCATATCAAAAGGATCATACACTATGACCAAGTGGGATTCATCCCAGGGATGCAACGATGGTACAACATTCGAAAATCCATCAACATCATCCACCACATCAACAAAAAGAAAGACAAAAACCACATGATCATCTCCATAGATGCTGAAAAAGCATTTGACAAAATTCAACATCCATTCATGATAAAAACTCTCAGCAAAATGGGAATAGAGGGCAAGTACCTCAATATAATAAAGGCCATATATGATAAACCCACAGCCAACATTATACTGAACAGCGAGAAGCTGAAAGCTTTTCCTCTGAGATAGTGAACTAGACAGGGATGCCCACTCTCCCCACTGTTATTTAACATAGTACTGGAGGTCCTAGTCACGGCAATCAGACAAAACAAAGAAATACAAGGAATCCAGATTGGTAAAGAAGAAGTTAAACTCACTATTACCAGATGATATGATATTGTACATAAAAAACCCTAAAGACTCCACTCCAAAACTACTAGAACTGATATCAGAATACAGCAAAGTTGCAGGAAACAAAATTAATACACAGAAATCTGTGGCTTTCCTATACACTAACAATGAACCAATAGAAAGAGAAATCAGGAAAACAATTCCATTCACAATTGCATCAAAAAGAATAAAATACCTAGGAATAAACCTAACCAAAGAAGTGAAAGACCTATACCCTGAAAACTACAAGTCACTCTTAAGAGAAATTAAAGGGGACACTAACAAATGGAAACTCATCCCATGCTCATGGCTAGGAAGAATTAATATCATCAAAATGGCCATCCTGCCCAAAGCAATATACAGATTTAATGCAATCCCTGTCAAATTACCATCAACATTCTTCAATGAACTGGAACAAATAATTCAAAAATTCATATGGAAATACCAAAGACCCCAAATAGCCAAAGCAGTCCTGAGAAAGAAGAATAAAGTAGGGAGGATCTCACTCCCCAACTTCAAGCTCTACTACAAAGTCATAGTAATCAAGACAATTTGGTACTGGCACAAGAACTGAGCCACAGACCAGTGGAACAGATTAGAGACTCCAGACATTAACCCAAACATATATGGTCAATTAATATTTGATAAAGGAACCATGGACATACAATGGAGAAATGACAGTCTCTTCAACAGATCGTGCTGGCAAAACTGGAAAGCTACATGTAGGAGAATGAAACTGGACCATTGTCTAACCCCATACACAAAAGTAAATTCAAAATGGATCAAAGAACTGAATGTAAGTCATGAAACCATAAAACTCTTAGAAAAAAACATAAGCAAAAACCTTTTAGACATAAACATGAGTGACCTCTTCTTGAACATATCTCCCCGGGCAAGGAAAACAACAGCAAAAATGAACAAGTGGGACTATATTAAGCTGAAAAGCTTCTGTACAGCAAAAGACACCATCAATAGAACAAAAAGGAACCCTACAGTATGGGAGAATATATTTGTAAATGACAGATCCGATAAAGGCTTGACGTCCAAAATATATAAAGAGCTCACACGCCTCAACAAACAAAAAACAAATAATCCAATTAAAAAATGGGCAGAGGAGCTGAACAGTTCTCCAGAAAAGAAATACAGATGGCCAACAGACACATGAAAACATGCTCCACATCGCTAATTATCAGAGAAATGCAAATTAAAACCACAATGAGATATCACCTCACACCAGTAAGGATGGCTGCCATCCAAAAGACAAACAACAACAAATGTTGGTGAGGCTGTGGAGAAATGGGAACCCTCCTACACTGCTGGTGGGAATGTAAATTAGTTCAACCATTGTGGAAAGCAGTATGGAGGTTCATCAAAATGCTCAAAACAGACCTACCATTTGACCCAGGAATTCCACTCCTAGCAATTTACCCTAAGAACACAGCAATCAAGTTTGAGAAAGACAGATGCACCCTTATGTTTATCACAGCACTATTTATAATAGCCAATAATTGGTAGCAAGCTAAATGTCCATTGGTAGATGAATGGATAAAGAAGATGTGGTACATATACACAATGGAATACTACTCAGCCATAAGAAAAGGGCAAATCCTACCATTTGCAGCAACATGGATAAAGCTGGAGAGTATTATGCTCAGTGAAATAAGCCAAGCGGAGAAAGAGAAATAGCAAATGATTTCACTCATCTGTGGAGTATAAGAGCAAAGGAAAAACTGAAGGAACAAAACAGCAGCGGAATTACAGAATCCAAAAATGGACTAACAGGTACCAAAGGGAAAGGGACTGGGGAGGATGGGTAGGTAGGGAGGGGTAAAGGGAGGGGAGAAGAAAGGGGGTATTAAGATTAGCATGCATAGTGGGGAGGGAGAAAGGGGAGGGCTGTACAACACAGAGAAGACAAGTAGTGATTCTACAACATTTTGCTATGCTGATGGACAGTGACTGTAAAGTGGTTTATAGGGGTACCTGGTATAGGGGAGAGCCTAGTAAACATAATATTCTTCATGTAAGTGTGGATTAAAGATTAAAAAAAAAGAAAGAAAGAAAAGGGGGATTACTCCTTGATAGGATAAAACTAACTGTAAATCAATGATTAATGCATGCTTTAAATATCCTTAATTTTGATCACTTAAAGGGTGTCAGATGATCGGCTATGGAGGTACACTTTTCTGATAATATTCCTTTCTCTTAAAAAAAATAGCAGTTCCTGTGTGGTGACCTCCAATGAGTTCTACACAATGGTATAAAGGGCATATCAAAGTGTGGGCAAAGGGTCTGTTTGTGTTTATACAGAGGATCAAAGTCTAATTTGGCTACCCAGAAAATGAACTAAGATACGATATGAAAAAGGACTTCCAACAACAGCACTCTCTGGAAGAGTCATACCAGAAGATGATAATCAAAAAACCTTAACAAAGATCCAGGCGATTCTGCAGTTGTAGCTGCATCCATCCCACCGGTTTCTGGACTTGCCATTGCAATGAAGAAGTAGATATCTAAGCTGGCCTGTGCTTTCAGTAAAACAAGAAATTTGACTGGAGCTATACTGTTGGAACTCAACAAAGAGTTAGGAGAAGTGCAAGTTGTAGCGCTCCAAAATCTTACAACTACAGACTATCTACTGTTAAAAGAACATATGGGATGTGAACAGTTCCCAGGAATGGGTTGTTTTAATTTGTCTGATTTCTCTCAGACTGTTCAAGTACAGTTGGACAATATCCATCATATCATAGACAAATTTTCACAAATGCCTAGGGTGCTTAACTGGTTTTCTTGGCTTCACTGGAGATGGCTGGTAATTATAGATCTGCTTTGGTTATGTAACCGTATTCCTATTATGTTAATGTGTGTGTGCAATTTAATTAGTAGTTTAAAAGCTATACATGCTTACGTTACTCTACAAGAAGATATGTCAAAGAAATAATCAATCCTCCCATCTTTTCTTCCGTCTGCTACCTCTATAGCTTTTCTTCTTCCTTTCCAATTACAACCCTTAAATAGAATTCGTGCCTCATATCGAATTTACTGAGTATCATAATTCCTCCAAGTGGTAAAGATACCTCAAGACAAATACTGGGCATAGAAGCCACAGGACATAAATCTGCAAAGAAGTAAAAAGCTAACCTTTTCAAACAATATTGCTTCTCTCCCACTTATCAACTTTACATCTCCCTGTATGGCCCTAGAAGATGACTGGTTAGCCAGAGACGGTTAAGATTCCTCAAGGGAGAACAAACTAAGACAGGCACAGTCGCACGGGGGCTATCAGGTGAGAAATTGGGGATCAACAGAGGTGAGGCTTAGCACCTCACCTCCCCTGTTTTGAGAGAAATCTTCTGCATCTGTGGATGTTTTAATGCCCTTGTCTAGCTCGGATTAACACATAGTCTACAGGCACACACCTGATCACCTACATTTGCTCTCTTACAACACTAAACTATGTTTTCTACCTTTATCTTGCATCTACCTACCACTTCAGCATTTTATTAAAATAATAATAATAATAATAATAATAATGATAAAGGGAGAAATGTGGGATCCACATATATATCAAGTATAAAAATCAAACGAATATTCATATTTGACCTGATTGTTTATAGTTCATAATGCATGATCAAAACCGAAAGTTTCTGTGATGAATGCCCTTGTACTGTTCACCATGTAAGACCGTATTCACTATGTAAGAATTTGTTCACCATGTAAGAACTTGTTCGTTATGTTTCAGAAGATTGGAGACTGACGAGAATTAGGCTTGGGGTGGATTAATGATTGTGCATTGAGCATTGACTCCCCTATACAGAATTTTACTGTTGTTAACAACCATTTGATCAATAAATATGAGAGATGCCCTCGCAAAAAAAAAAAAAGTTTTCATCACAAGAAAAATCTATAGTGACAGATGTGATCATTTTGCAATATAGACAAATATCAAATTACTTGTACACCTGAAATTAATATAATGTATGTCAACTTATACCTCAATTAAAAAAAATAAATGGTTATAAAAGGGTTAAAAAAAAAGCCAATTGACTGCAAAAAAAAAAAAAACACTGCAGAAGAAAGGAAAGAGCAGCTTTGGGGAGATTTGGAGCAGAACCAGCCTCTGAAAATAGTCTATTGTCTCACAGAATCCAGAGGCATTACAAAGTGTGCCTGAAGACAGTGAGATTTCTGTTTCTGGTGCTAGAGCAGATGAAATTTCATTTAAAAAAATATTCCTCTTGCTCTAATTTCTCCTGATAGAATTTGTCAGATAAAACAGAACAAACATGCTTTCAAGCATATAGCTGAGCTTGCAGGAAAATACAGGAACAACTCAGGACGAAAACAAAGGTGATCTGGCGCCCAGAGTGGTAAGCCGACAAGGGAGCTGAAGCTGCCCTGGAAATCTGCCAATGTCAGAAACCAAAGGCCTGGGGTTTCATGGCCACAGGAGGAACAAGGCTTTGCAAGGAGGAATCGGTACCAAGATGCCCGCCAAAAGGCAAAAGAACAGAGCTCCAGCCTCCTTAGAATTATGCACTAGAACATCTTTGCTCGGGCAAAGGGAGTGACCAAGAGGATTGAGTGTGATGGCCTGATCAGACCCTGGGTGACAACAATCACAGGAGATTTTCTGACAACTGAACCCTCATGAGAGGAGAGAGTGGAGTTTGAATATATGCCATTGGAGTGGTTCAGGGAACATTATGCCAGCAAGTGGTCCTGGTACAGAGCACCTGGTAGAAACAAGTGCAGTTCTGCTCTGCATCCCAGGCCTTGCAAGATTCCCACTGAACACAAGCTCACAATTTAACAATCCATAGTGCAAAAGCCAAAAAAGCCAGGAGAAAAGGAACTTCAGATACCGGAATTGTTGCATGCACATATGAAATGCCTATCTCTACGGTTTAAAGAAATAAGGTTGAATTAAAAACAGGAGCAAGGAACATGGTACTACCAAAAAAGACCAGACTGGATAGAAATAAATCTCATTAGAGCTTCTAGAAATGAAATAATCTCATCACTGCAACTGAAATTCAATAGATAGTTAAAACAAAAGATTAAACAATGCTGATGGGAAATTAGAAACCTGGAAGATACATCTAAAGAAATTGGCCAGAGATGGAAAATGGGAAAAAAAACTGGTTAAGAATCACAAGGGAGCTTACATACATCAAATGCCTCAAATCATGCCTGGCATGGCGCTCAGTAAGCATTTGCCAAATAAATAAGAGGCAAAGAGAATAAAAAGAAAGGATCGTATATGTCTAATTGGGTTCCAAAAGAAAATAGAATTGGAGAGAGGAATTATTTAAAGAGGAAACAGCTGAGGAATTTCCAGAACTGACCAAAGATATGAATGTGAAGTGGGAAGAATCCTGAGCATTGTAAATAACAAGAAATCCACACCTGGGCACGTTACATTAAATTTGCAGAAGGCCCCAAACCCAGATCCACCAGTACTCACTCGCAGGGTGTAACCATAACAGCAACTTTATTTTTGTGTCCCAGTTCATCATGAAACATGTTCAGGCTGGGCGCTCTGCCCCTGCCCGGCATGAAAGCTCAGACAGGCGCCCAAAGGTAGACAGGAAGTGCAAACGACGGTCCTTTGCACACGTGGTCTCAATTCAGGACTTCAACTGTTGGACATCTGTCCACTGTGTCCCCCAGCTTGGAGGAAGGCATGATGAGCCCTGCAGGGGTCTTCTTAGAGCCCCTCTTAGGAGGCTTCAGTTAGGAGATAGACAGCCCACCCTTGCCTGGAAAGCGGGGCCCACCACATGTTCTCCCCAAGCCAGCGGTTTTATATTTCATGTGAGTTTTCTCCTAGGCAACATTTAGCAACTTCTTGACATTTTTGGTGGGTGCAAATGGGGGATGCTACTGGCATCTAGTGGGGAGGCCAGGAATGCTGCTAAGTACCTACAGTGCCCAGGATGGGCCCCGGGAAGGCTGAGAAATGCTGGTTTAAAACAATCCTCCAATTCTTTCAAATCATGCACAACTGGGCCTTTATTTTCCTGATAGATGTGAATCCCCTAAGAGTTCCTTGCAGTGCACGGGGCCCTACATGTGTCGGCAGGAGGCCGTACCAAGCAGTGGCTGAGACCCACTACTGACCGGCACGAACCTGCCTGTGGCCCTGGGCAAGGCCCTTCCTTCCCCAACCTCAGTTACCTCGTGTAAACTGGGGAGCATAAACCCTAGGTGAGGAGGTCAGAGAGGGAAATGGGAATCATGAACTTGGGGTGGGGGGCACCCTGGCTCACTCCTCCTGTGATGGGGTCAGGTGGGGCCCCGGTCCTACTTTGGGATGATGAAGCGTACCTTGGAGCCACAGTGTCCAGAGTGAGGGACAGAGCCACGGTGGGTGGGGTGGGGGAGTGCGGGGTGGGGTGTCCTCAGGACTCCACCACCCAGGGCGCACAGCACTGCCCCCTGGGGCCTGGGAGGAACCTGGGCGGGCGGACCACGGAGACGGCTGGGTTGAACTCCAGTTCAGCCACTCACCTGGCTTACGAGCTTTGCCAGACCCCTAAACCTCCCTGAGCCCGTTTCCGTCTCCAGTATGACTGGGACAATGAAATCCATTGCGTGGGGTTGTTGTGACAATCAAACCTGACACTTCCGCCCTCAGCATAGGGTGGGCCCACATGGAGTGGGCATCCTCAGGCACTGGGACCTCTCTTGCCCCACCCCTCTCTGCCCTGCCTGCCCGGAGAGACATCAGTCAGACCGTCCGGGTTGGTCGGGAAGCCTTGACCTTCTCGGCCTGCGGGAACTCGGTGTGAAGCTAGGTGGTGATGAAACACTCACCCCCGGCCTCATGGGGGCGCATCCCGCCCAGGCTTGCCTTGCTGCTCCGCCTGATGCTCCGAACTCACCGCTAGGTGTCACCCTCGGCCCTCTCACTACCGCACATCAATCTACATCTGTGGACGTGCAGAGGGAGTTTGAGGCCCAGAGCAAGGGCGCGAGGCCGCGTTCACAAAGGGACCTAGATGTCCCAGGTCCTGACCTGGAGCCTGCTGGCCCCGTGGCCTCCCAGGCTTGGCTCCAGCCTCTGTGTGAGTCCCCCTCTAGTATGGTAGGGGGTGGATATCCACTCCATCCCCAGTATCTGACCCAGTCTCCCTGCTCCCATCATGGGCCCCCCACCCTGTGGGACCTCCGGTCTTGATGAGCCCCTCCTGACCACAGCCTGGGCCCCCATCCATGAAGCTGCCTCTGGGCTTGGAATGTCTGTCCTAAACTCTGTCACACCACCCTCCCCCTTGCCAGCCTCAACTCTGGGCAGTCACCCTTGTCCCTCTCCAAAGAGTGGCTGAAAAACGTCTTAAGACAGAAGTTTGGAGTCCAGCATAAACTCAGGAGACAGCATGGGACAGGAGCCTCAGTTCTAGAATCTTCTCTGAAACCTCCAGCCGAGCTTTCTGCTCTTTCCCTCAAATATACCAGCAAAGAGAAGAACCTGCTGTCTCCCAGGCTGCCCTGACACCCACCCAGGCGTCCCTGACAGCCTCTCTGTCCCAGCTGCATCGGCCCACTGCCTGACACACAGTAGGTGCTCAATAAACAGCTCTACAATGCTTGTAATCCCCTCCCACCTCTCAATCTTCAGTCTCACCCTCTTTGCTATCTTCCCTGAGCTCCAAACATTCCCAGGTTCACCGTCCATTCCAAAAACATGTTTCTTCTGCTGAACTTCATAAGTCACTTGATTTTCCTCTTCTAATTTTCATCTGAGTTTATTTGACCATCTATATCAGTAATCTTCAAACTTTTTACTATTGCTCCCTCTAAAAAAGGATTTCTTTTGGTGTTTAAAGCTTACATCTTATACAGAACATAAATATTATTGTCTTCATTCTTGGTGGTCAATTCTTCATCCACAGTCCTGGCCTCTTGAAAACCTCTCTTCATCTCATGGGGGACTGTCTGCATCTTCTTCTTCTTCTCTTTTTAAATTTTATTATCATTAATCTACAATTACATGAAGAACATTATGTTCACTAGGCTCTCCCCTACCCCAAGTCCCTCCCACAAACCCCATTACAGTAACTGTCCATCAGCATAGTGAGATGTTGTAGAATCACTACTTGTCTTCTCTGTGTTGCACAGCCCTCCCTTTCCCCCCACCTCCGACATTATACATGCTAATCGTAATGCCCCCTTTCTTCTTCCCCACCCTTATCCCTCCTTACCCTCCCATTCTCCCCAGTCTCTTTCCCTTTGGTAACTCTTAGTCCATTCTTGGGTTCTGTGATTCTGCTGCTGTTTTGTTCCTTCAGTTTTTGCTTTGTTCTTATACTGCACAGATAAGTGAAATCATTTGGTATTTGTTTTCTCTGCTTGGCTTATTTCACTGAGCATAATATCCTCCAGCTCCATCCATGTTGTTGCAAATTGTAAGATTTGTTTTCTTCTTATGGCTGAATAATATTCCATTGTGTATATGTACCACATCTTCTTTATCCACTCATCTACTGATGGACACTTAGGTTGCTTCCATTTCTTGGCTATTGTAAATAGTGCTGCAATAAACATAGGGGAGCATCTGTCTTCTTCAAACCGGAGTGCTGCATTCTTAGGGTAAATTCCTAGAAGTGGAATTACTGGGTCAAATGGTAAGTCTATTTTGAGCATTTTGAAGAACCTCCATGCTGCTTTCCACAATGGTTGAACTAATTTACATTCCCACCAGCAGTGTAGGAGGGTTCCCCTTTCTCCACAACCTCGCCAGCATGTGTTGTTGTTTGTCTTTTGGATGGTAGCCATCTTTACTGGTGTGAGGTGATATCTCATTGTGGTTTTTATTTGCATTTCTCTAATAACTAGCGATGTGGAGCATCTTTTCATGTGTCTGTTGGGCATCTGAATTTCTTCTTTAGAGAACTGTCTGTTCAGCTCCTCTGCCCATTTTTTAGTTGGATTATTTGCTTTTTGTTTGTTGAGGTATGTGAGCTCTTTATATATTTTGGACATCAAGCCTTTATCAGATCTGTCATTTATGAATATATTCTCCCATACTGTAGGGTACCTTTTTGTTCTATTGATGGTATCCTTTGTTGTACAGAAGCTTTTCAGCTTGATATACTTCCACTTGTTCATTTTTGCTTTTGTTTTACTTGCCAGGGGAGATATGTTCATGAAGAAGTCGCTAATGTTTATGTCCAAGAGATTTTTGCCTATGTTTTTCCTAAGAGTTTTATGGTTTCATGACTTACATTCAGGTCTTTGATCCATTTTGAATTTACTTTTGTGTATGGGGTTAGACCTTGATCCAGTTTCATTCTCTTACATGTAGCTGTCCACTTTTGCCAGCACCATCTATTGAAGAGACTGTCATTTCCCCATTGTATGTCCATGGCTCCTCTATCAAATATTAATTGACCATGTATGTTTGGGTTAATGTCTGGAGTCTCTATTCTGTTCCACTGGTCTGTGGCTCTGTTCCTGTGCCAGTACCAAATTGTCTTGATTACTACGGCTTTGTAGTAGAGCTTGAAGTTGGGGAGCGAGATCCCCCCCACTTCATTCTTCTTTCTCAGGATTGCTTTAGCAATTCAGGGTCTTTGGTGTTTCCATATGAATTTTTGAACTATTTATTCCAGTTCATTGAAGAATGTTGTTGGTAATTTGTTAGGGATTGCATCAAATCTGTATATTGCTTTGAACAGGATGGCCATTTTTATGATATTAATTCTTCCTAGCCAGGAGCATGGGATGAGTTTCCATTTGTTAGAGTCCTCTTTAATTTCTCTTAAGAGTGTCTTTTTTTTTTTTGGTATCATTAGTCTACAATTACATGAAGAACATTATGTTTACTAGGATACCCCCTTCACCAAGTCCCCCTCACATACCTATTCACAGTCACTTTCCATCAGCATAGTAAGATGCTCTAAAATCACTACTTGTCTGCTCTGTGTTGCACAGCCCACCCCATACCCCCCCACACACTATACATGCTAATTGTAATGTGCTAATCGTAATGCCCCCTTTCTTTTTCTCCACACTTGTCCCTCGCTTCCCACCCATCCTCCCCAGTCCCTTACACTTTGGTAACTATTAGTCCATTCATGGGTTCTGTGATTCTGCTGCTGTTTTGCTCCTTCAGTTTGCCTTTGTTCTTATACTCCACATATGAGTGAATGAGTGAAACTGAAATGATCTGGTTTTATTCTCCTACATGTAGCTGTCCAGTTTTGCCAGCACCATCTGTTGAAGAGACTGTCATTTCCCCATTGTATGTCCATGGCTCCTTTATCATATATTAATTGACCATATATGTTTCAGTTAATGTCTGGAGTCTCTATTCTGTTCCAGTGGTCTGTGTCTCTGTTCTTGTGCCACTACCAAATAGTCTTGATTACTGTGGCTTTGTAGTAGAGCTTGAAGTTGGGGAGCAAGATCCCTCCCCCCATGTTATTCTTCCTTCTCAGGATTGCTTTGGCGATTTGGGATCTCTGGTGTTTCTGTATGAATTTTTGAACTATTTGTTCCAGTTCATTGAAGAATGCTGCTGGTAATTTGATAGGGATTGCAACGAATCTGTATATTGCTTTGGGCAGAATGACCTTTTTGACAATATTAATTTTTCCTAGCCAGGAGCATGGGATGAGTTTCCATTTGTTAGTGTCCTTTTTAATTTCTCTTAAGAGTGTTTTATAGTTTTCAGGGTATAGGTTTTTCACTTTCTTGGTTAAGTTTATTCCTAGGTATTTTATTCTTTTTGATGCTATTGTGAATGGAATTGTTTTCCTGATTTCTCTTTCTATTAGTTCTTTCTATTAGGATCTAATAGCATCCGGGTTATTTTGATGCTATTGTGAATGGAATTGTTTTCCTTATTTCTCTTTCTATTACTTCATTGTTAGTGTATAGGATAGCCACAGATTCCTGTGTGTTAATTTTGTATCCTGCAACTTTGCTGTATTCTGTTATCAGTTCTAGTAGTTTTGGAGTGGAGTCTTTAGGGTTTTTTTATGTACAATATCATGTCATCTGCAAAGAGTGACAGTTTAACTTCTTCTTTACCAATCTGGATTCCTTGTATCTCTTTCTTTTGTCTAATTGCCATGGCTAGGACCTCCAGTACTATGTGAAATAACAGTGGGGAGAGTGGGCATCCTGTGTTGTTCCCGATCTCAGAGGAAAAGCTTTCAGCTTCTCGCTGTTCAGTATGATGTTGGCTGTGGGTTTATTATATATGCCCTTTATTATGTTGAGGTACTTGCCCTCTATACCCATTTTGCTGAGAGTTTTTGTCGTGAATGGATGTTGAATTTTGTTGAATGCTTTTTCAGCATCTATGGAGAAGATCGTGTGGTTTTTGTCTTTCTTTTTGTTTATGTGGTGGATGATGTTGCTGGGTTTTCGAATGTTGTACCATCGTTGCATCCCTGGGATGAATCCCACTTGGTCATGGTGTATGATCCTTTTGATGTATTTATGAATTCAGTTTGCTAATATTTTGTTGAGTATATTTGCATCTACATTCATCAGGGATATTGGTCTGTAGTTTTCTTTTTTGGTGGGGTCTTTGCATGGTTTTGGTATTAGGGTGATGTTTGCTTCATAGAATGAGTTTGGGAGTATTCTCTCCTCTTCTATTTTTTGGAAAACTTTAAGGAGAATGGGTATATAAATCTTCTCCATACATCTGATAAAATTCCGAGCTAAATCCGTCTGGCCCAGGGGTTTTGTTCTTGGGTAGTTTTTTGATTACTGCTTCAATTTCTTTGCTGGTATTTAGTTTGTTTAGATTTTGTGTTTCTTCCTTGGTCAGTCTTGGAAGGTTGTATTTTTCTAGGAAGCTGTCCATTTCTTCTAGGTTTTCCAGCTTCTTAGCATATAGGTTTTCATAGTAGTCTGTAATAATTCTTTGTATTTCTTTTGGGTCCGTCGTGACGTTTCCTATCTCGTTTCTGATTCTGCTGATATGTGTTGATTCTCTTTTTCTCTTAATAAGTGTGGATAGAAGCCTATCTATTTTGTTTATTTTCTCAAAGAACCAGCTCTTGGTTTCATTGATTTTTTTCTATTGTTTTATTTTTCTCAATTTTGTTGATTTCTTCTCTGATCTTTATTATGTTCCTCCTTCTGCTGACCTTAACCCTCATTTGTTCCTCTTTTTCCAATTTGATAAATGTGACATTAGACTGTTCATTTGAGTTTGTTATTCCTTCTTTATATATGCCTGGATTGCTATATACTTTCCTCTTAAGACTGCTTTCTCTGAGTCCCACAGAAGTTGGGGATTTGTGTTGTTGTTGTCATTTATTTCCATATATTGCTGGATCTCCATATTAATTTGGTCATTGATCCATTGACTATTGAGAAGCGTGTTGTTAAGCCTCTGTTTGTTTGTGAGCCTTTTTGCTTTCTTTGTACAATTTATTTCTAGTGTTATACCTTTGGGTCTGAAAAGTTGGTTGGTAAAATTTCAAACTTTTTGAATTTACAGAGGCTCTTTTTGTGGCCTAGTATGTGGTCTATTCTGGAGAATGTTCCATGTGCACTTGAGAAGAATGAGTATCCTGTTGCTTTTGGGTGTAGACTTCTATAGATGTCTATTAGGTCCATCTGTTCTAGTATGCTATTCAGTGCCTTTCTGTCCCTATGTATTTTCTGTCTGGTGGATCTGTCCTTTGGAGTGAATGGTGTGTTGAAGTCTCCTAAAATGAATGCATTGCATTCTATTTCCTCCTTTAGTTCTGTTTGTATTTGTTTCACATACACTGGTGGTCCTGTGTTGGGTGCATATATATTTATAATGGTTATATCATCTTGTTGGACTGAGCCCTTTCTCACTATGTCATGACCTTCTTTATCTCTTGTTACTTTCTTTGTTTTGAAGTCTATTTTGTCTGATACTAGTATTGCAACACCTGCTTTTTTCTCCCTGTTGTTTGCATGAAATATCTTTTTCCATCCCTTGACTTTTAGTCTGTGCATGTCTTTGGGTTTGAGGTGAGTCTCTTGTAAGCAGCATATAGATGGGTCTTGTTTTTTTATCCATTAAGTGACTCAATGTCTTTTGATTGGTGCATTCAGTCCATTTACATTTAGGGTGATTATCGATAGGCATGTACTTATTGCCATTTCAGGCTTTAGGTTCGTGGTGACTAAAGGTTCCAGGTTACTTTCCTTACTGTCTAAGAGTCTAACTTAACTCACTTAGTATGCTGTTTCAAACACAATCTAAAGGTTCTTTTCTATTTCTCCTCCTTTTTCTTCCTCCTTCATTCTTTATATATTAGGTATGAAATTCTGTACTTTTTGTCTATCCCTTGATTGACTTTGGGGATAGTCTATTTAATTTTGCATTTGCCTCACAATCAGCTGCTCCACTCTCCCTACCATGGTTTTACTGCCTCTGGTGACAGCTATCCAACCCTAGGAACACTTCCATCTATAGCAGTCCCTCCAAAATAGACTGCAGAGATGGTTTTTGGGAGGTAAACTCTCTCAGCTTTTGCTTATCTGAAAATTGTTTAATCCCACCTTCAAATTTAAATGATAATCTTGCCGGATAAAGTAATCTTGGTCCCAGGCCCTCCTGTTTCATGGCATTAAATACATCATGCCACTCCCTTCTGGCCTGTAAGGTTTCTGGTGTGAAGTCTGATGTTAGTCTGATGGGCTTTCCTTTGTATGTGATCTTATTTCTGTCTCTGGCTGCTTTTAACAGTCTGTCCTTATCCTTGATCTTTCCCATTTTAATTACTATGTGTCTTGGTGTTGTCTTCCTTGGGTCCCTTGTGTTGGGAGATCTATGGACCTCCATGAGTGACTATCTCCTTCCCCAGATTGGGGAGGTTTTCAGCAACTACCTCTTCAAAGACACTTTCTATCCCTTTCTCTCTCTCTTCTTCTGGTATCCCTATAATGCGAATATTGTTCTGCTTGGATTGGTCACACAGTTCTCTCAATATTCTTTCATTTTTAGAGATCCTTTTTTCTCTCTGTGCTTCAGCTTCTTTGTATTCATCTTCTCTCATTTCTATTTCATTTATTGTCTTCACCATATCCAACCTGCTTTTAATACCCTCCATCGTGCTCTTCAACAATTAGATCTCTGACCTGAATTCATTCCTGAGTTCTTGGATGTCTTTCTGTACCTCCATTAGAATGTTGACGATTTTTATTTTGAACTCCCTTTCAGGAAGAGTCACATGTAATTGAGACATATCATTTAAATATTTCTCGGGAGTTGTATTAATAATTTTACTCTGGACAAGGTTCCTTTGGTATTTCATGTTTGTATATGGTGCCTTCTCATGTCCAGAAGCTCTATTCTGGAGCTGCTCAGCCCCTGAAGGAATGTCAGGGTCACAGGGGAGCAGTACTGGTACCTGGGGGGAGGAAAGAGCTGTTCCCCCCCTCCTGGCTCCTGTGCCTATCTCCACTGTCTGAGCCAGTGGGCTGGTTGCACAGGTATGTTTTTGTCCCAGAGCAGCCAGATATGGATCCCTGCTTTCCACAAGCAGCCGGAATCCCAGTCTCCCCAGGAACTCTGCCTGTATTAACTTTCCACCCTGGTAGTCATGCGAGTCTCATGAAAGCACCATGAAATGTAGGTTTGTGCTTCCAGAGCAGATCTCTTGAGCGAGGTATTCAGCAGTCCCAAGCCTTCCACTCCCTCCCTGCTCTGATTCTCTTCCTCAAGCCAGTCAGCTGGGGTGGGGGAGGGGCTCAGGTCCTGTGGAGCCACAGCTCTGGTACGTTACCCCGTTCGGTGAGGTCTGCTCTTTTCTCCAGGTGTATGCAGTCTGATGCTGTCCTCTTTCCTGTTGCTCTCTCAGGATTAGTTGCACCAATTAAATTTTCTAATTGTATCCAGTTTTAGGAAGAAGCCTTTATTTCTCTCACACTGCCATCTTTAATCCCTGGTCTGTCTGCATCTCCTTAAACTCTCACCTCTTTAACTTTCATATGTTTAGTCTTTTAATCTCAGACGTTAGGCTTTGATCTTAAATCTTAAATGACATAAATTTTGTCACTTTATTTCCCATTGTTTTAAACCTCTTAACTTTTGTCTCTTATTATTAAGAGTAACTTTTAAGCCCAACTTCTTGATTTTTCATTCTACTTTATGTTTGCTGTTTTTTTAATTTTTTAATTTTTTAATTTTTGAGAGGGCATCTCTCATATTTATTGATCAAATGGTTGTTAACAACAATCAAATTCTGTATAGGGGACTCAATGCACAATCATTAATCAACCCCAAGCCTAATTCTCAACAGTCTCCAATCTTCTGAAGCATAACGAACAAGTTCTTACATGGTGAACAAATTCTTACATAGTGAATACGGTCTTACATGGTGAACAGTACAAGGGCATTCATCACAGAAACTTTCGGTTTTGATCACACATTATGAACTATAAACAATCAGGTCAAATATGAATATTCGTTTGATTTTTATACTTGATTTATATGTGGATCCCACATTTCTCCCTTTATTATTATTATTATTTTTTTTTAATAAAATGCTGAAGTGGTAGGTAGATGCAAAATAAAGGTAGAAAACATAATTTAGTGCTGTAAGAGGGCAAATGTAGATGATCAGGTGTGTGCCTATAGACAAAGTATTAATCCAACCCAGACAAGGGCAACAAAACATCCACAGATGCAGAAGATTTCTCTCAAAACAGGGGAGGTGAGGTTCTAAGCCTCACCTCTGTTGATCCCCAATTTCTCACCTGATGGCCCCCCTGCGACTGTGCCTGTCTTAGGTTGTTCTTCCCTTGAGGAATCTTACCCGTCTCTGGCTAACCAGTCATCTTCCAGGGCCATACAGGGAAATGTACAGTTGGTAAGTGAGAGAGAAGCAATATTGTTTGAAAAGGTTAGCTTTTTGCTTCTTTGCAGATTTATGCCCTGTGGCTTCTATGCCCAGCATTTGTCTTGAGGTATCTTTACCACTTGGAAGAATTATGATACTCGGTAATTTTCAATATGATGCACGAATTCTACTAGGAAGGAAGAAGAAAAGCTATAGAAGTACATACTTGCTGTTTTTAACTTTATATTACATTTTAGCCCTCATGTTAATTTTAAAGTTTCCAATTCATTGGCCCCAGCATTTTATTTCTTTCATCTTAAAATGTTTTCATTATCAAAAACAGTTCATGATTGCAAGTTTTTGCTGGCTTTTGATTTCCTCAGTTTAAAATCCTTATTTTTCTCACTGATTACTTCTTCTTAACCTTCCAGGTGTTCACATCTCACAAATGCCATGTAACCAGGGTTCTGTGGCTGTGGTCAATCCTGTGTTACAGCTGAGCCAGTGAGCCCCCCCACAAGGAGGTAAGCGTGGGCTGGAGGTCCCACGGCTCGTGAGTGGCAGGAGGGAGGGCAAACCCAGGCCACCTGGCCGAGTCTTGCCAACTGCTTCCTGGTCTCCTGGCTCCTACCTCCACTTGACTCTGGAAGGGCACAGCGCTCTCCGTTTAGGTGAGATGCATCCCCTGCTGTGCCCGCAGGATCCCTCAGGCTGCCCAGTGTATCTCCCTGCTCTTTTACAGCAGCTTTTCCCAATCCTCATTCCAAGGGATTTGAGAGACTACGAGCCCCTTCGTGCAAGCGTCACCCTTGATTGTCTGAAGCACATGGTCGCCTAGACTCTCATGCTGCCCAGCCTTTCTCTGAGGGCCTGCGTATGTTGGTATCTGTGGTCTCGCTGACACCCACAGCCCTTGGCGTCAGGGCAGACTATGCCAGGAGTGTGCCACGCCCTGGAAGGGGGCTGGGCCAGGGCATCCTCTGGTGGGGCGCCTGGTCTGACCTGATGCCGGAGTCCTCATCTCTGACATGAGGGAGGACAGGAGAGGGTCTACACCAGGGCCATGGGGCAGCTTTGCACCAGGCAGCCCTGACGTGGAGAACAGTCCAGTCCTGCTCTCCAAAAGGTTGTGTGACAACTGGGCCACCATGTTACACAACTCCAGGGGGCGCTGTTCACATAGTGCCATGCGGGATCCTCCTGTAATGGGCTGCAGGTCAAGGAGCAGCTGGCTCTTAAGAGTTTATTCTGTATAGGGGACTCAATGCACAATTGAGGGGACCTCAAAAAGGGACCATCTTTGGGGTCATCCCCTATCATTGCTTTACACATGGGCTCCTGACTCAGGCCGGCAGCCATAGGCCCACCGTGGCCACCGAGACCAGTACCGGCCCCCAGGAGCCCGAGGGATGAATATGCAAGCTTCAGGCTTGTTTTATCTCCTTCCCAGTCCTGCCCGCCAGCTGTAAAGAACAGAAAAGTAGCAGACAGTTTAAAAGAGAGAGAGGAGCGCAGTCGATCTGTTACCGTGCAAGACGCCCGACAAAGAAGTACAGACTGCAGAACCGCATGTGTGTACGGACCCAGACAGGCAGCAGTGAACCCCGCTGTTGGGAGCCAGGGTAGTTTTCCCCCAGGGTGGTGACTACCAGGAGGTATGTGGGGACTTATGGGGACCCAGCGTCTTCTATTGCCTTACCCGGGTGCCGGTCACATGCAAGCGTTCTGTTCATGAAATCCACCATGCAAAAAGAAAGCAACCTTCTGTGCTTTCACTTAGGATTTCTGTGCTTTTTTTGCATGTAATATCTCAGTCAAGCGTTTTTTCAAGAACAAAAAGGAGGCATTCTCCTGCGGACTGAGGATGTGGCTTTGTCCTGGTCAGGGTCCAGCCTACCTGCTAACTGTCGCCAGCAGAGGGCTCTGGCCGCCCTCCCGGGCCGGCGCTGGGAAACGCTCCAGGCTTCTGCAGACTGGCAGGTGCCAGCCATTGGAGCACGTCCCCCGCAGAGCTCCTGAGGCCTGACTTCTGCCATGTGATCCTAGATGGTGTGCCAGGAAGCCACCCGGCTCACACCTGCAAAGCGGATGCCCTACTGTGTGTCCCGCTTGGTTCCCTTAAATTTTTTAACAGCCTGCTTGAGATAAAATCACATACCAGACAATTCACCTGTTTAAAGTGCGATAGTCACTAAGTTATGCGACCATCTCCACAGTCAAATTTAAAAGATTTCCTTAACCCCAGGACTTAATAATATCGGTAAACGGTTAAACCACTCTGTTGTACATTTGAAACCAACCTAAGATTGTATATCAATGATACTTAAAAAAACTTTTTTTCTCACCACCAAAAAGGAGCCCTGTGCCCCTCAACCGTCACCCCCAATCCCTCCTTTTCCAGAAAACACTGCAATTATCTGATAATGCTGTGCTTTTATCTTTTAAGTAAAAATGGATCATGTTTCCTTCTGTGTACCAGTTGCCAAAGATTTCAAAGGGAAATGTGTGGCACACCTCTGACACTACTGAGCCCTCCCCTCTGGCTTTGTCTTATTTTCCCCAACTTCCTAGCTCACTTTTGTTTTGTTTTGTCTTGGCATATAAAACCCCACTTCAAGATTTGGTGGGGTAGCACTGAATTAATAGATGAATTCAGGGGAGAATTTCCTTCCCACCTGTAAGCATGGTAGATGTCCATTTATCTAAGTGTTTTTAAAATTTACATCCCTAAGTTAGTTTTACAATGTTATCTGTGAAGGTCTTAAGCAACTTTTACTAAATCTATTTCAAAATACCTTATATTCTGTTTTGGACTACTTAGTAGATGATGCTAGGACAATTAGCTGTCCATATGGAAAAAGAATAAGATTAGATTCCCACCTCCCAAGTAAGCAAAAATCAACTCCAGATGAATTAAAGAACTACATTTGAAAAGTAAAGATGTGAAACTTTGAAAAGAAAATGTAGGATAGGAAAGTGTAATAGACTAGAAAAACCCCAAGCAATACGTGGCTTACATAAGCTCTCTTATTTATGATCATTTCTATCTCAGGTATCACCACTCCAGATGCAGGCAACAAAACCAAACCAGAGAAACTGCTATGACTGATGCACAGTGATATCAAGAATTAAGCTTCTAACTTTCTGCCCTTCTGTACTCAGCATGTTACTTCCACATGGAGGGAGGTCACCTCAGAGTCCAAGATAACTTCTGGAGCTCCAACCATCACATTTACCTTCTAGATGGTAGAATAAGAACAGTGAAGAAGGGCAATGTCCTAGAAGTCCCACAAAACACTTTCATCCCCGTTTCATTGGCTGGATGTCAGTCTAACAGCCACCCCTGAACTGGAAAGGAGACCGGGAATTGTAGTCTTTTAGCAGTTGGCAATATGTCCAGCTAAAAACTGGAATGCTGTTACTAAGGAAGAAAAATAGAATGGATAATGGAGACTGGTTACCAACAGAATCGGCCATCAAAAGTTTTTCTGAAGTAAGATGCAATAAGCACAAATGTGAAAAATATTGACAGGTATGACTAAATTAAAGTCTAAAACTTAAAAAATATTTATTTAATAAATAAAAAATAAAATACTTAAATAATTTTAATAAATATTGAAAACAAAATGAAAAACAAATCCTAGTTTGGAAAAAGATTAGCAGAGCATATGGCTGGCAAAGGGTTGGGATCTATCATATATAAAGAATTCCTATAAATCACTAAGAAAAAGATTTAAAACCCAGTACATGGAACTTTTCTCATGTACCCAACAAAGACCAGAGAGCATGGTTTTGGTGTGGGTTGGGGGTTCCAGATAAACCATCAGTGGTGACACTGAGCCCAAAGTACACAGCTGGGGGCTGAAGTGGTGACTTTAAGGACTAAGCCCCTACATTGGGACAAGGTTACTTCATAAGGCACAGGATGACCCTGTCATGACTGTTACATGCCTGTGGTTACAAGTGGCTTTAAATCCTCTGAAACAAAGGGCAGTCCAAATAACCGAGTAAATGAAAGGATTTCACACAGACCCTTACCTCAAGGGTGTCTCAACCTATATAGCTGCAGTCACCCCCCCTTCCCTGTGGCATCTGCAACTCCACCCTCAGACTGCTTCCACTACCTTGTCTATGATGCTTGTTCTCCTTCCCAAAGAGTCGATCCCAGAGAAACAGGAAATTCTGGCTGTACTCACTCAGATTCCCCAAGGATATGGGTGTGAGGGATTGGGAAGTGGCCCCAGGATGCCTGTGATGGGTGGGACAGTGGAGAAAGCCAATGATGAATGCGTTAGTGAGCAGGTGACCTTTGGGACTCAGTCTTGCTGGGGACGCTCTGAGAGCTGGGGAGAATGTGCCCCTGGATCGTCCCACCAAGTGGGGTCAGCTGGGGGCTCAGTCACCAGCTCCTGCACCTCAGTGGGTGAGGGTCCTTCTCCGGGCATTCAGGCACTCACCTGGAACCAGATGTCAACCTCAGGCGAGTCATAGGAAGCTGCTGGCGGTGACTGCAGGTGGTCTGAGGGCATACAACAAGGACACCAACAGCCTCAGCCACGTGGGTAGAAGTACCACAAGCAGTGCCACGTCCCCTCCGACATGACTGTGAGGGTTCCAGTCCCCCACAGCAGGGCCCGTTCCTGATAGGCCTGCTGCTTCCCTTTTGTGCCTTCCTTCCTGCGGTTGGATCACGCTGGATCTTTCCTGCGCTGTCCCCTGGGCTGTGCTCAGGCCTTTTCCTCCCACTAGTCTGTCCTCACTCCTCTCATCACTGATGTCCTGCTCAGAAACTAGAGCCTCTGTCTTCTCTCTCTCTCCTTCTCTCTCTGATTACCTGGTATTTATTCCTAGATGTGTCTGTCTCTCCACCTAAGCTTGGGCTCTGAGAAGATTCAGATGCTCAGATCTGCCTCCCCCGTGGGTCCCAAGGTCTATCACTGTGCCCTGCATGTGACAGATGCTCCATAAAATTCTCCTGGACTCTCTTGGACCCCTGCAGGAGCATCCGATCTCTCCAAGGAGAGAGTGGCTAGGACCTCAACCACATGTCCAGCTAACATGGTGTGTCCTGCCACATGCTGGAAATGGAGGCATTTGGGGGCAGTCAGTCCCATGTGCCCAGGCCCGTGCTAAGCCGTATGTGGAACTAGGAAGCAGGAAGACCTGGAAGGAAAGAGATTCCATCCCCGCCCTCAGTGAAGCCACAGTCTAGCCAGGACACCAGAGCATCCGGGGAGAAGGGTCATGAGAGGATTGGGCAACAACGGGCAGTGTGGACAGGAAGGGATAATGTAACTCAGAGAAGCATGAGATCTCAGAAGACTTCTTAAAGGAGGCAAGTGGGGCTGAGACCTGGGGAGCAAAAAGGGTTTCCTGGCTGCTGTGGCCCTCAGGGCCTGTGACCCTGGCTCGCCTCACTTTCCCCTTCATCATTGTCCTGTGAGGCTCTGCTCTCCCCACCTGCCCCGGAGCCCATACAGCTCAGGTGGCCCTATGGGTGGAAAGGGAAGCACTGGGTCTCATGCCGCCACAGAAGCCCCAAGTGACCACAGCAAATCCCTCCCCTTCTCTGGGTCTGCTTCCTCATCTGTTATGGGTGCATCATCCTGTCACCTTCCCAAGTTTGACAGGAGGAAAGGCGACTCTGTGGTTTTGAGCCTGGAGTGGGCAATGCTCCTTAGGAATCATGCCACTCGGCCCCCCATCTCACAAATGGGGAAACTGAGACCCACAGAGGCCAAAGGCCTGCCTGAGCACATTCAGGCAGGCTCAATACATCCCTGACTGGTGTTGGGGACCGCCTCTGTCTTCTCACATGTTTGCAGGCAGAATGGGAAAGCACCTTCCCCCATGTCTGAACGCAGCACGGGAAAGCACAAGCTTGAGAACAACCTGTGCAGTTCTTGGAAGTTATCTGCCCACAGAAACATATCTTGTCCTCGAAGATGAGCCAAGACTCCTCACTCTGAAAATAGGTAGACCTTGAAGATGTGTGGAAACACTGCCTCTGCTTCTGGCCTGCCTTCCCACATTTGCTGATGTGGCGGGAATGGAGAACAAAGAACATTCTGTTTACGCATTCCATGAGCAACTAACGGAACCCTGCTGAGCCTACCTTTGCCGGCTACCGCTGATGTTAATACTGTGCTTGATTGTCTATTGGATAATGCTATGCCCTGGAATCATGTAACCCCACTGCATTATATAAACCCTGGACCTGGAGGGGCGCGAGGAGGGAGGGAGGCTGGTTATTAATGAAAAAGCAAGTCACGTACAGGTCCTGCTTCATTCCAATAAAAACCGTCAAGGGTATTAATTACCAGATCTTGTGAGAGATGCAGGTTAGGTTCACTCTGGCCGGGTATGGATCCTGGTGGTCAGAATGTCAGTGAGCACCGGGCCTCCCCTGCTGGGCCTGAGCTGATGTGGGCTGGTGAGGTGAGGGGCACCTTGGGTGGATGGCTGGGACTGGAAATAACCGACTGTTACCTCCTACTGAGCCGTCACCGAGTTCCAGGCAGGGCTGAGTGACTGCCTGTATGCGCCTCTGTCGTCTCATTCCCAGCAGCCTGAGATAGGCCCCATTTTTTTTTTTTTGTCATCATATTTTTTATTTATTTTTATTTTTTATTTTTGAGAGGGCATCTCTCATATTTATTGATCAAATGGTTGTTAACAACAATAAAATTCAGTATAGGAGGGTCAATGCTCAATGTACAATCATTAATCCATCTCAAGTCTAATTCTCGTCAGTCTCCAATCTTCTGAAGCATAACGAACAAGTTCTTACATGGTGAACGAATTCTTACATAGTGAATAAATTCTTACATGGTGAACAGTACAAGGGCATTCATCACAGAAACTTTCGGTTTTGATCACGCATTATGACCTATAAACAATCAGGTCAAATATGAATATTCGTTTGATTTTTGTACTTGATTTATATGTTGATCACACATTTCTCCCTTTATTATTATTATTATTATTATTTTTAATAAAATGCTGAAGTGGTAGGTAGATGCAAGATAAAGGTAGAAAACATAGTTTAGTGCTGTAAGAGGGCATATGTAGATGATCAGGTGTGTGCCTATGGACTAAGTATTAATCCAGGCTAGACAAGGGCAGCAAAACATCCACGGATGCAGAAGATTTCTCTCAAAGCAGGGGGGGTGAGGTTCTGAGCCTCACTTCTGTTGATCCCCAAATTCTCACCTGATGGCCCCCCTGCGACTGTGCCTGTCTTAGGTTGTTCCTCCCTTGAGGAATCTTACCCGTCTCTGGCTAACCAGTCATCTTCCGGGGGATAGGCCCCATTTTTATCCCCATGTTGCAGCTGGGGACACCGGACACAGAGAAGTTTTGTGACTTGACAGGGTCACACAGCTACAGGGGGCTGTCCTGGAGCACCGGCTGGACTCTGAACCACAAGGACACAAGGACCTGGAAGTGCTGTCTAGCATGACTGAAGCAGCCTGTCATGGCAGAGGTATGGAAACTGAGCAGGAGATAGCATCACTTACTAAAATTATATTCCACATTTGTGAGACATAAACCATGTCCCCCGATGCTCAGTCCAGGATTCTTTCCCTGCCTCACCAGCTAAGTGTGTGTGTTGGGGTCCCTGCCAGGAAGGGACAAGGTGAAGGGGCCCCAGATGTGCCAGGGTTTGGGGACAGGGCCACCTGCCCCTTCCTGGCTCCCCACACCTCCCTCTGCCACCTCCCTTCAGCAGCCCAGCTGGGCTGAACCAGCCTAGTACTTCTCTGTGTCAGCCCCGGAAGACGGTCTCAGTCCAGCGCTAGTCCCAGCAGAATTAAAATAGGCCTGACCTAAATACAAGCACAAGGCTAGTGCTGAAGATACAGCTGTGTCAGCAGAAACTCCAGCTGGGTGGGAAACCGGTGTACTTTGGGATGAACACCCCCCACTCCAGGAAGGCAGCCAGGCTGCATGACTGTGGACACTGACCATTTCCTAAGATGTCCCTGAGTGTGACAAAGAGGTGGGCAAGGGAGGACAACTGCTCCCCTGGCCTGGCTGATGGCAAGCTCCCGGAGCAGGTCAGGCAGCCCACGGCCTTGCCTCTGTCACCCCAGGGAAACCGAGACTCTTTGAGGGGCAGGCCCTACCCAAGGCTGCGCAGCTCAGGAGCAGCGGGGCTGGGGGGCAGGCCTCTGGTTTCTGGGTGGAAGAGCAGGGGTGGGCAGTCAATGGGCTCCTGAAGCAGAAGTTTGCCCATTCCCCAGGAAGGCCATGCAGGGATAATGGCCTTGACTGGCCCTGGGATGTCCAGATGGGCCTGGGTGGGGCTTCTAGGGCTCTGGCAGGCTCCTTTGGTCACTAAAAGGAACCAGCCCTGAACATGGGCACTAAAGGTGTCCCAACAGGCAGAGGAGCAAACCGTGTCGGCCTGGCAGGGCCCACTTCTTGCAAGGGGCCCTGAGCTCAGAAAGTCTCCCCACTTGGGTAAATGCTCCTCCCCTGTGGCCATCCTGAAGTTCTTAATGATTTTGCTTTGCATGTGTGTTGTAAGTGAAATCCACAGAACAATGAGCATGAGAAAAAATACTGAGGGGCTACTTGGAATGTGGCTCCATCTCCATGCTGCCCGGTTAGCATACAGCGTTGGCAGTGCCCCATGGGCATGGAATCCCGGGGGCCTCATGGGGGGCAGAGGCTCAGCAAGGCTCAAAGCAAGTGTAAGGCGAGCATTGCGTATCAAGGGCTGCCAACAACCTTGCTTCTGTTCAAACCAGAACTTGCGCAGAATGCAAAAAGAAGACAAGACGGGCAGTGGCAGAGTCACTAGGGACCAGGGAACCCTGACACACCCTTTCTCACCTGGTACTTCCCTGCATTAGCCAAAATGATGACATAGAAGGAAAGGCAGAGATAGGGCAACTCACAGCCTCTTTTCCCTTCAGTCCTTCCTTCTACATGATAAGCAGAAGGCAGAGGGGGCTGGCTTAATGCATGCATATCCAAAATGAAATAAACACAGGTGAGTTTGGGGCAATGTTTCTACTTTTGGTGTAAGAATGAAATATATGGAAGCTGATTTTTCTGCACGTGGGAATCTCCGTTATTTTTCAGTACCTCAGGCTGGGGTGATGTGACTTGAGGAATTAATGTAATTTATCTCCCAGAGAATGGAAATGTGCCATGCTCCTCCCCATATGCTTTCCCCTGGCGTCACCACTTGAGCCCTGCCACTCCTCATAGCGCGCCTGCTGCCCCTGGCCCACTCAGGATAATGGCGACCGCAGAGGTACTGAATGTTGGTAAAAAACTCTACGAGTTTTTTACCCTCCAAGTTTTACGAGGGTAAAACAAAAGAAGTCTATGAATGGTTAGATAGTCCAAGACAAGTCCTCCTGAAGTTCAAGGACCAGATTACAGCAGGAAATGCAGCCAGAAAGAATCACCTGGAAGGAAAAGCTTCAATCTCAAATAAAATTACCAGTTGTATTTTTCAGTTGTTACAGGAAGCAGGTATCAAAACTGCGTTCATCAAAAAATGTGGTGAGACAGCTTTTATTGCACCTAAGTGTGAAATGATTCCAATTGAATGGGTTTGTAGAAGAATAGCAACTGGTTCTTTTCTCAAAAGAAATCCTGGTGTCAAGGAAGGATATATGTTTTACCCGCCTAAAGTGGAGATGTTTTTCAAGGATGATGCCAATAATGACCCACAGTGGTCTGAGGAACAGCTAATTGCTGCAAAATTTTGCTTTGCTGGACTTGTTATAGGCCAAACTGAAGTGGACATCATGAATCATGCAACACAGGCTGTTTTTGAAATCCTGGAGAAATCCTGGTTGCCTCAGAACTGTACCCTGGTTGATATGAAGATTGAATTTGGTGTTAATGTAACCACCAAAGAAATTGTCCTTGCTGATGTTATTGATAATGATTCCTGGAGACTCTGGCCATCAGGAGATCGAAGCCAGCAGAAAGACAAACAGTCATATTGTGACCTCAAGGAAGTAACTCCTGAAGGGCTCCAGATGGTGAAGAGAAATTTTGAGTGGGTTGCAGAAAGAGTAAAGTTGCTTCTGAAAACAGAAAGTCAGTGCAGGGTTGTAGTATTGATGGGCTCAACTTCTGATGTCAGTCACTGAAAAAATCAAGAAGGCTTGTGGAAATTTTGGCATTCCATGTGAACTTCAGGTAACATCTGCCCATAAAGGATCAGATGAAACTCTGAGAATTAAAGCAGAATATGAAGGGAATGGCATTCCTACTGTATTTGTGGCTGTGGCAGGCAGAAGCAATGGTTTAGGACCTGTGATGTCTGGTAACACTGCATATCCAGTTATCAGCTGTCCTCCCCTCACTCCAGACTGGGGAGCTCAGGATGTATGATCTTCTCTTCGACTACCCAGTGGTCTTAGCTGTTCGACCATACTTTCTCCAGAAGGATCAGCTCAGTTTGCTGCTCAGATATTTGGATTAAACAACCATTTGGTATGGGCCAAACTGCGAGCAAGTGTATTGAACACGTGGATTTCCCTGAAGCAGGCTGACAAGAAAATCAGAGGGGGCAGTTTATAAGAAAGAATATCATAGCATTTTTTTCAGGAAAAAAACTATTTCTAGTTTAGCTGTAGAAAAAAATCAAGCAAAATGAACAGATTTTAAATCAGTTGAATATTAAATTAGTGAATAAATGCTTCTCTAGATTAGTGGATTAGTAGAATATATGTACATATTTATTAATATTTCTTTGCAAGAAGCAAAATTACTACATCTAAAAATCATTTTATTCACTATATAGTCATTGTTAGGTAACATAATCAAATGTTTCTTAAATGATAATCTTATTATAGAGCTTTAAATTACTACTTGGCCTATATTTCAACACATAAGTGTTAGAAAGTTAAAATTATTATATCTTAGAAAGGGTGGTAAAACATATAGTCCTTTTTCACATGTTCCTATCATCTGTATAAAATCTCAAGTAGGGATCAAATTGTACATTAGGCTGATATAGATGGTTTTCCATTTTCAACCTTTTTGAAGTTGATTGTGTCTAAGAACTTAAAACATAAACTCTTAATATCTCTCTTACAATATGGATTACTTTGAAAATATGAATGCCATTGGCCTCCCTAGAAAATAGCACAGTAAGTTTACCAAGAGTCCATTGGTTCTTGGGTTCCAAGGATCAGTTAAGAATTGCTGATGTAACCCATCAGGGTTACAGAATTTTCCTCATAATTTTTGGACTGTCACATATCTGTGCCTTTAGTTCTTAGAATGTCCTCATTTCTGTCATTAAAATTTGTTAGTTACTAGAGCTTCATCTTCACAGTCTTTGTGAAACCTTCCTAATCACCTCAAGCTAAGATGGCTGGCTACAAGTAGTTCTTTCTCTGTTGGATTGTAAGCCCCAAGAGAGGTGAAAATATAATTTTACTCTTTATTTTCCCTCACACTGCCTTAGGCTGTGATGTGCTATGCCTAGCTGTCTGCCAGATAAGGGGAAATTATAAAAATCATGGACTGCTTAATTTTCTATCTTATGTTAGTTCAAAAGAACAATAAAAAAGATTTTAACATTATTAAACTTAAGCTCCATGATTTCTGAATAACATTGGTTGCTATTTCAGTTCTTCTATCCCTACCTAGCAAAACTCCACCTGTTCCTGTGCAGTGTATGAAAAATTAAAAACACTGATGTAGACTGTTGGATAGGACTGATGGACAGAAGTGACCATTTTCAATGGTCATTATGAATTTCACTATTAGTTTCCAAGTAAATGCATACATATATCCTCAGTAGTATAGTTCATTAGTGCTAGAGTAAATACTTGAAAGTATTTTAACTCATAAAAAGTAACTTGCACAAACCTACCTGGTATGCCATTTTTGGATGTTTATACTTTCTATAGGCTTGTAGCTAAACATGAAAAATTGTAATAAAAAATGTTCTTAAACTTTATTTCATAAAGGCATGTTCAGAACAGCTGTTACTTTAATGCCTTTTGAAATTTAAACACTGAAGCCAAATAAAAGACAAAAGATTAAAAAAAAAAGAAATATATGTGCACGTATCAATTGTGTAAATATGGTGATTCCATACTGGAATTAATGCTCTTATATGTGCAGTTGGACAACATAAAGAAGAACAAATGGTAAAGAACAAAATGGCAACATACTAAGTTTACATTTTAATTTTTCTTTACTTGGACATTAACTTGCAAAATTTTAAGATCATATAAGAGACTGTAGGAGAAGAGATCATGTTTTGTATGTTAGCACCTTTAAGGACACATTTTTCCTGCTTTTTGAACAATGAGCCCCCTATTTTCATTCTTCAATTCCATAGCGGGCCCCTGTCCTGGATCTGAACAATTCAGGGCCTGGGCAGGAAGAGAAGTGTGTCTTGTGTCATTTTCATTTTCTTCTTTATCCAATTCTCTACAGACCCAAATGAGCAAGGGCAGTGTGCTGTGGGCCTGTGGGGACCCAGACAGGTAGCTGACCAGCCTGAAATCAGGGATTCCTTCCTGGAGGCAGTGACATAAAAAGAGCTGGGCCTAGAGAGGTGAGTGGAAGATGGGCAGGCAGACAAGGGGGCTTCAAGGACACCCAGTGGCCATCCGTCTCAGAGCCTCAGGGTTCTCTGCATGCCTGGCTGGCCCTGGCATGTGTGTCCCCTGAGCAGCAGCTGCAGGAGAACTTCAGCACCAGACCCAGAGTAGACACCACAAGATGAGAGTAGCCATGCCTCAGGGATGGGGCCCCAGTGCCCCCAGGCCAGGCCCCAGATAGGCCCACCCACCCCTCATTCAATGAACACACACCTCTGAGCTTCTTCAGGACATCGGGCAGAGGACACAGACCTCTAAGGAGGTCCCAGCGAGCAGGGGCCTGGTGGCCTAGACCTGGCGGCCTCTGAGAAATTAGAAAGTGGCTCTGCTCTGGGCAGATGCTGTGCTGGGGTGCTAAGCATGATGAGCTGACCTGGATGCAGCCCTGAAACACTGCACCCCGGTGAGCTCAGCACGGCCTGGCCTTCAGCCCCGGCTCGCCTGCCCACCCAGAGGCCAGGAGCAGCAAGTCTTGATGCCTGGTGTGTCTGTCCTCTCAGTTGCCCAGCCTGCCTCCCCACCAGGGCCCCTTGAGCTGCCGAGGACTGGGGCTGAGGCCAGGTAGTGGGGACACACACAGCAAAGGCCACGGAGACTTACATGTGCCACACCCAGTTCTGACCATTTGGTGCACAAGGACCCATTGAGTTCCCATGGCACCTCCTCGAGGTGGGCAAGCTCCATTTGATCAGTGATGTCATCAATGCACAGAGAGGTGAGGTTATTTGCCCAAAGCCACACAGCTGGCAAGGGGCAGAGATGGGGTTTCCCCTGTTAACCACAGGGCTGAATAACCTCTTCCTCCTTATCTCTTGGTTCCCTTTGGTTCTGGCTTAGATGGCCCCCTTTAGACACTATTTAGAATGAAGCTGAGGGAAATTCATTAGTTTAGATAACTGCTCTTGTTTTACAAATGAAAAAACTGAGGCTCAGAGAGGGGAAGCAACTTGCCTGCAGCAGTACAGCAACTCCAAGCTCCCTGCCCCAAAGTGAACAGTAATGTTCTGTCACTCGGACACTTCCCGTCTGAGATCTCAGTGGGTCCCGGCACTCACCCTGGGGAGCCTGCCAGGCGAGGCCTTAGTGTTTAGGCAGCTTGTGCTGAGGGGACACGTGGGGGGTGAAACCAGCCCACACTCAGCTCGCCAAGCTCATAGTCTCAGGCCCCGCCATCCAGGGGCCCCGGGTGAGGGGACAGAAGTAGGCCACCTGTGGCTTTCCTGGGGCTCAGAGGAGCCTGGGTGCACCGCCTCCGAGTGCACCGCATTTTCTGCTCACTGATTTATTTTCAGAGCAGGGAAGTGGATCTGAAATGCTCCTTCTGCTTGTTTGCCCCTGGGGGAATGTGGGGCTTATGAACAAGGCAGCACACGGGGACAGGGGCACAAGGCTCTGTCTTGCCCCACAAGGCTCCCAGTCACCACATATGGGCCCAGGGCAAATCCTGCCCTGCCACTTGCTGCTCTATGAGTTTGGGGTCTTTCTGCACCTCAGCCCCCAGTCAAATGGAGGCGCCACGCCTCTCCTAGCCATGGGCAGCCCATGGAGAGCTGGCCCCATCCTTGCTGCCTCGACCCTCTCCTTGGGCATCGCTGTCCTTGCTCGGGCGTCCACTCTGACGCCCAGAATCCACCAGCCTTTGCTACACACGGGCTCACTTACTGGCACCGACAGGTGAAGAGAGCTGAGGCTGAGCTAACACCAGGCTGCTGGAGGATGCGGGCTGACCGGGGGCCCGGTTCCTCTGCGATGGAGCCTGCTCAGCTCAGAGTGGGGCCTTGGGGCGGCCGCAGGGGCACCTCTTTCCCAACCTCGGATTGTCTGTGTGCTCTCTTAGGGGCTAATTGTACATCCAACACTAATTGTTACAGTCCTTGTTTCTCGCTTCTCCTGTAGAAAGGGAGGCCTCAGGATGCTAGCAATGTCCCCTGTTCCCAAAGGACCATGCCGCCAGTGACACTGCCCTGCCCTTTAGCCCCTTGCCAAGAGCCCTCAGGCCAACTCTGGGTTCCTGTGGGACTCAGTCACCAGTCGAACCCAACTTGGGTATGGAAGGACCATCCTTTCTGGCTTGCTTTACCTCACCTCCCCAGAGGAAGTTACCCCACAGCCCCGGAGTGCCCTCTGCTGGTGGGGTGACAGACAGACAGCATGCCCCCACACCCTGCAGGCTTCTCAATGCTTACTGCTGAGCCTAAGGCAGGAATGATTCACAACGGGAGGTGGGGTGGGGGGACTGTCAGGTGTTAAGATGTTAAGATGGGTGAGGAAATGGTGGGGTGTTGAGTTCTCTGGAGAGAGGTGGGTGGGTTTGGCTGGGAGTGGGGGAGGGACCAGGTAACCCCTGGGGCACTCCCATACCCCACCCCATCCATCAAGCTCTGGGAGGCAGTGACCTCGTGCTACTCCCTATCATAATATTTACCAAGAGTGCTGCAACTGGGCCAGGCAGCTCGGCAATTATAATCACGTTATCATTACTGCTGATAATTCCAATCATAAGCGTAAATTATAAACAAGCGAGGCACAGTGGGTGGGTGGGGGGGGCAGGGCCACCTCTGGGAGGGCATGGGGGTGAGCCTGGCCTCCCTTCCCACTCGCTCATTCCCACTCCCCTCCTGTTTCTGTCCAAGTGTCCCTTCCAGAGCCTCTCTGACCTCCACCCTCCATACTCCCCTGCCACTCCTGCTTAGGTGGCTAACCTGAGCTCAGACTGCTCACTTGTGAATCATATCTCTAGGAGTCATCACCTGATCTTCCAACTAGGGGCCGGTCTAAGGGACACAGGAGCCAACTGAAAGCACTCAGTGGCCAAAAGGGGAATAATTTGAGTAACAAAACAAAGCATTACAGGTTGCCCTGCTATCCCAAAGTAGAGTGTTCCTATGAAGCTTTTCGTAAGCCCCAAAGTGAAGCAATTATTAATTTATATGGAAAATTTTTGGAGCCACTTCTAGATCCCAAAAACTAACCTGAGGATTTTCTGTTAGCCTAGGATACATCTTGCTGACAGACATACAGAATAAATTGGGATAAGGCACAGCTGCTCACATACACAGTTCAAAGCATCAATAGCTGAGATGCCGAGCGTGGTTCCAAGGAAGTAACTTGGTGGGGACCCTCTCACCGCTGTGGGGGCACACTGTGTCTATAAACGGCTGGCTGCAAAATAAACACGGAATGGTATTTTTGATTTTTACCTTTTTTTGAAAGAGTGAAAAATCCTCTTTGCATTTATTTTGGTAGTGTGGATAAAGTAAAGGTTCCTATGGCCAAGATTCTCACCTGGCCCTGGTTGAGTAGCTCACTACACACGTGTGGGCAATACATTGCGATTGACTCTATATAAAGAGCTCCACCCAGTGCTCTGGGTGACATGGAGGCATGGCTGCACAGCTGCTGCAGGGCTGCAGGAGAGCAGAGACTGGAGTGGTGGCAGTGCCAAAGGCAAAGACTGAGATGGGTGTGGTGGTAGAGAGGTCCAGAGGCAAAGATGGGCTTGCTGCATGCAGACCTGCTCTGAGTGGACGGGATTCCAGTGATTGACCTGCCACCATGGGAATAAAGTTGGGTATAAACCCTTTCACCCCAAGAACATTCCATTGTCATTCCTCAGGCTCACTGAATCCATAGTGAAATTGTCCAGGGCTGAAACCCACTGGCAAGACAGGTAGCAAAAAAAAAAAAAAAAAAAAAAGACAAAGACATTTAAGTCTTTCATAAAACTCAAGTGGCATAATGTGAACTTTTGAAAAATGAGGAATGCCTGCACTGAATTACAACCCAAAGTATAATAAAATAAATATCCATGAGTCCATCCTGATATAAATGATTGACTAATTAAATGGGGAGGAGAGACTAACCTGCACAGAATTCCACATAAATTAGGTAGGTACTCTGCCCTCAAGGAGGGGGAGCTTACCCTTCATCCCTGAAGTGTGGGTTATGCATGCTGACTTCTTCCCAGAGGAAACAGAGGGATGAGGAGCAGGTTTACAGCAGGGAAGCTTGACAAACACTACTGCAGCCGGGTGACCGAGGTCCACATCAACAGTAATGTCGTGTTGATACTTTATGCCCTTGATATGCTCTGATGAGAACGGTACTTTCCCTGTGACCCTCCCAAAAACTTATAATCCCAGTCTAATCATGAGAAAGACAGACAAATCACAATTAGGGACAGCCTACAAAACATCAACCAGGACTCCTTAAAAGCATGAAGGTCATCAAAACCCAGGAAAGTCTGAGAAAATGTCACAGCCAGGTGGAGCCTAAGGAGACCTGACAATGTAACATGGGATCCTGGATAGAACTTAGGGACAGAAAAAGGACATTAGGTAAAAACTAAGGAAATCTGAATAAACTGTGTACTTGTATCAATATTAGAGCACCTGTAACCAACTCACCTGAAGGAGGGGTGGTTGATTTAGGATGGGTCAACTCCGGCACACCTCATTGGCACCATATCAATTTGTGCTCCATTCATTCATTCACTTCATTCAAAAGGTATTTATTAGGTCCTTATCATGAGAAAGACACTGGTCTAGCAGGTAGGGAAAGAGAAGTGTCAAGACAGACAGGATTTGCCCTCATGGAGCTAACTAGAGAATAAATCATAACCACGTATGGAATCAAGTCTATGATGAAAATTAGATGTGATTTGATGGGGTGGGGGGGCTTCCCACTAAAAGATCACTTATTAGCTAACCTAGCTGTGGGTAAAACTAATATTTCCAGAATATCTCGCCTGGCTTTAGTACATCTGCATATCAATAGGTGTTGAGGTGAAGTTCATCTCCATATCAATGGGTAATTACCTGGGCAACGGAGGGCTTATCTGCACCTGAGAGGTGAAGGGAAGGGCCGGTTTTGTTTCTGTTGGAGCAGGAAAGACCCAAGGGCCTGGACTGAATTTGTAAGCAACAAACAGATTTTAAACTTTCTCTCTCCCTTTGACTGATTTTGGTTTTTAGAGGTATTTTGCCCCAGGATTTCCCTTCTCCGGACTTACACTAGCCTACAGGAGTGAGTTAAACCTTTCAACAACTCAGCAATTGTAACGTAGACCAGAGTCAAGCATCTTGCAAAATGGACTGTGATGTGCTGTTAGCAGTACAGAGAATATACAGGCTGGATTATTCTAGTCCATGGATGCCTGTCTACTTGAAAGCTTGAGATACATGTGTACTGGGTTTATTCAATCAACCTATTATGTGCAATAACTCCATGTGTGCTGGGGACACAGAGACAAATTCC
This sequence comes from Manis javanica, assembly GCF_040802235.1. Lineage (NCBI taxonomy): Eukaryota > Metazoa > Chordata > Mammalia > Pholidota > Manidae > Manis > Manis javanica. The sequence continues at coordinate 35,483,788 of NC_133165.1, read as the reverse complement.
ACAGAATCCCAGTTCTCCCAGAGGGACAGGCCGGGGAAACGTTTCTATAAATGAATCATTCCAACAGATGCAGGAAAGGCTAGCCATTTGGGAACAAAGTGGAGAGCTGCTACAGCACGTGCCAAACTGAATTCTACATCGATTAAAGACTGAAATGTGAAAAAAATAAGGCTATAAATGATTTCTATATTGTAGAGCTGTAAGGAATTTCCAAGCATGTCACCAAAGGCAGACAGACACCATAAAAGATTTAAAAAAGAAACATGTCCAAGACAACTATAAACCTCATAAAAGTAAATGAAAAGATGGCAATACCTAAGACAAGTATACACTGTTAACCTATTGTAACTCCGTGGGAGAGGGGAGGTAAGTTCCCAGCCCAGGGCAAATTACCTTTGAAGCCAAAATCAAAGTGAGAAATCAAGTGGTACTGAAGGGCCCCCACCAGTAAGATGGCGAACCTGGCTTCTCTTCGGGGTCCTCGGTTCCCGATGGCACCACCTGAAGCCCAATCACCTCTCGCCCCCCCTCCCAATCTCAGCACCTAGCCAATAGCCACCAGCCCCATAGAAGTAACACCACAATCACCCCATGCCCCTTCCTATATAACCCAGCACCTTTCCCTAATAAAGCAGATTTCTCCGGTGAATTACTGCTGTGTGTCTCTCCTTTCCTTTCATTGGTGCCGAAACCTGGGAGATGGGACACCCCAACTGGGCCCCGTCTTCCCCCCGACACCAGCAGCAGCTTGCCCTTGTCCTCTTTTTCCGGCGCTGGCTCATCACACTCACCACTCCTGTCCGGCCTTTAGGTAAGTTCCTCCCCACCCCCACCCCTCAAGTGAGCCACTGTCCCCCGAGCTATCGCAGTGCCATTGACCATGATCGTCCTGCAAGGCCCTGACGCTCGGGGACGAGGAGGGAACTCTCCCCGCCTCAGGCCTTCATGGCTGCGGGGGACCTTCAGGCCCCTCCTCCAACAGCTATAAATCCCTGCCTCAGGCCTTCATGGCTGCAGCGGACCCTCAGGCTCCTCCTCCAACAGCCATAAATCCCCACCTCAGGCCTTCACGGCTGCAGCAGACCCTCAGGCCCCCCTCCAACAGCCATAAACGAGGTGACTCCTTTGTGGATGAGAATGCTCCCTTCCCCCCCCTCCTCCTTCTGTTCCATCCACCGAAATCCGTTCTGTCTGCTGAAAATTCCTAGTACTAGGTACCTCATGACTCCGGCAGTCTGCCTTCTTAGAGAAGTCTGGGTGATTACTCACACTTCCTAAGAAATTCTGACTCGTGTACGAGTTTCCGCAGACCACCAAGGATCATCGGGGACGCCCTTTGTCTCCTTGTGGCCTGCCTCCAGTCCGAGGATCTCCGTTCATCTTCCCCTGTTTGTCTCCTTCTCTGTCCTTGAGCCATGGGAGCCTCCTCATCCCTCCCTGAAAGTTCACCTCTTGAATGCCTGCTTTAGCATCTGGCTACCTTCTCCCTGACACCTGATATAAAACCAAAACTTCTCCGTAAATATTCTCCCAAGATTGGCCGACATACCCCCTAGACAATAACAACCAATGGCCTGCAGGGGGAACTCTTGATCCTAACATCACTCGCGATCTTGTTAACTACTGCCAGCACCTGAAAAAATGGAAGGAGATTCCCTATATTGAAGCTTTCCGCCTCCTCCTCCCCCCAGTCCCCCCAAGTTCTCCTAGCCTGCAAGCCGCCGCCCCCGCAGAAGCCTCCTGTTCACTCCCTTCCCCTTCTTCTCCTACAACAGCCCTTCTCCCTTCCTCCCCCCATCTCACCTCCTCTGCCTTCGTCCCCCACGGATTAAGCCTGAGCCTTTCAGTCCCCCTTTAACTAAGTCCCGGAGGCCTCCTCCGTCTTTGCCCTCATCACCTGTTTCTCCCCTGTTGGGGACCGCCGTTGTCTTCTCACATGTTTGTAGGCAGAATGGGAAAGCACCTTCCCCCATGTCTGAACGCAGCATAGGAAAGCACAAGCTTGAGAACAACCGGTGCAGTCCTTGAAGTTATCTGTCCACAAAAACATATCTTGTCCTCGAAGACAAGCCAAGACTCCTCACTCTGAAAATAGGGAGACCTTGAAGATGTGTAGAAACACCGCCCCTGCTTCTAGCTATGCCCTTCCCCCACTTGCCGATGTGGCAGGAATGGAGAACAAAAAACATTCTGTTTACGCATTCCATAAGCAATTAACTGGAGCCTTGCTGTAGCTCAGTTGGTAGAGCATGAGACTCTTAACCTCAGAGTCATGAGTTCAAGCCCAACTGGAGCTGCAGAGGCAAGCAGCTGGGCTGCTGGCTGGCAATGCGTGGGAGCGTCAGCCCTCCCAGTTCTTTCTATCTTTATTTTCTTTGCCCCACTTCCGCACTTCAAGACCTGCTCGACTAGGCGCGGCTGGACCGCGTCACTCCCCCACAGACTGAGCCAGAACCCTTCAGTCCCCCTCAGACTCAGTCCCGAGGGCCTCCCAAAATTATCGCCCCCCTCTGGGACGTAGCTTAGACAGACTCACTCAAGCCCTATTACAGTATACCAGCCTTGACCCAGAAACGCCTGACGGAGGACATGTCCTTATGACATACTTCCTAGCTCAAAGCTACGCTGACATTAAAGCTAAACTCAAAAAGTTAGAACAGGGCCCCGCTACCCCACAGACTGAGATCCTAACAGTGGCCTTTAAGTCTTCCATAACTGGGAGGAGGAGAAAGAACACGGTAAACAAAAGGCTGATCAAGCCAATTTCCAAATGTTGGCCCAGCTGATGAAACCACAACCTGGGCGCCCTTCTACAAACAAGCAACCCTAGGAGCTTGTTTACATTGGTCAAGGGTGTGCCCCTCCCCCAGATCTCCTACCACCCCATGCCCCAGATGCCACAAAAAGGGCCACTGGGGGTCTGATTCCCAGCAACCCGAAGGGGAGGCTGGACGAACAACCCCCATCCTAAGCCCACCATAGTGGGGCTGACAGAAGAAGATTGATGGGGCCTGGGGGCTTCTCGCCCGACCATTTCCATCACCAAACAGGAGCCCAGTATTACTTTAATAGTAGACGGTCGTCCCATCTCCTTCCTCCTAGATACAAGAGCCACCTTCTCAGTCTTGCGAGAATACCGGGGCCCTACCATGCCTGCCATTACTCCTGTAGTCGGGGTAGGAAGTAAACAGATTTTCCCATTAAACCCCCACCCCCTTTTATGCACAATCCAAGACAATCCCATACCTTTCTCCCACTCCTTCCTGGTTATGCCCCAGTGTCCCATCCCTTTACTAGGACGGGACATCCTTACAATTCAATCATAATCACTCCGAGTCCACCTTATTACAATACGTGGACGATCTTCTACTCTGCAGTCCCTCGTGAGAACAGTCTCAACTTGACACTGCCTCCCTACTTAACCTTCTAGCTTCCAGAAGTTACTGGGTATCCCCTGTCAAAGCTCAAATCTCTTCCCCTTCTGTCACTTACCTCAGATTCCTTCTGTCTCAACAAAAAAGTCCATTACCTTAGACAGAAAACGGCTCCTCTCTGACCTGCCCGTTCCCAAAACCAAGACAGAAATCCTTTCCTTTCTAGGCCTGGCTGGGTATTTTAGAGTGTGGATCCCTAACCTCTCCCTATTAGCAAGACCCCTATATGGCCTCAGCAAGGGCCCCCCTGAAGAACCATTATCCTCCTGACCCTGACACTCCTTCATTAAGCTCTGTTGAGCCCTTGTGGAAGCCCCAGCTCTCCATCTTCCAGATTTGTCGAAGCCCTCCTCATTATACATTCATGAGAGGTCCAGTCAAGCTCTAGGAGTCCTAAGCCAATATTATGGCCCATCCTTTGCCCCAGTAGCTTATCTCTCCAAGCGATTAGACCCCACAGTTCAGGGATGGGCCCCCTGCCTATGGGCATTAGCCGCTGGACAGCTCTTGCAGAAGGAAGCTCATAAACTAACATTCGGGGCGCCCCTTACAATTCTGTACCCACATCACCTAAAAGATCTCTTAACCTACAAAAGTTTACAGACTCTCCCTCCCTCCAGACTCCTGACCTTACTGTCCTCTTTCCTCCAAAATCCTGTTCACCCCCTTTGCCATCCATACCCGAATCATGACTTTTTCCTCCTTTACTGCTCTCTCGCTTTTTGTCCTCATTCCTATTGTCTTCCCCGCCACCCCAGCCTTTGTATGGCGATTCAAAGTCAGACAGACTTACACACAGCATCAAACAAAAGTTACTGCCCTCATTGCCACACCAGACTGCCCTCTGAAAAGCTGCTCTGAGCCTTTATACCTCCACGAGCTCCAACCTTCCTTGCCCTCGTGCACAAAAAGGGCTGCTTTCCTTCCCATCATGCTCAGTATCTGTTTGACCACCTCAGCCATTGAGGCAGGATTTTCTGGGGGAGCCTTGGGTCACTCTCTATGGGCAGTTAGAGATCTCAATGCCAAACTTGAGGTAGCCCTGACATCCACTAACAATTCCCTAGCCTCTCTCCAAAGACAGGTCACTTCGCTAGCTAAGGTCACCCTTCAAAACCGGCAGGCCTTAGATCTGCTTACAGCCAATAAGGGAGGCACCTGCGTCTTCCTCCCAGAAGGTGCTGCTATTACATCAACGAATCCGGCATTGTAGAAATTGACATTACCAAACTCACCGACCTTGCCTCCAGCCTCCACTCTGCTTCCAATTCCAACCCATTCTCTTCAATACTAACAAACCCCCTCCTTACCTGGCTCTGGCCCATTGCAGGCCCCATAATAATCATTCTTCTCGCCTGTCTCTTCTTACCCTGTATAATAAAGTTCATCAAATCCCAAGTCGGAAAAATCTCTAATCAAGCTTTCAACCAGCTTTTACTCAGGAACTACCAGCTTCTGGCCACAGAAGATCCCTCACCCTCACGTAACCTCCTCACCACATGCTGAGATGGACCCCTCTCTCTGCTAGAAACTGTTCCTGGAAATAATGGCCGCAGACGCCTAGCTCCTGACACCCATATCCTCTTGGCACCATTGGAATCAACAGGTCCTCGACCTATGGTTACAGGGAACCTTCATTGATTTCCAAACTGAAGAAGTCCACATCTACTTGTCCTTACTGCGGGGAGTCCTATCAACCCTTTCCTCCCAATCCTCAAGCCCTCACTCCCTTCTCCGTCCCCATTCAGCAGGAAGCAGTCAGAGAGAAAGCAACGTCCACAACCCCATAGAGGAGAAAGGGGGGAATGAAGGGCCGCCACCAGTAAGATGGCGAACTTTCGGCTTCTCTTTGGGGTCCTCGGTTCCCGACGGCACCACCTGAAGCCCAATCACCTCTCGCCCCCTTCCCAGTCCCAGCGCCTAGCCAATAGCCACCAGCCCCGTAGAAGTAACAGCACAATCACCCCATGCCCCTTCCTATATAACCCAGCACCTTTCCCTAATAAAGCAGAATTCTCTGGTGAATTGCTGCTGTGTGTCGCTCCTTTCCTTTCAGGTATAGTGGGAGAAACCCGTTTATTGCGTACAAGCAGTGGTCCACTTTTGCTCACCACTGGCCCTCTCTGGTCCAGATATTCTCACACTCTCCCGACCTTTGTAACCACCTATTCATATGGACATGACTACTTCTCTCCACTCCGTGGAAACATCTATTGATATGGATGTACTGAGGCAGGAGAGAGATTCTGGAAATATGAACTTTTACCCACACCTATAAAGGTGTAAGTCTAGAGAAAGGAAACCCGGGGCAAAATACCTCTAAAACTGAAATCAAATAAAGCTTAAAATTAGGAGAAACAAAGCTTAAAACGCACTTACTGCATACAAACTGCAGTCCGGGTCTGCTTCTCCTGCTCCAGCTGAAGCCAACAGCCCTCCCCTTAACCTCTCAGGTTCAGGAGCTCTCTGTTGCCCTGGTAATTGATACGGAGATGAACTTCTCCACCTGTGATGAACGCCTATTGATATGCAGGTGTATTAAAGCCATATTTCTCTCCACTCCTGAGAATGTACTAAAGCCAGGTGAGATATTTTGGAAATAGTACAATTTTACCCACAAAAGGGCAGCAAAAGAGATGGTGAAGTGTGTACGAAACACAAAAAATACACATGACCGATAAACATGAAGACATTCAACCTCAACAGAAATTAAAACAGCATAAAACCCAATTGTTTGCCTTATCCGATTGACAGATTGACAGAAAAACGCTAAGAGCTCCAGAGAAGTGGAGAAACCGGACCCCACCGCCGGCCTCCTCTTCCGGGAAGGGGTGCGGACCCACACAAGACTGCGGGGAACTCCGCAGGGAGCCGGAGCCTCGCGGCCCGGATCTTTGTGCCCTTTGACCCGGAAGTTCAGGCGGGCGCGTGGCGCACGGGCGGGCCCGCTTCGCGGCAGAGACGTAAAGGCGCGCGGGAGTATGGCGGTGTACGCAGCGGCGGCGGCCGTGCTTGCGGGCGTGGAGAGCCGCCAAGGCTCTATCAAGGGGCTGGTGTACGGCAGCAGGTTCCAGGTAGCGGGAGGCAGGGTTCGGGCTCTGGTTGGGTGGGTGGGGTCCCGGGCGGCCCCCCTCAGCATCCGTGCTCTCGGCCCCGCGCAGAACGTGAAGCAGCTGTACGCGCTGGTGTGCGAGACGCAGCGCTACTCCGCCGTGTTGGACGCTGTGATCGGCAGCGCCGGCCTCCTCGGTGCAGAGAAGAAGCTGCGGCCACACCTGGCCAAGGTGATGGGCGGGGTGGGACTATGAGGGGCGGGCAGGGCCGCAAGCCCCTCCTTAGCGGGGTCCTAGCTCTGCCATCTGCCGTGTGACTTTAGCCAAGTCTCTTCTCTGAAATGAGGATGAACAGCCAATAGCTGGGTTATGAATTGAGGTGGGATGAAAATGCTTTAACTTTGAGCTTGTGTGAAAGATTAAATGAGAACAGAAGTGCGGAATAGTGGTGGAAAGGGCTCTTTAGGTTAAAAAAAAAAAAGGTGATGGTAAGGAGGCAGGTTGAGGTCCAGAGCTCTGTTGGTGAGCAGCCATGGGGAAGGGGCTGGGAAATAAGAGACAAGGTACAAATCCTGTATCTTGCATTAGTTTATTATCTTGGGCAGGTGTTTTGCCAATGGGTTTTAGCCCCGGGCAAGTTCGCTATGGATTCAGTGTGACCAAAGAAATTGACAGCAAAACGTTCTTGGGGTGAAAGGTTTATACCCAACTTTATTTCCATGGTGGCAGGTCAGTCACTACAATGCCAATCACTGAGAGCGAGTCTGCATGCAGCAACCCGGTCTCTGCCTCTGGGCCCCTCTTTCCGCACAGTTGTCCCACACAGCCGTCCTCTGGGCCTCTGTCCTCTGGGCCGCCACCACTCCAGCCTCTGCTCTGCCCTCCTGTAGCCTTGCAGCCCTGCCACCATGTCACGTGCAGAGCACTGGGTGGAGCTCTTTTTATAGAGTCAACAGCCCTGTATTCCCCATGGGTATGCAGTGAGCTAGTCAACCAGGGCCTGGTGAGAATCCTGGCCACAGGAACTCTCATTTTATTCACAGCAGGGTAGCTCACTTTTACCAGTTATTGGGTGAACAGGTGATCTGTTTACCCTCTCCAGTTCCAACACTATGGAGTTCCAAGGCCTTAGTGCATAGGGCTTTTTCTCTTCCTTTCCACACCCCCAGGTGCTAGTGTATGAGTTGTTGCTGGGAAGAGGCTTTAGAGGGGGCGGGGGCCGATGGAAGCCACTGCTGGAACGGCACCAGGCAAGGCTGAAGGCTGAGTTAGCCCGGCTCAAGGTTCATCGAGGTGTGAGCCGGAATGAGGACCTGTTGGAAGTGGGAACCAGGCCTGGCCCAGGTGAGGTGGAATTGTGGGGGTGGGTGATACCCATCAGGCCCTTGGGACAGGGCCATATTCCTGCTCTCACTGCCGATTGCGTCCTAGCCTCCCAGGTGCCTCGGTTTGTGCGCGTGAACACTCTCAAGACCTGCCCACATGATGCGATTGATTATTTCAAGAGGCAAGGTTTCTCCTACCAGGGTCAGGCTTCCAGGTGAGCTTAGAACCTTGCTGGCTGTCCTTATTCATTACGGGAGACTCCTGGAAACACCCGGGAAACAGAGATCTGGGAAGGGAGAGGCAGGTGGCTGTGGCTGCATTCAGGTTTTCTGCCTACATTTCCAGCAGTTTCTCCATCTCTTTGGAAGGTCTGTCTCCTCCACCCCTTAAAAACATTGGCTCTCTTTGAAGTCCCATCACACATTCTAGTACTGTATCCCTCAGTTTCTTCTCTAGCTCCTACTCTCACCTGGTGATTCCTGTCTCCCAGTGTAGACCTCTCTCCAGTACCTCACATGCACCATAATTGCAGCCATGTGTCAAATTGATCTTGATCTTCCCTCTTGAGTTTGCACCTTCTTTTTCCCCCTTATCTCAAGTAGTTTAACCTTGTGCAGAAGATAGACAGGTATCCTAAAGCTTTGGTTGGAGGGAACAGAATAGCCGACCCAAATTGGCCGAGCAGTAATTAAATTCATTAGCCCCCATTAGAAGGCTGCTCAGAATAAGGCTGTGCTCCAGGTTAGCTTGCTCCCAGGGTCCAGTTTTGCCATCAGAGAACCAGATCTTTCCATCTCTGTCTTTGCTCCATCATTCATAGTGTCACCTTCATCCCAAGGCAGGTTTCCTCGAGGGGGGGAGATTTATTTTTTAATTGCTAAATCATGTTTATTCAAAATTCAAGATTAAGAAGAATCCTTCCAAAACAATATGTTGAACCCGTTACTGGGTTATTTTGCAACAAGCCTTTTTTCTGTTTTTTGTTTGTTTGTTTTTTCTTGAGGTATAATTGACGTATTAGCTTCACTAATGTGTATAACTAATGGTTTAATACTTGTTGCCAAATGATCACTTCAGTAAGTCTAGTTAGTACCCATTACCACAGTTACAAAAAAATTTTTCATGTGATGAGAACTTTTAAGATTACTCTTGTAGCAACTTTCAAATAAACAGTACAGTATTGTTAAGTATAGTCATCAAGCTGTAATTATTTTCCAAGGACTGACTGACTTTATCACTGGAAAATTTGTACGTTTTGACTCCTTTCACCCATTTCGCTCCCCTGCCCCAACCCCCTATTTCCTGCCTCTGGTAAACACAAATCTGTCCTTTGTATCTGTGAGTCCTTTTTTTTTTTTTTTTTAAGATTCCACATATAAGTAAGATCATAAGGTATTTGTCTTTCTCTGACTTATTTCATTTACGTGTGAGCTCAGGGTCTGTCCATGTTGTAAGTGGCAAGATTGTCATTCTTTTTTGGCCAATACTCCATTGTATAAATACACCACACGTTCTTTATCCATTGATTCTCTGATGGTCATGGTCATTTAGTTTGGTCCCACATCTTGGCTGTTGTAAATAATGCTGTGATGAACATGGGGGTGCTGATACCTTTTTGAGTTACTGTTTTCATTTCCTTCAGATAAATACCCAGAATTGGAATTGATGGATCATAGGGTAGTTCTGTTTTCAATTTGTTAAACAACCTCCATACTGCTTTCCACAGTGGCTGCACCAACTGCCATCCCTACCAACAGTGCAGGGGGGCTCGCTTTTCTCCACATCCTCGCCAACACTTGTTACTTCTTGTCTTTTGGATAGTGGCCATTCTGACTGGTGTGACATGATAATCTTAATTGTGGTTTTGATTTGCATGTCCCTGGTGATAAGTGATGTTGAGCGTCTTTTCATGTGCCTCTTGGCCATCTGTATGTCTTCTTTGGAAAAATGTCTATTCAGTTTCTCTGCCCATTTTTAACCAAATTGCTTTTTGGGGGGTTAAGTTGTAGGAGTTCTTTATAGATTTTGGATATTAACCCTTTATCAGATGTGTTATTTACAAATAATTCTTCCATACAAAAAGATTGCCTTTTTGTTTTGTTTATGGTTTCCTTTATCTGCAGGAACTTTTAGTTTGATGTAGTCTCAAATGTTTATTTTTGTTTTTGTTTCTGTCACGTGGGGAGACATATGCAGAAAAAAATTACTAAAGTTGATGTCCAATAGTTTACTACCTATGTTCTCTTTTAGAGCTTTATGATGTAAGGTCTTTCATTTAGGTCTTCAGTCCATTTCAGGTTTGTTTTTGTGTATGGTGTAGGAAAGTGGTCCAGTTTCATTCTTTTGTTTGTGGCTGTCTGTTCATCGAAGAGCCTGTCTCCTCCCACTGTGTATTCTCGCCTCCTTTGTTGTGGGTTGATTAAACATGAATGCCTGCATTTATTTCTGGGCTCTCTCTTCTGTTGAACTATTGTGTTTTTCTGAGAGTACCATACTTTTTTGATTTATTATTTTCAATGCAATTTTTTTTTTGAGAGGGCATCTCTCATATTTATTGATCAAATGGTTGTTAACAACAATAAACTTCAGTATAGGGGGGTCAATGCTCAATGTACAATCATTAATCCCTCTCAAGCCTAATTCTCGTCAGTCTCCAATCTTCTGAAGCATAACGAACAAGTTCTTACATGTGAACGAATTCGTACATAGTGAATAAATTCTTACATGGTGAACAGTACAAGGGCATTCATCACAGAAACTTTCGGTTTTGATCACGCATTATGAACTATAAACAATCAGGTCAAATATGAATATTCGTTTGATTTTTATACTTGATTTATATGTTGATCCCACATTTCTCTATTATTATTATTATTGTTATTTTTAATAAAATGTGAAGTGGTAGGTAGATGCAAGATAAAGTTAGAAAACATAGTTTAGTGCTGTAAGAAAGCAAATGTAGATGATCAGGTGTGTGCCTATGGACTAAGTATTAATCCAAGCTAGACAAGGGCAGCAAAACATCCACGGATGCAGAAGATTTCTCTCAAAGCAGGGGGGGTGAGGTTCTGAGCCTCACCTCTGTTGATCCCCAATTTCTCACCTGATGGCCCCCCTGCAACTGTGCCTGTCTTAGGTTGTTCCTCCCTTGAGGAATCTTACCCGTCTCTGGCTAACCAGTCATCTTCCGGGGCCATACAGGGAAATGTAAAGTTGGTAAGTGAGAGAGAAGCCATATTGTTTGAAAAGGTTAGCTTTTTACTTCTTTGCAGATTTATGCCCTGTGGCTTCTATGCCCAGCACTTGTCTCGAGGTATCTTTACCACCTGGAGTAATTATGATACTCGGTAAATTCGATATGAGGCACGAATTCTATTTAAGGGTTGTAATTAGGAAGGAAGAAGAAAAGCTATAGAGGTAGCATATGGAAGAAAACATGGGAGGATTGATTATTTCTTTGACATATCTTCTTGTAGAGTACCTTAAGCATGTATAGGTTTTAAACTACTAACTAACTTGTGCACACATATTAACATAATAGGAATATGGTGACATAAACAAAGCAAATCTATAATTACCATCCATCTCCAGTGAAGCCAAGAAAACCATTTAGGCACCCTAGGCATTTGTGAAAATTTGTCTATGATATGATGGATATTGTCCAACTGTACTTGAACAGTCTGAGAGAAATCAGACAAATTAAAGCAGCCCATTTCTGGGATCTGTTCACATCCCATATGTTTTTTTAACCGTAGATAGTCTATAGTCGTAGGATTTTGGAGCGCTACAACTTGCACCCCTCCCAACTCCTGGTTGAGTTCCAACAATACAGATCCGGTCAAATTCGTTGTCTCACTGTATGCACATGCCAGTCTAGACATCTCCCTCCTCATTCCAATGGCAAGTCCAGGAAACGGTGGGGAGGATGCAGCCACAACTGCAGCGTCGCCCAGGTCCCTGTGGAGGCTTTTTGATGATCATACCCTGGCACAAGTCCTCCAGAGAGTGCTGATGCCGGAAGCTCCTCCTCATATCGTATCTTAGTTCATTTTCTGGGTATCCAAGCTAGGCCTTGATCTTATGCATAGAAACAAACAGACCCTTTGCCCACACTTTGACATGCCCTCCATACCACTATGCAGAACTCATTGGAGGTCAGCACACAGTAACTGCTTTTCTTTTTTTTTTTTTTATTAAGAGAAAGCAATATTATCAGAAAAGAGTACCTCCGTAGCTGATCATCTGACACCCTTTAAGTGATCAACATTAAGGATATTTAAAGCATGCGTTGATCTTTGATTTACCAATACTTTTATCCTATCAAGGTGTAATCACCCTTTTCTTTCTTTCTTTCTTTCTTTCTTTCTTTCTTTCTTTTTTTTTTTAATTTTTAATCTACACTTACATGAAGAATACTATATTTACTATGCTCTCCCCTATATCAGGTTCCCCCTAACAACCACATCACGGTTACTGTCCAGCAGCTTAGCAAAATGTTGTAGAGTCACTACTTGTCCTCTCTGTGTTGTGCAGCCCACCCTCCCCTTTCTCCCTCCCCCCCATGCATGCTAATCTTAATACCCCGCTTCTTCTCCCCCCCCCCTTATCCCTCCCTGCCCACCCATCCTCCCCAGTTCCGTTCCCTTTGGTACCTGTTAGTCCATTTTTGGGTTCTGTAATTCCACTTCTGTTTTGTTCCTTCAGTTTTTCCTTTGTTCTTATACTCCTCAGATGAGTGAAATCATTTGGTATTTCTCTTTCTCCGCTTGGCTTATTTCACTGAGCATAATACTCTCCAGCTCCATCCATGTTGCTGCAAATGGTTGGATTTTTCCACTTCTTATGGCTGAGTAGTATTCCATTGTGTATATGTACCACATCTTCTTTATCCATTCATCTACCGATGGACATTTAGGTTGCTTCCAATTCTTGGCTATTGTAAATAGTGCTGCGATAAACATAGGGGTGCATCTGTCTTTCTCAAACTTGATTGCTGCGTTCTTAGGGTAAATTCCTAGGAGTGGAATTCCTGGGTCAAATGGTAGGTCTGTTTTGAGCATATTGATGAACCTCCATACTGCTTTCCACAATGGTTGAACTAATTTCCATTCCCACCAGCAGTGTAGGAGGGTTCCCCTTTCTCCACAGCCTCGCCAACATTTGTTGTTGTTTGTCTTTCGGATGGCCGCTATCCTTACTGGTGTGAGGTGATACTTCATTGTAGTTTTAACTTGCATTTCTCTGATAATGAGCGATGTGGAGCATCTTTTCATGTGTCTGTTGGCCATCTGTATTTCTTTTTTAGAGAACTGTCTGTTCAGTTCCTCTGCCCATTTTTTAATTGGGTTATTTGTTTTTTGTTTGTTGAGGCGTGTGAGCTCTTTATATATTCTGGACATCAAGGCATTATCGGATCTGTCATTTTCAAATATATTCTCCGATACTGTAGGGTTCCTTTTTGTTCTATTGATGGTGTCTTTCGCTGTACAGAAGCTTTTCAGCTTAATGTAGTCCCACTTGCTCATTTTTGCTGTTGTTTTCCTTGCCTGGGGAGATATGTTCAAGAAGAGGTCACTCATGTTTATGTCTAAGCGGTTTTTGCCTATGTTTTTTTCCAAGAGTTTAATGGTTTCATGACTTACACTCAGGTCTTTGATCCATTTTGAGTTTGCCTTTGTATATGGGGTTAGACAATGGTCCATTTTCATTCTCCTACATGTAGCTGTCCAGTTTTGCCAGCACCATCTGTTGAAGAGACTGTCATTTTGCCATTGTATGTCCATGGCTCCTTTATCAAATATTAATTAACCATATATGTTTGGGTTAATTTCTGGAGTCTCTAATCTGTTCCACTGGTCTGTGGCTCTGTTCTTGTGCCAGTACCAAATTGTCTTGATTACTATGGCTTTGTAGTAGAGCTTGAAGTTGGGGAGTGAGATCCCCCCTACTTTATTCTTCTTTCTCAGGATTGCTTTGGCTATTCGGGGTCTTTGGTGTTTCCATATGAATTTTTGAATTATTTGTTCCAATTCATCGAAGAATGTTGCTGGTAATTTGAGAGGGATTGCATCAAATCTGTATATTGCTTTGGGCAGGATGGCCATTTTGATGATATTAATTCTTCCTAGCCATGAGCATGTAATGAGTTTCCATTTATTAGTGTCCCCTTTAATTTCTCTTAAGAGTGACTTTTAGTTTTCAGAGTATAAATCTTTCACTTCTTTGGTTAGGTTTATTCCTAGGTGTTTTATTCTTTTTGATGCAATGGTGAATGGAATTGTTTTCCTGATTTCTCTTTCTATTGCTTCATTGTTAGTGTATAGGAAAGCTACAGATTTCTGTGTGTTAATTTTGTATCCTGCAACTTTGCTGTATTCCGATATCAGTTCTAGTAGTTTTGGAGTGGAGTCTTTAGGGTTTTTTATGTTCAGTATCATATCATCTGCAAATAGTGACAGTTTAACTTCTTTAACAATCTGGATTCCTTGTATTTCTTTGTTTTGTCTGATTGCCGTGGCTAGGACCTCCAGTACTATGTTAAATAACAGTGGGGAGAGTGGGCATCCCTGTCTGGTTCCCGATCTCAGAGGAAATGCTTTCAGCTTCTCGCTGTTCAGTATAATGCTGGCTGTGGGTTTATCATATATGGCCTTTATTATGTTGAGGTACTTGCCCTCTATTCCCATTTTGCTGAGAGTTTTTATCATGAATGGATGTTGAATTTTGTCAAATGCTTTTTCAGCATCTATGGAGATGATCATGTGGTTTTTGTCTTTCTTTTTGTTGATGTGGTGGATGATGTTGATGGATTTTCGAATTTGTACCATCCTTGCGTCCCTGGGATGAATCCCACTTGGTCATGGTGTATGATCCTTTTGATATACTGTTGAATTCTGTTTGCTAATATTTTATTGAGTATTTTTGCATCTACATTCATCAGGGATATTGGTCTGTAATTTTCTTTTTTGGTGGGGTCTTTGCCTGGTTTTGGTATTAGGGTGATGTTGGCTTCATAGAATGAGTTTGGGAGTATTCCCTCTTCTTCTATTTTTTGGAACACTTTAAGAAGAATGGGTATTATGTCTTCTCTGTGTGTCTGATAAAATTCCGAGGTAAATCTGTCCGGCCCCGGGGTTTTGTTCTTGGGTATTTTTTTGATTACCGTTTCAATTTCTTTGCTCGTAATTGGTTTGTTTAACTTTTGTGTTTCTTCCTTGGTCAGTCTTGGGAGGTTGTATTTTTCTAGGAAGTTGTCCATTTCTTCTAGGTTTTCCAGCTTATTGGCATATAGGTTTTCATAGTAGTCTTTAATAATTCTTTGTATTTCTGTGGAGTCTGTCGTGATTTTTCCATTCTCATTTCTGGTTCTGTTGATTTGTGTTGATTCTCTTTTCTCTTAATAAGTTTGGCTAGAGGCTTATCTATTTTGTTTATTTTCTCAAAGAACCACCTCTTGGTTTCATTGATTTTTGCTATTGTTTTATCCTTCTCAATTTTGTTTATTTCTTCTCTGATCTTTATTATGTCCCTCCTTCTGCTGACTTTAGGCCTCATTTGTTCTTCTTTTTCCAGTTTCGATAATTGTGATGTTAGACTATTCATTTGGGATTGTTCTTCCCTCTTCAAGTGTGCCTGGATTGCTATATACTTTCCTCTTAAGACTGCTTTCGCTGCGTCCCACAGAAGTTGGGGCTTAGTGTTGTTGTTGTCATTTGTTTCTATATATTCCTTGATCTCTATTTTGATTTGTTCATTGATCCATTGATTATTTAGTAGCATGTTGTTAAGCCTCCATGTGTTTGTGAGCCTTTTTGTTTTCTTTGTAGAATTTATTTCTACTTTTATACCTTTGTAGTCTGAAAAATTGGTTGGTAGAATTTCAATATTTTGGAATTTACTGAGGCTCTTTTTGTGAACCAGTATGTGGTCTATTCTGGAGAATGTTCCATGTGCACTTGAGAAGAATGTATATACTGTTGCTTTTGGATGTAGAGTTC
Organism: Manis javanica; assembly: GCF_040802235.1. NCBI lineage: Eukaryota > Metazoa > Chordata > Mammalia > Pholidota > Manidae > Manis > Manis javanica. The sequence continues at coordinate 35,467,978 of NC_133165.1, read as the reverse complement.
TATAGATGTCTATTATGTCTATCTGTTCTAGTGTGTTGTTCAGTGCCTGTGTGTCCTTACTTATTTTCTGCCCTGTGGATCTATCCTTTGGGTGAGTGGCGTGTTGAAGTCTCCTAAAATGAATGCATTGCAGTCTATTTCCCTCTTTAGTTCTGTTAGTATTTGCTTCACATATGCTGGTGCTCCTGTATTGGGTGCATATATATTTAGAATGGTTATATCCTCTTGTTGGACTGAGCCCTTTATCATTATGTAGTATCCTTCTTTATCTCTTGTTACTTTCTTTGTTTTGAAGTCTATTTTGTCTGATATTAGTACTGCAACCCCTGCTTTCTTCTCCTTGTTTGCCTGAAATATGTTTTTCCATCCCTTGACTTTTAGTCTATGCTTGCCTTTTGGTTTAAGGTGAGTTTCTTGTAAGCAGCATATAGATGGGTCTTGCTTTTTTATCCATTCTATTACTCTGTGTCTTTTAATTGGTGCATTAAGTCCATTTACATTTAGGGTGACTATTGAGAGATATGTACTTATTGCCATTGCAGGCTTTAGATTCGTGGTTACCAAAGGTTCAAGGTTAGCTTCTTTAGTATCTTACTGCCTAACTTAGCTCGCTTATTGAGCTGTTATATATACTTTCTGGAGATTCTTTTCTTCTCTCCGTTCTTATTCCTCCTCCTCCATTCTTCATATGTTGTGTGTTTTGTTCTGTGCTCTTTTTAGGAGTGCTCCCATCTAGAGCAGTCCCTGTAGGATGCCCTGTAGAGGTGGTTTGTGGGAAGCAAATTCCCTCAGCTTTTGCTTGTCTGGGAATTGTTTAATCCTGCCATCATATTTAAATGATAGTCGTGCTGGATACAGTATCCTTGGTTCAAGGCCCTTCTGTTTCATTGCATTAAGTATATCATGCCATTCTCTTCTGGCCTGTAGGGTTCCTGTCGAGAAGTCTGATGTTAGCTTGATGGGTTTTCCTTTATAGGTGACCTTTTTCTCTCTAGCTGCCTTTAAAACTCTTTCCTTGTCCTTGATCCTTGCCATTTTAATTACTATGTGTCTTGGTGTTGTCCTCCTTGGATCCTTTCTGTTGGGGGTTCTGTGTAATTCCATGGTCTGTTTGATTATTTCGTCCCCCAGTTTGGGGAAGTTTTCAGCAATTATTTCTTCAAAGAGACTTTCTATCCCTTTTCCTCTTTCTTCTTCTGGTACCCCTGTAATACGAATATTATTCCTTTTTGATTGGTCACATAGTTCTCTTAGTGTTGTTTCATTCCTGGAGATCCTTTTATCTCTCTCTATGTCAGCTTCTATACGTTCCTGTTCTCTGGCTTCTATTCCTTCAATGGCGTGTTGCATCTTATCCATTCTGCTTATAAATCCTTCCAGGGATTGTTTCACTTCTGTGATCTCCTTCCTGACATCTATGACCTCCCTCCGGACTTCATCCCATTGCTCTTGCATTTTTCTCTGCATGTCATCCCATTGCTCTTGCATTTTTCTCTGCATCTCTGTCAGCATGTTCATGATTTTTATTTTGAATTCTTTTTCAGGAAGACTGGTTAGGTCTGTCTCCTTCTCAGGTGTTGTTTCTGTGATCTTTGTCTGCCTGTAGTTTTGCGTTTTCATGGTGATAGAGATAGTTTGCAGAGCTGGTACGAGTGACCACTGGAAGAGCTTCCCTTCTTGTTGGTTTGTGGCCTTCCTCTCCTGGGAGAATAGCGACCTCTAGTGGGTTATGCTTGTCAGCTGTGCGCAGACAGGGCTTCTGCTACCTGCCCGTTTGCTATGGAGTTTATCTCTGCTGTTGCTGTGGGTGTGGCCTGGATGGGGCTGCTCCTCGAAAGTGGTGGAGCCCCGTTGGAGGGGGAGTGGCCGGGAGGCTATTTATCTCCGTAAGGTGCCTCTGTGCTCCCTGTTGCCCAGAGGGTTAGAGTGCCCAGAGATCCCCAGATTCCCTGCCTCTGGTCTAAGTGTCCTGTCTTGCCCCTTTAAGACTTCCAAAAAGCACTCTCCAAATCAAAACAACAACAGCAACAATGAGAGAGGGAACAGAAAAAAAAAAAAAAAACACGCGATTTTTTTTGTCCTCAGGCGCCGGTCCCAGCCACCCACTCACTGGTCCTGCTGCCCTGCCTCCCTTGCACTGGGGTCCCTGTCCCTTCAAGGCTTCCAAAAAGCACTCGCCCTCCGGTCCCACAGGGAAAAACGCGCAATATTCTTTGTCCTCAAGCGCCGGTCCCAGGTACCCGCTCACCGGTCCTGCTGCTCTGCCTCCCTAGCACTGAGGTCCCTGTCCCTTTAAGGCTTCCAAAAAGCACTCGCCAAAAAGAGAAAAAGAAAAAGGGGAAAAATGCGTGATTTCCTCCGTCTTCAGGCTCCGGTCTCAGGCACCCACCCGCCCGTCCCACAGGGAAAAAAGCGAAATATTCTTTGTCCTCAGGTGCCGTTCCCGGCACCCACTCACTGGTCCTGCTGCTCTGCCTCCCTAGAACCGGGGGGCCCTGTCCCTTTAAGGCTTCCAAAAAGCACTCACCAAAAAGAGAAAAAAAAGGGAAAAACGCACGATTTCCTCCATCCTCAGGCGCCGGTCTCAGGCACCCGCCCACCGGTCCCGTAGGGGAAAACGCGCGATATTCTTTGTCCTCAGGCACCGGTCCCAGTTACCCGCTCACCAGTCCCGCTGCCCTGCCTCCCTAGCATCGGGGTCCCTGTCCTTTTAAGGCTTCCAAAAAGCACTCACCAAAAAAAAAATAAAACCGCTCCGGTTTCTTTCCACCCACCGGGAGCCGGGGTGAGGGGCGCTCGGATCCCGCTGGGCCGGGGCTTGTATCTTACCCCCTTCACAAGGCGCTGGGTTCTTGCAGGTGTGGATGTGGTCTGGATGTTGTCCTGTGTCCTCTGCTCTCTATTTTAGGAAGAGTTTTCTTTGTTATATTTTCATAGCTCTATGTGTTTTTGGGAGGAGATTTCCACTGCTCTACTCACGCCGCCATCCTGGCTCCGCCCCCTCGATGCAATTTTAAATGTTATTGTTTTTAAAGTTTGTGATAGTTTGTTATTAGTGTATTAGTGTATAGAAGTACAGGTTTTTTTATACTGATTTTTTTAACCTGTAACTTTACTGAATTTGTTGCCTAGTTCTAACAGTGTTTTGATGTAGCTGTTAAGGCTTTTGATGTGTATTATCATATCATCTACAAATAATGATATCTTTACTTCTTCCTTTCCAACGTAGATTCCTTTTATTTCTTTTTCTTGCCTCAGTGCCCTGACTAGGACTTCCAGTAGTATGTTGAATATAAGCTGCAAGAATGGCAGCCTTGTCTTGTTCGTGAGGTGAGAGTGAGACTGGGACCGTGGGTGTAGTCAGAGTAGGGTGAGGGCCTCCAGAAAAAGACCCCTACCAAAACTGCATATTAAACAATTAAACAAAGACAGAGTCACATTAATTCTCTAAAGTAAAACATCAAACTAGGAATATAAGCATTCTTCAAGAAAGATTAGGTAAAACTAAAAAGCCAGGAATAACCTGGCCTGGAATGTTTGAACATCCCCCAGATAAGAAAATACCTCAGCATAGCCCATGTTTTGTTTGTGTCAATTAAATGAGGCTCTTGTAAAATTTACGTCAGCCTGCTAAACGGCCCAGTTTATCTTTAACTTTACCCAGATGCTGCTTTTCCTCCTCCAGCCCTAATCAAGTCAGTAACCCAGCTCACCTTGAACGCAAAACAAGTAGCCTTGACTGATGTGCTCCGAAACCAGGAAACTGCTATTCTGAGAAAGGATCAAAACAGTAAATTTCTTATGTTAACTCCACAAAATACTCTTGAGAAACCGATAAGAAACTTAGTTTCTCTTTAAAAATAAACACTTAGAGACCATCTGGTGGATCCACCTCCCTAACTCTTGGTCTCTCAACTGCCTATAAATCCCCTAGACAACGCGCCACCACGGACACTCTTATCCCCTCCTGGCGTGAGCCGGGAGCCCTCTTCTGTCAATTTGTCTCTAAATAAAAGCCTGTACCTTGCTCTCCTACCTTGACTGTTTGTGAAGCTCATTCGTCGGCTTCGTGAACAAGAACCCCGGCATCAAGAGGAAAAGCTTTTAGCTTTTCACCATTATGATGTTAGCTGTAGGCTTGTGATCTATGGCCTTTATTATGCTGAAGTACATTCCAACTATTCCCGCTTCTTGAGCGAGTTTATCACCAATGGATTCTGAGTTTTGTCAGATGCTTTTTCAGCATCTGTTGAGATGACCACATGGCTTTTACCCATCTTCCTTTTGTTCATGTGCTGTATCACACTGATAGATTGATTTGCGGATGTTGAACCATCTTTGCATCCCTGTACTTGGCACCTTCTGTGTTCCTTGTTTTAACCGAACAGATGTCAGCTCTGTGCACTCGTTTGGTCAGGCCAGACATGGAGTCATCCCGGATGCTTTCCTCCCTACTCTCCCTTCAGCATCTTTCTCAAACCTGTTCCTTTCTCTTTGTCCTTCTGCACATTGCCTAGGTTTAGGCACTCCTTTCCTATCATGATTGGCAGAGGTCTCTCCTAAACTGATCTCCTTGCTTCCAGACTTTCCTGCCAAGGCTGGCTGCAGAAAGACCTGAAGCCAGATCGATGTGGCCCCCCTGCTGAAGCCCTTCCTTGGCTCTCCATTGTGCTGAGCCCCTGCTTCCCCTCCGGCCCATCTGCCATGGCACTCTGTACTTGGTGTCCCCGCTGCGGTTGCTCCTCCCTACGCCACGTGTCCCTGCACTGACATACCGCCTACTCTGGCCTGTGGCCATTCTGGGAAGCCTCCTTTGCTCCCTCCCTTCCCCCATCTCCCAGATGTTCCCCCTCCACCTCTAGCTTGTTGCTTGGAGACCAGGGTGGTAGAGTAGAAAATGGCTATGTTTGGGTTTGAATTCCAGCTCTGCCACTTGAGAGCTGTCCACACCGAGATGCTATTCCCTAGGCCTGTTCTGCACGGGTCAGGGGGAGTGACCAGACGCCTTTGTAGAGCCTAGTGAATTAACTTTCATCTCAGCTCGTAGGGTTACAACCTCCGCACCCACCAGGAATCTGCTCAGCGATCTCCCCTGCACCATGAAAAGTAACCCTTCCCAGAGGTTACGCTTTAACAGTGCTAGCTGACATTGGGTGCCAAATTAGTGCCAGATATCTTTTAAGTATTTGGCCGGTGTTAGCTCATTCAATCCTCCCTGAGGTGGGGATGAAGTCACTTGCTTACATTCCTGCTGCTGGTGATTGGTGCAGGTGGGACCCTCAGCCCTCAGGTGGGCCTGAGAACCCGTTCTCCCAGCTGCTGCCTCTCTCTGATCCCTGCTTATTTTTTCATAGCAGTTATAAACACCTGTTGCAGGAATGAATAAAGTGAGGTGACATGTAAAATGTCCGGCCTGGCATGAAGGCAGAAAATGTTGAACGAATGGTTCTTACTCCCTGGCAGCCTCGAGGAGCTAAGGGCCCTCAAAGGGAAGCGTTTTCTTCTGGATCCCTTGTTGCCAGAGCTGCTTGTGTTTCCTGTCCAGACAGATCTACACGAACATCCACTGTACCAAGCCGGTCACCTCATTCTACAAGACAAGGTAAGGAAAATGGATGGCAAGGGGAGGAACGTGTGGGATAGCGGCCGCCTGGGATCTCTGCTCACCCCGCCGCTGTGCGCTTCCCTGCCAGGCCAGCTGTCTGCCTGCCATGCTGCTGGCTCCGCCCCCAGGCGCCCATGTCATCGATGCATGTGCTGCCCCTGGCAATAAAGCCAGTCACTTGGCTGCTCTTCTGAAGAACCAGGGGTGAGTGCCACGGTCATTCAGGAAGGGGATGGGGTCTGATCCTGTACTTTGTAAGAAGAAATGAACTCTATTCCAGTGGATTGGTAAAGGCTGAAAGGAAGATTTTCCTTAAACATTTCCTCTGGGCTTGGGGCAGCTCGTGCCACGGCCCCAAACTAAGCTTCCCTGTGGGTCGCAGGTGTGAGATGTGAATCCCATAGCCCTTGGAGCAGAGGCTCCAGGTCAGGTATCTCTAACCACTGACCCTCACAGGCCAGGTGACTATTTTCTGTGTCTTGACTTAATGTACATGTCATCTATGAGCTGTGGGCCCTTAGATGCTCCATGAATTCTCTGTGCACCTCGTCTGCCCTCTTCCCCAGGAAGATTTTTGCCTTTGACCTGGATGCGAAGCGGGTGGCGTCTATGGCTACTCTGCTGGCCCGGGCTGGAGTCTCTTGCTGTGAGCTAGCTGAGAAGGACTTCTTGGCAGTTTCACCCTCAGACCAGCGCTATTGTCAGGTCCAGTACATCCTGCTGGATCCTTCCTGCAGTGGCTCTGGTGAGATGTGGATAAAGTGGGGCGAGGAACCCGGAGCAGAGCAACCTGAGTGGAAGGGGCAGCAGTTCATTTGGGCCTTGGGTTTAGTTCTGACTCCATCATCACGTAGGCACGTGTTCTCGCGCAGTAAGTGGGGATTCCAGTATGAAGTAAGGCAATCTGTACTGAGAACCCCAATCCTTAGGTATGCTGAGCAGACAGCTGGAGGAGCCCGGGGCAGGCACCCCCAGCCAGGAACGCTTGCGTGCCCTGGCAGGGTTCCAGCAGCGAGCTCTGTGCCACGCGCTCACCTTCCCCTCCCTGCGGCGCCTTGTCTACTCCACATGTTCCCTTTGCCAAGAGGAGAATGAAGATGTGGTACAAGAGGCCTTGCAGCAGAGCCCGGGAACCTTCAGGTAGTGGGGCTCACCCAGGGTCTTGGGGAGGGAGCTGCTCCCTTTACCCAGAAGCCTGTCACTTCTCCTCAGGCTGGCTCCTGCCCTCCCCTCCTGGCCCCATCGAGGACTTAGCACTTTCCCCGGTGCCGAGCACTGCCTGCGGGCCTCTCCTGAGACCACGCTCACTGGTGGCTTCTTCGTTGCTGTTCTTGAACGGGTAGACGTGCTGAGGTGAGTGAGAAGGGGGCTGCTCTGAACATGCTGGGAGATAGGGACACATCTCATCTGAGGACTTTTCTTCCAGCTCAGTCTCAGAGTCTGAGGCACTGGCTCCAGAACTTCCACCCAGTCCAGCCCCAAAGAGAAAGAAGAGGCGGCGAAAAGCAGCGGCCGCTCCAGGCACACCACCCTGCACATAGCAGGTGCTCAGAGCCGAGTCTTTGTGGGGAGGGATGAGGCCACTTCTCCCCTCAGTTTAACCCTGGGTCCTTGGTCCCAGGCAGCACTTTTGTTTTGAAAGGGTATGTCCTTTTTATTGGTACAGGAAGGAACTGGTAACCCTGTTTCTCAAGCTGGAGAGACATGGATTTCTTTGTCTGTTGGGTCCCTTCCCTGGGTCATATTCATGCTGCTGAGAGAATTCAGCTACCCGCAGAAATAAAAAGACATGGTCCACAATAGGTCACAGTTTTTTTATTATTAATGACATAAGGAAGGAGGAAAATGTCACATTCATACTAAAAATTCCACCTAGACTCACAGGAATTAAGTTTTTAAAGGAAAATCCCAGCCTCCCATTCCTGTCCAGTGCACACACATGTACACACACACACACACACACACACTCAGGTTGGGCCAGGACACCCTTTCCTGGCAGTTCCTGGACCAGATATCCTTCCTGCGGACCGAGGTAAGGTAGCTCCGAGCCCTAAACTAAGAGGCTCTGCCTTATGTAGGCGATAACTAGAAGCTTGATGGCTAGAGCTGTACCCCACTCCCACCACTCCGACCCCTCCGGGTATCTGGGACTTGAAATTCACGCCCCTCCTCCGTGCCAGAGTCTTTAAGTATGTACGTATGGTCCGTGGGGATGGCAGGAGTCGTCCCCATGACAAAGCAGTCCACCTGAGTCACACAGTGGGTGCGGGGGAGACTAGTTACATCTACACTTCATTATAAAGTAAGAATGACACTTTATGTGTGTCCACAGGAGCTCTAGTTCCTCAGGAAAGCTGCCAGGGACAACATTTGAGCCTCGTCACACAGGCATAACTTAAGTGTATAGCTAATTCCTAGTCAATAGCATTTACCACATCAATGAACCAAGCTTGAAGGAATTTAAAAGGCAATTTCGCTTAAATATAAAAATAAATTTTTATTGTTAAAAAATGTTTAAATATTCTTTTTTGAATTTAGACATATGCATTCATACTTCTCCCAAAGACGTAGGGCATGGCAGCACGGCTCCCGGGCCCAGGATGTGTGGTTTTGGAATGATGGAAGATGGGGAAGGGCTGGAGACCCTACAGGGAAGAAAACTTTTAGAATTTTTAAGTGTGGTTTTCTAACATACTCGGGGCAATCTGGCCTACAGTGAGTTCAGGTAGATGGGAGCAACAGCTGAGAGAAGAGGTCTTTCCTTCCCCTTGGCCCCATGTTCCTGGGCTGCCAGCCCTTAAAGTCAAACACCATTTAATAGCTGTAAAGTGGTGCTACTTTCCACATTCAGTTCTAGGCCCCAGAAATTTGAAACAGTTAAGTCCGGCATTACCAACATGCCGCCACTCATACAATTCGATTCTTCCTCCAAACTCGATTCAAAGAGCGATAGACTTCAGCGTCAGACAAAGTAACAGGACAAAGCTTTACACATACAATCCGGAGAGGCAGCTGAGCCTGGTGAGGCCAGTGGCAAGGTGGGCCCAGGTGGCAGGTGAAAGTGGTGGTGGGCACCCTGCCTGCCCCAAAGGCTTCCCTCCATGGATTGAGGCATCGCCCCAGGATCTGCCAGACTAACAGTCTTGAGCCACCAAGCTTTTAGGGTCCAAACTGGCAGAGGTTTGTGGACAAAACAGTGACCTGGACTTGGCAGGAGGAAGCAGAACAGCACAGGCAGCACCACCCACAGGGAACTCCAAGGCAAAGCCAGATTCAAGGTCATTTAAAAAGATCCTACAAGGACCCAGTGAGGGGCAAAGCAGCAAGAAATGGGGAAACAGAAGTCCCCTTAAGGGACCAGAGGAGAACCAGTTGCTGGCCAAGCACAGTAAAGCTTTAGGGATAACCCACTTCCCTGACCCCATCAGATGCACACCAGAGCTGCTGCAGGTGGGCCAGCGCTGGACCCACCACCCTCCAGTGAAGACGGCTCTGGCAGGTGGGGAGAGGGAGGCCGCCTGACGAAGCTTATACACTAAACAAGTTGGGGAAGTAAACTGGACCGTATTACAGATGTTTCTTGGATTCTGTCCAGCCTCACCAGTGGAACCATTCAAGTAAAGAAAGGTATGGATCAGGCTTCTGCTCTGCCACATCCTGCCTCCCCTCCTGCAGAAAGCCTGAGGCTCTGCTTCCTCCAGGAGAGGGCGATGGCCTCCAGGGCTGCCCCTCCCTCCCTGAAGGCTGAAGCCAGAGATCTGCAGTTTGCTTTATGGAACAGGTCAGAGGCTCTTCCCAGCAGAAGCCAAAGTCTAGATCTGGAGAAGGGGTCCGGGGTGGGGTTGGGGTGGGGTAAGGGACATAGGCTACTTCTTGCGTATATGCTGCCTCCGGGCCTGTAGTCGTTGTCGGGCCCCTGGGGTCTTGGATCCTGCACCAATGTTAAAGGATGGGGCCGGCGATCCTGGAAAGAGTCAACAAGACCTCATCAGGGCAGCTACTACCAAAGACTGCTTCTCTGGGTGCCCTAACCTGTGCAGGGCCAGGCCAAAGAACACTGGGTGCTTCAACAGACCTTCCCAGGCTGAGTTCCTTCAGATGCCGAAGGCCCCGGAAGATATTTTTACCTTCTTTTTCGGTGGTGTGGGAAAAGTATACTAGAAATGGCTCCTCTCTGAGCTCTGCTACCTAACTCTAAACCTGGGCTGAACCAGATTCTCAGCCAGGGCACATCTTTCTCATGCTTAGGGGCCTGTTTTTCCCCAAAGGGGAAGGGACTCCACTCTCTTAGGCAGGAATAGTTATGTGTGGGATGGAAAGAGAATAAAGCCAGGGAAATAAATGCCCAGTTAAAGCTCAAAAAGCCAGGAGCAACTTGGCCTGGAATGTTTTAATTTCCCCAGAGAAAGGAGGGTACCTCAGCAGAGCCCATGGTTTTCTTGTGTTAATCATGCAGGCCCAGCTTATTTTTTTTAACTTTATCTATATGCTGTTTTTTTTCTCCTTTGGCCCTAATCAAGTAGTTTGTAACCTGGGCAATTAATAATGGCAAGCAAGCTCAGCATAAACAACATAGTAACAGGCAGAAAGGATTCCATCTTAAAAATAAGATTGCATTTTAATACCCAGGAAGTTAAGAAGTAAGATTCTTAACTTGCTCCTTGGCAAACAGACAACTCAGCCCACCTTGTGGGCTGGGAAGGCAGCCTTGTTTGATATGCTCCCAGACCAAGAAGGCCGGGATCCGAAGGATAAATCAGAGCAGGAAGTTACTTGTGTTAATTCTAAGTATTCAAAGACCACCTATCAGGTCTAAACCTGCCAGCCCTTGGTCACATTCCTTAAGAATCCTTAAAAGGAGGAACCCCCACCTTACAGGGCGCTCCTCTCCCTGAGGTCGCCCACACTTTCTAAGTGCGTAACCATTTCACTTTAAACTCTCTTTTTCAACCTTTCCGGGTGCTGCTCTCTCTCTGAGTAACTTTAAATAAAACTTTTACTCTGCTTCACTACTGTATCTCTGCCTTTCAATTCTTTGTTGCGGTGGGGACGAGGACCGATGAAGATACACAGCGCTCCCCCAAAACCCCCACCCCGTCTTCAAGGAACATGCAGGTCATCCTGACTACAGAGACACACAGCTTACCAAAGGTTCCAACTCCAGCAAAGCCCTGGGCAGGTGTTGAGGACGCCCCAAAGGAGAGGCTGCTGCCTGATGCGCCCACCCCAGGGGCAGGGGTGTTCTGACCAAAGGTGGGTGTGGATGTGCCTGGAATGGAGAGACCGCAAAGAAGTGTGACAACTAGGCCCACAAGCAGAAGGTGCCAAAGCAGGTGGTAATGAACTGGGGAGAGGTCTGCTTGCAAATGCATCCTCATAGATCCCTTAGTCCACACCACTGTCTGGCTCACCCCTCGGTAAGGAAGCACATGGGGTGACTGGGTCCTAACCCCTGTGCTCCAGGTGAGCCTGCCCCTCCCCCACCAGCTACAGCAGAGCACAAGCCCCTGAGCTGCCTTTTGGCCACCTGAGTAGAACCTTTGCACTCCCTTGGCCACCAAAGCACAGCTGAGGGGGACGCAGAGTGGACCGCCCTTCTCTCAGGACTAATGTTATGTCTCCTCCCCATTTACCTGCACCCTCTCCTCTAATTCACCAAGGCCCCACCCCAGAGTCAGCCCCCATCCTCCCGGGGGCTCACTCCAACTCGGTCTCCTGCGCACACTTGCCCTCCTGGGGCCTCCTGCGCAGCGCTGGGCTGCCCTCCACAGCGGCTGTGCAGGAAGATGCTCTCACACGTATCTGTATCTGTCTAGGCCTGAGGTGGGGGGGTGCCCCCTGAGGTGCTGACCTTGCATGTAATCTTCCCTACCTGACCTCTGGGGGGGGTCACACCTTATCACAACCAGAAACTGCTCTTGCCCCCCGATCTCAGCTGCAAGCACAGTGCTGTCCCTGCTCCTGTGCCCACCACGCCCACTCCAATCCTCTGCCTCATCGGGGTCTATAGTCAGTCCCCTGCCCCTCCTGCTTCCTGTGTCATTTAACCAGGCTGGGTTTACTCTCTGTCCACTTATTTTAGGTCCACACCTCAAGACTGAATGTTGCTGGGGAGACAGAAACAGTGCTGACCAGCCTTCCTTCAAACTCCTAACCACAATTTCCCAGACTTCAGAACTACCCAGCATGGCTCTCACATGTCATTTTCTCCCTGTCTCCAAAATGACTACTGAGAGAGGCCCTCCTTGGGACACATCTCCCCCTAACCCGCTCCGACTGGCTCTTATATTCAGTGAAGAAAATGGAAGCTATGAGTCAAAACTCCTTATCATGCATCTTCCACATGGCAAATAAAATCACTTCCTTCTGCTTGAAATTCTATAGTGATTGCCCTTAGTACTTTAACAAAAACATTTAAAAAGGCTATGAATGATCTTCCCTCTGAGTGTCTATTACTGTCATTTTATACCACTTTGCCTTTTAAGCCTCTGGCCACACCTGGCTCTTGTCTGCTCCTGAGCACTTCAGGCTCGTCTCTGCCTTCAGGCCTTTGCTCCTGTGCCTGCAACGCCCTCACCCCCAGCCTCTGTCCCTACTCCCAACTCGGGTACTGTGGCCATGGCCTCAGTTTGCTATTGTCTCAGAAAGGCTGCCGCTGACGACCTAAGTAGCTCCTCCGGTCATGAGTTTACACTGCTACCTGACACTGTTTAAGGAGAACATCTGTGATGACATCTGTCTCTTCACGACAATGTACAGCTCAGAGAGTGGAGACTGTGTCCCGTGTCGGCACTTAAAACAGCACCTGGCACTGCAGACCGAGCCCATTCGAAATCTTACCTGCAAACATGGATTTGTTCTGAGGCGTGCTGCCCACATGGATCGCAAAGGGTGTGCTCTGGCCAGGTGCACCCAGGGAATTCTGACTCAAGCCTCCCCCAAAAGGGGTTGTAGTGCCAGTGGTCCCACTCTGTCCTGCCCCAAAACTGAACACCCCAGCGGTGGAGCTGCTGTGGGGGGCAGCCACGTTCATCCCAAAGCCCCCACTGCCAGCGGGGCCTGCTGACACCCCAAACGTGAAGGGCGATGAGGTGGTGCTGCCAAACACTGAGCTGCTGGTCCCACTGCTGGTGGTCTGGGTTGTAGCTCCAAAGCCCGAGGTGGTGGCTGCACCAAAGGAGAAAACAGCTGTGGTGCTGCCAAAAGCCGGCTGGGCGCTGGAGGGGATGCCAAAGGCAGAAGGTGTAGGTTTCAACCCACCAAAACCTGACTGCACAGGGCTGCCAAAGGCTGGCTGGGGTGGGATCGGTGCTGGAGCTGCAGGTGGGGCCGGGGCTGCTGAGGTTCCAAAAGGAAAGGAGCTGCCGAAGCTGGGGGCCAAGGCTGGCTTGGCAGCCCTCGTCTCCTGCCCGTCAGCAGCTCCAAATGTGGGCTGCAGGATGGCTCCAGGATACGATGGGATGGGGGGCTTGATGCCGGAACCAAAGGGAATGTTGAAGGCTGGGGTGGTAGTGCTGTTGAATGTCGGTGCAGGCTGGCTCAGGGCGATGGGAGCAGACGTTGTGAGAGTGCCACCAAAGCCAGTGGTGCTGCTGCCAGCAGCTGTCTGGACGGCGCTGGGCACGGACTGGCCAAAGGTGATGGCTGTTGTTGGAGCAGGTGTGGCAGTCAGCTTGCCAAATTGGAATATGGAGCCCATGGCTGGGGTAAAGCTGGCACCAGAGTCAGGGGGGGATGCAAAGAGGACAGGCTGGGTAGTGGATGCAGTGGTGCTGGTCATGCTGGTCACAGTGCTGGTCACACTGCTCACACCAAAGGCAAAGACAGGCTTCCGGACAGAGTCTGTGGCTGTGCTGGCGGTGGTCCCAGAAGCCGTTGCAGCTACTGCTGAGGGGACACTGACACTGGCCTGGGCAGGTAACAGAGGGGCACTCGTGCTAGTGGCTGGAGTAGTTGTCTGAGTGAAAGAGAAGGGAGTTGACAAGCGCACAGGTGTAGGTAGCCCTGTACTGCTAAAGACAGGACTGAAAGTGAGGGGGAGGCTGCTGGTAGTTGGGGTGGGGGCAGAGCTGGAAGATGCCACTGTTGTGACATGGGAAGGGCTGGATGGCACAGGGCCCTCATTCCCACTTTTTGGTGGAGCCGCAAAGATTGGCTTGAACATGGCAGGTGCTGAAGACACAGCAGGAGCTGCAGAGGCAGAAGGGTTAGCAGGTGGGCTGCTCAGCGTTCCAAACAGAACACTGGGCTGCAGGGTGGGGCCTGGGGCAGGTGGGGACTGAGGCTTGGAAGATGTCTCAGCCTGAGGGGCTGGAGGTGACTTGGTGGCATCAATGGCTGGTATTGTGGGAGAGGCAGGGGTCAGCCCCGAGAAAGTGGCTGTGGATCTGGAGTCTGAAGAGGGGCCTGGGAGGGGCTCTGGCTGTGAAGAGCCTAGAGGGCCCAGAAGGCCAGGTGTCTTCAGGGACGAACAGGCCGTGGTGGTTGCCTCTCCAGCAGCTTCTGGGAATAAGAACAGAAAAAGTGAATTCTGGTACCTCAAATGTGATGGTATTTGGTGCTCTAGAAGCCTTGCTGGGCCAGGATTCAGGAGTCAACAAATGTGACTCATCTATACCACACATTCTTAATGTATTCATTCCCCATATCAAAGAAGTGCTCCTTATTTCTACCCTTCACAGATAAGACAGACAGCAGGGGATAAAACTTGGCCTAGTAGGTGTTAAATGTGTGGACACTAAGGAAAATCCAACCATCTGAACTCAAGCACAGCTCAGAGCAGCTAAGGAATGGGGCTGCAAACCAACAGCCGTGTGCCTACCAAAATGAGGCTGCCCTCTCCAGCTTTAAGGGCGGCAGCCCCTTCCCTACAATCTGCTCCTGATGAGAGGGTTCTGAAGCCGTCAGGCTTGCACCAGCTCAGGTGTGCTAAGCCAGAGCAGCTTCAACCTTTCTAGTGACTGACTGGCACACTGCTTTCACTTTAGCCTAAGCAGAGGCTGATGGCACTGTGTGCTCCACAGAAAGCTCTTCCCCTCACCTGGGAAAGATGGTAGACCCAGGAAGTTCGGCATCTTCTTCAAGCTCTCCAGCAGTGGGTTAGAACTTGGGGCTGGGAGGGAGGCTGAGGAAGCGGCAGTCCCAGCAGCAGGCAGGGTGAGGGTAGAAGCTGGTGAAGTGGCAGGTGGGTTCTCAGTGACAGTGCTCGAGGCAATTTCTAAGGAAAAAGGAAAGAAAGGATTGTCCTCCCTTGTAGGAGAATTCTTTCCAGGTTAATCGCAGAGCACGGGGAGGCTTAGGGACTTGGGGGGACTCATGTAGAAATGCTTCCTCTCAATCTCAATGCTCACTGTTCTCGGATTCCACTGAATACCCAACAGGTGGATTTCTGAGAGACAGACCAAAATAAAACTGAAGGAAACCCTCTCTGGAGTGTGAAGTTAATCTATATTCCTTACCAGTCTTATCCTCGAAGACCTTTTTAAGCCATTGTAACGATGCTTTCTTCTCCAAGTCTAGATCTTCAGCAGTGATTGAATAACCAAGCACGGGAGGTGGAGGCTACCAAGAGAAAAAGGAGAAGCCAAGCCAGTCAAAAGGAAGTGAAAGAAACCTGTACTGACCTTTCCATTCCTAAGACTCAGGGGAGCCAGGCTAGAGTGAGCAGAGGCGGGTGGACACCCCATACCAAGATCAGTGGGTCCCCTCGCCTGGAGGGCAGCAGTTGAACCTTCCGTCTGCGTAGCCCGGAGCTCCTGGGTGTAGATGGAGAATCCCAGGAGTTCTGCTTCTTACATGTGGTTGTATCTGCAACTAAAGAATCAGACTTACTTTTTTCCTCCTTTCTTCCAGAAATGGAGAGGTTTGTCTATCCAGCCCAGTTTTTAATACTGAACTTTCACTAGGTGTCTCTGAGATTCTATCTTCCATGGTTTGGACTCTTGGATGGTGTTGGCAAGATTATTTCTAACAGTCAAGAAGACATGAAGTGGTAATTGTTCCAAATGCGTGCGCATGGTTGTTTACTGGACAGAAATTGCCTGGACTGCTCAGATTCCCCCACCTAGGCTAACCTTACCCCGAGCCCCCCAGGTGGCCTGGGTTATGCTATACGAGTCTGGGCCACCTTTCTCCCTTACCAGACCATAAAGCCTGAAGGACAGAATCATCTATCTCTGTAACTACCAGGCCCCACACAAGTCAAGGCTCAGTACATGTTTCCAGTGGGTTGTGGTCCATGTACCCTCCATACACACTACCGCCAACACATGCCATGTGTTCATCAACTTACCCTGTTCTCCCTGGGACTCCTTGTCTGTTACCAATGGAGCTGAAGAGCCAGAATGATGAGAAAGCTCTTCTTCTCTGTAGGAGGAAGAGGCACAATTAAGTTTAGAAAAGTGCTGGATAACTTCTTATACCCTCCTAACTACCAACTGGCCAAACAAAGTCTAGAACAACCATGACTAAGATCTCAGTGTGTCAAGACAACAACAAAAAAAGAAGTCTAAGAAAATTCCTAAAGAAATGAAGGGAGGCAGTTCACAGTCACCACAAAGACACCTTTGTCTTAAAACAAGCACAAAATAATCTTTAGAACCTTACATGACACCTGCCAAATTTCCGAGAGTTCTAGTCACACCTCTGTCTCTAAGAAAGCAGCATTGTAGTCGGGCACCTAGAGGGTCAGCTGGCGTCTAGAACGTGAAGCCTGCTGCCCACTCCCATCAGTCACTGTGTTCACTCTGTCCCGTGCGGCCCTTCCCCTTACACCCCAGCCCCTCACGCTGCAGCATGAGGGGGAGCAGAGGCCAGTGTGGTCAGTATGTGACAACTGCAAGAGACGAGAGGAATTCAGGGCAGCACCATCTCTGCCCTTTAGATGTGAACCGCTTTGATTCTCCAAATAAGAGTCTCAGAAAGCCTAAGAGCCAAGTCAATTTCCCTCCTTTCCTACCCTCTCATTAATCTACACAGCAAATCACAGATTACCTTATTTTCTTTGCTGGCCTCTCTGGTGTCTGCGAGCGAGATGAGGCAGGGCTGGAGAAGGGTGAGGCACTGGGACCCCTTCTCTTCCAGAGCTAAAAGCCAAACACAAATCACGTCACCGACCCTATGGAATAACATAGGATCTGACCGTCAACATAATTCTGTGGCTCTAATCCATCACTGTATATAAAGTCTCCTTTTCAAGTGACTAGAAAACATTTCTTTGTGAAGAAGGACTTCTGAAAAGTGAGTCACTTGCCAGTATTAACTATGGAGAATGAAGTCAGAAAAAGTAATGGAATGCTGCTAATAAATGGCAGAGAAATGAGTGCACTTTCTGCATACCCTGAAGAGTGGAATGTCATATGCACTAATGGCTGAGAGCGAGCTCTGATGCATACAAGTTCACTCTGTACTTGTGTATGGAAATGATAAAAGTAAACTCAGAAACTGTTCCAGTGAAGATAAGGGAGTAAGCTAGTTTAGCCTTGCTTTCATTAAATTTTCACTTTTATTAAATTTCAGAAATATGCTATTGTGATTCTGCAACATCTATGGTAATTACTGTTACATGATAATTATGCATACAGCCATCCATACGTGACTACCCATGATTGAGGATAATCCAGTTCAACAATTACGGGATAAGTGTTTTCTCTCTACTTTATAGACTGTGCATACACATACAACACAGATGTGATTAAAGATTTATATTTAGAAGTGTAACAAACAAAAGTACTATAACAAAACAGACCAGCTATTAGATAAGGTTGGGTAGGGAGAGACTGTACCAGAGAGAGAAGACAGAAACCGACAGACTATTACATAAAACTAAGAACCTTTCTCTATAAAAACACTGTCACATGGGAAAGAGACTGTACTGTACACCCTTTGTGCCATTTGAATTTTCAACCAAACTAATGTTTGTATAAACTATAAATAAAATAGGAAAGCAAAACACTCCAAAACAAAAAACCATAAGCAACATTAAAAAGCAGGTCTTTTCAATTAAACTGATGAGTTAATATCTGTAATATGTAAAAATGGAGTCTTGCAATTCCATATGAATATAATGAAGGTATCAAATGGCAAGTGGGCAAGGAATATGTAACAAGGCAACTCATAAAAACAGTCTATGTCTCTGGCAGTTAGTTCTGCATTGGAATTCCATTTTTATTTGCGTAGTTCCTACTTCATAAGGATTTGATGCCTTCAAACTTTACAAAGAATGTAAATATAAGTATGACGGTTCCATCATCAAGAAATTTACAATATGGAAAAGGGACAGGACAGGACATGAAATGATTATAGCAACCAAAGATAAAAGAGGTCTCTGCACAGGGGCCTAAGAAGAGATTATACAGAGTTCAGTTAGAAGAATCAGTTGATGAAGGTGGCATTTGAGATGGTCCTTCATGATTTGACTTAAAAAAAAAAACCACTTGAAGACAAACTTTATAGGCATGCAGTGGGATGAACATGTCATTCCGGATGGAGAACAGAATGAGGAAAGGTAAGGAAGCAGGAAAGGGGAAGCATTAGGTGCTCTTATGAGACATTTTGGTTTACCTTAATTATGGGGTGTATATATATATATAGGGATAAAAGCTAGAAATGCACTCTTGAGGTTTGGCAATTTAAGGCCATTGTAAATATTTCTACTTTGGAAAAAAGTATGTCCTGTTAAGACAAAGAGAGACACCAATGCCACACACAAGGAGGTCAGAGGACTGTTCACTTTCTATAATTAGTACCAGTTTAATGCTGGTAATGATTTACAATATCAAAGCTAGAACTTCTAATTTGCACAGATGTAGATTTGGATATTTACTAGTGTTCCTCTGGAAAAATTAAATTAAGTTAAATAGCCATGCCACCACTCACTCCAAATATGAGGGCTGTCATCTGGATTGACCACACTATATTCACTATTCACTATCTGTTCTTTAAATGAAGCATCTGTGTAAAGAAGGTTCATATTTAGTCTCCCCTTCCTGAGACCTACTTCTGAGAACTTACATATTCAAACATCACACATCTATAGGGGGCTGCTAACTACTCACAACAGAATATCCAACAACTGTCACTGTCAGTGAGTGTACATGTTGTAGTAGGTCACAGGCTCCACTGGTAATGGGAACTTTACAACAAAATGTGGCAAAGGCCTACTGTGGTGTTCTAGATCAGCCATCTGCTGAGGACAAGCAGAAAATGCTGAAAAAAATAAGAAATGCATCTGTTTGAAGGTATGGTGGTATGAAAGAGCTACGAAAGCAGTGAGACACTGGGGACACAAGACAGAGAAGAGGAGCCCAGAGATAAGCCTACATTCAGGTCTACATTTTCCCACCCAGAGATGAGCCTACATTTAGGTATATATTTTCCCTCAGGTGACTGCCACTTCCACATGGAAAGCTGCAGTTGAGAGGCTAAGAGAAGCTTTCACCAGTCTCACAGAGCTGAAGAGACAAAAAACAGAATCAGAGCTTTCCAAAGTAGAGGGGTCCTAAGAAAACCTCAGGCTTCTGGTTGGGATTGCAAAGGCTACATAAGAAGATACAAGGCAAATTAGAAATAAACCAGCCCCCACAAGAACTGACAACTCAGAATTCATGTCAATCCCAACTAGACAGATGAATCTGCTCCCACCCTGGCTGCCTGCCAGAGGCAAAAGTGAAACCTTTCTGGAGAAAAATACCATCATTCAGAGCTTCAAGTTTTTGTTACATTGTTTTGTTTTTTTCAATGTCTGACAGAGAAACAAAGCAACACATAAAACCAGGTATGTAAGATAATATTTAACCAATAAACAAATGGACAGAGGCCAGAAGATTCAAATACTGGAGCTATCAAGACTTTAGAGGAACAGTTTACTGTAATTTAAATGACAATATGGAGATTCTAGGTGATTTTTTACACCTAGAAATGGTAGGTGTAAAAATGAGTAACTGAAATTAAGAATGCTATGGTGAGTTAAAACAGCTGATTCCACAAAGCTGAAGAAATTAGTGAACTATAAAACTGAAGAACTGAAGGTTGAGAGACAAAATGATGGGAAACATGAAGAGACACACATAGTACACAGTGAAGACATCTAACATCCTAGAATACTAGAGAGTGGTGAGAAAATAGGGCAGAACAGTATCTGAAAAGATAATGGCTGAGGGCTTTTCAAAACCATCAAAGTCATCAAGCCACACAATAAATTTCAAGCAAGATAAACCACAACTGAGCACTTCACAATAAAATTTCTTTACAAGTGAAGGTGGAATACTTACCAAAACTAAACATGTGCTGGCCCATAAAGCAAATCCAAAACATTTCAAGGATTGATTAATACATCATGTGACCTACCAGCATTAAGCTAAAAGCCAGTAATTAAAAGATAACAAGAGATTTCCCAACCATTTAAAAATTAATCAATGTACTTCTAAGTAACCCATGAGTCAAAGAAGAAATCACAATGGCAATTCGAAAATATTTTTAACTGAAAGAAAATGAAAAAATCCTTCTATTTCAAAACTGGAGGGATGAAGCTAAAGTTGAATTTACAGTAAATGTATAAACTGCAAAGCACACATGAGAAAAGAGAACAGGCTGAAACACTAAGAATCTAAGAATCAATATTTAAAAGCCAGAAAGGGATCCTAGCAAATCAAACATGAAGAAAGGAAGAAGGAAATAGTATCTATACAAGCAGAAATTAAAGAAACAGAAAAATATAAGAAAATGGCTCCTAAAATTGGTACACTGACAATATAACTTTGGAAACAGAACTTCCTTAATCCAATAAAGGTATCTACAAAGAATGTCTATCTATATTCAAATGTCATATGTAATACAAAACTGGAAAGTGTTCCATCTGAGATTAAGTAAAACAGGACAAAAATGTTTGCTATCACTTCTATTCAACATTGTACTGGAGACCTTAGCCAAGTGCAATAAGGAATAAACAATAAAAGAATGGGAAAGAAAGGAAAAAGTGTCATGATTGTAGACATAACATACATATAAAAATACTAAAGAATGTACAAATATTCAGAGTTCAGCAAGTTTTCTGAATACAAAACTCAGCTGCATTTCTAATTTCCAAAAAATTTTCAATGTACTATTTATAACAGCATCAAAAACATACACCTAGGAAAAATTTAATAAAAGATAGAAAAATCCACTATACAGAGAAGTTGATGATGTAAATAAGTGAAGGATGTACCATGTTCATGGATTTTAAGATTCAATATTGTAAAAATGTCAATTCTCTCCAAAATAACTGTTAGATTAAAGGCAATCCCAATCGATATCTCAGGAGGTGGTTTTTGTTTTTGTTTTCATTGAAACTGAGAAGTTGACTCTAAATTTATGTAGAAATGCAAAGGGTCAAGGTCCAAGAGACTTCAGAAGAGGAATGAGAGAAATGATACAGCTGGGTGACTTATTCTACTAAATATTAAAACTTAAAGATTGTATAGCATAGGGTAGAAAAACAGACCAATGGAACAGGACAGAATCTAGAAATGAATCCACATACATATGGACATTTAAATTATGATAAAGCTGATACTGCAAGCAATAGGGAATAGATGAACCATTCTTTCAGTGAATGTTACAGAATCAAATGTATATTACATGGAAAAAATACTAAGATTGATCTTTACCTCATACCACGTAAAAAAAAAAACAACAAGAAATTTCAGGTGAGGATCTAAATGTGAGAGGAAAAATAATAAAGCTCCTAGAAAGGAGCATTAGACAGGATCATCATGACTCAGTAGGCAAAGGTTTCCTAAACAGCTCCGACAAAATACACTAAACATAGTGAAATGACTGAAAGAGAATGAAATGGGGGACACTTATTTGTTCCAACATATATAATTCAGAAAGCTTGCATCTAGAATATATAAAAAACTTATATACATCAGTAAGAAAAAGATAGATAACCTAATAGAAAATAGTCAAGAAACTTGCACAGCCACTTGATAGAAAAGGATGTATAAACGGCCAATGAACTTATACTTTTAACTCATAGTAATCAGGGAAATACAAATTAAAACTACAATGAAATACTACTTCACACCCACTGAAATGGGTCATTAAAGAGACTGGCAACAGCAAGTGTCAGTGAGGATGTGTAACCACAGGAACAAAATCTCCCCTGCTCGGTAGGAGTATCAACTGAAACATCACATTCTACAATTGGTCAAACTACTAAAACTGAACATACACATATTTAGTATATGTGCACCAAAAGACTTAGACAAGAATATCTATACCATCATTAGGCATAATGGCTCCAAACAGGAAATCCAAATGTCCAGTGGTAGAATGGTTAAGTTTTGATATATCTTATGGTGGAAGAGAATCACAACGAAAAAGAAAGACCCTCTGTTACCTGCAACAGCATGGATGAATCTCACAAGTAAACGCTGAGTGAAAGAACCCACACATAAAAGTATATTGTTTCCACGTACATGAGGTTCAACAGGGAAAACTATATGTGGTGCTAATAATCAGAAAGAAGAAGGGGAAGGAGTAGTGATTGAGAATGGGTATGAGAGGGGCTTTGGGATGTTGAAAATGATTTATTAACTTGGCCTGGGTGGTGGTTACATGGAATGGTTGCGCTTATGACACCTGTTTTTCGGCACATACCCTAATTTTAAAAAGGCCATTAAAGAGAGATTATATGACACAGAATACATGCAATATATGTATATGAAAAAGGATGTAAAAAGCACATATGTGATGATCCCACTTGTGTAAAATAGGTTCAGAAGTCTATTATATGTGTTGGTACACACGATAGGAATATTAACAATAGGGACCTATGGGATTGAGACTGGAATACCCAGGATGGGGGAATTTTACTTTTTACTTAACAGTAATCCATATTTAAAATTTTTTTGAAACCAGGAAAGGTAATACTTGCAGCACGTTACAAATTCCAACAAATATATGGTCAAAAGTTAGTTTTCCTCCTATCTTGGTAAACACTAGTTTCTAATATACCCTGTCAGAACTATTCTACGCATATTAAAAGGTTAAAGAAACCAGCAGCATAAATAATAGAGGACACTATACATACAGTTCCTGTACCTTTATCTTTTTATGTATTTTTGAGATCATTCACATTAGTGCCTATTAAACTACCTTATTTTTTAAAATAGTTTCATAGTGTTTCCACTTATGGCAATACTGTTAGCTATTCAACCAGCCCCCTGAAAAGGTACAGTTACATAATTCCCAAGCTTCTGCTATTTAAATGCTATAATCAACATCCTTTTATATGGCTTTGATTATACGTGTAGCATTAAGTCCTAAAAGTAAGCCTGCTGGATCAAAGGGCAAGTGCATCTCTAATGTTGGTATTACTGTCACACTGCCCTCTAAAAAGCTATCCCAACTGACATGTTCATGGGCAATACATGAGAAACCTGTTTTTGCAAATACTTTTACAGTTTCTATTTTACATTTAAATCTTTAGTTCACTTGGAATTATATTTCTCGAGTATTTGAAAAGCTGCTCAAACTCATTCAGAAGACACTTAAATACTGTTCCTCACATGTCAAACTGGTAAAACCCAAAGCTATGACAACCTAATCCATTGGTGAGACCGTGGAGAAACAGGCCCTCCCATTCACTGCTGGTGAGAATGCTAAATGATCCATATGCTAAAGAGAGAAATCTAACAATATTTAGCAAAACTTCACGTGCACGTAACTTTTGACCTCGGACTCTTATCTTCTTCCCAGAAGTATAATGACCAAAAGTGTGAAGTGGCGTATGAAGTAAAGCATTATTTGTGGCAGCATGTGCAAGAGCAGAAACAACCCAATGTTTATCCATAGACAATTGGAGTAACTATGCAGCTGTAAAAAAAAAAATTAATTTCTATATACTGCTATTATCTCTAGTATATAGTAAGTGGAAAAAGGCTTAAATCTGTATATACTACCATCTGAAATGTTAGAAGGTGGCAGTTCACAGACACTAATTTGAAAAGTTTTGAAAAAAGGAAGCAATGGAAAGGATAATCGATGTCATAAAAATGGAGAGAAAGGGACTAACATGGAGGGGGGATGGAAAGTCAACTTGTCTGAGTGTATTCTGTTATACCGTATGGTCTTTGGAACACTTTAGGTATTTTATTTTACATAATTAAAAACAAACTCCATCAGAAGAAACATAAAAATCCCTAAAAGGTTAAAACTGAACAAATGAAACCAACTAAGCTTATCAAGTTGGAGATGTACCCAACTTAAAAAATTCATGTTACTTTAAAACACAATTTGTATTGTGTTTTGGTATCTCCAGTATCCATAGAAGGATGTATAGTAATAATAAATGAATCACAAGTAATTCTTATGCTGATTTCAAAACCTGTTAATAATGACATTGATATTGTTATTTTGAAATTGTGTGCACTAAGATCCATCAGATATTTATGAAGCAACATTTGTGTAAAAATAGATAATACATTATCAAATAAATTATGTAAAAACCTCCATAATCCTAAATCTTAATTTGAAGTATCATTATGAACTAGTGATTTAGAGTCTTCTTCCAAGAGGATACTTTAACTGTCCTATAATCGAAATTACAGTCTCTAAATAGCATTTCCAACTGAAAGAAACCAGGGCTACTTGAAGAAATAGCCAACTTCAGTCTGCAAATGTACAAGATGGATACTTTGCTTCTGGCAAAAAAGCAATGAAGCTATCAAAGATTACCATGGTCAAACAAAATACAGGAATCAGTTTGAAAGGGCTCTCATTGGCCGAAGTTGGAAAAGTTGCATCACAAAGAGTAGCTATAATGTATTGACAATTATGCAATGTTTATAAAATTTCATCAGTTCATAAAGATAACATGGCAAGAACCTCACTGGCCACCTTTGGAGTTAGCTACGGCATCAGTGCCTGCTTATTATCCTGCCATTCCTATAGGTAGGGCATGTTCTTCTATATAGAATTTCACAGACCTTCAGTTAACAAATGCAGAGGGAATAACAGAATTAGAACATCACCATGTTGCCACAGTGGACACAGACAAAGGTGATTAATGGCTGGTAAAATCAGTAGGTGAAAAGCTCATAGGAACAATAAATGGAAGGATCAGACTGACCCAAGCCCAGGGATCAACATTAACATCACAAAAGGGAGGCAACCACACAGCACATGCTCCCGATGTGGTGCCATTAGAAGGGCATAGCAGCACTTATGCA
The DNA here is from genome assembly GCF_040802235.1 of Manis javanica. Taxonomy (NCBI): domain Eukaryota; kingdom Metazoa; phylum Chordata; class Mammalia; order Pholidota; family Manidae; genus Manis; species Manis javanica. Next base: position 35,443,159 of record NC_133165.1, on the reverse strand, counting down.
ATACTCTGCACAAATCATGGAACTTGAAACTAATCAAGCCTCAGGGGCCAAGTGCATATTTACGGGGAAAATAGGGATAAAATACATGTTAAAATGATACTATGATGATGAAAACAAAATCCAGAAGATAGTAAATTCTGTAGAACAAAATGACTCAGTTTTTTCAAAAGCTTAAGAAAAAGCGAAGTAGTGGTAATATAAGAGACATGTGAACCAGATGCAATGAGTGGACTTTTGGTCCCTGATTCAAAGTAACTATAATAAGACAGGGTAACAAGGACAAACAGGAGTGATAATAACTAACATTAAGTCATTATTCTTCAGAGGAATAGAGGTATTGTGGTTATTAATGTTCAAAAAGTTTTAAAAATACACTGAAGTAAAGATGGCAGCCTGAGAGGAGAGACAGAGGCTTCCTCATAAAACTGGATACAATTAGAAAATTTAATTGTCACAACTAATACTGAGAGAGCAACAGGAAAGAAGACTGGTGTCAGACTGCATACACCTGGAGAAAAGAGCAGACCTCACGGAACGGGGTAACATACCAGAGCTGAGGCTCTGCAGGACCCAAGCCCCTCCCCCACCCCAGCTCACCCAACGGGAGGAAGACAAATGGAGCAGGGAGGGAGTGGAAGGCTTGGGACTGCTGAATACCTAGCTCTAGAAAGATCTGCTCTGGGAGCACAAACCTACATTTCATGGTGCTTTCAAGAAACAAGCATGACTACCGGGTTGGAAAGTCAATACAGGCAGAGTTCCTGGTGAGACTGGGATTCCAGCTGCTTGTGGTAAGTGGGGATCCATATCTGGCTGCTCTGGGACAAAAACATACCTGTGTGACCGGCCCACTGGCTCAGGCAGTGGAGATAGGCACAGCAGGAAGGAGGCAGGGAACAGCTCTTTCCTCCCCCCAGGTACCAGTACCACTCCCCTGCGACCCTGACATTGCTTCAGGGGAGGAGCAGCTCCAGAATAGAGCTTCTGGATACTAGAGGGCCCCATATACAAACATGAAACACCAAAGGAACCTTGTCCAGAGTAAAATTATTAATACAACTCCCAAGAAAGATTTAAATGATATGGACCTCATGACTCTTCCTCAAAGGGAGTTCAAAATAAAAATCATAAACATTCTAATGGAGGTACAGAAAGACATCCAAGAACTCAGGAATGAATTCAGGTCAGAGATCCAATCGTAAAAGAGCACGATGGAGGGTATTAAAAGCTGGTTGGATATGGTGGAGGAGACAATAAATGAAATAGAAACTAGAGAAGAGGAATACAAAGAAGCTGAGGCACAGAGAGAAAAAAGGATCTCTAAGAATGAAAGAATATTGAGAGAACTGTGTGACCAATCCAGGCAGAACAATATTTGCATTATAGGGTTACCAGAAGAGAGAGAAAGGGATAGAAAGTGTCTTTGAGGAGGTAGTTGCTGAAAACTTCCCCAATCTGGGGAAGGAGATAGTCACTCATGGAGGTCCACAGATCTCCCAACACAAGGGACCCAAGGAAGACAACACCAAGACACATAGTAATTAAAATGGGAAAGATGAAGGATAAGGACAGACTGTTAAAAGCAGCCAGAGACAGAAATAAGATCACATACAAAGGAAAGCCCATCAGACTAACATCAGACTTCACAGCAGAAACATTACAGGCCAGAAGGGAGTGGCATGATGTATTCAATGCCATGAAACAGGAGGGCCTGGAACCAAGATTACTTTATCCGGCAAGATTATCATTTAAATTTGAAGGTGGGATTAAACAATTTTCAGATAAGCAAAAGCTGAGAGAGTTTACCTCCCAAAAACCATCTCTGCAGTCTATTTTGGAGGGACTGCTATAGATGGAAGTGTTCCTAGGGTTGGATAGCTGTCACCAGAGGCAGTAAAACCATGGTAGGGAGAGTGGAGCAGCTGATTGTGAGGCAAATGCAAAATTAAATAGACTATCCCCAAAGTCAATCAAGGGATAGACAAAAAGTACAGAATTTCATACCTAATATATAAAGAATGAAGGAGGAAGAAAAAGGAGGAGAAATAGAAAAGAACCTTTAGATTGTGTTTGAAACAGCATACTAAGTGAGTTAAGTTAGACTCTTAGATAGTAAGGAAAGTAACCTGGAACCTTTGGTAACCACGAACCTAAAGCCTGAAATGGCAATAAGTACATACCTATCAGTAATCACCCTAAATGTAAATGGACTGAATGCACCAATCAAAAGACATTGAGTCACTGAATGGATAAAAAAACAAGACCCATGTCTATGCTGCTTACAAGAGACTCACCTCAAACCCAAAGACATGCACAAACTAAAAGTCAAGGGATGGAAAAAGATATTTCATGCAAACAATAGGGAGAAAAAAGCAGGTGTTGCAGTACTAGTATCAGATAAAATAGACCTCAAAACAAAGAAAGTAACAAGAGATAAAGAAGGTCATGACATAGTGAGAAAGGGCTCAGTCCAACAAGAGGATATAACCATTATAAATATATATGCACCCAACAAAGGAGCACCAGCATATGTGAAACAAATACTAATAGAACTAAAGAAGGAAATAGAATGCAATGCATTCATTTTAGGAGACTTCAACACACCATTCACTCCAAAGGAGAGATCCACCAGAAAGAAAATAAGTAAGGACACAGAGGCACTGAACAACACACTAGAACAGATGGACCTAATAGACATCTATAGAAGTCTACACCCAAAAGCAACAGGATACACATTCTTCTCACGTGTGCATGGAACATTCTCCAGAATAGACCACACACTACGCCACAAAAAGAGCCTCACTAAATTAAAAAAGATTGAAATCTACCAACTTTTCAGACCACAAAGGTATAAAACTAGAAATAAATTGTACAAAGAAAGCAAAAAGGCTCACAAACACATGGAGGCTTAACAACACACTTCTAAATAATCAATTGAACAAAGACCAAATTAAAATGGAGATCCAGCAATATATGGAAATCAATGACAACACAAAACCCCAACTTCTGTGGAAAGCAGCGAAACCAGAGGAAAGTATATAGCAATCCAGGCATATTTAAAGAAGGAAGAACAAACCCAAATGAATAGTCTAATGTCACAATAATCAAAATTGGAAAAAGAATAACAAATGCGACCTAAAGTCAGCAAAAGGAGGGACATAATAAAGATCAGAGAAGAAATAAACAAAATTGAGAGAAAAATAAAACAACAGAAAAAATTCTTTGAGAAAATAAACAAAATAGATAAGCCTCTAGCCAGACTTATTAAGAAAAAAAGAGAATCACCACACATCAACAGAATCAGAAATGAGAAAGGAAACATCACAACAGACCCAACAGAAATACAAAGAATTATTAGACACTACTATGAAAACCTATATGCTAACAAGCTGGAAAACATAGAAGTGGACAACTTCCTAGAAAAATACAACCTTCCAAGATTGACCAAGGAAGAAACACAAAATCTAAATAAACCTATTACCAGCAAAGAAATTGAAGCGGCAATCAAAAAACTTCCCAAGAAAAAAACCCTGGGCCAGATGGATTTACCTCAGAATTTTATCAGACATACAGAGAAGATATAATACCCATACTCCTTAAAGTTTTGCAAAAAATAGAAGAGGAGGGAATACTCCCAAACTCATTCTATTAAGCCAACATCACCCTAATACCAAAACCAGGCAAAGAACCCCACCAAAAAAGAAAATTACAGACCAATATCCCTGATGAACGTAGATGCAAAAATAATCAATAAAATATTAGCAAACCAAATTCAAAAATAAATCAAAAGGATCATACACCATGACCAAGTGGGATTCATCCCAGGGATGAAAGGATGGTAAAACATTCAAAAACCCATTAACATCATCTACCACATAAACAAAAAGAAAGACAAAAACCACATGATCATCTCCATAGATGCTGAAAAAGCATTCAACAAAATTCAACATCCATTCATGATAAAAACTCCCAGCAAAATGGGTATAGAGGGCAATATAATAAAGGCCATATATGATAAACCCACAGCCAACATCATACTGAACAGGGAGAAGCTGAAAGCTTTTCCTCTGAGATTGGGAACAAGACAGGGATGCCCACTCTCCCCACTGTTATTTAACATAGTACTGGAGGTCCTAGTCACAGCAATTAGACAAAACAAAGAAATACAAGGAATCCAGATTGGTAAAGAAGAAGTTAAACTGTCACTATTTGCAGATGACATGATATTGTACATTAAAAACTCTAAAGGCTCCACTCCAAAACTACTAGAGCTGATATCGGAATACAGCAAAGTTGCAGGATACAAAATTAACACACAGAAATCTGTGGCTTTCCTATACACTAACAATGAAGTAAAAGAAAGAGAAATCAGGAAAACAATTCCATTCACAACTGCTTCAAAAAGAATAAAATACCTAGGAATAAACCTAACCAAGGAAGTGAAAGACCTATACCCTGAAAACTATAAGACACTCTTAAGAGAAATTAAAGAGGACAGTAACAAATGGAACTCATCCGATATTCTTGGCTAGGAAGAACTAATATCATCAAAATGGCCATCCTGCCCAAAGCAATATACAGATTTGATGCAATCCCTATCAAATTACCAACAACATTCCTCAACGAACTGGAACAAATAGTTCAAAAATTCATACGGAAACACCAAAGACCCCGAATAGCCAAAGCAATCCTGAGAAAGAAGAATAAAGTGGGGGAGGGGGAATCTCACTCCCCAACTTCAAACTCTACTACAAAGCTATAGTAATTAAGACTATTTGGTACTGGTACAAGAACAGAGCCACAGACCAGTGGAACAGATTAGAGACTCCAGAAATTAACCCAAACATATATGGTCAATTAATATTCGATAAAGGAGGCATGGACATACAGTGGGAAATGACAGTCTCTTCAACAGCTGGTGTTGGAGAAACTGGACAGCTACATGCTACAGAATGAAACTGGATTATTGTCTAACCCCATACACAAAAGTAAACTCAAAATGGATCAAAGACCTGAATGTAAGTCATGAAACCATAAAACTCTTAGGAAAAAACATAGGCAAAAATCTCTTGGACATAAACATTAGCGACTTCTTCATGAACATATCTCCCTGGACAAGGAAAACAAAAGCAAAAATGAACAAGTGGGACTATATCAAGCTGAAAAGCTTCTGTACAGCAAAGGACACCATAAATAGAACAAAAAGTTACCCTACAGTATGGGAGAACATATTCATAAATGACAGATCTGATAAAGGCTTGACATCCAAAATATATAAAGAGCTCACGCACCTCAACAAACAAAAAGCAAATAATCCAATTAAAAAATGGGCAGAGGAGCTGAACAGACAGTTCTCCAAAGAAGAAATTCAGATGGCCAACAGACACATGAAAAGATGCTCCACATCACTAGTTATTAGAGAAATGCAAATTAACACCACAATGAGATATCACCTCACACCAGTACGGAAGGCTACCATCCAAAAGACAAACAACAACAAATTGTTGGCGAGGTTGTGGAGAAAGGGTAACCCTCCTACACTGCTGGTGGGAATGTAAATTAGTTCAACCATTGTGGAAAGCAGTATGGAGGTTCCTCAAAATGCTCAAAATAGACTTACCATTTGACCCAGGAATTCTACTTCTAGGAATTTACCCTAAGGATGCAGCACTCCAGTTTGAAAAAGACAGATGCACCCCTATGTTTATCGCAGCACTATTTACAATAGCCAAGAAATGGAAGCAACCTAAGTGTCCATCAGTAGATGAGTGGATAAAGAAGATGTGGTACATATACACAATGGAATATTATTCAGCCATAAAAAGAAAACAAATCTTACAATTTGTAACAACATGGATGGAGTTAGAGGGTATTATGCTCAGTGAAATAAGCCAAGTGGAGAAAGAGAAATACCAAATGATTTCACTCATTTGTGGAGTATAAGAACAAAAGAAAAACTGAAGGAACAAAACAGCAGCAGAATCACGGAACCCAAGAATGGACTAACAGTTACCTAAGGGAAAGAGACTGGGGAGAATGGGAGGGTAGGGAGGGATAATGGCGGGGAAGAAGAAAAGGGGTATTATGATTAGCATGTATAATGTGGGGGTGGGGGAAAGGGGAGGGCTTTGCAACAGAGAAGACAAGTAGTGATTCTACAACATCTTACTATGCTGATGGACAGTGACTGTAATGGGGTTTGTGGGGGGCACTTGGGGTAGGGGAGAGCCTCATAAACAAACAAACAAACAAATAAATAAATAAAAAAGATGTGGTACATATGCACAATGGAATATTATTCAACCATAAGAAGAAAACAAATCCTACCATTTGCAACAACATGGATGGAGCTAGAGGGTATTATGCTCAGTGAAATAAGCCAAGTGGAGAAAGACAAATACCAAATGATTTCACTCATCTGTGGAGTATAAGAACAAAGCAAAAGCTGAAGGAACAAAACAGCAGCAGAAACACAGAACCCAAGAATGGACTAACAATTACCAAAGGGAAAGAGACTGGGGAGAATGGGAGGGCAGGGAGGGATAAGGGCAGGGAAGAAGAAAGGGGGTATTATGATTAGCATGTATAATGTGGGGGGTGGGGGAAAGGGGAGGGCTGTGCAACACAGAAGACAAGTAGTGATTCTACAACGTCTTACTATGCTGATGGACAGCGACTGTAATGGGGTTTGTGGGGGTCCTTGGGGTAGGGGATAGCCTAATAAACATAATGTTCTTCAAAAAAACCTTTTTTTAAAAAAGGGAAAAAAAATATATATATATATAAATCGGGGAGATCAGGATTAAATGTATGATATGTTGTGTTTCCTTCATGACCCATTAGCTTATGGGAAAATACATAAAGATTTTATCTTTAAAAAAACAAAAAAATACACTGAAGTACCTACAGGTGAAACATGTTTGTACTTTGAAACACAAGACCAAAACCAATTTGGGGTACAGGTGTTGATTGAACAGGACTGACAAAACACTATTAACTGCTGGAGCTACATGGAGGTTCATTATGATATTTTTCCTTCCTTTTGTGTATATATGACATTTGATGTAAAATTGTAAGAAGGGCAATGATTACGTATCTCATAGGCCTGTTGTGATCACTGCTTGAGGAACTGTATTTAAAGTGCTTAGCAGAGGGCCTAGTGCAGAATAAAGACTTCATACTATTATCCTCTGCATTGCCCTAACTGCCTGGCTAGGGCCTTCATCTCCTATATTTGGCATTTATCATTAAGATGTCATTTTATATTACTCTAACAGCCTTCTGTATGGATGAAAACTTATGTCAAATTCTTTCTCCTCTCAAAAGCTCCTTCACACATGTGTTACTTTTTTTCAAGCTCCTATATATTGGGTGCCCACTTACTGACAAGCACTGTAAGGGGTACTTTCCAAACATTACCTTCAATCTTTACAACAGTGCTTTAGAGATGAGGAAAAGAGAGTTTAAGTCATTTGCCTGCCCAAGTGTCTATAGCTACTAAGTGTCAAAGCCAAGATTTGAACCCAAGTCATTCTGGTAGCAAAACTTGATCTGTTCTCCAGTCTACACTACATCCCTTCTAAAAAGAATTATAACCAGTTATTTTAAAAACTTTCATTAAATTCCCAGTGCCTACAGGACGAATTTATGACCCAATGCAATCCAGACTCAATCTACCTTTTTAATCAAATTAATAGCATTTTTTGAATTATTCATCCTTTGTCCATTTATCCATAATAATGGCTCTGTCTTGTATCAGGTTTCCACATAGGCATTCTAAGCTTTCTAGTTTGTTCCCCTGGTCTATAGTGATGATTCAAGGGGTGGTAACTGCTGTTAGCTTAGAGGTGATCTCAGCATCTGACAGAAGGGGGCTAGCAAACACTGGATAATCAAGTAATAAATGCAAAGAACCCACTTCTTCCACACCACCAGGAACATGTACCTGAGCGATCCCTCCAGTGGAACTGTAGGAACTGGTAATGGCATTGCGGCTGGACATAGGGATGCCACATGTGTATGTGCTTGTCGAGGAGCTCACAGAAGAGGTGCGGGATCTCTTATTCAAGTGGCTGTCTGAGCTCTGGGAATTGAGGCCTCTCTTCAGAGACCCAGGCCTAAAAGGGAAATAAAAGAGAAAAACACAAATGTGCTATTGAAAGACAACAACATTGTTTTAAGGTTTCATCAATGGTCACAAAATCATTCTAACATAACGAAAAAGGATAACATTCTTAACTTTACTGTTAATTCAGCTAAATATATCTCACAAAGTCAGAAAGGGAAAGCTAAGTATTTTAAAAATTAAACCTATGATTCTACTCATATATACTGTAGGAAACGCACACAAATCTATAGTGACAGAACGGGGATCAATGGATGCCAGGTAACAGGTGCAGTGTGAGAGGGAGGTTTGAAGGCTTCACCAAGGGGCACGGGGAAACTTCTGGCAGTGAGAAGGTTTCATGGGTGTGAAATTGAGACAAAATAGTTATTGTGGAAAGTTACTTAAAATGTTCCTCTCTGAATTTGGGGATCAACAGAGGTGAGGCTCAGAACCTCACCCCCCGTTTTGAGAGAAATCTTCTGCATCCGTGGATGTCTTGCTGCCCTTGTCTAGCCTGGATTAATACTTAGTCCATAGGCACACACCTGATCATCTGATCATCTACATTTGCCCTCTTACAGCACTAAACTATGTTTTCTACCTTTATCTTGCATCTACCTACCACTTCAGCATTTTATTAAAAATAAAAATAATAATAATAATAGGAGAAATGTGGGATCAACATATAAATCAAGTACAAAAATCAAACGAATATTCATATTTGACCTGATTGTTTATAGGTCATAATGCATGATCAAAACCGAAAGTTTCTGTGATGAATGCCCTTGTACTGTTCACCATGTAAGAATTTATTCACTCTGTAAGAATTCGTTCACCATGTAAGAACTTGTTCGTTATGCTTCAGAAGATTGGAGACTGACGAGAATTAGGCTTGAGATGGATTAATGATTGTACATTGAGCGTTGACCCCCCTATACTGAATTTTATTGTTGTTAACAACCATTTGATCAATAAATATGAGAGATGCCCTCTCAAAAAAAAAAAAAAAAAATGTTCCTCTCTGATTTCAAAGAGGAAAATTTGTAGGACAATAATTCTCATAAGGATACATGTCAAAATTTATCTAATTGTACACCTTAGAGAGGCACAGTTTATGTCAATTATACCCAATAAAGCTGTTAAAAAAAATTTAGGAGGAACCAACCACTTTTTCTAAGATTCAAACTGAAACAGAAATTCCCTCAACATCTTTTCTATGAGATAGTCATCCAAACTTTGTGACAGCACAGACAGCTCACTATCTCCTGGCTGGTGAATGTCAACCACAGACCAGTTTCTTCCTACACTGGGTGAAAACGTACTTACTCTTTCTCCTACTTCACCTATGGGTCCCATCTGGAGCCAAACCAAGCCAACTGTTCTCCTTTCATGTGATAGTCCTTCAGTTTTTTGCAGACCACTCTCCTTCCCTCCCTCATTTCCTTAGGCCCCTGGGGTTTTTCTCCTCTGGGCTAGTACTTCTGTACCTCCAGAACCCCCTCACCCACCACCACCACCCCGTGACATCTTGAGCTGCTTCACTCGCAGTGAATTTCGGTCTGTGTCTGCCTCCTCTTGCAGGGCAGCACAGCCCACCCACAGCCCTCCGTGGACAACAGGACCAGGGCATTCAGGACCACCACTGACCTGCCTCCTCCTAGTCCTTCTTCTATCAGCACAGAGTAGGAGCATGTTAAGCTTTTTGGCAGCCATATCACAGTGCTGACTCAAATTAAAAATTAAGTTACCCCAAGTCTTTTCACACACATTTCCAGCCTCTTTCCCTCATAGCCAATGCTTCCTCAAATATAATTAAGCTCAAATGCAGAAATCTAACATTTTTATTAAATTTTGTACTGTTGCATTTTATTCATTGCACAAACCTTGTTATCTGTTTGTTACATACTTGGTTATTCAATGTATCTACAAACCCTCTTAGCCTTAGCATATTTTATGCATATTAATGAAAAACAGTAAAAAGAATTAGGCAAAATAGCTATTGTGGCAAGTTACTCAAAATGTTCCTCTCTGATCTCAAAGAGGAAAATTTATAGGACAATAACTCCGATAATGACCTTTTTTTCAAATAGGAAATCTCTCCCAGATGGATTCTTACTTACTTAGGCACAAAAGCAGTAGGGACTCCATTGGCCACCACAGGCTCAAATGCTGAATGTCCACTCCCACTGCTGTCATGACGCCTGTGACAAATCACAAACCCTCAATTAGATGATATGACTTTTTCTTTAAAGCATACTCTCATGTTCCTGGGATGCTATACTCTTTCTATGGAACACAGGCTCATGCTAGACAAGAAAAGGTTGCCTCAAATCTCAAATATTCAGGAAGGTAAATTTATTCTACGACTGTCCTAATCTAATAAGAAAAGTATAAAAATGCTTTAAGACCTTTTGAACTATTCCGGTGTACCGATTATTTGCTAACTTCTCACCAAAGCACTTGAATCACACATTTAATATCCTACCATCCATAAATTTTAAACAAAAAAAAAAACCATTTCAGCAACCCACCTACACACATCCCCCAGTGCTCTCAATTTAGTTCAGTCTGTAAGAGAAGAACTTCACATATCACACACATAAGGGCCTGTGCATGGTGCACATAATCACTGCTTATTCCAACTATAGGCTCACTGCAGTCTAGAAAAATTACCAACCTGGAGAATATGACAAAGCTGCTTTGACCATAATAATAGTTATTTTCTCTCTGACCTCCACACACCATATCCTCCTGTCACTCCTGCTTAGTTGGCTGACATGAGCTCAGACTGCTCACTTGTAAATCATATCCCTAGTATTCATTACCTGATTTTCCAATGTTACTTCCAATTAATCTTCCAATGAACACAATTGCATTTATTAGTATTTCCTTACCTAATGTTGCCATCTACAGTATCAAAGATGGCCAGCTGTGAACCTGGTATATGACCGACCTGGTCTAATTGATGAGGATAATGGTTCTATTTCTCAAATGTAGGGTCCATTGTCTCCTCAGAGCATGTTTCCTTGACCACCTTATATACAGAACTGCCCCTTTCTCATTACCCTTTTATATCACTTTTTAAAAATATTTATATACTTACAATCTATAATTACCTTGTTTGATTTCTTACCCAAGTCCCATGAGACCCTTGTTTTGCTCACTGCTCTATCCACAGTGCCTGGAGTAGGCTCTGCCACATGGTGGGTCTTGTAGTTTGTTGAATTACAAGAAAATGAGTGGAATCCTTAACTGACTCCTTGGAAAGCCACAAGCAGTTCTATAGCTTACTCAGAGCCTTCAACTTCCTCTCTTTCCATTGAGGAAACAGAGTGCTTACTCTATTTTCATTACATTTTCAAAAGCCAAATGAAACTGCTTTTACTCTCATTACTCATAGATCTATCATACTCCAGTCTTCGCTATTCTTTTCCAAGTATTTCTTTCTGCACAAATGACACCTAAGCTGATGGTCACCCAAATAAGTGAACACCACAAGGGGAAGACTTTCAGCATTCTGTCAAAATTTAACACATTTATATCAAAAGTATGAAGCTAATGTAGCCAATACTGTTGGCTTTTCTCTAGTACTTATGGAAAAGGTATATTACAAAATATATGTAGCCTGTGCCTAATGAAAGGCGTAGCAGTAAAGCTCTTGTTACCAAGCTCTTCCATGAAAGCCAAAGAAGGGGACCTGCTGCTCACACACAGGAGGCGGCCTCTGATTCTTTTTGGGAGTGATCTCTGTTTCAACAAATCCCAGGAGCCTGTGGGAGGCACGTTTAGGACTCTGCAGGGCATGTTACCTTCTTTTATTTTCCTGACCATCAGCTGATATTTGGTCTTCCTCCTCCTGCACTGTCCTTTTCTTCTTCTGTTTGAGCGCATTCAAAACAGTCTCCTTTGCACATGGGTCTGGGACATTACTTGAGGGTGAGGACAGTGTTGAGCTGGTGGTCTGTGCTGCTCTGTAACAGAAAAAAGGATGTTAGCATTAAGATACTCTGATTATCATGGTATATAGTATGAACTTTATTCACTGGAAATCCAAAGCTAACCAACAAGCAAAAGGGTAATTTATACACTCACACAAGTTACCCTTAGCTGTTAAAGCTACAGTCTAAGGCAAAACCCCCAAAACAAAAAAACTCTTCAATAACTAGAACTTGACATTTCTCCTTCATGTAAGCAGCTTCTTACTTTCCTTTGAGTTACAGTTATTGTCTGATGAACAAGTGCAGAAGAATAAAGTGGACACCCTGGGAGACTTTTCCTCCAGCAATACTCACATTGGAGAATAAGTCAGTTTGCTATCTGGAGGAGCAATCCTCACTGTCAAAGGCCTGCACATCATTCTGGAATTACGAGGAGATGGCACAGGCTTCTTGTGACCCCCATTCCAGCACACCGTGGGCAGCACCCCCACACGGGAATACTGGGCCTGCTGGATTGGGTATCGTCTTCGAGGTGTTATGACAAACTGGTGTGGTGAAGTCCCACAGTCCCTGTGGAGAATGGGAGACACATTATGGAACCAAAGCAGCTTATAAGAATGACAGAAAATTTAACTTACTAAAGAAGCATGTGGATTCACTTATTTTCCAGAGAGCTTAAGCCTCTCTAAGCAACACAAAACACAGCATTTTTATGGCAACTTTCCCCCATTCCATCTAAGGGCAGAAAGTGGCAGCTGCTTAACAGCTGTGCCTACAATGGATTCAACAACTTTGAGAGGGAAATTGAAAACCTGCCCACACAAGTAAAACTACAGAGGAAGAAAAGTGTGCGTAAGGACGTGCAGGGGCAAATTTTACAAGAATCCTTCGATCTTTTATGATAAGTCATCAGATATATACCCCCAAAGTCAGACGTTTTAAAAATCTGAATGTTCACCTTTTCAAATAAATGTACTTATGAAGGATCTAGTGTTGTCACTGAAGTTTTGAATTTTTTTGTATCACTCAGCTACTGGGATTAAACGAAAAAACGAGTCTTTTTAATCTAATTATCTTTATCAGCCAAGTTATATCCATCAAGGAGATTTCCTCGGTACACCTCTTTGAGCTCAGCTGATACAATGTATTAGTGCAAAGAAAAAAAGTAACAAAACCTATTACAGTACTATGCTTTAAAGACAGAAGATATTTTCACCTTAAGTAGGGATATTTTAAGTGATTTACCAAGTATTCTGCTAAACCCATACTGTATTAGAGTTCAGAGCTTTCAGAACTGAAAGAAGGGAACAGTTCTGGCAGCACATCTCAGAGCAAAGGCTAAAGGGCGGCAGGACACGGTTGACGCGCACCAAGGTATTTAAAGAGGTGAAAACGACACAGAACCCACTTAGGACCTAGAAAATAAAAAGGATTTCAAAGTCAAGTCCTCGGTCTGGGGAAGGTCAGCGTATCTTACCAGCGGGAAGGCCTCCTAGAGGTTCGGATAAAAGGTGTGTGGACTGAGGGGTGAATGGGATCGCGATGGGCCGAGTGAGCCGGCGGTGGGGGTCGTGTGTGGCTTGAGGGTGGCCGTTGGACAGGCTTGCCCAGATAACTGCCCACGAGAAGCAGTTCGGCGGGGTCGGGTCCTTGGAGCAGTGTCCGCGGCTCTACAACGCTGCCGTTTACCACCGCCTTGGCCGGAGGCGAGGCAAGCAGTGTTCGCTGGCGGCGCGCGTTCCGAACGAGCGAGGAGAAGGCGCGCGAATCTCGGGGCTCGCGGCTCAATCCCCACCAGGCCGCGGTAGCCCCCACAGCCAGCCAGGCCAGCGCCGCCGCAGCGGGCACCAGATACAGCACGAGGCCCAGCACCGACAGGCCGAGGAGGGCCGCCCCTACCGGCGCGCCCCAGCCCCTGCCCTGGCCCTGGCCTTTCCTGACACTAGCTGCCGGGCGCCGCCGGTCCCCTCCGCCAGCCGCCGCAGCCGCCGGAGACATCGCGGCTCCGCGCCGCGGAGAGGAGTTAAATATCCCAGGGTGCACCTCGCCGCGCTCGCGTCACCGTGCGCCGGCTGCGTCACTGTGCGCGCGACTCAGACGCGTGTCCAGCTGCGCAGCACCCTTCCAGAAGTGAACCTGTGGAAGAATCGCGGTAAAAATAAAACTCCAGAAAGCGACTACTCACATATCGCCTTAGGCCAAGGTATTTTCTAGGGGACTAAGCTCCCGAGAAGAGATTATAAGTCACTTTTCGTAATTGCTACCAATAGTTGTGAGTTTTTTGAGTTACTCTGTTTATTGCCGAAGTATAAACTGTAAAGGGGTTTACTCAGCATCAGTGAAAGCAAGACCAACCCAAATTAACCACTCTTGTTAATGTCGATCCAGTTCTAATAAACTCCCGATTAAAAAGTCTAAGTGTCCAGTAAATTGCGGATCAAACCTGAGGCTGCACTATGTTTGAGTCTCTGCAGTTTTAGTAAAGTGGGACAACTACCTACCACCATTTCACATTATGGTTCAGATATGAGGATTTTTAAAATCAATTTACCTATGCTAAATTTGGTGGTGCCAGAAAGTACATTAGTGGCTATCTAGGGCTGGGGAGTGTGCTGAAGGTGGGGGAAAGGAGAGTGGCTGATAAAAAGAACAAAAATGTTTTAAAATTAGATTATGGTGATGCAGCATCCTGTGAATTGCATAGTATGTGAATTATATGTCAATAAAACTTTAAAAAACAAACTTGGTGATCTGCCAGTTCAGGCTTTGGCCTAGTTTAGGGCATTCATTCATTGATTTATTCACTCCATCTGATATACTTTAAAGAGATTAAAGGGGGAAAGATAGGGTCTGGTCTCCAGAAGTTTTCAGTTTAGTAGGGAAGAAAGATGTGTAAACAGAAAGTTACAATTCAGGGTGGTAAGTGTGCTAATAGAGGCACAAAATGAGAAGAAATGATAAAGGTAAAGACAGACTGGGAGGTTGTACTTGAGCTCAGAGAACTGCTAAGTAAATCAGATTCAAGGCAGATGAAGGGCACTATGCAGAAGCACAGAGCTGGAAAGGAGTATGTTACAGGAATCTTCAAATAACTCAGTGTTTTGGAGAGTAGTAATAGTAAAGGTGAGTCTACATGTAGAGATGACAAAAGCAAGCTGCTCTTCTCTCCAACCTGTTGCCAGGGCAAGTCTTCTTCAGTCTGTTTGATAAAAAGAAAAGGGCGTAGGCTGTGTTGCTTAAGAAAAAATCTCAACAGTATCAGTGGAATAATGGGAAAAAAGCCAAGCCACAGTGAGTTAAATGGTAAATGGAGGCAGTGACTGCAGATTTCCGATTCAAGAAACTTGGATAATAAGGGAATAAAAGATAGTATCATGCTCAGCAACGTTCTTTTAAATTGTCACACATTACTGGAGTACAGAGAAGGAGCTAGAAGTAAAAGCCATCAGTGTACTGATGCCACGAGACTAAGTAATATTATATGGGAATTAATGTAGATAGGTCCAAGGCCTGAGCCCTGGGGTACCCTAGTGTTTAGAGGGGACATTAAAAAACCACAGATCATTTAGTAAAATACACCTAAATATGACGACATTGAAATTTAACACCTCCTATGGGAAAAGGCAATGTAGGTAGCTGAAAGATAAGCCAAGACTGGGGGTCTCATATAACCAAAAAAGAATTTGTAACTAGAGTTTATAAGGAACTCCTAAGAATCAATAACAAAAAGACTACCCAATTGTAAAAAGGGATGAGTGATAATAACAATGTAATCTATTGAATAGGAAACCCAAATAGTCAATAATAAATATACACATATGTACATGTATATATGTGTATGTATGTATATATGTACATATGTATGTTTAACCTCACCTGTAATCTAGGAAAGGTTTACTGAGGTGACAAGATTAACATTTTGCATTCATTTGTACAATAAGAAATATTTAATAGTTCAACAAGATCAAATTTTGGCAAGCATGTAGAACAAATGTAATTTATATACTGTTTATAGATACATAAAACCGTATAATTTGGAGAGCAGTTTGGCAATATCTAGTAAGGTTGAAGATGTATGTATGCATTTTATAACCTTGCAATTCCATTTCTAAGTATAAAGATATAGTCACTGTAGTATCATTTGTATTGCTGACAGTTTGAACACACCTGAGTGTCTAATATTAGTCTGCCAACCCAAGAATGGATAAGTAGGGTATAATTCATATAATATAATACTACATATAAAAGCAGTGAAAATTAACCTTTCCAGTCATGATGAAGTGATACCAGACTCAGTGTAAACAACTATAAAAAGGATGAAATTTATGAGGCAACTATCTGCAGGTAAAGGACAAGAAGTTTAAGACTGATCCCTGAGAGGAAACTCATGAGGTAAGCCCTCCAAATTACCTGGCACCTCTATCTGGGGATAGTTTCCCACTGTAGTGCAGAGTTAGTCAGAAAAAGAGTAGGGAGATCTTTCTAGGTTGAGGAAGCAGAGATCAGAATTTAAGACAGCTGAAATGGCTGGAAACCACTGGGCAGAGCCAGGGAAAGGAGGGCACCATGCAGATAGGGAGCTACAGAAGTCTGTGTGTGAGTCCCCTAAAAATCTGGCTGAAGGCTGGTGTGATGGTTAATTTTATGTCTCAAAAGTTGACTGGGCCATGGGGAACTCAGATATTTGATTAAACATAATTTTGAGATGTGTCTATGAGTGTCTCTGGATGAGATTAACATTTAAATTGGTAGACTAGGTAAAAGACTGCCCTTTCCACACTTCAATCCATTGAAGGCCTGAATAGAACAAGAAAGTTGAGCAAGAATTCCCTCTCTCTGCCTAACTATTGTTGAGTTCGCACATCCATCTTCTGCTTTCAGAGTTGGACTGGAACTCACACTATTGGCTCTTCTTATTCTTAGGGCTTTGGCCTAGGACTGGAACCATACCATCTGCTCTCCTGGGTCTCCAGCTTGCTGACTACAGATCTTGGAACTTTTCATCCTCTATAGTTACATGAGGCAATTCCTAAATAAATATGTAGATTTGTGTGTGCATATATCTCCATCTTGTTGGCCCTATTTCTCTGGAGAACCCTGAATAATACAGCTGGACTGTATATGTACAGTGTGAGAGCATCTGAAGCTCACCAGAAAGAGGTACTATATAGGGTTAAGACTTAGAAAATACTAGAGTTAGAGCAGTTATGGGATACTAGCATTGCCAGGGGAGTTCTGGCCCTGCCAAAGTGGAGAGATCTTGTATATGGATCTTTAATATCCTTGGCATCCAGCTAAAACAGCAGAAGGGTTACAACATGGGGTAAGGACCATCGTCAAGAGTAAGACCTGTTGTTCTGCCCTAATTAAATCTAAAATCAAACCATGACAAGATTCACAGAGTTTGGAGTTTGAGTATCACCAAGATAGTAGGACTTGGGAAACACTTTAAGATCTCCACTGATTTGTAAAAATGAAACCAAGCCTAAATAAGTATAAGGTCATTAACCAATAATTACACTGCCTACTAAAACAAGGATCCATGTATTTCAGAAAGAGGTAACACCCTCCAGGGTATTGCTCATAGTACAAAATATTCAATAAAAAGTCATTTAGACATACAAAGAAACAAGAAAGTGTGATCCATTGTTAAGAAAAAAGATGGTCCAAATGTTAGACTAAGCCAGCCAAGAATTTAAAGAGCTACTATAAATATGTCTGAAGAAGTAAAGGAAAACATGGTCTTAACAAGTGAATAGATAAAGAATCTTTGCAGAGAAATGGAAATTATAAGGAAGAAACAAACAAATGATAACTAAACTAGAAAACTAAAAATAATTGAAAATATTCACTGGCTAGGCTTAAACAGCAGATTGGAGACAGCAAAATAAAGTCAGAGAACTTAAAGACAAATCAGTAGAAATAATCTCATAGTAAACAGACCCTCTGGGACACATGAAGCAATATCAAATAGTTTATACCATATGTGTAACTGGACTCTCACAAGGACAAGTGAGATTGGAGCAGAAAGAAATATTTTAAAAATAATATCTCAATTTCCCAAATGTGAAAAGTTATGACTTAAAGATCCATGAAGCTAAATAAACTACCAAGTGAATAAAAGAGTAACTGCAGTTTCTCATCAGAAAGGAGGAAGTCTACAAGAGAGTTTCTTTCACATGCTGGGGAGGAAAAAGACCCTGTCACCCCAGAATTCTAAGTCAGCAAAAAATTCTTCAAAATTTAGGGTAAAATAAAGACACTTCCTGATGAATGAAATCCTGGAGAATTCAACACTGGCAGAACTGCACTATAAGAAATGTAAAAGATTTTTCTTTAAGCCAAAGGGAGCTAAGACCAGATGGAAATCTGGCGCTACAGAAAGAAATGAAGACCATCATGGTAAATATGTTAAGTAAATATAAAAGACTATGTTCTCTCATGATTTAAGAGCTGTTTCAAAGAAAAACAATAGAGGTATTGTGAGGTGGGTATAATAAATATGAAAGGAAAAAATGTAATAACCACCACCAAAACCTGGGTTGTTGGGGGATAAGTGGAATTACACTATTATGAGATCACTGCATGTGTTACCCAGGAGACATGAGTGGAAAGCAGGAAGTGGGACTTTTGAGGTGATGTGAAAAGGGGTATGGTAAGTGAAAGGAATAGGAAAGTGAAGTGTGAAGTGTTCAATAGTGACTATATCTTGGGTCATACAAGAAGATTTAATAAATGTAAAAGGATCGATATAAAGCAAAGTATTCTCTGAACATAAGAGAATTAAACTAGAAATCAGTAACAGAAATGTAAAAGAATCTTCAAACACTTGATAATTAAATAACACAATTCTAAATAATCCATGCATCAAAGAGCAAGTCTCAAGGGACATTTTTTGAACTAAAAAAAATAATAAAACAGCTAAGTAAAATCTGTGGAATAGTACTTCTGCTTCTGACCATGATGGAATAAGAGGGACCCCAGATTTACCCTCTGACCTAAAACAACAACAAAAGCCAGACAAAATACATGAAACAGTTTTCAAGATACTACATATTAGACTAAAAGGCAGTGATCACTTAGTCAGGAAACAAATAAGGTGAGCCCAACAGTAATCACAGCTTACTATCTTGATTTTCCAGGTAGTAGCACAGTAAGGCCAGGAACAGAGGAAGAGGCCAATGGACTCCTTGAATTAAGGAGATGGAGCTAAGAGTCTGGGGACGCCAAAGAAGCTAAAATTTAAAAGATGGAATGCCAGAGAGGATAGGACTGTGCAAAGAGATTCTAGATCAGATGTTTCTCCTTGAGTATTCAGCACAGAACTCTTTAATACACGTTTACGAGGATACTATCCAAGTTCAAAGAGAAAACCATCCAAAAACACTAGAGGAAACAGGATCTGGCACTAACAAAGGGCCAGAAGTAGTGTCTGTTTCCACCAACCAGGCTGGGAAAACTAATTCATAGGACATTGGGTGGAGTATTCAGGAACATGTTGCCTCAGTAATGGGAACTAATCAGTCTTAGGTAAGCACTGCTTTGAGTCTACCAAACAGATCATAAAAGCAAAGGATCAAACTGTTTCCAATGATCTTAACTGCATCCCAAAACTCAAGAGAATGTACAGGAATAAAATATAACAGCACTCAACAAGGTGAAATCGCAGTGTCTTGCATTGAAACAAAGGTTGCCAGGCATACAAACAGGAAGGAAAACAAAACCCATCAGGAGGAGAATAATCAATCAAAACTGACAGATGTTAAAATTAGCACAAAACAACATTTAAAGTTATTTTAACTATATTCCATATGTTCAAAAGTTAAGTAAATATCTGAATTCAGCAAAGTTGCAGGATACAAAATTAATACACAGAAATCTGTGGCATTCCTATACACTAACAATGAACTAGCAGAGAGAAAAATCAGGAAAATAATTCCATTCACAAATTCATCAAAAAGAATAAAATACCTAGGAATAAACCTAATCAAGGAAGTGAAAGACCTATACTCTGAAAACTACAAGACACTCATGAGAGAATTTAAAGAAGATACCAATAAATGAAAACACATCCCATGCTCATGGATAGGAAGAATTAATATTGTCGAAATGGCCATCCTGCCTAAAGCATTCTACAGATTCAATGCAATTCCTATCAAAATACCAACAGCATTCTTCAACGAATAGAGAAAATCATTCTAAAATCCACATGGAACCACAAAAGACCTCGAAAAGCCAAAGCAATTCTGAGAAGGAAGAATAAAGCTGGGGGGATTATGCTCCACAACTTTAAGCTCTACTACAAAGCCACAGTAATCAAGACAATTTGGTACTGGCACGAGAACAGACCCATAAACTAATGGAACAGACTAGAGAGCCCTGATATAAACACAACCATATATGGTCAATTAATATACGATGAAGGAGCCATGGATATACAATGGGGAAATGACAGCCTCTTCAACAGCTGGTGTTGGCAAAACTAGACAGCTACATGCAAGAGAATGAAACGATTATTGTTTAACCCCATACAAAAAAGTAAACTCGAAATGGATTAAATATTTGAATGTAAGTCATGAAACCATAAAACTCTTAGAAGACAACATCTCCTGAATATAAGCATGAGCAACTTCTTCCTGAACACATCTCCTTGGGCAAGGGAAACAAAAGCAAAAATGAACTCATGGGACTACATCAAACTAAAAAGTTTCTGTATGGCAAAGGACACCATCAACAGAACAAAAAGGCATCCTACAGTATGGGAGAATATATTTGTAAATGACATATCCACAAGGGGTTAATATCCAAAATATATAAAGAACTTACACGCTTCAACACCCAAAAAGCAAATAACCCGATTAACAAATGGACAGAGGATAAGAAGAGACAGTTCTCCAAAGAAGGAATTCAGATGGCCAACAGACACATGAAAAGATTCTCCATATCACTAATCATTGGGGAAATGCAAATTAAAACCACAATGAGATATCACCCCACACCAGTAAGGATGGCCAGCATCGAAAAGACTAAGAACAACAAATGCTGGCAAGGATGCAGAGAAAGGGGAACCATCCTACACTGCTGATGGCAAAGTAAGCTAGTTCAACCATTGTGGAAAGTAATACGGAGGTTCCTCAAAAAACTAAAAATAGAAACACCATTTGACCTGGGAATCCCACTCCTAGGAATTTACCCAAAGAATACAACTTCTCAGATTCAAAAAGACATATGCACCCCTATGTTTATCATGGCACTTTTTACAATAGCCAAGATATGGAAGCAACCTAAGTGTCCATCAGTAGATGAATGGATAAAGAAGATGTGGAACATATACACAATGGAATACTATTCAGTCATAAGAAAGACACAAATCCTACCATTTGCAACAACATGGATGGAGTTGGAGGACATTATGCTCAGTGAAATAAGCCAGGTGGAGAAAGACAAATGCCAAATGATTTCCCTTATTTGTGGAGTATAACAATGAGGCAAACCTGAAGGAACAAAATGGCAGCAGACTCAGAGACTCCAAGAAGGAACTGGTGGTTACCAAAGGGGAGGGGTGTGGGAGGGCGGGTGGGGAGGGAGGCACAAGGGGATTGAGGGGTATTATGTTTAGTACACATGGTGTGGGGCATCACGGGGAGAACAGTGTAGTACAGAAAAGGACCATAGTGGATCTGTGGCATCTTGCTGCACTGATGGACAGTGACTGTATTGGGGTATGGGTGGGGACTTGATAATATGGGTAAATGTAGTAACCACATTGTTTTTTCATGTGAAACCTTCATAAGAGTGTTTATCAATAATACCTTAATAAAAAAAGTTAAGTAGAGATAGGAAAAAGTGTAAGAAGAAATAATGGCCAAACCTTTCCAAGCATAATGAAGAGTATAAAGACACATAACTGAAGCTCAATCCCAAGTACAAGAAATATAAAACCATAACAAATCACATTACAATCAAATTTTTCAAAATCAGTGATACAGATAAAATCCTAAAGACTGTTAGAGAAATGACTCATTATGTACAGGTGAACAGAAGATAAGGATGATATCAATGTCTTGTTGGAAACAAGTTGAATAACAACTTTAAAGTGTTGAAAGAAAAAAACAGTAAATCTACAATTAGAGATACAAAAGCTAAAAGAATTCATCATCACCAAACTAACTCTACAAAAAATGTTAAGGCAGAAAGAAAATGATTCCGGATGTAAACCTGTATGTATCTACACAAAGAAATAAAGAGCACTGGAAAAGGTACTACATAGTATTTATGACTTTTTTCTTATTACTTAAATCTCTTTAAAACATAATTGAGTGATACCAGCAAAATTGCAGAATAGGCACCTTCAAACTCCCATCCCCCAAGAGTAACATAAAAAAATAAACAAGTTCCTCAAAAAATTAAAAATAGAAATACCATTTGACCCAGGAATTCCACTCCTAGGAATTTACCCTAAGAATGCAGCAGCCCAGTTTGAAAAAGACAGATGCACCCCTATGTTTATCGCAGCACTATTTACAATAGCCAAGATATGGAAGCAACCTAAGCGTCCATCAGAAGATGAATGGATAAAGAAGATGTGGTACATATACACAATGGAATATTACTCAGCCATAAGAAGAAAACAAATCCTACCATTTGCAACAACATGGATGGAGCTAGAGGGTACTATGCTCAGTGAAATAAGCCAAGCAGAGAAAGAGAAGTACCAAATGATTTCACTCATCTGTGGAGTATAAGAACAAAGGAAAAACTGAAGGAACAAAACAGCAGCAGAATCACAGAACCCAAGAATGGACTAACAGGTACCAAAGGGAAAGGGACTGGGGAGGATGAGTGGGTAGGAAGGGATACGGAGGGGAAGATGAAAGGGGGTATTAAGATTAGCATGCATAAAGGGGGGTGGGAGAAAGGGGAGGGATGTACAACACAGAAGACAAGTAGTGATTCTACAGCATTTTGCTATGCTGAGGGACAGTGACTGTAAAGGGGTTTATGGGGGGACCTGGTATAGGGGAGTGCCTAGTAAACATAATATTCTTCATGTAATGGTAGATAAATGATAACAAAAAAAAAGCAAAAAAAGGGGGGGGGGGGATTACTCCCTGACAGAATAAAAACTAACTGTAAATCAACGATTAATGCATGCTTTAAATATCCTTAATTTTGATCATTTAAAGGGTGTCAGATGATCAGCTATGGAAGTACATTTTTCTGATAATATTCCTTTCTCTTAAAAAAAAAGCAGTTTCTGTGTGGTGATCCCTAATAAGTTCTTCACAATGGTATAAAGGGCATATCAAAGTGTGGGCAAAGGGTCTGTTTGTGTTTATACAGAGGATCAAACCCTAATTTAGCCACCCGGAAAATGAACTAAAATACGATATGAAGAAGTTCCAACATCAACATACTCTGGAAGAGTCATTCCAGAAGATGATCCTTAAAAAACGTCAACAAAGATCCTGGCACTGTTGCAGTCGTAGATGCATTCATCCCACTGGTTCCTGGAATGGCCATTGGAATGAAGAAGGAGATATTTAAGTTGGCCTTTGCATACAGTAAAATAACAAATTTGACTAGATCTATACTGTTGGAACTCAACCAAGAATTAGGAGAAGTGCAAGTTGCAGTGCTCCAAAATCTTGAGACTACAGACTATCTACTGTTAAAAGAACATATGGGATATGAACAGTTCCCAGGAATGTGTTGTTTTAAATTGTCTGATTTTTCTCAAACTATTCAAATTCAGTTACACAATGTCCATCATATCATAGATAAGTTTTCACAAATGCTTAGGGTGCCTAACTGGTTTTCTTGGTTTCACTGGAGATGGCTGGTAATTGTAGGTCTGCTTTGGTTATGTAGCTGTATTCCTATTATGTTAATGTGTGTGCGCAATTTAATTAGTAGTTTAAAACCTATACATGCTTATGCTACTCTACAAGAAGATATGTCAAAGAAATAATCTATCTTCCCATGTTTTCTTCCATCTGCTACTTCTATAGCTTTTCTTCTTCCTTCCTAATTACAATCCTTAAGTAGAATTCGTGCCTCATAATGAAATTACCGAGTATCATAATTCTTCCAAGTGGTAAAGATACCTCAAGACAAATGCTGGGCATAAAAGCCACAGGGCATAAATCTGCAAAGAAGTAAAAAGGTAACCTTTTCAAACAATATTGCTTCTCTCTCACTTACCAACTTTACATTTCCCTGTATGGCCCTGGAAGATGACTGGTTAGCCAGAGACGGGTCAGATTCCTCAAGGGAGAAACAACCTAAGACAGGCACAGTCGCAGGGGGGCCATCAGGTGAGAAACTGGGGATCAACAGAGGTGGGGCTTAGAACCTCACCCCCCCCCCACGTTTTGAGAGAAATCTTCTGCATCCGTGGATGTTTTGTTGTCCTTGTCTAGCTTGGATTAATTCTTAGCTTATAGGCACACACCTGATCATCTACATTTGCTTTCTTACAGCACTAAACTATGTTTTCTACCTTTATCTTGCATCTACCTACCACTTCAGCATTTTATTTAAAAAATAATAATAATAAGGGAGAAATGTGGGATTTACATATAAATCAAGTATAAAAATCAAATGAATATTCATATTTGACCTGATTGTTTATAGTTCATAATGCGTGATCAAAACCGAAAGTTTCTGTAATGACTGCCCTTGTAATGTTCACCATCTAAGAACTTATTCACTATGTAAGAATTTGTACACCATATAAGAACTTGTTCGTTGTGCTTCAGAAGATCCGAGACTGATGAGAATTAGACTTGGGGTGGATTAATGATTGTGCATTAAGTCCCCTGTACAGAATTTTATTGTTGTTAACTGTTAACAACCATTTGATCAATAAATGGGAGAGATGCCCTCTCAAAAAAAAAAAAAAAGAAGAAGAAGAAAACAAATCCTACCATTGCAACAACATGGATGGAGCTAGAGGGTATTATGCTCAGTAAAATTAGCCAGGTGGAAAAAGACAAGTATCAAATGATTTCCCTCATTTGTGGAGTATAAGAACAAAGGAAAAATTGAAGGAACAAAACAGCAGCAGAAACACAGAACCCAGGAATGTACTAACAGTTACCAAAGGGAAAGGGACTGGGGAGGATGGGTGGGAAGGGTGGGACAAGGGGTAAATAGGGGCATTATGATTAGCAGACATAATGTAGGGGGGCACGGGGATGGATTTACAACACAGAGAAGACAAGTAGTGATTCCATAGCATCATACTATGCTGATGGATGGTGACTGTAATGGGATATGTGATGGAGACTTGATGATGGGGGGAAGAGTCTAATAACCATAGTGTTGATCATGTAATTGTAGATTAATAATAAAAAATATTTAAAAAGTAAAACTAAACAGGTAACTGTTAGAACCAACTTTATCAGAATTCTGGAAAACAATCAAAGGTTTACCACAACCAAACAAATGCTGAATCAAGAAAAAACAAATTTTAAGTGGTGGAAAATGTTGTGGTGTTTTTACTTGCCCTTCCCTCATCCACTCCATGGCTTGACAGCAACCCTAAAGACAGAAACCTGCATCCCCAATGTGATAACCTGGTCCCTGTAACAGACCACAACCAGAGTAACAGAGCAGACTTTATTTGCAAGTTATGGTACATATCTGCTTTAACCTATATGGGGGCTACCTGAAGAAATGACATAGGCATTCGTCTTTGTTTTGTTGAACTTGGAACTCTCATGGGCTGGAAAAGCAGTGGGCATTGCTTGAAAACACTGCAAGACAAGCAGACAACCTGGGGCAAAAGATTACAGTTGAGACACAGAATAGACTGCTATGGACAGTGTGAACTGTGTTCCCCCAAATGTATAAAACCTCAACCCCCAACATAAATGTGTTTGGAGACAGAGACTTTAAAATGGTAATTAAACTTAAAATGATCTCATATGGGTGAGATCCAATTGGACTGGAGCCCTTATAAGAGGTAGGGATGCCATGGATGCACGTGTACAGAAAAGGCCATGTGAGGACACAGAAGAAGGTGGTTATCTGCAAGCCAATAAGAGAGGACTCAGGAGAAACCAGTCCTACAAACATACTGATCTCACACTTCCAGCATCTAATATTCATTTCCATAGTTTGAGCCACACAGTCTATGGTATTTTCTTATGGCAACCCCCTAATACACTACTAGAGACTGCCTAAAGTCTAGGAGGAAAAGCTGTGGAGATTATCCTTGGGAAATCAGGGCATTCATAATCACCCATGTATAAGAGAATTTACAAGGCCACAGGCATATCCAGGGCAAGATGTATGCTTAGAAAATATCTGACAAGACCCTGAGCTTTCACCTTGTGGCTGCGAGAATGGGTACAAGCCTGGCTAAGTGTTGAAGAAAAGCTGCAGCACAGAGGCGATCTACAAACACTAGGAATTTTTTTTTTTGCCCTTCTATATTTAGCTGCTAGTATTCAAGGAAATCCCTGTCAAAACACAAGCTAAAGTTTTTCCTCTGAGATCGGGAACAAGACAGGGATGCCCACTCTCCCCACTGTTATTTAACATAGTACTGGAGGTCCTATCCATGGCAATTAGACAAAACAAAGAAATACAAGGAATCCAGATTGGTAAAGAAGTTAAAACTGTCACTATTGGCAGATGACATGATATTGTACATAAAAAACCCTAAAGACTCCACTCCAAAACTACTAGAACTGATATTGGAATACAGCAAAGTTGCAGGATACAAAATTAACACACAGAAATCTGTGGCTTTCTTATACACTAACAATGAACTAATAGAAAGAGAAATCAGGAAAACAATTCCATTCACAATTGCATCAAAAAGAACAAAATACCTAGGAATAAACCTAACCAAAGAAGTGAAAGACCTATACTCTGAAAACTATAAGACACTCTTAAGAGAAATTAAAGAGGACACTAACAAATGGAAACTCATCCCATGCTCTTGCCTAGGAAGAATAAACATCGTCAAAATGGCCATCTTGCCCAAAGCATGTACAGATTTGATGCAATCACTATCAAATTACCAACAACATTCTTCAACGAACTGGAACAAATAGTTCAAAAATTCATATGGAAACACCAAAGACCCCGAATAGCCAAAGCAATCCTGAGAAAGAAGAATAAAGTGGGGTGGGGGGGGAAATCTCACTCCCCAACTTCAAGCTCTACTACAAAGCCATAGTAATCAAGACAATTTGGTACTGGCACAGGAACACAGCCACAGACCAGTGGAACAGATTAGAGACTCCAGACATTAACCCAAACATATATGGTCAATTAATATTTGATAAAGGAGCCATGGACATACAATGGCAAAATGACAGTCTCTTCAACAGATGGTGCTGGCAAAACTGGACAGCTACATATAGGAGAATGAAACTGGACCACTGTCTAACCCCATACACAAAAGTAAATTCAAAATGGATCAAAGACCTGAATGTAAGTCATGAAACCATAAAACTCTTAGAAAAAAACATAGGCAAAAATCTCTTGGACATAAACATTAGTGACTTCTTCATGAACATATCTCCCTGGACAAGGAAAACAAAAGCAAAAATGAACAAGTGGGACTATATCAAGCTGGAAAGCTTCTGTACAGCAAAGGACACCATCAATAGAACAAAAAGGTACCCTACAGTATGGGAGAACATATTCATAAATGACAGATCTGATAAAGGCTTGACATCCAAAATATATAAAGAGCTCATGCACCTCAACAAACAAAAAGCAAATAATCCAATTAAAAAATGGGCAGAGGAGCTGAACAGACAGTTCTCCAAAGAAGAAATTCAGATGGCCAACAGACACATGAAAAGATGCTCCACATCACTAGTTATCAGAGAAATGCAAATTAAAACCACAATGAGATATCACCTCACACCAGTAAGGATGGCTACCATCCAAAAGACAAACAACAACAAATGTTGGCGAGGTTGTGGAGAAAGGGTAACCCTCCTATACTGCTGGTGGGAATGTAAATTAGTTCAACCATTGTGGAAAGCAATATGGAGGTTCCTCAAAATGCTCAAAATAGACTTACCATTTGACCCAGGAATTCCACTTCTAGGAATTTACCCTAAGGATGCAGCACTCCAGTTTGAAAAAGACAGATGCACCCGTATGTTTATCACAGCTCTATTTACAATAGCCAAGAAATGGAAGCAATGAAAGTGTCCATCAGTAGATAAATGGATAAAGAAGATGTGGTACATATACACAATAGAATATTATTCAGCCACAAGAAGAAAACAAATCATACAATTTGCAACAACATGGATGGAGCTAGAGGGTATTGTGCTCAGTGAAATAAGCCAGGCAGAGAAAGACAAGTACCAAATGATTTCACTCATCTGTGGAGTATAAGAAAAAAAGAAAAACTGAAGGAACAAAACAGCAGCAGAATCACAGAACCCAAGAATGGACTAAGAGTTACCAAAGGGAAAGAGACTGGGGAGAATGGGAGGGTAGGGAGGGATAAGGGTGGGTTAGAAGAAAGGGGGTATTATGATTAGCATAATGTGAGGGATGGGGGAAAGGGGAGGGCTGTGCAACACAGAGAAGACAAGTAGTGATTCTACAACATCTTACTATGCTGATGGACAGTGACTGTAATGGGGTTTGGGGGTGGGACTTGGGGTAGGGGAGAGCCTAGTGAACATAATGTTCTTCATGTAATTGTAGATTAATGATAACAAAATAAAAAAATAAAAACACAAACTAACATGATGGAGACTTCAGTCACCACACAACAAAGTTGCAGTCAGCCATAATAGTTTTGAAAAGTCACTAAATAACTGAACTATTACAATCTTCAATGACTTAATAAGAAAACAAGAACCCAGAAAACATGGCTGGGGAGGTAGGGTGGGTGTTGTGGAATTCAGAATTCCAGAGTTACTATTATAGTACTCAAATGGCCATGTTTCAATGACAATCACAAGTCATGCAAAGAGAAATGACAGTATAATCCATTAAAAGTAACAAATAAATTGGCAGCAATCATCCCTGAGGTAGCCCAGACCTTGCACTTTCTAAAATCTTTAAAAGAATAGCCTTAAGTATGCTCAAGAACCAAAGGCACTGACACAAAAAGGTAAAGGAAATCAGGATAGTGATGTAGGAACAAAATGAGAATACTGATAGATAAATTACGAAAAGGACCCAGAGAGAAATTATAGAGGTGAGAAATACATTAACTGAAATAAAACATTCATTATAAGGTTTCAAGAGCAGATTTGAGTATGCAGAAGAATCATCAAACTTAACAATAGGTCCACTGAAATTAATCAGTCTAAACAGCAGAAAGAAAAAAGAATGAGAAAAGGTGAACAGAGACTAAGAGACCTGTGGGACATCAGCAAAAATACTAACATATGCATTATGGGAGTCTCAGAGAAGAAAGGGCAGAAAGGACATTTGAACAAATAATGGTTAAAACTTTCCAAATTTGATAGAAGATATGAATCTGCACATCCCAAGAAGTCAAAAAATTCCAAATAAAATAAGCCCAAAGTGACGCACAATGACCAACATTTAATCAAATTGTCAAAAGACAAGGAGTCTTGAATGCAGCAAGAAAGAAGCAACTTATTAAGTGTAAGGGATTAATGAGACTAACATTTGATTTATCATCTGAAA
This sequence comes from Manis javanica, assembly GCF_040802235.1. NCBI lineage: Eukaryota > Metazoa > Chordata > Mammalia > Pholidota > Manidae > Manis > Manis javanica. The sequence goes on along the minus strand of NC_133165.1, from coordinate 35,413,465 downwards.
CTATGGGAGGCCAGAAGGCAGTGAGATGATATATTTAAACTGATGAGAGATATATGGCCTCCCATGTTTATTACAGCATTTTTCACAGTAACCAAGATATAAGAACAACATATGTGGTTGGATAAAGTTGTGGCATATATATACAATGGAATGTTATCCAGTCATGAGAAAAGAAAATCTTACCATTTGAGACAACATGGATGGAACTTGAGGGCATTATGTTAAGTGAGATAAGTCAGAGAAAGACCAACACTATATAATATTACATAAGTGTGAGATACAAAAAATCTGGAACAGGGAATAGAATGGTGGTTACCAGAGTCTAGGGGATGGAGGAATCAAGGAGCTGTCTCAATTGTTTGAGTGTACAAACTTGAAACTGATAAATAAGTTCTGGAGATCAATGTACAGCATAGTATGTTAACAATACTGTATTATAAACATAAGATGCTAAGACTAGATCTTAATTGTTCTTATTGTAAAATAAACTTAATTATGTGATGGAAGTGTTAGCCAATATATATGGTGGTAATCATATTGCAATATACAAATGTATCAAGTAAACACATTGTACACCTTAAACTTGCACAATGTTTATGTCAATTACACCTCAATAAGAAATAATAAAGTAGTGAAAGAACAAAGTTATCAACCAAGAATTCTATATTCAGGAAAATAATCCTTCAAAAATGAAGGAGAAGTTAATTTATTCATAGATACAAAAGTCTGATTACTTCTACACAGATGCCAAAGTTCAATAATACTAGACCTCCACTACAAATACATGCTAAAGTGATCCTTTAGATGGACATGCAAGGATATTAGACAATAACTTAAAGCCGTATGAAGAAATAAAGATCTCTGGTAAAGGTAATCACATGGGCATGTATAAAAACCAGTATTATTGTATTTTGGTTTGTAATTCCATGTTTTATTTCTTACGTGATTTAAAAGATGAATGCACAACTTCTGCCTTTTGGCTCTCTGAGCAGCACCATGGTGGGTGGTAAGAACAAGAACCTTATGAAAGTCAGCAAAAAGGGAGCCAAGAATAAAGTGGTTGATCTATTTTCTAAGAAAGATTGGTATGATATGAAAGCACTAGCCATGTTCAATATAAGAAATACTGGGAAAATGCTAGTTGCAAGACCTCAAGGAACCAAAATTGCATCAGATGGCCTCAAGGGTCATGTTTTTGAAGTCAGTCTTACTAATCTGCAGAACGATGAAGTTGCATTTAGAAAATTGAAGCTAATTACTGAGGATGTTCAGGGCAAAAACTGCTTGACTAATTTCCATGGCATGAATCTTACCATGACAAAATGTGCTCTCTGGTCAAAAAGTGGTAGACCATGATTGAATCTCATATTGATGTCAAGACTACTGATGATTATTTGCTTCATCTATTCTGTGTTGGTTTTACTAAAAAACACAATAATCAGGTTCAGAAGACCTCTAATGCTCAGTCAGCATCGACAGGTCCGCCAAATCCAGAAGATGATGGAAATCATGACCCAAGAAGTCAGACAAATGACTTGAAAGAAGTGGTCAATAAATTGATTCCAGACAGCATTGGAAAAGACATAGAAAAGGTTTGCTGATCTATTTATCTGCTCCATGATGTCTGTTAGAAAAGTAAAAATGCTGCAGAAGTCCAAGTTTGAATTGGGAAAACTAATGGAACTTCATGGTGAAGGTAGTAGTTATGGGAAAGCTCCTGGGAAAGAGACAGGTGCTAAAGTTGAATGAGCTGATGGATATAAGCCACCAGTTCAATAATCTGTTTAAAATTCAGACTTTTAATGGTGTCAAATAAAAAATCTTATTTGTGAAAAAAAGATAAATACACAAAAAGTTAATTATAAATCTGTGTTATTGGGCATACCACATATAAAGATACAAAATACCATATAATTTGTGACACCAATGGGAGTTTTGCATAGGAGCAGAGATTTTGTGTGCTATTAAATTTGTTATCAATTCAAACTAGATTGTTATATATTTAGAATGTTAAATATAAATCTATGGTAATGACAAAGAAAATACCTTAAAAATGCACAAAAGGAAATAAGATGGGAATCAAAGTTGTTCACTATGCAAAATCAACTAAATAAGAAAGGAGGCAGTAATGGAGGAAATGAGGGACAAAAAAAGTATAACACATATGGAAGACAGATAGGAAAAAAGCAGAAGTCTTTCTGTATGAATAATTACTTCAAATAAATTCTTCAATCAAAAGGCAGAGATTGGCATAATGGATAAAAATCATGATCTGACTAGGTGCTGTTACAAAAGACTCACTTTAGATGCAAAGACATAAACAGATTGAAAGCGAAAGGTTGGAAAGATATTCCATGCTAACTGTAATCAAGAGAGATCTGGGGATTGCAGCTATACCAATATCAGACAAAACAGACTTAAGTAAAAAAATATTAGACAAAAAGGCCATTATCCAGGGCCTATTTTATCAAGAAGTAGAACAATTATAAACATATATGCAACATCAGTTCCCCAAATTATATTCAGCAAAAATGTAAGGAATTGAAGGGAGAAATAGAGTTGCTGAATAGAAAAGTAGAGAACTTGAACACTACCATAAACTACCTATACCTAAAATATATATAGAACACTATATCTAACAACAGCAAAAATACATATTCTTCTTAAGTACAGATTGTATATTTTTCAGGATAAAGCATAAGTTAGACCACCAGGTAAGTCTCAGTAAATTTTGAAAGATTTAAGTCATATAAAATATCTTCCCTGACCACAATGGAATAAAGGTAGAAATAAATAACAAAAGGAAAACTGAAAAAATTCATAAGTATGTGGAAATGAAACAACACTCTTAAACAAACAATGGGTCAAAGAAGAAATCACAAGTGAAGTTAGGTAATACACACAAATTCAAATGAAAAGACCTAACTTATTGGATGCTGTGGGGACAGTGCCCAAAAGAAAATGTATGAACAGTACATTTAAAATGAGGAAAGATCTCAAATCAATAACCTAACTTTACACCACTGGAAACTAGAAAAGAAGCATAAGCTATACATAAAGCCAGCAGAAAAAAGGAAATAATAAGGATTACAGTGAAGGTAAATGATATACAGAATAGAAAATAGAGGAACAATAAAACTAAAAAGTTGTCAAAATGGACAAACCTATAGATAGACTGACAAAGAATAAAAGACAAATCAGAAATGAGAGTGGGAATATCACTAACAACATTAAAGGAATAAAAAAGGATTATCAGAGAATACTATGAACAATTTCACACCAGCAAATGAGACAACCTAAATGAAATTGACAAATTCCTAGCAATATGCAAATTACCTAAATTGATTGATGAAACAGAAATCTCAATAGACCTCAAAACAAGTTAAAAAAAACTGAGTCAGTAATAAAGAAACCTCCAAACAAAGACAAGAACCAGATGGCTTCACTGGTGAATTCCACCAAATGCTTAAAGAATTAACCCCAACCATCCTCATATTCTTCCAAAAAAAACAGAATAAGAGGGAACACTTCCTAAATCATTCTATGGGGGCATTTACCAAAACCAGATAAAGACATCACAAGAAAAGAAAATTATATACCAATATACTTTATTGGTGCAACATTATAGACCAACATACTTTATTGATGCAAAAATCCTCAACAAATAATGGCAAACCAAATCCAGCAGCATATAAAAAGTATTATACTCCATGAAAAGGTGCAATTTATCCCAAGAATGTAAGGCTGGTTCAATAGACAAAAATCAGTGTAACAAGAAGGAGCCAAGATGGCAGCATGAGTAGGACAGTGAAAATCTCCTCTCAAAACCATATATATTTTGGAAAATACAACTATTCCTAAAAGAGAAACCAGAAGATACAGGACAACAGCCAGGCTACATCTACACCTGCGAGAACCCAGCACCTCATGAAGGGGGTGAGATACAAGCCATGGCCCGGCGGGACCTGAGTGCACCCCTCAATCAAGCTCCTGGCAGGAGGAAAGGAGTCAGAGCAGGGAAGGAGTGGGAGCCCAGGACTGCTAAATACCCAGCCCTAGCCATCTGCACCACGAGCGCAGACATACAGTGCATGGTGTGCTGGATACTAGGGAAACGGAACAGTAAAACCTGCCAGCAGGTCCCCATAGCCGGCACCCCTGGGACAAAAGAAAAGCGAGTGCTTTTTGAAAGTCTTAAAGGGACAGGAACCTCACAGCTGGACGGAAGTGTTCTGGCACACTCATCTCAGCAGCTGGGAATCTCCGGGAACTCCGTGTGCACTAACCCCCAGGGTGGCAGGGCAGCCCTGAGGCCCCTCACAGTGATAGCCTCCCGCCCATTCCCCCTCCAGCATGGCCCCGGAATAGCAGAGCAGCAGCCTGAAAACAGTCATGACCACAGCAACTGTGTGGAGCTTACTCCACAGTGGCCAAGCAAGAATCAGAGACCCCATTGTGAGCAACTGCCCAGCACAAGCCGCTAGGGGTCGATGTTATCCCAGGAAAGGAAGGACTGGAGCAAGTGGAAAGGGACTTGGTTCTCCCAGCTGACACATGCGCCAACTGCCTATGACTACCTCTATCGCCATGAAAAGGCAGAAGAATTTGATCCATATCAAAATAACCCAGACATCCTCCCCTGAGAGGGAATATGGGGAGATAGATTTAACCAATATTCCTGAAAAAGAATTCAAAATAAAGGTCATAACCATGCTGATGGACTTGCAGAGAAATATGTAAGACCTAAGGAGGGAGAATACAGAAATAAAACAATCTCTGGAAGGACTTCAAAGAAGAATGGATGAGATACAAGAGGCCATTAATGGAATAGAAATCAGAGAACAGGAATGGAGAGAAGCTGATGCAGAGAGAGATAAAAGGATCTCCAGGAATGAAGGAATATTAAGAGAACTGTGTGACCAATCCAAATGGAACAATATCTGCATTATAGGGGTGCCAGAAGAAAAGGAAGGGAGAGAAAAGGGGATAGAAAGTGTCTTTGAAGAAATAATTCCTGAAAACTTCCCCAAACTGGGGGAGGAAATAGCCTCTCAGACCATGGAAGCACACGGAACTCCCAACACTAGAGACCCAAGGAAGACAACACCAAGACACATAATACTTAAAATGGCAAAGATCAAGGACAAGGACAGAGTATTAAAGGCAGCCAAAGAGAGAAAAAAGGTCACCTACAAAGGAAAACCCATCAGGCTATCATCAGACTTCTCAACAGAAACCTTACAGGCCAGAAGAGAATGGCATGATATATTTAATGCAATGAAAGAGAAGGGCCTTGAACTAAGGATACTGTGTCCGGCATGATCATTTAAATATGAAGGAGGGATTAAACAATTCCCAGACAAGCAAAAGTTGAGGGAATTTGCCTCCCACAAACCATCTCTACAAGGTATTTTAGAGGGACTGCTCTAGATGGAAGCACTCCTAAGGCTAAATAGATGTCACCAGAGAAAATAAAATCACAGCAAAGAAAGCAGAACAATCAAATACTAACGAAAGGCAAAAAAACAAAATCAACTACCCACAAAAGCAGTCAAAGAAAACACAAAAGAGCAGACACACACACAAAAAACACGTAACATACAAAGAATGGAGGAGGAGGAATAAGAAGGGAGAGAAATAAAGAATTATCAGAATATGTTCATAATAGCTCAATAAGTGAGTTAAGTTAGACAGTAAGATAGTGAAAAAGTTAAACTTGAACCTTTGGTAACCACAAACATAAAGGCTGCAATGGCAATAAGTACATATCTTTCAATAATCACCCTAAATGTAAATGAACTGAATGTACCAATCAAAAGACACAGAGTAATCAAATGGATAAAAAAGCAAGACCCATCTATATGCTGCTTACAAGAGACTCACCTCAAACCCAAAGACATGCACAGACTAAAAGTCAAGGGATGGAAAAAGATATTTCATGCAAACAAGAGGGAGAAAAAAGCAGGTGTTGCAGTACTAGTATCAGACAAAATAGACTTCAAAACAAAAAAAGTAACAAGAGATAAAGAGGGACATTATATAATGATAAAGGGGTTAATCCATCAAGATGATATAACCATTATAAATATATACGCCCCCAACACAGGAGCACCAACATATGTGAAACGAATACTAACAGAATTAAAGGAGGAAATAGAATGCAATGCGTGTAATTTAGGAGACTTCAACACCACTCACTCCAAAGGAAATCCACCAGACAGAAAATAAGGACACAGAGGCACTGAACAACACACTAGACCAGATGGACCTAATAGACTGCTATAGAACTCTACACCCAAAAGCAACAGGATACTCATTCTTCTCAAGTGCACATGGAACATTCTCCAGAATAGACCACATACTAGGCCACAAAAAGAGCCTCAGTAAATTCCAAAATATTGAAATTCTACCAACCAACTTCTCAGACCACAAAGGTATAAAACTAAAAATAAATTGTACAAAAAAAGCAAAAGATCTCACAAACACATGGAGGCTTAACAACATGCTCCTAAATAATCAATGGATCAACGACCAAATCAAAATAGAGATCAAGGAATATATGGAAACAAATGACAACAGCAACACAAAGCCCCAACCTCTGTGGGACAGTAAAAGCAGTTTTAAGAGGAAAGTATATAGGAATCCAGGCATATTTAAAGAAGGAAGAACAATCCCAAATGAATAGTCTAAAGACACAATTATAGAAATAGGAAAAAGAAGAACGAATGAGGCCTAAAGTCAGCAGAAGGAGGGACATAATAAAGATCAGAGAAGAAATAAACAAAATTGAAAAGAATAAAACAATAGAAAAAATCAATGAAACCAAGAGCTGGTTCTTTGAGAAAATAAGTCTAGTCAGACTTATAAAAATAAAAAGGGAATCTACACACATCAACAGAATCAGAAATGAGAAAGGAAAAATCATGATGGACCCCACAGAAATACAAAGAATTATTAGAGAATACTATGAAAACCTATATGCTAACAAGCTGGAAAACCTAGGAGAAGTGGAGAACTTCCTAGAAAAATACAACCTTCCAAGACTGAACAAGGAAGAAAAAGAAAATCTAAACAGACCAATTACCAGCAAAGAAATTGAATTGGTAATCAAAAAACTATCCAAGAGCAAAACCCCTGGGCCAGATGGATTTACCTCGAAATTTTATCAGACATACAGAGAAGACATAATATCTATTCTCCTTAAAGTTTTCCAAAAAATAGAAGAAGAGGGAATACTCCCAGACTCATCCTATGAAGCCAGCATCACCCTAATACCAAAACCAGACAAAGACCCCACCAAAAAAGAAAACTACAGACCAATATCCCTGATGAATGTAGATGCAAAAATACTCAACAAAATATTAGCAAACCGAATTCAAAAGTACATCAAGAGGATCATACACCATGATCAAGTAGGATTCATCTCAGGGATGCAAGGATGGTACAACATTCAAAAATCCATCAACATCATCCACCACATCAACAAAAAGAAGGTCAAATATCACATGATCATTTCCATAGATGCTGAAAAAGCATTTGACAAAATTCAACATCCATTCATGACAAAAACCCTCAGCAAAATGGGTATAGAGGGCAAGCACCTCAACACAATAAAGGCCATATATGCAAAACTCACAGCCAACATCATAATTAACAGCAAGAAGCTGAAGGCTTTTCCTCTAAGATTTGGTACAAGACAGGGATGCCCACTCTCCCCACTGCTATTCAACATAGTACTGGAGGTTCTACCACGACAATCAGACAAAACAAAGAAATACAAGGAATCCAGATTGGTAAAGAAGAAGTTAAACTGCCACTATTTGCAGATGACATGATATTGTACATAACTAAAGACTCCACTCCAAAACTACTAGAACTGATATCAGAATTCAGCAAATTTTCAGGATACAAAATTAATACACAGAAATCTGTGATTTTCCTATACACTAACAATGAACTAATAGAAAGAGAAATCAGGAGAACAATCCCCTTCACAATTGCATCAAAAAGAAATGAAATACCTAGGAATAAACCTAACCAAGGAAATGAAAGACCTATACCACGAAAACTACAAGACATTCTTTTTTTTTTTTTTTTCGATATGAGGCACGAATTCTATTTATGGGTTGTAATTAGGAAGGAAGAAGAAAAGCTATAGAAGTAGCAGACGGAAGAAAACATGGGAAGATTGATTATTTTTTTGACATATTTTCTTGTATAGTAACTTCAGCATGTATAGGTTTTAAACTACTAATTAAATTGCACACACACATTAACATAATAGGAATACAGTTACATAACCAAAGCATACCTATAATTACCAGCCATCTCCAGTGAAACCAAGAAAACCAGTTAGGCACCTTAGGCATTTGTGAAAACTTATCTATGATATGGTGGATATTGTCCAACTGAACTTGAACAGTCTGAGAGAAATCAGACAAATTAAAACAACCCATTCCTGGGGACTGTTCACATCCCATATATTCTTTTAATAGTAAATAGTCTGTAGTTGTAAGATTTTGAAGTGCTACCATTTGCACTTCTCCTAATTCTTGGTTGAGTTCCAACAGTGTAGATCCAGTCAAATTTGTTGTTTTACTGTATGCACAGGCCAGCTTAGCTATCTCCTTCTTCATTCCCATGGCAAGTCCAGGAACTGGTGGGATGAGTGCATATACACCTGTAGCAGCGCGTGGATCTTTGTTGGGGTTTTTTGATGATCATCTTCTGGCATGAGTCTTCCAGAGAGTGCTGATGTTGGAAGTTCTTTTTCATATCGTATCTTAGTTCATTTTCGGGGTAGCCAAATTAGGCTTTGATCCTCTGTATAAGCACAAACAAACCCTTTGCCTACACTTTTATATGCCCTTTATACCATTGTGTAGAACTCATTGGAGGTCACCACACAGGAACTGCTTTTTTGTTGTTGTTATCATTAATCTACACTTATATGATGAATATTATGTTTACTAGGCTCTCCCCTATACCAGGTCCCCCCTATAAACCCCTTTACAGTCACTGTCCATCAGCATACCAAACAAGAAATTGTTAAGAGAAAGTAAGGAGGACACTTAACAAATGGAAACTCATCCTATGCTCTTGGCTAGGAAGATGCAATATTGTCAAAATGGCCATCCTGCCCAAAGCAATCTACAGATTTAATGCAATCCCTATCAAATTACCAACATCATTCTTCAACGAATTGGAACAAATAGTTCAAAAATTCATATGGAAACACCAAAGACCCCGAATAGCCAAAGCAATCCTGAGAAGGAAGAATAAAGTGGGGGGGTATCTCACTCCCCAACTTCAAGCTCTACTACAAAGCCACAGTAATCAAGATAATTTGGTACTGGCACAAGAACAGAGCCACAGACCAGTGGAACAGAATAGAGTCTCCAGACATTAACCCAAACATATATGGTCAATTACTATACGATAAAGGAGCCATGGACATAGAATGGGGAAATGACAGCCTCTTCAGCAGCAGGTGTTGGCAAAACTGGACAGCTGCATGCAAGAGAATGAAACTGGATTATTGTTTAACCCCATACACAAAAGTAAACTTGAAATGGATTAAAGATTTGAATGTAAGTCATGAAATCATAAAACTCTTAGAAGGCAACATAGGCAAACATCTCCTGAATATAAGCATGAACAAGTTCTTCCTGAACACATTTCCTCAAGCAAGGGAAACAAAAGCAAAAATGAACTCATGGGACTACATCAAACTAAAAAGTTTCTGTATGGCAAAGGACACCATCAACAGAACAAAAAGGCATCCTACGGTATGGGAGAATATATTGTAAATGACATATCCGACAAGGGGTTAACATCCAAAATATATAAAGAACTTACATGCCTCAGCACCCAAAAAGCAAATAACCTGATTAACAAATGGACAGAGGATATGAAGAGACAGTTCTCCAAAGAAATTCAGATGGCCAACAGACACATGAAAAGATGCTCCACATCACTAATCATCAGGGAAATGCAAATTAAAAGCACAATGAGATATCACCCCTCACCAGTAAGAATGGCCAGCATCGAAAAGACTAAGTACAACAAATGCTGGCAAGGATGTGGAGAAAGGGGAACCCTCTTACACTGCTGGTGGGAACGTAAGCTAGTTCAACCATCGTGGAAAAAACTAAAAATAGAAACACGATTTGACCCGGGAATCCCACTCCTTGAAATTTACCCAAAGAATACAACTTCTCAGATTCAAAAAGACATATGTACCCCTATGTTTATCATGGTACTTTTTACAATAGCCAAGATAAGAAAGCAACCTAAGCGTCCATCAGTAGATCAATGGATAAAGAAGATGTGGTACATATACACAATGGAATACTATTCGGCCATAAGCAAGAAACAAATCCTACCATTTGCAACAACATGTATGGATCTGGAGGACATTATGCTCAGTGAAATAAGCCAGGCAGAGAAAGACAAATGCCAAACGATTTCCCTCATTTGTGGAGTATAACAATGAGGCAAAACTGAAGGAACAAAATGGCAGCAGACTCAAAGACTCCAAGGAACTGGTGGTTACGAAAGGGGAGGGGGTGGGTGGGGAGGGAGAGAGAAGGGGATTGAAGGGTATTATGTTTAGTACACATGGTGTGGGGGATCACGGGGAGAACAGTGTAGCACAGAGAGGGCACATAGTGGATCTGTGGCAACTTGCTGCACTGATGGACAGTGACTGCACTGGGGTATGGGTGGGGCCTTGATAATATGGGTACATGTAGTCACCACATTGTTTTTTCATGTGAAACCTTCATAATAGTGTATTATCAATCATACCTTAATAAAAAAATTAAAAAAATAAAAGAAAGACAGAAACCAAAAGTAAGTCAACATGTTCAGCAATTAATGTTTGAGTATCTTACTTGGAAATGATTAATGGGTAATTATCTGGGCAACGGAGGGCTCATCTGTACCCAAGAAGTGAGGGGAGGGCCGGTTTTCCTGCTGCTTGAGCAGGAAAGAGAGAAGGGCCTGGACTGCGGTTTCATAAGCAAAAAACGGATTTAAAATTTTATTTCTCCCTTTGACTGATTTCGGATTTTAGAGGTATTTTGCCCCTGGGATTTTCCTTTCCCGGGACTAACAATCTTAGCTGAGATAAACAATAAATATTTCTGGCAGTGTTGAACTTCTCCACCTTTGTTCCTTTTAAAAATCAAAGGCAGCCCTATTCCAAATGACTCAAAACCAAACTCAACAAGCCTTTTATGGGTGAACAATAGCCACAGAGGTGTTCCCAAAAAGGGAGGCAAAGCAGCAGTCCTCCCAAGGTCCGGATCTACTCCCAAAGGTGGCTAAGAGAGACTTAGACGGTCCCTTCTGAGGGCTTGCAACAATCGGGCGTGCGCTGTAAATGGGGTACAACCCACGTTTCTGGGCAGCCATATTCTTAGGGAACCCAACCTGATGGCTGGCCTCCTGCACAAGTAAGAACTGGCAACTTGTATGCCCTGACAGGCAGAAAACCATGCCAGTCTCCCAGGGCACCACAGGAGACCAGCAGGAAAGCAACAGCTGTCCCTGGGAGGGAAAGGATCAATAACCAGTGAGTCACCCAAACCAAATGTAACACGTCACAGTCCAAAGAACTGATATTTACAAATGTTTTCTCCCTGCGAATCTGAACTTGAAAAGCAAGGGACACGGAGAAGTTTTTCTTTCCTTCCTTAACTGGGCACTACAGACAGAGATCAGAGAGAGCTGACCTTGGTACGAAGCCTTGCCTTTCACCAGTCTTCCCAGGACCCCGTTTGCAGGCTCTGGAGAAAGTGAGGTCTCCCAGCCAGCCATCAGTGCTTGCTAGAAACTGTGGGGGAGGAAAGGGTTTTTCCTGTTATCCTTAGGACAGAAGGGATCGAAGATCTAGAGAAACAGTTACGCCTGAGTGTGTATGCTGGGCCTGTTCGACGAAGAGTGGAGAGTCGCGGGAAAAAAGTGATTGGATGAAAAAGGGTGTGAGCTGAGTGTAATGAATGGGAGGAAATAGATTGTTCAGACCTCTCCTGGCTTCCTCCCGTGGGGTAAGAACGTTCCTTTCCGCCAGGTATAAGGAGGCTTCCTCTCGACCTCCTTTAGAGGGTCAGAAGTCCTTCCTGCATATACCATGTCTCCATTTCCTTCAGTTCAATTCTTGCTATCCTAAAGCGCTGTATTTTGAGGTAGCATGTCTCGAACCCCATCACAGGAAACAGTCCAGGTAAAAATTAAATTTCTTTTGTTCCCTGCTCTGGTGACATCCTGCCTCCTGCTTTCCCTAGGAGCAGCTCCTGTCAAACACTTTTCTCTCTTTGTACACATGTAAATATATCTGTATCCACAAAAACTTTGTTATGGAAAAACCTGAAAAAAACTGGGACTGGATCGCTGATGGAAGAACCAAGCAGCACTCGGAGGTCTTGGGGTGTTGAGGTTTTTAATTTTACAATGGCAGGCTCAGAGGGGAGTAATCTCCCAAGGTCTGAGCCCTGAACAAAGGCAAGGGGAACAGTAGATATCCTTCTGCTTCCTTATTTGCAACATTCCTATGTGCACAGCAAGCGAGCAAGCAAGGGGGAGGAAGTTTAGGGAGTGAGGTTAGGGAGTAAGTGCCTGGCAGAGCGGGAAGTGAAGGGGAGGGGAAAACAGGAGTTTCTGCTGTGTTTGCTAACTAGAGAAGAGAAGGGAGCCACCTGGCCTAAATTGCTGTCCTTGTAAACATTTCCCTATCCTTTTGAGTGTTTAGATATTCCATTGTGTCCTCATTGGCTTTCCTCACTGGCCGTCTGTTACACACCGTTACAGAGATAGAAAACAGATGTGTGGTTGCCAGGGCTGGAGATTGGGGTAGCTGGGGAGTGACTGCTGGATGGGTGTGAGGTTTCCTTTTGGGGTGATGAAAATGTTTGGGAACTAGATAGAGGAACTGGTTGCTTGACCATGTGAATTACTAAGCTGCACTACATGATTAATTTTGTTACATAATTTCACTCAATTTTTAAAAAGCAATGGGAAGCCAATGAGAGGTTTGAAGGAAGGAAGGGCAAGTTCACTTTTGATTCGGTGAGACTGAAAAATGACAATGGAACGTTCTTGGGGTGAAAGGGTTTATACTCAACTTTATTCCCACAGTGGCAGGCCAAGCACCAGAATCCCAAACCATCTCAGGGCAAGTCTGCATGCAGCAAGGCGGTCTCTGCCTCAAAGCCTCTCTGCCCCCATAGCCATCTCAGTCTCTGTCCTGGGAGCTGCCGCCACTCCAGCCTCTGCTCTCCTGCAGCTGCGCTGCCCAGAACACTGGCCAGAGCTTTTTATATAACGTATTGTTAGGAAAGAGTATAAAACCTAAATGTGATTTATTCCCACTAGGATGTTTAAACATTTTAACAGTAAGGTATTAACAAAGGGCCACGTGGTGGAAGCTGCTCAGGCTGAGAGTGGGGGTGGGGGAATTGATAAGGGCCTGGCAATACCTGTTTGAGTTTTTTAAACCTACCAGTAAGATTAAGACAAATGTAAAGGAAAGATATAACTGGCTTAGGCGACGTCTGGGAAAGAATGTGAACCCTGTAGTACTCAGCCAATGAGGAACCAGGGGAGGGACTCGTGTACTAGGAGATAATTTATTGGTGCCAAACTCCCCAGGTGTGCCTGCCCACCAGACACCCGATCTTGCAAGACCGTCATTAAAGCCTCACTCTGCTGTTCTCTTTGTCTCCGTGTCCACTTATTGAATTTGGACCAGTGAGTGTGTTTCTCACAATTTGGGGGCTTGTCCAGGATCCTCTTGCTTGTGCAGGGTGGGGGCCCAAGCGGAGTGGGAAGATGCGTCCCGCCTGGCTTTGGGTGGCCCGCTCAGTCTGGGCGTCTCACCTTCGCATGTAAGCCAAGGGGAGACCCGAGACTGTTGTGCGGAGACAGCGTGACTGACACAGAGGAGAAAATACAGGCACTGTGGCAACCAGGCAACCTTGTGCATAAGCCAAGGTAGGAAAATTGGGTTATAAGTACTGCCTGGGTGGTTGGGCATTTTTCAGAGGTCAAGTGTGTGAGGCTGAGATATGTAATATTGGGTTGTGTGCAAGAAATCTGATTATGGGGGGTTGAGTACACAGGGATCTCAGACACAGGGACCTCTTGAAAGATGGAAATACAAATTCTAGGCGTAGGGAAGCAGGGAAAGGGAACCAGATGAGTTCCCTTGGAATTACCCCCAGATATCCTGCTGGGGTGAAGGTTACGGTACTGGGGGGACACCTCCTGTACCAGGTTAAGGACAAACAGAAGATAATCAAATTTTGCTGTTGTAAGATAAATTCTAGCTGAAATAAGCAGATGACAAGAGGCAACAAAGGGCCAGTTTATTTGAGCACAATTCCTGGGTGATGTTCCCAGGTCTAGCTATCACAGGCTGGGGAAGTCACACCTGGTCAGGGAGGTGGGGGCTTATAAGGGATTAGGAGGGGGAGGAGTGGGCAAGCTATCCTAGGGGGCGTGGAGAGGTATGATGGGCTACAGGTGACATAATAGACAACTAGAAACTTTTTTCCTTCCAAGAGGGAGGAGGCTGACATCCGGGTCTTAGTTGGCACATTAGAAGGATGGAATTCAGGAAGAGCTGTCCCCTTTCCATATAAGGCACGGGTCTGGTCTGTTCTCCCCCTATGGCATCTCTCTGTTCTGTTTGCATGTCCTTGTTTTTCCTTCCTCCAGCCTAAAAGCTGTTTTGTTTGGATTAAAGTTAGATCAGATGAAAACTGGCTTTGCCAGGTTTAAGTTATTATTTTTTTTTATAGTAATAAAGCCTCCAGTTCACCTGAGAAATCTGTTGTTTACCAAGGGTGCTTCCCCTATTTCCCCTCAACACCAGGGAAGGGAAAGCTAGGGAGGAGGAAATACAAGAGACTGCCCAGGACAAGCCCTGGTGTTGGGGGAGCATTGTGTGTTTTCCTCTGTCCCTGTCCCCACCACAGCCACAGCGGAGAGTTGAGGGGCGGGGACATGGCGGTGAGATGGAGTGAAAGTTTTGCTTGGAGTTACTTGAGTAGAAAGTGCACGCCACCTGGGAGGGGTGCTCTGGGAGGTGGGAGAAAGTTTTAAGTTAAAAAGTTGTGCACTTTGAGGGTGCCAGTGGCCTCTGGAGAGAGGAGCACCCCAGGGGTTGGGGGTTCCCTTTTTAAGGATTCTTTAAGAGTGTGGCTGGTACCTGGAGGTGTAGATTTGTTAGGTGGTCTCAAGTATCTTTGATGAGACATTTATTATCAGTCCTCTGGGTAATTCTGCAAAATTAGCTTAACACAAGAAATTGGCTGCATTAGTCCCCTCCCAGGATGGCAGCTTCCCGGTTTGGGAGCATATCAGGACTGGCTGCCCTTCTAACAAGGGGGGCAGAGTTATTGTCTGTTTGCTAATGAGTAAGTTGAGAGTCTTGCTTCTTGACCTCCTCGGTATTAAAATGCAATCTTTGGGATGAAATGCTTCCTGCCTTTTGCTATGTTGTTTATGGCTGCGCCTGCATGCTGAATTGATTGCCTGGGTTGCAGACTATTTGATTGGAGTTGGAGAGAAAAGAAAAAATAGCATATAGGTAAAGTTAAAAAAGAAAAGAAGCTGGTCCTGTATGATTAACATAATAAAGACAGGCTATGCTGAGGTACCCTCCTTTATCTGAGGAATATTTAAACATTCTAGGCCAAGTTGCTCCTGTCTTTTTGAGCTTTAATTAATTAACTCTGGGTCTTTTTAGTGGACTTTCCTGGCCTTTTTCTCTTTCCACCCCACTCATATCTATTTAACATTGGGACCCACTTTCTTGTCTCCCTCTCTGTGGGTAAAATTGTAACATTTCCAGAATATCTCACCTGGCTTTGGCATAACTGCATATCAACAGGCGTTCAGAGGTGGAAAGAAGTATGGCTTTAGTGCATTTGCAGCTTTCCTCAGGGGTGGACAGAAGTTCATCTCCATATCAATGGGTAATTACCTGGACAAGGAGGGCTTATCTGTACCTGAGGGGGAGGGCTGGTTTTTGGCTGATGCTGGAGCCTGAAAGAGAGAAATGGCCCCAGACTACAGCTTGTGAGCAATAAATGGATTTTAACTATTTCTCCCTTTGACTGATTTCAGATTTTAGAGGTATTTTGCCCCAGGATTTCCTCTCCCTGGACTTAACAATGTAAGAAGGACTTAGAGTTTCCCCTTGCCTTCTGGGGAGTCCACCAGGAATCCCAAGGCATTTCCATTGAGAGAGGTCCCACCAGGACAAGGGGAAATTTGTTAATGCTCCCCACATGGGTACTGAGGTGAGAAATTGTAAGCATTGCTAGAAGATCCCCTTGGCCTAGTGGACCAACTAGACCAATTCCTGGGACCTAATCTATATACTTAAGTTGAACTGATGCCCATCATGAATATCCTATTCCCTGGTGGTGAGAGGGGGGTGATCAGGAGAGCTGCTGTGTCCATTTGGGAACAAAAACACCCACCAGGCCAGGGTGTCCAGTCAGTGGAACAAAAGTTCCCAAATGTAGATCCTAGATGGGGTAATAATAATCTAGGGGAGAGAACTAAAATGCAGGATCTTTGAGGGCTAATTATAAAGAGAATTAGGGAATTGGCCCCAAGATCTCAAAATGTTTCTAAGGTGTTTGAAGTCCAACAGGAAAAGGAAGAGACCCCAACTGCATTTTCAATAGAGACTCAGGGACCAGATGAGAAAGTATTCAGGACTTGACCCAGAAGCTCAGGTAGGATAGGATCTTTTAAAAGTCAATTTTGTAACCAAAAGTTGGCCAGATCTATCTAAGAAATAACAGAATTTAAATGGATGGAATGAGAAACCTATAGAGGAATTACTGAGAGAAGCTCAAAAAGTGTTTATTAGAAGAAAGGCTAGAAGCTTGTATTTCAAATTGTTAGAGGGAGAGCCAGACCCTCTCCAACAGACCCAGGGGAACTGCAAATTTTAGAGGAATTGAAAGCAATCCTTAGTCACCACCTCAGTCCTGGCACTGCCATCTTTACACTGGTTTGTTACTGTTGAACAAGGTTCCCTGTAGGGGTTTTGACCCAAGCCTGGGGAGGAAAGAAACAACCAGTGGTCTTTATATCTAAACTACTGGACCCTGTCTCTTGAGGATGGACTGAATGCGTTCAGGCCATCGCAGCCATGGCCTTACTGGTGGAAGAGAGGAGAAAATTAACTTGGAGGAACCCTCATGGTCAGTACTCCTCACCAGGTTCGGGTCATGCTTACTTAATCAGTGGGCTGGGCACTGGCTAATAGATTCTCAAATTTTGAAATATTAATCAAGTTTACTTGAAAAAGATGACCTGATCTTAACCACAGACACCTGTCTCAATCTGACCAGCTTCCTATGGGCAGGGGAGGCTGAAGGTCAATCAGAATTGAGCCATAGTTGCATGGATCTCTTTGAGTATCAGACTAAAGTCAGGCCTGATTTAAGGGAAACTCCTCTAGGTGGGGATATGAAACTGTTTATAAATGGGTCCTCCTGGATGATAGAGGGCAAATGACATAATAGTTATGCCATCATTGATGGAGACCAGTTATCCATCCACAAAAAGGGGTGATTACCCAATCATTGGTCAGCTCAAACCTGTGAGTTGTTTGCTCTTAATCAGGCCTTAAAACTACTTTCAGATAAGGAGGGGACCATTTACACAGACATGCCTTCGGAGTAGGCCTTACCTTTGGATAAATTTGGACAGAAAGAGGTCTCATAAATAGTAAAGGACAGGAATTGATTAATGGGGAATTAATTAAGGAGGTTCTGGAAAATCTTGTAATTCCAGCTGAAATTTCTATAACACATGTGAATGGTCACCAGGAAGGAAGTTCTTTTGAAGCAATGGGTAATAGGATTGCTGATGTAGCTGCTAAAGAGGCTGCATCTGAGGATGAAATTAAAGATTATTGAATTTCACCCCAAATATCCCTAAAATCTCATTGATCCCAAAGTTTTCTGAGGAGATTAAGAAGCTACAGGAGGTGGGGGCATCTCGAGATGAGAAAGGGAGGTGGACTTTACCAGATGGGAGAGAAATGATCGGCCAGCCTATTATGAGAGAGCTGATGGACATGTTACACAGGGGGAGCAATCAGGGTCCTCGGGTGATGTGTGATGCTTTGCTAAAGGCTTATGGGTGTATTAGCATTTACACCATTGCTAAACAGGTTTGTAGGAGCTGCATAATGTGCCAAAGAATTACTAAGAAGCGTACGAGAAAGCCAGTATCTGGAGAGAGACTCCCAGGATTAAGACCATTCCGAAGTATTCAGATGACTTTACTGATGCCGAAAGTAGAAAAGCTTAAATATTTAGTAGTGATTGTTGACCATTTCACTGGATGGGTGGAGGCCCACCCATTAACTGCAATGGCAGGATCAGTGATAAAGGTACTTTTAGAGCAACTTATTCCTAGGTTTGGGTTAATAGAAAATGTTGATTCAGATAATGGGAGTCATTTTACTTCAAAAGTACTACAGGGAATAATGAGTATTATATAAGCTGCCATATCTGGGAAGGGCAACAGACTTGCCCACTATGGAAACAAAAGATCAATTTCTAAGGGAATATGTGCTGGCCATGTCTTCTAACTTATCTTCTCTCAGGCTGAAAGGACTCCTCACCCAGACTCCCCCACTTGAGTTCTTCACTCACTGCTTCCAGCCTAGACCTGGTGTTAGTAAAATCCTGGAAAGAAGATCAACTCCAGCCCAGCTGGGAAGGCTGCTACCAAGTGCTCCTGATCGCGGAGGCTGAAAAAGGTTGGACTCACTACACCAGAGTAAAGAAACTGACTGGGGATGTGGGGACAAAGCAGAGAATTGGCAGGTGTCCCAGGTGGCTAACCAACCCTTAATGCTGAAAAGAAAAAGAACCTAAAAATGTTAACTTTTAACAGCCCTTGTTATGGTTGTGGGAGTTGTAACTGTTGTAGGATGCTGTAGCATCCCTTGTGTGAGAGGCTTGACTCAAAAGCTTATAGACGCAACCATAAACAAGCAAATACCTATGACCTACACCCAAAATATATTAGAAGAAAAACTGAACTATGAGAAAGAGAGTAAAAAGCTATTAGAGAAATTTGAGAAAGGACCAAGCGTAAATTAAAATACATTACTGGGAATAAAATAAAAAATTCTTAAATAAGAAGAGGTGGGAACTGTTAGGAAAGAGTATAAAACCTAAATATGATTTATTCACACTAGGATGCTTAAACATTTTAACAGTAAGGTATTAACAAAGGGCCACATGGTGGAAGCTGCTCAGGCTGAGTGGGGGTGGGGGAATTCATAAGGACCTCGCTATACCTGTTTGAGTATTTTAAACCTACCAATAAGATTAATACATGTAAGGGAAAGATAAAACTGGCTTAGGCAACGTCACAAAAGAATGTGAACCCTGTAGTACTCAGCCAATGAGGAACCAGCGCACTAGGAGATAAATTATTGGCACCAAATTCCCCAGGTGTGCCTGCTCACCAGCCACCCAATCTTGCAAGACTGTCATTTAAGCCTCGCTCTGCTGTTCTTTGTCTCTATGTCCACTTATTGAATTTGGACCAGTGAGTGTGTTTCTAACACCCATCACCGCATCCCGTGGCAGATACTGAATAAGAATTTGTGGGAATGAATGAATCTGCATCTCAGGGAATCTGCTTCAGCTTTCCTCTGATTTCTGCCATGCTTCAAGCTCTAACCTCCTCGGACTTTCAGCCTAGAAGCAAGTTTAGATTTTTCTTCTTCCACAGTTCTCTTGATGTTATTACCTCATAAAGTTATGGCCTCATTTGTTTCCTTCAAGTACTGCTAGATTTCTTGAACTAGTGTTTCCTCTCATGTGTACTACACATGATGCTTCCGTTCTAATGTCTGTGTTTATCTTCCTCTCAAGTTTGGAAGGTCCTTGAAAAAGGCCCGCTCTTGCTTATATCTCTCTGGGCTAATCTCTTGTGTGCAATGAGAATTCAGCAATGTTTGCTGAGTTGACCTCATTACAGAGGACAGAACTCTTGTAATAGTCATTTTGAATATGACAGGAATTAGGTAAAATCCATTTTTTTAAAACATTTTGAATGTTGATTTTGCAGGGGAAAATGCATTTCATTAGAGACATGGAGATTTCTGTAGAGATTTTGAAGGATATCAAGGATGCTTCCAGGGAAGCGACCGAGACGGACCGTGGATGTAGTCAGAGTAGGGTGAGGGTTTCCAGAGGAGGCAGGGCGGAATATTTGCAGTCAGAGCAATGTAACTACATGCAAGGAAACCCCCCCTACTAAAACTATGTTAAACATTAAGCTCTAGAATCATTCTTCAGTGAGATCAGTTAATGTTCCCCAGATGAAGAAGAGTAGCACGTTTTATTATGCTAATCATTTGTAACCATGTGTAAGATTCACTTCAGCACACTAAAAAGCCCAGTCCTATGTGCAGTCTTTCCTCCTTCAGATCTGACGAGGTGATTTTGCAAACTGAGCAACTAACTTAGCAAGCAGACCCAGCTGTAGACGACATGGTAAAAGGCAGGAAGAATTCCATCTTAAAAGATTGCATTTTAACACCCAGGAAGTTTAAGAGGCAGGATTCTGTAGTAAATAGACAATACTTCAGCCCACCTTGGGGGCTGGGCAGGCAGCCTTTTGATTTGCTCCCAGACCAAGACGCTGGTATCCCAGAGAGAAATCAAGGCAGGAAATTCCTTAAGTTAATTTTTAATATTCAGGGACCACTTAACAAGTCCACACTCCGACTCTTTCACGTTCCCAAATAACCTCAACTGCCTATAAAACCCCTAGACAACACACCACCACGGACTCTCTTGTCCCCTCTGGGCATGAGCTGGGAGCTCTGTCCTCTCACTTTCTAAATAAAAGCCTGTGCCTTGCACTCCTGCCTTGAGTGTTTGTGAAGCTCATTCTTCGGCTTCGTGAACAAGAACCCCAGCATCACAGCTATTTAACTTAGAAATTTACATTTTCTCTAGAAACAGTGCTGCTGGATGGTCAGCCAGTTAGGCTGTTTGGGCTCAGGCAGGAACACAGTGCACCCAGAATAAGGTAGGTCATGGAGCCCGTGTGCCTGTGAGATTGCCTCAGGCAGACTTACTGAATTGTGAGGGGAAATGCAAAGCAAAGAGGCAATTTATCAGGGAGTATGCAAGATCTCATTGACACCAGGTGGCCTGCAGAAATGCTTCCCATTGGCCCAAGGGGAGGGTGAGTGGCAAGCCCCTTGCTTGCTACCTGTGGAACAAAATGGAAACTTTCAGCCTGGAGTCAAATTTTCTTTAGCTTGGCCACAATTTACCTTTTCACCTATACCTCCCATTCTCTGCTCACACATTCCATGCTTTACCCAAACCAGAGTACAGACCTTTTCCTAATCTTGCTACCTTATATTTAGATCTTTTGTGGCATTTCCCCCAAGCTGGTATATCCTCTTCCCTAATTACTGCCTGCTGAAATCAGATCTATTGTTTAGGGCTCTATTACAGTTCAAATGCAGCCTTTCCCAGTCTTTCCATCTGGGAATGATCCCAACAGCATTTGCTTGTAACATGCATCCTTCAGAACTTACCACTATTTCGTTTTACACCTTGAAATTTGCTCTTTTCTCTTATGTCTTGCCAATGGGTTTCAGCCCCGGGCAAGTTCTTTGGATTCAATGAGACCAAAGAAATGATAGTAGAACATTCTTGGGGTGAAAGGGCTTATACCCAACTTTATTCCCACAGTGGCAGGTCAATTACTAGAATCCCGTCCACTCAGAGCAAGTCTGCATGCAGCAAGACGGTCTCCGCCTCTGGCCTTCTTTGCCCCCACAGCTGTCTCAGTCTGTCCTTGGTGCTGCCACCACTCCAGTCTTGTCTCTGCTCTCCTGCAGCCATGCCACCATGTCGCCCAGAGCACTGGGCAGAGATCTTTATATAGAGTCAATATCAACATGTTGCCCACACACGTGCACTGAGCTAGCTGACCAGGGCCAGGTGAAAATCCTGGCCACAGGAACCTTCACTTTACCCACATCCCGGTTTTCAAACACCACGTTCACCTGATGTTCTTCCTGCTTCTCAAATTGCTCCTCCTTAGGTCCTTGGCAAGCTTAGCCTTCTGTAACTGGCGACTTTAAATGCTGAAATGCCTCAGCGCTCCATGCTGGGTCCCCTTCTCTGCTCATTATCCTTGGACATCTCAGCTATGGTTTCAGGTACCATCAAATTCCCATCGCTTCTGACTTCTCTGGGCTCCAGGGGCACTTAAGGTCCTCGCCTGGATGAGGTGACTCAGCTAAGAACGTGTGTCTATTCTGAGCGTGGCCCTCTCGTGTCCCCTCAAGTGGATGGCACTACCAGGCCCACAAGCCAGACACGTAGCTCCCTCTCTTGCACCCCACTATCTAAACCAGGGCCTGAATATCTTGCCTTTCCTGGCCTGCCATCCTCCCAACTCTTTGGCCACTATCCTTGTCTCATCTTCCACATCCTCTGCCTGAACTGGAGCTGCTTCTGTACTGGTGTCTCCATCGTCTCTTACTCCACTCTGCTCTGTTCTCCACATCATAACTGGAATGGTCTTGTTGAAACGCAATTACGATCTTCATATCTGTTTGCCTAAAGCCCTCCAACCACTTTCCATCGTCTGCACGATCTGCTTCTGCCTGTTTGTCCACTCCTCCTGTACTACTCTGCGCTCCATATACTCAGCTATACTGGCCATTCAGTCCCTTTGGTGTCCCAACACAGGGCCTTTGCACATGCAGCTCCTTCTACTGGGAGTGAGCTTTCCCTCCATTCTTGCCTTAACACTGCATGATCTGCATCTTACTTCAGTTTATCGCCTTATCAAGGAAGCTTCTCTATAACCTCCCTTCTATGCTCAGAGCACTCTCGTGTTGTTACTGCACGTACTCCAGTTGTACTTACACACGTCTTTGTGATTATCTTATTTATGTCCCTCAGTGGCCTGTAATCTCCAGAAGGGCGGGTGCACATCTGTTTTGTCTCTCCCATGTTCCCAGTACCAATACAGTAGACACTTGATAACAAATGATGTGAATGCAACTTTTGAGGACAGGGAACAGAAAGCCTACATCTTTGCATATTTCAGCTCCTGCATGAGGAACGGATGCATAAAATGTGGTGACTAAGAATACAGTGTAAAGAGAATTCACTTACTCAAGGACTAGTGGACACTGGGTAACATGCTAGAGATTGAGGATAACTGTGGTGAGCAAAATGAAAACTCGGTGGCTTTAAATCCCAGTGGCACAGTGTGAGTCTGTTTATACTGTCTGCATAAACTCTAATCCCTTCCCTGCTTTAATGGCATGTTGGTACCATTCAAGTGGCATGATTTCACGATTCCTTTTAACTCTACACTGGCCAGAGTGACAAGTTAACCAGGCTGCCTTTCCAGAACTGGGGCCTGGCACAGGACTCTAAGACCCCTCAGGTGTGAGTACCCAAAACTCTGGGCATCTGGTTAAGGCGATATACAGGGAGCAAGGGTTTGGGAAGAGTATCATGGGCTGGAACTCCCCTGGGAGGGGAGAGAGGCTCTGCATGGATAACACTGCTGGGCCCAGGCCAGATTCAGGCCCCAGAAGGCACTTCAAAGCAGGGGGCCCATTTGCCCAAGTATTCTTCCTGGCTCTCTGGAGCCATTTCACATCTTATCTCCAGAAGCGATCTGCAAGAGAGCTGGGACCAAAACCTGTCCATGCTTTCAGTGGGGCTTCAAATGGAGCGCGTTTGTTTCTGCATTGTGGCCAGGTGCAGAAAACCCAGCTGCAGGCTGGTGCTGTCTTCTGTACTTACTCAGATCATCTTCCCACTGGGCAGTTTCAACACTATTTTCTTTCTTTTCCTGGTTCTTTGACCTCCTCTGCTATAGGCTCCAGCTTCTGAGTACTTGCTCCATGCTTCCCTTACTTGATGAGTCACTGGGCAATTCTCCTGCTTCCTTATCCTGGGTCTTGCCCACCTCCCTCCCTCCTTTGTAGCTTTCCTTGGCTTAACATGTTAAGTTGCAATCCTGCTGGGGAAAGGTTGCCTTTCTGCCAACTCCCTCTGCAAATTCTCTGGTAGCTGTGACTGGCTTGCTCTGAATCCCCTTATAATTGGCAGCTTCTGTCCCTAAGCAGAATTCATTCCATCTAGTTTTAAGGTGGCAGGTTCCTTTTGCACCTTAAGGGTGGAGAAGGGTGTATTCATAGCCTGAGACCCCAGGTTTTATGCAGACCTCGCCTTCTAGATGAACTACAGTATTGACTACTCTGGCGCTATTCGTTTCATCAGTCCCCAGGACAGGACAGTGTACAGAAGACAGAACATGTTTAAGGGAGGACATACTAGTTTCTCTAAGCAGCAAAGGAAATGTGGTAGCACTTGTACGCCTCATAAAATGTCCTGTTTTTAAGACGTATTCCCAGAGGTACAGAGCTGAAGTGGATTTGATGAACCCTAGGATATAAATGCAGGCTTTTCGCTGGAAATCAGACCTTAAGACCACTTTGGTTGGTCCATTATACCATTACTCTCCATTGCCAGGCTGAAATATTTATTTGAAAAATTGAAAACACAGATGCAATGTATTATACAAAGAAAGGTTACCTTAATAAAAGTATTGTTGGAAGGAAACAAAAGCTAGTGGCTACCTGCCCTGGGAAGGTAGGCACTCTGGAAAATGAAAGTCATTTACAGGACCTATTCTAATGGAACATCGGGGAAAAAGTTAAAAATAGAAGAAAAACAAATCCAACCCCATCCCTGCAAACCTAAATGTGAGAGTTTGTTGTAAGTTTGAGACAACTGTGTTATCACCAAGTATATTGGAACCCCCTCTGGTTTGTCCCTATGAGTACTAATGTCAGCTTAATTTAGGGCCTTCAAACCTGAGGTAGTTGAGGGTTGCCTGAAAGACATGTCTGGCAGGTATCTACTCTCAGAATTGGACCCAACAGCACCTATCCGATTATTTCAAGGTGCTTTGGCTGCTGTGGTGGGAGGCAGTGCATCACGGTGGGCTGCTGACCCTGCACTTGGTATGGACCTGGGAGACGAAGGGCTGGAGCAGCAGACAGCCGGCCCATTTGCTGTGTCCAGCCTGTGGTGGTGGTGGTCTGTGCGACAGATGTGCAGTCTCTGGAGGCCTGAGGATGCAGAGAGGGCAAAGCCAGTCTGGTTGGAAGGCCAATGCCAGGATCGAATAAGGCTTTCATTGGCAGGCAGGACCTCCAGAGACTTGAAAGGTGGTGGAAGATAGCAAGAACTTGACCAGGTACTAAAGACCAGGGTAAGCAGAACCAGTAGATACATGCCTCTAGATTCAGGAGCTGGCCAAGAAGTGAGCACTTTCCAGCTGCAAGCTTGGAGCCAGCTCAGCTCTTCCTCGGTGAGAAGCTGAGGCAAGCCCACCTGAGTGACATGCAATGGTGACCCCTGGTACCCGGTGTGAATCATGGTGTCTGACGTGGCAGCTCAAACACTTCCAGAAAGGATGCTCTGAAAAAGGTCTGGTTCCTCCAGCCGCTGGGTTAGGGGCTCGTATTCACACAGGATCCTAGGGACCGGTTGTGCACAGCAGGATCAGCAAGCAGCACGAACTGCAGTCTACCTTAAGATCCTTGCTCAGATATAAAATAACCCCTCAAAGTTAAGTCCTTTGTTCTATTTTTTTCCTTACTATGTACACACCTATTCTTATTCTAGAGGTATTAGCACTTTGTACTACAAAATTTAATAACCGGTGTGAGTAGTTTAACCTCTCGTCAATCCTATGCCATTGTTGTCCTGCTTTACTGTGACCTGTTTACACTGACCCTGAGACTTCAGTCACTGTTGATGCTCAGTGACAAATTTAATGTGAGCACTTCCTAGGTACAAACAGGTGGAAGCTTAGCAGCTTTTAAGGCTGTGAGGTTCATTTCTAGCCTTAGGATGGGATTCCTGTTTCAATCAAGGTATTTCCATACCAAGTACCACACTCATTTTTTACTTTGGCTTGAGGATAGACAAGCTTCCACTCTGAGCAATGATGAAAGTAATGCACAACAGCTGACAGGTATTTCCTCATATAAGGCTGAATTACCCCATGCTCCCCACTTAAGTGCTTCCTTAACTGCTTTATTACTCAGGCTAAGTCCACAATGGTTTTAAAAATTACCATGGCTTCATTTTAGAGGGAGTATTATTCAGAGAATCCTAATGTGGCCCAATATACTATACTCCCTCCACCACATTGGTAATTTGGAGCCAGACAGTTTGAAGGGCTGAGACCCTGGAAGTGAGGAAAGGCCAGCTCTGGAAATGTTCACTCACACTGAGAACATGCCAATGGGCTTAACTGGCACAACTGGGCCAGGCTGCCACACACCATGCCTTAGATATAACAATGCAGAGTACAAGGCGGTATTAACATAGGAGCACTCTATTCCCAGTGCTGACCTCTCGTAAGACCAGCAGGGAGATCACACATCTGAGTCTCCGTCATCTGAGCTAATGGGAGACTGTTTTTTTGAGAGCCTACTTAGAAAACAGAGAGGGAGTTGGGGGGTGTTTAGGAAGGAGGGGAGTGAGTGAGTCACAGTGATCAAACACGAGTCTCACGACCTGCCCTGTATCAACACTTGGCAATATTTGCGACAGGTCCTGGGAGGTGAGTGTTGGCTACTACCTGTCAGTTGCTACAGAGAGGAAGGAAGACGCTGTTTGTCTGAGATCGGAAGGTCACTTAAATGCTGGGGCCAGTGGGAGGCAGAGCAGCACTGTCTGGCCGGGCTGCCTATCTCCAGGAGGCTGTTGACATGCCCCATCCTCATCCCACCCCAGGGCAGTGAGGGCCAGGGATGTGCGTCCTCCTTTCTCCCTGACCCAGATGCTCCAGGGAACCTGCCTGCTCAGGGATCCATGCCAAGGGCAGACGGGACATCTTGGTCTTGTCTCTGATTCTCGGACACGGTCATGCCATGGCAGCCACAGGAACCTTACCACACTCACACCTGAAATCTGACCGCTCCAAGCGTGTTTCTGTAGGCTGCTGCTGCTCAGCGGAGGTTAGCAATAAATATTAAAGGTGCCAAATAAGCACAGGGTTTTCTCCTGCTGGGAGCAAGTCTGCCTGACCTGGGAACTATGTTCTTCAGATTCAAGAGGATGCTGAGGCAGACATTTGGAGAAAGGAATCAGAAACCTCTCACATGATTGCGCTTGGGGCCCTGCCTGGGTCTGAAAGGAAGTGGCCAATGTGAGGTGGCAGGGAAAACCCACCCCGGCGGTGGGGAGAAGGATGGCTCCTCTCACCAGCACACTCAAGCACGTGACAAGGTTTTTCAGGCTGGTCACAACGAGTTCCCGAGAAACGTGTCTCCTGAAGACCTTGGGCACCCCTCAATCCCCCGCCTCTGTAGCTGTCGCTCGTGAAGGTGGGCAGAGGCTTTCGGCTGGGTTCCAGCTTTAGGAGGGAAAGGCACTCACTCTGCTTCTGCCTTGGAGAGTGTGGCCTGGCAGCCCTGCCCCACCCCGGGCAGTGGCCTCACTGCCCCTCACTCGTTCAGCAGGACGCTTGGCACGGAGGCTGATGTGGAGCACCAAGGTGACGCCTGAGCAGCACCACTGCTGCTGACTGCTGCAGTTAGGGGCTCCCAAGAGCTCAGGGCCCCAGGGGTGCTCCCTGTGGGAGAGTTGGCTAGATGAGTGCAACTTGGAAAAGAAGAAAAGCCAAAAAATCCAACCGACCACTGTGAGAAGCAGTGGGAATCCATGGAACTTCCAGAAGAGGGGGCATTGCCTTGGTATTCTGAGCCAGGACACTCCTACTTCTTTCTGACTGTGGGCAGATTCAGGGTGGTGGCCTGGTTTGGAGTCCACAAGCCCTCTGATGCTCACAAGTTTGTGCAAATGATGAAACTGAGAAGACTAAGAAGAGAAAGAAAAGAAAAGGCTTAAGCTGGTCCTCCTGCAGGCTCCCAGCAAGGATGCTGTCTGCGGCCCAAACCACAGGCAGGATGGGAGGGTGGGCCTCCCTACAGGGGTGGCCCTGGGCCAGCCTAGACACTAGGAGGCTGGGAGACCACAAAGATCATGGGTGACACAATGGGGTCACTGTGGAGACAGGTTTTTGGAGGCCACGCAGGCCCTCGGCCCCAACGATGGTGTGGCTGCTCTGGGGACCTCAGGGGTCCAGCCTGTGGCTGGGGGAATAACATACACACACGGATGGACAAGGCTTTACACTGCTGCGTGGGCTGTTGCCGTGCCTCTATTCTTTCTCGGTTACCGCTTCTTGCAGTGTAGGTGGAGATGCTTCTGTTCCTAAAAGACAGTAATTCGTTTCATGGCGCTTCACCTACACACGCCTTCACTGAATCCACAGTAAGTGCCACCATGATGGACTTGAAAACACGTCATACTCATAACCATCTAGTCCCTGAGTTAGGTGTCCAGGAACGACGGGGAGGCACTTGCTGGTGGTTTCCAGAGCCAGTCAAGTCCACCAAGAGTCAGCTATTTCATGATCAAGGTGACTTTGGACGCGCAAAAAACAGCGCTCAGAACCAGGTGATTAAGAGTCTCCGGCTGGCGGGCTGAATTTGACCCCACTCCGCGGCATTTCCAGCTCCTGGCCCTTTCTATCTGCCAGCCTTTGTTGCCCACTGCTGGCTCTGGGCAGTCAGAACCTTGTAATTCACTTGCCCTGTTTGTTGGGTCCTCACTGACCACCGGTCATGCATTCACTGTCCGGTTCTGTGCTGGCCAGAAACTAGCCCCTGGGGAGCAAAGCAGACTCACTGGGCCTGGAAGGGCATGGCGGTGAGGGAGTAACCAGCCCACTGGTCAATGTTAAGGTCTTGAAAGGTGACAAGAGCTTTCAATTCACCACAATTTATGCCAGTTTTGGGCTTGAATGTGATTTACAGTGGAAGAGAAACACAGTGAGTAGAACCAGGGAGGCAGCCTGCGCACTGGGAGGGGCGGGCCCTCCTCCCTCAGTACCTCCCGTGGCAGCCAGGCTGCGCTACAGACAGGTTACCTTCTTCCCACCCCTCGGCAACCCCGGCCAGCTCGTAGTGCTTTTTCCGAAGCTCTCCCAGTTTCTGCCGCTCCTTCTGCAACTCGTTTTCCAGCTCCAGCACCCTGACCTGTGAGGAAGTGGAATTTCCTTCTGAGTGGCGATCCGAGAACAGTCTTACTTAAGAGACTGAATTCCCCTCTCCATGCCCCAGTTCTCTCCTCCATACTGTTTGTTGCTATCACAGTTCGCAACTTTGTCTCTGCTTTCATTTCTCCATCCACTTACGTTTTCTCACTGGGACCCTCCCCTAGGAATGAGTGATGCTTTACGGTCCAAATGCCTGAGTGGGAGAGGGCTGGTCTCTTGTTCCCTGATCAGTCACTACCTGCAAACCTACCCCTAATGCGCAGCCTACCCGTGTGGGTTGTTCCCACCAACTTGTAACCCATCTCCTCTGATCCCACTTCCCTGGAGTCCAGGCAGAGCCTGAATGGCTGGTTCTGGTATCTCCGAGGGGCCATTATTGTACAGGAAAGGCCCAATCTTACCAGGGGAAGTGTTGGTTCTTGGCTGTCCCTATTCCTCATGAATTCTCATTACTTTATTAACTTATTAATTTAAGAAATACTCATGGAGCACCCATCATGTGCTTTAGGCTCTTATAGGTGCTGGAGGCACAATGGTGCAGACAGATGAGGTCTCTGCTTACCTTTTTTTGGGGGAAAGAGACAAACTAATCAACAGGGAAGATCAGACTGTTAAGAAAATGACAGGGTTGGTGTGACAAAGGTTAAGGGTGGTCAGCAAAGGCTACTCTCGGGAATTAACTTCTGTGCTGAAGGCTAAGTGGAAAAGAGATCAGCTGTTCAGAGAACTGGGGCGGGATGCTCCAGGCAGAGGAAATAGCAAGAGCAGGAGCTGGAAGGCAGGGAGGAGCTGGAGGTGTTGGGGGAGCAGAAAGAAGTCCTGTGGCTGGCATGTGGGAGGGTGAGGGTCGTGAGACAAGGTTGAAGAGCAGGAGGGTCATTTTATCCTGAGCCCACAGGCAGGGGTCAGGAGTTTGGGTGCTATTCTGAGTGCCAATGGAAGCCACTGGAAGATTTTAAGAGGGAAGTGACATTCTGTCACTTATGCTTTTAAAACATAAAGGAAATAAACAAACTCTTGAAGGCAAGCATGGAAGCGACAGACCCAGTTAGGGTCTTTCTTTAGGGGACTAAGTCCCTTTCTTTGTTTTTAAACTTTTTATTATGGAAAATATAGAATATACACAGTGGGACAGAGATGTGTACAGTGGGCCCTGCCATGTGCCTACTGCCTAGTTCCACCAACTGCCAGCTCCTGGCTGGACTCATCTCCGCCATACTGCCTGTCCCTCCCTCCCACCACCCTGGCCCCACCACAGGTTTGTTTTGAAGCAGATTCTCGCCTATGTTACAGTTAAGCTGCTTTGACAGCAATTCAGGAGAGAAACAGTGGTGCCTTAAACTAAGTTGGGAGACGGAAAAAAATGGAAAGCTTAAGGTGATGATTGGAGATTTGGAGTTGACAGGACTTGCTGGTGGATGGGATGAAGGAGATGAGGGAAAAGAAGGCACCCAGGTTCAGGGTGGGGGCGGGGGTGGTGGTGCCGGTTACTGAGGTGGAGAAAACTCAGAGAGGGACGGATTTGGGAGAGAGGGAAGCTGAAGGACCTGTTTTGGATACACTGAGTTCGAGATATTTACTGAGCATCAAATGGAGAAAGAAGTAGGCAGCAGGACAAGTACAGAGCTCAAGAGATCAGGGCTGGCAAAGAGAAGTTGGTGTTTATGAGAATGTACGTGGTGTCTGAGGTCAGGAGGACTGGAAGAGCAGGAGGGCATTGGTACAGAGCCTCAGGGTGAGCTCTGTTCCTTCAGCATCGCATGGAAAGTTGGCCGCATGACTTTTCCTGAAGGTGCGGAGGGACCCATCTCCAGACTTTAACAGTCTCAATCTGGACTTTAACCCCAAAACTGACCATCAGTAATTCTAGAACAAGGACATCAGGTGTTTTTCAGGATCCCACTGATTCCTACTTTCATGGCATAACTTACTGAACAACAGAGAGAAATGGCTTCATCACCTTTGATGGGTTAACAGTGAATCGGTGATTTTTCTTAACTAAAGGTTATATACACATAATTTTATATCAGAAGTTTAAAAAAACTGCCAGTAGTAAGACTCCCAACTACTAGTTTATGGTCGGCTAGGAGAGCCCTGACCACACTAGAGGGACCCCAGCCCAGAAGTTCAGACCTGACCACTACTCCTCATCTTTCTCCACTGCCCTGGTTCTTCCAACGTCCCTCAGGTTCATTCCTGGGCTAATACGCACACCTGTGTCCATTTCCCCCAAGTCTCTCTCTGTGGAGTCTCTCCATGTGAGTAAGATTTGGGTTGACATCATAGGCAAGAGGTTGACTAGACTGAGAGATGGGGCTCCTACCTGGGAATCCATCTCCTGGCGTTTGATCTGCATCAGTGTCATGCTGGAGAAGTCCATATTGTCTGCAAGGATGGAGATAAGGTCCTGTCAAATGACACCCCTGGATGACTTTCACTCGCTGAAATGCATGGGTTGCCACTTACTGGCAACTGGTGACAGTGACTGAGGGATGGAGAGGTAGGAAGGGGCAGTGACATGGTACTGAGCATCAGACCTCGCAAGGACAATGGCCTTAGGGTCACTTCTTTGAAGTCAGAGGAACAGCTAAATGGAAAATCTACATAAGGCCTGTCACTACAGTGATCTGAGCAGCACACTGATATGATGCCCCACCTTCTGAGAGAATGAGAATGAAGGTAAGAAGATGGACAATAGAACTGTGGGAAATTGGGATCCTGTAGAATGTAAAGTACGGGTAACAAGGATGCACAAGAAGAGCATCACTACCTGTCTCCTCGATCTGTGACTTGCCGGAAATGGTTGAGGCCACGACAGCGGCAGTGGCCTGGCTCACCCCCCGAGAGGCCTGCTGCAGCCGGGCCAGGTTCGGGCTGTCCTTATCAGCTTTCACCTGCCGGGACCAAGCAGATTTAGGTTCTCACAACAGAGAAGCAAGGACTGGATCACATAGTTGGTCTGATGGCTCTTGATAAATATATGTCATCTGCTGTGGTCGATAATCAACGTCTTAAAAATTGCTGCCTATGAGGTCAACTCCGAGTGTATCTCTGACACAGAGAATTATTCCCTGCTCATCTGCCTGGTGGCCTCTAACTCTAGTTTTATCAGTTATTGTGATTAATTGCTCCAGTTGTGGAAAACAATTTGGGACAACAATAAGTAAGGACAATAAAGAATACTCCGCAGGCTGCTATAAAACTCACAGAAGGATTTTGGTGCCAAGCTTTGTATTAGGATTAGTTGGGGGCGATGGTTCCAATTTGGAGACCCTTGAGGAGAGGGAGACATTGGCTCTGGAACCTCAGAGCCAAGCCAGGGAACAGCTTACTGCACTGACACTCCCCATTTATGAGTGCAAATCAGACTGCAAACCAGAAGTCAGCATGGCTGGGACCCTGAGGCCATTTGTAGTAAAAGTGAGGAGAGCCAAGAGGAGCCCATGTGGTGGGCTGGGTAGGGGGTCTCTGTGCTGACAGATAAGAAGCTTTTAGAGGAGGGTATTTTATCTTGGGGCCCAAACTACCTGGATCCTGGATAAAGCATCTGTTCTTGGGACCCAGCTCCAAGTCCAAGTACTTTCCAAGTTGGCCAGACCTTACGGTGTTTGGGGGCACCCAGGATGGACCCTACCTACCTTGGAAGCAGCCACAAGCTGGGCTGTGCTAGCAGCGATTTCGTGGGAACACACCATGAGCTCCTCAAACTTCCCCCTGCCTTGTACCGCCATATCGGCCGCATCCCTGAGAACCAGGAAAGGACAAGGTGGGTTATGTCACTGACAGGTGTGACCCTTGCGGTCCCACCTGTAGGCCACCCCCACCACCCTGGCTGCATGGAGCGCACAGCACTGCCCAGGGAGACCCAGGCTCCCTTTCAACCTCTAGTTTTATTGGCTTCCTTATCCACCCTTCATTTCTAGGGGGCAGACTTCTCTCCCCTTAGTTATTCTCTGGGTCGGCTGACGGAATGTGCAGTGGGGGCAAGGGCCTGGCAGACTTACACCATGACAGTGGCCCCCCAGCCCACTGCTTTGGAGGCTGAGATGAGTCCTTCTGTCCATCGTGAATTCTTGGCATAGAACTCTTTAGGAGATGCTGTACCCTAGGGGAGTGAAAAATTGTAACAGCTGCCTTTTACTGAGCGCCTACTATGTGCCAGGTGCTTTCATATGTATCACCCCAGTCTTCACGTAACCCTGAGAGGTAAGCATTATGACTTGCATTTTGCAGATGAGGAAAGTAAGACTGAGAGGAGCAAAAATACTTTTCCCAAGATCACGTAGGAAGTAAGTGGAGCAAATCCTAGGCTTTTCTGACTCCAAAGCCTGTAGTGATTTTACATATCACAGTATTTTGACATTGTATATATAAGAATATATATACATATATACGCATCCATATGAATATTTGAGTAACTTATGATCTGAGGAGAGTCTAGCCTCTCTCCATGATGTACCAAAAGAAAATACACGGTGAGTAAAAAAAATTATTTCTGCTTGGGATTTTAAAGTATTTTATGCTTTGGAAGTGTCTGATAATCTGATTATCTACAGACACCGCTTGCTCAGTCCCTGCTTTGGGGCTAGAGTGCCTCCTCTCCGTCTCAGAGTGGTGAAAAGCACCCAGCAAAGCAGGCAGGGCTTGGGTCCCATAGGATGCTTTCCAGGCGCATGAGCCCTGCCCTGGACCTCTGTGTTCTCAGCTGCAGCGGCACACAGGGACGTGAGAAAGGGCAAGGTGACCAGGATACCAGTGCAAGAGGCTGAAGTGATGATGTCAGCAGGTGGCGGAGGCAGAGCCTGTCTGCCAGTGACTGTGAGTGACTCTGCGGCTGGGAGCAGGCGCCTCCTGGAAAGCCAGTGCGGGTCTGCTCCTCTGACCTGCCCAGGTTTTACAAGCCACTCCCTCCACCCAGGGTGTAGACTTGCGAAGCACACTGGGTTTCCACAGTCAGTTCCAGCACATCAGCCTGGGTGGACGAGCCTGCGGCTGGAGGCTCTCTGGGGACCTGGTAATGCCCTACTTCTCCCCATGGCATCTGCTGCCTCCCACGGTAGTGGCAGCTGCCCCTAGGTGGACGCAGGATGAGATGGCTGCCTGCTGGGATTCCACTGAATGCAGACGAGAGCAGCGAGGAGACCAGCCTTGCGGGGAATGGGCAGTTGTTGCCGATGCCTGTCTCCCTCCACAGGCCTCCCTGACGCTCACCCGGCCACTCTCCACGATCTCTCGCTGGAGGTCCTTAGAGGCCACAATCAGGACCTGAATAGCTTGCATCAGGCTGGTGCAGGAACCAAGGATCCTGCAAAACAAAAACAAAAACAGGTCAGGCAGAAGACTGTTCGCTGACTCATTCCCAAACATGGGCCGCCCTGGAATGGGAGCGAAGGCGGGGAATCTGGTGGTGGAGATGCACTGAAGGAACGGCAGTGAGCACGGAGACCGACTTTGTTCCTCCTAAGGGACAGTTAGAGGAAGAGTCATGGGCTTCCTTCCCCCCATAACGCCGCAGCACTACCGTCACTGCAATGCCGTTACTGACAGGTACACAGCCTCAGACCTGTGCCTGCTAATGTTCCATGCTAATAATTAGTACAATTAGTGTAATTAAGCCCACACAGGGAAGACTGATCCTCATCACTCTGTGCCACATGCTGCTCAGACTGACCTCTCGTTCACCTCCAATTTGACTCCCGTGTCTCCAGCTCGGGATTTGCTGAGCATCTCCTGTTGAAAAGAAGCAGGTTTCTCAGTAACGCAATGAGCCTGGAGAATGCATTGGCATCCTACTATGCTTTGTGTCCTACATCCTGCGGTGGCTGAGAAACCCAAATCTAAAAGTGCCCTCCATCTACATTCCTACGAGAGTCAGAGGTGGGATGCAGCCATGGCAGGCTGGCTCTACTGTCAGTGTGC
The DNA here is from genome assembly GCF_040802235.1 of Manis javanica. NCBI lineage: Eukaryota > Metazoa > Chordata > Mammalia > Pholidota > Manidae > Manis > Manis javanica. The sequence goes on along the minus strand of NC_133165.1, from coordinate 35,378,353 downwards.
GTGCTGGCATCCTGGGGCCCAGGCTGATGTGCGCAGAGCTCTGAGAACTCTGGCAAAGTGGGCACAACATGTGACCTTCCCAGTGGTGCCCACTGAGCTTTCTGCTGAGATGGTCATTACCTTGGAGTGCGTGGCGCTGAGATGAATGTATATCACCTCATCTAAGTCTTACAACATCCCTCCAATGTAGGTTATTTATATGCCACCCCACAGAAGTGGAATCTGAACCTCAGCAAGGTTAAGGCAACTTATCGGAAGGCTTGTAGACAACTAGCAAGTGGTCCATCTGGAACCCGAGCAGAGGATGGCCTGTCACCAAAGTATGGGATTCTTGAAGAAGCTGCTCGCCTCCCCGTGGTGGGACCTTCTCATTTCCTAGTGGGTCTCAGAGATCCTGGTGGGTCTCGGTTTGGGTTTGTTTAGAGGGGGCCACTGTAGCCTTACTGAACAACTGAGACACACCCCCATGGGGAGTGCTGCCAAAGGGTAGTGCCAAGAGCCTCCCTCCTTGCAGGCCTCGTGCAGACACCTGCATACCTCTATCCTGGCGGTAGCAGCCTCAATGGCAGCTGAAGTGGCTGCCATCTCCTTGTCTACCAGGTCCCCCAGCTCCTCCTGTTTGATGTCCAGGCCTCTGGGCAGGAGCTCCTGTGAACAGCACCACAAAGGCTGAGATGACCCTTTGACCTCCTCTCTGTTTTGCTGAAGCAGACCTGATACCCTCAGATGAGAACAGAAGGTAGGGGAGACCCACCATGGAACACACTTCTACAAGCTGTAGAGGGGAGTCCCTCCTAGGCCTCGCCTAGAACATTCCACAGTGTGAACTCTGGGTTCTCACGCTCCAACCCCTCTACTTGCACTCAGAACCTACCTCCTTCTAGAGAACATTCCTGCCTAGCCCTGTGAGGCCATGCAGCCGCAGCCACTCAGGCCCTGACCCCACAGATGCACAGTATCAATTTGGTGCTTGGGAGGTATTTTAAAAACACCTTCAAATGTGGATGATGTCTTCCAATCAGACAGGCTGCCCCTCAGTTAACCGCTTCCATAGCAATTGTAGGAGACAGTTACTAACCCTGTTCTACAGATGCGAGGCCAAGGCCCGGAGAGGTCAGATATCTTGACCACAGTTACTCTGCTAATAAACAGCAGAGCAGGGATTCGAACTCAGGTCTGAGAGTAAAGCCCATTATTTAAAAATTATGTGTTATACATTTAAGAGTATAAAACAGATAGGAATGCTTTAAAGAATATGAACAATGACCCACATTGTCCACTACCACCCAACTTGAGGAATAGCTTAAGAAATATTATCAGTACCTTTGAAATCTTCTTTGAATTCTGCCCGTATTTCATCTCCCTTCCTGCCTGTTCCCCACCTCCACATAAACACAGAATAAAGGAAAATGCTTACCATATCTTTTTTTTTCTTTCTAACTCCATTATGAATGCATTCTTGAACAATGTTACATTTGCATGCATTGGTATTTATATAAAAGGAATCATACTGTAAGTAATTTTCAATGGCTTGTTTTTTCACTCAGCCTTCTGTGAGATTTGTCCTCTATCCTAGTAATTCTATTCCTAGGCATATACCCTAAAGAAACTCTCACATCTGAAGATATGTACAAGAATGACCATTGTAGCACATTCATAATATCCCCAAAGTGCATCAGCAGGAGAACAGATTATACATTGAGGTGTAGTCACCCACTGGAATACTACAGAGCAGTGAAAAATGAAAGCATCCACATGGAGGAATTGCACACAGAATATTGGAAAAGTGAGCTGTATATAGATGAAAGTCTGTTACACACAGAACTAACAATACATTACTTAGGAGGGAGAGAAAGGATATAGTCATTCTATTACTTTCCAGAACTGATAAAACATTCTATATATAATGTCCATATTCCCACTTACAAAATCTGTGCTGGGAGGAGGAGCCAAGATAGAGGCGTGAGTAGGGCAGCAGAAATCTCCCAAAACCATATATATTTTTGAAAATACAACAAATACAACTAATCCTAAAAGAGAGATCAGAAGATACAGTACAACAGCCAGACTACATCTATACCTGCAAGAACTCAGTGCCTCACGAAGAGGGAAAGATACAAGCCGTGGTCCAGTGGGACCCAAGGGCGCCCCTCATCCCAGCTCCCCAGCGGGAGGGAAGGGGTCAGAGCGGGGAAGGAGAGGGAGCCCAGGACTGCTAAACACCCAGCCCTAGTCATCCGCACCAGGAGCACAGACACAGTGCATGATGTGCTGGACATTAGGGAAACGGAACAGTAAAATCTGCAAACGGGTCCCCACAGCCAGCACCCCTGGGACAAAAGAAAAGTGAGTGCTTTTTGAAAGTCTTAAAGGGACAGGGGCCTTATAGCAGAATGGAAGTGTCCTGGGACACTCAGCCCAGCAGCTGGGAATCCTGGTGAACTCCAGGCACGCTAACCCCCTGGGAGGCAGTGCAGCTCTGAAGCCCCTCACAGTGATAAACAGCCTCTTGTCCATTCCCTCTGGCATGACCTTACCATAGCAGGGCAGTAGCCTGAGAGCAGCTGCACCCACAGCAGCCGCCTAGGACAGACTCAGAGCCCTCCCAGTGCATGGCAGTCCAGCACAGACAGAGAAAGCCAGGACAGGGTGCGAAAGGTTGCTGTTCTCGCAGGAGAGCACACCAGGTGTGCCTGCCCCTCCCCACAGGGCTCTGAGCTGCCCCGACAGCTGCCGCGCCCACAGCGGTTCAGGAAATAAAACTGGAAGCTGCTCCCTGTGTGTGGGTAACCGGCAGAGGCAGTGAGGAGGGCAAGGTGAAGAAGGGACGTTCTTCTCCCAGTTAACATATGAGCCAACTGCCCACAACTACCTCTATAGCCATGAAAAGGCAGAAGAATTTGATCCAGTCCAGAATCACCCAGAAAACCCCTGAGAGGGAGCCTGGGGAGAAAGATTTAACCAATCTTCCTGAAAAAGAATTCAAAATAAAGGTCATAACCATGCTGATGGAGCTGCAGAGAAATATGCAAGAGCTAAAAGATCAAGTTACGAGAGAGAATATAGAAATAAAACAATCTCTGAAAGGACTTAAGAGCAGACTGGATGAGGAGCAAAAGGCCATTAATGGGACAGAAATCAGAGAACAGGGAGACAGAAAAGCTGACACAGAGAGAGATAAAAGGATCTCCAGAAATGAAAGAATATTAAGAGAATTGTGGGACCAATCCAAATGGAATAATATTTGAATTATAGGGATACCAGAAGAAGAAGAAGAGAGAGAAAAAGGGATAGAAAGTGTCTTTGAAGAAATAATTGCTGAAAACTTCCCCAAACTGGGGGAGGAAATAATCAAACAGACCATGGAAATACACAGAACTCCCAACAGAAAGGATCCAGGGAGGACAACACCAAGACACATAATAATTAAAATGGCAAAGATCAAGAACAAGGAAAGAGTTTTAAAGGCAGCTAGAGAGAAAAAGTTCACCTATAAAGGAAAACCCATCAGGTTATCATTAGACTTCTCAACAGAAATCTTACAGGCCAGAAGAGAATGGCATGATATATTTAATGCAGAGAAACAGAAGGGCCTTGAACCAAGGATACTGTATCCAGCACGATTATCATTTAAATATAATGGAGGGATTAAACAATTCCCAGACAAGCAAAAGTTGAGGGAATTTGCCTCCCACAAACGACCTCTACAGGGTAGCTTAGAGGGACTGATCTAGATGGGAGCACTCCTACAAAGAGCACAGAACAAAACACCCAACATATGAAGAATGGAGGAGGAGGAATAAGAAGGGAGAGAAGAAAAGAATCTCCAGAAAGTATATGTAACAGCTCAATAAGTGAGCTAAGTTAGGCAGTAAGATACTAAAGAGGCTAACCTTGAACCTTTGGTAACCATGAATTTAAAGCCTGCAATGGCAATAAGTACATATCTCTCAATAGTCACCCTAAATGTAAATGGACTTAATGCACCAATCAAAAGACACAGAGTATTAGAATGGATAAAAAAGCAAGATCCATGCATTTGCTGCTTACAAGAAACTCACCTCAAACCCAAAGACATACACAGACTAAAAGTCAAGGGATGGAAAAACATATTTCAGGCAAACAACAGTGAGAAGAAAGCAGGGGTTGCAGTACTAATATCAGACAAAATAGACTTCAAAACAAAGAAAGTAACAAGAGATAAAGAAGGATACTACATAATGATAAAGGGCTCAGTCCAACAAGAGGATATAACCATTCTAAATATATATGCACCCAATACAGGAGCACCAGCATATGTGAAGCAAATACTAACAGAACTAAAGAGGGAAATAGACTGCAATGCATTCATTTTAGGAGACTTCAACACGCCACTCACCCAAAGGATAGATCCACAGGGCAGAAAATAAGTAAGGACACGGAGTCACTGAACAACACACTAGAAGAGATGGACCTAATAGAGATATATAGAACTCTACACCCAAAAGCAACAGGATATACATTCTTCTCAAGGGCACATGGAACATTCTCCAGAATAGACCACATACTAGGCCACAAAAAGAGCCTCAGTTAATTCCAAAATATTGAAATTCTACCAACCAACTTTTCAGACCACAAAGGTATAAAACCAGAAATTCTACAAAGAAAACAAAAAGGCTCACAAACACATGGAGGCTTAAGAACATGCTCCTAAATAATCAATGGATCAACGACCAAATCAAAATAGAGATCAAGGAATATATGGAAACAAATGACAACAACAGTACAAAGCCCCAAACTTCTGTAGGACGCAGTGAAAGCAGTGTTAAGAGGAAAGTATATAGCGATCCAGGCACACATGAAGAAGGAAGAACAATCCCAAACGAATAGTCTAATGCTATAATAATCGAAACTGGAAAAAGAAAAAAAATGAGGCCTAAAGTCAGCAGAAGGAGGGACATAATAAAGATCAGAGAAGAAATAAACAAAATTGAGAAGAATAAAACAAAAGCAAAAATCAATGAAACCAAGAGCTGGTTCTTTGAGAAAATAAACAAGATAGATAAGCCTCTAGCCAAACTTATTAAGAGAAAGAGAGAATCAACACAAATCAACAGAATCAGAAATGAGAATGGAAAAATCACAACACATTCCACAGAAATACAAAGAATTATTAAAGACTACTGTGAAAACCTAAATGCCAACAAGCTGGAAAACCTAGGAGAAGTGGAGAACTTCGTAGAAAAATACAACCTTCCAAAACTGACCAAGGAAGAAACACAAAAGTTAAACAAACCAATTACGAACAAAGAAATTGAAACGGTAATCAAAAAACTACCCAAGAACAAAACCCCTGGGCTGGATGGATTGACCTCGGATTTTATCAGACACACAGAGAAGACATAATACCCATTCTCCTTAAAGTTTTCCAAAAAATAGAAGAGGAGGGAACACTCCCAAACTCATTCTATGAAGCCAACATCACCCTAATACCAAAACCAGGCAAAGACCCCACCAAAAAAGAAAATTACAGACTAATATCCCTGATGAATATAGATGAAAAATACTCAATAAAATATTAGCAAACCAAATTCAAAAATATATCAAAAGGATCATACACCATGACCAAGTGGGATTCATCCCAGGGATGCAAGGATGGTACAACATTCGAAAATCCATCAACATGATCCACCACATCAACAAAAAGAAAGACAAAAACCATATGATCATCTCCATAGATGCTGAAAAAGCATTCGACGAAATTCAACATCCATTCATGATAAAAACTCTCAGCAAAATGGGTATAGAGGGCAAGTACATCAACATAATAAAGGCCATATATGATAAACCCAGAGCCAACATCATACTGAACAGCGAGAAGCTGAAAGCTTTTCCTCTGAGATCGGGAACAAGACAGGGATGCCCATTCTCCCCACTGTTATTTTAAAAAGTATTGGAGGTCCTAGCCACAGCAATCAGACAAAACAAAGAAATACAAAGAATCCAGATTGGTAAAGAAGAAGTTAAACTGTCACTATTTGCAGATGACATGATATTATACATAAAAAACCCTGAAGACTCCACTCCAAAACTACTAGAACTGATATTGGAATACAGCAAAGTTGCAGGATACAAAATTAATACACAGAAATATGTGGTTTTCCTATACACTAACAATGAACCAATAGAAAAAGAAATCGGGAATATAACTCCATTCACAATTGCATCAAAAATAATAAAATACCTAGGAATAAACATAACCAAAGAAGTGAAAGACCTATACCCTGAAAACTACAAGTCACTCTTAAGAGAAATTAAAGACAGCACTAACAAATGGAAACTCATCCCATGCTCTTGGCTAGAAAGAATTAATATAGTCAAAATGGCCATCCTGCCCAAAGCAATATACAGATTCGATGCAATCCCTATCAAATTACCACAACATTCTTCAACGAACTGGAACAAATAGTTCAAAAATTCATATGGAAACACCAAAGACCCTGAATAGCCAAAGCGATCCTGAGAAAGAAGAATAAAGTAGGGGTGAGCTCACTCCCCATCTTCAAGCTCTACTACAAAGCCATAGTAATCAAGACAATTTGGTACTGGCACAAGAACTGAGCCACAGACCAGTGGAACAGATTAGAGACTCCAGACATTAACCCAAACATATATGGTCAATTAATATTTGATAAAGGAGCCATGGACATACAATGGGGAAATGACAGTCTCTTCAACAGATGGTGCTGGCAAAACTGGACAGCTACATGTAGGAGAGTGAAACTGGACTATTGTCTAACCCCATACACAAAAGTAAATTCAAAATGGATCTAAGACCTGAATGTAAGTCATGAAACCATAAAACTCTTAGAAAAAAACATAGGCAAAAACCTCTTAGACATAAACATGAGTGACCTCTTCTTGAACATATCTCCCCGGGCAAGGAAAACAACAGCAAAAGTGGACAAGTGGGACTATATTAAGCTGAAAAGCTTCTGTATAGCAAAAGACACCATCAATAGAACAAAAAGGTACCCTACACTATGGGAGAATATATTTGTAAATTGTAAATGACAGATCCGATAAAGGCTTGATGTCCAAAATATATAAAGAGCTCACCCACCTCAACAAACAAAAAACAAATAATCCAATTAAAAAATGGGCAGAGGAGTTGAACAGACAGTTCTCCAAAGAAGAAATTCAGATGGCCAACAGACACATGAAAAGATGCTCTGCATCGCTAATTATCAGAGAAATGCAAATTAAAACCACAATGAGGTATCACCTTACACCAGTAAGGATGGCTATTATCCAAAAGACAAACAACAACAAATGTTGGTGAGGTTGTGCAGAAAGGGGAACCCTCCTATACTGCTGGTGGGAATGTAAATTAGTTCAACCATTGTGGAAAGCAATATGGAGGTTCCTCAAAATGCTCAAAATAGACTTACCATTTGACCCAGGAATTCCACTCCTAGGAATTTACACTAAGAATGCAGCACTCCAGTTTGAAAAAGACAGATGCACCCCTATGTTTATTGCAGCAGTATTTACAATAGCCAAGAATTGGAAACAACCAAAGTGTCCATCAGTAGATGTGGTACATATACACAATGGAATATTATTCAGCCATGAGAAGAAAACAAATCCTACCATTTGCAACAACATGGATGGAGCTAGAGGGTATGATGCTCAGTGAAATAAGCCAAGTGGAGAAAGAGAAATACCAAATGATTTCACTCATCTGTGGAGTATAAGAACAAAGTAAAAAATGAAGGAAGAAAACAACAGCAGAATCACAGAACCCAAGAATGGACTAACAGGTACCAAAGGGAAAGGGACTGGGGAGGATGGGTGGGTAGGGAGGGATAAGGGGGGGAAGAAGAAAGGGGGTATTATGATTAGCATACATAATGTGGGGGGTGGGGGAAAGGGGAGGGATGTGCAACACAGAGAACACAAGTAGTGATTCTACAACATTTTGCTATGTTGATGGACAGTGACTGTAAGGGGGCTTGTGGGGGGCACCTGGTATAGGGGAGAGCCTAGTAAACATGATGTTCTTCATGTAACTGTAGATTAATGATAACAAAAAAAAAAAAGAAATGGGGGATTACTCCCTGATAGTATAGAACTGCAAATCACCAATTAATGCATGCTTTAAATATCCTTAATTTTGATCATTTAAAGAGCGTCAGATGATCAGCTTATGGAAGTACATTTTTTCTGATAATATTCCTTTCTCTTAAAGAAAAAAAAAGCAGTTCCTGTGTGGTGATCTCCAATAAGTTCTTCACAATGGTATAAAGGGCATATCAAAGTGTTGGTAAAGGGTTTGTTTGTGTTTATACAGAGGATCAAAGCCTAATCTGGCCACCCAGAAAACGAATTAAGATACAATATGAAGAACTTCCAACATCAACATTCTCTGGAAGAGTCATTCCAGAAGATGACATCAAAAAACTTCAATAAAGATCCTGGTGCTGTTGCAGTTGTAGCTGCATTCATCCCACCGGTTCCTGGACTTGCCATTCGAATGAAGAAGGAGATATCTAAACTGGCCTGTGCATAAAGTAAAACAACGAATTTGACTGGATCTATACTGTTGGACCTCAAGCAAGAATTAGGAGAAGTGCAAGTTGCAGTGCTCCAAAATCTTGCGACTATAGACTGTCTACTGTTAAAAGAACATATGGGATGTGAACAGTTCCCAGGAATCTGTTGTTTTAATTTGTCTGATTTAAATTCAGTTAGATAATATCCATCATATCATTGATAATTTTTCACAAATGCCTAGGGTGCCTAAATGGTTTTCTTGGTTTCACTGGATATGGCTGGTAATTGTAGGTCTGCTTTGGTTATGTAGCTGTATTCCTATTATGTTAATGTGTGCATGCAATTTAATTAGTAATTTAAAACCTATACACGTTTATGTTACACTACAAGAAGATTTGACAAAGAAATAATCTATCTTCCCATGTTTTCTTCCATCTGCTACTTCTATAGCTTCTCTTCTTCCTTCATAATTACAATCCTTAAGTAGAACTCGTGCCTCATATCGAAATTACCGAGTATCATAATTCTTCCAAGTGGTAAAGATACCTCAAGACAAATGCTGGGCATAGAAGCCACAGGGCATAAATCTGCAAGGAAGTAAAAAGCTAACCTTTTCAATGAATATAATGAATATTGCTTCTCTCTCACTTACCAACTTTACATTTCCCTGTATGGCCCTGAAAGATGACGGGTTAGCCAGAGACGGGTAAGATTCCTCAAGGGAGGAACAACCTAAGACAGGCACAGTCACAGGGGTCCATCAGGTGAGAAATTGGGAATCAACAGAGGTGAGGCTTAGAACCTCACCCCCTCTGTTTTGAGAGAAATCTGCTGCATCCGTGGATGTTTTGTTGCCCTTGTCTAGCTTGGATTAATACTTAGTCTATAGGCACACACCTGATCATCTACATTTGCCCTCTTATAGCACTAAACTATGTTTTCTACCTTTGTCTCGCATCTACCTACCACTTCAGCATTTACTAAAAATAATAAGAAGAAGAATTATAATAAGGGGAGAAATGTAGGATTCACATATAAATCAAGCATAGAAATCAAACAAATAATTATAATTGACCTGATTGTTGATAGTTCATGATGCGTGATCAAAACTGAAAGTTTCTGTTATGACTGCCCTTGCACTGTTCACCATGTAAGAACTTATTCACTATGTAAGAACTTGTTCACCATGTAAAAACTTGTTCATTATGCTTTAGAAGATTGGAGACTGTTGAGAATTAGGCATGGGGTTGATTAATGATTGTGCATTGAGTCCCCTATACTGAATTTTATTGTTGTTAACAACCATATGATCAATGAATATGAGAGATGCCCTCTCAAAAAAAGAAAAAAAAAAAAGCAAGACCCATCCATATGCAGCTTACAGGAGACTCACCTCAAACCCAAAGACATGCACAGATTAAAAGTCAAGGGATGAAAAAAGATACTTCATGCAAACAATAGGGGAAAAAAAGCAGGTGCTGCAGTACTAGTATCAGAGAAAACAGACTTCAAAAGAAAGAAAGTAACAAGAGATAAAGAAGGATATTACATAATGATAAAGGGCTCAGTCCAAGAAGAGGATATAACCATTCTAAATATATATGCACCCAACACAGGAGCACCAACATATGTGAAACAAATACTAACAGAACTAAAGAGGGAAATAGACGGCAATGCATTCATTTTAGGTGACTTCAACACACCACTCACTCCAAAGGAGAGATCCACCAAACAGAAAATAAATAAGGACACAGAGGCACTGAACAACACACTAGACCAGATGGACCTAATAGACATCTACAAGCAGCAGGATACATTCTTCTCAAGTGCACATGGAACATTTTCCAGAACAGACTACATACAAGGGCACAAAAAGAGCCTCAGTAAATTCAAGAAGATTGAAATTCTACCAACCAACTTCTCAGACCACAAAGGTTTAAAACTAGAAATAAATTCTACAAATAAAGCAAAAAAGCTCACAAACACATGGAGGCTTAACAACATGCTCCTAAATAATCAGTGGATCAATGACCAAATTAAAACAGAGATCAAGGAATATATGGAAACAAATGACAACAACAGTACAAAGCCCCAACTTCAGTGGGACACAGCGAAAGCAGTTCTAAGAGGAAAGTATATATCAGTCCAGGCCCATTTAAAGAAGGAAGAACAATCCCAAATGAATAGTCTAAAGCCACAATTATTGAAACTGGGAAAAGAAGAACAAATGAGGCCTAAATTCAGCAGAAGGAGGGACATAATGAAGATCAGAGAAGAAATACATAAAATTAAGAATAAAACAATAGAAAAAAATCAGTGAAACCAAGAGCTGGTTCTTTGAGAAAATAAACAAAACAGATAAGCCCCAAGCCAGACTTATTAAGAGAAAAAGAGAATCTAAACACATCAACAGAATCAGAAACGAGAAAAGAAAAATCAAGACGGACCCCACAGAAATACAAAGAATTATTAGAGAATATTATGAGAATCTATATGCTAACAAGCTGGAAAACCTAGAAGAAATGGACAACTTCCTAGAAAAATACAACCTTCCAAGACTGACCAAGGAAGAAACACAAAATCTAAACAGACCAATCACCAGCAATGAAATTGAAGCGGTAATAAAAAAACTACCCAAGAGCAAAACCCCTGGGCCAGATGGATCTACCTCAGAATTTTATCAGACATACAGAGAAGACATAATACCCATTCTCCTTAAAGTTTTCCAAAAAATAGAAGAGGAGGGAATACTCCCAAACTCATTCTACGAAGCCAGAATCACCCTAATACCAAAACCAGGCAAAGACCCCACCAAAAAAGAAAATTAGACTAATATCCCTGATGAACACAGATGCAAAAATACTCAACAAAATATTAGCAAACCGAATTAAAAAATACATCAAAAGGATCATACACCATGACCAAGTGGGATTCATCCCAGGGATGCAAGGATGGTACAACATTCGAAAATGCATCAACATCATCCACCACATCAACAAAAAGGACAAAAATCACATGCTCATCTCCATAGATGCTGAAAAAGCATTTGACAAAATTCAACATCCATTCATGATAAAAACTCTCAGCAAAATGGGTATAGAGGGCAAGTACCTCAACATAATAAAGGCCATATATGATAAACCCACAGGCAACATCATACTTAGCGAGAAGCCGAAAGCTTTTCCTCTGAAATCGGGAACAAGACAGGAATGCCCACTCTCCCCACTGTTATTCAACATAGTACTGGAGGTCCTAACCACGGCAATCAGACAAAACAAAGAAATACAAGGAATCCAGATTGGTAAAGTAGTCAAACTGTCACTATATGCAGATGACATGATATTGTACATAAAAAAACCTAAAGACTCCACTCCAAAACTACTACAACTAATATCGGAATTCAGCAAAGTTGCAGGATTCAAAATTAATACACAGAAATCTGCTGCTTTCCTATATACTAACAATGAACTAGCAGAAAGAGAAATCAGGAAAATAATTCTATTCACAATTGCATCAAAAAGAATAAAATACCTAGGAATAAACCTAACCAAGGAACTGAAAGACCCATAACCTGAAAACTATAAGACACTCTTAAGAGAAATTAAAGAGGACACTAACAAATGGTAACTCATCCCATGCTCATGGCTAGGAAGAATTAATATTGTCAAACTGGCCATCCTGCCTTAAAGCAATCTACAGATTCGATGCAATCCCTATCAAATTACCAACAGCATTCTTCAATGAACTGGAACAAATAGTTCTAAAATTCATATAGAATCACCAAAAACCCCGAATAGCCAAAACAATCCTGGGAAGGAAGAATAAAGTGGGGGGGATCTTGCTCCCCATCTTCAAGCTCTACTACAAAGGCACAGTAATCAAGACAATTTGGTACTGGCACAAGAACAGAGCCACAGACCAGTGGAACAGAATATTGACTCCAGACATTAACACAAACCTATATGGTCAATTAATATACAATAAAGGAGCAATGGACATACTATGGGGAAATGACAGCCTCTTCAACAGCTGGTGTTGGCAAAACTGGACAGCTACATGTAAGAGAATGAAACTGGATCACTGTCTAACCCCATATGCAAAAGTAAATTCGAAATGGATCAAAGACCTGAATGTAAGTCATGAAACCATAAAACTCTTAGAAAAAATCATAGGCAAAAATCTGTTGGACATAAACATGAGCAACTTCGTTACGAACATATCTCCCCAGGCAAGGGAAACAAAAGCAAAAATGAACAAGTGGGACTATATCAAGCTGGAAAGCTTTTGTACAGCAAAGGACACCACCAATAGAACAAAAAAGCATCCTACAGTATGGGAGAATATATTCATAAATGACAGATCCAATAAAGGGTTGACATCCAAAATATATAAATAGCTCACACACCTCAACAAACAAAAAGCAATTAATCCAATTAAAAAATGGGCAGAGGAGCTGAACAGACAGTTCTCTACAGAAGAAATTCAGATGGGCAACAAACATATGAAATGATGCTCCACATTGCTAGTCATCAGAGATATGCAAATTAAAACCACAATGAGATATCACCTCACACCAGTAAGGAGCGCTGCCACCCAAAAGACAAAGAACAACAAATGTTGGCAAGGTTGTGGAGAAAGGGGAACCCTCCTTCACTGCTGGTGGGAATGTAAATTAGTTCAACCATTGTGGAAAGCAGTATGGAGGTTCCTCAAAAAGCTCAAAGTAGAAATACCATTTGACCCAGGAATTCCACTTCTAGGAATTTACCCTAAGAATGCAGCAGCCCAGTTTGAAAACGACAGATGCACTGCTATGTTTATCGCAGCAGTATATACAATAGATAAGAAATGGAAGCAACCTAAGTGTCCATCAGTAGGTGAATGGATAAAGAAGATGTGGTACATATACACGATGGAATATTATTCAGCCATAAGAAAACAAATCCTGCCATTTGCAACAACATGGATGTAGCTAGAGTGTATTATGCTCAGTAAAATAAGCCAGGCAGAAAAAGAGAAGTACCAAATGACTTCACTCACCTGTATAGTGTAAGAACAAAGCAGAAACTGAAGGAACAAAGCAGCAGCAGAATCACAGAACCCAAGAATGGACTAGCAGTTACCAAAGGGAAAGGCACTGGGGAGGATGGGTGGGAAGGGCGGTGATGGGGGTGGGGGGAAAGGGGCATTATATTTATCATGTATAATGTGGCAGGGGGTGCACAGGGAGGGCTGTGCAACACAGAGAATAAGTAGTGATTCTACAGCGTCTTACTATGCTAATGGGCAGTGACTATAATGGGGTTGTGGGGGGACTTTGTGATGTGGGGAGTCTTGAACATAATGTTTGTCATGTAATTGTAGATTAATACAGCAAAAAATATACATATATATATAATCACAACAACAACAAAATCTGTGCTGCATTTGGTGGGATTCCTTCAATTCTATCATCCGGTTCACTTATTCTTCAACTTTGTTATAACTGCCATTGAAGTTATTATTACCTCTAGAGATTATATTTTTCATTTCTAGGTCTGTGGCCCTTTTCCCAATATATCTGTTTACTTCTGATAATGTCTTATTCCTTTGTCACACTTTTAATACTTCTTGAAAAGTTCTTTAAATAACACATCAAACATATTTAGTGTGAATTTATATCCTTTGGGACTTGGTGAAATGTCTTTGAGGTTTAGGATCAAAGGCAATTCCTTCAGACACAATATGGATCTGCTTCTGCCAGGTACCTGGGGCCCCTAACAACCTACTTTCGACTTAACTTTCCACTGAGGTTTTTCAGGCAGTACAGGAATCGGACCCTGAGCCCATGGAAAAGTCACCTGTGGTAGGAATTCTCTGGACAGCTGTGTTTACTTCTCTTCTCAGAACCAAGGCTGAGACAAGATCTTCTCTGCAGAGCAGGCTCTTTCCCATTGGCTCCGAGTGTGACCCTTCGGCGTTCCTTTTTGGGAAGGAAGGCCTCCATTCTGATCTTCTATCCTGCTTGGGCCTAGGTTGTGTTTCATGGTGTCCTCTGCAGTATGTGTGGCCCACTAAAATCCAAGCTCTAAGCTACCAGAGATGGACACACGCTGGCTCTAGCATCCTTTTGGTCTCTGATTCTGAGAATTTCCTTAGTTCTTAGCCAGTTCAGATTCAACTAAATGAATTTTTTCAAATTTTACTCAGCACTTTCCCAGTCCTGTGTTGACAAGATACTCTACGCATCTGTCAGCCCTGCTACCAGGCAGGAGTAACTGGGATCTTTCCATCACACTTTGCTTTGCTCCCACAGATTTATTTTCTCTCCTCACAGTATGAACTCTGCACGAGCACACTGGGTTTCTGATGCTGCGTGACACTGGGGAAGATGCTCAATCACCAAAGGAAGGCAGCCTGGGCTAATCATGCCGAGGCTGTCACCCCCCCATTTAGTAATACTAAAAAAGCACCCCGGTCATGTCATCCTACTGAAAGCAAGCTGAGCAGTTCCCCATCCTCCCCCGCATTCCTCCATCCAGACATTCGCAATTTCCTACCACATTGCCCAGTTCTCCCCGTGTGAACCTGATCAATCTTTAACTGTTTTGCAATCTCCAAGTGCATATTCCATTAACCAAACATTTGCCAGGTGTTAACACCTGCCTGATTTTATGCCAGGGACCAGGGTACAGTATGAAGAGGGTAGGGGCTCCACTTCTGAGGACTCTCTGGGTGGCAAGGCAGATAAGCAGGTGCCTTACAGTGCCAGCCGCCAATACTGTCAGGAGAGATGGTGGGCGGGTGGGGCCCAGAGAGGGAATGAGGGCCAGGTCGCCAAGGTCCTTGCATGTCACATTCTATGATTTGATTTTTGTTATCAAGCAAGAGGATTAAAATCAGATCTCTGTTTTTGGAAGAGAGCAGAGCAAAGAGCACCCAGAAGCAGAAAAACTAGTCAGAGGGCTGTTTTAAGAGTTCAAACAAGAGACGATGAGGATCTGAACTCTGGCCCTGATCTCTCCTTCCCTGCACTTATTATTACCACACATTTCAGGAATTAATTAAAGGCTGCCTGATACTGTATTCTTAAAATAGACCTCTAGTTCCATTCTGATCACACTGTATAGAAATGGCTGATTTCATTACTTTTCTTTTCCATAAGGACCACGTCTCATTTGTCTCTGTATAACTACACCTACCACACAATTCCTAGTATCTAAGACATATTCATTACACCTTATTTAAATGAATAAATATACTATCATCTCCATTTAGGTGTTACCTGCCCAACCAGGTGAAATCCTTGAAAACGGGGAAACAGCACTTATCCTTTGATGTCCCTTTGCACGTGACTACCACACAGCAGATGCTCAATTAAGAGCCAATGAATCAAATATCACGGGACTTCTCAGCTCTAACTCACTTTCTAGAATCAAGTTTAAAGTGCAACAAGAACTGGCTCAGACCATCCCCAATTCCCAGCAAATCACCAGCATGCACACCCAAGAAAAACCACTTTCCCTGGTAATAATCGTGTTACTACCTCGCCAATGGCCGTGATCTTGCTGAGGCAGCTCCTCATGGCTGTGCTGTTGGCACTCTCTGGGGCTCCCTCTTCCTCCAGGGCAGCCAGATAGATGAGGGTCTCCTTGCCACACTGCTTGCAGGCCTCGGCCAGTGCTGGAGACGCAAAGTGACACAGGCTTTGACAGACCCTCTGCTCACCATTCTTTCATGAAGGGCCCCTTAGCCCAGTACTCACAGTCGGCAGGCTCTGGTGGGGATCTAAGGCAGGTGGTGCTGCCGTGAATAATGGTGTCACTGGTCAAGTGGGCAAGGAGGGTCACCGAGTGGAGAAGCCCACTGATATCTGCCAGGAGTCAAAGGACAGTTTCTCAGCCCTGCCTGAGGGCTGTCACTGTCCTGCCTCCTCCTTCCCCAATTTATGAGTTACACACACTACTTTCTTGGAGCACAGCAATCTGTCAGTCTCTCCATATTCAAGCATTTCTGAACCTTGCCCAGGTGTGATCCTATCCTTGGCCTTTCTTACCATCCGGGGAGGCACAATACAGGCTCCATTTCTCTTCCAGTTGCTCAATGCAGCCGGAAACAGACCTGACCTTGGCGAGGAGGTGATCTGCAAGAGGGCAGACAGGGCAGAGTCAGAGCCATGGCTGTCAGAGCTTGCTGCCTCCCATTAATGGCTCCCTGGTGGCTGAGCCTACTTAGGGAGTGGCTGCTGCCTGAGGTGAGGAGGCAGGAAAGACTGTCAACTACACTGGTACCTGAGTCTCTTACTGTGGCTTCAAAGGCTCTGCTCCTGAGCCTATCTGGTCCCTTAGCCAAGAACCAGTGCAAGCGCACCACCAGCCCCGGCTCTGCAGCTGTTTCCTTACCGCCACAGAATAAAGTTCCAGGCCTTCCTGTTAAACCTTTCAAGGCCCTTGGGCTCCCATTACTCATAAGCCCAGGCCCTTGGCTCCATGAGGCTAATCTGTGCTCATGCTCTGCGGTCACACACTGCTATCTCTGGGCACTGTTCCAGGGAGGCCGTCGTGGAGGAGTCACAGCCTGGCCTCGGGTGACACAGCATGGCTGGGGCTCCTGGCTCTGGCGTTACTGGCTGCTGTCTCAGGTCATCTGTGCCTGCTCCCTCATCTGAAAACAGGAATAGTAGTACGACCACTCTGTGCCACTGTGAAGATATGCGGGGCCAACGCCCAGAAAGAGCTTCCGAGGGAGCCTGGTGCACAACAAACGCACAGCTGGTGCCAGCTCTTCCCCGCTTCCTTCCTCTCCACTGGTTCCTGTCTGTCTTCCTTAAAACCCAGCTCCTAACATCTCTTCTCAGAATCCGCCCACAGCTGCCCCGTTTCCTGGCCTTCCCTCCCTCAGAAGTGAGGGACCCTCTGCTTCTTCACTGGGAACCCTTGTTTCCTTACAGATGGGCTCCCTCCCCAAATGGAGGCCTTTCTATCTGATAATGAAATCAACGGCCAGCTGCTTCCTCCCGTCTGTCTTCAGTGGGCCCTCCTACTGCCTGGCCAACACGTCCCCTCTGCCTGATGATGAGTGGTGATGAGATCTGTTCAGGGCTACACCCATGATGCACAGCCCCGGGGCCTGTGTGCACCCCACCTGCTGTGTTGAGGCCCCTCTCAGGCACAGGGCTTCTTTGATTGGCCCGCCGTGCCACTGCATGCCCTTAGGATGCTGGCACACATGGCACTGCACATCCCCATCCTGGCTTTAAAAATTGTCATCAGGGCTCTGCTCCCAGTGGGCATTTCAAAGTTGTGACTCTCCGACTAAAGCAGTGGTCACCACACTGGGGGCTTTGGATAATACTACTGTCCAGGCCCCATGCCACAGAGCTGGTGGGGGAACTCTTAAGGTGGCACCTGAGGACCCCAGGTGATTCTGGCTTGCAGCTGGGCTGAGCACCCCTGGGCAGAGGACCTGCAGATCCAGTGCAGCTGATGAGAGGGGGTTCCTCAAGCTGCCTCAAGGCCTCCTGGACCACCTGCTCTGCAGCCTTCCTTGACTTCATCAGAAGCATTTTTCGTTGGTCCTTCGCGAGCTGGTACACAGATTCCTAGAAAGGGTCCAGGGAGGTGAGAGTCTGCCACAGAATGTTCCTTCCAAGTAACATCCACCATAACATAGCTGTGATTCCTGGCATCTTAGCTCAAGCTGTTGCTTCTAAGGCCTAAGCCAGCCAGTTTGAAGTAGGAAAAATGCCAGCTTTGTCTGCAGGTGCACGCACTGAGAACAGGAGGCGATAGGGACAGATTACTGCAACATATTCTCCACTCCTGGGGAGACACGACTGGTGCATCTCTTTTCATATGAAAATGAGAGAGCTCTGCCGTCTCTCATCTGCTCTTTGGACAACACAGGGAATGCTGGCTTTAGGAGCTATGCCTACAGTAGGCTCCAGACCACTTTCATGACCCCAGCCTCTGAGAATACACCACTGAGGCCCCCGGCATGAGGCCTGACCTGGTCAGCCCAAGTGGATGTCGTTACTTGCCTGCGTCCTGCCCAGTTTGAGCTGGATGACTTTCAGCTGTTCCCGAAGGGCAGCTAATTCCTCCTCACGACAAGCCATGGCTTGCACCAACCCAGCCCGCTCCTTCTCCATCTCAGACATCTGGGTTGCCCATTTTGCTTCTGACTGCAATGGTGACCATGGGGGAGGAAGGAGATGCTGGGGAGTTAAACTGTCCCCTTCCCAGAAGTCCCCACCCACCACCAGGCCACAAGGATCTGGAGGTGATCTCTCCTTAACCTTTCATTCTCCTGAGCAGACACTGTCCCAGATGGGACCAGCTTGGCCAGATGCTGGATGGGGATGGTGCCAGGTGTCAGCAACACCAAAATCAGAGGGGCAAAGAATGAGGCAGGGCAAGGAAGGAGGGGATGATCACCTGGGCAGAAACTTCTAGGCTGCCCTGGACAGTCTGGAGCTCCCGTTTGCTTGTGGCAAGTTCTTGCTTCAAGCTGTCTAGGACTTCCGTCTGTTCTTGAGTCTGAAAGATGAGGACAACAGGAGCACTCTGATCTGGTGGTTACAAGGGACAATCACACGTGAACACCCCCAAGCTATAAATGGGAGATCTGGGTTCTCTTCTGTAGGCATGTTTACTGTAACAGGAAGTGGGTGTGGGGGAGGAGGGTGCCAAAACCTTTCTTCTGGCTAAAGGGAATGTCAAGGGGGGGGATTTCAAGGACATCTCACAAAGCTCCCGTTTGAGCCCATAATACTCATTCAAGTACAACTGGCTCTTCCATTCAGGCACCCCAATACCTGGTCTGCTGTTGAACCTCACCATCCTGAAACAATTCCCCTTCTTTGATTTCTAATGGTACTTTTTGAAGAGCTGTTGTGACCCAGTAAGAATGCACAGCTAACATTTAAAGAAAAAAATGGAATAAACAGAGCAAACAAATACCCAAATGCATTCACCTAATAAGAGTAACTGCTGCTTTGTGAAACTTTTATTCCTTAGATAGATGTGTGTTTTACTTTGGGTCACAGAAAAGCATGAAAGCCACTCTTCTAGGTGTCGGGCACCAGTTTTGTCTGTCAGCCCTCTCTCCACCCTGCCCTGCCAGCCAGCCCCACCCTGACCCACGGGCGTCCTCCCGCTCTGTGTCTCTGTAAATGGTCATTCCCCTCTCTGATATTCACGTTTCTTCAAACTCTCTTTGAGGTTGGTCCATGGAAAGCCTTTGGTGATGCACCCACGCAACCTGGTCCCTTCATCATTCCATGCCTCTAACCCTGTATATGCTGGTGACATCCTGTGTCCCATGTCCTCTTTGGCATACTCCCGGGGCTCCAACCCACAGAGCTGCCCGTGGAGCTTAAGACAGGCCTTTCCATGTGTGCAGCACTCAAGGCCCACTCCCAACTTGGAAGGATGCCTCCCTCGTTTCCCTGCCAGTCTCCTTCCTCTCACCCTCCTCTGGGCTTGGTCACTTATACGCTGGAAGGAATCCTCTAGCTCTTTTTTCTCTTGTTCCAAATCCACCTGTGCTTGTCTGGCCACAGACACCTGTTTGGTCACCTCTGCGTTCTGTAAGGGAAGAACAGTGTCTTGAGCTGGCTTGATCTCAGGCTTAAATGATCTCTCCCTCCTAGAACCAACAGTATTCAGATCGCGAATGGCCTGGGGTCAGACACAGAAATCACTTTCCTACCCAGAGGGACACTAGAATAAAGCTCTCATCTTCAGATACTCAACTCTCAAGCATTTACAAAAATAATAAAAGATGAGGGGATTATGCAAGTGGGGCTGGCACCTAGGGGGGAGCTCAAGATAGGGAAGGCGAGGGATCCTGGGAAGCCATGGCTCCCAAGAACTGTGGTGACCTACCAGAAATTGATGGGGGCACTGGATCTGCCCTGAGGGGTAGGGCCTGTGCGAGGCACAAGGGACATGCAGGCCTTACCTTCCGCAGCAGGTCGGCGTGGCTCTGCACCAGCTCACTGTACTTCCCCTTCAGCTTGCTGTACCGCTGCTCATTGGCCTGGGCTTTCCCTGTATTGTCAAAGACGAAGGTGAGGAGCCTCCTGGGTGGACTCTCTGCCTTCCCTTCAATAAGCCAAGCCCCTAGAAGACTCTCTTTTCTTTTTGCAAATGCACACCTTCTCCTTGAAACACCCTATGTCAATACACTTCCACTGTCACCTCTTGGGAGATGACTCATCTGTGCGTTCCCCATGAACCTCACTGGGGGCTCTCCATCAGGTGGACTCCAATCTGCTCTCCTGACTTCAAGAGCTGGCATTCCTGACAGCTTTCGGGACACATGCAAGCCTGGGACCCTGCTGCCGGGCATCATCCTTCTTCCTGAGGCTAGACTCTGCACCCCCAGCCCCAAGCTCACACCCACTCAACAGCTCCTCACTTTCTATCTCCGTCAGGCTCCGCTGGGCCTTCTCTGTGTCTTCTCGCTTCTTCTTGAGCTCGTCCAGCTCAGCCCGGAGGAACTCACTGTCGTCGGCTGCCTGCTGCCTCAGGTGCTGCTGCTCGGCCAGCTCGGCTTCCAGCTCGCTGACCCGGCCCTTCAGCTGCAGCGTGGCCCGCTGGCTCTGTGGGAGGCATTTAGTTAATGAGTCTGATGGCCACACAGCCATTGTTGGGTGTGCTGGGTGGCAGAGGCAGGTCCGACCATGTTTCCAGCAGCCACGAAATAAGCCAGTATTTCCTGACAAGTTCCCTCCCAAGAACTCATGAGAGCTGAGCCTTCTGGTCATTATAAGCCAGCCAACCAGCAACAAGAGGGGATGAACTCTCTGGTTGCTACAGGCCACTATCTAGCAATGAGAGGGCATGGCAGCAGGGGCACATTGGTCCCTTTAGAATGGCCTGAGAGCTGGATGAGTTGGAGGGAGGAAGGGGAGGATGTCTGCCTGTCCCAGTAAGTAAGGCCTCTGACCAGCCACGGGGCTGTGCGGCAGGCGCGGTCAACAGCCATCAGTTACAAATCAAACCTTCCTACCACCACGTGAGAAGGGCAGGTCTTTCCCACCACAGCCTTCTAGCCGCTGGTGATCACAGGGACTCCATACCCTCTGGGACACTGGAGCCAGGCTCACATGTCACTCTGGAGGCAAGTGCGATGGAAATGCATTACAGCCAAGAGCATGTGAGGACCAGATCCTCTCAGCTTTGGCATTTCTACTTATTCACCCGCCTCAAGATGTGGTCCAAAAAGTATCAACGTGAGCAAATGTGGCATTAAAATCTGTACGTTATGGTGAAGCCAGGAAGACGATCGGAGCCCGGCTCGTACCTCAGTCTTCAAGTTTTCCAGCTGCACTTTCAGCCCATTGATTTCTCTGTACAGCTGATCAATTAAATGATCCCTGGGAAAAGAAGGACAAGTTTGCTTCCACTGTGCTTCTATCCTTGCCTTTTAAATGTGAGCTAGGAGATTAGGGCAGGAAGTTAAAAGCTGGTGTTAATTTGGGGACAGTTCTTTGAAACGGCACAGATTATCCTCTAAGACCCTCAGTTATCACCAGACATCAACCTAACACCCAAGGGAGGTTATTTCAGCCTCATCTGATCCCCTTCCAGGATTAAGGAGTCCAATAGGTGTGGGTCAAGACATTGATCTAAGCTCAAATAGTGTTAAGAATCCCTCTTTGGTTAAGTGTGCTGAGTCAGGTCACGGCTTAACTGAGCTGCTGCACCACCTGTTTTCCCCCAGCTGGGACTCACTTGTCATCCTTGCTCACACCATTCTGACTGTTGAAATTGAAGGGGTCACTGCTGAATGAGCTGCCAAAGATGTCATCAAACTTGTGGTCGAATAAATTCTGCAGTGACCAGAAAGGATTGAGAACAAAGTCAGAGATCCAGAGAGTTCTGTGTGGGCGTCGAATCAGTGACATGTGAAAATGGACCTTTTCTTCATTTGGTTCAGATCCACTTATGGCCCTTCCTAGGGACAAAAGGGCTGGGTGCTGGGTCTAGGCTTGTGCCTGGGTTAGAAGGCAGCTGAACCTGGTTAGGACTTGGCCAGGGCTCTGTGCTCCCCTGCACTTGGGGACAACAGGAAGGGCCAAGCTTCTCTCCCATGTGGCCCTCACCTGCTGGGAGGCATCCATGTCCATGAGGTCATCCTTCTCCAAGACTGGCTCGTTGTCAGGGGATGAGGCCTCGGCTGGGATAACCACCACAGGGCTGATGTGTTCAGACAGGGCGGACGCTCGCAGGAAGTTGGGTGGGTTCTGAAGAGAGAGAGGATGTATCCTCAAATTGTGCCACCCAGCAGGCCTGCCAGCCTCTACAAGAGCACCTTGGATGTCCGCTCCCAGGGTGTGGGCACGCTTACCTCAGGCAGCTGAGGGATCTGAATTAGCCGCTTGAAGTACTGTAGGTTGCTGGAGCGGTAGAACAGATCCTTCAGCCTAGGGTGGAGAAGGGCTTGTGGGTGCTGGGTGTCTCACCAGCCCTGGGCAGGGAACAGGGCGACCACCCAGCTTTCCTCCTGCCTGCCCAGCCCAGAGGCCCGGCCTGTCAAGGAGACAGACTCTGTGGCACTGGGATTCAATTATGATGCCACAGGGGAAGATTACTGATAGCCAGTGCTCACTTATCTAGTGGTGAGGAAAGAGTGATTCAAGCTGCAGAATCCTTCAGAAGAGCAGGTGATCCAGGGATGTCTGCCTCACAGTACAATACCTGCTGTTGTCTGTCAGATCAATTTCTTGAGTGACATGAAAACAAATCGACCTCCTCAGGGGATCAACTAACTTACCAGAGGACAAGGGAAGGGAACTTAATTACTAATGTAGACCTCCTAAGTGACTGACCTTGTCTTAGAGCTATCTGTTATCTCCCCAGTTAGACTAGAAGTTTCTGGAAGGGAGAGACTGGACCTTGTGAAGAGCTTTCACCACAGCACCAGGCACAGAAGAATCGCTCAACAAGTATTTGTTGGAAAAAAACAATCTATTTAAAGTGTGTCCTCAACTATTTATACTGTGTCCCTAATTCATCTTGGATAAATACGGGAAGGAAGAAATCAAATTTTTTCCCCATTCTCAAGTCTCCATTTTGACGGTAAATATGAAAGGCCTACAAAGTGGTGAACACCAGCTGCATTCTCTGAAATGAAAGCGCACCAGACCTCTGCACCGTGCCACACAGTGTTTCCTCCAGCTCAGCTAATACACTAAACCGCCGGGGTCTTGGGACAGCCCTTCAGACTCCGAGGTTAGCACTGTCTCTATGACATGGCTGCTTTCTCCAAAGTCGAGGACACCAAGGCTTCAGAGAGCCGCTGTGTCTGTGAGGAAGAGAAAGTGAGGCGGCTGCCCTGGGGAGATGTTTTCATAAGTTAGAAGAAGTTAAAGGAAATAAAATCACCTGACCGCAAGACTGTCTCTGTGGGCTGGAGCCAACAGTTATAGGCTCTACGGCTTTCATAAGCTACTGGAACTTACCATTCCAGGAAATCAGCCCCCAGGCCTGTCTCCTAGGATTTAATAAGTTATTTATTACAGAATAAACATATGGAGCTTTTCAAATGGAACAAGAGAACCAGGGGATTAGCATGGCCCGGAACTTGTCCTCTGACTGCTGCTCTGAAACCAGCAAGAGGCCTAAGCTTGGGATTGGGACCTACGCTCTCGCTGTTGTCACAGTTGAAGAACTCAGTGGGAAAAACACAAGGCCAAAACAGATGGGGCTAAGCCATGCCGCCCTCCACTTCTCTCTCTCATTCCCTCCCTCTTCTCGGGCTCATGCAATTGAAAGACGAGCTGTACTTCTCATCTTGTCGCCAATTTTCTTTACCAAATGCACCAGAATAATTTACCCCTCAGTCAGACAGCTCCCACTTCCAGAGTAGACAGCTGGCCTATTAGCTCATCAATTCATTGAAATATTTGTTGAGCACTGTATGCTTTATCAACTGCTATGTATCAGGAATATAATAATGGGACTGTATCAGGGTCAAACAGAAATAAAGTTGTGCTAAGAACTTAGGAAGAAAAAAACAGGATCCTGTGATGGAGCATATGTGGGCAGGTGGGGTTGGGTTGGGGGAACCGATTTAAATAAGGTGGCCGGAGCCTGCCTTTGTGAGGTGACTGAAAATGACCTGGAGGGGGCCGAGCCAGGAGCAGAGTACCCCAAGAACAGGGAACAGCAAGGGCTGAGAACCTGTTAGAGAGACGCAATGGCTATGTTCCAGGTATGGAGGAAACCCCGTGGGGCTTAAACATAAGGTCACAGATGGCAGGCAGAAGCCAGACATTCAGGGCCTTGTAGACAATGGAGAAGAGCTTGGACTTTATTCTCAGTGTAATCAGAAGCCAGCGAAAGGCTCTGAGCCAAGGATTTATGTTTTTACAAGGTGGTTCTAACTGCAGGTGAGGACAGAACTGCAGGGGGGCCAAGAGTGGAAGTCCAAGGTGACCTGTCAATGTGGCAGGGTCCCGGCAGACAGCGATGGCAGCTGGAGATGAGATACCGGCAGGGCCCTGATGTATCTGTAGAGTATCAACAATCTGCTGATGGGTTGGACATGGCTGGGATGAGGAGAACGGCGAGTTCAGATTTCTGGCCTACGTGTTTGGTGGCAGTATTTATTGAGACAGAAAAGACTGGGGAGGAAATAGTTTTTGGAGGAAACTTTAAAGAGTTCAGTCTAAGATTTAAGTTTGAGGTCTGGTACAGAGATGTCAGTTACACAATAGGGCGTGCAAGGTTGGATTCAGAGGGAAGGTTCGGCTAGAGATACAGATTTGGGGGTTGATTTCCACATACCTGGTGTAAGACTATGAGAACTTAGGGAGAAGAAAGAAGAGGATGCAGCCCTGGGGTAAAGCAGGTGAAGAATGAATGAAGTCACCTTGTCCTATGCATTTCTATGGGTTTTGTCAGAGCACCGAAAGCTTCCCCAGCCACTGGGAGGTTCGCTGCTGTCCTGGTTGTTTTTTTTCACTTTGTTGCTGTAAGATGCAGACACCTTCATTCCTCAGTTATTTCAAAGCAACTGCTCTTAGATGGGTTAACTGATCTTACAGCACTTTTTGATTTGCTTTTATTTCCATCATGTAAGCCACTTACTTTGTGAACTGCTCCATGAAGCGGTCCCTATGGCCTTGCAGGGTGTCGGCTGGGAGACCTGGAAGGAGTTGGAAAGGTGTGAGAGAAGAGAACCAGAGGGCAGGTGAGCTATAGCAGGGCTTCAGAGGGAGGGCGCCATCCGTCCTGCCAGGGCATTCCTGCTTGAGCTGCCCCAGAACTGGTAAGCAAGGTACCCCCCAACCACAACAGGACCCACAGGGGGTCTGGGAATGCACCTCTTTATCATGTTTGTTCCTGGAGTGTGAGCCATTCTGGGCACAGAGGGCTGGAGTATGTGTCCCTGCCCACGACAGTGACCTGACCGAGCAGCAGGGTGGAGTTGGGGTTCTCCCCAGAGGGGTGCACACTGGGCAAGGCGCCACACCACACGTGCCTGAGAGGATGCCCATAGGGAGGCACAGCGTGCAGGGCCAGGACGCGGTTGCCCGAACTCTGACTCTTGGCGGGCCACTGTCGCCTCCCCTACAGAGCTGGGGCTTGGAGGTCTTTTCACCTCTTGGGTTGTGTGATTCTGTGTATTTCAACTACAGATCACAACTCAGTGATCCTTTCCTTTTTTGTCTTATTTTTAAAATTTAGATTCTAGTAATTTTTGAATAGGTGAGACATTTATTTGGTGTAAATAGGAAGTACATGATAATTCAAAATGGCAAAAGTGTGTAGCAGATGATAGAACCCTTAACCCTAGTCCAGTAATGAGAAAAACATCAGACAGACTCAAATGAAGGGACATCCCAGAACGATCTGACCAGGTCTCCTCAAAATGACCATGGTCATCAAAAACAAGGCAAGTCTGAGAAAACTGCCATGGCCACGGCGAAGAGGCGGCTCAAGGAAGGGTTACAGCTACCGTGACATGGCACCTGGATGGGGTCCCAGGACAGTGATGAAAGGACATCGGGCTGGAGCTGTGGACATCTGGATGAAGTATGGACTTCCGTCAATAATAATAACATCAATATAGGTCTATTAGTTGTGACAAATATATCATATTAACTTAAGATACTAGAAATAAAGGAAACTGGGTTTGGGATATATGGGAACTGTGTGAACTATCTTTGCCAATTTTCTGTACGTCTGAAACTACTCTAAGACAAAACATGTAGTTTTGGAGAAGTATGTATGGAATGGAGTGTCCCTCCCACACTTTCCGGGCCACACAGCTCTCCTGCCCAGAGGCAGTCTGGGAGGGTCTTGTGTATTGCTCTGCCATTAAAGCCAAATGCTTAGTTACCTGTCTCTCGTCACAAGGGCTCCCGGTTCATAAGGAGGAAGCAGGGATGTTCTAGTGGCTACTGGGTTCCATAGCACCGCAGAAACAATTAAAAGCACCTCTGTATTCAGAGCTTCCAGCACCACCTTCCCTCCTCTCTTGGATTTTATAGTCCCTGGCTCTGCTTCCTGCAGGCATGCCCACTGCTCCAAAGCCCTTCTAACCCCTGACCACCCAATTCCATCTTCCCTCCCGCAAAATGCTCCAGGTCAGAGTGCTGCTTCCCTTGTCATGTGTGTGACCAGCCCCGCTTCTTGTCAGTGTCTTTGGGTATCCCCACCCTAGACTTTACAAGTGTGACCTTGTCCTTTCTGGGGCCGTAAAACCTTGCTATTATCCACTCGTGTCTCGATTTTTCATTCTCCATCATCCCATACTCTGCATGCACATATCCTTCATGGTAGCCACCTCTGGGTGTGGCCCAGGGACCACCCACACAGACTCATCTGGGATATGGTTTCATACTGCAGACCCTGTACTACCAGACCGACTAACATAGAACCTGAAGGAACAGGACTCACACTTGCGTCCAGCAAGCAGCACACAGAAGCATAAGAACTTTTACAAGACCAGTAATTTATAACATATAATCTGAAAGTATCCCAGGGTCTGTGGCTAGGTAGGCCCTCCACTTCCTAGAGCAGTTCACCTTTATATTTTCTATTTCTGTACAAAATTCTGTATGTACAAAGAAGCTGTGTTGATGAATGCTTTGGAACCCATGGCTTTGCTCCTGTGGATCTAGGCCACTTCTGTTACCAACTGTATGGTTCCTAGACCACAGGACATGTATAGACAGAGATGTGGTAAAGCCAGAGGAGGAGGGAGGGCCAAGATGGACCCCACCATGGCGAGCCAGGTGCTTCCCTGGCACATCAAAACTTCCACCCTGCCCTGCTCTTCTTGAGCTGCTTTCTCCAGGGACAGACCAGGCTGGGCTCCCCTTTCTGGCCTGAAGCTCACAGAGAGACCCCAGCCTGGTGTACTCACAGGAGTGGAGTTTGAAGAGAGGCTTGACAGTGTAATCATAGAGGTGGCTGCAGTCCAGTATGACCTGGATCAACGGGGCAAGGCGGCACTGCCCGGCTGTTGTCACTGACACGGAGCGGGACATGTCCAGGGAGTTGAACACTAGGGAAAAAAGGGAAGAGGCAGTTGAGCTGGGAAATTATAGGTGACCTTCTCAGGAAGCAGGCGGCAGGGGTCTGACATACACGGGAACCTGTCCTACGCACACACTAGAGTGTTTAACCCTCACGGCACCTCTGTGGGACAGGGACAAGTGCACTGGCTATACAACGGAAGAAAGAGAAGTCAGTGACTAGAAGGTGGTTTTGCTGAGAGGTGGTGAGTTAAAAGACAGAGCGTGCATGACCAGCAATGGCTGGAACAGGAGTGCCCTGTATGTCTTGAACAGGTGAACTCACCGCCTCTATGCCCACAGCCCGGTGGAAGCCTGGGAATGGGATTTACTCAAGTGGGTTAAGCGCCTGGAATGCTGCCCTTCTGTCTTTGAGGGGCCTCATGGTTCCTGCCCCCCGGTCTGAGCAGAAAGACAGAATACACTCTTTCAGAGTTTCTGATTTCATGGCGAGATGTGCTCTTGTTCAGGGGAAGCCTTCAGTTGTATGAACAAGAATTTTAGAATGGGAAGGGGCTCTCAAGATATCCAAACTAGTCCTTCCTCTCACGCACGAATGTGGTTCGATGGTGACCTTGACCTGGAGAGGCACCCAAATCAAGGGTGCAACAGTTAACAAGTGGGAAAGCCAAACATCTATCAGGACACGAAGAAGGGAACAATGCAGCCTTGGCTTCCTGGTGGCCTGACACAGGGTTCTTGGGACACAAAGCAGGGAGGTGCAGGAGCCATAAGTGGACAATTGGAAAGCCTGTGGGGGCCAGGCAGGGCTCTGGGATCACGATGAACCACCTGGGCCAAAGGCTGGAGGTCCTGGGCAAGCAGGTCAACAGAAAAACCCGCCTCCCTCCTGAGCTCCAGAGCAAGCAGCTCCCTCAGTGTCATGCCCCAGGGACCTCTCCACATTACCCTCCACCTCCTGCCTCTTGCTCCAAAACCAAGCGACTAGATGCCTGAGCGTGGACCCTCAGTACACACCACTGGTCAGCGCCGGTTTCCACCGTGGCAGCTGCCCTGGCCTCTGGGGACTCTGCATGTGGCTGGCAAGGGAAGCCTTGCCCTGCATCCCTCAGGCAGCGGGGCTGCCCCAGGGGAAAGCCCAGAGCTGCTGTGCTTGGGACTAATCCCTGTTAACCAGCTTAGTCTGGCAGTTGAAAAAAAATCCTGAACGGTTCTAATTAAATGGCAGCTTTTCTTCTTGACACAAATTAAAAGCAGCTGTCACTGCAAGGCAGCCATCCCCAAGTCTACTGGCTTCCTTAGGCTCCACTCTGGCAAGGAATCACAGACTGCTTCATCTCCCAGCCTGCCTGCTGCTTTCCAGGAATGCTCCTTGGCATCCAGTAACATCTACAGCAGTGTGACTGTGGACAAGTCACTAAACCTCTCTGTGCCTCCAGATGCTTTTCTGTAAAATGCAGATGGCTCTAATAGCACATAAATCACGAGGGGCTTATAAGAATTAAATGAGAATGTCATGTAACGTACATAGCGTTGTACAGTGGTTCTCAGCTTTGACTGTGGGATTAATTAGAATCGTCTGGGGAAATTTAGGAACTACTACTGTTTGCCTGCAGACCCCCATGCCCCCACCCCTCATTCTGTCTTAGCTGGCTGGGGTAGGGTTGGGGCATCAGGTTTCAAAAGCCCCCCAGATGTTTCTAATCACCTGCTTAAAAACTGTATTTCCTAGCTCAGTGATTCTCAAATTTTTGCATGTGTCAGAATCCCCGGTAGCACTGCCCAACAGAATTCTGTGATGGTGGAAGTGTTCTGTACTGGTCACCCAGTGCTGGCCACACACGGCCCAAGTACCTGAAATATGGCTAGTGTCACTGAGGACGTGACTTTTTAATATTGTTTAATTGTCATTAAATGGTCACCCAAGGCTACTGGCTATCCTAATTGACAGTGAAGACCTGGGGGTGTTGGTGACATGGACTGCTGGGGCCCACCCTCAGTGATCCTGATTCAGCAGGTCTGGGGTGGGACCTGAGAATCCTCATTTCTAACAAGTTCTCAGGTGGTGCTGATGCTGATGGTCCAGGGACCTCACTCTGAGAACCACTACAAGTGCTCAAATCAATGTTAATAAAACCTGCCCATGTCTCCCCCACCCCTGCCCCCCTGAATACTAGTTGTATTTCAGGTACTTGAGCTGCAGGTGGCTAGCCCTGGGCGACCAGTACAGAACACCTCCACCATCACAGAATTCTGTTGGACAGTGCTCCTGGGGATTCTGACACATGCAAAAATTTGAGAATCACTGAAAATCAGTGGAACTCTTCTAAGGGTACCAGATGGAACCTTGCAGGGTCCCAGACTGGAACTCAGAAGCTGGAGAGACTTTCCAACACCAGCTCTCTTGATTTTTATACACAGTAGGTGACTGGGACAGGGAGGGGAGCAGGCGAGACATGGAGTAAAGGGCTCTTGGTCCCAAACTGATGCCTGCTTGGGGGCAAGAAAGCCACCACCATTTAACCATGGAGAGGCTGTGCAAAGACTTGGGGTAGCCTTCTTCTAGAAAACTCTAAGTAGCTGACTCACCCCAGATAATCCCATGGCATTCAGCTGGATGTTGGCACCACTTTATGAATTCTGTGCACCATTGTTTCTTCACTGCTACTTATCTAAAGCAAAAGCACTCTTGAATTTGTTTGTTGAGAATTTGCTATATATTCCAGGCACTGGGCAAGAACAGAGGGAATTCAAAGATGAGTAGGGCCTGGTTTCTGATTTTGAGGAGGAAATCGGCATATGGTAATAGAAACCACTCAAGTCTTCTGTGCATCTAAAAGCACCAGGTGTCCATGGGGTGTGAACTGACCGACCGGGGTGGGGGGTCTGCGAGCATCACATACCCACTATCCCAGCCTCCTCAGGTCCTGCTGAGGGTGAGCACTGTCTCTGCTAACTCTTACTAGCACAGTCTGTCCGGGCTGTAAGTCTCAGCCGTGGAGGCTGAATCATCTGGCTTGTATCCCCCCAGCCCCCTGTAGCGGTGGCTGACAGGCTCCCAGAAAGAGGTCACAGCTGCCCGAGAGGGCCTGGGCCGGCGCAGCGGCAACTTGGGTGGGACGCTCCCAAGCATGACGTTCCTAGGATGGCAGTATCGCTTATACCTCATTCCACTTAAGCACATTCCAAAGCCGAATGTCACTGAATTCTGAATTCTCCACATGGGCCCCACCCACTCAAAGCGAAATAACTGAAAGCCACACAATGTGTAATTGTGCCTATACTTTCATGCCAACTTTTCGAAGGCATTAAAAAAAAATTCATCCACCCATTTCTTCTACCAGGCGGGGAATGCCTTAGGGCAGGGACTGTATTTTGTGGATCAGTTTTACTTCTCTCCTGGTTATTGTATGAGACCCAGCTCAAACAGGTCGCTAGTGGGCTGAGTACCTTCTTATTTTTCCTACAAACCAGTTTCCAGCTGTGGTGTTTCTGTGACCACATCCTGCACCAAACGGATCGGTCACAGTATGAAGGAATCTGCCACCCTTTCACAGGCCTGGCAAAGCGCTGAAATGTTACAGGCCAGTTGCTGGTACTTGTTGCACAGATGAACATGCCAAAGGAAGCCATAATTTAGGGGGAGTATGTGTTTTCAGGAGAGGATCCAAGCCCACACGCAGGCCTCATGTGTCCAAATGTGGAGGTCGTCAAGCTTGAACATGGATACTTGTCTCTTGGAATTCCCTTTTTCACCGAAATGGACACTTGTCATGGAACATCTCAAATCTCAGAAAACTGGCTTTTCTGTTCCCCAGGGAAAAAGGTGGGGGCCATGCAGGGAGGGGTAGGGAAGACAGGCCTGGAGAGAAGTGAACTGGCTGCTTCCCTCCTGAGTCTTATCAGAAGTGTTAGAAGATGGCCTGGGGGGCGCCAGAACTCTCAGCTGATGGGAGGAGCCCAAAGTGTAGCCAACCCCCTGCTAGAGGCTCAGGACTTTGTGGGCTTCTCTTGTGGGCTCGGGTAACAACCCCAACTTGACCAACCAGCAGACAGCAGCCCCCCTGAGCAGAAAGCACCCTGAGTGGCAGCCCAGCACTGGGGCCACAGCCTGAAGGCTGTCAGAGGCGGGATGTGTCTTTGGGATATTGGAGGCCTGGGCTTCAGCCCCTCCTTGCATGAGGGATGGAGAGAACAGAGACAGGAGGTAGATATCTCCATTTTCTTGGCCCTGTGCTGCACATGGAGGGAGGGGCTGGGCCTGCTGATCCAAGCAGGGAACAAGGCTGGGAATCAGGAAATTCCCATGCAACCCTGGCCCAGATGAGAGGGAGACTCACCAGTTTGGAAGAGGTTAAGTTCACACTCTAGGTAGTCGAACATCTCCACTGTTAACTGGAAACTGGGCACAAGAGAAAAGACAGCTTATACTTGACAGCCTGAGGCCAGTGCTCCACCTGCCTCAAACTGTGCTGCTTTTTGCCCTAAATGCACATGTGCATGCATGCACACATGAAGATGTGCACACGCTCACACACTCACTCACATTGGAGCGTCCAGCTCCAATTTTTAGCATCCACCTAAGTGGGTATTGAGGCCATTTGAAGATTAAGCAAGGCGAATTCAACAGGACAGAGGGCAGGTGCCACGCTGGGCTAGGAGGGCAGCGGGGAGCAGAGAAGAGAACCCCGGAGTGTGACACAGCTTGGAAGGGTTCTAGGGGAGAGGCACCAGCAGTAAGTGGTCCTGAGGCTAAGTCACCCAGGGACTTTAGCCCCCACCCCTGCCCCTGCCACCAGGTCCTCTGGGACCCTAACCAGAAGTGATGGCATCTACAAATGCTTTTGTTCCCACCGTGTCCATGCATAAGGACAGCCACTTACAAGTTGTTAACATCACTCTCTCCAGCATCATCTAGCTGCCGGTCACTCATCTGGAGGTTGCTTGGGAACCTGGGATTCTGGAAGGAAGGCAGAGGCAGGACATCACAACAGGCACCTCACGGGAGCTCTCTATGCAGCCTAATTAAACAAGCACCAAGCAAGCCATCTATACACTGAGCCTGGGAAGCTGCAGGCTGAATTCTGCTGTGTGGATGCCTGTGCTCTTCCCAGGGAGATGTCCATGCACACACCCTCACACACAGACGCCTTGATTGGTTCACAGCAAAGAACATCCACTACCCATCACCAGAGGTCAAGGCTCCATACCACCCCTGGGACCCGGGAGAGGGCTCCTCCCTGACCATGTGTGTGTGCACTGGGACACTTCTAAAGACTATCTCTGGTGGTGGGACAAGACCCAGTGAGTGGGCAGTGGGCCCTCAACCCCTCCGCCAGACGCAGGAAGTACCCCATCTGGGCATCCTCAGTGTGTTCAGAATCCTGCCCAGGCTTGCTGCTACCCTCAGGCCATCCACCAAAGCTGTGCTGTGAGTTCAGGGAAGGCAAAACCCATTCTCAAATTAGTTTGAGCAAAACGTAATTAGTAAAATAAACTTGAAGATAGGAAAACACATTACATTACACATCCCCAAAGTCATGAGAAATTATTTTGTGTTGTCAATCACTGTTGAGAATCTGTTCCATCTTTTCCTTAGTGTGGCTTGCCTGGAGCGGATGGAACATGTGGCCAAGGTAGAGGTGGAGGGGGCAGAGAGGTGGGCAGCCAATCCATCAGGAGGGCTCTAAATCCCAGGGTGAATTCTTTACACTCTGAAGACAGAAATCCTCCACTCCATGGCTGTAACGCTGGCCCTCTGCCCTGGCAACCCTCTCCTGCCCACAGGCCACCCCCTCCTGCGAGTCTCATAGCCTGCCAGGTCCTGCACAGCCCCCTGCTAGCCGTGCTGACTTCCCCATTCAGTCGGGGCACTGGGAACCTGGCCCCCTTCTCCCATGCCCTTGCCTTTCTTGTTGCCTTGTTTCCCACCTGCTGCAGTTAATCGTGGTGAGCCGGATCTTTGTCACATTCTTGGTGCCCAGAACCAGCTGCCAATGTCCCTGGAGAAGGACTTACAACTGGCATCACCATTAAATCATGCTTTCCAGTGATAGCACCCTTAACTGTCCTTGCTTGAATGGGTTCCCCTTTCCAGTTACCGGTCCCTCTCGAACCTGGTGACGGCTCCCAGGTTGGCACCCTCAGCTCGTGCCTGCCTTCCTACCTCCTTGGCAACTCCCTCGGCAGCCGGCTTCCCGCTCCCTTCCACGCTTGAAACGTACCCAGCTGTCCTCCAGTTTCACAGGAGGAAGGGCTGGCCTCTTTCCTGACTCAGGACGAGCCCCTCCACGCGTGCTACTCAAACCATATCTAGTCTGGTTTATTCTGGCTCTCATCCAAAAAATCTTGATTGAGCACCTGTTCTGGGCTAGATGTGGGCAACACACTGGGCACAAGAAGACGCATACCTGTCCTTTCAGAGCCCACAGCCCAGAGCGCCAGTGGCCCCACTCTGCCTCCCTCTCCTGCCCCTTCCTGGCGCCATGTCTTTCCCATGGGCTCCACCTCTTCCTTCAGCTATCATCCGCCCCTCTTTCTCCTCCCTCTCCTCCTAGGCTTCAGGAAGTCCCACCCCTTCTCTGTCCCAGGGACAACTGTCCTGATTCTGCCTCCCACAGGCTTCTACACTGACAGCCTGGCTCTCCTAAAGTCCACACATCCTACTGTGACCAGGATGGCCTCATGCACCCCTGTGTTCTGTGACAGGGATGGCCTCATGCACCCCCGTGTTCTGTGACTGGGACAGCCTCATAGACCCACCGTGTTCCGTGACCGGGATGGCCTCATGCACCCCCACCCTGTGACCAGGATGGCCTCATGAACCCCCATGTTCTGTGACCGGACAGCCTCATGCACCCCCACCCTGTGACCAGGATGGCCTCATGAACCCCCATGTTCTGTGACTGGGACAGCCTCATGCACCCCCATGTTCTGTGACCGGGAGAGCCTCATGCACCCCTGTGTTCTGTGATGGGGACAGCCTCCCACACCCCAACCCTGTAACCAGGACGGCCTCATGCACTCCCGTGTTCTGTGACGGGGACAGCCTCACGTACCTGCCCAGTTGCCTGCCGCCCTCCACCCTGCCTGCTCCTCACACTAACATAGATCTATGGCTAGTTCCACATGAATGCCAAATTATCCTGGGCCTCAAGCCCTATGTCTCCAGCTGACCCTCTCCTGTAATGCCTATCATCTGCCCTACTCCATCCCCTGGACCCACCATGCGGCACACTGGGGCCTTAGGGGGTGAGTGTACGTGCAGGAGGGAGGGCTGTGAATTGTGGGGCAGACGGTATTTCCGAGCAGCATATTCCACTGAATACACTCTCTTCACAACATGCCTTGGACGCTCCAACTTGAGTGGTGTGGTTTCTGGGCCTCCCTTTCAATCGTGGGACCTCTGTGACCACCCCAGCCCGTACGGGGCAGTGGAGGGCGTGCTGTGACCTCTGAGGCTCGTCACATAAATGTAGGCACTCGTACTTCATTCTCTTGGATGCTTGCCAGGCTGCGGGGAAGCCCTGACTGGTGCCAAGACCTCATGAAGAAGAATGCCCACGCCTGGGTCTGGGCCGGATGCCCCATTACGTGCTTTTGTGCTGCCTTCTGCTTCCCCCAAGCCTCGTCCTCACTGTGCACGTCTCTCTTCTGTCTCCCAAACAAACTGACTCTTGAAGGCAGGGGCAAAGGCTACGCACGTTTCTCTCTTCAGAACCCAAGTTCAGGCCCGTAGCAGGCACTTAATGACAACGAGGGACACAGGGAGGGCCAGGGCTCAGCACAGGTGCTAGTGTCCCAGGGGCCTGGGTCCAGTCCCCACCTCGCCACCACCGTGCATGTGACTCAAGCAAGGGACAGAGGCCCTCTCCAAGTTTCATTTTCTTAGGATATAGTAATACCTACTTTACTGGGCTGTTGTGAGGATTGAATGTACAGAAAAGGTTTAACAGACTAGGATGCTTTCAGTGAACTGAAGCTACTCTCAAGTATGTAAAAGACAATAGAGATGAAAGACACTAAAATCTGTTATTTCTCTTACTCTCCTCCCTCCTCCACTTCCACTGCCAGCTCCTCAGTTCAGGCTCTTCCTCCCCACCAGCATGCCATGCCTCCTGACCACCTGTCGCACCACACCCTCCCTCACAGTCTCCCTCAAGCCCGCTTCTTTCATAATCCCCCTTTGGACCCATAAGCCTCCATCATTTCAGAATGTCTCTGGCACACATAACAGCTTTGCACTATTACACGGCTACTGCAAGTATGCAGGCCTTCTCTCCCCAGTGAATCTGTAGACTCTTCAGAGCAGACCCTTTTTACTCATTCTTTTTATTTTTACTTATTATTATTTTATTTTTATTTTTATTTATTTTGGTATCATTAATCTACAATTTCATGAGGAACATTATGTTTACTAGACACCCCCCATTACCAAGTCCC
The DNA here is from genome assembly GCF_040802235.1 of Manis javanica. Taxonomy (NCBI): domain Eukaryota; kingdom Metazoa; phylum Chordata; class Mammalia; order Pholidota; family Manidae; genus Manis; species Manis javanica. The sequence continues at coordinate 35,341,899 of NC_133165.1, read as the reverse complement.
CCCCATATACCCCATTACAGTTTCTGTCCATTAGCGTAGTAAGATGCTATAGAGTCACTACTTGTCTTCTCCGTGTTGTACAGCCCTTTCCGTGCCGCCACCCAACCTTTTTTACTCATTCTTATATGCCCCTTGGTACCCAGAACACAGTTTTACTTGCATGAGGTACATAAGAAATACTGACTAAAGCCATATGTTGATTAGAAGGTTCTGTGTGGAAACTCGTTATACAAATGGAAGGAATCGTTCTTACTAAGAGTGAAGTCAGTGCTTCTGAAATATTTTCATAAGGTACCTAGTAAGGTTCCTCTATTTGCAAAACGGGGAAGAGAAGGATTGTACGATGTGGGCTAAGATCCTGGTCCCCATGTCACCTCCCAGGAGCCTGGGTGTGGCTGTCCTGTGACACGTTTTCCTCTCACAGCTGGGATACGGTACGAACACCGCCCATGGGGCCCAGCGGCCTCATTCCTGGAAAGGCCTGACAATTGGGCCCACGGAGGAGCTGAGGGGCTCCTGGGGCAGCCGAGTCGCTGGTGAAGACTCACTTTGGTGTGGTATTCCATCTTTGTCCTCAGAAGCTTGAGGTAGATGCTACACAGCTGTCCATATCCCTCACTCAGGTGGCCCTTTCAAGAAGAAGAAAGGAAGCAGGTGTCAGCAGGCAGAATATTTGGGCTCAGAGGCCTCCAGCCAGGATTTCTCTTTCAAAGAATGTATTTTTTTCTGATTATGAATATGAAAACTTGTTAAATATAGAAAAGGACATACACAAACACATCACCCTTAATCTAAACACCAGGAGTAATCATGGCTAACATTTTGGGGTGCAAAAGTTATTTTATTTTTTTCAATTTAAACAGACTTTATTTTTTTGAGTTGTTTTTAGGTTCACAGCGAAACTGAACAGATATACAGAAATTTCCTCTATGCCCCTGCCCGTATACCTACACACAGCCTCCCCTATACTAGAATGGAATATGGTTACAGCTGATGAACCTACTTTGACACATCATTATTACCCCCAAGTAAACTGAATATTTGGGTTCACTCTTGGTGTTGTACATTCTATGGGTTTGACAAATGTATAATGACGCATATCTACCACAACAGTATCATGCAGAGTAGTTTCACTGGCCTAAAATCCTCTGTGCTTCACCTTTATCTTAAACTATAAAATGGAATCTTTACTCTTTTACTTAATATACTAGTTTTTTCTATCTTCTTAAATTTCTTCTGTATCATTATTTTTAATGACTGCCCAGTACATTGTGTAGATACTGTAATTCACCAACCTGACTTCTCTACTGTTGTGTTAGCTGTAGGCAAGTGTTTGTATTATAAACTATTTCTCAATGGACATTCTTATAGTATAATCTTGTGTACAATAAGAACTTCCTTTGGGTAAATTCTGGACAGAGCTTCTTATTTAAGAATTTTACGTCTCTCACCCTAGGCTATTTCTTTCCTTCTGTCTCTCTAAGAACAGGAGGGCAAACACTTCCTCCAAATGGACTAAACCAGACTAAAAGCATGTATAGAATTCTATATGCGATGGGGTCTGAAATGGGACCAATCCTAGATGGTGAAGAAGCCTTCCCCTGGGGTCCACCCATGCAGCCGTCATATCCTGGGTGCCTGGGAGGAAGCCAGGATTCAGCAGTGATGCTCACAACATCCAGTTATGTGCAACCCAGGAGGGAAATGGGGCACAAAGAACTCTTATGCTGAAGAGTCATGGTTCCCACCTGCATTCTGATTTTGATGTTTTCTTTTAAGTACCTCTATATCCTCTAGAGGAAAGGAACCCCATTGGAAAATGTCTCCAAAAGCACCAGAGGGAATTAGGTAATCAGAGGAGTTGAAAAATAGCAATGCTAGAGATGACAGTATTTCACAATATATTTATTTTCTATGAAAAATCCTCTTTATTTTTACATTATACTTGTACATTATATTAAAATTAGAAAGTAGTGAAAAGTAGAAAAAGCAAAAATATGATCATCAAACACAACTATAATTCATGTGAAAGTGCACAAGGATCAAAAAGCACAAGATGAATGGATCACAGACCTAAATGTGAAACATAAAGCTATAAAACTCCTAGAAAACAACATAGGAGAAAACCTAGGTAACCTTAGGAATGGAGATGACTTTTTAGATACAACACCAGAGGCACGATCCATGAAAGAAATAATCAATAAGCCAGACTTCACTGAAAAACTTCTGCTCTGCAGAAGTCAATGTCAAGAGAATGAGAAGATAAGCCGCGGGTGGGAGAAAATATCTGTGGACACTTCTGATAAAGGACTGTTTTCCAAAACATACAAAGTACTCTTAAAACTCAACAGTAAGAAAACAACCTGATTAGAAAACAAGCCAAAGACCTTAACAGATGCCTCATCAAAGAAGATATACAAAGAAGAGGGCAAATAAGCACATGAAAAGATGTGCTGCACCATACGTCACCAGGGAAAGGCAAATTAAAACAATGAGATATCACTAAACACCTATTAAAATGAACAAAATCCAGAACACTGACAGCAACAAACGCTGGTGAGGATGTGGAGCAATAGGAACTCTCATTCACTGTTAGAGGGAATTAAAACTGGTACAGCCACATTGGAAGACAGTTTGCTAGTTTCCTACAAAACTAAGTATGTGTACACCATACAACTCAGCAAGGGCACCCCCTTTTTATACAAGGGAGTTGAAAACTTAGGTTCAAACAAAAACCTGCACACAGATATTTAAAGCTGTTTTATTCGTAATTGCCAAAACTTGAAGTAACTGAGATGTCCTTCAGTAGGTGGATGGATAAATGAACTGTGGTCCATCCAAATAATGGAATGTTATTCAGCCTAAGAGTAAATGAGCTATCAAGCCATGAAGAGGAATCTTAAATGCATATTAACAAGTGAAAGAAGTGAATGTGAAAAGGCTATATTCTGTTTGATTCCAACTATATGATACTCTGGAAAAGGGAAAGCTATGGGGACAGTAAAAAGGTCAGTGGTTGCCAGAGGTTGTACGGGTGCAGGTTTGAATACTCAGAGCACAGAGAATTTTTCAGTCAATGAAAATATTCTGTATGACACCATAAATGATAGATATGAATCACTGTAACATTTGTCCAAACCCAAAGAATACACAACCACATGAGTGAACTGTAATATAAACTATGGACTTTGGGTGATTATGATATATCAATGTAGGTTCAACTGTTAACAAATGTACTGCTCTGGTGGTGGTGGTCGGGGGTGGTGTTGGTAACAGGGGAAACTGTGCATGTGTGGAGGCCGGGAGTACATGGTAAACCTCTGTACTTTCTACTCAACTATGAAACTAAAATGGCTCTAAAAAAAAAGGTCTTCATTTTTTGAAAAAAGTAAAAAGGTTTCTAACTTCCAAAAACTTAGTCAAACAGGAGAGTTAGAACTACCTAGGAAGAAAGACCTAAAGGAATTTCATTTTGGATAACAAGTCAGGCTAGGTACCTGGGTTGACCTTCCTATTAAAAACTACACAAATATTGGTTAAAATAATTTTAGAATATTTTAATGAACTAACAAGAGAATAAGAAACAAGAGCTCCTACATATGTCCTCCCTGAGGAAATTTAAGAAAAACCTACCATTTCAGACCATTACTGTGATCCATGGGAGGGAAAACTGCTGCTGGGAATTGGACCCATGAGCCGGTCCTCAAGGGAATCTTCCCGTAATTCAGAAAAACCTTAAGCTGAGAATTTAATTGAGAGTGATCTCAATGGAAACGAATGCCAATTCTCTCAGGAGGAACCTGTCTTCATTACAGACTTCAAAGAATTTCCACAAATAATATTCCAAGGCAAGCGAGTAGCTCACAGTAAAAAAAATAACTTAAGCACAAGAAGAAATTACACAGCATGAGCAAAACTCATCAAAAACAACAGATGGCATAAACAGATCTTTAAGGACTTTAGATAATAGGAGTATAAAAAGTGGTGTATGAAATCACTGTTTAATATATTTAAATAAGTAGAGACTACTTCAAAATATATGCAGGGCATAGTAAATTATAAATAACATCAGGGAGATTAAAAAAAAAAAGATCTTCAAGTAATGAAAACAAGACTAAAACTGAAAACCATATGAAGAGGTTTAAAAACAGATTAGACCCACCTAAACGGGGAACAAATGAAACAAAAGCTAGGCCTGCTGAAATTATCCAGAATGCAGTATGGAGACAAACAGGTAGGAAAGAAATGGAACAGCACTTTAAAGACATGGGGGACGGAGTGAGAAAGTTACATAATCAGTCTCAGAGGAAAAGACTGAATGGAGCAAAGGCAACAGTTGAAGAGAGAATTTTTCACAACTGATTATTAACCCACAAATTTAAATCCAAAGAATCCCAAATAAATTCACACCCAGACACACAGTGAGATTTTTTAAATGACCAGAGGAAGAAACAGATTAGCTTCAAAGGAACAATGGCAAGTATAACAGCTGACTTCATGAAAATGATAGAAGCCAGAAGTCAGTGGAAGGGTATCTTGAATAATATTTTTCATGGGCTGACAGAGTAACTGCCGCCCCAGAATTCTAAACCCAGAGAAAGTATTTTTCAAGAAGGAGGGTGAAGTGAAATAAAGACATTCTCAAGCAGGTAACAACGGCTGCTTGCCACCAGCAGACTCTCACTAACAGAAGTTGTAAAGGAAATAACTCAGGTAGAAAGAACATGGCTCACTGATGGAAGATCTAAGTATAAGAAGAAATGAATAGCACAGAATAGAAAAATTAAAATATCTTACAGGGTCTAAAAAGAAAAACACAAAATTAAAATACATGTCAACAATAACATACAAGCTGAGAGGGAGTAAATGGAGGTGAACTATTCAAAGTTCTTTGTGTTATACAGGAACAGATAAAGATATGAATTTGATAAGCATGCATTTTGTCCTTATTAGGTAACACACCAAAAAATAAAAAAACAAAACCAGAGTTTTTAAAAAATCTTCCAACTAGTAATGAAGGAATAATGGAATATGAAAAAAATACCCAATCAATGCAAAAGAATAAATGAGAGAGAGAGGAACAGAAGGAAAAAATAGCAAAACATAAGATGTTACAGTATAAATGTAAACATCATGCATTATAATAAATGTAAATGGAGTAAATGTACAGTTAAAAGACAAAGACTGCCATCTTGAAAAACAAAAACAAAATCCAACTAAATGCTATTTATATGTGATTTTTCTAAGACATAAGAATACAGAAAATTCAAAAGTAAAAGGATAGAAAAGGACACACTGTTTTCTAACAAAAAGGAAAAAGAAACAAGTTTGCCATATTTAGGCATATACTAGAAAGCTCTAAGCATGCCTTGGGAGGTTTGGGGAACACTTTCAGCTTTGCTCTAGTTAACAAGCCTTGTGACTTAAGAAAAGCTGCTTCCCTCTCTGGGCCTCTATTTCTCAACTGTAATGGGCAGGTTGGGTTACATAATTGCTGACATTTTGTGAATGCAGACAGATACAGGTAAGAATTTGAAGGAAACAGCTAAAGTAGTAGTCCTCACCAAATGGGAACAAAGGATATCAGAATCAACCAGGGAGATCCTTCAAAATGCAGATTACCCACTGTCTACACACATACCCTTGGATATCAGAATCTAGAGGGATTTTAGTGCATATAAAATGAAAACATTCTTTTCAATTGACTCTGATAATGCCACCTATCTCCTCCCTCATCCTAAAGCATTGAAAATCCCTAGACAGGAAAGAAAAGGCAGGGGCATTAAGAATCAGGATTGCTAGTTCTTAATGTACTATGACCCCAATGGGGTCAGTGGAAACAAAGACACAGAAATTGTGACAATGTGACATAGAACCCAAAAGCCTGGAGAGTGCTGTGACATGAGGCTCCATTACAGGGAGACACTTTCAGGCCCTAGAACTTCCCTACAGCTTCCAGGGCCCTAGAGTAAGACTGGGTATCATGGTACTACTGGGGGTGGGGAGGATCCTTGACCCTCTGTGATGCTTGAGAGAGAAATCCTAAACAAATTCAAAGAGATAAATTCATTCCACTCCAGAAGTCCTTGTTTTGTGGGTTCCGCAGAGGCGCAGGGGGGGCCCTGGGTGCCTCTCCACTCACCCACATTCTGCTCATGTCACTCAGTTCATTCTTGAATCGCAGAGAGTCCTTCAGCACCTGGAGAGGAAAGAGATTGGCTTAGAGCAAGGAGACGAGAGGACAGTGAAAATGGGTCTGGATTGGGCACAGAGGCTGAGTGGAGACAAACCAGCTGTAATCAGGGAACCAGAAGGCCAGAAGGGGGCAGCTGCCACCCTCCCCCCTTGTGACCCAGGCAATCATGCTCTCCCCATGGGTCCCTGGCATCCCCCGCAGTCCCAGGAACTCACGTTTGGGTGTCCATCTCGGAGGAGTTTGTGGAACACATGGCAGAACTTCCAGCAGAGCACAGCATTGCTAGAGAGGGGCAGTCGGTTGACAACGGACCAGAAGGTCTGTGCCCCTTTCTCATGGTGGGTGCCCAGAATGCATGGTGAAGGGTGGTCATGGAAAACAAAGACATGGCCCTGCCTGAGGCAGGTAGTCCCTGGGACGAGAAGGTCACTGCTGACTGTCATGCAGGTGTTCTGAGTACAGGGGTCCTGCTCATAGCTAAGACACCACAGATCTGTACACTTATCCTAGCAATGTGGAGGCAGATGTCAATAAAGGGTATTGTTCTAATAAAATCTATTTTATTAGACAATCTCCCCAGAGATGGCAGTGTCTTTTGGGAGGGTTGCCTTTTTCTAATTTGCACAAGTGCACTCTGGGCCAGCAGGGGTCCTGGTTTGCCTTTAACAGGAAGATGCTCTGGCTGGAATTAGGGTTTTGCTGAGGCAGAGAGGTTCTGCCCTTCCTCTGGGTATGCCGGGTTTGTGCTGGGCCTCTGGGGGAGTAATTATAGCTGCCATTGTAATAACACATTATACTGTCTCGACGTTCTTTCTTATGCATTATTGAAAAGCAAAAGCATGCTTCAGCCCTTCATCAAGGGTCCTGGTCCCTGTTGGGGACCCCACATGGTGGCTGGCTGACAACCCTGGCTCCTCTCTGGGCAGCACCTGACCTCTCTCCATTGAGGCACTTTGCTCTTACACTGAAAGCTGCAGTCTGTGTTTAAAATATCTTTTCCAAAACTTATATTAAATCATATACCACACCCCTTCTATAAACCTTCCTGGCTTCAGTTTAGGGAGACTTTCTTCTTCCAACACCTTAAATTCCCTGTAAGTGGAATGCTGGGGCCACTTCCAAACACACCCACCAGCTGCAGACCACCTGCCATGGTTTATGTGTAATAAATGTCTACCTGGCCTCCCTTGTAACTTAGCCTTCCAGACCTGTCATTAGTGAGCCCTTTCTGGGGTGAGCAGAGGATTTCTTTTGCAATTGTTTGCTTAAGCAGGCCTCACATACCCAGTAACTGGGCACCACTAAGTCCAACTCTTTCCCGGAACTTGAGGCTTCTTTATAAGGCTCAGATAAGCCTGGTGCCATTCAGGAGAGGAAGACTTGCCACAAGGCTCAGAAACTACAGGACTCAACCTGAACACATGTTGTTTTACTTCTGAGCCAGGAAGTTTCATGAAGTTCCTTCCCTAGACTGAGTCTTGAATTTTTAAAGGACAGGCTCGAAAACAGACTTTTGCATCTGGAAGCTAAAATCTGTTTTTGGTCTTAGAATGACTTCTGAAATAACTTATGGTTTCAGCTAGAGCAGAGCCCTCTTGGACCAGAAGGAAGCCAAGAGGAGAGATGGGTAGCTCCCTACCCGCCTCCATGCCCATGCCTCCTGGCTGATCGTGGTTGCTTTTTACCTGAGAGTGGTCTACTGAAGCAGAAGCTTCAGTTGTCTGGGCATCCTGACTTTGAAAGAGGCAAGGAAGACCTTTCTTCCTTTTTTTATAAGCATTTTAATGCACTCATTAGGTGTCAGACATTATAAAAAGCACTCAAGGATAGAAAGAAAAATCACACTGTCCCCAGGCTTCCAAATGCTATTCAGTCGGTAATGAGTAGTTGATGCTCTCGAAAAGAATCAATTAAGAATAAATGTTTGGCGATATTTAAAAGTAGGCTTTAAAATTCTACTATACGCAGTTTTTCTTTTCAACATTTGTCTACCATTTAGAAATTGTGAAGCAGAGAGACTTACACAATGTTGGACCTTTGAGATCTTTTTTGGCCAACTCTTTCATTTGACAGACAAGGGAACTAAGGCTCACAGAGGCCCCCAGTGGGCCCACTCAAGGTCCCAGGGTAAGCAAGAGAGCTCCAGGGGTGGCCCCTGGAATCTTCCTCCGGTGTCCCTTCCCTCGTCCCTGGAAGGGTATGATGTGGCCCCTGCTGCTACAGCCCTGGTCCTCTCTGGGCCAATCCCCCATCCAGAGGAGCACAGTGGCCCTTGACAACTGTCTCTCTCCTACTTTGTATCTCACGGCAGAGCAATTGGTATTAGCAGGGAGGGCTCAGGACTGGGTAACTCCCTCTGAGAAAATAGCTGGGCCACTTACAAGGAATGCTTGACTCAGAGAAGCAAGGGGATTGTGCCTTTCTGGAATGAAAAGGGCAAGATCTAGGTAGGCTCACTATCCAGCTGGGTTTCTGGGATACCTGGGAGGGGTTCTATAGCTCCCACCCTGCAGTAAAGCCCTAATTCCAACCAGAGCATCTTCCTGCTAGACACGGGCTGTCTTCCCTCCCATGAAGAACAGTCTGCGTACTTAGTGATGTTTCCCAAGGCCTGATGTGTTAGGGCATAACGCCAGCAATGCCAAGCTTCTCTGGTCACCTAGCCCACAGGGTCTCCTCCAGGGCGGAGGAGGAATGGCTTCAAGACCTGACTGGCTGTGGAGCACACATAAGAAGGGGTGGGCCGTGCCAGGCAGAAGCCCAGCCTCCACTTGCCCTGAACTGCGCCCTGCACTGGCCCTGCACACACAGAGATACAGGCCCCCAAACTGGCAGCCTCTCCTTCGGCCCTGCAGCTCCTGGACTCCATACCGCAAGAGGAGATCCCAGGGGATCCATCAGTGTAAGTGCTGCCTGTGTGTCTCTCCAAAGCCAGAGATCCATGATGGGGTTGCCCAGTGCCTCTGCTAACTTGGCGTGGGGGTGGGGGGTGGAACCAAGTCATCTGTTCCCTGATCCAGCCGGGTGTTGTCTTCTCCCCTTTGGCTTAGGGGCAACTGGCTCATACAGGTAGACCTTATGTCCATGGTTGAGCCCCTTGTCAGCATTAAGGTCAACCACTGCATCTTTGTTTTGCTTTTGTGCTCAGAGAAGTGAAGATGATCAAGTCTCCAAGGAGTGTGGCCCTGTGAGTAAAGTGTAGGGCCTGGAGCGCTGTGATGACACAGGTGAAAATCCCTCCTCTGCCCTAAGGAAGCATCTCCAAGCAAAGTAACCTCAGATGACTGTGCAGTTCTGAAAAGCGGAAGTGCCAGAAGGGTGGTTGGGACCGGGTGGCCACTTTGGTCCCTTCCACCCTGATCAGCTGTGGTCTCAGAGGGAGGCCAGGTGCTATCACCGACACTGCTCAGACCCTGCAGGGCCTGGCTAGTGTGGGAGTCCCCTCCCTGCAGATGAGCAGGGATGCCTCACCCGGACCTCCGTCCCCACGAATTGACACCCCCAACCAGGGTTGGTCTTCCAAGCAACATCTAAAAGGATATTTCTGGCGTGTTTTTCCTTTACAGCCACTTCCTGCGTATTAATGGCCTTATTGATGCTGACAGTCTGAAAAACAAGAGCGGGAGAGGGGAAAGGAGGATGAGATGAATAAGCTTCTGAGAATGGCTGAGACCCTCCCAGACGCCCCGCCCCTTGCTCTCCCCTCCACTTTTTCTCACTCTCCGGACCGCAAAACCCCTATGCCACTGTCCCTGTACAGGGCCCCTGGCGGGGGGCAGAAGTGGGCAGCGCTCCCACGCCAGCTGCCCAGGCTGTCCTAAGGCAGTGGGCTTTGCCGCCTGGCATTAGCTGTGCCCAGCTGCTGTGCTTGCCTGCCACTCATTCACTTGGCACAACAGCATGGCAATTAAAGCCCACACAAAGGGATGCTTTTCAGTCCCCAGGGAAACGTTATTTCTCCGGGAGCAGGAGGAAGAGCCACTGAGATTGGGGAGGGGCTGTGACCCGAAGACCATCTAGCTACCCCACTTTCTCTCCAGTAGACCCTTCCGCGGAGCCTTCCCTAGGGGCCTGGGCAAGCAGTGGTCACTTCAGTCTCTTGTTTTCCCATTCATGGGCATTTTCCAACTCCTAACCAAATTCTCTTTTATGTGTTTACATAGATCAAGAGGCAATAAATATATTCACTGCTTCCCAGTTGCTTCAAAAATCTTAATTCTCTTTTTAACTTAGCAAAGCATGTGTACATATGAATACAACTTGCACAAACACATCAAGGGATCACATCAGGTAGGTTGCTTAAGCACAAAAGGCTTTTCCTTCTGGTTTGCTTTCCTTCTCATCCGTTAAGATGTCATTCTATCCCAACCCATGTTAACCTGCTATGCATCCCACCCCCCCAAACACAACCTGCATGTTAATTCTACCACTGTTCCACAGAAGTGGGATTGTCACGTTCACAATTTCCTACATCTTGCCTTTCTCACTTGAAAATAGCTGAAAAATTCAGAGTATAATTTACCAGCGGACTGGTAGAACTCTAGTTTCAACATGTGATTTACCCAAGCACTCTGGTGTTGGTAGGCAATCAGTTTTTATACCACTGTAAACTATTTTAGTAAACATTCTTATACTTCAATCCTTATTAAGTTATGTTTTTATTTCCAAGGGATAATTCCTAGGACTGGGATTGGTGGATCAAAGCAGTTTTTAAAAAACTTTTTATTATGGAAAAGTCCAAATACAGACAAATATGGAGACTAGGCTAATAAGGCCTCACATAGTCCCCACGGCCAACCATTATTAACTTGTAGTGAAACATGCTTCCTTATGGACAAGGGGTCACAAACATTTTCTGCGAAGGGCCAGTTTGTAAAGATTTTAGGTTTTGTAGGCTATATGGTCTCCATTGCAACTGTTCGACTCTACAGCTGGAGAGCAAAAGTAGCCTCAGAGATACTAGTCGAACACATAACCAAGTGAGCAGGGCTGCATTCCAATGGAACTTTATTTACAAAACCAGTGTGGTCTGGATTCGGCCTGTGCCTGTACTGTGCTGACCCTTGCTGTGTACCACTGGCCTCTGACCCCCTGACCCCCTGGCTCCCTGGCTCATCTGAAGTAAATCCCAGATGTAATACCATTTTACCAGTAAATACTTGAATATGAACCTCTAAGGGGAAAAATGGGGACTCTTTAAGAACTAACCATAATACTATTATCACACCTAAAATTTTAAGAATAATTCCTTAAAAATCATCAAATGGTAGGCGTTCACATGTTCCTATTGTGTCAAAACAAAAAAACTTGCAGTTTGTTCTAATCAGGATTCAAATGAGGTTGCTGGTTTTAGGGGTACAGGACACCTCATCAAGACTTCAGTTTGCATTTCCTGGACTCAGTGAGTTTGGAGTACAGTATGTTCTCATGGTGGATGACCTCACGTGGTTAAGTATGTTCATCTCATCTTTTATAGTGTCTACATTTACTTAAGGTTTCTCCTGCCCCTGGATTAATGCTTGTAAACTCTTACATATTCTTCTAAATGTTTAACTGCTTGTTTTTTACATTTGAGTCTTTATCTGGACAAAATACATATACACATTCATGTGTATGTATATATATGTCATAAAATAGGTTATTTCTAGGCTTTGCCAAGACATGTTCTTTTATATATGGTTTATATAACTTTTGGGTGTGTTTTTTAAGTCTACTCTACCATTTTTCCTCTCTCTACCAGACTCATCTCTTTAAACTTTGTTGTGTCTCTGGCTCTGTGTCTCCCCCATAAAGCTATTTTCAAGTTCAAATCTCCCTGTACCTGTGAATATAATCTTATCTGGAAATATGGTCTTTGTAATTAGTTAAAATGAGGTTGTACTGGATAAGGGTGGGCCCTAAATCCAAAAGCTAGTTAGTCCTTATAGGACAGCCATGTGAAGACACAGGGACACAGACACACAGGGAGAAGATGGCTGAGTGAAGACAGGCAGAGGTTAGGGCAACACATCTACAAGCCAAGGGGCAGCAAGGATGGCCAGTAGCCACCAGAGCTGGAAGAGGTGAGGAAAGATTCCCCCCCAGAGCCTTCACAGGTAGACGGCCCTGCTAACATCTTGACTTTGGACTTCCAGCCTCCAGAACTGTGAGCAAATAAACTTCTGTTGCTTTAAGCCACCTAATTTGAGCTCGTTTGCCAGGGTAGCTCCAGGAGACTGACACAGGTAGAACTTGCCCTGAACTGCGCCCTGCAAATTACATCTGATTTATTAAGGACTGATTGCTTCCCAGTGTGTGTGTGTGTTGGCTGTAAATTGGAAATGTTCTGTGCTCCCTTCACCCGTCATAGGTGAGACCAGTCAAGGAGGAATCTCTTGTAAGAGAGGCTGCAAGAGAGAAGTGAAAAGCTTATTCCCCCCAAATCTCCCAGCGGGCAGTGCCTGTGTCCCACAGGGGCCCAGCTCCTATGGAGTGCCAGCTGCCCCCTCACAAGTCCTTGTGTGGACCTGGGTTCTCAACTTCTTCTCCCAGGCCACTATCTTGCCTCCACTTCCTCAGGTGTGTTATTGTGGTTTAAACGGTTTCTCCCCTGGCTCCAAGACAATGATGGGGTTCTGGCTGCAGTGACACCTCTGGGCAAAGTCCACATTTGCAGAGCCCCTAAAGGTTGCCTGCATCCTGTAAGGAACTGAAAGGGACATAAAGTGCAAAATGACAACAAGAACCAACTCTGGCAAGGGGCTGAACTGGATGTGGTCAGGCTCGGGGGTGCTTTGAAAGAGACAGTAGCCTGGGCCATGAGGAAGGAGAGACCCACATGGCCGGAAATGCTAGAAACCACTCAGGGCCTTGTGGGAGGACTCATGATGGGTGGGACTAAGATTTATTCCATGGGCATTTTTTTTACACCAACTGACCAATTGCCCACAAAAGCTTTGTAGTCATCATGAGTCTTGCCTGCAAAACAAAAAACACCTTCAAATTCCCTTAAGCAACAAAAAAGAATATACTATAAGTTTGTAAATATAGACCCTGTGTGTGTGTGTGTTGGCTGTAAATTGGAAATGTTCTGTGCTCTAAATGTTGAAAGAAGGGAGGAACCTCTTGAAACTGTGCTGCTGCTATGGGAAGACCTCTCTGGAGGGGTGACCCATTCAGGTGCCTTCCTCTGCCACGTATCTACTTCTCTCATTTATGCCTCAAAACACACTTGGGAGCATTTAGGATTATCGCACAGAAGGCTAAGTGACTTGTCCAAGGTCATATTATTAAGATCCAACCCTGGTCAACCAGGTCTTCAAACCCAGCCCGTGAAATACTCTAAGAGCTCTGGACAGTAGAGGGGCTCACAGGGGCTGGGTCATGGAGGGCATGCAGAGGATGTCAGGGGGAAAAGCACCAGAGAGAAAGGGCTGCAGCATCAAGCTGGTGTGGTGGGAGGGCAGTACGTATAAAGAGAGGAATGGAGATGAAGCCAGAAAGGGAGGTGGTGCTGGGTGTGGAAGGCCAGTGGGCTTCTCAGGGGCAGCAAGGGACAACAGCTGGAGGGAACCCGTCTAGCAGCACTGTACCAGGCAGAGGAGAGGTGGATGGATCCTGGAGTTGAAGGACAAAGCTATTATATAGCAGAGAAGTGTGGGAATAAAGCCCTCAACCAAAATGATGGAAGTGAAAATGGCAAAAACCCAGTATAAGGGGGGCTGTAAAGTTAATTTCAACAGGATTGGCCAGTAGGAACTCCCAGTCACAGAGGACACAGCAGAGGGAACATCAAAGATGCTGCAGAGATTCTGAACCAGGACAGGGGGTTTCACACTGAGGGGACTCTGTAAGCAAAGGATGGGGCCAGGAGGGTTTGGGGTGAGAAAGAGTCATTTTTAAAAGAATAAGCACATGAACTAGCAGTAGCAGTGGCTGTGATCATTAATATAATGGCAGCTAATGAGTGCCTACTACCAGGCTCTGTGCCTACTAAACAGCATTTGGGATTATCTCATTAAAGTCTTATAACTACATCCTACAAGTAGGGGCCTATTAGTATTAATCATCTCCATTTTACAGAGGAGGAAACCAAGGCTTAGACAGGTGAAATACTTTGCCCAAGGCCACTCCACTAGCAAGTGCAGCGCTAGGACTCAGACTCAGCAGAGAGGCTCTGCAGCTGAGGCTCTGAATCACAACCCCAGCACCAGACACAACCCCTCAACAACACAAAGACAGAATCAGGATCCAAATGCCTTTTCACAGACTGGAAAAATGGGTTAAATTTCACAAGATGCAATCTAGTAGGTATAAAGGAAATGTCCTATATTTAGATCTAAGTCACTGGCACAGGGGAGATATGACTCCAAGCAGCACTTGTGAACATGATTTAGGTGTTTTATTTAGCTGTTAAATTACAAAAGCAAAACTCTGATATGCTTGATGAGACTTGCAAGTCTCAGCTCTGGATGTATTAAAAGGAGTACAGTGTTCAGAATAAGGGAGGGGATGGTTCCAAGTCTCTATGCAAATCAATTTCATATGTAAAAACACTATTCAGTTTTAGGCTTTATATATCATGAGGGAAACTGACAACTAGACCACTGCTAAAAGAGCATGACCTGGATTGGGATGGACATGGACCTGAAGAAAACCGAAAGAGGAGCATTGATATTGTGAAGGGTGGTCATGTGGAAGGCGGAGTAACAATAGGAATCAAAATTAGAGCAACAGGTACAAGAACAGACAGGCTCTTTTTGGACAAACTTAAAGCTGTCTTGTGAAGGAGAGAATTCCCTTTATTACAAGTGTACAGCCAGAGGCATGATAACCTCTTAGGGTTATTGTAAAAAAGGCTGGGTTAGATAATCTTTAGGTTCTTTTACCTCTTCAGACTCTATGATGGAGGGCTTTGGATATCAAGGATCCACAGAAGGCTACAGAGCAGGGGAGGGACCTGATAGCAACGCCCCTCCGACCCTCCTGAGTTTGAGGATTACCTCTTCAGTGCCCTGAGGAGGAAGGTATGGAACAACTTCTGCGTGGACATTCAGAGTCAGAGGCCCAAGTATGTAGTCCAGTACACTGGACAGGGCCTAGCCTAGCAATGGGCCATAGAACGAAGTTTCTTTCCAAACCAGCAGCTACAAGATGTCCACAAGCCCCACCTGCCCTTGGAGGACAGCCCTGGACCCTGCTCTGCAGGCTCCTGGGAGCTTCTACTCCCTTTAGCTCACTTGCCCGGAGTTCTCCAACCAGCGCCTCCCCACACAAAAGTGCCAAGGGGGAGTCCAGCCTATGGCTGCAGGCCTGCTGCCCTGTTTCTGTGCCAAGGCTTTCTGTGCTCAGAGGCAGGCTGGGCCTAGGCCTTCTGGGCTCATAAAGGCTGTGGGTCCTCGAGGGCCCTCAGGTCAGACACCAGAATGTTTCCAGGGCAGAAGTTCCCCACGATGTCAAGTTTCCTGTACTTAGTTAATGTAGCACTTCGTGCCTGCAGTGCCATCCCCCATCCCATGCTCTTCTACTTTTTCTACATTCCAAATTCCGCCCTAACTTCCCAGCGCAGACCAAACTCTACCTTCCTTTAGACTTGCCAGGCCACTCTGGCCAATAATTTCTTCCTTCCTTCTTTTTGAATTTCTATTTCTTGTCATGCTTGACACTTAGTATACTGTCTTACCTCCCCACTGGGATCAAAATTGGGAGGGCAGGGACCCTGTCTTTTTCCCTTGGGAACCCATAGTTGCTAAGGCAGGGTGTAGTCTCTTAAGAAATCATTACATCTGATTTATTAAGGACTGATTGCTTCCCAGTGCTCCCACCTCTAAAGAGTACTGGATACATCATTCATAGTCTTTTGAGAGAAACTGCTCTCTTCCCCTCCTCCCTAGACTCTCTGAAGGAAATCTGGGTTCCAAAGTGGGCAATGCCTGGGGGGACCCTCCCAGGGCAGAGGGTGGGAAGTTTGGCTCTCAATTTCTCACCTCCGGTCTAGGTTAGAGAAGATCCTCTGAGAACAGGCTGTTCTCCAGATTTCCCTGCAAGTGTACAGGACTGAAGATCATGCAGTGTACCCCCTGAAAGAGCAGCATTGTACACCACTTCCTGACCCAGCTGGCCCTTGTGTCCCAAGCTGGTTCTGGAGAGCCAATTATCAGCAGGCATCGCAGGAAGGGCAGCTTTCTCCCAGCCCCTCTTCCTCCTCCCCCGTCCCCGTCCCCGTCCCCCGCTCCCTCAGGACAGCCTCAGCTAGGCTGCAGCTAACGGAAAACTTTTGGGCCTTGCTTCTGCAGGGAGCAGGGCCAGGGCTCAGCCTGCAGATGCCAGCCGGGCACTGACCAGTCATATACACATCTTTGGGCAGGGGCCCAGCACATGGGCTACCAAGGCTGGGATGGCTCGTAAAGGTTCCATAGCAGGGGCAGACAGAGGATGTAGCCCAGGTCAGGGTGGAAGGTCCTCAAGAAAGCGACAAGCAGGGCCACTGCCCAGGCCAAGGGAAGGAAACCTGAGACTAGGCAGGGAGGAGTGGAAAGGAGAAGTAGGAGAGGAGGAGATGGGACACAGAGAAAAGAAAGGGAAGCAGGCATTTGCTCACAAAGGCACAGGTGGCCACCACCAGTGGCCTCAGTGATGACTGCCCACCTTGGGGACTGGGAGCTGAGAACCAGCAGCATGTCACCTGGGCAGTTTTGGAAGCTGGACATAAATGGATGCAAGGGTGGTCCCGTTAGCACCTGTGGTTTGCTCTCCGCCTTCTCCCACCCAGCCTGTGTGTCTGCAATGGTTTCCAGAATCCATGAGCCAAGCTCAGCCAGCAAAGGGCTGACACTCTTCTTCCCAAGTGCCTAATCCAGAGACATGGGGCAGGAAGGGCCCCTCTGGGTCACCAGCTCCACCCAGGTAAGAACAAGGCTGGTGATGGGGAGGGTGAACTATGATACCCAGGAGGTTAGACAGAATGCAAAGGCTGCTGTGACATGTCATGGTACAAGGGGCACACCTTAAGTTCACAGCCAGGACCTTGGGTCTGAGAGCAGATGACGGACAGGGCACAACCACATCAAAGTCACAGGAGCCTCGGTGACAAGGAACAAGTGAGGTGCGGAGGATGGAGTGTGCCCCCTGCTTAGGGATGCCTTCTGCGCTAAGTGAGGCTGCTTTGGTCCTGGCTGGGATACTTGGAAGCTGGTGTCCAGCATGACCTTTAAATTCTCCTCTTCATCAGAAAGAATAATAATAGGGTGGTGGCTGTCGTCAGCGGGTTAGTGACAACATGGCAAAATCTGTCCCCTTTGGGCCACTGTGCTGGAGATTTGCCTTGGATCCTGGAGGGCAGAGGTTCTGCCCTTATTTTTGGAGCCAAGCTGCCGGCAGCACCACAGACAGCAGTAGGTGGAGCCTGGATTCCCCCACCCGGACCCCCACTGAGGTCCCCACTCAGACTCCCTCCCTGACCCCTCTCCCATCACTGTGCTGCCCCCAACTCCTGCTCTCCAGCCCATGACAGCTGCTGCCTGAGCTTCTCTGCTGGCTTGTCCCCAGACCTCTTACCTAATTCTCAGTGGTCTCAATCAGGCCCATGGCTCTGAACCCTCAACTTCTGCCAGCATGCCCAGCTACTCACCTACCCCCTCCCAGTCTCCGGGAGGTCACCCTTAACTGATGCCTCTGCCTCAACCACCAGTAATGCTGCACTTCTCCCACCCAACCTGCCTCCGCCCAAGCCCAGCCACTGTTACGTCCCCACTCTGGACGACCGGACTAGCCTCCCTCCCAGCTGGGCTGGCCTCCCCCCAGCGGCCAGAGATCTTTATAAGCCACAGGGGAGAGCATGCTACCCCAGAGCCCTCTGCAGCACGGCATCCCCGCTCCCACGAAGCTGACAAGTCCACACTGCTAGACAGGAGTAGTAGCCTCTCCTACTCCTGTCCAGCCACACAGGCTGCCTTTCTGTTCCTCAAACATTTCCAATTCTTTGTCTGATGTTCCTTATGCCTGGAATGGTCTTCCTCCCAGACTTTGCAAGGCTGGACGGCCCTCCTTCAGGCTTTTCAAATACCACCTTGTAGGTAGCCTCTCTCATCTCCCTGCCACTGTAGGCCCTGCAGTAGCTCTTTATCACTCTCACAGCCGCGCAGGGGACTTCCTGTACAGGTCCTTATCACAGCCCCAAATGCCCTTGTTTGTGCATTTGTTTGCTGTTGATTTCCCCACTAGCCAGTGTTCTCTAAATGGGCAGGGACTGTGTCATCCTGTCCCGCCAGGGTGCCCACACTGTGCCTGGCACTGGATGGGCTGATGGAGGGAGAAGTGCTGCTTTGCTCAGCCCTCTCCAAGCAGACATCCTCATCAGCTGACATCTTATTTGGCCCACTCTCCTGTCTTGAATGCTCCATCTCCAGCTTCCCCAAGTCACATTTCTTTCTCTCCAGTGAAACATTTAAGGGGCTATTTGAGCTAACTAATGACATCCCGTTATGCTTTCTTACAATCCATTATTACTTAGCTAGACTCTGTATAGCTAAATATTGTGACTCATTTACATGTTTTATAGAAAGTATTTGCTATGGACTGAACTGTGTGCCCCCAAATTCATATGTTGAAGCCCAATCCCCAGTGTTGATGGTATCTGGAGGTGGGGCCTTTGGGAGATAATCTGGACTAGATGAGGTTATGAGGGTGAGGCCCTCATGATGGGATTAGTGTCCTTACAAAAAGAGACACCAGAGTGTGCTCACACATTCTCTCCCCCATGTGAGGACACAACGAGAAGGCTGCCATCTACAAGTTACAGAGAGAGTCCTCCCTGGGGATCAGCCAGCACCTTGATCTTGGACTTTCAGCCTCTACGACTGTGAGAAATAAATTCCTGTTGTTTAGGCTGCCCAGTCTACAGTATTTTCTTATGGCAGCTCAAGAGACTAAGACCGTCTTCTTGGTATTCTGTTCGTCTTTCTGCTTCATAAGCTGGGGACTAGACATGAGGATCACACCTCTCCCTCTCCCCCCACTCTAAAGCCCCCAACCACCCTGTGGCTTCTGGATAGGTGGTGAGTGACTCCACTGTCTGGGTCACCCAGATTTCAAAGGGTTTAGCAAAAAGAAAGGTGCCTTTCTGCAGTCTGACAATCTGGAAGGGAAGGTGGAGAAAGTTGAGAAGATTCAAGAATGGCAGTCACTCCTGAGATGGGGGGATGTGCAAGCACCTGGATGGCGGGGGTGGCCAGGGTGGTGAAGCATCTGGAATGGCGGAAGAAACAAGAGTGTTCAAAGTGGAAAACACTGGTGGAAGCATCCCAAGTCTCCATCCACAGAGGGATGGATAAACAAGACATGGTCTGTCCACAAAAATGGGATATGATTCAGCCTGAAAAGGAAGGACATTCTGACACCTGCTACAACATGGATGAACCCTGCGGATATTGGGCTAAATGAAATTAGCCAGTTATAAAAGGACAGATACTGCATGATTCCAGTGACATGAGGTCCCTAGAATAGTCAAATTTAGAGAGACAGAGGTAGGTGGGTGCCAGAGGTAGGGAAGAGTGGGGAATGGGGACAGAGTTTCAGTTTGGGAAGGTAACAAAGTTCTGGAGATGGATGGTGGTGATGGTCACACAAGAATGTGAATATACTTCATGCCCAGACCTGTGCCCTTAAACATGGTTAAAATGGTACATTTTGTGGAATGTATATTTCACCACAACAAAAGCATGCACTCACAAAGAAAGAGGAGTGAGGAACTGATACGTACTACAATGTGGATGAACTATAAAACATTATGCTGTAATTTAAAGCAGGGCCACCACGCAGGCTTTAAGACTGCTCCACACAACTCCAGGGGCCTTTCCCAGACCGTGATGGGCAGTCAGGGTCAGCTGCCCAGGGGCAGGCCGCTGTACTTGGAGCTGACAGGACACTGTTGACAGAGAGTGGAGCTTGTCATCAGAGAGTTTGCTGTTTACAGGGAGATAAAGACCCTCCTCCTTCCTCTTCCTGTTCTTGCCCTCCTTCTTCTCTGACTATGCAATTTCAAAAGTACTTCGTGGACAAAGGAACCGGTGTGGGTGCACAAGTTGCTTATGCCTATGTTTATGAGTGGCCCAGACCAATGAGTAGTATCAGGAAGCCAGGGCCAAAATGAGACGAGGCTTCCAGAAAATGTGCAGGACTCCCAAAAGGGCTGAGTATTACATGAAAAGCAAAAAGAACAAGAGGGGATGGGCATGCTGCTTTCAGTCAATGGTGCGATGTTGATGATAAACTCCTATCTTGTCTCTGTCTTTTCTGTCCGGAATGATCTTTGAACTGAACAAGGCATGAAGAACCTCAAGAGAGAAATGCCAAGGTGAGTTAGGAGACTGTCAGGGAGCCCCCCTGGTGCTGAGAGAGCTTTAGGCTCCTGCCTTGGATGGGTGATATACGAGGGACTAGGAGAGTGAGCAAAGGTGACGTGTCAACTGTCTCAGGGATCGTCGGGCATCACGGGGAGGGGAGTGCTACCCAAAGGCCAGACATAGGTGAGGATAACCATGATTTGCCAGAGGAGGAGCAAGTTGTGGGAGCCTGACCTTGTTTCTCTGTTACAGTCCAGGCCAACGATTCAGGAAAACCAAGTAGACCTGGGGTGTGTCTGAATTTCTGTCACCAAGGCAATTAATGAAGCTCCTAGACGAGGATGAGAAACCAGTGGCTACCAGGGGTTACAAACCACTGTCAGCCAGCCAAGTCTGGCCTGCAGCCTCTGTGTATGGCCTGTGAGCTAAGAGTGGTTCTGACATCTTTAGAGGGAAGAGGAAGCAAAAGCATCTGGCCATCTTAAGTCCAAAAACACTTACTCTCCTCTCTGACCCTTTGTAGGAAAAGCTTGCCAATCCCTGGGCGAAACAGGGAGGTGCATGTAGGTGATGTCCTTGCTGACAGGTGCTGACTACTGGCTACCAGCACCTTAGGGGGGGGGGCATGCTGGTGCCCAGGACTGCATCCTCCCCCCTGTCTTTACTGTGAGGGTATAGAAGACACAGCCATTGATCCAACTGATGTCTGCAGCAATAGCAAATGCGTCTGGGTAGCAGTGGTTGAGCATGACCCTGGGGCTAACCAGTGGGACACTGTACACCTGAGCCCAAAACCCGACTACATGTGCTCGGACAGGAGACAAGGTCAAATGGCTGAGCTTATTCCCAGCAAGTTCCCAATATGTTTGTTGAGTTAACAGTATGATGTGGCCACTGTAAGAAAATAAAAAATTTAAGAAGCTAATTTCATTTTGAGCTACATCAACAGAATTATATGATCCAGAACAAGAGCCAATCTTTGATGTTACAGCTTCAACTACACCTGGAGTACTGCCTCACCCTACCGTGTGCCAGATTCCGCTGGACACTGGATAACACATTCAGCTCTGGGCGCCCTGTTCTAAAACGAGTAGAGATAAAGTGGGTGTGTGCAAAGAAGACCAACTAGGATGGTGAACTGAGGAAAAGGGGTGGTGGGAAGGAGCAATGGGGAGGAAGGGGCCCAGGGGTCTTCAAATACCTCAATTCCCAACACCTGGACAATGGAAGGTCCTCAGGGCTAGACCGAGCATCACAAAGCAGCCAGGCTCCATATCACTGTCTCCCCGGACTGGAAATGGCAATGTCCTTCAACTTGGAGACAAAGGAACCAGTGGCAGTACAGCCACACCACAGAAAGCTACTCAGTAATAAAAGGAAACACATGACTGATTCGCGCAATGTGCGTGAATCTTAACAAGTATTATGTCAAGTGAAAGAAGCTGGACTCAAAGGGCCACGTATGACATGATCCCATTTATGACATTCTGGAGAAGTCAGAACTATAGGGATAAAAAACTGATCGATGGTGAGGGGAGGGGTGGCTACAAAGGGCACAGGGGGACTTGGGGGAGGCGATGGACCACCTCTAAACCGTGGTCCTGTTGTCTCCTAACTTGAGGTGCCTGTTAAAGCTCACAGAACTGTACACTCACAATGGTGAATTCTTGGTGTATATGAATTATATTTAAATAAACTTGGCTTTAAAAATCAGGAAACCAGGTTTGGTGTGAGGTGGACAAGGAGGCTTTGGAAGGTGGGCACAGAGGCTTAGCCAGGGCTGGAGGTGTTTGGCCACCTGAGGAGTGTTCACACCAATGGTTTTTAAGGCCCCTGCTGCCCTCTGATCCCACAATCCTGGGAGGAACAGGAGACCCAGGGAAGGACACAGAGAAAAGGCAGCAGCGAGGCAGGCGGGGGATGGAGGGAATAGGGCTGCCTAACTCAGGGAAGTGCTTTAGTGTGAAGGGCGCTGGCAACTGTGTCAAACATTGCTGAAGGGGCAGGGCCAGCGAGGACTGAGGACTGTGTCTGCCAAGGGCATTACCAGTGGCCTGCACAGGAGCCACTCAGGTGAGTAATGGAGGCAAATGCCTGCATGGAGAGGGGAGAAGTGGGAAGTCTTGACAGACAGAGGCCCCCTCACACTCCCAGGGCCCAGAGGTGTGGCTCTCAGGGCACTCATGAACAGCTCCTCATCTCTCTCCTGCCTCTGGGCTCCCCACTGGTGTCCCCATTCAGATCCACAGCTCAACGCTGGTTCTCTTTCCCCAGATGGAGTCAGATGAAGCATACAAACAGGCACGTGATCTTTCCAGGTTAGGTGTGGAGGGGCTGCGAAGACCATCTCTCATGCCAGAGACAAATGCCTATCTTTCCTTCTGAACACCATCCAGGACACTTGTGAATCCCTAACAGAAGCGCTCTGCCTCCCTCTCTCCCAGACGGGTCTCCCATCGGCCCCAAGGCTCTTCTCCCTCCACTCTGCTCCCAGCAGCAGCCTCCCTCCCTCTCCCTCTGGGGCGCCCCTCACACCCTCAAACCTCTGAGGGGTCCTTGGGGACAACCCCATCCCCTGGCTGTCATGCATCCCTGGTCCTCACATTCTCTGCCCCAGCCCTGCATCCCCGGAGCTCCCAGAACTTACACTGCAGGCTCCCAATTAGACCACTCAGCACAGGGGTGACTGATTACAGACAGGGGGCCCATCGCACCCCTCCTGACTGGAGAAGCTAGCAAGCTCAGGCCTCTTGTATCTCCGCAACCCCGGCATTCCTGCCCTCACTGACAATTACTACTGCCTAACAGCCCCCTTCAGCCGCCGGGTCACCCCATGACCTTCTGTAAGTACAGCCTTCTGTGAAGATCACCCTACTACCTGTCCTGCTGTCCCGGACTTCAACAGTCAGTTTCTCCCGTGGGCCACTCCTTTTTCTCTGCACACCAGCCACCTCTTTCCTCATGGAAACTTCTGTGACAACCCTCAGGGGTTGAATGAGTCAGGAAGCACTTGCCATAGCCAGACAACGCCAAAGCCTGCTGTGCCTCCCTCCCAAACAGCCCAACAGTGGACACCCACCTCACCCTTTTTACTGTGGGACTGGCCCTCAGCCTTTCTCCAGCACCAAGGACCCCAAACAGCAGTGAGAACAACTTTCCTCATGAGGTCTCCCCACTAAGGCCCAAAGGCTCTGAAACGCAGGGCCCGAGTTAGATACTTATAGACACTGGGTCTCGTGGATAAGTATTAGCCAGCCCATTTCCCCTCTCCCCACCTGTGGGGAGCCAGAGCTCTGGAAATGCCCCCCCTTTACCCTCCTGCTTCTCTCATTACAGAGGAAGCCTCAGTTCTGCTTCCTGAGCAGTGAGAACTGTAACCACGCTCACAGGTGCTGCACCACAGAACCCATCAGGGCCACTTTATGGGCAAGTCTCTTGGCCTAGAAAGGTTGCCTTGGGCAGGCCCATCAGCCATACTCTGGTCATTCCACACTCACTGGCCGGGCTGGAGTGCCTTCCACACCGCCCCTTGCCTTCCGGATAGACAGCTGGTCTGCAGAGCTGAAGCCCTGTGCTATGTCTTCCTCTGAGCTGCCAGCATCGCCACCCTCCTCCCCCTCCACCACTCTTCAGTGCCCTCGATCTAACTGTGAGGGGGGCTGTCTCTTCTATTTCAGTAACAGAGAGCGACTTTTCCCCATCTCAAGACATGATGGGGACGTGGTCCCTGAGCACAGGAACCACCCATTCTCTGGCTCTGCCTCTTTCAGAACGCTGTTCCTAAGAGTGGCCCCATCTGTCTCATCTGATGAATGAGTCAGGAAGCACTTGCCACAGCCAGACAATGCCAAGGCCTGCCGTGCCTCCCTCCCAAATAGCCCAACAGTGGACACCCACCTCACCCTTTTTACTGTGGGACTGGCCCTCAGCCTTTCTCCAGCACCAAGGACCCCAAACAGCAGTGAGAACAACTTTCCTCATGAGGTCTCCCCACTGAGAAATCTAGAGTGAATCCTTACTCTGTGGATTCCAAGCCCTACAACGTGGCTTGACAGGTGCCCCTTGGCACCTCAGCTTCGTTTCTCGCTGCAGATGGGGGTCTCCACACATCTGTGATCCAATACTCATGAATGTGGTGTATAAATAAACAGGACCCTGGTTTACACAGGGTGGTGGTGGCATGTGAAGGTATCTTACTTGACCCTAGCAAATCGTTCCATAACATGAAGCAGTCCCGATTTACCTGCGTGGTTCAAATGAAGAAATACCAGGTTTGCTCGACTAATGACAACAGTAGTTGTGATTATCGCTTCTTCCTTCACAATTAGCCAAGAATTTTCATATGCACTGTCTTACTGATGCTGAGAGAACCTGGTGAGGGAGGCTGGAATGTAGGGCAAGAGGGCTAGATACTTAGACACGGGATCTAATGAAAAGAAGCCCATCCCTTTACAGAAAAATAAGCCAGCATACCTTCCAGATACACAAGTGGCCTTGGAGAGGTCATGCCACATGGCGGGCTGGCACTTGCCATTGTGAGCCAGGCACACATTCTACATCCTATTATTTAAATGGCTACAACTGAACTCTCAGCCAAAGCCAACCTTGTTTAGTAAACCTCTTCCCTGACATCAACACAATTGTTATCGGAAAGACAGATTTCTCTCATCTTCTAGAAAGTCCAACTTACCCTACCTGCAGAGGATATCATCTTTTTGACCTAGTGAAAACCAAAAGGAGACAGTTTTCCAGAAAATCAAGAGTGCCTGCCACCTGACTCAAGACTGAACAAGTTTTTTTTTTTTTTTGAGAGGGCATCTCTCATATTTATTGATCAAATGGTTGTTAACAACAATAAAATTCTGTAAGGGGGGGTCAATGCTCAATGCACAATCATTAATCCATCTCAAGCCTAATTCTCGTCAGTCTCCAATCTTCTGAGGCATAACAAACAAGTTCTTACATGGTGAACGAATTCTTACATAGTGAATAAGTTCTTACATGGTGAACAGTACAAGGGCAGTCATCACAGAAACTTTCGGTTTTGATCACGCATTATGAATGATAAACAATCAGGTCAGATATGAATATTCGTTTGATTTTTATACTTGATGTATATGTGGATCCCACATTTCTCCCTTTATTATTATTTTTATTTTTAATAAAATGCTGAAGTGGTAGGTAGATGCAAGATAAAGGTAGAAAACATAGTTTAGTGTTGTAAGAGAGCAATTGTAGATGATCAGGTGTGTGCCTGTAGACTATGTGTTAATCCAAGCTAGACAAGGGCCTTAAAACATCCACGGATGCAGATTTCTCTCAAAACAGGGGGGGTGAGGTTCTAAGCCTCACCACTGTTGATCCCCAATTTCTCACCTGATGGCCCCCCTGCGACTGTCCTAAGACTGAACAAGTTTTTTTTTTTTTTTGAGATTTTGGTGATTTATTTTAAGAAAGATTCATTTATTCATTCATTTATATCTTTATTCATTTCTTAATTCAACACATAATTATGGCATGCAGTTTTAGTCAAGACACTTTGCTGGTTGGTCACTGGAGGTACACTGTTAGCTGTATATTCCATGCAGAGATCTCTCTCTGCATAGAGCTTAGAGTTTACTTACAACATGTGTAATATATAGTTAATATTTATTTTATGGCTTCTTTCAATCATTAATTTACCTAAGTCCTTACACTTGGTTACCACAGTCCTACAAACATCAGAATTTTCTAAGAGCTTATTTTACATAATTATTAAAGGTATACTGAATCACATGTGCTAAATATAGAGTGATTTTTAAATTTTGGAAATTTTTTATACATTAGCATTTTATTTTTTAAAATTTATTTTTACCTATTGGAATTTATTTATTTTATTTTATTTTTATATTATTTTTTTGAGAGGGCATCTCTCATATTTATTGATCAAATGGTTGTTAACAACAATAAAATTCTGTATAGGGGGGTCAATGCTCAATGCACAATCATTAATCCATCTCAAGCCTAATTCTCGTCATGGACTGAACAAGTTTTAAACAGGTCAACCTTCTACTATTTTCACAGAAGCAGATTCTGGTCTTATGCTTACACACCTTCAATGCAACTGTTAGTGCACAGCTGTGCTCTCCGGGAGGGCCTGTTCCAGTTTGAAGGGGAACAGACTGGGTGCTGGGTCTGGGAAGCCCAAGTTCACGCAGGCAGATGCTCCGAGAACACCTGGACAGAACTCCATCAGGCAGAGGCCACAGGACCTTACTCTCCACTAAGATATCACCAGGGTGGGTGATATGCTGAGGGGGATATTCCTGAGACCTCAACTCCAGCCGCAAATCAGCCAGTCCTGTAAAGCCTCAAAAGGGATGCTCGCTGAGCCTCCAGTCAGTTCTGCAGAGTGTAAGCAGTACACGGTTGAATCTTTGGCCAGTGGTTCCCAAACATGGTATATGTGAATATCACCTGGGAACTTAGCCCTGTATTCCCACTAGGCAGCACGCACCCCTAGTTGGTTCCTTTACTGCACTGAGTGGACTCATTTGCTCTGGGAAGCAGTGACTGCCCATCACATTCTCTGATTCTGGTCATATTACAGAAGAACACTGTATACCTGAGCCTAAAGGAAAAACACTCAGCTCAAGGCAAAGCAGAATGAAGAGGAGATAAACGAGGAGAAAGAGAAGGCAAACAATAAAGACAGGGAAAATGAGAAGGAGCTCGCCTCAGCTTAGACAAGTCCCGATTTAAATTAACGTAAATTTTGTAGGGTGAAATATGAATTGACACTAAGGACAAATTTGGAGATTTTTCATTTTACCAAAGAAACTGGCATTAGCTCCCTTTAAATAGCAATCTCTGCTAGGGTATTTAAAATAGGATCCCCTTTACAGAAGTGTGATTTACACAAAACCACATATTACATAAAGCTCAGAAAAATAGCTCTCTTCCCATGAAGTCTAGCTAACTATAGAACTGGCCCAGTACAGATGGTCACCTATTTTCTTCCAAAAGATAACCACCCTGCTCTGTCACCTATTTCTATATTTTGCCTGATTGTGGAAGACGGATTCTTAGGGGCCACTCATCTCTCTTCTGGTCTTCCCTAAACTCAGGGACAACTGCTCCCAACTGTTTTCACCTTCAGTTATCCACTCAACACCTATTTCTTGAAGGCCTATTGTGCAGGCACTACTCTAGGAATATAGCTGTGAACCAAAACATGTCTCTGGCCCCACGGACCTTAAATTCTTGCAGGAGGGAGAGACAGTGAACAAATGACTAAAACAGATGTGCATGAGATGGAGATAGGTGCTTTAAGGCTAAGGATGGGCCTGGGTACACTAAGCTGGTATCACCACCTCACACAGTCATCAGGGAAGGTGAGAGAGAGACACATTTGAAAGTGATGAGGAAGCAAGCTTGGCAGACACCTAGGGGAAGAAGTGCCAGGCAGAGCCCACCTGGCAGGTACACGGAATAACTGGGCTTAAGTGCAGCTGGAGCTGAGAGGTCAGAGGTGGGAGCGGCCGAATCACAAGGGGACTCATGGGAACTGAAAGGACCAGTCTTTGCTCTGAGCCAGACAGGAGCCACTGGGAGGCTCTGAGCTTAGGGGTGACATGACCAGACTTGTTATTTTAGAGGATCCCTCTGGCTGCTGTGCTGGGAAGAGGCTGCAGGGACATGCATGGAGGCAGGGAGAACAATGAAGAAGTGGTTGCAATAATTCAGGTCATAGATGATGGTGGCCCAGACCAGGCTGGTGGTGGTGTAGGTGCTAGGATGCGGACAGAGTTGGGGTACATTTTGGTTTATTTACTTATTTATTTTATTAAGGTATCATTGATATACCCTCATATGAAGGTTTCACATGAAAAACAGTGTGGTTACTACATTCACCCATATTATCAAGTCCCTCCCACACCCCATTGCAGTCACTGTCCATCAGCGTAGTAAGATGCTACAGAGTCACTACTTGTCTTCTCTGTGCTATACTGCCTTCCCTGGGCCCCCCTACATTATGTGTTTGCTAATCATAATGCCCCTTAATCCCCTTACCCTTCCCTTCTGACCTACCCTCCCCAGTCCCTTTCCCTTTGGTAACTGTTAGTCCATTCTTGGGCTCTGAGAGTCTGCTGCTGTTTTCTGCCTTCAGTTTTTGCTTTGTTGTTATACTCCACAGATGAGTGAAATCATTTGGTACTGGTCTTTTTCTGCCTGGCTTATTTCACTAAGCAAAATACCCTCTAGCTCCATCCATGTTGTTGCAAATGGTAGGATTTGTTTTCTTCTTATGGCTGAATAATATTCCATTGTGTATATGTACCACATCTTCTTTATCAATAGATCTACTGATGGACACTTAGGTTGCTTCCATTTCTTGGCTATTGTAAATAGTGCTGTGATAAATATAGGGTGCATCTGTCTTTGAATCTGGGATCCTGTATTCTTATGGTAAATTCCTAGGAGTGGAATTTCTAGGTCAAATGGTATTTCTATTTTTAGTTTTTTGAGGAACCTCTATATTGCTTTCCACAATGATTGAATTAATTTACATTCCCACAAGCAGTGTAGGAGGGTTCCCCTTTCTCCACATCCTCGCCAGCATTTGTTGTTGCTGTTCTTTTCTATGGTGGCCATCCTAACTGGTGTGAGGTTATAACTCATTGTGGTTTTCATTTTCATTTCTCTGATAATGAGTGATATGGAGCATCTTTTCATGGGCCTGTTGGCCATCTGGATTTCTTCTTTGGAGAATTATGTGTACACATCCTCTGCCCATTTTTTAATATGGTTATTTGTTTTTTGGGTTGTTGAGGCATGTTGAGTTCTTTATATAATTTGGATGTTAACCCCTTGTTGGATATGTCATTTATAAATATATTCTCCCATACTGTAGGATGCCATTTTGTTCTACTGATGGTGTCCTTTGCTGTACAGAAGCTTTTTAAGCTTGGTGTAGTCCCATTTGTTCATTTTTGCTTTTGTTTCCCTTGTCTGAGGAGATGCATTCAGGAAAAAGTTGCTCATGTTTATATTCAAGAGATTTTTGCCTATGTTTTCTTCCAAGAGTTTTATGGTTTAATGACTTACATTCAGGTTTTTGATTCATTTCAAGTTTACTTTTGTGTATGGAGTTAGACAGTAATCCAGTTTCATTCTCTTGCATGTAGCTGTCTAGTTTTGCCAATAGTAGTTGTTGAAGAGGCTGTCATTTCCCCATTGTATGTCCATGGCTCCTTTATCATATATTAATTGACCATATATGCTTGGGTTTATATCTGGGTTATCTATTCTGTTCCACTGGATCTATGGGTCTGTTCTTGTATCAGTGAGTTGGGGTATATTTTAAAGGCCAAGAAGATAGAATTGCTGATGTTTTGTCTGTGTGTTCTGAGGAAGGAATCAAGGATGGCATCACAATCATTTGCCAGAGCAACAAGAAGGGCCCAGTTGCCATTAACAGGGTGGAGAGAACCATGGGAGGAGTAGGTGTGGGGCATTACATTCCTACCAGCAGTGTAGGAGGGTTCCCCTTTCTCTGCAACCTCGCTTTCCACAATGATTGAATTAATTTACATTCCCTTCTCAGGGCAAACAGGAGCTTGTTTCTGGATGTGTTAAATAGGAGATGCTTATCAGACATCCAAAGGGAGCTATAAATGGGCCGGCTGGACTTGGATCAATTTGGAAGTCATCAGCACACAGATGGGAGTTAAGAATGGGTAAGATTACCAAGGCACGAGTGCCTATGAGAAGTCTGGGAACAGGTTGAGAACACCCAACACTGAAGAGAGAGAGAGATGGGAGGGAATGAGTAGTAGACACACAAGGAACAGCCCATGAGGTAGGAAGAACTCAGGAGAGTGTGGCATCCTGGAAGCCACGCGAATAAACCTCTTTCCACAGGGGGCGATGGATTGTATCAAATGCTGCGACAGTCAAGCAGCTGGAGGACAGATGACTCTGGACTGAAGAGACAAGACCTTTGCCAGAACTGTCTGGTAGAGTGGAAAGGGGCAGAACCTGCCAGAGGCTCAGGAAAGAAGCGGGGGTGGGGGGGGCTTCCTGGGGGGACAAGCACTGGGAGCATCAGAGGAAGGCAGTGGGTCTAGGTTTCCTTGTTTTAAAAGGGAAGAATTATAACATGCTGGATGGGGGTCTGGTGCCAACAGGAGGTGGCCACTCTGCCGGGGTCACAGACCAGGTCACAGAGGATGAACACAGGGGCCCGCGGATGAGCTGGTGAGAGTTGTGCGTGCCTTCTCAGGATTTCTCTTTGCATTAAAAGTAGGAAGCAAGGTCAGGGACTCTGAGTAAGGGCGGGGAGGGGGCCACTGAGTATTGCCTAGGAAAGCAGCAGGCTGCGTGGACCAGGGGGCACAGGGCCTGCCTGGGGGCAGCAAGAAAGGCCCATCCTGCTGTGACTTGGAGGAAGAAACGAGGCCAGCCCTCTGCCTCCTCTCCTCCAGGCCATTCTGCCCCATCCCTCCCACTTTCCCTCACACCAACTCCTCTTCTTCTCAGCCTTTCCAGCTTTAAAGAGGTTTGGGCCTTGATGGACTCACTCCTCAGATACACATGGTCACTGTGCTATCCTTCCTCTTCTTCAAAGCGGCTTTCAGGAAGGCCAGATGGGATGACAGGTGCTCACCCTGGGGACGTGGGCACCAGGGACTTAGTGTGTGTGCTCGGGAGCATGTGGGACAGGAGTCAGGGGGAATCAAGGGAAGCACGAGGCAAATGTCCAGATTCCCTCTCCAATCTTCTCTCAATTTCCTTCCTTTTCCGCCCCTGTTCCTCATTCCTTTTGGATCTTGAATTTCCTTATCTGAAACACAGAACAGTCTCCACCTCTCTGTGGTTCAGGCTCTCATTCTCTAAATTAACCTGTCGTGGCCTGTAATAGATCCCAGACTCAATCGGACATATTATTTCACTTAACTCTGTTTTAATACTGAGGCAGCTAACTCCACTGATGAGATGGGGAAACTGAGTCTCAGATTGGGTGAGTGACTTACCCAGCTAGTGGTGGTGCCTGGCCAGTTAGAACACCTGGAGAGTAAGCAGCACAGCCAGGATTTGAACCAAGATCTCACTCCAGACTCAGGCCCATCAATCTCAGCTATGTCCAGAATTCCAGGCCTGGGAAGGGTAATTCAGACTCATTTCCACAGAGAGAACACACAGGGCAAGGTCAAGTCCTAGTTCCAGGAACTGCTGTTTTTATTCACACAACCAGGACATAGGCCTCACAGACGTGCGTCAGAGCCAAAGAGAAGACAGTGGAGCAGTGCAGGGTCTAGTCAACCCGGGAGAGGCTGTGGAATGTTCCAGCTGGCAGGCAGGAGCCCTGATGGATATTTCCAGCCCCAAACCCAGGGAGTAATAACAAGGTAGGGAGGATTTGCTAAACAGTTTTCTAAAGTGAAGAGAGGGGTGGTTGCTAATTTTGGAAGTGGATTTCATCATCAGCTATGGGGCTGAGATATGACTTCCTCAGAAAGCAGAGCAGCCGGGAACTCTCACTTCTATTTCTCTAGGGTGAAGGAGAGGCCTTCCTTAAGAGAGGAGAGGGGAAATGCCATGAGGATCAAAGGAAGTACAGGAGACCAGTTTACAGAGCTGTGAAGACAGAACAGTCCAGGCCGCCTTCCCGTGTTAGGAAAGAGTATAAAACCTAAATGTGATTCATTCCCACTAGGATGTTTAAACATTTTAACAGTAAGGTATTAACAAAGGGCCACGTGGTGAAAGCTGCTCAGGCTGAGAGTGGGGGGTGGGGGAATTGATAAGGGCCTGGCGATACCTGTTTGAGTTTTTTAAACCTACCAATACAATTAAGACAAATGTAAAAGAAAGATATAACTGGCTTAGGCGACGTCCGGGAAGAATGTGAACTCTGTAGTACTCAGCCAACGAGGAACCAGGGGAGGGACTCACGCACTAGGAGATAAATTACTGGCGCCAAATTCCCCAGGTGTGCCTGCCCACCAGACACCCGATCTTGCAAGACCGTCATTAAAGCCTTGCAAGCCTCGCTCTGCTGTTCTCTTTGTCTCCATGTCCACTTATTGAATTTGGACCAGTGAGTGTGTTTCTCACATCCCTCGTATACCGCTCAGCTTAAAATACATCAAAAGAATTCAAAGCTAACACCTTTATCAATACATGGCCTTCACATTATATTGTATAAATATAAGAAATTGAGAAGAAATGAACATGTTATAAACTGGAAATTTATGCAATGTTAAGTGTCAAATATATTTCAATAATAATAATAATAAAAAAAGCTAAAACCTTAAACCTCAAATTCTTAAAGTGTTAACACTGTAAATGGATGCACTTAAATGTGTGTACAGGATGTCATCTCAACAGTGGAAAATGGACAGAGCTAAAACATCTATTAACAGTGGGCATCTGGAAATACAATAATCATTGCTAACAGACTAGCAATAATTAGCAACAACCTGGTAATAATCATGGCTTGCTCTGCCAGCGTTGCTCTAAGCATTTGACATACAAACTAACTCTTCTGCCCTCCTAACATCCCACTACAGAGGGTGCTGTGATTGTCCCCACTATACAAGGCAGAAGCCCTGGCACAAGAATTGGTAAGCTGTCCAGGTGAATAAGCAGCAGACAGAATCTGAACCCCAAGACGCATGCCCTGGACCACTGTGATACACTGTTTCTAGATCAACGGCACAGTGAAAGCTACAATCAGTTTACAAACCTGTATTACGGTATAGCCCCATTTTGTTAAAATATGTATTTGCTGTGTATATGCTTGTATTTGGTTGAATCAAATGAAAATTTGGCCATTTTTGACTCATCAGAGCAGGGCTTTCGTATGATTCAGCCTAGCATGTGGGCACATGTACCTGCAGCCACGAAGGAAAACGTCCCTAAGGATTTATACCAAATTGTTAGCAGAAGCTCCGGATGGTGGAAATTTGGATAGTGGAAATGTGATCGATCTTTCTTTGTTTACACTTCTTCATATTTTCTTCAAAGCAGCCTGTTGAACATTTTCCCATGGATCACCTGCTTCCCTGTCATAGCTGCCAATGACCACAGACAACCACATGGTAATAAAATGCACCCGAAGTGCAGCAGTGCAGCGTCTGAACTACAGCCTTGGAGGCCGGCATGCTCCGGGCCATGTCCCCTTTGGGAGCTGAGGAGCCAGCATGCGGGCAAGAACTGCCATCGAGAGGGCACAGAACTCAAAGTGAGGAGTCCTGCCTGCTGTGTGACTTCAGAGCCCCAGATGAGAGCAGGGATCACCCTTTTCAAAAAATCAAACAAGACATGAACCAAAATGCTCTGTCACTCCTGCCTCATTCTAGCTGATGTAACCGGGTACAGCTGAGAGGGCGTCCTACTTACTGATGGCCACAGGTCCACCCCAGGACCATGGCCAGAGATCCACTCCTCTGACATTTGGCTCCTTAAACTGGAGATTGGCTGGAAACAAGAGGCCGTGTTTTCCTTCCGACTGTATGGTATATGGGAGGAACTGCTGTGCTTATGGTGCTCTCTCTAGTCTGGTGGGCTCCAGGACCCCATGCTGAATGGACTGCAAGAGGACAGGCGAAGCGGGCTGGGGCACAGGCAGATTCCGTGAGGTTTAGATTCAGGCACCTCTGAGCAGTGGGCTAGGGGCTGCACTGGGATGCAGTCTCAGTCATTCAGTAGAGTAGCCAGGAACAGACCATGACTAGGGGTCCCAGAGTCCACCAGCAGCAAGAGAACCGCCACTAGGAATGACTGGCCCACCCCTCTTTAATTCCCACCCTAGCATCCTTAGGGCAACTGCAGCCACTTCCACACTCTCCATTCCCTTTTCCTGGATCACTTACCACCTCCCAACATCCTATACAATTTACCCATTTGTATTTGTTATTGTCTGCTCGCCTCCCCCCAGCCCTGCCCCCAAACACACTAGCATGTGCGCGCGCGCACGTAGGAGGTCAGCGCCACAAGGCATCTTTGTTTGCTTTGTGAAGCACCCCAAGTGCTTAGCTCAGCTCCCGCATATGGAGGGGTAATCCATAAACATTTTCTGAATAAATGAGTGCATGGATGGTCTAACTGAAATGTCACCTTCCCCAGCTCACCTCCTATACCACTTGACAGAATTAATTATTGCTACCTCAGAGTTTCTATAGGACTTGCCCTAAATCTTAAATATTGTGCTTATCACACTACATCACAATTATTTGTCTGCTTCACCTCCCTGAATGCAGGAGCCTATAAACTATCCTATTTTCTTTCATATTCTCAGTGGCTAGAAGAGAGCCTCAGTGTTGGCTGAATTTGGGGACAATCCTGACACATGTACAGGGCAGAGAGGACGATGGCCAGGACCCTGGCTGACACCCCTGGGAACACTGCTATCGGGCACCAAGACTGCTGACATGGATCTCTGAGCAAGCAGGGCTGGGGAGGCAGTGGTTTGGTGAGACTTCTTTCCAAACAATCTGGCCTGACCAAACTCCAGCAAGAGGAGGGCTATTTTTAGGTCCCAGGAAACAAGGCTGAACCTAGTGCTCCAAAGAGAGGTCATGAGAAAGTTAGTGAAATGGTCATTTCAGAAAACCTCTCCCCCGGCCCTCAGTTTGTGGTTCCCATGCTCATCCGGGTACCAACGAGGGACATCTCCAGCCCTGGACCAGGAGGTGTGAGCCTGTTGGCCAGAACAGCACGTCCAGTCTCACCGTCAGGTGGAGCCAGCCTCTTATGCATTCTACCAGAGCCCTGCGGATTATTCTTAACGTGGGCCTCACCTACACCCATTCTTCTCCCTCCTCTCATTCCTCTGGCCCTGCTCCTAATGAACCAGTTCCACATCCGTTTGCTGGAATGTCTTCTCCATTCAACCCGGCACCAGCCGTTCATGCAGAACCTATTGTGTGCCGTGGGTTTTTATCAATGACATCACTGCTCCCCTTTCTTTGAAACAGGGATTAGATACCCTTTCTTCTAGGAGGCACACAGGTATACAAGGATTTGGATCCCATGTCCTGAGAACTTTGCTAATCCCCCAGAGAAGAGACGGCACCTCCTCTTCTGGTCTAAACTGCAGTATAGTTCCTGAACACACCCTGATCTCCTGACCTCCTGCTTTTGCATGCAGGGCGTGCCCTCACTTTCCTCTTCTCTGGGGAACTTCTTCCTGCCCTCCTCCAGCCTTCTCAGCGACGCCCTTCCTCTGCCAGGTCATTAATCAGACCCTCTTCCAGGCTGCACTCACCTCAAATGCATTCCGAGTTTGCCACATGCAGTTATTACTTGTCATGTGTAACGGTCCTACTAGACTGAGCTCACCCAGCAGAGGGGTCATTCGGAAAGAAGGAATGTTCTACCTCTTCACCTATTTGTTGCCTAAATGAGTAAACAAGAAGTGAATAATTAAAGCCATGGCTTACTAAGCCCCTCCTAGGTGCCAAGAGCTCTATGCAGGCCACCTCAGCTTCTCTTAAATCTGCAAACACAGGCCATCTGAGACACAAGGAAGCTAATGCTAACTTTTCTGTGGCCCTAGAGTGGCAAGTGGTGGTGGCATCAGGATTTAGCCTCTGGCCTGTGTGGCTCCAAAAGCCCACAGTCAGCCTTGCAAGCACTCAAGGGCACAGATCTTCTGTGTGTGTGGGATAGCACTGTGGACCCCAGCTGGCTCCTACTCACATTTACAGGTATGCCTCCTACCCTCTAACGCTGTCCCACTTGCCCATGGAAACCACCTCCAGATCAAAGACTCCTTAGGACTTAAAGGACTCTAAAGGAGACAGAATTGTTTTGTTTTGTTTTCTTTTTTTTTAAAGACCTGTGGCTTACTTTCTTTGGGGCCATGGGGCGGCATGAATTTTGTCTGCTTACTGGAATCCTTTGGTTCAGGGGCCGCTGTCAGGCCACACGCCTGTCTGGCTTTGGACTAGGACCTCTCTGGCAAGAAAGGAGATAAAGGTGGAGTGGAAACAGCCCCTGTATGTGCTTGTCAAGAAAACTGTCCAGCTGTGTGTGTACGCGGGGTGGGGTGGAGGGAGTGGCGTATGGGGAATGGGCAGAGAAGGTGGAGTCTCTGGGCAACAGAATACCATGGGCTGGACTGCCTTAAAATCCATGTTTGCCGGTGAACTTAGCTCCTGACTGGCAGGGGGTCTTGGAGGGGCCTCTGAGAACACTGAATCCTGCTTTTCAAAGCTGTCTTGAGGAAAAATAATACAGGCGAGAGTATTCTTTCCATCAATTACAAATGTCTGTATGTGGTCCCACTCAACGCATTTCAGGAAATCTGTCTCTTTCACTCCACCATTCTCAGCTATGGATCCCTAACATCTTACCTGTGTGGTGATTGAACTGAACCTCACCCTGGTAGGATAAACTCTTCATGATCAGCAGTAAGTACAGCAGTCAGACAGTATATCAGAAAGTCCTTTTTCCCCCAAGCATATTTTAAGGAAGCAAATAATAGATTTCCTTCCCCACTGGCACTTGGCTGAGGTCCTTACTCCACAGGCTCCTTGGAGAAGGCAGCTGAGCCACAATATGCTGCTGAGCTTTAGAAATGGGGTGTGGTGGGTGATACACAAAGGCAGGATACGTGGACTCATGTCTCTGGAATTGCTCCCCAGTTTAGATAAATTAGCTGCCTCTCACGTGGGGCCGGACACACTAGACCTCAGCCATGAACCCACTGGCCTTTGAGGGCCGGCCCCAAAGCCTGACTGCTGGAAGCCCTCGGGGGACCATGCTCCAGTGACCAGAGAGTCTCTCTCCCTCCTCGGAGAGTTGATTCTGCTATCGGATGGCTCTGCTGGGGGTAAGTCCTGGCCAGCCAAAATCTATGCCATCTTGAAAGCAAATCCCGCCTTCCAGAGCCACGTGGAGTAAACAAACTATCTCTTTGTCCTGACAGCCCCCAGAGTCAGAGAGAACCATCAGCCCCCCTGCAGTTGTCTCTGCAGAGGGCTGAGCTTACCCCGCAGAAAGCCTTCTCCCCCTCCTCTGCACACTTTCTGAGTCAGAGGCTTCAAACCTCCTTTGATTCTGACCATTGTGAAAAATACACTTTGTAAGGCCAATACTTAGGTGCACATGAGTATAAAGCTGACCCTCAAACAATGCAGGGGCTAGTCCCCCCAGTCAAAATGCCATGTACAACTTTTGATGCCCCCAGCACTTCACTATTAATAGCCTACTGTTGACCCAGAAGCTGCGCCAATAACACAGTCTATTAGCACATCTTTTGAATGTTACATGCATTATATACTGTAATCTCACAATACAGTAAGCTAGAGAAAATATTTTTTCAAGTTGCGGCAAATCTTCAAAAAGTTTCCCAGTATATTTACTGAAAAAAACCCTGCGAATAAGGGGACCCATGTGGTTCAAACCCATGTTGTTCAAGGGTTGACTGTATAACCAAAACCAGTTTCATAATGAATGCTGACATTCCTACGTGTAAGGCTCTTGGATGTTTTCTGATCTAGCTCACTCTTTCAAAGACTAGCTGCAACCCCCTAGACAGATTCTATGACCCAGAGGTGCAAACACGACTCTAGTGTCTGCAAGCCAGTCACCCACGTCCAGCTTTAACTGATTATGTAGCTCAGTCCCTAAGTGGGAGGATGCACTCCTTTCCATGAAAATATTAGCCCATCTGGGCTGTGAGTGGAGTTCTTAACATCATCTACACAGGGATCTCTCTGGCTTGGCATTTCCTTCCCCCACACCCCTCTTCGCCCCAGCAAACACACATGTATACCAACAGCAACAGCAGGTGGACTAGAAGCTTCTTCCTGTCCTACACTATCATCATTTACTCTGAACACTTGAACATCTATTTCACCTCTTCCCCACCTCTGCCATCTTCCTGCTGCATAAGCTGGAAGATCCAAGAGGTCATGTGTCTCACATTTGAGAAGAGCAGCACAAATCCAGGAAGAAACCGGAGTTTTAAACACTGCTGTAGGTGACCAACAAGGCCTATAGCCTGCAAGTGGACAGACACTGATCCCCTCTCTCTGGATCTTCTCTCCTGGGGACCCAGAGACAAAGGCCCCCACTTCAGCTCATCTTTTTGATTAGCCTGCGTCTATTTAGAATCTGGTCACTGAATCTTTCCTGTACCCTGTATTTACTTTGACCCCATTGCGTACATTTTGGTGATTAGGAGACCTGGATACAACATCTGGGTCCACCACTGGTATGGGATACAGGACTTCACTTTTCTCAACTCTAGGGTTCTTTTTTTTTTTATTTATTAAGGTTTGATTGATATACACTCTTATGAAGGTTTCACATGAAAAAACAATGTGGTTACTACATTTACCCACATTATCAAGTCACTGTCGATCAGTGCAGCAATGAACTCTAGGCTTCTTATCTGTCAGACATGACTGATTATTTTTGCCCTGCCTCCCTCACGGGGTTGTGGCGAACATGAACAGGTATGAAAATGCTTTGTAAAATATAGAGTGCCCTGCAAACACATATCATTACATATCTCTAAGTAAGTAAGTAATCTATATTTAATCGTGTGTATAGTTCTAAGACTTGGATGTGTTGACGCTGTTCCCCACGTTACAGCACTGCATTCTCAGTGTTCTGTGAGGGCAGGGATTCCAACATCAACTCCCAAAAGACATCTGCCAAGTTAAGGGTTAAACCAAGTCTCCCTTGGACAGATAGCTGATGTCATCAAAAACTCATGGGTCACAGCAGCTGGTAAATCTACTGGTCCCAGTCATTTGCACCTTCATTCAGAAAGAAGACTAGCCCTGGGAAAATTGGTCCCAAGAAGAGTCAACTGAAATTCAGCCCACACTTGGCTCCTGGGGCTGATCAAGAAAACAAAAGGTGTATGTGGGGTTGGGGGGAATCAGTTATCTTAGGTGGGACTCTGGAGCCCATCACTATCATAATAGCCACCATGCATGGAGGACTTACTCTGACAGGTCCTGTGCTTTTTAAAAGAATTATTTCCAACCTTCACTGGGATGCTTAAGGCAGGTGTGGTTCTCATTTTACGGATGGCGCTAAGAGGTTAAGAAACTTGCTCAAAAGCATGTAGAGTGTCGGGTGAACCACAGTCTGCTTTTTTTCATTCAGTGATGTGCAAAAGAACTTCTCAGGGCTAACACTGGGCTCTGCCAAGGATGCGGCTGAAATGCCAGGTTTGAGGTCGACCTGGAGCCTAGGGCCCCCAGTGAGGACTTCCAACCCAAGAGGGCTTTAATGGTCAGAACAGAAATTAACTTTGGCCTTCAGCAGCAATGGGAAGCAGGTGCCGGTTCCCTGAGATGGGGAAGGTTCTTCTTGCTACACCGTCCAGAGCCAGTGCTCTTCACAGATAGACAGCTGAGCACAACTGTATCTGTGCTGGGCATTTGGTTGCTCAATGATTAGTGAGAATCTAGTATTACTTTTATTGGGACCCCCAGCTAAAGGAAGAAAGAGGCAATACATGTGTGTCTCCTGGGCCCCAAATTCTCCACAAGTTACCTAGTACCCACAAGCCAAGGTCGGAACACCTTGGCTGGTATTCAAGGCCTTATTGGTCTGGTCCCAACCAAAGCTCTCAACACTTCCTGGTCCCAAGCCTCTAATATCCTGAGCCTCACCCAATGGGCTCACCCATTCCTCTTCCTGCGATTCACCCAACAGGCAATAACCCCTAACTGCTCTCAGCAGAGCCTACACCACCCAATTTTGAGTCAGCCTAGTACCTTGTCCTCCATCTGAATTCTGCAGCCCAGCACCCCTTCTCACACCCCCACAGCCCCTGGACTACTGTGGCCTTCTGATGGGGACCTGCATTGACAGCTGTTAGGCTGGACTGTACCCTCTGACCCTCACCTAGATGCTAAGGGCCCTTAGGAGGAGGGAGGCTGTACATCATGTTTCTGTGCCTTTCACACCACACTTACTATAGAAATGGCAGGAGTTAAATAAATGCTGTTGAGTTAATGAGGGGGTGGAGGAAGGAAGGTGGCAGTGTCAGAAGTGATCCAGATCTCTATAAAGTCACAGGTCTCTGAACCCTTGTGCTGGTTCTCATAGACCAGGCTTTGGAAGGAATCTGAGCTCAGGGCCAGAAAGAAGCTTGGAGTGATCTGGCTTGGTGGCCACTGGACTAGAGTTTCAGGTCCCCCTTACTCCCCACCACAGCCCAGACAGATGACTTTGGTCTTGCTAAGGCACCTCTAGGAAAGGGCCAGCCACTGCTTGGTGGTCCACCTCCCCACCCCAACTGCTTCCTGGAGGAATTTTTTTGAGGGATAGTTCCAACAATGGCCAAAGTAAGTGTTTTCATGGTAGGCACATAATGAATGGTGGTCCAAACTGTTGACACTGCCCAGCCACAGGTGAGTAGGTGTCCTCATGTGAGGGTGGGAGTCAACACGGGCCCCATCCAGCCCCAGCCCCAGGGGCAGCAGTCAGTCAGTTGAGACTTTTCCTGCCATGGAAAACTCTCACCTGCTGCCTGCCCCACTGCCCCCTACCCAACACAAAATGCCATGAGTTGGCAGGGCCAGGAACTTATTAATCTGCTTTTTCCATAGACACAGCTACTTCAAAAGTACACTTTTTGAGGGAGAACTAGCTTAATTCTGTACACACACGAGGAATTCAAATTCTAGTACCTTCTCATCCCCAAGGTACACATAACCCAGACTCACCCCCTGCCCAAGACACACTGACACCTCCCAACCTAGTTCCTTTCCTCTGAAGCCCTGGGTCCCCACAAAAGGCAGACCATCATTGGGGGCGCTTTTCTAGCCTGACACACAGAGTCCTTAAAGGTTCTAAGGGTCTGGGAGCATGAACCCTGGCAGAAAGCAAGGGTCAGGGTGGTCATGATCTCGAGGGCACCCTTAATTTTCACTCAGAGTGTTAGCCTGCAGTTTCCAGGCTTCTAAATGCTCCCAGAGATCCCCTTCTTTCAAAGTCTCCCAAATCACATTCTGCTACCCACTGAGGGCTGCTTCTCAATCAGTCAATGAACAAGGTATTCGGCTCCTACTATGTTCCTGGGGGGTAGAGGGTTTCTCTGGGGAGAGTGCCGCCCCACCTCCCCAACCCCGTTTATCCTGCTCCCGACGCCAAGGCAGCAAGTAGTCCCCAAGTGTTAAATCTAGAAGTGCGTGCCCTACCCCCAATCTATCCCAAGGATCCCATTCTTGCCCCCTCACCTCCTAAGCAGGTTAAAGCCTCACTGCTCTCCCAGGCCACACCGATGCCCCCTGCCCACTGATTCAGCCCAAACTAATCTTCCCATAAATCTCAAATAGGTGTGCGAGCAAAGGGCCTCTGGAGAAAATCAGATGAGCCCTGCCTTCCCTCTACCAGGCTGATTTCGCAATTTGGAAGGCGAGCTCCACAGCGCACTCGCCGGCTCTAGCGAGCTCTCCCGGACACCCTGGCGGCAGCGCGGCGGGAAACCGGCAGCCCCATCCTGGTCCGCCGACCGCCTGGCCGGGCTGCCTCCTCCAGTATGCCCGGAGTTGGGGCCAACAGGCAGGATCAACACGCCAGAAACTTTCAAT
Organism: Manis javanica; assembly: GCF_040802235.1. Taxonomy (NCBI): domain Eukaryota; kingdom Metazoa; phylum Chordata; class Mammalia; order Pholidota; family Manidae; genus Manis; species Manis javanica. Next base: position 35,299,831 of record NC_133165.1, on the reverse strand, counting down.
GGATCCAACCGCCGGGGAGGGGGAGGGAAGGGAGGAAGGCCAGGCACAGGGGAGGCTCCAGGGCAGAGCCCTGCTCTTCACTTACCATCTTGCTCACATCCATGACCGAGGCTGCGGGGCACCCCCCCACCCCTTGAGATCCCGCTTCCCCCAAATGCTGCTCCCGGTTAATCCAGCCCCGAGGGCTCCATACTGCGGGAAGAGCGACCGGCAGGGTCCCCGCGGACAGGGGAAGGCGGCGGCGGCAGGACCGAGGCTGGACCGGAGAAAGGAAGGGAAGGGGGAGGGGAGGCGGGAGGGGAGGGGGCCGGGCGCCGAGCCGCAGCGCGCACCGGGGGCGGGGGAGACGCGGCCCCGCGGGCGGGCGGCGCTGCCGAGCCCCTGGGCCGGGGAATCCCCAATTCAGCCGGGGCGCCCGTGGGTGGGGGACGCGCGGTTGGGGGGCGCCCAGTGGACGGATTCCCGGGGCCGCAGCGTGCGGCCCCGGCGTGATTTGAATAACAAAAGGCCGCTTTTTCCCGAGCCCAGGGGCCGGGATTGCCAGAGCCGAGAGCGCCGGGCCACCAGAAGGGTGTGCGCGTGTTTCTGTGGTTGGATTAGTGGACTCGGGAAGCGAGCGGGAGGAGGCCACTGAAAAGGAGCATGAGATGGTGGGGGGTGGGGGTGGGGCAGCAAGCGACATTCCAGTGGGGGCAGTGGGTCCGGGGGTCCCTCCCCACTTGGCTGCATTGGACAAAGGCGGAATTCAGAGCCAGTTATTTGCCTCCTGCAGCTAATCCGGAGGGGACGAGCGGATGAGTCTGGGGTCCGCAAACAGATGGGCGCTTAGAGGGAAGCGGCACAGGTATCTCCGTAAGGCTCTAAGAGGCCCCCTCAGTGCGCCCCAGAGCCAGGCCCTCCCGGAGCGAAGGAAACCGGCTTCTAACCGATGTCTGCCCTGAGCGCAGAGCACCTTTCTCTCAAGCCAGAATCTCTCCCATCTTTTCTATTCTTTACCCAATGCCTAGTGTGCCCTTGGAGAAATGGGAAGCAGCCACTCCTCTGTACAGGAGACATGGCTGGTGGTGGAAAGGACTCCTGGCGAGAACCCTCTTTTGGGGCACAGTGTTCAGAAAAGGCCAGGACACCCAAGTCTATGGATTGTACACGGGGTGCCTCAAATCCTCAAATGAGCAGGAAGGTTTGGAGCACACTGGAGTCAGCAGGGACCTGAGTCCACTTACACCAACCCTGCTTTAAACAGAGGTGAGGAAACTGAGGCCCAGAGAAGGGGAGTGATATGCCCCAGGTCACACCTGGTGTGTGTGTGTGGGGATTAGCAGAAACCTCAATAAGGACAGGTCAGCCCACAACAAAAAGCTTCCCAAGCTATTGTGGGGCACCCAGCTTCTAAAATCCTCTCCCGTGTACAGGTGAGGCAACCGGTCCACAACCCTGGCCCTCTGAGCCCACCAAGCGGGTCAAGAAGGCAACACTGGTAAGTCCCACATCCTGGCCCCAGGGCCAGCTGAGCTGCCTAGGACAGCCTTCTCCCCCTTCAAAGCTGAGTTCTCAATCTCCGAAAACGGGATTTTCTTAACATGCCTCCCTAGGGAAGATGATACAGATGACACAAAAGCAGAAGCGGAGGAATATAAGGGGCTTTCATTGTGCTGGCCATTTCCAGGCTCTGGAGCCCACTCAAGGGTCCCTCAGCTCCAGGTGAGGGATATCTGGCCCAGGTCTCTGTCTAGCCCTGGGTCTGGAAGGCAGACTGACACCCCCTCCCACCTATGCTGCTCCCAGCAAGCCCAGCTCTTCCTGCCCTCCCCCAGCCACAGGAAACCGGAGGGCTGCCCTGTCTGCTCTGGGTGCTGTATCCCACAGTCCCCTTGAGACAGGGACCATGGGCTTAGACAGGGTGGGGTGAGGGTCTCTGGAAAAAAACTAAGGAAGATAATCCATTGTGAGATCTGCTTTGGCCTGCTGGGGGGAGCCCAGCTTACTTTTCTGACTACCCAGGTGCTGCTTTTTTTCCTCTAGCCCTAAACAAATGATTTGTTGCAATTTGGGCAATGTAGCAAGCAACCCCAAAACAACATAGTAAAAACAGGAAAGATTCCATCTTAAAACCCAATTAGTTAAAAAGTAAGTTTCTTAAAAAACAGACAATAACAGCCTACCTTGGGAGCAAAGCAGGCAGCCTTGAATGATAAGCTTCCAGACTAGGAAGCTTCTTTCCTGGGAGGATATCAGAACAGTAAAATCTTGTAAATAACCAGGAAGACTAATAAACTTAATGTTTCTTCAAAGGAAAACATTTTGGGGCCACTTAGCAGGTATACATCCCTAGCCCTGTCTCTCAACTGCCTATAAAACCCCTAGACAATAACCCCCTGGGGGGCTCTCTTGTCCCCTTCCTGGCCTGAGCCAGGGAGCTCTGCTCTCCTGCTTTCTCTCTAAATAAAAGCCTCTGCCTTGCTCTCCTATCTTGAGTGTTTGCTAAATTCATTCTTGGCTCCATGAACGAGAACCTGGGCATCACCCTCTCCTGACTCATGTCCACAAGAGTGAACCCAAATGCAGTGGGAGGCAGGAGAGAAGCACACCACAGCTTTCTCATCCTTCAACACTGATCCCCAAGCTGGAAAGGGCTGGGTGAACCGGCAAGAGTCACCCAGTGCAGAAATGAGGTGTAGATTTTCTGTTGCCTGAGTAAATGTACTACCATCTTTTTTCTTTAAGGAAAAAAAAAAGATGGATAGATTTTAGGTTAAAAAAACATTCTGAACCCTTAGGCCTGGAGTTGATTAACGGGTCAAGGTTTCCCAATAGCTCTTGACACCTTAGCTGGAAAAGCCCATTTTATCATTGCCAACATGGGGATATGATGCCCAATTTGCACACAGGTGTTAAGGGTCAAATGAAACTTTCTCAAATTTACCTGCAGTAGGCTAAGTGAAAGCACTCAAAGATCCTAGTCCTTGGAACCTCATATATATACTACCTTATATGGCAAAGACTGTGTACATGTGATTTAGGTCAAGGATTCTGAGAAGAGAAGATCCTGGATTATCTGGGTAGACCCTAGATGCAATCACATGTATCCTTATGAGAGGGCAATTTGATACCAGAGAGGCAAGGCAGTGAACCACAGGGACAGTTTGGAAGATGCAGCCACAGCTAAGAAATGCCAGGAACCACCAGAAACTCAAAGAGGCAAGGAACAGATTCCTAGAGACTCTGAGGAGTGTGGCCCTATCCATATCTTGAGTCTGGCCCAATGATACTGTTTCCTCATCTGGCCTCCAGAGCTGTGAGAGGATAAATTTCTGTGGTTTTAGCCATTGGCTTTATGATAATTTGTTACAGCAAGCACAGGAAACTAACGCACTGCCCACAGGTCAGGGAGAGCTGGTGTCATTGCTCCTGACAAATGCCACCTCAGGGCTAGCCTTTGTCAGACTTCCTCATGGGGGAGCTGCTCCCAGGACAGCAGGAGAGGCCAGCCAGCAACAGGCCAGCTCCCCTGCATTTAGGTCAGTGCTCCGGCACATAAGTACCTATCTACATGCAAGCATGTATGTATATTCATACATGCACGCACACACACACACAGGGAAAGAGCAAATAACAGCTTCTTACAAGAGCATGGGCTCCTCTACCTTGGCCAACCACCACCCTGCCTGGCCCAGCCAGCACACAAGCACCTTCGGGAGTGCCTGCTGGCTACCACTCCTCTAGGGCAGACAGTTTCCAGTTTTGAGAAGAGGTAAAAAGGAGGGGCCTGCCAGGGGGTCCCCATTCCAGAGTGCTGGTGCCACAAAGCATAGCAGGGTCTCCAGTCACTGAGGAAGACATTTCTAGCCATGCTGCCATTGACAGAAGCAGTGTGAAACCGGCATGGTCACCATGAGGCCCCACGCCACTGGCTTGGGCCAGGAAGCCTCCTGACAAATTGGACAGAACGAGAAACAGTGAGTCCAGGAACCAGGCTGCTACTCTGTCCTTTCTTCACCAGTTCCCGACCACCATAACCAAACGCCTGCTGGGCCTTTCCACCTGCAGGAGTCTCAGTCCCACAGGCACCTCGGACTCAAGGAGTCTAAAAATTGATTTTTCTTTTCTGTTTTCCCCATCTGCTTCCTTGCATATGTCTTCTGTCTCAACTAATGGCTCTACCTCCACTTAGATGCTCAAGCTAGAAACTTCCAAGTCAGCCTTATTTCCTTCATTGACAAGCTCCCACCCCACCCCATCTAATCAGATCACAATGTTCATGCAGTTCTTTCTTGGAGACAACTTCCAATCTAGGTCTTCTTTTCTTTTCCGATCCTGTGCTACTTTCGACAATGGCCTAACTGGCCTCCCTGCCTCCAATCTCTTCCTGTCTAATACATCATCCAAACATCTAATTCCTACTCCCCACTAGCCCACCCCAAGTGGGAAAAAAAACCCTTAATGTGGCATTCAAGCTCCTACTAATCTGGCCTCATCAGCCTCCTTTCTAGTCCACCTCCTCTCTCTGTCAATGAGGTCCTGGCCCATCAAACTACTCACATGTACTCAGAATGTCCTGGAATGCCCTTCCCATTTCTTCAGCTTGAAGATTATTTCTCATGCTTCAGGACCCATCTCAGAGGTCACCTCTATGAAGCCACTGTTGACCCATCCAAACACCCGGGTCACTGGGGACTCCCTTCCCACAATGGACAGCCCTTGGGTACAATCTGCATGTCCTGGGCTCTCCCTGCTCACCTGTGAGCACCCTCAGCAGAGGCAGGGCCTCACTGGGCTGACATTCTGAGTGTCCTGCCCCTTACCTACTTACCTGTCCCAGTCAGAATTCCACACCTACATCACTGCCCCACCTTTAACAGCTAATGAGCCAAATGGACCCAGGAGGCCTACAGAGGCTATGTCCTTGGTAGAGAGTGACACCTACTGGACAACCGTGGTTCTGCAGCCTAGGCCTACAAATATGATGAGCCTTATAGAGTACCTGAGAGACGTGAGATTCTGTTAATTTCCACTTTAGGTTTAAACTAGAGTATTTCTAACAAAAGGGCCTTATGTAATGTGTGTTACTATGCTACCTCTAACAATAAGCATACACAGAGGACTGTAAGGGTTACAGAATGGCTTTTTGTCTACTAATTCATTAACCCTTAAAAAACGGGGATAAGGCAGATAGAAAAGCTATTATTATTAACAACACCTATTTTGCAGGTGTGGTGCTATAAGGGAAAGAGTGTACAACTGAAACCTGCAAAGGCAGAGATGGGGGAAGAGGTCCAAAGATTCTTTAGCTTTGTTTATAGTGTTTTAATATTTAATAATTCTTTTCATTTATTGAAATGTCATTACTCACATAATAATGATGGATATTAAAGACAAAAGAATAGGCTCTTGAGGCAGATCTCAAGTTGAATTCTGGCTCCATTATGTTCTAGATAAGGGCAAGTTCCTTAATCTCTCTGACTTTCTGTTTTCTGATCTGAAAAGCAGGGCTAATAAATATTATACCTTCCAGGGTTGAGGTGAGAATTACTCGAACCAATGCATATAAAGTACACAGCACAGCAGGAGGTGACCCCAGATGTGGCTCAACACAATTCATCTCTTGATGGCTAGTTCGATACATTCTAGATAATTTAAGCTTAAATCATTTAAGGAAAAAAAAACTACACCAAGCCAAGGATAACAGTTGTTCTGATTGAAGTGACAGTAAATAAATAGGTATATAGACATAAAAAATAAGTAACTAGAGCCACTGACCATACCCAACCGAGCAGCAGAGGACTTTCGCCATTAGCTGAGGTGCTCCTGCAAGGGAGCCATGGCCACAGGTGAGTGACAGCCCAGCATGACCAGTACTCCTGGTGCCTCCATCGTGGACCGTTCCCATAGGGCTCTTCTTAGGCAGAATGCAGCCTTTCTCAATGAGTGAGTCCCTTTGATTCCAGTTGGAAAAGCCTTCTGCTGCCTCATTGTAAGATTAAAAAGTTGGAAAGGAAAATGCCCTCCAGAAACACAAGAGTTCCTAGACCTAGAGTGTATCTCAGAATACCTGAAGGATACAGCATCCTGAGCAAGTGGGAAGGGGGGGGTGAATAATCATAACAACCGATAAGGTCTATTGAGCTCTTACCATGCACCAGCCACTATGACAAGCACTTTGCAACTGTGTCTTTTAGTCCCCACAACCCTGTATACTAAATGTCACTATTATTATCCTTATTTTACAGAGAAGGGAAGGAAGCCCAGAGGTCAAGTGACTTTCCCAGGGCCCCGCAGCAAATAGGCAGGGCAGCCAGAGTTGAAGGCAGGCAGTATTCCAGATCCCCAACTTGTAGCCCTCCTCTGGGTTCATGCTGAGTCATGCTGTGCAGTGTCCCCAGCACCTGGCACTGCCCTGCCTGTGGGATACCTGCCCTCACCAGGATGAGCAGGCAGTTTAAACTATGTGATTTTTAGTATGTATTCTTATTTATGGGGTTGCTTTTCTTCTAAAACCTTGTGAACAGTGGGTACAATGGTACAATGAATCTGCTGCCTTCCCTCCCTTCCCTAAGTGATCTGCATGAATTTCCAGAGCCAGGGCCTGGGCACCAGTGATTCAGATGCAGGGCCTGCTAGCTACCTCTTGGACTTCCATTCCATTGCTCTCCTGTGCCATGTGTGCCAAGATCAGTCCTAAGGAATGACTCCTTAAATATTTTAAGCATTTCCCCTAAACAGGCCTGTATATTAGAGATAATTTGCATCATCTCAAGTACCCCATATTCTGAAGTTAAACTAAGTATTGACTGTCAGACACCAGGTAGAAAGAAAACCACTGCAGTTTAGCAGGAAGCTGTAAGCAATGAACAAGAGAAATGTGGGCATGACAGAGAAAATCCCATAGCCAGAGGGGAATTAAGTGAAGTTTAAAGGCAAACAGAGAATGCAGATGGGAGACCCCAGAAAGTGCTAGGAAGTTATGCTAGAAAGGAGAGTGACCTGTTACATAGAGGCTAGATTCCCATTTTCTACAGGGATGCTGTAGGTTACACACAGGTTCAGCTTCCATTTCAATGTTTTCTTCTCAGAACTTTTCAGAAGGAGCTGCCAGGAAGTCTTCCTCTTGACCTGTTGAAGCAGACCTCTGATTTTACACAGAACTCAAGTTATTCACTTTCAATATACAAAATTCATTACGTAGGAACCCTCAGCAGTGTCCAGGTACTGGTAGTCATGGTAACTATAAAATATGAAGCTGAGGGGGCGGAGCCAAGATGGTGGCGTGAGTAGAGCAGGGGATATCTCCTCACAAAACCATATATATTTTTGAAAATTCCACAAATACAACTATCCCTAAAAGAGAGACCAGAAGATACATGACAACAGCCAGACAACATCTACACCTCCGAGAACCCAGCACCTCGGGAAGGGGGTAAGATACAAGCCACGGCCTGGTGGGACTCAAGTGCTCCACACCCCAGCTCCCGGCTGGAGGAGAGGAGCCGGAGCGGGGAGGGAGAGGGAGCCCAGGACTGCTAAACACCCAGGCCTAGCCATCCGCACTGGAGCGCAGACACATAGTGCGTGGGGTGCTGGACACTAGAGAAATGGGACAGTAAAACCTGCAAGTGGGTCCCCGTGGCCGGTGCCCCTGGGACAAAGAAAAGCGAATGCCCTTTGAAAGACTTAAAGGGACAGGGACCCCACAGCGGGACAGAAACATCCTAGGACACTTAGCCTAGCAGCTGGGAATCCCAGGGAACTCCAGTTGCCATAACCCCCTGGGCGGCAGCGCAGCTCAAAGGCCACTTACAGAGATAAACAGCCTCCTGCCCATTCCCGTCCAATGCCACTCCGCCATAGTGGAGCAGCAGCCTGATGCAGCAGGGCAGAAATTCTTTCACAGCGGCTGGGCAAGACTTAGAAACCCCAACTGCGCGCAGCTACCCAGCACAAGCCACTACGGGTTGCTGTTCTCCAGGAGAGGAAGGACACAACTAGCAAGAAGGGACGTTCTCCCAGCCAACACATGCACCAGCTTCCCTCAACTACCTCTAACACCATGAAAAGGCAGAAGAATTTGATCCAGACCAGACTAACCCAGACATCCTCCCCTGAGAAGGAATCTGGGGAGATAGACCTAACCAATCTCCCTGAAAAAGAATTCAAAATAAAGGTCATAACCATGCTGATGGAGCTGCAGAGAAATACGCAAGAGCTAAGGGATGAAGTCTGGAAGGAGATTACAGAAACTAAACAATCTCTGGAAGGATTTATAAGCAGAATGGATAAGATGCAAGAGGCCATTCACATAATAGAAATGAGAGAACAGGACAACATAGAAGCTGATGCAGAGAGAGATATAAGGATTTCCAGGAATGAATCAATATTAAGAGAACTCTGTGACCAATCCAAATAGAACAATATTCGCATTATAGGGATACCAAAAGAAGAAGAGAGATAAAACGGGATAGAAAGTGTATTTGAAGAAATAATTGCTGAAAACTTCCCCAAACTAGGGGAGGAAATAATTGTTCAGACCACAACGTACACAGAACTCCCAACAGAAGGGACCCAAGGAGGACAACACCAAGACACATAATAATTAAAATGGCAAAGATCAAGGACAAACACAGAGTTTTAGAGGCAGCTAGAGAGGAAAATGGTCACCTACAAAGGAAAACCCATCAGGTTATCAGATTTCTCAACAGAAACCTTACAAGCCAGAAGAGAATGGCATGATATATTTAACACAATGAAAGAGAAGGGCCTTGAACCAAGAATACTGTATCCAGCACGATTATCATTTAAATATGAAGGAGGGATTAAACAATTCCCAGACAAGCAAAAGTTGAGGGAATTTGCCTCCCACAAACCACCTCTACAGGGTATTTTAGACGGACTGCTCTAGATGGGAGCACTCCTAAGGCTAAACAGATGTCACCAGAGAAAATAAAATCACAGCAAAGAAAGCAGACCAACCAAAGACTAACTAAAGGCAAAAAATAAAATCAACTACCCACAAAAGCAGTTAAAGTAAACACAAAAGACCACAGAATAAAACAACCAACATATAAAGAATGGAGGAGGAGGAATAAGAAGGGAGAGAAATCAAGAATCACCAGACAGTGTTTACAATAGCTTAATAAGCGAGTTAAGTTAGACGGTAAGATACTAAAGAAGCTAACCTTGAACCTTTGGTAACCACGAATCTAAAGCCTGCAATGGCAATAAGTACATATCTTTCAATAATCACCCTAAATGTAAATGGACTAAATGCAACAATCAAAAGACACAGAGTAATAGAATGGATAAAAAAGCAAGACCCATCTATATGCTGCTTACAAGAGACTCACCTCAAACCCAAAGATATGCACAGACTAAAAGTAAAGGGATGGAAAAAGATATTCCATGCAAACAACAGGGAGAAAAAAGCAGATGTTGCAGTACTAGTAATCAGACAAAATAGACTTCAAAACAAAGAAAGTAACAAGAGATCAAGAAGGATATTGCATAATGATAAAGGGGTCAGTCCAACAAGAGGATATAACCATTATAAACATACATGTTCCCAATACAGGGGCACCAATATATGTGAAAAAAATACTAACAGAACTAAAGGAGGAAATAGAATGCAATGCATTCATTTTAGGAGACTTCAACACACCATTCACTCCAAAGGACAGATCCACCAGACAGAAAATACATAAGGACACAAAGGCACTGAACAACACACTAGAACAGATGGACCTAATAGACATCTATAGAACTCTACATCCAAAAGCAACAGAATACTCATTCTTCTCAAGTGCACATGGAACATTCTCCAGAATAGACCACATACTAGGCCACAAAAGAGCCTCAGTAAATTCAAAAAGATTGAAATTCTACCAACCAACTTTTCAGACCACAAAGGTATAAAACTAGAAATAAATTGTACGAAGAAAGCAAAAAGGCTCACAAACACATGGAGGCTTAACAACATCAACATCATCCATCACATCAACCAAATAAAGACAAAAACCACATGATCATCTCCATAGATGCTGAAAAAGCATTCGACAAAATTCAACATCCATTCATGATAAAAACTCTCAACAAAGTGGGTATAGAGGGCAAGTACCTCAACATAATAAAGGCCGTATATGATAAGCCCACAGCCAATATCATACTGAACAGAGAAAAGCTGAAAGCTTTTCCTCTGCTATTGGGAACAAGACAGGGATGCCCACTCTCCCCACTGTTATTCAACATAATACTGGAGGTCCTAGCCATGGCAATTAAACAAAACAAAGAAATACAACCAATCAAAATTGGTAAAGAAGTTAAACTGTCACTATTTGCAAATGACATGATATTGTATATTAAAAACTCTAAAGGCTCCACTCCAAAACTACTAGAACTGATATCGGAATACAGCAAAGTTGCAGGATACAAAATTAACACACAGAAATCTGTGGCTTTCCTATACACTAACAATGAATTAATAGAAAGAGAAATCAGGAGAACAATTCCATTCACAACTGCATCAAAAAGAATACAATACCTAGGAATAAACCTAACCAAGGAAGTGAAAGACCTATACCCTGAAAACTATAAGACACTCTTAAGAGAAATTAAAGACAACACTAACAAATGGAAACTCATCCCATGCTCTTGGCTAGAAAGAATTAATATCGTCAAAATGGCCATCCTGCCCAAAGCAATATACAGATTCGATGCAATCCCTATCAAATTACCAACAGCATTCTTCAACGAACTGGAATAAATAGTTCAAAAATTCATGTGGAAACACCAAAGACCCCAAATAGCCAAAGCAATCCTGAGAAGGAAGAATAAAGTGGGGGGGAATCTCACTCCCCAACTTCAAGCTCTACTACAAAGCCACAGTAATCAAGACGATTTGGTACTGGCACAAGAACAGAGCCACAGACCAGTGGAACAGAATAGACTCCAAACATTAACCCAAACATATATGGCCAATTAATATATGATAAAGGAGCCATGGACATACAATAGGGAAATGACAGTCTCTTCAACAGATGGTGCTGGCAAAACTGGACAGCTACATGTTAGAGAATGCAACTGGATCACTGTCTAACCCCATACACAAAAGTAAATTCGAAATGGATCAAAGACCTGAATGTAAGTCATGAAACCATAAAAGTCTTAGAAAAAATCATAGGCAAAAATCTCTTGGACATAAATATGAGCGACTTCTTCATGAACATATCTCCCCAGGCAAGGGAAACAAAAGCAAAAATGAACAAGTTGGGAGTATATCAAGCTGAAAAGCTTCTGTACAGCAAAGGACACCATCAATAGAACAAAAAGGTACCCTACAGTTTGGGAGAATATATTCATAAATGACAGATCTGATAAAGGGTTGACATCCAAAATATATAAAGAGCTCATGCACCTCAACAAACAAAAAGCAATTAATCCAATTAAAAAATGGGCAGAGGAGCTGAACAGACAGTTCTCCAAAGAAGAAATTCAGATGGCCAACAGACACATGAGAAGATGCTCCATATTGCTAGTTATCAGAGAAATGCAAATTAAAACCACAATGAGATATCACCTCACACCAGTAAGGATGGCCACCATCCAAAAGACAAACAGCAACAAATGTTGGCAAGGTTGTGGAGAAAGGGGAACCCTCCTACACTGCTGGTGGGAATGTAAATTAGTTCAACCACTGTGGAAAGCAGTATGGAGGTTCCTCAAAATGCTCAAAATAGACTTACCATTTGACCCAGGAATTCCACTTCTTGGAATTTACCCTAAGAATGCAGCACTCAAGTTTGAAAAAGACAGATGCACCCCTATGTTTATCGCAGCACTATTTACAATAGCCAAGAAATGGAAGCAACCTAAATGTCCATCAGTAGATGAATGGATAAAGAAGATGTGGTACATATATATATACACAATGGAATATTATTCAGCCATGAGAAGAAAACAAATCCTACCATTTGCAACAACATGGATGGAGCTAGAGGGTATGATGCTCAGTGAAATAAGCCAGGCAGAGAAAGACAAGTACCAAATGATTTCACTCATATGTGGAGTATAAGTATAAAGAAAAACTGAAGGAATAAAACAACAGCAGAACCACAGAACCCAAGAATGAACTAACAGTTAGCAAAGGGAAAGGGACTGGGGAGGATGGGTAGGAAGGGAGGGATAAGGGTGGGGAAAAAGAAAGGGGGTATTATGATTAGCATGTATCATTAGCATGTAGGGGTGGGCATGGGGAGGGCTGTGCAACACAGAGAAGACAAGTAGTGATTCTACAGCATCTTACTATGCTGATGGACAGTGACTTTAATGGGGTGGGGGCAGACTTGGTGAAGGAGGGAGCCTAGTAAACATAATGTTCTTCATGTAATTGTAGATTAATGATAACAAAATTTTTTAAAAAATGAAGCTGAGCAACTCTCCTGGGGAAGCCCCAGGCTGGCATGGGAGGCTGGTAGCACATACGTTCCAAATGTTTCTACCGAGCCCTGGGTCTCAGCTTTCTGAATGGCCACAGCTGTCCCTGAAGCCCCACCTTTTGTGGTCCTGAAGAGCCGGGCTGTTAGCTGCTTAACACCTCTGATCAGAATCCTGGGCTCTCGACACAGCCAAGTGCTGCACCCACAGAAACCGTTGGCCACCCTGTTGACTGGCTCACAGCTTTCCTCGCCCAGACCATCCATACAGGTGCTGATGTTACCAAGGCAGACCAAATGGAAGAATGGGTGATAATCTCCATAAATAATGAGCACTGAGCAGACACAGTGCCATAAAACCTAGCAAGGGCTCTGGTCTGGCCTCTGAGCCAGACACTCAGTAAGGGCTTAATTATTGAATTAAGATCACAGTGTGCTGTTGAGCCCTGATGAACATCTGCACAATGTTTTGCCCATCATGGAGTACTCAGGAGCAGGAACTCACCTGCACTATGCCAGGTGCTATACCCAGTGTTCTGCCTACATTGTCCTTTCTGATCCTCCCAGCTCACCATGCTCACTCTACAGACATGGATGTGGAGCTACAGAGAGGCTGGTGACCTCCCAAGATCCTACAGATGTGACCACTACACTCTGTCCACCTGCAGATCCTTGCTTTCCCCCCTTTCCAGCACTCACCTTCTCAGGGTAAACTTGGGCGTGGCAGGGGCTCAGATCACTGTCCACTGACAGACTACCAATCTTCTAGGGCAAGGTCACAGGAGCGTCTCCATCAGCTGGGACATGTCTGCCCCAGAGCACTCTCTGAGCACCACTGGGGTAGCAGAGCTGTTTCTGGGGACCCCTGGAAGCTGCTACATAAAGAAGAAATGAGATGAGGCCTGCAGTGCCATTTAGAGCTGGGAAAGGTCAAATGCTCTGAAATCATCTGGCCCCTTCCATGACAAAGGATGGCAAGGGGGCACATCCCCAGGAGCCCATGAGTGCAGCCCATTACATGTACCCTCCTGGTCAGAGAAGGTTGGGGGGACCGGGCTGCCTTCTTACTCTAAGTATGCATGAGCCCATATGCCTGAACCCTGGTTTTTTCATTCATGGACCTCAGAATCTAGAATTGTTTTTAGTCCTTATCTGTGGATCCCTTCAGGGCTTTAGCTGATGCAGTTAAGCCATCCCGGAATGTGCTTCCCTTCAGAGAAAATGGGTACACATAAAGGATGAATGAGTGTGTGTGTGCGTGTGTGTGTGTAACAATAGTTTCAAATCAAGAAAATCAGAATTGCATCCATTGTTCTCAGGCAACTCACAAGGACAAGATGGGCCAGGCAGTGCGAGGCAGTTACCAGGCCCCTACTGCCTGGCAGCCATGGGCTTGTCTTAACAGACAGGGACGGCACCAGGCCCTCATGTAGGAAGGTGCCATCAGCACTTCCATGGGCCACTTTACTTCTGTGCACTCCGAGGAAAGCAGTATATGAACAGGGTGGTGAAGGGAGACAGGAGGCCAGGAAGGTAGTGCAGGGCGTGTGCAGGAAGACAGGCTCCGGACAGACCACAGGTGGCAGTGTGACCCAGTGTGGACAGGGTACTAGGCCAAGTGCATTCTGGGCTGGAACTAGAGCCATCTCTCTGAGCAGATACATGGGGAGGGAGAGGGAGTTCCAGCTAGAACATTTAGGCTCACAGGGAGGCAACAGAAAGCCAGACTGGTCACTGGGGAGGAAGAGCTGAGTCTGGACTCAAGGGGTAAAGCAGGACTGAGTGCCTTCCACATTCAGAGCTCGGGCTGGAGCTGGCTGGAGCGTTTGGCCAGTGTCCTAGGAGTCTAGCAGCCGAGGGTGGGCCGAAGGGTGGCTCCTGGGCTGCCCCCAGCCTGTAGACTTTCTCATGCCCAGCTGTGTTTGAGGCCCCCTGGAAAGTAGTGCCTGGGAGGCTCCGGAGAGGAGCCAGGCTGGAAGCTGCAGGCTATCAGGGGCAACAGTGGCGAGCCAAGAAGACAGGAGCCTGCACTGCGGCCCGGCTCCAAGAAGGGAACGGGGAGAGGCAAGACCTGCTGCAGGGATGGAGGTGGGGCAGAGGAAGATCAGACCTGCTCTTGGGGACTGGGTGGAGGTGGTGCTGCTGGGAGCAGTCAGGACACTGGCTGGTTTCCCAGGGCGGTGTGGGGGAGCCTGGTCTGCACTGCCTTCAGTCTGCATTGTTGGTTGGCCATGTGCAGGGGCACGTTGCCGCCACACTGCAGCCTGGGCAGGGGGTCCAGAGACACAGGCTCAGGAGTCACCTGGGAGTCAAGGGAGGTAGTTGGGGGGCCTTTGGGACCCCCACTTGGTCCAGAGGACAAGAACCCAGGCCCAGGTGGAGGCAGCAGAGCTCTCAGAGGACAGACCCTTCTGCTGGCTATGGGCCCAGACACTTGTTTTTAAATCCCTTCAGGACCTTAAGTACAACTTTCAAACTGCTGTATTTCCTTCAGTGCTTATGAGACACTTCTTAATGAAGTCATAGAAAAGCGCTTTCAAAAGCTTCTAAGCCCTTGGAGTGTGGCCTAAATCCTCCCCCCACTCCTCCTCAATGGCAGAGCAAGCTTGAACACTGTTTACCGAGCCCGTGTCATGTAGGACAGTGCCAGGCACGGCAATGCCCACCTCTGAATTTGAAAAATCAGAAGTTAAGAAGCAAGGCAGAGGGTAGAGGAAAACAGGTTACTGCTGTCATGGTGGCTCCCAGGCCCAGCTGCACGCACCCATCACCTGGCAGGCCTGGGCCCCGCTGAAGGGATGCTGACGTGACTGGCACAAGGGAAGCCTGGGGGGATCAGCATTTTAAAGCTCCCAGGAGATGCTAATGAGCAGCCACAATTGGGGACACTGAGCAACCACAGGAGAGTTCAGGAGCCTCCTGGCTGAGGCTGAGGTGTGTGGGCAGCAAGGAAGTGTGGTACTTCCTCACCATTGCTCCTACACTGGGAATTTCCAAGCTTCCACCTGGAATTTTCCACCACTTGGCCAAAGGCTCAGTGTGAGTAGGGAACCTCTGAATTTTTGGCCCTTAGATTTCTTTCCCTTCCTCGCACTGTCCCCTCCCCAGCCCACCCCCTCATTAAACATGGGTGTCCGTAGGCCCTTTCTGCACATTTGACATCACAGAGGGAAGAGCCCCTGGGCATGGCTGAGCTACACGGAAATGCCTAGACCCACTGAGGAAGAAAAGTGGCCTGATCTTAGGATACCACTTTTAGCTGGCAGGTTCTGGGCAGCAAAGATCTGCTAGATTTCTAAAGCCTCTCCGGGCAGGCTGTGGGTGGCCAGTGAGGGTGAGGGGCCCATTGGAGGCAGCGAGACGGAAGGGAGCCACTCAGCCAGTCCCTGAGTCAGCAGACAGCTTGGAAACCTCCATGCAGGGGTGCAGGCTGCCAGAGCTCTCTGCCCTTGCCTGCCTGGCTCCTCCCTGGAGGCAGGAATTTTGGGCACCCTCAGATGGCCCAGCCCATTAACTGCCAGCCACTCACTGGCTCCTCCCCAGTAGGACAAGTCTGGGTATCTGTCTCCGCCCAGTTATCTCATAAGCAAAGACTTGTCCCAGGGAAGGAGGTATCAACTCAGATGTCTGTAGTGACCAACCACTGGCATTTCTGTGCTGGAGAGGGCGGCAGCCAGGCTAATTCCATGTTACTGCAGCCTTACAGGAAGTCAGCCTGGCCCAGCTGTCAACCAGCAATTTATGGGCCTTGGGAGCAGAAGGAAGGAGAGGAGGGTAGAGAAAGAAAACACAGCCCTCCCCCCACCCCCGCAAAAAAATCGATCTTGAGTTATTTTTAGATGGTTATTCATCCCACACATTTCTTCATATAAGAGTCACAACATAGGCTCTGTACAAAAACCATTCAGCAGGAGGTAGCTGCTCACATAGGAGGAAAGGGCCGGGGGGCATCTGTGAGCAGGGAGCCTTTGTGAGAAGAGATGAGACAGTCTTCAAGGACCCGACCACAGCAAAAATACTCCAGGATTCTGAAGGCCAACTAGGGAGGCTGAAGGAGGAGAGGCTGTTAAGTCAGAATCCTAGCCCAGGTTCAAGCTCTACTGCTAGCTTTTTCTTGCTATATGGCCTCAGGCAGGTCAGTCAACCTCTCTGTGCCTCAATATCCCCAACTATAAACAAAGCTAGTTCATGTATGTAAAACACTTAGAAGGACTCTTGGTACACTTAGTGTATGTATTAGCTGACGTTTTTATTAAAGCACCAACGTATGTCAATTGTTACTGTTCGTAATAAATTATCACTTAATAATCATCATTTAAAAATAACCATTAAAAACCATACTGATGTAGGACACAGTAGGAAGATAAAAGCCAGAGGAGGTCTGAGGGTGGAAAAGAGGTAAAGTCAGAGCAAGTTGTGTTCACAAGTCGCCGCCTGCCAAGGGGGGTGTCCAGGTGGCTCTGCTGCTTTGTAAATGCCAAGACACAGTTTTTCCTCCTGTGACAGCTTAATTCCCACTCTCGGGAGACGAAGCAAAGCTCAGAGGTGTGGGGTAATGTTAGTTGACTCTGAAGTCACCTACCTTGGTGTGATGGCTAATTATATGTGTCATGCTTATCAGGTGACAAGGCACCCAGATATTTGGCTAAACATTATTTCTGGGTGTGCCTGTGTGGGTGTTTCTGGACCAGATGAGCATTTGAATTGGCAGACTGAGCAAAGAAGACTGCCCTCCCCAGTGTGGGTGGACATCATTCAACACTGAGGGCCTGGACAGCAGGAAAGTGAGGAAAGGAGAATCCTGTTCTCTTTCTGCCTGCCTGAGCTAGGACACAGGTTCTCTCCTGCCCTCAGACTGGCACTGACACCATCAGCTACCCAATCCTAAGGCCTCGCACCATGGAATCGCACCACTGGCTGGCATGGGTCTCCAGCTTGCAGATGACTACATGAGCCAATTCCTTGTAATAAATCAGTACCTCCTCTCTACTGATATTGGTGTATGTGTTCTGTTTCTCTGGCTGCCCACTGAATCAGATCCGGGCCCCTCTAGAATCTAGCCTCTCTGCCAGCTGTCACTCATTGCATTGGCTGTCCCCAAGCAGCCCCTTTCCCAACCCACCTGCCTCGCTGCTCCTTCTGCCCTTGACACCCCTCTGATATTAACCCAATCCTTACTGACCTCACCCCTCTAGGTCCATCCAGTAAACCTTTATTGAGTGTCTACTGTGTGCATTGCACCAGGTACTCTGACTACTGAGAGGAACAAAGCCAGGGTCCCAGCCCTCAGATCATTTCGGGACATGGGGGCGTTACCTGCACAAGGAGATGCGTAGGGGTCCAAGGAGCACCAAGAAGGGCTGGGGTGGGCTCAGGGAGGAACAGAGGCCAGGGACACCTTCCTGCAGGAAGTGACAGACAAAGGTGTTCCAAGAGGGGCACACACGTGCAGGGAGAACATTCAGCAGGGCCTTGGCAGAGGAGGCCCCAGGAGAGGAGCTGGGCCCACAGCCCTCACTGCCTGTGGCCTTCAAGCGGCTGCCACAGGTTAAGGAGGTCTGAAGCCCACTATTTCCCACCCTGTTTACCTCCCTCAGGGTTGTTCCTTTGCTCTGAAATCCCCCCAGGCCGAGTGCCCAGCAGGCCTCAGCAGAGACTCTCAGGCCAGGGTCCACTTCTGTCATGGTACATGCTGGGCACAAAGATCTCCCCTCCAGACTCCCCAACTGCCACTTTGAGAAATCATTCAGAAACACACGCAGGTCAGCCCCTCCTCAAAAGACACCCACCCAAAGCTTTCAAGGGAAGATCCTGAAGGCCATCCTCTGGCTTGTTGCTCCCCCCAGCCTCATCCTGCAGGCCTTCTGCCACAGGGCCTTTGCACAAGCCAGCCCCACCTCTACAAGCCCGCGTCTGTCCCTCTCTGTTTCTCTCTCCCTAAAGAGACACACACATGCTTACCACCTCTTCTTCCCAGGCAGGGTTACCTTCCCCACAGCATTTCTTGCACATTTCTGTGTGGTGGGATTACCTGGACCCTTTAGGGCAGGAATCTGGTCTCATTCTAAGCCCAGCCCAGGGCAAGCAGTTCTTCCAAACTTTGAACGGAACTCTTGAAGCCTATGCACAGGAAAAATTCCACCATTCCTAAATATATGACATCAGTAGAGAGGACAATCCCTTTAATAAATGGCAACAGTATGGAGGCAAAGCTTATTTCATGTGCTAGAGAAAAGACTGTTAAATAACATATACGTCATTTGTATTCACTAGAAAACATGATTTGAGTAGTAAGGGTTTGGAAAAATCAACTGTGGACCTCAGTAAGCTGTGGCATTCCTGCCCTTCCCCCGGGCTGGGGTCACCTCTGTTTTGAGAATCTGCAATGAAGCAAGCCCTTGATAAGGCTGCTGTCCACAACTGCCAGACCTCCCTGCACACATCAAGCGTCTCACACACACACTGGCAGTGCAATCCAGGCGGCTTACACTCTGTGAGCCTGTTTCTCTGTCCATAAAATCGGTATAAAAATGCCACTCTCACAGGAGGTTGTTGCAAGGATGAAAGTAAGAGTAACATCTGTGAAAGCATTTGGGAGGTTATTATGCCCATAACGTTTTCTGACCCTCCAAAAAGCGAGCTCTCTTTCTTGATAAGTGTATTAATAAATAATAAAATCTGTGCTTGTGAGTACAACAGGTTTTATTATATAAAGTTTCTTGCCAACTTTCCTCCCATGAGCCTTGCCTGTTCCTCCCCTCGGCTGGCTCCTAGAACCTGGCTTGACAGGTACCCTGGTAACAGCAAGGATTCTGGATCTATTATACGTCACTGTGTGACCATGGTCCTTACCTGCCCTGAGCCTGTTTTCTCAAGATGATCAAGGGCCATGGAGAGGATTAAAAGTGATGACTGACATCCAGTGCATGGGATGGGAGCTCAGTGGCCTCAGCTCCTGGGATCCTTGGAGGGCTCCTGGGGACAGGGCTCAGAGACCAAACTGAAGAAGCAGACCTCTTTCTCCCAGTGGGGCCAAAGTGGGCCAAGCTGTCACCTGGCACCATTCCTAGTTGGACCTGGTATTGCAGACAGCCTGCTCACAGTCCCCCAACCCCAAAGTCCTGCAAGAAGAAGTTCGGAGGCCACAGCTTTTATTGTTCCTGGGAAGGGAGCAGCAGGGGGAGTACCCTGAATCTTCTCTCCTGGGCCCTCATACAGAAACCCCCCAAAATGGCTCCCCCCTCCTGGAGTTTCAAGCTGCTTCACTTACAAAGTACCTGGCCTGTTCTTTGTTCTTCAGTTTAAACTTTGATTTTCTCCTCAAAGCTGGAGATACTCCTTAAAATACAAGCTCTTCACCAGCACTTCTTGCTTTCTGTTAAAAAAAAGTCTAGAATTGGAGCCAGGAGAATGGGAGGGAGTCAGGACTGGGGACTTGCTGCTCTGACTGATGAAGCCAGGGCTTTTTTCTCTCTCCTGTTCACAGCTGAGTCCCAGCCTCCAGAACAGTGCCTGGCACAGAGCAGGCATTTGAATAATAACAGCTGAATGTGTGAATGAATGCATGCAAGAAATCATCTCACCCGTCTGCCAGGCCCTCTTCTGATTGCTGGGGCACATACAGGCTTCTGCAATCCCTAGCACCCGCAGGTGCCTTTGGCTTTCCAAAGGGCTTTTGCACCCAGATCTCATGTCTCAACACCTTATGAGGGCAACTGCCTTTACAGATGAGCCAAATGAGACAGAGAAACTAAGGGCTTGTCTAAGAGACAGAATTCATGTCTCTTGTTGGATTCTTTCACCAAATATGGCTGCAGGGTTTCTCCACAGCACCATACTGTTTCTTGCTGTCCTGATATACAGTCAGGAAAAATCTCCATCTTCCAGTGGTTGGAGTTCATCTGTCCATCCACACACCTGCCCAGGCCCACCTGTACTTAGTACAGGCCCTGTGCCAGGTTCTGGGCTTGGTTCCAGGGGAACCAGGGGAAGAGGGGTACCTGGGGGAGATAAACACAGAACTGGAGGCAGAGCAGGCCTCAGGGACAGGATTTCTACTAACAGTGAAGGAGATGCAACAACACTCAGCAGCCACTGTGGAAAAGAGTTTGGTGACTCCTCAAAAAATAAAGCACAGAATTTCCACAGGACACAGCAGTTCATGTCTAGCTATATACCCAAGAGAACTGAGAACAGGGACTCAAACAGGTGCCTGTACGCCAGCATTCACAGCTGCATCATTCACAATAGCCAGCAGGTGAGAACAACCCAAGTGTCAACAGATGAACAGGTGAACAAAGCGTGGTGTATGTGTACAATGGAATATTATTCAGTTGTAATAAGTAATGAAGTGGTGATGCACAACTCAGAGTAGATGAATCTTGAAAACATTATGCTAAGTAAAATAAGCCAGACACAAAAAGATAAACATTGTATGGTTCTATTTATATGAATATCCAGAATATGCGAATTCATAGAGACAGAAAGTAAGTTAGATGTTAACAGGGGACGGGAGAAGGAGGGACAAGGAGCTATTGTGTAATAAGCAGAGTTCCTGTTGAGGCTGATGAAAAACTTTGGAAATAGTGGTGACTGTTGCAAAACATTATGAATGCAATTACTGCCACTTGAAAATGGTTGAAAGGACAAGTTTTGCTTTATATATATTTTACCCCAATTAAAAAAAAAGTACAAACACACACAAAAGGTGACAGCAGGAGTGTGGGAGCAGACATGTGGACCAGTGATCAGCAGGTGTGAAAACAAAGCAGACCATTCAGGTGGCACCAACAGAATTGAAAAAGTTTTTTCACAGGGGGACAAATGAGAAGACCTTCTTATGCAAGATACAGGATGATGACACCATAATGCAACACATTTTTCCTGGGATGGTAACATTAACTAGACACTCTGGCAGATCTCATAAAATTTTAAATATACGTAAATGTACATATCCTCTAACCACTGCACGTCTATTCTAGAGAAATGCTCCGTGAGCCATGTTCAAGGGCATTCCTTGAAACACTGTTCCTAAGGCAGAAGTGAAAACAACTTTAATGTTCCCACAACCGCAGGCAACTGAAAACAACCAGGACAACTTTAATTCTGAGGAATATGATGCAGTCATTAAAAAGAATGAGGTTGATCTAAAAATGCTAGCAGAGGAAAGTGTCAAAACAAAAGGTAGAAAGGAAAAGAAAACCCATACCCTGGACCACTCCAAATGGATTTGCTTGCTGGCTTCCTAGCCTCTTCTTCATTTTCAAAGGATTCTGCAAAATACATACCCGCCCAGCTCCAGGATGACTCTGTATGATGCTGTCTGAAGAGCAGCAGACTTGTGATAAGGTCCTGGGATGTCCTACCCAGTAGGTAGTACATCTCCTCTGAGAGACAAAAAGTCTGAAAAGGGGTGTATCGGGGCTGGGGCACCAGTGTTCATGCATGTAGTGGGGCTGAGGGAGGGAAGGAGGCAGGTAAGAAGCCTATGGGAGTATGGGAGAATATATTTGTAAATGACATATCCGACAAGGGGTTAACACCCCAAATATATAAAGAACTCAACACGCCTCAACAACCAAAAAGCAAATAACCCTATTAAAAAATGGGCAGAGGATATGAACAGACACTTCTCCAAAAAAGAAATTCAGATGGCCAACAGGCACATGAAAAGATGCTCCACATCGCTAATTATCAGGGAAATGGAAATTAAAACCACAATGAGATATCACCTCATACCAGTAAGGATGGCCAGCATCAAAAAGACTAAGAACAACAAATGCTGGTGAGGATGCAGAGAAAGGGGAACTCTCGTACACTGCTGGTGGGAATGTAAGCTAGTTCAACCATTGTGGAAAGCAGTATGGAGGGGAGGTTCCTCAAAAAACTAAAAATAGAAATACCATTTGGCCCAGGAATTCCACTCCTGGGAATTTACCCTAAGAATGCAGCAGCCCAGTTTGAAAAAGACAGATGCACCCCTATGTTTATCACAGCACTATTTATAATAGTCGAGAAATGAAAGCAACCTAAGTGTCTACCAGTAGATGAATGGATGAAGATGCGGTACATGTACATAATGGAATATTATTCAGCCATAAGAAGAAAACAAATCCTACCATTTGCGGTAACATGGATGGAGCTAGAGGGTATTATGCTCAGTGAAATAAGCCAGGCAGAGAAAGACAAGTACCAAATGATTTCACTCATCTTTGGAGCATAAGAACAAAGCAAATCTGAAGGAACAAAACAGCAGCAGACTCACAGAACCCAAGAATGGACTAACAGTTGCCAAAGGGAAAGGGGCTGGGGGGCAGGTGAGTGGGAAGGGAGGGAGAAGAGGAATAAGGGGCATTATGATCAGCACACATGATGTAGGGGGTGGGGCATGGGGAAGGCAGTGTAACCCAGAGGAGACAAGTAGTGACTCTATAGCATCTTACTATGCTGATGGACAGTGACTGTAATGGGGTATGTGGTGGGGACTTGATGATAGGAGGAGTCTAGTAACCTCAATGTTGCTCATGTAACTGTAGAGTAATGATAACAAAAAAAAAAAAAAAAAAAAAAAAAAAGAAGCCTATGGGAAAGAGCAGGAGGGCAAGGAAGGACGGCGGGCGTGAAGGTCAGAGGACTACAGCAAGTGCAGAAAATTCCAACAACCAGCCAGTCATTTACGGGCAGAGGCACATCATATGGTGTCAGCATGTCCTCAGAGGCTGCTTTAGGTCACATTGTCTCCTACTTCTTGCCAGTCACAGGGCTGAAACTGCCAACTACTCACAGGAGTTCCTGTGTTATGGCAAACTAGGGTGGTCTTGCAAATGGTTTCTTTCCCCCAAATCCTGAAGCCTGCAGAAACGCTCAGCTTTGGTCTTACTAGGTGTCCTAGTGTCCCCCATGCTGGGGCCTGCTCCACATCTCCCGGCTCCTTCCCATCTCAGGAAGGGGAGGGGACCTGCATCTTCTGAGCATCTGGTATTATATTTCATCCTCCCAGTTACTGTAGTCAGAAGGGTAAGCAAGTGCCCAAGGTCACATCACTAACAGGAATCAATATCAGGATCAGCATCAGAACCGGGTCTGTTTACATCTCAAACTGGTGCTCTGCCCATTAGCAGGTGCTGCTGGGAACCTCCTACTGAGCAACCACTATCCGCAGGAACCTCTGTTTAGTGCCCAGGGAGTGTAAAGTAAGTCAAGTCCTGATCCCAAGGCAACTGAGTGTCCTGGCAAAGTGGATATGCTACAGTACGTGGAGAACAAGCACCACACCTTAGAAAACAAGCATATCTGATCTCTAAGAGAACCACAGAATGCTAGAGGTCAAGAGCTGGGAGAGGGCACAAGGTGGAAGGGACACGGTAAGCGAAAGACCATGAGGACAGAGAACACTGCGGGATGCCCAGAGAGGAGCAAAGCCAACACGTGGCTTGTTGGTCTCCATCTAGCCTTTGCCATGGTGTCCGAGGGAATCCCTCATGCTGCTACCAAAAACACCAGCAGCACCACAGCAAACTAGTGCAGAGAGCTCTCCCTGTCTCCAAGTCTCTCCGCACCCTCCCCACCTCCTCACTTATTACCCTAGGTGGTAATGGGGAAAACACAAAGAAGGGAAAGAGCCAGGTTGCCTCCACCAAGGATGGGAGGATGGGAGCAGCGGCCCCAACAGGAATCCAAAAAGTGCAGACAACCCAGTAGATGAGAGTTGTGGCTGCCCTCAAAGAGTGGGCCAAACCCTGCAGAGCCCCGAGGCTGAGAACAGGAGGCAGCAGGGAGGAAAGGCATCAAGGTGCTGGTCTGGACTCTGATGCATTTGAGCAGCAGCTCGGGCCCAGGTCCCACTGCTGGATGCTGAGCTGCCGGGGAGGGGAAGAGGGAGGAGGTGGACCTCTTTGCAAAAGGCTGGTGGTGAAGGGTGCAAAAGCACAGGGAGCTCTGTACCGGGCTGGAATATCCCCGGAAGGCAGTGAGGTGTTGAAGGACGATGGCGATTTGCACAGGCTTGGAGGCAGGAGGTGGAATCGGTAGAACTGCAGCAGGGGACAGAGGTCCCTGAGGAGGAGCAGGCTCAAGGGAATGAGGAGGAGGGGGCCACAGTCAGCAGAGAGGAGGGGAGAGGACAGGGTGTCCACAATGTCATGGTGGGTGAAGCCAGACACGGACAAGAGGCTTGAGCTGAAGGGTGAGGCTTTTCAATAAAGCCAAGTCACCTCCCAAGAGAAATGAGAGAAAGTGGTGGCCTAGGAGCTAAGGTGAGCAAAGGTTTCAGAGGGCAAAGGGTGGGTGGTAAGGGGGGCAGGGTGGGGAGTATGCACTCTTCCTTTCAGAGTGTAAACAAAAGGACAGGGAAGGTACCCTGAGGAAGAGGCAGGTAGGAGAGAAGGCTTAAAGATCAGGGGACACATGGCATGTTTACAGCTGAGAGGATGGGACAGGATGTCACTGAAGACACCACAGAGAATGGAGACTATTACATGGGACACCAGCAAAGCAGGCCCTGACCCCAGCAGTGTCCTGCAGCCTCGCCACACTGGCCACCACACCGAGGCTTCCTCAAGGCCAATCCCACCTTTCTCAAATGAACTGCTGCGAAGCCATGGTTGCCCACCTGATATTTACATGCCTGTTATTTGGGGATGTAACTACAGGAATTTACACTTAATCCTAATGACATTTCATAAACTGCCTTCATGAATCTGTTCTGATACAATGACCAAGAAAACATTAAACTCAGTCTGCAGTTTGCCACATTCTCAGTTTGACTGTGCACCAGGTATGCTCCAGGCTGCGCAGGAACAAGACAGAGTCCTTGTTCTCAAGATACGTATAGTGCAGTGGTAAGGAAAACACAGAGACAGGTCATTTCAGTATAGTTTCAATCTCCTGGCAAGTGATATGAAGGAAGGAAGTTTCCATTCCCCAGAACTGGCGACTGAAAGCTGGGGCCCAAGTGGTGATACATGATCCATATTCTACTAAGAGTCCAACAGCTCCACACCAGCTTCCTTGGAGGCGCCAGCCCACCAGAGTGCTCAACAAACCATGAGCTTGTGCAGGAGGCTAGGACTGCCCAGAGGAGGGGTATTGCTCACCCAGCCTGGGGCTCCAGGCAGTGATGCCTGAGCTGAGAATTAAAAGATATCTCTGGTGAAGCAGAGTGGTACCAGTGCTCTTGAAGTAGCAGGGTAGGCGTCTTGCCTCACCAACCAGGAGATTCCTCACACACGCCTCTCACCCCCAGACTGATGGAGAAGGTGACTGGTCAGTGAAGGGTGAATTTGGCAGGGGACACAGGCAAGTCTGAGTTTTAGCTACACCAACAGCAGCTGGACAGAGGCCAGCACTGAGGTGGCCAAGCTGAAAGAGACCAGCAGAAAGGCTGCTGCAGGGATCCAGACATGGAATGAAAAGGCCTGACCCTGAGCAGCAAAGGAAGCCAAGAGGACAGAACGGTCAGGACACATCTGGGAGGTCACCAGCAGGACATGGTAATAGGTGGGTGGGTGGGGAGCTGCGGAGGGCAGGCTGACCTCATTTCCTGACACTTAATAGAGTGACGGTCCTACTAAGGTAAAATGGGATGCGATCTGAGTACAGAGGTGTGTTAGCTTCAGACAGGAGGAGAAACCTTCCATCTTAACAGGTGGGAGGTGGAATGGATTGGGGTTACGGTCAAATACATTTAGGGTCTGGTGAGGGGAAACAGAGCATTTGCACCCGGTGACTTTGGTTTTCTGCATGAGGTAAAGACAAGCAGGCACGGAGGGATGGAGCTGGACCTCTCAGGAGCAGTAAGGTGTGAAATACAGCAGCCTCCCTTATCCACAGGGGATATGTTCCAAGACCCCCGCCCCCTGCCCCCCACGGATGCCTGAGACAGGATGGTACTGAATCCTACATATGCTATGTTTTTTCCTATACACACATACTTACGATAAAGTTTAACTTGTAAATTAGGCACTTTAAGAGATTAATAATAATAAAATGGAGTATTTATTACAATATACTGTAATCAAAGTTACGTGAATGTGGTCTCTCTCACAAAATACCTCATTGTAGTGAACTCACCCTTCTTCTTGTGATGATGTGAGATGATAAAATGCCTACATGACGAGATGGTGTGAGGAGAATGGCACAGGCATCATGATGTAGTGAGGCTGCTACTGACCTTCTAACTTTACATCAGAAGGAAGATCCCCCCTGCTTCTGGAGGGTGGCTGATGGCGAGTAACTGAAACTTCAGTTAAGTGAGACCGCAAATAAGGGGGACTGCTGTAGTCATGTTGAGGGAGGAGTAGGCAACAGAGAGGATCCCTGAGCAGTGCCAGAGGCCCAATTGCATGTGCAAGCTGTTTTGTCTTTTGACTTTACTCATGGTACCTTTTCTGGTACTAAAGCTTTTAATTTTTAGGTAACCAAGTCTATCAACTTCTCCTTCACAGCTTCTAGATTTTCTGCCATGATTTAAAAAGCTTCCCCCCATGTGGCTGTTTAAAACAGAAGAAAACAAAAACAAGGCAGGGCCGTATTTATCGACAATACTTATCCACGATAAGTATTTGAAGTGAAACAGCAGAGCAAGCACACATCGAGGCCGTGCTTGCAGACACGGCTGTCTCAGGAGACGTACAGAGACTGTAAGGAGGCTGCATCTGGGGAGAATATTGGTTTTGGGTGGATGTTACAGAAGCCACGAGATAAGGGGTCAGAGGGTATGAGCAAGATGGACTGAAGGCAAGGACCACGCTGGCCAGTGAGACTGAGAAAAGGTATGTTTCCAACACAGAGCAGTGCCTGACCCCAAGAACAGAGATCACGTGGGATCAGAGCAGTGTACAAAAGATAGAGCATGTTTTGTAGTAAGGTCCGTAATAACCCTATTTTGTACTAAGGTACAAAAAGGTTAAATGGTACTCACAAGGGCACACAGCTACCAGGGCGTTGCATTCTGGCTCCAGGGCCTAATTAACCTTCCCCTTATGCTATGCAATGTCTCACAACACCAGATAAGTGCAAAAATAGAGCTCAAAACTGTTTACAGTATGAGCACAATTTGTAAAAAAAAATTACAAATATGTGTGTGCAGATACATGAGTGTGTTTGTGTGTGGGTTCATAGGAGTATATTTATAGGTAGATGCTGGAAAGACACTAAAAATGCTAACAGTAGTTATCTGAGTGGGATTTTCAAAAAATAGTTTTCTGGATTTTTTACAGTGAAAATTAGTGTTTGTAATAGAAAACATTGTTATTTAAAATAATCACTGGAATGGACAAACATCAGAGACATTCCACAAAAATAGACTTTCTGGGAAAAGACAACTTGGGCAACAATTCCTGAACAAAAAGTATTCTGCTTGATCAATGGGGTAATAGTGGAGAATGTGAGGTTCTGAAGATCTGGATTTAGGCTACTCAGGAAAGTGTTGTTAACTCCCTAAGCCTCCATTTCCTTACATAAAATGAGTGTGAGAATAAAAATACTTGCCTTACATAGTTGTTGTAAAGACCAAGTGAGGCACTACAGATGAAGAAAATTCTGTCAACCAATGAAACCATGTTAGTTTATTATTAATTGTTTTTACTCTTCTTTAATGCACTGGCATGTACCCCCAAATTAAATTGTGATTGCAAAATACAATGCCAATTCTTGACTAATCAGTCGGTTTCATTTTATAGAAGACTTCCATGAAAATCAGGCTAGGGCTTATATTTTTGAGCCACAATAATGGGCTGAATATCTCAAGTTTCTATATGCTAACTTAAAAATCACCGGTGGGTACAATTCAAGAGGACTGCTCCCTTGCCCAGCAGCCCTGCAGACCTAGTCCCAGGGCTCCATGATCTTACCAGAAGCCAAGGCCATGTTCTCTGCTTGCCCACAGCTATTTGAAGCTTCCAGGCATCCTCTGCCCACAATGGCTCATAGTCATTTCTATGCAAACCAAAAGGCAGACCCAATTTTCTAAAATGCCCACACCTGACCACATCCCTTCTGTCTGCTTGTCTCACTGTTGGAAGGTGTCCTTTCTGTTCAGGCCAGACTGTCCAAAAGATTCTTGTCCTGGGCCTTCCCACCTTTTAAAGCCATCATCCGCTTGGGCCTTAAAGCACTGTAAGCTAATCACTAAAATGGACTGCAACAATCTCCCAGGCCCTACTCTTGACTCCATATGGTCTATTCTTATATGTAGTCAGAATAATCTTTTTTTTTTTAAGTTAGGCTCTAATTCAGATACCATGGAATTTATTGATCAGCAAACTAGAGGGTTCCAGTTTCCTTGATAGGAACGTTATGCCCAAAGGGATAATGGCTTTAAAATTCCTTTGTTTCCCTCTATTAGTTTTACAGGTTTAGCTCTGACATTCAGGTCTTTGATCCATTTGGAGTTCATTTTTTTATATAGTGTGAGACAGGGATCCAGCTTCATCTTTTGCATATGGATATCCAGTTGTCCCAGCACTATTTGTTGAAAAGACTATTCTTTCCTTCATTGAATGGTCTTGGTGCCCTTGTCAAAATGAACTGACCACAGACATATGGGTTTCTGGATGCTTAATTATATTCCACTGATCTATACTTCTATCCTTATGTAAGTACCACACTATCTTGATTAATGTAGCCATGTAGTAAGTACTGGAATTGGGGAGTTGACTCATTTATTAGTCTAACAGTTTTTTGTTGTTGTTGTTCAACTCTTTAGAGACTTCTGTGTATATAAAATCATGTCATCAACCAGTAGAAACAGTTTTACTTCTTCTTTGCCAATCTGGATGCCCTTTCTTTCTTTTTCTTGCGTAACTGCTCGTTAGAGCCTCTAGTACAGTCTTGAATAGAAGTGGTAAGAGCAGACATCCTTGTTTCATTTGTGATCTTAGGGGGAAGACTTTCAGTCTCTCATTATTAAGTGGGATGTTAGCTGTGGGGTTTTTCTAGATGCCCTTTATGTGCCTGAGGAATATCTCAATTTCACCTTCATTTTTGAAGGGCAGTTTTACCAAATACAGAATTTTTGACTGGCAGGTCTTTTTCTCCTTTCATCACTGTAAATATGTCACCCCACGGCCTTCTGGCCTCCATGGTTATTGTTCTTTTTAATGAGAAATCAGCTGTTAATCTTACTGAGGATCCCCTGTCTGTGAAGAGTCACTTTTCTCCTGCTGCTTTTTTGGTCTTTCATAATGTGACCCTGATGTATCTAGGTGGGGATCTCCTGATTTCTCCTACTTGGAGCTTGCGGAGACTCTTGGATGTGTAGATAAATGTTTTTGGCTATTATTTCTTCAGTTTCTGTGCCTTTCTCTCTTCTCTTAGAACTTCAACTATGTGCATGTTTGTCTGCCTGATGGTACCACAGGTTCATTTGTTTGTGTCTTTTTCCCAGCCCTCCCCAGATGAGAATGATCGTCTCAACCAACTTCTCTTCCAATTCACTTTCTTCTTCCCACTCAAATCTGCTGCTGAGTTCCTCCAGGGCATTTAAAAAAAATTATTAGACTTTTTATCCACAACTATCTTTTTTTGTTCCTTTTACAATTTCTATCTATTGATTATATGTTCTTATTGTTTCTTTGCATGTTTCCCCCTTGTTAAAAACTGGACATTTCAAATAATACAATGTGGCAACTCTGGAAACCAGGCTCTACCCTCTCCATAGGGCTTCTTGTTATGGCTTACTGTGGTTGTTGTTTGTTTAATGACTTCCCTGAACTAATTCTGCAAAATGTGTATTCTACTTCATCAATGACCACTGGAGTCTTTGCTTAGTTAACTCAGAGGACAGTTAATGATTAGATTTCCTTGACCTTCTGGAACCAATCGATCTACTCTTTGCTGAATGACTCTGAATGCATTTTGGGGCATGACTTCAGCCCATGGCCAGGCACTTCATAACTGCCTCAGTTTCCTGTACTGCTTGCACAGAGCTTCAAGGTCAGAGATTATTGGTTTCTCAAGTCTTTTTTGAACATGCACACAGCCAATACATGTGCATGGGTTACAGAACTATGTCCAAGCCTTTAAAGCTCCCAGTGAACATTTTATTCCTTGGCCTTTCCTTTTAAGCCTTATATTAGTCTATGTTTACCCCAACTGTTACCCATTTGCCTGAGGCAGCTGTGATGTTAAAAATATTCAACAAATCCTGTACACATAGGGGAGAGGCTTTTAGCCCTGGGATGGTTTAAGTAAGGTCAAAAAAGGAGAAGTCTTCCAAATGAGGTCTTCAAGGGAACCACTAGACAGATGATGACTGTTCTACATGACCTGGCTGCTGCCCAACTCACCAATTCATCCAACAACCCTCACCAATACAACCTTCTTCTTGCCCAACCCCCACTATTTTTTTTCAAGTGTTAGCACAGTCTGGCATCGTATCTCATCTATGTACTTGCTATTGTCCGATTTACCTGTTGGAACCTACGAAGACAGACTCTGACTTGCACTGTGAAACCCAAGCTCCTAAAACTGTGCCTGAATCTGCTGATAAATGCTTGCTTAACACGAGTTAAGTTAGACAGTAAGGTAGTAAACAAGCTAACCTTGAACCTTTGGTAACCACGAATCTAAAGCCTGCAATGGCGATAAGTACATATCTTTCAATAATCACCCTAAATGTAAATGGACTAAATGCAACAATCAAAAGACACAGAGTAATAGAATGGATGAAAAAGCAAGACCCATCTATATGCTGCTTACAAGAGACTCACCTCAAACTGAAAGACATGAACAGATTAAAAGTCAAGGGATGGAAAAAGATATTTCATGCAAACAACAGAGAGAAAAAAGCAGGTGTTGCAATACTAGTATCAGACAAAATAGACTTCAAAATAAAGTAACAAGAGATAAAGAAGGACATTACATAATGATAAAGGGCTCAATGCAACAAGAGCATATAACCATTATAAACATATATGCACCTAATACCGGAGCACCAATAAATGTGAAACAAATACTAAGAGAATTAAAGGAGGAAATAGAATTCAATGCATTTATTTTGGGAGACTTTAACACACCACTCACTCCAAAGGACAGATTCACCAGACAGAAAATAAGTAAGGACACAGAGGCACTGAACAACCACACTAGAACAGATGGACCTAATAGACAGCTATAGAACTCTACATCTAAAAGCAACAGGATACACATTCTTCTCAAGTGCACATGGAACACTCTCCAGAATAGACCACATACTAGGGCACAAAAAGAGCCTCAGAAAATTCCAAAACACTGAAATTCTACCAACCAACTTTTCAGACCACAAAGGTATAAAACTAGAAATAAATTATACAAAGAAAGCAAAAAGGCTCACAAACACATGGAGGCTTAACAACATGCTCCTAAATAATCAATGGATCAACAACCAAATTAAAATAGAGATCAAGCAATATATGGAAACAAATGACAACAACAACAAAAAGCCCCAACTTCTAAGGGACGCAGCAAAAGCAGTCTTAAGAGGAAAGTATATAGCAGTCCAGGCATATTTAAATAAGGAGGAACAATCCCAAATGAATAGTCTAACGTCACAATTATTGAAATTGGAAAAAGAAAAACAAATGAGGCCTAAAGCCAGCAGAAGGAGGGACATAATAAAGATGAGACAAGAAATAAACAAAATTGAGAAGAATAAAACAATAGAAAAAAATCAATGAAACCAAGACCTGGTTCACTGAGAAAATAAACAAAATAGATAAGCCTCTAGCCAGACTTATTAAGAGAAAAAGAAAATTAACACATATCACCAGAATCAGAAACGAGAGGAAAAATCATGACAAACCCCACAGAAATACAAAAAATTATTAGAGAATACTATGAAAACCTATATGCTAACAAGCTGGAAAACCTACAAGAAATGGACAACTTCCTAGAAAAATACAACCTTACAAGACTCACCAAGGAAGAAACAGAAAATCTAAACAGACCAATTCCCAGCAACAAAATTGAAGCAGTAATCAAAAAACTACCCAAGAACAAAACCCCTGGGCCAGATGGATTTACCTCGGGAATTTTATCAGACATACAGAGAAGACATAATTCCCATTCTCCTAAGAGTTTTCCAAAGAAGAGAAGAGGAGGGAATACTCCCAATCTCATTCTATGAAGTCAACATCGCCCTAATACCAAAAACAGGCAAAGACCCCACCAAAAAAGAAAACTACACACCAATATCCCTGATGAACATAGATGCAAAAATACTCAACAAAATATTAGCAAACCGAATTCAAAAATACATCAAGAGGATCATACACCATTACCAAGTGGGATTCATCTCAGGGATGCAAGGATAGTACAACATTCGAAAATCCATCAACATCATCCACCACATCAACAAAAAGAACGACAAAAACCACATGATCATCTCCAAAGATGCTGAAAAAGCATTCGACAAAATTCAACATCCATTCATGATAAAAACTCTCAACAAAATGGGTATAGAGGGCAAGTACCTCAACATAATAAAGGCCATATATGATAAACCCACAGCTAACATCATACTGAACAGCGACAGGCTGAAAGCTTTTCCTCTGAGGTCGGGAACAAGACAGGGATGCCCACTCACCCCACTGTTATTCAACATAATACTGGAGGTCCTAGCCATGGCAATCACACAAAACAAAGAAATACAAGGAATCCAGATTGGTAAAGAAGTCAAACTGTCACTATTTGCAGATGACATGATATTGTACATAAAAAACCCTAAAGACTCCACTGCAAAACTACTAGAACTGATATCGGAATACAGCAAAGTTGCAGGATACAAAATTAACACACAGAAATCTGTGGCTTTCCTATACACTAACAATGATCTAATAGAAAGAGAAATCAGGAAAACAATTCCATTCACAATAGCATCAAAAAGAATAAAATACCTAGGAATAAACCTAACCAAGGAAGTGAAAGACCTATACCCTAAAAACTACTAGACACTCTTAACAGAAATTAAAGAGGTCACTAACAAATGGAAACTCATCCCATGCTCATGGCTAGAATGAATTAATATCGTCAAAATGGCCATCCTGCCCAAAGCAATATACAGATTCGATGCAATCCCTATCAAATTACAAACAGTATTCTTCAATGAACTGGAATAAATAGTTCAAAAATTCATATGGAACCATCAAACACCCCAAATAGCCAAAGCAATCCTGAGAAGGAAGAATAAAGTGGGGGGGATCTCTCTCCCCAACTTCAAGCTCTACTACAATGCCACAGTAATTAAGACAATTTGGTAGTGGCACAAGAACAGAGCCACAGACAAGTGGAACAGAATAGAGACTCCAGACATTAACCCAAACATTTATGGCCAATTAATATATGATAAAGGAGCCATGGACATACAATGGGAAATGACAGTCTCTTCAACAGATGGTGCTGGCAAACCTGGACAGCTACATGTAAGAGAATTAAACTGGATCACTGTGTAACCCCATACACAAAAGTAAATTCGATGACCGGATCTCTACTGTTGGAACTCAAAGAGGAGTTGGGAGGGGTGCAAGTTGTAGCACTTCAAAATCTTACAACTATAGACTATCTATGGTTAAAAGAACATATGGGATGTGAACAGATCCCAGAAATGGGTTGCTTTAATTTGTCTGATTTCTCTCAGACTGTTCAAGTACAGTTGGACAATATCCATCATATCATAGACAAATTTTCACAAATGCCTAGGATGCCAAACTGGTTTTCTTGGCCTTACTGGAGATGGCTGGTAATTATAGATTTGCTTTGTTTATGTCACCGTATTCCTATTATGTTAATATGTGTGCACAAGTTAGTTAGTAGTTTAAAACCTATACATGCTTAAGGTACTCTACAAGAAGATATGTCAAAGAAATAATCAATCCTCCCATGTTTTATTCCATATGCTACCTCTATAGCTTTTCTTCTTCCTTCCTAATTACAACCCTTAAATAGAATTCGTGCCTCATATCGAATTTACCGAGTATCATAATTCCTCCAGGTGGTAAAGATACCTCGAGACAAGTGCTGGGCATAGAAGCCACAGGGCATAAATCTGCAAAGAAGTAAAAAGCTAACCCTTTCAAACAATATGGCTTCTCTCTCACTTACCAACTTTACATTTCCCTGTATGGCCCCGGAAGATGACTGGTTAGCCAGAGACGGGTAAGATTCCTCAAGGGAAGAACAACCTAAGACAGGCACAGTCGCAGGGGGGCCATCAGGTGAGAAATCGGGGAACAACAGTGGTGAAGCTTAGAACCTCACACCCCCCCTGTTTTGAGAGAAAGCTTCTGCATCCGTGGATGTTTTATTCCCCTTGTCTAGCTCGGATTAGCACATAGTCTACAGGCACACACCTGATCATCTACAATTGCTCTCTTACAACACTAAACTATGTTTTCTAACTTTATCTTGCATCTACCTACCACTTCAGCATTTTATTAAAAATAAAAATAATAATAATAATAAAGGGAGAAATGTGGGATCCACACATAAATCAAGTATAAAAATCAAACGAATAATCATATCTGACTTGTTTATACTTCATGATGCATGATCAAAACCGAAAGTTTCTGTGATATGACTGCCCTTGCACTGTTCACCATGTAAGAACTTATTCACTATGTAAGAACTTGTTCACCATGTAAGAACTTGTTCATTATGCTTCAGAAGATTGGAGACTGTTGAGAATTAGGCTTGGGGTTCATTAATGATTGTGTATTGAGTCCCCTATACAGAACTTTATTGTTGTTAACAACCATTTAATCAATAAATATGAGAGATGCCCTCTCAAAAAAAAAAATGGGCAGAGGAGCTGAATAGACAGTTCTCTAAAGAA
The DNA here is from genome assembly GCF_040802235.1 of Manis javanica. Taxonomy (NCBI): domain Eukaryota; kingdom Metazoa; phylum Chordata; class Mammalia; order Pholidota; family Manidae; genus Manis; species Manis javanica. The sequence continues at coordinate 35,264,605 of NC_133165.1, read as the reverse complement.
GAAATCCAGATGGCCAACAGGCATGTGAAAAGATACTCCACATTGCTAATCATCAGAGAAATGCAAATTAAAACCACAATAAGATATCACCTCACACCAGTAAGGATCACCATCATCGAAAAGACAAACAACAAATGTTGGCGAGGTTGTGGAGAAAGGGGAACCCTCCTACACTGCTGGTGGGAATGTCAACTAGTTCAACCATTGTGGAAAGCAGTATGGAGGGTCCTCAAAATGCTCAAAATAGACTTACCATTTGACCCAGGAATTTCACTTCTAGGAATTTACCCTAAGAATGCAGCACTCCAGTTTGAAAAAAACAGATGCACCCTATGTTTCTCACAGCACTATTTACAATAGCCTAGAAATGGAAGCAACCTAAGTGTCCATTAGTAGATGAATGGATAAAGAAGATGTGGTACATATACACAATAGAATATTACTCAGCCATAAGAAAAAAACAGATCCTACCATTCACAACAACATGGATGGAGCTAGAGGGTATTATGCTCAGTGAAATAAGCCAGGCAGAGAAAGACAAGTACCAAATGATTTCACTCATCTGTGGAGTATAACAACAAAGGAAAACTGAAGGAACAAAACAGCAGCAGAATCACAGAACCCAAGAATGGACTAACAGTTACCAACGGGAAAGGGACTGGGGAGGATGGGTGGGAAGGGAGGGATAAGGGTGGGGAAAAAGAAAGAGGGCATTACGATTACCATGTATAGTGCGTGGGGGGCACGGGGAGGGCTGTGCAACACAGAGAAGACAAGTAGTGATTTTACAGCATCTTACTTCGCAGATGGACAGTGACTGTGAAGGGGTATATGGGGGGGACTTGGTGAAGGGGCGAGCCTAGTAAACACAATGTTCTTCATGTAATTGTAAATTACACGTCTCTACCTTGGGCTCCAAATAAGCATAAGCACATTGCCTGAGATTGGAAGGCAGACATGAAGGAATGGCAATGTTCCTTACACTCAGGAGGCTGGTACAAGGCACCAGGAAGCGCTGCAGCTCATGTACACTGTCATCCATCTGCTAGGTCATGTGGCTGGTGTGGAGCAGCAGCCGGGCCCCAACTCCTCCAGTGCCAGCTTCTTCAGCTCCTTGGTCAGGTGCACATTTAGCTCTGTGACAAAAAACATGCACGCCAGCACTGCATGATACCCTCGCTACTGAAGTTGGAGTTATGGAGTCAGTGAGAAACTGGCATGAATTCTAGTCCATCCTTGTGGGTTCCAGCTTTTTCTTGCTTTCACCACTTCACACCCCACTTCCCTTCCAACTGCCTCCCTATGGACGTCACAGTCCCGTACTAGACACTCCACCTGGGCAGGGTAACAGGCTCCCACCACTGTGTGAGGTCCAGTCTCTATGAGTATAACATGTATCTCCAAGGAGTTCTGATACACCCCTCTGTCCTGTCAATTTCTCCCAGTCTCCATTAGTTTATCCCCATCTGCTTTTAAACAAAGTTCCCCAACTTAAAATGAAAATCCCTCCTCGACCTCATGCACTCCCCTACCCTTCTCCAGTGTCACCTGTCTTCAGTCTTCATTTCCCCAACTCCCTTAGCTCTTGCTAAATCAACAATAATCTCCATTTGCAAAATCCAAATAACACATTTTTTTTTGTCTGTTCCCACCTAACTAAAGTGTGTGATTTTAGTAGTGTCCATGGCATGCTATTCTGACCTCCCCGAAACTCTTTTTCCAGCACAAGCTTTTCCTGGTTTCCTTCTCTCTTCATTTTCATTTCCTTGGTTGACCTCTGTGTTAGGTGCTGGGGTCCTCAGGGCAGACACGGACGCCCTTGGCCCTCTGCACTCTCTCCTTTGGTGGTCTCGTCCACCCCCATGCCTCCAATTACCGCCTGCACACATTACTCCTATTTCTGAGATCTCTGGATCTGCCTAACAGTGTCCTCAGTGACCTCAGGCTTAACCTGCCCCCAATTCACCGAAGTGTCTCTGCAAATCTAATGACACCACCGTGCTTTTAGCTGTGGCCAAAGCCAGAATTCTGAAAATAGTCCCTTGATGATGCTCCCTCTCATATCCAACCAATGACCAAGTCTGGCAACTCGGTCTTTTAAATGTCCCCATACACTCCTCTCCATCTGTATGGCCACCACCCTCATACTCCTGACTCCTTACCCCCCATCCCACTCTGCACACTGAAGCTTCCCTTTCATTCAGTCTATTAACTCATTTACATATTTATGGGGTCCCGGCTATATGCCAGAAGAATCTTTAAAGTTCAGATGCAATAATGACATTCCTTGGCCTCAAACCCTTTGAAGGTTTTCTGTTGCCTTAGGATAAAACACAAGACTCTCAACAGTCTCAAGGCCCTGCGCATTTGCCCTGTCTCTTCAGTCCCACCCTCAGGCCCACAACCCCTCCTTGTCTATCCTGCAGGAACTCCACACCATTCGTGTAATGAGCAGCATCTTCTCCAACTCCTGGACTTTGCACCCTCTGCCTGGGATGTTCTTCATGACCTCTTCTTCCAGATAATTCCTACTCTTCTTTCAGACCTTGGCTTAAATCTCCCTTCCTGCCATCCCCAGACTAGGGTGGTCCTTCAATTATTCACCCCAGTGCCTACTCTTTATGCTGCACCACGCCTGTCGTCACATGCTGAACATCTGTCCACCCTTGAGATGCATGAAGGTGGCACCAGGTCATCTTGTCCACCCACCATCTGTGCCAGCAGGGCTGGCACAATACCTTGTTCATGGCAAATGATTAATAAATGCCTGTTAAATGATAAAATTAAAAGATTTGAAAGCTGCTCATCTAGGCCAACACCCTCATTTTACATACAAAAAAACCCACCCAGAAACAAAAACCCCCAACTATACCCCAGAGGGAAATAATATTCCTATTTCCCAGGGTACAAGAGTTTTAGTTTTCACAAGCCTTTGACCTTGAGGCCTGATATGTAGACATGGCTATACAGACACACACATACTCCAAAACACACCTGCTATAAAAACTCAAACAGGAGCAAACTGTTCCATCAACGATGTCCCCACCTCCTTCTTGCTAATGTGTCCCTAGATTGCTGCCCTAGAGGGATTTCACTGCCAATCCATTCCTGCTCTGCTGGTCAGGCAAGGGCATGGGAAGAGGGGATGAGGCTCTCTGTTCAAGGACTCTGGGAGTGAGGCTGGAGAATTTAAATTAGCTTCAAGAGGCAAACATCTGCCTTTATCATTCACTTGAAATTTAGGAAGGACCTGAGGACTGGAGGGAAGTACCCAAGTGTGCATCAGATGGGCTGTTTGATGAAATGAGCTGTAAAGTTCCCTTCCAATGCAAAAACCCTGGGCAGGGACTGATCTGAGCAAGAGGAAGATGGTTCTGTTAGCTGTGTACACACTGGAGGCTGGGCAGCCTGCCGGGAAGCAAAGGCCTTCACTCAGGCTGTGGGAGAGCTGCACAAGTCAGCAGGCAGTATGTGTGCCTGTATGCATGCATGTATGTGTGTGCATGTATGTGTATGTGCTGTGTGCAAGCAAATGTGTGTGGATGTGCCTCAGGGAAGCTGGAAGGAGGAAAACCAGCCTGGAGGAAGAAACGAGAAGACTCGGGGGCCTCTCCTTTTTCAGTAGAGGAGAGAGGCATGGAGGCTCTCACCTCTAGCAGTGCAGCCCATTGAGGTCCAGAGGTCACAGGCATCTGTACACCCCACCCTGTCCCCATCCTTACAGCTGTGTTGTAGAAAGAAGAGCACGTGTTCCCCACTTGTTAAAAGGTCTGTTCTGGTCTCTGAAGATCATCAGGGAGAAACTAGAAATGGAAGAACGCTTGGACAACACTTGGGAGTTGACACAACACTTTGACATGTATTATCCTGTTAACAGAAGGCAGTGCAGCTTGGGTCAAATCCCAGCTCTGCAGCCAACCAGCTGCAAGAACGTCACCAAACTATGTACTTCTCTGAGCCTCAGTCTCCTCATCTAAGTCAGGGTCAGAGATCACCTCTAACTGCCTCGTGGTTGTAGTGTAAGTGTAGTGAAGTATGGCATGGTGTCTGGCACTCCATACGTGTTGATCATTACTATTATTTAGCTCTTAATAACAACTTTGCAAATGGGTATTAGCCCCATATTCCACTTGCAGAAACTGAGGCACGGAGAGGTTAAGTGAGTCACTGGTCTCATAGCTCTGTGCTGATACCCCTCCTCCCAGAGCACCACAGCGACATTACCACTGCAGGAGTTTCAAAGTGGCCTATTGGTTCATGAAACAGGGCAGAGGGCAAGTGTTAGACCATGAAGACAGGCCCCAAGCTGGCCATGCCTCCCAGGGGGCTGCTGCTCAGGGGCCACTCCAGCCCTGCCCTCACAGGGGAGTGGCAGAGCTGACCCTCCAGCCTCTGCTATGTGGACAAGACAGAATGACCGACAGAGGCTCAGAGGGCCAACCCAAGCCAGCCGGCTTTGCCCTTTCTGATCTGTGCGATTCCAGTCCCCTCAGCCCTGCCCTCCTGAGGCTGCTGCTTTCCTTCCCTTTCTTCAAGCATACTTGCTCCAAGAAATTTCCATTACCTCCCGCTCCTCTCTGCCCAAGTTGCTTGCTTGGTTGCCATAACTCACTGCCAAGTTCAAAACCTTCCTCTCAAGGTTAGACGCTCCTCCCAAGAAGCTCTGTTCTTCCACACCGTCTCATTTCTCCTGCTACCTCAGCCTCTTGGTGAACCCCTTTCATTGACAGACCCCTCAAATAGGGGTGCTCCCCAGGAACCCGCTCTTGGTCCTGCCTGCTGGCCATCCCCCAAATCTTCATTCCCACCATCACCTCTCCTCCTTGTCCAGGCCTATTCTTTCTTGTTCCCTTTAACTTTAATCACCCAGGAAAGTCCAGGCCAATGACAGCTCTGTACTCACCACCTGGTATCACCAAGTCTCTGCTTTGTGATGTGCCCGGTGGGGCTGAAGCTCCGTGGGTATCCTTCTCCAGCTCCATTCCATTCCCTTGCTCCCCAAAGTAACCACCATCCTGAATTTGGTGTTCCCCATTCTCCTTTATGTTTGTATAACATTTACTCAGATGTGCCCAAACCGATATGCAGTATTGTTTTCCGTGTTTTCAAAATGTATATAAATGGTATATAAATAGTAGGACCATTTCTGCTATTTGCTTTTTTCTTACATCCTAACCAGAAGCTGAATGCCCACTTGTTTTTTTTTTGTCCAATATTTATAGTTTTGCAGAGCTATCCATGTTGATAAGAGTATAAACCACCGATTAGTATCCAAGTGTCCCAATTTATTTGGCTGTTCTCATGTGGATAGACCCTTAGGTTGTCTCCAACGTCTTACAATCACAAATGCATTATTCAGGGCTTCAGTGAATAATCCTGTTAACATGTCATCACACCACATGCCTGGAGTGAAACTTGCACTCAAGGTGTGTAGGTTTTAAATGCTATTCCCAGACTGATCACAGTGACAAAGCACATTATCAATACTAAAAAAGGAGAGCCCACCGGCTCCGTCTACTGCCTGCATTTGTGTCCTCAGACTTTTAGAGCCATGCAATCTGACAGGTGTGCAACGGTCTTCCCTTGCTCCCAGACCATTCACGTTCCCTCCTCCAGGATTCATGTCTTCACCCACTTTTCCACTAGATTGCCTGCCTCCTTTCATATAGATTTGTACTAGTTTTTTGTATCTTCAAACTACTAATTCTTCTGCATCACAAATCGCTGCCTCAGCCTGTGGCCTTTTTATTCACAATGGCATCTTTTGTCGACAAAGTTCACAGTTTCACTGATATTTTCCTTTACTTTTGTGCTTTGGGTGTCTGTCCTATTGAAGAATTTTTTCTCTCCTAAGTTCATAAAGATGTTCTCTCACATTTTCCTTTCAAGATCTTAAAGTTTTGGTTTCCACTATGAGGTCTTTAATACCCTTGGAACTTATTTTGAGTTAAGTTACCAAGTAAGGTTCCAATTTTAAGTCATCCTATGGAAAACCCGTCACTTCAGCATCATTTATTGAAGAAGCCACCTCGGTTTGGGCCCCATGGAAACCGACTCTAACACAGGCTTGAGAGGGAATGTATATCTGGGAGAGGCCCCAGGAATTCCTCTTACCATTTATGCACCCCAAAGGACATCTACCCTCTTTACTAGCATCTCTAGGTGGCCGTGGCAACAGTGTCTCCGGGTCCTCTGGTCCCCATGACCTTTCCCTGAGCAGTCCAGCTGGCACCTCAGTGTAAACAGAAGCCAACAATGCCGGTGCCCCCATCTGCCCCATCCACACAAGGCCGTTGAAATCTAGGATAACAAACACCCATAATGTGGGCCCATCATCTTTCCCAGCCCAAATCCCCAAACTCTCACTGTTCCCAGAACCTGGCTCGCTGTCAATTCACGCCTCCGGGCCTTTCCATATTATGTTTTCTTCAGTTTTTTCTCTTGTGGTCTTGGCTGTGAAATTTCTTCAAGATATAGCTCACGTGTTACTCCTCTGTCGGCTCATCCTCCCCACCCAGTGAGGCCATCACTTCCTCCCTGGGTCCGACAGCATCCCTACCCCCGGACACCCACTTGAGTTGCTGGTGAGGCTTCTCCTCTAAGAACCTGGGGGCCAAGCAGGGGTCTCTGCAGCACCGTGGCCCCCACACAGGCTGCTGGTGCCCCACTGTGTGCGCCACAACCCTGGGAGGTGCCGTCTGTAAACCCAGCGTTCCTTCCGAAGGGCAGCGCAGGAGCTCACACAACTTTCTGTGACCGGAAAGTAAGGTCCCCACCCCCAAGAACAGCAGGCCCTCAGCCTCACCACAAGTGGTCAAGGCCAAGGGATCCAGGGAATATGGAGTCCAGGCTCCAGAGGGGAGCCCACTGGGCTGCAGCTGCAGGAGCAGGGGTGGAGGGCTCTCAGCAGAGACCCTCGAGGAGTGGGCAACTGGAAGGCAGTCAAGTGCAGCCCCAGTGACATGGAGCTGGGTTAAGGAGAGCTCTGCTAGGCTGCCCCTCTGGATGAGGGCACCCAGGACACAAAGCTCCACCTGTCAGGCCCTCCATGAAATTCCTCTGGCTGGTTCTCCCAAGCCTGGCCCCATGCCCACTGCCACCAGCTGCCTCCCTCCCTCCAGCATTCCCTCCCTCGAGGACAGCTGCACCACACTGGGGGTGGGAGGTGGTTCATCACAGGCCTCCCTGTTCTGGCTTCTAACAGCAACCTTCAGATCACTGGAGCCTCCCCGGAAGCCAACAGCAGGGAGCGGCCCCATGGCATCTGGGTGTCCCCAACTTGAGTGACAAGCAAAGGACAAGTGCTTCCAGCTGACCAGACTCTCTTCAAGACCCCCTTCATGTTCTCCGAGGACCCCTGGCTCAGCTCCACACTGCCCTGCCCAGAAGCCCTGTCCTCCCTCTGCAGAGCCTGCTGGAGAGCCTGCAGGTGACCCAGACAGCGAGACGGTAAAGCAAACAAGCAGACTGGATGCCCAAAGAAACAGCAGAATTTTATTGTTTTATCTTATTTTGTATAAAGGGAGTCTCAACTCTTTGTAGAAATGTGTTTATATGTGTAGAAAATTATGTATGAATAAGTACATGTATATATGACCTATATGAATGCATGATATAAATAAAATGTGGGGCTGTGCTCTGGCACTGTGGGGCAGCCTGGCTCCTCAGAGTCAGGACTATCTGCATTTGCATGAGGAGCCCATGTCACAAACCACCACCCAGAGTTAGGGCTGGCGACAGAAGCAGCACTCGGGCATCTGAGGCCTGGCTGTCGGTACAGAGCTGTCAACTGAGTGGGTTGTGACAGGTGCACAGAGTAGGCCATCAGGAAACTTGAAGACAATCCCTTGCTATGGACACATGGAAGATGGTCTGAAGCCCAGATGGGTTTTAGGTTTTATCTGATCTTGAATGTCAACTTCCTGGGGTGAGGGGCTCCTTGAGCTTGTGTCCTTAGTCCCTGGTGCAAAACGGTACCAGCAATATTGCTTGAGAATAGTTTGTACAGTTCGCTCTTCCCAGCATGCTCAGCAAAGGGGCAGATGCCCCAGCCCTAATAAAGGCAGAAGCCTTACTGAAATAATCCCATGGGGAAGGTGAGGGAACAGCCTCCTCTTCCTGATCATCCTTTCCGCCTATGTGATGAAGTCAGTCCTGGGGCAACTGTCCTAGCTGAGACAGGCTGGATAATGTCCAGAAGCTAAGGAGACAGTATATTTCTGAGTATTTAATATTCCACCACCCAGAGCTAACACTTTTATTTACTTTTCTTTTTTCCTGTACTTTCTTTTTATCTTTAGGTTTGCCAATAAATAAAATCTTAAAAAATTTAAAACAGGTGGTTAGACCCACAGTCCTAATAAACTTTTTCGAATTACTTGACCAGTGGCTTAAAGAGGAACAGTTTTTAGATTCTGAACACACTGTACCAAACTGGTTTCCAAAAAGTCATACCTATTTGTGCTTTGTTTATCAGAAGAGTGCTTATTTTGTACATCTCGACATTATTTTATTTTGTCACTAGAAAACAATGTATAATATATCAGATTAATTTGCATTTTCTACTTAGTAATTTTCTTGTGTTTATGAATTTTTTCCTTCCTTTGTGAGTCCTCTATTCAAATCCAGTTACCTATTGGAGTCTGTGTCTTTCTTAGAGGTTATATAAGTTCTTTATGTACTAAGGTATTTACTCTATCACCTTAAAACACAAACTATCTCTTTTTTATAGCTATTACTTTTATCCTTTCATTGATCTTTTTAATAAAGATCATCAAAATCATACATGAATAGTTTTAAGTGGTAACATTGTCAAAAAAGTGAAAGGACAACCAACAAAATGGGAGAAAGTATTTGCAAATCATGTATCTGATCAGAGTCTGCTATTCAGAGTATGTGAAGAACTCTTACAATTCATTAACAAAAAGAAAAAAGTCCAATTAAAAAATAGGTACATGTCATGAATAAACATTTCTCTAAAGAAAATATACAAATGGTTAATAAGCACATGGAAAAACATCCAACATTATTAGTCATTAGGGAAATGTAAATCAAAAGCACAGCATACCATGTCACATCCACAAGGATGGCTGTAATTTATGAAAAAAAAAAAGAAAGAAACAGAAAATAACAGGTGTTGGCAAGGATGTGGAGAAATTGGAACCCTGTCACATTGCTGGTAGGAATGTAAAATGATGTAGCCACAATGGAAAACAGTTTGGTAATTCCTCAAAAAGTTAAGCACAGAATTACACATGAATTGCCAGGAATTCCACTCCTACATATATATATATATACCCCAAATAACTGAAAGCATGTATTCTAACAAATACCTGAGCTTCAAAGTTCACAGAATCACTATTCCCAGCATCCAAAAAGTAGAAATAACTTCAATGTCCTTCAGTCAATGAATAAACAAAGGTGGTATTATCTATCCAATGTCATTATTCAGCCATAACAAGGAATGAATACACCCAGAAAACATTATGCCAAGTGAAAGCCAACTCACACTGTATGAGTCCAACTGTATAACACTGCCAGACGAGGTGAATTCGTGGAGACAGAAAGCAGACTGCTGACTGCTGGGAGGTGGAAGGTGGGAGGAGATGGAGGCAAGGAGTATGCAGTTTCCTTTGCAGGGTGTTGGGGATAAGAACACGTTGGAACTACACAGAGTTGGTGCGTGCACAACATTGTGAATGTACTAAATGCCACTGAATTGCAGGCTTTAAAATAGTTAATGGTTAATTTTATGTTATGTGAATTTTACCTCAAAAGAAAAAAATCAAGTGGTAAGGAAGGCTTCTAATAAAGCAACCCGAATCCATTTGCCTCCCCTTTCACTCTCCTTCCCAAAGGCAGTTTTGCTTTTGCCTTTTTTCCCTTCTAGTAGGTAGTAACAAATTCAGTATTTCCAATTAATATACTTAGGCTGCTACTACTTCATTTACTAATTTTAAGTCACTTAATGACTTCCTATTAGATAAGATGTAATTCCCTTAGTTATCAAGTCATCTCTTATCTCTCAAGACAGTTACACAAATATTTTAAATAATCAGTGTATAAATTATGATTATATAAATGTCATTCAGTACAGAGCCAAGTGGGAGATGATGACATTTCCGTTCTTTTTCAAGTTTTTATTTTTCTTGAGGTTAATAATCCCTTTGTCATTTTATTTGCATAATTTTTTACATACATGTTATGAGCATTTCTCAAATACCTTACTAGGTAAGAGATCCCATGGGGTGCCTTGTTTCCAGAAAGCACTCCTCAAAGTTCTCTGCCCCTCGCCTTTGGCCCTCATCTCACATTGTCCTCTTCCCTCGCCCTGCCAAAGCACATCCTCCAGCAAAAAGGATTCAGTGATACTTGCTTTTTTTTTTTTGAGAGGGCATCTCTCATATTTATTGATCAAATGGTTGTTAACAATAAAATTCTTGTATAGGGGGCTCAATGCACAGTCATTAATCAACCCCAAGCCTGTATCTCAACAGTCTCCAATCTTCTGAAGCATAACAAACAAGTTCTTACATGGTGAACAAGTTCTTACATAGTGAATAAGTTCTTACATGGTGAACAGTGCAAGGGCAGTCATATCACAGAAACTTTCGGTTTTGATCATGCATCATGAACTATAAAGAAGTCAGATATGATTATTCGTTTGATTTTTATACTTGATTTATATGTAATTCCCACATTTCTCCCTTATTATTTTTTAATAAAATGCTGAAGTGGTAGGTAGATGCAAGATAAAGGTAGAAAAACATAATGTAGTGCTGTAAGAGGGCAAATGTAGATGATCAGGTCTGTGCCTATAGACTTAAGTATTAATCCAAGCTAGACAAGGGCAACAAAACATCCACGGATGCAGAAGATTTCTCTCAAAACAGGGGGGTGAGGTTCTAAGCCTCACCTCTGTTGATCCCCGATTTCTCACCTGATGGCCCCGCCTGCGACTGTGCCTGTCTTAGGTTGTTCCTCCCCTAAGGAATCTTACCCGTCTCTGGCTAAACAGTCATCTTCCGGGGCCATACAGGGAAATGTAAAATTGGTAAGTGAGAGAGAAGCAATATTCTTTAATAAGGTTAGCTTTTTACTTCTTTGCAGATTTATGCCCTGTGGCTTCTATGCCCTGCATTTGTCTTGAGGTATCTTTACCACCTGGAGGAATTATGATACTGGGTAATTTTCGATATGAGGCATGATTTCTACTAAAGGGTTGTAATTAGGAAGGAAGAAGAAAAGCTATAGAAGTAGCAGACGGAAGAAAACATGGGAAGATTGATTATTTCTCTGACATATCTTCTTGTTGAGTAACATAAGCATGTATAGGTTTTAACAAACTACTAATTAAATTGCATACACACATTAACAGAATAGGAATACAGCTACATAACCAAAGCAGACCTACAATTACCAGCCATCTCCAGTGAAACCAAGAAAACCAGTTAGGTACCCTAGGCATTTGTGAAAACTTATCAATGATATGGATATTGTCTAACTGAATTTGAATAGTTTGAGAAAAATCAGACAAATTAAAACAACACATTCCTGGGACTGTTCACATCCTAGTTCAGCGACACTTTTTATTTTTTAATTCAGGTATCATTGATATATACACTTATGAAGGCTTCACATGAGCAGCAACATTGTGGTTACTACATTCACCCATATTTTTAAGTACCCCCCCACATCCCACTGCAGTCACTGTCCATCAGCATAGTAAGATGCTACAGTCACTACTTGTCTTCTCTATTACACTGTCTTCCCCATGACCCCTCCATACTATATGTGCCAATCATAATGCCCCTCAATTCTTCTCCCTCCTTTCCAACCCCTCCCCCTTTGGTAACCACTAGTCCCCTCTTGGAGTCTGTCTGCTTCTGTTTTGTTCCTTCAGTTTTGCTTAGCTGTTATACTCCACAAATGAGGGAATTCATTTGGTACTTGTCTTTCTCTGCCTGGCTTATTTCACTGAGCATAATACCCATCCATGTTGTTGCAAATGGTAGGATTTGTTTTCTTCTCATGGCTGAATAATATTCCATTGTGTATATGTACCCCATCCCCCATTCTTTGTCCATTCATCTGCCGATGGACACTTAGGTTGCTTCCATACCTTGGCTATTGTAAATATGCTGTGATACACATAGGAGTGCTAATGTCTTTTTGAATCTGGGATCCTGTTTTCTGAGTGTAAATTCCTACGAGTGGAATTCCTGGGTCAAATGGTATTTCTATTTTTAGTTTTTTAAGGAACTTCCCTCCATACTGCTTTCCACAATGGTTGAACTGATTTACATTCCCACCAGGAGTGTAGGAGGGTTCCCCTTTCTCCACATCCTCACTAGCATCTGTTGTTCCTAGCCTTTTCTATGTTGGCCATCCTAACTGGTGTGAGGTGCTCTCTCACTGTGGCTTTAATTTGTATTTTCGATAAGTAGCAATGTGGAACATCTTTTCATGTGCCTGTTCTGAGCTATCATTTTTTAAAAAGTGGGAAGACAGTAATATGCCAATATGTTCATATGTGCTTGTATGAAATGAAGGATTTGGTGGGACATGAGAATTAGGAAATGAGTGGTTCTTTCTCTTGGAGTTGAATAGGAAGGAGGCAGCAGAGGGCAGGAGTGGGAAGGAGCCTTCACTTTCTTTTTTTAAGCAGGCGATGTAGTCCCTGTTCAAAAATTACAAAAAATTTTAAAATTTATTTTAAAATAATATAGCAGACACTCAGTAAATATGTTTTGAATGAATGACAGGCGATTTCACAGATTCTCATCAAGGATGTTATGGTCTTGCTGCTTAGGTAACAAGGAGCTGTTTTCTATCATACTTTTTCAAGTTGGTTGCTGATTCTTAGGAAAGTGTACCACTGATTTTTACATATCACTCCCAGTACATTGTCATTCCTTATACTGAACTTGCTTAGTCTTTTTTTCCATGGATTCTCCGGGGTTTTCAGTGGCTAGAGTAGGGTTGAGTTGTTTCCATAAATGTGTTCAGGCCGGTCAGGAATGAACATGTGGAACAGTAGGGACCCTGATGCAGCAAAGCGTCTCCATATAAAGACATTAAGTTCCAATTTTTTAAAAACCCCGTGTGGGCCAAACAAAACAAACCCACAGGAGAATCCAGTCCTGGGGTGACCACACTGCACTCCCTGTCTATTCACACTTCCCCAGCTACAGCCCTCAGTCCTCCAAAGCCTTGTCCCAGGCCCACCTGCCCAGGGAGCCTCCTGGCTCCTCGGCCTGCACTAAGTTGCTCTTCTCTTCTCCATGGCTGTCAGGCTTAGACCCCCTGCAAGCCACAGTGTGGCCTGAGCTCTCTAAAAACAACTTGAGGCAGTTAATCCTGCCTTCCTGGGCAATTCCCACCCACCTTGGCACACTCTGCTTCTGTGGTTAGCAGACTGCAGTGACCGTGCAGCCCACCCATTCTTTCTCCAGTCTAGGGGCAACTTGAACTCAGCAATCAAGTCTGATTCATCCCTGACTCCTAGCACCTGGCTCTGCAGGCACTGGGAAACCTTATCTGCTGAATGATGAGCACTGTCAGGGCAAGTCTTCTGTTTGGCAGGCACTTCAACCAACCCACCTACCCAGAACCCCGACAGACCTTTGCCAAGAGGACAACAGGATCCCTGCCCTCAAGGGAACTGGCAGAGCCTCCACGAGGATGGGGTCTGGTTTTTACACCTGACACTCAGAGCAAGCCTTCAAAATGTACTTGTTGGTAGACCACCAGGGAGCTTACTATCCATGTAGTCCAGCAATTTGAATTCAGCCAAAATACAGCCACAGCAGAGCCACAGGACAACATGTGAGGAAAACCATCAAGAAGGGACCTCAGAGTAAGGCAAGTCTCATAGGGCTCCGTGACCCCGGCAGGAGCACATGTGTAGCCCCCGAGATGTGCATGCTTCCACCTCTAGCCAGGAATGAGTGTGCCGCCTCTCCGCGACTGTGAGAGCATTCACATTTCATTCTTGCAAAATTGCTACCATGTACGGTTGTCCTCATTTCAGAGGGGAGGTAACGGACATTGGGAAGAGTTCAATAACTTGCCCAACATCATGCAGGGAACACACATTGCAGTCAAAGTGGGACACAGACCTTTGACTCTACTGCAGCATTCTTTCCTGAGATTCTGGCAGGAATTCTGAAGTGAGGTGGCAGGGGTCCAAAGGATCTACCTTACAGAGGAGAAACCTAGGGTTAATTTCAGCCCCACTGCAAGTGATGGAGGCCCAGAATCAGCAGTAAGTCAGATTCCTATGGCGCTCAGGGATCCCCCCCATCCTGGCATTGGTGGCGGGGAGACAGATGATGGACCCTGAAAACAAAAGGAACACAAGCTGACCCAGTGATACATGTTCTGAAGAAAATACAATCTGCTGACGAACTAGAGAACAAGGGAGTGGCTTTCTGGGGGAGTTTGAAGGAACCCAGTTAAAGAGGCAGCAATTGGCAGACAGCACACCACAGATGCAGTTTCTAAGACAGGAGCAAGGGAGGAAGAAAGATAAGAGGCTATAAAGCATACTGAGCAAGATGTGGCTGGCACAGACATCAGGGGCCACTTATAATGGAGGGCCTTATAGTTCACTTAACACAAATAGATGTCATTCTATGCAATTAGGAAGCAACCATTAATTTTAAGCAGGGCAGGGAAATAATCTGATTTATGTTTTGTCTAAAGATCTCTCTGGCTGCTTTGAAGATAAATAGTGGGAGACTAAGACTCTAGTAAAGAAAGCAGACTGAGCTGTCATACATGAGCTCTCTCCCACATAACATGTACATATGCTAGGAAAAATCATTTAAAATATATATCACTAACATACTGAGGGATATGAAAGCATCTTCAGGCACCAGAAAGCTACTATAGCAAATAAGAGTTGAAGCTACATGCAATGGGATAAGCAAACCAGATAAATGATATAAGAGACCAGTGTTGAAGCCACTGACTGTGGGTTGGAGATCTGGAACTAACTCCTCGTCAAAGCCGCAAGCTCCAGACCCTTAGTGGGGAGGCTAGAGAGAAGCAAAAGCCTCTGGCTATGGTTGCACGTATGTGCCAATTTTCCTTACTACTCATGCAGTGTGGAAGCCCCACTCGGGAAAACCAAAACTTGGCCTGGAATCAATGAGCCCTGCTGGGTCTAAGCAGAGACAACCACAGACCTGTCCTGAGGGCCACCTCCATAATACAAAGCACATGCAGGAGCCCACAGAACATACTCTCCACCAAATGTCATCTCACAAACAAAAATAACGAAAGGTAGAGAAAATCAAATGCATATATACAAGGAGTAGATTCAACAGAGAGAATTAAATACTCCAGGAATTATGAATAATAGTTCCCTGAAAGAGACTTTACAATAAGAATGTTTAAAATATCCAATGAGATGAAGGGATAGAAAGCACTTAGCAAAAATAAGACATTGCAGGAAAAAAGCCAGTGGGGTTTAAAAGAACCAAATAGAAATTCTAGATATCCAAGAGTAGATTCAGACACAACTAAAGAGAGAATTAGTAACTAGGAAGATGAACCTGAGGTAGTTACCTAGAACAAAAATACAGAAAGAGAAACAGAGAAATTAAATAAAATGGAGAACAGAATGAGAAGTTCCATGATACACTTAACAGGAGTTGTAAAAGGGAGAACAGAAATCAGAGAAAGAGCTAACAGCAGAGAATTTTCCAGAATTAAACACTAAAATGAGTACCCGGAACAATAAAACACCCAGTGCACATAGTGTACCACATTAAAAGAAAAGAATCTCAAAAGCTATCAGAAAAATTATCCACAAGGGATTGACAATTAGACTAAGCTCCTGAAGACAACAGAGTAACAGCTCCAAAGTGTTGAAGAAAAAGAACTGTGTGGTGAATCACTATGTTGTACCTGTAATGTAACACTATGTATCAACTACACTTCAATAAAAATGTTATATATTATTCCACCTCCACCTTGTATCCCAGCAGCTCAGGGAGCAAGAGGGGTAAGCGTCCAGGTCACCAGAACTGGGAAGGCTCTCACCACAGGAACCTGGCACCCAGTGTCCATGGTCAGGCTTGCAGCCAAGATGACAAGGAGGAGGTTCAATTCTGCTAAGTGGGCACAAGGAGAAACCCCCAAAAGATCAGAAAAGAGCCATCTAATCTGGCTTTGGAAAATAACAGAATCATAGGCAAAAAAAAAGGCAATAGGAAAAAGGATAAATCTTTGGACGAAAAATGTCTCCTCAAAAGGGAGAAAGGAAGCAAAAGAAAATGGAAGAGGAGGATCATCAAGCATAACTAAGAAGGCTTGGCAGAGCCAGAATCTGAAAACTAGGATATTTCAGGCCCAAACGCTGTGGGAAACAAAAGTCTTAGGCCAGTCTTAGCGGCGGTTTTCACATGCCCTTCTCCTACACTAAGTAGCAGCCTCAGCAACTATTTTGGAAATGCAAATTTTCTGTAATTCCAGAAACACTTTCAAGAAGCATGGGATCCCACCTTATCTCATGTTTTATTATATCTTTAGGTAAGTACAAATGACTTTTTTTAAGAGGTAAACTCGTGTGCTGGTTAATTTCAGAAAAGCCAGAAATTAGTCCAAGGTTGGATTAACAATGTTTTGTTTGATGTAAACTTACTCAGCTGACTGTGAAGGAAACTTAAATTGTCTAAAAGACACAGAGACCAAATGCAGAGTCATTTTAAATGACACATCTTCTGTATTTGTGCTTTTTCCCTACTATTGCTGTTTTTGTGTCTTCTGTATGCTCTTTTTGTCTCCTTACGAGAACTGCACACTATCTGGCAATATCCTCATAAGGAAGGTCCAGAATTCCCCCAGACTTGTACTGTGCTGAGGACATAATGTATAAGAAGTCACATCCTTTGTCATCAGGACATTCCTCACAAAAGGCTTAAGAGTCAGCAATATTTGAAGAGTGTGAGCTCTGGCGTCCTCCACTTGTAGATAAAATGTCTCCAAATTTTAAGCTGGAACATCTGCTGAGTATCTTCTTAACAAAATATTGCAATCTCATTGCACAGACTTTTTAATACTAGCATTAATTCATGATGTTTGGCTACTGATCAACAAATAGGTACCAATAAAATCTTGGTTTCATTTTATTGAGAAAACTGAGAGAAAAGAAAAAAGATGGTGAAATGCAGACATCTTCAAAGACTAAGAGAGTTCACTGCACAGAGCTTCTTGCACAAAGAGCAGCTAAGTTTCTCTCCCAAAGACATACAAGTTCAGCCCCAAAGAAAGTTCTGAAGAACTCCTAGAATAATCCTATTTATATTCCAGAAGGAATGTTTGAGAAACAAAAACAATCATCCCCAAAGTTTTATACTCTCTTGATTTTGCTCCAACTACTCAATGAGCCGGAGGTGGAAGCCAGAGGAGCGAGTGGGTGGGAAGCCATCAGCCCCACAAAAGCTCCCCCAACTATCCCATCCATGCCACTGTGACCAGCGTGAGTGCAATCTCAGGCCAGACCTCTCTGAGGCATGAGCTGTTTCCCGGCCTCTGTATGCACTGCTAACTTTTCACCAGTAAAGATCCTAGGGCTCCATCTCACTCCTGTCTTTGTCACCTGCTGCTTGTCAACCAGCACTTGGGAGAGAATGATGCGGGGTGGGCACCCCCTTGGGCCCTACGGGTCCTGGGGCTGGGGAGCAGCTGCCATTGATACGTCTCTGTGCACAGCTCTCCTGGAGGGCACACTGTCTGAGGTCACTCTCCAGGGCAGGAGGCATTTTTAAATAGAGAAGAGAAGGAATTATCAAGAAATGACTGCCTGCCAATAGAAATCTGAACCCCAAACCCCAAGCTGGTGATGAACATCTGGTGATTCCACAATGAAGCCACAGACACACCACCTCTCTGCTCCCTGTGGACCCACAAAAAATCTGGTATGAGTTCACTCTTTTTTCCAGAGAAAAAGTTATTTTTCCCCCTCTTCTCTGTTCAGACATAACATCATCAACACAGCTCTTTAAATATCTGTGCTGGGAGGCTATATTTAGTGACTATTTAGCCCTTAAAATGAGCCTGATTTCCTGTGGCAAAAAGTTCTTAGCAACGAGAGGCCCAGAGAATCCTGAAGCACTGACTTTAAAGCCTGAGATGTTCGAACGGTGTTAGAAGGGACTTAATTGCTTTTTCTGCTAGATGACTGGCACCCAAGACATGAGGAGAAAAATCATAATAAAACCATGTGCTTGGTCTGAACACTTCAAACTCATTCTGGAGAACAGCTTGACTGGGGGCAACTATTCCAGCCAATAATCACAAGTGGTACACAGTCCTCCTTCAGAGGAGCAGAAGGACAGCAATTCATACTCATTCATTCACTCGCTCGCTCACTCATTCATTCATCCATTTACTTGCTCTCTCACTCACTCGCTCATTCTTTCACTCGCTCATTCACTCACCCGTTCATTCACTTACCCACTCATTCCCTCACCCACTTACTCACATTGCACATTTCCCTGTGTGCAAAGCCCTGTTGGTCTACAGGAGCTCTGGGTCACGTGGCAAATAAAATATACAAACCACGGGCCTTAGAAGGCCATCCTTAGGTTGGGCCCTTGGAGGGACACAAAGTGAGTGCTGTGGGGAAGCTGAAGGGGGCTGGGCACCTCCCCTGTGCCATTCAGGAAGGCTTCAGTGTGCGGGAAACACTAGCTGCTGCTCTGGCCCCTCACACTCAACCCACTCACTGAGCCCAGACACAATGCATTATCCCCTGTCAGAGATGAGTAACTTTGCCAAGGTCCTCAAGAGATAATAAGTAATAAAACTGAAGCTGGAAAACTGGAGCACTTCTGACTGTGAAGTGCTTACCTACTAGATTTAGGCTGACAGTGTGTGTCTGCCAGACTGTACACACAAGGGCCGCCCTGCCCACTTGTGTGTCCAAGGCCTGGGGCACCCTGAATACTTCCTCTTTGGAATGGGCACCAGCTCTTCTCCATCCTCCGATGCAGCCTGGACTGGTCACACTTGCCCTCTGCACAAAACCACAGTCCTGTCGTTCTATGTGCGGGAGACCCCATGTCCCCAGGGGGACCCAAGAGAGAAACGGAATGCACATTTGCTGAGCCCTAAGGTTTGCCAAGCAACAATTTTTTTTTAACATTTTAGTTTGAGATAATTTTAGACTTTCCGAAGAACTGCAAAAATAGCACAGAGTTCCCGTACATCTTTGCCCTGCTTTGCCTTATATTAACTGCCATCTTACATAACTATAGGAATATCATCAAACTAAGAAGTTAACCTTGGTACAATACTATTAACTAGACTACAGAATTCACTTGGCTTTCTTCAGTTTTACACTACTGTCGTCTTTCTGTTCCAGGATACAATCCAGGATTCTACCTTATATTAACTGTCACATCTCCTTGGTCTTGCCCGGCCTTTCACGACCTTGACATTTTTGAAGAGTACTGGTCAGTTATTTTGTAGACCATCCCTTAATTTGGGTTTGTCTGATACTCTCTCACTATTAGATTGAGGTTGGTACTTTTGGCAAGAGAATTACACAAATGATGTACCGGACTCAGTGCTTCATGTATAGGACCATTCATCTTAATCCACTCCCTTCTGGAGTTTCCCTGGTCCTCAGGCCAACCCCATGAGGCAGGTTTTGTGATCACCATTATACAGATGGGAAAACCGAGGCAAAGAAGTTAAGGCATCTGCCAAAGGTCACATGGGAGGTAAACAGCAGAGACAGGATTTGAATCCAATTCTGTCTTTGGATCTTCCTATTCCACACCAAGCTGCTCCTTCAGTTCTTTCTAGTTTACAGTAATTCATGTGACCGTGACTGAACATAGGAAGGAGGAAGTTGGACTAAGGTGGTTAATCAAATTATTCCTAGTCCTATAAGGGTAATTCAAAGACCAAATGAATAATAAGGGCAACAGCTAACATTTATTGAGCAGCTACTATTTTCCTGGCATAGTGCTTCACCGTTTATACACAAGGTACCTCATTCAAATCCTTCCAACACCACAATGGAATCAATGGAATAAGATACTGCAGGGGCATAGTCCCTTATCCTAAATTCTTGGGCCACATGTGTCTGGGAGTGTAGTTTTAGGGTCTGGGCAACACCCACCCATCAAACACAGTAACTTTTTTGTGGTGTAGCTCATGACCATCCATTCTAAGATGGGGACCAAACACGAATGTCAACAGCTCAGACAAGTGCAGGTCCCATACCAAACAGAAAAGAACTGTAGGTTCCCAGGGCTGGGGGATTTCAGAATTGGCAGAAAAGGGATGGCGGCCCATAGTATTATCATGTAATTTGCCAATGGGGAAACAGGCATAGAGTGACCCAGGCCCGCGACCCCAGGTGATGAAGACTCTCCTATCACTTGGTTTTTATTTCCCATTTCCCATGACGGAAGACATTCTAAATATATCCAACTGGCACTCAGAATAAATGAAAATAGATTTTTAAAACTCTGGGCTCTGAGCTGTTCTGAAGACCACACTGTCACTGTGATATGGCTACTGTCTTTCTAGGCACTAGAGGAATTGTTTTCTTTCCATAAAAATATCATTAATGCCATTGGCTCAGTCCAGTCCACTCAGTCCCAAGTTCTGTCTCTACCGAGGCCCCCAAAGGGATCTGTGAGTGGTCCACGTTGCCCCTTTTGACCCAAGGACACCCTTAATTGCTCAAATTTCCTTTCATTACAGGTCACACTGAAATCATCTACAAGCTGACCTGAACACCTCTGACCCTATAAGCATGTTTAGCCCATTTGCCTCTCTAGTTAGAGGAGTCCTGCTCCCCGCTGTGCACAGGGAGGCATTCTCTCATTTGCCCTGTATTAGTTTCCTGTTTGGAGGTTTAGAATTAAGTTGAGACTTTCAGCGCCAAGCAGCACCAGCTTATGTCATCTTCACGATTCTCAGTTGTCTATTAAGCCCCTGCCCACTTCTCACTTGCCCCTAGGAGGATGGGACCTAAGCAGTACCTCCTGTATATAGTAAGTGGGGATTTGCAATTGGCAGGAGAGTTGTGGATAAATCAGGGAAAAGCATACAGAAACCCAAGCAAGCCAACAAAGCAAGTACTCTCTGAACGACAAAAACTTAAGCAGTAAAGAAAAGATATAAAAGTACACTAGGGGCTCAGCTGCCCTGCCCCTGGCATTTACAGGGTCATGACAAGGTTGGCTCTGAGTACACAGTTAGAGCCCTGGGGGGAAAGGAGGGACAGCTTGTCATGGAGATGGGAGAAAACACTAAATTAAAGCTAGATCTTTATCTTCTAAAATGGCAGGTTTGCTATAATGGCTCTTAAAGAAAGCAGTTTAAAGAATTGAAATTGGTTGCTTCTGGGATGCAGGAAATGTTTTGAGAAAGACTAAGTGCAAGGTCAGGAAACTGCTGATTTTTAGTGAAAAGCCTGTATATCTGTCTGACTCGTCACTATGTAAATATATTACCTTCAAGGAGCATAAAATCACACAACTAGTCGGTGGCAGAGTCAAACCCAAACTCGTGTCTTTCTCTCCCATCTGCATCCCTGCTTCAGACCCTTTCTAGACTGGACACTTCTCCCTGCGTGCCTTCTATCACCTTAGCTGCCATCTCTGAGACAGCCCTGGCTGCCATCTCACAGCCAACCACTGTGCTACAATGTCTTTCTTGAGGCATTCGACCCAGAAATGCACACTCCTCCAAGCACGCAGCCCACCTCAGGCCTGTACAAAGTCGGCCAGCGCGTTCAGGTCATGGTCCAGGGAAACACCTCCTGAGATCTCCCAGTAATCCTTCCTGGGGCTCTGCACATCACCGTCTGAAACTGCAAACCAGGGCCTTCCCAGGCTGTGACCTCATCCAGACGACTCTCAACTCAGGCCTCATCAGGATGGAGATGAACCAGGAGACCAGGACCCATTAATTTACTTATCCAACAGCCACATACCTGCCAAACAGTACACTAGCCCCAGAATTTAGATGTTACTAAGTACCAGTATGTAAGAGCAGGTATTTCTGAGTGCTCACTAAATGGAAGGCAATTCACTGGGCATTATTCATGCATTATGTAATTTAATCCTTTTAACAACCCCAAGGTAGGTGTTTTTATTACTGTAGATGCTCTTTCAATGGCTCTATTAACTGATTCAGATGAATCTATGCCTACTAGCACCTCTGTAAAGCAGTCTCAAGACCAGGCAGGTGAACTGCCTGGCTCTAAAGTGCATCTCATAATCTCCACAGAGCCTTGGGACACAACCTGGACCCAGACAGAAGGCTGGGTCTACCTCAGATTTGGGCAATGACTTGTGTTATAGACCTGGGGCAAGTTACTTTTCTTTTCTAATGCCCACTTTCCTCTAAGAAACCAGATTCAGAGATGACACCTCAGATAACTACAGCAACCAGGGAGGTAAGGTCCATGCATGAAGCCGGCTGGTAGAAGCCAACAGGGAGTGGTGTGGAAAACCAAAGCATTTATGCCCTAGCTTCAGGTTGCAGATTTATTTTTTAAATTGAAAGAAACACATCTGTGGTTGCTAGCTTCAATCTCTTCTCCCTCTTTTGGCTCTAATATTCTCTAAGTTGAATAGATGCAGAGCAATCATCATGCAGCAGCTGCACCCAAAGGGACACATTCGGGCCACAAGGACTTTAGGAGAAAATAACCTTAAGGGTGATAAGATACGTGTTTTAATGACACCAGAACAGGCAAATATTGTCCATCAGGTAGGATAAATGCAAGAGAGTGGTCTTGTGATAAAACAGTGTGGCAGGAATGGGATCTCGTCCTGGTCTAGTATACCAGACTTTCACCCCCCTCCTTGTGGAGTTACAGATGGGTCGATATATAGGGCTACAGGAGGTAAATGCACTGATCATTAAGATAAATCAAAACTTCCCTGCAAAATGCTCTTACCTCCTGGACATTTTGGGTACACTACCATGACCTTTGGGGGCCATTCAACTGTTACTCCAGGAATACATATGATGCCAGCTTCCAGGCCTTTCCCCTAAGGTGCCAGAAGGGTGAGCCATTGCTGGTCTATGTGTCAAAATGTCCAAGGCCAGGTCCACTCACGGTATCTCCAGGGCTTAATGCAGTAGGGGCTGGCAGCAGGATGTTGCTCTGCTGGCCATATCCTGGCCTCAATAGCTCTTCTTTGGTTTGGATGTACAATGATATAGGAGAGGCAGCAAGGTGTGTGAGCATATCCACAGGGCTCAAAGCTCCTTTACGTGGCTTCTCATTCAAACACCACAGCACTGTCCATAGGTGATCTGACCAACCCTGTAGACTACTGGTGTCCGACTTCAGGCCAGATTCCAACAAACCATTGTACCTCTCTATCATGCCTGCCCCGGTAAGATTATACGGTTCATGAAATTTCCACTTTATTCCTAATTGTTCCACTCATTCTTGTAACGCATGTCCAGTAAAGTGGGTGCCTTGATCGCTCTCAATCACTTGCAGCCGGCCCTAGGCTGCACAGAGACGCTCCAGGCCCCTCTTGGTGGTTTGCTGATCTGCACGATGTGCAGGAAAAGCAACCAATAGTCCAGTAACCGTGACCACACATGACATGGCATCCTGATATCCTTCTGATATGGGCAGAGGCCCAAAAGAGCCTATTTGCCACCTGTACTGGCCCCCTTTACTATTGTCCCATGTTGCTGTCGGACTTGGTGTTAAGTCCCTCTTAGAGCACACAAGGCATTCATTTCTTCTGGGCTCTGCTGACTTCTTCAAAGGTCAATGGCAAGCCCCACCTACGGGCTACAGCCCACATTGTCATTTGCCCTGTGTGCAACAAACACTGGTGTAGCCATTGGGCCACATCAGAGGCAGGCTTTCCTTGTAACCAGCGCACCAGGGCCAATGTATCTGCTTCATCATTCCCTGGGGATGCCAAAGGCAAATGGCCAGTCACATGATATATAGTAACTGTCTTAGTCTGACCAGAAGGCCACAGGTCTTGCCACAACTCTTGCCCCCAAAGGAGCTAGTGACCAACTATCCAGCTGGCATGATACCATGTTGGTAGCCACAGGGTCAGGTCCCGATAGATGGCCCAGCTGTCAGTGCAGACAACTATGGGGGAAGGCTTCTGGGTGATCACGACCCATACCACCTTCAACTCAGCCCATTGACTGCTCTTTCCCTCTCCATCCTCCATCCATATTGTCTCAGTCTTAAGATGGAAAGCCACAGCCTTCCACTTCAGGGGCTGCCCATGACTAGAGCTGTCTGTGTACCAAGCATCTTCAGGTATAGGGGCTTTTCCCTCCTGATAAGGAGTCTTGACTACTAATGGTTCAAAAGCAAGTTCTTCCTGCTTTCCACTGGTATAGGTCACTGGCCCCAATAAGCATTGTGGTTCTCCACTTAAGGGGCTAGGAGAGAGGGCACTGCGCTGCTGTAAACATGCACCCCATTTGGCCAGTATAGGTGTCTGAGTCACGCCACTCTGTGGCCTCTGGGTCTAGTCTCGCATCCACCCCATGATGGTATAGGTGGTTATTACCTTGGTTGCAGCTGTTCCAGCAATGGACTCCGTAGCGAGCAAGGCGTGGTACACAGTGGCCAGCTGCTTCTCTATCAAGGTGACCTGGACCTCTGCTCCTTTCCATAGTTGTGACCCGAATCCAATAGGTTGGCATGCTGTTCAAGACGCTGCCAAAGACCCCATCCATAACCATCTTTGGTTACATGAACATTTAGTTCACAGGGCCTTAATGAGTCCATTACATACAAGGCCTGTACGGCCTTGACTGTCCACCTGGCAGGAATAAAACAGCTGCACGTCTTATCCCAGTCCCACCTGATGCCCTTTTGTACCAACCGGTATAAGGGCTTCAGAATATAAGTGCGGGATAAACACTCTCCAGTAGCCCAAAAGACCCAGAGTGGTATACTGCCACAGTGGTAGGGGTGGGGAAAGCCTGGACCTTGTCTATGACTCTGCAGGAACAACTTTAGTTTTACCCGACCAGACAACACCGAAGAACTTCAGACAAACCAGATCCCTGAACCTTGGTGCTCTTCACAGCCCATCCTTTTTCCTGTAGATGTTGCAACAGTCTAGCAACTGCCCCTTCTAAATCTGAAAGAGAATCAGATATGAGCATAGTATCATCAATGTAGTGATACCACATCACTGTTTGCGGTTTCCTCCATGTGGCCAAGTCCTGGGCTACAAGTCCATGACAGATGGTGGACTATGGAGATATCCCTGTGGAAGGACAGTGAATGTCCACTGCCGGCCTTCCCATGTGAAGGCTAGCTGTTCCTGGTTTTCCTGTGCTATATCAATAGAGAAGAAAGCATTAGCAAGGTCTACTACATAATGATGTTCCCAGTTCATGGCTGAGGGTGTCCAGAATGTCTGCTATAGAGGGGACAACAGCATGCAAAGGAGGTGTGACTTTATTCAGTTCCCTGTAGTCTATGGTCACACGCCAGGAGCCGTCTGGTTTTCTCACTGGCCACACTGGGGAATTAAAAGGACTATGAGTGGGTTTTCTGATGCCCACCCTCTCCAACTCCTGTAGAGTTTCTCTAATTTCCTTGTGCCCCCCAGGTAATTTATACTGCTTAGTTTGTCACCTGCCAAGGTACAGGCAGAGCTACAGGTGGGTGCTTAGCATGTCCCCTCAGAATTGCCTTTACAACACCTGCAGTGATCTGTAATGACAGGCCCTGCAGTAAGGATATCTACCCCCAAAATATATTCAGGGATGGGAGAAATGTACACAGTATACTCCTTTGGGGGTAAACGCCCTATCCCCAATGAGATTTGGGCTTTCTTCACTCTAATTGCCTTTTCCCCATTGCCATCTATCACAGCAGGGGCCCCGGGAAAATGCTCAGGGTTGCCAAGAATCGAAGAACACTCAGCTCCTGTGTCCACCAGCACCAGGATACGTTGTACATTCACAGGGGAATAATTAATTGCTAATTCTACATGTGGCCTCTGGTCCCCACCATGTCCCCCAAGGTGGGGACTTTGACCATCCCCCTCAGTCAAACCACGATGCCCAATCAACCTCCTTGGGAGTGGGGACTCAGGTGAATCCTGAGTACTGTCTCCCAAGAAGTTTTGCAGGGACACAGGCCAGGCATGAGGCCTTGACTCTGGTTTGCGTGTCCTGGACCTCAGTGGCTGGAACTGCTGCTCTGGCTTTAATTGGTACCACAGTTCTAACAATACTCTATTGGGCTGCCCATCGAGTTTTTCTTTTACTACCCCGGCCTTTATCAAATCAACCCACATCTGGGTCCTCGAGACCTTCACGGGGCCTTCTGCACCTCTCCTTTCAGTCACGGCCTGTACTTCCCTCCATGCCCTCATTGTTTCAACCTCCCCCAGATCTGCTAAAGTACAAGTAGCCTCCGTTATGGGTTGCCCTAGGTGGGGGGCAAGAGTAGTCACTAAGACCCAAAGAGAGATGTGGGAGCTGTATGCAGCACCAGGTTTCTCATTCCTATAGTGAACACCCCCCTTCATAAGGGCCCTGGGGTTCCATATTATAGATTATGTTTTTCATACCCAATTACCGCAGTACCTGTTGGAGCTCTGCATACGTTATCTAACTACTGGGAAAATATGGTAAATCAGCCTGATTAGGCCAAGCTATCCTGATGGCAGCTGTCAGCCATTTCAGTAGTGTCTGATTCCCTGAGGCATGACGGGAATTTTGTAACCACTGCCAGAGGGAAGGGTGAGTCTGTCAGGGAAGCCATTCTACTCATCTCAATACCTGACACAACAACGTTTTCCACCCCCATATCCCAGAGACATAAAAGCCATGCAGACAGAGATTCTGACGGCCTCTGCCTATACCAGACGCTCATGTCCACCAGCTCATCCTGGGTATAGGAGCGGAGCATGGAGTGCTCCACAACCTGGGGAGGAGGCTGCTCCTCCCACTGAGGGGCCTGCGGTTGTTTCGTTTTTATTTTCTTAATTACAGCTGGGCGGGCCTTTACAACAGGAGAAGACGGTACCCCTGGCAGTGGCCTGGGTAGAGATCTGCCAATAGCCCTGCCTCCTCCTCTTCTTCCTCAGGCTCCTCCACCATTTCCGGGGCTGAAGGCACTACTCCTTCCTCCCCTTCCCCAATGGCCTCCTGCAACCGGTCTACCCCCTCGCCACTAAGGAACCTTCTAGGAGCATGACCTGCCTTTTCACTAACTGTCTCTCTTCTTTAACAGCATCCCATAGGTTATCGCCCAACTCCCCCAAGCAATGCTGAAGTGTATCTCTCTCCTGCCTGAGTCCCTCAGTAATCCTCTCTTTCTCCTGTATAACATTTTCCACTATCTCGATGAAAAAGAGACCCTACAATGCCAGCTGCTACACGGCCCCCTAAGGTCTCCAAGCAATCTTCCAATTCACGGAGGGCTAATTCTGCAGCTTCCGGTGTTTCCACCCTTCCCCATTTCTGGGGAAGGCCCCACCCCTCTAGGAGGTACTTTACCATACACCAACTCCCCATTAGGGGTTCCCAAGTTGGAAGCGGCACAGCTGGGGGGATAATAACAGGTGAAGTGGCACCCTCTGCCGCTGCATCCGCTGGGGCCTCCCCACCATCCACAGGAGCAGCCCTCCCAAAGGTCACACCCATTATGACAGATTTCGGGTTCAGAGGCACCCTGCGGACTGCCACCAGATTTAAGTCCAGGGAGAGGAAATCCAGGGGCAAAATACCTCTAAAAACCGAAATTAGTCAAAGGGAAAAATAAAGTTTAAAACCCGTTTATTGCTCACAAACCGCAGTCCCGAACCGTCTTTCTCCTCTGCTCTGGAAGCAGCCAGCAAGCAAGCAAACCAGCCCCCCTCCCCTTAACCTCTCAGGTGCAGACACACCCTGGGTTGCCCAGGTAATTACCCATTGACATGGAGATGAACTTCTCTCCACCCCTGAGGATATGCAAATACACTAAAGCCAGGTGAGATATTCTGGAAATGTTACAATTTTACCCACAGACTTGATCAAACAAAAATTTTAAGGTTAAGTAAATTATATCTGTGATCCTCAAACTTGGAAATGCACCAAAGAACTCCACGGCCCAGCAATAAAGAATATTTTGAACAGGCTGCTATATTGTTTTTCCAGGATAAAACTTCTCTGTGAGTCAGTGCTAAGTGTGGAAATCCAATGTTTTATCTATGGCCACAATAAAGCACGATAAAATACCAAGTCCTTCCAGGTTTAAAACGGTGGCCTGTCTGTGCAGCGAGGCACTGGCTCCATTAGGGTTCTGGCCCTATAACACAAGTTACCTGTTATCATCCAGTATTAGCTCTTATCACTGCTGTAACAAATTACCACAAACATAGCAGCCTGAAACAACGCCCATTTCCCATCTCATCATTCTGTAGGTCAGAAGACCAACACTGGCCTCACTGGGCTAAAATCAAGGTGTCAGCAGGGCTGCATTCCTTACTGGAAGCTCTGGGAAAAAATCCCTTTCCAGCTCATCCCATTTGTTAGTAGAATCCAATTCCTGGCAGTTAGAGACCTAAAGTTCCCATCTCTTTGCAGTGCGGGGCTGTCCTTAGCTCCAAGAGGCCTTGCATGTGGGCTCTTACATCTCAGAGCCAGCAATGGCACTTAGAATCCTTCTCACACTTGGAATCTCTGTGCCGCAGCCCTCTTCTACCTGTTTTCAAGGGCCTGTGTGATTAGACTGGGCCTACCTGGATAATCCAGGCTATTCTCCCTATCTTAAGGTCCTTTATTACACCTGCAAAGTCCTTTTGCACAGAACAAAATACGTTCACAGTTGTATATGTTGATGGTGGGATGTGGGGAGCGTGCATTATTCTGTCTATCACACTCCACGTCTCACTTCTACACTGCCGAAGGAAACCCATCAGGCCACTGTGAAACACAAAGTGAACACAAATCAGGAATACTGGCTCCCAGGCCACTAGCTCTGGGTGTACCATACCCGGACACAGCAGCCTCCCTCTGCAAATTACATCCCTCCCATGAATTCTCCACTCCTAAAGCACACACACCTTTATTCTACCAGTGTTGCCAGAAGTTGTATTTCAATCCAAAGTGACACAGATCATATACATTCATCATAATGTTGGGCACTGGCCTTGAGTGGGAACTGGTCCTATTCCATTTTGTTACAGCAACAATCAAATACAATCAGGTCCTTAATATGTATTATTAGTTCATTCAACAAACATTTACTGAGGTCCTACTGGGTGCTGATCAGTGTGCTTGGGGGTGAGGCCTACAAATAAGGCCAAGCTACAGGGAGGCTTGCAGTCTGGGACAGGACGGATACCCCAACCAATGTGTTAATACAGAAACACACAGAGGTACCATCAAATAAATGAGCCTGTAAGAGTCAGGGAAGACTTCCCAGAGGAGCCATAAGAGGTGGGACTTCAAGGATGTTGAAGAGTTTGGTTGGTGGGCAATGCCGGGAGAAGCGCTCCAGGCAGAAAAGAATGCGCCACCTGGAAAAACACAGAGGCATGGGGCTCCGCGGGGCAGGAATGCAGGGGAGTGGTAGGGGCTGTTGAGGCTGGTAAAATTTGGGCTCTGTGCTATGTCAGGGGGCTTGGGTTTCAGTTTAGAGCAATGCAGCATAAGCAGAGGTTTTTAAAATATGGAAAGGTACCAGCAGTTGCACCTTTTAAAACAGAATGACAGCCAAGGAAAGGGTAGAGACCAGAGGGCAGGCCACACAGAAGAGTTAAGGCTTGAGGCAAAGGCCTGAAATAAGGTGGAGGCCAGGGTGAAGAAATGGGAATAATACAGAGAGCAATGGAGGAGACGGGGGCTCTGTGTCCAGCTGCAGGGGTACAGAATGAAAGGGTATCAGAAATGACTGGGAAGATTTCCGCTTGAATGGCCAGGGAAGCTTATAAATTGGGATTCTCTAAAACTGAAAGCAGAAGAGACTGAGCAAGTTTGAGGCAAGAGATGGAGTTCCAGTTTTGGTTGGGTTGGATTTTTTCTTGTCAGCTGCAATGGGCTGAGTCTGTGCAGAGAGGGCCTGTCCTGGAATAAGGATGTTAAGGTAGGCAGATCTTAAGTCACTTCCAAGCGTGAGTCCAGGAGGTGACGTTCAATAGCAAGACCCACAGCTACAACGCAGAGTGGGGCTCTCCGGAGCCCTTTTGCTCCTGTGGACCCAGACTCAGGGTTCAATCAAGGTTCACCATTCAGAACTGGGACCAAAAATGGCTGACACACATTCAGTCCTTTATTCAAAATATTTTATCCTTCAGTCCACAAACCCTTAACAAGAGTTGCTTGGGGCCAGACACTGTGCCGGGAACCTGAGGTTTACAAAGATTAATAAGGCACTTAACATGTATTTTTTGCAACATGCCTACAATTCTAAACCCAGAGGAGCCCTGGGTGGACCTGTTATTCCAAGGGGAGGTTGCCCTGGATCTTGCTCAGAGAAGAAACCACACGTGCCTGTATGTCTCTTTCTGAAGGATATGGAAACTGGGAGGGAAGGAGATAACATCAGATAAGACATACCCAAGGAAACATAACCAAGGAAAACCAAACAGAAGAGGCATCTGCTTCAGGCCCAGCATGGGAGAAGTGACACAGGACAGAGGGGTTAGAATGTAACACATGCAGAAACTGCCTCACCTAAGAGCTGTCACTGTGAGCTGGCCCCAGGAACCACACAGCCAGAAGGAGACCTCCAAGGATCACTGTTAAAAGGTCAGTGTTTCCAGAGAAAACAAGAAGTGACTCTACAGCATCTTACTAGGCTGATGGACAGTGACTCTAATGGGGATTGTGGGGGGGACTTGGTGAAGGGGGGAGCCTGGTAAACATAATGTTCTGCATGTAATTGTAATGATAACAACAACAAAAATTAATAAAACAATATACATCCTAAAAAAAAAAATATATATATATATATATAAGGGCAAGGAATTTTAAAGTATACGTGTAAATTACACATGGATGTGTAAATATATTTAAAAACCATATGT
Organism: Manis javanica; assembly: GCF_040802235.1. Lineage (NCBI taxonomy): Eukaryota > Metazoa > Chordata > Mammalia > Pholidota > Manidae > Manis > Manis javanica. The sequence goes on along the minus strand of NC_133165.1, from coordinate 35,233,592 downwards.
AAGCCTGTTTTTAAAAGACCTAAAGTCTACTCTTATACATATATAAAAAACTCATGTACATATGAGATACATATATATATATATATAAACTCTTGAGAAAAATTTTTTTCAAAGCCAACATAACAGTAAACTCAATAGCTCATGGCATATTAAAAAATTTAAACGGAAAGATTTGGGTTAATTATATTTATAATTTCTATCAACATTTTAAAAAGAAAAAAACATTTTGATAATTTTAGACATTCTAAGTGTATATAGCTACTGTTACGTATACAAACACATTTTTAAAAATATCAATGGAACATAGGCATACTAGTCTCTTCAGATTGTATTCTTTTAAATAAATGTATAGATATTACTTATTTAATGGTACAAGCATGTGTGCACATATACCTTCTTCTCTGAATACATCTGTAGGACATATTCTTAGAATTTACTTTTCATAGATTGTGCAATTTTAACAGCATTGTCAAATGGCCCTCCAGAAGATCATGTAAATGCACACTCCAATCAGTAGTATTTGTATTTGACAGTATGTTGACCTATACCCTCTACAATTATTGTCTATTATCAAATAAACATCCAGGTCTTCAGTTTTATTCAAATGTGCTTCTTTTGTGTCTAGAGGCACACTTTCTTCTCTCACTCTCTCCTTTAAGAACTTATCACAACTTTGTTTTGTACGTTACAGATAGATATCCTGAGCCTTAGTGGTGTAAAGTTAGATGGTGGGGCAACTCGCCAACCAAAGATGGAACTACAGACTCACTGCCACTAAGGAAGGTAGACCCAAGACATGAATGAATGGAAGCTGAGGGAAACATGCTAAGTGTGGGCTAACGACAGGTCTCAACTTCATGGCTACATGTTACAGCACTTCTCGGAATATGCTGCTTATATATGCACAATTCATAAACAAAAAGCCTCCTACTTCCAAGGCGGCCAACAGAAGTGCTTTCCACGGGGAGGATGGATTTGACAGAGGCCTCAAAGTAGCAGGTTATTAACCTCCTCAAGACCCTGCTATTCTCTAGGAGAAGGGTTTTGCTTTTTTTTGTTTTATCTTTTGCATTTTGAAATGTAATATAGAGGCAAAACTGCACAGACAAACATGTCCCACTTAAGGAAATACCATAAGCCATCATCCAGGCCAATAAACAGATGGCTGGACCTCAGCAACTCCCCCTGTGCACTTTCCCAATATTAATCCAAGGTTAATCTTTATCTGGACTTTTACGGTAATTAACCTTTCTTCTTTACAGTTTTAGTGACTAAGCAACACCCTTTAATACCAGTTTAGCTTTGTCTGGTTTTTTTTTGAACCTGATATAAATGGAGGCACCCAGCAGGTTTCCTTTGGGGTCTGCCTTTGTTTCACTCAACATTATGTTTGTCAGTTTATTCATTTTCACTGTGGTTTATTCATTTTCACTGTTGGAACAGTATTACACGAGTGTATCACCATTTCTGTAGCCACTGTCGGTGGATTTTTGGTCTCTTTCAAGCTTGTGGTTCACAAAATATGATTATGAATAGTCTTCTAAGTATCTTTTGGTGCATGTGTATGCGTTTCTTTCAGGTATATAGCCAGCAGTGGAACTGTTGGGTTATTGGATCTGTGTATTGGATCAATTTTAGAACAATACCAGGCTGGGTTCCAGTGTGGCTGCACCAGGGTACAGCCTTTCAGCACAGGAGCATTTTCCCTGCTTCACATCCTTGCCCATGCTTGGCACTGCCAAGGTTTTTTTCCTTCATTTCTATTTCATCCTGATGGACATACAGTGTTACCTCGTAACTTTAATTTGCATTTCTGATTATTAGTGAAGCTGCACACCTTTTCATATGTTTAACTGGCCATTTGTTTATCCTCTTTTGTGAAGTTCCTCCTGCCTGTTTTTGGTTAAGTCATCCTTTTAAGTTGTTTACATAGTCTAGACTGAGGCCCTTTCATGGTTACATGTGTTGCAAAAATCTCCCAGGAAGAATTTCAAATGTCCAAATAAATCAAATGGAAAATACTTAGGGAAAAAAAAAATTTTCTCTCTACCTTTTCTTAGTTACCAGCCCCACATGGAGTTTCAGCTTTAAAGGAAGATACAGAAAGTAAAATACACATTTGAGATCAGACCCACCATGTTGAAGCCTCAGCTCAGCCACTTCCTGAGTGCTTCTGGGCAAATCACTTAAGCCCTCTGAGCCCCAGTGCCCATACTTGAGAACTGACCACAATCACTTATTTATTGCACGGTTGTTCTGTGGCTGAAAGAGGTTATGTATAAACATGATTTATAAAGGGCAAACAGTGTTAGCTGTTGTTAAATCCAAAGCAATTGGCCACACTGGCTTCCTGAATGATCCAGGCCAGCTTCCTGAGCTGTCTCATAGTGCTAAGCAGAGGCTGTGGCAGAAACCTTTCAGACCCCAGAAAATCCCCTTTCTCTCACTGTCTAAGCCAGAGGATACCTTCAAATCCCCACCCCTCCCCCACAGGGTCAGACTGTACTGCCCAGAAGCTGGGAGTAGGGCTCCTCCCTGCCTGCCCGGCAAGAAAACAGGAAACAGCCCCTACCCTGCCAGGAGGTGGGGCTGACAAGTTCCCCTTCCCAGGTGGGAATCTCTCCAGGCCATGAGCCCTCTGGTTGCAGGAAAAGCACTAGCTGTGCATTACACAAGGCTGCACCCCGCCCAGGCCTCCTCTGTGCTGTCCGCAGGTTGTGGAGTAAGTGGACCAATGGTCGGGGGAGCATAAAAAGGCCCACATCAGTGCCTTGCAGATGTGCCAGGCAAGGAACCCCTTCAGTGCTCAAGTGGGGGCTGGGAATCTGCTCTCCTGGGCCACATGGACTCCTCATTCCTAAGGTGCAGTACCATCCATTCTGGAGCCCCATTCTATACACAGCGGGCATTCGGGAACACTTTTTCAAGGGAGCAGTTGACAGCTCAGAAGAAATGGACACCTTACTCCATGGAGTTATTTAAGCTAAAACATTGGAGAGCTGCACAGACCCTCAGAGATCTTTTCCAGCCTCCCCATTTTGAAATGAGAAATTCAGTAGCAGAACCAGATTTGCTCTCTTTCTGGGGAGTGCTCTCATACTACTCTGCTCTCATCCTGAAATCCCTTATGCTCTGTACCCCAAACTCCAGCACCTGAGGGCCACTGCCACCAGCCACATCCACCTGCCTGGGACACCAGGCCAGTCTCTCTCCTTTCCTGGCCATATCTCACAGTTCAAAAAGCCCTATGTGAAACAGAAAACAGCCCTGGGGAGTCCGAGACCATGCCCTAAGAATGTTTATAAAGCATGCTGAACTTTACAGAAATTCAAATAATTGGCCTTGAGCCCTAGTTCTGTTTTCAGACTCTGCAGGCTCTCTCCCAAATGGTTTCTCCAGCCCCGCTCTCAGGAGCTGGGCAGGAGCTTCCACCGTACCTGGGTGGACAGGCCCAGCACACAGGGCAGGTGCTTAGTAAGAATTAATCACTGGAAAAATCAAAGGACCCAGAGGGAGAAACTCCAAAACTTGCAAAGGAAAAGTGTCTGCAAGTGGAGGCCTGCCTGCAGCACCCAGGTTCCCTGAAGATCCTCCAACTGCTTTATATTCACAGCTGGCAAAGAAGCCCTGGTGCCTGCCTGTCTCATGCAAAGGCCCCCCTCACTGTCTGAGGCTGAGACCCCAGGAGCTTACAGCCTGGATGGGAAGCCAAGATGCGGGCTGGATGAATGCAAGAGACATACAGTAACTCTCTGGAATACACGATCTGGCTGGGACCAGACGGCAGGAGCTGTCTAGTGGAGGGATACAGTGGAAGGCCTGAAAAGGATAGGGACCAGGGACCCTGATGGTGCCACATCATGCAGAGTCTCTGGGGAGCCAGCAAATGTTCTTGAAAAAAAAAGAGTTACAGGGGTGTATTGGGCTTTTGAGACAATCCATCTGGCACCAAGCTATTTGGAAGACAGGGAGGATGGGCACTGCGACAATGCAGGCAAGAGGTACTAAGGGCAGAACAGTGAGACACAAAGGACGAGGCAACAAAGAGACACCGCAGGACAGAGTGTGTCTGTGAGAGCAAAGGAACGGAGGGCTCAGAATACACCAGGGAGATGACGGGAACCAGTGGAGACTATACATGGGCATCTGGAGGCTTGGGAGGCCCAAGTTCAAACAGGGCATGGTACATAGACATCCAGGGGCAGATGTCTAATGGGAAGTGGTTGTACAGTCTAGGATGTTAGGAGGCAGATGTGGGGCGTCAGCATCACGGAGATGAGAACATAAACTATCAGACGGAGGTGAGGACAGAGGAAGCGGATAAGGGGGGAAAGAGGAGTGCGGTGAGGAGAGCGCCTTGGGGACCCAATTAGTAGGGAGGAAGGAAGAACAGAGCCACAGGGGGCCAGGTGGTGATGCATGGACAGCAATCTTGTGGAGCCAGGCTCTGGGGCCGCTTTTCCTGGGTTTGAGTCCTAGGCTCTGACACTCACTTCAGAACCTTGAGCTGGTTATTAACCCCGCTAAGCCTCAGTTTCCTCTTCTGTGAAAGAGGGATTATAATTCATAAACTTGTTGCAGGAATTGAAAGCTGTGGCTCATGTGCAACCTTTACCATCTGCACATGGTCAATGGGGTAAATGTTGGTATTCTATCAATGGGAGATCAGAAAAGTACAAAATCATGGTTCCACACAAAGTTCTTAACATCCTTTCTGTTTTCGATGCCAACTAAGGGGGCAAGCAAGGGATAAGAAGAGTACAGTACCTTTTATGTTGGAAGCCATTCATGCACAGCCAGGGTTGAGAAGCACTGACTCTTCTGGTCCAACCCTAAAATTTTTCAGCCAGTGAACTGAGGGCTGAGCATCTGCTGAAGATCGTGAACAAGATGGCTGAAACACCCTACAGCTTAAACATGGAGACAGGGACTTGGCCATCCAGTTTTGAAGACCTGGTTTCATTGTTTACGCACTGTGCGACCTGAGACTAGTCACTTGACCTCTCCAAGACTGAGCTATTCAGTATGATAACGGTTATAAGTCACCCAGCATGTCCCTAGTACCCAACAGCCCGCAATATTTGTTTCTGTGTTTTCCTCTCTAGAACCCATCTCTTGGCTCTTCCAGGATGTTACACTCTGTGGATTATGGCTAAGGGTTTATTTCCTCCTCCGTGTCTCCCCCTCGGATCCCAGCACTCACCTACCACAGAGCAGAGCTGCTCAAACTTTGGGATGCATGGACCAGCCAGAGCTCTTGCTATGACTCAGTCCATCCTGCGCTGCTAACTGCCCCAGTGGTGCCACTGTGGCCTCTGTCCTCCGTGGAGAGGAGCCGCAGTGGCTGGTCCACCTCCCGGCTGACTCATGAGTTCCTCCGGGCTGGCCTCTGTATCTTACTCATCTCTGTGTGCACCCCCTACCCCCACCAATGGTATGCGCACATGGATAAAAAAATAAACAAAGCAGAGAGAAAACCATTTTCTGGCCAAGTACATACAGATGGGGTGTTTTGTTCCTCGGAGTGGCAGCTCTCCTGGTTCATTCCAGAACTGTTCTCCTGGCCGACATGAGGACAGTGTGGTGGAAGGGGCCCCAGATCTGGAACCTGGTGTCCTGGGTTTAATCCTGACCTTTCACTCACCAGTGGGTGGCCCTGCACAAGTTACCAAGCTCTCATCCAAAAAATGAGGGTGATATACCCAAACACAGTGCGGCCCCACCAAGTGGCTAAGACAAGCTTCATAAACTGTAAAGTGCTCCAAACAAAGTATAAGTATTGCAGCAGCTTTTTTGAGGGCAAGAACAGTCTTCATTTCCCTATAGCCTGAAGGTTGCTTGTGATGGGCTGAGTGGAGGGACACTCCAGGGGTCTGTTTGGACAGGGGGACTGTGGCAGGTGGGACCAGGGGTCCCCACTCTGGCCGGGACAGTAGCCATGTGCACTGTTGAGGATGAAGCTAGGAGAGCGGAGGAAAGGCTTCCTGGGGGCTGGCAGGAGTGAGGGAATGAGGCTGGTCTGAGGGCACAGGCAGCACACATGCAGGCCGGACAAGAAGGCAGGCAGAGAAATCAGAGTCCTCTGGTAGGCATGGGGCAGCGTTCCCGACTGAGGGTGTAGGAAACAAGGCTGGACCAGAGCTTGGGGCCACTAAGAAAAAACGTCAAGTACAGGTGTGCCCTGTAGCCCGACCAAGTTACCCACCCAGACCAGGGCTTCTCCACCGGAGCTAACCAGTCATTTTCTACCCTGGACTATAGCCAGTTCACGAGACACAAGCCTCAGGCATCTGAAGACAGGAAAGAGCAAGACACAGTCCTGCTCTCAAAAGGCTCAGACCTTACTGAGGCAACACAGAGAAATGGAGACAATACAGGGTAGCAGATGCTGGGGGTTCAAGGTGGGAGTGGCCAGTTCTGCTCCTCTCTCCACCTCAGCCAATTTGTCTCATCCACCCTCACCTCCAAATGCTTCCTTATGCCATTCCCCATTCCTGGAGTGCCCCAACCCCTTCTCTGCACTCAGCACATGCTAACTCATGCTGCCAGGTGGGGTTCAGTCCTGATGAGGGCTCCCAACCGCCTCCCACCTCCACATATGGCTCATAGGTGCATATGCTCTTGGTAATTATCATATTACCTAGTAACTCTTCTGTCCCTCTTCTGAAGAGTTAATTACAGCCCGCATGATTACTTACATGGTGCCTTCTCATGTCTCATCTCCCCAGATTATACCAAGAATCACTGAAATAATGCTCCACCGTTTACAAAATGTCTTCACGCTTATTATTTAATTTGATCCCCATAATAAACCTGTGAGGTAGGTATTATCTTTATTTTAAAATAAGGAAACCAAGGCTTAGAAAAGTTAAACAACCTGCCTGAGGCCACAGAGCGCAACCACATACCTGACTCAGACCTCTTCTAGCACCAATGCCAGGGCTCACTCTAGGACTCAGAGGCAACACAAGGCAGTGGTTAAAGGATAGGCCCACTTCCCGCTGTGTGACCCTGGGCAGGTTATTTAACCTCTCTGTGCCCAGATTTCCTCATGGAAAACGTGGCCAATAACCACCTTCTAGGTCCTTGTCGAGAGTAAAGAAGGTAATACAATAAAGTACTTAGAAAAGGGCCAAACACAATAATTAGTTACAATTACGACTGACCTTGGCTGATTCTTATGGTCTGTTAACTCATTAAAAAATTTTTTTTCTAATTCATTTTTATATCTCATAATACAGTTGATAGGCAGTCATTAAACAAAATTGATTTTTGCAAACTGACTAACGATCAGTTTTAGGATTGGTCTCTTCTTTTCTTTACTCTCCTAACCCTGCTGCTAATAGTTTCAACAACAGAAACCTCTTCCTGCTCCAATCTACCTCCTCGCTCCCACCCCTCCCCCAACAAGCCACCAGGACAAACGTGGCCAAGTAAGAGTGCTCTATAGAAAACCCTGACCTAGACTCTTCTTGTTTGGCTGTCCCTGGATAGCGAGGGGACATGCCAGTCCTGGGTGGAAACTTTCATAAACCTACTTTCCATTACTATAGTGGGTCAAAGTTTTATGCATAGTTCTCTATCGCTCCAGTTTTTACTTATTCTAGACTCTAGATGGAATGGGTTATCATAAAGTAACACCTCTTTATTATTCTTCTCTATTTCAAAAAAAAAAAAAGAATATTCACAGTTTCCTGGAGCAAGAAGCCTCATCACGGGACCGGACAGCTAGTTGAGGCAGCAGCCCTCACAGCAGACAGGCAGAGGGAAAACTACATCTTTTCCGCGGTCCAGACCATAGATAAAAGAATAAGCTTTGAACCCAGCGACAGTGAGCAGCCATCTCTCATCCCCACCCAGGCAGGAGACACTCCCTACTTTACATCACCCAGACACACCTGTGATGGGCCAGAGACTTCTGGAAAGAGGAGAGGATGAAGCCCCCTGGGGTGAAAAGCTTCATTCTTTGCAGGATTCCATGCACAGAACATTCAGTCAGTTCCTCATAAACTTTACTATCCAAAACCCCAAAGCCCTTCCCTCCCATTGTAGTGTGTTTGCCGGGAAGGAGCTGAACACAGCAGGGGAACCAGCCTCTGGCAGTGGAGGCCCAGCTGGATCTTCAAAGGTTCCACTCAGAGCAAGAGTGAAGAACAAATCTGCCCCATACAACTTTGGCACTGGGATTAAAAGAAGTTCTGTGCCCTTTGAAATGGATTTTGCATACAAACGAGCTGATGCACACCATAAACATGTCAGCTTTATTCAGCCAAATCAATATGCCAGGCATTAAAACTCTGAGGTAAAAATGGACGGTGGCTTTTTGTTGACACTGAGAAATTTTGGCCCCCAGCCCTGGTCAGGATGGACAAATAGGGCAGTCTGCCTATTCGCTGCCAGGCACATCTTGGGGGATAAAACCAAAATCCCAAGTCAGGGCTCTGGGTACCCGTAAGCAGTCGCGCCAAGTTCTCAATTTCTGCCCCCTGCCGGCCCCCTCCTCCAGCCCCCATTTTCCAAGCTCGGCCACACACCGCATTTCCTACATTCTTTCTCGTAGTCAGACCCCTTTAGCCGGGCCCTGGGAGGCCGAGAGCTGCGGGTGGCGTGAGCCAAGGAAGGGCACCGGGAAGGAGGTGCTGGGGTAGGGGGCGGGGGGATGTCCGTGCAACCCGGAGTTGAGGAAAGGCTCCTTACCCTTCACATCTCCAACCCAGCGCCGCACTGTCCGCCGCCACACTTGCATCTCCAAGTGGCCCCCACAATGCGCTTCTCCTGCCTAGGGGCGCCCCTTGTATTCGTCCCCCTTCCCTCTCACCGCCCCTGTGACCCCTCCGCTGCTCTGCCCCGTCGGGACCCGCTCCCCTCGCCACGCGGATCCTGCCGGCTCCTCGAGGCCGCCCGCCCTTTCCCCAGACCACTTGGGATGCCCTCGGATGCCCGACCTTCTCGGGATCGCCTCGACTTGCACACCAAATGCCCCTGTCGCGACGCCCTCACCCCGTCCTCCCCTGGGCCTTCAAGACCCCTTTTTCCTTCAAAGGCCGCCCGGACACTGCATCTCCTGTGATGCCCCAGCCACGCTCGCCCCGGGGTTCCCCGGTCCTCACCTGAGTCCGCTCGAAGCTCTCCCGCTCGGCCGCCTCCATCCCCGCGCTGACCCCGCGCCGACTAAGCACTTTGGGCAGGGGGTTGGGTACCTGCTTCATGGAACTGGCCATCCGGTCCATGTCGCCGCGCGGAGCGGAGTCACGGACGCTCCGCCGCCCCGGGATCCCCTCGGCACCGCCCGCCCCGCCCTACCCGCTGGGATCCGGCGCTAACGGGACGGCTGCCGCCTCCTATTGGCCGGAGCGCTGCCACTCTGTGAGGCCCCGCCCGGCCCCGAGGCTCCCCTCCCGCCCCCGCCTCTTCCCCCTCCCGCTCGGAGCCCCTCGGCGCGCCCTGCCCAGTTGGGCCTTCGGGACTGCGAGGTGTGTCCTGACCGGCCGGGAGGCCTGCCCATCACCGGGTCCCACCGCCCCCGGCGGGGGCGGGACAGGGCGGGGCCCGAACTGCCCTCTCCTCGCCCGCCCCGCCCGCAACGTCCGGCGCCCCCGCCCCCTCCCATGTCGTTCCTTACTGCTCCAGGCTCCGCGAGGTACCTTTGGGTGGGCTGGGGTCTGCTGGTAGGATGGCCGGTCCTCCAAGAGGGGATCCTGGCACTCTTGGGAATACCTTGTTTACTTCTTTCTGATTGGGACTGGAGAGCGCGGGATGGCTGGCTCGGCGGCCGGGGCCCCAGGATGCGCCCCCAGGACCTGCTCCCGCAGGAAGGGCCCTCGTCTGCCAGACCTGGCGGCCCCCACCCAGCTCCTCTGCTCCTGCCTCATCCTGCCCGGACCAAGATCTGTGCCCATCCCCTCTGCAATGAGCGCAGACCCGGCAGCGCTGGGCGCCTTCTTTCCAAACTTGGAGTCTGGACCCGGCCAGAACGCGTGCGTTGGTAGAAACTCCTGCAGACGCTTTGTTTATGCAGGATTTTGGCCCTGCCATCCTCTCAGACATAAGCCGAGGAACCGACGGCCAGGGAAGTGTGGTCTTTAGCGAAGACGCTGAAGAAAGTTAGAAATTCCTAGTTAAATGCCGAATTCGGTGTTCTAAAAATACATGCTTTGAAACTCAAAGTAAAGAAAGGCTTTGGGTTTTTTTAACAGAGTTTTTGATAAAAACTCGCACATTCAATAGAGAAGAGAGAGAGAGGGTGGGCCCCTTGGCAGGCACTAGGGAGGCCCTGAAGTCTTTTGCTCAGACCTGAGCTTTGCCGGGCTGGCCTTGCGTGGACACGATTATGGAGTCGAGAAGAAAGGGAGGGAACCAATGGGGAGACTCCGGCGGTAGGTGAGAGACAATGATGGCCTATACTGGAATGAAGAGAGGAAAGTTCTGTCCTGTGGGAATTCTGTGAATAAACTTGGACTAAGAGAATGGAGGGAGGGAGGAGGCAGTGGTGGGGCTGGAATTTCTGTACTGGAAGGATTTAAGGGTGGTAATGTGATGGAGCGGGACTTGCCTTGAGGCTTTATTTGCATAGTAAGCACACTGGTTTCACCTTTTCCTAAATTGTGTTTTTATGGGAGGCTTTGGGTGGTGGCTCTCCTTGGGTTCTCTGAGAAGACATTAGCTCTCACCTGGTTTTTGATAGTTTGTGTCAGGGAAGATGGAGATGACAGTAACTGAGGGGAGCGCAGAAGAGGTGCTGGTTAAGCAAGAGGAGATAACTTCAGTTCTAAACAGAGCAACGGCGACATAGACTTGACCTTGGCCAATGGGCAGGTGAATGGGTGGAAACAGGAGCTCCTGAGAAACAGGAGCAACAAGGCCAAGAGGGAGGACCCCAAGGAGCTGTTGGGAGATAAAGACAATAGGTAAGGGCTGGGGTTGGGCGTGTTTGGGGGCAGTGAAGGTGTATCAGCCAGACCTGCAATAGGAACCAGATTGCACCCTGGAAGGGCTAATTGGGAGTTGAAGAAAGAATGATGTACAAGGGTCTGACCTGGAGGAAGGGATCAGCAAGGGAGGGTGAAGCACCCAGGGATTACAACAGTGGGGAGCTGTTACTGAAGGCAAATTCTGGCGCACCAAGACCCCCACCCCTAAAGATCCAATCACCACTGACCAGATGGTCGCCCACCCCTGAAGATCTAATCACCAACGCAGAACACACCCTACCCCTACTCCTTAAAAATGTGCTTCCTCACCCATGAGCTGCTGCTCGCTCGCTCTCGCTCGCTCTCTCTCTCTCGCGCGCTCTCTCTCTCTCTCTCTCTCTCTCTCTCTCTCGGGGCAGCCATTTTTCTCTTTCAGATAATAAAATCTCTTGCATGGGCCCGTGTCTCCTGAGTCGTTCTGGGGTAAGGAGGGTCGTGGGGAGATACCCTTTCATTGGTGCCGTGACTCGGATGAGGTTCTCCCATTGACTTTGCTCTTCCTCAGGGAACCTGAGCTGCTTTGGGAAACCTCACTGCCCGATCCTCCTCCACGGGCTCACCATCCATTTCCCAGGTTGCTCGTCTTCTCACCCAACACTGGCCTTCATTTTGGTAAGTCTCCCCTTCATGGTCGACTTAAATGTCTGTTTGGAACCTAGAAAGTGACTGTTGAGTGTCCGGCACCCCCAAGGGCTCCTCTGGGACAGGGGCACCCCCAACCACGACTTTCAGAGTCACGGTTGATCCCCATATTCAACCCTTCTCTGCCTCCCCATGGTGAGAATCCTCATTCACTGAGGTCCTGTCTCCCTTTATCTACTCATAAACTCCTGGTACCAGGTACCAAGCCTCCTCAGCGTTTTTCACCTCGACCACCTTGTTAGAGGTGGTGACGACCCCTTAGCCGTGTTCAGTCTTCTCCTCAACCTTTCCTTATCACTCTGGGATGACTTTGCAATCTGTGAATGGTCTCATTCTCACCATGGGAGCTGGCCCTTCCACCCCCGTGGACCCGCCATTGGGATGTTTACCCGATAATCTCAAACCCCTCCACCTCACTCCAGACCTCAAACCTTTTAAGCTTATTCACTACTGTAATGAGATCTGGCCACAATATCCCTTGGACAATCAGTCTAAATGGCCTCCCAATGGCTCTTTAGATCCTAAAATTCTCTGCGACTTACACAACTGTGAGCACATGGACAAATGGAAAGAGATCCCTTATATCCAGGCTTTCTCCTAGCTCCGAACCAAGCCCGCTCTCTGTCTCCCTTGCAATCCTAAACATCTTCTCACTCTAAAAAACTTCACCCCACCACCCAGGAATTCCCACCACGTCCTCTGATTTTGACCCTGCTGATGAATCTCCCTACCGATCTCAAACCCCTACAACTCCCCCTCAACCACCAGTTCCTCTCCCGCCCCAACCTCCTCTGCAAGTTCAAAATCCCAACTCTCCCAGCTCCCCTAGTGCTGTTGCAGGAGTCGCAGCACCTCCTCCTCCTCCACAACCAGTTCCCCTTCCCTCACCCAGTCCCATGCCAAGCCCTCCAGTCACTCACTCTCAAACCCAGATCCTAGCCCCACTACAGGAAGTAGCCAGTACAGAGGGTGTCATCCGGGTCCATGTCCCTTTTTCTCTCTCCGACCCATCTCAAATTGAGAAAAGATAAGGCTCTTTTACCTCCAACCCAGCTACTTACATAAAAGAGTTCCAGTACCTAACTCAGTCATATGATCTTACCTTTCATGATATTCACATGATCCTATCCAATGCCTTTTGCCCAAGGAGCGCAGGTGAGTCTGTGAACAGGCTAGAACTCATGCTGATGAGGTTCACCAAACTACTCCAGCTCATCCAATAGGTGCTGAGGTGGTCCCTGACTGAGACCCTAACTGGGACTATAATATGGCAGGGGGAGTCACCAGTCGAGATCAATTCATCACCTGCCTTATGGCGGGTCTCAGGAAGTCAGCCAATAAAGCCATTAACTATGAAAAACCCCAAGAAGTTATTCAGGATAAAAATGAGAATCCCTTTATATTCCTAGACCATCTCATCAAAGCTCTTTTACAATATACAAACCTAGACCCTGAGACCCCAGATGGGAGATAATTATTAATGACCTACTTCTTCACCCAGAGTTTCCCCAGCATTAAGGCTAAACTTAGACGTCTAGAGAAGGGACCCTGAACTTCTCAGGCAGAAGTCCTGGCAGTGGCCTTCAAAGTATATAATGGAAGAGATGAGAAGGCCTGTAAACAAAAATATCGAATGCTGGCTAAGGCCTTTCAACCTACCCCAACCACTGGTGCTCGGGTATCCTCACTTCCTAAGAAGCAGCCAGGAGGACCTCCTGGTCCACGCTTCAAATGTGGTCAAATGAGTCATTGGGCTAGAGCCTGCCCAAATCCCCAGAAGCCCCCCAGTCCATGCTCTATAAGTGCCATCAGGAGGGACACTGGGCTGTTGACTGTCCTCACACACCAAGAGGTGCCAGGCCATCCAGCAATAACACTGCACACATAGACCTTCTGGGTCTGGTAACTGATGATTGAGGGGCCCCGGGACTCCTTCATCCGACCACTACCATCACTGTACAGGAGCCCAGGGTAACCATTGTGGTAGTGGGTAGGCCCATCTCTTTCCTTTTGGACACCGGGGCCACCTACTCAGTCCTGAAGGAGTTTTAGGGACCTCCCTCCCTTTCACAGTCCTCTATAGTCAGGGTAGAGGGCACACCTTATCAACCTTTACGAACTCCCATGCTTCACTGCATCTCTCACTCCTTTTTGGTGATTCCCCAGTGTCCCATCCCCCTTATGGGAAGAGACCTATTACACAAGGTTGGAGCTTCCATTACTTTCGCTCCCAGACTGCGCCTCAACCCCGATTTACCTTCAATCCCACTTTTACTTTGCCCTCCAACCCACAGCAAACCCACCTCCCTCTCCCTTTCCTCTGCCACCCCATCTAGTCGACCCTATAGTTTGGGGTACCCTCACCCCCTCTATCACCACCTGCCCCCCAGTAATGAATGATCAGACTTAAAGATCCCGCCTCTTTTCCCTCTCAACCTCAGTACCCACTGCCCTCAAGAGTTTACTGGGCCTGCAGCCAATTATCCAGGAACTTTTATACAAATGGCTACTATGACCAGCCAGTTCCCCTTACAACACCCTGATATTGGCTATCAAAAAACCTAATGGCTCTTATAGGCTAGTTCAAGATTTAAGAATTATCAGTGCAGCTGTTATTCCAATCCATCCAGTAGTCCCTAACCCCTATACTTTATTATCCACTATCCCCATCTCTTCTACTTACTTCTCCATCCTTGACCTCAAAAATGCATTCTTCACAATTCTCCATCCCAATGGGACCACTTACACCTTCAACTCCACAGACTACAAATCCTCCAATAATCTACTCCACAACCCAAACAGGACCTCCTTACAACTGCATAAGGTAGCATATGTGCCCTACTCCAAGAACAATGCTGCTTCTACACCAACAAATCTGGTCTCGTCCGGGATGGCACTAAACACCTCTGCGAACAAGCCTCCAAACTCCTAGAAAACTCCCCTAACAATCCGTTTCCTTACCCCTTCAATTGGCTCCTGCCCCTCCTAGTCCCTATTACCTTTATTATTATTATTATCCTTTTCCTACCCTGCTTCATTATATTCCAAAAATTCATTCAAAATCAAATTTTGAAAATTTCTAACCATACTGTCAACCAGTTACTCCTCCAGGGCTATCAAGGCCTACTCACAAAGAATAACAAAACCAGCTAAATGACATCACGAATCATCTCAAGATGCCCACCCTTCCCCAACTTTACAGCAATGACCTCACTAACCCCAGAATCTGCGCCCCCTTCCATCAAGAAGTAGCTACAGAATGAGATTCTATACCCAGTTTCCCAGAGGCCCAATTAAGAAAAGAAAAACACGGGAATGAAGGCAAATTCTGGCGTACTAAGACCCCCACCCCTTAAGATCCAATCACCAACACAGAACACACCCTACCCCTACTCCTTAAAAACGCGCTTCCTCACCCACGAGCTGCTGCTCCCTCTCTCTGGGGGCAGCCATTTTTTCTTTCAGATAATAAAATCTCTTGCGTGGGCCCGTG
Source organism: Manis javanica (assembly GCF_040802235.1). Classification (NCBI taxonomy): domain Eukaryota; kingdom Metazoa; phylum Chordata; class Mammalia; order Pholidota; family Manidae; genus Manis; species Manis javanica. The sequence goes on along the minus strand of NC_133165.1, from coordinate 35,218,487 downwards.
TCTCCTGAGTCGTTCTGGGGTAAGGAGGGTCATGGTGAGATACCCTTTCAGTTACCAGCCTTAGACCTGAAGGGGCAAGCAGACAGAGCTGTACCAGACCCAGATAAGAGCACTAGTCATGGGAGGAGAGGCACCAGACTAGAGCTATTGTCTTAGGTAGAAAACTAGTCTCTGGGAGACCCCAATCTCTTTCTGTCCCATCCTCTGATTTCCTACCAGTGCTTCCCATTGGCCAAACCCAACAGGAAGTTGGGGTTGTGGAGGGTCAGGGTGATACATCAGTATTACCCCAACCCCTCCTTCCAGGCACAGAGCAAAGTGGAGAAGAGTAGAGGCTGGATTCAGAGGGACCATGGGAGATCCCAGCACAGAGGACTCTTGGGAGGATGCCTACAAAGAAAACAGATGAGATTAATAATAATGTTACTTCTGTGTGCCCATTCTTAGCCCTGTACCCACCTCACACTCTGAATTCAGCTAAAGAGTGATTTATGACCCTTTGCCCAGAGTTTATGACTTTAATAAATAAGGGCCCTTTAAAAAAAAGATTAAGGGATCAGCCTAGTTCTCTTTAGAATAAACCAGGGTGGGAATCAGGAATTTGTGGTTTGGAGGCACCCTGTGTAGAAAGACTCCAGCAAGTTACCTTCTTCTGTGAATTAAAAAAGAAAAAGGATTTCCCACTGCAGTAGCAAAACGCCTTTGCCAAGGATTGAGGGAAACTATCCCGCAGGATAAAAACTATAGGACTCTGCTAGCTTCCCTAAGCTATCAGGTCTCTCCCAGCAATATAGGAACAACTTGTACACAGTGGGTCCCTCCAGCCCACAGTTCCACTTTCTAAAGTTTCAGTTACCCATGGTGTGAAAATATTACATGGAAAATTCCAGAAATAAACAATTCATAGGTTTTAAATTGCATGCTGTTCTGAGTAACATAATGAAATCTCATACCTTCCCACTGGGGGTGGGATTCTCATCTCTGTCCCACTGGGATGTGAATCATTCCTGGGTCCAGCAGATCCGTGTCATATACACTGCCCACCAGTTAGTCGGTGAATAGCCACCTGGGTTTTCAGATCAACTGACTATTGTGGTATGGCAGTGTTTATGTTCAACTAACCTTTACTCTACTTAATAATGGCCCCAAAGCACAAGAGTAATGGTGCTGACAATTTGGATATGCCAAAAAGAAGCCATAAAGTGCTTGCTTAAGTGAAAAGGGGAAAGTTTTCAACTTAATAAGGAAAGAAAAGAAACCATATACTGAGTTTGCTAAGCTCTATGGTAAGAACAAATCATCTATCAGTGACACACTGTGATGAAAGAAAAAGAAATTTGTTCTGGTTTTATTGTTGTTAATCTCTTACTGTGCCTAATTTACTGATTAAACTTTATCTAAGGATATATGTAGGAAAAACAGTGTACATAGAGTTCAGTACTAACTGCAGTTTTAGGCATCTATTGGGGGTCTTGGAACATATCCCCCACATATAATAGGGAACTGCTGTATTGTACTTTCTAGGGATGCCCAGTTTCTAGACACAGAATCCTAATCTCTGGGAAACCCGCAGGGGGATAAGTGTCCTATTTCCTGCCTCTCTGTAATTGGTGAAATCTGTCCCACTCCACAATGGGGTGGATTTGATTTAGTATCTGGTGTGAAGATATATAAGTTGACCACACTATTCCAACAGGTTCCTGGAGCCCAAGTACACATGTTTTAATGAGATATAATTAATATACATTAAACAGCATTTATTTAAAGTATAACTATTTGATGAGTTTTGATATATATAGTTTGTTCCTTTTTATTGCTGAATAGTATTCTGGTGTATGGATAATCCACAATTTGTTTATCCATTAACCTAATGATAGGCATTTGGATTCTTTCCAGTTTTTGACTATTACCAAAAAAGGCTGCTATGAACAGTTGCATATAAGGTTCTGTATAAACATGTGCTTTCATGTCTCTTGGGTAAATACTTAGGATTGAATGGGTTGTATGGTAGATATATATTTCACTTTTTAAGAAATTGCCAAATTGTTTTCCAAAATGGTTGTAGCATTTTACATCTCCACCATCAGTGGGGGACAGTTCCCATTGCTTCTTCACATCTTTGTCAATACTTTGTAGGGTCAGTGTTTTTAATTTGAGCCATTCTAGTGAGTAGGCAGTGTATCTCATTGGTGTTTAGCATATCTAAAACAACTTTGAGAAAGAAGAACACATTCAAGTATATACATTACCTGATCAAGATTTATTGTAAGGCTATAGTAATCAAAACAGTGTGGTATTGGTGAAAAGACAAATATGCCAATCAATAGAGCAGATTAGAGAGTCGAGAAATAGGCCCACCCATATGCAGTAAACTGATTTTCCACAAAGGGACAAGGCAGTTCAAAGGAGGAAAGATAATTTTTTTGACCCATGTATAACTATATGCCAAAAAATATATGTATATAAAAAAGAAGACTATAAAGCTTATAAAAGAAAATAAGAATAATTTAGTGACCCTGTGTTTGGCAAAGGTTTCTTAACTACAACACCAAAAGCATGAAGTATAAAAGGAAAAAAATCAATAAAAAGCACTTCATTAAAATTTAAAAATTTCACTCTTCAAAAGCCTGCTATGAAAATGAAAAGGAAGGCATGGACTGGGAAAAGATATTTCCAAAACATTTATTCAACAAAGGACTTGTGTCTAGTATATGCCAACTATACAGTTTTAAAGTGCAACCTTGTTTGGGATTTAAACGGTTCACGCGGATCAGGCTGACTCTGGCGCAAGAGCACAGCATAGGGGACCACCGGGATATACCGAGACAGTGATCTGAGCCTGGGCCTCCGTTCTCTCACATTTTAGTTGTCCGTTGTTGGGCAAGTTACTCAGTGCTCTGAGTCTCTTCCCAACTGTAAAGCAGGAAGACCAGTAAAACAAGCTCTCATTTGCCCAGTGGACATTCGCTGAGCTCCAACTCTGGATGAGGCACATTATTATTAATAAGGTTATATGTTTATAACCTGTTTGCCCATGGATGCACATGTAAAAAAAAAAAAAACACATTCTACGCAAGGAGGCAAGTGCTAGAACAGAGGCATGAGAGGGTCATGCTTCTCCAGATATTTCGGGGATTAAACAAGAACAGGATCTCATGTATGCAAAATTATATCACTGTATGTATGTATGTATGTATGTGTGTGTGTGTATGAATAGTAAAAAAAAAAGGATAGAGTTAGGTCTATATTTACCGAATTGTACAGATGCCCGTGGTAAGTTGTCAGGTGAAGAGAGGCGTGCTACAAAGTAGCTTGTGTAGAATGATCCTACTTCAGTCAAAACAAGCAAACAAAATTTCCATAAAGCTACGTATGTGCTTCGTATGTGAGTTAACAGAAAAGGGATGAAAGGATATAATCCAGGCTGTTATATTTGTTACAAGGTGGGGATTAGGTTAAATACACATAGAGAGAGGCCATTGTTTACAGATACATTTTCACTTACAAAAGAAAATTTAATCCTAGTGGTTGATATACACAGACACAACAAAAACAAACCCCAAGAAATGATTTTACATCAGTTAAGATGGACTCTCAGTTTATTATTGGCTGTGCGTTGTGCGAGCTCCAAGACTGGAAGCTTCCCTTTCATTAAATAGGAATGACTTACACTTTTCCTACCTAAAGGCTTTGCCAGATCTAAAAATGTTCATGCCAGTACTCAAAATGTTGTGTGTGTGTGTGTGTGTGTGTGTGTGTGTGTATGTGTATGGGTGTGTGTGTATGAGTGTGTGTGTGTATGAGTTTGTGTGCGTGTGTGTGTGTATGTGTATGGGTGTGTGTGTATGAGTGTGTGTGTGTATGAGTTTGTGTGCGTGTGTGTAGAGGACTTCTGTAGATTGGAGAGAAGGGTGGGGACCACTGAGGGGACAAAAGAGACCTGCCAGGAGTGGTCTGGGGTGCCCCACACTTGATCAAGGCAAGTAAGCTGGCATGGGGCACCTATCCTGGTTGAATCAGGAGCTAAGGCAGAACCTGAAACTGGCACCAGGGGTATATCAGGTCAGGAGTCAGGGAGACAGGAGCCAAGCCAAAGAAATCAAGCCAAAGCCCAACAAGCAGCCTGCAAGCCAGGAGTGAGGAGACAGCACTGAATTGACCCTGGCAAAGGACCAGGGTCAAGTGTCTGCAGGGCAGGCTGATCTCATCATGCTTGTGAAATAACGCCATTGACCAAGATGAAGAATCCTTTGAGGAAAAGATAACGAGTTCACTTGTGGACAGGCCAAGGTTCAAATGTGACACAGAGAAGTCCATCAGCCTACTGGAACATCGGAAGGGCTGTCAGAGCTGCAGATGTAAAGTGAGTGTCCCCCTCGTAGAGATGACAGAGGAAATGGTGGGCCTGGATGGCAAAAGAGGGGGATGTAGACAGAAACTTGGAGGAAATCACACACTGGGAGAAAATATTTGCAAAATATTTATCCAACGATTGGCATGGGTCTGGAATATACCAACTATATATTTTTAAAGTTTACCTGGCTTTAAATTATTCACCTGAGTCAGGATGACTACAGAACAAGAGGACAGTGGAGGGGACCAAGTTGGGGATTTGCAAGGACAGGGATCTGGGTCAGAGCTTCAACTCCACTGTGTTTAGTTATTAGTAGGACAAGTGATAAGAAGCATCCACAAGGAGTGGCCAAGGACAAAGTAGCTAATGAAGTCTGAGGAAATGAAGTATAGCCTGAGAATATGAAGACTGAGATACAGAAAGGCAGCCAGTGAGTTCAGTGTCAGCAGAGCCCAGGCAGAAGAGCTTTGCAAGATGAAAGGGGGTCATAAACATGTCAAAGGCCACTGAAGGGTCAGGGAAGATGTCTGAGGACCCAGCAAGAGGGAATGTGAGCCTCTGAGGAAGCAGTGTGTGCAAATGTACAAAAACTAAAGTTCAGGAGTTACCAAAGTCTGATGATTTACTAGAACGAAGGCACTGAGAGCTGTTATGTTCATGGTTACTGTTTATTACAGTGAAAGGATGCAGATGAATATCCATCAAGGGAAGAGTCAGGCTGGTTCCACATTCAGAGCTTCTTGCTGTCCCCTCCCAGTGAAGTCTTGGAGAGCGCTAACTCCTCTCAGCAATGATGTGTGATCACATGTTCAGAATACTGCCAACAGGGGAAGCTCTCCCAAGCCTTCTGTTCAGAGTTTTACTGGGTCTCCATCACACAGACATGGTACTACCTTTATGGCTGACCTGTAGGCCTCTGAAGGCAGGGAGGTATCAGGACCCCTCCCAAGGTCAAGCTGACACCATATGGCCCAAAGCCCCAAAGTGCTATGTCACACTGTCAGACTGTCCGGTCTGGCCAAAGCTGCCAGGCATGACATTTCAAGGACTTGGAGATCACCTCCCAGGAGCTGAGGGCAACACCAGCCATCTCTTTGGGTAAAGTTCAATTCTTTATGACACAGATGCTGAACTGCAGTGACTTGAGGAGTGCATTATATATGAGCAGGGGAAGTAGTCACCCTGATACCATTGACACTATAAAGCACATGTCAGGAAAAATGAAGGTGAAGGGCTGTGCAGACAATGGGGAGAAGCAGGTAAGTGGAAAGAGAAGGAGGGGCTGCCAGCTGCAGGGAGAGCTCAGGCAGAGTAGGGGCCATGAGAGAAAGGGGAGAAGAAGAATCTTAGGCTGTGTCCAGACAGGGGTAAGTTTGAAGTGGGCCAGTGGGTGTTGCTTCCCGGAGGGGAGGAAGCCAGGAACTGGCTGGTGAGTGGATGGGCCATCCAAACTGGATATGAGATTGTCCACAGCAAAAGAGGAAGCAAAGTTCCCTGAAGGGAGACATGTGTGAATAGGGGTGAGGCCGGATAATATCTTTAGATACATCACGGAGGTGCCCCTCCTCCTCCCCTTCTCACTTCCTTTTCCCCTTGCCCTTTACCCAGTGGCACTTACGGCCTCAGGAGAGGAGAGCTACAGTCCCAAAGCAGAAAGAGATGTGCTGGGGTTCAGGAGGCCTAGGGCTTGACTTTCAAAAGCCTGGGAGGACATGATTATGCCATAAATGATAGGGAAGATGAGAGGAAGCGTTGGGCTACCCCATCTCCAGACCAGAGCAAGTGACTGGGGACTGGGGAGGTGGGAGGGAAGCAGAGCCTAGCGCAAGAACACTGGTTGGTCCTTGCAAATGGGCTCTTTATCCTGGCTCCTGGGCTGAGTTCTGGTGATGGAGGGGACCCTGACCCAAACCAGAGAGGTTTGAAGAATCTGCAGTAGAGGGAACCCACATTCTCCTTTTGCAGGTACATCCCAGGACAGCATGAAGGTCCTGGGGACCCCTGGGACTGGCAGGGTGAGGCCTTCGAGAGTCCCCCAGAGCACCCCATGCCCCAGTGTGATGCGGGGAGCAGCAGAACACTTCCCATGAACCCAAGACGTGTGGGCTGTGGCCCAGGGAGCTGGCAGATCCAGAAAGGTAGACATGGTATGACCCGTAGGGCTCTGAAGGCAGGGAGGCAGCAGGACATCTCAGGGTGTTGGCGTGGACAGACGATAACAGCCAAGGACCTGATGCCTCTGTCCCCATTTCCTGGCCCTATAAGAGCCCTGGGAGAAAGGCTCCATGACCCCTGAACAGTGGGGGATGAGCTCTGCCCTTTGGGAGCCCAAGAGCTTGTAGGAGAGCTCCAGCTCAGTTATGGAGAAACAAAGGTACATTTCTTACACATCTGAAAGTGTGAACTTTCCTGTTGGGATAACCAAGACTTATATACAAGGGAAGGATTTCTTCCTGATAAAGACCTTGGACTAAATTTCCATTATTATTTTCCCAGGGTTCCATTTTTCAATATCCTGTCAGTTTTCCTAATTATGGGGGAAACACAGCCTTTCTTGAGTAATACTTCTGTAGTTTGTGATTGTCTCTAACCAACAAATAGATCTGCTAAGGTCATTTTCTGGAAGGAAGGGAAGGGCCAGCCAGACTCCATCAGCAGTGAGCAAGAGAGGGTCGGAGGCCCACAGGCAGGGTGTAGGACCTCTGCAGGCAGAAGTAACTTAAACCGTAGTGGAACCGTAGTTCAGGGCCCATGGGAAAGAGAGCCAAAGGCAATCTGCATTCTCATTTACGCTCCGTGATGAAGCAAGTTCCCCTAAAATAACCATTTCCTTGAAAGAATATTTTGTCCTTCCCAGGACCACAACTGTGTGTTCCTGAACATATGAAGGGCCTGTGTGCCAGCCTTTTGCACCCCCCACCCCCACCTCTCCATCCTTTAGTAGCCATGAGCTGAATTGTGTTGACCAAAATTGATACATTGAAGTCCTAACCCCCAGTTCTTCTAAATGTGAGTGTTTGAGGTAGGGTTTTTAGACAGCTAAGTAAGTTAAAACGGGGTCCTGAGCATGGGCCCTAATGCAATACAACAGGTGTCCTTATATTAAGAGGAGATCAGGACACAGACACACACAGGGAAGACCATGGAGCATACAGGGAGAAGGCAGCTGTCTCCAAGCCACAGAGTGAGCCTTCAGAAGGAGCTCGCCCTCCTGCCACATTGATCTTGAACTTCCAGCATCCAGAGCTGTGAGAAAATTAATTTCTGTTGTTTAAGCTGCCGAGGGTGTGGTACTTTGTTATGGCAACCTGAGCAGACTAATACACCCACCACCCACAACACTGAACCCTCTTCATCTAAATCAGGGATTTAACCTCCTCTTCCAGGGACTTGTACACCTGTGTAAATATGTTCATGTGAGAAACACAGGAGAGGCAACCTTTGCTTATGTATCCATCTTGCCTCTTATCCTGTGGCCTTGAGCTTCTCTTCCATTCATTCAACTCATGTCCACAACTGATTTTGTGCCAGGCACCAGGACTACACAGGCAAAGGACAGATGTTAGCCTGACAAATAATCAGAGCCATAGACACACAGGTGCCATGGATTCAAAAACAATGTGAATTACTCAAAACAGAATGGGATAGAGGAAAGAGCATGAGCTTTGGAGTTAGACATGTCTGGGTTCTAATCTTCCTTACTTGCCTGCTTTCTATCAGTTAAATTTTGACCCATTACTCTGTGTACATAAACATAGAACACGGAAAATCCACAGAAGACAGCATCCTTGCTTTTACGAAGTACAAAATCAGGAAGTATTATTAGGGGCTGGTATGTAATTCAATTGTGTCAGTTTCCACTAATCAAGAAATACTGGCTGAGTGCCTACTATGCTTCAGTCTGTAGTACATACAAATATGAATGGGAAAAGGCTATAGTATCACAGAGCTTTGGTGGTGAGTGGAAGAAAAAGAAAGAAAAAAGGAAGAAAGGAAGGAAGGAAGGAAGGGAGAGGGTGGGAAGGAAGGAAGGAAGAGAGAGAGAGATGGAAGGGAGGGAGAAAGAAGGAATGAAAGAAAGAAAAAGAGAAAGAGTGACTCCTGGTTAATACAAACCCAAGGGAATTTATGGGAAGACTATCCGGCAGGACAAGGTACATAATTTGGAGAGACCAGTGCAAAATGCCAATGTGGGGCCACTTGTTCAAAAAGTACTAAAAGTTTCAAGACAACAACTGCAGAGCATTAAACCAAACACGGGACCCTTCCTAGTGCAGGATCTGTGCAACTGCACACACAGGTCATTTGCCCATGAAGCAAAACCAGCCCTGTTGTTGGGGCCAGGCAGGTGGGAGAGTAAGGTTTGGAAATGTCGGAACCAGGGCAACCCCAAAGGATTCATACAGTGATTTTAAAATGTGTTTACAAAATATTTAATACTCCTCCCTTCAAAGGGCAGAGACTAATTCTCTCCTTAAATGTGGGCTGGACATTATGACTTGCTTCTAATTAGAATAAAGCAGATGTGACTGTGTGAGTGTGGAGACCAGGTCATAAAGGGCATTGCAGTGCACTTGGGGAAAGTTATCTCCATGCCATGAGGACACTCCAGCAGCTGAGGAAGAGGCCCACAAAGCAGAGAACTAAGGACTCCTGCCAACAGCCATGTGTGGTAGAGTCACCTTGGACGCTGATCCTGCAGCCACGCTTGAGCTTTCAGATGACTACAGCTCCCACTGGCACACTGGATGAAACCACATGAGAAACCCTGAGCTGACTATGAGAGAATAAATATTTACTGTCTGAGTCACTATGTTTGGGGGCAATTTTTATGCAGCGCCAGATAACTGATACAGTGTGGAAGCCACACAACAGGTCTTGTAGCAGAAACTGTCCAGTTGATCCATGCATTCCTTCTATAGCCTTCATTCACCTGCCCAAGATTCAAAATCTTGGGAGAGAGTCTCTGAGCTTAGGTCAGGCTGAACAGGGCAGTAAGAGATGGATGGCATCCCTTAGGCAGTTTCCATGGGCAGGCACTTGGGTTTTGCCCTTCCTCCAAGACTGCCCCTATTGGGAAGAGAAAAGGCCCAGATACAAAGATGTCGGCTACTTCTGCTTAGGGAACTCAGATTCCTGAACAGGAAAGAGGAACTTGCAGTAAGAGTGTCCATTGAGTGTCAAATGAGAGCTACTTGCTCTACTGAGCCCTTGCGGTGGAAGATTCTGCTCTCTCTTGAGTTTCAGGCATCTTTAGCAGACAAAGAAAGAGATGGTGTTTCTGGAGCCTTCCTAGCATCCAGGGTACCAGGTGCTGGCCATTTCTTCCTCAGCCAATGATCTGGGCCACTGGGGAAGGCACAGGCCTTCTAACAGCCAACCTGGGGCCAAGTGCCAGACCCACTTGCCAACTGAGTACTGATCACTTAACCTCTTTGACCCTCAATTTCTGTATCTGTAAAGCAGGGATTTAACTAATTCCTCCCTCTGTAAACTGCTGGATTCAAGAAAATGATGCTGCCTTTCTCTTTCTTTTCCTTTTTCTCCCTTTTTAAAATTGTGGTTTTTATCAAAGTTTCAATGGATAGAGTTTTTAAATTTCAAGTGGTTCTCTAATAGCCAAAAACAAACAGACAAACCAGTCTCCTCCTCCCCACCTTCCCTTCTCTTTTTCTTCTCTGCTCCATTTCCCCCCTCCTCTCCCCTGACTCCCCCATCTCGGAGGCAGCCACTTTCAGTTCAGTGTCCCTTGGAAGACCCAGGAATTCTAGAAACACCTTATTTGAATTTCATTGACATGATACATTTTTAACCCTTTAAAATGCAAAGACCAAAGTGACTCCTCGCACACATTAATATACCACATTGACATACATGAGATCACTGAGTGATTTTATACTGATATACCTTATACCTTCAGAATTACTAATCTCATTTTTACCTGGTTTTTATACTGTGGCCCCACATAAAATTTCTTTAAATTCATTTTGTTATCATTAATCTACAATTACATGAAGAACATTATGTTTACTAGACTCCCCCCTTCACCAAGTCCCCCCTACAAACCCCATTACAGTCACTGTCCATCAGCGTAGTAAGATGCTGTAGAATCACTACTTGTCTTCTCTGTTGCACAGCCCTCCCTATGCCCCCCCACATTGAACATGCTAATTGTAAGGCCCCCTTTCTTTTTCCCTCCCCATTATCCCTCCCTTCCCACCCATCCTCCCCAGTCCCTTTCCCTTTGGTAACTGTTAGTCCATTCTTGGGTTCTGTGATTCTGCTGCTGTTTTGTTCCTTCAGTTTTTCTTTGTTCTTATACTCCACATATGAGTGAAATCATTTGATACTTGTCTTTCTCCGCCTGGCTTATTTCACTGAGCATAATACCCTGTAGCTCCATCCATGTTGCTGCAAATGGTAGGATTTGTTTTCTTCTTGTGGCTGAATAATATTCTATTGTGTATATGTACCACATCTTCTTTATCCATTCATCTACTGATGGACACTTAGGTTGCTGCCATTTCTTGGCTATTGTAAATAGTGCTGTGATAAATATAGGGGTGCATCTGTCTTTTTCAAACTGGGCTGCTGCATTCTTAGGGCCCACATAAAATTTTATTTTGGAAAAAGCTTCTCTGATTTTAAAAAACAAACAGAAGATTTGAAAACCACCGAGACAATGGTTTTGGAAATGCTTCTCAGGCTCTCAGAAGCCAAGGAGAGCAGCCCTGCCCTGCAGCAGCCCACAGGTATCGTAAAGCTCTCCTGAAAAGCAGTGCATGAGGGGACCTCACTTGGGGGACCTCAGACCCAATGCACCTGGAGCCCTATTGCTAGAAGCTGGAATGAAGTTGTACCAACCAAATCCTAGAACGCAGAACCGCCCAGTCTCTGGGCTTCCATCCTCCCATCCCAGGCCTCTCACTCTCCATTAAAGGGGCAAGAGGGAGCCAGTCTACTGTGAGTCTGTTTTGGCTTCCCTGGACTCCTCAACTCCACAGGAAGCTAGGAGGGGGTCTTGCCCACTAGGAGTGAACCTGGCTCCCAAGCTGCCTGCATCAAGAGGGCCCAAAGAGAGCCCTGCCCAGTAGAAGTAAATGCACCCCCCTCTGGCAGAGATCATGAGTTAGACCCACCCAGGGGAACCAGACCCACCTCCAGGGCTCTTACCCTCCACCCAGGGCCCTGTGGGGGCCACACACCTCCATCCCACCCCTAGCCTTGCTCCAGATCTGCCTTGACTCCCTCAAGACAAATCCCATTGTTATGTCAGCAGTCCCAAAGATCCAGACTCGCAGGTCACACCTCTTCTCCTGTGCTCCAGTTCCCACCTGGTCCGACCATGCTCATCTTGACCCCAGTTCAAGAAACTCCTCTCCTGCAAGCTCAGGCACTCATGACCATCACTGGGAAAACTCATTGCCTCTGCCTTCCCCTGCCTCCCCTCACCTTCTTGCTCAGTGAAACCTCTCTGCTCTGTGCTCTCTCTGGAGGGGCGTGCTTGTCCTCCCATGCCCTGCTGCTGGGAGATGGAGTGGGTGCCCTCCTGGCCCCTCAGGGCTGCTGCCACACTATCCTCTCTGCCTCTCATGCCACCAGCTACCCGCCGAGCCCTCCTCACTGCTGATGCCCCCACCCAGCTGCACTCCCTCACTGCTGCTTGGACTAACTATGTCATTTATTTTCTGATGCTCTGCAGGCTTGCTTGGGACCTTGCTGGCCCTCCCTGGGTCAGCCAATCCCTAGGGATAGCAAAGCTCTCCTGAAAATGTCCCTTTCACATGCAAACCAGCCACATCCTTTATGGGACTCTGGCTATGAACTACCTGCTCTAGTTACCCCAAGACAAAGTACCAGACTACTAGAGACAGCCCGTTTACTCTGGAGCCCCATGCAAACCAGCCGACCCAAAGCCTGCTTCCTCTGCCTACCCGTTCCTTCCCACTAGAGCCACAGTGAAGCTCCTGCCCACCTCCCCACCCACCTCTGCCTCCTGACTGAGCCTGGTGCTTCCCTATGTGGCCCTTCGTGGGATGACCCCTTCTCTTGGGATCTGGGGGTATAAGAAACTATCTCGCCAATGACAGTCCTCTCCTGATTTGTTACCCTTTCCCAACCTAAATAATAGTAAAACCTACATTTAAAAACACTTTGATTCAAGCTTCCTGGCTCACTGCTACTCTAGTCAACATTACTCCAGACTTGATTCTTGGTGATGTCCATAGGCTCAAAGATGATACTCCCACACCCAGTTAGTTCCTCTTTCTCCACCCAATATCAGCCACAGGTTCCCAAGTTCATAACTTTAACCTCACAGATACCCACTGCTCAGTTTTGTGCCTTCTTCTCATTGGCCACCACCTCCTGTCTGTTCACCTTCTTCCTCTAGACCCCTGGCTTGCGTTCACTGGAGCCTGCAGTCCTTTGACTCTGCCATCTTCTCATTCCCCCTTCCCTGCAACACAGCCCCCCCCCCAATTTCTCAATTAGCAGAAGTCTTGATAGGCCATAAGGCCCTACACTCTCTGTCCCCCATTATCTCCGATGTCACCTGCTACTCCTCTTCTCACTCACCCCACTTTTGTTACACTGTCTCCTCCAACAAAGCCAGATGCTTCTACCTCAGGCCCTTTGCACTGGCTGTTGGCCACTGCCTGGTGCATTCTTCCTCAGATCCTGGCAGGGTTGCTGTCCTCACGTCCTTCAAGTCTGTGCTCAGGTGTCACCTTCTCAGTGAGTTTGTTCCTGACCACCCCCGCCACCCCCCCCCATCCTCTTACCTTGTTCTATTTGTTTCAGAGCTCTTAACTTCTAACGCACTCCTGCGCTTGCTTATTACTGCTTCTCATTGTCGATCTCCCCCACTCCAATGTGGTTTCAGTGAGGACAGAGATTTTTCTTACTCACTGCTGTATCCTAGGCATCTAGAAGAGTGCTTTGTTCATCAGGTTCAGGAACTTATCTCCGATCCCCAAATTGATAAGTGGGGGCCAAGGCCAGGCAGCCTGAGTCCTTGCTCTCAGCATGTGCCATGCTGCCTGGACATGGAGGTCACGTGTGCAGATGGTGTCTGTAGGAGAAAACGGCTTCACACTTGGAAGGAGTTATTATGTAGGACACTGAGGCCCTGGGACTTGCCTGGTGCATAGACACCCTTGAGTTTGCTGGCGTTGCTGGTTGGGAGGGGGAAGGAGTGGACGAGGGGCCCCCCGGCTCCTCCCTGGTGAGCCCAGCCAGCACCTGGTGCACTCAGAACTAATGCACTCAGTATGCAGGACTGCCCCAGGAGAGGCATAATGGACCCACGGAGCCAGAGCTTCAGCTGAAACAGTGGATTAATAATGGAGGAGGCATGCTCATTAACAAAGAGAGTGGGGAGGTAGAAAAAAGAAAAAGAGTGACCGGCTTCTGAAGATCCAGCCCCGTTCCCATCAATCCTTGCCTCCTGCCTCCCAACGGCAGCGTCTTCCTTCTCTGTTCCGGTGTCCCAGTGCCGACTGAGCCCCAGATCCATCTCAGAGCATCCTATCCCCCAGCTTCCACCCATCTCAGAACATATTGCGCGTGGGGGTCCGAGGGTATTCACTGAAGGGCAGGAGCATGTTTATTTAGAAAAAGCTTCCCAGCGATCCTAAGATGCTACTCCCTCTTCCCATTACCTCCCGAGAGCCACAGCTGTGGAGGTCTGGTTGTTTATTCCTTCCTTCATCCAAGACACTGGTATTAAGAATTTGCTATGCATCAGAAATTGGCTCAGGTGCTGTGTCAAAAATGTGTTAGATTATTCATAGGAGTTAACAGGAGCCGAGAATTTTAAAATAGAACCAAAGCCTGTGAGCCCTCCTGAGGGCCCTGGGGGAAGAGCAGCATCTGGATTTGAGCCCTGGGTGACTCAGGAGTTCACCAGCCCCCATCCCTCCTGCCCTACCTGCCGGTGGCCCTCAGCATTTCTCATGCCAACCATGCAACGATCTCCCTGCCTTTTTAAAAAAACTATTTTTTATTGTGGTAAAATATATATAACATAAAGTTTACCATTTCAAATGTGCAATTCTGTGGCATTAAGTACATTCACAATGCTGGGCAACCACCACCACCATCCATTTCTAGAATTTTTCCATGAAACTAAACAGAAACCCTGTGCCTATTAAAAGTAATTCTCCACTCCCCCTCCCTCCCAGCTCCCAGTAACCTCTATTCACCTTTTTCTCTCTATGAATTTGCCTCTTGTAGGGACCTCATAAAAAATGGAATCATACAATATTTATCCTTTTGTGCCTGGCTTTCATTTGGCATGAGCCTCTCAAGTTTCATCCATGTTGTAGCAGGTGTCAGCTTGTGCCCTTTTCAAGACTGAATAATATTCTGTGGTCTGTATACACAGCTTGGTTATCCACTCATTGGCTGATGGGCATTTGATAATTGTGACTGGTGCTGCCGTGAACGCAGGTGTATCCCTGCTTCTGATTGTGTCCCCCAGGCTGTTTTCCACACACGTCAGACGTGATTTCCCAAAACACAAATTTGATAATTTGATCAGTCACCCACAGGAGTCCAGACACACTGGCATGGGCATTTGCCTCTTCACCATTCCCACACACCTTCCGGTGTCCCTCTGACCTTTCCCCTGCTGTGCCATGTGTCCTTCAAATACACCCTGCCCTTCCAGGCTGCTATTTCTTCAAGTGTTCTCTGCTCACAGAAGCACTGCTCATTTGACAAGATCCAGTTTAAACACCCAGTTATCTTGGCACCTGAGAGTGGATAAACCCTACCCTCTGCCACACTGTGGTGTTTGCAAACTGTGAGGTGAAAAGTGCATGGTCTCTGAGGTCAGATGGAAGGGATTGGAATTCCCACCTCCGCCACTTGTTAGCTGGGTGACTTTGGGCAAGTTTCTTAACCTCTCTAAATCTCTTGCCTCATCTCTAAAACGTGTCCTTGAAAATAATTTTCAGAAAAAGGCAAAATCAGGGCTGTCATACAGGCACAGAAGTGAACTCATGTTAAAGATTAAATTTTACGCACAATGCAGGAACCACGCAGATGTTACAACTGGTTCAAAAGAGAATCTGAAAAAACACACCACCTTTATGGATCAGGAATACTGAAATGAATACAGGCATATGTCAGAGATCACAGACATACTTCAGAGCTTCTATTTCAGACCACCTCAGTAAAGCAAACATCACATTCAGCAAGTCAAATAAATGAACTTGCTGGTTTCCCAGTGTATTTAAAAGTTATGTTTACACTATACTGTAGTCTGGTAAGTGTGCAATAGCATTACGTCTAAAAGGCAATGTACACACCTCAATTAAAAATACTTTATTGCTAAAAAATGCTAACCATCATTTAAGCTTTCAGCAAGTTGTAATCACTGGTCATGGATCTCCATGACAAATGTAATAATAATGAGAAAATTTGAAATATTGGGAGAATCACCAAAACGTGTCACAGAGACATGAAGCAGGCAAATGCTGTTGGGAAAAATGGTGCCAAAAGACTTGCTCCAGGCAGGATCGCCACGAACTCTCAACTTGTAAAAACACAATATCTGCCAAGCCCAATTAAGTGAAGCACAATAAAATGGGGTCTGCCTGTACACAGAAAGAGACAGTTTTTCCACAAGGAAGCAGAACACTCAACTGAACCTCTGTCAGATGGAACAGGATCCATATGTCTGTCACTTACCTATACCTTACAGAGTTGTAAAATAGTCCCCATAGAATCAGAATCTGATAAAGTGAATGGTATTTTATAAATAATGCATCTGTTTCTCTACATGACTTTAGTTTCCATCAATATTTGTTTTTCTTTTCTTTCTGGGCACAAGAAAGACTGAACTTCCAGGCCCTGTGGTTGACTGAGGTCTTGTAGTTGAATCTGTACTATGAATTGTAAGTGGAATTGACAGGTGTCACTATGGGCCACAACATTTACCTGCTGGTTCAGAGTTCTTTTTACCCTGCCACTACAACCATGGAAGTGTGCTTGAGATGGAACCTCTGTTAGCCTGGATCCTTGAGTGACTACGTGAGCAAAGCTCCCTGCCCACCCTCACTGGACATGTAGTATGAGTGAAACATAAGCCTAGATTTGGCCTATCTGTTCTGCAGCATAACAACTTATCCTGATTTATCTCGAAAGAAGTCGTGACAAAAGCTCATTATGCGGGGCCTAGGGTATAGAAGTCACCCAGTCACTGCTCTTTCTCTCCCTAACATTCTGTTATAGCACTTAACTACCTTGTGTTAGAATAATAATGTATTACTGTGTCTGTTTTTCTAGCTAAAATGTGACTGCCCCAAGGAAGCATGCTTGATGGCCTCTGTATTCTCAAATAGCATCTGACCATCCAGTGGTTCACAATAAATGTTTACTGAATGAATAATTCAAATATTTATTGAATCTGAGCTCTGCTGCTTGAGCAAGTTTAAAATTTCTGGAGTCTTAGATTTTTTTTTAAATCTCTAAATTGAAGAAAATATTTCCTAATGGAGTTTTAAGGAATGACAAAAAAATCGTGGGACTGTCAGAGCACTTTATCACTCTTCAAATTATGTGAAAGTGAAGGGATCATCATACAGTAAAGAAACCATGGCCTCTGGGGTTGGAATGACTAAACTCAAACCAGGACTGAAACTTGAGATTTTCATACTTAAGGGTCTAGAGCAGAAGGGATCTGGAGAAGCCCTTTCAGGAAGTCTCAACCACATGAATCTCCAGGTTCTTACAAGGCAATGTGCCTTTTCTGACCAAATGGAACTGATGAATGAGTGACTGTGACTCACTGCTGATGTCAGTGACTCGGTGGGGAGGGGTAAATGTCTCAGGAGATTCTCATCAGTCCTGGATGAGTCTAAGAGGCCTTGGGGAGCCAGTAACCATGGGACACAGCAAGGACTCCAACCCCGGGCAGTCACTTTGAGAGCATAGGTTACTTGCCTAGGATTTCTCTTAAGGGACCAAGAGATGTGTTTATTTCCTAACTAATAAAGTACAAAGGAAGATTTTTTTGGTGTTCTAGTCTGAAGGCTAAGATTTTCAGTTCTGCAGCTGACCAGCAGGGTCACGTACGTAGCCTGAGGAAGTAGGCAAAGCCACAGAATATGGAATAAGAGAAGAGACACTGGTCATAGCCGGCATAACCACTCCCAGAAATGTGACCTCAGACCCACAATGTCATGTCTCTACCTGTGTTGCCTTGGCAATGGCAATCATCCTGTCTTACTCTAGACGTGTTTTGTAAATGATATGGCAATATATACATGTTAGTTATTTAGAGAATCCTTGTCCCGTTGCACTGTACAAATTGCGCTATAATTACTTGTTGGTATGTCACCCTGCCACTAGACCACAAACTCCTGGGAGTCCAGGAAGGTCTCTGCCACTTTTAAACCCCTAGCACCTAGCATAGGGTAGGGGGAAATGAATGCTGTTCAGTGGGTGAGAAGAAGAATGAATGGGAGGGGCCAGGTGCAATATGGGCAAAGATGCTTATTAGAGCTCTTGCCTGCCCCTTACCAGGCCCTGCCCATCTTTCTGGAACCCCCTGGCCTCCTTCAGGAAGCCTTGCACGGCTTTATCTGCATTTGCTGGTCTCTCAGCTTGCTCACGAGCACGCTTTCAGGCATTGAGGAACTCAGGAGCTCTGAGGAACTCTGGACGTCTATTCCAACTTCCTTGTTTTATGAATGAAGAAACTGAGGCCCAAGAAAATGGTGTCCCCGGTTAAGCTCACACAGGTTGCTTCTCTTGCGAGGGGTCTTAATGGCTTTGTGGGTATTTCATTTCCCCACCTTTCCCCCGCCACCGCACCCTGCAGCCCCTCAGTGTCTGAATTGTACCCTCTGAAGATTGAATTGAGTCCTCCTTTTGTCATATATCTCCCCTGGGCCTGCCCTGGACCCAGATCTTGGGTAGATCCTCTGTGAGGACTCAAAGACTGGACTGTAAATTGGCCAGTTGTCTGGGGAGAGGAAATCGGAGTCCTTAAAAGATGGTAGGAGGCTGTTGCCATCTGCTGGTAAAAATATGGAACTACAGCTAGAAGACTGCCTTGCTGACACTAATCAACAAGGGTTTGGGTCTTGCAGGCTTTCTTGCCATGCCCTCTTCTCCTACATACACCGCAAAGGCTAGCCTGAACAAAAGGTGTCTGGCGACATTTGCCTTTGGTGGTACGTCCACAAATGTTTGCTGAGTCCTGTATTTGTGTAAAAATATTTATACCTCACCCCTGACTTCAAGAGCCTGAAGTCTGGTAGACAGCCAAGAGCATCAGTAAATATATTGTGATTGCAAACAAGTACCACAGAGAGGGAACAGAATATGCCAGAGTCCTTCAGGGCAGCAGGAGCTGCTGTTGCATGGGAGCATGAAGGAAACACTGAAATCCCATGGAAAACATGACCTTAACATTCTCATCAAATTTGCCATCTGAGGTCTAGTTTGGCAAGTAGAATTTTGTCAGGGAGAAACTGGGAATGGAGAAGAGCGATTCCAGTGGAGGAAACAGCATTTAGGAGCTGGAAGGACATTTTCCTTTGGAGGCCTAAAGTGAGCTTAGGGGTTGTCGCATCTTATTTAGGAAAGCACAGAGTAGCCCAGTGTGTTTGGCTGAGTGAATGCGGGTTATAGGCTGGAAAACTAGGGCAGCGTCTGGTCCAGGGAGGCAGATACTGTCGGTGCCCCACTCGTATGCCCTCAGGCCTGCTAGCAGCGGCATCCCTTTGAGGGTGCTCTGGTGGTGTCCTCTGCCCTCATGCGCAACAGGCAGGAACCGCATCCCTCCCTTCTTCCCTCAGCCAACAGCCAATGACTGACTGGAGTTGCTGTGTAAATACCCCCTCTCCCTTGTCCCTTGGGGTGGGCTAACTCTGAGATGTGTGTGTGACCATCACTCCTCAGAGGTCCCCAACAGGATTAATCTCAGTTGCCCACAGAGGTAACTTGTCTGCTAACACACCCTTATGGGCTGCCTTCCCTCCCCTGTCTCACTTCTCCATTTCCTACTGGTGTCATCTGAGATGACTACCAAAATACGTTACATACATTCAAATTCTTATCTCAAAGCCTGTTTCTGGGAAATTCAATTAAAAAATGTTGTGGGGGACCTGGGATGCTAAGTTAAGAAGATTGGATTCAGGCAAATGAGTGTTTCCTTAATGTCCTGTCCCAATAGCCGTTATTCACAGATAGTGTCTTATAAACTGCCATCCTCTCCACATTCTCTCTTGTGGCTGTGAGGATCTAGAAGCCTTTTTTAATTTACCTGGGTACATACTGTTAGGCAGTAACCCAAGAATATACATATCCCATCTCTGCCCTCATTTTGAAGATCAAACCCAGTCTGGTATAGTGCTGCATTTCACCTCTATTATTGGTCACAAATTTCCAAGATTCCTTCTTTTATAATTTTCCTTTTTGTTTAAAGAACTTCCTTTAGGCATTCCTTTGAGACAGGGAGCCAGGACTTTCACCACTACTCTAATAATAATAAGGGTATCCTTCCCTACAGTAAATATATAAAATATACCAAATGGCAGAACTGATTTTTTAAAAACATGACCCAACTATATGCTGTCTATCTATAAGAAACTCACTTAAAATATAACAATATAATTATATTACAAGTACTATGATGGAAAAGACATAGCATGCAAATATCTATCAAAAGAAAGCAGGAGTAGCTATATTAATATCAGATAAAAGTTGACTTCAAAGCAAATAAAATCAGCAGGGGTAGAGAGACACTAGATAATGATGAAGAGGTCAATCTGCCAAGAAGACATAGCAATCCTGAGTGTATTCACCAAATAACAGATGCTTAGGAAAATAAAAAAACAGATGGTAAGCCCCTTGACATCAGTTTGATGGTGACTTTTTGGATTTGACACCAAAAAAAAAAAAGGCAACAAAAACAAAAACAAGTGGGACTACATCAAATTACAAAGTTTCTGCACAGCAAAAGAAACTATCAACAAAGTAAAAAGGCAATCTATGGAATGGGAGGAACTATTTGCAAATCATATACCTGATAAAGGGTTAGTAACAAATAACTAAATGAATTAAAACTATAGAACTCTTAGAAGAAAATATAAATATAAATCTTCATGACCTTGGACTAAGCAATGGTTTCTGAGCTACGACACTCAAAGCACAACCAAATTAAAAACAGATAAATTGGACTTTATAAAAACAAAAAACTTTTGTGTATGAAATAGACACTATCAAGAAAGTGAAAAGACAACCCACAGAAGGGAGACAGTATTTGAAAATTACATATTTAATAAGGATCTAGTATGCAGAATATATAAAGACCTCTTACAACTCAACAATGAAGAGACAAAAGTCAAAGGATTTGCATAGACATTTCTCCAAAGAAGATATACAAATGGCCAATAACTACAAGAAGAGATGCTTAACATCATTAGTGATAGGGATATACAAGTGAGACCACAGTGAGATAGAACTTCACATTTTACTGGGATGGCCATCATCATAAAGACAGGCAATGACAAGTGTTGGCAAGGATATAGAGAAACTGGAGTCCTCAAGCACTGCTGATGGAAATGTGAACTGGTACAGCTGCCATGGAAAACAGTGACAGCTTCTCAGAAAGTTAAACATAGCAATTTCATCCCTACATATATACGTAAGAGAAATGAAAACCTGTATTCATATAAAAATTTCTACACCAATATATATTATAGCATTATCCATAATAAACAAAAAGTTTATCAAAAAGTGGAAACAGCCCAAATGTCCTTCAACTAATGAATAGATAAACATAGCCAGCAATGGAATATTATTCTGCTGTAAAAATGAAGTACTGATACATATTATAACATGAATGAACCTTGAAAATATTATGCCAAGTGAAAGAAACCAGATGAAAGAGGATACATATTGTATGATTCCATTTATATGAAATGTCCATATTAGGAGAATCCATAGAAACAGAAATACATTAGTGGTTGCCAGAGCTGGGAGGAAGGGGGACAGGGAGTGATTACTAACAGGCATGGGGTTTCTTTCTGGGGTGATGAAAATATTACAGAATTAGTAGTGATGATGGTGCCACAACCTTATGAATATACTAAAAACCACTGAATTGTACAGTTTAAAATGTTGAATTTTATGCTGTGTGAATTATATTTCAATTAAAAATAACATTTTTTAAAAGTCAGATGTATTTATGGAACAGATGGGACAGAATATAGAGCCCAGAAATAGCTTCAATGTGAGGTGCAAAAGCACTTTAATGGAGAAAACTAGTCTTTTCAATAAATGGTGCTGGAGCAACTGTACCCAGGGGAAAATAAACAACTAAATAAGCTAACCAACCATCACCTAATCCTCATAGCCACAGAAAAAATTAACCCCAAATGCATAATGTATTTAAATATAAAGCTAAAACTATAAAAATTTTAGGAGAAAACATAGTAAAAATATTTGGGACCTAGTTTTAGTGAAGAGTTCTCAGGAATGACACCAAAAGTATGATCTATGAAAGAAAATCAATAAGATAAATTTCATCACAATTAAATATGTTGCTCTGTGAAAGACCCTGTAGAAAAGATGAAAAGATAAGCTACAAATGGGGAAAAAATATTTGAAAACCACATACCTGATAAAGGACTTTATCTAGAATATATCTGATGAAGGACTCATATCAAAACTTGACAGTGAAAATAAGCAATCTCATTTTAAGGTGGACAAAAAAAAAACCATAGACATTTCACCAGACAGCCTACATGGATGCCAAATGAGCACAAGAAAAGACATTCCATATCGCTAGTCATTAGGAAAATGGAAATTAAGACCACAATGAGATATTACTACACACCCCTTAAGAACAGCTACAATTAGAAGATTGAGGATAACTGGTACTACCAAGGAGGCTCAGAAACTCAATCCATTATACATTGTTGATGGAAATGTATAATGACACAGTCACTATGTGTTGGCAGCCGCGCTCAGAAAATAGCGCCCAATGCAGGGCAGCCGGAAGGCCCCGAACTTCCTAATGACAAATCATCCCACACCACTAAACTACATGCTAATTGCGCCTTGGCATAAGGACCAATGAGACCCACCAAATGGTTATGCTAATAAGGCATATGGAGCCGCACCAACCAGGTCAGAGCATGAGAACTATATAAGCAAGCCTCTCCTTCCCCTCTGGGTCCTGCCCAACTCATTTGTTTCACAAAGAGCTGAAGAATAAAGCTTTCTGCAGAAGAATCCTGCTGTTGTTGCGTGCTGTTCTTGCCGGCGAGGACGGGGCGCGCGACAAGTGGTGCCGAAACCCGGGAACCAGAACATCACCGGCACAGGGAGGACCCTTCAGACATCTGGAGAGGATTCAGAACTGCAGGTCAGAAGAAAGCCCGGAGGGGTAAGTTCCGAGAGGCCCCTGCTTTTTAGGATGATGGTTGATGGTTCTCTGTAAATAAGGAGGCACCATGGGGAATGCACCGTCATTAGTCACGGCGCTGCAGACAGCTCTCAAAGAGCGAAACTTGAAGGTCTCCAGCAAAGTCTTAGGATCTTTTGTGAAGGAGATAGACCGTGTGGCCCCCTGGTTCATTTGTTCAGGGTCCCTCTCAATCCCGAGCTGGGACAAACTGGGGAAAGATCTTGATAGAGAGGAGGAGGAGGGTAGCCTGAGGGGAGGCACCGGGCCCCTCTGGAAACTGATTAGAGCTTGTCTGCAAGATGAGAGATGTGAAAAGGTAATAAAAGAAGGTCAGAGAGCATTGACAGATATCCAAGAGAGCATGTCAGAAACGGAACGGGAAACAGAGAGCGCGCGCGACCGAAAAAAGGCCACAAAAACGAAGGTAAAGAAACCCCAGAGTGAGGGAGAAAGCCCGCCTAGGGCAAAAGCGAAAGAGCCCCGAGAAGCGAGTGACGATCGCCTCGGAGAAAATAGTAAATACCCCTGGAAAGAGTTGAGGGACCTCCAACTCTCCAATAGGGAATCTGAGGAGGAATTAACGTCTGCAGAGGAAGGGGAAGAAAATAAAACCGCAGAGTGCAGAAGTAAGGGAACCAGCAAAGTTGAAAAGCGGACCAAGGAAAAAATGAAAGTAGGGTGTCCCCCGACGCCCGTTGCCCCGCCACCTTACGTGAGTGGCGCACTCTCCTTTTGCCACCCAGATACTCTTCAGGCAATTAGACAAATGTTTCCTGTATTTGAGGATAATGGCGTACGCTCTCACCAGCCCCTGAGCCATAAACAAGTTAAGGAGTTAGCAGAATCCGTTCGGGCTTATGGGGTCAGTGCCAACTATACCATAGCACAAGTTGAGAGATTAACAGAGACAGCCATGACACCCGCAGACTGGCAATATGTAACTAAGGCATGCCTTTCTAGTATGGGGCAATACATAGAATGGAAGGCATTGTGGCATGATATCAGTATGACCCAGGCACGCGCAAACGCGGCCGAAGGACAGCCTGCGTGGTCATATGATATGCTGACGGGCCAAGGACAGTGGGTAGCCAACCAGACCGCCTTCCCCTTGCAGGTATACGCACAAATAAACACGTGCGCTGCCAAGGCATGGAAAGCCCTCACCAACAAAGGAGAAGTATCAGGCAATTTGACAAAAATTATTCAGGGGCCGAGCGAGCCATTTTCTGACTTTGTCGCTCGTATGATGGAGGCCGCAGGCAGAATATTTGGAGATCAGGAACAAGCGATGCCCCTGGTAGAGCAATTAGTATTTGAACAATGTACCAAGGAATGCAGACAGGCGATAACACCCTGGAAACAGAAAGGGATACACGCTTGGTTGAAAGCCTGTAGAGAAATAGGAGGGCCACTCACCAACGCGGGCCTAGCCGCAGCCATATTACAGAGCCACAAACAAGCCAGGATCACTAACAGAAGTATTAAATGCTTTCACTAATCTGTCACGAGGCCTGTCCCAGTATCTTTCAGGAAACTGGTCCCAGGACTTTGATGGAGCACTAGAAGAACTGCGGTGAGAAATAATCCACATCAACTCCACCCGTCTAGATATCTCCGTAGCAGAAGGACTCTCTTCCTGGTTCCTCAGAGCTCTCTCCCACGTCAAGGAGTGGGCGGGCATGGCTGGGATGGGCGTGTTCATGCTTGGAGGTCTCATGCTCCTACTCTGGTTGTTATGCAGACTCCGCAATCAACATAAGAAGGACAAGGTGATCCTTGCTCAAGCCCTAATGGCTATAGACGTTGGCGCCTCTCCCCAAGTGTGGCTCAATATGCTTAAGAAGGAAGCTCAGCTTTAGCTTGAGGTAGCTCTTGCACCCTGAGCCCATGTGGCACTGCACCAGGCCCGAGTACCTCATTGCTTAATCACAGCTTTCTTTAAGAAGCTCATGGTGCAAGAGGGTTGAGAAAAAGGGTCCAAACCCTTTGTACCAAGAGGTCCCAACGCCAGCCAGAGGATGCGAGGCAAAGCACTGCAAGAGGTCTTGGACCCCTCTGAGAGGCATGCCTGACTGCATAGGGGTAGATGCCCAGAACCCCTCTCCAAAAAGGGGGCATCAGGAAGTATGATGGAGGTCAGGCCTCTGTCTCCGCCTCTGCTGGCAAGTTCCGCCTTGAGCTTCTGTTAGACAAAAAAGGGGGAGATGTTGGCAGCCGCGCTCAGAAAATAGCGCCCAATGTAGGGCAGCCGGAAGGCCCCGAACTTCCTAATGACAAATCATCCCACACCACTAAACTACATGCTAATTGCGCCTTGGCATAAGGACCAATGAGACCCACCAAATGGTTATGCTAATAAGGCATATGGAGCCGCACCAACCAGGTCAGAGCATGAGAACTATATAAGCAAGCCTCTCCTTCCCCTCTGGGTCCTGCCCAACTCATTTGTTTCACAAAGAGCTGAAGAATAAAGCTTTCTGCAGAAGAATCCTGCTGTTGTTGCGTGCTGTTCTTGCCGGCGAGGACGGGGCATGCGACAACTATGGAACATAGCTTGGCAGTTTCTTAAAAAATGAAACATTCATTTACTCTGTGACCCAGAGTAATGCCCTGGGCATTTACCTCAGAGAAATGAAAACTTATGTCCACACAAAAACCTGTATGCATGTGATTGATCATAGAAGTGTTATTTGTAATAGCCTGAAACTGAAAACCTACAGTCAAGCAATGGTTAAATAAACTGTGGTATATCATATCATGGAATATTACTCAACAGTGAACAAGAATGAACTATTGATGCATGCAACAACTTGGATGTATCTCAAGGGTGTTGCATGAAGTTTAAAAAGCCAATCTCAAAAGGTCACATACTGTATGATTCCATTTATATAACATTCATGAAATGACAAAGTTTTTGAGAAGGTGTAAATCCAGGGAAGGGAAATCCTGGGGCAAAATATCTAGCTGAAAAACTGAAATCAGTCAAAAGGAGAAATTAAATAAAAAACCCATTTATTGCTTACAAACAGCCATCCGGCATCTCTCTCCTACTTCAGCAGAAGCGAGCAAAGATTTCTCCCAAACTCTCAGGTCCAGATTAAGCCCTCTCTTGCTGATGTAATTACTCACTGATAAGGAGATAGACTACTTCTCTCCACCCCTTGGAAACACCTGTTGATATGGAGATGCACTAAAGCTAGGCGAGACATTCTGGAAATATTGCAATTTTACTCACAGAAGGAGAACAGATTAATTATTGCCAGCAGTTAAGGATGGTGGGAGAGGGGAGAAGTGACTATAAAGGCATAACATTAGGGAGATATTTGTGGCAATGGAATAGTTTTATAACTTGGTTGTAATTGTGGCTACATGAATCTACACATGTGATAACATGACAGAACTATACATGCAATTTATACCAATGCCAATTTCCTGTATTTGATTCTTTTATGATTATGTAAGATGTAACTATTGGAGGAAACTGAGTAAAGGGTACACTCAACCTCTCTGTACTATTTTTTCAACTTCTTGTGAATCTATAATTATTTTCTTAAAACTTCCTTAGGCTATATTGACATAAACATCCTAGGGTTGTTAGTGTCAATATTAAAAAAAAATTTTTAAGGGTTATTGGGCAGCAAATGAGTTTATTCAGGAATAGCAGGGGAATTGCAATTCAGGACATGCAAACTGTGGCAACTACCAAATAACTTTGCTATTCAGTTTTTAAGGTTGACATTACATGGTGCCAGAAATGGGATCTGAAGGGTCTGAACTCCTGAGGAACCGATGACCCTGGAATTGTGTGTGGTACCCGTTTGGTCTGCTTGCTCTCTCCACTTCCACGACTCGTCCTTTTTCTTTTGGTTTGGTAAGTCTCTTAGATTTAAGCTCTCTCCTTTTGCCTTAGCTTTCTGACCTCATTTGGGAACTGCTTTTTTGAAGGCATTGTCCTCTTGGCGGATACTCATTTGTTTTCTGAACCTCTGGTTTTCAAGTATGGGATCACAATCCTCTCAATTCTCTCAGGAGGGTCCTCCTTCGGGAATCCTAATTTTATGTTAAAAAAAAAACAGCTATGGTTCCACCTCACATGCATCTTTAACCGAATGGACCAACTTAACCACAGATAATTTAGAACTATAATGGCCATATTGAGGAACTTTTGGCCTTCCCAAACTTATTTTTTTCAGAACCAAATTCAAAGACCATTGCTCAAAAATTAAACAGACTGAATGGGATGCTTATTTTAGTTGGCAGCTGGAGGTTTCCAAATGCACCCAAGGTCTTAAAATCACCTCTTTACAAAATACTGTTTCTAAATAACCAAAGCGAATAATTGAGAGGAGACAAAACAGTTTCTGAGGCCTCTTTTTCCCTTCCCTGGTCCTCTTTGCAGCACCAGCTTCCTCTCTCTCTCTCTCTGTGCCATCCCCGCCTCCGCTATATCCTCAACTTCCTCATTCTGCCAATCTAAGGGCCACTATGAAAGAATTTCTTAAACTCAGGGTGGATTGTCAAAAGTTTTTACAAATGGCTTACCTCCTGAGATTAGTGGATAGATTCTTAAAAAGGCAAAGAAATTCAAAAACTGAAAAAAAGATGGGAGAGCAATGGGCTGAATGAACTCATGACCACAGTGGATATTCAGAGCCTGACAGGAAAATTTTGTAGGCTTCTCCTCCTAAGCTAAAATGAAAACTCTGTACCCAGAAAGCAAAGCAAAACAAAACAAAACAAAACAAAACAACCTTCTGGGGCCTTCCTAAAAGGGTTTACTAAAAGAGATCATGTAATTAGCTGGATGGATCAAACTATCATGTCATTTAGGCCGCAAACAATTCAACTGTCCTCATTGGCCAGATCTTTGTAAAACTGGAAATGCAACTCTAGGTTTACCCATTCCTTTTACTAAACCCTAAACTTCCCCTCTTTATCTCAAAGGGCTTGTAAATTATTGACCTTAGAAAGCCCAAAGTGATCGGAGGAACCTGCATTCCTTCTCTGTGCCTCTGAGATGTAAATATTAAAGTACAAACTTCAGGGATATAATTGTTATCAGAAGAACAATAAAAAGGGGAAAAGTCTTTCTGTATTTGCCTATAACATCTATTGCCACCATCGTTAAATTAATAACTAAGATTGTTTCATAGTGACTTATGGTCCTATTTGACTTAGTGTTTTAAAACCTTTTGATGTTTTTGACAAATTCCCCAAAATCAAAATCTTTTTTTTTCCCCAAAATTAAATTCTAAATAGCCTTTTTGACCTTAAACTATCTAGCAGTTTTTCCAGAGGGTCTCTGGAACATCTCAAAGAATTTGTTCTTTCTCCTTATAAAAAGGAAGATGTTAAACAAATTAGGCTTATTTGATATGTTACACATTACACAGAAAGCATTGTCAAGTAAGTAATGATAAACCTTCTTAGGTTATATTGTATAGGTGGATGTTATTACGGTAAATATTCTACAAATTACATGAAATTCCTGGAAATCTGATATGTCTTGGTGAGATGTGTTCTTTCCCATACAACAATAATAGTATTATACACAGGAGTAATAGTAGTATAACTCCATTCAGGTTCTGGACCCAATTTCAATGTGTGTAAGTATGTGGGAAGGGTTTTCCCACACATAACACCAAACAATTCTTGAACACCAGCATGTTGTCAGAGAATTCAACTCAATCCTGATGCTATCTGTCCAGAGACAGCACCAGATTTCCCCAGGTTAAGGACTCTGTCCTACAGGACTGCCCTCCACCCCAATTCCAGATGCCAGTTGCAAGTCCCAGGCATTTACCTGTGCTTCTGACCAACCAGCTACAGATTGGAGGTTCCTACAACCTCCCCTAGATTTGATTAATTTGCAAGAACGGTTCATAAAACTCAGGAAAACACTACATTTAACAGATTAATAAAGGATACAGTAAAGGATACAAGTTAACAGCCAGATGAAGAGATGCACAGGGCAAGGTCCCAACTAAAGGAGCTTCTATCCTCGTGGAGCTTGGGGCTTGGCTCAGAGGCTCATGGAGGTGTTCTGGCTCCCCAAGCATGGAAGCTGTCCCTGACTGAGAAGCAGGATCCAAGAGAGAGAGAAGCTCTTCTCAGGGGGTTTTGTGAGGGCTTCATTGCATGGTCATAACTGACTAAATTATTGGCCATTGGCTGATTCAACCTGCAGCCCCCACCCTTGGGTGGGGGGTCCAAAAGTCTCTCCTCACCACCACCAGACACTCATTTCACCTTTAAGACTCTGCAGTGTTTCAGGAACTGTGATTGAAAACCAAATATACCTGGGAAATACATATTTGGTTATATGAATGACCAAATATGTGTTTCTTATGACTCATTATATTGCACTTGGTATGTTACTAGTCATAATTCCCATTGTTACCTTAAAATGTATGTTACAGAAATAACCAAGTTTTCTCATCAATTCCATTGCATATAGCTCTCATCAGATCTTTAACAATGGACATTTTTAAGTCTTCTGTCATTGTACAGTTATTATTTTACTCTGATGCTTTTTGCAAAAGTGTACCTACAAATGTGATTCATCTCCCAAGAGGTTCATAGAAAGAGCTCTGACGAAGTGCAGGTTTCTGAAAACTTTGAGATCATAAAATTGAACTGGGTAAGAATTTCCAAAACTAATGGAAAAAAATGACTGAAACAGAACAAGAGTTAACAGCACAGGACTGAATTAACTGATGATGATGACTGAGATTTCTATGATTTTTGTTTAAAATATTGCTGGATCTTCAATCTTTGTTTTCCAGATATGAGAAAATCTTTCTATTTAAGTTATCTATGACTTACAGCAGTTTAGTAAAATGTACCTTTGTGAACCAAAATGAAACATTTTATTTTTATCTGATCAGTCCAGAATTTGGAAACTCTTTAGTACTTTTTCTCATGGCAATATGATTAGTTATTTGCATGAGTCCAGTGAAAGTCTGTTCTCTGTGAAACAGAGCACAGTTAAAAATATTGGCTATGCTCATATTAAACTCAGATATTAATTCAGGTATAAACTCAGATATGACCAGACAGGCTTAAGGGAGTAAGGTTGACTTTTATGGAGCCAATGAAGTCCTAGTCTCACAGGCTTTAGAAGTTCAATAGGAAATTTCTTATAAAAAGTTTTAGCAAAGCAGTCATAAGAGAGCTTATATGGTCAGTCAAAATCCTTGCTACACTTATGTAAATAATCAGGCCATGTTTAATGCAAATCAGTCAATTTTACTGTGATCATTTTTGGGAAAAAAATAATGGGGATAATTATAGAGAAAAAAATTATGTTTCTACCTTTGTCTATATTGGATTCTAATCCTGTTATTTGTCTTTGAGGTTTTGTTGCATTCCTGTTAACTGGGATAGATCCTAAATTATAGTTTCCTCAAATATCTGGCAATAACTCTCCAAACTGACACTTCCATTTTTCTCCCATCCTTCTGGTTTGGAGTTAATAAGAACAAAGACTATGCTTAAACCTTTGAAAGGGACTATACCAGGTGCTCCTCACTACCCCAGTGGCCGCCAGGTTTCAGGGACCTTGGATATATATCTCATAGCTAAAGAAAGCTCCACCTGCATCTGGTCTTGGCCGAATGCTGGAGACCTCTGAACCAAATTGGCCAGACAGAGAAGTAGCTGACATTGAGACAGACCACTTCTGCTCGAAACACCAGATCAAGTCTTCATACTTTAAACATGAAACCTTTCTTCTTCCCTCTCTTTCCTTTACTCTGGCATTGGCCTGGAAAGATAATGCCGTCTTTTGTATCTCCCAGACCACTGTTAAGGTGGGTAAGCTCTGGAATTTAGAACAACTTTTATTTATTTCAGCCTAGGAAAAAACTTAACTGGCCCTTGGTCTTCTGATCAATTTAACTGGTTACTTCCAGGTTTGGGCTCCTGATTTAGGACCACTGTGCAAGCTGGGTTTGTCATTCTGCTCTTCATTTTGTTTTGTATAATCATTTTAAAGCCTTGTACCTGTTGCTGTCAAATCTTTGTAGAAGCACCTCATACACAATGGTGTAATGCTGACTGAATGCTTCAAGATGACCTCCAATGCTTATGACTTTGTTAAGATGTAGACTTTAAGTGGGAAATGCCTGAGAATTCTCCCTCCTACCCTTTGTGGTTACTCAATGTGGCCTTAAATGGTTTCCAGTTACTGTGCACCTTCCCACCAGTGTATGACATGACAACTGGGAAAGGTCCTTCCTGGCATTGAGGGACAAAAACCACTAAATGTAGAAAATCTGACTCTTGATCAGTAATGCTCTTGAGGAAAGATCTTGATCAAAAGGAGGGAATGTGAAAATGAACAAAGGAAACGTCATACAAAATAGATATAATACCACTTACATGGCCCAGCAGGAAGAGAAAGATTTCCTCTCGACCCGACCCGCATCCCACAGTAAGCTACCCTTGCCTGCAGCCAATGAGAAGCCACCACCGTGTCAATCTCTCTTACTCCTCCAGCGAACTTTTGCTAAAAACCCCTCCCTGCTTCCTCCTTTCCTGTCTAAAAGGATGCTTTCCTCACCATAGTCTGCATGTCCCAAATTGCAATTCCCTTGCTATTCCCGAACAAACTCACTGGCTCCTTGACAGCTTTTGCTTACTTTTTAAGGTGGACCATATGCAGATAGTATTCATGTTTATTGTTTTTGAGATTTTGCATTTTACCAACGCATACCTTATGAAAAACACTGCCAAATAGGGAGGCATTTCAGCAACCCTGCACTAAAGAAGCTATGAGGTGGTTATATTATATTTCCAAATAATATAAATTTGCCTCTCTAAATAATGTTAGAACATTTAGTGGACAATTTTGTCAAAATGTATTAAAATTGTCCTTGCTTTTTTGCATAAAAACCACAAAAACATACGGCAGAAATTCAATACCTGGGTTGGTGCAGGGGTTGGGAACCTGCCAGGAAACCAGCCACAAATACTGACTCAGTTTCCTTTCTTTGAAAAAAACTCAGGTTTTATTGCATAAGAATGTTTATGAGCAAATCAAATCTTTATTTAAAAAAATTTTCATTAAAAAAAAAAAACTTTGATGGAAAATTCCCTCTCCTCTCCTCCAGACCCATGGGGCCTTGTATTGAAAAAATTCTCCAAGATTCACTAGGGGCAGCAGGGCCAAGGCAGGTTCCAGGTGGTGTTGGGGTGAAATTTTGGTGGTCACAGTTGGTTCTGGGCTTTCAGTAAAGAAATGTACTTCTGTACCCATTTTTCCTTCAGCTGTGCACAGACTTTGTGGCCTCTTTTAGTAGTGAATCTGTGGAAAAGAGAAGCTGACAATCAATGCTGAGAACTTTTGCCTCCTGGAAAGGGAGGGGCAGCTGGCAGAGGTGTCTTGTCCCCTTGCTGCCCTCCTGCTGCACCGTCTCTGCTCTCTCTCCTGGTCTTTTTCCTCCCTGCTCTCTGCTGCTTTATTTTCTACCAGAAAGCACACTTCCAGGCCCGCCTCCCCCAGGAGAGAATTTTCAACAGCTCTAGAATGAAGTACGTAAGCTGTACCATGCTTCTTAACCTGATTTTAACACGACAGCTCTATTGAGGTATAATACCCACACCATACAGTTCAACCATTTAAAGCATGTAATTATAATTCACTGGCTTTGGGTAATATCCACAGAGGATGTAACCATCACCACTAGCAATTTGAGAACATTTGCATCACCCACAAAAAGGAACCTCATATGCATCATGCCACTTAATTCTTAACCGCATTATTGTGAGTTGCTTGCCATGGCTGCTTGTATGTGATTCCTGCATTCCTTGCAGACTGTGAGCTCGTGAAGAGCGGTGGGGGGAATCATGGTTGAGATCCCTGAATCTCCTCCAGCCTTGTGCTTGCCAAGAGCATTCAGAAATGATGAAAGCCTAGGTTGGGGGTGCTTTATCCTGGAGCCCCTTGAAGGACACAGCAGTTTTACAGGGCTCTCAGGCAGGCCCTGGCACATGCAGGGGAGAGGAGCTAAAGAGATGGGAAATAAAGGAGAGGAAGGGCTCTGTGCATCTTTAAAACCATGGCTGCAAATTTCCTTGACATAACTCCCATTGACAGATGGAGGCGTATGTCTTCCCTTGAACTTAGGCCAGCCTGATGGACCAGTCAGCCCATAGAATGTGGCAGAAGGGATGCTATATGACTTTGTAGGCTAAGTCATAGAAGATTTTAGAGCTTCTGCCCAGTTCCCTGGAGCACTTATCTGGAGCTTTGAACCACCTTGCAAGGAGCCCCACCACCCCAGGTCATATTGTGAGGGAGCCCACACTAGCCCAACAGGGAAACTCATAGAAAGACTCAGCAGTCAGATAGGCTGCCAGCCCCTGGCTGTTCCAGCACCAGCACCATCTGGCTACAACTATGTGCCACGAGACCCCATGCCAGAGTCACCCAGCCAAGCCCTTCTGGAATTCCTGTGCCACAGAAACTATGAGAGAGAAGCAACTGATCGTTGTTGTATTAAGCCACTAAGTTTTGGGGTAGTTTGTCATGCACCATGGATAAGTGAAACAGGCTTCTCACCTTCCTTTTCAAATGAGGATACTTGACTTACCCCAGGTCACACAGCTTGTAAGTGACAGAGCCACTACGCTGAGCCCAGCTCAGGGCTCTTTGCCAACTGTTGGTTAAGTACAGTGATGTATTTAAACTCCAGGAAGCCAATCAGGACACAGAGGAGAAGACCCAGGGCACCCTGAGATCTGGAGCGCCCCCCACCCCCCAAGAACTAGGCACTTGAGTGCCTCTTTTCTGCTCTTAACTGTCTCAAAATGATGACATTCAAGTTTGTCTCTGGAGCCCCTTTTCTCCCCTTCTGCACTATTCTCTGATGTTCATGAGCCACATGTCCTAGGCACTGGTGACTGCCCCGAGCCCAGGTATTTGCATGTAAAGTCAGCTCCCATTTGGTGATTGTTTACTGTGGGCAGGCGCAGTGCTAAATGCTTTGTGGGTATTATCTCATTTAGTCCTGCCAGGGCCCTGACAGGTGTGTACATCTCTCCTGCCACCACCAACAAACCCGGCAGGACCTGACTCCTGTCCACCTGTCCGCTTTGTCATCCTCCCGTGCACCTGCTCTTCTCTGCCTGGCACACCCATGCTCCTCCCTGCCCCCCCTCACTTGGGCCACTCCCACATATCCTTGGGGGTCTTGGTGTAAATGTCACTTCCTCCAGGAGACCATCCCAACACCACGTTAGATCCTCCTATGACTGTGATAAAGGGTGGCAGAATATGCTGCCCCAAAATATGCCACTTTGGCATAAGGATTATTTTGAGATATGACACTTAAAAAAAACCAGCAGGTACAAAAAAGATTTTTGACCTCCCCTGTCCTTCCTGAAGGCAGGAGATAAAACTCCCATGTGGAAAATGTCCTCCCTGTAACAGGAGGAAATAAATATTCTTATCACGAGATAGGGGGTCAAGACCAAGAGAATTCTGTGCAAACAGACCTTGTTACGATAACTCTTATCGTCCAGTAGCTGCCCACCCACCCCCTGTCCTCCTGCTGTAGATTTTAGTCACATTTCCACAATTGCAGCTGTTTTTCCAACCTAGCAAAAAAGCATTTGGGTTTTGCCCCTTCTTTGGGTCTTCATTTTCCTATGGGGCTCCCATGCACCTGGAAAAATCTGTATGCTTTTCTCCTGTTAATCGGTCTTATGTCAATTAAATTCTCAGGTCCTGCTGGAGCCCCTAAGAAGGCAGAGATTTTGCCTCCCCTACAATGATGATCTCCCTCTTGGGGTCCCCTTCACGCATCATCACAATTGTGGTACCCCCTTTCTTCTGCAAGCTCTAAGATCCACAAGGACTGTCTCACTCTTTCATACACAGATTTAGCAGAAGGCCTGCGTGGGCCTGGCACATGGTAAGAAAGTTAGGAAACTGAAGCTCAGGTCACACTTGCTGGTGGCAGAGGCAGAGCAAACACCTAAGTTACCAGGTTCCCATCCTGAGGCTCATCCTGGGGCTGTGGGGGTGTGCCTAGCACCCATCCAATAACGTGGCTGGTAGGGACCCTGAAAGCCCAAAAGAGAAATACTCACATCACAGCCTGCTGGGAGCAGCTGTTCTTGGTGTATTCATAGGTTTGCACCCAGTTCCAGGGAAGGATCTTGCGGCTGTACTGCAAGCAGCAGAACTTGGCTACATCACTTCCACCTAAAATACAGGGAGAGGAAGGAGCTTGGAGATGCCCCTTGGCTTCTCTTCCCAGTCAGCACAGGAGGGCGTGCGGCAGCTACGTACGCATGGCAGTTCCAGGATGGACACTCAGGATGAAAACTAGGAGAACAGGGAAGCCGAAAGGGAAGACTTTCATGGTGCTGTAAGCCAGACCCTTCACAGCCTTCTCCCGAGTTCTCCCAGTCTCCACCGGCCCCCTTTTATGGGACTGAACAGTCCCTGAAGAAAATTCCAGTGAATTTTGTGGTTGAGAACAAAAGCATCTTTTTTAACCCTACGTGGAGGAGCAACCAGATCCCCATGAAGGAGACTGAAAAGCAAGGAAATGTCCTCTGGGGGAAGGGGCGGAGCCAGAGTGCCCTTGGGAGTTTCCCCGCCCGAAGCTTTTATCTGAGTCAACGCTTCCTTGTTTGAACTGCCAAGAGTAGAGGAAATGAAGTAATATTCCAGTGAACAGACGTAAAATTCTCCATAACGTCCTTGTTTGTTCTAGATTGATTTCTGGCCCTGGCCAATGCTTTATTTGCTTTTGAAACACTGCTTATTTCTTGGTGGGGTCAGGACAGTCTAAGGACACAAGCAGAGAGCTGACTGACTACGGCAACGAATGTTCAAGAATGATGCCCCAGGCACGTGCCTTCCTATCTTCTCAGTGCCACGCATCACTGGACACGTGGTGCCAGAGCCGCTTGGCGGCACTTAACGGCTGTCCGGGCTGGTTTAGAGGGTCTCAGACCTGACAGAACATCGCAAATGCCTGGAGCCTGAAAAATATACATATATTCCCTGTTCCTACTTCTCACCTCCTGGGTCAGACTCTTTGGGAGTAGGACCCAGAAATCTGTATATTAGCCAGATATGGCTAAAATGGGGGAAGCAAATCTAGAATGGGGCAAGAGAGTCTTAGAGAAGGGTAGATCGGGACTTTCGGACCGTGTTTCATGACGTAGGGCTCAGCCATTCCCACTCACTGATGTGCCACCATGCTTTAAACATTCAAGTTTAAGGTTAAAAAAGCAAAAGGCTATTAGCCATCTAGAACCATAGAATTGTTCAGGGCTAAGTGAGCCTTAAAATCTCGTCTAGTCCAGCCCTTTAAAACACCCCATGGGGTCATCCAGCCTGCTCTGAGCACTCCAAGTGTAGGGAACTCACCATTGAATCATGTCAACCTAAGACAGCTCTGACTGTAACAAAGTTCTTTTAAGTTCTTCTTAAAATTTGGCCCAAATCTATATTCTGATTTCTGTATGACCCACTAATAGTAAAATGCCCAATTTCTCTCCTTTCAGAAGATGAGGCAATTGAGGTTTTGGCAGATCTGTTGTTTTTATTTGGGTTCCCCTAGAAAAGGCTCTGAGACAAAAGGGTCCCAGTGCATGTAACGCAGGAGGAAGGTGATTCCAGAAGACACCAAGGAGGGGAGGGGAGGGGAGGTTGGGAAGAGATGGGGCAGGTGATGGAGCAAGTTATTGCCGTGGGCAGCTGGCACTCAGTTCCCCTGGGGGGTTCTGGGAGTCTTTGCAGAACAAGCCTAAATTGGCCCAGATGTGGGGTGAGAAATGGGGGTTATCATCCCCCAGGTCTCTGCATATCACTGCTTGAGGGCTGCACCCTACATTGCTGGCTTGTCCTATGAGCAGGCTGGGATCAGAGGAAAGCCCTCAGACAGCCTCAACAAACAGCCTTTAGCTCACAGAAGTGAGTGGAGGGGATAGGGCAGGCCCCAGCAGCACCTGCTACAGCCGTTACCTTGTTTGCCCCTGAATGTTCTCTTCTTTAAGCTGAGCTCCACTGTGCCTCCAATTCACCCCACACCATTCTACTGGGCATCTTCACACACCAGTTTGTACTTGAATAAACAGCGACAGTATGTTGGGAACCCAAATGTTTCATAAATGGAACACAGTGAACATAAGGGGTTGATAAACAGTTGGTAAATTGAACTATACAAAAATTTGGAACTTTTATTCATTAGAAGACACCAACGACCGAGTGAAAAGGCAATCTGCAACAGGGGAGACTTTTGCAATGCACCCAGACTGGGTTGAATAGTGCCCCTCCAAAATTCTCAGCAACCGGCAACTTCAAAATGTGACCTTATCTAGGAATAGGGCTTTTACAGCTGTAACTAGTTAAAAGAAGGTCATATTGGATTAGGGTGGGCTCTTGTGATATTGTGATTTTAAATCAGAGATACATATTTGGTCTACCTGACCTGGCACACAGCTCTTAAAACCCATGTAATTTTCTAAATGATAAGGGAACATCTTTTGTTTTAACATTTGGTCTTTTGTCCTCAGTTCTTGAAAGAGCTCCAGAGCAATACAGGTGAGCGGAGTGTCTTGTTCACTGAAATGGGCTCCTTGGAACCACACCTGAGTTTACACTCATGCAGTGACTTTAGAAGGGCTTGTGGGATAAATCACAGGATGGGAACTGGTTGCCAGGGAAACAAACCATGTCAATAGAAGATTGAAACTTTCAACCCCACCCCCTAATCTCCCTGGGGTGATTAATCCCCAATGGCCAGTGACTTAATTGTGTCTACATAGTGAAGCCTCCATAAAAATTCCAAAAGAACAGGGTTCAGAGAGCTTCTGAGTTGGCCAGTACAGGAGGTGCCAGGAGAGGGGTTGTGTCACAGAGGGTGTGGACACTGTGCCCCTTCCCAAACATTGCTGTCTTACCAGTGGGTTTCAGCCCCAGGCAAGTTCCTCTTGATTTAATGAGGCAGAATAATGACAATGGAATGTTCTTGTGGTGAAAGGGTTTATACCCAACTTTATTCTCATGATGGCAGGCTAGTCTGCACGCAGCAAGCCGGTCTCTGCCTCTGGGCCTCTCCACCCCACCAGCTGTCTCAGTCTCTGTCCTCAGCGCTGCCACCACTCCAGCCCCTGCTCTCCTGCAGCCATGCAGCCCAGAGCTCTGGGCAAAGCTCTTTATTTGGAGTCAATAATAATGTATTGCCCACATGTGTGCAGTGAGCAAGCTGAGCAGGGTCAGGTGAGAATTCTGGCTATAGGAACTTCCATTTTCTCTACACTTACCCTCTGCATCTTTTCTATCCAGCTGTTCTGAATTAGACCCTCTATCTAGTAACTCTAGTAATCTAGTAAATAAAT
Organism: Manis javanica; assembly: GCF_040802235.1. Taxonomy (NCBI): domain Eukaryota; kingdom Metazoa; phylum Chordata; class Mammalia; order Pholidota; family Manidae; genus Manis; species Manis javanica. The sequence goes on along the minus strand of NC_133165.1, from coordinate 35,180,340 downwards.
CTAGTTTTCCTTACTCCTGTGAACCACTCTAGCAAATTCTCAATCCCTATCCTCCAGTCGACAGCCAGTTATTTGAAAGCACAGGTGACAACCTGCACTTGCATTGGTGTCTAAAGTGGGGGCAGTCTTGTAGAGCTGTATGGAAAATGCAATCACCATGGCCAGGGTACTTGCCTAGATGCTGTCTCATGCTTGTACCCACTGCACAGGCATATGCTGCTTCATGCATGTATAATCACTTGGTCCACTGCACAGATACATGCTTATATAACTGCTGGCAGTGAGCCACTATTGTCTATGCTGTTATAAAAAGACGACCACCAGGTACTTTTGTGTGGATATGATATCAGTGTGTTCGACCTGCCACTGGGAGAATAAAGCCTGGTCTGAACCCTCAATCTAATGGTCTGTTGTTCTTCAGTCTTGCTAAATCCAGCATCAACCTGCTAGGAGCCGAGCTCCTGTGCTGCAGTTGGCATAGTCAGCAGGATTCGCTGAAGACTGAAACATGGACTAGGTTGTCCCTATGGGTGAGGGGATATCCCCCAATGGGTATGTGGTTCATGGTGGCAACCCTCCTGGTGGTGGGAGCCCCTCTCCAGGACTTGGGGGAGGAGGAGGTGATGCCTAAGGCAGTGGAGGAGGTCCTCCACAAAATTGGGGAATCCTTGGAGAAATGGAGTGCCTGCTTGGCAGTGAGAACCATGGGCTGGTTATTGCTCACAGTATTAGAAAAAGCCATAGATGAGTCCCACCAAAAGGACACACTTTCACAAGAAGCGCAAGAGACAGTGCGAGAACATGAGATGCGAGGTGCTGTGGAGAACATAAGGGAGGTACTGGAGGCCGAGGGGGTGGTGCTCTGAGCAGCAGCAGGAGAGCTGCCGTTGGCCCCGGCCCCAGAAGCTGTGGAGGATACATTGGAGGAGGAGGAAGAGGAAGGTTTTGAGGTGATACCTGAGACCCCTTCTTTATTTAACTCCCACCTGGTTGTAGACCAAAAGGTAAAGATGCAGCGACTGTGGGACCCTGTGTGACAGGTACAGTGAAGCACGCTGTGTTCTGTCCCAATGCACAGGTGGAACTGGTGTATCTGGGTTCCCAGGTTTGGCAAAAACCCTTGGAGTCCATAGCAGTCTGGCTCCTGTGCCTTTGGGATGTAGGGGTGGGTAGTATCCTCCTGTCTGGGACAGAGATGGGAAAGCTGGCTTCCCTGTCAACTCATCCTGCCTTATGGCAGCAATTGAAAAATGCATACCAGACCCCAGGTAACCATTTGCTTCTCAAGTGGTTGATGGCAACCCATCATACCACATGGTGCAATTGAGGTGACTTACTATCTTCTTACACTAAATGGCAGATGTACACAGAGCTTCGACAGGCATTACAGGAGTTGGGCATGAAGAATGCCATTTACAACCCAAGAAATCATGGTCTGGACAAGAAGCTGTTTGTGGTGGGAATGAGAGATATGGTGCTGCAAACAGCTCCCTTGTCCTTCTTTGGGCCTTTAGTGGCTATTCTTGCCCCCTACATGGGGCAGCCCATGAATATGGTCACCTGTACTGTGGCAGATTTGGGGGAGGCTGAGCAATTAAATGTGTAAGGGAATGCATGCCACTACTAAGAGGAAGGGATTAAAGGGCCCTGTGAAGGTCACAAGGACACAGATGTGGGTTGATTTCATAGAGGCGGGAGCAGACAAACAGAAACTGGGTGGGAAGTCAAATAAAATCTTTTTGGAGCTCTAGCAACAGTTGAAGTTGAAGCAGTGCTTCCAGCTGCTGGCTGAGGCAAAGGCCAAAGAACAGGAGCTGGTGACAAAGCTGTAAGTCTGGGCAGCACACCTGCAGTACTTCTTGTGGAAGAGTGAGCTGGCCGCACCTAGACCCTTGGAAGGAGCTGATTGGGCAATATAGTTCGGCTGAGGGGAGGGCCAAGGTACCTGCCTTGTGGGGCCAGGTGGGGGCTGGAGGCCACATGACGAAGTATCAATTTATTGGTCCTCAATGAATATACAACGTATCTTGCTCTGGTAGACACAGGAGCTGAATGTTCACTGATTTATGGCAATCCTGAGTGGTTGCCCAGGGCCTCTGCTGTGATTGACAGACATGGAGGCCATCAGAGTGAGACAAGCCTGTATCCCACTGGCGATACAGTGTCTACCCCCAAAATAGTATATAGTATATATATCTCTCCTATCCCCAGATAAATTCTGTTAATATTCTGCAGGGCCTGTGGCTACAGACCACTGCAGGTGAGTTCAAACTGAGGATATGTGCAGTGAGGGCAGTTTTGAGGGGACATGCCAAGCACCTGCCCATAGCTTTGCCCATGCCTTGGTGGGTGATGAATACCAAACAATACAAGTTGCCAGGAGGACATAAAAACTCTCCAGGAACTAGAGAAGGGAGGTATTATAAGGCTCACCTTTTAATTTCCCAGTATGGCCAGTAAAAAAGCCAGATGGCTCCTGGCATAGGGAATAAAGTCATACGCCATCTGCATGCTGCTGTCACCTCTATTGCTGCCCTCATGGACATTCTCAGTCATGAACTAGGGACATACCACTATGCTGTGGATTATTTTAATGCCTTCTTCTCTATTGATACAGATAAAGAAAGTTAGGAACAGTTTGCTTTCACATGAGAAGGGCGGCAATGGACCTTTGCCATCTTTTCACAGGGGTACCCCCATGGTCCCACCATCTGCCATGGGCTTGTAGTCCAGAATTTGGCAGCCTGGGAGAAACCACCAATGCACCGTTATATTGATGACATCATGCTTACTTCTGATTCTCTTACAGACCTAGAAGGTGTAGCATCTAGACTGTTACACCATCTGCAGAAGAGGGGATGGGCCATAAATGGAAACAGGGTCCAGGGATTTGAATGGAAGGGGTCACTGAGCCCCATAGACATGCTAGCACACATTGCTGCCTGCCCTATACAGCTGCAAGTACAAACAAAGGAAGAACTGTTGAAGCCTGGGTTTGGCCACCAAAATAATATCTTGCTGCCAGCACCAATAACAACCACCCCAGAGAGTCTGTCAGTGGACATGGCCTTGACATTTTGACAAACAGACCAGCAATGGCTGGCCCTCTGGCACCTTGGGGACAAGGCCTGAAGGACAGCCTGGTGTGCATTCCTGGAATAATGGTCAATTGGCCCTCATGGATCATGGTAGTGTACCTCATATGGCCAGAAGGCAAGGACATCTTACCAGAGAGTTTTGTCTCGTTTTTATGGCCAGTGCATACACCTCCAATAATAACACTATACCTAGACCCCTCTGTAACCCCCACAGGGAGAGGGGTAAAAGTTTGGTATACTAGACCCAGACAGGACCCCCTTCCTGACACAGTCCTATCACAGGACCACTCCCTTGCATGCATCCTACCCAATAGAAAGGAGTTGCTTATGTTGGTGTCATTAAAACATATGTCTTACTATCCTTAAGGTTAATCTCCTCTAATGTCTTTGTGAATTGGGCACACACCTTAGCAAAAACTGCCAATATATGCCCGCTGGGTGTGCACAGAGCTCCCTACCATTCTGCTACAGACCTCCCATGGGAAGTGCGAGTTGTGAACTCATCTGAGCGGGACTGGTTTAAACACAACTGGAATGACCAACTCAATACTACTGTGTTAAATGATACAGTAAAATAACTGCCATAAAACGACAAGTACAGGAGCAGGTCAATGTCTCCCAGCCGATCATAGGGTATTCTGTTAGGGCTGGTATAGGTGGCTTACTGCCGTGTTTGTAGCCTTAAGCAAAAGCACCCTAAAATGTATAGAGCACCATAATGGCACCTGGGCTGAGACATCGGTACACACTGGGTGGGTCTCTGAGCTCCTTTGTGCCCAATCCATGTAGTGATGGGGGATAACAAATGGGGTAGACAAACCCAATCGTAAGGCAGGAGCATTCCCTGTTCCCTGGGGATATCCTTTGGGTGTGCAGGCAGTACGGATGGTTGAATCCTCTGCACAAATGGATGCATCATTGTAACTGGGGACAACTGTACATACCTGGAATGTTCCTGTCTATCCTCCCACAGATTCCCTCATATTGGGACAGTTTCAAGTATAGGCACAAAGGAAAGCTAGCTGCATGGTGGTGTTACCCACTGGCCATATTCACTGTGCAGGAGGTGCTGATGGAATAGAAGCAGAGGTCCCTGCTCTATCACTGCATACAGCATGCACCTTTAATGCTACCCATAAAGCTATTACCCTTCTTAATGGAGAAGATATGCTCACTGCAGCTCAAGGGGATGTGTGTGCATCCTACAACAGGATGCACAACATAATGTAACTCTAGCATTACAAGCCATACAACAGGAAACTCAACAAATCACAGCCCTATCTTATGACCCTTTGACCACTTGGTGGCAGTCGATTTCCTCAGGCTGAATGACGGCTATCATCACCATAATTTCTGTAGCTCTTTATCCTAGTATGTTGTTGTAGCTTCTATTGCTGTTGTAGAATCTGGATGTGATGTTCCAGCCTTCTTGCACAGGGACCATCGTGGAAGACTGATTGCATAGACCGTGAGATGAGAATCCTGGAGGGGTGGAGTATAGGGAAAATGGAGTCACCATGGCCAGAAAGCTCACCTGGATGCTGGCTCATGCCTGCACCCAGTGCACAGGTGCATGCTTATATAATCACTAGTGGTGAGCCACTGTTGCTTAAGTTGTTATAAAAGGACGATCACCAGGTACTTTTGTGGGGATGTGATATCAGTGCATGACCAGCCACTGCAAGAATAAAGCCCAGTATGAACCCTCTATCTAAAACTCCATTGTTGTTCTTCTGTCTTGAGGAATCCAGTGTCAACCTGCCAGGAGCCAAGCTCCTGTGCTTCAGCACCTGAGCTCTCTGCCTATGGGCTCTGATGCTGTCTGTGAGCAAGGGTAACGCCATCTTGTCAAACCCACCATGGTGACCACTGACCACTTCACCTCCCTCCCCACATCCTATCTGTACTGCAAACAGGGAACATTCTATAGATAAGCTCTCAATTGGAACTAACAACATGGATCCTTTTGGGATCTTCAGATAATGTTTAGACATCAGCTCCTGCTATGATGAAACATGGATGGCCCCTCTGTATATAGACCCCTTGCTCCTTGCATCTATAAAATTAGCCTCCCTAAACACAAAGCGGCTGTCCAGGACCTCCTGTAGGTTCGATCCCCTCAAGAAACCTTTGTGAATTCCAGATGGACTTGTCAGCCTCCTTCTCTTGTCTCCTTCTTCAGCCTTTGGGTTCAGTTCTCTTCTGTCTCCCCCAAATGCAACAGACACTATCCCCAGGAAGATAGTGTCAGAATTTAGTCAAATTGTGGGATACTCAGCTGGTATCTGAGAATTACCTGGAGTGAAGAAAACCCTCCCAACATCTAGTGTCAGAAGTGCAGTCCTGAGAGCACAGTGTTGTTGTGAGAAGACAGAAGCAGCTTGTTGCCTTTCAGCTCTAAATCTCATGCCCGGTGTCCTTGGAACAAGGCCATGTGGGGACGCAGAGATTGGAATGATGCAATTGCAAGCCTAGGGGTGCTCAGGATGGCCAGGAGCCACCAAAAGCTAGGAAGAGGTACTAAAGGATTGTCCCCGGGGCCTTCAGAGGGAGTGTGACCCTGTAGGCACCTTGATTCAGACTTCTGGCCTCAGGAACAGGGGAGGATAGATTTCTATTGTTCTAAGCTACTTGGTTTGTGGTGATTTGTTACAGAAGTCCTGAGAAACTAACACAACATATGTCTGCAAAGGAGCTAACATTCAGCCTATGGAAGGAATAGTATTAATCAATAAAAAAAGACAGACAATGCAATGGAAAAATGGCTGAAACCCACATGCTTTAGGAAAAGGAAACCCAAATGTTGAATGACAAGGGGATTGATTATGTCAGTCATCAGAGAAATACAAACTTGAACCACAAGGTGATACTATTTCAGCACCCACCAGAACGGCTAAAATGAAAAGGATAGAAAATACCAGCTGTTAGGGCCAGGTGCACTGGAAATGTACACGCTGCCGTCAGGAATGGAATGCTATGGCCAGCATTTACTAAAGCCCTATATGCACTCCACTATCCAGCAATAGTCACCAGAAATGCGCATGCATGCTCACCAAAAGATGTTATTTGAAATAACCTCAAACTGGAAACTACGCAAATATCCATCAACAGTGGAATGGAAAATAAACTGTGGTTTATTAACATAAAGCAATACCATATAATAATGAGAATGAACTATAGTTACACATCCCCATGGCAATGCATCTCATAACCTAATGCTGAGCAAAGCCAGATATGAAGGGGAAATATTGTAGGATTCCATGTATATAAGTTCCAAACAAGCTGAAGTGACCTACAATGATGGAAGTCAAAAAAGTAGTTGCCTTTTGGGGGGTAGTGACTTGAAGGGAGGCCTAAGGGGGAGCTCTGCTCCATGATCCGGGTGGGGGAGTACCCTTTCACCCTTGTGAAAGTTCACAGAGCTGTACCCTCAGGGTTTATGTACCTCTGTGTGTGTGTGTGTGTGTATATATATATATATATATATATATATACACACACACATCTCAAAAAATTGGTGAAGGAGAAGGACATGATACAGTAAATAAAACAAATTATTCTGCAGTAAGGAAAGGTCTTATCAGAGCCATGATAGTCCCATTTCCCTTCCTTTCTCCCCCCGGGCCTATGTATTCAGAATGTTTCTCATTTCCCAGAAAGTGCTGGCTGGGTATCACGTCAGCTCTCAGCTTATCTGCTTCCTCCTTCCAAAGCCTGCCTCTCCTCCACCCAGCAGAGCCCCTACAAGGCTCGGGGGCCAGCTTCAGCTGCCTGGCTCCCTGCTGCCTCTCCAGAGTTTACCCTTGCTGCCACACTCTGTGGCATCTGGGGTGCCCCTGGGAGCCCAAGTAAAGAGACCCCTTCTTAGCTTAACTAACTGTCTGCAGAAAAAACACCTATTTCCAGATAAGGTCATATTCTAAGTTTCTGGCAGGGACATAAAATAGGGGGTGGGGAGGGTTCAACCCAGTACAGATCTATTATAAAAATCTTCTCCTATCCTGCAGACTGCTTTTCCATTCTCTTGTTGGTATCTTTTAATGTAGTCCAATTTATCAACTTCCCCGTTTGTGCTTAGTAATTATTTAACTGATGAGACACTTGGGTCCTTCAACTAAGGAGCACATCTGCAAGTGGGCATCTGTGGAAGCTTCTCCTTCTCGGTGCTTGTGCGTGGCAGCCTGTGGCCAGGGCCTTGAGTGTGTCCTTAATGCCAGCCCACGACTGGTGGCCCTGGATCCTGCTCTGGGACCTCGACCCTCTTCCCTGTGGTAGAAGCCCCTGCCCCCTACTCTCTACCTGCTGGCTGGGCTCCCACCACATACGTATGGATCTCTCAAACACTCTACCCCACATGGTTCTCGAGGTCTGGGCTGTCGTTTGCATTTCCCACTGATGTGGACACCCTTTCAGAATCCAGCCCCTCAGCTGCTTCTCCCCTTTTCCCCTTGTTATGGACTGAACTGTGTCCTCCTCAATTTCATATGTTGTTGCCCTAGCCTGAAATATGACTATATTTGGAGATAGGACCTTTAAAGAGGTAATTAAGGTTAAGGGTGGGGCCTTGATCTAATAGGACTGATGTTCTTACAAGAGGGGGAGACACCAGGGGATCTCCCAGAAGCAGATCCTGAGACAAGGATTTGAGTGGCAACAATTTATCAGGGAGAAGATCACAGGAGATTCCAGTAGGGAGGTGGGGGAGTGAGACGAGACGGGAAGGCAGCCAATAAAGAAAGGTGCCTTACTTAGCAGATTACCACAGTGGGCAATTGGAGTGCAGTCCCTCCGGAGACCTCTGGATGTGAACCAGAGCTGAGGGTCAGGAAGCTGGGCCGTCTGTGTTCTACCTGCCCGGTGCCTGGCCGCGAGGGAGCCCCCTGGTAAAGGACTCCAGGTGCATGCAGATGGAGGGTAGAAGGGTGAGTGCCCTGGGATGCGACTGGGCACGGCCACAGTCTACTGCATGTGAACTCCTGGGCTGCAACCAAATATCCTTTTACTGGAAGCAGAATGCCCCATTCTGTGCCTGCCAAGACCTCACCCTCAGGGCCTATGTGTTACCTGCTCCAGGAAGCTTTCCTCCAACCTCCCTTCCAAGCTGGATGAATAGGGTGGCCCTCGTCCAGCTCCCAGAGAACTTTGTGCAGTGCTGAATCATCCTTTTCCACCTGTCTGCCTTCCTTCTTGGATGGTGAGTTGTTTTCATTCATTCTACAATAATTTTTTTACTCTCTGCACTGTGCTAGATGCTGAATCCAGAAGTAAACTCAGCAGATGTGGTCTCTGCCGTCTAGGAGTGTACTGTTCAGTGGACAGAATAGACAGCTCACAGAAAGTGATTATCCAATAAATGATTGATTATACCTGGGGTGTAGGCATGGATGGAGAAGTGCAGGGAGATTTGAGGAGGTGTACTGAGGGACTGAACGAGGCTAGGGGTCAGGAAAATCCTCCTTTAAAGAAAGTGACCTTTGCCTTTAGCCTTGAAAGACAACCTGCTGGGTATTCCCTGTTTACACCTCCTCCCTTACCCTGCAATTCATCATTCTCTGCCCTCCTTGACCCTGCTCAGATCTTGACGGGGGAGACATTAAGGAGTTTTAAGTAGGGGAATGATAAGATTAGAGGAAGAATTTATAAAGTCACCCCTGCCCAACCCTGGCTGTTAAAAGGAGAGGCACAAGCAGGCATCTGGAAGGCCAGTAAGAAGGCTTCTTGTTTGTCTTCACAAACCTTCAACATAGAGACTGGAACGCATTTATTTAGCAAACGTTTGCTGAGTTCTTGCAGGTGCCCAGCTCTTGCAGGTGCCCTGGAGATGTCCAAGGCACTGCAGACACATGGTGGTCAATCCCAGCCCTGCCCTGAGTAAAGCTGGGTGGATGGAAATGAACCCCTCTGTCTGCCATCCCTGTGAGACCTAAACATCAGGGAGCTGGGAGAGCTCAGAAGCAGCTCAGCGCTAGGAGGCTTGGCCCAGGGCAGGGCAGCTGTCCTCGTTTCGGTCTAAAAGAAGCGGGTGTAATCAAGAAAAGAAAAACATGTTTCCTGGAATCAGAAAAAAACAACGACACACACACGCCTTTTTTTGTTGGTTTGTTACCAGTTACTCCATTTATCCCACATTCTATGAGGGAGGTTTTATCATCCCCACCTTTTCATCCAAGGAAATCGATGTTCTGAGGGGGTGGTAACTTTTTCAAGGTCACATAGCTAGTAGGTGGCAGAACCGGGGTTCAAAGCCAGGTCTGTGTCATGCCTGTGCCCCATCCTGCCTCGGAGTGTCTTGTCCCCTGTCCGCTCCCCACCCCCGAGAAACTGCCTAGAGGGTAGCCCGCCCAGGCTCTGTTCTGGAGCCAAAACTGTACATAGGTAAATAAGGATGTCAGAGTGAAGCGTGAAGAATGGCTGCATGGATAAGATGCAGCACGGATGCACGGACGCTCCAAGGGTAGGCAAACTTTCAATGAGCTCGGTTCACAGCACCCAGAACACAAAAATAAACCACCAGTTGCATGGGAGCGGTGCAGCGCTTCCCAGATTCTGAGTCCTGGGCAGGTTTCTCCACGTGGTTCTCAGAAAGGGTCACTGGGGCAGTAATGATTGACAGGGCTTTACTGACAGCATCCTGACAGGAGAGCACACAGTCCACGGGGCTTGTCATTACTCAGAAGTTAGGTAGCCAGGAAAGGAACGGTGAGATTTCCAGGGAAAGCCAGTCATAATATATTTTTTTTCCTGGAATCAGGGAATATAAAGTTCCAAAAGCCATATCCAGAAACAGTTTTTCCCCTTGGCAAAGCCGCAGGATTGGAAGTGGATGGGATGGGCTGGGAGCCAAGTGGGCAAGAGGAAGCTGGGGAGGAAGCGGTGCCCGGGCTCCTCTCCCTGTCCTTTGAGTTGAGCATCCGAGGAGTGTGCGCCTACCCTGCCTGTGTGTGGCCAACAGCAAAATAATTTCCCCTGAAGCTTGCGTGTGTCTCAGTGGGATGCTGGATTGAAAGACCCAGATGCATGGATTTAGGAGGAGGCAGTCTGTAATGTACTCTGCAGGGATTTCCTGGAAATGGACAGACCTGTAAATATGGCAAGTTAGATAACTGCCTTTTTAATAGAGGTTCACTCTGGAGAAACAAGGCGTGGAATTATTTGGAAAAATAGCTTTGCAAGGGTTGAACTCTAGAGCTAGAACAGGATATCAGCAGTCTGACAGTAAAACACTTACAAACAAGCCTCTGGCCAGCATCTCTCCAGCAGATCTGTTTAAAGGAACAAGTGGGGATGGGGGAAAAGCCTCTCTCAAACAACTGATCTGCTCGGGACAGCCCGGCAGGGACTCACTTTGTCACATGGTGTTGATGCGGGGGTGGGGTGGGGGGGTCTCTTGTTCACTGGGCCGAAGAATGAACTTCGCAAACACGCAAGGTAGGAGAGCAAGGCAGAGGCTTTTACTTAGAGAGAAAGCAGGAGAACAGAGCTCCTGGCTCAGGCCAGAAGGGGACAAGAGAGCCCCTCAGGGGATGCGTGGTCTAGGGGTTTAAAAGGCAGTTTAAAAGGCAGTTGAGAGACAAAGTGCTAGGGATGTACACCTGCTAAGTGGTCCCAAATACCTTTGAAGAAACACTAAGTTTCTTATTAGTCTTCCTGATTATTTACAAGAATTTAACTGCTCTGATTTCCTCCCAGGATAGCAGCAGCTTGGTCTGGGAGGATATCACTCCCAAGGGGGGCAGAGTTATTGTCTGTTAAGAAACTTACTCTTTTAAATAATTGGGTTTTAAGATGGAGTCATTCCTGTTTTTACTATGTTGTTTTGGACTTGCTTGTTACATTGCCCAAGTTGCAACAAATCATTTCGTTTAGGGCTGGAGGAAGAAAAGCCGCACTTGGGTAAAGTTAGAAAAATAAGCTGCCCCCCCCCCTCCCGCCCCAGCAGGCCAAAGCAGATCTCACAATAGATTATCTTGCTTTTGTTTTTTTTTCCAGAGGCCCTCACCCTACTCTGTCTAAACCCATAGTCCCTGTCTCAGTGTCCAGATGCCGTCCTCCTCTAAGATAGATGGAGCCTTGTTGAGCCCAGTGAGAAGGTTGGCTGGTGGAGGAGAGGAGGGAGGGGGAGGGGAGGGGCAGAAGCTCAGCAAAGTTCAAAGGCCTCAAACAAATATAAAACTTTCTCATGTCCCCACCTTTATTTTGCCACTCCTGCTGCCACCTGAAAGAACAGGTGGGACCATGTAACACTGAATTCATTTTGGATTTCACAAGATAATGATGTTATCTATGTATGTATTGTGAAATGACCATCATAAGTCAAGTTAACATCTATCACCCGCTGTAGTTACGTTTGTTTTCTTTGGGTGAGAACTTTGAAGATCAACTCTCTTATCAACTTTCAAATACACAACAAGGTAGGTATTGTTAACTCTAGTCACCAAGCTGTACATGACATCCCCAGGACTTACTCATCTTATAACCGGAAGTTTGTGTCTTTTGAAACCCTCCACCCATTTCACCCACCCCCACCCCCCACCTCTGGCAGCCAAAAATCTATTCCCTGTATCCCTGAGTTCTTTTTTGGATTTCAGATTCCACGTATAAGTGAGATCACACAGAATTTGTCTTTTCCTGTCTGATTTATTTCACTCAGCACAATGCTCTCAAAGTCCATCCGTGTTGTCCCAAATGGCAGGACTTTTTATGGCTGAATAATATTCCATTGTGTACACACATCTTCTTTATCCATTCACCCATCAGTGGACACTTAGGTTGCTTCTGTGCCTTGGCTATTGTAAGCAAGGCTGCGTTGAACATAGGGTGCAGCGCCTATCTTTTTTAGATTGCTATTTCACTTCCTTCGAATAAATACCCAGAAGTAGAATTGGTATTTCTATTTTTAATTTTTTGAGAAACCTCCATACTGTTTTCCATAGTGGCCTCACCAATTTGGGCAACTTTTTAAAGAACGTAGATTTCTGGGCACCATTCCAGCAGAGACCAAGTCATCACATATGGAGTGGGCCCAGAAATATGCACATAAAGCTTCACAGCTGATTCTGAAGCCCAGCCAGGGCTGGGGGCTGCTGGTGTGTGTCTCCTCCATTCCTTCTCCCACCCCTTGGGCTCAAAGTCTTGCCTCTGCTCTTTTCCTCTCCCTCTCTTCGATCACAATTGTACAGTTTGAGGCCTTAGCTCTGTGCTCTCCACAGGGCTTTTAAATCGGCTTTACTGAGCCATGTGACAGGTTTTGCTGGGGGTGGCAGGCTCTCCCAAACACAGGCCAACTTTGGCTTAACCTGGCCAAAACCAAACCCTGTCCCTCCCTGACCATAGCCAGCTCCTGGTGCCCACTCCATCTCCCCAGGTAGCTTGAGAGAGAGTGTAAGTGACTCTATGCATGTGTCATGCTCAGAAGCAGGGCAGGAGACTGTCCACACACAGGGCATCAATGTCCAAGACTCATGTTCTAGAGCAAGGTCAGGCAAAGGTAGGCTGGGACTCTTGGTGGACAGTTTAGGTGCCCAGCGGCTGTCACCCAGGACCTCCTTTCCCCAGAGGCATTTAATGGCCACCAGAGAAATGAGGCAAGAGGAAGCAGGGGACTTAGAGCCTGGATGGAAATGCCACAGAAGTGTCCTCGAGAGGTGAAGGGAATTAAGAGGTACAAAATTCTGGTTATAAGGTAAATAAGCCATGGAGATGTAGTGTACAGCACAGGGAATATAGTCAATAATAGTATAATAAATTTGTATGGTGACAGATAGTGACTAGACTCAGTGAGGGGATCATCTCATAATGTATAAAGATATCAAATTGCTATGATGTATGCCTGAAACTAATAGGATATTGCATGTCAATTATTCTTCAATGATAAAAAAAATAGAAGAGTGTCAGCTGGATGCCCTGGCCACAGCAAGCCCAGCCTCAGCCTCTCTGGTTCCCAGCTGAGCTTGGGCATGCCCCTTCCTAACATTTATTGAGCCTTTACTACATGCCAAGCATTGAGCTAAGTGCCTCCCATGCACTGATTACCTTATTTACTCCTCAAAGTCGACCTATGAAATCGATACTCTTATTATGCCCGTTTTATAGACGTGGAAACTGAGGCCAGAGAGGTCAATTAGTTTCGTCTAGCACCACAGAGCCAGGAACTAAGAGTGCTGGGATCAAATTCAGGTCTGGCTCCTGAGCCCAAATTGTGTCTCCTTTTTTGATCATTAACATCAATTGACTTGGTTTGGGTTTTCCCAGATGTACACCCCGAGACAAGACTTCAAGTGTAATTTATTTAGGAACTGCCAAGATGCCAGCAAGGAGGCAGGGTGTGTCATCAAGCTATCTGCTGCTTGGAAAACAGGGAAACGATTGGCAGATGGCACAGAGCACACACCCCAGGGCCATCCCAACCAAGGAGCCAGGGACCTGGGCTGACTACATATCTATTCCCATCAGCCATTGGCTGAGGGCTGCCCTGGGGCTGGTCAGTCTTTGTCATTTCTGGCCTGACATAGCAGAGTAGCCTTTGGGGTAAAGCTCTTAGGTACAGAGATGAGATATTCCTGGTGTTCGAAGACGTCCAGAGCACATTGAAGTGGTACAACCCAAAGAAAGGCTGTGGGCAGTGCATTGAGTTTTTATCATAAAAGGGATAAATGCATGTTGGCAAATGTTCAAACACCACAGAAAAGTACTGATAAATATGTAGTTCCTCTATCCCACCCTTGCAGTCTGACTTGCCATAGATAGGCAACCACTATGCAGAGTTTGTGTGTCCATCAAGTTGCTGATCATATTTATATCTTGTTTTGCACCAATGGGATTGTACAGTACCTGCTCTTATGCACCTTGCTTTTTGTCACTTAAAAATATATGTGGAAGGGGCGGAGCCAGGATGGTGGCATGAGTAGAGCAGTGGAAATCTCCTCCCAAAACCACACAGATCTATGAAAATATAACAAAGAAAACTCTTCCTAAAATAGAGACCAGAGGACACAGGACAACATCCAGACCACATCCACACCTGCAAGAACCCAGCGCCTCATGAAGGGGGTAAGATACAAGCCCCGGCCTGGCGGGACCCGAGCGCCCCTCCCCCCGGCTCCCGGCGGGTGGAAAGAAACCGGAGCGGTTTTTTTTTTTTTTTGGCGAGTGCTTTTTGGAAGCCTTAAAGGGACAGGGACCCCAATACCAGTGAAACAGGGCAGCAAGACCGGTGAGCGGGTGCCTGAGACCGGCGCCTGGGGACAGGGAAAATCGCGTTTTTCCTTTTTTATTTTGGCGAGTGCTTTTTGGAAGCCTTAAGGGGACAGGACCTCAATGCCAGGGAGGCAGGGCAGCAGGACTGGTGGGTGGGTGCCTGAGACCAGTGCCTGAGGACGGAGAAAATCGCGCGTTTCTCCCTTTTTTTTCTTTTTGGCAAGTGCTTTTTGGAAGCCTTAAAGGGACAGGGACCCCAATACCAGGGAAACAGGGCAGCAAGACTGGTGAGTGGGTGCCTGAGACCGGCACCTGGGGACAAAGAAAATCGCGCGTTTTTCCCAATACTAGGGAGGCAGGGCGGCGGGACCAGTGGGCGGGTGCCTGGGGCCGGTGCCTGAGGACAAAGAATATCACGCGTTTTTCCTTTTTTTTTCTTTTTGTTGGCGAGTGCTTTTTGGAAGCCTTAAAAGGACAGGGACCCCAATGCCAGGGAGGAGGGGCGGCAGGACCGGTGAACGGGTGCCTGGGACCGGCGCCTGAGGACAAAGAAAATCACGTGTTGGAGGACTCGTGCCGGGGGATGATCATCAAAAAGCCTCCACAGGGATCCGGACGATGCTGCGGTTGTGGCTGCATCCAGCCCACCATCTCCTGGACTTGCCATTGGAATGAGGAGGGAGATGTCTAGACTGGCATGTGCATACAGTGAGACAACGAATTTGACTGGATCTGTACTGTTGGAACTCAACCAGGAGTTGGGAGGGGTGCAAGTTGTAGCACTCCAAAATCTTATGACTATAGACTATCTACGGTTAAAAGAACATATGGGATGTGAACAGATCCCAGAAATGGACTGCTTTAATTTGTCTGATTTCTCTCAGACTGTTCAAGTACAGTTGGACAATATCCATCATATCATAGACAAATTTTCACAAATGCCTAGGGTGCCTAAATGGTTTTCTTGGCTTCACTGGAGATGGATGGTAATTATAGATTTGCTTTGTTTATGTCACCGTATTCCTATTATGTTAATATGTGTGCACAAGTTAGTTAGTAGTTTAAAACCTATACATGCTTAAGGTACTCTACAAGAAGATATGTCAAAGAAATAATCAATCCTCCCATGTTTTATTCCATATGCTACCTCTATAGCTTTTCTTCTTCCTTCCTAATTACAACCCTTAAATAGAATTCGTGCCTCATATCGAATTTACCGAGTATCATAATTCCTCCAGGTGGTAAAGATACCTCGAGACAAGTGCTGGGCATAGAAGCCACAGGGCATAAATCTGCAAAGAAGTAAAAAGCTAACCCTTTCAAACAATATGGCTTCTCTCTCACTTACCAACTTTACATTTCCCTGTATGGCCCCGGAAGATGACTGGTTAGCCAGAGACGGGTAAGATTCCTCAAGGGAGGAACAACCTAAGACAGGCACAGTCGCAGGGGGGCCATCAGGTGAGAAATCAGGGAACAACAGTGGTGAAGCTTAGAACCTCACCCACCCCCACTGTGTTGAGAGAAAGCTTCTGCATCTGTGGATGTTTTATTGCCCTTGTCTAGCTCGGATTAACACATAGTCTACAGGCACACACCTGATCATCTACAATTGCCCTCTTACAACACTAAACTATGTTTTCTAACTTTATCTTGCATCTACCTACCACTTCAGCATTTTATTAAAAAAAAAAATAATAATAATAATAAAGGGAGAAATGTGGGACCTAAATATAAATCAAGTATAAAAATCAAACAAATATTCATATTTGACCTGATTGTTTATAGTTCATAATGCGTGATCAAAACCGAAAGTTTCTGTGATGAATGCCCTTGTACTGTTCACCATGTAAGAACTTATTCACTATGTAAGAATTCATTCACCATGTAAGAACTTGTTCGTTATGCTTCAGAAGATTGGAGACTGATGAGAATTAGGCTTGAGATGGATTAATGATTGTGCATTGAGCATTGACCCCCCTATACCGAATTTATTGTTGTTAACAACCATTTGATCAATAAACATGAGAGATGCCCTCTCAAAAAAAAAATATGTGGCTGAATCTTACTACACTGATGGACAGTGACTGTAATGGGGTTTGTGGGGGCACTTAGGGAAGGGGGGAGTCTAGTAAACATAATGTTCCTCATGTAATTGTAGATTAATGATACCTAAATATATATATATATATATATGTGGCTAAAAAATATATATATATATGTGGTTGAATCCCCTGTGAACAGTTGGGTTGTTTCCAGTTTTCTACAACTACAGATAGTGCTGCAGTAAACATCCTCGTTCACACAGGCACCTCTGTGCATACTTGCAGGATGTATTTGTGGAAGCAGAATTGCTGCATCAGCAGGTATGTGTGTGTAGCATTTTAACCCAGACGATCCTCTAAAGAAGCTGGCTAGGTAGACACTCACTCCTGCAAGCAGGAGAATGGAGGAGTACCAGCTTCTCCACCTCTCGGAGCTTCCCCGCTCCACCGCCTGCTTCCGTGCTCCCACCATCCTGGTTGCAGCCATCCCAGACTCCGCAACTTCTCTGTGGCAATAAATTAAGAGCATCTAGATGAAAACAAACATGTTATTCATTCATCACTTACATGATTGATTTGGCAGTATACTTGACTTTCTCTGGGGGGTCCTGAGTTGGAAAATGAGGAAAAATAGGAAGCTGGCAGTCACGGACCAAGTGGTGATAGCCCTGGGCTGGCCGCTGCAGATGCTGTGGGGCGGGACTATGGTGTCTGGACATTGTCCACTTGTATTTCCATCTCTTATTCCTGAATGAGCTGGCTCTCTTCTGTGCTTAGAAATACACTCTTCTTTCCAGAGGGAACCTCAGTCACCATCCAGGCACCAACTCTATGCTGAGGATTTCTGCAGGTTCCCTGTCCCCATCAGAACATTCCCTCCTCTGTATCGTTTAGCACTATTCCTTATTCTGCTTTGTCCTGGAGCCAGAAGAACTTTAGCAGTGGCTGTGGGTATGTCTATTGCCAGCTTTCGCTGTACTCTGTGGCCTCTCAGTGCCTAAAGGCTGGTTTTGAATCATGGAAGGTTGCTCTGCCTCCACCTATAGAAAGACCAGCCCTTTCCACAGCTGTGACAGAGTGGGTGTGTAATTCTGGGAGGACGGGTCTCACACCGCTTCCCAGCACATCAAGCTCTAGTTGTGCTCTGCTTGAAAACGTGCTCTTATTGGCTGCTTTCCTTGCTTTGTATTACTTCCCAGTTCCCCTGGTGTTATTCTCTTGGTTCTTCCCAAGAATAATATTTGCACTCAAATCTTTGTTTCAGGGTCTGCTTCTGGGGAAAACCCAGACAAAAATAGAAAAGTCTTATTATCCCCATTTTACAGATGAGGGAAACTAAGGTTCAGAAAGGTGACCTATTTCAAGGTCATGCAGCTTAGAAAGCATTATTGAAAACCCACACTGCTCTTGATTTGTGTGTATGTGTGTTATTTTTCTCCCTAGTTCTCTGAAACCAGAAACCTTTCATAATTTCATAGCCTCCTAATGCCTGTAACAGCTCCTTACATAATAATGTGTTCTGCTGAAAATGTTTAAAAAGTTCATCGAATCCAGCTGTGCGTGTGTGTTTTTCCGAGGTCATAGCAGAACTCCCAAGAGCAGACCAAGACCACCTCTGGGGTGCCCTGGCTTCAGGCTGCCTTCATCCCCTCTCAGACACAAATGGGCAACTCAGTATATACTCCCTGGGGCACACATAGTTTTTGTTTTTGTTTTTTTACTTATAAGAGGTTTTTTTTAAATTAATTTTTTAATTAAGGTATCATCGATATACAATCTTATAAAGGTTTCACACGAGCAACATTGTGGTTATTACATTCACCCATATTATCAAGTCCCTCCCAACAACATCCCGTTGCAGTCACTGTCCGTCAGTGTTAAGATGCTAGAGCCACTACTTGTCTTCTCCGTGCTATACTGCCTTCCCCGTGCCCCCACTACATTATGCGTGCTAATCATAAGGGGCACACACTCTCTTGTTCACACCCCAACCCTGTCCCCCAGGGAGATGGGAACAGGCAAGACACAATGACCAACGAAGGGAAATCACATTTTACTTGGAATGTTATTTGAGAAAAGCAAGTGTGTCTGTACTCTTGATATACAAATCACACAGTATCTCAAGTATAGGGAGAAAACGCTGGGGCCCTTCTCTCCTGCTCAGCTCCCACCCCATTTCCCCCAAACGAACATATGGGGAAAGACCAGCTTTAAAGGCAGGGCAGTTCCCTGTCCCTAAAGCAGCATGGACAAGCCACGCCACACAGCAGAACTTCTCCTTGAAGCAGTATCTTCTCAAAGAAATGAAATTACCTGGGTTGGCCCCTCACCCTGATCCTCCAGATCGATTTCATTACAAAACCTTGAATTCTTGAAAATTTTGTTCACTGTATCTATCCCATTGAGAGGCATGCATGGAGGGCGAGGATCTGGCAGCAGCAAAGGGCCCTACCCTTTTGTTGGGTTTTTATTCATTTGGAACGCTGGAAGTGGGACAAGCCTGGAGCATGCCCAACATGATGGAAAGCTGCATCTGTTGACAGGCCACCCATCTCCAGACAGACAGACAGATGGCCTAGAGACCCTACTGCAAGGCCAGGGGACCCATAGAAGCCAGCTGCAGGGTAAGGTGCAAGCAGAGAGTATCTGCAGGTTGGGCCTCATGCACCTGGTCTCTGATGGAGCCTGGAAGTCAAAGAAGGGCCAGCTCCAGCTCAGGAAGAGAACAAACGGCTGCCACTGCCTCCTTCTGGAATCTTCTCCTCTAGCTCAGAGAAGGCAAGGGACCCAGGATGCTTGGAACTGTTGCTCACCCCCAGGAGCAGGCCTTCCTGCCTTGGGAATGCCCCAAGAATGATGCTAAGAAACAGAAACATTAGCTTTTCCCCTATTACTGCAGGCTCACCAGGCCCAAGTTCAGAGTTAAGGGCAGTAGTTAGATGAAGGTGCTGTTGGCAGAGCGTCTCTGGGCAGGCATTTGGGCTCTCATTGCCTTGGCCGCAGTGGAGGCCTTCTTCCACTTGGTGCTCAGGTTCTTCATGTACCTCTGGACCCACTGCTGTTTGGGGTCGCCGCACAGCTTCAGGCCCTTCTTGGTGGTGAAGCTGTGGGAAGAGTGGCAGGGCAGAGCTGAGACCCAGCCAGGATGCCAGGATCTTGGACCCCTTTGCCTTATGAGGAGGTGGGTGTGGGAGCCCATAGATGACAAGCTGCTGCAGGGCCCTCCCAGCCAACCGCTGCCACCACAGCTCCTCTCTGTGTGTCTGCTTCTCTTTTGTCTCAGGGCCCACATTCAGCAACCTCCTGGTCAGGTGGGGAGGTGCAGCCCTGCCTTTAGATAGCACTGTATCTGAAGGGAGAGACACAGTCTCTACCCACAGGGGGGAGGGGAGAGTAGGAAATGTGTGGAAAATTCACAGGACAAAAGGCAGATGTCTCTAGTTCACACGTGAGGTGAGAAGGCGTGGTGGATAAGGAGTCAAGCTGGGAGGGGCTCCAGGATGCCTCTTTCCAAGCCAGTTCTGAGCTGGGGGCTGCCAGGCTATGGAACCGAGTCCGGTGCTAGCAGCGCACATCACTAATCATACTAACATCCCAGGCCACTCTTTACAAAGTGAGTTCACACCTACTGCCTTGTGTGAGAGGCAGCTATGAAGTTATTTGAAATTGCAGGTGACCTTGAGCAGGTCACCTTTCTGAGCCTCACTTACCCTCTGAAACTTGGGGATAATCATAAAGGTTATGATTATGGGATGGTCGAGAGGGTTAGTTAGATAATGTTATACACCCCCAATAGTGCCTAGAATATGTATGGTGCTCCATAAATGATTGGTGACTCTGCAGCCTCTCCTAGTCTTATGGGTGGGGAAGCTGAGGCTCAGAGAGGTGAGGTGGCTTCCAGGGTCCCAGGGCCCGGTCTCCGGACTTTATTTCCTCAGTGATGCTGGAGGCTCCCCTCTCCCTGCCCATCCCCTGCGGGGCGTCCAGGGAGAGGTGGTTACTCACATCACCCCTGCCTTGGGGCAGATGCTCCCACTGGATAACTGGTAGCTGAGCACTCGGCTCTCAGGAATTTTCTTGGAAATGAAGGACATGCAGCAGGAAGAGGGGATGACCACGGAGCCTGAAAGATGAGAGAAAGAAGAGTCACCTTCTTTCCCAGCCTGCCAAGGCTCTGATTTGGAGACCATCCCTTGAGAACACCTCCAGTGCAGCCACCGTGCTGCCCCTCCCCAGCATTCCCATCCAGACCCAGGCTGGTCGGTCCTCCGCCCTCTGCTGTGCTACCCCAGCCATGCCTTCGGGGTGGTTGTCCTGTCCAGAGACCAGAGCTGGAGGTCCTGATGGAGGCAGCAGATCTTACCTGCAGGGGCAAAGTGGTGGGCACACAGGGCCAGGAGCAGGAGGTGGGCTACGATGGTCATAGGGCCAGGCATCTGCCAGAGAGCAGAGGAAGCAGCTCAGGGCTCAAAGCTGGGGTGCGGGAGGAGAGGGGCTGGGACAAGAGGCCTGGTTCCTTTCAAAGCACCCAAATGTCCCTCTGCCCTTTATAGGGGCAGCAAGCAGGAAACATGCCCTGATACAGCCTCCCCTTGCTACCGGCTGACTTCCCTGAAAGTCCTAGAGGCTGCAGAGCTCTGCAAAGGGGAAGTTGTTGCCCAGTTGAGTCAGGGTTATTTGGGCGCTCTAAGAGCTGGGAGGGGGTGGTATTTCCTTGTCTAGGTGACATGTGAAAGCATTGCATGCATAGTCCAAAGGCTGTGGGGATCCTGGACATGCTATTTATTTCCTGTGGGATCCTGGATGAGTCACTCACCTTCCTGAGCCTCAGTTTTTTCAGGTGAAAATGGGTAAAGTCATCCTATCTCCTTCCTTTCACTGATTCATTGATTCATTCATTCATCAACCCTTATAAGGCATGTACTATGTGCCAGGCTGCCAGTGGTGAAACAGCACACCTAAAAACTATTAAGGTGCCTACAGATGCTGTCATTGTTGGTCTCTATCCCCTTGGGCCTCTTTACCACATACATTGTCTCTTGGTGGCCTTGCATTCCCAGCTCCCAGGCTGCAGGAGCCTCTGCACCTAATCTATGGTTTCTAGGAAAGTAGTTAGTTCCTGAAAACTTATATCCTCAGGGCAGCACTTCACCAATGTCTTCTGGAGGGATACAGACTCCAGGTCCCGTGTGACCTACACTGCTTCCGGAGTTCCCCGCAGGGTCGAGCCAGCTTCCTATCATGTGGCAGGACTTTGCTGACCTCCTTCCCTTCTGGGCCCATTTCCCCCTCCCCTGCTGCTTTTCCCTGGAAGCCCTGCCTAATAAACCAGCCGCCCACACATCCTCATCTCAGGGTCTGCTTTGGGGACCCCAACCTGAGACAAGGGGTGTGCGTGGTGGAGTGGGAAACTGGCCAGGTCTGCTGGGGGAAAAGTGGGAGAAGTACTTGGACTTCATGGCTGTGCTGAGCTTTGGAGGGTGGAAGGCGATGGTAACCCGACAGGGCTTTGTAAATCATCAGCTCCCTTCCTAGGGACTGAGGGGACGTTGTCAGGCAGAGTGGGTTGTGGCACCCTTTTCACTCCCCACCCCATCCCAGGATCCCAGGCCAGGACCCCATGTGCAGAGACTCTTGTCGCTGCAGCTTCCATTCCCAGGCCCCTCCCCACAAGTCCCTCACTTCCACGTTTCACAGAAACACTTGGCCTTCTCTGGCCTCCCTGCTCTGGCCCCCCAGGTCACCGGGAACACACTGGGGTGGAGCGCAGTGGCATATATCACCTGGATGACAGCCAGGTGTACCTCTGTCTCCCATTTGACCTTGAACACCTTGAGATCAATATCTTACTTCTATACCCCCCAAGTCCTGAGCAGATCACTTGTCTTACGGCCAGTGTTTGCAGAATGAGTATATGATGGATCAACTCTGAGTCACTCTTTTCGGAACCAAGGACTGCTATGTGGTCTCCGCCCAGTGCCACTGGGCTCAGGTGTACCCAGGGGGCCAGCAGGCAGCTCCTCTGATCTCTTCACTGCCCATTTTGACAGAGTGAAAAATGCAAAGCACTGCCCAGCAACTCACTAGCTCTGTACCTTCACCTCATCAATCATTGATAACAATCTTTCCCTGGCAGAGTTGGGGAGCGTTAAATGTGAAGCCCTTTATACATGCGAGGGCTTTTCATGATACTATTTTATGACATTCTCTGACTTTTGCCTTACTGTCTGTCTGGGGTTTTGACTCAGTGGGTGCTGGGAGTGGGGTGTGGCTGAGTAGAAAGGAAACGTTTGCTGTCGGTATGTTGCAACCAGAGTGGTATGGCCGAAGGTCACTGGGTGGGACTGATTGCAGTGAGGCGCTTCGCCCTATTAGTAACACCTTTTAGGGGTCTTTCCAAAGCTATTCTTGGTGCTTTATTGGGGGAAGGAGGTGAGGCAGGGATTCTAAGCTGCATTTTACAGAGAGAAAAACCAAAATCTACAAGAAGTGAGAACATACCATTGCAGAGCCACTTACATCAGCTCCCAAAATGAGAACCTGCAACTTTCCCACTTGAAGGGGCAGAATCCAACAGCCCAAGCAATTATTTAAAGTACAAGTGGGAGGAGCAGGTTCTAGAAAAGCAGAATAGAAAAAGAGGAAATAAAGAAAGGGGACAGGAGGGGGAGAGGGAAGTCAAGAGAGCAGGTACAGATAGAGCAGACATGGGGCAGGGAGGTGGATAGAAGAAAGACAGGCTGCAGAAGTGCCTGGAACGCCCCTGGCTCCGGCTCAGACCCCTTTCCTCCCCGGCTGTGATTTCTCCATCTGAGAAGTGGGATGTTGGCCCCTTGCATTTCCCCAAGTGTGGCAGCCACATCACAGGTGATACAAAAATGTGCACATTGCATTTTAATTTAATTATGTCTCGTTATGTTTACCCTCTGTGATAAGGGGTTTTATATTTATGGTAGTGATACAAGATTTTCCTAAAGTAAAAAACATGAACTGACAGTAAGAAAAAAATGTAACAGGATAAATGGTATGCACATATAGTGAGCTAAGAACATCTGAAATCTGGGAAACCTGGCCATGGTGCCCTCTGGGGTCCTTTCCCCTCCAGGTCCCGGGCACCAGTGAGGCAGGTCCTGGAGAAGATGCGGGAGATGGGTAGAGGGGACGGTGAGGGAAGCAGAGCTGAGCCTGGCAGGGAGCAGCGAGTGGCTGTCCTGCCCCGGCAGAACAGCAGCAAGGAGCCTGTCCTGGCAGCCTGTCCCTAGTGAGCAGCACCCTGAGCAGTGACGGGGCGCAGAAACCAAAGCTGCGTGAAGTGGGACCCATGGGCAGCAGCTAGGGGGGCGAGGGGACGCGCAGATACATCCTGCTGAGAAACCACTGGAAGGAACAGAAGTGACTTGGACAAGAAATGACTTTAGACACCTGAAGCCATGTCCCAGGGAGGGAGAATTGGCCTTGATGGTCCTAAAGAGTGCACAGGTGGGCAAGAGGCAGAGGGCTGTGATGTTAGGGTGGGGTGAACTGGGCTGGGGGGGTAGCAGATGGAGCAGAGCCCACCCTGTCTATGAAACTGTGCCATTCCCCCTCTCCACTAATTATCCCTAGTCTGAAGGCAAGGACGCTGAGCCTTAGGGGTCACGAGATGGTGGAGCTGGCATCTGGACTGAGTTCTGTCTGCATTCAAGCTTGATGTGGTGCCTCTTGCCAGCGGAGCCCACCTTGATCCTGTGGGGGGCACAGCCACCCTGGTGTTGAGGTGCAGCGTTTAAGATGTCAGATCTGTGGTCTAGGACATGATTGGACCCACTTGCAGGGGTGGTAGGAAGCGGATGGGGCAGGGAGGCCGAATTGAGTTTACCGCAGCCATTCAGGAAAGGGACAATGAGGGACTGGGGCAGGGGCTGGGGACAGTTTAACTTGGCTCCACTCTGCACATTAGATTTCCCTGAAGAGCTTGGAGGAGAGGGAAGGACAGAATCTGAGGTGCCCCTGGTGCATTCCAGGTTGGGGGTAATAAGCACAGGCAGGTTTCTTAAGATCCACTTCACAGAAGACAGCCCAGAGCCCCTTTTTAAAATCTCTCCTTAAACCCAGTAGCCATGGCCCAGTAGGATCAGCCTCTGGATTTGAGAATCACTTGTGAGGATTGAAATCTTAGTTCAGCTCTTTAGTGGCCAAGTCACTTAACTCCTCCATGCTTTGGCATTCGTGTCCTCATCTGTAAATCATGTCTTCATCTGTAAAATGGGAAATAACAACACTACTATCTACTTCATAGATCATTATAAGGATTGAATGCAATGATTTACGTCAAGTGTTCAGTTCCCTGTTTGGCATAGATCCAGTTATCATTCTTGTTTTTGTTACAACTTGTTTACAAGCTGATGAACTGACCAAATAACCTATAGGCTGTTCTGTGAGCTTTAATACATTATTGCATTTAACCTCAACTTTAAAGTAGTGACCCTATAGAGTAGCTTTATTCATTTCATTGTACAGAGAGTTGAAGTAACTTGCTCATGGTCACACAGTCCCTTACTCTACCTCCAGCTGTAGCCAAAATCTGAACCACCATTCAGGGTATTGGAAATATGGGGATAGCAAGAGAGAAAAAGACTAAGAAAGAGAGGGAAAATGGGCAAGTTGATCCTAAAATTCACATGAAAGTGCAAGGATCCCAGAATAGTCAAACAATCTTGAAAAACAAGAAAAAAAGTAGAAAAACTGACACTTCTCAATTTCATAATTTACTACAAACCAAAGTACTGAAGACAGTTTGGTATTGGCCTAAGTACAGACACACAGATAATGGAATACAGTGGAGACTCCAGAAATAAACCGTCACGTTTACAGTCAATTGATTTTTGACAAGGGCACCAAAACAATTCAGTGGGAAAGAACAGTCTTTTCAACAGATGGTCTTGGAGCAACTGGATATCCACATGCAAACTAATGAAGCTGGACCCCTATCTCACACCACATACAAAAATTAACTCAACATGGATCAAAAACCTAAATGTAAGGGTTAAGACTATAAACTCTCAGAAGGAAGCCTAGGTCTTTCTTCATGACCTTGGATAAAATAACAGTTTCTTTGACATGACATCACAACACAAGCAAGCACAGAGAAACTGGGTAAGTTGGACTTCATTAAAATTTTTAAACTTTTGTAAATCAAAGGATACTATCAAGAAAATGAAAAGCCAGTCCATGTAATGGGAGAAAATATTTGGAAATCATCTGATAGTTCTAGCATCCAGAATATATAAAAATGCTTACAACTCCATAATTTAAAAAAACCTTTTAAAATAAGCAAATAATTTGACTAGACATTTCTCCAAAGAAGAGAGAAAAAGGGCCAATAAGCATATGAAGATACATTCAACATTATTAGTTGTTAGGGAAATTCAAGTCAAAACCACACACACAGTCAAACTCACAATAAGATGACACTTAATACCCACTTGGCTGGCTATAAAAAAGCAACAAAATATAAATGTGGCAAGGAAATGGAAACACTCATACATCGTTTGTGGGAACAAAAGATGGTGTAACCACTGTGGAAAAGTTTGGCAGTTCCTCAAAAAGTTAAACATAGAATGACAGCATGACCCCAAAATTCCACTTCAAGGTATATATATATATACCCTAGAGAACTGAAAACATATGTTCACACAGAATCTTGCTAACGAATGTTCACAGCATTATTCATTGTAGCCGGAAAAGTGGAAACAACCTAATATCCATCAATTGATGAATAAACAAAGGCAGTAGATCTACACAATAGAATTTTTTTTTATTTTATTTTTGAGAGGGCACCTCTCATATTTATTGATCAAATGGTTGTTTACAACAATAAAATTCTGTATAGGGGACTCAATGCACAATCCTTAATCAACCCCAAGTCTAACTCTCAACAGTTACACAACGGAATTTCATTCAGCCATAAAAAGGAATGAAGTATTGACATATGCATTATGTTAAGTGACAGAAATCAGACACAAAAGGCCATATATTATATGATTCCATTTATAAGAAATGTTTAGAAGAGGCAAATCCATAAAGACTTAAAGTACATAAGTGGTTGCTGGGGGCTGGGAGGAAGAGGGAGTTGAGAAGTTTTCTTTTGGGGTGATGGAAATGTTCTAGAATTAAATAGCAGAGAGGGTTGTACTAATTATGAATATGCTACTCAAATGTACACTTTAAAAAGGATTAAAATGATGAATTTTGTGCTATGTGGATTTTATCTCAATCAAAAATTAAAGAAGAAAGAAAGAGAAGAAGCTGAGGAAATGTTCAAAATGTTTGTTCAAATGGTGGCGCCTCGGTGGCTTTAAGGACACTCCTAGTGTCAAAGACCTTACCTGCCTCCCTCCAGTGGCCTGACTTTTACCCACAATCTGATTTATCAGATTGAACCTGAAAGGGCACAGGTGGGTAGGGAGCAGCGGGTTTTTCCCCAGTTCATCCCTACCCTGGGCACACATCCTGGAAAGCAGGCAGAAAAGGAATCTTCCTTCGATGGGTTCCACGACAGAGTCTTTAGCAAGTTGAAGTTTCAGTGTGTGCCCGCACTGCTAACCCCCCACCCCCACTCTCTCTCTCTCTCTCTCTCTCTCTTTTTCTTCCCTGGTGACCCCTTAGGTCCCAGTGCCCCTTACTCCTTCTATCCCTTCTGACATAAACCTAGTATTGAATGCAATAAGAGGCATTCACTCTGTTTATAAGTGGCTGATAACTGCTTAAAATAAGAGGCTTCTTATAGTCTAAGACTGCAAATGAGGACAGTGGGAGCTGGGTTTCTCACTGGCATTGAAACTATGGAGAGGGGAAAGGAGAAAATGAACCCAGGGATGTTAGATTGGAAGCAGAGGTAACAGTGTACGTGTGTGTGTGTGTGTCTGTGTAAAATCGTTTAGAAATCATGCACCAATAGCAATGAGCTTACCTAGCAAAAACATTTCTCCTTGGAGAAGTGGCTGATTCCTGAGGCAGAGAACAAAGAACCTGAAACATCTTTCTGTGCCAGCAAGTTAGGAAAGTACTCAAAGAATCATGAGGTGATGTGAAAAGGACACAAGAGGCAGCTCGTAGGAACTCACACTGGCCAAATCTGGGACAATTTGACCAGTGACAGTGATAGTGATGGACTGAATCTAATTAGAATCTATAAGTCCATAAATAAATAAATGTGTATTGTGTTAAATTGTGCCCTGCCCCAACCACCAAGAAAATGTCTGTTGGAGTCCTAACCCCAGTATCTTAGAATATGACCTTATTTGGAGATAGAATCTTCGCAGATAAGGCAAGTTAAAATGAGGTCATTAGGGTGGGCCCTAATCCAACGTGACTGTTGTCCTTATAAACAGGGGAAATTTGGACACAGAGAGACACGCACAGAGGTAAGAAAACACGAAGACATACAGGGAGAAGATGGCCATTTACAAGCCAAGGAGAGAAGCCTGGAACAGAGCCTTCCCTCACCCTCAGAAGGATTCACCCCTGCCAACACCTTGATCTCAGTCTTCCAGTCTCCAGAATGGTGAGACATAAATGTCTGTTGTTTAAGCACCGCTCCGCACCCCCTGACCCCATTTTGAGGTACTTTGTTATGGATGGCAGCCAAGCAGTGTTGCAGGTAAAAAGAGAAAGCAGTACCTTTCAGTAGAATGCCAGCTAACACACAGAAGAAATGATGGAGTTAGACAATCAATTATCCAGGGAAGCTAAAACTAGTGGCTGAAAAAGTTTGAGAAATGGGATATTTACAACATCTCAAAGTAACTCCCCACACACTACAGGTTAAATCCAAACAAAATGAGTAACTCCATAGTGAAGAAACCTGGAGAACAATTAAAAAAAAAACATGTGAGTCTTCCCTGTGAGGTTTAAAACTGGATCAGGGGTCAAGGAGAGGAAGAGCCATGGTAGAGTGGAATGTTCTAGTCCCAGACCTGCTAAGACCTAGTGGTATAAACTAGAGCAAATCTCTCACTTTTACTCATCTCTGAAATGGGGTGGGGGAGATACTACCTGCCTCACATGGTCGTAAGAATCCAAGGATTTTACAGACGTGAGAGCTTTTACTAAACCTCAAAGCATGCTGCACCTGAAAGTCTTCACTGTCTAGCAGGAATTTGAGCCTTAAGCTTAAGGAATAAAGCCCATTTTAGGCATTAGGCATCAGAAGAGAAAATACCTGGGGCCAGATGGGTGTTTCTGGACCCCTAAAATTGGACCTCAAGATGATCTGTTCTGCTGGCCCTTGAATGGACTTCAAGAAAGATGGAAATTGACTTGGAAGACACAACCAACAGTATTGGGATCATCTTTTTCTTGGGATCTGGGGCTGGGGACAGCTGGTTTAAGGTGTGTTTTGAGGGACTGAGAAAAAAAATCTCCCTCCTCACTGTACTAGTATGATACAGATCATTGACAATATCCCTCTAAATAATGCTTCCTTTGTTAAACGAGAAATGTGTTTCTTGGTAGGAATAACAAATCCCTCACACAAACCCGCTAATAGAACTTAACCCAACTAGCCATCCATCCATCCATCCAGCCACTCATTGCACACCGCTTATACCAGGCACCCTGCTCATCCCAGGCATACCAAGCGGAGCTATACACAGGTGCTCCCCTTGAGAGACAAAGGCAATTATAATACAAGTGGTAGGTGCCCACAGGGAGGAGGAGTAACTGGCCAGTCTAGAGGTCAGAAGAAGTCAGAGAAAACTTCCAGAATGAGGTGCCTCCTGAGCTGAGTAAGGTTGATTGAGGTGGGAGGAATTGGGGGTGGGGGGATAGAAATGGAGATCTGGTAGAGAGGGGTGTTCTAGACCCTCTCGGCTCCTCTGAACTCTTACCTGAACCTCTTATGATCCCCATTTCACAGGTGAGGAAACTGAGGCTCAGAGAGTTTAAATGACTTGCCCAAGACCCCAAAGTCATGATGGTGCTACATTGTCCTGGTAAAGACTCTGGGCCCTCACCATGGTGCCAGGCAGCCCGTTCTGTTCCATGGTGCTGATTCCAGCACACTGAGTCACCTTCTTCAGTAGCTCTCCAATTCATCCCTTGCTGTGGACCCTCACTCTGCCGCCACCGTCGCCCAGGCTCCATTAGCTCCCTCCTGGATTCTTGCCCCAGCCTCCTAACTGAAGGTGGCTGAAGATGGTCAGAGTATCTGGGGTCCAAAGGAGTGGAGATGGCAGGAGGTACCAGGGGGATAGATGGGTGCTGGAGCGGGGAGACAGGGCATTCAGGAGAGTAGACTGGAGGTGTCACCACTGCCTGTGGTGCCCTCTCCACTTGCTACCAAACATTCACACAGTCTCAGAGGACTGGGAGCCACTTACCTGGAGATGACAAAGTGACAGCCTCAGCACCGTGCAGAAATGTTTCCCCTCACTTTGCTCAGGTGGCAGGGAGAATGGGAGGAGAGCAAAGGCCCCCAGGCCGGGAGCAGGGCCTCTGCACATCTTACCTTTGTTTGTGCTGGAAGTTCACAGGACCAAGGTTCACAAGGGCTCTTGAGAAGCTGGCTTCATGGCAAAAGGCAGAATCTGAAGGAGCAGACGTAGTGGTGGGAGACCATCCCCGCCAGGACACATAATGAGCCCATTACGCCCTCCCTCATACACCCCTGAGCCTGGTCTTGGAAGGGGCGTGGCCCTGCGTGGGGCATGAGGGGCAGGTGGCAATTATGGGGCAACTTGTTCTTTGGTCTCCTGATGGGAAGGCTTCCAAGAGCACAACTTAACAGGAACAGAGGAGCACAGATAATGGCAGGACCTGAGGGCACCGCCAGCCAGCGGCCCAGGCCGCATGGTGAACTGGAGCCGCCACAGACCGAAGGGGCCCAAGGCATACCCTTGGGTGTCTCAGTATTACTGCTGCCTCCTTGTTGTTGGGGCCCCAAGGGGAGCAGAGGCAGGGATCAGGAGGCAAAGCTCCAAGGAGGAAGACATTTGCGGCAGGCAATGTGATCCAGAGACAGATCCAACCACCTTGGATGATAATGAGATTCCCACTGTATAGGGCATGCAAGCCCCTGTTGGAAGATTTCTGAGTAGGAAATTCAAGCTTCAAATGAGGCCGTCCCATCCAGCTCTGGGTTCTGGGATCCAGGGAACGACCCATTCCAGACTCAATGCCTTCAGAGCTCAAAGTCCACTAGAAAGACAAAGGCATAGGCATATAATTACACTACAGCATGATAAGGTGCAGGGATTAAGAGCGTGGGCTTCAGAGGCAGTTAGGCCAGGGTTCAGAGCCTGGCCTATCAGCTTCGGTCTTGTCATCTGCAAAGTGAAGAAGAGACCCTCTGCTTCCCTGGTACAAGGAGAGACTGAACCGCTATACATAATGTTCCTGGCACAGTGCCTGGCTTGTCATAACTGTTAATAATAACTGTTAACAAGGGGAAGTTGTTACTAGTGCCAGGTACTTGACAGGTACAAAGGCCTCTAGGGGTACAAAGGAAGATGTTGTTTTGGATGAAGGGTCAGGGAAGCTTCCCAGGACAGGCAGGCACTCTGGGGAGGGAGGGGTCGAGGGCTTCCAGGGCAAGGGAAAGCCTGGTGAGCAGTGAGATAGGCTCAATTCCATAAGGTGGTGGGAAGAGGTGAGGTTGGGAGTTTGGGGACAGGGACCAGGACGCCACATGGTCCCTACCTGTCCCACCCCAAATGCAACTAGTATATCATCCCCTACTGTCCAGAGAAGGCATCGTTGTCCTCCCTCCCCATATCCAGTAATGCCTCTCATTTGGATTCTACCTATTTAACAACTCCTAGACCTATCTGCTCCTTCTCAAACCCATTCCACTGCCTTCCAACCTGCTTCCCTCTGATCTGTTGTGCACACAGATGAAACAGGGAAGCGCCACCTAAAATGCAAACCAGCCTGGTCACTCCCCTGCCTAAAAACCTTCACTGTTACCCCATCACCAACAACTGAACTTCATCCACTCTTTCATCAGCTCCATAATTTGTACCATTTTGGCCCATTACCCAACTTATTATACATTTAATGGTTTTTAAAAAACTGACTTCAGCCAAAAATATACCCATGAAATCACAGGGTTAGTGAGCTAACTGTATTTTTTCCAATACTCATTGAATCCACCCACAAGTATTAAAGTAAAGCAGGAATGTATGCATGGCATACCAGTCTGTAGCAGAAACTATCCATGCTCTGTCCATATCCCCTTGTCCTTGCCAATTCAGGGCATGCTGGCTTGACTTCCAACTGCTACCACCTGGCCTGCTCTACCCCCTAGGGCCAGGCTGACCTGCCAGGGATGGAGACTCAGGAATCTGCATGGAAGGGGCCGATAGGGACACCAATCATTATCAGCAAACACACTGTCATACCTTGGTGGACAGGCAGGTAAGATGGGCTCAGTGATGTGCTGGTAAATGTTTAACAACTGGCTCTGTGGGGAAAGTTCGGATTTGTAGCATGCACCAATTCCTATGGTGTAAGTACTCTAACATTTCAAGCTTTTCCAAGCTTTCAAACTGATGTCACTGAAAGTGGAATTGGGAAAAGCTGCTCTTGCAGGTCAGTGTGAGCCAGCTTTGGGTTTCACTGGGTGGAGCCCAGGATAAGGACTTAGGGGGCTCATGGTCCTTAAGTTCTGGGGGATTCAAGGAGGGAACAGTATTGTTGAGAAGGAAGATGGGAAATATTTACCAGCCTGAGGCCCATTGAAAACAGGTGGGTGCAGAAGGCTTTTGAACATGTACAAGGGCCCTTCTGGTGTGTCAGCCTTACGAAGAAGGCAAAAAGTCCCAGAGTAGAAAGGACAGGAAGCCCTAACCACCCAGTTTTCCTGTCTTGCTATGTCCCATCCTTCTCCTTGTAGAAAAAGCTCCTGCTCAGAAGCCAAGGAAAGATCAGATTCTGCTGATTCACAAAATCTAGTTGTCAAGGACTTCACTGAAAAGAGAAGTGAAAGAGCATTCTTCCTGAAGGACTAACACAGCTGGATTTCTTCCCTAAGAGAGAAAAACCTGAGACTGGAGCCACAGCGGCCCAGCTCCTTCCCTGTGCTGCCCAAAGATATTGAGTTTCTGAGTCTGGAGTCAAACACATGCTTGCATTTACTTAACCCCAAAACCCATGGGGTTGGTTGGAATAAATGGGAATCTTATGCTTCCAGGATCCCAAGAGAAACTGTGTGGCAGGGAAGCCCTGTGCACTGGAGAACCAGCTGGAGCTGGAGCCAGTGCCCTGACTCTGCCCTTTATGAGGATGTGGACACAGGCTGTGGGTTACTCCTGGAGTAATTGGGGAGGCTTGGATGAGAGAGTCCCAAAGCACTTTGCAAACTGCAAGGCATTGAACGGAAATAAGTGGTGGAATGGATGTGATGCCCCATCCACCCAAGACCCCTGGGGAGGCAGCTCCTGCTCGTTAGCTCAGTGACTCAGGCCACAAAGAAAATACATGGTGAGCTGGATAGTTAGTTACCCAGTGAGTTTTGGGAGCCTGGAGGAGGTGGGGTCCTAAAGGAGAACCAGCAGGGAGATGGGAGGCACCAAGAGAGACAATGGCACTGAAAGGAGGTTCCTGTGAACCATTTCTGCCCTCAGGAGGCTTCCAACCTCAGCAGGGAGTCAAGGCATGTGAGAAAATCCCCTTTGCTCACCCTCTCACTGGTTTCTGTCACTCTGGACAGTGATCCTAAAGAATGACTCCTTACAAGGAATGATCTCTGTACAGACACAGTCCCGTGGCACATGACGACTCCACTAAGAGAAGCTGGCTATATAATATGAATAGTTCTGATGAATCTGCAATCTTTGAGAAACGTGGGAAGAGAGAGCTGATAGACCTAAATTCTGACTCCATCTCTGCTCCTTACTAGCTGAGCAGGCAAGTCATGAACTCTCCCCAAGCCTTGGTGTTCCCACTTATGAGATGGGCATAGTTATCCCCACTCTGTGTTTCGGCCTGAAAGCACAAGCAGGAACTCAGCTGAGGTAGTGGGAGTGAGAGGGGAATGCCCAGCCCAATATGAAAACTGATGGGTGCTGCCTGGTTGGGACATATGCCTGGGTCCGTAGGAAGGAATGAAGAACATCAGAAATGTAAGTATGTGGGCAAATATGAAAGATGATCTTTTTTTCTTTTAATTTATTTAAAATATATGTGACTGTTTATAGCAAAAATTAAAGCATTTTATAATAGGGCTTATTACATACAGAGATATAATACATATGATAACTATAAAATGAATGAGAAGAAATAGATCTACATGTTGCAAAGTTCTTAGTACAATATTAGCTCTAAGTAGACTGTAAAGCTAATGATGTATATTGTATTCCTTAAAGTATCCACTAAAAAGGTAAGCAAAGAGATACAGCAAAAGAGCCAGTGGATAAATTAAAAAGACATTCTAAGATAAACATGCAATTGACCCAAAAGAAGGCAGGTAAGTAGGAACAGAGGAATATAAAACAAAAAATATAATATAACAAACTACAGGTAGGACAAGCAGAAGCTAAATAAAATAGAACCAAACACATTCCTATCAATGATTACATTAAATGTAAATGGACTAGACCATCTCCACATTCAGAGATTCACTAAAAAGACTCAAGACTCAGCATATAGTTGTATAGTTACATTAATATATTAAGGAGGCACAGCGGGATTATAAGGAAAAAAGGTGTAGGTGGAGTCTAGAGGAATCCATATGCAGGCTTCCTTGTGCTTTGCTTGCTTTCTCCCATGAAAGAGTACACAGAGCAAATTCTTCCTCCAGACATGAAAATGCAGCAACGTGCTTGTGTGTTCCTGCACAGGGAGGGCCATAAGAGACTCAGTGTCCAAGATTTTTATTGGAGTCTGGCCAGACAGGCACCTTCTGTCTAACAAATAACAAAATCCCAGACTACCAAAAGAAAACCAGGTATTCAGCATAAACCATATCATGTGTACAAATGTTCTGGACACAGTGAATCATCCTTATCAGTTAACTGTTGACTGGTAACACTCTGAGAGCCAAGTTCCCAGATGCCAGCCAAAGGCAAAACTTGCAAGCAGGCCTTTCTAAGGACAGGTTTCAGTTCACTATGTTAACTCTTTTCTGCACAGGACTGAACACTCCAACTAAAAGACAGAGATTGTCAGACTGGATGAAAGAACAAGCCCCCACTACATGCTGTCTACAAAATATGTATTTTAAACATAAAAACCCAGAGAGCTAAAAATATATGGATGGAAAAAGAGACATTATATGAATATAGAAAGGGACATTTCATAACAATTCATTAGTAAGATATAGTAATTATAAATATGTGTGTGGTAAGTAATAAAGTTAAAGATACATGGAGCAAAAATTACTGTAAATAAAGAGAGAAATAGACAAATCCACAATCACAGTTGGAGATTCTAACACAGCTCTCTCAGTAATTAATAGAAAAGGTAGATAAAAATCAGTAAGGACATAGAAGATCTGAATCACTTTGACATGGCACTCATAGAACAATACATCCAATAAATGCAGAATACACATTTTTTCCTGAACACACAAAATATGGCCACTGAGATACACCATATCCTTGGCAAATGACTTAATACATTTCAAAATATTGAAATGTTAAAGAATATGTCCTCTGACAACAATGGAATTAAATTAAAACCAGTAACAATGAATTATCTATGAAAACATATTTGGAAACTAAACAACACATTTCTAAATAATCCATGGATCAAAGAAGGAATACAGAGGAAATTACAAAAAATTTTGAATTGAAAAATAATGAGAACACAACATGCCAAAAGTTATGGAATGCAGCAAAACCAGTACTTAGAGGGAAGTGTATAGCTTTTATTGCTTATATTATGAAAGGAAGAGGGAGGGAGGGAGCAAAAGAAAGGTCTAAATCAGTGACTCAAGTTTTTGTCTTTGGAAGTTAGGAAAAAAAAACACAAGACCAATCCAAAGTAAGCAAAAGGAAGGAAACAAGAAAGATAAGACTAAAACTAATAAAACAGATAACAAACATAGAACACATGAACAAAGCCAAAAGTTGGTTGTTCGAAGATTAACAAAATTAATAAAATCCCAACGGGGTGGATAAAGAAAAAAAGAGGAGTTATCAGTACAGATTATGCAGAGATTCTGTAGACATTAAGAAAATAAATGTCTCTGTTTGCAGATTACATGGTATTATATAGAGAAAACCTTAAATAATACACACATGCACACACACACTATTAGAGCTAACAAATGAGTTCAGCTAGGCTGCAGAATACAAGAACAAGACAAAAACCAGTTGTATTTCTACACACTAGGAATGAACAATGTGAAAATAAAATTTAAAAACAATTCCATTTATAGTAACACCAAAAGGATAAATAACCAGGAATAAATTTAACCAAGAAGGTGAAAGAATTGTATATTGAAAACTACAAAACATCATTGAAACAAATTAAAGATCTAAATAAATGAAAAGACATTCCATGTTCACAGGTTAGAAAACAATATTGTTAAAATAGAATACTCCCCAACTTGATCTACTTATTCAAAGCAACCCCTAGAAAACTACCAGCTGGCATTTTTGCAGAAATTGACAAGCTGACTCTAAAATTCATAAGGAAATTCAAAGGACCCAGAATAGCCAAAACAATCTTGAAAAAGAAGAACAAAATCAGAAGACTAAGACTTCCCAGTTTCAAAATTTACTACAAAAGTAACCAAGAAGTGTGGTACTCGCATAAAGATAGACAAATACATCATTGGAATAGAATTGAAAGTCTAGTCACATTTTTTACAAGAGTGCCAAGGCCATTCAATAAGAGAGGATAGCCTTTTCAACAGGTGATGCTGAGACAACTGGATATTCACATGCAAAAGAAATAAACTGAACCCCTACCTCACACCATATACAAAAACTAACTCAAAATGTATCAGAGACCTAAAAGGTAAAAGCTAAAACTATAAAATGTAGGATGGAGAAGGGGTAGTGAAAATATGGCAGAGTAGAACAGCAAGGTGAAAACCTCCTTCTACCTACACATTGAGAAGCAATTACAGCAAATACAACTAACCCTGAAAACAACCTGAAGACTGAAGAACAGGCCATCTATACCTGGTGAAGAAGACAGGGCCATACTGAGAAGGGTAAAGGGGAGCAGCCATGATCAGTTGAGACCCAAGACCTTCCCCCATCCCAGCCTATAAGCAAGAGGGAGATGAACAGAATTGGTAGGAGATAAACTCTCAGGAATATGGTGCACCTGGCTCTGGAGATTTGCTCCAGGAATACGAGACCACATGAGATCACATTGCACTGGGCTTTGGTGATTAACAGGGCTGGACTCCAGCAAGAGTTGGAACACTCTGGGAGGCTGAGTCTCCCGCCCTTTGTGGAGGACAGGCACGCTCTGTTGGTCCCACTGAGATCCAACACAGAGGCAGCAGTTTGAAAGATTTACCAGGAGTGGGAAGTGTGCCAGAGGGGCAGGGGTCAGAGGGAGCTCCCTCCAGAGGAGAAAGGGCAGGAAGGTGATGCTTTCCCATCCCTCCTTTAGCCCAACTGGTCTCTGCTTCAGACCTGGGACCCTGCTCCAAAATGCTCCATTTTCTTGCTGGTGGCTCAACCCCATAGTGGCACATCCCTCTACCCACCAGCCCCTGCCCCACCTGCTCAGCCCAGCAGTGGTTCAATTTTGCTGACTGGCAGGCAGAGAGTGGACAACAGTTTCCTAGCTTTCTCAGCCCTCCCTCAGCTCAACTGCTCAGGTCCCTGAGGAAGCCATCTCTGAAACTCTCCATCCCCCTCATTGGCAGCTCAACCCTGAGGAGGTGCTTCCTTGCATACACACCCTGCCTCGCACACCCAGCCCAGCAGCAATCTGATTGCACTGACTGGCAGGCAGAGGGTGGACTACACTCTCTCAGCTTTCCCCAGCCTCCCTCAGCCCAACTGGCTAGATGCTTGCAGAAGTCGGCTCTAAACTCTCCACCTGCCGCACTGGCTCAACCCCAGTGCCCCATTGTATGTCCACTCTGCCTGTCACAGCAGTAGCTGCCATTGCTGACTGGTAGTCAGAGGACAGCCATGCCCACAATGAACCCCAGCAGAAGAGCCTCATGTCACACAAAGGGCAGGCAGAGGTGAGCTGTGGGGATCAGCCACTGCCTGCAGGAAGACAGATAAATGATCCTGCCCACAGTCCACCAACAGTACCTTCAGCTCCACCACTAAAGAGAACGAGGCACTGGTGAGAAGAGTCTAGAACTTCTAGGCACCACAGGATCCTCACTTCATAAAACCATTATTTTCAAGACCAGAGGGCATAGCTGATCTATCTAATACAAAGGAAGAAACACAGAAACCCAGACAAAATGAAGAGGCAGAGGAATATGTTCCAAACAAAAGAACAAAGTAAAACACCAGAAAAGGGGCTAAATGAAATGGAGATTAGAAATCTTCTTAATAATGAGTTCAAAGGAACAGTTCACTGAACTGGGGAAATGAATTGATGATCTCAGTGAGAACTTCAAAAGAGAGATAGAAACTATGAAAAAGAGCCATTCAGAGCTGGAGAATACAATAACTGAAATGAAAAATACAATAGAAGGAATGAATAGCAG
Source organism: Manis javanica (assembly GCF_040802235.1). Taxonomy (NCBI): domain Eukaryota; kingdom Metazoa; phylum Chordata; class Mammalia; order Pholidota; family Manidae; genus Manis; species Manis javanica. The sequence continues at coordinate 35,142,382 of NC_133165.1, read as the reverse complement.
ACTTCTGGAAATAGAGGAAAGAATCAGTGTGATGGAAGATAGAGAAGAGCAGAGTAACCAAGCTGAGGAACAGAGAGATAAAAGAATTTCTAAAAATGAGAGAATGCTAAGATAGCTGTGTGACAACTCCAAAGGAAACCATATTTGCATAATGGGGATCCCTGAAGGAGAAGAGATAGACAAAGGAATAGAAAGTCTCCTTGAAGAAATTATAGTTGAAAATTTCCTCAATCTGGGGAAGGAAATAGACACCCAAATCCTGGAAGTGCAAAAAGCCCCAGGAAGACAACACCAAGACATATAGTAATCAAAATGCCAAAGACTAAAGTCAAGAGAGAATCTTAAAAGCAGCAAGAGAGAGGCACAGTTACCTATAAGGTAAACTCCATAAGGTTATCAGCAGATTTCCCAGCAGAAACTTTACAGGCCAGAAGGGAGTGGGATGACGTATTCAACGTATTAAAGGGAAGAACCTCTACAACCAAAAATTCTCTACCCAGCAAGGTCATCATTCAGAATTGAAGGAGAGATTAAAAGTTTCCCAGATAAACAAAGGTTAAAAGAATTCATTACCATTAAACTGGCCTTACAGAATATGTTAAAAGGACTTCTTTAGATGGAAATGTTCTTAAGTCTAAATATTTTTCACCAGTGAAAATAAATCTACAGTAAAGATAGTAGACCACTTGCTTACACAGCAAGCATGAAGTTAAAAAACAAAAATAGTAAAATCAACTACACACAAAATTAGTCAAGGGATCAACAAAAGGTGTAGATTATGACATACATGAAGTGTGGAGGAGGAAGAATAAAAAAGTAGTACATTTAGAATGTGTTCAAAATAGAGTGACTTAATATTGACTTTTATATGTTTAGGAAACTATGAACCTTATGGTAATCATAAGCCTAAAGCCTATAATAGATACACAAAAACATGTTTAGAAAGGAATCCAAGTATAACACTAAAGAAAACCACCAAATTGCAAGAAAGAGTGTAAGAGAGGGAGAAAGGAACAGAGAGGAACTACAAAAACTTACCAATAATTACCTTAAATGTAAATGGACTAAATGCACCAAAGACATATGGTGGCAGAATGGATAAAGAAACAAGATCCATCTATATGCTGTCTACAAGAGACTCATTTCAGACCTAAAGATCTACAGACTGAAAGTGAAGGGATGGAAAAATATTTCATGCAAATAAAAGGGAGAAAAAAGCAGAAGTAGCAGTACTTGCATAGACAAAATAGACTTCAAAACAAAGAAAGTAACAAGATACAAGGGCATTACATAATGATAAATGGATCAGTCCAACAAGAGGATATAACAATTGTCAATATCTATGAACCCAACGTAGAAGAACCTAAATATATAAAGCAAACACTAACAGACCTAAAGGGAGACATAGCAACACAATCATATTAGGATATTCTAACACCCCACTTACATCAATGGATAGATCATCCAGATAAAACATAAATATGTAAACAGAGGTGGTGAATGACACATTAGACCAGATGGACTTAATAGATGTACACAGAACATTCCACCCAAAAGCAGCAGAATACACATTTTTCTCAAGTGCACATGGAACGTTCTCTAGAATAGATCACATATCAGGACACAAAGAAAGCCTCAATATATTCAAAAAGACTGAATTTGTATCAAATATCATTTCAGACAAAATGGCATGAAACTAGAAATCAATTACATGAAGAAATCTAAAAAATATATGTATATGGAGGCTAAACAACACGCTTCTAAATAATCAGTGGGTCAATGAACAAATCAAAGAGGAAATCAAACAATATATGAGACAAATAAAAACAGAAACACAATGGTTCAAAACATGTGGGATGCAGTAAAAGCAGTTCATAGTAAGAGGAAAGTACATAGCAATATCGGCCTACCTCAAGAAACAAGAACAATCCCAAATAAACAATTTAAACTCATGACTAAAGGAACTAAAAAAATAAGAACAAAAAAAGCCCAAAGTTAGTATAACGAGGGACATAATAAAGATCAGAACAGAAATAAATAAAATAGAGAATAAGAAACACTGGAAAAAATCAATGAAATCAAGATCTGCTTCTTGAGAAAAATAAAATACACAAATCTGTAGCCATACTTATCAAGAAAAAAGAAAGGACACAAATAAAATCAGAAATGAAAATGGAGAGGTGACACCACAGAAATTCAAAAAATTATAAGAGAATTCTATGAAAAATCATATGCCAATAAATTGGACAACCTAGAAGAAGAAATGAGCAAATTCCTAGAAATATACAATTTTCCAAGACCCAGGAAGAAACAGAAAATCTGAACAGACTGATTACCAGTAACAAAACTGAATTGGTAATAAAAACAACTCCCAAACAAACAAAAGTCTAGGCACACATGTCTTCATAGATGAATTCTACCAAACATTTAAAGAGATAATACCTATCCTTCTTAAAATATTCCAAAAAATAGAAGAGGAGCAAATACTGCTAAACTAATTCTATGAGGTCAGCATCATTCTAATATCAAAACCAGACAATGAAAATACAAAAACCTAAATTACAGACCAACATCCCTGATGAACATAGATGCAAAAATTCTAAACAAAATATTAGCAAACTGAATTTAAAAATACATCAAAAGGATCATATATCACATCCAAGTGGGATTTATTCCAGGGGTGTAAGAATGGTACAATATTTGTAAATCAATCAATGTGATATACCACATTAACAAAAGGAAGAATAAAAACCATATGATCATCTCAATAGATGCTGTAAAAGCATTTGACAAAATTCAACATCCATTCATGATAAAAACTCAACAAAGTGGGTATAGAGGGAATATACCTCAATATAATAAAAGCCATATATGACAAAACCACAGCTAACATCATATTGATGGTGGTAAAATTGAACTCTGCCTCTAAGATCAGAAACAAGATTAGGATGCTCACTTCCCCCACTTTTGTTCAACATAGTACTGGAAGTCCTAGCCACAGCAATCAGACAAGAAAAGGAGACAAAAGGCATCCAAGTTGGTAAAGAAGAAGTAAAATTATCATTATTTGCAGATGACATGATACTATATATAGAAAACCCTAAAGACTCCACCAAAACACTATTAGAACTAATAACTAGATTCAGCAAAGGTGCAGGATATGAAATCAACATGTAGAAATCTGTTGCATTCCCATATACTAACAACAAACTAGCAGAAAAAGAAATAAAGAAAACAATCCATTAACAATTACATAAAAATGAATAAAATACCTAGAAATAAACCTAACTGAGGAGGTGAAAGACCTGTACTCTGAAAATTATAAGACACTGGTGAAAGAAATTAAAGAATTACAAATGAATGGAAACCTATCCCATGCTCACATATAGGGAGAATTATTATTGTCAAAAGGGCCATCCTGCCCAAGGCATTTTTCTTTTTTTTGTAGTGGTGAATGATTTTTTAAATTTTGCTATTATTAACATACAATTACATGAGCTATAAACATACAATTACATGCTATAGAATCACCACTTGTCTTCTCTGTGTTATACTGCCTTCCCCATATCCCCCCCACTATATTATGTATGCTAATTGTAATATCCCTTTTTCCCCCTTATCCCTCCTTTCCCACCCAATTTCCCCAGTTCCTTTCCCTTTCGTAACTGTTAGTCCATTCTTGGGTTCTGTGAGTCTGCTGCTGTTTTGTTCCTTCAGTTTTTTCTTTGTTCTTATACTCCACAGATGGGTGAAATCATTTGATACTTGTCTTTCTCCACCTGTCTTATTTTACTGAGCATAATATCCTCTAGCTCCATCCATGTTGTTGCAAATGGTTGGATTTGTTTTCTTCTTATGGCTGAATAATATTCCATTGTGTATATGTACCACATCTTCTTTATCCATTCATCTACTGATGGACACTTAGGTTGCTTCCATTTCTTGGCTATTGTAAATAGTGCTGTGATAAACATAGGGGTGCATATGTCTTTTTCAAACTGGGCTGCTGCATTCTTACAGTAAATTCCTAGGAGTGGAATTCCTGGGTCAAATGGTATTTCTACTTTTAGTTTTTTGAGAAACTTCCATACTGCTTTCCACAGTGGTTGAACTAATTTACATTCCCACAAGCAGTGTAGGAGGGTTCCCCTTTCTCCACAACCTCACCAACATTTGTTGTTGTTTGTCTTTTGGATGGCAGCCATCCTAACTGGTGTGAGGTGATATCTCATTGTGGTTTTAATTTGCATTTCTCTGATGATTAGTGATGTGAAGAATCTTTTCCTGCCCAAAGCATTTTACAGATTCAATGCAATCCTTATCAAAATACCAAAGGCATTTTCCAGTGAACTAAAGCAAATAATCCTAGAATTTATATGGAACCACAAAAAAAAAAAACCAAATAGCCAAAGCAATCTTGAGAAAGAATAACAAAGCTGGGGTTATCAGACTCACTGGCTTCAAGCTATACTACAAAGCTACAGTAATCAAAGCAGTATTGTATTGTTACAAGAATACACCCATAGATCAATGGAACAGAATAGAAATCCCAGAAATAAACCCATCCATATATGGTCAATTAATCTATGACAAAAGAAGGCAAGAATATACAATGGGGAAAAGACAGTCTTTTCAATAAATGGTGGTGGGAAAACTGGACAGTAGCATGGAATAGAATGAAATTGGACTACTCTCTAATACCATACACAAAAGTAAACTCTAAATGGATTAAAGACCTAAATATAAGACATGAAACCATAAAACTCTTAGAAGAAAAAGTAGGCAAAAATCTCTTGAACATAAGCAACAGTAACTGTTTTCAGGACAAGTCTCCCCAGGCAAGAGAAACAAAAGCAAAAACAAATAAGTGGGACTACATCAAACTAAAAAGCTTCTGTATGGCAAAGGAAACCACCAACAAAACAAACAGGCAGCCTTTTTGTACGGAAGACTATATTCATAAACGACATATCTAATAATGGGTTAACAACCAAAATATATAAAGAACTCATACAACTCAACACCAAAAAAACAAATAACCCAATTAAAAAATAGGCAGATGACCTGAACAGACATTTTCCATAGAAGATATGCAGATGGCCAACAGGCACATGAAAAGATGCACTCCACATCACTAATCATTAGGGAAAAATGCAAATCAAAGCCACAATGATATATCACCTAACACAAGTTAGAATGGCCACTGACCCAAAGACAAGAAATAATAAATGTTGACAAGAATGAGGAGAAACAGGAGCCCTCCTACACTATGGGTGGAAATGTAAATTAGTGCAGCCACTGTGGAAAGCAGTATGGAGGTATCTCAAAAAACTAGAACTAAAAATACCATGCAATCCAGTAATTCCACTTCTAGTAATTTACCCAAAGAAAATAAAATCTCTGATTCAAAAAGATACATGCAGCCCTATGTTTATTGCTGCATTATTTACAATAACCAAGAGATGGCAGCAACCAAAGTTGTCCATCAATAGATGAACAGATAAAAAAGATCTGATACATACATGCAATGGAATATTATTCAGCCATAAAAAAGAAACTCTGCCATTTGTGACATCATAGATGGACCTAGAAAGTATTATGCTAAGTGAAATAAGCCAAACAGAGAAAGACAAATACCATATGATTTCACTTATATGTGGAATCTCAAAACAAAATGAACAAAACAGCAGTAGACTCATAGACACTGAGAAGTGACTGGTGGTTACCATAGGAGGGGTTGGGGCAGGTAGGTGAAAGAGGTAAAGGGGATAAAGAGGCACAAAATTTCAAGTTATAATATAAGTTAGTCATGGGGATGAGAATACAGCATAGATAATATAGTCGATAATTCTGTAACATCTTTCTATGTTGACAGATAGTAACTACAGTAGCTGGGGTGAGCATTTAGTAATGTATAACTGTCAAGTCACTATGTTGTATACTTGAAACCAATATAATATTGTGTATCAACTATACTTCAATTAAAAAGTGTTTTTAAAAATTAAAAATTAAATATAGGAAGGAAATCTTCATGACCTTGAATTTGGCTATGAATTCCTAGATAAGACACCAAAAGCTCAAGTAATCAGAAAGGAAACAGATTGTACTCATTAACATTTAAAACTTTGTGCTACAAAAGATGTCATCAAGGAAGTGAAAAACAACCCACAGAACGGGATAAAATATTTGCAAATCACATATCTGATAAGGACTTGATTTTCAAATATATAAAGAACTCTTACAACTGAATAATAATAAGACAACCCAATTAAAATTGTCAAAGGATCTGAATTTCTCCAAATCTCCAAAGAAGATATTCACATGGCCAATAAACTCATGAAAAGCATGTGATGTGCTCAGTACTGTAAGTCACAAGGGAAATGCAATTCAACAACACAGTGAGATAGCACCTCATACCCACTATAATGGCTATGATAAAAAAGACAGATAATAATAATAAGTGTTGTGAGGATATGGAAAAACTGGAACTCTCATGCAGTGTCAGTAGAAATGTAAAATGGTGTTTTTTGGAAAACAGTCTCACAGTTCCTCAAAAGGTTAAACATACAGCCCAGCAATTCTGCTCCAAGGCATATACCCAAGAGAAATGAAAACATACATCCATAAAAGTTTGTATGTAAATGTTCACAGCAGCATTATTCATAATAGCCAAAAAGTCAGAACAACCCAAATATCTATCAACTGAAGAAAGGATAAATAAGTCGTGGTATATCTGTACAATAGAGTATTATCCAGCAATAAAAAAGAAAGGAAGTTCTGATACGTGCTATGTGGATGAATCTTGTAAACATTATGCTAAGTAAAAGGAACAATTCACAAAGGACCCCATATTGTATGATTCTGTTTAAGTGAAATGTCTTAAACAAACAAATCTATAAAGACAGAAAGTGGTTGCCTAGGTTTTGGGGTGAGTAGTGGGGAAATAGGAGTCACTGCTAATGGGTCCAGGTGTTTTGGGAGGCAATGAAAGTGTTCTAAAATTGATTGTGGTGATGGACGCACAATTTGTGAAAATTCCTGGTTTTTAAATAAGTGAATTCTGTGGCATGGAAATTCATCTTAATAAAGCTGCTAATTAAAAAGTGAGGAAATATTATGAGCGATTTTGACAAAAAGAATTCAACAAGTTAGATGAAATGAATACATTTCCTGAGAAATAAAACTTGCCAAAATGGGCAAGAAAAGTGCCAAAATATTTGATTATCTTTACATCTATTAAATAGATTCAATTCATTATCAAATATCTTTCTATGACAGCAACTCCAGGCCAAGATAGTTTCACTGGGAAATTCGAGCAAATATTTAAGGGAGAAAAAAAGCACCAGACTTTCATAAACTCTTCCAGAAAATAAAAGAGGAAAGGATAATTCCCAACTTATTTTATGAGGCCAGCATAACTCAGTACTCTGATAAAACTTGACGAAGAAAGAAAATCATAGATTGTTAGTCTTCACGAATGTGGATGGTAAAACGCCTAATAAGAGATTAGCAAATTGAATCTAACTATATAAATAGATCAAATGGAACTCAAATTTTAATATTTGAGAATCAGCCAACATAATTCATCACATTAACAGAAAAAAGAAAAATTATATGACCAGTTCAATAGATAGAAAAACACATCTGATAGCATTCTGTTGCCTGCATATCATAAAAACTTACAGCCAATTAGGAATAGAAGAGTATTTTCTCAATCTGATAAAGGTCATTTACAAAAATACTACAGCTCACATCATCTGAATGGTGAAATACCAAATACTTGCTGCCTAAGATTAGGAATGAGACCAAAATTCCATTCTCTTTACTCCTATTCAACATTGTCCTCAAGGTCCTAGTCAGTACAATTGGGCAAGAAAGAGAAATAAAAAGCATTCAGATTAAAAATGAATAAATAAAATCTTCTCTGTTTGTATATGATATGATTATTTATGTGGAAAAATTCCACTAGAACTAATAAGTGATTTTAGTAAGGTCATAGGTTATATATACACCACAGTCAATTTTCCATATACTAGCAAAGAACAATTTGAAATGAAGGATTCAATTCCTCCAATAGTGTCAAATAAAATTGTTGAGCCATGCAGAGCAGTCATAGGTCTCTGTTGCAAATTGGCTCGGTGGCTTAGTGCCTCCGTCCCCACCACCATGATCATGCACCAAGGTCTGCGAGACGTCGCTGTGGAGGTTTCCACCAGCCACCAGCAAGAGCATGGCAGCCATCCACTCCAGCGGCTCGCTCGTGGCCACCCAAGACTATTACTGGGCCACCTGGGCTCCACCTCCAGTAACAGCTCCTGCGGAAGTGCTGAATACCCTGGGGAAGCCATCCCTCACCACCCTGGTCTTGCGAAGGCTGACCCAGGTAACTGGTGGGCAAGCTTCTTTTTCAGAAAGCCCACTCTCTCATTCATGGCCACAATGTTGGAGCCCCCAGAACACTGGGAATCTCCCCAGGCTTCCAGTGGCATGACCACCTGTGACCTCATTCAGGCCAGCCCAGCAAAGTCAACAGAGGGACCCGTCCTGAGTAACTACTACCAGCCACTAGGCTCACCAGAGCCCTTTCTGCCTGCCGTACCATAACCTGCCCCACTCCAGAGACTAGACAGGCTGCAGCAAGCAGAAGCAGTTTGCTTCTTTCATGTCAAAACAGCAAAACAACAAAAAGGGAGTTGAGAGAACCCTGCTTTTTACCATCCAAGCCACACGTGAGCCTTCCTGACACCCCCTAACCATGTGCCTTGCACCAAGTGGAAATAAACTCCAAGTGGCCAGCAGCCCTGAAAAATAAATAAGTAAATAATAAAATTGTAAGAAATTAATTTGACCAAAAATATACAAGATCTGAACTTGAATGCTATAAAACATTGCTGAATAAAATGAAAGAAGACCTAAATAAGTGAAAGACAGTATTTTAAAAATGTCATTTCTTCCCCAATTGATCTAAGGATTCAGGACAATCCCAATCATAGATCCAGAAGTCTTTTTTTATAGAAATTAAGAAGCTGATTCTAAAATTTATATGGAAATGTAAAAACTTACAATAGCAAAACAACTTTGAAAAAGAACAAAGTTAAAGGACTTACACTACCTGAATTCAAACTTTCCTGTGAAACTACAGTAAAAAGATTAGTGTAGTAATAAGGATAATTATATATATATCAAAGGAAAAGAAGAGGGACGTCAGAAACATATATATATATACTTGGTCAATTGATTTTTTTACTAACGCCAAAGCAACCCAGTAGGAAAAGAAAAATCTTTTCAAAAAAATGTGTAAAACAACTAGATATCCATAAGGACAAAATGAACTTGAATTCTAATTGACACTATACACAAAAATTAATTCAAGGTGAATCATAGACCTAAACAAAAAAGCTAAAACTACAAAGCTTATAGAAGAAAATAGGGAAAATATCTTCACAACCTGGGGTAGACAAAGCATTCTTAAGCAAAACACACAAAACAATACCTTAAAAGAAAAAATATAAAAATTAGAGTTCACCAAAATTAAAACCTTCTGCTCATCAAAAGACCATTAAGAAAATGTATAAGAAAGCTACAGAATAGAATAAAATCACAAATTTTATAACTGACAAAGGACTTGTATCCTAAATATTTTAAGAATTCCTACAAATCAATATTTGAAGAGACAAACAGAACACTTTTTAAATGATTCAAAGATTTGAACATATATTTCACAAAAGAAAATATATTAATAATGAATAATCATACTCAAAAGAGCTCAGTATCATTAGTCATCAAAGAAATATGAATTAAAGCAATCCTGTGATTCCCTTACGTGCCCTAGCAGAATACCAGCAACATCAAATTTTAGTAAGGGAAAGAACAACTGTAATTCATACATTGCTGGTGGGTATGTAAAATGTTACAAAAATGTTGTTACATATAAAATAATTACCCACTTACCCTGCAGCACAGAAATTCCACTTCTAGGTATTTATCCAAGAAAAATGAAAACATGTATTGATAATATGACCTGTCGAAGAATGTTTGAATCAACTTTGATAAAGTGAAAAACTAAATGATTCAAACGTTAGCCTTTAGGAGAATGGATAAACAGTGTTCTAGTCATACAATGAAATACTACTTGGTAATGAAAAAAGAACATACTATAGTTTCACTTACAAATATTATTGCAAAAAATTAAATAAAATGTTGACAAACAGAATTCAACAGCATATGATATATTATGAACAATTGAAGTTTATTCAAAATGTGTTAGTACCCTAGATATTCCATATTCAGTAATGCTGAATTCAGGTGCAGTATTAATACTGCCTTGGAGGAAAATCTATGATCATTTCCAGAGATACCAGAAAAAAGCATTTGACAAAGTTCAATATCCAGTTAAAAAATACTCAATAAAAAGGACTTGCCTATGAGTGACCTCTTCTTGAACATATCTCCCCGGGCAAGGGAAACAACAGCAAAAATGAGCAAGTGGGACTACATTAAGCTGAAAAGCTTCTGTACAGCGAAAGACACCATCAATAGAACAAAAAGGAACCCTACAGTATGGGAGAATATATTTGAAAATGACAGATCCAATAAAGGCTTGACGTCCAGAATATATAAAGAGCTCACATGCCTCAACAAACAAAAAACAAATAACCCAGTTAAAAAATGGGCAGAGGAACTGAACAGACAGTTCTCTAAAAAAGAAATACAGATGGCCAACAGACACATGAAAAGATGTTCCACATCGCTAATTATCAGAGAAATGCAAATTAAAACTACAATGAGGTATCACCTCACACCAGTAAGGATAGCTGCCATCCAAAAGACAAACAACAACAAATGTTGGCGAGACTGTGGAGAAAGGGGAACCCTCCTACACTGCTGGTGGGAATGTAAATTAGTTCAACCATTGTGGAAAGCAGTATGGAGGTTCATCAAAATGCTCAAAACAGACCTACCATTTGACCCAGGAATTCCACTCCTAGGAATTTACCCTAAGAACACAGCAATCAAGTTTGAGAAAGACAGATGCACCCTTATGTTTATCGCAGCACTATTTACAATAGCTAAGAATTGGAAGCAACCTAAATGTCCATCGGTAGATGAATGGATAAAGAAGATGTGGTACACATACACAATGGAATACTACTCAGCCATAAGAAATGGAAAAATCCAACCATTTGCAGCAACATGGATGGACCTGGAGAGTATTATGCTCAGTGAAATAAGCCAAGCGGTGAAAGAGAAATACCAAATGATTTCACTCATCTGAGGAGTATAAGAACAAAGGAAAAACTGAAGGAACAAAACAGCAGCGGAATTACAAAACCCAAAAATGGACTAACAGGTACCAAAGGGAAAGGAACTGGGGAGGATGGGTGGGCAGGGAGGGATAAGGGGGGGGAGAAGAAAGGGGGTATTAAGATTAGCATGCATGGGGGGAGGGAGAAAGGGGAGGGAGGGCTGTACAACACAGAGAGGACAAGTAGTGATTCTACAACATTTTTCTATGGTTATGGACAGTGAAAGAAAGAAAAGGGGGATTACTCCTTGATAGGATAAAACTATTGGTAAATCAAAGATTAATGCATGCTTTAAATATCCTTAATTTTGATCACTTAAAGGGTGTCAGATGATCGGCTATGGAGGTACTCTTTTCTGATAATATTCCTTTCTCTTAATAAAAATAAAAAAATAAAAAATAAAAAATAAAAAAGCAGTTCCTGTGTGCTGACCTCCAATGAGTTCTACACAGTGGTATAGAGGGCATGTCAAAGTGTGGGCAAAGGGTCTGTTTGTTTTTATGCAGAAGATCAAAGCCTAGCTTGGCTACCCAGAAAATGAACTAAGATACGATATGAGGAGGAGCTTCTGACATCAGCACTCTCTGGAGGACTCGTGCCTGGGGATGATTATCAAAAAGCCTCCACAGGGATCCGGGCGATGCTGCAGTTGTGGCTGCGTCCATCCCACCATTTCCTGGACTTGCCATTGGAATGAGGGAGATGTCTAGGCTGGCATGTGCATACAGTGAGACAACGAATTTGACTGGATCTGTACGGTTGGAACTCAACCAGGAGTTGGGAGGGGTGCAAGTTGTAGCGCTCCAAAATCTTACAACTATAGACTATCTACAGTTAAAAGAACATACGGGATATGAACAGATCCCAGAAATGGGTTGCTTTAATCTGTCTGATTTCTCTCAGACTGTTCAAGTACAGTTGGACAATATCCATCATATCATAGACAAATTTTCACAAATGCCTAGGGTGCCAAACTGGTTTTCTTGGCCTTACTGGAGATGGCTGGTAATTATAGATTTGCTTTGTTTATGTCACCGTATTCCTATTATGTTAATATGTGTGCACAAGTTAGTTAGTAGTTTAAAACCTATACATGCTTAAGGTACTCTACAAGAAGATATGTCAAAGAAATAAAAAAAAAAGGACTTGCCTAAAACTTTGTAAATATGATCATATATCATATCAGTGCAAAAGCCAGCATCTTACTTAATAGGGAAGGCCTTACATCAAAGTTGGAAATAAGGATGCTCACTTTTCTAATACTATTTAATATTGTGTTGGAAGTATTTAACCAATGCAATTAGACAAGAAAAAAAAGCAATTAGGAAAAAGCAGGTTGTTTTTTTTTCCAGATAATATGATGATATGATTGATTATACATCTGGAAAACCCTAAATTGGAAAATAGTCTGAAGCTTAGTTAATAGTCATGTACTAATATTGGCTTGTTAGTTTTGTACAATGGAAATATAAGATATTAGTGATGGGTGAAATTGGGTGAGGGTTTCTTAGAAAACTTTTCATATTATCTTTGCAAGTTTTCCATAAACCTCAAGTTGTTCAAAATTAAAAGTTTATTAAAAAAAACAACAGTGATTTGGCTGTGCATCCCAAATGGCATATAGAATAAGAACAAAATGGACTGCAAAAAAAATATTAAACTATGTTCAGTAATAGTAGTATTAGTAAGAATTTGGTAACGTTATTCTGAAGCTATTTTATATACTCAGGTGGACATACACAGTAGGATAAAGAAAATATATAACTATGATAATATCATTGGGAATCAGGATTTTCAATATAAGTGAAAAAATTCAAATATTAAAGAAGTAAAGTAAAAGAACAAAAATCTATAACCTTAAATTTGTACTGGTATTACCAATATGAATGTATGATAAATTTTCTCTTTTAAAAGGAAATGAGGTGTGATCCCAACTATTGCTGTCTTTTCCTACCTATATATACACCAATAATAATAGTATTATACACATCAGTAATAATAGTATAACTCCTTTCAGGTTCCTGGTCCCTATTCCAATGTGCATGGGGCACAGGGGAGTCCTCCCATACACATACCACCAAGCAATTCTCAAACACCAGCAGGGCATCCAAGAACTCAAGTCAATTCTGATGCTATCTGCCCAGAGGCCACACAGATTCCCAAGGTTAAGGGCTCCGTCCTACAAGACTGCCCCCCATCCCCCAAATCCAGATGCCAGTCACTAGCCCCAGGCAGTTACTTGTGCCTCTGACCTACTGGCTATGAATTGGAGATTCCCACTACCTCCCCCATAGGTTCTATTAACTTGCTAGAGCCGCTCACAGAACTCAGGGAAACGCTTACGTTTACCTGTTTAGTAAAGGATACCTTGAAGGATACAAGTTAACAGCCAGATGAAGAGAGACAGAGGGCAAGGTCCCAAATAAAGGAGCCTCTATCCTCGTGGAGCTTGGGGCCTGGCTCGGTGGCACATGGAGGCGTTTGCGCTCCTCAAGCACAGAAGCTCTGTCTGACTGAGAAGCAGGATCCAAGAGAGAGAGAAACTCTTCTCAGGGGTTTTTGTGAGAGCTTAATTGAATAGTCATGACTGACTAAATGATTGGCCATTGGCTGATTCAACCTTCAGCCACTGCCCTTGGGTGGGGTCCATAGGTCTCTCCTTACCATGACCAGACACCCATTTCACCTTAACAACACTGTAGTGTTTCCAGGAACTGCGCATGAAGACCAATCTGAATGACCAAGTATGTATTTCTTATGACTCATTAGATTGCACCAACTATATGACTGTCTGGAAAAGGCAAAACCATGGAGACAGTAAAAAGATCTCTGTTTGCCTTGGGGTCAGGGGGAGGGAAGAAGGGATGAGCAGATAGAGCACAAGAGATTTTTAGGGTAGTGCAACTATTCTGTATGATCCTGTAATCATGGATATGTGTCATTACACATTTGTCAACTAAATGTCCATAGAATGTTCAGCACAAAGAGGAAATCCTAATAAACTATGGAATTAGTTATTAATCATGTATCAACATCGGTTTATCAATTGTAACAAATGTACCACACTAATTTACAGGATATAAATAATAGGGAAATGTGGTTGGGGGAGAGAGGTTTTGTAGAAACTCCCTGTACCGTCCCATCAACTTTTCTGTAAATCTAAAATAGCTCTAAAAAATAAGTCTGTTAATTTTTTTTTTGGTATCATTAATCTACAATTACATGAGCAACATTATGGTTACTAGACTCCCCCAATCATCAAGTCCCCCCCACAAACCCATTACAGTCACTGTCCATCAGCATAGCAAGATACTATAGAACCACTACTTGTCTTCTCTGTGTTGTACAGCCCTCCCCGTGACCCCCACTACATTATGTGTGCTAATAGTAATGCCCCTTTTTTTCCCCTTATCCCTTCCTTCCCACCCATCCTCCCCAGTTCCTTTCCCTTTGGTAACTGTTAGTCCATTCTTGGGTTCTGTGAATTTGCTGCTGTTTTGTTCCTTCAGTTTTTTTCTTTGTTCTTATACTCCACAGATGAGTGAAATCATTTGATACTTGTCTTTCTCCACCACCTGGCTTATTTCACTGAGAATAATACCCTCTAGCTCCATCCATGTTGTTGCAAATGGTCAGATTTGTTTTCTTCTTATGGCTGAATAATATTCCATTGTGTGCATGTACCACATCTTCTTTATCCATTTATCTACTGATGGACACTTAGGTTGCTCCCATTTCTTGGCTATTGTAAAGAGTGCTGTGATAAACATAGGGGTGCATCTGTCTTTTTCAAACTGGGCTGCTGCATTCTTAGGGTAAATTCCTAGGAGTGGAATTCCTGGGTCAAATGGTATTTCTACTTTTAGTTTTTTGAGGAACCTCCATACTGCTTTTCACAATGGTTGAACTAGTTTACATTCCCACAAGCAGTGTAGGAGGGTTCCCCTTTCTCCACAACCTCACCAACATTTGTTGTTGTTTGTCTTTTGAATGAAGTCTCTTAATTTTTTTAAAAATTAAAACAAAATTGAAAAAGCAGCCGATGATTAACAAAAAACTGGGGCTAGTGGTAACCAGGTGGGATGAGAGAGAGCAGGAGGTGGTAGGGAGGAGCAGCACCCAGACAGACACCTTAACGTTCTGGCAACACTCTAGCTTTTAAAGTGGGCAGAATGTCCCCAGATGCTCGTTGTATTAGTTTACATTCACATGACCAGGGGGTTGACTTTGCTGTGTTATTCTCGCCCACAGAAGTCCAGCTGACAAGAGTAAGCAGGAACAATAGCAGAGGCTCTTGAATGTAAACAATTACGGGCTGACTTTACAACCTGTCATAACTGGTGGTGAAAGTCAGGCCATCCTAGCATCAAGTCTGAGTTCTGGACCAAGTTCTGAGTTCTCAGCTTTGTTTTTAACTAGAATGTATGTTTGAGAGCAGTTTAAGGTTCACAACAAAATGGAGGAGAAGAAAAAGATTTCCTATGTACTCCCACCCCAACACGTGCACAGCCTCCCCCATTATCAACACCCCCCACAGTGGGACATTTATTACAACGGATGAACCTATGTGGGCTCCTCATGATCACCCAGAGACCATAGTTTACATTAGGACTCACTTCTGGTGGACTTTAACAAACAATTTTGTTTCTTTCAAGTACCTCCATCACACTGATGACAGGGATGAAGAGCGGTGGGGTGTGACTCTTTGTGTCAGTTTGTCCTCTCAGCGCTTCCACATGCTCACAAACCTGTAGATGTGGGATTTTATGATTATGTAAATTCTTTATATTCTCTCTTGCACCAAAATGTAAATAAGAAAAACAACTATATGATATTTTCAAAATTATTTTAGTTTTTAAAAATCTTTTATGTTTAAAAACAAAATCGAAGGGGTTTTGATATGTTTGACTCGAGCCAGTGGGGAAGAAAAACAAAACAAAACAAAATCGTCAATATAGTCAAACCAAAATATATAATGCATAATTGATGAAGGTGATAGCAATAATAATCATAGGTGTTTGTGCATATTTTTTGAAATAGGCATTAGTCCCAAGGAATACCGTAGAACAAATTGCTCTACCAGTAAAGATTTTATTCTTTGATGAAGAAAAAAGAAACTGAGATACATATTTCCTACCTCTGTCCACTGTGAACACCTAGAAACAATATCATATACAGTTTCACAATGTTCTCTATTTAAAACTTGAGGGAACATACATAATGAGATGCTCCAGACACTCTCCTGAACGATTCAAAGTGTGGCTCTAGATATGTATGCATTGGAAAAAAAAAATGTTTCATCAGATGTGAGAGTGGGGGAAGCAGTATTCTTAACCAGTATATTATTTTCTGTCATAGATGCAAGTAGATGGAAATTAGTTATTGTGAGAAAAGAGAAAGAGAAGCTAAAGAGGCATTGGAACTGAGTGCACTGTATGGTCCTAGGTGGGTGTCGTTGGGACAAACCGATTCTCAAAAGGCATTTTTTGAGACAAGTGGGGAAATTGGACCTGGACCTGGACCAAGAAATTATTGTTCATTTTGATGGATGTCATAATGGTATATGGTTATACTACCCCCCAAAATGCCTTATTTATTAAAGACATAAACTGAAGTATCGAGGTGTGAAAGTACATGTTGTCTGGGATTAACTTTAGAAGGATATCAAAAATGGAGGTGGAAGAATAATGAAATGAACAGTAGAATATTGATTACTGTTGAAATTGGGTGATGAATGCATCCTTTGTATAGGCTTGAAATAAATCTTCCTTTGTAAAAAGTTTTTTAAAAGACGGCCTTATGACATTATGCTGAGAGTAAATAATACCCACAACCTGCCTCAGCCCTTCCATATGTTCTTGAGTTCATTAGGGTGATAGGGTGCACCCAGGAAGCACAGAACGACTAGCACCGTGGGCTTTGGTCTCAAATCTCAGAGCAGAACCCCTGGACATGGCTTGGCCTGGATGCCCCTCAGAAACTGGAACAGAGAATCCTCTGTTAAGCTGGTTGGTTCTTTTTCAAAGACCAAACCTGAATCCAGCCAACCACCCCTCCCAAGGGACAAAAACCACCCCTGGAGCAAAGGAGTCATTGCCACAATGTGCAGGGTGAAGCTGACCCCAGCTGTCCTTCCCAACCTGCCTGGGCCTGGCGGCCACAGGAGAAACAAAAAGTGAAGCTGTTATGTTCTGGAAAATGATTAACTGATTCAACAGAGTCAAGGGACTCTGGTACATGTTTATGTATACAATTATCTGACGCCTGAAATTTACTGCGAAATAATATGTCTTTTCAAATAAATAGCCTTTTCAAATAAAAAAAAGAAAAAGAAAAATAATAGGTGTCGGCGAGGATATAGAGAAACTGTAATCTGATTGCTGGTTCCAGTCCATGGCTTGTGGGAATGTAAAATGGTGCAGCCGCTACAGAAAACAGTTTGGCGGTTCCTCAAAAGCTGAGCCTAGGATTACCATATGATCCAGTGTGTGAAGCACGTCTTTGCTTTCTGGATTTTGAGGGCTTCCACATCTAGAGCCTTTATGATGCTAGAGAGACTGCCCCTTCTGGGGTTGGCTAATTCCTAGAGATAGAAATCAACACGACTAGCCTGGGAGTAGGCGTTTCCCGCACAAACCAAGCAATCAAGAGCCCACACCCCTAACCACCACCTTTGGCAGGCTCTCACCTTCCCCCATTCCCCAGTCACCCTAAGACCAGGTACCCCACAACTAGACCCAGAGCATAAAATGATTTAAACTAGCCAGTCATAACCCTGTGTATGTGGCCTTGCCTGTTTCTTTCCACAAAAAACTAATAAAGTTTCTTGCCCACCTTCCCCACCCATCCCCGCCCCCTGCACGACCTGGGGCCTCCTTCTGTGGCCCTGTGTGATGTGCTGGGCCTCCTGTTGCTAGGGATCTGTGAGTATGAATGTCTTCCCTCCTGACAGTGATTTCCATGTATGCTTATCCGACTGCACCTGACTAGAACAAATTCTGGATACCTGAAAACACCCAGCAATTCCATTTCTAGGCATATACCCAAAAGAATTGAAAGTAGTCACTCAAACTAACACTCGTACATGAATCATAGCAGCCATACGATGGAAATAACCCAAGTGCCCATCAAGGGAGGAATAGATAAGCAAATTGTGACATGTATATAAAATGGAATATCATTTAGCCCTAAAAAGTAATTAAGCATTGCTCTATGCTGTACCATGGAGGAAACCTGAAAGCAGTATGCTCGAAGAAGTCAGACGCAAAAGGCCCCATATTGTATTATGCCATTTATATGAAATATCCAGAAAAATAAATCCACAGAGACAAAGAGAAAATTAGGGGTTGCCAGGGGCAGACGGGGAGGAAGGGACTGCCTAATGGGAGGGTGATTTTCATCGAGTGATGAAAACGTTTTGAAACTAGATAGAAGTAGTGATTGCATGGTGGTGTGCATGTACTTAATGTCACAAATTACACATTCAAAATGGTTAGTTTTATGTTATCAGTTTTAAAAAAAAGAACACATAATATGGGAGAGAAGAAGTGGGTGGGCATAAAGGAAACAATATTGGCCAAGCACTGATTGTGACTGAAGCTGGTGATGGGTTTTTGCAGTTTCACTATACTGTTCTCTGAAATTGGCGTCAATGTTTAAAATGTTCCATAATAGAAAGGTGCCTGTGGGTGGGGGATGGGGTGTGTGTGTGCGTGCATGTGTGCGTGTGTGTGTGTGTGTGTGTGTGTGTGTGTGTGTGTGTGTGTTAAGAGAAGGGTTCCAGTAATAGTGAAGCAAAGATTCAGTGGAGGATTTGAAAAACATAGTTGCATGAAATCAGAGAGTGGAAAATTCAACATTCGTAAATTAATAAATTGCTCCATCTAACCTACCATGGGATTTTAAAAATGAACATACAGGTAAATTAATAAATAAAATAGTATGAACATTGTAAGTATAATAATATAAATAGGCATCTGCAATCCTAGAAGTTTATATATTTAAGTTGGCAAAAAACCTTTATTTTAGACTTCTTTAGAAGAAGCTTTGCCTTTGCGATCTTTCTTTACTCGAGGACTTAAGGTATACTTCTGTAATGAACAAGAGGATGCTGCTGTAAGAAAAGCACCCACGTTTCTGGAGCAGGGCTACATCCCCACGCATCAGCAGAGCCTCTGGTACAGTCAGCGTCTCTCATGAGACAGGCCAAACCACCTGGGCCTGAGACCTCGTCCACCCAACACCTCATTTTACCAACTTGGCTTCTATGTTGAATGGTGCTGATCTTCTGTCCACAAAAATGGTAAATTTGGACCTTCCCAAATAAAATCACATTATTTTTGTTAAACCTACAAATGAGATTTACATAGAGTCTGCTTTGCATACTGCAACTCAGGCCCCCTTGCATTATCTATGTGTTAATTCTGCATGTCTGCCAAGGTGCAGCTTCTCACAGACTCAGGCTGCATTTCAAACTCGATATGCTGCTCCAGAGCCTATGACTCCTGGAGCAAGCACCAATCTTCCTCTGACCCCATCTACCCTTTAACTCCCCAGAACACAGCTGGGATCAGGCTGTACCATCTGACAAGTGTATACTGAATATTAAGGGATTAATAATCCATAGGAGGGTGGGCAAATTTGTTTTTGAAAAGGGCCAAATAATAAATATATTAGGTGTTGCGGCCTACATACAGTCTCTGTTACATATTCTTTATTGTTTGTTTGTTTGTTTGAATAATTCTTTAAGAACACAAATGCCACTCTTCACTCCATGGGCTGAACACAGTGGGCTGGGGGTTGATCTGCCTCACAGACCACTGCCTGCCACTCCTGATCTGACGTCCCAGCTGAGTCTTGCAAGGGACTGCAGTCGGATCCACCCACAGGGTCCCTTCCACCACTCTTCTTGCCCAACTTGCAGCTCAGCACTTGCAGCAGGGGCTGGTTACTGGAGAAGCTTCCTAGGTTAGTCAGGTTCCTCGGAGAAACAGAACCAACAGGGCATGTGGATAGAGATATAAATAGAGAAATAGAGATCAAGAAAGAGATTTATTTTAAGGAAATGCCTCACATGATTATGGTCACCACCAAGTCCAAAATCTGCAGGGCAGGACAGCAGGCTGGAAATTCAGGTTGATACAGACTTGAGTCCAGATTCCACAGGGCAGCAGAGTGGAAATCCAGGGAGGATTCTGATTTACAGTCTCGAGAAGAAGAAGATTCTTTCTTCAGAACTCTCCATCTTTGCCCTTCATTGAGTTGATTGCATGAAGCTCATCCACATTATAAAGAGTAATCGGTTTACTCAAAGTCTACTGATTAAATGTTAATCTGAAATGTCTGAAAAAAGGCCTTGACAGCAACATCCAGACTGGTGTTCCACCAAGCAACTGGTCACCTTAGCTTAGCCAAGAGACTCACCTCAAACCCAAAGACTATAGGAACAAAGAAAGACTGAAGGAACAAAACAGCAGCAGAATCATAGAACCTGAGAATGGACTAACAGTTACCAAAGGGAAAGGGACTGGGGAAAAAGGGAGGGAAGGGAGGGAGAAGGGTAGGGAAAAAGAAAGGGGGCATTACGATTAGCATGTAACACATAAAATGAACCATCCAACTGCCTGTCCCTCAGAATCCAGGTTCAGCAGGCCTAAAGCCAGGAGAGAGAGAAAGGCTTTCGCTTTCCCTCCAGGCTGAGGCCTGCCTTCCCCCACTTCATTTATTGTCTAAGGACTGGCCTCTTTCCAGGGTGACTTACGGTGAAATTTCCACAGCTTTCAGGGGAAACACAACACCCACCCACAGTGGTAAGAACACTTCCTTAGTGCTGAGTCAGGAGGTTGAGAACCGAGTTCTGGTTTCAGCTCTGCGGCTAACCTACTGTGGGTCCAGCTCCAAACCTCGTGCTGACCTCTGCATCCAATAATCCAATACACAGAAGAATGCTGGAGAGCAAAGTAGATGTTCTACAGATACTTGTTAGGTCATCTTATAGCTCAGGAAGCCTTATCTGATCAAAAACAGCTTTGTTTCCCCAGGCCAGTCCTGGCCTGATTGTCCCCAGCTTTGTGTCATATGTGTCACATGTGCCCATGTTTTGGTCCAAAGACCAGTACACAAGTGTTTGTAGTTTGAACCTAAGCCTGTTCTCCTGAGATCCAGCAGGATCTCCTGCAGCTTGAAAAGACTAAAATTACAGACTCTTTTCCAGACCAGCAAATGGACATCCACACTTGACCCTTCACGTATTTTCAGACATACCTGTCCCCACATCTTATCTTCTCCAGGCCTTCAGACATTCCTCACATCACCTTTTCTCAAGCCCCCTTCCCACCTACCTTGTTCACTCTGCCCCAGAATTGCTTTACTTACTGGGTCTCAACCCTGGCTGCTCATTGGAATTGCTCAGGGAGCTCTGATTAATATTGATGCCTGAGAAGATCTGAGAAGAAACAGGATGTTTGCATGGTCCCCAAATATCTCCTTTAATAACCTTACAGTGGAGAACCCCAGAAGACACCACTTTAACCAAAAGATCAAGATGAACCTCACCAGAAATAAGATTGTATTAGAAGAAAACAAACTGGTAATATTTCCCCCTGTGTGTCTCCTTTCCCTTTCACACAGGACACTTCACTTCTGACACTTCTGGTCATGAAATGTGGGGAGGCTTTCCCCCACCAACCAATTCTGTACAACACCAGTAGGGTGTCCTACAGTTAAACTCAATTCTGCCTGGAGCTTAGCATCAGAGCCCCCGGGTTAAGGGCTCAGTCCCACAAGACTGCCCCTCACTTCAAATGATAATCACAACTAGAAGGTCCCCAGGTTAGCCACACTTCTGTCCAACTTGGCTGCAAATCAGAGATTCCCATGACCTCCTCCCTTTGATTCAATTTATTTTCTAGAGCAGCTCACAGAACTCAGGGAAACACTTACTTACATTTACCAGCTTATTAAAAGATTTTTTAAAATAGTGAGTGTTTGCCTGATCATCTGATCATCTACATTTGCCCTCTTACAGCACTAAACTATGTTTTCTACCTTTATCTTGCATCTACCTACCACTTCAGCATTTTATTAAAAATAAAAATAATAAAAATAAAGGGAGAAATGTGGGATCAACATATAAATCAAGTACAAAAATCAAACGAATATTCATATTTGACCTGATTGTTTATAGGTCATATTGCATGATCAAAACCGAAAGTTTCTGTGATGAATGCCCTTGTACTGTTCACCATGTAAGAATTTATTCACTATGTAAGAATTCGTTCAACATGTAAAAACTTGTTCGTTATGCTTCAGAAGATTGGAGACTGACGAGAATTAGGCTTGAGATGGATTAATGATTGTACATTGAGCGTTGACCCCCCTATACTGAATTTTATTGTTGTTAACAACCATTTGATCAATAAATATGGGAGATGCCCTCTCAAAAAAAAAAACTGGTTTAAATAATAAAACGCCTTCACTGTTTCCAAAAAAAAAAAAAAAATAGTGAGTGTTTGATATCTTGATCTGGGTGATGGTTACATGAATGTATACACATATCAAAATTCATCAAACTGTGCACTAAATTCATGGAGCTGTTTGTGCATTTTATAGTATGTGCCTCAATTCTTTAAAAAAGATGTGATAAAGGACACAGATGAACAGCCAGAGAAGGGATACAAGGTCCGGGAGGATTCCAAGTGCAGGAGTTTCTGTTTCCATGCAGTTGGGGTATGTCATCCTTCTGGTACAATGATAACCTGGAAGCGCTTTGAACCCTGTACTATTGGGATTTACGGAGGCTTCCTCACACACGATCAACTATTAACTCCATTTCTAGCTGAAAACTCCAAGCTTCCAATCATGGCATGGACTTTCTGGTGACCAGCCCCAACGCAGAAGCCATCTAGAAGCCTTTCCAGAGTGACCGCAGTTGAACAAAAGATGTTCCTATCCCCCAGGAAATTACAAGGGTTTCAGGAGCTCAGTGTCAGGAACTAGGGACAGAGGTCAATATATATTTTCCTTTATATCACAAAGATATGTTGACATCATGAACCCTCTGATGTCATGTATTAAGAAGAACGTAACTTCTCTACTATGGTATTCTTGGCAAAGTGTGCAACCTCAGTCTAATCATGAGAGAACACTGGACAAGCCCAAATGGACATTTTACAAAATTACTATCCAGGACTCTTTTTAATCATGAAAATTTTTAATATGTAAAAGATTTTATTGATTTAAAAAAACTCCTCACCACATGTTTTTATTTTAGACAGCATCTTTGGACTCTTCCAGAACGATAAGGAAAATAGTACATTTACACTTACTCCCATTTCCTCTGACCCAATCAATGTCTGATAGTTACATTAGTTAATTAAAAAATGTTAACATATACAGTATTTACCTTTTGTTTCATAACCATTATTTCCAACACAAGTCTTAGTTCTATGAAGTCAGCGCTCACAAACAGAACTTCCAGCCTGACTTCTTCATTCTTGCACCCTTTATTTGATTCATCAGTTGGTTGTTTGATTTCAAAGAGCTCTTGGCTCGTGTATTCCCTCCCTGAGTTCTTTAAGATTGAAACTGTTGCTTCTGGACAGGGCATCTGTTTCCCAGGTTAGGCATCTTCTCTCTGTGTTCTGTACACATTCTCCACTGTGGGCTGCCACAGAGAGCTCTCTGGGAAAATGTCAGGCTAACAGGACGTACCTACCTTGTGTCTGGCTTGCTTTCTCCTCATGGAGTCACTCTCCCTATTTGAATGATGAACTATTTCAAGCGTACAGAAAAGTAGAGAAAATAGCACAATATTCAACCATAAGCTTTGTTGAATTTGAACATTTACAAATATTTGCCTTGGATCACTCAAAATAAAACATCAGACTTACAGATCTAGTTAAAGGCCTCCGTGGGCAATCCTGTATTGCAGTGACCCTCTCCACAGCCATAGCCACTATTCTGAATTATGTGCTTATGGGTCCCTTGACTTAAAAAAAATTAAATCTTGATTGCATATGTCCATATTCCTAAGCAATATATTATTTAGCATGGCACATTTTTGTACTTTACATAAATGGTATCATTAATGCATAGATTCTTCTGCAACTTCCTCTCTTGCTTAATTTAAGAGATTTTTCCATATTGATGAAGTTCATTCATTTTTGCTACTGTGTCATATTTCATTGGTTGAATATGCTCTGATTTATCCATCCTTCTGTTGATGGATTGGGACAGTTTTCAGGTTTTTTTTCTATTTTTAAAAAACATTTATTATCTATTAATTAAAAATGTTTCTTGTATGATAGTAAGAAAACATAATTGTAATTATGGGCCATATACTAATGATTCTTTGGAATTTATTGAGACTTCTCTTGTGTCCTAGAGCATATTCAGTATTACATAATCCCCACATTATAGCAAAGAATGAGTGTTTTCTCTTTGTTGGGTATAGAATTCTCTGTATGTACCAATAGCTTGAATTTACCAATAACATTATATTTATTTTATTTTTCTTTTTTAATGGAGTATCATTGGTACACAATCTTACATTGGTTTCAAATGTACAACACAGTGGTTCAACACTTACCCGTATTATTAAATCCTCACCACCACTAGTGTGGTTACTATCTGTCAACATGGAAAGATGTTACAGAATCTTTGACTATGTTCTCCATACTGTACTTCCATCCCTGTGACCAACTTATATTATGATTGAAAATGTCTGTGCCCTTTATCCCTCTCACCCTCCCCACCCACCCACCCTAACTCCTCCCCAATGGTAACCACTAGTCACTTCTCAGGGTCTATGAGTCTACCTCTATTTTGTTCACTCTGTTTTGCTTTGGTTTCATATTCCACAAATAAGTGAAATCATATGGTATTTGTCTTTCTCCGCCTGAATAACTGCCCAGGACTCTTCAAAAGTGTCAAGGTCATAAAAGGCAAGGAAGAGCTAAGGAACTGTAGAGATTAGAGAGGGCTAAGGAGACATGACAAAGAAATGCAGAGTGGGTAGGATCCTGGAAGAGAAAGGGGCAGTAGCGGGAAAACAGGTGAAATTTGAATAAGGTCTATCATCCAGTTAATAGTATCATACCAACACTAATTCCTTAGTTTCGGTCATTGGGTTGACATTATATAAGAAGTTAATGAAAGAGAAAGCTGGGTGAAGGGTATATGGGAATTTTCTCTACTATTTTTGCAACTCTTCTGGAAGCTTAAAAATCTTTAAGTTTAAAAAACACTGATGCCCAAGTCTCTCTCCCAGAGATTTTGATTGGTCTAGGGTATGGCCTGGCCATCAAGAGTTTTGAAAATTTCCAGGTGACTTAATGTGCAGCCAGAGCTGAGAATGATTGTTCTAGTATTTCTCTGACTCCCACAGAGTGTAACTTCTAGAACCAAACTCTCTAGTTCGTAGGTCGTCCGACAGGAACACAGTAAGGGTTTCACCTCCTCCCTTCTGGACACTGGACCTTTATTAATGCAGCCTGGAGTCCATTAGCTTCCTTCAAAGTCAAAGGCTAATGATCATTAACATGCCCAGAGAGTTTTCTTTTCTAAAACCTCAGGTCTTTCCTCACGTGCTGCTCTGCTGCACCACGCGTCTCCTTTCTCTCCTTTCCCAGGTTTGGGCATGGTTTTGTAGCCTGAGGCCCAGATAGTTCATCTACTTGGATTTGGTCCTTTACTCCAGCCTGTCAGTGTCCTGAATGCCTCCCACCACATTCTCCCCACCCCCATCCCCTTTTGGGCGTACACCCTTGGAAGCAGGGCTTCTCCATCTTTATTTGAATCACCGGTGACAGCATCAGACAGGAGGACAGAGTCCTGCAGCCCATCCTTAGATGTCCTGGTTAGCATCTGCCTGGTTGCCTTTGTTAGGGGACTGAACTTGTGGCCTGAAGGGGCCAAAGTGGCCAGTCAAAGACTTTATCCAAAGTGTCCAGGACTAGAAAGAGCCAGAGGGGAATGCAAGAGCCAGGTCCCTAGAGAGCATCCAGGGTCAAACCAGGGAAGCTGCCTGTGTTACCAAGTTCAAGGGACAGGGCTGACGGTGGGCAGAGAAGACAAGAGGCTGGAAAGCCTGCAGATCCTGAAATAAAGAGGAGAGGGTGGGCAATGCTGGAAGTACAGTGAGGGCCATACCAAACTGCTTCCATTTCCTCAAATGTGCCAGCTGCCACAGTTTTGCCCATTCATTCCCTCTGCCCAGATTGCTTTCTCCTCAAGACCACCTTGTGAATTCTTATCCTTCTTTTAAGACGTTGCTTAAGGGTCATCTCTTCTGTGAAACCCTCCCCATCTTTCATGGGTAGGTACTGGGAGAGAATGGGGAGGAAGGGGAACACTTTTCCTCTCTTAGGACGGAGAATCAGTTGAACTCTTCATCCAAATATGGAGGAGCCTAGAATGGTCAGGAAGTGGAGGGATGAACCACCCCTGGCTTCAAAAAGGCAAGCAGTAAATAAAGCAGGCTATGGTCCAAGAAAGTCCACATAATAGAATTCATTACACAGGCTTCTGGCTGTGAGCCCCTGCAGGGCCAGAACCTTGTTATTTTTGCCTTCAGAGCCAGTGCTGAGCCCAGATTAGGCATTGCATTACCACAACTCTCCCCACTGATGGTTGACTATGCTTGGGTGGAGTTTTGAATGAGCCACTGATTAGCCTGAAAATAACACCATTTTGCAAGGTGAGCAGCTATGCTGGACAATGGAATATGACTCAAAGTGTATCTCAGCAGTTCAAACAATGGAGTAGCTCAGACGACTTTTAGCAGGGAGGTCTGTAAAGACTTAAATCTAAGCCCATAAACCTAAGATACCACTCAGCAGTCATGGCTGAACTGCAGCCCACATTAGACAACTCAGGACCGTGGCTGACTATAGGCAAGGGGAATTGATGATACAACAAGGTGTCCACCACAGCTGTGATGGGCCGGGGCTGCAGGCTGGTGGCACAATGTTCAGAGTAAGGGGACTCTGGCCATGGCCTGCTCTGTCTATGTAGTGTAGGCCACCTCTGGAGTGGGCAGTTTAGTCTAGATGACACCCAATCAGAAGGATGTGTGTTCCAAGTTTAAACCACCCATAAAACCCACTTGGAATTGCACAACTCAGAGGTAACTTCTGCTTACCTTTTGACTTGTGTCCTTAATAACTGCTTAGACATATATATGATCTTATGCTATATATGAAGTTTTATATTTTTCTAATTTTACCTAACACAGCATGAACATTTTCTCACATCACTGAAAATTATTTTGTAAACATTTTTTTCATGATACAATAATATTTTTATTTCATTCTTCTCAACTTAAAAATACAGCACGGAAATCCCTTAAAGTCAACTGGTATATTGTGTACTATTTCTTTTTAATGGTTGCATAATATCCCATTGGGTAGATGTACCTTATTTTTTCAATCATCTCTTTATTGATGGATTTATTGGGACCCCACAGAAACAGTGCTGCAATAAACACATTTGAAACTTATATCCTTGGCTATTTCTTTTCTTTTTTTTTAGTTTGTTTTCACATTTTTTTTTGGTATCATTAATATACAATTACTTGAACAACATTATGGTTACTAGACTCCTCCTATTATCAAGTTCCCCCCAAATACTCCATTACAGTCACTGTCCCTCAGCGTAGTAAGATGCTACAGAATCATTACTTGTCTTCTCTATGTTATACTGCTATTTGGTAAACATTATTTTGTTATCATTAATCTACAATTACATGAAGAACATTATGTTTACTAGGCGCCCTCCTTCACCAAGTCCCCCCAACAATCCCCATTACAGTCACTGTCCATCAGCATAGTAAGATGTTGTAGAATCACTACTTCTCTTCCCTGTGTTGCACAGCCCTCCCCATGCCTCCCCGCAACATTATACATGCTAATTGTAATGCCCCCTTTCTTTTTCCCCACCCTTATCCCTCCCTTCCCTCCCATTCTCCCCAGTCCCTTTCCCTTTAGTAACTGTTAGTCCATTCTTGGGTTCTGTGATTCTGCTGCTGTTTTGTTCCTTCAGTTTTTCTTTATACTTACACTCCACATATGAGTGAAATCATTTGGTATTTGTCTTTCTCCGCCTGGCTTATTTCACTGAGCATAATACCCTCTAGCTCCATCCATGTTGTTGCAAATGGTCAGATTTGTTTTCTTCTTATGGCTGAATAATATTCCAATGTGTATATGTACCACATCTTCTTTATCCATTCATCTACTGATGGACACGTAGGTTGCTTCCATTTCTTGGCTATTGTAAATAGTGCTGCAATAAACACAGGGGTGCATCTGTCTTTCTCAAACTGGAGTGCTGCATTCTTAGGGTAAATTCCTAGGAGTGGAACTACTGGGTCAAAAGGTATTTCTATTTTGAGCTTTTTGAGGAACCTCCATACTGCTTTCCACAATGGTTGAACTAATTTACATTCCCACCAGCAGTGTAGGAGGGTTCCCCTTTCTCCACAACCTCGCCAACATTTGTTGTTCTTTGTCTTTTGGATGGTGGCTATCCTTACTGGTGTGAGCTGATACCTCATTGTGGTTTTATTTTGCATTTCTCTGATAACTAGCGATGTGGAGCATCTTTTCATGTGTCTGTTGGTCATTGAATTTCTTCTTTGGAGAACTGTCTGGTCAGCTCCTCTGCCCATTTTTTAATTGGATTATTTGCTTTTTGTTTGTTGAGTTGAGTGAGCTCATTATATATTTTGTATGTCAGTCCTTTATCGGATCTGTCATTTGTGAATATGTTCTCCCATACTGTAGGATACCTTTTTGTTCTATTGATGGTGTCCTTTGCTGTACAGAAGCATTTTAGCTTGATATAGTCCCACTTGTTCATTTTTGCCTTTGTTTCCCTTGCCCGGGGAGATATGTTCATGAAGAAGTCACTCATGTTTATGTCCATGAGATTTTTGCCTATGTTTTTTTCTAAGAGTTTTATGGTTTCATGACTTACATTTAGGTCTTTGATCCATTTGGAGTTTACTTTTGTGTATGGGGTTAGACAGTGATCCAGTTTCATTCACTTACATGTAGCAGTCCAGTTTTGCCAGCACCATCTGTTGAAGAGACTGTCATTTCCCCATTGTATGTCCATGGCTCCTTTATTGTATATTAATTGACCATATATGTTTGGGTTAGTATCTGGAGTCTCTATTCTGTTCCACTGGACTGTGGGTCTGTTCTTGTGCCAGTACCAAACTGTCTTGATTACTGTGGCTTTGTAGTAGAGTTTGAAGTTGGGAAGCGAGATCCCCCCCCCCCACTTTATTCTTCCTTCTCAGGATTGGTTTGGCTTTTTGGGGTCTTTGGTGTTTCCATATGAATTTTTGAACTATTTGTTCCAGTTTGTTGAAGAATGTTGTTGGTAATTTGATAGGGGTTGCATCAAATATGTATATTGCTTTGGGCAGGATGGCCATTTTGATGATATTAATTCTTCCTAGCAAAGAGCATGGGGTGAGTTTCCATTTGTTAGTGTCCTCTTTAATTTCTCTTAAGAGTGTCTTATAATTTTCAGGGTATAGGTTTTTCACTTCTTTGGTTAGGTTTATTTCTAGGTATTTTATTCTTTTTGATGCAGTTGTGAATGGAATTGTTTTCCTGATTCTCTTTCTATTGGTTCATTGTTAGTGTATAGGAAAGCCACAGATTTCTGTGTGTTAATTTTGTATCCTGCAACTTTGCTGTATTCTGATATCAGTTCTAGTAGTTTTGGAGTGGAGTCTTTAGGGTCTTTTATGTACAATATCATGTCATCTGAAAATAGTGACAGTTTGACTTCTTTACCAATCTGGATTCCTTGTATTTCTTTGTTTTGTCTGATTGCCATGGCTAGGACCTTCAGTATTATGTTGAATAACAGTGGGGAGAGTGGGCATCCCTGTCTTGTTCCTGATCTCAGAGGAAAAGCTTTCAGCTTCTCTCTGTTCAGTATGATGTTGGCTGTGGGTTTATCATATATGGCCTTTATTATGTTGAGGTACTTGCCCTCTATGCCCATTTTGTTGAGAGTTTTATCATGAATGGATGTTGAATTTTGTCGAATGCTTTTTCAGCATCTATGGAGATGATCATGTGGTTTTTGTCCTTCTTTGTGTTGATGTGGTGGATGATGTTGGTGGATTTTCAAATGTTGTACCATCCTTGCATCCCTGGGATGAATTCCACTTGGTCATGGTGTATGATCCTTTTGATATATTTTTGAATTCGGTTTGCTAATATTTTGTTGAGTATTTTTGCATCTATGTTTATCATAGATATTGGTCTGTAATTTTCTTTTTTGGTGGAGTCTTTGCCTGGTTTTGGTATTAGGGTCATGTTGACTTCATAGAATGAGTTTGGGAATATTCCCTCCTCTTCTATTTTTTGGAAAACTTTAAGGAGAATGGGTATTATGTCTTTTCTGTATGTCTGATAAAATTCCGAGGTAAATTCATCTGGCCCAGGGGTTCTGTTCTTGGGTAGTTTTTTGATTACCACTTCAATTTCCTTGCTCGTAATTAGTTTGTTTAAATTTTGTGTTTCTTTCTTGGTCAGTTTGGGAGGTTGTATTTTTCTAGGAAGATGTCCATTTCTTCTCTGTTTTCCAGCTTGGTAGCATATAGTTCTTCATAGTATTCTCTAATAATTCTTTGTATTTCTGTGGGGTCTGTCGTGATGTTTCCTTTCTCGTTTCTGATTCTGTTGATGTGTGTTGATTCTCTTTTTCTCTTAATAAGTCTGGCTAGAGGCTTATCTATTTTGTTTATTTTCTCAAAGAACCAGCTCTTGGTTTCATTAATTTTTTCTATTGTTTTATTCTTCTCAATTTTGTTTATTTCTTCTCTGATCTTTATTATGTCCCTCCTTCTGCTGACTTTAGGCCTCATTTGTTCTTCTTTTTCCAATTTTGATAATTGTGACATTGGTCTACTCATTTGGGATTGTTCTTCCTTCTTAAGTATGCCTAGATTGCTATATACTTTCTTCTTAAGACTGCTTTCACTGCGTCCCACAGAAATTGGGGCTTGGTGTTGTTGTCATTTGTTTCCATATATTGCTTGATCTCTATTTTAATTTGGTCGTTGATCCATTGATTATTTAGGAGCATGTTGTTAAGCCTCCATGTGTTTGTGAGCCTTTTTGCTTTCTTTGTACAATTTATTTCTAGTTTTATACCTTTGTGATATGAAAGGTTGGTTGGTAGAATTTCAATCTTTTAGAATTTACTGAGGCTCTTTTTGTGGCCTAGTATGTGGTCTATTCTGGAGAATGTTCCATGTGCACTTGAGAAGAATGTGTATCCTGTTGCTTTTGGATGTAGAGTTCTATAGATGTCTAGTAGGTCCATCTATTCTAGTGTGTTGTTCAGTGCTTCTGCATCCTTACTTATTTTCTGTCTGGTGGATCTATCCTTTGGAGTGAGTGGTGTGTTGATGTCTCCTAAAATGAATGCATTGCATTCTATTTTCTCCTTTAGTTCTGTTAGTATTTGTTTCACATATGCTGGTGCTCCTGTGTTGGGTGCATATATATTTAGAATGGTTATATCCTCTTGTTGGACTGAGCCCTTTATCATTATGTAATGTATTTCTTTATCTCTTGTTACTTTCTTTGTTTTGAAGTCTATTTTGTCTGATACTAGTACTGTAACACCTGCTTTTTTTCCCTGTTATATATTTGCATGAAATATCTTTTTCCATCCGTTGAATTTTAGTCTGTGCATGTCTTTGGGTTTGAGGTGCGTCTCTTGTAAGCACCATATAGATGGGTCTTGCTTTTTTATCCATTCTATTACTCTGTATCTTTTGGTTGGTGCATTCAGTCCATTTACATTTAGGGTGATTATTGAAAGATATGTACTTATTGCCATTGCAGGCTTTAGATTTGTGGTTACCAAAGGTTCAAGGTTAGCTTCTTTAGTATCTTACTGTCTAACTTAACTCACTTATTGAGCTATTATAAACACTGTCTGGTGATTCTTTATTTCTTTCCCTTCTTATTCCTCCTCCTCAATTCTTTATATGTTGGTTGTTTTATTCTGTGCTCTTTTGTGTTTCTTTTGCATGCTTTTGTGGGTAGTTGATTTTATTTTTTGCCCTTAGGTAGTATTTGGTTAGTCTGCTTTCTTTGCTGTGATTTTATTTTCTCTGGTGATATCTATTTAGCCTTAGGAGTGCTCCCTTCTAGAGCAGTTCCTTTAAAATACCCTGTATAGGTGGTTTGTGGGAGGCAAATTCCCTCACTTTTGCTTGTCTGGGAATTGTTTAATCCCTCCTTCATATTTAAATGATAGTTGTGCTGGATACAGTATCCTTGGTTCAAGGCCCTTCTGTTTCATTGCATTAAATATATCATGCCATTCTCTTCTGGCCTGTAAGGTTTGTGTTGAGAAGTCTGTTGATATCCTGATGGGTTTTCCTTTGTTGGTAACCTTTTTCCTCTCTCTAGCTGCCTTTAAAACTCTGTCCTTGTCCTTGATATTTGCCATTTTAATTATTATGTGTCTTGATGTCCTCCTTAGGTCCCTTTTGTTGGGAGTTCTGTGTACTTCTGTGGTCTGAGCAATTATTTCCTCCCCCAGTTTGGGAAAGTTTTCAGCAATAATTTCTTCAAATACACTTTGTATCCCTTTTTCTCTCTCTCTTCTTCTTGTACCCCTATAATGTGGATATTGTTCCTTTTGGATTGGTCACACAGTTCTCTTAATATTGTTTCACTCCTGGAGATCCTTTTATCTCTCTCTGCATCAGCTTCTCTGTGTTCCTGTTCTCTGCTTTCTATTCCATTAATGGCCTTTTGCACCTCATCCAGTCTGCTTTTAAGTCCTTCCAGAGATTGTTTCATTTCTGCAATCTCCTTCCGGACTTCATCCCTTAGTTCTTGCATATTTCTCTGAAGATCCATCAGCATGGTTATGACCTTTATTTTGAATTCTTTTTCAGGGAGATTGGTTAGGTCTATCTCCCCAGATTCCTTCTCAGGGGAGGATGTCTGGGTTAATCTGGTCTGTATCAAATTCTCTGCCTTTTCATGGCAATAGAGGTAGTTGTGGGGAGCTGGCATGTGTTGTCTGCTAGGAGAATGTCCTTCTTGCCAGTTTGTGGCCTTCATCTCCTAGGAGAACAGTGACCCCTAGTGGCTTGTGCTGGGCAGCTGCATGCAGATGGGGTGTCTGGTTCTTGCCTGGCCACTGTGGAAGAAGCTCTGCCCCATTGCTGTGAGTGTGGCCACTGCCTCTATGGCAGAGTTGCGCCAGAGGGGGAATGGGTGCGAGGCTGTTCATCACCATGAGGGGCCTCTGAGCTGTGCTGCCGCCCAGGGGATTGAGGCACCCGGAGTTCCCTGGGATTCCCAGTTACTGGGCTGATTACACTAGGGCACTTCTGTCCAGCTGTGAGGCCCCTGTCCCTTTAAGATTTTCAAAGGGCACTCGCTTTTCTTTGTCTGAGGGGCGCCGGCTGCAGGGACCTGCTCACAGGTTTTACTGTCCTGTTTCCCTAGCATCCAGCACAGCACGCATTGTGTGTCTGTGCTCCAGTGCAGATGGCTGGGGCTGGGTGTTTAGCAGTCCTGGGCTCCCTCTCCCTCCCCACTCTGATTCCTCTCCTCCTGCTGGGGTGAGGGGCACTCCAGTCCCACCAGGCCGTGGCTTGTATCTTACCCCCTTCCTGAGGTGCTGGGTTCTCACAGGTGTGGATGTAGTCTGGCTGTTGAGCTGTGTCTTCTGGTCTCTCTTTTAGGAATAGTTGTATTTGTTGTATTTTCAAAAATATATATGGTTTTGGGAGGAGATTTCTGTCGCTCTATTCATGCCACCATCTTGTCTCTGCCCTATTTGGTAAACATTTTTAACAGCTTTATCAAGTTATAATTCACATGCTTTACAATTCAACTATCTAAAGTATATAATTCAGTGACTTTTAGTATACTTAACAAAATTTTGAAATCCCCACCACAATCAATTTCAGAACATTTACATCGTCCTAAAAAGGAACCCCATTCTCATTGGCAGTCATTCCTCATTCCTCTCTGCCTCCAGTCCCAGATAACCACTAATTTCCTTTCTGCTTCTATGGATTTGCCTATTCTGAACATTTAATGTAAATGAACTCATATAATATGTGGCCTTTTGTGACCAGCTTATTTCACTTAGTATAATTTTTCAAGGCTCATCCATGTTGTATCATGTATTAATACTCTGTCCCTTTTTATGGCAGAATAATATTCCATTGTGTGGATATGCCACCTTTTCCATTCATTCATGAGTTGATAGACATCTGGGATATTTCCATCTTTTGACTGTTATGGATAATGCTGCTATGAATAGGCTGGTACAAGTTTTTTGTGTGGATCTGTTTTCACTTCTCTTAGGTTAATAAAACCTTAAACTGCAGCATAATATTGTGTGTGGCTCTATCACACTAGACTGTAAACACACAATTTTTCTCACATTGGAGATAATTTCTGGATTCTTTTTGCCATCACAAATAATGCTATGATGGAAAATTCTGCATGTGACACTTTGGGTTACTTTGGGTTATTTTCTGTGTGAAATCTGTTAAGAAAGTGGATTGTGTTCAGAGGAGAGTGACCAGGATGCAGATTGAATTTTGAATCCATGCAATGTAATAACTTATGTGTATGTGACACTTTACATTTTATGCAACACTGGTCTCTTTCTCTCTTTTAAAGATACATGAAAAACATGGAGATATTTACCTGAAAAAAAGGTGACTTAGTGGGTCATGACTGCCACCTGTACATACCTGAATGATCACCATTTGAAAGAGAAGAGATGAATTTGATATGATTCCAAAGAATAGTCTCTGCCTGCTGTTGGCCCAGCCTGATTAGCCATTTTCTCCCAGCACTCCTAAAAAGAGGGCAGCCTTTGCCTATCTTGCTGCTTCCCCTTGTGACTCAGAGCAGGGCTACTGAGCCTCCCATGAAACAGAGAAAGGTTCTGTCTATGGAAAGGAATCCTCAACTCTCAGAAAGAAAGAAATCAATCTAAAGCTAGGCTGTCAGCAGAGTAGAGGTTGACCGCAGAGCTGACCTCCAGCCCAAAGGAACATTTTGATCTAAGGGGCTGTTGAGGGATGGAGGTAAGGGTGTGAGTGTGTGTGTGTGTGTGTGTTGACAAATTCAACTGCAGATGGGAAGGAGGCAGAGGAAGTTGGGTCAAATTTGTAGAAGGATGAGGATTAAAGATGGTGGCATGAGAGGAGAGACAGAGGCTTCCTCCTAAAACTGTATACAATTAGAAAATATAGTTGGTGCAACTAATCCTGAGAGAGCAACAGGAAAGAGGATGGCATCAGACTGCACACCTGGAGAAAAGAGCAGACCTCACCGAACGGGGTAACATACCAGAGCTGTGGCTCCACAGGACCTGATCCCTTCCCCCACCCCAGCTCACCAGTGGGAGGAAGAGAAACAGAGCAGGGAGGGAGTGGAAGGCTTGAGACTGCTGGATACCTTGCTCCGGAGAGCTGCGCTGGGAGCACAAACCTACATTTCATGGTGCTTTCATGAGACTCGCATGACTACCGGGTTGGAAAGTTAATACAGGCAAAGTTCCTGGGGAGACTGGGATTCTGGCTGCTTGTGGAAAGCAGGGATCCATATCCAGCTGCTCTGGGACAAAAACTTATACCTGTGTGCCCAGCCCACTGGCTCAGGCAGAGGAGACAGGCACAACAGCCAGGAGGCGGGGAACAACTCTTTCCTCCCCAGAGGCACCAGTACCACTCCCCTGCAATCCCCAACATTGCTTCAGGAGCTGAGCAGCTCCAGAGTAGGGCTCTGGACACTAGAGGGCGCCATATACAAACATGAAACACCAAAGGAACCTTGTCCAGAGTAAAATTATTAATACAACTCCCAAGAAAGATTTAAATGATATGGACTTTGTGACTCTTCCTGAAAGGGAGTTCAAAATAAAAATCATCAACATTCTAATGGAGGTACAGAAAGACATCTAAGAACTCAGGTATGAATTCAGGTCAGAGATCCAGTTGTTGAAGAGCACAATGGAGGGTATTAAAAGCAGGTTGGATATGGTGGATGAGACAATAAATGAAATAGAATCTAGAGAAGAGGAATACAAAGAAGCTGAGGCACAGAGAGAAAAAAGGATCTCTAAGAATGAAAGAATATTGAGAGAACTGTGTGACCAATTCAAGCAGAACAATATTCACATTAAAGGGATACCAGAAGAAGAAGAGAGAAAGAAAGGGATAGAAAGTGTCTTTGAGGAGGTAGTTGCTGAAAACTTCCCCAATCTGGGGAAGGAGATAGTGTCTCAGGCCATGGAGATCCACAGATCTCCCAACACAAGGGACCTAAGGAAGACAACACAAGGGACCAAGACACATAGTAATTAAAATGGGAAATATTAAGGATAAGGGCAGACTGTTAAAAGCAGCCAGAGACAGAAATAAGATAACATACAAAGGAAAGCCCATCAGGCTAACATCAGACTTCTCAGCAGAAACCTTACAGGCCAGAAGGGAGTGGCATGATGTATTTAATGCCATGAAACAGAAGGGCCTGGAACCAAGATTACTTTATCTGGCAAGATTATCATTTAAACTTGAAGGAGGGATTAAACAATTTTCAGATAAGCAAAAGCTGAGAGAATTTACCTCCCACAAACCATCTCTGCAGTCTATTTTGGAGGGACTGCTATAGACAGAAGTGTTCCTAGGGTTGAATAGCTGTTGCCAGAGGTAGTAAAACCACAGTAGGGAGGGTGGAACATCTGATTGTGAGGCAAATGCAAAATTAAATTGACTATCCCCAAAGTCAATCAAGGGATAGACAAAAAGTACAGAATTTGATACCTAATATATAAAGAATGAAGGAGGAAGAAAAAGGAGGAAAAATAGAAAAGAACCTTTCGATTGTGTTTGTAACAGCATACTAAGTGAGTTAAGTTAGACTCTTAGATAGTAAGGAAAGTAACCTGGAACCTTTGGTAACCACAAATCTAAAGCCTGCAATGGCAATAAGTACATACCTTTCAATAATCACCCTAAATGTAAATGGACTGAATGCACCAATCAAAAGACACAGAGTCACTGAGTGGATAAAAAAACAAGACCCATCTATATGCTGCTTACAAGAGACTCACCTCAAACCCAAAGACATACACAGACTAAAAGTCAAGGGATGGAAAAAAATATTTCATGCAAACAGTAGGGAGAAAAAAGCAGGTGTTGCAGTACTAGTATCAGACAAAATAGACTTCAAAACAAAGAAAGTAACAAGAGATAAAGAAGGACATTTATCTCAGTCCAACAAGAGAATATAACCATTATAAATATATATGCACCCAACACAGGAGCACCAGCATATGTGAGACAAATACTAACAGAACTAAAGGAGAAAATAGAATGCAATGCATTCATTTTAGGAGACTTCAACACACCATTCACTCCAAAGGACAGATTCACCAGACAGAAAATAAGTAAGGACACAGAGGCACTGAACAACACACTATAAAAGATGGACCTAATAGACATCTATAGAACTCTACATCCAAAAGCAACAGATACACATTCTTCTCAAGTGCACATAGAACATTCTCCAGAATAGACCACATACTAGGCCACAAAAAGAACCTCAGTAGATTCCAAAAGATTGAAATCCTACCAACCAACTTTTCAGACCACAAAGGTATAAAACTAGAAATAAATTGTACAAAGAAAGCAAAAAGGCTCACAAACACATGGAAGCTTAACAACATGCTCCTAAATAATCAATGGATCAATGACCAAATTAAAATAGAGATCAAGCAATATATGGAAACAAATAACAACAACAACACAAAGCCCCAACTCCTGTGGGACGCAGTGAAAGCAGTCTTAAGAGGAAAGTACACAGCAATCCAGACATATATTTAAAGAAGGAAGATCAATCCCAAATGAACAGTCTAATGTCACAATTATCAAAATTGGAAAAAGAACAAATGAGGCCTAAAGTCAGCAGAAGGAGGGACATAATAAAGATCAGAGAAGAAATAAACAAAATTGAGAAGAATAAAACAATAGGAAAAATCAATGAAACCAAGAGCTGGTTCTTTGAGAAAATAAACAAAATAGATAAGCCTCTAGCCAGACTTATTAAGAGAAAAAGAGAATCAACACACATCAACAGAATCAGAAATGAGAAAGGAAACATCACGACAGACCCCACAGAAATACAAAGAATTATTAGAGAATACTATGAAAACCTATATGCTAAGAAGCTGGAAAACCGAGAAGAAATGGACAACTTCCTAGAAAAATACACCTTCCAAGACTGACCAAGGAAGAAACACAAAATGTAAACAAACCAATTAACAGCAAAGAAATTGAAGCGGCAATCAAAAAACTACCCAAGAACAAAATCCCCAGGCCAGATGAATTTACCTCGGAATTTTATCAGACATACAGAGAAAACATAATACCCATTCTCCTTAAAGTTTTCCAAAATATAGAATAGGAGGGAATACTCCCAAACTCATTCTACGAAGCCAACATGACCCTAATACCAAAATCAGGCAAAGACACTACCAAAAAAGAAAATTACAGACCAATATTCCCTGATGAACATAGATGCAAATATACTCAACAAAATATTAGCAAACTGAATTCAAAAATATATCAAAAGGATCATAAACCATGACCACGTGGGATTCATACCAGGGATGCAAGGCTGGTACAACATTCGAAAATCCATCAACACCATACACCACATTAACAAAAAGAAGGACAAAAATCACATGATCATCTCCATAGATGCTGAAAAAGCATTCGACAAAATTCAACATCCATTCATGATAAAAACTCTCAACAAAATGGGCATAGAGGGCAAGTACCTCAACATAATAAAGGCCATATATGATAAACCCACAGCCAACATCATACTGAACAGAGAGAAGCTGAAAGCTTTTCCTCTGAGATCAGGAACAAGACAGGGATGCCCACTCTCCCCACTGTTATTCAACATAATACTGGAGGTCCTAACCATGGCAATCAGACAAAACAAAGAAATACAAGGAATCCAGATTGGTAAAGAAGAAGTTAAACTGTCACTATTTTCAGATGACATGATATTGTACATAAAAGACCCTAAAGACTCCACTCCAAAACTACTAGAACTGATATCAGAAGACAGCAAAGTTGCAGGATACAAAATTAACACACAGAAATCTGTGGCTTTCCTATACACTAACAATGAAGTAAAAGAAAGAGAATTAGGAAAACAATTCCATTCACAATTGCATCAAAAAGAATAAAATACTTAGGAATAAACCTTACCAAGGAACTGAAAGACCTATACCCTGAAAACTATAAGACACTCTTAAGAGAAATTAAAGAGGACACTAACAAATGGAAACTCATCCTATGCTCTTCGCTAGGAAGAATTAATATCGTCACAATGGCCATCCTGCCCAAAGCAATATATAGATTTGATGCAATCCCTATCAAATTACCAATGACATTCTTCAATGAACTAGAACAAATAGTTCAAAAATTCATATGGAAACACCAAGGACCCTGAATAGCCAAAGCACTCCTGAGAAGGAAGAATAAAGTGGGGAGGATCTCGCTCCCCAACTTCAAGCTCTACTACAAAGCCACAGTAATCAAGACAGTTTGGTACTGGCACAAGAACAGACCCACAGACCAGTGGAACAGAATAGAGACTCCACACATTAACTCAAACATATATGGTCAATTAATATACAATAAAGGAGCCATGGACATATAACGGGGAAATGACAGTCTCTTCAACAGATGGTGCTGGCAAAACTGGACAGCTACATGTAAGAGAATGAAACTGGATCATTGTCTAACCCCATACACAAAAGTAAATTCGAAATGAATCGAAGACCTGAATGTAAGTCATGAAACCATAAAACTCTTAGAAAAAAACATAGGCAAAATTCTCTTGGACATGAACATGAGTGACTTCTTCATGAACATATCTCCCTGGGCAAGGGAAACAGAAGCAAAAATGAACAAATGGAACTATATCAAGCTGAAAACCTTCTGTACAGCAAAGGACACCATCAATAGAACAAAAAGGTACCCTACAGTATGGGAGAATATATTTATAAAGTACAGATTCGATAAAGAGTTGACATTCAAAATATATAAAGAGTTCATGCTTTCAACAAATAAAAAGCAAATAATCCAATTAAAAAATGGGCAGAGGAACTGAACAGGCAGTTCTCCAAAGAAGAAATTCAGATTGCCAACAGACACATGAAAAGATGCTCCACATCACTTGTCATCAGAGAAATGCAAATTAAAACCACAAAGAGATATCACCTCACACCAGTAAGGATCACCACTATCCAAAAGACAAACAACAACAAATGTTGGCGAGGTTGCAGAGAAAGGGGAACCCTCTTACACTGCTGGTAGGAATGCAAATTAGCTCAACCATTGCGGAAAGCAGTATGGAGGTTCATCAAAATGTTCAAAACAGACCTACCATTTGACCCAGGAATTCCACTCCTAGGAATTTACCCTAAGAACGCAGCAATCAAGTTTGAGAAAGACAGATGCACCCCTATGTTTATCGCAGCACTATTTACAATAGCCAAGAATTGGAAGCAACCTAAATGTCCATTGGTAGATGAATGGATAAAGAAGATGTGGTACATATACACAATGGAATACTATTCAGCCATAAGAAGTGGAAAAATCCAACCATTTGCAGCAACATGGATGGAGCTGGAGAGTATTATGCTCAGTGAAATAAGCCAAGCGGAGAAAGAGAAATACCAAATGATTTCACTCATCTGAGGAGTATAAGAACAAAGGAAAAACTGAAGGAACAAAACAGCAGCGGAATTACAGAACCCAAAAATGGACTAACAGGTACCAAAGGGAAAGGGACTGGGCAGGAGGGGTGGGAAGTGAGCGATAAGGGCAGGGAAAAAGAAAGGGGGCCTTACGATTAGCATGTATAATGTGGGTGGGCATAGGGAGGGATGTGCAACACAGAGAAGACAAGTAGTGAATCTGCAACATCTTACTACACTGATGGACAGTGACTGTAATGGGGTTTGTGGGGGGTACTTGGTGAAGGGGGGAGTCTAGTAATCATAATATTCTTCATATAATTGTAGATTAATGATAATAAAATGAATTAAAAAATATGTAGAAGAAGTTGTGGTTGGGGGCCACCAGGCTAGGGGAGGTGCATTTCTCTGGAAGATATCGGGAGCATTGACAAGGGTGGCAGCTGGCAACATCTCCGAAAGTGACTTTCCAGGTCAGTGTGTGCTCACTGTCACTGAAGTCATGTCAATCGCTGAGAAATATGAACCTCTTGTCAGCACTAGGCCACGGGAATGCAAGAATACTTGGCCTAAAGTTGCCATTTTTTGCCCAGAGAAGATGCTTCTTTAATTTAATATCATATCATATATTAATATAAGCAATTATCATATATTCTTACATTCCCCTGGGCATACTTTCCAAAAGTTCCCTACTTGGGATTGAGAGAAATTATTTGACTGGATCTTGGTTCTGTCTCTAGAAGTGACACCAGGTGGCTGTTGGGCCCACTTTTCAGAAGGTTCTGTCTACACCATTATGTCCAGTGGCCATATCTGAGGTGGACATTGGACCATATGAAGGTGGACCAGCTTCCTCAGCTTGCTTCCTGCCTGTAGAATGTTGGCGGATCCAAGGATTATCTAAGTATTGAAATAGTCTGTTTCCTTTATTTCAAGTTAATGCCTCTCTTGTGCTACCATTTACTCAAAAACTTAGTTGGCCTCATGAATATTTGTCAAATGTAACCAATAGAAACCGATTCATGGTACCAAAATTCGATTTTCCCATTTCTTTATTCAAAGCCAAAAATTCATTAGCTAAGTTATTTTCCTTCCAAGTTATGTCAGTGGATGATTTTGACAAAGGTCTCACCATTGCACAGCCTGGACTGCCACTTGTCCAACCTCCAATGACAGTATTGGCCCACCATCTGGACCCAAAGCCAGTGCCACTTATTTTAGATTTTCATACTTCCAGGTATCAGTTTTTCTATAGGTCAGTATTCACTATTATGCCATAATAACCACCTGCAAATCTCAGCAGCTTACCAAAAAATAGTAAAGGTTTACTTCTTGCTCACTTTATATGTTATTCTGGGGTCAGCCCCAGCTATGCACACGTGTCTCAGGCTGGCGAATCAGCTCATATCTGGAACAAACCAGGTTTCATGGCAGAGAAAAAGGGAAAAAGGGCAAAGAGTGATGGTGGAAGCATGCATTGGCTCTTAGGATTTCTGGGAAGTGGCACTTATCCCTTCTACTCACAGGTCTATTAGCCATATTAAATAAATGATAAGTCTGAAATTAGTGGGGGAAGAACTGAATATCTGCAGCAGTAACACAATCTCCCCCTGGGCCAGCAAAAAGAGCCCTCTTTCTCCCCTGTGTTCTGAACTAGGAGCCAACACATGGACAATCAAAATGGCTCCTTTATTGTTAATGTAGTCTAGATTGGAGGGCAGCTTGGCCTGAGAGCCAAAGTGGGATTGATGACATATAAGCCCTGAATTTACAACCTTACTGCCCAGTTGCTGCTTTGCTGAAAGGAGGGAGCCGACCTATGGGAGGAACCTGCTCCTAGAGGAGCAGAGAGCACACTCCCCAGGCAGGAACTGGCTCTCAAGCAAAGTGGGAGGTCTTGGGATCAGGGGGCTGGGTTCTCCTTCCAAACTTTCCAGGCAAATAAGTTATTACAACTTCTCTAAAACAGAGTTAAGTGAATAGACAGAGGAAGGCCAGGAGTGTAATGCCATTAAACTCCCGGCACACAGAGAGAAACATGAGGAAGAAACATGTTTGTTTCTTCGGAGGATGAGGTAGGTATCCAATTCCAGGAGAGGGAGGGATTGTCTTCTCTCTTTAAATTTTGTTTTATTGAGGTATAGTTGATATACAATATTATATTGGTTTCATGTGTACAGCATAGTGATTTAACAATTATATACCTTAGAAGATGCTCCACAATAAGTGTAGTTAGCAACTGTTACCATACAAAGATATTACAGTATTATTGACTATACTCCCTGTTCTGTTCTTTTACATCCCCGTGAATGATTTCTACTTAAGAGAGATGAGGGTGTGCCTCAAGGGGAGGAATTTGCGATCTGGGTGGGAAAGTTAATATTTGAGGAACATTTTCCATGTGCCTTCCTGTATCCAAATTTGTATCTGCTGATTTCATATAAACTTTCTCTTTGCGTTTAATAGGCATGTGTGGCTGCGGACCCTGCCTTCTCCCCGCCCCCAATTCCACTCTCCAGGGAGGCCATTAAGGAACCATAAAATAAGTTAAAATCAGTTGAGTCTGAGTAAGTACAGTCTTAAGGGGACTTATTAGGCCTATTTTACAGGCCCAGAGGGGCTGAAGAGGTGCCGGAAACCAGACTCTAGGAAACAGGGCTGGATGGAAGCTCGCTGATTCCCCTGCCCACAGCGCCCCGCTCCCCCGACCAGGGCGCTTGGATGTCTCAGGGGACCTGTCCAACCCGGTACCCCTCCCCGCCCGGGGGCGCTGTGGGGGAGTACTCTGTTGCCAGGGCAACCGGCAGGCATTCCCTTGGGTTCATTTTTCCAGATTCCCTGGGTTCTGGGCTTTCCTCCCTCCTGTCGCCGACGAATGCAAAGCATGCTATTCTTCTGCTTGCGTTTCTCTCCTATTTTGTTTTTTCCTCCAAAGTCTGAATGTCTCCCTGCAGGGTCTGGTTGACCGCTATCATTTCCCCAGCAGCATTGCGTCTTTGTATCCTTCCAGCCAGTTTTGGTGTCTGCCATCCCTGTATAACAGGCAGTCTCAGGTTTCACCTTTAATTCCGTATTTCCCAGAAGTGAGGAGTTTGTACTTCACTTCCAGCCTGTGAACACGGATGGATTTTGAGCCCTATCTGTTTTAGGGAGAAATTGGTCTGGCACCAGTGCGGGGATCAGTAATAATATCTCTGATTTATTGATCACTTGCTTTGCCGTGTGTCTGACATAGATTACTTACAATGGTTTAAGGAGAGCTTTATTGTACCCATTTTACAGCTGAGAACCTTAAAGCTAAAAGGATTAAGTCAGGTCCCCCGCGGATAAGTGGCAAAACCAGGATTCAACCCCCTATCTATTTGGCTCCCACAACTGTATCTTTCCTGCATCCCCTGCCAGAGGCAGGAAGCCACTGGGAAACTCCTGGGGACAACGGAGGCCAAAATGAGGACAGTACAGAGGGAACGTAGCAGGGGCAGATGTAAGTCCTCTGTAATGTAGAGTCTGGATTGGCTGGTGGTCCTGGGAAGGGACCCACAAGGGTGGGGAGTTATTACAGCAAGTTATCTTTGAACCGTACAGTTATAAAACA
Organism: Manis javanica; assembly: GCF_040802235.1. Classification (NCBI taxonomy): domain Eukaryota; kingdom Metazoa; phylum Chordata; class Mammalia; order Pholidota; family Manidae; genus Manis; species Manis javanica. Next base: position 35,097,676 of record NC_133165.1, on the reverse strand, counting down.
CTTCCACAAATATTACCTCGTTTGTTCCTCCAATTTGGGAAGTAAATCTTATTATCCCCTTAAATTCAGGTATTTGATTCAAAAGCAGATGCACCCCCACCCTTTCACATACACCCCACTGCCCCATCACACACTCTAGGCAATAAATGGTGAAGGAAGTTTGACTCTTGGCTGCAAGAGTAATTGCCCTAAAGGTGCTAATGTTTGCCCAAAGAAAATAATTTGGATGTAATTGTCATTTACTTTAATACACAGCTACTAAGCATAATGCAGCATACTAGACTCTATGGGAGGTAGGAGTTTAATTCAGATATATGGGGTCTACCCTCAAGGAACTTGAAACTTCTTCATATTTAAAATTTATGTTTAAATTTACACACTAAAATTAGTTCTTTGGGGTATACAATTCTATCAGTTTTTTGTAATTTATAAATTACTTTCAATCAATTTTGATAAATTTGAAAGAAGTTTCTTGTAATGCAATTTTTAAAAATTTTAAGTAAACTTTGTAAATTTGTACTTGTGCAACTTTTTATTGATATAATTCACATACCATAAAATTTGCCACTTTTAAGTGTGAAGTTCAATAGTTTTTAGTATATTCGAAGTTATGCAACCATCACCACTATTTCTAGAACATTTTTATCACCCCCAAAAAACACCATACCCATTGGCACTAACCCTCCATTTTTTCTCCCCACACCCTTGGCAACAGTGTTTTCTGTCTCTGTGGATTTGCCTTCTGTGGACATTTCATATAAATGGAATCATACAACTAGAGAAAATCATTCTAAAACTCATATGGAACCACAAAAGACCTCGAATAGCCAAAGCAACTCTGAGAAGGAAGAATAAAGCTGGGGGCATTACGCTCCCCAACTTCAAGCTCTACTACAAAGCCACAGTAATCAAGACAATTTGGTATTGGCACAAGAACAGACCCATAGAACAATGGAACAGACTACAGAGCCCTAATATAAACCCAACCATATATGGTCAATTAATATACAATAAAGGAGCCATAGATATACAATGGGGAAATGAAAGCCTCTTCAACAACTGGTGTTGGCAAAACTGGACAGCTACATGCAAGAAAATGAAACTGGATTATTGTTTAACCCCATACACAAAAGTAAACTTGAAATGGATTAAAGACTTGAATGTAAGTCATGAAACCATAGAACTCTTAGAAGACAACATAGGCAAACATCTCCTGAATATAAGCATGAGCAACTTCTTCCTGAACACATCTCCTCAAGCAAGGGAAACAAAAGCAAAAATGAACTCATGGGACTACATCAAACTAAAAAGTTTCTGTACTGCAAAGGACACAATCAACAGAACAAAAAGGCATCCTACATTATGGGAAAATATATTTTTAAATGACATATCCAACAAGGGGTTAACATCCAAAATATATAAAGAAGTTACACACCTCAACACCCAAAAGGAAATAACCCGATTAACAAATGGGCAGAGGATATGAAGAGACATTTCTCCAAAGAAGAAATTCAGATGGCCAACAGACACTTGAAAAGATGCTCCACATCACTAATCATCAGGGAAATGCAAATTAAAACCACAATGAGATATCACCTCACACCACTAAGGATGGCCAGCACTGAAAAGACTAAGAACAACAAATGCTGGTGGGGATGTGGAGAAAGAGGAACCCTCCCACACTGCTGGTGGGAATGTAAGTGTAGTTCAACCATTGTGGAAAGCAATATGGAGGTTCCTCAAAAAACTAAAAATAGAAATACCATTTGGCCAGTAATCCTACTCCTTGGAATTTACCCAAAGAATACAACTTATTAGAGTCAAAAAGACATATGCACCCCTGTGTTTATTGCAGCACTTTTTACAATAGCTAAGATATGGAAGCAACCTAAGTGTCCATCAGTAGATGAATGGATAAAGAAGATGTGGTACATATACACAATGAAATACTATTCAGCCATAAGAAAGAAACAAATCCTACCATTTGCACCAACATGAATGGAGCTGTAGGACATGATGCTCAGTGAAATAAGCCAGGCAGAGAAAAACAAATGTCAAATGATTTCCCTCATTTGTGGAGTATAACAATGAAGCAAAACTGAAGTAACAAAATAGCAGCAGACTGAGAGACTCCAAGAAGGAGCTAGTGGTTACCAAAGGGGAGGGGTGTGGAGGGTGGGTGGGGAGGGAGGGAGAAGGGGATTGAGGGGCATTATGTTTAGTACACATGGTGTGGGGGATCACGGGGAGACAGTGTAGCACAGAGAAGACACATAGTGGATCTGTAGCATCTTGCTGCACTGATGGACAGTGACTGCACTGGGTTTTGGGTGGGGACTTGATAATATACGTAAATGTAGTAACCACATTGTCATGTGAAACCTTCATAAGAGTGTATATGAACCATACTTTAATGAACAATTAAAAATAAATAAATAAATGGAATCGTACAATCTGCACTCCTTTCAGATTGGTTCCTTTTCAATAAGCATAATATTTTCAAGTACTTCATTCTTTTTATAGCTGAATACTTCACTGAGTGTATATACCACTTTTTGTCTGTCCATTCATTCTGCTCTGAACATCCTTGCGTAAGTTTTTGTTTGAACACCTGCTCTCAATTCTCTTGGGTATGTACTAAGATTAGAATTGCTGATAAAGTAAGTCTTATTATATGGTAATTTATATAGGGAAATTTTATGTATAACTTTTTGAAGAACTGCCAATGTTTTTCCACAGTGGCTTCACGATCTTACATTCTCCCTAGCAGTCTATGAGGGTTATACCTTCTCCATGTCCTAACGTTGTGATTTTTCTTTTTTAGTACAGCCATTCTACTGAGTATGAAGTGGCATCTCAATCTGGTTTTGATTTGCATTTCCCAGGTGATTAGTGATGTTGAGTGTGTGCTTATTGGTCATTTGTAGATCTTTAGAGAAATTCAAATCTTTTGCCCAATTTTTTAATTGGGTTGTCTTTTTATTGTTGAACTATAAAAGGTCATCTATTCTAGATACCATACCCTTATCAGATACGTGATTTACAAACATTTGTCCCATCCTCTGGGTTGTCTTTTCACTCTGTTCATTGTGTCCTTTGATGTACAAAATTTTTTATTTTGATTATGCTCAGTGTATTTGTTTCTTTTACTGCCTATGCTTTTGGTGTCATAACTAAGAAATCACTGCCAAATCCAATGTCATGAAGATTTTCCCCCATGTTTTCTTCTAAGAGTTTTATGCTCTTAGGTTTCTGATACATTTTGAGTTAATTTTTGTATGGTTTTTTGAATAAGTAAGGAGTCAACTTCATTCTTTTGCATGTGGGTATCCATCCAGCTTTGCACCACCATTTATTGGAAAGATTATCTTTTCCCCATAGAAAAGCACCCATGGGTCTTGGTACCATGTATCAATTGAAAGTCAATTAACCATAAATATGAGGGTTTATTTCTGGGCTCCTTATTCCTTTCCATTGGTCCATATGCCTGTCCTTAAGCCAGTACTGCACCGTTTTGATTACTATAGCTCTGTTCAGGTTTGTTCTTAATACATTCTGCTCCCCTGCCCATAATGCCTTTCCTGCCCTTTCAGGCTCTCCCAATCCTTCCTTTCCTTCAAAACGACTTCTACTGCTACACTAATGTCATTGCCCCCTAGATCTTTCCCCAGATCTTCAAGAGGTACCACAATTCATGTAGAAGTTTGCCTTGCTTTCTCTTCTTTCTCTTACTCTGCATATCCACTCCATCGGCCATCTAATGGGGTCCACCTCCAAAGTATATTCCAATCCATCCTCTTCTCCCTGCCCCATTTTCACTCTTGCCCCCTTCACACACCAGCCAGAGTCATCTTGCTCTACTCTTCATATTGTATTTGTATTCAAGCATTTCACAAAATGTTCAAAAAGCACACAAGAAGATGCTTGCAATCATTAATCATCATGGAAATGCACATTAAAACTAAAATGAATACACATCCATATTGACAAAGTTGTCAGGCAACTAGAACTCTTATTTACTGCTGGTGGGAGAAGAAAATAGTACAACCACTTTGAGACACTGGTGAATTCTACAAAATGAAATTTATGCTGTCAGAGGTTGGGTTCTTCTGGAACTACATCCTGAGATGGAAATTAACATCCATTGGCAGAACACTCTTGGGATCAGCACCTATGGAAGGGAAGGAAGCAGCATTGAAGAGAAAATTGGGGTATAATGCAGTCTTAGCAGAGGCCTCAGTCAACCCTAAGGGAGTTTGAAACTGTGATGATCCTTCAGAGTTTAGTAGAAATGAATTTTTGTCTTCCTAGCTCTTTATATTTCTGGTAGCACACTACATCCACTGTTATTAACCGTTCTTTTCTCACTCAACAAAATGTTTTAGATATCATTGCATATTGATACATAGCTTTCTCAGTTTTTTTAATGACTGCAGAATATTCCTTTGAAGGGAGGTATAATCATTTATTAATAATTCCTGCAGTAGTGAACATCTTGTGATAAACACTGCAACAAATAGCTTTTAACATAAGACATTTCCCACTTATGCAAGTCTATCTGTAGATTAAAATCCTAGAATTTCTGGATCGAAGATAGGTTCGTTAGTCATTTTGAAAGATAATGCAAATTTTCCTTCTACAGAAATTGTACCCATTTTCAATCCTCTTAGCAATGTTTGGGAGTGCTCATTTCTCCAATATTTCTAAAACACAAACGGATCATGACATTCACAGCTAATCCCTCTAAATTTCCCCGTCTTGGGACAATACCCACATTCCTCACCACATCCTGGAAAGCCTCCACCATTTGGCTCCTGCCTCCTCACTTCTCATACCTCATTGAAGCCAAGTGTTGAGGGAGATCCAAAAGGATCGTTGTAGAAACAGGGATGCCAGCCAGAAGGGGTGGGGGAAACTGGCGTTCCTTTCCTGGGGGCATGTGTTTAGGCAGTAGGCTGGCTGCCCTATGACCTATCCTGTGAATGTGGGAAGAGAGAATCAGGGAGAGATGGCATGGCAAAAGAATGCCACGAAGCCTGCAGTTACATTACCTAGGGGGTTGCCATCCAGTATTTGGGGCCTAAGGGGGCTCCTCAAGTATCCCCAGATTAAAGCCATCAGTGTAGATGTGTGGCCGCTTCCAGACACAGTCAGCAGGGGGAAGTATTTGCTTCGGGACGGGACCATTTCTGCATCAGACTAGAGGATCCCTGCCCAAAGCGGTCCACCAGGGGGCAGTAAGGACGGGTTTGGAAGCTGGAGACTGGCTAAATGAAGCTGTGCCGGCAACTGAAAACCAAAGTCACTGTGCCCCGGCCATCTTCAGGGGACTGAGGAGGAAAGAGGAGAGGGTGGCCGATTAGGGGCCGCGCCGCTCAGTGGGCCCAGCCAGAGGCTGGGACCACTTAGGAGGGCCAGAGAGACCTGTTGTCCTGCACCCCTGCACACCTGTGGTGGGTGGGCTAGGTCCAGTCCCCACCTTACCCCTAGCCCCCACCCCCACCCCCACCCCGTGCCCTGCAACTATTCTGCCTTTTGCACAGGTGCCCTGGGCGTGGGGGCCAAATCCAGGAACACATCAGCCCCACCACATTGGGTGGTTGGCACTAGACCCAGAGCTGTCCCAGCTGTGCAGTGAGCCATCTGGTGCTTGTTAACCACCTCTTCTAACAGCCTTTTCTTCCTGGAACAGACACCAGCTGTATAGGAGAGAAATTAACAAATATTTCTGAGCACTGACTATGTGTCAAGCTCTATTCTAGGTGCTGGGGGATATAGAGCAGGTCTCGGCCTTCAGGGAGCTTATAGTCAAGTAAGAGTGACAGACAGTCAGACCAGTAAAGACACCAATAGTTGAGATCATTTGAGACTGCAGCAAGTACACTGAAAGAAGTACCAGGGAGAGGATCTGGGAAGGCCCTTCTGAGGAAGCACCATCTGAGCTAGACACCTGATGGCTGAGAAGGAAGCCACCATACTAAAAGTTAGGAGAAGGAAGTTTCAACAGAGGAAAGAGCATGTACAAAGGCCCTGAGGTGAGAAAGGCTTTGGCTTGTTTGAAAAACAGAAAGACCAGTGTAGTGAAATGAAGGAACATATTCATTTCCTGTGGCTGCTGGAACAAATCACAACAAACTTTGTGGCTTAAAATGACATAAATTACCACTTCATACCCATTAGAAAGGCTACTGTTAAAAAAACAAAAGAACAGAAGTTGACAAAGATGTGGAGAAACTGGAACCCTTGTGCACTCTTGATGGGAATGTAAACTGGTACAGCTGCTGGGGAAAACAGTATAGCAATTCCTCAAAAAGTTAAAAATAGAATTCCACTTCCAAGTATATACCAAAAGAATTGAAAGCTAAGTCTTGACGAGATATCTGCACACCAGTGTTCATAGCAGTACTATCCATGGTAGCCAAATGGTGGAAGCAACCCAAGTGTCCACTGAAAGATGAATGGATAAATAAAAGGTGGTCTGTCCATACAATGGAATATTATGCAGCTTTAAAAAGGAAGGAAATTCTGACACCTGCTACAATATGGATGAACTTTGAGGACATTATGCTAAGTGAAAAAAGCCAGTCACTAAAGGGCTACTACTGTATGATTCTATTTATATGAGGTCCCTGGAATAGTCAAAATCATAGAGACAGAAAGTAAAATGGTGGTTACCAGAGGCTAGGAGGAGTGAGGAATGGGGAGTTAGTGTTTAATGGGCACAGAAATTCAGTTTTACAAGATGAAAAGAGTTATGGAGATGGTGGTGGTGATGGTTACACAACATTATGAATGTATTTAATACCACTGAACTGTACACTTATAAATGGCTAAGATAATAAATATTATGTGTATTTTACCACAATAAAAATTCGAACACTCCCAAATATGTGGTCTTACGGTTCTGGAGGTTAGAAGCCCAAAATGGGTTTTACAGGGCTAAGATCAGTGTGTCATGAGAGCTGTGTTCCTTTCAAAGACTCTAGTGGGGAAGCAATTTCCTTGCCTTTTCCAACTTCCATACATTGCTTCATTCCTCAGCTGGTGCCCCCTGCCTCCATCTTCAAAGCACATGGCTCCGACCTCTGCTTCTGTCATATTGCCTTCTCTCTGTCTGACCCTCCTGCCTCCTTAAAAGGACTCTCATGGTTCTATCAGGCCCACTCAGAGACTCCAGGTAATCTTCTCAAATGAATATTCCTAATTTAATCACATCTGTAAAGTCCCTTTTGCTACATAAGGTAAGATAAACATAGGTTCCAAGGATTGGGATGTGGACACCTTTGGGGACCATTATTCCATCCCCCACAGGGAATGCAGAGTGGCAGAAGATGAATTGAGGAAGGTTGGCAAGGAATAGGATACATGGGATGGACCTAGGGTCTTAAAAGTTGTAATCAGGGCAGCAATGCCTCCTGATTTACTTTGTAAAAAACCACTCTGGCTGCTGGATGGAGAATGGGGGATGGAGAGCATTTGCTCATAGATTTGATTGAGAAACGTCTGTGTTGGTGTGTGTGCTCCCTAAGAAGTCATGTATCTGCCAGCCTCAAAGCCTGGCCCATGGGAAACCAGACACTCTCCAAATAGGAGGAGGATGCCTGTTGGAACTAGTAACAGAGGCATGTCTGAAGTACAATTGAGAACCAAGGGAAAAGTGGATAGGACAAAAATGATTCACGTTCCAAGGTGCCCCATCCCTGTGCCTGCCTGCTGAAGAAGGCTCTGCTTTACTCATGCCCAATCTCTACTCCATGAACCTAAAGGGGTTTCCTGGAGGCATAATGGGAAAAAATGAGGAGAGGGAGGAAAATTAGAGAGACAGAAGACTGTTGGGCGCAGGGAGTTTTAGTCCCTGCATTAGACTACGCAGCCCTGGGCAGTAGGACATGTGAAGTCACCACAACTCTTGTTCTGCCAGGAGACCAAGTGTGATTAAGTTCTACAGGTGTCAGCCCTCCATGTGTGTTTGTGTTTGCTTACAGAGTCTGAGAATTGAGGATCTACAAAGAACGCATCTAGTTCCACCTCCAACCTGATGCTTGAGTATCTCTTCAATATTCCCATCAAGTCACCAGATGCTCTCTGCTCGCACACCACTAGTAACAGGGAGCTCACTGCCGATCAAGGCAGCTCATTCCATGGATGGACAACACAGACTCTTGGGCAGTTCTTTCATAAGTCAAGTGTGTCTCCCCATCATTCCTACCTTTCTGCCTCAGTTTCCCCTTTAGAAAAACACAGAATAAAGCTACTCCCTGTCCTCCAGGGAAGGCCTTCAGATAGTTGCAGCCAGTGGTCAGGACCCCTGAAGCTTCTCCAGGAAAGTCTCTCTGACTCCTTGAATTGTCCCTCATTAGATATGAAGTCTTCCCTTCCCTCCCAAGCCTGGGCCCTTTGTTAGACAAGCTCTAATTTTCCACATCCTTTTTTAGAGTGTGTGTCTGAAAGTAGATCATGAAATCCTGGGATGACCTGAAAGGCAGAGAGAAGGGACCGCCCCCCCTTCTTCTTTCCAAGCCCAGTTTGGGTTCCAGCAGCCCAAGTACCCGTTCGCTAAGTTTAGCAGCTCCACCACACTCCTGATTCATATTAATGAGTTTGCTTTCTGCTGAGTAAAACTTTCATTTGTTTTCCTGCCCACTGTTACATCATGAGCAACATTAGTTTAAATATATGCGATATTCATTTAAATCTGCCCCATTGCTTTATATTTGTATGTGGAAAATTATACGGCGGTATTTTAGTACTAAACCCAAAAGATAAAAAGAATCTCAGATTCTCTTTCTGACGCTCATGGAACACAGACACTGCCAGAACTCCAGAGGGGACAGCGTAGGGCCTGGATGTCCAGCACAGGGAGTGGAGCATTTGTTCATTTTCCAGTAGCCTCTGTGGCCCCAGGTCAAATTTACATACAAGTAACAGTAGGCAGGATTCTCAGGAGAAATAGTGGGAAAAAAGGCAGAAATTGGGGTCTAGCAAACTCAGATTTCAATCCTAGTCCTACCACTTCCCAGTTGTGACCTTGGGCGAGTTACCTCACCTTCTGAAGCCTCTGTAACCGGGGGAAACTATACTCCAGTTGTCTACCTCAAGTGAGGGCACTTTCCAACTTGAAGCGCTGAAATCGACTTTCATTATTAAAGCCTAACACTTCAGTTCCTTCAGTGGAAGTCCTGTCATCTCCTGCCCCTACCTCTCCAATCCAGCCACCTAAGCCTGCCGCATCTGTACTCTGGCCAGTTCCAGGCCATGACAGTGGAAGGACCGGAGTTTTAATTGTGTCTTTACCATTTAACTCAATTACTCAGGACCTCCCCAGACCTCAGTTTCTTCATTGGTATAATAATACCAATATAATGGGGATAAACAAGATGAGGGAGGGTTTGCGTGCGAAAAGGCTCTATAAGCCGCAAGGCACAATAATCATGAGACATCTGAACAGAGATGCAGAGAGCCCAGCATCTCCTAAGGCCTTAAGTGGCCGCACACCACATTCCATCGCGGAGAGCTGCGCAGCCAGAGAGCGCGAGCCAGACTCCTGCTCCTGGGCTGGCGGGCGCGACGGGATTGGGCAGCTCGGCGCGGGGCGGGGTCTCTGGCAGGCGGGGCTTCCGGCCGCCTCATCCGCTGTTGCCAGGGGAGACAGGCGCAGGGAGGAGGAAGCTGCCAGGACTGTCGTAGCCGAATCCGGGCAGCGGAGCGGTGGCGGCCATGGCGGTCTCTGAGCTCGGGTGTCGGAGCTGGTCCTTGTTCCCTGAGGTGCCATCCGCCACCTTCTTCACCGCGCTGCTCTCGCTGCTGGTGTCCGGGCCCCGCCTGTTCCTGCTGCAGCCGCCCCTGGCGCCCTCGGGCCTTTCGCTGCGGTCCGAGGCCCTGCGCGACTGGCAAGGTGAGCCGGGGCGGGCCGGGACCCTGGACTGCGACCTCCCAGCACCCGCGCCATCGCGCTTCACCTGCAGCCACCCGGCCCGCACCACCGTCCTCCCCACCCGGAGTACCAGCTGCATATACCACGACTTTGTGGCCCCAGAGCCCCACCTTCGTCGTCACTGTAATCATTTCCGACCCGAATTTGTTCCCTTGCCTGGTCAAGGCCCCTACGCCATTCGCTAACAAACCGGTTTCAGTCACCCATGCTCGCTGTCCGAGGAGCATTTTTCGTCTCCCCCTCCGTCGTCACATACCTACGTCTGCTTTAGGGCGTAAAAAATTTCTCTAGCGTCTTTAGACAATTGAGCTTCATCTGTGGCTACCCCTATAAGCACCCTGGCCTCTTGGGTTTAGAATTTCTTCTGCCTATTCATTTATATCTTAATCCTGACTCTGATTCCCAGCTCATGGGGACATGGGGTATCTTTGCCATTTGAGAGAGGTGTTTAATCGGGGGAGGATGATAAATTTTTCAGACCAGTTAGGTATAAACATCCGCTCATAAAAGAAATTCCTAGTCTCTGTTTCTTCCCCATTCTTTCTGGGGAAGAAAGTGGGAAATTTGTATAGGTGTTGCTGTTTTGCAAAGCACACTGGACATGTATTAATTTCATTTAATCCTCAGGATGATCCCATGACGTAGGCTTTGTTATTGCCCATTGTTTTAATGAAACTGAGGCTTATATGGAGAATCCCAGAACTACAATTGCAATAAGAATCCAGATTTTTATTTTTTGTGTGTGATGTTTTGGAACGGGAACCTTGGGGTATATAATCCCCAAATGTATAAAATTGCTTCTAGAACCTTCACATTTATACTATACTTGGAATTTCAGTGTTGGAAGTACTCAACAAGTAATGAAGTGCTCTTCAGATAATGAAGCCTTACAGAGATGGCCTGACTGAGGTATATGGTTCTTAGCCTGCCTCCCTGCTCAGATCTAACACTGTTCCCCCCACCCACCCTACGAACATAGAGTACATCTGTCCTCAAACAGATACAAAGTGCCAGCTAAACTGAGCTCCCCCCGCTTTTTTTCTTTAGTTCACAGCTTCTCTGAGTGTGGGGTTCATGGGTATATGAGTATTCAACATGTAAGAGACCTTCGAAGGCCTTAAGTGTAAGCCTTTTACTTTACATTGATGAAACTGAATCTAACAGGGGACATGACTTGGCTGAGCTCAGCCAGCCTGAACATGATAGAGCCAAAATTCCTCTCTAAATCATTATTACTCCAAGTCCAATATTATTATCACCTCACTGGTCCCCTCAAACCAGTGTTTTGGCCTGCAGGGACAATAAAAGTATATAAGAAATGACTGCTTTTAGAAAAACAGAAATGAGATTCTTTGCTGTCTTATTGAACAGAAAGCAACACTATACCTGTAATATTGGATAAGCACTTTAAAGGAAGACCTCTGAGTTCTATATTCTAGTATTAGTAATAGTTTTATAATCTTTATAGGTGCAAAATAATTCACGGTCCCTTTTTTCTTCCTCTGAACAGCCACTATGGAAGGAGAGGTCAGAATTACAACCGAGGAGACTGGCATACAGAGTCTTAAGTGACACCCACTCAATCCACCCTGAAGCTGTTACAATTAATTAACCCTCAAACTGCCCGGTGAGATAGGTCAGTATAAAAAAGGATTATAAAGCGCATTACAAGTTCAAAGACCATCCCATGCTAAAAGTATTTTTTTCCCACGTGGAAGCAAATCACTGGTAAGACTTGCTCCAGGTGTGGGAAAGAGCAAGTATTAGATATTCACACCTCTGCGTTGAGTCTCAGGCCCTTCATTGTTGCCTGCACTGCTTATCTTGACTCGAGATTGATTTTCACTGGCACTGAGAGCCAGCTACTCCCCTTTCCTAGGTGGGTTGTAATCTGGCTTTCCCTCCTTAGAGTAACCCATTGTCAAGCCTCTAATCCAGATCCCTCTGCAGTTTACAGGCTGGTGACCTACATCTTTGTCTATGAGAATCCAGTCTCCCTGCTGTGTGGTGCTATCATCATCTGGCGCTTTGCTGGAAATTTTGAGAGAACCGTGGGCACCGTCCGCCACTGCTTCTTCACTGTGATCTTCGCCATCTTCTCCGCTATCATCTTCCTGTCATTTGAAGCTGTGTCATCACTGTCGAAGCTGGGGGAAGTGGAGGATGCCAGAGGTTTCACCCCCGTGGCTTTTGCCATGCTGGGAGTCAACTCTGTCCGCTCTCGGATGAGGAGGGCCCTGGTGTTTGGCATGGTTGTGCCCTCAGTGCTGGTGCCATGGCTGCTGCTGTGCGCTTCCTGGCTCATTCCCCAGACCTCTTTCCTCAGTAATGTCTGTGGACTTGGAATTGGGCTAGCATGTATCCTTCCTAGAAGAAAGTTGTAGAACAGTGACATGCCGAAGGGTGCACCAAGTTGGAGGGTCTTAGGGGTGAAGCAATAGAGCCATGAGCTCAGATGTAGGTAGTTTGGGTTCTAGCTTTAGCTTTGAAAAAACCATGTGGCCTTGGGTAGGTCACTTCTTTTCTGTAGGCCAGGATTTCCTCACCTGGAAAATATCAACATGGCTATCTCCTCACATCAGTTTAGCACTGACTGTTAGTGAAATTCTCTGATTTGATCTTTTTTCTGTGTAAACCTACATTTAACTAGTTAGGATAAGAGTTTTCATTGGAAGAATCTGAAACTCATGAGCAGGAGATAATCCATGAAAGAACTGGGAGACAAGTTTGTTTCTGGCTTTGTTTGGTTTAGTCTTTTTGTCAGAAAAAACAAACACTTTTTTTAAAGGTGGAATGGTTTAACCATATGGGTGGTAAAAACATAGGATAACCCTTACATCCTTTGTATATTCTGGCAATTAGGGGGAAAAAAATTCTAAAATACAAAGTGGGTTACTTTTTTAAACATCAGAATTGGTTGTGTTGGGGATTAGACAAGATACATTTCTATAATCTACTCCAATTTGTGATTCTATGAACTATTGGGTTTGTAGTTTATAAACACACATTGATAATGTAGCTATTACTTATTTTTAAATATTAATTTAAATTCATTAATATTAAACCTCTTTTTCTAATGTGAAAATTTTAAACTATAAACTCCCCTAGAAGCACTGCTTTTAGCTGCATCCCCCAAATTTTGGTATGTTGTGTTTTCATTATCACTCAGTTAATGTTTTCTAATTTTCCTTGGTATTTCTTTGATCCAAGGGTTATTTATAAGTGACTTACTTGATGTCTAATATTTGGTGATTTTCCAGATTTCTTTTTGTTTCTGTTCTCTAATTTCATTTCATGTTGTCAGAGAACATTATTTATAAGATGCAGTCCTTTTAAATTGTTTCTGGCCCAGCATTTGATATACCTTGGGGAATGTTCTATGTGTACTTGAAAAGAGTGTGCATTCTATAGTTGATAGGGTACAGTGTTCAGTATATGCCAGTTAGGTCAAATTGTTGATGTTGTTCAAGCCTTCTGATACCTTTTATACTTTTTCTATCAGTTACTGAGAGAGGATTGTTGAATTCTGTAGTGAATATTGTGGGTTTGTCTGTTTTTTCCTTTCAGTTCTCGTCTGTTTTTGCTTCAAGTATTTGAAGCTGTATTACTGGATGCATACACATTCAGGAGTGTTATATCATCTTTAGGAATTCATCCTTGATCATTATGAAATTGACCCCTTTTAATCTTAGTGCCCTAAAGTGTTCATTGTCTGATATTAATATAGTTATTCCAAGTTTCTTCTTTCTTAAAATTCAGATTTACATGGTATATATTTTCCATGCTTATATTTTTAACATGTTTGTGTCTTTGTATTTAAAACATGTTTCTTTTAGATAGCATAGCTGGATCACCAATCTGACAGTCTCTGCCTTTTAAATGGCATATTTAGCCCATCTACATTTAGTGTAATTATTGATCTGGTTAGGGTTAAGTCTGCCAGCTTGGTGTTTGTTTTTCTTTGTCCCAGATGTTCCTTTTTTTCTCATATCCTGCCTTCAGTTAAATCATTTTTTTAGTACTTCATTTTCTCCTCTTTGCTTATTAAACTATACCTCTTTATTTTTTAGTGGTTGCTCTAGAATTTAAAATATGCATATTTAGTTTATCATAGACTATTTTCAGGTAATATACCACTTCATATACAACACTGTACATCAATGTGTTTCTATTTTCCTTCTTTCCATCCTTTGTATTATTGTCATACATTTTATTCCACATGTTATAAACCTCACAATACAGTGCTATTACTTCTGTTTTAAACAGGCAATTATATATTTTTTATAATTTAAAAAGCAACATTTACCCACATATTTACCATTTCTAGTCCTCTCCATTCTTTTATGTGGATCCAAGTTTCCATCTATTATGTTCCTTAAACATATACTATTCCTTCCGTGTACAGTGAGTATGCTCATGACAGATTCTCTCGGCTTTTGGTTTTCTGGAAATGACTTTATTTCACTAAATACAGACTTCTAGCCTTCTTTGATCTCCTTTCACTTTCAAAGATGTCATTGTGTGACTTCTGGTTTGTTTCTGATGAGAAATCAGTAGTCATTTTTATTATTTTATTTATTGTTTCCCTGTTTTATTCTTTCATTATTTTCTCTGGCTCCTTTCACAGGTTTTTCTTTATCACAAGTGTTAGGCTTGTGCCTTGGGGTCGTTTTCTTTTTGTTTACCTGCTTGAAGTTCATTGATCTTAGATCTATGAATTCAGAGCTTTCTTCAAGTATAAAAAAATTATTTCTTCAAGCATATTTTTCTGTCCTACCTTCTCCTCGCCTAGGGCCAATTACACATATGTTAGACTACCTAATATTATTCAGTGTGTCACTGAGGCTCTGTTTATTTTTTATTTTACACCTTTTCCCCTCTATACTTCAGTGTGGATAGTTCCTGTCACATTGCCTTCAAGTTCAGTGATCTTTTCTTCTGCAGTAGCCACTCTGTTGTTAAACCAATCCAGTTAGTTTTTTACTTCTCATGCTATGTATGCAGCTCAGTAGGTTCCATTTTGCCCTATTTTAGTTTTCATTTCTGTATTGATATTCTTTCGCTGTTACTTCATTATGTTTGTTTTACTTTAAATGCATATAAACCTATGTATTTCTAATAGGTGTCTTAAAATACTTGTTTGTCAATGCCATCATCTGTATCATTTCTGGATCTGTTTCTTTTAGTGATTTACCTACTGATTATGAACCCCATTTTTTTCTTCACAAGTCTTATAATTTTTTATTTTATGCTATACTCTGCAAATGCTGTTATCAAGGGCTGAATTTGTTGCTTTCCTTTAAAGTGTATTAATTTTCTTCTGGTAAGCAGTTAATTTACTTGTTAAGGTGTTACTTTTCTGGAGGTGTGCTGAATGCCCTCAGTGTTGAGTGAGATCTCATTATTCTCTCTAGTTAGAACATGGTAAACATGTCCTCCCTGTGTGAGCTCCAGGAGGTGCTAAACTTACAGCTCCCTGATCATTCTTTCCTTGTTAGCTATTCTTTGCCTCCTGGGGAGTCACAGCCTATGTAGGCAACATTAGTACACATCTGCTGAAGACCCAGGGAACCCCTATCCATGTTTCTGGAGCTCATTCTCTGAGCAGCTCTGACTTCCCCATTTTTTTGACCTATTAATTCCACTTTTTCCTCTCTGAACTCTCAAGCTCAGCAAAAAATTCTGTACTCTGTTTGGATTCTGTTTCCTGTGCTGTAGTTTGGAAAGTGCCTCCAGCAGAAAGGCAGCTTATCTTGAGACTCACTTCATTTGTTTCCCTTTTCTTAGGTATCACAGTCTGGCAGTATTTGTTGTCCAAAGTCTGAAAACAGTTGTTTAAAATATTGTATCTTGGTTTATAGCTAATTATGGGAAGAGTACTAGTCTAGCGTTACTGTCTCAACAGAGTCCGAAGTGGAACAAATTCTTGATATCATTCTAAAGTCAGCTTGCACAGCTCTTCCTCCCTTACAGCCTTGGTCATCACTTGGAATCAGTATTTGGAAATATATTGTCCTCCCTGAGAGAATTTAGAAACTGCAAGTGTATTTTTGGTTGTCACAGCAACTAGGTGCTTAGTGGCCAGTGGCCAAGGATGCTGAATATCCTGTAATGAGTGAAGTGGTCTAGCCCAGCAAAGAATTACCTTGCTCAGAATACCAGGAGCATCCCAGACACAGATGCTGCCTCAAGAACAACTGTCTCCTGACGCTTCTCTACAGCCTTCTCTCCAACCACCCCCTCTTCTAGCTGCTGCTGCTCCCAATTTAGGGTTCAGCATACATATCCCTTCTCTAGAGAAAGCCTTCTCTGATCTCCCTGGACTAGATGAGGGGCCCCAGCATGGTCTTCCATAGATAAGCTTTGCTTGTCACTCTTAGTCTATTGCAATTACATACTCCTTGTCTAGCACTTACTCCTTAGTCCCTGGTATATACCAGACGTTCGGTAAATGTTTGTTGGGTGCACAGAGGGATGGAGGCTGACTTTTTTATTTTTTTGGTATCATTAATCTACAATTACATGAGCAACATTGTATTTACTAGACTCTCCCCATCATCAAGTCCCCACCACATACCCCATTACAGTCACTGTCCATCAGCGTAGTCAGATGCTACAGAATCACTATTTATCTTCTCTGTGTTGTACAGCCCTCCCTGTTCCCCCTCCCCACATTACATCTGCTAATCGTAATGCCCCTTTTACCCCCTTGTCTCTCCCTTTCCACCCATCCTCCCCAGTCCCTTTCCCTTTGGTAACTCTTAGTCCATTCTTGGGTTCTGTGAGTCTGCTGCTGTTTTGTTCCTTCAGTTATTTCTTTGTTCTTATACTCCACAGATGAGTGAAATCATTTGATACTCATCTTTCTCCACCTGGCTTATTTCACTGAGCATAATACCCTCTAGCTCCATCCATGTTGTTGCAAATGGTAGGATTTGTTTTCTTCTTATGGCTGAATAATATTCCATTGTGTCTATGTACCACATCTTCTTTATCCATTCATCTACTGATGGACACTTAGGTTGCTTCCATTTCTTGGCTATTGTAAATAGTGCTGCAATAAGCACAGGGGTGCACCTGTGTTTTTCAAACTGGGCTGCTGCATTCTTAGGGTAAATTCCTAGAAGTGGAATTCCTGGGTCAAATGGTATTTCTATTTTGAGCTTTTTGAGGAACCTCCATACTGATTTCCACAATGGTTGAACTAATTTACATTCCCACCAGCAGTGTAGGAGTGTTTGGAGGCTGACTCTTTGTGGCTGCCTGATGCAGAGCAGTTGACCAAGGTGCCATTGTATCACACTGTAGGGAAAGTGCTACCAGAGAGGTCCACATGGCACTCACTTGGTCACCTTGAGGCAAGGTGCCTTCTATTTGGGACAAAAGTACAAGAAGATGTCAGTCCCCCTAGAGGGTATCAGGACAGCCTCTGGCCTCAACATGCTGCAAGGACAAAGTGAGAGCTGGCTTCTGAATGATGGCAGGGCTCAGAGGACAGGTGTCCACAGAGAAGGGGAAGTAAGTGCCTGCGCCTCTGTGCCCTCCTCTGTTGCTGGTTGTGTTCTCTCTGAGCTGCAGGGGATAGAAACTCAATTTTTGGTTTCCCTGAGCCTGACCCTCAGTCAGAGTTGATGGTGGGATAAGCACTACTGCCCCTGGAGAGTAAATGTGGGCACCTTATGATCTCTAAAGCCCTCCTCCCTTTAGCTGCCTCCAATTTTACTTAACATGCCAACCTCAGATGGCCTCACATACTGCTATTCCATCGACCTCTCAGAGCGGGTAGCACTGAAGCTCGACCAGAAGTTCCCCTTCAGCCTGATGAGAAGGATTTCGGTGTTCAAATATGTCTCAGGCTCTTCAGCAGAAAGAAGGGCAGCGCATAGCCGGAAGTAAGTTACAGAACTTTTAAATCTTACTCAATGCAATTCCAGGGCCTGTACAGGGTGTGCCTCGTACAGTGCAACGGGCTTGGGGGACTGGGGTTCGGCGGGAGGAATAGGGTGTGGGCAGCCCTGGGCCAGAAAATCTGCACACATTATCTTCTGAACACTCTAGATTCTACCCAACTGCTCTGAAGCTGGGACCAGTGGGAGTGGGAAAGGGAAGGCATGTGAAGCCTTTGTACATGATCCTCAGGAACTCAGGGCAGCTGTGGAGGGCATGGCCATACTCGGTACTGATGAGCATGCTGTGCAGGTCAGATTGGGCCCTGGAGCGTAGCACTGGGGTCAGCGCAGAGCCCACCCAGCTGATTGGTGGCTTGGGATGCGGCACAGCCCTGACCTAAGAGGTAGGGTTTGCTTGGCTGCCCAGCCAGACAAGGTGTCATCATTTACCATCTCCCAGGCTCAGGAACTCTCAGGAGAACATGATAGGCCAGGCACCAAAGCTCATGCAGCCCCACTCCTTCCATTCATAGAGGAGGCCCAAGGAGGATAAGAGTCTTTGTCCAAGTGACACAGGCAGGGAGGCCCAGGCTAGCACTAGGTCACCTGCTCATCGCCCCTCACTTCCCCCCGCCCTGCACTGTGGCTCTGTGCCCCATACTCATTTTGTCCATGCTGGGATGGCAAAGCATAGGAGGCCTCGTTTCCTTCCACAGCCCCTCCAGAGGAAAGGAGTCACATCGTGGTGTGTCAGCGTGCTTTGTCAGCGGCCCTTTTCTGCCTTCAGTCAGTTATGCTCTGTGCTGGCCAGGATGCCGGACTTTGGCTGAATTGGCCTCCTTACAGCTTATTAAAGGAGGTGGGCGCTCCCAGCTGCCAACAGCTCAGGGCCCTTTGACCATTTCTCAAAGGCAGGGAAGGGTACTGGGAAAACAAATGCACACTTACCATTTTGCTTCAGACAAGTAATTCCTGGAGTCTAAATATGTGGCAGACTTTGAATTTAAAGTTAGGTTTTTTGGCTCTTAATTCTTTTAGAATCTAGGGGGAACTTAAGGGGTCCTCGGGTGCAAACTGCCACCCCGTGAAGGATTCCCTCTGTGAAGGAATCAGCAGCACAGCTGGTGGTGGTCTCCCGGCATTACCTCACAGCCCCCGGTGGCTGGCGGCCCCCCTCTAGTCAGGCCGTGACAGGAAAGTTCTTATATACTGAATTAGAGTCGCCTCTGAAACAGGGACTCCTTGGCGCTGAGTCTGGTCCTGCTTCACCATGACTTGCAGATGTGGGTTGGGGAGATTGTGACTCTGTCACTTCCTTGTCTTCCTTGTATGGCACAGTGCTGGATCCCTCACTGTCCTGGCCTGCTTTGGACAAGCATCAGCAGAACCTGATGCTTCGAGTGGCCTGACATTGGGACACAGATTGCATTTGTGTTTGTTCTGGCAGTTGATGTGGCTACCTGGAGAGCTTTGCCTCCCTGGAGGCTCTGGTGAAGCTTCTGGTAGGCCAAAACCTCTATATTTAAATAACCCCTAAAGTGCTGTGAAGTGTCTTTAACTGTACTTACACAGCTGTTGTGTAAGGTCAGGTTTTAATGGAAATGTATACAGATGCTGTCCAGTCACCTAACAAAAACATCAAGGGTACTGGCATTCATTCTGCATATTTGGAACTGCTCAAAAGTTCAGAGGATAAAACCTGTCGGCTGTATCTCCATTCACATGGTCCCAGCCCTGTGTGTCTGTGGTGGGGTCTTTAACCCTCTACACAGGCAGCTCCCCTCATCTGTTACTTTGGTTTCTGCCTGCCAAGACTTCCAGCTGTGAGTCTTCATTCTGGAAGTCATGGGTAGAAAATTGCATGACAGAGCCTGGGCCCAAGCCCTGTGTTGGAGCCCTCCCGCCCTCCCCAGAGAGAGGGGGTCTGTTCTTGTTAATAGAATTGCTGAGCCAGCCTCAGAAGCACTGACTTCTCTGGCCTGGTCTCCCCTCCATCTGGTTTGCAGACTGCTCTGAGCAGGTTGCACCTCAGCTCTCAGTCCTGGGCCTTAATCCCTTAATCTTACCATCCTGCTACAGGAACGTTCATGGGCCCTTCCCTCTCTGGGCATCTTGTTTTCTGTTTGAGGTCTTTCTGCCCACGTGGTACTTGGAGCTAGTTACAGAAAATGCCCAAAGTGTGTGGTAATATAGCGCCTCGAGCATTTCTCATGTGGAACCACAGCCGGGGTGCCTGGTGCCTTGGCATTACTAATGGATGACCATTTTCTCTCTTGTTCCATTCTAGGCTGAACCCTGTGCCCGGCTCTTACCCCACACAGAGTGGCCACCCTCACCTGTCCCCGAGCTACCCTGTCGCCCAGATGCAGCATGCCAGCGGCCCGAAACTAGCTTCCTGGCCAACCTGTGCACCTGGGCACATGCCCACCCTGCCTCCATACCAGCCTGCCTCCGGCTTGTGTTACGTGCAGAATCATTTTGGCACAATCCCTAACTTCTCCGGGGTCTACCCAGCTTCCGCGGGTGCCTCCCTGGGGGTCCAGCCACCTGCCCCCCTCAACTGCCCTGGCACAGTATATTCTGGGGCCTTGGCCACTCCCATGGCTGCAGGCTCCAAGGAGTGCTCAAGGGTCCTGATCCCCTGACCAAGAATTTCTAGGAAAGTTTCCTTGCATCTTGGCTTTCTGAGGAAGATCCTCTCTGAGCTAAGATTTTCTTGACAAAAAAATTATTTATTGAACACCTCTATGTGCCAGGCTCCGCGTTGAGTACTCTGATGTGTGTCCCTTCTTCAGTCTCTTTCATCCTCATGACAACGTTGTGAAGTACACGTTATTGTCCCCATTTTAGAGACAGAGAAAGCGAGACGCTCAGTGATTACGTAAAGTCAAATGTTCTGTAGTTGTACAGCTAGGGCATTCGACTGCAGGCCCAGGGCTCCTCCCCACCGTCCTGCCTCCCAAAGAACACACAGGAGAGGCAGCATCAGTTGGCGGCAGCAGCCAGTGGCTCGTTTCAGCTCTGTTTTTCCTTCCCGTCATTGTGTGCACTGCTTTGTTTATAGCATCCGTGTGTCTGTGTCTGCCCTTCAGGAGCTGGTGTGCTCTGCAGTTCCCAGGCCCATGTGCTGTCTGTCCCCTGCAGTGACCCCGTCACCCAACTCTGCCCCAGAGGCAGCAGATGGGCCAGTGTGAGCCACATAAGCTTGTTGTTTACCTTTGTATAAAGAAACGGCCTCCAGTCTGCCCATGGTGTGTCATGTCTCTGTGGCCTGCCTGGGGACTGTGGAGCAGGACTGGGGCCGTGATGATGATGGGTGTGATGGGAAGAGGAGGGGTGCTTCAGGGTTGAGGCTGGCAACTGCTTACACAAGGCAGGGACCTGTCATGGGAATGGGCTTGCAAAGGGAGAGCCAAGAGGGCAAGTGGGAAGCTTCGGCAGCCCGAGGTGATGGCAGCAGGAGGCCCCTGCACCCCTAGGGAGGAGGGGGTGTTAGCTGAGAAGGGCTGCCTGGCAGGACCTTACATCAGGGGGCACATGGATCCTGGCAGCAGTAGTATCTGATGCAAGAGCATAAGCGCCAGCCTCTGCCTGTCATCTGTCTGATCCACCATCGGGGTTTCCCATGAACCAAATTGACCAGGAACCCGTTGGCAAGGGAGCCCAGGACATGCTGTTTGCAGGGGTCAGCCCCACTGATGCAGGGCAGGGCAAGGACAGGAATGTGACTGAGCCAACAGGTGCCTGCAGCCTGAGGAGAGCTCAAGGCTTCTGATCAGCCATCAGCTGGGGCTCCTCAGGGTATGCCAGCCTGTAGTGTCCACACAGACATCCTAACACATAGCCTTCATTTATTCCAGGAGTTCTGTGGCCTCCTCTGAACTGGCTTTTTAATGGTATTAAGCCCTGGGTATTAGAGATGGATAAGACTCACCCACAAGTCCACCCAGCCCTGGGCAGGGCACTGACAAGCATATACCTGGGTGGCCTGCTCGGGGTGAGGGGGATGGAAAGTGAGGCTGAGAAGGTGACTCCCAGGTTGGATTGCAAAGTGTGGGATTTGCCAGCCAAGGAGTTGGGTGTCAGACTGCAGCTGAGTTTTGTCTGGGGTTACCAGAGAAAGTCTGATGGCCTCTCCAACCACACCTGGCACCATTCCCACAATGTCAGTGAATGTAGCCTGCTGTGTGTCTGACTTTCCCCTTTCACTCCAGGAAGCAGGTGAGGGACGCCTGCTGCTGGTATTGCAGGATCACATCCCTTGTGTGGCCCTCCTGCATGGACTGTCTAGCTGGGGCTGCCGAGGCCTTGGGCCTTGGTGGGGGGAGGGTTGGATCGGAGGGCCCTCTCACAGGTCCCCAGGTAGCAGAGCCATGAGGGTCCTTGTCCTCAGAGGCCATTCAGCCCCAGCATCTCCTGCTGATGTTACTAATGGGGTTCCAGGGAGGTAGTAGCTCCTGACCTGGGCCGCTGCCATAGCTGCTGCTCTGAGACTGTTCTAGTCCCCTGGACTTTCCTTGGCTGGCCACAGGGCATAGCAGGCAGCCTGGAGCTTGCTCAGGGGACCATTTCTCCCTCTGCATTTTAGAGAGGACCCCGAGCCCATCCCCCATTTGCCTGTTGAACCAGCCACTAGGGTCCCATGTCCGCAAACACTGAGTGTGCCAAGCCTCAGGCCAGGGATAGAAATTGAGGGAAACCTAAGGATAGAACAGAGGTTGAGGGAGGACAGAGAACGGCCAACAGAGCTGATGCCTAATAAAAACTTGTTGAATGAATGGATCCTGCCCTTGGGGAGCTCAGCCTGGGGGTGGGGGAAATGGAAAAATAAAGAATTGTAATACAGCATTGCTGTTCAGGCGCTCAGGCCCCCTATAGAGCTGGGACTCAGTTGGATACCAAGTGTACCCCCTTCCACGGAGAGATGGGGAGAGATGTGGGTCTTTGAGGCCTGGAAGGAGGAAGGCACTAACCATGTCCTCTGGCTGTTGTTAGGAGAATGAAGAATACGGCATGTTCAGCATAAGGGAAAGCTATTATTCCCTGCACATCCGAAACTATCCCTAGGTGAGGCAGGGCCCACTGCTGGCAGAGAAGCGTCTAGACTTTGTCCAATTTCCCCACTTTGTGAGCAGGGGGCAGCAGAAGCAGAATGGCCACAGTGGTGGCCTCTGCAGACCTTCCCTGGGGCGGCTGTGTCCCCAGCACTGGGGGTGCAAGAGGAAAGGGGCTGGCTCCTGTCTGGGAGGCTCACCATCCCGTGAGGGAATCAGATTTGCAGATAACCCCAACGCAACACGGGCTGTGAGAGGCATGTGTGCCCACATGTGAGGCTTCCTTCCCTCACCCGCCTCTTCATTCATTCTTTCATGTAACAAAACACTGTGAGCAACTCCTGACTTCCCAGACCCTTCTCCCATCAGATGGGCCAGGCTTCCAAGGGAGGATGCGCAGGACCCCTGCCCTGTCCAATCTGCGGCCTGGGACCTGCCTGAGGAGAGGAGAGCAGAGAGGGCCTCTCCTGAGGCCACATGGAGCCAACCTCCACCCTTCCCACAGTCCCATTCCCACTGTCCCATTCCCACCGTCAGCTCCCTTTGGGGGAGCCAGTCGCCTCCACTCAGAGATTTCAGCGGAGGCATTAAAGGCACAGGAGAAAGTCTTCCCCCACAAACCCTGGCCCTGCCCTTGCCCCATGCAGGAACACATCCTGTGTACCCTTGAGCGGAGCCCAGGTCTCACACAGGAAAAAGTGGATCAGGAGGGATGAAGAAAGCCTGTGGCAGCAGTAGGGTGGCCCCACGCAGCACCTGTACAAGGCCGCAGCAGTGGATGTCCCACCTGGGCTGCAACACAGTGCAGCCCTTTGGGCCCCTAGCTCAGTCCCCAGGCTGCCAGTGCAGCAGCCCCGGTCCAGCTTCAGTCATTTCCAGGGCCTCCCATGGCACTCAGCACCCTTTGGACAGTGTGGGTTGTGTCCCCCGCAAAAGGCATGTGGAAGCCCTAACCCTGGTACCTGCGAATGTGATCCTATTTGGAAATAGGGTCCTTGCAGCTGTTCTCCATGTAAGATGAGGTCATCCTGGACCAGGGTGGGCGCTAGGTCCAACAACTAGTGTCCTTATAGGACGGCTGTGTGAAGACACAGGGACACAGACACACAGGGAGAAGATGGCCAGGTGAAGACAGTGGCAGAAATTGGAGTGATGAATCTACAAGCCAAGGGACGCCACGGATGCCAGAAGCCAGGAAGAGGCAGGGAAGGATTTCTTCCTAGAGCCTTCAGAGGAAGCACGGTCCAGTTGACACTTCAGTTTTGGGCTTCTGGCCTACAGAACTGTGAGGAATCAATCTCTGTTGTTGTAAGCCACCCAGCTTGTGGTACGTCGTCACAGTGGCCCCGGAAGACTAATACAGGCAAGTTCATCTCCCCACAAGGCTGCCCTTGGCATGTCACCTCCTGCCAGGCAGAGGTCTAGCAGAGCCCAGGGCAGCCTCCACAGGCATGTGGGGGCCCTGCAAGCAGGATCCCACCTGCCCCTTACCACCTCTCCTCCAGCTAACTGGTTGGCTCCATGGCATCCTGTCCTCATTTGGAGGGAGGCACAAGGGCTGTGAAGGCAGAGAGGGCCTGAGGCATTGGGAAGTGATGGTGCTAGAACCAAATGCTAGAGGATATAAACAAGGGCCTTCAGTCCCTACCTGCCCCCCAGGATTGAACCTGAGGGAGAGAAGAAAGAGGGAGAGAGAGACCAACCTAGAGAGGGGCCACCAGGGATGCTCAAGGGAGGAGCTCTGGTCAGAAGGTAGAGGGAGGCCTTGCAGGCTCTAGCAGCCTCTCTGTGGCTATGAGGGCAAGTACCTGGCTTCTCTGAGCCTCAGGTCCTTGTCTGTAAAGAGGGAGGATTGTGCCTGCCCCACAGAGGGAGATTATATATGCAAAGGGGATGGGGAGGGGAAAAACACTTCTTTCTGGTGTTTGACGTGGGGGCACTTAGCACTCTGGCCGAGCTCCCTCACCTGCAGAGTGCAAATGCTAATCCCCACCCTTAGGGAGGTGACAGCTTCAGAGTAAGGGACAGAGGCACCTGAATGATGTGCACTCAATAAAAGTAGCCTCTGTGGGTGTGAAAAGACTTAAGCAACTGTGGCAAATTATACCAATTTGCTGTGGTCTTCTCTGAGCACATGTCTGTTTACTGCCCAGTGAACTTCTTGAGGACAGGGACTGTCTCGCTCAGCCCTCATCCCCTAAGCCTGCATTCACTCATTCACTGAATATCTCCTGAGCACCTACTGTGTGCCAGGCACTGTTCCAGGTGTGGGGATGCTGCAGTGAGCTATGTGGCCAAATGCCTGCCTTCAAAGAATTTAATAGTCTGAGTGTGCGTGTGTGCATGTGTGTGTATGTGTGTGTGCATTTTGAGGGTGAGAAGGAAAAGGAAGACAATTAGAAAACAGACAAAGAAAAATATGAGCTAGTGATAAGTGAAAAGCTGGACAGCTTTAGATCAGGGAAGGCCTCCCAGAGGAGGCAATATTTCAGATGAGACCTAATGGAATCCAAGGAGCAACCATGAGCGGATCAGGGTGAAGATCTTGTTCCAGGTGGGCAGAGGAACAAGAGCAGAGGGCCAGGTAGGAATAGGCTGAGCATGTTCTTGGAACAGAACAGAGTGGCTAGGGGAGATTAACACAGGGTGGTGTACACAATAGGTGCTTGCTCAATGTTTGTTGCCCTGGGATTCTGGACATGGGCAGCCTGGGCTTGGGAGGCCACACCCATGTTCTGAGCCCAGATGACCTGTCTACCTGGCCCACACGGAGCCCAGAGTCAAGGGCCACAGATCCTGGGAGTCTGAGCCTTGGCAATCACCCTTTAACTCATTCATTCATTCATTTCTACATCAAGTAGTCACTGAGCATCTCCTATATCCTGGGCATCATTCTAGGGCCTGAGGTCACAAGATGGTCAAGTCCTGCTCCTAGCACAGTCTTGTAACTTACAGTAAACTCTGGAGGCACCAGCTCCAGGAGAGGCACATGCTCATTCCTGCCAAGCACAGGAAGAGAGAGCAACCAGCACTGCAGGATCCAGGGGTGTCCCAGAGGAGGTGACTCAAACCTGGCCTGAAGGGCTGACCAGGCCTCTCCAAAATGAAATGTGGAGAAGGGTGTTCAGGAGGAGAAAATAGCATGTGCCAAGATAATGTGTTCAGCCTGGCTAGTCCGGAAAGGGGTGTGGAAGGGTCCATGGGCCAGTGTGGAGACATCGAGAGGCCGCAGGGGCCAGGATGGGAAAGGCCTTGCAGGCCAGCCTAAGGAGTTTGGACTTGATCCTGTGGGTGATGGAGGCCACTGTGAGGTTTCCCTGCTTGTCTCCCTGGGCAGAGGTCTAAAGGAAGCAGCACGAATTCAGCCAGTGACAGGGCCCAGGCTGCTATCAGGCCTCTCCCCGAGGCCACCCCGTGCTCCCAGGAGTTCAGGGACCTCGAGGAGGGAGGGTGTTTAGGGACAGGCAGAGCTGGCCCTTTCATGTGCCTGAAATCTCTGCATCAGGGTGAGGCAGCTCTCTGGGCCTCGTGGCCTGCTATGTGACAGGCCACTTAGCCCTACACTTCCAGAGGCATGCCTGTGGTTGCAGGAAAGGAATCTGAAACCCTTGAGCCTGTTTTTATCCTTGTTCTCCACCCCCAGGTGTGGCCCTCTTCTGTTAACTCTCAGAGCTCCAGGTGCACAGAAAGGTCACCTGCCATGAGAGGTGAGGTAGGATGTAGCCAAATGCCCAGGAGGGAAGGATGGCACCTAGGTGTTGTCCTCTGCAGGTCCCACCACTCCAACCTCTTCCCTGCCCTACTGTCTGAGGACCTGGGCAGATGAGTGAAGGAGGCTTGTCTCAGCCCTGACTTCAGGAGGGGATGAAACTCACTGCCATCTTGGCCTGGGTGTTGGCACTGCTCTAAGCCCACATCCCTCCCCATCCTGCCTGAACCACAGGTATCAAATCCTGCTAATCTGGTTTCCCTTCTCCTTCCCTGATATGTGAGATGCAAGGAGGGAGATGGGAGGGGCCAGAGCCTCTGCTGGAGTCCGGGAGAGAGGGCATTCGGCTCCAATAACAGCACCCCGTCAGTGTCCCCTCCCTGGAGGAACCCCAGCACAGACATGACAGTGGCAGCTTGGGGATGTTGAGGGCACATGCATCGCTGTGTGTGTTCAATGGGGGAACAGGTGGATCACTGTGAAGGTGCAGGTGACACCATGCAGGGCCCTGCCTATCAGAATCTTCTTACCCAGGCTGGTTCAGCCCAGGAGAACTGCAGTGCTGGAAAGGCCCACTGGTCACCTCTGGTCATGACAGGAAAGAAGCCTTTCCCAAGGCTGCACAAGGTTTGGAGGCAAATCCCACACAGCACCACCCCATTCCCCCTGTGCTGCCTCCCATAGCTAAGTCCTGCCCTAGCACCCCCCAATCCCGTATTCAGCCTCCACCCAAGCCTCTCCAGCCAATGGCCACTCCCTCTGGAAGGTTAGCAAGCCCTCTGGGGTGGAACTGTCTGCCTGGAGTCCAGTCTCCAGCCCTCAGGCTGCAGTCCCAGTCCTGATGGAAGCAGCCCTGGCCTCCTTACAGGCCCTGGGCCCCTCCTCTCCCAAGGGCACCAGGCCCTCCTGGAGGCTTCTGCACCTGGGAGAGGTTCAGCTTTCCTGAGAACCAAAATCCGCCTGAGAGTCGGGTTGCAGTGGGCTGTAGGGAAAAGGGGGCTGGGGCTCAGGTTGCCACTCACCCTGGGAGGCTCTGGGTGGTGTTAGGTAACAGTTCAGCCCTCTTCAGCCTTAAGGAGCCCTGCTCCATCTCCCTTCACCAGCCCTGAAAGGTGAAGAGGAGGAGGGGTGAGATGTGGCTGCATTCTCCCCCGTGGCCCTTCAGGGTTCCCGGGGAGCCGGGACTCTTATTCCCATTTTTTGAATGAGCATATTGCGACTCAGGGAAGGAAGTGACTTGGACAGTAAAGGCAGAGTCTCAAAGAGCACCCAGGGTTTCAGCCCACTGGTACTGCTCTGCTCTTCCCACTGCCCAGGCTGCTCCACCACCAGGACAGTGCTTACAGAGCAGGCAGCCAAAGTGTTTCTGCTGGAGGTGGCCCCACGGGCCTGGGTCTTCTCAGAGCTCTATATGTGTGCACGTGTGTGAGATGCATGTGCACATGCATGACTTGTTGGCCCGCAAGCTGCCTGAGAGCTTCCCGGGTGGAATCGGAAACTGGCCCGTACACAGCGGCAGGGATAGATAAAAGAAATAGGCAGGCCACTCCACGGTGGTAGGTGGCAGTTGTAATAAGCATTAGATGTAAGGCTTGTCTTGGTCGCCCACAAGCTGAGTAAATCCCCACGCCTGCCCACAAAATCTTAAGTTTTATAGAAGCCTTAACAGGGTTCAGCCATGTACACTGTCCAGATGATCCCAACACCATGTCAGTATATCAAGGCTATGTCCTTGAGGCAGCCTCTGGGAGCAGAGGAGGCAGGCAGAACTCACGTTCCAAGGACAGAGGAGTGGGTGGGGAGACTCCAGTTTCTGGCTCCAGCTCATGGGTCAACAAGCGGTCACATTTCTCAGGGATGTTCCCCAATAGTGAGTCTGTATGTGTGTGTATATGTGTGTATGAGTCTGTGTATGTATGTGTGCACACGTTTCTGTTTGTGTGTGGTGTATGCGTGTGTGTGCATACATATGTGTGAACCTGCAGGGCCACTGTACCTTCATGAAACCCCTTCTTCTGCCATGAGTCCCTTCCCCATCTCCATTACAGAAATTTCCTCCCCCTCCCTCTCAGGGAGCTCCCCTTCCCTCTGCCCCCTCAGAAGCCCTTTCCTCTCATTGAGCCCCCTTCCCACCATATATAAAGCATAGATGAGCCCTGGTGGGAAAGCCAAGTCAGTGAGGCATAAAGGAAAGACCCAGACTTCACCTTGTTCTGCCCAGTAAGACATGAACATAAATCTACTGCAGAAGGCAGGGTTGGAAAACCTCTGCTTTTCACTCTTTATTTAGTCTTGAACACAGGTGTGATGGCTGGAGCTGGAGCAGCCACCTTGAGACCAAGAGGGAAAAGCCAAGGAAACTATAGAAATGTTGGCTCTGACACTATTGAACTGCTGAGCCAAAGCCAGCAACAAACATACTTTGGAATTCCTGTTTTTTGTGAGAAATAAAGCCTTCTTCATTTTAAACTATAGTTGTTTGGGTTTCCTGTTGGTGTCAGCTGAGTGCCTCTCTAATACCCAATGCTTTACAAATCTTGTAATTTATTTGGTTGTCCATCTCCTTCCGTTACCTGACAGTGAGCTCCCTGGGAGAGCAGAAATTGTGCCCTATTTGTCTTCAGGGCCTTCAGAATTCAGCAGGGTGTTTGACAGTGAGTCAGATCTTGGTGAGGGTCCATTATTAATTGAAAAGAAGATTTCTGAGGAACAAGCCCATTTAAGAACAGTGACTTCAGAGGCTTAGGACTAGGGTTGCCAGATATAATACAGGATGCCCAGTTAAATTGAGTTTCAGATAAATAATGAATAATTCTGTAGTATTACAAAATTCATTGCAATTTATCTGAAATTGACATTTTACTGGGTATCTGGATTTTTACCTGCTAAATAAACTTAGGGCCATTTTCTGCAAGGTGTCCTCATCTGTGTTGAGGAACTGTGCAGTGGGCATGGATGGTGGGACCTCATCCATAAGGACAGAGGCTATTCCAGGGACCAAAGATTGGGTAAAATGGGATGGGATGACTCGGGGTGCCTTGCTGGATTTGGCTGTGGATTGAGCAGGAGTGGGCTGTAAAGCCCTCCTGGGGACTGGCAGCTGTTGCCAGGAGGGAATGTGGAAAAGGAAATGTGGAGTTTGAGGCCAAAGCAAGGACTATTGTGCCAGCTTCCTTCAGCACCAGCTAAGGATGCTGCTGGTTCCCTTCTTAATGCCTTCATACACCCAGTTCTTGAAGGATAGATGAACTCCTTCACCAATCCCTGCCCTCAGGGGCTCCGAGGCCCATAAGACTCAGAGAGGAGAGGAAGCTGAAGAGCCACCTACTACAGGGGGTGCCATCTGGTCCAGGCTGGCCTTGCAAGATCACTGCAAACAGCAGGCCACCATTCATCCTTAACCTGCCCACCTGTGGAACTGTCTCCGGAGGGCTACAGCCTAGAACCATCCCCTGAGAGGCCCACACAGGGACTTTGTGTGGCAGCTGACTGGGAGGCCAGAGCATCCCCCTCGCCATGGGCTTCTACGTCCTTCACATCCAGCCAGTCAGGCTCCAGGCTGTGCCGAGGGTCCATTGTGTGCTCAGCTAGGCTGTGGACCTACTCAGAGCCTGGAAGCAGACCTGGTCCATGACCTTCCACTGACAAACTGTTTAATCTGGAGCAGGTCGCTCCAGCAATCTGAGCCTCGGTTCCCTTATCTGTAAAGCAGGGGTAATATCTACTTCCTGGAGTTGGTTGCTATCTTGCCTGAAGGTTTCAGTCACAGGCACGTTCACTATGGATTCCGTGAGACCAGGAAATGACCAAAGAACTTTCTGGGGGTAAAATGGTTTATAATCGGCTTTATTCTCATGGAAGTAGGGTGAGCACTAGAATCTTGTCTGTGTCCAGTAGTCTGCAGGCACAAATCCACCTTTGTCTCTGCCACCACCCAGAGAGCATTGGGCAGAGTTCTTCATGTAATAACAGCTCATTGCCTGTGGGTGTGAAAGCAGAAGTGTAGCAGTAGGCCAGTAACAACAGCAAGTAGTTTAGAGTCAGGTGAGGATCCTGGCCATAGGAACTTCCATTTCCCCCACAGTTGCAACAAGGAAAAGTCTGCTCTTTTGAAAATGCTCTGTAAGCTGTAAAGAGAGGAGGATGCAGGCAGGGGCCATATGGCTTGGGAGGTCCGTGCCCACTGATAATAATAATCTTCCCTCACCCTAAGAAGGACAGATGGGAGAATAAGTCCATGGTGGTCTAGGTCCCTGTATAGCCATCTATTGCTGCATAGCAAATTATTCCCAGATCTAGCCACTTAAATAACAAATATTAATCATCTCACAGTTTTTGTGGGTCAGAAAATTGGGAGCAGCTTAGCTAGGTGGTTCTGCTCAAGGCCTCTCTTGAGGTTGCAGCTGAGATGTTAGCTGGGGTTACAGTCATCTGAAGGCTTGGGTGGGGAGCCCAGTGTCTTAAGGCCATTGGAAGAAGGTCCCAACCCATACCACATGAGCCTCTGAGTATTTCCAAAATGTGGCAGCTGATTTTCCCTGGAGCTCATGATTGTGCAGAGAGTAAGGCAGAAGTTACAATGTCTTTTGTGACCTAGCTTTTGGAGCCAATTACCATACCTTCTGCATATTCTAGTGGTCACATAGGCCAGTCCTGATACACTGTGGAATATCAGGAGGTAGGACTACTGTGGGCCATCCTGGACACTGGCAACCATAGTCCCCTGCTCCATGATTTACACAGTGACGGCTCTGCCCTCACATGCTGAGACCCTGGCTGTGACCTTCCTCCTCTGCTTCCCACCCCCTCCTTCTGTCACTGAGGCCCATGGTTGGGCCTCTACAATGCCTCTTTCACCAGTTGCCCCATCCCTCTCCTCTGCCCCTCCCTAGGTAAGATCCTCATCACTTCTTTCCTGAGCACCCAGGCTCTTTTGATCCAAAATATACATACTGCATAAGCCTTTTTGCCTCCCCAGAATACAGAAACTCCCAGGCAAGACCTTCAGCCCCATGACAGGCCTCCTTGCATTTCTCCAACCCCAGTTCACCACTCCCCCATGGCCTAACTGAGCCTTACCAGGTGTTCTCTAAACAAGCTCCACCTTCCCCGACCTTGTTAAGGCTGTCTGGAACCCATCCTTTTTATCTGTTCATAAAACTCCTAGGCATCCTGCAAATGCCATCCGCCAGAACCCTTCTCAGACTGCCCAGAACAGATACTCTGTCTCTTCCATGGGCACATGGGAAGGGATTCTGCTGACAGGTGATGGAGAGCAATGAGCATGGGTGCTGGGGAGAAGATCAGGTAGGATACTTTCAGCTGTGAGTAACAAAACCCCAACTCCAACTGGCTTGATGAATAAGAACATTCATTATGTCACATGGAAAGAAGCCCAGAGGCAGGGTGGGTGGCTGGTACAGTGTGACCAGCCATTCAGGCAAATTCTGCTCTATGGTTCTCACCACTGGCTTCATCCTTAGGCCAGTTCCCCTCGTGGCCACAAGACAGCTGCACAAGTTCTGGGTGTTCTAACTGGGACATGACAATATCCAGAGACAGAAAGGGGCCGTTTCCTCTGGTATCTTTCTTAGGAGCCAAGAATCCCTCCCCTGCAGCCTCTCAGCAGACCTCCCCTCCTGTTTTATTGGCCAGAACCAGGTCATGTGTCACTCCTGAGCCAGGCACCATCAAGAAGATCATCTGGGTGCAAGACCTGTTGGGAGTCAACCAGCAGGACTGGGAGGGAGTCACACCCTGCCAATGAGAACAAAGTATGGGGACATTCAAGGACAGCAGTAGGAAACGGGGAGACACCTTAGGCATGCCTGGATCAGGCAAGGTAAACATGGAGGGAATAAGCCTGCTAAACTGTATTTGGACAGGTTTCTAGATCCCTCACTGTCCCTGTTACCTTTCCTTCCCTCCCTCCCTCCTTCCTTCTTTCCTTCCTTCCTTCCAATAATGACTCAGTACCTACTTAGGTCCTGTGTCAATCTTATGAAGTGAGTATTATAATTATTTCTGTTTACAGATGAAGAACCTGAGGCTCAGAGGTGGCGTAACTTGTTCAAAGTCCCAGAGTAGATGGAAATTGTCAAATCTGTCTAGCTCCTGATGCGGTGGTCCCAGCCCCCAAAGAGGACCACAGGGAGCTGAGGAGAGTCACATGTCCCAAATGGGCCTCAGTTCCCTGGGCCCTGTCCTCAGCCCCACAGGAAGCCTGGACTTGCTGGATGGGGATTCTGTGCTGTTTTGTGAGGGGAGAGGGCCTCGGCCAGGGCAGGTGTTCTGGAACCAGCTCTGGCCTCAGCCTGCTGCCTTCAGTGCCTGGCAGGGCTACTCTGGGTGGGGACATTTCTCAGCTATGGATACCCTGGGCTACACCCCTAATCCTTCACACCATGCCTCTTTGCCTCATAAAAGGCGACCATGGGACTCAAGCCCTGGGAAGGCAGGACAGCCCTCAGCACAGGACCTGCCCAGGCTTGTCAGCCCTGCTGGGGGCACCCACACCCCCTGCTGCCCAGGTGGGTGCCTCCTCAGCCCCAGAACAAGGCAAGATAGAGGGGTAGGGTACCAGAAGCTGGCTGCCCTGCCCTCTTTGCCCCTCTGAGGGAAGCCTGGTTTAGGTCAAGGAGGGCTGAGAGAGGGCTGCCTACACCTGGTGGGCCAACTGTAACTGAGACCTCTGGGGGCAGGATAGGTGTAGACAAGCCTGCGTGAGGAGCAGAGTAGCTGGTGGGGCTCTGCCATGCCCTCCGTCCCATCCCAGGCTGGAAGTGGGGTGGGGTTAGAGGAAGGAAGGAGCTGGCATGGGGCTAATCCCTGACCCATGCCCAGGCCTGGTGGTGTGGCGGGACAAGCACCCCTGGATAGGGGTGCTGAACCAAGGCCTCTAGTCCCAGCTCTGCCACTGATTTACTGTGTGACCTTGGGCAAGTGCTTCAACCTCTCCGGGCTGAGTTTTCTCACCTGTAAAATGAGGCTGTTGCCTGTGGTGACCTTGAAGTTTCCTCTGTGCTGACCATCTCTTGGCTTTAAGTTTGGGGTGGGACCAGATGCTGGTGCTCCTCCCTCTCCCATGATCCACTCACCTGGTCTCACCCTGTTCCATCCTGCAGCCATTTCTCATTTCTAGCCCTGAGCTCCCAGGCCAAACTGAAAACTCTGGGTAATTTGCCAGAGCCTGGTGGGGCTCAGAAAGACCTTCATGCTCATCTTCTTTCTTCCCTAGAGGCAGATCAGGTAGGTATTTTCAGCTGTAAAAAGTGGAGTAGACTGCCTGAGGCTGCAGAGCTGGGAGGTGCAGGGCTGGCCTGTCAAGACCACACAATTCCAGTGGGGTTGCTAGCCCAGCTGCAAGGCATGGGGCCGAGGACCTGCAGAACCAGCTCTGATTTCTCTAGCTCTGTGCTGCCTGGCCACCTACAGGGTGAAATGCTTGTGAAAATGTGCACGGCCTCCTGGCCCCTGAGTGAGGTTCCCTGGTTTGGTGCCCCAGGATTCCTCTGCCTGGTGAAGTTTGGAAGCCACTGCTCTAGATGGCCTGAGAAGGGGTGCTGGAAGTGTGAGATGGAGTCTCCTCTGCAAGCAGGCCAGCAGAGATGAATGGGGTGTGCTGCCCACAGCCTGCGAGGCTCCTGGACTCTCCATGGCATGGACATCAGCAGCCGCCTGGAACTGTAGACTCCAAGGCACCAGGCTTAGGCCAGGAGTTAGGATGTTCTCTGGCAACTCTTTAAAAGAAGGGAAGGATGACCTCCACAAAGGGGACACCTTCTTGAAGCTGAGAGTGTAAACAGCCAGGTGTCACCTGGGCTCGGATGGCCCCAGGCAAGGAGGAAGTTTATAGGGCTCCTCCCTTCCCACTCAAAACTAATCCTTTTTGGAAAACGTGTTCTGGGAAATGAGGCCACAGTTGTTTTTTATTTCCTGAGCTACAGCATCATCTTTTTTCTTGGCATACTTGGCAGAGCCAATGTTGCCAAAATGATTAAAATAACCCTGTTAATATCTCCCAGATCTGAGTAAAGGGTCCTGCCGGGGTCCCACAAGCAGTAGGTGGCAGGAAGGAGGCTCCAAGTCAGCTGTCATTCCCCTACCTCCTCCTCCTGTCCTTCCTCCCCACCCCATCTACTCCCACCCTGGTCTTGCTCCTACTGTCCTCCACGTAATGGGTTAGAATGTTGTACCTGCTTTGTTTATCTGCTGGCAAGGATTGGCATAGATGTTCTTACTTTGATCATGCTTTACAAATAAGCCTGTGATCTGTGTTAAGAGGGATTAGAGTAGCTAATATTGTAAAGGTGGAAGTTACCCAGGGATATATGTCAGCTCATTCAAAGGGGAACTTAAGCCAGGCAGAGATTTCATAGATGGATGGGCTGCCTTAGAGGGAAGCGGGTGTCCAGTCACAGGATGTGTACAAAGAAGCTGGAAGCCATTAGCTGACGAAAAGGCAGTTCCAAATTTGAGGAAAACCCCTTTCCCCAGGCTGGGCAAATGTTGTGTAAGATGGGACTCTGAGGGTCTGTGGGGGCAGATGTGTGGAAAGAGACCAACCTGGCGTGCACGTGAGTGAACACAGGAAAGGAGGTCTTAGGACTGCGGTTTGGGTGGGAAGGGACTTAGAAGCCTGGGTGGCCTTGGTGAGGGAGCATCATGTCAGCTCAGCACCACCACACTGGGGCAGGAGGTTGTCCCCAGGGCTGCTCTTCCCGACTCTCCTCCCAGCTCTTCTCTGTTTATGGCGAGACTCTCATTTCTCCCTGCTGCGTCATTCTGCTCAGACCCAACTCAGCCCCCGACTCTGCCGATGCAGCTAAGATACCGCCCGTTGGCCAGGAAGAATGAGAGCTGCTCATTACCTAATCACAGGGGCTGCAGAGGTAGAACTTGACATGGGGAAGAACCTGGGAGTCCAGCCCTTTCATAAACGTCCAGCTAATCTGCCCACCAGAATGGACTGTTGGATTCTCCCAGAGGAGGACGCCGCCCCAAATCACTCACGAAAGGCGTCTCTTGATGCAATAAGCAAGAGGAATTTATTCAGGAACCAGCTAGCTGGGGTCCAAGTTAGCCCGATGCAGCGGGTCTCAACAAGGACCCTGAGCACACAAAGCCAGAAGGTTTTATAGCATTTTCAAAGGGGCAACATTTTCCACAATCACAATACAGTGTTTTTTCATAGACACATAAATCTTTGGCTGGGGCCACATCCTGGGGTCTGGTTAGATAGGATTACCTTCGGAATGTTTAGGGTGGTTCTAGCAAGATAA
This sequence comes from Manis javanica, assembly GCF_040802235.1. NCBI lineage: Eukaryota > Metazoa > Chordata > Mammalia > Pholidota > Manidae > Manis > Manis javanica. The sequence continues at coordinate 35,061,809 of NC_133165.1, read as the reverse complement.
GCTTGGTGTGTATGATTAACTGATTTGAGGTCAGCTAATTAAAGGTCACTACATTTAACACTGGCTGACTAACTTGTTTTTCAAGATTCTAATAATTTTCCTCCTTCTAGGTTAGGGGGTGGTATTTAAGCCTTTAAGATGGCTGTACTTATGCTAACTTTTGATTTTTCAGATCCTACAGGACAAGACTCAGTTTTCTCTTCTGTGATATGGGAACATCACTACCCATCTTTTGGGATCATGTGAGGTTTTAATTAGATCTGTGGTTCTCAAACTTTGGCCTTCATCAGCATCACCTTGGTGGGAGGGTGTTCAAATACAGATTTCAGGGCTCCTCCTCCCCCCAAGTTTCTGATTCAGTAGACTTGGGGAGGGAGACCTGAAATTTGGCATTTCTTAACAAATTCCCACTTCTGATGCTCCTGGTTTGGGGACCACACTTTGGGAATCACTGAATGAGGCCAGCAGGTTCTTGATGGTGAATTGGCCAGGAGATCTCCAGCTCCTCAAAGCAAGGGATCAGCTCTGACCCACTTCCATCTCTGCTAAGGGATGGCTCAACACAGGCACAGTGGATGCTCTCAGTAAGTGCTGTCTGAACTGAACATTAATGGGAGCCAAGCAGGCTTCTCTTCAGAGGCCCTTTCATGATGGCTGTCAGTGGGTTCTTGTTGCCATGGCAACAGCCCGAGATTTAGGGACCATAATCATGGGACTCTTTGCAATACTGGGGAGAGTGGACAAAGGCCCTGGCCTAACAGCACGTGAACAAGAATGTGGAGGGAGGGAGGATCTGGCTTTCACAGCTGTCCTCTACTGGGACACCCTCCCCTTGCTCTGCAGCCTGCCTTAGCTCCTACAGTGCAACGGGAAGGATTTCAGCTCTGGTTGCATAACGGAGAAAGGAGCAAAGAGAGAGGGGAGGGTGTAGGGAGTAGGAGAGAGAAAGGAATCTGGTCCCTGAGAACCACTATGCACTCACCTGGCCACTTCACACATAGTAGCTCATTTAATCCTCACCCAAACCCCAACGGGCCTGGTTACAAGGCCCCACAGACCAGTCCAAGGTCGCATCACTGGCTAGGCCTTGGCACCATCCAGATTAGAAATCCAATCTGTTGTTGCCAAAGGTTCTGTTTGTTTTTCGTGTTAGGTTGCCTCTTAGAAATTGGTGAACTTTGGATGTGGTCAGAGGGACCTTGGGGAGCTGGGCTGGCAGAGAGGCAGTGAGGAAGGTCTGGGGAAATTTTTTTTAATGCTTCAAGGAGCCAGACATGTGGTCAGCTGGGCTTCATCCTTTACAGGGAACACCTCGTCCTCTTTATCTGCTTTCATGTCAGGACCCCTCTGAGGTCACCTCTGCCCCGGGTTTGGCCAAGATGACCCATAAGGCAGCAGTTTTCACATTCCAGTGTGGATAAGAGTGAAGCTTATTTAAAATTTCAATTTCTACTTGCCTCCCGAGATTCTGATCCAGTGGCTGGGGGTGGGGATGCCGTAGGACTTATTTTTTAACAGGATGATTCTGATGGAGGCGGCCCACTGCCAGCCCTTAGGTATCCAGGGCCTCCGCTTTCCCCTCTATTTTCAAGGTACCCTCTGGAAGGCCCCAGGGTTTGGTAACTTCTTGTCCCAGTGCCACAGCTGCCCCTACCCTCTCCTTCCCTCAGCTGTTCCCTGGGAACAATTTATCTAGTTCCACAGCACTGTCCACAGAGTGTAGAGTCACAGTTGCCCCCCAGCTGGCCAGCTCACCCTGCAGCCAGCAGGGCCACACACATCTGCTTATTAAGCCCAGCAGCCAGGGCCTCTGCTCTGCTTTATAAAGACCTGGCTGGTGACCAGACAGGAGGCCTATCGTAGGAGGCTTTGGGCAGGCTAAGCCAGCTGTCCCTGACATCAGAAGGGAACTGGAATGTCTGGGGCCCTTTGTAAAAGAGGTCTGGTCAGAGAAGCACTCCATCTGTGGTTTGGCATGCACTGCCAGATGTGGCAGCCTTCAATGCCTTGCTTTCCTCCTCTGTAAAAATGGGGCAAGTCCAGGTGTTCACAGCAGAGCTTCTGGAAAGTCAGGGTCCTCCTGGGCATGAGGTCAGGCATGAGGTTTGGCCAGGGGCTTAGAGACCAGGCAGGTGCATCTTCAGGCACCACCCCCAACCCCGCCTTGACAGTAAGGCTCACCTGGGAACCCACCTGCCACCCTGCTGTCACACACTCATCCTTCCATCATCACAAGCCTGAAACACCTGAGAAAAAGTGGCAGGACAGGACTTTTCCCCCGTGTTGCTGAAAAAGAAACTGATTTCTTATTCAGGGAGGGAAATAAAGAGACTTGGCCAAGGCTGCACTTCTGATTAGGAGCTGAAGCCACTTTTGGCCCCTAATCTCCAGATGGAGGTTCTGTGCTTCTCTGCTTTGGAGGCTGCCTCAAGGCCAGCCCTGTGACATCAGGGGCCTCACAGCCCTGTGACATCAGGGGATATGCATGTTCACTTCCCCTGCCTTCTCAGGGGCACCCCCGAGGGAAAAGGCCAGGGTAATGTTTAATTCAAAGGTTTTGGGGTGCTCCTGGTGGCATTTCAGACACCACACCAGAGGGCCAGCATGTCAGCTGTCGTTTCTGAGAAGTGAGGAGGGGGCTACATCAGTTTATCGACCACATCCCTCTGTGCTGGCGAGGATGTCAACCCACTTTCTCTGAGCACCAAGCCAATCTGGGATCATCTTTTTCTTCTTATGAGAAGACAGGTCAGCCCCCTTTAGGCTTGCTTGGAGTAGGTTCCTGCTCAAGGCAGGGGGCTGCATAACATGACTATGGTTCTTTAAGGCTCTGTGTGCCCAGGAAGGAGGAAGCCTGGACAGGAGCAGGGAAGTGTCAGGCCAGCTGCAACAGGGGCCTGAGGGCTGAAGCCAGAGCCCTCAGCGGAAGGGGCTGCCCTGGTGTGAGTGAGGAGAGCCTGCAGCCACGTGGGGAATGGTACCACTCCAAGGTGAAGACTGAACAGAGGCCCCAGGGACAGGTGGGCACCCGGGGAAGCCAGGCCTATCACTGGGGACAGTCAGCTCCCAGGATGGAGTGAGGTGGGAAGGGTTTGGACCTACCTGACATGCCCCCTGGTGGGCACCAAGCCATCACAGTTTGAACACTTCCTAGTTGTGGGATCTTGGGGACCTTAGGACAAATCCTTTTGTCCCCCAGGGCTTCTGTTTACTCATCTGTCAAGTGGAGGTAAGAGTGTATACTTTTGCAAGAAGATTTGGATAACATGCAGAATGTTTGGCATAGTACTTGGGATCTGGTTGGTGCTCAGTAAATGACAGTTACCCCCTCCCCTCCTTCCCATAGCAAGTGCTCACTCAACATTTGGTTTTCTAGACCAAGGGAAGGCTTCAAGGAATCAAAAGGTACTGATAAGGGTGAGCTTAGCTGGCCTCATGGAATGTACATGTTTAAAGTTGCTGCTGGGCAATGAGCCCTGAGACCCCAGGTCCTGAGCTTTCTGTCTGTTGTAGGTGTGCTGAGTTTTCAGGTTGTTTACATTCAGGAGAACCCTGGAGGATGGGGGAGGACATGGGACTGGACTGTCTGCAGCAGAGAAAGGCCCCTCATCCTGGTGGCCTTCCATCTCATCCTTAGAAGATCACGCCTTCTTGACGAGTCTTTAGTGGTGGTGCCTGTGCCTACTATACCTGGACAAACCTTCCATTTTGTTCAGCTGAGATAGCCCAAAACCCAACAAAGCAGGGCCCTGGCCAGGCCACAGAATCTTCCTCCTGCAGTGACCACAGTCCAGTCCTCTAGCTCCCCCTAAGCCCAGCCTAGGCTCTACAACTCAGGCCCATCCTTGGTGTCCCCACCCCTTGCACCTCTACGTCCTTTCATCCAAGCCTAAGCTCCTTAACTCCAGACCACCTGTCCTGAATCCTCGGTGGTTCATCCAGCAAATGCCTCCTGCTGCCTGCATTTGACAGGACTTGGGGGTGGGGAGATAGAGAGAGGGGGACCTCTGACACAGACCTGTCGTGGAGGGGCCCCAGATGGACAGGAGACCCATATACTCTGGAGACATGATTTAAAGTAGGAAAAACTCTGGGTCATGGCAGGCTGGATGGTAGTGAGACAGTCATCACTTCCGGAGAGATCAGGGCAGCTTTCCGGAGGTGGAAGCACTGTTAGATTATGAATCTATGAACATGGAAAAGAACAATATTTCTGATGTGATAGCTCAGGGGAATAAAAATGCACCGTGTGTACAAGGACTCATCCAGGTTTACTGGAGTGTAGAGTTTGTGGAGGAATGTTATGAAGGTCAAACTGGAAAGATAGGCTGGGGCCAGATTTTAAATGTCTTTGCATTCCAGACTAAGAAGATGCCTTCATTCTACAAACTCTGTCCACCTTTTATGAGAACTGAAACACAGGTAGGAATCAGCCTCAGTCCTCGATAGTAACTAATCTGGATGGGGTCCGGGAGGTGTCCGAGAAGCCGGCAGGAGGGCTCTGAAAAAATTTTGATACATGAGATGATTGAGGATCTGCTTATTTAAAATTGTGCCTGGAAAAACCACAAACCAACAAATTAATCTCCAAACAGGACAGCTGTACAGGAAGAGCCCTGTAATCACAGGGCTGGGCTGGACTGGGCATGCCCTGGATAGTGTTACAGTAAGCTTGATAACTTGACTTCTAGGCCCAAGCAACAGACAAAGCAAAGAGAGCCCCTATGTAGAATGTAAATGTTATCAAGCACAATTATGAAAATGTTGGGGGCAGAGGCAGAGGTACAGAGTGAAGGGAAGGGCAAGCATGGTCACAGGTTCATGGTAGGGCAGGAAGAGGTGCTGCCTGCAGTGGCAAGAAGTAAAGGTCCAAGGCTGTATGTAGCTTCATTACAAAGATGACTGACAAAGTAAAGTAGGTATATAAGTAATTATGCTGAAATCTGTGGGCAGGGGAGGCCGGGAGTGGCTGTAACGACCTAGCATATCTTTAGCATCACTCAAGAGGTAACATCTAAAATGTAAGACAACAACTAGCCCCGAAAACATCCCTGTACCAGCATGGAAAGAAGGACCAGAAAAAAGTGAAGGGAAGGGAAGGAGTGATTCTTTCTCGGTTAAAGATGAGGAGAAACACAGGCGAGCTGGCAGGAAACTGGAAGCCATCACCCTACACATATATAGCTTTGACTTAAGAAAAATGAAGCGTAGAGTCATTGTCACTCTTCTTTGGGTATTGGAAGCCACCAAAAAGGGTGGTTCTTTGGCCAGGGACAAGTGTGGGTATTTAAACACATACTTGTTCATATGGCACAAAATGTGAAAGATACAAAGGGTGTACCTTTGTACACACAGAGGGATGCCTCTTTCCCACAGGTCCCAATTCTCACAGTGCTCCTCTAAAGACAACCAGTGTTACCACTTTTCCCTTCTTTCCAGAGAGGTCAAATATATACCAAATATACACACAGTATGTACATTCTTCCACTTTCCCCCCAGCAATGCTTATTAAAAACAAGCAGTAGCATTTATACCTACTGTTCATCACCTGGCTTTTATTGATTTGTGTAGAGATTGTTCTGTGTCAGTAATGGACTTTCATTTGTCTTTTTTCATAGCTAGATGATATTCACATATGGATGTAGCAACAATAAAGGACAGGAGCTTTTTCCACACAGCGCCACTGCCAGTGTGTTACAAACTTTTGGATTGTTATTATCGTAGATGAAATATCTATCTCAACGAAGTTTTAATTTGCATTTCTTTTACAAGTGGGGTTGAGAACTCTTCAAATGAACCATTTGTGTTTCTTTTTCCGTGAACTGATGATTCATATCTTTTGCCCATTTATGTTAATTGGTCTTTTTCTTATTAATGAATAGAGGCTCTTCATTAGGGAAATGAATCCATTCTTAACGATTGCAAACATTTCCTCCTAGTTTGTCATTAGTCTTGTCTTTGCCTGTAGATCACACATCAAGTTTTGATTTTTGTAGGCAGATTTCTCAATCTTTTCATTAATGGCTTCTGGGGTTTGTGGCTTAGCTCAGAAAGATATCTTGGAGATAAACACAAATTCAACTGTGGTTTCTTGGAGGCCTTTTCCTTTTTCTTCTCTGTCTTTTTAAAAGTTATTTAAATCTATTACCTATCAGGAATATTTATTAGTGTAATGTATGAGGTATATGTTCAACCTTTTTTTTCTCCAGGTGGCTAGTGAGAGTGTGTTTTGAGGAGGCAGGGTAAAGGGCTGGAAAAGTCGGGCAGTGAGCAGAGCAGTCCATGAACAAGACTTCCTGGAAGTAGGTGTAGAAAAACTGGAGGTGGCATTCACAGTCAGGAACTGCTCAGATCATCAGGTGAAAGGAGAACACAAGTAGGCGTGAACTAGAGCAGGGACGGTAGGAAAGGTGAGAAAGTGTCTGTATGTTGGGGAAGGGTGGATCCTGGAGATGGAATCTGTAGTGTTGCTGGGCAGCTGCATCTGGGGAAGTCTCCTCCCTTCACACTCTGTGAAATTTCAACCTGGATGGGAGAGGGTTCTTGACTTTGGATGAGAAAGAATTCTTGAACAGTTCAGACAGGTAAGGAAGGAATTCATTAAAGTGAGAGTAGTAGTGAAGAGCAGCAGAGAGCAAGGAAGAACAGAGGGAGGAAAGGGAAGCTTACTGAACTCTTGCTCAGCATAGGGCAGATCTCTTGCCAACTCTTGAAGGCAAGGTCACTTGGTGTCCAGTGTCTGCTTGAATCTGCATGGTGTGGGGACTAAGTCTTTGCTACCCCAGGATTTTTGGAAGCCACAGAGCATTGGTTGGCATGAGATATATTCTGAGCACTTCCCAAAGGCAAAGAAAGGAGATTTTTCAGGCAGGCTACTAAAGAGCATGATCATATAGCTGCAGTCCTCTCTGGGTCACCCAGGCTACAGGAACTGACAAGCCCAAGTCAGGGATCTCAGTAGCCCTTCCCTGCCTGTCTGAAGTAGGACAGAGAGGATGGAGACTTGTGCTTAAGCTTAGAAAATAGAATGAAATAGCAAAGTAACAAAGATGCTTACTACTGGAAGAGCACAGAGACAAACGCATTAAGTTGAGCAGAGAGAAGTCTTTATTTAAGGCAAAAGTACACATTTGAAGAAAGGGGAGTGAGGGCAGCCTCAGAGAGGATGAGCACTTAAGGGCTTAGGATTCTGTCTTTTAAGGCTCTCAAGAATGGGGCAAAGGGTGGCGGTGGTGTGTGTGTAGGTTTGACATGTGGTCTCATGACGTTTTTCCAGTGAGAGACATTTTGCTACTAGCCACAGTCAATCTTCTAGATAAATTTCATAAGCTAAACTTAACACAAGGAATTTATTGATCCTGTTCTTCTCTAAGTAGTGTTTACCCTCAAGCCCTGGGAACATATGAGTTAGGACTGCTTGTCCTGCCTTAAGATAGGTTATTGTCTGATTCCCAAAGAATATGTTAGGAATCTTACCTCCTAACTCCCTGGTTTTTAAAATGGAATCTTAGCCTTAAGATGGAGTCCATCCTGTTCTTACCATACTATTTATATCTTGACATTTTTCATCATAGGCAGAAAAAGTTAATCATGATGCTTGTCCCATGTCCTTGCCCTACCTCATTCCCTCCTCAAGGAATGTGGACCCTTGAAATATTTCAAGGGAAAGTGGGTGTCAGTCAAACTTCTGCAGTTTCTTCCTGCTGAGGAGGGACATTGTCTCTACTTACAGGTCCAGCAGTTCTTTGCTGTCAGGGAGAGAGGTCACAGAGTTGTCTCAGCAGTGGCAGACGTGGACAAGGGCACATAAAAGGAGGATCCACCTAGGTTTGTGGGGTTGCTGGTATGCATCTTCATTAGCATGAGGGGTGGGGTGAAATCTTTGAGCAACATCTGGAGTTGGATTTTCTGTTCTGGAGGGAATAAACTTGACAAGGAGATTACAAATGCATGGCTGAAAATGAGAACTAGGAACAGTAAGACTCCAGTTGAAATGATGGGAAAAATTGGAAATGTCTGGAGAGTCATAGCTTGATGTTTTGAGGAAACTAGAATTCAGGATCTAGTCTAATTCATAATGAACAGTGTTAGATTCTAATATCAATAAGGCTGTACTATTGAAACATAATTTTTTTCTCTCTAAAATCACTTTCATTTTTATTAGAGGTAACTATATGAAGGATAATTTGTTTGTAAAATAAGTTTAGCTTCAAAGCACTTGGCCTGATTATTTACATATGTGCAGCAAGAACAGCAATTGATCACCCAGGCTCTTTCAAATGTGCTTTGCTAGAGGTTTTCTAAGGAATTTCAGATTGAAATTTTAAAGGCCTCTTGAGGTCAGAAAGCCAAGCCAGAGACTTGCTATCAGGTTTCACCGGCAGTACTTGTAGATTTGGGTGAATTCTTCTCTTCTTGAAGTCTCCAAGATATTCTGAGATTCCTGTGCTTGCCAGGAAATAACTTTCTTTACTTACCTGGTAAAGCTGCTGGGAACCCTGTAAGCAAGGTACTAGGTTAATTCTTTTAAGGGCTTTATTGGCTATAAAGTCAACTTTAGTTCCTTAAAGCTGTTTGATCATATCTGAGTCTATGCATGTGTCTCTCAAATATGACATTCCAGTCAAAGCCTTGGCAATATAGCTTGTGTTATTAACTGTATATTGTCACAGGGAGAAAGATTCATATTGAGCTTATGCAAATAATTATATTGCTATAAAATATACAAACACTCACCAAGAATTTTTAAATTGTGGAATGATCAAGTAGAGAGATAAGTGTTTCAATTTTGTTTATAAAGGTATAATTTACTAAACTGTTCTAAGTCAGCTTAAGAGCAAAAGTTTAAAAACATATTTTTTAAAAAGATCAGCGACATTTGAAAAAAGTTATAAAAATTAGTCATCTTTCTCAGTTTACTCAGTCTTATGTAATTAATTCTTGCTCTGCTTGAATTTAGTTTTGGTTTTTTTTTTACCAGTTCTGAAGTAAGGCAGTAACTGTAAATGACAAAATACTTAAAAGTGGCAAGATCTGATTGAGAGTTCATTATAAGGCAATTGATAAGGAAATTTGGTTATTTCTGTAACATGTAACAGTTCAATAATCTAAAGCTAGGCATCATTCATTTGACAGTGCTTCTCAGGTAATTATATATATATCAAATAAATAAGCTGAATTAGCTAAATATTTTTCTCTTAAGAGGAGAAAATCTTCTGACATGGTTCAGGGGCCCTCTGGAAAATCTCAGAGTTAACTAGAGGTAACTTTTTGAATTTGATTTTGGCAAGTTGTCAAAAATATCAAGTTTTTAAGGCACTAGCCTAGACAGGATTACAAGTCATTCTGAAACAATACTTAGTTATCTATTTAACTACAGTGACAATAAAAGATTTGAAAGGCAAACACAGAAGGTTACATAGGTGTTAGCAAAACTTAGCTCTTAGCTCTTTTAATATTAAGATTTTGTTTTCTTAAGTACTTGAACACCTGATTAAGACATTAAGCATGAGAAATTATTCTGATAAAAAAATTAGAAAAACTCTTTACAATCTTTCGATATTAAGAGCAGACTAATAGTTCAAGAAAACTTCGTCTTTTTTTATTTTTTTATTATTTTTATTTTGGTATCATTAATCTACAATTACAGAAAGAACATTATGTTTACTAGGTTCCCCCCTTCACCAAGTCCCCCCTACATACCCCTTCACAGTCACTGTCCATCTGCGTAGTAAGATGCTGTAAAATCACTACTTGTCTTCTCTGTGTTGTACAGCCCTCCTTGTGTCCCCCACACACTATACATGTTAATCGTAATGCCCTCTTTCTTTTTCCCCACCCTTATCCCTCCCTTCCCACCCATCCTCCCCAGTCCCTTTCCCTTTGGTAACTCTTAGTCCATTCTTGGGTTCTGTGATTCTGCTGCTGTTTTGTTCCTTCAGTTTTCCTTTGTTCTCATACTCCACATATGAGTGAAATCATTTGGTACTTGTCCTTCTCTGCTTGGCTTATTTCACTGAGCATAATACCCTCTAGCTCCATCCATGTTGTTGCAAATGGTAGGATTTCTTTTCTCCTTAAGGCTGACTAATACTACATTGTATGTATGTACCACATCTTCTTTATCCATTCATCTACTAATGGACATTTAGGTTGCTTCCATATCTTGGCTATTGTAAACAAAAACTTCGTCTTTTTAACAAACAGAAAACAAAATTCCAATCTTGCCGTGTACTTGATATCAAGACTCATTTCCTTCAATCTCACATAGCATGACTACATTAAATGCTTCTTTAATGAGCCTTCTACAACTTCCTTTTTATATTCAGAGTTCTCCCTCTTTAAATAACTAGCTGTACTTTAGGGCAAAATTACCTTCTTTTCTCTCAATAAAAATGTATTTCTCTTTCTCATACTTATCAGAACACACATCTTGCTTTTCTTGCATGCAGAGATGTTTCTCTTATTATTTCAAGTAGTCTTAATTAGAATTTAAAACCTTTAGAAACCTTAATTCTCAGTGAAAACTAAGAAGTAAGCTATTACAAACTGTTATACTAGCATTGTGTAGATTGGCAAATTTATGAATATATTTAATACTCTTAGAAATATGTGCTTCCTCATAGTAAAATTTCTCAATATGCACAAAATGTAAACACATTAAAAAAACAAACAAAAATTTGTTTTTAGTTTCTGTGTAATAAGGAAGCTAAAAGTGGATAAACCTAGAATCAGTAATTAATATTTCATTATTTTGTCTTATTTGGAAATAGTTTATTCACATGATTCATAACTTAGCAAAACTTTAAGGTTTCAGGTTACCAAAAGATTTTCAAGCTGTTTTTAGGTATACATACCATAACACATAACTATCATTAAAAAGTTTTACCTACTACACCTGTTTAGTACACTTGTTTTTAACAACCAGGCTAGATGATCTGTAAAGCTTTCATTAAACATCAAAGTCAGCCATTCTCTCAAGCCTTATTTTTTTTTTTGAAAGATTTAACAGATAATATCAACTTAAATGACTTTACGTAAACTTAGGCAGAATAAAAGTGTTCATTTTAATGCTGGTAACTATAAAGATAATGTTTGTTTCAGTTAAACTTAAATTAGCATTAATGCTGAATGTTTTCTATCAGAATTTCTGGAAGTTTCAGAATGCTTAATTTTTACAAGAGCTTATCTCTAAACGAATCAATTTTTAGCAATACTATCCTGAGGTAGAAAAAGTAACTTCTATTTATATAGAGAGAGACATACAAACATATAGATTGACATGTAATGGCTATAGTTACTCTAGGCTGTAATTCCAGTGAGGGCTGGCAGTAATTTGGTAGGACCCAACTTACTAATGGAGTTTTAACCCACATTTCTCTCCAGCCATATATGGCTACAAATGGGGTGTAACCCACATTTCTGTAATCATAGGGTCCCTAATCTGGTGATTATTAAGCCAACTTCACAGGACACAAAACAGGTTTAGTAATACTATCCAGGGGTAACATATGAGAACACATACACAGAGAAAATGATATGAATATTTTCTAGTTTCTAATACCCAATTGCAAAATGTTGTAATTAAGGGTCTCGTTTGAGGGCCATTTTTCTCTGCTTGGTCAAGCAGTGTTACAGGAGGAAATCAGCTTCTTTCTTTTTAGCTCACCTAATTAAAAGTATCTCAGTTTTTAAGAATACATCCTAAGGACAAGTGGTTTAGAGTGCCATTTAGGGGTTAGCCTGTATTGCAGAAGATTAATTTCTTCTGTTTTCAGGGAGTCTAGTTTAAAGACTTCCCAATTTTTTAGGATGCACCTTAATGAGGAGTCAGTTAGAATGAAGGAGGTGTCACCCATGACAAGTCAGGACCCGAAAGGAAAAGAACTGCTACCACCAAGGGGAACCAGGAGTCCCTGATCCCCAAGGGACTCAGGGTTGCCCAGGGGTCCCCAGAAACTCAAAAGTACCTGTTAGACCCAGGTCATATGAGGTGTCCCTCCACACCTGGGTCTACACGGGGCATGCACAGGAAGCTCTATGGCCCTACACTGGGCATGCATAGGAAGCTCGGTGACCCATCATGCATAGGTGTTCCTCTGGCTCAACTCCGTCCCCAGCCATGGCCACAGGAATGGGAGTGAAGGAAGGGCAGAGAGAAGGGTTCAGGCCCTGAAGTTAGGTGTAGACTCCTTTTAACTGACTATTTTCAATGGCCCTGAGGGGAGATGAAGCTCCTCAATTTAGTGACATACAACTAGAAGAGGCAAGAGAAATAGAGAAATAAGCATGCAGGCAAGTGGCTAGACATGGAAATGAGAGGAATACATGGTAGACTGAGTCAGGAAAGAGGCACATGGAGAGGAGGAAATGGATCCATGGAAGTTAAGACTACAACCTATAGGGGGGATAAACTGTGGGATGGGCGACCCATGCCCAAGAAAGAAAAAGGCAAGGAGTACTTTAAAGTAGCACAGAATTCCTCCTCGCCTAGACTGTTAGCGAGTACTGTGTTAGGAGTTCCTTCATGGTCGCCAAAATGTTGCCTGGGGAGGTCTCTCCCTGCACACCAGGTGAAAAACCTCAGCCTGGACTGGAGAGGGTTTTGACTCTGGATGAGAAAGAATTCCCAAACAGGTCAGACTGGCAAGGAAAGAATTCATTAAAGCGAGAGTAGTAGTGAATGGCAGCTGCCTTGCAGGCAGCAGAGAGCAAAGAACAGAGGGAGGAAAGGGAAGTTCATTGAACTCATGCTTGGCATAGGGCAGATCTCTTGCCAATTCCTGAAGCCAGGTTCACTTGGCATTTAGCATCTGCTTGAATCTGCATAGTGTTGGAACTAAGTCCCTACTACCCCAGGATTTGGGGGAGCCGCAGAGCACTGGATGGAGTGAGATTATGTTCTGAGAACTTCCCAAAGGCAAAGAAAGGAGGTTTTTCAGGCAGGCTACCAAAGAGCATGATCATTCAGCTGCAGACCTAGCTAGGTCACCCAGGTGATAGGAACTTGCAAGTTCAAATCAGAGATCTCAGTAGCCCTTCCCTGCTTGTCTAAAGTAGGAGAGAGTGAAGACTTGTGCTAAAGCTTAGAAAATAGAATGAAATAGCAAAGTAACAAAGGTGCATACTACTGGAAGAGCACAGAGACAAACGCATTAAGTTGGGCAGAGAGAAGTCTTTATTTAAGGCAAAAGTACACACTTGAAGAAAGGTGAGTGAGGGCAGCCCATAGAGGATGAGCACTTAAGGGTTTAGGATTCTGTCTTTTTTTCAAGAATGAGGCAAAGGGTGGTGTGTGTGTGTGTGTGTATATGGCAAAGGGTGGTGTGTGTGTGTGTGTGTGTGTGGCAAAGGGTGGTGTGTGTGTGTGTGTGTGTGGCAAAGGGTGGTGTGTGTGTGTGTGTGTGTGTAGGTTTGACATGTGGTCTCATGATGTCTTTCCGGTGAGAGACATTATGTCACCAGCCACATTCAGTCCTCCTGATAATTTTGTAAGGTAAACTTAACACAAGGAACTTATTGATCCTGCTCTTCTCTAAGATAGTGGTTACCCTCAAGCCCTGGACACATGCTTGTCCTGCCTTAAGACAGGCTTGGTTATTGGCTGATTACCAAAACATGTTAGGAATCTTACCTAACTCCCTAGTTTTTAAAATAGAATCTTAGCCTTAAGATGGAGTCCCTCCTGTTCTTACTATACTATTTATATCTTGGCATTTTTCATCATAGGCAGGAAAAGTTAATCATGATGCTTATCCTATTTCCTTGCCCTACCTCATTAGGACTCAGTTACTGGTTCAGTGGGAAAACACAAATGCAGATGCCTGTTTCCAGCCCCAGTGATGCTCTTTATTAGCAGAGAACTCAAGTGTTAGAAATTCTGACTTCACAGCGAGGCTCAAGGATTCAAAGTCTGAAGTCTCCCTGGGATACCTAGGGGGAATGTTCAACAAGGTGTGGAGAGGGTGGGAGGGAGTACCAGAGAGCTGGGTGGTGCATTTCCCCACTTGCTCTGTCCACTGCCTAGTGCAGGAGTTCCATATTCAGTCCCTTCGACTTGGTGTGCCTACCCTGAGGATTGTTGCGTGCATCAAACTTGTCTGAGGGATTGGTTCAGTGGGGTGGCTCAGACTGGTTTCTGACAAGACGATATAGGAAACCTAAAACTGAGAGACCCCAGTAACAAGCTCTCTCTATATAGGACTTTTCGTTTCTCACACTGTTTGGTTGTGGGTTAGTTGGTCCCATTTTTAAGGATGGAGAACGGGCCCTGTCTCAACAGAGTTGCACCGTTCCCAAAGGGATTCGCAGCACAGCCTGTAATAACAATGGTGATGACTTACATTTCTAGAGCACTTACTGTCGCACTGAGCAACCACCTTTCGGAACGTGAGTTATACCACCTAATAATAATCCTCACAGTTTATAACGTAGGAACCACGGGACACAGAGGTGGGATTCTCTCCCCCGACCAAGGCAGGCAGTCAAGCTTTTCGAGCCCAGGCCCTCAGCCCCTCCCCGCCTCTGGGTGCAGTCCTCGACCCCTGCCAGGTCACTTCGCGATCTCCACCCCGACCCCGGCCAGCATTCCAATCCGAGCCCTCCGCGGCCAGGCTGAAAGGACCCCGGACGATCTCGGCGCGCCGCCTCGCCATTGTTAGGAGAGGAGAAGAAGCCGCTAACACATGAGCGGCGAGCGGCAGCAGGAGGCCAGGCATCGGGGCGCACAGCCATGGCCCCGCGGTGACCCACGAGCGGGTGGGCAGCAGGCCCGGGAAACCGCACGCTGGGGGCGGGGGAGCCGCCACGCCCGGGATACAGTCCGATAGGGCGCACCCGCCAGACTTACTGGCGGGGTGGCGAAGTTGGAAGCGGAGGTCGGGCGTGGCCGGGCCGGGCCGTACCAAGAACACGGATTCGAAGGGGGGAGGTCTGGCCGCGGGGGGACGCGCGCGCGCGCGGCCCGGCTGGGCGGGGCGGTGCCCACACGGCCACGCCCCCACCCCCGCAGCAGGCGCGGGCGGTGGTAGCGCCTCAGTGGTGTGGGCCTGCGCCCTGCCCAGGTCTCTCGAGCGCTGCCGGGCTGCCCGCGGTGAGTGCGCCGGTCACGAGCGAGGGAAGGGAGGGTCGGGGCGCTAGGGCTCGCGGTGCCGGGGCTCCCGAGGCCCGACGCTTTCTGGCCTCCTCGGTCGCGCGGGCCCTCGGCGCAGGGACGGGCTCTCGAGCCGGGTCTCTGCGTGTGTCACCGGATGCTCTCGCGGAAGGCGCGGCTCCCACCTCGGCCCTTCTCAGGTGGCCCTTCCCCTCGAGCTGACCTCTCGAGGCGTCTGGAGGGTCGTCCCATCGCCGAAGGCGCCGGTCTGGCCCTTCAGCCGAGAGCCGGTTCTCGGCGTCACAGGGCTAGGGCTCCAGTCCCCACACCGAGCCAAGTATCGCCGTTTGTATGGAGGGTTTTTCCTCAGTTTCCCCGTTTGTACGGTGGACCCCAGGAGGCAGCCGGGTGTTGGGGTAACTCACGTAGGAGACGCGTGAAGGGTGCGAATGGGACCTGAATGTGACCTTGCAGCATCAGGTGGCTCACTCGAAGGCTCACCACTAGCCCGGCCTCTCCTGGGAATCTGCGCTCCGGCGAAGCCCCGGCGTCCCTAGGGGATAGTGCCCTTAGTGGGCAGGTGCCTTGGCAGCCGTTGCGACAGGTCTTTTGCTAACTATGTTGGGCAGCCGTGACATCCTTAGTTCGTGGGAGCGGTTGGATAAGAGATCGAGGTCTGTGGGGCGCGTCAGGGAACATGACCTCGACTTTTTGCTTTTCATTCCTCAAGGTGAATCACCTTTGTGTCAGTTGGGGACCAATACTGAGGAGTTTGGGGCCATTCAGTGAACGTGGCTGCCTCTTCTTAGTCCTATAAGATGCAGCTTTCCCTCTGAGTTGGAACTCAAGAGAGAACTATCGCCAAAGCTAGAATGAGTTGTCTTGGGTCGGGCACCTTGACAGGACACTTCTTGGAGCCTCTGTTTCCCCCTCAGCACAGACAGTGATACAGCCCACCCTGCTGTCCCCACAGATTTGAGGTTCTGAGGATCAAAGAGAGGTTCTTGGAGGGTGAACTGTAACATTCCATATTGGCTGAGAATTTAACTGCCCTATGGGGTCCAGTGTCCTCACTGTGCAATGCTGTAATTCCCCAGGCTTGGGGATAAGGCCTTCCATTCATTAACCAAGTTTTGCCACACCACTTCCCTTCGAGTAGCTGGGGGTTTTGCTTAATCAGGGAAATAGTCCCAAAGTCCCAATTGGTAAAGCAGTGAACCCAGACGGGATCACTTTCTTTTCTTTGAGTCCCTGTAAGGAGTTCTTAACTTTCCTTCAGAAAGAGTGGCCAGTTCATGAGCTTCTAGTGCCAGATTTTCATGCCACCTGATGTAGGAAACTGTTTGAAGCTTAATTAGTGTATCAACCGTCCAAAAAACAGGTCTGCACGTCAGAGAATGCCTTTCAGAGAATTCCAGTTGTGTTGTGGTGTTGAAAACTTTCAGAGGGGTCTGAACTCACCAAAATTCTTACCGTCTAGCACTTGAAAAAATAGCAGGTCAATTTGAGGTGAAGAGCTTGGGGGATGTACTTCAGCACCTGGAAAGAGCAGCACTTACTGCAGCCAACTTGAGTAAGGCGGATGAATACTCCTGGGTGGTGAGTTTGTAAACAGCCACAGGGGATGTTGTTTGCCTGATAAACCTGAAATTTTAGGACCTGACAGTGCATGTGGGTTGATTCCCCCTTAACCCCTTGAAAATCAGGAGCTGAGTTAGGTCTAAGTCCATGTCTACTTAGGAGAACAGACTATTTAAAATCAGAATTGCTTGGTAAACCCAGAACATTTTGGTAAACCCATGGGGTGTTTCAAGTTAATAAGAATTAGTTCTTATGCAACTTTTATTTTCCTGATTGAAGCTTCTGTGATTGTAGAACCTTTCATGGTTCCAGAGGGCCCAGCTGCCACTCAACACCTCCCCTATCTTGTGCTTTAGAAGGGAGAAGAACACTAGACTGGGGGTCAGGGAACCTGAGTGCCAGCTTTGTGTGCTTTTTGGCAAACCATCCCAGGCTGGTGGGCCTCAGTGTAGTGCTTTAGGATTTAACTTACATGTCAGATTCATTTAAAAATTAAAATCAGAAAAAAGTGAAATGGAGAAATGGAGAAATGACTGTTTTTATAAAAATATGTTTTTTTCTGCTTACAAAAATATTAAGTGCTCATATTTTTAAAAACCTACAGAAATACACAATATAGATGGTGACCATCTCTCATAACCATACACAGAGATAAAAAATCACCCCTATTTAGGTACTATATATTCTCCAGGTATTTTTAGTTAAAAGAGCAGAAACTTTTTATTGTTAAAATTTTAAATACAAAAGTAAGATGAACTAGTCATACTGTTCTGAGGCTTTTTATTACTTAACATGTTTTTCTATATTGCTATGTAAAGAACTACCTCATTTTTTTTTTAAAGCCTCATTCTTTTAAAGAACAGCAATATTCTGGTAACCAGTATTAGTGAAGAAAATTTACGCTGTTTGCAGCTTTTGGCTGTAATGAATCCTACTACACTGAGTAGCCATCTCCTTTGTCTTTATGCAGTTGGGCAGATATTTTTGTACAGTGAATTCTTAGAAGTGGAAGGACTGGAAAATGTTTTTGAGCTTTTAAATGCATTCATTTAACAAATATTGACTACCTACTAGGTACCAGACACTATAAGGTGTTGGCATAGCAGACACAAGTTCCCCACAGAACTGATCTAGTAAGGGGAGACAGACAGCACACATCGTTTGTCAAATGATGATAAGAATTTGAGATTTAACTTTTTATTATATGTCAGATTCACTTAAAAATTAAAATCAGAAAAAGAAATGGAGAAATAACTTTTTTATTAAACTGTATTTTTTTAGCCTACAAAAAATTAAGTGGTCATTATAAAAAAAGCACCATTACAGAAAGTGCAGCCTAGAAAGTGGACATCCTTCACGGCCTTGCACTGACCTTTTCTCTATGGAGAAATTTTATACAGAGGAATGTGTGTGTGTGTGTGTGTGTGTGTTTGCAGATATGGTATGACTTTAAATGTCAACAGATATTGCCAAACTCCCCTTCCAAAATGATAACCTTGTTAAGTTTCCACCACCAGAGACTCATTTTTTAATTCAGAATTCTAAAGCCAGTTGTGAAGACCAACTGCTGAGGGCAGAGATGCTTTTATTTCAGGAAGATTTACGCCAGACTCTGTGCTACATTTGTGTTAAGCATGCACATAAATGTGTATTGTATATATATATATTTTAAGGTCTTCTGATGACCCCAAAAGGCTGATGTTTCCATGCCCACCTGACATGGGGAAGGCCATCTCAGACATGGAATCACTTCCTCAAGGCTGAGGGTGAAGCTGGCCTCACCCAGGGCAGTCTGCTTCCGGAGCCTTTGCTGCCTTTATGCTGTGTGATCCCATTTTCTCATTGTAGAGGATCGTGTTTATTTTGATGGAAGGGAAATCTAGTACATATAATTACTTAATAATACAATTATTCCTCTCCACTTCCAGTAGCACAAAACTCAAATCTCATGTCTGTCTTTAATGTCTCATCATACATTTCATCATAGTTGTGAGAAATATAAATGAGATGAGCATCTTATAGAGACAATGCCAATTCTTTGTTATTACTATTATATAGCCTACAGAATAAAACCTGTTTTCCTGTGTAGGTCTGTCATTTGGCATTTGATAGAAATTTGGACTCACCTGGCAGGTGGGGAGACAGTCCTGGCTCACAGGTAGCTTACCAGTGCATACAGGCATTGGCCCATGCCAGGCCTCGTTCACCTATGAAGTGAGGGAAAGGATTCTTGCCTCACCTGCCTCTTGGAACAGCTCAAGAAGTGTTTATTTTTCAGAGTTAACTCTCCCTGTTCTGGCAGTGTGTCCATCCCTGTGGAATGACATTTAAAAAAAAAACACATCCTTGGCCCCCAGGGGCCCCCTAAGTGTTTATGTTTAGGGCCTGGCTCAGGCACTTGAGAACTCTTAACAGGGAGGGGAACAGACATAAAAGTAAATTATGGCACAGTGTGTTGAGTTCATTCTTGAGATAATGCATGTGAGGTGCTTCTCCTCGTTGCTGAGCCTGCTGTGTGCTGGGGGGCACTCAGGCTGAGCTGCCCCCATGTGGGGTCATGCAAGGCCCACTGAAGAGGTGACATTTGAGTTAGGTCTTGGAGCATAAGTAGGATTCACTGAGTCCACTAGAGCACGTCTCTGGAGGTTATAAAGTATAGGTTACATAAGACTTGGAAGCAGCTGGGCCTTATTTGAAGGGGTCTTGTGAACAATGCTAAGTGGTAGGATGGCTTTTAATAGGGCAGCGACATGATGGCACAGTGTATTCTGTATTGGGTTTCAGACTTTCTTACTGCCCAGTGCCGTCTCTGGGTGAATTCATCATTTGGGAATTTTTCTCTGCCTAAATCTGTATCCTATTGTCTTAGAGCCCTACATCCTAAAAGTTTTTTTTTTTCCTTCCCCAACTCCCACCCCAAGTGAGGTGTTTACACTAGTTGTGCACCTGTTGAGATGTGAGTGTGTCTGAGGAGTCTCGTGGGGTGAACCATGCCTTTTTGCAGGCTGGCAGCTCTGGTTGGTTGGGCCTGTTGGAGCCACATCCATCAGCCTCTGTTATGTCTGATGCTGGTTTGCGTGGTTCCTCAGTTTAATACTGGGTATGTTGTGCACAAAGCATCTGGAGGACCTGGTCCTTCTGGCTGTCTTCTGGAGAAATCCACCGATGTGGGGACTTACTTACCTCGCTTATAAGGAGATTCTGAGTTGTCCTTTAATGGAAGTGCTGGAGCATGTGCCCCTTGCACAGAGTCTATCTGCAGCTAAGAGAATTGCATGTGTGCTCCCCAGAAATAATCAATCTCAAGGCAAAACTGGAATATAGTGATGGGCCAAACTGTGGTGCGGTCAGCCAGGACTGTCTTGCAGAGAATTGGATTCTTTAGGAGATCCTGTAGGAAAACAGGATGGGAAAAGTTGGTTTTTGTCCCCTTGGTTATAAAGTGAAGGAAGATGGACTTTGTGGGGTGTGTCCTATGATGTGGGACTTACTTAATTTGCTTCCAGGTGAAGTTTATAAATTATGTTGAGTCATATTTTTTATTTCCCTAGTTTTATCTTCAGTGCCTTTTCCCGTGGCCCTGCCCACCTCCTCCCCACCCCCATTTGCTGAGCTCAGCTGTCCTCATTGCCACTTTCTTGGTTTGGTTCTCATGTAAGAACACCGTGATCCTGTGATACTTCGATCCTCATGGGCACACATCATCGTTGCGTTGACTGGGCTGGGTCTGTACAAAGGTTTGAGGGCTGGGTAAGAACACGTGAACTTGTGCTCACCTTCTCTGAACTGAGAGGTGTTGACTCTGTTACCCATAAGTCACTTGAGGTTAGTTTTCAACACAACAAACAGGGATGGCTGTTCTTGAATACACAAGAGAATGTATTAGCCAGGTGTACCCAGGTTCTTTCATGGGTGGGGTTTAGGTTGGGACACACTCCAGACATCGAAAAGTTTACCATCAAGGATTTGTGGTTTTGGTAAGAAGAGCATTTCTTCATTGGTTTCAGTTAAGGGTTTCAGAACCTTTTTAATTAACAAACCACATGATGTTATGTGGACATGTTGGATGCAGTCCCTTATGTAATGTGACTTGCAAACTCTGAAAGGTCATTTAGCAGGACAACAAAGATGAAAAAGCTCTTCCCGCCTACCAGAAACACTCATCAGCACATAACTATCTGTTAGTGACCTCTCCACCTTCCTTGTCCCTGAAGCCCTAAGGACATGCAGTCCTGTTTGTTTTTAGTCTTGAATCTCCACTGCATTAGCCCTCTAACTGGCCTCCTGTGTGGGTAAATTCTTCCTTGCTTCTTCCCACCACTTCTCAAGATCTGTCCATGGTACCATTGCTAGATTGAGTGCAAAGCCTTGCTTTTATCATCCCTCCTTTGCACAAAAATTTACAGTTGCTCTCACTGTCTTATTATTTTGTGTGTGTGTGTTTTTCTTTCCCCTCCATCTACTTCCGTAAAGAATATGGAAATGGTTATAATAAAAGGGGCCTAATTCTCCCTTTCCCTAATGACAACATGGTTGTAATAGACTGAATTCATTGAGGACATGGAGCTTCCCTATGACTTCCATGAGCATGAGCCAGTTTGTAGAACAGTGCCAGGTGTAAGGTAGGGCACTCAGTAAATGCTAACGAGGAGTAAATGGATAAATGAATGAATTAATGCTTATGGCTTCTCGCTCTCACACATTTACTGCTAAGCTTTTTCCTGCACACTGAATGAACCCAGATTCAATATTGGGTCTGGTCTGTATATTTCAAGATTATGAACTTTTCATAGGATTTTAGCTTTCCATCTAGGTATGAAATTTTAAATGTTTCAAGTTCCTCTAGCAATTAACAGTTTATTCAGTAATTAGTTCAATAATTTAATCATTTTATAAATGAAGAAGAGAAAGAACTTGGGAATACCCCCTCCCCTCATAGTATTCCTAGTCTTTCTAGATATTTCCAGATCAGTTATCTGGATGCCAAAAACATGAATAAATTTGTTTATTAAAAAATTCTATTGGGGGGGGGACTTGGTGAGGGGGGGCCCTAGTAAACATAATGTTCTTCATATAATTGTAGATTTATGATAAAAACAAAAAAATTCTAATGAAGTGAGTTGGTCTACTATAACCTTTGAGTATCTATTGTATGTTGGATCTTGTGCTGAGTGTTTTATATGTCATGTGATCATTATAACACTGTGAGGACGGTCGGCAATGGGACTGAAGCTGAGTAATAAGTAATGTGCCCAGGATCCCGTGGTTGTAGGTGGTATAGCTGGGGTTTGAATCAAGGTCTGTCTGCCCATAAAGCCTTTGTTCTTTCATGGCTAAACTGGGTTTGAAATCTGTTGAATTTCAAGGCCAACACTTGTCTCAGCAAAACCAGACTCTGAGGAAAGAACTCAAAGCCAAAAGCCAAAAGCCTAATAATTGAGAGACGGATCTGGGGGCCAGGAAATTGTACCAAAGACAGTTAAGGGAAGCTATTGTGATTGAACAGAAAACTCAGGTGTTAGCTTCTCAGAAGGCAAGGCAAAGAAGGATGGGATTGCACAGCAAACACTAATGGAAACAGGACGCAGATCAGTTTAGCACAAGAAGCATTTCCCTCAGGCCTTTATTGAAGGTTCATGGACTAAATAAGTGGGCAGCAGCCTCTGACTGAACTCAGCAAGCATTTGTAGAGTGCCCAGTAGGTACCAGGCCCTCTCTGAGGTGCGGGGACTGCACTTGGTACGTGGACAAGACTGGCAAGATGATAATGGCTCAGGCCAAGGTGGAGGGAATGTTCTAACGGACAGGAGCATGACCCACATAAAGCCCTTTCTGGGACCCACTTGAGTAAGGGCAGAGAACTTCAGGCTCCATTATTATACAGTAAGGGAAGGTCTTTGGGGGATGGGAGCAAGAGAATAGACTCAATGATGTGTCTTATCAGTCAGGGGCAATGTGGGAGAATCTGGGAGAATGAGTGGGGAGAGACCCTTGGTCAGAGGTGAGGCTATGGAGAAGTGGAGGTCTTAAGATTTGTAGTATATCCCACATGCAGTGTCCTTCCATTTTGTTGTGAAAGTTGAAAGGCCTGGCTTGCCTTCTTGCCCCTTGGTGGGTGACCATACGCGGAGCCAGGAGTTTGCAGAAGGCAGCACTGGTTCTGTTCAAATGCTCCTGGCTGAAGGGCCAATGTGCTGTGCCATCGAGTGTGGAGTGGGGCCTCAGGTCTGGGAGATTTTGGTGATTCAGTCATTCAGCAGATCTGCACTGAACACCAGGCCTCTTGAATAGGAGACAGATATGCAAAACAGCTCCAGCCAGACACCAGCCTCTGCCTCGTCTCCCTGGTTATTTAATTTTGAGCAATACTGTCACCTGATGGTATAACCGGAATGTTAACTACAAAATGAACCCAGATCATTGAATGAAGCAACAGTCTATCTATAACTTTGCCTTTGTTCTAAAAAGGTTTTGAAGGTTATAGTGTGGCCCAGATGCTGAGTTTGGTCTGGGTTTGAACCCTGGTTCTATCACTTATCAGTTCCCTAACTTTGGACAAATCACTTTAACCTCTGAGATAATTACACCTCCTATACTCAGAAGGTTGTTGTAAGAGTGGAACATCATGTTGCAAGGGCTTAATACATGTTAATTGATGTTACAATTAGTATTTATTGAGAAAAAGATAAATCGATGAGGCAAATAGAAAATAGTCGAGGGGGAGGAGGCCTGGGGTCAAGGATAGTGTACCGCTACTAGAGGCTACTTAGATTTGTTCAGTGCCCTGATGTCCAAAGCAAAGAGGGGAAGACAGACCAGAATGTGGGGTAATTCCTGATGGGTGTATGGCTTCTTGTTGGGGTTATGAAAGCATTCTGGAATCGGATAGTGGTGGTGGCAGCCACACAGAGGGCGCATGTATGGAAAACCACTGAATTCCACACTTTAACATGGTGAGTTTTATGGTAAGTGAATTATGTCTCCATTTTAAAAAATCCAGTTTATAGGTCGCAAGACCTTGAGCCACTGGACTCTCACCAATTCTGTCACTGGCTCCCCATCACTTCAAGAGAATCCTGCACGCCTGGAGCAGGCACATTATTGCTCACTGCACCTCTCTGTGCTCCCCCACATTTCTTAGCCCTCTTGAAGTTAACTTCGGCTCACATTCTGTGAGAGGGAGTGATGTGTGTTGCCTCTGGCCTGAAGCACCTAAGGGCTGAGGCTTATCCTACCCACTGCCTTCTCCCCATCATGTCAGCACTGGTATTTGTACATTGAGGTGGTAGAGCCACAAGGAAAAAGCTGCTTGAAGTACTGAGTCCCCTTATGGAGGCCAAGAGCCCAGCAGAGTCACCTTGCCTACCCTGGACGTTGCATAAAGTAAGCATTGAGCCACTTGGGTGTGGGTTAGTGCTCAGAGGAGGAAACCTTGTCCAGTACTGTGGCCTGGAGAAATGTCCCATCATCCCTCCCACAGGTGTGCTCTCTGACATGGTGGGTGTCTTTTCTACCCGGAAGTGACAGCAGGTGCTGTGAAGCAGTGGTTTTCCTAACACAACCATGTCTGCACAGCTTGCTGTAGCCAAGTATGCAGCACCCCCAGCAGCGTTAGCCTCATGACCTGAGTGACAGCATGGTATAATGTCAGGCCAGCACCAGAGGATTTTGTCTTCCTATATCCTAAAAGAGTGTGGTCGAGACAATAAGAAACTGTCATCAGCTAATGGTTTAGTGCTGATGGACGTCTTGTAAATTGTGAATGCTTTTGTGGACACCTCAAGGCAGTCAGTCCTCTGTTACCATGGGGCCTGACTATCACTGACTTGTTCACGTTGTTGTGACTGTCCAATAACTCTGCCCCCAAATAATACAATTTAAAAGCATGATATGAATCCACAGACACAGAATGCAGAGATTGACCAACACCTGTGCTCAATGCACATTTCATTGATACCAGCCTTTAATGCCCGGCAGTGGCCTGATTCACTTAAAGGCGAAGCATAGGCAAAACCAGGAGCTCAGACAGTGCCATCTAAGGCCATAGCCCAATGGCAGCCCAGCCCTACCTCCTGGCCTCAAGAAGTGGATGCCCACATCTCTGTTAGAAAGCCTTCCATCATACTCTTGCTTCTGTCAGCTTCTGGGAGGCACGACTCTGAAGTCACTCATTGGACAGAAGGAAGATGCTACCCGAAACCTGCTCTGTGTGGAGCTGCTACGTGGAGCAGCCTCCCGCAGCTGCCTGGTGCTTGCTGCCTGAGCAGAAGCTAAGATTTTGCTGAATGACAAGCCTACTGCTGGCTTAACCTGGGGTGACTGGCCAGCATGACAACCAAGTGAGACCATTTTGAACCAGTGCTTGTGGGTAGCAATTGACAGTGTTGCAATAAGAAATGGCAGAGAGGGTCTCTCAAGGCCCTTAGACTTTCCTCTTTGAGTTGCTGGCTGTGGGGACCTTTGGTAATTTGCTTGGCCCTTAGGTCTTGGAATCTGTGTTTGTAAAATGGTTGAGATAACATTTATCTAAATAGGTTTATCATGAGAATCGAAAGAAAGACCTTGTATAACGTGCCTAACATGTTGCTTGGCCCACAGTAGGTGCTGAGTCAACATTGGTTCCCATTGCCTGCCTCCTTAGGGAGCAGATGATGTACACAGTGCCCAATAGACTTTCTTTCTCCTTCAATTCTGAATACTTGTTTTTGAGAACTGAGGGCACCAACCCTGTGTCTTGGAGTTTTATGAGGAATCCAAGATATCAGACGCTTACTCTACATTTGCTAGAGAAGTACAGAAATGACTAAAACGTAGTTCTGCATCGTCAGGGGTTCATCATGAGGTAAGAGGAGTGGACATGGAAGTTGCTGACCACAATTCAAGACAGATGCTGCTACTGGTGTGACTGATCCTGAGTATAAAGCAGGAAGGGAAGATTTGGTGGAGGAAGTGGCCCTTGGGTTAATGCTTGAAGATACAGCTTTGATGGCTACAGATAGAAAGGGAAGAACATTCTTAGGAGGCAGAACAGGGAAGCAAAACCAGGCAGCAGTGTGTGAGATGTGTCTAGGGAGGCTGCTGGGAAGGCTTTGCAGTAAGGGCATGCCTGGATTTTTTTTTTTTACTTTTTATTTTCAACCCATTTTTGACTTACAGAAAAGTTGCAGAAATGGAATGAGTTTCCTTTTATTTCTCACTCAGCTTCCCCTGATGTTAACATCTTACAGAATGATAATACAGTTATCAAGAACAGGAAATTAACATTGGTATAACATCATCAACTATAAACCAGAGGTTGGTAAACTTTGTTTGTAAAGGGCCAGACAGTAAATATGTTAGGCTTTGTGGGCCATAAGGGCTCTGTCACAACTACGCAGCTCTGTTGTTTTAGCAAGAAAGCAGCCAGAGATAATCTGTAAATGAATGAGCATGACTGTGTTCCAATAAAACTTTTTTTTTTCATTTTCAGAAAGAGTCAGCAGGCTGGGCATGGCCTGTAGACCATTGTTTGCCAACCTCTGAACTAAACTACAGGCCTTGCTAGAATTGTACTAGTTTTTCCACAAATGTCCGTTTTCTCTTCTAGGATCCTACCCAGGATCCCACCTTACACTTAGCTGTCATGTCCCCTTAGTCCTCAATCTGTGACACTTCCTTCGCCTTTCATAACCTTGATACTTGTGAGAGTACTGGTCAGTCGTTTTGTAGAACGCCCTTCCGTTTGGGTTTGACTGATGTTTTCTCATGATTGGTGCAAGGTCAGGCCTTGGTTGCAAGAACACCACAAAATAGGTGTCGTGTCCTTCTCAGTGTGTTGTCTCAAGGGACTCATTAATAGTGATGTGTGCCTCAGTCTCTTGGTTAGGTTGGTATCTGCACTGTAAAGTTACTATTTTCCCTTTGTAGTTAATGAGGATCCTGGGGGAGACCGTATAAATCCTGTTTGTCCTGGGACTGTTACCCACTAATTTTAGCATGTCCATTGGGAGATTTTATCTGCAACAGTTCTTACTGTGGCATTAGCCTGATGGCAATTCTCTATTTCCCTCTTTCCTTCTATGTTTATTAGTTGGAATTCTTCTGTGTGGAAGAGCTGTTCCTTTTCTCCCATTTATTTTGATTATTTATATCAGTATGGACTCAAGGGTATTTATTGATTCTGTGGTTAAAAACCCAGTACAGGCAAACTTTGGAGATATTGTGAGTTCAGTTCCAGACCACTGCGAGAAGGCAAACATCACAATAAAGCAAGTCAAATGAATTGGTTTTGTTTTCTAGTGCATATGAAGGTTATGTTTCTGCTATACTGTAGTCTGTTAAGTGTACAACAGCATTATGTTATATAAAAACAATGTATATACCTCAATTTAAAAGTGCTTTATTGCTAAAAAATGCCAGCCATCACTTGAGCTTTCAGTGAGTTGTAATCTTTTTCCTGGTCTTGCCTCAATGTTGATGGCTGCTGATTGATCAGGTGATGGTTGCTGATGGCTGGAGTGGCCGTGACAACTTCTTTAAGACAATAGTGAACTTTGCTGTATCGATTGACTCTTCTTTTCACAACTGATTTCTCTCTAGCCTGTGATGCCGTTTGACAGCATTTTACCCACAGTAGAACTTCTTTCAAAATTGGAGTCAGTATTCTCCAACGTTGCTGCTGCTTCATCCTACGTTTATGTAATACCCTAAATGCTTTGCTGTCCTGTCAGCAGTCTTCCCAGCATCTTCACCAGGAACAGATTCCAACTCAAGAAATCACTGTCTTTGCTCATCTATGAGAAGCAATTCTGTGACATTTTCCAGCCTGACTACTAATTCTAGTTTTCTTGGTGTTTCCACTGCATCTGCAGTTACTTCCTCCACTGAAGTCCTGAGCCCCTCAAAGCCATCTGTGAAGGTGGAATCCACTTCTTTCAAACTCCTGTTAATGTTGATATTTTGACCTCTTGCCATGACTCACAAATGTTCTTCATGGCATCTAGAATGGTGAATCCTTTCCAGAAGATTTTCAGGTGACTTTGCCCAGGTGCACCAGAGGAATCACTATGTATGTATGGTGGCCTTATGAAATGCATTTCTTCAATAATAAGACTTGACAGTCAAAACTACTCCTTGATCCATAGGCTGCAGAGTGTGTTGGCAGGCATGAAGGCAACATTAATCGCATTGCATATCTCCATCAGAGCTCTTGGCCGACCAGGTGTGCTGTCAGTGAGCAGTAATATTTTGAAAGGAATCTTTTTCTGAGCAGAGGTCTCAACAGTGGGCATAAAATATTCAGTAAACCATGTTGTAAACAGATGTGCTGTCATCCAGGTTTTGTTCCATATATAGAGCATAGGCACAATATATTTAGCATAATTCTTAAGGGCCCTAGGATTTTTGGAATGTTCAGTAAGCAATGGCTTCAACCTACAATCACCAGCTACCTTAGCCCCTAACAAGAGAGCTAGCCTTTCCTTTGAAGCTGTAAAGCCAGGCATTAACCTCTCTTCTCTAGCTATGAAAGTCCTAGATGGCATCTTCTTACAATAGAAGGCTGTTTCTGCCAAACTGAAAATCAGTTGTTTAGTGCAGTTGCGTTTATTAATGATCTTAGCTAGATCTTCTGGATAACTTGCTGTAGCTTCTGCATCAGTACTTGCTTCACCTTGCACTTTTCTGTTATGGAGAAAGCTTCTTTCCTTAAAGTTCAGGAACCCACCTCTGCTAGCTTCAAACTTTTCTTCTGTAGTTTCCTCACCTCTCTCAGCCTTCACAGAATTGAAGAGAGCTAGGGCCTTCCTCTGGGTTAAATTTTGGCTTAAGGGGATTTCGTGGCTGGTTTGATTTTCTATCCAGACTACTAAGACTTTCTCTATATCAGAAATAAGGCTGTTTCACTTTCTAGCCATTCATGTCTTCACTGGAGGAGCACTTTTAATTTCCTGCAAGAACTTTGCATTCAGAAGTTGGCTGTTTGGCATAAGAGTCCTACCTTTTGACCTATGTTGGCTTTCAACACACTTTCCCCACTAATCTTAATCATTTCTAGCTTTTGATTTAAAGTAAGAGATATGTGGCTCTTCCTTTCACTTGAACATGTAGAGGCCATTGTAGGGTTAGGAACTGGCCAGATTTCAACATTATTGTGTCTTCATTGAATAGGGAGGCCCAAGGAGAGGGAGAGAGAGGAAATGGCCAGTCAGAGCAGTCAAAACACACACATCATTTATTAAGTCCTCTGCTGTCTTACATGGGCACAGTTTGTGGAACTCCAAAACAATTATAATAGTAACATTAAAGAGCACTGGTCACAGATCACCCTAACAAATATTAATACTGAAAAAGTTTGAAATACTGCAAGAATTACCAAAACATGACACAAAGTGAGCAAATGCTGTTGGAAAAATGGTACTGATAGACTTGCTCTGCACAAGATTGCCACAAACCTTCACTTTGTAAAAAATGCAGGAGTTGAGAAGTGCAATAAAGTGAAGCATGGTAAAATGAGGTATGCGTGTATTAAGATGGTGTTACCCTCCAAAGCAATACACAGATTCAGTGCAATCCCTATCAAACCCCATTGGCTTTTTATGCAGATACAGAAAAGCTGACCCACAAATTCCAATGGAATTGCAAGGAATCCCAAATAGCCAAAACAATCTTGAAAAAGAACAAAATTGGAGGACTCATACTTCCTGATTTCAAAACTTACCACAAAGCTACAGTAATTAAGACAGTGTGGTACTGCCGCTAAGATAGACAGTTAGGTCAATGGAACAGGATTGAGAATCTAGAACTTAATTCATGTATATATATATAGTTAATTTATTTTTGACAAGGGTGCTCAGGCCGTTCAATAGAGAAAAAAATAGTCTCTTTAACAAATGGTGCTGGGACAACTGGATAGCCACATGTAAAAGAATGAAGCTGGACCCTTAACAGTGTGTATAAAAATCAACTCAAGATGGATCAAATACCTAAATATTGTAAGAGAGAAAACTATAAAACTCTTAGAAGAAAACATAGAGATAAATCTTCATGACCTTGGATTTGGCAATGGTTTCTTAGATATGACACCAAAATCACAAGCCACAAAAGAAAAAACAGAAATTGGACTATTATAAACTGAATGTTTGTGTTCCCCTGAAATTCATATGTTGAAATCCTAACCCCCAGTTTGATGGTATTCAGTAGGGCCTTTGGGAGGTAATTAGGTCATGAAGGTAGAACCCTCATGAATAGGACTAGTGCTATTATAAGAAGAAACAAGAGAGCTTGCTTCCTCAGTCTGCTCTCTACCATGTGAGGATATGAGAAAGCAGCCGTCAACAAGACCAGGCAATGGGCACTCACCAGACACCAGATCTACTGGTGCTTGATCTAGGACGTAGCAGCCTCCAGAACTATGAGAAATAAATGTTGGTTGTTTAAGCTACCTAGTCATGGTTTTTGTTACAGCAGCCTGAGCAAAGACATGGAATTCACAAAAATTAAAAACTTTTGTACATCAAAGGACACTATCAAGAGAGTGAAAAGACAACTCACATAATGGGAAAAAATATTGGCAAGCTATATCTGATAAATGTCAAGAATCGAGAATATATAAAGAATACTCGTAACTCAACAGGAAAACAACACAATTAAAAAATGAGCAAAGGACCAAATAGATATTTTTCCAAAGAAGATACACAAATGGCCAATAAGCACATAAAAATATTCTCAACATTAGTTGTTAGGGAAATGTAAATTCTAAAGCACAATGAGATACTACTTCACACCCAGTAGGATGGCTGTTTAAAACAAAAAAAAAGCAGAAAGTAACAAATGTTGGTGAGAATGTGGAGAATTGGAACCCTGTTACATTGCTGATGGGGATGTAAAGTGGCACATTTGCTGCTGGGTAACACAGTTTGGCATTTCCTTGATACATTACACAGAATTATTGTGTAACCCATCAATTCTACTTGAGGCATTATACTCAGGAGAACTGAATACAGGTAGGCAAACAGATGCTTTTATATGAATATAGCAGCATTATTTATAACAGTCCAAAAGTGGGAAAAAAACAAATTATCACCTCATGAGTGGATAAATAAAATGTAGTAGATACATACGTGGAATATTATTCAGCCATGAAAAGGGATGGAGGACTGATCCATGCTACAACATAGATGAGCCTTGAACACATTTTGCTAAGTAAAAAAAGCCTGCTGCAAAGTGCTGCTTATTGCATAATTCCATCACATGAACTGTTCATAATAGTCAGACTCACAGGGACACGAAGTAGTTTAGTGATTGCCAGGGGCTGGGCCATGGGGAGTGACTGCTGGTGGGTACAGTGTTTCCTGTTGGGGTGATAAAAACTGCTGGAGTTAGATAGTGATGATGGTTGCACAACACTGGGAATATTCTTAGTGCCACTGCACTGTACACTTTAAAGTGGTAAAGTAGCAAGTTTTATGTTTTGTGAATTTTACTGCAATAAAAAAATAACCTGAGAGATGAATTTCCCTCCCCAATCCAATAATTTTATTTGGTTGCTTAAATCATCCTATTTTTAGCTCATAGACAGTCCTTCAAGTTGCCTCCTGGTTCTTTCAATAGCCCTGTCTTTTCTTGAGCATTTTTAAAATTTAGGGCACCATGGATATTCCAGGCTTGTCATTTTTGCTTTCCATGTCCCAGCCCTGGAGCCAGCTGTTTCTTCAAGAAGCCCTGGTTCCTTTTATTGGAGCATGGTATTTAGAAACCAAAATCTGGGTGCTAGGTGACACTGCTTATTTTTAATCTGCTTCTGTCCCCAAAGAATACAAATGGGAGGGAGAAGTGATCCAACATTCTTTGAGCATCCACTGCATGTTCTGTGCAGTTTTACCCATGTGATTCTCCCAGTAGGCCTTTCAGAGTTAGTGATGAGGATGATACTCCATTTAAGATGGGAAAAGTGGTGGAGGGAAGTTGAGATTTGCCTAAACTACCAGTGGCAGAACAATTGTGAACTAGTTGGTTTTTTTAAAGCTATGACCCCACTTTTCCTTCAGGCCCTCTGTGTTTTCTTCCCCAACCTCCCTGCCACTTGCCATTTGCCATTTTGTGCCTCCTTCCATCAAGAAGCCCTCCCTTAGCACCCTGTCTCACAGCCATCCTCACCCAACCTTGAATTGGCACTGGCCATCTGTAGCAAGGGAGTAATTGTGTGTCTGGTATCTTTCCACCAGAATGGCAGAGGATATTCCCTGGCTTTGTCCTTGCTTGTTCAGCTGGCATGGTGCTGGGCATAGAGCATACATGATGAGTGTGGAGGAGCCACTCTTGATGTGAGTGGAGTTTTTCTCCTCAAGGCAATTTTACTTTTGACAGTCATCCTCAATATCACCATCAGTATTTCTAACTTCACAGAATGTCTCAAGGAGCATCATTTGTGCAAAAGCTAAACAAAGATTAATAGCTGATCTTGTTGGCTAAGTCTCAGCAAAGAGAAGTAATCTGCCAAGGCGGTGATAAAGCCAGTACCCAAACTTAGTTCTTTGAACCCCTGCCAAGTCCCACACCCTTTTCTCTGTGTTCCTCTGCCCTTGTTTTTCTCCTAATTCTGTTTTGTAACCCAGTGGACTAGAGAGAAATCAAAGAAAAAAATGGCACAGCTTTGCTCCCATCAACCTTATGATCCATTCTCTGTGAAACTACTTCTAGTTAGATAAATCACGATTTTAGTGGAAGTTCAGATATTACTTTTGGAAATTGACCTTGGTAACCTAGGAATTCCAGGGTCAGCAGATGGTGAAAAAGTAGTTACCCTTTTTGTTAAGGAATATTTAAATGGGGTTATTTGAAACTGTGATGTAATACTGTCTTGGTGAAGGAATAAACAAAAGCTGAGTAAGGTTTTTGTTCTTTTTTTTTTCTTCTTTAATGGTTTGAACAAGTACAGTCTACGCAGATGACTTTAGAGGTGCTCATTTTTCCATTCAGCTAGTGGAAATTTGCAAAGATTGAGCTAAACTTGTCTACTGATGGTAGAAAGATTGGGACAGAGAGGCACAAGGGTTTGGCAGGAGTTCTGAGTCCCAATCTGTGTTCTTAAAGGTCAAACAAGCTGCAGCCACATCTTTCAGAGTGACTTGATTTCAGACCTGGGCACTCTTCTGCTCCTGTCCTTTGCCAGGCATTGTCATCTGTCTCCCTCACAGTATTTCTGGGGACTTTGTCCAGTCCCCACCCTCTGCCCCTTTAGTTAGAGGGCCATGTAATTACATCAGCTGTAAAGTGAGCTGACTTGGACTTGACTTAAGGCTTTCCTGTTGGAAGTCAAGATGAGCTAATCAAGAATGGCTCAGTGCCAATACCGTCGACCTCAACTTGCCCCTGTTGGCCAGGGGGCAGTGGTTGAGCTGGCAGTGGGCGGGTGGGGTGAAGGTTCCAGCTCAGCCTAAGCTAAACCTCTGGGCAAGTCCTCTGATGGTTGAGGTTTCCCAAAAGGCAGAATTGGACAGTTCTGGAACTGGCATCCTCTCTCTGCTCACCCTGCTGGGCCACAGGTGTCACAGTTTCTCTCAGGTACTTCCAGACTCTTGTATTTAGGTTGTTTTTTTTGAAAGGGCTTTGTAGAGTCACTCCTTCTCTCCAGGTTAGCAGGACATCTTGCAGGGGGAAAGCTGCAGAGAAATGATGAAAATAAATTACTTTTTGGAAACTAATTTGACAATAAGTAAAGAACCTTAATATTTATTCTCTTTGATTCAGAAATATTTCTAAGCTATATTCAGAAACTGTTTTGAGGAAATAGAGGTGCACAGAGATGTATCTTGAAAAGGTAACAGTCATCATGCTCATAATAGTGAAAATGATTCAGTAAAGGACTCTATGGTCACGGGCTGAGGTAACATTTTGGAATTAATTATTGTACAATAATAAATGAAAAAAGCTGGACAAAAGTATAGGTAGTATAAAACCCATAATGTTAAAAACAAGTATGTTTTATAATACATAAAAAATGGGTAGAACAAAAACAAAAAGAAGGTATTTGAGTTATGTGTTAACTTTATGTTCTTAAATTTGGCATATTTTAATATCATTTATATCTTTAACTTTTTATTTGAAATAGTTCCAGATATACAGAAAAGTTGCAAAAAGTGCAAAGAATTCTTCAGTATTCTTCGCTTAGATTCCCCAAATAGTAACATTTTACCATGTTTATCATTTTGTCTTTCTCTCCTTTTACTATATATATTTAACATTTTTTCCTGCCCTACTAAAGAATAAGTTACAGATATGATGCTCATTTACCACTAAGTCCTTCATTGTTTATTTTCTAAAATTTAAGTATATTTTCTTACATAACCATATGCATCAACATTGTAGATTAACAGATAAACTGTATCATCTAAATGTAGAGATCATTCAGATTTTGCCACTAATGTATATCAAAATAAAAATCTTTATTTTTCTTCCCTGGTCCAAGATTTCCTTTAACTGTCATGACTCTAGCTTCCCTTGACCTGGAGCAGTCCTTCAGTCTTCCTTCATCTCTCATGACCTTGACATTTTTCAGGCCCAGGCCATTTCTTTGTAGTATGTCTCTCAGCGTGGATTTGTCTCGTGTCTCCTTCTGGTAAGATTTGAATTGTGTGTTTGGGCAGAATATCATAGAAATTGGGTTGTGACCTTAGAGCACCATATCAGGTGGCAGGTGATGGCACTTCGTCCTAGTATTGGAGCAGTTTTACCTTCGATCACTTTGTTATCACAGTATCAGCCAGGGTCACCATGGTAAAGTTCAAGTTTTTCAAGTACTGTTATCTAATCAATAAGCTTGTTATCAAACTTTCACCCACAAGGTTTAGCATTCACAATTCTTGTGTGAAACACTTATTACTATGGTGGTTGCCAGTGGGTGGTTTTCTTTTCCCTTCTACATTTATTAGTTGGCATTCTACTGGGATGAAGAACTTGCCCTTCTCGCCCATGTATTCATTCATTTATGTATCTATATCAGTATTGACTCATGTGCTATTATTTTATACTATGGGTTTTAATCTGTCACTAATGATATTTATGTGGGTGCTCAAATTGTCCCAGATTTGGCCAGTGGGAACCCCTCCCAGTAGACTTACATAAACTTTGAATGTGTCCCCATTATTCTTTGAACCCTGCCCTACGCTTTGGCACAGCAAAGTAATCCAGGTTCATTCACTACTTGTCTCCTGCCCTGGTAAAAGAGTCAGCCATGTCCCAAGGAGCCCTGTTTCCTTTTGATGGAGAATGGTGGATAGAAACCAAGATCTAGGTTCTAGGTGGTTCCTTGTTCCTGGGATATCACTACTTATAGGCCCTCTCAGCAGACAAACTAGGAACTACACACAAATGCATGCACGTTTCTGTGTCCGTCTCCATATGGTAAGAAGCACTGTGCATACTGAACCTCCAGTTGCAGTCCTGCACCGAGGCTTTCATTCCCCTTTCTCTCTTTCCATATTTATAACCCCTTTCCGCAACAGTAAGAAATCCAGGTCTCTTGTATTCATTTTTAATTTTGGAAGTAACACATGAATACCAGCCATCTCATTAGAAAAGGGCAGACCAGACAAAGCAAAGAGCCCTCTAGAAACCCCTTACCCAGTCATATTCTAGAAATTCTTTAGAGGAAATGACTATGGATCCTTTTTTGGGTGAGTATACATTATTTTTCTTCTATTTTGTTAATGGTTTCATAAAGAGAATATAACTTTCTTTTTATTTAGTATGTTTTGGCAATCTTTCAATGACAGTACTCTAGTTCCACCTAATTATTTTTTAACTGCTGCATGGTATTATGCTGTTCAGAATTGAAAACGTAAGCCCCTGACTTGGGGGCTGTTAACAAGCAGTGCTGCAGTGAACATGTCACAGGGCCCAGTGAGCTGTGTAGACCCACAGGCCTGGGTTTTTTGTTTTTTTTTTTCATGAGTAAACAGCATTGAAATATTTTCCTGATAAAGCAAATAACACACACTCATTATTTTTTTTAAAAAAAGCAAATAATACATTAAAAAGAAAATGAGAAAAAATTATAATCTCACTCCTGAGATATTTCTGTGATGATGATCTTTTCATGTATCATCTTATGTATGTACATCATAAATATGTTTATATCACTGGGGCCATAGCATATATGTTGTCATATTGTGGACACTTATTTTGCAGTGTCATTTACATACAGTAAAAAGAAACAGTACACAGATCTTCAATGTACAGCTTGATGGATTTTTTTTTGTATCATTAATCTACAATTACATGAGGAACATTATGTTTACTAGGTTCCCCCCTTCACCAGGTACCCCCCACAAACCCCATTACAGTCACTGTCCATCAGTGTAGTAAGATGCTGTAGAGTCACTACTTGTCTTCTCTGTTGCACATCCCTCTCCGTGCCTCCCCCCACATTATACATGCTAATCATAATGCCCCCTTTCTTTTCACCCACTTCTCCCTCCTTTCCCACCCATCCTCCCCAGTCCCTTTCCCTTTGGTAACTGTTAGTCCATTCTTGGGTTCTGTGATTCTGCTGCTGTTTTGTTCCTTCAGTTTTTTTCTTTGGTTCTTATACTCCACATATGAGTGAAATCATTTGGTACTTGTCTTTCTCCACCTAGCTTGATGGATTTTTACAGAGATAAACTCTCCTGTAACTACCACTCCAGATCAAGATATTGCACAATGTAATGTAGATTACTTTTGTCTGTTCTTAAAGTTTAACTACAGTTGGCTGGTGCTCCTCTATATTTGGCCTCTCCCATTCAACATTATGTCTGTGAGATTTGTTCTTGGTTTTGCATGTAGCAGTAGTTCATTCGTTTTCATAGCTACAGGTACTTAATACTTGAATTGTATACTTCTTATTCACAATTGCTAATAGTAGCTCCATTTATTACAGCACATGCTCTGTGCTAGGCACTGCTCTAAGCCCTTTGCAAGGTCAGCTTACTCAATTCTCAAATAACCCAGTGCAGTGGGTACTATTATAACAATAACATCTCCATGACTCCTTATCAGGTTGAAGACGTTCCTTATTCTCCCTACTCTGCTGAGTGTTTTCATCATGAATAGATGTTGGATTTCGTCAGGTGCTAATATTCCATCTATTGAGATAATCTTCTGGGTTTTTTCAAGCCTGTTAATAGAGTGAATCACATTCATGTTTGAAAGTGAAACCAACCTTGTATTTCTGGAGTAAACTCCATTTGATTGATATAGTATCCCTTTATAGATTTCTGGATCCAACTTGCTAATATTTTAGAAGGTTTTGCATCTGTGTTCAGGAGCCATGTTGGTGTATAGTCTTTTTTTGTGCTGTCTTTGTTTGGTTTAGGTATCAGAGTAACAGACTTCATAAAATCGGTTGGGAAATAAGAGTGTATATCAATAATACCTTAATAAAAATTTTTTTAAAAATCAGTTGGGAAGTCTTCTTTTCTATTTTCTGAGAGAGTTTGTATGGAATTTGTATAATTTCTTCCTTAAATGTCTGATAGAATCTCCACTGATGCTCTCTGCTCCTAGAGTTCACTTTTAGTGAAGGCCTTAACTACTGATTTGAACTCTTAGAGAGCTCTGGTGGTTTGTGTCTGTTAAGAAATGTGTCCATTTCGTCTGTTATCAAATATCTTCGTGCACTGGTTCATAATTTCATGTTTTCCTTTTAACGTCCGTGGATTCCAGTGACATCTTTTTTTTTCATTCCCCATATTGGTATATTTTCTGCTTTAATTTTTTTCCTGATCAGCCTAACTAGAAGTTGGTCCTATTTGAAAGTAATGTATGTATCAAGTATTACAAAACTTCAAATCTAACTGAGGATTAATTTTTCTTAAAAGAGCAAAACTTTCTGTTTACAGATGCTTTTCTTAATATTATTTAGGTAGGAAATCAGAGAGGACCACAGAAACTGACACACATTTTAATTCAGACTCTGCCCCTTACCAGCTGTGTGACCTCAGGCAAACCTTTTAAACACATCGGAGCTCTCATGTCATCATTTAGGGGGAGGCAATAGTAACTTCAATGTAGAGTGGCTGAGACATGAAAAGTGCCAGGCCCAGTGCCTGCTTGTAGTGGGTACCCATGCTACTGTTACTCAGCAAAATGAGAAATTGGAAATAACTGTGAAAATAGCCATTTGTGAGTATCCCCCCATTTTCCAAGGACAGGTCACTCACTTATTTCTCCACGTCCCCACAGCACTTTGTAAACATTGATTTTATAGCATTTCTTACATTTGACTGCAGTGTTTTCTGTATTTACTTGACCAAATTGTAGGGCCATGTTTTTCTCATCTTTTCTCCCTCGTGCCCATGTATATTTATGTAATTAAACCTATTTTAGTAAATGAAGAATAGGGAATTAAGTATGTAATGGTGAGTCCAATCAGCGGACTTTTGGGCAGCCAAGGAAAATACCATTATAAAGGATCCTCTAGTGATGTGGAAAAATGGTTTACAAAGCAGAATACATTTTTATCTGCTTTTTGTATAAGCACATGTATATGCATGTATGTGATATATTTATGGATGGAAAAATGAAGGAAAATTCTACAGAGAAAACAGCTGTGTGGGCAGCCAGTTTCTGGCCTCTTTCCCCTCCACCATAGAGCTTTTAGCAGGGTGCTCCTGGGCTGGGAGGTGGTATGTCCCTTGTTGCTGGAGGCTGTTGTCCCTGGCTGTTGAGGTGCCTGGGCAATAGGCCAAGACCCTGGCATTCCTTTTCCTCTCTGCAGGGTGTACAGATACCCTGTACCCTCCCAAGCTACACTCTTGGAGCCAGAAAGCAGTGAAAGTCAGGGAGCAGCATCTTGGAACTGTGCAGACTGAGCTGGGTTTGAAAAGACGTAAAGCAGATATGGTAATGATGTGCTTGGGAAGCCAGGAGGCTCTTTTCCCTGGAAGAAACTCCTCAAAGCTGAAAGCTGGGCTCCGTGTGAAGCACACTGTTCTTAGGACCAGTTTAATTGAAAGACTCAGTATTGCCCCCTCCCTGCCTTTTTAGAGGTCTGTCCTGAGCCTCCCTCTTTCTCGAGTCCTTCGGCTGTGCTGCAGGGTCACGTGTCAGCGTGTGGTTGTCTGCCCGTGCTTTCTATAGCACTCATTTAACATGAACTGGAACTGCGCGTGTGTGTTTCAGTGGGGTCAGTGAAAGAGATCCAGAAACCAGTATTTAAATACTAACTCAGGTGAGACTTGGGGATGCCCCCTGGCCTTGTCACCAGCCAGTTCAATTAATGAACAATAATTTGGTTGGTCTGTGTCCCAGGCTCCTGGGGCAGGGGGCACTCTCACTGTCATTAAACCCAGATTACCCAACCTTCTATTGACACTTCGCCTTTGATGGGGGGCCATGTCTCACAGCAGCTCATTCTCCTGTCAGCCACCTTTATCAGAAAGTTCTTCTTGGATAGTGTGTAATTTCTGTCTGCCATCACCAGGCCCCACTTCTGCCCTCAGGGGCCTCCCCCTCCTCTACTTTCTGACCACGTGAAGATGGGATCAGCTGTCTCTGGCTCTTTGTTTCTGTGGGACAAATATCTCCAGTTCCTTTCCTGCTTCTCAAGGGACATGTGGGGACCGCTTTTCCTGGGGTCTCTTTGTGTTCCAGTTTGTCTTTGATGCTAAGTGTGGAGCCCATCCAGAGCTCTCTCAATGAACCCTTAGTGCCCATTTGTCTTTGGGAGGCCGCATTGGCATTGGCCTATCCCTTTCCCATTTCCTTGAAACGGAGAGAGCATCGTGGTCCGTGAACTGAAATGCCCTGCCTGCCTCCAGGGTCAGGGGGCTTTGATTACTCTCTGGGCTTCTCACCAGACTGTCACCCTTCATTCCTGACAAGGCACTAGAGGCAGAAGCTGACTTCAGAGGTGCTCTGCCCAGCACTTGAGTAAGCTTAGGCAAGTCTTCCGGCTTTCTCTTTCTCTTTTCCTTATTGTATTAAAAATTAGTTGAGACAAACGGGTCATCAGGAGGATGAACCAGTATGAACTTGTGTTAGAAAAACCCAGTCTCTCCCCCTGTGTCTCTCCTTTACCCTCACTGCCACTGCACTCGTAACAGTTCTGACCCCAAATGTGGAAGTAGTTCCCCGACCAGGCAGTTCTGTGATACCAGCTGGGTGTCCTACAGTTTAAGTCAATTCTGACACTGTCTACTTGGAGTTAGCATCTGATCCCACAGGTTGAGGGCTCAACCCCACAAGACTGTGCCTCCCTGCCCCCCACTTCAGATGCCAATCCTGATTGTCACCTGTGCTTCTGACCCATGGGCTATAAGGTTCTCACAGCTGCCTTCTCCAGTTTGATTAACTGGCTAGAGCTGCTCACACAACTCAGGAAAATAGTTACTTGCATTTACAGTTCATTAAAGGAGATAATAAAGGGTAAAGATGAATAGCCAGTTGAAGAGGAGATACATAGGGCGAGGTCTGGGAGGGTCCCAAGTGTGGGAGTTTCTGTTCCCCTGCAGTTGGGGTGCATCACCCTCCTAGTATATGGATGTGTTCACCAACCTGGAAGCTCTTTGAACCCCCTACAATTGGGAATTTATGGAGGCTTTCTTGCATAGGCATGATCAACTGTTGACTCTGTTTCCAGCCCCTCTCCCTTCTTTAAAGGATGGGATGGGGCTCAAAGCTCTAAGCTACTAATCATGCCTGGGCCTTTCTGGTGACCAGTCCCCATCCAGGAGCCATTTAAGAGCCCACTCACAGTTCACATTAGAATAAAAGATGCTCCTGGTGCTCACTTAGGAATTTACCAGGGTTTTAGGAGCCCTGTGCCAGGGACCAGGGGCAGAGATAAATATATATTTTTTCTGTTATCTCAGAACTCCTGTGAAGTACCTTGTGCAGATAAAGTGTCCTGTGCTAACTTTTAATAATGTTATTAAGTATACCCACAGAATGCCCTGGAGAACGGTGCCAAGGGTGTACGGAAGCTGTGGGTTCAGCTTCTAGGAGTTCAGGTCAGGTGCCTAAAGCCCCAGGGAGGCTGACAGAAGCAAGCCTGCAGCTCTGCACAACCAGCTGCATGCAATTCCCGTGGACACAGCCGCAGTGGGGCTTTGTCAGCTCAGTTTGTGCTGAGTGATGCTGGCTCTGCGGCCTGCTTCTCGCCAAGTCATGCTTTCACCAATTCAGTTTTCTGGGCCACCTTCCTCTTTCACATCATTGCATCAGACACAATACTGGTCATGTGTCTCCAGATCACACCCTTATGCCCTGTTATGTGGGAGTAGAGGTCATCAGCTGGGGGCATTTGGGCATCTGCTGTGGCACGTGGGACTGCACTTCTTAATCTAGGAGGCCTTGGTCTAGGCTCCATGACTGCTGATGGGTGATCCCTCTGGGAGTTCAGGTCAGGTGCCTGAAGCCCCAGGGAGGCTGACAGAAGCAAGCCCGCAGATGTGTAAATGCATCCTGTCATCCTACTCTTGAGTCGCACCAAGTTCCGTAGGTACTGCTCTTTAGTGGTTTAGGCCTTGGTACATGCTTCGACTGTTTGGATCTTCTTTTATCTCCCTTATCTGACTGGTGGACCCTGATCATTTTTCACAACCCAGCACAGATGTGGGCCCCTGGGTGCCCCTTCTTTGACTGTTTCAGAGCATCTTTACTTCTTCCTCAGAGCTCTATTTTCCCTGTGCCTGGCCTCCCTGTGGCTTTGCAGCTGTTGGGATATGCCTTCGAATGACAGCAGTGAGTTTGTGCCCTCCATTCCCCCACCAGCATCATGGCAGAGTAGGGCTGATAAAAAGAGAGGATTTAAATAAGATTCAGTGTTATGATACCCAAATGTTCAGGATACAACCACTCACTCACCAGGAAGATTTTAACTTGAATGAGAAAACATAACAGATGGCAAGATCAAAATGACAGATGTTGGAATGATATATGATGTAAAGAAGAGCCAAACAGACATCTTAGAACTGAAAATATAATAGCAAAAATAAAAAACTCAGTGGATGGCTCTACAGCAGAAGAGAGAAACAGGAAATACCATAAGTGAACTTGAAGATAGAAAAGTAGAAATTACCCAGTCTGAAAACAGAGAAGATACTAAAGTGAGAAAAATGAACAGAGCTGCAGGGACTTTTGGGACCAATAACAAAACATACTTATGTCATCATAGTCCCAGGAGAGCAGAAAGTGGAACGAGGGTGGAGTTGAAAATGTTTTTGAAGAAATAATGGCTGAGAAGTTCTCAAACCTATAGATTCAGGAAGCTGAGCAAACTCCAAATGGGATAAATCCAGAGAATCCACAAGGGCCACAGCTCAAGTTTGGATGAAAAACCTGTGGACATTCTAGATAAAGAAGAATCTGTTCCATTGCTCTTTTGAGCACAGCTTTTTAGCAGGCTGTCTTGGGGAGGTACTTTCTCCTGAGTATCTTTCAGTGTCTGGAGGAAGAGGGATTAGGCAAGAACAGGCTCTGGTTCCTTGAGGGTTTTCCCTCATCTTGAAACTGCTTTCCCGTGGCAGAGGTTTGTGAACCTGAGCAGACCCTGTACCTACTGTGGGCTGGGTGTCAGACCCCCTCTGGGCTCCTGGCTCTTTGTCCCTGGGTGACTTGCATGCTGAAGGGGCCAACTAAGTTACTTGCTGGCTTCCTTCCTTCTTGTTGCTGTTTCAGGACCCACTCACCCTGATGTCAGTGCCAGGTTGGTTGGTCAATCTTGTTTACTGACTAGAGATTGTGTACAGTAAATGCAAAGCCACAAATACTTCCTGGAGGATGATTTTACATGCTGGTGGTATAAACAGTTGGATGGAGAAAGAGCCTTTCTGTTCTTGCCTTGTTTGCCCTTTTAGAAACTTGAGAAGTTGCTATCAGTACACCTGGCCTGGCAGACAATGACTTATGCATCCTGCTCTGCAGCATGCTAGGCTCTCTGCTGACCGGTGCCTGGACTGGAGATGGCTGCCCTTGGCCCATGACATCTGCAGGAACTGGCCAACTGTGGAAATTCAGGAGGAATAGTGTCTGTCTGTCCCCTTGTATGTACATTTGTAATGAAAATGAAAACTCTTTATGCATAGACCTAATTTGTAATAAAAGATCAAATCAGATCTGCTGTATTTGGAGTGAGGAAGACCTGCTTGGTTGGTGTTTTGATGTACCTCTTTCTCTGTGCCTGATTTTACAGATGAGGGCATTGAAGCTTACTGCCATTAAAAGGTTTGCCCAGAGTCCCAGCCAGCTGGTGGCAGAGCTGTGGCAAGAGTCTGTCTAGTTAAGAATTTACTCTATTTTCTCATGTCCATTTCACTTGTTTGTTTGTTTCTGACAAGTGTTGCATTTGGCCTCATGAGCACCACCATCTGGTGTTCCTCCTTTACACTTAATGTAGAAAGAAGAAACAGCATACAAATTAAAGACCCTTCCAGGGCAGAAAGTTTGCACAGGCCTCCAAAGTCTCCTTGGAGCGCATGTGAGGACCTCAGACAGACTGTCAGATTGTTACCTTGCCACACCTGCAGTGGAAGACACTCATCAGGCAGGACGTCCAGAATTTTCTCATTAAAGTATTTCACTTGGCACAGGAGAGCAGGAGAGTGATCGCATGTCATCAGTCTCATTCCAGGGCTGTGCTGAGGTGCCTTAGTCAGCCAAGTTAACTCTGCAGGTGCCTGATTACCCAACACAGAAAGCTCACATCTGTCGGACTCCATGTGAAGTGCTAGCTGGGGGTGGTTTGCACTCTCAACATTACCTTTTGATGACTTAATGTCTTTACCAAGCTGGGTTTTCTGTGGTCTTTTGGACCTAACTCCTTCATAAAGGAAACTGTTAGGTATATTTCTTTGGGCCTAGGGATTACCATGAAAATTTTACCAAGAAACCAGGGACTGCATGAGCTGAGAAAGTTTGGGAACCTCTGTCTTAGAGAATTGCCACATGGACACATGAGCAGCCCCAAATTTCCTTTAAATCTGTACATTTCACATTATGATTCAGGCAGAGTTTACATTCGCCATAGTGTGCTAATTGACTCCATTCATTCATTCATTCATTCCATGGTAGTGACTGAGCATTAGATTTCATACCAAGCACTGTGTCAGGAAAGTGACCCATGGAAGTGAGAGTTGAGCAGAGGTCTGAAGACTGGCTAGGAAGCACCCAGAGGTGCTTTTCAGAAGAGCATTTCAGGCATGTGGAAAGCTGCTGGGGCAGGGCTGCCGAGATGCAGGCTGCAGAGATGAGTGTGTGTGTTTCAGTGGGAAAATAATCATTTACATGAGATCATGATAATGGCTTAACTATTTGTTCACGGCTTCAGCTACAGGCTTGCTGCTGCCATCTTAGTGTAGGAATCATAGCGTTAAGGTTTGTGCTCCCAGGCTGATTTCCTTTGTGCTGGCCTGGCAGTCCTTCCTTGCCACCACGTGCCAGACAGAGGTACCTCTGCTGGCATTCTTCCCTTTGCAGCTCACAGCAGAGCAGGGGAGGGGTGAGTCTCCAGTGAGTCTTCCTACTTAGTGGGGGATTGAACTTAGTGGGGGATAGAAGGGCCTCTGGGAGATGGGGCCCTTTCTAGTTTTGCCACTGAGGTAAGCTGCTTATCCCTTGGAGCCTCTGCTTCCGAGTTAGATGGAGGCCTCAGATGAC
The DNA here is from genome assembly GCF_040802235.1 of Manis javanica. NCBI lineage: Eukaryota > Metazoa > Chordata > Mammalia > Pholidota > Manidae > Manis > Manis javanica. Next base: position 35,017,522 of record NC_133165.1, on the reverse strand, counting down.
ATGATGGCCAGGTGCCTCCCACTGCTCCCCTGCAGCTCTTATCTGTCTGAAGCCTCACACCTCAGAGTCAGAGCTGCCGAGAATCCTCAGGTCCTGTGAGACCCCAGGTCTGGGTGCAGGAGGTGTCCATTGTGCAAGGGGCCTCAAGGCCAAGCCCTGCCCACCTGCTGCAGGGGGTCAGCCACGTTCCAGGGGGCCACACCTGTGCCGGGGGCAGAAGCATGTGGTATGCTGGCTCTGACCTCAGGCGCACAGACCTGAGGTATTGAAAGAAGCAGTAAGTGCAGGTGTAGAGACAGAGCAAAGAACACAGCCACACTGGCTGTCATCCTCGTGTGTCTGTCTTGTGTTTTCAGAAACCACTCCCTAATCTGTGTGCCATGTGGTGCCAGCCCAGCTGCTTGGGAATCAAAGTTCATTTATTCAACAGGTCAATATTTGGGGCTCATTGTCTGCCAGGCTGTGAGCAAAGTGAAGTACCTGCTCTTGTGTAGCTGGCGAGATGGACCGTGGGGAAAAAAGTGTAACATAATGTCACATCATACCAGTGCGGGGCAGGGGAGGAGAATGAACAGCTACTGTCCTGAGGCAAAGTCTCTCTAAGGTGGTGACATCTGAGCGGAGACCTGAATGAAGTGAGGGAGAGACCCCTGCCACAGCTGGAGGAAGGGAGTCCAGGCACCAGCATAGCACGGACAAAGGCCCTGAGGCAGGCGCAAGCCTGAAGGCTTGAGGAGGAGCATGGGGGCCAGAGTGACTGGTGAGGAGTGAGGAAGGGAGAGCAGAAAATGAGGTGGAAGTAGGGTCCAGGGGTGAGATCACATGGGGCTCATAAGCCAGGTAAGCACTGAAGACTTTGCTAAGTGTGATGTGAAGCCATGAAGCTGTTGCAGGGTTTGGATTAGGGAGGTGACATCTGACTTACCTGTTAACAGGATCCCTTTGGCCACTGTGTGGAGAACAGCAGGGAGGAGGCTGTCTCAGTGGCCTGGGGCTTGAAGCAGGTGCTGTAGAAAGAATGAGATTGTGTGTCTGCCCCCTGCCCTCACCCTCATGCATGCCTGCAGAGAATGGCTTTCTCTCCTGAGCTGTGTGGTCAGCTTGCGCTGATGTCAACAGTAATTGCGCTTCATGGCCATTAGTTTCCCCCTCAGGAAGTGAGGGGGCTGGACAACCTGAGTTGAAGGGAGAAGGGCAGGGCGATGGGGTGCTGCCATCCACTGACCGCTGCCATGTGCAGGGTGCTGACCAGGCTTTCCCGTCAGCCCCCAGCCCTGACCAGAGTTCCAGCTTCCTCTGCTGTCATGATTCTGCAAGGTGGCCCTTCCAGAATCCAGCAGAGCTGGCCCTCGCTCTTCATGGTTTGTGAGAGTTAACAGAAGGCTTGTGGGCGTGACAGACAGCACTGACAGGATTGGAGAGGAAGACGTGAATAATGCTGGATAAATACAAACTGTGTTTATAATACTTAAACATAAACAGTACTGTCTATGGGCACTAGAGTTAAATTTGTCCTTTACCATCACATGTCATAAAGGGTAGGTTGAGATTATCTCAGAACTCAGCCTTTAGAAAAGCAGCTCAGGTTAGTGAGAAAGCAGAGCGCCCAGCATGAGGGCCTCCCTGAGTGGCCCCAGCATCTGTAGGTGGCAGAGCTGACACCGGAGCCCTTGGGGGCTGGGCTGCACTGGCTGGTTGGGGCAGTCCTGTGGCTTCCCAGAGGCAGTGACAGCTAGTGGAAGTCATACATGAAGCCATCTCAGATCCCTGTGTCACTGAGATGTGACCGACATGTTCCTGACCGAGCCCAGGGGCCGTGGTTGTGGTGAAAGCACCCACTTGGTAAGAGCAGTGATTGCAAAACGAGATGATGCAGGTTCCAGAATTGAGCCCCACCTCGTTAAGTGGTAGAAGTGGCCTGCTGAGGTTTCAGAATTGCTCACTTTTGGTAAGTGGATAGCAGATCTACTTCCCTGCCAAGTTTCCACAGTGGAAGGACCAACCGAGCATCTTCCTGGGGAATTAACTAGGTCAGTGTGTTGGGGTCCCCAAGGCCACTCTTTGGTTCAGTGATTCTCCAGGACTCACCCAACTCAGAAAAGCTGTTTTTCTCCCTCTTAGGGTTTATAACGACAGAAGGACATAGGCTAAAATCAGCAAAGGGAAAGGCTGCACAGGGCAGTCCAGTAGACACCAGGGACAAGCTTCCAGCTATCCTCTCGCCATAGAGTGTCACAGATGGCGCTTAACATTCTCACAGCAACCATGTGCAGCAACACACACGAGCACTGCCAGCCGGGGAAGTTCACACGAGCCTTGGTGTCCAGGGATTTTAATGGGAATCAGTCTTGGTAGAGTCTCCGTCTCTAAGCTTACCTACTTCAGTCTCCGGCACCCTGGGGGGCCACACTGGTAGGGTATGATTCAGATCCCCAGGTGTTCACCTAAATAACATCGTTGGCGTAAATTATCTGTGTGCCCTGAGGTCTCAGGTGCACAGAAACACTTACCAAGTAGCATACTCCAAGGACTTGGAAGTTACTTCCCAGGAGCCATGCACGGGCCAGTCCTGAAGAGCTTTGGGCAACCTCGGCCTGCTATACAGTGGGGAGAGGGTTTGCCATGAAGTGGCCCCTCTCCCGTGTGAAACCAAGCCTTCTACCGTGTCCTTGTGGGGCTGGAGGACATCAGTGGTCCTGGGAGTGTGGCTTCTGTTCTCTGGTTTGCAGGGGCTCCTGTCTCAGCTCCAGCCATGCCTGCACCCAGGGTACACCCTGGACTGGGCTGACACCAAGAGGGCCATTTGCCCTTTGAGACCTGGCCCAGGGCTGCAGTTATGTCCTGGCCCATGTCTTGCAGAGCCAGCAGCCCTGCGCCCCGTGCTCTGCCTGTTGCTGTAGCCCTGGGGGACTGAGACCCAGGCTCAAATTTTCAGGGGACCCCAGCAGGCCCCAGATGAATCCTTCTGCCCCTGCTGATCTCTGTCGTTTATCTTCCAACAGTTTCGTGTCAACATGGAGGACTCCAACACAGATGCCAGCCACACTACCACTGGGGCTGAGACAGTGGCTGAGGAAGTGTCTCTCTTCAGCATGACTGACATGATTCTGTTCTCACTCATTGTGGGTCTCCTGACCTACTGGTTCCTCTTCAGAAAGAAAAAAGAAGAAATCCCTGAGTTCACCAAAATTCAGCCAACGTAAGTGACACTTCCCAGGATCCCTCTTTCTTAGCCTATAGAGCCGCTCAGGCCTCGGTCAGTAGCGACCAGGCAAGCCAGATGCAAGGTTCCTTTCAGCACTTCCGGTTTGCCTTACTGGTAGACCGTGCTTCCCATCTGTCTTAAAAATCCCTTATGTTTATATAGCACTTTATATAGAGTCTACAAGGTCCTTTTATATCTGTTTCTTATTCGAACTTCACAGTGACCGGTCATGGTAGAAGGAACCATTTTACAGACAGATACCCTGAGGCTCAAGGGCATTCAAGGGGCTGCCCGAGGTCATCGGCATAAGGCAGAGCTGGAGCTGGCACCTGGTTAATATTTTACTCCAGGCCCATGGTCTTTCCATTTTGTAAACAGGTGGGATCACAGAGATGCTGTTTGCAAAGGGCCTATATATAGTGAGGTGGCTTCAGTTTTTGCAATTTCCTTTCAGCCCCTTTCATTACCGACGAGGAGGGAGATGCAGTTTGGTGCTAATATATCTTCATTACCTAACACTTGGCTGATTTCTCTTTTTAAATGCTGAGAGCATCCTCAAGCTTATAGCTTTGGGGAGTGACAGCATAAGAAGAAAAGTTTCTCTCCTCTACTCAAGACTCACACTGAACACTTCTGTGACCAGTATGTGGGGAGTTTGTCTCACACTGAACAATTCTCCAGCTCTTGGGACCCCAGCTGGGTCTGACACTATGTCTGGAATTAGCATCAGATACCAGCAGTTAAGGGCTCAGTCCCATAAGACTGCCCCTGCTCCAACTTCAGACACCAATTCCAAGTCTAGGCATCATCTGGGCTTCTTATATACGGTCTGTAAATTAGAGGTTCTCATAACCCCCTCCTCCGGTTTGATTAATTTGCTAGAGCAGTTCAGAGAACTCAGAAAACCTGTTTGCTTACTAGGTTAATGGTTTATTATAAAATGACATAACTCAGGAACATCCAGATGGAAGAGATGCCTGGGCAGGGTATGGGGAAGGGGTGCGGAACTTCCATGCCCTGTCCGGGTGTGCCACTCTTGCAGCACCTCCGTGTACTCACCAACCTGAAGCTCTCTAAAACCCATCCTTTGGGGTTTTTATGGAAGCCTCATTATATAGGTGTGCTTGATTGAATCATTGGCCACTGGGGGATTGATTCACTCCCCAGAGGTCAGGGCTGGGACTGAAAGGTCCAACCCTCTCATCACAAGGTTCCCTTGGCCACCAGTCCCATCCCTAGGGAGTTTTCCAAAAGTCACTTTATTACCATGAACTCCAGGGTGGTTGAAATGGTCCAGTTGTAAATAACAGAAAACAAATTTATCACTCTTATCACTCAGGAAATTACAAGAGTTTTCGGAGAGTGCCAGAAACAGGGCAAAGACCTAATAATATTTATTTCTTATTACAGATCACAGTATCATAGACAGTATCCAGCCTGATTGTACTAACACTGTTTTCTTCTTATATTGATTTTTTTAACCTTCCATCAATTTTCTGTTAGGAAAGTTTAAGTAGAAAGGCAAATCAAAGAAAAATATTAAGGAAGTAAGAGTAGAGGTGGTTTTAGATACTTAACAAAGGGTGGTGAAGATGTGACTGGGTAAGGATACCACTGTCTCCTCAAGACAGAGTTTCCTGTCATTCCTACAACGAGCTTAGGTTCTTGAGTTTACTATTTTACCTCAGACTCAGACTCCAGAGCCTAGAGGCCAATTTGAGGGGTCTCCCAGGTCAGATCTGTGCTAAGAGAGCCCAAGAACACACCCCTGCCCTTGGGGGGCTCCCTGAATTCCACAAGGAGCAGGTCTCAGGTGCACATGGCCACATTCAGGCCGGAATTCTCCAGTTGAGTGGGGACTATTCAGGTTGCTCCTGTTGTGGTTTCAACAGCAGGTCTCTCTCCTGGAAAAGTTATAGTCTTCCAACATGAAAGCAGATACAGGGAATACAGTTCTTACACTACTAACAAGGCTTTGGTTTTACATTTTACAAAACTCAGTGAATCTTTACTGAGGCCCTGCTATGTCCCAGATAGCTCCAAATGAAATCAATGAAGTCCCCGTGCTCAGCAAGCTTGCAGTCCAGTGCAGGGTACAGCCAGGCCAGACCCTTAATCCCGTCTGTCTCAGTTTTCTCAATAGCTAAATGGAGCCATTGAGGCCAGTCTCACCGGACTGTTGTGAGTATCAAGTGAGGGATGTTTATGATGTCACCTAGCACTGTTCTGGCACATGGTAGCTGCTGAGTGTCTGTGTGAGAAAGCATCTCGGACCGAGCACTATGTGAGACACCAAGAATCCCAAGGTGGCATTTACAGCTGACCCTTGAACAACAGGGATTAGAGGCACTGACTCCTCGAGTTGTTGAAAATCCACATCTAACTTTGACTTCCCCCAAAATACTACTACTAATAGCCTTACCAAAAATGTAGCCAGTTAACACATAGTTTATATGTTACATGTATAATATACTGTATTCCTATAATAAAGTAAGCGAGAGAAAAGAAAATGTTTTTCAGTCACAAATCTCTGAAAAGTTTTTCAGTATATTCACTGAAAAAAAAATCTGCATATACCTGGACCTACGCAGTTCAAACCCATGTTGTTCAGGGTCAGGTGTACACTAGAGAAGCTGAGAAGGGAAGGCATTGAAAGGCACTTTTTAAAAATGATTTGTAAAGCATCTTATGACGCTGGTGGACATTGACTGTAATGGGTTATGTGGTGGGGACTCGGGGGGAATCTATTAACCACAGTGTTGCTCATGTGATTATATACCAATGATACCTTAATAAAAAAAATGGTTTGAGAAATGCAGTCATGTGCATTATCTAATCAGAGCCTCTTTGCAACAGCCCTGTGTGCTTGGCTTTGGGGCAGCCTCATTGCTCATCAGGGAGAGGCCGGGAGGCTGGGAATTTACAGGGCCTGGCTCAGAAACAGAAACACAGGCTTGGGGAACTCTGAGAAGGAATTCTTCCTGGTGGAGGAATCAGGGAGATGAGCTGGGGGATGTGGTGTTGAGCAGGTGCTTAAAGGCTGTGCCACACCCTGAGGCTTTCAGAGGAAGTACCGGAGGCTGGGTGGGTGAGCGGGAATCCAGCACCTTCCAGCCAGAGCTGATGGAGGTGCATTCCTAGTGTTAGAAGGCATTTTGGTGAACAAGTATGGTTCTCAAGATGCAAGGACCAGTCTCCCAAGTCCCAGTTCACAGTCGCTCTGTTTCCTCATCTGTAAAATGGAGGTGTCTGTCTTTCCCCTCCCAACCCCATTCCTGCCCTGAGTGAGAACATGGGAGCGCCATTCTCCCCGTCACTTCTCTGGCCTTGCAGGAGGACTTGATATAAAAGCTGTAGACAGGGAGCACTTGTATTTTGTAGATTCTAATTATTTCTCTTTGCCAGGATGCTGGAACCATAGTTCCCTCTTCATAATCATAAAATTTTAACCTTGTATGTACAGTGACTTACACCACTCTACAAATGCCTTTCTCATCCCTCAGTCTGCTGTGTTGAGTACTTGCTGTGGCCAGGGGCCTTATGCGGGCCCACTTCAGGGCCAACATTCACAGTGCAGTGGCCAAGTTCTGGTCCTAACATTGGGTGACTAAGGTTTGTATCCTGGCTGTGCAGTGCTTGCCATTACTTACTCTCTTGAACAAAGTCCTTGTCCTCACCTGTCAGCTAGAGATAATAATAGCTCTCATGTCATCAGGTTATAAAAATTAAATGACATAATCCATCACAGAGCTTTTGCCCAGGTCCTGGTGCATGGTATGTGTTTACCTTAAATGGTATGTATGATTATTTTTATCCTTATTACTAATAGCATCTCCAGGCTGACAAGAGCCCTTCAAGGCAGGCATTATAACCCCATTTCGTAAATGAGGAAACCGAGGTGCTAGTAACTGAGGAGTTTGCCAATGGCCCCCTCACATCTTAAGTAGCAGAACCGGCTTTTGAACCCAAGTCTACAAACTCTACAACCTGTGTCTTCCCTGCTTTACCAGGCTGCCTTCATTCTCTTAAGATACTGCTAATCTCCCCATTTCAAAGGTGAGAAAAGTGAGACGTAGCGAAGTCCTTTAGCTGACATAACTGGGCCACCAGCCTGGACCTTCCTGTAAATCCTGCATCAGTCTCCCTGACCACATATGTTTTCAGTGTGCACCAGTGATTTCTGCCACAGCATAGAGCTTGCCTCACCCACCAGGTCAGTGGGGAGTGATAGGGCTTATACATGGCCTGGGGCTGTGTCAGGAATTCTCACCATCACGGCGGATGACTTCTAGTTGCTGTGTTAGGTCTTTTAAGGCCTCAGCCACCTAGGATGCTGTGTCCAAACCTTTGGGCATGGATAGTTTTTTAAAAAAACAAGCCAGTGGGACAAACCATGTCTAACCAGCAAGCAGAGAACGGCATAGAGGCACAGGCCTTATATCTGCAGTCCCTCCCGGCTGACCTCCACTTGTGAATGCAGGGGATTCAGAAGGAGCCTCTGGGGCCCTCACCCCCTGTCCAGATTTGACTTTCAGACCTTCAGGAGCCTGGATGCTCCTGTTGCCACAGCCCACAAATAACTAATGACACCACCCGTGGGCCCTTCCTTAGCCTGGAGCCTGCTCTCAGGGCCCAGACCAGCACCCATCCAGGAAGGCGCTTCAGGCAGTCTTTGCCCTCGTGAGCCGTGATGGGTGAGGGTCTGATACCCCAAGCAGAGTAGGCTTTGCCCTGACTCCTCCTGGACAGAGTTCCAGCTCAGGAGCAACACTTCAGGGCTGGAATGTTGACAGGGAAGCAGGCAAAGCCCATGGAGGTTCCTTGGGCGCTTGGGGTGGCATGGACGTGAGAGTGATGTTGAAAATCCTGGTTAGCATCCTGGGGTACACTGAGTCAGGCAAACATCTACATAATACTTTGTGCCAAGCCACATCAGTAAAGTGGAGCCATTGCCTTCCAGTCATGGGAAAGGCAGCCATGTGAACAGGGGAGCAGTGAAGAAAGCAGGGGGACCCAGGAGGCGGGGCCGACTCTGCCTCAGACTTGGGGAAAGGCTGTAGCAAGCAAGCAACGTCCAGGGCAAGTCTGTAAGTGGAGGGGCTTTTTGGCAGCTGCAGTGGCCAACTTGAGGCCCAAAGGGAGAAGGTCATGTGACATGTGGCGGTGGCAGTGTTAGTTTGGTGGGATTGTGAGGGTCTATGTTTAGGATGCTGTGGGGCGGCAGGTTGAATCCCGATTGGAGGGTGTCTGGAAATGAGTGAAGTAATTGGACCCAGTTTCAGAAGGGCCCCACGTGGGCTGCGTGTAAGCTAGGTGGAGGGTGAAGGGCAGTGGGCAGACAGGAGACAGGCAAGGGGGCAGCTCAGCAGGTGGTTCCGAGAGAGGATCCAGCCTAGAAGAGAGACCCGAGGGGCGAGTACTATGAAGGCATGGTTGATGGGGCGCGAGGGCTAGGTCAGGCGTGGAGAACTGTGCGGGACAGCTGCAGGTGGTGCTGAGCAAGGTGTGCAGGCTCAGGAACAGGTATGGGAAGGAGAAGCATTTTCCAATGGGGAGTTTGAGGATTTCCTTGGAATACCTGGGCAGGGTGAGGGGTGGAGCACAACCTGAATTAAAGAGATTTGGACCCCTTGCAAGCGGTGGCAGTCGGGGGTAACTAGGGAAAAGAGAGGTCAAGACTATGAGAAGGAAGACAGTTGTTTCTAAGGCAGAAGACAGGGTGAGGCCTCTGCCAGCTCCTGCCTCTGGGCCATGGTCCTCAGGCTAGCCGGAGAGATGCGGGACCGGAGGGCTTAGAGGGAGACGAGCTCCAGGAGGCCACCTGTTTTTGTTTGTAAACTTTTTCCTGAAGTATGTGGCACACACACATAAAAGTACACAGATCCTAGGGCCCAGTTTGATTATTTGTCACAAAATGAACATGAGCATCCATGTCAAGAAACAGAGCCTCTGACTCCCGCATTCACACCACCCCCAGCTCACTGCTTTCCTGACTTCTCGTGACACACAGATAAGTGTGATGCAGATGGCTCACATCTCCTGGCACAGATGAGTGTGACACAGATGACCCATATTCTGGGTCGCAGGGCGTGCACTCAGGTGCATCCACGTGTGTGGAGGTGGGTTCTTCGGCTCTCAGTCCTGCAGTGGCCCATTGTGTGACGAGGCCACGATTTGTTCATCCCAGTGATGTGGACACTTAAATTGTTCCAATCTGGAGTGCTCTCACAGAGTGCTGCAATGAATATTATAGTATGCAGTTGGGTTCCCATGTGGACATACGTCTGCTAGGTGTATGTGTGTCGCCAGGAAGGTTTGTGCTCCCTCTGCTCTGTATCAGCATACGGTCCCACGCCCACCCTGTTCCCATCCTTACTAATGCTTACTTTTGTCAATTTTTTAATTTTGGCTATTCTGATGGGTATGTGGTGGTGTCCTATTTTAATTTGCATTTCTCTGATGGCAGTGACCTTTTCATATTCTTGTTGGCATTTAGATTATCTTTTGTGAAGGTCTGTCTGTTCAAGACTTTGCCCATTTTTTTTCTACTGGGCTGTAAGCCACCTTGTTGATTATTCAGGGTTCTTTACATTCTAGATACATGCCCTTTGTTAGATAAATGAATTGGAAATATGTCCTTTCCGTAACTTGCCTTTGTACTCTATTAATAGTGTCTATTGATCATCAGAAGTTCTCAATCATCAAGAGATACTGTCAGTCCAACTTGTTAAATTAGGCTAATTTGTTCACCTTTTCGTTGACCTTACTTCCCCTTTCATAATCAATGTCTCTGAGTCCACTGTGCAAAATCTTTATTTATCTGAAGGTCACAAAGATGTTCTTCTATGTTTTATTGTACACACCTCACTGCTGTAGATCTTAACCTTGGGTCTTCCATCCCCCTGAAATTGTCTTGGCATTGGCAAAGGTGTGTGGCACTTCAAACTTCACTTTCTCTTTTGGGTATCTACCTGACCCAGCACCAGCCACGGGAGGTTCTTCTTTTACCCCTGTACTTGGCTGTCACTGTTGATGTAAATCAGGTGACCGTCCATGTGGGGGTTGATTTCTAAATTCTTTGTTCTGTTCTATTGGTCTGTTTTCTACCCTTTCACCAATACGACACTGTTCTATTTTCTATAATTTTATAGTTACTCTTGTCTTGATATCTGGTAGGGTAAGTCCTCCGGCTTTGTTCTAAGATTCTCTTGGCTTTTTTGAGCTCTCGACATTGCCATGTAACTTCTAGAATCAGCCTGTCAATTAGAAAAAAAAAAAGCCTGCTGGGAGTTTAGTTGGGATTGGAGCAAATGTACAAGTTAATTGGCATCTTAGAATATTGAGCCTTCTATTCCAGGACCGTGGTTTCATGCCCCAGGGGAGGTCTTTTGAACTGTTTGCAGGAACAATTAAAGAGTTGATAAAGATGAACAGTTATAAAGAACACATTCTCATAATAATAATTATAAATAATAAAAATAATAATTATTATTCTAAAAGTTGACTCTTTCCTGTCTATTCCCACTCAGTCCTCAGCCTTGACACAGCTCATACCTGTGCACAGAGCATTCCACACCAGGGCAACTTCTGATGAAAGCAGGGACGCAGGGAAGAGAATGGTGGTTCCCGTAGGAGTCTGAAGCTCTGGGGGCCCCTCTGTGACCCAGCTTGGCTCATGTATGCAATACCACATTTTGTGTGGAGCGCCCCTCATTGGTGTGAATCTGTTTATATCTCTGCCTCCCATACTGCAGTGATAGTGTCCCTTTCCCATCTGGGTCCCTAGCTTAGTGCAGGGCTGATCAGAGTGCAGATTCCCAGAGAACAGCTGTTGAATTAGTAAATGCTAAGTCTGTTCACACAGCTGCCTCCCAGGAAAACTGGCTCACAGGCTGGGTTTGGCTTAAAGGGTATTTTGACATTTTTAAATTAGAACGTTGAAAAGGCGGAAGTTTCACATAAAACCCAGACTTATAGCTTCTTTTGAAAAAAACAACAACAGAGGATTTGGCTAAAGAAAGCCCAAGTGATGCCTGCCAGCAAAGGCTGGAGCTGAGTAAGGCCACCTTCCCACGCATGTGGGCATGCACCACAGCCTCCGAGCCGCAGCCAGCCCAGGCTGCTGTTCCTCTGCTCTGCTCACGGCCACAGCCCTGTAGTGGCCCCCTGCACCTCGGCTTCAGTTGGGGCACCTAAGCGTTGCTTTAAAGAAAAACAAAGCTTTTTATAATGTCACATTTCAAATAAATACCAGTGCATAGAAGAGTGAATGCACCCATCCCCCGTGCTAGCCATGGTCCTCTGCAGCCAACTTGTTTCCTTCCCCCCTCCCTGCTGCTCCTGTATTACTTAGAGCAATCATATAATTTCTTAATAAATCATACTTCATATGAATTATGAATGAAGAAATCATGTGGTTCATAGGAAATTGGAAATATTTCCTATGAAATTATCTACAGAAATGAAAACACTCCAATCATCTAGAATTGAAGGACTCCCCTTTTTAGGGTTCATCCTCACACTCCTGAAGGTCAGTAGTAAGCTTTAGGATCGCCACACACTCAGTCAAGAGCACTTGTTCATAGTTCCCTGATCAAGTGATAAATTTTTTTAAACATTTTTTTTAAATTCAGGGTCTAAACCAGACCCATAAATTGCTACTGATTAGTAAGTCATATAGTTTTTCTCTTTCAATGAGGGGTCAGGTATATTGAGGTATAATATACATGCAGCAAAATTCACCTTTTTTAAGTGTACAGTTTGATGAGTCTGACAGAGGTATGCAGTGTAACCTGTATTACACTCAAGTTATAGAACATTCTGTCTCCCCAAAAAGATCCCCCCATGTCCCTTTTCAGTCAGGAACCCCCAGCCCTCACCTGTAGCCACTCATCTTAGTCCTGTCTGTAGTTTTGCCTTTTCCAGAATGCCATGCAAAAGGAAGTAGGTAGCTGCAGCCTTTTGAGCCTGGTTTCCTTAGCATAAAGTGGAGTTTCTTACTTCAGAGTTCCCCTTCCAGCCCTGTTTCTTCCTTGCAGCATTTTTGCTGAAGAAACCAGGTCATTTATTTCACAGTTTCCCATAGTTTGGATTTTGCTGATTGCATCCCTCTGGGGGTGGCTTCTGAAAAACCACAAAAGAGCTCATTGCTGGAGCGACCTTTATTCAGGAGCTTGCTTCCAACCGAAGGGAACAGGAAAGCCCAGAGTCAAAGGCTGCTGGCGTCACTTCCATCCATCTTTCTCTATTGAGTGCCGCCAGATGGAAAGTGAGCTAGACATCCCCCTCGTGCAGTTCGGGGTCACTGTCTCTAGAGAGGTCCCCAGCTCTGCCGAATGTGAAAATAGAAGCTCAAGTGAGTTTTACAAAGAGAAAAGCACACAGGAGACATGGGTGCTTGGACTGGAGGGGGGCAGCAGCCTCCCACCACCCATGGAAGCAGCCGGAAGGTGGGCTCAGGATGTGCACGCCCCCTCTGCAAGCGCAGGCCTGGGGCTGCCGGCTGCCGGCTGAGGGATGTCACCTGCTTCTCCTTCTGTCCTGTCTCCTGATGAGACTGAGTGGTTTTGCCATTCTGGCTAGCACCTGCACCTTCCCAGGGGGCCTGTCTGGGAAAGCAACGTGGAGCTGAGCACTGGGGCTCTGGCTCCATCTCTGCCAGGCATCAGGGCACAAGGACAGCAGTGACCTAAGGGCTCACATGCATTTGGGAGTGTTGAGGGTGGCACCCTATTCCCAGGGGTTGTGGGAATGTGCAGGAGGGACAGCCCTCCAATGGTGGATGTGTTGGGATTTAACTGACCCCGAACTGAGTCTGGGAGGCTGAGTAGAAAGCTGGGAAAGGGTTGTGGTACAGAAGCTCAGGGCAGGGACAGGCAGAGCTTGCTCTGGGCAAGGCATGTCCTGGTAGATCCCAGGTCTAGGCCACTGAGAGAATTGGGAGTCACCCAGGGAGTTGGGGGTCATGCAGGGAGCTGGGACAGAAGAGTCTGGAGAGATGGATTACCCAGGGCCTCTGGCCTTCCTCTGGGTTGGTTTTATCTGAGCCACAGGAAGGACTTTGAACCAGGGCAGGGTCCTGAGAGCAGCCTTGAAGAGCAGTTTGGAATGGATTGGAGGAAGGTCCGGAGGCAGTGACGGTGATGGGAATGGGCGCGGGCGGGGGTGGGGAGGAAGTGGGATAGGCCAGGGCCGGCAGTGCAGATAGAGAGGGTACAGAAGCAGGAGGTGCCCACAGTTCAGAAGGGACTCCCTGCCAGAGCCCTCTAGAACATGATTCTCAGATCCCTGTTTTACAAATGACAAAGCTAATTTGAGGAGCGGTGAATGACTTACCCAAGGTTGAGAGTCCATAAGCTGATAGCAGGATTTCAGCCCTGGGGTTCTCTTTCCATACTTTTGCCTCCTGCCTCCTAAACCCCACCTCAGCCCTGTCTTTGCCCTTCCTTCTGCCCCACTTCCTTTTCCCCTTTGTTTGCAGGCAGTGGCAGAGCCACTTTGTCTGTCACAAGAGCCACGTCATCCTAGGGTCAGAGGATGTGACTTTCTCTCTGTCACTGACTGGCACATAGCCCTGAGCAATTCCTTGGCCTTCAGCCTCTCCCTGGGCTGTCTGCACGATGGCTCTCATCCTGCCTGACACTGAGTCACTGCTTGATGGACTGTAGGGCTCCAGGGAGAGGCCAGAAAGCTGCCCTAGGTGCTGGGAGGGCAGCAGCCCGGGCGAGGGCACGCTGCGGAGTCCTGCTGTGTGTGGTGGTGAATATGTGCCAGAGGCCGTGCAGATAGCGGGCCCATAAGGAAACAGCAGCCCACTTGAACCGCAGAGCACCCTAAAGGGTAGGCACCCAGAACTTCCAGGAAGGGCTGTGATGTGTGCCATCCAGACCTGTCCAGGGGCTTCTGTGAGCTGTGCCTTGGCCAGTGGGCGGCCAGGGGAGGTGAGTGCCTGCTCCACTTGAGCCTCAGTCTCCCTAACTGTCAAATGGGGCTAGAAATCCTTACCCAGTACACAGAATGGGGAGGATTAAATGAAATAAAATATAAAGCCCCTTGAATACTAACTGGCATACAGCACGCACGCAGTAACTAGTCGTCCCCATTCCCTATTTTGTCTTTGACCCATGGCCTCCCACACCTGCTTTAAGTTCCCAGCTGCCAAAAGCCAGCTGTCATGGGAAGTGGGGGCCTCGCTGCATCCTGCCCCAGCTGGCTTCCTGTTCTTGTGCCATCGGTGGAGAGAGCTGCTGTTTTTTATTTAAGCTCCAGAGAACCATTTTGTTTTCACCAAAGGCAGCTTTTCCAAACTGTTAGCTTTCTGCCGCGGGGATGGGACAGCTTTGCCCATAGAGCAGTGCAGGCTGGCCTCATGGAGCCTTCTTCCCTCCCCACCCGCCACCCACCACCCAGCCCCCACCCCTGTGGTGGGAGCCTCAAGGCCAAGATCGTCCTGTTCTGCCCAGCCTGGCCCACAGCTCTGCCACCATCTCATACTGTAGCTCAGTGCTTCTCCCCTCTGATCATGATGCATGTACCCTGGGCGTTGGAGAACTTGTCACCACACACAGGCTCTGGAAGGGAACTGTTGAAAAGCAGCTGCCCCATGTGTCACCAAGGGCGGTGGAAAGTCCCAGAGGAAATCAGTTCCACTGTGCAAAAAATTAAATTTGAGTTGAAGTTTTCAGAAATCCTCCTGAGTGTTCCAGGGGGCTGGAAACAAAGTGAGTCAGCGATTTGTCCTCCCCCCTTTCGTCTTTCCCATATGGCCAACTGCAGTTTGACTTCTGAAACCTCATCCAGAGAGACTTCTGCTCCCAGTCTAGGAGAGGAAGGCCCTAATTGGAACCTTTTGGACTGTGTTTCAGAGCCGCACGGCCCTGGGCTCCAAGCCTGGGCCAGCCGCTGCCTCTCCTCATGGCTGTTAGTACTCAGGCGCCTTTGCAGGCAGGGTTCCCAAGAGGAGACATCTCAGCAGCAAACGCAGGGCCCACCTTTCCAGGGGCCCTGCCACACGACAGGAGGACAAGATGTGCCCTTTCCACAGCACGCACTGTGTTCCCAGGTGATGTGGGTTCAGTGTCTTAGGCTCTGCTGCCCACAGGTCCTCTTTGGGGAGGAAGATGGGACCCAGATCTAATCTGATAGGATCCTGAGGCACCCTGGCAGAGGGATCATTGTGGCTTCCTTTATGGAGAAGCGGCCCTACATGGCAACCTGCACACGCTGCCTTCTGGGGTCTAGAAGTGCTTCATTCAGCTACTGACTTCCTTTTCTTTTTCTTTAATGGGAAAGGGGGAGGATGTGGGGAGAATGGGCTCTGATATAAACAGTTGCCAAGGAGACCCGAGTCGGGGTTGGAAAGGTTTTCTCCTTCCCTGGGTCCATACAGAAGGAGGGGGTGGGGGGGTGTGCCCAAACGCAGGGGATCACGGGAGGCCTCAGCCCTGGGCCCTGATTCCTCCCTGCCGAAGTGCCAGATGTTGCTGCGCTTGCTGGCTTATGGGACGCAGGCAGGCAGGGGCTCAGCAGAGGTTCCAAGAGGCCTGGGGTGTCAGGAGCACTTTCAGAGCCCACAGCCCACCAGCTCTGCAGAGAGGATGGACACAGCCCAACTTCCTAGCTGCTGGCTCCCTGCCTGTTTCCAGGAATGAGCTGTAACCTGCCTTTTCCCTTGAACCTTGGCATTGGGAGTGAGAAACTATGGGATGCGCGTACTCATCTCCGAGGGACGAGGCGCCCCTGAGAAGGTCAGTTCCAGACAGTGTCTCTGGTGGCAGATTGTGTGAATGCCCCTCAGCCAAGGGGCCACGTGGCACCCAACCTAAGTGTGGATGGAACATCTTCGCAGGCAGGGGCCCCCTGGAGGCATGAAGAGGGTGCTGTTTAGAGCTGACCATTAGGGTCAGGGGTGGTCCCCAAGGCTTACCTGGATGTGCGCACCTCTGGCCCCTTTGGCCCTGGTTTGCAGGCTGCATTAACCTGCTCGAAGGAAGGGGTTTGGACCAGAAACCAGGAAGTCTGTCATCCCCAGCTCCTCTGTCTGTGGAACACCAGGTTCCGTGTGTAAATTCCTGTCAGCTGGGGAAGGCCGGCTGAGAGTACTCTGGGGTGGGCCCCCTTGGGCCGAGCAGGTGGACTTTGCAGTGAGAAGCAGGTCGTGCTGCTCTCAGCAGGGACATCAGGAAGACGCATCAGGGCCTGCTCCATCTCCTCCGGTTTCTCTGCTCTCCCAGACCTTGGTCTGCCCAGGACTTGTGGATGCCACCCAGAGCCAAGGGGAGAGGGTGCGAGTGTTTCTCCTTCCCCAGGGGCTAAAGCTCACGAAGGCACCGGTGCTGGCCTTCTGACGTGCTCTTGGGAGACCCCTTCCTCCCGCGGCAGGGCGGTTGAGGACATCTTGCCCGCCCTCTGACATTGGCAGCCAGACCTGCCTGGGGCGTACCTGTCCTCTCCCAGAGCCTCCAGCCAGGACTTCTGCCCGCCTGACTGGGAGGCCCTCCTCCCTCACGTACCCCTAGGCAGCCAGCGTTGGGCTCCCCACCAGCTGCACAGGCCTCATCCAGGAGTCCCTTGGCTGCTAGTTTCCATGGCATTCTCTCTGGGAAGCTGTTTTCTGTCCCTGAGAATAGAACCAGCTCTTCTGAGAGGCCTTTCCTAGTTTCTTCAGCAACAGTGCCTGCTCCCTGTGACAGGAGTGTCTGATCCTTCCATTTGGTCTTAGCACATGCCACCTTGTGCCACTGGGCATCTTTGAACTCACAGAGTGACCCAAACTGTTCTAGGAAACACCCTCTTTTTCCCTAAGAGTTAGCAGGGTCCGGGTGCTATGCAAGGGGAAGGCAAGGAAGCCATGGTGTAGTGTTTTCAGTAAGAGAAGGCCAGGTCTTGAGAGGCCACAACTTGTCCAGTCACAGGCCCATTTGGTGGCAGAACCAGGATTTGAACGCATCTCTGCTCCTTTTGTGCAGCCTCTCCCACCCTTCCCTGATTCCCCATGGAGCCTGTCTTTCCCCAACCACATGCTCGGCCCTTGGAAGGTAGAAGCTGCCTCAGTCTCATCCCTGATGTTGGCACAGTGCCTGCCCCGCCCAGGCTGGCACATCACCGTAGGTGGAGGGTAAAGCAGCCCACACTCACTGGACCGTGGGGGCACCTCTGGTCCTTTGCTTCAGCAAGTCTTCAAACCCACCGTCTTTAGACAGAGGACAGGTCTTCTTTGCCCCTTGAGAATGGACAGGAGTTGGCTTTTCACTGATGTCAGACCCTCTCAGGTAGGTAGGGGAGCCCTCAAAGGC
The DNA here is from genome assembly GCF_040802235.1 of Manis javanica. Taxonomy (NCBI): domain Eukaryota; kingdom Metazoa; phylum Chordata; class Mammalia; order Pholidota; family Manidae; genus Manis; species Manis javanica. The sequence continues at coordinate 35,000,023 of NC_133165.1, read as the reverse complement.
CTTCTCAGGCCACTTCTGCCAACCTTGTGCTGGCAGGGCACTTGGGACTGATAGCCCCAGAAGCCAGTAAAAACACCATGTACCAAGTGTCTTGTGTCGTACTGATCGCAAAGAGATACAGACGGCTCCCCGAAACCGCTAAACCCAGGCCTCACACCAGCAATGAAGCCACATCGAGTCCAGTGCCTGGACTGAGGCATGTGCTATATTAAAGACAGTGACAAATAAGCTCACCAATCGCGGGGCAGGGAAAGGTACTCCGAAGAGGAACTGTATACATTGTGTCTTAAAGGATAAGTAGGAGTTGGGAAGGATTAGGGCAGGGCCTTCTAGGCAAAGGCACAGAGGAGCCCAGGCAGAGCTAGTCTGTCAGTGTGGCCCAGAGCTGGCGAGGGGTAGGGAGATGGAGCAGTTCATTCTCTTATTTAGATTATCTTTTATGAGATGGAGTTCCACTGGAGCTAAGCTGTTCTAAGCTAAGAATATTATTAGCTTATTATCCTCACTGGAGCCTTCAAATTCTATCTGCATCTCCACACACCATTCCTAAACATAGAATATTATGTTTATTTTCTCCCTACAAGCATTACATGTTCGTTGTATACAACAAAGGGTTGGGGGTTAGAAGTAGGAATTATCAGAAGAAGGAAACAAACAAAACTCATGATTGCTCAACCCCAGAAGAGCTCTTAACACATTCATGGAAATCCTTCTACACCTGCCTTTTTAACTATAACAGATTGTGTCATCCATATTATAACCTGCTTTTCCCACTTAACAATACATCAAGGACAGCCATCCACAGAATAATGATCTGCACTCTCCTGGTTGATGGTGAACAAGGGTGCGTTGCGTCGTGTGGCACAGCATAATGTGTTCAGCTTCTCCCCTGTTTTATAGACATTTTGAGTTGCCCCTCCCCCTTCTTTTAAGACTATAAAATGTATTTTTAATTATAAAAATAATGTGAAAAGCCAAACTTTTGGAAAATTACAGGAACCACCTCCTGTGTTACTGTAACCCTTAGACATTCTCTGTTAAGGCGCTTGTGTCTTTCTCCTCAGGCCCTTTTTCTACGAATAATTAAGAATGTATGTCTTTTTTTTTTTTAAGGCCGCCGATGCTTGTTTTCCTCTTGCCAGTCCTACATGATAGGCTGGCAGAGGCTGAGGGTGCAGGGAGAGGCACCTGGGCGCAGCTGTCCTCCGAGCTCCGCCCGGCCTTGCTCCTCATTCTAAGCCTCTACCAGAGCTGCTGCTGCGGGGCATCCGTGCGCAGCAGGCTGACAGCAGTTGAGAGACTGACAAAGCAGAGTTCTGTATAGGTGAATGTTCCAAACCCCAGCCTAGCCCTTTTCAGGTGTCAGCTAAATGCCATCAGTTTGTATTTTTTAATTGTGGTAGAATTCACACCCCTTGCAATTCATTTCAGCCATTTAAAGGGTACACTTCCATGGCCTTTAGTACAGTCCCCATGTCACAACACCATACCACTGTCTAATTCAAAACATTTTCATCACCCCAAAGGGAAACGCTGTCCCCATTAATTGCTCATTCTGTGCACTCATGAGCACCACCAATCTACCTTCTGTCTCTATGGATTTGTCTGTTGTGGATATTTTGTATAAATGGAAATTATGTAGTTCTGTACCTGCTTTTTTGCTCAAAATATTTCATCAGAACATTCGCCTGCGTTGCTGATATTTAGTCATCCGTTTAAAATTTAAGTTTGATTTTACATTTAGTAGGTAATACATTCTTGTGACTCAGAACGCAAGAAGCACACAGTGGTAGAATTAACATCATCGCACACCTCGCTGTCTTCATCTCACGGCGCATTTCAGAGTGCGCAGGCAGACAGCTAATGCTCTAGTTTAGGCTGAACTTAACAGAGAGTAGTGAAGACATAACTGTTGGTGGCTGGGCATGGCCAGAAGTTGCACTTCCAGGCCAAGGTATCCAGATGCCAGGCCCCTGTGGGTGTAGGTTGGAGCTGGGAAGAGGAGGATGAGCCTAAGGGCCTCCACTCGTGCTCTTGCCCTGGTCCTGCTGATACTAGGGCTGGGCCCTCCCGAGGAATGCTGGGGTAATGGCGACTCTGGGGTGGGGGGGGCCTGCTTTGAGCAGCTGGGCCATCACTGGGTGGGAAAGTCTGACCCAGAATTGGAAATTGGGCAAATCATGGCCACTCTGAAAAGGATTTACCAAGTAAATGAAGACATGAGGGTGGAGCTGAGGCTGGCCTGCAGCTGAGGACAGCCTCAGCTAACTTTCAAAAAACTTGGAGAATACGCAATACCTGCCCACACACACCACTGCCGTTCCTCTGTACCACAAGCTTTTGTGTGAGGACTTGGTGGCATCCTTTGTCCCCCCAAAGACCCTTTGTCCCATGTCTTGGCTGCCATCTGGCAGGGGAGGTGGCCAGGTGAGTGGCTGTCACTCCCTGCCCAGTGACAGTCAGCAGTGATGGAGAGCCTGCCTCATGCCAGACACTGTGCTGGTCCTTTATATCCTTCTTCATTTGATCTTTGCAAAGAAACCTCTGAAGTGGGATTTGTTATTTCCATTTTCTAGTTGAGGAGCAGTGAAACCCTGGTTCAAGTTCACTCAGCTGCGAATTGGCAAGCTGGGAACAGCACCCAGGTCCGCTTGACTCCAGGGCCGCCTCCGCTTTGTTGCCTCCACGCCTGCCCGCGAGCCTTGGTAGTGGGAGAAAGTGGGTTTTGGAAGCAAACTGTATAAATATAAACATTTACTTGGAGTATAGTACGATCTTTACAGAAAGGTGGAAACTGGTGGATGAGTCTCACAGCGTGAACACGTGACACTCACCACCCAGATCAGGAAGCAGGTCACACCTGCAGCCCAGAAGACCCCATCCCTGCCCCACTGTCCTGATTCCTGTTCCCAGAGGTTAGTTTTGCCTGTTTGGGACTTTGTATATTAGAGTCTTATGTATATACTCTTAAATCTGGCTTCTTTTACTCAACACGCCTGTGAGGGTCAGTCACGTTAGTGTGTTATGGTTCTTCTTCATGGCTGCAGTGGAGAATGTTCTCTCCTCTTGTGAGAATAATGCCCTGCTTGTTTATTCTCCTTTTGAGGCATCAGGGCTATTTCCTGTGTGTCTGTGGTGCACGGGTGGGCATGTGCCCTGTCAGATGTACCCGGGGAGAATTGCTGGGTTACAGGGTCATAGAAGACACTGCCAAAGAGCGTCCCAAGGTGGCGGTGCCATGTCACCACCACCACCACCACCACCACCACACACATACACACACACACACACACACACACACACACACACAAGCAGCGTGGGGGACGCTAGTTGCTCTACAACTTCGCCTGGATGTGATCCTGTCTGTCTTTTTCATTTTAGGCTTTCTCGTGAGTGTATGATAGATTTCATGCTGGTGTAATTTTCCATTTCTCTGGCAACTAACATTATTGAGCAACTTTCCATATGTTCTTTGGCCATTTAGATACTCTCTTTAAGAAAGTGCCTGTTCAAGTCTTCTGACAATTTTTCTGAGCATTCCTCTTTTTCTAATTGTTTGGTAGGGTTCTTATATTTTTAATCCAAGTCCTTTCTCAGATATGTGTACGCTGCAAATCTCTTCCATGCTGTGGCTTGCTTTTCATTCCTTAATAGTGTTACTTTAAATGGAAGCAACCATATTTCAGTGTTCAGATTTCTTGTCCCTTATTCAGACTGGCCATATTTCAAACATCCTAAAGATTTGCCATCCAGAGAAAGGTACGTTTTCCCGCCTTGCTGAGGCTGACTGGCCTTGTTTAAACAGCTCTGGGGCCTGGGGCAAGGAAAAAGAGAAGTGAAAGGACAGGCAGTGGAGAGGACAGGAGGTAGAGAGAGGCAGCGGTGCTGCTCTTTGGAGGGGACTGGGTCCAGTTTAGGGCTCTGGAAGGTGCCAGGAAGTTGGTCGGGTGGCAGGGCAGGAATGGGGGCGCTCGGTCGTGGGGCGGGAGGAAGGCTTAGGAGTCCCAGGGGAGTTGGTACTTGAGCGGGGCCATTGAGGTGGAAAAGGGGCCAGCTGGTGAGTAGAAGAATGGGACTGCTGTGGCTGGAGGCAGCAGTGTGACAGAACTCTGAGGGCCAACTTGGAGAGAGTGGTGTGTGAACAAGTGCATCTGAGTATTGCATGTGGAAGGGAGTATCAGGCAAGTCTGGGACAGATTCTGAGGGGACTTGTGTACCCCTGTCCTGTGGGTCATGGGAGCCATTGAAGGTTTTGGAGTGGAGCGGGGCCGTGGCATGGTCAGAACTGTATTTAGGAGACTCCTGGTTGCTATGCACGGTGGGAACTGGAGATGAGACGAGGCCATGGGGACATGAGAGTGAATTCATTGTCCCGTCTTTGTTCTCATCTGTCTTGGGGGCTGGAGGACCTGGCTCTATGAAGTGCTGGCATCTCAAGAGGCTTTGGATTTACTATAGAGGACACAGTGAGGCCAGGCCCACCTGGTTGCTCAGAGCCCAGGAGGCCTGGGAGCCCTGGCCCTGCTGTTGCGGTCCGGATCCTGGACCAGAGGTGGCTGCTGGTGTACACGGTCACCAGAGAGTGGCGTGGGGCTGAGTTGGAGAAATGCGCCTTAGTGCTATCACGTGCATCCCCCCGATTGGACACTTTTGTTTTTCAGATTCTCCTCTGTCAAAGACAGCAGCTTCGTGGAAAAGATGAAAAAGACGGTGAGTGTTCTCTGTGTCTGTGCTCTTCCCAGTGGGTCTTGGCCCTGGTGCATGTGTGGGGCGCTCCAGCAGAAGGCCTGCCTCACTGAGCAGGAGGAGAGGCAGGCGGGAACCCAGGCCCAGCACCTTTGCATGTACGTTCTCGGCCAGCCAAAGCCTGGAAGCTGCTCTGCTGTTGCTGGGACAGTTTACTTTCTTTGAATGTTTACTTCTCGGACAAACCAAACTGTTTGTTTGACAAAGTACTCCTTGACAAACCAAAGGAGAGGTTCTCCTTTTAACTCAGCATGCTGTCCGTTCTCTGCCATCTCAGGCCAGGCTCTGTCCACGAGCAGATGTGGACCCCACATAGCTACGGTCATAGCACAGTTACAATTTCATCTCCCTTTTTGTTTATTTAAGTATTCAGTTTTATGAAAAGATAACTTCATCCACATGGTACAGTCCAAAGCATGAACTGTTTAGTAGAAAGCCTCTCCTGTCCCTGCCACTCATTACCATTGTTCTTAGTATTTTATGTATCCTTCTAGAGCTTCTTGATGCACATACAAAAAATCAGAGATCCTTACTTTACACTTTTTGAAAACACAAAAGGTGGTGTACTACAATGTTATAGACAATGCTTTTTTTTTAACTTAATGATTTGTGTTGGAGATCCTTCCATAACAATTGAAAGATACCTCCCTCTTTTATTATAGCTGCATACTGATTCTGTTACGTGATCTTAAGTACTATGATTTGTTTTAACACTGCCCTGGTGATGGGCAGCTAGAATATTTCTCACTTTTAGATCTTAAAAAGTATGCTGCTGTGACTATGGAGGCCAATTTGCACACTTACAAATACAGTAAAATCCCAGAATTGGAATTGTTGGATCAAAAGATACATGCATTTGTGATCGTGATGGAAGCTACCAATCGCCACCCCAGATAGGGGTTGCCGCAGGGCACTCTCATTAGCAATTTGTGAGAAAACCTGTTCCCTCACATCCTTGCCAACAGTTTATTATCAAAGTTTGGGGGGTTGCCAGTTTTCTAGAATTAAAAAAAAAATGCTCTGCATAGTTCTAATTTGTTTTTTTCTTATAAGTGAGTTTAAGCAGCTTCTCATATTTTACAATGGCATTTCTTTTTTTCTTTTTTATGTTCTCTATTCAAATGTTTTACCCCTTTTTCTTTTGGGATTGATCTTTCTCATACAACTCCTTAAAATTATTTGGAAGATTAACCCCTTGTCTATATTTTTCCCAGTTAATAATTTGTTTTAACTTGGCTTATCGTGTGTGTGTGTGTGTGTGTGTGTGTGCTGCCACGTAAAAGTTACACAGTCCACTTTAGTGTTGCATGACTTCTGGACTTTGAAAGGCCTTCTCCACTCTAACAAGATAAGGGAGTTCTTCCATGTTTTCTTCTAGTTCTTTTATGGTTACATTTTCATATTTAAAATTCAGTCTGTTGGGAATTTAATTTATCCTGGTGTAAGATGTAAGGTATGGATCCAGCACTACATTTTTTATACATTTATTCATTTTATACATTTTATTTAGTTGTCTAAATTCCATGTAGTAGAATCCATCTTTTCCTTGCTGGCTTTATCATATGTGTAATTCCCATATGTATTTAGGTCTGTACCAATTTTCCTATTCTAGTACTTTGATCTAGCTATGTATATATAGTATCATACTATTTTAGTTATTGAGGTTTTATAACTTGTTTTAATATCTTTAGTGCTAGGTACCACCCAATCCCCTCCCACTGCTCTTATTTTCCAGTTTTTCTGGCTATTATTTCATATGTATTTATTTTGGGTAACAGCTTTATTGAGATATAATTCACATTCCACACAGTTCGCCCATTTATTTGGGTGAATACTTCAGTATTTTTTAGTATATTCAGAGTTGTGCAAACCATCACAGTCAATTTTGGAATATTTTCATCAACCCAAAAAGAAACCCCATACCTATTAGCAATCATTTCCCAGTCCCCCATCCTTAGCCCTAAGCAACTGTTAATCTACTTTTTGATTCTATTGAGTTGCCTATTCCAGACATTTCCTATAAATGGAATCATTCGGTATATGGCCTTTTGTGTCTGGCATCTTTCACTCAGCATGATGTTTTCAAGATTCATTCATGCTGTAGCAGGTGTCAGCACTTCATTTCATTTTGTTGCCAAGCAGTATTCCAGTGGATAGGTTTATTTTTGTTTTTCCACATGACCTTGTTGAGTTAAAAAGAGCTATTCAAGTTTTTATTAGGATTGTGTCACATTTCTGTGTTGATCCAGGAACAGACATCTTGTATGTTGAATCTTCTTGTGCAAGACCAGAGTGCCTTTCCGTCTGGTTGTGTCCTTAATCATTTAGTAGCTTCTCTCGTGTTTTTTTATAAGGTTTATTTCTAGGGACTTTATGTATTTTGATGCTACTATAAATACTTAGCTACTATTTTATATCCTGTTTTGTTCCCTTACTCTAATATAAGCATTTTCTCCTTTATTAAGAAGTTCTTTTAGTGGTTATTTTAAAATACCTTTTAAATGTTTAAAAATGCCTTTCTGAATTTTAAAATGATCTGCAGAACACTCAGGAAATGTCCAGGAACACATGAAAATGGTTTTAATCCATATATTTTATTTTGTTCTTTGTACCAGTTACCTTTGTACTGATACCTTTGTATTAGTTAGGGCTTGGTGCAAAAACCAGAGCCCACCCTAGGGACTTGGGGCCCTGGAATACTACTGCAGAGAGGCTTCATGTCTACACAGAGACTGGAAGGTGGCCTATGCCTCATTTCCACCTTCCAGATCTTACAAAGCATATCCAGTTCCAGTTGGCTGGACCTAATTTTCTGCCCCTCCCTAGCTGCAAGGGAGTCTGGGGAATAGAGTCTGGGCTTTGCAGTAGCTGCGGTAGAGGCACAATGGGAGGAGGGTGGAATGAAGAGCATGTGAGCCAATCCATAGGTACCTTTCCCTATTATCTAAATTTTTATAAAGAATATGTATTACTTTTATAATCATCCGGAAAAATTCACCCATAATTCCCCATTAGAGACTTGGTATCCTTCTTACCAGTCTTTTTCCTTTGTGCTTGTATGTGTATGAACAAAACATATATATGTACACATACATAACACATGTATATGTGTGGGTATATAAAACTGGATTATACTACACATAATCATCACTTTCTTTACTGAACATTGTGTTTTTCACATGTCTAAAACCTTCCACAGTGTGTTCTTGAACAGCTGCTTGTGTAAAATTACCCTCATGGCTCTGGCTGAAGTCTTCTGGGTGTCCTCTGCCCCCACCCACCACAGTACCTGTGACAGTAAGACGCTAGCCCTAGAGTGACTTAGGAAGGACTTGAAGCAAGAAGGAAAAAGGGTGCCCCAGAGGGGTCCCACCTGCCTGGCCTTCCCCGTGGTCACCTGGAGTCCTTGGTGAAGCCTGTGGCTCTTGGCTCCTCACTGACCCCAGGTGTCTGGCCTTCCCTAGGGCAGGAACATCATCGTGTTCTACGGCTCCCAGACGGGGACCGCCGAGGAGTTTGCCAACCGCTTGTCCAAGGATGCCCACCGCTATGGGATGCGGGGCATGGCAGCAGACCCCGAGGAGTATGACTTGGTGAGCTCTTGCCACGCCCTGGGCCCTTCGTCCCAGCTCTTCCAGCAGCACTGAGGAAAGCGTCTCGGTTCACGGAGACATGTCAGGGCTGTGTTAGCTAGACAGACAGACAGGAATGGTCATCTCTTGTCATTTGTTTTAGTAGCCAAGTGGCCCCAGTTTTAAGGACATTAAGAACACCTGGCCCAGGTGAGCACGTGAGCTCCCTGCACTGCTCAGCCTTCCATGCTTTCCACACTGGTACAATTGCTGGGCAAATGCAGCAGAAGGGACTTGGTGTGTAATGCATTGGGTGTGGCTTGAAAAAGGAAAGGGTGTCAGGAGAGGAACTGTTCTCCTCTCTCCCGCACCGCCCGATTCCCCAACCCCCTAAGTGCAGCTGCAAGGGAGCTGGATTGAGGGATCAGGTGATCTGGGCTCCAGTCGGTTATGCCCTGACTGCTGTGACCCTGGGTGAGTCCCTGCCTCAGGCCTTTCCTGCCTCAGGCATTCAACGGCATCTCGTCCAGCTGGGCTTTGAGAGGAGGCTGTTACTAACACGTGTGCCTAGGCAGGAGCAGCAGGGCCTGAGGGAAGAGCTCAGCTTGAGAGGGTGAGAGCCTAAGAAGTGGAGGGGGAGGCCCGGCTAGACCTGCAGGATTGCTGCCTCCCATCAGAGGTGCTGGTTCCGCCTCTGGCCCCCACAGGACTGGGGGCAGGACTCAGTCTGACTTCCCGTCTCTGCAGACCGGGAGCAGGCTTGCTCCTCGCTGCCCCCAGGTTCACCAGGCTCGTTCTCTGCCTGGTACCTCATGTTGTGGTGGCTCTCCAAAGTAAAACAAACTCCCAGGATTCTGTTCACCTGTTTCTGGGTCAGGAGAGCTAATGACAGGCAGGCCGCCGGCCCCGGATGGAGGCAGTGGACAGAGAGGGGAGGCAGTTGGCAGGGAGAGAACAGCTGGCCCTGGAGGAAGCCCCCAGGATATTGCCATCCCCGCTTTTCCCCTGATGAGATTACTCCATGGCCCAGACTCCCCCAAACCCAATGCACTTGCCCTCAGAACCACTTTATTCTGAGTGCCAGCTGCTCCCTGCACCTGCTACCCTACCTCCCGAGCCAAACTGTCCCTCACCTGCTCCACCCCCACCGGCTGCGGTCTTGGTGACAGGCACTGTCACCCATGCGGTCCACACCTGGGTTTGGAGTGGTGAGCAGTTGGTTGGGAATTACAGCCCAGGCCCACTGTGCCCCAGACCCAGCCTTGCCCATCCGCACCCCACTGCCCTTCTGTACCCACTGTCCCCTTTCCTCTGGAAATGCATCCCCTCCATTCCAACCTAACAGATGTCTACTCATCCTGCTCACCTGTTTTGAATGCCATGCAGCCCTCCCTGATCCCTTGGTGCCCCTTCCAGACAGATGGAAGTCGTTCCCTCCCTCTGACCCCACAACACCTGGGACACCCTGGCTGGGAGCTGCCCTGGGCAGGCCTGGACTCACCCAACTGCATCCTGGCAGTTGCAGACCTGACCTCAGACAGGCTCAGTCATGGTCACTGGGCCTGGGCCCTGCCCCTGTCTCTCCAGGCCGACCTGGGCAGCCTGCCAGATATAGAGAACTCCTTGGTCGTGTTCTGCATGGCCACCTACGGTGAGGGGGACCCCACCGACAATGCCCAGGACTTCTACGACTGGCTCCAGGAGGCGGATCTGGACCTTTCTGGAATCAAGTATGCGGTGAGTATACCCCCATCTTTCTTTCCTGCAGTGGCTCCTTGTGGGCTCGTGGCAGCTTGAAGCACCTCCCTGGGCCTCCAGTCCCCCATGTCCAAGAGGAGACCCTCCAGTTCCCACCTCTTTCTGGTCAGCCAGGGCAGGCTGAGATGTGGGGGGTGGGTGCTTGAAGCTGGGGACACTGGGGAAGGCTGCTCATGGGGCAACCCTCTGTTCTGCCCTGGGCCGCAGTACTAAGAGGGTGTCACCCCCTATGCCCCTTTGCCTTGGCCGGGCATGTGTTGCTGGCAAGTAAAGGCAAGAAAGGTGTGGCATGGTGGCCAACATTTGGCTGGGCAAGAAAAGCCTGGCAGGGAGGGTGAGTTGCTCCTGCTGGCCACCCAGGGTTGAGACTTAGAGGCAGGCTGTAGATGGGGCCCTGGGCTTCAGGTTATCAAAACAAAGCCACTTTCAGGGGCCAGAGGTAGCCCACCTCAGTGTAAAGTGGCAGGTATAGAGGCCCACAGGTACTGCTAGTGGCTTGCCTAGCATTTGCAGGGAGACCCACCCCTGACTGCCAGCCAGGCCTCAGGCCCACCCCTCTGTCCACACAGGTGTTTGGCCTTGGGAACAAGACCTATGAGCACTTCAATGCCATGGGCAAGTACGTGGACAAGCGGCTGGAGCAGCTTGGTGCCCTGCGGATCTTTGAGCTGGGGTTGGGCGACGACGACGGGAAGTGAGTGCCCAGGATCCCAGCCCCACAGCCCCCAGAGCCCCTGCCTAGTTGTCTTGGGTCAGGAGCCACAGGGTCAGGGCTGGCTGTGGCAGAGGAGGAGGGCAAAACCATGGTGTCAGCCAACGTACATGACATGCATCACTGAGGGCAGAAAGGCATCCGGCCCTCCAGCCCCTGCTGAGCAAGCCCTGCACAGCTCAGATGCCCATGGTTAGCACAGACAGTCTGGATGGTCCCTGGTGCTTGGGGGTGTCCCTGGGCAGCTCATCCTCAGCATGCCATGAGACCTCCAGCTCTGGCGGGGTTGCTGGGGGAGAGGGTCTGCACCGGCCTGGTGGCCCCATCTGGCACCCAGGCTGTTGGGGGAGGTAGCTCATCCCTGGGGGCCCCTGGGGCCAGGCTCATTCCCTCCTCTCCCCAGCCTGGAGGAGGATTTCATCACATGGCGAGAGCAGTTCTGGCCAGCTGTGTGCGAGCACTTCGGGGTGGAAGCCACTGGAGAGGAGTCCAGGTGCGTGTGTGCCTCCCAAGGCCAGGAGGTCTGGCCTCGAGCTGAGGGAAGCGCAGTGATGAGAGAAGCTGGTGGGAGCTCAGAGTGTGGGAGGGCCCTGGGCCCAAGGCTAAGGCACTGGGGCTTTGTCTGGAAGTGATAGTCCAGAAGAGTTTTCCTTACCTTTGCACAGAATGAACTCAAAGCCTGCTGAACCCCAGGGTGCCCCCAGCACCCCCTGGATCTGTGCTCTCCTACCCCCTGTGCTCAGACATCCCCTTCCGCATATGTCAGTCTGGCCCCTTGCGGCCCACTGCATGTACATTTCCTCAGGCTCCCTCCCTGAGGCAGCCCCACTCCTCTCAGGACCCTCCCCAGCCGCTCCCCAGTCTCACCCTCAGTCTCCCCTCCCCAGCATTCGGCAGTATGAGCTCGTAGTCCACACGGACATAGACATATCCAAGGTGTATGTGGGAGAGATGGGCCGTCTCAAGAGCTACGAGAACCAGAAACCGTGAGTAGAGTCTGGTTGGAGGCCTGGCCCTTGACAGAGCCGTCTCAGGAGCCTGGGGACGGCCAACAACTGACAGTCCCACATTTCCCTACAAGACCTTTCCTCCCAAACCCCATCCCTTGGGGCCTCTTGTCTCTGCCCTTGTGCAGGAGTTGGCCTGGGTGGGGTGCCTACATTTTAATCTCTGCCTTATGGACAGCGCAGCCAGATGGGAGTTGCACCATGCTCCCAGTGGTCTCTCAGGCCAGGGCATGCTCTCTGGGGCACTAGTACTTGTTCCATTTGTGCTTAACTTTGCTTTGACTTCTCACTGGATAAATATTCTGGGACAGGGTTCAGACCAGCTTCTGGGCCAGGACATGGTGAGATTGGCTCTGGCTCTTGAACTTTGGCAGAAGGGCTCACTTCCTTAAACTCTGCCTCAATACCTGGACTCTTTGTCCAAAGACACAGTGTTCTCTCTTGGGCCCCTGACTTGCCTGAGGCCTAGGTGCTACCAGACTCCTACTGGGGCCGCCCAGGAAAGTCCTTGTGCTGCTGGGATTCAAGACCAGATATCCGGCTTCAGACAGTCCTGCTGTAACAGGAAACCCCAACATCTCAGTGACTTTACAGAGGAAACATTTATCTCCCCTTCACAGTGCAGCCAGGGCCCATAGGGTGAGGGAGCTCTACCCTGTCTCTCCAAGACCCAGGCACTTTCTGTCCTGGAGAGCCATCTTCGGGGGCCTGATCCTCTGCATTCAGCCCACCAGTGGGTAGTGTGGAGGGAGCATGGAGTCCCCCAGGTTTTTATGAGCCAGACTCAGTTTCTACACCTGTAAATGGGGACATGATAACCTAGTTCTGCCTGCTTTGTGGGGTGTTGGAGCACTGCCTTGGATTGGGGCAGGGAGAACCCTTTACCTAATTGAAGTGGGTTCCTCGGGGCCTTGGAGGCCAGCTCTGAGGTCTCCTGTGCTCTGTGAAACCAGAAAGGTCCCCTGGGGGCGGGGAGCCGTGGGGAGACCAGCCAATCACAGGGCCACTCTCCTCCCCATCCAGCCCCTTCGATGCCAAGAATCCATTCTTGGCAGCTGTCACTACCAACCGGAAGCTGAACCAGGGAACTGAACGACACCTCATGCACCTGGAGTTAGACATCTCAGATTCCAAAATCAGGTACCAGCTGCTACCACCCCTGCCCCAAAATCTTCACTTGGGCCTCCTGATCTGGGTGCAGAGCCACCTCCCCCTCCTCCTCAGCATTGCATCTCCTTCAGATATGAATCTGGGGACCACGTGGCCGTTTACCCAGCCAACGACTCTGCCTTGGTCACCCAGCTTGGTGAGATCCTGGGTGCTGACCTTGATGTCATCATGTCCCTGAACAATCTCGATGGTGAGTCCTTAATTGAGGCCACCGTCCCTCCCTGCCTGCCTGAGGTGGCTAGTAGGAATGGGTCCCTTGGCAAGGCCCTGCTGGGACAGGAAGCCCTGGTGGCCCTAGAGGCCCTTATACCCAAAACCCCAGTTACAGGTTCTGGCACAAACTCACAGGGCAGGGGGCAAAGGTAGTGGCAGGGTCTGGCCCTCTCCCCTGGGACCCCCATGCCTTGCCTGACATGACCCCTTCATGGAAGGAAGGGTGCTGAGACGGAGGCAGCCCCTGCTGCTCATCAGCCTCCACGTCCCTGGGGAGGAGGGGTTGCAGGTGCAGGGGCCTGTCTCCCCACCTGCAGACTCAAGGATCAGGGGCAGTAGCCCTCACAGCCCTCCAGGCCCACCAGGGAGCTTGGAGCACAGGAGGCACTGATGTGGTACAGGTTTACGCAAGGCTTCCTGGGCTGCCCCACTGTGACCCCTTGGCACCTGCACTGTCCTCTGGTGTGGGCCCAGCTCTTCCTGGGCTGCTGCTCCTCACCAGTGCCAGGGTCAGCCCTGGAGAGGAACAGCATGAAAGGCAGTTGATTTATATTAAGATTCCCTGTGCCAGCAGTAGAAGCGCAGTGGGTGTGCATGCAGGCCTCTGACCCTGTGGGGCATGTCCCCTGTGCCATTGGGGTGGAACCTTGGTGGGGGAGGCTGTGGTGCTCAACTCTCCCCGCAGGAGAGTCTGAACCCCTGCAGGGGGCACCTTTAGTGTCAAGAGCTGCCCAGAGGGTGGGCTGCCGAGGCTCAGAACTCAAGGCAGGTGTGTAGCTTTAGAAAAGACACTCACACATTGGACCCTGGTGTGTAATGTAAACCAAGCCCTGATTTCCGGGCCTGGCACAAGAGGGCTCTGGGGTGCTGGAGACAAGAGGATGTTCAGTTCATGAGAGTCCATCCAGCTGTATACATATGACCTGGCTACTTTACACACTGCAGTAAGAAGCTCTGACCCCTCCAAAAGAGACCCAGATCCCTAACTGCTGAGCCCATGGCAGGCCAGGCCCTCTCCGTGTCCTCCACAGCCCTCGGCTGTCCTGCAGTGGCTCACTTGTGCACAGAAATCAACAGGCCCCAAAGTCACACGTCTGAGAGGCAGAGCTGGTCTGGGCCTGCTCCCAGGCTGGGCCCTGCTCTGCGCCGCCTCTAGCCTGGTTGGGGAGAAGGGAATCAATAAAGCTGGCCTATTTGGTGACAACAGAAGGCTCCAGCAAGGGCTGGCAGTGGGGCTGGCACCGGCAGCTGCATCTGGGTGCCACACCAAGAGCACGGCCTCTGGGAGCCCCGTGTGCAGGTATCCGAGCATAAAAGCTGCCCTGGAAGTGGCCCTGCCATCATGGCTGAAGGCCCCAGTATTGACATCTCACCGTCATGAACCTGGGCCCACATGGTGGACCAGGCCTCAGGGGTTCTGCCTCTGCAGCCCTTCACCAAGCAGCTCTCGGAAGGCAGAGGGCCCCCCACAGGAACTTGGGCTCTCCTGGAGTGGGGACAGTGGTCGCAGGCCTCCCCAGCAACGTCTGCCTCTAATGAGGGCTGCCTGTCCAGCCTGAAGTATAAGGCCAGCTGAAAGCCAGAAGCTTTGTCCCAGGGCCAAGGAAGGCCTGACTGTCCTTGCTTCCAGTGCCAGCTGGGCCACCTGCTTCCTACAGAGCAGGCCTGAGGCTTTGCCTCCCCCGATCCCACCCACTAACCCCAGTCCTGCCTCCGCAGAGGAGTCCAACAAGAAGCACCCATTCCCTTGCCCCACCTCGTACCGCACGGCCCTCACCTACTACCTGGATATCACCAACCCGCCACGCACCAACGTTCTCTATGAGCTGGCCCAGTATGCCTCAGAGCCCTCTGAGCAGGAACACCTGCGCAAGATGGCCTCCTCCTCGGGTGAGGGCAAGGTAAGCCCCCCACTCCCACCCCGACACCCAGAGGACCACCACCTCAGCCAGCATCCCCAACCCAGCCATTCTGCAAGCTGCTCGGGCCCAACTGCAGCCCTGGGCCCATGAGATCTCCTCCCCCACCTCTGGTCTATGTCTCCCGCAGGAGCTGTATCTGAGCTGGGTGGTCGAGGCCCGGAGGCACATCCTGGCCATCCTGCAGGACTACCCATCCCTGCGGCCCCCCATCGACCACCTGTGTGAGCTGCTGCCTCGTCTGCAGGCCCGCTACTACTCCATCGCCTCATCCTCCAAGGTGGGGATGTGCACTACTCAGGCCTGGCCCACACTTAGAAGACATTGTGCAGGCTCACAGGAGTGTGGGCCATGGCCCCAGCTCTGCCCCAAATGCCTGGAGCAGTTCACTCAAGATTCCCTGGGCTGTGCAGCCAGTAGGCTGCACTGTCAAGACTAAACTGTCAGACTGCTCTCAGCCCATGTGGAGAGTCAGTCCAGTCAGAACGGCTGCTGGCTAAGGGCCTCTGAGGAGGTTTGGTGCCAGGAAGGGCATGGAGGACCCGAGCAGGGACACCTGGGCCGACGAGGCTCCGGTGAAGGACTGGGTGATAGGAGAGGGAAGGGGCCTGCGGCCTGGCTGCCATACTCACTCCTGCCCTATACCAGGTTCACCCCAACTCTGTGCACATCTGTGCCGTGGCCGTGGAATATGAAACCAAGTCTGGCCGCATCAACAAAGGCGTGGCCACCACCTGGCTGCGGGCCAAGGAGCCAGCCGGGGAGAATGGCCGCCGAGCCCTAGTGCCCATGTTCGTGCGCAAGTCCCAGTTCCGCCTGCCCTTCAAGGCCACCACGCCGATCATCATGGTGGGGCCCGGCACCGGGGTGGCCCCCTTCATCGGCTTCATCCAGGAGCGGGCCTGGCTGCGGCAGCAGGGTGAGTGTGGCCCCAGGCGCCATGGGGACGGGGTGGGTGCCATAGCCTTCCGTGCTCACCAGCACTGTCATCCCAGGCAAGGAGGTGGGGGAGACACTTCTCTACTACGGCTGCCGCCGCTCTGATGAGGACTACCTGTACCGCGAGGAGCTGGCCCAGTTCCACAAGGACGGCTTCCTCACCCAGCTCAACGTGGCCTTCTCCCGGGAGCAGCCCCACAAGGTGAGGCCGCAGGCAGGGCCCCCTGGGCGGGTCACAGGGCTGCGGGACCCACCTCCTCACAGGTGCCATCCCCCCACCCAGGTCTACGTGCAGCACTTACTGAGGAGGGACAAGGAGCACCTGTGGGAGCTGATCCATGACGGCGGTGCCCACATCTATGTCTGCGGGTGAGCGGGTGGGGACGGCAGGAGGGGAGTGGGGCCCAGTTGCCTGCAGGGAGCCCTGCGCCCATTGCGCCCTTCTTCCTGCCCCAGGGATGCTCGGAACATGGCAAGGGATGTACAGAACACCTTCTACGACATTGTGGCCGAGCTGGGGGCCATGGAGCATGCCCAGGCCGTGGACTACATCAAGAAGCTCATGACCAAGGGCCGCTACTCCCTGGACGTGTGGAGCTAGGAGCTGCCTGGTCCTGCCCTGCTGTGCCCCGCAGGCCCTACAGACTTACTTCCCCATGTAATCTCTTCCCTCGCGCTCTCCTGCCAGTACCCGGGGTGGTTTCTGCTGGCTCTTGCCATGGGACGTAGGCCCAGTGACAAAGACTACTCTAGGCCTGAGACGTGCCTCTGGAGCCCCAGCCTCAGGGCACATGGCCAGGGGGGACTGGGCCCACATTTTGTGAATGCCCCAGGGCCTCAGCAGCTGTACAGAAGGGGCTCTTCTCAGCTGAGTTGGGGCCTGACACCTCCACATTATTTTCAATGAGTGTAAATAATTTTAAATAACCTTTGGCCCTTGGAATAAAGCTCTCTTTTCTGTATTTGCCTGGTATTGCTTAAGCACATCTGGGGCTTCCACCTGGGTTTACCTAACTCAGACTCCCAAGAGACAGCAGCTCAGGAGCCCCAAGAACCTGTGCCAAGGTGACACAGAGCCACCCAGCGCCCACCTTGCCCTGGGGAGAACGTGCATGCACGCGCGCACACACACACACCTCCAGCCGGCTCTGTGCCTCACCCTTTATTGAGGCTGCTGACCAGCACCTGCAGGGCTGGCACATAGCATGACTTGTCAGGGCCCACAGAGCCCACAAAACCGAGGGGAGGACAGAAGGGACCTTCCCAGATCAGTGGAACCCCCCCCACCCTCTGACACATGAGCACAGGAGCCCCTTCAGAGCCAGGGCACCACGGAGGGCTGTGCCAGTGGGAGTGGGCCAGACTCATTGTTTCTTGCTCCCATGCTGCTGACTGTGGAATTTCTGGTGCACAACCCGCAGGGTGGTGAAGAAATTGCCAAGGAAGAGCAGGAGGAAGGGGAAGCCACACATTAGCACCTACAGAAGGAACTGGGGTTAGGACAGGGCCAGAGACGGGCCCTCCCAGCATCCCTCCCAGGGGCCCCTGCTCACCTGCCACTCCTTGCACTCAGGGTCCCGGGCCAGGTTGAACAATGTCAGGGCGTTAAAAAGCTGCCAGAACTGGGATGGGGCAGGGGTTTTACACAGTAGAACCCAGTCCCTGCTCAAGCCCCACGCCAGAGCAAGGGATGCACAACCAGAGGGATGGGGATGCAGAACTCACCTGGCCGAAGAAGAGGAAGGGCAGCAGGAAGGTGAGCCCCCGCCACATCCAGGACTGGAAGCCCTCTGTGGGGAGAAAGGGCAGGCAGTGACCAGGGACAGAGATGGCACTGTCACTCAGACCGTTCAAAGCAAGGGCCTGCCCTTCCCCCTCGGAGACTCACCCACAGTGAGGTCCATGGTGTGCCGCTCGCCCAAGGCCCGCAGGCGGTACAGACAGCCGCTCTGGTAGTAATACTGGAGAAACTGCACAAAGCCTGGCAGAGGACACCAGAGCTGCACTGCAGCCCCAGGTCCCTGCCCACCACTCCCTGGGGCAAGGCCTCAGCTGAGCAGGAACCTCCTACTCACTCTGGTACATGGAGAAGGACAGGAATTGGTTCCGGAACTTCTGGTACATGAGGCCGTCGGGCCTAAGGCAGAAAACGGGAAGGCCAGGGAGCTCAGGGACGCCATCCTTCCCTGCGCCTGCAACCTGTGCCGAGGCCCTGGGGACCCAGCTGGCCCACTCACCATGTCAGCATGACTCCCGACAGAAACGTGGACACATAATGATGGAAAACCCACCAGCCTTTGATCCTGTATCAGGAAGCTGCTGTCACTCCTGTCCCCTCAGGCGCCAGGATTGGTGCTGAGGGATGGAGTGGGGCCGAGGTGGGAAGAAAGCAGCACCCCAGCCCCTTGCCTGCTCCTCATCGGGCCAGGCTCCCCCTCTCCAGGAAGTCCAGTGCCCCACCCCCAAGAGCCAGGCCAGGCCAGCCCCGGCCCCGCCCTCGCCCACCGGGAGCCGTTGTTGATGAGGATGCTCTCGCGGATGGTCAGGGTGCAGTAGTACCAGACCAGCAGGAAGTTGAAGGCGGCATCCGTCACCCTGCAGAGGGGTAGAGAGGGCTGGCGCCAGGGCCTGGAGAGGGCACAGGGTCAAGCCCTGAGTGGCAGGACACCCACCTGGAGTTGAGGAGGAAGCGGCAAGTGAAGGAGATGAGGATGAGGATGATGGTGAGGTAGAGCTTGAACTTCTCGTACTCATCTTTGTAGGCAAACCTGGGTGGACACACACTCATGGGACGGGCTGCGGAGTTGGCGGGCCCACCCTCACCTCCAGTCACATTGCCGTGGGAGGCACGGTGCCAGCATGGCAGTGCAGCCCTGAAGCCTTAGGCTCAGCCAGGGAGGCAGGGGCAGAACGGAAAGGAGGGTGAAGAGCAGGTGGACCCGGCCTGCAGCAACAAATTACTTAGCCTGCTTGCTCAGGAGTGTCACGTTGACATTGCCCAGAACCAGGCTCAGGTACAACCTAGAGTGAGGAGAGGCCCCAACTGAGAGGGAAGCCAAAGGGCACAGAGCCCCAAGTGGACCAGACCCGACCAGGTCACCACCCCACCTGGCCTTTCCTTGGCCTTGACATAGGGTTCTGACCTTGGGGGTGCTGCAGACTAACCCTACAGGAAACACAGACACCCAGCCTTGCTCCCTGCCTGCTCCCAGTCCTGCTCCAGGGAAAACCCACACCCCCTCTTGGCCTTATCTTCAGACTCCCCCATCTTGGAGCCTCTAGGGCAGCCAGGTGCTCCCCCCTACAGAGGCCGCGCCATATCAGATCACTCCAGTAGGCCAGAGGAGCAGATTCAACGCCTGTGTACATGCATCATCCAAGACCTCTCAGCCGGAGTCCACTGCAGCAGCCTACGGCCATGCCAGGACCTCCTCCAACCTGGAGAGGCTCCCCCCAGAAACCAGCTGTCCTCTGACCCTGAGTTCCCGGCCTCCCAGCTGGCTTCCCCAAGTGGAGCCTCGCCTTCACCCAGGCTGCCAGGCCCTTCTGAACCTGGTCTCCTTTCCCCATCTGGCTGAGTCCCCAAGCCCTCCTTCACTCATCAACCACCTCCTTGCCACCCCCGCCCTGTCAGCTATTTCCACTGCCATCACACCCACAAACCAAGCTTGTCTCAGCCTTCTCTGCCAGACAAACTCCAAGAGGTGACCAAAAGTCACAGTCGTGCACTGAGCCACTGCACCCACACACACGCTCTTGGGCACACTCCAGCCATGTCAGTGGGCTCGGAGTGGGTGAGGGACTTGCCCAGGGCTTTGAAGAGTTATAGAGCATGGCAGGCACTCGGGCCAGGCTCCTCTGAGCATTGCCACCAGCCCCTGTCCCATTCCTAGCAGTGGTCTCATCAAACCCTCTCCTGCAGGTTTTCCATCCTGTCCACCTCCTGGTGGCTGATGTCCCCCAGTCCTCTCCTTCCCCTTGTCTCTGGACCCTCCCACCACAAATGGGAAGGGCCCACGCCCAGCCCTTCCCCTCTGCGGTTCTCTCCCCTCTGCTGGCCCCACCTCGCCACAGGCAGATGTGCTCATCTTACCTATGGACAAGTTTCCAGCTCCCAGCTTCCAGCTGCTAGTTTCTCCATCCACGCATAGCCAAGCTCCAAAGAGCTGCCTAAACTTGGCTCTCTCCTCAGCTATTTGTCATCTCCAATATCAACTTCCACCCCCACCATCCTAGGCAGCTTCTCTCCAAGGTCGCCCTGACTTCCAGGACACATTTCCCCTCCCATATCATACAGCATTTGAGCCCCCTGGGCCATCTGATGGGAGACTCCCAGCCACTCTGTCCCCCCTACTTGGGGCTCACATACTCTCCCACTTGTCACCCTGTCTGCAGCCTCTGCAGGATGTTTTCCAGCTCAGCCTAGGGTTCTACACTGTCCCCTGCCCGTCCTCAGAAACCACAGCTTATCTAAGTGTCATTCTTTCTGCCTACCAGGGATACGCAGCTGTACAGCCTGGCCTCCCTCTGGTCTCTGTGACCCTTCCCCTCCCACCACGAGCTCTGGCCACCACACCTGCTGTCGCACGTTCCCTTATCCTTTACAGCTGAGCTCAGGCATCACCTACTCCAGGAGCCTTTCTCCAACCTCCTGGGTTGGGTTAGGTGCCCCTCACTGCACCCCCATCTCCTGTACTTCCCTCACAAAGCACCCACTGCAGCAAGCTGTCACCGTCACTCACACCGTCTTCCCTGGCAGGGCTGATCCTGGTTGCTCAGCCCCCAAAGAGGGCCCACGGAATGTTTGTTGACTGACAGGGCAGGGGAAACACCGTGCTTCAGGCTCCCTCCCGGGAGTGACTGTGTGCTGAGCTTCGGGGAGAGGGGGCGCATTCCTCACCCATTCTTCTTGGGCAAATAGGCCTCCATGTCAAAGAAGAGGCCTTGGCGCTCCTTGAGCTGGTTCTCCAGCTCCTGTGCAGCCTCCTTGGCCCCCGATGAGAGGGAGGGTTTGCATCTGCAGGTGGGGCCACAGAAACCAGAGTCAGAAAAGGAGGCCCCCAAGTGTTGCACTTGACACCTGTGGGGCAGGAGGGCAAACACAGCCCCGAGATGGAGAAGGCATGCCCAGGGACACCCAGGGTGCCAGCGCCAGCTCTCGACCCCACCAGATCAGACACCCACTCCCCGCCCAAGACCAGGGGGATACAGGGAGGCCTGGGGGACACGGCAGGGGGAGAAGGGGTCCTAACTTCTTCAGGATGAGAGCCAGCTCGTGGAGCCGCTTCTTCTGCCGAGTGATAGAGCTCGTACAGTTGTTCTGCAGCTTGGTCAGCTCCTCTAGCTTCAGGCGGTACAGCCGGTGGGTCTCCTGGGGAGCAGGATGGGAAAGTCTCAGGCTGACTGGGAAGCCCCTGAGCCTGCTGGGCAGGGGCCGGGGCATGGACTCCCCCAGGACTCCTTGGGAGGGTGTGATTGGGAAAAGAGGCAGCCAGCTGTGCCAGCCCAGGGACCTCCCTGAGGCTGCTCTCTCCCCCAAGCAGGCAAGGATGTGGGAGTCTTCCTGTAAGCCCAGACGGCCCCACGGCACCCCCCTCTCAGAAACAGACTAGTTCCCTGGAGGTTTTCTGAGTCTCTGTCCATCGGCTAGTTGTTTCCTGCTGTGGATTCTCAGGCCCTCCTGGACTCTTGAAGCCACCCCTGGCCCTCTCAAACCCTCCTGCCCATCTAGCCTGCAAGTGCAGGGGCAGCTGGGGCTATCCAAGATGCCTGCCGTTGAGGCACTCCCAGCATCTTCCCGTCAGGTTAAAGGCCACCAGGCTTCAGTTCTTCGACCTCCTTCTAGAAGACCAGTCCCTCCGCCCCTTCACCTGCACCTTTGGCCCAAGGCTTCCCAGAGCACTTTGCCGTGGTGGGTGAGTCTCGAGAAGGAGCAGCCTGGAGACTAGACAAGAGGCAGTGTGAGGAAGGTCAGGCAGGGCTGCAGCCAGGACAGGGGTGGCTAGGCCAGGGAACTAGGTCTCCTCTGCTCAGGACTCTGGGGAGAATGGCAGAAGGGCTTCAATGTGGACAGGAAGGGGTTGGAACCAGTCCAGGAGAGGCAAAGGCCTGATCAAGTGCCCAGCTGGCCTGTGCTCTACCCTGTCTGGGTCTCATTTCTCATGCCCAGGGAGGCCACCACACCCCCTCAGAATCCAGCATGTGCCACTTCTCCCCACTCCCACCAGCCACCTTCCTTCTCCTGTCCAGAGGCTGGCCTCCTCCTCCCTAGACCCCCAAAGAACAGCACAATAGCCGGTACACGCTGGATGCAGACAAGTCCTCCTATGGCTTCCCACTGGACCCAGAAAGACTCCAATCTCAGCCAGGCCCATGAGGTCCCTGCAGGGTCTGGCCCACCCACTTCCCTCACTCTCTTTGCAGCAGCCGCAAGGTCCAGTCTTCTTGGACGCTGTCCTTTACCCTGGAACGGCCCCGCCCCCATCCGGCATGGGGACCTCACCCACACATCGGTTACTCCGGCCCAGACCCGGCTGTCTCCCCGGCCGCCGCCCACGGCTTGTTCGCGCACTGAGTGACCCAAGACCGGACTCCGCCGGCTCTGGCTCAGGCGACCACTCTACTGGGAGAGATCTCTTTCCGAAGCCCTTAATGGAGACCCGAGGGGGTCCCGGCGCAATGGGGTCCCTCCGAGGTCGAGGCGGCCGCGCGGGCGGAGGGTACCGACTCCAAACACCCCAAAGGAGGGTCCAGCCGGGGATACCGGGACCCGGGGTCTCGCCACCCACGCGACGACGCAAGGGCTCCAATCCCTGACCCCGAGCACCCTGTTACCTGATCCGGGGCTGCCCGACCCTTGACCCCCAACCAGAGAGACGTGGCTCGGGGCCAATGGGCACCCGCTTTGGCTCTCACCTGGATGCTCTGGAAGTCCTGCTGCAGCTCCTCCCAGTCCCGCAGGCACTCGCCCAGGGGGCCGGGGTGAGGAGGATGCATGGCTGCCGGTCCCGCGCCGGACGAGCCGAGAGTGGGGGACCGCGCCGCAACCCCGGCCCGCCGGAGGCGCCTTCGCCGCCGCCCCCGCCCCCGTCCGCTTCCGGGCTCGCGCCGCCACGACCACCAATGGGAAAAGACCTGGAGCGGCCAGCGAGCTATCCCCGCCCCCCCCAGAGCCAATCCGAGCCTGGGGCGGGGCGGGGGCGGGGCCACGTGCGCCGAGGGCCGCTTGCCCAGCGATTCAGGCCAGGACTATTAGCACTGCAGCGGCGGCGGCGGTCCGTGACCTGGGTTCCACGGCTCGTGCCAACCGCGTGTTGCACCCAGCAGTGCCCGGCCTGTCATGCTGGGAGAAAACTAAGGCCCAGGGAAATGACAATTGCCTCACTCGTCCTTGGGAAGCTGCGCGTCTGCGGCAAAATTCCCAGCTTTGTTCCGGGCTTGCATTTTTACAGCGGTCTTACTGTCTTCCTGCCTCCAGGCTCACCGCCACCGTCCCTTCACACAACCACCAGATTGCCCTTCCTCATACACAAGGCTAATCCCTACCAAGGCTCTGCCCTGACAGAGCCATTACTCTGCATCCATCCCTGGCTCTTCCCCAGCTCAGATCCTCACTAAAGCCCACGCTGCCTGAAAAGTCATTGCCCCTCTGGCAAAATACCACTCCTTGAGGGCTTGGGATTCTGTTGTGGGGGGCTCGTCCACCAATCTGAAAAGAGTGCCAAGAGGGGAGGTGGCATTCATTTCTATATCCCCAGTCCCACCCAGGTGGCAGGGAATGTCTGCTGCATGAACATGGACGGACATCCTAAAGCACTTGCCAGTCGTTGTCTGTGCTCTCTCCTGACGGCAGGCTTGTTCAGTGGGTGCTGCCAGCTCTTGGAAGTGCACTATGAAGAAAACTCCAAGACCTGAGGAATTTCTAGAAACCTGGGTGTGGATGATGGGAAGGGTGGGAATCTCTATGAAATCAGTGGGAGCAAGGAAAGGAAATCTGAACAAGTGATCACCAGTGGAGTGGTGGGAAATGCTGGCACTGGGGCTGAGGCAAGGGTGTGCCCCTATGCCAGGAGCCTCTCAGAGCTGGGGAGCCCAGGGCCTGGGTCAAGGCTGGGCCTGGCACCCCTGGGACTGGAGGCTCTCCACCCAGTGTGGGCACTGTGACACCCTCTGTAAGCCAGCACAAGGCAAGGAGGAATGCCTGAGGGTCCTCTCCAGCACCCACCAAGGAGTCCACGTTCTGGGAGGCTGAGGGGCAGGTGTTCTGACAAGCAGATGCTCCTCCAGAAGCAGCCTCAGGAGTGCAGCAGGGGTGGCCCAGGATGCCCCAGGGGATGAGGGTTCTCACTGAGCCTCTGCTATGTGGCATGAACCAGGAGCCTGGGAAGAACCACTGCAGAAGGCTGGCATGACATTGGGGCAGCGAAGGCCTCTTCTTTGCACACCAACCTAGTTACACATCCTGTCACACTACCCCCAAGAAACCCCCAAGTAAGGTTCTTCAGGACCCATAGGTGGACCACAGGGAAGATCAGTAGACTAGATCCATGATGTCCGTGATGCAGTCTCCAAGGACGATCTTCTCCCACTGTGACAGCTGGGCCACCAAGCCCCGATTTGGACACATGTTGTTTTTGCACTTCTTGAGGTAGGCCCAGGACCTCTGTGAGCACAAGGAGAGAAAGCTGTGTTCAGGATTGGAGTTGGGCCCTTTCCTCCTAGATCAGAGCCAGCTCAGGAGGGACAGGAGGCCCTTGCTCAGGGGCCAGCAACATGGCTCAAGGGCTGGCCACAGCAGCAGCCTGCAGTTAATAAATTAGTTCAAGGAGCTGTAGGAGCTGGCAAGCCCCTCTGCAGCTCTGCTCCTGAATATGCAAACAGGAATCATTCTTATTTCCGATGGCTCCTGTGAAGATTGAGACAACTTATATGAAACCTCCCATAGACAGGGAAGCAGCATACCCATGCCTGGCACATGGTGAACCTCCACAAAGGTTTGCATTGTGCATGAATAAATTAATGGAAAGGGAAAGAGAACTGTGGGCAAATTCTCTGAAGAAGGAATAGTGAAGCTACCTTCTTTCAGGTGCCCAAGCTAAAATGCAGGAAGGATCATTACATGAAGAAAGGTGACAAGTGAGCCTCCATCTATATTGAAGACAGAAGAAAAGGAAAGAGAAAATTGGTGCCTCAGCAAACTAGGAATAGAAAGGCACTACCTCAACATAATAAAGGCCCTATTTGAAAAGTCCAAAGCAAACACATACTCAATGGCGAAAGACTGAAAGCTTGTCCTTTAAGATCTGGAACAAGACAAGGATGCCAGCTTTCACCACTTCTACTCAACACTGTACCAGGAGTCCTAGCCAGAGCAATTAAGCAAAATAAAATAAAAAATAAAAGGCACCCAACTTAGAAAGGAAGAAGTAAAATTATTTGTTTGCAGATGACATGATCTTATATGTAGACCACTTTAAAGATATACTGAAATAACTACTAGAATAATTTAGCTAATTTCCATAAATAAATGGAAAGGCATTCCCATGTAACAGATTAGAATACTGTAAAAATGTCAATACTACACAAACTGACCTATAGATTTAATGCAATCTACCAAATCTCGGCAACATTTTTTGCAGAAACAGAAAAACCCATCCTAAAATTCATATGGATTATCAAGGGACCCTCAAATAGCCAAGATAATCTTGAAAAAAGAACAAAGTTGGAATTCTCACACTTCCTGATTTTTAAGCCTTTGACAAAACTACAGTAATCAAAACTGTGGTTCTGGCCTACAGACAAGACATTTAGACCAATGGCATAGAATAGACAGCCTAAAAATAAACCCTCACATATATGGTCAAACAGTTTCAAAGAGGGTGCCAAAACCATTCAATGGAGAAAGTACAGTCTCTCCAACAAATGGTACTGGGAAAACACAAAACCATTCAATGGAGAAAGTACAGTCTCTCCAACAAATGGTATTGGGAAAACACAAAACCATTCAATGCAGAAAGTACAGTCTCCCCAACAAATGGTATTGGGAAAACACAAAACCATTCAATGCAGAAAGTACAGTCTCTCCAACAAATGGTATTGGGAAAACTCAATATTCACATGTAAAAGAATGAAGTTGGACCCTTACTTTACCCCATGATCAAAAATTAACTCAAAATGATTAAAGACCTAAGTGTAAGAGCTAAAACTATAAAATTCTTTTTTAAAAAAGCACAGGAGAAAAGCTTTATGACAATGGATTTGGCAATGATTTCTTGGACATATGACACCAAAAGCACAGGAGATAAATAAAAAATAGATAAAGTGGACTACATCAAAACGAAAAATTTCTATGCATCAAAAGACACAATAGAGTGAAAAGGCAAGCCACAGGATGGGAGAAAACATTTGCAAGTCATATTTCTAAGTTATATCTAGATATATATTCAGCAGTTAATATGAACACTATAAGCAATTCCTAAAGCTTAACAAAAAGCACAAATATTTCTCCAAAGAAGATATACAATGGCCAATAAGCACATGAAAAGATTTGCTCAATATCACTAATCACTAGGGAAATGCAAATCAAAACTACAGTAAGATGCCCCTTCACACCCATTAGGATGGTTACTATCAAAGAAACTGGAAGCATAGTTGAAGATGTGGTGAGATTGGAACCCTCATGCATTGTTAGTAGGAATGTAAAATGGCAAAGCACTGTGAAAAACAGTACGGAGATTCCTCAAAAAATTAAAAATAGAAATACCATATGACCCATCAATTCCACTTCTGTCTACACCCAAAGAACTGAAAGCAGGATCTTGAAGAGATATTTGTACGCCATATTCATAGCAGCATTACATACAATAGCTAAAACATGGAAGCAACCCAAGTGTCCACCAACAAATGAATGGATAAGCAAAATGTGGTATACAGGTGATCCTTGAACAACACAGAACTGAACTGCATGGGCCCACTTATACACAGATGTTTTTCAATAAATACATTGGAAAAATTTTTAGAGATTTGTGACAATTTGAAAAAAATCTTCTAACATTTTATTGTAAGAATACAGTATGTAATACAACATACAAAATATGTGTTAATCAATTGTTTATGTTATTAGTAAGGTTTATTTGACACTTAATTATTAGTAGTTAAGTTTTTGGAGAGTCAAAAGTTACACCTGGATTTCTGACTGTGCAGGGGGTTGGTGTCCCTAACTCCCATGTTATTCAAGGGTCAACTGTATAATACAATGGAATTCTATTCAGCCTTTAAAAAGAAGGAAATTCTGACACATGGATAACCTTGAGGAAATTATTCAAAGTGAAATAAGCCAGTCAACAAAATACTATGTGGTTCCCTTATACAAGGTATCCAGAGTAGTCAAAATCATAGACACAGAAAGTAGAATAGTGGCTGCAGAGCTGGAAGGACAGAGTTATTGTTTAATAGGTATAGAGTTTCGGTTTTTCAAGATGACAAGAGTTATGAGGATAGATGGTAGTAATTAATACCACTGAACTATACTTTTAAGAATGGTTAAGATAGGAAAATTTGTGTGTGTGTATTTTAACACTTAAAAAAGGAAAAACTATAAAGAGCTACCACCTCATACCCATTAGTATGGCTACTATGAAACAACCAGAAAATAACAAGTGTTGGTGAGGATGTGGAGAATTTGGAAACTTATAAACTGTTGATGGAAATGTAAAATGATGAAGCTGCTATGGAAAACAAGTAAAAATAGAATTTTCCTCAAATAAGTAAAAATAGAATTACCATATGATCTAGCAATTCCACTTTGGGTATACATCCAAAAGAACTGAAAGCAGGTGGCCAGCAGGGCTTGTGTTCACAGGTTCAACAGGACAGTTGCAAATAAACAGTTCTTAGTTGGCTAGCACTCCAAGGCTCAGCATGGAAGGAAGCAGACAGAAATGTCCCTCTCTTCCAGTCCTCCTCAGAAGGAGGTAGACATAAATATATACATACATCAAAAGTTGATGCCTGAGGTTGGGCTTCCAATCAGCCTGAATCTAGGTACAGACTTGAGACATCCCTTTGGGATACTGACAGGTCTTGGTACACTCTCAACTACTGGGAGCCACTAAGAGCAAAGTAGGCTACTTAGACAATCAAAAATGTTTGAGAAACAACCAAGAACTAGGTAAGGGTGAACAATAAGTTTAATTTCCTACACCAGGTCACTCCTTCAAGACTAGAAGAGGTGGCTGTTTTATCTAATACATAGAAACCAACAGAGAGAATCAAGGAGAATGAAGAAACAGAGGAATATATTCCAAATGAGAACACAAGACACAATTTCAGAACAACATCTTGATGAAATGGATATTAGTAAACTGATAAAGAGTTCAAAATGATGGCTGTACACAAATAAGTGGAAATATACTCCATGATCATGGGTAGGAAGAATTAACATAGTTAAAATGGCCATACTACCAAAGAAATCCACAGATTCAATGCAATCCCTACCAAAATACCAATGCCATTTTTCACAGAACTAGAGCAAACAATCCTAAAATGTATATGGAACCATAAAGACCCTAAGTAGCCAAAGCCATCCAGAGAAAGAACAAAGTTAGAGGTATCATGCTACCTGGTTTAAAACTATATTACAAAGCTACAGTAAGCAAAACAGTATGATACTGGCACAAAAACAGCACATAGATCAATGGAACAGAATAGTGAACCCAGAAATAAACCCACACTTATATGGTGAATTAATATATGAAAAAGGAGACAAGAATATACAATGGGGAAAAGACAATCTCTTCAATAAATGGTGTTGGGAAAATTGGACAGCTACATGCAAAAGAATGAAACTGGATCACTGTCTTACACCATACACAAAATAAACTTGAAATGGATTAAACACCTAAATATAAGAACTGAAACCATAAAACTCTAGAAAAAAAATATGCAGTAAAATCTTGAACATTAGCATTAGTAATCCTTTTCTGGATATGTCTCCCTAGGCAAGAGAAACAAAAGCAAAAAATAAGTAAGTGGGACTACACCAAACCAAAAAGTGTCTACACAGCAAAGAACACCATCAATAAAATGAAAAGACAACTTACTAAAAGGGAGAATATATTTGCAAATGATTATCTGATAAGGGGTTAATATCCAAAATATGTAAAGAATACATATAACTAAATACCAAAAAAAAAAAAATCCAAATACTCCAATTTAAAAATGGGCAGAGCCAGGAGGGGCTCAAGATGGCAGGGCTCTCAAAACCATACATATTTTTGAAAATACAACAAATACAACTATTCCTAAAAGAGAGACCAGAAGACACAGTACAACAGCCAGGCTACATCTACATCTGTGAGAACTCAGCATCTCACGAAAAGCATAAGATACAAAGCCATGACCTGGTGGGACCCAAGCACTACACCCACCCCAGCTCACCAGTGGGAGGAAAAGAATCAGAGTGGGGAGGGAGTGGAAGCACAGGACTGCTAAATGACCAGCCCTAGTAATCTGCACTGGGAGCACAGACACACATTGCATGGTATACTGGATATTAGAGGAACGGAAAAGTAAAATCTATGATGGAGACTGCAAGCGTGGCTCTACAGCTGTCTCCCCCAGAACAAAAGAAAAGCAGGTGGTTTTTAAAAGTCTTAAAGGGACAAGGGCTTAACAGATGGATAAAATTCTCCTGGCACACTCAGCCCAGCAATCTGGGAATCTTAAGGAACTTCAGGCACCCTAACCTCCTGGGGGGTAACACAGCCCCAAAGCCCCTCATGGCGATAAGCAGCCTGCCATTCATTCCCCCTTGACTGGCACTGTAAGCAAGCCAGCTGACCTGCAACAGTTGCAGAGCAGCCGGAGAATATCCTGCCCATAGCAACCACAGTCTTCTCCTAGTACGCAGCTAACCAGGACAGACCCAGAGGCTGCCACTGGTGAGCAACTGCCTGGTATAGACAGAGGAAGGTAGAGCAAGTTTCAGAAGGCATGAAGGGGTGCCATTCTCCCAGGAGAACACACCTGGTTCATCTGCCACCCCCTGCAGTGTGCTAGGCTATCCCGAGGGCTGCCCCACCCATGGAAGATCAGGAGATTATCCCAGAGACTGCTCCCAGTGGGCAGGTAACCGGCACAGGCAGCAGAATTTGGAGCAAGATCCAGAAGGCATGAAGGGGCGCTATTCTCACAGAACACACCTGGCATGGCTGCAACCTCCCACAGTGCACTAGGCTATCCCGAGGGCTGCCCTGCCCATGACAGCTCAGGAGATTATCCCAGAGACTGTTCCAGCAGAGAAGAGCAAGGTGACCAGCAAGCAGGAAGGGAATTTGTTCTCCCAGCTGACACATGTGCCACCAGCCCACAATCACTTCTATCACCATGAAAAGGCAGAAGAATCTGATCCAGTCAAAAATCACCCAGACAACCCCAGAGAGAGGGCCTGGGGAAATAGATAAAACAAATCTTCCTGAAAAACAATTCAAAATAAGTCATAACCATACTGATGGATCTGCAGAGAAATATGCAAGAGCTAAGAACATTAAGAGAACTGTATGACCAATACAAACAGAACAATATTTGCATTATACGGGTACCAGAAGAAGAGAGAGAAAAAGGGATACAAAGTGTCTTTGAAGAAATAATGGCTGAAAACTTCTCCAAGCTGGGGAAGGAAACAGCCTCTCAGACAATGGAAGCACACAGATCTCCCAACACAAGGGACCCAAGGAGGACAACACCAAGACATATAATAATTAAAATGGCAAAGATCAAAGACAAGGAAAGAGTATTAAAGGTAGCCAGAGAGAGAAAAAATATCACCTACAAAGGAAAACCTATCAAACTATCATCAGACTTCTCAACAGAAACCTTACAGGCCATAAGAGAATGGCATGATATATTTAATGTAATGAAAGAGAAGGATCTTGAACCAAGAATACTGTATCTAGCGCTATTATCATTTAAATTTGAAGGAGGAAATAAACAATTTCCAGACAAGCAAAAGTTGAGGGAATTTGCCTCCCACAAACCACCTCTACAGGATATTTTAAAGGGACTGTTCTAGATGGAAGCAATCCTAAAGCTAAATAGATGTCACCAGAGAAAATAAAATTACAGCAAAGAAAGTAGACCAACCAAATACTAAATAAAGGCAAAAAATAAAATCAACTATCCACAAAAGCAGTCAAAGGAAACACAAAAGAGTACAGAATAACACACCTAACATATAGAGAATGGAGGAGGAAGAATAAGTAGGAAGAGAAATAATCATCAGACTGTGTTTATAAAAGCTTAATAAGAGAGCTAAGTTAGATGGTTCGATAGTAAAGAAGCTACCCTTCAGCCTTTGGTAACCACAAATCCAAAGCCTGCAATGGCAATAAGTACATATCTGTCGATAATCACCCTAAATGTAAATGGACTTAATGCACCAATCAAAAGACACAGAGCAATAGAATGGATAAAAAAGCAAGACTCATCTATATGCTGCTTACAAGAGACTCATCTCAAACTCAAAGACATACACAGACTAAAAGTCA
This sequence comes from Manis javanica, assembly GCF_040802235.1. NCBI lineage: Eukaryota > Metazoa > Chordata > Mammalia > Pholidota > Manidae > Manis > Manis javanica. Next base: position 34,968,442 of record NC_133165.1, on the reverse strand, counting down.
AGGGATGGAAAAAGATATTTCATGCAAACAACAGGGAGAAAAAAGCAGGTGCTGCAGTACTTCTATCAGACAAAATAGACCTCAAAACACAGAAACAAAAGATAAAGAAGGACATAACATAATGATAAAGGGGGCAGTCCAAAAAGAGGATATAACCATTATAAATATATATGCACCCAACACAGGAGCACTAACATATGTGAAATGAATATTGACAGAATTAAAGGAGGAAATAGAATGCAATGCATTCATTTTAGGACATTTCAACATACCACTCACTCCAAAGAACAGATCAACCAGACAGAAAATAACTAAAGACAAAGAGACACTGAACAACACACTAGAACAGATGGACCTAACACACATCTACAGAACTCTACACCCAAAAGCAGAAAGATACACATTCTTCTCAAGAGCACATAGAACATTTTCCAGAATAGATGACATACCAGGCTACAAAAAGAGCCTCAGAAAATTCAAAATGATTGAAATTCCACCAACCAACTTCACAGATCACAAAGGTATAAAACTAGAAACAAACAGTACAAAGAAAACAAAAAGGCTCACAAACACATGGAGGCTTAACAACATGCTCCTAGATAAACAATGGGTCAATGACCAAATTAAAACAGAGATCAAGCAATATATGAACATAAATGAAAACAACAGCACAAAGCCCCAACTTCCGTGGGATGCAGCAAAGGCAGTTCTAAGAGGAAAGTATATAGCAATCTAGGCTTCTTTAAAGAAGGAAGATCAATCCCAAATGAATAGTCTAAAGTCACAATTATTGAAACTGGAAAAAGAAGAACAAATGAGGCCCAAAGTCAGCAGAAGGAGGGACATAATAAAGATCAGAGAAGAAATAAATAAAATTGAGAATAAAACAATAGAAAAAATCAACAAAACCAAGGGTTGTGCAGCACTCAAGTTTGAAAAAGACAAATGCACCCCTATGCTTATCACAGCACTATTTACAATAGCCAAGAATTGGAAGCAACCTAAATGTCCCTCAGTAGATGAATGGATAAAGAAGATGTGATACATATACACAATGGAATATTACTCAGCCATAAGAAGAAAACAAATCCTACCATTTGCAACAACATGAATGGAGCTAGAGGGTATTATGCTCAGTGAAATAAGCCAAGCGGAGAAAGAGAAATACCAAATGATTTCACTCATCTGTGGAGTATGAGAACAAAGGAAAAACTGAAGGAACAAAACAGCAGCAGAATCACAGAACCCAAGAATGGACTAACAGAGGATCAAAGCCTAATTTGGCTACCCAGAAAACGAATTAAGATATGATATGAAGAACTTCCAACATCAACATTCTCTGGAAGAGTCATTCCAGAAGATGATCATCAAAAAACTTTAACAAAGATCCTGGTGCTGTTGCAGTTGTAGCTGCATTCATCCCACCGGTTCCTAGACTTGCCATTGGAATGAAGAAGGAGATATCTAAGCTGGCCTGTGCATACAGTAAAACAACAAATTTGACTGGATAAAAAAGAAAAAAAAAACCAAGGGTTAGTTATTTGAGAAAATTAACAAAATAGATAAACCCCTAGGTACACTTATTAAGAGAAAAGGAGAATCGACACACACAAACAGAATCAGAAATGAGAAAGGAAAAATCACAATGGACCCCACAGAAATACAAAGAATTACTAGAGAATGCTATGAAAATCTATATGCTAACAAGCTGGATAACCTAGAAGAAATGGACAACTTCCTAGAAAAATACAACCTTCCAAGCCTCACCAAGGAAGAAACAGAAAATCTAAACAGACAAATTACCAGCAACAAAATTTAATCAGTAATCAAAAAACTACCCAAGAACAAAATCCCCGGGACAGAGGGATTCACTGCTGAATTTTATCAGACATATAGAGAAGACATAATACCCATTCTCCTTAAGGTTTTCCAAAAAAATAGAAGAGGAAGGAATACTTCCAAACTCATTCTATGAAGCCAGCATCACTCTAATACCAAAACTAGGCAAGGACACCACACACACACAAAAAAATTAGAGACCAATATCTATGATAAACATAGATGCAAAAATACTCAACAAAATATTACCAAACGAAATTCAAAAATACATCAAGAGGATCATACACCATGATCAAATGGGATTCATCCCAAGGATGCAAGGATGGTACAACATTTGAAAATCCACCAACATCATCCACCACATCAACAAAAAGAACAAAAACCACATGATCATCTCCATAGATGCTGAAAAAGCATTTGACAAAATTCAACATCCATTCATGATAAAAACTCTCAACAAAATGGGCATAGAGGGCAAGTACCTCAACATAATAAATGCTATACATGGGAAACCCACAGCCAACATCATACTTAACAGTGAGAAGCTGAAAGTCTTTCACCTAAGATTGGGAACAAGACAAGAATGCCCATTCTCCCCACTGTTATTCAACATAGTACTGGAGGTCCTAGCCATGGCAATCAGACAAAACAAAGAAATACAAGGAATCCAGATTGGTAAAAAAGAAGTCAAACTGTCACTATTTGCAGATGACATGATATTGTACATAAAAAACCCTAAAGACTCCACTCCAAAACTACCAGAACTAATATCGGAATCCAGCAAAGTTATGGGATACAAAATTAATACACAGAAATCTGTGGCTTTCCTTTACACTAACAATGAACTAATAGAGAGAGAAATCAGGAAAACAATTCCATTCACAATTGCATCAAAAAGAATAAAATACCTAGGAATAAACCTAACCAAGGAAGTTAAAGACCTATACCCTGAAAACTGTAAGACACTCTTAAGAGAAATTAAAGAGGACAATAACAAGTGGAAACTCATCCCATGCTCCTGGCTAGGAAGAATTAATATCATCAAAATGGCCATCCTGCCTAAAGCAATATACAGATTCGATGCAGTCCCTATCAAATTACCAACAGCATTCTTCAATGAACTGGAACAAATAGTTCAAAAATTCATATGGAAACACCAGAGACCCCAAATAGCCAAAGCAACCCTGAGAAGGAAGAATAAAGTGGGGGTGATCTCACTCCCCAACTTCAAGCTCTACAACAAAGCCACAGTAATCAAGACAATTTGGTACTGGCACAAGAACAGAGCCACAGACCAGTGGAACAGAATAGAGACTCCACACATTAACCCAAACATATATGGTCAATTAATATATGATAAAGGAATCATGGACATACAATGGGGAAATGACAGTCTCTTCAACAGATGGTGCTGGCAAAACTGGACAGCTACATGTAAGAGAATGAAACTGGATCACTGTCTAACCCCATACAGAAAGGTAAATGTGAAATGGATCAAAGACCTGAATGTAAGTCATGAAACCATAAAACTCTTAGGAAAAAATAGGCAAAAATCTCATGGACAGAAACATGATTGACTTCTTCATGAACATATCTCCCCAGGCAAGGGAAACAAAAGCAAAAATGAGCAAGTGGGACTACTTCAAGCTGAAAAGCTTCTGTACAGCAAAGGACACCATCAATAGAACAAAAAGGCATCCTACAGTATGGGAGAATATATTCATAAATGACAGATCCGATAAAGGATTGACATCCAAAATATATAAAGAGCTCATGCACCTCAACAAACAAAAAGCAAATAATCCAATTAAAAAATGGGCAGAGGAGCTGAACAGACAGTTCTCCAAAGAACAAATTCAGATGGCCAACAGACACATGAAAAGATGCTCCACATCACTAGTCATCAGAGAAATGCAAATTAAAACCACAGGATCGCCACCATCCAAAAGACAAAAAACAAATGTTGGCGAGGTTGTGGAGAAAGGGGAACCCTCCTACACTGCTGGTAGGAATGTAAATTAGTTCAGCCATTGTGGAAAGCAATACGGAGCTTCCTCAAAGAGATCAAAATAGAAATACCATTTGATCGAGGAATTCTGCTTCTAGGAATTTACCCTAAGAATACAGCAGCCCAGTTTGAAAAAGACATATGCACCCCTATGTTTATCACAGCACTATTTACAATAGCCAAGAAATGGAAGCAACCAGGAGATGAATGGATAAAGAAGATGTGGTACATAGACACAATGGAATATTATTCAGCCATAAGAAGAAAACAAATCCTACCATTTGCAATAACATGGATGGAGCTAGAGGATATTATGCTCAGTGAAATAAGCCAGGCAGAGAAAGACAAGTACCAAATGATTTCACTCATATGTGGAGTATCAGAACAAAGAAAAACTGAAGGAACAAAACAGCAGCAGACTCACAGAACCCAAGAATGGACTAAGTTACCAAAGGGAAAGGGACTGGGGAGGATGGGTGGGAAGGGAGGAATAAGGGCGGGGAAAAAGAAAGGGGGCATTACGATTAGCATGTATAATCGGAGGGGGGCACACTGGGATCACTGTGCAACACAGAGAAGACAAGTAGTGATTCTACAGCATCTCACTATGCTGATGGACAGTGACTGTAATGGGGTATGTAGGGGGGACTTGGTGAAGGGGGGAGTCTAGTAAACATAATGTTCTTCATGTAATTGTAGATTAATGATACCAAAATAAAATTTTTAAAAAAGTAAAAAGAATGAACAGCAGTGAAAATAGCTTAAGAAACTTATGGGACAACACCAAAAAGACTAATATTTATATTGCAGGGGTCCCAGAAGGAGAAGAGAGAGAAAAGGACAGAAATCTTATTTGGAGATATAATGGCTGAAAACACTGACCTAAGCTAGGGTGGAACAGACATCCAAATCAGGAACCCTAGAGAACTGCAAACAAGACACACCCAAATAGATCCACACCAAGATATATTATAATTAAATTGCCAAAAGCTAAAGATAAGGAGGGAATCTTTAAAGCAGCAAGAGAAAAACAACTTGTTATATATGAGGGAACCCTGGGTCTACACCCAGAAGTGGAATTGCTAGATACCCAAGACTTTCTAGCCTGCAGTTTCACCCCCAAAGAGCATACAGGGTCAACGTCTAAAACTACTGGCAATGGGCTCTGACCCATTCAGTATTTGTCCCTCCCCTTCCTTCAAGCACACCCCTGGGTACATGAAGGAGCTTTCTGTGCCCTACCCAAGCCCTCTGAAATCATGCATAAGCCATGCCAGGCAAGGGTCCCCGTCCCTTAGGGCAGGCCTACCATTTCCTAGTGCAGTGGCAGTGGGAAAGGACTGCCCTGGGAGTCAGGAACTCTGGTGGGTTTATCCTGATAGGGCCCCACTTTCTTCCCCTCTCTGGGCCCTGCTGTTCTTAAGGGTAAAAGAAGATTGTTGGAGTGGGTGTACTCTGAATCCCTGCCAGCCTGCAGTTCTGACTCGAAACAGCAGCCAAAATGCACCTCCCTTGAAGAACCCTGAACAAATTCTGGGGACAGACTGACACCAGTAGGGGACACACAGATAGTGCTGCTGGCCATAGCCACACCCAGCCTGGGTCCCTGGGCCTGCCCCATGAGCCCAGCCTCAGGCCTCTAATGTCACAGCCTCAGTCTCCAACCCAGACTGTTGGAACTTTGCCCATGGGAGTGGTGTGCTAGGTAAATCCCCAGACTTGAAGATCTCCTCCCTGACCCTTCCTCTTCCCATGCCCCAGTTAGGGCCCTGAGATAGTGCTGGGGTTTTCCTCCCAGGTCCAGATCTGACCCCACCTCCTGAAGGTAGCTGTAGTCTAAGCCTAGACCAGGGAATGAATACCTTCAAGGTCTGCTCATTCTGGTGCACGAGGTAAGCCAAGATGGCCGCACAGCTGCGACTGATGCCCATGGTGGAAAAGACTAGGATGACAGAGTCAAGCTCAAGGTGAATTTCTGCAGGACAAAGGGAAGATGGAGATTGTGAGTGGTCCCCTTCCCTGGGGACCTGAGCTGCTGTGGGATGACTAGCTCAGTGGGCACACGGTCCATGAGTAAGCTTAGAAACAGCACACAGCAAGTCACTTCTAGGAGAGCTTCATCACCTGGCAGATGGGATCCTCAGGCCTAGCTGGTAGTTCAAGAGAATCACACCTAGGTGTTCAGTATTATCCTGCAAAGGCCTTTTCTTGGCTCTCCAGGCATCCACCCCAGGGAGCCCTGCTGCTAGTTGGCCTCCCTGGGAGGGGATGACAGGATTATCCCCCAAGGGCATTTGGGTGCTGGTAGAAGCAATGGAGCCTGGGTGCAAATTCTGACCCCACTACTCACTGGCTGTGGGTGTGGGCATGTTGCTTTAAGCCAGTTTCTTCATTTGGAAAATGGGATAACAGTACACTACCTACATTTTGTATTGCCCAGTGCTTGGCACAGAAACATCAGCTGTAATCACATTCAATAATGTCCCTTAGGCCCTGAGTCCTGCCCAGTTAAGGGGAGGGGAGGAAATTGAAGCTAGCATCCTAGACTGGCTCAGAAATGATTGGAGGAGGGCTCAGAAATGATTAAGGTCAAGTGTCTCATCATATGGGTAAGGAAACTGAGGCATGGACTGATTAAGGACTGGCCCAGAGCTGCCCAGTGAGGGGGGCTAGAGAGAGGCTCTCTTTGTGGCATAGGGCTCTGGCACCTCATGGTGGGACACATGGCAAGTCTCAGTCTCAGATACTAGTCAAGTGATAGTTGCAACCTCCTGGGCAAAAAAAGGGACGTTTGTGGCAAATGCTGTCCTCCAGCACCTCATGCAGCAATGCAAGCTGGGGTTTGCGATGGTGCCGAGCAGGCAGTCCTGGGGTGGGGCTCCTGGCTTGGCTCCACCTCACTCTCTCCAGCCGTCTTGCTCTTGCTTTCCTTGGCAATCCTGGGCCCTGGAATGACTGAAAACTCCATGTTCAATGAGTGGGCACTGGTGGGCACTGCTGTGTGTGGAGGGAGGCCAGCAGGGGCCCTGGGGGCACACAGCAGATCATGGGAGTCAGAGCTGGATGGGCTGCAGAGTCCTTCCATCCCACCCCCCTGACCAGACAGGAGGGCAGGGACAGAGTGAGGTTTACCTCCAGGTCCCCAGAGTCCAGACCAGAGCAGGCGTCCATGAATGTCTGTACCCATGGTAGGCCAACACCCTCATTCCACCACAGGCCAACAACACAGTGAGGCCAGAACCAGGACATGAAAGACCCAAAAGGGCATAGCAGTTCAGCCAGCGCCAGAACATGAGCACTCAATCCACAGTCAGTGCTGTTATTTGGCTCTTCTACCTCAAATGCGTGGCTGCCCACATTGCCGAGAGCTCCTGAGATGCAGGCTTGTCCTGGGGCTTGGCCACACCTGCCTGGGCTTGTGAGGGGCCCTGCCCTTTCTCTCCTGAGCTCTGGGTGTGGAGACTGCAGGAACAGGCATCAGACAAGGTGCCACAGCCTCTCTGCCTTCTGGGCTCAGATCAGATGCTGTGTGGTTAAAAAATGCTCCTCACCAATGAAGTGACAGAGGTGGCGTAAAAAGGGGGAAATGTTGGCTTCTGGAGAATCTTCTATCTTGATGTGCAGAAGCTTGTCAGCATCACCTTTGAAACTAAACAGAAGAAAAGCACAAGTAATTAGGCAGACTCCCACACAGCCCCACATTGCATCCCTCTTCCACAGCAGCAGGACCGTGGGAGAAGGATGCTGAGATAGCATCAGGGAGATGTGGGCAAATAACTGGGCCCTCTCAGAAGAAAGCACCAACCTCACAGGGTGTCACATAGATTAAGTCAATCTATGTAAAGCATTTAGCACTCTGCTTGGCACACAGTCAGTGCTTAATAAAGTGATATTACTATTAACCAAACATGGTACTTTTCTAGAATATGGTACAGATAATAAAAATGAGGATGGTAAGGAATGTGTAATGACCTTGAAGAATGAACCTGTTAGGTTACATGGAGGAAGCAAGGTAAGATGATGGAGAGTGGTGGGGTAGCTGTTTTAGATGGGGTGGTCCAGGAAGGCTTTACTGAGGAGGTAACATTTAAACAGAGGCTTAAAGGAGGTGATGAACCAAACCAGAAAAGGCATCCCTGGTAGAGGAGGATACAAGTGCAAAGGTGCTGAGAGGCAGTAGGTTTAATGTATTTGAGAAACACCAGGGATATCAGAGTGGCTGGAGCTTTATGAACAATGGGGAGAGGGGAGGGAGATGGAGTGTGCAGCACATTTAGTGAAAGGATGCCTGCAAGGCACTTGACACAATGCCTGGCATGCTGGGGAACATTCAGCAGTATATAGACCACTGTGGCAAGAAGAAAGTTGCAGTGGCTTCAGAAGCAAAAATTGGCTGGTTTAGTTTCTGCATGTACACTAGCTGTGACAAATACACGCACAATTCCTTATCCACACATCCATCCATCCATCTCCTCTTTCCTCAGACACTCACTCCTCACTCATTGCCTCCTGGGGGCTGGACCTTGGGCCAGACCCTAGTGGACACAAGATAAATCAAACAGAGCCTCTCCCAGCTTCAAAGAGCTCCCAATCTGACGGGGGAGGAGGCCCAGACACACAAATGGCCCCAATCTGGTTGACCAGGTTCAGGCATAAAGCCCATGATTCTTCAATGAACTAGAGCAAATAGTTCTAAAATTCATATGGAACCATAAAAGACCCTGAATAGCCAAAGCAATCCTGAGAAGGAAGAATAAAGTGGGGGGAATTACACTCCCTGACTTCAAGCTCTACTACAAAGCCACAGTAATCAAGAGAATTTGGTACTGACACAAGAACAGACCCATAGACCAATGGAACAGACTAGACAGCTCAGATATAAACCCAAGCATATATGGTCAATTAATATATGATAAAGGAGCCATGGATATACAATGGGGAAGTGACAGCCTCTTCAACAGCTAGTGTTGGTAAAACTGGACAGCTACATGTAAGAGAATGAAACTGGATTACGGTCTAACTCCATACACAAAAGTAAACTCAAAATGGATCAAAGACCTGAATGTAAGTCATGAAACCATAAAACTCTTAGGAAAAAACATAGGCAAAATCTCTTGGACATAAACATGAGCAACTTCTTCATGAATATATCTCCCCAGGTAAGGGAAACAAAAGCAAAAATGAACAAGTGGGACTATATCAAACTAAAAATCTTCTGTACAGCAAAGGACACCATCAGTAGAACAAAAAGACATCCTACAGTATGGGAGAATATATTCATAAATGACATCTGATAAAGGGTTGACATCCAAATTATATAAAGAGCTCATGCACCTCAACAAACAAAAAGCAAATAATCCAATTTAAAAATGGGCAGAGGAGCTGAACAGACACTTCTCCAAAGAAGAAATTCACATGGCCAACAGGCACATGAAAAGATGCTCCACATTGCTAATCATCAGAGAAACGCAAATTAAAACCACAATGAGATATCACCTCACACCAGTAAGGATCGCCATCATTGAAAAGACAAACAACAACAAATGTTGGCAAGGTTGTGGAGAAAGGGGAACCCTCCTACACTGCTGGTTGGAATGTAAACTAGTTCAACCATTGTGGAAAGCAGTATGGAGGTTCCTCAGAATGCTCAAAATAGAAATACCATTTGACCCAGGAATTCCACTTCTAAGAACTTACCCTAAAAATGCAGCACTCCAGTTTGAAAAAGACAGATGCACCCCTGTGTTTATCGCTGCACTGTTTACAATAGCCAAGAAATGGAAGCAACCTAAATGTCCATCAGTAGATGAATGTATAAAGAAGATGTGGTACATAGACACAATGGAATATTATTCAGCCATAAGAAGAAAACAAATCCTACCATTTGCAACAACATGGATGGAGCTAGAGGGTATTATGCTAAGTGAAATAAGCCAGGCAGAGAAAGACAAGTACCAAATGATTTCACTCATCTGTGGAGTATAAGAACAAAGAAAAAACTGAAGGAACAAAATAGCAGCAGACTCATAGAACCTAAGAATGGACAAATAGTTACCAAAGGGAAAGGAACTGGGGAGGATGGGTGGGAAGGAAGGATAAGGGGGAAAAAGGGGCATTATGATTAGCACACATAATGTAGGTTGGGGTGGGGGGGGACACAGGGAAGGCAGTATGACACAGAGAAGACAAGTAGTGATTCTATAGGAAATTACTATGCTGATGGACAGTGACTGTAATGGGGTATGTGGGGGGAACTTGATAATAGGGGGACTCTAGTAACCATAATGTTGTTCATGTAATTGTACATTAATGATAGCAAAATGTAATAATTAATTAATTAATTAAATTTTTTAAAAAAAGACCTGCCCATGAACCTGGACAGGAGGGGCAGGGAAGTCAAGGGAGCTGAGGAAAGCTTCACAGAGGAGGCATCTGGATGGAGAAGATTGAAGGTTAATATTAAAAAACCAATTTTATACCCTAGCAAAGACAATCAAATTGAGAATTTTTAAATACCGCTTATAATTGCATCAAAATATCAAATATTTAGGAAGAAATCTGACACAAGATGTGCAAGATCTTTATCTCTGGTAATATTATTTTCTAATAATAATAGAACCACTCCAGAAGTTTGCTTTTTAATTAGTCTTAGTCTGAATATTTTTCCATTTTTATTTTTAACCTATTTAAAGTACATTTCTTACAGACAGCCTATAAACCCTGCCTTTTAATCAGAGTATTTAGATCATTTGTACTTAGTGTGATTTTTTCATATGACTACGTTTGAATCTATCTATCTCATCTTTTTATTCCCTTTTTCCTCTTTTTCTCTTCTTTGAGTCTGAGTTTTTTTATGATTCCATTTTATCTCTTTTTTGTCTTATTGATTATATCTCTTTGTCTTATTTTTTAGTTTTCTTCTATTTTTTCATGGTTGCTTTAGAATTTATAGATACATCTTTATCTTACTGTGGTCTACCTTCAAGTAACATTACACCCCTTCACATAAACAGAGTTAAGAACCTACCAAGTATATACTTTCATTTTTCCCCTTCCTGCCTTAGTAAATTGTGGGCATGCATATTTCTTCTACATAATTTATAATATCCAAATACATTGTTTTTTTTTTCTTTAAATAATTAATTATCTTTTGAAGAGATTTAAAACCAAGGAGAAAAGTGTTCTATATTTATTGACATAATTATCACTTCTGGTGATTTTGATTATTTTTATATAGATTCAGATTTCCATCTGGTATTGCTTTCCTTTGCTTGAAAGCCTTCCTTCAATATTTTTTATAGTGTTTGCTGGTAATGAATTTTTTAAACTCTTATATGCCTGAAAAAATACTTATTTTCTCTTTGTTTTGAAAGATATTTTCACTGATTTACTTCTAGGTTGACAATTTTTTCTTTCTTCATACTCTTCTCAAATCCATTTTTTCTAATAAGGAGTTTGCTACCATCCTTACTTTTTTGTTCCTTGGTATGTAATACTTCTTTTTTCTCTAGCTACTTTTAAGCTTTCCTCTTTTTCACTGATATTAAGCAATTTGATATGATGTGCCTTGCTGTAGTTTTCTTCATGTTTCTTGTGCTTGAATTCTGTTAAGATTCTTGGATCTGTGAATTTACAGTTTATATCAAATTTGGAAATTTGGGACCATTATTTCTTCAAATATGTTTTCTGTCTCCCCACTTTCCACTCCTTTGGAGATTCTAGTTATACATGTTAAGCAAGTTTAAGCTGTCACTGAAGTTCTGTTACGGGTTATTTTTATTTAAGTCTTTTTCATCCCTATGTTATTTTTGGATATTTTCTATTGCTAGGTCTTCTAATTCACTAATCATTTTTTCCATTGTATTAATGTAGATTATAAATCTGCATTATTTCCACCCAGGGTATTTCTCTTCTCAGACATTGTATTTTTCATCCCTAATCTAGAGCTAGCTTTGTGTCACCACTAAGGTAATGTTTTTCTGAGTGCTCCATTTGACACCCTGTATAGCATGAGTTTTGTCTACTCTGACTTGAAACACAAACTACTCCTGGCCCCATATAATCTCTGGAGATTATACTGCTTATTCATTTCTGTTGGTTATTCTCCCAGCCTTGAGTAGTTTCCTCACATGCATCTGTTTAGAAGTACTCAGCTGAAGATACAGTGGGACTCTGCAGATGTCCAGAGCTCCTTCTTTGTATTTAGCTATTATCCATAAAGGTCTCTCCTGCAAATTTTAGACAACCTGACCTCTCTGAATTCTCAAAACTGTGCTGTCAACTCAGAAAGAATGACAGGATCTGTTTTGGCACCCTTCCTGAACTGTGACCTGCAAATTATCCCCTAGAAATGAGCCAGATTGATTGTGGGGCTCATCTTGGTATTTTCCCCTTCTTTCAGGAATCACTATCCTTTGCTGTTACCCATTGTCTGAAAACCCTTATTTTAGTTGTTTTCTGGATTTTTGGAGGTTTTTTAAGGTGGAACTGTAAATCTGGTAATGAGGGTGGAGCCCTCATGAATGGGATTAGTACCCTTTCAAGAGAGGCCCCAGAGAGCTCGCTAGCCACTTCCATCAGGTGAGGACACAGTGAAGACAGCTGTCTATGAACGAGAAAGCAGGCTCTCACCAGACACAAAATCCGCCAGCATCTTGATCTTGGATTTCCTAGCCTCTACACCATGAGAAATAAATTTCTGTTGTTTATAAGCCACCAGTCTATGGTGTTCTGTTATAGCAGCCAAAATGGACTAAGACAGGGGTCATTCCTCAATAGGTCATTTGCCTAAGCTAGACAAAGCAAGGTAGGACACAATACTTTGTACAACGTTACATACTACCTGGATAGTGTTAAATACCAGGGAAGCATTACTTTTGGTGAGATTTAAAGGGTAAGTATGGGGTCTTGGTTAGGGGCAGAGGATACCATGGTCAAGCTAGACCTCAAGCCAGGAATACGTGAAGATAAGTACAGGCCCTACTTCAGTGTGTGGTGATGTCTGAGAGCCCATTCAACTCTATAAATGCAGGGCACTAGGAATCTTGTATAAATGAGTGACACTTAATCTAAAAAAAACAACAGTATTTCTACTTACAATGGTCCTGCCTCCATGGAGATGTTAACATGTGCTTTGATTTTCAAATCCTTCTGAATTTGAGGGTCACAGGCTTGCCTGAAATTGCCTAGGTAGATCTTGCCTGGTATTATTTCAACAGGGTATGGCTGAAATGCATCCAGTTCCTAGGTGGGGAAGGAGAGAGGCTGCTATATATAATATGTATGTTACATATACTATAATATGTTCATATTCCCCAAGGAAGAAGTTGTTTTTGTCTCTGGAAATGTGGCTCAACAAACTAGCTTAGAAAGATAGTCCAGCACAGTGAATGACCCTGAGATCTAGGTATTCAAAGAGATTGGCAAGTTAACAACTTGCATGAAGAACAAGAGGGCTGGTAGTGACAGAAGGACTGAGCCACAGCATCTCCATACAGCATGAAGACTCTAAACACTAACATCCACTTACCTCTATGGCACCTCTTTGCATTTTGCAAGGTGCACAAAGACTGGAGTCTAACATATCATGGCCCAGAATTGTGTCAACCCAGAGTGGGGAGAAACAGACCTTTCATTATACTTGGAGGCCACCAGAATTTAAACACCTTTAAAAAAAAAAAACAATAGAACTACTCACATAGCATCTATTTATCATTAGGTAATAAATTCTGATGAGTTCTGATGTAGAGATGTAGGGAGAACAGGACACCAGTTACATGGAAACTTCCTGAATTCCAGGTCCCAAGTTATAACAGGAAAACTTTTGGTTTCTTTGGAAAGCAAAGAAACAATGGAAAGTATTATTTCTACATTTCCCAAAGTGTGTCCTAACAAACACTGGTCCCTCACAATTCACTATGAAAAAAGTGCTCAGGGAATCAACTACATAGGGGAAATGATACCTATGATATCTCTCCCTCAGAACCTTACATGGATATTAACAATTAAAGGATCGAGAACATCCTGCTGTAAACAAATCCACTAACTACAGCCACTATCAACAATAGTATAGAGTTTCCTCAAAAAATTAAAAATAGAACTATCATATGATGCAGCCATCCCACTTCTGGGTATATAGCCAAAAGAAATGAAATCACTACCTCAGAGAAACAGCCCCCATTGTCACTGCAGCATTATTCATAATAGCCAAGACATGGAAGCAGCCTAAGAGTCCACTGACAGATGAATGGATAAAGTGTAGCATATATATGCAATGGGATTATTACTCAGCCATGAGAAAGAAGGAAATCCTGCTATCTGTGACCCTGAGGGCATTAAACTAAGTGAAGTAAGTCAAATAGAGAAGGACAAATCCATATGATCTCATTTATATGTAGAATATAAAAATCTAAAAGAAGCCATATTCATAGAAACAGAGAGTATAATGGTGGTTGCCAAGGGCTGGGGTGGGGAACATGGGGAGTTGTTGGTCAAAAGGATACAAACTTTGAAACATAAGACGAATAAGTCCTGGGGATCTAATATACAACATGGTGACTATAGTTAATAATACTGTATTATATACTTGAAAGTTACTAAGAGTAAATCTTAAATGTTCTCACCATACACAAACAAAAACAGGTAAAATGTATAAGGTGATGGATATGTTCATTAACCTACTATGGCAAACATTTCACAATATACATGTGTATCAAATCAACACACAGTTTACACCTTAAACTTACATATGGTACATGTCAATTACATCTCAATAAAACTGGAAGGAAAAAATTACAAAATTTGATTGTTCCAAAGGAAGATTCCTAGAGTCGTTATTAGATTATTAGATAATCTAATTAGATTATAATGTAATTAGATAGATAATTATTAGAGTATTAGTTAGGAAAAATTATCATCAAATCATAAGACTAATTTTATAAACTAGGTAGGAAAAGCACCCCAATCTAAGATTGTTCTCAAAGGGTGCCTCCAGGGACTGAGAGCCGGTGAAAATCTTCCTACCAGTTCCTGGGCTGACCACCTGTAGCTTGGATGTTTGCAACGAAACAGTGGCTACATATTTACTGTTGGCATGGATTAAATTTTTACCTGTGATATTTAGTAAAGTAAAACCTAGGCATAACCTCAAAAAAAAAAAAAGAAGAAATCCACTAATGTATAAATTGGTGTTTTCAGTATGATCTGTTTAGCAACCAACCCCTTTTTTCCATTAGTATTTCATAGGAGGCCTATGTCATTTCACTGCTCAAACCCAGTTCTAAAACTCCTCTGGCCCCAAGTCTGATTTCGGAGATAACAATTTAAGTACCTCAGGATACTTTGCTATCTACCTCGGTCCAGAACCTTCTGGCGTCAACACCCCTGCCGTCCCAGTGAACCCATCACCAGCCCACAGTCTTCCAAGCTGTCAGCCTCAAAAGCCTTTATTAGAGAGCAAACACCAACCTGAGTCAATCCTCAAGTTGGTGAGAGAGGCTCACGAGCCTTCTGCCTGCAGGCAGGCCCACCTCTCACGGATGCGACCCAAGCCTCCCTAGAGCTGGGGCTGACCCCACCCCAGAATACTCAGCTTGCTGGAGCCAAATGAAATCCTCCTAGTTTCCCCTGAAAAATCTCACTCACCACCCTCCACACATCTATCAGCTCTCTTCATGCCACTTCCAGCCAGCTTCCTTCCCTGTGGCTGTGCAGATGCGGGGAAGAGGGTGTGGCATGGATAAAAACCTGCTGTGCTGGAAAGAGCCAGAGCCTGTTACTTCTAGATGATGTACGTTTGACAACCACATGGACAAATGTAAAAGAAACAGCGATCTCAAATTAACATGTCCAGACCAAGCCCACTGCCTTCCCCCAACATGCCTTCTCCTCCTGTGCCACCCACCTCAAGGAGACACACCACTGGCCACCTGTCACCAGCACCTGAACCAGGGCCATTATCTGAGACCCCTCCCTCTCCCACCCCCCACCCCCCAACCCCACCATTGAATCTAATCAATGCCACTTCCTAGCCACTTCCTAAACAGTTCTTCACTCTGTCCTCTCCTCTCTACCCCCACTTCCTGGCAGATCCCCCCAAATCCACTCTGCCCCATTGATCTGCTCTTAGCACTGCAATCTGCACTGGTATGTCTAAAGTGCAATCTGACCATGCTAATCCTTAACTTAAAACCACTCAGCAGTGCACCACCATTTCTCTCAAGTGCAGTCTTCACAAATTCTAGTTAACAGAACCCTTTTGCTTACAGTGAAAACTTACAGAAGGGATTGCCCCATGCAAAACAGGAGATGAGAAGTCTTCTTGTCTGAAGCAGAGAGGCCATCTCAGAGCCCTATTCTGTGCCTCCACCCCACCCCTGTACAGAAGGAGCTCTTTGGGGAGCAGTGAGGACACCCTGCTTTACAGTGTGTCAGAGCGTATAACTGGAGGGGAAGGGGCTTTCACACTTGCCCATGAATTACTAACAGCAGTCCCAAAGCAGGCATGAGCCACCCCCTACCCCACCACACCCAGCCCTCTTCCCAGTGTACATAAGACAACCAGAGGAAAGGGCAACTCCCAGCTGTATACATGTATCAGAATTGACCAAACTGTACATTTTAAACATGTGCAGTTATCCTATGTCAATTACACCTTACCAAAGCTTTCTGGGCTGGGGGTGAGTTATCTGCAATGTTGTTGGTGTGATGTGTGCAGAGAAATACTCCACACACTGAAAAGCTATTAAGGTGTGTTCCTCTGGGAGCCAGAAGGAGTGCAGGCAGGGTGAGGAGACTGGCTGCACCCCATTAAGCTAAAAATCACAGTGTAGTTACTTCAGTGGAAGGAGGGGAGGCAGATGTGAATACCCTGGATCTGAGGACATGTATGGCCTGAGACATGAGTCCCTGCCTTTTCCCAGAGGCTGGCTGGAGCAACGGAGTCAGCAAGGTAAGGAGGGGCTACAGTGGGGTCTGCAGGCCTCTCCCCCCACCATCACCCTCCTTTGTGGCTCATTCTGGGATTCAGGTGGAGGAATGCGGCTGTGGGGGGTTGGCAGGGCCAATGGTGGGGCTGCCAAAGGAAGGGAAGGGAATTGGAGGTACTCCTGGCAGGAAGTCTCAACAGATGGCTCTCTCTGAAGGATCCTCTGTAATAAACGGGGCCCCTGAACAAGCTCCCCCAAAAAACCAGCAGCATACAGAACTAGGCTGGGCCAGAGTGAGAACAAGGCACTTTCCACCCGTGACAAGCAGCCCATCACACCCGACAGGCCCACTCTGGAGCCCCAGCACCAACGGGGTCAGGCCCAGATGGGGCAGAAAAGAGGATGTCCTTGAACCTAACCCACACCCCTCCCCACTCCCAGCCACCCAGCGAATCAAAGTCTGCCCAGCTCTTGGAGATGGGAAGAGAGGAAATTTGATTCAGATTTGAAATTGGAATGTTAAACTATCCTGGCCTATACTGGACTAATCATTTTTACTCCCTTTAAAAAAATTATTTCAAAATTATACAAAAGTAGAGAGGGGGTGGAGCCAGGATGGCGGCATGAGTAGAGCAGTGGAACTCTCCTCCCAAAACCACATAGAATTATGAAAATATAATAAAGACAACTCTTCCTAAAATAGAGACCAGAGGACACAGGACAACATCCAGACCACATCCACACCTGCGAGAACCCAGCGCTTCGTGAAGGGGGTAAGATACAAGCCCTGGCCCGGGAGAACCCAAGCGCCCCTCCCCCCGGCTCCCGGTGGGTGGAAAGAAACCGGACCAGTTTTTTTTCTTTTTTGGCGAGTGTTTTTTGGAAGCCTTAAAAGGACAGGGACCCCAATAGCAGGGAAACAGGGTAGTAAGACCGGTGAGCGGGCGCCTGAGACCGGTGCCTGAGAAGAAAGAAAATCGCGTGTTTTTCCCTTTTCTTTTGGTGAGTGCTTTTTGGAAGCCTTAAAGGGACAGGGACCCCAATACTACGGAAACAGGGCAGCAAGACCGGTGAGCAGGTGCCTGAGACCGGCACCTGAGGACAAAGAATATCGAGTATTTATTCCCTTTCTTTTTTGGCGAGTGCTTTTTGGAAGCCTTAAAGGGACAGGGACCCCAATACTGGGGAGGCGGGACAGTGGGACCGGTGAGCAGGTGCCTGAGACCGGCACCTGAGGACAAAGAAAATTGCGCGTTTTTCCCTTTTGTTTTGGTGAGTGCTTTTTGGAAGCCTTAAAGGGACAGGGACCTCAATACTGGGGAAACAGGGCAGCAAGACCAGTGAGCGGGTGCCTGAGACCGGCGCCTGAGGACAAAGAAAATCATGCGTTTTTCCCTTTTTTTATGGCGAATGCTTTTTGGAAGCCTGAAGGGGACAGTGACCCCAATACTAGGGAAACAGGGCAGCAAGACTGGTGAGCGGGTGCCTGAGACTGGCGCCTGAGGACAAACAATATCGTGTGTTTCTCCCTTTTCCTTTTTTTTTTTTGGCGAGTGCTTTTTGGAAGCCTTAAAGGGACAGGGACCCCAATACTAGGGAAACAAGTCAGCAAGACTGGTGAGTGGGTGCCTGAGACCAGCGCGTGAGGACAAAGAAAATCGCGCGTTTGTTCCTTTTTTTTTTTTCCTCTTTCGTTGTTGCTGTTGTTGTTTTGGTTTGGAGAGTGCTATTTGGAAGTCTTAAAGGGGCAGGACAGGACACTTAGCTCAGAGGCAGGGAATCTGGGGATCTCTGGGCACTCTAACCCCCTGGGCAACAGGGAGCACAGAGGCCCATTACGGAGATAACCTCCCGGCCGCTCCCCCTCCAACGGGGCTCCACCATTTTGGAGGAGCAGCCCCAGCCAGGCCACGCCCACAGCAACAGCGGAGATGAACTCCTTAGAAAACCGGCAGGTAGCAGAAGCCCTGCCTGCGCACAGCTGCGAAGCATAAGCCACTAGAGGTCACTATTCTCCCAGGAGAGGAAGGTCACAAACCAACAAGAAGGAAAGCTCTTCCAGCTGTCACTCGTACCAGCTCTGCAAACTATCTCTATCACCATGAAAAGGCAAAACTACAGGCAGACAAAGATCACAGAGACAACACCTGAGAAGGAGACAGACCTAACCAGTCCTCCTGAAAAAGAATTCAAAATAAAAATCATGAACATGCTGACAGAGATGCAGAGAAAAATGCAAGAGCAATGGGATGAGATGCAGAGAAAAATGCAAGAGCAATGGGATGAAGTCCGGAGGGAGGTCACAGATGTCAGGAAGGAGATCACAGAAGTGAAACAATCCCTGGAAGGATTTATAAGCAGAATGGATAAGATGCAAGAGGCCATTGAAGGAACAGGAGCCAGACAACAGGAACGTATAGAAGCTGACATAGAGAGAGATAAAAGGATCTCCAGGAATGAAACAACACTAAGAGAACTATGTGACCAAGCCAAAAGGAATAATATTCGTATTATAGGGGTACCAGAAGAAGAAGAAAGAGGAAAAGGGATAGAAAGTCTCTTTGAAGAAATAATTGCTGAAAACTTCCCCAAACTGGGGGAGGAAATAATTGAACAGAACACAGAAATACACAGAACCTCCAACAGAAAGGATCCAAGGAGGACAACACCAAGACACATAGTAATTAAAATGGCAAGGATCAAGGACAAGGAAAGAGTTTTAAAGGCAGCTAGAGAGAAAAAGGTCACCTATAAAGGAAAACCCATCAGGCTAACATCAGACTTCTCAACAGAAACCCTACAGGCCAGAAGAGAATGGCATGATATATTTAATGCAATGAAACAGAAGGGCCTTGAACCAAGGATACTGTATCCAACACGACTGTCATTTAAATATGATGGCAGGATTAAACAATTCCCAGGCATGCAAAACCTGAGGGAATTTGCTTCCCACAAACCACCTCTACAGGGCATCTTACAGGGACTGCTCTAGATGGGAGCACCCCTAAAAAGAGCACAGAACAAAACACACAACATATGAAGAATGGAGGAGGAGGAATAAGAAGGGAGAGAAGAAAAGAATCTCCAGACAGTGTATATAACAGTGCAATAAGCAAGTTAAGTTAGGCAGTAAGATACTAAAGAAGCTAACCTTGAACCTTTGGTAACCACGAATCTAAAGCCTGCAATGGCAATAAGTACATATCTCTCAAGAGTCACCCTAAATGTAAATGGACTTAATGCACCAATCAAAAGACAGAGTAATAGAATGGATAAAAAAGCAAGACCCATCTATATGCTGCTTACAAGAAACTCACCTCAAACCCAAAGACAAGCACAGACTAAAAGTCAAAGGATTGAAAAACATATTTCAGGCAAACAACAGTGAGAAGAAAGCAGGGGTTGCAGTACTAATATCAGACAAAATAGACTTCAAAACAAAGAAAGTAACAAGAGATAAAGAAGGACACTACATAATGATAAAGGGCTCAGTCCAACAAGAGGATATAACCATTCTAAATATATATGCACCCAATACACAAGCACCAGCATTTGCGAAACAAATACTGACAGAACTAAAGAGGGAAATAGACTGCAATGCATTCATCTTAGGAGACTTCAACACACCACTCATCCCAAAGGATAGATCCACTGGACAATAGCAAAAATCAATGAAACCAAGAGCTGGTTCTTCGAGAAAATAAACAAAATAGATAAGCCTCTAGCCAGACTTATTAAGAGAAAAAGAGAATCAACATACATCAACAGAATCAGAAACGAGAAAGGAAACATCACGACAGACCCCACAGAAATACAAAGAATTATTAAAGACTACTATGAAAACCTATATGCCAACAAGCTGGAAAACCTAGAAGAAATGGACAACTTCCTAGAAAAATACAACCTCCCAAGACTGACCAAGGAAGAAACACAAAAGTTAAACAAACCAATTACGAGCAAAGAAATTGAAACGGTAATCAGAAAACTACCCAAGAACAAAACCCCGGGGCCGACGGGTTTACCTCGGAATTTTATCAGACACACAGAGAAGACATAATGCCCATTGTCCTTAAAGTGTTCCAAGAAACAGAAGAGGAGGGAATACTCCCAAACTCATTCTATGAAGCCAACATCACCCTAATACCAAAACCAGGCAAAGACCCCACCAAAAAAGAAAATTACAGACCAATATCCCTGATGAATGTAGATGTAAAAATACTCAATAAAATTAGCAAACAGAATTCAACAGTATATCAAAAGGATCATACACCATGACCAAGTGGGATTCATCTCAGGGATGTAAGGATGGTACAACATATGAAAATCCATCAACATCATCCACCACATCAGCAAAATGAAAGACAAAACCACATGATCATCTCCATAGATGCTGAAAAAGCATTTGACAAAATTCAACATCCATTCATGATAAAAACTCTCAGCAAAATGGGAATAGAGGGCAAGTACCTCAACATAATAAAGGCCACATATGATAAACCCACAGCCAACATCATACTGAACAGCGAGAAGCTGAAAGCATTTCCTCTGAGATCGGGAAACAGACAGGGATGCCCACTCTCCCCACTGTTATTTAACATAGTACTGGAGGTCCTAGCCATGATAATCAGACAAAACAAAGAAATACAAGGAATCTAGATTGGTAAAGAAGAAGTTAAACTGTCATTATTTGCAGATGATATGATACTGTACATAAAAAAACCCTAAAGACTCCACTCCAAAACTACTAGAACTGATATCGGAATACAGCAAAGTTGCAGGATACAAAATTAACACACAGAAATCTGTAGCTTTCCTATACACTAACAATGAAGCAATAGAAAGAGAAATCAGAAAAACAATTCCATTCACAATAGCATCAAAAATAATAAAATACCTAGGAATAAACCTATCCAAAGAAGTGAAAGACTTATACTCTGAAAACTACAAGTCACTCTTAAGAGAAATTAAAGGGGACACTAACAAATGGAAACTCATCCCCTGCTCATGGCTAGGAAGAATTAATATCATCAAAGTGGCCATCCTGCCCAAAGCAATATACAGATTTGATGCAATCCCTATCAAATTACCAGCAACATTCTTCAATGAATTGGAACAAATAATTCAAAAATTCATATGGAAACACCAAAGACCTCAAATAGCCACAGCAATCCTGAGAAAGAAGAATAAAGTAGGGGGGATCTCACTCCCCAACTTCAAGCTCTACTACAAAGCCACAGTAATCAAGACAATTTGGTACTGGCACAAGAACAGAGCCACAGACTAGTGGAACAGATTAGAGACTCCAGAAATTAACCCAAACATATATGGTCAGTTAATATTTGATAAAGGAGCCATGGACATACAATGGCAAAATGACAGTCTCTTCAACAGATGGTGCTGGCAAAACTGGACAGCTACATGTAGGAGAATGAAACTGGACCTTTGTCTAACCCCATATACAAAGGTAAACTCAAAATGGATCAAAGACCTGAATGTAAGTCATGAAACCATTAAACTCTTGGAAAAAAACATAGGCAAAAACCTCTCAGACATAAACATGAGTTACCTCTTCTTGAACATATCTCCCCAGGCAAGGAAAACAACAGCAAAAATGAGCAAGTGGGACTACATTAAGCTGAAAAGCTTCTGTACAGCGAAAGACACCATCAATAGACAAAAAGAAACCCTTCAGTGTGGGAGAATATATTTGAAAATGACAGATCCAATAAAGGATTGACGTCCAGAATATATAAAGAGCTCACACGCCTCAACAAACAAAAAACAAATAATCCAATTAAAAAATGGGCAGAGGAACTGAACACAGTTCTCCAAAAAAGAAATACAGATGGCCAACAGACACATGAAAAGATGCTCCACATCGCTAATTATCAGAGAAATGCAAATTAAAACTACAATGAGGTATCACCTCACACCAGTAAAGGATGGCTGCCATCCAAAAGACAAACAACAACAAATGTTGGTGAGGCTGTGGAGAAAGGGGAACCCTCCTACACTGCTGGTGGGAATGTAAATTAGTTCAACCATTGTGGAAAGCAGTATGGAGGTTCATCAAAATGCTCAAAATAGACCTACCATTTGACCCAGGAATTCCACTCCTAGGAATTTACCCTAAGAACGCAGCAATCAAGTTTGAGAAAGACAGATGCACCCCTATGTTTATTGCAGCACTATTTACAATAGCCAAGAATTGGAAGCAACCTAAATGTCCATCGGTGGATGAATGGATAAAGAAGATGTGGTGCATATACACAATGGAATACTACTCAGCCATAAGAAGAGGAAAAATCCTACCATTTGCAGCAACATGGATGGAGCTGGAGAGTATTATGCTCAGTGAAATAAGCCAAGCGGTGAAAGAGAAATATCAAATGATTTCACTCATCTGAGGAGTATAAGAACAAAGGAAAAACTGAAGGAACAAAACAGCAGCGGAATTAGAGAACCCAAAAATGGACTAACAGGTACCAAAGGGAAAGGAACTGGGGAGGATGGGTGGGCAGGAGGGGTAAGGTGGGGGAAGAAGAAGTGGGGTATTAAGATTAGCATGCATGGGGGGGGGAGGAAGGGGAGGGAGGGCTCTATAACACAGAGAGGACAAGTAGTGATTCTACATTTTGCTATGCTGATGGACAGTGACCGTAAGGTGTTTTTTAGGGGGGACCTGATATAGGGGAGAGCATAGTAAACATAGTATTCTTCATGTAAGTGTAGATTAAAGATTAAAAAAAAAAAGAAAGAAAAGAGGGATTACTCCTTGATAGGATAAAACAATTGGTAAATCAAAGATTAATGCATGCTTTAAATATCCTTAATGTTGATCACTTAAAGGGTGTCAGATGATCAGCTATGGAGGTACTCTTTTCTGATATTATTCCTTTCTCTTAATAAAAATTTTTTTAAAAATTTAAAAATAAATAAAAAATAAAAAAGCAGTTCCTGTGTGCTGACCTCCAATTAGTTCTACACAGTGGTATAGAGGGCATGTCAAAGTGTAGGCAAAGGGTCTGTTTGTTTCTATGCAGAAGATCAAGGCCTAGCTTGGCTACCCAGAAAATGAACTAAGATATGATATGAGGAGGAGCTTCCGGCAGCAGCACTCTCTGGAGGACTCGTGCCAGGGGATGATCATCAAAAAGCCTCCACAGGGATCCGGGCGATGCTGCGGTTGTGGCTGCGTCCACCCCACCGTTTCCTGGACTTGCCATTGGAATGAGGAGGGAGATGTCTAGGCTGGCATGTTCATACAGTGAGACAACGAATTTGAGTGGATCTGTACTGGTGGAACTCAAATCAGGAGTTGGGAGGGGTGCAAGTTGTAGTGCTCCAAAATCCTATGACTATAGACTATCTACGGCTAAAAGAACATACGGGATGTGAACAGATCCCAGAAATGGGTTGCTTTAATTTGTCTGATTTCTCTCAGACTGTTCAAGTACAGTTGGACAATATCCATCATACCATAGACTAATTTTCACAAATTCCTAGGGTGCCTAAATGGTTTTCTTGGCTTCACTGGAGATGGCTGGTAATTATAGATTTGCTTTGTTTATGTCACCGTATTCCTATTATGTTAATATGTGTGCACAAGTTAGTTAGTAGTTTAAAACCTATACAAACTTAAGGTACTCTACAAGAAGATATGTCAGAGAAATAATCAATCCTCCCATCTTTTCTTCCATATGCTACCTCTATAGCTTTTCTTCTTCCTTCCTAATTACAACCCTTAAATAGAATTCGGGCCGCATATCGAATTTACCGAGTATCATAATTCCTCCAGGTGGTAAAGATACCTCAAGACAAGTGCTGGGCATAGAAGCCACAGGGCATAAATCTGCAAAGAAGTAAAAAGCTAACCTTTTCAAACAATATGGCTTCTCTCTCACTTACCAACATTACATTTCCCTGTATGGCCCCAGAAGATGACTGGTTAGCCAGAGACGGGTAAGATTCCTCAAGGGAGGAACAACCTAAGACAGGCACAGTCGCAGGGGGGCCAACAGGTGAGAAATTGGGGAACAACAGTGGTGAAGCTTAGAACCTCACCCCCCCCACCGTGTTGAGAGAAAGCTTCTGCATCCGTGGATGTCTTATTGCCCTTGTCTAACTCGGATTAGCACATAGTCTACAGGCACACACCTGATCATCTACAATTGCTCTCTTACAACACTAAACTATGTTTTCTACCTTTATCTTGCATCTACCTACCACTTCAGCAGTTTATTAAAAATAAAAATAATAATAATAATAAAGGGAGAAATGTGGGATCCACATATAAATCCAGTATAAAAATCAAACAAATATTCATATTTGACCTGATTGTTTATAGTTCATAATGCGTGATCAGAACCAAAAGTTTCTGTGATGAATGCCCTTGTACTGTTCACCATGGAAGAACTTATTCACTATGTAAGAATTCGTTCACTATGTAAGAACTTGTTCGTTATGCTTCAGAAGATTGGAGACTGACGAGAACTAGGCTTGAGATGGATTAATAATTGTGCATTGAGCATTGACCCCCCTATACAGAATTTTATTGTTGTTAACAACCATTTGATCAATAAATATGAGAGATGCCCTCTCAAAAAAAAAAAAAGTAAAGAGGATATTTTAATAAACCCCTAGATTTTAATAAACCGATTTGCAAACATTATCAATTAATAGCCAGTTTTATTTCATCTATACCCCCACCAATTTCCCACTCCACCCTCAGATTACTCTGAAAGAAATTCCAGACATGTTATCATTTTACCCATAAATATTTCATTATGTATCTGTGAAAGAGAGGGTCTCATACTTTGAACACATAAGCATAATAATGTCTTCACAACCTAAAAAAATATAATTCCTTACTATCATCAAATATCCAGTTACATTTCCCCAATCATTTTATCATATGACTAAACTGAAATTTTTTGTAACTGAAAGTGGCCAGAAAGGTTGGAATCTGCCCAAGATGTAGCTAAGGGCAAGGAGAACAGAGCTGAAGGAACAGTTGGAAAGGATGAAGCTCCTGCGGGTTCACGTGCCATGGCATTCAGACACTCGATAAGCTGAGACTCCACAACACGCCCCTGGGATCATCCCTGCTGCCAATCACTGCCACCCAGTTCTCTTCCTCACAAGACCCTCTTCCTGAAGGTTTGGCTCCAGGAAGGAAATACCTCTCCTCTGGGCTCCAGAGCCCTGCTGCATCCCTTGTCTGCCCTACTAGACAAGGGACTTCACATTGCCAGGGACTCTATCACACCCTTTTTTTTATATCTGGACCCAGCCAGGGTCTGTGGGACCAGACAGCTGAGAATGGAGACACAGCCTCAAATCAGGACACCCCTGCCTGTCTTTTGAGTGTGGCCCACCACCTATAGCTCCCCCTGGGATCCCTGCCCAGTGAATGGGCCCCATCTCTGAAACACCGCACTGGCCTTGGCCTGAATCTGGCAATTATAAATTCACCACAAGTTCATCCCCCAAATGCAGCCTTCGATATCTCTTCCATCTTTTCCATGTTGTCTGCCTCCTCCTCTTTCTCTTACCCTGCTCCCCTCCTCCTTGGCCCAGGGGAGGCCCATGCTTCTTTCTAAGCCTGCCCGTGCTTAGCTCCCTGCCTTACCTGTGGCATCCAGATGATCTTCTGTGTCCGGAAGAAGTGGTACATGGCCGAGAAGCGCTGGTAGCCCCCTTTCAGGATGCGAACGGGGTGGCGGGTGAGGAGGGTCAGGGCTCTGCCACACTCAATGGCAGCTCCAAGTGCTGTTACTAAGGATGGAGACCAAGAGATGAATGTCCCCTGTGTGCTTGCCATTTGTCTAAAGCTCCAGACCACTTTATTCTGAAAAGCAACTATCTAGGAAGCTGAAGCAAATGTAAATAAAGATGAGTGTTAGACTTAAAACTTAAAGAGCAACTTACAACTCAGTAAGTTGACCTACTTTTTTTCCCCTGTAAATTCTGAGATTTCATATATGTATATATGTCACATATGTACAGTTCCAGGGAAGGATGATTTAATGTTAAGATAAATGTCATATATATATCATATATTGTATACCATACAATTCACCTATTTAAAATGTACAAATTAACAGTTTTTAGTATATTCACAGAGTTGTGTAACCCATCACCACCATCAATTTTAGACACTTCCATCATCCCAAAAAAACCCTGTGCCAGTTGGAGGGTTTCACTCCTCATTTCCCCACAAACACCTACCCAGCACTATACAACCACTAATCTCACTTCTCTCTATGGATTTACCTTTTCTGGACATTCCATATAAATGGAATCACATAATATGTGGTGTTTGTGTCTGGCAGCTTTCACTTAGCATCACATTTCCAAAATCCATTCATGCTGTAGCCTGTGCCCAAGCTCCATTCCTTTTTATTCTGTTGCATGGATCAACCACATTCGGTACATTCAGCTGCTGATGGACACTGGGCTGTTTCCACTTTGGGGCTACTGTGAATAATGCTGCTCGGAACATTCAGGTGCAAAGTTTTGTGTGCACGGGTTTCTATTTCTTGTGGGTACATATCTAGGAGTGGTATTGCTGGGCCATATGGTAACTCTACATTTAACTTTTCGAGAAAATGCCAAACCTTCCACAGCAACTGTACTCTTTTACATTCTGACCAGCAGAGTACGAGGGTTCCAGTACTCCACATCCTCACCAATACTCATTACCACATGCCTTTTGGATCCCGGTCATCTTAGTGGGAGTGAGGTGATATCTCACGGTTGTTTTGACATCAGTTGAATCTTAAATGCCTTCATTGATCTGCAGAATCACTATCAGACTATATGTAAAGTAGCTACAAGACCCAAAGGTTGCATAATTAGGGCTAAACCAAGATTTCCTAAGGCCAGGATCTGACCCCTAAAAAAAAATTCTGTGCAGCAGACTCTGGAGAGCCAGCTGAAAGGACAAAGGGAGGCCATGGACTCAACTTCTTCCATACTCAACTTCTGTCCAGGCAGAGGAACTTAATTCCAGCAGGACAATGTCTGATATATGTCCTGCTGAGGATGTAAATGGGCTATGGCCCATCTGGAAAGACTATATTTGGAGGAAGAACCCAGATTCAGCAGCCAGGCAAGAAGCGAACCTGTAGCTGGAGAGACAGGAGGCAACCCCCACCCCAGGGGACCTGCCTCGGAAGCCAGCATCCTGGGTCTTCTCATTCCAGCTCCCTCTTGAGCAAGAGAATGAATAATGAGGGTCAGAGGCCTCAGGGTTGCTGGGCAGGGACTCTCAAGCCACAGTGCTGCTGCCTTCAAACCAGACAACTGCCCCTGCCAGTATCACACAGCCCACTGGAGACTTATTCACGCTCAAGGGCCATGGGGTCAGTGCTGAAGAAAGGCCAGTTTCCAGGAGGCAATGAGAGACTCTGGCAGAAAGCCATGAGAACACCCCAGGGTCCAGGCTATCCACCCAAGAATGCTAATCGAGTTAATATTTTTGAAAGGTTAAATTCACTTATTTTTATTCTTATTAATCCTGAGTTAACCAATCATGTGAGGTTTCCCACACTTTGAACTGGGGCACCGACTGCTGCAGTGGGATGGAGAATGCCACGCAGATCAAAGGGGTCACCACTCCAGTAGGAGCTGTAAATTATTTTGGGTGCTTAGCCAGAGAATCATCTTGAAGGTCAGGCTTTGTTGAGAAAGGAGAAGAAAAGGAATCCCAAATTCCCAAAGCTCCCCTTCAGAGCCCAGGGAACTCCACAATTATCAGGAGCCTAGTGTGCAGGTCTAGAACCTATACGTTGCCAGGAAAGATGATTAACATAAGGGAAATGTCTCTCAAACAAGAGGGAGGCTGCCATTTGCATGCTAAGAAGAGCTCAGGGAGAGTCCGTACAGCCTAGACAAGGGAAGCTACTTCTCAGGTTGTTAAGATGAGACCCAGCTAGGGAGGTTGAAACATGTTGCCAGCAATGGGGAGCTGAAAACAGCTTGTGTCCCATTTCCCACGAGGATGCTGAGGCCCCCACAGCAAAGGTGGGGAGATGAGGGGAGATGCAGCAGGCCCAGGGACCAGGAGCACCAGGGTAGCCAAGTAGGAGGGCACAGTACAGGGCAGAACCTCGTGACTTACACACTGTGAACGTTTTGGCTGCAGACACAGCAAGGAAAGAGGCCTGCGGCCAAAGGCCATACAGGCTGAGCTGCCTGCCACTAGGAGCTCTGCAGAAAAGGACTACACAGAGACCAGCCCCTGCTTCCAGGTGCTGAAGGTCCCACACACAGCCATTCCTTGGTGCCTCTTGCTAGTAGAGAGGAGGAGCATGTGGTGAAAGAAACCCTGAGGTGGCCTTTCCCCACAAGACTCCGCATGTACCAGAAGAGTTGGGGTTTCCTACTGAGAACACGGCACAGTGAGGTCAGTGATGGAATGCAGAGGCGATTATTTTTATTGACCACCATTTCCTGGAGTCTCAGGGTCCAGCCTAGGACTGAACACTGGAGCACAACAGGATATGCTCAGGGAAGAGAGGGCATTTTCCTGCTAAGGACCTCCAGAGATGACTGATTTTATTCAAGGTGGAAGCCTAGCGCCACCTGGTGCCCACTTGTGTGATGCTCTGCCCATGGACCCACCCACACGTATTAGTGCCTGAGCTACAAGCAGCAGAGCCCCTGCCAATGGTGAGGGGGGTCAGCCCCAAACCAGGAGTGGATGGAAAACGCAGCAGAGGCTTAGGAAAGCAGATTCAGACTGACCGTGTTTTCACGCTCTGGCTCTGGACTGAAGTGACTGCTTTGTTCTCCAGCATCATTATCTAAGTCTTGGGAGACCAGTAAAGCCAATTGCCTAGGTTTGAATCCTAGCCCCACCACTGGCATGGTGGGCATGATTTAAAATACACCCACAGGGGGGATCACGGGAACAATGCGGCATGAGTAGCTCAGAGGAAATCTCCTCCCCAAAACATATATATTTATGAAAATACAATAAATACAAATATTCCTAAAAGAGACACCAGTGGATGCAGTACAACAGCCAGGATACATCTACATCTGCGAGAACTCAGCATCACACGAAGGGGGTAAGATACAAGCCGCGGCCAGGTGGGACCTGAACACTCCCCCACCCCAGAACCCGGCGGGAAGAAAGGAGTTGGAACGGGGAGGGAGTGAAAGCCCAGGACTGCTAAACAACCAGCTCTAGAAATCCACACCCGGAACGCAGACACAAGGTGCATGGGGTGCTGGATATTAGAGAAATGGAAAAGCAAAACCTGTGGGCAGGTCCCCGCAACTGGCGCCCCTGAGACAAAAGAAAAGCGAGTGCTTTCTGCAAGTCTTAAAGAGACAGGGACCCCATAGCTGGACGAAGTTGTCACGGCACACTTAGCCAGCAGCTGGGAATCTCGGGGAAACTTAGGCGCCCCAAACCCCGGGGAGGCAGTGCAGCTCTGAAGCCCCTCATGGCACTAAGCAGCCTGCCAGTCATTCCTCCAACTGGCGTGGACCCCGACACACTGGCCCAGTAGCCAGTAGTGGGAGAGTGGCAGTGTGTGCCGGGGACGGCAGCGCCAGAAGGGACCAAGAGCAGATTCGTGCACCAGCGGCACCAGAGGAGACCAGGAGAGGCTTGTGCGAGCTCGCAGCGGCGCAACCAAACAGCCCAGGCACAGCTCGTGCGCACCGGCAGCAGGGGAGCCAGAGGAGCCCAGTAGAGGCCCATGTGCACCTGCAGCAGAGCCAGAGGGAGCAGGCACGCACCCAGCAGCCAACCAGAATCCCAGCCCAAGGCACAGTCACCCAGGCCAGACCCAAAGGCCGCTGCTGGTACAGAGCTTCCCAGCAGGGTCGCCGCTAACACGGAGGAGCACACCCAGTGTGCCTGCCACTCCCTGCAGGGCTCCGCGCTGCTCTGATGCACACACCGCCCACAGCAGCTTAGGGGACTAACCCGGTGGGCTGCTCCATGAGTGCGGGTAACCGTCACAGGCAGCGGAGAAGGGCAAGGCATCCAGCAAGCAGGAAAAGACTTTCTTCTCCCAGCTGACACACCCGCAACCTGCCTACAGCCACTCCTATCACCGTGAAAAGGCAAAAAAATTTGGTCCAGTCCAAGATACTTCAAACACCTGAGAAAGAATCTGCAGAGGCAGACCTAACCAGTCTCCCTGAAAAAGAATTCAAAATAAAAATCATAAGCATGCTGACAGAGCTGCAGAGAAACATGCAAGACCTAAGGGATGAAGTCCGGAGGGAGAATACAGACATCTGGAGGGAGATTACAGAAGTGAAACAAACTCTGGAAGGATTTATAAGCAGAATGGATAAGATGCAAGAGGCCATTGATGGAATAGAAACCAGAGAACAGGAATGCATAGAAGCTGATGCAGAGAGAGATAAAAGGATCTCCAGGAATGAAACAATATTAAGAGAACTATGTGACCAATCCAAAAGGAACAATATCCACATTATAGGGGTACTAGAGGAAGAAGAGAGAGAAAAAGGGATAGAAAGTGTCTTTGAAGAAATAATGGCTGAGAACTTCCCCAAACTGGGGGAGGAAATAGTTGCTCAGACCACGGAGGCACACAGAACTCCCGAGAGACGGGACCCAAAGAGGACAACACCAAGACACATAACAATTAAAATGGCAAAGATCAAGGACAAGGAGAGAGTATTAAAGGCAGCCAGAGAGAAGAAAAAGGTCACCTACAAAGGAAAACCCATCAGGCTATCATCAGACTTCTCAACAGAAACCTTACAGGCCAGAAGAGAATGGCATGATACATTTAATGCAATGAAACAGAAGGGCTTTGAACTAAGGATACTGTATCCAGCACAATTATCATTTAAATATGAAGGAGGGATTAAACAATTCCCAGACAAGCAGAAGTTGAGGGAACTGAAATCCTACCAACCAACTTTTCAGACCACAAAATTATAAAACTAGAAATAAATTGTACAAAGAAAGCAAAAAGGCTCACAAACACATGGAGGCTTAACAACATGCTCCGAAATAATCAATGGATCAATGACCAAATTAAAATGGAGATCCAGCAATATATGGAAACAAATGACAACAGCAACACAAAGCCCCAACTCCTGTGGGACGCAGCAAAAGCAGTCTTAAGAGGAAAGTATACAACAATCCAGGCATATTTAAAGAAGGAAGATCAATCCCAAATGAATAGTCTAATGTCACAATTATCGAAACTGGAAAAAGAAGAACAAATGAGGCCTAAGGTCAGCAGATGGAGGGACATAATAAAGATCAGAGAATAAATAAATAAAATTGAGAAGAATAAAACAATAGAAAAAAATCAATGAAACCAAGAGCTGGTTCTTCGAGAAAATAAACAAAATAGATAAGCCTCTAGCCAGACTTATTAAGAGAAAAAGAGAGTCAACACACATCAGCAGAATCAGAAACAAGAAAGATCACGATGGACCCCACAGAAATACAAAGAATTATTAGAGAATACTATGAAAACCTATATGCTAACAAGCTGGAAAACCTAGGAGAAATGGACAACTTCCTAGAAAAATACAACCTTCCAAGACTGACCCAGAAAGAAACAGAAAATCTAAACAGACCAATTATCAGCAACGAAATTGAAGCGGTAATCAAAAAATTTCCCAATAACAAAACCTCCGGGCCAGATGGATTTACCTTGGAATTTTATCAGACATACAGAGAAGACATAACACCCATTCTCCTTAAAGTTTTCCAAAAATAGAAGAGGAGGGAATACTCCCAAACTCATTCTATGAAGCCAACATCACTCTAATACCAAAACCAGGCAAAGACCCCACCAAAAAAGAAAACTACAGACCAATATCCCTGATGAGCACAGATGCAAAAATACTCAACAAAATATTAACAAACCGAATTCAAAAATACATCAAGAGGATCATACACCATGACCAAGTGGGATTCATCCCAGGGATGCAAGGATGATACAACATTTGAAAATCCATCAACATCATCCACCACATCAACAAAAAGAAGGACAAAAACCACATGATCATCTCCATAGATGCTGAAAAAGCATTCGACAAAATTCAACATCCATTCATGATAAAAACTCTCAACAAAATGGGCATAGAGGGCAAGTACCTCAACATAATAAAGGCCATATATGATCAACCAACAGCCAACATCAGACTGAACAGCAATAGGCTGAAAGCTTTTTCTCTGAGATCGGGAACAAGACAGGGATGCCCACTCTCCCCACTGTTATTCAACATAGTACTGGAGGTCCTAGCCACAGCAATTAGACAAAACAAAGAAATACAAGGAATCCAGATTGGTAAAGAAGTTAAACTGTCACTATTTGCAGATGACATGATATTGTACATAAAAAACCCTAAAGACTCCACTCCAAAACTACTAGAACTAATATTGGAATTCAGCAAAGTTGCAGGATACAAAATTAACACACAGAAATCTGTAGCTTTCCTAGACACTAACAATGAACTAATAGAAAGAGAAATCAGGAAAACAATTCCATTCACAATAGCATCAAAAAGAATAAAATACCTAGGAATAAACCTAACTAAGGAAGTTAAAGACCTATACCCTGAAAACTACAAGACACTCTTAAGAGAAATTAAAGAAGTCACTAACAAATGTAAATTCATCCCATGCTCCTGGATAGGAAGAATTAATATCGTCAAAATGGCCATCCTGCCTAAAGCAATATACAGATTTGATGCAATCCCTATCAAATTACCAACAGCATTCTTCAATGAACGGGAACAAATAGTTCAAAAATTTATATGGAACTGTCAAAGATCCCAAAAGGCCAAAGCAATCCTGAGAAGGAAGAATAAAGTGGGGGGGATCTCGCTCCCCAACTTCAAGCTCTACAACAAAGCCACAGTAATCAAGACAATTTGGTACTGGCACAAGAACAGAGCCACAGACCAGTGGAACAGAATAGAGACTCCAGACATTAACCCAAATATATATGGTCAATTACTATATGATAAAGGAGCCATGGACATACAATGGGGAAATGATAGTCTCTTCAATAGATGGTGCTGGCAAAACTGGACAGCTACATGTAAGAGAATGAAACTGGATCACTGTCTAACCTCATACACAAAAGTAAACTCCAAATGGATCAAATACCTGAATGTAAGTCATGAAACCATAAAACTCTTAGAAAAAAACATAGGCAAAAATCTCTTGGACATAAACATGAGTGACTTCTTCATGAACATATCTCCCCGGGTAAGGGAAACAAAGGCAAAAATGAACATGTGGGACTATAGCAAGCTAAAAAGCTTCTGTACAGCAAAGGACACCATCAATAGAACAAAAAGGTATCCTACAGTATGGGAGAACATATTCATAAATGACAGATCCGATAAAGGATTGACATCCAAAATACATGAAGAGCTCACATGACTCAACAAACAAAAAGCAAATAATCCAATTAAAAAATGGGCAGAGGAGCTGTATAGACAGTTCTCTAAAGAAGAAATCCAGATGGCCAACAGGCACATGAAAAGATGCTCCTCATCGCTAATCATCAGAGAAATGCAAATTAAAACCACAATGAGATAGATATCACCTCACACCAGTAAGGATCGCCATCATCGAAAAGACAAACAACAACAAATGTTGGCAAGGTTGTGGAGAAAGGGGAACCCTCCTACACTGCTGGTGGGAATGTAAACTAGTTCAACCATTGTGGAAAGCAGTATGGAGGTTCCTCAGAATGCTCAAAATAGAAATACCATTTGACCCAGGAATTCCACTTCTAAGAATTTACTCTAAGAATGCAGCACTCCAGTTTGAAAAAGACAGATGCACCCCTGTGTTTATCGCTGCACTGTTTACAATAGCCAAGATATGGAAGCAACCTAAATGTCCATTAGTAGATGAATGTATAAAGAAGATGTGGTACATATACACAATGGAATATTACACAGCCATAAGAAAAAAACAGATCCTACCATTCGCAACAACATGGATGGAGCTAGAGGGTATTATGCTCAGTGAAATAAGCCAAGCGGAGAAGGACAAGTACCAAATGATTTCACTCATATGTGGAGTATAAGAACAAAGGAAAACTGAAGGAACAAAACAGCAGCAGAATCACAGAACTCAAGAATGGACTAATAGTTACCAAAGGGAAAGGGACTGGGTAGGATGGGAGGGAAGGGAG
The DNA here is from genome assembly GCF_040802235.1 of Manis javanica. Classification (NCBI taxonomy): domain Eukaryota; kingdom Metazoa; phylum Chordata; class Mammalia; order Pholidota; family Manidae; genus Manis; species Manis javanica. Next base: position 34,933,499 of record NC_133165.1, on the reverse strand, counting down.
GGATAAGGGTGGGGAAAAAGAAAGAGGGCATTACGATTACCATGTATAGTGTGCATGGGGGTTACGAGGAGGGCTGTGCAACACATAGAAGACAAGTAGTGATTTTACAGCATCTTACTACACAGATGGACAGTGACTGTGAAGGGGTATGTGGGGGGACTTGGTGAAGGGGGGAGTCTAGTAAACATAATGTTCTTCATGTAATTGTAAATTAATGATACCAAAATAAAAAAATAAAAATAAATAAAAAAAATACACCCACAAATTCTTTCATAACTCCCCCCTTAAAAGGGTGAGTCTAATTCCCTTCTACTTGAGGCTCAGCTGTACTTGGTAACTTGCTTCTAATGGACAGAATATGGCAGAAATGACTGTGTTTAAGTCCCAAGACTACATCATTAAAGGCATGTGGCTTTCCCTTGCTCTCTTGCTGTCTTGGATCACTTGCTCTGGAGGAAACCAGCTGCCATGTTGTGAGGCCATTCAAACAGTCCCAGGGAGAGAACCACATGGTGAGGAACTGAGGCCTCCTGCCAACCAGCCAGAGTGAAACTAAGGCCTCCTGCCCATACCCACATGAAGGCGTCATCTTGGATGCATATCCTGGCCCAGTCAAGCCTTCACATGACAGTAGCCCTGGCTGACATCTTGACCACAACCTCAAGAGAGATGCTGTGCCAGAACCTCCCAGCTAAGCTGCTTCGGAATTCTAGACCCACAGAAACTATGAAATAATTAACACTGGGTGCCTTAAGCTACTGAGTTTGGGGATAACTTGTTACACAGCAATAGATAACTCACCAGGTGTGAAACATTGGGTGAGTTATTTCACCTTTCCAGGTCTCAATTTCCCATCTTTATAAGATAGAGATGTTACCTGTTAGGAGACAATCCTCCATGGTATCTCATGTTTATTTATACATGTCCTTTGAACAAAGGTACTGGCTTTTCCAGGATATATGTATAACAGTCTTGGAAGACACAGACCGTTTCTCCCTCCAGAGCCAAGGTAGGCAGGCTTTCTGCCCACCATGAAAGATTCAGGCCCCTGAACTCACTTTTCCTATCATACAACCCACTGCACAGCAAGGTGTTACTTAGCCCACAGAAGGTCACCCTGTGAGAGCTGGAGCTGGGGGCACCAGGGCAGGAACATGACATTCCGGCTACTCTTATGGATCTGAGTAATAAAGTCCTTTGTCTCTGCCCCAGGAGCTTCATGTCTTCTGCCAGCATTCGTGAAACTGTGGCAGGCTCACCTGTCATCTTGCAAGGAAGAAAAATATCACAGACCCTTCCCAAGTCTTAGCATTGCTGCCCTCATACGGTTGTTCTGCAAACTGCACGCATTGACCCCGGCAGAGCACTGTGCGTGGTTCCTGGTGCCTGGCAAAAGCATTCAATAACTTACCTATTATGCTTGTTGCTACTGTAAACACTCACTGTCTGTGCTGCCATCAGAGCTGTCATCATCACTGTGTTTCAGGGCCATCTCCAGCATGCTGGTGCTGTCATCGTACACCACGCAGTATCTCACACACTCCAGATCCACAGACTCCGGGATAAGGTATTCATTTGCCTTCTAACAAAACCACAAGAGAGGTCCGTTGGCAAGTTCAAGTGTTTCTGGCACAGCAGCCCCAGGCAGAGCTGGACATAGGACAGGGCCCGCTCCCCTGATCACACACACAGGCACGGAGGCACCAAGATTGGACCAGAGGATCCGCTGGGTTTCAGGGACCTGCCACACCCACACCCACTGCTGTGAAAAGCTGATCACAGCAAAGTCAACTGCAGATAGGTGCCTGGTCACAGAACAGCTGGTCTACAGCCCAGGCCACGAGTGCCATCAGAGCAACTGTGGCCAACTGAACCGATGGCATCATCTCTCTGGGGGTCAGTGGTTGGCAATGGGGACCAAATCCAAACTCCGCCACAGAGAGAACACTAAGCAGAAGGCATGAATAAGCAGGAGTCATGAGCAAGCAGCTTTGACGAGGCAGACTATGAGCTCGTTGAGAGCGGGAGCTTTGGCCCCTTCACAGTCACTGATGTATCCTGAGCTTCTATAACAGGGCCCAGCACATGGTTAGCCATAAATATGGTTAAGAAAAGAAATGGACAAACAGAAACCATGAGGTCATAAGGAGTAGCTGGGGAGAGGCTGTCGCCATAATGGGGGATGGCAGATGCTTTCTGCTAAGGAGGTGATGAGCTCCTGCAGTACCAGAACTGCCCAGGGTCCCACAGGGTGTTTCTGAGCTCAGGGAGGCCTGGTAGGCAGCAGCTGAGAGGTTAGCCTTCATTTGTTCTCAATGCTTCCAGGAAGCCCCCACTATTCAGAGCACCTGAGCCTGACTCCATCCCTTACAAGCTGGTCCAGCTGACACCAAGGCCCTAACAAGTGGGACGGAACGAGAGCACATCTACTGCCTACAAGACAGTGAGGTGAGGCCCACGGAGGCCCAACCAGGGAAGCACTCTGGGACTCAAAGGGTAGGGATCCTGTTTGTCTAAAGGAATCACAAGACAGATGGCACTCAGAGGACAAGCAGGATTTAGACAAGTGCCCTGCAGGAAAGTGGGGCTCTGGGTGTGGAGAAGAACACAAGGAAGAGGAGAGGTGTGGTCAGCCCAGAGACGCTGGAGCAGGTGGGCAAGCAGGAGAGATGTGGCTGGACTTTTGGTGGTCTGTTCAATAAACACTCACTGAGGACCCACTTTGCACTATGCTGGGTGAGGTTCTGAGATACAGATTCAAAACAGAAAAGGTAAACGCCTGAGTCGGCCTCAGGGACTCAGAGAGTCCGCACAGAGCAGGAGGCATCTGAGATGAGCCCACAAGAGTGAGTAGAACTTTGCATGATGGACAAGGGTTAGAGTGTCCAGGCAGAAGCAACAGATTCCGGTCACGCCATTAAGTCAACAACCTACCAAATACCAGAGACCAAGCTGAGCATCCAGGATACAGCGGTGAGCAAAGCATGCACATCCCTGTGCTCATGGACAGCAGTGTGCTGAGAGGCTCACACACACTGTACTTCCTGCATTTTAAGAGACCATTTGTCCTAAGATGTGCCACCCATTTAATAATAGTTGCCATCAGGAGGATACGCAAAAGGAGGGATTTATTGGCATATAACAATACTTCAGGGAGAGTGGGGACCAGCTGGTCCCCCGGAAAACTTGAGGCGGGGCTCTAAAGCCCAGACTGCCCTCTCAGGTGCCCTTACTCCCTGCTTTCCCTGCACACTGACTCCACCTTCTCAAACAACTTTCTCTGGAGGCCTGAGTCCCGGCCACCAGTGATGCTCAGACTCCTATCCTCCAAACTCCAGCACTTGAACAAAAAAGAGCCACCTTCTCTAATTCCAATTCTGACTTGCTGTTTTCATACTAGGCCTGTAGCCAAACACTGTGGCCAAATCCAGATACTATTTTAGGGAGCACCTCTAGGCCCCCCGTAGCTTGAGCAGGACAAGGAGGACATCACCTCAAAAAATAGGGCAGGGGGCAGGTGCCAGGCAGAACAGGCATCTGGATTCTACCACAGGTATCTACTACATCTCCTTGGGAAAAAAGATGCTTGGTATCAAGAGTGCCAATCAGTTATAGGACGTGTTCCAATTTCAGAAATGTTAAAACATGTGCATCTTAGACCATGGGGACGCAGTAGGGTTGCGTTGTTGAGGAGTCAAGATGGGGCTGAGAAAGGAGGTGGAATCGGATCTGGGAAGGCCGAGGTGGGCACTGTGTCCTGCTAGGGGCTAGGTGTCCTTGAGGCTTGCAATCAGAGGCAGGAAAGCTGAGGTGGGGAGGCGAGAGGTATCAGCCTGGCTGAGGCAGAGAATAGCTCTTTTCCACACCGGGGATGCTGCCAGAATCAAAGGAATAAGCAGACTTGAAAGCTGAGCTGGAGGCCAAGGGTGATGCATCACAACAGGACTCTGAGCAGGCTACAGAAAGCAGAGAAATGTGTGAAATGGGGATTGAGAGCCAGAGACCTGAAATCCCAGGGAAGTAAAAAGTAGATGATGATGGGTTGGGGTGGGGAAGGCAGTATTGGGCAGCAAGCCTGTCCTGGAACAATGCCTGGGCCTGGGCCCATGCTCCCTGTCAAGACGTGTGTGGGGAAGGGCCATGGCGGGTGCCTAATGGCACAGTGGCAGTAAGAATTGGTCAGGGTGGGAGGTGAGGGGGGTGGTAAGACAAAATTCTCGAAGTAAAATGGACAGGAGAGCTAACTGTAGCTGGACAGCTGAAGCTGGAAGCCTGGGTGAAATCTGAGTGAGAAAATGCACTGGCAGGTATGGAGGAGAACAAGGACAGGCCAGTGGGTTTCTTTCAGCAGCAACAGGAGAAAATGCAGCTGAACCAAAGAGAGAGGAAATCAGTCAAGTGAGAGAGAACTTGGGAGTCAAAGGCAGGGAATGTGGTCAGGAGTGCAGAGGTCAGAGGGAGATCCTGGTGAAGGCTGCCAGGTATGGCAATGACACGAGAGAGAAGACACCCTCTGGGCAAGGAGAACAGGGCCTCCTGCAGGACGGGGTCATGAAGGGTGCATGCAGGGCTGGCTTCTAGAAAAGTTGGAATGGAGAGAGGAAGGGGAAGAGAAAGGAGGCACTTCCATGTTTGGATTATAGTAATTATCTCTGTGGCTTACTGTCAGCTCCCTAAGTGGAACAGAAGACAATGGACCAAGGGCATCTTGCATTCTGTGTATCCCCAGGGTCTGGGACACTGCCTGGCATGTCAAGAAATTTTATCAATATTTGCTCAGTGAAGCTGTTGACCATGATGGGGGTCTTGTGACACCTTAGGGAGTGTGGGAGACATCAAGGGGGATGCACAAGGGTGGTCCTGCCTCTGTGCCCAGTGTCCAACTGCAGGTGCTACCTCCTGATCTAAGGTAAAATCCTCATTCTCCCCCCACTCCCGTAAGGCAGCCAGCCTCCCTGGACTCTGACTCTGCTGGGGTACCTTCTTCACTCTACGGGCTGTAATCACATGGCTTTCATCATATTCCCGCTTGGAACGCACATCTGAAAAGGAAAAGCAATTAATTTTTTAAAGCATGTATTTGCAAAGGAACACATGACCGAACTCCGTAGAGTACTTACATCATTATCATCAACATATATTTGTTTGGCAATAAGGAATAGTTATGGGCAGTTGCCCACATGGCTCCCCTGCCACTTCACATCCATATCCACACATCCCCTTAAAAGGTGGTAAGACTTTGTATCTTTGATTTAGGTCCAAAAAGTGGGAAGGGGAGAAATCAAAGTCAGAGTGAGCTCAAACTAAATGCTGCATGAAATTTTCAACCCAAATTCAGACTCTAGAACCTAGGAGCTGAGGTTCTAATGGCCCTGCTATGACAGAAGGTATGGTATTGACATCCTCAAAGGTGAGAGGAACATGGAACACAAAGAGAGCCTCATGCATAAATCCTAAAAAGAACTGTTATCCGAAATATACAAAGAATTCTTAAAATCTAACAATTAAGAAAGCAAACGACCTGATTTTAAACTGGGCAAAAGATATGACAGACACACCACACCAAAGAAGATATACAGATAACAAATAAGCATATGAAAAATGTTTCACACTGTATGTCCTCATGGAAATGCAAATTAAAACAAAGAGATATCTCTATACACCTATTAGGGTGTCAAAAATCCAAAGCACAGATAGTACCAAATGCCGGTGAGGATGTGGAGCAACTGGAACTCTCATTCATTGCTGGTAGGAATGCAAAATGGTACAGCCACTTTGGTGGACAGTTGGGCAGTTCCTAACAAAACTAAATATATACTCTTATCAGCAATACTGTTCCTTTGCATTTACCCAGATTAGTTGAAAACTTATGACCACAGATGTCTATAGCAGCTTTTTTCTTAACTGTCAAAATTTGAAAGCAACAAAAATGTCGTAAAGATGGTGAATAGATAAACTGTGGTCCATCCAGGCAATGGAATATTATTAAGCACTAAAAAGAAACAAGCTATTGAGCCATGAAAAGACATAGAAGAAAGCTAAATGTGCATTTAAGGGAAAGAAGCCAATCTTAAAAGGACACGTACTACATGATTCCAAGCATATGACATTCCTGAAAATAAAAAAAACTATGGCAACAGTAAGATCACAATGGTTGCCAGGCTTACAGGGGGAGAGTGAATGAAAGAGCAGAGCATAGAGGATTTTTAATGCAAAACTATTCTATATGATACTGTAATGATGGATACATGTTATTGTATATTTGTCAAAACCCATAAAATGTATACCACCTAATGTAAACTGTGGGCTTTGGATAGTAATGATGTGTCAATACAGATTCATCAACTGTAAAAAAATATCACTCTGGTATGGAATGGCGGTAGTTAGGGAGGCTATGTTTGGAGGTGGAGGATAGGGCATACAGGAACTCTTGAACTTTCTGCTCAATTTTGCTGTGAACCTAAAACTACTCTGAAAAATAAAATCTATTTTTTTTTTAAAGACATAAGAAAGAGCTAGCCAGAAAATAAAATACTGATGAATCTAATGCCATTACAAGTTAGAACTCCTATCTCTTTTCATTAAAAATCAACATTAAAAAAGTAAAACAGTGAGCTATGAGACAATAAAAATAATACAAATAACCAAAAAAGACTCGTATCCAGAATTTATTAAGAACTCATAAATGAGTGGAGAAAAAACCTCCAAACATCTGAAGATACATTATCTGAGGATATCTTCATTTTAAGACATCTTTGCAAACAGCTGGAGGCCACATCCCTAGGCTGACCCCATCCCCTTTAAAGCACCTGCCTGAGATAACTCAAGGCTGCCAAAAGAACTCACTGTTTGTTCCAGCCAACACCTTCGGACAGGGCCCCCATATCCCAGCCTCTGTTTGGAGGTAGGAACCTAATTTTGATAAATGTCAGTTAGCTAACCCACACTGGTTTCATGTGGACAGCCCCCCACACGTTTTGTAATTTTTCACTTTCCCGGCTGTACTAAGACCGGACACACTCCCCTAGCTCTGTGCTCCCTCCCTCTCCCTAAAACCCACAGTCACCTCTATGCAAATTAAACTAGAGTTCATTTCACACTGGACTCTCCCCTACTGCAATATTACTGATTAAAATCTGTCCTTACTAGTACCTGGATTTGTTTATCTTTGACAATAGCAACAAAAATGAGCCAACTATAGTATACTACTTCATATGGTGAATCGTAATAATATAATCTTAATCTATAATGATATAAATCACCAGAATGGATATTAATAAAATCTTGACCAAAAAATGGTAATGGTTTAAAAACTAGTTAAACTAAGTATACTATGTAGTATACTCATTTCACGCATTACATAGATGTGAAAATTTGAAATAAATAGCCAAATCGAACTGTGTGTGAAAAAATAACTTAGCGTGATCTAGGAGAAACTTTATGTAATATTAGAAGTATCATGTTAAGATATTAAAGGGAAGTGTATGTTCATTTCAATAGATGCTGTTAAAATCAGAAATAGAGAGGAACCTTGATCATCCCCTCACCCCTCCACCCCCTCCCACCATGCCCTCCACCCCATAATCCCGAGCAGACAAAAACCAGTTAAATCATACAAAGAAAATTCAGCATGCAAGGTTAACTTGACCTGGATCACTTTATCAGCTGCTTTGTAACAATATTCCCCACCTCCCTACCCCTCCACCCCTACCTCTGCCCCACACCCCCTCACCCCCACCCCCCAGCCTCACTTCATGTTCTAGTCTGGATGCTCCTGGTTTTCTAACTGTCTTTTTGGTGTATGCACAGTGCATTGTTACTATTACCTAAGTAATTCACTGGTTTTATCAACTGTGGCTATTTTGAAACTTTGACAATGCAGAAAATTTTCAATTCACATTGTGAAAAAATTCTTAGTGAGTTAATTATACATGGTAAATTCCTTAACCTAATAGGTAAATTACTAAGTATCTATAGCAAACACACTGACTGGTAAAGTGAGAAACAAGACAAAATGCTCATTGTCACTGTTCCTCTTTAATACTTAAGACTGCTTCCAGAAAACAAGGCCTTTGATTGTCAGGCTAATTATAGGTTCTGAACCTTAATGCTATGTTTTTGTCCTTATTAAAAATTTTATCAAATGATTGTGCATTGAGTCCCCTATACAGAATTTTATTGTTGTTAATGACCATTTGATCAATAAATATGAGAGATGCCCTTTCAAAAAAAAAATTTATCAATAAAAAGTATATAGACATCTGGTCCAGTGGGCATTCTTCCATCTGACAAATGTGATATTTGCATGGAACTGCTGGGATCTTTTATTTTATCAGTTTCCCCCAACTGAACAGAACTGAAGCCAGAATTTTTCCCTTTTGATAAAGGAACAGAAAATTAACATGTTATAATGTACAATTTGATGACTATAGTTAATACTGTTCTATCACATATGGGAAAGTTAAGAGAGTGACTCTTAAGAGTTCTTATCACAGGGAGAAATTTTTAACTTTTTTGTTCTACCTGTATGAAATGATGGGTTAACTAAACCTACTATGTGATCATTTCACAATATAGGTAAATCAAACCATTGTGCTGTGCCTGTTGAACTTATACAATAAGGTATGTCAAGTATTTCTCAATAAAACTAGAAAAAAAGTTAATGTTATTTGTAAATTGATGTTCAGTAACTCATAATAAACTTGAAATACTAGACTATGCAGGAAATCTAATTCTAGGTAGTCTTATGAAAAGTGGATCTCTTTTAACTATCTTTTGAATTTATATTCACATTGGTTTTCAAGATATTTTAAGATATATTGTTTCCTTTTTTGATAAGGCTTCTAATCAAAAGACCACTGGATGTTTTGCCCTAGTTTTTTAAGGACCATTTTATTTCAGTCATGGGGTCTCTAACTTTGGGAACTATTTTGCATATGAGTCCAGATACAAATTTAAACCCAAGTAGTCCTCAATACATGTGCCCAATGAATACTGACTGTGGAAGGAATACCTTGCCTGTAGTATAATATCAAATATGAATAGCTGGAAAAGAAAACTTAATTTTCTTAGTTTCTGCATACATCAAAAAAACTTAAAACAACTAGTGTACCACATTTTCTCAGCAGATGAATTCAACCAATATTATTAATTCAGATTCAAGAAATTATTTGAACTTTGGTTTGGGTAGATTTACAACATACATGCAATCTTGACAAAATCTGATAGCTTTTCTGGTTTCACATGTGCCAATAGCACCCCATTCCATCCCCCAACCAATACACATCCATTGATTGAACTTTGTCAAATGGCACTGAAACAATGTTTTGTTACACCAACTTTATAAACCTTTAGAGTACAACACATTATTTTTCTGAGGTTAAACCAAGGGTAAATTTCTCAAGGTTCTTGCTGCCTGCTGTGACATCTGATAAAGTATCTTTCATACATTTGTGATGGATGAAGAATTAAACAGATTAAAGATCCTTTTTTACCCCACATTTTAAACCATGTACCAAGATTTGGGTCCAAACTGTGTAGGAAAAGTTAAACTTAAATTGCATTCTATTAACCAAAATGAATGTATTTCTATAAGCATAGTTATGTTGAAATAAAGTTTTAAAAAGCAAAACAGAGAGGATGGTGGCGTGAGTAGAGCAGTGGAAATCTCCTCCCAAAAACACATAGAGCTATGAAAATATAACAAAGAAAACTCTTCCTAAAATAGAGACCAGAGGACACAGGAAAACATCCAGACCACATCCACACCTGCAAGAACCCAGCACCTTGCGAAGGGGGTAAGATACAAGCCCCGGCCCGGCGGGACCCGAGTGCCCCTCCCCCCAGCTCCCGGCGGGTGGAAAGAAACCGGAGCGGTTTTTTTTTTTTGGTGAGTGCTTTTTGGAAGCCTTAAAGGGACAGGGACCTGGTTGATAGGGAGGCAGGGCGGCGGGACCGGTGAGCGGGTGCCTGGGACCGGCGCCTGAGGACAAAGATTATCGCACGTTTTTCCCTACGGGACCGGTGGGCAGGTGCCTGAGACCGGCGCCTGAGGACGGAGGAAATTGCGTGTTTTTCCCCTTTTTTATTTTTCTCTTTTTGGTGAGTGCTTTTTGGAAGCCTTAAAGGGACAGGGACCCCGTTGCTAGGGAGGCAGGGCAGTGGGACCGGTGAGCGGGTGCCTGGGACCGGCGTCTGAGGACAAAGATTATTGCGCGTTTTTCCTTACGGGACCGGAGGGCGGGTGCCTGAGACCAGCGTCTGAGGACGGAGGATATCGCGCGTTTTTCCCCTTTTATTTTCTCTTTTTGGCGAGTGCTTTTTGGAAGCCTTAAAGGGACAGGGACCCCGGTGCTAGGGAGGGAGAGCAGCAGGACAGGTGAGCGGGTGCCTGGGACCGGCGCCTGAAGACAAAGAATATCACGCATTTTTCCCTGCGGGACCGGTGGGCGGGTGCTTTTTGGAACCCTTGAAGGGACAGGGACCCCGGTGCTAGAGAGGCAGGGCAGCAGGACCAGTGAGTGGGTACCTGGGACCAGCGCCTGAGGAAAAAAAAAAATGCGTGTTTTTTCCTTTTTTTTTTCTGTTCCCTCTCTCATTGTTCCTGTTGTTGTTTTGGTTTGGAGAGTGCTTTTTGGAAGTCTTAAAGGGGCAGGACAAGACACTTAGACCAGAGGCAGGGAATCTGGGGATCTCTGGGCACTCTAACCCCCTGGGCAACAGGGAGCACAGACGCCCCTTACCGAGATAAATAGCCTCCCGGCCGCTCCCCCTCCAATGGGGCTCCACCACTTTGGAGGAGCAGCCCCAGCCAGGCCACGCCCACAGCAACAGCGGAGATGAACTCCATAGCAAACGGGCAGTTAGCAGAAGCCCTGCCTGCGCACAGCTGCCAAGCATAAGCCACTAGAGGTCGCTATTCTCCCAGGAGAGGAAGGCCACAAACCAACAAGAAGGGAAGCTCTTCCAGCGGTCACTTGTACCAGCTCTGCAAACTATCTCTATCACCATGAAAAGGCAAAACTACAGGCAGACAAAGATCACAGAGACAACACCTGAGAAGGAGACAGACCTAACCAGTCCTCCTGAAAAAGAATTCAAAATAAAAATCATGAACATGCTGACAGAGATGCAGAGAAAAATGCAAGAGCAATGGGATGAGATGCAGAGAAAAATGCAAGAGCAATGGGATGAAGTCCGGAGGGAGATCACAGATGTCAGGAAGGAGATCACAGAAGTGAAACAATCCCTGGAAGGATTTATAAGCAGAATGGATAAGATGCAAGAGGCCATTGAAGGAATAGGAGCCAGACAACAGGAACGTATAGAAGCTGACATAGAGAGAGATAAAAGGATCTCCAGGAATGAAACAACACTAAGAGAACTATGTGACCAAGCCAAAAGGAATAATATTCGTATTACAGGGGTACCAGAAGAAGAAGAAAGAGGAAAAGGGATAGAAAGTCTCTTTGAAGAAATAATTGCTGAAAACTTCCCCAAACTGGGGGAGGAAATAATCGAACAGAACACGGAAATACACAGAACCCCCAACAGAAAGGATCCAAGGAGGACAACACCAAGACACATAGTAATTAAAATGGCAAGGATCAAGGACAAGGAAAGAGTTTTAAAGGCAGCTAGAGAGAAAAAGGTCACCTATAAAGGAAAACCCATCAGGCTAACATCAGACTTCTCAACAGAAACTCTACAGGCCAGAAGAGAATGGCATGATATAATTAATGCAATGAAACAGAAGGGCCTTGAACCAAGGATACTGTATCCAGCACGACTATCATTTAAATATGATGGCGGGATTAAACAATTCCCAGACAAGCAAAAGCTGAGGGATTTTGCTTCCCACAAACCACCTCTACAGGGCATCCTACAGGGACTGCTCTAGATGGGAGCACTCCTAAAAAGAGCAGAGAACAAAACACACAACATATGAAGAAGGGAGGAGGAGGAATAAGAAGGGAGAGAAGAAAAGAATCTCCAGACAGTGTATATAACAGCTCAATAAGTGAGCTAAGTTAGGCAGTAAGATACTAAAGAAGCTAACCTTGAACCTTTGGTAACCACGAATCTAAAGCCTGCAATGGCAATAAGTACATATCTCTCAAGAGTCACCCTAAATGTAAATGGACTTAATGCACCAATCAAAAGACACAGAGTAATAGAAGGGATAAAAAAGCAAGACCCATCTATATGCTGCTTACAAGAAACTCACCTTAAACCCAAAGACAAGCATAGACTAAAAGTCAAAGGATTGAAAAACATATTTCAGGCAAACAACAGTGAGAAGAAAGCAGGGGTTGCAGTACTAATATCAGACAAAATAGACTTCAAAACAAAGAAAGTAACAAGAGATAAAGAAGGACACTACATAATGATAAAGGGCTCAGTTCAACAAGAGGATATAACCATTCTAAATATATATGCACCCAATACAGGAGCACCAGCATATGTGAAGCAAATACTAACAGAACTAAAGAGGGAAATAGACTGCAATGCATTCATTGTAGGAGACTTCAACACACCACTCACCCCAAAGGGTAGATCCACCAGGCAGAAAATAAGAAAGGACACACAGGCACTGAACAACACACTAGAACAGATGGACCTAATAGACATCTATAGAACTCTACATCCAAAAGCAACAGGATATACATTCTTCTCAAATACACATGGAACATTCTCCAGAATAGACCACATACTAGCTCACAAAAAGAGCCTCAGGAAATTCCAAAATATTGAAATTCTACCAACCAATTTTTCAGACCACAAAGGTATAAAAGTAGAAATAAATTCTACAAAGAAAACAAAAAGGCTCACAAACACATGGAGGCTTAACAACATGCTACTAAATAATCAATGGATCAATGAACAAATCTAAATAGAGATCAAGGAATATATAGAAACAAATGACAACAACAACACTAAGCCCCAACTTTTGTGGGACGCAGCAAAAGCAGTCTTAAGAGGAAAGTATATAGCAATCCAGGCATACTTGAAGAAGGAAGAAAAATCCCAAGTGAATATTCTAACATCACAATTACTGAAACTGGAAAAAGAAGAAAAAATGAGGCCTAAAGACAGCAGAAGGAGGGACATAATAAAGATCAGAGAAGAAATAAACAAAATTGAGAAGAATAAAACAATAGCAAAAATCAACGAAACCAAGAGCTCGTTCTTTGAGAAAATAAACAAAATAGATAAGCCTCTAGCCAAACTTATTAAGAGAAAAAGAGAATCAACACAAATCAACATAATCAGAAATGAGAATGGAAAAATCACAACAGACTCCACAGAAATACAAAGAATTATGAAAGACTACTATGAAACCCTATATGCCAACAAGCTGGAAAACCTAGAAGAAATGGACAACTTCCTAGAAAAATACAACCTCCCAAGACTGACCAAGGAAGAAACACAAAAGTTAAACAAACCAATTACAAGCAAAGAAATTGAAACGGTAATCAAAAAACTACCCAAGAACAAAACCCCGGGGCTGGACGGATTTACCTCGGAATTTTATCAGACACACAGAGAAGACATAATACCCATTCTCTTTAAAGTGTTCCACAAAATAGAAGAAGAGGGAATACTCCCAAACTCATTCTATGAAGCCATCACCACCCTAATACCAAAACCAGGCAAAGACCCCACCAAAAAAGAAAATTACAGACCAATATCCCTGATGAATGTAGATGCAAAAATACTCAATAAAATATTAGCAAACAGAATTCAACAGTATATCAAAAGGATCATACACCATGACCAAGTGGGGTTCATCCCAGGGATGCAAGGATGGTACAACATAGGAAAATTCATCAACATCATCCACCACATCAACAAAAAGAAAGACAAAAACCACATGATCATCTCCATAGATGCTGAAAAAGCATTTGACAAAATTCAACATCCATTCATGATAAAAACTCTCAGCAAAATGGGAATAGAGGGCAAGTACCTCAACATAATAAAGGCCATATATGATAAACCCACAGCCAACATCATACTGAACAGCGAGAAGCTGAAAGCATTTCCTCTGAGATCGGGAACCAGACAGGGATGCCCACTCTCCCCACTGTTATTTAACATAGTACTGGAGGTCTTAGCCACGGCAATCAGACAAAACAAAGAAATACAAGGAATCCAGATTGGTAAAGAAGTTAAACTGTCACTATTTGCAGATGATATGATACTGTACATAAAAAACCCTAAAGACTCCACTCCAAAACTACTAGAACTGATATCGGAATACAGCAAAGTTGCAGGATACAAAATTAACACACAGAAATCTGTAGCTTTCCTATACACTAACAATGAAGCAATAGAAAGAGAAATCAGGAAAACAATTCCATACACAATAGCATCAAAAAGAATAAAATACCTAGGAATAAACCTAACCAAAGAAGTGAAAGACTTATACTCTGAAAACTACAAGTCACTCTTAAGAGAAATTAAAGGGGACACTAACAAATGGAAACTCATCCCCTGCTCATGGCTAGGAAGAATTAATATCATCAAAATGGCCATCCTGCCTAAAGTAATATACAGATTTGATGCAATTCCTATCAAATTACCAGCAACATTCTTCAATGAATTGGAACAAATAATTCAAAAATTGATATGGAAACACCAAAGACCCCAAATAGCCAAAGCAATCCTGAGAAAGAAGAATAAAGTAGGGGGGATCTCACTCCCCAACTTCAAGCTCTACTACAAAGCCACAGTAATCAAGACAATTTGGTACTGGCACAAGAACAGAGCCACAGACCAGTGGAACAGATTAGAGACTCCAGAAATTAACCCAAACATATATGGTCAGTTAATATTTGATAAAGGAGCCATGGACATACAATGGCAAAATGACAGTCTCTTCAACAGATGGTGCTGGCAAAACTGGACAGCTACATGTAGGAGAATGAAACTGGACCTTTGTCTAACCCCATATACAAAGGTAAACTCAAAATGGATCAAAGACCTGAATGTAAGTCATGAAACCATTAAACTCTTGGAAAAAAACATAGGCAAAAACCTCTCAGACATAAACATGAGTGACCTCTTCTTGAACATATCTCCCCGGGCAAGGAAAACAACAGCAAAAATGAGCAAGTGGGACTACATTAAGCTGAAAAGCTTCTGTACAGCGAAACACACCATCAATAGAACAAAAATGAACCCTACTGTATGGGAGAATATATTTGAAAATGACAGATCCGATAAAGGCTTGACGTCCAGAATATATAAAGAGCTCACACACCTCAACAAACAAAAAACAAATAACCCAATTAAAAAATGGGCAGAGGAACTGAACAGACAGTTCTCTAAAAAAGAAATAAAGATGGCCAACAGACACATGAAAAGATGCTCCACATCGCTAATTATCAGAGAAATGCAAATTAAAACTACAATGAGGTATCACCTCACACCAGTAAGGATAGCTGCCATCCAAAAGACAAACAACAACGAATGTTGGTGAGGCTGTGGAGAAAGGGGAACCCTCCTACACTGCTGGTGGGAATGTAAATTAGTTCAACCATTGTGGAAAGCAGTATGGAGGTTCATCAAAATGCTCAAAACAGACCTACCATTTAACCCAGGAATTCCACTCCTAGGAATTTACCCTAAGAACGCAGCAATCAAGTTTGAGAAAGACAGATGCACCCCTATGTTTATCGCAGCACTATTTACAATAGCCAAGAATTGGAAGCAACCTAAATGTCCATCGGTAGATGAATGGATATAGAAGATGTGGTACATATACACAATGGAATACTACTCAGCCATAAGAAATGGAAAAATCCAACCATTTGCAGCAACATGGATGGAGCTGGAGAGTATTATGCTCAGTGAAATAAGCCAAGCGGAGAAAGAGAAATACCAAATGATTTCACTCATCTGAGGAGTATAAGAACAAAGGAAAAACTGAAGGAACAAAACAGCAGCGGAATTACAGAACCCAAAAATGGACTAACAGGTACCAAAGGGAAAGGAACTGGGGAGGATGGGTGGGCAGGGAGGGATAAGGGTGGGGGGGGAGAAGAAGGAGGGTATTAAGATTAGCATGCATGGGGGGTGAGGGAGAAAGGGGAGGGTGGGCTGCACAACATAGAGATGACAAGCAGGGATTCTACAACATTTTGCTAAGCTGATGGACAGTAACCGTAATGTGGTTGTTAGGGGGGACCTGATATAGGGGAGAGCATAGTAAACATAGTACTCTTCATGTAAGTGTAGATTAAAGATTAAAAAAAAAAAAGAAAGAAAGAAAGAAAAGGGGGATTACTCCTTGATAGGATAAAACTATTGGTAAATCAAAGATCAACGCATGCTTTAAATATCCTTAATGTTGATCACTTAAAGGGTGTCAGATGATCAGCTATGGAGGTACTCTTTTCTGATAATATTCCTTTCTCTTAATAAAAAAAAAAAAAAAAGGGCAGTCCCTGTGTGCTGACCTCCAATGAGTTCTGCACAGTGGTATAGAGGGCATGTCAAAGTGTGGGCAAAGGGTCTGTTTGTTTCTATGCAGAAGATCAAGGCCTAGCTTGGATACCCAGAAAATGAACTAAGATACGATATGAGGAGAAGCTTCTGGCATCAGCACTCTCTGGAGGACTCGTGCCGGGGGATGATCATCAAAAAGCCTCCACAGGGATCCGGGCAATGCTGCGGTTGTGGCTGCATCCACCCCCACCGTTTCCTGGACTTGCCATTGGAATGAGGAGGGAGATGTCTAGGCTGGCATGTGCATACAGTGAGACAACGAATTTGACCCCATCTGTAGTGTTGGAACTCAACCAGGAGTTGGGAGGGGTGCAAGTTGTAGCACTCCAAAATCTTATGACTACAGACTATCTACGGTTAAAAGAACATATGGGATGTGAACAGATCCCAGAAATGGGCTGCTTTAATTTGTCTGATTTTTCTCAGACTGTTCAAGTACAGTAGGACAATATCCATCATATCATAGACAAATTTTCACAAATGCCTAGGGTGCCTAAATGGTTTTCTTGGCTTCACTGGAGATGGATGGTAATTATAGATTTGCTTTGTTTATGTCACCGTATTCCTATTATGTTAATATGTGTGTGCAAATTAGTAGTTTAAAACCTATACATACTTAAGGTACTCTAGAAGAAGATATGTCAAAGAAATAATCAATCCTCCCATGTTTTCTTTCATATGCTACCTCTTTAGCTTTTCTTCTTCCTTCCTAATTACAACCCTTAAATAGAATTCGTGCCTCATATCGAATTTACCGAGTATCATAATTCCTCCAGGTGGTAAAGATACCTCGAGACAAGTGCTGGGCATAGAAGCCACAGGGCATAAATCTGCAAAGAAGTAAAAAGCTAACCTTTTCAAACAATATGGCTTCTCTCTCACTTACCAACTTTACATTTCCCTGTATGGCCCCGGAAGATGACTGGTTAGCCAGAGACGGGTAAGATTCCTCAAGGGAAGAACAACCTAAGACAGGCACAGTCGCAGGGGGGCCATCAGGTGAGAAACTGGGGATCAACAGAGGTGAGGCTCAGAACCTCATCCCCCCTGCTTTGAGAAAAATCTTCTGCATCCGTGGATGTTTTGCTGCCCTTGTCTAGCTTGGATTAATACTTAGTCCATAGGCACACACCTGATCATCTACATTTGCCCTCTTACAGCACTAAACTATGTTTTCTACCTTTATCTTGCATCTACCTACCACTTCAGCATTTTATTAAAAATAAAAATAATAATAATAGTAGGAGAAATGTGGGATCAACATATAGATCAAGTACAAAAATCAAACGATTATTCATATTTGACCTGATTGTTTATAGGTCATATTGCATGATCAAAACCGAAAGTTTCTGTGATGAATGCCCTTGTACTGTTCACCATGTAAGAATTTATTCACTATGTAAGAATTCGTTCACCATGTAAGAACTTGTTCGTTATGCTTCAGAAGATTGGAGACTGACGAGAATTAGGCTTGAGATGGATTAATGATTGTACATTGAGCGTTGACCCCCCTATACTGAATTTTATTGTTGTTAACAACCATTTGATCAATAAATATGAGAGATGCCCTCTCAAAAAAAAATAATAAATAAAAATAAAAATAAAAATAATAATAATAATAATAAAGGGAGAAATGTGGGATCAAAATATAAATCAAGTATAAAAATCAAACGAATATTCATATTTGACCTGATTGTTTATAGTTCATAATGCGTGATCAAAACCGAAAGTTTCTGTGATGAATGCCCTTGTACTGTTCACCATGTAAGAATTTATTCACTATGTAAGAATTCGTTCACCATGTAAGAACTTGTTCGTTATGCTTCAGAAGATTGGAGACTGACGAGAATTAGGCTTGAGACGGATTAATGATTGTACATTGAGCATTGACTCCCCTATACTGAATTTTATTGTTGTTAACAACCATTTGATCAATAAATATGGGAGATGCCCTCTCAAAAAAAAAAAAAAAAAAAAGCAAAACAGAAAAAATCAATAATATTCATACATACCAGAGCAATTAGGCAAGAAAAATAAATAAAGGGTATCTAAATTGTAAAGGAAGAAGGAAAATCATGCAAATATGATTTTATATGTAAAAATTCCTCAAGATTCCACCAAAAAAACTGTTAGAATTAATTTAGAAAAGTGGCAATATACAAAATCAACATACAAAACAAACCAGTTATATTTCTATACATTAACAAGAATGATGTGATGAGGAAATTAAGGAAACAATTTCATTTTCAATGGTATCAGAAGGAATAAAATTCTTAAGAATTATCTTAACTGAGGAGATAAATGATTTGAACACTTTAAAATGTTGCTGAAAGAAATTTAAGAGACAAATGAATAGGAAAACATTCTGTGTTCATAGATTGGAAGACTTAATGTGTTAAGATGTGAATACTACTCAAAGCAATCTATAGATTCAATGCAGTCCCTATCAACATCCCAATGGCATTTTTTACAGAAATAGAAAAACCTACTCCAAAATTCATTTGGACTCTCAAGGGACTACAAACATAAGTCTTTTCAACAAAGAGTGCTGGGAAAACTGGATATCCACATGCAAAAGAATGAATTTTGGCCCTTATCTAATACTACATAAATAACTCAAAATGGGTCAGTGATATAAATATAAGGCCTAAAAGTATAAAACTCTTAGAAGAAAACATAGAGCAAAATCTTCATGACATTGAATTTGGCAATGATTTCTTGGCTATGACACCAACAACAGGCAACAAAAGAAAAAACAGACAAACTGAACTTTATGAAAATTAGATCTGATAAAGAGATTAGTACTCAGAATATACAGAAAACTCCTACATTCAAAAGAAAAAAAACTGATTAAAAATGGGTAAAAGACTTCACTAGACATTTCCCCAAAGAAGATATACAAATGACAATAAGTACACGGAAACCTGCTCAACATCATTAATCATTAGGGAAATGCAAATCAAAACTATAATGAGATGCCACCTCATACCCATTAGTATGGTTATTACTCAAACACAAAAACAAAAAAATTAAAGTGTTGATAAGGATGTGGAGAAACTGGAACCCTGGTGCACTGTTAGTGGAAATAAAAAATGATGTATCTGCTATGGAAAACAACATGACAGATGCTCAAGGGATTAAAAATAGAACTACCATATGATCCAGCCATTCAATTTCTGCATATGTATCCAAAAGAAATAAAAGCAGGGTTTCAAAGAGATATATGTATACCTTTATTCACAGCAGCATTATTCACAATAGCTAAAACATGAAAGCAACCCACATGTCCATTGACAGACAAATGGATAAGCAGAATGTGGTTTACATTGTATTAGTTTATATATATATAACATATATTATGTTATATTATGCAGCCTTAACAAGAAAGGAAATTCTGCAATATGCTACCACACCAGTGAACCTTGAGGACATAATGATGCTAAGTCAAATAAGCCAGTCACAAAGAGACAGATATTCTAACATTCCACTTGTATGAGGTCCCAAGACAGTCATAATCACAGGCAGAAAGTAGAGCAGTGATTGTCAAAGGACTACAGGTGGGGGAGAGGAGAATTACTGTTTAATGGGTATAGAGTTTCAGTTTTACAGCTTACAAGATGAAAAGAGGTATGGAGATGGATTGGTGAGGTACATAATGTTGCACAATATTATGAATGTATTAAAGAACCCTGACCTATATATTTAAAAATGGTTAAGATGTTCTCAGATTTAAAAATACATAGGCACCAAGAACAAAACTCCTGAGCCAGATGGATTTACCTCGGAATTTTATCAGACATACAGAGAAGATATAATACCCATTCTCCTTAAAGTTTTCCAAAAAATAGAAGAGGAGGGAATACTCCAAACTCATTCTGTGAAGCCAAAATCACCCTAATACCAAAACCAGGCAAAGACCCCACCAAAAAATAAAAATACAGACCAATATCCCTGATGAACGTAGATGCAAAAATACTCAACAAAATATTAGCAAACCGAATTCAAAAATACATAAAGAGGATTATACACCATGACCAAGTGGGATTCATCTCAGGGATGCAAGGATGGTACAACATTCGAAAACCCATCAACATCATCCACCACATCAACAAAAAGAAGGACAAAAACCACATGATCATCTCCATAGATGCTGAAAAAGCATGACAAAATTCAACATCCATTCATGATAAAAACTCTCAACAAAATGGGCATAGAGGGCAAGTACCTCAACATAATAAAGGCCATATATGATAAACCCACAGCCAACATCAGACTGAACAGTGAGAAGCTGAAAGCTTTTCCTCTGAGATCGGGTACAAGATAGGGATGCCCACTCTCCCCACTGTTATTCAACATAGTACTGGAGATCCTAGCCATGGCAATTAGACAAAACAAAGAAATACAAGGAATCCAAATTGATAAAGAAGAAGTTAAACTGTCACTATTTGCAGATGGCATGATATTATACATAAAAGACCCTAAACACTCCACTCCAAAACTACTAGAACTAATATCAGAATTCAGCAAAGTTGCAGGATACAAAATTAACATACACAAATCTGTGGCTTTCCTATACACTAACAATGAACTAATAGAAAGAGAAATCAGGAAAACAATTCCATTCACAATTGCATCAAAAAGAATAAAATACCTAGGAATAAACCTAACCAAGGAAATGAAAGACCTATACCCTAAAAACTATAAGACACTCTTAAGAGAAATTAAAGAGGACACTAACAAATGGAAACTCATCCCATGCTCTTGGCTAGGAAGAATTAATATCGTCAAAATGGCCATCCTGCCCAAAGCAATATACAGATTTGATGCAATCCCTATCAAATTACCAACAGCATTCTTCAATGAACTGGAACAAATAGTTCAAAAACTGATATGGAATCACCAAAGACCCCGAATAGCCAAAGCAATCCTGAGAAGGAAGAATAAAGTGGGGGGGGGATCTCACTCCCCAACTTCAAGCTTTACTACAAAGCCACAGTAATCAGACAATTTGGTACTGGCACAAGAACAGAGCCACAGACCAGTGGAACAGAATAGAGACTCCAGACATTAACCTAAACATATATGGTTAATTAATATATGATAAAGGAGCCATGGACATACAATAGGGAAATGATAGTCTCTTCAAAAGATGGTGCTGGCAAAACTGGACAGCTACATGTAAGAGAATGAAACTGGATCACTGTCTAACCCCATACACAAAAGTAAATCCGAAATGGATCAAAGACCTGAATGTAAGTCATGAAACCATAAAACTCTTAGAAAAAAACATAGGCAAAAATATCTTGGACATAAACATGAGTGACTTCTTCATGAACATTATCTCCCTGGGCAAGGAAAACAAAAGCAAAAATGAACAAGTGGGACTATATCAAGCTGAAAAGCTTCTGTATAGCAAAGGACACCATCAATAGAACAAAAAGGTACCCTACAGTATGGGAGAATATATTTGTAAATGACAGATCTGATAAAGGGTTGAAACCCAAAATATATAAAGAGCTCACGCGCCTCAACAAACAAAAAGCAAATAACCCGATTAAGAAATGTGTAGAGGATGTGAAGAGAGTCAGTTCTCCAAAGAAGAAATTCAGATGGCCAACAGACACATGAAAAGATGCTCCTCATCGCTAGTCATCAGAGAAACGCAAATTAAAACCACAATGAGATATC
The DNA here is from genome assembly GCF_040802235.1 of Manis javanica. NCBI lineage: Eukaryota > Metazoa > Chordata > Mammalia > Pholidota > Manidae > Manis > Manis javanica. The sequence goes on along the minus strand of NC_133165.1, from coordinate 34,911,299 downwards.
ACCTCACACCAGTAAGGATCTCTACCACCGAAAAGACAAGCAACAACAAATGTTGGCAAGGTTGTGGAGAAAGGGGAACCCTCCTACACTGTTGGTGGGAATGTAAATTAGTTCAACCATTGTGGGAAGCAGTATGGAGGTTCCTCAAAAAGCTCAAAATAGAAATACCATTTGACCCAGGAATTCCACTCCTAGGAATTTACCCTAAGAACACAGCACTCCAGTTTGAAAAAGACAGATGCACCCCTATGTTTATCGCAGCACTATTTACAATAGCCAAGATATGGAAGCAACCTAAGTGTCCATCAGTAGATGAATGTATAAAGAAGATGTGGTACATATACACAATGGAATATTACACAGCCATAAGAAAAAAACAGATCCTACCATTCGCAACAACATGGATGGAGCTAGAGGGTATTATGCTCAGTGAAATAAGCCAAGCGGAGAAGGACAAGTACCAAATGATTTCACTCATACGTGGAGTATAAGAACAAAGGAAAACTGAAGGAACAAAACAGCAACAGAATCACAGAACCCAAGAATGGACAAATAGTTACCAAAGGGAAAGGGACTGGGGAGGATGGGTGGGAAGGGAGGGATAAGGGCAGGGAAAAAGAAAGGGGGCATTATAATTAGCATGTATAATGTGGGGGGGGCATGAGGAGGGCTGTACAACACAGAGAAGACAAGTAGTGATTCTACAGCATCTTACTATGCTGATGGACAGTGACTGTAATAGGGATTGTGGGGGGGACTTGGTGAAGGGGAGAGCCTAGTAAACATAATGTTCTGCATGTAATTGTAGATTGATAACAAAATAAAAATTTAATTTAATTTAAAAAGGACATATGCACCCCTATGTTTATCGCAGCACTTTTTACAATAGCCACGATATGGAAGCAACCTAAGTGTCCATCAGTAGATGAATGGATAAAGATATAGTACATATATACAATGGAATACTATTCAGCCATAAGAAAGAAACAAATCCTACCATTTGCAACAACATGGATGGAGCTGGAGAACATTATACTCAGTGAAAGAAGCCAAGGAGAGAAAGACAAATGCCAAATGATTTCCCTCATTTGTGGAGTATAACAATGAAGCAAAACCGAAGGAACAAAATGGCAGCAGACTCAGAGACTCCAAGAAGGAACTAGTGGTTACCAAAGGGGAGGGGTGTGGGAGGGCAGGTGGGGACTGGGGGAAAAGGGGACTGAGGGGTATTATGTTTAGGACACATGGTGTTGGGGATCACGGGGAGAACAGTGTATTGCAGAGAAGGAACATAGTGGATCTCTGGCATCTTGCTGCACTGATGGACAGTGACTGCATTGAGGTATGGGTGGGGACTTGGTAATATGGGTAAATGTAGTAACCATATTGTTTCTTCATGTGAAACATTCATAAGAGTGTATATCAATCATACCTTAATAAAAAATTTTTAAAAATTCTGAGTAACATATATGTACCTGTGACATTAAAAGCTTTTTATGTTAAAAAAAATGGTTAAGATGGTAAATTTTATGTTATGTGTATTTTATCACAATTTTGTTTGAATTCAGGAGAAAACATGATAATACAAGTTCACACCAGGTTGCAAAAATTTTAAAGGCAAACAAAACAAGTTATTATAAGTGTGTTTCTCACACTGATGACAGGAGTATAAACTAATAACAATCTTTTTGGAAGGCAATTTGCCAACATGTAGGGGAGCTGAATTTAATACTTGGCAATTCCATTTCTAGGTAGATATTCTAAAGAAACTCTTGTACCCAAACAAGGGGAGATGCTCAAAATTGTTGACCGCAGTGCAGTTCACAATGGCAGCACAATACAAGCAACTCCTTGCAATCGATTAGGAACAGGCACATATCCCAGCTACCATTTAAAATAAATAAATTAGATCTTCACATTTAGACATGGGGTGGAAAAATCTCAAAAATATAATTTTAAAGAAAAAAGAAAAAGAAACTTGCAGAAAGAATGTATATTAAGGTACTCTTGGTGTAAATGTTCAAACCACACATTATTTTGAGATGTCTGAATATGCAACAAAAATATAAAAATATAGAAGCAGTCATGGTACATCTGTGTGTAACATTTTATTTATTATGTTAAATTAGAGTGGTGAGTACATGGGTATTTATTAGTATTACTATATATTTGCTGGGTATTTAAAATATTTTATTCAAACAATAACAAGAGGACTCAGAACATAAGTCTTCCAGGAATTTTCCTCTAAATTTAATCTAGAATGATTTCCAAGTAATGTGACAGTAGCAGCATTTTGAGTTATGTGCAGTGAGTTTAATGGTTTTCTAAAGTCATTTAAGTTTGTTGATTCATCGAAAGTAATCTCTGAAGGAAATTGTCTACAACATACTTTTTTAAGTACTCACCCAATAAACAGAGATAATTGGGTTCAGTCAATCTGGAGAGTTTTGTGACTTGATTCAAGATGTTGTACAGCTCTATTGGTTCACACAAAACCAAACCAGTCATCCTATTGGGAAGAATCAATAATGCATAGGTTTAGTACCTCTTTCTGTTTTAAATGAATGGTCACAAAGACACTGAATTAAACTCTTCACGCACTTTCAAACAAAGATGACAGTAATCATGAAAGTGATCGAGAAAGCTTCAGAATTTTGTAGTGAAATGTTTGCAGAAGAGAAAATATTGAACACAATATATCTGAACCACAACACCACCAAGGAGGCTATAAAATAGTCACCAATTCATTTCTTCTTTCAGCAAGTTACTACTGAGAACCTACTGTATGCCAGGCACTGGAAATAATTAGTAAACTACACCCACCTCATGAAGGCTACGGCTAGCATAGAATGCAGACATTGGACCAAAAATGCTTAAAGGTTGAAAAGCACTATAAAAGAGCCAACATCCAGTAGCTAACAGGAGGGCCTCAGAGAAGGGCTGCCTGAGATGTGAGGCTGAGATAAGCTGGGAGGCCAGGCAGGACTTGGTCAGGTAGAGGAGGGAGAGAGGGTAAGGAAGGTGAGCATATTCAGTACCTGAGAGAGGTCAGAGGAGCCTGGTGTGGCCACAGCAGGGGGAGAGTGACAAGACCCTGGGGAGGCCAACCCGAGTCCCCTTGTGAGAGGCCTTGTAGTCTTATGACAAGGACCATGATGGTCAGTGTTGGGAAGTGGTGCTGACTGCCCCACCAGCCTGGGCTCTGCCTCCTGAGTGCGGGCCAGCGCCTGATACATGCACTCCTGTGCACGATTGCCTCTGGTGCCCCAAGGACACTGAGGGGCAAGGGCTGGGTCTGTGTAGCAGCTTCCTGCAGGGAGGTGACCTTTTAGCAGGGGTGGGAACTACAAAGAGCTACCCAGCAGGCCTCTGGAGAACACAGGAAGGTGGAAAAGAAGTTGAATCCAGGGGTAATCTTGCCCAAAACAGTTGGGATTCATCCACTTCAGTGTTACGAGCACAACATTCCTGCGAAAGGCCAAACCTGGACACCAGCCCTGGATCCTTCTCACCTCCTCCAGCGTCATGAATGTCAGCCTCCAATGGATGGCTCCTACTGACATGCAAACATCCTTGCTCCTGACTGTTCCCAAGAGCAAGAATTCTCCCAGGGCTGGTGTTGACTCACTGTCTCTGCTTCCTCACCTCCAAACTCTGTAGGTCTGAAACTCCACTATCTACTTACTGTCCACTGCCCGACCTTGGGGAGTAATTAGCCTCTCTATACCTGTTTCCACCTGTAAAATAGGGGCAATAATGGTATTGCCACTTCTGTAAAATGAGGATAATGGTACATGCCTGTTTTGTGTAGAATAATGAAATTCCAAATGTACGGCATTCTGAGCAGAGAGGATATGCTGAGTAAGTGTTGGCTATTAGCACAACCTTCTCCCTTGGCACTTCTAACCCCATCCAACCAAAGAAACTGCTCTTGGCAAGGTCATCAACAATGTCCATGTTGCCTAAGCCATTAGTCACTACTCTCTGGGCTCAAACAATGGAGCATCTTAGCATTTAACCCTGCTGAGCACTCCTTCCAACTGTCCAGGCTTCCCTACAACCTCTCAGACAAGACCTGCTCCGGCTTCTTTGCGGAAAGCTCTACTCTTCATGTAGAATGCCTTGAGCACAGTCATCTCTTCTCCATCTACACTCTCACTCTAGGACAGGCCTTCTCAACCTCCATACCCATGACATTTGGGGCCATAGAATCCTTTGTTGGCAGGGGAGGGAGCTGCCCTGCACATGGTAAGGTGTTTAAACAGCATCTAGGAACAAACCTGCCTCCCACCCAGCTGTACCAACCAAAAATCTCTCCAGACATTGCCAAATATCCCCTAGAAGGAGGCAAAGTCACTGCTAGTTGAGAACCCCCACTACTCTCAGATCTAGAGTCTAGCACCTTCAATACCATTTGGAGACCAATGAGCCCCAAACTGTGGCCCTGCTTGACCTCTCTACTGAGCATCCAGACTCCACCTAGATGTCTGATGGGCATCTCAATTATAACATGGCCAAGATACAACTTTAATTCACACAGGCCCACACCAATACCTGTTTGGCTTTTTAGTCTTCCCAGTCTCGATACAGCACCTAAGTACTCAAGTCCACATCCCAAATCCCTCCTTCCCACAGCCCTGAACATGCAATCTATCAGCTCCACTACCTAAATATATTCCAAAGCCATCCACCTCTCCATCTCCAGGCTAATGCCCTAGCCCACTCACATCTCTCCTGATGATGCCGTACCGTGCAGCTAGACCTCTTGCTTGCTTTCTCCCTACAATCTCATCTCCACAGGCAGTTGGGGCCATCTTTTCAAAATATGAGTTTGTCTTCACTTCTCTTGCCATTATCTGCCATTATCATGCTCGTTTGTTTGCTTCACTGGCAATCTCCCTGCACTAGGATGTCTGGGTTGTAAGGACAGGGATCTTGTCCTTTCACTGCTGCATCCTTATCTGGTACTCAGGATATCTGCTGCAGAGTAGGGCTCAATAACCACATGCTGAACAATACATTGTCAGTCACTGTTCCTGCTTTCACCAATGGGAACCTGATGCCATACATACAGATGCCACATGGAGACACCTCCTAAAGACCTCCTCACTCCTCTCTCAGTTAGGTCCCAGGTCCTCTACCTCTGAAAGCCCTGTCCCCAGACCATTTTGGAGGTGGTGAGTATAGGGGAGATAGAATGGGCTTTGCATCTAGTCCCAGTTCATTAAGCCAACCTAGTAGCTGGCCCCTAACCATCTGGCCTGTGCCTCAGAGCCCATCTTCAAGCTCCCATTCACTTTCCCCCATTACAACCCCCACCTCTTTATTCACTGACTGTCTCTGGGCATCAGGGAAAAATCCAGTCCCAGGGATCAAGTCCTTCAGACTGCTCTCCTTCCCAAGGAGGGCACTCTCCCTGGTCAAACAACAGCTGCCCCTCACCTGCTGGTAAAAAGCAAGAAGGGAGGGCAGAGCCAAGATGGCAGCATGAGTAGGACAGTGGGAATCTCCTCCCCAAAACATATATATTTTTGGAAATACAACAAATACAACTATCCCTAAAAGAGAGACCAGAAGATACAGGACAACAGCCAGGCTACATCTACACCTGTGAGAACCCAGCGCCTCGCAAAGGGGGTAAGATACAAGCTGCGGACCAGCAGGACCCAAGTGCCCCTCACCCCAGCTCCTGGCAGGAGGAGAGGAGTTGGAGCTGCGAGGGAGAGGGAGCCCAGGACTGCTAAACACCCAGCCCTAGCCATCTGCACCAGAGTACAGACACATGGTGCGAGGAGTGCAGGAAACTAGCGAAATGGACAGTAAAACCTGCGAGCGGGTCCCTGCAGCCGACACCCCTGGGACAAAGAAAAGCGAGTGCTTTTTGAAAGTCTTAAAGGGACAGGGACCCCACAGCTGGATGGAAGCATCCTGGGACACTTAGCCCAGAAGCTGGGGATCCCGGGGAACTCCGGGCACCCTAACCCCCTGGGCTGCAGTGCAGCTCTGAGACCCCTCATGGCGATAACAGCCCCACGCCCATTCCCCCTCCAGAGCAGCCCCGCCATAGCAGAGCAGCAGCCTGAGGCTGGCCAAGCCCACAGCAAGGGAGCTTCCTCCATAGTGGCTGGGCAAGAAACAGAGACCCGCCAAAACAAGCTGCTAGGGGGTCGCCATTGTCCCAGGAAAGAAAAACCAAGAGCAAGTGGAAAGGGTCTTGGTTCTCCCAGCTGACAGACAAGCCAACAGCATACCACTGCATCTATCAACATGAAAAGGTAGAAAAATTTGATCCAGACCAGACTAACCCAGACATCCTCTACATCCTCCCCTGAGAAGGAATCTGGGAAGATAGATTTAACCAATTTTCCTAAAAAAGAATTCAAAATAAAAGTCATAACCATGATGATGGACTTGCAGAGAAATATGCAAGAGCTAAGGAGGGAGAATACAGAAATAAAACAATCTCTGGAAGGACTTCAAAGCAGAATGGAAGAGATGCAAGAGACCATTAATGGATTAGAAATCAGAGAACAGGAACGCAGAGAAGCTGATGCAGAGAGAGATAAAAGGATCTCCAGAAATGAAAGAATATTAAGAGAATGGTGTGACCAATCGAAACGGAACAATATTCACATTATAGGAGTACCAGAAGAGGAAGAGAGAGAAAAAGGGACAGCAAATGTCTTTGAAGAAATAATTGCTGAAAACTTCCCCAAACTGGGGGAGGAAATGGCCTCTCAGACCACGGAAGCACACAGAACTCCCATGACAAGGGACCCAAGGAGGGCAACACCAAGGCACATAATAATTAAAATGGCAAAGATCAAAGACAAGGACACAGTATTAAAGGCATCCAGAGAGAAAAAAAAGGTCACCTACAAAGGAAAACCATCAGGCTATCATCAGACTTCTCAACCTTACAGGCCAGAAGAGAATGGCATGATATATTTAAAGCAATGAAACAGAAGGGCCTTGAACCAAGGATACTGTATCCAGCACAATTATCATTTAAATATGAAGGAGGGATTAACCAATTCCCAGACAAGCAAAGTTGAGGGAATTTGCCTCCCACAAACCACCTCTACAGGGTATCTTAGAGGGACTGCTCTAGATGGGAGCACTCCTAAAAAGAGCACAGAACAAAAACACCCAACATATGAAGAATGGAGGAGAAGGAATAAGAAGGGAGAGAAATAAAGAATCATCAGACAGTGTTTATAATACCTCAATAAGCAAGTTAAGTTAGACACTAAGATAGTAAAGAAGCTAATCTTAAACCTTTGGTAACCACAAACTTAAAGCCTACAATGGCAATAAGTACATATCTTTCAATAATCACCCTAAATGTAAATGGACTGAATGCACCAATAAAAAGACACAGAGTAATAGAATGGATAAAAAAGCAAGACCCATCTATATGCTACCTCAAACCCAAAGACATGCACAGATTAAAAGTCAAGGGATGAAAAAAGATATTTCATGCAAACAACAGGGAGAAAAAAGCAGGTGTTGCAGTACTAGTATCAGACAAAATAGACTTCAAAACAAAGAAAGTAACAAGAGATAAAGAAGGACATTACATAATGATAACAGGCTCAGTCCAACAAGAGGATATAACCATTATAAATATATATGCACCCAATACAGGAGCACCAACATATGTGAAACAAATACTAACAGAATTAAAGGAGGAAACAGAATGCAGTGCATTCATTTTGGGAGACTTCAACACACAACTTACTCCAAAGGACAGATCTACCAGACAGAAAATAAGTAAGGACACAGAAGCACTGAACAACACACTAGAACAGATGGACCTAATAGACATCTATAGAACTCTATACCCAAAAGCAACAGGATGTACATTCTTCTCAAGTGCAAATGGAACATTCTCCTGAACAGACCACATACTAGGCCACAAAAAGAGCCTCAGAAAATTCCAAAAGACTGAAATTCTACCAACCAACTTTTCAGACCACAAAGGTATAAAACTAGAAATAAATTGTACAAAGAAAGCAAAAAGGCTCACAAACACATGGAGGCTTAACAACATGCTCCGAAATAATCAATGGATCAACGACCAAATTAAAATGGAGATCCAGCAATATATGGAAACAAATGACAACAACACTACCAAGCCCCAACTTCTGTGGGATGCAGCGAAAGCAGTCTTAAGAGCACAGTATATAGCAATTCAGGCATATTTAAAGAAGGAAGAACAATCCCAAATGAATAGTCTAATGTCACAATTATCGAAATTGGAAAAAGAAGAACAAATGAGTCCTAAGGTCAGCAGAAGGAGGGACATAATAAAGATCAGAGAATAAATAAATAAAATTGAGAAGAATAAAACAGTAGAAAAAATCAATGAATCCAAGAGCTGGTTCTTCGAGAGAATAAACAAAATAGATAAAGAAGATGTGGTACATATACACAATGGAATATTATTCAGCCATAAGAAAAAAACAAATCCTACCATTTGCAACATGGATGGAACTAGAGGGTATTATGCTCAGTGAAATAAGCCAGGCAGAGAAAGACAAATACCAAATGATTTCACTCATTTGTGTAGTATAACAAAGTAAAACTCAACGAACAAAAACAGCAGCAGACTCACAGACTCCAAGAAGGGACTAGTGGTTACCAAAGAGAAGGGACTGGGGAGGGTGGGCGAGGAGGGAGGGAGAAGATTAAGGGTCATAGGGAAGGCTATATAGCACAGAGAAAACAAGTAATAACTCTATAGCATCTTACTACACTCATAGACAGTAACTGCAATGGGGTGAGGACTTGACAATATTGGTGAATATTGAAACCACAGTGCTGTTCTTATGAAACCTTCATAAGATTGTACATCAATGATACCTTAATTTAAAAAATTAATAAACAAAAAAAAAGTTTTAAAATAAAGGTTGGAGGCTTGCCAGCTGCTAGCAAAGCAAGGAGAGGAAGCTGCACTTAAAACAGCCTGCACCCCCCAGAATTTGTTGAGGCAAAGGATGCAGAAGTGTTTCCTATAGACCAGATACAGGCCAGGCAGCACAGAAGCCATCTTAAAGGCACTTTGTCCAGGAGAACCACTTAGAGAAACAATGGAGAAATGGGAGAGACAGGTAGTGGGGGATCCCAGAAACCAGGGGCTGAGGGAGCAATTGACAGGAGCAAGACTGAGCTGCAACCACCTGGGTCAAGGGAACTGCAGGTAAAAGACCCACAGAAGCAGCACATGGAGCAGAGAGTCAGCTACAAACTTCTGTTGGGCTCAGAGAATAATAATGCCTTATAACAAGGGAACCTTTCCTGCCTGTCTCTACTCTTAACCCTCCCTCTGCCAACACGGATCAGTGTGTCGGAAGCCACAGTCTGCATGGGGAAGAGGGCAGGAGGAGTTAGTGAGGAAGCAAGATAGAGAAGTAAGAGAGGTCAACCACTCTCCAAAGGTGAGAACCTAAAGCAGCTCAAGAGCAGGAGGCAAGAAGCTTGAACAGTGAGTTAGGTTCACAGTTTTGACTATGTGAACCAGACATTTAGGCTATTGCAGCAAATCTGTCCTGGTTCCTAGATATTTCCATGTAGACAACTCATCATCACTTCCAATTCAGCCTGCCTAAAGTGGAGCTCTTTATTTTTTTCTCCAGCTAGCTCTCCTTCCACACCCCCAAAGTTCCCCATTTCTGTACATATATACTTCTGTCAGTCTGACTTTCCACATCCCTTTCATTCATTTCTTAAACCCAGGTGAGCACAAACTCATCAACTCTTCCCTTGAGACTGCTCCCTATTGGCCCCACCCTCTGTTCCTATGACTACCATCCTAACTTGTATCTTTATCATCTCAGGATAGTCTCCTAAACAATCTCCCTGCCCTCCACATTTTTGCCTTGCAATCCTTAGCCTGCCAAGGTCAGCCTAAGCTTCCTCGAACACAGGTCTGATGGTATCATAAAGGCCTTCAATGGACACTTGCCTCCCAAGGAGTAAAATACAAACTTCTCAGATAATATTCACAGGTCTTGAAGAATATGGTTTTTCCAACCTTATCTAAAACCATTCAACTCTCCCAAAATCCAGAGACCACTCTTGGCCTGGACAATAAAGACTCCAAGATGAAAGACACACCTGACCACAAGGTGCTCTCAGTTCCAGTGGTGAGACAGAGGGGTATATCACCCAAGGACACAATCAGGGTTAAGATAAAGGGCTACTCATCAAGTCCCCACTCCAACCGAAATTATCTATGCAATGTCCTCTCAGTATAGGCCTAGATTTCCCCACCTCCAGGTCTATCTTTGGGCTCATCTCCTTTCTCATCTGAACACTTTACATTATTAAAACCCATCTACTAATGCCCCTCAGAGAACTCCAATGCCCAACCAAGCAAGGGGCTCTCCCTCCTCTGGAGCCCCACTGAGTAACTTCTACTCTTCTTTTCTCGGTTTAGGCTATTTTCACCTCCAGAGGTTCTCTCTCGCACGGCCCCCATCTCACCTCAAATATGGAGGACATTTGATGCCCCACCTCCAGGTTCCCACAGCACATCCTAATTCTCCTAATGTTGCCGGTGTCATACTGCCTGCAATTTACCAGTCTCCGCGACTACACTCAGCTCCTTGAAGGCAAAAAATGTGTGGATCTTGTTCACAGCCGAATACCCAGCTCCAAGACTCGGCTGGCACATCTTAGTAGCTTAGTAAGTGGAAAGAAGGGAGGAAATTGTAAGCCAGTCACCATGCACCCCCTTGTCAATAGGTTCCTTGGCGTTCCTGCTTTTTTCACCCCTGCTTCCCAGCCACTGTTTCCAGGCAGGCTCAAGTCATTGGTCGCCCTACTGAGTTTGTACATTCCTTTATTAAGGCAACGAACTGTGACCCATACAAACTGCCCCACTTGACTCTGAACTTTTGAGGGCAACAAACTCTCATGGGGAAAAAAAATGAAGCTTAAAACTCCTTGTAAGCAGGAACCATATTTTTACTTTCTGCTTGGGTAAACACTAAACAAATCCACTTAACAGAGCTCAGCCAGTGTCTTTGTCCCTCAAGCAGAAACAACTTGGCTGTGCTCACACCTGAGAAGGGACTGAATGACTGCCAAGATCTCACCTCGATACCCGTTTCTCACCTGTAACACAGGTGTTTTCCTTGCTTTCCTGTAAACTCGTAGGGGCAGTGCCTAGCGCTGTCAGTGCTCAGTGTCGGCCACTCCGTTAGAGGTGTCTCTAAAGCTTTGTAAACTGTAAAGAAAGGTCCTGTGCACCTGGCGGGTGGGCGGTACGTATGTAGAACAAGGTGGGGGTGCACGCTAAAGATGATTAGAGGGCACCCCATCCTCCCGCCCCACCCCCAGGGACTCTAAACCTCCCCTTTCCCCTTTCCTTTCCAGGGTGTTTCAAAGCTCACAGCCCCCTCCTGCCGATTAGGTTTGGCTTAGGTCAGGGGCGGACCGCACCAGCTACACCAGACCCGCTGACGACCTTGGCCGGTCTCCCTGTCAGGGCCTGTCTGGAGCCCCACCTGGAATACGGCTCCTCTAAGGCTCTTCCAGCCTAAAGCCTGTCCTCTTCCACCTCTCGGGTGCCGACTCTCCCTCCCACTCCGACCGCGTCTCCCCCACCAGCCGCACAAAATTTGACGCGCGTTACGACCGAGCCCAGAACTGCGCTCCCACGGAGCATAACGTGCCCCTCCGTCTTTCTCCTGCACAGCCCGGAAGTGGCGTGTTACCGCGAGATCTGAGAGGTGGGGACGGAAGTTGGGCCGGAAGCGGAGCCCAGAGGCTCTGCGCAGCCTGGAGGTCGTTGGAGTCATCTGCCCTTTTTCAGCTCCTTTTCCTGCCTGTCTGCGCCTCCGCCGCCCCAGCCATGCTCTGCGCACTCGCCCGGCCTTTCGGCGCTGCTGTCCGCCGCAGCTTCAGCACCTCGGCCCAGGTAGGCCCGATGAGGGGCTGCCTGCAGGCGAGGCCCTCGGCCAGGGCCACGTGCATTTCTGGCTCGCTAGCAGCCTTGATCCCCGGGCCAGCTGTACCGCAGGGCCGCCCGGTACTGGCCAGCGGCTGTGGCGCCTTGGGCCGGCCCTGATACCGGCGGGAAATGCGGGAGGGAAAGCCCGGGAGAGGGGTAGGTGCCCCAGCTCCAGGGCCGGTGTGCTTCTCCGAGCTCCTCAGCTCGCCCCCAGGTCCCCCAGAGGGCCTGCTTTTCGCCGAGTGCAGGCCAAGGAGTGCCGTCAAGGTCAGGAAGCCAGGACTCTAGGGCCCAAAGTAATTTGTTTTTATGCAACTTTTCATAGTTGTTTGACTCATGTTATTCCTCCTGTAGCATCCGTGCAGATGATAGTGTGCCTACGGAGATAGTTTAGGTACGGAGGGTAGGAAACTGGTCCAAGGTTACACATGTAGTCAGAGCATTAAAATTTAGCTCTCAGCACCGCTGTCTGTGGCTTTTGGATCACCAAGTCTTCATTCTAAAAACCTGAAGATTCTGCTTACTCTTAAGGATCATTTTGACGGATCCTTCCTGCAGTGGGTGGATTGGGCCTGCCCCCAGGTGTTGTTATAACAGTGCAGGGCTTGGCCTGGGAGTACTTAGGCCTAAGCTATTTTTAGCCATCTTTTTTTGGGAAAGTGGTTCTCAAACTCTGTTGTGTGTCAAAATCACCAGAAACCTAATAAAGAACAGAGGCCCGGGCTTACTGAAGGAGGGCAGCACTTGGGTCTCTGTATTTACCAAGTGCCCCAAGTGGTTCTAATACAACCAAAGTTTGAGAACCTAGGAGATGCCCACATTGCTTCTTAAGCACCGCATGCAAAAGGAGGCGATCATTAAAGGAGATTCCTGATGCTCATTTAGCTTCTGCCCTGTGCATTCAGTCATTTGAAAAATATACCAATAAATACATTGAATATCCATTCTTGCCAAGAACTGTGCTGGATGCTACAGCTGATGCAAAGTGAGTGAAGTGGCAGGGGAGGTAGGCCCAAGTGAGTAAACTTAGGGCAGGTGGAGGTGATGAAGACATGCTGAAGGGTGGGAGAAGGGAACTGAGCAAACTAAACCCACGGGGGTTCACTGACATTGGATGACGGGTGTGAGAGAGAGGAGCTACAGGCTTTGGAGTTGCTGTTTGCTGAGATGGGAGAGGCTGCTGGAAAAGAGTGGGTTTGAGCCAGGGGAGGAAGAGCTCAGTTTGGGATATGCTGAGTTTAAAATGCCTGTTGGACACAAGTGGAGACATGGAGAAGGCAGTTGCGTAAGTCAGAAAGAAGAGTTTGCACCAAATGGTACATTGGTCTAGAGACTTTAGAGCCTCTATCCTTTCCAGGAAATGTAAGGAGCACACAGCCTCAAGGCATTTATTTCTACATAGATGTACTAATACATGTTATAACAAAGAATAGAGCTTTAATAAAAACAAACGGCAATAAACCCGCATTAAAAGCAAATTTGTTACTATGTATCCAATCCAATTTCGACTCAGGGCATTGTTAACAATTACTCCTCAAGGCAGAAAAGGTCAGCAAGTTCTGAGACATCTCTTGCCATGAGCTAACCTCGCAATGCCAGAGATTCTGACCTCAAGGTAGAGTTCTCACCACGTAAGGACTGTTTTATAAATGCTAACTAAGTTGATGAAATCTTGTTATAAACAATAACATCTCAGCACAAAGCAGAGTGAGGAGGTCATGCCGTCCTCCCCAGTCTTGTGTTCCCTTTACAGTATGGGACTAGCCCACCCAGGGACCCGAGTGAGGGCACCAGATGAGTCTGTTTCTTAGTAGAGTTTTATTCTTCAGATAAAAACACAAATTTTGACATTTTCATCCTCCACCCCGTTGGGATTGTCTTGTGCTCCCTGCAATGGAACTACTACCCTGGTCAGCCTTGGAAACCAGGCAGAGTAATCGGGACATGAGGAACTTGAGCTTTTTGAGCAAGGGAGTGAAACAACTCAAACTTTGAATTTTAGGAAGAAAGGATGGTTTGGAGGTGGAGCTGAGAACCTAAGTTGGACAGTGGAATTGGAATGGAAATTGGGCAGGCTAGGAAGAGGCTAGAGATGCCCAGTCCTCCATGGCCTAACTGGGTGTCTAATTAGGAAAGAGGCAGAAAATGGTTCTAAAGGTTTGAATTTGGGAGAACACAAGTTCTGTGTGGAACAGGGGTGGGAGAGGTAGGGAGGATTAAGTGATTTAGGCAGTTGGATTTGTGGGGCCATGGGAATGCCTAACAACTGGGAATGTGGAGTTGGAATTTGGAAGTCCCTAGGATTAGGGACAAGATGTAGGAGCAATCATTGCAGTTATTGGTTCTGGGTTGGTCTCCCTAGTTACGTTTTCTGGGAAGTCAAGGGTCTACCTTTAAACCAATTTTTAAAAAATGCAAATTTTAGTCATAGTATATGCTTTTAGAGTTTTAGCTTCCTTAGGCAGATGACCATTGGGTGTCTTTTGTTTTGGTTTGGTTTGGTCTTGGTTTGGTTTTGGCTTGGTTTTTGTTTTTGGCAGCCAGAGTCTGTTATTACCAGCATCATTGGCTGTAAAATACAACATGCAGTGACAGTGCAAGGATCCAGAGTGGACACATCCCTGGATGACCACACACAGTGCTCTGAGTTCTTGCATCTGCTACTTTCTCAGTTTGTCTCCTTCCCTGGCAGCTGCCAGCCTGGGAGGAATAGGCCCCTTCTCTTTTGTTAGTTTAGATTAGAAACAGCTCTCTGAGGTTGGCTGGAAGCTTTTAGGCAGTGAGTGGAATTTAGGGGGAAGGGTGCCCTTTGGATAATAGGAGTGAGCTTTAGGGCAGGGCTTAGAATAGCTCTAAGTCTATCTTTTTTGTTCTTTTTTCTTTTAAGCCCAAACTGCTATCTTTGTGAGCCTGGGCTTGTAATGACTGTGCTTCAGTTCCTCACCTGTAAAATGGGTCTGTTAATATCACTTACTAGAGCTGTGAGAATGAATTGAGGAAAGACTTTGCTCTGCCTGCTGCGGAGCAGAGCTGATAAATGTCCAGCTGTTAGCACTTTGTGTCCCCAGTCAATGAGGCTGCTGGGTGGCTTGAGTTTTCAGGCAGAGCATCATTATAGCAAGGTCTGTGCCTCACAGGACAGGGAGACCAAGAAGCAGTCATTAAATTAGTTGTTTCAAGTGGCTGGGGTGGACGTGGCCTTCAGTCCCATTTGGTCACCATCCTTCACAGACTCCCCTTCCTCAAATGGTGTCCACAGGGTTCTGTCCCTAGTGCTCTTCCCATTCGTGCCTCATCCATCACTTCTATTCATCCCAGTGCAGATGCTCATGACCTCCAGACCAAGCCTTCACCCTGCTTGGCTCTGGTGTGTGTCTGTCTGGTTGTTTCAAGTGGCTCAGACCCAACATGCAAAACAATTCATTATCCTTCCTGCTAAGCCCCTTACCTCCCGCCTCAGTTCCCGCTCTTGCTTAAAGGCAGTGTTGTCTACTCAGGCCAACAAGTTGTCATCCCGATTCCTCTCTGTTCGCCATTTGAATGGAAGAAGAAGGGAAGGGAGGCGACTTAAATCTGTTGGTACTATTCCTCAAATCACTCATTACCCGCCAGTCCCTCTTGCTGCTGCCGCCTTCATCCCACCCTTGGATCACGCCTGGGCTATTGCGGTCATCTCCCTCCATTCTGTGTATTTACAGTCCATCTTCCACTCTGCCTCATATCTTCATAAAACAGATCTGGTCATGTTCTTCCCAACTTTGGTGGCTTTTCAGTGGTTCCCCATTGCCCAGAGGGACCACATATGCTGTGCTGGACCCTCAGCTCTGGCCCTACCTTCTTCCTTCCTCATGTTAAACAACACTCAAGCTGTGGAGGACTGCCTCCCTCAGTCAGCTATATTCCATACATATCTCCTCCCCCAAGCATCCACCTGGTAAACTCCTGCTCATCCTTCAAAAGCCCCTGTAACAGAGCTTATTCTGTCGTTTTCTGCTGCTCTTCCGAGTGTCTCCCTCTGCAGCACTTGTCACACTAGATGCTGTTCAGTTTGTTTGGATTTTCAGTTTGTGGGGCTTGTCATGGGCGCTGGCAAGTCAGTCTGGCATGTGGCATGTAGGAAGTTGGAGCCTGTTGAATTGTAGTTGAGCCTTAAAGGATGACTAGGCAACCGCTTTGGAGAGCATCCTCACAGTTCTCAAAAGGTTAAACATGGAGTTGCCACATGATCCATAAATTCCACTCCTCGGCATGTATCCAAGAGAATTAAAAAACATAGCCACATAAAAACTTGTGTATGAATATTCATAACAGCACTACTTAAAACAGCCAAAAGGTGGCCACAACCCAAGTGTCCATCAGCTGATGAATGATAAACAAAATGTGGCCTCTCTGTACAATGGAATGTTGTTCAGCCGTAAAAAGGAATGGAGAATGCAGGCATGCTCCAACATGGATGAACCTTGGAAACATGATGCTAAGTGAAAGAAGCCAACACAAAAGGCCACATACTGTATGCTTCTATTTATATGTGAAAACTCCCAAATAAGCAAACGCAAGTCCATAGAGATGGAAAGTAAACCATAGAAATGGAAAGTAGATCGGTGGTTGCCAGGGTAGGGAAATGGGGCTGAATGCTAATGGGTTTGGGGTGATAGTTGAACAGCTCTGTCAGTATACTAAACATCATTGGATTGTAAATTTTAAGAGAATGAAGAGTGAATTGCACTATGGAAATCATGTATGGAAAATACATCTCAAGGAAGCCGTTTTTTAAAAAGTGACTGGAATTAGGTGATGCCAGTGAGATATACTTACCTCTGAAGTGGCTGGTGAAAGCCACGTCTTTTGACTTAAGTTCCAGTAAGTTGACTGATAAACTGATACAAATTCTTAAGAGCTCTGGCCTTTTAGATGTCAGTGAAACGGTCTAGTCTCCTTGGACCCTGCACTCCAGGGGGCCAGTGACTTCACTAAGCTATACCCCTTTATTAACTGTTCCAGCCTACACGCCCATAGCTACCTGCTACTTGTTGTTCTTAGCTTGGTGGGGAGCAGTGATTCTCACAATTGGGTCAGTGTCAAATCACCTGGGTAATTTGGTAAGAATACACAAGCCTAAGCCCCATCCTCCTTCCAGGCCCCTGGCCTCTGTAGTCCCGTTAGCTCAGCAGCTGATTCTGGTAGATGCCATTGGGGGGCATAGGCACTCGTGGCTGCAGCTCTGACCTACCTGAAAGGGAAGGAGCCTTTTCAAGATACACATCCCTCCTGATCCTGCCCGAGGCTCCAGCCATGACTGTGCAGCTGATGGAATCCTCCGATTGCCCACCCCCTATGCACCCCATCTTGCACACAACACTTGTGTTAGAGCTCTTCACTCCTCCAGGGCAAGCAGGGGTCTTTTTCGTTCCTGCAGCTCCAAGTACAATGACTGGCATGTTGGTAGGTGCTCAGTGTTTGTTTACAGGCTAAAGGTAAGACTGCTGTTGCCAGCCCAGCTGCCTGAGTGAGTCAAGTTTGTCATCTGTCGGAGTGTCTGGAGTACAGACCCCAGATCCCCATTTTCCTACAGCCAGCCTCTGAACTTCAAAGGAAACTGGACCTTTGAACTGGTAGAAACACGATTGTGTCATCCTTGGGCACTGCTGCAGTAGAAGAGGCCCAGTGCACTGTTCTGCAGGACACTGTGTGAATCTTTTCAGTGCTGATTCCCACTTAAGAGTCCTTCCTCTGTGCCTCTTTTTAGAGCAATGCTAAAGTAGCTGTGCTGGGGGCTTCTGGAGGAATCGGGCAGCCCCTCTCACTTCTCTTGAAGAACAGCCCCTTGGTAAGCCGCCTGACTCTCTACGATATTGCTCACACTCCCGGAGTGGCGGCGGACCTGAGCCACATCGAGACCCGAGCAACTGTAAAAGGTACTGGGCACACTGACCCTAGAGAGTCAGCTTCTCTCCTCCCCAGTGGACCTGATACAAGCTGTAGGGTACGATTCTTAGATGAAACTGAATGTTCAGAGACCCGGAGTTTCCACATTCATTTTAGAATTAAATTTTACAAATGATTAGGTCTTCTTAGACTTTAGCCTATAAAAATTTCTATAGTGTCTTTCAGAAAAACAAAGGTGGTCTAATATTCCCATTTTTAATTCTCCCCAGTTTAAAAAGTAGTAGGAAGATGGGGAAAGGTTGCTGTTGGGTTCCTCCAGCTGGGGGGGGGGGGGTGTAGTCGGAATGCTGTTCCCCCGTGTGCTGTGGCCACCCTCCCGGCCAGGGACCAGCCTCCACCCCAGCGGCACTGTGGCCAGCTTCTCCAAAGCACAGCCTTCTCTTCTTAGGAAGATCTGTCTTTCCTATTAAGTAAATACAGATACATCATCCAAGAAATAATTCAGAGTTACTGTCTAATTGTATATCCTGCTTATGTTACCTTCACAGTATAGCAACATTTCTCCATGTTACCAGGTTCTTAGTCAAATCATTTTTAAAGTTGTACTATGATTTGTCTTTGATTCAGTGTTATATCAATGCTGTTGACCATCAGCTATTTTCCTGTTTTGCTCTACTATAAATATATAAGCTGTGATAAACACCTTCATCTTGACATCTTGTTTCTCAGAGTCCTAAAAGTAGAACTAGTGTGGCTGTTCTAAAGCTTTTACTGTAAAGTACCAAATTGCCGTCCAGAAAGGCCGTACTAATGTCCGTCTCTACCGACAGTGTGTGAGAACGCCCCCTCTGGTGGTATTTACACGTCTTCAGGTGGCGTGACCCACTCAGGAGGACTGTGCCTCCGTGATCCCTCTGATCGCTCGTATTCTTTTGGGCTGTGTGTGTGAGTTCCGGAAAGCTTCTGCAGCAAGGAAAAAGGTAGCAAAGTCAAAGCAGATTTTGGTCATTGGAGCAAATTTCCCTGAAGTCTTTGAAAATAGACCTTTTTTCCCTTGGAAGATAAGAGTAAACAAAATAGATACTAGTATTTAGAGTCCTGGTTTATCAGCAGAGGAGTTTTCTTTCATGGCCTTCAGCCTGCCTTCTGATCTGACCCTGAGATGAGCTTTGGTTGATATGATCATGGAGTGGGAGGAGCAGCTCTTTGGACAGGGAGCTGAAGCAGATGAAGACAAGGAGCTTACTTGGTTTGGTTTTGTGGAAACTGGAGGCTTCGTCCCTGAAGCAGGGGCCAGGGCAGGTGGAGGCTGGAGGGGAACATTCCTGCAAGCTGAAATTGTCAGATTTCCAGTAGTCAAGAGAAGGAATCTCTTCAAACGTGGGCCTTGCAGCCTCTCTGGGAGCCTCGTGGTTGGCACTGGACCCCAGGCTCCAGGGGTGGGGTAGGGGAGCATCCTTCCCAGGTAGTGTCCCCACAGAGGTGCCAGCCACTCTGGAACAAAAAGGTGAAGGAGCCATCATGGGGGCTTTCTTCTAGGCTACCTTGGGCCTGAGCAGCTGCCAGACTGCCTGAAGGGTTGTGATGTGGTGGTTATCCCAGCGGGAGTCCCGCGAAAACCAGGTATGTGTCTGAAAGCCTTGCCTAGCATCTTCTGCAACACAGGTGAGGAAGTCACTCTCTATTCAAAATGCATCTAGCCATTGTCTCTACTTCAGAAAAATTCCAAAGGCTCCCCACTGGCTGTGGATAAAGATCAAATGCCTTTCTTGGCGCAGCATTTATCACCCTCCTCGAGTCTGTAGGGTTTCTCCACAGCCCAGCCTCTTGTGCTTCTGTGCACACATTTTGTGCATGGACCTCCCCTCCACCGTGGATCCTGGATGCTGCTCCGCTGCTCCGCTGCTCCTCAGACAACACCCTCCCTGTTCTCCTCCCCATGCTCCACCCCCACAAACCCCTTGGGCACTTATCACACTGGATTGTTTTCCCCAAGAGATAGACTTACTCGGGACAGGACCGTGTCCCACTAATGTTTGAATTACCTGTAACATCCATATAGGCACTTGGTAGGTATTTGGAAACTTGGTATGTTTTGTGAAAATCTTGAGTTTTATTGTTCGCAGGCATGACACGGGATGACCTATTCAACACCAACGCCACAATTGTGGCCACCCTGGCTAGTGCCTGTGCCCAGCACTGTCCTGAGGCCAATATTTGCATCATTGCAAATCCGGTGAGTGCTACTGGGTCCTGTGCTGAAGACTCACAGTAGCTGTACGGTAGTATGCGTGTAGGGAAGATAAGCAGATTAATGTGCTCAACTGGATAAATTGGATGAACTAAGCATGTGTTTTAACCTGGTTTTCCCACCAACTGTGTGCTTTCATTCAGGCAGATCACTTCCCCTCTCTATATCCTGGTTTCTCCCCCTAGAAAGTAAGTCCATTTTTAAGGCTCCTTTCAGCAGTGATGGCGTTAGCCTGTTAACTCCTCCTCTGCTCTGCTTAGGGTTTGCAGTTCCTGGTTCCCTGTCACACATCATCTCATGCACAGCCTCCTGGGCTCTGCTCTCTGGTTTTTGCAAGGAATTTATTCTTTATTTCCAAAACTGAATGCTGAACAACCACACACACACATGCACACACACCCCGAGAGGTCAGCTGTGCCCTCCGTTCCTGCCCTTTGCAGGGCCTTGAGCTGTGTCTACCAGCAGCCCTCTCCATGCCTCACTCCTGGTTGACTGGGTTCTAGTCCTGTGTGTGACAAGGATCTGGGTGAAAGTGCGTGACAGCAATGTTGACCAAGGGACATGGCCACTGATAAACACCCAGAGGTTGTGTCCCTGGCCTCTGAGAGCAGGATCCCACTTCATCTGGGCAACTTGTCAGAAGTAGAAAGCAACCACTTCTGTTGATGACTCACTTTGGCCTCATATAAATCCTGCTGTCTTGTTTTGTTTTTATTGTATTCTTTCTAGATACCAGGTACTGTGCCGAACACTTGCCATATATTAAGTTATTAAATCATCACAACCTCATGAGTAGTTGTGTCCCTCATGTTACAGATAAAACCCAAGTCCTAGGAAGTTGAGGTAACTTGCTCAGGATTACCATGCAGAGTGACAGAGCTGGGGCTTGACCCTAGGCCAGCTGAGCTTTTTCCCCATGCTGTCTGTTCATCAGGAAGGTACACTGAGGTGTAAGCTCCAGCTGGAGCTAAAGGTGCCTTGTGGAGCCCTCATCACATTTTAAAATTGATAGTTGGGGGGTCACATGCATTTTTGACCTGTGGGCTCAGAGACCTGTCACCCATGGGGAAGGGTGCCTGCTGCAATGAAGGGTTTGTTTGTTGCCATGGAGGGTGACAGGGGCGTTCTCTCAGAGTGGGAAGTCTGCCCACTGTGACCTTTCCATCATGAAGATGGCTTTGCCTATAAACACAGCTACCAGGCCTGTTTAATCTGGCCTTTCAGAACTTGTTAATAGTTTGGCAAAAAGATTTTTCCCTTTGTTGCCTGTCTCTGCTCTCAGACTACAGGGCAAATAATGCTCTCTGGGTTTATTACTAGGTTAACTCCACCATCCCAATCACAGCAGAAATTTTCAAGAAACATGGAGTATACAACCCTAACAAAATCTTCGGGGTGACGACACTGGACATCGTCAGAGCCAACAGTTTCGTTGCAGAACTGAAGGTAAGAGCTGCAGTGCCAGATGAGCGTCCTGCTCCTTCAGCCAGGTCCTGCTGGGTCTCCCTTCCTGGGCAAGGCTGGTGCCAAGCCTGCGACTGCTCACCTCCCATAACTCCTACCAGATCCTTCTGTTTGTCTGGTTCACAGACTCTTGGAGGCATTGTGCCTCCAGCTTAACAAAGGAGTCAGCCTTTCCCAGCAAGAGACCTGAGAAGGAACCTTGGTGTTTTGACCCCTTACAACTCAGTTTTGTTCTATCCTGTTTACTGTTTGAGTTGACAGACTTCTCACCCCTATGTTTCCTAGAATCATCTTGAATTTTGCTGTAAAATAAGGAAAAGAGCATTTGACTCACTATCTGTGGTGGTGTGGGGACATCTTGTACATGAGCTGTGGGGGAGAGGCCAGTCATCCTCAGCTTCTGAGGAGATAACAGAGTGATGGGGGCCAGCTTTGGGAGGAGCCCTACAAGGAGGCAGTTTGCTGCTCATTGTACAGAGGGAACCTCGTAGTGACTCGCCAGATGAGTGTCTCTTCACCGCATGTGGTGGGGCCGTGGTAGGAGAGCAAAGCACAGCTGGAGTCGGAGTCTCTTCTGGTTTCCTTACTTTGTCCTGAGTTCTGCGGGTTTTTCTAGTATTGGTGCTGGTGGGGATATGGCTCGTTTTATACTCAAATACTTGTCATAAATGCATCACACTTCCACTTTGGTGACCAGGGTTTGGATCCAGCTCGAGTCAATGTTCCAGTCATTGGCGGCCATGCTGGAAAGACCATCATCCCCCTGATCTCTCAGGTATGTTACCTTGCTGGGAAGTCTGAGGGTCGTGAGCACTTCAGGAGGCTCCCTGGGAGGAACTGGAGACACTGATGAAGATTCAACCGTCTGCTGTATTTTGAAAGGATTCCTGTGGGGCTGCAGTTAGGGCTCCTCACTGTGGGAGTGAGTGAGGTCAGGAGGGGCTCTGAGGGCCCGACTCCAGTGCAGTGAAAACTCGTGGGAGAAACATCTCTGCTTCCTGGTCAGGTCAGAGCAGGCAAAGCTGCTTTGTTTAAAAATTAGTAGAAACAAGGTGAATTAACCCCATGGCCCCTGAGTGTGATACACTGAGAACAAAGTATTTGTGGTGGTCTTGCCAGAAATATATAACCGTACAAAAAGTATCTTACAAGTCCAAATTGATGGACACTGTACAAAGCAACTGCCCAGTACTCTTGACCAGTGTCGGGAAAGACAGGGGCCGATGGAGGGACTGTGAGAGAGCAGACTGCAGCCTAGTGACTGGTGGGAAGGTGGCCCTGCGTGGGAACCTGGGACGGAAGAGGGACAGCTAGGAAAGTTGAGGAAATTTGAATATGGGCTGTATGCTGGCTAACATGGACCAGTTGTAATTACCTGTTCTTCATAATTGCACTGTGGTTATCAGATGTTAAGAGCAGAGTAAGCCGGGAGAGGGAAATCTGGGCGCCAATTTTTACAGCTTTTCTCTTAAGTGTAAAATGAGTCCAAAATGTAAAGTTATTTTAAATTGAGCAGGCAACTGTCTACACCTCCCAACAAGGTAGACTTTTTCTTTAAAGAAAAGGTGTTGGTTTCCCAGGTCTCAGCAATGGGAGGGAGCTGCCGTGAGTGGAGGGAGGGGCTTGCCGGGCGCCCAGACCTGCTCACGTGGCCTCTGTGGCTTTGGCTTGCAGTGTACCCCCAAGGTGGACTTTCCCCAGGACCAGCTGACAACCCTCACTGGGCGGATCCAGGAGGCCGGCACTGAGGTGGTGAAGGCAAAAGCGGGAACTGGTAGGTTGTGGGAGGCAGCCGCTGTGGGTGCTGATGTCTGAGGCCCTGTTGGTGCTGTCGACTGCCAGGGGCCTGAGCAAGGAGGAAAGCCTCTTCTAAGATTCACGTATGTTCACTTGAAAGAAAGCCACGGCAGCTCGGCTTCCTGAAGTGGACCAGTGTTTGAGGCCACAAAGCTAACCCTACCATTCATGAGTTTGTAAAATTAAAAGATGCTGACCTAAATTCTCTGACTAAAAGCTGGAGGCTTTGCTGATCCTTCCGCTGGCGGGGCAGCCTCGCCTGGATTTTATGGTAGCTGCGCCAGCTCGACTAACCCACGCATGTCCCCTTAGGCTCCGCCACGCTGTCCATGGCGTATGCTGGGGCCCGGTTTGTCTTCTCCCTGGTGGATGCGATGAATGGCAAGGAAGGAGTTGTCGAGTGTTCCTTTGTTAAGTCCCAAGAGACGGACTGTCACTATTTCTCCACACCGCTGCTGCTGGGGGTATGTATCCTGGGGCCTGGGCCTTCGGGCAAGGAGAGTTCTCTGTGCTAAAGACAGGGACACTCTGCGTGGTCCAGTCACTCCGTAGTTGCAGTTTCCTACATCCCACCACCTGCATGTGCTTGGGGTTTTGAGGGTGGAAGCACACCACAGAATTGAGAGCAGGGAGAAGCCTCACCCTGGGGCTGGAACCTCCTGGCATGTAAACCTCCTCTCCTGTGGGTCTGACAGCTGGTGTGTTTCCTGATAAGACCTTTGTTCCATCTCAAGGCAGCCCGGGACAGTCTGGAAAGAGGCCTCCCTCCCCCAGCGTGCAGGCCATCTCGCTGTAGCTCATAACTCACTCATTCCTGTTCTGACCTTGGGGGCCACCAGGCCTGATTCCTGTCCCAGTGAGGCCTGAAGATGTGGCACAGCTGTTGTATTTTCCAGTCAGCTGTGGCTGATACCTTGCTCCTTGCCCCACTGGTTTTCCTTGGGCTGTGCTACAGTTTGTCCCCTTAACACTGTCGTGTCCAGGTCAGAGCTCAGCTGATCATACTACTGGCTGCACCAGGCAGCTGGTCAGGTGTCCGGTCCAGTGGACTCTGACCCAGTCTGCAGTGAACAGAAACCCATAGGTCTCACTCACTCCAGGTTTCCATGTCTTATGTCGTGGCAGCTGCTGAAATCAGGCAGGTGTGAGGTTGCTTCGTTTCATAGAAACAGTTTAGCAACATGCCAAGAGGCCCTTCCCACGTACACCTTGATGTTCAAAGATCCCTAAGACATGGCCTCAGGCTCTGTGGTGGAAAGATGGACACTGAACTGGTTAATTCAGTAACCAGTTCAGCCCAGGTGTGTGCAGAGTGTGGTGAGACCTATAAGCTGTAGAGTCAGGGAGGGCTTTCTGAGGAGGCAGCTGGGAGTGGAGGCTGCTGTGGGGTGAGATGGTGACAAACACTTAATTCCCCTCATGTCAGACATTGACCTCCTTTATTACAGTGGACTCAGGTGGATGGCAAAATGTTTCTTCAGTCCTTTACCAACTGGGGAAAGAGCCTAGAACCCAGAGGTGTGCACTGCATCAGGGTGACATCAGGTGCTACTAAGTGCTTTCTATGCCCGGTCGCCACGGGTGTTCTCACAGGCTCCCTGAGTAGATAGCACACTCCTGTTACAGGTTAGGAAACAAACTTGGTGTGTAAGCAGTTGCCCAGGGGATGTGCAGTGAGTGACAGAGTCCAGATCCCAATCTGGGACTATGTGGGGCCTGAGCTGGCAGAGCACCCCCCATCCTGGGTATTCACGGGTCCCTCCGCAGGCTGCCCAGAAGCCACAGGTGTAGCCTAAGCAGAATTGATGCAATTACAAGTTGGATTTTCCCATAACGCTCATTCATGGAAACTTATTGTGAAATTAAAGATTTTTAAAATTTATTTGTGTAATTACTTTTAATTGTAAAATTGTACCTCCTCCCCTCTTGCAGAAACAGGGCATCGAGAAGAATCTAGGCATTGGCACACTCTCCTCTTTTGAAGAGAAGATGATAGCCGAGGCCATTCCTGAACTGAAAGCCTCAATCAAAAAAGGAGAAGACTTTGTAAAAAACATGAAATAAGGAAGCAGTTAGTGAGCAGTCCAGTTGTAACTTATTAAGGCATCATGTCGCTGTAAAGCCATTTCAGGTCCCTTTGTATTTTAATTTGCTTTGATGATGAGTATTGTATGAACGATACCATCCCTTCCAAAATCTCGGATCAGTCTGTTCGTACATCAATAAAAGCAGGCTTTGAGTTTCTTTTTCAAGGTCTCCAGAAATGTTGCACTTTCTTCCCCATTAGCGCTGACTTGTCAGTGTCTGGCATCTCTCCATCACGAATCAGAGCTAGATGTTATTTAAATAATAGACTGGAAGTGTGATGGTTTCATCGGTAATTTCAGGAAAGTCTGCAATATTTATCACTGACTTTCTCCCAGACCGCCTCCATACTGCTGCATTCCTCCGGCGTGTGAGCAGGAGGATCAGCTCAGGCCTGATCCTCACACTGTCCCTTTCACCCACACGGGGTCAGAGCTCCTGACTCTCTCTGTGGGGTCTTCCATCAAAGGGAACATTATCTTCTACATAGAGCCGCCATGGCTGATCTCTGTTCCACTGAATACTGCCCCCTTCTGACCAAGCCGTGATTAAGTGACAGTGACAACACATAGCCAGTGTTGTGAGGAAAGCTGGGGCAGGGCCAGTAATAACCCCCATGCCAGCCGCCATGGCAGGGCTAAGGATACAGGAAGGTGACTTCATGTCCACTGGTGGCCTGAAAAGGGACTTGGCTGCACTAGCCTGACTCAGGAAAACTAGGCAGTTCAGGGGAGATGGGATTCCCTTTAGGATGGGTGCCATCTGCTCAGAAGCCACGGCCCTGAAGTCGAAATGGCGCTCCACACCTGAGAAGGAGCTTTGCGGCAGCAGGTGATGCCCTTCTGCTGAGGGGTGAGAGGGCAGTGGGGGTGAGCCGACGCCCAGTGACAGACACATTTATCTACCACAGCTTTTCTTAACTAAAACTGATAATGGATTTTATCATTATGATACTGTTTTCTTACATAAGTAATACACATTCATTGTATAAAACCTAAAAAGTGGCCAAAATATAAAGCAGGAAAGAATCACTGGTAGTGGTATTTGTCCTGGTAATTTTGCATATTTCATAACACCTCCCTCCCCCAATGTAGGTGTATTTAAGCCATTTTCTTAGGATTCTGCAGTTGACGAGGCTCCACAGGTGGTTCTGCTCCTCTAGGTGTGGGATCAGCCAGTCTGGCACATCCAAGATGACAGCTCACACCTGTGCTGGTGTTTGGGGGATGCAGGGCTAGCTGGGCATCTCTCCCATGGGGTCTCAAAACGGCAAAAGTGGGAGCTGCCAGGCTAAGGCTCTGGCTCATAACTGGCGTGGCATCGCTCCTGCCACAGCCTTACAGTTAAAGCATATCACAAAATGCCAGGTGCATGGTGGGAGGGGACTGACCACAAGGGCATGAGTTCTAGGCAGACCTGGTTCTTTAGGGGCCAACTCTGGCGATTTCCCTTACCACTTACGTAATGCTGGATAACCATCAGGGTGAACATGCTCTAATTTATCCTGGTTATTGGATAATTTTGGTTTAAATTTCCACTACTACAAAGAACATGGCTCTGAACTTTGTGCTTTTGGATTAATTCCCCCTTGGAGTTCCATGCACAAAGCACACACTAGCCCTATTTGGGGTTATTTGTTATTTCATGGGATCCTGGCAGCAAGCGTGACAGGTAGGACCTAGCACAGATGACTCGGCAGACTGTCGCTAGCACCCAGCTCCATGCACCAAGGCAACCACAAAAGGACCTCCAGAAGAGAATGCTTAGGATGCAGGCTCCTGGCCCCATCCCTCCGAAATGTCGATCTAACATCTGAGAGGGAGGGCAGATATAAAATATTCCAGATTCTTCCAGATTATGCTGAATGGGGGAAGGGGTGCCCACCATACTTTGGACCTTGGCTACCCCAGAGCTCTTGACTGTAATGAGCGTTTCAGGGGTTAAGGATAAGTCAGGTACCTGAGAATTAGAAAAAAGGAGATTAAAGTACCTCAGGACTCAAGGGAACAAGGTTACTTCTGAATGTCTCAGCAGAAGCAAGGATTAAAGAAGACTGCCCCATGAAGATGCCAGGAGGGAAGAGGAGACGGTATCTGAGATGGCCCTGCTGGCTGAGGAGGAGTCCAGCAGACCCGGGGGGAGGCTGGCTGGCTGGCAGCAGCAGGAAGGGGCTGGGCGTAAGAATGGGCCCAGGATGTGTCTTAGGAATGGCATGGGGTACCTGATGAGCAGAGCAGGGCTGCTCTGGGGTGGGTCTTGAGTGCCAGGCTAAGAGCTTGGACCTCATTCTGTGGGAAGTGGACACAGGAAGAGTGTCCAAGATGCTGAGCAGTATGGTAACACAGTCCTGCAATGGGGCTGTCAGATTGTGACAGGATGGGGCCTGGGTGACGTCCTTGTTGCAGGCCGCCCTTTAAGTAGGAAAGATGTGCTGGCAGGGGCCACCCAAGACACTCAGGAGCAGAAGGGCTGAGGGCCCAAAATGGGGTGGCAGTGAGTGGGAGCCAAGGGCGACGGATGGAGAGGAAACCACATCTGCCAGCCCACTTCGCCCACCCAGGAGTCCATCAGCCTATTATCAGCCAGGGTTAGACCAGCTGTGCCCCGCTTTGAAGCTCCAATTACATGCCTCCCACTCTGCCGACTGGCTGCCATCCCTGACTTCTGACTGCCTCCTGACACACGAGGAACAAAAACCCAGAGATTGAGTGTGTGGTGCTAATGAGGATAATGAGCTGGCTGAGGCCTTTGGTGGGGGAAGCCAGGAACCAGTCTTTAGCAAGCAGAGAGAAGCCAGGTGCAGAAGCGGCACACAACAAGGGTAATGAGCCAGTGAGAAAATTTGTCCTGTGGAAAGCTGCCTTGTAAGTCCCGAGCAGACACAGATGAGGAGGAAAAAGGAGTATCGTGTCCTCTCTGCTTTGGAAAGGGGCGTGAACAGCTCAGACTAGAATGGCCCTGACCTCCCACAAGAGCTTGCCCGCAGACCATCCCCCTCTGCAGTTTCCCCAAATGGCCAGGAGAGGGAGGTAGAGGCTGCAAAGCAGCTTCTAGAGGTGGCGGGTTGGGGTGGAGTGAGGAGGATGAGCCTGCAGGAGCCAATGGTGCTCTCTGCCCTGCCTGGTCTCTGCTGGCTCCCCAAACAGAAGGGGTAGTGCCTTCTGGCAGGGATAATGGGGATGGGAGTGAGTCCAGGGAGATCTGTGGAGACAGGCCTAGGGAACAGGAGGTGGCTGAAAAGGGGGGTCTTGGGGGAAAACAGCCCCCTCCCCATTAGCCATGCCCCAGAGACTTAAGTCCTAGCCCCACAAGAGGAGTTGGCAGAGCAGCATAGAGATTATCTTCCCACTTCCCTTAACCAGGTAACCTTGGACTCCTATCCCCAGGGCCCTGTGTGGACAGCAAGGATAGGCCACTCCTTCCAGCACCCCGAGGGGGTGCGGGTTAATTAATCCAAACCCAGGGTGGACAGAAGCTGCTGGGCAGCAGGGCCTTTCCCCAGGGCCTGTGGGCATCCACAGCAGTGGCTCCATTAGGCTGTGCACCAGGGACAGGGGTGGGCCTGGTGCCAGCCTCTGGGTTCCTGAGGAGCCTTTCCAGACATCTCCAGTTTCTGATCCCCTCAGGCTGAGATGGATCTCCTCAATTAACCCAGTTTAAGAGGCCGCCCACATCCGCCTGCCGCCTGCCATCCTGGGCCTGTGCGCTCACTCCTAAAAACAGCTGGAGCTGACCAACCAGAAATGTGTTCTTCTTTCCTCTTTATTTTCTTCTAGATACTTAATTCCCTCATCAAGTCGAATAGGGTTACCAGAGCCAGAAGCAGGGCCAGGCAGGGTGCTCTTCAGCTGGCTTGCACTGGTACAGCTGATACAGTTGTAAAAGAAATACCTGAACTGGCTAATGAGCAGCTGCTGCCCACCCCTGGTGGCCCCGGACCTCCCTGTAGTAAAGGGCTAATGCCTGGCAGTGTGGCCTCTCCCAAGCTGGTCAGCCAGCGCCAAAGCACTTCTGGTGGTTAAATAATTTAATACCACTGCGGAATGGGGCCCCTTCTGCAGAGGAACTGAAGAGGAACATGGAGAGCAAGCTCCCCGCTCCCAGCACAGCACCCCTGTTGCTGACCCGCCCACCAAGCTGTGCTGAATTCAACCAGAGGGGTGGGTCCAGATGCTGGGCTTTGGAGTGGTTTCCTAGCAGTTTCGCAGACCCCATCTCCCTCTCCAAGGCCAAATCTAATAAAATAAGCACTGATCAAACATGAAATCTCTCCACAACCTATTAAATGAAAACGAATGTGTATTTCCATGTAGGATAAAACAGAACTCCCCAAGACTATTTGTATTTGAACGTAAATGCATAGAAAAAGATCCTGAAGGAAAACGTGCCAGGCAGCAGTGTTAACTTCTAGAATGGGGACAGCCGTTGCCTTTGGAGTGTGTGCTGTGCATAGGGTGCTCTCAGCTTCTTGCACTATGTACTCTGTGTAATGAGTTGAACTGTGTCCCTAATAATTCCTGTGTTGAAGTCCTAACCCACAGTGCCTCAGAATGTGACTATTTAGAAATAGAATCATTGCAGGCATAATTAGTTCAGACGAGATCATACTGGAGTAGGGTGGCCTTCTAATCCAAAATGACTAGTGTCCTTATGAAAAGAGGAAATTTGAACACAGACATATGCAGGGAGAATGCCGTGTGACCACAAAGGCAGGAATGGGGTGATGTATTAATGAGCGTAAGGTACAGCAAAGATGGCCAGCAAACCAGCAGAAGCTGGGAGAGCTGTGGGACAGTCTCCCTCACAGCTTCAGAAGGAGCCCATACCGCCAACACTTTGATCTCAGACTTCTGCCTCCAAACTGAAGCAGTAAACACATGTTATTTAAGCTCCTCAGTTTGTGGTGGTTTGTTACAGTGGCTCCAGTAAATGAATGCACCCTGTAGAGCTCAATATTGCACTGTGAGAAATTCATCCTAACGGAGGTCAAAACACACAGTGAGTATAGCTTGTAAAATGAAAAATCAAATACATATCTTTCAAAAGCATGGTCTGGAGCTAAACTCACAGTCTAGCACCACTCCCTGTCTTCATGGGTGGATCTTGTCATTTAATGCAGCTGCCACGGCTACTGCCCCTTTTATGGATGAGGGTGACCAGCCTAAGCTCACACAGCCTGCATGACAGTGCAGGATGGGAGCCCTGGCTGCTGGACCCAAGTCCAGTGCCCTTTGCATTCTCAGGGTGCCACACCCACTCCAACGTTCTGCTTTAACCCATTATGCATTTATCTGCTTCAGTGGGCACCTGGGAGGGGTGGGCAGGAAGACCCCCTAGCCTTGGAATCAAACAGTCCTGGAGTCCAATCCTGATGTGCCATTTATACCTGAGTGACCCCAGCTGAAGCATCATCCACTTGCTGAGTCTGTTTCCTTATCTATGATCATGAAAAGCCCTTTACAAACTGTGAAGAGCTGTGCACCAGGGCACTGTTGTCTCTGCCACCTTATTCTGATGTCACTTTTTGCCTAAAACAAGGCCAACTTTTTGGGCAGCCCCTGGAAACCGTTGTTGACTGAAGCATCCTCCAGCCATGTAAACTGTGTCATCTTGTCCAGGCCGCCTCTCTCCCATCTGCTGAGCACTCCCTATTTCCCAAGCCTCTTTGTGGGAGGCAGAAGAATGGCCCCCAAAGGTGTCCACATCCTAATTCCTGGATCCCATGAATATGTTGCCTTACATGGCAAAGGCACTTTGTAAGTGCAATTAAATTCTTTTTAAAATGGAAGATTGTCCTAGATTATGTGGGCCTGTGGGATTATGTGGGATTATATTGTGCTGTGTGGACCTAATGGAATCACAACGGTCCTTATAAAAGGTGGTATGGGTGGCTCAATCAGAGTTGGGCATGTAATGGTAGAAGCAAGTCAGAGAAACTTGAAGATACTAAGATGCAGAGGGAGAGGCCACAAGCCAAGAAATTCAGGCAGCTTCTAGAAAGGCCTGCAAGGAAACAGATTCTCTCCTAGAACTTCCAGAAGGAATTCAGTCCCATTGACACCTTGATTTTAGAACTCCTGACCTCCAGACCTCTTGGAGGACAATTTGTGTTGATTTAAGCCACTAAGTTTATAATGACTGTAATGGTAGCCGTAGGAAATTAGTCCATCCAGCCTAGGTGTTGTCATGTTGCAGGCATATTCCTTTTAATCCCCATCAGAAGCCTCCAAAGTGGGAACAATTAGCATCTCCAATCTAGAGCTAAGAAAATGGATGCCCATAGGGGTTAAGCAACTTCTGCAAGGTCAGACAGCTGGGACTTGAACCCGGGGGTCTGGCTGCAGAGCTTTCCTCCTTCAGCAAGGAGCCTGCAGCCCATGTGGCCTGTGCATGGCTGGGCAGGGCTGTGTCTCAGATGCCTCAGCTCCCAATAGCTCCCTCCACTACTGGGCAGACCCTCCCTGCACATCATGGGTTGGTCCTGTCTCTTCAAACCAGACTGTTGGATTTCAGGGGTTTCTGGCTCACCATGCATTGATGTCTTGTATGCTTCTGGAGGGGCTGATGAACAGGGGCATCCTGCTATGCCCCACTCTGGGAGGCAGAATCTTGGTGACATACCATAAGGGATGGGGGTGGGCACTGATTCAGATCAGGGGTCTGAATGTTGGGGACCAGCCATTCACAGAGGGACTTGCATGCTGGAGGAAGTCACAGCCCCGCCACTGGCCAGCTACGCTCAAAGGCTTGACAGTAGCTCCTGCCCTGCTCCCACTGTGTCTGTCTGTCTGTGGGTGTTGGGGAGGGGCTATCAGACCACACAGAGCCTTCTCCCTGCTTTAGAGCCATTTCACATTCTTCCCAGCAGGCAGCCCAGCCCAGTGGGAGGTTCTGGTAGGAAGTCTTGACAAGTCCCTTTCCAGCCTGCAGCCTGTCCCCCGTTTGCTGGGAGCCCCAGGCTGGCCTGGTCCCTTTTAGAAGAGGCCACAACCAGGCTGCCTCCCACTGACCCAAGCCCTCAGGACTCTGAGCCCCCTCCTCCCCAAGCCAGGAGCCAGCTCCCCAGCAAACCCCACCTCCCTTGCCTAAAAATAACTCGTCCTCACCCTGCTTTCTTCCCTCCCCAGCTCCTGCTGGTGTTAATGCTCTCCCAGCCAGACTGAGAGCCTCGTGCTAGGCAGACTGCAGGCCAATAATTAGGTTAACTCCCCTCCTGACAGGATGAGGGCAGCTGATTGGGGCCAGGGCAGGGGTGCCTGGAAATGCTCTTTTTGTGGACTGGGGTGATTCTGTGGTTTGTGTGGTGGGGTGGGGTGGGGCGGTGTGTATGTGTGTGTGTGGAGTATGTGGCATGTGTGTGGGGTGTATGGTGTGTCTATGTGTTGGGGGGCAGGCATGGTAAGCTTTGAAAGCAAATGCCAGATGTACCTATGCTGGGCTGGGCTGGGGGTGGGGGTTGGGGGGTGCATTTGCCCCATTTGGGGTGCCTGTTCATACCACAGAGCATCTTGCCCTTCCAGAACCTTCCACATCTGTGTCCCACAGCCTGTGAGGAGGCCTTTGTGACAAATGAGAAAGCTGTGAGGGACTGCCCAGCCCCCCAGCCTTTGAGTCCAGTGCAGCTTAACTATAGGCATAGGTATGTGTGGGGACAATTAGCAACTGAGGCTCATGTCAAGTGACTTTGCCAGTGGGGATTGGTGGGTGGGGCCTGAGTCCTCACTGAGACCTGAACAGACCTGGCCCAGAGCACTTTCCATGGGGGAGGACCAGGGTCATCAGCCTGGCTGCTAGAGGGGAGGGACTGTCCCAGCAGCAATCCTGGGGGAAAGGCCACAGGAGGTGGGGGTGGCAGTGCTGACCACACGCTGCAGAGTCTTGGCTGGAGGCAGGGGCTGTGGCCAGTGCTCAGCACCAGGCCAGGGCTCCCCTAACGTGACTTAGGCACATTTATCATGAAGTGTATCTACATGTTAGAAGCCAGATGTTAAGCCTGCAGCATCCTGGGCAGATTGCTCATGGCCACATGCAAACAGGAGCTGATTTAAAGAAAGAAGTGAATAGCTGGCACGCAGAGGACAAAACTGGAGCTAGGACAAAAATTGCCCAAGTTGCAGCAGAACCATGCTGCATTGTAAATTTGACTCCACAATTCCCAGTGCAATAGAACCTTCTAGAAGGAAGAGTCCAGCAGGGCAGGAGTAGTCCAGAACAACAGCCTGGAAGATGAGGCCAACACAAGAGGCCACCTTACTCCATACCACAGACCTTCTCCCCAACCCCAAGGCTGTGGAGCCTTGAGCAAATTACTTAATTTTTCTGGGCCTCAGCTTCCTCACTAGTGGAATGGAGATGATGATAATGTCCATTCCCAGGCTTGCTGAGAGGATTAAGTATACAAAGTCCACAACACACAGTAAGTGCTCAGTAAATGGTGAATGGTTTTGTGATTTTCCTCACTTGGATGTTTGGGCTGAGCCAGAGATAAAGAAGCAGGGGTCTGCAGGGCAGCCACAGACGGAGCAAATGTGTAAGGCCTCGCTGCTGCCCCTCACCCCCCACAAGGCTGGGCCAGCACAGGCTTTGTCTGAACTGGCCTCTGGCTCCAGGAAGCAAATTCAGCCTGCCAGAATCCCTGGAGGAGTAATTAAAGAAGGACTGGGAGAGAAAGAGGCCATGCTGCCTGCAGTGTATCTGGAAGCTTTTTGGATGTGTGCAATTAAATGCATCATATTTATACCATTCATTGCATGTGTGCACACATACACACACACACACACACACACACACACACACACGGGCCTTTTCCAGGTAGCCCAGCCCTCTCCCTGTCCAATACGACAGCCTGCCCCAGCCAGTTGCCAGACCCCGAATGGGTTCCCCAGGGTGGGCAGGCAGAAGTTGGTCTGGTCCAAGGACCTTGGAGCTCCCCAGTGGCTCCCGCCTGGCTCTGCCTCCCAGCCCTGCTCCTGGCTCACAGTGGCCGCTGCCCTAGCTGGGGCAGGCGTGGGGTCCCAGCAGATCCCTGCAAAGACATGATTATCTGTGCTTCCATGTAAGGCAGGATTTCTGCAGCTCAGAGATGGCTCCTCTCCAGCCCCCAGACAGTCAGGAATGGACACATGGAAGTGAGGGGGTCCAGGTTAGGACCCAACGAGGAACCCTCAGTTCATCCACTCCTGCCTCTGAATGCGTGGAAGCCCAGGTCATTGTGGTATGCTCTTCCCAAGGCAGGCCACTTCTAGCCACCGCTGTCCTAGAGTCTGGTATGCTGGCACATGTGTTGTACACGGAGGCTCACATGCAGGGCCCATGTTTGTGGGGGAGCATGTGTGTGCTGTGCATGTCACCAGTTGTATGATGTTGTCTGTGTCTAAGGTTTGGATTGAACAGGAGTAAAGGAGGCATAGCTGTGTTCATAAGGGTGTGTAAGGCCAGGGGTGGTTATGGTGTGTGCATGGGGCATGTGTATGAGGCACCTATGTGCTGTGTGGGGGCCACGTGTAAGAGTGTGTGTGCGAGGTATGGGTACAGGACATGGGTATGGGATATGTGTGAGAGGTGTGTAGAGATGTGGCATGTGTAGGGGTGTGTGTGTGTGTATGGGACTTAGAACATGTAACATGTGTGTGAGATATGCATGAGACATGTGTGAGTCCAGCATATGTGTATGTTATGTGGACGTGTGTGATGGCTTCAAGTAACTGAAAGCTATTCTGTCAGAAGATGGATGCTGGAGATGAAACTAGGTCACATCCTCCAAGATAGCCTCAGCTGCCATATCGGCAGCCACGCTGCCCTCACCTCCCCCACCCCCACTGCCCCCCAGTGCCCTGTCCCAGTCAGACCTGTGGGCCCAGGGGTGGTGCTCCAGGCCTTCAGGATAGCTGGCTGTGCACTCCTTGGGGGTGACAGGCTAGGACACTTGCTGAGGGGGGTAACAGTAGGTGCCCAGTGTGGGATGGAGGGACAACAGGGTGATGGCCTACGGTGACCTGCCAAGGAAAAAGAGGAGGTGTCTGTCCCAGGCCTCAGTGATGGATAAAGGGACTGGGCTGCCCTCTGCCTCTCCAGCACCCCTCTTTTGTCCCTCAACCAACATTCTGCCCTTGTTTCCATCCCATCTTCCCTCACTTTTTCTCTCCCACCCTACCATCCCTCTCGGGGGCATTAAATTTTTTTTTTCTTGAAATAAAATATATATACAGAAAGCATAGAAATCATACACATACAGCTCACTGAATTTTCACAAATGGAACACACCCATGTACCCAGCATCTACATCAAGAAACAAATATCCACAGCCCTCCTGTGCTCCTTCCAGTCACCACCCTTGAAAGACAACCACTATCATGGCTTTTAACACTGTAGGTTAGTTTTATCTAATCAGTCATTTTTAACCCCAACCCCTGAGCCCCACCCCCAACCCAGGAGCCACATTAACTCCTCCCTGAATGTGAAAGGTGCAGAGAAAGCTGTGAGGACATGCTCTCTGTCCCCCAGGCGTGACTGGTCCTTGTCACAGATGCCTGTCAAGGGTCTCTACCACACCTGCCTGGGTGGTTCAGGGCTAATTTCCATAGCTTCATAATGAATAATTTGCATCCGTGAGTGTTAGGGCAACACTAGCTGCTATAACAAATAAAATCTAAACTGAAATAATTTATCACTACTTATCATTTCCCATTCTCTCACAGTGCTATGATGTTCCTGCTTGGTAGGCAGCTCTGCTTCACATGATGATACAGGGACCCAGGCTCCTTCCGTCCTGTGGCTCCCTCTCCTGTCCCCAGGGCCTTGGACTCTTGTGCATTCTGCTAGGGGATGGTGAAATAGAGGACAACCCACTTCTTAGGTGCCTCTTCCAGGAAACTGTCACTCTGCCCACATTCCATTGGTGAGAATTAGTCACATGGGCTATCAAAATGCAAGGAATGTTGGAAGATGTAGTCCTTGGGTGGGCATTCATGTCCCATTAGACAACTCTCCATTCTGGAAGGGGGTCACTAAACTTTGGTGGGCATCTGGGTCACAGCAGGTCTATAAGGAAGAAGCCAGATAACACAATCTGTTTGTTCCTGCTTCTACTTGCCCAGCTGGTAGAGTTCACCCACTCCATGCCTCATTCACTTATCTATTTGCATGACTTCTTATTCATTCAATGCAAGTTCTTTCACTCATTTTTCCTCATGCCCTTTACACACACCCTATCCATGCACATATCTACACTTCCTACACACCTGTAAGGCCCATTTCAAGATCTAAGGGGCAAAGCAGCTGGGCTAGGCAGAGTCACACACCCACCATGTGGCAGCGCAGGGAAGTTCAGACTCTGGGGTTCCAAAATGTCCAGGGGTACAAAGGAACATCCTGAGGCGCCAGGGACTTACTTGGCAACCTGGTTCTGGGAGGTCTGTCCTTCCCACAGGGCCCATATCCGAGGGCCTGAGTGGGTTCTACCCTCGGAGAGGAGGAAGAGCTGTGTCCCAGACAGGGCAGGGGGCCAGGGCCCCAGACCCGAGGAGGAGAAATGACACTGTCCACAGCTCCAAGGCTGGGACTCAAGGGGAAGTGTGGCTTTGGGCTGGACTCACTGCCCAGGTCACCTATGGACTAGGTGGCTGTGGGCAGCTCTGAACCTCCCTGATCTTCAGTGTCTTATCTGTGAGATAGGACAAAGATCCCCAGCTCATCATGAGGACTGAGGTAATGTCAGTGAGGACTGTCACTGGGACACAGCCATGCCCAAAGCGTGAGTCACTCACACCTAAACCCAGGCTAAGTGGGACCTGGGACTGGGAGGGACTTAATTCCAAGTCCAGGATCACCCTGGGCGAGGGGAAGGGGCTGAACCCCTGGGACAGTCATGAGGCCCTGGAGTGTGGGAATTCCCATGTAAAACTCTAAGGCAGAAGTAGGCAGGGAC
This sequence comes from Manis javanica, assembly GCF_040802235.1. NCBI lineage: Eukaryota > Metazoa > Chordata > Mammalia > Pholidota > Manidae > Manis > Manis javanica. The sequence continues at coordinate 34,873,931 of NC_133165.1, read as the reverse complement.
CAGGGCCTCCATGCAGCCCTCCCCTCCTATCCACTTCCCCAACCCCAACAAAAGCTCCCTTCTGTCACACTCCCCCATCCTAGGGATGTGCACCCTCCAAAACGACCCCAAGGAGGAAATGGCCCATTATGGGGGATTTACAAACTGGAGGTGAGTGTGGGGCCAGAGGGAGGAGGGGAGTGCAGGGCGGCGAGCAGGGTCTGCTGCACTCATATTTTATTAAAGATCTGCTTCAAGGTCAGCCCTGCCGTCTGCCACAAGGGACTCCTTAATTTCCCAGGCTCTGCAGAAGGAGAGAGAGAGAGAGGTTCTGGGAGGAGGGGAGGGAGGAGGGGAGGCAGAGGCCTGGGTGGGCCAGGCAGGGAGGTACAGAGAGTAGAGGCCATGTACCCCCCACCCCAGTGCAGTGTGGACCTAGCAGAGTGCTGGGTGCTGGAGGGCACCAGGGTAACAGGGAAGGGGTTGAGGAGAAGGGACAACAGCAGGGAAATGCTGACAGGATGGGCTACAGACAAAGAGTGAACAGTTAAGGTGTCAGGATGGGGAGGGACCTGGATGCCCAGGTTTTGTCATTTTTCAGATAAAAGACACTAGAACACCACTGGCCTTTCACTTGCATCACCCACTGGCTGCAGGCCAAGACCATGAGATGATCTATAATTATTAGAAAAGGAACACAACCCTCCAGGACAGATATTATTAGCCCCATTCCACGGATGAGGAAACTGAGGCTCAGTGAGGCCTAAATCACTTCCCCAAATCCTTGTGGCTAGTCAGCAACAAATCTGGGGTTCGGGCCTGGGTGTGACTACAGATCCCACCTCTCCCCCTGCGTCGGTCATACCCTCCCCGCCTTCTGGGCCCAGCTCAAGACTCTCCTTCCCCGAGCACCTCCCGTTTGCTCCAGTAGCCTCCTGAGGACCCAGGTCCAAACGGTCTTGGAGGACACTGGTGGCCCCTCGGCCACTCCCCATCTCGCCCACGCAGAGAGGGCAGTAGTAACGCCTTCAGAGTACCCAGAGGCCCACAGCCACCCAGGAATACAGACAAGGGCTTGTTTCTGCTCACTGGAGGGTCAAGATAGGTGGCCTCAGACTGTCACTTCATGTCTGTATGCCCTGGGTGGCTCTGCACAAAGTCCCCTGGAGTTGAGTTTCAAGGGACTATTTTTGCCTTGCAGCCCCAGGCCTTTCTCTCCAGTGAGGACAGGATCACGCCGTCACTGATGATCCACTGCGTGCCCAGTGCAGTCTCCGGCAAATCCCACCGGCTGCTCATGCTTGAATCCTGCCAGCTGTCTGTGGCACACCCAGTGTCTCACAAGGTGTCAGTGTGTGCTGTGGGGAAGCGGCTAAGGAAAGGGGCTGTCATAGCAGTGGGGTGTGCATGGGTTAACAGCATCTAAGCCCATGGCGACAGAGACACGAGGGGTCAGGACAAAGGAACAGGCCAGGGGTTGAGAAGCATGAGGTCTAGGGCAGATGAGGACCTTGGTCTTGTTTCTTCAAGTCCAGGAGCATGATTGTGTGTCTCAACAAAGAGTATGACTCAGTAGGTAAGGCAGGTTAAAGATGGCCACCAATTCTTTGCCCCACCTCCCATCAAGATGTCCAATTGATATCCCTCACCTTTGAATATGAGTGAGGAAGTGCTATTTTAAATAGAGTGGGTCTGCAACTGTTTTAACCAGTAGAAAATAGGAAAAGAGATGTCATGCCTTAAGAGACTGGCAGCTTCTGCCCCCTCTCTTTTGCAACACTTGGTGTCAGAGCTCTGAGCTGCCATCTAAGAAAGTCCGATAACCTAGCTGGATATAACCACATGGAGAGACCTGAGACTACCTGGAGGAGAGAAGTGGAGCCAAGTCCAGCCCTCCAGCCCTCCCCACCAGGGTCCTGGACATAAGAATGAGGGTGTCCTGGACTTCCCAGGTCACAACCCATCCATCTGCTGAAAACCACCAAGTGACACCATTTATGCCTCATGGAGCACAAGAAATCACCTAGCCACGCTCTGCCCTAATTTCTGACCCACAAAGTTGTGAGATATAATAAAATGGCTATTGTTTTGAGTCATTAACTTTTGGATATTTGTTACACAGCATTAAATAACCATTCAGTAGGCCTGGGAGAGATCAGACAACCAACACATTTAATAAAGACTTAAGATGGCTCTAATGCAGAGGGTCAAGGGAATGCTTTGAGAAGCACCAGAAGAGTGGGACTGACTCTTAGGCCAAGCGCCCCCAAGGTGCATGTCTATATCACATCAGAACAAAAGATAAATGGAAAGAGACAAGGCAGAACCAGAGAAAAAAAGAGCAGAAAAAATTAGGGTATGTAGAGGCAAAAAAAAAAAAAAAAGTGGGCCAATGGAGAACTATCTTATAGACCGAAAAGCAGAAAACTCAGGTCAAGAAGTAATGATCCTCTTTGGGGGACATGGAGATAGGTATGACCCAGACCTGCCTTCGTGCAGTTCAAGTTCTAGACATAGGATGGCACAGAGAGGGGGCGGTAGAGACAGGGCAGAATAAGAGAGAAAGAGGAGGGCCAGGTCTAAGGTCAAGGCCTATGAGCTCTGGCCAATGAAGGACGTCAGGGTGGCCTGGCCTGGCCTCTCATTACAGAGATTTTCCTGCTCTTGTCCCTGAGCCTAAGGCCCCTGGAGGGCTGATCAGGCAGGTGGGCAGGCATTTGGAAGAAAAGATCACTTCAGAGCTGAGCATTGAAAGACAGGGAAGAAGGAAAAGTAGGCAGTAGGCAGGAGAACAGCAAATATAAAGGCCAGCAGGGGATGCAGGGGGTGGGGAGACGGGGAGCTGGGCAATGCCAAATTTAGTAGCAGATTGAAGGTGAGTGAGTCTGGCTATTGGGGGTTTGGTAGAGCATGAATTAGCTCCAGGGGCAGGGTTCTGAATCAGACCGGGTTCCATGTCCACTTTGGAGAGGCTTATCCATGGCCCTATTGTTCTCATAACACGAATAGCAGAATGTAAGGCAGACAAGATTTTCCTGATGAAACTAGGCAGAAGACAGACTGAGACAACATCAAGGGATCCACATTTAGATAACCAATCAGCAAATATTTATTGAGCACCTACTCTGTGCAGGAACTGGGAATACAACAGTGAATAAAATCCTTGCCCTCAAGGAGCCCAAGCTCTAGAGTGGGAAGACAGAAAAAAACAAAAGTGGATGAGTAATATGACAAGTGGTGGTAAGATAAAAATAAGGGAGGGTAGCCAACAGATAGACAAATGGCCAAGAACACACGAAAAGATGCTCAAAGCCACTGATCCCCAGGGAAAATGCAAATCAAAACCAATAAGACTCTGTGGCATCTTGCTACACTGATGGACAGTGACTGCAATGGGGTATGGGGGAGACTTGATAATATGGGTGAATATAGTAACCACATTGTTTTTCATGTGAAACCTTCATAAGAGCATATATAAATGACACCTTAATAAAAATAAAATTTAAATTTAAATTAAAAAAAATAGACACTACTTCATACCTATTTGGATGATTATTACTTTCTTTAAAAAAAGTAGAAAATAACAAATGTTGACAAGGATGTGGAGAAATTGGAATCTTGTGCTTAGCTGATAGGAGTCACAATGGTGCAGCCACTGTGGAAAACAGAAAGGCAGTTCCTCAAAAAACTAAATAGAGAATTGCCATATAATCCAATAATTCCACACTTCTGCGTATCTTCCCAAAAGAATTGAAAACAGGGATTCAAACAGGTATTTGTACACCCATGTTCACACCAGCTTTCTTCACAGTAACTAAAACATGGAAGCAACCCAAATGTTCAATGATAGATGAATGGATGTACAAAATGTGGTCTATCCATATAATGGAATTATTTTCTTTTTTTTTTTTAATTTTATTTTGATATCATTAATCTACAATTACATGAGGGACATTATGTTTACTAGGTTCACCCCTTCACCAAGTCCCCCCCACATCCCCATTCACAGTCACTGTTCATCAACATAGTAAGATGCTGTAAAATCACTACTTGTCTTCTCCCTCCCCATGCACACACTATACATGCTAATCGTAATGCCCCCTTTCTTTTTTTCCCGCCTTTATCCCTCCCTTCCCACCTGTCCTCCCCAGTCCCTTTCCCTTTGGTAACTATTAGTCCATTCTTGGGTTCTGTGCTTCTGCTGCTGTTTTGTTCCTTCAGTTTTCCTTTGTTCTTATACTCCACATATGAGTGAAATCATTTGGTACTTGTCTTTCTCCGCCTGGCTTATTTCACTGAGCATAATACCCTCTAGCTCCATCCATGTTGTTGCGAATGGTAGGATTTGTTTTTTTCTTATGGCTGAGTAAATATTCCATTGTGTATATGCACCACATCTTCTTTATCCATTCATCTACTGATGGACATTTAGGTGGCTTCCATATCTTGGCTATTGTAAATAGTGCAGCTATAAACATAGGGGTGCATCTGTCTTTTTCAAACTGGAGTGCTGCATTCTTGGGGTAAATGGAATTATTTTCTTAGACTTAAAAAGGAAAGAAGTTCTTTATTCACTATGTAAGAATTCGTTCACCATGTAAGAACTTGTTCGTTATGCTTCAGAAGATTGGAGACTGACGAGAATTAGGCTTGAGATGGATTAATGAAGTGTGCATTGAGCATTGACCCCCCCTATACAGAATTTTATTGTTGTTAACAACCATTTGATCAATAAATATGAGAGATGCCCTCTCAAAAAAAAAAAAAAGGAAAGAAGTTCTGACACTGACTACAACATGATGAATCTTGAGGACATTATGCTGAGGGAAATAAGCCAGATGCATCAAGGCAAATACTGTATGATTCCACTCAGATGAGGTCCCCAGAATAGTCAAATTAAGAGAGACAGAGTGCAATGGTGGGTGCCAGGGGCTGGCTGTGGGGCAGGGGGAGAGGGAATGAGGAGCTATGGTTTCTTGTGTGCAGAGTTTCAGCTGGGGTTTGGGAGGTAGCTATAAATGGACCGAATGCCACTGAGCTGTACACTTATAATGGTTAAAATGGTAAATCTTATGTTATGTGTATTTGACTACAATACACTTTGTTTGGAAAAGGGGGGAAAGGGGAAGATAATTCTGGATAGGGAGACACTATTATATGTGAGAAGGTATTGGAAGGGTTCATTGATCAAATGTGATTTGAGCAGAGATGTGTGTCCAGGGGAGTGTGACTGGTGAGAGGGCAGGCACCAGGCGGGGGTCCAGGACCAAGGCCTGGGCCGGGCAGATATCCTGGGGGTGAAGAAGAGGGACAGTTCCAGGAGGTGCAGTGTCTGCAGAAAGCAGGGGAACTGGAGGGCTCAAGGCCTCAGAAGGCTCTGACTTACAGGCTGGGCTTGAGTGGGCAGGTCAGGGGCCCAGAAGGAAGTAGACAGTACGTCCAAAGGCTTAACTGAAGAGAACTTGATGGAGGGATTATGCACAGAGGCACAGGTGGGAATTTGAGAATGAACCAACAAAGCATGGAGAAGCACCCAGACTTATAACAGTGGGAGCCATTACCCCCACTAGGCCTGAGGTGCCTCAGGAAGGAAACTCAGTGTCAGTGCTTGGCCAGAAGACCTGGAGCCATGGATGAGGGGCCACTGGATCCGAGCTGGAGAGGCTCAGCAGGCGAATAAATGCGTCACTTCTCTCTCCTCTCTTCTTCACTCTCCTGGTGATGCTTCCCCTGGGATGAGCCCAGCCAGAAGCCAGAAAGGAGCAAGGGAGCCTGGGCAATCGGTCAGCAAAGGTCAGCCTCCTGAGGTCAGAGCAGGGCAGCAAAGAAAGGAGAATGGACTCAGAGGGGCAAACAGAAAAACCAGTGCAGATGCCATTTGTTGAAGTGAGTCACACAAGGGAAGGAGCCCTATTTGGAAAATTAGCAGGCTGGTAGGCAAACTAAGGTAGAAGTGTATTGTTCTGAGACAGGGCAAAGGAGGACAAGGAGTGAGGGGCTCCGAGGGCTGAGAGGCTTCTTGGGTTCCCCCATGCCTCTTCTGGTAGACTAGATGGCCCAAGGCAGATGGGAAAGCTTGCTTGTAGCAGCTTGCAGACCCCTCTCCCCTTCCACTGTGAAGCCAGGGTGGGGCAGGGGCTGCAGCAGCAGGTGAGGGCAGAGCAGGAGGAGGTGTGCCCAGCAGGGCAAAGTGTTCCCAGCCTCTAGTCCCAGAGTTGAGGCTGGGGCTGGTCAGGAAACAATCAGTGTGGGGAGGTGTCATTAAGCCAATCTGACTGCATTTAAGGAACAGGCTTTACTCTGAGAGGATGCTGTGTCCTTGCACCTCCTCTGGCCTCCTCCACAGCCCCTCCACACACTCAGCCATGGCTCTCAGGCAAGGAGAGACTGGCAGGCTCTCCAGGGGCCCTGTCCTAGTGCTGGATCTGCCTACTCCCTGCTTTGCCTTGGGAGGCCCAGTCAGATGAAGGGACAGCCCCTCCTAGGCAGGGGGAACACACACACCAGTTCTAGCCAGCCCAAGGCCCCAGCAGATGAAATATTCATGCAGTCAGAAGGCAGGAGACCTGCAGAGGCCTTGCTCCAGGAGCTATGGGGCTGCAGTCAAGGGGCAGCAGCTGTAGCTCACCCAAGCTTCATTCTGCAGAGTAGGAGGGACCTGCAGTGCCAGGATCCCCTACCCACTGCCACACACACACATCCCAACACACTTCAAAGACACTTGCAGGTGAGAAACCTAGGGCAAGGGAGAACAGAGGGGAGAAGGATGCACACACTCAGATAGAGAAACACACCCAGAGACACACGAGTGTACAGATGAGCATCCACACACTTAAATGGATACAAACTCACAATAAATATACACTCCACCCAGGGACGACTCTCAGTGCAATATAAATGCCTTCTTAAAATCTGTGCCTCAGGAAACTCACTTGCCTCACCCTAGTCCCTGCCCTGCTCAAGCCTGCTCTGGCACTTCCAGCCCGGCAACCTGAAACTTGGGGGGCTCCTCCAGACAAGAGCCTGGATGTTCCTGGCTTCCCTTAGAGAAATGTCTCTAGAATTCCAATGCCCCTCTGGAAGCCTGCCCCACCCATCTCCACTCTGCCTGCTCACTGTTCAGTCAAGGAAAGAGTGGCAGGAGCTGCAGGACAGACCGGCCACCCAGGGTCAGGAAGAGAGTAACCAAAGGTTGCGGAGCTTAGGACTCCAGATGCCCAACCCAGCTCCACTAAAGTCCAGCGATTCCATTCACAAAATCCTCTCCCTGTTGTGATGTGCCCCACTAGCACCTTGCCCGGCTTGGGTCCCGCCACCAGGAAGCATTATGAATGGGCATCCTGGGGACGTCTTCCAGCGGGATCCCAGGAACCTCTTAGACATAAGGAACTCACTCTGTATCCTGGCGAGAATTCAGGATAGAGAGTTCCAATCTCAGTTCCAAATGAATAACCAACCTCCCTACGGACGCCTCCCAGAGCTGGTGAGACACCACCCTCAAGGGGTGGAACGGAAGTCTGCGTTGAGGCCTTCCTTCACCGACGCCGGGTCTCTGGCCTCAGCTGCTGGAGGCCCTCCAGGCCTGCGGAGGGCGCTGTGAGAGCCAGGCCGCTCTGGCCGGCGGGAGGGCAGGGAGGCCGTCTCCATGGTGGTGCTCTGTCCAGCATTTCAGCAATCTGCGGCGGAGGCCGCGGAGAGACAGAGGGCGCGGGGCCGCGGCGGCCGCAGAGCTGCCTGCCGAGCCGAGCCGAGGAGGCGGACCGGACAACGCAGGGCCTGGCTTCAGCGCCCGGCGGAGCGCGGCGGTCAGCGCGGAGGTGAGAGCCCCTCGTGGGGCGGGAGCATTTCCCAGAGGGGCTGGGGCTGGGTTGAACCTCGGGCCTCCCCAGCTGGGCTGGGGCTCAGGGTCCGCAGGCCCTGGGGTAGACGGTAGGTTGGGGGACTGCTAGAGTGTTTGATCGGGGGTGCTAGGCACCAGGGGAACAGAGATGAGGAACGTTGTTATTTCACTGAGAGGGTTGGGGAAAGTGAGAGCACTGTGGGGTCGTGGGCAGGACTCCCTTGGCCATTAGTGACCGTGGCCCGGCTCATAAGGATGCTGTGGAGGCCCCCAACTGAAGTCCAGCTGCCCTCCCCGAGCTGAGGAGAGGACCTGCTCCCTAGAGAAGGGAGAGACCAATGCAGACAGCCTGTGGAGATGCTGGTTACTGGGAGGGGTAGAGGGAGCAAGCTCCCACCTGAATGCTAGGTTTCTATTCAGCAGGAGGTGGAAGCTTTGGGGACAGTCTGGCCCCTTTCCCAGATGCCCAAATGCCCCTGAGAAAGTAGGCGCTGGTATCTGGAACTGGGTCTCACACAGGATGGCATTCACTCTCACTCTGGGAAGAGGATGGGGAACATGGATGAAAAAATAGCCACTGGGAGTTTAGGGGATTCCTCTGCAGTCTCTCTGGATGCCCAGGGAGAGTTTCTGGAGTGGACCCAACTCCAAAACAAATTCTTGGTGAAAATGGGAGGTGAGAGAAGAGACACAGCCTCTGCCTTGCATCCTCCTCCCCCTCCCTCCCAGGGCTCCTGCCTGGACAGTGTTGAAGCCTCCTGCAGTTCCTGCTCCTGGCAGCAGGTCCTCTGTGGGGATGGATTTGGGCGGGAGCAAGAGAAGGGCACTCGGGTCTAGCCTGATATTCCAATGCCTGTGCTTTGTCCAGCCATGACTTCTCACTCCCTTGAGACCTCAGTCACTCACCCACTTCTGGCACCAGGGCTGGTCTTTTGTCCTGTGTTTAGAGAAAAGCAGGTACTTTGATGAAGAGCAGAACAGGCGCTGGAGTTTCTCTGTCCAAGGGGCATCCTAAGGTCATGGCCCCAGCAGGTTCCAGATTCCTCCCCAGCCAGAAATAGGACCAAGCGGGCTAGGAAATTGCTCCCACACAACACCAGCTTTTTGGCTCCTTGACTTTATGCCCCATCCCACTCTCCTGTGCCAGGTGGAGGAGGAATTCTTGAAGAGTAATAAAGAGTTGGTTGGATTTTTAAGAGGTGGGGGTGGGTAGGGAGTCAGGGACTCGGAAGCCTGAGAGACATGGGTACCAATGTGAACTACATGATTTCAGGTAAACCACTTAACCTTCCTGAGCCTGTTTCCCAATCTGTAAAATGGGTAGTGTTAATAGTATCTGCTCTGCTGTTAAAAGAAATAACCCAGATAATGGATGGGGAACTACTTTTAAGCTGTAAAATGTGAGGTGAGTGTTAGTAAACTGAATGGAAGTAAGCATTTCTGAGGAAGGAGCTGGATAAAGGTGGAAAAGTTTCTGCTTTGTTTGGAGCACATCTTTCTCTTCCTAGAGAAGGTGGGCATAGGCTGAGGGCCTTGCACCAGACTCCAAGCTAAGTAAAATGCTACAGTTGGCTCAGTTAATCCTCACAAAAAATTTCACAAGGAAGCCATCATTGTCCATATTTCACAGCTGAAAAATGATACTTGAGTAACTTAACCAAGGTCATGACGCCACCCAAGCTGTCTTCCCTGGGGCAGAAGTGGAGCTGATGACCTGTCCCAGCCCCTTGATATCAAGGCCCAGTTAAATGCCAGTTTCTTGATTCATGATGCCAGCTTTCCAGGTGGAGAGCCTGAGGCATATGGGTGAGGGTGTGCAGTGCAGTGAGGAGCTGAGTCCCCCAAGGTCACTGGGATATTTGGAGGTGGAATGTGCTTTAAACTGGCCAGCTGGGTGCCCCCACCACAACCCACCTCTGCCTCTGCCAGAGGGAAAGTCTGGGTCTGGCAGGCTCATCTGTTCACTGCCTCACCCACTTCTCACTTCCTCTGCCTGCCAGCCTCTTGCTGACCTAGGCAAGCCAGTGACTGCCTGTTCCTTTCCGAGCGGTTAGCTCTCACCCCCTGAGATAGGGCCACAGTCATAGGCAGCTGCCAACATTGCTGGAGTCAGCTTCCCCTACTGACTTTTCTCTTCTTCTGCCCACTACTTACTGCCCCAGCAGCCAATGGGGGCTCTGCTGAGGAGATGGGGGGAATCCACCCTCTCTTCCTTAACTCCTACGAACACTCTGAGCCTCCACATGGACCTGTCACTACACCTACATCATCCAATTTCATCCTCACATAACCTGGTGCCGGAGGTGCTGCTACCTCCCTGTCACAGAGCAACAAAACAAGGCCTGGAAGTGATGTGACTTTCCCAAGGTCACAGAGCAAGGTCTTGGTGCAACCCAAGCCCACTGCCTCAGGGGCCCAGTGTGGTTTCCACAACACCACCTGAGCCTCAATTCCCCAGGCTGTCCTGGGTGTGGGCCAGTGTGGGAAGGGGAGTGGGGCATTTGGTAGAGGTCACTGAAGAACTCTGGGACAGGAATTCAAGGACCTTCTTTCAGGGTCCATCTCTGACCCTGGCTCCTTGTGTGACCTTGAACAGGTCCTTTCCTGTCTCTGGACCTCAGTGTCCTCAACCATAAAATGATGGGATTCGATTGGATGACACCCTGCCAGCACCAAGATTTTAAGATCTCTCTGCTCTATAAATCTGTATGTTGGGAAGCCCGCGGTTCCTTGGCAGAGGTAGAAGTTGACTCCAGTGTTTCCAGGTTTGACTTATTATTTGGAGCTAAGATTTAAAATTCATCCATGGGGTCTTACAAACACGAGGTCTTAACTAAATAGGAGTAAATATAGATTGGAGATGCCAGGGAGATCTTTGAACTCTTTTGGCTGTACCAGGATTAAGCCCTTTTGGCCCAGGATTTGGGGTGACCTGTAGAGACACCGAAGATGCCCTCCACACACCTCCCAGAGCTGTTTGCCAGAGCCCAGGAGCCCCAAGGACACACACACAGGTGCAGTATCCAGGGGAGCAGCAGGCGGGCAGTGGCTGAGGCTTATTCATGTAATCTTGGAGACAGGGAGGTTTTTGCAGCAGATGCTCTAAAGAAAGGGTGCAGGGCCCTGCAGGAGGAAGTGGGACATATGACGACTAGTCCAGCTGAACAGAGAGGGGCAGCCAGGCAAGAAACCCAGAAGTGCCTTCTCAGTTCCAACACCTGAGCTCTGTGAAAGGGTGGGGAGCTCAGAGAGGGGAAGAGTTTAATGAAGAGAGAAAGGATGAGAAATCAGTCCCTCAGTGAGAGTGGATTCAGAGAGCAAGAGGGGTAGGGGGTGCTCAGTGAGGACAGACTGAGACCAGAGAAAGGGCAGGAGGCCCCAAGGAGGGCTCATTACCAACAGTTTCAGCCCCCAGCCTGGCCCAAGTTCTCGTTGTGGCTTAGCGGCTGATGACCCCTCTGGGCTCTGGCCCACTCACCGTCTTCTGGGGCATGACCACAGGAGGATGACAACTCCATCCCCAGAGGCTGAGTCCTACTGACTCCATGTCATCCAGAATGAGGGTCTCAGGGGGGCCAAGAAGGTGAGCCAGTCTAGGCTGCCCAGGCTGACTACTGGCCTAGGAGAAAGGCCTCAGTGACTATTAATGCTTTGGTTCTGGAGCAGCCCCCGAGCCCCAGGGGCTGCCCCCCTATAGCCAAAAGCCACCTGCCCATCCACCCACAGCGCTGCTTCCTCAGCAGTCAGCCTGGCTTCAGCCTCCTGCCACCCCCGCCCTGGCCTGCTGCCCACTGCAGAGGCAGCCTTGCCAGCTGGAGCTGGCCGGCAGTGCCACAGCTCCCTTAGTACCCTGCTGGGGCCTTTGAGGGCCATGAGGCAGCCTGAGCCCAGTGAACTGGACCCTGGGGTACAGGCAGCATACTGAGCTGGGGATCTCTTGGCCTGCCTATTTCTAGCTTTGAGTATGGTCTGTGGCTCTGAGACCCCTCCCCATATTAAGCTCCATCCCTACTACCAGTCCCCAAACACCCCAGGATAGAGATAGGAAAAGTAAGTTTCATTGAATTCTTCTGATTTTAAGACAGATAGCCTTTGCGAACATGGGGGTGGGGGATATTTCCTTCCAGGATTTTGTCCATGTGTTCACAGACCCGTAGAGTTAAATAACTGGGAGCATGTTGTTGGGGAAGTTGGCATCCTATTTTTCGCTCTATTGTGACAATTCTCTGATGTCTTTAAAGATTCTTCCAAAAGCATATTTTTAATGGCTGGAGGAGGGCTAGGCATGAGTGGAGCTGCTTCCCATATTGCCAGTGAGAGCTGTGGGCAGAACCTTGCCCCTGCCCTTCCCTTTTGGCTGGGGCACAGCTTTGGGGCCTGCTGTCCCTGGGTTTCCATTGGATAGGATGGCTTTGGGGCCTGTGACAAAGTCAGCCAGAGACTGAGATGAGAAGGGACAATGCTGGGGCGGTGGCGGGGAGCATGTGAGCGTCAGACATCCCTGAGGGGAGGTGGAACCTCAGTCCAAGACCTCAGAAGAAAGAGCTCAGAACTGTGAACCAGCGATTGCCAGTCTCCTGGGTTCTGATCTCACCTGGGCCTCAATCTCCACAATCAATTGCCTCCCATCCACAATCCCTCAGGAGCCATAGGTTATGATGCTACCTGCCTCCAAATGTGCCTAGAGAATAATTCGGGCAGAAGGGGGTGAAAGGGCCCGAGGGAGGATAAAATCCAGAGCACCCCCGAGAGCGGTCATCAGAGTGTGTGAGGCTATACAGTCAGCATGTACCGAGCACCTCCTGTGTTCAAGCACAGTATGACCACTGAGGACACAGGTGAATCAGACAGTGGCCCTGACCTTGAAGAGCTCTAGCCCAGTGGGAGAAGGAGGCATTGGTGCTGCCAGTGACAATCTGTTGAGGTCCTGGTAGAACTAAGATGTCCACGGTGGTGTGGGCAGCCCAAGGAGGCTTCTGGGAGAAAGACATTTAAGTTGGGCCTTGGAGAATGACAGGGAAGGCACCAGACAGAGAAGACAGAGGCATGGCACTCCAGAGAACAGAGTGGGCACAAAGGTAGGAAAAGTCCTGGTGAACTAAGGGGAGACTGATCTTATGTAGCCATAGCAGAGAGAGCAGGCCTGGGAACAGAGGGCAGCCTAGGCAGAGCAGTAGGTTGGGGCAGGTTTTGAAGGACCCTGAAAAGCACTCTAAGCTGGGAAGTTATTTGGAAAGCAGTGGGAGTCACGAGAGGCTTTGGAGCGTTGTCATGAAATGGTCAGATCTGCACTTGAGGAGGCCCACTGTGACTGTACCTGGCAAGAGGATGGAGAGAAAGAGACCAAGGGCCCAGAGGCCAGGGAGGAGGCAATGGCACAGCTGCAGAGGGACAGGTACTGGAGACGCGCCTCTGGGAGATGTGACGGGTGTACGTGGACACGCTCCAGGCCAGGTTCACCCAGACAGAAAGGAAGAGCAGCAGGCCACGGCAGGGGCAGAGAGGTGGGGCAGCCTGCCTCCCTGCCCATCCCCAGCTGCTGGCAGAGCCTGAAGGATCAGACAGAGAACCCCAGGTTGGGGGAGTGGGCTTCAGGACTGGCAGAGGAGCCAAGCCACTCCTTCTCCCAACAGGGTGCCAGAGGGAGCTTCGGAATGGAAAGGAACCTGGGACACTCTGCAGGTGCCACATCCAGGCAGTCCTGCCCCCTTCCGTGTCTGGCCCTGTCTGACACATGTTCCTTGGTCCTTGTGACCCATCTATTATTGTTTCCAGAACACCCTTCTTCTCTACCTCCCAAATTCTCTCTTCCTCTAGCCACCCTACTTCTTGTATTTCAGAAAACAGAGGTATTCGTTTATTCGCTCATCCAACATTTGCTCAGTAGCTCCTCTGAACTTAAAATCTCAGTTATCCTTGTCATCCCAAACCCCGTGCTAGGCATGAGAGAGGGGGGAGCAGCCCTCGGTCTAGTGGGGAGCAAGGCCCCTAAGCTGGTGAAAGTTTGGGAATGGAATCTGGTATGTGGAATATGACTGCCAGGGCACTGGTGCGGGTGGAGGCCTGCCTGCCTGGTTGACTTGGAGCCAGCTTCACAGATGGACCTCATAGGATGCCTACAGGTTTGCCAGGGAGGGACAAAGGGGAAGGGCATTTCTGGCAGAGGGAACAACATGAGCAGAGATATGGAGGAGGAAAGAGCACCACTCACTCCGAGAATAGTGTGTCTGGAGAGCCAGGCCTGGGCCCGGGGCAGAGAAGGTGGCATCATGCAGGCCTCAGTGCCAGCTGAGGGAGTCTGGGCTTTCTCCTGTGGACACCAGAGTAACCAAGGGATATTTCCAGCAGGTCAGCACATAGCCAGAGCTGTTTCCGGAAGGTCACCCCTGAAGGGTAAGCATGATTGGGACAGATGGAAAGAAGAGGGGGGCCTGTGGTGTGTTTTTGGGACACAGGTCACATGGCCTGGGGCCTCTCCTACTGCAGCTCAGCTCCTCCCAACCTGGGACACCCAGAACCACAGCAGCCATGGTCTCTGGGTGCAGAGTACATGCCTCAGCTGACAGTCCATGAAAAGCAGATTCCTGGGACCCACCTAAAATGACTGATTCAGAATCTGAGTGTGGGGCCTGGGGGTCTGCACTGTTTAAAGCTCTCAGGGGACTGTACATGCTGGAGAAGAGAACCGGTGCCACTTTGCACATGCCGTTCCCTTTGTCTGGGTGCACTGCTTCCCTCTTCCTCTGCCTCCTAAACTTCAGCCTGTGCTCTCATGTCCTCTGTGTGATGCCTTGTTCCAAGCTCTCCTCCTTCCTCATGCCCCCAAACGCCCAGTGCTGTGTCCTCCTCAACCCCTTTCATCCTCTGCCCTAGCCGGATGTTTACCCTTCTGTCTCCCTCCATAATCACCATGCACACCCATTTGGCATTTCCCACCTGCCAGGCACTGTTCTAGCTCTAGTTCACCTATTCTAATGCCTTTCATCCTTCATCCTCATGACATCCTGTGAAGTAGCCAGGTCACAGTGGAGGATACTGAGGCACAGAGAGGTTAATAATGTCATCAAGATCACCCAGATAAGATGCAGTAGGACCACAGAGGCTGCGCTGTGCTGTGATGCCCCAGGCTGGGGCTCCTGGAGGGCAGGGCCGCTGTTACTCATGGCCGCAGGTCCCCAGTGCAAGCACAAGACCTGGCAGATGGGAGGTGCTGGGTTTCCTCATCTGTGGGGTGTGCTTAAGGGTGACAGTTCCCCTCCAGGGCTGTGAGGTGAGTGCTCTGTGGTGGGGGGCGTGGCAGTGGAGGCAGGGATTCTCCTCTGGGATTTTAGGATGGAACAGTTTCTGGGACAGGAGGCCTTTCTCCCTCCTTTGCTGTACCTCTACCACAGAAATCAGACCCTCTCAAACCTGCCTGGAGGTCAGGGGAGGGCTTGTAGCTGGGGTGGGGTCAGACGCCTTGATGGAGATTCTGGGACTGATGGTGGAGCAAGGTGGAGACTCAGAGAGGCCACAGCTGCAAAGCAGCCCCCTCTCCTGATATGACCCTAAGGAGCCCCTGCCAAAGCAAGGAGGGCCCCCCGCCCTTCCTGCCTCCCACCCACAATCCCTCCGGAGCCGTAGGTTATTGTCAATGATGTCGTTAATTAACTGCTTAATTAACTATTTAAGCTAATCAGATTAATTGACATTAATTGGCTACCATTTGTCAAGGACCCTGGAAAGCTGTGCCTCTCAGAGTTGAAGTGTGTGGCTGGAGCTGAGCAGGGGCATCAGGGAAGAGCTCTGTCACTGTGCTGTGGAGCTCAGGGAGCAGGTGGCAGGCAGTGGCAGGACCAAGCGCACCGGGACTGCTGCCTAGGGACTGCACATTTCTGGGGGGCTCACGGGGCTGGGCCCTTGCACTCCTGAGTCCTGGCTCTTCACACTTTGGGAAGCACATCACCCCTTCCTCTCCCTTAGTTGCATAAAAAAGGTCTGATGAGGGACCACAGGGCAGATCAAGATATTTTCCATCTCCCAAGGGGGAGACACTTAAAAATCCTAAATAAGCCACAATATAAGTAGGTCACCACACTGCTGGGATGAAGTGCACATATTCAGTTTATTTTTAAAAAAGGAAAGATGAGCAGTATAGGGTAGATAAAATATGTGAAACATTAAACTATGATAAAATGATCAGGTTTGCATTATTTAGTCAGTTACAGCCCCCAAAACCCACAGTACATTTTAATGCCTGTTTTAAAACACAACTTACAGTTTTAAATTATAGCACTGAGACAAAAAAGAAAAAAACTACTATGAAATGCATCCTACGTTTTAGAAAAAGGAAAAAAAAGAGCCAGCCCACTCAAAACTGGGAGTGTGAATTTGTCTTAGAGCCATTCTCTCAAGATAAAATGGCTCCCACGTCTAGCCCAGCACCGGGCTGGGAGACCCTGTGGGTCTCTTCTCTCTAGTCAATCCTTGG
The DNA here is from genome assembly GCF_040802235.1 of Manis javanica. Lineage (NCBI taxonomy): Eukaryota > Metazoa > Chordata > Mammalia > Pholidota > Manidae > Manis > Manis javanica. The sequence goes on along the minus strand of NC_133165.1, from coordinate 34,857,642 downwards.
CCTGTCGTCCTGGTAGGAGGCTTGCGTGGAGCAGAGGAGGTGTGGATTTCAAGTATCCTGGAGATGAATACAAATGTGAGGGGAGAGAAAGGGTCCATTTTGGTGGGAGGGTCAAGCTTCCAGGATGGCAGGAGGTTGGGCTCAGCTTGGTAACAGAGATCTCTAGCTTGGTAAGGGAAGACCTGGAGAATGAATGTGGGGTCCCCCTTTACTGCCCAATCCTGCAGCCCCTGGGGGAAGAAGGACCAGGAAAGACTGAAGGCTGTTGCCTAGCAACCAGAGGAGCATCTGGATCGATGGGAATGGCAGGTGGGGCTCCAGCCCCCAGCCCAGCTCTCTCTCTCTTTGATCTCACCCAGCCCAGCAGAAACCTGGGGGGGATGCCTGGGGCAGCCTGTTTGATTAGAGCTGAGTCAATAGAGGGAATTTTCCATAATGAGATTATGTGGGCAGCAGAGGCAGCTGTGCTGGCTTCTCCTGTCACTCTCCTGGTCAGGCGGAAGAGGCTTGTCTGTCTGTCCAGCACACAACTTCCCTGCTGAGCGCCTATGGGGAGGTACATCACTGCCCAACTTTAATTTTTCCAAGTTTTGGGCTGCCAGGAGCTCAGAGCTTAGTCTAGCTGGCCCCACTAGTATCCAGATCCCTGACACAGTCCAAATGGGGAAACTGAGGCACCAAAAAGAAAAGACATCTGGTCATACAGCTTTGAGCCCAGCTTTTCCTTCCACTCCAGGGTGAGCCCCAGAGGCCACTTGGGAGAGTCGTCAGAGAGCATGGAGTCCTGATACACAGGCAGCTCGCCCTAGGACACCTCACCAAGGCCATCTGGCAGGCACCTTCCCCAGGACGTGGACGTGTCCATCTCCCTGGCAGCCCATGCCATCAGTGACAGCTCAGCAATGATTAGGTTGTTGCTCAGGGTGCCCCCAGCCCACCCCAGATCTCCATTCTAGCTCGGGCAGCCACAGGGTCGCTGAAGGCTGGAAGGCTACAGCTCCCCAAAGGCCAGTGAGGTCCCTAAAGAGAAGCAGAGGGGACTGGATAGGACAGGCTTCTCTGTTCCACTAAATGCAGAGAAGAGGAGCTGAAATACTACGTGACTGTTTGGTCTCAGTACTGGTCTATATAGGTGTGCCTACCGGGCTGAACTGGTTTGTGTTATCTCCACTGACGAGCATCGCATACTCTGCTCTATTCTACTGGTCTATAATACCAGTCTGCGCTGGTCTGTGGATTCCCCTGATTGTGATGTATCCAATCTCAACTCCTGACTCAGACTCTTTATGGCCCCTCCTGGGCTATCTTGGTCTGCACTGGTCTGTCTGGGCTGTATTGCCTATACTGTGGGCCCCTCTGTCATGAGCACACAGCTGAGGCCTCCTTGTCCCTGGGAACCTGCCACCCAGATCCTCTGTTCTGTGAACCCAAATCAGAGCCAACAAGAAGCTGGACTGATGGGCAGGAGCCTGGGTGCCAGGCAAGTCCTTCCTATCTGTTCAAAGACAGAGCTGAACTCCAGGGCTTACAGAGTATGTGACAGTATGACCCATGCAAATGTCACACACACAAAGCCCAGGCATATGAGTAACCAGGGACCTTTCCCATTGAGATCCCTGGAGATGGCCAGTGGTAAAAAACAAGTATCGTGAGCTTCCTCTCAGTGCAAACACAGGCCGAGTTTCAACAGACGTTCACAGACAGCTGCTCTGGCCCATGCTCTGTCCTGGGCACAAGGGACACAAAGATGGATGCAACCCAGTCACGGCCCCTGGAGAGACCTCCTGAGGCCAGGGGTGAACAGTCACAATAGAACGAGGTAAACACTGAAAGTGGTTTAGCCAGAGGCTAAGGCTCTGTGAGCACAGCAGATGCGCGTCCCCCATGGAGGTCACGGCAAGCTTCACAGAGGTGGTGATGCTAGAGCAGCTAGGATGGAAGAGGAAGGGCGTTCCGGGCAGAGGCGGCAGCATGGGCCAGTGTGCTCCTAGGTGGTGCAGAGTACTCTACATCGGAGGCACAGGGGGTCTGACAGGTTGCCCGGGAGGCAGGGGCCAGCTAAGCTACCTGGACTTTCTCCTGTGGACAGTGGGCTGTCCTTCCTTCCCTTGCCTGTCCCGGACACCCCATCTTGGCTCTGGGAACTTGGCCAGACCTGCACCTCCATTCTACAGCACAGAGACCACAGGGAGCAGACAATGCCATGCCCTGCCCAGGCCAGCTGGGCTCAGTGCAGGGCTGGACCGGGAAGGCCAGGAGCAGCACCACGAGGGCTGTGGCCCAGGCCCAGGCTGTCAGGGTGCCAGCACCTCTGTGGCCAGGCCCCTCTGCGCCTCCTGGAACCAGTCCTCCCCCAACACAGGCAGACTCAGCCTGGGGGCTCTGGCCGGGGCCTCCCTCTGGCTCCAATGGGCAGCAGGAAGCTCGGGCTGCTGAATAATTGAAAGGATGGCTTTCAGCATTTCTCCCTCCCCCGCTGCAAGCTGCAGCATCTTCTCCAGGGCTGGGTAACAAACAGCAGTGCTAGCACCTCCCCAGAGAGACTCCAAGGAGGCAGGCAGGCAGCTCACTCTGCTAACCCTCTCACTGCCAGCTGGCTGCGGTGAGACACCATTGCTTTGTGAAGCCTTCCTTACCATCACAAGCAAAATTTGACCCTCTCGGGTCTCTTTTTCACTTGCCCAGCATGGTGGGGCTCTGGGGTGAGGCGGTAATCAGCGTGTCTTCATAAAAAGCTTGTCACTGAAAGAATGTACAATCCCACCGTGCTCTGAAGTAGGGAGTGTTGTCTCCATTTTACAGACAAGAAAATTGAGGCTCAGGGAGGTTTAATGACTTTCCCAAATCACCCAGGCAGAAGTGGTAGAGCCTGGCTCCCAGTGAGGGGGGAAAGGAGGGGCTTGCTGCTGCCAGCAGAGGGTGAAGCAAGTGGCCCCCATCATCCCAGGAATCTCCTCGGAATGATGCCCACCCTTGCCCTTGGCTCCAGCCTCTGCCCTCTCCCCCTTCCTCCAAAATCAACAGCCTAGTTCACTCTCCAGTTCATCTCCAGCTATATAATGACAACTCACAAATCAGACCTAGATCTCAGCCTCCTGAGTGCCAGGAAGCTTCCTGGACATCTTCATCTGGATGTCCAGGGACTCCTTACACCCATCACATCTGAAAGAAGATGGTCAGCACTTAGGTATAATAGTAATAATCACCAGTACCATGTATGAGGCATTCACTGCATGCTAGGCACTGTAATAGCATTTCACCTGTATTATACCTTTGCAACAGACCTATGGGGAGGCTGCTATTATTAGTGCCATTCTACAAGCAAGGGAACTGAAGCACAGAGAGTTTAAGTCACATGTCCAAGGTCACTGAGCTCATGAATTCCCAAAGAGCACTGCTATTTGGTGCCCAGCCTTCAAGCATGGCCCAGTCTCACCCTCAAATCAAGGTTTCTCCGGGCAGGGCCCAGCCTTCCCAACAGACACATAATGTGGTCCTTTGGTCCTTTTCTCCAGACCTGGCCAGGTCACTACTGACCTGAGTATCCTATCCCTCTGAGCCCCTCTGAGCTGAATGATGATTTCATTAGCTGGGAGGGCTCTGTGCCTGTCAGCAGACTGGACCCCGCTGTATACAGATGGGCTGTCGCACCTTCAGTTAATCTCTGCCAGCAGGGCTGGAGGAGCAGGTACCAGCAGAAGACAGTGTTCCGTCCTGTCCTTGGCTGTGCCTGCTCAGGGGCCCATGGCTTGGGTCTGGGGGAGGGAGGCACCTCCAAGGACTCAGCCATGAGACTTGGAATCAGGACTCTGGCCCTTTAACCACTTCCTGGCTGGCAGACAAGAAAGTATTGAATCTTCACTTGGATTTGTATGGCCCAGCATCTGGGCTGCTCTTGGGACCTTTCCCAGGACTGGGGACAGCCTCAGGGCTGAGCTCTGGGGGTGGCTGGTATGGCTCTGGCCAATGGCTACATCAGCAGGAAGGGGGTGGGCTGAAGGTTTGGCAGCACACACAGGTAGTATTACCTAAATTTCCAGAGAAGGATCTGTGGGGTCTTTAAGTCCAGCCCCCTCATCGTCCAGTGTGGAAACAAGGGCCCAGAGAAGGAAGAGACGTCTCAGGGTCTCAAAGACAAACAACAGTAAAGTCTTCCCATTTGCTGCTCTGCCTCCAAAGAGACAGAATGTCTTTGTCCCCAAGTACTTCAGCAAATTAGGCTTGGTTAGGGTTATGGCTCTAGACTCTGTATCTGCCTTCTGGACCCTCACAGGCTCTCATTGAGCACACCCCCAGTTTGCCCTCCATGTTCCCCATCACAGTAAATGACCATTCACCAGGGCACTCAAGCCAGAAACTCAGTGTCATCCCAGACACCTGCACCCAACCCCACATCCAGCCAGTCCCAGTCCTGCTGTCTTCCTGTTTATTTCTGGAATCATGGTCTAGGCTTTGGTTCCCCTGTGTCCAGCCCCTTCCAGCCCTTCCTCCAGGAAGCCTGCCCTGACCAGCCAGGTGGGGCCGCAGACACTCGTCAAAGTCTCTTATCACACTGCACTGCCATACCTCTTGGTCTCCCGCATACCACTGAGCTCCCAGACAGGGTCTCCTTCAATTCCAAATTGACAGCCCTTCATAGGGTGGGGCCCAGAGTAGATGCTGGGTGAGTGAGTGTTGTGCAAATAGTGTCTTATCTCCTGTTTGAACAGTTCTCGTAATGGGGAACTCATCCTAGAATGACTGAGTTGCTTACTTTTATTTTATTTTTCTAAGTTTTGATTACTAGGGGGAAAAAAGTCCTTTCTTGGACTTAGATGAAGTCCTCTCTAGATGATTTCCCTGCAGGAGTCCTGGCTTCTAGAACCATCCAGATTAGCTCCTCTCAGCGTGGTGTGAGATGGGGCAGCATGAGAGGCACTTAGGAGCTTGTTAGAAATGCACATTCTCAGACACCGCCCCAGATCTACAAGCCCTCTAGGTGATTTTGATGCCTAATAAGATTTGAGAACCTCGGCTCCAGACACTAGCTCCCAGTGGCTGGTCCACAGATACTCCATATCAGATTAATCTGGGGAACATAAACAATTTCACCCCGAGAGCTTTCAATTCAGCAAGTGTGGGGTGGGTCCCAGGTAGGATTGACATATAAAGTACAAGACACCCAGTTAAATTTGAAGTTCAGATAAACAATGAATTTTTTTAAGCATAAGTATACCCCAAATAAGAAATTCATGAAATTCAAATTTATTTTATCTGTGCCTCCTGTATTTTTATTTGCCAAATCTGGCAATCCTACCAGTTTCTAACAAGCTTCCCCACAGATTCAGCCACGTTCAGCCTAAATCATCTACAATCCTTCAAGATAGGGGTTCTGACCACCTGTATAGCCTCATCTTCCCATTCTAGACATTGTCGTTTTGTTGACAGCATAAAATAACGTGCATTTTGGGCAACCACATCATGATACTGACTCAAAGTGAGTCTGTGACCATTGAAAACCCCTAAATCCTTTGCAAGGATGCTGCTTCTAAACTATACCTGACCCCCTTCCAATTTTAGGAAGTGTGGGACCCAGCTTCAGAATGAGGCCTTTCTCACTATCCTGTGTCACCTTCTTAGATTCCTTCCCTCTTCCCAGTCTTTTGAGCCCTTTTCAGAGTCTGACTGTTTATTTCTGAGCCTTCCCCAGTGCTGTCCTTGGTGAATCTGATCACCCAGTTATCAGTGTTCCATCAGCCAGTGGTGACCGAATTGGATCAGACATCCATGAGGACAGAGCCCTGTGGTCTCCCACTAAACACTTTCATCTAATGTGACATTGACCCATTAATCAACTCCCTTGGAGCACAGATTGATCTATCCATCAGTTAGAAACAACGGTACAGAATATTAGTTCCCACCAGCATGCTTTCTCTCTCTTCGTGAAATCTGACAAGGACTCCATAAAAGATAATGTCAGGTGCCTCATGGAGAGACCCTGTGCCTGCAGTAACTCCCAGGTCTGCTGGGCCAGCAGCCCCAACTTGGAAAGAAGTGAGCTTAGTGTGCAATGACTTATTTTAGGAGCCTGGCTCCTCCGCTATGGGTTCTGGGTCATTCTTTTAACAGACCTGCTTTGGTTTCCTGCCTGGTGCTCTCCAACTTGCCAGGTAAAACTGATGTACTCCACCATCTATCCTAGTGAAAATCCAGACGTCTGCCCCCTGGGCCTTCCTACCCCCTCCTTTCCTTCTTAGTCATTCCTGAAAGATTGCCCTCAGCCTAGCAATTGTATGCAGGCACCTAGTGCTGGGGATAAAATTTCTCAATGTCTGGAGATCTGAGTGCATTCAGAATTACTTCCACCAGCTTCCTCTACCCTACCCTCAAGAGCTCAGGCCAAGTTCTAGGCTGGGTAGCCTGCCCTTGTCAGAGGGAAAGCATGCAGACCAGCATTGCTCAGAACCTGGCTCCACGGGTTCTGTGGGATAACCAGAACCTAAGTACTTTCTCCCCACACCCTTGGCTCACCTCCTGCACTGCCAGGTGCTGGGTAGGCTCTGGGGAGCCAGAACAAAGGGATCTCTCCTCTTGAAGGGCTCACAGTCCAGAAGGAGGGGGAGGAGAGGGTTCATATGCAGACAAGTTTGAACTTAGGCATCTAAGGAGGTGAGAACAAACCTGTGGGAGCACAAAGAGGGAATGACTTATCTTTCCTCAGAAGCAGGGATGGCTTCCCAGAGGAGGGGACATTCAGACTGGGCTCTGAAGGATGAGTAGAAGTTGCCCAGGTAGAGAAGAGAGGAAATGGAATTCCAGCACAGGGTAACTGCACAGGCAAAGGCACAGAGAGTGAGAGCACATTTCTGGGGACAGATGACTAAGGCTAAGGGGCTGGATGTGGGTTGCAGGATGAGGTGCAGCAAGGGATGAAGCTGTGAGATAGCATACGGCACAATGCAAAGGGGTCTCTCAGGCTGCATTATGGAATGGCACCAGGCATTCCTCTATCCCATCTCCCATTGTAATCATCTTCCATTTGTTCCACCCCTGCACCTTGAGCTCTACCTGCTCAGGTCCTCTGCTGGCGCCAGGAGTTGAAAGTAGCCCTCAGCCCAGAGGAAGCCAGATCTGTGAGCCCACAGTGCCAATAGTGGCAAGGGCTCTGGGAGGGTAGCACCAGCCAGAGGAGTAAGGAAAGGCTCCCAAGAGGTGGTCATGCCTACAAGTGGTGACTCTGAGGACACATGGATTTAGGAGGGAGCAGCGAGTGGAAAAGCCTAGATGCAAGAGATGGCGAATCTTGGGTGGGGGTGTGGCTAGGCCAGAAGGCAGGCCACCACTTCAAGCCAAGGCAAGGGGAAGCCACTAGAGGCTGTTAATCTGATTCGCTCCTGAACCAGTCTCTCAGGTTGCAATGGAAGATGGACAGAGAGGATGGGGGCACCAGGCAAGATACTGAGACGGGACCAGGGTGAGGGGCTTGGATTTTGGTGCTGACAGGAGGGAAGCAAGCAAAAAAATGTGGATGATGTTGAGAAAGGAGATGAGGGGCCAAACTTGGTGACAGGTGAGCTGTGCTGGGCCAGAACAAGCTCCACACACATCCCTGGCTCGGGTGGCCAACAGCTGGAAGGATCACCCATGAGCCGAGCACCATGGCCCAGACAGGCAGGGGATGGGACTCCCAAAGCTCTGTGTGGGGCTGAGTGAGTGGGTGGTACTTGTGGGGCAACCCAGGAGAAGCCCTGGTGAGCTGGGGTGCAGGACTCAGCTAGGACAGAGGTGGGACCCAGCAGGGTTTTAGAGGTGGAGACAGAGGTTAGAAGAACAGCTTTGGTCTGTAAATCCCCAAGAGCCCTGCTCTCCAGAGGAGCCTGGATGATGCTTCTAGGCACAGGTGGGGACCAAAGGCTCAGAGAGGGTCAGTGACGTCCTCAGGGTCACACAGCAAGACGTGGAGGAGCCTGGCCTGGGACTCAAGGACTTGGGACTTTCGGGGATGAACATATAAAAGGAGCTTATGTTCTTTCACCACTGTAACTGCCTGTCACACTCTGTCCCCTTCAGAGCCTCTTGTGCCTCTCATGGTCCCCCCATCTCTTCTCACCCTTCCAGGCTTTATGGCTTTCAATCCTCCCACCCCCATCACTCTGAGGCCAGTGAGGGCAGAGTGTTTTGGGGGTTGTGTTGCAGAAAGCCCCCATCCGGGATGTCCAGACATGCCCAATGCCTCTTTCCCACCTCCCTCCACCCCTTCCCTCCTTCCAATCCCACTTCCCGGGAAGGAGGCCTCCCTGTTGCTTAGCAACCAGCAGAACCTTGGAGAAAGGAAATAGAAATAACTCAGGAGGTGCCTCCCCTCTGTCAAGATAGGTCTTTGGTGTGTGTGCACGCGCATGTGTGCCCAGGCACGGGCACGTGCATGCTTTACTTTGGGCCTAGCATAGAGCTAGGGCTTCTTACTTCCCAAGCCGTGCTGACTCCACATCATCCTCTCGAGCCTGCAGGAGGGTGTGGCTGCCTGGAAAGCCAGCGTCAGTGCCACTTTTGGTCACATCTTAAGAAGCAGTGTTTCCAGAAGTTTCACAGACTTGTGCACTCCAATCTAGATCAGGGCCCCACCTAGAACGCTGGCTTTGGGGAAGCTGGCCAGATCAAAGTGAGAGCTGAAAACTGCATCTGTGGTGGGAATGGAGTTGACTCCGACTTCCCATCGCTGCAGGAGCAGTCTGGGAGGTGGGAGTGCATGTAGTCTGTGACCCTACTGGCCAGAGACAGTGTTTGAGGGAGGGGGTAAAACTGAGCCTCAAGGAAAAACAAGAATGAAACTAACAGATTTTCCAGAGATCGATTTGGTTGCCTGGGAAGCTGGAAGCCGGGGCCAAGCAGCACACCCAGGAATTGGTACACGGAAGGGATGGTTGCCCTAGGTGCCTACTAGATCCCCGGAGATGATTCCAAGCGAAGGGTCCTTAGAGGCCATCTAATCCAGCCTGCATCCCCCACCTTACAGATGTTAAAGCCTGGTGTCCAAGCCTCGCTTGTGCCCTGAGGTGTGACCCAAAGATGTAAACCTTCCGTCCGCCCCCCTATGCAGCATGCGGGGAAGCGGATTAGAGCTGTGAGTGGGCCTTTAAATCTCCAGGATTAACCCGCGCAGAGAGGAGTTTACCAGGTGGCCGAAAAGTGACCATCGCACCTGGTGCCTGTGTCTGTCCTGCAGGGCCGAGACCAGCCGCTCTGGGGCCTGCTGCCATGTCCTCCACCGTGAACAACGGGGCGGCCAGCATGCCCTCCCCGCCCGACGCGGCCAATGGCTTCCCGCAGCCAGGCGCCTCCTCGGGGGCTTGGCCGCGCGCGGAGGAGGAGCTGCGGGCCGCGGAGCCGGGCCTGGTGAAGCGCGCGCACCGCGAGATCCTGGACCACGAACGCAAGCGGCGCGTGGAGCTCAAGTGCATGGAGCTGCAGGAGATGATGGAGGAGCAGGGGTGAGCGGGCCAGGGACGGGGATAAGGGGCGGGGCCGGACAGGACGGGACCCTGGAGCCGAGTCAGGCAAGGGGTCAGAGTCTGAACCACTCAGCGTGGAACCATTGCAAGCCCAGCCGAACTTCCATTCATTCATTTGCTTATTTGTCCTGTAAGCTGTGCCAAGCTATGAACTGGGCTCAGAAGCCAAGAAGACACAGTCCTTCCAAACACATCCAGTCCAGCAGGGGAGAAAGGCATGGAAACATCAATGGCAACTCAAGGCCTCAGTTTCCCCTTCTATAAAATGGGCGGATTGAGCTGCCTGGACTTGCCAAGCGTGTGCTGCAGCCAGGCAGAAAAGCACAAAGGGCTGTTACTATGTGTGATGGCTACTGTGGTTTCCAGTTCAGAACCAGTCACGGGGCTCACAAGTGTGTCAGGCACTGTGCAGGGCAATGTTGGGCCCCAGAGCTGGATTAGTCCCTTCCTCAAAGACCACTCCCCAACCCCCAACTCCCTCCCCATCTCAGAAGGGAAACAGTCGTGGTAACAGCCAGCCGTACCACAAAGCAGATCAGAATCATGGTTATAGGACAGGACAGGAGAGGGCCAAGTGCTTCAGGAGCTCAGAGGAGAAATTCTGAGAGAAGACATTTGAATGGGCCTTGAAGAATGTGTAGGAGTTCTTGAGGCTGAAAAGGAAGGGTTGTGCATAGATCAGTCAGTGAGGACTTAGGGACCTCCTCAGAAAGTCAGTGGAGATGAGACAGCCCTCACACACAGAGCTGCAGGCAAAGCAACAGAGAGCAAAGACATTCCCATGTGTGCTGCATCAAGGGAAACTGGTGGTCCCAAAGCTCCCTTTTGCATCTACCCTGAGTACTTTGAAACCAGTGGGCTGGCTGTTGAGGGAGTCAAAGTGGGGAACAATATCTGCCCATCAGATTTGCACTGTCAGTGAGCCAAGAAATCAGAAATCCCCAGTGCATTGGGCCTGGAGCTACATCAGCACAGACAGTCTGTGTACAGCAGTTCTTCCAAACCAACCACACCTCTGCCCATCCAGGCCTCCTGGGCTCCCTAAGAGGCAGCTAAGACCATGTCTGGAGCCCAGGAGGCACTGAGACTCAGAAAGAGACAGTCATTAGCTGAAAGCCATCAGGAAGACAGGGACATGGCTGGGCCTGAATCCAGGGTCTCCAGGGGGCTGCTAGTCAGGGCCACTCGTAAGGAAAAGAAAGGAGCGTAGGGACTTGGTGTTCACCTCCGGCTGGGGACCAGGTTGGAGTGGGGACGGTCCCTGCAGAGATAGATGGGTGGAAGGCTGCTGAAGACTGAAAGGAAGCCTCCAGCTGGCAGTATAAACAGGTTTGATGAGCTGTGGTTCTGGACAGAGGAAATGAGATCCCCAGGGGCAGGGTTGAGTGTGCACATGAGTGGAGTATCCTTCTACAGAGAGAGCCCAGGACCTTAATTAAACCTGCAAATCCTGCTGAGTTTGGAGACTCCAGGAGCCAAGGGAGTGTACTCAATGAGTGTGGTAAGGGAACAGGAGGGGTGCCTGGGGCACAGGCGGGCCAGACTTCTGTGCTTTATTCTTAGAAACTGTCCCCTTCCCCTCTCAGAGCCCCATCCCTTTGGTCAGGGCCCCTTCCCCCACCCAAGCCCAACTCCAAGTGACCCTCAGACTGCAATCTCCCACAAAGCTAGCGCTCAAGTTACCGTCCCCCTGCCCGCCCCATCCCTTGGCAGCATCCTGATTCGTGAAGGGCACAGCTGCTCTGGACCTCAACAGTCCAGGCCTGTGATCTTGGGCAAGCCACAGGCACTGACTGGCCTGTATCGTAGGGAGTTGTTATGAGGGTCCCGTGGACTAAGGCACACACAGGGCTCTCCCTACCCAGCCAGTCCCCAGAAGGTGCTCTACAGACACCAGGGACTCTTGCTGTCTTATCAAACCCAGTCCTTAATATCCATTTCTAAAAATGCTGGTCCATTCACATTACTTACCAGGTTCTCAGACACTTCATAAATATACCTACTAGTCCCAGGAACACATATTCTTTGGCCCCATTAAAAACCAATTCCTTCCTTAATGCTACTGGATGGCCTGTTAATTCTCTGGTGTGAGGCTGCACTGGAGTCACTCTGACATTCCCCCACTGACCTACCCCTGCCCCCCCTACCTACCACCCCTGAGGTGGACAGAGCACGGCTTTGAGCTTGGAACCCTCCCTCTCCCTGTTGGGCTTCCTCACCTGCAAAATGGAAATAGGAAGGCCACCCACCTCAGAGCTGTGGTGAAGATCAAATTAACAACCAAGGAAGTGATTCTGAGCAGAGACAGGCAGAAAGAAACATTTTCCACTCCAGGGGCCTCTTTTAAAATGCAGTGTCTCCTCACCCCACGCCAGCCCCAGAGGGCCACCCAGAAAGTCCCCACAGCAGCAACAGATTTGGTATGTCCTTCCCTTGTCTCTGAAAGAGCCAGACTGGCTGGGGGGGCATGTCTGAGCCAGAGGCAGGCACTGAGACAGACATTATCGCCCTCCCTGCTCCACTCCCCTGACCACGTCCTGGACTTTCAGTCTGAGTCTTTGCCTTGCTAGCCAGGCCTCCTCCATGGCCTTAGGTTGGCAGACACCGCCACCTCCCCAGGGAGAGGATGGTTTGGGTAGCACCGTCTCTCCCCATTGCAGCCTTTGCCTCCTGGAAGAGCAGAGAGAAGAGGCCCAAGTGATTCCTGACCTGGGACCATGCTGACCCAGCCAGGGTGGGAAAAGGCAGGGAGCCTAGCTTGACTAGACCCTCTGTCTCCCCTGCACTGGGGCAAATAATCATCAATTGCTACCATTTATTGAGCCTCTACTATGTGCCGTGCTTTGCATAAGGTGCTTTATATGCATTATCTCCCTTAATCCTTATGACAACCCTGAAAGACAGGTTACCATCCCATTTCACAAATGTGGATACTAAGAGTAAGGGAAGTGTATGGACTTTGTCCAGGGTCACAGAGCTAGAAAGTAGGGACAGGAGGAGTATCAGGATTCAAAAACAAGACTGCCTGGCTCTCCTGCCTCTCCCCTTAATTGCCGTCCCATGTGGCTCTCAGCTGAGGGATGATCTCAAGAAATAGGAGCAGAGGGGACACTCAGAGGTGGTGACCTCATTTGAAACCTCTTTGCTGAATAACCAGATGTGATCTCCAGCTTCCCTGCTGCTCCCAGCAAGATACACTGAAACATAGAGGGTCCCTCCCCAAGACTCTGAGTAGGTTCCATCCAGCAATCCCAGACCCGCAATGGAAAATCCAAATTGAAAGTCCAATCTTCATATTCTTCAGTGCCTTTCCATCACCAGTCACTCATTTGTCAAAAAATTATGAATACCACATGTGTCGGGCAATGTGCCAGATGCTAAGGACACAATGGCAGCTCAGATAGACAAGGTCTCTGCCTGCCCTGCGGAGCTCCCAGGCCAGCACAGGATACAGGAGTCAGCAGGTGATGACTAGCACATGAGCCACCTGCCAGGATCCAGGAGGCACAGGTTGCTATGGAAACACAAATGTGGGCACCTAACCCAGTCAGGGGTATCCGTCCTGCTCTCAACATCCCATGAGTCACATCTCTGTGCTTAGCCATGATTATTTCCACAGGGAAACCTTAAAGTTAATTTATGAGTCAAAGGAAGCGTTCATATTTTAAAGCCTTTGAAAAGAATTGCCAAATTGCTCTCTAAAAAGGCTGGGCCAGTCCCCAGTGCTTGTTGAAAGAAGGGAGGAGGGAAAAGATGGGCAAACAAGGTGCCATTGTCAAGGACAGGCTGAATGGGAAGGGCAGGACCTGCTGTGTGGATGGTGAGCTGATGGCAGAGAAAAGACAGGACCCCCATTTCTTTTCACCACCATGTTTTCTTTCCAGGACAAAGACCTGCAGCCAAGGAAGAGGAAAGTAAGAGGCTTAGGACCCCCATATTGTTTCAGCAACAGACACTGAACACACGCAGTGCGCCAGGCACAGGACAAGGGGCTGGGGAAGCAAAGACCCCCCAGGGACAGCATGGACTCAGGCTGGAGAGGGAGACGCCAGAGTAGCTGGGAGGCCCAGACAGTGGCTGTCACAGTGGTACAGTGGGAGAGGATGATGACAGACCCCAGGGTGTGGGAGCAAAGATGAAGGGTAGATCATTCTGGGCTTTGGTCCCTAGCCAGACAAAGAGGGAGGGAGAGGGGAGTAGAGAGGTTTGGAGCTTCCATTCAAGGCCCAGACCTCACCACCCCCAACCCCAGACCAGGAAGCAGAGGATCTCACACTGGGATCCTGGTCAAGCCACTTGGCAGCCTTGATCTTGCAAAAGTGGGGATGCACTTCCAAGGGTGTCGTGAGGATCAGATGGCCTTGGGGCTAGGAAAGCAGAGAAAGCCATGGATTCTTGCTTCTCCCCCAAAATGTCTCTAGAGTGGCTGCAGCCTGGATATGGGAGGAAGGACTGCCCGGGGTGCAGGGGAGGGCTAGAAGGAGGACACAGCCTCACCTGATGTCTCCCCACCTCTGGGAACACCACTTCCCTATAGTTTATTTGTTTGTCTGGCTGTTTGTTTGGCTGGTTTCGTGCAAAATGGGGAGGCCTTGAGCTCCTCCAGTGCTGAGAGCCTTGCTTGGGGGTGTGATGGCAGACAGTTCATTGCAAGTTGGGAAGTCCACTTGTGGCCAAGCGCTGGGGGCATGGGCAAGTGGGGAGGGATCAAAGCCTAGAAAGCAGCCTTCACCTTCCCTGTGCCCCTGCAGGTACTCAGAGGAAGAGACCCGACAGAAGGTCAGGACTTTCCGGCAGATGCTGATGGAGAAGGAGGGGATGCTTACCAGGGAGGACCGGCCTGGGAGCCACATGTGAGTGCTCAACCTGGTTGGGGGCCTGGGGGTGGGGGGAGGGTGCCAGCTGGCTTGGAGGCCGGTGGGGCCATTCCAAAGCTCCCTCTGGGAGCTGGGGGTGAGGGTGAAAGGAGGAGAGGACAGGGACCCTGTCTCCTGGCAGCTCTGGTCTGGCCCAGGCACAAGGCAGGGGCCACTGGGCATCTGGGCATCACCATGGGCCTCCCCTGCCACCCCAGATTCTCTCTATAGCCTAGCAGTCAGGGAGGCAGCCCAAGTCTCAGCTCAAGGAATCCTGGGCTGCAAATCAGGAAACCATAAATGTTCTGACCCCAGCGTTGTCACTGGCTGACCCCAGGCTAGTCCCTCTGTCCCAACTATTGCCACCTGTAAAATGGGCTCCAGAGTAAACAACCAACACACCAAGTGCCACCGCTGGTGTGGCCAAGGGCTCTCCAGGTAAAGGCAATGTAGGCTCTGTGGGGCTACCTCTCTGCACCTGACACAGGACAGGAGGAGCACCAGTGTGCTATAGGCCCCAGGCAGGCTTTGAATCAAACAGGGAACTTATAGGGAAGGAGACTTTGTCTCAGATGAGAGAAGGACTGGAAACCACTCAAAACCATACAGAAATGGAGCTGGCTGCTGGAGGAAGGCAGGGCAGCCTATCCCTGCAAGTATCCAGGCGTGGCTGGCTGGCTGACTGCCCTCCACGCCCGGAAGGTAGTGTGCACTGAGGAAGAGCCATTGAATCCACTCCGGTGGCACTTCCCCTGACAAGCCTCACTGTCCCTGCCCAGCTCTGGCATCTGGGGCTTCTCTGAGTCTGGGCGGAAATCTAGGGCAAATGCTTTGGTCATTTCCTCCAGAATAGGACTAGTTTGGGGAGCTGGCATCTTGCTGAGGCCTTAAATCCGTCACCTTTACTCAGACAGAAATAAAATGATAGCAGTGCCTGGTGAGAGAGTTCTCTGTTGCCAGTTGTCTTGAAGGTGAACAGAAGTAGGCAGACCTTTCTGGGCAGGGGCAGGCCCTTTCTGCAGACCTGCTAGCTGCTGGGGGCTCCAGAGGTGGGGATTCCCACCTTTCCCCACCTAAACCTCACCTCTCTGGCTCAGGTAGGAGAAAAAGCTGAATCAGGGCAGCCCCAGGCTTTCGGGGGGCTCATGGGTGATCTGGGGGAGACAGGCTCAGCGGGCCTGCTCTCTTCCCTCTGGTAGAAAGAGGTGACCGAGCCACCTCCTTCTCTCCAGCCTCCTGGAGTTCACAGCACGCCCCCCAGCAACTCCTGTACACACACCCCCCCGTGATGGGGTTCCTCAAAGCAGAGCCAGCCCCTTTATCTTTCTCAAACCTCCTGACACCCAGATCCTCCCACTGCCATTTGCACCACCTCCAAATCCAAGAGGTCCTGGCTTTCTGACCTGCACCCCCTCAAACTGCCCAGGGCTCCTCTAGAAAAGCACCCACCCTTTCCTCTTCCAGCCCATGGGAGAGCAGGAGGCCTCCTCTGGGATCTACCTGCCGCCTTCTCTGGGCCCTTCCAGCTCAGTCTTGCCATTCCTCCTACCCCAGGCTCCTTCCTCTTAATCTGATTCCTGTCCTTCCTCAACTCTGCTTTCTTTGGCTACCATCCCACATTTCTCCCTCCTTTCTCAATCAGATTTCTGTTGAGTGTGTGGCATTCCTTGTCTCCACTTCCCTGGGGGATCTCCTCTGTTTCCCAGCTGGAACTCTCATCTGTTAGTGGATGACCCGCAAGTCTTTTCCTGTAGTCTTTATCTTATTTTTCCTTGAATGAATGAATGATATATTTAAG
This sequence comes from Manis javanica, assembly GCF_040802235.1. NCBI lineage: Eukaryota > Metazoa > Chordata > Mammalia > Pholidota > Manidae > Manis > Manis javanica. Next base: position 34,841,497 of record NC_133165.1, on the reverse strand, counting down.
AACCAGGACACATAGGAAATATGCCATGGTAAGGTTGCAGTATCTCCATCATCAGAAGAAATGTTCTTGAAAGTCTGGGCTACATGCCTAACACTCTTCTACTTCTATGAAAGGAGGTGGCGGAGGGAAGACTGGTCCCCTGCTCTCTGGGTGTAAACACAAACCTGAAACCTAAAACCAGGAAACTGTGGCCACTTGAACTGTTTAGCCATCAGGCCCTGTGAGTGCTCAATAGAGGAAGAGACAGGCTAGGGCGGCCAGCCAGGAAGCGCTCCTGTGAAGAGGCAATGTCTGGAAGACTCAATGGTCAGGAGACTCCTGCTCTGGAGGCAGAGGAGAATACAGACTTGGCAGGGTGCTGGGATCCCCTTAGAATGTTAGAAGACATTGAAGACAAGATCTCTGTTTTGTTTACTGCTATATCCTCAGTGCCTGGAACAGTGTGGCTTGCTTAGTTTTCCCCAAAGCCTCAGTTTCCCCCAGGCTTCTAGCTTTTCAAACAGTGACTGCAACAAGCCAAGGAAGCTGATTGCAGCCTGGGTCACTCCTGGGCTTGGAGGAGCTATTTCTGGTGCTGAACCCAAAGTCTGAGGCAGAGGTGACAGAGGGCTGGTGACAGATGGGTCATATGCTTTCCTATGGACCCAGCATCTGGCTGGGTCTTCACTTTTTAGCTCAGAGATGGGGGTACACTGGAGGGAGAATGCAGACTCATGTCACACACCCCTGTCCAAACCTCTAAGTTCAGTGCTAACCTCTGGGCTCTGGGTCCCTGCTCCATCACACCCCAGCTGTGTGACTTGGGCAGCTCTCTGACTTCTCTGGGCACTTCACTTCTTTGTTTATAAAATGGAGATATTAGTACCTACCTCATAGGATCGTTGAGAAATTAAATGCGACAGTATATGTCAGCATGAGGGATAGCTGCTGGCACACTGCGGACATGCACCTCTGCAGGATGATCGCCATCACCAGTTCAGCCAGCCCCGGCTGCTACAACAAAGGGCCATAGTGGGTGGCGGATCAGTGACAGAAATTTATTTCTCACAGTTCTGGAGACTGGAAGTCCGAGATCATGATGCCAGCATGAGCTGGTCAGGTTCTCGTGAAAGGCCCCTTCTGCGTTACTGATTTCTACCTTCTTGTTAGCCCCACATGACAGAAAGAAAACTAGCTGGCTCGCTGGCCTCTTATAAGGGCACTGGTCCCATTCATGAGGTCCATCTTATGGCCTAATTACCTCCCAAAGACCCCACCTCCAAACAGTATCACATTGGGATTAGAGTTTCAACATATGGATTTGTCAGGGGAACACAGACATTCCGTCCACAGCAACCACCTTCCTCACAGTCATTCACCTGGAAATGGTGAGCACTATACTGACCTTAACTGGTTCTCCTCGGCCTGGCTGTCTCCACTCTCTCTGCAAACTGTGGGATTCTCTTGGGAGTCTATGAAGCCCTCTGACCACCAGAAGCCCCTGTGCTCATGCCTCTGGCTTCCTAACCCTGATACCCTACACCACCCCCCATAGAGTGGCATTTTAGGACACGAAGAAATTCAATGCCCTCTTAGAGTGAGATGGCAAAGCCAGAGCCAGCTGAAGGGTCTCCATACTGGGAGAAGGGGTGGGGAATGTCTGATTTTAACCCTCATGGGCTGTAAAAGGCCATGACACCTCCCACTCAAGAAGCATCTCAAAAGGGGCAGGGTTACTCTCAGAGATTTTTGTCCCCAAGGATCATCCTTCCTACTTAAGTCAGTCAACTGGCTTGAGTGATGGTCTCTTGTGACAGTCCCCCCTCCAGTCTACCCTCCACACTGGATGCCAGAACATCATACTGCTGTAGTATCTGGACATGATACCATAGATGGTAGGAGTCAGTTGAAGGTTTTTTGAGAGGTGTGATGTGGCCAGGCAGGTGTCTGGGACTTACCATTTGGAAGATGAATCAGATGAGTGAGTCTGCAGGGTGACAGTGGAGCAGCTGGCACTGTAACCTGAGAGAGAGGTGATGGAGAACATGAGTGAGGTCCCAGAGACACACTTTTGTCTTGGATACTGACTAATGTGGGGGTCTTATTCTGGGGTTCCCCACCATCCATGCAATGAAGCCTAGACTCCTTATCTTGGCATTCAAGGCTCTCCACCTTCTAGACCCAGCCTAGTTTCCCATTTCCAGAAACACCCAGCAGCCAGCCCCACCTGCTGGCAGTTCCCAGCTACGTCCTGCATGTTCTCATTTCCACACCTTTGCTCATACTGGGACCTCAGCCTAAAACAGCCTAGCCACTTCTGCACAGGTTCAAATATACCCCATCCTTCAAGGCTGCCTCTAAAAACCATTTCACCAATATTCCCAAGATAAAAATTAAAATCTTCTCCACTTTGGAATCCATGCAATATTTTCTTTACTTCTCATGGTGCCTATCAGTTCTTTTTTCCCCACTCTAATAGACAACTCTTATGAATAATAGTTTTCATAGTTGTGGACTATAACAAAATGTTTAGGAGATAAGGTTTATGGAAAACAATGTTTGTAAGCTATTTCCTAACACTGTAAGCAAATTCCAGTGTTTTCTATGTATCTAATTTTATATGAAGTGTGACCTCTGTGTGTCTCATGGTTTTATCTAGATGGAAATATTAATGTTGGTACCCACATCAGACTTGTTCTATCAAATGATTAAATGAGATAAATGCATGTAAAGTGCCTAGAATAATACCTGGTACCTGCATTAGCAATTATTATAATATGCTTTATGTCATATTTTTGCCCTGCACTGTGAGGAGCTAAAGGAGAGGCCCCAGCCTGACTCATCCCTGCCCCTGCCACAACTACCCTTCCCCCAAGCCCCTGGCAGGCCTGGCATGCTGGCTGAATGAATGAGCAGAGAGGGCAGACCCTTTGCCTGGAATCCTCCCATCCTCTGTCTGGACTCATTCATCTGTCAATTGGCCATTATGCTCCTGGCTAATGGGAAACAGAACCAGTTAATTAGTGAAACTGCTGGCATGAGGAAGAGCATGTGACCGTCAGTCTTTTCCCTGATCGGAGCCCTGCCCTTGGCAGCCAGTCCCACACATCAGTAGGTTCTTGGTCCCTCTGCAGTGGACTCTGGGGCTACTTTGATCAGCTCTGTGGGGCTTGATTTCTGTTGAGGGGAGCAACATGAACAAACATGAACTTAAGAGCTTGAAATGTTAAACAAATCTAGAACTCACTGCACATACCTACAACTGTATCTATAAAATAAGGAGAGGACATTTGTGAAGTATAACAACGAAGCAAAACTGAAGGAACAAAATAGCAGCAGATTCAGAGAGTCCAAGAAGGAACTAGTGGTTACCAAAGGGGAGGGGTGTGGGAGGGTGGGGGAAGGAGGGAGAAGGGAATTGAGGGGTATTATGTTTAGTACACACGGTGTCGGGGATCATGGGGAGAACAGTGTAGCACAAAGAAGGCAAATAGTGGATCTGTGGCATCTTGCTGTACTGACAGACAGTGACTAGATTGGGGTATGGGTGGGGACTTGATAATATGGGTAAATGTAGTAACCACATTGTTTTTTCATGTGAAACCTTCATAAGAATGTATATCAGTAATACCTTAATAAAAATTATTAAAAAATAATAACGAGAAGAAGGCTAAGCTAACATCTACAGCAGGGAAGCCCAGCCAGCAAATTCATGGGCTGCCCTGTTTATACATGAATTCTCAAAACCAGCCGCACAGGTGAATATTCACAGTTCTTAAAACCACAGGGAATGTTCCTTTCCTTTTCTAGAACTCAGTTTTCCCATCTGTAAAATGGGAGAGTGGAATTTCTCTAAAGGAAGAAGTGCCTCTGGATGGGATTTGTCAACTGTGGAGAGCTATCTAAACATTAGAGAGCATTATGATGGTGATATTATCATCCCCAAAAGGCAGGAGAGGGTTCTAGCCCTGGGAGATGCTCAAAGCAGATACAGTGGTATGAACTGCACAAAGCCAGCAAAAGAGGCCTCAGCTGAGGCCCATTATACCTCTGGAATTCCCAGAGCAATCTTACCAGAAGGTTCTGAAATCATGCATCTCTCCCTGAGCCTGCAACTCACACCCTGTGCCTTTCAATGCTCCCAGCAGACTAAGATCCCAAGTAAATGTCCCAGAAGGGGCTGGAGAGTGAGAGAGGCCCCAGAGAGGGAAGATGGAGTAGCTCTTTCCCTGGAACAGAGGAAGAAAAGAAAGAGTCCCCAGGGGTGCAGCCAACAGAATAAGGAGGGGAAAGAGGAGTTCAGTAAGTGCCTGGACTCCACACACCCAGCTCTGATGTTAGGAAGCCAGTGCCCAAACCTAGCTGTTTTATTTTGTAAATAATAACCTTCACCATTTCTGTGTCAGGATGAACAGAAGCTCCCTCTTCCCACCAGTTTACCCACACGATATTTGAGATGCCCTTAAGTTTTGCTAAAGATTGTGTTTTACATGTCAGGCATTTGTGTGGCTGAGGACTGCATGGGAGTGACCGACTCTGGGAGGTGAGGGGCTGGACAGGCTGAGGAGTTGGAGATTTCAGGGATAGGAAGTGGGAGGCCGCTGGCTTCTGGAAGAGGGGCATGGAGGAGAGAACAGAGGTTTGAATGTAGGATGAGGGGGCTTTTGGCTCTGTGGGGGCACAGGGAATGACATGATCCCCTCCTCCATCACCCCGAAAAACCTCCTCTACTACCTGTGTGGCTTCAAGGCTGCCAGGGTCAGGCTGATGTTTGGGAATTGACTGGCATTCTTGAAATAAACAAGCTAACCCTGTTAGATTTAGGTTACATTCTTTTGCTGAAAACGAAACAGAACCAGATCAGTCTCCAGAGTTGATGAAGTGGGTGCTTTGCTACTGAGGTGTCCCTGAGCATTCCTTCCCCTTGTAGCTGTGGCCCATCCTCCTTGCTTTGTCTCTGTTTCATGTGTCACCACCACTTTTCTCCCTGGAAGAGAGGAAGGCTGGAGTGAGTGTCTGGCAAAGTCCCTCTGTGGGGACAACACACACAGGCTGCGCTTGAGTCAGAAGCTTCATAGACAGAATCGTACTTAATCCTCTCCTCAGAGCAGGGATATTGTCCTTCTTGTATAGATAAGGACCGTGAGACTCAGTGAGCCTGGCCATGCCTGGATCGAGGCCCGTCTGTGTGAATCCAAAGCTTATGTCATGTCCTGAATGCTCTGCCATCCGAGCGCTGGCCTCCTTTGCTGTGGTCAGGGACGAAACAAGCCTGGTGAACACAACCCAGGAATAAGGGCAGTTCCTCCAAAACCAGAACCGAGCCTCTGCCTGGGAGGGGCACTATCTGAGCTAGCATAGGATGAAAAATGAACACCCTGGAGCCATTACCCTGGCGCTAGGCCTTTGGATGGTCAGGTCCAGGCTTGTTCAGTAAAGAAAGTTGTTGTGCAGCACTCGTTACCTCAGCGAATTCTCCCAGTGGGTCTAAAACAGTTACTGTTCTCATCTTGGAGAAGAGGCTGGGTGGGGGGGTGGGGAGTGGGGGGCGTGACCAGCACCAGGTCACACAGTGACTCAGGGAGGGTGCAAGATGAGGACACGTCTTACAGCGTCAAAGCTCATGCTCTTGCCTTAAGCCCAGCTCCCTTTAGGAAAAAAGCATTTCTCTGCCAAGTTGCCCCAGAGGGCGCATAGTTGTGGCAGAAGACAGGCTGGGGGCTCCAGAGCCCGGTAGAGAGCAGGGACAGGTCCCGGCTGGGTGGAGGGGAGGGCTCTGCAAGACGAATGGGGGCATCCTCAGCGGCGCGGTGGTCGACCGCGGCCGCGAGGCTGCCACTGGGCAGTGATTGATGACAGCGCGGCAGCGGGAGACGAGCGGGAGGCCTCCGGAGGCTGCAGAGCGGAGGGCGAGGAGAGGCTATGAATATTTCAGCAGCAGCCGGGCTGGAGGAGGGGGGCCGCTGCGGGCGGAGGCTCCGCGAGGGGGAGGGGGCTGCAGGCCAAGGACAGCCGGGTGGGGGAAAGGCAGATATCAGAGGGGGATAAGACAGGGGGCCGGGCCCGAGAGGGGGCTGGGGAGGGAGCGTGGGCTCAGAGAGAAGGGGCTGGGGACTACGACAGGGGGCTTAAGGGGGCAGGGATCGGTGCAAGGGGCTCCGTGAAGGAAAGGGGGCTCGGTGAGGGGGAGTAGGCGCAACGAATGGGGCCGAGGGACAAAGGATCAGTGCTGGGAGGGAACCAGCGAGGGGAGGGGCCCGCTAGAGTAGGGGGGCTCCCCGAGAGAGTGAGAACCTAGCGGGGTGCGGGCTAAGTGAGGCCTCAGGGCCCGCGCTCTTCTTCCTTTTTTAAAAACTACGGCACTGTCGCGCTGGGCACCTGCAAGGGAGGCTGCCCGCGCGGTAATCCAGACCCCCGTCCCACACTCCGGGGGTCGGGGCCGCAGACCCCCCGCCCCCTCCCCGAGCCGCCGCGGGGGACCGGAAGGCACAGCTGGAGGGCGCGGCCGCGGGGCGGCTGCTGAGCATCCCTGTCGCCGGCAGCGTGGCGGAGACGCCGCGGCTGGACGAGGGCGCCGAGCCAGGCCTAGAGTACGCGCCCTTGGACGAGGACGACGGCCCTGTGGACTGCGACTGCCCGGCCGCCTGCTACCGCGGGCACCGCGGCTACAGGTCAGCGCCCGCCGCGGTGGAGCGTGCGGGGTGGTTAGCTGGGCCCGGGCAATCCCCTCACCTCCGCCGCCCCCTCACCCAGAACCAAGCGCTGGTCCAGCAGCTCGGCGTCGCCGCCCCCCAAGAAGAAGAAGAAGAAGAAAAGCGGCCACCGGAGAAGCCGGTGAGAGCGGCCGCCCTGTCCGGTGGGAGCGGTGGGGGAGGGGGGGCCCAGGTGCCCACCCCTCTGCCCGCAGGGGATCCCGCGCTGCACTTGTGAGCCTGCCCGGCATTGAGCCCCCGCACCCCTACTGTACCCCTGCCCCTCACTGTGCTGTCCCTGCTCGAAGTGCCCTCCCCCTAACTGACCCCTCCACCTCAGTGAGCCCTCCCCCATGGCCCTTCTCCTTCCCCAGAACTGGACACACTGACCCACCTCCAGGTCACCACCCACTGGCTGGCAGGCCCCCTCCTCCCTCCCAGGGGTCCTGCAACCACCATCACAATTGGAAGTGGCTGGGAGGAGTGGTTTGGCTGGGTCTCTTCCGTGGGTCCCCATCTCTATGTCCCTCCTCTGCTGTCCTGAGTGAGACCCTGGCAGTGCCTGGGGTCCCAGCCAACCCCATCCAATTGTCCGTCCATTCTTCTTTCTCCCTGGCCCTCAGCAAAAAGAGGAGACTGGACTCTGAGAGCAGGTCAGTGATGAAGGTGGGCAGGGGCTGGGCAGGCAGGGAAGTGGGGATGCCTGTGGGTGGGCAAGACACCAAGGCCATCTCCCAGAGGCAGGAGGCCTGCCACCTCAGGGCCTGTACCCTGGACGCTGCCATGGTGCCAGCTTTTCCCCAGAAGCCAGAAATCCCACCATTGGAGCCTCTAACCTTTGCCCTTGTCAAGGATGCTGACAGGGCGGCCGGGGACAACACAGGCTGCAACAGCTACCCTCAGGGACCTTGCCAGCCCTTGAGGCCTCCATTCACTGTACAATAGGCAGTTGGCTTCAGGGCCTGGAGTCTCCCAGCTGTAGGGCCCCACGCACCCAGGCTTCCCCAGAAGTGCCAGCTGCCTCTCCCAGTCCCAGGCACCAGTTAACCGGAGCCCACCCCCTGTGTCCACAGCTGTGGGAGCTCCTCACCCCTGCGCAAGAAGAAGAAGAGTGTGAAGAAGCACCGCAGAGAAAGGTACGCCCTCCCCAGGACCTCCTCTCATTTCCTTGGGGTCCAGGACCCAGGCTGTGCAGACTGTGTCCCCAGGCCACCCCAGGGAAGTTCAAGAGAACCATTTTGTGGCCCTACAGGTCTGATTCTGGGTCCCGGAGGAAGAGACGGCACAGGTGAGCATGCCCTGCAGAGGTGGGACAGGAGGATGTGGACCAAGGCTAGTAAGCCCCTGCAGGGAGCAAGACCCACAGAAAGCAGTGATGGGAAGGGGGGGTTGTGAGGGCCTTGCCCTGCTCTGCTCTGCCCACTGCAGTGTCTCCTTACCAGAGCCAGGCAGGTGATGGAAGGTGGAGGTGGAGGATGAAGGCCAATGCTTATCTACCTCATGTCTCAGCCTTGACTTGGGGGCCCCAGGAATTTTCAGGCAACACAGCAGGTCCAGTGCTCAAGGGGTGTGTCCATAGAGGTGTCAGTTAGGAAGGTAGAAGCATGGAGACCCTGAATTTGAAGGGAAAGGGCATGCCAGAGAGTTTGAGTTCTTTCCAGAAGGAAGGCTCAGTGGGTCGGGTGAACTATGGCTAGATAGAGTGTCTGGTAGCAGGTGCCAGCCCCCAGTAGGCCTGACTGCCGGGCTATGGAGCTGGCCTCTACCCAGGCAAGGCTGGGAGCCAGCATGGAGCTCTGAGCAGGACAGCCACTTGCTCCAGATGGACTGGGGGAAGGGGAGAGGAGGAGGTGAAAGGCAGAGACCCAGGCAGTGGGGAAAGTTAAAAACTCAATATGGAGGGAAGGAAGATACCAGGCAGTCACATCCACTCATTGGCATTAGTGTCAGAGCCCCTCCCAGCAGCCCTGAGGAGGGGCAGAGTCCCCAGGCCAGTTCCTGCAATGGGAATTTGCCCATGACCACTTGGCAGATGTGAGAGGAACCTAAACAAACACCTAATCCTGACCCACCAATTGCCCCAATTTCCCCACCACCACATTCCTCCCTCCCACCGGCTCCCCTTGCTTCTTCTGGGCCAGTGTGAGCCCCTACTTTCCCCCAATGGTCACCATCAGCCTGCAAGACCCTCTGACCAGCTTCCATCAGTCCTGGGAAGGACCTAGAGGTGAGCCAGGGCCAAGCCAGCTCCATATGGGGAAACTGAGGCCCAAAGCAGGTAACATTGGTTCTAGAACTCAAGCCTTTGGCCTCCCAGGCCCGTCCCCTAATCACTCTGCTCCTGTAAGAAACATTGTAGTGTTTCTTAGCATCGCCCCATATTTGGTTGAAAGGAGACATCTGTTCAGGACTGGAAGGATGAAGCAGGAATCTGGTGGTGTCAGGAAGGGTGGGGCTGAGAGGCCTACAGGGACCAGGGGTGGGATGAGACCTTAGAGATCTAGCCAGAAGCTTCTCAATCCTTTTGTCAAAGACAGAAGGAGCTCTGTGGGGTCCTCCTCAGAAAGCTGGATGGGATGGGATGGGAAGCTTTGGGGAAGCCATCAGTAAGAACCAGAGGACCCCAAACCAGGGAGATCATGTCCAAGGGAAATCAGTTCTTCCCTAAACCCCTGGTGAGCTGACCCAGAGCTGGGCCACAATCTGAGTGGACAGGGAGGCAGGAGGCCTGGGCTCTGCCCTAGAGAGCCTCATTTGAGACCTAGGACACACATAAGGTGTGGAAGGCCAACCCCACCACAGTGGCTCATCAGAGGGGCCTGTCCTGAGACTGATGCCAGAAGGAAAGAACAAGTCATCCTGTCTTCTGGGGCCATGGTCACATCACCTATGACACCCGTAAGGGAGCAGCAGCTGGGGGCCCAGGCAGGCTGTAATCGTGGCCAGACTTACAGGAGGAGGAAGGAGCCATGTCTGGCCTAGCAAAAGGGGCCAAGGCAGTGGGGTTGGCTGGGCAAATCCGTGGGCAAGCCTGGGAAACTCAGGTCCCAGAGAAGAAAGAATCTCAGATCCATACCAGCACAACCTGGCTCCAGGGCTTAGAGGCCCTGCCCTCCCCCTGCCCAGCTCAGGCTATGCTGTCACCACATTCTGATTTTTGCAGATCTCGAAGCCCCAAGAGCAAAAGAAAAGAGAAGAACAAAGAGAGGAAGAGGTGAGCACCCTTCTCTGCTCTCCAGCCTTTTCCCCTTCCCCCCCAGAGCAAACCTGGCCTTCTAGAATCACAGAATCAGGCCCTTGGATAGCTCAATTTGTCCCCACTGCCCAGATGGAAAAATTCAGACCAGAAAGGTCCCAGTCCTCTGGGAGATCCAGCTGTGGTTCAGTTGGGCTTTCTGCTGGGGGAGGGGAGTTGCTGATTAAATACCTCCAAGGGCTGGGGAGGGTCTGGTGGGCAGAACAGTAGTCAGTGGGGAGAAGTTACCAGGGGTGTGCTGATGTCCAAGAGTCAGTGGCCAAGCTGGGACTGGAGCCTAAACCTCTTGCCTCCCAGTCCATGGTCCTCTCAAGCTCAGTCCTTGTGCACCTCCCCAACCTCAGCCCCCACCCCCAAGTCACAAAAGCACCAGCTGAGGGATGAGTGAAGTACTGGGGGTTTGGGGCTGTCTAGAGAAAAGGGCTCCCTTTGCTAAGGCCCTACGTGGACTAGCTGGGCATTTTTATAGGAGACTATGGGGTGGGGATGGCAGTAGCTTCCAGCAGACCCTCAATATAGGGAGGTCAGGCAGAATTTAGGTTCAGGCTGATTTCTCTCCCAGGCCACACGCTGAGTCCCCAAGCCGGAGGTCCCATCGCCACAGCAGCGGCAGCTCCCGGAGCCCCTCCCTCTCCTCCCACTACAGTGATTCCAGATCACCCAGCAGGTAGGTCCCGGTCCTCTGGGAGATCCAGCTGTGGTTCAGTTCGGCTTTCTGCTGGGGGAGGGGAGTTGCTGATTAAATACCTCCAAGGACTGAGGAGGGTCTGGTGGGCAGAACAGTAGTCAGTGGGGAGAAGTTACCAGGGGTGTGCTGATGTCCACCTGTTAGTAGGCAAGGAGGGACTGTGATCCCTGCTCCAAGGCTCCCCATACCCTGAATTGGAAATCAAGAAAGGCAGTGTCAGGGCTGGGGCCTTGCTGTCTGAACGGAAGGGTTTCCCGGCCCAGTGAGAGGGCGGGTGGGAGCCTACTCTTCCTCCAGGGCAGCGGCCAATTGCAGAGGGTGCGTCCCACGCCGGCTCCCCATGTCCCCTCTCCCCAGGCTGAGCCCCAAGCACAGGGATGACGCGTGGAAGACGGGCAGCCAGCGGTCCAGCGGGAGCCGGTCGCCTTCCCCTTCCGGGGGCAGTGGATGGGGGTCGCCCCAGCAGAACGGCGGTAGCAGGCAGCGGAGTGGAGCGCACGGGGGCCGCCCCGACTCGGCACACAGCCCGCCCGATGTACGTACGCTTAGCTTTGCGTAGGGTTCCCGCGCCGCCGGGCTGCGCCGCCGGGCTAGGTCGGGGGTCGCCGCAGGGTAGGAAGCGGTGAGTGTACACCCCGGAAGGGAGGCGCCGCTTCCCCTCTCCATGCTCCCTCCCCGAATGGGAGTGGCCAGGACTGCTTGGTTGTTGGTCCACTAGGCCCCAGGGTCTGGGTGCGAGGGGCCTGCAGGCTTAGGCTACCCTTGAACTTGGCGAAATGCAGGCCAGAGGAAACTTGACCAACGGGGCACTCCAGTTGGGTACAAGCCCTGGGGAGGAACCAGGGTCTCCTGCGTCCCTCCCCGCAGGTATATTGGGGTGGGAGGGGCATGGATATCCATAGGGGTCGCAGTCAAGAACAGGATGCAAGAGAAGGGCCTCCTGTCCACATCACTTGGGCCCTGAAGCTCCCTCTCCCCACCCAAGCCCTTTCCCACTCTCTGAGGCTCGCTCTTCCTCCCTCCACCCCCTCACTAGCCCCTCCCCTTCTCTCAGATCTCCAAACCCTATCTCAGTCCCTGCTCCAAGGAGTCTGTCCCTTCCCCTGCACTGCCCACACTTGAACAGATGTCTCAAACCTGCAGGTTCCACTGTCATGTCCCATCCTTCCTAAGGCATCACCCAGGGTATCACTCCCTCACTGAGTCCACACCAGCGCCACCCAAAAACTGTTCCCACCCATCCCCCAAGAGGGGCATGGACTCCTTAAGACCTATGGAGAGGCATGGTGATGGTAGGAGCTGTGGAGGGAGGAGGCAGGCTTCTAGCCCCTCCCAGGTGGGTGGGCTGGGCCAGGGTCGGGGTTCTCCCAGGCCCCAGAGAGTCTTGCATCCACTTTTGCCTATTGATCCTCTTTTGCCTTTTGGGGGAGAGCTCCCACCTGGAGGGCTGCAGTACTGATATGGTTATTGGGTGGACACAGGGGTCTTGGGGTCGGCAGGCCTGCAGGTTCCCCGGACACCTGAAGGCTACCCCAGAAGCCTCAGCAGGGAGAGTGGGGCTGCCCCTCCCCGGACCTCAGGTCTCAGCAGCAAACATGTACGTGTTGGTCAGTTTCGTTTTGATTTTTGGCTGTTTTCTTTCACTTCCTTTCTTTGCTCAAACACCCTTACTCCCACAGCCTCAGAGAGGAAAGCCAAGGGCAGCTGACAAAAGGCTCTTTCTTGGTCTCAAGGTTAATTTTTGTTTAAGGACATTACCTGTCTTGAGACTGTCCCACATGGACAAGGTGCCAGGGTCCTGAGCTCAGAGGGGCCTAATTGGACCACATGGGGATGATCACACCAATGTCCCTGGACACCTGTCTTGGAGGTGGGGGAGGACACACAGGGGTAGCTGGGGGACTGGTATGGCAGGACTGGGAGATGATGGTGAACCCGTCCCCCACCCCCAGGGGCTCAGAGCTGGAACAGCACAGTGCCCCAAACACCTTCACATCCTCCTGTAAGGGCACAGAATGCAGATTCTCTTAGCCAGGGCTGAAAGGAAGCACCTTCCCACTTTTGGTCTCCTCCCTAGCTCTGGAGGCCTGAGCAATAGCCCCCCAAGGACCCTGGGTATGTGCAGACACAATGTAGACCCCGGGAGAGAGAGCAGTCAGGGAAGGCAGCCTAGCCTCCAGCCTGGGCAACACCCAGTTCTTGACCTCATTCCCAAATGGGACTCCACTGTGGCATAGTCCTGGGAGTTTTCCAGAAGATGGCTCTGTGTTACTCCTTTCACAAAGCGTGCTCCTCAGACTTCTCCCTACTGCTCAGGCCCTGCGCGATCTGGGACTTCAGAACATCCCAGGCCTCTTCCGTGAGCCTGGTCCCTCCTTGCTTGCACAGCATTTCTGAGGGAGGGCAGTGAGGCTAGTTCTGGCTCACCTCCAAGGAGGTGAGATGGAGCAGGGGTCATGGACTTTGCCATTTGCCAGAAATGTCTTGGGGAGTGGGAAATACTGGAGGGGTGGAGGGGTGTTCTTGGACACTACCTTTAAAAAAAGAGAGCGATAAAAACTGGTAAAAAGAAAAGCTCACCATTTTTAACCCCGTCTATGTTTTTGTTTGTTTTTTTAGCCTCCCATTTGAAACGTGGTAATATTGTGATTCCATTTTTCTAGTTGGCGAGGGGAGAGGGTGGGGAAGTTTATGTAACTTTTCCTGTTATTTTGTTTTGTGTTTGTATTTCCTTCTTTTGTTTTTTCCTTTGTAATGTACAGAAATGCAAACTATCTCTCTGGGGTTTTTTCTCTTCTCTGTTGTTCTAGAGTTTGCTTTCCTGTGTTTTATTGTGGGAGCCTCTCCTCCTAATGCAGAGATGGTCTTTAAATCTCAAGTGAACATTAATCATATACATATCTTTATATACTTTTGTTCCTTTGTAACCAGAATTTAAAAGGGAAGAGAACTCTTTAAAAAAAATGACTCCCACGCCAACAGCATTTACCAAATCTGCGGCAGCAGCCAGCCCTCTTAATCCTGGGGCTTAACCCTGGAACTGCCTCAGCTTTTAAATTAACGAAAGTAGGAACCTGAGACAGAAACTAGGAGATCCAGGGAGAAAGAGAGACATTTCCTAGAGGAGTAAGTACCCTATGTCTCCCCAGTGTCATCTAGTATAAGATGGCTGGGGACATGATGGGGACAGGCTGCTCAGCGCCTGCCTTCCCTGCCATGACTCATATCATTAGGAGGCCCCTCAGGAGGGACCTGAAGACACCTGAGAGAGTTTTGTTCAGGTGAGGGCCTCAAAGTCACTCTCCCAGGCAAGAGAAAAAGTCTTTCCCAGCCTCAAAACTGAGACCAGCAAGGTGCTGGCCCCCAACATTTCTTTTTGTTGCCCCATCCCAGGCCAGGACAGGCCTCCAAAGTGATTTCTGGGTCCTGCTGCTTACTGCTCTCTGCAGTTCAGAGGACTCAAGTGACAGTTCAAGGTCATACAGCCTTTTAGAAATAGATTCAAAAGGAGACCCCAGGCCTCTAGCCTCAAGACCCCAAGAGATGGAAAGGGTGATGAATGGAAAACATACTCCAGGAGCCCTGAGCAGGAGGAGGAGGATTTGGGAGGTAGATGCTGGTTATCTCAGCTCCAGCCTTCCCCCTGCGGGCCCTCCAGGTATGGATAACATGCTCCTGGCTCCGGGGCCTGCCCATGAAGAGATGAGGCAATGGTGGGCTGGCGTTACACAAGCCTGACTCTTGTGAACACTGCTTCAGCCACTCAGGCGCCCTGATCCCTCGAAGTTCACACACATGTGGGCAAGAAATAGTGATACACAGAGAGAAGATTAAAATGTTGAGCTCAAGGACTAGCATCCTGGCCAGAAAGGGTATGCAAGGTTTGTAGCCTTAGAAGTAGGGCCCCTGCCTTAGCTGCACCTGTCCGTAGCACTGGAAGTTTCCAGGGAAGCCTCACCATCTGGTGAGGGTGGCAGAGAAGGTTCGTGAGCAAGGCCTCCAGGCTTAAATTTCATCACGAAGTGGACAGTCTGGGATGACCTCCAAAAAGAGGTACCCATGGCACTTCTCATCCAGGCCTCCCCCCAGCCCCATCCCCAGGAAAGAGCGGTAGCCTTGCCTGGAGTGGGGAGGTCAGAACCGGAGGGACATTTTGACATTTCTTCCAGGAAGAACCCAGAAGGCAGGAGGGATGAATTTTGCTAAAGTGATGCTAAAGCCAGGGAAAGGGATTGAGTTAACTTGAGGCCTGAGGCACCTTGAAATTGAACCTGTGGTCACCTTCCCTTTTAAAGGCACAGACCCCTTTTCACCCCATCTGTCCCCTCTAGCTTCATTTACTTTTCTCTCTTCTTTCTGTCTGGGTCCACCTTTCTCTCTTCCAGCTTCTCTGTTTTTTTCTGCCTTTGTTTCTGTCTTTCTGTGTGTGTGTGTGTGTATGTGTGTGTGTCTCTCTCTCCCCCTGTGTCTCTCTGTCTCTTTCTCTCCATCTCTCCCTTGACATGGGCCTCTCCCCACGCTGCCAGCCCTTCCTCAGCCCACTGTGGTTGGTTTTGCTTCCATCAGCTGCTTCCTGCATGCTCTCTGGAGGTTTTCTGTTGTTTAAAGAGTTAAGGAAAGCTTGGCTACTAGAGCCTGTGGGGTTTAAAAAAAAAAAAGAACAAACAGAAACCACTGGGCAGGATGCCCCTCCCATCCCTGGGACTAAACAGAGCCATGCTGGCTGCCCAAGTGCCAGTTCAGAGGGGGAGTGCAGCTTAGCGTCACTGTCTTTCCCCTCTTCTGCATTCCCAATGCAGAGACCTTCTTTTCTTTTTTGTTATTGCATTCCCGTCCCTGACCACTGAGAAGGTAGGTATCCTGGCTCAGCTGTGCGCTGCTCGCTCGCTCCCATCTCCAGATAAGCCCTGCCACTCTGCTTGGTTTGAATGTGGTTTTCTTTTTCTCTCTTTCTCTCAATCTCGCTCTGGTTGGTTATCTCCCCCTCCCTTTTCTTTATTTTAGTGACTACTCATTTGTAACTTGCATTTTCTCCAAATGAGCCACAGAGCTGTGTTTCCTGGTTTGTCATTTGGTTTTCTTGACTTTCCCTGAAAACTTCTCTGGTCCATTCTTCCCTCCTTTCCACCAGCCCTGCTCCTTCTTCCTCCCCACCCTCTCTCCCTGAGTCCCCCTCACTCTCTTTCTCTCATTCTGTTGTCTGAATGCATTTCTGTGTGGTTTAGCATTCCAAGTTTGTGTACCTTTCCTGAACTGGATGCTGCAGTTCAGCCACTTTGATTTCTGTTGTCTGGAGTAGCTTCTGAGCCCCTCCTGCGTCCCCCCTCGGGCCAGTGGCCCTGCCACAAGCAATGGTGGAAAGGCCCTGTGTGGGCCCGGCCTCCAGACACTGGAAGCAGTTCTGATGGAGCTCAGGCCCAAGGAAGGAGCCCTGTCGCACCTCCAGGGCCCACTGGGCTCCCACAGGTCCTGCCCTGGTGGCAGAGTGGGAGTGTTAGTGTGGGAGCTAGACTCTGGGGCAGCAGCTGGAATCTCACAGCTTCATCTTTTTGGTACAATGGTAGTTGGATTTGGTGGGACTGGAATGGGAAGCTTGCCAGGAGCAGACTCTGGTCTTACAGGGCCTACTTAGCAAAGTCTCTGTGGGGTGATTTGGGGGATGGAGGTGACCCTTGGCTCTCCTGCCCCTGTGTGGATCTCTATCCATGCAGACAGGGGCTCCCTCAGTATCCTAGGACCCCTCCATCTTCCTAACTTGAGTTTAATGTGCAAAATGATCCAGAAGGGACAGTCTGTAGGGGCCATGGTCCCCCGAGGTGTTGGAGCAGAACTGGCCCTATGTCCTGGACCTTGTCACCCCCAGCCAGTGCTTCTCCAGCCACACTGGGGGTACAGGTGAGGGAATAGGTGTTCAGGGACATTACCTCCCCATCCCTGCTCTTTAATTTGCTTCCTGCCCTATCTGGGAGCAGCTATTGAAGTTTGACATCCCAACCCTTGTGAGGCTTGGTGGGCCTCCATCCTCTGCTTTTAAAAGAAAGGGCCTGGCTCTTCATCTGCACCTGTCCCAGGTTGACCCCAGTGGCAGGTCCTGGGGAGCTGACCCACTTAGAACATTCCTTAACTGTGAGCCGTATTGGGAGGGCAGACAAGAAAGTTGTTTAGGGAGGGAGAGGCACTGTTGGTCCACTGGGCAGACTCTGCCGCAATCTGATGGAAGGAGTGAAGGCCCCACCCTCAAGAAGTACCTGATGTGACCAGGGACTCAGAAACAGGATCATCAAATGCTGAGTTAACAGGCAGTTGTCTGAGCCCTGGCAGAACAAGGATAGAGCATCCCAGAAACTCGCTCATTCTTGTCCTTAAGAACATCAGGATTGTGAGCCAGTGTCCCTTGCCACTCTTTTCCATTGTCTTCTCCCCCAAACCCAAATTCCTTACATAAGAAAAGAAACCAGGTAGCAGGTGGTAGCAAGGATCAGTGGGGCTCCTGGGAGCAGAGCTCAGAGACAGGCAAGGCCCATGCACGCACGCGCTCATTCACTCCTTCACGCACACACAAGGCAGGCATTTGCTGAGGCCTCCTCTGTCCCACGTCCTGTCTGGGTGTCCACACCAGGGGAGAGGCAGGCAGACCTAGGTTCAAGGCCCCCACTTGCTAGACTGGAGAACTGACAAAGATCATGCAGAACAATGAGGTGGGGAGAGCTGAAATGTGGGTGAGGAGCTCTGCTAGGCTCGGTAGTCCCAACCCTAACACAGCCAGGAGCAGCCCCTACTGAAGGAAGGATTGGGGTCTGTGGGATCATGGAGGAGTGGCCTGCCTCAGGGTGAAGGTTAGGAGAGATTTCCTGGAGGCAGAGGCCTTGAGCTGATGGTGGAGGGGCAATAGGCACTAACAAGCTGTGGGAGGTGGGTACAGCGGGAACAGGGGGTCCAGGCAAGAGGGACAAGAATCATCAAGAGCAGAGTTCTGAAGGAGATATCTGGAGGTCTCTGGCCACCAAAGTCCTGTCCAGCTAATGAAATCTCATGATATCTGGACTTGGAAATCCCTCAGTTCCTGGGGAGAATGAGATCCAGCCAAGCTGAGGATGAGGCTCACCTGTGGTGGGATCATGGCCACTCTCTCCAGGGCTTCTGTTCATCTGTGAGGGGACCATGAGTCAACTTTACTCTGAAAAGAACCTCTCAACCTCAACCCCTATACAAGCCAACCCAGCAAAGATCACAGCTATTTTTTTGTGTGCCCCCATTTTTACCAATGGAGAAACTGAGACCCCCAAGCTAGATCACTTCCTTTAGTTCTCACAGCAAACTCACACCAGGGTTGATTCCAAGGTGTTCCACTTTGTCAATTACTATCACCTTGGGCCATGGCAGTTGGCTAGAAGTGGGCAAGTGGGATGTGGGGGAAGAGCTTGGACTTCAAGATATGTCAAGCAGGAAGCTTTCAGATCAGCACAGGGGTCTGGTCCAGGGACTTGGGCCTCTATGACTGGGGTAACAACATGACATCCACCCAATCCAGACCCTTTCAGTTACTAACACTTCCACCCTGCTCCCAGCCTGACAGTGGGGAGGAAAGAGGGCACTCCAGTGACTGTAGGAAGGAACTTCAAACCCTAGGTCTTCTTCCCCCACTGTTGGCCTCTTCCCTGGAGGCAGAGGTAGGTAGCTCAGATCCGGAGTCTGGGTTGGAGCCAGGGTTCACATTCAGGTCCTGATTCCCAAGTTTAGTATTATACCCTCTTGCCCTGCTGCACCTGCCACCCCCAACCAGAGTAACAAAGGCTTCTTAAATGCAGGGTCCAGTGTTTTCCTGGGTATGGGTTACTGTGCATTGGTTCTCTGGGCTCCCACTCCCAGACCTAGTATCTGTTCACTTTATACTCTTTGACAACCCAGGGGGTAGAAAAGAAACTGGAAATCTGAGGATCCTGGAGACTTCTTTCTCATTTACCTCCTCTGGAGGGAAAAGGATGCTGGATGACAGAACCTAGTGCTGGAGCCTTGGGAGCTATGAGGCACCGGCTACCTGCTGGGCTGGAGAGGGTGTGACAGCAGAGCCTACTGAGAATGGACAGTTATCTCAGATGGGGCCATGGCTGAGGAGCCCAGCCTCCATCTCTCCTGGCCCAGGGTGAGGGGGAGCTGGCGATCAGGAGAGCTGGGGAGCTCAGAGGGGTACCTCAGTACCCAGTCATACCCACTCTGCCCACCATGCCTGCCTGGGCCCCAAAAGAAAACATCAAGCTCTCCCAGGAGGTCTTCATGGCCCACTTGGCTTCAGACAGCTCCTCTCCGAAAATAGCTGATGTTCATTGGCTGCATCAGCCACCGATCACAAGCTGGCTGTGTCTTCATGGTGCTGACTTCTTGGCTCTGCCTCCATGCCCAGGCTGGAGAGAGAACTTTGCACCACCCTGTCCTTTGCAGGAAGCACCCAGAGCCTTTGCAAAGAAACCAACCACACTTTCCATCCCCAGGCATCAGGGTGTGGCAGCTGTTTTTATTCTCTCCATCCAAAGGGCCTGCCAAAGAGCTTGGCTCAGACCCTGCCCCTTTCCAAGGTCTCCCTGGTTTGGCCCTGGCCTGTGAGGCCCTACTAGATGCCAAGTTCTGTGATAAAAACTGAGGTTGATGCTGGCGATTGGGAGTGAGGTGAGGGACAGACTTATAAACTAGCAATTTCAATCAACTGTTACCAGATAGAAGCCCAAGGGCAAGAGGAGGGGCAGTTCTGTTGTGTATAGAGGGGGTTGGACAGGGGATGAGGCTGCTCACAGAGACTTCTGGAGTATTTGCTCTGGAAGGGATATCAGGAAGCAAAGCCCAACCCTTTTAAGGATGGGGAAACTGAGGCCCAGAATGGGGAAGTGACTTGGCCAGGGTCACTCAGTGAGGTAGTGGTAGGCTCTCAGACCCCTGGTTCTCAGCCAGGACCATTCTGATGGTACCAGGTGCCCTTTCTGGCTGTCTGTATCCCCATCCTTATGTCCTACCTCCACTTTTGGAAAAACATTTGACATCTCTATCCAGCGGTCACCCAAGAGGTGCCTGCTCAGGCCCAAAGAGCCAGGTGCTGCCCATCCTTCCTCCAGAGGCAGTGCGGCCTCCTTTTGGCCTAGAATGGGGTGGTTGCGTTTTTTTCTCTCTCTCTCTATCTCTCTTGCATTTTGTGAATCTGATGATGAACTTACGCTACCACACTTTTCCCTTCTCTTACACATCTTACCTACTAAAGGAGGAAGTGCCACTTTATTGGTAAGTGGACGTTAACCAAGAGGGACTTAAAAAATCAGAACTTAAAAAAAAAAAGAAAAAAGAGAGAAACAGAAAGACAGTCGGGTGCTACTGACAGCTCCACAGGTCTCTGCAGGGCCGGAAAACAAAGAAAAATGTTAACCAGAAAAATGTCAGTTCCCCAGGAGTCCAGACATTGTTTTTGATTTTGGTATCTAATGACATTTGTGGATTTTGTTTTGTTTGGTTTTTCCTCCCTTTCTTCGGTTCAGTTTTGAGTTCAGTCGTCCCCCCCAGCCCCCACCCCATCTGTGTGCCGTGTGCCCCCTCCATCCCCCTACCCCCATGCGCTGGGGGGCCTGGCCTGGTGGGCTGGCCCTGGCCCGGCCTCCCGGTGCCCGCCCTCTCTCTTCTCTCTGCCGGGATCGTCCGTCCCGTCGGGGGGCAATGCCAGGCCCCGTGCCCATCCTGGAGCCCCTCCCTTTCAGCCACCCCCGACCCCACCGCTCCGTCCCGTCCTTCTTGTGTTTTGCATGCTGAGAACCTTGCATGAGCTGCACTGTTGAGGCCAGAAGGTGGACACTCAGGAGAGGCAGAGGCAGGGCAGGCGCGGGGAACCGTGTGTGCGCTCCGGGACTGGCAGCCCCCGGTCTGGGCCCGGTGAAAGCCCCCTCTCCTTCTCTCCCCCCCCACCCCTCTGCTCTCCTCAATCTTTTTGCTCCTTCTCTTGGTCTGTCCTCTCTGTCTGTCTCTTCCTCCGTCTCCGTTTTCTCTCTGCTTCTCTAACTTCCCTGCCTCTTTGCTCTCTCTCCCCTCTGGATCCTCAATCTACTATCCTCTCTGCTTCTGCCTCCGTCTCTTCTGCCCCGTCCCGCCCGGTCTCCGTCCCCGTCTCCCTCTCCACCCCCTCCGTGCCCTCTCTGCCTCTCCCTCTCCCCGTCAGAAGCCCAGCTCGCCCTCGCCCAGGGCCCGCGACCAGGCGGAGGCCGGCGCAGCCACGCCGCCGGCGCGGGAGGAGAGTCCGAGCCCCCGCTCGGCGCCCGCGTCGCAGGGCAGAGGAGGCCGCGCGGCGGGCGGGGCGGCCAGGCGGAGGCGGCGCCGGCGGCGCCGGCGCCGGCGCCGGCGACGGCGCTCGCGGTCCTCGGCGTCCGCGCCCCGCCGCAGGGGCCGCCGGCGCGCCCGGCCTGCGCCGCCCCGGGGCTCGTCGCGCTCGCTCAGCAGGGCGCGCTCCAGCAGCGACTCGGGCAGCGACGGCGCCCCCGGCCCCGGGCCCGAGCCCGGCTCCGAGCGAGGCCACGGCGGGCACGCGAAACGGTGAGCGGCTGGCTCCCGGGAGCGGGGCCCCCGGGTCGCGCGGGGCTGCTCGCTGCTCTGGCGCTCCCACCCCTCTCCCCGCGCTGAGCGCGGCCCGCCCAGCGCAACACCGCCCCCCGCCCCCCGTCCCTCACTTGTCCTCCCTCCAGCTTGCTGAGCCCGCTCCACCCACCACCCTCCCCTCCACTGAGCCCACCATCCCCCTAAGCGAGCCCCTCTTTGTCACCGGGCCCCTCCCTATTCCTCTCCTCTCCGCTCAGCCCGCTTTCCGCTGTCGCCCTGCCCCTCCTCCAGGGCCAAGGAGCGGCCCCTGCGCGCCCGGCCGGCCAGCACCTCCCCGTCCCCGGGCGCGCACGGCAGGCACGGCGGTCCGGAGGGGAAGAGCTCGTCGCGTAGCCCGGGTCCCCACCCTCGGTCGTGGAGCTCTAGCCGCTCGCCCTCCAAATCCCGCTCGCGCTCGGCCGAGAAGAGGGCTCGCAGCCCCAGCCGTTCGCCATCACCCAAGAAGACCCTGGGCCGGTAAGCACGGGCCCAGGATGCCGCGGGGCGGCGCGGGGCGCCCTTGCGCGGGCGGCGGCTTCGGTCCTAGGCGGACCGACCGGTCCGCCTCGCTCACGTCGGGCGGGTCCGCAGGGACAAGGACCCCGAGGGCCGTGCGAGGCACGCCGAGGCGGAGGCCGCCCGCGCCCGGCGCCGCTCTCGCAGCTACTCGCCCATCCGCAAGCGGCGCCGGGACTCGCCCAGTTTCATGGAGCCGCGGCGCATTACCAGGTATGGAGGGACCTCCGGGGACCTCTGGCACTTCCAGGGGGACCGACTAAACCAGGGACAGTGGAGAGAAGGCTGTAGGAGAGGAGGTGGAGTTCACGGAAGAAAAGAGGGCCCAGGGAGGAGAGGCTAGGACCAGAGTTGCCGGGCGGGACTTGGGGACAGAGGCGGAGGTTCATTGAGGGGAGGAAGGCCTCAAGAAGGGAAGGGTCGTCGCTGAGGGCCTGAAGCCCATGGAGAGGAGCGGCGGGGGGGGAACTCTGTACTTGGGTCTGGGTGTGCGGCACCAGGCTTGGAAGTCAGCTCTGGAACATTCCAGCCACCCCTTCTGGAGCCCCTTCCCTCCCTACATCTGTCTCCTAGCAATGATGTCTCCTTTTCTCCTTCATCTCAAGGTCCAGTCTGCCGAGTAGCCTGTGGCCAGCCTGGGGGCCGGGTGGACCCCCTCCCCCCAGGCTGCAGGGGAGATGCCCATGTGAGCTGATCTGGCTCTGTCCCTGTCATCTGTCTGCCCCACCTTTTCTCACTAACCTCACTGCTCCTGGGGAATGTGGAGGAGGGGGCACCCCGAAGCCTGGTCTCTGGGGCAGCTGTGGGAGGAACCCGTCCCCGCCACTCTCCCCACACAGCCCAGTGGGGCCAGGCTGAGTTGATGTGGCAGAAGCCATAATCAGAGCTTCTGTGCCAGAACTGGAGGGGCTGGGCCTGGGTCTCCAGGTGAGCTTATGGTCTGTGTTTGTGGAAATCAGTCTGAAGCCCTGGACCTCAGTAGAGGGCCACAGGCACAGTTCTGAGCCCAGCTCAGCTTTAGACCTTGCTGGGAGCCTTAGGAGATTGGTGTGCCTTTTTGGGTCTCTAGCTACATCCCAACAATAATCAGGGCTCCCTGAGCATCTTTTCAGGGCTCACATGGTCTGATTCTCAAACAAGCCCTTCCTAGTCCTTAAGGATCCAGATCACCAAGAGAGGAAGGGCATGGCCTCCTCCCCTCACCCCAGAACTAGAAGCCAGACCACCAGGCTCAGGACATCCCCAGACGGTCACACACCCTACCCACACGTGGGAAGTACTAGACGTCCGAGATCCCATACCTTACACCTGGCACCCACCTCAGCCTCTCTCCCAGCCTGCTGCCTCCTCCTCCTCCCACTAATGTTCACCTGTTTTCTTCCTCAGCATTAACCCCACGCCGTGGGGCACTGTCACCCCCTTAACAACTCTCCTTTCTTGTCTCTGGGTCACAGCCTCCTGGCTTCAGACTAACTCCGGGCTTGTGGGAGGTAGCTGAGTGAGGAGAAGGGGCCAGCGGGACTGCGTCGGGCTGTGGGGATGGGCAGCTGTGGCCAGGGGGCTCCTCCTGGTTCCATCAAGAAACCTGAAAACCCCAAATCCTCAGTTCTGTGGGCAACAGAGAAACAGGGCTGGGCCATATCCACAAACCCTTCCATGTAAAGAAGCCACTGCTTGGCTTGGTTGATGTGAGCAGTCTATATTTAAAACTTTCCTTCATTCAAAAATATTTATTGAGCATCTACTCAAGTCAAGCAGAGACATGGTCCCTTTTCCCTGCACACAAGTGAGGAAAAACAAAATGATCACCTTGAAGTTGGCAAGTGACCACTGACTGTCTAATCCTGTTGGGGCAGGGGGCACTCCAAGACCAAGGCTCAGGGGAAACTGAGGTAGGAAAGCCCTGGCCACTGCTGAGGAGGGGCTCTGGGCCTGAGGGAGGGCCCAGGATGGGCAGAGCTCAGAGCCCTGGATGGCTTATAATTGGCTTTTCCCTCCTGGCAGTGCCCGAAAGCGTCCCATCCCTTACTACCGGCCCAGCCCCTCGTCCTCCTCCAGCTGCCTGAGCAGCGACTACTCAAGCCGAAGCCCCAGCCACAGCCCCAGCCCTGGCCGCAGCCATGGAAGCTACAGCAGCCACAGTCGTGGGACCCGCAGCCACTCACACAGCCCCTCCCGGACCCCCAGTCCCAGCTACCACAGCCGGAGCAGCTCAGAGAGTGGGGGCTTCTAAGTCCAGCCAGACCCAGCTTGGTGCCACTGGCATAGGGAGAGGCAAGGGGTCAGGACCCAAGGCTTAAGAGGGGACTACACCCCACCGCTACAAAATGGTCCTGGGGCCAGGGAAGACCTGAGGATGGGGTTCCCCACAGACAAGGAGGAGCTGGGTTCTGCTGCTCCTAGAGGGTTCCTACGCCCACCTCCTGCCTGCCCACCATGTCTAGGGAACAAAGAGCCGTTGTGAACACAGGGATCACCCTGCCCCACTTCCTGCTTGATGCCAGCTCACTAGGCTGAGGAACTCAGCTCAACGAACCCAGGGAGACCTCTGAAGGTGCCAGATCTGGGGGCCTCCCTTCCCCACTGCACCAGGCCCTCGGCTCCCCTCTGTCACTGGGCAGACAAGGAGGTGGGACAGTAAGCAGGATCTAAGTTATAGATGGAAGGAAGAATGGAGAATGGCCTAACGTTTGGCGCACAACCATCCTACTGAGCTGACTGCAGGGGACCCTGACTGCCTGGAGCTGGAGGCTGGTCCACAGCCTCCCCAAACCTCTCCTCCAGCCCAGGAATGCCCAGACTAGGTGGGCCCCTAAGCCCCAGCCTGAGGGGCCAGGAAGTCCACTCTTGGTCCCACCTCTCCTCTCCAGGCCAGGCTCTCTCCTCCAGTCTTCACTCTATGCCCTGGGCCAAGACCACACGAGCCAGGCCTTCTGCATGACAAGAGCTGGGACATAGAGGTCACCACTGCATTTGACCCTGAGACCAAAAGGTTTCAGGTCAGGAGTAACAGAGGGATGGGGTAGACGGAACAGAGCCGGTGAGGAGGAAAGCAGTGCAGTACCATGACTGAGCGGGCCCATGTCCCGTGTGCCCAGTGTCTGTGACACGCGCCAGAGGGCAGTACGGGGTCATGGGCACAGGATGACATGTGCTCAAGGGAGCACTTCTTCCTCAGGATCTAGTGCAGAGGTGGTTAGCCAAGGCTTCCCAGAGAGGGGTGCTACAGCCCTTCCAAGGAAGGGTAGGATCAAGACTGAGGACCTCGCCTGGGGCACCGATGGGGAAGCAGTGGCCTCCAGCCCTCTTGTGCTGCTCCCAGTCCACTCCTCCTGGGGCCCTCAGGGATCTCACAGTCTTCCTTGGCCCAATAGGGCAGATGCCCTGGGCTCCAGTGTGGGGGGGTTCTGGGGTCTGGTCCAGTTTCCCCCCTATTTCTCCCTCTCTTCTCCGCGGTGCGGATAAAAATTGGACTCTAATAAAACACTTGGTGCCCGGACAACAGTTGGTGAGACCAGGCCTCTGTGGATTTGGGCACCTAGGGAGTGTGGGGAGGGCATGGGGTCTTTAGGTCCTTCCCTCCAAGAAATGAGAAG
This sequence comes from Manis javanica, assembly GCF_040802235.1. NCBI lineage: Eukaryota > Metazoa > Chordata > Mammalia > Pholidota > Manidae > Manis > Manis javanica. The sequence continues at coordinate 34,816,168 of NC_133165.1, read as the reverse complement.
GGGTCAGGCTCCTTGGGACCCCAGAGAGAAGAGCTGGCCTCAAGGAACCATTCCCCCACCTCAGCACATGAGTCTGCAGAGCCTGCAACTTGGTGTGGAGGAAAACAGGGACCCAAGAAGACCTCCCTTCCAGCTTGGAGACCCAGTGGGCTTTGAACACATCCATGCCCCCAACCCCACACCCCACCTAGCTTCAACAATAGATGGGGTCAGGGCAAGGGAGAAGGCATAGACCAACACATAGGACACCCCCCCCTACAGCTGGGGTGTTGCAGAGCCCAGAGCTGCTAGAACCCAATTTGGAGCACCTCCTGGCTGTGAATCCAGGCTCCCCACTTCCCGCTAGGTGTCACACAGGGCTAAGAGGGCCCACACAGGGACAGGCGAGGATTCCATGAGAGACTGCTTACCGGCCCCAGCTGGGCACTGGAAAGGGAGTTTAGAGTGGTTGGTTTATTTTAAATAGCTACTCACATTGTATTTCTTTCTTTTATATATAGCTAAACAAATACACAGATGCCCCTTCTCCTCCTCCTTTTCCGTAAGTGTGATAGATTTTCACCTTGTTTTGAATCAAGAGCTCTTTGGTAATCTGGTGCCCCAGGAAGCCTTGCCCCAGAAGGATGTGCACACACCCACAATGTCGTGGCATGCAGTTTCGGCTCTTAGATACTCTGAAGCTTGTAAGGACCCCAGGTTAAGAACCCAGGTCCACTTCTGGGGGCAACTGGCATGTCCATGGCTCAGGTCCGCATGAGCCATGACACAAGAGGTGTCCTTTGTCTGGTCTCGTCCCCAGAGCCAGGCGGGGGGGTGCACCCGAATTCTAAGGCTGTGTCAACACGTGACTCTCAAAGGTTTCTTTTCTCTCAAACCTTAAGGGGTGCCCTTCTGGCCATTGACTGTTTCTGGTCTGAGGAAGCCTGTTCAAAGAAGCACTGGTGATCTCTTTAACCCTTTACTAAAGTTCAGCAAAACTGGGCCTCAGGCAGGCAGCTGGGGTGGCAGAAAGAGTGGACTTGGCCCTGCTCTGGAGATGCCCCCTGCTGGGCAGGGGGGCAGGAAACATCCTAAGCTGGGCATAAAAACTCTGGGTGTCACACAGAACCCTTATCTGCTCCTTCCCACATTTACCTTTCCACCCACTCAAGGCCCAGCCTGACTGCCTTCCTCATCTACCCATCCATCCATCGCACCCCACAGCCAGTCTGCCTCCAGACCATGCCACTTCTTCCTTCTGCCCCACCTCTGCTCTTGCCCCAAAATTCCTTGGACCCTCACCAGGACACTCCCATGCCTACCTCCTTACTAGATGGCCTGCCTGGGACATGCCCCCTCCAATTCATCCCACTGTATCTAAAATACAAATCGGATCATTCATTCAAAAATACTCATTATACACATGCTGACTGAAGACCTAGTATGTATCATGCCCAGTCCCTGGCTCTGAGGCCACAGTGTTGAATTAATGAAACAGAACTCCCCACCCTGTGGACCCTGCATCCTGTCACCATGTCCACCAGCTCATAGGGCTTGGAAAGCCTTCCGAATGGCTCCATCTAGAATTGGCATCTTTTACTCCTGCTGGACCTCCAAACTCCTCCCCTGTCACTGCACTTGGCTCCAATACACTGCATCAGACCCGCTGCCCTGGACCCCTATGCATGCCCTTTCCATCTCCACAGGTTCAGGTGAGCTCATGGTTTGAGCACAGTTGTTTCCTGCTCCAGGGAGCCTTCCTGATCCCCAGCCACAGTGGCCACTCCCACCCCTGCTTCCTCCAGCTCTAGGTCTGTTCCTGCCATTAGGGCCCCAGTTATTTGTTGGCATGTCTATCCCTAAATCTGTGAGCTTCTGGAGCCCAGACCATGCCTTCTTGGTCTCTGCATCCCCAAATTAGGCACCCTTGAAATGCTGTAAACAAGTGAATGAGGGAGCCAGGGAGTGAGCAGTCCCAGAAATGGGACCGGGGCCAAAGGTGAGGTGTGGTAGCATCAGGAGCACACTAGAGGGCGACAGAGAGAAGGGGGAAAAAACTGCTTGATGGCTCACCGGGAGGGGCACGAAACAGGTTTCGACGAGGGAGGGAGCCCTCCCTGTAAGTCAGGTCCCCGTCAGCCTGGAAGCCCAAAGCTGTTGTCCTCGGAACCCTGCATAGCTACTAGGGGTAGCAGTGTCCATTCCCTGTGGAAGGATGGGGAGCGTACTACGCCCTGTCCCTTCCAGACAGAGGGTTCAGCCTCAACACCTCTGCTCTGTATCTAAGTAAAAGGGAAAAGTACTGCTAGGAAGGCAGGCAGGAAAACAGGAAACTCCAGTTCCGCATCGGGACGGGGGATGTGGGGCGGGTGAGCGACCTTCCCATATGCGGGACTTCGGGGTGTAGGAGAACCTCTCCTGGTATCTCTCCACAGATGGGGCCTTGGGGTCCCCTTCAGCCTTCCCCCCTGGACACCCAGCATCCCTGAGGCTGGGCAGCGCTTCCTGTGGCCTCCTCTCCTGCCAGCATTTTCCCCTTCTCCTCAATCCCTTGCCTCTCTGAGATGCTCCTGGAGGCCCCTGGCCTCCTACTGGCCTTTCTTGGCAAACTGGCCCCATCACCAGGCCCCTGGCCTTTTTTCTCCAGCCCCTCCTCATCCTGACAAGGGCTCTCAGGACACCCAAGACATAGGGTCTCCTGCCTCCATGGCCACCACAGGAGACGACACCCTCTCTCCACTCACCACAGACACATGCCCTCCAGCAGCATTAGAGGACACAGCGGGCAGCAGGGGACCTGGGGGGAAGGGGGCAGTGGAGGCGAAACTATTGATTCACCAGGCTGGAAGGAGCCTTAGAGAACACCAAGTCCAACAGTCTCATTGTGCAGATGAAGAAAATGAGTCATGGGAGCTGGCTGTAGGCCAAGGTTACAGAGTCAGACATGCAGATCCCCAGACTCCCAAGCTAGACAAATTCTTTCTGCTAGACAGCAGGGCAGGAGGAGCTAGAGAACGGACCCCCAGCCCTCCCACCTGGTACCTCCTTGGCTCCCCTTCAGCAGTGATGGGGGTGAGGTCACCCCAAAGCTAGCCAGAATTGTAGGCCTAGAAGGTAGGCAGGCTGGAGATGGATTTTTGGAAATGGACTTCCAGAGAGGCAGTATCTAGACTCTTCCAGAAAGACCTGGTGCCACCCTCACCCACCATGAGCTCTAATTACTGCTGCTAACATTGTAAATTCCCAGCAGGCTCAGTGACTGGCACAATCTGTCAGCTGTCAGACCTCTCCAGGGAGCTCGGGTAGCTGCGTGAAGACTCTCGAGCTTTCTCTGAGGCTGGGCCAGGGAGGGTGGGGCTGGCTCAGCTGCAGTTGGCAAAGGCCTGCCAAGGGTGTGGCTAGTGTGGCCCAGATCTCAGGCACAGTGCCAGGCCAGGAGACTGGGAAGCTGTTCTTGGGGCTGCTACAAAATACCCCAGACTTTGGGACTAGGGGTGACGGGAGGGGCCCTCAGACAAAGGAATCTCAGACCCTGCAGCATCCACCTCCCCCCCAACCCCTCTGTGGCTTCTGGGAAATCCCTGAAGGTGGAGTTATCCCCTTAATCCCAGAAAAACCATCCCTGGCAGCTCAGTGCCCAGAATGCTAGAGCAGAAGATCACCATCAAAGCACATTTGGGGAGGTGGGTAAGAGGGGGCTGATATGCAGCCCTTGCTCCTCTTGCCAAGACTTGTGCCCAGGTACAGGGGTACAACCTCCTGGAGGAAGGGCACCTGGTCAGAGGTGGAAGGGACCCCAGACCAACAGGCAACCCTTGGCTGTAATACCTTGCCCTGTGCTCACAGGCCCACAGCCCACAGCCCACAGCTCTCCCTGGACTGCCTGGGAAATCTCTCCCCTGTTGGATGGAGAATCAGGAGGCCTGAGCTCCCACCCCTCCCACTCCCTTACCAGCTCTGTGACCATGGGGCAGTTCTGATTCTCAGTTTTCTCATCTCAAAAATGTGACTCCGATAAGATACTTGGATGTTCAGTAAAGCACATACAACTGGGTGAGTCTCATTAGTCTAAATGTCAGTATTCATAATGAAAGGCCCTGTTTCCTTAATGGGCATTTTACTAAGGCACTTCACAAACATTATCACATTGGAGATTCACCACAACCCTGCAAGATGGGTGCATTATTAGCCACGTTTTACAGATGTGGACATGGGTGCACAAACAGGGTGAAGAACAGCACCCAGACTCAAGCCCAGCCTTGTATGACCCCAAGTCCTTTTTCTCCCACAACCCCACCCTTTCTTACCACCACCCAGAGCCACCCACATCCCTCCCTTGGGATTGGCAGGTGATCTAATAGTCCTGCAGAACTGACCCATTGAGGATGGATGTGGATTCTCAACACTGCCTCCCCCATTCCCTGTGGGCAGTGTGCCCAGGTTGCACAACTTCTGGCTGGGGCAGCAATGATGGATGTTCCCTGCCCTGATTTCAGGCAAAATGAAGGGAGCTATGAAGGGAGCTTATGTCTACAAAGTGCTGGCAGCCAAGCAGGCAGCCCCCACCCAGAGTGTGGCTGCGCCTGGCAGGACTACACTTGAAAGCATCCATGACCACATCTGACAGCTCCCTCTAGGGTGGGGCACCTGAGCTCCAGGCTGGGCCACGGTGGGCAAGCAGGGGCAGACGAGGGCCCTCCCTGGTTTCTGACCTCACCCTGGCTTTATAGAATTGGGAGAGGTGCGGCTGCAAGCACCAGGGAGCCCAGGCCTGATGATTCCTGAAGCTGGTATTCTTCGAGGGGCAGCCAGTAGCTATCAACTGAGACCCACTGGGCTCATGACATGATCCAACAGGGAGGTGAGGCAGAGGCAGAGGTCTTGTCTGCCTCCCACCCTTGGCCCGTGAGAGCTCCAGGAGCTCAGAGACCTTTCCAGAGGTGACCTCAGACTTGGGGCTTCATGGAGAGCAGATGGGTAAGAAAAAGAGGAACCCAGGAGCACTCTCTTTGAAGAGGAAACTGAGGTTGACTGACAGAGGGTATGAGACTTGTCAGCACCCCCAGCTCATTGAGTGCCCTGGAGTTTGGCTTCCAGCCCCGGGCAGGGCAAGGTCACCTGTAGAATTGGCAGGAGTATGGCCTCAGCCCAGCACTGAGAGATGGGTAGCAAGCACAGTGGGCCTCAGAAAGAGAGGAAGGAGGGGAACCCAAGACGGGAGTCCCTCTACTGCTCTATGCCCTGGGCAGTATAGGGGCAAGAGACTTCCACTGCTAGTGTCTTACAAGAGACAGTGACCAATCACTTTAATCTCTTTTAACCTGTTTCCTCATCTAAAAAGAGGGATGATAATAGGACATAAATCAGAAGATGGCGGGCTGGCTAGGGATCATGCCTATGAAGGCAGGAGAGAGGAAATGTTAGGATTATGGCAGGAGCCTAGGGGCAGCACCCTCTCCCAGAGGTGAGAGATGGGGGCCTGGATTCCACAGGTGGTCAGATAGGAGCTAGGATGAAGCAGTAGGCTTCAGGCTCCAAGCGAGTTTGAGTAAACCATACTGCCTAGAGCACCCTCTCAGTTTGTGCTGTGGGAATCATAAGCACAAGGGGCTTTGAGATCGTAATCTGTAAAAAGGGAAACTGAGATCTAGAGAAAGGAGGGGCCTTGCCCAGAATCACACAGTAAGTCAGTGGCAAAACCCAGACTAGATTCAAGGTCACTGCATTTCCAGTTCCCTGTCCAGGGATCTGCAAGGATAGACAGACATAATGGGGAAATTTGCCATTAACCTTCATCCTGACCCCTGTCAGCACAGGCCTCTGGGCTTCTGATCTGGGTCAACCCCACTGAGGGGGCACAGGGCGGACAGCCGAACCTACACATGCCACCACCTCTGCAACAGGGACACATACCCACTCTCCTGCCTCTTCAGTTCCAGGTACATAATCAAACCTATAATCAACAGTTATCAGGTACCAGGCCCTGAACTGAAGTCGTTGCTCACATCAAGTTGCTGAATCCTCACACCAACTTGGTGAGGTAAGATTTATTATCCTCTCCCTTTTCCAGATAGGGAAACTGAGGCACGAAGTGTCTGCCTTCCACAAGTTCATTCAATTAAATGGCAGAACTGAGGCAATCTGGCTCCAGACCTCGCAGTCTACCAACCACACACCAGACTGCTTCTTTAGACATGATTTCGGACACCCTGCAGTTCAAATCCCTACACAGCCACTTCCTAGTTGTGTGGCCTGAAACAAGGAACCTAACCTCTCTCGTTTGTCCTCCCCGACAAGAGCATGGGTCTGCCCACGGGCGGCGCGCAGCCCTTTAGCGCCCAGGCCAGCGAGTGTCTGCACTGGGCAGCACGCCAGCATCAGTGCGCCAGTCGTTTGTTGTCCAGAACAGAAGGTTCCAGCTGTGGGCAGGGCCTGCACCGCCCTCGTCCCCGCCCCCCCACGCAGGGGAGGAATGCGGGGGGCGGGGCTGCCCCAGCCAGTCTTTACCATTAATAGAGACCTGAAACACCGCCTGCTAAAAATACCCGGCTGGAGACCTCTATAAAGGCGCGGCGGGGTCGGGTTCTCAGCATTTCTTCGAACCTCGTTCGGAGGCAGAAGGCCGAGCCAGCATGGCCGAGCGCCGCGTACCCTTCTCGCTCCTGCGGAGCCCCAGCTGGGACCCCTTCCGCGACTGGTACCCGGCCCACAACCGCCTCTTCGACCAGGCCTTCGGGCTGCCCCGGCTGCCTGAGGATTGGTCGCAGTGGTTCAGCCATGGCGCCTGGCCGGGCTACGTGCGCGCGCTGCCCGGGCCTGCGATCGAGGGCCCCTCGGGGGCCGCGCCGCCTTACAGCCGTGCGCTTAGCCGGCAGCTCAGCAGCGGCATCTCGGAGATCCGGCACACAGCCGACCGCTGGCGCGTGTCTCTGGACGTCAACCACTTCGCCCCCGAGGAGCTGACGGTCAAGACCAAGGACGGCGTGGTAGAGATCACAGGTGAGCCCCCGGCCCTGCGGGGACGAAGCTGGTGGGTGGGCCGTGGAAACATGGGCCAGAGGCCTGGGCAATGGACACTGCGTCCAGGACCCGGAGGCCACAGCCCGGGAGATTGGCCGTCTTCCTTGCCCTGGCCGCGGGCCGGTGTCGCTACTCTAGCATGGGGGCTGTGGGGAGCTCCCGAGGGCCCCTTCAGCCTTGGAAATGCTCCGTTAAGGGAAGAAACGCCCCCCCTTTACGTCGGAGATACCTCCAGTCTCATCCCCAAATGGCCAGGTCTCGTGAGCCTACCCGCGCCCCGGCCTGCGATCGTCGTGGAGACAGGCGTTTTTCCCCGGCACTGTCCCTGCCCTAGCCCGGGTCCACGGAGGGGGCGTGTGCGCCTGCCCGGCGCCATTCCCGCCCCTCTGAAGCCCTGAATCAAACTTTCCAGGAGCTTCCGAGAGCCCGGGACAGTCTCGGGGGAGGGGGGTGCCTCAAATCCTAATCAAGCTTTGCCCGCCCGGAGTCGGGTCACGCGGTGGGGCATGGGCGGGCCCTAGGCGGCCCCTCCCCGCAGCCTCTGATCCCTTTTTCTTGCCAGGCAAGCACGAAGAGCGGCAGGACGAGCACGGCTTCATCTCCCGCTGCTTCACTCGAAAGTACACGTGAGTCATGGCGACTAATCGTGGCGGGGGGCGGGGAGGGGGCATGGGAGGTGGTAAGGGGTGGCGGGGTGGATGATGGGGAGAGGGCTGCCGCAGGGAGGAGGGGCAGCGACGTGCGGGTGTGTGACTCTTGCTCTCCCTCCTCTGCTCCTCCAGACTGCCCCCTGGTGTGGACTCCACTCTGGTCTCCTCCTCCCTGTCCCCTGAGGGCACACTCACTGTGGAGGCCCCCATGCCCAAGCCAGCCACCCAGTCAGCGGAGATCACTATCCCTGTCACATTCGAGGCACGGGCCCAAATTGGGGGCCCAGAAGCTGGGAAGCCAGAGCAAGCTGGAGCCAAGTAAGGGCCTTGGCCCTGCTCCCCACCCCCTCCTCCCAGTAGCCATCACTGACCATCTCCACCCGCCAACCTGTGTACTCTTTTGATACATTTACCTTCCGATTTTCTCAAATAAAGTTTGAAGCAACTGCCTGCCACTGCCTCATACCCTGGTGTTTGTCAAGGGCTAGTGCCATTCTGTGGCTCAAACACGATCACAATTGTGAGGACCTGCTGTGTGATACACACATTCTGGGCCCTATGAGTACAGCCATGTCCTGCACAGTCTTGTGTCCATTAATATGAAGAGAAGTAATGGTTGTAAACAGCAGTTAAAACCCCAAAGGCCAGGTGCAGGAGCTCCGCAGGGCAGGAGAAATACCAGGCCCAGGCTGGTCACTCAGGGACACCTGTTAGGGAGGACAGAGCAGGGCCAGGGAAGGGGGCTTCCTAGGGGCTCAGTGTCCCTTACGGACTTCGTTATTCTCCCAGAGACTCAGGACCAGGTACAGAGGGTATGGCAGCTCCAGGTGACCACCTGAAGGGAGGTTGGCCTAGTCAGAGGACCCAGCTGCCATGCCCACGCATGCAAGATGGGGCCTGGACTCTCACTCTGGGTACCCTGCAGAGGGGACTGTGGGGACAAGGTTTTGGTAGAAAAGAGGCAAAGACCCCAGTGGGGAAGGAAGTAGCCTTGGGAGGGCCTGTGGTGATTGGCCCAGGCAGGAACAATCACCTACAGTTCTCAACTTTGTCCTTGTCCTACCACCACCCTCACCTGGCCCAAGGAGGGTTTGGAGAGACCTGGGGGAGGCAGAAAGCAAATGGGGGCCTTGCAGCCCAGTCTCAAGTCTCCAAGAACTTCAGAGACACCTCCCCCCCCACCCCGTCTTACAAGGTCCCAGACCCTGAGACTATAGCAAGATGCAGCCATGCTCTTTCCTAAGCCCACAGCCCTACTTCCCCAGGGTCCCAGGGAGGAGCAGCACTACAGAGAAGAGCCTGGAATTTTCCCCACATACATACACTACCTCCCATACTGCCCAGCTTCATGAATTTCCACTTCCTGGTGCAGGCTCCCTGTTGAGATACCACAACCTAGAGCAGGCATGAGGCCAGAGCAGGTCCCAGCCCTTGGGGGCCTCCCCTGACCTGGAGGGAAGCCAACAGGGAAATAATATGGGATGAGGGTTGTGCTGGCCCAGTGGGCAGCATGGGTCTGGGCTTGTCACCCAGGGCACTGCCCAGTCCACCACTCACTTCCTGAGCTCCATCTCCTAAATCTGTCCTCCCTGGCACATACTCACATCTCAGGTGTCTCCTGGACACCTCCACACTCCTGTGACTGTGACCAAGATCTCACCCTCTCTGCTCGCCAGCTCCCTTGTAGCTGACAGCAGGATCACCCTGGCCTCCAGGGGTGTGGCTGTGTCTTGCCTGGTCAGAGAGTGAGTGATAGCAAGGCTGCCAGCATCGTGAAGTGTGGGAAAGCTGGTACCAATCCTTATCAACCCTGAAAAAAGGTGTGGTTACTCCTACCGAACTGGGCATCTTGAGCCTCAAAAATGGCCACACAGCTAGTTCTGGATGGGGTGGAGGGACATCTGTGGCCACAGTCAAGGGAGTATGTGGCCACAGGCAAGGGAGGGCACGTTAGTTCACCAAGGCTGGGGTCTCCACATGCTGCTGAATGAGGCTTGGGGCCTCAGGAGGAGGATAGGGATGCAGCTGTGCCTGGGGTCCAGGCTGCAAAATGGCCTGGAAAGAGCTGCCTGTCTCAGGCCCAGACTCCAGGGCCATGGCCTGGGGCAGGACCTGGGGTTCCTTCAGGGTCTACAGACACACATCAGCTGGATTCAATGCACGCCAGCATCTGGGCCTCTCTACTCAGCCAAACGGCACTGAGGGGCAAAGCTCCATGCTCCAGGCTGATGACAAAGACTCCTTTGAGGATCTCAAGTTTCTGCAGTTACTGGAAAATCCGTTGCCAGCTCCAGCTCCCCCAGGGGTCTATGAGGTGCACAAGCTACTCTCAGTTGCAGGCCAAATCCTGGGTTTCTCCTTTTCTCCCTCCCTCCCAGTTGTGAAATCTGCCCTCCCTGCTGGTACCTCCTCTGGCTCCACTGGCCCTCAGCTGATCTGTCTGAATCCCTGGCTCCAGGGGGCAAGGAAAGGAAAGGGCTCAGTGATAAGCAGCATTATGACATTAGAGAGGGAGAGAACATCCTGTGGGGGTCTCAGGGGAGTGGGAAAAAAGGATTTCCAGAAGTGACCCTTGTGTGGTGGGCAAGGGGGAATCACATGGGCAAGGGTTAGAGGGCTGGTGGGCTCAAGCTGGAGGAGCTGCACATGAAGGAGAGGCAGAGGGCACATGAGGGCACTGAAGGCCACACTAGGAGAGGGCAGGGGAGTCATCAAAGGGTTTTAGCACCCTGCTTTAGAAACCAGGGTCCAGACCTCAGAGAAGGGTGACTGGGTGGGGTCAGCCAAGAGGCAGGATGCAATGTGCTGCTGAGATGTGGGCATGGGTCCTGTCGGGGAGAGAGAAAGGGGACCAGGTGCCAGGATGTGGCAGCAGCAGGCTCTGTGGTGTGGGGTGACAGACTGGACATGGGGGTACCAGAGGAGGAGGTTGCCTGCTGAGGTCCTGAGCACCTGCCTGTCAGGTTTTCCTGCCCAGGGTTTGATGACCTCACAGTCTCTATAAGGCTGGGCAGACTCCAGAGTTTGGCTGCTGGGGGAATGAACTGTTTCCAGATCCCATCATCTTGCTTGCTACAGAACCCACCTGGGCTTTGCCAGGTGCAGACTGCTCCATGGAGAGGGTAGGGTAGGGAGCAAAGCTGCCCGGAGAACATCTGCAGAGGCTTTAGTGCTGGGTCCAAAGGGCATGGCTAGAGTACCTTCATGATGTGGGGAGGGGTGACCAAGGAAAGAGAGGAGAGGAGGGTCAGGCAGGACTGGAGCCTCCCCACCAGGGACCAGCCATGGGACTGACAGCTGGAGAGCCCCTGGTCTACTGGCAGCCACCAAGGCCACCCAACACTGGCAGAGACCAAGGCAGGGGGCAGGCTGGCCAGGGTCCTATCTGCTGGCCTTATGTTGGACCCCCCTCCACCTCCCACCTCCACACCGACCCCTCATGCACTCAGTGGGAAACATGGGGATTTGAGACAGTCCCAAAGCTCAGGCTTGGCCCCAGGTCCAGACTTGCACAGCAGCAATGAGCTTGTAGCCCAGGACCAAAGCAGGGGAGGAGAGGGGGGAAGCCGCATGGGTGCAGGCAGCTAGGTGAGACTGGGCTGGTCTTAGCCAAGTCTGGCCCTGGGTCTTATCCAGCTCAGCTTACCCTCCCGCCCATTTCCCCAATCCACACCCCATCCCCAATATGAAAGATAGGTTAAGCTGCACCCTCATACTGCTCTCCCAAGAAAGTGGCCCCAGTGGATGTGGAGGAGGCCCTGCTTGTGTCCCCACCCCAAAGTGTGCACTGTCTTCTACCAACCAATGCCCCTGTGCACCAGCCCTGAGGAGCATACGTGGGGTTGGGGGGAGACCCATGCATGAGCCGGAAATAGCTCCATCCCTGATACAATGGGTCCTGAGTCAAGGGCCCTGGGTCCTCCTCTTCATCCACCACCTAGCCGGGTGACTTTGATTTCACTACGTGCACCTAACTCTGCCTCCCAAGGATGAGCCATACTCTCATGGGCTTCGTATGAGACAGCTCCACCAACTGCTAGTCATGCTGGGAAAGCCAGTGGCATGAAAACTGCCAGGAATCCCAGTTTGGCTAAGAAAGGGCAGCTCCGAATCAATAACAGGCTTGCTGGAGGACCTCAGGTAGGAGTGTGGAGAGTGGAAGAGCCTCTGGCCACCAGCCCACCTCCATCTCTCCTAAAGGGCAGATCAAGGAAGGGCAAGGGAAAATCAAGTGCCCCCAGGATCCAGCCCAGAGAGAAAAGGTTATGTCTGAGGACCCTGGGCGAAACCAATCAACCCCTGGAGAGGTCCCCACAGCATAATGGCTCCCTCCCACCTCTCCTTCCAGCCTTGCATATCTACCCGCTGGTACACCACTTCACCCAGAGTAAGGTGGCAGTGGCAGGGCCAACACACAGTACCGGTGGTCCAGGGGCTGCCTCAGTGTTAGAAACCTTACCAGCCCCCTGGAGATGAACAGTGCAGAACCTCTCTGCCCAGTTTCTGGGTCCTGCCAGGCCCAGAGCAGAAATGGGGCAGGAGACCAGGTCTTGGAAAAAACCCTGACACCCCTTGCCCCACACTACCATGCCTCTGGACCTGTTCTTCTCTGCTTTACTAAGAGCACCTGAGCCTCCTGGCAGTTCACTCTGGAAATTCCTTGGTGGCCACCCCTGACCCAGCCTTCACAGGATCTGGCAGCCAAGGCCTGGAGCCAGGGGCTCGGCTCCGCCCTGCTGCATAGGTGTTCACCTCTGTTCCTGTTACTTCTCATAACTGGCTTGTGTTGGGCACCTGCTAGCTGCCAATCACTCCTTAGTAGCTTAACAACTGTGCTGCTAAGAGGCAGCAGAGGATCACAGTTATGTTTTCAGCCACTGGAGTCAAATCTGCCTCAGTTCAAATACCCATTGGGCCACTTCCTAGCAGTAGGACCTTGGGCAAATTACTAAAGCTTAGCTTCTTCCTCTGCAAAATGAAGCTGACTATATGAATTGCTACCTCTGAAGTCTTTGAAGTGGTGCCTGGAGCACACAGTAAGCACCCAATACTGGACATTTTTATGAGGTAGACTGTATTATTCCCATTTTACAAATATGGAAACTGACACTGCAAGACTAATGAACTTGACAAATTATGCCACAGAACTAGGACATGGTAGGATAGGAATTCACATCTTGAGCACTTATCCCTTCTGCTGCTAACAGCCCTTCATTTGAAAAATGACAAACATTGCAGGGTGGTATCAGAGAGTCAGTAGCCACTCTAAAGCTGATCTTGGATTCCTAAATTCAGGTTTGATTGTGCAGTGGGCAACCAATCACTCCTCCCGTGTCTGATTAAGCAGCTCTACACTGGGACATGTGAAGGGCAGAGACAGGTGCGTGCACTCCCTAAAATTCCTGACATGATTCTAGAGTAGAGCCCTGGGTGGCCACCATTCAATTCGAAGTTATGCGCATCTACCTAAGAGTGTAGGGGATGGCAGAGTGGTCAGCAGAGAAACAGCACATGCAAAGGAGGGTGGGCCTGTGACACAGAGGCTAGGCGTCGATGCCCATAGAGGTAGGCTGAGAGGCCTTGTTGCAGAGAGCCTTGAATGCCTAAGAAGGGTGGGGGCTGGCTTCAGTGTCCACTGGACTACCAGGTCTGACCCTACCTGACCATTCCGTCATGGGGCCAGCGTATGAGGTGATGGAACCCGACAGACCCAAGTTGCCACCCGCCTTTAGGCCCTTCCAACCGAGGTGTGGGTTGGGCCAGCTGTACAGAGTCGCCTAACAATTAGTAGGAAGGCAAAAGTCTCAGGGGCCCCCATGGACATAAGGATGACTCTGTACGACCAGCAAGGGCCTGGCATGAGAAAGACCTTCAGTAGTGGCACTGATCCCAGGGCAGGTGCGGGTAAACGCTTTTCTTCCCACACATGAGTTCATGAACGTCCTTTTGAAAGGAAGGGCTTCCTCTAAAACAACGCATACCTCAGGGGCTGGTTCCAGAATGAGAGAAATGCCCTTAAGAAGGCAAAGCAAAACTGCACGAGGCATGAGAGGTCGTGTCTCCGTTCAAATGAAGAAAACAGCGGGGCAGGCGAGAAGCCTGGGGTTCCGCTCTCCCACACTGGCTCCTTCAAGCCTCCGCAGCGATGGACAACGCCCAGAGATGTCGCTAAACGCCCTATATGGCGTTACAACGCCTGCTTAGCCCAGACCAGGTCACTCCCGTGACAAAGCAGCGGGCGGAGAGCGAAGAAGAGGCAAGGGGGACCGGTGAAGAGATGAAGCCCGGCGGGAAACGAGGCTGGGTAGGGAGCGGCGATGGGCGCTGCGCAGGCAGATCCTCTAGCAGTGATACAAGCCCTAGCAACAGGCCGACCATTGGAGGAGCGGGGCACACTGGCCTGTGATTGGCTCTCGCTATTGCCTGCGATTAGAAGGAGGGTCGCGTCCCCGACCGGTTCTCATCCGGGTGTCTGGCCTGTCTTGGAACTTTCGCGATCCGACGTTGTTAGAAACCTTAGGCTCGTCAGAGAGCCGGCGCGTCTAGTCCCGCGGCCGGGCTGTGGGGCAGGCACTTACAGCGGTGCAGAGACTCGCTGCTTGGGGCGCGCGGACGTGCGCCCGCAAACTGAGGCCGGCGCATACACGCAGCCAGGCAGATCCTCTGCCTGGGGCCTGGGTGCTTGGGGAGAAGTCCGAGGACGGAGCTCAGGCAGTGGCTAGCGCGCGGGTGGCTGGGTTCGGGGGCGCTGCTGCTGTCCAGGGGCTCTGAGCCAAATCTGGGAAGTGCGGAAGCCTGCGGGAAGCAGAACCCGGTTGAAACCGGCGGCCCGGGCCTGCTGCAGAGCCACGCGGCGCCCAGCAGGAGGCAGCAGAGGCTGCACCACTAGAGTCAACACCTCGGTGAGGGCGGAGACCCAGACCTGGGCCCGGGTAGGTGCGCAATACCCACTTCCAACTCCAGAGCCCTGCGAACCACGCTGTAACCCACGTAACGGGAGAGCGGCCAGACCAGTTGTCTGTCTGGTGCGTTCCTGGATGCTGAAACCCTTAAGGTTGGACTAAGGTAGTTTTGTTTTGCTCTCCAGGTTCGTTTTGGCCCCATCACCATTAAGCTAAAGAAACCTATTTCTCAATATGCCTCGGGGAGCAATGATTATTCCTTTGCTTTCGCCCAGCAGTGGGATGTGTTTCTGATTTTGTGGAGATCTGGACAGTTCTTAGGTAGGTTACATGCAAAGAGCCTCACTCAGAATGCTGGCAGCCAGCCACAAGCTGCTCATCCTTTATACAGGGTACCCAGACATAGCCAGTTTCCTATATCTTGTCTCTGCTTTGAATGTAATCCAATTTAGGGCAACAGTATTCTGTTCACTACACGAACCTCTCCAGCCTAGAACTCACCGCTAAGGGACCCCAACATTCCCCCAAATGTTTTTAAAACAGCAGTTTCCAAACTGAGCAGGCAGAAACACCTTAGTACTTGGGGAGGCAAGGACTTTTGAAAAGAAGTGTGCTTTGATTAAAAACCTAATGGAATCCAAAATGAGCTTTCCACCAGGCACCAATAGCTCATCCCTAAAATCTGGCTTCACCCTGAGTGAAAAAGTGGTGGGTTTCAGTGTCTCCTCTTGGCCCCTAAGAGCAAGTAAGTAGTAGCTATAATTTGTCCATCACGGTGGAAAGAACAGTTAACACGAAGACTGTATGAAAACAAGTCACATTCATTCTCCTGATGTAGATTAAGTATGAAGGCAGGCTCTCGGGCGTGCCTGCTTGTTCCTGAGGAATTGCTGAGAACGTGGTGGGCTGCACTGTTTTGCCACCTCCCCCAGGCACAGGGGCAGAACAGCTGCAGACCCCCCAGGCCAAGTGAGCACATGTGCAGACCTCTTGCTGAGTCAAAGCAGTGATGATTGGGCACCTAATACTTTTTCCATCCAGGGGAGGCAAGAGAGGTTGTGAGGAGGAAAAACACCCTAGCTTAGAAGACCCAGAAAACTAGACGATCCCCATGAATGGCAGGCACTCTCTCTGGCCTGTCCTTTAGATAACAGCTTCGTCCTTGCAGGCCTGGTTAACAGGCCCTGGTGCTGGCCACTGCTGAAGACTACCTGATTCTGGGGGAAGAGTGCAGGCTGGGCCTCCATTCAATTCAAACTCAAGTCCACATGAAGCACTGAAGAGGCTGGATAGAGGGACAGAGCAAAAGCTTTATGCAAGATAAAAAATGTCTCAATAGGAATGGGAAAAATTATGACATAAGAGGAAGCAACTGGACAAACTCAGAATGTGGGGCCTTCTGTAAGACCATCTAGTAGCTGGGTCTCTTGAAATCAGACAAGAGGTGGAAGGAACCGAAGCTAAAGAAACCCAGTGAGGCAATCCAAATTAGTTTTAATTAAATCTTAGGTGAGGGAGGAGTTAGAGCTAGAAAGGCATTCTGGGGACAATCTGGAGAAATTGGGAGATGGATGGCTTTAAGGGAATTTTATGGTTGATTTCCTTAGGTGTGGTGGTTAAGAGAATTTCCTTATTTTTAGGAGAAATGCGAAGATAGGAAGTAAAATGTCATTACTTTAAGGTTTTACAAGACAGAGAAATGGAAGGCAAATATGACAAAATGCTAACTGCCCATATCAGGTAGTGGCTATTTGGTTAACACTACCATTCTTTTCCAACTTTTGATTTTGAAAATTGAAGCAATTTGGGGGCAAAGTTTCCCAATACCACCTAGATTCCCTTTAAAAGTGGTTAAATCTAATTCAGGAGACACTTACAGGGACAACCAAATTTTAATTATCTATATTTAAAATCACAAGGCACAATCTTTTGTGATCCAGGAGTCACTCAGTGCTCAAAAATGGCAAAAGTCTTTCCATCCAAAAGCCAGAGTCAAGTCTACTGTCTCAAACTGAGCCAAATAAGGAAGAATAGAGAATAATGGTTACTCCAGGAAGGGGAAACGGGTGGCTGGCAAACAGGCACAGGAGAGCTACTGATAAACCAGGGGTCACCAAACTACTAGCCAGACAGTAAATACTTTAAGCTTCATGGGCAACATACTATCTCTTTGAAGTTTTTTCTTTACAACCCTTTAAAAATGTAGAAACTATTCCTAGCTCAAAGGCAATACAAAAACCTGTTTTAGATTATACTCTTTTGTATTTTTAACATGCATGATGAACTACCTACTGAAGTAAAAAACAAAAAATTCTAATGTTCCCCCCAAAGTAACTCCTGTTGACTTTCCTCTCCCATACTACGGATAACTGAATGCTATTTCAGAGTAAACTGGGAAATCCTGACCCATTTGTCTAGCCAGGCTGATTAAGTATGAAGATGAGATACCAACAAGCTTGACCTGGGACTGAGGACTTGTCCATGTTCCCCAGCTACTCACCCCTACTCCTCACTGACCACAGGTAAGCTGTGGCTAATTGGAAGGAGGGTTTGTGGCCATTCAGATTTAACCACAATTATCTTTCCCCATACCAGAATTAGAAAATTCAAACCAAGCAGGCTATTGAGCAAACTGGTATACCACATTTCAATACTCTCAGGCTGGTACTCACTCCTAGAAATAGAGCAGGGTTATCCAGCCAGTTTTTAGGAAGTTGCCGCTCAAAGCTTGCTTTGAAAACTGTGCAATGAGGAGGTAGCTGCCATTCTTAGTCACTCAGATCAGCAGGCAGTGTGACTCAACATGCATTTTCAGCTGACCAGTGCAGAGGCCAACGCATGTTGTAATTACACATAAATAGAGTGGAGGAAAACGGCACTCATACTGAGCAGCAACTTAATTGCCACAGTGAAAGGTCCCCTGCCACTAAATCCCATTAGATGGCCCCTCCTCTCCACTCCCAAAATTCTTGGAATGAAGAACACCGCTCTGTGGATGCCCCAACCAGAGTGGATCACTCACTCTTTCACAATTACTCTCCTACCCCTACCCATCGCCTTTAATTGTCTCACACTGTCAGTTACTTTTAAATTCCAGAGTGCATCGAGGAAGAGGACTCTATCATTGGTCCCTAACCTGGGGCATCAGTCAATTCCTGAATGAAAACTTTCTTGATCTGAACTATTTAGGGCCATCCTCTTCCAGCTACTTATGGGTGATATCACATTTTTTTTCAAATACTCCAACTCAAACAATATATCCCAACAGATTAAGTGCAGCAGCAGCTATGAGAGACCCGCTGGCCTCTGCTAAGAGATCAGCAAAATTACAAAACAATGTTAACTCTTCCATTTTTTGTTTTGGAAAACCATTACTTTTCATGAAATTGTTACTTAACATGTAAAGAGTTTTCAAATTTTCTTTAAACAAATTAGTATTTGTAATTTCTATTTTTTGATACAACCCATATAAACAAAAGCTTCTAAAAGCTGTATAATAGGGCCCTGGAATGAGAAACTTTAATTACTGTTGCAAAAGGGACTTTTAAAACTGGACATAAATGCAGCAAGAGACAGCATTTTATCTCAAGAGCAATTTAAGTGTATGTGGAGATCCTCTGTGCAAATTCCAGGCACTTGTAACAGGGAGTTACACAGAAGGAACAAGAACATAAGTAATATCAGCAGCTTCTGGGGTGAAACCTGATACTTCAAACAAGACTGTTCTGAAATTGCCCAAATCCACACTTTCCTATTGGTAAAATGGCTGATTCCTCTCTCTGCCCCCAGTAACTACCACACTAAAGAGCTCAGTTGATACGTGCCAACTGCTGGCTGCTGCTCAGTTTCTTGGCCTCCTCGCTGAGCAGCAGCAGCAGCCCAGGTTGAGCAGGCAAAGCTCAGGAGGGGCAAAGACTGGCGCTGCAACACAGTTACCGGTGAGTCATGGGATCTCGGGCACACCAGTCACTTCTTTTCCCAGCTATACTGACAGTGACCCAGGGTGGCTGAGTGACAAATGAGCCAACACAGGTGAATTCACTCGGAATTTGGCAAACACCTAGTCACACAGTATCATTTCTAAAATGTGAGTTAAAATTACTCCAAATATTAAAAAGCTTTCCTCTTCTTGCGTAAACGAACCCCACCCCTCTGCCAGAGCACTCCCCTGCTTAGAGGAATCAGAGGGATCTCCTCACAGGTCACGGCAGGGTGCCCCCCCACAGCCAGGGACATGGTGCAGGTGGTGGGCACATTCGCACAGCTGCCATCTGCAACAGCAGGCTATTGAGAGCTCAGCCCAACCCATTGAGGCTGCTGACCTCAGAAGGATGAACAAACCCAGACAATTTGTTTATGAATATTTTTAAGTGGTGAACCACCTCATCTGAGACTGGGCTTATTGACCTTGAAAATTCATTGCAATTTTTTGTCCAACAATACGGGCACCTAATTGAGATACTGAGCCAGGCACATTATCCAGTTTTCACTCAGACCTACACACACAAGTTTAGGTCTTGTCAGAAGTTTAGTACTTGTCCAAGGACCAGAAGGAGCCATGATTCAAACTCGGGTCTGTGCACACAAACTGTATCCCCAAGAAAGGCTTCAGAGATGCAGCTGAACACTCACTAAGAGAAACAATGGAAGCCCAACCAACGCAATGGCTTTGCAAGGTCAATAAACCGAGGTCTGATTCCCAGATACGGGTCCTTTCCCATGTATACTGTCTGACCCTCGTCCCGATCCAACCTCATTCTTTGAGCAGAAGCGGACAGAGCACCTGGGTCCAATCAAACCTTCAAAAGCAAAGGGAAAATTAACTCATTAAATAAAGCTGAGTAGCACTGACATCAGATCTGTAAGTTTATTTGCTCAATGTACGACAGCTACATAATGACTCACATCCATGATATTCCATCACTGAGGAAAACTGCTAAGAATGGTCCGTGTGTGAAATAATTCCTTAGAGAAACACGGAGTTGGAAAAATAACGACTGATTAGACCTTAAAAATAGTTCACTGCATAACATGACAAAAAGCACAAAGGCTCATTCAGAGAACATAGTCATTGTTCTCCTACACTGTAATAGTTGTAATTTCACCATGACAAACACCAGACATTAAGATTAAGCTAACACTGGTGTTTCTTTTGCTCCCCCCCCACCCGTGAAAACAAAATATATAACTGCATGTCACTATAGCAACATCCAAAACAGATCAATTTGTTACAATCACTATTTGGTAGAGCAAACTTTACCTCCAAAGGAAAATTTAAAAAAACAAAAAAACTTTAAAAAATTTGAAGACTTAATTTTTTGTCATAGGAATACATAACACCTACAGTATAAGTTAATAAATTTCAAGCTACTGTATAGAAATACAACACTAGCATGCACAATATTGTATCAATAGATAATGGAGTAATCATTTCACTGGAGAGACAGTATCATAGGCAAGTGCATTTCTTTAAAAATAAAGAAAAAAAAACATTCAAGCTGCTTAAATATCACGTCTCCTATTCCCTCTTCTTTTTTTAGCCCTCAGGTATGATTTTTTTCTTGCATTATTCTAAAAAGCAGCCAGAGCCAAAGCTGAAATTTAAAAAGAAAAATAGGTTTTGTAATTCCAGTAAATCATTTCCAAATGCTACAAGGACACAACGCTGCTCACTGGATATGAAGATAAGTTAAGGGAAGCCCCCCTCCCCTCCTCCCCTCTCTTCTCCCACTGACTTTAAGCCCCTGCAATGCACAAGAGCTGTAAAGCTTTCTACTGTTAGTTCTTTTGGTTGGGTTCAGTTAATTGGGACTTTTGCTCTAGCATAGGGAGGGACCCTTTCTAAGGAAAGTCATGCTGGGTAAACTGTGCAATGTTAGAGTATCCTCATCGTTCTATCTTCACTGTCACTTGGATCCTGTAACACAGGTTCATTTCTTAATTGCGTAAGCTCAGTTTTGGTATCAGCAAAAGCAACTGTCAGGTTTTCCTCAATTACTACTTTTATATCTCTCCTTCCTAAATAAAACAAGTCTGGTATCATTACCTATCTCAAGAGTTCACACTGTTACTGATCTTACAATAAAGGCTGAACATATATATACACAACAGGTCATGATTTCAGACAGATTTATCCAAAATGAGAATGAAGGACCTAAGGTGAACTGAAAACAAACTTGTGGAAATAGCTAAGGAGTTTCCTTCAGTTCCAAAATACACACTGACTACACGAGAGAAATGAACTTCCAGCTTCTCTGCTTTTGTTAAGAAGAGAAAAATAGGAAAAGTTTGGTCAGGTAGGGGTTAAGTATTTATTATGTGTTAGTAATTTCAGTTATCTTCCTACAACAGTTACCTGGGGAAGGAGTGTTTTCAGGGAGGAAAAACTGACACACTTACAAGGTTCCCGGAACTGGACACATGTTTATGAACAGAGCTCTTCCTTCTGGATTTGTCCACCAGTAAGTGGCTAGCACCTGAATTTTCACACACTGCACCACAGCCTTTCTCATCTTGACCGCCCAGCTTCTCCAGCCCAACAGCTTCTCCACCCAACTGAGCGCCTTGCAGTGGATGCAGCAGCGAGACTCAGGTGAGGAGTGAGCCGGCAGTGGAACCCGAGGAAGGAGCTGGGGCAGCTTAAAAATCAGGATTTCTCTGAGTATCTCAACACAATAAATGACATACAGACCTGAATTTTCTCTATTTTTGTGGTGTTTAACGTTTCTATTAAAGTCATTATAATCATTTTTGTGGTGGATTTAAGAGGAAGGAAGGCCAAAAATCCCACAGCCACCTGCCAAGCACCTATTAACCAAAACTTAAAGAAGCTTTGATTCTCCTCAGGTAAGCCTTTTGGCCTAAGGGACAGGTAACAGCAAAACCAACCTAGATAAGGCTGAATAAGGATGAAAGCCAAAATAGCTAGCAAAGAAAAATGAACAATCAATGGCTTGGTGTTACATATGGCTGCAATGTAGAAATACTGTAAACTGCAATTTAGTGTTAATACTGTCAACTAATCAGAAACTTCGGAAAACTGGCAAGGCCTAATCATAAGGATAATAATAATATACCTTATGTTCTAAGTCTGTCAATTTGGGATTTAAACTATTCCATGTCTTGTAGAGTACACTCTGAAAAAAAAAAAAAATGCACAGCTAAACAGATGAGCCAGAAAGTACCCAAAACTTAAGAGCTTATGTACATAAAAATTCTTACTGGAACCACAGAACTTACTGACATGAGGGCCATTCTGTTTGTTTTCTTTTTCATCTTTAAACCCTATTATCTAGCTAGCAATAAGTTAAATTAAAGACAGACAGCTCCACTTGCATTAATCTTCGGAACAGTCCATATGCCAATGTGAGGCTGCTATTCCAATACCAGCACAGCTAGCCTGACTTTCCACTAGTGGTGTTTTGGCAAAAATGTCAAAGAGGCGATCAAAGACAGGACAGGTCGTGGGTTTCTCCCTAGGAAGGCCATCCCTCCTTTTCCCTCCCCCACCCGACCCCCAACTCATGGGAAAAAAATAAAGACTGCAGTAGTAGCATCAGCGTGCGCTGCCAGTCCACTTTGGGCCTTAATTGTTGCCTTCTCCACCATCGTCGTCTTGCTGATCACTTGTCCAGAGCGTTAGGTTGTCGCGGAGGAGCTGCATGATGAGAGTGGAGTCCTTGTAGGAGTCCTCGTTCAGAGTGTCGAGCTCAGCAATGGCGTCATCGAAAGCGGTCTTGGCCAAGTGGCACGCTTGCTCTGGGGCATTCTGGATCTCATAGTAGAAAACGGAGTAGTTAAGAGCGAGGCCTAATCGAATGGGGTGAGTAGGCTGCATGTGCTCCTTGCTGATCTCATGGGCTTCGCTATAGGCCTTCTCAGATGACTCCACGACAGTCGCCCTTTTTTCTCCAGTAGCTACTTCAGCCAGGTAGCGATAATAGTCCCCTTTCATCTTCAGGTAAAACACTTTGCTCTCATACTGGGTCTCACTGCAATTCTTGATCAGGTAGTTATCCAGCAGACTCAGGACATCCTGACATACTGCTTCCAACTCCTTTTCTATTTTTTCACGGTACGCACGGACCATCTCAATCTTCTTCTCATTGCCATCTGCAGATGTCTTCTGCTCAATGCTACTAATGACCCTCCAGGAAGAACGGCGTGCCCCAACTACATTCTTATAGGCCACTGAGAGGAGGTTTCTTTCTTCATTGGACAGTGGCTCATTCAGTTCAGTCACCTAATGGGGGAAAGAATGAAGAGTTGTTATGGAACAGATGCTGTCAGGTGGGGTTAATTATATCTTTATGCCACAAAAACACAAACAGATCTATCAGTTGATTAAAGTGATTAACAGAATGAGGGCTGTCTGGGTGTATGGAAGGGGGATGGATGTGGAATGGACAACAAAGGAAAAAAACTGAGGCTGGACCAATGGCGCCTGAACCCCTCTTCGTCCTTAGAAAAAGACACATGCTCATCACATAGCTGTCTTGTGAAAAAACTGTGAGGTCTAGCTGTTAGATGATCCATCACATTTTGATCCGAACTGCAAAAGGTCAGCAGTTCTCTCACGTAACATTACATACACACCAATCCTGGGGATTTTAAGTGTGGATGGCTTTTATACTACAACATTCCAGTCCCATCCCTTTTGGGTGAGAATGCTTTTGAGTACTGGGTGAACATACTGAGTCAGCTTCAGGTAGATTTCTGAGAAAGTATGCTTTTCTGCTCATGTGTTAAGATTATCTGAATTACTTCCTTTTTGAGGAAGTCAAAATCGGGAGCATGGAATTTGGATCTGACCACTGCGATACTGTGGAATCTTGGGGTACATATATTTATTGCAGTGTTTGGCTGAATACAATTAGCAATATGGAAGAATGCTGAGAATAAGCAAAGTACTTTTGAGCTGAGGTGACCAACAGACCTAATACTTCTTTCAATACGGGCATTTCTAAGGTTTCTGTCTTCATCAGCCCAAAGACTACCACTCACCTTGAGGAAACTAAGGCAACATCACACCAAGGTTCTGTAGTTTATGACTATCAAGCAAACAACTGCTTATAATAAACAAACGATATCAAGTCACTAACACTACATTTTAAAATTCCTATTAGCTGGCTTGTGGTATCAGGGTGTGTGCAATAACATGTCTGACAACCACATGAAATAGAAGATTTTACAGAAAGGTAAGTAAGTGCTCTTACTTTTTATTCCTATTCCAAGGACACATTTTAATTTGGCTAACTAGCATATCTAAATTAGAGTATATTAAGTCAACAACTAGGACACAACCGGAATCACAGATGAGCCACAGTATCTTACAGAGATGAGATACTTTCCTCATCTAATCCTCTTGGGTTCCTGTGCTCTAGTCATAACAAGTCAATTGAAAACAACTTCATATTCCTGCCCTTTGTTCTTCTGTTCCTGCCTAGAATATTTCATTTTCCTATCTGGAAAACACTCACACAACCATCAAGAACCAAGTTAATATTCACTATAGAAACCTTCCCCAACCTTTCTTCCACCCCCAGGTAACGGAGTCTTTACTGTTCCCTGTGTAGATCAACGAGAGCATCTACCTAACACTGCATTACTGACTGACAGGGGTGAAGAGAGAGGGATACTATCCAAAAAGAAAGAAAGGGGGGTTGGAATAACGAAGACTGTTTCTACATATGAATCATTTACATTAAGTATCTATTCCATTTTTATAAATTGGGGAGTGGGAGAGGGCTATGCTTAGTTAAAGTGGTTGTATAATTTAAATAGTATCTCTCAGAGATAATTAAATCAGAATGTAAACCAAATCACACCTACTAGTTTATTGAAAGCAATAAAAATTCATTCTTTGAATGAATTGCTCATACTCAGCTTACTAATTCTCACAATATCTAGCAAAAATACACATGTAAACATTTCTTACACTGATGGCTAGTTTTTCTTATGCTGACCTTCGCTATTCATTACTGATTCTCCATTATAATACCTATACTAGACATGGCCTAGGTGAAACAGACTGCAGAATGAACAGGGATTTGGGACTACTGGGCTTTAGAGCAGAAGGAAACCAAGACAGAGGTGCTTTCTGCTCCATGACCCCTCCCAACTGCTCTGGAAACACTTCTCCCGAATAGGGAGGCTTATCACCCCACCTCCAGTTCTTCATATTCTAGGTTTGGGAGACACTATCCTCAGCCCCCAGACCCCTGTCAAACCTGTTAATTTCTGACGCATATTTAAATAATCCAGAAGACTAGGATCTTCCCAATTCCACCCTTTACTAAGTGACCTTGGAGGCAAGCCATTTAAATCCCTCCAGACCTCAATTTCCTTACGTTAAAAGAAAAGAGAAAGAGACAGATATTTTCTCTTTCCTAAGGTTATAGTAAGGGTGTATCAGACAAACTGCTACAGACATGTGAGTAACAACTTCCGTGACTATCTTTAACAATTTGCCTTCATTCTCATTCTCACCATAAGTCTCTAATTTTCTTACGTAACAATCTCCTAGCTTATCTTCCTCCATCAAGTATGTCTCTATTGCATCCTGTTTTCTACTCTAAGTTGAAATTTCCTTAACTACCCTACATTACTTCTTTTCCTTACTTTAGTATCTATAGTCTGAAAAAACTCCCAGACTGGCTTTCAAACATGCTGAGGCCTCTGTAGGCCTCAGGCACTTGCACCACAGGGAGATAACTCTATCCATTGCCTGTGCAGACACCAAGACTAGAGCTCCTTAGTGCACCTGGTAACTGCCTCCAAAGCAAGTGGAAGCCAGAGTGCCTAAGGCCACTGAGATGAGTTCTGGCCTTTCCCCTAAATCAAGCTGTCCTTCTCTGTCAAGAGCCAGCAGCTATTTAAAGCTCAAATTACCTCATCAGTACAACATACTGTTAAGTCTACTGCAAATGAAGTTCAGCCACGGAGTCCAAAGGCAGCAATCTGTGCTTATGTAAAGTCTGCCTAGCTGCCTCAAACAGGGACATGGAGATTATGAAATGCCAAAATCACCTTTAGATACAGTAACTCAGCCACATTTGGAACAAACCCTGATGTCCTCTGCCACTCTAAAACTAAGTTAGAGGGAAAACCTTTAACTCTCTAAATTGTCTCCTCAAAGGGAAGCAAGCTTTCTCTAAAAACCTTAAATCAGAATTTTAAAAAATCCTTAATATCAAAATGACTTATGTGAGAAATAATCTATGATTTTTACTTTAAAATAGAGATCCCAATGTAAACTGATGCAGCCACAATGGAAAGCAGTATGGAGGTTCCTCAAAAAACTGAAAATAGAAATACTGTCTGACCCAGTAACTCCACTTCTAGGAATTTACCTGAAGAAAACAAAATCTCTGATCTGAAAAGGTATACGCATCCCCATCTTATTGCTGCATTATTTACAAAAGCTACGATATGGAAGCAACCAAGTGTCCACCAATGATGAATGGATAAAGATGTGGTACATATACACAATGGAATATTATTCAGCCAAAAGAAATCCTGCCATTTGCAACAACATGGATGGACCTGGAGGGCATTATGCTCAGTGAAATAAGCCAGGCAGAGAGAGACAAATAGCAAATGATTTGACTTGTATGTGGAATCTAAAAACAAAACAAAATGAACAAAACAGCAGTAGATTCAAACACACTGAGAAGTGACTGGTGGTTACCACTGGGGAGGGGTTGGGTGGGTGGGTGAAACAGGTGAAGGGGATAAAGAGGCAAAAAAATAAATCATAATATAAATTAGTCACGGGGATGAAAGAACAGCATAGAGAATATTGTCAATAATTCTGTAACATCTATGTTGACAGTAACTATACTAGTTGGGGTAAACTGCTGAATCACTGTGTTGTATACCTGAAACCAATAAAATACTGTATATCAACTATATGTCAATAAAAAAAACTTTTTTAACAATTACACCCTTAAAGATTTAAGAGGGTAGATCTTATGTTTAGTGTTCTTATAATATAATAAAATTTAAAAAAGAGAGACCCCCCAACTATGCTAGTTTTAAAGGTCAAAAGATAATTTTTCAGAAGGACTAAAAAATTATTCCCATAGTGTCCAAAAAAGGTTAAACCAAGACACAATGACTGTTCAGTGTGGGAAGATGTGAGATATGTACCATTGGGGAAGGGAAGAAACAAAACAGTCACTGAGTTGTTTCTCAGATTGCAATATTTGTAAATACAGTCCACAGGATTTACTGCCATGGCTGCTGGGAAATGCAGAAAGTCCATATTCTCCAGCATGTTGTATTCTGCTTAAAAACAAATTATGGCTTTTCTCAACTCCTATGATACAAGCTCAAGTACAAATTTCTTTTAGTATGAATAGAAAGGTTAGAAAAACCTGTTATTCTTACCAACAGTTTAAGAAATAGAACTCCCCAAATCCCAGATACTAAGGAATCAGATGTTAATTAGCGCTGATGAGGACAGCAGTAAT
This sequence comes from Manis javanica, assembly GCF_040802235.1. Taxonomy (NCBI): domain Eukaryota; kingdom Metazoa; phylum Chordata; class Mammalia; order Pholidota; family Manidae; genus Manis; species Manis javanica. The sequence goes on along the minus strand of NC_133165.1, from coordinate 34,789,144 downwards.
TTCTACCTATGATTAGCAACCCTTGAGATTCTTGGAAGCTGTTTAGAAGCCTTTCTGACCCTAAGACTTAAAGTACCAGGTCATTCACAATTTCTTCATCTATCAAGAATCTTAAACTGTAATGAGAACAACTTCAAATGTTTAATCTTCCTAAATAAGAAAAAACCTGAATTAAGCTTATTGTATTTAAAATTTAGTTTGTCTTGTAGAAACCTGTATAGGAGTTACAAAGAAAGTTATGGTGGTGAACCTAAGACACAATAAAATAAATAAAATAAAATAAAGTTTAAATTTTAAGATTTAAGAAAGCTGAAAATCTCCACAAAGGACTGAAGTTTCCATCCAAAAGCTAAGATAGGAAAGGTGAATAGAAAAGAGAACTTTAAGGGCAATGAAACTATTCTGTATGATACTCTACTGAAGGACACATGTCATTATACACCTGTCAAAATCCACACCAGCAAGAGTGAACCTTAATGTAAACTATGGACTTTGGGTGATAATTACATTGGTAATAATCAATGTAAGTCCACTGATTTTAACAAATATACTGCTCTGGGATGTTGACAGTGGGAGAGGCTATGTGTGGATGGGGGCAGGGAACTGCTTTCGGCTCAATTTTGCTCAAAATTGCTCTAAAAAATTATCTACTTAAGACAAAGCCAGCAGACACTAGGTGTAACACTTACCCCTGTCATAAATTTTGTCCTCCTAGGTTGGGAATACTCACTTGAAAGGGCCAAGAAGCTATGAAAAAGCAAAGTGCAGTGATTGCTAATACATCAACACACTATACCAAAAATATACGAAATAAGATGATAAGACACAAGATGGGTATCAATGTCCATGGGATGGACACAGTATCTATATACTGTCCAGGCAGTGGAATAAACCATTTCAAATAAATGTGATACTGTTCTGCTAAAGTATATAATGAATCATGTATTGTAAAAATGAACTACTAAACAACAAAATAAAAATTTTGACAACAATCTGAAGTTACACCTTACATTTCTGAGTAAAATGCCTTAAACTTGAATTACAGTCTGTGCAGAAAAGAGTTAAACAGGACAGGCTCAAAGCTACTACCTTTAGAAGGTCTGCTAACAATGTTGACCCTTGGCTGGCATCTGAGACCTTGAATTTTGGAAGGGTTCCCACCATTCCCAGATAGGAATGGCTAACTGTCCCTAAACTGTTTGTGCAAACAATGTGGTTTACAGTAAACACCTGTGTTCTTTCTAGGAGCCTCAAATTTTCGTATGTGCTAGGCATAAAGTGCCTATGTGACCAGCCCCCGGTAAAACCCGTAGGCACTGGGTCCCTAATGGGCTTCCCTGGTGGACATTTCACACATGTACCCCGTATGAGTCCCCTGGGAGAGGACTCTTGGAAGGCTGCACCTGGTTTAGTTTGATCTTCACTCAAAAACCTTTTCCCTTTGCGGACTTAGCTTTGTCTCCTTTCACTGTAATAAACCATAACCATGAGTACCCCTACATACTGAGTCCTAGCAAATCACTAAACTGGGGGTGAGTCTTGGGGACCCCAATACATAATTCACTCTCAAAAACGTGATGTGACATGTCCCTTAAGGTCTGATGACCAGGAAAATATACTTAAAGGCCACTTGCATCAGATAACTCATCAGGCATTCGCTGAGCACCTACGCATGTGTCACACTGCACCCTGCTGTGCTAAAGATTGAAAATTTAGTGAGATATGCTCAAGGCACTGGTCCCTGAAGATGAAACACAAACTTATCAAGTTTATCAGTCACACAGGTATTAAGGTAGCAAAATCTGCTGGAAAGCTTAGAAAAGATTTTAATTAGAAAGTAACAGTGTTAGCTGCATTTTAAAAAACCAGCAACAATCACCTTGGCTAAATATTATACACAGCGGATACATTCCAGTAAGAGGAACATCCTAGGAGAGTCATGAAACTTCCGTGGCGTACTCAGGGCCAAGCTCAAGGTCTGAGATGACAGAAGAGCGGGCTGAGAATCTGGGTTTTTCTGACAGCTACCAAGTCCTATGTTCGTTTCACAACTACTTACAAAGTGAACAATATACTTACTTTATAAGTGTGAACCAAAGAAATGCTAAGACTTTTCCACTAACACACAACAGAGCAGGGACATAAATTCAGGTCCTCTGGCTTCAAATCCTGTGCTCTTTCTCCCATCCCGACTCTCTCATGATGTAAACATTGCCACACATCACAGAGAAAGGACCAACTTCACTAATACACAGACCTCCTAAAAAGAATGTAAGACCAACCAGCAACAGAAAACATAAGCAAAAGAAAGAGACAGTTTAAAGAAAAAAATACAGGTAGAATACCCAAACTCTTTCATTATAAATATTAAGTTTTCTGATCAGAATAGCAAAACTTTCATTCCTATAAATTGATTCACAGCGATATTTCTAACAAAGTATGGAACCACTTCAATGGTCTTCGATGCGAGACTAGTTAGATTATGATATATCCAGCCATACAATGGAATTCTAGCTAGCTATTAAAGAAGTATTTGTGTACTCTCAGGGTATTTCTAAATATGTCTGAAAACAGAGTGGCTGAGAGGCAGTCATGGCTGAGAAGGCTGATTTTTTTGACCTGTTATACCAGTAGTACCCATTCAAACAAACCCTCCCCATAATTCACCGTTAATCACCTCTACAGTTAAAGTGGAAAGCCAATTTCAAAAAACAATTTTAAAAGCCTAAAGCCTGTAGTTTTATATAAACAAGTTTATTGATGTAAACAACTCAAACTCACACCTGTTGTTTTGTGCTCACCACCTGACCTCCATCAATACCTTTAAGAAAAAAAAAAAAAACTTACTTATACAAAAATCTTTCATCATGTCTTTAACAGATTAGGGCTGGTATATGGAATATAAAACTATAGATTTCAGCTGTTCTGTTGAATTAGTAATCCTAATATTTTTTCCAGTTTATTCCCTACATACATAATCATGGTTTCCAAACATCACACTTTCCTTTCCCAATCTTAATGCATGGACAAGGACAATGTTAACAATGCTTATAATTAGCACCTTTGTTTTGTTTTGAATTTAATTAAATAGTTCCAATGTTTCATTATTAAATACTGATCTTAGTTCAAAAGACATTTCTCTATCATGGTAAGTATCCATCTATTCCACATTTTTCTAAGTAAAACTTTTAATATCAGAAATGAGTTCTTCATCAAAATTGCCATTCCTTGGTTCTCCAGATAACCCTTTATGATTTAGTATTCTTATTTTTTTAACTGAAGTATCATCGACATATAATCTTATATTGGTTTCAAGTTCTTACTCCCATTTTAAAGCTGAGAAAATTAAAGCTCAGAGCCACAGAATAGAAGCCAAATCAGATGCCTCAAAATCCCTTATGCTTTCTACCAAATAACCAATTCATAACCAAGGAGAGAGCTTTTTGTAAAACACTCTCCCAAGCAGCCCTACCCCTTAAAGATTCAGTATTGCATAGGATCCCTTGTATCTTCTCCAGGTTACAAACTATATAGGCCCATGTTCCTCAAAATGTTGAGTTACCACATAACTCAACAATTGCACTCCTAGGCATATACAAGAAATGAACACATAATGTTCATACAAAACCTTGTACACAAACGTTTACAGCAGCATTGGTCAAAACAGCCAAAAAGTGTAAACAATCTGAATGTCACCTGATGAATAAACTAAACTGTAGTATTAGCCATACAGTGAAATATTATTCAGGCATAAAAAGGAATGATGTACTGACCATGCTTCAACATGAATGACACTGAACATTATGGTAAATGAAAGAAGCCTATCACTAAAAACCACATATTGTATGATTCCAGTTATATGAAATGCCCTAGAGGCATATCTACAGAAACCAAAAATAGATCAGTGGTTGTTTAGGCTGGAAGATTTTGGGAAAGGGGGCTGAACAGTGAGACTGCTAATAGTGCAGGATTTCCTTTTGGGGAAAGAATGCTCTGGGATTTAGATAAAGGGGATAGGCAACTCTCAACATATTAAAAACCACTGAACTGTACACTTTAAATGGGTGAACTGTATAGTACGTGAATTGCACCTTAACAAACCTACTAAAAAATCACTGTGCTCAACCAGTGTATATACAGTACTTTCACTCATACCAGCAATTTAATAATCACTCACATCTGCTTGATGAGTTCAGAATGTCAAATACTTCATACTTCATAACATGGGCTTACACAAAGGAAACTCACTAAAATAGAGAACAGTCCTCTAGTTCTGATATCTAATACACCCCATGACTCAAATTCCTACGTAGGTCTTCTACAGGTTACCATTTCTCAATATTCTCTCCAAAACCAAAAACAATGTTGTTAATGTTTATTTGCTCAGGTATAGTTAAGCAAACTTGAAAAGGGCTAAGAAGTTTACATTCCGTAACTACAGGTATTTTTCATTATGCAGCATTCAATCCTTTGACTACGGCTGGAGGGGAGCGGTGTCAAGACAAGAAACATAGTAAGATAACAATTCACACCACACCCACTGAACCAGTGCTTCATTAAGGTCTTCCACCCTCTACCTGCATACCTTCAGTGAGAAATCAGTGGAACATTAGCAAGCCTCAAGGAAAGCGAAGGCTTGAAAAGTGCTTATGAATCTGGACTTCCTACTGGGGAAGCTTCCATGCCCACTGGAGTTCACCCATCCCCAGTGAAGCTGATGTAGACGAAAACTACTTGGCCAACCAAAAAAATTGTGAGAAATAAGAAATGTATATTTTGGGGTTTTGAGTAGTTGTATATAACAAAAATTAACTTAATATGCTATTTTTTAACATCATTTTTACCTAAAAATTTTACTTAACTTCTGCAAAATCAAATCGTACTCAGGGCCCCATGTCTCTTTTCCCCAAGAGCTGTTGTTAAGTGCTATTTGCACCAAGTATAATGAACAGCTGAATCTGGGGGCCAAGGTACAGGACATCAAGAAAAAATAAGGCCACCTCATTAGCCAGACTGCACCCAATGCTCCAGTCTGATACCACTTTTTAACAATCAGGATGTAAGTCAGTACTTCACAGCTTGCCACTTAACCCCACATTTCAGGAAAACACCTCACCAAATGTCTTGAAAAAATTAAGATATGCTATGTTCTAGCACTCCCTTGGGAGTCAAATAACCTTACTCTAAAATTTAGTTAAACCGAAATTAGTTAAAAAGGTTCTTATACAAACCCATATTGACTCCTTCACCATCATATCCTCTTTTTAGGCCTTTTCTTTGCTTCCACAATTTCTTCTGGAATCAATGTCATGTTCACTTTTCTGGGATAGTTTACCTGTGTCCAGACATCCACATCTGGTTCCACTTCCATTATCTAAGGCTAATCTCCAAAATTCATTATAAACAATAGTTGCATTATCTTATCACATCTGACAATTTGGCCCCTAACTTCATCCTTGACCTCCTTCAAGTCACTTTTAAAATCAAATTCTTTTAACTTCTTCTAATACCAGTCTTCACTCCCACCTACTAGACTTGCTCTCTACCCCCATCCTTGTTCTCTCAGAACTTTCCCTTTAGATTTTATTTCTTCTAAGGTTCATCAAAATTCATCAGTTCAATTATTTTTCCATTCATATAAAGTTTCCTATGTCCTCTGCTTCTGCTCCATCAGCTCTAACACACCTAAATGCTCAATCTATCCAACTACCCTGCCTTTCTACTCTTATACCCTAAATTCAGGTGAGGGCAAAGAGACCCAGGAACTACTGATTGCAGTCACAAGTTAAGGTTTTTTAACCTCAGCTGGGCCCTCAGCACTCACTGTCTGGGCATCCTTACTATCCCCTATTCAGAGGAACATGCCCACCAGATAAGCCAATTTTCAGGCCTTTACTTAACAAGTGCCGCATCTTTGCCTCCTTGTCTCTCAAAAGATTCCCATCAGTTACTCTCTTTGCTGTATTTTCCCTTCTACTCTCCTGCTCTTTTCCATTTACATAAAATCCAAGTTCAGGATTAAAATAAATTAGGCCTTTTAATCCCATCTTTCTCCAAATTTCTGAAGATAAGCCTGTAACTGTTCCCCCTTCTTCCCCTTTCATTCACTCCTCACCCCACTGCCACTGCGCCCACTCTAAAAAGCTATCAACATCTACCTCACTGACTCAACAATGTTCTCTTTTGTTGGAACCTAACACTGCTGACTACTCACCCTTTCTTGACACTCTTTTCCCTTTGTTAGCAGTCTTCTCTGGTTTTCTGTTTACCACTACAAACTCTTTTCTTCTGCACTTCACTACTTTTCTCCAGGGTTTTGACTTCATTTTGACTTCAACTCTCCATTTTAACCTAGGTGACCTTGTTATTCCTGGTGTTAACTGCCACAGATAAGACTCCCACTACAACACCTGTTCCATGAGGGCAAGGGATATGTTTTTCAGCTCTTAAACCAGAGCCTGGTCATCAGCGGGTCCTAGGTAAGTATTTGTTTACTTAATGAATGAATAATATGCAACACTGAGTGCTTACCTTGTGCCAGGTACTGTTCTAAGTACTCTTCATGTATTAACTTTTAGCCATGTCGTCTCCATTCACCTCCACTTAAATGTTTCCTCAAACTCAGGACAGTGAATTCATCTCCTCGGCTCATTTCCCTCTTCATCTTTCTCTGGTCATCAGATTCTCTTTCAAATCTGCCCTGTCTTTGTCCATGTAGGTGCTCCCCACTTCAGATTGGTGGCCCCCTACAATACTCTAGTCAGTAGTCTCTCTCCTTCCACCTCACCATCCTCCCATTCCATGTTCACAGTGCTGCCAGTGATCTCTCCACACCAAAAATCGGGTTACGGTCCTCTTCTGCTGAAAACCCTTCAATGACTCTCCATAGCTTAAGAGCAAGTCCAAATTCCACAAATCCCCCCTTCATGACTTGTGCACATTTCCATCTTTAGACTCACTTCCTACTTCCTCACACACGCTACTGCAGCATTCCCCGAGAGCAACCAACAGTAAATCAATTAGATTCTGCTCCCTGGATATTTTGAAACTAAACATACTACTCCTTCAGCCCAGGCACCCCTTCCTTCAGCCTTCCTTCCCCTTCCCCTCAAGCCTAACCACCACTCCAGCACACTCGTCTAGGCAATCTCCCGGTGCACTCCACTGCTCTGAGCCCCCTTTTCCTGTGTTTTGTGTGAAATAGATATTCCCACACATGTTCAGTAATCCCCATCACAAGTCCATCTTCCCTGTGATTCTCATCAGTATCCTTCACTTCTTATACCTGCCTATAATGTCTACAAAATACTCAAATTAGCATCTTTCCTTCTTTCGAACTTCCTCCAAATCCCCTCACCTGTTTTCCACACTCCAGTTAGGGATTTCCACGGAAGACGGTATCACTTTTGATGTCCAACAAGGCTACAGTTTCCTGCCATTTTTTTCAAATGAGGTATACTCTTCCACTCAGTTCTGAGAGGCGTCCTTTCACTTTCTGGCAATCCCTGTAAGACTCCAATGGTAAAACTAGTGTACTTACCTCTTCCTGTTGAAAAGCTCTCCTTTGTTTAGTGCTATTTAAAACACACAATCATAGGATCAATTGCTTTTTTAAAAGAAACCGGACTGCATACATATTAAGTAATAAATTTTCACACTGTCCTAAGGGAAATTTGTTCTGTATTTAAACCTGACTACATACCCATCCTCTCAAGGATAAGTAAATGGAAAGATGTTAAATATGCAGTAGTTGGAAGAATTTTCAATGCTTCCGCAAACAATGGAACATATACTGAAAGTACTGAAACTAGAAAAGTAAACAAAGATGTTTCCCAAGTGAAAGTGTATGTAAACTACATGACAGTATTTTATCTGAGAGTCTACAACTCAGAATCTCCTGTCTTCCCAAAAAAGTTTGAAGACAGTGCAGGAATCTATGGAATAGTTTTGTTTTAACTCATAATAAAAAGTACCCTTAAATTTTCCACTATGGTCTAGATGCTTAGTTTTATTCATCAATCCTTTAGAATGTATGCTGCAACAGCTTGGTAAATAATGGGACTGACTTGATTCTCACAAAAGATGTAAACATTCACTAAAAAGTTAGCCTTTAGTCAACATTTACTTAAGAAGTGTGTGTGTATGTGTGCACATACATATATATAACCACCCAGATTATGAAGAGAAAAAAATGATCAAAATCCAAGAGTACCTTAAGTTCAAAATAAGAACTAGTTGCAATTCAGGCAGTTTTTGAGAATCTATACGCTAACACATAGTTCTAAATAAGTAATGTCAGTAGAAACACATTGTATGCCAAGATTTAAAATTCAAACCATTACTATAGCTGTTTCAAGTTTACTGTATTGTTTTCCCTTTCCTCAGTAAATTTATCTAGTTCCAAAAATCTAATCTTTTTAGGCAGGACCTTCAAACACTAAATAAATAAAATAGCAGCATATCCATCTTAATCGCTGATACCTTTAAATTGATCGGCTCCATACTTACGAGCACGGATTCAAACACAGGTTGTTTATGCCTAGACAGCTAGTACATATACTACTTATTTGTATGTACACCCAATTGTACGCTGACTTTAAAGCAAACGTGATTAAAAAAAAAAAAAAAATGCTTGGCAAGCAACAAAACCAATCAAAAGCAAAACCTGCTTACTCACATGGTCCTTAACAAACCAACTGGGTTTTAGCTCTTCTCTATCAGATTAGTGATAAAAGCCAGAATAACTGACAGAAGACACTCCGTTCAGTCCTTTTCCAAAAGAAGGTAGTAAAAAGGAACAGCCCTTGAGTGCTAGAACTCCTTAACTGCGCATCTGCATCACACGACCCATCCAGCCTTCATCCCCTTGTGAGAGCGAAGGCTGAAGGTAGGCATGCCTCTTAAAATCCAGGAAAAAATTATTTACTATCTGGATCAAATGCTTTAAGAAACTACACTCTGAGGTTGCCTAATTTGGATGTAAAGAGATCTTGCTGGTTATTTGAGCATTTGTGGCAAATAAGAGCATTGTTAGGTCAGTAGGAAGCCATCCTCCAAGACAGTAAATCCCAAGAGGGCTGGAAGAGTAGCTAAGTATATAGATACAAGATTGGCAATATGCTGACAACAGAGAAGCTGGTTATAAGGGAATTCGTTATACCATTCATCTTCATTCTGTATATGTTTGAAAGTTTCCATATTCAATTTTTTTAAGGCATTCATTCCAACCACAAGAAAGCAAATGGGAGGCTTAAGCTAACAGTCAAGTTTTCTCTAGTCTCAACCTCATTTTATTTTATTTTTGGGAGTAGAAGGGCAATAGGGTATCCTTGAATTTTGAACCATGTGTAATGCCTATTCAAACAATTAAAATTTTTCAAAAGTTTTAAGGAGATAACTCTCAGTACTAGAGATGGTGTCAAGATCCTTAAGAATTCTTAGCTAATTCTTTCAGCAATTCCACTTTTGGGCCTCTGCCCCAATATATAAACTGTATTGGAAGCTTTAACCAAAAATATTTATGGCAACATTATTTATAAGTATAAACTTGGGAGCAACTTAAATGCTAAATATTTAAATTATGACACATCCGCAGGACTCTTCAGCCTTTGGAAATACGAGTGATAGAAGAAAACATCCTTGAAATAATGTCTAAGGGAAAGGGCAAGGTACAAAAGCAAGCCTAAACCCTGAAGACATGATGAAGGTGTTCCTGAATGGGGATGTGGTGATGACACTTGTCAAACTTTCTAGCATCCTAAAGGACAGACACTTTTGTCATTAGTAGTCAGTCTCCCTGATCACAGCCTTCCAAAAGCCAGACTCCCTTAGGAAATCACAGCATCCCAAAACTCAAGATATTCTAGAATATTCCTTCCCTACTCACTTGACCCTACTAGCTTTTCTTGCCTCAAGATGCTCTTTTCTGTTCTTATCTTCAAATCCTAATTCTCCTTGCCCTTCTGAATGGGGTTATTTCCAACCTAGCAGGAAAAATCTAGTGTCTGAATTTTAAAATCTATTTCTATTATATAGATGTAGTTAGAAACAACAGATACAGGTCATACATGAAGAGTGGAGTAGGATGTGAAAATATCTACCCACCACAGCCTACCGATGCCAGAAAGGCCTTCAGGTAAAAATGTGCTGGCATCGAGTATGGGATTGTTTGCAGGGCTACTACATACGTGGGGCCTCCAGGGCAAAGTCATACTCCTTCATGACGTCACCTCAGACTGCTACAAAAGGGGCACCATGTTGAACTGCACAGTACCAAATTCAAATAACTCAGTCAAAAAACAAACCTCAAACTTATTTCTACACCCTTCAAGTACTAGTACCATCAGCAACTTTGTTTCCGAGACCCAGGTTATTTAAATACAGTAGCTTAAGGATCATTATTTCTTTCAGAGAGCTGAATAAATTCAAATGGTTTTAAAACAAATCTGCACTTCTGAAAGCGGTCCTGCTGTTATCTCTTCTCATTCTCTCACTTCTCCAGACACCATGGCAGCTGCTTTCACACTCAGCGGTGGGGGAGGGTGGCTAAGGGATTCCTCTGGAGCTACTGTCATTACAGGTTCAGCTGCCTACTGCCGTCACTGTCACATTCCCAGCTCTGACACCCCTGTTCTAGTAACAGATTAAGAGGGGAAAGCTGACACTACACCTGGGTCCTACTCACTAAATCTGGCTTTAGACCTCACCAAAAATATCACTCCAAAGATTAAGAGGGTAAGACCAATGAGTTTATTTGGAAATTTATTTAACATGATAGTTAAAAACTTGCACATGTGAGAACACACTTCTATTACCTTATTTGCAACCCAACTAAAGCTTTGGGGCAGATTAACAGCTTTCAACTTAAAGAAAAATCTACTTCTGGTGGGACACACCCTTACAAGTGAAATGCTAGCAAAAATTTCACTTCCATTTCAACAGTTCTTTAAAACGGAGGAAAAAAATAAGACTTGTGCAAAGTCTTAAGATTTACAAATTTTTATTTCTGCAAAATCATGGGACCAAACCAACTATTTTAACCATTCTCTTAAAATTAAAGCTTTCTTTTGGGAATTTTTAAATCATTTTTATCATTTAAATACTCAAACTTCTAAATTAGTAATATCAAAATTTTCAGGATCTCTGCCAAGTGTCAATTTAAAGAAAGATGATTAAGGTCTGGTAGTCAACCAAAATGATAGCTGACACCTAAGAAGAATTTGGGAAAGAAAATAGGAAACTTACTGAACAAAGGCCATAAGGTAGCTTGCCTTATAAGCCACCCGAAGCCTTTATAATCTAGAGGCAAATGCAGCCTCCCATAATTAGTCTTGAATATCTGGCTAAGCACTAAGAAACAGAAAAGACAACAGAAGATAAAACAATGGTCTATATTTATGTAATTCTTTTCTCTTTGCCGGTTAAACACACAAGTGTTCTTTGCTTCTTTTCTTCTACATCCTATGGAATCTGGTAGGAAGACAGAGATAAACAGATGCCCTGCCAGATAAAAGTGTTAGGGCTGGTGATAATGGGGTGAGCAGCAGCTCCTTGCAGCCTCAGAAGCACCAAAACAATGTACCCAACATCTCCTCTACAGGAATGCCATCAGCGTAGATCTCATGCTGGCTAGCTCACCACCACTCCCTGTACTGCAGTGGTCACTGGAGCACTGCTGCCACACAGCAGTGAAGTCATGTACAACAAAGTCAGTCTTGGGGTGGAAAGTGAGTCCTAAGAATACCACCAGCAAGGTTTCTATAATCCCCTGTCAGTTAACAGTTTGCTCTGATTTCAGATAAACCGTTATTTTACTTATTTGGGTGAGCACTACATAGTTTTTAAGATCTAACTTTTAAATAGAAATACAAACCTAGCTAAGTCCCTTTTATCCATGTATGCTGAGAAGTCCAGATGTTAGGAAACAAAGATAAAAGGGATACCAATTACCACTGGCTATGAGCTGTTGTGGGCACTTCGTCATTGACACATTCCTCAATCAGTAATGTCCTGAAATCCAGCAAATTATGGCCAAACCACCATCATTTCTTTAAAAATACCATTTTCTCATTTTTTCAACTAGAGGTGATGGCTGCACAACATTGTGGATGTACTAAATGTTACTGAATGTACACTTGAAAACAGTTTGTATTATGTGACTTTTACCTTAATAAAAGCAAAACCCTTTTCTCTACTTTTTAGTAACTTCAAGTTCGGTTTAATAAAAAAATTAGGCTTTCCCCCAGAACTAGGGGAGGAAATCCTCTTCAGGGTCTGCAGTTAATCCAAAGTACTGTGATGAGGATACACACTTAGCAGTGTCTTTTATCTCAATATAATTTAAGACATGAGATTTTCTAAATAATTAGAAAAAGCACTTGTCATTTCAGTTACTGTAAAAATAACAGATAAAAAGCAAACTATTATCTGTATTCTTTCTACCCCAAAGAGAACAATTGAAACCACATGACTTAGAATAATGGCTGGCAGAACTCCACCTCTGGAGAGGCTACAGAGGTATCATTACTCCATTAGTGGTAATGGCTATTGATCTAACCTCCTGGAAGGGCTAGTAGGAAACACAGAATACTTAAGATAGTAAGAATTTTGAAGTGTATTGATTTCACCAGAAGACTTTTTTATATAATTAAGTAGACTCTTGCCACCAATGACCCCTCCAACCAGAGTTAAACTGCTTAACCCAGTCATCTCAACAAAAGTAGTAGCCTGCAACCTTTTCTCCCCACCTGAGGACAAGTACCAGTGGCCTACTTAGAATATTTTCTCCAGAGACTATTAAAATCCAAAGAATAGAGTACTGTCTAACAGGTAGGAAACATCTAGGTATGCACTCTCTCCTTAAATGCACAACTACACATTTTCCTTCAGACTCAATGTCCCCTTTCCCCCCTTTTCTAGATACTGTTTATTATTTATAGTCTGGTCACCCACAAACAACTATCATTCTGTACAGGTCCCAACAGTGTTAAAACTAGGATAATTTACTTAAATTCAAATAAAGGTAATCCTATCAGGATGATCTTAGAAAAGAGCTCACTTGAGTGCTAAGACTAAATATTTTCTTTGCATATTCTTTGTATCTTCCTGTGCTTTCCAAAATTCTTCCTGATGAGAGGATTCATAAACAGAGGAGGTAAAGTTTTAGTTACTATTTTTGAGCACCTACTACATTTCTCATTTAATTCTCAAAACTTCTTCAAGTAAGTACCAACCCATTTTACAGATGACAATGAAGGTCAGAGATAAGCCTACTCCCTTTAGTTACAGTAAACAGGTTCAATACTGCCAAGGAGCATAAGCACAATTATGGCAAAAGAGAATCTTTTCAATCCCAACCTAAAGTGTTTTGTAATGGTCTCATTCCCTAACGTTTACTGAAATGTCCCAGTAGGAAGTTGTAATTTTTTAAGGTTTTTATTAAAACCTGCTGAGTTAATAATTTGCAATAAACCCAACCACACAGCCCACCTCTGAGCCACGATCATAAAACATATTCTTTATTATAACTTCTACCTTTATGCCACCATTGCCTAATTTTAATGAGACGAAGTATATAAAAATACAAATTATCTTTAAAACTTTGTGAGAAAACTATAAATAGGGAAGCAAACAGGCCTATCTACAGATCACTGATTTGCATACTTAAGGGTAAAGGAAATTCTCATTTTTTTGGACCAATTCTTGTCTGGTGGAAGATGAAGTGCTCAACTCCACCTGCCTTATCTGTTAATTTCTGCATTACCTTGGACAAATGCCATTTGCATACTCCCTATCAGCCCTTAGGTGCATTGCAGCCTCTGTGTCATTGTGTGTGACATCACTGGGTTGCTATGGATATAGGTGCGAGGTCACTCACTTTCCTGTGAAACTGGAAATATGGAAAAATTAGGAGTCTAACACAAACTAAAGATATTTTCAACATTCAAAGCTCAACTTACATCATATGAGCTTTAAGATGTCTTTAGATAGCAACTGTGACACTGTATTAATACAGCAGTATTCCCAATGTCAGAACCAATTCCCTTCCTTAATTAGATGTTATCTTTTTGTTATCGTAGCTGGCTTAAACATAAAGGCATCACCATTGCCATTTTTATGAACTGGTAAAGTGATTAAAGAATGTATCTGTTAATAGCTATACTGCTTCATTAAAAAGACTTTAACATGCAAGGTACACTCCTGAATCCACTTCACACAGAAGATGGCATTTTAAAACCTTTGTTACATAAGGCAGTAAGTATTAACATAGTGGGAGACCTGAATCATTAGATAATTTCCCGTGTTTTATGTAATAAAGCTCAATACTCCCCTGTCCCCTTATTACCAAACTCATTGATAGTCCATTTGATAGTTACTGACAAAATGGTGCAATACAGGCAAAAATCTGCATCCCAGACAAAATGCGACAACTGGAAATCAGTTCTTTTCATCAGCTCAAGGATACACTAGCTTTTTTTAAGCCTCCGATATATCTAACAAAACAAATAAAAAAAAAAAAAGACTTTTTCCCCTTTAAAATAACTCCTCCCAGCCTCCACCCAGTCTAGGCTCTCTGCAATATGACAAATACAGAATCTTCTAGAATGACTTGATACTGCCTCCCACCACCGCTTTGTTTGCAGTATCAGATCAGAGAGAATATTTTTTCAACTTCTAGTTATTCCAATAGATGTGTGCCTGTATGTAAAAAAGATACAGCGTATGTCACAAATTGAACCAAGTCAGCTAAATTCACCTTTATTTTATAAAGACAATACCTACCCCCTTTGCAATACAAAAACACATTAGGAAAAAATGGACCTGACATGTTGAGACCAATCAATGAAAACACTAGCGAGACAAATGTTCCTCCTTTCTAAATGCAGGAGGACTTGCTTTGGGGAATGTAGAAAGAGGAGCCTTTTGTTAAGAAAAACGTGAGCAAGGTGGTTTCGGTTTTGCACCACTGAGCCCAGGTTTTCAGAGGAGCCTACATTTTTCCTGGGGAGATTCTAAATAATCTGTCAGGAGAGGTAGTGGGAAAGGAGACTGGGGGGTTGGAGCGAGTATTAGAAAACGGGGAGAGACCTGCTGAGTGAATGAAAAAGGCGCCGCCCAGACACCAGGCAGAGAAAGAGGAACCGCATCCATGCGGTCCCCCGCCCCCACGCCCAGGCTGGGAGGAGGGGAAGTGGTGCACAAAGGATGCGCACGGTCCCCGCAGACCCAGGGGCACGGAGGCCAGAGACCCCGCTCAAGAGACGAACCCTGCAAGAGCCCGCCCCAGCCCGACCCGCGGATGGCCAAGAGGGCAGCGCCCCCAACCCCGGGGACCGCTTGGGAGAGGCCCCGTCACAACCTAAGTCCCTAGCTCGATCGGGACCCTTCCCAGCCCCCTCGGAAGGTGAGGAGGGCGGCCAATCCTGCAGTCGCGACAGGCTACTAGTTCCTTCCTGGGCGGTCCACGCGAAGGCCCGCGTCCGCAAAGGGGCTGGGGCGAGGTGGGGGGAGGAGAGGAAAAACTCACGTTCTTCATGGCCGCGGCCATGTCGTCGTAGCGCTCCGCCTGCTCCGCCAGCCGGGCTTTCTGCACCAGTTGCTCACGATCCACCATCTTCACGGGCTGAGTCGGGCAGAACGAGAAGACCAGGACGGCCTAAAGAGCTCGGAGGGCGGCTGCGGTGTGGCTGGAGCCCGTGTGCCGGAAGGACGGCCCCACGAAGCAAGCAGTTGAGGCGACGGCAACGCGGAGATTGCAGCTCAAGCACCCACCGCGGGACCTGGTTCGAGGCGGCTGCGGCTGCTGTGCGTGCCGCGGGCGGACAACCCCCTGAGGCCCCGCCCACGCCACGTGACGCAACCTGTCCCGCCTACCCTCCCGCGCACCCCGCCCCAGCCCTTCCGCTTTTCGGGCTACCCCTCCCCAGCTCGTCTGGCCGTCGCCTTCTGAGTGTCCCTTCCTTCCTTGCTGGCCCCCAACACTCTGTTTTTCACTTCCCCCGGGGTCCTGCGCTCCAGCTTCTCCAGACGCCACCCAAGCGCTTCCCCTTCAGGCCTCCGCCCCGCCTGGGCTCCGGCGCATGGATCCCTGAAAGTTGCAGTTCATCCATCCGCGAGGTGGTAAGTTGGGGAGGCCGAGGACAAAGGGGCTGCCAAGACTACATCTTCCACTGGTCATAGCGCGCAGGCGGCGGCGGCGGAGGAGGGGTTCTAATTCCGCGGCCGCTGGGGACCCCTGCCGGGGACGAAGGCTGCATCAGTCCAAGCGAGTGCTGATTCACTGCCCCGCCCCATAGTCTCCGGGAAATTACGAGGGGAGGGGCCAGGGCCACTGCTCTGGACCCTGTCGCCGAGGTAAAGTAGCCGACCAAGGAGGGGCAGAGGAGACGGGGCGCGTCCACTGTAGATCCAAACTGTCAGGGTGGTGCTCGCCGGCAGGATGGCTGAATTAATGGGCTAAACTATCACTCTTCCCGGCAAAGTGCCAGCTCTTTTCCCCACCTTGAAGTTCTTGGGCCTGATGAGGTGAAAACGTGAAAGGACAGATACCGGCCAGACATACCGGTTCATTTACAGCTGTCTGCAGTCTCACCCTTGGAGAGTCCCTCCTCCCTCTCCAGGGTGGAGCGTTAGAGATTCAATTCTGTTATCTAAAGCCTGCTGTATGCTTATCACTGGGTTGTTTCCGGGGGTTAACCAACCCTTCTCTCCCCACTTAGGTCATACACACTGAGGTCAGGCTGACAAATTCTCGCTCATGTTCCCCTTTTTGACATTCCAGGTAGCTCACACATGCCATAGTTTTGACTGCGTATTTTACTGAGCATCTACTATATTCCAAGTCCTGTACTAAGCAATGGAGTACAGCAGTGAACAAAACAAAAAAATCCCTACCCAGGAAAATGGGCTAGATGAGGCGAAATATATAGATCCTTTAATAAGGATCTGGAGTGTTGTATACCAGAACCTAGAGGAGGAGTTTCAGTGAGGGAATATTCCAGGCTGTGAGCTAGATGCTGAAAGCAGAGGACATGGAACCCTGCCCTCAAGGAATTTAGAACGTGTTAAGTGCTGCTAAGTTTTTTTTTTTAATTCTTTCCTGCTGGCAGGAAGAGGTTCTGAAAAGCTCCAGGGAGGCTGATAATATTGCCAACCCAGCCCTTAAAGGATGTGCAGGATTTGAGAGCAGGCAGAGGGCTCAGGCAGCAGGACTCAGAGACAGGTTCCTCCCTGACATATCTACTGATAGGCAAAGAATCCAATGAGTTTATTGTCTTAAGAGATGGACAGTGGGGGTGGGACTGGCAATGGAATCAGGAGCCAGAACAGGAGGAGTCCTTTGCCTTTATACATTTCAGAATAAAGTCTTTATTCTGAAATAAATAGAAAGCCTGTGAGAGATTTTTAACAAGGACAGAAAATTATGAGATTTGCTTTTTGTCTTCTTCACCGTGATTGCCTCCTCAGTGCCTAGCACATAGTAAATATGTAGAACAATGAAATAAAGAAATGAATGAATGCATGCAGGCACTCTAGGGAGACTGTTCATCAGACAGGAATAGAGAAGATGGAGTGATGAGGAGAGTCTAGAAATAGCTTGCTTCTCCCACTCCTCCAACATAGTTCTAGCCCCTCTTCTCTTACTACATTACCCAGCAAAATGCAGTCTTTGCAAATAAACCTTCCCATTTCCTTCTCTCTCTTACATGAGTGTTCGCCAAGTCATTCCTCTTCCTCTCTGTATTCCTTCCTGCAGGCCAGGCCTGAACCATTCTGGCCTGGGCATCATCACAAATTCATGGGAATAAGCCCTTCCAGCCAACTCTGCTTGTCCACATGTGTAATTAAAGTGTCAATGATTCAGGCCCCAGATGCTGAACCTTGGAAACTTCCTGGCACATTTCAGGTTGCGTCTTTGACCTCTCCATCTCAGTTCCTTCCCTAATCAGCCCAACATGTGCTAGGGGAAGAAAAAAAAAAATCCAGGCCAAATCTGTTTGGAAAAGTAAAGGAGATGTAAAGAAAAGGATGTCCCAAAGCCAGACGGGAATACCATCAGTAGTCTCCACATCGAGGCTTCCCTCCAATGGTGCAAGGGAGAGCTGGCCCTGCCCTCCTTTCTTTTTAGATTTTTTAAAGACTCTAGGCTTAAAACTGCAGCTGCCCAGCAGCACCTAGCTGTTAAGAGGGCTGCTTTAGAGACGTTACACAGGAGAGCAAATAGCTTGATATGCTGGCTTCTTCCTCTTACTGCTGAAAGAAATCTGGAGCCAGGAGGTGAAGAATTATCATCCTGGCTTTTGCCTGGCCCCTAGCTCTATGTGCAAGGCCTTTCCCTTCTCTGGATCTTAATTTCCATACTTTTGAAGTGAGAGATTAAACTAAATGAGCACTAAGTGCTCCACCCAGCTGTGACAAGTCATAGTTCTAGATTTAGCATGCTCTTCTGAAATGGAAGGCTGTCGGTTCACTCCCAAGGGTTGAGAGGTTTAGAATCACCCTGTTCTTAAAAACAGGAAGCTGAGACACTGAGAGGCTCTGTGACCAGTTGAAGGTCACACAGCAGTAACTGACAGAGCCTGAATTCAAAGCCAGGCAGATTTTCCGGACTCAGAGCAGCAAGGGCACCTTTTCCTGCCCAGGCTATAAGGATTTACCCCCTGGCATCTGCTCAGGAAAGGAGGGGCCTTGCCCTCTGGTAACACGCCTGACACAAGGGCACTGGGCAGGCACCCTGTGTGGTTAACCCTCCACCCTATCTCCAGTACTAGAGGACATGACTTGTAGATGCATATTCTCCGGCTGAGTTGGTAGACATGCAGGTCAGCCAGCAGCACTAGTGTCCTGCTGTTTCTGAGCATTCGTAAATCACTGCAGTCCCATCCCCTGACTCCTGGCTTCCTCCTGCAGCTAGAAAGCTCCCTGACTGGTGCGGAGGCAGCAGCATCTTCTGAAGCAATGCTCCCCACCCTGTGCTCTGGGAATACTTCCCTGCCACTGCCCTAGTGGGCTGGACGGCAGTAGGGACAGAGCACAGGACAGATTCAAAGGCAAAAGACAGCAGGGAAATCTCCTCCTGAGGATTCTGGGGGCAGTAAAGAAAGCCTGTGTTGGGAGGCAGGACACACAGTTTGAAGCCTTGACTTTGCTATTGATCTTACCAGGTGACTTTGAGCAAGTCACTTGACCTCTCTGGGCCTCAGCATGCAGCTATAAAATAAAAGAATTGGATGGATGCTTCTTAAGATCTCCCAGCCTATAGCAATAGCCTTTCAACTGCCCTGCCTCAGTGTCTCCCCAGCCTCCCCAGTAAGAGATCTGAAAGATCTTTCCAAACGTACATCCCATCTCCTTCCCTTGACTTGGCGCTGCCATGCATGCCACTCCCACTGCATATGGACCAAAGACCCCACTCCTTAGCCTGGAATTCAGGGTCTTTCCTGAAGGCCTCTGCCCACCTCTCCAGCTGCAATTCACACAGGCACTCAACTGGCATTTTCTGACATGCAGCACCCTCTTCCAATTCTGGGATTTTTTAAAAGCTCTTCCTTCCATGGGGAACTCCTCCTACTCCCACCCCTAATTTCATCCCTACCTTCTCATCTCTTTCAGACTCTGTGAGTTGAACTGACTGCTCCCTCTCAGTGCTATGTGCTTCATTCCATGTGCTCCCAACACAGGGTCCAGACCTCCTTATTGCACTTCTATGTGTATGAGTCTGCCTTCCCTTGGAGCCTTACAAATGGATCCTCAAAGGCAGAGTCCATCTGAGTGCCCCCTGTGCAAGTGTGCAGGCCAGTTTTATTCAATGAAAGAGACTGCTTCAAGAAAGGACTGACCTGGTGATGGTCAGGACTTGACAGGTTTTGACCCAAAATAACCACGACTAAGTGGCAGCAAAAGCTCAGGACAGCAGAACTGTAGACAATCCCAGAGAACACAGGGCCACAGCCAGAAAAAAATAGTCTTGAAGAGAATCCAGAGAGTCTTTTGAAGAAAGACTTGTTGATATGAGGCTGACAACCACGGGAATTTTCTGTTCTGGCTCCCTAAGGCTGACCACCCCTCACCAAACAGGCTTCCCTAAACATAGGGCCCAACTCTCAGATCCCCTAAAAGTGACTGAGCTGGAAAGAGGGAGATATTGAAAAGTTCAATACATCTTTACATTTTAAGTTTTGCATTCCCCTATAAAGAGCCAACTGCAAAATTTACCACACGAAGGGAATATGTTACCATAAAAAATGGGCATTGTCTCAAACAAAGAGATAAAACATCCCTATTTTCAAGAGGCAGGCATTCCAAGGCAGAGGTGCCTGGGCTAGAATCTTCTCCCAAAACTCAGCTGTGTGAATTTGGGCCAAGTGCTTCACAAATCTGGACCTCAGGTTC
Source organism: Manis javanica (assembly GCF_040802235.1). NCBI lineage: Eukaryota > Metazoa > Chordata > Mammalia > Pholidota > Manidae > Manis > Manis javanica. The sequence continues at coordinate 34,768,753 of NC_133165.1, read as the reverse complement.
CCTACTGAATCTTAAAGGGAAATCTCCACCCTGTCCTCTGTTTCGGACTGTGACATGAATAAATTATTTGACTTGGTAGAGGGGTCTGAAATGGTGTTTTGATGCTTAGAACTCTTAACAGAGAGCAAATGAATCATGGGAAACTCATGGGTGATGGGGAGGGATGGTGGCAGCCTGCCGATCACAGGGAATGAGGCGGGTGCTTTTGGTTCTTAGAGGGCGGCAAGCTGCACAGAGCCCACCAGTTTCAACTCATTTCCAGGAAGCAATTTCTCCATCAGCTGGAGCTGCCTAGAGGGGATGGGACAGGAATCAGAGGTCAGGGACTAGTAGATAAACAGGGCCAGAAAACTAGCTGCTCAGAGGTGATGCCAAGCAGTGGTTCTGTTCTCAACCTGGCTGTGCATCACTGCTCCCGATACTTGAGGGAATGTGTCTAGAATACAGAGTCCCAGGTCCAATTAAAACATACAGTGTCAAAATTTCCAGTAGTGGAATCCCAGAGCCTGGATGTTTTCAAAACGCTCTGGGGAATTCTTTTACCACCAGTGACCTATCAGGATGACCTCAGAAGGCCCTGGCAACTTTGAAGAAGGCCAGGCTGGGTTGCCTAATGAGGAAGTAAAGCAGCCACGAGGCCTTCTGAAAGCTGTCTGGGAGAGGTGGGGAAATGCATTTTCTCATGTGGGCCATTCTGCTGAGTCAGCTGAGCACTAATGCTTCCAGAGTGCAAATCCCACTTGGTCATGTAATAGGAACTCTGGTGCTGACGCTGCAGGCGGGCAGGAGCCCAGACTGCACCAGAGGAGAGGAGGTAGGCACAGACACTCAGCACCAAATCCTTGCCCTGAGCCTGGGCCCAGCAGGGGTAAAAGGCACCCCCTCCACACCAAGCCTAGAGTGAATCGAGATGACTTAGAGCCTGGGGCCCATGCTGTGTTCTACGTTTCAAAGCCAACTGGATTTCTTCCCTGCCTTTCAGTAGTTTGGGGTTGGTGACTGGAAGAGCTGGCAGAAGGGCCCCTGATCATCCAGGAAAGGAACCCCTTCTGTAGCACCTCATTTCCTGGGTGTCAGCCCTTGCTAGCACACCTCCAGCCACAGGAAATGTACCACTGCCTGAGGTTCCCCCTTTTCTGTGGGGCAGCCCTCATGCTCCTAGACCCTCCTGGTGTTATAAGATAAAGGAGTACCTTTCTTCTCCCCAGTAGCCTTTTAAATTTGAGGCCAGAACGTGGGAAGCCCTTTTGTCTCCACACTGGATAGTTTCTCCAGGAGTGGAGGGTAGGTTTGAGCACGTGCTTTTATCCATCCATAGCGCCTGCTGCATAATGGGAATGGAGAGATGGCCAAAGAGACGGATGGCCAGGACATGCGGTACTGAGCTCTTGACCCCCCACTTGAGAAACGTGTGACCAGGGTTATACAGGAGCTAACAGCACTTCATGACAAGTGGAGGCTTGTTCTCCCACCTGAGGGCAGCCACCCCCAACTGAGGCAGGGACAGGTGCCTGCCTATACCAAAGGCTGCCTCCAGGTCTATAATAAATGCTGTCTTCCTCCCCCTAAGTCCTCACCATAGCTTCTAACACTCAGATGGCAAAGAAAGTCAGAATTGAGAAAAAACAGGAGAGCAAATGTGTTTGCCCCCATCCTCCCGCAGAGAGTAGAGAAGCATACTACAGACAAGGAATTCAAGGCTACAGAGAGGGTAAGTAACCTGTCCAGGTCACACAGCTAGTAAATGGAGGGGCAGGGCCATAAAGGTGGTTCATGTGTCTCCTATTCCTCATCCTACCATCTAGAAACACCGCCCTCAGTGGAGGAAATTTCTTCCTCCCTGTTGGACTCTTTCCAGAGCGAGTGATGGCAAGCCTGACTTTATACACAGCTTTGTTTATGTCTAACCTCTCTTAGGGGAGGGTACAGATAAAGCTGTGGGGATAGAGGCAGGAAGTGAGTGACCTACTCACTCATGGGAGTGGGAAGGAGTGTGGTCTCTAGGGGGATGAATCGCAGTCAAGGCTATCCTGGACAAGTTGGAGGGACAGCAGTTCCCAGGTGTACTGCCCAAGGCTGTGGACATCCATGCTGGATTGAGGGGCCTGGGACAACAAACAAAACACTGGAGACCTAGCTCCACCAATGGTTTGCTGAATAACCTTAAACAAGTCATTTCTCTTCTTTGGATCTCTGTCCCCATTTTGCACAACAAGGAACCAATGATCTGTCATCTTCAAACAAGCTACTTGGGTTAATACTAAACATTTACAGTTTCTTACCTTTGCTGAAGTGATCTGAATTCAGGTTATCCTGTGCAGATCAGAAGCACCCAATAACATCGTGGAGGGGTCCTGGCTACCTATGACATCATGGGGGTTTTTCTGGGGCCTCGGGGTTGGGGAGAAGAGAATAAATAAGTGCTGAGAGGCCCCAAGGTTGGGAACCGCAGAATGGACCAGATGCTTCCCTTCAGATTCTTCAGCCAGAAGGGATCTTAGGCAAAGAAAAGATGAAATCAGATTTGCATTTTACAACACAGGCATTCTGGCAGCCAGGGTAGAGAGGGTAGATCAGATGGGGAGGAGGCCAAAGGAAGGGAGACCACTTGGGGGTTCATGTAGTAGCCCCTGTGAGAAGTGGGCAGGGGGCTGGTGGTCAGGGCAGTAGTCGTGACTGTGGGAGGAGGGAGATGCCCAACACGACTCCTAGGAGAGTGGGCGGATGGAGCCCAGAGCCAGCCTCGCTTTCCTGGATGAAACAGGTTTAAGGGAAAGAAGATGGGTTCAGTTTGGAAAGTGATGAGTGTGAAAGGAGATCCCAGCGCGATGCCCAGTTTGGGTCTGGAAATAGAAATGTGAATTCTCAATGGGAAGTAGATGTGGGGTGGGGTGGGGTGCTTGGAAGAGTATAAATGAGAAGAGGGTGAGGTATGGGGGTGAGCCAGTGCTGATGGGCTTAGGAGACATGAAGGGAGCACCAGGAAGTCCAGAGTCGTGTGCCCAGGGACCACCCAAGGATGCGACCATGTATTCCTTACGGTGCTTCAAGCAGCCAAATGCCTCCCCAAAACTCATGTAAGAACAGACAAGAAAGCTTTTTCATGAGTTAGGTCATCTTTCTTGACCTTGGCAAGTTTTGGTGGAGCCAATTATAGTGGTTCAAGATGGCAAAGGGTAGAGAAAGGCAAAAAGTGAAAACGGAGGGATTCATTTGGCAGAAGCTGAGATTCGCTTAAATGCTTATGGCCAGAGTCTGGAAAGAGAGGCTGGAAGGACGGGGTGGGGTAGAAGGGACACACAGATGAATTGAGGCAGGGGAGGCAGGAGCCCTGAAGGAGGGGTCAGCTGCGATGGAAGTTAGTCAGTGATGGACTTGAGTGGAGAGCAGGGAGGGTCCCAGGAACCCCCTTCTCTGAGAAGGAGAGTCTGAAGTCATCTGCTGAGTCATGGGAGTAGGAGGGGAGGAAGCGGAGAACAGGAGGAAGTGGGGAGAAGGTTTGAGGGAGCATCTGGGGAGGAGGGGAAGTGAGCGAGGGAAAGGCTGGCCATTTGAGGACCAGCTGGGCCCAGAGGCCCAGCACAGGGCCCCTGTCTGCTTGGCCTCCTGTCTATCCGGTTCTCTCTAGTGCGGGCCAACAGCTGAGGAGGTCGAGGTCAGACCACCCAGAGCAGGCAGTGGGCAGCTGTGGCCAAGCTGAAGAGGGAACCAGGAATCTGACACATCAAAGGAGTGTGTGCCAAGATTGGCAGCAGACCAGGCTAAGTAGGGAAAACAGAGGCAAGTGGGTGGTCAGGGGCTGGCAGCCTGGTAGACATGGAAGAACAGGTAGAGAGGAGCGGGGAAGTAGGGGTGCCAGAGGACCAGAAGAGTGGGGTGTCATCATTCTGGGAAACCCCCAAGAACTGCAGAAAATTCTGGGGAGTGGACATGGGCTAGGGTTGAGGCCCAGGAGGTTGAGTTTCCCCAAGAGGCTCTGGTAGAAGATGTGTCCTGTGGGTTCTGGAATCCCCCAGAATGTGGCAGGGCCTGTGGAAGTAGGCAAACTGTAATCAGGGGCCAAAGGCCTCAGGAGTGCCACCCAGGAAAAGGCCTTTTGGGCAAAGGGATGGTCCACAGAGCTGCAAGGCTTAAGGCCCAGGGAAGGAGGTTTGCCCAAGGTGTTTGGAAGGAATAGCAGAGACCGGCAGGGCAGCTGATGGCTTGGACCTTCCCACCTTACCATCCTGCCTGGTCAGAGGGCCTGCCACTCTCACATCTTGCTCCCCTAACTCTGATCTCTGGGCCAGCACTTCCTTCCACCTCTGTGAGATGGGCACAACCCAGCCCCCTTGAACTTCCTAACAAGAGAAGGGGAAGCCAAGGGCTGGAACAAAGTGGAGCAGCACTGCAGAGCTCCCCTGCTTTGTGATTTTTTTATCCACTGGGTCATGCAGGTGGCTGGAGGGAGGTGCCAAGCAGAGTGAGGGTAAGCGTGATTCCTGAGGGGCCAGATGTCCTGGGGTTACTCCTGAGGCAGGGGAAAGGCCAAGGAGGAGGCCCTGCAGTAGACAAAACACAGTAGAGATGAGAAAAAGGGTAATGAGAGAGAGACATTGGTGGGGACACAGACCCAGAGAGACAGAAACAAGGATTTGACAGAGGGACAGGCAGGAAGACAGACTGCCTGAGACAGACGGGGAGAGAAGGTGCTGAGCAGGCTGGCCAGGCGCCCAAGGCTCATCCGGGAAGCTGCTGGGCTGGACCCAATCAGCGCAAGATGGATGGCTGCTTTGGGAAGGCGGAGGCTGCCAGGCCAGGCAGCTGGGGTGGCTCTTCCGTCTACACAGCCAGCTGCAGAAAACCCAGCCGACAACCCTGTTCCCCCACAGGAAGACTGAGCGGGGCCTCCTGAAGGCTTTCTCAACAACAGCAGGAGGTCAGAGAAGGAGGCTGCTTTGGAGAAGTAGACCCCCATTCTGCCTCACTGTCTGTGAGGTTTGGCAGCCACTGAGCTCCTTGCTGTCTTTGTTCCCATTTGAAAAGGGAGAGTAACTATTCTAGTCCTCAGTGATCCTGACATGTTTTCACCTGCTCCACAGCGACAAGGACCGAAGTAACCTGGAGGGAGCATCCAGGGTGTCCTTCAGGTCCAGCAAGAACCTGGAGCTAACAGATGTCTTCTGTTCCTGGGCACTCTTTGAGGATTGCTCCAAAAATCTGGCCCAACAGTTTGTGCTGAGGGTGGTGAGTCAGGAGAGGAGATAGTGATTCCTCCCTGGGTTGCACAGTTGATAAAGATACCACAAATTAAAGGCTCCTATGTATCTCCAAACCCCAGTGCTTATGCTGGATGTCGGGCCCTGCTGCAACAGGGAAGAAAGGACAGGTTTCATCGCTCTGTCCTAACCATCAAAGGGACCTGCCCCAGATGGTAGCCCTCCACAACAGGGCCAGAAGAGACCCTCCTGATCACCAAGGCCACCTGCAAACTGGCTTCATCCTGCCTCTCTGCCATTCATTTGCCCCTCATTTACTCAAATGTTGAGTGCCTACTAGGTACACAGAATCTGGTAGGTGAGACATGGGATAAAAGGGTGAGCCCAGTACCCTGGGAGAGGACATTGAGCCCATCACCCTGTCCCTACTTACCCAGGTTCATTGCCTTCAACCCCAGTTAAATGCTCCCTCTTCCAGAAGTACTGACTCCTTTTTCTCATCCACCTCTGAGCCCACAACACTTCTCCAAAGGCGCCCCCCACCACCATGCTGGGGTCTGATATAAGGGTCAGGATGTATATGCATTATATCCCATAGGCTGTCTCCTTTTGGGGGATAGAGTCCATATCCCATTCATCTTTTCATCCTACAGAGCCCAGCATGGCAGCAGGGGGTCAGGGTTCAACAGATACATATAGTTGTGTGTCTTTGAACCTCAATGCAGGTCAACAAATACATAATAGTCCCTGTCCTTAGAAGCTTCAGACTCTTCACTTGTAAAGTGGGGGTAATAATTTTCACTTCCCAATGTGGCCAGATGAATCAAATGAGATATTGCATGCAAAGTCGGTAGCCTGGCAAGCTAGAGGCTGTACAGCTCTGTGCAGCTGTGGGCTGTTGCTAATAATATAGCAATCTTGGGGTTGGAACTAGACTCAGAGAGGCAGGGAACAGGCACCCCTCTGCAGCTTCTCCTTTTGCCTGACGGTGGAGTGGCTCTCTGTGCCTGAAACAACGCAAAGGTGGGCAGCCAGACTGCAGTGAGAAAATAAGCCAGTGGGGACCGGGAGATCCAGGCTCCACGTTTGCCTCTAGCCCAGAGTGCATGACCTTGGGCAGGTCAGTCCCTTCTCTGAGCATCAGTTTCTTCACTTAGCAAACAGGAACAGTAATCTGTAGTTGGCTGGCAGCAGAGGGAAGAGGCTCTAGTGAAAGTCGGAATGCACAGGAACCCTCACATCAATGCCAAACTACTATGAATTGTGGGGTCACAGATCTGCACCAATCCCTCTGCTGACATCACCCCTTCCCTTCCTGTCCCTGGGAGAATGGGCATAATTTCTGGCCCAGAGTAGAGTTCAAATCCTTGTTGAATGAGTAAGTGAACAAATAAACGTGCCACTCTAAGGCTCTTGATGCACTAGGGCTCCCTTTGGACAGGTCAACAAGTCATCCTCTGCTCACCATCTCTACCACTTCTACCAGAGTCCAAAAGCCACACCATCTCTCCACTGCACTATTGCTGCAGCCTCCAAACTGGCTTCCCTGCTTGCATCTTGCTACCCTGCTATCTATCTCTTCTTCACAGGATACCCAAGTGATCTTATTATGTCCCTGCTCTGCTTAAAACCCTGTAGTTAGCTTCCTAATAACCTCAAGATAATCTGCATAATCTTTTATGAGGCTACAAGGCTCTAGTCTGATCTCAGCTCACCGCTTCCCTAGAACCTCTGTTCCAGCTAGTCATTCTCCTTTTCCTCCAATGCCAGCTTCCTTTCCTCTCAGTAAATTATTTTCTTCCAAAAGCCTTCCCTGGACCCTCCCCCCAGACTGTGGTAGAGCCCCTGCAACCCGCCCCTGATTAGCACTCTGTTCTTCCCCATTGCAACTTTCATCAGGCTTTCCGGTAATCACTGGTCCATCTCCCACCTAGGTTGGACCTAGAGATATGGACCTAGTTTGCCAGGTGATGGGCCTCTTCACCCCTGCCTGGCACAAGGAAGGGGCTCAGATACTTGAGTGCAGAGTGAGCTGGAAAGGAAGACAGACTGTAAGGAGTCATTCTTTGAGTGTAAAATAAGCTCAAATTACCCTAGACACATCAGGAGCAGAGGCAGGGCATGGGTGTGGGTATGTAGACAGGACCTTAACTATGAGTCTGAAAAGCAAACCAGTGAGATCCAGAGACCACCCTCACCGCCTTGCCTACACTTCAAAAGCCCTCAGAGCCAACGTCGGAAGCCACCCAGGCCACATCTTCTGAGTGACCCTGCACCCCCATGCCTTTGCTGGGTCCCTCTACGTAGCTGGTTTGTTAAACGCTCAGTCTAGTGCGCATGTCTGCGAGCGTCCGGCCCGCCCTTTTCTAATCCCAGTTATTTAGAAAACTGGCTTTACAGTTCTAACAGGTCTCTTGAGATCAATCTTCTCTGAAATCAAGAGTAAAGATCCCAGGCCGACCTGACGGGTGGTGGGAGCAGGGTGGGAACGTTCCGTTAAGCTGCGAATGGCCACACAGATAAGGTCGCCTCCACTCCAGGCCCTTGGAGCCTTCCTCGACCGTCCCCTCCTGCGTCCCACGAACCCGATGTAGGCTGCACCAGGGTTCCGAGCCCAAGGCCCCGCCAGCCCCAAATTCACCACTATCACCTGGGCCCAGGACACTCTCAAAAGCCGAAGAGCCTAGCTCGCTAAGAGGTGAATCGAGGGGAGGAGCTGATTCACAAGATGGCGTATCCTTTGCCTTTCATTCGGGCCCACCCACGGTCCGCAGCTTTGTGATTGGCTGTGTCGTTCCCAGGCTCTCCAATCAGGAGGCTATCTTTGGTGGGGCCGGGGCTTCGGTTCACACGCGGGCGAGCTCCTACTCGCTCTGGGCCTTCCGCTCGCCCCGCCCCGTCCCGCCTTGCGCCCCTGCGGTGACTCAGCAGGCAGGCGCGACCCGACTGGGCCGGAAAGGTCAAAGCACTCTACTACCTGCTCTGGGTCCACACTCCTGGGCTGTTGGGGCTGCGGGTAGGATTGTGGGCTGAGGTGGGAGTCTCGAGACCCGGACCCTGATCTTTCTGTGCGATCCAGACCCTTTCTTTTCTGTACAGGGGAGATAAGAATAAACATTCCCTGGGTGGTCAGGCGAAAAAAGTACTGGTTAGCGGGAAGGGTGCGGTTTTTTGGAGGGGCGAATACCACCTTATTTAGCCTTGTTTAGCCCTGTGATCCTGGCCAATCTCTTAACTCTCCTGTGTAAAATCAGAGGACGATTTTACCTTCACCTCAGGTTGAGGCAGTGTACACAAATGGAGAAGAGAAACAAAATGACTTTGTTTCGTAGGTGGCTGCAGGTTTCCAATGAGGAGAGCCGACTTTGATTAGCAAAACAAAAAGGTCAATTTTGGGAAGTTAATCCTGGAGACTAGGCAGTAGACCAGATGGCTAGACAGTTCTGCATGAGAAATAAGAACCTAATTGAAAAATGGGCAAAGTAATTGAATACACATTTTTCTGAAGATATACAAATAGCAAGAAGAAAAAAAATACTCCACATAATTAATCATGAGGAAAATGAAAACCGTAACCGGGAGATACCACCTCATATCCACTAGGATAGCTAGGGTTTTTTGTTTGTTTTTGTTTTAAAGAGGGAGGGAATAGCAAAAGTTAGCAAGGTGTGGAGGGTTGGAATTGTTGTGCATTGCAGGTGGGAATGTAAAATGGTGCAACCAATGTGGAAAACAGTTCGGCAGTTGCTCAAAAAAAAAAGAATTGTCCTATGACCCAGCACTTCCACGCCTAGGTGTAAAAACCCAAGAGAATTGGAAACAGGTTCTCAGACACTTGTACACAATTGTTCACAGCAGTATTACTCATCATAGCCAAAAGGTGGAGACAGCCTAAGAGTCCATCAACAGATGAATGGATAAACACAATTTAATCAATACAAAGGGATATTTTTTCACTATAAAAAGAAATGACTGGGGAGAATGGGAGGGTAGGGAGGGATAAGGGCGGGGAAGAAGAAAGGGGATATTATGATTAGCATGTATAATGGGGGTGGGGGAAAGGGGAGGGCTTTGCAACACAGAGAAGACAAGTAGTGATTCTACAACATCTTACTATGCTGATGGACAGTGACTGTAATGGGGTTTGTAGGGGGGACTTGGGGTAGGGGAGAGCCTAGTAAACATAAAAAAAAAAAAGAAATGAAGTACTGATACATCTTATAATGCAGTTGAAGCTTGAAAACATTATTCTAAGTGATAGAAACCATACACAAAAGGCTATATACTGCATGATTACATTCTGTGAAATGTCTAGAGTAAGCAAATCCGGAGACAAAATAGATTAGTGGTTGATGGTGCTGGGGGAGGGAAATGGGGAGTGACTGCTAATGGGTATAACTTTTTTGGGGGGAGAGTGGATATGATAAAATGTTCTGGAATTAGTGGTGATGGTTGCACAACCCTGTGTATATACTAAAAGTCACTGGACTGTACATTTTAAAAGGGTGAACTTTATGGTCTGTGAATTATATCTCAATGAAGGTGTTAGTTTAAAAAAAAAGCAAGGAGCAAAAAAAAGGGAGAGTCAGAGGGCTTACAAACAGGGAGAAGGAAGTTGGTGGTAGGGGAAAGGAAAAGTCCCAGCACTGCGGTAGGACATTAGGGCTAAAGTGGAGAAAATCAGTAAAAATTATCTGGGAATGTGTATGTGTGGTGGTGGAATGTAGAATATACAAGGGCTTTTTAAAATCTAATTTGTCATTGTCAGTATTCCTTGGGCCCTTGCTCCAAATCATCAGCCAAGTGTGCTACATGCACAGCCTGGATTGGTGGAACTTCAGGGAAAAGGGCTTCAGTGAACAGGAAAAAGGAGAATCACAGAGGAGGCAAAGCAGATGGGAAATCCAGAAATCTGCAAAAGTCAGGGGTGCTTAGCTGAATCTAAACTCCCAAGGAATTCCTGAGGTTTTTTGGTAGGGATGCTAGGTACCCTACCTAATAGGAGATACCCAGCTGGGTCCTTTAAATAAAATCTTCAGAAGCAAAGGGCACTCAGCCAGTCGAAAGAGGTGGGAGATAGTCAGGAGACTGACATCTGGGGGGCCTATATCACTCATTGTCCAGTGGATTTTCATTGCCCGTGGAATAAAACTCCTCCCTTTGGTGTAGAAAGCTCTGAGTGGCCTGGCCCTTCCCAACTTCTCTGACTTTCCCTTAGCACATTCCTCTTTGCTTTAATCCCAGTGCTCTTCTCTCTGGCCCTTCTGCAGGACAGGCTAAATCCCCACTGGTCGACTTGGAATGGTCTCACCCAAACCTTTTCATTGCCAAAAGGTTCAGAGACAGCTCCCTCTCACTATTCAGGCCCAGCTCAGAGGCCTTCCCTGACCACCCATCCCCTACCATGACACCCTGCTCTATGTTCTTTATAGCACTAATCACCAGTTAAAATTCTCTTGGCTATTGATTTATTCAGTGGCTTATGATTGGTCTCCTCTTCCTGAAGGTAATCTCTGTGCTATGCAAACAGGAACCTGGTTCAGGTCTCTTCTTGATCTGCAGCCCCAGAGACCAGGATGGTGCTTAGCTTAGCACACAGGTGCTCCAGAAATATTTGTTCATGTCCTCCATCCACTCATCAAATATGTGAGCACCTACTGTGTGAGGTCCTGGCCGCAAAGTTGGGTACAACAGACCCACACCCAGGCCTCAAAGGCCCCTGGGCTAGAGGAGGACACAGTCAAGTCAGCTGTCCATTGAGATACAGGGGTAAGTTCTTGTCACTGGGGAGGTATAGGGTGCAATGTGGGCTCCTAGTCCAGACTGGAAGAGGGTAGTATCAGTGAAGTCCTTCTGGAGAAAATGAAAGCTGAGACGAAAGGATAAATAAGAGTGGATGAAAGGGAAGGAGGGGAGAGGGTGACTCGTATTCCAGGCAGAGAACAGCATGTGCAGATGCCCGGTGGGAAGCAAGCCCAGAGACATTAGAGGAATTGAAAGTAGTTCAGCCTGGAGACATCCTGGCAGCAAGTGGCAAGAGACACTGCTGAAAACACAGGCAGAGCCAGGCTGTGCAGGACCTTGCACACTGAGCTAACATGTAGAGGAAGAGTACTGGGGAGCCGAGGAAGGGGTCTAAGCAGGGGAGAGGCACCATCGGATTTGTAAAGTTCACCATCATGTCAGACAGCTCCCTGTTCTTGTGGTATGGGGAAACTGACTGGAGACAGGGAGACACTGAAGAAACCATGGTAAGAAATGCGGGAATGAAGAGAGGTGGACAGATGCCAGCAAGGTTTGTGAGATACAATCAATAGGATTTAGTGATAGAATTTGTGGGGGATAACACCCAGGTGTCTAGCTTAAGCTAGTGATTGGTAGCTCTACTTAACAGGGAAACCCAGATGTACATGTAGGTTACAATGTTTTGAGTGAGACAGGCTGATTCAGGAGAGCCCAGGGCACTCAAGTCAGCATGGGATCATTCTGGGAGCTTCTCAAGGGCAAAAAGCCTCTGTTATGTATCTCTGTGCCCCCAATCCCAATAGGTCCTGGTCCACAGAACACCGAAGTGTGCACAGAACCACAGAAAACAATGAATGAAGCCAGGCTTGATAACAGGCAGAAAACAGGTTTCAGGTAAACTTGAAAGGACAGAGAAAAATTTAGGAGCCCGAGTGCCTGTCAGGATGGGCAAGGTTAGGCTGCTCTGATTAACAACACTGATCACAGTAGTGTTTTTCAACGACAAAGATTTACTTCTCACTCACCCTCTATGTTTATCTTGAGTTCAGTGGAGGCTTGTCCCTCACTCAGGGACACAGGTTGATGGAGCCTCCATCACCTGGAAGGTCACTGGCCACCTTGAAGGAAGGGAACTTGGTAAATTGCACTCAGGCCCTTGAAAGCTTCTGCATGGGGGGATACTTCCTCTCCCATTTCATTGGCCAAAGCACTTCATAGGGCCTTGTCTCACTGCCAGAGGACAGGGAAGGGCAAAGCCACCAAGTACAGGAAGGGGAGAACTGGACATGTTGGACACCAGTGCTAATGGGCCATCAGGGATCTTAGGTCCTAGTCCTGGGTCCACTGTGCAAACCTGGATGAGTCATTTCCCCTCGCTGAGCCTCACTTTGCCTTGTCTGTAAAAAGGGACAATAGTACTTCATCAAAGGACTGCAATGATTGTTAACTGACAGTGTTGATTAAGCACTTTGTTTAGTAGGCAAGGATGGTCCAGGAGCGGGAAGCTGTGATTCTTCTTGGGACAATGGAGAGGCACACTCAGATATGGTGTGACCGGAGTGGCTGTGTCCGTGGCAAGCACTGAGATCTGGGGGCTGCAGGGTGGCTGGAGCACTCCTGCCCCTCTGCCTGACTCCCTCAATCCTTAAGCACTTTCATTCCTTTCACTCCTCCAGTCCTCCTCCCTCCAATGGTACAGTGGCTCTCAGAGGGCTCCCTGACAAATAGAGATAAAGCCATTACTGCCAAGAGCTGATGGAATTTGGAGCTTAAGTATCTGCTTCCCTCCTCGGCTGGGAGCCAGGACCCAGGTTTTGGAGCCTGTGGGAGGGAGAATAATGCCCCTGCAAAGATGTCCATGTCCTAATCCCCAGGGCTGGTGAATGTGTTACCTTACCTGGCTGAAGGAATTTTGCGGATGGGATTAAGTTAAGGACCTTGAGATGGGGAGATTCTCCTGGATTTATCCAGGTAGGTCCCATATAATCACAAGGGGCCTTAAAGGATGGAAGAAGGAGGCAGAAGATTCAGAAAAGATGTGATCATGGAAGCAGTGGTCAGAGTGATGCAAGTGCTGGCTGGAAGATCATAAGCAGACATGGAATGCAGCAGGCTCTAAATGACACTGGAAGAGGTAAGGAAAAGGACTCTCCCCAAGATCCTCCAGAAAGAACACCACCTGGCCAACACCCTGAACTTAACCCAGGGAGACCCATTTCAGACTAATGACCTCAAGACCTGTAGGATAATAATGTGTGTTGTTTTAAGCCACTAAGTTTGTGGTAATTTGGTACAGCATCTATGGGAGACTAACATGGAGCTTGTAGACTGGACCTGGAGGGCATTGGCTTTACCTGGACCGTTGCTCCAGGCAAGTCACCCCACTGGAGCTGAGAGAGGCTCTGGCAGGATCCCCTACTTCTCTCTAATCCTTAAACTCCAGGTGAGGGGCCCCAAGAACAGCACCTAGGGAAGCCCCAATGCTGTTATGCTCTCGCTCATCTCCCTTTCTGCCTCTTGATTTTTTTCTAATGACTACCAGCTTGCTATGTAACCTTGAGCAGACCCCTTCCTTTTGCAGGACCTATATTTCTCCATATGCAAAAAAGAAGTGGGGATGGGCTAAGGGATCCTTTAGGGACCTTCCTGACACTGTGAGTCAGCATTTCCAGGATGTGATGGGCCTGCTGAGAGTCCTCTGATTATGCTCTTGAACCGTCCTCCATCCCCAGGCTAGCTTCCTCCAGAGTCCCAACCAGTCTTTCCTGATGCCACAAACAACACACCCATGCACAAATACTGACCTCAGTTAAAAGACAGGGAGGGAAATGCTTTATTGACTTGGCACCTATGAACAGGTGGCTATAGGCCCCCTGGGTTCTTTGCTATTGCAAAGTGGAGGCTCTGTGGTGGGGCAGCACAAATCAGAGATGCTGGTCCCAGCTGCAAGGAGGGGCCACTGTCCCTGCTTTGGCCCCTCCAGTCCCCCTGTCCAACCAAGCACCATCTGAGTCTGGGCCCTCATAGAGAAGGCCAGGGCAATGACCCAGGTTCTTCTGCAGGTCCAGGCAGTCTAAGGTAAGAGCTGTAGGCCTTTTCTGCTTTCCCTCTTCTTGGGGATCCCAAGATGGGTAGGGGAAGGGAGATACCTTATTTACAGAGAGCTCCTGAACCTCCTGGACAAGGGTCCAGGAAGGCAGGTAACAGTGGCCCCTGCCAAAGAGAAGAGTTAGGAGTCACTCTTCCCCTCCCCGTTTTCTATTGTGGTTGAGCAGAAGGGGAGCTGTCATTGAATTGGGTCCACAATAGTTGATGCCAGGTGAAGTCACACAATCAGTTGATGGGGTAAAGCCAGACAGACCCCCCCCATACAGGACCACACTGTCTGAGCAGGTTCTCTCCCAGGCAAGAGGGTAGGGGAGAGTGAACTGTGGTTGTCAGAGGAGGGCTTCCTGGAGAAAGGGGGAAGGCCACAGTATATTCCCAGAAGAGATGGTGTGCAAAGCAGGCTGGGTCATGATGGCCGGCACAGGACACTGGCATCCTCACTGTGGTCACAGTTGTGGGCATCCCAGCGGATATGAGAACAGAGCAGAAGGGCACTCTCATCCCCATGGCACTTGACATTGTCCAGGAGGATAGGGCCTTGACCTGGGCCAAAGTGGGCTTCACCAGGGGCTGCCAGGGCCTGGCCACAGCCCAGCTGGCGGCACAGGACAGTGGCTGCCCGAAGATCCCAAGCATCATCGCACACAGTGCCCCACCGCTGTCCTAGGAAGAGCTCTACTCGCCCCTCGCATCTGTGGGCTCCACTGGCCAGACGTAGGTGCCCTGTTAGGGAACAAGGCCCAAGGCTAGAAGGAACTGGCCCATGCCAGGCCACTCCCAAGCAAGGCTAGGGACTGAGTAGACAGAGGCGGCAAAGAGCAGTGCCTAAGAGCCACTGCCCTGGGAGCCTCTGGAAGAGGGCAGACAAATGAGATTAAAATAGGATGGGCAACAGTCCAGACTCACTCTCCAGACTGGGAGAATGTGCAAAACCCTTTGCAGGGTGCTATGTGCAGACATGTGATTCATGTCTGCTCTCTCCTTGGTCCTCTGTTCATAACCCCAGAACCACAGCCCCAGTGCTACTGGAGACTATGACTGTGTCCTCTGAAGGCCGTGGTCTCCCCTCGCCCCTGCACTTCCCGGACTAAAGAGTGAATACTTGCATTTCTCTCCTCAGGACAGGGGCCCCATCCCCTCACTTTGATCCCATCTCTAGAACTCTCTACACTGCTGTAGTTTAAAACCCATATCCCTCTTTCTGAACACCATACCCCTATTAATGGACCTGAGACTAGCACAAAAGGACAAAGGTTCCAGGGCCTGGTAAAAATCTGCTGAGTTATGTAACCCCAGGATGTGACCTCCCCCAATTCTGGCCCTTCCTCTCCTGGTAACTCTACCTCCCTTTTGGGAGCTGTGGGCACCTACCATCCCTGGGCCGAGGAGTCGGGACCTGTGTGGTCTCAGAACCGTCCTGCTGGACTTGCAGTCCTAGCTCCTCTGGGCCTGGTTCAGGAGTACAAATTTAAAGAGGTGCTATCGCATTGGGGAACATGTTTCTTGAGGCCAGGTCACTTCCTACACCCCACCCCCTCACTCCGCAGGGAAGCCTTATCGAGGGACGCCTTATCGAGGGACAGAAAAAACTTCACAGGACACTTAGGGTGAACTGTTTCTGGCCACTTATATCAGAAATGGAGACAGTATTTCTTTCACTCCAGGACCCAGAACAGAAGCCTCTGTAGTCTAGCCCTTTGTGGCCAAGGCTACTAGGCCCGAGGCGCTAAACAGGGGTGAAAAATATTCCCACACCAATCGATGAACAGAAGCATTTGTTTCAGATTCTGCAAATACCTCTTTCCATTGATTCCTCCAAATCAGACGCTTACTCCCCAAAAGTGATCAACTTTGCTTACTGGAACTTTCAGAGTCCTTGACTCAGCGGAGAAGAGAAAGCGCCCTGCCCCACCCTTTACACAGACTTCCAGACCAACCCGAGGTTCGGCTTCCCACCTGGCCCCGCCCTCACTGCCGCAGCTATTCCCCAGGCCCCGCCCCACTTTCTCATTGCAGAGGGCGCTCCCTTTCCTGCCCCGCCCATGCCGCGCAGCCGCAGAGCACATCATTGGCAGGGCTCCGTCTCTCTCTGCGGAGTGCGAGTCCTCTTCCGGCCTGTTCACAAGGCAGCGCGGCAAAGGCCTCACGCGCGGCTCCGCCCATATCTCAACAGGCACCGCCCCGCGTGTACCGCAAGGCGTGTACGCGCGGCTCCGCCCATTTGGCAGCGGCCAAGGCCCGCGCCGCAGTGCGTGGGTACGTTCGCCCCGCTCGTTTCTCAGATGGTACCTTGCCCCGCCCGAGCCGCAGTATGCTCCTGAACGCAGCACTGCTAATTCCGCCGACCGTACGCCGCTCCACCCGCGCAGCAATGAGCTGTGCGGTCGTGGAGCTACCTCACCTAAGCAGAGCGCGCCCGCATCCTCGTGGTGGCCGCAGTTGTGCTGGCCCCAGCCCAGGTGGAAGCAGTCGCTCAGGCGGGCTTCTGTGCCGGCGCAGCCCACGTTGTCCAGAAGCACCGGGCCGCGGCCGTAGCCGAAGTGGCCGAGGCCCGTGGCGCCCAGTGCAGGCCCGCAGCCTGCCTCGCGGCAGGCCACGCGCGCATCCGCGAAGTCCCAGTCATCGTCGCACACGGTGCCCCAGCTCCCGGCGTACATCACCTCCACGCGGCCTCGGCACCGGCCCGGGCCGCCCACTAGCCGCAGCCGACCACCTGAGGGCGCACAGGCCCGCGTCCAGAGAGGCTAGACTGGGGCCGCGGGCTCCCAAGTAGAGCCCCGACCCAACTCTCTCCAGCCTCCCCACGGAACCCTGCTCTGTCACTTACTTTTCTTCCCTGAGGCCCAGGCAGCTGTGGTGAACAGTGCTGTCTCCTTGGAAGGCAGGGCACCAACTCCCGTAGCTGCAGAGACAGGGCATTTAGAGCATTTGAAGGAGAGTGGTAGGTCTTCTGGCCAGCAGGGCACAGGGACGCCTACTGAGATCTGCCAACTGTGTCACACCTGCATCCCACACTCGGCCTCAGTCTCGTACCACCATGTTGAGTGGCGTGGGGTCCTCAGAAACGTTTATTGGAATGAACTGAATCCTATATCCAGGCATTATTCTAATTTCAATTCCAAAGATTGTTCCAGCCCCAAATCCAAATGTACTTCTATTCTTCATTCAACCTTTATCTCAACCCCCACACAAGGTCTATCAATTTCCAACCTCAGCACCAACCCAAATTTTACTGAAGAGCTTTGAAGAAATCTATTTCCTCCCACCCTGCTGAACTTTTCAAAGCTCTGGATTTCATCCTTCCTCCATCTGCTCATCTGTTCTCTCACCCACCTCTACCATCTGGCCAAAAGCCCTGGCCTGCCAGTCAGGGCCCCCTTCCTATGGATCCAGAACAGCCTTCCTAATTCCGAGCCATATCAACTTTGCCCCTACCATTCCTGCCTGGAGAGCTGGGCTCCTTACTCTCTGGCTCTGTGTGCCAGGCCGAGTCCTCTCTTGTGGCCAAGGGTGGCAGTGCTGCCTGAGTTGGGGTACCCAGGACTAGAGCAGGAGAGAAGGGATCAGGATCAGAGGCCAAAGTTCTGGTTCCTGGTCAGCCTTGGGCTGTCAGGGTAGGATGGGATGGTCTACCTGGAGAAGACAACAGATTTTACTTCCAGAGCTGAGAGCTTAGCTCCAGCTGGGGTCCAGGAGGTCTGTCTGTCCAACTTTGATGGTGTAATTTGCCTGTATTCACAGGTGTACACTTCGCAGTTTATAAAGGGCTTTTACAAACAGGCTTTAATTTCTCCCCAGTGTATATTCAAGTTGGGGAGATAGAGAAGGCATTTCCTACCCGAGAGGGACTTGCATAGTCTTGAGGGACTTGTAGAACAAGACTCATTATCCTCATCTTACAGATAAAATAATATTAGAAAGGACAAGGGACATGCCCTAGATGATGCATTAGTTAGTTGTGGCTTTGCCATGGCTCAGTGTGTGACCACGGTTAAGTCTCTGCCTCACTGGGCCTCATCTTTCCCATCTCTGAGTTGGGAATGATGGCTCCTAGTTTGCCGTGAGGCATGGACAAGCACTTTGTATCTTTAGAGTGGAGTCCATCTGTGAAGTGACATTACTGACCCTATTACTCCTAATCTGCCCAGAAAACCTCTCCAAATGGGAGCAGGGCCACGTGGGGGAAAATGCTATTATAAGAACATCACAATTACACAGGACTGTGCTAGATAATTTGGAGACATACCTGAGCTACTGTGCAAGAATTCTGGAGTATCTCTGGGGCAATTCTAGAGCACTGTTACTTTAAAGGATTCCACAAAGAGTACTTAGAAATTGCTAGAAAATTCCGGAGGTGGTATTGGGGTACTGCTAGATATTTCTGGAATACTGGCGGAGCAATACTGAAATATTATACAGCAGTGGAGCCTATCCCAAAGTGTACTGGGATTTTCTGAGGCACCTCCAGAGCAGTACTGAGATATTAGAAGCAACTAATGGCCATCCTGGAGAGCTCTGGGGACACCACGACAGCTACCAACCCAGCATGTTCCCAGCGGCCACACCGTCCCCTCTTGCGTCCGTCAGGACGCGGCCCCGCCCCGCCCCGGAGCCCGCACCTGCGCAGAGTGCTCCGGCGTCCTCGTGGTGGCCGCAGTTGTGCACGCCCCAGCCCAGGCTCAGGCAGGCAGCCAGGCGGGATTCGCCACCTTCGCAGTGCACGTTGTCCAGCAGGATGTGCCCCGTGCCATAGCCGAAGAAGGCGTTGGTGGTCGCGGCCAGGGCTGCTCCACAGCCCAGCTGGTGGCAAACGACGGCGGCGTCCGGCAGCCCCCAGTCATCGTCGCACACGGTGCCCCACAGGCCGCCATGCAGGATTTCCACCCTGCCTTGGCAAGGGCCCATACCCCCGACCAGGCGCACACTGCCCTCACCTGGTGACGGGGGCACAGAGCATCTGCCAAGGGCTCTGCCTCCCAACCCCTCTGAAAGTTCAAAGCCCCAGGCCCTCCACAGGCCCACAGTGCAAGATGCCCTAGGACGTCATACCCAGGAGGACTGCTCACCCACTTACCCCCGGGGCACTGCCTCCTGACAGCCCCAGACTGAGGGTGGTGTTGGGATCAGAGGTCAAATCAGCTTAGACGTTGCCTAAAAGCAGCGCTCCTGGGGCCTGTCCTCGCTGTCCTAGCCTATTAAATGCTGCTCGCGCATTTAATACTGCAGTGAAGAAAGCCTCCTCACTCTCCAGGTGCATTGACAACTTCTCCTCCAGGAAGCCCTCCTTGATCTCTGATGGATGGACCCCTCTTCCTCCTCTGGACTTCCATGCCTTTTTAATCTGTCCCTCTTTTAGGACATTTTATTTTCTTCTACACCATTATCAGCATTTCTGTGCATAGTCTGACTCTCCCATTAGATCCATCTCCTGCCCTCATGCCTCTCACTTCCTCCAACTTTGTGCTATTTTTAATCTTCCCATAGGAATGACTCCTCTGTCCAGACTGTGAGCAGTCTGAGGGGCTGCAGGGGGCAGGGTAGGGAGGGGGAATGACCAAACTCTACCGTCAGTAATCCCTCCCTTCCCACAATTTAGGGTAGGTATGGGAGACTCCTCTCTGGATCCCTTTCCTAAAACCCAGGTGGTTCTCCGCATTGCCATACTTACCTTTCCCATTCTTGGGAGTTGTAAGGGGCACCTTACTCGTTAACACTTTCCTTGTTGGGGGCTGCATGGGCAAGAATTCTGGGAAGGAAGCAGGGTAGAAGGGAGGAGAGTGCTTGAATCTTTCTGTTCTCCATCCTCATACCCCAGGTATGAGCAGCAGGGATCGGACCTGCCATAGGGCCTGCAGCCACACAAAGGTTCAAAGCCTAGGAATCCTAGGGTGTGAGGAGAGAAAGGCTACATGAGTCCTGAAAGCAGTAGTTTTAGGGAGTTCTCTTTAGAGGAGTTCTGTTCTTAGAGCAGCACCACATTACTTGAGAACTGATTAGAAATGCAGTTCTCAGGCCCCACCCTATGCCTGCAGAATCAGAAACTCTGGGATGGAGCCACCATCTGTGTTTTAATGAGCCCTCCAGGCAATTTTCTTGAAAACTAGAATCAGTGCTTTCAAGGTCAAAGCCTCTCAGAGATTTCTGCAGCAGCTCTTCAAGTGGACCTCATGGCCAGTGTTTAACCCAATTGTCTGATTTTAAAAATGGGGAGAAGGCTCTGCCAGGACAATCCAGGCTCTACAGGCAAGGAAGGAGTGATGCTGGTTGTCTTTCAGCCAAGGTCACACAATAAACCAGAGGCACCAGTGGGACCCACAATCCTGGCTCCTCACAGCCAGGCTGGGGCTCTGTCCAGCACCAATGCCATGTACCCTCTAGCTTGGTCTTCTGCATGGAACAGCCTTACTGCTAGAAAGGCCCTTCACTTATCTAGCCTACCGCCTGTTGTCTGCTGCAGTCAGTCTGCCCACCCAGGTTGCAGACCTCTGCTCACCATCACACAGGACAGCGACGTCCTCATAATGAAAACAGTTGTGAACACCCCAGCCTCGGCTGCCACACTCGCTCAATGCAGCTTCCTGCCCCTGGCACTCCACGTTGTCCAGCAGGATGGGGCCTTGACCCTGGCCAAAGGTAAGGGGCCGAGGCACGGGCAGTGCCAGGCCACAGCCCAGCTGACGACACACCACGTTGGCATCCACCACGTCCCAATCATCATCGCAGACACTGCCCCAAGAGCCACTATGCAGGACCTCCAGGCGCCCCCGGCAGCGGCTTGGGCCCCCCACCAGCCTCACCTCTGTGGAGAAAGGTGAGCTGGCACCAGGAGGATGCCTATGCCCAACCTACAGGATGCCCACCTTACCATAAAGCCATGGGAGCATTGGGATCAGTCCTTTCTGGGCCTTATTTGCCCATTTCTGTAAAATGGGGAGACTGAAATCTCTTGGGGGTCATCCAGTGTAATGGAGGGCTGGTTCATCATTACACCCTGAGGTCTTCTGCATGAACATCTGAGTACCTGGGGGGGCAGGACACCTACCTGGAAAGCGCAGTGGGATGGGCTGCAGAGCACTGGCTGAAACAGAGTAAGAAAGAGAGTCGGCTGCTCCCTTGGCTTCCTCTCCCCATGAGGTCCTCACAATCACCCCCTCCTCTGCACTATGCCTGCTTTCCCACAGCCTGCCCTACTCTTTCCCTGACTGTCCCAGTTGGCTTCCTTGCTACAGCCATTGATCCACAGGCCACTCCAGGATATGCCTGAAACAAAGATCTGCTCATTTCACTCCTCTGCCTAATCCCTCAAAGACCCCGTTTCCTGCAGGAGCCTCAGACCCTGAGCTTTCTCTACAAAGCCTTCAGTATCTTCTGACCAGCCTAGTCTTACTTCTCAATCTCCCATCAGTCTTGTCTCCGGGCCTTTAACCCTGCAGCCTTCCCTGCTTGAAGAGTTCTGGCTAACCCTGCTCCTTATAACCCCACAGATCCTTCAAGACCCAGCTCAGTGCCCCCTCCCCTGTGAAGCCTTCCTGGATTCCTCAGCTAGAAGAGCTGTCTATTTCCTCGGACTCGCTGGGTACTATCTACATGTCCCTTTGCAGGCCTTCTGCCTGGTGATATGGCCATACCTGTCTCATCTCAGTGTCTCCCCAAGGTCCCCTGCCCAATTCCTGTTACTTAGCAGATGCTTGGTACTCTGCCTTAAGTGTGTAAATTGACTTTGGGATTCATTGATTTTCCCCTAAAGATTTACCTGTGCAAGTCCTTCTGCTTCATCTCTCGTGTATGTATATGCCAAGCACTATGCTCATTGCTCTATGTGGCCTGGCTCACTTCATCATTAGGACAATTTAGGAGGTAAGTAGGATTTTGCAGCTAGGGAAACTTCAGGTTTGCTGAGGTTAGGCAACTTGCTCAAAGCCACACAGCAACAAAGGGTAGAGCTTGGATTCCAACCCAGATAGCCCACCCTACTGCACCATGCAATTCTGAGCACATGGCCTGAGGGGTGGGGAGGAAACAGGGAAGCTGGCCTAGCATGGGAAATTGAAAACCCTATCATAGCCCTCACTTATATGCAGGGTGTTACAGCTCTCAGACACTTTCACAAACATTACCTCATAGAATCCTTACAAGGCTCTGAGGCATGTACCAGTCTATCCATTTTACAGACAAAGAAACTGAGATCCAGTTTCTTCTTTCTTAAGTTAGGATAGCTCCTGGATCATTTGATTCTGTCTATTCTACCAGCTGCCTTTCCAACAGCCATTGGTGAGCTCACCTCCTTTCCCTTCTTCCCTGTTTCTAGTGTCCCCTAACGGCCCATGCTCTGGGTGCATTGGACCCTCACCTCCAGCCCTGAGCCCTCACTCCCCCAGTTCAAACCCTTAGCTTTCATCAACGCTGGGCATATGTCAGAGCCAGAAAGAACTTCAGAAACCACCTCATTTACAAACCACCTCCCCCTATAATTTTACAGCTGGGAAAACTGGGACAAGAAGGGGGAAGAGTCAGGGATCAGCAGGGAGGGAGAGCACTCACCCAGTGGTAAGAGGAGGAGGAAGGACAGGGCTGGGGGAAAGAGGAAAGGGGCAGTGCTCCTGTCTTCCAGCCTCCACCCCCTGCTCTTCCAATCCAGCGTGGAACCAATTTGCATCTCTGCTTCCTCTTGCCTCCAGCCAGTGGATGGCTTTTCAGATGGTCCCATTCAAAGGGCCGTGGAGAACTCACAGCTGGGACATCTGGAATTAAATATCCCAAGTCACATCTTCCCGTTGGAAGGGCCTAATGAGAGCTTCAGGGGGAAGGGACATTCCCACTTGGGTTTGGCCTTCTGAGTCACAGCAGCAGCTGGGAGAAGGTTAAGGCTGGACACAGAAGAGGAGTTAGGTCTGGCTGCAGAAGAGATGGTGTGAAAGCATGTGGTAAGGGAGGAGGTGGGAGGGTTGCCTGGGCTGAACCCAAGCCAGGCTTTGAGACTCTGCCAAGGGCCCAAGGTTTCTCCTCCAGGGCAACAGGTCCTGAAGCATGGCGTTGGTACTGCTAATGGCGGCCCATATAATTTTAGAGGGAGATAGGTGGACATTTACTCTTTTCTTTTTTTTTTTCCCCAGAACTTTCTATTTATGACAGAGGATTCTGATTTCCCATTTGTTTAGAGCAATATAAAGTTTCCCTTTAACGTTAATTTAAATCAGAAGAAATAAGTCAACTGAAAAAAAAATCAAGGAATGAGAGGTCCCATAACTCACAAATATAGCAAAATGGTGAAGGGCTGAGAGAGTAAATGCTGTTTGGGATACTCTGCCTTTTTGGGGTGGAAAATCTTGAAGATTTTATTTTTGAATTTTGGATTGAGGTAGACAAACCCAAACGTGCATAAATCAGAAGTGTGGGACTCAGTGAACGTTCACTCCATGTAGCCAGCATCCCAGAAGCATCCCCGTGCCCCATCTCTTGGCAGATTTTTAGCAGAAGTCTGATGCAGGGAGTGTGGGTGGTGGTTGGATGGTTGGAGGGAGATAGGGGACTGGTTTAGAGGATGGTTGGTTCTCTTTGGGATCTATTGAGAGTGAGATGCCTGGGGACATGGGTGCCCCTCCCAGCAGGAATCCCCCGTCTCTCCCTGCATCCTGGCACATAAAAGGTCTGCTTAGGGAGAGGATGAAAACCTATCTGGACGTGGACACAGCGTTTTCAATACTCCATTCATGGGGCCCAGTACAGCCCCAGAGGAATAATCAGCTTTTGTCCTCCCTCTGCCTGAGCTGGGGACAGCTGGGAGATGAGAGGTAGAGCCGTGAGGAGGGGGGGAGGTCCAGTCTTTGCCGATGAGATCCTCAGTGAGCAGGCCTGCCCCTGCCTCTCAGGCTGCTGGACACTGGTCCCCCAGGTCAGGTCAGCCCCAACAATGTGGCGATGGGACACATAGCTTCCAGGGAACCTGGCTGGGAATCCTCATGGCCCCCACATCCCCTGCTCCCCAACCCAGGTGAGAGAGAGGGACCTCTGATCCTACCCACCACTGTCCTGAAGTCCCAGCTGGCCCAAAAGCTTACCGTGTCCTCCTCACTTCCAGCTCCAAGTCTGGCCCCTCAAGCCTGCACCGGCCTCACTCCCTGGGAACCCTGGTGGAAATGAGGCTTATCCTTTCCCTGCCTTCCATGAACTGTGACTCTCTAAAGCTCTCACACACCCTCTCCACCCTTCACTAGTATGTCTCTTGCCCTGAACTGTCCCTTTATAGTGAGGGCAGGCGGTATAACACAGTGGTTAGAAGCATCAGCTCCACCGCCCAGTAGCTGTGTCTCTTCACTTCGCTAAGCCTCACTATCCTCATCTGTAAAATGGGGTTAGTAATACACTTATCTCTAACCATTGTTGCTGGGTTAACTAAGCTAAAGTTTATGGAAGGGTTAACCCCCATTTAATGTGGTAGCTATGATTATTATTACTATCTCCCCATCTAGACTGTGTACCTCAATGGTAGCATCTGGCACAGGATGGGTGCTCAGGAAATGTTTGTTGAATGACTGAAGTTTAGAGCTGCAGAATCATAGAATGAAGCAGTCAGAAGGGGCCCAGGAGATCAAGTATAATTCCAAATCTGAGCAGGGGAAACTTACCATCTTACCATACTCTTTCTCTCTCTCTCTCTCTCTCTCTCTCTCTCTCTCTCTCTCTCTCTCTCTCTCTCACACACACACACACACACACACACACACACACCACTAAAAGAGAAGTATTCATACCTGGGGGAATGTTCTGGGCTCTTTCTGTCCCTTCTTCTACAGTCAATCCAAGGTCAAATCACTTTTTCTGCCCCCAGAAGTTTAGGAGGGAGAAGGATTCCCCAAATGCAAATCAACCGATCTTTCTTGTTTCTTTCCAAAGCTGGAAGGTGAGCAGAGATAAATTCCCCGTCCATGGAGCTGGCTGGTGGACCCAGCCTGTCCTCACCTGACCTTAGGGGCAGAAGGAGGCAAAGGGAAAGTGGAAGTGGCCTGCACGGTCCGAGCAGCCCCAGAGAAGAGGCACCCAGACAGAGGTGGAGCTGGGTTAGGGGTAGGCCTGGACTCTCAGGACCTTGCAGCCCCTCCTCCCTCTTTCCTCCACCTCAAGCTCAGGTTTCAGAAAGACCAGGATAGGTCTCCACCCCTTTGCAGGGCAGCCAAGCATCCCTGATCTCCTGGGACAGCCCTGATCCCATTCTTACTTACTCCTATTCCTGGGGGAGTCCCCCCCCAGGAAACATACTTGCAGGAGGTAGAGTGTAATGCAGTGGGTTTCCCATATAGCCAGGGCCTCTGATTTGGCTGCTGATTTTGCCTTACTATGGTTCTGCTTGAGTTCTGGTACCTTTTGTGTGTGTTTTTTTAAATTATTGCTATTGCTAACATTTATTCAGCCTTTTTTAAAAATATTTTTTATTTTGGAATTATTAATGTACAATCACATGAGCAGCATTATGATTACTAGACTCCCCTATTATCAAGTCCCCACCATATACGCTATTACAGTCACTGTCCATCAGCATAGTAAGATGCTATAGATTCACTATTTGTCTTCTCTGAGCTATACTGCCTTCCCTGGGGCACCGCCCTACATTATGTGTGCTAATTGTAATGCCCCTTTTTCCCCCTTATTCCTCCCTTCCCACCCATCCTCCCCAGTCCCTTTCCCTTTGGTAACTGTTAGTCCATTCTTGGGTTCTGTGATTCTTCTGCTGTTTTGTTCCTTCAGGTTTTTCTTTGTTCTTATACTCCACATATGAGTGAAATCATTTGGTACTTGTCTTTCTCCACCTGGCTAATTTCACTGAACATAATACTCTCTAGCTCCATCCATGTTGTTGCAAATGGTAGGATTTGTTTTCTTCTTATGGCTGAATAATATTCCATTGTGTATATGTACCACATCTTCTTTATCCATTCATCTACTGATGGACACTTCAGCTGCTTCCATTTCTTGGAAATAGTGCTGTGATAAACATAGGGGAGCATATGTCTTTTTCAAACTGGGCGGCTGCATTCTTAGGGTAAATTCCTAGAAGTGGGATTCCTGGGTCAAATGGTATTTCTAGTTTGAGCTTTTTGAGGAGCCTCCATACTGCTTTCCACAATGGTTGAACTAGTTTACATTCCCACCAGCAGTGTAGGAGGGTTCCCCTTTCTCCATAACCCTGCCAACCCTGTGTGTGTTTGTCTTTTGAATGTTGGCCATCCTAACTGATGTGAGGTGATATCTCATTGTGGTTTTAATTTGCATTTCTCTGATGATTAGCAATGTGGAACATTTTTCCATGTGTCTGTTGGCCATCTGAATTTCTTCTTTGGGGAAGTGTCTGTTCACCTCCTCTGCCCATTTTTTAATTGGATTATTTGCTTTTGGTTGTTGAGGTACGTGAGCTCTTTATATAATTTGGATGTCAATCCCTTATTGTATCTATCATTTATGAATATATTCTCCCATACTGTAGGATGTCTTTTTGTTCTACTGATGGTGTCCTTTGCTGTACAGAAGCTTTTTAGTTTGATATAGTCCTACTTGTTCATGTTTGCTTTTGTTTCCCTTGCCCAGGGAGATATTTTCATGAAGAAGTTGCTCTTATTTATCTCCAAGAGATTTTTGCCTATGTTGTCTTCTAAGAGTTTTATGGTTTCATGACTTATATTCAGGTCTTTGATCCATTTTGAATTTACTTTTGTGTATAGGATTAGACAATGATCCAGTTTCATTATCTTGCATGTAGCTGTCCAGTTTTGCCAACCAGTTGTTGAAGAGGCTGTCATTTCCCCACTGTATATCCATGGCTCCTTTATCATATATTAATTGACCATACATGCTTGGGTTTATATCTGGGCTGTCTAGTCTGTTCCATTGGTCTCTGGGTCTGTTCTTGTGCAAATACCAAATTGTCTTGATTACTGTGGTTTTGTAGTAGAGCTTGAAGTCGGGAAGCATAATCCCCCCTGCTTTATTCTTCCTTCTCAGGATTGCTTTGGCTATTTGGGGTCTTTTGTGGCTCCAAACGAATTTTAAAACTATTTTCTCTTGTTCATTGAAGAATGCTCTTGGTATTTTGGTAGGGATTGCATTGAATCTGTGGATTGCCTTAGGCAGGATGGCCATTTTGACAATATTATTTCTTCCTATCCATGAACATGGGATGTGTTTCCATTTATTGGTATCTTCTTTAATTTCTCTCATGAGTGTCTTGTAGTTTTCAGAGTATAGGTCTTCCACTTCCTTGGTTAGATTTATTCCTAAGTATTTTATTCTTTTTGATGCAATTGTGAATGGTATTGGGTTTTTTTTCTAATTTTTTTTTTGGTATCATTAATATACAATTACATGAGCAACATTGTGGTTACTAGATTCCCCCCATTATCAAGTCCCCACCACATACCCCATTACAGTCATTGTCCATCAGCATAGTAAGATGCTATAGAATCACTACTTTTCTTCTCTGTGCTGTAATGCCTTCCTCATGCCCCCCCCACCCCTGCTACATTATGTGTGCTAATAGTAATGCCCTCATTCCCCTTCTCCCTGCCCCCCAATTCCCTTTCCCTTTGGCAAATGTTAGTCCATTCTTGGGTTCTGTGAGTCTGCCCCTGTTTTGTTCCTTCAGTTTTTTGGTTTGTTCTTATGCTCCACAGATGAGTGAAATCATTTGGTACTTCTCTTTCTCCACCTGCCTTATTTCACTGAGCATAATGCCCTCTAGCTCCATCCATGTTGTTGCAAATGGTAGGATTTGTTTTCTTCTTATGGCTGAATAATACTTCATTGTGTATATGTACCACATCTTCTTTATCTGTGAATAGTATTGTTTTTAAACTTTCTAATAGTTTGTTATCAGTGTATAGAAGTACAGCAGATTTTTTATATTGATTTTTTAACCTGTAACCTTACTGAATACATTTACTAGTTCTAACAGTTTTTTGATGGAGTTGTTAAGGCTTTCAATGTATATTATCATGTCATCTGCAAATAATCAAGCTTTACTTTTTCCTTTCCAATGTAGATTCCTTTTATTTCTTTTTCTTGCCTCACTGCCCTGACTAGAACTTCCAGTAGCATGTTGAATATAAGTTGCAAGAATGACAGCCTTATCTTGTTCCTGATGTGAAAGGAAAAGCTTTTACCTTTTCACCATTAAGTATGATGTTAGCTGTAGGCTTGTGATCTATGGTCTTTATTATGCTGAAGTACATTAAATTCCAACTATTCCCACTTCTTGAGCGATTTTATCACAAATGGATGCTGAGTTTTGTCAGATATTTTTTCTGCATCTATTGAGATGACCACATGGCTTTTACCCATTTTCCTTTTGTTCATGTGCTGTATCACACTGATGGATTGATTTGCGGATGTTGAACCATCTTTGCATCCCTGTACTTGGCATCTTCTGTGTTCCTTGTTTTAACCGAACAGATGTCAGCTCTGTGCACTCGTTTGGTCAGGCCAGACATGGAGTCGTCCCTGATGCTTTCCTCCCTACTCTCCCTTCAGCATCTTTCTCAAATCCGTTCCTTTCTCTTTGTCCTTCTGCACATTGCCTAGGTTTAAGCACTCCTTTCCTATCATGATTGGCAGAGGTCTCTCCTAAACTGATCTCCTTGCTTCCAGACTTTCCTGCCAAGGCTGGCTGCAGAAAGACCTGAAGCCAGATCGATGTGGCCCCCCTGCTGAAGCCCTTCCTTGGCTCTCCATTGTGCTGAGCCCTTGCTTCCCCTCCGGCCCATCTGCCATGGTGCTCTCTACCTGATGTCCCCGCTGTAGTTGCTGCTCCCTATGCCACATGTCCCTGCACTGACAGACCGCCTGCTCTGTCCTGTGGCCATTCTGGGAAGCCGCCTCTGCTCCCTCCCTTCCCCCATCTCCCGGATGATCCCCCTCTGCCTTTAGCTTGCTGCTTGGAGACCAGGGTGGTAGAGTAGAGAATGGCTGTGTTTGGGTTTGAATTCCAGCTCTGCCACTTGAGAGCTGTCCACACCGAGATGCTATTTCCTAGGCCTGTTCTGCACAGGTCAGAGGGAGTGGTCAGGCACCTTTGCAGAGCCTAGTGAATTAGCTTTCACCTTGGCTCCTCGGGTTACCACCTCCTCACCCCTCAGGAATCAGTTCGGCAATCTCCTCCCCTGCACCATGAAAAGTAACCCTTCCCAGAGGTTACGCTTTAACAGTGCTGGCTGACATTGAGTGCCAAATTAGTGCCAGATATATTTTAAGTATTTGGCGAGTGTTAGCTTATTCAGTCCTCACTGAGGTGGGGATGAAGTCACTTGCTCACATTGCTGCTGCTGGTGATGGGTGCAGGTGGGACCCTCAGCCCTCAGGCGGACCTGGGAACCCGTTCTCCCAGCTGCTGCCTCTCTCTGATCCCTGCTTATTTTTTCATAGCAGTTATAAACACCTGTTGCAGGAATGAATAAAGTGAGGTGACATGTAAAATGTCCGGCCTGGCATGAAGGCAGAAAATGTTGAACGAATGGTTCTTACTCCCTGGCAGCCTTGAGGAGCTAAGGGCCCTCAAAGGGAAGCGTTTTCTTCTGGATCCCTTGTTGCCAGAGCTGCTTGTGTTTCCTGTCCAGACAGATCTGCACGAACATCCACTGTACCAAGCCGGTCACCTCATTCTGCAAGACAAGGTAGGTGCTGGGAGCCATGCTACTCAAGCTGTGTAGCAAAGGTCAGGCTGGAGGAAGACCCCCACAAATCAGGGGCCTTTGCAGCTGGCTCCCTCTATTACCCACCTTGATTTTGTTATTTTCCATTATACTATTGGCTTTGTTTTTACTTGCATTGTTGCCAAAGACTAAGCTAACCTTTGCTAAGCAGCACGGAAAAGATGAGAACATAAACTTCCCAAAAGCTTTTCAGGACAGTGCTCCTGAAGAATAGAACACGCAGGGACCAAATGGCGATCTTAGCATAAAGTACCGAAACCTGCTGTTAGTCAAACATTGACCACCCCGTTTCCACTGAGAATGCCCCCCTTGTTTTGCTAGTGAAACTAGTGATGGAAAGTTTTATAGAAATGGTCATGAGAAAATATTGAATAGAATAACCCCGTTGACACTTAATTAATCATTTCATGTTTTCTTCCCTCTACTACTTCTATAGTTTGTTTTTCTTCTTTCCTAATCACAGCCCTTTACTAGAATTTGTGCCTCATACGTGAAATTACCAAGTACCATAATTTTCCAGGAAGTAAAGATACCTCAAAACAAGTGCTGGGCATAGAAGCCACAGAGCATAAATCTGCAAAGAAGTAAAAAAACTAACCTTTTCAAAGAATATTACTTCTCTCTCACTTACCAGCTTTATGTCTCCCTGTATGGCCCCATAAGATGGCTGGTTAGCCAGAGACAGGTAAGATTCCTCAAGGGAGGAACAACCTAAGACAGGCACAGTCCAGCAGGTGAAAAAAAGGGGGCCAACAGAGGTGAGGCTTAGAACCTCCCCCCCCACCCCAGTTTTGAGAGAAATCTACACCTGTAGATGTTTTGTTGCCCTTGTTCAGCTTGGATTAAGACCTGGTCTGTAGACACAAACCTGATCATCTACACCTGCCTTCTTACAGTTCTAAATCATGCTTTCTATCTATATCTTGCATTTACCTATTACATTAACATTTTATTAGATTCACATATAAAGTATAAAAATCAAATGAATAATCATACATTATATTTGGCGTGATTGTTTATAGTTTAAGGTTTGTAGTTAAAACAGAAACAGTTTCTATGATATGAATGCCCTTGCATTGTTCACCATATAAGAACTTGTTTAGTCCCTGCAGTGGTGGAGTCATGGAAACCTGTGTAGCATATGTAAGGGAGATTTTGGTATCCACACAGAAGAAAGAGAAATGTAGATAAGAAGGGGAAATTTAGTTTGCTGCCTACTGTGCCCTATAAAGGGGTATAAAGTGAAAATATGAGTTTATGATTTTAGATTGATTATAAATTTATTAAAGCCTCTAAGAAAATTTTTGTGGGAAAGAATCCTAGCTAACTGTGGCACTAGGTGACCTGTATTTCACCCTGAGCTGATAAGACTCCATAGTCGCTGCTACATACTGCACGCTCCTATGGTCACATGCACTACTTAGAAACTGCGTTGCATAGAAACATAAAACACAATAGAGTACATGTTGACAGGAAAAGTTTTGGTCAAGGAACAGAAAAACAATCACCTGTCTAATGCTTGACCAACCATGAATAGATTAGAAAGTAAAAGAAAGAAAAAAGCTTGCCTATACTTATTAACCAACTGCCTATACTAATTAATCATCAGAATAATAAAAAATAATCATATCCTTGTGCAAAATGGTATAAATAAAGCTGTCATCAGCACTTTGTCGAGAGACCACCTCCATCTGACTTCGTGTCCTGTCTCTCCACGTGCCGACTCCGTCTCATCCTTTTGGGCTTCACACACCCCTGCTGGAGCTGGACTCCATCAGGTAGGGAAAATGGATGGCAAAGGGAGGAATGTGTGGGAGAGGGGACGCCTAGGATCTCTGCTCACACCGCAGCTGTGCGCTGCCCACCAGGCCAGCTGTCTGCCCGCCATGCTGCTGGCTCCGCCCCCGGGCGCCCATGTCATCGATGCATGTGCTGCCCCTGGCAATAAAGCCAGTCACTTGGCTGCTCTTCTGAAGAACCAGGGGTGAGTGCCACGGTCATTCAGGAAGGGGATGGGGTCTGATCCTGTACTTTGTAAGAAGAAATGAACTCTATTCCAGTGGATTGGTAAAGGCTGAAAGGAAGATTTTCCTTAAACATTTCCTCTGGGCCTGGGGCAGCTTGTGCCACGGCCCCAAACTAAGCTTCCCCGTGGGTCGCAGGTGTGAGATGTGAATCCCATAGCCCTTGGAGCAGAGGCTCCAGGCCAGGTACCTCTAACCACTGACCCTCACAGGCCAGGTGACTATTTTCTGTATCTTGACTTAATGTACATGTCATCTATGAGCTGTGGGCCCTTAGATGCTCCATGAATTCTCTGTGCACCTCAAGTCTGCCCTCTTCCCCAGGAAGATCTTTGACCTGGATGCGAAGCGGGTGGCGTCTATGGCTACTCTGCTGGCCCGGGCTGGAGTCTCTTGCTGTGAGCTAGCTGAGAAGGACTTCTTGGCAGTTTCACCCTCAGACCAGCGCTATTGTCAGGTCCAGTACATCCTGCTGGATCCTTCCTGCAGTGGCTCTGGTGAGATGTGGATAAAGTGGGGTGAGGAACCCGGAGCAGAGCAACCTGAGTGGAAGGGACAGCAGTTCGTTTGGGCCTTGGGTTTAGTTCTGACTCCATCATCACGTAGGCACTCGTTCTCACGCAGAAAGTGGGGATTCCAGTATGAAGTAAAGGCAATCTGTACTGAGAACCCGGTTCTTAGGTATGCTGAGCAGACAGCTGGAGGAGCCCGGGGCAGGCACCCCCAGCCAGGAACCCTTGCGTGCACTGGCAGGGTTCCAGCAGCGAGCTCTGTGCCACGCGCTCACCTTCCCTTCCCTGCGGCGCCTTGTCTACTCCACATGTTCCCTTTGCCAAGAGGAGAATGAAGATGTGGTACAAGAGGCCTTGCAGCAGAGCCCGGGAACCTTCAGGTAGTGGGGCTCCACCCAGGGTCTTGGGGAGGGAGCTGCTCCCTTTACCCAGAAGCCTGTCACTTCTCCTCAGGCTGGCTCCTGCCCTCCCCTCCTGGCCCCATCGAGGCCTGAGCACTTTCCCCGGTGCCGAGCACTGCCTGTGGGCCTCTCCTGAGACCATGCTCACTGGTGGCTTCTTCGTTGCTGTTCTTGAATGGGTAGACGTGCTGAGGTGAGTGAGAAGGGGGCTGCTCTGAACATGCTGGGAGATAGGGACACATCTCATCTGAGGACTTTTCTTCCAGCTCAGTCTCAGAGTCTGAGGCACTGGCTCCAGAACTTCCACCCAGTCCAGCCCCAAAGAGAAAGAAGAGGCAGCGAAAAGCAGCGGCCGCTCTGAGCACACCACCCTGCACATAGCAGGTGCTCAGAGCCGAGTCTTTGTGGGGAGGGAAGAGGCCACTTCTTCCCTCAGTTTAACCTTGGGTCCTTGGTCCCAGGCAGCACTTTTGTTTTGAAAGGGTATGTCCTTTTTATTGGTACAGGAAGGAACTGGTAACCCTGTTTCTCAAGCTGGAGAGACATGGATTTCTCTGTCTGTTGGGTCCCTTCCCTGGGTCATATTCATGCTGCTGAGAGAATTCTGCTGCCCACAAAAATAAAAGGCAGGACATGATCTTCAATAGGTCACAGTTTTTAAAATTCTTAATGACATAAGCAAGGAGAAAAATGTCACATTTTTACTAAAAATTGTTGGCAGCCGCGCTCAGAAAATAGCGCCCAATGCAGGGCAGCCGGAAGGCCCCGAACTTCCTAATGACAAATCATCCCACACCACTAAACTACATGCTAATTGCGCCTTGGCATAAGGACCAATGAGACCCACCAAATGGTTATGCTAATAAGGCATATGGAGCCGCACCAACCAGGTCAGAGCATGAGAACTATATAAGCAAGCCTCTCCTTCCCCTCTGGGTCCTGCCCAACTCATTTGTTTCACAAAGAGCTGAAGAATAAAGCTTTCTGCAGAAGAATCCTGCTGTTGTTGCGTGCTGTTCTTGCCGGCGAGGACGGGGCGCGCGACAAGTGGTGCCGAATCCCGGGAACCAGAACATCACCGGCACAGGGAGGACCCTTCAGACGTCTGGAGAGGATTCAGAACTGCAGGTCAGAAGAAAGCCCGGAGGGGTAAGTTCCGAGAGGCCCCTGCTTTTTAGGATGATGGTTGATGGTTCTCTGTAAATAAGGAGGCACCATGGGGAATGCACCGTCATTAGTCACGGCGCTGCAGACAGCTCTCAAAGAGCGAAACTTGAAGGTCTCCAGCAAAGTCTTAGGATCTTTTGTGAAGGAGATAGACCTTGTGGCCCCCTGCTTCATTTGTTCAGGGTCCCTCTCAATCCCGAGCTGGGACAAACTGGGGAAAGATCTTGATAGAGAGGAGGAGGAGGGTAGCCTGAGGGGAGGCACCAGGTCCCTCTGGAAACTGATTAGAGCTTGTCTGCAAGATGAGAGATGTGAAAAGGTAATAAAAGAAGGTCAGAGAGCATTGACAGATATCCAAGAGAGCATGTCAGAAACGGAACGGGAAACAGAGAGCGCGCGCGGCCGAAAAAAGGCCACAAAAACGAAAGTAAAGAAACCTCAGAGTGAGGGAGAAAGCCCGCCTAGGGCAAAAGCGAAAGAGCCCCGAGAAGCGAGTGACGATCGCCTCGGAGAAAATAGTAAATACCCCTGGAAAGAGTTGAGGGACCTCCAACTCTCCAATAGGGAATCTGAGGAGGAATTAACGTCCGCAGAGGAAGGGGAAGAAAATAAAACCGCAGAGTGTAGAAGTAAGGGAACCAGCAAAGTTGAAAAGCGGACCAAGGAAAAAATGAAAGCAGGGTGTCCCCCGACGCCCGTTGCCCCGCCACCTTACGTGAGTGGCGCACTCTCCTTTTGCCACCCAGATACTCTTCAGGCAATTAGACAAATGTTTCCTGTATTTGAGGATAATGGCGTACGCTCTCACCAGCCCCTGAGCCATAAACAAGTTAAGGAGTTAGCAGAATCCGTTCGGGCTTATGGAGTCAGTGCTAACTATACCATAGCACAAGTTGAGAGATTAACAGAGACAGCCATGACACCCGCAGACTGGCAATATGTAACTAAGGCATGCCTTTCTAGTATGGGCCAATACATAGAATGGAAGGCATTGTGGCATGATATCAGCATGACCCAGGCACGCGCAAACGCGGCCGAAGGACAGCCTGCATGGTCATATGATATGCTGACGGGCCAAGGACAGTGGGTAGCCAACCAGACCGCCTTCCCCTTACAGGTATACGCACAAATAAACACGTGCGCCGCCAAGGCATGGAAAGCCCTCACCAACAAAGGAGAAGTATCAGGCAATTTGACAAAAATTATTCAGGGGCCGAGCGAGCCATTTTCTGACTTTGTCGCTCGTATGATGGAGGCCGCAGGCAGAATATTTGGAGATCAGGAACAAGCAATGCCCCTAGTGGAGCAATTAGTATTTGAACAATGTACCAAGGAATGCAGACAGGCGATAACACCCTGGAAACAAAAAGGGATACACGCCTGGTTGAAAGCCTGTAGAGAAATAGGAGGGCCACTCACCAATGCGGGCCTAGCCGCAGCCATATTACAGAGCCACAAACAGGCCAGGATCACTAACAGAAGTATTAAATGCTTTCACTAATCTGTCACGAGGCCTGTCCCAGTATCTTTCAGGAAACTGGTCCCAAGACTTCGATGGGACACTAGAAGAGCTGCGGCGAGAAATTATCCACATCAACTCCACCCGTCTAGATATCTCCGTAGCAGAAGGACTCTCTTCCTGGTTCCTCAGAGCTCTCTCCCAC
Source organism: Manis javanica (assembly GCF_040802235.1). NCBI lineage: Eukaryota > Metazoa > Chordata > Mammalia > Pholidota > Manidae > Manis > Manis javanica. The sequence continues at coordinate 34,733,239 of NC_133165.1, read as the reverse complement.
GTCAAGGAGTGGGCGGGCATGGCTGGGATGGGCGTGTTCCTGCTTGGAGGTCTCATGCTCTTACTCTGGTTGTTATGCAGACTCCGCAATCAACATAAGGACAAGGTGATCCTTGCTCAAGCCCTAATGGCGATAGACATTGGCGCCTCTCCCCAAGTGTGGCTCAATATGCTTAAGAAGGAAGCTCAGCTTTAGCTTGAGGTAGCTCTTGCACCCTGAGCCCATGTGGCACTGCACCAGGCCCGAGTACCTCAATGCTTAATCACAGCTTTCTTTAAGAAGCTCATGGTGCAAGAGGGTTGAGAAAAAAGGTCCAAACCCTTTGTACCAAGCGGTCCCAACGCCAGCCAGAGGATGCGAGGCAAAGCACTGCAAGAGGTCTTGGACCCCTCTGAGAGGCATGCCTGACTGCATAGGGGTAGATGCCCAGAACCCCTCTCCAAAAAGGGGGCATCAGGAAGTATGATGGAGGTCAGGCCTCTGTCTCCACCTCTGCTGGCAAGTTCTGCCTTGAGCTTCTGTTAGACAAAAAAGGGGGAGATGTTGGCAGCCGCGCTCAGAAAATAGCGCCCAATGCAGGGCAGCCGGAAGGCCCCGAACTTCCTAATGACAAATCATCCCACACCACTAAACTACATGCTAATTGCGCCTTGGCATAAGGACCAATGAGACCCACCAAATGGTTATGCTAATAAGGCATATGGAGCCGCACCAACCAGGTCAGAGCATGAGAACTATATAAGCAAGCCTCTCCTTCCCCTCTGGGTCCTGCCCAACTCATTTGTTTCACAAAGAGCTGAAGAATAAAGCTTTCTGCAGAAGAATCCTGCTGTTGTTGCGTGCTGTTCTTGCCGGCGAGGACGGGGCGCGCGACAAAAAATTCCATGTAGACTCACAGGAATTAAGTTTTTAATGAAAAACCCCAGCCTCCCATTCCTGTCCAGTGCATGCACACATCCCCACACACTCACACTCACACTCAGGCTGGGACAGGACATCCTTTCCTGGCAGCTACTAGACCAGACATCCTGCCTGCAGATGGAGGTAAAGTAGCTCCGAGCACTGAACTAAGAGTCTCTTCCTTATGTAGGTGATAACTAGAAGTTTAATTGCAAGACCTGTGCCCCGCTCCCGCCCCTCTGACCCTAACGGTTATTTGGGACTTGAGATGCATGACCCTCCTCAGTGCCAGAGTCTTACTTGTGTACAGACTGTCCATAGGGGCAGGAGGAGTCATTCCCATGGCAGAATAGTCCACCTGAGCCACACAGTGGACACACGGGAAAGTAACTACATCTATATGACATCATAAAGTAAGATGAAATGTTATGTGTGAAAGGAAAGGAGCGACACATAGCAGCAATTCACCGGAGAGTTCCGCTTTATTAGGGAAAGGTGCTGGGTTATATAGGAAGGGGCATGAATTGATTGAGGTGTCACTTATACGGGGCTGTTGGCTGTTGGCTAGGTGCTGGGATTGGGAAGGAGGCGAGAGGTGATTGGGCTTCAGGTGGCGCCGGTGGGAACTGAGGACCCCGAAGAGAAGCTGGAAGTTTGCCATCTTACTGGTGGGGACCCTTCATTCCCCTCTTTCTCCTCTATGGGTTTGTGGACGTTGCTTTCTCTCTGACTACTTCTTGCTGAACAGGGGCGTAGAAGGGAGTGAGGGTTTGAGGATCGGGAGGAAAGGGTTGATAGGATTCCACGCAGTAAGGATGAGTAGATGTGGACTTCTTCAGGTTGGAAATCAATGAAGGTTTGCTGTAACCATAGGTCGAGGACTTGTTAATTCTAATGGTGGTGCCAGGAGGATATGGGTGCCAGAAGCCAGGCATCTGCGGCCATTGTTTTCAGGAACAATTTCCAGCGGAGAGAGGGGTCCATCTCAGCGTGTGGTGAGGAGGTTACGTGAGGGTGAGGGATCTTCTGTGGTCAGAAGCTGGTAGTTCCTGAGTAAAAGCTGGTTGAAAGCTTGATTAGAGATTTTTCTGACTTAGGATTTGATGAACTTTATTATACAGGCTAAGAAGAGACAGGCGAGAAGAATGATTATTATGGGGCCTGCAATGGGCCAGAGCCAGGTGAGGAGGGGGTTTGTTAGTATTGAAGAGAATGGGTTGGAATTGGAAGCAGAGTGGAGGCAGGAGGCAAGGTCAGTGAGGTTGGTAATGTCAGTTTCTACAATGCCAGATTCGTTGATGTAATAGCAGCACTCTTCCCAGAGGAAGACGCAGGTGCCGCCCTTCTTGGCTGTAAGCAGATCTACGGCCCGCCGGTTTTGAAGGGTGACCTTAGCTAGCGAAGTGACCTGTCTTTGGAGAGAGGCTAGGGAATCGGCAGTGGATGTCAGGGCTCCCTCAAGTTTGGCGTTGAGAACTCTAACTGCCCATAGAGAGTGACCCAAGGCTTCTCCCGAAAACCCTGCCCCAATGGCTGAGGTGATCAAAGAGCTACTGACCATGATGGGAAGGAAAGCAGCTCTTTTTGTGCGCAAGGGCAAGGGAGGTTGGAGCTCAAGAAATTCTGCCATGCTGTAAAGTGTAAACTGTGGGATTACAGTGACGAGAATGCAGCATGTATCAGAGTTGAGAGGCAGTGAGTTGAAAAGACTGCCATTACACCAAAAGAAGTGTCTTAGAGCCGGAGGTAGGGGTGTAGATAGAGAGGCAGTGAAGTGCACTGGAGGGGGGTGGAGTTGGGCCTACACAGTGGTGGATGGTGAGATTATCTGCGTATTCTGGTTTCCATAGGGGTATGTCTGCCAGGGGGCAGAGGGGTTGTCCTTCTGCATGGAAGGAGTAGTTGGAAATATTAAGAGGCACGGCGGCCAGCTGTGGGCGCTGTAGTGATGCACACAAGAAACAATTGGCTGTGTTAAGGGTGTGGTTGAGAAAGATGGTGGTGTCCTGAATGAGCTGTAATGAAGAGTAGGAGAAATGGGAAGAGGGGTGGGGATAAGAAGATGAAGAGGCGCCGTCAAGAGTTTGGATAATGACTTTTTCGGAATGTCTGCTATCTGATGCAACTTGAGAGATCTGGGAATGAGAGGGAACATACTTTCGAGAGATATGAAGGGTACCGTGGGGGGTCGAGGACCCCCCGTAGTAAACTGAGGCTGTGACTTTGGTGACCCATTGAGAGTCCCAGGGATCTGGGATTGATAAGGAGAATGAGCCATTCGGATATTTCATGAAATGGTTGGAGGAGTGATACTGTGGGTACTGGAAGTTACTCATGTAGTGAATGGCGCAAGACCAGTAGGGACATCTCCTGTAGGTGTCTGGCCATCGCCTGCAATAGGTTTGTTTTTGGTCATAGAGGAAGCAGAGGTAGGGAGAATAAGGGTAGCTGCTAGTGAACACTTCGGTGGAGGGAGGAAAGTGGAGGTATAAAGGCTCAGAGCAGCTTTTCAGAGGGCAGTCTGGTGTGGCAATGAGGGCAGTAACTTTTGTTTGATGCTGTGTGTAAGTCTGTCTGACTTTGAATCGCCATACAAAGGAGACTGGGGTGGTGGGGAAGACAATAGGAATGAGGGGAAAAAAAGCGAGAGCGCAGTAAAGGAGGAAAAAGTCATGATTCGGGTATGGATGGCAAAGGGGGTGAACGGGATTTTGGAGGAAAGAGGACAGTAAGGTCAGGAGTCTGGAGGGAGGGAGAGTCTGTAAGCTTTTGTAGGTTAAGAGATCTTTTAGGTGATGTGGGGACAGAATGGTAAGGAGCGCCCTGAATATCAGTTTATGACCTTCTTTCTGCAAGAGCTGTCTAGCGGCTAATGCTCGTAGGCAGGGGGCCCATCTCCAAACTGTGGGGTCTAATTGCTTGGAGAGATAAGCTACTGGGGCAAAGGATGGGCCATAATATTGGCTTAGAACTCCTAGAGCTTGACTGGACTTCTCATGAATGTATAATGAGAAGGGCTTCGACAAATCAGGAAGATGGAGAGCTGGGGCTTCTACAAGTGCTTGACAGAGCTTAATGAAGGAGTGCCGGGGTGAGGAGGATAATGGTATTTTAGGGGTGCTCTTGCTGAGGTCGTATAGGGGTCTTGCCAACAGGGAGCAGGGAGAAGTTAGGGATCTATGTTTTAAAATATCAAGCCAGGCTTAGAAAGGGCCTAGAAAGGAAAGGATTTCCGTCTTGGTTTTGGAAATGGGCAGGTCAGAGAGGAGCCATTTTCTGTCTAAGGTAATGGACTTTCTTTGTTGAGATAGAAGGAATCTGAGGTAAGTGACAGAAGGGGAAGAGATTTGAGCTTTGACGGGGGATACTCGGTAACTTCTGGAAGCTAGAAGGTTAAGTAGGGAGGCAGTGTCAAGTTGAGACTGTTCCCACGAGGGACTGCAGAGTAAAAGATTGTCTGTGTATTGTAATAAGGTGGACTCGGGGTGATCATGATAAAACTGTTTGAGGTCCTGAGCTAGGACCTGTCCAAAAATATGGGGACTATCTTGGAAGCTTTGTGGCAAAACTGTCCAAGTGAGTTGTTCAGAATGTCTTGTGTATGGGTCCATCCAGGTGAAGATGAAAAAATCTTGGGAGCAGGGGTCTAGAGGGATAGAAAAATGGGTCCTTGAGATCTAGGACTGAGAAGTGGGATGCTGAGGCAGGGATCTGCGATAAAAGGCTGTATGGATTTGGAACTAAGGGATGGATAGGGACAGTGGCTATGTTGATGTGGCGAAGGTCTTGGACGAGGCGGAAAGATCCGTGGGTTTTTTAACAGCTAATATGTGGGTATTAAACGGGGAGTGAATGGGTCTGAGGTAATTTTTGTTTAAGAGATCTTGAATGATGGGTTGGAGGCCTATGAGGGCCGAAGTGCTTAGGGGGTATTGGGCCTGACAGATATACTGAGAGGAGTCACGTAATTTGATAGAGGCAGGAGGACATAGAGCCACAGAGGGGCTTGTAATGTCCCAAACTTTGGGATTTACAGGGTGTATGAGGGTGAACCGGAGCTTTCATTGGGTAGAGGGGTGTCGTCGGCTATGAGGGCCATCAGAAAGGGAGTACTGGGGGCTGTGGGAGTGGATGGAGGAGAGAAAGGATGTCCCATCCTAGTAAAGGGATGGGACACTGGGGCATAGCCAGGAAGGAGTGGGGGAAAGGTATGGGATTGTCTTGGATTGTGCATAAAAGGGGGGGGGTTTAATGGGAAAATCTGTTTACCTCTTACCCTGACTATAGGAGTAATGGCTGGCGTGGTAGGGCCCCGATATTCTCGCAAGACTGAGAAGGTGGCTCCTGTGTCTAGGAGGAAGGAGATGGGGTGACCGTCTACTGTTAAAGTAACCCTGGGCTCCTGTTTGGTGATGGAAATGGTCGGGCGAGAAGCCCCCGGGCCCGGTCAACCTTCTTCTGCCAGCCCTACTACGGCGGGCTTAGGATGGGGGTTGTTTGTCCAGCCTCCCTTTCGGGTGGTTGGGCAATCAGACCCCCAGTGGCCCTTTTTGTGGCATCTGGGGCATGGGGTGGTAGGAGATCTGGGGAAGGGGCACGCCCTTGACCAATGTCCCTCTTTTCCACACTTGAAACAAGCTCATGGGGGGGGGCTTGTTTGTAGAGGGGCACCCAGGTTGTGGTTTTATCAGCTGGGCCAACATCTGGAAATTGGCCTGATCAGCCTTTTGTTTATGGCATTCTTTCTCCTCCTCCCGGTTATGGAAGACTTTAAAGGCCACTGTTAGGATCTCAGTCTGTGGGGTAGCGGTGCCCTGTTCTAACTTTTTGAGTTTAGTTTTAATGTCGGGGTAGCTTTGAGCTAGGAAGTATGTCATAAGGACATGTTTTCCTTCAGGTGTTTCTGGGTCTAGGCTGGTATACTGTAATAGGGCTTGAGTGAGGCTGTCTAAGAACTCGGAGGGGGTTTTGTCTCTCTTTTGAATTATGTCTTGGAGCTTTTGAAAATTGACTACTTTACGAGCTGCCTTTTTCAGACCTGCTATTAAGCAGGAGGCAAAAATATCTCGAGAGCGGAGACCCATGGCGGTGTTATAATCTCAGTGTGGGTCTTGTTCGGGGACAGCAGTGGGGCCAGGGGGATAGGTGGGGTCAGTCCTGTGGGTTTTGGTAGCCTGCGTTTGGGCGAAGTCCCAAACTCGTCTACGCTCTTCAGGGAGGAGAGTATTGGCCAGGAGCATGAAAATGTCATGATGTATGAGTCTTTAAGACTGGAGGGTCCATTGAAACTCCCTGATGTATGTCATGGGATCAGTGGAAAAGGAACTTAGGTGTTTCTCTAGTTGGGCTAAATCTCCTAAGGAGAAAGGGACGGGAACGTGCACGATGCCTTCGGATCCTGCTACCCCCCAGAGGGGGGCGATAATTTTGGGAGTCCCTCGGGACCAAGTCTGAGGGGGACTGAAGGGTTCTGGCTCAGTCTGTGGGGGAGTGACATGTTCTAGCCGTGCCTAGTCCGCAGGTCCTGAAGTGCAGAAGCGGGGCAAAGAAAATAAAGAGAATCAGACCCACGTGTCGCTAGCTAGCAGCCCAGCTGCTTGCCCCTGCAGCTCTAGTTGGGCTTGAACTCATGACTCTGAGATTAAGAGTCTCATGCTCTACTAACTGAGCTACAGCAGGGCTTCGATTAATTGCTGATGGAATGCGTAAACAGAATGTTCTTTGTTCTCCATTCCTGTCACATCGGCAAGTGGGGGAAGGGCATATTTAGAAGCAAGGGCGGTGTTTCTACACATCTTCAAGGTTTCCCTATTTTCAGAGTGAGGAGTCTTGGCTCGTCTTCGAGGACAAGATATGTTTTTGTGGACAGATAACTTCCAAGGACTGTTTTTGTGGACAGATAACTTCCAAGGACTGCACCGGTCGTTCTCTAGCTTGTGCTTTCCCATGCTGCACTCAGACATGGGGGAAGGTGCTTTCCCATTCTCCCTACAAACATGTGAGAAGACAAGGGCGGTCCTTAACAGGGGAGAAATAGGTGATGAGGGCAAAGATGGAGGAGGCCCCCAGGACTTAGTTAAAGGGGGGGCTGAAAGGCTCAGGCTTAATCTGCGGGGGACGAAGGTGGAGGAGGTGAGATGGGAGAGGAGATGGTGGGGAAGGAAGGGAGAAGGGCTGTTGTAGGAGAAGAAGGGGAAGGGAGTGAATGGGAGGCTTCTGCGGGGGCGGTGGCTTGCAGGCTAGGAGAACTTGGGAGGGGGCGGGGGGAGGAGGAGGCGGAAAGCTTCGATATAGGGAATCTCCTTCCATTTTTTCAGGCGCTGGCAGTAGTTAAAAAGATCGCGAGTCATGTTAGGATCAAGAGTTCCCTCTGCGGGCCATTGGTTGTTATTGTCTAGGGGGTATGTCGGCCAATCTTGGGAGCAATATTTACGGAGAAGTTTTGGTTTTATATCAGGTGTCAGGGAGAGGGTAGCCAGATGCTTAAGCAGGCATTCAAGAAGTGAACTTTCAGGGAGGGATGAGGAGGCTCCCATGGCTAAAGGACAGAGAAGGAGACAAACAGGGGAAGACTAACGGGGATCCTCGGACTGGAAGCAGACCGCAAGGAGACAAAGGGTGTCCCCGATGATCCTTGGTGGTCTGTGGAAACTCGTATACGAGTCGGAATTTCTTAGAAAGTGTGGGTCGTCACCCAGACTTCCCTAAGAAGGCAGAGTGCCGGAGTCACGAGGTACCTAGCGCTAGGATTTCGGCAGACAGAACAGATTTCAGCGGACGGAACAGAAGGAGGAGGGGGCGGGGAAAGGGAGCGTTCTCATCCGCAAAGGAGTCACCTCATTTATGGCTGTTGGAGGGGGGGGCCTGAGAGTCTGCCGCAGCCGTGAAGGCCTGAGGCAGGGATTTATGGCTGTCAGAGGAGGGGCCTGAGGGTCCACGGCAGCCGTGAAGGCCTGAGGCGGGGATTTATAGCTGTCGGGGGAGGTGCCTGAGGGTCTGGGACGAGGGCAAGCTGCTGCTGGTGTGTGTGTGGGGGAAGACGGGGCCCAGTTGGGGTGTCTGTCTCCCGGGTTTCAGCACCAATGAAAGGAAAGGAGCGACACATAGCAGCAATTCACTGGAGAGTTCCGCTTTATTAGGGAAAGGTGCTGGGTTATATAGGAAGGGGCATGAATTGATTGAGGTGTCACTTCTACGGGGCTATTGGCTGTTGGCTAGGTGCTGGGATTGGGAGGGGGGCGAGAGGTGATTGGGCTTCAGGTGGCGCCGGCGGGAACTGAGGACCCCCGAAGAGAAGCCGGAAGTTTGCCATCTTACTGGTGGGGACCCTTCAATGTGTGTCCAGATGGAGGTCTAGTCCCTGAGGAAAGCTGCCAGGGACAACATTTGAGCCTCTTCACACAAGCGTAACCTAACTATATAGCTAATTCCTAGTCAATAGCATTTGTACTTAACCACCTCAATGAAGCAAGCTTGAAGGAATTTAAAAGACAATTTAGTTTAAATAAAAAATTTTTATTTTGTTAAAAAATGTTTAAATATTCTTTTATAAATTAAGACACACACATTCATACTTCTCCCAAAGATGTCGGGCATGGCAGCATGGCTCCTGGGCCCAGGATGTGTGGTTTTGGAATGATGGAAGATGGGGAAGGGCTGGAGGCCCTACAGGGAAGAAAACTTAAATTTTTAAGTGTGGTTTTCTAACACATACTCGGGGCAATCTGGCCTACAGTGAGTTCAGGTAGGTGGGAGCAACAGCAGAGGGAAAAGGTCTTTGCTACCCCTTGGCCCCATGCTCCTGGGCTGCCAGCCCTTAAAGTCAAACACCACTTAATAGCTGTAAAGTGGTGCTACTTTCCACATTCAATTCTAAACTTGAAACAGTTCAGAAACTTGAAACAGTTAAGTCCAGCATTACCAACATGCCACCACTCATACAATTTGATTCTTCCTCTAAATTCGATTTGAAGAGCAAAAGACAAGCATCAGACAAAGTAACAGGACAAAGCTTTACACATACAATCCGGAGAGGCAGCTGAGACTGGTGAGGCCAGTGGCAAGGTGGGCCAGGTGGCAGGTGAAAGTGGCCGCAGGCACCCTGCCTGCCCCAAAGGCTTCCCTCCATGGATTGAGGCATTGCCCCAGGATCTGCCAGGCTAACAGTCTTGAGCCATCGAGATTTTAGGGGCCAAACTGGCAGAGGGTTGGGGACAAAACACTGACCTGGACTTGGCAGGAGGAAGCAGAACAGCACAGGCAGCACCACCCACAGGGGTCTCCAAGGCAAAGCCAGATTCAAGGTCATTTAAAAAGAGATCCTGCAAGGACCCAGTGAGGGGCAAAGCAGCAAGAAATGGGGAAACAAAAGTCCCCTTAAGGGACCAGAGGAGAACCAGTTGCTGGCCAAGCATGGTAAAGCTTTAGGGATAACCCACTTCTCTGATCCCATCAGATGCACACCAGAGCTGCTGCAGGTGGGCCAGGGCTGGACCCACTACCCTCCAGCGAAGACGGCTCTGGCAGGTGGGGAGAGGGAGACCACCTGACGAAGCTTATACACTAAACAAGTTGGGGAAGTAAACTGGACCGTATTACAGATGTTTCTTGGATTCTGTCCAGCCTCACCAGTGGAACCATTCAAGTAAAGAAAGGTATCAATCAGGCTTCTGCTCTGCCACATCCTGCCTCCCCTCCTGCCCCTCCCTCCCTGCAGGCTGAAGCCAGAGATGTGCTGCAGTCAGTTTGCCTTACAGAACTGGTCAGCTCTTCCCAGCAGGAGGTGAAGTCGATCTGGGTAAGGAGTCCTGGGTGGGGTGGGGGTGGGGGTGGGGGTGGGGGTGGGGGTGGAGGTGGGGATAGGGGTGATAGTGGTGGGGGTGGGGGTGGGGGTTGGTTGGTGGTGCAGATGGAGGTGGGGGTGGGGGCAAGGGATGGAGGCTACTTCTTGTGGATGGGCTGCCTCTGGGCCTGCATTTGCTGGGGTCCTGGATCCTGCACCAATGGAAAAGGATGGGGCCAGCAATCCTGAAAAATCAACAAGACCTCATCAGGGCAGCTACTACCAGAGACTGCTTCTCTGGGTGCCCTAACCTGTGCAGGGCCAGGCCAGAGAACACCGGGTGCTTCAACAGGACTTCCCAGGCTGAGTTCCTTGGGGGGCGGGAGGCCCAGGAAGGTATGTTTATCTGACTTCCCAGTTGTGTGAGAAAAGGTCTGCCCGAAACGGCTCCTCTCTGAGCTCTGCAGCCTATCTGCAAATGGCTGAGCTGGACTGCCCGCGACTTCACATCTTTCCTGTGCTTATGAGCCTTTTTCCCAGAGGGGAAGGGACCCCACCCTGTTAGGCAGGAAAGTATATATGAGTGGGATGGAAAAAAGAATAAGGCCAGGAAAAAGCCCACTAAAAAAGACCCAGAATCAATCAGTTAAAGCTCAAAAAGCCAGGAGCAACTTGGCCTGGAATGTTTGAATATTCCCCAGAGAAAGGAGGGTACCTCAGCAGAGCCCATGGCTTTATCGTGTTAATCATGCAGGCCCAGCTTATTTTTCTAACTTTACCTATATGCTGTTTTTTTTTCTCCTTTGGCCCTAATCAAGTAGTTTGCAATCTGGCCAATTAATAATGGCAAGCAAGCTCAGCATAAACAACATAGTAACAGGCAGGAAGGATTCCATCTTAATAAGATTGCATTTTAATACCCAGGAAGTGAAGAAGTAAGATTCTTAACTTGCTCTTTAACAAACAGACAATAACTCAGCCCACCGTGGGGACTGAGCAGGCAGCCTTGTTTGATCTGCTCCCAGACCAAGAAGGCCAGGATCCCAGGGAGAAATCAGAGCAGGAAGTTCCTTGTGTTAAGTTAATTCTAAGTATTCAAAGACCACCTGTGGATAAAATTGAAACATTTCCAGAATTTCTCACCTGGCTTTGGTTCATCTGCATATAAACAAGTAGGCTTTAGTGCATTTGCATCTTTCCTCAGGGATGGAGAAGTTTGTCTTCATATCAATGGGTAATTACCTGGGCAACAGAGGGCTTATCTGTACCTGAGAGGTGAGGGGGAGGGCTGGTGTTGTGGCTGCTTGAGCAGGAGACAGAGATGGGCCAGACTGCAGTTTTGTAAGCAATAAACGGGTTTTAAACTTTATTTCTCCCTTTGATTTTGGTTTTTAGAGGTATTTTGCCCCAGGATTTCCTTTCCCTGGACTTACAATTGGCAAGAGTCTGAAGGATTCCTGTGAACCCAAAACCTGTCATAATGGGTGCGACCTTTGGGAGGGCCGCTCCTAGAAATGATGGGGAGAAGTGGCGCTTGTGCCGAGGGACATGTGTCTACACTCGTGTGGTTGTGGAGGCACCACCACCGCTGCTGGCCACACCGACCCCGACCCATGGCCCGAGCCTAAGGCTACTGCTTCTGCCACTGCTGCTGCTCTTGCTGCTGGCCGGAGCCTGGCCACAACCATGGAAAGGAGCAGAGGTCTGGGTCACCTTGATAGAGAAGCAACTGGCTGCTGTGTACCACGCCTTGCTGGCTACAGAGCCCATCACTGGAACAGCTCCAACCAAAGTAATAACCTCCTATCCCATCACGGGATGGGTGCAAGACTGGACCCACAGGCCACAGAGTGGCATGGCACAGACACCTCAAAAGACAATGTGGGCCCATCGGAGTGGCTTGTCTTTCACATTTGAAGAAGTCAGCCAAGCCCAGAAAGAGTGTCCTGCACGTTGTGCAGATAAGTAAACCACCAAGAGGGGCCTAGAGTGTCTCTCTGCAGCCTATGGTAGGTTGCCAGTTACTGAGAGTGATCGAGGCACCCACTTTATTGGACATGTGTTGCAAGGATGGATGCAGCAATTAGGAGTAAATGGATGTTGCCCTGGACATTTCAACACATGGATCGGCGATAGCCGGCTCTTCTGGCACCTTGGGGAAAAGGCCTGGAAGCTGGCCTTCTGTGTATTCCTGTAATAACAGCAAATTGGCCCCCGACCATCATGGTCATTTGCTTCTATGGTCTTTGTGTCCTGGATGTGCCCCCTGGCTGCAGCTGCCATGTGATGGCTGGAATGGACAAGCTTTGGACTTAATCTGCATGGGACTTTGAACCTAGCTGAATCCTCTGGCTTGAGAATTATGATTATGTTGCTGTTGTCAAGAAAATAATGTTTAAGGAGAGGCTTGTCTTTGTCTAAAGTTTGGTAAAAGTCTTGTGAGCAATCTAGCATGATTGTTAAGAATGAGTAAACAAGTGTAGAAACTTACTTTGTGCTAGTGAGAGATTGTGCTGTAAAGTACATTTGCTTAATCTGCATAGGCTGAATTTTCTGGCTTGAGGATTATCAAGATTTTATTGCTTTTGTTATTGCATGTTACTAGATTGATTGGAAGAGGGGGATCAAGTAAATTGTAAGGCAATATTTCTGGAGTGGTGGACTGGGTAAAAGTGAAACATATCCAGAATTTTTCACCTGGCTTTGGTGCATCTGCATATAAACAAGTAAGCTTTAGTGCATTTGCATCTTTCCTCAGGGGTGGAGAAGTTTATCTCCATATCAATGGGTAATTACGTGGACAACTGAGGGCTTATCTGTACCTGAGAGGTGAGGGGGAGGGCCGGTGTTGTGGCTGCTTGAGCCACTGAGAGAGATGGGCCGGACTGTAGTTTTGTAAGCAATAAAGAGGTTTTAAAGTTTATTTCTTCCTTTGACTGATTTTGGTTTTTAGAGGTATTTTGCCCCAGGATTTCCTTTCCCCGGACTTACACCACCTAACAAGTCTGAACCTGCCAGCCCTTGGTCACATTCCCGAAGAATCCTTAAAAGGAGGAACCCCCACCTTACAGGGCACTCCTCTCCCTGAGGTCGCCCACACTTTCTGAGTGCGTAACCTTTTCACTTTAAACTCTTTTTTCAACTTTTCCGGGTGCTGCTCTCTGAGTAACTTTAAATAAAACTTTTACTCTGCTTCACTACTGTGTCTCTGCCTTTCAATTCCTTGTTGCGGTGGGTACGAGGACCTATGAAGATACACCGCTCCCCCAACAACCCCACCCCATCTTCAAGGAACATGCAGGTCATCCTGACTACAGAGACACACAGCTTACCAAAGGTTCCAACTCCAGCAAAGCCCTGGGCAGGTGCTGAGGACGCCCCAGAGGGGAGGCTGCTGCCTGATGCACCCACCCCAGGGGCAGGGGTGTTCTGACCAAAGGTGGGTGTGGATGTGCCTGAAATGGAGAGACCACAAAGAAGTGTGACAACTAGGCCCAGAAGCAGAAGGTGCTAAAGCAGGTGGTAATGAACTGGGGAGGTCTGCTTGCAAGCGCATCCCCACAGGATCCCTTAGCCCGCACCACTGTCCAGCTCACCCTCGGTAAGGAAGCACATGGGGTGACTGGGTCCTAACCCCTGTGCTCCAGGTGAGCCTGCCCCTCCCCCACCAGCTGCAGCAGAGCACAAGCCGCTGAGCTGCCTTTTGGCCACCTGAGGAGTAGAACCTCTGCACTCCCTTGGCCACCAAAGCACAGCTGAGGGGGACAGCGGGCCGCCCTTCTCTCAGGACTAATGTTATGTCTCATCCCCATTTACCTGCACCCTCTCCTCTAATTCACCACGGCCCCACCCCAGAGTCAGCCCCCATCCTCCCGGGGGCTCACTCCAACTCGGTCTCCTGCGCACACTTGCCCTCCTGGAACCTCCTGCCCAGCGCTGGGCTGCCCTCCACAGCCGCTCTCCAGGAAGATGCTCTCACATGTATCTATCTGTTTAAGCCTGAGGTGGGGTGGGTGCCCCCCAAGGTGCTGACCTTGCATGTAATCTCCCCTACCTGACCTCTGGGGGGGTCACACCTTATCACAACCAGGAACTGCTCTTGCCCCCCAATCTCAGTTGCAACACAGTGCTGTCCCTGCTCCTGTGCCCACTGCACCCACCACGCCCAGTCCGATCCTCTGCCTCATTGGGGCCTGTAGTCAGTCCCCTGCCCCTCCTGCTCCCTCTGCCATTTAACCAGGCTGGGTTTACTCTCTGTCCACTTATTTTAGGTCCACACCTCAAGACTGAATGTTGCTGGGGAGACACACAAAATAGTGCTGACCGGCCTTGCTTCAAACTCCTAACCACAATTTCCCAGACTTCAGAACTACCCAGCATGGCTCTCACACGTCATTTTCTTCCTGTCTCCAAAATGACTACTGAGAGAGGCCCTCCTTGGGACACATCTCCCCCTAACCCGCTCCAAAGGGCTCTTTTGGTCAGTGAAGAAAATGGAAGCTATCAGGGTTCAGAATTCCTTATCATGCATCTTCCACATGGCAAATAAAATCACTTCCTTCTGCTTGAAATTCTACAGTGATTGCCCTTAGTACTTTAACAAAAACATTTAAAAAGGCCATGAATGATCTTCCCTTCTGTCTGTCTATTAATGTCATTTTATCCCACTTTGCTTTTTAAGCCTCTGGCCACACCTGGCTCTTCTCTGCTCCTGAGCACTTCAGGCTCATCTCTGACTTCAGGCCTTTGCTCCTGTGCCTGCAACGTCCTCACCCCCAGCCTCTGTCCCTAGTCCCAACTCGGGTACTGTGGCCATGGCCTCAGTTTGCTATTGTCTCAGAAAGGCTGCCGCTGATGACCTAAATAGCTCCTCCGGTCATGAGTTTACACCGCTACCTGACACTGTTTACAGAGAACATCTGTGATGACATCTGTCTCTTCACGACAATGTATAGCTCTGAGAGTGGAGACTGTCCCGTGTCGGCACTTAAAACAGCACCTGGCACTGCAGACCGAGCCCATTCCAAATCTTACCTGCAAACACGGATTTGTTCTGAGGCATGCTGCCCATATGGAACGCAAAGGGTGTGTTCTGTCCAGCTGCACCCAGGGAGTTCTGACTCAAGCCTCCCCAAAAGGGGCCGTGCTGCTAGTGGTCCCACTCTGTCCTGCCCCAAAGCCAAATGCCCCAGTGGTGGAGCTGCTGCGGGGGGCAGCCACATTCATCCCAAAGCCCCCACTGCCAGCGGGGCCTGCTGACACCCCAAACGTGAAGGGCAACAAGGTGGTGCTGCCAAACACTGAGCTACTGGTCCCGCTGCTGGTGGTATGGGTCATAGCTCCAAAGCCTGAGGTGGTGGCTACAAAAAAGGGGGAAACAGCTGTGGTGCTGCCAAAGGCTGGCTGGGTACTGGAGAGGGTATCAAAGACAAAGGCTGTGGGTTTCAGGCCACGAAAACCTGACCATGCAGTGCTGCCAAAGACTGGCTGGGGTGGGATTGGTGCTGAGCTGCAGGTGGGGCCAGGGCTGCTGAGCTTCCCAAAAGAAAGGAGCTGCCAAAGCTGGGAGCCAGGGCTGGCTTGGGAGCCTCCATCTGCTGTCCCTCAGTGGCCCCGAATGTGGGCTGTAGGGCGGCTCCGGGATAGGATGGGACAGGGGGGCCCAGTGTCGGAACCAAAGGGAATGTTGAAGGCTGGGGTGCTAGTGCTGCTGAATGTCAGTGCAGGTGATGGGGGCAGAGGTCGTGAGGGCACCACCGAAGCCACCGAAACTGGCAGTGCTGCTACCAGCAGCTGTCTGGACGGCGCCGGGCAGGGACTGGCCGAAGGTGATGGCTGTTGTTGGAGCAGGCTTGGCAGGTGGCTTGGATCTGGTGTCTGAGGATGGGCCTGGGAGGGGCCCTGGCTGTGAAGAGCGAAGAGGGCCCAGAAGGCCAGGTGTCTTCAGGGGAGAACAGGCCATGGTGGCTGCCACTCCAGCAGATTCTGGGAAGAAGAACAGAAAAAGTGAATTCTGGTACCTCAAATGTGATGGTATTTGGTGCTCTAGAAGCCTTGGTGGGCCAGGGATTCAGGAGTCAACAATGTGACTCATCTATACCACATGTTCTTAATGTATTCATTCCCAAAATCAAAGAAGTGCTCCTTATTTCTACCCTTCACAGATCTTAAGACAGACAGCAAGGGGTAAAACTTGGCCTAGCAGGGGTTAAATGTGTGGATACTAAGGAAAATCCAATCATCTGAACTCAAGCATGGCTCAGAGCAGCTAAGGAATGGGGCTGCAAACCAACAGCCGTGTGCCTACCAAAATGAGGCTGCCCTCTCCACCTTTAAGGGCGGCAGCCCCTTCCCTACAATCTGCTCCTGATGAGAGGGTTCTGAAGCCGTCAGGCTTGCACCAGCTCAGGTGTGCTAAGCCAGAGCAGCTTCAACCTTTCTAGTGACTGACTGGCACACTGCTTTCACTTTAGCCTAAGCAGAGGCTGATGGCACTGTGCGATCCACAGAAGGCTCTTCCCCTCACCTGGGAAAGATGGTAGGCTCAGGGAGTTTGGCTTCTTTGTGACGATGATATACTTGGGGACAAACAGCGGGTTAGCACTTGGGGCTGGGAGGGAGGCTGAGGAAGCAGCAGTCCCAGCAGCAGGCAGGGCGAGAGTAGAAGCCGGTGGATTGGCAGGTGGGCTCTCTGTGACAGAGCTCGAGGCCATTTTTAAGGAAGAAACAAAGAAAGGATTGTTCTCCCTGGTAGAATTATTTCCAGGGGCATTGCAGAGCACGGGGAGGCTCAGGGACTCGGGGGAACTCTATCTAGCCTAGTTTTTAATACTGAACTTTCACTAGGTGTCTCTGAGATTCTATCTTCCATGCTTTGGGCTCTTGGATGGTGTTGGCAAGATTATTCCTAAAAGTCAAGAAGACATGAAGTGGTAATTGCTCCAAATGCGTGTGCATGGTTGCTTGCTGGACAGAAATTGCCTGGACTACTCAGATTCCCCCACCTAGGCTTACCTTACCCCAAGCCCCCCAGGTGGCCTAGATTAAGCTATACGAGTCTGGGCCACCTTTCTCCCTTACCAGACCATAAATCCCGAAGGACAGGAACATCTATCTCTGTAACTACCAGGCCCCACACAAATCAAGGCTCAGTACATGTTTCCAGTGGGTTGTGGTCCATGCGCCCTCCATACACACTACTGCCAACACATGCCACGCATTCATCAACTTACCCTGTTCTCCCTGGGACTCCTTGTCTCTTACCAAGGGAGCTGAGGAGCCAGAATGATGAGAAAGCTCCTCTTCTCTGTAGGAGGAAGAGGCACAATTAAGTTTAGAAAAGTGCTGGATAACTTCTTATACCCTCCTAACTACCAACTGGCCAAAGTCTAGAACAACCGTGACTAAGATCTCAGTGTGTCAAGACAACAAAATAAAGAAGTCAAAAAAAATTCCTAAAGAAATGAAGGGAGGCAGTTTACAGAAGCCACAGAGACACCTTTGTCTTAAAACAAGCACAAAACAATCTTCAGAACCTTACATACCACCTGCCAAATTTCCGAGAGTTCTAATCACACCTCTAAGAAAGCGGCATTCTAGTCAAGCACCTAGAGGGTCAGCTGAGGTCTAGAACATGAAGCCTGCTGCCCACTCCCATCAGTCACTCTGTTCACTCTGTCCTGTGCGGCCCTTCCCCTTACACCCCAGCCCCTCACACTGCAGCATGAGGGGGAGCAGAGGCCAGTGTGGTCAGTATGTGACAACTGCAAGAGACGAGAGGAATACAGGGCGGCACCGTCTCTGCCCTTTAGATGTGAACCGCTTTGATTCTCCAAATAAGCCTCAGAAATCCTAAGAGCCAAGGTAATTTCCCTCCTTTCCTACCTGTTGGCAGCCGCGCTCAGAAAATAGCGCCCAATGCAGGGCAGCCGGAAGGCCCCGAACTTCCTAATGACAAATCATCCCACACCACTAAACTACATGCTAATTGCGCCTTGGCATAAGGACCAATGAGACCCACCAAATGGTTATGCTAATAAGGCATATGGAGCCGCACCAACCAGGTCAGAGCATGAGAACTATATAAGCAAGCCTCTCCTTCCCCTCTAGGTCCTGCCCAACTCATTTGTTTCACAAAGAGCTGAAGAATAAAGCTTTCTGCAGAAGAATCCTGCTGTTGTTGCGTGCTGTTCTTGCCGGCGAGGACGGGGCACGCGACTAGTGGTGCCGAAACCTGGGAACCAGAACATCACTGGCACAGGGAGGACCCTTCAGACATCTGGAGAGGATTCAGAACTGCAGGTCAGAAGAAAGCCCAGAGGGGTAAGTTCCGAGAGGCCCCTGCTTTTTAGGATGATGGTTGATGGTTCTCTGTAAATAAGGAGGCACCATGGGGAATGCACCGTCATTAGTCACGGCGCTGCAGACAGCTCTCAAAGAGCGAAACTTGAAGGTCTCCAGCAAAGTCTTAGGATCTTTTGTGAAGGAGATAGACCGTGTGGCCCCCTGGTTCATTTGTTCAGGGTCCCTCTCAATCCCGAGCTGGAACAAACTGGGGAAAGATCTTGATAGAGAGGAGGAGGAGGGTAGCCTGAGGGGAGGCACCAGGCCCCTCTGGAAACTGATTAGAGCTTGTCTGCAAGATGAGAGATGTGAAAAGGTAATAAAAGAAGGTCAGAGAGCATTGACAGATATCCAAGAGAGCATGTCAGAAACGGAACGGGAAACAGAGAGCGCGTGCGGCCGAAAAAAGGCCACAAAAACGAAAGTAAAGAAACCCCAGAGTGAGGGAGAAAGCCCGCCTAGGGCAAAAGCGAAAGAGCCCCGAGAAGCGAGTGACGATCGCCTCGGAGAAAATAGTAAATACCCCTGGAAAGAGTTGAGGGACCTCCAACTCTCCAATAGGGAATCTGAGGAGGAATTAACGTCTGCAGAGGAAGGGGAAGAAAATAAAACCGCAGAGTGCAGAAGTAAGGGAACCAGCAAAGTTGAAAAGCGGACCAAGGAAAAAATGAAAGTAGGGTGTCCCCCGATGCCCGTTGCCCCGCCACCTTACGTGAGTGGCGCACTCTCCTTTTGCCACCCAGATACTCTTCAGGCAATTAGACAAATGTTTCCTGTATTTGAGGATAATGGCGTACGCTCTTACCAGCCCCTGAGCCATAAACAAGTTAAGGAGTTAGCAGAATCCGTTCGGGCTTATGGAGTCAGTGCTAACTACACCATAGCACAAATTGAAAGACTAACAGAGACAGCCATGATACCCGCAGACTGGCAATATGTAACTAAGGCATGCCTTTCTAGTATGGGGCAATACATAGAATGGAAGGCATTGTGGCATGATATCAGTATGACCCAGGCACGCGCAAACGCGGCCGAAGGACAGCCTGCGTGGTCATATGATATGCTGACGGGCCAAGGACAGTGGGTAGCCAACCAGACCGCCTTCCCCTTACAGGTATACGCACAAATAAACACGTGCGCCGCCAAGGCATGGAAAGCCCTCACCAACAAAGGAGAAGTGTCCGGCAATTTGACAAAAATTATTCAAGGGCCGAGCGAGCCATTTTCTGACTTTGTCGCTCGTATGATGGAGGCCGCAGGCAGAATATTTGGAGATCAGGAACAAGCAATGCCCCTAGTGGAGCAATTAGTATTTGAACAATGTACCAAGGAATGCAGACAGGCGATAACACCCTGGAAACAAAAAGGGATACACGCCTGGTTGAAAGCCTGTAGAGAAATAGGAGGGCCACTCACCAATGCGGGACTAGCCGTGGCCATATTACAGAGCCACAAACAAGCCAGGATCACTAACAGAAGTATCAAATGCTTTCAATGCGGGAAATTAGGACATATAAAGAGAGAGTGTAGGAGCCCAGCTTCAGAACAAACAACCCAAAAGACCCCTGGGTTATGCCCTAAGTGTAAGAAAGGTAGGCATTGGGCCAATGAGTGCCGATCTACTAAAAACTTAGAGGGGAAGCCCTTAGAGTTGCCAAAAAACGCCCAGAGGGGCCCCCGTCACCAGGGCCCACAAATATATGGGGCAACCAGCACGCAAGTGTCATTCGGGAACAACCAGGCCCCCCAAGGAGAGCCACTTCAGGTTCCGCGGGATTGGACATCCGTGCCACCACCAGAATAGTGTTGACTCCACAGATGGGAGTTCAGCCTATCCCTTCAGACTTCAAAGGCCCCCTACCACCAAATACCATTGGGTTACTCCTAGGGCGCTCTTCTGCTGCATTGAAAGGCCTGGTAGTTCATCCCGGAGTTATAGATCAAGATTATGAAGGACAGGTAAAAATCATGTGTTCGGCCCCTAGAGGAATCTACCCTATATCTCTGGGAGACCGCATAGCCCAGCTCTTAGTTTTACCTAGTCTCCACGCCAATTATCCTGCTACCAACACGGAGAGGGGAGAAAGGGGCTTCGGCTCCTCTGACTGGGATTCAGCCTTCATAGTATTAGATTTAGCAGACAGACCAAAATTAACTCTTCAAATAGAGGGAAAGAGCTTTGAGGGAATCCTAGACACTGGAGCAGATAAAAGTATTATCTCTGCAACCTGGTGGCCCTCCAAGTGGCCTGTGACCCAATCCTCACATTCATTACAAGGTTTAGGATATGAGTCAAGCCCTTCAATTAGTGCCAAACCATTGAAATGGCGAGCCCCTGAAGGACAAGAGGGTACAGTCACCCCTTATGTACTCCCTCTACCGGTCAATTTATGGGGGAGGGATGTCATGAGAGACTTAGGCCTCAAATTCATTAATGAATACTCCACCCCCGCCCAAGGCATGATGATGGACATGGGATACATCCCTGGCAAGGGGCTGGGGAAACACCAACAGGGACGCATAGAGCCCATCCTGCCCAAAGTAAAGAATGACCGTCACGGCCTGGGATTTTCATAGGGGCCATTGAAGATGCCATGCCCATACCTTGGCTCACAGAGGAGGCCGTATGGGTTCCTCAGTGGCCCCTATCCTCTGAAAAATTAGAAGCAGCTCATTGCTTAGTGCAAGAGCAGCTCCAAGTGGGACACCTAGAACCCTCTGTGTCCCCATGGAACACACCCATATTTGTAATCAGGAAAAAGTCAGGATCATGGAGGTTGCTTCATGATCTGAGAGCAGTAAATGCTCAAATGAGAATGCTTGGACCTGTACAACGGGGACTGCCACTCCTCTCTGCCTTACCCAAAGAATGGAAAGTGCTCATAATAGATATTAAAGATTGTTTCTTTTCCATACCCCTAAGCTCCAAGGACAGAGAAAGATTTTCTTTCACTCTGCCAGCTATTAACCATGAACAACCTGACGCCAGATTTCAGTGGAAGGTCCTCCCTCAAGGAATGGCAAATAGTCCCACCATATGTCAACTGTACGTTCAGCGAGCGCTAGACCCAATTCGTAAGACCTATCCCGTGCTAAAGATCCTTTAGCTCCCCTTCCTTCTTTGCTCCCCACAACCAGCGGAAATAGAAGAAGCATATATAGATCTCACTAGATCCCTAGAAAATTGGAGACTGAATATAGCAAGCGAGAAAGTCCAAAAATCTAGTGTTAGCAAATTCCTAGGAGCAACCATTTACACAGATGTAATTTGCCCCCAAAAGCTTGAGATAAGACATAATCAGTTGCGAAATTTGAATGACTTCCAAAAACTCCTAGGGGATATGAATTGGTTGCGCCCATACTTAAAGATACCCACCACTGAGTTGACACCATTGTTTAAAATCCTAGAAGGAGACCCACAACTAACGTCACCGCGCTCCCTCACACCTGAGGCATTACAAGCCATTCGCGAAGTAGAACAGGCTTTGATGACAGCACAATTAAATAGAGTGCAATCGAATGAACCCTTTGAGTTGTGTGTGCTTCCCACCCCGGAGCTGCCAACAGCAGTTTTATGGCAGCATGGCCCACTGATCTGGATCCATCCCCAAGCCTCTCAGGCTAGAACAATAGAGTATTATCCGGCAGCCGTGGCCAAACTTGCTTTGAGAGGAGTAAAAACCTCCATGACTCATTTCGGAGAGGCGCCAGCTAAAATTATAACCCCTTACAGCGTAGAACAGATACAAGTATTATGTGCTATGAACGATGATTGGGCCATACTTGCTTACAGTTTCTCAGGAACCTTTGATAATCATTTCCCTAAACATCCCCTCATCAACTTCGCCAAAAATCATCTCCTAGTATTTCCTCAGGTCACTAGCCTAACCCCGCTGCCTCATGGAAAAACAGTTTACACGGACGGGTCTAAGACAGGCACAGGTGCCTATGTCCATGATGGCAAAGTTGTGACAAAAGGCTACACGCCTGACACTCCACAAATAGTGGAATGTCGCATAGTCTTAGAGGTCTTACAAATCTTTCCTGAACCTTTAAATATTGTGTCTGACTCCTGTTATGTAGTTAATGCAGTCAAATCTCTAGAAGTGGCCGGGCTAATCAAAGCGTCCAGCCCAGTAGCTACTTTGTTCAAACAGATACAATCAGCACTACTTCATAGGCAATCTCCTTTGTATATAACTCATATCAGAGCACATTCAGGCCTTCCCGGGCCTATGACCCAAGGCAACCACTTGGCAGACCTCGCAACCAGAAGCATAGCTTTTCCCCTGCTAGACCCTATCACCACAGCTTCAAAATTCCATACACAATTTCATGTCACTGCCGAAACACTGCGCAAGCGGTTTAGCATAACCAGGGCCGAAGCTAGGAACATTGTCCTTAGCTGCCAACATTGCTGCAGCTTCCTTCCCGCACCTCATGTTGGGATCAACCCCAGAGGTATTAGGCCTTTACAAGTCTGGCAAATGGATGTGACGCATTTTTCACCTTTTGGGAAACTTAAATACGTACACGTATCCGTGGATACTTGTTCAGGAGTCATCTTTGCCTCCCCATTGTCAGGAGAGAAAGCTTCCCATGTCATCCAGCACTGCCTTGAAGCTTGGAGCGCATGGGGGTTACCACAGATTCTGAAAACAGACAATGGCCCAGCCTATACCTCTACAAAATTTGCTCAATTTTGTCATCACATGGGGATAAAACATATCACTGGCCTTCCCTACAACCCACAGGGTCAAGGGATTGTGGAACGCGTGAACCGCACGCTCAAATCCTATTTACTTAAACAAAAAGGGGGAATTGAAGATATACCCCCCACACCAAAAACTGCCATAGCCCTAGCACTTTTCACTATAAATTTTTTGAATCTGGATGCTCAAGGCCATACAGCAGCGGATCGCCATAATCAGTGGCCAAAAGACCCACAAGAACTAGTAAAATGGAAGGACGTGTTATCTAACCAATGGAAGGGCCCGGATCCAATCATAATCAGATCCAGGGGAGCTGTGTGTGTTTTCCCCCAGGGTGAAGAAAATCCCTTCTGGATCCCGGAGCGCCTAACGAGGAAAGTCCTAAACAAAGGAGATGACTTCGCTGTACCTCCTGACCCTGCTCCTGACACTGGAGACCCCGACTCAGGGAGTATTGAGATGGGGAATCCTGTCTGCCTTTCCTAAGCCTATGCCTGTCCGTTTCAATGCAGCCGTTTTTCCCCGCTTTTTCACCACCAACTCTAGTATGAACTTGCCCTACCTAGAAAAGGACACCCTAACAGCTCCGTTGGGAGAAAACCGATCCTTCGTAACTAATGGGTCATTATGCTTCACCACTCAGAATCTAGCTGGCTGTATCTCCCTGAAACGGAGGAAATACGGATGGTTCAGTGACATAATTCTAGAGGCCAGTAGCCTCCCCGTTATGTCAGCTAAATTTGAAGGGCCTAATAAGGAAGGGAGCCCGCCCTATAAGAACATGACTATCCACCAGATGGTTCTCTGGATCAATGGCACATTTGTACACTCTCCCAGGAACAATTCCACCGACAGGCCTCGTCAACCCAAATATGCCTCCCATTGTGTGGGCGACTATGAGGGAGAGCTGTGGCCCTGGACTGACTGTCAGTCAACTGTAGTAATGTGGGCAACTGAGAGGCAGGAGTTTACCATCTCCCCAGATATGGAGGGACGGCCAGCCAATGAGGCTTGGTGGCCAGTAAAGGTGCTCAAAGGCGAGTTTCGTCAGCAGCTGAGCATGAACCCCTTCCATAAATGGATGCTGTGTGGAGTCAATGGCTCGTGTACTGACCTCTCCCCCTTTTCCGCCCTCCAGGGTGGGGGAATCGGTGTAAAAAATATCACCTTTTGGTGCGAGAACAACCACACGCGCGCACACTGGAACATGACCATGACCCATAACAACGAGAACTACACGTGTTCAGCAAAATCAGGTCCAGAGTCACCTAATTCCCTTTTTCCACCTTCTCCAGTATGCGTATACCCCCCATTTCTGTTTATCTTATCCAATAGTAGCTTTGACTCCTGCTCCAATGAAACCTGCTTTCTGTCTCAGTGTTGGGATGCGCGTAACTTTACCAATGCTTTGGTAGTCCGCATCCCCCGTTGGGTCCCTGTTCCCGTAGACGCCCCTAACACCATGACTCTGTTTTGAGAAAGGCGCGATTTCGGCGTTACAGCCGCCATAGTGCTCCTGATCTCCGCGACCGCGGTCGCAGCCACCGCCGCTGGTATAGCTTTAGACACCTCCATCAAATCGGCTACAGAGCTCAATAACCTTGCAGCCTCAGTAGCTTCTGCCCTGGACCAACAGTCCACACTTGATGGCAAACTGAAAGGAGGAGTAATGATCCTCAATCAGCGCATAGACCTTGTAGAGGAACAAATGGAGGTGCTTTGGCAGATGGCCCAATTGGGATGTGAGCGGAAATATCTTGCCCTCTGCATCACTAGCATTCAATATGAAAATTTTACACGGGCAGCTAATCTGTCACGAGACCTGTCCCAGTATCTTTCAGGAAACTGGTCCCAAGACTTCGATGGGACACTAGAAGAGCTGCGGCGAGAAAAAATCCACATCAACTCCACCCGTCTAGATATCTCCGTAGCAGAAGGACTCTCTTCCTGGTTCCTCAGAGCTCTCTCCCACGTCAAGGAGTGGGCGGGCATGGCTGGGATGGGCGTGTTCATGCTTGGAGGTCTCATGCTCCTACTCTGGTTGTTATGCAGACTCCGCAACCAACATAAGCAGGACAAGGTGATCCTTGCTCAAGCCCTAATGGCGCTAGACGTTGGCACCTCTCCCCAAGTGTGGCTCAACATGCTTAAGAAGGAAGCTCGGCTTTAGCTTGAGGTAGCTCTTGCACCCTGAGCCCATGTGGCACTGCACCAGGCCCGAGTACCTCATTGCTTAATCACAGCTTTCTCTAAGAAGCTCATGGTGCAAGAGGGTTGAGAAAAAAGGTCCAAACCCTTTGTACCAAGCGGTCCCAACGCCAGCCAGAGGATGCGAGGCAAAGCACTGCAAGAGGTCTTGGACCCCTCTGAGAGGCATGCCTGACTGCATAGGGGTAGATGCCCAGAACCCCTCTCCAAAAAGGGGGCATCAGGAAGTATGATGGAGGTCAGGCCTCTGTCTCCGCCTCTGCTGGCAAGTTCCGCCTTGAGCTTCTGTTAGACAAAAAAGGGGGAGATGTTGGCAGCCGCGCTCAGAAAATAGCGCCCAATGCAGGGCAGCCGGAAGGCCCCGAACTTCCTAATGACAAATCATCCCACACCACTAAACTACATGCTAATTGCGCCTTGGCATAAGGACCAATGAGACCCACCAAATGGTTATGCTAATAAGGCATATGGAGCCGCACCAACCAGGTCAGAGCATGAGAACTATATAAGCAAGCCTCTCCTTCCCCTCTAGGTCCTGCCCAACTCATTTGTTTCACAAAGAGCTGAAGAATAAAGCTTTCTGCAGAAGAATCCTGCTGTTGTTGCGTGCTGTTCTTGCCGGCGAGGACCGGGCACGCGACACCTACCCTCTCATTAATCCACACAGCAAATCACCGATTACCTTATTTTCTTTGCTGGCCTCTCTGCTGTCTGTGAGCAGGACAAGGCAGGGCTGGAGAAGGGTGAGGTACTGGGACCCCTTCTCTTCCAGAGCTAAAAGCCAAACACAAGTCACGAGACTGACCCTACGGAATAACATAGGATCTGACCTTCAACATAATTCTGTGGCTCTAATCCATCACTGTATATAAAGTCTCCTTTTCAAGTAACTAGAAAACATTTCTTTGTGAAGAGGGGCTTCTGAAAAGTGAGTCAACTGCCAGTATTTGAAAGGGCTCTCATTGGCCAAAGTTGTAAAAGTTACATCCGAAAGAGTAGCTAGCTACAATATATTGAGGATCATGAAATGTTTATAAAATATCATCAGTTTATAAAGATAACACAGCAAGAACCTCATTGGTCACCTTTGGAGTTAGCTACGGCATCAGTGCCTGCTCATTATCTTGCCATTCCTATAGGTAGGGCATGTTCTTCTATCTAGAATTACACAGATCTTCATCTAACAAATGCAGACGGAAGGATAAAATTAGGACATCACCATTTTGCCATGATGGACACAGACAAAGGTGATAAATGGCCGCTAAAATCAGCAGCTGAAAAGCTCATAGGAACAATAAATGGAAGGATGAGACTGACACCTGAGCGCAGGGATCAACATTAACATCGCAAAAGGGAGGCAACCACACAGCACGTGCTCCCGACGTGATGCCATCAGAAATGCAGAGCACCACTTGCCCAAGAGTCTGCCCAAATCACGGAACTTGAAACTAATCAAGCCTCAGGAACCAACTGCCCATTTACAGGGAAAATAGGGATAGAGTACATCTTAAAATGACACCATGACGATGAAAACAAACTCCAGAATTAGTAAATTCTATAGAACAAAATGACTCAGTGTTTTCAAAAATGAAAGAAAAAGCTTAGTAGCAGTATCATAGATTAAGAGCCTAAGAGAGGCCCGAAGTCCCCGCCGGTGGGGAGGGGGCGCAGCTGCCGCCCCAGCCCGTGTGCTGCGCGCCTCTGGCGGCGGCGGCGGCCGCGGGGACAGCGCACCCTCGGCTCCCGCGGGGGGAACCTGACACCTGGAGCCGCCAGGGAGCGCCGGCCGGGCAGCCGCGCCTTCCGCGGCCATCCCCGCAGCTGCCCGCGACGCGGGGGCGCCTCCCCGCGCGGCTGAGTGGCCGGCCGACCGTGGAAACGCGGACCCCCCCCGGGACCGGCAGGCGGCGGCGGGGAGCGCGAGGCTCGCCCCGCCCCCGGCGCCCCTCCCCGCCCCCGGCGCGCCTCTCTGAGCATCCTCGCTCCGCCCAGGCCGGGGCCCGCGTTTTCACTGGATGCTTCAAAGTCAGACGCCGATGCGGACACCGGCTGGGCTTGCGGGGCGGGCTCGCACCCTGGCCGAGCCTGCGCCGCCTGTGCCTGGCTTGTGGCTCCCCAGCCGGGAGATGGCAGCTTTGCAGAAAGAATCATCAGAAGCTTCTTCCAGATACAAAACCCAGCTGGAGAACCCACTGACCCCGAACGAATGACACAGGCCTGTGCTGAGAGGCAGCCGTGAAAGGCTATGATCTTCTGTGGATGGTACCCTCAACACCCAAGCCTGCCTCCACATGAAGAGTGTGAGCACAGAAAGGACAGAGTTGCCTTTCATTATTTTGTCAACTACTGGTGTTTTCACAGTACTTTAATGCCTGATTTCAAACTACAACAATACCAATATTTATTTTGAAAGGTAATCCTAGGTTTCCATATAGCAGATATTAGCAACTTCCAACACAATCTCTAGGAATAATTCACAGTTCAAAACCGTGCTTTACGAAAGCATTTCCTGTACAAAGAGTTAAGTATTTAAAAAAGCACAAGGTATCTTAACATTCCAACAATTATTATATACAGCAAAGTAGAAAAGTACAGAAGCTCAGTCATTATCAGAACCCAATTCCATGCCCTTTATGGCAGGTCCATCTTTGTCTCACATCATTGCAACCCTTTAAGTAAGCCACGGAACAGTTTAAGAACACTAGCCACACTGCTAACAATACACTCAGCAAGTAACAGTGTAAATTAAGTTAACCATCAATACTTGCTTTAATACACAATAAAACATTTAAGGAAAGAAAAAAAATAGTTAAGTCTAAATTACCACAAGTGACATTTAGAAACCCAACCTGACCTGTTTTCATTCAATTGCCTGATGAATTTTTCTTCATGCCGCATGAAGAACACAATTCAACTTGCAAGGGTAATGTTACAGGCAACATGTTAGAATAAGCAGTAATTCAAATTAAGATAAACTAATGAACATTTCTAGAATAAGAAAAAACAAAACCTATATTGAAAACCCATTTAAAGGCATCTATACAATAAATACCTCATGATTTTCAATGAATAAGCTTTTTAATAAAATGATATGTACATTAAGCTACTGGTTAAAGTGAAGATAATTTACAATTATAAGTCCTTCATTTTCTCAATGACTGAATTTCAATCCTATGAGGACAACGTAATTTTGTTGTGATACAAAAGTATTTTATAATAATTTAAACATAACTACTGCTCAAGACTGAGGTTACACTATGTGAAAACATGCTTAATTTCAAAGCAATATAATTAGATTATAAGCCAAAAAGGGTACATCTAAAAAATATAAAATGACCTGTTAAAAAGTTTAAGATTATTTTTACCCTGCCTGCTTGTTAGGCCATTATACATAGCATTGTATAATGCTAAGTCTGAAGCTCTGAGTGTGAATTAAGTCTCCTGAAATTCAAATGACTGTATTTATTTAAAACAATAGTAATAGGTGGCACTTTTTTTTTTTTATGCAGACTATTCTCAATTTTTAATATAATTAATTTCTGGAATGCATGCTACTAAATAGATTGTCATGAGAGTTTTTATTTCCAAAGTTACATTGTAGTGTGCATCTCTGATCAAGGTCAAGGGATAATTAAACCAAAGAAATAACTAAATACATATATTTAATAATGTTTAATAATGCTATGGTATGTGTCTTATATAGGTTTGAATATATGCATATATATTCAAATGTACATGATCATAATTAAAATTAATATATACTCATATGTTATATGTAATAGAGAAGTTCTAATTTATTATATACATACATTTTAGATGAAGTTCTGTTGCATAACATACTTATACTGTATTTCCAGTGTATTATACAATATAAAGAGTATGCTTTTATATAATATAAAATGTTATATGTAAATATTTTACCTGTTTATATTTGCATATATATATTTACATATAACATTTCATTTTAATCCATAAATATGACAGGGTGATCTTGCTAAAACTAATTCATCAAAGCTTTTTGAAACTTTGATTAGGAGAAATTGAAAGACAGTTACCAAATCTCAATGCAGCCTGAATTTGAACTGAGCCAGTAGTATTCTGTGTAGTGATATTTTTTTTAAATAATTATTTTTCATTGAAGGGTAGTTGACACACAGTATTACATTAAGTTTCAGGTGTACAACACAGTCATTGAACATTTATATACATGATAATTCTAGGTACCAGTTATCACCATACCAAGTTGTTAAGTTGTTACAATATTTTGACTATATTCCTTATGCTATACATTACATCCTGGTTACTTATTTATTTTACAACAGCCATAAACGAGGTGACTTCTTTGCGGATGAGAACACTCCCTTTCCCCCTCCTCCTCCTTCTGTTCCGTCCGCCGAAATCCGTTCTGTCTGCCGAAAATTCCTAGCGCTAGGTACCTTGTGACTCCGGCACTCTGCCTTCTTAGGGAAGTCTGGGTGACGACCCACACTTCCTAAGAAATTCTGACTCGTATACGAGTTTCCGCAGACCACCAAGGATCATCGGGGAAGCCCTTTGTCTCCTTGCTGTCTGCTCCCAGTCCGAGAATCTCCGTTCATCTTCCCCTGTTTGTCTCCTTCTCTGTCCTTTAGCCATGGGAGCCTCCTCATCCCTCCCTGCAAGTTCACCTCTTGAATGCCTGCTTAAGCATCTGGCTACCCTCTCCCTGATGCCTGATATAAAACCAAAACTTCTCCGTAAATATTGCTCCCAAGATTGGCCAACATACCCCCTAGACAATAACAACCAATGGCCCGCAGAGGGAACTCTTGATCTTAACATCACTCGCGATCTCTTTAACTATTGCCAGCGCCTGAAAAAATGGAAGGAGATTCCCTATATCGAAGCTTTCCGCCTCCTCCTCCCCCCGCCCCCTCCCAAGTTCTCCTAGCCTGCAAGCCACCGCCCCCGCAGAAGCCTCCCGTTCACTCCCTTCCCCTTCTTCTCCTACAACAGCCCTTCTCCCTTCCTTCCCCACCATCTCCTCTCCCATCTCACCTCCTCCGCCTTCGTCCCCCGCAGATTAAGCCTGAGCCTTTCAGCCCCCCCCTTTAACTAGGTCCTTGGGGCCTCCTCTGTCTTTGCCCTCATCACCTGTTTCTCCCCTGTTAAGGACCGCCCTTGTCTTCTCACATGTTTGTAGGGAGAATGGGAAAGCACCTTCCCCCATGTCTGAGCGCAGCATGGGAAAGCACAAGCTAGAGAACAACCGGTGCAGTCCTTAGAAGTTATCTGTCCACAAAAACATATCTTTTCCTCGAAGATGAGCCAAGACTCCTCACTCTGAAAATAGGGAGACCTTAAAGATGTGTAGAAACTCCGCCCCTGCTTCTAGCTATGCCCTTCCCCCACTTGCATATGTGCCAGGAATGGAAACAAAGAACATTCTGTTTACACATTCCATCAGCAATTAACTGGTGCCCTGCTGTAGCTCAGTTAGAAGAGCATGGGAATCTTAACCTCCTCGTGAGTTCAAGCCCAACTAGAGTTGCAGGGGCAAGCAGCTGGCCTACTAGCTGGTGACACGTGGGTCTGATTCTATCCTTATTTTCTTTGCCCCGCTTCTGCACTTCAGGACCTGCGGACTAGGCACGGCTAGAACATGTCACTCCCCCACAGACTGAGCCAGAACCCTTCAGTCCCCCTCAGACTCGGTCCCGAGGGTCTCCCAAAATTATCACCCCCCTCCGGGAAGTAGCAGGATCCGAAGACATCGTGCATATTCATGTCCCTTTCTCCTTAGGAGATTTAGCCCAACTAGAGAAACGCCTAGGTTCCTTTTCCACTGATCCCACGACATACATCAGGGAGTTTCAATGGACCCTCCAGTCTTAAAGACTCATACATCATGACATTTTCATGCTCCTGGCCAATACTCTCCTCCCTGAAGAGCGTAGACGAGTTTGGGACTTCGCCCAAACGCAGGCTACCAAAACCCACAGGACTGACCCCACCTATCCCCCTGGCCCCACTGCTGTCCCTGAACAAGACCCACACTGAGATTATAACACCGCCATGGGTCTCCGCTCTCGAGATATTTTTGCCTCCTGCTTAATAGCAGGTCTGAAAAAGGCAGCTCGTAAAGTAGTCAATTTTCAAAAGCTCCAAGACATAATTCAAAAGAGAGACAAAACCCCCTCCGAGTTCTTAGACAGCCTCACTCAAGCCCTATTACAGTATACCAGCCTAGACCCAGAAACACCTGAAGGAAAACATGTCCTTATGACATACTTCCTAGCTCAAAGCTACCCCGACATTAAAACTAAACTCAAAAAGTTAGAACAGGGCCCCGCTACCCCACAGACTGAGATCCTAACAGTGGCTTTTAAAGTCTTCCATAACCGGGAGGAGGAGAAAGAATGCCATAAACAAAAGGCTGATCAGGCCAATTTCCAGATGTTGGCCCAGCTGATAAAACCACAACCTGGGTGCCCCTCTACAAACAAGCCCCCCCCCAGGAGCTTGTTTCAAGTGCAGAAAAGAGGGACATTGGTCAAGGGCGTGCCCCTCCCCCAGATCTCCTACCACCCCATGCCCCAGATGCCACAAAAAGGGCCACTGCGGGTCTGATTGCCCAACCACCCGAAGGGGAGGCTGGATGAACAACCCCCATCCTAAGCCCGCCGTAGTGGGGCTGGCAGAAGAAGATTGATGGGGCCCGGGGGCTTCTCGCCCGACCATTTCCATCACCAAACAGGAGCCCAGGGTTACTTTAACAGTAGACGGTCGCCCCATCTCCTTCCTCCTAGACACAGGAGCCACCTTCTCAGTCTTGCGAGAATATCGGGGCCCTACCACGCCAGCCATTACTCCTATAGTCAGGGTAAGAGGTAAACAGATTTTCCCATTAAACCCCCCCCTTTTATGCACAATCCAAGACAATCCCATACCTTTCCCCCACTCCTTCCTGGCTATGCCCCAGTGTCCCATCCCTTTACTAGGATGGGACATCCTTTCTCTCCTCCATCCACTCCCACAGCCCCCAGTACTCCCTTTCTGATGGCTCTCATAGCCGACGACACCCCTCTACCCAATGAAAGCTCCGGTTCGCCCTCATACACCCTGTAAATCCCAAAGTTTGGGACATTACAAGCCCCTCTGTGGCTCTATGTCCTCCTGCCTCTATCAAATTACGTGACTCCTCTCAGTATATCTGTCAGGCCCAATACCCCCTAACCACTTCGGCCCTCATAGGCCTCCAACCCATCATTCAAGATCTCTTAAACAAAAATTACCTCAGACCCATTCACTCCCCATTTAATACCCACATATTAGCTGTTAAAAAACCCACGGATCTTTCCACCTCGTCCAAGACCTTCGCCACATCAACATAGCCGCTGTCCCTATCCATCCCTTAGTTCCAAATCCATACAGCCTTTTATCGCAGATCCCTGCCTCAGCATCCCACTTCTCAGTCCTAGATCTCAAGGACCCATTTTTCTATCCCTCTAGACCCCTGCTCCCAAGATTTTTTCATCTTCACCTGGATGGACCCATACACAAGACATTCTGAACAACTCACTTGGACAGTTTTGCCACAAAGCTTCCAAGATAGTCCCCATATTTTTGGACAGGTCCTAGCTCAGGACCTCAAACAGTTTTATCATGATCACCCCGAGTCCACCTTATTACAATACACAGACAATCTTCTACTCTGCAGTCCCTCGTGGGAACAGTCTCAACTTGACACTGCCTCCCTACTTAACCTTCTAGCTTCCAGAAGTTACCGAGTATCCCCCGTCAAATCTCAAATCTCTTCCCCTCCTGTCACTTACCTTAGATTCTTTCTGTCTCAACAAAGAAAGTCCATTACCTTAGACAGAAAGCGACTCCTCTCTGACCTGCCCATTCCCAAAACCAAGACAGAAATCCTTTCCTTTCTAGGCCTGGCTGGGTATTTTAGAGCGTAGATCCCTAACTTCTCCCTGTTGGCAAGACGCCTGTACGACCTCAGCAAGGGCCCCCCTGAAAAACCATTATCCTCACCCTGACACTCCTTCATTAAGTTCCATCAAGCCCTTGTGAAAGCTCCAGTTCTCCATCTCCTTGATTTGTCGAAACCCTTCTCATTATACATTCATGAGAGGTCCAGTCAAGCTCTAGGTGTCCTAAGCCAATATTATGGCCTATCCTTTGCCCCAGTAGCTTATCTTTCCAAGCAATTAGACCCCACATTTCAGGGATGCGCCCCCTGCCTACAAGCATTAGCCGTTAGACAGCTCTTGCAGAAAGAAGCTTATAAACTGACATTCAGGGCGCCCCTTACCATTCTGTCCCAACATGACCTAAAATATCTCTTAACCTACAAAAGTTTATAGACTCTCCCTCCCTCCAGACTCCTGACCTTACTGTCCTCTTTCCTCCAAAATCCTGTTCACCCCCTTTGCCATCCATACCCGAATAGTGACTTTTTCCTCCTTTACTGCTCTCTCCCTTTTTTCCCTCATTCCTATTGTCTTCCCCGCCACCCCAGCCTCCTTTGTATGGCAATTCAAAGTCAGACAGACTTACACACAGCATCAAACAAAAGTTACTGCCCTCATTGCCACACCAGACTGCCCTCTGAAAAGTTGCTCTGAGCCTTTATACCTCCACTTTCCTCCCTCCACCGAAGTGTTCACTAGCAGCTACCCTCATTCTCCCTACCTCTGCTTCCTCTATGACCAAAAACAAGGCTATTGCAGGCGATAGCCAGACACCTACAGGAGATGTCTCTACTGGTCTTGCGCCATTCACTACATGGGTAACTTCCAGTACCCACACTATTACTCCTCCAACCATTTCATGAAATATCTGAACGGCTCATTCTCCTTATCAATCCCAGATCCCTGGGACTCTCAATGGGTCACCAAAGTCACAGCCTCAGTTTACTACGGGGGTCATCGACCCCCCACGGTACCCTTCATATCTCTCAAAAGTATGTTCCCTCTCACTCCCAGATCTCTCAAGTTGCATCAGATATCGGACATTCTGAAAAAGTCATTATCCAAACTCTTGACGGCGCCTCTTCATCTTCTTATCCCCACCCCTCTTCCCATTTCTCCTACTCTTCATTACAGCTCATTCAGGACACCACCATCTTTCTCAACCACACCCTTAACACAGCCAATTGTTTCTTGTGTGCATCACTACAGCACCCACAGCTGGCCGCCGTGCCTCTTAATATTTCCAACTACTCCTTCCATGCAGAAAGACAACCCCTCTGCCCCCTGGCAGACATACCCCTATGGGAACCAGAATACGCAGATAATCTCACCATCCACCACTGTGTAGGCCCAACTCCACCCCCCTCCAGCGCACTTCACTGCCTCTCTATCTACACCCCTACCTCCGGCTCTCTAAGACCTTTACGCAACCGGGACACTTCTTTTGGTGTAATGGCAGTCTTTTCAACTCACTGCCTCTCAACTCTGATACATGCTGCATTCTCGTCACTCTAATCCCACAGTTTACACTTACAGCATGGCAGAATTTCTTGAGCTCCAACCTCCCTTGCCCTCGCGCACAAAAAGAGCTGCTTTCCTTCCCATCATGGTCAGTAGCTCTTTGATCACCTCAGCCATTGGGGCAGGGTTTTCGGGAGAAGCCTTGGGTCACTCTCTATGGGCAGTTAGAGATCTCAATGCCAAACTTGAGGGAGCCCTGACATCCACTGCCGATTCCCTGGCCTCTCTCCAAAGACAGGTCACTTCGCTAGCTAAAGTCACCCTTCAAAACCGGCGGGCCCTAGATCTGCTTACAGCCGAGAAGGGCGGCACCTGCGTCTTCCTCTGGGAATAGTGCTGCTATTACATCAACGAATCCGGCATTGTAGAAACTGACATCACCAAACTCACTGACCTTGCCTCCTGCCTCCACTCTGCTTCCAATTCCAACCCATTCTCTTCAATACTAACAAACCTGGCTCTGGCCCATAATAATCATTCTTCTCGCCTGTCTCTTCTTACCCTGTATAATAAACTTCATCAAATCCCAAGTCAGAAAAATCTCTAATCAAGCTTTCAACCAACTTTTACTCAGGAACTATCAGCTTCTGGCCACAGAAGATCCCTCAACCTCATGTGACCTCCTCACCATTCGCTGAGATGGACCCCTCTCTCCACTGGAAACTGTTCCTGGAAACAATGGCCGCAGACGCCTGGCTCCTGACACCCATATCCTCTTGGCACCATTAGAATCAACAGGTCCTCGACCTATGGTTACAGCAAACCTTCATTGATTTCCAACCTAAAGTAGTCCACATCTACTCGTCCTTACTGTGGGGAGTCCTATCAACCTTTTCCTCCCGGTCCTCAAGCCCTCACTCCCTTCTCCGCCCCTGTTCAGCAGGAAACAGCCAGAGAGAACACAACATCCACAACCCATAGAGGAGAAATGGGGGAACGAAGGGCCCCCACCAGTAAGATGGGAAACTTCCGGCTTCTCTTTGGGGTCCTCAGTTCCCGCTGTCACCACGTGAATCCCAATCACCTCTTGCCCCCTTCCCTATCCCAGCTCCTAGCCAACAGCCCCAGCCCCGTATAAGTGACACCTCAATCAATTCATGCCCCTTCCTATATAACTCAGCACCTTTCCCTAATAAAGCGGAATTCTCCGGTGAATTGCTGCTGTGTGTCGCTCCTTTCCTTTCATCACCTTTTCAAATAAATGTACTTATCAAGGATCTAGTGTTGTCACTGGAGTTTTGAATTTTGTTGTATCAGTCAGCTAGTGGGACCAAATGAAAAAACATGTCTTTTTAATCTAATAATCTTTATCAATCAAGTTATATCCATCAAGGAGGTTTCCTGGGTACACCTCTTTGAGTTCAGCTGATACGATTTATTGGTCCAAGGAAAAAAAAGTAAGAAAACCTATTACAGTACTGTGCTTTAAAGATAGAAGATATTTTCACCTGTAGTAGGGATATTTTAAGTGATTTACTAAGTATTCTGCTAAACCCATACTGTATTAGGGTTCAGAGCTTTCAGAAGTGAAAGAAGGATTTCCAACAACATGGATGGGCCTAGAGGGCATTATGCTCAATGAAATAAGCCAGGCAGAGAAAGACAAGTATCAAATGATTTCACTCATCTGTGGAGCATAAGAACAAAGAAAAAACTGAAGGCACAAAACAGCAACAGACTCACAGAATCCGAGAATGGACTAACATTTACCAAAGGGAAAGGGACTGGGGACGGCAGGTGGGAAGGGAGGGAGAAGGGGAATGAGGGGCATTAGGATGAGCACACATGATGTAGGGGGTGGGGCACGGGGAAGGCAGTGTAACCCAGAGGAGACAAGTAGTGATGCTATAGCATCTTACTATGTTGATGGACAGTGACTATAACGGGGTATGTGGTGGGGACTTGATAATGGGGGGAGTCTAGTAACAACAATGTTGCTCATGTAACTGCACACTAATGATACCAAAAATTTAAAAAATAATAATAAAAGGAATAGAAAATTGAACAACAAAAAAGAACTGAAGGAAGGGAACAGTTCTGGCAGCACATCTCATAGCAAAGGCTAAAGGGAGGCAGCACACGGTTGACGCGCACCACAGTGTTTAAAGAGGTGAAAACGGCACAAAACCACACAGAACCCATTTAGGACTTAAGAAAAGGTTTCAAAGTCGGTCTGGGGAGGGTTGGCGTATCTTACTGGCGGGAAGGCCTACAGGGGGATCGGAGGAAAGGAGTGGGGACTGAGGGGTGAACGGAATCGCTGCGGGCCCAGGGAGCCGGCGGGCGGGGCGGACGGGGCTTGAGAGGAAGGCCCGGCGGGTGGGTGGGCAGCGGCCACGCCCTCTCCGCCGGTTCCTCGCCTCCAAAGGGAGGCCGGCTGCGGGGGGCGGAGCTTGCTGAGAAAATTTCCCATGAAGAGAGGGCTGCGGGGTCTGTCCGTTGAGCGGCGTCCGCGACTCTGCTAGACTCCCTTCCTTAGCGCGCCTTGGCCAGAGGCGAGGCGAGCGTTGTCCGCTGGCGGTGTGCGTTGCGAAGTTGACAGAAGACGGCGCGCGAATGCAATCTCGGGGCTCGCGGCTCAGTGCTCCCCAGGCCGCGGTAGCCCCCCGGCTAGCTCGGCCACCGCGGCCGCCGCGGGCACTAGGTACACAGCACGAGACCCATTGGCGAGACAGCGAAAAAGAAAAAGAAAAGCATTTACGTCTTTCATAAATGTCAATTGACATGATGTGAACTTTTTTTTTCTTTTTTATTAAGGTATCATTGATATACACTGCTGTGAAAGTTTCACAAGAAAAACGATGTGGTTACTACATTCACCCATATTATCGAGTCCCCCCCATATCCCATTGCAGTCACTGTCCATCAGCGTAGCAAGATGCCACAGAGTCCCTACTTGTCCTCTCTGAGCTATACTGTCTTCCCAGTGACCCCCCCCCACACCATGAGCACTAATCATAATACCCCTGAATTCCCTTCTCCCTCCCTCCCTGCCTGCCCTCCCTCACCTCTCCCCTCCCCTTTGGTAACCGCTAGTCCCTTCTTGGAGTCTCTGAGTCTGCCTCTATTTTGTTGCTTCAGTTTTGCTTCGTTATACTCCACAAATGAGGGAAATCATTTGATATTTGTCTTTCTGTGCCTGACTTATTTCACTGAGTATAATACCCTGCAGCTCCACCCATGTTGTTGCAAATGGTAGGATTTGTTTCTTTCTTATGGCTAAACAGTGTTCCATTGAGTATATGTACCACCTCTTCATTATCCATTCACCTACTGGTGGTCACTTAGGTAACTTGCATACCTTGGCTATTGTAAATAGAGCTGCAATAAACATAGAAGTGCATATGTCCTTTTGAATCTGAGGACTCGTTTTCAGATAAATTAATAGGAGTGGAATTCCTGTGTCAAATAGTATTTCTATTTTTAGTTTTTTTGGGAACCTCCATATTGTTTTCCACAATGGTTGAACTAGATTATATTTCCACCAGCAGTGTAGGAGGGTTCCCCTTTCTCTGCATCCTTGCCAGCATTTGTTGTTCCTTGTGTTTTTCTATGTTGGCCATCCTAACTGGTGTGAGATGTTATCTCATTGTGGTTTTAATTTGTATTTCCCTGATAATTAGCAATGTAGAGCATCTTTTTTTTAATTGAAAAATATTTATTTACTAATTCATTAAAAAAGCAATAATATGCTCATGACATGGTAGCACAGATAACATTTTTTTATGAACCATATATTCTCCTTCTCTCAAATTTACTGAGATGAGTCATAATTATTTTACATTTTTGTGAATCTCTTTACTGTTTGGCTTGATAGAAAACATTTGTCTTCTTAAATCTTCTGTATTTAAGCTGTTGTGATATGTTGGTTTGGTTGAATAGGAAGCAAATTCAGCCTCATAAAGGTATGTACTTGGAAAAGGGAGAACTTTGTGTATCCCTGAAAGACAGTTGGGGACCCCAAGGAATACCTGAGGCACAGGTCAAGAACCACTATAAGGAATTACAATGCTCATCCTTAATTTATCACTGTTTACCTTTGCATCAATATTATACAGCTTCACGTATAACATAAGAACCCTAGAATGTCAAATTCTGTTCACTCCCCTCTGGTCCTTTATGTTGTTATTTTCATCATATATTTTACTTCTAAATATGTAGTAAATTTTACAATACATTCTTATCATTTTTTCTTGACATAGTTTTTTTTTCTGATTAAGACATGGAAGGAAATCTTTCAGGTTTACTCTACTTTTGATCCCTCTTTGTAGATCTCAGTCTCCATCTGGTATACTTTTCCTTCAGCCTGAAAAACTTTCTTTAAAGTTTCTAATAGTGTGGGTTTGTTGGCAATACATTTACTTGGCTTTTGTTTATTTGAAAATATCTTTATTTTGCCTTCATTGTTCAGGTAAAACTTTGCTGGAAAAAAATTCTGAAGGATAATGTTCCTTTGTCTTCAGGCTTGCACTGTTACTGTTAAGATCCATCCTGATACTATGTGGTGACATATTATGTTTTTAATTTGCATTTCCCTAATGACAAATGGTGCTGAACATCTTTTCATGTGCTCATTTGTCACTTGTATACCCTCTTTGATGAACTACCATTCATGTCTTTTGCCCATTTTCTAACTGGAATTTGTTAAATAATTTTATTAAGGTATTATTGATATACACTCTTATGAAGGTTTCACATGAAAAAACAATGTGGTGGGGCTCTCTTGTCCCCTCCTAGCACAAGCCAGGAACTCTGTCCTCTCACTGGCTCTCCTACCTTGGCTGTTTGCAAAGTTCATTCTTCGACTCCACCAGCAAGAACCACAGCATCATTTTTGGGGGCTCATCTGGGATAGCTTCGGAGGTGAGTATCGGCATCCAAGCCTGCCTTTTATTTCACTGTCCTTATAGAAGGAAGCCGTCTATGGCACACAACATCAGGTGCTCGTCAGCCACTTAAATGGGACTAGCCCGGCTGCCAATCTCAAAGTTTCGAGCGACAGGTTCCTTTGCATCACCCTCAGTGGATCCCCCATCTCCCTTGGGAGCTGGGAAAGTCACCTGAGTGGAGGCCAGGGTTCCCTTTCAGAGGCCTCTCCTTGGATGCAAGGGACTGAGGAAAGCCATGGGCAACTGCGAGAGTCTAGGCTGAGGCCACACTTCAGCGGCTTCTCAAAGGCCTGCGTGTCTGGAATCAGATCCGGACTGCCTGACTGGGTATTCGTGAGGAGTGTCTCTCTGTCTCTGGCTTCCAGCCTGCTTCTTCAGGCCACCCTGGCCTCAGTGAGGCACGGGACGTCCCTAACTCTCTCCCAAATTCATCAATTTCACGGAACCTGATGCTCACCACCTCTAGGTAGAAGATCAATGCTTCGCTTTTATTCCTGACTAAATGCTGTGCTTTTTATCTCAGAAATGTGTCTGGGCATCTGTTAGCCACTTCTAAGATGATCAGCATTACCCACCAGTCCTAGTCTCAGGTGAAAGGTTTCCCGGTGTCTGCTGTGCCTTGATCCCCTGCCTCTGGATAGATGGGAATGTCGGGGAGTGGCTGAGCTGATTTCCTACTTTCCTATCCTAATCTGTGGACTCTGAGGGCAGACCAGACTAGTAGATAGCAGTCCTTGGATCTTGGCTCCAGCTGATTGATCAGATGGCACTGAGTGAATCTCCGGCTAGGCTGCTGCCTATGTCAGAGTTGCAGATGACACCTGAACTCTTGTCTCACAGATCAGGTTTCTTAAAGTGGGTGACTGGCTAAATAGTGCCCAGGCAGAAACTGGTGTTTAAGAGTATAGATACCTGAGAGAACCAAGATGGTGGCATGAGTAGAGCAATGGAAATCTCCTCCCAAAACCATATATATTTTTGAAAATACAACAAATACAAGTAACCCTAAAAGAGAGACCAGAAGACCCAGGACAACAGCCAGACTGCATCCACACCCGCGAGAACCCAGCATCTCGCGAAGGGGGTAAGATACAAGCTGCGGCCCAGTGGGACCCGAGTGCCCCTCACCCCAGCTCCCGGCGGGAGGAAAGGAGTCAGAGCGGGGAGGCAGAGGGAGCCCATGACTGCTAAATACCCAGCCCTAGCCATCCACACCAGAGTGCAGACACACAGTGCATGCGTAGGGTACTGGACACTAGGGAAACGGGACAGTAAGACCTGTGAGTGGGTTCCTGCAGCCAGCACACCTGGGACAAAGAAAAACGAGTGCTTTTTGAAAGTCTTAAAGGGACAGGGACCACACAGGTGGACGGAAGTGCCCTGGGATACACAGCCTAGCAGCTGGGAATCCTGGGGAACTCTGTGCCTGAACCCCCGCAGCACAGCCCAGAGGCCCCTTACCGTGATAAACAGCCTCCTGCCTGTTTCCCCGCCAATGCAGCTCTGCCATATTGGAGAAGCAGCCTGAGGCAGGCCACGCCCACAGCAACTGCAGAGCTAAATAAATTCCATAGCGGCCGGGCAAGATCAGAAGCCCCGTCTGCATGCAGGTGTCCAGCACAAGCCGCTAGAAGTCACTGTTCTCCCAGGAGAGGAAGGCCACAAACTGGCAAGAGGGAATTTCTCTTATCCAACACACACACCAGCCCCCATAAGTGTATCTATCGCCATGAAAAGGCAGAAGAAATTGATACAGACCAAGATCACAGAGGCAAACCCTGAGAAGGAGATAGACCTAACCAGTCTTCCTGAAAAAGAATTAAAAATAAAGCTCATAACCATTACTGATGGAGCTGCAGAGAAATATGCAAGAGCTAGGGGATGATGTCCGGAAGGACATTACAGAAATGAAACAATCTCTGGAAGGATTTATAAACAGAATGGATAAGATGCAAGAGACCATTGATGGAATAGAAACCAGAGAACAGGAAGGCATAGAAGCTGACACAGAGAGAGATAAATGGAATGAAACAATATTAAGAGAACTGTGTGACCAATCCAAAAGGAACAATATCCACATTATAGGGTACCAGAAGAAGAAGAGAGAGAAAAAGGGATAGAAAGTGCATTTGAAGAAATAAGTGCTGAAACCTTCCCCAAACTGGGGGAGGAAATAATCAATCAGACCACGGAAGTACACAGAACTCCCAACAGAAGGGACCCAAGGAGGACGACACCAAGGCACATAATAAATACAATGGCAAAGATTAAGGACAAGGACAGAGTTTTAAAGACAGCTAGAGAGAGGATAAAGGTAACCTACAAAGGAAAACCGATCAGGCTATCATCAGACTTCTCAACAGAAACCTTAGAGGCCAGAAGAGAATGGCATGATATATTTAATTCAATGAAACAGAAGGGCCTTGAACCAAGAATACTGTATCCAACATGACTATCATTTACCTATGAAGGAGGGATTAAACAATTCCCAGACAAGCAAAAGTTGAGGGAATTTGCCTCCCACAAACTACCTCTACAGGGTATTTTAGAGGGACTGCTCTAGATGGGAGCTCTCCTAAGACTAAATTGATGTCACCAGAGAAAATAAAATCACAGCTAAGAAAGCAGACCAACCAAATAGTAACTAAAGGCAAAAAATAAAATCAGCTACCCACAAAAGCAGTTAAAGGAAGCACAAGAGAGCACAGAATAAAACAACCAACATATAAAGAATGGAGGAGGAGGAATAAGAAGGCAGAAAAATTAAGAATGACCAGACAGTGTTTAAAATAGCTCAGTAAGTGAGTTAAGTTAGACAGTAAGATACTAAAGAAGCTAACCTTGAACCTTTGGCAACCACGAATCTAAAGCCTGCAATGGCAATAAGTACATATCTTTCAATAATCACCCTAAATGTAAATGGACTGAATACACCAATCAAAAGACACAGAATAATAGAATGGATAAAAAAGCAAGACCCATCTCTATGCTGCTTACAAGACTCACCTCAAACCCAAAGACTATAGGAACAAAGAATGACTGAAGGAACAAAACAGCCACAGAATCACAGAACCTAAGAATGGGCTAACAGTTACCAAAGGGAAAGGGACTGGGGAGAAAGGGAGGGAAGGGAGGGATAAGGGTGGGGAAAAAGAAAGGGGGCATTACGATCAGCATGTATAATGTGGGGGGGTATGGGGAGGGCTGTTCAACACAGAGAGGACAAGTAGTGATTCTACAGAATCTTACTACGCTGAAGGACAGTACTGTAATGGGGTTTGTGGGGGGGATTTGGTGAAGGGGGGACCCTAGTAAACAATATTCTTCATGTAATTGTAGATTAATGACAAAAAAAAGTAGTATAGATACCTCCCCATAAATGTCCGTGGCAGCCTTTGAATTTTATCTCTGGCTTGGGAATAGTTCCCCTGCTCCTCATTCAGAGCAGTCCTCTTAGGCCTGAGCCACTTTATCCTGTGTAATGTAAATGAAGTCTGTGAAGTAGTCAAGCTGACACCTTGAGCCCAACACGCAAATAGCTCTATTACTTCTCTTCCTTAGAAGTGATCCTGAGGCTATGGCATTTTACCTGCAGAAGGTTATTCCACTAAATATATTTTGCCACAAGGAAGGAAAATAGTCAAAAGTCCCATAGACTACTACAATATAGTACTAGTTTTCTAAAAAAAATTTTTTTTTTGTGAAAATCTATTCTACTTATTGAGTTCATCATTATCCTCAAAAATTGGGAGGTTTTTAAACTAGACTACCTGAGATGAAAGAAATTTATCTTCTGCAGTAAAGCCTGGCTTTAAATAACTGGTACTAGAATTATACTTGCATTTCATTTCCAGCCCCCTGGACACACACAGTCCCCATCAGTACAGAGCCTTCATCAGCCCGGTTCATCTGGGGCCATCTAAACCTTAACCCAGTTGTGTAAACTGCTTGCCTTAGAGTGTATTCTTGAAAACTGAGATACTTTTAATTAAATAAGCTAAAAAGAAAGAAGGCAATTGGATATTAGCATCTCAAATCTTTGTGTCAGTTTATCTGTCTGTGTATGTTTTTGTGAAATGTATTGCTAACTGTAGTCATTACATCTCAATCTGTATGTTTGTCTGT
The DNA here is from genome assembly GCF_040802235.1 of Manis javanica. NCBI lineage: Eukaryota > Metazoa > Chordata > Mammalia > Pholidota > Manidae > Manis > Manis javanica. The sequence goes on along the minus strand of NC_133165.1, from coordinate 34,689,795 downwards.
CTAAGTGTGTAAATGAAAGATTTTTGTACCTCTGGATGGTATTAATAAAAATTGATTTAAAGACAAGTGCTTGTGAAAATTGGGCATTCTAAAACTCCCAGAAAATTCTAATAAAAAAATATTAAGCATTAATGCTCATTTAAGTTGAACTGCAATAGACATGTCCTTAAGATTATCAGCTGCCTGTTTACCTAAAGTCATTTAAGTTGATGTTATCTGTTAAATCTTTCAAGAAAAAATGCTTAGAGAGGTTTGACTTTGTCTAATGGTTGGTAAAAGTTTTGTGAGTATGGTTGTTAGGAATGAATAAACTAAATAAGTGTAGCAAGAAAACATCTTAATAACTGTATTACAGTGTGTTACAGTGTATACAGTATATACCTACAAATGGCCTGAGAATCTTTGTGGTAACCTAAAACCTTAAAGATTTGATAAGTAGACATATTTTGTGCTTAGTGAGATTGTACTGTAAAGCACATGGTTCAGTAATTATAAAATGTGTTTGAAAGGAAAGGAGCAACACACAGCAGCAATTCGCCGGAGAAATCCACTTTATTAGGGAAAGGTGCTGGGTTATATAGGAAGGGGCATGGGGTGATTGTGGTGTTACTTCTACAGGGATGGTGGCTATTGGCAAGGTGCTGGGAGTGGGAGGGGGGACGAGAGGTGATTGGTCTTCAGGTGGCGCCGTCGGGAACTGAGGACCCGGAAGAGAAGCCGCAAGTTCACCATCTTACTGGTGGGGGCCCTTCATTCCCCCCTTTCTTCTCTATGAGGTTATGGACGTTGCTTTTCTCACTGACTGCTTCCTGCTGAACGGGGGTGGAGAAGGGCGTGAGGGCTTGAGGACTGGGAGGAAAAGGTTGATAGGACGCCCCACAGTAAGGATGAGTAGATGTGGACTTCTTCAGTTTCAAAATCAATGAAGGTTCCCTGTAACTATAGGTCAAGGACTTGTTGATTCTAATGGTGGTGCCAGGAGGATATGGGTGCCAGAAGCCAGGCATCTGCGGCCATTGTTTTCAGGAACAATTTCCAGCGGAGAGAGGGGTCCATCTCAGCGTGTGGTGAGGAGGTTACGTGAGGGTGAGGGATCTTCTGTGGTCAGAAGCTGATAGTTCCTGAGTAAAAGCTAGTTGAAAGTTTGATTAGAGATTTTTCTGACTTGGGATTTGATGAACTTTATTATACAGGGTAAGAAGAGACAGGCGAGAAGAATGATTATTATGGGGCCTGCAATGGGCCAGAGCCAGGTGAGGAAGGGGTTTGTTAGTATTGACAAGAATGGGTTGGAATTGGAAGCAGAGTGGAGACTGGAGGCAGGGTTGGTGAGTTTGGTAATGTCAGTTTCTACAATGCCGGATTCATTGATGTAATAGCAGCACTCTTCCCAGAGGAAGACGCAGGTGCCGCCCTTCTCGGCTGTAAGCAGATCTAAGGCCCACTGGTTTTGAAGGGTGACCTTAGCTAGCGAAGTGACCTGTCTTTGGAGAGAGGCTAGGGAATCGGCAGTGGATGTCAGGGCTCCCTCAAGTTTGGCATTGAGATCTCTAACTGCCCATAGAGAGTCACCCAAGGCTCCTCCCGAAAACCCTGCCCCAATGGCTGAGGTGGTCAAAGAGATACCGACCATGATGGGAAGGAAAGGAGCCCTTTTTGTGCGCGAGGGCAAGGGAGGTTGTAGTTCAAGAAATTGTGCCATGCTGTAAAGTGTAAGCTGTGGGATTAGGGTGATGAGAATGCAGGGTGTATCGGGGTTGGGAGGCAGTGAGTTGAAAAGACTGCCATTACACCAAAAGAAGTGTCCCAGTTGTGTAAAAGTCTTAGAGCCAGAGGTAGGGGTGTAGATAGAGAGGCAGTGAAGTGCACTGGAGGGGGGTGGAGTTGGGCCTACACAGTGGTGGATGGTGAGATTACCTGTGTATTCTGGTTCCCATAGGGGTATGTTTGCCAGGGGGCAGAGGGGTTGTCCTTCTGCATGGAAGGAGTAGTTGGAAATATTAAGGGGCACGGCGGCCAGCAGTGGGCGCTGTAGTGATGCACACAAGAAACAATTGGCGGTGTTGAGGGTGTGGTTAAGAAAGATGGTGGTGTCTTGAATGAGCTGTAACCAAGAGTAGGAGGAATAAGAAGATGAAGAGGCGCCATCAAGAGTTTGGATAATGACTTTTTCGGAATGTCCGATATCTGATGCAACTTGAGAGATCTGGGAATGAGAGGGAACATACTCTCAAGAGATATGAAGGGTACCATGGAGGGTTGAGGACCCCCCATAGTACACTGAGGCTCTGACTTCAGCGGCCCATCAAGAGTCCCAGGGATCTGGGATTGATAAGGAGAATGAGCCGTTGGGATATTTCATGAAATGTTTGGAGGAGTAATACTGTGGGTACTGGAAGTTACCCATGTAGTGAATGGCGCAAGACCAGTAGGGACATCCCACGTAGGTGTCTTGCCATCACCTGTAATAGGCTTGTCTTTGGTCATAGAGGAAGCAGAGGTAGGGAGAATAAAGGTAGCTGTTAGTGAACACTTTGGTGGAGGGAGGAAAGTGGAGGTATAAAGGCTCAGAGCAGCCTTTCAGAGGGCAGTCCGATGTGGCAATGAGGGCAGTAACTTTTGTTTGATGCTGTGTGTAAGTCTGTCTGACTTTAAATCGCCATACAAAGGAGGCTGGGGTTGCGGGGAAGACAATAGGAATGAGGAAAAAAAGCAAGAGAGCGGTAAAGGAGGAAAAAGTCATGATTCGGGTATGGATGGCAAAGGGGGTGAACGGGATTTTGGAGGAAAGAGGACAGTAAGGTCAGGAGTCTGGAGGCAGGGAGAGTCTGTAAACTTTTGTAGGTTAAGAGATCTTTTAGGTGATGTGGGGACAGAATGGTAAGGGGTGCCACAAATGTTAGTTTATGAGCTTCTTTCTGAAAGAGCTGCCCAGCAGCTAATGCCCGTAGGCAGGGGGCCCATCCCCGAACTGTGGGGTCTAATTGCTTGGAGAGATAAGCTACTGGGGCAAAGGACGGGCCATAATATAGGCCTAGGACTCCTAGAGCTTGACTGGACTTCTCATGAATGTATAATGAGAAGGGTTTCGACAAATCAGGGAGATGGAGAGCTGGAGCTTCCACAAGGGCTTGACAGAGCTTAATGAAGGAGTGTCAGGGTGAGGATGATAATGGTTCTTCTTCAGGGGGGCCCTTGCTGAGGTCGTATAGGGGTCTTGCCAACAGGGAGAAGTTAGGGATCCATGCTCTAAAATACCCAGCCAGGCCTAGAAAGGAAAGGATTTCTGTCTTGGTTTTGGGAACGGGCAGGTCAGAGAGGAGTCGTTTTCTGTCTAAGGTAATGGACTTTCTTTGTTGAGACAGAAGGAATCCAAAGTAAGCGACAGAAGGGGAAGAGATTTGAGCTTTGACGGGGGATACCTGGTAACCTCTGGAAGCTAGAAGGTTAAGTATAGAGGCAGTGTCAAGTTGAGACTGTTCCCATGAGGGACTGCAGAGTAGAAGATTGTCTACATATTGAAATAAAGTGGACTCGGAGTGATCATGATGAAACTGTTTGAGTTCCTGAGCTAGGAGTTGTCCAAAAATATGGGGACTATCTCGGAAGCCTTGTGGCAAAACTGTCCAAGTAAGTTGTTCAGAATGTCTCGTGCATGGGTCCGTCCAGGTGAAGGCGAAAAAATCTTGGGAGCAGGGGTCCAGAGGGATAGGAAAAAATGCATCCTTGAGATCTAGGACTGAGAATTGGGATGCTGAGGCAGGGATCTGCGATAAAAGGCTGTATGGATTTGGAACTAAGGGATGGATAGGGACAACGGCCAGGTTGATGAGGCGAAGGTCTTGGACGAGGCAGAAAGATCCATTGGTTTTTTTAACAGCTAATATGGGGGTATTAAATGGGGAGTGAGTGGGTCTGAGGTAATATTTGTTCAAGAGATCTTGAATGATGGGTTGGAGGCCTATGAGGGCTGAAGTGGTTAGTGGGTATTGGGCCTGACAGATATACTGAGAGGGGTCACGTAATTTGATAGTCACAGGGGGACATAGGGCCACGGAGGGGCTTGTAATGTCCTAATCTTTGGGATTTACAGGGTGTATGAGGGCAGAACTGGGGCTTTTATTGGGTAGAGGGGGGTCGTCGGCTATGAGGGCCATCAGAAAGAGAGTACTGGGGGCTGTGGGAGTGGATGGAGGAGAGAAAGGATGTCCCATCCTAGTAAAGGGATGGGACACTGGGGCATAGCCAGGAAGGAGTGGGGGAAAGGTATGGGATTGTCTTGGATTGTACATAAAAGGGTAGGGGCGTTTAATGGGAAAATCTGTATACCTCCTACCCCGACTAAAGGAGTAATGGCTGGCGTGGTAGGGCCCCGGTATTCTCGCAAGACTGAGAAGGTGGCTCCTGTATCTAGGAGGAAGGAGATGGGGCAACCGTCTACTGTTAAAGTAACCCTGGGCTCCTGTTTGGTGATGGAAATGGTCGGGTGAGAAGCCCCCGGGCCCTGTCAATCTTCTTCTGCCAGCCCCACTTCGGTGGGCTTAGGATGGGGGTTGTTCGTCCAGCCCCCCCTTCAGGTGGTTGGACAATCAGACCCCCAGTGGCCCATTTTGTGGCATCTGGGGCATGGGGTGGTAGGAGATCTGGGGAGGGGTATGCCCTTGACCAATGTCCCTCTTTTCCACACTTGAAACAAGCTCCTGGAGGGGGGCTTGTTTGTAGAGGGGCGCCCAGGTTGTGGTTTTATCAGCTGGGCCAACATTTGGAAATTGGCCTGATCAGCCGTTTGTTTACGGCGTTCTTTCTCCTCCTCCTGGTTATGGAAGACTTTAAAGGCCACTGTTAGGATCTCAGTCTGTGGGGTAGCGGAGCCCTGTTCTAACTTTCTGAGTTTAGCTTTAATGTCGGGGTAGCTTTAAGCTAGGAAGTATGTCATAAGGACATGTCTTCCTTCAGGTGTTTCTGGGTCTAGGCTGGTATACTGTAATAGGGCTTGAGTGAGTCTAAGAACTCGGAGGGGGTTTCATCTCTCTTTTGAATTATGTCTTGGAGCTTTTGAAAATTGACTACTTTACGAGCTGCCTTTTTCAGACCTGCTATTAAGCAGGAGGCAAAAATATCTCGAGAGCGGAGACCCATGGCGGTGTTATAATCCCAGTGTGGGTCTTGTTCGGGGACAGCAGTGGGGCCAGGGGGATAGGTGGGGTCAGTCCTGTGGGTTTCGGTAGCATGTGTTTGGGCGAAGTCCCAAACTCGTCTACACTCTTCAGGGAGGAGAGTATTGGCCAGAAGCATGAAAATGTCATGATGTGTGAGCTTGTAACACTGGAGGGTCCATTGAAACTCCATGATGTATGTCATGGGATCAGTGGAAAAGGAACCTAGGCATTTCTCTAGTTGGGCTAAATCTCCTAAGGAGAAAGGGACGGGAACGTGCACGATGCCTTTGGATCCTGCTACCTCCCGGAGGGGGGCAATAATTTTGGGAGGCCCTCGGGACTGAGTCTGAGGGGGACTGAAGGGTTCTGGCTCAATCTGTGGGGGGAAAACAGGTGATGGGGGCAAAGACGCGATAATTTTGGGAGGCCCTCGGGACCAAGTCTGAGGGGGAAAGACGGAGAGGCTCCTGGAACTTAGTTAGATGGGGGCTGAAAAGCTCAGGCTCGATCTGTGGGAGGGGGGCTGGTGAGGGGGATGGAGGAGGAGGTCGTGAGGTGCGGGAGGAGATGCTGGTGTAGGGAGGGGAGGAGGGGGAAGGGAGAGGATTGGAGGCTTCTGCAGAGGTGGAGGCAGCAGTGGCGGTGGTGGTGGTAGAGGAAGGGGGAGGGGCTGTTGTAGGAGAAGAGGGGGAAGGGAGAGGACAGGAGGCTTCTGTGGGGGTGGAGGCAGCAGCGGTGGTGGAAGGGGGCGGGGAAGGGGCCGAAGGGGGAAGCCTGTATGGCGGAGGCTCCTCAGCTTGGTCAAAGGTAATTGATGAAGGCCTGGGAGTGTGGGGAGGGGAGGGAGACGGCTTGCAGGCTAGGAGAACTTGGGGCGGGGAGCAGGTGGTGCAGAGGCTGGGATTTTGAGCTAGGAGGCGAAAAGCTTCCATATAGGGAAACTCCTTCCATTTTTTCAGGCGCTGGCAGTAGTTAAACAGATCGCGAGTGATGTTAGGATCAAGAGTTCCCTCTGCGGGCCATTGGTTGTTATTGTCTAGGGGGTATGTCGGCCAATCTTGGGAGCAATATTTATGGAGAAGTTTTGGTTTTATATCAGGCATCAGGGAGAGGGTAGCCAGATGCTTAAGCAGGCATTCAAGAGGTGAACTTTCAGGGAGGGATGAGGAGGCTTCCATGGCTAAAGGACAGAGAAGGAGACAAACAGGGGAAGACAAACGGAGATCCTCGGACTGGAAGCAGACAGCAAGGAGACAAAGGGCGTCCCGATGATCCTTGGTGGTCTGTGGAACTCGTACACGAGTCGGAGTTTCTTAGGAAGTGTGGGTCATCACCCAGACTTCCCTAAGAAGGCAGTTTGCCGGAGTCACGAGGTACCTAGTACTAGGAATTTTCAGCAGACAGAACAGATTTCGGCGGGCAGAACAGAAAGAGGGGGGGAAAAGGGAGCATTCTCATCCGCAAAGGAGTCACCTCATTTATAGCTGTTTGGAGGGGGGGCCTGAGGGTCCGCTGCAGCCGTAAAGGCCTGAGTCAGGGAGAGTTCCCTCCTCGTCCCCGAGCATCAGGGCCTTGCCGGACGATCATGGTCAATGGCACTGCGATAGCTCGGGGGAGAGTGGCCCACCCCGGGGGAAATTTTGCTTAAAAAGTTTCCGCACTGATGGAATGGACGGTGAGTGCATTTATGACTGTCGGAGGAGGGGCCTGCAGGTCCGCTGCAGCTGTGAAGGCCTGAGGCGGGGAGAGTTCCTTCCTCATCCCCGAGTGTCAGGGCCTTGCTGGATGATCACGGTCAATGGCACTGTGATAGCTCGGGGAAGAGTGGCCCACTCCAGGGGTAAAACTTACCTAAAGGCCAGAGAGGAGTGGTGAGTGTGATGAGCCCGCACCGGAAAAAGAGGACGAGGGCAAGCTGCTGCTGGTGTCGGGGGGAAAGACGGGGCCCCGTTGGGGTGTCCCATTTCGGCACCAATGAGAGGAAAGGAGTGACACACAGCAGCAATTCACCGGAGAAATCCGCTTTATTAGGGAAAGGTGCTGGTTTATATAGGAAGGGACATGGGGTGATTGTGGTGTTACTTCTACGGGGCTGGTGGCTATTGGCAAGGTGCTGGGAGTGGGAGGGGGGAGAGAGGTGATTGGTCTTCAGGTGGCGCCGTCGGGAACCGAGGACCCGGAAGAGAAGCTGCAAGTTTGCCATCTTATTGGTGGGGGCCCTTCAGTGTTCATAAATTTGTCAATCTAAAGAATGCTAGTGTAACAGTTTACAACAGGTTACTTCTCAGTGTTCACTGAAAATTAAAGTTCCTAATGGTCTTAAGTTCTAATTAAAGCTAATTAAAATAATAAGGAAAACATTTCTTTCTGCATGCTAAAGAATGTGTCTTTTGATAAAAAAAAGTTACTTTGTTCTTGTGAGAAACACACTCACTGGTCCAAATTCAATAAGTGGACACAGAGACAAAGAGAACAGCAGAGCAAGGCTTTAATGATGGTCTTGCAAGATCAGGTGTCTGGTGAACCGCACACCTGGGGAGTTTGGTGCCAATAATTAATCTCCTAGTGCGCGAGTCCCTCCCCTGGTTCCTCATTGGCTGAGTACTACAGGGTTCACAGTCTTCTCCGGACTTCGCCTAAGCCCGTTATATCTTTCCTTTACATTTGTCTTATTCTTATTGGTAGGTTTAAAAAAAAACTCAAACAGGTATAGCCAGGCCCTTACCAATTCCCCCACCCCCACTCTCAGCCCGAGCAGCTTCCACCACGTGGCCCTTTGTTAATACCTTACTGTTAAAATATTTAAACATCCAAGTGGGAATAAATCATATTTAGGTTTTATACTCTTTCCTAACAGTTCCTCCCTCTTTTTATTTAAGCATTTCTGATTTTATTCCCAGTAATGTATTTTAATTTATGCTTGGTACTTTCTCAAATTTCTCTTAATAGCTTTTTACTCTCTTCCTTGTAGTTCAAATTTTCTTCTAAGATTATTTGGGTGTAGGTCATAGGTATTTGTTTATGGCTGCTTTTATAAGCTTGAGTCAAGCCTCACACACAAGGGATGATCAGCACTTACAGCAGTTACAACTCCCGCAACTATAACAAGGGATGTTAAAACAGGCAACTATACCTTTCTATTTTCCAAACCATCTTTCCAACCAGTCTATAAAAAGGGTCACTGGTGCCAGTTTTCAGCTAATTCATTAGCTAAAGTGGTGCCTTGTAATGATCTACAAATTCTGTGAAAAAAAATTTTTCATTGGCAGGTGCAGAGACCTAGAGAAGAGAAGAATTCATCCAAATCTACAGGTACTGCAGGCAAAGCCTGATGGCAAGTCTAGCTTGGCTGTCTGGCCTCAAGAGGCTTTTAAAAGTTCAATTTGAAATTCCTTACAAAAAGTTCCAGGAAAGCATATTTAAAGGAGCCTGTGTAATCAATTGCTCTTCTTGCTGCACTTGTGCAAATAATCAAGCCAGCTGTTAGTTATTTTCTTAACCTAGTTACTTCTAGTAAAAATGAGAGTGATTTTAGAGAGAAGTATTGTTTCAATAATGCAGCCTCCTTCCAGAATAAAAAAATCCAACTCCAGATGTTGCTACATAACCTAATAACACAATTTGTTTTATCTTGCCTAGAAGCCACAAAACTGCAAATAGTAATAGAAATGAAACCCAGAATAGAAGCGCCAGCCTTCTGAGGTCCTCTCAACTGACCAGTGATGGAGACCTAGCTGCACCCTTTACTGCGCCCCCTCTCAGCACGAAGCAGCCAGAGCGGTCATCGCCCCTTTTCCCTAGCAGCAGCTAGAGTCTCTATCTGTAGAAGAAAGAATGAGACCATACCCATAGCCTTCCCCGGTAAAAACAGGTATTTATTCCCTCCTCCCGAGGGATGGTGGGCTTGTAATACTGGACTAACCCCATGTGTCTCCACTTCCGCCTTCAACTCCTCCCATGACTTCTGCATTATAGTCCAACTAGTACCTAGACTGATGTACCATGATGATTCATCATTCATAACAGAATTTGAGTCCAACCAGAAGTTTAGAAGAGAGCCAGTCTCACTAACCCTGGCCGAGTTGCTGGGAGTAGAAGTTGCAGCTGGAGTAAGAACAGGGACAGCCGCCATTATTCAAGGGAACCAACATTATGAAGGACTAAGGACAGCTATTGATGAAGACCTAAAGACCATAGAGCAATCCATTACAAAACTTGAAGAATCTCTGACTTACCTCTCTGAGGTAGTCTTGCAGAATAGACGAGGGCTGGATCTGCTGTTCCTAAAAGGAGGAGGACTGTGTGAAGCTTTAAAAGAAGAATGCTGCTTTTATGCAGATCATTCTGGAATAGTAAGAGATTCAATGTCAAAGCTTAGGGAAAGGCTAGACCAGAGAAAGAGAGAACGAGAAGCCGGCCAAGGGCTATTTGAATCTTAGTTCACTAGGTCCCCGTAGTTTACAACCCTGATATCCACTCTGGCTGGGCCCTTACTCATCCTTGTGTTGCTCCTCACTCTAAGACCCTGCATACTAAATCGGAGAGAAAGAGTGAGTGCCGTTCATGTACTAATGTTGAGGCAACAATATCATTCACTCACCCAACAAGGAGACACAAACATTCCATGATTGGAATGCCCCTAAAGAGAAGTGGGGAAATGTAGGATATGAAGAATCAAAAGTTAGCATAAGCACAGCCATCTTAAAGGCCTAAACACCACCCTCTAACCTAGAAGGAGGAAAATTATTAGAACCTTGAAAAACAAGTTAGTCAGCTAGTGTTAACTGTAGTGACCTTTAGTCAGCTAACCTTGGTCAGTTAATCATACATACCAAGCTTATCTTGCTGAAACCCACCCTAGCATTCTGAGAGTAATCTTATCTCACTGAACCCCCCAAGATGTGACGCCAGCCGATGAATCATGTGTACATGCTTGTAGAACAATACTGTCCTCTTAGAAAATGCTATAAAAACCTCTGGCTTTAGCTGCTCAGGGTCCTTGTTGAGACCCGCTGCATCGGGCTAACTTGGACCCCAGCTAGCTGGTTCCTGAATAAATTCCTCTTGCTTATTGCATCAAGAGACGCCTTTCGTGAGTGATTTGGGGCAGCGTCCTCCTCTGGGAAAATCCAACAAGAGCAATGCCAGGGTAAATGGAATTGCCAATTGGACTAAAGCACAAGTCCTAGTCCAGGTGGGTGACAACAAATAGCACAGGTTCCCCTTTCCACAGTACTACCAAACATCCACTCAGGGGATGTGTAATTTCAAGAAGTTGCCCTCTTTAGAGACATTTAGGACATGGGTACAAGTCAGTATGTTCCTCACAGGAGTTGTGAAACCTTCCCCTTGCCTAGAGAGGCATGAGGAATGAATGATTCACCTTCCTTATGGAAAAAGAGGGGACTGCCCTCGGGTCTGACTTCTTTAGTGCATTAAAGAGTAGAGACAAGCCCTTGCAAGTCCCATTTCCCCAAGCGTCCCTGTCCTGGTACAGGGCCAACATGCAGTTCATCTCAGTGGGGTCTGTGTCTCAGCAGAGAGGGAACAGGACCACCTGCGCCTGTGGCCATCCAGCAGCACATACATAACAATCACTTTTATTCAAAGTGAGTACTGAAAATTTAACCCACTCTACCCAGGCATTAGTGTCTCCATAACCTGTCTCTACTTCAAGAGTGTGTTTTAGATCTTTTACAGTAACTAGTCTAGGGTCATTATGGGGAAGCTCTGGCTTGTTATTTCTCTTGGGATTGGGGGCGGCCACTATGGGTGAAGTCTTGCCTTCGATTAAATTAAGACTAAACCTTCCCATGGGATGTACTCCAATGACATCTGCACCAAGTCCGTAAACATGAGGGGCAATTACAGAATCTGAGTCTAAGTCTTGAGGTTTATGTATAGTTAATAAAAGGGGGTTACACTGTCCTGGCAATTGTCAGGAGGAATTCTTTTAGCTAAGTGGAGCTTTCTTTTTAAAGATTTTTCTGCTGTATGAGGGGCCATCCACCCTTGAAACTGGGTAGTCCACTAAACACTGCTCCACCCTGGACATGGGGGCCCACTTGCCTTTTTATTCTATTAAGATTTGTCCACTCAGGACAGAGATACTTATTATCTCCAGAAAGCTGTTTTTGGTCATTTAGGTCACCACAAGAGAGAACCTGACAAGCATCAAACCTAATGGTTGGGGCTTGATGTTTTAGTAATATTGATTACCAGTTTGACAGGATAACCAGGAGTTCCTTCCCATCTTAGGGCTCTCTGCGACTTGCCTGTGAAATACAGAGTTAGGATAAAAGTTAACATTTTAGGTTCTTTTTAGTTTCAGCCTTAAGGATTGGTTAGCCACCTGAGACACCTGCCAATTCTCTGCTTTGTCCCCACATCCCCAGTCAGTTTCTTTACTCTGGTGTAGTGAGTCCAACCCTTTTCAGTCTCCGCGATCAGGAGCACTTGGTAGCGGCCTTCCCAGCTGGGCTGGAGTCCATCTTCTTTCCAGGATTTTACTAACACCAGGTCTAGGCTGGAAGCAGTGAGCAAAGAACTCAAGTGGGGGAGTCTGGGTGAGGAGTCCCTTCAGCTTGAGAGAAGATAAATTAGAAGACATGGGCAGCACACATTCTCTTAAAAATTGATCTTTTGTTTCCATAGTGGGTAAGTCTGTTGCCCTTCCCAGATATGGCAGCTCATATAATAATCATTATTCCCTGTAGTACTTTTGAAGTAAAATGACTCCCATTATCTGAATCAACATTTTCTATTAACTCAAATCTAGGAATAACTTGCTCTAAAAGTACCTTTATCACTGATCCTGCTGTTGCAGTTGTTAGTGGGTGGGCCTGCACCCATCCAGTGAGATGGTCAACAACCACTGCTAAATATTTAAGCTTTCCTACTTTCAGCATCTCAGTAAAGTCATCTGAATACTTCAGAATGGTCTTATTCCTGGGAGTCTGTCTCCAGATACTGGCTTTCTCATACACTTCTTAGTAATTCTTTGGCACATTATGCAGCTCTTACGAACCTGTTTAGCAATGGTGTAAATGCTAATATACCCATAAACCTTTAGCAAAGCATCGCACATTGACTGAGGACCCCAATGGCTCCCCCTGTGTAACATGTTCATCAGCTCTCTCATAATAGGCTTGCCAATCATTTCTCTCCCATCTGGTAAAGTCTACCTCCCTTTTTCATCATGAGATGCCCCCATCTCCTGTAGCTTCTTAATCTCCTTCTTGGAAAACTTTGGGATCAATGAGATTTTAGGGATATTTGGGGTGAGGTTCAAAAATCTATTTTCATCCTCAGATGCAGCCTCTTTAGCAGCTACATCAGCAATCTTATTACCTGTAGCTTCATAATAACTTCCTTTCTGGTGACCATTCACATGCGTTATAGAACTTTCAGTTGGAAGTACAAGATTTTCCAGAACCTCTTTAATTAATTTCCCATGAATTAATTTTTGTCCTTTACTATTTATAAGACTTCTGTCCAAATTTTTCTAAAGGTATGGACTACTTCGAAGGCATGTCTGTGTAAATGGTGCCTTCTTTATTTGAAAGTAGTTTTAAAGCCTGATTAAGAGCAAACAACTCACAAGTTTGAGCTGACCAATGATTGGGTAATCACCCCATCATTGTAGATGGATCCATGTAGATGGATAACTGGTCTCCATCAATGATGGCATAGCCATTATGTCATTTGCCCTCTATCATCCAGGAGGACCCATTTATAAACAGTTTCATATCCCCACCTAGAGGAGTTTCCCTTAAATCAGGCCTGACTTTATAGTCTGATACTCTATGAGGTCTATGCAACTATGGCTCAATTCTGATTGACCTTCAGCCTCCCTTGCCCATAGGAAGCTGGTCGGATTGAGACAGGTGTCTGTGATTAAGATCAGGTCATCTTTTTCAAGTAAACTTGCTTCATATTTTAAAATTTGAGAATCTATTAGCCAGTGCCCAGCCCACTGATTAAGTAAGCATGACCCGAACCTGGTGAGGAGTACTGACCATGAGGGTTCCTCCAAGTTAATTTCCTGCTCTCTTCCACCAGTAAGGCCATGGCTGCGATGGCGTGAACGCATTCAGTCCATCCTCAAGAGACAGGGTCCAATAGTTTACATATAAAGGCCACTGGCTGTTCCTTTCCTCCCCAGGCTTGGGTCAAAACCCCTACAGGGAACCTTGTTTAATGGTAATAAACCAGTGAAATTGCTTCTCTAAAGATGGGAGCGCCAGCACTGGGGTGGTGACTAAAGATTACTTTCAATTCCTCTAGAATTGCAGTTTTGCTGGGTCCATTGGAGAGGGTCTGGCTCTCCCTCTAACAATTTGAAATACAAGCTTCTAGCCTCTCTTCTTACACTTTTTGAGCCTCTCTCAGTAATTCTTCTCTAGGTTTTTCATTCCATCTACCTGAATTCTGTAATTTCATAGATATATCTGACCAATTTTTGGTTACAAAATTGACTTTTAAAAGATCCTGTCCTACCTGAGCTTCTGGGTCAAGTCCTGAACATTTTCTCATCTGGTCACCGAGTCTCTGTGAAAATGCAGTTGGGGTCTTTTCCTTCTCCTGTTGGACTTCAAACACCTTAGAAACATTTTGAGATCTTGGGGCTGATTCCCTAATTCCCTTTATAATTAGCCCTCAAAGATCCTGCATTTTAATTCTATCCCCTAGATTATTATTATCCCATCTAGGATCTACATTTGGGAACTTTTGTTCCGCTGACTGGACACCCTGGCCCGGTGGGTGTTTTTGTTCCCAAATGGACACAGCAGCTCTCCTGATCAACTCCCCCTCACCACCAGGTAATAGGATATTCATGATGGACATCAGTTCAACTTAAGTATATATATTAGGTCCCAGGAATTGGTCTAGTTGGTCCACTAGGCCAAGGGGATCTTCTAGCAATGCTTACAATTTCTCACCTCAGTACCCATGTGGGGAGCATTAACAAATTTCCCCTTGTCCTGGTGGGACCTCTCTGAATGGAAATGTCTTGGGATTCCTGGTGGATTCCCCAGAAGGCAAGGGGAAACTCTAAGTCCTTCTTACATTAAGCCCAGGGAGAGGAAATCCTGGGGCAAAATACCTCTAAAAACTGAAATCAGTCAAAGGGAGAAATAAAGTTTAAAACCTATTCATTGCTCACAAGCTTCAGCCTGGGGCCGTTTCTCTCTTTCAGGCTCTAGCATCAGCCAAAATCTGCCTCTCCCTCTCACCTCTCAGGTACAGAATAGCCCTCCTTGCACAGGTAATTACCCACTGATATGGAGATGAACTTCTCTCCACCCCTGAGGAATGATGCAAATGCACTAAAGCCATACTTCTTTCCACCTCTGAACGCCTGTTGATATGCAGATGTATTAAAGCCAGGTAAAATATTCTGGAAATGTTCCAATTTTACCCACAGTGAGGGAGACAAGAAAGTGGGTCTCAATGTTAAATATATATGAGTGGGGTGGAAAGAGAAAAAGGCCAGGAAAGTCCACTAAAAAGACCCAGAGTTAATTAATTAAAGCTCAAAAAGACAGGAGCAACTTGGCCTGGGATGTTTGAATATTCCTCAGATAAAGGGGAGGGTACCTCAGCACAGCCTGTCTTTATTATGTTAATCATACAGGCCCAGCCTCTTCTTTTTTTTTTTTAACTTTACGTATATGTTATTTTTTTTGTTTCTGACCCCAAATAGTCTGCAACCCAGGAAATCAATTCAGCATGCAGGCGCAGCCGTAAGCAACATAGCAAAAGGCAGGAAGGATTTCATCCCAAAGATTGCATTTTAACACCCAGGCGGTCAAGAAGCAAGGTTCTCAACTTCCTAATTAGCAAACAGACAGTAACTCTGCCCCCCTTGTTAGAAGGGCAGCCAGTCCTGATATGCTCTCAAACCAGGAAGCTGCCATCCTGGGAGGGGACTAAAAGCAGTAAATTTCTTGTGTTAAGCTAATTTTGCAGAATTACCCAGAGGATTGATAAGAAATATGTCTTATCAAAGATACCTGAGACCACTTAACAAGTCTAGACCACTTAACAAGTCTACACCTCCAGGTGCCAGCCACACTCCTAAAGAACCCTTAAAAAGGGAACCCCCAACCCCTGGAGTGCTCCTCTCTCCGAGGCCACCAGCACCCTCAAAGTGCACAACCTTTTAACTTAAAACTTTCTCTCTCCAACCTCCCAGGGTGCCCCTGCCTCCTGAGGCGGCCTCACTTTCTCTCTCCAGGAGTAACTCCAAACAAAACTTTCACTCCATCTCACCGCCGTCTCTCAACTCTCCGCTGTGTCTGCAGCAGGGAAAGGGACCAAGGGAAACACACAATGCTCTCCCCAACACCAGGGCTTGTCCTGGGAGGTCTCTTGTATTTCCTCCTCCCTAGCTTTCCCTTCCCTGGTGTTGAGGGGAAATAGGGGAAGCGCCCTTGGTAACCAACAGATTCCACAGGTGAACTGGAGGTTTTACCATAAAAAAATAACTCAAACCTGGCAAAGCCAGTTTTCATCTGGTCTAACTTTAATCCAGACATAACAGCAAAACTTGATCATCTTGTTTGTCCTTAACCCGGTACAGGAGGCGTCCCCCCAGTACTATAACCTTCACCCCAGCAGGCTATCTGGAGGGAAATTCCAAGGGAGCTCATCTGGTTCCCTTTCTCTGCTTCCCTAGGCCTAGAATTTGTATTTCCCATCCTTCAAGAGGTCCCTGTGTCTGAGATCCCTGTATACTCAACCCCCCATAATGGAAGTTTCTTGCACACACCCTGAGATTACACGTCTCAGCCACACACACACTCGACCTCTGAAAAATGCCCAACCACCAACGCAGTACTTATAGCCCAATTTTCCCACTTTGGCTCGTGTATGAGGTTGCCTGGTTGCCGCTGTGCCTGCATTTCCTTCCTTGCATCAGTCACGCTGTCTCTGCACAACAGTTTCAGGTCTCCCCTCAGCTTCTGTGCAAAGGTGAGATGCCCAGACACAGCGGGCCGCCCAAAGCCAGGCGGGACGCATCTTCCCACTCCACTTGGGCCCCCACCTCGCACAGGCAAGAGGATCCGGATGAGCCCCCAAATTGTGAGAAACACACTCACTGGTCCAAATTCAATAAGTGGACATGGAGACAAAGAGAACAGCAGAGCGAGGCTTTAATGACGGTCTTGCAAGATTAGGTGTCTGGTGGGCAGGTACACCTGGGGAGTTTGGCGCCAATAATTTATCTCCTAGTGCGCGAGTCCCTCCTCTGGTTCCTCATTGGCTGAGTACTACAGGCTTCACAGTCTTCTCCGGATGTCACCTAAGCCTGTTATATCCTTCCTTTATATTTGACTTATTCTTATTGGTAGGTTTAAAAAAAACTCAAACAGGTATAGTCAGGCCCTTACCAATTCCCCCACCCCCACTCTCAGCCCAAGCAGCTTCCACCACGTGGCCCTTTGTTAATACCTTACTGTTAAAATGTTTAAACATCCAAGTGGGAATAAATCACATTTAGGTTTTATACTCTTTCCTAACAGTTCAGGAATTATAGAATGTGTTCATAAATTTGTCAATCTAAAGAATGCTAGTGTAACAGTTTACAACAGGCTACTTCTCAGTGTTCACTGAAAATTAAAGTTCCTAATGGTCTCAAGTTCTAATTAAAGCTACTTAAAATAATAAGGAAAATATTTCATTCTGCATGCTAAAGAATGTGTCTTTTGATAAAAAAGTAACTTTGTCCTAAAGTACAGCTGTTTATTTAAAGAGGGAGAACTCTGAATGTAAAAAGAAAGTTGTATAAAATTAATGGAAGAATTATTAATATGGCCATGCTATGTGAAATTAAAGCAAATGAGTCTTAATATCAAGTACACAGCAAAACTAGAATTTTTTTGTTTGTTAAAAGGACAAAGGTTTCTTAGTCTACCGTTAATGTTAAAAGATTGCCAAGGGTTTTCTAATTGTTTTATCAAAGCAGTTTTTCTCATGCTTAATGTCTCTGAAAGGAAAGGAGCGACACACAGCAGCAATTCACTGGAGAATTCCGCTTTATTAGGGAAAGGTGCTGGGTTATATAGGAAGGGGCATGAATTGATTGAGGTGTCACTTCCACGGGGCTGTTGGCTGTTGGCTAGGTGCTGGGATTGGGAGGGGGGCGAGAGGTGATTGGGCTTCAGGTGGCGCCAGCGGGAACTGAGGACCCCGAAGAAAAGCTGGAAGTTTGCCATCTTACTGGTGGGGGCCCTTCAGTCTCAATGAGTTGTCTGGGTATTTAAGAAAATAAGATATTAATATTAAAAGGGGTAAAAGCTAAACTTTGCTAACAACTGTGTAACCTGATGCTGGGGTTCTTGTTTGCAGAGTCAAAGAATGAACTTAGCAAACAGTCAAGGTAGGAGAGTCAGAGAGAGGCTTTTATTTAGAGATACAGTGAGGGAATAGAGCTCCTGGCTCACACCAGGAGGAGGACAAGAGAGTACGTGGCAGTGCGTAATCTAGGCGTTTTATGGGCAGTTGGCGATTTTTGGGACCCTGAAAAAAGGCTTAGGGGTGTGGACTTGTTAAGTGGTCCCTGAATATTTAGAATTAAAATATGGAATTTCCTGCTTTGATTTCTCCTTGGGATACCAGCATCTTGTTCTGGGAGCTTATCAAAAGGATGCCTGCCCAGCCCCCAGGGTGGGCTGAAGTATTGTCTGTTTGCTAAAGAATAAGTTAAAAATCTTCTTAAACTTCCTGGGTGTTAAAATGCAATCTTATCTTTAAGGTGGAATCCTTCCTGCCTTTTACTATGTTGTTTACAGCTGGGTTAGCTTGCTAAATTAGTTGCCCAGTATGCAAATCACTTCATCAGATCTGAAGGAGGAAAGACAGCACATAGGCCTGGGCATTTTAGCATGCTATGGTGAATCTTACACATGATTAGAAACTTCTTTATCTGGGGAATATTAACTGATCTCACTGAAGAATGGCTCTAGAGCTTAATGTTGAACAGAGAGTTTTGGTAGGAGGTTTCCTTGCATGTAGTTACACTGCTCTGACTAAATTTCCTGCTGAGACAGGGAGCATGGGTGTTGTCAGAGTAGGGTGAGGGCCTCCAGAAAATGCAAGGCAGGATATTTGCAGTCAGAGCAATGTAACTACACACAAGAAACTCCCCTACTAAAACTTTGTGTTAAATCTTCAGCTCTAGAGTCATTCTCCAGTGACATCAGTTGGTGTACCCCAGGTGAAGAGCAGCACATGTTTATTTTATGCTAATTATTTATAATCATGTATAAGATTCATTTTAGCATGCTAAAGGCCCAGGCCTATGTGCTGTCTTCCTTCTTCAGATCTAATGAGGTGATTTTGCAAACTGGGCAAACTAATTTAGCAGGCAAGCCCAGCCATTACACAGTAAAAGGCAAGAAGGATTCCACCTTAAAGATAAGATGGCACTTAACTTACTCTTTAGCAAACAATGCATCAGCCCACCTGGTGGTCAGGCTGAGCAGGTGGCCTTGTTTCATAGAAGTCCCCAGACCAAGATGCTGGTATCTCTGGGAGAAATCAACAGAGTAGGAGGTTACTTGTGAATATCCTAGGACCACTTAGTAAGTTCACACCCCTAAGCTTTTTTTTCAGGTTCTCAAAAAATCCTCAACTGCCTATAAAACCCCCTAGACAACGCGCATCAGTGCGGACTCTCTTGTCCCCTCCTGGCATGTGCCGGGAGCTCTGTCCTTTCACTTGATCTCTAAATAAAAGCTTGTACCTTGCTCTCCTACCTTGAGTGTTTGTGAAGGTCATTCTTCAGCTTTGTGAACAAGAACCCCGGCATCAGTGCCTTGCTTTTTCTGGGAGTGCTCACCCTACTCTGACTACACCCAAGGTCCCTCACTTGTGTATTTGCCTTTGAGATCTTTTGTTGTCATACTGGTTAAATAGATCAGTATTGTTTCATAGTGACTTATGATTCTATTTAGGCAAGTGCCCTAAACATTTTCTTCTGACAGCTTCCCAAAATAAAACTCAAAAGGTACTTTTACCTCTAGTTAACTCTGATATTTTCCAAAGGGCCCCTGGAACATGTCAGAGGAATCTTTTTCTCCTCATAGGGGAAAATATTTGGCTAATTTGGCTTTTTTATTTGATGTATAATTACCTGCTCAATTACCTGGAAAGCACTGTCAAAGGGAATGATGCTAAACTTTGTTACTGAATGTTTTACGTTACTGTAAGTCCGGGGAAAGGAAATCCCAGGGCAAAATACTTCTAAAAACCAAAATCAGTCAAAGGGAGAAATAAAGTTTAAAACCTGTTTATTGCTCACAAACTGCAGTCCCAGGCCATCTTTCTTCTCTGCTCAAGCAGCAACCACACCAGGGGCCCTCTCCCTCACCTCTTAGGTACAGATAAGCCCTCTGTTGCCCAGGTAATTGCCCATTGATATGGAGATTACTTCTCCACCCCTGAGGAAAGATGCAAATGCACTAAGGCCACATTTCTTTCTACCTCTGAGTGCCTAATGATATGTAGATATACTACAGCAAGGCAAGATATTCTGGAAATTTTACAATTTTACCCACAATCCACCCCTCCAGAAATCTCACCTTAAAATTTACTGCATCCCCCTCTTCCAACTGTAGGATCTGAAAAATCAAGTTAGCATAAGTACAGCCATCTTAAAGGCTTAAATACCACCCCCTAACCTAGAAGGAGGGAAATTATTAGAATCTTGAAAAACAAGTTAGTCAGCCAGTGTTAAATGTAGTGACCTTTAATTAGCTGACCTCAAATCAGTTAATCATACACACCAAGCTTATCTTGCTAGAACCACCCTAAACATTCCGAAGGTAATCTTATCTAACCAGACCCCAGGATGTGGCCCCAGCCAAAGATTTATGTGTCTATGAAAAAACACTGTATTGTGATTGTGGAAAATGTTGCCCCCTTTGAAAATGCTATAAAACCTTCTGGCTTTGTGTGCTCAGGGTCCTTGTTGAGACCTGCTGCGTTGGGCTAACTTGGACCCCAGCTAGCTGGTTCCTGAATAAATTCCTTTTGCTTATTGCATCAAGAGACGCCTTTCGTGAGTGATTTGGGGCGGCGTCCTCCTCTGGGAAAATCCAACACAACTAATGTAGTAACATGCAATAGCAACAGCAATCACAATCTCTCACTAAGTGCAAAAATTCATTTTTACACATTTGCTCATTCCTAACAATCATTCTAGATTGCTCACAAAACATTTACCAAACATTAAGACAAAGTCAAGCCTCTTTTTAGACAAAGTCAAGCCTCTCTTTAAACATTATTTTCTTGACAACAGCAACACAATCATAATTCTCAAATCATAATTCTCAAGCCAGAGGATTCAGCTAGGTTCAAAGTCCCATGCAGATTAAGTCCAAAGCTCGTCCATTCCAGCCATCATGTGGCAGCTGTAGCCAGGGGGCACATCCAGGACACAAAGACCATAGAAGCAAATGACCATGATGGTCGGGGGCCAATTTGCTGTTATTACAGGAATACACAGAAGGCCAGCCTCCAGGCCTTTTCCCCAAGGTGCCAGGAGAGCCAGCCATCACCAATCCATGTGTTGAAATGTCCAGGGCCATGTGCATTTTACTCCTAATTGCTGCACCCATCCTTGCAACACATGTCCAATAAAGTGGGTACCTCGATTGCTCTCAGTAACTGGTGACCGACCATAGGCTGCAGAGAGACGCTCTAGGCCCCTCTTGGTGGTTTGCTGATCTGCACAACATGCAGGGCACTTCTTCTGGGCTCAGCTGACTTTTTCAAAGGTGAAAGACAAGCCACACCGACGGGACCACATTGTCTTTTGAGGTGTCTGTGCCATGCCACTCCATGGCCTTTGGGTCCAGTCTTGCACCCAGCCTGTCATGGGATAGGAGGTTATTACCTTGGTCAGAGCTGTTCCAGTGATGGGCTCTGTAGCCAGCAAGGTGTGGTACACAGCAGCCAGTTGCTTCAAGGTGACCTGGACCTCTGCTTCTTTCCATAGTTGTGGCCAGGCTCCTGCCAGCAGTAAGAGCAGCAACAGTGGCTGAAGCAGTAGCCTTAAGCTTGGGCTATGGGCCGGAGTCGGCATGGCCAGCAGCGATGGTGGCATCTCCATGACCAAATGAGTGTAGACACATGTCCCTCGCCATGAGCGCCACTTCTCCCCAACATTTCTAGGGGCGGCCCTCCCAAAGGTTGCACCCATTATGACAGGTTTCGGGTTCACAGGAATCCTGCTGACTTACACCAATTGTAAGTCTGGGGAAAGGAAATCCCATGGCAAAATATCTCTAAAAACCAAAATCAGTCAAAGGGAGAAATTGTTAGGGTCTAGGACTCCGGGGTTTCCCAGAGAACAAGACACACGGACACGGAGATGAAAATCCAAGCAAAGTCTTTATTCAGCCAGCAAGCTGGGGTCGACAGCACCTCCCCTGACACGCAGGTCGAGTCCGAGCTGCCGACCCCGAAGCAACTTTGGGTATTGATTATATAGGATCTTCACAGCAGTTACATCAAAGCCCGCGCAGTTCTACAACTAATAGGTTTAAAACACACTCTATATTGTAACCAATGGGAAACATTGTAACCTTTTTAGGGAACACGCCAGTTGCCTGCCCTCTTCAATTGTTATCTCTTGCTTACCCAAGCATGTCTATGTGACTTATCAGGGGTTACATCCCCAGGCATTCCCAGGCTGTTGGCCACTTCTAGTTATCTAACTTAGGGTAGGCGCATTTCTCAGAAGCCTCGGGTAATTTACACAAGAAAAGACTGGGTGGCTCTCGCTCTAGGCAGTCAGGTTAAGTGTCATTAGTTCTTTTTCCTGACTTGATGCTCTCTGCATGCTGTTACAAAATAAAGTTTAAAACCTGTTTAATGCTCACAAACTGCAGTCCCAGGCATCTTTCTTCTCTGCTCAAGCAGAAACCACACCAGCGGCCCTCCCCTTCATCTCTCAGGTACAGATAAGCCCTCTGTTGCCCAGGTAATTACCCATTGATACGGAGATGAACTTCTCCACCCCAGAGGAAAGATACAAATGCACTAAAGCCACATTTCTTTCCACCTCTGAGTGCCTATTGATATGCAGATATACTAAAGGCAGGCAAGATATTCTGGAAATGTTACAATTTTACCCACAGTTACAGAAATACCCAAATTCCCTTATGTCAACTGTTTTATAGTAAGCTCTCATCAGATCTTTAACCATTGTCATTTGTAAGTCTTTTGTCATTTATACTCACTTTTATTACTCCTAAACTAGTAAAGAACTAAAATTCAGCAGAGCAAGTATCCTAAACTAGTAAAGAACTAGATTCCAGCAGAGCAAGTATTTGTTACATATGATTAAGTAAACTAAGGAAAATAATTTTATGACTTTTTGTTTCAAATATTGATAATAAAGTGCTTTAAACTTTTTCTCTTAGGCTGAGATACAACAGCTTAGTAAATGACAATACCTTTATAAGCAGAATTGAAACATATATCTTTCTATCTGTTCCCTCCAGAATCTAAAACTCTCAGTGAATATTTTCATATTTTATAGCAGTATGTTTATTTGCATAAGCTCAATAAGAATCTGCTTTCCTTGTAACAAGACCAGTTAAAAACACTGGTTATATTACCAAGGGTTTACCTGAGAGACATGTGTGTAAACTTAGATATGAACAGACAGCTTTAAGGAACTAAGATTGACTTTATAAAGTCAACAAACCCCCTTGGAGGAACTGGCCTGGTACCTTGCTTACAGGGTTCCCAGCAGCCTTACCAGGTGAGTGAGGAAGGTCACTTCCTGGCAGGTGCAGGAACCTCAGAATGCCTTGGGGACCTCAAGAAGAGAGGAATTCACCAAATCTACAGGTACTGTAGGCAAAACCTGATGGCAAGTCTGACTTCGCTTTCTGGCCTCAAGGCCTTTAAAAGTCCAACCTGAAATTCTTATATAAAGTTCCAGCAAAGCACATTTAAAAGAGCCTATGTAATCAATTGCTCTTCTTGGTGCATTTATGCAAATAATCAATCCAAGTATTAATTATTTTATTAATCTGGTTACTTCTAGTAAAAATGAGGGAGATTTTAGAGAAAGGTATTTGTAAGATAAATTCTAACTGAAATAAGCAGGTGATGAGAGGCAACAAAGGGCCAGGCAGTTTATTTGGGTGCAATTCCTGGGTGATGTTCCCAGGTATGGCTATCACAGGCTGGGGAAGTCATGCCCAGGCGGGAAGGCTGGGAGTTTTTAAGAGAACAGGGAAGGGAGGGGGAAGTGGGCCACGCTAGGGGTAAGTGGAGAATTTTTATTGGCTCAGGGTTGGGTGATGGACAGCCAGAGGTCTCCTCCTTCCTGATGGAGGGGGGTCTGCATCCGGGGTTTGTCAGCACATCATGGGACTAGAATCCAGGAAGAGCTATTGTTCCTTCCCCATATGGCATAGAGCTACTTGGTGCTGTCTCTGCTCCACCTGCACTGTCTTTGCCCTTCCCTCCAGTGCCTCCAGCCTTACATTCCAGCCTTTTGGTCATAATGGGCAACGACTCGATCTGGCTACTTCCAGCTGACAAGGGGCATTGTAGTCGGGGGGGGGTTCTTAGCATGTAGTTACATTGCTCTGACTGCAAATATCTTGCATTGCTTTCTTTAGAGGCTTTCATCTTATTCTAGCTAAGCCTATGGTCCCTGTCTCATTTTCCCCTCTACAGATAGAGACTCTGCTGCTAGGGAAAAGGGGCGACAACCGCTCTGGCTGCTTCATGCTGAGAGGGGGTGCAGTAAAGGATACAGCTAGGTTTCCATCACTGGTCAGTTGAGAGGGTCTTGGAAGGTTGGCGCTTCTATTCTGGAAGGACAAACTTGATGAGATTAAGAATGCATGGCTGAATATGAGAACTAGAAATATGAAGAGTCTAACTGAGAATCATAGCCAGGTATCATGGGGAAACTAGAATTCTGGATCAAGTTTACATCTCAATGACTAGTATTAGGATTTAGTATAGATAAGACTGCATTATTGAAACAATACTTTTCTCTAAAATCACCCTCATTTTTATTAGAAGTAACTAGGTTAAGAAAATAAGCAACACTTGGCTTTATTATTTGTAAAAGTGCAGCAAGAAGAGCAATTTATTACATAGGTTCTTTTAAATGTGCTTTGCTTGAACTTTTTGTAAGGAAATTCAGATTAAACTTTCAAAGGCCTCTTGAGTCCAGAAAGCCCAGCCAGACTTGCCATCAGGTTTTTTTGCCTGCAGTACCTGTAGATTTGGGTGAATTCCTCTCTTCTCGAGGCCCCCAAGACATCCTGAAGTTCCTGCACCTGCCAGGAAGTGACCTTCCTTACTCACCTGCTAAGGCTGCTGGGAACCCTGTAAGCAAGGTACCAGGCCAGTTCCTCCAAGGGGTTTTGTTGGCTTTATAAAGTCAACCTCAGTTTCTTAAAGCTGTTCATATCTGAGTTTATGCATGTGTCTCTCAGGTATGACATTCCAGTTAAAGCCTTGGTAGTATAACCTGTGTTTTTAATTGGTCCTCTTACAAGGAAAGCAGGTTCTTATTGAACTTATGTAAATAAACATACTGCCATGAAATATAAAAATAGTCACTGAAAGTTTTTAAATTCTGGAGAGATCAGGTAGAGAGAAAGATAAATGTTTCAATTCTGCTTACAAAGATAGTCATTTACTAAACTGTTGTCAGCTTAAGAGAACAAGCTTAAAACACTTTATCAGCAACATTTGAAACAAAAAGTCACAAAATCATCTTCCTTAGTTTACTTAATCTTATGTAACCAATACCTGTTCTGCTGAAATTTTGTTTTTTACTAATTTAGGAGTAATAAAACCGTGACTATAAATAACAAAAGACTTACAAATGGCAATGGCTAAAGATCTGATGAGAGCTTACTATAAGACAGTTGACATAAGGAAATTTGGATATTTCTGTAACACAAAACATTCAGTAACAAAGTTGAGCATCATTCCTTTTGACAGTGCTTTCTAGGTAAATATATATCAGATAAATAAGCCAAATTACCCAAACACTTTCTCCAATGAGAAAAAATTCCTCTGACATGTTCCAGGGGCCCTCTGGAAAATATCAGAGTTAACTAGAGGTAAAAGCACCTTTTTGAATTTGATTTTGGAAAGTTGTCAAAAGAATGTTTCTTTGGCATTTGAACACAAAACATTCAGTAACAAAGTTTAGCATCATTCTCTTTGACAGTGCTTTCCAGGTAATTAAGCAGGTAATTATATATCAGATAAATAAGCCAAGTTAGCCAAATACTTTCTCCTATGGGAAAAAATTCCTCTGACATGTTCCAGGGGCCCTCTGGAAAACATCAGAGTGAACTAGAGGTAAAAGCACCTTTTTGCATTTTTTTTGCACTTGCTTAAATAGGATTATAGGTTGCCATGAAGCAATACTTATCTATTTAACCAGAATGACAACAAAATACCTCAAAGGCAGATAAGGAAGGTTACACTGTTGTTAGCATAGTTTAGCTTTTAGTCCTTTTAATATTAAGATCTCATTTTCTTTAATACTTGGACAACTCATTGAGACTTTAAGCATGAGAAACTGCTTTGATAAAACAATTAGAGAACGCTTTGCAATCTTTCAACAGAAAGAGCAGATTAACAGTTAAGAAAACTTAGTTTTTTTAACTGAAAATAAAATTCTGATTTTGCTGTGTACTTGATACTGAGACTTATTTGCTTTAATTTTATATAGCATGACTATATTAAATCTTTCTACAAGCTTTCTACAACTTTCTTTTTACATTCAGTATTCTCTCTCTTTAAATAAATAGCTGTACTTTAGAATTACTTTCTTTTACTCTCAACAAAATGAATTTCCATTCTTCATACTTTTTCTTATTAAAGCACACATCTTTTTTTGCAAGTAGAGATGTTTTCTTTTTTAAGTAGCTTTAATTAGACCTTAAAACTATTAGGAATTTTAATTTTCAGCAAACACTGAGAAGTAGGCTATTGTAAACATTAAACTAACATTCTTTAGATTGACAAATTTATGAATATGTTTCATAATTTCTGTAACCATGAGCTTTACAGCACAATCTCTCACTAAGCACAAAGTATATCTTTTTAACTTAGCAAAACGTTAAGGTTTTAGGTTACCACAAAGATTCCTAGGCTGTAGATAGGTATACACACTGTAACACACAATTATTAAGGTGTTCATTTGCCACACTTATTTAGTTCACTTATTCCTAACTATGCCAGGTTACTTACAAAACTTTTACTGAACATTAGACAAAGTCAAGCCTCTAAGCATTTTATTCTTGAAAGATTTAGCAGATAACATCAACTTAAATGACTTTAGGTAAACTTAGGCAGCTGATAACCATAGAGACATGTTCGTTTCAGTTCAACTTAAATTAGCATGAATGCTTAATATTTTCTGTTAGAATTTTCTGGGAGTTTTAGAATGTCCAATTTTCACAAGTGCTTGTCTTTAAATCAATTTCATTAATACCATCCAGAGGTAAAGATATATTTTCATTTACACACTTAGACACACAAACACACAGATTGAGATGTAATGACTACAGTTAGCAACACTTTTCATGTACAAAGATATACACAGAAAGACAAACTGGTAGAAAGATCCTAGTTACTGATATTTAATTGCTTTCTTTCTTTTTAGCTTCTTGTCCATGGCTTCTGGAACTGGAGGGTGGAAGGAGCATGTTCCAGTGGGGGAAGAGGGCGGTGAAGGCAGAAGGAGAGGGGGAGGGGGTGGTGCAGCCACCGGAAGAGGAGAGCAGGACGATGGCATGGTTGAGAATGTAGTACTTTAAGATGGCAGCAACATGGGGGAGGACAAAGAACTTAAAGATGGTGGCAGAGAGGGGTGGGGGTAGTGAGCTGAGAGAGGTGGGAGACCAAGGTCCTCTGGTGGATCTGAAAAGGAAGAACAACTGGGCAGAATAAGAGTCTGACAATCTTTAACTGGAGATTGAGCCAGCAGAACTTGGGTTGTTGAACACTTAATGTAAAGGTTTGGGTGGGAGCGCAATGTCCAGAAAGCCTGCACATATGGTATTTCACTCCACTTTCCACTCCGGTGGCAATAATTAGTCAAGTCAGTGAGGAGGCTAAAATCGAAAGTTCCCTCAGGCAGGGCCAGTGAGATTGGTTGTTCAAGGGATACTGAGGCCTGGCCTCAGAGCAAAGAAAGACTAGCTTCCATTTATGAACTTCTTGGGACAAATATAGAGTAGCCAGATTAGAAATGAGACACCGCAACGGGGTCTGAGCCTCTGCTTTTGAGGGCTGGTTCCCCATGTCTGCGCCACTCCCCAACTAATCCCACTGAGAGGAGCACCTAGCATCCCAAGAGCGCCAAGTCAGGGGAGATGGCCTGGGAGCCTGGGTGAGGGATGTCTCCCACACTACAGGGCCAGGAGCGGGTATCCTGGATGCCCGCAGCAGATGGGCTGGATGCCCAGGGGCTAGATGCCCCAACCTGGATGTAGCTACGATTTCAGATGAACCAGGTGAAACAGAGTTAGGAAGGGAAACAGATCAGGGGAAACTGAGGGACTCACCGGAAAATAGTCCATGCAGCAGAGAGCAGGCTGAGGTCCCGGGTCAGGGAAGGAGGGGGCAGGGCTGCCAGTGGCCAGTCAGGGCCCCATGCTCACGCTCCTTCCTGGGATTTTGGCACCAAATGTAAGATAAATTATAACTGAAATAAGCAGGTGATGAGAGGCAACAAAGGGCCAGGCAGTTTATTTGAGTGCAATTCCCAGGTGATGTTCCCCAGTCTGGCTATCACAGGCCGGGGAAGTCATGCCCAGGAGGGAAGGCTAGGAGTTTTTAAGAGAACAGGGAAGGGAGGGGGAAGTGGGCCACGCTAGGGGTAGGTGGGGAATTTTTATTGGCTCAGGGTTGGGTGATGACAGCCAGAGGTCTCCTCCTTCCAGATGGAGGGGGGTCTGCATCTGGGGTTTGTAAGCATGTCATGGGACTGGAATCCAGAAAGAGCTGTTGTTCCTTCCCCATACAGCACAGAGCTACGTGGCGCTGTTTCTGCTCCACCTGCACTGTCTTTGCCCTTCCATCCAGCGCCTCCAGCCTTACAGTATTGTTTCAATAATGCAGCCTTATATATACTAAGTCCTAATACTAGTCCTTGGGACGTAGACTAGATCCAGAATTCTAGTTTCCCCAAGATATCTGGCTATGATTCTCCAGATGTTTGTTTTCTCCCATCATTTCAATTAGAATCTTACTTTTCTTAACCCTCATATTCAGCCATGTATTCTTAATCTCATCAAATTTGTTCCTCCAAAGTGAAAAATCCAACTCTAGATGTTGCTACTTAACCTAATAACATGATTTGGTATATCTTTCCTAGAAGCAATAAAACTGCAAATGGTAATAGAAATGGAACCCAGGATAGTAGCGCCAATCTTCTGAAGCCCTCTGAACTGATCAGTAATGGAGATCTAACTGCACCCTTTACTGCACCCCCTTCTCAGCATGAAGCATCCAGAGCAGTCATCACCCACTTTCCCAAGCAGCAGCTAGGGTCTCTATCTGTAGAGCGGGGAATGAGACAGGGACCGTGGGTGTAGTCAGAGTAGGGTGAGGGCCTCTGGAAAAAGCAAGGCAGGATATTTGTAGTCAGCACAATATAACTACATGCAAGGAAACCCCCTACCAAAACTCTGTGTTAAACATTAAGCTCTAGAGAGTCATTCTTCAGCGAGATCAATTAATATTCCCTAGATAAAGAAAAATAGCACGTTTTTATTGTGCTAATCATTTATAATCATGTGTAAAATTCACTTTAGCGCTAAAAGGCTCAGGCCTATGTGCTGTCTTTCCTCCTTCAGATCTGATGAGGTGATTTTGCAAACTGGGCAACTAGTTTAGCAAGTAAGTCCAGGCATAAACAACATAGTAAAAGGCAGGAAAGATTCCACCTTAAAGATAAGATTGCATTTTAACACCTAGTAAGTTTAAGAAGTAAGATTCTTAACTTACTCTTTAGCAAACAATACTTCAGCCCACTTTAGGGGTGGGAGAGGTGGCCTTGTTTGATATGCTCCCAGACCAAGATGCTGGTATCTCAGGGATAAATCAGAGCAGGAGGTTTCTGTGTTAAGTGGTAACTTAAGTCCATACCCCTAAGCCTTTATCTGGTTCCCCAAAATCCTCAACTGCCTATAAAACCCCTAGACAATGCACCACTATGGGCTCTCTTGTCCCCTCTTAGCATGATCCAGGAGCTTTGTCATCTCATTGTATCTCTCAATAAAAGCCAATGTGGTTACTTCATTGACCCATATTATCAAGTCCCCCCCCACCCTGTACCCCATTGCAGTCACTGTCCATCAATGTAATAAGATGCCACAGAGTCACTACTTGTCTTCTCTGTGCTACACTGTCTTCCCCATTATCTCCCCCATACCATGTGTGCCAATCATAATACCCCTCAATGCCCTTTGTCCTCCCCCTCCATCCACCCTCCCCTACCCCTCTCCTTTGTTAACTGCTATTCCCTTCTTGGAGTCTGTGATTCTGCTGCTGTTTTAGTCCTTCAGTTTTGCTTTGCTGTTATACTTGACAAATGACGGAAATAATTTGGTAGTTGTCTTTCTCCACCTGGCTTATTTCACTTAGCATAATATCTTTCAGCTCCATCCATGTTGTTGCAAATGGTGGGATCTGTTTCTTTTTTATGGCTGAATAGTATTACATCGTGTATATGTACCACATCTTCTTTATCTATTCATCTACTGATGGACACTTAGGTTGCTTCCTTATCTTGGCTATTGTAAATAGTGCTGCAATAAACATAGAGGTGCATATGTCTTTTTAAATCTGGGAAATTATACTCTTTGGGTAAATTCCTAAGAGTGGAATTTCCGGGTCAAATGGTATTTCTATTTCTAGTTTTTTGAGGAACCTCCGTATTGCTTTCCACAATGGTTGAACTAGCTTACATTCCCACCAGCAGTATAGGAGGGTTCCCCTTTCTCCGCATACTCACCAGCATTTGTTGTTCTTAGTCTTTTTGATACAGGCCATACTAACTGGTGTGAGGTGATATCTCATTGTGGTTTTTATTTGCATTTCCCTGATAATTAGTGATGTGGAGCATCTTTTCATGTGCCTGTTTGCCATCTGAATTTCTCCCTCAGAGAATTGTCTGTTCATATCCTCCGCCCACTTTTTAATCAGGTAATTTGCTTTTTGGTTGTTGAGGTGTGTGAGTTCTTTATATATTTTGGATGTTAACCCCTTGTCAGATATGTTGGTTATGAATATATTCTCCCATACTGTAGGGTGCATTTTTGGTCTGTTGATGGTGTCCTTTGCTGTACAGAAACTTTTTAGTTTGATGTAATCCCATGTGTTCATTTTTGCTTTTGTTTCCCTTGCCTGAGGAGATGCATTCAGGAAAAAGTTGCTCATGTTTATATTCAAGAGATTTTTGCCTATGTTGTCTTCTAAGAGTTTTATGGTTTCATGACTTACATTCATGTCTTTGATCCATTTTGAGTTTACTTTTGTGTATGGGGTTAGACAATAATCCAGTTTCATTCTCTTGCATGTAGCTGTCCAGTTTTGCCAACACCAGCTGTTGAAGAGGCTATCATTTCCCCATTGTATATCCATGGCTCCTTTATTCTATATTAATTGACCATATATGCTTGGGTTTATATCTGGGCTGTCTAGTCTGTTCCATTGGTCTCTGGGTCTGTTCTTGTGCAAATACCAAATTGTCTTGATTACTGTGACTTTGTAGGAGAGCTTGAAGTCAGGGAGCATAATTCCCCCCACTTTATACTTCCTTCTCAGGATTGCTTTGGCTATTTGGGGTCTTTTGTGGTTCCATATGAATTTTTGAACTATTTGTTCCAGATCATTGAAGAATGCTGTTGATATTTTGATAGTGATTGCATTGAATCTGTAGATTATTTAGGCAGGATGGCCATTTTAACAATATTAATTCTTCCTATCCATGAACATGGGATGTGTTTCCATTTATTGGTATCTTCTTTAATTTCTCTCATGGGTATCTTGTAGTTTTCAGAGTATAGGTCCTTCACTTCCTTGGTTAGGTTTATTCCTAGGTGTTTTATTCTTTTTGATGCAATTGTGAATGGAATTGTTTTCCTGATTTCTCTTTCTGCTAGTTCATCATTAGTGTATAGGAATACAACAAATTTCTGTGTATTAATTTTGTATCCCACAACTTCGTTGACTTCAGATATTAGCTCTAGTAGTTTTGAAGTGGATTCTTTAAGGTTTTTTATTTACAATATCATGTCATCTGCAAACAGGGACAATTTGATTTCTTCCTTGCCAATCTGGATTTCTTTTATTTCTTTGTGTTGTGTGATTGCCGTGGCTAGGACCTCCAGAACTATGTTGAATAACAGTGGAGAGAGTAGGTGTCCTTGTCTTGTTCCTGATCTTAAAGGAAAAGCGTTCAGCTTCTCGCTGTTAAGTATAATGTGGGCTGTGAGTTTGTCATATATGGCCTTTATTATGTTGAGGTATGTGCCCTCTATATCCATTTTGTTGAGAGTTTTTATCATGAATGGATGTTGAATTTTGTCAAATGCTTTTTCAGCATCTGTGGAAATGATCATGTGGTTTTTGTCCTTTTTGTTGATGTTGTGGATGATGTTGATGGATTTTTGAATGTTGTATCATCCTTGCATCCCTGGGATCAATCCCATTTGACTATGATGGATGAGCTTTTTGATGTATTTTTGAATTTGGTTTGCTAATATTTTGTTGAGTATTTTTGCATCTATGTTCATCAGGGATATTGGTCTGTAATTTTCTCTTTTTTTGTGGTGTCTTTGCCTGGTTTTGATGTTAGAGTGATGTTGGCCTCATAGAATGAGTTTGGGAGTATTCCCCCCTCTTCTACTTTTTGGAAAACTTTAAGGAGGATGCGTATTAGGTCTTCACTAAATGTTTGATAAAATTCAGCAGTGAAACCATCTGGTCCTGGTGTTTTGTTCTTAGGTAGTTTTTTGATTTCCAATTCAATTTCCTCACTGGTAATTAGTCTATTCAGATTTTCTGTTTCTTCCTTGGCCAGCCTTGGAAGGTTGTATTTTTCTAGAAAATTGTCCATTTCTTCTAGGCTATCCAGGTTGTTAGCATATAATTTTTCATAGTGTTCTTTCTTAATTATTTGTATTTCTGTTTGTCCATAGTGACTTTTCCTTTTTCATTTCTGATTCTGTTTATGTGTGTAGACTCCCTTTTTTTCTTGACAAGTCTGGCTAGAGGTTTATCTATTTTGTTTATTTTCTCAAAGAACCAGGTCCTGCTTTCATTGATTCTTTGTATCATTTTATTCTTCTCAATTTTATTTATTTCTTCTCTCATCTTTATTATGTCCCTCCTTCTACTGACATTGGGCCTCATTTTTTCTTCCTTTTCTAGTTTCGTTAATTGTGAGTTTAGACTGTTCATTTGGGATTGTTCTTCTTTCCTGAAGTAGGCCTGTATTGCAACATACTTCCCTCTTAGCCCAGCCTTCATTGTGTCCCACAGATTTTGCAGTGTTGAATTATTGTTGTCATTTGTCTCCATATGTTGCTTGATCTCAGGTTTATTTGGTCATTGATCCACTGATTATTTAGGAGCACATTATTAAGCCTCCATGTGTTTGTGGGCTTATTCATTTTCTTTGAATAATTTCTAGTTTCATACCTTTGTGATCTGAGAAGCTGGTTGGTACAATTTCAATCTTTTTTAATTTACTGAGGCTCTTTTTGTGGCCTGGTATATTATGTATTCTTGAAAATGTTTCATGTGCTCTTGAGAAGAATGTGTATCCTGTTGCTTTTGGATGGATTGTTCTGTAGATGTCCATTAGGTCCATCTGTTCTAACATGCTGTTCAGTCCCTCTGTCTCTTTGCTTATTTTCTGTCTGGTTAATCTGTCCTTTGGAGTGGGTGGTGTGTTTAAGTCTCCTAAGATGAATGCATTACATTCTATTTCCCCCTTTAATTCTGTTAGTATTTGTTTCAGATATGTAGGTGATCCTGTGTTGGGTTTATAGATATTTATAATAGTTATATCCTCTTGTTGGACTGACCCCTTTAGCATTGTGTAATGTCCTTTTTTGTCTCTTGTGACTTTCTTTGTTTTGAAGTCTATTTTTTCAGATACAAGTACCGCAATTCTTGCTTTTTTCTGCCTATTAGGTGCATGAAATATCTTTTTCCATCCCTTTACTTTCAGTCTGGGTATATCTTTGGGTTTGAAGTCTCTTGTAGGCATCATATAGACTGGTCTTTTTTTTTTTTTTATCCACTCAGTGTCTCTATGTCTTTTGATTGGTGCATTCAGACCATTTACATTTAGGGTGATTATCAATGGGTATGTACTTATTCCCATTGCAGGCTTTAGATTTGTGGTTACCAAAGGTTCAAGGGTAATTTCCTATCTAACAGTCTAATTTAACTCACTTTGTATGCTATTACAAACACAACTTAAAGGTTCTTTTTTTTTCCTCCTTTTTCTTCCACCTTCATTCTTTATATGTTAGGTATCATATTCTGTACTCTTTGTCTATCCCTTGATTGACTTTGGGTGTAGTTGATTTGATTTTGTATCTGCTTAGTAATTAATTGTTTTACTTTGCTGTGGTTTTATTTCCCCTGGTGACATCTATTTAGCCTTAGGAATACTTCCATCTATAGCAGTACCTTCAAAATACACTGTAGAGATGGTTTGTGGGAGGTAAATTCTCTCAGCTTTTGCTTATCTGAAAATTGTTTAATCCCTCCTTCAAATTTAAATGATAACCTTGCCAGGTAGAGTATCCTTGGTTCAAGGCCCTTGTGCTTCATTGCATTAAATATATCATGTCACTCTCTTCTGGCCTGTAAGGTTTCTCTTGAGAAATCTGATGATAGCCTGATGTGTTTTCCTTTGATGTGATCTTTTTTCTCTCTCTAGCTGTTTTTCAAAGTCTCTCTTTATCCTTGATCTTTGCCATTTTAATTTTTATATGTCTTGATGTCATTTTCTTTGGGTCCCTTGTGTTGGGAGGTCTGTGTATCTTTATGGTCTGTGAGACTACCCCCTTCCCCAGAATGGCAAAGTTTTCAGCAATTACCTCCTCAATTACACTTTCTATCTCCTTTTCTCTCTCTTCTTCTGGTACCCACATAATGCGAATGTTGTTCCATTTGGATTGGCCACACAGTTCTCTCAATATTCTTTCATTCTTAGAGATTCCTTTTTTCTCTCTGTGCCTCAGCTTCTTTGTATTCCTCTTCTCTAATTTCTATTCCATTTACTGTCTCTTCTACCATATCTAATCTGCTTTTAAATCTTTCCATTGTATGTTTCATTTCAGATCTGGAATTTCTTAATGATTGAATCTCTTAATGATTAAATTCATTCCTGAGTTCTTGAATATTTTTCTATATCTCCATGAGCATGTTTATGATTTTTATTTTGAACTCTCTTTCAGGAAGATTGCTGAGTTCAGTTTCATTTGGCCCTATTTCTGGGGTTTGTGAGATTTTTGTATGAACCAGGTTCTTTTGATGTTTCATATTTCTATGTGGTACCCTCTAGTGCCCAGAAGCTGTAGTCTCTGGAACTGCTCAGCCCCTTGAGTCAGCTTGGGGTTCATAGGGGAGTGGTGCTGGTGCTTGGGGGGAGGAAAGAGCTGTTTCCTGATTCCTGGCTGCAGTGCTTGTCTCCAGTATCAGAGCCTGTAAGCCCCTGTGCTTTGCATGTCTAACTGTTGTAGGCAGGACCTCCCTCTGGCTGACCTGATGCCAGGGCAGTGACTGCTGCTTTTCGAGCCAGTGCTGGCAGGCCAGGAGGGAGGTGTAGCAGGCTGTATGTCACAGCAGGGTAGCCTCAGAACTGAGTAGCCAGCCAGAGGGATGGAGTG
This sequence comes from Manis javanica, assembly GCF_040802235.1. NCBI lineage: Eukaryota > Metazoa > Chordata > Mammalia > Pholidota > Manidae > Manis > Manis javanica. Next base: position 34,654,709 of record NC_133165.1, on the reverse strand, counting down.
CCTGAAGCTCCTCAGAGTTCCCAACCTGCTGGGCAGAGTGTGCCCAGACAACCCTGTCTACCTATCCCTTCTCCTGCAGCAAGCTCTGTGCAAACCCCACCCCTTCATCAGCCCTCTAGCTGCTAGGAAGCCTCTCAGACTGTTGGATTCCCCTGAGGAAGGCGCCGCCCCAAATCACTCACCAAAGACGTTTCTTGATGCAACAAGCAAGAGGAATTTATTCGGAAGCCAACTAGTTGGGGTCCAAGTCAGCCTGTCGCAGCAGGTCTCAACGAGGACCCCGAGCACACTAAGGCAGAAGGTTTTATAGCATTTTCAAAAGGGGTAAAACTTTCTATAATTACAATACAGGGTTTTTTTCTATAGGCTCATAAATCTTTTGCTGGCGCCACATCCTGGGGTCTGATTAGATGAGATCACCTACGGAATGTCTAGGGTGGTTCTAGTAAGATAAGCTAGGCGTGTATGATTAACTGATTTACGGTTAGCTAACTAAAGGTCACTACAATTGACACAGGCTAACTAACTTGTTTTTCAAGATTCTAATGATTTTCCTTCTTTTGGGTTAGGGGGTGGTATTTAGGCCTTAAGATGGCTGTACTTATGCTAACTTTTGATTCTTCAGATCCTACATTTCCCCACTTCTCTTTTTGGGGCATTCCAATCATGGAATGTTTGTATCTTCTTGTGAGTTGAGTGAGTGGTATTGTTGCTTCAACATTAGTACATGAATGGCACTCACTCTTTCTCTAACAAAAGTTATTAACCGGTTTAACATGCAGGGTCCTAAAGTTAGAAGCAACACAAGGATGAGTAGGGGCCCAGCCAGAGTGGATATCAGGGTTGTAAACCACGGGGACCTAGTGAACTAAGATTCAAACAGTCCTTGGCCTGCTTCTCGCTCTCTCTTCCTCTGATCTAGCCTTTCTCTAAGTTTTGACATTGAATCTCTTACTATCCCGGAATGATCTGCATAAAAGCAGCATTCTTCTCTTAAAGCTGCACACAGTCCTCCTCCTTTTAGGAACAGCAGATCTAGCCCTCGTCTATTCTGTAAGACTACCTCAGAGAGGGAAGTCAGAGATTCTTCAAGTTTTGTAATGGATTGCTCTATGGTTTTTAGGTCTTCATCAATAGCAGTCCTTAGTCTTTCATAATGCTGGTTCCCTTGAACAATAGCGGCTGCCTCCGTTCCCACTCCAGCTGCGACTCTTATCTTTAACAACACGGCTAAGGTTAGCGAGACCGGCTCTCTCTTATATCTATGCTTAGGTTCAAATTCAGCTACGAATGAGAGATCATCATGATACATTAACCTGGGCACCAGCTGGACCATGATACAGAAATCACGGGAGGAGTTGAAGGCAGAAGTAGAGACACATGGGGTCACTCCAGTGTTACAAGCCCACTATCCCTCGGGAGGAGGGATTAAATACCTGTTTTTATCAGGGAAGGCTATGGGTATGGTCTCATTCCTTCTTCTACAGATAGAGACTCTAGCTGCTGCTAGGGAAGAGGGGTGATGACCGCTCTGGCTGCTTCATGCTGAGAAGGGGGCGCAGTAAAGGGTGCAGCTAGGTCTCCATCACTGGTCAGTTGAGAGGGCTTCAGAAGGCTGGCGCTTTTATTCTGGGTTTCATTTTTATTACTATTTGCAGTTTTGTGGCTTCTAGGCAAGATAAAACAAATTGTGTTATTAGGTTATGTAGCAACATCTGGAGTTGGATTTTTTATTCTGGAAGGAGGCTGCATTATTGAAACGATACTTCTCTCTAAAAATCACTCTCATTTTTACTAGAAGTAACTAGGTTAAGAAAATAATTAACAGCTGGCTTGATTATTTGCACAGGTGCAGCAAGAAGAGCAATTGATTACACAGGCTCTTTTAAATATGCTTTGCTGGAACTTTTTGTAAGGAATTTCAGATTGAACTTTTAAAGGCCTCTTGAGGCCAGACAGCCAAGCCAGACTTGCCATCAGGCTTTGCCTGCAGTACCTGTAGATTTGGATGAATTCTTCTCTTCTCGAGGTCTCTGCACCTGCCAGGAAGTGACCTTCTTTACTCACCTGGTAAGGCTGCTGGGAACTCTGTAAGCAAGGTACCAGGCCAGTTCTTCCAAGGGGTTTTGTTGGCTTTATAAAGTCAATCTTAGTTCTTTAAAGTTGTTCACATCTGAGTTTATACACATGTCTCTCAGGTACGACATTCCAGTCAAAGCCCTGGTAGTATAACCAGTGTTCTTAAGTAGTCTTCTCACAAGGAAAGCAGATTCTTATTGAACTCGTGCAAATAAACATACTGCCATGGAATACAAAAACAGTCACTGAAAGTTTTTAAACTCTGGAGGGATCAAGTAGAGAGAAGGATGTTTCAATTCTGCTCATAAAGATAGTCATTTACTAAACTGTTGTCAGTTTAAGAGAACAAGGTTAAAACACTTTACCAGCAACATTTGAAACAAAAAGACACAAAATCATTTTCTTTAGTTTATGTAATCTTATGTAACTAATACCTGTTCTGCTGAAATCTAGTTCTTTACCAGTTTAGGGATAATACTATAAATGACAAAAGACTTACAAATGACAATGGTTAAAGATATGATGAGAGCTTACTGTAAAACAGTTGACATAAGGAAATTCTGATATTTCTGTAATACAAAACATTCAGTAACAAAGTTTAGCATCATTCTCTTTGACAGTGCTTTCTTGGTAAATAAATATATATATATCAGATAAATAAGCCAAATTAGTCAAATACTTTGTCTAGTGAGAAAAAATTCTTCTGACATGTTCCAGGGGCTCTCTGGAAAATATCAGAGTTAACTAGAGGTAAAAGCACCTTTTTGCATTTAATTTTTTTAGAACTATCATTACACATTTATTGTCTATATACTCAGCACAGTAAACAAGATATCTTAAAAAGTGGGGCAGCAGGGGAGACTGCTGCTGTCAATTTTTAAAGACAACATACAGAAAGTCAAACTAATTCTAGGTTACTAAGCATTCTTGAGAGAATGGTAGCAGATGGTAGATTCTTCTGCTTTCATCTTCAGGAGGGGAAAAAAGCTACAATAAGAATTCATATTTAGCTGAAAGAACTGTCTAAACTCAAGGCAGAGTATAATATTACCAGGCATACAAAAGACCTGTTAGAGATACATACAAAGAATGAATATGGCTATAGTCAAATTCAACTTAAAAGTTTAAGCAGAATCTCAAATTTAAATGTCTCTTTCTTTCACACAGATATTCAGATATGACCAGAAATATGCTTTGAGATGAAAGAGATCAGGCATTTTACTTTTTCATTTAGGGACTGAGAAATGATGACCTTTGGCTTACAATCAATAGCTTACAAACAGTGAAAATAATAAGAACATAACTCAGCATAAGTGTCTAAGACCAGATACAAAAAACAGAGAAAGTGCTTAAGTTTACAGGTCTTCCCTGAAAGCTTCAAGAATGTTTTACTCTTTAATAGTAGATTCCCTCATGTTTTTTTTTTTTTTTTTTTTTAAAACATACAGCATATAAATTAAACAAGAAGACCTGGTGGTTCTCAAAAAATCTATTACAACTTTTTTCAAAAGTGGTCACACGTTCGTCTATCTAAACCTTCACAGTGAAACCTGTTTTTCTGGGAGAAACATAATCTTGTCCAGATTCTACAGTTTAATAAATTTTGGTTTGTTAACTAAGTGCATTTAATCAGCTGAAAAAAGCTTTGTTACTATTCTGCTTAGGAATTCAATTTTTCAGGCCATGCAATCATTTTTAATAACAAAATATTTCAAAGGCAAATAAAGGTTATGCAGTTGTTAACAAACTTTAGCTTTTAGTCTCTTTAACATTACGATTTCATGGCAACTCACTGAGACTTTAAGCATGAGAAACTGCTGTGATCTTTCAACATTAAGAGCAGACTAACAGTTAAAACTGTTTAACTGGAAACGAGATTTTAATTTTGCTGTGCACTTGATATCAAGACTCACTTGCTTTAATTTCACTAGGCATGACTATATCTGTAAGAATATAGTAATTTATTCTTCATTTGCCCCATGGTCCCAAGCATATAAGCCGGTGAGAATTATGCCTGGGCTTGCCTGCGGCTTGACTGGGTTTATCTCACTTTATCTCTAAACATCCTAACCCTCCCCCCAAAGCAACAGGCTGAGCGGATCTTTTACAACAAAAGGCACCACGCTGTTTTCTCTCTTTGTCTCTCTTTAAATAAATAGCTGTACTTTAGAACAAAGTTACTTTCTTTTATCACAAAACACATTCTTTAGCATGCAGAAGAGTTTTCATTTTTTATACTTTTTCTTATTAAAACATACATCTTTTAGCATAGAGAAATGTTTTTCTTTATTACTTTAAGTGGTTTTAATTAGAACTTAAAACCATTAGAAACTTTAACTTCTAGTGAACACTGAGAAGCAGGACACTGCAAACTGTCAAACTAACATTTTCTAGACCAACAAACTCACAAACACATTCTACAATTTCTGCAACCATGAGCTTCACAGCACAATCTCCCAGCAAACACAGAGCACATCTTCTCAACTTAACAAAACTCTAAGGCTTTAAGTTACTACAAAGATTCTCAGGCTGCAGGTAGGCATACACACTGCAACACACAATTTAAAAGGTGTTCACTTGCCACACTTATCCAGTTCACCTACCTGCAACAACTATGCTAGCCTACTCACAAGACCCCCACTGAACACTAGACAAAGCCAAGCTTCTAAGCATTCTATTCTTAAAAGATTTAGCAGATAACATGACTCAAATGACTCTAGGTAAACTCAGGCAGCGGACAACTACCAGGACATGCCCGCCTCAGGCAAACTCAAATTAGCATTAATGCTTAACACTTTTTTACCAGGTTTTCTGGAAGTTTTAGAACACTCAATTTTCACAAGCGCTTGTCTTTAAATCAATTTCATTAATACCATCCGGAGGTAGAAAGATATATTCATTTACACACTTAGGGGGTTGTCTGAGTCTGTCCCCTTGTCAGTATAACAATTATTAGGCACATGAAAGACACAAAAAAACAGAGACACACACAGATTAGACACACAGCGGCCGCTTTTTGTTTTTTCTCAGATTTTCAAACAGAAACCGAAAGGAATCAGAGGGTTGATATTCCTGGCACCTGAAAATCAACCCTATCTCATCAGATTCACCTTGCCGGAAAAACAGACGGGAGGCTACCAGGCGTCCCTGGCCTCCCAACCTCCCCGAGGCGTCCCCCAGGGTTGCAGCCTGCGGTGCTCCTAGTACGTCTACCGACCGCAGTCTCGACCCCTTTACGGGATCGGGACAGCTGCCAGACAGTGGGTACCCCCTTTCAGAATTCTGACCGGTCTCACTGAAAAACAGAAAACAGAACACAGACAAACCAAGGCGCCACTAATCTTACCTCTTCCTCCAAGAGCGACTTCGGGAGTGAAGCGGGGTGAGCGCATGATCCCGGACGAGCCCCCAAATGTTGGATTCCCCTGAGGAAGGCGCCGCCCCAAATCACTCACCAAAGACGTTTCTTGATGCAACAAGCAAGAGGAATTTATTCGGAAGCCAACTAGTTGGGGTCCAAGTCAGCCTGTCGCAGCAGGTCTCAACGAGGACCCCGAGCACACTAAGGCAGAAGGTTTTATAGCATTTTCAAAAGGGGTAAAATTTTCTATAATTACAATACAGGGTTTTTTTCTATAGGCTCATAAATCTTTTGCTGGCGCCACATCCTGGGGTCTGATTAGATGAGATCACCTACGGAATGTCTAGGGTGGTTCTAGTAAGATAAGCTAGGCGTGTATGATTAACTGATTTACGGTTAGCTAACTAAAGGTCACTACAATTGACACAGGCTAACTAACTTGTTTTTCAAGATTCTAATGATTTTCCTTCTTTTGGGTTAGGGGGTGGTATTTAGGCCTTAAGATGGCTGTACTTATGCTAACTTTTGATTCTTCAGATCCTACAAGACCACCTGCCTTTCCTTTGTTCCAGAGTGGCTGGACATGGATCCCATCATCCACAAATGCCCAGAATCTCAGTCTCTCAAGCTCTCCACCTGTCCCAGCTCCCCAACCTCACCAACCTCCAGAGCACCACACAATGTAGGTTTGTGTTCCAAAGCAGGCCTCCAGGGATGGTTGTTCAGCAGTTCTAGGCTTCCACCCCCTCCCCAGTTCCGCTTCTCTTCCTCCTGCCTGTGAGCTGGGGTGGGGGAACGGCTTGGGTCCCACTTGATCAAGGCTTTGGTATGTTACTCTGTTTTGTAAGGTTTGCTCTGTTTGCAAGGTCTGTGTGCAGCCTGGCACAGCCTCCTTTCCTGTTGCTGTTTTAGGGTTCGTTATATTAACTATATTTTCATACTATATGTGGTTTTGGGAGTTCTCTGTCTCACCTCTCACACTGCCATCTCGAATCCGCTCACCTTGTAGGTTTTTGTAGTTACAGGTACAGGAAATGGCATGTGACTTATTCTGTAGTTTTTAGTGTCAATAAAATACTGTGCTAGAATTCTGTACCTTCTTGCTGGAACCACAAACACTCAGGTGCAGGGGCCCTTAGCGCCCCTTGCAGGGAAGTTCCTAAACCTGGCAGTGTGTCCACATCACCCTGGGGCACTTAAAAAATATGTAGATACCTGCCCAGACCACTTCTGCCCCAGAGATTAAGATCCAGCAGTTCAGGGATGGGGCCCCCCAGAAGTGTATTTTTGAAAGGCTCTTGATGATCAAACATGTTTGGGGATGAGGGATTGTAAGTCCAGGGAGAGGAAATCCCAGGGCAGAATACCTCTAAAAACTGAAATCAGTCAAAGGGAGAAATAAAGTTTAAAATCTGTTTATTGCTTACAAACTGCAGTCTAGGCCCTTCTATCTTTCCTGCTACAGCAGAAGCAAAACCAGCCATCCTCTCTCCTTTCTGGGTACAGATAAGCCCTCCTTGCCCAGGTAATTACTCATTGATATGGAGATGAACTTCTCTACCTCTGAGGAATGATGCAAAGTCACTGAAGCCATACTTCTTTCCACCTCTAAACGCCTATTGATATGCAGATGTACTAAAGCCAGGCAAGATATTCTGGAAATATTACAATTTAACCCACAGGAATCTAGCCCAAGTGTTAATCATGCATGTGGGGAGACTGAGGCCAAGAAACAAAAATGGAGTTTTTTGGTGCAGCTTGTGCACCTTGAAAAACTATATATTCCTGACTCTTGGGCCTGATTTTGCTTTCCATTCCCTGGAAAAAGAAACTCTGATGGGAGGTCAGCCATCACCCTGCTCCCTCATTGTCTACACCCATCTGTCCTTTCTCCCTACCTCTTCCTTCCTCCACTGGCTATGGCACCGCTCCCCAGCAGCTAGACCCTGTCTCATCTGCCTTCTCAGGGCCTCCTTCTCCCCACTTGCACATCTTCTCCCCCACATTTGGTGGCTCCTTCCAAGCTGGATTCTTTGCATCAGGCTTCTAAGCATACTCTGGTCTCTGTCATTAAAAGTAAACAATAGAAAACCCTTTCAACCTGCTCTAGTTGGGTCCTCAGAAATAGTCAAGCCCTAAAGTCCGCGAAGAGTGTGGCCTTCATTCAAATGCTGTAGCAGATCTGGAAGGTGCTACAAGTGGTACTGTCAGCTGACTGGGTTCTTTTTCAGAGGGAGATCTGAGCTGAGCATCTGCCAGCTGCCTCTGGACTGCACTTGCTCCACTGTGCTCCACTCTCCTCCCCCATCACAGCCAAATTTCTCTAAAGAGCTGTCTGCACATATATCTCTATTTCCTTACCTCTCACTCTCTGCTGAGCTTGCCCCAGTCTGCCTTGGGTTCTTACCAGTCCAATGAGGTACCTTTACTAAGGTCACCAGTGACCTCTGCATAAGATTCAAGAATCAATTTTCATTCCCTGTTTTAGTTAGAATAGGAGCTCTGATAAGGTTACAGGGATAACATGTATTTGTCAGTTTTTGCTGTGATAACATGCATGACAAACAACCCCCATATTGCAATGGCTTTCAGCAACAGTTCCTTTTTTCCATGGTTCTGCACATTGGTGCGATGGCTGTTTCAGGCTGAGTTTGGTTCAGGTGTGCTCTATGTGTCTCTCAATTCAGGACCCAGGCTAAAGGAGTGGTGATTACTTGGGGCAAACTCCTCCCGAAGAGGAAGGCAGAAACCCAAAAAACCAAGCCAAACCTCGCAAGCACATTTAAAGCCTCTGCTTGGGCCTGACACACATTGCATCTGCTTACGGCTAAAGCAAGAGATATGGCTAGGGCTGTCACCTATCAGTGGGGCAGGGGAAGTAAGCCCCTCCCATAAAGAGGAGGAAAGAGTGAATATTTGCTGAATAGTAGTATAACCTACCAGAAAATAACAGGCTTCAACAATATCCAGATTTATTTTTCTATCTCAGTGACAGGTCCTGGTAGGAGATCTGGAACTAGTATAACAGCTCATGATTGTTTAGGGTCCAGATCCCTTCTTTCTTATTACCTGCCATCTTCAACATAGGGTTGCCTTCTCATGGCCCAAAAGGGCTGCTCCAGCATCTGCCATCATGCTTCTATTTCAGCCAGTATATCAGTCAGCTCTGGCTGCCACATCAAAATACCATTGATTGTGTGTCTTAAACAATATAAATTAATTTTCTCACAGTTCTGGAGGCTGGAAAGTTCAAGACCATGGCTCTAGCAGGGTTTGGTTCCTGGTGAGGACCCTTTCCCTGGCTTGCAGATAGCCACCCTCTCACTGTGTCCTCACATGCAGGGGGTCAGGGAGGAAGCACTTTCTGATGTCTCTTCTTAGAAGGCCACCAATTCCCTAGGATCTGAGCCCCATCCTTATGACCTCATTTAATCTTAATTACCTCCTAAAGGCCCTATTTCCATAGGTAGTCATGACTGGGGCTACAGATTTAACCAATTTTGGAGGAACATCTTTCATTCCATAACAATGAAAAGGCAGAGAGGAGAAATGGAGGGCAAGCTCATGCTTAATTGATTAGCTTAATGCTCCTTCCTTGAAAGGCATGATCACAACCCTTCTGTTCATATCTCATGGCTACAACTTCTCATGACCACAGCCCAGGTAAGAATACTATTACTGTGTAAGAGGGAAGAGCAGATGCCAGGGGACAGCTAGTTCTGCCATTGTCCTTGTATTACTTGATAGTTCAGCAGCATTTGATACTTTACCAGGTACAGTGCTTTTGGCTGCAGGTAACAGAAAACACAAAGTTGCTGATAAAAGGGTTTTATCTCACTGAACAAGAAGCCTGGGGGTAAGACCACTGCAGAACTGGTGAATTGAGTGGAGTGATATCACTGGGGACCCAGGCCCTTCCTTGGGCATCTACTCTGCATTGTCAGCAAGTCACCTTCTTCTCTTGCCTGGCTTCCCTCATGACTCAAGACAGTGGCCTCAATATGAGTATCCCGTGCATATGACAGCGTTTAGAGCCAGAAAAGGGGGAACATCCCTATCTGCGTCCCATTTTAAAAGTTAGGAAGACTATCCCAGAAAAGCCCCCAACAAATATCCCCTTAAGTCTTTTTGGCAAGATTCAGTTAGTTGCCCATTGCAGAGCATGATTGGCAAGCGGAGGGGACCTAGGCTCAGTCCTGGGCCTCTTTTTCCATCCAAACTCCCTCTGTGGGAGACCTTGGCCAAGGTCAAGGTGTACGATTCATTGGTTTTTAGATATTCACAGAATTGTACAACCATCACCATTATCTAATTCCAGAACATTTCCAAAAGCCCAAAAAGAGATCCTGTAACTGTTAGCAGCCAATCCCTATTCCCCTTTCCTCCAGTTCCTGGCAACCACTAATTTGCTTGTTTTCTCTATGGATTTGCCTGTTCTGGATATTTCAGATAAATGGAATCACACAATGTGTGGCTTTTTGTGCCCCACTCCTTTCAATTGGCATAGTTCTCAAGGTTCATCCATGTCATAACATTTATTGGTACTTTATTCCTTTCTATGGCTCAGTAATATTCCACTATATGTCTATATCACATATATGAATTGATTTATTCCTATCTAGAATACATGAAAATATCTCTCAAAATTCAACATAAAAAAACCAAACACTCCAATTAGACAACTAGAAAGGCACAAAAAGACATTTCACCAAAGGGGACATACAGATGGCAAATGAGCATGTGAAAAGATGCTTAACATCACTAGTCATCAGGGAGATGCATTTAAGACCATGGTGAGATATCACTACACACCTATCAGAGTGGCTAACATAAAAATAGTGACAGTAACCAAATGCTAACAAGGATGTGCAAGAACTGGATCCCTCATACATTGCTGATGGAATGTAAAATGGTCCAGCCACTCTGGAAAATAGTTTGGCAGTTTCTTTGAAAACTATTGTATGTTTAAAAACTAAATATACACTTACTATACTTGTGACCCAGCAATTGTATTCCTGGGCATTAATCCCAGAGAAATGAGTACTTATGTTGGCACAAAAACCTATACATGAATGTTCACAGCAGCTTTATTTGTAATAGCCAAAAAACTGGAAATAATCAAAATGTCTTACAATAGGCAAACCATGGTACAGCCATCCTATGAAATACTTCTTAGCAATAAAAAAGAACAAACTGTTAATAGGTGCAACAACTTGGATGAACCTCAGGGCTTCTGTTTATTCTGAACCTCATTATTCTGTGTGAAAAAAAACTTATTTCAAAAAGTGACACACAATATGATTCCATATACAACATTCTGAAAATCACAGAATTATAGAAACAGAATACAGATGAATGGTGCCCGAGGTTTGAGAATCGTGGAGGTAAAAGGGCAGAGGGTGTAGTTACAAAGGGAGAGCATCAAGGAGGTCTTTGTGATGATAGGATAGTTTTGTGTCTTGACTGTGATGACGGTTACAAGAAATCTACACGTTTAACATGACAAACTATACACTCACATTGTATATGTGTCACAGTGATATTATACTTTAATTATGTAAGATGTAGCCATTGGGGGAAAACCTGGTAAAGGCACATAGACCTCCCTATACATTTCTTTGCAACTTTCAGTGAACCTGTCATTATTTCAAAATAAAACATCTTTTAAAAAGTCTCAGCTGATGTAGAAGAACAAAACAGACTCATAAGTAAAAATAAAAGAAAAGATTTCTAGCACTTAATCATGACCTTGAGGTATAGAAAATGGATTCCAACACGTGGTTTTTCCAGTTATGAGATGCTGCAGGTGACTAGGAATCGATTCACTGATTTCTGAGATCAAAGATGCTTTGGAAGCAGCTGGGTTTGGCTGGAGTATAGGAAAATCTGGTGCACAGTGTGTGAGTGGATTCCCACCGGGCTCCACATTCTGGATGTCTTTCCCAGGTAGCACAACTCTTCTGCTCTTCAGGTCCCTGGGAGGACAGTGACACTCAAATACTTTGATGACTCCATTTAGGTCAGTTATGAAAAGACCTCCTCATACACTTCTAACGGCTAGCCCTCGAGTCAGGAAATTGATGGCGTTCAATTTGACAAGTGTGCCCAGATCACCATTCCTTCTAGACAAGATGGATGAAGTGGGAATCCACTGAAATCCAGTGTTGCAAACTGCCACAAAATGCAATTTCCACACACAGAACATGCAAAAGTAAAATCCAGAGGATAGAAAGGATGTGCCAAATATTTCCTCTGAGAGTCACTGAAGCTGCATCCTTCAATATTTCTAGAGACGACTGCAGAACACATATTTGGTTGACGCGGTCCAGCCGCGCCTAGTCGAGCAGGTCCTGAAGTGCGGAAGGGGGGACGAAGAAAATAAAGAAAGACAGAAAGAACTGGGAGGGCTGACGCTCCTACGCGTCGCCAGCAAAACTTTAATGAAGGTCCAGGGTTTATATAATGCAGTGGGGTTACATGATTCCAGGACATAGCATTATCCAATAGACAATCAAGCACAGTATTGACGTCAGCAGTAGCCTGGCAAAGGTAGGCTCAGCAGGGTTCCAGTTAGTTGCTCATGGAATGCGTAAACAGAATGTTCTTTGTTCTCCATTCCCGCCACATCGGTAAGTGGGGGAAGGGCATAGCCCGCTTCCCACATTTGGTGAAGCATTGGTGTTCAAGGAGGGTTTTGTGAGACCAGGACTGGGGGCGATTATGTTTGTCCAGCACTTTCTTTCAGAAGCAGCCTGAGTTATTAGGGCTGCCAAGGCAGAAACATCCCAAAAGAAAGTGCCCTTGTATTGGGCAACCAATATTTCAGAGAACCTTCTGGTAGCAGCTGTGACATTCTGAGAAGCAAGCAGACCCTATTGGTTAGAAACTATTCTTTTTTTTAACCCAATAATTTTTAATGCTATTTTTAATTGTAGTAAAATACATATAACATAAAATTCACCATCTTAACCAGTTTTTAAGTGTATAGTGAAGGGTCCCCACCAGTAAGATGGCAAACTTCCGGCTTCTCTTCGGGGGTCCTCAGTTCCCGCCGGCGCCACCTGAAGCCCAATCACCTCTCGCCCCCCTCCCAATCCCAGCACCTAGCCAACAGCCAACAGCCCCGTAGAAGTGACACCTCAATCAATTCATGCCCCCTCCTATATAACCCAGCACCTTTCCCTAATAAAGCGGAACTCTCTGGTGAATTGCTGCTATGTGTCACTCCTTTCCTTTCATTGGTGCTGAAACCCGGGAGACGGGACACCCCAACTGGGCCCCATCTTCCCCCGACACCAGCAGCAGCTTGCCCTCATCCTCTTTTTCCGGCGCTGGCTCATCACACTCACCACTCCTCTCTGGCCTTTAGGTAAGTTTTCCCCCCAGAGTGGGCCACTCTTCCCCGAGCTATCGCAGTGCCATTGACCGTGATCGTCGGGCAAGGCCCTGACGCTCGGGGATGAGGAGGGAACGCTCCCCGCCTCAGGCCTTCACGGCTGCGGCGGACCCTCAGGCCCCTCCCCAAACAGCCATAAATCCCCGCCTCAAGCCTTTACGGCTGCGGCGGACGCTCAGGCCCCTCCTCCGACAGTCATAAATCCCCGCCTCAGGCCTTCACGGCTGCGGCTGACTCTCAGGCACCCCCCTCCAACAGCCATAAACGAGGTGACTCCTTTGTGGATGAGAATGCTCCCTTTTCCCCCCCTCCTCCTTCTGCTCCGTCCGCCGAAAACGCCTAGCGCTAGGTACCTCGTGACTCCGGCACTCTGCCTTCTTAGGGAAGTCTGGGTGACGACCCACACTTCCCAAGAAATTCCGACTCGTATACGAGTTTCCGCAGACCACCAAGGATCATCGGGGACGCCCTTTGTCTCTTTGTGGTCTGCTTCCAGTCCTAGGATCTCCGTTCGTCTTCCCCTGTTTGTCTCCTTCTCTGTCCTTTAGCCATGGGAGCCTCCTCATCCCTCCCTGAAAGTTCACCTCTTGAATGCCTGCTTAAGCATCTGGCTACCCTCTCCCTGATGCCTGATATAAAACCAAAACTTCTCTGTAAATATTGCTCCCAAGATTGGCCGACATACCCCCTAGACAATAAAAACCAATGGCCCGCAGGGGGAAAACTTGATCCTAACATCACTCGCAATCTCTTTAACTACTGCCAGCGCCTGAAAAAATGGAAGGAGATTCCTTATATTGAAGCTTTTCGCCTCCTAGCTCAAAATCCCAGCCTCTGCACCACCTGCTCCCCGCCCTGGCCCAAGTTCTCCTAGCCTGCAAGCCGTCTCCCTCCCCTCCACACACTCCCAGTCCCTCTTCAATTACCTTTGACCCAGCCGAGGAGCCTCCGCCATACAGACTTCCCCCTTCGACCCCTCCCCCTCCTACAACCCCTCCACCCTCCGCCGCTGCTGCCGCCTCTATCCCCATGGCAGAAGCCTCCCGTCCTCTCCCTTCACCTTCTTCTCCTACAACAGCCCCTCCCCCTTCCTCTACCGCCGCCACCGCTGCCGCTTTCCCCGGGGCAGAAGCTTCCCATCCTCTCCCTTCTCCTTCTTCTCCTACAACAGCCCCTCCCCCTTCCTCTACCGCCGCCACCGCTGCCTCTTTCCCCGCAGCAGAAGCTTCCCATCCTCTCCCTTACCCTTCTTCTCCTACAACAGCCCTTCTCCCTTCCTCCCCAACCATCTCCTCCCCCATCTCACCTCCTCCACCTTCATTCCCTGCAGATTAAGCCTGAGCCTTTCAGCCCCCCTTTAACTAGGTCCCAGGGGCCTCTCCGTCTTTGCCCTCATCACCTGTTTCTCCCCTGTTAGGGACCGCCTTTGTCTTCTCACGTGTTTGTAGAGAGAATGGGAAAGCACCTCCCCCCATGTCTGAACGCAGCATGGGAAAGCACAAGCTAGAGAACAACCGGTGCAGTCCTTAGAAGTTATCTGTCCACAAAAACATATCTTGCCAAGACTCCTCACTCTGAAAATAGGGAGACCTTGAAGATGTGTAGAAACACCGTCCCTGCTGCTAGCTATGCCCTTCCCCCACTTGCCGATGTGGCAGGAATAGAAAACAACGCATTCCATAAGCAATTAACTGGAGCCCTGCTGCAGCTCAGTAGATCATGGGACTCTTAACCTCAGAGTCATGAGTTCAAGCCCAACTAAAGCAGCAGAGGCAAGCAGCTGGGCTGCTAGCTGGTGACATGTGGGTCCGATTCTATCTTTATTTTCTTTGCCCCCCTTCTGCACTTCAGGACCTGCTCGACTAGGCATGGTTAGACCGCGTCACTCCCCCACAGACTGAGCCAGAACCCTTCAGTCCGCCTCAGACTCAGTCCCGAGAGCCTCCCAAAATTATCGCCCCCCTCCGGGAGGTAGCAGGATCCAAAAGCATTGTGCGCATTCACGTCCCTTTCTCCTTAAGAGATTTAGCCTAACTAGAGAAATGCCTAAGTTCCTTTTCCACTGATCCCATGACATACATCAGGGAGTTTCAATAGACCCTCCAGTCTTACAGCCTCACACATCATGACATTTTCATGCTCCTGGCCAATACTCTCCTCCCTGAAGAGCGTAGACGAGTTTAGGACTTCGCCCAAATGCAGGCTACTGAAACCCACAGGACTGACCCCACCTATCCCCCTGGCCCCACTGCTGTCCCCAAACAAGACCCACACTGAAATTATAACACCGCCATGAGTCTCCGCTCTCGAGATATTTTTGCCTCCTGCTTAATAGCAGGTCTGAAAAAGGGCAGCTTGTAAAGTAGTCAATTTTCAAAAGCTCCAAGACATAATTCAAAAGAGAGATGAAATCCCCTCCGAGTTCTTAGACAGACTCACTCAAGCCCTATTACAGTATACCAGCCTGGACCCAGAAACACCTGAAGGAAGACATGTCCTTATGACATACTTCCTAGCTCAAGGCTACCCCGACATTAAAGCTAAACTCAAAAAGTTAGAACAGGGCCCCGCTACCCCACAGACTGAGATCCTAACAGTGGCCTTTAAAGTCTTCCATAAGCGGGAGGAGGAGAAAGAATGCCGTAAACAAAAGGCTGATCAGGCCAATTTCCAGATGTTGGCCCAGCTGATAAAACCACAACCTGGGCGCCCCTCTACAAACAAGCCCCCCCAAGAGCTTGTTTCAAGTGCAGAAAAGAGGGACATTGGTCAAGGGCGTGCCCCTCCCCCAGATCTCCTACCACCCCATGCCCCAGATGCCACAAAAAGGGCCACTGCGGGTCTGATTGCCCAACCACCAGAAGGGGAGGCTGGATGAACAACCCCCATCCTAAGCCCGCCGTAGTGGGGCTGGCAGAAGAAGATTGATGGGGCCCGGGGGCTTCTCGCCCGACCATTTCCATCACCAAACAGGAGCCCAGTGTTACTTTAACAGTAGACGGTCACCCCATCTCCTTCCTCCTAGATACAGGAGCCACCTCAGTCTTGTGAGAATACCGGGGCCCTACCACGCCAGCCATTACTCCTATAGTCAGAGTAGGAGGTAAACAGATTTTCCCATTAAACCCCCCACCCACCCTTTTATGCACAATCCAAGACAATCCCATACCTTTCTCCCAGTCCTTCCTGGTTATGCCCCAGTGTCCCATCCCTTTACTAGGACGAGACATCCTTTCCCTCCTCCACGTTTCCATAACTATATCCACTCCCACAGCCCCCAGTACTCCCTTTCTGATGGCCCTCATAGCCGACGACCCCCCTCTACCCAATGAAAGCTCCGGTTCTGCCCTCATACACCCTGTAAATCCCAAAGTTTGGGACATTACAAGCCCCTCCGTGGCCCTATGTCCCCCTGCCTCTATCAAATTATGTGACCCCTCTCAGTATATCTGTCAGGCCCAATACCCCCTAACCACTTCAGCCCTCATAGGCCTCCAACCCATCATTCAAGCACACCCACTCACTCCCCATTTAATACCCCCATATTAGCTGTTAAAAAAACCAACGGATCTTTCCGCCTTGTCCAAGACCTTCGCCTCATCAACATAGCCATTGTCCCTATCCATCCCTTAGTTCCAAATCCATACAGCCTCAGCATCCCACTTCTCAGTCCTAGATCTCAAGGACCCATTTTTCTATCCCTCTAGACCCCTGCTCCCAGGATTTTTTCATCTTCACCTGGACGGACCCATATACAAGACATTCTGAACAACTCACCTGGACAATTTTGCCACAAAGCTTCCAAGATAGTCCCCATATTTTTAGACAGGTCCTAGCTCAAGACCTCAAACAGTTTCATCATGATCACTCCAAGTCCACTTTATTATAATACATGGACAATCTTCTACTCTGCAGTCTCTCGTGGGAACAGTCTCAACCTGACACTGCCTCCCTACTTAACCTTCTAGCTTCCAGAAGTTACCAGGTATCCCCCATCAAAGCTCAAATCTCTTCCCCTCCTGTCACTTACCTCAGATTCCTTCTATCTCAACAAAGAAAGTCCATTACCTTAGACAGAAAATGGCTCCTCTCTGACCTGCCCATTTCCAAAACCAAGACGGAAATCCTTTCCTTTCTAGGCCCTTTCTAAGCCTGGCTTGATATTTTAAAACATAGATCCCTAACTTCTCCCTGCTCCCTGTTGGCAAGACCCCTATACGACCTCAGCAAGAGACCCCCCTAAAAAACCATTATCCTCCTCACCCCAACACTCCTTCATTAAGCTCTGTCAAGCCCTTGTGGAAGCCCCAGCTCTCCATCTTCCTGATTTGTCGAAGCCCTTCTCATTATACATTTATGAGAGGTCCAGTCAAGCTCTAGGAGTCCTAAGCCAATATTATGGCCCATCCTTTGCCCCAGTAGCTTATCTCTCCAAGCAATTAGACCCCACAGTTCAGGGATGGGCCCCCTGCCTACGAGCATTAGCCGCTAGACAGCTCTTGCAGAAAGAAGCTCATAAACTGACATTCAGAGCGCCCCTTACCATTCTGTCCCCACATCACCTAAAAGATCTCTTAACCTACAAAAGTTTACAGACTCTCCCTCCCTCCAGACTCCTGACCTTACTGTCCTCTTTCCTCCAAAATCCCGTTCACCCCCTTTGCCATCCATACCCGAATCATGACTTTTTCCTCCTTTACTGCTCTCTCGCTTTTTTTCCTCATTCCTATTGTCTTCCCCACCACCCCAGCCTCCTTTGTACGACGATTCAAAGTCAGACAGACTTACACACAGCATCAAACAAAAGTTACTGCCCTCATTGCCACACCAGACTACCCTCTGAAAAGCTGCTCTGAGCCTTTATACCTCCACTTTCCTCCCTCCACTGAAGTGTTCACTAGCAGCTACCCTTATTCTCCCTACCTCTGCTTCCTCTATGACCAAAAACAAGCCTATTGCAGGCGATGGCCAGACACCTACAGGAGATGTCCCTACTAGTCTTGCACCATTCACTACATAGGTAACTTCCAGTACCCACAGTATTACTCCTCCAACCGTTTCATGAAATATCCCAACGGCTCATTCTCCTTATCAATCCCAGATCCCTGGGACTCTCGATGGGCCGCCAGAGTCACAGCCTCAGTTTACTACGGGGGGTCCTCGACCCCCCACGGTACCCTTCATATCTCTCGAAAGTATGTTCCCTCTCATTCCCAGATCTCTCAAGTTGCATCAGATAGCAGACATTCCCAAAAAGTCATTACCCAAACTCTTGATAGTGCCTCTTCATCTTCGTATCCCCACCCCTCTTCCCATTTCTCCTACTCTTCATTACAGCTCATTCAGGACACCACCATCTTTCTGAACCACACCCTTAACAGTCAATTGTTTCTTGTGCGCATCGCTACAGCGCCCACTGCTGGCCGCCGTGCCCCTTAATATTTCCAACTACTCCTTCCATGCAGAAAGACAACCCCTCTGCCCCCTGGCAGACATACCCCTATGGAAACCAGAATACGCAAATAATCTCACCATCCACCACTGTGTAAGCCCAACTCCACCCCCTTCCAGCGCACTTCACTGCCTCTCTATCTACACCCCTACCTCCGGCTCTAAGACTTTTATGCAATCGGGACACTTCTTTTAGTGTAATAGCAGTCTTTTCAACTCACTGCCTCTCAACTCTGATACACCCTGCATTCTCGTCACCCTAATCCCACAGTTAACACTTTACAGCATGGCAGAATTCCTTGAGCTCCAACCTCCCTTGCCTTCGCGCACAAAAAGAGCTGCTTTCCTTCCCATCATGGTCAGTAGCTCTTTGATCACCTCAGCCATTGGGGCAGGGTTTTCGGGAGAAGCCTTGGGTCACTCTCTATAGGCAGTTAGAGATCTCAACGCCAAACTTGAGGGAGCCCTGACATCCACTGCCGATTCTCTAGCCTCTCTCCAAAGACAGGTCACTTCGCTAGCTAAAGTCACCCTTCAAAACTGGCGGGCCCTAGATCTGCTTACAGCCGAGAAGGGCGGCACCTGCGTCTTCCTCTGGGAAGAGTGCTGCTATTACATCAACGAATCTGGCATTGTAGAAACTGACATTACCAAACTCACCGACCTTGCCTCCAGTCTCCACTCTGCTTCCAATTCCAACCCATTCTCGTCAATACTAACAAACCCCTTCCTCACCTGGCTCTGGCCCATTGCAGGCCCCATAATAATCATTCTTCTCGCCTGTCTCTTCTTACCCTGTATAATAAAGTTCATCAAATCCCAAGTCGGAAAAATCTCTAATCAAGCTTTCAACCAGCTTTTACTCAGGAACTACCAGCTTCTGGCCACAGAAGATCCCTCACCCTCACGTGACCTCCTCACCACTCGCTGAGATGGACCCCTCTCTCCACTGGAAACTGTTCCTGGAAACAATAGCCACAGACGCCTGGGTCCTGACACCCATATCCTCTTGGCCAACCTATGGTTACAGGGAACCTTCATTGATTTCCAAACCTGAAGAAGTCCACATCTACTCGTCCTTACTGTGGGGAGTCCTATCAACCCTTTCCTCCCAATCCTCAAGCCCTCACTCCCTTCTCCGCCCCTGTTCAGCAGGAAGCAGCCAGAGAGAAAGCAACGTCCACAAACCCATAGAGGAGAAAGGGGGGAATGAAGGGTCCCCACCAGTAAGATGGCAAACTTCCGGCTTCTCTTCGGGGGTCCTCAGTTCCCGCTGGCGCCACCTGAAGCCCAATCACCTCTCGCCCCCCTCCCAATCCCAGCACCTAGCCGACAGCCACCAGCCCCGTAGAAGTGACACCTCAATCAATTCATGCCCCCTCCTATATAACCCAGCACCTTTCCCTAATAAAGCGGAACTCTCTGGTGAATTGCTGCTATGTGTCACTCCTTTCCTTTCATATAGTCCAGTCATATTCTGTGTATTCACATTGTTGTGCAATCAATCTCCAGATCTTTTTCATCTTGCAAAACTGAAACTCTACACCCATTAAACAACACCCAACTCTCTCCACCCTTGGCCCCTGGCAACCATCATTCTACTTTGTGTCTGTGACTGGACTTCCAGGGACCTCATACAAGTGCAATCATACAGTATTTGTCTTTTGTGGCTAGCTTATTTCATTCACCATAACGTCCTCAAGGTTCATCCATGTAGCAGGTGTCAGCGTTTCCTTCCTTTTTAAGGTTGAATAGTATATTTCACTGTATGAAGAGACCCCATTTATTTATCCACCAAAGTCATTCTCGTGTCTTCTTTTTCTTGCATCCTGCTGTCATCATCCATTCCATCAGCAAATCTTTTCAGCCCTACTTCAATGCATACCCAGCACCCAGCCTCTTCTTCCCTCCTCCATGTCTCTCTGATACGGTATATTTCTCAACCGGGGTGATTTTGCCCCCTAGAGGGCATTTGGCTACTTCTAAAAACATTTTTGGTTGTCAAAACAGGGTAAGATGCTGCAAAACATTCTATAAAACACAGGACAGGCTTTCACAACAAAGAATGATCCAGCCTAAAAATGCCAAAAGCGCCGGGGTCTGATATGCTCCACCATCATATCTCACATGGACTGGCAGTAGCTTCCTAACTGATCTCTTTTTTTTTTTTGAGAGGGCATCTCTCATATTTATTGATCAAATGGTTAACAACAATAAAATTCTGTATAGGGGACTCAATGCACAATCATTAATCAACCCCAAGCCTAATTCTCAACAGTCTCCAATCTTCTGAAGCATAATGAACAAGTTCTTACATTTTGAACAAGTTCTTATATAGTGAATAAGTTCTTACATGGTGAACAGTGCAAGGGCAGTCATATCACAGAAACTTTCGGTTTTGATCATGCATCATGAACTATAAACAAGTCAGATATGATTATTCGTTTGATTTTTATACTTGATTTATATGTGAATCCCACATTTCTCCCTTATTATTATTATTATTTTTAAATAAAATGCTGAAGTGGTAGGTAGATGCAAGATAAAGGTAGAAAACATAGTTAAGTGCTGTAAGAGGGCAAATGTAGATGATCAAGTGTGTGCCTATAGACTAAGTATTAATCCAAGCTAGACAAGGGCAACAAAACATCCACGGATGCAGAAGATTTCTCTCAAAACAGGGGGGTGAGGTTCTAAGCCTCACCTCTGTTGATCCCCAATTTCTCATCTGATGGCCCCTCTGCAACTGTGCCTGTCTTAGGTTGTTCCTTCCTTGAGGAATCTTACCCATTTCTGGCTAACCAGTCATCTTCCGGGGCCATACAGGGAGATGTAAAATTGGTAAGTGAGAGAGAAGCAATATTCTTTGAAAAGGTTAGCTTTTTACTTCTTTGCAGATTTATGCCCTGTGGCTTCTATGCCCAGCATTTGTCTTGAGGTATCTTTACCACTTGAAGAATTATGATACTCAGTAATTTTCGATATGAGGCACAAATTCTACTAAAGGGTTGTAATTAGGAAGGAAGAAGAAAAGCTATAGAAGTAGCAGACGAAAGAAAACATGGGAAGATTGATTATTTCTTTGACATTATCTTCTTGTCGAGTAACATAAGCATGTATAGGTTTTAACAAACTACTAATTAAATTGCATACACACATTAACATAATAGGAATATAGCTACATAACAAAAGCAGACCTACAATTACCAGCCATATCCAGTGAAACCAAGAAAACCAGTTAGGTACCCTAGGCATTTGTGAAAACATTATCAGTGATATGATGGATATTGTCTAACTGAATTTGAATAGTTTGAGAAAAATCAGACAAATTAAAACAACACATTACTGGGAACTGTTCACATCCCATATGTTCTTTTAACAGTAGATAGTCTATAGTCGCTTCCTAACTGATCCCTTAACTTGCATACTTGCCCGTCTAAATATATTCTCAGCACAGCGACAGGTGTCCTTTCTGAAAACAGATCACGTCCTATTACTCACCTGCTGTCATTCTTGAGGGGCTTGTCATCCCACAAGGCCTTTCACAAACTGGTCCCTGGCTACCTCTCTGAGCTCACCTCCTACCAGTCCCTCTCTCATTCATTCCTCTTCAGCTACACTGGCCTCTGAGCCATTTCCTGAACCAAGTCTGCTTCTGCCTCAGGGACTTTGTGCTTGCAATTCCTTTGGCCTGGAATTGCTCACAAGTCTCCAGGGTCACCTCCTCAGAATGTCATTTCCTGACCATCCTCTCCAAATCTGCAGGCTCCATCACTCTCCACCCTTCCTGGTCCTGTTGGAAAAGTTTGATGCTCCTGTAATCCCAGTACCACACCCCTGACTGTAGAAGGTGAGCAAGTGGCAGGTACCCTTAGGGGGAGGGAATATATTATGGGTAATAGGCCCCTTCCC
Source organism: Manis javanica (assembly GCF_040802235.1). NCBI lineage: Eukaryota > Metazoa > Chordata > Mammalia > Pholidota > Manidae > Manis > Manis javanica. The sequence goes on along the minus strand of NC_133165.1, from coordinate 34,632,510 downwards.
TACTGGATAAATGTGTACATCAGGGATAAGGAATGAAAAGACCAAGTGTAAGGGATACAGACATGTCCATAAAAGATTGGTGAGAATGAACATAGGTTCAGAGACAGTATCTATGAAAAGTTTAAACACACATACCTCTGGACCCACAATCCACTTCTAAGAATTGATCCTGCAGAAATCCCCATGCAGACCTGCAAAGACAGAGGTATAAGGGAGTTCTAGTTCATAACAGCGAAAAAACTGCAACCTTTTAAATGTTCAGCAAGAGGACATTGGTCAGATAAACGGTGGTACATCATTTGTATATGGAATGAGGGGCCTTTTAGCATGAAAGATGTCCTCTACATCTCATTTTGTGAAAAAGCAAGTTACATAATACTGTGGAATATGAACCTCATTTTTAAGTGTATTTTTAAAATAAACCTTTTCTTTTGGGATCACTTTAGGTTTACAGAAAGTTGCCAGAATAGTACACAGAGTTCCTATATGTTCTCCACCTAATTTCCCTTTATGTTAACACAGATCTTATACAACCACAATACATTTGTCAAAATCAAGAAATTAGCATTGGCACATTAATATTAAACAAACTCCGGACTTTGTTGAATACTACCGGTTTTCCCATTAATGTCTTTTTTCTGTTCCAGGATACCACATTGCATTAAGTGTATTTTTATCTATCTATCTTTATCTATCTATCTATCTATCTATCTATCTATCTATCTATCTATCTATCTATCTACTTATTTATTTTGGTATCATTAATCTACAATTACATGATGAACATTATGTTTACTAGACTCCCCCCTTCACCAAGTCCCCCCCACCCCATTAGTCACTGTCCATCAGTGTAGTAAGATGCTGTAAAATCACTACTTGTCTTCTCTGTGTTGCACAGCCCTCCCCATGCCCCCCCCACATTATACATGCTAATCGTAATACCCCCTTTCTTCCCCTCCTCCCCTTATCCCTCCCTTCCCACCCATCCTCCCCAGTCCCTTTCCCTTTGGTAACTGTTAGTCCATTCTTGGGTTCTGTGCGTCTGCTGCTGTTTTGCTCCTTCAGTTTTTTCTTTGTTCTTGTACTCCACAGATGAGTGAAATCATTTGGTACTTGTCTTTCTCCGCCTGACTTATTTCACTGAGCATAATACCCTCTAGCTCATCCATGTTGTTGCAAATGGTAGGATTTGTTTTCTTCCTATGGCTAAATAATATTCCATTGTGTATATGTACCACATCTTCTTTATCCATTCATCTACTGATGGACACTTAGGTTGCTTCCATTTCTTGGCTATTGTAAATAGTGCTGTGATAAACGTAGGGGTGCATCTGTCTTTTTCAAACTGGGCTGCTGCTTTCTTAGGGTAAATTCCTAGAAGTGGATTTCCTGGGTCAAATGGTATTTCTATTTTGAGCTTTTTGAGGAACCTCCATACTGCTTTCCACAACGGTTGAACTAATTTACATTTCTCACCAGCAGTGTAGGAGGGTTCCCCTTTCTCCACAACCTCTCCAACATTTGTTGTTGTTTGTCTTTTCGATGATGGCGATCCTTACTGGTGTGAGGTGATATCTCATTGTGGTTTTAATTTGCATTTCTCTGATGACTAGTGATGTGGAGTGTCTTTTTATGTGTCTGTTGGCCATCTGAATTTTTTCTTTGGAGAACTGTCTATTCAGCTCCTCTGCCCATTTTTTAATTGGATTGTTCACTTTTTGTTTGTTGAGGTGTGTGAGCTCTTTATATATTTGGATGTCAACCCTTTATCGGATATGTCATTTATGAATATATTCTCCCATACTGTAGGATACCTTTTTGTTCTATTGATGGTGTCCTTTGCTTTACAGAAGCTTTTCAGCTTGATATAGTCCCACTTGTTCATTTTTGCTTTTGTTTCCCTTGCCCCATTACGTGTATTTTTAAATGATTATATATGCATATAAAAAAATGTCTGGAAGGATTCACCACAAACTATTAACAATGGTTGGAGGTGGGAGGGAATGGATTTCATTTTTACTTTAGACACGTCTTTATTTTTTAAGATAATTTTAACACCTGATAATAAAAAGCCAAAATGTTGTACAAACTATCCAGTTTCCTTAGCTGTAATCAAGGTCACATACTTGCTCAAGTGGGCTGTAAATTTTACATACCATTTGACATTTAATAATGAAATAGTGAAAAGTTTTCCACACACTCCAGAACCCCTATCCTTTTGTACCTCTAAATTTTCACCTCAACCACTACACAAATAAACTACACACAAATCTCAGCCGATGGAGCCCCTCCAGCTAAGGTCTGGCTACAGACTTAATGAAATGGTAGTAGAATAAACAGCAGTTGACTAAGTGTGTCTGGAAAATTGTAGCTGCTCCCAAATTTGTGACTATTCTTATCCTCTATCACATGCCAGCTATTTTGTCTTTCCAGGGTGACAGGTAGAAGGGGAAGTCCTAATTTTCTAAGCATCTACGGAATGTCTAACGTGAACTAGCTGGGGAGCTGGGGTATGTAAACTCTAACACTTGTGTTGGAGATATTTACCTGGGTGTATCTCCTCCCCTACCCTGACATTCATTGGGTATTATTAGCTCTACTGTAAAGCATCAGAGAGACAGTAAGCATTAGAGGCAACAGAACAGGAACTGGAGTATGATAGATCTGGTATGGAATCTTGGTTTGGATCCTCAGGCACAATTTCTGGGTGTGTGTTTGCTCATGTGTGAAGCAGGGTCAATGATGAATTCCTAGGTGGGTGTAAGGATTGGGATACTTAGCCCGGTCCTGGCATAGTGTGATTAAATGATAAATGGTCATTGTTATTACAGATATTTTTACCACTATTTATGAAAGTGCCCTAAAAAGACACCTTTCTTTAATGATCTGTGTTTTTATGGGATGAGGGAGTGGAGTCGTATTTAGTGAGCATCTTCTACCTCAATCTGGTCTAGGAGCTTCTATTTCCCTCTACAAGTTTTAAAGATTGTTCTTCCACATTCAGCTCTTTGTTTAGGCTTTATTTTTATATATGAAGTAGAAATCAAAATTTTTCCCCCATTTGGGTGACACACACACACATATATATACATACACACAAGTATATATACACATACATGTATACATACACATATGCATACTTTTTTCTAAACACTGAGCATCAGCCCCTCACAGTAGGGGGCATATGATGTCAGTTTATCCCACTAATGGGAGACTTATTCCACTAGTGGTTAGTTAACTTTGACCATGTGGCTAGTGGTATCTGCTGATTTATCCAGCTAAAGTAACCACTTACTCCTCTGTAATTAAAGAATCTTTAGGGAGAAACTTTGAAACTATGTATTCAAACATCCATCAGCTAGTTTCATTTTGTTCTTTTTACTATTTTTATTTGGTAAAATATACTTAACAGAAAATTTACCATTTCAACCATTTTTAAGTTCAGTGGCATTCAGTACATTCATACTGATGTGCATCCATCTCCAGAACTTTTTTCCCCAGCTTTATCAAGATATAATTGACAATGTGCAAATTCAAGATGTATACATGTTGATTTGATATGCATATATTGCAAAATAATTCCAACCTCAGTTAGCTAACATCTCCATCATGCCATCAACTAAGTTTTTAACATACACTGATAATTCTTGCCTGGATTTGTTACTACTGTGATTGCAAATGGTTATTTTCTAAATCTGTCATTCCTCCTAAGATTAATTACTTGACCTTCCACTGTAAGGAAGTTTCCCATTTATGAGATTTTATGCATGTATTTATCATCAGTATGGATGCTCATGGATTCTTATTTTATTCAATAGTCTGTATTGTTCTCATTCACTTTGATATACATTTTTCCCCAATTTGGTTCCTGTGGTCTTTCACATGTTCTCATCATTTTGTGAGTTTTGGGCACAAGATACTCCAGGTTCACCTTGTACTTTCTTGGCCTCAGTCCTGGAATCAGCCAATTCTCCAAGAATCCCTGAGTCCTGCTTTTAGAGAGGAATAGTGTTTAGAAACCAGTATCTGGGATCTAAGGAATTTTAAGGGAAATGCTATGGGATGGTGGCCACACCTTTGGCGCATTCTGGCCACCAGATGGCAGCACTTCTCAGAAAAATGCAAAAGACCCCGTATCTGGACAGGGTTGAGTGAGTAGGGGCTGGACAAGCCATCTTCACTGATGGGTTGTGTCTAGTCCTCTTTCCGGATTAGGGGAACACATGCTTACCACCACCTCATGTGCACAGACTCTCCCCTATCCTCACCTAGGCTCCCCACCCACTACACACCTCATCCCCACCCTCACCAATTTCTTCAATCTTTTTTTTCTGAAGCCTTCTAAACGGGTGTCGGGGTGGTTAACTTGAAGGCAGAGAGGGAGAGGGGACTGATACCAGGCTTTAGGGAGGCCCTGGTTTTTCATCCTCCGCTCAATTCGAAAACACAGGGGGTAACAAGCACGGAGAGGCCCCTCCCCCAGCGGGCCACCACTTGGAGGACACAGTTCACTGTCTCTCAGCGGCCTCAGGCCACAGCTGGTTCTCTCCCTTTAGGCCTAGCAGGCAGGAAACCCGGAGGGGAGGGTTTCCACTATTGTAGGCCTCCCAGGCAAGCTTGGAGCCTGAGCTCTAGGCTCTCACCTGCTTCTCTCTGCTGGCTGCCTCTACCCACTACCCCCAAATCAAAGAAGTTGTGGGGTTAATTTCTTCCCTCCACAAGTAAACTGGAGTATCAACACCACCCCCAACACACACACACACGCAGCAAAAAGAACCCACGGACAGATTAGGTAACTTAAATCTGTGGTTCACTTGCTTTGGAAGCAAGCATTTGCAAGTGAGTCTACACTACTGCCCCTAGGAGTTAAGTGCCATTCATTTTTGTAGTTTCCTCCTCTCTTGAAGGAGTCTCACACAGGCCTGGCAGAACAGACCACCAGTAAATGTTGACATGGCAGTCCTTCACCCTCTCCTGCCAGGACCGGGACAGTAGCCTCCTGACCCTTGTCTCTAGTCCTACCCCTTCCCAACCAGAGCTAGCCAGGTCACTCACCTCCTTCAGCACCCTTCTGTGGCTTCCCTTGCCTGCAGAGCAAAATTCAGCCTCTCAGCGGGGTACCTTCATGATCCTATTCCTTCCAACTCCCCAGCCCCCTGAACTGCCACTCTTGCCCTGCACCCCCATGACCTGAGACACCAGCAACTCTGAGCCCCTGAGTTTCACCCCCAAGCTCACCCAGTGCCCTCTCTACATATCTGTTTGTACAGCTGCCTCTGCCTGAGCGACCTCCCCTCTTATCTCCCCCAAAATTGGGCAGCAGCCAGGGAAATTCCCTGGCCTCCTGATGACACCGCCTCCTGTACTCCACTTGGAATGAGCTCCCTACCACCTCTGACAAAACACTCCTCACCCTTCAGTCAAGGCCTTTCTCCTGGTCTCCCCCATTGACCTGGGATGGCCCTCAGCTCCCTCACTGGGCTGTGAGGTTGGGTGGGCATAAGGAGGGGGTGAGAGATTATGATTGACCAGGTGCCAGCCCACACTTGTCAAACCTTAACATGAATACAGATCATATGGGGAGACAGTGGAAAACCAGGTTCTGACAAACCAGAAGATTGGCCTAGGGTGGGGCTGAGTTTGCAGCTCTATCAGGCTCCCAGGTGATGCCAATGCTGCTGGGCCAGGGGCCACTTCGAGCAGCTAGGGCCTAGTTGACTGGATTGGCTGGGGAAGGGAGGCAGGTGGGAGCCCAGGTGGGCATGGCCATCATCTAGGATATAAGAGGGCTGGTGGTGGTTACCTAGCAGTTACCAGTGGGAGTGACTTTGTGGGCACCATGATCCTGTGTCACAGGCTTTTTGTCTGCTTTCTGCTCTGGGGAGGTATGGAGCTATGCTACTCCCAGACCACCTGGAGGAGTGAGACCCCCAGTCCCAGGCCCTCTAAGGCGCCTGTGGTGGTGGAGTGCCTGGAGGCCCAGCTGGTGGTCACTGTGAACAAGGACCTTTTTGGCACTGGGAAGCTCGTCAGGCCTGCAGACCTCACCCTCGGCCCTGAGAACTGTGAGCCCCTGGACCAGGACAATGTGGTCAGGTTTGAGGTCGGATTGCATAAGTGTGGCAGCAGCATGCAGGTGAGGCTGGGGCCACAGGGCTGGTTTCAGTGGGGGGCATGGTGGGGGTGCTGCAGAGCCAGCTCCAGGTGGGTGAAGGCAGCTCCCTTTCCCTGGTTGGGGGGCAGGGAGGAGCAGCTAAGGCTGGGAGCTGGGCACTGGTGACATGGGGTGTGGAGGGGGGAAGGTCTCCCTCTAGCTGCTAAAATCGGGTAAGTAGGGCAGAGTCCACAGGTGGCAGTGTACTGTGGGTCAGACTGGGTACTCCACTTGATTCCTGAGGGTTTATGAAGCTCTCGAGAGCATCCAGGAGAGACGTGGCCCAGGTGTGGGGTATGTTAGGATAACCCTGTGGGTAGCCCAGCACTTGCTGGGGCCCCAGAAACTTGTTTGGAAGAGGTCAATGTTGACACCTCAGAAAGCCCAGAGGTAATCCAAAAACTTAAATTTTGGCCTAACTCTCTCATGTCTAATGGCTTGAAGCCTCAAATTAAAGGTGGCATTGAAGGAAGGGACAAAGGGTATTATCTCTTCTGTGTTGAAGACCTTAAGGCTCAAACCAGGCATCTGGGAGTCAGTCCCACATGGGAGGCTATGCGACAAGAGAGCTGAGTGACTCAGGCCACACCTCCTTCCGCAAGTCAGCAGTGGGGACACGGATATCAGTCTACAAGAATGGGCCTGCCAGCAAGGCAAGGAAGGACTGGGCAGGGTGCAGGATCCCTGGCTAGTCTGGGGTACCCTTGGTGCAGCCCCTGGAGCCTCCACCTGGAGCTGTGGCCTTAAGGGGAAGCCCCAGGGCTTGAGGTCTCCTGACCCTTGTTTCTCTGGTGAGAGGGGAGGCAGACCAGAGAGTCCTAGGAGTTACTAACAGAATTATTCTAGTCTAGCGACTCCCAAATCTTGGGCATTAGAATCACCTAGGGAAAATCCTATCTCCCATCCTAAATGAGAATGAAAGTGGGAACAGGTGTCAGTAATTTTCAGATCCCCAGGTGAGTCCAGTGTGGAGCACAGCCTGGTCCCTCCTCCTCCAGTGCGGGTTCCCAGCCTTGCCAGATGAGGATCACTTGGGGCCAGGGCTGGCTCCTGGGAATGCAGTCCCACAGGGCCCACACTTGACTTAGTGCTGGCTGTCCTGAATTCCTGACTTTTGAACAAGGGCCCCACATTTTCACTTTGTACTGGGTCCCACAAATTACAGAGATGGTCCACCTGGGGTGCTTGCTAGCAGAAAGCTAGGACTGTTCCTGAAGACCGAGTGGATCAGGTGGGGCCAGCAGCCACTTGGGCCCTAGCAGCCTCTGTGCAGCCTATCAAAAGCTGCACATTACCTGGGCTCTTCCAGCCTCGGGAAACCACTGAACCAGCTTCTCCTTCTGTGAAATGGGCTTGAGAATAGGTCAGAAGAGAGAGGACAACTCTAGTGTTAACTGTTGTGACAATGAGTTCAAGTTCCTGGAACTGCCTGGCTTTCTTGGCCCCATGCCCCTGAAAAAGGAAACCAAGTGTGAGAGTGGGGTGGTTGTGGTAGCCTGAGTTGCAGAGCCCATGCCCAGCGCCTCTGGTCACTGAGCACTGCTTGCTGCAGAGCTGATCCACACCCTCTGGTGGTGGTGTCCTTTTGGGGATAAAACACTGGCGAGGGTGGCACCTGTCAGGCTCTCCATAGGCCAACAGCCAGGTGGGCTTTGAGTCCAGAGTCTGTGTTTTCTCTACCCTCCCCCTTCAACCAGCATGGGTTGGGCACACCTAGGACAGGTGATGCTTGTAGGGTTAACCCACCCCTTTCCTTCAGGTGACCGATGATGCCCTGGTGTACAGCACATTCCTGCTCCACAAGCCCCACCCTGAGAGGAACCTGTCCATCCTGAGGACTAACCTCGCCAAGATTCCCATCAAGTGCCACTACCCCAGGTTAGCGTGGGTCAAGGTAGAGTTTCCCAGAGCAAGACCCTGGGAGGGGCCTGAGACAGTCTGGGCAGAGCCCTCTGCTCCCCAAAGGGGAGGGCATGTCACCAGTAGGGGCTGGAGCCCAGGGTCTCATCAAAAGTTGGGAAGGTGAGAGCGACAGACAGGTTCTCAGAGCCCAATAGGCCCAGTAAAAGCATTCAGGCTTACCTGAGCCCATGCCCCTCCTGAGAGTCCTGCAGAATGCATGAGGCCTGCTGTTCAGCCTGGAAGGTCACCGGTAGCTGATATAGCAGGTGGATGGCAGTTGGTGAGAGGGTCTGGGACACGGGGCTGAGATGTAGCAGCAGGGGCTTAGGGCCCAGCTGAGCACTGAGGAGCTTGGGCCTGACCACGTGGAGTGGCAGGCGTAGGAGCCAAGGGCAGAAAGCCCAGCTGCTCTCTTATTGGTCAGAGGCCAAAGCCTTCCTGGGACCACAGCCGTTTCTCACTTCAGAACCCCTGCCTGGGACTGACCTGAGAACGTTGGTGATATTTTCCAGAGGGCCCCTGGAACATATCATTAGAATTTCTTCTCCTTGTGCCGTCCAGCAGCATGAGGGTTGGACAGGAGGCAGGCTGGGACTGATAGTTCACTCAAGCTCTTTATTACAGCATAAGCAAGCAAGCTCTAATCTATCTCTAACCTCACTCTGAGAGGACGCCCCACGTTGGGCGCCAGATGTAACGTGCTGCTCATCTTCTTTAGGTGAAAGGAGAGAACAAAGAACACAGACAACACAGACAGACAATGGCTGCAGCCCCGATGTGGTGCAGCACCTTTTTTATACTGCCTTTCTCGGACCTCAGCCAAGTGCTATACTCATCTTTCCCTTCTCGGGGAGGTGGGGGGCAGGCCAGAAGCAGGGGAGGTGTTTTCACACATTCTCAAGGTCACCCTATTTTCAGAGTGAGGAGTCTTGGCTTGTCTTTGAGGACAAGATATGTTTTTGTGGGCAGATAACTTCCAAGGACTGTACCGGTTGCTCTCAAGCTTGTGCTTTCCTATGCTGTGTTCAGACATGGAAGATGCTTTCCCATTCTGCCTGCAAACATGTGAGAAGACAAAGGCCGTCCCCAACATCTCCCCCTTTTTTTCTTTAGTAAAACAACCAGCCTAACCCAGACTGGGTCAAGGTATGTGCCTGTCTTAGGTTGTATGGTTGAAGTAAATCCTTACCTGTCATGGGGCTATAGTCCTCTGTCAACCACTCCCTGTCTTAGGTTGGTATTTACAATTCAACCATATCTTACCCGTCATTGGCTACCATACTTGACTTTAGAACTTATGATTTACAAGTGGGGGGGCCGTCTGCAATTTCAAATGATGCAGGTCTCTTAAGGCTTGTTGGATGAGTTTCCACATGCTGCGAAGGACACAAGGCCCTAGTAACAGCAATAGAAGACATAAAATGCTTAGGGTTAAGAGAGGTGTGACTGTGCCAGAGACTATTCAGGGGTTCTTTGAACATGTATTATCTGATTTAATATATCAGATGTGGTTTTGGCTGCAAATATGATTTAAATGGTTCTGTGGTGACCGGGGGTATAACTCCCCCCCCCCTTTTTTTTTTCTAATTGAGCTTTAAGGGTGCCATGGGCACATTCTACAATGCTTTGGCCTTGTGGATTATATGGTATCTCAGTTTTGGGTGAAATATGCATTACATGGCTGAGATCGAACATGTCGAAAGACAGACATAACTTGAATATATATATATAGGTTTTAACAAACTACTAGTTAAATTGCATACACACATTAACAGTTGGCTCACTGGGCCTGTCAGCTGTGCACCTTGCAGGGTGGCTGCCCCTAGCTACAGTGCTTTATCCTGGCCCCAGGGACCTGAGCTCTGGCCTCATAGCAGCACCACTCTAGGAGCAGTTTCTTCCACATGGCCCTGGGGGATCAGCAGTGCAGACACCTGGGGGTGCCTGGCTGCTTCCAAGGACCTTCCTGTTCCAGTATAGGCCTGGGCTGTCTCAGTGGCTCCTGGAGAACCAGAGGCCTATCCGCACTTACCTCCAGAGGCCTGCATTTGCTAGGACTCTCAAGAACCCTGAGGGGTGCAGAGGGGCTGCACCCTCAGGCCCCAAGCCTGAGCCCCCAGGAATAACCTTGATAAGGAGCAGATGGGGATCTAGAAACCAAACTCTTAATTCAGGTGTATTGTCTCATGCTGCAGCCTGGAGGTCTGTCACAGCTGATGGGGTGGGGCCTGCTCACAGGTGTGGGGGCTAGCAGCGCTGGGGGCAGGCTCAGGCTTCAGGGGCCTGTCAGCCGTCAGGGACTAGCAGCTGCCTAGGGCCACAGCTGAGGACTCTGCCCACTCTGGAGCCAGATGCAGTGAGCCCCAGGCTGGTGTGAGCAGCTGCTGCTCTTCTCCCAGGCAGGGCAATGTGAGCAGCCAGGCCATCCTGCCCACCTGGGTACCCTTCAAGAGCACAGTGTTCTCGGAGGAGAAGCTGGTTTTCTCTCTACGCCTGATGGATGGTGAGCAAAGAGGGCTGGTGGGGGGCTGGTGGAGAGTTCTAGCTGTTTCTGATCACTGTATGCCTTTCAGAGAACTGGGTTGCTGAGAAGAGGTCCCCCACCTTTCAGCTGGGAGATACAGCCCACCTGCAGGCCGAAGTCCACACTGGCAGCCATGTGCCACTGCGACTATTCGTGGACCACTGTGTGGCCACACTGACACCAGACCGTAACACTTCCCCTTATCACAGCATTGTGGACTTCCACGGGTGAGGGCTGCCCTGCCTTTCCAGGCAATCCTTGTAACAACATGAACTTTGCCACCTTCCCTGGCCTCTAACTCCATTCTTCACTTGTTCTATTCAAAGTTGTCTTGTGGATGGTCTCTCTGATGCTTCTTCTGCCTTCAAAGCCCCCAGACCCCGGCCAGAGACTCTCCAGTTCACAGTAGATGTGTTCCATTTTGCAAATGACTCCAGAAACACGGTAATAGCTTTTTTAATGGCTTGGTATCAGACGAAACTGCAGGCTTGGGCAGAGAAGGCTTACTGTCTGCTGCTGTCACTCACTAGCTGTCCCCTTAAGCAACAACTCGATAGCTTGCCCCTGTCTCAAACGCCACCAACTTATCAAGTAGATAAAGCCATGGGCTCTAGTGAGATCTTCAAGGAGAAGGCAGGATCAACACAGACCCTTAGGAGATAAGTAGAAAACCTGTGAAGGATGGAGAGAGAACCAGGGGTCCTAGAAATAGAACCAACTAGAAGAATAGGAACCCAGGAGACTTAGCCAATGTCTCAAAGATGACCAACAGCCACAACTTTTGGTGACCAGGTCATTCATCTTGTCCCTGCCAGGGGTAGCAGAGCCAGAAGCCGATGTTGGGTTGAGTAAAGGAGTTGATAAAAGTGAGTGTTGGCCTTCCTGGAGGTTTCTAGAAGGGTAAGGAAAGTGTGTATGAACTTCATTTCACATAGGGTAGCCTCTCAAACTTGACTGTAGGCTAGACTGGTGATTCCTTATGATGCTGATGCACTCAGATTTCCTGTTGATATAGACTGTGGGCCCCACCCCCAGGGTTTGGTTCTGTAGGTCCAGAGTGGAGCCTAGAATCTGCATTTCTCACAAGCCTCCAGGTACTGTTGGTGTTGCTGCTCTGGGGGCCACCCCCTGAACTCCTAAGCTAAAAACCCCAACTTGAAGCTAAGGGCGGTAGAGGGGGAGGGAGCTAGGGTATAGACCACTCCTGGTGGTGGAGGCCTGGGCAGGTGGGGCAGGAAGCATAGGTAGAAAGACTGGCTTCTAGCCAGAAAAGACTGGTTAAATCTTACAACTAAAAATCAAGCAGCTTCTAAAGAAGTTTCCCAGCACAGGAGTGGGGATGTGAAGTTTGGAATAGCTGGTCAGGAAGGAGAAGTGACTAAAGAAGGGATTTTTCAACTCTGGCTCTTAGTCACCTGGAAAAGCCATAAAAATATTGATACTTGCATATAATCCTATATTTTCACTTAATTGGGGTGAGGCCTGACATCACTTTTTCCCAACATTTTATTAGTCTTCATGTAAAACTGAATTTTTATAGCAACCACCTATGTACCTACAACCTAGGTTCTCCCCCTAATATCATATTCCACCACCCATCCACTAGTCTATCTTGTTTTACTTGGCAATTAATCAGAAGCTTTAAGCTTCTAGGTGACTAATAAGCAGCTAGGTTTGCAAAACACTGACCCAGAGCCTCCTAGGGTAGGATGGCATTAAAGGGTGAGCAGTGTGAATTTTTAGGAGAGTCCATTGATGTTACCTCACTTTGACCAATCGTTCTGTTCAGAGAACAGTAGTTTGATACAGATGGGTAGACAGCTCTAATCCATGTCCCTCCTGCTACCTGTCCTAAAGCTTCTGATGGCCGGTCCCAGGTTGAATGGGGCTGGAAATGAGGAAGACAGAGAAAGGGTCCTGATCCCTGGACCCTCTAGGTCTTAGGGCAGAGGATCCCAGTTAGGGTAGGGAGTTGATGTTGATATTAGGCAGTCCAGTGGGAAGGAATAAGGGGATAAGGTCTCACAGGGATGGTGGTCATCAGCATGAGTGAAACCTGAGTTGGCATCTGTATCTCCAGGGACTTGGGTGGGGGATGGATAACAGAGACCAGAGGACATGCAGATCAATGGAAGGTAGCCTCAGTTCTGGGAGGGTTCTCCCTCAAAGGGAGGGGTTGGCTAGGTTGACCATGGCCATGGCACAAAGGAGAAGGAAACTCTTAATCCAGAGCTACTAAAACCACCCTGGGATGTAGGCCCCAGTTAGCATCAGAAAAATGTATGGGGAAGCTGAGGATAAAAGTGGTTCCCTTCCTAAAACCAGGGATTCTAAAGGACACAGAAGCCCTTCTCTGGTGGGGCAGACAGAAGGAAGGAGGCCAGAGGAGCTTCCTGGCTTGTTCAAGTTTCTGAAATGTCCTCCCTGCTGGTACTCAACCACTAGGTGGTGGACAAGGTTTGTCGCTCTGCAGAGGGAAGGTGGTAGAACTTCAAGGCCTTGCAGTGTTGGGAGCACTCCCTAGAGTCAGAGGGTCACTTCTGGCAGGGGATGCCTCTGCCAAGAGGACCAGGGCAGACCTGAGCCCTGGGTTTGTCAAAATCCTCCCTTCTACAGGGGGCAGGATGCTAAGTGACTGGACAAGTTTGAGAAAGACTGGGCGATAATGTGTTCCAATCCAAGTTTTAAGCAAGTCAACCTGTGACCCTCTATTGTCCCAATCTCTAAAATGGGGCATCCCCAAAGGGTTAAGGTTATGTAAGAAATGGTGTGTGAAAATCACTGGCACAGCCAAGAACTCTACATGGTAATCTGCTCTTACTTCCAGGTATATATCACCTGCCATCTGAAGGTCACTCCGGCTGATCGAGTCCCGGACCAACTAAACAAAGCCTGTTCCTTCAGCAAGTCCTCCAACAGGTGAGCGACCAGATGGGGCCCTGGTGTCCACTCGGTCTCCAATGTGCATGTTATCAGTGCCTTCTGCGGGCAACATGGCCATCTGATGCTCTTGTGTCTCTCTCAGCTGGTCCCCTGTGGAAGGCACTGCTGACATCTGTCAATGCTGTCACAAGGGGAGCTGTGGCATTCCAGGCCATACCAGGAGTCTGTCCCCACTAGTGAGAAAGTGGCACAAGCCTGCTACCCGCAGTCGTAGGCATGGTAGGTCTTAACTGCTGTCACTTCTGGGGGACACTCTTCCTTCATCCCCTAGTTTAGGCTACTTGCTCCTAGGGGAATGCAGTTTTGGGCTAAGTGGGAGTTTCTAAGCACCCCTCTGGGTGTCAGCCAGGGTAGCTCTACTGTCGTGGGGGGTTCTGAATAGATGTAATCAGAAGTATGGGGGATAATGCAGCTGTTAGCACAAAACCTAGTTCAGCCCCTGGATGCAGAGCAAAACCCCTAATCTGATCCCTGGTTAGGGACTAAAGTGACCCTGGGTGTCTTTTTTCAGTGACAGAAGAAGCATATGTCACCATGGGGCCGCTGATCTTCCTGGGCCAGGCTGGTGACCAGAGCATGGGAAGCTCGGTCTCATCTGTCACTTCTGTGATGCTAGGCTTGGGCCTGGTCACAGGGGTCACCCTGACTCTGGCTACTGTTGTCCTGGCTCTTGCCAGGAGGCAGCGCACTGCTTCCCACTCCCCAATGTACCCTGTGTCTGCTTCCTAATAAAGTGACTTCCTGCATGAAGCACAGTGACTACAGATTCAGGTGATTTGGGGATGGAGGGTGCACAGCAGGGCCATGGGCTCCAGTAGCACCAGCCTGCAAGTAGTGTTGCCTCTAGTGAGTTGGCTTGTTCCCACAGTGAGAGGCCAGGCCGATTCATGAAGGAAAGACTGCATTTTCCTGGCTTTGGGCGATGTGTCTTCCCATGGGCCATGGCTCCTCTTCCTGGGGCAGCTGTAAACCCATGTCTCCAGGGAAGCCAAGATGCAAGTTGCTGGGGACAACGGGGGGTGGGCCCTGCCAGCGCCACTTCTGGGCTAGCAAAGGGTCTTGTGCATCTGGGCCCCTGGATCTAGTTCAGTGGTAGGGCATGCTTCCAGTCCTTTGCCCCAGGGGCAGCAGGCTAGAGGCATGAAGGTCAGAGAGGACAGGGTGCAGGGCAGTGGTCGGCTGGGGCTCTAAGCCCCTGCAGAGGAGTGTGAGAGAGCGTGCCGTGGCCAAGTCACTAGCTCCATGGTGGGTGCCTCCAGAGGGCTGGGACCTGCTCTGGGCTTCCTGATACTCAGTGGAGCTGCCTCCTGCCTCCCCAACACAGGCTGTCTTCCTGCCACAGCTCCTGGGAGTGCCCAGCAAGGGCATGGCACTTCGGGGATCCCCAAGGAGCTGTGGCCCCCTCTCCAGGAGAGGTGGTTATGTTCCCTCTGCTGTGAGCCTCACAGTGGGCTGACCCTCTGCTGGCTCCTGCCTCACTCCAGACCTGACTCATTCTCAGGGAAGGCTGCCCTCATGTGGAATGCCAGCTTTGCCAGCTACCTGCTGTGAGCCTCAGGGTCCTTGTGGGCACAATGGAGTTGGTGCCTGCTGGGCAGGGTTGAGTATAAATTGACTTAAATACTACATCTAGAGTGGCTCCATCTCTTTGACCTGTGGGTGGGGGGTCTGGCTGAGGGCAGGGCTCACAAGTGTTGAAGGGTACCGTAGAGTACCTTCAGAGAAAGGGTTTATGATTCTGGGTCTACTGAGAACAAGAAGCCCCTTGATATATGTTGTTGCCACTCCAGGTGTGTTCAGCAAACACTGTTGGTATCACCCAGGGATTTGAAAGGCACCCACCCCAGACCTAAGAATCAGTATCTTAACAATCTCCAGATGATTTCTGTGTGTTAAAGTACACTGGACCAGGGGTTTGCATCAAGAAGGAATCATGCTCTCCAAGCAAGGTCATGAAGTGTTGCCTAAGGGAGTAAGGATGGGGGTACAGGAGGTGGGCTTCCTGGAGGTGGTGATCCCAGAGCAAATCCTAAAAGAACTAGCGGGCTTTGATGTCCAGTAAAAGGGGCAGGGGGTGGAGAGGGAGGCCTCACAAGGCCAGTGATAATATGCAAAGGAGTTCTGAGTGCATGAATGGACCATCCCTATCAAGAAGACCAACAGAGCAGCAGAGAACATGGCCTGGAGGCTGAGGGAAAGCCAGCCTGGCTTCCTGCCTCGGCTGCCTTGCCAGGTCACCTCATCTGTAAGATGGGACCAACAGGACAGTCTGGGCACTGAGGTGAGTGCTCAGTGGGGTCCTGGGTCATGTAGCAGGGCTGTGGGGCCCAGCTTGAAGTGGGGCAAGGACAGGACAAGCAACATAATGAATATTTCCTGCCTTTGATGAAAAATGCTAAGATACAAATAGTATAGTAAGAACAGGAGGGATTTCATCTTAAGGCTCAGATTCCATTTTAAAAACCAGGGAGTTTGGAGGTAAGATTCCTAACAGATCCTTTGGTAATCATACAATAACCTATCTGAAGGCAGGACAAGCAGTCCTGCTATGTTCCCACTGCTTGAGGGAAACCACTGTCTTGGGGAAGAACAGGATCAATAAATTCCTTGTGTTAAGTTTCTTACAAAATTATCTAGAAGACTATTGATGGTGACATGTCTCTCACAAGAGAGATATGAGACTACATGTCAGGCTTACACACTGGTCCCCCGCTGCCCTTTGACCCATTCTTGAAAGCCTTAAAAGACAAAATCCTAAGCCCTTAAGTATACCTCCTCTCTGAGGTTGCCTGCACTCCCCTTTCTTTGAGTGTGTACTTTTTGCCTTAAATAAAGACTTCTCATCATTCAACTTGCTGTGTTTTGTCTTTGCACCCTGCCAGTGGTGGATGTCTTTGTTACTTTGTTATTCCATTCAGTTTTCTAGACTTAAGCACAAATGTTCACTCTCTCCATTCTACTTCAGACAAGTAGGGAAGGGCTAGTGAGATCTCTGATGTGGGTTTGCAAGTTCCCATCACCTGAGTGACCTGGCCAGGACTGCGACTATATGATCACACACTTAAGTAGTCTGCATGAAAATCTCCTTTGCCTTTGAGAAGTTCTCAGAACATAATCTCACTCTGTCCAGTGCTCTGCGGCTCCCCCAAATCCTGGGGTGGAAGGGGCTTAGTCTCTGTGCTGTGCAAATTCAAGCAGATACTGGACACTCAGTGACCCTGGCTTCAGGACTTGGCAAGGGATCTGCCCTATGCAGAGCAGGAGTTCAGTGAGCTTCCCTTTTCTCCCTGTTTTTCCTTGCTCTCTGCTGCTTGCAAGGCAGCTGCCATTCCCCACTACTCTCACTTTAATGAATTCCTTCCTTACCTACAGTTCTCCAATCTGCTGGAGAGTTATTTCTCGTTCAGAATCAAGAACCCTCCCCTGTCCAAGTTTTACCTAATGCACAGAGAGGGACCTACCCAGACACAGCTGCCTGACAACATCCTCCCTCAGCTCTGCCGCTGACTGAAGAGGCTTCTCTGTTAGGCAGGAAAAGAGATATGAGTGGGGTGGAATAAGAATAAGGCCAGTAAAGCCCACTAGAAGGGACTCAAAGAGTTAACCAGTTAAAAATAGAAAGCTCAGAAGGCCAGGAGCAACTTGATCTAGAATGTCAAATACTCCCCAGATAAAAGTATCTCAGCATAGCCTATGTGGTCACTGTGTCAATTAGAACATACCGTTGTAGGATTTACTCTTGCCTGCTCAAAGGCCCAGCTATTCAGGAAGAATTCTATCTTAAAGCTAAGATTGCATTTTAATCAAACAGACAGTGGCTCAGTCCACCTTGGAGGCAGGGCAGACAGTCTTGATTGATATGTTGCTAGACAGAAACTGACATCCTGGAAAGGAATCAAAGCAGAAAATTTCTTGTGTTAAGTTAAAAGAAGAAACTTAATGTCTTAGCAAAGATTAACATTCTGGGACCATTTGACAGGTCTGCACCTGGCCCTCTGTCATCTTCCTGAAAATCCTCAAACACCTATAAAACCCCAGACTCTAAATTTTTCAGTGTGTACCCCTCTCTGAAGTCACCTGTACTCTAAGTGCATAACTTCAATAAAACCTTCCCAATCTTTCAGTGCCTCTTCTATGAGGTAGCTCACACTCCCCTTTCTCCGAGTGTGCACTTTCTCTCTTTAAATAAAACAAACCTTTCAGGGTGCCTCCTCTCCCTGAGGTTTTCTCTCTTTAAGTAACTTAAAATAAAACTTTTACTCTGCTTTACTACTGTGACTCTGCCCTTCAATTCTTTGTTTCAGCAGGGACAAGGACCAAGGAAAATACACAGCGCTCCCCTAACACTTCCTCCTGCTTTGCATCCTATTTCACATGGGGGAGTTGTCGATGTCAGGGTTAATATAAGGATTTACATGACACCTAGTATGGGCGAAGGGGTTCAGAAGAAGTCTCCCTCCCACTTTGGCAGGTGGACTGTTTTGAGCTGAGGTCAATGGAGACACAGTGGGCTCAAGAGAAATTGTGCCCTTTACCTAACCTAGAAGAAATCTAAATTGGGGTACTTTCCTAAAATAAGAGTTTTTAACCAGAGATGAATTTTGCCTGCATGACCATCTATATGGCCAGGCAAACATCTAATTATCAAGCACCTGCTCTTGTTGCCCTGTGAATTGCCCTCCTTGCTCAGGATGGCATATTCATTTTATCTTTCTGTCTTTGAATCTCTCATGGATGTGGGGTTCCTATATGTTCAAAAATTTGATTGTCTCCTGCTAATCTGTCCCACGTTAATTCTTAGACCAGCCAAAAGAAACTTTAGAGGTCAGAAGAAAATGTTTCCTCTCCAACACCAGCA
Source organism: Manis javanica (assembly GCF_040802235.1). NCBI lineage: Eukaryota > Metazoa > Chordata > Mammalia > Pholidota > Manidae > Manis > Manis javanica. The sequence continues at coordinate 34,614,129 of NC_133165.1, read as the reverse complement.
TGTGTTCAGATGGAACTGCTCGGGCGACTCCCTGCAATGAACACTCCTCCATTACTTACCCTCATGTTCCTGGGTGTTACAACACCCTAAGAACTCATCTGTCATTCAACTTCTGTCCTCAGCAGAAAGAGGAAGTGGTTGTGTCTGGTGTGGGGAGGAAGTGTGACCAGGATGTGACCCTGAATGTCAGACCCAGATGAGCCTCTGATCAGCATGAGGCACTTGCCTCCCTCCACTGCAGGGCCAGAGTGGCTGCATCCTGTAGTAATGTCAGAGGGCCCTGCCTTTGGCCTCCTGTGGAAGCTTGAGTGGGAAAGGGAGGGAAATGGGGGGAAGCTGAGGGCTGCTGCAATTTTCATTGCTTTACAGCTGCCTCCCAGGTGTTTGGAGCAGCTCTCCATTATATCCTGTTAAATTCTTGGTGAATCAACACCTTGCATGTGGGTTTAAAATTTTGCTATTGTGTTTCTGGGTAGCCAAGATAAAAAGAGATGAGGTATGTTAAAGGACAATGGGGGATAAAAATAAGATCATTGTTCAAATACAAAATGAAAATGTGTCAGAGATCTTGTTCTAACTCCTTCATTGAATGAAACTGCAGGAGTAAAGAAATGGGCTCACAAGAGAATCCAAAGAACAGGCTTATCAAATGCAGCTAATCAAATGCAGAAATGACTTTGCTGATAGATGCAAAAATGGTTTCTTCCAAGGCAGACGTCAATTGCACCTCTATGGACAAGAATCATTCACAATCATTTGTATTACTATTGGTTTTCCACCATTTACAGAATTGTACAACGCTTTCGTCAAAGATTCAGAAAGGCAAGGAATCTTGTAGAATCAGACCATCTGAAAGGGCTCTAGAGAGCACACAGCAATCTTTTTGCCAATGTCAAAGTCACAGTTTTCCTGACAGGTGTTAGCTTTATCAGGTGTTTTTAGCAATGGATTCTGAGTGGCTCCTAGGGGCTAATGGAAGTTTTCAGGGGGAAGGTGGATAACACTGTATCTCCCAAGGGGCCTCTGGCTCTCAACATTTAGGCTGGGAGGATTGGCTTGCCCACACACCACAACTGATCCCTTCTCTTGAGCAACTCTCGATCCCAAATGACAGTGCCACAGTATCAATGTACAATGAGAATAACAACTGGTGGCGGGTGGCGGGTGGCGGTGGATACAGGTCTTGTGTGATTGCTTAATGTTAAAACAAACTTCTCAAATGAATTCACTGTGAGCACATGTCAGTTATTTTAGATTTGCAGCAAGGAACTGGCAAGGAGGAGGAGCCAGTTCAAAATGTGCTCCTAGGGGGCCAGGACTTACTTAAGACAACGGTTTTCGGGAGACTGCTTACTCTGGGGCTACAAAGCCATTTTGCTTTTGTTGACGGGGTAGGTCACGCCTGGGTCCCAGGCAGACCCTGTTGCCCAGAGATTTCAGGTGCTGTCATTAATCAGAAATAATGAACAAGGCAGCTGAGGCTTCTAATCAGACAATCCCTCCAGAGTGTCAGATGGAGGCCAATGAGCTGAGGCGCCAAGCAACAAAATTCTGCCTTTCCAAGCAGAACATGAGAACAGGGCTTCAGCCTCTTAGGTGTGATGCTAGGCCCCAGTGTCTTTCCTTTTCTCAGGTGAGCATTTATCTTTTCTGGCTCCCGGGGCTGGTTCCACCTTAGGAAGCAGTAAACCGGAGAGGTGTTTAAGGGCTCTTTTTTTAATCTAAATTTCTTTGGCCAACATCATTACTCCCCATTCCATGGCCAACAGCCACATTCTTTCTTGGGCCACTTCATTCATTATCAGTTGCTTTGGGGGCACTTGAAGGCCCACGAACAGCACAGATTCCAGCCATTGAGATATTAGAAAGTATCTGGGCAGATGATTTTGGACAAAGAGCCCCTTGCCAGAATGTTTTAGCTTCTGTTCACCCCTAGCTTATGTGCCTTTGTGCAAGGCATATCCAATCTGCCCTACTGTGTGTGTGTATGCTAGGAGGGCATCCTAACATTTTTCTAATAGAAAACAAATAGCCTGAGTACATAATAAATAAAAGTCCTCAGCTCATCCCTATCTTCTTGGAGCATTTTAGGTTTCTTCCTGGAAACTTCCTACAAGCCTGTGTGTACATTACAAAAATACACACAAACAGGTGCACATTCTATTCTACCTTCTGCTCTGAAAGTTTCATTTTTATGTAACAATAGATCTTGGCCACCAGGTTGCATCAGCGCTTGTCAGTCTTCCTCATTCTTTCTGCCTAGTGTTCAGCCCTCTTCGGCTGGCTGGGCACTCATTGCTTATTGTTTGCTGTGTATATGGCTTGAAGTTGTTTGCAAGTGACCCATACTATTTTCCTCATTTCCAGCTTCCTGAGAGACATCCTGCTGCACCCTCAGAACAGAGCACATGTACTTTTCTGCTTAAAAATTAAAAGCTCATGTCTGCCCCACGTCACTTGCATTTTCCTTCTGGCTGCTGCCCTATTTAGCTTTTTCTTTCATTATCAGAACTCTTTATTTTTTCCAAAGAAAAATAATCTTTCTTCTGAGGTTATAAAAATGGAAACAATTCAGAATGAAACTGGATCATTGTTTAACCCCCACACACATAAGTAAATTCAAAATGGATCAAAGACCTGAATGTAAGTTATGAAACCATAAAACTCTTAGGAAAAAACATAGGCAAAAATTTCTTGGACATAAACATGAGCAACTTCTTCATGAACATATCTCCCTGGGCAAGAGAAACAAAAGCAAACATGAACAAGTGGGACTATATCAAGCTGAAAAGCTTATGTACAGCAAAGGACACCATCAATAGAACAAAAAGGCATCCTACAGTATGGGAGAATATATTCATAAATGACAGATCCGATAAAGGGTTGACATCCAAAATACATAAAGAGCTCACTCAACTCAACAAACAAAAAGCAAATAATCCAATTAAAAAATGGGCAGAGGAGCTGAACAGACAGTTCTCCAAAGAAGAAATCCAGATGGCCAAGAGACTCATGAAAAGATGCTCCACATCTCTAGTCATCAGAGAAATGCAAATTAAAACCACAATGAGATATCACCTCACACCAGTAAGGATCACCACCATCCGAAAGACAAACAACAACAAATGTTGGAGAGGTTGTGGAGAAAGGGGAACCCTCCTGCACTGCTGGTGGGAATGTAAACTAGTTCAACCATGGTGGAAAGTAGTATGGAGGTTCCTCAGAATGCTCAAAATAGAAATACCATTTGACCCAGGAATTCCACTTCTAGGAATTTACCCTAAGAATGCAGCAGCCCAGTTTGTAAAAGACATATACACTCCTATGTTTACCGCAGCACTATTTCCAAGAAATGGAAGCAACCTAAGTGTCCATCAGTAGATGAATGGATAAAGAAGATGTGGTACATATACACAATGGAATATTACTCAGCCATCAGAAGAAAACAAATCCTACCATTTGCAACAACATGGATGGAGCTAGAGGGTATTATGCTCAGTGAAATAAGCCAGGCAGAAAAAGACAAGTATCAGATGATTTCACTCATCTGTGGAGTATAAGAACAAAGAAAAAACTGAAGGAACAAAACAGCAGCAGATTCACAGAACCCAAGAATGGACTAATAGTTACCAAAGGGAAAGGGATTGGGGAGGGTGGGTGGGAAGGGAGGGATAAGGGGGGAAAAAAGGGGTGTGTGTGGATAAAATGAGAGTTCCTGTGGCCAGGATTCTCATCAGGCCCTGGTTGACTAGCTCACTGCACACCTATGGGCAATACATGGCTGTTGACTCTATAAAAACAGCTCCACCCAGTGCTCTGCATGTGACATGGTGGCAGGGCTGCAAGGCTGCAGGAGAGCAGAGCAGAGGCTAGAGTGGTGGCAGCGCCAAGGACAGAGGCCCAGAGGACGGCTGTGCAGGATGACTGCAGAGAGGCCCAGAGGATGGCTGTGTGGACAGAGGGGCCCAGAGGCAGAGATTGACTTGCTGCATGCAGACTCTCTCTGAGTGTACAGGATTTTAGTGACTGACCTGCCACCTGGAAATAAAGTTGGGTATAACCCTTTCACCCCAAGAACGTTTTGCTGTCATTTTCTTTGGTCACACTGAATCCATAGCGAACTTGCCTGGGGCTGAAACCCATTGGCAAGACAATTGGCAAAAGTCAGCAGGGTTCATTGTTGACCAAGGAAAAAGACAGGCTGCCCTGATGGGAGAGGTGTTTCAGTGGGCTGCCCCTGTGAATGGGGAGACAGTGGATCGTCCCCCAATGGGTATGTGGTGTGAGGTGGCTTTCCTCCTAGAGGACTGGGCCTCACCCTAGGACTGGAGGCAAGTGGAGGTGACACCTGATGCAGTAGGGGTGGCACTTGGTATAGTAAGCAGATCCTTTGAGAAGCAGAGTGCCCGGGAGGCAGCAGGGACTGTGGGTTGGCTGCTTCTCAGTCTTAAAAAGATCTACAGAAAAGGGGATTACTCCCTGATGGGATAAAACTAACTGTAAATCAACGATTAATGCATGCTTTAAATATCCTTAATTTTGATCACTTAAAGGGTGTCAGATGATCGGGTATGGAGGTACATTTTTCTGATAATATTACTTTCTCTTAAGAGAAAAAAAAAAGCAGTTCCTGTGTGGTGACCTCCAATGAGTTCTACACAATGGTATAAAGGGCATATCAAAGTGTAGGCAAAGGGTCTGTTTGTGTTTATACAGAGGGTCAAAGCCTAATTTGGCTACCCAGAAAATGAGCTAAGATATGATATGAAGAAGAACTTCCAACATCAGCACTCTCTGGAAGATTCATACCAGAAGATGATCATCAAAAAACCTCAACAAAGATCCAGGCACTGCTACAGCTGTAGCTGCATTCATCCCACTGGTTCCTGGACTTGCCATGGGAATGAAGAAGGAGATATCTAAGCTGGCCTGTGCATACAGTAAGACAGCAAATTTGACTGGATCTATACTGTTGGAACTCAACCAAGAATTAGGAGAAGTGCAAGTTGCAATGCTCCAAAATCTTACAACTACAGACTATCTACTGTTAAAAGAACATATGGGATGTGAAAAGTCCCCAGGAATGGGTTGTTTTAATTTTTCTGATTTCTCTCAGACTGTTCAAGTTCAGTTGGACAATATCCACCATATCATAGATAAGTTTTCACAAATGCCTAGGGTACCTAACTGGTTTTCTTGGTTTCACTGGAGATGGCTGGTAATTATAGGTCTGCTTTGGTTATGCAACTGTATTCCTATTATGTTAATGTGTGTGCACAATTTAATTAGTAGTTTAAAACCTATACATGCTGAAGTTACTCTACAAGAAGATATGTTAAAGAAATAATCAATCATCCCATGTTTTCTTCCGCCTGCTACTTCTATAGCTTTTCTTCTTCCTTCCTAATTACAACCCTTAAATAGAATTCGTGCCTCATATTGAATTTACCAAGTATCATAATTCCTCCAAGTGGTAAAGATACCTCAAGACAAATGCTGGGCATAGAAGCCACAGGGCATAAATCTGCAAAGAAGTAAAAAGCTAACCTTTTCAAAGAATATTGCTTCTCTCTCACTTACCAATTTTACATTTCCCTGTATGGCCCCGGAAGATGACTGGTTAGCCAGAGACAGGTAAGATTCCTCAAGGGAGGAACAACCTAAGACAGGCACAGTTGCAGGGGGGCTATCAGGTGAGAAATTGGGGATCAACAGAGGTGAGGCTTAAAACTTCACCCCCCCTGTTCTGAGAGAAATCTTCTGCATTTGTGGATGTTTTATTGCCCTTGTCTAGCTTGGATTAACACATAGTCTACAGGCACACACCTGATCATCTACATTTGCTCTTTTACAACACTAAACTATGTTTTCTACCTTTATCTTGCATCTATCTACCACTTCAGCATTTTATTAAAAATAATAATAATAGAGAAATGTGGTATCCACATATAAATCAAGTATAAAAATCAAACGAATATTCATATTTGAACTGATTGTTTATAGTTCATAATGCATGATCAAAACCGAAAGTTTCTGTGATGAATGCCCTTGTACTGTTCACCATGTAAGAACTTATTCACTATGTAAGAATTTGTTCTCCATGTAAGAACTTGTTTGTTATGCTTCAGAAGATTGGAGACTGCCGAAAATTAGGCTTGGGGTGGATTAATGATTATTCATTGAGCATTGACTCCCCTATACAAAATGTTATTGTTGTTAACAACCATTTGATCAATAAATATGAGAGATGCCCTCTCAAAAAAAAAAAAAGTACAGACTTCCAATTGTAAAATAAATAAGTAACCAGGATGTAATGTATAGCATAAGGAATATAGTCAAAATATTGTAACAACTTTGTATGGTGATAGCTGGTAGCTAGAATTATCATGTATATAAATTTTGAATCATTGTGTTGTACACCTGAAACTAATGTAATACTGTATGTCAACTACCCTTCAATAAAAAATAATTATCTACAAAAAAAAAAAAGATCTACAGAGGAGACCCAAGGAATGGCAGCACGAGAACATGAGCTGCAAACGTCTGTGGATTCCCTGAGGAAGGAGATGGCCTTGATGTGGGAAGAGGCAGCACGAGAGCACCTGCAGCAAGGTGCCATTGGAAGCAAGACAGCAGCGCTGCCAGGTGTTCTGAAGGAGGAAGAGGCCATCAAGGAAAAGAACGAACTCCTGAGGGAAGCACAGGTGGAGGTGGCACGAGAACATCAGCTGCAAAGCATTGAGCTGAAGGTAAGAGACCTTCTGAAGACTGAGCTGGCATTGCTGTGAGGCACAGTAGAAAAAGTAAAGATTGTAGCAGAGGAGGCACTTGGGGGAGTGAACAGAAAGGTGCCATCAGTCCCAGAAATGGAGGAGCTGGAGAAGGATGAAGGGGTGGTGCCAGAGGCACTGGTCCCTCCTGTATTGAAAGCACACCCAGGGTTGTAAAGAAAATAAAGGCCCAGCTGCTGAAAGTTCCGCAAGGAGAGGAGCAGCCCCCTCCCCGGGTCGTGGAGCACTCTATGGTTTGCCCCTATACTCACGCTGAGCTGGGGGCTGTGGGACTTAGGTGTGGATGGAATTGTTCTGTCAGGATCAGAGATGGGAAAGCTGTCTTCCCTGACAGTGCAGCCCGCCTTGAGGCAGCAATTACAAAATGCGAGGTGACATGTACAGTAGCTGGAGCAATGAGAACCCGGAAAGAAATAAGACCTGTTACTCACAGGAGGAATTTGAGGGGCCTCATGAGGGTTACGAGGACCCAGATGTGGGTTGATTTGATACAGGCAGGAGTAGATGGAAGGAAATTAGACGGGAAGCCAAATAGGATCTTACTGGAGCTATGGCAACAACTGAAACCAGAGCAGCAGTTCCAGCCATTAAGACCAAAGAGGCAGAGGTCAGAGACAGAGCCACGAGTGTGGTCTGTGTGTCTGCAAGACTTTTTGCTGGAGAGGCTGGAGAACAATGTTCAAGCTTCCTTGCACAGGGACCATTGCAGAGGACTAAGAGCACATGGATTGAGAGGAGAGAATCCTGGAGGGGTGGAGTGTGGACAAAATGAGAGTTTCTGTGGCCAGGATTCTCACCAGGCCCTGGTTGACTAGCTCACTGCACACTTGTGGGCAATATACGGCTGTTGACTCTATAAAAAGAGCTCCGTCCAGTGTTCTACGTGCGACACGGTGGCAGGGCTGCAAGGCTGCAGGAGAGCAGAGCAGAGCAGAGGTTAGAGTGGTGGCAGCACTGAGGACAGAGGCCCGGAAGATGGCTGTGTGGGACGGCTGTGTGGACAGAGGGGCACACAGAGGCAGAGACTGGCTTGCTGCCTGCAGACTCGCTATGAGTGAACAGGATTTTAGTGACTGACCTGCCACCTGGAAATAAAGTTGGATATAACCCTTTCACCCTAAGAACGTTTTGCTGTCATTTTCTTTGGTCACACTGAATCCATAGCAAACTTGCCCAGGGCTGAAACCCATTGGCAAGACGGGGGGCATTACAATAGCAGACATAATGTAGGGGGGAGGCACGGGGAGGGCTGTACAACACAGAGAAGACAAGTAGTGACTCTATAGCATCTTACTATGCTGATGGACAGTGACTGTAATGGGGTATGTGGGGGGGACTTGATGATGGGGGGAGTCTAGTAACCTTAATGTTGCTCATGTAATTGTAGATTAATGATACCAAAAAAAATTCACTGGGACACACTCAAATGATACAAAGGGAGTGAAAATCACCTGCTATCCTGCCACTCAGAAGTTACTGTGTTGGCTAGTGTCCTTCTGGGCACACACAGCCATGGGCAACCCTATGTAAGTGGCATCATTCCACACGTGTGGGTTTATATTTCACCGCCCCTTCTGCCCCCTCCATCCCCATCCCCTGCCCCCAATGTGTGGAACATAAAGATTGCTCTGTGGAAGAGCTATCTATGCTCCTAGACTGCATTCCTAACCTTGATAACCACAGACATCTATCTGCTCAAGCTCCAACCTCTCAGTGGAAACCACTCTATGGTCACCAGTGGCCTCCCTGTAGCTAAGTCAGAAACCTGGGACCTTCTTGAAGTTAGAAGACAGAAAGATGAGAGAGCTTAGAACTTCAAGGCAGTACCCCCCTGGATCTGGTATGGGTTCCCCTCCCAGTGGACCAGCTCATTGGGCCTCTCAGAAGTGTCTGTCACCAATGGGCACTACCTTCATAGGACACGTCCCTTGGTTCTCTGCCATCATGCTTACCTGATGTCCCCCAGTCCAGCCTCCCTCGACCCCACCAGACACTTCTGTATCTCATCTGTTCTTTAAAAGTCAGCGTTCCTCAGCCTGGGACCTTCTCAACTTCTGTGGTTTTTCCAAGGGATCTTGATTTCATTGCCTGTGACCCCAAAATTTCTCTAACTCAGAGCCTTACCCCTGGCTGTTCTTCCCCCTCTCTCTACCTCAAACATAACTTGTTGACCAATACCTTCCACTTTTCTAGTGTTTTCTAGCACATGGGGGGCACTCCCAAGCACCCCATCTTCTAGGCTGTGTCTTACTTCCTCTACTTCCTGCTTCTGTGGGCTTCTGGCCCTGGCCTTCCCCTGGCTCTCACACTGGTCCCCAACCCTGGCGGCCCCCTCAAGCTTCCCTCACAGCTCCGGTTCCTCCAGCATTCTGGGTTGGGATGTCCTCCCTTCTCTAGAGCCTAGGTTCTAGAACCTTTTCAGCCAGGCCTCCCACCACTGTTATCTCTGTTTGAGTCTCCATGGGTGTGTGTGTGGTGGGGCTTTTAGACAATATCTCTCCAGCATTTCCCTGAAGAAAAAGGAAGCACTTAAGAAAATATCTTTGGAATGTTGAAAGGCTTTTCTGGTGCTTCAGAACATTGTGTCTGCACCCCACCCCTGCTCCATAAGGGCAGTCATACAGGGTGCCCAAGCCTGCAGTTTGACTCTCTCAATTTATAAAGACGAGCTCTGCCACTTGTCATGGTGTGACCTTAGACACGTTGCTTAAGCTCTTAGTCTCTGTGTCCCTCTAACATGGGGATAACAACAGGAATTCAATAAGGTGATGTGTGTCACGTGCTTGGTGATAATTGGTGCTTTAGAAATGGTATAGGTGGTTAGGGCTGAGGAATCCGAGCTTCTGAGAGGGGAAGGGAAACAATCCCATCTGAACAGTAGCCAGTGCAGACGTTTAGTATAATTCACAGGAGAATGCGACCCTTCATTTCTTGATAGGGGACTGGCTCTGGGAATAACTGGGGGACCCTGACTTTGCTGCCTTCCCAGACTCAAGGCCTGTGTCCTCTAAGTCAGGTCCAGATCCTGGCTGAGGGTTTTAGAGACTGGGTCTGCTTTAGGCACTCCTCCTCCTTCACAAACTTTGGGTGGGTTCCTCCCCGTCTCTGAGCTTCAGCTTCCTCCTCCATAAACTGAAGTTTTTGAACCTAATGATGGGGGAGGTCTCTTCCTCCATCACCAGCAGTCTGAATCTTCCTAAAATCCCTGATCAAGTATGACTGATGTTAGATTAGGTCTGGTCAAGGAGACTTGACTAAAGTCCCAGATTCAGAGGACTCTGAATCCCTTGAAACTGTATGCAAGATTGTATATATATGGAACATGTGTGTACACATGTGTGAATACTTACATCTGAGTACTTTTCTGGGAATAGCTTTCTTTGGCTTTGTAAAGGAGGTCTGTGATCCCAAAAGATTAGTCACCAGCTTGGTTCAGGCCTCCTCACTTTCTGTCTAGACAGCAATAGCCTCCAAACTGGTATCCCTACCTCTTTCTCTTTCATCTATCTTCCATCCACCACACAGGGTATCCCTCTCCTGTTCAATGCCAACTTTGTCATTCCCCTGCTTAAATTCTTCCAGTGACTCCCATTGCCTAAAATCCTTGCACAGCATTAAGAGACAATCATAACCTTCCCAGGCCTTCTCCCCACGCTTTATCCTGCCACACCCTAATCTGTTTCCTCTGTCCTCACCCACTTGATATACCATCTGCCCTGGCCACAGGGGACATTCCACTGCTTCCCGAATGTGTCAGGCACTTCCATACTTCTCTTCTTTCCCAAGCGCTTCCCTGTACTCCATCTGGCAACCCTCTTATATATCAAAACCCAACTCAGGCATCACCCTTTGTGATGTCTTCCTGACACCTGACTGTCCCCCTCCCAAAGGTAGGCACACCCTTTTGTGCTTCTACTCCTTTATTAGATTAATTCCACTATGTTGTCATTGTCTTCCCCACAAGATACGAAGCTCTCCCAGCAAAGAAACCAGGTTTCTGATGCACCTTTTAATCCCTACTATCCAGGACAAGGACCTGGCATCATGCACGTACCGGTAAAAACTATTTAAAATGAGCCGGTAAATTAACGAAGGACAAAGTCAACGAGTGGACAGGCTAAGACGACAGAATGGATAAATCTGGACAGGTGAGCGGTTGTTCGGCTCCTCCCCGACCTCTCCGGCACCGCCTCCGCCGGAACTACATTTCCCAGAAGGCCCCGCGTCGCGGGCATGCGCCGGGGCGCGAGGAAGCTGTGACGGTTGAGTTTCACTCTGGCTGTCTCCTCAGAGTCGGAGGCACAGCGAGCCGGAGCTGCAGCCCGAGCGCGGCGGTTCCCTCAGCCTGCCCCCTCGCCTTCTTTAGCTTCGGTGAGAGGGGCGGGGAGGCCCCCTTCTCGTCGCCACGGCTGGGTTCCCCAGGGCGCGGAGGGATACCGAGCGGAGCTGAGACCGGAAGGGGTGGGCCGGGCCGGAGAGGAGACCCGGAGTGAGGGCCGGGGGGAATCGGGAGGACCGGCCCCGGGTTGGAGGTCCTGAGGCGGGAGTTGGAGGATTTGAGGGAGGGAGTTAGTGGCACTGGGAGCTGAGGGCGGGACTGGCTTCTGGGTGGGAGGGTGAACGCCGGAGTGGAAGGCGGGGGCCAGCAGGGGGCGGGGCGCAGACCCTGGGAGTGAGGGTCCGTCGGGAGGAGTGGGCCCCTTCCCACGGGAGGCGGTGGTGATACCAACGCGGGGCTACCTGGCTTGGGCGTGGACTCTGCTGGGGGTCTGTCTCCAGGTAGACGACTCACTGGAGCCAGGGGCCGTACTTTGAAAGAATCTGCTTCCTAACTGCTTCTCTTCTCTCAAGTCGGGTCCGCCTTCAGAAGGATTCTGTTTCCTGGGACCCTGGGTCACTTTGGGGGGTGGGGGCAAGATGTATACGGAAAGAGGATTTGGAAGACTTTTTCTGGAGCTACCATTTATCTCCCCTTCTCATCTAGCTGCTCCTCTCCACACTGGTTCCACTTCCAGAGGAACGAGGGACAGTGAAAATAGTGTGTGCACAGCCACTTGGACCTTTAAGAAACTCAAAATAATTTTTGTATGCCATCCTAGCTCCTCTAGAGTTCTGTAAGGTGGACTTTCTGGTAGTCAAAATCAGGCTTTACTTAATCCTGTAAATTAATCTGGGTAACTATAAAGTACAGATTTAATCAGGGTAGCTACAACTAAGTCTCTTGTTCATTTGCTGTGTGATCTTGGCCAAACTTTTATCCTCTCTGGTGTGTTAATTTCCTGGATATTTACGCACTGCAGACTGGCTTATGAAATCCTTTTAGGCCTTTCCATGAAAGGGCTGAGGTTTTCTGGTTTTTTTTTTTTTTCAAGCCATCCCCTTCATTATTGAGTGAGCAGAGGGAGATTGTCCTTTCTGCTCTGTCCAGGCTGTTGGAAAATAAATGTGCTGGTTTCTAGTCACCAGCTGCAGCGCGCAGACCCGACATTTGTGAATTCGTTTTCATTAACTGCTGTTTCTCAGTTTTAAGACCTGATCATCTTTTTTATTGTTGGCAAAGATGCCTTGTAATTTGTGCTGCTGAGTCAGCAAGCCTTTCACATTTGCCTGGTTTTTTTGTTTACATTTTGTGTCAAGATGGGAACTCAAACAAGTCATTCCTCCTAAGGATCTGGTATCTCCTTCAAGAAGTGACAGTTTGTGCGAGCTCTCCAGAGAGAAAAGGTGAGAGTCACGGGGCCTTGGCACTGCTGCCTTCTCAGTCAGGTTTTCCGTAGAGAAGGTAGGGACTGAGGAGAGAGGAATTTGAGGTCTCCAGGATGAAAGTGATCCCTGGGAGTCGTTTGTTGATTGCCAACGGTCTCAAATCCAGTGGCTTCTTGCCAGTGGTTTCTCCTGCTTAACCAGTCTTAGGGGATGCTTGCCACATGGTTTCTGCTTTAAGACATGCCTTTATGGGATAAAGGACAAAAATCACAATTTCTGCATTTGAACTGGAAATTTTTATTTCTTTCATCACATGAACAGAACTGAGTGCCTCCTTTGTGTCAAGCCCCGTGCTGATTGCTGGGGGTACAGTGATGAGTAACAAGAGCTCTGTTTTCTGGGAGCTCATTGTTTGGTGGAAGAGACAGACAAACCAGAAACAGTGACAAGGTGTTGTCAATATGATAACATGTTGAGGGGGGAATCACAGGGCAAAGCTCCCCCACCACCCCAGTTGTCCAGGAAAGGGGAAGAGAGAGTTCAGGAAGGCTTCTGTAAGATAAGAGCCAAGATGAGCAGTGAAGGAGCAGGACTTAGAAAGCAGGGAGAGTAGCTTGGCAGAAGAGTTGGCATACACAAAGTCTGGAAGCTCTCTGGCATGTCTGGGCCACTATAAGTAGCTAAATATGGGTGGAGCAACAAGGGGTTGGGTGTGGGGTAGAGCAGGCTGGTAAGGTAGGTGAAGACTGAGTGGTGGGTTTGGTGGGCCATGCCGAGGCTCTGGGGAGCAGGATTTTAGCACAAGAATTCCATGAGGGGCATTTATTTATTTATATTTTGGTATCCTTAATCTACAATTACAGAAAGAACATTATGTTTACTAGGTTCCCCCCTTCACCAATTCCCCCCCGCATACCCCTTCACAGTCGCTGTCCATCTGAGTAGTAAGATGCTGTAAAATCACTACTTGTCTTCTCTGTGTTACACAGCCCTCCCCGTGCCCCCCATGCACTATACATGCTAATCGTAATGCCCTCTTTATTTTTCCCCACCCTTATCCCTCCCTTCCCACCCACCCTTCCCCAGTCCCTTTCCCTTTGGTAACTATTAGTCCATTCTTGGGTTCTGTGAATCTGCTGCTGTTTTGTTCCTTCAGTCTTTTCTTTGTTCTTACACTCCACAGATGAGTGAAATCATCTGATACTTGTCTTTTTCTGCCTGGCTTTTCACTGAGCATAATACCCTCTAGCTCCATCCATGTTGTTGCAAATGGTAGGATTTGTTTTCTTCTGATGGCTGAGTAATATTCCATTGTGTATATGTACCACATCTTCTTTATCCATTCATCTACTGATGGACACTTAGGTTGCTTCCATTTCTTGGAAATAGTGCTGCAATAAACATAGGAGTGCATATGTCTTTTACAAACTGGGCTGCTGCATTCTTAGGGTAAATTCCTAGAAGTGGAATTCCTGGGTCAAATGGTATTTCTATTTTGAGCATTCTGAGGAACCTCCATACTACTTTCCACAGTGGTTGAACTAGTTTATATTCCCACCAGCAGTGCAGGAGGGTTCCCCTTTCTCCACAACCTCGCCAGCATTTGTTGTTGTTTGTCTTTTGGATGCCGGTGATCCTTACTGGTGTGAGGTGATATCTCATTGTGGTTTTAATTTGCATTTCTCTGATGATTAGCGATGTGGAGCATCTTTTCATGAGTCTCTTGGCCATCTGGATTTCCTCTTTAGAGAACTGTCTATTCAGCTCCTCTGCCCATTTTTTAATTGGATTATTTGCTTTTTGTTTGTTGAGTTGAGTGAGCTCATTATATATTTTGTATGTCAATCCTTTATCGGATCTGTCATTTGTGAATATGTTCTCCCATACTGTAGGATACCTTTTTGTTCTATTGATGGTGTCCTTTGCTGTACAGAAGCATTTTAGCTTGATATAGTCCCACTTGTTCATTTTTGCCTTTGTTTCCCTTGCCCGGGGAGATATGTTCATGAAGAAGTCACTCATGTTTATGTCCATGAGATTTTTGCCTATGTTTTTTTCTAAGAGTTTTATGGTTTCATGACTTACATTTAGGTCTTTGATCCATTTGGAGTTTACTTTTGTGTATGGGGTTAGACAGTGATCCAGTTTCATTCTCTTACATGTAGCTGTCCAGTTTTGCCAGCACCATCTGTTGAAGAGACTGTCATTTCCCCATTATATGTCCATGGCTCCTTTATCGTATATTAATTGGCCATATATGTTTGGGTTAATGTGTGGAGTCTCTATTCTGTTCCACTGGTCTGTGGCTCTGTTCTTGTGCCAGTACCAAATTGTCTTGATTACTGTGACTCTGTAGTAGAGCTTGAAGTTGGGGAGCAAGATCCCCCCCTCTTTATTCTTCCTTCTCAGGGTTGCTTTGGCTATTCAGGGTCTTTGGTGGTTCCATATGAATTTTTGAACTATTTGTTCCAGTTCATTGAAGAATGCTGTTGGTAATTTGATAGGGATTGCATTGAATCTGTATATTGCTTTGGGCAGGATGGCCATTTTGATGATATTATTTCTTCCTAGCCAGGAGCATGGAATGAGGTTCCATTTGTTAGTGACCTCTTTAATTTCTCTTAAGAGCGTCTTGTAGTTTTCAGGGTATAGGTCTTTCACTTCCTTGGTTAGGTTTATTCCTAGGTATTTTATTCTTTTTGATGCAATTGTGAATGGAATTGTTTTCCTGATTTCTCTTTCTATTAGTTCATTGTTAGTGTATAGGAAAGCTACAGATTTCTGTGTGTTAATTTTGTATCCTGCAACTTTTGAATTCCGATATTCTAATAGTTTTGCAGTGGAGTCTTTAGGGTTTTTTATGTACAATATCATGTCATCTGCAAATAGTGACAGTTTGACTTCTTCTTTACCAATCTGGATTCCTTGTATTTCTTTGTTTTGTCTGATTGCTGTGGCTAGGACCTCCAGTACCACGTTGAATAACAGTGGGGAGAGTGGGCATCCCTGTCTTGTTCCCGATCTCAGAGGAAAAGGTTTCAGCCTCTCGCTGTTCAGTATGATGTTAGTTGTGGGTTGATCATATATGGCCTTTATTATGTTGAGGTACTTGCCCTCTATGCCCATTTTGTTGAGAGTTTTTATCGTGAATGGATGTTGAATTTTGTCGAATGCTTTTTCAGCATCTATGGAGATGATCATGTGGTTTTTGTCCTTCTTTTTGTTGATGTGGTGGATCATGTTGATGGATTTTCGAATGTTGTACCATCCTTGCATCCCTGGGATGAATCCCACTTGGTCATGGTGTATGATCCTCTTGATGTGGTTGTGAATTCGGTTTGCTAATCTTTTGTTGAGTATTTTTGCATCTACGTTCATCAGGGATATTGGTCTGTAGTTTTCTTTTTTGGTGGTGTCTTTGCCTTGTTTTGGTATTAGGGTGATGTTGGCTTCATAGAATGAGTTTGGGAGTATTCCCTCCTCTTCCATTTTTTGGAAAACTTTAAGGAGAATGGGTATTATGTCTTCTCTGTATGTCTGATAAAATTCCGAGGTAAATCCATCTGGCCCAGGGGTTTTGTTTTTGGGTAGTTTTTTGATTACTGCTTCCATTTCGTTGCTGGTAATTGGTCTGTTTAGATTTTCTGTTTCTTTCTGGGTCAGTCTTAGAAGGTTGTATTTTTCTAGGAAGTTGTCCATTTCTCCTAGGTTTTCTAGCTTGTTAGCATATAGATTTTCATAGTATTCTCTAATAATTCTTTGTATTTCTGTGGGGTCCGTCGTGATTTTTCCTTTCTCATTTCTGATTCTGTTGATGTGTGCTGATTCTCTTTTTCTCTTAAGTCTGGCTAGAGGCTTATCTATTTTGTTTATTCTCTTGAAGAACCAGCTCTTGGTTTCATTGATTTTTTCGATTGTTTTATTCTTCTCAATTTTATTTATTTATTCTCTGATTTTTATTATGTCCCTCCTTCTGCTGACCTTAGGCCTCATTTGTTCTTCTTTTTCCAATTTCGATAATTGTGATGTTAGACTATTCATTTGGGATTGTTCTTCCTTCTTTAAATATGCCTGGATTGCTATATATTTTCCTCTTAAGACTGCTTTCGCTGCGTCCCACAGTAGTTGGGGCTTTGTGTTGTTGTTATTTGTTTCCATATATTGCTTGATCTCTATTTTAATTTGGTCGTTGATCCACTGATTATTTCGGAGCATGTTGTTAAGCCTCCATGTGTTTGTGAGCCTTTTTGCTTTCTTTGTACAATTTATTTCTAGTTTTATACCTTTGTGGTCTGAAAAGTTGGCTGGTAGGATTTCAATCTTTTGGAATTTACTGAGGTTCTTTTTGTGGCCTAGTATGTGGTCTATTCTGGAGAATGTTCCATGTGCACTTGAGAGGAATGTGTATCCTGTTGCTTTTGGATGTAGAGTTCTATAGATTTCTATTAGGTCCATCTGTTCTAGCGTGTTGTTCAGTGCCTCTGTGTCCTTACTTATTTTCTGTCTGGTGGATCTGTCTTTGGAGTGAGTGGTGTGTTAAAGTCTCCCAAAATGAATGCATTGCATTCTATTTCCTCCTTTAATTCTGTTAGTATTTGTTTCACATATATTGGTGGTCCTGTATTGGGTGCATATATGTTTAAAATGGTTATATCCTCTTGTTGGACTGAGACCTTTATCATTATGTAATATCCTTCTTTGTCTCTTGTTACTTTCTTTATTTTGAAGTCTATTTTGTCTGATACTAGTATTGCGACACCTGCTTTTTTCTCTCTGTTGTTTGCGTGAAATATCTTTCTCCATCCCTTTACTTTTAGTCTGTGCATGTCTTTGGGTTTGAGGTGAGTCTCTTGTAAGCAGCATATAGATGGGTCTTGCTTTTTTATCCATTCTTTTACTCTGTATCTTTTGATTGGTGCATTCAGTCCATTTACATTTAGGGTGATTATTGAAAGATATGTACTTATTGCCATTGCAGGCTTTAGATTTGTGGTTACCAAAGGTTCAAGGTTAGCTTGTTTACTACCTTACTGTCTAACCTCACTCACTTATTGAGCTGTTATAAATACAGTCTGATGATTATTTCTTTCCCTTCTTTTTCCTCCTCCTCCATTCTTCATGTGTTGTGTGTTTTGTTCTGTGCTCTTTTTAGGAGTGCTCCCATCTAGAGCAGTCCCTCTAAGATCCCCTGTAGAGGTGGTTTGTGGGAGGCAAATTCCCTCAACTTTTGCTTGTCTGGGAATTGTTTAATCCCTCCTTCATATTTAAATGATAATCGTGCTGGATACAGTATCCTTGTTTCAAGGCCCTTCTGTTTCATTGCATTAAATATATCATGCCATTCTCTTCTGGCCTGTAAGGTTTCTATTGAGAAGTCTGATGATAGCCTGATGTAGGTGACCTTTGTAGGTGACCTTTCTTCTCTCTCTGGCTGCCTTTAATACTCTGTCCTTGTCCTTGATCTTTGCCATTTTAATTATTATGTGTCTTGGTGTTGTCCTCTTTGGATCCCATCTCTCGGGAGTTCTGTGTGCCTCCGTAGTCTGAGCAACTATTTCCTCCCCCAGTTTGGGGAAGTTCTCAGCAATTATTTCTTCAAAGACACTTTCTATCCCTTTTTCTCTCTCTTCTTCCTCTGGTACCCCTATAATGCAGATGTTGTTCCTTTTGGATTGGTCACACAGTTCTCTTAATATTCTTTCATTCCTGAAGATCCTTTTATCTCTCTCTGCATCAGCTTCTATGCGTTCCTGTTCTCTGGTTTCTATTCCATCAATGGCCTCTTGCATCTTATCCATTCTGCTTATAAATCCTTCCAGAGTTTGTTTCACTTCTGTAATCTCCCTCTGGACGTCTGTAATCTCCCTCTGGACTTCATCCCTTAGGTCTTGCATATTTCTCTGCAGCTCTGTCAGCATGTTTATGATTTCTATTTTGAATTCTTTTTCAGGGAGACTGGTTAGGTCTGCCTCTGCAGATCCTTTCTCATGTGTAACTATCTTGGACTGGACCAGATTGTTTTGCCTTTTCATGATGGTAGCAGTGGCTGCAGGCAGATTGCGGGTGTGTCAGCTGGGAGAAGAAAGTCCTTTCCTGCTTGCTGGATACCTTGCCCTTCTCCACTGCCTCTGACGGTTACCCACACTCCTGGAGCAGCCACGGGGTTAGTCTCCTAAGCTGCTGTGGGCGGGGTGTCCATCAGAGCAGCGTGGAGCCCTGTGGGGAGTGGCAGGCATGCCAGGTGCACTCCTCCGTGCTAGCGGCGACCCTGCCAGGCAGCTGTGTGACAGCAGAGGCCTTTCGGTCTGGCCCGGGCAGCTGTGCGTTGGGCTGGGTTTCCGATCGGCTGCTGGGAGTGCACCTGCTCCCTCTAGCTATGCGGGGCTCTTCCTTGCAGGCTTCTACCAGGCTCCTCTGGCTTCACTGCTGCCGGTGCACGCGAGCCGTGCCTGGGCTGTTCGGTAGCGCCGCTGCGGGCTAGCACAAGCCTCTCCTGCAGCGCACGGATCTGCTCTCAGTCCCTTCTGGTGCTGCCATCCCCGGCACACACTGCCACTCTCCTGCTACTGGGCTGGTGTGTTGGGGTCTGCGTCAGTTGGAGGAATGACTGGCAGGCTGCTTATTGCCATGAGGGGCTTCAGAGCTGCACTGCCTCCCGGAGGTTAGGGCGCCTAAGTTTCCCCGGTATTCCCAGCTGCCAGGACAACTTCGCCAGCTATGGGTTCCCTGTCTCTTTAAGACTTGCAGAAAGCACTCGCTTTTCTTTTTGTCTCGGGGCGCCGGTTGTGGGGACCTGCCCACAGGTTTTGCTTTTCCGTTTCTCTAATATCCAGCATCCCGTGCACCTTGTGTCTGCGTTCCATGTGCGGTTTTCTAGAGCTTGTTGTTTAGCAGTCCTGGGCTTTCACTCCCTCCCCGTTCCGACTCCTTTCTTCCTGCCAGGTTTTGGGGTTGGGAAGCGTTCGGGTCCCGACTGGCCGCGGCTTGTATCTTACCCCCTTCATGTGATGTTGAGTTCTCACAGATGTAGATGTATCCTGGTTGTTGTACTGCATCCACTGGTGTCTCTTTTAGGAATAGTTGTATTTATTGTATTTTCATAAATATATATGTTTTGTGGAGAAGATTTCCTCTGAACTACTCATCCTGCCATCTTCCCGTGATCCCCCCATGAGGGGCATTTAAATGAGCACACTGACTGGAAAGTATGGAGTGGATTAGATTGGGTTATTCTTTTTGTGACTGTTCCTTACACCATGCCAGCTTCAGATAGAGGGGGAAGTAGACATTAGATTTTGCCTTCACTTGCTCATAGTCTCATTGAAGAGATGGAATGGACCTAGAGAGCTGTGAAGGACAGACAATGTGATGAATGTTGATCAGAGGGAGGGTGTTCCTTTATTGTACACATCAAAGCATCAAGGAGGTGCTGTTTAAATTGGGTCTTAAAACTATGAGTAAGGTGAGTGATGAGTGGACAAGTAAATGGGTCTCTGGGTAGAGCCAGGGCATGGAGGTGGGGAAACTGGATGTATATGGGGGTAGCCGGTCATCATTTACGCTCTTTGGGATGGATTGTGGGAGGAGGTATGAAAAGAGGGTATGGAAGGGAAATGCATGGACAAATAGGGGGAACCAGATTATGATGGGCTTTTAGTGTTAACCCAAGGAACTTGAACTTTATTTTGGAAATCCAGGTAAGGTGTGGAAGAGACAGGATCGAACGATGATTCAGGAAGCTTAATCTTGCACTGGTCTCTGAGGTGAACTAGAAGGAGAGACAAGAATTGGAGAAGCCAGTAGAGAGAATCCATATCAAAGTGAGAAGCAGGTAGGTCCCACCCAGATGCTGGCAGTGGGGGGCTGAGGAGGTGAGGAGAGAGCGAGCAAGCTGTGACACCTTCAGGACTGTGGAGGGAGGGTTGAGGAGGAGCAAGAATCCCAGTTTTTGTCCTCACTGCCTGGGGCAGAGGGGAGTTAAGGAATCCAGGAGGAAAAGCACAATTAGGAAGGTTAATTTCACTTCAGTCATGTTGAAGGTGTCTAGGAGACCAAAAGGAATGGGGCCATTGTCTGGGGAGAAAAATCTCATTCATTCCACACATGCCTAAAGGAGTTGTGTGCCACAGATCATGCTTGGCACTTGAGTACAGAGATGAATTAAATCATCACTTTTATGTGTTGAATTTTTACCTAAGATAGATGAAGAACTAGATTAATACACACTCATAACTGTTCATGAATGGCTTTTATTTATTTGCTAAGTTATTTTTAACGAGTATAGTAAGCTCCCCCATTCTAGTCACCCAAAACAAAAGCTTGGGACTTGAAACAAAAGAACACATCTAATCATTTGATCTTTCTTCCCATTCCCATCCTGAGATAACCATGATCCCCTTGCTTTCTTTTTCATACAGTTTTTATTGTATCTATGTATTTCTAAGGAAAGCAGGAATATATATTGCAAAGATTTATCCATGTTGCATCTGGTTCATTCGTTTTTACGATTGAGTGATATTCTCTGGTGTGAATACATCACAGTGTATGCATCTTATCTTCCACTGATGGGTACTTTTCCACTGCTCAGAACATTTCTATACATATCTCCTGTATGTGTACAAGAGGTTTTCTTGGGCATGAATTTAGGGGTGATACTTTGTTGCATCATAGGGTAAATAATGTTCAGTTTCATAGATATTGCCAGATTTTGTTGAAGTGATGTACCACTTCCCCCCAGCAGCAGTGTATGGGGCTTGCAGTTGCTCCACATTCTTGCCAGTACTTGCTATAGGCAGAAAATAACATTTTTTTTGCCAATTGAATGGGTATAAAATGGGATCTTTGGTATCTCGATTTGTAGGTTCCTAAGCCTTGACGTTGAACATTCAGTTTATTGGCATATGTGTTCCCTATGAAATATTTGTGTCTTTCACCAATTTTTCTGTGGGGTTCTTTGTGTTTTATTATTATTGATTTGTAGGAGTTCTTTAAATAGTCTTAATTTTAATCCTTTGTGCATTCCAAATATTTTCTTCTATCTTGTAACTTCCTATTTGCTTTAGGGCATCTTTTGTTGAATAACCATTCTTCATTTTAACATAACGAAATGTGTTTTTTCATTGATAGTCACCGTTCTGTGTCTTGTTTGAAAAAATCTTTTCATGAACATGATTCTTGCCTTTAAGGTACCTATAACCCTAGCAGAGGGAACAGATAGATACTCAGATGTTAAATGGACGTTGATGCTTAGAGGTGGCCACTTCTCCCTGTGGGGCATGAGTGGGTGTATGAAAGATTTCACAAACTAGAGAGTCTCAAGCTGGGAAATAAAGAATGAGTAAGTGAACAAGTGGGATAGACACTCTCAGTGGGGGTGAGGGGCATGAAACAGGCTGGCCAGTTCTGGGCCCACCCTGGAGTTCCTGATGGCTGGAGCAGAGGCCTTGAGGGGTTGGGCTGGGCATCTAAAGAAAGATTTGGATGGTTTGCATGTATGGGATTATTGAAGCCATAGGAACAGAGAAGAAGGCCTAGGGGTGGTGCAGACCGGGGCCTGATTGCCTGACACAGGGAAAGGTGGTGAGGCCTGGTCTGGGAAGCAGTTGGAGTTCCTGCGGGTGGCCTGATAACATGCTGCCTGCCATACTGCTCGATGCTGTAATTCATCCTCAGATGTTGGGCAAAGACTGACATATCTTCAGAGGGCAGGGGATGTTGTTGGGGAGGCTAGCCAGAGGCATAGGCACCCTCTTACTTTGTGATAGGGAAATAGGTTCAGAGAAGTATTTCTCAACTATAGCACAATGGGTGCACCATACTAGATGTTGAGGAGGCAGTAGGGCAGGGATCAGCAAAATGGTGGCCCAGCCTACTGCTTGTTCTTGTTGATAAAGTTTTATTGGAGTACAACCACTTCGGTTGGTTTACACGTTGTCTGTGGCTGTTTCTGCACTATGGTGGCAGAGTTGCGTAGTTGCAACAGATAACCCTATGTTCTGCCAAACTTAAAATACGTACTTTCTGGCCCTTTGCAGGAAAAACTTGCTGACTCTTGTCTTGGGGAGTCATCATAACTGTGGTAACCTGGAGACTGTGTACCCTCTGACACTGTAGTTCAGCTAGTTGTTACTGGATAGATAGTGAGTCTAGGTAATCCCTGCAAATGTTGCCAACTTTTCTGGTTTCCAAGAAGCTTGGAACCTGGATTTTTTTTCTCATGGTGAATATTCCAATTTTTAAACATCAGTTCAATTGAAAAAAAAAACCTAAAAAACTATAGGCCAAAAAATACCACATCTGGCAGGCTGATTTGCCCAATATCAGTTTACCCCTGCTGTCTTGGTGGACTTTGGAAGCAGATTTTAGTTTATTTTACCTTTGTATCCTTGGGCAAGTTGCCTGTCTTCCTTTGCCTCATCTGTAAAATAGAGATACCCCCACCCCCACCCCCACAATTGTGAGTATTAAATGAGGACACTTATAAGGTGCCTTATAAGTGCACTTAATGCCTGATGCCTGTAAGCTCTTGGTTGGGAGGCATTGCTATGATGCTGCTACTGCACTTTATACTCCTTCCCCGTTTTGACCCCTGGGTAGGCCTGGGAACCAGGGCTCTGTCCCCTGATGAGATGCTGTTGGTCAGGTTGCTCCTGGCAGAGAATGAGCAGCAGGTTCTTGGTGCTGGCAGAAGAGGTTGCCTGCAAGGAAATCGTAGGTTACTAGGGCCTGCTCCCTGGCCACCTTGAGGCTTTCTGAGCCCCATTTGGAAGGTTCTACTCTGACCTGCCCCTGGAGGGCTCAAAGCTGGCACTAGCCAGAAGAGGAGTTGTCACTTCCCTGCCAATCAGCCCAGTGTACAAGAGACAGGTCATGTGTTGGTTTCCTTCCATTTCCCAGAAACCTACCTAGGAAGTGACACTGGCTTGAGCCATCTCTTTTCAAGACAAAAAGCCCCACCTTATAGTGCTCACCTGCTGAAATAGTATAGGTGCCCAAATGGCCTATTTCAATGCATTTTCTTGGAACTCAGGGATGAGAGCTGTCTCTTGGCTAAGAGGCCCCATGATACTTTGACAAGGCCTGTTAGTGAAACCCCACTGAGAGAGCAACAGGCATTAAAAGTAATGATAGTAGCATGGTGGTTTGATTTATATTTACTGTCTTTTGAGAGCATTGGGCATTTTAAAGAGATTTGTTCCTGGTAACAGTAGTAATACTTTCTCACTTAAGAAAATGGGGAGAATTCAGACATATAAGGAAGTCAAACAAAAGGCCTCCTACATTTTTGCTCCTCAAAGGCAGCTGTTTTAGTACAGTTTTGTTGAGTTTTCTCTATGCTTCTCTTTTGCCTAGTTAAAATAGTGCTGTGATGAATGTCTTTGTCAAAATTTTTTATTATCTCCTTTGATTATTATTGGGTCAAAGCAACTGAACATTTTTAAACCTCTTGTACATATTACCAAACTCTTTTCTGGAAGGGTTTTATCCTTTCCAGAAGTTCAGTGTGTTCTTGTCAGCACTGAGTATTGAAATTTGGTTATTTTTTATTACTTTGATAGGTGAAAAATAATACTCCAGTGTTTTTAATTTGTATTAGAAACACATTTCTAGTCACGTAGAACATAAAAGAAAATAAAACATTTCTTGGTGTACAGGATTCGGATTTTCCTGGGTTTGTGGGAAGGGTTCCTGACAGTTCTAGGGCTGGTTGGCTGCACTATAAGAAGTCTTTGAAGGTCAAGCTCTAGTTACAGGTCACGTTCATGTTCACTGTATCAACTGGTAGAGTGTGGAGTTTCAGTCCATGCTTTTTGGAAAAGGCTGGAAAGAGGCAGCTTAGAAAACAATCTTTTGTTCTCACTAGTTTTTGATCCACACTCCTCTGAACCCTTGTGTTCTGCAAAAGAGCTTCTTGGGCCTTTCGAGAAGAAAGAATGGAGGTCACCTCTGTCAAAGAGAGCACCCCACGTTTCTTCATTTTACAAATTGAGCAGCATACAACCTTATTTGTAAAGGGGTTCTGCTGCTTGTAAAAGGCTCAACAACCTATCTAACCATCTGCATAGTAGAACCTAGGGAAGGGGAGGGGACTGTCCCAAGGTCACTGGGCCTGTGGGAGACTGATGCAGGTGTGAGCCAAGGGGAGGGATTTGACAGGCCATCTTCATCTCTGCTCTGGACAGCAGAGGGACAGCCATTGCAGTAGTGTGGACCGGGCGATCTGCCATGCTTTAGCATGGGCCAGGTGGTTTTGTATGTCAGTGGGCTTTGGAGGGATGAAATGGGGTCCTCACATGTTGGCAGTTGGCAGTCACTCAGTGTGAACGCCAGCTTAAAAACAACACTTTGGGGCCTTCTTCCCAGAGGCCACAACTGTTCAGATCCATTTGCATGGCTCACTTAGCCGGAGGCCCACAATGACCCAGGATGATTTTCACTCAAATTCTTGTGCCAGCTCAGATCTCATTCTAAAGCTTTTCTAAATCCTCTGGGAACAGAAAGACTCTTGGACACATGTAACCTTTTTCTTTTGTGTGAAAATGCCTCTCTGGTAGAATAGTGGCATTCCTGTGTGCCTCAGAGCCACAATGCTTGAATAGGGATTTGTAGATAAATCCAGTGAGAGAACGCAAGAGAAAGCAGGATTTTTTTTTCCTGGTCAAACTTGTTGATATTTTAAAAAATAATAACTTTTGGTCTGATCATAAAAAGTAATATGACCATTATAGAACATTTGCAAGTACAGAAAGGGGTAAAAAAAAATCCCAAATTCCATCACTCTTACGAACATTTCAGAGTTGCTCCTTCCAGCCTTTTAAAAATTAGTTTACATAAGGTAGAAAGAACCTGGGTTTTATGGTGTCCCCAACTAGCTACCTGACTTTGATTACGTTCTTAATTTCTTTTGACCTCAGTTCATTCATCTCTAAAATGGGGATAATCCCTATATTTGGGGGCATCTGAGGGTTGAGAGAACTGGTTGACTAAAGCACGAAGCAGAGTGGATGCCACATAGTAGGTGCTCAGTAAGTGGCATACCCACCTGCCTGAGAGCATAGTATGCAGTTATATATCCTGTATGTTTTATTGTTATCAATATTATCTTAGGTCCATAAGCCTTTTGTAAACATTCTTCAAGACTCATATTCCACCATTAGGATATACCATAATTTATTTAAGAATCTCCTATTTTTAAGGGGCTAGGTTGCTTCCAGATGGAGGCCAATTATAATAATTTTCATCATTAAGAACACCCTAAAGAGCTACTGTCATTAGAAGCTGAAACAAATTAGGTTTTTGAACGGCAGCTCCATGATGGGTGAGGTTATTGCAGAGAATGGGTGCATCTGCACGCCTGATGTTTGTGCATAATTGTTGTGTTCAGGTGGACGCCAGTGGGCATTCCTGGGCATTGCCTCACATATACCCCAGGCCCCTGGAGCAGAAGGCTTTTCTGTCTTTGTCCTCTGGTGTTTCAGACCCCCTGGGATATTGGGCATTTGAAAAGCTGAAGCCCCAGCTTTGGGTCAGCTCTAGCTCTGCCCTCAGGGCTCCTGTTCTGGGAGGGAGACAGATACTGAAACCAGTAAATGCAGTCCTGTTCAGATAAGTGGAGTAGGCAGCCCAGAGGCACGAGAGAGTGGAGTCAGCACTTTCTTGTGAGGGTGTGGGTCATGGTGCACAGGAGAGGTGCTGCAGTGGCTAAGTCTGGAAAGATGGGACAGGCTTGCTTGGGGGCCTAGGTAGAGAGAGGATGGGGAACCGGATACATGCTCCAGCAAGATCCATGGCTGAGAGGTGGGAAATGCCTCTGAATGTTCTAGCACTTGCTAGAATCTCATGTGGCTGGACATAAGGTGGAGGCATTGGTATGGGTGGGGACAGTGGCCTGTTATGGAGGGGCTGTGTGTCATGTCTTCCTCATCTCTGGGTCTCCACTGTCCCAACAAAGTCTGGGCCGTGGTGGGCCCGCTGTCTGCAGAGACCGAATGCCCTCCTGAAAAGCCTTAGCTGAATTTCTGGGCTTTATTGCTCGAGCTGTTTGGCAGAATTCTGCAAGTTGGTTCATCTGGGGATGTGTGGACAGGCTGGAACACAGCTCATGCGCTGATCTGTGGGAGGCCCCACTGCCTGAGAGATGAGTGATGCGTGCCAGGAGGTGCCAGGAGGAAGGTCCAGGCCCAAGAGTCTTTGGCTCTGAAACCAGTCCTGTGATTTGTACCTGGACATGGTTACAGAGATTTCTAATTGCAGGCGCTGAGCTAATCAGCCAACCCGCCAGCCCGAGGGCACCCCAGGTTGATCCTCCCATGCGG
Source organism: Manis javanica (assembly GCF_040802235.1). Lineage (NCBI taxonomy): Eukaryota > Metazoa > Chordata > Mammalia > Pholidota > Manidae > Manis > Manis javanica. The sequence goes on along the minus strand of NC_133165.1, from coordinate 34,587,317 downwards.
CTCTTTTGCTGGAGCAGCTGGCAGCCGCACAGCAGCCCTGGCACTCACAGATGTGCTCAATTATTGTCAACCTGACTCATCCCTCGCGTTCCCTTGCTGTGTTGCCCTGTGCTGCCCTAGGCCACCACTCCTCACTCAGACTTGAGGGGTGGGGAGGTGCTGGGTTGAGGGGGTCAGGGAAGGGCAGGGAGGTCGGGTTGGCTGATTGCAGTTGTGTGTCCGGTGCTATGCTGGGTGCTTTATACACACCTGCTCTGATCCCCACAGAAGCTCTTAGAATGGATGTTGCTGTCTCCATTTCCAGGTGAAAGCAAGCAAGCCTGGAGTGCTTATCAAGATAATACAGTGAGTAGAGGAGAGCAGGTGTTCCTGTGTCAATGCCAGAGCCCATGTGCTGCTCCAGATCTCCCTTCCTTGTGGGGCAGGTGGTCTTGGCCTTGTCCTCCAAACCTCAATGGTGTAGTGCAATCACAGGGACTGCAGTGGAATCCCAGGCTTCCAGCCTTGTGACCAGCCATGTAAGCAAGTGTCTTGCCAGTGGGTTTCAGCCCCAGGCAAGTTCACTATGGATTCAATGTGACCAAAGAAAACTGACAGCAAAACGCTCTTTGGGGTGAAAGGGTTATACCCAACTTTATTTCAGTCACTAGAATCCCATTACTCAGAGCGAGTCTGCATGCAGCAAGCTGGTCTCTGCCTCTGGGCCCCTCTGTCCGCATAGCTGTCCTCTGGGCTACTCTGCACAACTGTCCTGCACAGCCATCCTCTGGTTCTCTCTGCCTGCACAGCCATCCTCTGGGCCTCTCTGCACAGTCGTTCCACACAGCCGTCCTCTGGACCTCTCTGCACAGTCGTCTCACACAGCTGTCCTCTGGGCCTCTGTCCTCGGCGCTGCCACCACTCCAGCCTCTGCTCTGCTCTCCTGCACCCTTGCAGCCTTGCCACCACGTCACGCTCAGAGCACTGGGCGGAGCTCTTTATGTAGAGTCAACAGCCATGCATTGCCCACAGGTGTGCAGTGAGCTAGTCAACCACGGGCAGGTGAGAATCCTGGCCACAGAAACTCTCATTTTATCCACAGCAAGTCACTGCAACTACCTGGGCCTTGGATTCATCATCTACAAAATGGGGAGAAAATACCACATCTGAGAGCAGATGTATGACTAGGAGCCCTGTTGGCACCAGGCTCCACATGGACCTGCCGTGACAGCTGCAGGTGCTCAGGGCTTGCAGTGCAGGCTCCTCTCTTCCTCCTTGCCTTCCTTTAAGTGGGGCCTGTTAGGGGAGGTGAAGGTAGAGTTCATGCTGAACTTTTCTGAGAAAATAGGCATAAGAGAGCAATAGGGTTTGCTCTCTTAGCTGCCACTTAGCTGTGTATATGTGACCTCCAACAAGATGTTGACCTCTTTGAGCCTTGAGTTTCCACTCCATAAAGTGGGAGGAATACCAGGTCATCCATCTGGTTTAAATAGGACAAGTACACTTGGTGTTTGTCTTTAAACATTAGTCCTGTTCCTCTTGTCCTGTAGGAGCTGGGGCTCTGGGGAACTTCCATGGTCTGGTACATCCACAGATCTCTTCTCCTGTGGACGGCTGCTGGCTACTTCCATTCAGCATGTTTTGAACTAATGCGTTTTGTAACACTTATTCCATGATAACACCTGTGCTGGGGCTGGCAGTCAGGCTGCGGACAAGGCAGACTTACTGGGTGTCTGCAGTCTGTTGAGCAGCAGTTTGTCCAGTCTCGGCAGGGCAGAAAGACAGTGTCCCCATACCCATACATCTGGGTGGGTCTTAGAACCCTGGACAGTGCTGTGAGGAAGAAGTTCATGTGACAGGTGGCTGGGGAAAGCCTCCCTGAGTGATGCAGTCTGTGCCTGAGGATAAGTGGAGTTTACAAGGGAAGAGAATGTCTTGGGAGGTGGGTGTAAACTCTCTGGACCCACCTGCTGGTCGGCAAGGCCAGGCCCACAGAGTAGGGTGCAGAGAGGCCAGAGAGGGAGAGCTTCAGCATCCGTGAGATTTTAATGTTTATCTGGGGCACTCTTTGTGCTTAATGATACCCTGGGGGCAGCCTGGAGATCTGGGCACAGCCAGGACCCATGCTTTGAGTCCCAGCTCTGCCGTTGACCCCTGGGTGTCCTGGCCTTTCTGAGACACAGCTTTTTCTCAGCTGTAGCATAGCAGGTGTTATTATGTGTACCACAAACAAACCGGCTTTGGAAACCACAGAGTCCTCACACAAGTATAAGGGGCCATCAGGGCCTCAGTCCACAACAGATTTGGGATGACTCATGAAAATACATACAGTTTAAAAGGATGCACTTAGTAGTTGAGTCAGAAGGAAATTATTGGTAAAAAGAGAGAAGTTGAGCTGATGATTAGCACCCAAGATTCACTCCACAGTGTCTTCCTGACCATTTGTAGAGGGAGGTAGGCTGCTAGACTGACTGCCTTCATCCTGGCTGCCAAGCAAAAAGACAGCTTCAGGTACTTGGTCACAATGCTCTTAAGATACTGGGAAGAATAGGGACTGAAGAAAAGCATGGTATTTTCCCTGCACTGAGGCTGGCTCGGCAGGGCCACTGTGTGCCTTGGTAACTGCTTGTCCATCTTGTTTATAGGTCTGCAGGAAGCCCTGAGATGAACCCGAAACTCCAGGCCAGAGTGGTCTGAAACCGTTTGAGAAAGCAGAGGACGTCCTGGAGAAGATGGCCATGGCCCCAAGCCCTTCACTGGCTCAGGTGTACACCAGCCCTGTGGCAGTGGCCGTGTGGGAATGGCAGGATGGGCTGGGCACCTGGCACCCATACAGTGCTGCCGTGTGCAGCTACATCGAGCAGCAGTTTGTCCAGCAGAAGGGCCAGCGCTTTGGGCTGGGAAGTCTGGCCCACAGCATCCCCTTAGGCCAAGCTGACCCTTTGCTGGCCCCTTACATCATCGACCTCCCCAGCTGGACTCAGTTCCGCCAGGACACTGGTAAGACACTTCCTGTCTCTAGTATGTGTCCAAGTGCCTGCTTTGGGCCAGGCTCCACACTGAGTGCTGGGGTTACAGAATTGACATGCTCAGGAGGCAGGTGTGTGAGTGATAACAGGTACCACATGGTGTGAGAGGTACCGCTTAGTAGTGGAGGGTACCTTGGGAGCACAGTGCAGAGGCCCTTCCAGCCCCTTTTCCCTTGTCTCCCGAACCCAAAATGCCTGCCTCCCCCTATGGAGATTTGAGAGTCTCACTGGCAGGCAGGCTGATGTGGAGGTGGGGAGACATGCTAGGTAGAGGTCCTTGTGATGAGGTGGTGAGTTTTGGCTCCACTGTGACCTGGGCCAGTGACTTCACACTCCTGGGCACACATGTTTGTTTTTTATGTGAATGTTTTGATCCAGAGATGTGCCCTGTCCCTCTAACCAGTGGTTCTCAGCTGGGGGTGAATTTGCCCCCCAGGACATTTGGCAGTATTTGGCAACATTTTTGATTGTCCTGATTCTGGGTTAGGGGTGGGTGCTGCAGACATCTAGAGGTGGAGGCTGGGGTGCAGCTAAACATTCTACAGTGTATGGATCGGCCCCATGACAAAGAATTACTGACACGGGATGTCCTCAGGGCTGAGACTGAGAAGCTCTGGCTCTGGTCCTGTAGCAGCACCCTTGGGCACCAAGGCCTCCAATCAGTTGGGTGCAGGTGAAAGTCCCTGCCTGCATGGCTGTTTGCAGTCAACCGAGGAAGGCAGTGAAGAAGATAAATAGTGCATACATTGTATATTGTAATAGCAGTATGTGTTACTCGGGGAACAGGAGTGGACAGTGTTGGGAGAGGTGTATCTGAAGTTTGAGCTTGGGTGGCCAGGTCACTGGGAAGGAACAGAGACAGATCTGAAGGAAGGGCAGGATGGACAGGCAGGTTGTGGGGGGCTTTTCTTCTGAAGTGGGGAATCTTGGGAGGATTTGGGCAGAGGAATGATGTGATCTGAGTTGAGGATTAAAAGATCCCTCTGGCTGCTGTGGATGGAGGCAGGGCTGAGGCCAGAGACCAGGCTTCTAGAAGGCAATCGTAGTGGTCATCTTATGGCAAGTACTTTTGGGAGCATGGCCCAGGTTGATCTCTTTCCTTTTTTTCCTTAATCTTCAGATTTGCTTTATTAAGAAAATAAGCTAATCACAGGGTGCTTTCCAAATATCAGGGAAGAATATGTACCTCCCCCAGGATCCATTTGTTACTTGAGAAGTCAAAGGGAATGGTACATCTGTGTGAGAGAATTACCTAACAAATAGTGAAGAATTTTACAAAGTTTAGATACACAATAAATACAACATAATGTATGAAAATAGAAGGAAAAATTTTTCAGTATGGTTTATTATGATTAAGCTACTTAATGTACATGCCTAGAAAACTAAATACATTGCAATATAAATTGTGCACTTTCCTGTTGGTAGTTGGATTGTGGATGATTTAATTTTCTTTATGCTTCATTAAAAAATTTTTAAGGCTGTATAGTTTTCATCATTAGAAATATTATTTTGAAAAGCCTCCTTGAGTCTGAGCTATTCTTTGACCTAAGCTCCTGGCATCTCCCATTCCTGCTGTGGAGTGCAGATCCCCCTCTGCCACGTGATCTCTATGGGCCCTGGTTTCTTTACCTAGACAGAGCTCTCTACCCTTCATCCCAAATTTGGAAAGAATAACTAGTACCAGCCTCCAGGTTAGATGGCAGCATGACCCTATGTACACCATGATCATACTGGTTGGTTTTGGTTGTAGAAAACAACATTTTAAAATCCTTTGCCTTTTATCTCCAGGGGGCTAGCAGATGAACCATTTATGTGTGATACTCCTTTTCCAATAGGCACCATGCGGGCTGTGCGCAGACACCTGTTCCCCCAGCACTCAGCATTGGGCCAGGGCATCATCTGGGAGTGGCTGAGTGATGATGGCTCCTGGACAGCCTATGAAGCCAGCGTCTGTGACTATTTGGAGCAGCAGGTGGCCAGGGGCAACCAGCTGGTGGACTTGGCCCCGCTTGGGTACAACTATACCATCAACTACGCCACCCACAAGCAGACCAATAAGACTTCAAGCTTCTGTCGCAGTGTGCGGCGCCAAGCAGGGCTCCCTTACCCAGTGACTACCATCATTGCTCCACCAGGCCACACAGGAGTTGCCTGCTCTTGCCATCAGTGCCTCAGTGGCAGTGGTACTGGCCCTGTGTCAGGCCGCTACCGCCACTCCATGACCAACCTCCCCTCATACCCTGTCCCCCAGCCTTCCCACAGGACTGCTATTATCTTTGGGGCCCACCAGGCCTTCGCCCCATATAGTAAGCCTACACTCTCTGGGGCTAGGTCTGCTCCAAGACTGAACACCACCAACTCCTGGGGTGGGGTGCCACCCTCCCTGGGGAGCCAGCCCCTCTACCGCGCCAGCCTCTCCCACCTGGGACTGCAGCACCAGCCCCCAGGATCATCCACTGCCAGTGGAGCCAGGTATCTTGTGTTGAGGGTCGCTTGGGGCTCCTGTGTGCCTTGTCAGCAGGCTTGGGCTTCTCCTTTTACCTGCCTCCTGCCCTGCTGTGTCTCCTTGGCGCATGCTATGTGGCACTAGGGTGCTGTGGCTGTCCTCAGCTTCACATCCCATGGAGCCTACCTGACCTCTGGTACTTGCATGCTGATAGGTGCCAGATGGGCTAAGACCAGTAATCCCTATGTTCACTCAGGAGAACAAGGCTCTGTGGAGAGCAAAGAGCTTTAGGCTGTGCCTGTATGCCACACAGCTGATGCCATGTACCTCAGCGCATCTCACTGACAACTCTGTGTGCCCAGCATTGAAGACCCAGACACAGAGAATTCAGTCTTCTCCCACAAATCTAGTCTCATCTGGGGGAAAGCTGCGAGCCCAGTTTTGGTGCTTAAAAGTTGGCGAAGGGGAGACCTAAATGCTGAGGGTATGGGAGGTGGCAGCTGGTGACATAGGACAGCTGTGCCAGTACAGTCCTGCCCAGTGTCTCCCAGAGTGCTCTGCACCTTGGGAGCAGGATGAAATAGACCCCATCCAGACCAGCTGACACCTTAGAATGAGAAAAAACCCTGGAGTGGTCAGTGGGGGTGTCCCTGAGGTGCTCAAGGACCTGTCACTGATGAGGGGCCTCCTAATTGATCCTTATTGAGGGTGTTGGGCTTAGAGAAGGTTTTGAGAATTGAAAATGTTAGCCGGGATGGGGATAGATTTCTGAGGGAGGGTGACCTGGATGGGTAGTAATGACTAGTGGCCCTGTGGCTGCCCTGTCTCCCAGGGGACCAGCGTCTTGGTGTCACCTTCCTCACCTAGCTGCATCCCTGCCCACTTGACCCCAGGGGAGGGCTGAAGCCTCCTAGTGTCCCTGAGCCCTTCTTCGTAGCTTCTTGGGCCTCTAGCTAGGTGTTAGAGGACCCTGCGGGCCTCTGTAAGACACAGTGACAGCTATCATTTGTTGAGCATGCATTATAGCTAGGCTGTATTGAGCAGACTGCTTGCTGGTGTGATCTCATTTATCCTCATAACGGCCAGCTGGTGGGTGGTGTCCTCTGCTTGAGGTGAGCTGAGTGAGGCTGGTAAGGTTGGCAGCACAGCCAGCAAGTGGGGGAGCTGGGATTAACCCAGGCCCTGGAGTGGGCTGTGTGGGGCACATGGAGCTCCTCTTAAAGGCAGAGTGGGAGGAAGGCAGAAGCATCCTGAGTGCAGAGGAGTCTCATCACAGACGAGGAGGCTGGGCCTCGACAGGTCAGGAGTCAGGCCGTGTGCTCTTTCTGGGAATTGGGAGTAGAGGGAGGTTTCACTTCCACTTGGCCTTCTCTGTAGACCTTCACATAGACTTCAGCAAGCTTCCTAGACTGCTGCTTTCCCAGCCCACACAGTGCTCTGTGATGCCCCCTCCAATAAGTGGGTCAGTCTTTTAGAGGGTGCTCTGTTTGCCAGCCCAGAATGGTTGTCAGCAGGACAGGAGCTGCTTCTACTAGGTTAGCTTTGCCTAGCTTCCTGGATTCTCATTAAGTTCTTTTAGGGCAAATATCTAGATCATTCTAGGGTTGGAATGCTCTACTGAGCCAGGTGATTTAATGGGTTGTATTGCTTTCTCTTGGTATGTGGTACCCCCTGCTATTTCTCTGGGGTCTTCCCTCCCCATCCTCTGGGCCTGAGAGACTGCTGCTGTGGGCCGTTATCGTGCAGGCCAGGCAGGGTGTTGGGGGAAGGTGGCTGGGCCAGATGGTCTTACCTTTGCTGCTTGGCCATGCATGTTGCTACCTGCCCTGCTTACTCTGCATTGTAAGTCAGGAGGGAATTGGCCAGCTCTCTTAGTTGAAACAGCGTCAGAGGGGCCTGCCTCCTTAGTTGGGTGTTCATCTTTATCTTCTGCAGCTCTTCAGGAGTTGGGAGGAGCATCCTTCACTTGGATGGGCCTAGCGCTGCTTTGACGAGCAGGGTTTTCCCATGTCTAATTTGTAGTGAGTGGCCAACTTCAGTTTACCCTCTTCTGATGGGTGTTATAGAGCCAAAAGGGTCTTGATAAATACCTGACCTCTTAACCCAGGAGGTTGAGAGGGCTGAAAACACCTGACACCTCAGCCTCCCTGGGGGATAGAGCTCTCCAGACTGAATGAATGTCAACAGCACTTTCACAGACAAGCATGTGGTAGGCATGGAGGAGAACGCAGCAGGGTGGGCAGCCCCATGGGCTGGGGAAGCCTGAGAATGCTGTGTTTACTGTAGCCATTGGAAAGAACATGTGAGCAAGTGAAATTAAGATTTGTGGAACCCATGTGGTTTCAGATCACTTCTTGCTCAATGTGGGGAAAGCCTGGGCTGACAGATGTCCTTGTACCCTCAGAGGACTTCTCAGGGACCAGTAACATATCAAGAAGGTACATCATTTGTCCCTGAGCTGCTGGTTTCCAGTACATTTCTTGGTAGCTGAAGTTTATCTTTTAAGCACCGAAACTTGTGTTTTAATGATGTTGTATGGAAAACTTTCCAAAATGTGTCACTGTTGTCGTAATAGAGGGTGTGGCAGCTTGGCATTCCAGTGACTTGGGTGGCAATCTGGGCCAGTAGTCTGTTGCAGCTTCAGCATGGCTAAGCCTTGGGGCCCTTCGCCCCTGCACTGAATGGCCCTGGGAGGTGATTCTCCCAGGTGGCTTTACCTGCTCTGTCCTTGTTACTGCACTGCTCCCAGCCTCTGAAAGCACCCCCTCCCTTCGGCTGCCAGCCACCCTCTTAAGGCTCGTGGAGTCCTGGGTTCCAGGTGGGACTCCTCCTGACTCGCCATAAGCTCTTGGGGTCAGCTCTGCTCCCTTTCCATGTCTCTCTTTTCCCCTTAAGATTAAGGAGTTGGGCTGGTCAGTTTCTGAAGTTTCCTTTTGCCCTGGGATTGCTATGGGTCTCAGTAGCTAGTGAGAGCTCTCAGGGCAGGTGCCTGGTGGCCCTTCTGCTTTCTGCCCCCACTTTGCTCCTCTTGAGACCTGGGAAACAACACACATTTCTATTGGGCTATACATGGAGCCTCACAAATGCCCGGGGGCCTTTTGGAATTACTCTCGTTTTACAGATGGAGAAATTGAAGTTCAGAAGGGAGGCATGTAATGTCCAAAGGCAGACAGCTTTAACTGAAAGCCAGCATCAGAAGCTGCTCTTACTGTGCATCCTGTTCCTCATACTGTACTTGCTCAGAGGTTCCCTGGCTGGTTCTGGGAGCTGGAGAGAGGCTTTGTAATTCCCTACTCCCAGCATCCCAGCTCTGCCCCTTGCATGGGGCTTTCAAATCCTGTCTGTGTAGAAGACTAGAAGTCCTCATGTCTCACATTCTCAGCTCCAGAGGCAAGTTCCTGGAGATGGTTCTAGATGGGAAAGTCAGGTAGGGCCTAGTAGGAAGACCCAGGAACAGGTGAGGCAAGGAGGCAGTGACTGGAGGAAATTTCAGAGAAGGGCGCCTCATGGGACAAATGGTGCCCATATTGGGGAACATTCTCCTAGTCTGGGCCCTTATGAGGACAGTGGAGGGTTGTTGGTGACCTCTAACTCTCTGTCTGCTCCCATCTCGGGAACATCTGGGTCCTTTTACTGCTCTGTTCCTGTTGCTCCGCTCCTCCTGCTTACAGCAGTGAAGCATGTGGGGGAAGAGCTGAGTCAGTTACAGGGGAAGTGGCAGCATCGTGAGACCCCTGTGAAGTGGAACTTAGTCACAGCCTCTGGTCCCAGTGCCAGGATGGAAGCTTACTGCCCATCTGCTTTCTGCTCTAGTTCTTGGTGATGGGACCTGAACTAGGCCTTCTCCCTCAGATACATGCCCAGGCTCTCTCCTTGGGGAGCTCCACTTTAGGGACTCCATGGAGCGGTTTCATAACCCTCCTATTTCATCATCTGTAACACGGGCGGGGATGGACCAGAGGACATGGGAGGTGGCAGGCATCTGGGACATTGGCAGCAAGTGTTCTCCGGTGCGGGCCCACCCCAAACTGTAATGGCATAGATTTGTTATTTTAAAAACAATGGCTTAAGACCACCTGAGTGACTCAAACATGGTCACTGTGGGGAGCAAGACCCTTATTATTTTTTTAAATGCCTTTATTTTGAATTAATTTTAGATTTAACAGAAAAGTAACAAAAATAGTAGTTTCCCTGTCTCCCTTACTTGACTTCTCATGTTAACGTCTTTCATAAATACAGCACAGTTGTCAGAACCAGAAAATTACCATTGGTGCAATACTATTAATTAAAGACTTTTTCTGTTTTCACCAGTTTTTCCCTGCTGTTCTCATTCTGTCCCAGGAACCTGTAGGTTCCCAGTTTGCATCCAGTTGTCATTTCTCCTCCTCTTCCTTCAGTCAGTAAGAGTTGCTCAGTCTTTCTTCATCTCCCATAACCTTGACACTTTAAAGAGTTACTTTGTCAAATGTCCCTGAATTTGGATTTGTCACATGTTTTCTCATGATGGGACTGAGGGTTTTGGCAGGAGCCATAAAAGAGGTGTTCTGTCCTTGAGGGTCCTGATTTTGATTGGTCATGTGACTGGGGATGTCATTCTTGATCACTGGCTAGAGTGGTTTCTGCTAGATTTTCCCTCTAAGATACCATAAAGCCTTGCTTTTGATGAAGCTGGTGAGTTCAAAATCCTTTCAGGATTGTCCTTAGAGTCTCTGAATTGCCAGGGAAAACATTTTTTTGACAGTTAGAGCTTCATCCTCGATACGTTGTGAAAAGATGGACTCCTGCCCTCAGTGTTCTTGCCCATCACTGCCCTGTCCCTGCCCGCATTCCCCGACCCCTGAGGCCAGGCTTCAAGTTTGACTTTGGTTGTTTGATTTTCCCAGACAAAGTGATGGTGGGTCAGATTCTGGGCTTAACACCTTCGTATTCAGGTTTTCTAGGTTAGTTTAGGTCTGAAAGTGGTGAAATTCAGGTCTCCTTGCTCCTCTTTCCAGATATTCTTCATCAGGATCTTTAAAGAAAGACTCAGAAGCCCTCCCTCCCGCAGAGGCAGCCGTGGTAAAGGAAGCCAACCTTAAAGGGGCCTCGGCAGTACCAGGGTCTTCCTAATCCGGGACTCTTGTTTGTGCTGTAGGCTCCACACTAAGCTTCGATTTCTCTCTCCCCAAGTGCCTCCTTCCCCAGCGGTCCCACCAGCAGCCCTGGGAGCATCCCCGCCACTGTGCCCATACAGATGCCGAAGCCCAGCAGGGTCCAGCAAGCCCTTGCAGGTAGGCACATGGCTCCCGGTTCCCAACTCCAGAGCAGACAGTGTCTCGCAGGGGCAGTACTTGGGAGGATGGGGGTGGGGGAAGGAGATTGTGTGGTGGGGGTCTTGTTACCCTCTGTGTTCTCGTGGAAAGCTAAAGGGGCTCCTTTTGGTGGCAGTGCCTCTTCTCGGTGATGGTGTACCCCCAGTGAGTGAGCCTGGGGTGCCCTTCATCTCAGAGGGGGAGTCATGCCTGAAGACGGTGGGTGCCCTAGTGTGGGCCTTTCCCCATCTTTAAAATTTTCATGTTACCATGTATTGTGGTTGAGGAAGTCACTTTTCTGTCCTGAAATGCTTTGGACACTTTCTTGAAGGGGCCTTCTGGGGAACTCATAGAAGGTTGGAGTTACGTTTTAAATAAGTACCTTTTGTGTCTGACTAGATCTTTTATTAACCATACATTGTTGAACTGTTTTAAAAATTCCTTTTACAGGTGTTAGGGAGCCACTGAAAGTTATTTCTAACTTCAGGGAAATGTGAAGCATTGCAGAAAGGTGGACTGAGGGTATAGTGACTCCATGGTTTAAAGGGAAGTGAAGCACTGGAGTAGCGGAGGGATTAGCGGGCCAGGCCTGGAGGCAGGGAGACCTGTGTGGAGCCTGATGTCCTGCTGCAGGTGAGGCAGCCAAGGCCCTGGCAGTGGAGGGAGGGAGGGAGGGAGGGAGGGAGGAGCTGCTGGCTTGGTGATTGGATTGGTTGTGAGAGAAGGAATGGAAGGAGACTGATATACTGCTGCCAATGGTGGGGCTGTCCTCTGTCCTCACAGTCAATGAGGAGTACCAGGGGCTTCGCATGTGTGTTCATTCCATCCCCATAACAACTCTGTGACGTAGGAACTTTTATTGCCACTTTATATTTGAGAACACTGAGGCTCAGAGAATTCCAAAAACTTCCCAGGGTCAGCCAACCAGCCAGCCCTTGGCATAGCTGGGACTCACCCTCAGGCATTCTTGGCCTTGGGATGTTACAAGGTGCTGTTTGAGTCTGATGGGAGCACAGGGAGGGGTGGGGGTTGAAGGCGGTGGGTGTAGCCAGGTGGAGCTTTTCCAGAGACACTGCGACTTTGGATGTGCTGTGCAGAAGAGCATTCGGGTGGGATGGGGCAGCCTCTGCCCCCCTGTCCCATGGGAGTGTGTGAGCTTATGAAGACAATGTTGGGACATGAGGAAGAGCCCTTGAAGGGAATGGAAGAATCAAAGAGGTGGTAGCAGATGAGAGAGGGGGTTGGGGGAGACCCTGCCCAGCAGGCCATCTAGAATGTGCTGCAGCCACTCAGCTGTCAGTCGTCTTCTGGGGAGAAGGGAACAGTGAGCAGAGATGTGGTGACTAGAAAGTTCCTGCTCAATTTAGGTCTTATGGCAGCAGATGTCATAGGTGAGCCAGATGTGTGTGTGTGTGTGCATGCACGCGTGAATACATGTGTGTGCCTGCCTGTGAATGTGTGTGTGGTGGCGGTCTTGTTGGAGAAAGGTGGCAAGTGAACAGGCCCGGCCTGCATGTGGCCCAGATCCTTTCAGCTCTAATTGTCAAGGCTTTAATACAGATGTTATAATAACCTCTCAAAGAAAGTGGTCTGGGTGTGGGGACTAGCTCTTGGTCCCTTTCCTCTGCTCTTGAGCCTGAGGACCCTGTCCAGGCTTCATCCCAGATTGTCCTAGTGCTGAGCGGAGTAAAGGAGACAGAGTTGAGGGGAACGATGACCCTGTCGTCTTGGCTCCGAATTCCTGGAGTTAGGCAGGCATCTTAACCTCCATTTTACTCATTGGGGAAACAGACCTGTTTCCCCAGATAGAAAATAATGGAGATTGGAGTCCATGGCCAAATGCTGCCTTCCCTGAACACCAAGTTCTAGCTTGTACCTGTTGGTGGGACTGATGTCTAGGACACCCCAGAACAAGAGATCCCAGGTCAGCCCCCCAAAAGTAGGATCTGGAGAGTTCCCCTTAGCCTTAGTTTATGGATTTGGGATTACACACGGCCACAGTGAGGTGAGCACTTGGGCATAGGGCTTTGCAGGCAGTTCACAAACCCATGGTCTAGGAGTGCCTTAAGGGACAGTTTCCTTATCTGCAGCATGGCCAGGCCCTCTCCTTTATTGGGGTGGGGTGGAGTAGGCCCTTGGGGCTGGGGCTGCATCCCCACCCTGTGAGGGGACATTTCAGGGAGGAGTGGCGCTGGGCAGAATCCAGCTTGGTAAGGTCAGGGCTGGAGGAGGGTAGGCTCAGACCTGGGCCCTGGGCCCTGGTCCCTAGACCATAGGCCAGCCCTTGGTGCCAGAAAATGGGTGTTTGCACATCTGGCTGCATACAGGGCCTGAACCCTCTGGGGCTCTCACAGATCAGGTGGGAATTCTCAGATGAGTGGAGGAGAAGCCACATCTATCCCTGCTGTTAGTTATTTTGGGGTGTTAGGAGTTTGGGGGGCTTCCCTGAGCCCTTGCTATTAGGGAAGATGTGATGGCCACTCTTGCCTCCCCCTATCCTGCTCACTGGATGTTGAGACATTAGTGTCTGTGACTTGAATTCAGGGGAGCAGGTCCTGCCTTGAGAAGGGCAGGAACATTGGTCATGCTGGCCTCTTGGAGGCTGATATGGTGGCCTCAGGGTGGAGGTCACCCAGTGACATTCAAGGATGTCACTGTCCCCAGCAAACAGGGACTGTGCAACTTGTTTGACCAGGCCTTCCTGCCCTAGTACTCAGTAGGGGAAGAGCATCAGTCACAAAACAGATGAGTGAGTCCTCTCAGGTGGTAGGGATGCTGAGCAGAGTAAAGGAGACAGAGTTGAGGGGAACGAGGCCTTTTAGATGGGGTCATCAGAGAGCTGCTTCTAAGGTGATGCTGAGGAGCGGTCTGGTTGGCACATGGGAGCTAATGGATGGTGGAAGAGGTCATGGTCAGTACAGAGGCCCCAGGTTCTTTTAAGGAATTGTTCCTCTTCTCTCCCTCTTTTTATCCTCTTACCTGCTTGTCATTCAGTCTGCCTGGCATTTAGTTGCCAAGAGAACCCACATTTGAGCCCAGGAACATGGGATGCTGGCGGCCTTACATTACCTGAGTGGGCACCCAGGGTCCAACCTGGTCTGCCTTGGTCCGGTGTACACTTTCATGTCTGCTGCTGAGCGGCCACCACAACATACTCTTCCCATCTGGCTGAGCTGCCCACCTACTGGCTGACCTCTGCTTCTGTGCCCAGCTGGGTGCATCTGCCATGTGGAAAGTCTTTGTTTTTCTGGTAGAAGCCACAGTGGCCAATTTTCCCCTCACACCTCTGGGTCACCCCCTGGAGTGTAGAGCACTGCCTGGCCTGGTGGGGAATGGGGCCCAGCAGGGCTGGGATCCCCACTTCCTGTCCCAGGCTGCCACTGTGCCCAGCCCCAAGCCAGATTCTGAGCACTGGAAGGCCACCCTCAGGGAGGTACCCAAAGAGAAGCCCAGAGCTCCCCTGCCCTGGGGAGAAGTTGCTTTGGAGCCAGACTGAGGACCAGGAGGATTGGGTAGGTGGTACCATGACAGCAGGGTGGGCTGGGCAAGTGGCAGGATTAGGGGCTCTGACAGGAGGATGTGCCATGTTCAGAAAGTGTCGGGTCCTTGGGTGTGCAGGGAGCAGTGTGGGGTGAGGATCCAGCTAGAACGTTTGGGGAGCACCAGGTTGAGAAGAATGACAGGAGTGGATAGCCCCTCTCAGCATGGCTGGCTGCTGCAGCTCCCTCCCCTGTGGTCATGCCCACCGTGCGAGCAGAGGGGCTGTTGGGGCTGTGGCTGAGGGTGCCAGAGAAGGAAGCTGTGGGCTCAGGACCTTTCTGCTCCGGAGGAACTGTCACAGGCTGTCGGGGAGCAGGCTCAGGGACTGCATTCCTGTTTACCTGTTCTGGTAAGGCAGCTTGAAGGCACCCAGACAGATGAGATGGGGTGTGGAAAGCAGACAGCACCCCACCGGAGGCTAAGTGGCTAGGATCCACATTAGCACAGGCAGAGGACTGAGCTCGAGACCCTGTAAACTTTTGTATAGCTTGGCTGCACTCTTCCATGTCGCCCCTTCTCTCCTTCCTTGCAACTGGCATGGGGAGACCCCACTCCAAACTGCTTAGGAGGCTTCCTGAAGCAAACGCCTTGCCCCCTGCATGCTCAGGGAGTGGGCTGAGCAGTTGCTTGTATGGACACCTGTGGAATTGGGGCCATGGGTTCGATGAGCCAGTTATTTCACTTGTTTCTGGCCTAGAGCTTAGCCCTGCCTCCTGGGTAGGCCCTGGCATCCTTGAGCAGCCAGATTCCATGGCATCGGCGGGTCCTGATGGCCAATCACAGTGCCACCTGGATTCAGCTGAGGTTTGTGGAAGTCACGTGCCAATGACTCCTTCTAACGTTTCTCCCCTCTGCATGTCTGATCTCGCACCCCGTGTAGGCATGACGAGTATTCTGATGTCAGCCATTGGACTCCCTGTGTGTCTTAGCCGTGCGCCCCAGCCTGCCAGCCCTCCCGCCTCCTGTCTGGCCTCTAAAAGTCACAGCTCAGTTAAGAGATTGAGGAAAATGTCCATGAAAGGTAGTTCCTGCTCACAAATACTCTTGGCTTCTGCTAAGCCTCCTCCAGCTAAGTCTTGCTGCCTTTGACTGCCACATTGATCACTCTTCTCTGACTCCTACAGCCTTCTCTGCTTCCTTCACCCCTTGGGGATGGGCTCAGTGGCCCCTCCCTGCCTTCAACACAGAGGTGGCCCCTGGCAATCTACTTTCTGCTGAACACCCAGAGTTCAGGTCCTGTCTTCCTGGCACAATTGGAGTGCCAGGGACTTGTTCATGAGGACTCTGACTTTGTAAACATGTGTTCGGTGAGGCCTGGTACGGGATGGGGGATGACTCTGTCCCTTCCATTGGGGCCAGCATGTGTCTCAAGAAAGCACCCCAGCTGTCTGGCCACTGTGTGGGTCTTCTTCAGAGGGGTCCTCTGATGACCACTTCCCTGTTCATCTCTTGGCTTTGGAAAAGGGGATTTCAGGACCGTGGAAAATGCTGTGGGTTTTAATAAGACTTCTGTGGAGGGGTCTGTGAGTAGTGAGTTATAAACCTGCCATTTCCACAGCTGATAGTGGCTCTGCCTCCATCCTTGGTCCAGAGCAGCCCAGTCTGCTGAAAGTCCAGTGATCATCAGGGCAGTGCAGTGAGCAGGGAGTGTGGCTTTGTCTCAACCAGGCCCATTTCTCAGCCTCGGTTCCAGCACTCACTAGCTTTGTGATCTTATGCAAGTGTCTCTGTTCATGTGCTGGGTGCTTCCTGCTTAGCAGATTGATTGTGGAAGGAAAGGAAATACACGAAGCACCTGGCTCATACTAGCTGCGGCTGCTCTGATCATGTCTACTGTCTGTCTAACCTCCATGCATAGTGTAAGAGGGATGCCCAGGGAGGGGCAGGCTTTACCTACCCATTCCCCCACCTCACCTCCACCCCAGCATTCGGGCAGGCCTCAGAACCCCTGACCCCACTCCCCTAACTACTATGCCTGGCGGTGGAGACAGACCTGTGAGTGGGCAGGCCAGCAGCTCCCTGAGTTACTTGAGTTTGCTGGAGAAGAACACAGGCTGTCAGACCTTCTGGCCTTCCTGGGCTCAGATGTCCCTTTCCTGGGATGGGGGTCACCTGGATGGCCCCCTTGGAGTAATATGGATCAGGGTCAGCCTTCAGTTCTAAAAGGCTGCCTAGGCAAGGATGTAGCTGGGGAACGGGATGCTGGACTGGGCCTCACCGCCACAGGTGGGCCAGAGGCTAGTCCCAGCAGATGGGGTCCTGGGCTTCGTCTGGAGACTGGCCTGAGCCACCAGGCTTTTCTAAGAGGCCCCTTCCCTCAGTCTGAGTAGAGTCCCAGCTACCAGGATAGCCACCAAGTGCTGGAAGTCACTGTGCATTGGCCTGGTTTTCTCACCAGTGACCAGAATCAGGGTCCTAGAAATCTGTGTGTGTGTGTGTATGTGTGTACGTGCGTGCATGGGTGTGTGCATCTGTGTGGGGTGTGTGTGTGAATGTGATGTTTCTTTCTAGTGGCCTTTCAGGTAATGGCAGTTAACGCCTTTACAACAATGGCAGTTTGGGTAGGTATGAGGTCTCCACTTTTTAGATGAGGAAACTGAGACTCAGGTGACCTGATTTGGCCCCAGCACAAGAGCCAAAATCAAACCTGACGTGTTTGGTCCCAGCTTCTCTGCTCTCCTCAAACTGTCATCTGACCTGCTCTGGTCTAGAGGGAGCTCTGCTGCTGAACCCACAGGCTTATAAGTCTTTGCAGCCACAGACTGATGGCCATGAGCTTGAGTTCAGACCAGAGCCTCCCTGGGCTCAGAGGCTAGCAGGAGCTCCTGGTAACCTTGCTGCCAGAGGAGATGCCCGGTGCCTGTCACTTTCCCAGGTTGCAGGGCTTCCCAGTTCCTGCTCTCCAGTTCCTGCACAGGCTTTGCTGCCATGCCCTGTGATTCCACCACTGCCTCTGCTGGAGAACCCCTGGGCTGCACTGGTTTGCCCTCACTAGCGGGGGCGTTCTTGTCAATGAGGTGGGGCCTGTTTGGTGCAGGGGTCCCCCCCCCAGCCTCCTGCACATGTGCACACAGAGGGGTGGGAGGTTTCCAGGAGCCGGGCAGTCAGGGCACCCTTCGTGCTGCCTGTCAGCCACTTCCCAGAGTTGTTCAGGTTAGGTTCTGAGTAGATGTATTGCTGAGGTCCCACAGCCGAGGGACAGGTGTCAGAAGACTTTGTGGTTTGTGTGGCAGTGTCAGTGTGGCTGTCATCTGCAGTCAGCATGCACACAGATGCCCGCACTGGGTAGGCATCTGCTACATGCTCAGCTCATAAAACTTGTCCACTGAGAGTTTCTTACAAGAACAATGTAAGTTGAGTAAAAACACTGTGAGGACATTCTCCAGGGCAGTTTGTTTTAGAAGCTGCTGTTTGGCCCTTTTGTGTGTGCTCTGAAGAGCCTGAGTCCAGCATCCAGACCAAATGTGCACAGGGACGTGGCTGGTTTCCAGTATGTGGCTTCTAGTGCTGTGATCAGCTGCTGCCTCTGCTCCTCTCCTGCTTCCTCCGGGGCTCCTGGGGCTGGGCCCCCAGTGGATAGTCCGGATGGGGCTCAGTCAGGTAGAGCTCTGGAGTGTCCCCGTGCCTGGTGCCAAGTCTCTCCTCTCCCGCATGCTCACCTTCCTGTCTCAGCCCTTCTAACATTCCCGGCAGCTTGGACCTCTCCCTTGTCCTCCTTCCTCTCTGGTTTCATTGCCTCCAGTTCATATTCCTTGGGGTGCTGCTCATGTTCTTCTCTTTTCTAGGAGGGACTCCAAGGCCAGAGCCAGAGCAGGTGATAAAAAACTATACCGAAGAGTTGAAAACCGCCCCAGATGAGGTAGGTGTCATGGGAGCCATGCGGCTTTTGGTTTTGCTTGGTTTTGCTAGGTCCAGGTGGGAAGGGTGCCTGCCTGTTCTTTGCTGGAAGGGCACCTCCCAAATTGCCTCTGGGGCCTGCCACCATGCTCTGGACACTTGGGTTTGATCTCTGGGCCTCCTGTAGGAAGCAGGCCTACTAAGAAGAGGCAGCATATTCTCTGAGACCTGGGTTCTGATCTTAGCTTTGCCACTGATGAGCTGTGGTCCTGAGCAAAGCTCCTCTCTCACACAGGTCTCTCTGTAGTCCCCTCCCTTGCCATCCTGGGCCCAGGGTCCTGGAGACAGGATGGGAGAGCCTGTCCCCTCCCTGAGAGTTGAACTGGTATTGAAGCAAAGTGGCCTTGTCTAGATAGCAGTCCTGCCCCTCTGGCTATTGGGAGAGCTGGTCAGGGTTCCTATAATTACAGGGCCTGCCTAGACTCCCATAATAGCTTCAGTAGGACCCAAACCACTCGCTGAGGCCTGTTTTGGGGACTCCTGCACCACCTGTCTCTGATTTGAATTAGAGAGTCCTGGAGGTGTGGGTTAAAGGTCAGTCATGCCAGAACAGACCTGAGGACTTGCTTCCCATGCCTCTTTCTCCTGCAGGTAAATGCGTAAGAAACTTCCAGCTGGTAAAAGTTTGGACAGAAACCTCAAAGTCATTCTCGTGTTTCTCTCCCGCCCTCTCTGTACTCCTGCTCCACAGTGCCCAGTCTGTATCTTTCCTTTGCCCTTGTGCTCATCCAGCATAACCGGACTGTTTGCCTCCAGCCTCCCTCCCCTCCTAGCTGCCTTCTATAAGCCCACATGCAGCTATGATCATGGAAGTAGCCCCTGCTCAGAGCCCCTCAGTGTGGGTCCCTGATGGTGTAAGACCAAGAGCCCCAGCTCCTGAGCGTGGCTATCAGAACCTTCCAGATCTGGTCCTCTCCCACTGTGTTCATCTCCCACACCTTGTTCACACACATGCCCCCAGCCCCCTGCAGGGGCCACCATCACTCCCCAGCTGGATGCTGCTTCATACTTCAGAACATCTTCTTCTACCTGGAATGCCCATACTTGTCCAAATGACACGTCCTTTTTCCCTTGTGAAACACAACTTTGTGGGCCTGTTCTCTCAGGAGCCCACCCTGTTCCTGTCTGTCTGCCAGTCCCTGCTGCTGTCTCAGCCCTCGCTTCTGTCTCTGCACTGGCCCCCACACTCTCTCTGCCTGTTTTCCTCTGTGCCCTGGTGAGCTCTCTGAGGCCACAGATCCCAGTGACTCATCTGTGTTCCCAACTTCTGGAACAAACACCTGTTGAATTGACTTTCTTTCCAGCACCCCAGCAGATGAGGCCTTTTCCTGTAAGACACCTCTTGGGGCGCAGTGGGCTGTTGTGAGCGTGCCGTTTGGTCTTTCTCCAGGACTGCATCATCTGTATGGAGAAGCTGTCCATGGCATCTGGGTACAGTGATGTGACTGACAGCAGGACCATTGGGCCGGTTGCTGTAGGCCGCCTTGCCAAGTGCAGCCATACCTTCCACCTGCTCTGCCTGCTAGCCATGTACTGCAATGGCAACAAGGTGCCCGCACGGCTGCTCGGGGTGGGGGTCAGGAATAAGCTGTCCACAGCTGAGTCCTGGTCGTGCTGTGTCTAGGCAGGTGACTGCCCTGTGAAGGACCCAGGCTGGGCTCAGAGGTAGCCTTGAGATGCCTGCAGCCCTTGCCCTGCAACAGAATGGGACACAGCAGCTGGGGGCCTGGGGGCGGCACCTGGCTTCTCATCCTTCAGTGGAATTTAGCAGGAATGGACAAAGGGAACTGAGTCACATCGCAGGTCTTTGGGCCTGTCTTGCCTTCTCTCTGCAGTGTCCCTGTGCCATCCTGTACCAGCACCAGCAGTCAGCTAGTGGCAAGGTTTCTCTTTGCTTTTAAGCATGATTACAGTGTGGAGACTTCTGCCCACAAATCTGATTTTCCTACCTAATGGCCATCTCCTGCTACCTTGTCCCTTTAATGAAAATTGTATGAGTTTCTGGTGTAAAACTTACCTTTCCAAGGAAGCTCTTAGAAGAGTTTCTGGGAGAGAGGCTGGTTGGGAGAGGGCGATCTGCTGGGAATGTGCTGCACAACAGCAGCAAGTCCAGGTGCCTGTAGGTTGTTCCTGTCTGGACAGCAGCATGGCTGTGCCTGGAGTTCAGGCAGGGCTCAGTCTGTGGTGCTCTGCCTTGTCTCAGGATGGAAGTTTGCAGTGTCCTTCCTGTAAAACCATCTATGGAGAGAAAACCGGGACCCAGCCCCAGGGGAAGATGGAAGTGTTCAGGTTCCAGGTGTCCCTCCCTGGCCACGAGGACTGCGGGACAATACTCATAGTTTACACCATTCCTCACGGTATTCAGGTAAGGGGTCCGGCACAACAGGAGTTTGCTTGGACTGTTCTGGAATCAGACATTTTGGGTACTCTTCTTCCTGCCCTGCCCCTCTCCTAGCAGTTTGCCACTGGGTCACCGAGAGGATGCTCAGGCTGCCAAACTCTGGCTCCCAGGGACGAGGAGTCCCTAGTGCTGAGGTTAGATCAAGCTCTTAGGGCTTTGGAAGCAAAGAGATGGTCTTTAGCTCTTTCCTGAGTCAGGGCGGGCTTCCTGGATACAGAAACATCTTAGTTGGACTTGTACTGGGGAGAAAGCCAAGTGTATAGGCAGGAAGAACACTTGTGTTGATGGGCTGGGTAACTGGGGAGCCCAAGGGTGGGAACCCAGGGGGCACAGCATGGGGCAAGGAGCTGCCAGCAGTGAGGACTGACTTCCTGAGAGACCAGCTCAGTGGCCACATCCAGGCCTGTGTTGGGAGTGGCAGGGCTGGCTGGGGCTGAATGCCAGGAACAAAACAGAAACCTAAGCAGAAGGCACCAGGGTTCCAGTAGAGACCCAGATAGGAGCCCTGGCCCTGTAGCCTCCTGCTTTGGGCCAAGGTTAACCTCAGAGTCTGTGGCAGGTTGGGAAAGTACAGGGCAATGGGGACCAGTTGCCAGATGGGGCTCATCCATGACAGACGGGGTATCCCTCTGTTTTGTTTAACCGTGTGCTTTTCCCTGGTTTCCCTCCACTTCTCCATGGCTCAAAGTAAAATTAAAAACATTCCAGACAGCGTTAGAGCCACAGAGCGAGAGGGGAATTTGGAGTTGTATGCGTGTGTCATTGTGTGTTGAGGGCAGGAGCAAGAGCTGCCTACTGTCCCACACACACCCTTCTGTCCAGTTCACTGCCACTGTCTCGGGTTTCCCTCTCCACCCACTTGTAGAGTAGACAGTGGAGGGGCTTGTATGCTGAAGTGAGGATCCTGCCATGTAGTCTGGAGAGCTCAGTGCCCAGAGGGCCAACGAAGGAGGAGCCTGTGTCCTGGCTTTTGATGGGTTCTGGCCTCATTGGGGCAAGGGCACGTTAGTAGGAGTATCTAATGCCAGGCAGAGTGGCATGGTTCAGGGAGGGCGGCCTCCCTGAGGTTCATGGATGAGAGGCCATGTTCACATTGGTGTTTGAGGGGCAGGATTTGAGATGGTGATTTATTTGGTCACTTGAGCACAGGAATAGCCCCAGCGAGGAAGATGGAGGGGTGAGCTGGGCATACTGTCCTGTGCTCCTGTGTACCTAGTAGCCCCTCTCGGGGCCCTTCACTCCAGGTGTCCGTATTTCCCCTGCAGGGCCCCGAACACCCCAACCCCGGAAAGCCATTCACCGCCAGAGGGTTTCCCCGCCAGTGCTATCTTCCAGACAGCGTGCAGGGCCGCAAGGTAAAAGCCACCTTTGGGAAGGGGCCCCTGGTGACAGGAGACCAGGGGGCTGGCTGGGCTGTTGGCCACTCCGTTCTGGTGACCTGCTGTGTGTTAGGCATCCTCGGGGTGCTGGGGGTACAAGGAGAGATGACTGGGACTTCATAGGTGCATGAGCAGCAGGGGAGGAGAGGCTGTCTTCAGCCTGTTGGGCTGGGCCACGTGCTCTTCAGACAGGCTTATGTGAAGCAATGGAGGGACTAGGTTCATTTTGGACTGGGTGACCTGGATGGCCTGTGGAGCCACCTCTGAACTGAGACGTGAGTTGGGACTTTCCAGCTCTGAGAAGAGCATTCCAGCTGGGCAGAACAGCCAGGGTGGCTTTGGGGTGGCTTTGAGGTAGACTGGCTGGGAGGGTGTGAAGAGCCTGAGGGGCTGTGAGGCTGGTGAGGGGAATGAAGTGGGTGGGTGAGGGGAGAGAGATGGCCAGCGGGGGAGTGGGGTTATTCTGAGCACTGTGTGAGGCCACAGGAGGCAACAGCAGGAGTAGAGCTGCTGGTTTTAGGTTTGAAAGCGCTGCCCCTGCTGCTGTGAGAGGAGGGCAGCAGGAATTGGGGGGAGCAGGGGTGCCCGGATTCTAAGGGACCAGAGCTCATTCAAGATGTATGGGGTGACCAGTGAGGGGGTCAGGATGGCTCAGGGGTTGGCTTGAGTGGCTGAGCAGCTGCAGTGGCCTCTGTGGTGGAGGGCCGGGCGCAGGGTGGGGCCAAGGCTTGAGTGGTGGAGGTGCCTGTATGGGGTGCTGTTGGGCCATTTGGTCGGCTGTTGGAATTCTGGGAGGTCGGGGCAGGAGCTGGGGGCTAGGGCCGCCCACAGATGGGTTTCACACCCTGGGACTACAGATGAGGTTATAGGAGGGAGCAAAGTGGAATGCAGGTAAGGGCATGCCCCAGCCCTGCTGGTGGTTAATGGTACAGGATGAGGGGACTGAGGGCCTGTGCCCTGCAGCACACCTGACCCACAGTTGGCATTTGGTGGATGGTAGCTGTTGTCATCCTTATCCTCATCGCAGGGGCAAATCAAACCAGTGGGGGTTGTTGTGGGGGCAGTCAGTGCTCCCAGCAGGGTGACACGTGACAAAAGGAAGACACAGGCCAGTTGCCTATTGACCAGGCCCTCCTCATCCCTCTTCCTCCTCTGAGGGCAGGTCCTGGAGCTGCTCAAGGTGGCCTGGAAGAGGCGCCTTATCTTCACAGTGGGGACGTCCAGCACCACGGGCGAGACGGACACAGTGGTGTGGAACGAGATCCACCACAAGACCGAGATGGACCGCAATGTGACAGGCCACGGCTACCCCGACCCCAACTACCTGCAGAATGTGCTGGCCGAGCTGGCCGCCCAGGGGGTGACCGAGGACTGTCTGGAGCAGCAGTGACCTGGTCTGGCTGGACCCCTCCCCACCCCACCCCACCTGCAGCCAGCTGCCCCCTCCCTCCACTGCAGCTGGGCTATCCTGGAATGGGCAGGTGGGAAGATGCCTTCCTCAGAGGCTGAAAGCTGGGCTTCTCCTGCCAGCCTTTCCCCCTTCCTCCCCCTTCCAGGCCTGGGTCTGTGTAGGAATTGGGCAAGCCTGGGGAGTTGTAGTTGTGGGGGCTTAAGGTACAGCTACCTCAGTGCATGGGCCCTCCGTCATCGGCAGCTGCTTTTGGCCCCCAGTGCTGGGGGCCTGGTGTGGAGTGAGGAGAGACCACCCTGTCCTCAGCCAGGGCAGGCATAGGTTTGGGGTCAGCTTCTCATACCTCAGATGCTCTGTTTGCAATAAATGCCATATAACCAAAGTCAGCAGGCCTGATGTATTTGTCTAGAGCAGGAGGCAGCTCATAGGCTGCCTGCTTAGTGCCTGTTCCCTAAGTGAAGAAGTGAGCTGCAGTGAGGGCCAGAGAGCTCGTGGCTCTGACCTGTGTGCTAGCCTGTGCCCCACTCCAGTTACCCTGGCAGGGTGCAGTCCAGCAAGTACCAGGCCTCCCACTCCACTTCCTTCCCCCAGGGTTCTGGTTTACTGAACAGTACTCCTGGGGAAGGTGCTGCCATCCCCATTTTACAGGTTTAAGGGCACAGTGACTGGCCCCAGGTGTCAGGCTAGTAGTGAATCTGGGGCTGGGATCCAGTCCAGGATTGGTCAGACACCATCCTCAAAAGTTCTTCTCAACCCTCTTAGAAGGAGGACAAGATGCTCCCAGACTTGTTGCCTTCCCAGAGGAGTGACTGTGGCCTGGAGACGTGGCCGCAGTCAGAGTGGGTGAGGGGCACTGCCTTTGTAAGCCCCTTCTCTCCCGAGGGAAAAAATTAAATTCCACTTCGTGGTTTGTTAGTATTTTTTTCCATCTAAAGTTTTTTTTCCTTCTGATTAAATAAATATATATTTTTATGGGCCCCTAATGCTATTGGCCCTGGGCACTGTGCCTACTGTGCATCATGGAAGAATTGGTCCTTTGGAGGGACCTGCTGGACCCAAACCTGTTTGTTTCCACGGTGAGACTCGCTCCCCTGGCTCAGAGCGTGGGAGCTGGGTGAGCACCTGAGCGCCCCTGCCCTCTCGGCTCCCTCTGTTAAAGTACAGTGAGAATCAGAATGGGAGAGAATGTTTGCAAATCATATACTTGATAACAGTTGACCTAGATCCAGACTACATAAAGAACCCTTACAACTAAACAATGAGAAAACAAATACCCAATTTTTAGAAATGGTTAAAGGACTTGATTAGTCATTTCTCCAAAATGACAAATGGCTGACAAGCACATGAAAAATGCTGAACATCATTAAAGAAATGTAAATGAAGACCACAAAGCGATCCACTGCTTCATACCCATCAGGATGGCAAGCATCCAAAAAAAAAAACTGAAAAGTAAGCAAATGTTGGTGAGGATGTAGAGAAATTGGAACCCTTAGTCCGCTGGTGGTGGGGATGCAAAATGCAGCTGCTTTGGAGAACAGTCAGGCAATTAGTGACTCCAATAGAAGTTTAATGGCCCAGCAGCTCCACTCCTAGGTATATATCCAGGAACTGAGAACATGTCCACACAAAATCTTGGGCATGAATGTTCATGGCAACGTTATTCACAAGAGCCAAAAAAGTGGGAACAACCCAAATGTCCATCAGCTGAACAGATAAAATGCGGTCTATCCAGGCAATGGAATGTTACTTGGCCATAAATAAAAAGTCCTAATGCATGCTACAACTTAGAGGAACCTTAGAAACTATGTTAAGTGAAAGGAGTCAGGCGGAAAAGGCCACGTAGTGTGTGATTCCATTTATAAGAAATGTCCAGAATGGCCAAATCCACAGAGGCTGAAAGATGAGTGGCTGCGGCGGGAAGGAGGGAATGGGGAGTGAATTTAATGGATACGGTGTTTCCTTTTGGGGGGATTGTACAACCTTATGAACATGCTAAAAACCATGGAGCTATAAAAGGGTGAGTTTTATGGAATGTAAATATAATTTTACAAAAAGAACTAAAGGGACTAATGTAAGTGGGAGACTTTGACAGCTCTCAAGGGCACTACAGCCTTTTCTCTGGCTCCAAGTTCTTTTGGATGAGGGAACCGAGGAGGAAGGGATGCTGTGGCCTGGTGGCTGTAGGGCAGAGCACAGAGATGGCAGCAGCGCCAGGGGGCTGGAGCTGGGCAGGCTGGGGCCACCCCACTGCTGCTGGAATTCCCTGGGTGGGGTTGGAAGGCTGGAGGGAGGTTCCTGGCGCCTGGGTTGCAGAAATCTCAAGCATGTGGCCCTAAGCCCGTTTCCAAAGACTGGCCATCCTCCCCAGGACTGGAGGCTGGGTGGGGCCCAAATTCAGACATGGGACGGTGGGCTGGCCTGGTTGGCACCTGGGGGTCCAGTGGCTTCTCCCTTGGCCCTGGCAGTGGGGCCTGGCACTCACTGGGCTTCCCAGCACCTCCCCGTGGTGGGCCGGGCTGTTGGGAGGGGTGGGGTGCAGTTACATTTTCAGGTCTTTCCAGTCTTTGGCCAGCCTGGCAAACCTGACTAACCTGCTCCTCCAGGCCCCAGGTGTTGGGGGTAGGGGGTACTGCAGGGGCAGCCAGATCAGCCGCAGGCTGTGGATGTGGAAGGCAGGGTGCTTGGGCAGGCAGCCACCATGGGGCTCCCCCAGAGGCAGCCTGGCTGGTGCCTGCTGCTCCTCATGGTGGCGCTGGTGTGGCCCCAGCCCTGCGTGAGCCTGGGTGAGTGGGGGTCCCGGGATGAATGCCTCTGGTCAGCCCCAAGGGACTGGGGCAATTGCTGGAGTGACTGGACCCTGGGAGGCCACCCCTTAATTGGGAGAGGCAGCTGCAGGGGCAGTGGGCCTCAGGGCCTCACTCCTTTCTCCACGGCCACAGAGCTGATCCCCTACACGCCCCAGATAACAGCCTGGGACCTGGAAGGGAAGGTCACGGCCACCACGTTCTCCCTGGAGCAGCCTCACTGTGTCCTGGATGGGCATGCCAGTGCAGCCGACACTGTCTGGCTGGTGGTGGCCTTCAGCAACGGTGCGTCCGGTGCAGGTCTGGGGCCTGGGGTGAGGGCTGGGGCAGAGCAGAGCTGCAGAGGTGTGGAGCTTTACCCTGAGAGGCTCCTAGAGGGTGACAAAGGGGACTGATTTGTGTCTAGAGGGGGCCTCTGGGACCTGGGGCCTGGAGGGCCAGGGCTGAAGGCCTTGGACCCAGTGAGGGGCTATGCCCTCCAGCCCAAGCTGTCTGTCCCTCCTTCCTGCAGCCGCCAAGCACTTCCAGAACCCGAAGACACTGGCTGAGATCCCAGCCTCCCCACAGCTGCTGACTGATGGCTACTATATGACACTGCCCCTGTCCCTGGACCGGCTGCCCTGTGAGCACCTTGGGGGCAGCAGGGGCATCCACGTGCTGCGAGTGGGCAATGACCCTGGCTGCCTTGCTGACCTCCACCAGCCCGCCTACTGCAATGCCCCCCTCCCTAGCCCTGGACCTTACAGGTGGGTCAGGGCTGCCTGGGGGAGAAGAGGTTTCCAGGCCAGGGGCTGCCCTCCCTAGCCTCCTGGTTGTAGGCAGGGGCAGGCCCCTCCCCTTTGCAAGTCTTGATTTCTTCTTCCATGGGGTTGAACAGCACGCATTCCATCTGGGTGGCAGGCAGAATTTGGCCTTCCCAGAAGGCCTGGCCACAAGGAGGAGGTGGGCACCACATTGCTGGTAGAGGTGGGCTGGGGACTGCAGGCCTCAGTCAGTAGGTATGAAGTGCGGAAGCAGGAGAAACTACTGCCCACTTTTACAGGTGAAGAAACTAGGCACAGAGCCCCAGGTGGCTTGTCAAGGTCAGGGGTATGGCCATGATGGGAGAGCAGTTGTCCCTAAGAGGGCCTCAGCCCAGGCTGAGGCCAGGTGTCCTCAGGGTGACCAAGTTCAGCGGGGAGAAAGGCAGATGGAGCAGGGAAGGTGGGGTGTGCCTCTGCCCATCTGCCCCCCTCTGCCCTCTCACCAGCCTTGCCAGGCCCACTTTCTCACCTTGCCCATGCCCACTCCCTGGCTTGACCTTGTCTCACCTCAGCCCCCATCCATAGCAGCCACCAGAGCCGGCTTCCCTCTGTGCCAGCCTGCCTGGGTCCCTCATTGTTCAGAGACCTTCCACAGCTCCCTGCCCGAGCTCCTCCCCCCGCCGTTGTAGCCCTGCTGAGCCACCCTGAGGCATCCTGTAGGTTCCCCCAAACCAGATAGGGTGTCTGGAAAACAGCAGGTCAGATGGACTGGGGCTGTTGGCACAGGTCACCATGGCTGGAGAGGTCTCAGAAGGTTCTCAGAGCAGGGCCAGGTTATGGCTGGTTCTGATGTGCCCCACCTTACCCCCCATCATAGGAAGGGCCTACAGCCTGGCCCAGGAGAGCTGCCTGGGGCCTGGCTAAGGCATCTGACCAGCTGGGGCTGGGTGAGACTTCACCCCTCCTCTTCTCCCCAGAGTGAAGTTCCTTGTGATGGACGCCAGAGGCTCACCCCAGGCTGAGACCAGGTGGTCTGACCCCATCGCCCTCCACCAAGGTGGCTCTGGGGGAGAGTGCACTGGGGAGGGACTCTCCGGGATGGTGGGGGCACAGCAGCACCAGCCATAGCCTGGCCCCAGGGGAGGTAGCTCCGGGGGAGGGGCACTCTGGCTGAGGTCTGGCCCCTGTGGTCATCCTCTGCAAAATGGTCCTGTTCAGCTGGTCCTCCCCCTGCTGCCATGAGACTGGGACTTGGGGGCAGTGTCCAAGTCAGGCCCACTCCCCAAAAACAGAACCTCATCCTTCAAACTTTGGCAGAGGCACTGGCTCTGTCCATCCCATTTTTGCCATCCTTTGGGTGCCCAGGCTCCAGCCCAGTTACGGGCAGAGACAGCTTTCCCCTCAAACGGGGAGCAGCCCTGTGCCCAGTGCCAGGTGGAGGAGAAGGGCCAGGGCAGGCGGTTGAGGTCAGTCAGGGCCATGGATTTGGGAGGCTTCCATCAGCAGGACCCAAGGGGCCAGTGATTTACCAGGCTGGAGTGTCCAGTGTGGGGCACGCCTGGGAGACAGGCTGTGGAAAGAGGAGGTAACTGGGGGACCTTATCATGTGAATGCCAGGCTCCAGGGAGCCGGGCAGCCACCAGTCAGCCCTGAGGTCTGCCGCCGCTGTCCCTTTGGTGGGCGGCCATATTGGTGGGAACAGCCCAGAGGGTGAGAAGGCAGAGGCTGGGTTCACGGGTGGTCCGGGATGGCAGGGCACCGATGCCCAGCTGAGATGGACAGGTGGCTGGGTTTGGGAGGCTGTCTGGGGTCATGGGGCAGTTAGGCCTTGGGTGTGAGCATGGGTGGGGAGGTGACTGCCCTGAGGTTGAAGAGCGGCCTCTGAGCAGCTGCTGTGTGTTCAGGGAAGGCCTCAGGGTCCATCGACACATGGCCGGGACGGCGGAGTGGTGATATGATCGTCATCACTTCCATCCTCTCTGCTCTGGCCAGCTTCCTGCTCCTGGCTTTCCTGGTGGCCTCCACCATGCGTTTGTGAGTGGGGGTGCCCCTGGGGGCCCCTCTCCCACCTGGAGCCCCTTCCCTCTCACTGGCCCCAGCACCTGGAAGCTCTCCATGAGCCTTGTGTTTTTGATTTGGGGTGGGAGGTGCCCCTTCCAGGGACATGCTGGGAGTTTCCACCCTGAGTATCTCACCTGGGAGGTCAGGGAGGAGGTGCAGCAGCTCCTCTGCTGACAGGTTCAGAGAAGGGGCTACCTAACTCTGCCTCTGTCCTTCAGTGTGAGGTTGGCCCAGGCCCTTCTCCTCCTGGGACTTTTTTTATCTCCAGTGTGCCCTCTGCCATTTCGGAATTGACACCAGGGTAGTCAGGGTGGCCGCCTGGAGGAGGCCAGCCTCTACCTGGTTCTACAGAGGAGGAAAGAGAGACCAGAGGCTGCAGGAGGAAGGATCTGGGTGACAAGGGGGCCCTGGCTTGGCAGCCCACTCCATCCAGCAGGGATACACTGCCTCCTCCTCATTCTGTCCAGCTCCAGCCTGTGGTGGCCCAAGGAGGCCCCTGAGCAGCTGCGGATCGGCTCCTTGATGGGGAAGCGCTACATGACCCACCACATCCTGCCCAGCGAGGCTGCCACCCTGCCTGTGGACTGTGAGCCTAGCCTGGACCCCCTCCCCAGCCTCAATCCCTAGCCTGGCCAGTGTGGCTGGGGCTGGGGCAGTGGGGACATGGGGGACAAGCGCCCTGTGCTCCTTCTCAGCCCCAGCATCCACATGCCTCTCTCCCCCCATCACACTTCCCCACCTGCCTGAAATCCCACCACCATCAACCCTGACATTTCCTGCCTTCTCCAGACAACCAAAGTTGCATTCAGGGGAGTTGGGGGGAGGGTGGTGCTCACGCTGGACATCCAACCCCCACCTCCATCCCTACCTTTGTTCTGCTTGGCTTCCTGTGAGTGAGGCTGGAGGTAATATGGAGAGGCTGCCCTGAGTGGAAGCTTCCAGGCTCCAGGAGGAGGACTGCAGGGGGCCATGCTCTGGTCTGGGCCCATGAAGGTGTGTGTGAAGCCTGAGCCTCCCTGGGTCCCACTACTCCACCTGCCAGTGGCCGAGGCTGCAGTGAAGCCTTCGGAGGCACCTCTACTGTCACTGAGGCTGGGACCTTTCTGAGGATGACCGGAGTGTAGGCATAACTTATGACAACCTGGCCACTGATTCAGACGTCCTTCCAAACCCCTTGCACACACATGGCTCATATCCTTATGCACTCACTCTCAATCCACAGACGTTTATTGACTGCCTGCTGTGTATCATGCACAGCGTTAGACATGGGACTTCCCGCCTAGAGGCAGAACCAGTGCCGATCTTGGGAATCACTGCCCTGGACCTTAGATGACCACGGGTCCAGATGTGGCCTGTATCTGTGAGGGCTGTCACACCCTCAGATTGTCATATGCCCTCAGACTCACACTCCTCAGACGATCGCCCCAGTGGGCTCTCTCTGGCCCAGGAGCCCCCCATCGCCCGGAGGACAACCTTCAAACTACCGCGCAGCTTCTCTCTGCCCGCCCGCAAGACCGGTGGTTCCCTCAGGGCCACAGGGTGGCGCCAGTGCGCCACAGGCCCTGGCCCTGCGCACGCGCAGTCCGACTCAGCCCAGCAGGGTGCCGGCCGGGTGACCTGCCGTTGAAGAGCAGCCGCCATTCAACGAGATTGGTCAGGTCCCCAGACCTTACCTCGGCCAAGCCAGAGAGATGAGCAATCACGCTGCTGCTTGAGGGCCTACTGTGTATCGGCCAGTCCGCACAGCTGCCACCGCTTTCTGGATGGAGAAAGTGAGGCCCAGTGACTTGCCCACCGCCCTCTGCCCACTGCCACCTCCCGCCAGTGTCCCTGAGCGGCTCCCCAGCATGCAGGTGCTCCGCGGACGACCCTCCCTCTTTGGAGGTGAATAAACGCAGTCTGGGTCCTCCATCACCTGAGCATGCCTGCACTGGTTTGGGGAGAGGGGCATCTGCATGCAGAGTCCAGCCTGGCCTCACTGTGTCCAGCCACCCCACCGCCAGCCCCCAGGGCTGCCCTGAGTCTGTCCCCTTGATTGCTAGTCCTAATTGTACTTTGAGGTGCCCCCTTCTAAGTGGTCACAGTGAAACCCACCCCTGTATGCAGAGCCAGGACACCCGTCACTAACCCAGCTTATGTGGACTTAGCTGAGCTCCCTCCCAGGCAAGGGCTTCCGGGGAGGCTGTGCTTTCCAAACCCATGACCCCTGGTTCCTGGTGGTCTCTCCCCCATCCTGCCTGCACCCCAGACAACCGCAAGGTCTCCTCCAGGTGCAGACACAGGAGCCAGCCTCTTTGGGCAGCCACTTTTGAAATTCTGCTACTGTGGAGCCCAGGTTCCTCTTGGCCTCTTGGAATTGGAGGAGGTGCCACCCATCCTCGCTGGCTACCCCCAGCAGAGTTTATTAACCTGTCCTCACCCAGCCTGGCTCCAACACCAGGAAAGCCCTCGAGGCTGAGATGCCCAGCTTGGAGCTTGTCCAGACAGTACAGCAGGATGGTAGGGAAGGGGAGGGGTCCACTGCTATTTGCTGAACGACAGCATGAACCAACCTGCCCAGGACCCAGGATCAGCCGGGAGGAGGAAGTGTCCCAGGTTCTCCCATGTCCTGGGGCCCTCATCCGATTGCTCTTAGCACCTGAATCTGTGCTGATCCTAGGCACAACCCCTTGATGTCCTGTGCATACCCACGGCTTACTCCTCACTTCTGAACAGCCCCCCAGCACCCTTTAAGGGGCTCGTCTCACCCCATCCAGCCACCTGGGGCTGACCATGGAGTCAGGCTCTAAGCAGACTTCATAACACAGTGGGCGAAGTGGACCCAGGGGCACAGGAACCCAAGGTGGGCAACTGACCTCACCTGAGGCTCAAGGGGGCTTCCTAGGGGTTGAGATCTGAAATGAATCTTCAGGGGCAAATGGAAGTTAGTCAAGTAGGAGAGGATGAGAAAGCGATTCAGGGGGACCAGGTGCAAACTGTCTTGTCCTGTGGTGGCACAGATGGTCCCCTGGGGTGGAGAGGTGGCAGCAGGGACTGAGGGTTGAGGAACTGGTGGAAGGGAGGTTGGCCTGCTCTTCCAGGCAGATGGAACCAGGGCAGATGAAGGTGACTAGAGAGGAAGGAAATTTCAGAAGTATTCAGAAGGTGGTCCAGGGAACTGGGGGCTTCTTAGATGTGTGGGAGATGATCCAGGAGATGTGGGGGTAGGGGTGAATGCAAAATGGAGATCTTTATGTTCCCAAAGTAGTTCTATCTCCCCAACTTGCTTCAGAGCAGATCCCCAGGAAAGGGGTCCTTGGGACATCATCTTAGCAGATGGGTGAGTTCACAGGAACATTAACAAATTGTTAATATTTTATAAGGAAGGAAGCCTACTGCGGGTCAGCTAGAGGCCACCCTGTGGGCCTGCCTGTCTGTGGGTGTTCTGCACCAGGGCTCTGCTGGCAAGTATGCAGTGTCATGAATCCACATGGAGAAGGGTGGTGGGCTCATCCTGCCAACCCCAGGGAGCTGTGCCAGGGAGTTCTGCCCCAGAGGGACCACAAGCCCTGCATGGGCCAGCTCATGATGGTCTTCAGCAGAAAGCCACTTTACAGAGAATCTTTTATTAAATGATGTTTTCCATTTTCCTCAGGGTCCTCTTTGGGGAAATGTCTCCAAATCCATTGGTCCAGAACATAATGGCTCGGTGGCTAAAAACACGTTCATTGTTTAAAAAGAAAAAAACAGCAATGACTGTGGGGGCCATGACTAGCAGATGACTCATCAGGCCAAAAATCAAGGCAATCGGGTTGGTAGCAGGTGGAAACCAGGCAACCAGGCACCACCGCTCCCTCTCTCAATCCCGCTGGTCACCTTATTCCTCCTTTCCTTGCCATTTTCCCTGCACTCCCCAGGCCAGCCCCCACTGTCTTTTTCTGGGATGTCAACAGCTGCCCTCTTGCGGGTCTCCCCCAACCAGTGTTCTTGACCCCCTTACCATCCTCCTTCCAGGACCCAGAGGGACCAGATTATAACCTTGCTTACAACTTTCAGAGACATCCTGCTTCAAGAACAGAACCTGGATTCAGCATCTCATGAATACATCCCTTGCTCCCTGTGTCCTAGCCACACATGCCCCATCAGCCCTGCTGCCACAGGGCCTTTGCACTTGTTTTCCCCTCTATGTAGAACACTCCTCTACTTCACGCCCCTTCCTCTGGATTATTCCTCAGCTCCAGCGTCGCTTGTTCAGAGAAATGCTTCCAGTCCCTCAGCTCTCCTGGAGCTGTGTTATTTTCCTTCTCAGCACATTTTCCATTTTGTAATTAGACATTTAAATTGGTGACCTGTCACATCTCCGCCACTAAACCGTAAACTCCAGGAGGGCTGGGACCACATCAGGATTGCTTACCGGGGTGCCCCTGGAGCTAACATCATGCCCAGCTCCCAGTAGGTGCTTAATAAATGTTTACTGGCTGTGTAAAAGGCAATACATCTTCACATATAAAAAAAAATCAGCTTCATTGAAGTATAGTTCAAACCACACAAGGTATCTACTTAAGTATTCAATGATTTTTAGCATATTCCAAGTGTTGCAAAACCATCATCACTCTCAATATTAGAATATTTTAATCACCCCTGAAGACACTCTGTACCCATTAAGCTGTCACTTTCCTCCCTCTCCTCCCCAACCTCTGTTGGTCCCTGGCAACCACTTGTCTGCTTACTGGGCATTTCATAGGAATGGAATCACACAATCGATGGTCCTCGCGACTGGCTTGTTTCATTAAGTGTAAAGTTTAGGGAAAAGGAAACAGAAGCCTGGGCATCTGCCTATCACTGTGTTCCTCTCACTTTGTTGAATCATTTCTTGGTCATTTTTACCCGAGTAGAACTGCATTCCTGTGCCCAGTCTCATAAACAGGGTTTAGTTCATCAAGCACGTTTAGTCTCCACAGAACCCAGGAGCTCCCCAACCCCCATGTGTTCTCAGCCGCGAATAGTAGCAACCAATCATGGCAGGCTAGGTGGGAAAGGAACATTCTAGAGGAGATGGGGAAGCCCCTGGAAGTTCCAAGAGTCATGGTCAGAGACCACCAGGACCCCCAGCACAGAACAAAGCTGCATTCTCCAGGCCCTGCTGCGGAGCCTTCCGGCCCAGCCACTTCTGGAAGCTGGGCATGGCAGCCACCACCCTGGCCAGAATGGACTGGGCATGGCATCTGCTTCTTTGTCTGGTGTGTATGCGTGGTAGGTGGACACACTGGTGGCACAGAAGCCTGGAAGGCCACGCTGTCTGGCTACTGTAGTGGGAGGTGCAGACCCAGGCCCCACCATAGGTGGGCAGTGCACTAGGATGCCTGGGTGAGGGTGAGGGGGCACAGTCCATGCGAAGGGACACCTTTCTGTGGTTCTCACAAAGACATTGTACAGCCTGTGCTGGCCCCGAGAATGGCTGTGGCGGGAGAGCAATGTCCTAGACACAGGAAGTGTGTTGCAGGAGCTGGGCAGTCAAGGCAGCCATCTACCATGCTCAGGAAGCAGGCCCGGCCCTGGGCACTGGGGCAGCATGGGGACCTTATGCTTGGCTGCATGGTCACCGTAATGAAAGAATTTCATTGAATGCTGGGAATTCTTCAGAGCTGCTGGAGTTTGTGACTGCCTGCCTCTGAAGGCCACTGTGGAGGGCTTCTCTAGGGGCCAGCCCTTGGGCATGTCACATCCTACCTATGAGCCTCAGTGTTCATATCTGTGCAATGGGAACAATATTTCTCATCACCCAGGGCTGCCGTGAGGGCCAATGAGATAAGGTAGGTGAAAGGGTCTGATGTCTAAATGCTCGATTAAACAGTTTGTATATTTTCCTCTGAGATGTTTTTGTTATTTCAGAGGAAGACAGCTGTCACTTCGACCATTTGCTGCTGCCACTTCAGAGCTCTCCGTCCCCTCCCCTGGATGAGGACACAAGGACTCTCTGCATCCATAGGAGGAAGTCAGAGCACAGAGAGGAGGTATCCAGTTCTCGGCCACCTCTGACACCCAGCCCACTGCCTCCCTGGGCTTCCTGGAGCCCCCTCCCGTCCCTGCCGCAGCAGCCTGGGATGCCACCAGGCCTGTTGTGGAGGGCGGGGCAGGCACCATCTTCTTGGCCTTCAGAATGAAACAGGAGCGAAGGCCACAGCCACACTTCATCACCCACTCTGCAGCCTGCCCCCACCCTCTCCCCACATCCCCAGGGCAGTTACTGGGCATCCCGTTCCTGGGCAGAATGCAGACCTAGGGACCCAGCCCAGAGATCCTATAGCCACACAGAGGACTCAGATCCAGTCCATGTCCTTAGAGAATGTCACATTATGACTCTGGCATAAGGCACAACCACTATTACAGAGTGAACTGGGCTCCTCAAAATTCTTGTTGAACCGCTATGCCCCAGTGTCTCCAAATGTGACTATTTGGAGACAGGGACTTTATAGAGGTAGTTAACTGAGGCCGACTGGTGCTCTTGTAAAAAGAGATTAGGACCTGGAGACACCAGGGATGAACACGGAGGAATAACACCATTAAGAGGCAGCAGAAGGGTGGCCGTCTGCAAGCTCAGGAGAGAGGCACCAACAGAGCCCAACCCTGCCACCTTGATCTTGGCCTTCCAGCCTCTAGAACCATGAGAGAAAAAATGTCTGTTATTTAAGCCGCCTGCATCTTGCTTCAGCAGACAACAGACTAATCTAGCAGCTAAAAGCTGACAGGCAAGCAGAGGGCAGGAGCTTTCTGGCAGCAGGAACAGTGAGTCAGAGGCTTGGCTGTAGGTAAGAGCCTGGGGTGATGTGCTGAGCGACAGAGGCCTTCAGAATAGCCTTGGGCTCACGGCCCTGGCCCTCACCCACTCATGGCCCCTTGACCCAGCTTTCTGGGCCCCTTCCTCCTGCTGCCCCTCACCCAGAGTAGCCATAAGCCACTGCAGCCATGTCCTGGCCTTCCCCTTCTCTTCCCCAAGACTGGTCCCAACCTGGATGCCCTGGCTCCTGAGGACAGAGCCCCCGGGGTGAGAAGGGAGTCCAGGATTCACCTTTTGTGCCTCATTTGCTGGATGAAACCCACTAGGCAGCCCTGCCAGCCCTCCCTGGCATCAGTTTCCCCTCTGTAAAATGAGTGAAGATCTGTAAGCTCCTTTGGCTCAAACACTTCAGTCCCAGCCTCCCTGAAACCCCATTCCCTGTGGGTGACCAGGCTAAAGTTATCCCAGAGAAAGAATGTGTTTCCCTGGACAACCATTCTTCTCCCCAACTTCTAACCCCCTGAGGGACAGAGAGGAATGTCCCATTTATAATCCTGGCCTCTCCTTCCCTGTCTCCAGCTCCCTCCCTCTGCTCCCCAGTGGAGATGGCCCAAAGCTCTCCATGGAAGGCTTTGGGAAACTCCGGGCTTAACTTTGCCCTCCAGTCCCCATGCCTGAGACCTGACTCAGGGGTGAGGGCAGCAGGAGACCTCCCAGGGCAGGGGTGGGGTGAGCAGGAGGGGTTGGGGGCTGAGAGTGGGCTCAGGTCATCGGTCACCTCTGGGTGCCTCTTGTGCATGGGGTCCTCTGCCAGGCAGAGCTGGGGGCACAGGTGATACCTGGCACAGACAGTACAGTGCAGGAAAGAGGATCTGTGATGGGTCAACAAGGCAGCTGTGGAGCCCAGGGGGTTTCTGGCCCAGCCTAGTGGGGAGGAGGGAGCACAAGGGGACTTCCTGGAGGAGGTAGCATCTGAGCTGGAGCCTCCACTGAAGATGGAGGGGAGAAAGTTAGGGAGTCAGGAATCATAGCAGATTTGTTGAGAGGTCAGACAGCTGGGATGAGGGGTGCGTGGAGCTAGAGGGGTCAAGAAGGAGGAGACATGACCCAAGGCAAAGCATGGGAGGCCCTGAATGCCACCCTCAGGAGCTCGTCCAGGTGAGATGGTGCAGACTGGGTTTTAGGAGGGTCTGCAGTGTTCAGGTGGCATGAACAGCAAGGAGAGGTGAGCCCTGCGCAGAGCAGGCATTGGCCTGAGCTGAGCCTTGGGGTACAGTGTCTCCCATGAACACTCCCTCAGCTGCCCCAGGGTCAGTATCAGAGTGTTGGGGTGCCAGGTAAGATTTGGGTTCCACCCTCTGTCCACCGATGCCACCACTACAGCCCGTGTCCAGCACTGGGTGGCCCCAGTCACCTAGGCCCCAGTGCAGAGGACTTCCAAGCTCTAGAAAAACTGAGGCATGGATTCCTTGTTTTAAGGGAGGGCTTCTGCGCAGCTCAGGGTGGAAAATGAGTTTAGAGGGTTCTCACTGCCATCATGCTTGTGTCTCACCTGGACGATTACAAGCCTCACCAAAGCCCTTGCCTCCTGTATGGTTGGATCATGTCCCCCAAAACTCATGTCTATGTGGAACCTGTGAATGTGATCTCATTTGGAAATAGGGTCTTTGCAGCTAAAACGAGATCATACTTGATTAAAAGGACACTAACCCAATATGACTTGGGGAGAGGGGAGAGGAGAGAGGTCCAGCCAGCCTTCAGCTGTTCCAGCTGCCCCAGACAGGTGTGTGAAGCCATGCTCCCAGCTGGATGTAGCTACATGAGTGACTCCAGCTGACGCTGGACAGAGCAGGAGAACCACCCAGCTGAGCCCAGCTCCCCTACAGGATCACATACAGTGAGAGATGGTGAACCAGCTGTTGTTTTAATCCTCAGAGCTTGGGGGGCATTTGTTACACAGAAATGGACAACTGACCCAGGGCCTTTGCAATAGAACAGCTTCTCAGGGGTCCCCTGGTTCTCCCTGTCCTGGTTGATTCAGGCTCTGTTCATATGTCGCTTTGTTCCATGACCTTCCTGTCTAAAGTTACCCCCACCTTCCATAACTCACCTCCTAGCTTTTATTTCCTTGAAGCATATTATCACTAGTAGACATTCCATTCCAGCTGTGTTTGTTTATTTACCATCTGTCCTTCCCAGCCAGGATGTCAGAGTTGGTTTCTATTCCCTGAAGTGCCCCAGAGCCTGGTACTGTGCCTGGCACAGAGGCACTCATTGGAGGAATGAATGGATAAAGGGCCCATCCTTTTCCCAGCCCCCACCCCTCTGGAGCTTCTGCCCACTGTGTCCCTGGCACATAGTAGACCTTCAATAAACAGTGTGTCAGCTGCACCAAAGGCAGCAACTATAAAGGCCTCTGACCTCTAGCTGCCTAGGGTTCAGGTGGGGAGACACAGGCCCAGAGCAGGAAGGACCTGGCTCAGACTTAGGTGGATCGGGGGCAAAGCAGGCCTGCCTGCCTCATTGCTCTGAAATTATGAGCTTCCACTCAAAGGAGGCATTCCAACCGTCTCCCTCAGGCATACTGGGTTTAGGGTCCCCCCAGTCCCATATGATATCATTTTAACTGCAAAGGAGCTTTCTGGATTATGAACCCACCTGTATGAAGTATTAACTAGGCTGGAGAGGTGATGAGCTGCTAGTCACAAGGGACATACAAGCAGACCTTGAAGAGGCTAGAAAGATCCAGGGCCAGGATGGGGATCTTGGACCTCAGCACAGATGGGATCTCTGTCAGGGTCTGGGGAGAGGCCCTGAGGCCCAGCTTGGGGAGGGGAAAGGGGCTGTGCCACCTGCAGTTCCCCTCTCTGTTCAAAGTCCCAGGCTGCAGACCTTGGGCCATCTTTGCTGTGGAGGGCAGGGAAGAGCCTGGCTGCCCTTGGAGGGGCCGAACTTCACTCTGTGTGCCTCCTGGGGACAGAGCGTGATGGCTGACATGCAGCTGGGACCTTGTTTGGTGACATGGACCTGGGTGGGCCTTTGGGAGCCTTCAACTGGCTGCCCTCTGTGAGGTGGCGTATGGGAGCCCCACTCTGTCCCATGAGTCACCCCAAAGGTACACAGCAAGGTAGGTCCTTGGGAACAGATGTTCTCCCAGGATTTGGTATGCCCCCCACCAGTGCCTCTGGGCAACCACCTACTCCCTTCACTCTGGGACTCTCTGGGGCTGAGGCCACCTGGACCAGGAAGAGGGGACACAGTCAGGGAGCTGGTCTCTGCCCAGAAGCCACAACACTGTGGACATCAGCCTGATGCTGTCAAACAAGTTGGCACCAAGGGGCCACCTGGCCAGATGCACAGAGCGGGGAGGGGTCTCTGTTAGCAGGGAAAATAAGGATGGAGCCCCAGACCTGGGCTTAGAGCTGGGGACCACCCTTTCCCCTAAGAGTTAGTTGAATGGGGAGCAGAGGCATTCACCAAATGATGATGGAGCCATTGGTGACATGATGAGGGGAGATCAGTTATACTGTAGTCAAGGAAAACAGTGCAAGGTTACAATGACTAAAATGGTTTGATACGGATGCCTGAATAGACAGACTGATCCAATCAGAAAGTTTGGAAGCTAATGTGAATACACACATACACACACACACACACACACACACACACACACACACACACACACACACACACAAATTGAGCATGAATGTCTCCATACCCCCTGAGGTGTAAGATACATGAGTTCTTTGCTTCAAAATCATAGTAACTCTGGCTCTTGG
Source organism: Manis javanica (assembly GCF_040802235.1). Taxonomy (NCBI): domain Eukaryota; kingdom Metazoa; phylum Chordata; class Mammalia; order Pholidota; family Manidae; genus Manis; species Manis javanica. Next base: position 34,547,800 of record NC_133165.1, on the reverse strand, counting down.
TGTCCACTCCCTCAGTCTGTGGTCCCGTCCTGGTCATTTTTTTTTTTTTTTGAGAGGGCATCTCTCATATTTATTGATCAAATGGTTGTTAACAACAATAAAATTCTGTATAGGGGAGTCAATGCACAATCATTAATCAACCCCAAGTCTAATTCTCAACAGTCTCCAATCTTCTAAAGCATAACGAACAAGTTCTTACATGGTGAACAAGTTCTTACATAGTGAATAAGTTCTTACATAGTGAATAAGTTCTTACATGGTGAACAGTGCACAGAAACTTTAAGTTTTGATCACGCATCATGAACTATAAACAATCAGGTCAAATATGATTATTCATTTGATTTTTATACTTGATTTATATGTGAATCCCACATTTCTCCCTTATATTAGTATTATTATTTTTTTTAATAAAATGCTGTAGTGGTAGGTAGATGCAAGATAAAGGTAGAAAACATAGTTTAGTGCTATAAGAGGGCAAATGTAGATGATCAGGTGTGTACCTATAAACTAAGTATCAATCCAAGCTAGACAAGGGCAACAAAACATCCACAGATGCAGAAGATTTCTCTCAAAACGGGGGGTGAGGTTCTAAGCCTCACCTCTGTTGATCCCCAATTTCTCACCTGATGGTCCCTCTGCAACTATGCCTGTCTTAGGTTGTTCCTCCCTTGAGGAATCTTACACGTTTCTGGCTAACCAGTCATTTTCCGGGGCCATACAGCTGTCCTGGTCATTTTGCATGGCTTCTCTCCTCCATCTGAGCTTGTGCCAAAGCCCAGGGCTGACCCAGACTAGCAGAATGGCAGCTGGTGGAGGTGGGACCTCTAGCCTTGGGTCTGCTCTGGTCTGCCTTGTTGCTGTTGTCATTCCTGCCACACAGTGGCCCTGTGAGGAGCTGCTTGCTCTGGGACTGGCTCTCGGCTGGTTGGCTGGGTGGGTCCCTGTCCAGGAACGTGGGAGGGGATATCCCCCAGCCAGGCCGAGTCTTTGCTTGTCCCCTGTTGTAACTGCAGCAACCCCAGGATGAACATGGGACCAGGCTGGGGGCCTCCTGAAGCCCTGCGAGTCTGGGAAGGAGCCCTCATACCTGTGTTGGGAGAAAACTGAGCCAGCTTGGAGCCCCTAGCAGGCTGTGTGTGTGGACGCCCTGGTACATATGGGAGCTTGTCCCAGATGACGCTGAGAGGGGACACTGTGGATGCCTGTGTCTGGGGTATGACAAAAATGGCATTTCAAATGAAAGGGAAAGGACTGATTTTTCAGTATTTTAGTTTTTTCCAGGATTTGGGGTTTTATGGGGGCCTCCTTATGTTGACATAATTGATTAAACCATTGGCTGCTGGGGATTGATTCAACCTGTATCCCCGTCTCCCCTCCCCAGAGGCGCTGGTGGGGGTGGGCCCCTCTCACCCCTTGGCTGGTTCCCTGGGAACCAGCCCCACCCTGTAGGTCTCCAGTGAGGGCCCAGACGACACGGCATTAGCAACAACACAGGTGTGGTTGAAAGGGGCTTGTTGCAAAAAACAAAGAAATACCTAGTTCACCTTTATCACTCTGGAGCTGTTTCAGGGAACAAAAGATGCTCCTTTAGGAGCTTGGTGCTGTAAACCACAAAGACCATCGCACACATTCAGCAGCCACAGGTAACTGCACCCAAACGGGAGGGCAGGGGCCCCATAGGGTGGGGGCGGGCTGCGAGAGAGCCAGGCATGAGGACAAAAAAATAAAAGCATAAAAACAGGGCCTTGAGCAGAGCCTTCATGAAGCATGCCACAAACTAAGAAGGAAAATTAATTACTTGCTCGTACAGGCTTCAGATTAAACACAGATCAAAAAGGGAAAAGAGCCAGTCCTGCAGGAATCAGAAGACCCCAGGGGTTGAGGCCCAGCTCTGCTGCTGACCACCATGGGGCTGCAGGAAGCTCCTCTCTTCCAGCTAAACGTCGGATCCGCTGTTCTGCTCTGTGTCCCTGAGCATGAACTTGCTTTCAAAAGGATGAGGCAAGCTCTTCCCCTGTGGTGAGAGGTCTGCTCTCAACTGCCTTTCTAAAGATAAAGAGAGGGAAAAGGAAATACATATATATACTTATTAATATGTATATTACATAAAAAATATAAAAACATATTATTTGTAAGTATATATATTATATGTATAGCTGACCCTTGAACAGCACAGGGGTTGGGGGTGCAGACCCCTTGCACAGCCAAAAATCTACCTATAACTTTTGACCCCCCAAAAACTTAACTCCTAGTAGACTGGAAGTCTTCCTGATAACATAAGCAACCAATTAACACATATTTTGTAGGTGATGTGTTTTATATTACTGTAGTCTTACAATTAAGTAAGCTAGAGAAAATAAAATGTTTTTACAAATTGTCACAAATCTCCAAAAAAGATTTCCAAAAAATTTGAAATTATTGAAAAAAAATCTGCATGTTAGTGGGCCCTGCACAGTGTAAGCCCTTGCAGTTCAAGGGTCAGCTGTACATATAAGTATGTATAGATATATAGAGAGTAACATGTATGTGTGTATATATATATAAAACAAGCCCCTTTCAACCACACCTGTGTTGCTGCTAATCCAGTGTCTTCTGGGCCCCTGCTGGAGACCCACAGGGTGCATCAGGTTCCAGGGAACCAGCCAAGGTGTGAGAGGATGGAGGGGAAATATAGCAAAATGTGAATAATTGTTGAATCTGGGCAGAGGCTATATTCAGGGACATTCACAGTACATAACACTTTCAGCTTTTCTTGTGAGCATTTCTATAACAAAAATGGGGAGATAAAGAAAGACTTCCCAGGGACGGGTCTGACCGGGACTTGCTGGCTGGGTGCAGCTGGACCTGCTCATGCTTCCTCTTATCTGCATCTGGGCCAAGCAGCTAGGTGCAGCTCTCTCAGAGGTCCATGAATCAGCTTAAAATTCCTCCCGTCCAAACTCGTGTCCTATGACTAAGTGCTGGTGGCAGGATGTCCTGCATCTGAAACCCATCAGGGTAACATCCAGCATGCTGGAAAGGCTGCCTTGCAGAGCACCCAATGTGAGACATGGGGAGCCCCCCACCCCTCCGGGCCTCTCAAACTTTCAGCAGGCAGAGGGCACAGGTGTGGGTAGGAATGCCCTTGGTGTGACAATACATTATGTTACAATGATTGTAAGACAGGGGTTTGTGCCAGGAGCATCTAGGGCGGCTCCAGGGCCAGCCAGGGCACATTTCTAGAAGGGCTGACCCCTGGGGTACTTAGATTGCAGGGCTAAACCTCTCTGGGTATTGCAAGGTAGCGAGGGCCCTCCTGGAACAGACTGCCATGAGCAAGGGCATAGGTGTGGTTCAGCAGGAGTCTTCTAAAAGGTTGACTCAGTGGCCTTTGGGCTGAGGCTCATTTGATGCACACCTGGGACACCCCGGGATACCCTGATCTCATCTGCCTGCCTTGAATTTTTGCTGTGGTTTCTGCCCCCATTCCTGTGGGGCTGAATCAATTGTGGATGAAACACAATAATTTTAAATCTTTAAAAGTCTGAAACTATCTGCTAGCATGTCCGAGTGAAGAGTTGGTCACAAAAAATCTGCTAGGTAATTATGTAGTGTTGGCAGGAATGTTTTCCTTCCTTGAAGCTCACTGTAATAAACAGTTGGCACAGTTTAGTACTTTGGAAAGAAAAACAGTGGGCTGGCAGGCAAATAGAATGTAAGTGCTTTATAATAATGAGAGAATATTTAGACTTGTTTTAAAAATTTTTTTTAAATACTCCCCCAGAGGAGTTTGAGTTTAGGAGGGTGGCTCTGGCCAGGTGCAGAGGCTGGGCTGAGGGGCTCTAGTGCTTGGGGCATGGAGCCCCCTGGAGGGGCTGCTGCCCTAATCCAGGTAAGACGTAGTCGGTATATGCTCTGTGCGTCATGCTGGCCCTGTGTGTCGGGCAGGGATTGTCCTGCCCTGGCAGTGGCCCAAGGCGGAGGAAGTGGAAAGGGCAGGTCACCTGGATAAGGAAGGGGGGTGACGTTGGGAACACTCCCACCAGAGGCCAGGCTGCAGGGGGGCAGCAGGAAGGGTGCTCAAACCTGTTTTTGGGTGTGATCCTCTAAATGCTGCCTCTGCCCTGGCTGGCTGGGTGATCCTAGTCAAGCCCCCCTCCCCTCTCTATGCTTCATCTAGAACGCGAATGTAACTCCCTTCTGCACAAGGGGCTATGGGGAGCCCTAGTTGCCAGAGTGGGGACCGCTTGGATGAGGAGATTCCACAAGCAGTGGCAGGACTTTCCCTGGGGCTGCCTGGACCCTGGAGCTGCCTCCTTCCTTGGCCCCTCCCCAGCCAGATGCTCAAGAGTGTGGGTGGGGGTGTCTGCGTTTGTGGAGGCAATGACTGATGGTTCTCTCCAGACCCCTCCCTGGTGATGCCAAATCCATGGGGCAGCAGATTCTACCCCCAGACCAATCCAGCCAGTTGTTTGGGAGAAGGGGGCATCTGGGAACGGTGGCAGGAGGTGCCAGAAGCATCTCCCCCAGCCCAGCACAGACCATGGAGACCTGGGGCTCCAGATGCTACAGAGAGGACATTGGCCTGGCCATGGGGCTCAGTCTCTGGGGCTGATGCCTTAGCTGCTGCTGCTGATCTGCCTCCAGCCTGGGTCGGGCTTGGGTGAGTGAGGGTGGGATCAGGGCAAGGGTGCCCCCTGTGCATCGAGCTTCAGGAGGATCCACCCCACCTGCCCCAGCTGCCACCCAAGCCCCAGGTATGGGGACTGGGACCTAGGTGGGTGAGGGGCGATGGCCCACCAGATAGGTCACAAGAGACACCTGCCCCCGGCCCCATTCCTACCCCTGCCACTTCTCTCTGCCCTTCGCCCTTCCCAGAGCTCATCAGCTATGCGTCCCAGATCTCAAGCGCCGCCCTGCTGGGGACACTCACCCAGTCCACCTTCACAGTGGAGCAGCTGCGGGGCCAGGTCAGCCACCTTAGAGTCTCTGACTTTGAGACCATCAGGCTGGTGGTGCACAGCCACTCTGGGTGCTGTGGGGGCAGACCTGGTTCCCTTTGAAATGGGCAGGCGGGCCTGAGAGGAGCAGCAGATGTGGTGGAGTGGGGGTGGTGCTGCAGCTGTGTGGCCAGCGGGGCGGAGCCCTGCCTGTGCCCACACCATCTGACCCTCCCTGCCACCGCTATCCCCTGTCGTTCCCCGGCTCTCCCCAAGCAGCCTCTGGCCCCTGGCCCTGCTCCCTCTTTGCTAGCCTTGCTGGAGTGGTTTTCCCTGAAGGCCAGACACGGGTAACAATTATTGATCAATTCCAGAACTTCTGGGTTCTGAGTGAGCGGCCTAGCCTTCCTTCCAAGAAGCCAGGAGGGCGTCAGGACATCTGTGCATTAACCCTGCCCTCCCTTCTCCCTCTGCCTGCCATCTGCCCAGCGGTCTGCACTTTCTGAGTGGGCACCACTCTCCCCCCTGGTGGCAAGATGTGGAACACGCCTCAAACTTCCCGGTGGGAGACACCCAGGTGGAGGAGGTGAATTGCTTCTAGTCCTGGCAACTTTGCCTCAAGACTTCATTCAGAGCTTGGCTGCTGGGGATTGGGGGAGAGGGTGTCCACCAGGCTTCTTTGAGGAAAGAAGAAACCTGATCCCTGGGTAGGATTTGCAGAGGGTAGGGAGGGGAGCAGTTCTGGGAGGGAGACAGGAAGGATCTGGGGCAGGACTTGTGGGAAGCCAGGCCAAGTATTTTCCAGCTGAGGAAATGGACTGTATTTTGAAGCTAATGGCAGGCTTTATCAGAGCAGCTGGGCAGAAGATGTAGAGGCACCTTACAGCGTGGGCAGCAGAGAAGGAGGGTGTGGGGGCTGGGCGATGTTAAAGGGCACGGAGGGGAAGCTGAATTTGTGAGGTAGAGAGCTATTGCCTGGTTCTCCCTTTGGTCAATCCAGCCTGGCCAGTGAGCCTCAGTTCCCCTGATGCTCACATGCCTGGAGCTGGGAGCTCTGGGCAATAGGAGGAGGAGAGAATGTAAACACAGGGCCTGGCTCAGGGACGCAAACTAGCTGGGCCCTGTGTTTACATTCTCTCCTCCTCTCTCCTCCCTCCTCCACCCAAGCAAGGTTCCTGTGCCAGCCTTTCCTTCTTGGGCCCTGGGGGTCAGTGTGTGGGGAAGATACAACACCCACGGCATATTTAGCCCTCCAGCCAAGGGGGTCTCTTGAGGGGCTCAGGGGGCCCCTATCTGCCCCTCAGCCTCCTTCCTGGTCCAGACTGCAGACCTGGGCTGGGGACATGCCCTGCAGCTTCCTGAGCCTGGGGTGAGAGTGTTGCCAAATAAGGGTGGGGAGAGGATGTCCACAGCCCAACTCTCAGGCCTGTCCCTGTCAGAAATAAGAGTCCCCAGCACACCCTGCATGTCTGTGTCCTTGCACACTTGGGCAGTCTCCCTGCACTGCTGTCTCCAGCTCCTCTTGGCAGGAAGGTTCTCAGGAGGATACAGCATCCGGGTAAGGCCCAGGGTTCTAGGCCAGCTGAGCCATCTGGGGCAGGGCAAGTCCCTCTTCTGGCCCCAGTGTCGCATCTGTACAACAAGGATGATTACACTGGCCCCAGTGGGCCGAGGTGAGCCTAACCAAGGAGGTAACCACGCTCACCCTGCCTTGCATGTCCAGCGTTTGCTCTCCTCCCCAGCATCCTCCCTGTGGCCCCTCTCTCCAGCTGGCCTAGGGCCTTAGAGCTTCCAAGCAGCACCACCCTCCCCCACATGCTCCCTCTGGGTATGGGGGGCAGGAAGTGCACCTGAAGCTGCAGCTCCTGGGGAAGCCTGGGCTCAGCCCAGAGTGACCCGGCCCCAGACCTAATCCCACACCTCAAATTTGTCATCGTCAGCCTCAGGCCCCCTTACCCCCCGGCCAGGCCCAAGGGACTGTTGATGACTCAGGCAAGGTTCTGCCCTCAAGTTGCCCAGCATGGTGGGGGAGGAGGGGACACCACCACTACAAGGGATAGAGGGAACACGGGCATCTGAAGCCGGGGGAGGCTTCAGAGAGGCTTCCTGGGCAGGTGTAGCCCTGGAGAAGGAGTAGCACTGTGCCAGGTGGGCACCCAAAAGGTGCCCAGGTGAGAGTGACAGCATGTGCAAAGGCCTAGAACTGACTGGGGACTGGCGGGTGGGCAGGTTGGGACCAGCTAGGGGATGGGGTGAGGGATAACAGGGAGGCAGGAGGCACCCCATGCCACCTGCACTATGGGCCAGGGGTCAGGGAAGGAGGACATGGGCTGGGTTCCCATGTGCCTGTCTCTGGGAGGTACAGATGGCCCTCATTAGCTTAATAGCTGGTACAGATACGTCTCGTTCCTGCTGTGGAGGAAATACTCACATGACCACCACCGGGAGGGGCAGGGAGAAGGGGTAGCACACAGACTACCTTCTCCATAGCCTTTTCAGAGCAGCCATGAGCCCAACCCTGGGGCTGGGCAACTCTGGACAGATCACTTACCCTCTCTGGGCCTTTGTTTCCCCTTATGTAAAAAGCGAGGGTTGAACTATGTGACTCTAGAAGTCCTGCAGTCTACAAACTAACAGCCTATGTGGCTCAGCCCTGGCAGGAAACAGATGGCATGCTGTCTAGCAGGGCAATTGAAAGCATTTACAAATGTGTGGGCAGTGTGTTAAGGAAACTAACAGAGAGGGAGACCCGGGCACTGGTGGGGCCCTAAGCACTCCTGTCCCAGACTGGCTGATGTGGGTGGTGTTTCCCTGGCCAGTGAGCAGCAGCCAAGGGTGAGGCCTGCCCTGGGGGAGCAGGGACTGTAGGCAGAGGGTCAAAGCCACTAAAGGGAGCAGGTGAAGAAATACCCTGGCCTTTTTCCTCCAGCCTTCTGACCATGTGCTAATGCCTTTACTGACCGCAGGCAGCCAGAAGCAAGAGGGCACGGGGTTTTGGATGGTGTGGTCCCAGGGCCGGCCTCCTGGGCCCAGAGCAGGACAGAGAAGGGTCCAGAATGGACCAAGAGGGTATTGTGATCTGTTTTTTACAGTACTTCTGACACCAAATGTATGTTTTTCTCACACTAACCAGTTCTCCAACTCTCTAGACTGCAGTGGGGTGTCCTACAATTCAGCTCAGTCCTGACGCTAGCTATCTGGAGTCAGCACAGACCTCACAGACAAAGGGCTCAGTCCCCCAACACTGTCCCTTAATTCAGATGCCAGTGACAAGTACTGGTTGCTCCAGGGACCCACATTTCTGAACTGGGCTACAAATCCCATGAACCCCTCCTCAGATTCGATAATTTGCTAGACCAACTCACAGCACTCAGGAAAACAGTTTACTGTTACCAGATTATTATAAAGGCTACAACTCAAGAACAGCAAAGTAGAAGTGATGCATAGGGCAAGGAATTGGGAGGGTTGCAGAGCGTCCACCCCCTCTCTGGGCACGCCCCCCACCAGCTCCTCCACGTGTTCAAACTCCCAAACCCTGTGGTCTAGGGTCTTCACAGAGGTTCCACTCTGCAGGCAGGATTGATTAAATCATTGGCTGTTGGTGACTGACCTCAACCTCCAGCCCCTCTTCCCTCCCTGGAGGTTGTTTCCGGCTGGGGATGGCCCTTAATTACGTGGCTGGGTCCTCTGGTGACCAGCCCCATCCTGAAGGATCTAGGGGCCCTGCTAAAAGTCATCTTATTAGCATAAACTCAGGTGTGGTTGAAAGGGGGTTTTTACAGATAATAAATGATGCTCCTCTCACCCCATCACTGAGAAAATTCCAAAGGTTTTAGGAGCTCTATGCCCAGAATGGGGGATAAAGACCAAATACTTATTTCTTTATCTCCAAATATTATTGCAATATCACAGAGGAGCCCAGGCTGCCTTTGAGCTGATCCTGTGGAATCAGACCCTTCTCCAGTTTTACGGTCTTCAGGCTGAAGAGAGGGACAGACAGATTATCACAAAGTCTGTCCCAGACAGAGGGCTGCCTGAGGCTGGGGTGGGGCGTGCAGAGGAGATTCCACAGGAGCTGACCCCTGAGTCTTGGAGGACAGGCTGCCTCTGACCAGATATCCCAGAGGCCCCTCAGGCTATTGTGCAGCCCCTACAGCCAAACCTAGAACTGCCCCAGCCCCGAGCTTCCTCCTGGCTCCCTGGTCCTCTGGCCCCTAGACTGAATGCCAAGGACCCTGATCAACCCCTCACACTGACCACAGGCCCTCACTTTCTACAGCAGGCATAGCCCAGCCACAAAGCTTAAGCCTCCTGCTTGGGACTTGCTCCATGCCGAGCTCAGAGCCCAACCTGGTGGAGAGTCTGGCAGGGTGCGGGGAGGACTCCCCCAGTCCAAACTCCCACGGAAACCTCAGCCATATAATGGGCTTGCTTCCCTGGGCTCTTCGGGGGCCTGGGAGTTCAGGAGTGGCTGGAGGGGAAGGCCTGAGCCATGGTGCCTGGCCTTATAAAGCTGCTGCCTATGATCCTGTGGAACAGAGAGAGACCTCAGCTCCGGAGCCATGTCACGGGACCTGCTTTCAGGGAAAGTCATGAGGCAGTGCTCTGGGAGAACCCTGCCCTGTCCCCAGCCCTGGAATCCTGTCTGACCCTCCTCACCTCCCTTCCCATCCATAAAAAGGATTGAAGAGGTGAGCTGTAAGTTCCCGTCCAACTCTGGCCCTCCATTCATCCTGGCCTTCCCTGTTCATTAATTTCATTTTCACACTCATCAGACAGGTGCTGACTTCAGCCTTGTGGGACTGAGACATATAGTCTTGGCCTCAAGACCAGCCGTGCCTCAGTGGGGGCTAGACACATGCAGAGATTACAAGGGGTCCCTCATGGGCTGGAAAGCACCCACTGGGGCCTGGAGCAGGGACTGGACGGGTGACACTGAGCACAGGGTGTGGCCATACCAACCCACTCAGCACTCCAGCTCTCAGCAGCATGAGCCTGGGGAAAACAGACTCAGGGACAATGATTTTGAACCTTGAAATGACATCCAGTGGGCCCTGTGTCACCTGATCTCAGCCTCTTAAGTGGTCATGTGGGGTGGGGAGGACCCGCTGCATCTCTTGCTCCCCTTTCTGGGCCTGGAGGTGTCGTTCAAGGTCAAGTCTGTCTCAGCTCTTAACTTCTTGGGGCCTTTGCCCAGGCCTCAAATCCCTCCAGGGTCCAGGTGGGATTCAGAACCTGTTCCTCCTCTCGCCCCTGCCGACTGAGCCTTAGACTCCCCTGCCCCCAACACCCCCTCCCTGTGTTTATCTGTCTCTCTGTCCCCCTCTCTTATGTTTCTCTGCCTGCCTCTGTATCTTGTCTCTATATTTATCTCTGATAAGCCCTGGAAACTCACCTCACTTGCTGGGGGACGCCGTCTGAGCTGGCCCGGAGATGGGCATGACCATTCCCAATAAACACAAGATAAAATGAGGAAGCTGGCTCCTGTTCTGGGTTTGGGCTCAGTAGGGGAAAATGGGGGAAAAGGAGCAGGAAGGAGGAGGGAGAAAGAGAATGCGAGCACGGGCCATGCACAGCCCATCCCCTCAAAACAGCAGGTGCAGGGGGGGCCACCTGGGTCCCTCCCCACTGGCCATTTGCAGCCTCCAGTGTCCCCACCTCTGTGCCCTGGCCTCTCTCCAAATGCCCCAGTTGTCCCCTGCAGCAGGGACCCAGCTGTGCAAGTGGGCTGTTTTAGGAAATAAGGCAGCTCCCGCCAGCTCCCCGAGAAATGTGTATTTGCTCTGCCACCTTGGCATGGGAATGCACACAGAGGGTTCTGAAGGCCCAGAGCATGCTGGAAGCCAGGCAGGCAAGAGGGGCTGGGAGGCCTGGGAGAGGCAAGAGTCAGCTCCTCCTGGAGTCTGGCGAGTGGGCTGCTTCCCCGTCTGGCCTCATCAGCCTAAGCTTCCTGGGGGACATTTCCACACAGGGTACAAAGGTGCAGGGGTGTGGCCTGAGCTCTCTCAGGTCTCTCCAGCATCCCAGCCACCCTGTTGGGTGGCTCCTCCCAGGGAGGACAGTCCAGGCAGAGCGGGTGGCCTCCTCTGCCCTCCCAGGATCCATTGGTGAGACCCAGGCCAAGATGCAGGCTGCTCCCGGGATCTCCCTGGAGACTTGCAGGGCTTCTGGAGACATGGTGCAGCAGGGGCTGGAATCTCTGCTTCCTGGGTGGGCCTGAGCTGCCCAGAGGCAGGCCTGAGGGCTCACACATGCTGTTCCTTTTGCCTACCTGCTGCTGTTCCATCTGCTACCCATCCCCCACCACCTAGAGCTCAAATCCTCCTGGTCCTTCAAGCACAACTCAAATGTCCCCTTCTTGTCTGTGACCCTGTGACCCCCTTTCACTGCAAGTTATTTGTCCCCTCTGAATCTCAAGGACTCCAAGAATGTCCCCTGGCTGCCCACCCATCCTAGGCGGGAGACAGATGGGGAGCAGCAGAAACAGAGACAGGGAGACAGAGCACCCGTTAGCCACCCTGACCACCCCCATGAGACCCAGCGAGTGTCATGAGCTCGTGGTGACTCAAAGGAAGGGCTGACCTTTGCACAGCACTTACTGGGCACCAGGAACTGGCCTGAACAACTCACAGACGTGAATCCCCAAATCCTCGGGTGAGCCCACGATTAGCCTCACTTTGTAGATGAAGAAATGGTGGCATGGTAAATGCCACCAGAGGGGGAAACAAAAGGACACAGACTCTAGCTGGGGGTGGGGTGGGGAGGGGTCTCAGAGCCTGGCTCGAGGGGCAGCACTGGGGAGGTGGGGGCTGTGGGCCCCTGGTGGGAGGCAGGGGTGCCCAGTTCTTCCCCCACTGCCTGTGATCTGGGCAGCAGCCCAGGTGGTCTCCTTACCTCCTCCCACCCCCATATCAACTTCCTCAGCAAGAGGATGAGGCAGGGCATTTCCGCTCCTTTCTGGAAGGTTCAGGAGGTTAATGAGGGCTAAGTATGTAACTCCACTGAGGGGATGAATTTCTGGGAAGAGAGGAACCTGGGTCTGGGCTGGGGGCTAAGGGCACGGTCAGTGGTGGCACCTCTGGTCATAGAGCCTGACCACCCACTGCCCCAGGCCAGGGCTTGGCCCCTCTGACAACCATGGGGCCCTGAGGAGTCTCCCAGAAGGTGAGACATTGGATGAAGCCTTCTCTGCCTCAACGGGGCAGGGGACCCCTTCTCTTCCCGCTGTGGACCTGCTCCAGCCTGGGCTGCTGGGGAGGTGGGCCTCAGGGCCTGGGGAGCACATGGCCGGTGTGCCCTTGATTGTCCCCAACTCCCCTGCCCTGAGTCTAAGGCTCAGTCGGCAGGGGCGAGAGGAGGAACAGGTTCTGAATCCCACCTGGACCCTGGAGGGATTTGAGGCCTGGGCAAAGGCCCCAAGAAGTTAAGAGCTGAGACAGACTTGACCTTGAACGACACCTCCAGGCCCAGTCACACAGAAGGTCCCAGCAGAGCAGAAGCAGAAATGCTAGGAGGGGCAGTAGGGGTCCAGCTTGTGGCAGCTAGGGCAAGGGGACCCCGGTGGACTGAGGGCCGGGGGCAACCAGAGGCTGAGTCCTGAGTGCACAAGGTGCCCCAGAAGCGGAGGAGGCAGGCAGGAGGCCATAGGGCGTGCTGGAGCTCTCTGAGCAGGGGTCAGCTGAGAACCGGGAGCTGCCTCCGCCTCCTGTCTCACCCCCATCCTGTGGCTCCATTCTTCACCCCAAGGCTCCTGGTTCCTGTCAGCCCAGCCACGGTCCTGTCCGAGCTGGAGCGGGAGGCAGCGGCGCCAGAAGCCATGACAGGTTTATGTTCTAGCTGCATCTGCACTGACCGGGTGCCAAACCCTGTCTTACGCGCGTGATCCTTCTCCCCTTGGAGCCAGGAAAGGCCTGGCTGGAGCCCTGGAGGCCAGGGTCTCCTCAGCATCAGGATGTGCCCCCCAGCCCTGGGGCACTGCTGCTTAGGGGGTGCCCTGAGAGCCGTGCCTGGACTTTTGCCCCCACTTTCCAGCACTAGCCCCACTCCTTCAAGTTTAGCTTGGTGCCACCTCTTCCAAGAAGCCCAGTCAGAACATCCCACCCTCCATGGGAAGGATGTGCACTTGGTGCTCCCGGGGGCTGTGGCAGAGATCTGGACCCAAGACCTGGGACTCCCAGCCTTCAGCTTTCAGCACCCAGGACTCCTGGTGCCTCGCTTGCCTCGTCATGCCTCAGTTTCCCACTTTGGGAAGTGGGAAGATGGCTTTCACCCACCCACAAGGACTGAGTCTGAGGGGGGTTAAGAGACTGCAGCTCCGGGGAGGCCTCAGAGAAAGGGGCCTCTGAGCTCCCTGCTGGCAGCCATGCTCTGTCACTGTGGGAGCCCCACACCCACAGGGCACCCAAGGGACGTGTCACCCGCTCTGTGCCTGCCTCTGCTGACCTTGGCTTCTGCCCAAGATCTCTCTCAGCCACCTTGGGTGGCCCAGAGGATCTGCTGCCTGTTCCCACACTTTCCCCAACAAGGGGTCCCAGGGGAGAACTGGGGAACAGCTTCCCCTTGCCTCTGCCCACCCCCAGTCCGGGGCTAGGACAGTCCCCTCTCTGACTTCCTGTCTCTCTCTCTCTCTGCTCTGACTCTTTTCCCCCACCTGTTTCTCTCTCCAAACAGGGTCTTGTTCTCTGTTCCCCCAGGGAGTAGGTGACTTTGTAGCTTCTTGTCTGTAAAGCAGAGGCGACACCAATGCCCAGTCCCCAGGCTGTGGTGAGGGCCCAGGGCGACGAGGCACAGAGAGGCTCAGGCTGTGATTTGATGACAACTCCTGGCTCCTGCGAGGACTCACGAGAGGTGGACCCCAAGTGCTCCGGGTAGGAATGTGCCTCTTGAGGTCTGGGGATGTCAGTGTGCTCTATTCACAACCATTCCCTTGAGTGCAGCCACCACTGCCCCACTTTACAGATCAGGCAACTGAGGCACAGAGAGGCTGAGTTACTTGCCTGCAGTCACACAGTAGATCCTCTGGTAGTAGTGGAGCCAGATTTGAATTCAGCCATCTGGCTCCAGGGCCCACATTCTTCACTGAAGGCTTTGGTTTTAAAATTGCATTCCATGCTATCTGTCTAAATGGTTGGGTGAGGGGTATCAAGATGGATGGGGCAGCAGGAAGTTGGGGACAGAGCCCTGGCTGGCCTGTGGAAGCCTCTCTGTGTGCCCCCTGCAGGCTTCTCACAGTGGAGTCCATACTTTTTGGCACACTGCTGTTCCTCTGCCTGGAGCCTGCTGGGGCTCCTGTGGCCCTGGGTTCAATCCAGAGTCCTGCGCCCAGCATGGGCAGGTCTGTAGCTGGGCCCCTCTGGCTTTGTGTGGGCCCTGCCCTTCCTCTCATTCCTCCCCCCGCACCTCCACCCAGCTCCCTCCCTACACCCCATCTTTCCTCCATCCACTTTCTCAGGCTCTCTCACAGTAATGCCTTCATTCCATCTCAGAAGTCCTGTTCTGGGGCCCCAGCTAAGGCCCCGCACAGGGACCACCACCCACTGGTGGTCCTTCCTCTGGACTGGGGCCCTTTTCCCCAGAAGGCCCTGTGGGCATGGGGCCTCCAGCTCAGGAAAGCCCTTGAGGTTTGGTGGGGTGGCAGGGGGACTGCATCAGCCTCAAAATATTAAAACCACAAAATATAAAAAAGTGGTAAATGTTTACCTAAATTTCTTCTAAAATGCAGTATTATGTCAGCTTCATCCATTGTTAAATTTCATATTTTAAAACATGTCACCGTGCATGAAAACAATTTGTCAATCACATTTTCTCACTTTGGGAGAACCCCCAAGATCCCCCAAAATGCATGATGTTTGTAGAGAAATCAAGGCGGGCAGCTAATCAAAATCAAAGTTACTTGTACCCAAATACCTAAGTTACAAAAAATTCTTTTCAAATATTTTATAGTCAAAAAAATACATGCAAAGTCTGGGTATATTTGCATTTTCAAAATTGTGATATATTCACATTGTTGTGCAATCGATATCCAGAACATTTTCATTTTGCAAAACTGAAACTCTACACCCATTAAATAACACCCGATTTCCCCCAGCAACCACCATTCTACTTTCTAAGAGTTTGACTACCCTAGACATCACAGGTAAGTACAAACAGGCAGTGTTTGTTTTCCTGTAATTGGTTTATTTCACTGAGCGTAATGTCCTCAAGGTTCATTAATGTTGTAGCAGGTGTCAGCATTTCCTTCCTTTTTAAGGCTGCATAATATTCATTGTATGGAGAGGCCACAGTTTATTCATCCATTGGTCCATCAATAAAGGGCAAGTGAATTGGATTGCTTCCATCTCTTGGCTATGGTGAATAAGGCTCCCGTGAACACGGCGATGCAGATATCTCTATGGGACCCTGGTTTCAGTTCTTTTGGATCTATACCCAGAAGTGGGATTGATGGATCATATGGTAATCCTATTTTTAATTTTTTTGGAACCACGTATAAATGTATTTTAATTAATTCATTTTTGTTCCATTTTATGGAGCTATAACTGACATATAACATGGTACTAGTTTTAAGTGTAAATAAGCCTACTTACCATCCTTCACCTCACATAGTTACAATTTTTTTCTTGTGCTGAGAACTTTTAAGACCTACTCTCTCAGCGACTTTCAAATATACAATACAGTATTGTTAACTATAGTCACCATGCAGTACATTAGAGCCCCAGGACTTATTTGTCTTGTGTCTGGAAGTTTTGATCACCTTCACCCATTTTGTCCACCCTCCACTGAATGCAATTTTTTTATTAAGGTATCATTGATATACAAGCTTACAAAGGTTTCACATGAGCAACATTGTTACTACATTCACCCATATTATCAAGTCACCCCCACACCCGATTGCAGTCACTGTCCATCAGCCTAGTAAGATGCCACAGAGTCACTATTTGTCTCCTCTGTGCTGTACTGCCTTCCCCATAACCCCCCTATATTATGTGTGTTAATCATAATGCCCCTTAATCCCCTTTTCCTCCCTTCCCCACCCTGCCTCCCCAGTTCCTTCCCTTTGGTAACCGCTAGTCCCTTCTTGGGGTCTGTGAGTCTGCTGCTGATTTGTTCTTTCAGATTTTCCTTTGTTGTTATACTCCACAATTGAGGGAAATCATTTGATGCTTGTCTTTCTCTGCCTGGCTTATTTCACTGAGCATAACACCCTCCAGCTCCATCCATGTTGTTGCAAATGGTAGAATTTGTTTTCTTCTTAAGGCTGAACAATATTCCACTGTGTATATGTACCACATCTTCTTTATCCATTCATCTACTGATGGACACTTAGGTTGCTTCCATATTTGGCTATTGTAAATAGTGTTGCAATAAACATAGGGGTGCATATGAATATTTTTGAATCTGGGATCTTGTTTTCTTTGGGTAAATCCCTAGGAGTGGAATTCCTGGGTCAAATGGTATTTCTGTTTCTGGTTTTTTGAGGAACCTCCATACTGCTTTCTACAGCTGTTGGACTAATTTACATTCCCACCAGCAGTGAAGGAGGGTTCCTGTTTCTCTGCATCCTTGCCAGCATTTGTTATGCCTTGTCTTTTGGATGTTGGCCACCACTGGATGCATTTTTAAATGTTTGTTGGGGTGCACAGTGGAGCCCTGGCTGATGCAGGTCTAGAAACAGCTCCGTGTGATGGGCAGGGCATGCAGTGCACACGCTCGGGAGTTCCTGAAGTCATTCTTTTGTTTTTTCCTTTCAATTAATGTAATCTTGGTTGGCCTCTCATTTCTCATCTCAGTCAATTTGGCATCCGGTCTCCTCCCTGGGGAAGCACCCCAGGGGCTCTCCCTTGTCTAAGGCTCTTTTCCCCTTCCTGCGGAGGCTGGAGGGGTAGCTGTCTCGCAGGTCCCTGCAAGGCTTCTATGGCGCTCGAGGACCTAGACTCTGCAGTTCACTTTTCTTCCAACGTCACTGATCTGCCTTAAATTTCATAGGCATGCACTGAAATTCAAGAGCGGCCTCCTGTCCTGGGCCGGGGAGCACTCTGACTTTCATGAGCCCTAGGCAAGTCTGGCAGGCGAGCATCAAGATATTAAAACTTCTATTTTGCGACTGCCTTGGTATATAAAGGAATACAAGACAGGCTGGATTCGTTGTTGCCTATGCATTACTATTATATTCATTTTATTCTTCTGATTCTAAAAGAAATTACAATGTTTTTGTGGGTCCCTAAAAATATGTGGGCAGGGGTACTCCATTGAACTAACTACATAAGTTATAGGCACATGGGTTCAGGGTTGGAAAGAGACTCCTAGGCTAACAAGTCAAAATGTTAGCCACCTAACATTTCTAGCACCCAAGTCCACCCAGGACACTCCTCTGCCCCAACCCCAGGAAAACGCCTGAGCTCTCCCCCAGAGGTCAAGGCCCTTCCTTGGCTGGATCCTCCTGCTTTTCCATGAGCTTCCTACACCTCCCTCTTGGATGTTTGCAGAACACCCTAGCCTTCATCACACCTGCACACCTTCGCTCACGCTGAGCCCTCCACGGGCACCATGACTGTAACAGAGGAAAGCTAAATTAAATCTCTGGGATTTAACACTAACGGCAACTTGAAAATGAACTCAAGAAGCCCCCAAAACTTTGGAACCACTGACAGGTAGCAGTTTCTCTTTGTTCTCCCTGTTTTCCGAGCCTCGGGGTCAAAGAGAATGCAAAAGGCTGATTTTGCAGAACCCAAGCTCGCTTGTCCCAGGGGACTGAGGATGCACCCATAAGAAATACAAAGAGCAATTGAGTGGGTGCAAGAATGTCTGCTCGGATCCCTGCATGTTGCTACTTTGTGTCTGTGAACCGCACAGCCTCTCTCCCACCACTTCCCCTTTAGAGCCCTATCTGCTTGTTTCTCGGGGAGACAGTAGATCTTTAAGGCAGGAGACGGACACTCCCTCATTTGCTGGCAAATTAATAAACTATTCCTTTACTTTCCTCAAAACCTTGTCATTGTGTTTTGTGATTTGACTTTGCTGACAAGGACTGGTTTTTGGTGACATGACCACATCATACACACCTCTGTATCCCTCCAGACCCTGCTCAAATGTCTCTTCCTCTCCGAAGATCTCCTGTGCCCCCCACCACCCCTATCTCCCTCATTCATTTCTAGGCCCTGGCACTTACCCACCCTTTAACATCCCCCTCTTCCCTTCCACTGTGAACCTCTTGAGGGCAGGGATCATGGCTGGTTTTTCTTTGGATCCCCAGTGCCAGGGCTGGCACACAGTAGGTGCTCAATGGATGCTGTTTACAGGAGCAGATACTGAGTGAATGAATGAATGAAGGAGAGAGGAAATGAGGCAGTGGTCTGCTCAGCAAAAGGATCCTCTCTGTGACCCCCCCATGGATGGAGGGTCCAGACAGCCTGTAGCTTGGGCCGAGCTCTCCTCTGGTCACCGCCTGCTGACTCATCCCTCCCCAGAGACTGGTTTCTGGGAATGTGCTGATAGCTTGGCCAGCCTCCCTGGCTGAATCCTCTTTGTTGACCATGTTCTGCCCCGGGAGTCCCAGTGCTCAGAGGCTGTGCCCCCAGGCCACAGGGCCAGGGCCAGGGCAGCCAGAGGGGAGTGCTTGATGTGTCAGGGAATGGGGATGGGTGGGCGACAGCCTTTGCCCACAAATGATGGTGCTGGAGGCATAACCTGAGACCTACCCGGCAGCCCCCATGGAGCCGTCACCCTTCCTCCTGCAGTGGAGCACACTGCAGGATGTCGGGTACCTCATGGGCATCTCAGGGAAAAGGGGGTGACAGCACCTACCTCCCAAGTTGCATGAGAACCAAATGAGAAAACTATGTGGGTGATCTGGGTCCAGGTGGCATCTAGTGGGTGCTGAAGGGATGTCATCTGGAGTCAACATGGGGAAATTCCAGACCCTGCAGTGAATGCGACCACTCTCTGGGATGCCCAGCACCTGCCCTCCTTCCTCTGTCCAGGGCCCTCCTCTCACCCACCCTGACTTCTGAGGCAGCCCCCCGGCCCAGTGCAGGACTGACAGTGCCGTCACAGCTTCCTAGCCCGTGGTGATGAGGGCAGACAGTAGTGTTGCAGTTACAGCACAGAACGTGGTGTCCAATGTCATTGCTGGATGAGCAGTGGCATGGCGTGGCGTGGCCAGGGCCTGCAGTGTGGGTGGGGGTGTCTGCACCGAGCCATTTCTGGCATGGGATTTGGGGTGTTGGTTCTGGCTGGGTGTGGCCTTTGGGCCTGGCTCTCTGGCCCTCCCGGAGAATCTGTGACACACTCAATAACCTTCTAATGAACCCTTTTCTATTCAGTCAGAATTGCTTTCTGTTGCTTGGAACCAGGGGCCCAGGAAGCATGGCCCCCAAAACCTGAAGGAAGTTTTGGGTGGCATCATTAAAGGTGTTGTGCCCAGAAGAAGGGAGAGTTTGGTCTGTTCATGTCTGCTCTGTGCAGCACAGAGCACAGCAAGGGGGACTAGCCCCACTCCGGAAGCTACACTCCAGAAAGGCCCATGAGAAAGTAGTGGCTCTCAAGGAGACAGTGACCAGGTCAGTGTGGGGACTGGAACAAATGGTGGGAAGAGGGGAGCCTGGCTTGGAGCTGAAGAGGCTGAATGCTCTGGGGACAACAGCCCCAGGGGCCACCCTTGGCAGCTCAGTGGGTAGGGGTCCAGGTCTTGTTAACAGCTGGAAGATGGTCAGAGCGGCCTTTGAAGGAGGTAAACTGCCCAGCACTGGAGGTGAGCCAAGCCTGGGTCTTGAAAGTGGACGCAAGAAGCCCAGCTTGGGCTTCCCTTCCCTTAGCTTGGCCTCGGGATGTGTGCCCAGACTAGGTGAAGGGATTAGCCTGCTTAACAATGCTTGAACACTAGACATGGCAGAGGCCCTCCCTGCTCACCGCTCACCCACAAGACCTCAGTAACAACACACAGTTGGAGTGAGCCCGAATCTACCTGGCCCCAAATGGGGGGTGGGGTGGTGGAATAACAGGGGGACAGGGAGACAAGAAGACATGCCTGAAGGGTGACAAGCTGAGGTCGCAAATCTCAGTAACCAAGGATGACTAATAACGAATGGTCCTAAAAAACCACCTAAAATGACAGCCCGAAGTTCCCCGAGAAACCATTATTTTCTCACTGATGACTTAGACAAAGACCACAGATTGATAAGGAGTGAGCTGGTGAGGACACAGGAGAGCTGGCACTCTCCTGTATGGTGGTGGCCATGCACACTGGAACAATCACTTCAGCAGGAAATTTGGCAAATCCTATGAAGTTTCCACCCACACAGGGACTCCATTTCTAGGAATCTGTCCTTGGCAGCATTCGCTCATGTGCAACATGATGTGTGAGCCAAGCTATTGTTTGGTGAAAGCAAAGGATGACAAAAACCTGCCCGTCCACTAACAAGGGACGGACCAACGAGATGGGGGCACATCCACACAACAGAAAACTGGGCAGGTGGCCAAGAGAATGAGGATGCTTTTTACCTCTATGTATGAGATATGCATGGCTGTCCAAGATGAAGTAAATGAAACTCTAAATGTAACCAGTAAGCTACTGTTTGTGTAGAAAATTAAAAAACAAGTCTGCTGATGCCCTGTAGGCAGAGACTGTCCCCAGAAGGACGCACAAACTTCAGGAATAGTGGATGCCTGGGGTAGGGAATTTGTGTCTGGGAGAGAACTTTTCACTGAAAGCATTTCATTGTAAGTCTTCAGTATCTTCTGAATTTGGTGAGGTGTACACTTAGTTATAAATAACAAAACAGGAAAAGAAAACAGACTGTAACATAAAATAGAGCCTGTGTTAGGCACCCCCCCCAACCCACAGTCTCCTGGGTGCCTTTGGCAGGTGTCATTTCTCCCTCTTGGCAGGTGCTGAAATGGAACCAGCTCATAGAAGGTCAGCGAGCTGCCCCGCGTCAACCAGCAAGGGAGTGGTGAAACTGGGTCTGGGACCCAAGTCTGCATGCAGTCATGCTTGGGGCAATGCCCTCCACGGCAAACAGCTGCCCCATGCCAGTCGCTGCTCTGCCGGCCCCAGAACTGTGACCTCCAGATCTGGAACCACGAAGGGGCACAGTTCTAGAAATTCAGCTCTGGACACTGAGTTTGGGAGCAGGATCGTGCTCCAGTGGAAAGGCCCGTGGTCGTGGAGATCTGACAGACTAAGCCTGGGGCCAGCTGTGAGACATCCACCAAGTAATCTTCCCTCTGGAAGCTTGAGAGCTTCATCCAGATTTCCACCGCAGGGGGTTGAAGGAGGCGTCAATGAAGGGACAACTGAGAAAGACCCCTCCGCTCAAGCAGGTTCTCAAAAATGATCCAAGTGTTTCAGACTCGAATGCGGGATCTCCAAACCTCTGGGCCGCCCTAGCTCTCGCTGTCTCCTTCTGGGTGCAGGCGGCTCTAACACAAACACTCATTTTGTTTGCTAAGTTCATCCCGCTGTTTATTCATTCAGCTTACACCTATGCAGGGCCTCCCACGCGTCGGGCGCAGGGGGCCAGGACGATCCTCCTCGAACGCCCCCCACCCCCGCCCCACGTGTCTCTGCACCTACCCAAGCCTCCGGGCAAACACTGGCCCACAGGCCCTGCGCGCCTGGGGACTGGCATTCGGCCCACGCGCGCCGCCCACGCGTACCTGTGGCGCGAGAACCCTAGCGACTCAATTCGCCCAGAAGGGCGCCCGCCAGTGCTCCCCGAGCCCTCCAGGTGGCAGCACTACGGTAAGACCCCGCCCCTACCCCCGCCCAGGCCGCCAGTGAGCGCTGCGGCCCGGGCCTGCCCCGCCCACTTCGGGGAGCCCCTGCCGCCGATTGGCCCGCCAGGGCGCAGTGTCCCCCGCACGTGAGAGGGGCGCGGGCGGGGGTGAATGAAGTGGAAGTGGTTCCCTCGCCCCCGCGCTCGCCGCCCCTGCCTGGCGCGGCCCGCCCTCCGCGGCGCCCAGACCGCGGCCCGCAGCCTGCTCGCCGCCCGCTGCCCGGGACCCTGGCGTGCATCTCCCCGCGACGAGGACCCCGCTTCGCGGACCGCGATGGCCAGGCGCAGCTCGCTGTCCATCCGTATCGTGGAGGGGAAGAACCTGCCCGCCAAGGACATGTGAGCACGGCCGGGGGTGGGAGCCCCAACTTTTCAGGGAGGAGCACTCCCTGACCTTTCTAGGGTCCACACGACCCGCCCACAAGTAGATCAGCGGCGAGGGTGTGGCGAGGGTGGTCGCGGTGGGGGACTGGCAGGGAAATGGGGACAGAAAGATTTGCTGAGAGCACCGGACCGGGGTGACTGGAGAGGGGGGCGGGGACCTGTAAGGGCCTTAGTGAGTGGGCAGGGAGAGAACTGCCGCTCAAAAGGGGAAGGGGTTTTAATGGGACTGGAGCTGGGGTGAGGCGAGACATGGTAGGTTCGTGTCTGGGTGAACTGCCAGGGGTGTAGCTAGAGGAGGTGGGGGTGTTCCCCTAGAATTGAGGGGTCTTCGTCAGTAGTTCCGGAACCTTTAGCACCCAGGAGTGTGCACCTGAAAACAGGCCCTGGGGCCCAGGGACTACCCCGGGGCTTCCTGCTGTGCACTTGTGGAGGGAGGGACCGGCAAGAAGAGTGGATGAGTAGGTAGGGTGGCCAGCTGGTGCAAGATGAGGTGGCTGGATGGGAAGTGTTGTTTGTGTCCTGAGCTTTACCTGAGCCATCACCTTTAATCCTCACAACTACCCAGCAGGGCAGTTATCATCGGCCCATTTTACAGTAAGAAAGCCGAGGCTCAGATGTGAAAGGCTGGCTTCAGGTGGCAGAGCAAGGTCTTGAGTCTAGGGCGCCTAAGTGACCTCTCCGGCTTTCCCTGGTCCCTGGCCAGATCTGAGGAGGTTTCAGGAACCCTTGTCCTATCCTCAGTAGGTCCCAGCCCTGAGCTGCCTGATCTGATCCCTGGCTCTCTCCTAGCAGCCTTAGGCAGTTCCCTGTCCCTGAAGTCTCAGCTTCCCCTTCTGTAAAGTGGAGGTGGAAATCCTTGTGTGGAAAGTACCAAGCTGGAGGGGCACTGGCTACCTAGAGGGCCGAGGGCCGGGGAAGGAGATCCCGGGAGGCAGCATAGGGTCCAAAGTCTGCTGGCCTGGAGCCTCCCCTCCCTGGGCTCCTCAGCTAGCTCCTGGATGCAGCGGGGTGGCACAGGGGGGTGCAGTAGGAGAGGAGAGGGCATCTTTCCCATTACAGTGGCTTTTGTGAGTTTCCCTGCTTGCGTGCATCGTAGGCACAAGGCCTCCTGGGCCTGACCAGGCCAGGCTCAGCAGTTGCCATGGCAATGGGTGAAGGAGGGGGCTGCATGGGCATCTCAAGGTGGGTTTCTGGGGGTGGGGCAGGAGTTGAGAATGGGGTCTTGGGGGTGGGGAGGCAGATGAGCTCTGAAAGGGGTCTCAGCCTCCAGGCCTAGCCTCCAAGTCCTGGTTCCCCCCTTTCTGGCACTGGTAACTAGGTCAAGCTTGGCCTGCTCTGGCTGGTGGCAGCTGGGAGGAGCAGCCCCTTGTCTGTCGCCTCTCTCCCCATCGTTGCAGCACTGGCCCTAGTGCCTGGCTCTAGGCTGTCTTCACTCAGGGCGGTGAAGCCCTGACTGTGCTTACTGAGTGCCAAGGTGCCCAGTTTCCTGCCCAGCCCTGCCTGGCTTCTGCACAACCTCAGGTCTCTGGGCAAGCTACCTCCATCCCTGGGGAGGGGCCACCAAATCCTGTTGATTCTGCTTCCTGAATTTCTTTCCTTGCCCTGCCTGCCCCCTGCCTACTCTCCTCTCTTCACCTCCTTTCCTCTGTGTTTCTGGGAGTGTCTGCTGTACACAGCTCTGATCTGTCAGCTCTTTCATCCAGTTGTGATCCCCTCCATCTCCTACATTTGGGCTACTGCCCTTCACTGTCCTGCTTTTGCACAAGTTAGGGGCCTTCAAGTTCTCTTCAGAGTCCCCCAGAAAACTCCTATTCATCCTTCAGGACCCCTCTCAAATTTCCACTCCTTTCCCTGGCTTTCCCTGGTGCCCTCAGGCAGGGTTCATTGCCCCTGTTCTCTGCCTCCAGATGGTCGACTGGAGTTAGAACGAAGCCCTTGGTAGTGATTGCTCCTTCCTGGGTGCCCTACTCCCATGACAGGGTAGGGACCATGTTTCTTTCCTCTTGGCATCCAGGTGCCCTGAGGGACATCTGATCCCTAGTAGGGAAAAAAGAGAGGTGTTGAGGACCTTTCCATTTAATCTTCTTATTAGCCCTATAAGGTAGATATGCTGTTTGTAGATGGGTAAACTGAAGCTCAGGATGTAGAAGTCATCTGCCAAGGCCACATAGCACGTAGGTAAAGAAGTCAGGATTGAAATCCACTTTGTCTGCTGCCAAGAGGCCAAGAATTTGGCCGGACCTAAGCAAGCTACAAGCTTGCTGTGGCACTCAGTGGGGACCCAGCCTTGAAAATGCCACACACAAGTTTGGTTCAGGGATGGCAGGGGTTAAAGATGATGGGAGGTCCTCACTGAGTGCTGGAGGCAGGGGTGGTGGTGAGCCTGTCTCACTGCCTCATCAGCCCCCAGACAGTCTCTTGAGCAGCATCCCTTCCAGCTGGGGCTTGTACACCTCTGAGGATGGGGAGCTCACTACGTTTCACAGAGTCCCATCTTGACTGAGACAGTTCTGAGGAGAGAGCCATTATCACACAGCTACCACCTGCCTTCCAGCACATGGGTTTTTAGTGCTCTGAAGGGCCCAGGGCACAGCTGTGCTCCTGATGACCAACACCTTTCACAGCCTGCCAAATCCTGTGGTGCTTCCTCCCATGTGTCCCATCCCTGGGTGCCTGGGAGACTCAGCTAGATAGGAGCTGAGTCTCAGGTTGACCAGTGACCCACTGGCTCTCATGCTCATGGCCCTGGAAACAGGCCTGGGACTATTTTGGGGTTTGCCCTGATCCTTCCTCTTCCTCAGCCTGGAAACTGCCAAGGCCCTAAATATAGAGGCCCTGTACATGGCCAGCTGGGCCCATGGTGGCAAGTGACTTGGGGAAGGAGAAGTGGGCGAGGGGACCAGCCCAAGGTCAGCAGGGTGGAGGGCACTGGGCAAGGTGCAGGTCCCAGCAGCTGGCCAGGGATCATGACTGGGCCCCAGTCCTTCAATCTGGCCTTAGATAACTCTTGACCCTGTCCCTTTCATACCCCTTGGATCCAGCCACCCAGCTCAAAGCTGCTCCCCCCACAGCTGGGTCTGTTCCTGCCTCCAGGCCCACCCCAGTGGCTCTGCCTACAACACAGGGGTCCTGTGGTGGGCGGCAGCCTCCAAAGGTCTGAACCCACACCAACCTCTCTCTCCTTCCTCCATGTTCCCTGTGCAAATACATGTGCAGCTCCTGGGCTCTGCCACCCAGTCCTGCTCCCAGGGTGCATAGCAGCCTGATTGATTGATGTCTGGAGTCCCCTGGTTTTGGGGTGGGGGATGCAACTGGGGTGTTCCCAAGGGGCTCCCTGAAGGGTGGGGCACTTAAATGCTGAGGGAGGGGGATACAGGCCGAGGAGCAGTGCCGACATTACTAAACACCTCCCAGGGGCTGGCCCTCATATCAAGTCAGGGACTCAGGGCAGCTGCCCTGTGAGCTGGCATCACAGGTCCATCCCACTGTGCTGGGTGGGAAGCCAAGTCTTAGCAGACATTTCCCGTTGGCACTGACCTTTGGAGATGTTTGTCTTTAGAGGCTTCCTCTTCCGGAAGAGCCCCTTTTGAGAAGGGAAGCAGGCCTTGGGATTGCCTAGCTCCAACATGCAAATCCATGTCCTTTTTATAGACGCCAGACCTGAAGGCGCATCTGGAGACAGGCCTCACTCCCACTTCTTGCCCAGTACCAGTCCTGGGCCTGGCGGGGCTGCCCTCACCCCAGGAACCGCCTCCCGCAACTGAGACCAGTAGAACCAAGCAGTTCTGGGTTTGCCTTCCCCGTTCCATCTTTGCCAGATGGCTGGCAAGTGGAGGGCAGACTGTTACATTTGTTCATTCATTCATCCACTCACAGGACCCCGTCTTGTGCCCGAGTCCTGTGCTAGACCCTGGGGACACAGAAGTGGTTCCCACCCTTAGGCAGCTCCTAGTTTGGGGGGTGGGGGCAGCTGGTGACCATCCATCACTAGCAGTCCTGAGATGGGGGTGAGGGGTGGCTCAGCAGTGGGGCTGCCAGGGAGACCTCACTCCCTGCCTCTGGGACAGGGCAGGCTCTTAGTGGGGTGGCGGGCTGAGGCTGGGAGGAGTGGCAGGGCTGTCCAGGCAGGAGGAATGGCAGGAGAAAAGGCTGAGGAGAGAGAAGGTGCTGACTTGGGTGTTGAGGGCAGCGGGTATCTGGGGCATGCCTGGGGAGGCTTTGTGTCCTCCCTGGGGTGGGCAGGGCTGAGGCCGTGGGAGTGGGCTGAAAGGAGAAGCATCCTTTTCTTTGGGGGGTTGGGGGTGCAGTGAACAGCCTCTTTCCTTTGCTGCACAATGGCAGGGGAGTTCCCCCAACCTCGCCCCGCCTCTCAGACTGAGGGTGGGCACATGATTTGGCCTGATGAGCTCTGGGCTCCTGCCCAGGACCTGGTGCCTCAGGCTTGACTGTCTTTTTCCTGGGGTCACTGAACCCCTGGCCCAGAGAAGGGGAGCTTCCCGGGAGGCCCCACCCTTGGCTTCACCCACAGCCGGACCCCCATCTGCCCTCCTCTCCCCTGTCTTGCAGCACTGGCAGCAGTGACCCCTACTGCCTTGTGAAGGTGGACAATGAGCCGGTCATCAGGTACCGCCCTGCACCTGCCTCCCATCGAGGGCGGGTGAGGTGGGCTCCCGGGAGGCACCTGCTCCTTTCTGGCCCATACCAACTCACACACCTGGGGTCGGAGGAAGCGGTGCGAAATTTGTTTGGAGATGGCTAGGGGATCTAATCCCCTCCCCCAACTGTGCCCTGACGCACCTGCTAGGAGGTGAGAAAGATTCACCTGTAGCTTGTCCTGCTAACCACTGACCTTCATGCCTGTCCAAGGATTATCTGCTGTGGGCTGGGCACTCTGCCAACGGCCTCGCACCAATGCTGCTCGACTTTACAATCTTTACAGCCCCCAAAAGGGACAGATGATGATTAGTGACAGCAGCAGTCATGTAGGGAGTACTGGCTCTGTGAGGCTAAACCTTTCCAGCCTGTTTAGTGCTCACGATGAGCTAGAGACAATGTCATTAAGTCCTACTTACAGATGAGGAAACTGAGGCTCAGAGAGATTAAGTCACTTGCCCAAGGTCACATAGCTAATAAGTGACAAAGCCAGACTGCAGCCACAAAGCTGCAGCTCCTCCTCCCCTCTCTGGTCCTTGCTATAACTGGGGGACCTCTCTCTGAGTGAAATGATCCCCCAGAAAGACTGCTCCTCTCCAGGCTGGGGGACCCCAGCCTGCACCCAGAAGGGCCACTTCCTCTGGACGTCTCTGCCTCCATGAGCTCCGTGATCCAGCAGGGTCATTGCCGTCCTGTCCGCTCCCTCAGCCAGGCTCTGCCTCAGAGCTCAAGGCCACAGCCATGCCGCTCTTCTGCCCCCCTCAGCACCCGCTGCTGGCCGATGGCCCAGGCTGCCAGACTCACAGTTCTTCCCCCAGGCCTTTTTCTAGATTTTCTCCAGACCAAGTGGGGAGGAGATGTGATGGCCCCGATTGTCTCTGTGGCAGACGGGAACTGAGGCCCCAGAGTTTAAGTGATCTGTCCGAGAAGTTGTTGGGGTGAAAGACGATCCCCTGAGCCTTCATCTGGATCCACAAACCTTGCTGAGTCCTGTGGGTTGAAGACTCTGCCCTGGGCAGTTTGGCCAAAGCGGCTGAGGCTCTGCCCAGACAAGACCTCTGCGGGTTAGGCCCTGGACCTTGGCTCCTGGGCCCCCCAGGAGGACTCTCGGGCTACAGAGCCAACTTGGCCATTCCCCTGCCTCCACCTTCAGCAAGTCTGTTCAGCATGAGGAGTGGGTGAAGCTGGGAGGTCAGACTTCTCGTCCTGGCTCTGCCACTGTCCTGCTGTGTGACCTGAGGCCAACTACTGCCAACTCTGGTCTCAGTTTCCCCAAATGGAAAATGGCCTGATAGAGGCAGCCCCATGCCCCACCCAGGGCAGAGAAGAAGGTCAGAAGGGACTGATTGGTGGTGGACAGTGGAGTCCAGGACAGGGAAAATCATCAAACAGAGCAGTCGCTATTCCCAGAGGTGGAGGGGCATTTGGAGAGAGGTGGGCTTAAGTCACACAGCCCAGGGCCTGCAGGTGGCCCAGGCAGGGCCTGAGGATCCTTTCCTATAGGACAGCCACTGTGTGGAAGACCCTGTGCCCCTTCTGGGGTGAGGAGTATCAAGTGCACCTGCCGCCCACCTTCCACACAGTGGCCTTCTACGTCATGGACGAGGATGCCCTCAGGTGGGTGAGCCCCCATCTGCAGCTGGGGTCCAGACCCTGCCATCTGCCCCTTCCTGGCCTGTTCACTGCTGGTCACTTTGCATCCTCTTTACAGCCTGGAGGGAGGGGAGCCCAGAAGGGTCTGGAAGGATGCAGGGTTTGATTGTGTGGGTATGTGTGCATTTCACCGTGTTCACACCACATCATATATGTGCATGTGTGGGAATACAGACACAGGTGCACAGCGCTGTGGGCATGTGAGTGGGGGTGTGAGGTAGGACAGCCAGAGATCATGTGTGTCATTGGGGTACATATATCAGTCTGTGTACAGAAATATATCACATGCCCCACGGGAGTGACCAGAATCCCCGGCCTACAAGGGCCATGGGCTCTGCTCCAATGGGCTCCTGAAAGTGGCTGGAATGTCAGCTTCCCTGCTCCCCAAAGGGGCCCTGAACTGGTGAGGGTCCTGGGCTCCCTGCAGAGCCCTGTCCAGTTCTGGCTCCCTCTCTACCCTCCAGCCGAGACGATGTGATTGGGAAGGTCTGCTTTACCAGGGACACCCTGGCCAGTCACCCCAAGGGTAAGATCCCTGGAGGGAACCCAGGGCCTGCCCCACAGCTCTCCTCTCCTCCCCCCACCCACTGGTCTGCTCAGTCCCTGTTTCTCCGGCCCAGAATCCCTTCCTGTAGGCTGCTTTAGGCCCCATGCTCTGGGAAAGCCGCTGTCCCCTCCCCAGAAGGGCCTCTCCGCCCTGTGCCCCATTCTACCCTTGGGTTGAGACTGCAGCCCCCTAGGGCAAAGAGGGCTGCTAGTGTTGGGATCCAAGTGAGGCCTCTGCAGGCAGAGGAAGGAGCCTCCTTATGCTCCACAGCTGAGGTATAGGGACCCCTCCTCCCAATTGGGTGGTCTTCTTAGGTCCCCGCTGGGGTCCCCTTAGCCTTGGCCACAGTGCTGCTCTGTCCAGTCTTAGGGCTTGGCCTGGAGCTGGGCTAGGCTGGAGAGCCCCTTGGATGATACCTAGGATGTTGATGTTGTTTTGAGGGGTCAGCGCTGCCCCAGGCTTGCTGTGTGACCTGGGGCAGGTGCTGCCTTCTCTGGGCTGAGTGTCCATCTGCCAATGAAGGTTCAGACCGGCAACTCTTAGATGCTCCAGTTCTGTTGGCTGAGCGCCTCTGACTCTCACGGGGCCTCCCCAGCATGCACCTGCTCCTGTCTGTGAGGCTGGGCAGGCATGTGGGAGGGGGGACACTTTGCTGACTCATGAAGCCTCTAGGCCCCTGCCAGGCCACAGGCCTCCCCTGCCGCCAACCCCGGTCAGCCCCTTGGGGTCCAGGGGCCCTAATCATGCCACTCCCTTGTCACTTCCACATCTGAACTTAGGTCCTCCTCCTAAAAGTCGGAGGTGAGAGCCACTCTCCCCCTGTTTTAGGGTGGGGAACCCAAGGTCAGAACGTCCCATGAGGAGTGGTCAGGGCAGCCAAATGCAGCTCAATCATGAGGACACAGTAGTGAGGCTCAGGAGTGGGGACACGGGTCACTGAGCTTGGAATCTAATTCTCGGCTCTTCCAACTGCTGTTGCTCAGCTTTGAGCCTGTTTCCCCGAGTGTCACTGGGAGCTTGGCAGGCCTTGGGCCCTGTGGCAACTGGCAGGGCTGCGGGTGAAGGGCATGGAGGGCCAGGGCCAGGCCTCTGGCTGAGCTGCAGCCCCACAGGTTTCAGCGGGTGGGTCCACCTGACCGAGGTCGACCCTGATGAGGAAGTGCAGGGCGAGATCCACCTGCGCCTGGAGGTGGTGACCGGGACGCGGGCCCACCGGCTGCGCTGCTCCGTGCTGGAGGCCAGGTGAGCCAGGCAGGGGGCCCGAAGTGGGTCCCCGCTGTGGATGCCGGGCCGCCTCCCCACTCTACCTCCTGACCCACACCTCCTCCCCCAAGGGCTCACTTTGGGGCAGACTGGGGAGGTGTCTGCCACCTGAGGACGTCTCCCAGATGAACGCACTCAGGAGGGTGGGCCTCTGGGGGGGGAAAGGGGGAAGCTCTGGGCGGAAGTTTAGGCATCACAGAGCAGTGGGGGTGGTGGGCTTGGGGGGGCACCCTGACTCTGATCATACAGCTGGGGGGACCCAGACTGGGCTTCCCCTGGGTCTCACCCCACTATGCACTTGGCCTGATATGTGTGTGGGGGGATCTTCAGTGGGATGGGGGAAGGAAATCCCAGATGGGAGGGGTGGTGTTCTCCCCAGGAGGGACAGTGACTCGGATGGCATGGTGGGCCTGAGTCACCTGTGACGGGGACCCCCCACCCCCGCCGGGGTATTTTTAGCTGCAGGTCCGCTCCTGTCTGGGCCTGAGTGTGAGTCACACACGAAGTGCCTGCCTTTCTGGCTCCAGCCCACCTTCAGAAAAGACAGAGTCCTTTTCTGCCTCTGGGTGGAGGGCGGCCCCAGCCAGCACCTCTGTAGGAGCGTGGCCCACTGGTAAAGGCTGGCCTTTCTGGGAAGAAGCTCGTTCTCCTGAAAATGGGGACTGTGGTGCCCGGCCTTTATTTCTGTCCTGGGGCTGAAACATGGAAGAGGCACAGGCAGATGCAAAGTGGCCGGACTCCAGCAGAGTCAGGGTCCCGCCTTGCCCAGTTGCTCCCTCAGGCTGTCCCCCTGCCCGCCCCGTTTCCCTCAGTCTTGCGGGCACCCGGCTCTGTGGCACAAATGCCCATGCGCCCACACACGTGCACAGAGGCTCACACACGCTGCCCAGACTGTTGAGGACACAGTGGCTGGGCCAGCCCAGCCTCTTAGTGAACCCCTGGGTCGGGGAAGGGCCTCTCTTTAGAGTGGGAGGGGACTCGTTCCCTCCTCCTCAGCTCGGGCCCCTGCTGGATTCTGAGAAGGCCTAAGAAGCTGCCTTTGCTGCAGAGGCAGAAGAAACACTTTCTCCTCATCTTTCCCGGCAGATGCTCAAGGCCAAGCTCTGGAATTCTCTGAGGTGGTTCTGAGGAGGAAAGAGAAGCAGGCACAAGAGGCATAAAACTTAAAATGTGGCAAAGAGCAGAAAATAACATTTATAGCAAATGGAAGAGGGTGGGCCTCATCCTTCCACAAAGGGTTCTAAGCTGGGTGCCACACCAGCTTTGGGCTTAGTAAAGGATTATATCTGGGGAGAGGGCAGGATGGTTAAGTGGGGCTGCTCACTAAGACCTCCCTTCAAATAGTGGGATACTTCAGAGCAGGGCTTTTAGAAGCCCATTATCTCAGTTTTAGGGGTTATCTTTTACTGATGAGGAGGCTGAGGCTCAGAGAAGTGGTCCCTGCTCAGGGCTGTGCTGGAAACAGGGGGTGGGGGTGGCCTTCTGCCTGGGCTGTTCCCTGGCTGCACTTGCCTCCTCCACCCACCCCAGAGTAGGTGCAGCAGCTGGTCTGCAGTGGCCAAGTTACTAGAAGCCAAGGCCTCCATCTGGGGGATCCATGGGGTGAACACTGTGGGAATCAGGGTCCAGAAAAGAGAGGTGCTATCCACAGTCACCCAGCTTGCCAGTCTAGTGTGGTTACCCCCACAGTAGTGGGGTGACAGCCTGGAGATACTTGGTGACAAGTGGATTCTCTGCTCCCCACCAGGGACCTAGCTCCCAAGGACCGGAATGGGGCATCTGATCCCTTTGTCCGAGTGCGCTACCGTGGCCGGACACAGGAGACCTCGGTAAGGACATTGGTCAGCTGGGGAGGAAGTAGGGAGGCTCAGGGACCCGCCTGGGCCCTCCCTGCCCCCCCACTTCCTCACCTCTACCTTGGAGGTCAAGTTGGGACTGCAGTCTTACAGAGGAGGCTCAGAAAAGCACGGTGACAACCCTGAGGATGCACAGTGGGTCCCAGCCCTTCTGGCACCAACCCCTGCCTCAGCCACCCTCTTTCTTGGCCAGGCTGGCTGAGGCAGCAGGAGGGGGCTAATCTGCAAACTCTAACACCTGCTCACACTGCTTCCCTCAGTTGCAGGAAATTGCCTGGGTGGTGAACTCAACCCTTGTGTGGAGGGTGGTGGCAAGGTCTGGGTTCTCTGTTCAGTCTGCTACCTTTTTGCTGTGTGACCTTGGGCAAGTGCCTTACCCACTCTGGGCCTCAGTTTCCCCACTTAAGAAGTGAATAGGGTTTTGGACAGGAAGTATTTACCTCTACTATTACAGGGCCTATGCTTGGACCCAGGAGGGGAAGCTGCATCAGAGCCCCTCCAGGGAAGCCAAGGGAGGTGTTTAAAGTGGGCTCTACTCTTGGCTGGGCCCAGGGAACCCAGTGGAGTTGGCTCCATCCCCACTTACCCCTTTCTGAGCAGATTGTGAAGAAATCACGCTATCCACGCTGGAATGAGATATTCGAGTTTGAGCTGGAGGAGGGGGCCCCAGAGGCACTGTGCGTGGAGGCCTGGGACTGGGACCTTGTCAGCCGCAATGACTTCCTGGGCAAAGTGAGCATCCTGCCCCTTCAGGCTGCACCGGCCACCTTCAGCACCTGGCCTGCGTTCCTGCCACTCTGTCCCTCTAGCTATCCCAAGAGGGGCATTCAGGAGGCCTGGGACTTCCAGAACCAGCCACTGGTGCTCAGAGACCCTCAGAAGGCACCCAGCATGGCCCCCTGCCTCTTCCCTGCCCCCAGGTGGTGTTCAATGTCCAGAGACTGTGGGCAGTGCAGCAGGAGGAGGGCTGGTTCCGGCTGCAGCCCGACAAGTCCAAGAGTCGGCAGGAAGAGTGAGTGCCTGAGGCGTGGCGGCACAGCTGGCGACTCGGGGCCCCAGGGAGGCTGAGTCAGCTCCTGTAGGCAGGCAGGTGGGCTGGCCAGGCAGGGTTTCTTTTGGCCCTGGCCCACCGCACAAAGGCTCCCACTAGATCCTGCCTTGTCTCTCTCCTTGTATTCCTGGACTCAGCCATATCCTCATGCTCTGAGGCAGTACAGGTCTCCTGCTTTGTGCCTTCTAGCAGATTCTGCAACAAGCCTTCAGGCCCTTTCCCTTTAAGGATTTCTCTGCAGACCTCAGACCAGAGTTCAGGTCCCCAAAGCTGAGTCAGTGACCCCGAGCCACAGCTCTGACTCTCCTCCAAATTTTTTGGAAATAGTGTTGCCAGATAAAATACAGGATGTCCAGTTAAAACTGCATTTTAGATAAACAATGAATAGTGTTTTAGTATAAATATATCCATGTGATATTTGAGACTTATCAAACTTATTCAAAAAGTACTCAAATGTAACTGGGTGTCTCGTGTGTTTATTTTGGTCAATCTGGCAGCCCTATCAAGGATGCCCTCTGGCCTCCTTGCCCACCACTTGATTTGGAACTGGAGATTAGCAGTGCCCCCACCTTGAATGGTTCAGCCCTGTCTTTCTGCAGAAGGTCCCAGGCCTCCCATTGCCCCCTCAGCAGGGGAGGGGCAGGGCGGATGGCTGTGTCCAGCACAAATGCCCTTCCATAGAAGCAGCCAAAGGCTGCATGCTGAGCAGCATCACTTCGTGAACTTCGTGGTGTGATTCAGGCAGCAAGGGCCTAGAGACTTGAGTCTTGGTCAGCGCCCTCACTAGGAGTGGATCAGAGCAGAGGAGGTGGCAAATTCCTTAACCTGCTTGAGCCTCAGTTTCCCCAGGCCAGTTGTCATGAGGGTTGGGGATTTGCTTCCAATGTAAAGTGTCTACATGAAGAAGATGCTCCCTGGGAGTTTACAGACTTGAGTCTGGGGAGCCGAGCATGTCCATATGGGTCATGCTCAGAGTCCGCAGGAGTCTAGAGGTGGCAGGGAGCCAGGTCTTGAAGGTGGATGGAGTGTGGACCCAGCTTCTGAGTTGGAGCTTTGTAAACAGAGAAAACAGCCTGGCACTGAATGGGAGATGGGGCAGTGCAGGGACCCAGGGAGGAGGGCCTGAGAGAGACTAACGCTGGCCCCAAGGTGGGGAGGGTGAACACAGTGGGGCGGCGGCATGGCCCATGGTGGCCTAGGTCCCTGGTGGAGAGGTCACAGGCTGCCCATTCCAGGGGCAACCTGGGCTCCTTGCAGCTGGAGGTGCGGCTGCGGGATGAGACAGTTCTGCCCTCTGGCTGCTACCAGCCCCTGGTGCAGCTGCTGTGCCATGAGGTGAAGCTGGGCACCCAGGTGAGGAGGCCCTGAGGGAAGGTGGGAGGGTCCAGGAACAGTCGGCCTGTCCTCCCTGTCCTAAACCCACTGTGAAGAGCAAACACCTGAGTGCTCAGGGTGGTAAGGAAGGAGCCAGTGCCTGGGAACCCTGGACATCCCTTGGGGAGGCGCCCCCCATCTCCCCATGGTCCTCTGAGATCCTCAGTGTAAATGGTTCCCCCGTGTGTCCCCCAACCCTGCCTCTCTTTGTTGCCTCCTGTAGGGCCCAGGGCAGCTGATCCCACTCATTGAGGAGACAACGAGCACCGAGTGCCGCCAGGACGTGGCCACCAGCCTGCTCAAGATCTTCCTGGGGCAGGGACTGGCTAAAGACTTTCTGGACCTGCTCTTCCAGCTGGAGCTGGGCCGCACCAGTGAGGCCTGGGAGGGAGTGGCCTATCTGAGGGCCTGGTGGAGAGGGCAGCAGGAGCCAAGGTCTTCAGAGATGACGGGAGGGGAGAAATCCAAGAAGTCCTCCTGTAGGAGGCTAATGGGTCCAATTAGGAGGAGAAGTGTCAGATTAGGAGGTAAAGGAAAGAGCAGAAGGCAGAGGTGGGGCCGTGGGTTGGAAGATAGTGAGGAAGCTCTTTACTGAGATGCCAGTTTAGAGTTTCCAGCCCCCAGGTGCTCTGTCTTCTTCCCCAAAGCCTTGTTTCTCTCCCAACTCCCTACCCACTGGAATCTCTGCTTGTAGGTGAGGCCAACACCCTGTTCCGGAGCAACTCTCTGGCCTCAAAGTCCATGGAGTCTTTTCTGAAGGTGAAGTTGCATGGTATATTGCCTTTGTTTTGTAGATGAGGAGACCGAGGTTCAGAGGGACCAAGAGACAGAGTTGGAACTTCAACTTGTGTCTTCTGTCTCTGTGTCCAGTGCCCTTTAATGCTAAGAATTTCATTAATTCTTGTAGCAACAGTTTGTTGAGCCGCCCTCCCCTGGTGTGCCTGCCTCTCTTCTGGATGGACACAGTGGGCGGGTGGTGCTCGAGGTGACTGGGAGGCCCGCTGTGGGGAGATGGCAGGCAGCTGGCAGTGGGGGGCAGGACCAATGAGGCTCGTGGTGGCCCCCAGGTGGCTGGGATGCGGTATCTGCACAGCGTCCTAGGCCCCATCATTGACAAGGTGTTTGAGGAGAAGAAGTATGTGGAGCTGGACCCCAGCAAAGTGGAGGTCAAGGATGTAGGGTGAGGCCAGGGTGACCCCTGGGAGTACAGGGGCAAGGGCGGGGAGGGTCAGGCCCTTTCTGCAAGAGTATGTTTATGGCCCTGCCTGGGTCTGTCTTTGTCCACCCGTGCGTTATCTCTGTGTCCCTGCCCTGGCGGATGCCTTTCTGCACTTGTCGCCGGGAGCCCTTGTGCGAGTCGTGTGTGCCGGCGCTGACCTCGATCTTCCCTGCGGCCCTCCCAACCCTCCAGGTGCACCGGGCTGCACCGCCCACAGACCGAGGCCGAGGTGCTGGAGCACAGTGCGCAGACGCTGCGAGCCCACTTGGGGGCGCTGCTGAGCGCACTCAGTCGCTCGGTTCGCGCATGCCCAGCCGTGGTCCGCGCCACCTTCCGCCAGCTCTTTCTACGCGTGCGCGAGCGCTTCCCCAGCGCCCAGCACGAGGTGCGCCCTCTGCTGGTGGGGCGAGGCAGTGGGGGAAGGCTGCTGTGGGACCCCGGGAGTCGGGGGCAGGGGCGGTGGGAGGGGCGGTTAGAAGCCAAGGACAGGGACGGTCCGAAGGTCAGAGTCATTGCACAACGTGGGGCAGTGTCAAAGGGGAGAGGGCTGACAGGAGCCCTGGCCTAGGGGAGTCCAGCCCCCTGCTTTCCCTCACCCCACCAGAACGTGCCGTTCATCGCTGTCACCAGCTTCCTGTGCCTGCGCTTCTTCTCTCCCGCCATCATGGCGCCCAAGCTGTTCCACCTGCGGGAGCGGCACGCGGACGCCCGCACCAGCCGCACCCTGCTCCTGCTGGCCAAGGTAGGGCCTGTGGGCACTGGAGGGATGGGATGCCCAGCTGTGTCCTGAATAGGAGCTCTTGCTGGACTGCAGTGTATGCTCAGCTGGTTCCAGGAACACCTGAGGCGAGGTCACTAGTACTCTGTTTCGGTACCGTGCTCCACGGTTTGTAAAGCTTTCTCGCGGTCACCTAATCTCATGGATAAGGGAAGGAGGCTGCCCGAGGCCGCACGGCCTGTCAGTGTGAGTGGGGGCCTGCTAACCCCCAGGTCTACATACTCCCAGGCTGCACCTGTTTGCCTGGCACCAGGCTGGGGCAGGGGTACCGAGAAGAGCAGAGTCTGATAGTAAACTTGCAGAGGAAGGTCAGTAGGTTCAACAATCAGGCCCTGAAAGGCCTCAAACTGTGATCCATTAGCGCCTGATTCCTAGTGGGGCTGGATATGGCACGAGAGCAGAGTCTTGGCTGCCTCTGCTTCCATTTCTGCAGTGAGAATAGCACAGATTTGGGGGTGGGGGTCTGCAGAAGCCTAGCCCCTGACCCAGCAGAGCTTGGCCCTTCCTGTTATCACTCCCAGGCCGTCCAGAACGTGGGCAACATGGACACGCCGGCTTCCAGAGCCAAGGAGGCTTGGATGGAGCCGTTGCAGCCCACCGTGCACCACGGGGTGGCCCAGCTGAAGGACTTCATCACCAAGCTGGTGGACATCGAGGAGAAGGAGGGTTAGCACTTCCCCAGTGGCTCCGCCCACAGTCTCTAGATCCCGTTTGTCCCACCCTTTCCATAGCCCCGCCCCATGCAGCTTGTGCCCCTCACAGCTTCTCCCACAGCCTCCTGATCCCCTTGGCTTCACCCCAGCCCTGTCTTCACACCCAGGCTCTCATTTTGCCCTCCCTCCCCTGCCCAGCAGAGCTGGACCTGCAGCAGGCACTGAGTTTGCAGGCACCGCCCTTGAAAGAAGGGCCTCTCTTCATCCACAAGACCAAGGGCAAGGGTCCCCTCATGTCCTCCTTCAAGAAGCTCCACTTCTCCCTCACCACGGAGGCCCTCAGTTTCGCCAAGACGCCCAACTCCAAGGTGAGTAAGGGAGAAGGTGGGCAGGTGTGGCTCCGAGGCGTTATAACACCCTGGAGGCACCTGTGCCTTCCCCAGACCCACCGGGGTCAGAGAAGAAATCCATGCAGGATCCAGGGTCCTGTTGTCAGCCACAAGGTCACTTAACACTGATGAGGAAGAGGCTCCTCTGCCCAGGGGACATGGAGCAGCCAGTGGCTGTAGTGTTCAGCCCTGGCTTCTTGGTCAGGTTCATGCGTGGGGTGCAGGGGCTGAGGGGTGCCTCAGGGTGATCAGAGAGCAGAGAGGGACTGAGAGGAGGCCTGGGTTCCAGCCCTGTGTACCTAGGGGAAGTATCTCAACCTGTTTGAGCCTTGGTGTCTCGGCCTATAAATTAGGGACAATGGTCTCTACTTACCAGGTTGTTCAGAGTTAGATGAGATGGTCTCTTTAAGGGGCCAGAGCCAGGGCCAGGCAAAGAGTGGGATCTAGGCCCGTGGTGTTGCTAGAGACACCACATCCCCTGGGCTGGCCTCCTGTGAGTGGCCCTCTCCCAAGAAGAGGACGTATTAGCACATACCTCCTGGGTGGACCTGTTGACCCCTAGCTGGGCTGACCTGACTCCCAGTCAGCCAGGCTCTGGGGATGGTCTTCCAGGGGTGCCCAACCCAGCCCTGAGCAGCTGCTGGGGGGCTGGGGGGTGAAGGAGCTCTCTGGGTGACCCATCAGCCTAGGGCTCCCACTTGCCAGCTTCTTGCTCTGTAGGTGACTGCTGGGCTCTTGGGTCCCCTCAGCATTTTCTGCAACCTCAGCAAAGCCTGGCCACCCAGCAGGGTCCTCCCATGCCCTGCTCTGGGCCCCTCTCCCTTCCTGCACATTGAGCTGTGCCCTTCCCTGGGCACGTCCCGTCTATCCCCTTGTGCAGCACTACGCCCCCTGCCACCCGCTGCCTCCTGTCCACAGGTCCTCCCCAGCAGAGCAGTGTGTCTTCTGGACTGTTCCTTCGTCCCTTGGGAGGTCCCACCCTGAGATGGCTCAGACATGTGTCCCCAGGGCTCCCATCCAGGTTCCCCTATTTCTCCCAAGAGATGGTACTGTTCCCTCCACTTGTCACTGAGGCCAGCAGGGGTGGTGGGCTTGGATGCCTGGCTGGGGAGTGGGTGTTATCCCAAGGGCCATGGGGACCACCCACCTGGATGATGAGGGGGCCTCCTGAGCTCTGACGCGAGAGTCAAGAGGCAGGGAGAGCAAGGTCTGCAGCTCGGAGATGCAGCCTTAGCAGGATGGGGGGCCCCGCGGACATGGATGTTTTAGGTTCAGAGCTTCTGTGTCCCATTTGGATCTCATCAGATTCAATGATGGGCGGGAGTTGGGGAAGGGCAGGAGATGGGCTGTGACTTTTAAAGCCTGAGAAGATAGAGGAGAGTTGGGAAATGAGTAATTGCAGAGGCACAAGGCCTGGCCCATGACAGGCAGTACTTTCCAGCCCCAGGGAGTGCTGAGCTTTTCCAAAGCTCTGATCTCCCAAGACGGTGGAAGCTGCTGAGAGGCAGAGCACTTGGTCACCATCTGTCTGCACTCTGTCTTGGCTGAGGTCACTGCAGAGCAGGCTCCCGGGGGGGTTAGGCACCCCAGCTTCCCTATGCCAACCCATGCTGCACAAGAGGAGACTGAGGCCCAGAGATAAGAAGCAGAATGGCCCCGGCCAGGACTCTGAGCCTCCCTTCCCCTGCCTGTCCCAGAAAAGCACCCTCATCAAGTTATCCAACATCCGGGCAGCAGAAAAAGTGGAGGAGAAGAGCTTCGGCAGCTCACACATCATGCAGGTCATCTATACGGACGATGCGGGCAGGCCCCAGACTGCCTACCTGCAGTGCAAGGTGTGGGCCATTTGGAGGGGTGCCGAGGGGAAGAGTGCTGTGGAAATCGTCCAGGTGGACTGGAGGGAGTCTCCCACCCCCTCATCAGCCACGTCAGGCAAAGCAGTGCAGCGCATGCACGTGTGGGGGGGCCTCTGTCTCTCCTGCACTCTGGGTACCTGGTGGGCCATGTCTATGTCTTCCCATAGGCCTGCTGGGCACCTGCACATAGACCTGTGTGTAGTCCAGTGTGTGGATGGGAATGTCCCTTGATCCAGAGCTTTGCAGTGTACTAATTTGTGGGAAACTACTTCCAAAGATCTGAGCTGCTGCCTGTGTGTATCACCACACAGCAGTCAAACGTTTGTGCCCATGTGTGGCTCTGGGTGCATGGTCTCAAGTCCCCTTCTCTTCTGTTCATGCATTCATTCATTCATTCATCTAAAAAGTATTTATTGAGCACCAACTGGGTTCCAGGCATGATTCAAAGTGGGGTGCAGTGGCAGGCAAAATCAAGTCCTTGCCCTTGTGGAGCTTATACCCCAGGGAGGAAGATGGACTGATAAATATTTAAAATGTCCAGTGGGGAAGGGAACCCAAGGAGGCTAAGAGAGGGAGGGGACAGTGTGGAGTACAGAGGGAGGGTTGCTGCCCTATAAAGGGCAGTCATGGAGGGCCCCTGGCCGGGGGCATTTACGCAGGAACATTGTGAGGGAGGAATCATCCAGGGGAGGCATACATGGAACAGGGAGGCCAAAGTTTGGGGGGTGGGGGGCACTTGGCTTCTTCCCAGGAGTGACTGTCTGGGGTGGCCAGTAGAAGGTCACAGATCTGATCCATGGGGTCCCACCCTCTAGGGACTCCCTACTGGGTCCGAGCCCAGAGCCACAGGGAAACAATGGTGACAGCAGGGCTACCACATATAGTTGTCAGGTTGTGGACTGCCAAGGGCACGTGAAGGCTGGGGTCCCAGTGGTAGGCAAAATCTGGTCCATTCTCTGCTCACCAAGCCAAGTGCCTGGCATGGGCTGTGTTTGTCCATCGGGAGACAGGGCAGCCTTTCCTAATCCACTCGGAGCTGCTGAGTGGGCTGGCAGGGTCCTGTCACTCTGAGCGGCACAATGGCTCCAGGGAGGAGGACTTCCTGAAGGTGGTGAGCCCTTCAGGGAGAGATCAGTGCTCCCGTGCCCCGGCAGTGTGTGAATGAACTGAACCAGTGGCTGTCGGCGCTGTGGAAGGTGAGCATCAACAACAGTGGCCTGCTGGGCTCCTACCACCCCGGCGTCTTCCGTGGGGACAAGTGGAGCTGCTGTCACCAGAAGGACAAGACAGGTGGGAGTGACACCCGGGCCCTGCTGCATTGTGCCTGCTCGTGGGCCTCAGGTCGCTGGTTGGGAAGCCCCTGTGTGACTGGGGGCGCTCACCTGACGCACACCAGCCCTCCAGGTGCTCTGGACAGGAGGGTTCTGTGACCGGGTAGTTAGGGAAATGCCCTGTCGTGTTTGTGATGCTTGGGGCTATGCTGAAAGCTTGAGCAGGCCTGAAAAGGAGTTAGGTCCCATTTCTAACACAGATTAAGTCAGCACTTCCCAAACCCATTTGACAGGGAACCCTTTCCTTGCCAATGTGTGAGCATCTTGCAGAACCCATGTTCCAGGAACACACTTTAGGAACTGCTTGCTGATGGTGGGGCTGAGTTTGCACACTCCCACGCTGGCAGCCTGATAGGGCAGCTGTGGGTGATGGGGGACCATGGGCCTTGGGCACTAGAGGGATGGCAGAGAAGAGCTTCTACAAGAACTTCTCGTGATGATGGAAATGGTGTATATCTGTACTTCCAGTACCACACATATGCTAGTCCCCAGCCCATGTGGCTATTGAGCACTTGAAATGTGACTAGTGTGGACAATGAACTAGTGTTTTAAATTTAATTTTATTTAATTTTAATTAAAATGGCCTTATGTGGCTGGCTAGTGGCCACCCTACTAGATGGCACAGTTCTGGAACTTCCAGGTATTCCTCCCTTATCTGTACCTGCTTTACAAAATTGAGACATTGCTTGGAGTGCCTGGCCTCCCGGCCATGCCAAGCCTTGACTCCCAGTGCGTGGTGTGGTGGAGGCCCTCAGAAGCTGATCCACCTGCTTTGGCCCTGCCCTGGATTTGAGGTCAAGTAGTGGCAACTCTTTACCAGGGTATCACTGGCTGGTTGGCTTGACCTGCAGCCACTGGCTCTAACCTTCATGGTAACAACCTTTGTCATTGGTGAAATGGGGCTTTCAGGGCACTACGGGTCAGGGCCTAGTAACCCCATTTTATGGAGAAGGAAACTGAGGCTTAGCAAGGGCAAAAAGCCAGCAAGTGGTAGGGCTGGCTCATTCCAAGGCCCAAAACCTCTCAGCTCCCCTCACCATGATCTTAGTCCCAGACCACTCCCCACTTCCGGACAGGCAGCCTTCCAGAAAGTTGTCCAGCTCCCTGAGTTGTATCTTGCACAAGTCCCATGCTCTGTACTCAGGCGTCCCATTGCTCAGGGCCTGAACTCAAGAGCCCCGGGAAGTGTGGGAAACCCTGGGCCAGACTCTCAGGCTGTGCTGCCAGCTGTGCACTGGGGACCCCTGAGGTCACCCCTCTCCTCTCGAGTTTCCCCTTGGCACCATCAGGAAGTTGGGCAGGAGTCTCACTGCCCCTGCCCGCAACTCTGCCCTCTTTCTGCCCCCCCAGATCTGGGCTGTGATAAGACGCGGTCACGAGTGACCCTGCAGGAGTGGAATGACCCTCTTGACCAAGAGCTGGAGGCCCAGCTCATTTACCAGCACCTGCTGGGCATGGAGGCCATGCTGCGGTGAGGAGGCTTATGCTT
The DNA here is from genome assembly GCF_040802235.1 of Manis javanica. NCBI lineage: Eukaryota > Metazoa > Chordata > Mammalia > Pholidota > Manidae > Manis > Manis javanica. The sequence goes on along the minus strand of NC_133165.1, from coordinate 34,505,613 downwards.
CCCAGGAAGTTGGGAGCAGGGCAGAGCTGGGACTCGAGCCCACTCCCTCCTAATCAGGCCCAGCTCCTTCCTGCAGCCACACCTGGGGAGGGGCACCTGGAGCTGTGCAACATAACGGGGGCTCATGTCTGGATGTAGGTCCCAAAGGCTGCAGAAGCCAAGGGTCAGGGCTGTGGATGCTTCCTGCCCCCGGCTGACCCAGCCTTTCCATGCTGCCCTCAAAGGGCAAGGATAGCCCTCTCTCATCTCACTTAATTCAGTGGTTGTCAGTCCTGGCTCCAGCTTAGAAAAAACAGGATGTTTTTAAAAACAGGATGCCTAGGCCCTACTCAGTTGATTCAGAATCTCTGGGTGCGTCCAGCATTGGGATACACTAAAGCAATCTGATGCTTCCTAAAAGTACTCCCCCGAGCCTGCTCACACTGGGCAGTTCTGGCCCCTGGCCCCTACAGCCCCACACCGGGGGTCTAGTTCCTCATGGATTCTTTAGGGTTTATCTTTTCCCTCACACCCTTCAAAGCTCATGTCAGACTAGAACCACGGCTCCCCTGTGAGGTACAGTCACCAGTGACCCCCAGGACACTCAGCAGCCACCTCCTCTCTGACAGTGTGGCCCTGTCACCAACTCCCTCCCCACCCCTTCCCACCCATTGCTTAGCGACTTCATCCTTCACCTAGAGGAGAAGCCGCTACCCAATCGGGTCTACTCCTGAGACCCACACTTCCAGAGACCCTTACTGTATTGGCCACATCCTGGAACTTGCCCTGCCTGCACCCCATACTTTTCCAGGCTCCAATTTAATTGTCCTTCATGTACAAAGTCATTTAATATTCACAACCTCTGAGCCAGGTAGATATTCTTATTATCTCCCATTTAACCCAGGAAGTGGCAGTCAAGATCCAACCCCCCAAGGCACCTTGAGTTCAGGTGGGTCCCACCATGGAGCCAGTGCCTGTGGCCGTAACCACTACACTCTGCCCTGAGCACCTCCCCACCTCCAGAACCCCTTGGCCGCCCCTCTTCTCATTCCAGCTCATGTCCTCTATCAGCACCACTCATCCATCCAGTAACCCCACTGCCTGTCCGTGGCCCCCTGCTGAATGTTTTCCGTGGCTGCTGTAACAAGTTACTGTACATGTGGCAGCTTAAAGCAGCACAGATTTACTGTCTTACAGTTGACATTGAGTAAATAAATGAGCTGACAGAGTAAGGAACTGATTCATAGGGTCTAGAAGGCATCTGCGGAGGAGCCAGTCAGACCTTCGTGGGGGGAGGCATCTCTCCCCAGATAGATCAGGGAGGTAGCCAAAGGCTGAGCCAGTAGAATTCCTAAATAAGGAACTTCAAGCATGGGGTCCCTGTGGCTGCTCAACCCTCCTTCTGTGTAAGCACACAGAGGATAGTACCTGAGAGGCCCAGGGACCTTTGGTGAACCCTATTTGGGAATCATGCTTAAAATGTCACTGTCTGCTATTCTCAGAGAAGGAAACTCATTCCATGACCGAGTAATACTAGAGGATTTTCAGGCCCCAACTGGCTCTTTTCCCAGGGGTCCTCTGAAACAGGAGAGACACGATTCAAGCTTGGTTTCCAAAGTGCCTTCCACTGACCCACAGTTGGTGATGGTGGTTAGGGGTGGGGGTGGGGTGGGGCAGAGAAGGAGGCTGGAAAAGGGAAGACAGGTGACTGGGGCTGAGACAGGGGCCCACAGACTGAGTCAGCCTCTTGGCCCCAGGGGCCCCCTCCAGCTCAGGCCCACACGAGTCACCCAGCCTTCCCTGCAAAGGCAGTAGGAGCCCTTGTTCTGTCCTCCTGACAGGGAGAAGCACCAGGAGCCGAGTGCCAGCAGAGAGACAGACTCTGTGCTTACAGGCCCTGGCGAAGGTAGGGCCCTCCTGTCTGCACTCGTGAGGTGGCCTGAGCCCCCTTCTGGGATGCTGTGCGAGGGCTCCCCGCCCAGGGCCCCTCAGGCCTTCAGGACGGGGGCCAGCGGGTGAGGCCCTGCCTGCTCTGCCCTCATCCTGTGTCTGCCTCCAGCCACTGAGGACCCACTGGCCCAGCTTCTCCAGGTGCTGCAGGGCCTCCAAGAGGCCCACAGGTCCAGCCCAGCCAGCTCCCCTCCCTTGGAGCCAAACCACCTCCTGGAGCTGCAGATGTGAGGCCTGCCCCACACTCCCTCGCCGAGCCCCCTGACAGGTGCTTGGAGACTCCCAGTGTGTTCTCGGCCCTTCACCTGAGTTCCTCTCGCTGGTGTGCGGGGCCTGGGTCTCTTTCTCCTGGGCTGGGTGAGTTGGGGGAACCAGGGACAGGGAGGTCCAGAAGTCCTGAGCTGACAAGGCTTTGGCCCGTCATTGCCTATCTGAAGTCTCTAGGGTGCTCGGGGAGCCCCTGCTCCTCTGAGGCTGGGCTGGCCCCTGTGGCCCCAGCAGCCATCACTGCCACTAGTCCAGGCTCTTCAGGGACCTTCCTCTCCCGCCCAGGCAGACCCAGCCGAAACCACTGTTGGATAGCCCACCATTCCTTGGACCCAGAGAGGCAGGAGGGAACCTGAGGCCCAGGAGACCAGGCCTCCACCTCAGCACCCACTTTGCTCCTGGCTACCCCACCTCGCTCCCCTCATGGTCTGCTGACTGTCATGGTGCCCCATTGCTGCTAATAAACTGCTGTGACTGCTGGGGCTCCAGGGTCTCATGATGGGGGCCTGGGGAGGGGGGTGAGCCTGGGGACCCCAATGGCTGCAGGTGGGGTAACCAAGGTCTGGAGCTGCCGACATAGCGTCTGCATCCACATTGCCCCGTTTGGACTCCTCCTCATCCTGGGAGCCTCCTTTCTCCTCCTAGCTGTTGTCCCTACACCTTTGGGTCCTGTTGCTCCGTCCCCCACAGGCTGCAGAGCCTGTCTCACCAGCTGTCCTCTCCTTGTGGCCCCCAGACAGGCCCTTCCTCCAAGTGTCCTGATGATTGCATAGAGGGAGCTAGCACCTGGTATCACGTGACCTGACTCTGGCAGCGTCCCTCATGCCAACCCCCTTGGCAAAAGCAAGGCCCTCTCTGCCATCACCTCCCCACCCTTGTATCCCCTGATTTCTAGGTACACCTTTACCTCCAGCATAATGAACAAGAAGGGCAGAGTCTTCAGCATGTTCTCAAAACTCTGATCTAACCAAGCTCAGAGCCTCACCTGTGACTTCTAGGACAGCCCCCAAGGGCCTGGGTCACATACAGAATGAATATGTATTAAATATTTAATGCACTTCTAGGAGGAAACAAGTGTTTAGCAAAGTTTGGTTCATAGAGCATCTTGAGAGGCTGCGTATTTGTAAGCATTCTAGAAAATAATGCTAGCATAAGATTGTGATGTTAGATACAAAACTGAGTAATGGAGCTTTTTTCTGTATGGGATAGAAACCAAAGTAATGAGTAACTTTAGTGTCTAGGCTCTAATTGAATAATAAATATCGAAGACAGACACAGGTCCATTCCCCCGGATTAGAGATCAGCAGCCTTTTTGTGAAGGGCCAGGCATGCAGGTTTTGGCTTTGGAGCACAAATGCAGCCACAGACAGTAAACAAATGGGCCTGGTGTATCCCAATAAAACTTCACTTACACAAACAAGTGGCAGGCTTGATATGGTCCCCAAGCTTTCATGTTTTGATGGTCTCTGCCCCACACAACTAACCTTTTATCAGGTCTAACAGTGCTCCAGTGTGACACAAACGTGCCATCCACTCCCCCCTCCACCTTATCTCCAAGGTTGGATAACACCCCACATGCCAGCAGCCCCTTCCACAGTGGTGCTGGGCAGGCCTATTCTATAAGAAGATGGGAATGGTCACTTGGCCTCCCCTTGGTGCACACTTGCATCAAACCACTGAAGACTTTGCGGGGTTGACAACTAGAGCCCAGGATCTCGTGTTGGTCTGGGAATCAAAGGGCGAGTCTGACTAGACCTTCCAGAGAGACCACAGACGTCCACCCTGTCCCTAGTCAAGGGCCAGCAGCCTTGTCCCCTCCAGGCCACAGCAACTGTCCAAGGATAGCAGCCTTGGATCAAACTTATCCAGGATGACCTACAGGCCAGGGGTGTTAACAATCATGGCATGTCATTCCCCTCACTGCCTTCTATTCCTCGAGAAAGAGGCCCCCACCTACTTGGCCTGGAGAGTCAAGTTCAAGCCCTGGGGACACCATGGCTCAGCCCCAAAGAAACAGCTGGAAAGCTGTGAGGGCCCTTGTAGTTAATTCAAGACCCCAGCCCTTGCTTCAAGTAGCTTTGGTAGGGCCTTTCTACCAAGCTGTAGTCTATAAAATAACCAATCAAAACAGGGACTTTATCCCTGGAGCTCCTCTCAGAACTGTATACACCTGCCTCCCCAACCCTGTCCCTTATTTAACAAGGAGCTAAGCCACAAGCCCACTTGGACAGCCAGTGACTACAATGCCAGGGGTTTTGTAGCAGTGTGCCCAGGCAGCCCCTTGGCAGGAGCTGTCTGCCTCAAGTGATGGGCAGCCATGAGCCCAAGTGATTTCCCTTGCAGGACGCACCTGCCCACTACTCCATGGCTCCATTCTCCATTCCTGGGCCTTTTGCTGTGTACTCACTCCAAGGGCACATTTCCGAAGGGATCAAGGGATACCGGGAACGGAGAGAGGCCAGCTCAGAGTTACGACTTAGCATGAATCCGGCTTTCTCAGATGAACACAGCAGCCGCCAGCGATCCGAGCAACCGCCAAAGTGAGCCCACAGGTGTGCACTAGAAAGGATCTCCGGACTCTGCATGAGCAGAGACCCCAGCCTGCCTCAATCTCTCCCGCGGGCTTTTCCCGCGCCTGCGCAGATCCTCCAGTCCGATAGCGGGCAGAGCCGATCCTCGCTCGGGTTTGGCACCGCGGCATAACCCGGAAGTAGCTGCTAACCCGGAAGGGGTTGCATTAGGGCTCTGGCGGCAGTGGTGCCGGGAGCTGCCGGTTTGCAGCCCGCTGCTGCGCTGTCATGAACGCCCCTCCTGCCTTCGAGTCGTTCTTGCTCTTCGAAGGCGAGAAGAAGTAAGTGAGCCGGCCGTGGGGAAGAAGGGGAGGGTCGGCCGGCGGCCATCAGCTGCTGCAGTCTGGGGCTTTTCCTGCCCGTGCTTTGCCCTCCTTTTTCTTGAGCTTCCGCCGGACCGAGCACTTCGCGCCCTTCTCTGCCAAACATAAGACAGCCCGTGAGGCGCGGGGAGTCTTCTCAGTTTTGCAGACGAGGAAACTGAGGCTCAGAGAAGTTAAATAACCCCCTCACCCGCCCCGGCACACAGCAAGTGGTACGTTTGTAGTCGAACCCACTGACTCCGAAGTCCTTTTCCCTGCGTTCTGGCAGCGTCCTCGCTCGTCTTCCTGTCCGCTGCCTTTACCCTCTTTGCTGCAGCCGGAGTGATGGCTCCTAGACTCGTAGCCGATCTTCATTTCCCTGTGTAAACCCTTCCTTCAGGGACGTCTACGGGACGAAGGCAAATGCAGTGTAGCGGTCTGACAGCCTGGGCTTGGCGCGTGGATCTCCCACTTAGGGACTGTGTCTTCGGGCAAGTAACTTATTCTGCCTGAGGCCCACTTTCTTCATCTGTAAAATGGGCTAATTACTGTATTAAATCACAAGATTTTCTCCAAGGGAGATTAAAGTAATTTATGTGAAGTGTTTTGTCCAGCACTCAGCACAAAGAAGGCATTTTTAAAAAATCGAGGTGCATTCAATAAAATGCACTGCTCGATGAATTTTGACGTGCCTATACATGTAACCATCACCCAGATCAAAACATCATTCTCATTTTTCTCCCTTCACCTATTTCACCCGTCCACCCACCCACCCCCTCCGTAATGGCAACCACCGTTTATTCCCTGTTAATAAGTCTGTTTGTTCATTTTATTTACATTCTACATGAAAGTGAAATCATATGGCATTTGTCTTTCTCTGCCTTATTTTACTTAGCATAATATTCTCTAGGTCCATCCATGTTGTTGCAAATGGCAATATTTCATAATTTTTTATGGCTGAATAATATTCCATTATATATATGCACCACATCCTTATTCGCTCATCTATCTGTGGACACTTAGGTTGCAGCCATATCTTGGCTTTTGTATGTAATGCTCCAGTAAATATAGGGGTGCATATATCTTTTCAAATTAGTGATTTTTTTCTTCAGGTGAATTCCCAGAAGTGGAATTACTGGGTTCTGTGGTATTTAAATTTTTGAGGAAACTCCATACTATTTTCCATAGCAGCTGCGCCAATTTACATGCCCACCAGCAGTGAGTGCGTGAAGGTTCCCTTTTCTCCACATCCTTGCCAATATTTATCTTGTGGGTACTGGCCATTCTGACTGGTGTGAGGTGATGGCTCATGGTTTTGATTTGCATTTCCCTGATGATTAGTGATGTTGGGCATCTTTTCATATGTCTGTTGGCCATCTCTGTGTCTTTAGAAAAATGTCTCTTCAGGCCCTGTGCCCATTTTTAATTATATTATTTGTGGGTTTTTTTTTTTTGGGTGTTCGAGTTCTTTGCTGTCGGAGTTTTTAAAAAATGTTTTGGATATTAATCCTTTAATGGATGTGTCATTTACAAATATATTCTCCCATTCACCAGGTGGCTTTTTTGTTTTGTAATGGTTTCCTTTGCTGTGCAGAAACTTTTTAATTTGATGTAGTCCCACTTTATTTTTGCTTTTGTTTCCCTTGGCTGGGGAAACATGTCCAGAAAAATATCAGTAATGCTGATGTTAAGGAGTTTACTGCCTATATTTTCTTCTAGGAGTTTTATGGCTTCAGGTCTTACATTTAAATCTTTAATCCATTTTGAGTTAGAAAACCCTCCTAAACATTGGCTTTTCCTTCCCTTAGCCTGATACACGGGGCTCTTGGTCTAGCCCTTGTCAGTGACTTCCTTTTCTTTGAGAGCAGTGGTTCTCCATTGGGACCATTCTGTCCCCCAGGGGACTTTTGGCAATGTCCACAAACATGTTTGTTCATCATAAGGGGGGTACTACTGGCATCTGTAAAAGGTGCCAGTATGGGCCAGGGATACTGCTGTATCCTTCAGTGTACAGGATAGCCCTCTACAAAAAGAATTGACTGGCCTAAAATGTCAGTGGTAATAAGGCTGAGAAACTCTGCTTTGGGGAAAAGCAATCCAGAGTAACGAAGCTCCCACAGAATCAGGGTACAGCTGGGGTCAGGGTATAGTAATACTGCTGATCTGAGTAAGAGAGGTCTTTATGGGATGAAGAGCTTGAGGAAGGCTTCCAGGAAGAGCATGGACTTGAGCCTGCCTTGAAGGGCAGAGTTTAGACTTGGGGGAGGAGTAGAGCCCCTGCCCGCCACCTGTTGCCTCCGCCTTTTCCTAGGATCACCATTAACAAGGACACCAAGGTACCCAATGCCTGTTTGTTCACCATCAACAAAGAAGACCACACGCTCGGCAACATCATTAAGTCGTAAGTTACAAGCCAAAGGCTCTCGGGTTATGTTTAACGGGGCTCTTTGAGGGAAAGCACAAGTTCCAGATTTTCTTAAGACTCTCTGAGCTACAGGAAACCCTTCTGGGTGCTTGCTGTGGTGGTTCACACATTCCAGTACCTCGTCTTCAAATTGCTGGCCGATCTGTTCACGCAGCCACAGAAACGTGGCCTCCTTGTGATTTTGTGCTAATGAGCATGGAGAAGCAGTCAGGGTTAGCTCCCACCCATGTGTGACAACGACCTTAGCGATACCTGGTGTTCTAAGAGGTATGTGCCAGAGATTGTAACATAAGTTGAATAAGGGAACGAGCTGGGAGGGGTTCTGTGGTCTCAGGGTGTCCATGCTGAGTACCTGATACTGGGTGGTGGGTATTTATACCAGTGAAGTCCTGGCCAAGCAGGTGGTCAGCAGTGTGACTGCCACTCTGGCTCAGGGACTTGTCATTTCACTGCTAAAAAGTGCCATCAGTAAAGACATGCCTTTCCCCAGTTTGTGAGGCCCCCGCTAGGAGCCTGCCTGCTCTCTTGGGGTAGGGCAGCTCATTTGTCTGGATGCCTCCTGTTCCCCTGCTTTGTGACCCCTGTGTCCCCACCTATGCAAGAGCCCTTCCTCTTGGTGTTCACATTTGATTGAGCTGTTGTGGAAAAACCACCAAGTGTCCAGGGCATGGCACACAATGCAGGCTGCACCTCACCATGGCCTTGTGGAACAGGACCCACATGTGGACAGCAGCTGCCAACTTGTGTTGCCAGAAGGAGTTCTGTTTCTCTAACTGGCAGAGCCTGTGGGCTTCTCCCCCTGTTGCTTTCATTTGCTGTGCCAAAGGCTCTTTTTGGGCTGGGAGTGGGGCTTTTATGTTCTGGTTTACTGGACACTGGCTGGGTTTTTACTGCTTGGCAAGGTCTCGGGGCACTGCAGGGTCCTGGACTTTTCCTAAAGGAAGAGATTGCTGGAAATCCTGTTGATCCTCATGCATGTAGGGGTTTGTGTGAGCAGTTCCTAAATGGTGTATCTTCTTCTAAGCGCCTGTTTTACTTGAAGATAAAACCACTAAAATCAAAGGCAGAGAACCTGGGATCAGCCCCCAGCTGCATTTACCTGCAGGCCTCAACCCGGAGGAAAGATGCCTTGGTTAGAGGCCAGGAAGCCACAATAGGCTACAGCCCCAAGGGCACTCAGCTCAGCCTCCCTCACATCCCCGTGTCTCAGGCAGCTGTTGAAGGACCCCCAGGTATTGTTTGCTGGTTACAAAGTCCCCCACCCCTTGGAGCACAAGATCATCATTCGTGTGCAGACCACACCAGACTACAGCCCCCAAGAGGCCTTCACCAATGCCATCACAGACCTCATCAGCGAGCTCTCCCTCCTGGAAGAGCGATTCCGGGTGAGGAGCCAGACCTGCAGCTTGGGTGGAGGAGGGGGGAGGTCTGGCTGCCTGCCTGTATGCCTAGAGCTGCAGTGTCCTCATGCCCACCTAGAACGACCCTTGGGTTGCTGCCTCTTGGTTTGTTATTGGTGATGGCAGGGGTGCCAGGGCCGGGATGGGGTGGGGAGGTGATGACAGAGCAGAGATTTTTACCAGTCTCCAGGAAGGGTGGACTAAGGGGTTCGGGAATCGAGGCCCAAGGCCTGTGTCCACGAGAACACAGGTGCAGGACGTGTGCCGTGAAGAAGTAGTGGGGTGGGCAGGGGTTTAGTTTGCTGCTTGTGGAAAAGGCCATGGTCCCAGTTTCCTGGCTGACCTTGGCCAGGGATGTGGGGGTTGAGTTTCCAAACTCCTCACCCCAGCCATTCCAGCTAAGGGCACTTCTTCCTCTCCCTCAGGTGGCCATCAAAGACAAGCAAGAAGGCATCGAATAGTAGGCTGCATGGAGCCTTGCTTGGCAAGTTCCCACCCTGTGCTGGGCCCTTCTCCAGGCACCAAGTGGGGGAGAGCAGCTTTTTGTAGATATCCTGGTGAGCCCCCAGTATCAACACGTCCTGGATATAGATTGTATTTTTATCTTCCTAATAAAGTGTGCCCAGAAAATACCTGGATATAGGCTGACGCGGAGGTGACTTCACAGTGACTGTCAGGCTCAGTGGTGATTGATAGAAAGCTGCCAAATTTCAGAGTTGATTGGCGCAGAGACCCAGATTTCTGTCTGAGAACATGCTCATTCTGGACCAGCAGGGAACCTCCTCTGGGGAGGTCTTGACAACTGTGTACTTCCACCAGTCTCTGCTCTAGAACCTCAGCTGCAAGGTCTGCCTGTCTTACTCAAAGGAGGCACAACAGATAAGGCCCACGAAACAGCTCTCTACAGACTTCTCTTACATAGTAGAGAGTTTAATAAAAAGTCACCAATAAAAACGTCCCCATTATTAGCCCAAAAGCTGAATAAGTTAAGCTGTGTCCCTGGTACTTTGCAGTAGAGGCGGCTACTGCCTCTTCCAGATGGCCACGATGTTGGAGTCCGTCAGAGCAGTGAGGTAGGTCAAGGTGGGGTTGGCCGCCACTGTGTTCACCATGGTCTTGGTCACCGTCTCGCCAAGGGCCTGGGGCTGGGGCCACTTGAGGATCTGGTGGGAAGAGAGGGGGCTGGGCTCATGCTTCTGAGATGCCAGGTCCCTGGGCTGCACCAGGCTCCGGTGGGGGGAGGGGAGAGGAGTGAGCCACACGTACCTGCACAGGGGCCTGTGGGGCTGCCGGCAGTGGGGGCTGCTGCAGGAGGATGTGCCTGATGTCATAGATCCACACATTGCCCTCCTCGTCCCCACAGAGCAAAATCCCCTCATCTGCCAGGACAGAGGTTGGAATCTAAGGTAGGGCAGAGCTCCAAGAGGTGGAGGGGAGGGTGGGCTGGGCAGGTGGGCTCACCAGGACAGGTGCTGAGTGAGAAGTAGGCTAGCTTGGTAGAGGACCACTGCAGCTGTGCCAGGACCACCACAGCCACTGTGGACTGGCTGCCCCGGCCTACCCACGTCTGGCTCCAGCTCCACAGGCAGATGGTGCCCAGACCATTCCCCTTGGAAGCTGTGGGGTAGAACAGAGAACAAATGCCTGGGGGCTCCCTCAACACTTCTGTTCTTTGGTGGGGACCCCTCACAAGTCAACAGACCCAACCCTGAGTCCAGCGAGAAGTGACCCATGAAGGCTTTACCAGGGCCTGTATGGGTTCCTGGGGGCCAGGCAATTCCCTGCTGTGGGCTCACTCACCCACAATATCCTCATTCACAAATGCCAGCCCATCGACTCTCCGTCCAGATGTGTCAGAGCCCTCGGAGAAGATGAACTCCACTTCACACACCCTTTGGGGCAGAAGGTACTGGTCAGCTATTCCTTACAGATACAAAAGGCTTCTCATTCATTGTTATTTGCTGGGAACCTGCTCTGGGCGCTGGCCTGTGAGGCAGTCAGAGACAGAACCAAAAAGACTTGTTCCAGCCCTGGAGGGGTTCAGCTTTGCCCTGGCAGCGGGAACCAGCACCTGAGTGCACCGAGACACAGCTGGTGGGAACCTAGAAGCATGCACACTGGTTCTTCTAGGATGGGGACATTAAGGTGAGGGGCTTGTGGAGAGAGAGCGTGCCCTGGGACTGAATGAGAGACGGGCAGCCAGCCGAGCTGGGCAGGCATTTCTAGGCAGCCAAGCACTGGGGCGTGAGAAGGGAGAACCTGTGGCAGGGGTGGGTGCGGGAGTTGCTCTGACCCCAAGGACAGTGAATGTTTCCAAGCTGAGAGTGTGTTCACACTGTGCCTGCAAAGGCCACCCAGTAGCAGTCCAGAGTCCTGGAGAGGCCACCTGGATCCAGAAAAGCAGCTACCAACCACGAGGAGAAGCAGATCCATCTCTGAGGTGTGGGGGAAATGCCACAGGACTTGGTGACCAGGCAGGCAGGGAGGAGGAAGAAGCCCAGGGCAGACATCCCAGGTGTGGCGTGGGGCTTCCACCAGTGCTGGGCTGGACACTGCCACAGTCTGCCGAGGCTTCTGTTGCTGCCCTCCTGCCACCCACACATACTCTTCCTAGGCTGCACACTGCCCTTAGGGTAAATCTCAAAATCTTACCATAGTCCGGCAGCCCTGCCATGTCTTGTGCCATTTCCTCTGGTTTTCCACTGTGGCCAGACCCCCCTGGTCAGCCAGCTCTCCCCACCACTGACCCTTTGCACATGCCATTACTGCTGTGTGAGGACTTTCCTTCCCTCGTCCTGCCTGCCTGTCTTGCTGGGCTCACATACAGAGCAGGAGCCTGAGAACCTATCTGTCTACCACTGGTAACCTCCTCAAAGTTCCCTTGGCCTCCCTCTTCCCCTCTCACAGCAGCTTATTCTCTCTGTAGATGGCATTCCACTTCATGGAGTTCTCACTGGCTACTTTGGCTTAATGCCTGTCTTCCTGCCTGTCTTCCCCACGAGGTAGTAGGCCCCACAAAGGCAGGAACCCTATACCGAGCACTATCTTAGGCCTTCCAGGTGGGACAGATGAACCACAGGCCACAACCTGGCCTGTTCTGGGCCTTATCCCTGCCCAGACACCATCCACCTTGCCCATGAAGGTGAGGGGACCACAGCCAGGGGGAGCTGACCCAGCCCAGTCCCGCAGCCTGACACCAGCAAACATATGGGCTGCAGGGGCCTTGCCTTGAGACTAGTGGTGACAGGCTTCACAAACAAACAAGTTAGAGAAGTTTACCATCACTGAACTAGCCTTACAGGAGGTGTTAAAGGGACTTCTTTAAGAGGAAAAGGACCTGACCTAGAAGCAAGAAATTTGAGAAAAAAATTTCACTGGTAAAAGCAAATATATACATCAAAGGTAGTTAAGCATCAAAATAAGTTGCTTAAAAGCTAGTATGAAGGTCAAAAAGGGTAAAAGTAAAATCAGTTACATCTAAAAATTAGTTATGGGAAACTAAATAAAAATGTAAAAGAAGACATGTATATCAAGAATATCTTAATAAAAAATTGTAAAAAAGAAGACATATTTATAAAATGTGGAGGGGGAATAAACACACAGTGCTGTTAGGATGGTTCAAACTTAAGTGACCACCAACGTTATTACAGATTGCTGTATATGCAGGATGTCATATATGAACCCTGTGGTAACCAAGAACCAAAAATCTGTGATACACAAAAAATAAAGAAGGAAATCCAACCGTAACACCATAATACAGTCATAGCACACAAGGGAAGAGAGCAATAGAAGGGATCAAAGAACAAAAACCACGAGGAAACACTTAACAAAATGGCAGTGCGTACGTACCTATCAGTAATTATCTTTTATGTAAATGGACTAAAATGCTCCAGTCAAGAGACAGATAACAAGACCCATGTACTTGTTGCCTATGAGAGTTTCATGTCAGACCTAAAACATAGAGACTGAAATGTGGAATGGAAAAAGATACTCCATGTAATTAGGAATGAGAAAGAAGCTGGATTAGCGATACTTGGGTCAGACACAACAGACTTTAAAACAGACTAACGAGACAAGGACATTACATAATAGTTAAGGGCTTGATCCTGGCAAGAAGATGTAACTTGTAAATATCTCACATCCAACAAAGGAGCACCTAAATATGAAAAGCAAATATTAACAGACTTAAAGGGAGAAATTTAGAATAAAACGGTATCCCTACCCCCACTACATCAATACATAGATCATCCAGCAGAAAAATCGGTAAGGAAACTGATGGCATGAGAAGATGCTCAACATCACTGATCAGGGAAGAGGAAATCAAAACCACAATGAGCTATCACCTCACAGCAGTCAGGGTAACTAACATCAACAAGACAAGAAATAGCACATGTTGGCAAGGATGTGGCAAAAAGGGGACCCTCATGCACTGCTGGTGGGAATGCAATTGGGGCAGCCGCAGTGGAAAGCAGTATGGAGAGTTCTGAAAAAAACTAAAATAGAAATACCACAGGACCCGGTAATTCTACTTCTGGAAATTTACCCCAAAGCAAACAAAATCATTAATTCAAAAAAATATGTACACTCCTATATTTACAATAGGCAAGATATGGAAGCAACCGAAGTGTCTATCAATAGATGAATATGAAATTGTCTCAGGTAACAGTCATAGACAATACTCATGAGCTTATTTTTCAGAGAATGACCCAAAGCCTCCAATGCCCTGTTAGGTCCTGGAAACCTGCTAACTAAGTCCAGGTGAAACTGGCTGGGTCACCTAGAGTATGCACAGGAGAGGCATATGCCCAGTCACTGAACATTTCCCATCCCGGAACAAAAGTTTTCTAGGCAATGGAACTAAAGGTGCTGTCTCCAGGACTTGGATAATGATCTGAGGTGAAGCATGCCATTAAGTGTTCAATCTGGACAGAGAATAAAAGGGAACTGCTGATCAACAACAGAAACTGTCCCAAACCCACATGTGACTACCTAATGAAATTCATAAAGCATGGCCACATAGAGATCTGGGGTGTGGAAATCACTGTAGGATGGAGAAACCTGAGTAGGAATTTCCTAACCTTCAACCAATCCCACTTCACCACACTTTGAACAGCCCCTATCCTAACTCTGACCCAGTGTCTTAAAAAGCCTCCTTAGCTGATGAAGAGAGAATTGAGCTAGCCTCCTATCCCTCTGTTCAGCTGCCTTACAATAAAGGTCTTCCCTTTTGCAAAAGCTGGTGTCCCGTGTTGGCTAACTGCACGTTGAGCAGTCAATCCTTGTTTGGTTACAAATGGTTAAAAATATGGTACATATATGCAGTGGAATAGTACTCAACCGTAAAAAATGGAATCGTGCCATTTGCCAAGACCTGTAGAGTATTATGCTAAGTGGAATAAGTCAGAGAAAGGCAAATACCAAATGATTTCACTTGTATGTGGAATCAAAACAAAACAAATAGACTGGTGGATACCATAGGGGAGGGGGGAATGGGTGAAATAGGTGATGGGGAAAAAATTAAGAATGTCTGATAGCTTGATCTGGGTGATGGTTATGTGAGTGTATACATATGCCAAAATCCATCAAGCTGTACACTAAGATTTTATTGTACATACCTCAACAAAAAAATAAATTTTAAAAAAGGCATCCCTGCCTGGCCTCACCTCCTCTTCTGAGGCTGGTCCAGCCGCACATCCCAGCAGCAGCAGCCACCCTCGCAGCCGGCCAGTAGGTAGGCATCTGGGCAGGAGGCAACCGGGCAAAGACGCAGGGGGATGGAGGTGGCATCAAGTGTGAGCAGCTGGCTGCCAGCAGGCAAGAGGGAGAATATGAGGCCACAGGCCCAGGGGTCCAGCCACCCTAGCAGCCATCCCCCACCCCTCACATCTGCCCAAAAGCATCACCTGGCCTGGAACTCATACTCGTGGTTAGGTACCCCGATGTCCCAGAGGATGATCCGCTTGTCATAGGAGGCCGCTGAGGAGGAGATGGGAAAGGGAGAGGTGGCCCTGAGGAGGCCCTGCTCTCTCCCGCAGACTGCATTGCAGGCTGAGACTGTAGTCGTAAGACCAGCTCTTCTGAGGCAGGAAGGGCGGGCCAGGGTGGGGAGGTGGAAGAGTCAAGAGCCTACAGCCCCTATCTGACTCTGGTCAAACATGCCCCACACCTGGCAGTCATCTTCTGCCAGCCTCTGCTGACATATAACCCTTGTCGGGCTCACCACATCTGGAGGGCCAGGGGTATCCACCCAGGAAACAGAGTGGCCCACGCTGGAAAGCTCCAGGGTCACAGAGCAGGCAGTGGAAAAGCCATGGCCAAAAGCCCAGTCAGTTGTCCAAAAAGCCAAGTTGCTTCTCCCACTGCCGGAGCTAACCGCAGTAGCCCAGTATGAGGCCTGCTAGCCACAGGAGCTGCCTACCATCCCAGGGAGGGAACACCAAGGTGTCAGGCTGTAGGACGGGTGCTGGGGGAGCCCTGGGGTGTGGGAAGAGGGTCTTACTGAAGAGATGGGTCTCGTGGGTGGGGCTAAAGCAGAGGGTGGCAATGGCCTTCTTGTGAGCCCGGATGACCCCACAACAGAAACCAGCACGCACGTGCAGCAGCCGGACCATGCCTCGCAGGCCTGCAGCCGCTAGCACACTCCAGCGCTTCTTGTGTCCTGCCTGTGTGACCACCATCAGGGCTGTCCAGGCCACTGAGAAGAACTCCTGTGGTGGGGAAGAAGGGTCAACAAAGGGCAGGGCTATGTGTGCAATCATGCAGAATGAAGCCTGGGGAACAGGCCCAGCATAAAAAAAAAAAAAACATCACCTGGTGGGTAGGTAGCCAAGGCTGTCGCTGCCCAGCAGAAGTAGGGGCCTGGCACTCACCTCGCCGGGTGCCTTGTACTTGTGCAGTACAATGCCCGTCTGGCAATCTATCACACACACAGCTTCCCCACCACAGGTGGCCACGGTCTGGGATGTGGCTCCTGCATGCCCTGTTTTGAGGGATCAGCCTAGTAAAAATATTTTCTGTAAACGTCCCCCACTACAGCTCCCTCCACCTGGCCAACGACACTTTCTAAGCTCTCTGTCCCTCCCGATTTCCCCACCCACCCAGACAGCTCTCTCCAGGTGGCATTCCTGGACCTGCATCTAGAAAGCTGGCCCTGCCTGCCCACCAAGGCTGTACCATCCTCCCAGGCTGGCTCGAAGGCGCAGCCCCAGAGCTGGGTCTCCAGGTCCTGACGGCTATTGTTCTTGCTGTGGCACTGCAGGAAGTGCAGGGGCTCGAGTTTCAGGGCAGCCTGTGGGGGCAGAGCAGGGTCACAGCTGCCCTGGCCCTTGTTCCCTGCCACACGCTCCCTACCACCCTGCTGGCTTACCTGACTGCCATTAGAGCCTGCGGGGCTGCCCTCCACCTGGGCCAGTGGGGAGGGGCACACCCGCTTGTTGGGACTCAGGCTGAGTGAGACATTGTCAGGCCGTTTCAAGGCCACTGGCCTCACCTGTGCAGGGGGTGGGGGCAGGCTGAGGGCATGGGGACCATGGGCCCATCCACCCGGGGCCTCCGTCTTCCCCATCACAGGCTGGGCTGCCCCCTCCCATAGGTGCAGGAAGCAAGGGCTGGCCCAGGGTCAGAGGGAACTATGTCAGGGATCAGAAATCATCTCCTAGGTTCATTTGCAGGATCTCTGATCCCTACAGCTGCCTAAGCAAGAAGAGTCAATGCAGGCCCTTGGAGCCCTGGGCACTGCAAGGAACCACACTTACCCTGGGCTCCTGGGCAGCTGTGGCTTTGGGGGACCTCTCTGCGATGTCTGCCTCATGCACCTGGATCCCACCAGAGGCCACCAGCTCCTCAGAGATCATCCGTACCTGGGCAGGGCCAGGCCATTAGGAAGCCGGGCAGTCATGGGGGTCCCAGACCCTCCCCAGATGCCTGGTCAGAGGGACCCTGCACTTCCTGAGTTGGGCAAGAGCCTTTCCAGTCAATAGGGCTGCCTTCCCTGACCCACACCAAAACACAGCCCCTCATGGCCAGAGACCCATAGGGCAGCTGAGGGCATGCGTGTCTGCAAGGAGCTGGGAGAACCAACTACCAGTATAGTGCGGTAAGGACATACCCGCCACTGGGTGAACTCGCTGAGGGACTCGGGCCCGTAGCGGACATCCCTGACAGCGGACCTCACAAAGTCCGCCTGGGCCTTCTCCACCTCTTCCTCGGGGCTTCGTGTGGCCATGAACTTCTCCCAGTGAGCTGCGACCTGGGTGAAAGGGCCCAAACTGAGACTCAGCCCCCCACCCTCAGCTCACCCAGGCACTCCATGACACATCTGCCTCCAGTCTCATGGTCACAGGCGTCTCAATCCCACCACCTTCTGGAAGGTGTAGGCTGCAGGCTGCAAAAATCTGCACACACACATGAGGAACAGTCCCAGTGGGAGGCACTGACCCAGGATAAATTACGGTGAGAGTCTCAGCTTTGCTGCTAGGCTGTCTGCACACCTGCAGGGCAGGACCTCCAAGCACAAGAGGCACCACAGCTGACTCAGAGCAACACAGACAAGGGGCTAAGGGCCACTCAATGCATCAGGGCAGGCGACCCCGGTAGCCCCGAAGTGTCCTCCAAATGTTCCAACTCTGCCACTCACTCAAGGCCCCCAACTGCTCCCAAGCACCACAGACACTGCCTGGCGCCCTTACCCTGCTGGTCAGCTCCCGGTTCAGGTTCTCCACCTGCGAGGAAGTGGAGGAAGCATCCTTGCCATTAACCTTACGGAGCTTGGGCAGGAGAAAGGCGACTTTCAGGTTGTCACTGACCTGGGAGATAAGAGGAGAGTGGCTCAGGGTCACCCCAACCTGTGGATTGGGAGCTGCTAAGGCTGAGCCTGAGTGTTAAGGCATAGGTTGTGGGGGGGTCCTCCACTTACTGTCAGAAAGGGGTTGCCTTCCAGGCTGAGCTCCTCGAGGTGTGGGAACTGGCACAAGGCAGTGACATCCCCTAGCTGGTTGTTGGCACAGCGGAGTATGCGCAGTTGGGCCAGGCCCAGGTCAGCCGGCAGCGTCTCCAGCTGGTTGTTGGAGAGGTCCAGCTCCTGCAGCAGCTTCAGGCGACTCAGGAGCTTGGGGTCCAAGTCGTCAGAGAGCAGCTCCAGCCCTGATAGGCTGGGGGGCAGGGGCAGACCGGGAGCCTCAGAGACAGGCTGGCCTGCCATCCCGCACCTCTGGCAGCCCTGGGGGCCTCCGTAAGCTTTTTCACCTGCCCGTTTGTTGCACCTCCACAGCCTCTCTCCAACGCTCCCTTTTTAAAACTCTCCTAACTACTTTAAACCCCGGCAGGTGGCCCCTTCCAGAATGCTTTTCCTGATCCTCCTGTGGGGGCTTCTCTGTAATTATCTCAACAGGTTATTCAACATTCCTTCTTCAAGATTGTGTCTCTAGCAGGCCTAGCCCTCTTCAGGGATAAGGCCGCTCCGGGCCCACCCGGCCCATCGCCTAACGAGAGGACTGCACATGGCCGGATTGATTAGACTCCACCCAACCGCCCGGTCGATAACGGGGCCGCGCAGGGAGTGGGCAAGGGTCTCAGCCTTTCTTCCTGCCCGCCTGGCGTTTCAGGCTGTGTGGCCCCGCCCGGCGGACACCCCGTGGTCCCCCACCCCCGCCTCTTACTCCAGGCTCCGGATCCTCCCCAGCCGGTCGGATTTGGGTCGCCCCCTCTGCATAAGCAGCCGCGGCGAGAGAGGGCTCATGGCGGGGACGCGCGGCCCACACTGGCCCGATTCGCTGCACTGGCGTCCCGGGCTGACGGCCACCGCAGGCCGAGCCCAGGAGGTGGCGCCGCGCGAGCTCTTCGGCGGCGACGACCGGAAGGAAGCGGCCCAACGGACCTCGTGCCCCCCGTACGGACTACAACTCCCAGCGCCCCCCGTGGCCTCGCGCCTGCGCCCTGGTTGCCAGGACTAGGCGATGGCGGCTGCGGCGGTGGCTGCCCCCGGGGTCCTTCGGGAATGCGGCTGCAAGGGCATCCGGACCTGTCTGATGTGCGAACGGCAGCGCGGAGGTGACCGGCCCTGGCAACACTCCCTGCAGGTGAGGGCGGGGAGAGGGGTCGCGCCCACAACCCCGTCTTCATATGGGGAAACCGAGGCCCAGATTGGCCAAGAAGAAGGTTCCCGCGCTCGACCGTGTCAGGGGCTTTCGCAGTTGGTGCATTGCGGGGCGAGGAGATGAGGGCTTGGACTGGGGAGGGGGCTAGGACGTGGGTGCAGCCTGACCACAGCTCCCCTCTGGGCTCTGGGGGGAGTTTGACAGCAAACCTCCACATAGTCCCCGTGTCTGGGGCTGGGAGCTTCAGGGAGAGTAGAGGGTGCTGAAAACCAGGGAAAAGGGCCCCGGAAGGCCTTGGACAGAAATAGGCAAGATGGAAATTAATTCCAGTGAATTAACAATAAAGGACTCAGCCTCTGAGCAGGCCGGGCAGTCCAGTGGAGAGTTGGGGGGGTGATCTGCTTGTGTAAAGGCCTGGTGGGTGGGTTTGCTTGGCAGGTGGGTGATGCTTAAGGTAAGGGAGATGGGTTGTTGGGTCATTGGCTGGGGGTGCCTGGGAGGAGGATGGCCTCTGCCGTCAGAAACCTGATCCTGAAGGTGCTGCAGCGGGAGGTGGTTAGCTCTGCAATCTTGGGGATGACTGGCAAGTTCTGCTGCCTTTCAAAGGGGAATTCAGGGAGTGCCTCTGGCTGCCACAGAGGAGGGCAGGGCCCAGAGACATCCTCATCTCAGCTGGAGAGGGCTTCTCCCCTCTGGCCTACCAGTAAGTGCTCACCCTCTGGACAGCCCCATGGGCCAGTCCTTTAATCCTCAGAAGGCTGTGGGGGACAGAAGACGCCCTGCAGCCCAGTGACCAGGACAGGGTGGATCCCTACACTGCTTTTGGCTGTGCAGCCTTGGGCTAGTTCCTTAACTTTGTTGAGCCTTGATCATCTCCTCTATAAAACAGAGAACAAAAAATGGCTATATGGATGCTCTTCCCATATGAGGGAAGTGGAGGAGTGCAAAGGGTCCTTCCCAGGAGGCAACCCCATGCAGGGATTTCACCTCCTTCTAGACTCCAGCTGCTTCTAAGTGGTTGCAGGAGAGGGAACCATAGGGCAGGGGCTGCTCCTAAGGGGGCCCCTAGAGGGCGCACATGTGTGAGGACTCTAGTGGCTCCAGGTGTCCCATCTTTTGCAGAGAACACACCGTTTTATATACTACTCTGACACTGGCTGGGCCGTGGGGGCTGAGGAGTCTGACTTTGAAGGCTGGGCCTTCCCCTTCCCGGGTGTGACGTTGATAGAGGACTTTGTGACCCGAGAGGAAGAAGCCGAGATGGTGCAGCTAATGGACCGTGAGCCCTGGAAGCTCTCACAGTCTGGGCGGAGGAAGCAGGTAGGTGGCCTAGAGCTCGGGGAGGAGGAGAAGGCTGGGCTGGGCTGGTCTCAGAGGACAGTCACCCTGCTGAGCCCCTCCAGGCTCTTTGCCCCAGAGCCCTTTGCTCACCTCCTCACTGCCCTTCTCTGCAGCCACACCCGATAGCCCCCAAGGGCCCCTGGGGGCAAGCTCCCCATTCTTGAGGCATGGGTAGGCAGGGCTGCAGAGTGGGGTGGGGTTTGGGGGTGTGTGGAGTGGAGTGGAGTGGTGTCTATCAAGGAAGGGCAAGCTCACCTCGTTCTGCCCCTCTCCCCATCTGCCTAGTACTGGTGACAGTCTGCAGGGTTTCTTGGAGGTTGCCAGACTCATTCCTTGGCAAAGTCGTCTCTTCATCTGTTTCCAATGTCCCCGCATCGTTCCCACTGACAGTTGAGCCTGTAAGTGCCAGGCTGCCCTTCGTAGGGGATCACAGCACCTCCTCCTTGGGTCCCACCTCTGTCAAGCTTGCTCCTTCCGATCCTCATCTCCAGCAGGAGACCTCGCCCCACTGGACCTTCCACGTGGCCTCCTTATCCCTTTCCCTCCCTGTCCCAGGGCTTCCCTTCCCTGACCCCAGTACCCTGGCAGTTAGGACATCACTTCCTCAGGTGCTGCCTTGCCCCTTGGCTCCTCACTGTCATACTCCTTCTGGGAGACCACAGCCCTGGTCAAGTCCAGCCCCCCGCCTCTGCCCCCTTGTGCCCCTGCGGGGCCTACTGGCAGGTCTCCTTGGCCCTGGCTCTCCAACCCCAGCTGGGCCTGTCCTGCTCCGTTGGGTACCCCGACCTCCCTCAGGTCCTCTGCTCTGCTGCTCTCCTTCCAAACCTCTTTTCACCTCCTCGCCCGCCACTGATGATCACACCTCTGAATGAGCCTCTGCCTCAGGCCCGGGCTTCTCTCCTAGTCCCCGTCCAACTGGGTGCTGGATACCATCTCCTTCTCAGACCTTGTCCAGCCCTGCTCTTCTCTCTACTCAAGATCAGTCTTGCCTGAACTGGACCTTTTCCACCAGCCCACCAGTAAGCTCCACCTCCTGTCTCCAAAGCAGAATTCCTTGAAGAGTTGTTCTCGCTGTCTTCAATTCCTCTCTTCAACCCACTCCTTCTTGCTAAACCCACTCAAAAACCACTTCAATCCCTGACCTCCTTGCCCTTAAACCCAGCAGCCCAGTCTCAGGCTCAGTCCTTTGGCCTCTTCCTTTTCCAGATACTCCCTTGTGGGTCTCAGCAAGTCATGGCTCTGCGCGGTTGGTGTGTTGGGCCGCCATGATTGTATTTCCAGCCCAGGCTTCTTACTTGTCAGACACTGAATTTTGGTCCCCACCCACACAGTGTACCCTCTGCAGAGTCCCCATGTGGGCACATGCATCTTCCATCCGCTCGGGCTGGAAACCACGGGTCCTTCCAGATTTCTTTCTTTCATTGGTAATTTCTGTCAGCTCTTTCTTCCCTCAAAACATATCCAGAATCAGAACACGCACCACCCCCACTACTTCCACCAGTTAGATTCATGCCCCTAGTTCCGTCACTAATATTCCTGCAGGAGCTTCCTGGGGCCCTGGCCCTTCTTCAGTAGAGAGGAAAGCGACTCCATTGCTGCCTCGTCAGATCGAGTCACTGCTGGGCCTCCCATCCCACCCTGGCCATGGGGTCAGTACAGTGAATGCCCCGCACTGGCTGCAGGTGGCTTATACTGCTGCTCTGGCGCCCCCGACTGGCAGTCCCACCAGCCTGCCCAGTGCACTCTGACTCCACTCCCCTTGCCCGCCGTGCTCCCAGCCCAGCCTCAGCCTGCAGCTGCCCGATGGGCTGCAGGAGCTGCTTGCCCAGTGCTCTGGGACAAGCCAAACCAGGGTGAAAGACTCTTCCAGTGGATTGGACGGAGTCGCCATCCACTAGGGCAGGCCAGAGAGGGCAGGAGGCAGCTGGTGAACGCTCCCTTTTCATTCCTGGGTCCACAAATCTGAGGTGTAATTCTAGAACACTCCTCCCTCATGTTTTGTCTTGTTTTTTAGGTAGAATCCACATACCATAACGTTTATTTAACCTGTATAATCCGTGGCTTGGTTTTGAGTACAGGTGCAGTGAAGTGCAACCATAACCACTGTGTAGTTCTGGCACATTGTTATCACCCCAAAGGAGGCACGTACCCACCAGCAGTCACTCCCTGTTCCTCTGTCCCCTGGCAACCACTCGCCTCCTGTCCGGCCCTGGATTTGCCTGTTCTGACAGTTCGTGTCAGTGGGATCATACAACACATGGCCCTTTGTGTTTGCTTTCACACAGCCTGATGTGGTCAAGGTTCATCCCTCGGCAGCGCATATCAGGGCTTTGTTGTTTTGGGGCTGCACAGTGTCCCCTGTGTGGGGTTATCGCTGTCTCTCCATTTATCCAGACGTGGACATTAGTGTTTGTTCCCATGTTCTGGCTGTCGTAACTAGTGCTGCAGCGAACACTCATGTGCAGGTTTCCACGCGGACATGTTTACAGTTCTCTTGGGTGCGGGGCTAGGAGTGGGACTGCTGGGTCACACGGTTAACTTCTCCATCGTGGTTCTGAACCCCAGCATCCCCATTGTTGATCAGCTTAGGGTAATGTGGCCCTGGACTGGCCTTCCCTCCCTCGCTGCTCCTTCTCTCCCAATCCCAACCCCTTGGCGCAATGTCCTGGGTACACCACCTGTATGCAGGCCTTTTGTCTCAGTCTGCCTTCTGGGGCATGTGGGCTAAGACATCCCCTGCAGGTCATATCCCCCTTCCCTGCTGTACTTGTTTGCTCCCCATTCATCACCGTCTGGTGCTAGCTGTTCACTACACCTACTGTGTGTTAGCTGCCTCCTGCTGGAGTGTCAGCTCCACAAAGTCAGGAGTTTTTGCTTGTCTTGGACACCATGATTGAATTCTTCAGACTGGTCTGTGATAGCCCTTTCTGTAGACTCAGACACTTCTCCACTTCCTTCTTGTCCTCATCCTTCAGGACTACGGCCCCAAAGTCAACTTTCGGAAACAGAAGCTGAAGACCACTGGTTTCACGGGCCTTCCCAGCTTCAGCCAGGAGGTAGTGCAGAGAATGGGCCTCTACCCCGTCCTGGAGGACTTCCAGCCAGTCGAGCAGTGTAACCTGGACTACTGTCCTGAGCGGGGCTCAGCCATTGACCCCCACCTGGATGACACCTGGCTGTGGGGGGAGCGGCTGGTGAGCCTCAACCTCCTGTCCCCGACTGTGCTATCCATGTCCCGGGAGGTGCCTGGCAGCCTCTTGCTCTGCCTAGCCCCGTCTGGCTTCCCCGAGGCTTTGGTGGAGGGGGTGGTGGCCCCCAGCAGGTCTGTCCTGTGCCAGGAGGTGGAGGTAGCCATCCCCTTACCCCGCCGCTCTTTGCTTGTGCTTGCCGGAGCCGCACGGCACCAGTGGAGGCATGCCATCCACCGCAGACATATCGAGGGCCGCCGCGTGTGCGCCACCTTCCGGGAGCTGTCGGCCGAGTTCCAGGCTGGCGGGAGGCAGCAAGAACTGGGGCAGGAACTCCTGCAAATCTCTCTCTCCTTTCAAGGGAAACCTGTGTGAGCCGCTGCCCTGGAGACAGGAGCTGGCACAGGCCTGCCTGGGGCGCCGGCTCCAGAGTAGACCCTCCTCCAGGATTGATGGGAGGAGGCCCAGGGCATGGGTCTTTTCTCCACCTTCATTAGGTTTTAAGATAGACACCCTGATGCCATGATAGTGTGAGCCCTGCCCCCAAGCTGGTTTTGATGGGAATGTGCCTCAGGTTGGTCCCCTCTGACCTGCACTGTGGCCACTAGTGTGGATTAATTTGTCAACAGTTTGAAGGCAGTGGGATAATTTAAGCTAAACATGTTGATACCACTTACACCCATTTTCTCCTTCATCTAAGTGAGGTTTCCAGTTCCCTGTCCTCCAGTCCCTTCACTGGGGAAGCAAGCTGGATTAAAGAATGGAATTGGCAAAGATTTGAAATTATTATTTCAGACTTCTGAGCGGGTGACGGCTTTTGAGTCAGGTTCCTGGGTCCTGTTCGACCCCATGGGGTGGGGGTATAATAAGGACAGGGAAATCTTGAAAGTCTGGTCCCCCTTTGCCCCTGCCATATGCTATTAAAAAGTAGGAAAAAGAGTCTCAGATCCCAGGACGGTGTGAGGTGGTTCCCTTTCTGGCGCGGTACTGTGTGGGATGCACACCTGGAGGCAGCTGCCATGGTGTGTCTGCCGCCAGGTGAGCTGCAGGCTGTGGAAGCTGAGGGGGCGGCAGTGTGCCCTGGGCCCGTGTGGCCAGCCTTTGCCTGCTGCTGAGAAGACAGGTACACTTGGCTCACTGGCCTCATGCTCAGAGCCAAAGTCAGGGTCCAGGGCCCCATCACAGCCCAGAAATCTTCACAGTCACTCGGGTACCTTCTGAGAGTTGGTGGCAGGGAGAGCCCTGACCACTGTGTATACCTGTGAGGCAGCATTGGTCTGGAGAACCCTGTGGAGACCCACAGAGAGGCTGCTGGGGTTTCTAGTACATGAGTCAGCCCAGCTGCCTGGGATGGGGGTGGGCTCCCTTGGTCAGCTTGGCCGAGCAAGAGGGTGGAGGATGGCTTTTTCCCAAGATCGTGACCCCCACACAGGCCCTCGGAGACCTCTCAGTCGGCATTCAGGTGCAAGCCTGGCTGGAGACACGGCCCATCTCGCTCATCTGAGTAGTCAAGCGGGTGTGCCGACCCGGTGGTCTGCTCCCTGGCAGCTGTGGCAGCCTCTGCCTGACTGCGCCTTCGAGCAGCCCGCTCTGGGGTGGGGCCCACAAGATGCAGTGCCAACAAAGGGCTCAATGGGAAACACACATTTGGGAAGCACTGTCAGGGAGGCCCAGGCTAGTCCTAAGGGGGTGGGAGGGGCTGAGCTCAGTCCAGGGGTCATCTTCTGGGTTATTCTTGCCCAGATGACCATAGAACCTATCTGTACCATGTCCTCAATAACCCATGGGGGCTTGCAGACATCAGGGGCTGGAAAGAGGGTCCATCAGGTTCTAGATGGGGCTAGCATGGCTTAGTCCAGCCCACCTTGCCCTGCTGGGCCCCACACAGGGCTCCCAGGACCCTGCCTTTCAACACTGCAGAGCCATCCAAGTCAACAGTCTTCTCTCAACAGGTTGGCTGGGTGGCAAGTAGGCGCGGCTGTGGCAGGCATGCCGGGCCTCCTGGGGAAATGGCTTATGGCATGTGCTCGCTGGCCCAGGGTTCTGGACTGAACAGGCCCCTGGGGCCTGGGTAGTCCTCCTTGGTTGCAGAGGTAGTCTGGCCCCCCAAATTGGCAGAACTGCTTTATACATCTGATTCCTAGGAGCCTCTGGGTTGAAAGTTAAAAAAAGTGACAAACTCCCAGGATGGGGCCTCTACCTTGGGGGGTGACTTACAAAACATCTGGGAGCTTCTTCGTGAGTGTCACCAGGCTGCAGGAGAGCTCTGGCCCCTGGCCTGACCCAGGAGCCACAGGTACCTGGGGGTTGAGAAAGCCCCACGGAGCATGAGTTTCAGTGCCTCCCCTCTTAAGAGGGTGTAGGGCTTCTAAGCCTACCCTGTCTGGATGGGGCTGGACTCATCCACGTGTAGGGCTGCCCCTTGCTGCGTTCCTGGAAGGGAAGAGCCTGGCTTGGGAAGGCAAGCAGCAAGCGGAGGCACTGTTCACTCGGGGCCCTGCTTGGAGGGAGCCCCTCGGTGTATGAGTCCCAGGGTCCCCACTGTCCATTTCAGGGAAGTCCACCCCCCTCACCTGGGAAGCCTATTAAGACACTGGCCAGTGACCAGCAACTAGGAGGAGGCAGGAGGGGCTTTGGAGAAGTGATCTCTCATCCAGGATGCAGTGGACATCGGGGAAGAAGTAGACCTCGCAGTGTCCCTCTAGCTGCAGGAAAAGGGTTTCTTACCTGTTCTTGTTTATTCAGTGCAATCCAGGGCAATTGTTTTAAAACTCCACACACGGAACAGGGGTGACGGGCACCACACATGATCGTGTCGTGCATAACGAATGAACCAGCACAATGACTGCAGATGAGCTTTCATCCGCTCAGGCTTACGTGGCTTTAGCCTCAACAGACCTTTCTAGGAGACGCCAAACTACATTCTGCCCTCATGGTTTCTCAAACAGAAATACCTGAGTTTTGAGAACTCTGGTCAGGTACTAAACAGATTGTGTTCCCCTTGGGAAGGGTCTCAACATATCTGTGGGCACTTTTTTAGGAGCACCAGGAAGGCTCAGCTCAAAGGAAAAGAGGGCAAGTCCACATGGGCTCTGGGGCTGCCTGGGTGCCTTCTGCCATGGACAGGCCACTAAGAACACCCTTCACAATCAGGTTAAATCTCCAGGAACTGAGTTTCTAGCCTTTAATGTTCCTCTAAGCTGCCCTGTTGAGTGTTTCTGAGGCTCCAAATAGCACTAATCCTCGATTTCCTGTGTTACCTCCTGACCATCAGTGCTGAGGCCCACGGTTATCTCTGTTCCCACAGAAACTGTTTGCCTCACACCTCTGGGAACTAGAAAGGCTGGAGCTCAGAGATCACTCTGGATGAAGAGAACAAGGAGTTACATAATTCTAATCAGTGTTAAAAATGCGGTGCATGGTATCTTTGCTATCCATGTGGCACTGTCATTGATGCCCTAGTGTCTGACCCTGATGTGGCCAAGCCAAAAACTTTGCCTGTGGGCCAGATATAACAGCTGGTCCCTGGCTGGCACTGGGACCATGCTTTCTAATCAGGAGCTTGGCCCAAGTGGCATACCTGAGGCAGGGGCACAAGATGGCCCAGGTAAGTGGGCCCAGCATGGCCCCTCTCAAATGCTCAGGCTAGAATTGGGGCCTGTTGTCCACTCCCAGCTGTGGGAGGAGCCAGCCTGTCTTGTCCCTGCTGGGACAGAGTGGCTGTCCTAAAGAGACGCCGACTTTCTTCTGTAAAGCAAACGTATTAATCCAGACAGGCCTTTTCAGCAAGGCTCCAGGAAAGAGCAGATGTGTGCTAGACAGCAAGCAAGTCCTGACAGATGTGTGCAGAAGATGCAGGGGACACACCCTTTGGAAGACGCCAGGCTCTTCTCAGGCCCTGTGGGACACGATGTCTAGGCTCCCCATAAACATCAGGACTAACCCTGGTGATTCTCAGCATGGCTCCCAGAGGGCTCCTAGGCATTTCAGAGTTCTGTGTTAAGGTTTACGTTCTCAACAGTATGACACATTCCCAGAAACCTCAGCCAGGTCAGCCACGATTTATTGGCACAGGAGCCAGACCCCAAAGAGATAGTAAGCTTTCCGCACAAATGCCATCAGATGTGAAGTCCAACAACAGTTTATGAAAACAAGAAAAGGTGTCCTGGTTTTTAGAAGCAGCTCAGGGGCAGCATGTGCACACATTAGCTGAACTGTAGCATGTGTGCCCAAGAACACAGCCACAAGTCCACCAGATGCCCTTAGTAAGAACATCAGAGCCCACACTGTGTGCGGCTGTGTATACGTGTGAGCTGGGCCCATGAGAGGCTGGGGCATGATGGGAGTCTTGCCTGCACTGCAGCTGTCCCACATCACTACGAGCTAAGGCTGCACGTGTCCAGGGCTGGCCCCTGGCACCACCTCCCACAGCCCAGGCCAGGCCAATGGCCTTGTCTGGAGAGGACGTCCCCAGGCTGGGCCTGCCAGCCTAGGACTACAGGCAGCAGGCAGATGAGCAGGTTCTGCCGCTTGAGCAAGTGTCACTGGCCTTTTGTGGCCACAGCCTGGAGGAGCAGCTGACTCAGGCTCAGAGGCAATGCATTCTGCGGCCAAGAGATGGAGGCCTGTTGACTGAGGGCCCTTTCCCCATGCTGGTGGCTTCACTGGGTCAGTGTGGCTAGGGCTCTAGATTGGCTGGGAAGACAGAATTTGAGAGCCCCGTGCGCCCAGGAGTACCCCCCAGTTAAAAACCTTAAGAGGACATGTCTCACAGGATGCCCACAGATGTGCCTCCTGACCCTCCAGGCTGCACCCTTGAAGTCTCAGGTTACAAGTCTGACACCAGGCTGCCCTATTCCCTCCAGGCAGGGGAGCAGTAACCCTGTGCCCCATCTAATCAGAGGGTAGCACCATCAGATGTGCCACCTGGCCACCGAAAACCCCACCTCAGGTGTCACAGGGCGGTCCCTTCTCTGAACTCCTGGCCGGGCCCTGACTGTCCCTGCTTCCACCAGCTCCCTGCACCTGCTGGCCGCTCAGCCACATCTCTGAGATCACCTGTGACTGGGTGCTGCTGCAGGAAGTCCCCAGGGCCAAGGACACAGCCTCTCTGTGTCCCAAGGTCTTAGCAACAGTCTCTCCTTTAACTAAAGATTTCCATCTTCTGAGGGAAAATGATCCAGGTATTACAGCATGAAGACAGGGTAAGACTTTGGTCCTGAACTTTCTGGCAGTGTCTAGGCAGCCTCATTGGTAATCTGCACTTATGAAATTCCCCGGATGCAGGTGACCCAGTGCAGCTCCCAGCAGGAGTGGGCCTCCACGACCGCCCTCACACGGCCTGCAGGCTCCGCTCATGCCCATCCAGCTGCACCTTGAGCTTGTGCAGCTCCTCGATCTCGCGGTTGTGCCGCTCTGTTTTGTGGCGCACAAGCGAGCGGTAGAAGTGGATGGTGAAGACCACAAAGATGAGGCCCACGGGCACCATGATGATGGTGGACACCAGGGCGGCCTGCCAGCCTGTGTGGCCGCCGGAGCCAGGAGGGGAGCCAGGCTGGTGGCGCGCATCCACAGGCAGGAACTTGATCCAGCAGAGTAGGACCACCTCGGCCAGGAAGAGCAGGATACCCAGCACGGTGGAGAAGCCCCAGGCAAGCTCAATGTAGGGGTGCATGCGCTCGTGCGGTGACTCACTAATGGAGTTGAGATTGTGGATGTTGCTCACGGCCTCCACATTGGGCAGGATGCACGTGCTGATGAGGAGGGCGAAGAGATGCACGGCCACCAGCACCGTGGTGCAGGCACTGAAGGCGATGAGCAGCGGCCGCGGGTACTGGTACTGGGTCTCCAGCTGCACCTCCACCATGGCCACCTGCAGGGCAGAGCAGCGTGGCTTGGCCAGGGCACCCATATCTCGGATGTGGGATGTGCCCCTCGTCGAGCCCCTAGCAGAGCAGAGGGCACCCTCCTCACCATTCAAATATTTCAACCTTTCCTTTTTTTCTGATTGGCTACAGAAGATCTCACTAAAGAAACATCTAAAAATACAGGGGAGATTAAAGAGGCAGGGGGAAGAATCACCCTCTGGTGCCTTTCCAGACAGAGCATGGAGAATACCTGGGGTACCAAACATCAGCCCAGGGCAGAGGCAACACTTCCCTGGGAACATGTGGCTTTGCTGCTGGTATCTGAGCCAGGCTGCAGTGCAATTGCTGTTCTAACAACAAAAAACTGACTTTTCAAAAGATAAATAAAGTAAAAACGGAGGCTCTTGCTTGTCCCTAGACTTACAGCTGCACACCCACCTCAGGCAGCCAGCAGGGTGCACCTCAGCCGAGACCAAAAGCCAGAGGGAGAAGCCCACACCTCTAAAGGCCAGGAATGGTGATGTAGATGAGGACAGGTAGGGAGGGGAAGCCGTGGGAGTGGCTGGGCTGGGCAAAGAGCCCAATCATCCACCAGTAGCAGGATGTGGAAATGGATCAATCAGGAAACCAAAAGGTATTTAGAAAAGGGGAGATGGAAGTAGCTGCACGGGGCTGCCCCTGGGGAATGGGGAGCGAGACACTGCTGGGTCTGTTATAAGCCTTTCCACAGTACTTCAGATTTAAATTTTGTGCACATATTAACTTTGATAAAATAAAAATTATTTTTAAATGAAAGGGAAAAAAGACCCACAGAGGGAACCATAATCTGCCACTTATCATTGTAGCAGTGAAGGTCTACAGCTGTGTAATCAGAGACCTGCTCTCACAAGCCCTAAGGGGCTTTATAGACTAGGCACTGCCCCTGCCACACTTGCCCCAGGTCAGAGTCAGGACACTCAGAACACCCCAGCACCGTGGACCTCCCCAGTGGAGGACTTAGTCCAGGCCAGCAAGGACCCCGGCGCTGCCCAAGGGGCCTTCTCCCAGGCACCCAAAGGTAAGAAACCAGACCAGCTGAGGAAGGGAAGCAGAGAAGTCATCTGATGGCTAGATCTGAGCCATCCCTGATTTTAAAAACTTACAAGAAAGATTTCACTAGCAACTACTGCCTCTTAGACTAAGAACCTCATCCCCTCAGTGAAGATGGAACACTGGTAGATAAGAAGATATGGAAGTTCTAATGGACCACAGCTAACAAACTCAGATGTGATGATTGTTTCAAAAGGACAGTACACTTCAGACATGTGGTGACCAGTGGTCTCTTCTCAGCCCCAGGGCCTGGGCTCTTGTTATTATAAAGGATATGGCCCAACAGAAGGATGTTTGTAAGCCACAGAGATAAGAAACAAAGATGATTAAAAGGCATACAAGAGAAGCAGTTTCGTTCTGCCTCAAGAGAAGAAAGGCCAAAGGGCCATTTCTCAGTGTGTTTATGCCCAGATTTTATAGGGGGCCTTGGAGCACTGGTTCTGTGTTAGGGTAAGTATAAACATGAATAAATAAGCTGGAGGTTAGGCATTAGTGCTTGTTGCTGGCTAAAGGAACAGCTTTGCCATTCTAATTAGGGAATTCACCATATAAAGAGGGGACCCCACCTAGCAAACCACCTGTTTTCATTTTCCCTGTCCTGCCCTTATTGGGCTATGGTTTCCATGGCAGAAATACTGCCTGATTATCTGTATTTGTTCCGTCTGTCTCCCAAGCTGCTCCAAGCTGAATAACTATCTACCAGTGGTATATTAATTTAATTAAGTGGGCACGCTGCTGCTTTCCCACCCGTGGTCTGGCTCCATGCTGTCTCCATTACTTCCCAGTTTTTGCTGTTATGTAGGCTGCGGCAGCCTCCTGAGAGGGACCTTTTGGGTAAAATTGCAACATTTCCAGAATCTCTTGCCTGGCCTTAGTGCATCTCCATATTGATACCTGTTTCCAAGGGGTGGAGAGAAGTAGTCCATCTCCATATCAACAGGCAATTACAAGGGTGAGTGAAGGCATATCTGGGCAGGAAAAGTTGGGTGGAGTCCCTTTTTGCAGCCTGGTCTCATGAGAGACATGGGTGGGCAGAAGTGGAGGACTGCTCATAAGCAATAAAGGGATTTCTCCCACTTTATTTCTCCCTTGGACTGATTTCAGTTTCATAGGTATTTTGCCCTGGGATTTTTCCCCAGAGTTACATCTGGCATAGTTGGCAGGATCTCTGAACCCAAAATCTGTCTACATGGGTGCACCTTGGGTGGGCTGCCCTCATTAGCCCTCCGTGAGACAGATGACTGCTTAGAGGCCCTGAGTGGCCATGTAGCAGCTGGGATTGTGGGATATCTTCTTCTCGAGATAGTGGAAAGGGCTATTGAGGACAGAGAGACTTTGGCAGGTGAGAGATACACTTCAGCATTGTTTGGAGGAGCTGGGCAATGACCTATGGGAGGCCCTTAAGAAAGAGACAGTTATTGAGAAGACAGGTTGCACTCCTGGAAGATAGGTTAGCAGAGAGGGAGGAGGCAGCAGGAGAATCCACATTGCAGAAGGCCATGGGGGAGGGGGAGGAAAGAGTGGTACCTTCAGCCCTGGAGATGGTAGAGGAGATGTTGGGAGAGGATGAGGGGGTGGGGCCGAGGGATAATCTGTTGCTGAGCCCACCGCCCAAGGCACCAGCTTCCCCTGCATTAAAGGCCCACCTGGTTGTAATTAAGAAAATAAAAATGCAACAACCACAGGCTCCTCAGGGGGAGGAGTCAGCCCCTCCCCAGGTTGTGGAGCACTCCATGCTCCGCCCCTATACCCAGGATGAGCTGGTGAACATGAGCAACTGGTTTTGGCAGAAGCTGTTGGAACCTCTACCTGGCTTTTGCATCTCTGGGATATGGGTGTGGAAAACATTGTTATGTTGGGTTCTGAAATGGGTAGAACAGCTTCCCTTATGACTCACCCTTCCCTCTGGCGGTGGTTGCAAAGTGCCTGTCATACCTCAGGGAATCAGGTGCTTCTGGATTGGCTGACAGTAGCCATCAGAGGAGTTTGACTTATCAGGGTGATTTACCATACTCACCCACTAGCTGGAAAAACATGCAGAGCTCCAGCAGGTGTTACAGGAGTTCAGCATGAAAAGTATCATCTATAATATGGACCCCCAGAGCCCTGAAAAGAAGTTACTGAAGCCAGGATATGGCCAGCAGAGCAACATCCTGCTGCCAGCCCCAGCTGCATTAAAGCCTGGAGACACTGTTGAGTGGACGCGGCCCTGGACATTTCAACACATGGACCAGCGATGGCTGGCCCTTCTGGCACCTTGGGGAAAAGGCCTAGAAGCTGGCCTCCTGTGTATTCCTGGGGTAACATCAGAGTGGCCCCCAAAGATCGTGGTAGTGTACCCAAAACGTCTGGGAGGTAAAAGCCTCTTATGGCCAGGCATGTACCCCCCATAGCCCTATCTACTGACCCATCTGTAACTCGCACAGGGAGGGGGGTGAAAGTCTGGTATACTAGACCAGGACGAGATACCATTCCTGCCACTGTCCAGTCATAGGACCACTCTTTTGCATGCATCCTACCTGATGGACAAGAATTGCCTGTGCTGATGTCATTAAAACATGTATCTTGTTGCCCTTAAGGTTATTTTCTCCTACAGTCCCTGTGGCCTGGGCCCACCCCCTGGCTGCAGCTGCGGAGTGATGACTGCTCTGAACTCCCTGCCTGTTCAGCTGCTGCCTGCCTGTGGAATGGGTGAGCTGTGGACTTAACCTGAATAGGACTTTGAACTTAACTGAATCCTCCAGCTTGAAGATTATCATGATTTTATTGCTGTTGTTACTGTATGTTATTGTATGTTATTAGTCTAGTTACAGTGCTCCAGTTTTCTTGCACAGGGGCCATTGCGGAAGATGGGGAGCAAGTAGATTGTGAGGTGAGATATGCAGAGCTCCAGCAGGTGTTACAGGGGTTCAGCATGAAAAATATCATCTATAATATAATAAGCTGTAAGTAAAACTGCAACATTTCCAGAATCTCTCGCCTGGCCTTAGTGCATCTCCATATCAGTAGGTATTTTCAAGGGGTGGAGAGAAGTAGTCCATCTCCATATCAATAGATAATTACAAGGGTGAGCAAGGACATATCTGAGCTGGAGAGGTTGAGTGGGGTCCCTTTTTCTATAGCTGGGTTGTGAGAGACACCGACAAGCAGAAGTGGACGACTGCTTGTTAGCAATAAACGCATTTCCCCCACTTTATTTCTCCCTTTGATTGATTTCGGTTTCAAAGGTATTTTGCCCTGGGATTTTCCCTCTGGAAGTACAGACCTTCTGGAAGAAGGCAAGGGCCCTGCGTGGCTTCTGAAATGAACCCCAGACTGCTAAGGGCACTCTCTGGCGCAAAGAAGATACTCCAAATGCTGAAGAAATGAATTATTCTTGCGAAGTGGGATTGCCACTGCCAAGCTAAGGATGACAGCAGTCCAGGGGCCAGGTCCCCAGGGGTCCCAGCCAGGTCTCTGGTCACTATTCTCATTCTAAGACCATACCCCTAAGGTCTGCCAGGAAGTCTCAAACTGCTTCTTCAGAATTCTCTGTTTTATAACTTTATTCACAGGGTTTGTTTTCAAATTTTAAATGAGGGATTTCACAGCCTTCAACTTGGGCAAGCAGTTTGCTGGCTGGAAAAACAGTGAAGCTTCCCTAAGTTTGCAAATCCAAATGTTTGGAAGGCCAGGGACTAAAAAGACAGCTGCAGACAGGAAGCGATTTCTGGGCCCTGGGCCCCACACCAAAAGGAAATCATCTTACTGCATCAGGTGAGGCAATACTGCTCAGAGTTTGTTTTTTCCAAAGTTTAAAAAAAAAAAGTATCGGGCAGACAAATATAATACAATAGTATAATTCTTCTGTTTTATAACTATAAAACAAGCTCTAATTTTAATAGTGATGTTTAAACTTCTCACACATATTCCTTAAAATTAAGCCTGAGAAAATATTCTTTCTAACGGGATGGAAACCACAGGAAGAAAATAGCTGTGCCAAAGTTGTGCATTGTGATTGTACTCTTCTGTCATGTTAAAAAAAATAAAGTACAATACCTATATAAGCCTTTGCTTTAAACTACAGACCCTAAACCCAGATTTACCTCTCAAAGTTTGGTGACATCTGCCCTACCCTGTATGATGTTACGCAGACTGCGTGGGTGTCTCATTTCCCAAGGATGGCCATCCTGATGACTGAATAGGCCCATGTCCCAGGCGTGGCCATAGGGGTTTGTGCCAACAGCTTTTTGTTTTCTGTACTACCAATTTGACAACTGAGGTTCTGGGTCACATACAAACAACTGTTTTTACCTACAGTTGCTTTCAGCCCAATAGGAGCTCTGAGCATAGAACAGAGAAAGGGGTGGAAGCATCTGTGTTCTTACTCTGAATCCCAACATCCTCACCCTCTGGGACAATTTCCTGAAGGGATGTGGGTCTGCAGCTTTGGAGCCAACAGGCCAGGTGCCCTTTCTCCAGGCATGTGGTTCTGCCTAAAACCAACTCTTGTCCTGGGGGATGACTCAGGAGGAAAGCCACAGCCAGGAGGCAGGCCAGAGGCTCTGCTTTGTCAACCTGAAGGCCACATTCAGGGAACACCTGCATTCCCAGCTGGACTAAACTGAGCAAAATTGCAATCCATCCCATAGTTTCTGTTCAAGTCCTTCAGATTTCTAAACTCTTGGGTGGTGCCCAAGATAGGGCAGATGTGGGTACTGTTGTCTGGGAAGGCCTGTACACTGAAGCTATTTTGTTTACCACCCCAAACCCCCCAACCTCCCTGCCAGACAAATACTTCATGTGAACCTGAGAGCGGGGCTTTCTGCACATTCTGGGGTTTGGGGACTCTCCTGGATCCCCCGGCAACCCCTCCAGTTGACAGATCTGTCCCCTTGGAGGAGCTGGGGCATGGGGACACTTCCTAATGGTCCATCCTGACCGCCAGTGAGGTCCAGAGGGAGTGTTTTGCTCCATGACGCGTCACAGGATCTCTAGTAGCAAAAGCCCATTCTGCAGGCTGCGTTGCTCACCGTGTGTTCACACTCACCATGGCGAAGCCGGAAAGGAGGGCAGAGGTGCGGCTGGATGCCTTTAGCTTGGCCCTGCTCAGGTAGAGCTTCCTCCAGGAGAGGGCTTGCACAGAATGGTGGTTGGAGGTGACTAGTTCCAGGTAGCTGCGGCGGACCCAGTCCCGGTAATCCATGCCCTTGTAGCCAGGCTCAGAGCAGGCGGGAGTGGAGGGGTCCACAGGCACATTGAGCTCTGCGCTCATGGTGGGAGCCACACTGTGGGCAGGAGAGAGACACACTCAGGCATCCCAGAGGGTTCCCAGGGCCTGGAAACGCCAAAAATCCAAGCCTAGTTAACCTTCTTCCAGGCCTCCTGTATACACAGTACAGCAGAACTATGGGGTCCAGGGGAAGGGTGAGTGTGGGGTCCTGGTCTCTGTGGCAGTCTCCACACAGGATCGTGGGGACCATCCGCCAGGTAAGGAGGGCCAGGAGTGCATTTCCAGGAAACACTACAGTATCCAACCTTGTTCTTCTGCAAAGCTGGCCTCCCACTGGAGGTCAGAAAGGCTCCAATCCCGTGTGGCTCATGGGTGACTAGAATTCCAAGGTTCACCAAAAGCAGCTAAGGAATCCCCTGATTTGTACCTATGTTCAGGGAATAGGGAGCTGTAGCATTTAGAAAGGTCCCAGGACTTAAAGTTATCAAGCTTGGATTTGACCCTACTGTGTGATCCTGAGCACCACACCTGACCTTTCTGACCTCATCCATCTTCAGATGGGGACGTCCCCATCCTACAGGCCTCTTAAGCAAGAAAATGGGCCAGTGCGATATGAGTTATAAGAAATACATATTTGGTTGTTCAGATGACCAAATACACATTTCCCAGGTGTATCTGGTCTTCATCTACAGGTCCTGAAAACACTTCAGAAGCTTCAAGGTGAAATGGGTGTCTTGTCATGTTAATGAGAGACTTCTGGTCCATGCCTAAAGGGGCCTGAAGTTTTAAATCAGCAAATGGCCAATGATTTAGTCTATCATGACTATGCAACGAAGCCCTCTCGAACACCCACTAGAGGAACTGTCCCCTTTTTGCATCCTGCTTCTCTGTTGAAGAGTTTCCATGCTTGGGGAACCAGAACACCAGAACACTTCCACCTGCCACCAAGCCAGGCCCCGAGTTCCATGAGGATAGAAGTTCCTTTATATGGGACCTTGCCCTGTGTATCTCTTCATCTGGCTATTAACTTATATCCTTTATTAAATTGGTAAACCTAAGTGTTTGCCTGTGTTCTATGAGCCACTCTTGCAAATTAATCGAACCTAAGGGGAGGTCCTTGGAACCTCCAATCTGTAGGTTAGTCAAAAGCACAGGTAACTGGCTTGTGAGTGGCCTCTGGAGTAGGGGTAGAGGGCAGTCTTGTGGGATGGAGCCCTTAACCTGAGGAATCTGGTACTGTCTCCAGGCAGATAGTGTCAGAATTGAGTTCTTGGACACGCTACTGGTGTTTGAGAATTGCTTGGTGTGGTGTGTGGTGTGTGGAATCCCCCCTCCCTTCTCCTGCCCCCACTGCCCCATGTGCACAGGAATCTGGTTCAGGAACTTGAA
The DNA here is from genome assembly GCF_040802235.1 of Manis javanica. Classification (NCBI taxonomy): domain Eukaryota; kingdom Metazoa; phylum Chordata; class Mammalia; order Pholidota; family Manidae; genus Manis; species Manis javanica. The sequence continues at coordinate 34,468,540 of NC_133165.1, read as the reverse complement.
AGGAATTGGTGTGGAAGACAATCTGAAAACTCAAAACTGCTTTTCAATGTCCAGGTGCCAAACATGAAACAAACTTTCTGAGCAACCACTGGTTCCTCAAATCCAATTTAAATTTTAATCAGCCCAGTTCATCCTAAAAAATACTTGGTTTATGTAACTAAAATGAAACCACATCCAGGCTGTGATGGAAACCTTTAGCAAAATGAAAAACTAAATCCACCCACTGACATGAGCACCCTTTACAGAGAAATGGAGACTAGAGACCCCTAGAGTCATCCCAGGTAGACTTCTGGTTTGACAGTAACACTGAACGAAGATCAGAAGGACTAATCTGTACAGATTTTCAAATTTAAGCCCAAATCTCCACTAATTCGAATAGGGGACTGGAGGTCTCATGTGGCTCAGAGGGCTGGCTCATGCACCAGCAAGCCAGGATCAGCTCTAATTAATCTGCAGGGCAGGTTTCAAGGGCACAGGCACCTTGCAGCTCACTTGGCATCAGATACTACTAACTTGTACGTTCAGGCCCACAAAGGCACCAGGAAGAGCCTACTTAAGGCTACTACAAACACATCAGTGATTCTAGGTCCCAGAGAGCAAGGCTAGGGGAGTGGTGGTAGGGGGTGTTTACTAGGGTCAGAGGTTGAGGAAATGCCTCAGACCCAATCTATCCACGCCATTCTCTAATAGGGTTCCATGGGAAGGTCCTGATGTGTGGAAGAGTTCTTTTGGGGTGCTTTCCTCTTTGTTCTCTGCCAGGTACTGGAGGCACTCTTTTACTGACCAAAGGACCCTGGGAAACAGTTCTGTGTTCTTCTATTTCTGCCAGGGGCTGTCCCGTTACCAGGACATTTCTGGAATGCCCACTTGGGAGCCTTGGCCACTGCCCTGTTACCCTCCTCTGTCTGCAGCTAGCAATCTGCTTTCAAGCACTTCAATCACTGAACCATCCCTTCCCTTGGGGAGAATTCTGAGAAATGTTGCTCACTAACCAATCCACTGGTTAGCTCCAGATAATTTCCAACAGCATCATTTGGAAATGCACTTTTTCTCTTTTCTTCCTTACATAACAGAGGTGAGCCTCCAGATGTGATGGAGATAGTGCACAGCCAGTGGAGGGGTGAAAGGCACAGCCTTTGCCCCTGGGGTACCAGTCTCCCCATTCTCCACCCTGCATCCAATGGATGCTTCCTAGGCCCTAAGGTAAGACTGCATTTGGTACTTGGGCATCAAAGATGAAAGAGGTGAGGATCCTATGGGGGAGTGAGATAAGGGGGTGAGCCTGCTGCTGTAGTGGTGGAGATGTGAGGGTCAAGGGGGCAGAGGGGCTTAGTGCCTCAGCCCTGGGCAGGGAGAAGGTCCCTGCTGGGGAGCAAGGATAGGAGACAAGGACATAAGTGGTTAAGACAGCACTGGCAAAGAGGGACCCTCCCTCAAAGACGAGATGCTGTCAGCATGGTGGGGAGCCGTGGCAGGAAGGTGGGCTGCAGAAGGGGTCAGGAAGACATGGGTAGAAGGCAGGATGCAGGGAGCATGTGGTGCCTGGGGCGACCTGGGTCAGCATGCCCACTGAGATGGCTGGCTGGGCAGGGCGTCTGCTGGCCTCCAAAGGGGTGATGGCATGTAAGGGGTGAAGACTAGGGGACCCCAGGGGCCACCAGTGCATGTGGGCTGGGCTCCATTTGAGAGTGAAGATGGGAGATGGGAGCCTCAGGGGCAGCGAGGTCTGACAGTGACCACCAGGCTGTGGCCAGGCAATCTCAGCCCTGCAGATGCACTCAGAGTGGCAAGGGGTGGGAAGGAAGGGCTGTCTGCTGCTTGGTGCCCCAGTCTTGAGGCAGGCCCCTGGGTGCTGACAGAAGCCACTTCCTGCAGAGGGAGCAGCCCTGCCGTATTCAGATCAATCCTAACCCTCCTGGCCCAGCGCCCGTTGTGCCAGGCCTCCTCCCCCTGCCAACGGGAGGGGCAGCGTCTGGTCCTCACACTCCACTGCCCCAGCAGGGGGTAGGGTAGGGCAAGATGAAGCCCAACATTTCTATCAGGTGGCAGAGGCTCCAAAGGATGTTCTCCTGGATGAACCTTGTGGAGCTTTTTTGTTTTTGTATAAGGTGCAGTCACAGAAGAGAGATCTTTAGAATAACGGGGACTCTTCTCTAATCTCCTCGACAGGCTTGTTTGAAATATTTCCAGGGGGTACGTTTTGGGGTTTGCCTGTCTCAACTTCCTTTAAATATCTAGGGCGCGAGTGCCAACGCAGAAACGTCTGTTTCTGATTCTTTGTCATGCAGGCGCGGGGCCTCCGCCCGTGGCCGGCACAGCAGTCTCCCGGAGGTGTCCACCGGCATCACTGTCTCTTGCCTAGGGAAGCCCCCAGCGGCCGCAGTATCTGGAATCGGCCCACGCCCACGCCTCCCGGTCCTCTCGGTGCTGCACCCCGCCAGGGGGATCCCGCGAGGTTGGGGTCATCCGGCCGCCCCGCAACGCCGCAGCGTCCCACCCCAAGACTGCTCCAGAGAAAGCCCGTCTCCTCCCCTTTAGTCTCCCGCCGCGATTCCGGTCACCCCCACCCCCGCCAGACCCCCCGCGGAGAGCACTCACCGAATTGCCCTGCCGGCCGGGCCCGGCCCCGGCTCCCTGCAGGCGGCGCTGGCGTGGCCGTGCGGCAGTGCGGCCGTGCGGCCCCGGGGCCTGGCGGAGGAGCACCAGCCCCCTGCGGCCTTCCGCCAGTCCCGCGGGGTCCCCACGGTCCCGCCCCCGCCGGTTGCCCCGCCCCCGCCTGCCCGCAGACACTACCATAGCAACGGCGCGCCGACATCACGTGACCGGCCGCGGGGGCGCTGAGGGGCACGTGACCCGCAGACCTGGAGGGGCAGGGCCCGCGGCCCCTCCCGGGGGAGCCAAGGGGTCTCCGAAGCTTGGATATTGCTCTTGCCCGGACCGCCCGGGACCGCAAGACGGGACGAGCAGGGACGCGAAAAACTGCGAGGGGTGCGCATCTCTCCTGTTCCCCCCAACGCACCGTGTATCACGGTGAATGTGGATTGGCGCGGCGGGGAGGCCTCCCGGAAGCCTGGGTATTCCTCGCTCTCGCTTCCCCCTCCCCAGCCCCAGCTGCGCGGCGCTCTGGGCCCGAGCGGCAGGAAGACTAGGTTGCGCCTTCTCTGACCCCTGGGTCTCGCTAGCAAGTGTAAGGCAGTGTGTGCCCTGCGCCGCCCGAGGTATGTGGGTCTGAGCGCGGAATGCGAGAAAGGAGTTCCTAGGGTGAGCCCGAGGGGATGCCCGGGACTGATCACTGGCCTCGTGGAGGAGAGGCCGGAAGGGTGCGCCAGCAGGGAAACGGGAATCCCGTTATCGGACTACAGGGCGGGCAGGCGTGAGATGGGTAGAGTGGGGCAAAGGGTGGAAGGTGAAGCTCCTTGGGGAGAGCCCAGGCTGCCTTGCCCTGTAGACCGTGGCACTAGGCGGCCCCTGTGAGACGCGCACTGAGAGCTGGTTTACCGAGATACTCAAACAGGAACTTTTTTCAGGAAGTGCACATGAATAGTTCACTTAAGAGGTGGGATGGGTTCAATCAACCCGCGTGCCAGAGGGCCCCCGCGTTCTCCCTGCGTGCCCTACATAGGATTTTTCCATCTGTCACAACAGCCTTGGACTGACACATTTATCCAGACAGGGAAAAATTCCACTGTGACAACCAGTCCACAAGAGAAGACTTGACAGTAGAAGACTTGGTGTTACAGATGCCAGGCCAAATCCATTTATACTTCCAGACACATTTTAGAGGCCACTGCTGAGAACCAGAATGGTACCTTTTAATCCAAGAGGACATTTAAAAACAGACTAAACCAGTCTCCCCTTCCTGGTTACTACCTTTACAAAGGGCGTAGGAAAATCCCAGGGTCTGATTATTGTACCCCTGCCTCACTATAGATAGCTACAGGGAGGGGTCATTTTGATTTCAGGGGGCAAAATCCTCCAAACACACACAGTGGCTTTCAAACCTCAAGCTTTTTCTAAACTGACCTGGAAAACAGGAAGAAACCACTTGTTAACTAGAATAGTTGCACCATAGATGAAGATTCTTTCAGCAACAGAGTCATTTGCTTGTTTTGCTTGTGTTTCTACCTTGGAAGCCAGACTGCACGTCCTTTAGAAGCTTCCTCTGCCAGCTGGTGAGGCCTCCACCCCCGTCACACCTGGACAGAAGCAAAATGTAAGTCATGATTACCACGCTCTTCAGAGCCTGGTTCCTAACTAAACACAGAAAATAGCTCCCTGCACCCCCCGAGATAAGGAAGGTGACAGGGCCATGTTCAAATGAGAGAGATTTAACCACCACGACCCGAATAGTCGGACAGCCCCTCAGGTACACAGGGAGCTGAGTGGGAGTTGCACGGAGGAGGTGGTTTGGACACAGGTTGCAGCTGGGATGCCCCGGCTGCTGTTTCCCCAGCAGGTTGCCCAGTTGCTTCCTCTCCCGAGGCCTCAGCTATCCCCCATTTGAAAAAAAACAATTCTTAGAGGCATGTCCTGGGGTCAGCCATCTTCTAGTCTTCCTGATCAGTACACATTCTCTCATTCAGTGAAGGCTGGTCCCTACTTCCCTCTCTACCCGAGGCCTTAACCTCAAGGATGGCCTCACAGCTGGTGTGGACAATGCATGCTGCCCCTGGCCATTCACTCCTGTGGCCTAACCCTTGTCATCACCCTCTATGAAATCTTAAATTCAAATTCCCCATTTTCTAACCCTCTTTCTCACTCAGTTCTCACCGCACCATTTCTCTTCCTTGACCTTGCCGAGACCCACTTTTCTCCGGCTCAGCCTCCTTTCGTCTTGAGCCCAACCCCCTCCAACTTCTCCTGCCACCGCCTTTCTCCACTTCACGCCAGACTCAAGAGAGCTGCCACACTTCTTTCACTTCATTCTCAGCCCTCTGTGACCTGATGACATTGTGTCACTAAATCCAGAAGCTATTTCAGCTGTTGCCTTGTCTGCCACTGGGTACCTTCTCCTTCCATCTGGAAATAATCTTCCTTGCAGGGCAGGCTCCTTCCCTGCTGTCTGTGCCCCAGATGTGTTTGTTTCTATATTTCCACCTGACAGGCCTCACCCACCCACCTTGTTTCAAGGGGCTAATGACTCTTGAATGGCCACCTCCTGCCCTGACCTTCCATGCCTGGCAGGACATGTCCAAAGGCCTCAACCTCGCCGCACCCACAGCTGATGTGTCATCTTTCTTCTACCTGTTCCACCTCCTAGGACACCTGTCTCAGGGAGTGTCCCACCATCCGCCCAACTGGTCACACTGTGGATCTGGTGTCATTCCTGACCCGTTTCCTCTCCAAGTCCTGTGACCTCCCTCACCTAAATGTCTCTGGAATCTCCCCCGCTTCTTCCTGTCCCCTGGTCTCTATACCAATTCAGGCCACTATCAGCCCTGCTCTGCTTCACTGCAGAAGCCTTCCACCTGTCCCTTCCCAATCCTGCACACCGCATAGTGGAAAAATCCCCCTCGTGTCTCTGCACTCTAGCCCCAGCTGCTCAGTTTCCCTGCAGCCTTAGATCGACTCCAGTCCCCTTAACATGGTGATCTAGAGGCCACGTACCCCTCAGCTTGCCTCCTCAGCACTCCAGCAGTACTGGGCTACCCAGGTGTGCAGCTCAGCTCTCCCTCATCCATGAGGCCTGGGTCCCATGCCCTTACAGCACCCTTTTCCTCCTGTGTCCCTGATCAGATCTGGAGCTGCTGGAAGGCAAGGACTGCACCTTCTCGCCATCACCTGCACTGCCTAGCAAAGCCCACTGAGGAATCCTGAGGACTGAGCATTGTCGCACTCCAACACCAGCTACCATGCTATGGAATAAGAAAACTGAAAACTGCCTGGGGACTCAAGCAGGTAAATTTCTAAGGGTGTTTTCTTTACCAAAATACGTTACTATATGGTAATTGTAGCTCCTTTAGTCAAGTATGCCGAATACTAAAGGGAGGAGAAAACCTGTTTCCAATGATGGCACAGCACACGGCTCTCCTCCCTTTGCAGGTGTGGTTATGTTTCTATTTACAGAAGTCAGTGAACATCACTCCTCTTAACACAATTTAATTGTTTTTTTCCAAAAAGAGAAATGTTGAAAACAGGGAAGTTTAAAATAGTAACAGTACTCAATATGTTCCCAACCAGTTTCTAATATGGGGAGTGGGGATCCATAGCAAATCCTCCTGGGGTATCTGTTTAAAATACCTGTTTGGGGCCTGCCTGCAAGGAACTGAGTCTGGGGTGTGGCTGAGTCTGCCCTGTTTAGGCAGGCTTCTGCTGAGACCGCTACACTGGGTGTCACATTCTCATCTCCAGCAAACGTGACCAACCATCCATCTCTGAGGGGCTTCCTGCCATATGAGCCGTTTGCTGGGTAACAACTTACCTGCTTGCTTTCAGTCACTGAGATTTACTCCCCTACCTGACATTCATTGAGCACCTGTTTCATCCCAACCACTGTGCTGGCACTAGGCGTGCAGCAAAGAACAGGACAAGCACGTCCTCGCTGTCACGGAGCTCAGAGTCGGGTGGGGATGCCAGGGTGCCAGGGCACAGACCAGTAGACAAGTGGCGGGTGCTGTGGAAGAACGGCTATGGTGGGTGGGTGGAAAGCTGAGGCCAACGGAAGGAGAAGCAGAGCTGGTCAGTCCCCAGGGCAGGGACAGCTTTTAGGATGGGACTGTGGGGAGTGAGCACAAGAGGTGTGAGGGTGGTGGGGTGTGAGAGAGCTAGGCAGACTGGACGGAGGCCTTGTAGCCCCCATTCAGGGCGTGAGGGAAGCTCTCGGGAACTTATCACAGAGGGGCGACAAGATGTGGCTTGTTTTTAAAAGATCACTCTGGCTGCTGTGTGAACAGTTTTTTTGTTTGCAGGAATAGGCATGAATAGAAAGAGGCCCCGCATCCATCCAAGCTAGAAAACTAGAAGTGCAGGCCATGTGGGCTAGGGTGAATGAGGCAGAGATGACGGGTGAGCAGGTCCAGGACCTGCTGATGGATGGATGGATGGAGAGGGGGTAGGGAAGGCAGGAGCTGAGGATGACCCTGACTCCCAGGTTAGGTTTGAGCAGCTGTGTGGATGGTGCATGACTCCCCATCATGGGAAGACAGGAGGAAGTGTGGGGGTGAAAAACCACATTTTTCTTATACTAAACTCAAGGTGCCCATTAGACATCCAAGGGCAGACATCAGGTAGGTAGGGGAACGTCTGTCTGGGGCTCTAGAGGGAAGTTAAGATATCAGTGACGATGGTGTTTAAAGTGCAGCTTGGAGGAAATCTCTTGGGGTCTGAGTGTGAACGGAAGACAGCGCTCTGGGTCACTCCAACATTTAAGAGTTTGAGCAGAGAAGCCAGCCAGGGAAAGGCAGGAGGCTGCACTGTCAAGGATGCTGAGAGTTTGAAAACTGTATAGAATGTTCCCCAGGGGCTGGATTTGGCAAGACCAGAAGGATGTGAGTGGAATGATGGGGATAAAAACGTGGGAGGGATGAATGAAGGGGCAGAAGCAGAGAACTCCTGGGGAGCCTGGCTGAGAAGGGGAGATAAGTGGGGTGACAGCTGCAGGACAAGAGGCAGATGAGGGCTCGTTTTGGTTTCACAGTGGGAGATGCCAGGGCTGCTTGCTGATAGCGGGGCCAGCAGGCCCAGGAGGCTGTGCACTGTGCCCAGAGGGCCCAGGGCGCCTGGCTCCGAGGCCGTGGGCTAGTGGATGGAGCCAGGGGCATGCTGGGCTGGCCTCAAGCTGCCTTCTCCATGCTCTAGCAGAGACTTAACAGCGTGGGGAAGGGCAGTAAGAGGTCTGAAGAGAAAGGACACAAAAAAGCACCTTTTTGGCAAGTGGGAGAGTAGAAATCCTAGGGAAGACCCGAGGACAGGTGGGGAGTGCTGCCTTGCTGGGTGACATGTGCAGCCCTCCATTCACAATGGGACTCAGGGCTCCAGCCGCCTGGTTCTCCAAGTGAGAGAAAGGACTGTGAGTGCCAGGGAATAGAGCCATAAAGCGCAGTTCCTTGCACTTTAGGAGACACTTAACTCTGGAAGTCCGGCTCACTCACTCTGCACGCAGGTACATGCAGCTGATTCTCATTGTTTGGGGTAGTTAAGTTCTTTAAAGTCACCGTGAACACTGAATTAGTGAATACTGAACCTCTGCTGCTCAGCAAATACGGGGTTAGGTTTCTATGAGCCTCAGGTCATTATTAACCAATCAACACATAACCTTGTTTTACATGTTTTTGTTTAAAGACACTTTTGTTAATATATATTATTGACTCGTTAACTTTGAACTCGCAGCCAACAACACTTGAGCAATGCCTGAATGAAGCTTCTCTACAGTGCACCTCAGCCTTCTTGAGGAGCTTAGGAGGATTAGACAGCACTTTAGCATGATGCCTGGTGGCCATTTTAAATGGGATAATCTCCAAGAAAAAACACAAAAATGCAGAAAACCTACCATTCAATAGACAAGTTAGAGCTGTAACGAGAAGGCTGAGCACTGCCTTATTTGACCTCAGCTGGCAATGGTGCCACCAGGCAACTCAAATTCTCTGCCACTCTGTGCATGTCTGCAGATGACCGCAGTACAAGTATTGATTTGGGCTTACAAATAAATTTTAGTGAATAGGCCAACTCAGAACAGAGAACCTGTGAACAATGTGGACTATTAACTATTATGATATACACTGTTATATTATTACATGACACATGCACAGTGCACCAGGGAGCTTATTAAGGGAGCAGCCTTCAGCCTACTGCCCTGGCCCCAAAGCAGCACCTAGGCACCTCTGTGCCAGGTCTGGGCTATGCACAGCTTCTCCCAAGAGCTACACAGCACCGTGGTGCAGGGGCTGGGATGGTGGATGCTGGAGTCACATGGCCTGGGGTCAAGTGCCAGCTGTCGCACATACTTGCTGAGTGACCTGGGCAAGTTTGCAGACCTCTCTGTCTTCATTAACCTTATGTGGTAAACCCATATGGGACATCGAATTAAAAGGCAAACTAATACTGATGATCTGGCCTGGTCCAAAGCTCTCACATGAAGTGCTCAGTAAGAGTGTGGGAAGTGAGGGAATGTATGAAGGCCTAAATTGTCTGGAAAGTCCGAACTTTGATAAATGAAGTTTCCTGAGACAATCAAGTATATACACCTTTGGTGTTCAGTTCCAGATTTCTCTGCTCCCATGAGCCAATCAAAAAGGGCATTACTTAATTATTCTCTCCTAATCACAGCTTTTCTGAGGGGGTCTCTTGACATCACCCACTCTCTCCTCACTGATGGCATCTAACTGTTCCCTTTTCCCAAACCACAATACCCTGAAGACTGAGAGGCATTCAACCTACGGGACTGACAACCCCTCAGAAACTATCAGAAACTGCTAAGGCCGTTTCTTACACAAACATGATCTGAAAGCTAGTCAAGGTGTAAAACATAAACACCTGGTCCAGTGTCCTATCTGTTCCATCGCGAGCCTGCCTGTCCGACACACACCTGCTGTGGGGGCTCACCAGGCTCCTGGCCAAGCACACTGGGAAGAGGCAGGAAGTGACCCGCCCAGAGTTCCCTGGTCACCAAAAGCGGGCTCAGGACTCAAAGCCAGGTCTTCAGGCTCTGAGTGCTGGTGCCCTCAACAGCCTCACATGCAAGAGGACACCCATGAGGTCCAGGCTGCAGCCGCAAAGCAAGCGCTGTGACATGTGTTTTGGGGGGAGATATGGAAACTAACAGTTCAAAGACAGAAGAACACAACCCACAGCACAAAGCTAGCTAACCAGTCCCTGACAGAAGAGAAAATGGGTTCAAAACGGATGGCCAGGGTGTGTGCTAATTTACTACGGCTGACTTTCCAGTTCAGCTTCCTGGGGAAGAAAATCTCCTGTGACCTGAACTACTGAAAGTCCATAGGTTATCACAGGTACTGTGTGGCTCCAGATGGGGCCAAGGAATCAGTACTGCAAAGGGAAGGGGAAAGAAAGGGATGTGTTCCTTAGTCTCCCTTCACGCAAAACCACGACTTACTTAATTATGTCAAACTCCATGAAGGGCACAAAATACACTCAAGAGACTTGGAAGTCGAAAATGTGAGCAAAGGCTCCGTTTTAGAAGCTATCTCTCACTCCTGCTGCCTTGAAAGCCTGCCCTCGGTCAGCCCATGCTCTGGGTAGATCGCCTTTATCTTGGGATCCCCCCCTCTTCCAGTCTGGCAGGATTCCCCAGCCCTGTACTCCAGTTCAGCCCAGCCTGGATTCTCTATCATCTGCTTGTTTCTCAGATTGATTTCCCAAAAGCTCTTCTCACATGTCAAGCTCTCCATCTTATGGCTTGGTCCCCGGCTAAATCCCACATCTCCCTGGCACATGCCCAGGGGGCATACACACTTGTGTGCTAGGCGGAAGCCTATATTCTGGGGTGCAGTTTGCACCCTCAGATGTACAAAATGGAGGTCAGGCGATCTGCAATGTGAGTCAGCCTCTGAGCCAAAGCCATTTCCTTCAGCAAGTCTGGGAAAGGGCCCATGTCCCAGGCCCCATCCCTTTCACGGCATTTCCCAGCTTACCTTACAGCTTCTGTAGTCAGTGTCTCACAGGTCTGAACAAAATCTAGTTTTTCTGTTCTTTACTAAATAAACATTTTTCTCACAGAAACCATCCTGAAACTCATCATTGTCCAAATACATGAGAACAAGCACCAGGGGCAGAAGATTACATTACACGTGTTCCCCCTTTGGCGGGAACATCACTGAACTTGGCTTGGCCCTCAAGTGTCCAGGAAACAGTCCTCCATGTCCCGGCTGATAGGCGGGCCTGTGAGCCATCAGGAGGGGTTCCCACTTGCTTCTATCCAGCGAGGCCTTGGGAGGGAAACTGAGGTGAGCAGAGGCTCCTGTGCCCTCAGGCTGTGTGTGGGAGTTTGAGGCCCTGGTAACAGAAAGGGCCAGGCTCCAGGCAGTCATGGCAAACACAGTCATCGCCTCATGATGAAGCTGGGCTCCTCTTCCTCCTCCTCGTCCGTTCCAGACGCCTCCCCTGAGCTACTGGATGGCTGCTCCTGGGACTGACTGGGTCCTGTAATCATACAACATTCACATGAGAGTCAGACAAATCCACTCAGAGAAAACTGAGGGGTGCTTTAAAAAAGGAGGTACACACTTACCAACTTTACATCTCCCTGTATGGCCCCGGAAGATGACTGGTTAGCCAGAAATGGGTAAGATTCCTCAAAGGAGGAACAACCTAAGACAGGCACAGTCGCAGGGGGGCCTTCAGGTGAGAAATTGGGGATCAACAGAGGTGAGGCCTAGAACCTCACCCCCCCTGTTTTGAGAGAAATCTTCTGCATCTGTGGATGTTTTGTTGCCCTTGTCTAGCTTGGATTAACACATAGTCTACAGGCACAGACCTGATCATCTACATTTGCTCTCTTACAACACTAAACTATGTTTTCTACCTTTATCTTGCATCTACCTACCACTTCAGCATTTTATTAAAAATAATAATAATAATAAAGGGAGAAATGTGGGATCCACATATACATCAAGTATAAAAATCAAATGAATATTCATATTTGACCTGATTGTTTATAGTTCATAATGCGTGATCAAAACCGAAAGTTTCTGTGATGACTGCCCTTGTACTGTTCACCATGTAAGAACTTATTCACTATGTAAGAATTTGTTCACCGTGTAAGAACTTGTTCGTTATGCTTCAGAAGATTGGAGACTGATGAGAATTAGGCTGGGGGTGGATTAATGATTGTGCATTGAGCATTGACTCCCCTATACAGAATTTTACTGTTGTTAACAACCATTTGATCAATAAATATGAGAGATGCCCTCTCAAAAAAAAAAAAAAAAAAGGAGGTACACTACATCAAACTAACAAGCTCTGCAGAGTGAAGAAAACCATCCACACATTAAAGAGGCAGCCTGTGGTATGGGAATAGTTGTTACCAAATGATATACTTGATAAGGGGTTAATACCCAAAATGTATAAACCCACAACTCAACACCAAGAGGAAAAAAAATCTGATTAAAAAATGAGTAGAGAACCCAAATAGACATTTTTCTAAGGAAGATGTACAGATGGTCAACAGGCATGTCACTAATCATCAGGGGGATGCAAACCAAAACCATGAGCTACCACCTTACACCTGTCAGAAGGACCAGTATCAATAAGATAAGAAATACGTGGCGGTGAGGGTGTGGAGGGAAGGGAACCCTTGTGCACTGTTGTTGGGAATGTAAATTGGTGCAGCCTCTAGGGAAAGCAGTATGGAGGTTTCTCAAAAAACTAAAGTAGAAATACCACAGGGCTTGGGAATTCATCCAGAGAAAACAAAATCACAAATTCAAAAAGATAATATGCACCCCTATGTTTACTGCTACATTATTTACACTAGCCAAGATATGGAAGCAACCTAAGTGCCCATCAACAGGTGAATGGATAAAGATGTGGTATGTATTCACAATGGAATATTACTCAGCCAAAAAGAATTAAATCTTGCCATTGGCTGCAACATGGATGGACTAGAGGGTATTATGCTATGAAGTCAGAAGAAAAATACCATGTGGTTACTTATGTATGGAATCTGAAAATAAATGAACGAACACACAGAAATAGACTCAATCACAGAGAACAACCTGATGTTGCCAGAGGCGAGGGGCGTGGAGAGGGGATGGGCAAAACAGCTGATAAGGATAAAGAGGTACAAATTTCCAGTTGTATAACAAGTCATGGGGGAACAAGTACAGCATAGGGAATATCATCAGTAATACTGCAGTAACTGTGTATGGTGACAGATGGTAACTATACTTACAGTGGTGAGCATTTTGTAATGTATGTTAAATGTTGAATTACCATGTTGTACACACCTGAAACTAGTATCTCAAATACACTTCAATTTTAAAAAAAAGAGGACTGAGGAAGAGTAGAAACTAGTTGTTGCTGGACAGTACAGGAGGAACCAGAGGACATCCTCGTGTCCATCAGGCCCAACACCACTCCCCAGGTATAAAGGCCGGTCACAGAACTGATCTACAGTGGCTGGCGGGAGGATCTCATCATTATGAAAAGGTCCAGCAGCACACACGAGAGCCCGACACCCTGTAAATCAGGCCTCACTGCTCTTTATGTGCCCCACCCCCAAAATTCATCACCGTGGCAGGGCAACGCGCCAGGCAACACTTTATCATTTAATACCGGGCTGGCAACACTCCTGCTGAAGTCTCAGGTTCTCACCACAGTCTGCAAAGGGATTTTTAAAGACTGGGCAGCACAGGCTCTGTCCACAGCAGATATGCCAGCTTCCTTGGTCTTCCCACAGACCCAGAAACCCTCTCTCGACACCCCCACGCACAGCTCCAATTCCAGTGTTTTCCCTGGCATGGCTGCCAAGACCCACCATGTAGCCCAGCTGGTCAAAAGCAGAGCACAAAGACATCTTGTTCCCCAGTCCCCTCTCCCTCCTCTCCCTCCTCTGGGGAGCAGGCTGGTGGGTGAGAGCTGGAGAGAGGCGGAGCCGGAGCCTGCAGGGGCAGTGCAGTGCTCCAGGAGGCTGCATGCAGGCCCGGGGCTCCCCCGGGCTCCTCCCCGCAGAGGTGCAAGGACCCACTCCTGTGCCCCAGGACCCCTAGGCCCCCCGAGCTTTGCTCCTGCTTTTACCACAGGTCAGATACGGAGCTCTGAGACAGGGGGCCTTGGGTTCCCAGACACAGCACAGGCTAAGATTTTCCTTCACACCCTGGGTGAGGACACTAAAGAGCACCTGTGACAGTGGGGTGAAGGCATCTTTAAGACTCATTTAAATTAATTTAGGATATTCCTCCTCCTCAATCTCATACCAAAAAAAGTTTCAAAACTATAAATGGTGAGCCTGTTTGAACAGCTAATATTTGTTGAACACCCACTGTGCTCTAGGCACTACAATTTACATACACTGTCTTATTCAATTTCAACAGTCTATGAGATGAATACTCTTAGTTATTTTACGGATAAGGAATAAAGCTCAGAGGGGTTAAGTAATTCGCTACTCAAGGTCTCTTAATCAGTAAACCAAGGACCCAAGATTCAAACCTGACCTATCTGACTCTGTAGGCCTCTGCCTACCTTGAGAAATGGGTAAGGAAACTGAGACAAAAGATGGGGTGGGGACAGGAGTGAGGTGAGCATGGATACACAAAATGTGGTCTATCCACAAAATAGAATTATTATTCAACCTTAAAAAGGAAGAAAATTCTACCACCAGCTACAGCATGGCTGAACCTTGAGGACATGATGCTCAGTGAAACAGGCCAGTCACAGAACAAATATTCTCTGGTTCCTCTCAAGTAAAGTCCCTAGAGTAGCTCAAATTCAAGACACAGAAAGCAGAAGGGTGGTTGCCAGAGGCTGGGGAGCGAGTGTTTAATGGGTCCAAAGCGTCAGCTGGGGAAGATGAACAAGTCCTGAAGGTGGACGGTTGGGATGGTTGCACGATAATGTGAATGTACTTAAAGCCACTAGACTACACCCTTAAAAATGGTCAAGATGGTAAATTTTTTCATGTTATGTATCATTTACCACAATAAAAAAAAAGAAAAAAAAAAAGGCAAAAAAGCATGCTATGGAGAAATGAAGTAAAGAACTAGAGGTGGGTCCAGAACCCAGCTCTAAGCTCCCCGATTCCTAGGGCAGTGCTCCCCAAGCTCCCACACTGTGGTGTGCGTGGAAAAGGACGATGTTCCTATGGCACACGGAGCAACTGGTGCAAGGCCTTGGGCACTCAGTATCCCCCCTGAAGGTATCAGGGTGTCTTCCACATGTAGTCCATTCCTCAGATGCCAGCCAGAGGGCTCTGCTCTGGAACTTGGGCTCCAAGGCTGAAACTGCTGATTATTTGTTTGGTTCCATAACTTAGTCATATTCTGTCTGCCTCAAGGTCTCTAAGAACCACTAACCACACCCACACAGGTCTGAGCACAGCAGGATGACAGCACAGGATCTGGTCTTTAATTATGATCTTAAAGAAACAGTAAGATACTGATTAACCTGGATGTTTGTGGAATGGGGTGTTTTGGATGCTGAGATGCTGGTTAACAGAGGAGGGCTCATCACACCTCATGACTGAAAAGCCCCTGAAAATATAGTAGTGCATCACTTAACAGTAAATACAACTGATTGCATTTGATTCCTGTGTATGAGAAACCTATTGTTGGGGGTTAGAAGTATCACTCTCACAGAGGAGAAACCTAGGAATCAGATGCACAAATCTTTTGATAATTCTACAGGATTATTTCATCCATTCCTTATTTCAACAACATAACAAGTAAACAATAAAAATAGTACTTATTATCATTACTGTGTTTAACGTTGACACAAAAATTTTAAAAGAACATGCTGTAACAAATTACAACAATGAGATACAACAAACATATTAAAACAGCTAAAATTTAAAAAATTGATAATACCAATTGCTGGTGAAGATGTGGAACAACAGGAACTTTCATGCATTGCTGATGGGAATGGAAAATGGTACAGCCAGTTTGAAAGACAGTTTGGCAGTTCCTTACAAACCTAAACATATTCTTATTATATGTTCCAACAATCATGTTTCTAGGTTTCAACTGATTTGAGAATCTACATCCACACAAAAACCATTACATAAATGTTTGTGGCAGCTGTATTCAAAATTGCCCCAAATGGTCTGCAACCAAGGTGCCCTTCAATAGGTGAAAAGATAAACAGTGAAGTATCCACATGACGCAGTACTATCCCACAATAAAAAGGAATGTGCTATAAAGCCACGCAAAGACATGGACAGGTCTCAAATTTATTCTGTTAAGTGAAAGAAGCCAGTCTGAAAAGGCTACATACAGTATGACTCCAACTATATGACACTGGGGAAAAGGCAAAACTATAGATATGATGCACAAATCAGGGACTGGGGCTGGGAAGACATTGACTAGGTGAAGTGCAAGGGATTTATTTTTTTAAGGCAATGAACTATTCAGTACAATACTGTAATGGTGGATACATGATAGCATGCATTTGTCAGAACGTAACAGCACAAAGAATAAACCTTGATGTGTGCAAATTTACAAAATAACTGAGGATGTCAAGGATCCCCAGATGGAAAACAAAAGGTGACACATGAATTCAACCATATCACAAATGGATGAAACAACTTCTGTAAAGGGGGTGGGGGACAGGTGCCAACCTAGACGGTTTTGGAAACAGGAATCTGTAAGAGAAAGGCAAAAAGAACTTTACATCACACTGTATGCTGTACTCTAGCTGATAAGGTTGTTTCCCACAGGTAACAGATTAAGTTCTGAAAACACTGCCTCTGTGTACTGGAACTGAACAACTAAAGAAATGGAGGGTGAATGGTGGGAGCCTGGTTACTCAAGAGTGGCAGGCTGAAAAGGCTAAAATGATCCATGTGCCAATGGACTGGAGCCAGAGAGGTCAGTATGACTCATGTTTACCCTACTATAGATAAACAGATACTGACAGTTACATATAGAAATACCTACAGATGTGTGTATATACACTGGTTAGTTACACAATATACACTTCCTTGCTCTGTTAAGAGGGCCTAAAACTACACCCCAGAAGCAACAAGCAAACCTAGCCCCCAGATGTTGGTTTCTAATACCATTCTCCAGTAAAAGAAACCAAGACTCCTTGGAGAAATGGCTGATTCTAAGTCCAGGTCAAGAAATATACAAGATAAGCCTGGATTATCTTACAGTCCCAGAAAGTAAGTGCTAAACAAAACAAAACAAAACAAAAAAACCACCCAAATCCCACAATGATGGAAGTATGTAAAAGGGACACAGGAGTCACATGAAAGAGCTCCCAATGACCCAAGCTGGGACAATTTGAGCAAAAAAATAAAGTAGTACTGGATTAAACCTAAAGTATAAAATAAATACCATGAGTCCATATTGATATAAATATATTATAAACAGCAAAGAGCCAAATCTGTGCAGAATTTCAAATCATTTATGTAGCTGCTCTGCCCTCACAGAGGGGATATATAACACCCCATTTCTTAAGTGTGGGCTGCACATAGTGACTTCTTTCCAAAGAATACAGTGTGGGAAAGGGGAGAAGAGCAAGTGTACAGTACAGAGTCCTGGCAAGCACTGTCGGAGCCAGGTGATCAAAGTCAGTGCCAGGAATAGCAAGCCATCTTGATGGTGTGCGGCCTTGATATGACATGCTAAAATGGCACTTTATGTCTCTGGACTTCCTCCCCAAATAAGTAACTC
Source organism: Manis javanica (assembly GCF_040802235.1). NCBI lineage: Eukaryota > Metazoa > Chordata > Mammalia > Pholidota > Manidae > Manis > Manis javanica. Next base: position 34,451,255 of record NC_133165.1, on the reverse strand, counting down.
CAGTCTAATCATGAGAAAAACATCAGACAAATCCCAGTTGAGGGACATCCTACAGAATACCTGACCCCTCAAAACTCTCAAGTCATCAAATACAAGCAAAGCTTTATAAACTGTTACAGCTAACAGGAGCCTAAGGATACATGATGATAAAAATAATGTGGTATCCTGGATGGAACTCTAGAACAAGAACAAGGCATTAGGTAAAAACTAACAAAATCTGAATAAATGTATTTATTTAGCAAATACATGTGTCAGTATTGGTTCATTAAGTGTAATAAATGAATCACATTAACATAAGATGTTAAGAGAAACTAGACTGGGTGTATGGGAATTGTTTGTATTATACTATCTTTACAATTTTTCTGTAAATCTAAAACCATTCTAAAACAAAGTCTTTTATTAAAAAAAAAAAAAAACTCCTACCCTCATGAAACTGTGATTACAGCTAAACAGAAGCATGTTACGTGATTTAGCAGATTCTATAACTGCGAATGAGCGAACCCTCTAGGAGCCAGGTGGAGGGACAGGCTAGATTAGTTGGGTTGAGGTGGGGAGGGAGGTTAGGAAAAGGCCTTACAAGGGAGAAAAAGCATTCGAAGAGGAAGGTGCAAGATGAGTAGACGCTCTCCAGGCAGACGGGGGATCCAGTAGCATGAAAATAAGAGCACAGAGGCCTAAGCACGGGCAGCGAAGCAGAAAAACAGAGGTGCAAGCTGGGGGAGAGCCGAGGACCAGTGGAAGGGAGTGGCCAGCCCAAATCGGTGGGGAGAGTGGAAAGGGCTGGACAGGGGGCCAGGGATGCAGGGGCTGCTAACTAGGTTTCAAGCAGGATCAGCTGGTGGGTAAGTGCCAGGCCAGTGGAGATCCATTACCAGGGATCAATTTCCAGCCCTGCCACTCCCCTCCCTCTAGCTCTGTAGGGCCGTGTCACCAGTGTCTAAGGCCCTCACATGTAAAATGGAGACAACACCACAGCCTATCTCACAGGGCTGCTGTGAAAAGTATTAGTTCATACCTGCAAATCACTTAGAACTGGGAGTACGTAATAAATGTCCAATACCTGTTAGCTGTTGTTACCATGTTAAGGAGAAGGACAAATGGCAATCTATTGTAAAAAAAAAAAAAAGTTTTGGAGGCTGTACATAGGTGTGTGGTGTGGGGAAAGGAATGGGACGAGTGGAGGCTGCTACTGTGGTCCTGACAGTCTGGATCTATATATTTGTAAGGTTTTTCACTGAATCCTCAATGAGACCATGACTTCCTCTGAAGTCACATTCTCACCCATGTGGAAGTATGATTTTTAAAAGCTAGTGCTTTTTTTTATTTTTAATTAAAGTATCACTGATATATAATTTTATGAGGGTTTCAAATACACAACACAGTGGTTTAACATTCACCCATATTATCAAGTCCTCACTCCAGTGCTGTCACTGTCCATCAATGCAGTAAGATGTTATAGAGTCATTAACTGTATTCTCTGTGAAAAGCCAGTGCTTTCAAAGTTACCCTATCTAGGTAATTTAAAATTCCCTACCTAGGTAAGGATATAGTAAAAGTGTGAACTGTTATACACTGTTGATAAAGTAACACTGGTAATAATCGTTGGGAAATAAATTGCCAATACATTTCAAGAGCCATGGTATCTTTTTATGCTCTGTGATCTAGTCATTCCCACTGCTGGAAATTTATCTTAAGGAAATTAACCCAGAAAAGGGGAAGGGAAACAGGTACATAACCTTCACTGAAGTGTCTTCTAAAGACAAAAACTGGTATCAATTTAATGTCCAACAAAAGGGGAAGGGTCTGGTGTATCATGGCATTTCAATTGTTGGATATTATCATTCACTGAAAAAATTATGGACTGGAAATACCTGCAAAGTTAAAATAAACCAAATGGAAAACTTCATACATTATGATTTTAACTACATACAAATATGTGCATATGGACTAAAGGCAAATGGACAGAAACGTGATCTATTAGGATGATGATACATGACATTTTCTGATTGATCTTACACTATTTATGTAATATTTTAAAATCCACAAATCAGAGATTTCATTTACTTTTTATAGGAATACTAAATGAAATGCCAATGAGTGTAACTGAAATTAACCTTTTTTTAAAAATCAGATGAGTGAACATACAAAGAAAAAAATCGTTTCTTGAGTCACACAATGGCAAGGACATGGGAAAATATTTTGATGCAGTGTTATGTGAAAATCAGGACAACTCTACATATGATATTTATATAAATAGGCTTATATAATATATATTTAAAATTTCAATAAACTTGATTAAAATGTGAAAGTGATTATTTTTAGTAAGGACTATAATTTTTATTTTTTATGTATATTCCAAAAATTTATCAAATGATCATCTATTACCTTCATTCTCAAAAACACAAAGGATATGGATAGTTTTCAAACACATATGCATAAGAGTTTTGGCCTTGAAACAAACAGTTCAAAACACATGGAGTGCATTCCCAATACCAGATACCGGCTGAGATGAGTTTTACTGGGGGCAGTTTTGTCTTCCTCTTTCCCAAGGGAACAATGGGCAATCTCTGGAGACAGTTCTGACTGTAAGTGACTGAGGGGTGGGCGGGAGCTACTGGGATCTCGTGGGTAGAGGCCATGATGCTGTCAAACACCCTCTAATGAACAGGACATAGCCACTCACAACAAAGAATTATTAGCCCAAAATGTCATTAGTGCTGAGATCGAGAAACCCCTCTTGATGTACCAGGAACAAAATCACCTTAAGATCACCCTGGGATTCTCTGGTAGGCAGGCCTGTGTTAAGATAAGTAACACTGGTGTTAGCATGCATTGTTTTTGGAGGTCAAGGCATCACAGTAATCCAAAGTGGCTGAATGCCATCTAGCGGTATCATTCAGACACAAGTCCCAGAGTCTTCACTGAATTACTGGGTCGGTAAGGACAATAATAGCAGGAATACTTCTCCAGCAACAGACTGGAACACCTAGCCAAGCTCCCCTTACCACTTATTAGGAGAAGAGACAAAAGGCTTGAGTGATTCACCTCCAAATCCATCAACAACCCGGCGGTGCACAGAAGCCACCTTGTGGCACAACTGAGTATCACATTCAGTTTCTATTCATTTCTACCACCTAGAATTTCTTTCACTGAATGAAAAATAAGGACGGAAACAGAGAAGATGAGGCAAAGGCACACAGACCATTTTTATGACAGTTATCCCTAGTACTCTCTCTAGCCTGCCCACCTGGTGCAAAGCATTTACAATCATGTTTTATTACTAATCATTGTTTCATACTTACGTGTAACATCAGGGGCCATGTCCCATAACAATGATTTTCAAATTTGCAGCCCACAGTCCACACAGAAACTAAAATAGAAACTAAAATAAAATTTGGCAAAATACCTTTTTTATGTGATGCACTCTGACATGTTCTAATCTATTTTATTTACTTGGGAAAAAATAACAGCTGTAACCTCTAAATTGATTTCATGACTCAGTGAGTAAAGGGTCACAATCCTCAGTTTGAAAATAACATTGTGGTACTATGGTATGACTCTGTGATGGTGAAATGGGCACAAACACCTATCTTTTTCATAGAACAGAACTCAGGACAGGGGAGGCCCACTGAGAAGGCACAAGGACATTTTAAACAAGTTGGAGGCTCTGGATGGAGTCTATCTGAAAGTACTAAAACCTGTTGTGTTTTATCTCACCTTCTCTATAGCCCTGAGCAAATTAAGGACAGGTGACTGAAAACTGCACATGCACCTAATGTCTAACAGGGGTTAGAAAAGGAGAACTTAAGAAATCCCAGCTCAGTAATGCTGTACTTGGTCTCCTTCAATTCTAGAACTGACTATTAAAAGTTAATATGAGATCCCAAAGACTCAATACAGGTTCACTAAATACAAATTCAGAGCAAATGGATACTCGGTTTCTTATTCTGAGTTCTTAGATTTACTGGTAAGGGACGCCCAGCCCAATACAATCTATCTTAATTACAGTAAATTCAGTGCTTAGAAAAGTTATCACACTGCAGAATTTTAACTCTAGAAAGAGCTTATGATTTTACAAGCCAAAAAAGATCTCAAACAGACAGAAGCCACATGCTTGAAGTCAGGGTAAACCAGAGTGAGAGCTGAGCCTAATATTTATGGTCCACTGTACTTACTCCATGACCTCAAATTACCTCTTAGTTTCCCTTTGACACCTCTTGGGCAAGATGAGCACAGGGTGAGTTTGGTTGAATCTTAACTGGAGAATTAACTCCACTCTAAGAGTTTTGGTGAGCAGGCCCATGCTGGTTTAGATGGAGCTCTCTAGTGGATGCTGGAGGACTCTGGCTGTGGCCCAGTATGGCTCAACATTTTTACTGATGGACAGAGGACATTTGTTTTACAAATGTATCCATGACAACATCAAAAAGACACGGTAACATGCTGAATATCAGAATCATGATTCAAAAGGATTTTGGCAGAATCAATATAGCCAAAGTTGAAATGCAAAAGAGCTAAATGTAAATTATTGTATTTGGATTCAAAAAAACAAATAAAGGGTTCCACATAAGATACAGCAAACACTCAACCCCATCTCTCCACTGAATACAGCTACGGACTCTGGAAAGTAAGCAGAGCGAGGGAAAAGACCAGAATATAAAGCACCATGGACAGTATCGAGCTCCCTAGGTTTTTTCTTCAGTATCTCCCAGTCTGGACTCGGAGATCTGATATGCAGGAGTGGGGACTGAGCACAGGTAGAGCTCCAAGAGAAATCCTCTAGCTCTGGTTCAAGGAGTAGAAAGAAGACTGCTAATGCTCAGAGTGAGGGAAATTCTTGTTTCTTCTCCTTTCTCCATTCTCTCAGACTGGAGCTCCCACACACTCCTGCTGTAGTCACAGTGGTAACAGTGACTATGGTGCCAATGGGGGCTTACAGACACAGAAACTTTGAAGGAGGGGAACCTTTCTCTCTGATTGGATGAGCTATGATCCTAGATGGTTCGGCAATTTCCTGTTGCTTTTTGTCTTTGTCCTCCCATTGCTCGGACCTGGGTACCGGTGTCGTTGCAGGAAGTATGTGGCCGAGTGGGTAAATAAAACCCCAGCTTTCTAGCTGGAGGTCTAAAAGGGGAGCCCCAGGAAACCAGTACTACAGGGGAGATCATGGAGGGAGATTAAATGAGACACTGCAAGGTTATGTATGGACTCCAGGGCTCGCCCTCATAGTGCATGCATGGATTGGCCCTAATCATCATACCAAGCACTTTGAGAACCAAAATCAAAGAACTAATCTCTAACTGGCCACTGGGTGGCACAATGCAGGTCACATCTGGAGAGCACAGCAAAAGCTTTGAAAACTGAACTGTCATTGGAACCACATCCCACAGAAGACTGGTCAGAACCTGGGATCTGAACACAACCAGGTGTTCAGACACCTACAGTCCACTCAAAGTGGGGAAATACTGATTCTAAGTGGACTGTGAAAGTAGTATGTGTAGAGTAAGCTCTAAAGGAGTAACTAAAAAGCTATACAAAGGGATATAATTAAAAACACAATAGATAAATTCAAATGGAATTTTAAAAATGTTCAAATAATCCAAAGACATGAAAGGAGAAACAAAAAACAGGGAACAAAAAAACAAAATGGTAGTCCTAAATCCAAAGGTATCAATAAAAAAAAAAAAGATTATCAGAAGATATAAAAAACATGACTCAAGGATTTGATATCTACAGGAAACACAGGTAGGTTACATGTTAAAGGGATAGAAGCACTTTCAGAATGGTAGAATAAGGATCTCTAAAAATCTGCTCTTCTAGATTTACCCTAAGAATGCAGCATCCCAGTTTGAAAAAGACAGATGCACCCCTATGTTTATTGCAGCACTACTTACAATAGCCAAGAAATGGAAGCAACCTAAGTGTCCATCAGTAGATGAATGGATAAAGAAGATGTGGTACATATACAAAATGGAATATTATTCAGCCATAAGAAGAAAACAAATCCTACCATTTGCAACAACATGGATGGAGCTAGAGGGTATTATGCTCAGTGAAATAAGCCAGGCGGAGAAAGAGAAATACCAAATGATTTCACTCATATGTGGAGTATAAGAACAAAGAAAAACTGAAGGAACAAAACAGCGGCAGAATCACAGAACCCAAGAATGGACTAACAGTTACCAAAGGGAAAGGAACTGGGGAGGATGGGAGGGAAGGGAGCGGTAAGGGCAGGGAAGAAGAAAGATGGTATTACGATTAGCATGTATAATGTGTGTGGGGGGTAATGGGGAGGGCTGTGCAACACAGAGAAGACAAGTAGTGATTCTACAATGTCTTACTATGCTGATGGACAGTGACTGTAATAGGGTTTGTGGGGGGGACTTGGTGAAGGGGGGAGCCTAGTAAACATAATGTTCTTCATGTAATTGTAGATTAATGATAACAACAACAACAAAAAAATCTGCTCCTCTAGAAAAGCATCAAGAACACTGACACAATGGTCAAAATCAGCTTTTTCAGAACTCTGGAAATGTTCCATGGATTATTTGAGAAAAACGGCTGAATCTTGTTAAGAACAGAAAACTTTGTGGCATTTCAACTTACCCTATTCCCTACTCTCTCTCCTCAGATCTGAGATAGCATTCAAAACCAACAACCTCGCAATTACAGTAGCTGTGAAAACCAGCAGCCCAGCAGCCACTGAAGGAGGTAAACTGTTCTGTCAGTTCCTCAGAAGTTCCATACTCAGAGCACTGTCCCTATCTGACCTGACTGGCAGCTCCCCGGAAACTTCTGCTTGCAAGGCTTGTCTTTATTTGACCTGATTCAGTGAGGCTTTTCTCCCAGAGTGTTTGTTAAAAGCCATCAGTGGCAACTGTTTAACATTATAGCTGCCTACAGCAGGCAGAGCTAACAGTAAAAGCAAACAAGAAAGTGGCCAAAGGCTTGAGAAGAAAGCTGGTAATCTAGAAGGCCAAATGCATGTGCAGAACTGTGCACATGTCTAAGAAAGACAACTGATGGCCCTGATCTCAACTCTGTCTGACCATGAGGCTCTGTGCAGAGAGATGAAAGCTAAGGCAAAATTGTAAACTACCTGCCAGAATATTGAAGGCATGTTCATACACACACACAGCCCCTTGGCAAAGACTGGGACACCTACTGGTTCAAGGCACTTAAGGAAATCTCAAATATTCAGCTGACCACTAAGCTAACCAAACAGACTTTGGTGGCCACACACAACAAAGAACACGTAGGGAAATTGGTCCTGGAAGGGGCCAAACATATTTAGTATGCCAGTGAAAGTCTGACTTTATCTTAAGACCCAAAAGTAAAATTGTCCAACCAAGAACCATGCCAATAACATCAAGGAGCTCCTTTACCAGCCACGCCTAAAGGGAGGTCTGTCCTGGACTTAAAACAAGCCAGTATCTTTCTTCATACAGAAGCCAGTTTGGCTTTCTGACACCTGCAATTAAATGAGTCCTAACTAACAGGAACAAGCCCTCCTTTCTTCAGCAACCAGCCAACCAGCTCCAAACTCTGAATCTCATTCTTGACAGGTAAGCCACTGTGATCAACACTGAAAGGTCACAACCAAGAAAAGTGGGTACTACTCACCTTCTCTTTGTTTCTTCTGTTCAAGTTTCATCTTCTTTGCCAACAATTTCTTCTCTTTTAACTTCTGACTACAAATGTAAAATAAACACATTAATCCCTTAACTACCACATGGCATATTTTAGAAATAAACATCTACTTACAGGATCTTTAAAGACTTTATAATTACACAAATACTGTAATAATTAAGTGAAACACTTTCTCATGATTCTGTTATTCTATCATTATCAAACTGTTTCTTCATGAATCAAGATCAAATCTTCGGGAGTCCTCAGGTAAATAAAGCAATCTCAAGTAATTGAAGACGTTTCTCCATTCAAAGACATTTAGGGACTGTTTTTAGAATCCTGCTCATCTCTATAAAAGTTAAGGGAGCATTTATTTTCATGCATGCATGTGCACGCACACAGCCTGTATGCTCATGTAGTCACTTACGGAGAACACAGACCCTAATTTAAGGAAGAAGCTAAATGGAAGTTTGCTTACAGTATTGTTGCCGGGCAGCTGCATCTGGGGAGATCTCTCCCTGAACATTAGGTGAAACCTCAGCCTGGATGGGGGAGGGTTCTTGACTCTGAACAAGAAAGAATTCTCGAACAGGTCAGACAGGCAAGGAAGAAATTCATTAAAGTGAGAGAAGTAGTGAATGGCAGCTGCCTTGGAGGCAGCAGAGAGCAAGGAAGAATAGAGGGAGGAAGGGAAGCTCATGAACTCTTGCTCATAATGGGGCAGATATCTTGCCAACTCCTAAAGCCAGGGTCATCTGGTGCCCAGCATCTGCTTGAATCTGCATGGTGTGGGAATGAAGTCTCTACTTCTACCCTAGGATTTGGGAGAGCTGCAGAGCATTGGATGGAGTGAGATTATGTTCTGAGAACTTTTTAAAGGCAAAGAAATGAGATTTTCAGGCAGGCTGCTAAAGAGTATGATCATACAGCTGCAGTCCTGTCTGGGTCATCCAGATGACAGGAACTTGCAAGCCTAATCAGAGATCTCAGTAGCCCCTCCCTAGTTGTCGGAAGTAGGACAGAGAGAGTGAAGACTTTAGCTTAAGTGTAGAAAACAGAATTAAATAGCAAAGTAACAAAGATACTTGCTACTGGAAGAGTGCAGAGACAAAATGCAGTAAGTTGAGCAGTGAGAAGGCTTTATTTAAGGCAAAAAGTACACGCTCGAAGAAAGGGGAGTACAGGCAACCTCAGAGAGGAGATGCACTCAAGGGTGTAGGATTCTCTTTAAAGGCTTTCAAGAGTGGGGCAAAGTGGGGGTGGGGTGTAGGCTTGACAGGTGGTCTCATGATGTCTATCTCCAGTGAAAGACATTATGTCACTATATATAGTTAGTCTGTCCTCTAGATATTCTGTAAGATAAACACAAGGAATTTCTTGATCTTGTTCCTCTCCAAGATAGTGGTTATTCTCCAGCAGTGGGATGTATCATTTAGGACTGCTTGCCCTGCCTTAATATAGGGTGGGTTATTGTCTGATTGCTATAAAATATGTTAGGAGGGGCGGGAGCCAAGATGGCGGCGTGAGTAGAGCAGTGGAAATCTCCTCCCAAAAACACATAGAGCTATGAAAATATAACAAAGAAAAATCTTCCTAAAATAGAGACCACAGGACACGGGACAACATCCAGACCACATCCACACCTGCAAGAACCCAGCGCCTTGTGAAGGGGGTAAGATACAAGCCCCAGCCCGGCGGGACCCGAGCGCCCCTCCCCCCGGCTCCCGGCGGGTGGAGAGAAACCGGAGCAGTTTTTTTTTTTTTTTTGGCGAGCGCTCTTTGGAAGCCTTAGAGGGACGGGCCCCCGTTGCTGGGGAGGCAGGGTGGCGGGACCGGTGAGGAGGTGCCTGGGAACGGCGCCGGAGGACAAAGAATATCCCGCGTTTCTCCCTGCGAGACCTGGGGGCGGGTGCCTGAGACCAGTGCCTGAGGACGGAGGAGGTCGCGCGTTTTTCCCCCTTTTTTTTTTTTTTTTCTCTTTTTGGCAAGCGCTTTTTGGAAGCCTTGAAGGGACGGGGACCCCAGTGCTAGGGAGGCACGGTGGCGGGACTGGTGATCGGGTGGCTGGGACCGGCGCCTGAGGACAAAGAATATCCCCCGTTTTTCCCTGCGGGACCGGTGGGCGGGTGCCTGAGACCGGCACTTGAGGACAGAGGAAATCGCGCGTTTTTCCCCTTTTTTTTTTCTCTTTTCTGCGAGTGCTTTTTGGAAGCCTAAAAGGGACAGGGACCCCGGTGCTAGGGAGGCAGGGCGGCGGGACTGGTGAGCGGGTGCCTGGGACCGGCACCTGAGGACAAAGAATATCCCGCATTTTTCCCTGTGGGACCGGTGGGTGGGTGCCTGAGACCAGCACCTGAGGACGGAAGAAATCGCGCGTTTTTCCCCTTTTTTTTTCTCTCTTTTTGCCAAGTGCTTTTTGGAAGCCTTGAAGGGACAGGGACCCCGGTGCTAGGGAGGCAGGGCGGCAGGACTGGTGAGCGGGTGCGTGGGACCAGTGCCTGAGGACCAAGAATATTGAGCGTTCCTTCCCTGCGGGACCGGTGGGTGGGTGCTTTTTGGAAGCCTTGAAAGGACAGGGACCCTGGTGCTAGGGAGACAGGGCAGCAGGACCAGTGCGCGGGTGCCTGGGACCGGCACCTGAGGAAAAAAAAAAAAAAATCGCGTGTTTTTTCTTTTTTTTTTCCTTTCTGTTCCCTCTCTCATTGTTGCTGTTGTTGTTTTGGTTTGGAGAGTGCTTTTTGGAAATCTTAAAGGGGCAGGACAGGTCACTTAGACCAGAAGCAGGGAATCTGGGGATCTCTGGGCACTCTAACCCCCTGGGCAGCAGGGAGCACAGAGGCCCCTTACGGAGATAAACGGTCTCCTGGCTGCTCCCCCTCTAACGGGGCTCCACCATTTTGGAGGAACAGCCCCAGCCAGGCCAAGCCCACAGCAACAGTGGAGATAAACCCCAAAGCAACTGGGCAGGAAGCAGAAGCCCTGTCTGCGCACAGCTGCCCAGCACAAGCCACTAGAGGTCGCTATTCTCCCAGGAAAAGGCTACAAACCAACAAGAAGGGAAGCTCTTCCAGCGGTCACTTGTACCAGCTCTGCAGACTATCTCTATCACCATGAAAAGGCAAAACTACAGGCAGACAAAGATCACAGAGACAACACCTGAGAAGGAGACAGACCTAACTAGTCCTCCTGAAAAAGAATTCAAAATAAAAATCATGAACATGCTGACAGAGATGCAGAAAAAAATGCAAGAGCAATGGGATGAGATGCAGAGAAAAATGCAAGAGCAGTGGGATGAGATGCAGAGAAAAATGCAAGAGCAGTGGGATGAAGTCCGGAAGGAGATCACAGATGTCAGGAAAGAGATCACAGAAGTGAAACAATCCCTGGAAGGATTTATAAGCAGAATGGATAAGATGCAAGAGGCCATTGAAGGAATAGAAGCCAGAGAACAGGAACGTATAGAAGCTGACATAGAGAGAGATAAAAGGATCTCCAGGAATGAAACAACACTAAGAGAAATATGTGACCAATACAAAAGGAAAAACATTCGTATTATAGGGATACCAGAAGAGGAAGAAAGAGGAAAAGGGATAGAAAGTGTCTTTGAAGAAATAATTGCTGAAAACTTCCCCAAACTGGGGGAGGAAATAATCGAACAGACCATGGAATTATACAGAACCCCCAACAGAAAGGATCCAAGGAGGACAACACCAAGACACATAATAATTAAAATGGCAAGGATCAAGGACAAGGAAAGAGTTTTAAAGGCAGCAAGAGAGAAAAAGGTCACCTATAAAGGAAAACCAATCAGGCTAACATCAGACTTCTCAACAGAAACCCTACAGGCCAGAAGAGAATGGCATGATATACTTAATGCAATGAAACAGAAGGGCCTTGAACCAAGGATACTGTATCCAGCACGACTATCATTTAAATATGATGGTGGGATCAAACAATTCCCAGATAAGCAAAAGCTGAGGGAATTTGCTTCCCACAAACCACCTCTACAGGGCATCCTACAGGGACTGCTCTAGATGGGAGCACCCCTAAAAAGAGCACAGAACAAAACACACAACATATGAAGAAGGGAGGAGGAGGAATAAGAAGGGAGAGAAGAAAAGACTCTCCAGACAGTGTATATAACAGCTCAATAAGCGAGCTAAGTTAGGCAGTAAGATACTAAAGAAGCTAACCTTGAACCTTTGGTAACCACGAATCTAAAGCCTGCAATGGCAATAAGTACATATCTTTCAATAGTCACCCTAAATGTAAATGGACTTAATGCACCAATCAAAAGACATAGAGTAATAGAATGGATAAAAAAGCAAGACCCATCTATATGCTGCTTACAAGAAACTCACCTTAAACCCAAAGATAAGCATAGACTAAAAGTCAAGGGATGGAAAAACATATTTCAGGCAAACAACAGTGAGAAGAAAGCAGGGGTTGCAGTACTAATATCAGACAAAATAGACTTCAAAACAAAGAAAGTAACAAGAGATAAAGAAGGCCACTACATAATGATAAAGGGCTTAGTCCAACAAGAGGATATAACCATTCTAAATATATATGCACCCAATACAGGAGCACCAGCATATGTGAAGCAAATACTAACAGAACTAAAGAGGGAAATAGACTGCAATGCATTCATTGTAGGAGACTTCAACACACCACTCACCCCAAAGGATAGATCCACCGGGCAGAAAATAAGTAAAGACACACAGGCACTGAACAACACACTAGAACAGATGGACCTAATAGACATCTATAGAACTTTACATCCAAAAGCAACAGGATATACATTCTTCTCAAGTGCACATGGAACATTCTCCAGAATAGACCACATACTAGCTCACAAAAAGAGCCTCAGTAAATTCCACAATATTGAAATTCTACCAACCAATTTTTCAGACCACAAAGGTATGAAAGTAGAAATAAATTCTACAAAGAAAACAAAAAGGCTCACAAACACATGGAGGCTTAACAACATGCTACTAAATAATCAATGGATCAATGAACAAATCAAAATAGAGATCAAGGAATATATAGAAACAAATGACAACAACAACACTAAGCCCCAACTTCTGTGGGATGCAGCGAAAGCAGTCTTAAGAGGAAAGTATATAGCAATCCAGGCACACTTGAAGAAGGAAGAACAATCCCAAATGAATAGTCTAACATCACAATTATTAAAACTGGAAAAAGAAGAACAAATGAGGCCTAAAGTCAGCAGAAGGAGGGACATAATAAAGATCAGAGAAGAAATAAACAAAATTGAGAAGAATAAAACAATAGCAAAAATCAACGAAACCAAGAGCTGGTTCTTTGAGAAAATAAACAAAATAGATAAGCCTCTAGCCCAACTTATTAAGAGAAAAAGAGAGTCAACACAAATCAACATAATCAGAAATGAGAATGGAAAAATCACGACAGACTCCACAGAAATACAAAGAATTATTAAAGACTACTATGAAAACCTATATGCCAACAAGCTGGAAAACCTAGAAGAAATGGACAACTTCCTAGAAAAATACAACCTCCCAAGACTGACCAAGGAAGAAACACAAAAGTTAAACAAACCAATTACAAGCAAAGAAATTGAAACAGTAATCAAAAAACTACCCAAGAACAAAACCCTGGGGCCGGACGGATTTACCTCGGAATTTTATCAGACACACAGAGAAGACATAATACCCATTCTCCTTAAAGTGTTCCACAAAATAGAAGAAGAGGGAATACTCCCAAACTCATTCTATGAAGCCAACATCACCCTAATACCAAAACCAGGCAAAGACCCCACCAAAAAAGAAAATTACAGACCAATATCCCTGATGAACGTAGATGCAAAAATACTCAATAAAATATTAGCAAACAGAATTCAACAGTATATCAAAAGGATCATACACCATGACCAAGTGGGGTTCATCCCAGGGATGCAAGGATGGTACAACATTCGAAAATCCATCAACATCATCCACCACATCAACAAAAAGAAAGACAAAAACCACATGATCATCTCCATAGATGCTGAAAAAGCATTTGACAAAATTCAACATCCATTCATGATAAAAACTCTCAGCAAAATGGGAATAGAGGGCAAGTACCTCAACATAATAAAGGCCATATATGATAAACCCACAGCCAGCATTATACTGAACAGCGAGAAGCTGAAAGCATTTCCACTGAGATCGGGAACCAGACAGGGATGCCCACTCTCCCCACTGTTATTTAACATAGTACTGGAGGTCCTAGCCACGGCAATCAGACAAAACAAAGAAATACAAGGAATCCAGATTGGTAAAGAAGAAGTTAAACTGTCACTATTTGCAGATGATATGATACTGTACATAAAAAACCCTAAAGACTCCACTCCAAAACTACTAGAACTGATATCGGAATACAGCAAAGTTGCAGGATACAAAATCAACACACAGAAATCTGTAGCTTTCCTATACACTAACAACGAATCAATAGAAAGAGAAATCAGGAAAACAATTCCATTCACCATTGCATCAAAAAGAATAAAATACCTAGGAATAAACCTAACCAAGGAAGTGAAAGACTTATACTCTGAAAACTACAAGTCACTCTTAAGAGAAATTAAAGGGGACACTAATAAATGGAAACTCATCCCATGCTCATGGCTAGGAAGAATTAATATCGTCAAAATGGCCATCCTGCCGAAAGCAATATACAAATTTGATGCAATCCCTCTCAAATTACCAGCAACATTCTTCAATGAATTGGAACAAATAATTCAAAAATTCATATGGAAACACCAAAGACCCCGAATAGCCAAAGCAATCCTGAAAAAGAAGAATAAAGTAGGGGGGATCTCACTCCCCAACTTCAAGCTCTACTACAAAGCCATAGTAATCAAGACAATTTGGTACTGGCACAAGAACAGAGCCACAGACCAGTGGAACAGATTAGAGACCCCAGAAATTAACCCAAACATATATGGTCAATTAATATTTGATAAAGGAGCCATGGACATACAATGGCAAAATGACAGTCTCTTCAACAGATGGTGCTGGCAAAACTGGACAGCTACATGTAGGAGAATGAAACTGGACCATTGTCTAACCCCATATACAAAGGTAAACTCAAAATGGATCAAAGACCTGAATGTAAGTCACGAAACCATTAAACTCTTGGAAAAAAACATAGGCAAAAACCTCTTAGACATAAACATGAGTGATCTCTTCTTGAACATATCTCCCCGGGCAAGGAAAACAACAGCAAAAATGAGCAAGTGGGACTACATTAAGCTGAAAAGCTTCTGTACAGCGAAAGACACCATCAATAGAACAAAAAGGAACCCTACAGTATGGGAGAATATATTTGAAAATGACAGATCTGATAAAGGCTTGACGTCCAGAATATATAAAGAGCTCACACGCCTCAACAAACAAAAAACAAATAACCCAATTAAAAAATGGGCAGAGGAACTGAACAGAAAGTTCTCCAAAAAAGAAATACAGATGGCCAAGAGACACATGAAAAGATGCTCCACATCGCTAATTATCAGAGAAATGCAAATTAAAACTACAATGAGGTATCACCTCACACCAGTAAGGATAGCTGCCATCCAAAAGACAAACAACAACAAATGTTGGCGAGGCTGTGGAGAAAGGGGAACCCTCCTACACTGCTGGTGGGAATGTAAATTAGTTCAACCATTGTGGAAAGCAGTATGGAGGTGCATCAAAATGCTCAAAACAGACCTACCATTTGACCCAGGAATTCCACTCCTAGGAATTTACCCTAAGAACGCAGCAATCAAGTTTGAGAAAGACAGATGCACTCCTATGTTTATCGCAGCACTATTTACAATAGCCAAGAATTGGAAGCAACCTAAATGTCCATCTGTAGATGAATGGATAAAGAAGATGTGGTACATATACACAATGGAATACTACTCAGCCATAAGAAGTGGAAAAATCCAACCATTTGCAGCAACATGGATGGAGCTGGAGAGTATTATGCTCAGTGAAATAAGCCAAGCGGAGAAAGAGAAATACCAAATGATTTCACTCATCTGAGGAGTATAGGAACAAAGGAAAAACTGAAGGAACAAAACAGCAGCAGAATTACAGAACCCAAAAATGGACTAACAGGTACCAAAGGGAAAGGAACTGGGGAGGATGGGTGGGCAGGGAGGGATAAGGGGGGGGAAGAAGAAGGGGCGTATTAAGATTAGCATGCATGGGGGGGAGGGAGAAAGGGGAGGGTGGGCTGCACAACACAGAGAGGACAAGTAGTGACTCTACAACATTTTGCTAAGCTGATGGACAGTAACCGTAATGTGGTTGTTAGGGGGGACCTGATATAGGGGAGAGCATAGTAAACATAGTATTCTTCAGGTAAGTGTAGATTAAAAATTTAAAAAAAAAAAAAAAAAGAAAGAAAGAAAGAAAAGGGGGATTACTCCTTAACAGGATAAAACTATTGGTAAATCAAAGATCAACGCATGCTTTAAATATCCTTAATGTTGATCACTTAAAGGGTGTCAGATGATCAGCTATGGAGGTACTCTTTTCTGATAATATTCCTTTCTCTTAATTAAAAAAAAAAAAAAAAAAAAGCAGTTACTGTGTGCTGACCTCCAATGAGTTCTGCACAGTGGTATAGAGGGCATGTCAAAGTGTGGGCAAAGGGTCTGTTTGTTTCTACGCAGAAGATCAAGGCCTAGCTTGGATACCCAGAAAATGAACTAAGATACGATATGAGGAGGAGCTTCCGGCATCAGCATTCTCTGGAGGACTCGTGCCGGGGGATGATCATCAAAAAGCCTCCACAGGGATCCGGACGATGCTGCGGTTGTGGCTGCATCCAGCCCACCATCTCCTGGACTTGCCATAAGAAGGAGGAGGGAGATGTCTAGGCTGGCATGTGCATACAGTGAGACAACGAATTTGACTGGATCTGTACTGTTGGAACTCAACCAGGAGTTGGGAGGGGTGCAAGTTGTAGCACCCCAAAATCTCATGACTATAGACTATCTATGGTTAAAAGAACATATGGGATGTGAACAGATCCCAGAAATGGGCTGCTTTAATTTGTCTGATGGTTCAAGTACAGTTGGAAAATATCCATCATATCATAGATAAATTTTCACAAATGCCTAGGGTGCCTAAATGGTTTTCTTGGCTTCACTGGAGATGGCTGGTAATTATAGATTTGCTTTGTTTATGTCACCGTATTCCTATTATGTCAATATGTGTGTGCAAATTAGTTAGTAGTTTAAAACCTATACATACTTAAGGTACTATACAAGAAGATATGTCAAAGAAATAATCAATCCTCCCAAGTTTCCTTCATATGCTACATCTATAGCTTTTCTTCTTCCTTCCTAATTACAAACTTTAAATAGAATTCGTGCCTCATATCGAATTTACCGAGTATCATAATTCCTCCAGGTGGTAAAGATACCTCGAGACAAGTGCTGGGCATAGAAGCCACAGGGCATAAATCTGCAAAGAAGTAAAAAGCTAACCTTTGCAAACAATATGGCTTCTCTCTCACTTACCAACTTTACATTTCCCTGTATGGCCCCGGAAGATGACTGGTTAGCCAGAGACGGGTAAGATTCCTCAAGGGAGGAACAACCTAAGACAGGCACAGTCGCAGGGGGGCCATCAGGTGAGAATTTGGGGGTCAACAGAGGTGAGGCTCAGAACCTCACCCCCCCTGCTTTGAGAGAAATCTTCTGCATCCGTGGATGTCTTGCTGCCCTTGTCTAGCCTGGATTAATACTTAGTCCATAGGCACACACCTGATCATCTGATCATCTACATTTGCCTTCTTACAGCACTAAACTATGTTTTCTACCTTTATCTTGCATCTACCTACCACTTCAGCATTTTATTAAAAATAAAAATAATAATAATAATAGGAGAAATGTGGGATCAACATATAAATCAAGTACAAAAATCAAATGAATATTCATATTTGACCTAATGGTTTATAGGTCATATTGCATGATCAAAACCGAAAGTTTCTGTGATGACTGCCCTTGTACTGTTCATGTAAGAATTTATTCACTCTGTAAGAATTCGTTCACCATGTAAGAACTTGTTCGTTATGCTTCAGAAGATTGGAGACTGACGAGAATTAGGCTTGAGATGGATTAATGATTGTACATTGAGCATTGACCCCCCTATACTGAATTTTATTGTTGTTAACAACCATTTGATCAATAAATATGAGAGATGCCCTCTCAAAAAAAAAAAAAAAAAAAAAAAAAATATGTTAGGAATCTTACTTCCTAACTCCCTGGTTTTTAAAATGGAATTTTAGCCTTAAGATGGAATCCCTCCTGTTCTTACTATACTATTTATATCACAGCACTTTTCATCATAGGCAGGAATTATTAATCATGATGTTTGTCCCATGTCTTGCCCTACCTCAGTATCTTATTAAACCAGACGTTAAAATACAGAAGTGAAGGAGACACAGAAATCATGTGCTCATCAGAGTGTTTGGAGGGCACGGAAGGGGGCAGGGTGAGTAGCAGCAATGAGTGGCTTGATCTCTCTCTAGGTACTGTTAGGCAGAAGAATAGATAGAAGTGGGGTGGTAAGAGAATAATAAGGCCAGTAAAGTCCACTAGATGGGACTCAAAGAGTTAACCAGTTAAAACCAGAGAGCCAGAAAACACTCACAGAGGTAATGAGTTAATCAGTTGGAGCTCCTAAGGCCAGAAGTAACTTAGAATGTCCAAATATTCCCCTGATAAAGAAAAGTATCTGAATACAGCCCATGTCCTCATTTTGTCAATTAGATCATGTCATTTTAAGATTTACTTTAGCCTGCTAAAAGGCCCAGATTATTCTTTAACTTAACCTATGTGTAGTTTTGTCCTCCTCCAGCCCCTAATCAAGCAATTTGCAGCCTGGGCAGGAGACAAGTATCATGATTACTTTAGCAAATAAGCCCAGCTATAAACAGCATAGTAAAAACAGGAAAGATTCCATCATCTTAAAGCTAAGATTGCATTTTAAAACCCAGGAAGTTAAGAAGTAAGATTCTTAACATATTCTTTAGCAAACAGATGATAACTCAGCCCACCTTGGGGGCAAGGCAGGGGGTCTTGATTGATATGTTCCCAGAGGGAAGCTACTATCCTGGGAAGGAACTGGATCAGTAAATTTGTGTTAATTTTGTAGAATTACCTAAAGAACTGATAATAGAAGAGAAGAGACTTAATGTCTCTTATCTTGAGACCACTTAACAAGTCTACATCCCCTAGTCCTGTGTCATATTCCTGAAAAATCCTTAACTACCTATAAAACCCCAGATCCTAAACTCTTCGGGGTGCCTCTTCTCTGAGGTAGCCCACACTCCCCTTCCTCTGAGTGTGCAACTTTTTGCCTTACATAAACTTCTCACTGCTCAATTTATAATGTTTTGTCTCTGTGCTTTTCCAGTGGTAAGTGTCTTTGTCACTTTACTATTTCATTCTGATCCTCCAGACTCAAGCTCAAATCTTCACTCTCTCTGTCATATTTCAGAGAAGTAGGGAGGGGCTGCTGAGAGCTCAGATCTGGGCTTGCCAATTACCATCCCCTGGGAGACCCAGACAGAACTGCAGCTTACCGTCATGATCTTTAGTAGCCTGCCTGGGAAGTCTCCTTTTTTTTTGCCTCTAGGAAGTTCACAGAACATAAATCTCACTTTATCCAGAGCTCTGTGGCTCCCCCAAATTCTGGGGTAGTAGGGACTCAGTTCCCACGCTGTGAAGATCCAAGTGGACACTGGACACCAGGTGACACTGGCTTAAGGAGTTAGCAGGGGATGTGCCCCATGCAAAGTAGAAGTTCAGTGAACTTCCTTTATCACTGTTCTGTCATTCCCTGACACTCTTGCTTTAATGAATTCCTTCCTCACCTTGTACTGACTTCCCTGCGTCTCTGAAATGAATTCCTCCCAGCAGTACTGGAAGAAAAGCTATTCCCCTACTAGCTCGCTCCACCGTGCTTTAAATGCCCAAGACCTCTACAGGTCCTCCAGGAGAACTTCTGACTGCAAGGACTCATTTGCCAACCAGGTACTGTCACATTTCTTGCCTTCAAGTCTCATAACTTATGGGATGCCACAAAGCCTGTACCGTTTTTTCCGACGCTTTGCAGTCTGCTCCTCTGCAGTGGTTTTATTCCTTTCCAGTCTCTTCTGAAACTCTGCATCCAATTTTTGCTAAAAAAAAAAAAAAAGTACATCATTTAGCTATACTCTGGGCTAAGCACGAGAGCTCTGGAAGTCACACCACTGGGGGTGCTGTCGGCACATCTAGGTCTCCAGGGCCACTTTAACTCTAAGAGATTGCCCTACAGGTGGGGCAGGAAATCAATATATGGCTCTCTGCCAACAAAGTAACTTTCAGCTCTTTAAGATACCATTCATGCACAACAAAATCTAAGCAAGAGAAAATATGACAGGAAGCCATGGTGTATTCCTTGAGGAAAGAGGCTGCATGATTGGCTTTTCAGCCAGGACCCTGGACAGTGTGATACTGTGACTTATGAGAAACATATATTTGGTCTTCATCCATTGTCTGGCACATAGTTCCTAAAACTCTTACAAATTTCCTATATAAGAGCCACAGGCCACCTTTTACTGTATTTAGATTTGGTCCCAGTTCCTGAAATAGCTCGAGATAAAGGTGAAATGGGTGTTTTCTGTTACTCATAACAAGCCCCTTCCAACCACTGGAAATTATGTTAATCCCTATCTTTTGGAAAGGCACTAAGGAAAGGGCAGGTAACCAGAGGAACTTTCAGCCCCACTTCCTGACCTGGAGGTTGAACTAATCACCAAGGCAAATGATTTAATCAGTCATGCCTTTGTAGTGAAGGCTCCAAAACACCCAAATGGATGGGGTTTGTACAGCATTTGTGTTGTGAACATGTGGAGGTGCTGGAAGAGAGGATGGCAGCTCTGTGCCCCTTGTTCCATCCGGCTATTCCTGAGTTAGATGCTTTAATAATACACTGGAAATCTAGTAAGATGTTTTCCTGAGTTCTGGAAGCCCTATTAAACAAATTAACTGAAGCCAAGGAGGGAGTCATGGGAAACTACTGATTTATATTCAGTATATCAGAAGTGCAGGTGACAACCTGGACTTGCCCCTGGCCTTTGAAGTGGTGGTGGCGGTGGGGGCAATCTTGCAGGACTGAGCACTTTACCTGCAAATCTGAGGTTATCTCCAGGTAGATAGTGTCAGAATTGAGTTAAATTATAAGACTCTCAGCTGGTGTCACAGAATTGCCTGGGGAGGGGAAAATCCCCACACATCTGATAACCAGAAGTATCAGGAGAGTAGCAGAGTACTGAAAGTACAGGAGACAGGCACGAGTGTTTTTTCTTTATAGACAGTGACCTGAGCTCATCAGACAAAACGTGGAATTTTCAAGTCTTAACTAGTCACAGTTATCAAATGACTGATTCTAATCAACCACCATCTGCTACTACATACATATATGTGCATGTAGTAAGTATACACACAGACATACCTAAATCCATCCCTTGTATTATTTTTTCCTAACAGCAACCTGTTTTTAAGCTTCAGTTCCCTCATCTATAAAATGGGGGAAATAATTCTCCCACCCAGAGACTTCAAGAGTAAGGAAATGTGATAACCTATAAGAAAGCACTTGTATACTAAAGACACTGACCAACTGAAAGTGTCATCTCTATTTCTCTGGTCATAGCCATTAAGGTCAATGGGGCAAAAGGGAGGCAGCAGAGAAGGAAGGGCCATGTGGACCTGTTTAGAGTGGCACTGAACTCCTTGAGGGCAGAAATTATGAAATATAAAAGAAGGGTCTCCTTTTAAGAAGGACATCAGCTTTAATTAGAGGATGACTAGAAAACAAATAACTGAAAGCTAAAAGCATGTGGTCTGCTCAGAGGCTGAGCTACTAACATCTCACTCTGTGCTGCTGAAGCAGGTGAATTTACCAAGTGAAAAAGGAGAGCACTTGCTGGCTGCTGAGTCTGGCTACCGAGCCTGCCTGCCGCAAGGCCTCGGCCAGGAGTAAGTCAGGGTTGCTCTGAACTCCTACCAGTCACTGTGAAAGGTAAGGACTCTCCTGCCTCTTTTTAATTTCTAACCTCAAAGCCTGTCTTTCACCATGTGAAATAAAAATCTTTATCTGTATGCACTCAAGGTTTGTGAACATTTTATTTCCTCTGGGTGTTTATTCACTACGTAAAAACTCGGACTAAAGGATGGTATTTGAGACAACAGCCTGCTGTATTTCCTGCCCCCCCAAATAGTTTAAAAATAAAAAAGGGCTTCCAAGAGTTCTGTTTATTCCTGACAGTGGCAAACCCACCGCAGTAGCTGGCATAGCAGTGTGACAAGCCGTCTGGAGTTTCCCACTAGAACTGCGAATCACAGCCAGAGAGTGGCGGTGCCTGGAGAAGAACCACCAAGGTCCGGGAGCCGGCTGAGAGGCTGAAGGCCTGGCACACACCACGCGAAAACCATCACGGCAACGATGCCACTTTGTTTCAAAATCATAAAGATATTTTTCAAATGCAATTTTGGCCATTCCAGTAAATCTTTACATGTTTTCATCTGTATCTTGCCTGGCCCTTTGGTTTAATATTTTCCAGAGCATTTTATGTTGAAGAAGTTCAAACACAGAAAAACTGAAAGAATTATATGGTGCACATACCCACTACTTAGTCTACGACTGACATTTTGCTACTTGCTTTATCATGTATCTATCCACCTATCTTTACCTCTCTCCACTCCTCAGTCCACTTTATTTTATTTTTTTGATGTGTTTCAAAGTAAGTTACAGACATGAGGACATTTTACCTCTAAAGATTTAAGCAAGCCTATCATTAAATAGAGTTTAATATTTATTATTTTTCTATTCTATTTTCCATTTAAAATAATAAATACAAAAAAATATCGAAATCTTGGGTGTACAATCTGACCACAGCAGAAAATTCTCTTAATACCTCTTCCCGGTCAACCTCTCATCCAACTTCCAGTGACAACAATTGTTCTGATTTTTTTCCACAGAGGTTAACTTTTCCTTTTGCAGAACTTCATATAAATGGATTCATACAATATGGACGCTTTTGAGCAAGGCTTCTTTCACTCAGCATAATGTTTTTAAAAATCATTCAGGTAGTTCCATATACTGGTAGTTTGTTCCTTTTCATTGCTAAGTACTATTATTTCTATGTTGTTTGTTTTAATTTTAAAAAGAATTTTATTTCCTTAATATCAGAAATTCTACTGTGAGTCTATGTTTTTTAAAACCAAATTATTGGAAAATCAAATGCTACTGGGTAAAGTGGTTTTTGTCTTTCACAAAAACCAGACAAATAAAAATCATTTTTAAGTATCTGAATCTCTCTAAAATGCATAAATGTATTCCAAGAAATCACAGGCACCATGGCTAAGACCGAGGAAAAAGACATTTCCAGGGCATGTTGTAAGATTAAGTACAAAGGCCAATCTCTTTATGCAGTGTTAGAAGGACAAATCATATTTGGCTAATCACAAAGAATTAGCCAGATAATATTTGACTTTTGTTACTAGCAAGGTGGGCAGATACAGGGCACTAACAAAGGTATTTTTTTTCCGATTCTCACTAATGCCAGTAATAAAATCTAAAGGACCAGCTAGTTACCACTGCAATAAAAAAGCTTAAAATATCTTTGAACAAACATGACAAAATATGTGCAAAATCCCCATTAATCTTCAGAGATACAAAAACATTTAAACAACAAAAAAATGGACAAAGTTTTTAGAGGGGATGCCTAAACACTGTAACATCCACTTTCATTCAAGTTAAAGATTCAGCTCAATTCTAGTAAAAAATCCAAAATTCTGGTGTGGATAAAATAACTCCAAAATTCGACATGAAGAACAAAACAAGAGAAATGTCCAAAGAGTACTTTTTAAGAACAGGTGAGAGGTTTCTGGCCCTTCCAGTCAAGTAATAGAAAACTTAGTAGTTCTTACAGTACAAATTCTTCTAAAGCAATTCTTAATTCTTAGTTATTATTTGACACCTGTCATGAAGAAATGCCAGCCTCAAAGCTAGAAAACTCAGAGCAGCAGACACATGAAAGCATGTACTGTTCACATCACAGAGCTGACAGGAATCACAGGCATTCAGCCAAAGAGAGAGAGAATAATAGAGAAATGATTTAACTCAAGTGGTGTGAGAGATCCTGCCTTCTATTACATTCTATGGCAAATGGCTTGGAGGAGAGAGGGAACGCTGCTGTGTACTTCCACACACATGAAAGACTCCCACTCCATGAGTATCTTACCTAGGAGTAACCTGGACTTAACTTGATGTCCATTTCCCTGCTGACTTTAGAAAGCAGCCTTCACACAAGCAACAACCAGGTACACATACTTTTTCATCAAGTGCTTTTTTCTTTAAGTTAGTAAGTACACATTGACCCAGGGTTCAGACAGCCTTCTCACTCACTGACCTTCTCAGCCATGGCATCCATGTAGTCCTGTCGCTGGTACTCTCTCCGGCGCAGATGCCTATACACGTGGAATTCTCCGCTGCCAGCCCCAGCGCTTGAACCTATAGCCAGGACAGTCCAGATTCTTGATGAAATCCAGTTATCAACATAGGCTACTCTTAACCAGAAGGCCCTAAAGAAAGAAACTGGAAGTAATGGTACAGACCTATTCCTCACTGTACCCTAGAATCTAGCACAGTGCCTGGCATAATATAGGCATCATTAAACACTTGAAGCACAAACGTTTAATGTGAAATCACTAAAAATTCCACTCTAACAACAGTATTGAGGCAGAACAGACTGAAGTTCAGTGACCAGAAATCTAGAATAGGTCTATGTATGACCTCTCTTTCCTCTACCAGATGATTTCACGTCCATGATGTATTAAGTGAAAAAAGTAGGTTTCCATAAAGTATGTGTAGAACAGCCATATTTTTGTCAAAACATTTTTTTAATTTAAGCTAAGTGCTTTTGACTTACACAGAGGTTTGGAAGGCTGTATCAGAATGTTATAAGTAGAATGATGGAATTACAAGTAGTTCAAACTTTTTTATACCTCAATTATTTATTTTTCTTTAGCATCAGTATATGTTAATTTACAACCCTACAAAGTAATGAAACTATTTCCATTTGGAAAAAAAGCAATGATGCATTATTTAAAATAATTCAGGAGAAAATTCCCAAATGCCAAACCATAAACAACAATACCCCTTATTTTAAGAGCAAAATTACTGGACCAGTAAATATTATTTTCTCCTATTATAAGTCTAATTAACAAATACTAACTGCAGAATTTTTATATCTACACTTCAATAATTATATTTACATACACACACACACACACACACACACACACACACACAAGACATTATTACCCATTACATCTCGGACAAATTCTGGGGGAGGTCGAGGTGCCCATTCACTCATTTTTTCTGGAATTGGAACTGCTTTGTCCTGCAACATTTAAACGGGAAGACATTTGTAAGTACTGACCTGCTGACAAAGCAACATCTTCTAAAACGAAAGCATTCTGAGTAGAGTAGGTAATTAAGGCTGCTTTGCTCCTTGCACCCAAAGTTGATTTTACCTTCTTCCCTTTGTCTTAGCTTTACTTCTTCCTTTATACTTTGGGGTCTATCACAGCCCACAGCCTTGCAGGGGCTACACTTAACTTTCCAGGGCAGAACACAGAAACGAAAGACACCATTTATGGCTGGAAACCTCCTACTTTAACCCTACTAAACGGAGAGTCAGCCCTTTCTAGTCAAAGGTTTGAGAGACCTTCTCATCTAATTATTTTTATTAATAAAGGGACCGAGGTCCAGACCGAAGTGGTGATTTGCCCCAGGTGTCCCGGCCAATGCCTCTCTAACAATCGTGCGGTTTAGAAGGAAATACACCTTGTGCTAACCCACGGATTCTATCTTTCCAGTCTAACGCTTCTGTTCACAGAACAAACTGTAAAGGGTCTTAGAGCACTGGACGCCGACTCCAAGGCGCTCTCATTCAGGCTGGGCACACAGGACGCTCACTATCTCCGGGGCTGCCTACTCCTTCCTAACGACTGGCCTTCGGGTTCGGGTACTGAGTTCCCGAGTCTGGAGAAAGGGTGGGGAGGCCCGCCGGCCCCCAGAGAAGCGGGAACAGAATGGGGTGGGGCTCGCAAGGGCCGTTCAACTCGCGCCTCGTCTCACCGGGTTCTTCATGAGCCGCTCCAGCTTGAGCTTCTGCTCCTCGGCCGCATTCTTAGGTATGACGAGTGCTTGCGGCTCTTTCTTGGGCCTCGGGGGTCGCACAGCGGATGCTGAGCTCGCCATAACACCGCTTCCCCGGCTAGCGGCGGCTGCGGCGCGCACTTGTGATGACAGAGCCACCCGCCGGGAGCGCAAGCGCAGTCTCTTAGCTGGGCGGGGCTTGGGCGGAGTCGCAAGGCGGAAACAGGCTGCTCAATATTCTGGAGCCGGGGTCGGTGGGTTATTTTGATCAAAGCTGGCTGGCTTAATTTCCTGTTTCTGAACAAATTGGGGCCGGCGAACTCTCACGTGTCTAGGGATGAGGTGGCCCTGCAGGCGCTCGGGTCCGGCCCCTGCTGACCCTCTCCAGGCCCTGTTCGCGCCGTGGTTCCGCTGGCAGCCCTGCCAGTGGTTCTCAGCATCCTCTCCCGCCCCGGGCCTTTGTTCTGGCTGTTTCTTGGGTCTGGTCCACTCCCCTTCACATTTCTGACAATCTGTATGTAAGATAGCACAAACTTGTCAGTATAAGCTCCCTGAGCACTGGGGGCCATATCTCTTTTGTTCACCTCGAATTACTGTGCACCCAGCAAATAGACCTCGGTCGAGTGAATAAGCCTTTCTTAAAGAGAAAGAAAAGTTGCCATGCATCTGGGAGCTAGTCAGGCACTTCTCTAGGCCTTGATATTCTCCTGTTGGGCATAAACAATTTCCAAGGCCATTCTGTGACAGTGATTGAGCAGGGCAGAAGCAATACTCTGTAATCATGTTTGAACTCAGATGAAAACAAGAATATTGCTGGACCCAGAAAAAGACCACATGTTCTCCCCACTCAGGCTAATATGAGTAACTGCTACTTCTCTACAGCATTATCCTCGGTTCACTTTAGGTATTTATTAAGACAACCAAATGTGAAACTGTCCCTGTTTCCTGACTGCATCTAAACCAGAGTAAAAACCCACTAACTTAACCCAAGCTCAAATCCTATAATAAATCCTCTTTTACACTCTCCTGCTTAAGTAGGTGCAGTCTTCCTCCTTGAAAAAGGCAATAAACTCAACCTGTTCAACTACAGGTATGTTTCTAGTGGTCTTCACAGCTGCAGGTTTACTCATTTATCATTTGTTGCCTACAAGAGTCGGAGATCTGCCTTGTTCATTGCTATATTCCCAGTGTCTAGAGCACAGCCTGACTCACGAAAAAGTACTCAATAAACATTTGCTGGATGACTAGGGGATCCTGGGGGCCAGGCACCTCAGATCCCACTGCTGCTGCTCAGCCTGCTCAGCCCAGGATAGTTCGTTCCCCTACTAAGCGCCTGGGGCTAGACAGGCGATCCCTGTGACAGGGTGCTGGGTTAGCATTCTAAGGCTATTCCTGGCTGCCTGATGGTGCGTGGTTTTCCAGGTACCAAGGGTGACGAGTTAGGGGAAGTCCTTAAGTTGCCCAAGTCTGTCAATGGAACCTAGGCAGGGCTTGGCCTAGGTGTGGTCATGGACACATGACTGTACATCACATACCCCAGTTCCCCGGGCACCTCACTTTTTCCCAAACACACTACACACAGAAAAGATTTTAACTGGAGTGCCTTTTCCTCCTTGGAGAACTCCCTGACACCTTTCTTAGCTTGGCTTAAATGCTACTTCCTCTGTGAAGCTTTCTCTGACTGTCCCCCAGCGTCCTCCTCCAGGCAACCAGTTGCTTCCTTCTTGGTGCTTCCATTGCTCTGGGTCCCAATGACTGGCATGTGGTAGTTATCACAGCACATTCTCACCATCTGCACTCCAATGGGTGTGAGGGGAGAGTTGGGCATCTGATCCTTGTCTAGAGTAGAGGGGTGCTTGCAGATGAATGAAAGATGCCTGAAAAAATAAAGAATGAATGACTATGTCAGTGAGATGACCAAGTGATAGATGAATGAATGAAAAAGGAAGTTAAGTGAGTGAGTATGAGGAAGCATGCATGAACGTTTAATAAACAAGTGGGTGCTCTCTGAGTGAATGACCATGAGACAGTGACCATGAACTACAGAGCCAGGACGGTAGCCATCTCCCTGGCACCTCTAGCTCCGGATCTGGCACTGAGTTGGTGGTTGGCAGCTGGCTGCCAGGTGGAAGTGAATAAATGAACTGAGCGAATGCGCAAGGGTGGGAGAGAGTTAAGGCATGTGGGTGTGAAGGAGCCTATGGCAACAACTTAACGTGTCTAAGCGGAGCCTAAGTGTGTTGACATGTTTATCATTCTGACTTACAAATAAGAACTAAGGCCTAGAGGGCTGAGTGACTGGCTAGGGTCACATGGACTCAAACCCAGCAGTCTGGCCCTGGGTCTATAAGGGCCTGCATGATCATGACTCATGGACGGATGGACCAAGGCCCCCAGCAGACCGTGGTGGGGTCCTCCATGTGGCACCTTTCTAGGGCTGGGGGTAGATTTGAGGTCTTGCTCCCTGGGAGGAAAGGGCCCCTTCCCTCTCCCAGGCCCCCACCACTAGCTGTCCTGCAAGAGTGGAGACAGGCCCAGAGTGTCACCCTACCTGCCACCAGAGGGCAGCAAAGCTCCACCTAGGTCCACTGCCCAGCCTGTCCCCACCGAAGGCTCAGAACTAGGCACTTGGGGAACGAGGGCTACTCTCCTGGAAAACACCAGGGCTTTGGAGTCTGGCAGACCTGGTACTAAAGCCTATCTCCATCTATTCTGGAGCGTGGGTTGTTGGGAAGGCAACTTAACCTCTGAAAGGCTGTTTCCTTATATGCAAGATGGGAACAAGTGACCCTACCCTCTGGCCTATGGATAAAATGATGTGATGGATGATAAACAGGGCCTGGCACAGCATATGACACTTCACAGTAAGGTGACCAAACTGGGGAGAGCCAGGACGAGGACCTTCATTGCTAAAACCAGGAGTCTTGGGCAAACCAGGGCAACTGGTCACACTGGATGGTGGCGAGAAGGAGGTGGGGGAGGCAGGCATGCCTACCTTAATCTTTTACAGAAAAAAATGCTCACAACTATTCCATAATTTGTTCCTCACTGAGTTAGTGAGTCAATAGTCTCCACAGTGGTCCTGCTGTCAGTCACCAGAAAACAGTGCTATCAATGGGGAAAAAACAAAGATGGAGAAGAGTTTGTCAGTTTCCTATAAAGATAAATATCCATGTGTGCCATACAAACCTGCAACCTTATTCCTATTTACCCTAGGGAAATGAAAACATAATGGCCACTCAAGGACCTGTATATGAATATATAGCAGCTTGATTCATAACTGACCCAAACTGGAACAACCCAAATGCCCATGAAATTGTGATACATCCGTACAGTGAGATAGTCCTCAGCAATAAAAAGGAAGGAACTATTGATATTTGCAACCACATGAATGAATTTCAAAGGCATTATACTTGGTGAATGAAGCCAGATTCAAAAGGCTACAACCTGAATGATTCCATTACTTGATGTTCTGGAAAAGTCAAAATGATAGGGACAGAATACAGATCAGCAATTGTGGGACACCAAAGGATGGAGAGGGGCTTGACTGTAAAGGGCCTGAGTGAATTTTTGGGGTGATAGACTTGTATATCTGAACTGTGATGGTGCTTACGTGAACATACATGTTGGTAAAACTCATTGAACTATACACTTCAAAAGGGAGAATTTAACTGAATGGAAATTATACGTCAGTACAACTTGACATAATAAACAAAGGTCGCTTTGCCAGGCTACAGGGAAACCAAAACCCCACTGTCTGGTGGCTTTGGGGAGCATTGCTTATCTTCCCATTGCGCCTCCCTGAGGCAGCTCAGACCCTATAAATCTGTCTGGCCCTCTCCAGCATGGGGCCAAGAGGTGGAGTGGCAGGGACAGGCTTTCTGCAGCCAGAGGCCAATGGTGGCTGAAGCCCCTGTACTTCTGCCTCTGGACCCCACATGCCCACAGGACAGAGTCCTGGCTGCCCTAGCTGAGGTCGGTCAGTATCCACAGGCCAGGGCTATTTCTGAGCCAGGCTGTGTTGAGCAATGCCCCGTATTTAAAGCTGCAGCTGGCATGGCTCCCATCTTCCAGAGCTCCCAGTCTGACTCACTAAAATATCTTCCTATTCTTGAACTTGGGCTCCTAAGTTTGGGGGACTCCATAGTCTGCCTGTTGAAGGACCCAGTAAGGGAGATACATTGCCCTGTTTGGGCTGGCCCATCATCTCTCAGCCCCTGACATGTCCCATACCACCTGGGCCCCACACACCTTTCTTGGGTGGCCTCCCTTGAATATGTGGACCACCCACAATTCCTCTGCTAAGGTCCAAATGTATGGGCAGGTCAAATTCAAAATGCCCCCAGTCCACTGAAAATCAGGGTCTTTTGATATACCAGGCTCTTTGCAGTTGGGTCCTATGCACTATGTCATTTAATTCTCATAAAAAACATTATGAGATAGACATTATTTTAAACCTTTATATCATGAAATAAAACATACAGAGAACTGTACAAAAACAAACATACAGCTCAATGAATGATCACAAAGCAAACAGCCACACAGCCCCATTCTGGTCAAGAAAAAGAACGTGGCCAGCACCCACAGCCCACTCCCCCAAATCACTCCTCTGTCCCTGCACCCCAGAGACAACCACTCTCCTGGCTCCAGTGGTAATTGCCTATAGTGCTTGATTCCATATTCTTACCACCTAACCGTGCATCTTTGAAACTCATTTGGTTCATGCATTTGGAATCCATCAAAATGCATTTCAAATATCTTCCTTCTGCTCTGCAGCTCGCCTGTTGAGGTCTTACTAATATCTGTTGTCAAAAAGAACTTCATTCTAATGTAGTCAAATTTATCACCATTTCCTTTCTTTAGGGCTTTTTGTGTCCTATTTTTAAAAAAATCTTTTCTCATCGCAAGATTATAAAGAAACTCACGTACATTATCTTTTAGACACTCTATTGTCTTGCTTTTCACAGTAAGATCTACAATGTACCTACAATTGCTTTTGGGGTTTGGCATAAAGTAGAGACCTAATTTCATTTTTTCCATGTCAATATCTATCTTCCCAGAACCATTTCTTGAAAAAATTGCCCTTCATCATTGCTTAATTGCTTCACTTAGAATCTTCTCAACCTGATTTTTGTTGCTGCCTCAGGGAGGCGCAATGGGATTTTGTTGCCCCACGTGCACTGCACGCCTCTGACTTTATGCCCGGTGCCAGGGGTCCCACCCTTGGTACTCTCACATACCCAGAGCTGGACATGCAAGGGAGTTAACATTACATTTGGGATGCTTAACCAGTGGGGACAGGAATTGGTGGATGAATGCTTCTCTCTTCCACCCCCTGGGTGGAGAATTCTGACACGTATTCAACATGGCTTCTCAAGGGGTCTAATTTGGCTTGAGCCCAGCATGCCCATAGCAGTGACCAATTCAACCATTCCCTCTTGTTCTGGCTTTTTTTTTCCTTCTCTGTTTCAATCTTCCCAATCCCCTACTTTATGTTCCCTGGTATCACTTCCCAAAATAAACTATTCAGACTTCTGGAGGAACCCAGGCTAAGACTGTTGATACTGGAAGTGACTCAGGAAAGAAGACGCTGAAGATGGAATTATGGATTGGATCATGCACTGGGTAGGCTGCAGTAAGGACCCTCTGCTGGGGTAGGTGGGGTGGTGATGACACCTGGCATGCAATAGCGACATGATTTCTAATACTCTGTCCTAGGATAGTCTGAGTTGAGGTTCAGAAAGAAGATGCAGCCTTAGCTTAGTACACTGATGACACTTGACAGGCATGGGCTGTTGGCTGCTTTTTGTTAACTGCGTTAGAAGGCTTGAAAAGAGAAAAAGCCAGGCTCAGGTTAGCCAACCATCAACTCAAGTCAGGCTGTGGAAGAAAGAGGACATCCAAGGTGGCAATCACTGCAGAGACACATTCAACACCAGGTAGACAAAAGAGCTTGTCTAGTGGAAGTTGTCTAGCTCCTGTTCTAAGCCATTCCAGTAATTGTGCAATTGGTCTATGAATAGAGTAGCCATGCACAGGACTGAAGGATATGCACGGGCACAACAGAATGGGCTCTCTCTCACCACATATGTTACTGCTGCTGCTAAATTCTAGGACTGAATGACCCTTCACACAACATTATCCTTTGAGGAGTCCTGTTAACCTCCTGGTGGCAAGCTGATTACCTGGACTACCTTTCATCCTAGAGGGACCATTTGTTTGTCTTACTGTAATTTGTACTATGCCAGATATGGATTTGTCTTCCCTACCTGTAGTACCGCTGTCAGCACCATCATTGGAGGGCTTGCAGAATGAATCTGATTTGCTGGCAAGCGATCCCGCACAGTATCTCTTCAGACCAAGCAATCATTTTATGGCAAAGGAGATGCAGTATCGTGAGAGCATTACACAACATAAAGTCTGAGAGCAGCTGACCTAATAGAGCCTGGGGTGGACTGTCATGTTTTTAGATGAAGTGTCCGTCAAAGGACTACATCCAGAGAGGTTGGGGTGATATCTCCAGGATGCAGAAGGTATTGGAACCTGCAGCCGATATAGGGTGCTGCATCCCCTGTAGTTAGAATTCATGGATTAGGGAACCAAAAGGTGGAAGTAGAAGTGGCTCCAAGCACTACCACCCCAGAAATCTGCTTGGGAACCTGTACTTCTCATTTTTTCAAACTGAATCTCAGTTGAATGAGAAATTCTGATTCTGAGTGTGAGGGAAACACTGGGGGTTGACAGTAAGGGTTCCTATGGATCAGAAGCTAAGATGATCACCTGTTCATTTTGGGCTCTTTGTGCCAGTGAAATAGCAACAAAAGGAAGGGGTGGGGATAGCAGACCTTGATTATCATAAGGAACTAAGTTGTTCCTACATAATGAGGTTGTGGAGGAGTGTCAGGAGCTTGAGGGATTTATTAGAGACCATTTCTTATTGCTTCCACATCCAGTGATAATTGCACATGGATAAATGCAGCAACTATGGCCTGATAGGGGTATAGCAACTCAGAGATACAACTTTGCAGGAATGGAAGTCTGGGTCACTTCACCAGATCAAGGTTCTGGCTGAGGGTGAGAGAATTCTAGAACAGAGGATGGAGGAGGGAGATAATGAACATCAGTTATGGTTCTGGGGCCAGTTAAAGCTGGGAGGACCATTGTTTCACTAGCCCTCCTTTATGAAGTCGTTTGTGGGCATGGTGCCAGGGAATCATTTGAAGGCGCTGTGCTGGGTAGGAATGAATGGAAGATACGCCTGGATGTGCGAGTGAAAGGGCTGGACTGTGTTGGACATTCTCGTGCTCACTTGGCATCTTCTCTTCTGATCCCCGTCACCCTCACAGAAGTATCACCCAGCTCCCCTTGCCTTAGTAGCATTGCACATAATCTTGCTTTTTGCCCCAAAGCTTTTCAGTACTCAAGTATTCACAAACCTGGAAGTAAAAGGGAGGCTCAGCATCACATGGGGCATCTTCTGAGCAGTGGGGGACAAGAACCAGTGGATAATACTCCCTTATTCCATTTCTTGGGCAGACAATTCTGAGATATCTGCTACACAGCACCTCAGAGGTTCCAGGGGGATCAAACTCCAGTTGCTCACAATGATTACTAACTGTACATTGGTGTTTCTGTCTCCCTCCTTTCAATCTGCTCAATTGTGCACCCCTATTTTCTGGGACCACCTCCAATATAAAATGCCTGTGTGCAAGTTCTTGTCTCAGCTCTTGTCTCTGGCTTTCTGTAAAACCCAGGCTGAGACACTTGGGTGATTTAGGGGTCTATTTTTAAATCTCCAAATATATGGGGATTTTCTAGTATCTTTTTTGTTATCAGCTTATTTGAATTGTGGTCAGAGAACATGCTCTGATGATTTCAATCCTTTGAAATGTGTTAAGACTACTTTATGGCCCAGTGTGTATTTTTTTGTAAGTGTTGCATATGCACATACTTGAAAATAACTCGCAATCTGCAATTAGACACATTTTTCTATGTGCAGCAATATGCTTATAAATGTTTAACTAGCTTCTAGGGCTTACAAAATTCTTGAAAATTTAAAAATTGTCTTTCATGAGTGGTTACAAATCAGCTCATACCACATCATACAGGCACATCATTGTGACTATATGTATGTCCATGAGGGTAAGTTCAAATCTATAACCTTGCTAATTATTTGTCTGATGGTTATATCAGTTTCTGTTGAAAAGTGTTAAAATCTTCCATTATTTTTGGATTTAGATATTTTTCCTTGCAAATCAGTCAATTTTTGCTTTATTTATTTTAAAAGACTATTACTGGGTACATACAATTTAGAATCAGTCTCTCTTCATGGTAAATTTAATTTTTTATCATTGTGAAGAGTTGCTCTTTATCTTGAGGAATGGTTTTCCCCTTAAAGTCCTCTTTATCTGGTATTACCTCCCCTGTATCAATACTTCTGGTTGCAGGCTATGTTTTTTTCATTGTTAGCAAGCTGTATCCTTTTTCTGTCTTTTTACTTTTAACCTTTCTTACCATTATGTTTTACATTTGTGTCACAGAAATACCATACAGCTAGATTTTTAAAATTATACACATTTTTATTATAGATAAAATATATAAATTATATGTAAATTATAGATAAAATATATAGATTATATATCTAAATTTTAAATAGCATATATTTAAAATTTATATCTACATTTTAAATAGCACATATTTAAAATATAAATTATATATAGAGAAAATAACAATTTTTGTCTTTTAATTGGAAATTAAATTCACTTGATGTAAATTTGTAGATTTAAAAATGTATTATTTCACTATGTACTTTTTGTTTATCCTTATAGTTCTGTTTCCTTTATTTTTTTAACCTCTTTTCTGACCTACTTTTTGATTAAGTAGTTTTACATCATTTTTCTTCCTCTGTTAGTTTGGAATTTATACATACTTAAATTCCTTTAGTAACTGTCCTAGAGATTGCAATATGTAAAGGTTTGTCAAAGTATAAACTAGAATGGTAGTTTTATCCTCTTTAGGACAATGCAAAGACCTTAAGATACATCAAATTTTTGTTCATTCTGCTTGGAGTTTTGAGGTTTCATATATTTTCTGGTTGACCAATACTATCTTCATATATACATAATTTGCTATGAAACCCATCATCAAATTCTTAATCTGTTATATTTTTTAGTTTTAAATTTGTTTGCTTCTTTTTCAGATTTGCTATGTGCTTTTCTTAGTTTCCAGTTTTCTCAAGTTCTTGAGCTTGTCTTACATAGCATATTAAAAAAATATATTTTTGTGCTGATAATTCCAGTATCTGGAAGCCCTGTGGATCTGTTTCTATGATCTGTCATTTATTCTGGATTTCCTTCATGATATCTTGTCTTCTAGTATGCCTGGTTATTTTTAACTGGTATTTAGGATCATGTCAAATACCTCCAGAGAGGGTGTAAATTTGCTTCTGCCAAGATACACACTGCTAGGCCTTGAGAGTTCTAGCAGTCCATGATTACCTTCATTCAATTTCAGGAGTTGAGATGATTAGAAGCTAGACTTCAGTCTGTGTGAGGGCTGGCCTATTTCTGGTTCACTCTCTTAGGTGCAGCCTTTTATGGTTTTTGCTCCAGAGCAAAGAGACTTTAATAGGGACTTCTGTTTTGGCAGATCCTATATATAAATAATCATTCCCTAGCCCAAAAAGGCTTTCAAAAAGCTGCTTAGGCTCTCACTCATCCACCTCTTCCAAAATGGCAGACAGCTCCAAAAAGTATAGCCTGAAATGCTGGGCTCATCTCTCTGAATTTGTCTTCCCCCAGACCTGAGCCTCACTACCTCCTTAACACTCCAACGTCTCAAGCAGATTTAAAAAACTATTTTGATCAGCTTTTCTAACTTTCACTGGACCAAGTTAGCTGAAGATAATTTCATTATCAGGAATGAAAGTCTTAGTAGTAGTTACTATTTTTTTATCTCCATTTATCAGCAGTTGCATTGGTGGTATAATGGTGAGCATAGCTGCCTTCCATTTTTCAGATAAAGCAACCAAGCTTAGAGAGGTTGAGTAACTTGCCAAAGGTCACATAGTAGTAAATGATGGGGCTGGGAATATAACAGAGTCTGTATGTTATAATGCCACTAGGCAATCCAACTCCTGGGTTTAAAGTTCTTTATGCACTGGGCCCTGCTTTCCATGTGCAGGTTGCCTCATCTCCTCCTTCTCTATCACTCAAGGCCCCCACAGAACCCAGACATGCCTCTTTGGATCCTCCTTTGGCCTCATTCCACTTCATGCAGGCCTTTACCCAGGGGCAGGGCAGAACCATGCAAAAAACAGAAGTTCTAGTGTGATCAGAGCATGGTGAGATGGGGGCAGGCTTGGACATCAACCCCCTTTACTGGGGCTCTTGGTAGCCCTGAGCTAGTGTGAGATTTATCTGGAAGGCTTTCAAACTCTACTGACTCACATGCAGCTTGGGTCCACTCACACTCCTTTGCACCTATGTCTCCTGAAGCGCCTGCAGAGTGGGAGGGGCCGTGTGGGGACCTGATAATTCTCCATGCTGAATCTGTCTGTAGGGACACTTCTGTTTCATTGGCTGGCCCAGATAATCTAGACCAGGAATAGGACTCACTCCTTTCTGCTTGCTGGCAGCCCGAGTGTGATCACCAGGGCCTGTGTCTTGGCCTTTAAGAGCCTCCCATCCAACTTCACAAGGAAAAGAGGCCATCGGTCTTGAAGGCTGCATCTGCTGCCCCCTCTTT
Source organism: Manis javanica (assembly GCF_040802235.1). Classification (NCBI taxonomy): domain Eukaryota; kingdom Metazoa; phylum Chordata; class Mammalia; order Pholidota; family Manidae; genus Manis; species Manis javanica. The sequence continues at coordinate 34,414,653 of NC_133165.1, read as the reverse complement.
CCCTTCCAATTCCGTCCCTCCCTATCCTGTCTCACAGCTATAAAGATTACAAGCTTTGGAAAGACAGCAACTTTGGTTTATATCCTGGATCTGTAATTTACAGGTTACTGACCCTGAGTGAATCACTGATCTTTCCAAGCCTTAGTTCCTTATCTCTAAAGTGGGAATAATAATTACTCTATCTCACACAATGGTTTTAAGGGACAGTTAAGACCAGAAGTGTGAATGGGACACAAGCTGGAATCCAGCTAATGGAGGCTGGTACATAACCACTCCTGAGCTCGGCATCCCATTTCCCAGAACCCTCCAGAAAGTCTCCACCAGTGAAGTCCTCTTTTTCTGTTATTCTCCCTCTCTCCATCAGTGTATGAGCACGTTCTATCTCTCCTGCCTCTCCATCCTTCTCCAGGTACTCTCCTTCCCTTCACCATCAAACTTCTGCTTTAAAAAATTAATTATGGATATTAAAAAATAGCCCCAAGAAGACAGAATACAAAGGAATTCCCATGACCCTTCACATAACTTCAATATTTATCAGCATTTTCTGTTCTGTCCTTTTCCCCCAGCCTCTCTGAACTACTGTAAAACCAATTCCAGATATTATATTGTTATCGGCAAATACTTATGGATGTATCCCTAACAAACAAGAACTTTAAAATAAATCCATAATACTACTATTGCACCTACCAAAATTAGCAATGATTTCATAGTATCACCTAATATCCAATCAATGTTTTAATTTTCCCAATAGCCTCAAAATGTTTTTTTTACAGTTGGATTATTATATTTAGTTCCTGCCTCTGTCAGTCCCCTCTATCAGATTTCTTCATGACAATTATTTTTGAATAAACAGAGTATGTTTTTCTATAGAATTTCTTAGTTCTGGATTTGCCCAAATGCATTTTTTAAGTGTCCTTTGAAATGTTCATCTGTCCCCTTATTATTATTATTATTATTATTATTATTATTAGTAGTAGTAGTAGTAGTAGTAGTAGTAGTGGTAGTATTTATGTAAGCTCATAGTTAGACCTAGAGACTTGATTAAATTCAGGTTAAATTTCTGTTCTTTGTTTCATAAGAGGTGCTGTGTTCTTTCCATGATCTTGCTTCAGAATTCCCATAGTGACTGGTGCTACAATATGGATGGACCTTAAAGACACTGTGCTAAGTGAAATAAGGCAGACACACAAGGACATATACTGTATAATTCCACTTACGTGAGGTCCCCAGGAGAGTCAAATTCATAGAGACAGAAAATAGAATGGTAGTTGCCAGGAGCTGGGGGAGCAGGGAATGGGGAGTTTGTGTTTAATGGGGACAGAGTTTCACTTTGGGAAGATGAAAAAGGTTTAGAAATTAATGGTGGTGATGGTTACACAACAATGTCAATGTCCTTAATGGCAATAATTGTACACTTAAAAATAGTTAAAATGGTATATCTTCTATTTTGCATATTTTACTGCAGGGAGACTATTAACTGTTTACAGCAGGAATAATAATAGTATATACCGGGGTTTCTAACATTGGTAGATGTAAATTCTATGACAACACAACGGTTTGGGAGGAAGGAAGAGGAAATGAAATTATACTATTGTGAAGTTCTTACATCTGTCCTGAAGGGGTAAAATACGCTTGCAAGGCAGATTGTCAATAAGGTAAAAGACATATACTTTCCAGATTAAGCATTAGAAAAAAATATAAAAAGGCATAACTAAAATGCTACAGAGAAGATAAAGTAAAACAATAAATAGTTGATTCATGCAAAAAATTCAAGGAAATGAAGAACGAAAAATATAAGAAATGAATGGAAAACAGCAAGATGATAGACAATCTCATTAAATTTAGTGTCCTAAACACTTGAGTCTCCACACGATGGAGTCTATCCTGCTGGATTCAAAAAAATATTTGCTTTTTACCAGCGACACACTTTAAATATAAGGACATGGGGAGATTGAAAATACAACGATTCAAAAAGATCCACCCTTCAATACCAACTATAAGAAAGCTGGGTGTTTATATTAATAACAAAGACTACTACCAGAGTTAGAGGGACATTTCTATTTTAAACAAATTGTTTTGGAAGTTTTTGTCTTTAGGTAATACAGACATCAACCCTTTGTGTTTGCAGCAAATAAATCAAGAGGGACATTTCTTAATGATAAAAGGGTCACTTCAACAGAAAGACATAACAATTGTAGGTATGAGTAGGTCTAATAATGGACCTTCAATGGAGGAAAAATTGGCAGAACAAAAAGGAGAGACAGACAAACCCACGATCACATTTATACATTTTAACACTGCTTCCCCTCTTATTAAAAAAAAAAAGCAGACAGAAACATTAATGAGGATGTGGGAGATTTGCACAATACTCTTAATTAATTTGACCTAATTGACATTTATAGAACATTCCATGCAACAAGGACAGTCACCAAGGTATTCCATGGGTTTTGGTCACAAAAAGAAGTCTCAGTACATTTCAAAATATTTAAACCATACTGAGCATATTTCCTGACCACAATGGAATTAAAGGAGGAATCAGTAACAAAAGAACTGGAAAATCCCTGATTATTTAGAAATTAAACAAAGCAGTTCCAGATAGGCTACTAGTTACTGGTAATAACAGTACTGCCCATAGGAAGTGTGCAACTGGAGGTGGTCTGTGCAACTGGAGTGGCTGCTGTGAGCTGGATATTCTCAGATTCACCAGGTCCTAAAGTTGAGTGGGCACAGTGCAATCATTATATGATGGGAATGATCTGATTCAGGCAGGTTCAGAGGATACAAGTAAAAGAAAGAAATAGGCCGCTCACTTTTCTTCTGGTGCATGAGCATCTCCCGGTGTTCACCTATGGAGGAAGGTGTGGGCAGCGTCAAGAGAAACTGACAGAGGAAGAAAAATTTGAGTCTAGTTCAAAGTAAGTTGGCTTGACATGTTGGGGTGAACCCCAAATGGACTGCTGCTATCCTTAACAGCCCCACTCAGGGGTGGCCTTAAAGGAAAATGGTGAAAAGAAATCCTCCCAGTGGGCAGAACTCTGAGCAGCACTACTCTGTGTTCAGGGAGAAGTGGCCTGAGGCCAGGCTATCTATCCCTAGACACTTGGGCAATGGTGGGCTCTTAGGCTTGGCTGGGAAACATACATGGATGATGTATGGGAGTGGATACAAATTTCCTGGGAGACAGAGAGGCAGCTCCTCATGATCTTTCTGTATTTCCATGTTCTGGGGGAGGGGGACACAGAGCATTCTGCTCAGGTCAGCTGTGGTTAAGCCTTTCCTACCCGGCCCATGCCAAGACAAGCATGGTCACCAGGGCACCATGTGGAGCATTCAAAGGTGGAGGCTTCTCTTCCTTCCCAGCTAAGGCTGGTGGCAGGAGAGAACCTTCAGTCCAGAAAGGCAGCTGTGGGTAGATTCTGCCCCGTCTCCTTGTGTACATCTTTTGCCACTTACTAGCTACTGTTTTGACTCTGATAGGATCACAAAGGAGGTTGGGGATGTGAGGCAATGGATGGTTGCTACATAGCTGGATGCCTTGGTGTTTTCTGAGCTGGCTGAAGTCTAGAGCCGAGTCCTTCTCTTGAGGGGCACTTTCTCATATCCTCTGAGGACCCGTGCTGGGCCTCTCCGAGGCAGGTCCTCTGAGGTGATCCACAGGAAATATTTGGTTCTGCCTTTCCCAGATAAACGCCAGAAGAACTAACTGCCTCCTCGGTCCAGAGGCCACAGACTGCTTCAGATCTTTCAGACAGGAAAAGGAGACAGGCCAGCCTTCCTCAACCGCAGGGAGCAAGTGGAAAGGACCACCCCAACCCCTGCCTCCTCAGTTCAGCTGCAGCCCCCATTCCCTACCTCCTTCCTCTGCGCTCTTCCCGTACTTGAAATAGGGGAGGAGATTCAGAAGACACAGAACCAGGCCACGACCATTTCCCTTGTAAATTCTGCATTTGTGATGATCCACCCCTGAAATTTCATGTCTGTCACAATTTTCAGTCTCAGTGGAAATTTTTAACACCATGTGACTCACATCTTAAAATATCTGTCCCTTTGGAGCATCAAAGACTCATGCTCTTTACAAATTCAGCTTACTCCATTGACCGTGATTTTATCTTTGTTTTTGATCCTCGGATTGCCATTCTTTGACTAGCAGATATCCCTTTAAACTGGCTCTTTGTTATTAGTAGTTAGCCTTGAAAGCATTTTAAATTTCTGAGAGCAAGACGTTCTAGGCTCAGTTTGAGGTTTTCTGCCTCAAACATGAAATCAACTACTCTTTCCAAGGAGCCTTGTATATTCAAACACATTAGATACCAAACTTTGGGCCATAAGAATGCAGATTTACATGGTTTCACGTGAGTACTGTGGGCATTTCAGGATTACAGAACAAAAAAATTACCTTTTATTTAAGACAAAAAAGATCATAAATTTATGTAGATATTTTCATTATAACTTATTAAGCCCTTTCTTGCTCTGATATAAAAGTCCTTTAATTAATTTTCTCCTCTTTTTCTGAGATAGAATCTTTTCTCCTCTCTGTAACACATACCATCCTTTTTTAACCAAATGTTACATATTTTGGTTTACCATATAATACAAACTCATGTGTTTAAATAACCATGGAAGCTTAATTTTCTAAAAGAAACTGAATCTTTCCAAGAATATTATCAAAGAAAACCCATAATCCCTTATTTGTTTTGCTATTTTATTTTCTAACAGCTTTATTAAGGTCAAATTAATATATGACAAACTGCATGTTTATAGTGTGATATAAGTTTTGACATATGTGTATACTGTGAAATCATTAGCACAATCTACATCATGAATATTGGTCATTAATTACCCCCAAGAGTTGGCTTATACCCTTTACACCTTTCTATCCCCTACCCCTAATGCCAGGCAGGCAACCACTGAGGTGCTTTTTATCATAGATGGTGTTTTCTAGAATTTTATGGAAATGGAATCCTGAAGTATATACTCTTTCTGTCTGGTTACTTTCAGAATAATCATTTTGAGATTCATCTAAGTTGTTCTGTAAATTAACAGCTGATTCCTTTTTATTGGTGCATACATAGTATTTCTAATGCATGTATATGGCATAATTTCTCTATTCAACTGTTGATATACTTTTGGGTTGTTTTCAGTTTGGGGTTATTACAAACAAAGCTGCTATGCATATTCATGTGCAAGTCTTTGTATGGACACATGCTTTCATCTATCTTGGTTAAATGCCTAGGAATGGAATGGCTGGATCCTATTGTATTTATATTTTTAACTTTTTAAGAAGTCACCAAACTGTTTTACAATGTGTTTAAAACATGTTTATGTGTCTACCAGTAGAGGATGATAATCCTCAGTTCCCAGTTGTTCCCACATCCCACTGTTCCTCACCAGTACTTGGTATGGTCAGTCTTTTAAATTTTAGGCATTATAACAGGTGTGTAGTCATATCTCATGGTTTATTTTCCATTTCTCTAATGACTTATAACATTGAGCATCCTTTCATGTATTTACTTGTCATCCATACATCTTTGGTGAAGTGTCATTAAATGGTTGGTAGCGATCACCTATGAAACCATCTGGGCCTGGAATATCCTTTGTGGGAAAGTTTGAAACTAAATATTCAAATTCATTAATAGATATAGGATTACTGAGTTTATCTATTTTTTTCTTGAGTGAGTTTTGGTAATTTATATCTTTCAAGGAATTTATGTCATCTAAGTTGTCAAATTTATTGGCATAAAATTGTTCGTAATAGGCCCTTATTTTCCTTTAACTGTCTTGTAGAGTTGGTAGTGATGTCACTTCTCTTATTCCTGATATTGGTCATTTGTGTCATTTCTCTTTTTTTCCTAATCAGTCTGACTAGAGTTTGATCAATTGTACTGATCTTCTCAAAGAACAGCTTTTGGTTTCATTGATTTTCTCTATTGATTTCCCCTCTGATCTTATTTCCATTCTTCTGCTTACTTAGGGTTTAATTTGCTCTTATTTTCCTAGTTTCTTAAGGTTGAAACTCAGATAATTGCTTTGAAACCTTTCTTTTTTTCTAATATAGACATTTAGTGCTATACATTTCTCCCCAAGTACTGCTGTAGCAGCATCCCACATCTGAATTGCTGTGCTTTCTTTTTATTTTTACTTTTTAATTTTGTTATCATTAATCTACAGTTGCATGCAGAACATTATGTTTACGAGGCCTTCCCCTTCACCAAGTCTCCCCCAAAATCCCCATTACAGTCACTGTCCATCAGCATAGTACGATGCTGTAGAATCACTACTTGTCTTCTCTGTGTTGCACAGCCCTCCCTGTGCACCCCCCCCCACGTTACACATGCTAATCATAATGCCCCCTTTCTTTTTCCCCACCCTTATCCCTCCCTTCCCACCCATCCTCCCCAGTCCCTTTCCCTTTGGTAAATGTTAGTCCATTCTTGGGTTCTGTGATTCTGCTGCTGTTTTGTTCCTTCAGTTTTTCTTTGTTCTTATACTCCGCATATGAGTGAAATCATCTGGTACTTGTCTTTCTCTACCTGGCTTATTTTACTGAGCATAATACCCTCTAGCTCCATCCATGTTGTTGCAAATGGTAAGATTTGTTTTCTTCTTATGGCTGAATAATATTCCATTGTGTATATGTTCCACATCTTCTTTATCCATTCATCTATTGATGGACACTTGAGTTGCTTCCATTTCTTGGCTATTGTAAATACTGCTGTGATCAACATAGGGGTGCATCTGTCTTTTTCAAACTGGGCTGCTGCATTCTTAGGGTAAATTCCTAGAAGTGGAATTCCTGGGTCAAATGGTATTTCTATTTTGAGCTTTTTGAGGAACCTCCATACTGCTTTCTACAATGGTTGAACTAATTTACATTCCAACCAGCAGTGTAGGAGGGTTCCCCTTTCTCCGCATCCTCGCCAACATTTGTTGTTGTTTGTCTTTTGGATGGTGGCGATCCTTACTGGTGATATCTCATTGTGGTTTTAATTTGCATTTCTCTGATGACTAGCAATGTGGAGCATCTTTTCATGTGTCTGTTGGACATCTGAATTTCCTCTTTGGAGAACTGTCTGTTCAACTCCTCTGCCCATTTTTTAATTGGATTATTTGCTTTTTGTTTGTTGAGGTGCATGAGTTCTTTATATATTTTGGATGTCAACCCTTTATGGGATCTGTCATTTATGAATATATTCTCCCATACTGTAGGGTACCTTATTGTTCTATTGATGGTGTCCTTTGCTGTACAGAAGCTTTTCAGCTTGATATAGTCCCACCTGTTCATTTTTGCATTTGTTTCCCTTGCCTGGGGAGATATGTTCATGAAGAAGTCACTCATGTTTATGTCCAAGAGATTTTTGCCTATGTTTTTTTCTAAGAGTTTTATGGTTTCATGACTTACATTCAGGTCTTTGATCCATTTTGAGTTTACTTTTTTGTATGGGGTTAGACAATAATCCAGTTTCATTCTCTTACATGTAGCTGTCCAGTTTTGCCAACACCATCTGTTGAAGAGGCTGTCATTTCCCCATTGTATATCCATGGCTCCTTTATCATATATTAATTGACCATATATGCTTGGGTTTATATCTGGGCTCTCTAGTCTGTTCCATTGGTCTGTGGGTCTGTTCTTGTGCCAGTGCCAAATTGTCTTGATTACAGTGGCTTTGTAGTAGAGCTTGAAGTTGGGGAGTGAGATTCCCCCCACTTTATTCTTCCTTCTCAGGATTGCTTTGGTTATTCAGGGGTCTTTGGTGTTTCCATATGAATTTTTAATGCTTTCATTTTTATTCAGTTGAAAATACTCTCTAATTTCCTTTTTTACTTATGCTTTGATTTATTTAGAAGTGTGTTATTTAATTTCCAAATATATTAATATACCACTAAGTACTTAATCCTTTCTCTTATCAGTAGCTATTTGGGTTATTTCCAGGCATTTGCAATAGAATAATGCTTCAACTTTCTTGTTGAAGACTTCCAGGAATGTTGCAAAAGTTTCTTCAGGCACCTACTTACGAGTAGAACTTCTAGGTAAAAGGTATACATCTCTTCAACATTACTGCATAATGCCAAAAAGCTCTTCAAAGTGGTTATGCCAATTTATACCTCTCCCACTCAACTAAAAATTCTCATTGATTCCATTTTCCCCACATAGGGTATTGAAAGAGTTTAGTTTTTGCTACTCTGTTGTGTATAAAGGGTAGTCTGTTTGAGGAGGTGTGTGTTGAAATATAAATAACATGAATTTGCCATTTTAGTGATGTTTAAGCATATAATTCAGTGGCATTAATTATATTCACAATGTTGTGGAACCACTGCCACATCTATTTCCAAAACTTTTTTGTCACCCTGCATAGAAATTCTGTATCCATTATGCAGTAACTCTCTACCCCTCCTCCCCACAACCCCTGGTAACCTCTCATCTACTTTCTGTCTCTATGGATTTGATGTTGTCCCTTAAAGCTCCTAAGCACCAAATTTTAATCTCAATTAAGTTACAAAACACATTTCCAATTTACAAAACTCCAAGTTGAAAGTTATGGTGCATAAATCTATATGGGCATAAAACTGAATTTTCTTTTAATTAGCTCATCCAATCTAAACCAGGGAGAATAAAGTCAGTGAGGAATCATTTTCAAGAACCACACAAGCCTCTCACCTCTAAGACCTGGGTCCTTGTCTAATCTGTTTTGCAAGATCAGGATTCTAGATTGTGTTCAAGTAGATCAGGAGGTTAATATTGCAAGCCAAATATCAGAACGGGGACCGACTGAAAGCTTTTTTGATGGTGGGCACCTGATTTTTCACCACGCCATTCTCTCTGCCATTTCTCAACATTGTATTTCAAATACACGCGATTTGTCTCTACTCTTTGGAGCAGAGTTGTTACCCTGAGGTCCAGAGATGGGTCAGGGATAAACCATTTAGTAAGTCTGTGCACTTGAATGGGATTAGAATTACATCTTTATTTTAATTAACCTCTAAACTCAAAATTACATTTCTTTCATTTAAGGAGAAACTATAGCAGTATTAGCAGTGTCTGGTCACTGTCATGAACAGTTATCAGGGACATTTTCATTTCACATTGAGGTTGTTGAAGAAACTTTGAAGTGCCATTTACACACATCATTCTTTGAAATTATGGTAGGTATCAGAACTGCTGCTAGAGCTTGCTATTTAAAGTGTTGATAAAGAAGCATATATATTACCAAAAAAAAAACCAGTTAAAAAGGGGCTCAAACTTGGCTGAGTTGGGAGCACCCACCGGAGGAAACCATTTATTTCAACGATCCCTGGCACACCAATTCTGAACGTATTTCACCTTCAGGATGTGAAACACCCAGTTTGCATTTTGATAGAGCAGGCCCAGGTGTGGGCCTCTTGCCCTCCCTCCCAACACATAGCTTGATTCTCAGGGCGATGACCTCCTGGGAAGCAAGGTCAGCTTTCAGTCTGGAGGCTGGATGCAGAGCATTTCCCTGAGGAAGGGAAAACCTGCTCCTTCTGGGCAGCCTGAGCCCCCCGCCAGGGAGACCCTGCACTCTTGGTCTGCCCTGGATTCTCCTGAGACCAGGTCAGCCTCGGTCAAGCCTGCGGGACCAGACCTAGCCTCATGTGGATCTGTCTCTGGGTGGAGGGCCCCTCGCAGGACCCATATCAATGGCAGTGGCTCACCTCTCTGCAGCTCTGAGCTCTACAGCTTGGAGACTTTGGGTAGCCAAGATTACCCTTCTGTGGCTCATGCAGGGGAGAGCTAAGCCTGTCTCTTACCTGAAGGGATTGCTGGTAAGATACCTGAAGCAACGGGCTGGATGGCGTGCTCCCTGGCTAGAGAGAGGCCAACAGTCCCTGGGAGCCCCTTGCTGGACACAGCACGCCGTCTCTCCCTTCTCTCCTAGGGGTGGGGACTGGACTCCGTGTTCTCCACAGCTCCTCTCAGGTGGAGCTATCCAGGTGGGCCCAAAAGGAGCAGTGCTCAAGCCTGATATCCCCTGTGGCTCCCATCCTGCCTGTACTGCCCCCTCTCTCTCCTCTCCCTTCTCCCGTCAGTCTGTTGATCTTTTCTCCATCTCTGTTCTCCTCTTCTTCTGCCCTGGCCTGGCTCATAGCCCCTCTCCCAGATTTACACGGCCTCTTTGGCCCTCTGCCCTCATTTTTGCTGCTTCTAGTCTATGCTCCTCCCACTCCACCCTCCTGCCCCAGGGTGACCTGCTTAAAATACCAAACTGACTGTCTCAGCTCCCATTTCAAACTGGCTCTGGCTCCCTAGTGCCCTTCAGCTCTGGCCTGGCATTCAAGGCCCTGGTGGTCTCATGTCCTACACCCTGCCCCATGCACCCACCCACCCCCATACCCTCACTCAACTCAGGGCACCGCCTATTTGGCCCCAGTGCATGTGCTGAGCACCCAGCTACCCCTCAGGCCAGCCTGGCATAGAGCAGCCAGCTGAAATGCTTGAGGGGCAAAAGAACCCCCCCACCCCCAAAAATGCTGCCACCCTCTGTGCAGCACCTGTGGTTTCCCCAGCGTCCCAGGGAGTGGAACTTTGAGTGACAGGCCTGAGGGTCTTACCCTGGGCGCCACACTGTGGACAGGGAACACCTTTTCCTGCTGCTGGGCCTCCTGCCACACTCCTTGGGGGAGCCCCAGCTCATTGCTGTCATCTCTCTTCTCCCCTGAATTCATTTTAAGGTGGGAACATCTCAGGAGCAGTGCCTGGCAGCCATCCCTAGCGGGGGGTGCAGACCCTTTCCCACTTTTTCATACTCTGTGCCCCTAGTTCAGCAAAGGCCACAGCCTTCAGTACCTTGGCCCACTCCAAGCGCAGATTCTCACTCCGGGCCCTCAGCAGGTAAGGTGGCCTCGGAAGTGGCTGACTGTGTCAGGGAGGGATGGGAGGGTCAGGGGACTGGGGACCCACAGCTGGACACTGGTCTGCGGGGAAGCAGGAATAGGGGTAGTGGGGGGGGGATCAAGTAGGCCCCTTCCAAGTTTGAGTCTAGGTCAAATGTGGGGAACCCATTTTCTCCTACTGCCCAGCCCCCAACAGGCTAATGTGGTGGAATCCTGCACCACCACCCCACTCACCTGCCCCAGGACACTATTACTCTCTCCTAGCCAGGGTAGGACTCCTCATCCTGGCATTCAAGGCCCCCATGACTTGGCCCCTTCCCATCCTTCATCGTGTTCCTGCATTAGTTCTGCCACCCTTCATTCTTGCTCCGAGCCTCTCTCAGGTCACTCCTCCCCCAGTTCCATTAAAGCCCCCTCCCCAACTCCTGCCCTGCCCCAGGCAGTCTTCCTGAACTCTGCCTTTGGGCCCAGCCCTTTAGCTGCGTGGCTGGCTCCTCGTCCCTGGGGGAGCTGCATCCCTTAAGAGAGAGCTGGGTGACGGCCGGGTAAGCGCAGGCCATGGTGGGCTTGACGGTTCGTGTGTAGTACCCCCGCCTCTCCCACCCTCCACCACAAGGAGCGGAGCCTGGGGCCAGGGCAGGAGAAAGAACAACAGGAGAGCCGGGTGCAGTCCCTAAAACAGGCTCTTTAATAACATTTATGTCTTCACTGAAGAGCTTCTCTTTCCCCACCCAGCACGGGGCTGGGGCCGGCAGGGTCCACAGGGCGGACACGTGCGCCCCCCGCGCCGGTCTAGTAGAAGGAGTACTGGTTCTCGACCGCGCGGGTGTGGCCGCGGGAGCCGTCGCCGGGCCCGCCTTCCGGGAGCCCGTCCGCACCGCCCGCCACCTCCAGCAGGCGCTCGGCGCTGTTGCTGCGGCTGCGCGCGCCGAGCGGGCCGTCGGCGACGCGCGGGGCGCCTGGCCCAGACGCGGCCGAGGAAGACGAGGCGGCCGAGGACGAGGTGCCGCCAGCCTCCGAGGGCGAGGCGGGAGGGAGGGCGGCGGCAGCGAGGCTGGAGAAGTAGTGCTGGCCGGCCGGCTCGCTCCAGCCGGCGGGGGGCGCGGGCGCGGCGCTGGGCGAGGTTCCCGTGTCTGCAAAGGAGAGCGCAGCCCATCGGGGCTGAGCCTGGCACCCTTGACCCCGCTTTACCTCAGCCCCAGCGTGTCAGTAGGGATGTAGAGACTCGGGGGCCCCGGATTTAGCTCTGGTTCCAGTCCACCTCCCAGAATAACTCATGTCAAGGTACAGACGGCAGTACAGGGGTCTAAGGAATGCCCTGGTGCTCTTAGTAACCCCGTTCCCCGAGCCAGGAATCACTCAGGATGGCGATCCTGTGGCGCTGCCACTCTCCCTCCAATCCTGGCGGCCAGGATTGCTTACAACTGTCCAAGCCCTGGCACTCATCCCCCTGGGGCTAGCAATGCTGGGTGGCAGCCTCTGGGTGGCTTCCATCTCCCCGCTGCCCACTTGTCACACTGGCCAGGTGGGGGCGTCTTACCAGGTGGGGGGCCCTGGGCCCGCACATAGCTGCGTAGGGTGATGTCTGCAGAGCCCCCTGACTCCAGGGGGATGGGGTGGGTGTGGAAGTGACGGAGCATGTCAAACACGGACTCGAACCACAGGTGCTGTACGTGGCACTGCCCGTGGCTGTTCAAGGACAGGCGCAGGTGCTGTGGGCACAGGTGGGCATGGTCAGTGGTGGGGTCCTAGACTGGCCACCTGCTGGGCAAGTGCCTTTTGGGGTGGGTGGGAGGACCATGTCTCACAGAGGCCATATGGGGCTGTGTCAGAGTGGGGGCCTCTCACACTTGAGCCCCATCTTAGGAGAGTTACTCCTGTGGGGGGGGATCAGGGAGGAGGGCAACACTGTCAGGCTGGGATGAAAGGGAGCACCCACATCATGCCCTTCACGCCTCCGTAGTCTCCAACAGCCCTAGAAGGCAGAGATTACAGCCCCCAAGTTAGAGATGGACAAACTGAGGCAGAGGGAGGGAGTGACCCACCCATAGTCACAGGACGCAGAGTTAGGAAGAGAACTTGTGTTTGTGCAATTTCCCCCCTCCAAACTGCCTCTGGGTCTGCCCTCTGTCCCTGCAGAGACAAGCCCAGAGCAGTGGAAACAAGCCCACGGCTGGCGGGGGAAGGAGTGACGGCACGTGCTCCTCAGATGTCTGCGGTGGGAGCACCTGGAGCCCGAGGAGCAGGGCTGGTTCCTCCCTGGGTTTCCTGGGCCCACATGGGGCAGGCCATCAGGGGGAGGCACCACAGGTCCGCGTTCCCTAGCGGTGAGCCACAGGTCTGGTTTCAGCCCTGTTTTGCTCAGTACATATCCCACAGGAGGAAGAGTGTCAGTCTCTGGGTGTGTGTGGCAAGAGGGGAGGTGCTGGGGGCATTCAGGGTATGCAGATGGCCCCCAAGCCCAAGATGGAAAGCTGGTCTAGTAGCTGACATAAAGGACAGAGAAGTGCTTGGTGGGGGAGCAGGGTACCATAAATGAGTTCTGCCACTCCCCAGGACCAGAAGTTGCTAGAACAGTGAGAGCAAGCCCAGGGAGCATTAATGGCAGTACAGGGCAGGGGCTCAGCCAGGGAGGAACAGCATAGTGGGGTCCCACCACAGTCTCAAATCTGGGCAGGGCCTTGGGGGGCGGAGGCCCAGGGCTGAGCTGTGCCCCAGGGGGTGAGTGCATCTCAGTCTTCAGGAGAATCTTCCAGACATTTGTTATCTGAAGGGGAAAAGAGCTGCCTTAGAAGGCAGAGGTCTTCCAGGAGGTGTGCAAGGAGAAGGCGGGGGTGGCAGGTGGTGGCAGTCTGCTCTGCTCCACCACTAACTCATCCGACCCCAGCAGTCACCCTGCTCTGAGAGGGCAGCAGCTGGGGTGAGTCCAAGGCTGGGTCTTGCCCCCAGAAGAGGGAGCCTCCTGCCCTGCTTCTCCCTTTCAAACTTTCTCCACTGCATGCCCCACAGGGGGCTGGGCACCAACCTAGCCTCTGGCCCGGGTATGAGTCAGATCCAAGCCCTCTGGAAAGGCTGCCTAGGTGACTCTGGCCAAGAAATGAACTTCGGGCTGCCAGGGATGGCGTTAAATGCCTGGTTGCCAGAGGAACTAGTAAGAGCGGCTGCTTTCCAAGGAGGTGTCCTGGGGGAGGTGCTGCCTCCTCCATGGTGGGGCCAATGCTGCTGAGGAGGGAGGTCCAGGGAGCAAGGGGAGGGCCTGCACTGGGCCAGTTGGGGGTTGTGACACTGAACACCAGTGCAGGCTTGGAGCAGGAGTCCTAAGGTGCCCCCCTGCTCCATCAGGGACTGACGGGAACTGTGTCCAGGAAACTTGGAATTGGGGGGGGGGCTTGAGGTTCCTGTCCACTCTGGTCACACTGTAACCTCCCCACAGTCACTTGACTCTTCTGTCATATTTTCCTTTGTACCTTAGTTCATTTTTAGCACACAATGCCCTTTCTTGAGGGCCCATCTGGGTGCACTGCACGTCTTTCCTGTGCCCTGTCCACCCTTCCACCTGTCTGCACCTCAAGGATTCTCCATCCACTGCACATCTCAGGTCAAGGTCCCTCCTACTCTGGCTGATGGGCTCAGGGTGTCCTCTGGCCCTGCAGACTCTGCCCAGCAGCTTCCCTGCCTGCCCACCTGCTCCTCTCCTGCCCGGCCCTCTCAGGCCCACTCCTTGTGTGGTTCCTCTCCGTGCCCTTGGGCCTGTGCCTGGCCCAAAGCTGGGGCCCAGGAGGGGTTGGTGAACTGACCTGAGCAGAGACCCTCAGAAGCACCAGTGCTAGGTGATCCCCAATGCACAGGGTCCAGTTAAACCCTCAGAAGGGCTGGCCTTCTGTGGGCTCGTCAACAGCAGGTGACTCCCCCAGCTGGCTAACGGAGCTATGTTTGGGGTTGACTGCACCCCTCAGAAAGGTGTGGGAGGGACGGGGGTGATTCAAAGAGCATGCCCATGGGAAGTCATGCCACACCTGCACCTGTAGAGCTGCTCCTGAAGCTCAGGTACAGCCTCGGACCAGGGTGGCCTCAGCCCCCCTCCCCCAGGGCCAGCCCCTCTGCCTCTGTCCCCGCCACTTGCCTTGGCTTTGCCCTGGAAGTTGAAGGTCAGCACGTATTCCCCAGGCCGAGTCTCACTCTGGCGGATGACGAAGAGGCCATGGCTCCGGGGCCCACCTGCCAGCACCAGCTGAGCTGCCTGGACCCGTGACAGCGTCCCGTGGAACCAGGGGCAGGAGGAGAGCTCCAGCTCGGGCTCGACCTCAGCCTCTGGCTCTGCCCCCTCCTCCCCTGGAGAGGGATTAGATAGCGTGAGGGGCATGGGGAAGGCGAGGGGGGCAAATCATTGAGAGAAGACATGCAACATCTTGTTGCATGTAAAATTCTGTTTGAATAATTTTAGAAAACGCAGGGAGCTGACCCAACCCACTGGTTGTACATGAGGTAAACTGAGGCATAGAGCATACGACTATCCTGGGGTCACTGTAAATAAGCGACAAACCTGGGAACAAGTCAAGTCTCCTTGTCCCCAACCCCTGGTTTGGCCCTTAGCATCCCTCTCTGGGAGCATTTTCTCTTGCAACCAGGGCCTGCGGGGGTGGGGTGTGGGTTGAGGGGGTGGTGGTCACGTTCGCAGACTAGCCTACAAAGGCCAGGACTGCAGTTCTGTGCAGTGGGCCCAGTGGAATGAAATGTCACAGCGTCTGAGGCTCAGGAAGGGCTTTGCGGGGAGCCCTTGGGCCCCTGGGGCCTGGGGCAGGGAGAGGAGGTGGCCCCCACTGCACCTGTGTTACTGCTGTCACCCCCGCTGCCTACTGGAGGTTCCAGGGTCTCCAGGAAGGTCTCCAGTGGGACATGGACCAGGGACTCCCCAATGGCATCTTGAGCTCGGCTGTGTGGGGCTGTCACCACAGCTGCTGTTGTTTCTGGCGGCCGAGGCAGGTCTACTGCTGGAGAATTGGCAGGTAAGAAGCATGTCCGTCTGCCTGGCCATCCAAGAGAGATGGAGGGCTCACCCCCTCCAACCCTGCCCTCCACCACTCTAGCCAGCTATGTCCCCAGCCTACCGTCCATCAGGAGCTCACAGCTGCAGGAGGCCACGCGGCTAGCCAGACAGCTGCCTCGGGCACAGGAGAGTTCAGTGTCTTCCTCGCTGTCCCTGTGGAGACAGGAAGGCAAAACCATGTATGTCCTGCCATGGGACTTGGACCCAGACCACAGGCTGCTCATGGAGCCAGTGAATGACAGTCCTACAGTCAGCATCAGCCCTCTCCTGCTTACCTGGTCCCTCTGCCTCCATGTCCCTGATTTATGGCCACCATGTGAGTGACTGGGCCATATGGAGAGGTCTCTGAATGGGTGTAGTTTCCCCCTTGAGGCCATAGGACCCCTGTCCACTAAGCCACAGGGGCTAGCCACCTCCTGGGATCCCATGGAGTCCCTCAGATGGTGGTTGGCACAGTGATGGGTGGGGCCTGGGCAGCTTCCTTCTCGGCCCTGGGCCTTTGTCTCCCATCTGTGACATGAGGTGTCTGGGACCCTGCCAGCTCTAAAGTATTGCAAAGTGCAATTCACCTTCACAGGGGCTGGGGAAAGAGTTTGCAGAGCAGATGGCTGGGAAGGTGGCAGGGGAGGGATTACAACCACTTTGGGGAACTGGGGGCCTGGGAGGCACTCAGGACTTTAATTGTGCTTCCTTAAATGAAGCTGTTAATTAGAAAGCAGCAGCCCCTCCCCAACGGCGCTCGGCTTACCCTGTTAGCCAGAGGCTGCCAAGAGCTCTGCTCTCTGCCGGCCTGCCCCTCCCTCTCCTGGCCTGTGCAGCCAGCCTCCCTGCTGCTCAGCCTGCTCTTACACACGCAGCTGAACGCAGCTGACCGTGGCTGCTCTCTGCTTATTCCCAGCCATGGCTTTCCAAAGCCCCGGACCGGCATCTTCCCTGGCTCTCACCAAGGTCCCCTCAGCAGGCTTTAATTGTAGCTATCTGATGGCCTTGACAGTCCCTGCAAGGCCCAGGCTCTTGCACACCTCTGCACCTTCTTGTTCTTGCTGGCTTGTTCTCTCTGCCCTCCTCCACCCCATGCCCTCTGCCAGGCTTAGGCCACGCCTTCTTTAAGTCTTGGAGGTGAGTACTTCTACCAACTCAACTTCTCTGGGCCCCTGGGCTGGATCATGGGGCTCCCCTCTGTTGCCCACTCCTGGCCCTCAGGGCTCACCCCATCACTGCCATCTTCTAGAGGGGTCAGAACCGCCTGGAGTGAGGATAAGACTTGGTCGAACCTCCTTCCAGGTCCCCAGGCCCAGGCCTTGTCGAGCCTGCTGGGGGTGGGGAGCACATGCCTGTGGCAGCACCCACCTGGATAGGGAGGCCATGAGGAAAGTCCATTTCTCAAGCGCTGGTCCTGCCATCACCAAAAAGCTGCTCCCTGTGAAAGGGCCCAGCCCAGCCAGACACCCACCCCATCTACCCATTCTAGGGCCACTGGGGCACTCACCCGGGGTCCACGCAGCCCTGGATGTCGGCCACCCATGAGTGCTTCTGTAGTGAGTCGATGGTCTCCAGGATGTACTCTGCTCCATTCTCCACCTGGGGACGGGCGGCCAAGTCCAGACCACAGTCAGAATCTAACCTCCTCCTCCCTCGGCAGGGGGCTCAAGACTCCAGGATAAATGGCTCACCCCGCTCCTCCCCAATGAGGCTCACTGGGGTGAGCAGCAGGGAAGACACTGGGGTCATCAGTGAGCAACACCCCAAACCCAGGCCAGGGTCCCAGGGTGAAGCCACAGTCAGTCTCAGCAGCCCCTCCCTCTTGGGCCTACCCTGGGGTCACTGGGGATGACTAAGTCCAGCCCCGGTGACTTAGGTCCTCAGGCCCTGGAGAGGCAGCCTCCGAGGCCATGCTGGCTGGGGAAGGGGTGGGAGGCCCATCATCCCCAGCCTATGCCCTGGCCCCCTGGAGATGGGATGAAAGGGCATTATAACCCTCAAGTCAATGGAGGGACAGCTGGCCCAGCACACTGAGTTGACCGGCTCACATGCCTCCTGCCTGGGACTCCATCTCTGTGGCCACGCTCCTGGGGTAAGCAGCCTCCAGAGGGGAAGCGAGGAGACCAGGCCCAGAGTGTGACCTTATACCCAGCCCCGTGAAGGAGGTGATGTTTCCCCCATTTTGTAAGTGAGGAGACTGAGGTTCAGAGTGGTCACACTAGCACTCAGTGGCAGCGCTGGACCCTGCACCCAGGTCTCTGTGGTACCAAGGTCCCATGCTCTCGGCTTTCTGTTGTGTGCCTTGGTTAAAATGTGGTTGTTGGACTTCCAAAGCTGAAAGGGTCCCCAGAGACCAATGTCAGCCCCTCTCTAAATAGATGGGGAGACTGAGGCCCAGCGTGCAGCTGGCAGGTGAGCCCATCTGCCTCAGTGCTCCTGAACAGAATTAGTAGCACACAGGCCACCCAGCCATCCTGAGTGAAGCTCTGGACCTGTCTCAGCCGGCAGATGAGAATGCCAGTGACTCAGGGCATGGGGTTGGCAAAGGTTTGCTAAGTGAATGAGGGAGTTCCTGATTAAACAAGATGAGAAGAAACATAAACCCAACTGGAGTTTGGGTGGATGAAGTGGGGAGGGGAGGTGGGGCAGGCTGTGCATGTGTCTGTGCTTCACTTTGCTTGGGTGGGTGGAAACAGGCCTCCTTGCAGACTTGGCCTCACAAATACCCTCAAATCCTCTGAGGAAGCACAGGGCCACAGCCCTGGCAGCCTGGAGCTGTGTCCTGAGCAACCCAAGTGGGCCATCCCAGTGACGTGGGGCCTGGAAAGAGAACTCCTTACCCCCCGACCCACTGGGGTGCCTCCCTGCCCATCCTCTGAGCCTTTGTGCCCTCTGTGGGACTGGGTGGCTTCCCACACTCCAGTGCCCAGCAACAGGAGCATTTGCATAACTGCGGTGCAATGGAGTGGGTGTGTAGCCCCAGTGGGGGAAGGAAGGGGAGGAAGTGAAACTTAAAGGAGCTTCACCCAGGCGCAGGAGGAAATGGGAACAGGGGCCCCAGATGGTGGGTGACACCTGGGTCATTTTGCTCTAGAGCCCGGGCCCAGATTCAAGTCCTAGCTATGTGCTAGATGTCTGTGTAGGGTCTTTCGGGACCCCCGGCCCCTGCCCTGCTGCTGGTTCCTTAGCTCACTGCCTCTGTGCCATCCTACCTATAATGGAGGTGGTCTGGGGCAGCAAGGCGAGCTGTGGGGCCAGGGGGTCAGCTCACCTTGAGAACAAATGTGTTGTCCTTCTCCGGCATCTCCAGAGGCATGGTGGTGCGGACCTCAATGATGGCTGACAGAGGGATGCTGACTTTGGGCCTGGAGGCCTGGGAGGCCAGAGGAAGGGGCAGTGAGTGTTGCATCCTGAAACCCTCTCTTCCCTCTCTCTCTCACCCAGAGGTCAGAGCAGCCCTCAGCTTAGAATGCCACGGCAAGCCTGGTACAGAGGGGTGCCAGTCCCCATCTTTTAGATAGGTGAATTGAGGGAGTTCCAGCAGGTCATGGACAGTGCTGGAACTAACATCTGAGTCTTACACCCACCCTGTCTGTGGTTTTCACATTTTTGACATTGTGACCCTGCATATATATACATATACATATATATATACATATATATATATACACACACACACACACATATATATATATATATATGTATATATATATATACGCATGAGGTAAAACTATCTTGGAAACAGAGATTTTCCCAGACAATATTTACCCTGACCCTGTATGATGTAGTATTTTCTAGTCTATTGTAATTCTAATTCATTAAGAAAACACTTAATCCCCCCTGCAGACTAGACTCTCCAGAGCATGGGTCTGGAGCCTCCAGCTCAGAACAAGGTTCCCAAAGCTGTGCAGGACCTTGTATCTGGGTTGAGGACAAGGGACCACTGTGGGGTTTAACAAAGGTGAGCTGTTAGGGCTCCCTGCCCTGCCCCAGTGCTTCGGGTCATGGCTCTAAGGCCCTGGGGACTGGATTGAGCCTGAGATTCCTGGCAGGGCTTGGGCTCCAGGACAGGGACTTTCTTAGGAGGAAAGGGAAGGGCCGCATGTTGGTTGGGCAGGCAGATGGGAATTCCTGGCAGCACTGGCTGCTGTCCAGTGGGTGCAGGGCTGGGTTTGGAGTGGTGACCGAGGGGCTTGGCTGACTGCGGCATGCTATCCCACCAGCCAGTGGGGGCAAGGGTCACGGTCCTTAGTGTGAAGTCTGAGACTGACAGAGCTCAGCAGCATGGTCCTGGACTGGGGACATCAGTTGGAGTCCTTCTGGCTGGAGGTAATTATGCCTCTGGTGTTTGAGGCACGTCTGTCCTGGCCCAGTGGCCTTTCATTCTGCTCCAGGCACACCTCACTGTTCCCACTTCCCTGGACAGAGTCGTCAGGCTGTTTCACATTTCCAGGTCTTTGTTCACTCAGCTTGTGCCTCTAGAAATACTTGCCTGGGCTCTGGGGCCTGGTGAACACTGCAGCCCAAGATTCCCCTCCTTGGGACCCCCAGAGGGCCCAGTGCTTCCTGCATTGAGGCCTCCCAGGTGGTCCTGCAAACAGGTTCCCTGTTGGCTCCCATCAGTGGGGCCAGCTCCACTGGTTCCTGGCTCCCCAGGGCTGGCCTAGGGCTGCGAGGGGCCAGGAGGCAGGAGACTTGACTCGTGCGCCGGAGGGGAGTCTGATGATCCCAGGAAGTAGCTCCAAGCCTGCAGACCCCACACTTTTGTGCTCCCAGAGTCTCCAGAGACAAGAGATCTGCACTGAGTGGCGCAGGCAGGTGGGGGCGGGGTCAGCGGGGGTGTTCTGTGGGACCCAACTCATTAGGGAAACCCACCTGAGCCCCTACCATAGTATAATTACCACTGGGTAACTCCTGAATTCGAACATTTGCATGAAAAAAGCAGAGTGGGAGGCCAGACCAGGGTGTAGGAGCCCAGATGCTTTTCTCAGAGGTTAGAAAAGTGACCCCCTCAGGAACCCTGTCCTCTGCAAGCAGTGGACAGTGGGCTGGGGAGGGGCTACCAGAGAATCACAGCTGCTGCCCCTCCCCTGAGGGCAGCCGCCACCGCTATTCACAGCCAGGCAGCTGTGACTGCCATTCAGAGCCTGGGTATTGGTGCCTTGGGCCTCTGTCCCTGCCCTTTGGGTGACCCTGGGCAAGCCCCAGCTCACTTCCCACCCTCACTGGGCCTTGGTCTCCCTGTCTGACCAAGCAGGTGGCATTGGGCTTAGTGGTCTGTGGACGTAAGTAGTCTATGGATCTCTCAGGGACCTAATGGTGGGGACCTGGGCAGGCAAAAAGACCTTGGAAAGTCTAGGGGTCCGGGGACTCAGGGAAAAAGCTCTTCAGAGATTATGTCCCTGGGAAGTCACCTCACCAGAGTCCATGCAGCTCATGGGCCCACAGCCTGGGAGGTGGAGAAAGAGGCCTGAGATAGAGGGTGACTAAGGGCAACTGGCGATAGCGTGGGCCCAGAGGTGGGTGGGGACCTGGAGTGGTTCTTAGGGGTGCTGCCAGCTGCTGCACCAGCACAACCTTCCCCCTTCCTGAAACTCCCAGTGCACAAGGAGCCCTCACCTCCATGCTCCTTTCTTCCCGGGACCACCAGGGTGGTGGGCATAATTAGCCCAGCTCTGCCACCCACTAGCTGTGTGACTTTGGACAGGTCACACCTGCTCACTGAGTATTCCTTTTCTCTTCTGTGACCTGCGGAATGTGGTGGCCACCTTGCCCGGGGTCATGGGAGGACAAGCCTGCCCACCAGGCTTAGGGCCAAACAGGTGGTAGGCTCTGGGAAAGCAGGAACCAATGTCACAGTTATTCCTACTTTGCAAACAAGGCAGGTCTGCCACCCTGGAGACCCAAAGCTGCCCCCCAGGGGGTCTGATGGCATACCTCCAAGAGTGGGGAGGGCAGAGTGTACTCAGGTGAGCAGCAACGCAGGGGACAGCTGGAAGAAGCTGTTTTGGAGACCTGGGCCGGAAAGGGCCACCTGGGCAGAAGCCAGCCTGAAGTCCAGCAGCCAAGCTGGGGCCCAGCAGATTCCCACTGGGCCAGGGGCAGACCTGCCCAGGAAGGCTCTCTGAGTGTGCACTGTCACTCCCGGCTCTCACCCCTCCTCCTCTCTGGAAGCTCCAGACACCCAGGGGCCCCAGGCGAGGAAGAGATGACAGCAGGCAGCTAGGTTCTCCCACACCAAGAGCAGTGCCCCAGAACCCCTCCTGTAGCCACGGAGCTCTTCTGACACCTCAAAGGTGGAAAGGGGTCTTAAGGGGTGACCTGCAGGAGAGGCAGAGTGGGGCCCACATCCCAGGCTCCTGACACTGAATATTCCATCCTTCCAACCTGACCCAGCAGTGCAGTTCCCGAGGCCAGCCCCTGGCACCCTCAGCTGCTGCCCAGGCCGCTCCACCGCCCCCCAGGTGGGGGCTGGTGCTCACCTTGGGCGGCACGAAGAACTCGAGGCGAAAGCGCTCGCCCGCCACGGCCCTGCGCAGGAGCAGGCGGCACTTCTGCCAGTGGGCAGCGCCCCCTGGACCCGCGGCTGCATCATCAGCCACCATGAAGCGCAGCGCGCCCTCGCGCTGTATGTCCACCAGTTCCACCTTGGCCGCCAGCGTCCGAGGCAGCCGCAGCCGCCGTGTCCACCTGTCGCGTGGTTCGGCCGGGGGCTCAACAGCCCGCGGGGCGGTGTCGGGCTCGGGCGAGGCGCGCCGGTGCCACATGTCGCGCACGCCGTCCACCACGCATAGGCTCATGTTACGCAGTGAAAAGCCCTTGCGGACCCTGGCCTTGGCCGCAGCGTGCGCCGTCACGTCCTCCGAGCTCCGCGAGTGGCCGTACGCCGCCGCCTTTAGCGCCGCAGGCCCCGCCGGCTCCTGCTCCATGGCGTCGGGGTGCTGGGTTGCCCCTGCAGGCGCCGGCATGGCCACCAGCACGCGGCGCACCGCCTCGCCGAACACGTCCAGGAAGTTTGTAGCGAAGTGGCGGGAGAAGGAGGCGCCTGCGTCGGGGGTATCGTAGGCTGGGTTGTCCCGCAAGAAGCGGCAGAACTTGTGTGCGAAGTCCACGGCAGCTGCCTGCGCATGCAGCTCGCAGAACTGCCGCCAGTCCGGGACCGGGACCGGGGAGGGGGAGGCGGCAGGGCCAGGGGCGGCACCATTCATGGCTTCCGTCCCATCGCAGCCCCCTGCGGCTGTGGGCGAGAAGAGCTCAAGTGACTTCCTGACCTCTGACCAGACTGCCCACCTGTACCCCTGGCCTGCCCGCTTCTCCAGGGCTCCCTGGGGCTGTGTTGTGTCAGGGGTTGGGGGCTACAATATGCAGCCATTCAGAGAAGCGCCAGTGTGTGAACAGGCCGACCATGGAGAGGGCAGGCATGAGGCAGCGTTGGCAGGAGGCAGTGTCTGTGGGAGGGGATTCCCCCACATTCAGTGACCCAACAGCAGCCTCAAGGAACCCCAAGGTCACTCCTGGGGTCAGTGAGTAAGGCTGGGATGATAAGTGCCTTGGAGTGGGCTTTAAGATAGTTTACTTCCCTAAGTAACCTCTTCTGAGGGCTCCCCAAGCCCAGGGGACAGGAAGAAGTCACGTGCAATCCTTTTGGTGCTTAACCTTTAAAATATGACACGAACCAACATCCCCCCACTCCCCAGGCTGCTGTCCAGGGACCCACATAATAATTTCTCTTGCCTGCAACACTTAAGCAGCCTCTTCACTGGTACCCCACAGAACCTGATGTCACACCTGATTACAGTCTGGTCTCCACCCAGGAACCCAGTCGTCATTTCAAGTTAAACATAAGACACATCAGGTCCCTCCTCTGTTCAAAATCCTGCACTGGCTCCTATTTCAGTCAAGAGTAAAAGCCAGAGTCCTGCCCATGGCTCCTAAGGCCTCACATGATTGCCTCTATTTACCTTTGAGCTTATTTCCTGCAACTCTCCTTGTCCAGTGTGCTCTGGCCACACCTGGGTCCCACCCCAGGGCCTTTGCACTTGCAATTCTCTCTTGCACTTGTCTGGTATGTTCTTTCCCCTACACTCCTTCTCTCCCTTCAGGCTACTGCTCAAATACCATCTTGTTTGACAGCCTTCCCTGACCACCACTTCACTGAGTAAGAAATGCTCCTGCTGGCATCTCCGTGTTCTTTGCCTGTTTGTCTCTCCGTATTGCTCATTGCCATCGGACATGCCATTTGTTCACATGCTCACTTGTGTTGGCTTCTCCCTACCCCCACTGCACCCTCACTAAGAATGTGCAGGGATTTTGACCACCTCTTAAGTGGCTGTGCTCTCAGTGCTGGGCACATGGCAGGCTCTCAGTAAACACTGAATGAATAGATGAACAGATGAATGTGTTTAGCACACCAGACATGTCACAGCCTAAGCCCTCAAAAGAGGCCTGAGAATACACAGCTTGCTAGTGACAGGCCTGGGATTCTCACCCTGACTCCAGGACTTGGGGGCTGCCTCCCAGAGTGGACCGAGTATGACCAGTTTTTCGTAACGGCATTGAAGGGGCTGCCTCCTTTGACTTCTTTCCATCACAGTGACCTGTACACTCTACTTGTGTTCCCACCTCCTGGAATCCTGTTCACTCCAGAACTCCCACCCAAATCTGACCTTAAAAATGTCTCAGTCCAGGAATCCCAGCAGCCTCTTCACCTCAGCTTCCTCCTGTTCCCAGACCCTTCTGTCCTTCATCAGTCTGGATCGCTGAACACATAGCATGTGTCCAGTCATTTGGGAGCCTTCCCCCCTTGTCCCCCAAGGTGGCATTCACCCCCGGAGGCACAGGCCCAGCCCATTTTTTAATGCAACCTTCCTCCCCTAGAGCCGGGTGAATATTACCAGTGGAGAATAAGTGGGTTGATACTATCTTACCCTGGCTTGGGGATCCCTTGAGGGGACCAGCTGTTAGGGGGTCTGGGACACAGGGTCATGCTCTCACCTGCCCTCCCAGGATCCCTATTTCCTGACATGACCCTATCCTCACAGCTCCTGGGAGTTCCAGCTCATCTCTCCTCTGGGATCCAAAGTGTAATTAAATGTATAAAAATAGCTGCCCCACTTGTGTGAGATCATCTGTGGGGTCTCTGGGCACAGGGCACCAGAGGAGGTCCCTTTCACCTTGGGGCAACCTAAGCCATTGATCTGCAGTCGGTAACCACAGGAGAGCCTCGGGGAGGAAGCAGGCAACTAGACGAGAGCACATAGGACGGTATTCCCAATGAGCAGGCCTACTTGGAGACTCGTGCCCTGGTACTGGGAGAGGGCAGCAGGGAGTTAGGAAGGTTTGGGGCTCCATTCTTGCAGAGCAACCTCTGTGCACACATGAGCAGTGAACTGGAGGTAGGTTCTCAGAACGTCGGGAGGATGGGGGCTGAGGCACCCATGAACTTGGCTCAGGCTGGGCCTTTTTTCTGCTCTGCTCTTCCACCTTTCTTTATCTGGCTAATGCCTACTCATCCTTCAATACTTAACCCCCTTCCTCACTTTAAAAATGGGGATGAAGTCTCCCTCCCTAACTAGGAGGTGGTCTTTGTAGCATCACAAACCATGTGCAGCATGGAAGGGCTGGGGCTTCTCTACCCACTGGTGGGGCCGGGAAGTTTCCAACCCTCCTCACAGACCAGCCAGTGTGACACCCAATCAGTGATACAGAGCCCTCTGCCACTCTGTAGGAGGCCACAGCCCGATGCGGGAGCAGAGCCTCAGAGAATGGGTGGAGAAACTCGCCCAGTGCCCACTGCCCAGGCTGGCTGAGAAGCTTGATGGAGGGCTCCAGTTGGCGGGGGGCCCTCTGGGAATGCCCACCTCAGTTTGCCTGACCCTCCTGCACCCATTGCCATCCTTACTCAGCTGACTATTCAAATTCTACTCAGCCTTTATAAACTGTAAACCTCTTTTCTTCAGGAAGCCCTCCCGCCCCCGGCCCCTTTCTGAGCTCCCATGGTCCCTGTGGTCCTTGGTCCTCTTGCTCCTGTGGGCAGGGTCCCAGCTCCTCCCCCAGTGACCCCAGGGAGCACGAGACCTGCTGACTCAGTCCAGGGCAGGCACACACTGGGCAGCGGCGATCTGGGCTCTGTCCCAGGCCAGGTCATTGTCTCCCCAGGCCTCAGCTCCCCATCAATAACACGGGGTGCTGGAGCAGGGGCCTCCAGGGCTCCTGAATGTGATGGCCCTTGGGCACTAAAGACAGGCGTCACTGTCATTCCACTGGGACCAGGGGCAGGCAGGAGGTTGCCTCTCACCCTTAGGTTTATTCCGTGAAGACTGGGGCTGGAGACAAAGGGAGGCCCCCTGGGGCTGGGGAGCAGGTGCCGGCCCCAGGGTCCTTGGGTGGACAGCCCACCCTCCCCCAGTCTATTACCCCAGGGTTTTCTGAGGCTCAGCTGGGCTGTCTGGCTTCTCTTCCTAGAAAAATGTTTTTGTTTCCATCTCACCAAGGCCAGAGCACGATGGGATGTGGACTTCGGGGATGGGGGGCAGGAGAAGCCTAATTGAGTCTCTGCCTGTTGCCCTTTCAGGCCATGGACTCTACTAACCCCTTGGAAAGGAACCCAGACTGGAGGCACCCCCCGTCTCCCTGCCCCCCAACTGGGTCAGATGCCTGGGAGAGGGGGCGGCTGGCCTTCCGGTGGTAAAAATAGCGCTGACAATTGGAAAAAAAAAAGGCCAGTCAGCCACTGCTGGCACATAGTTCCAGACCCCATGGCCAGGTCATTCCTTAAAATATTGATGAGGCCCCAGCCACCCCCGCTAATGGGCAGGGACCGTTTGATCCACTGCACAGTGGGTGGTGGCCTGGGGGGCAGGGAGGCATCAACCCTGGCCACACCCCACAGGGGCTGTGTTTCTGCAGGAGCCCCAGCTGGAGCCGGCTTCCCCACCAAAGGGGACAACCAACCTCAGGAAAGGGAAGGCGGTCCCGCAGTGCAAACCAGTCACCAGAACTCTGAAAGGCTGTCCTGGCCTGCTGTCCCCAGGCAGGGCCTGGTCAGCAGCCCCCTCTGCCAAGACTCCTGACCCTTTACCTGCACCCTCACTCACCTCTGAGCTTGGAGGAGCACGCAGACAACTAGGTGTGGGGAGGGTCAGAACCAAGGGTGCTCTGTTCTAGGCTGGGCACTGCCTCCCTCCCCTGAATCATTCATAATGGGGAAAGTGAGGCCTCTTCTTGGGCACCCATCTCCCTCCCAAACACAGGAAGAGGAGACAAGGCCTCACTTGGTTCTTCCCTGCCTGCTGGGACGCTGGCCTGAACCATGCCCACTGATGTCCTCTCCTCTGGGCTTAGGACCACTGGCCTGGCCTGGCGCACGCCGGCACACCCAACCCTGTGCTTGACAACCAGGGCTCGTTCGGTGTTCTATCCTGCTGCTCCTCCAGCTGCCCTCCTGGCCTCTGTGAATAGTCCCCTCCAGCCCTCTCCTTGCACCCCTCCCCCTGCAAGACATAGTCTTTGGGGCAGGCTGTTCTTCAGCCAGGAGTGCCTTCTGGCCTCTGGCTGCCTGACTCTATCTCCCCAGCCAGTGGAATCTCAGGGTACACAGGGCACATTTCCTGTTTCACTGTTGGGTGTGTGGGTGTTGGTCCTCAAGTCTGTTTCTCACCTCACCCCACCAGGAAGTGCCCCCACAGGGCAGGCTCTGAACCAAGGCCTCCTGCCTGAGTGAGGTGTGGCTGGAATTCCCTGATCCTCCCACCTAGAATATCTGTGCTCATCCGACGACCCTGGCAGAAGGCAGGAGTGGACCTGACTCTTGCAGAAGAAAGAAGTGGGCACAATTTTACACCCTTGAACTTGCTGGGATTTTGCTGCAGACTGGGTTGTGGGAGGAGGGTGCTCATACTAGTGACAAGGACAGGTGCAGATTAAGAGCCTTTGGGACTCTGCCCTGGATGGGTGAGTGGGAGGGAGGACACTCAGGTGGTCCTGACTTTTCTGAGCATCAGTTTCCATAGTTGCAAAGTGGGACCATCCTGCTCTCCCACACAGACTGCTTCATCGTCTGAGGCCTGAGCATCGCTGGGAGGCAGCTGTTAAAGCTGGGAGAACAGGTCTGTGCCTACTGAATCCACTTGCCTTTCCCACAGCTGCCAGCCTTTGCCATTGTGGGAGGGTGGCAGCCTGTCCACTGAGCCTCCTGGCTCCCACTGATGCCCCATCTTGACAAGCCCTGCAGGCTCTGGGACCTGCAGACCTCCAGCTACATCCAACACAGGGGCCCCACTGCCTGGGTGGCTCCATACCTCCATTACCTGGTCATCTGACACATGGAACAGTAGAGTGGTTAAAAGTCTGAGATCTGGAGCCAGACTGTCTGGGTCTGAATCCCAGCTCCTCTGCTTCCTAGCTGTGCAACTGTGGTTAAGTGACTCAGCCTCTTGGGGCCTCAGTTTCCTCATCTGTTAAAATGGAGGGTAATAATGGCACTGACCTCAAAGGGCTGTCATGAGGACTAAATGAATAATTTGTTTAAAAATCAGAGCTCCTCTGCTTCTACTTCCTGAATGTCTTGCATCCATGCCCTCCATTCTTCCACTACTCTGAGCAGATGCCTGCAGAGGCCTCTCTTTCCCACTGTCCCAGCCCTGATGAATCCAGGCCCCAGTGTGGCAATGTCACGTATCCAGAACTCAATTGGGCCCATTTACAGCCCTTCTCCCTTCCCATCTTCCCTGCCAGGGAGAGAGAATTCTGTCATTGCATATATATGAGGAAACAGGGTTCTGATACGGGAGGCAACTGGCCATGATTCACTGGATTTGTATTGTGCACCCCAGGCTGTGTATCAGGTGCCATGCTGGTGGGTCCAGGGCCACAGAATGGATGGGGGTAGTGAGGAGCCAAGTTCAGGTCTGTCCCTTTCTGTAGCACATGCTACTCCCAAGGCACAGCTGGGGGACCCAGGCCCACTTTGGGAAAGGAAATGCCCACCCTCAGAGGAGGGGGTACTCCAACAGGCTGGAGGGCAGGAGAATCCAGACCTGGGGCCCACGACAATAAGCTATGCCAGGACCTGAGGGCTTGGGAGGGAAGCTCATCCTCCTTCAGGAGCACCTGGTGTTGGACAGTTCCTGGACAGGCTCTTTAAGTGGAGAGCAGGCTGGGATGTTTCTAGCTGCACTGGCAATGCTCTCCTGGCCTGAGCCTCACCATCTCTCCATCTTCCAGTGTCACGGATCTCACCTAGGTCCTGATTCATACCCCTCCCTGGCCTCCTGGGCCCCTGGCCCAGCCCCTGAAACCTGCAGGATCCCCCCACCACTCAGCCTCTGGCTTTTTCTTGACACACGTACCAGGGACTCCTGGACCTCTAGTGCCAACCTCCCCACCCCAGCTCTGAGTATCTCAGATCTCTTGATACTGCGGATGCTTATAGAGGTTCCCTGGGCCTTTCTCCAAGCAACTGAACTCCCCACCTGGCTGATCTCCAGGCACTTCAAACTCACCACATCCAAGTTCTAATACATCTTCTTACTTCAACCCTGCATGGCCTCTGTTCAGTCTCAGCACCCAGCCCAGCAATGTTCCACCTGCCCTCACTCCTCTACCCCAGTAGCTGTCAGGCCCCCAGCACCTGGGAACACCCCCTTCATCCTGTCCCCACCTCTACCCTGGTGCCCATGCCCCTCCGTAATACCACATGGCTGTGGCCTGTCTTCTCCACCAGACCATGAACCCCCAGCTGGGTGTTACACCCACACCCAGGTGGGCCTGATACACCGAGGATTGGAAAATACCTAGAGAATGGAGCCCAAACCCTGCTTCACCCAGAGGACCCAAAAGATCCGTCCTCCCACACACTGATGCCCTGCCTCGCCCTGCCCAAACAGGTGTGGGTTGTAACCTTCTTTAGATGTTCAGAGTCATACCTGCTCTCCCTGGGACAGAATGCAGCCATAAAAACAGACCCAACCAGGTGAGAGGGGAAGGGAAACTTCCCCAGGCTACAAAGCTGCCACGGCTTCTCTGGTCCCATGTGGACTGTGAGGAGCAGGACGTGAGGCAGGCTCCGAGACTGGATCAGAACCCTAAAAGGACAGAAGCCAGGAGGCCCAAGGCAACTAAACCTCGGTTCCCTACATTCCAGGATGGGTAGAGAGTGCAAAAAGTAAGAACCAGGCTCCTGTGAGAGCGAAGTGCTTTGAGGCTCTGCTTGGTTGAGTGACTTTGGGCAAGTCATTTCACTTCCCTGAATCTGTTTCTTTCGCTGTAAAGCGGAGATAATAATAGTACCAAACCCACAGTGTTGTTAAGATTATATGAGAAACAGCACAGTTGCCCTTAGCTTGGCATGAGTCAGCTTGAAACTAAATGCCCAGGGGGCTCTACCTGGTTGGGGGTCCCACCTCCAACACCAGCTAGGGAAGCCCACCCTTGGGTGTGTGTGCATATTCTCCACTAAACAGGAAGGAGGGGTTTGGAAATTTTAGACAGTTTTTAACAATAAGAGTATGCGTGAACCCTCGATTACTTAGAGCTATTCAGTTAAGCCAGATCAGACTCTCTTGCTCAGCATCATTCACGCCCCGTAGAGGAGAGGAGTGGGGGGAAACAGCCTGTGGGAAACTGACTTGGAGACCACCATAAATGCCTTGACCCATACCAGCCTAGCAGCCAGCTCCCACTGCCAGCCCTCTCCCAAGGTTCTTAGAGCTGAAAGGGTCGAGGCCACTCCCCCATCCAGTGGCCTCCTGGATGAAGCAGGGAAGCCAGGACGGAAGAGATTTGTTAAAAGTGGAGGCAAAGTAGGAGGGGTTCAGATCACACTCTCACCGGAGGGAGCCAAAGCCTCTTAGGGAAATCACTTCCTCCTTCCTCCTGCCCGCCCCCCGCAGGAGGTGCTCGCTCACCCCGTGCTCAGTGCTCTATGTTGGAGGGGGCTACTCTTGCTGGCCACCAAGCTAGGAAATAGGTAGAACCATCCTCATTTGACATGGGGGATAATAGAGGCTCAAAGGGCAAAGACAGAGTTCGACACAGGCAGACTCCCAACCCTGCGGCTCTCCCCTGCATCGACTCGGTGTGAACACAGATTCAGGGCTATTCACATTCAGTCACTCCTGCGGCTGCCCGGTACGCCCTGCACTCCTGAGGGGCCCCAGTCACAGGAGACTGCTCTTCCTGAAGACCTCACTTCGCAGGTTGCTGGGGGCCTGGAAGGGCCCCCAGCTTTGCTGGCCTCGGCCCGCTGGGCTGGAGCGGTTCGGTGGCCCAGCGTTGCCCGCAGGTTCATCAATGGCCGAGGCCGAAGGGCCTGAATGGAGGGCATGAACACGCCCCTCCTTAAAGGCGCCGGCCTCTGAGGCGCCCTTAGCGGCCCTCCCCACCGTCGAGAGCTGCCGGAGAGCTCCCGGGTGGGTGGGTCAAGAATGGTGGCTGTGAGAAAGAAGGCCTACGCCGATGGACGGCGTGCCGGCCCGGCGGCTGTAGTCTGGAAAGGGTCCCTCCTGTGGTCCACCCCCGCCCTCGCGGTCAGGGAAGAAAGCCGGGCACCACCCCCCGCCCCAGCCAGAGACCCCTCCTCCAGGGGGCCCTCGGCGCTAGCCCCGCCGCGGGGCCCTGGCCCTAGGAGTGGGCGGGAGCGCAGCTGCTCCGGAGGAGGCTCGGAACCTCCCGCCACTCCCGCCGGACCTGCGATGGGGTACGGGGAGCCGATCCCCAACAGGGCGCATCTCCTCTGTCGCGTTTCCTCCAACCCGCGCACACAAAGACGACACGCGCGGACCAAGGCGCGTGCGGCCGCGCTCCCCGGGGCAGCCGTACGCACACGCACGCACGCCCTAAGGGACGGACGGGGTCCGGGGTGATGGACGAGGGGACGAGGGAACTGAGGACAAGCAGGCCGTACCTACAGGGGCGCAGCCTCGGCCGAGCGGGCCGGAGCGCCGGCGGAGCGCTGCCCGGACCGCGGCCGGGCTCCCGGAGCCCGGCGGCTCATGGCCCAGGACGGGTTCGGGTTCCCTCTGGGTGGGAGCCGGCGGCGGCGGCGGCGGCTTCTCCCTCCCTCGTCCGCAACCTCAAAGGCTTGTGCGCTCCTCACCGGCCCCGCGCGTCCCGGGCTCGGTTCTCCCGGCGGCCGAGCCCCGCGCGCTCAGAGTCCAGCCCCACGCCGCACGCGCCCCGCCCCGCTCCGCTCCACTCTCGCCCCCCGCCCGCGCGGCGCGCGCCTCTCTGGCTCCGCCCCCGGCAGAGCCCCGCCCCCGCCCGCTGAGCGCCGCGCCCCCTGCCTTCCGCGGAGCCCTAGCGGCGCCCGAGGCTGGTGCTTACCTCCTCCGGTTGGCAGCGGCGGCGGCGGCGGCGGCGGGGCGACCGAGCCCTGGGGCCAAGAGGAGTAGCTTCCCCATTTTGGGCGGGAGTCTGTGACCGGCCCGTCTCGCGGAGCCGGCCCCAGGCCAAGCGCCAGAATTACCCCTCTGCGAGGACGTTCTCCGGACCCCGGAGTGGTGGTCCCCGGAGCGCAGCGGGTGGAGGCCTGGTGGGTGGTCTGAGGTGTGGGGTGAATGGGGCTCTGAGCTGTGGGGTGAATGGAGCGTGGGCACTCCTCGTGGACAGGCGCTTGGCGGGGGCCGTCACTGTCAAGTCCTTCCACCGCCGGGACAATGAGAGCCTCCAGGAAGCCCAGATGTCGCAATGGGGGAAGTTGACGTCTGGTTCTCATAAATCCCGAGGACTAGCACCACGCCCCCTCCCTCCAGCACTCCCGGTGCCGGAAACCACCCTGGGGCTGCAGGGCAGGGAAGACCCCACCTACCTGTCTTTATAGTGTTGGGGACACTGATGCCACCCCGAGAGTTACCAGGGGTGTTAGGGACCTGATGTCTTGGAAGGGGAAACACAGCCCTGGCTTCCTCTCCCCTGCTCTGTTCCACAGCCCTAAAACATAGGTTAGGGCTGAGAGCAGTCTGGCTAGGAAAAGAGACTCCCACTGGCTTTTGCTGGCACTTTGGCCTGACCCCTAGCCATCTGTGGGCCTCCAGGAGGCTTCCCAAAAGAGGCCAAGGGGCTCCAGCAGGCCTGGAAGGGGTCTGAAGGAGCTGTAGTGCATCAATGTGAGCAGAAGTGTGGAAAGCTGTTCAGCGATGAGACCTATTGCTTGCTCCTGGGGAGCTGGGAGGAGGGTGCCTGAGCTGCTCCCCTTCTCTCCCTTCTTGCCCCCTGCCGCAGTTCTTCAGCCCCCACAGGCAGTTAGATCAGCTTCTCCCTGCCCTCACTAAATCCCCTGCAGCCTCCACCTTTGGCAGTTCTTTGGTCTGCCATGTCTCTCAGGTAGCCAGGAGGGCCTCCATCTGTTGCCCTCCCCTGCCCATAGTGACCTTTGACCCTTGCAAAGAGCACTTTAACCTTTTCCAAAACCATTTCACATCTCTAATTTCCCAAGAAGCAGGACGGGCAAAGAAGGGGTTTTATCCCAGTCTTGTGGGTGGCAAGGGTGGGGCCTTAGAGAGGAGGGGTAGTGAAAGTGGAGATGTCTGAAGTCCTCACCTCCTACCTGCCAGCTGTGGGCTACCTTCCCTAGGGGCACTGAAGCAAGGAGGGCTTTGTCTGAGGGCCTGGTACCTAGCCCCCCCCGACCCCCCCTGCCTTTCACACACAAACCAGCTGCTCTCTCAGCAGGACCTGGCCAGGAAATACTTAATGTAAACTTAGGCACTGACCAGCCATGGATTGGACCAGCCATAGATTGGATGCCTGGCTAGGATGTCAATCTATGAATGAGGCTGGGAATGGTGTGGGAGAGTTGGGGGTGGGCGGGAGGGTGACCACCTGCAGAGTGGGAGGGAGCAAGGTGGCCTGTCTGTGGACCCTACCTTCCTGAAAGATGGGAGAGCCTGACCCCTGTGGACTCACCTGGTTCCAAGTGGTAGGCTGAGTTCCACTGGTGGGCTGTCATTGGCCAGGGAGGGTCCTGGGGTGTGGAACCCTGGGCAGGACAATAGCTCTGATCCCCAGGGAGGCGGAAGTGAAGCGGAGCCAGCTGCCTAATGACTCTAACCCACAAGAAGGAACTGGTGGGAGATGTGGAAGTGGCAGGGGCAGGGCGGGGTGGGGGGTGCTGGCCAAGCAGTTCTGTTATGGGGACAGGAATGAGGGTCAGGGAGGACGAGTCCACCTGGGGTCCCCGAAGACAGGAGACTCTGGGGCTTTGGAGGAAATTCTCATGGGTCAGATGATGAAGAGTGCTGGGGTGGTACCCCAAAGGGGTCCCTGGATGCCCAAGTTGTAGAGTATTCCAACTAAACCAAGACTAAAACCAAGACAAGGGATAGCACGGGGGATTCTGGCCTGGTAGACTGCAGGGTGGGAACTGGGTGTGCAGCCAGCCTCGTAGGCCACTAGGCCACTGGGTAACACAGACCACCACAGACCAAGAGGAAGCCCCTGTCTGGGTGGGAGGGGATCCCCATGAGTGGGGCTGAGCTGGGTACCAGGCAGCCCTGAAGCTGTGGCGCAGGGGTGTCCCCAAGCAGGCTGGCACTCAGGGACTTGGTGGGCACTGGTTCTGCAGTGCCTGGTAAGCAGGGGCCCAAGGCAAAGGGCCACAGAGTACATGGCTCCAGAGCACGTACAAAGGGAAGCAGGGACTCCTCAGGACTGATGTCACACATGCAACATACATCATACATCCAACTGCAGCCTGACAGGGAGTTTTTAAAGAAAGGATGGATTTCTCTTTTGGGCTGGACTGTTTGTCTGCTCAAGAGAACTAAGACACCCTCTGTTTGAGTTTGGCAAGGCTCTGGACCTGCTCATGGAATTCTCGGGGATGGGAAAAGGGGGAGAGACCCCTGCCCCCACCCCCATGCCTCAAATCAGCAGAGCAGCTGAAAGTCCAGCCCCAGCTCCCAGGGGTGTTTCTGCAGGTACCCGTCAGCCTCTAGTACCCCCCAGAATCACAGAGTGCGGGTGTCAGTGTGGCTGCAACCATATATTTATTTGAAGTGTGCAAAGCAGAACATGCAAGTGTAAATCTAACTTAGGAAGATCTGCCAGTGGCCCCATCGCAGACATTCTAGGATGGCCCCCAGCCAGTTCTGCTTGGCTGCGAAGCACCTGGGCCCCTCAGACCAGTCCTTGGGTCTGAAGAGCCCAGGGTATGGGGGCTCACTAGAGATTCCTTGCCTAGAAACCAGAGTATCTTGCTAAAGAAGAAAGTAAAAATCTTGGTGGGTCTGGGGGCCAGGGAGAGGGTAATAGAAACTATTCTACTCTCTGGGGTTCCTCCTCTTCTTGGGGTGGGGGTGATAACAAAGGCAGGCTAATGGGGGCTGGACTCAAGGCCTGCTGCCTTGCAAGGAAGGGACCTCCATCTCTTTGGGGGTGGGTGGCAGATCCTAGGGGAAGCCCTAGGGGACCCCAGAGGCTGGCATCCAGAGAGCCAGGGGAGCCCAATTTGGTCAAACATGGCCAGAGTCAGTGAGAGCTGAATCATCATCATAGCTGGGTGCTGTCACCAGGGCTTCTGGTCAGGCAGGCTGGGTGCGGGGCCCGTGCCAGGGCACTAGCCTGGTATGGGGCTTTCTGAACTTGCTGGGCCTGCTGTGGCTGAGACCTACTTTGAAAGGGGGCCCATGAGGACCTGGATCTGGGACCTCTGGCACTGTTGGTCAGGGGGCAAGGGCAGTTTCTGTGGGGGCTTCTCCAGGGAAGCCTCAGTCATTAGAAGCAGCTGAACAAGCAGGAGTGGGGAATGCAGCCATCACTGTCCTGTGGGATGTCACTGCCATAAGTCACCGGCGGCCGCCCCATTGTCATTCTCATGGAATTTGTGCAGGTGATCAGCGAACCTGTGAGGCACAAAAACCTTCACTGAGGCCGAGTGTCAGAAGGGAAGTGTATGTGTGTGTGTGTTGGGGGCGCATAGAGATCCGCAGGGGTATCACCATGTGACGGGCGGGTGCTGGGGGCCATTGGGGCCGTGGGGTTGGCCAAAGCAGGGCAGTGGGAACAAGGAGGGACTGTGGTGCTGGGGCTCAGTGCAAGGCCATGAGGGGCTTTGGGGGGCATCCTCACTTCTTGGCGCAGAAGGTGGCACAGTCCCTCTCCATGCTCTCACTCCATGCCAGCTTGTAGAGCACCTGGCCAGGCAGAGATACCATGAGCTGCCTGTCCCACTTCAGGGTCACTCCAGCAGTCCACCCACATCCCCAGAGCCCCTGAAGTCCCCTTGGCCCAGACCCCAGGGCTGGTGGGCCTTAGGGCTTGTGCCCGCTTGTTTCACATACAGTCAGCCAGGCCCGACACAGAGGGACTGTCCTTAACGGGGCTGGGCATACCACAGGAAGGGCCAGGACCCTGGGGGCAGGGTTGGAGCCCAGGCCAGCCATGTAGTGGCCATCCTGACTGTGGCCTTGCTGGAGGCAAGGGTCCTCGATGCTGGAGCCTTTATAGGCATGCCCTGCCCTCCCCTCTCTCCTGACTCAGCAGACATGCAGGCATCACTTGGCTTCTGTGTGTGCTTTGCCTTCTACCTGGAATGCCCCTCTGCACCCCTGGAGACTCAGTTCCTGATGTCCCTTCTCTGTCTATTAGCAGCGTTAGTTAGACCTGCCTTCCCACCTGCCTCAGACTCCCACAGTGACCCTTCCCTCCACCAAAACCCTCCAGGACGCGGCCCCGGATGGAGTCAGCCAGGCCTTTCCCACAGAGCGGCTGGCCTGATGCCCCAATCGCAGGGCCCAATGGGTAGGCTTTTGCCCCCAGAATTGCCTGGGGCTCTGACCGGGAGAGAGGTGGCCAAGAACAGACTGTGTGGCTTGTGGTTGGCTGGGGTGCCAGGCTTCAGTGACAGAGTCCCTGCTGTCCCTGGAGTCGGGGCAGAAAGGTGAATGAAGCCCTGGTCGCCCACCTGGACACTCACCAGGAAGACCAGGCAGTGCAGGAACAGTGTGTAGAAGAAGCCAATGGTACGCGCCATCTTGTTGGAGAGAACCAGCCGCCCCTGGGGAGCAGGCAAGGTGTGGGGTGGGGATGGGGCAGGCCTCACCCCTCCTGCAGGGCTGCCCTGAGAGGTCCAGGGGCAGCTAGGGGAGGGAAGGGCAGCCAGCCGCCTCCCATCACACAGTAAAGGGCGGAAACTTGGAACAAAGGAATTCTGAGGAATGGCGCCCCCTGCAGCACGATTCCAGAACCTACCATGAATGGTGCTACCAGAAGAGCTGTCCCGGAGTGGGAAGGACCCAGTTCTGAGTCACAGGGCCATGCTTGGCAGGGCCCGTGAGGGGTCAGTGCGGTCCCCGGGGCTCTCCAGACTGGGCTGGAGGGCGGGTGATGGGGGCCCAGGGTGGCAAGTGTCTTGAGGCCTGGAGACAGAGGCTTAGGCCTGTCCCGGTGGGCACAGGGTGGGGGCTCACCATGCCGAGGGTGGCCTTGTCCCAGGGGCTCAGGCTCAGGTACTTGCGCTGACGCTCCTGCAGACGGAGGGATGTGACGAGAGGACCCCAAAGGGCCCACTGAGACCCGGGCCTGCTCTTCCTGCAGACCCCTGGGCCGCTCGGTGGGGCATCCTAGGCCCCTCCACCGTCTGTGTGGCACCCCCCGCAGTGGCTGCTGCCTGCCCTCTGTGGTGGCCTTTCCGCCCGCGAGGGCCAGGGCTGAGCAGCCCGCTTGGTGGGGGAGGGGAGCTATGAGATGCTGAGGGTGGGGCTACCGCAGCCCACCTGACACCAGGAGCTCCCCAGCGTGTGCACCTGGGGTGAACCTGTTCACTGTCACACACCATCATGGGGCCACCAGCAGATGTTCCTGGCACTCTGGACCGAGTGGGGGTGGACCCTGGGCCCCCATGGCACCAGAGCGGGGGTGAAGGCTGCCCTGGAGGTCTGAGGTGGGGGGCTCAGGGTGAGGCTGGTGGAGTGGGGATGAGGGGAGGCCGAGGCCAGGTGAGCTGGTGGGTTCTCTGTAGCCTGCCCACAGCAGGCACCTGCTCTGCCTTGCCCTGCGTGGAGGAGGCTGGGCTCACACACCCTCTTGCTGAAGGAGGAGAAGGGGTCCAGGCGCTCCTCATACTGGGAAGAGTACCGCAGCTCTGTGTCATCACTGCTGCTGCCCTGTGGGGGGAGAGGAGAGACCCTGTCATGGGGGGCCCCACAGGAAGGCGGGCTGAGGTACCCCAGGCTGGCAGGGTCATAGGAGCCTGTGTCCTCATCAACACAACAGCGGCAGGGGGTGCAATGCAGGGAGACACATCCCAGAGCTGGAAATAGGCCTGGGTGGCTGTGTGACTGGCTTGTGCCACATGTCCAGAGGCCCTGCCCAGAGTCGGAAGGCTTCCACCTGGCTGGGGCCACGGTGCCTGAGGACAGATAAGGGGAGCTAGGGCCAGATGCTGGAATGTACCAGACAGAGCTGGGCCCAGTGCAGGTGGTGGGTTTGGAGGGAGTCCGCTAGGAGTGTGTGGGGTGGCTGTGGGGTGCAGGCGGGCATCTGAGAGGGGAGGCACCGCCAGCTAGCACCTGGTGGCTGCTCTGGTTTGCATAGTCCGGGCGCCCTCTGGTGGCCTCAGAACTGCTCCAGCGGGTGGAATGGATGGTTAGGGGCTGAGTGTTTGGTTCAAGGACGGCAGCCTGGTGAGTGTTACTGCTCCTGGCCCTTCTGCCGCCCACTTCATCTCCCCACAGTCATAGAAGGGTTTCCTTGCACAAGGTGGTCCCCTGTGAGGCCTGGGGGCTGACAGAAGCCAGCGGGAAGCTGTCCCCAGCCCAGAGCAGAGTAGGTTTCTACTAAGTTCTTTTGATTGGTTTTTGGGATGTTGAACCAAATTCTTTTTTTGTATTCTAAGTTTAAAACATACAGATTTGCCGGGGCCTGTCCTACATGCTCAACTGCCCTGGGGTTAAAGTCCCAGATCCTGGGGAATCAGCTAGTGGATCACACCCATTTCACAGGGAGACTACCCAGGCCGATGGGCCCCTGACCTTCCTCCTTGGAGTGTCTGGACCACCTCTCTCCCGGCCTGGTACCCTGGGGTTGAAATTGGGGAGGGTACTTACCCGGCCAGGGTAGCTCTGCAGGAACTTGATCTTTTCAAAGAGCTTGATGTTGTCAGCGCGCAGGCTGTCCAGCTCGCTCTGCAGGGCTTGGATGGTGTGCTGGGCCAGGCGGTTCTCCTGTGGGCAGGCAGGTGGACAGGTGGGCAGGCAGCTGGGTAGGTGGATAGGCAGGCCGGGCCAGCGGAGGAAGGTGGGGATAGGCCTCTGTGCTGGCACAGGCGTCACTCCCTCTACTTGGGCCCCTTCTTTGCCTGTGGCATCTCCTTGACCTGCTAACCTACTAGACTCCGGTCAAAGCTGCGAGCTCTGGGAAATGCCTCTTCTCCTTCTGTGACCCCACTCCAGGCAGAAGTCACAGTTTTGGGGTCAGGTTTTATTTGTTTATGGTATTATCAGCCTTTAAAAAATTATTATTGAGATATAACTCATATCACAAAACCCACCATTTTTAAGTGTACCGTTCAGTTGTGGGTTTCTTTAGTATGTTTGTGTTATATAACCATCCCCAGTAATTCCAGAACATCTCTATCACCTGTCAGCAGTCACTTCCCATTCCCTCTTCCCCTAGGCCCTGGCAACCACTAATCTCCTTTCTGTCTCTATGGATTTGCCTGCTCTGGGCATCTCATACAGACTCCTACACTGTGTGATTTTAATGTTTGCCAATCTAGGTGTCTAGGTGAAATGGGATCTCATTTTTCAATTTATTCAAATTCTTAGACAGGTGTATTCTTCACACAGTTAAAAATTCAAACCGGACAAAAAAGTGCATAGTGGTATAAAGTGTTGCTCAAAAAATTAAACATAGAATTACCAGGATCCACTTCCAGGTATATAACCCAAAGAATTGAAAGCAGGGACTTGAGGTATTTGTATACCCATGTGCAAAGCAGCAGTATTCACAGCAGCTAAAAGGTGGGAACAACCCAAATGTCCACTCATGGATGGATGGGTAAGGCAAATGTGGTCTGTGTTCAATACTGTGTCTACTATTCAGCCTTAAAAAGGAGGGGCATTCTGATACCTGCTACAACATGGATGAACCTTGGGCACATTATGCTGCGTGAAAAAAGCCAGTCACAAAAGACAACTACTGTGTGGTTCCACCTACAAGAGGCCCCTAGAATAGTCAGATTTAGAGAGTCAGAAAGCAGAATGGTGGCTCCTGGGGTTGGGGGGAAGCAGGGGTAGGGAGTGAGTGTTAATGGGGACAGTTTCAGTTTGGGAAGATGAAAACATTTTGGGGGTGGATGGTGGTGATGGCTATACAGTGATGTGACTGTACTTAGTGCCCCTGAACTGTTCAATTAAAAATGGCTCAGATGGTAAATTTTAATTTATGTGTGTCTTAGCACAGTTTTTTGATGTGTATGGGAAGAAGTTTAGATATTTAAAACAAAAGGTAGACTACTATAAACCCTTGTATTCCCCCCCCACCCACTTAATCTACTTTGAAGGCCTTCTTTTAGGCACTGTGTAGCATTCCGCGGTGGGGCTATACTGGTCCCCAGTGGGCACATGGCTGGGCCGAGTCCACTGTCCATGCAGGCAGCTGTGAGGGAGCAGCCCTGGAGGTCCCTCTTTTGAGGCCTCTCACTCTGGAGCCCAGATCACAGAAGGCCGCACTGGGCCGGGCACAGCCTTGTCACTGGATAGGCACTGGGCCTGGCCCACAGTGGGTGCTAAGCAAATGTCTGCCTCCCCTGTAACCTGAGCCTGGTAACTCCATGGGACATTGTGGGTTTGGAGAGGAAGGGTCTAGAAATTCCATCATCAGCCAAGCAGTGAGTCTTTGAGAAGGCTGGAAACCTTCTTAGCTCTTGCTCCCCCTGGAAGAGCAATCAGGGATGGCCCGGGATGGGGGCTCTGCATATCCCCCAGGGCCAGGAGGGTGCCAGCTCCAGGCGCTCCTCTGCTCTGTCACCAGGCCCTCCACACTCCCGAGCCAATGTCCACTCCCTCCGGGGGGAGGCCCTGGCCCTGGCCTTGCTGTTCTGGCCCCCCTGCTCCTGCTCTGGCACTTCCTCCCTGACCTACTCTGTCCTCTCCTGTCCCCCCTCTTCTGGGGGACCACAGCCACCCTGCTGTCACCATCCGATGTCAGGAATGCCCACGTGGGGGTACCTCACATTCAAGGCCCAGGTGCAAGGGGACTGGCACCTTCCTCACGGCGCCCCTCCAGGAAGGCCACCAGCCAGGCCCTCGGCAGCCAGTGGGCTTTCCTGGACCCCACAGTGCTCCTGGACATTCTAGCCTGTTTGTCTTTAGAGGGCTCAGAGACCCTCCTCTCTCCAACCTGCCCCCGCTTTCCCAGGCTCCCACCTAATTTATAGACGTTTCTTCCTGGATGATAGTGGCCACTTCCCGTTTGTCTTGCTGGGATAGACTCTGTCCTGAATTGGCTGCCCAAGTGACCCTTCACATCCTCCATTCTGGCAGTGTCACTCGTCTCCTTAATCCTTTGATGGCACACCAGTTCAGGAGCAGGCCACTTGCCTGGCCACTCTGTGTCTTGTCCCTGCAGCCCTGGCATGGCCTGCACTCCTTTCTGGCTTGTTGGCCCTTCTCTGCCCATGCAGTCTCCTCTGCCTTGACCATCTGTCACTTTTCAAAGCCCAGCATGGCAAACCTTCTCCAGGAAGCCCTTTCTGACTGCACAGAACAAATCTAACTCCACTGTGATTTATGTCTGTGACACATCTTTCTCCACTAAGCCTCTGTGTCCCCTGCTATGCCCTCATGTCCAAGGAGTGTCGGAGAGGGAAGGATGTGACTCACAGCCTCCAGCTCCTGGTTCCTGGCTCGGAAGCGCTCCCTCTGGCTGGAGATGATGGACAGCAGCGAGTCTACCTGGCCCTCGGGGAGAGTGCCACTGGCTGGTGCTGAGGGTCCTAGGAGGTAGGAGAGAGTGGCTTGGGGTGGCAAGAGGCAGAAGCCAGCAGTAGGGTGGCCCAACCCCAAGGGAGCTCTGGCCAAGTGCCACAGGGTGGAAGGTACAAGGTGTCCGAGTACAAACTGCTGAGAGGCCAGGGAAGGGGAAAGGGTGTGACAGGAGCATAGGGCCCTGGGAAGGGAAGGCCGCAGTCAGGCTCCCTGCCTGCACTATCCCAGAGCTGGGACCCAAAGCCCTTCCTTACGACTTTATACTTGGATCTGAGACTAAGTTCCCAGCTGCAGGGGAAGCAAGGGGACACTGAGGGTGCTGGGAAGCCATGAGTGCCCCCCTGCTATGTCCTGGCCCAGCAGCCCCAGATTCTGGCCTGGGTGCCTGAGGACGCTACCTCCTTCATGCTGAGAGCCCTCTGGCTGCACCTTAGGGTTGAGGCCTCCTTGGGGAGCTGACCACACCCACCAGCCTTTGATAGGTCAAAGAGTCAGGCTAAGGCCTGGAATGCAAGTGCTTAGGGCCCTGGCCTTCTCTGAAGGAGGGGCGTGCTTTTCAGGGATCAGGGTTCAGGCTGTGACACATATTCTCCCTCCTCCCTCCTGCCTGCCCATCACTGCCTTGCTGGGTCAGGCGGGTCCCTTCTCACCATAGAACAGGGCAGTGGCCTCCTTGATGGGCTCTGGAATCTTCTCCAGGCCATGTTCGGCTGCGCCCTGCAGGTGAGAGGAAGAGATGGGGCAGGTGCCTCCGCCTGGGGCACTGAACACACCTTTTCAAGATAGAAGCAAATGGGGGGCAGAGAGCAGGTGGGGTGGTCTGGCAGCAGGGCTGGGCACAGCAGTGGCCCAAGAGGCCTGGAGAGGACAACTCACATGGGCCACCAATGAGAAGGCTGGGCCCTGAGTTCACCCTGAGGCTGAGCTCAGTGGTGGGGCTCTCACCCGGCCACTCGGCCCTGATGGCATCAGAGGCTGGGTGACCCTGGTCCTGCCAGCCAGCCTGCTGTGTGACCTGGGCCAGCCCCGCTTCTCTTCCCAAGCCCAATGTCTTCACCTCTAAAATGAGGTGGGGGATGTGCTGACCTCCAGGGAACTTTGGGCTCCAGCCTTCTGTGAACTTGGGGGCTCGGGTCCACTTGCTGTGAGATGGGGGGATAACCTTGCTTCTGTCCAGAGCTCCCAGGGCAGAGGTCCAAGCCAGTACCTGGACCCTGGGTGCTTTGTGTCAGCTTAAGAAAACCTGCCCCCTGACCTGTGGCTGGGCATCCTGAACTGGGCCTGTGTGGGCCTTGCAGTGGGCAGGTGGACACCGGCTGCCTGAGGAACAGGCTGGCTCATCTGGAAAGTTGGCATTCTGTGTCTGGAAGAGCCTGAGGTAGGCGGTGGGCAGGCGGGGTATAGGGGGTGGACTCACCTCAGCATCTGGTCTCTGGAGGGACTGGATGGTGCTGAGATCCTGCTCCAAGCGGGCGATCAGGTCCCTCTGTGCAGCTGCTGTGGCCATGGCCTCGGTGACGTGGGCCTGCAGCTCTGCACAGCGCCCTGTGCCAAAGGAAACGTGGCATCAGAGGAGGTGTGGTGCCATCCGTGGTGCCCTCTCTCCTCCCTGCCACTCCAGCACACATCCTGTGCCCTGCCTAAGGGACCATCAGACCAGCCAGCGGGGGCAGGGGTAAACCTGGCCCTAAGCACGCATATGCTCATGACATTCTCTGAGAAGGGAAGGAGCCCAGGCCAGGTTTTTAGGAGGGACAGGTCCACCTGGCTCCTCTGTGACCAGTCAGGGGAGCCTGGCCAGCCCCTTCCCCTCTCCAGGCCTCACACTGCCTGTCAAGCAGGGAAAGGATGTTGAAACCAATGAGTCCCAAGTTTCTTTCAGGGCTGATACCCTGGGATAATGACCATAGAGAGGCCTCAGGGGGAGGAGTGGGGAGAAAGCCATGGGAGGTGCAGTGGAGGGCAGCAGGCCACTGTCAGACCCAGCAGGTGCTGGGGTGTGAGAGGTCCCCCCTCTGGAGTGGACATAAGACTTGTTTGGCCCCCCATCCACAGGCCCCCATGCAGTGGGGGGTGGCCTCCCAGGAACCCCTGACCCACAGCCCTGTTCCTCTCCCTTTC
The DNA here is from genome assembly GCF_040802235.1 of Manis javanica. Lineage (NCBI taxonomy): Eukaryota > Metazoa > Chordata > Mammalia > Pholidota > Manidae > Manis > Manis javanica. The sequence continues at coordinate 34,370,724 of NC_133165.1, read as the reverse complement.
CCAAGTACCAGGTGTCATCTTTACAGCAAAGCCAATCCAAAATAATTCTGTGTGGACACTGTCCCTCCCTTTTGGAGGGTGGGAGATGTTGGAAAGGTCGCCAGCCCAGGCCTGCGGGTGCCTGCAGCAGCCACTGGCTGGGAAGAAGACAGTGGTGGCCTGGGGGCCAGCTGAATGGAGGCCCAGACTGCGGTCCTTTGAGGTACACTGCATGGCCACCAGAGGGCGCTGTGGCCTCAGAAATGCCCAAAGGCTGTGGGTAGTGCCAGGAGAATGGATCCTGTACCCTCCCTGGGGGGCTCACCCGTCACTGTGGAGCTACTGACCAGCTGGCCAGCCCAACCCTAGCTGGGCCCAGTGCCCTAGGCCAGGATGGGAGGCAAACTGCCCCACCCCCACCTGCTCCATCTCTGGGGTACCTGTTGCCTGCCAAGCTCTTTACACACCTCACAACAGTCCAATCAGTCAGAAAAGATGATCCCCATTTTACAGATGAACAACTGAGGCTCCTGGCTTGGGACCAAACCCAAGGGTCTCCCCTACTAGGTCCCCTTCTCCAGCCACAGCTAAGCCCTTCCCCACACCAGGGTCTCCTCCGGTTCAGGCCCTGAATGGATTTCTTCCGTTAGACAACTCTGAGCCCAGGTAGGTGGTGTCAGTGGGAGTGAGGGGTCCGAGGTGGGGATGGGGAGGAGGCTGGACCTGAGGGCAGGGCCAGTCATGGAGGGAGGACTGTGGGGGTGGGGTTGGGGGACTGGCCTTCAGCCTGCAGGCTCTGTGTGGCCTACAGGCGCTTCCAGCAGACCCTGTCGCAGGGAGGCCTAGCAGGCCCAATGACATGACTTTCTGGCTTGGTCCCAGAGCTGCAGAAGGGCCTAAGAGCAGGGTTACCTTGCTGCACCACACACACTTCAGAGGGAAGGCAGACAGAAATCGTGATGAAATGGAGGGAGAGGGACCATGGGGACAGGTTCATTTCCAGGTGCTGCATGTCCACAGGGACAACTGCAAACAGGAGCACATCCAAAAAGTGTCCTGGGGTCAACCCTGGCAGGTGGGTGGACAGACCCTGGGATGGAGGGTGTGAGCCCAGAGAAGGCTCAGGTGAGCAGCATCCCACCTAGAGGAAGGGGGGCTCTGGGGACAGAAGGGACAGGACACAGGTGGGGAGCCTACAGCCAGGTGGACAGTTGCCCAGCCAGCCAGAGGACAATGAGCCCTCGGCCCTGGAGCACGGTGCAGAGGGGACCCACGCACAGCTGGAGGGTTGAGTAAAATGCCAGCAAGGTGAAACCTTGGACTGTGTATTTTATTTGCCACCAGCCTGTGGCCCTTCCAGCATGCTCTCCCCAGAACCCTGGGCTAGGAAAGGCTCCTGGAGCCGTCCCTGGGCACGGGGAAGGTAAGGCGGCACCCAGCCCAGATTTTCTGTGCCTTTGGGCCCATTCCTGCTCCTGCGGGGGTGAGCACACAGTCCCTGCCTGTGCACACGTGACGTTTGTGCGTGGGGGACCCTGACAGCAAACCCTCTGTCCTAGGCTGTCCTGGCCAGCAGGTGCCAGGCCACTTTGTTAAGCTGGCCTACAGGGCCTGTCACTGCAGCTGTTGCAAACATCCCCAGACACTGGGTTGGCCATGGCTGGAACCTCTGGGGGTCCAAGGCCTCTGAGCACAGGGAAGAGGTTGGGCAAGGCAGTAGCAGGTACTGGAGAGAGTTGCGCCCACACTGTTGTGCAGAATCCAGGAGGGGAGGCCTGTGCCTGGAACTGGTCCCCAGTCAAGGAAGGTGCAGGCAGCAGTGTGGTTTGGCCTGGTGAGGAGGTGTTAGCAGGTTAGCTAAGGGGGATGAGGAAGGGGGAACCCATGAGCCTGAGGCTGGAGATGCCGGCTGGAGAGCTCCAGGGCCACGGTGGCTGAGCTCCCAGCGGCCAACACTGAAGCCTGAGGGCTACAGTGAGAACGGCCAGAACAGTGGGGATTGCTGGCATCTTCAGCGGTGTCCCAGAAAGACCCAAAGAGGTGGCAGGAGGCAGTGGAAAGTCGGGAAAAAGTGCATTAAGGCACCATGTTGATGAGTAAGGAGGGGTCAGTGGTGTCCTAGGAACTACTGAGTGAGGAGAGGGCTGGAGTGAAGCCCCTGGTGAGTGTGGGCAGGGAGACAGAGTCGGGGCATATGAAGGCAAGTATCTGCGAAGGGAAGGCCTGCGGAGAGGAGGGGGCGCTGCAGACTGACACAGGGGCAGGGACGAGGGGTGGAGGGAGGGCCTGGCTTCTGAAAGGGGAGAGATGGCTCAAGACAGCCTCCTCTGCTCATGAAAGTTCACAGGACCTCATCCTCCTGGGAGAATCTAGGAAGGGGCATGGGGCACTTCCTATTGGCTGCATTTCACAGGGGGGAGGAAGAAATCAAAGCTGTATCAAGGTCAAGACTTAGACTGGACTATGACTGAAGGTCAAGGTACAACTTCTGACAGCAGATTAATCAAATGAAGAACCTAATCACAACTGGCGTCAGATGGCAAGGCCTGGGGGTGTTGTGCATGGCTTTCCTGAAGGGACCTTGCATTGCTCAGTCACCTGCAAGCCAGACTGGAGTGCGGGTGCTGCTCAACACACCATCTCTGCCTGGGGGACTCTGTGTTGTCCCCACACCTGCCCCTTCCCTCCTCTGCAACTGTTTGTCCCTGCAGGTGGCCAGGGACAAGTGCCTGCAGGTGGCAGCCCTCTGCCCCCCTCTCCCAGGGGTCCCAGCAGGTCTCCCTATTCTCCGCAGCCTCAGCTCCTGCTTCTCTGTCCCGCAAGCACAAAGGCGTGCCAGTCTCTACCTGAAACACACACGCTCACGCCTCCTCTAGACCCCATGGCCCTCCAGCCAGTTCTCTAGCTGTTTCATCTCAAGTGTTTGCCTCGTAAACCTTTTCCTTCAGCCGTGCATGCCCATCACAGTCACTGTCCTTGCCAAGGTCGCTCATGACCTCACACCGCCCAACGTCCTCAGCCCTCATCTTGCTGGCCTGTCAGCACCCGGCTCCCTGCCCCTCCTGGACCTCCTGCCCTGCCGGCTGCTCCTTCTCGGCTTCCTTTGCTGGTTTTTCTCCCTGCTCATCTCTGAAGGCGGCTGCACCCCAGCTGCTGGCCCCACACACCTCTTTCCTCTTTAACTCTGGCCACTTTGGGTATCATTGATAAGCTGATGACGTCCCATGCACAGCTGACCCTCTAACAATGCAGGAGCCGAGAGCACTGACCCTCCATGCAGTAAAAAATCTGGGTATGCCTTTGATTCTCCCAGAGGTTAACCACTAATGCCTACTGTTGACCAGAAGCCTTACCCAAAACATAAATAGTTGATTAACACATATTGTGTATGTTATCTGTATTATATACTGTATTACAGTAAAATAGAGAAAATATTTTTTCAAATTGTTGCAAATCTCTCCCAAATTCTCCAGTATATTTATTGAAAACAATCTGTATGTAAGGGGACCTGCATAGTTCAGGCTGTGGAGCTCAAGGATCAACTGTATCCCTATCCACACTCCCCCCGGAGCTCACTGCTTGGGTGTGTAAGCTTAGGGGGTCCAACTGAGGCCTGGTTCCTGTCAAATCTGCTCCCCCCCAAGAGGACCCCCTGTTGACATGGCCTGGGAGGCAGCATCCTCAGGGCTGTGGGGAGTGGAGGCAAGGCCACCCTTTAGTGGCTCAGGCCAAATCCCTGGGGGCCACCTTACTCTCTTCTCTATCACTCCTTACATTGACTCTGGCCCAAGGCCTATTTTTGGCTCTACCTTCAAAATGTACACAGAATCCAGCCACTTTTCACATTGCCACCATCCAGTCCCAGTTATGATTGGTTATGGCAACAGCTTCCCTTCTTCCACCCTCACCCCTATAATCTAGTCACAAAGCAGCAGACAGAGAGCCTTTTAAGTGGGAAGATCAGACCACTTGCTGTTCAAACCCCTCAAAGGTCCCACCTTACTTAGGGTAACAGCCAAGGCTCTACAGCAGCTTACGAGGCCCTACCTGCTCTGCCTCTCACTTCCCTAGCTGGTTGACTCCCCCACTTCCCCTTGGTTGCTTTGTTCCAGCTATACTGACTTCCAGGGACATTTGTGCCACAGGACCTTGGCACTTGCTGCTCCCTCTGCCTGACACGTTCGTCCCTTGGGCATCTGCATGGTTCATGCCCTCCCCTCTGTCAAGACTCTTTATATCTTAATCTTAGTGAGGCCTACTCTGACCACCACATTTAAAATTCTACCCCTCCCACTTGCTGTTCCTGTCCCTCTTAACTTCTTTTTCTCCCACAATACTTATCACTGTCCAAACAACTATGTAATTCACTTATGTATTATGCCTACCATCTGTCCCCCTACTAGAAGGTAATCTCCTTGTCTTTCACCTGCTAAACTCCAGTGCCCAGAGCAGGGGCACAATGGTTAGCCCTCAACGTGTGCTAGCTGACAGGGCTGAGGGGACCCCACCCAGCAGGGAAGCACTGGTCCTCTAGACAGAACCTCCCCCAGGGATTTGCAGGGCCTCCCAGATTGAGGTACAGGCAGCAAGGGCCTAGCAGGGCCAGTAGCTTCTACTGCTCCCACCACCTGATAACTGCTCAGACCTCACCTGGGACCCCCAGGCCGGGCCCTGGCTCTGGGGCCACAGACCTTCCAACATGAAGCCCTAGGGCGACCCTGTATCTCACCTGTGAGTCCATACTTGCTGGAGGGGCTGGGGGGTGTTTTCTCTCCAGCTGGGACCCCTGCAGCCCCCACATGGCTGCAGACACTCTGGCTCTTTCTATCTGAGTCCTAGCCAGATGTTGAGAACAAGTCCCACCTGGAGCCACCACCCTCCAGATCCCACTTTGTTCTCATGTAGAGTGTGATTGTCCCCCTCCCACCAGCACGCCCTTCCCCAGCACAGCGCTGGCTATTCCTCTTGACACCACATTGTCACCTCTGTGCCCTTGATCTGGCGTGCCCTCCCTGCCTGCCTGCTGCAAATGCCACTTCCCATTTTGTGGCCACTTCCTGTGACTACCCTCTGCCCTTTCTCAAGTTGGTGCTTGGATGCCCCCTCAGCACCGATTATGGGCCTGGGACTGGGCGGTGGTTCTGCACCTGATCTACCTCCCCGTGGGCTGTGAGTGAGCCGAGGCTGCTGGACACCCAGCCTGGAGCACGGCTCTGGCACAGAGCTGCTCTCAGGGACTGTCTGCTGAGTGAACCAGAGGAGGAGTTCCAGCAGCCTAGACCACAGCCCTGTGGGCAGTGGGGCCAGGCCAGGCTTTGTTGGGGGTAAAGGGCACTGTCCCATGTACTGTGGGGTGTCCACTCATTCTTTCAGAAAAGATTTTCTGAGCATCAGCTAAGACTTGTCCAATGTCACCAGCTGACAAGAGGATGCTGGGACTTCTCTATCTGCTAGAGGCCAGGGGCACCTCCCTGCCTGGTTGTGACAAATGCCCAAAATGTCTCCAGATATTGCCTAATGTCCCGAGGGGCAGAGTCACTCCTGGCTGAGAACCACCACTGCAGAGCATGCAGTCTCCTCAAACACAGGAGGCTCCTGGGTGTGGCTGTAACATGGGGATCAGCCTTGACAGGTGCTCACATCAGATGGTGTCTAGGAGGACACTGCCTCTGTGGAAGGCCCTCCACTGAGCGACCAGCAGTGAGAGCCCTTTCTTGTCTGTGGCTGAGTTCAGGGGTGGCAGTTTCACCTGCCCAAGGAACCCGAGACTTAATTTTTTATGCAGGGGGTTGGTAAGAGTACGGAGACTAGGCTGCTTCACCTGCATGCTGCTCAGGCGTGGTGGGCCTCACCGGCTGGGGCTCTGGCCAACCTTGGGAGGGAGTGCCCGTTTCGCGTAGGGTCCCCTCCTGCTTCTGCACAACTGACTGAAGGGAAATGCTCCAGTAGCCCAGTTCTACAACTTAACACCCTCGTCAGCAGCCACAACTAACGTGTACTGAGTGCCCGCCGCTTTACAGAGACGAAAATGGAAGCTCAAAGAAGTTAAACCTACTCATTCTTTCAGAAAAGATTTCTGAATCAACTAAGACTTGTCCAATGTCACCAGCTGGCAAGAGGATGCTGGGACTTAATGCACTGCCACTTGCTCACAGAGGAGGGCCCGAGGCCGCCTGTAAAGTGAGTGGGGTCCTCAAACCTCACTCCCTGAAGATCCCCCGCCCCCTACTGCCCCAAATAGAGCAGCTCTGCTCTTACCTGTCCACAAACCACCTAGCTTGGAAAAAATGCCCTTGCTGTTGACATTTTGAGAGACTGAGCTTCTTGGGACAGGGAGGAACTACTGAATGTCTGCCCAAGACTGGGCATGGGCTGCATCTCCTACTTCCATCAACCCAGCTCACCCCGTTTTAGGAGGGCCCAACGATGGGGCCCCCACCAGTATTCCCACCGTGCTCTCGAGCCCAGGTTCTCAGTTTGGCTCCCCACACCCCGCCACCTTACGGGGCCCCTCCTGTGCTGAAGCAGAGAGCAGCAAGCGGAGTGCCCCCCAGAGTAGGTGTCTAGGGCTGTGACACTCCAAGGCAGTCACACGGAGGCCCTTTAAACACAAGCAGACAGGATCACTGCGGACGACTCACCCACTTGAGTAATTACTTCATCAGGTCACCCTGGCCTGTATCTCCCAATTGCATTTCCTCACAGCACCAAATAAGCCATGTCCTTTCATTCAGACCCGACCCACCTGGCTATAGGGAAAGGAGAAAGGCCACATGCGGGGAGGCTGAGCCCTCTGCCTGGAGGGGGGCATCACGCAAGTGCAGTCAGAGCGTGGACTCTTGCTCTCTTCTGCCTCCGGAACTGGCGGTGTATGAGAAGAGTCAGGCCTGCAAAACCATGGGCACCCAAGTCCCACTGACTGGGCTGCCACCATCAGCCCAGTGGTTTGCTCAGCACTGCTGGCCACCATTCCTGGTCCTCACAAGCCTGTGGGACAGGCAATGGTGGCCCTATTTCACAGACAAGGAAGCGGAAGCCAGGAGGGTCAGCACTTTAAGGGCACCCAAGCCGTACGGGTGACAACAGCAATTAGGGACGCAGGCCCTTATGGAGCATGTGTAACTGCAGTTTTGTTTAATTAAATCGCACTTTAAAAGCACTTGGGGAGGCTTTCTGGATCAAAAGACTTTGTACTAAGTGCTTTTTCTTTTAACATTTCATATTTAATTTAGTTGACAGATCTTTAAAAAGTAGGGGCCTTCCTAAATCAGCAAGCAGAGGATGTTAGCTGAGATGGACTTCAGTTAGTCAAACTGGCAGAGCTCTTACTGGTTATGCTTATTTCGCCCATCTGTGGGGTGGGGGTGTGGGGGCAGGCCTAGGGGCAGCTCTAGACACACCCATGACCCTGAGTGGCTAGAGGAGGCACAGGGCTGCCAGGAGCCCCTGGCCCTAGTGCGAGACTGTCCCATGCTCTGGGGCCTCGCACTGGAGGCCAGGGAGGATGGAGTCCAGTTTAACTGGGAGACAGGCTCACGCTTCTGAATCATACATGGGACCTGCATTCTGAAACCTACAAATTAACGCACAACCAATGAATAGTCCCCCACCAATCACGGTGAGGATGGCGATTCTTTCCCAACCCAGCAAATCTCAAGATGAGAAACATCCTGTTACAAGCATGTGGACCACCAAGCAACCAGCTCTCAGAGCTCTCCCACCTCCAGCTCTGAACACCGGCTGGAGGGACCCCTTCTCAGGAGCCTGAGCATTCCAGAAACCTGTGAGACCCCACTCCTCCTTCCTCTTCCCACTCACTTGCCAGAGCTAACAGGTGCCCTAGGCTTGTCCCTCCCATCAGGAGGCAGAGAAAAGCGAGACCCTCACAGAGCAGGCTGATGCCAGGCCTGTGCCTCTGCAATGGTGCCTGGCTGTGGCCCTGGGCACCCAAGTCCCACTGACTGGGCTGCCACCATCAGCCCAATGCTTTGCTCAGCCTGCTGGCCACCATTCCTGGTCCTCACAAGCCTGTGGGACAGGCAATGGTGGCCCTATTTCACAGACAAGGAAGTGGAAGCCAGGAGGATCAGTACTTTGAGGGCACCCAAGCCGTACGGGTGACAACAGCAATTAGGGACAAAGGCCCTTATGGAGCATGTGCCGTATGCTCCGATGCACACCTAGGGGAGGGCAAGGCCTGCTGGTGCCCACGTCCCCATGCATCCTACCCCCACACCAGGTTTTTGCTGACACCTGCCCAGACGCCACACGCTGTGGAAGCCGGGGACGGTGAGGGGCGGATGGCTACGTCCAGAACGGCAACTCTCGAGGTGCTCTTTGGGCCCAGAATGAAAGCATTTGCTGCTTCTCCTCAGGCCAGAACACTTCAAATAAAAACAACCCACACATTCTTGTGTTTGTATAAAAGATATTTACTTCAATTATCACACCTAGGGTGCTAGTGAATAATAGTAATACATGGTGTGAGTTTCATACAGTGATATTGCTTCTCCATATCATATAGGGACCGTTGTACAGTGCTGAGAACAAACATCGTATGGCTAACCAAAGACAGAAGGGACAATGCCGAGGGGCCGACGGTGCCTCCCACCCCCACGCCAGCTGGATCAACTTTTGACTCTTAACGTCAAAAACAAAGAGCAAGAAATAAAATGTTACCAGAGATGGGTCACAGCAACACAACAGAGGCTTCTCAAAGCTATTTGTACAAAAATGACGCCTTTTCTTTTTTCTTTTTGGTCAATTGGGTCTTGGTGAGGATTGAAAAACAAAGGAAGTCTGTGATTGTGAATACTAACCAACGAGCTCTAGAAACATCTAAGACTTGGTGCGTTACAGAAAATATAAAATACTGCCAAAGTGTAAGACGCCACGATACACTGGGGGGCTGAGCTTATTGAGAGCTCTCCGGAAGAAGTCGGCCTCTCCGCGAGCAGCTGGTCTTGTGCTGTTAGTAGTCTGGACAGGAGCGTGGCACCACCCACTCTCAAGGCTAGTAGTTATTGCACAATTGCAAAAAGCTAGGTCTTACTCAGTGGAACGGGACGTGGGGAAAGCCACCTTTTTTTTCCCACTTTCCTTTTATAATAAGCTATCCTCAAATGCTTTAAGAATTTGGAACGAATCCTCACATCTCCAAAATGCACAGCATTTTCTGAGGGGGTCTCAGGTGGTGGGACATGAGATGCCCGCTTTCTCAAGGAAAGTGGCAGGAAACGGCTCAAGAGAGACAGAAATGCATAGACTAATTACAGAGAATGAAAACCTTTCCGGGGGGGGGGTACAGGGGCAGTTATTTTATTAGAGGGCTCTCTTTCAGAGACAAGAACAAAATCAGGAACCCCCACCATTGCAGAGAAGGGGAGAAGTCATGGCACGGAAAGCAAGTCAGGGGTCGGTGGCCCTTGGGAGCTAAGGCAGCTGCCTGGCTCCACCTTGGGGTGGGCGGGGCCCCTGCCTTGGCCTTTGGGGGCTTCCTTCTCTTGGGTCCAGGAGGGAGGGCCAGGCCCGAGACCTGCCCTGCCCCACCTTCACACCCAGTTGGCAGGCCGCTGGGCATCTTGCTGACTGTGCTTCTGGCCACAGAAAGCTCTGCCCCGTGCCTAACCTCCCTCCACACTTAACCACATGAAGGGGAAAGGGGCTTCCCCATGACCTCCCTGGTGTGGGTCCTCAAGCCACAGCCAGACTAAGAAACCTGTTGCTCTGCAAGATGGTTTTGACCAACTTTGTATGGAAGGAAAACAAGGCCAGCAACAAAAGCCAGCTAGAACACAGCAACCCATGAGAGCCTTGCAAGGAATTGCTCTGCCCCGAGGTGCAGCTGGCCAGGCTACTGCGCCCTCTCTGACCGGCGCGCTGCAACTTCATGAACTCAGAAGTCTTACCAGAGGCTCTAGGAGGCTTTGGGGAACTGAACTTTGCTCTTCTAAGTCTCCTCTGCAGCTCCTCACACAAGTGTTCAAATGTCTCATTTAAAAAGCCAGGCATGTGGAGACCACCAGTTTTGAAGTGGCTACTCTAGAGACAAATGCCTGATTCTGCTGGAGAAGCCCCACCTTGCCCACTTCCCCCCCACGCAAATCCCCAGACCCTTCAGTTCTTTTTTGGGGGGAGGAGGGCAGGAGGCAGAAGACAGTAACCACCGGAGTGACAGCAAAAAGCATTTATAACAACAACACAAAACAACAATACACACTCCTGATACGTACTTAAATGATTAACCTAATAATAAATAGAAGATGATAGAAATAATTTTTCTCAAGGAAACATCCTTTATAATTATCCTCAAGCACACTGGCGGGTCAGTAGCAGTCAATCCATCTCAACAGAAAAGGTTAAGTGCTGGAAGGGATGGTTGTGGTCTCCTACTCGGCAGGTGTCTCAGCTGCTGAGTCACAAACACCCAACCCTGCCACCCAGCCAGCGATTCCAGGGGTCCCCAGGGGCCCTGCCTGCTCAGCTCGGTGGTCAGCAAGAGACAGGCGGAGATAGGGGGTGCTGGGGGAGCAGGCTGTTTTCCCTTCAATGTATGAACAAACAGAACTACAGTGAACATACCCATCCACAACCTGAATCGTCCTGGTCTAAAGCTTATGTTGAGTTCATTTGGTGTGCGATACATTATCTCTCAACAATGAAGAAAAATGATTTCTATTGCACAGAGCTTTTACACATAATTATCTATGTAAGTGCTTTCTGTTTAAAGCAAACTACAAAAAGAAAAAAAGGAAGGAAAAAGAGAAAAAAGGAACCGTGAAACAGCAGCCCCGTGCCACTCCATGCATCATCTTGCTGAATGGTGTCTGATTTCGCCAGCGGAAGTCCCAACGCTTCCGTACACACTGTGCTTCTCATTATTTTCCATAGGGATGGTCGCCGTGACATTGGGATATAAGGCACCTTTCCTTTCTGATCACAGAAAGCTTGATACATAGCATATAGCATATTTTGTGGTAGAAATTAAAGCCAAACACTACAGAAATTACAGTAACACAGACAATATTTCCTAATGTTATTGGGTAAACTAAAATGATCCATGAAAAGCAACTCAAAGTTATTTAAAAAGTTTAGTAATGGGGTGGGGAAGTGCACATTTATGCATAGCCTCATGTCTTTCTCTCACTAGCCTTTTTAGGATTCTTCGCCTACAATGCCCAACTTTTAAAGTTAGCATTTTGGAGACTAGGCGCTTTGGAAATGTCTTGTTAAAGCTAAATGTCACTTTATCCAAAAACGAAAATGGAGATGATGCCACTGAGAGCATGGACACTGTATCTTTGGGGGGGAGGTGGTGGAGGAAGGCAGCAGTAAGGCCTGGGGGAGGTGGTGGAGGGCAGTTCCTGCAAGCAGGTTCATGTGGGACCCACATTCCTTCTTCCTGCTGGGGCTCCTGGGGAAGGGAAGGCTCTGGGTGTGGCTCATCTTATGCTTAGCTTACTGTTCCGAGCCCCTCTGCTATCTCAATTCACCCCAAGGGCTTCAGCCTCAGCTTTCAGCACATCTCTGAGGGTTTTGCAGGCTGCACCTTTTTCATCTTTAACTGGGAACTTGTTTTCCCTTCTTTCCTTGGTAGTTTTCATCTACAAAAAGGCAGAACCTGATGGGAATGAAACAGTATTGTCAGATTGGACCATTTTCTTAGCAAGCGTTGGGCAGACCAACATTCAATACGCTGAGAAAGGGAACAACATCACATCAGAGCTCCAGGCCATCCATCACCTTGCCACTGAGGGCAGGGGCTCTTCCTTGGCAGGCATGAAGGCTCCCCTAATGCCAGCCAGGCCCAAACAAACCTGCAGAAGCACGGGGAGGGGGGGCGGATTTCTAAATGTGAGCTTTTCTTGGTAAATGCCCAAGCACACCATGAGGGCAGAACATAGTCCCAAGGCTCCCACGTCCAAATGCTTTCCATCAGATGAACATTAGGCTCCCATGTCCAAATGTTTTCTCATCAGGAGATCACCAGAGTGGGTGGGCCCACATCCAGCTGGCAGCTCTGGGAGCTGGTTTTCTTCAGCACTGGGTGCAAATTGGCATTTTCTTTTGAGAGGGAGGGGTCATGTGATTGAAGGCAGATGTGAGGGCTGGAGAACGCCATATCCTCTCCTGTCCTGAGACACTCCAAAGGAGATCTGACAGTGGTGCCGAGGTCATAACCTCCCAGTGCGAGAGACAATAAAGGCAGAGCTTCCCAATGGCAGGTGGGAATCCTGGGGAAGAGTCCTCATGTGGCCATTTAGGGGCAGCCCAGGGCAAGGAAATGGCTGTGATGGATCTGAACAGCTGAGCAGGAATGGGCAGAGATCAAAGGCAGGCCAAAGACAAGGCACTCCGAGGCCTGAGACTACCCCTGCCTGCAAAGCCAACAGCTGTCAGAGCTTCAGGAACAGGTGGAAGTCAAGAGAAAAATCCGTGTGCCTTGCAGAGCACAGCTGTCTGTCCATGTGGTGCTTGCAGCATGAGGGGAGGAGCCTGCCTGCCAGGCCATGGTACACTCCTGGATGCCACGCTTCCAGCCTCCCCTCTCCCCTGAGCCCACTTGCCTTAAGGTTCTGAGGAGTGTGGGGTGAGGAGTAACAGCAAGTGGGAGCATGGGGTGAGGAGGCTGAAGGGGACAGATGAGAGTGACAACAGGGAGGACATGCGGGGGTAGCCACATCTCCAGCCTGAAGGGACGGGGCCAACAGCCCACCGAGCTCACCACACAGGCCAGGATCTTGCCTTGCTGAACCCCCTGCACAGGTGGCTTAAAGGCCTCCAAAAGTAAGGACTTGGGATGGCTAAGTGCAACTCTTGTTTTCATAGGGCTGTTGAGAGGCGCCTGTCATAGTGCATTTAAGGCAAAGGCTGTTGTCCCCCAGCTCAAGGTCTAGTGAGTCGGTATCACCATTTTGCTTTGTGCTAATCCCAGGAGGATGTGTGTATACTCCTCCCGACTCCTCTGCTATTTTCAGTGAGGCTTATTTTTCTAAAATCAGAGGAATGAAAAACATTGCATAGAATGTCAGAAGAGTTCATCGATCACCCCTGATGAAGGGCCAGGAGTTCAGGAGGAACAAAGAAACCCAGTCCAACTCTAGCGGGTAGGCACCGGTCTGCAGACTCAGCTGTCTGCCAGCTCCTGGCCCAGTCTCTTTGGGAATAATGGCTGAGGGCCCCAGGGCTTTCCCTCGGACTACAGTACAGCTTGCCTTCTGCCTGGTTTGCTTGTGAGATGCATGACTGATGTGCCCAGCCAAGGAGGGTTTCCTTCCTCTTAGAGCTGGGCCTGGGGGATGGGGGTAGCGGGGAGGGTCGCTCACAGCCAGGAAAGCAGAGGAAAGCCATCCCCAAACTCTGTAGCCCTCTGGTCTGGACCAAAACCAGCAGACTTGAATATTCACACTGGACAGGATGGTTATTAAGTGGGAGAAAACAAAGATGCTAATGGGAAAGAGAGAGGGTGGGGAGGCATTTGTGCTTTGGAAGTACAGGGAACTGTCCCAGGAGGTCATGAACTTTCTTTTTGACTCTTGTCACTTTTCCAGACTTAGTGGCCATGATTTGCTAGTAGTCACAGGAGTCACAATCCGGGCATTTCCTGGAGACTTCTCCCGAGCCTGTATCCTGGGGCAGTCTGTTGATCATAAGCCACCTCATGTCATTGGGCAGGTTGGCTCTGAGAATAATCCAGTTGACCTAAATGGCTGTGGAATCCTTTCTAAAGAAGAGAGATCTGGAGGACAGAACTCACAGACATCCTGACTGATCCAGAAGCAAAAAGTCAGAGGTCACCTGAGAGCCACGGCCGTGGAGGTGAGCAGACACGGGTCCAGGACAGAACCTACACCCCTTGCACCTCAGACACCACAGGAGCGCGTGGGCCAGAGCTGGGGGTCAAGAGGCTGAACGGGAACACTGGTTTTTCTGCAGGGCCTCCACTTAGCCAGCTAAGTAATGGCAAAAACCTTAAGTTATGAACACTGCCTCCAATTAACAAAAAGAAGCCATTTAAAATGGTATAATGGAGCTTGTAATTAAGTGTTAGTGTTTTATACAGAACCGTTTTCCCCAGGGTAGAGGTACAAATCAGCTTTTTAAACTGATGGAGCGGAAAGAGGAGGAGGTCGGCTGCCTGTGGGAGCTACTACTTGGAACACCAGCTAGCGGAAGGTGAACCCCGTGGAGAGGATGCTGTTCAAGGCACTTGAATATTGCTTATTAAGATGAAAGATCAACCCCTTAAACTCAAACAGAGGGTGCAATGAGGGGGACCCCTCTCCCGACAGGTTTCTGTTATTTAGTGGCAGCTCTTAGAACTACTTCAGAAAGTGACAGCTTAACACAAAAGATCATAGGGTTGGGAACACAATAAAAAAAATAAATAGAGAAAAAACAGAACTGCAAGCGAAATTTAACCAACTGATTGTATCGAGCACCCAGATGTTATCTGGCAAAAAAAGACAGAATGGAACTCAAAAATAACCTAGTTAAAAAAGAAAAAAAAAAACGTCAACAAAAATGATTAAATTGCTTGGAAGAGCCAAAGAGGCTGCTTTAGACTGTTACTTTCTGGCCACTGGGATGGGCAAATTTATACTTCTTAAGTTTCCACGGACTTGATACCTTTGTAAATAACAGTCATGCCTTTAAAACCTAAACAACTACCTTTATGTTTCCCGTTAACTCCCTGCTTTTCAATCTAATGAAAATCAGGTATTTTGAGATTCATCACATATGATAACAAAAGTCCCTCGAGGTTTTCGTGGAGAGGACACCACAGTACTGCCAGGGGCTCTGCTACTCACTGTCTTAATATGCACGAATGCAAACTTGCTCCTCTGAACGCACCTGAGTTGAGCCAGATGTGAATCCGTATCCCCTAAAGCTCCTCCACTCGGAATTCGCTTCTCCTTCTCACTGAACCAGATTTCAAGTTCAGAGATGACGCAAACATCAAAAGACAACCAGCCTGCTTCCCAGCCTCCTAGAGCCTTCTGAAAACTTCTTTATCATGAAAAGGCATTGTCTTTAGTGTAGTGACTCTTAGATTTGTGAAAACTTGAACTAAATGCTGCAGCTGCAGCTTAAAGGGCTGTAACTGAAATACGTAACTTCTAAAACATGCAAGAAATGTGGTCTCACATCTCACAGTCAAAGTCCTACAAGGTTATTAATACAAGCACACTGAGGTGTAATAGCGGGAGCATACCTTTAAAATTATAACTCCCTCCCACCCCCCCAAAATCAAACAAGGTAATATTAATTAAACTTAAGAAATAACGAATGCACCATTTAAACGTCATCCAAAGATGTTGACCTAAGACAAAGGTTTCAATGATACACAATACGGTCAAAGTTTTCAATCAGTAATATACAGTATGACAACTACATCTTGTAAATTATACCCAATACTGCCGGCAGTCTATCCCTCTAAAGAATATTTGCCCCTTTCATCCCTTCCTAACAATCAGATAATAAAATACAGCACCTATAAATAAGCAAAAAAAAATATATATATATACTGAAATCATCTATTGTTAGTTTAAAGATATGGCAATAAAGGAGTCTAAATTAGCAAATTGTAGAAGCCATAACTGATAAACAGCTTATTGAAAAAAGGTGGCAGTAATGCACTCTATGTGTGCACAGGTACTTAAGAAAATACACAGACGTATAAAATTGCACACACGCTCACACGCACACTCTCACCCACCTCTATTCTCACGCATATACACATAGACAACAGGAGGAATCAGAGACAAGTTAGACTTTTGATTTGTACTTAGACTGCCCTAAACTGTGCATAAAAAGAACGTTCCAAGATGCAAAATGAATGAAGGGCCAATAGTCTGGTCTGGGAGTGAAGAGCATCAACGTTTTGGTGTGAGTTTGGGCCATCTCAATGGGGGTGGGAGCAGAGCCCAGACTGCCACGTGCCCTCTTCTGCAGGGAAGGAAGCTTCCCACGCTGTCAACAGTCATCAGTGCTTGTGGTGAGAAGGGAGGGGGAGAGAGAGCCCGCGCAAGCGCAAGCCCCGCCCAGGCCCAGGGAGCGCATCCCCTGGTGGGGCTCAGTCCATCAGGCGCCCCGAGAGTGGTGTGAGGTGTGGTGCCTTCTGTGCCACGGAAAGACTGCTGTCTATGAGGGGCGGGCCCCATTTGGCCCCAGAGCTGCCTGCTGCGACCTTCGCGGCCTACTCTTTCCTACTTTCTTTAAAAGCTCGCACATGTGCAGACGTGCTAACACAGACATGGACACCATAAATTAAAGAAAATGAAAGGGTACATGCTACAGTTCTAACTTGTCTCCTAAACCTCCGAGATATGAGGTCTGATCAGCGTGCTCTGCGGTTAGAGGTTAAAAAGCGGATTATAAAATACCTAGATTCGGATCTTTTCTTTTTGTCCTGATTTGGCCTAGAATGGAGTGTATTAAACAAACCCTGGTCAGCAAAAGCCCAGAGTCAGTTAAAGCTATGGATCAATGTGCACTACATGTCAGGATTCTATTCACGTACAAGAAAACACAACGCCAGCTACCACAATATCAGTTATTTCCTGATGTGACTTTTCTTTTTGTTAAAAAATATGTGGAGTAAATGTGTTTTAATTCAAAGTTTCAAACGAGAAGACTCTTTACTTGAAAATATTTAGGAATCCAAACTAGTGTGTTTAGAGTCGGTTTGACTGTGCAATCTCTTAGTGGCAACTGAACAGCTACAAAAACTTTCTTTTTTAATTTTTCTGAAAAATCCCCCCCCCCTTTTCCTGGTTTAAGAAGATAATAGTGTATTATCGCTCTGAAGCCATTAGATGGCAGATAAAAAGCCCCCTTTTAATATGTGGGTTTGATATTTTTTTTTAAAGCCCACACGAAACAGGAGGGCACAAGGCAAAGCTGTAAGAGTTATTCCAGAACCTGTGGAAATCACTTAGGGCAATAAAAAAAACACTTCAGGGTACAAAAAAGCTCGACTACACATTTCCGTTTTCTTCCTTGAAAACACGACATAGATTGGGCTTAATGCTCCTTTGTTTTCTATATGCACCTTGGCCTATGGCGATTTTGCCCTGTGGCCCGCAGGGCGGTAAGTGCGCAACACGGTCCAGGCCGCAGAGTCGGCGTTCGGCCCTGCCCTGCCCTGCCCTGCCCTGCCCTGCCCGGCTTGGCTCGGCTCTGCCCAACCCGGCCCGACTCGGCCCGGCCCGGCCCAGCTCCGCTAGACTCGGCCCTGCTTGGCTGGGCCCGGCCCGGCTGGACTCGGCCCGGCGGTGCCCTCTCAGAACTCCCATTCGATGGGCTCCTCCCGACTGGCGGCCTTCTCCAGGCGGTGGATTATGCTGTTCAAGTTCGCGGCCTTCTTCTTTCTCAGGGGGTTGTCTCGCGAGTCCCTGGCGCCCGCCGCCTCCGGGAGGCCGAAGAGGCTCTGCAGGGAGCTGGGCCTGCGGGCGGCCGCCGGCGCGCTGGTGCTTGGCAAAGCGGAACTCCTGTCGGCGCCGTCCCGGGCCCGGCCCGGGCCCTCCCCCGGCGGGGCGGCTGAGGTAGCGGCGTCCTCTCCGGCCGCGGGCGCGGCGGCGGGGTTTGGCACGGGCCCTGGGCCTTCCGCGGGGCCCTGTGGCGGCGGTGGCGCCTGGGGCCGGCCCTCGTCGTCTGCCGCGTCCAGGGCTGGGGTCCCCGAGGGCAGCGGCTCTGCCTTCTCCGCCGGCCGCGGCTCCTCCTCCCGCTCCTCCGGGGCCGTGGCTGCCTCGGCCGGCCCTCCCTGAGACTTGGCGGTGGCCGCGGGGCCGCTTGACTCCTCGGCGTCCGCGGCGCCCGTGCCTTCGGCAGCCTCCACGCCGTCGCAGCTGTCGCCCTCTGAGCTGGGCGCTGCCCGGCTGCTTCGGGCAGAGGGGGAATCACTGGCCCCTGCCTGGCCCTGGCTTCCGGCCTGAATCTCCTCAATGAACAGTTCTCTGCGGATCCGAGACCTAGGAGACACAAGCGGGGAGGCCGCCGTGAGGAGGTGCTATGCAGGGCGGGCCCAGACCCCTTCCACCTCTGTCCCACCCCTTCTCTGCACGGTGTGGTGTCTCACACCCACTTGGCAGTCCCCTTGGGGCCCCTGCCACCTGCAAGGCAGAGCCAGAACGCCTCAGCATGGCTCGCTAAGAGCTGAGCAAAAGCCCCTGCTGTTTCCCAAATTCTGTGCCTTTGCTTAAGTTACCCCTCAGTTGGAACACCAGTCCCTCTTCTCCTCTGGGATGGAGCACCAATGTCAATGTTATTTAGTGGCACATTTCCATGCTACCCCATCTGACACTAGGCTGTGAATGGCAGGGTCCCATTCTTTGCACACCCCTAGCATGCTGCGTGGCATAAGATGACATAATGAACGCTGACTGAATTAATCAGCATTAATCTTAATTAACTAATCTTCCTCATCAGGACTTCATGAAAGAGAACCAATGATTAGTGCTCAACATGAAAATCTTCAGCACCTAGCTTTGAGCTGTGACAGGTCAAGGGCTCTGGTCAAGGCTGAGGTAAGATTCTACCAAATTATGTGTTTCAATTAATTTCCTCCTGTGAAAGCACAAGACTGAAAAGGGTCACTTTTGATCAAGTAGGAAGGAGACCAAATATGGACTGCTCCACATCAAGCATGTTTTAATCAAGCTGAGTTCAGCCTATAGTAGGAAATGAGCACCAGGACTTTGTTGGGCATGAAGGAAATAGCTACAGAAAGGTCCTGGCCTTCCCTGTTTTGGAGCCCTTGGTGATGACATGAAAAGGCTCTTGTTAAGTCTGTTTTTCTGCCAAAGTTTCTTCCTCCCATCATGCTCCAGTATTAGGCTCCATGAGAAGTCTCTCTAGGTGATTATTCCAAAGCAAAGAGCTAAAAAAGCCAGTGGTAACATGCCAACTGTTAGTGGAAAGCATCTTCAGGTAAATTAGCAATAAGCTCAGTGTCTTTGCAGAAATGGGACCTGCGGGAAGCCCCTGAGTTAAGGCATGCAGGAAAATATTTTCTGCAGTACATAAAACTCAATACAGGTAACATTTTTTGAGAACCCACTCGATGCCATGCCAGGTCCTGTACTAGATGTGGCAAGGGTTGGAACCAGGGAGAACCTGGCTATTGTTTAGTAGAATATACCCAAACTTTGGGGGTGGATATCTGTTAACAGTTACTTGCTCCCTATGTAGGGTGCACTCTGACCCTTGTTCTGAAGATGATCTCAGCCAGAGCGGCAGGGTGAGGTCCTGAAGTCCCCAGGAAGTTCCCAGGTGTAACTGAAGACTCTGTTTCTTCCCTGGGGCTACCTTGGGAGCCTGTGAAATGGCAGGTCCGGTCAATAGATTTCTGGGTACTACGTGGGAGGGCAAACTTGCTTGACTGGCTATCAAGTCCCTATGTGGCCAAGAATGCCAGCTGGGTTGATACCCAATGCCATCCCACCCTGGGAGGGTGAGAGGCTAGACAGGCAGCTAAAGGTCTGGTCCTAGCCGGGCTCCAGCCCCACCAGGTTCTGAGTCTCAGAGGCAGACTGGTCCAGAAGAGCGCACAGGCTTTTTGGAACCAGGCAAACCTAGGTCTGAAATCTGGCTTTGTCATTTACTAGCTGTGTAACTTGGACAGGCTACTTTTTCGAGCTTCAGTTTTCTTATCTGAAAAATGTGGAGAACAGCATCTTCCTTGCAGAGATGTTAAGATTAAACAAAATATTAATGTATAATAGACAAGACAAAAATTATTCTTTAGCATCCAGCTGCCCTTTGAATGACAGAAGCCCTGTTGTAAGTGCTAAGGTTGAGGTAAAAGGGCTGGGGGAAAACCTCACCAGCCTAATTAATGTGTATAACCTTTTTCTGTAAAATGGGACTTGCCTGCTGATTGGAGGATTTAATGAGATAACAAATCTATAAAGCTCTTGGCTCAGTGCCTGGCACATATTAGATGCTCAACAGATATTAGACATCATTCTTCTTAGCCTAGATTCATCTCCATGTCTGTAAGGAATATTATCTTCTGGTCTATAAAGTCCAGATCCCAGTACCAGATCTGGTCTTCAGATTAGTCACTCAAGGTTCATGGGACACCAGGACACCATGGCTATTAGGGCTAGGAAGGGTTTCCACTGGGTAGACCTGTTCTTCTGGGAGACCAGGTGTCCTGTGGTATGTTCTGCCCATTCCTGGCCTAATTCTGGGAAGATGGTCACCCTGAGATACTTCTAATTTCCTGAGGGTGAAGGGATAAGAGAGTCAAGTTCTATTTTTTCTGATGGGCGTTAAAAAATTTGTTGGGGAAAAAAATTCCAGTGGGGTAGGAGAAAGGAAAATCAACTTTTCACATTTAACTCCTACAGAAAGAGTGTAAGAAACTGCCTTCTTGCTTAGAAATTAAACACACTGACTGAATGTGTGCTGGGTGCTACTGTGTGTGGGGCTTCTATGAAGCTCCGTGGGGTCTCCAGGGTCAAGTGGGCAGTACTAAGCATTTAATGGAGGAGCTAAAGCCAGGGAGAGCCCTCACTCAGTTGAACTAAATAAAGCCACTGCGAGAGCACTTGATGAGTTTGAGTCTCTGCACTTTACCTCCTGGTGACCTTATGCAGGTGACTTCAATTCTTTGAACTTAATGCCAATTCTGAATGACTTGGGGCTCACTTCTCATGTAACCTGTTTTATGGCTTATAAAATTATTTAATTTAATTCCTTTTTCAAGACCTGTACAACTTGTACCTCTTGCAAGCTATTTTTCCAGATCTCTGCAGCTGAAACTAATCTTTGCCCTTGGTTTTCCCATTTGACTTAGGCCAGTCAGCTTAGTTGCTGGTATTTTTGAAAGAAAACCTTTACTGAGTATCTACCTAAGATCTGGACTTGAGCCCATTTACTATTTTGAGTTGTACTGCTGTTCTCCTCCCCCTTCATTTTTGCTCAGGGTGCACAGTTGAATTTGCTTATGTTAAATGCACAAATGAGTGGTCTCCATGGCGATCAACTGATCACCAGGTGGTGGGCATTACCATGGCTGTCAGGAGGCCAACAAAGCATCAAACAAGCAGGAATTTTCAACAGGCCACTGGGAATTCTAGGTCTCCAACAGTAGGGAGTCTTGGTTACAGCTATGATAATTATCATTATCAATACAACAGTTCATTATCTGCCAATGGATTTCCATTACTGAATCCATACATTTTATCCCAGTCTACTTTGCTCTACAGAAGAGTGCTAGACCCTTACCTGCTTAGTTAAGCTATTTAGTGTCTCTAAGTTTTATGTTTTTCATCTGTAAAATGCAGATAAGACTATATCCCTTATACAGCTGTGAGAATCAAGTGATACAGTGTTAGTTAAAATGCTCAGTTCAGTGTCTGGAAATCTAGTAGATGCTCAATAAATCTCCACTAACTTATGAACTTTTCCAAACAGTAAACTAATTTGGAAAACAGTACTGTAAAAGACCCTGAGAAAGCATCCAAAAATCAATAAGAAATGAACGTTCACTACTGTGGGACCATGGATGCCTACTCTCCCTTATTAAATGATATTATGAGAGGTTCTTTTCTGGTCAGGGCAGATACGTATTGTCTCTAACTATGTGACCCTGCATCTTTGGAGTTAAAAACTCCAGTGAAACCAGTAAAAGCCAACTAACTGACCAAACTCCAAGTTCTCAGGCCCCACTCAGGCCAGGTCCCCAGAGCACCGTGCTGGTGTGCCAGTAAAGGCCTCTCCCGGCAGAGCAGATCAGCGTCAGCCCTAGGGCTGAGCGTGTGCTCTCTCAGAGCCCTGATGTCCTGGGCCAAGAGCAGAGCCGTACCTGTAATTGTGGAACCAGTTGATGACAGTGCTGGTTTTCAAGTTGAGCTGGGTGGCGAGCTCTTCGATGGTTTTTGGTGACGGGTATGGCTTTTGCTGATAGGCTCGTTTCAGAGCTTCCTTCTCTTCGGGAGCCAGCACCACGCGGGGCTTCTTTAGCTGGTGCTGGGGCTGGGGGCTGGCGCCCTGGCTGTAGTCAATGCCAACGGATGGGGGCTCACAGGGCTGGCTGTCACTGACTGAGCTGTGCCGCCGCTTCATGTAGGCTGCAGGAGGGAAACATGTCAGGCTGAGATGCAGGCCTACTTTGAGATCAGCCCAAACCCTGACCCTCAAGAGCACAATGCTACACTGTTGAATCCCAGTGACTTCTGTGCAGCCTGTGGTGGCCGGCTGTTCTGCCCTGCTCTTCCAAGAGCATCCCAAAACACTTGGACTAGAATCATTCATACACCCAACACATACTCAGCAAGGACCGGCTGGGTTACAATGTGAGCTCCCCATCTGTCCCTGCATGGCTAATAGTTCTGTGAAGGACACAGAGAAGATAGATGACTCTAGGAAAGTGTGATGAGGGAAGCAAGTGTGGGGTACCATGGAAGGGGACACCAAGGGAGATAGCTCAACTCAGCCTGGGGAGGGGTCAGGGGAGACTTCCTAGGAGAGATGATGTTCAATTGAATCTTGAAAGCTAAAGGGGGATTAGCCAGAAACAATAGGTGATGAGATAGGAGATGATAGGAGGAGGTTCCAGCAAGTGGGAACAGCATGTGCAAAGACACAGAGGCACGAAACAGCATGACCAAAGTGTGTGCACTGTGTGTGTGCATGTGCGGTGGTGGTGGTAGGAGAGCTTGCTGGACATAAAACTGGAGAGATGGGCAGAGTCGAGGAAGGCCACAAATTTGGACTTTACCTTGAAGGCAGTGGGGAGAAATGAAGATTCTAATCAAGCTGTATATGTTTAATCAGCTACATGTGCTTCTGAATGGCTGCTCTGGCTACAGTTTGGTGGATGGAGTAGAGTGGGAAGGATGGGAAGAAGGCATTCAGCTAGGAGGTAAGGATGATAAAGACTTGAACTAGGCAGTGGTGATGGGGTTGGGAAAGTCAGAGGGCTACAGAGGTGTCAAGGGGGTGACATGAAGGGAGTTAGAACCTGACTTAATGAGGGACTGAGGAGACAGAGCTGAGGATGGCTCCTTGGCCTCAGGCTTGGGAGATGGGGTGGTGTCTCTGGCTGGGCAGCACAGGAGGAGGTGGCTAAAGGGAGAGAAGATGACGGCTCATCTTGGAAATGTTCATTTGGTTTTGTGGGGTCTCTGAGCCGTCCGCACTGAGATGTTCTGCAGGAAGTTGGATAGGCAGGTCTTGAGCTAAGAAGAATGGTTTGGGCTAGAGAGAGGAATTGGGAACTACTAGGATAGAAATCGTAATCAAAGTCATGACACTGAGAAAAGAAGGGCCTAGAATAGACCCCTGGAAAACACCTGCATGCAGACGGTACTCCTGGGAAGCATACAGTGAGATGGGAGGGGACAGTGTGACAGAAGGGGTGAGGAAGGAGTGGTGGTCAGTCACATCGTGCTGCAGAGAGGAATGTGTGACAAGGACTTAGAAGTTCCTTTGGATTTAGTGACCAAAGGTAACTCCGGCGGTAGCTGGAGATCTTGATAGACAGAGATGGTGGGGCCGTGGGAGCGGAAGCCAGACTGAAGTGGGCTGGACAGTGAATGGGAGCAGGGGACATAAAGGGAGCAAGTTGAATTACTATCTTAAGAAGTAAAAATGGGAGATGGAATGGCTTCTTGAAGGGTTGAGGGTGGGACTTAAAAGATGACAGCAAGCTGGTGATGTTCCTGAGCTGAGGGGAGAGGACAGCCAGGGACACAGGCGAGTACGAAGATGAGCCCTGGGGGTGCAGGGGGACGGGTCCCGAACAAGAGAGGTGTGGGGGAATGGCAAGGACAGGTGGGGATCCAGACAAGCTATAGGGACCGAGGTGGGGACAGCTGGTGGCTTGTTTGCTCTATGAAGTTAGAAAGCAGGAGGAGAGGTGTTGGACATGTGGGAAAAAATCCTGAGGGTGGTGGGGTGGTGGGGGTGGGAGAGTGCAGAGGACCCCACTGAGGCTGCAGATACAGATCTGAGGCAGCACCAACCATGTGGGGCTGGGAAGTTCTCCAGCAGGTCCTGGGAGCCATGGAGGATGGGTGGAGGACAGGGGCAGAGCGCGCATGCCAGGCTGGGGTTTGCAGGGGGATGAGGAACGGGAAGAGTGAGAGATGGTGACTGGGGAGCACCAGAGTGCTGGATCAAGGAGTTGGGAAGTTGGTGGAAGGATAGGAGGGCAGCAGAAGGCAAACCGGTGGGGAAAAGCCTGGGAGTGTGTACAGAGTCTGGGGGTCACGTGGGGTAAGGTGGGATGAAGCACGGGAAGGTGGGAGGGTGGTGGCTCGTGGCCAGGGGGGCGGGTACCTCAGGCAGAGTGGTTGCTGGTGATAACCAGATCTGGGGAAGAGGCAAGGGTTAAGGAGGAGAAAGACCTGGAGGCCTGGCTGTGGGACGGGGTCAGGTCTTACAATTCCCTGGATGAAGCCGTGGTTCAGAGTCACAGTCCTAAGAAAAAGAAGAGTGTGAGCAGGAGGCTGGCAGAAGATGGGGATGAGGGGCCCTAGAGTAAAGTTCGCCGGAACGACCTTAACCCAGGGACGGAAGAGGCGGCTGGGGGGGTGCTCAGAGCCTGGGAGACATGGCCTGCCCTGGAAGGCACAGTTGGAACAAGAGCAGATGTGTGCTTATATGGCAGAATAAGCGCTGGGAGGAGCACAGAGAGCAGCTGTGATGAGGCTCAGGACTGTGCGTGACTGTTGAGGCGACATGCTGCGTGGGGAGGCAGCTTCTGCTCCAGGGCCCTCCCCTCTCAGTGCTCCTTGGGCTTACACAGCATCAGCCACCAACTAGTTACAAGCCACGTGGACTTCCTGTTAAAAACCCTGCCAACCTCTTGAGCAAGTGAGTCATCCATAGTGCTCTTCTTAGTGGATTAGCTTGAACCACAGTCTGAAAATTCTTTAAAACTTCCTAAAACTGATGGAAGATGAGAAGTAATATTACTAATTCAGACAGCAGGTGGGAGTAAGAGGGGCATGTCAGCAGCAAACGGTATCACTTAGTCCTCACAGTCATGTTGCGTCTTCCCCCGTTACAGATGGACAGACTGAGGCTTAGCGGTTAGATGATTTGTCTGAGGTTACACTGCGGGGAAGTGACGGAACTGACGCCTGGCCTCAGCCTGTTCTGGGCACTGCTGCCTGCCTTGCTCTGCCTGATGGTGGCCAATCCCCCTACCGAGGCTGTGTCCACAAGGAACCACACGTCAGCAGCACTGATGTTCGGCCTCACGTAAATGTCACAGGAGAGGACTTTGGATTGCCAGGGTCCATCTGCAGCCTCTGGGGAGAGGACTGAGGCTGTGTGTGCATCTGCACGTGCCTGTGACTGAAGCAGGCTGGTTCAAGGGCCATCTTGTGACAGGGAGGCACATGAGGGTAGAGTGAGAAGGTTTTCAAGGAAGGAAGGGAAGCTATAAAAGATTCACGCTAACAGGAAAAGAGCAGATGGCTTATGGAAGAGAAGGAAGCACAGTGAACATATAGTTTGGATTACCTGGTGCAGAATTTCTAATCTAGTCTAGCCTGGGAGTATAACTTATTTTCATCTATTTTAATGCAATACAAATTATTTCAGTAACTGTCCTTTACTGAGCACTGTACGTGTTGGTTGTCACACTGGCCTCACAGTGTACAAGAGCATTATCCTCCTCAGTTTGCGGATGTAGAGACAGGCTAGGGAGTTATGTAACCAACATGCCATTTTATGGTCAGAACTAGGAAATAATTGGGAGGGCAAATCTCCCCCAAAGAAAATGCACATGACAGAGTCAAAGGCCAGAAGGAAATGAGCCTGGTCTGCCTAGCCAGCTGCTCCCTGGGAGGATGCCCAGCAGCCAGAGGGACCACAGAAGCACTAGGCGCCCGTCACCCAGGGCGGGGCCTGACGGGACAGTTGCACGGCTCCTCTAGAGAGATTCCCTTCTAGAGAAAAGACAGCAGGCCTTGGCCACTTTTAGGGACCATGGGAGGTGAGGAGGGACCTGGACCCAGCTGAAACACTAACTCTTTTGTAACACAAGATGGCACCTGGACCCCATGCGGGAGGAGGAATATAGGCCCAGGAGGCCCCCACAGATCTGTCTGTGGGGCTAAGGTCCTTTCCTGCTTGCTCACAAGGAGAATCACACCAGCAGGTGGTAGAACCAGGGCTGCCTCTCTCCTGCAGCAGCAGGAGGCAGCTTTCCCAGGGCTGGCCACAGGGAGGGAGCCATTGGAGCAGCGACCTCATGAAGCTCCAGGTGGCGGGCACGTTTGACGACGTGGAGGACCTTAAACTTGCCTGGGTGAGCTCTGCTACCTGCTAAAACTCAGTGAGGTGTACACTGGCTTCATGATACTCTCTAGTTTTATGTTTGAAATTTCCCATAATAAAAAGTTAAACTTCTCGGGGTGATGGGGCACCAGGCCTCTGGCGCTGTCTAGCAGGCTGGGGCCCGTGTCAGAGCCTTGGTCCATACTCCCGAGGGCAGACGCAGCTCCTGGAGGGCCCTGCCTGGGTGTGCGGCCTCTCCACACAAGGAGGCAGTACACAGATCCGAGGGTACCAGCTCTGGAGTCTGACCCCCTGAGTTGGGATCCTGCCCCCTGTGTGCCAGCTGCTGAGATGATGCTGTGTGTCCTAACCCCAGAGCCTCCTCTTTCACAGATAGTGTCATCTTTGTGGACAGAGCTGCGCAGATCGAGGGAAGCCCCAGCACAGCACCTGGCAGACACGAGGACCTGGGCGGGAGTCTCTCCTGTGACAAAAGGGTCCAAGCCCACAGGGCTCCCCGAGGAGGCACCAGGGATACTTGCTCTTCCTTGGAGCTCCAGCCCTCTCCCTGGCAGGGTGAGAACAGGGCTGCCCCATAGGCCTGAAAAGCAGGCTCTCCTGGTGAGCTCAGAGGATGTGAGCCTGGGCTCCATGCCACCCCCTGGCTCGGGCACACTGGGGCCAGGCACAGCCCTGCGCGCTGGTGGCACCCACTCTCCACCTGTAGGAGATGACCAGGAGGGCAGTCACAGCTTCTTACGGCCAGACCAGCAGCCAGCACCGTCTCTAAGGGATTCAGATTTGGCTACCCGGTGAGCTCACGGCACTGTGGGCGACCTGGGACCATGCCCTCTGAGCGGAGACTAATGAGAGTGCACACCATGGGACAGAGCAGGTGGTATGCTCTGTCTTCAAGGCGCCCCATTTTAGGATTTCTCCTGCGCTATGGCACCCTCTGGGCAGGGACGGTGATCAGCACTGGTGAGAGCAAGCTGCCCTTGGGCTTCCAGGTGGCTGTGTCCTGTGTGGCAGCACAGATGGCAGGGATTTGCTCTGGTGGGAATGTGCTCTGCCTCATCCTGCCTGCGTGGCCTTAATAGAGGCACCTGCCTTCTCTGAACAAGTCTCTTTATCTACAAATGCATTTGCTGATTAGCTCTCTAATAGGATGGAAGCTCTGCACTGGTACATGTGTAGTGAATGCTGTCACAGCCCACCCACCCACCCAACAGGACAAAGATGGCAGACAGGCCACCTCCGAGCACTGTGACGCTCACTTCTCAGGGGCCCTGCTCTCCTTAAAGGAGCGTACATGGACCCCAGGGTGACTGTAAGGAATTGTCAAAGTGCCCCCAATGCTATAATGTCTTTGAGTTCAGGCCGCTGGTAGAAAAAGTCACCAATCTGCTTGGGCACTCATCAGCTGATGACTGTCAAAAGATCTTTGCCTGCCTTACAATCCCCGGTCACGGATCAGTGTCCATCAGCAGTTCTGTGTGAAGGCTTTGAAATAAATGGCACATCTATAAATAAGGAAGTAGCCGGCTGGGGAGGTGGCAGGAGCTACCTTTCTTTTCCATCCGTTTCATGTCCATCAGCTTCTCCACGTTGTTGGGGTCATTGAGCCACAGCTGCATCCGGACAAAGGGTTCCCGTCCCTTCAGACTGAGCTTGTGCCAGGGCTTCGGGCGAGCCAGGAGGTCAGAGACGGAACCTTGGGTGAGCCCTAAGATGGTCTCCCCAAATAAGCGCTGGCCTAGAGAGAACAGAACCAGGAGAGGTGTCACCACTGAGACCCAGGGATCTGGAGGGACAAGCATGTGTTAAGGTTAAAATCAGACATGGTTTTAAAGGCCTAGAGTCTGGTCAGCTGGGTCCTGGCTCAGAGCAGGTACTTTGTGGAAGCATTTCCTCAACCAGATTTGTGATAAACTGTTGGTGACGGGGTCACTGTTACTCTGCTACACATTTCTCTCAAAAAAGCCTCAGACTTTGAATGAACCGAGGCCTGGGTACCACCTGTGGCATTTGTAAGAGGTGGTTAATCCCCAACCAGCTCAGGGGGTTAAGTAGCACCTGGGGAGAGCACTCTTGTTCCATCTCAAACTATAGGGCCACTGTCCTCCTTTCACAATTAGCAAGGTTATCAGGTCTTGCTGAGAAAACAGGCCACTTGACCCAAGGTCACAGCAGGAAAGAGAAGGAGAGAGAGCTCCTCGGCTGTTTTTCTGAAAAGCAGGCTATTTCCGATTCTAAAGTCTGTTCCCACAGTCTAAGCTGCCTTGCTGACTGAAGGTCACAGTGGATCAAAGCCCCTCCTTGATGCCTTTTCTCCAAGGCCATGGTAGGGAGCCCGCTCCCCAGGCTGATCAGAGGGTATTTCTCTCCAGAAAGCAGAGCAGCATTAAGTCTGTAATATTCCTCAGAAGCTTAAAAAGAAAACTTCTCTAAGAGCCACCTAGCTGCAGGGTAAGAGGGGCCACTACTTCTAAGGGAACAACTGAGAACCAGGCACAACCTGAGTGGGGTCGTGGGGGCACTGGAGTGAACCAGAGTTACTAGGTGGATGGAGATCAGGATCAGAGAGGCCGGTGTGCAGTGCCATGAAGTGGACGGAGCACGACAACCTCCTCAGCAGCTGTGGGCACTGACTACTCCCTGGGTGGCTCACGTCCCTCATCTGTGAGAGGGAAACACTGCCACTTGTGCTCAGGAGATCGTTGTGACAGAATGGAGAGGCACTGCCTTGTAAAATTTACTGCACGAAAAGTTTTGGATTTTTTGTATCTGTCACTTCAACTTAGAAATACGTTTACTGATGTTGTAAACCTGTAGTTTCCTTGCTTTTCAAACTCTTAGTTTAGCCTACAAACACCCTAAATCCTTACAAGTTTTTTGTTGGGGTTGTTTATATAAATAAATTCTACCTAATTCTAATCTGGCAAACAAATGTCATGTCATTCCAAGGAGCGGAAGTGATGTATATGAATGGCTAGTTACTATCTGCTTGATGTCCAGTTGTATGGGGGGAAATCAAGGAATTATTCTTGGAAAATTAGCTGTAGGACTTCTAGAGGTTTCACAGAAATGGCTCTCAATCTCGATCACTTGAGAAAGCTACAGATCCTCATGTGATAAAATGTGCATGCATACATTCTGCATATGATTTTAAGAGACCGACCCACAAACACTCCAGGATCCCAGGTCAAAATATAACAGGATACTTGGGTCTTGACCAAGCTGCCCATTTCAGCTGTAACTTGTCCCACTCTGTGTTCATTACTCCACTCAGAGACCCCAGTTAGGGGAGGCAGCTTCTTTCCTGGACCAGTAAGAACCACCATGAAGATGCTTCTCATCTCTAAAGTCCAGGGTGATGCTATGGAGCTGTTCCAGAAGTTCCTGCTCACAGAGGAGGAAGTCATCTGTCTGGTGTGAAAGTTGCACCCTTTGGATCGCTAATTCATGCTTCACAGCCTTTGAAAACGGAATTCCACAGGCCAGTAGGATTCTGCTGGGGCTGCATGAGACCAACACCAGCTAAAACCCCAGCAACGAAGGACACATGGCTGGGAAGGCCAAGGATGGATTTCAGTGTTCGTGATCTCACAACTTACGAGTGTTTTAAAATGAGTTTTCTTCAGCTGATTTTCAACTTTTACATGAGATGACACTTCTTCTAAGGGAGTGGGCAGCAATAATGTGCCAGGCCTGCCACCTTGGACTTGTGACAAGACTGTAGGGAAGGGGATGACCCAAGTCCAGAAACCCCTGCACATTTCAGTAACTCATGAACACATGGGGCTTCACAGCCATTTAAAAAACCAACAGCTAAATTTTTATGTTTATGAATTAGCTTAATTAAAAATGTTCTCAGTTGATACTACCTTTCCCTGTTCTGTTCAGCACCAGCAGTGGGTATCGGGCCTCAAGCAGACAAGTTGGCCTACCCACTGGGGTGGTCAGGTCACCACGCAAACTTTCCTGGGGACTCACTTCACTACTGCTCTCTCCTTTTCCATCCCGGGGGAAACAGACACGCAAGGCCCCTTCTGAAGGGACTAGGTGAATTCCAGCCACTCTTGGGCAGTCTTAACATGCCTTGCAGAGGATGGTGTGCCTTTAAGTGACTTTTGTATTTCGGAAAAGGAGGAGGACGTGAGTATTCAGAGAGTGGCTGTTTCCAATCTCTGGATGCCTAAACCAGGGGAACCTGGTCTGGTCAATACTACACCTCTGGAGCGCAATGGTTTAAAACAACGAAGCACCCTGATATTCCAGCAGCTACTGGCTAGCGACTGGTGCCACAGAGCCTTGGAGACCTGCCTCAGGCTAAGCATGCAGGATGCCTGGCATAGGCCAGGCAGATGGCCTGGGTTTGGCTGGGAACCCAGTGCGTAGGTGGTGAATGCAGTTCTGCAGGGGCTTCCTCATCCAGTGGAGGGCCTGCAAGATGGAGTGGCTTTATGAAGCAGGACGACAGTAATAGATGATTACCTACCAGACAGGGTGCTGAGCAATCGCTACTCCTACCCCAAGTGGGGCATGGTAGTCCAGTTTCACTGAGGAGGCTCAGAGAGCAGCTTGCTCAGTATCACAGAGGTGGTGAGCAGACGTTAGGATCTGAACCCAGGCCTCTAGTATGTCGTCCAGATGATGCGGGCTGATGCTGACCCTGCCCAGTTCTGCTGCCCACAGGGATGTGGAGCTCTTGTGTGCCCCAGTCTAGCTGGGTGGACTGGATGGCCTGAGTCTGCTCCAGACCGCATGGACATATTCTGAGAGCCCTGCTGGTGTGCAGGGGTGGGAGTGGGCTGGGATTGACATGTAGAGCTTCCACCACTATAAGCTGCTCAGCTCTCACAACTATAGGACATTTATGTTCTATAGGTGGCTTGTAAATGTTCAATCTGTTGGTTGGCTTGGCCTGAGGCTCCCTCTGTCCACCCTTCCTGAGAACAACAGGAAATGACCCACTGCCCCAGATGGGGCAGCTGTGGGGGGACCTACCAAGGTTGTTGTCTGTCAGCACCTCCTTGACCCTCTTGGTTATGCCGTAGGTGTCCAGCTCTGGAGACATGGCGACTAGCTCTTGAATGCTGAGGGCTGAGTGTCCGGAGAGAGGGAGGGGGGTGGTGGGCTGTGAGTCTGAAGTGGGCAGGTCGCTTGGTTCTGGCGGCTTGCCGTCCTTGCTTGTTTCAATGGGGGGACAGGGCTGCTGGACCAACTCAGTCAGACTCTTCACTGACTCGCTGGAGCTCATGGGGGACTCGGGCGCTGGGCTGCAGCTGGCAGAGGTCTTCGGAGTGCTTTCTGTGATGAGAGCACAGGAAAAACCGAGGCTGAGAGCAGCCGTCTTTTGCCACATACATCCACTTTCTGTATCTAGGAAATACTAATTAACGCCTCTACAAGACCGGTATGGCAGTCTAGGGGTCTAAACAAACTGTATCATAGTTTTTTGACTGAGAGTAACTTCTAATTTTTCTGCATTAAAAAATAAAAAATAGCAACAGAAGAAAAACTAGGGGTTTAAACAAAAGGGTTCTGAAGGCTCAGTACAAGGGTATTCTGTTAAGAAATATCTGTTGTATTAATCACTTGCTACCACTATTGTCATGGTTTCTTCTGATGGGACCCCATAATTCTATAATTCAGAAGTACCTCAGCTAAGTTACAGTTTCCATACTTATTTTGTCCATAATTTCCAGAACAAAATTAATGGGTAGGTTATTTTAAATGAGGGCTGCACATGAGGTGTGGTTACCACAGTTATGAAGACCCTCAAGAGGACACCTTGGCTGCCGGCCCCTTGGTGGCCCAGTGCTGAGTCTCCAGACCCCACGCTGGTTCCCACTGTGATCCCAGAGGGGCCCTCAGCACCCCGCCTGCAGGAATAGATGGAAGAGGAGCACCTGCTCTGCTCTCACTCAAACCCCAGGACACGCTTCTGAAAGCTGAGCTCTTTGTTCATCTATGCCATACTGTTGCCTGCTGGAAGAGATGGGCCTGTGGGCGTGGGCGCTCAGGCCTCCACACTCTCCTGTCTGAGAAGGGCCTCTGTCTTGCTCCCAGCGGGGAGTGCCACCTGCTGCTCTGTAGGTTAGTGGTCCCTTCTGGCCTCTGTTAGCATCGCCAGGAAAACCCGACATCCATTCTAGTTTTGGGATGTCTGGAATGGAGACTTTAGCTATTTCCCAATTTCCTGCATCCGGGGGGGGAGACATAAAGTGACTTAGCACTGGGGTCCTATCCACAAGGTAAAATCTGCCACCAGCTTGGGTCCTGGTGCAGTCTCTCCCCTACCCCCTTGCGCATGGCATACGGTGAGCCCCCAACTGTGACCTGTGTGAGGGGCCAAGCCAGAAAGATGGTAAGTTGCAGAGGGCAGCCCACTCACTGAATATCAGCACACACAGGCAGCCCCCCAAATGCTCCCTTCCTGACTAAACAAAACAGAATCCAGACTAACTGAATTTCAGTCAGCCATATAACCAGAGTGCCCTTTGCTGGACATTCTATATCCAGGATAGCAACCTATTCTGAACTCAAGAGGATGGAAAATGCATTCCAGATGCAAGGGATATTTTGTATAAATACCTAGAAAAATGAAATAGCAATAAAACAACTGCAATAACCCCACTTATTGTCCTAAATCAATACAGAGTTCCTCCACTGCATAAACCTGTGTCCTCGACCTGGAAAATCAGGTTTAAAAAAAGCAAACAAACCCAAAACACTGGTGTGTGAAGGATGTACAAAGAGACAGACAGACAGAAAGAGCAGAAATGGTCCACAGAAATCTTTATGGCAACATGAATCCTACAAAACCAGGTTTCTACTCTCTGCTCACCTCTGGGTCATCATACAACTGGATATAAAACCCAGCAAGTGTTATTTTTGTATCTGAAGCAGCAAAGGAATCGTACTGTAAATTTGCCCTGATTCACCCATGCGAGGGACCAGTTTGGCAGATCATCCATCTTGCTCACTGCGCACTGTCAAGGATGGCGTGAATCTCCACATGATAAACAGATTTCTTCTCAGGTTTGTGTCCTGTAACCCACAGCAAGGTCAAAATCATGGCTGCCTGGTTAACAAATCGTATGGTGCCTCTGCCCTGCTGCTTCCCTGTTTCACTGTGGGTGCCAGCTGGGCAGATTCCCCCTAAACACTGGGATACCAGAACCTTCCCATCCCAGGCGTTCTCAGCAGGCCACTCATGGGATTTTTTTGCTGTGACGAACCCCCAAGAGAACTCAACAGAGATGGCTCGCACACATTACTGACATCCCTCTGTGCTCCTGACGGTGACGGACAAAGGCAGACCCCAAGATCAACATGGTGCCTGGCCTGAAATGCAGTGGGCAGGTGCTGCCGGCCAGCTTGTGTCTGTGTCCACACTCTCCGAGTCTGTCTAAAAGGTAATGGACAACTTGAAGCTGAGCTCTTCTTGGGGGACAATTATTCACGGAGAGACATGTGCACAGATGCCACCATGGTTGCAGGTCACAGAAAGCAGAATAGGGCCCACGCTTTTGGATGGGCATGGACAGATGCAAATGGCAAAGGAACCCACCAGAGATGCCATGCATCACATGCTCAGAATGCCACGCTAGGAAGTCATTTCTTTGGAAAGCTCTCTCCGGTAAGCACTACCACTCCAGTGGCAGGATGGGCACCACAAAACCACACCCACTGGTAGGCTCCCACAGCCCCTGGCAGGGATGGCCAGGCCCCTCCATGCAGGGTGGACAGTGATCATATGACTCACCATCTTGACAGAACAGGAAATATAGTCAACAGAGAAGGAACACTACCTTTTTTCTCCTCCCCCAAAATTATCAAATGGAGTACTTTGGTTAGAACAGTACTTTGAAAGACCAAGGCTTTGCTCTACTCCATGTAATTAAAAATGTATTTAAAAAAAAGAGAAAAAGAAGGTGACCTGGGCTTGGCACTAAGGTGCTGAACTTGGGCATAGGGGCTGCCCTATCAGCGGCTGCGTTAGCACGACCATGGTTCTGGACTTCTTGGAACACCCTAGTTTCCTTGTTGGAGAACTGCCAGCAGGGTTGTAGGGAGGGCTGAACCCACTACATGGTTGCTGCAAAGAAACACAAGCTGAATTTGATTTTTCTTTAAAGAGCAGCTATTCAATTGTACTGAGATGTATTTGTTTATATGAAGGTCCCCTACATTCAAACTCAATCTCCATGATTTACTGCTGTTTCTCCCAAAGAGCCGGGCACAAGACAGGGACACTAGCGAGACCACCGTCTTACATCCTGTATGATACCATTTAATAATGTTCTGGGAAAGGTACAGCTCTAGAGACAGAAAACACATCAGTGGCTCCTGGAGATGAGGGGCAGGGTTGATTATGAAGGGGGCATGAGCAAATTTGGGGGGTATGATGGGAATTACTCTCTTAATTGCCAAAACTCAGAACACTTCTATGAGGGAAGAGTGACTTTCACTGCCTGCAAATTAGGCTTCGATATCCACTGGCTTAGGGGAGAATGGATGGAGATGCATCACTACATTCTTTCACTCATTCTGTGTCTGCTGAGTCACACTGCCGGGAAGATGGCAGTGAACCGGTCAGAGGGGGCCCTGCCCTGTTGGGGCTCACACCTGGTCAGGAAGATGGCCATTAACCAGGAGAATCTACAGGGCGATGAACATTACTATTAAGAGGCGGATGAGGGCAGGGACACTGCTATGGGCGAGGGTTTGGAGACCTCCTGGAAGATTGACATTTCAGGCACACTTCAGGCATGAACGGGGATTAGCCAGGAAAGTCCGGAGGAGGAGGAGTGGCAAGGGAGGTGGATTGTTCCAGACATCTGCTG
Organism: Manis javanica; assembly: GCF_040802235.1. NCBI lineage: Eukaryota > Metazoa > Chordata > Mammalia > Pholidota > Manidae > Manis > Manis javanica. The sequence goes on along the minus strand of NC_133165.1, from coordinate 34,335,649 downwards.
GGTTTGAGGCATGAATGCATTTAGCGTGGCAAGAATATGAGGCAAATAGAGGCCTCAGGGGCTGGGTTGCACAGAGCCTTTGAATTGCTTAAGGTGTCTGAATCCTTGTATGGTCGGGAGCCAGGAAAAGGTCTGTTCAAAGATGGGCCCACCTTTCACCCCAAGCAGTGTTTCACTATGTAGGCACGAGACTGTGTACTGAGGCCTTGTCTGCAGGAGCAAAACACTGGAAACACTCCATCACCAGGAGACCAGGTCTCCAGATGGGGCTTGTTCGTACTGTAAACCATGTGCCTGAATGGCAGCAAGAATGCCAGGGCTGGAGCTGCATGTGCTAGCATCCAGAGTGTAACGTGCAGCCTGCAAAACAGTGTTTGAACACAGGTTGAAAGCCTGCACATACTACGTGTTGTGTGTAGCTACTTGGATATGCGGGGAGGGTATAAAATCATGCCCAGGAGTGATAAATAGCAAATTCAGTATTTGACTTTCAGGAGGAATGAGATTAGGGAGAGAGCTTCCACTCTGTGTGTAATGTTTTCTTTCTTTGAAAAATCTAGGGTTGAATTATGACCAAAAGTTCAGGTTAAATAAAGTAAGAAGTGAACAAGTTCACTGTTATGTCAGTAGAGAGAATGAATTTGTGAACACAGGCTGGGCCAGCCCTGTGGAGGCTGCCGTGTGGCCTGGGGAGAGTAGATGGTGGCCTGGAATGGACAGGTGGCAAAGTCGGGAGAAATGTATAGGTTCCAGAGAGATTCAGGAGGCAGCTTCCACAGGACTTGGGGGCTGCACTGATGTGGGGAGAGGGCCAAGGAAGAGGGAGGAAACAGGGCCTTCTCCACACTGGAGCTGGGCATCTGGGGGCGTCAGGGTACCATGGGGAGCGGTGCACCGCACAGGAGTGTCTTGGGGTGAGCGGGAAGATGGCATTAGGAAACCCTACCTAATCATCATTTGTAATAGCAGCTATGACCTAAGCTAGCATTTTTTGTGTATGCACTGTGTGCCAGGCGCTGTGCCAAGCTCAAGGGAATGAACTTTATCCTCATAGTGACCTCACAGTGTGAGGTAGGCACATCCATTTCCCTCTGTGACGGATGTAAGATACTGTGTCCAGTTACAGCCAGGAACCAGCCAGACGTGCTGTATTCTCAACAGCTCGCCTGCACAGCTGGGCAGCGCCCATGCTGCCTGCATCTGCGTGTCCATTAGAGGATGAACAAATGGTATGTCCTACCTTCCTGAACAGTGTCTCCACAATCCACACACCAATGTGCCTAAATCTCAAGAACATGACAGGGAGTCACAAAAAGCTGATATGCCCCTGGGATTAGGGACGGGAACTTAAATGCATTTGGTACCGTACATGAGCGCAGCAGTGGGCCGGGGGCATTTACACTGTGTCATTCGCTTCTCCTAATAGCCCTGTGTGGAAACATATACCCTGCACTCCAGCAGGGGAAAGCGAGGCTCAGACAGGCCACGTGACTTGCTCCAGCTCACATGCATGGGACAAGCATCTGAACCAGATCAGGAGTGGAAAGCCTCCAGGTTTTTGCCCATCCTCTGACCACCAATTACTGTAGCATCATGAGAGTCTGCCTGTCTTCTCTTCATTCACTCATTCATTCATTCACTAGTTTGCTCAAACATTTCTAAAGTGCCTGGTCTGTGTCACTCACTCCGCTAGGCCCTGGAATCAGAGACACGAGACACAAACCTTGCTTCCAAGGGGTCTGCAGCCCGCAGGAGTGGGAAAATTGAAAACTGGTAATTTGCGTATTTTAAAAAGCTCAGCCACACAGTTCATCTATCCAATTTTGACAGCAGGGGTAAGGTGTTACATTTAAAAAGTGATGGTGTGGATTAATTTTTTTGAAAGGCTTCGACTATTGCATGAGAGTAGCTTGGTTAGTCAGATATAGAAAACAGACAGTGACTCAGGGCCCTCTGAAATACATGAGGCATTCAGGAACTATAAAAGGATTATGAAAAATATTATATTCCAAAAACAGCAGGCAAACAACAGCTGCCTAAGTTTTCAATAGAAGCCAATTGAAAATGCACAACCCACCATAATTTTCAGAGACAAATCTCTCTGCAGTTTATCTGATCCACTGTTTAAATTTCCATACCCAGCCCACTATCTGAGTAATAATAACCCAAATTTCATTTAGTGTTCATTTGAGCAGTCAGGATAAAGTCATTTCTTATTATCTCCCCACTGTGTAAAAAACAGCTTGAAGGTAGGAAGTCAGCAAGCATTTTCACCAAAAAGTAATTATTGTAAGTGACATTTTTACTGCTGGCATGCCATAAGGCGAACTGTGCATTCAGAAGGACAAGTTGCTGAAACAAAATGACAGGGTACTCTGTGACATTCTGACAAGAACCCAAACATTATTTAACTGGTGGCTGGTCTGATGCACCACTTTTCATTACGTCCATAGTTTAGGCTTTGAGTCTGTGCCAAACCGGGAAATTCTGTCTAGAAAGACAAGTATGGAAAGATGGGAGAGGAGTGGGGTAAGGTGGGGGGAGGGTTGTGGGACAGAATCAGTGGTGGGGAGAGGTGGGAAGCATGGTCACAACCTGGCCTGTGTCAATGAGAATGAGGGAGGAAGTCAAAGGGAAAAGGGGCCTAGGGGAGAGGCAGGGGGTGGGAGATGGAGCTGGTGGTGGGGAGGGGGCCTTGGCCGCTTTGGCTGCAAAGTGGTGCAAGGATGTGCGGAAGGTTCTGGAGTGCCTGGTGCTGGTGTCCTTGGTCTGGTGGGAGCCCTGATAGCTTGGTAGGACCCTGCCCAGCTTGAGGGCCTTTCCAGCTGACAGCGCTGACAACTTCAAACGCTACAACAGGGTGACCACTGGTCTGGAACACTTCCCAGCTGAGTTCAGATACAGAGATTGTGGTGGAGAAACTGTGCCTGAGCTGACACATGGGGTCTTGCTTGCTTGCTCACATGGTTTCTCTCTGAGGAAACCCACAGCCTGAGGGCTTCTGGCCCAGCTTCTGTGCATCAAAGGTGAGTGGAAGTACCAACTGCCCTCCTCGATTTGTCATAAATCAGCCAGGCCTGTGCCACTCAGTAATGTGAGACCCTCCCCACGACATCACTGAACACCAACCCTTTCCTCCAGGGCACTGGCAGTGCTGAGAGGCTCCTCAGGTCCCGAACCCTGCCTCTGAGTCCAACAGATGCTCAGGGCCCCTTTAGGACCACCATTCTATTTCTCCAATCACGTATCCCCACTAGACACAGCCACTATGAAAACAGAGGAGTTTTTGCTTTTGATTATGAGTGGTATTTTGACAGATTAGAAGGGGCCTGAAACAAAATACATGGATACTTTAATAGATGCCAAGACACATTCAACACCCGCAACTGCCATGCTGCTGGACACGTTCTGCCGAGAAACAGAAGTAATCTACAACATACTCAGGTGTATCAGAAATGCCCCAAGTGGCCACACTGCCTCCTTTTCCAGGGCCTGGGCCTCACACCAGTGGGGAATGAGGGGAGCAATCTCACACCCCAGGTCCCATTCCCAAAGGTGCTGGGCAGGTCTCCCTGCCCAAGGCAGGTCCATTTCCAAATCAAGCATCAGCGTCCAGTCCTCCCCCACCCAGGCCTTGCTGCCCTCCTCAGGTTGGCAATAATCCTTGGTCCTCAGCCAGCCTGGGCATTGCCTTAAATCACTGGAAATCTCAGCAGACCCACCAAGTCGCCGTTTTCAACAGCACACAGGAGTAACCTGAAAAAGCTGGGGGCAGGGGTGGAGGAGGGCATGGGGTGGCCAGAAGACCTCAAGGAGCATCTGCTGCCCCAGGAAGGGTAGATGCCACCTCTCTTGGCTCTGGTTTCTTCTATAAAACAGATCAATGATTTCTCTCTCACACACATCCCAGCCCCTCCCAGGACTGAAGTAAGGCTAGGATAAGCCTAGATCAAAGCCCTGTACATAGCAGGTGCATGCTAGATCAAAGCCCTGTACATAGTAGGTGCATGCGTGTGTACAACAGTTTTTGAAGTCTGCCGAAGGAAGTCATAGTGACACAGAAGTCAACATACTTTATATATTTACAGAGAAAACTTAAAAAATAAAGTCAAGTTGTTATTGAACTTGTGCCATTTATTGTTTATTCCCCCAAACTTGACTTCTAAGCCACTTCTTGAAAAGAGGGCCTTTCATCAAATAAGGGAACCCTCTGAACACCAGGCAGGGGCCTGTGAGATCAGAGTGTGGTGGTGAACCAGGCAGACCTCATCAAGCAGGCACTGTCACCAAGACCCTGAGATGAGGGCACGAGGGCATAGAGGGGCAGCGGGAACTACAGCTGGGGAGCACCAATGCTGAGCGAGGGTGGCGGGGAGTGAGGAAGAGTCGGGGGCTGCTTACACGCTAGGGAGGAGGGACTTCAGCCTGAGGGAAGGGGGTGAGGCAGGATGCTCCCTGCTGATGTGCAATAAAAAAGATGGCTGTGGTGCAGACAAAGAATGATCTGGGGCTCTGGGCTGAGGGCTGCAGGAGGAGAAAGGAGAAAAATCTGAATATACAAACTGTGTTTAGCCTAGGTGACTGTGGGGACAGGGACACTGGCCACCAAGACAAGGAATGCCAGAGGGGAACAGTTCTGCAGACAAGGCTGAGGTCCATTTTGGGTGCATTTTACCAAAGGGGGCAGGTCTGCTGGCACACAGGGGTGGGGGAGGGTGTGTGGTATGGGGTGCAGGAGACACTTGCTTCTGTGCCCACTGCTTGGATGTTGCTCAGATATACAGACTCAGCTCCTCCCTTCAAACACTGTCTTGTGCAACTCGGGGCTCCCCTCTCCTCACCCTTGCAATTGATTTTCTCTCTTCTCTTTGCATCCCAGGTTGGGAAAGCACACTGGATCTGAGCAACTCCAAGCTGACTTGAGATGCATGTAGGGGAAGCGGCCCAGGGCCAGGTGACATGGTCCTGTGGCCTTGGCCAGGCCTGAGCTGAGCCAGCGCTCACCTATGAGGTGAGCACTGCAGCGGATTTGGGGCGTGATTTTCTTTCAAAGATCATCGTTTATCTTTTATGGGCTCTTAAGGAAATATGCATGTCAAAAGCAGAGTTTGGCAACTCCAAATTAATTTAATTCAAAATGGAAAATCCTCCTTAAATTACAATTCATCTTTTGTAGTGAATTCAGAGCCTGGCAACAACGCTGGGTGACACAGTTGGCCTGGCTTCAGGAGCACACTGCTCAGCCCATTTCCAGCTCTTCTACAGATCCATACTGATTTAGAAATAATGCTTTCAAATTACCTTCAATAACCTTATTACCAAACCAGCTGTGTGTATGAACACTTATCAATGCATCCCTGTGCATTAAGAGAAAATGTATGTCATACAAACAGTCTAAATATATATTACTGAGATGGGAAAAAACAAACCCTCTAGTTAAATTGCTTTGCTGTAATCAAAGATTAATCACTGTGGGAGCGGGTGTGCGCGCGAGCTGGCATGCATGCCTGTGTCCTAGCTTTTTCTCCAGGGTGCATTTCTGGCTTTGGGCAAAACTGCCCATCCTTTACCAAGAGTCAGTCATACTCTGGAAGGCAGCTCCCACTGCCATTTTGATAGGAATTAATTCTCCCAGGTTTCTAAGAGGTGGAGATGCTAAGGGGTGGTTTCTGAGTATCGCTTTATTTCTGAGCCTGGTAGGCCTGCAGCTTAGAAACTCTCCTTTCCCCCAAGCACAAGGTGGACAGCAGGCTGTGAGGTGTCCATCTGTGCAAGAGGCTTGAGTGTCTGTTCCAAGAGCAGCCTGTCCCCTCTCAGTGACACTGCCAGGCAGCCCAGTGTGCAGGTAGTGAAGTCTGGGCTGTGCTGGAATGTTCTTTGGCTGACCGCGGCATTGAGCATGCTGGGGTGGTGGGCCGCTGGCTGCCTTTCTGACAATATGCAGGTGAGAGAAGTGACCTGGCCCTACAAGGGCACTGGGCCATGTGGAGTAGAACCAAGTGACGTTTCCGTTGTATGCGACGGTTATTAGAAAAGCCATGAAGGTATGTTATTTTACACATCTTCCTAATCTCTCCATACTGCTTTACTTAATTTGTGATGAAACTGTTGATAATGGGTACTTAATGTAGGACAGTCAGTAAAAGTAATTTATCATCTTCCCGCTTCAGTGCTCACGTTATCAGCGAACTCATTTTCTGCGTTCATCATGCAATCAGCCTATTATTTGCATATTAATCAGGCAGTGGACCATGAAAGAACTGTATCCCCGCCAAATGCTGCACTATCTCAGGAGAAACACTCAGTAATTATCATACATCAGTGTTATGATGTGGTAATTGATTATAACATCTTTCTGCTGCCCCGGGGGAGCCCCTCTGCTAACCCAGCTCCAGGCACTCAGGACAGATTTTCCTCCCAGTCCAAATAGCTGCTGCTGGTCTGAGTGCTATTTTCATGCAGTATTGATTCTCTCTTCCCATTTCAGGAGATACTTAAACCATGTGCAGCAAAACTGGCCATAACTCAGGCACAAGAGGGTCTGGCCAGGAGGTGGCACATCCTTCTGGACTCTGTGTCCTCTCTTTGGCCTCTTGGCTTTGGAGGTGCCACTCTGACTTCTGAGAAAGTTTCCTTAGCAAGCAGAATGCTGCACGTCAGTCCCTCCTCACTGCAAAGTTGGTACAAAGGCAGTTTGGCTGCTTATTTTGGTGCCAAATGACAGACTAATTTCAGCCCTCTTGTAAAGGACAAACCCAACACCTGCCAGTTCAGACTCAGGCTGTACTTAGGGTTCTAGTTCCAAACGAAAGAGAAAACATGAAATCTAGACAAAGCTGGTGGTGAGTCCCCTGGCTTCTCCATCTGTCTAGGATTCCCTCCTCACAGGGAGCCTAAGTGTGGTCCAATGGCCAGTCCCCATGGGGCTGGGGCCGGGGTCCTGGGCTGGCTTAGGGCCACTGGCAGGGAGAAGGCATGACAGCCGAAAGGTTGGGTTGTCCTTTAGCAAGGGAAAGGACCCCAGGCCACTGTGTGTATTTTCCTTGATTTAGACTGAAGAGTTTGGAAGCAACATGGACCTGCCTCGCAAGCCAGATAGAGTACATGCATTCTGCCACCAAACTTCATAAGCTGGGGTCTGACTCTGCACGGACTTGGCACTGGGTCTGCTCTCTCTCTCTCTCTCTTGCCCAGCTCCCTGGCTAAAACACAAGGGATGCATCCCAGGGTAGCTGAAATATACAATTTTCTATGGATTTTTTCTTTTGTCTTGGATCTTGTTTTTGATTTTGGGCCAGTTATCATTTGAACCCAGTTTTTTTCTTTGTTCTGAACTGTGGCCTTGACCTCTGAGTGTAGTTCCAGGGACCAACCCTTCATTCACTATTGGGCTGAGGGCCAGCTCACCTGGACCCAGGCATCCTGTGGACACCAGCATGGCACCAAGGCCGCTGGTCTCAGGACCCGTGGCCTTCCTTCCACCTCCTTCCTGACTGGGGGTGAGTCGCTCTCCTCTCACAGCCTTGGCTATCTCAGTTCATAAGATGGGGGAAATCATTTCCACATTACTAAGGATTCAAGGTTTAGCACCATGTGTGGCACAGAAAAGATGCAAATACTCGAGTCTTCTCATTTTATTCCTACCATTTTTAAAAGATGATCTGAGGATTTTTAGGCTTTTCAGTTTCTTCATCCTTCCCTAGAACCAAACCATGAAAACCAAAGTCCTCATTTGCTCCTGTGACCTACTTTTGCCACTTGTACTAAATGTCCAATGTACTGTAAATTCTGTTTTCCAAAGAAAGTCTGAAGGGGAGAGAAAGAAGACGTGTCCAGAGGCCCGTGACTAGGGCCTGCCAGGGCCTTCTCCAAAAGGGGAGATTGGGCATGCCAGCATAGGAGGCACGGGCAAAGCCACCAAGAAAACTTGAGAGAGATGGTGTTGCCACTCCCCTGTGCCCACTGTCACACCGTATGCAGACAAGACGGCCTGCTTCTACACTAGTTTGCCCCAAATGGCCTGAGTGAAGACCTGTAGCCTTCCTCTCCAAGCTCAAGATTTTAGGTTGACTTTAAGGCATGGTGGATGGACAGGCAACTTCCAAAGATGGGTGGCATTTCAGAGGAGCCAAGAATCTGGAGAGCTGCAGGTGGGTCATCCTGCAAGCAGACTGTCGGTCCGGCCCCACCCAGCAACGTATGCACTTGACAGTCTCCACCCAAGGACTGAGTGCACATTATTATTCTGCAGCTATCCATGCCCACGGCCGGAAATGACACATAGTAGGAGTGGTTTATAGTGGCAACGGTGGAAAAGAAAACATTCAAATAGCGCTTCCTCTGTGCCAGCTGCTGCCCTGGAGGTTTACATGACTTTCCTCCACAAAGTCATGTAAACCTTCCACCAGCCTAGGTGATACTTTATTTTCCCCATTTAATAGAAGAAACAGACACAGAGAGGTCAAGTCAGTTGCCCAAGGCCACACAGTCACTCTGTGGCGCGGTAAGACGAGCCCTGGGCAGTTGGCTCTAAGGCCACCACGTCATACTGTAGCTCACATGTGCTCAAGCCTTGCCATGGCAGGCTAATTTAATGTTTTACTGTTAAAATCAATTTAAATCTCTCTCACTAGCAGTTGGTTAAATAAAATGTGGTCTGTCCAGGTGTAGGAAATCCCTAAAGCTGTAAAAAGAGGAGGGAATTATTTACATACTGGCTCAGGAGAGTCTCCACGATGTAAAGGGCAGTGAGCAAAGCAAGGTGTGGTGCCTGGTCCTAAGGCCCTTCTCTGTGGAGCAAGTACCTGGGGGCATGGACTACCGGCAGGAGGCCAGGAGCAGGGTCACCTCTGGGGAGGGCAGCTGGACAGCTGGGGGATGAGGGAGCATGGGCAACTTACTTTTTAAAAAGGGTGTGAGCCCTTTAAAATTTTGTGTTTTGTAACTAGGGTGCACTTATTTAAAACAAACCTCACAAATTATTTTTTAAAAAGTCAAATAAATCTCTTATTCTGGGTGACTCTAATGCTGTCCTCTCTTTTTTGGGAGGCGTGGTGACAGATCCCCCTCGGGAACTGAGACCTACTGCTGCACGTATGGGGACTGATGTTTGCCGGAGCAGCCTCACCTGGGGGCTGTGATGCTCTGAGTCGCAGCGTGGAGTGGGCTGGCTCCGGCGTGCCTGAGCGGCCCAACAGTGTGGCTCTGGGGAAGGGCAGGCGGGGCCAGGCACACAGGTGATACTCGGACACAAACCTGACAACCACATTTCAAGGGTGCCCATGAGAAACGCATCTTCCTTTCCTGCAGCTAGCAGGCCAGGAGAGGGCTGCCCTCTCCTGAGGCTGCTCTTGAACATGCTGGCCCTCATGTCAAGATGAGGTTGAAATTTTTTGAAAGCGTTAATTGGAAGTAGATTCGCAGTTTCCTAGCCCATCTTTGCAGGCATGGAGAGACACCCTGAGCTTGGCAGGGCAAGACCCTGCACTGCACCCCAGGCGAGGAAGAAACCTCTGGGAGCCTGGAGGGAATGTCCCCTAGTCCTTGCCTCAGCGGAGGGCCCCAGGCCCCCAGCCTGGCTCCAGACACACATTGCTCCCAAGTGGCAGCCGCCACGTCCTTCCCTTTGAACAAGGTCAAGGTCCTTTCCCACAAGGGGCTGAGGACCTTTGGGCTTTAGTGGTCAGAGTCCACTGACTCATATCAACCACATCGCCACATGCTGTGGCCCGAGACAATCTGTCCTCAAACTGCTGCTTCCCCGGACCATACTCAGCAGCTGCTGATGCCACCTCGGTGTCCAAGGCAGTGCTCGTGGCTCCATATACCAGAGGACACACTTGCCCAGCCCCTCACCTGCCTGCTCCATGGTCAAGCCACGTTCTTCCCATCAGTGAACCTCTGTACCACAGAGCTCTCCACCTAGGATGTTCTATTCCCTGACCCCTTTGCCCTGCATGGCCCAGGCCCTCTTGCGGGTACCCTCAGCGCCAGGGGGCCTCCCTGCAGGCCTGCACCCAAATAACCAGATGACAAAGGGAAGATAGGTGTGTTGTGTCTAGAAACCTGTTTCTTCTGACCTTAGAGAAGAATTCCTTTATTAGGGCATTCTTAGTATAATAAAAATGTCTTAATGCACATTGCAACTAAGAAAGACATGAAGGGGCCCTTAGTTTTCTGTATTACCATATTCTCAGATGATGAATGGGTGCAGAAGGCTGAGACCCAGGTCAAATGGTGAGCAGTGGCCACTTGTGCAGGGAGGGGCACTTTCTGGTTCACACATGGCTTTCCAGAATTCTCTTTTGTTTTTCATCTGGTGTTTACAGCACTGTGTAAATCAGTTATATACAAATCTTTTCAGCTATTCAAAATAAAGGTTAGAATAATTGTTTTTGGAGAGAACTATTTCACTGATTTATTTTGATTTAAGATAAAAAAAATTAAATCAAATCTAGTCTAAAGCATTGAATGAAGAGTTTTGCCTGTTTTAGACAGTGCCATGAAATTTTCTGGGGGGTGCACTAGCCCCTCCTTTTCCTATTAACGGCCTATCCAAATGCCCCACCCTGACTTAGTCATTAAGATTGAGGAACTGATGGCTTATCAAAGGAAGCTGCATCAGAATCCTGTTGTGAGTCTGAAGCCTTAAAACCTAGACTTATTTTTCTGGTCATCTCATGGGCACCAAGCATCAGAAAGGCATACTGGCCAGTGCCTCACCAGGGGCAGTAGCCACAGAGTTCTCCTGGCTCACGATAAAACCCTGTGGTCATCACGTATGGGAGGGGACCCGTGAGACCACCCATGGTAGAGGGATTGCAGCAGCTGTCTTCTCAAGAAGCAAGTGATATCTGCTGGATGAGAACAGCTACATGGAACCACGGAATTCCCCACGGGCGGAGAAGACTTGGAACCCACAGTTCCTGACTGATGCCCAGGGAAAAAACTGGATATTTTATGATTAATCCCAGGAGACCGGGCCATCTTTTTGCTTAGCACAATAATCCATCCGAAGCTGGGGTGGAAGCTTGTTGGCCAAAGTAGTGAAATGTTCCCATATTAGAAAGTCACAGAGCCGACAGTGTTGGGTGACTATCAGTTCTCCGTGATGGAGTGACTAACATCCTATCCAGGAATATGGGTACCTTCCTTTTTTTCTTTTCTTGTAGAGCTGTCCCTTATGAGGCAAAAAGATTAACCACACTAAGGAACTGTGACTATCAAATGAAAAAAAAAAAACCAATGGTTTACTACCTCATCTCTACCTACCTACACACACACACACACACACACACACACACACCTACACACACACCTACACACACACACCTACACACACACACACACACACACCCCTTCATTGTATCTCAAGGTTTTCTTCCCTTAAAAAAAACCTGCTAACTGAAACACAGTAAATACAGGCCTCAAAGCAAACAATCCTACTTGGCCCCCCTCCTTCTGCAGCTGTGTCCTTTGTGTTCCCTGAGCACTGCTATTGCTAAGCCATGTGAGGTCAGCTGATGGATGATACCTGGGACGAAGACAAACGGGAGACGCAAAGAACCGATCCCCAAGGGACTCCTTGCAGCCCTACCTTCAAATAAGTTTGCCATATTCCACCAAAGATGGCCCTGGACCTAACAACCAGCCCCACTTCCCAAGACACTGGAAACTTTGAAAGAAGCCAACGCAACATTTGTAGATGAGCCTTCCAGGAACTCTACTAACAAGTAATCGATCTGAAGTTCTGTCCTTTGAAAACCCTTTTTAAATTTCACCCATATGGTTGGCACAGAGCTCTCTGCTCTCCCTACTTTTCAACAGGTTCCAGCAGCTTCCAAGACAAGGTGCAGGGCACTAGCTGGAAAGGGCATTGAGTTTCCTGGATGCCCAAGGCCATCACCCCAAGGCTCAGATCATCAAAGGAACATACAGAAATGGTTATTTCCATCAAGAGGGAAAAATGATGTAATTGCAGTTTCTCTCCTTACGGTAAAGCTGATCAGAAGTTAGATATACAAGTTGTTAAGAAAAATGGAGACACGGAGGGGCCACAGAGCTGGGCAGAAAGAGGCAGAGAAGAATTCTTCAGTGAGGAGAACAGATTCCTGTGTCAGCAGTCTGCTGTTCCGATGCGCAGGGCCACCCCACTCCTGGGGCGCCCTGTTGCCATGGTAACTAAGTACAGAGCGGTGCCTTACGCACATCCATACCATCTCTGCTATAAGACTAGTTCTTACCGAAGGGCTGCAAAGTCCTTCCACACCTGGGAGGCTAAACCGACCATCAGGCCAGTTGGGCAGCCTGGACTGTTGGTCACTGAGCATCTCTCATCAGTAGCCAGGAACAAACCAACCCAGGTTTAATATTACCTTCCTGCAGCCATCTTGTTCTGCTATGCTGAGCTGCCTCGCCTGGGCCTCAGGGAGCCAACACCAAGGACAGAGCCTCATCTCTCTGGGCCTGAGGGCCTCTTGGAAGGATTCTGCAGTAGCCGTGGTGAGAACAGGGGACCAGAATCCTGGGGGAAGTCCAGGACCAGAGGCTTCACCCCCACTGCCTTTGGAGGAGCAATGCTGACTGCCTTCTCAGAGGCACTGATTTATTTAGTCTGTCAAGTTAAGATTCTGGAGTCTCCTGAAGTCACTCATCCCAATGATTTATCAACACTCATCTGTATAAAATAATTATCTTTTGAATCTAAATGCCACATGCTGAAAAACACAGCTACCTTAATTTTTAGAAACATTCTTGAAAGGACAACACTGATAGTAAAGAAATTTCAAAAAGGAAAACCACTACCCACAATCCTGCCATTGTACAGGAACCTTCTTTGCGTTTTGACAAGAACTTTCTGTCCTTCCTGACCCAGAGAAACAGTTTTGCTTAGCTTCTATTATGATACTAACAAATTTACATTTTCCTAGAATATGAGAAGTATTTTCCAATTTTTCTCCACAGTCACCATAATTATTGTTTCTACTGAGCTTCCCTATTGCTGACTAACTACAGGCACTTTGGGTGACTGATCTGCAGTCCACCTCTGGTCTTGCGGAGATAATAAAGGCAGAGGCTTGCCCACTATCTCTTCACAGAAACCACCGGAAAGTTTTTCAGTGCTCACTTTTATCCAGGGGCTCATTGCCGCCTCCTCCTTCCTTCAATCTGCTGGCTCCCTAAGAGTTTTACATCACTTCATTTTATAAAGTAATTCGATATCTTAAAAATATCATTTACATTCCTCTTAGCAGCCCTGTGTATTTTTCTGAGGTTGGAAATGTGACTATCGTACAAATGTTTTAGCATGGCAGCGATTACCTGCTATACAGTAAAAAGGAAAAAGCCATCCTGCAAGGATTAGTTTGGACACAGAGGTTTCTGACATAGATCATAACCAACCTGGAATTGCAGGAGAGTTCCTGTTTTATTTAGGAGCAAGGGGTTTTGATCTAAAAAACATTCGTCACATTCTGCCAAGTTTAGTCTTGACTCTGACAGGGCAGCAAATCCTCTTGGAGAGTTTAAGGGGAGGCCAACTTTCCATTAGAGCAAGAAGCAAGGCTAATTTTCCATGCAAACATACGCAAAACTTCCAGCATGAACAACTATGTTCATGATTTTCCCTAATGTATTTTGAATGGGAGCCAGCGTGGGCTAAGTTTGCTGGTACCTGCTAATTATACTGGCCAACCCAGAAATGAAGTGAGGAAGTACACTGATCCTGCTTCAGGTGGACACCCACTCTGCTTAGATGTCCAGCCAAGAAAACCAACGGATTGGGTAGAATACAGCCTTCCACCCTGACATTTGGTTAAAATCAAATCAGAACACCTGAAACTCAGAAACACTCAAGCGGGAACTGTCTGGCTACATCTGTGCTGCAGCTGCCCAGCTGCTCTGCTCACTCACAACACACTTTTCCTTGTAAAACCTCAGCAGGCTGGCAGGCTTCGTGCTCCTCGCTTAGCTTGTTTGTATTTTCAATGAATCAATGGGATATGGAGACTAATCAACATGTTTAGAAAAATAAGGAAGAGAAAAAGAGGAATAGCTCAAGACTCTGGCTGCTCCTGAAAGCTGGGTGGGAAGGCTCTGCCCGGGCAGGACCCAGAAGGAACCCAGGAGCCTGGGCATGCAGGTCGGCCTGAGTGGCTGCACCCAGGGGCCATGGCAAGGAGTCCGCATGGCAGAAACTTGGCCCCCAAGACCTTGGGGTTTCAGATGCCAACAGGAAGCAGCCAAGTCCCAGCTTGCATTGCAGGCCCTCTGCCACCTGTTTCGAGGCTGGATCTCCAACTAGATCCCACTCTGCTGAGTGTCACTGGCTCCATATCTAGTCACCCCTGAACTGCTTCCAGGGGCCCCTCTGCCATTTCCTTCACATGATCCCACCTGCTTCCATTTCCTTCATCCCCATCCCTTCTTGCTTGAAGGTGGCCCCAAGGTCTTCCAGATGGATTCAGTTTCTCCCTACATGACCCTGCTGGGAGGTAGATGGGCCTGAGCCTGTTCCCTCCTACTAGGATGGGAGCTCCCTGAGCCCCGACTGTCTCTGACTTGGACCCCAGCCCCAGCCCAGGGCCTTACACCTAGAAGCTGACAGACAGAAGAAGGTAGTGATGAACAAGAAAATGCAGCAAGAGCTCTGTTCTCAGCTGCCACCACTTCCTCCTCCATTAGACACCGGCCCTGAGGAATCCAGTCTGCCAACAGGATATAGTATTTGCAGCTCACTGGATCCAGAAAGCTATAGCCCAGAGGATAGGAAACAGAAGAGGGAGGGAAGCATTTAATGCAAAAGCACAGAAACCAGCTTGTTACCTGAGCTCACACAGCCCTGCTGCACTGGGTCCTGTAGTGACGTCACAGAATGGAGGACTAGACAAGAGAAAGGGGACAATTAAATGAGGAAACAAACTGAGGGTTTAAAGCTTCCTAAAGCACTGAGCACAGCAAAGGGGGCACAGCATGTGGGCCACAGAGGCCCAAGGTGGGCTCCCTTCCTTACGGGGAGGGAGTCCATGCAGGCAGGTAGAAAGCTGGTCAAAAGCGAGGGCTCCCTGTTGGAAGCCATCACCCGCGATATCTGTCACTTCTGTGCCCTTGGCTGATTTTTTGATTCCCTGATTTAGCTACTTGACTTTTACCTATGTTTATGTATAAACAGCATTTTCTTAATTGGTAACTCATTTTTTGCTGCTTGTGAGATTAGCTAGGCACAATCTTCTCTTTCCTAAAAACTGAAGTCAGTCCCATGGCAATAGACTGTGGAGGAAGGGGGGTGGTTCTCTGCCTCCAAGTGCCAGCCAAAAGCTGAGCATGTGGTCAGCAGCCTCCCTTAATGGACTCTCCCTCTGCCCTCCCCACAGTTACTCTGGGTGAGGCTGCCCTTACCTGGCCCTTGCTGCTGACCTTGGACGGGCAGGACGCCCTGGCCCAGCTCGCCGTTCAGCCAGAGCTGCATGCGAATGAAGGGTTCGCGGCCTTTCTGGGTCAGCTTGCTCCATGGCTTTGGCCTGGATAGCATGTCACTGACGCTGCCCTGGGACAGGCCCAGCACCTGGAGTGGCAACCAAAAATAAGACATCAGGCCCAGGGGTTAGCAGGAGGCTACAAAATGCTTTAGTGATGTGCACACAGCTGTGTGGAGGTGTGGTGGAGACAGAGGGCACACAGGGAGCATTTCTGGGGCTGAGCAGAGAACCGCCCTGGTGGACGGCGATGGAGAGGGGCGGGTGGGGGAATAAGCTTCTCAAGGTCACTGGCAGGCTGACACTGTGGTACCAGGAGCCATGGTTAGTCACAGCTCTCTGTTCCCATGGAGAGGCAGGCTGGGACAGGGAGGGGAGGGCTCTTGCCCCAGGGTCTCGACCCTGCCAAGACCATAGGGTTGTCATCCTGACAGCTGGAGGAAGAAGCACTGACACCATCTTGCTCTTGCTCTGGTGGCGCCAGGAAAGGCTGAGGTGCTGGGGCCAAGGACCCCTTTTAGAGGCAGGAGCAGCGGAAGCTGGCAGGATGAGGGAAGCCAGCCTCCTTTGCTGGAGCTGGGCCAGGCTGGCATTTAGAGAGATTTGCTCTCTCTGATCACATCCTGCTCCATGGTATGGACCTAGAGATGAGCTGGTGGCCATGGGAGAGCCAGCTGGGGCGGGGAACTCACTGCAGAAGATCGACAAGTTGCAGTACATGCCCAGTGCTCTTACGCTCACATATGGCCATACATATGTATGGGCACAAACATCCCCCACAGGACACAGATGCAGCCCAGAGATATTTAGGGGCTGCATCCGATCACTCTTTTGAAAAGTTCTCAAGTTCCAGAATAAACTGCGTTCATGGGCCAAACCAGTTCAACGCTATTAAGTCTCTGCTATATTTAAGGCATGAGCACAAATGTCTATTTAAATGTTCTCAAATGATATTTTTACAACACTGAACTAGAAATTTCAAGGGACTTTAAATTCTCATCCTCATTTCTATTCACCCTATCACCTTTTGCAAAATCAGGACAAAGAGATAACAATCAGGTATCGTGAGGATTCATAACACAGGACATTGCAAACACTGAAATGAAGGCTGGACAGTGTGGGGCTGGAGGGGGGTCTCCATGGGAGGCCCCTCAGAGGTCACTGCCGACCCAGCCATGTGCTCCTCAGGGAGTCTGCCTTTCAGGGGAATGGAGCTCTTCTCATCATGCTCAGCAATTCATTACTTAAATCTAAAATGATCCTGGGGTATAATTTTATACGCCTAGTAAATCCCAGTTATCAGTAAGTTCCAGGAACAGAAAGGGTCTGGGAGCTCATTCACTAACCACTGTACTTTCATGAGCCAGGGAAGAATGGGCTTTTGGGATCAGGCCCCAGCCCTGTGCTGCCTCTAGCTGTATATTCCTGGGGAAGTCACGTTGTCAGTCTGTCTAGGTGATGCCCAAGTGCCTTCTATACTATGAGAAGGGTACAGTTATGTCTTGCATGGCTTCTCCTGCCACATGCCTTTGGTTCCCCGCATGCTGGTCATTGTTCTGTATGACCAGGCCAGATCTCTTTTGGTCAGAACAGCCTGCAGAGGTGCCTCTGGGCTGCATCTGGCAGGAAAGCAGGACTCGAATTCAGTCACCTGTCAGCTTGGGGCATGCAGTTAGCTCCCCTGAGCCTCAGTTTCCTTGTCTGTCAAATGGTGACTCTACAACCCCCCTCAGAGTGTAACTGTGAGGTACAAAGGAGGCAGTGGGTGACAGGGCCTGGCCTGGAATCTGGCCCCCAATGGGGGCACAGCAAATGGAACATTCGCTGGCCAGCCTCTGGAATTTGGCAGTGGATGGCCCATTGTGCTTTCTGGATAATTACATGGGTAACAGCCACATCCTCCAAAGAGACACTTATGCTGAGCAGTGAAGAGGCAGGAAAAACCAGGTACCGAATTGAATCCCTTACCTTCTCCCCAAAGATTCTTTGGCAGATACCATTCTTGGCCAGTTTCTCTTTCACCTGCCGGGTGAGCTCAATGGTGTCCACCTCCTGGTACATGTAGATCTCGTACTGCTCAGGGGTCAGCGGTGGGACTGAGGGCTTGGTGGGCTTTGACATGGGCGCGATCGGGGAGGAGGGCAGGGGGCTGTTCTGGGGTGTGTCACTGCGGCTGGCTCCGGTCAGGCTCAGCTCTGAGCTCTGGGAGTACGGTGACTCAGCACTGGGCCACTCTTTCCAGCATTCTGGTGCGGAGGGTGCCTGGAGCTGGCTGCGCTCGGCCCGTGCCTGGCTGCTGCCGCCTCTCTCCTTCGTGCTGCTGGCCTCTTCGGCCTTGGCTCCTTCAGTGGGGCCGGTGGCCTTTCTCTCTGGTGGGCCGGTGCTCCACCAGTGGTCCTTCCACACGCCGCTGCGGCCCAGCTCACCCTTCACGTGCCTCAGGACCCCTTGCGCAGCATCGGCAGCCCCCTGGAGGTCCGTCCCGGGTGTGTCCTGGGATTCCTTTTTGAGGGCATGGGGGGTGGGCAGAGTGGAGGCGCTGGCATCAGGAGCGGAGGGGGGCTTCTTTAGGGATATGGCCAGAGGGGTGTAAGTGGACGCCGAGGACATGGGCGAGGTGGAGAGTAACTTGGGGGTGAGGATGGCAATGTCAGGCTGGGGCAGCGGTGTCTGTTTTAAGGCGGGGTCGAGGGCGGCCTGCTGGGCCTCCATCTCCCGGCGGGCTTGCTGCAGGATGGAGCGGATGGCGTCGTCCGAGTTCCCGCTGCTGGATGTGGAGGAAGGCTGGACTGGCTCAGCTGCATGGAGCAAACACAGATGTGAAACAGTGGCAGGCCTGCCCCGGGCTGGAAACATGCTTCTCCTAACTTGATTACAACCTGACCTACCCCAAAATATGGGTTATCAGGGAGAGCCACACTACTTTCCTTTTTCAACACTCCCCCTGTCAGTGGAACATTCATGTGATGTCTGTATGAGATAAAGCAGTTAACACTCCAGTTTGGGACCTATGGCCCCATTACACAGCAGCTCATGGGTATAATGGGGACTGTGACTGCTCAGGGGTGTGCCATCCTGGATTGCTTTACCCTGATGATTTTTAAACAGTATTCTCATGTGCTATGTTCCAAAATTCTAGTGGTTCTGGCAAACCTTAGGAACATAATTTCTGTGCACAGTTGTGGTGTGGGACCAGCCCCAGGAATGCGTGGCCATGTTTCGGTTCACTCGCTTTCCTTCTGGGTGGGAACGTGGGGGGCAGTGGGCAGACCGTGGCGAGGAGCTCAGAATGATGACCCTGCTCAGTCTCAGGATTTCTTCCTGGAAACTCAGGGTGGGCAGCGGACTCAGGCAAGGGCTCTTCATGGGGGCTCACACCAGAATCCCCACCAGGCTTATGGAAATGCACATGCCCAGGTCCCACCCTGGACCATATGAGCAGCAGATGTGCAGCTGGACCAGCATCTGCATTTTTCATCAGCTCCTGGGGGACTGTGGAATGAGGGTCTGGCTGAGAAGCACAGGGCTGAAAGCACCCCCCAGGTGGTGCCCGCTCTGCAACATGTCTTGTGTCTTGGGGAAGGAAGTCCTAGGAACTGGCTCTTCATCTACTCGAGTGATGCCAAAAAAAGCCTCGAACAACAGTGACATTTAAGGCCTCTTGAGGACCTGACTTTACTGGTTAACACAAGACCCTCTTTTCTCCAACTCACATGCCCCTCCCAGTGTCCTGGGGCACAGGTGAGCAGCAGAGTTCACCCTGAAGTAGGCTTTTCCCTTCTCAGTTGGGGGGAATCTCCATCTCTGTTGGGGTGCCCTGCCAAGCTTTCTGGTTGTTCAGTCACCCAGAGAAGGGGCTGGCTTAAACATCAATCTGGCCTTGAGAGCAAGAAACACACCCAAGCGAAAGAGCCATCTGCTGTCAGGCTGAGATCCCACGGGGACAGGGTCCTACTGCTCTGGGGTCTCTGGAAGGAGGAAGATGGCTGTGGAGGAGTGGTGCTGGGACAAGAGTTGAAAGACCAGGGTTTCCATCCAGCGTCTACCCTTCAGTGAGTTTGGGCACATTATTCTAACTGAGAGCCTGAGTTTGATAATCAGGGATAATAGAATAACACAGTCTCTCTTTTGGGGTTGTTGTGCAGACTGCTTTTGAACAGGACAAGGTAGGTAAAAACACCCAGTCCAGGCCTGGTTCCCAGAAGGGAGCACCAGGCTCACCCACTGAGTAAGCTGCGTGGGAGTACGGTGGCCTCAGGAGAACACCAGTGACCAGGAGAATGACTGGCGGCCCGTCCTCGCTGCCCGCAGCCAGGCCTGACAGAGCCCTGGGACCAGGCCCACGGGGAAGGGGCCCTGCAGCAGAGGCCTCACGGGTATGTGTGCCTACACGTGGAACACAAGGAACTCAGGCGCTCAAGTTCCCTTTCCAGCCACAGGTCTGAGCTGAATCTTCAGGGTGTGCCCTTAATCAAAGCTAAGCCATGGAAAAGCTGGAACATGGGAGTCCTCTCTTCTTAGGGCAGCTCTCAGGGAGTGCCGTGGGCCAATTCTTGGGCAGACTGACTGCAGAGGGGGACAGCCATCCATGAACACTTCCTGTGCCTCCTGCACGACAGTCGTCCCACAGAGCAGCTGTTAAAGAGTTTAGTTTTCACCCATCATTTTTCAGTGTTTGGTCAAATATGTATGTAAATAACAAAAGGTTGTGCTATGTTTCAAAACAGAAATTTGGTAGAACTATTTACTAAGGTAAGTTAAGGGGATTCTAGGCCAAGGGTACATTTTTGAGCCAGTGCTAAGGAATGAAATGGTAAAAAGAATGGTAGCTCTTAGCAAAATATATCACGTAGATCTGCTCCTCTCTACACTCCCCTAAATGCTTGAAAATGTACATTCTATTGTTTAAAAAGAGGTTCATTGCTCCTGGCCAGAACGCTCATGACAGTCCGAAGTATGGAAGACAGTGGTCAAAGGAGGTGTATCCGTACCAGTTTTCTGCACTTGGAGCTCCCTTTTGGCTTGTTCCAGGATGGACTTGATTGCTTCATCGGACCCGGTCTCTGAGGCTCGGATCCGGGTGGTGATGTTACCTGCAGGGAGAAGCCACACCAATGACATCAGATCCACTCCTGCAACGACAGGTCAGCCCTGCACGAAGATGGCATTTTGATAATAGCTCCCCGGCTGAGGCCAGGGACGGTAAGGAGGCAGGCGGGGCTTCCCATTTACCTGTACCTGCTGTGCGTGGAACTTTATGGCAGGTACCATGACCCCGTGCAGGAAGGGCATCCTGCTCAATCTACCTGGTGCTAAAAGTCATTTGGCCAGTGGGACAAGCTCCCACATTTACCCAAGCAGGACATCACCCATGGGGTGAGCAAATTATTTAATCCAGTAGAAAAAAAGATGAAAGATTGAAAGGCGATGCTTTTTGTGAGTCATTTAAAAGCAACTCTGACAACTGCTTTGGCTTGGGACTAACGTTCAAGGTTATACACGTTTATTTAAGTCTGGTATCCCCAAAAAGGAAAAATAAAGGGGGCTGAAGGGTTGAGGTTGACTAACTACCAGTCATTTGGATCTACAAGGTGGAAGAGGCTGAAGGCTTAACTGATAATTTTCAAATCTATTATCACGTTGTCTTTTTACAATTTAATGAACAAGGAGAAAAGCCTACAGAAATCCCTAAAAGACAAGAATTCAGTTCTTTGGCCAGAAGGTGATGCTGTGCACAGCAGCTGCATGTACAGCTGCCCTGAAGCCACTATGGCCTGGGGGACTGGCCCCTGTTCCTTCTGGAAGCTGTCTATGTGGTTTAATTTTTCACTACCTTACTGAAAATGAACTGCCACACCCAAACCATTTGAGAACAAGCAGACCACTGGGACAAAGCCCCACTAAAGATGCAACTCCGAGGAGTACAGTGGGGGTTGGCTCGCCAGGGCCCCGTAAGAGAACCGATCACATTAGCAATTGTCCACTCTGTAGCACCTTAACATGTTTCACAGTTAACAGGAAGTACAAGGAAGCAGCAGTATCTCATTTGGCTCAGTCACCTGATTTTTCTCAGAGCAACAATGGCTATTCTTTCTCCTGCTTCTGAGAAACCCGGGAAGGCGTAATTTGACTCTGCAGGGCTTGGGGTGGACCTGGGGCTTGATTCTTAGTGGGCCTGCCTCTCTCCTTCTGCACTCGGTAGGGTGCAGGCGGCTCAGGAGGGAGGGGTGGGTGTCCTCGAACCCTTGCTTTGTTTTATACTTACTAGCTCTGTTTTTCCATCAGGTTCCAGGCCAGAATCACACTGCACAGTTTTAACCCAAAAACACAGCTAAGGACATGCGGCTTCCTAGGTTACTAACTGCAAAGAAAAACACCTGCCTGCAACATACCTTCAGACCCATTTCTTCGTTTCGGTACTTCCTGAAATAGTCTGTTCAGGCTCTGGCCTGGATTCTCTGTTGAAAAACAAGTGTGGTAAGAACAAAACAATCAGGGGGATGGTGGTGTTGACGATATGGGCTGCGTGACATGAAATCTGAGCCGCTTGTCACTACAGAAAGGGCTCAGGGCTTCCTGTGCACCTTGGGAGTTAACTAGAAACTTCAGAGAGGCCCTTCCCTGGCTGGCCGGCCCACAGAGGCCATGGCTCTGCTACAAAAGGAGATCAGATGGACCGAAGGAGCGGCCCTATGGTACAAGTGCCACGAGGGTCAAACGGAGGGAGCCCGGCCGCCAAGTGAATCGCCCACCAGCCCCCGAACAAAGCTCACATTAATCATCCAAAGACAGTCAATTCCAGCTAACATCGCCACTGCCACGCCAAGAGTTTGGTGCAAACTGACACTGTTCGAAATGTCTCCCTTCTCCGTCTGAGTCTAAATTTCAGGCTGTTTCAAATGTGTCTGATAAGATTACCTCTCTATCACTGCTAATTTAGCGGAATGATCCCCTGTTGCTAAAGAGGGAGGGAGTTCTTTGATTTAGGGATGTGACTGCTTATCTTTTTATGGGGGGTCGGGAAGGAGGGAAGTTTTAATAAAGCTTTCATGTATTTTACTCAAGGCAGACGTGTTTTGCTCCTTATGCTGAACAAACCCCTAGTAGAACGCAAACACTGGGAGAGCTGGCCCAGGACACTGCCCCTTCTGAGGGCACTCAGACACTGCCTCCCCTCAGAGGGGAGGATGTGTGGCTGACACACTGTCCCCAGGGAGCCAGCACTGCGTGTGGAGTCACCTCAGCTGCTGCTGCTGCTCTAGGGCCACATGGTACCCAAGGGCTCCTCCCCATGTGAGGCCAGCACCCAAGGCCAGTCAGACACCTGGACACTAAACACGTCGGGATGTTGTATGGAATGTAATTCCATTCAACTCGATACACGATTCTGAAATCCTGAGTTTACTACATGTGAGGTGCCAAGTGGGTTTCAGAGGCCAGAACTCCTAAATCTAACAGCTCGAATTAGCTCAAGCCAGTCAATCCTTGAACCCTGGGAGTGGTAGAACTGAAAGAATTTTACCTGATGTGATGCACAAATGTTCATCGCACACACAGACACACACACGCAACTCTGTGAAAGTCTCACCTCTTTGTCTGCCTTGGATGCTGCGAAGAGCCAAGATGTTCTGCTCGTCTGACAGGAATTGCTTCATCTTGTGAAATGGCTCCTTGCCGCGGACGGTCAGTTTATTCCATGGCTTGGGCCGGGCTAGAATCTCACTCACGGACCCTTGAGACAGTCCCAAGACATAATGTCCAAAAATGCGCTGTCCAATGTTGTGCTTGATCAATTGCTCTTTCACCTGCCGGGCGATTTCTGCAGTGTCTATCTCCTCGCCCTCGGAGGCGCTCCCAGCACTTTCTGACTGGCTGGGAGATGGGGCCATGCCATTTACATCTGGGCTTTGTTGTAATGGACTTTGGGAAGATATGGAGTTTGTGCTGTATGGACCTGTTGAAAAAATCATGCTTGTGCTTCCTGCTTCCTGCATGGCCTTGGAGTAGAAGGACTGCATTAGCTGTCGCTGGAGGAGAGAGTTTAGTGCAAATTTTCCCGTAGAAGCCAGGGGTAGGCTGGGGCTTGCCAGGGATGAGCTGAAAAAGTCTTGAGTTAACCCCGCTGGTGAGAACTGGTGTGTACCATTAGTATTGGAAGCCTGCTCCCCCGTGTTGCGGGGCAACTGAGAAGGAGGGGAGGCCGGCAAAGGTCCAGGACGCCGACTCTCAGGCTGGTCTTTCCCTTTTCTCCTGGCTGACCCTACAAGGAAGGGCAAACATAATGCATTATGGGGGATTCAAAAGGGAAAAAAAACCAAGACCAAAATGCAAAGTTTGCCCCACAAAAGGGAAAAAAAAGTGCAGATTTTACAAGGGCCAATGAGGTGTGTTGGTTTGTTTTTCGATTGAATTTTAAAATTAGCCAAACGAGGCCCCCGAAACGAGCAACATGCATTTCATGTTTGCACCTTTCTTGTACGTTGCAGCCTGGAGAGTCCCCTTGACATAGATTCAAACTTCTAAAAGTGACAAGGAGCCGGTACCACACACAGTAAAGAGTCAACAGGTTGTGGGCCCCTCATCGGGCCACTAGTGTTCGAGCTATTACGGGGAGGGCCCCGCCTGAGGAGCAGCAAACACTGACATTTCGGGACCAATGGATCCGCTCCCACCACTTGCTCTGAGGCGAATGCACCGCACTGAGTCCACTCGATCGAAGGCGCGCACATTTTAAGAATGAAATATCATCGGAGCCCGAGACACCTTTACACGGTTTACCAGCTGCCAAAACCAGAAGCAGTCAGTGACGCCACCATTTTGGGATGAGCAAAGAAAGACTAAGGATGGGGGTGCGTTCCCAAGGAAAACCTGACAAAGGAAGAAAAGCTCAGCTGAGCCCAGCAGGCCAGGCCTTCCCTGTAAGCAGCCCGGCATCACCACGGGAGACAGGCTGCACAACTGGGAAAGCTCAGAAAAGCCAACATCCTCCGCGAGTCCCTAGGGCTCTCCTGCAACACCGGCTCTAGTGACCTCCGCAGACGCTCTGCGGCCACACACCTCGCCCTGACCCTCTTTCAGCAGGATGGAGAGAAGGAGAGCATGGGGAGGACGACACCAAACACTCAGTAGCCAAGGTTCTCATCGACCGCTGATGCACCCGCCATGCGTTGGCCCAGACTCACGGTTCCCCTTCCTCTTCCTCGACCCCTGGAAGGGGCCACGCACAGCACGTAAGACCCCGTCAACCTACCGCTCAGGTCACTGTTGGAGATGCGCAGTGTGGCATTCTCAGACTGCAGAGAGCGGTTCTTCTCCAGCAGCAGCACCTCCAGGGGCTTGGATGCATCCTAGATGGGGCAGAGTGGGGCTCACTGTGGGCCTGGCCACCCGACCCCACAGGCCCTGCTCTGATGGCTTTCCACCCAACTCTGACTGACAGAAACCTGACTTCCCCTGAATGCTCAACACAAATGTGGAAAACACTCAAATTCCTTTGCAAAAGAATTCCTGTGGATATGCTTTTTCTTCTAGGCTAGTACAACTTCTAGACAACTAATTATCTTCTATTCTGTCCCCAAATTCAAGCTAACTCTGTGCTTCACCTGGCAGTAGGACCGGCAGCTGAGCCACAAGCCTGTCAGAAAATCACTGTGGAGGTAGCCTTTATGGTGCCAGAGTCAGCTGCCTGCTGGGCACCTGGGGCAGGATTCCATTTGATGGCTTAAATTTTAGCTGGCTACCATGTTACCAGGTGCCACTGTCATCTTGTCCTGTTCCTTCTCCACATGAAGCAGATTATGCAATTCTCTTAGCCTGTCCCTTTGGGGCTGATCTTTACCACAACCTGAAATTTCTGTTCTGAGGACTTGCCCAAGTTAAATCACAATTTCACTTGAACTGAGTTACTAACTTTTCTTTTTTTGCCTCTTTATAGTTAAAGATAATTTGCTTTAACTTGGTTAAACATTCTCGAGGAATCACTCATCAGGCGCAGGCAAGAGGTCTCACTGAGAAATATCGAGCTCGTGAAGCCTGCCTGGGGACAAACAGTGACTGCAGCGATGTAAACACTCACACACACCAAAAGCAAAGTGAGACCGGGTACCTGTGTCCCAGCTCCCTCAGACGGTGCAAACTCCATGGACTTCAGGATACTGTGAAGAGCAAGGCAGAGTGGTTATTTCCTTCTCATATCTTTGATGAGAACCACACTAATGAGCATTAACATCACAATTTTCTGCACTCCAATAACCAAGAAACAGACTTTAACAACTTCCCTGGCAGCCTTATAATCCGAATAGTGTCTCTTGAATAACTATTCAACTAGCAGTTGGCCAGCAAAACTTTCTTGCCCAGCATGTAAATCATTCCATATGGAATCACACCAGGGCTGTTCAGAGCATAATTTTAAAGATGAACACAGACTTAACATTGTTCAAGTGGAATGTATTTGTAAAGCTTGGAGGGAATGAAGACATAATAAGGAAGCCAGAGAGAGAACCTCATCACCAACTCCCAACCTGTCCCCCGGGGCCACATGCTCACTTGGTAGCTGGCACCCAGGGACCAGGTAAATAGGCAAAGAGTAAGGTCCCACTGCTGGTGGCCCCAGGCTGTAACAGGAGCACTGTCACAAAGTTGCGGGGTGGCAGGAGGATGAGTTCGCCTTTGTTCTCCTTAGCATGGAAATCACCCCTGTGTCCTAACCGTTTCAGCAAGCCCAAGAGCAGGGTGAGTTCAGGTGCCCAGAACTGCTGTTCGCAGTGTTCTTTTGCATGGACATTCCTTTCTTTCTAAGACTATTGGGAAGGAAAGGGCAAGTGGGCCCACGTGGCTCCGAGGAGCTTGGGTGTGCCCCTCACACAGGAGGGAAGGTGAGAATGGGGGCTGTGGCCCCAGGTCCCCGGTGCTCTCCTGGCGTTCCTGCAGCCATGATGCTGGCCTCTGCCCTCCTTAGCTCCACGGAAGTGTCATCAGGACAGCACGCTGTGTAAAAACGCCCAGGGCCTGAGGGCCGCTCACTCTCTGGGCAGCCACCTCAGCGCTTCAGTAAGGAGCCAATGCTCTTAGTTATCTGTGGTTGTATCTTTGCAGTGGCACCTGTCATACAGACTAACAAAATGAAAGCAAATAAGGAGCTAACAGGTAAACCTCGTAACTGTATTTCACTGTGAGCTACTGAAAGTAAGAACTCTTCCAGGCCCACTGCCTCAGCCAGGAGAGAAGTGTCAGGGAGTCTGGGACTTGTCCTTTCTTGGTGGATGTCACATTGTTTGCAACCATATTCTTGTCTGAGATTCACTGTAGGATCATGTGCCAAAGATTAAGTGAATCTGTAAGTTTATACTAAAACACCAGTGGCTCCAGTGGCTCTTCATTTATTCAACATGTATTTCCTGATGACCCGTTAGGTGCCTGACCCTGCAGAGAACCAGAACCATTCCGGCTCCTCGCCCTCATGAACCTTATGGGCTGCTTACAGGCAGAACATAATATTCAAATGGTGCATGAAAGAGAAACCCTGGTGGGGGCCCTTGGCAGGAGAGGTGTTACTGGGCTGGAGACAGGGTGCCTCGGGAGTCAGCCTTTGAGAAGGGCCTGGCGGAGCAGGATGTTTTGCAGACCACCAAGGGCAGGGCCTCCAGGACAGAGATGGGATGGGACCGCGGTGTGTCTGGGAGAGTACTCTGATCACAAAGGTCCGGGGTGGCCAGAGACACATTTTAGTGGAAAAGCCATTGGAGGAAGGCTTTTTTTTTTTTTTTTGCTGTGGAGGGTGCTGCAGGGTGCAGATGCCACAGAAAGGGCCATAGGAATGTGGGTGTCGGGGTGGCAGGGAAGGCAGTTCTGGGAAGAGGGCAAGGGCCAGTGTGCAGCTGGGCAGGCAGACGGATGGGAGGGAACAGGCAAGGGGTGTGTTTCAGGCTGGATTCAAGGAGCCTTAGGGCCCAGGGGAGGGAGGTGAGTTCAGAGGTGGAAGTGCAGGCCTGACCTCTGTATGGACAGGAGGGGGGCTTGGGCGAAGGCCTTCACATCAGAGTTTCTTGGATTTAACACTTTTTTTTTTGAAGTGGAAGAAGGGAAAGGAAGAGGAGACCAGAGCAGGAGGAGCAGATATAGAAAGTTGACCAGGTGAAAAACCCACATCCTTAGACTGGAAATGGTAGGGGGAGTATAGAGTCCAAGGAGGCTGGACCTGTAGAGAAGTTCCGGGGGTTTCCAGGTGCTGCAGAGGCTGCCTATGGCCGGGGGTGACAGTGCCCAGGGAGAGAACATGGTGGGCACAGGCTGAGGGGAGCCACCTAGAGGCACCTCACCAGGGAGGCTGGAGTAGGTCAAGACTTGTAACCCAGAGAAGGCTACTGGACATGGTGGCCAGCAGGTGGAAGGGCCTTCCAGTGGGCTTTTTGTAGCAAACCTGAGGGAACAGAATTTAGAACACAAAGAACAGCATGGCGCGTGGGTGTAGGCTTATTTTAAAAGGAGAAATTAAAAATGTCAGCAGCAGAGAGAGGAGCTGACACAATAGTAGGAGTGGAGGGAAGGGAGCCGAGGTCCAGGTGGAGGGTCAGCTGGAGAAGCAGGACCTTGAGGCAAAGGGGAGCTATGGACACCTGTCTCTCCCTAAGGCAGAGCACCACGGTGTCTGCTGAGGGGTGGCTTAGCTGGGGGCAGGAGTGGAGGACACTGGCTACAGGGACCTGTCTACACCCCAAAGGGACTTCCTGTATAGCCAATAGCCTCGCCATGGAGGTGGGGTTGGCCTGGGGAGACTGTGAGGCAAGGTGGGCAGATAACTGGGGCTGTGTGCACTGTGGTGGGGCTGCCCATGAGCCCCATCTGGGGAGGTCATGAGCTCGGACAGCACTGGACTTAGGGGACAGGCAGGGCCCAGGGCCAGGGAGTTTGGGGAGGACCAAAGGCAGGCTCAGGGGGAGGAGCCTGAGACAGAAGGGCAAGGCTGGGTGGTGGGGGGACTTCTAAGCTTGAGAATGTAAACATTAGCCCTGAAGAGATGATAAATTCAGCTGTTGCCCCTTAGGTGGGGTGCTGGAGCTTGAGAGGATAAAGCCCTAGAGTCTAGGTGGCCAGGTTGGTGTGAGCAAAACACATGTATGCTTTCAAGGGGAAAACTTTCCTCTGCTCTGCTCCTGTTCAGAGAACTTGCAGCTCAAAGACAAACTCACGTTTTATAATTTCTATTAAGGCAATGTCTCCCCTGATTCCGAGTGCACTGGCTTATTCTAAACGCTTACAGAACTTTATAAAAAGTCCAAAGAACTTGGGCATAGGTTGAAGTGCAAACACCCGCAGTGCTGGGCAGCTAGGATGTTACCCAGCGACAGGGCACCCGCTGGGGCTGGGCCCTGTGGTGGCCCCTGGCTGGGAGCTGCGCAGACATCACTACACTTACTTTAGTTCCTTCTTCACCTCTTCATAGTCAGCCTGTCCTTTCAGTTTTTCTTCCAGTTGCTGAAAACAGACAGAATTTTATTAGTGGTCATTTCTGAAATAGGTCGATGGAATTTGCTATGCCCTGAAGGTTTGTGTCTTCCCTAATCTGTAGCTGCATCCTAACCCCCAAGGTGATGGTATAGAGGGTGCTCAGGTCATTTGGGTGGAGCCTCCCGAATGTGATCAATGCCCTTATGAAAGAGGCCCCAGAGAGCTCCCTCATCCTTCTGCTGATTGAGGACAGGGCAAGAAGAGGGTTGTCTGTGAACCAGGAAGGAAGCCCTCACCAGACATCGAATCTGCCAGCACCTTGATCTTGGGACTTGCAGCCTCCAGAACTGTGAGAAATTCATGTGTTGTTTAAGCCACCCCATCTGTGATACTGTTACAGTGGCCCCAGAGGACTAAGACTTCACTGAGACATTCCCCATAAGGAATCCAGCTGTCCCTGGGAGGGCACGCAAACACACATTAATGAAAGGTGACAGCACACAGTGTCATCTTTCATCTTCACTTTCTGGTCTGGTGTGAGTGGGCATGGACACACACGCTTGGCAGCATAAGTAAAAATGTAACACATAAGTTAATGAAAGTGGAAGGACAAAGCTTTACCGAAGTGGAAGACAGGGTGAAGAAAAGGCCATTTTGTATGAAATACCATGAAATGGCAAACAGAATGAGGAGAAGTGTTCTGAAAGCAGCATGTAGCTTTTTGCAATATGTTAGGCTAGCTGACAGATGCTGTCTGTTGTCAACACCTTTGGTGGGACACTGCTAACAAGAGATACAAGCCCTCTGTTGTTGAGCACTCGTGTCAGGAGAAAAGCTCCCCCAGGTGTGAGGACTGCAGGAATGGAGGCCTGTTCAGCTGGGTGGTCTTTTTGTCTTAGTCCCGACGGGAGGGCATCCTAGCCGGCAGGGCCCCAGCAGGGCACAGCTGATTCCCTGGCCCTAGAAGTCCTTTCAGAGGCAAGGCGAGGGGCTCTGATCCCAGGGACCTAGCAGTACCTTGCCTGGCTACCAGGACACTCCGTGTGCTTACTGAAGTCTGTGAGCTCACCGGGCATTTACATGGCCACTTTGCCCAGAGCTCTACAGGGCTTTCCTGCTTGGAAGGCCCTTTGGTGGAGGGCGGTCAGCAAAGGGTGCTTCCTTCCAGGAAGGTGTTTTAGACTAAATGGCTTTTGCCTTCCCCCAAAGGGAGCTCTGTGGGGGAAATAAGGGAGCTTAACAGAGAACACAAAGACCCAGGAGTTTGGGGGCTAGCAATTTAGAGTGTTTACAAGCCCAGTTTGAACAAATGCCAGTTCCTGAGTCAATAGCACCTTCCCATCTTTAGGGCTTCCAGCTGGGCTCTGCTTGACCAGCCATGAGTATGATCACAGAGCTGATTCAGAGCATTCTAGAGTTTCAGGAGGAGATGCCCAACTGGCCCATAAGCCTTGATGCTTGCCTGAGTCTCACCCTGTTTGCTGTTTCAAGAATTCAGGTGTCCTGTAGACAGAACTCATTTAGCCCACCTTTTTCTGCTGCAGTTGCTGGCAGTTTCTTGTGTATGGATTTCCCATTGTGTAAAACTGCTCTGCCCTAGTTGCTTTTAAGACCTCTTGTTAACTTTATATATCACAATGGTTTCTCATCATAATCAAACGGGTAACATGCACTCATTTTCCAACAAGAGATTCTCAGGAGGTACCCATGAAGAAGTGCTT
Source organism: Manis javanica (assembly GCF_040802235.1). NCBI lineage: Eukaryota > Metazoa > Chordata > Mammalia > Pholidota > Manidae > Manis > Manis javanica. The sequence continues at coordinate 34,305,009 of NC_133165.1, read as the reverse complement.
ATTTCATTCTTGTCCTGGCAGTCCAGGGGTGGGAAGTGCTCCTGTGCCAGCCTCCTTAACAAAAGATTATTGGGAGCTGCTGGGACACAAAGAACCTTTCAGATTACGGAATTCACTGACACTGGATATGGAACACACACGAAACTTGGTCATGTTCGGAGAACAGGGGAAAGCCAGAACAAAGGGCAGCCAGATGGGAAGACACAGAGCACTCCACAGCCTGGCATGGTACTGAACCTGGAGTCACTTCTGTCACTTACAAGCTGGGCTCCTTGGGCAGGTTAATGACTTCAGATGGTGACCTCGAAGGCTGAGCAAAGGAGCACCAGGCAGGGCTCTGGTGTACACGTGGGCACTGCAGGGCCTTCAGTGGGGACCACGGTCACTGCCAATGCCCCTGAAGAGCACGGCTCTGGCCTTTGCTCACCTGTCATCAGCCCTGAGCAGAAATGGTTTACAACTGGAATCTGTATAATTTGGATATGATGGTTTTCACTGAGAATGAAAGAGCTTTCACTGAAACGTCTGCCACCTACATGGAGGCAGCTGAATCAAGGAGAAACCAAGACAGCTTCTGTCAACCACTTACGCTGTTTCTGTTTTGCTGGGCAGACAGCTGCACAGAGGCCTCCATGGAGTGGGACATCTCAGAACCAGTCACAGTAGCAGGATGGAGTAGGAAGCGTGTGGTGTGGGACTGCACACTGGACTCTGCTACTGAAAATGCCCACCATGGAAAAAGGACCAATTGCCCACTGCTCAGTTCTTTGCCCAGAAGCTCCTTGTTGTGTACCTGGAAAGTCTTATTTCAAAGACTCTCAATCTGGAAAGGTGCTCCAGCCTGTCATTCTCTCTGGGAAAAGGCTCTTCTCTCAGATTTTGCTAATGCTCAGTGGCCAGATTCTATACTCAGTGTACACCCCATGTGCTATCTAATTGCTGCCATGCTTCTGCTAGGCTGCCGGTCTCTCTGCCCAAAAGAAAGAAGACAGACCAGAGTCCTATATCAGCTCTTGTTTGAGCTGAGGCCACCCCACCCCCCTGCAGTCCTGGGAAGAACTGAAGTGCTGCTGTGCTGAGGCCATGCCAGGTGTAGGCTGCAAGCCTGCGCTCCACCGTCTGAAGGCTCTGGCCCGGCTCTGACTCTTAGTTACAGGGTGAACTTGAACAAGACACTAACTTCTCTAGGTCTCAGCCTCTTCATCCATAAAAGGGGGATAGCGGTACATACTGTACAGTGCTTTTGTAAAGGTTGAATACCGCATGTTAAGTACTTTGTATGGTGCTTGGCACAGGGTAACACACTCTGCAAATGGTGGTTATCATCACTGGAGTGGCTACCTAACCCCCAGTTGGTGGAACTGAACATGATTCTGTGATTTCTGAGGACACTGTGGCTCTGAATCCAGGAGCTCCTTTTGGGAAGTTCTGCACATTCTAGTCATTCACTCCTAGTGTACCTGAAGCTCTGTTGGCAGGTCTGGCTGTTAGATCTCATGGCAGGAAAGGCAGCCCCGCCTCCAGTGCCATGAATCTGGGAAACAGGTTTTCTTTCTGTACTTGGGGACACACACGGGTTTTCCACAGAGTGAAAAGAGGCCAAGTGCTAGAGATCGGCTGCTGGCCAGTCCCTGGTGCGACCTTGGGTGATGGGCTTAGCCTGTTGGGCCTCATGCTCCTCATCTGGGAAATGGGGAGAGGATGAGTAGGGTTTTCACAGGACAGTGGTGAGGATGTGTAGGATAAGTAAAGTGCACGCTGCCCAGTGTCCCCCAAGTGTGACTGTTTTTTAATTCTTAATATAGACCACATATATGGTTCTAGGATGTGCTCATCAAATGTCTCTTGAATTGCTAGAATTATCTGTATGAAGTTCTGGTTGAGACTCAATAGTAAGAAAATTTAATTTAAAGTATTCTGGCGGGCAGCAAATTGGGCCCTACATTTATAAAAGGTCTCTGTCCTAGGCAATTATAACACAGGGCTGTAGGGTCACAAACTTAAGGGACCTCTGGCATGCGAGACTAATGCAAAGGCCGTCGAAAGGCCTCGACTTTGGGGTCACATAGTGAGGGGTCATGGCAGCAATACCTCTTTGCCACAAGATCATAGGCCAGAGAGGCGCTGTGCAGCCGTCTGAAGATACTCCCCCTTCTTCCAGGATGATCAGGACCAGGCCTGCGGAAGTGCTGTCCCAATAGCAACAGCTCAGGCTAGAGGCATCAGTGTGTGACCCCTTGTTCACCTGAGGACCATGGGGCTGTGGGACCGCCAGTCAGCACTGGGTAAGCGTGGCTGGGCTCCCTGGTCCTGGGCGGGGCTCTAAGGCACAGCCCCTCAGGCCAGCGCTATGCTTCTGGGCTCCAGGACTGGGCTGCATGTGCCTCCTTTTCACCTGAACAGGGAGACCCTCTGGCCTCCCTATTTCCTCAGTGAGAGGAGGCAATTCTGCAAGCATAGGATCTTCCACTGGGCATGGGGGCGAAGCCCAGGGATGCCTGAGGACCCCGTGCATGTGCTGCTGGGGTGCAGAGAATGTGACAGCAAAAAGCAGACCCCCAAGGCCAGGTGGGTGGGGCTGGGAGAGTGACGGCTACACTGGAGGGCTGGCTGCAGACATATGGGTCTGGTCAGAAGAGGAGGACCTCCGGATGGCAACCTTGTCACACAGGTCACCACTGATTTCCATGCACTGTGGTCAGGTGTGACCAGGTGCAGGGCAGAGGAGCCAGCTCCCGAGGGAATGGTGCCATCACAGACCAGGAGGGCCCTGGCTCAGTATTTAGGCCACCTGGACACTTCACATCACGGTTGGCAGTGTGACACCAGCTGGGGACCATCCGGGTTTATTACCACGTGACCAGGGGCATGGGAATCTTTCCAAGAGTGATCACTGTAATTGCCACAAATAGCTCCCTAAAGCATTCCCGGGAATACTCATGGACTCACAGTGATGCTGTAGGAGCCTTCTGGTGACCTCTGGCTCCCACCCCTGTCCCCATGTGGCCCCTGAGGCCTCCAGCAAGGAGCCTCGGTTCCTTCGAGGTTGCCTCCAGTGTGTTCTTCTCTGGGCCTCTCCATGGCTGTCGGGCAGGTCTGTCTGCTTCCCGCACCAAGCCCTCTGGCCCTTCTTCATCCCCACGGACGGCTCACTCCTTCCCCTCCTCAGATCTGTGCTCACACTGCCCTCCAGGCAGGGCTCCTGGTGGCTGGTCCCCTGGGCTCCCTGTATTTCGGACATTTGACGTTAAGACTCCTCATGCCACCAGGGTAAGTCTGCCTCTCAGGGGGTGGAAGGGTGCAGTGGAGGGACATGCCCAGGTCTCCCCCCTACAGCCATGGGCTGGACAGGGCTGGGCCTGGCCTCTCCTAACCCCAGCAACCTCCTCCACAGGACAGTGGTCCTCATCATGCCCACGTGGAGAGAGTCAAATGGGATGAGGACATTAGAGCTTTATAATGAGACGCTGAAAAAGCTGCTCATTAAAACATTTTCAAGGCAGCCTCGATGCAGAGTGAACACACTCCCAGGTGTGGGAACTTAGGCACCCAGAGGCAGTGTCCTGAATTAAAGGCACTGAGTAAATCCAGAGAAGTGGTCACCAGCCTCTTTTTTCTGTCCCAACCCCGAGGGACACAGCGTGCTCCATAGTGGCTCTATAGGACCCATCAGAACCTCAGGAGGTGGGTGAGGGGTGAGGAGGGGTGGGAGGGGCATGTGCAGCTTGGAGAAAGCCCCCCAGGTAATTCTAATACATCTGTCCACCCACCCAGTGGGAAGCACTGATCTTCAAGCATCTTTAGAAAATATAATTCCTCCCTATGGGAGACTCACATTCCTCCAGCCAGCCTTTCCTATACATACCCACCTCAAATGGGAGCTACTGGGCTTTCACAAGTGTAGTGCAGGTGACTGCCTCTGTATTCAAGTGTTCCAGCAGAAGGCAACAGAATAGGGAGTTATCAGAAATAGCAGCCTTGTAATGGCAGTTGGGTTATTCCATTAATCACAAACACAGAATTACCCTTTTCAAGCAGCACTGTGCTTGAGCACTTGTCAGATTACGCAGGAAGAAACATCTACCACTTCTGAGTCTGCTTCCATGTCTATTTACAGGTTAGAAGTGGATAGTGATGCATTTATGGCAAACTTGGCTTGATGAAGGGGAACACAGGAAAGCCTGGTAGACACCCAGCTGTCACTTTATCCTCACAGAACTACCAATAAGTCATCTAAGTGAAGGGAAACAATAGTTGCAAAGGGATGGGGAGCTTCAAGGTGCTAAAGTGCACCCCAGAGACCCCCAAGGCTGAACACCATGGTCCAAGAAGGCAAAGACTAAGAGAGGGGAGGACAGGGGGAGAGAAGCAGGAGAGAGGAAAGCCCCATGGGAAGCTCAGGCACAGCTACTTGCTGCTTCTCAGCAGCTACACTCCTGGGTCACAGACCACCATTCCCAAAGCATCAGGTTGTTAACTGGATAAGCCTCATTCATAAAATATTTTCCTAATAATTGTATTGCTGCTTAGTTTAGATTTAAGGGGAAAAAAAAGCCCTGGTCAGGTATCTTATTCAATTAACCTTATTCCTTTCAGGGAGGCAGGTGCATGTGCTCGTTTGGGGAAGGCTAAATGCCTTTTGTATGCAGGTTTGATATTGGAGAGATCTTCACTCCTGGCAACAAGGGGTTAAGATAATTAAAATCAGGGAAGTCTTGTTACTAGAGGATATGTTTTGATTATTAGATCAGATGAAGATAGGGGAGCAATAATTTTGGAAGAAGTATTACCAAATTGTTTCATTAGCTGTGTAGTATTAAAGAATTCCCCCAAGATATGGATATAGAACATTAATTTGTGAAACCGTGTTTCATTTTTTGTGAAGGCAAACATTAAAACCTTAACTGATTTAGAAGAAATTTCCCTATAATAAAAAATGTAAGGTCTATAGCCTCCCTCTCATGTAGTCAAATGCAGAACATATTTGAATCATACCCTTTAAGTGTAGAAAGGGAAGGAAAGGCAAATTATCTAATAATAATGCCACTGCTAGGGTCAAAACGGCTGTAACATGAGAAAATTAGATTTAATCTGGAAATAAAAAATGAGTACTGGTACTCACTGGACAGGCTGATGAGAGAATCAGAAATCCTAGGGAAATAAGTGGCCCCATCTCAACCGTCTCCCTAAGCTGGAAGGACCATTACAGAGGGGCCCAGGCACCCATGGCTTCTGACAGCAGATGAAACCCACCCCAGGAGAAAGTGGCTAGCAAGGGATAGTGGCAGGGCCACTGGCGCCAGGGCGGTCAGGCCAGAGAGCTGCCCAGAGGACACACTACTAGACACTTGGTTCTGAGTCAAAAACACAGTCCTGAGCTGAGATGAAAAATCTAAATTAAAAAAAAACAAAACAGGCCTAACTATATTCTAGAATTACTTTGTGTAAGAAAAAGTTTTTCTGATGCTTTTACAATGAACCTGGACTCCTTATTTCACATTACAGTGACTATTACTTGGCTGCTGGTCACTCACTCGCTCATAATCTACAAACGGATGGCAGTTGGGCCATGGAGCTGGGGAGCTGGGGCCCTGGGCCAGTGCCTGCCTTGTCTCTTCAGCATCAAATACGATACTTTGAGGAGGCCCTTCTGGCTCTGAGGTGCTGTGAACCTAGGGTGTGAGGACGATCTTCAAATTATACTAACTGTAACACACGGGAAATACCTTAAGTATCATTTTTCCTTAACATAATTAAAAAAGTTCTGGGTTCTGAATTTGGGATATGAATTTATGAGAAACCCCAAGAGGATCTAGCTTTGGGCGAGGCCGCGGCTGACTCCACTGGGGAGGCAAGAGGCTGAGCATGTGATCTCATCGTGCCGGAAGCAGCCCCATGCTCCGGGCCGCTGATGTGCCATGCTGGCCTGAGCGACAAACCGTCCCTGCAGCTGGGTACCCTCAGCACACCTCCCTGTGCTGTCTGGGCACAGGGAGAGCTGAGGTGCAGCGTGCTGGGTCCTCCTGCTGGCAGCCTCCTCCAAAAACCAGGGAAGGCCTGCAGAGCATGTGTAGTAGACAGCTTAGGAGCCGACCTGATCTCCAAATCAGTTCCACACGGGGAGCAGGTTCTCAGGTGGTGGAGCAGCACTGGTGGTCACTGAGGACATGGTTCCACCAAGTGCTGCACACAGGAGACACCCAATCAAGAGGGAAATGCCATCTAGCTAAGAGCTGGCAGAGGGGTTCAGAGCCACTCCCCCTGCCCCAGGCTTGAGGGCTCTGCTTCTAGCTGCCTCACAGAGGTTCAGTATTTGCTGTCAATTCTAGGCAAGAAGCATGCAAGAAAGGGCTCTGATGGAGCTTATACACCTGTGCTTCCAAGTGACATGGCTAAGGGAACCTCACGTCTCCTTGTACTTTCTCAAGGTAAAAAACTTTTGTGGAAGGTTGGGTCTCAGACTGAGAAAAGCCTGAGCAGTGTGCTTTTGGAGGAGAATGAATTTTAACCATTACCTCTGTAAACCACAAATATGAGATATCCTTGTGCCATGGCCAAGGTGGAGCAAATAAGGCAGCTTCTGAGATGAGGCCTCTTGTCATGCTCACGACACCCACCAAGGCATCCCAGATGCCGGGGGCAGAAGCAACACACTGAGGAGCTCGGGGTGCCAGTGGGGAACCAGGACCACCACGCCAGAAGCCCGGGGCTCCCTCCAGGGCCGTGTGCGGAGGAAGGCAGAGGGTGTGCACATGCATCCAGCCCTCCCTTGGCCCACCGGTCCCATGGCACCCTTACTTTGAGCGTGCTGTTCTTGGCACTCAGCTGCTGCTCGAGCTGGGAGATCTGGCTGGCCGAGTTCTCACGCAGCTTGGTGAGGCTGGCCTGGAGTCTCTGCACGTCCTCCACCAGCTGGGCGATCTCCCGCTCTTTGGCAGCCAACTCAACTTCCAGGCTGGAGCGGGTCAGCACCTCTATGGCCTGCTCCTGCGGAAAAGAAAGGAAATGACCAAACCGCGCTGGCCTTGACCGGGTGTCGGGGCAAGGCCATCTGCGCCGGCAGGCAAGGCAAAACCCAGGCAGATAGAGGGACGTGGGCGGTGAGCTCCCAGGAAGATATTACCCCTGGCCCCGTGCACGGGGCCTGCAAGTCACCCTCCCAATCCACCCTTCTGTGCACATGTGACTGCCGCCCGGACAGCCGTCCATTTCACAGGGCTTCCAGTCAGAGGGAGGCGGCGTGGTGGGTGGGATGCATTTTAGACATTTGGTAGCAGCTTATGGTGTGTTGGATGGTGGTTAGTGCCACAGAAACACTGAGGCATGGAGGGGACTGGGGTCGGATTTAGGAGAGACAGCTGGGGCTTTTAAAAAGATGGTCAGGAAAAGCCCAACTGAGACAGTGACATTTTAGTAAAGATCTGAAGGAGGTGAGAGAAAGGGCCTGTTGATGGTGGGGGACACTGAAGGGGAAGGCTCTGGGGAGGGCTCCTGGAATGTTCTGAAGCGTTTGGGTTTTCTACAAGATGAGAGTCCGTGTCCTGTTGAATCCTTACTATGTTATCTAGGAGCTGAGATCTTGGTTGACAAATTGATTCTTGGAGTCAGCATTTTAAAAAAAAGAGTTCAAATATGTGGAAGGTGCATATTGGAGTTCCTTTATGTATCCCCCAGCCCCAAATTTTCTCATTTTGTAAAATATGCAAGGCAGGGAAAAAGTATTTTAAAAAAACAAGTCAAAACTGTAATTAATTCCTAAGGACTAAAGCAGCACTTTTTCAAGTTTTAAAAGTAATTATAGCTTCTGAATGATTCTGGAAGCTTCTCTGCCAGGTGGATGTACTTCTGGGCATGACTGATGTGGACAGGAGGACAGGAGCATGGTGTCTGTGACAGCAGAGACCTTGGGGCAGCACACACTGCTGGGCAGAGTGCCACCACCCTCCCTGCCCCGCCCCGCCCCACGGACTGTGCAGCTCCCAGTCTGGATCTGGCCTGTACTGGGTGGAGGTGCTGGATTCCATTTCATGTACAATGTTCAGGCACTGTTGAAATGGTTACCAAGACGGGGAGCATACAGGGATTCTCAGAGGCTGGACCACTGGCTCTTTGTGTCTGTCCAGGCCTCAACTCAAGAGCACCCAAATCATGTGGGGGTTCAGACAATAATGGGTTCTAGGTACCACCCTGGAGCCCATGGTTCAGGTGATTCTGATGGGGCTCAGGGTCAGGCCCCTGGCTCAGACAAGCCTCTGAAGGCAGGGATGGAAACTGACTTCCCCAAATCTGACAACAGACCCCTGTGGGTACCGAACAAATTCCCATGAGTCTGTCCCAGGAGGGACATTCCCAGGGCTCCAGGATCCCAAACCTTGTTATAGGGTTTTCACATCTGGGGACAGCCAGTCACCAGGGAAATAATTTTTCACATCTCCCTCCTGGGAAATTAAGGACTTTACCATTTAAGGATGTAAATTTTGTGTGCAAAGCAACTCCTTTCTGTTTCTTTGGTTTGTATACTATTGTAAAGTCAGTTCTTCATTTCTCCTGACTTCTGGCAGATCTGCACATGGCCCTGGGGACCCAGGGAACATCTTCCCTTGGTTTATTTAAGAGGTACACGCTGTCAAGACCAGTCCCATTCAGACTGTGTGCCACGGACTGGTGCCAAGTCACAAACTGCTCCGGTACACAGAGAGGCACAGAAATTTAGTGTGTAGAAACTTTTTATAGCAATTCAACATAGCTATGACATTTTTATTGTCTTTCGTAAAATTATCGGTCTGCAACAGATTGGAAATTAAAATAAAACTGTCCTTCACCACGGAGAGTCTGGGAAACGCTGTCCTACACAACGTGGGCCAGGACCAAGGCCAGGAGCCATGGGGTCTTAGGACAAGTCCTCCCAGTAGGGTCAGGAGGCCAGGGAGAGAAGCTCGTGGAGGTGAGCCAGGAGAAGGGAGAGAGGCGGTAAGGGGCTGTGGACCTTGTCATGAGGAAGAGGGGCTCTGTTTCAGGGCAGGGACCCCATAGGTGGGCACAGAGGTTGGCAGGGGCTGGGAGCAGGCCTGAGGAAGGAGTGACAGACGCTGAGAGGCCAGCTCGAGAAGGAGCAAGCATGTTGGTTCCTGATGGTGACTGAAAGGGTGGCCAGAGACGCTTGCACTTGTGGCAGCAGGCCTGGGGAGCGTGAGGGGACACAGTATGAGTGATATCCAGGGGGGTTGATCTCATGGTGGGTATAGAATGAGCACATTATCTAACTTTAGTTATTGATCAATTTTCCGACCTAAGGAACATTAGCCATAAAAACGGTTTCAAGCACTCTTAGGGAAAGAGGCTGTAAAACAAGCCAAAAGGTGGTCTGGGGTTTTAACTGGGCAACTGCAGTTAATATTCCAGGGATGAGTGGCTCCAACAGCAGGTATAATAGCAGCTCTCAGCGCTCACCCTGGACCCAGGATGGGGACCTAGGGGCAGGCAGTCCCAGATGGCCACTGGCTCACCTTGAGAGGCCCAGCCTGGCCATAAGCTGACTATGTGACCTTGGGCAAATCAACTCTCAGGAACCTGGGCCACTGACTCCTCACTAAGAACAGCAAAGATCATTCGTGTCTCACATGAACAAAATGAGATGAAAGTGGTAAGACCCTGGAAACAGGACAGAAAAAAATCATCCTGCTCTCGAACATGAAGACATCCTGGTTGTCACATCATGAAGACACAGTGGGAAGCTAAGAAAGAGACAGACAAGAGCCTGGGAAACAGTCAAGGGTTGTGGGGGGAGGGTGAGGCCTGTGTCTGGGCAGCAGAGCCCCAGCCTCAGTCCATGGACACCAGCTCTCAAGGAAATGGTATAACAGGGTCAACAAGGTGGTGAGGGGAGGCACAGCCTCTGAAACTGCAGGGAGGTCAGTGCCAAGATGTTCAGGCGATGTTGAGACGGTTACCAAGATGGGAAGCGTACAGGGATTCCCAGAGGCTGGACCACTGGCTCTTTGTGTCTGTCCAGGTCTCAACTCAAGAGCACCCAAATCACATGGGGGCTCAGACAATAATGGGTTCTAGGTACCACCCTGGAGCCCATGGTTCAGGTGATTCTGATGGGGCTCAGGGTCAGGCCCCTGGCTCAGACAAGCCTCTGAAGGAAGGGATGGAAACTGACTTCCCCAAATCCGACAACAGACCCCTGTGGGCACTGAACAAATTTCCATGATTCTGTCCCAGGAGGGACATTCCCAGGGCTCCAGGATCCCAAGACCCATAAAGGCTCTTGCTTTCCACGTGGGTGTGGGGCCTTGTGTATGTGTGTGGGGGGTGCTGATGGCTCAGGAGCCATCAAGAGGATGTGTGGGGATGCTCTGTAAAGTCTAAAAACATTGTTAAAAAGAAAGAGAAAGGGCTAAAGATGATGATGGCAGTGGTGGGGCGTGTTTCCAAAGGGAAAATGAAGGAGAAAATGGAAGCCACCAGTGTGGCAGCCATCATGCCGCGTCCCTATGAACCAGCGTGCCTCTGTCCCCTCCCAAGCTGCTTGCGTGAAATACCAGGAGCCGCCTGTCTCCTGAATCCTACAGGGACTAGAAGAGAGGCTGAAATAAACTAATGACTGCTTTTGTCCTGCAGCCATTTTCATATTACTATGAACTGGATGCAAAAGCCCTGCTAAGAGGAGGGAGGCCTGACTGAGCAATGAGGGGGCGCTTAGGACCCCAGCAGAGGGGACAAAACCTTGCAGTCTAGGCTATTCTACTGAGTCCACTGTGGGAATGAGGGAATGGGAACCTCAGTCTGACTTCTCTTCCTGATTGCCCCTCTATTCCTGACAACACCAAGTGGCCCACGGCATTCACTTGATAGATCCACCTGATAGACGGGTAGGTGTGTTTTCTGATATGATGATTGTTGAGGGTCAAGAAGGTGGCCTGGTATGGTGCAGCAGAGCCCTGAGTACTATTTGTCTGTAAATACTCGATAAAGGCCCTGCATATATCCTGTCTCATTCAGTGCACACGAAGGAGAGAAAGCTTGATGTAGGGAAAAATAGTGGATGGTGGCAAACTTGGATCTAATTCCAGATGGATCATCTTCTAGCTCTGTCATCTTGGGGAAATTATTCAACTTCTCCGAGCCTGTTTCTCTGCCTGGAAAATATTCACCAACAAACCTACCTCTAATGACTGTAGCATCATGAGGCAGAAGAGAACCATACAAAGCTCTGGCAGGGCCCCTAACACAGAGCAGGAGGTTCTCTGCATAGCAGTTCCCCTTCCAGAACTGGCAATTCCATTAAGACACCCAGCAGATCAGCTTTGGCTTTTGCTAGGTCTATAGACTCTACTGTTTCTCGACCGAGTCCTGCCAGCCAAGCCCAACACACATTTCCCTGCTGGCCCAGTTTCCTACATTTGCTCGCTGACTGGTTGGGGCCAGAGCGGACCGAGTGTGTGGATGCACACCCGAAGGGAGGCCTGGCAGGGCCGCTCTCGGAAGATTGAACCAGTTCCATGTAAACACTGCACTTAGCCGATGATGAAGTGTTTAAGCACCCCTAGGATCCACAACTTACTCTACCTGCAAAAACATTCATTTCCTTCTGAAATGTTTTGGTTGCTACAGTCCAGGATGGTGCCATAAATCCTTTCAATCAAAACATTTAGCTTGGGTGCCCCATGTAGAGAAATTAGGATGGAGGGCTTTTTCTAGAGGACCAAGAGCAACCACAGAGGCTGGGAGGAGCTGAACTGACTCCCTCCTTCAGGGCTTCCTCCCACCTCTGCTCTGGTGCTGGGTCCAGTCCAGGTAAACTTGTATGAGTGATGGTGACAGAGCCAGGGGCTCATTTCAGGTAAAATTAATACCAGAGTTCATGAAGTAAGAAGGTTGTGATGATTCCTTAATGGAAAGCTTTTCTCTATACCCCGGAACACTTAAATCATGTTTTCTCTGATGTTAATTTATAAGAAAGAAAACCAAAACCTGTTCTTAAAAGGGGTCCTAGCACTAAAATTCAGCTTTAGCTCCATCCCTGGGGAATAATTAGAAGTTCCCTGGGGCAGCTGAGGGCCCAGCTGAGTCCTAGCTTGGCTACTGGAGCCAAGTGGTTCTGGGGCAAGGAGATTATGTTCCTGGAGCTTCTATTTCCTCATCTATATAAAAAAATAGCAATAACCACTTCACAGGTCGGGTGGAGTAATGGCTGTCAAACTGACAAGTGAACTTATAGGACAGCAAGTCTCCTTGGGGAGACTACACCCTCTCTGGGACTGGCCTGGCGCATCCCTCCTTGCCCTCCCAGTGTCCACCGTGGCTCCTGGTGCACAGCAAGGGCTCTGTAACTCCTTGTTAAATAAAAGGACACCTACTAGTGCAGTTTGAGCCATCAGAGCTGAAGGGACCTTGGGATCACTGACTCCTTTCTCTATGCATGAGGATACTGGGCCTAGTAAGTTTAACCACCTGAGGTTTTGTAAGTGAATGAATGGCAGAGCTGAGCTTCAACTCTGGGACTCCCAGATCAGAGATGATGGCGCCAACCAGTGATAGTTCCGGGAGGGCTTCATTATGTGTCAGCCTTGCTCTACATGCTTCGCTCATAATAACTTCCGGAACCTTTGCAAAATCCCATTTTACAGATGAGGAATCGAGACTCAGGGAAGTTAAGCTGCTTGCCCCAAATCACACAGTTGTTAACCTGCAGTGCTGGGGTCTAAGTGCAGGGGTGTGGCCCCAGTGCCTGGGTCTTACAGACATACTACCCCAAGTCACTGCATAGCATGGAAGGAGAGGCTGCAGTCCAGTAATTCAAAGCTGCCTCGATTGAGATGGGAAAGTTCTGGCTAAGAGCAGTTCTTACCAATCATAGAAAAATCAAGAGGCAATGGGCTGAGACGTGCACCTCGTTCCTCAGGAGTACTCACAAACAGGTGAGCTTCCAGCTAGCAGGAGATTCACAGTGGGCTGTCACGCCACCACCTTTGGCCCTCCCTGCTCATCATGGCAGTTTCTCATCTGGAAGGACACATCCTAAACCAGAGCTTCAGTCTCCTGTGTGATTTTGGCAAGGCCCCAGTTCAGATCTCCGCCCATCTGCCAGCGCTCACCCCACAGACCTGGGCCAGGAACACGCCTCTCTGGGGGTGGGGTCTCATGTCTTCCCTTTTACCTGGGCGGGTGTGACGCTGCCCACGGTGCCTCCATGCAGAATCAGCAAAGCTCTTCCTTTAGACCTAACAAGTTCCATCCCCAGATTGCTCAAAGCATCTCCCCGCCAAGATAACCGTATTGTTTAAAATATTTCTCCAAGAGGGGATATTAAGAAACAAAAAGCAGCAAGCAGCTATAACACGGAGGTACATATGCGAGGCGGAGAGAGGCCCCAGCGGGCTGGGCTACCCACCACGTCCGGGGCCTTCTGGATCTGCGAGGCCAGCTGGAGAGAGTGGTTGGCTGATGAGAGCTGCTCCCTTAAGGTCTCTGCCTCTCTCTGAGCCACCTCTGCCCTCTGAAGGAAATGGAAAGGGTGAAAAGAGAAAGTACATTCAGCTTAACAACTGACAATTATTACCAGAACATTCATCAATTCATGCCTGACTAACTATAATTGATTTTCCTAAACACTCAACCTAATAAATGCTAGAAAAAAAACACAGAATGTGATGGATTTTTATTTTAAACAGTACAAGGAAGAAATAATTGAGCGATTATGACAGTAATTTAACGCTAGGAGCAAGGGATCCCCTGCTGATACTAATGCTCCGGCCCACTGAATTTCCCAGACTGAATAAATACTAGTGGAAATAGAGTCTTTTGATTCAATTTCTTTCTATTCTCATAGACCGAGAAGATTTTATTGCAGGATTACTCCTGGGAGTAATTCTCACGGGTAAACAGTGAATTAAAGACGCTTTGGTCATTCTCTTCCTAAAAACATGCACAATGTTGTGGCTGTTCTCCTTCAGCAAGTATTTCCATAAATGTACAGGGTGTAAATGCCACTTCTTTCGTGAGAGCCGAGCTTATTTCAACAGATTTAACCCTTCACCAGACAAAGTCTTCGAATGTGGAGGCTGGCATTTCCAGCCAGCCAGGCCCCCTGAGGGGAGAAGCGGACCAGGTCCGCTGCCGGAGAGAGGAGTGGATGCTTCTGCTACCTGCATGTAGTTCCCAGACAAGGAAACCAATGCCTCTGGGAAGCAAACCACGATGCCCCCTGGACAGTGAGAATAGGGCCTCCAGTGCCTGCCACCTAAGAGAACACCATGGTGCAAGCAGGCAGGAGTTGGGCACTTGGGGACAGGAATCAGGGCAAGTCACCTATACTCACTAAGCGACCCCTTCTGTACTCTAAAATGGGAACATCCTTCTCAGAAACCTTGCAGGGATGGACATGTACAGAAGTGCTCTGTACACAACTCATTCAGAGGCGTTTTATTATGGGCTCATCCTGACTTTACAGTTATGATTGAGACAAAACTCTAAGTTGGGTGGGAGACGGCAGCTAATTGACATCAGGCACGCAGACCAAGCAGTAATGTGCTTCTTCCCACCAGACTTACATGCCGCTAATAGGAAAGATTAACAAGAAAAGCCTGGCTAAATAGGGCGATTTAGTGTATTTTCCTATTTTGTGGTATGACAGCATGTGTCTACTAACTGCTAAGAACGAACTGAAAAGGAGAAATAAAAAGTTGACCTGCCCGGTCCTCACTGATCAGTGTAGTGGTATGAGGAACAGATCTGGAAGCTTCAAGCGATTCTGTGACATGATTATTTAAGTCTGTCTCTGCATACAGACCAATCAGGATGTTTCTCACAGCAGTCACTTCTGCCTGGGAAGGGGGCTGCTGGTAGCCGCCTCCCCTGCTTTTCCAGGAGCTCTCAGAATCGCACTTGGTCTAATTCACATGGAGCCTGGCCAGGCCTGTCTGTGCACAAGCAGCCGCCTCTCACCATCTCTGCTCCAAACAGAATTGAGAACCACCTGCAGGAAAGGCAGCAATGTGACTGGTGTGGCGAAGGTGGTGGGCTGATTCCTGGGTCATGCTCACTGCAGGGGAGTCTCTTCAGTGAGAAAGATTGCCCTCAGTTTATTCCCAGATGAGCTACTCCAACTTCCTCTGATAATCATGTCATATAACTGAAAAGTTTACTCTTCTCTTTCTAGTCAGCTAAGCCCTTGGGCATAAAATCTCCATGACTCTGCCAGGAATAGCATGTATTTTGACATATTTCTAGTCTCTCAGACTAGGAAAAGTATTTCTTAGCCTAGTGGAGAAGCTGTTCTGGTAGCAATCAATGGTGCAGCACCACCCTACCCTGCCTGGTAACACTGGCCTGGAGTGTTCCGGAGCCACCAGAGCGTGGGCAGGCCCGGCAGGGGGTTCATGGCGAGGCTCTCATGTGGGCATCTGGCTGTTTGGAGCAGAGCACTGTCTTATCAAAGGTTTACAGAACAAGGGAATGAGCTGTCAATGACTTTATCCTTGGTTTGTATGATTTCTCTAGCTGCACTTCATTTCATTTCCAACTTCTTATACAGAGTCTCTGTGGCCCATCTGCAGTGGTCACAGCCTTTTATCACATTTGGCTTGCCTGGGTTACTTCAGTGCAACTTGATTGTGTAGGATTGTGTTAGGGTTTATAACCTGAGTACATCGAAAACCAAACAAATAAAATGGGTTGTGGTGGCTGATGCAGCTAAACACACACCAGCACATCTGAAATAAAAGCTGGAGAACAGCTGTGAAAGGGAGCAGACAGGGGTGCCATGGGGGCAAACAGCTCCTGCAGCCATAGGTTCAGCCCCATTGCTGGCCGCGGAGGCAGAAAGAAAGAGGTCTGTGCTGGGTCAGAATCTCCCATCTTCCTGGCGACTGCAGTCCAGCCGGATGAAGTTGTGTTTCTAGAAGTGGAATTGCTGATGGGAGGCGGAAAGCGTTGGCACTGTTTTCTGATCTGGAACCCTAGACACAAAGCTATGGCTGCCATGAGGCAGGTGACTTCCTGTTTCCACTGATGGGCTCCCTCCCTCCTCCCCTGTCCCAGGCCAGGCCTCAGCAGGCAGGCAGCTGGTGGCAGCTGGCAGCCCGGAGTGTGGTTCCGGGGCGGCCCCATGAGGAGAGTAGGCCCTGCCAAGCCAGAGCTGCTCCCAAGAGATTCCTCTTGCTGGCTGTTGCTCACTTTTTGTCCTTCTCTGAGGGGTGAGAGAAAATGCCAGGTGCACCAGGGAAAGTAAAGGAGGAGGGCATGTGGATTAACGAGGACATTGCCTGTGTTCTGGTGGTGACACTGACACCAAGATAGAAACAAGTGCTTTGCAGGGTTACTGAGGATCAATGAGCCAAGAGAAGCCAAGGGCCCGACAGCGCCCGTCCCATGGCAATGGCTGCCCCATGGATCACTGTCATTGGTGAGGCTCCGGTACTTGCTGCCTCAGGTGGTCATTATTCTTTCCTCATCTTAAAATGAAAGACATTTTAGGGGGATATTATTAGAGATGATAGCTGGGCTTCAAGTGAAACCCCAGCTCCCTTCAGTCACCTAAAAGGTAGGAAGCAGCTAGCAGTACTGTTTTAAGAATTCTTCTGTTAGAGTCAAGCCAGCAAATAGCAGTGATGATTCCCATCCATGTGACTCTGGCTGGTCTAACAGTCTCAGGTGAGCTCTGCATCTCAGGGAGGGTGCCTGAACTGTGGGCCCACAGTGTCATCTCACCCTTAAGGAAGGCCCTTGGGGAACCCCAACCCCCGTGCTCCTCAAAGGCTCCTGGGAAGACCCTGGAAGGGCAATAAAGGAATGCTTTTCCCTAACCTCAGCCCTCAAAGGCAGACACATTAGAACATGAATACAGGATGCCAACATCTACTTCTAGACCTTAAAGTCTAAAAAAATTGATTCATAAAATGTGGAGGGGACACATGGCTAGGTGGGACAGACAAAGGTGGCAGACACAGGGTCTCTAACAGCGGGTGAAGGTCTGGAGGGAGGGCTGGCAAGGCTGGTCACAGACCCATGGAAAGGTGGCTGCAGTTAGCAGTTCTCTCAGAGGAGTAGAGGATGTTCTCTTCCCCCCAGAGCCAGGGTTGGGATGTGAGGGAATCTCCACCATCTCCTCTGCAGGGCAGGCTTTTCCCAGTTTATCCATTTAAGGTGTGGCCTTGGGGTCCCTGGTTATATGGTGGTGGTAATGGGGTGTCTCTAACCCAGGTCATCTGTCCAACCTGGTCCTAGGCTTTGACTCTTGTGCCCTTCTGTGTATGTAGCCATGAAAACCCAGGCTCAAGGACAGCGAAGGTGAGCAAGTACCTGCAGTGCCAGAGCGTTCACGCGAGCTGTCCATGGGTTGTGTCCCCAGGCCAACCCACAGCTTCCCAAGGATGGGACCTAGCTATGAAGATGAGTCTGTTAGCAGGCAGGCCCTCCCTGGATTACTTTCTTAAGGATGCTGAACAGTTCACCACACATTTATTATCTTGTAGTCCTGGAGGTTGGGAGACCTCAATGGGTCTCACTGGGCTAAGATCAAGGTGTTCGTAAGGCTGAGTTCCTTTCCGAGGCTCTACAGAGAATCTGTTTTCTTGTCATTTCCAGCGTCTAGAGGCCACCTGCATTCCTTGGCTCATGGCTCCTTCCTCCAGTTTCAAAGCCAGCACTGTGCTCTACAGGCTCTTCTGTCTCCTCTTCTGCATCTGAGGACACTTGTGATTACACTGGGTCATGCTCATAAACCTGGGTAATCCCATCTCAAGGGCAGCTGGTTAACAGCCTTAATTCTCCTTTGCTGGGCAAACTAACATATTCACAGGGGTGTGGAGGTCTTTGGGGCTCTTCTTCTGGCTACCATACTCCTCAAAGACACCACCACATTTTGGACCATTTCAAGGAGAAGCCATGCTCTCCGTGAGAATGATCTCTCCACCTTCTCCCCTCAAGGCCCTGTGCTCTGGAGAGAGAGAGAGAGAAGAGAAGTGAGACTACAAAGACCAACAGATGAGCTTCCAGAGGAACAGATGCCCTCACCCTGCGAAGTGCACTCTCAATGCAGTCTCTGCTGGATTCCCAGTCCTAAAGCTGCTGGCAGTTGAGCCAGCAGTTCCTCATTTGTTTGGAAATAGTCTGCAGTCCTCATTCTTTGGGGTTTACTGGTTCAAACCTTTCTCCAATTTCCAGTTCTGTAAGGGAATGGCTGGTGGTGTGTGCAGGGCCTTGACGCCACCCTGCAGTAACGCCTCTATGGATGCTGCTGGTGTGTTAACGTGCACATGCTTGTCTGCCGTGTTTTGTGTAGGTGAAGGCTATTGCTAATGGGAATCTTGGAAGCAAAAAAAAAAAGCTGCAATATTGGTAGGCATGGGTTCAGTATTTAAAGCTGTTAGAGCACTTGCCGCCTAACTCTGAGATTCCTCTGTTAGGATAAGCTGGTCAAGAACAGGTTAGATTGACTCCAGGTCACCTGCTAAACTCAAGAAAAGTTCTGTAAAACAAGGTTCACTGTAAAACACACACAATTCCCAACCCATCGGCTCATCCCCTTTAGGTATTAGTTTGGCTCAGGGAGACCCAAAGGCTTAGTGGGAAAAAAAAAGAAACCCTTAAATGCCAACGAGTTAAGTGTGCCACCTTTCAGCACACTTGCTTATTTTATGTCTAAGAGTTTGTGTCCCAGAAACTATAAATATCTATGAAAACAGTAAACTCTTACTAAAGACAATCTAGAATTACAGTGGCCATTAGGAGGAACATTCTAATAAGATAAGATCATTCAAGAAGTGCACAGGAAAGCAAGGCTCTTAAATCAAACAGAGGGAATGAGGTATCTTTTTTAATTGGCATGCAGAATCCTCCAATATTGCAAAATAGTTTCATTGAAAGACTTGTTGCAAAAGGTTAATGAAAAGTTAAATATGTAGGTACCTAAAACAAAAGACAGTAAGACTGACATAACTCCTACTGCTCCCCTCCATCCTCCTTTAATTGGGTATCCTACTAATCCTACCCGTCTATCCACTATGAGGAGACCGCCTGACAGTAAACAAGCCTGCCCTATTTAGTGGTCTTACAGATGCCCCCATAACTACTTTTGAAGGAGGGCCCCCGGATAGGCCTCCCAGAGTGGACAGCCTTCTGGGGGAGGGGTGTATGGTAATCTATTACCAGTTACTGCCTTAAACAGCCAAAGAGAAACTAAATTAAAATTAATGAAAAACTTGTCAAATCCTGAAGCTACCCTTGCTGCAGATGGGATCAAACTGGCAGAGGCTGGCTAAGGGATTCTTAGCAGTCTGCTCTCCCAGATCTGTCTGTATTACCTGGTAGAGAGGAAAAAGAAATCTTTTGCACCCTCTTTGAGGATGCTGCTTGGGTCATAGTGTTGTTTAATACTGCCAGAAATATTTACTGTTTGTCCCAGCTGAAACTTGACTGGATATTTGAAAGATTTAATAACTCTATGGTCAGATATTTAGCCTAACTGAAGCTGATATTCAGAGCCTGACAGGAACTTTTGAAAATCCTTGTCCCCTAAGCTAAATGTACCCAGAGGAAAAGAAAAACATTTCAACATAGATGGATGGGTATATCAGTCCTTCAACCCAATTCTTTGAGGAATTAGAAGCAACTATCCTTATCCTACAAATATTTACAAGACCAAAAATCCAGCTCTAGAAACAGTTCAAAGTTCACCTAACCTTTTTAACAATTAACCTAGCTTTGAGGTATTGTAAAAACTCTGGCCTTAGGGAACAAAAGTCCTTCTTGGAGGAACTAGCATTCCTTCCCAGTGCCTTTGAGGTGTAAATATTCTACCTGGTCTACAAATTTCGGGGAGGTAATTCATGTAAGAAAAACAAAAGTGGGGAAAGGTTATTTGAAACTTGGACAAATGAAAAATCTTAAGTGTCTTCTCCATCAACATTAAGGAAAAGCTTTAGCTACTTGAGCAGGTAACCTTAACTTATTCCAACTCCTCTTTTATAAGCTAGTTGAGTTGTGTATTATCATACCCATCTCATGGCAGAATTTTAAAGGTTTAACTATAGGGTTATGTGTGTCTACATATTATATGTGTTATGGATGTCTAGTATTCCCTACCTCTGGCTGGTATTACCAAAATTTATTTGTAAAAGAGCCCTATTTAATTGGCCTAAAGAAAATTAAGCACTTACATGAATTACATATTCATAAACTTCTTAGAAATATAATAAAGAACCAATCAAAATGCTTTTCAGGTTCATGTGATCTGAGATAGTCTTTAGTAAACAAAAGCTAGTTTGTTTGTTGGTTTAATTAAAATAGACATGTCTTTAGAGTTATCAACATTAAAAATACACAACTTTTATTTGATAAGGAACTGTTTATCAAATATACTTTGTTTACTAAATACACAACTTTAATACATTAAAGACACACAACTTTTATTCTACCTGGGTTTACTAGTTGAATAACATGTTATCTCTGTTATAAACTTGTCAGCAATGAAAACAACTTGGTATGATGAAATTTTCAAAAACAACCCAAACATAATTGCTGAGAATTAAGTAAATTAAGTAGATGTGAGCAGGATAAAAATTTTCAGGTCAAATTTTTTTAACTGTGTCCTCAAATATTTTTGGTAACCTGAGACCCTTAAGTTTGCTAGCTAAATGATAGCCATTAAAATCTAGGTCATTTCCAAATAAGATAAAATACTGAAACTTAATTACTGAACATAGGTTTATCCACTTTCAGCCTCCTTTCACAGAAGAACTAAAGATGTTTGGATCTATTAGTTAAATACATTTTTGTGCCATGCTGAAAAATTTACTATTAGAAAGCACATGTTTCTAGACATTATAAAATGTTCTCATAAATTTGCTAAGCCACAGAATGCGAATGTAAAAAACAGTTCACAATTGCTTACTCCTAGTTTTTATTAGAAATTAAAGGTTTCTAAAGGTTAAAAATTCAAATTAAAACTATTAGAAATAATAAGGAAAACATCTCTCTACGCCAGGAAAATAGGATGTTGCATTTTCAGTAAAAGAAGGTATGAGAAGTGGAAATGCATTGTTCTTGTGGAAAAGAAAGTAATTTTGTCTTAAAGTAAGGCTGGAGATTTCAGAATGGGAAGGAGAAAAAAACAAAGGACAAAATCTAAAAAAAGAAAGTCACAGAATTTTTGGAAAAGGAATCTTTGGAAATAAATTTTAATGTGTGGTCAACCTGGCTAAGAATACAATGAATTTAATTAAGTTATATGAACTTTAATATTATTTATCATTTAATATCAAAACTTAAGTGGCACAAAATTAGAATTTGTTTTTCTCTCAGTGACAAAGTGTCCTTGAACTATTGGTTTGTTCTTATAAGAGATTGTAAAAGGTTTTTCTTTAACTTTTAGGTAATCTGCCTAGAAAACAGAGATTTTGTATCTTGTCAAAATAATTTCTTGTGTCTTTATCAGGTCTTTGATTACTCTTCTCTATTAAAAGAGCTAAGATTTTTTTAAACAGCTATTTAACTTTCCATATTTGCCTTTGAAATCTTTGTCACCATGGTTAATAGGATAACTAAGTATTGTTTCAAAGTGACCTGTGATTCTACTTGATCAAGTGTTTTAAAACCCTTTTCATATTTTTCGACAAACTTCCTTAAATCAAATTCTAAATAAACTCTTTTTGACCTCAAACTGAATTTGGGATTTTTGCAGAGGGCCCCTGGAACATCTCAAAAGATTTGTTCTAGGTCTTTATGAAGAGGAAGATGCTAAACTAATTCAACTTATTTAATATGTTAAATTATATGAGAAGTATTATCAAATAAGTAAACCAAAGCCTTATTTATGTTGTATTTGTATAGGTATATGTTATATGTGTTCTAAAAATTGTGTGGTGTTTCTGGAAATCTGATATGACCTGGTATGATGTTATTAATCATAACTCTAGTTATTACCTTAAGATGTATTATCACAGAAATACCTATACTTCCTTATCAAATGAACTCTCGTCAGATCTTTAATAATGGGCATTTTTAAGTCTTTGTCACTTACAGAGTTACTGTCTTACTCAGATGCTTTTGCAAATGTTCCTACAGAAGTGCTTCATCTTCAAGGAGATTCGTGGAAAGGATGTGCCACATACAGGTTTCTAATAACTTTATAAAATCATAAAACAACTAGGGAAGAATTTCTAGAAATAACAGAAAAAGAAACTGGATTCAAGCAGAACAAGAATTAATAATTCAATTAATAATTCAAACATGGGCCTGAATGAACCGAGGTGGATAATTATAATTTTTATGACTCTTTGGTACATTGCTGGTTCTCTAATGTTTTGTTTTTCCAGATTTAAGGACACTTTCATTTACGTGATCTGTGACTTACAGCAATTTGGTAAAGCATACCTCTGTAAACAAAGGTGAAACATTTACTTTTTGTCCCTATCTGATCCCTTCAGAATTTGGGAACCCTTAAGCATTTGTTTCATTACAATACAGTTAGTTATTTGCATAAGTTCAATGAGAATCGGTTCCCCTTATAACAGGACAACTAGAAATACTGGCTATATTACTAAGGCTTTGATGGACTGTCATATTTGAGAGAGACGTGCATAGACTCAGATATGAACAGATTTCTTAAAAGTAAGGTTGACTTTATGGAGCCAATAAAGCCCTTTGGAAAAGGGCCTGGTAACTTGCTTACAATATTCTAGCAAAGCAGTCTTAAAAAGAGCTTATATGGTCAGCCAGTATTCTTGCTGCTTTAAGTTATTAGGCCACACTTAATACAAACAAATTAGTTTTACTGTGATTCTCTTTGGTTAAAAAAAAAGAGGGTGGTAACTGTAGAGAGAAAAGTTTTGGTTACACCTTTGATGATATTAGATTCTAGTTCTGTTAAGTATCTTTGGTGTTTTGTTACATACCTGTAAACTGGATTGGATCCTGAATTTTAGTTTCCTCCAATATCTGGCTATGACTAACATTTCCAATTTTCTCCCAACTTTGTGATTTAGAATCGCTAAGAACAAAGACTGCCCTTGAATGTCCTTGGAAGGGACTGTACCAGCCAGGTTCTCCTCACTAACCAAGTGGCAGTCAAACTCTAGAGGTGTGAACCTTCGGTACAAATCTCACAGCTGAAGAAGGTTGCACCTGACAGCTGGTCCTATGTAGATGCTAGAGACCTTTGAATCAAACTGACTAGGAACAGGAGCAGCTGATACTGATAACACCACTGTCTGTATCTCCCAGGTCAGTGCTAAGGGGGGTAAACTTTGCCCTTCAGACTGCTGGATTTATCATAAAGAACTCCTGTCTGTCCATTAACAGTGTCACTTCAGCAGGAGTGGTTTGTGCCCTGCCAGGATTCATCTTTGTGGTGGTTATCATTCTCCCTGGGCCTATGAATGCCTGGATGGATGGCAAATAACCTAGGAGGCATTGCTCAGTTATGCATCTGTGCCCCTAATTGTCCACAAACAAGTGAGACACCTCTTAGTCAACTCCCTGAATTTACATAATCAAGTTAGAAAAGACTTTTGGGGAGGCATACAGGATTCAGGATTTGCTTCCATTAACAACAGGGCACCATTTCCCTGGTTAGGAATGAGTACAAATGAGGCTGTGATCAGGAACCTCTCCTTAACTCTTGAGAGTATTGTGGAATCTGCTGTTAGAGCAATAGCTGCCGAGCAAAAGTCCTTGGACTCTGTGGCTACGGTTGACCTTGATAACAGGACAGCCTTTGGTTATCTTCTAGCTGAGCATGGAGGTGTCAACACCACCTGCTGTGCCTGGATTAGCACGTCTAGCAAAGTTGAAGCTCAGCTACACAAGATCACTGAGCAAGCTACTTGGCTTAAAAAGGTGACTCCTTCAACAGGGTCTTACCCTAACTTACTGCATTTTGAATGGTTTGGGTCTTGGGGACCAAGGTTCCAAAGTGCACTCCAGGAATTATCTTGCTTATAATAATCACTAGTTTCCCTGGTTTTCTCAAAAGCTTTAAATGCATGTTCTTAGCTGTCACCTCCAAGCAAATGATCCCTCTGATACTGGAATGCCAGAAAAGGAATGAAGAAAACGACTGACTAAAAAAATTGTGAGCTTGAAGTTGTGCCCTGTGACTACCACAGGGATTCAGCAAAATCCATCATGATCTGTGACTATCACACAGCAGAAGCTGTGTATAGGGTGGTAACTGAGAGTGGCACTAATGCCTTAAATTTTGATCACATCTCTCAGGCTATGCATCTTATCAAAAGGAGGGAATTGTTAAAAAAGAGACAACAGGGCAAAAATGCAGTCGCTTATGCCAAGTCCCATGCCAGCAAACCAAGACTTGATACCTAACCTCACTGCAGTTTTAGCCTCTCCCGGGATGTGATCTTTGACCAGTCAACCTGGAATTACCTGGTCAGCAATGATGAGGTAATCTGCCTGACAGACCCCTTCCATCCCTGTAGGAAGGTATAACCTCACCGAAAACAATCCACTCTTTCCTTATCAGTACTGGCTGGCTGTCCATAAAAACCTTCCATTTTCTACAGCTCCTTGGAGCTTCTTTCTATCTGTTAGACAGGATGCCGCTCAACTCATGAATTGTTGAATAAAGCCAGTAAGATCTTTAAAATGTATGCAATTGAGTTTTGTTTTTTAGCAGTGCTCTCAGAGGTGTGAATTATCACCCTCATTCTATAAATGGGGCAAAGGTGTGGGGAGCCTACGGATTTGCTCAAGGCTGCATGGGTGGGAAATGGCAGATCTGGGATCCGAACCCAGTCTTTGCCATCAGGATACAGAAACTGGTGTAAGAAAACACTGCACCTTGCTATGAGTTCCTCCTGCTCTTGGCACTTTCTCTACACTTGGCTCCTTCTCTCTGGTGAAGTCAGACTGTGGTTTCCAACTTAACCTCAAGTTGAAGGGTCTCTGTGAGGTCTCCTCCCTAAGAACCTGGCAGGTGAGCAGGAGGACCACTCACCCACATGACTTCCTGCTGCCCCCTGCTGTGGCTTTGTGCCCTTGGTGGCCCAATCAGAGCTGCTCTGAAAAGAGGGGGCAGGTGAAGGCACAGGCATGGCTAGAGAAACTGCTGGAATCTCCGGAGCCCCCAGATGGGGTTTCATGTGGTTGTGGAGCGCAAAGTTGTGGTTTCTTGTTGGCTATGACATCTCACACGTTTCCAAGGTTTACTTCCCCCAATTAAGACAGTATTAATGCAAGTGCCTTAAAGTTTAATGAACAGGTTTAAGTGAGACCCGGGCCTGAGAGTCTTGAGCTGCTTTTCCACTTTTCCATGACAGAAAACCGAGTACTTCAGCAATAAAATAGAGCTTCAGGTCTCAAAAGAACACTTTGACTATAAATGTAGTGCAAAAATAATGTTATATGCCAATGAACTAGTAAATTGCTCCTCCTGGGGATTTCCCGATGGGAAAGGCAGCTGAGCCAGGTGTCGGGAGGTGCCAGCCTTGGTGTGCAGCTCCTGCGAGCCCCCCTCCTGCCCAGCCTACCTCTGCCTCACCCCCCTGGATGGCCTCATCTCAGGCTTGAGTCATCTTTCCCCTGATCTATCCCAACAGCTGTCGACTGCTCTCCTGGCTTCTGATCTTTCCACTCCCATCCGTTCTCCAATGTTAGGCCAGAGTGATTCTTCTAGAATGAAGGCAACACAGCTAGGAATTACCCGGTTGGAACCTGAACCAAATGTCACTTTGGAGGTGGCACCTTCTCTACGGTCCTGGTCCTGCCTGGTGTTTCCTAGAACTAAGATCCATCCAAGTGGCCTTCAGCACTTTAAGAAGTGCATCAAGTCTGCCAAGCTTCTTCAGTACCTGGGGACCAACTGGAGATGGTGAGCTTGATATGCACAGAATAAGCTTATCTGTTTTAACAAACTAGAGCTCACTCCCAGGTGCCATTAAAAGGCCTAAGATTGGCCCCAGGGGAGAGAGGGTGGGTGGCAATATGAGAGATGCAAATGGAAACCCTGAGACAGAAGGTTCACTCCTTCCTGTAACTGCTTCTGAGTTAAGGTCGCTGCAAAGTTGAGCACTACCAACTGGGTAAAAACAAAGGGGCAAAAGTAAAGCAGTTTAGCAAATAATACTGAGTCAATGCTTAAGCACCTCTGGGACGTGAAGCAGTAGTGACTTATAGCACGGAGAGGAGTGGATGGTGCATTTGGGAAACGAGGCAGTTTGAAGCAAGGGCAGTGGGCTGCCGATCCACATCTGTTTCTGAGTGTGGCGGTGAAGAGCACTGGCTCCAGTCCTGGCTCTGCAACCAAGCAGCCATTGACCTCAGTGTCCTCATCTGCATGATGGGACCCCTAGCAGCCCTGACCTCAGTGGGATGCAGTGAGGTTTAAGTGAGATTAAGTTCACATGAAGCGCTCAGAGCAGAGCCAGCTACAAAGGAAGCTACTCAAGAATGGCCGGCTGTTCTGCCACCAGGAAATTCACAAACACTGATGTCACCTTGGGGGACTCCTACTGAGTCAGGGGGCCCAGGGTCCTCAGGGGTGAGCGTCAGCACGCAACACCGACCGAACCCCCCAACTTTTCCTTACGGAAGAAAGAACCCACACACCCCTGATCATTCCCACGCTTACACTGACATTCCTATTTCCACCAGACTCCAGGGTGTTCTAACTGGCCAGTGAATGGACAAGGACGTCCTTTCCTGAGCAGCCGCTGAGGTCTGGGTGAGCAATGTCAGCCGACGGGCAGGTGCCCTGTGGAACTCTGGAATGGTGGAAAGCAGAGACTGCATATCCACGGAGGTTTTCATCCCATGGCAGGCTGTGCCTGCCTGTGCCACTGAGGCAGACTGCTAGGCAGCTCTGTGCTATGGCTCCCTGGCTATAAAGTTGCATGGGCAGAGGCCAGCCTATGGCCTTCTTTGCCTGAGAAACATCACATCTCTGGCAGCTTCTCCACACGAATAAAGGAAATAAATGGGGGTAGGGGGCGGGGACCACTTTCTTTTCAAAGCACCAACACCGTTGCTAAAGCAGAATGTTTTACTGCTTTACAGAGCGCTTGGGATAGGAAGGGGTTCTGCAGGGTGGCCACATTTTCCAGGCAACTGAGTATTTAGAGCCACGAAATACTGTGTGCCTATTTTATGCTGGACACTGTACTTTCGTAAGGCACCTGTGACAGCTAAGTCTCAGCCATGAGGACCAGTCAGCTGGAAGTCCTCTCCAGAGCAAGTAGCTTTAACCCACTGGAAGGCAGAGATGAAGACCTTTCCATAGTATAACTCATGGATAGAAGTCCTATAGCATAATGGCTGCCATGGGAGCAGAGGCAGATATCTAAGAGGTGCAGTAAGAATTAAACGAGTAGTCACTTGGCAGTGGATGCTCACCATGGGACGTCAGGGGTGCTGGGACCACAGCAGACTTTGCCCGGAAGTAATGCCTGGACTCTTCATGTAGTTCCCGTGACATCAGAAAAAGTATTAACATTGAGAGTTGTATGTAAAAAACATATGAACAACTGGCCTTCTAACTTAGAAGCATCTTCGAAGATGACAGAAATGGCTATGCCATTGTGATTTTATGCCTGAAGCCATTAAACATCCTACCTGGTTTGCTCTGTCCAGGTCCGTCATGATCATTTCAATTTCATCAGCCCTAGGAAGAGGAGAGGGAGAGAGCAGATCAGTCAGCAGTGAGGCAGGCTCAGGGGGCAACCATGGTCCCAAATTTGGCAGGATGACACACAGTCACATGGGCCAGGCAGAGTTCCCAGTATCAAGGAGGGAGGGGCCAGGCAGAACTATGAGGGGACACCACCGCCCATCAGGAGGAGGCAGGCTTGTGTCAGGGACAGGGCTGACCTGCTCTTGAGGGGCTCCCACTCTCACTGGGGAGACAAAGCCATAAAAAGATGAAATATAGTGTGTCTTGCCAAGAGGTCGAACAGCGCTTCAAACAATGCTCTGGAAAAATCGAGGACGGAGAAATAAATTCTCCTTGGGGAAGGGAATTGGGAAGGCTTCTGAGGAGGTGATGTGTGAAATGGGTTTTGAAGGATGAGTAGAAGTTTACCACTACTGAGAAAACCATGAGAAGGTGGAGGGGAGAGAGAGGAGGGTGTGTAGTCTGCTCTATAAATTGCCTGAGTTCACTGTCATCACCTGGCCTGCTCATACACAGGGAGTTTCTAGGGTCTTCCCCCACCTCGTCTTTTTTGTGTTTTAAAAGTACTCCTTTAAGTAATTTGAAGGCAAATAACATGGTTCCAACAAGAATATCATGAGAGAGGGAGGAAAGCTGAATCGTGTTGAGAAGGTCATGGTCAATTCCAAGTCTGAGGTAGGTTAGAACTGGGCAAGTCATGGCCCCAACTTCTGCAAGACAGGTTCTGGTGAGGGCCCTGTCAGGAGGCCAAGGCTGAGGCCAGCTGCCACCTGAGGAAGGTTTGGCACCCCTATGGAAAATGGAATGTCACAGCCCCATTCCTGCTGGGGGCTCCCGATTCCAACTCCACGTGGACCTGAGCTCTCTGCTGCCCATGGGACTCAGATGCACTCCACGGTGCTGCACGCTCAGCCCTTCTCCAAGGCCCCTGCCCACCTCCCGCCTTGGCCCACCACTCAGCCCTGGGCCCTGTGCTCTGACAACCCCCACGCTACAGACCTGGATTGCCCTCCCTCCTGGGAGCTGCACCTCTGCCTCCCGCAGCCCTTCCCAAATCCTCCCAGAGGCTTCAGCCTAGGGGCAGCAGGCTCCCCGCCCTGCTTGCAGGCTTGGCTTTACATTTGCTGTCCACACACATTGGGAGCCTTTCTGAAGGCCGGTGTGTGTCTCCTTCACCCTCAAACCTGGTGCTGGCACACTTGGTGACTGGAATGGGGCCAGTCCTGCCAGCGATGGGTTGGTCTACTCTGGGAGAGCTTGGGGCGCCTGGACTGGGCCCGTGGTGAGAGGGCTCTCCATCCCCCAAACCCACTTCTCTGGTCCTAACCACCCACCCTTAATATCAAGCTGGAGAAACTGTATTCAGGCCCTGGCTGGTCTGCCGCTGTTTGCCGCATCTTGCGTGCCCTCTGGCCAACAGGCTTTTCCAGCCTCTGACCGCACACTGTGATTTGAGGCAATTTTATCAACTCCCAGAAGCCTGAACAGGGTAACAGATGCCTTGTGATCAGGTTCAGTGCTCACTGTACCTCTTTGAAACAGGATACTGTTTCAGACTGGTCTGAGAAAAGTCTGAAACAATTCAGAAAAAGGGCCTACTTAGATGAAGCTATTTTTAGGATGACTCTGTGAAGAAGACAGTGACTCTGGAAGACAAACACCGGAGCTGGGCCTCTGCAGCCAAATGCTGGGTGCAAGGGGGTGGACTGGGGGCAGCTTCAGTTAGGAAATGTTTCACTGTATCATCTTGGTCGGAACCTCCAAGATGTCAGAAGAATGGCTGTTCCATGGAAAGATAGTCTACTGACTGCAAAGGTAGGAAAAAAACCACTGAAAGTGTTAGGGGTCTGAAACGTGACCAAAAAGGAGACCTAACATCTGGTACAGAAAGCTGCCATCCTGACTGCCCGTGGATGAAGTGTAGCTCACTAGGTACAAGATGAAATAAAAAGTTAAACTTTTCTAAAAGCAAATCATGACTTTAGACACAGTTTTGAACTTGGATCAGACAGGTATTCATCATGTATTTACAAGTCCAGAGACATATGGCAAACTTCCCCTGCTCTGGAGTCACTTGTTCCATGGACCTTTCCCAACACCTGTAAGTTTCCCGGCCCTGGGCAGGGCCAGCAGGATGGCCACACATAGATGTAGCTCCTGATCTATGCATCTTGCCAGTGTCCCATATTTACAAGGGGACAGAGATGTGTAAACTCACAGGCAAAAACGTGTTTCTCCTCCTCTGGCTGATCAGGAGCTCTGGGTGAGGGGCAGGCAGTTGAGTGGGGAGTGGCCTTTGCTGAGTAAGCAGAGATCCGGGGAAGAGTTTTTCCTAATTTTCCTGTTGGGTCCTCAATGAGCTTTTCATCTTTCTTGAATTCTGGCTAATTCATCATCATTCAATGATTTCTGCTCTGTTGGGACTCATATGATCTGGACATTGTTTGCAGGTCTACTTCTGTCCTCCATGCCGTTCAGCCTTTCTTTTATACTTGCTGTTTCTCTGTCCTTTCCTGCTGCCTTCTGGACAGTTCTTCATTTTGACTTGACCACAGCTGCATCCGTCCTGTAATTTATCTTTTCTCTGTTCCTTAGTTTAGTTATCCTATTCTTCATACTGATTATTTACACCGCATGCTTTTTAATTGCTCCTTGTTTTTGCTGTTATACTGTTAATTTCTTCCTTGTTTTCTTGCGTATATTTCTCATGCTTATTTTGCACTCACAGCCCATCTGTTTTGCTTCGGAAACATAGACTGTTGGGCTTGGGGTCTGTCTTCCAGAGGGGTGTTCTCCCCTGGGGCTGTTTCTCCTGGGGTACCAGTTACTCTTTCTGACGACAGGTGCTGGGAGGACAGACAGGCAGGCTCTGCTGTGTCTCTCAGGAAGAAGTAAAGAAGAGGCATGTGGCACAGTTCAATGCACTTTTTCTGAGTGAAGGAACAAGGGGCAGGGATACCCCAGGGCTCTTCTTCACTAAGATAACTCCCCTCCACCAAGAGACTGGACCTTTCCCTGGCTAGGCCTTCTTTAATTCTCAGGAAGAAGCAGTATTAGGACGAGGTCGTCTCTCTGGGTGGAATTCCCCAATTCTGGAGGTCTGGAGATATGAGGTAGATGTGTGGCTGCCTGGGGGTCACTGGCTCACCACTATTTTCTGTCTCTCCTCACTCCTTGCCTGGCCACTGGCAGTGGCCAAAGGGCCAGTACAGGGTCAGATTCATGATAGGGCCAGAGAAGAGAGGGGTTCTCAGGCGCTTGGTTTCACCTAGAGGTGGGGGTGGACAAAGCTGGGACACGAGGAGGCAGGAAGTGGCACTTGAGTTTAAACCTGCCAGGTTTAGGGAGCATGGGGGGCCTGACAGCCTCTTTACAAGTGCACAGACTGGATTTCATAGAGAGTGCATGGATTTCATAGAGAGTGAATATCAGTACGCCTGATATTCAGAAAACAATTAATCAATTCCAAAGATTTGGTCACTTATAAAAAATTAGTCACACTGAAACAGGAAGGTGGCTTCTCAGCAGTCTGAGGCTGTCCCTAGAAATGAATTTCAGGTTTTTCCATCTTCGGGTCAGTCTAACTTTGGTTACTAAGCAATCGCTAAACTGACCAAAATACTGAATGTGATAACAACTAGAGCATTTTACCTTTCATTCCTCTCACATTTCCGATGCCTTCAAATGATAAGGACAACACTGAGCTCTGCAGTTGAGGAGCAGAGCTATTCAATACCAGGTACCCTGATGACAGCAGGGCCCAGAGGGGCTGTGGCTCCTGTTTACACATTGGCCCAGAAACCACAGAAGAAGACAGTGGAAGGAACCAGGGATGCAGTGGGTGAGGAAAAGTTCAGATTATTATTTTAAAAGTCTGCAGGCTTGTGATCAGCCTTTCTAAGGGACATATTTTGTAAAAGCTCAAAGACAAGACAAGCAGCCGGGTGTTTGATGTGACCAGGGATTGTAAAGATGTGGGTGCTGTGACTGGCATCTGCAGACCAGGGCCGAGAAGGTGGGCTCGTGGGCCATCTGGGCTGGTCCCACATCAGAGCACGTCTGCCACTGAGTCTCTACACTCCACTTCTCTCCAAACTGCTGCCCCTGTCCCCTGACCAGCAAACTCATCCTCATCTCCAAGATGCAGACCAGACATCCCATCCACGACTGTCCCCTCTGCTTGCAAAACCCTTTGTCCCTCGTTTGAGGCTGTCACCGCACCACAGTCACTTGGGTCTCGTCACCTCCCATGCCCACCGCTGCATACACAGGGCCAGGGTCTTAGCCGGTGAGTATTTCGGAGCTCTTAGGTCGCACAGGGTATGTCCCGTGTGCTAGCAATAAGCTAATGGCAGTGCCTCAGTGCACTGCGTCTCAGCACCTGGCACCTTTGCTGCCCACTCGGCTGTGGCGTGTACTGGGTGCCCAGTAGGCCATCCCTCGTGACAAACTGCCCTCAGTAAGTATTACGAAAATGCCCAGAGGTTAATACCACAGTTATAAATGCTTCCTGACAAGTGCAGTAATGAATTACATCACACGTCCTTTTATAGCGGAAGCGTCAACATTATTCCCAAGTTTTCTCATTCTTTGCATTTTGAAGGCTCAACTACCGCACCAGGATCTGAGGCCTGACATTAGTCTAAAATCATTCATTTTCTGAAGTCTGTAATAACTGCATGTATTGTTTGCTCAGCAAACTATTTATTATAAAAAGTTTGTTCTCTCACCTTTTTATGAGCTGACAAAATGGCTTTCACTGATCTGTTAACCTGCACTGCATTATGCTCTGCTCTGACTTCAAACAGCGGATAATTTCAGCTTGGTCTAGAATATGTAGTTCATTCAATCAGTTCCCTGCAGATCATTTCAGGGTATTCTCTGGGCTAGCACTCAATTTTTATGAGGAACTTAAAAAGACATGGTCAGTGATGGAAGGGAAATTATATCCACGCTAGAAACCCTGTATTTACTTTCACTCTAGGCTCCTGAGTGCTAAGGGATGGCACAAGGGCAAGGCTGGTGCATATTTCAATACCCAAACAATCATACTAACATCAGGAGCTGCTACAACAGTTAGATCGGTGTGTCTTCTTGGACTCAAGACAAAAGCCAATAGTCTCAATGCTAGACTGAAAAGCTCTTGGGCACCAAAAGAAGAAATATCTAAAGATTAATTCTCCCTACTTAAAAAAAAAAAAGCTCAGTGTGGGTAATAAAATGAATGTTCCCCTCTGCTCAGACACTGCCCCGATGGCCTCAGTGGAAGGAACGTGGACCACTTTCATGACAGCTGCACTCCAGGCTGGGCTCTCTCAGCACAGGGAGTGGAGGGCACCGAGCAGCAGGGATCACTGGGCCGGGTCCAGAAGGAGAAGGAAAAGGAAAAGGAGGTGGCCAGGGGCCAGGTGCTGAGGAAGGTTTCTTGGCTGTGGTTCTGGAATCCTCTTCATGGAAGAGAGGTTTTCCCAGGGAAGGTACACCCACTGCCCCTGCACAGGCACACGAGCAAGGAGATGGGCACCACACAGAAGCTCGAGCTCCTGGAGAGGAAAGCTGGTCTGCAGAGTTACATGTGAGAGCCAGGGCAAGGTCCACAAAAAGGTGGCACTGGCTTGCCCTGCAGGTGTGGGCCACCGAAGGGGCGGGGTGGGCTCCACCCAGTGTGGCCTACTGGGCATCCAGTACACGCCACAGCCGAGTGGGCAGCAAAGGTGCCAGGTGCTGAGACGCAGTGCACTGAGGCACTGCCATTAGCTAGCACACGGGACATACCCTGTGCGACCTAAGAGCTCTGAAATACCCACCGGCTAAGACCCTGGCCCTGTGTATGCAGCGGTGGGCATGGGAGGTGACGAGACCCAAGTGACTGTGGTGCGGTGACAGCCTCAAACGAGGGACAAAGGGTTTTGCAAGCAGAGGGGACAGTCGTGGATGGGATGTCTGGTCTGCATCTTGGAGATGAGGATGAGTTTGCTGGTCAGAGAACAGCAGCACAGGGAGGAACAGAATTGCTCAACATGGTGGCTGCTTGCACACTTCTGTGATGGTGTTTTCGGCTGCTCTCTTGGGCTCCCATGGCATCCTGACCCTCGTCTGCATGTAAGAGGCCAGCCTCTTCCTGCCCATTTGGTTCCTCTTATTTCTTTCTCTTGCATGATGGCAGTGACCAGTGCGCCCAGAACCTCGTCCCATGGTGGGTGACACTGGGTATCTTTGCCTGGTGTCTGGTGATGTATCCTAACGTTTCACCATTAAGCAAGTTGCTCATTTGGGACTTCCAACACATATTTTTTCCAATTCTTGGCTATTGTAAATAGTGCTGCGATAAACATAGGAGTGCATCTGTCTTTCTCAAACTTGATTGCTGCGTTCTTAGGGTAAATTCCTAGGAGTGGAATTCCTGGGTCAAATGGTAGGTCTGTTTTGAGCATTTTGATGCACCTCCAAACTGCTTTCCACAATGGTTGAACTAATTTACATTCCCACCAGCAGTGTAGGAGGGTTCCCCTTTCTCCACAGCCTCGCCAACATTTGTTGTTGTTTGTCTTTTGGATGGCAGCTATCCTTACTGGTGTGAGGTGATACCTCATTGTAGTTTTAATTTGCATTTCTCTGATAATTAGCGATGTGGAGCATCTTTTCATGTGTCTCTTGGCCATCTGTATTTCTTTTTTGGAGAACTGTTCAGTTCCTCTGCCCATTTTTTAATTGGGTTATTTGTTTTTTGTTTGTTGAGGCGTGTGAGCTCTTTATATATTCTGGACGTCAAGCCTTTATCGGATCTGTCATTTTCAAATATATTCTCCCATACTGTAGGGTTCCTTTTTGTTCTGTTGATGGTGTCTTTCGCTGTACAGAAGCTTTTCAGCTTAATGTAGTCCCACTTGCTCATTTTTGCTGTTGTTTTCCTTGCCCGGGGAGATATGTTCAAGAAGAGATCACTCATGTTTATGTCTAAGAGGTTTTTGCCTATGTTTTTTTCCAAGAGTTTAATGGTTTCATGCCTTACATTCAGGTCTTTGATCCATTTTGAGTTTACCTTTGTATATGGGGTTAGACAATGGTCCAGTTTCATTCTCCTACATGTAGCTGTCCAGTTTTGCCAGCACCATCTGTTGAAGAGACTGTCATTTTGCCATTGTATGTCCATGGCTCCTTTATCAAATATTAATTGACCATATATGTTTGGGTTAATTTCTGGGGTCTCTAATCTGTTCCACTGGTCTGTGGCTCTGTTCTTGTGCCAGTACCAAATTGTCTTGATTACTATGGCTTTGTAGTAGAGCTTGAAGTTGGGGAGTGAGATCCCCCCTACTTTATTCTTCTTTTTCAGGATTGCTTTGGCTATTCGGGGTCTTTGGTGTTTCCATATGAATTTTTGAATTATTTGTTCCAATTCATTGAAGAATGTTGCTGGTAATTTGAGAGGGATTGCATCAAATCTGTATATTGCTTTGGGCAGGATGGCCATTTTGACGATATTCATTCTTCCTAGCCATGAGCATGGGATGAGTTTCCATTTATTAGTGTCCCCTTTAATTTCTCTTAAGAGTGACTTGTAGTTTTCAGAGTATAAGTCTTTCACTTCTTTGGTTAGGTTTATTCCTAGGTATTTTATTCTTTTTGATGCAATGGTGAATGGAATTGTTTTCCTGACTTCTTTCTATTGATTCGTTGTTAGTGTATAGGAAAGCTACAGATTTCTGTGTGTTAATTTTGTATCCTGCAACTTTGCTGTATTCCGATATCAGTTCTAGTAGTTTTGGAGTGGAGTCTTTAGGGTTTTTTATGTACAGTATCATATCATCTGCAAATAGTGACAGTTTAACTTCTTCTTTACCAATCTGGATTCCTTGTATTTCTTTGTTTTGTCTGATTGCCGTGGCTAGGACCTCCAGTACTATGTTAAATAACAGTGGGGAGAGTGGGCATCCCTGTCTGGTTCCCGATCTCAGTGGAAATGCTTTCAGCTTCTCGCTGTTCAGTATAATGCTGGCTGTGGGTTTATCATATATGGCCTTTATTATGTTGAGGTACTTGCCCTCTATTCCCATTTTGCTGAGAGTTTTTATCATGAATGGATGTTGAATTTTGTCAAATGCTTTTTCAGCATCTATGGAGATGATCATGTGGTTTTTGTCTTTCTTTTTGTTGATGTGGTGGATGATGTTGATGGATTTTCGAATGTTGTACCATCCTTGCATCCCTGGGATGAACCCCACTTGGTCATGGTGTATGATCCTTTTGATATACTGTTGAATTCTGTTTGCTAATATTTTATTGAGTATTTTTGCATCTACATTCATCAGGGATATTGGTCTGTAATTTTCTTTTTTGGTGGGGTCTTTTCCTGGTTTTGGTATTAGGGTGATGTTGGCTTCATAGAATGAGTTTGGGAGTATTCCCTCTTCTTCTATTTTGTGGAACACTTTGAGGAGAATGGGTATTATGTCTTCTCTGTGTGTCTGATAAAATTCCGAGGTAAATCCGTCCGGCCCCGGGGTTTTGTTCTTGGGTAGTTTTTTGATTACTGTTTCAATTTCTTTGCTTGTAATTGGTTTGTTTAACTTTTCTTCCTTGGTCAAGTGTTTCTTCCTTGGTCAGTCTTAGGGGGTTGTATTTTTCCAGGAAGTTGTCCATTTCTTCTAGGTTTTCCAGCTTGTTGGCATATAGGTTTTCATAGTAGTCTTTAATAATTCTTCCAACACATATTTTTTATTTTGTTAATGAAATACCCAGCTGTTCTTATTTTATTAAGACTTTTTAATAAAAGACAGATATTGATCTCATTAAGTACCTTTTAAGCATTTACGGAGCTAATTAAGTGGTTTTTCTCCTCTGACCCGCTAAAATGGTAAATTACACTGACAGTTATTTGCCCCCATTTGGTTGCGGTGTATCACATTTAGCGTGCTCCTGAATTCTATTTGCTAATATTTTATTTAGTATTTTTTCATAAATATTTACAGATCAGAATGGCTTTTAGTTTCTTTTATCTTTGTCATATAAGTCAGACATAATACTTCTAAAGCACTTCCTTCCCTCTGTAGACGAAATGAGGTTTCACAGATTTGCCCATAATTACTCTTTGCAAATTTAAATCCATATCCCACTTGTACAGTCTCAACTCCCACAGCCAAGGCCACCACCTCTATGGGGGGCGGGCAGTTCAACCCTTCCTCTCCTGTGAGGTTTCTGCCTGGACTGCCTGTCCCTCTACTGCATTCCCCTGGGGTCAGTGCTTACATCCAGCCCCCAGCCACCAGCCCACCTTAGATAGCACAGTGGACTCCAGGGGCTTCTTTTTGGCTCCGTCTCTCCCAGTTAGACCCAGGGTGTCTTCCGCACCAGGCCCCCCTCCTCCCCTTATGGGCCCAGGCCCTGCAGCGGCAGAAGGTCCATAGCCGATCACAGAACTATATCCCATAAACACCTCTGCTCCTTTTCCAGATTTCCCACATTTCAAACAATCTAGTCTTCCAAACAAAGAAGCCTAAGTGCACAACTGCTCCCTCATCAGAACCATTGTGGGGGCAATTATTCTGTTTCTTGCAGATGCTTTTTTTTTTACCATCTCTTGGTACTATGTCTCCTGTGTAAATATATTATGCAGCTCAATCAACAAACACTGTCCTGGTTTTAGTTCTGTTCTGTTCCGGGAAACCACAATGCTTGCCCCAACAGCTGTCCCCTCTGCTGAGGTCTCTGTCGATGGCTGCTATCACCATCCAGGTCTCTGGTCCAGTGGCCACCCCCTGAAGGGTCTCCTAGCAGTCTGGCTCATTTTGTTTTTAGTGCACTTACTTCTGCCTCTAAATACCTTGTTTACTTGTTTATTCACTGCTATAATTCCAGAGAACACAGCCTGTGCTCATTCAACACTGGTTGACTTAAATATGCAAATTTACAACGTCTGTGCTGCCGGAAGTCCACTCTGACTTGACAGGGAACAATTTGTTGGCTGGTATTTAGAAGAGCGGAAAGTGTAGGGGTCTTTTGCCAACTTTATGACTTTTAAGGAAAGCATCTATAAGACGCTTCTGCAGAAAGCAAACAATGAACTTTTCTTACCACTTTTTGTAGCCTTTGAAAAAGAAGGTAATGCAACTCCTTGGAGAAAAAAGAAAGTAAAGACCCCAAGGTAGACTTCCTTTTGTCTACTGGGCTCTGAGCTCCTGGGCACGGGGGTCAGTAGCCTGGCTCACCATGTGTTTCCATGCCCAACACAGAGCTGGGAGTGAACTGGGATTCAGCAAACACCGACTGGGAGAGAAAATGGGGAGGAGAGGAAGAGAAGGGGTTCTTTGGGGAAAGGTTTTCTTGGCAATCCTTATGTATATGACAAGTCCTACCT
Source organism: Manis javanica (assembly GCF_040802235.1). Classification (NCBI taxonomy): domain Eukaryota; kingdom Metazoa; phylum Chordata; class Mammalia; order Pholidota; family Manidae; genus Manis; species Manis javanica. Next base: position 34,267,021 of record NC_133165.1, on the reverse strand, counting down.
TTCATTTTCCATCCAGGGTTAAGCCACCTCTGCTTTGGCAGGAGTAGAGGGCAGGGGTGAAGCTATGTGGCATCTTTTTAAGCCCCAAGTCAAATATGCCATTCCGGGGTGGACCCACCCCTACCTGATCAGATTAGAGGTGTGGGCAGAGGCGGTTGTAGAGCTTAACCCCTTGGTCAAACCTTCTGGAAACAGTGGTTTCTATTCTTGTTGGAACTGAAACTGTACTGACAGAGAGTTGAATGGCCAGAATATCACCTCTGCCTGCTCAGAAATGAACCAAAATCAGAAATTTTATTTGTATGACTCAGAAATGAACCAAAATCAGAAATTTTATTTGTATGACTATTAAATTAAATTTAAATGATAAATCACAACTAAAACAATCTTAGTTAAGTCTCATCTTTTCAACCCAAAATGGGAAGAAAATTTCTTTTTTTTGCTCCACTATTTAGCTGACTTGTTTATGTGAACTGATTTAAACAAACTCCTCCTTTACTTGAATCAGTCTAGCTGATGGTCAAAGAGGTCCTCTCCAGCCTGCACAGGGTTAATTTTCCACCTGTGTCAAACCAACAGGGCAGCTCCAGCAGGTCAGTGGCTCACCAGAGGATGACCCTCACTGCGATCAGAGACAGCCTGTGACTGTCACTCAGATTCAGTCATCCCTGGGCAGGGACATGGGACAGCTGTGGCCAGAGATTTTTTAGTTTGGTTGCATAATCCATTCTGCTTTTGCTACTGAACCCATCCAAAGCCTCTTGGGATAAGTGACTGGATTAATCTGTGGATGCTTCTTGCCATATCTCTACAGTTCTAACACCACTGCTCTAAAAACAATGGAGGTTGGATGGAAAAAACTCTTTCTTTCCTTAAACCAAGAGCCATGGGGTCACAAGTAGGATGGAGCTGCTGGAAGTGAAATTAGGGAAACTGTGATCTGAGAACCCCCAGAGTGTGGCTGGCACAGCAAATGGGGCTGAAATTCTCTCCCACTGGCTTCCAGTCATTTGACCTTGGGCAGACCTTTGAGCTTGATAGCCATCTGCACAGCAGGAATAATGCAGCCTTTCTCAAAGAAACTGGCTCAGGATAAAATAAGAACATTGATGGGGTGGAAAAAGGCTTTGTAAATCACAAAGACCCAAGCACATATTCATTATTGTTGTCATGCATGAAAATCAGGATCTTTCTCTTCTGTTAAGAGCTAATTTTCCATACCTGAGACCATTAGAAGATAATCACTGTGAAGCAGCTTTTGTCAAAACTTTCCAGCCTGACCAAGTCTGTAGATTCAACTACAAACTTGCAGGAATTTCAGAGGATAGAGGAACATGCTCAACTACATCTGGGATGCTATTGGCAAAATCCAAACTGTGGGAAACTCTTCAGGACAAACAAGCCAGTTTCACATGCAAATAAATTGCAAGGACAAGAAAAAGAGTTGGAGGAGGATCTATGAAATGAAGGATACTTAGAAGCATGCTAACTGATCACAATGTGTGTATCTCATTTCGATCCTGATTCAGACAAATTTAAAAAATTAAACCATTTATGGTGTTTAGGGGTAACTGGAAATTTAAGTATTTTTGATATTAAGGAATTATTTTTTGATGTGTTAACAGAATTGCAGCTTAATTAAAGAAAAGTCCTCATGTGAGGTTTGCTAAAGCACTGAATGAAAGGGAACGGAAAGGATTCTGGAAGTACCTTCAGGATAAAACAGTGAGACAGGACTGGCCAGGAGTGGGATGGCTGGAACTGAGCAACAGGCACCTATGGGGTCTATTCTCTATTGTACGTTTGAAATGATCAGAAAAAGTAAACAATAAAAATAGTATAAGGTGATAAAAGAGCAAAGCCCATCACAGTAGTTTGTATGCCTCTATCATCACTTGGCAACCATAAAGTCTGTACTGATGTTGATCGCTACTTCTCCCTGAGCATGGAAATGAGGAGATAAACAGCATGCTGGGGTGGGGAGGGCAGTGAGGCCCCTGGGAAGGAGCAGATTTGGTAGGGGGCTGTCCCATGCTGGAGGTCCAGCTCTGCCTGAGACGTACTACTTTCTTAACTTCAGTCCAGTCAGTGGGCCTTTCAGAATCTCAACTTACTCACTCATCAAAGGGGAGAAGATGCCATACATGACAAGCACATCTCTAGGAAGAATGTGACTGAAAAGTCATATGTGAATATTTTCCTTTGATACAGAAAAAGATTTTTTTCTCAGGGAAGTTTATTCTGGAGGGGACCACCCAAACTGGATCCTTCATCCCATCAGTAAAGGGGCTCTGGGAGCTGCCGCCATGTGGGCAATGGGGGAAGCTGAGGCCTCCTGCCCACCTCTCACAGCGCTCTGCCTTCCAGGAGCTGGCACAGGCTGTCCCCGGGACTGTAGGCAGAGACCACCACCAGCAGGACCTATACTGCTGCTTTGTTACATTCAGATTAAAAAAAGAAAATGTTTTGGAAGGACTGTTATTATTCCATCTGCAGTATATATATTTTAAAGTCTCCTTCACATATTTAGTGTAGAATGTGCCAGCATACTTTCCCAGGGCTGGAGTACCGCTTGCCCCTTTGAACATCTGCTCTTTCAGACTGCCTTTCAGATTCTGTTTCCCTTTCCCTGTAAATGCTCTGCCTGCAGCCAACAGGTACTGGCCAAGCTATGGACTGCTCTAGAGAAATCCGTCTGATTCCTGTCACCACCCTGCCTCGTACTGTCTCCTACAACACACAGAGGATGCACTGCTAGTGGGAACCACAGACTTACAAAGAAAACTGCTTTGATTTCACAGGTGGGTAAACTGAGGCCCAGGGTAGACTAGTGACAAAAGAGCTCAAGGTCATAGCCAGCAGCTGGTCTAGGGTAAGAACCCTGCTTTTATTCCCAAATGTGAGGGGTTCTAATTACCTGCTTTCTTCCCTAAGAACTACTTGGTAGGAACTGTTAAGAAAAGGCTGGATGGCAGAGAAGCTAAAACTAGGAAGAAAAAAAGATCTCCAACTGCATCCTAGTTATTACTCTCAGCTCCCTCCTTGGCCTCCAAGCCCACAGGCCCATCTGATGCTCAGGCTGTCCCCCCACCCCGTCCCTCACATGATGGGGCCTCCTGACTGCACAGCACCTCCTAAACCAACTGAAAGTCCTTCCAGGCCCTGCTCTCCACCTGGTCGTTTGCCAACCAATTCACCGCTCAGCTCACCTGTGGCTTCAGAGACCCTGACAGCATCTGCCAACAGCCCCCTCCCCCTTCATCACCCAGCACTTAAGTCAGCTGGTGGTTTCCTCCGACCTGCGGGGCTTGGAAGTGAAACTAGAGAGCAGGGCAGTGCAGGCAGCAGAGCATTCAGAGGAAAGACAGCATCCTTCCTCTTCCTCTCACTGGCACCAAAAGTCTGCATTTCGGCAGCCTAAGTGCCTTTTTTAGGGCAACTTGAAAATGAATAATTCAGTGGTTCCTATTCTGCTTGTGAAGTGTCAGACAAACAATTCAGACAGGGCCAGACTTGCTGGCCCCAAGAAGACCGTCCCTTCCCTTCATTCTGACATCATCGGATTTGGCCATGAATCTTTAAGAACACCCTCCATCCTGTCTAATCACTAAAATACCACAGAGGAAGTTCACAATACTTGAGACATGGGAAAAAAAATAGAAAGGTTAATTGCAACATAAAGTTTTCCCTGGTAGCTAAGCAAACAGTACATCAGGGCGTCGCAGTAATATTGAACTCTAAAAATCCTATGTGTGGAACATCTTAGTCACATCAGGTTGATGAAAGGTTGAGCTTTTTATTCAAATCCAAGACTATCTTCCTCATGGAGTGCTTCCCTTGAACTCCCAGGTTCCTTTCTTGGGGCCTCACTGATCTGTGTTGCCTCATACTTTTTAAGAGGTAGGTGTGATGGAAATGTTAAGATAAACAACCTTCCTGGTTTTCTTAGACAATTCACTTTGGAAGGGATCCTTATTGGACAAGCTGAACACTCTTTCCTATGTCCATGGCTGGAAAACTTCAGTTGTTGTAATTGTGAGGCTCCTTTACCAGAAAGACACATATAGCAAATAGCTCTCTTATGGCTCAGCTAAGCCTGTGATCTTCAGTGTACAATGCCATTGTAATCCTGGACAGGAAAGTGGATTCAGACACTTTCCAAATGACAGGGCAGGCCTCCCCAGGTTTAACTCTTACAAAAGGACCCCAGATACACAGGTGCTGAGTGTCTGAGTTTAGTAAAAGTTAAGTGATGCAATGGTAAGAACATATTTGTCTGTCTGTCACCCCTGAGGATCTACCTGACACATGTCACATTTGTGAAAAGTGTTTACCATATGCTAGGGAATAGAGGATACTTCTCACTAGTTCACAGTCCTGCTGAACAGTAGCTGCTTTGTGAAAGGCAGTAGAAAATTGCTGAAAATCCAAAGAACTATAAAGAATCCACTAGCTGGAACTTGTAGGTTCAGAGGATCCTATAAAGAATTGGGTCTCATTACGGAGGGAAGTAGCAAGATGAATGTAGTGAAGTATAATTTACTGCGATGCTTGACATATAATGGTACAGTATGGTCAGAATATTTTAAATAAATATATGGTTTCTAAAAGGTTTCAGAGGGCTCCATGGTTCTGCATCTGCAAGTGAATTTCAGTGATAGGAGGAAGCAGGGCTGGACCGGAAGACTTGGGACATTCAGTCAAGTGAGCTTTTTGGTCCATCCTCCTTAAATAGGTTGATTGGGAAATTGATGACAGAGATACTGTGAATTAGGAAAAAAGTATCAATAATAAAAAAATGTTAAGAAGAAGAGTTATATCAGTAAATGTAACCAAACCAAATTCACCTATCAAGACAAAATACATATTTGAAGAAAACCCCAAATCTAACAAAATGTAGTAGAAGCACACTTCAAGTAAAAAGGCGAAGATTGACTAGGTTTCTTAAAAAGGCTAAGGGAAGATTTTAAGCCATGCTAACCAATATAATATGTAGCAAAATAACATTATGGAGAAATTAGCCACACGAAATGGCACAGTAAATAATAAAACACAAAAAGCTTGAGTTTGTCTTAAGTTGTAAGGCAAGAAAAGTCTTAAAATATGTAATATAAAAATGGAAAAAAATGTGATATATAGGATATAATCCTACTAGAAAATGTACTACACCATTTGGAGAACATGACACAGTTAAGGGGTTCCAATCACATGGAATCTGAAAACCAGGTCACAGTTGAATTAAATGGAAAGAATCACTAGTGCTTGGTTAACATGAACAGCACAGACATTAGAACCAAGAGCCTCCATTCTTCTCCACAGAGAAATAAGAGAGGTGCCTATTTAAGAACAGGAATGAAAGGAGAGGATCAGATGCTCGCTCTGGCTGTCACAGAAGGGCACATACACATTTACTACTTGTAGGTAACATGGTCACAGGTTCACCAGGTCAAAGGGATTCACTTGAGCAAATGAGCACAGACAACTCATGAACTTGGCAAAGCCCCATATTTTTTGGTAAAAACAAAATAAAAAAAACAAAAAGCCCCAAAGCCTCCCATATGCCAGTAGTAAATATCCAGAAAATGAAATAAAAGATCTATCTCATCCACAATAGTGATTTAAATATTAAGCATGTGGGAATTAATAATAACATGGTATAAATTCCATCTATAGAATATCAAATTTCAAAATGCTACTGGTAAAGAAAGCCAATGATGACATTTCTTATAGTTACATTAAAGAGAAATAAATATGAGTTTATCTTTCAAATTGACTTATAATACCAAAGGGTTTTTTTTTAAACAAAAAACCCCAACAATAGTGAACTACTTGTACAAAACATCAGACAAAGAGACATTATCAAAACAGTCTGGTCCTTATTACAATGAAAAATTAGTATCAGTGGAATGAAATTCCAAACAGATAGATATATATATATAACTATTTACATCTGATTTGTCCAATGTTAGGCACTGGAAAAAGGAATGGTCAGTACTATTGGGCAAACTGGTTATTAATATGAAGAACAATAAACACCTATCTTACCTCATACGCTGTCATAAATTTCAGACAGGTTAAAGATATACTAAATCATAAAAAAACAAAGAAAATGGATGTGGAAGGAATGACTATTTTCTATTATTGAAGCCATATTAAAAATGACTAATGGCTGGTGTGATCCATCATATATATATATTGTTTTTACTTTTGGACAATGAAATCGAGAAACTCAAAGGAAAAGAAAGTCAATTGATAGGTAAAAAGTAATTATAAATGTGAGTGAGTAGTTAAATCTAGAATACATGTAGAATTACTACCCTGTTTCCACAGTACCCATGTTTATTGGATAAAAATGTTGAGTTTTGAGCCAACAAACATAAAGGTAAACATCTATGAGGTTTTGCACAGCACGGCAGAGAGATGGTGGGAATTGCTGCAGCTCACCCATATCGTCTGGATATGGCATGGAAGGTCTGAGGCAGTTAGAGTTCATTCCCCAGACCAGACTGAGCTCTGCATTTACACCTCTGAAATCTGGGCTGGAGGTGGGAAGACCTCAGCCCCCGCTGCTAGCATCCCTCTGCACAGCAACATGCCAAGGAGCCTCAGAACAGCATTTATTTTGCCCTAGTAATCTCTCTTTCTGAAAAATATTTCAAGGAGTAATTTTTCTAAACAAAAATTCATTATGTGGAACCAAAATAACCATGATGCTCACAAATCAAGAATGGTTATGGAAACTCTAATTTACCAAGACAAGAAAATAAAATTCTGCCTTCAAAAATGACCAGTCAGCAGATAAACAGGTGTTGTAAAAACTGTGTGAAATAACGTCAAGCCAATGAACGGAGTAGAGTACACAGGATGGAGCACCCCGAGCTCTCCACACGACTACAGCGTGTGCGCAGCTGTGGGACACACATGTGCAGTCACGGGCATACGAAATGCCTATCAATGTGTGCTCTTGGTACCAGAATTGGTTAGGTAGTGACGAAGCAGAGCTCAGATTTTACTTTTTACATTTTATATAATTACATATTTGTATAAAAATGGCCAGTTATTTCACAGCCAACAACAGGCAGGTCTGTGAGAGCTCACTTAGCATCCTTGGCAGCTGCAAGCTTTCCAACAGGAGCCAGACGAGAGGGTGCTGAAGAAACCGATGATGGCAGCAAGCACTGCTTGAACCCTGGCAAAGGGACCGCTGAGCACTTTGCACCTAGATATGATTACAGGACAGGAAACCCAGGCCAGGCAAGGTTATGAAACTCAAGTCAGGCCTTGACTTGCCTGAGGGTCTACTGTTTAATGGAAGGCAAACCAGCGGAGCCTCAGATTTGGCCCCTGCACACTATACCTTCTCCCCGTGGGCTGTGGGGTGTATTTAACTAAGAAGTCAGTACAGAAGCACAGATCATTTTAAAGCCACACGCATTCACCAAGATGGCTCAAAAGTGCTTTTGGTTTAATCCTGGTGATTCTGAGCTGCAGAGAGTCGGGGACCACCCCAGAGCCGTTCTGCTTAGAGCTCTGCTGGGTGACTGCCTGCAGAGAGGCGGACGCTGATGGCCCATAGGCTGCTTCAGACCCACTAATGGGAATGCTGCAGAAGGGTTCTGATCCAATCTGGTATTCGGAACTCAGAAAAGGTTACGGGAAAAGCAGCTTCTCTCCCTGTCCCCCAGATCTTCCAGAGACGTGTTTTGCATTTACAAGTAACGTGGCATACTAAGCCCATGGTCTGAACCCTGCTCTTTTCACTTAATTATATATATTGGAGATCTTTCATACCAGCATACAAGGAGCTTCTGGTTTTATTTTCTAGGAGCAATAAAAGCAGACAGACAAACTCGGCCATCAAAGCCAAGATGAGTCCGGGATGCAGAGGGCCTTGGGTGGTCTTCGCCCGCCCTGCCTGACTGGCCCTCACACTGCTTTGGAGCCACAGGGGCCAAGGGCCTCTCAGGTCACTAAGTGAGCCCACCAGCAACGTGGGTACACATCCTGAGAAGCATGAATCGGGAAAGCTCTCATTTGGTACTCTCATACCTGGCATTGGGAGAAGTTCAGAGGCGGGCCAGAGATGGTGCAGCAGAGCCACCAAGCCGCCTGTGCAGTGCTAAGCGTGGTGGCAGTGCTGGGTGCAGCTGGTACCCATGGCTGGAGTGTGTACCTTCCACCTGTACCCTCGTCTTTGTTAGCTCTTAAGATATGCTTATTTCAAGGAACTTGCTTTAGACCTTGCAGTAAGGACCAGGACACAGTGGCTGTGACAGTCCTAACAGCAATGATATGTGGTGATGAAGGGAGGCACCTCACATCTGGCACAAGAACTCATGGATTACTCAAATGCCGTGTGCCAGCCACAGTCACAGCCCCTCAGAACCCAGAGATAAGCCCTGGGGTATCTCCCAGTCTGGTCAGTGGACACAATAATCAGTCAGCTAAGCTGGACACACTTGGTGGTCCCACGGAGGGATGGGTCCGAGCACTGGGCAGAGACAAGGAGCTCCAAGAGCGCCATCACAGTGCTGTCCTTTGGTCCTAATTGAGCAACATGTTCCTTCAACCAAAAATCAGCAAACAAGAACGACTGGAGTGGAGTTTTCCAAAGTGTGATCCCCAGATGCCATGCGTGTGGAGCTCTGCAGAGTTCTGGAGCCCAGGCCAGACCCACTGAGTCAGTCTAGGGTGTGGCCCAGGGCCCTGCATTCTAACCAGTGGTCTGAGGAATCCTATTCAAGTTCAGAAGTTGCTGACCCATGTTGATGAGGGGAAATTTACTGAATTCCAAGGCTTCCGGAGTTGGGGCTAGAGATAGGAGAACTCACCATTTTCAACAGAATCTGAAGTTTAGTTCCCACCTCATTCCATATATTCTTGTCCATCTAGAAGATACCTGGAACTCATCTGCGCTTTCTGGTCTGAATGTATTGGGGAAGTTCTATATTTCAGTATGCATTTCCTTATGTCTGGGCTGATCTAAAGTTTCCTCACATTAAAAATAATCTGTGAGTAAATGCCCACAATAAAAGACCAAGAATAGAGTAAGCACACAGGGGCTTGATTTAATAACAATACAGAAGGGAGCCCCTGGTACAGGCTTTTACATTTACTTTTCAACCAAGTGGCTTACTTAAACCACCCATCTAAGCTAGCAACTCTCTCCCCCTTTGCTCCTTCTTCAACTTGCTTTTCTTGGCAGCACATGACACTACTTAAACTTTTATTATATGGCAATATGCTTTTTTCTTAGGGATTGCTTCTAGGAGAGCAGGGACTTTGTTTTCATTCATTTAAGGAACGTTTTTTGAGCACACAGCAGGCCCTTTTCTTGGCATTGTGGATAAAGCAGCAAATGAAATAAGACTCACAGAACTTGGATTCTAGTGGGTAGAAAGTTCAAACCAGTAAATACAGGCTGTGTCACAAGAAGAAGATAAAGTGGGGAGAGAGGACAGAGGCTGCTGGGAGGCACAGGCAGCAGACTGCACAGTGGGCTGTGTGCCACTGTGAGGTCCCTGCCTTTGATTCCTGCAGAAGTGGAGGCCACGTCAGGTTCTGCAGTGACATGCCAGCTCCCAGCATGAGAGGATCACTCTAGCTGCTGTTTGCCAGGTTTTATGGGAAAGACTAGAAGTTTGGTTTCGTTGGGGTCAAGCCTGAGATGCCTGTAAGGACAGCTGCTGAAGCCAGAGTGCGGGGAGAGGTCTGGGCTGGAATCATGAATGTGAGCGTCACCAGCGTACAGAGGGATCTTGAAGTTACGGCAGTGAGTGAGCCTCCCAGGGAGTGAGAAGAGCTAGGCCAGAGTGGGCCCAAAGGCAGCGCCAGCGCAGGACCAGTGTCAGGCATACAGCAGGCACACAGTAGACATGGAATGCTCAACTAACCCCCCACATGGGCGGCATCACCTCCATTTTTACTAGAGAAGAAAGGTCCCTTAGCTTAGGCTGGAAATACACTTCAACCTTCCATTCACTATCAAAATCAGGCACAGATTCTCTGACACTGCCTTTTTTACTGTGGCTTGCTGAAACTCACACCCCGCATCCTGCTGATGGTGTGTGCTGTCCTGCTGCAGCCCAGTCCCCGTGTTGCTCCGCACAGGTGTCCAGGTGCATGAGGCGCAGACTGAAGGGGCAAGCGGGTACCTCCATCCCTAGAGGAAGGGATCACCTGGTGCAGCTGGCAGTGACCAACTACTTCAGTGCGTGTAGGGATCTGGACAGTACCTGCCCTGCCCCAGCCCCACTGGTTTCATTCCTGAAAGAGGTGGCTTTTATGAAAACCACATGAACAAACTATTGTTAAAAGCCTATGCAATGGGCTGCTCCCTCTCTCTGGGGGCAGCCATTTTCTCTTTCAGATAATTAAATCTCTTGCAAAAAAAAGCCTATGCAATGGGGTAAGCACTGTGCAAAGCATTAGGGCAAAAAATTAGGAGAGTCCAGTCATAGCCCCAAGGATGCCACCAGTGTAATGTGATGCTTAACCTTCCTTGAGCCATGGTCCCCTCTGGCAGTCTGTTAAAGAGTATGGATCTCCTCTGAGAATAATGTTTTAAATGAATAGGTTTACTAAAGAAAAACAATCATTCTGAAGTAGTTATTACAGTATTAATAAAATCCCACAATTTGTGATATAGTAGCAAATGTTCTTCATAGTGACACACTAATAATGAACCTAGTGGCAGGTCTAAGAACTGCTGACATTTTGAAGCAGCAATGAACATGACACAGGACTTAATATCCACAACAACTATAATATGATGCGAAAATGTCTATGATTTTCACTTGCAACAGAGTCACGGGTCTGTTCTTATTCTGGTTCGTTGCTTTATTTGCAATGGAAGGAAATGCTATCTGCAGCCAGACAGTAGTGAAAATAAAGATACATGTTTTCCAGGTCCAAATTCATGGGAGAGACCAGGGCCCCTGCTCACATGCACACAGAGGTTCATACAGGTAAGTGTGGGTGCGGGAATGAGGCCTGGAGGGGCTAGGACCTGCTTGTGAAGAAAGTGGGTGACCATGAACTGGGCTGTAGGAGCACCGTGAGCCTGGGAAAGGCTGGCAGTTCTCTGTGGGTATAAGATGAGGCCAGGGACGCAGAGCCACATCACGAAGCACCACATGCACTGTGCCATGATTTTTCAGTGGAGGATAAAAGAGGAGTGGAAAGATTTAAGGAGGATAGATTTTTAGTAGGATCAGATTTGTATTTCAGAAAGCTACTTTTAGCAGATACTGGTAGGGTGGATTCATCCAGGGATAAATCGGCAGCAGGGATCTCCACTGGAAAGATCCTGAAGTGGTGAGACCAAGAGATGAACACAGCTAAGTTACTGTGGTGGCAGAGGGGATAAAGAAGTGAAGGGTGTAGAATGTCTCCAGGAGGTGGAGTTAATATTGATTAGATAGCAGTAATTTCCGTTTAGATGGATTTACACAGCAGTAATAAGAGCCAGGAAGAACCTTTCGTGTCTGGAATAAAGGAGGACCATGCATGCCTGTTGGAGGAAAAAAAAATGGGAGGGAAGCTCTCTGCAGGGAGGAGGGAAATTATGAAGGAGAACAAGTTCATTTGTGTTAGAGATGCCTATAGTCGAACTGTCTAGTTAGGAAATGGAGTTGAAAATAGAGAGCTCTCTCTATTGGGATATTAAAATTTTTCTTACTGCTTTGTAAGAGCTCTCTATATAAACTCTTTCTCTGTCATATATGATGCAAATATTTTTGCCGGTGTATCAATCAATCACCAGAAAGTGGTGAGTTTCCTTTTGTGATTCTATCTTTGGCATCATGCTAAGAAAGATTTTTCCCACCTCCTACATTATATAAATACCCATCTAAAATTTCTCCTAGTGTTTTATGGTTTTGTTTTTTACATTTAAATATTTAAAACATCTACTTAAATTTTAAATATTAAGACATCTGTTGATTCTGTATGGGGTTCAGCTCTGTTATCTTTCACATAGTCAGCCAATTATTCTGCACTTACCAAAGACTTCATCCTTCTCTAAATTACTTAAACTCAAGCAATTTTTATAGATGACGTTTTCTTAAAAGTTTTCTCCCTTAATTTCAAAACCTTCAAAAATACAAAAAGCTACCAGGAGAAAAAAAACCAATCAACCATATGCTGATGCAGAGAATTAACCACTTAACGTAACTGGTCCTTTTTCCATTATCAATGACAATTTCTTGATTTCTAATTAAGTTCTGGGCTTCCCACGGAAAGTGGAACTATCTGGTAATCTTTATGTTCTGTAAATTGTACAGCTTTTGTAAGGGTAGAAAGATCACAGAAGTGCATCCAAGTGAAAATAGTCAAACTTAGAGAGATAAATGAAAAGGTAAAAATATATGCTGTTCAATAAAGTTTCAAGAATATGCTGTCTTTGTCCTCCAGGCTGTTTTGATAACATTCCAAACACTACATAATTTACATTTGTCCTTCTAACTCCTTCAGGGTTACCTTCAGGGACAGGAGAGGGCTCCCGTGAAGTCACTTGGGGGTTAATTCTCACTGATGTCGACTGCCCCGAGTCTTTGCCTGTTCATCAGAGCATTAAATCTGAAAGCTCAGGAGAGCAATGCAGTCAGCCGGCAAGAGTGATACTATAAAGTTCTGCATTAAAAATTCATCTTGCAGGCTTGCCTCCGAACCCAGCTCTGGCTGCAAGGAGAGGTGGCAGGGAAATATGAGACACCCCACTGTCTTTCTGGCAATTGGAGACATTCCTCAACAAACAGCACCTTAGGAAGAGAATGAGAAGGCAAACAAGCCGTGAAGAAAATCAATGAGTTCAATTATCCAGATCTCTCTGCTTTCCTCTAGGAAACTCTTCATTCTCAAGGCTGGTGCCAAAAAGTTTTCCTTTGACATCCCAGAACGGGAGCTCCAGACATCTTTGCTGGGACCCCGATGCCTGACACCTCTCTCGATTTGTTTTACACGAGCCCAGAGATCCTGATTCTCCAAGGATCTCCCTGACATGTGGCCAGGGGGCCCAAAAGCTGGATAACTTGTTCTCACTTCAGCAGATGGGTACCACACACACATAGCATTTAGGTTTCAGAAGACAGTTACTCTTTCGTTATTAACCTCTAGTGGTTAAGGGATTAACAGCTCTGCAATGGTTTGAACTTGGAACGCTTTGCCACGCTATTAGCAGCACCCAAATGGTAACTAGTTAAGATCATTAAATTCTGAGTCCCTTAGGACGACAATGGGACACAAAACAGTGCACTTCACTTCACCAGCAGCAGAGACACAGTGGGTCTTGCGACGCAGACAGACTGATTCTCAAAAGTTCAACTTGGAAGGTGATGGGATTCTGCAGGTTGGAAGAAACCCTACCCTGGTGAAAGTCAGCCAACATCTTTGAATGGGCCAGGTGGTATGCTATGGTGGCCCTGTGCGTTGAGGGTGTGTGCCGAGTCCTTTCTGTGGCATTACTTCACTCACTCTTTTGAGGAACCCAAGGCCCGAGTAGGGAAACTGAGTGCCTGTCCAAGGTTACTCCACTCTTGGGCCAGCAATCAAACCCTGTGGTGACCCTGAGCTTTAGACTCTTCCCCTGACGCTCACACTGCCCCCCAGGCCCTGCTGGGACAGAGGATCAGTGACCCCAGCTTCTAAGAAGCAAATGGGTGATAAAGTTCAAGAGGCCAAAAAATGGGCAGGCTCTTGGATCCTAGCCTTTTTCTAGTCCAATCCTCTTATTTTACTAACAGGGACACTGCTGCTGCCCCGGGTGGGGGTGGGGTGCTTTTCAAGGCCATATCAATGACAGAGCTGGGATGGGACCTAGGCCCTCCTGACTGCAGGCCTAGCACCTTCCACCGTCCACTGGCCTGAGGTGGCTGTGATGTCCACAAAGTCACCCAACAGCAGTCTGGGAATGGGGCTCTGTCCCAGAACTTCTGGGGGCCTTCGGAGAATTTTGGGGGTCCAAACACTTGCCTGTAGATGCCATGGGGCTGCCACCTAGAGATGCCACAGCTACTGCAGAGTATGAAGGCACAGAAGGAGCAAGGCTGACATTTCCTGGTTTAAACCTGGTGGACAATCACAGCAGAGTAATAAACCAGGCTCCCCGATATCAGGGAAATCAGCGGGGAGCTACCTCAGCATGTGCCTGATGGAATATTGTGCGGCATGCATTAGGTTTCTGCAGTCAATGATATGAAAGAATATTTATATGCAAAGGAAAAGAAACACCTAGAAATGAAAACAGTATATTGGTCTGATGCCATCTGTGCAAAATAGGAGAAAAATAAAGTACTGTACAGAAAAAGGACTTGAAGGAAGTAAGCCAAAATGTTAACAACAGTTACCTCTGGGTTGTGGGACGAGTGATGATTCCTTTAAAAAAATCTTTTAGAATTTTCTAAATTTTGTATAATAAACATGTGTGACTTCTGTAATTAAAAATAACAAATGTCTCATAAAAGGAGTTAGTCTTCATTGATTTGGGGGTATTCCGTGGGAAAGATGGTTCCTCACTTCTGCCAGCCTTCCTGCCTCCTTTCCCTTCTTAAGGCCCCTGACCGGTCTAGGCGTTCTCCTCTGCCACTTCAGAAGCACAGGAGAAAGTGTGCTGTGTCATGGTGACCTGTGTGGCCATGGCCCGCAGCAGCAGCCAGGGACTCCCCGCGGTGAGTCAGAAACGCACAGCTACGGAACGAGGCATTTCACTGGGGGAAGAAGGTGGTGTGCACCATCCAGGCTGGCATCCGCCACAATTCTTCCTTCCTGAAGCTCTTTAGAGGTTCAGATGGCTTCTGCTTTCTTTTTAGAGGTCCACAACTTCCTTAGCTTGCCCTTCTAGAGTTCTAGAGAGCCAACAACCTCACTGGTCAGGCTCCAGCCTCCCACTACTGAGACCCGCTGCCCCCACTGTATCCTCACAGTGAGGGCTCAGGCTGTTTCATTATGTCACCAGAAGTCCCACATGTGGATTATGAGCCAGCGACCATGCAAACACACGTGGTGTGCGGAGAGGAAGACAGGCCCTCCTCTGAGGAACTCAGCGGGCGCTGCCAATGCTGTGCAGCTGGCAGGAACGTACCCATCATCCTGCTTCACCCCACAGTCTGGGAAGCAGGAAGGCAGATGCACAGAGCCCACTTCACAGATCACTAGATGGACCATGACTGCCAGAGATCCATGTTTTCTCCAACAGTCCCCTTACCCATTTCCTTGAGCCCCAACCTGTGAGTTCCCCAAGATGTACCTCTGTAGCATATCAGGAAAACTTCAAGGGACTCTAAAAAACCAAGATTTTTAGAAAAGCATGCCAAACTCAGGTGACTGCCTACAAATAATGTTTTTCTTTACAATAGCCTCTCCAAGGATGCTGGGTGACCATGATTACTATCTCTGTATTCAAACATGTTTATACACATACATGTGAACAGGTAAGCTACATGTGTGTGAACGTGTACGTGTTTTCGTGCACAGAGCAGAGTGCAGGTGTCTGAGTATCACCTCCCGAAAGCCCTGCCCTCTTTGCTCTGCAGTTCTAGCACCTTCACACAGGCCTGAAGATCAGCTGCAGGAGGAGAAGATTGCTGGTTCTCACCAATGCCTTGTAAATGCCAGACCTGTCTGTGTCCATGGTACAAGTGAAGCATCCTGGGCACTCAGAGGAATTTCTATCTGGATTTGAAAATATAAAGGTACCCGCCTCCTTCCTGTGCTCCCGTGGACTGGGCAACACTCTAGATCAGGGCTGTACTGCTTAGAGAAGGCAAAAGAGCTGCAGTTGGTGCAAAAGCCAAGGAAGCCTACGCATGAATTTTAGGTGTAAAGCAAACACTTGTACAGAGATAGACAATCTTGAGAATTCTACACGTGCACAGTTAACCCCTTAAGATTATGGATAAGATAATGGAAAAAAAAGTCATCAGTTGGTCACTCCAAGTCTATTCCATTGTTTCTAAGGCTTAAGGGACAGCACCCTTGAAAACCATAAAAGTAGCTGCTTCTCTATTTTTACAGAAATTAATCTACCAGAATAACTACAACAACTGGTACTGGAAATTGATGATGCATTAGAAAGACAGGAAATGGGAAATTTTACATTCTTAAGGTACAGCAGAGATCCTCCATTCCAGGACACTGAACCTGGTCTTTTCCAGTCCAAACTGGGGAAGCAAAACCTGTCTAATATGATTATCACAATGTTTGATTCTCAGGCTTTATCAACTGGGCTCTACCTGGCCCAGTTTTCTGAGTCTTCCATGCAGAACTGTAAAAAATACACATAAAAAAGAAGTCAGTCTTCAGGGTGTGTGGGAGGGAGAGAAGGCCTGCAACCCCTCTCCCCAGCCTCACAAAGGCGACACTGCTCTCTGAGGAAGGTGGCTCCACAAAGTGACTCTGTGGGCCACCAGGGCAGTGTGTGGAGAGCAAGGGGTTTTGACACCAAAGGACTAGATTTGGGGTTTCACTATGTGTTTCTGGGACTGTCTTCTCATCTATGCAACAAGCACAGTAAATGTCCTCAACGGCTGTTGGGGAGAGTAAACAAGATGGCACGCAATAAACCACCACGAAACAGGCCCAGGCCATGTCTATGTCTGGAAGGTACCTGCCCCACTGCCGCTCACCTGCTCACTCTCTGCACTTTCCACCTGCAAGTCGTGTTGCTGGTTATCTTTTCAGATCACCTGTTAGGTCCTCTGTGCCTCCGCTGGTGGGGATTCCCTCTCTCCACAACGGAGGATATGGGATCCCCTAAACAATTTCAGTAGGCTAAGCTCACCTGGGCAAGTCTTCTGCTTGCTTGGAGCACACTGCATTTGCTGATGAAACACTAGTTATATACATGCTATAAAGAAAATACTCTAAAAGTAACCCAAGTGTGGTTCCTCATAAATGTCTCTTTTGATGTATTATATAAGTGTGTGCATATACAATGTAGGTCTTTTTAAAAAGTATGCAGGCAAGGAATACAACATGAGTAACCTTAAGAAATATGAATTTTACTGGCAGGAAAGGTTTGGGAGGTGCAAATTCTCCTAAGAATAAACATTAGCTATAAAACATGTAGTATTTCAGTGCATTTCAATATTTTCTTTCATCGGAGGCTCAGAGCCTCCACCCACAGGTTAAGAGGAATGTAATAAACTGACTGTATGTGTTACAACTGAAGCTCCTTCTACAACCACAGTTCTGAGGGACAGAGCACAGGGGTGGCCATAGACTTAAGCAAAAATGGGAATTCCTGCATGTTTCCCAGAATGCAAGTCTCCTGACTTGGGAGGGCGACATTGCCCCCGCAGTGGGCAGTAGCTACCCAGACCCAAGTACAAGCAAACAGCTGTGGAGGACAGGCGCAGGGACAAGGCAGGACGAGCTGTCCAGGCCTCTTTCTGGGGCCGGCTGCTGCGTGCCGAAAGAAGTCTGTTCACCTCCAAGGCCATCCTGCGGAATTGTTTAACTATTAAGATCCGCATCATTCTTCTTAGCTAGAATCTCCAAGTTAAAGTCAATCAAGGTGCTGAATCTCCATTTGCTAAGACAAGTGGTAAGATCTGTACACAGTGCAACCAACTGAGAAGGAGGTACTTTTTTAACTTAAAAAAAAAAAGAAACAGGCAGAGAAATAATTCATTTATTTAACCCAGAAACAGTTATAATCTGAAACTCTGCAATCCTCTTACACAACAACTGTTTTGGCAAAGCCCCCTATGTTCCAGCAAATATTAAGCTGCGCTCGCCGTTTGCCTAAGGAATCTGGCGTTAATAAACATGAAGAAGGGCACTGTCACCGCCCACTCTCAACGACAGGACAAGACAAAGACCAGCTGTACTCATCAATGGGTCCTTGTTCTGCACATAAAGGCTAATTACATTTTGCTTCAAGCCTACACATCGAAAACTTAACCGCTGCAGTCCCCATCATAGTCAGCCCATGCTGTCCCAACTGACACAGGGTGCTGACCGTACATGATAAACCTGGGGCTCGGAAGAGCTTCGGTGCCTTCGACCTACAGGCTTCCTTCCAAAATGGGGGTGAGGGATGGTCACCCCCAGTGACATCTACCAGCTACAGAGAGGCAGAGGCAACGTGTGCTTTTGAGATCTCATGGGGAGATGAAGCCAGTAAAGTCAACCTTCTCCAAGGCCTGCAGATTTCAGAAACTCACACCAAGTCCAACTGCCAGCATGCTGGGAAGAGCTTCTACTTGTTGACAGTAGAGTAGCTAATAGCTATGAGGGACAGCTGCCAGGGGCTGAGTGATAGCTGCCAAGGGCTGAGTGACAGCGATAGCCCATGGCAGCTGGGGTTGAGCACACACCTTCTCATTATTCTTCACAACCACCCAGGGGCTTGGCGACCATTACACCCATTGTACAGCTGGGGAAAGTGAGACATAGAGGCCAATGAGCCTATCCAAGGACATACAGAGTGAGCAGAGGACCCAGGCAGCCCAGTCCCAGGCCAGCTTCTCCAAAGCCATGCTTTCCTGTGCCTCCCAAGCCCCTTTGTACATTTTCTGTCAACAAAATTTAAGAGTCCCTCCTTTCAGAGAGGAAATAAATTGTTTTGAAATGTTTTAAGACCATTTGTGCAAAGATTTGCCCCTGGCAGGCTCATATTCATATGTATTAACGAAAAGATGTCCAGTCTAATAAAATATATGTAGGTGGGGCCTGAAGCAGATGGCACAGTGACAAACTTTTCCCAGAAAATAAAAGGGGAGAAGCATGCAGAGGGGGAGCTTCATATGGGAGCTCCAAGATTGAGGCAGCTGCCTCCGAAGTGAGAAGAAAGTAGCAATTATGATCTCGTCCATTCCCTGCATTTTTGGTGGATTACTTACTTTGGGAACCATGTACAGTAAGTATTTGGCCCTTGGCTGCCTTTTGTTAGCAGCCAGTCTGCTTCTGATTTGGGAAAGGCCCGATCCTGTCTGAGCCCACAGCCAGCCCCTCTGCGCTGCAGTGCCCACCTTGCCCCTGGCTGCCCACCTTTGGCATTTCTGGCTGGTCTTCCAGATCAGCTCGCCGGCCGTGTGTTTGCACGAGCTGCACCCCTTTGCCTCCAGCAACGCCTCACCTTAACTCATCTTTCAACCTCAAATCACATGTCACCACCTTCAGGAGGGTGTCCTTGACAATTCTTCCCTTCTGTTCCAGTGGGGTGGGGTCCTGGGCCTGAGATCTACCATTCCCAACCCCAACTCGCTCTCCCTTGGCTTTCCCTCTGCAGGCTGCCCTCTGGCTTCTGCTGGGTTTGGACATGGGGAGTCCTGGCAGGGGGTGGAGGAAGGAGGGCAAGACTTGGCTGGGGCTGTCCTGGGTCCCTCTCCACTCAAAGGGCCAAAGCTGCTCTCAAGGCGGGACAGCCGGCTGGTGCTCGCTCAGGAAGCCCCTTTCCCTCTTGGTTCCCTCCTCCCTCCCCAAGCCTTGGTACAGCCCTCTCCTGGTTATCCTCATTGGGAGAGTGCTGACGGTCTGTAGAGACCTGACGGCACAGGTGCTGTGCCAGCTAACGTCCCCTCTATCACAGCAGTGACCGCACTATTCTGCAACAGCCTTTTACCTCAGGATTTCCGGAGCCCAGCACAAGGCTGGGCACAAAAAAGGCCTCTCGGCATGTCTGCTGAGCTAAGGAGTGGACCTGTTATCTGAGTTGTGCCCATCTGAGTTCTGTCAGGCTTGTTCCCTCCTGGCACACTGGCACACCTCACTTCTGCTACCCACGCAGTACTCAGAAGACAGGAGAATTTTCTGCTGTGATCACAGGAGGTGACACACCCCAAGAGTGCCTGTGGCCCCCTCAGCAGTTTTTTACAACAGCCATGAGTCCTAAGGCAATGCATTTTTATGTGACAGAACAATCTACCCTCATACTTTTTGGTTATATTTTCCATTTACTGTACTTGGGTGAAAATGAGCAAGTAACATGCAGATTTTCATTTATTTGGATTTTGAAGAAAAAAAATCTTTTTTGGCTTTAAGGCAAGCCGATATGATGGGAAATAGTCTAGAAATGTTTCTCACGGAGCCCACGCCAATAATGGCCACTTGTCATCACATGCCAGTGGGGTCAGAGTTCAAGGAAAGGGCTAGGGTCAGGAGGACCAGCCTCTAGAGCTCCCCTGGGTGACCCTGCTGATTCAGGTGACCCAAGATTTAAAAGGACAGAGCTGGCTGCTTAGGGACAGCCCAGGATCAATGTGTCTATGAATAGTAAGTAGAAAAATACTTAAGACTGAAAATCATTCCCGTCATCTCAAGAGGCAACTCTGATCCCATCTTGCCAAGAGGAAGATCACCTGGGAGCAGGGCCCCTGCCAGGTGACCGGGCTGTCCTTTGTACCGTGGTTCCGGTTGAGAGAAGTCAAATACCCCCAGCATCAGCCTTGCCTGTGACAGGACCAGAGAGGGTGGGGATGGGGGTAAGATGTCCCTTCCTCTCTGTCTTGTTTCCCAGTTACTCCCTGGTAGCCACACTCCCTATCTAGAGAAGATGCAAACCTGGGAACGAGGAAAACTTAATTCCTTTCCAGCTGGCTGTTCTCTGTTGCACTGCTTCCTTAACCCCCAAAACAAACCAATTTACAAATTTTCCATGTGGCTTTTAAAAAACTCAGGAAGAAAGCAATACATTATGAATCTAAGCCAGGGACCAGTACTCAGCCATCATGAGACAAAGTGCATATTTTGCTGTCAATTCAATTCTGAAGTTTTGGGAGACCCTTTATGTCATCAGGTGGTTTCTCTTCCCCAGGTAGGGGATGAACCGTGACTAACAGCACCCCTCTAGTGTACATGGGGAGCAAGGCAGCAGACACCAGATTCTGAAAGCTGAGCTTTTATTACACCCTCAGAATGGTGGAAAAATGGTTTTGATTGAGAGCCACAGAGGAACTAGCTTTTGCACTGTGACCCAATAACTGTATGTTTGTAGTTTTAGATTTTATATGTATAATTAAAACAAGAGTCACAAAACAATATCTAACTTTACTATGTGGTGTGACATTTTTTTTCTATTATTTTCTTTTATATCCTATTTTATTACCCAATGAGCTGTTTGCCACTCACTAAACTGATTTTATGATTGTGACCCACAGTTTGAAAAACACTGGCTTAGAGAGGCTTAGAGGCTGGTTGCATAAAAGTTTTTTTTTTTGGTGGTGGGGTGCATAATGAAGCAAATTTTGGTCAATTGTATGTATAAAAGATGATCTGTATCTTTTAGAAAGAGGCGTTATTTAATAACAATAAAATAAATTAATGAAAACTAGTGAAATAATCAAATACATCACCACCAAAGTCACTATGAATTTTGTCAATAAGCAAAATGATGTGGATAAGAGTGAACACATCAAGAAATTAGCATGTCTACGGATCAAACTATCTGAGAAAAGAAATGCTACAAACAGAGCTATGTGTCAGATTAAAGATTATAATTTTTGAAAATTGAACCTACCAAGAAAAACAATGTACTTAGTAGAATGAAGTCCAGGCGGAAATAATAGAAATAACAGAAATAAAGATGAAGGGCTGGCAGAAAAGGGACTGCAGGCACAGACACTGAGAAGCATCAGTGTGACGTCTGAGTGGGTGAGGGACTCTCAGGCTGTGGTTTTGGGGACGGCAGAGACACCCACCTGCCAGCCCATGGACAGCTTTGCTCTGGCTTGGAGGAGTTAGTACCAGAGCCTCCAGTTTTCAGAGTGAAATTTTAACAGTTACCACACCTTGGAACCAGCTCATGCTGTACCGCCTCAAGTTCCCTTCCGGCAAACTGAGGGAAGAGGGTAAAATGACCTGGTGATTTCCCCGGGGATCAGATATGCCAACAGGTCAGCGAGAGTCCCTGAGACTGAATTGGATGTTTTACTCTTTGTGCAGAAGTTCTGCGCTCATGATCAAAATGGGTGCTGACCACCAGGCTTGGGGAGGTGGGCTCTCAAGGTCCTGAGCTGCTAAACAGTCCAGAACAATGGCCAACAGCCCATCCCCCATGTGCCCTGAGAGCAGCTGGCCCAGCCAAGGGTGAATGTGACAGGACAGAGGGATGCCCCATATGGAGCAGAGCCTAGGAGGCAGGTGGTGATAATCAGAGGTACCCCAACTCACTGATGCCCACTGAGGCAACCTGTGAGCCCCACAGGAGACTTGCTGGAGTAGAGCTTCCTGAGAGGGTGGAGGTGGGTCATGGGTTTCTGAGGGAGATGCGAGGAGCCTCCCAGAACAGGAAAAGGGTGTTCAAACTCTAGCCTGGTATTGCCTGTCTGGACGTCAGCAGAGGAGGCCATGGCTAGGCTGTGTTGCTTCTTTATCTTTCTTGATTTATGTCAGTATTATTTCTCCTTTCCTGGTGTTGTGCACAGAGGGTGGGCTGTGGCAGATCATCGATTTCCTTCTGACAAGAGCCTTGTGTGATATACCAGCCCAAATATGTACACTCCCTCCATGTAGGCGTCCACACAGGGAAACCCAGCACTGTGAGCTGTGACCTGAACTAACACCCCTGTGTGGAAGCAGACGCCCTGGACCCAGGTAAAAGGTGACGCAATTTGCACAGCCCAAAACATCAAAACATCACACACATCCCATCTCCTAAAAGCTAACTTCTCCAAGCTCTCTTAGAAAAAGGCACAGTGTTGATCAGGCTTCCGAATAATTAAGGAAAAAAGTTTCAGCTGGAAGGATTGCTCTGTGAGCACCCAAGATTCCTGTCACATCTGGGGCATTAAACTGATGTGAGCAACTTATGGGAATGACACTGTATTCCTTATAGCAGCTCAGAGGCCAAGCCCTTTCTAACTCCCGAGTGACTCTGAAAAGCTGACAGGAGGGCAAGGCAGTGGAAATCTTTTGTGGATTAGCAAAGTCAGGTGAGACCTGACCGACCACATGCGGCTGGAGGAAGCCAGCCAGAGACTTACTTGGCAGTAATTTCTTCATCATATTTGGTTTTCAGGTCAAATAATTCTGTCTGAGTTTTTTCCAGGGCTGAAAGACAAAGGACAGAAAACCAAAATGTAAGATCCTAATTGTTCAAATCAAATTAAAAATATAAAAGCATCATGCAATATGTTCTCATTTCAAAGGAGTCAGAGGTTATATAAGTGCACAGAAGGGAGCAGAAAATCCTCATTCCCTTCCACCTCCCTTCATCCCGTGCACCTTCTCAGAGGCAACCATGTTATTATGTTATTAGTTTAGTGGGTAGATTTCCTTCTTTTAATTATATTTAAAAAATCATTTAAATAGTTTAATTATTAATCTATACATCAGATGGTTAAATTCATTTAAATAATTGGATACACTGAACATTAGAATCCAATAATTAAAAAGGTTTTGAAAATATACTTAAAAATATTTCCAGACAAAATTGCATGTCATATACATTTTTTCACCCCTCCATAAATAAGATGACAGAAGTATTTCCCTGAGACTTTTCCCTTAACAGACTGCATAGGAATCTCTCATGTCAGGACACAGACAGCCACAATAACAATTAGCTCTTGTATAGAGCTTGCCACATGCCAGGCACCTCAGGACACCTATAAGTGAAGATGCTGGGGAAGGAGCTTAGACATCCCAACTTTAGATGAACACCACCCAGCTGGTCTCCCAGGGGGACAATTTACATTCCCATCAATACTATGAGCATTGACTATTTTTCTATATGGTCACCAACATCCGATATTATCAATTAAAAAAAATTCTTGACAGTCTGACAGGCAAAACAATCTTACTGATTTAATTAGCATGGCCCTGACTTGCTAGAATTGTTAATGTTTCTTCAGATGCAAATGGCCATGTGCATTTCTTTTGCTAGCTGCTCCCATCTTTAGCCCACCATTCTACTGGACTCTTTATGTTTATTGATTTGAAGGCAGTCTGTATTTTTTGGGGTATTATTCATTTGTCTGTAAATTTTTTGTGATTACTTTCTCTCACTCTGTCATCTGTGTTTTAATTTGGATTATGATGTCTTCTAATGTGTTTCCCCACATTTAAATGAAACATATCGTGCTATTTCCCCTTTGGAACAAAAAGAAAAAGAAAAAGGAAAAAGAAGCTTAGAGGAGCAGTAAAAGCTTTAGCATAACCTTATTTGGTGTCTTTAAAAGTATTACAGGCTGCTCTTACTGTTCTTCACTTCACTCAGGGTTGAAATTAGGTTGTGTTTTTGCCCCCTGGTATTGCTCCCAATGAAATGTCAGTCCTTGACAGTTTGGTGACTTAGACATGTTTGTTGGAAAAAGAACAGGAAGAAAGGATGACTTGCGGAAGGGATGAAAATGGAATTCGGATCCTCCCACCTCGGCATTAACACTCAATGTGGGTGACTAATGAAGTCAAGGTAGAGAAGCTGGGGGTGTTCTGGAGAGCGTGGGCTCACTTCACTCCTCCAGGCTCCAGGTGGGGCAGCCGGTGTCAGAGGGGACCTGGAGGGCCCGGGAGGATCGCCCAAGCTCCCCAGTTTGAGTCTTCCCTGCGTGAACTCGACTAGGATGAAGAACATCACACCTGTTTGCAGACTTTGAACCTTATGTTCCGCTTCCTCCAGCTTTGAGGTGGTAGACATTTGTGTCTCTTGCAGCTTTCTGAAAAGAAAGAGAACAAAACCCAATTGGTCATCCTGTTTACGAACTTAAACGTCTTACGTACTTCAAGCTTGACAGCCAGCTATCCTCCTGTGACATGTGTAGCTGGCAATGGGCACACCATCCATGACCAGTCAAGAGTGCCATGAGTCGAGGGGAGCCTGCTTCCTGAACTTCATACCCTAGCTCTGTGCCCACATGTGACATAATGGAAAATGTGCACCCTGCAGGACTTGCTTGATGTGTAGTAACTGATGTATAAGGTTATCCTAAATACAACTTGTTCTTGAAATGCCAGATATAAAAAAAAAAAATCATCATCACGCACTCATTGTTTTTTGAAGTTAGTCCAAGAAGAATGATACATTTACATTTTGCTGACACAATGAAGGAATTTGTTGGAATAAAGGATGTACTAAAAAGATGTGACAGCTGTTCCATTTCTGTTATAATGGAATGCAAATGCCATGGCAATACCTAATGGGGAAATGCTGAATGTTTCAGGCTACATTCCACATATTTGTATTTCCCATGATCTCCAAATGAATTCCCTGGTCAATAAATAGCATTCCTCCCTCCTAATCTGCAAAAAGTCTCTAAAAATAAATTTATTATTTTTACATCATATGAACATTAACACATGCTCCCATAATAAAAAATCTGGGAATACAGGGAAGTAGAAATGACACAGTAAAAAAAAAAAAAAAAATCACCCAAATTTCCAGCACCTATGGAAAAAGGATGGCTCACATTTTCACATATTCCAATTATAAAACTAATACATCGTCTGAGTTAAAAAAAAAAAGAAAAACAACTCACAAAACTACAAGCACTGAGAAGATAAAATGTCCTTTCCCTTTCTTGGCTCTATTTCTACTCCTTAGAGCTCTGTAGCCTTCTAAGATTTTTCTATATGAATGGAAATATAGTATAGTATATAATCTACTGTAGTGTAATATAAACACATCATATACTATAGTGTAATATACACTCCCTGCCCTTTTCCTTTAGCACGAAAGGGATCCCAGCACACATGGAGTTCTGCAGCTTGCTTTGTGACTTACATTTTGGAAATATTCTATTCCAGCATATATAGTTCTTCCTCGTTCTTATTAAAAAATTAATGTAACCAAGCCTCTGTGAATATTTGGATTGTTTACTGTTTCTTCTTACTAAACAATTCTGCAGTGATCACTGTGTAGATATTGTTGCATAATTCTGAGCATGAATCTGTTGGATAAAATTCTAACAGAGGAATCATCATGGTCAAAGGGTATGAGCAATTTTTTTTGTTTTGTTTTGATAGATATTGAGAAACCTCCTGACACAAAAAGCCCTCACCAATTTAAACTCTTGCCAACAATATGTGAGAGTCTGTCTTCCTGTGCCAACACTGGATAAAATTAAACTTAATTTTCCTGCTGAGTAAAGCTGAGCATTGCTCTTTGCATGAACTGTCTGTATATCTCCTTTACCCATTTTTTTTAGCGCTGATTTTTTATCAATTTGTAACAGCTCTTTGTATATAAAGAAAACTAGCCCCTTATGTAGTGCAAATATTTCTTCTCAGTTTTTTCTGATGCTTTAAAAATGTTGGTTATTCTTATTTGTTTTTAAAAAATGTTTTAGATTTCAGGTATTCATATTCATGTGATTTTTATTTTTGCTTAGAAAGACCTCCCCACTCCAAAATATTAAAAACAAAATTATCTGCCCAAGTTTTCTTCCAGTATGTACATGATATAATTATTCACATTTCAAAGCTAGAGCTATTTCAATTTTTGGTATGGAGAGCAAGGTAAAGATCTAGCTTAACCTCCATCCATAGTGGTCAGTCACTCACATCTCTTAATATGTTATTTTACCTAATTTGAAAATTTGAAAATAATTCAACTTTATAATATAAATTCCCATATGAATTTTCCATACTTTCTAATGCACGTGTTTACTCCATGCAGATGTAATCACACTAAAATTTTGTGTCACGCATTTTTCAATTTGTATTATGCTGGACACATTTCTGGGTAATTGTGATTTCTATATTATTATCATTTTAATGCTCTAGTCAGAGATAGCCCATCTTTTCTCATTGGCAGGGCATGTTAATTGCTTGTATTCCCCCACCCATGCGGGAAGTCTCCATGGTAAGAAATATCTCTGGGCATAAAGTGCTTTCCTAGGAGGCACATTTAGGACCATTCTTATTTGCCGGGTCAAGAGTGTGTCTGTCTTGCAGAGCCCTGACTCTCTGTCTGGCTCACTTCTTCGCTTGGGGCTGGGCCTGGCCTCGCCGTCCCAGAGGCATGGGTACACTGTCCCTGTGTATGGCTGGGTTTGCCCCTGAGGGACTGGCCTTGGTCCTGCAGGGAGGACTCTGGGAGACCATGTCTGAGCACAGAGGGAGGCCAGGGCTGCAGTGGTGGGATGGGCTCCAGTTCCACATCTGGGTGACTAGCTGGGACAGTGAGGGCAGGTCCCTAACCTGAGGCCCAGTTTCTCCATCTGTGAAATGAGACTCCACTCTGCAGGTCTGCCCTGGGCACTCAGTGAGACCACATCCCAAGGAGGCCTGGCAAATGCAGGGTAGGCACTGGGTGAGTGGAGTGGGTAGTCTCTCTTTCTAAATGAAGCCTCAGAGTACCCCCCGAGAGGCCCTGGTGAGGCCCCAGATGTTCATGGAGCCCGCCTGACAGAAGTGTGAGTACCTGGCTTTTAAGTCATGGAAACAACCTGACAGAACCCCATGCCATTATCAGGTCTGGCTGCTGGCTGCCATACATTTAGTGCCTCTTGTTAATGGATTGGCACATCACTTCATGATAGGGTTAAAATTCTAAATCTTCACTTCACCAGAGCTCTAAGAAAACCAGCTATGAAATTTGACTTGGTAACTAGTCCTTACAATTATGATAAGAAATCTTGCACTGAATTATCACACTAGTGAAAAACCAACTCATTATTTGTAGGAAAGCTTTGGGTGAGGTAGGCCATCAGAAATCTAACATGCTCAGCAGCTAGGTGGTGCATTAATATACCTGACTGACATAAGAAGTACTAGTGAGGTAAAGAAAAGAGGCAAAATAACAAATTAAAGAACTCCATAAGATATAGTGTGCATACATGTGTACAATGGTAAATATAAAAATTCCCGTAAGAAGGTAGCAGGCATTCAGCACATCCCCAGAAAGGACATGCAATGGGAGATAGTCTTCCTATCTCATCTCAGGTACAGCTGCCACGTGCTAACCACACATACCTTGTGCTGAACCACTGGCCCTGCAGGGCCCTAAGAAGACTCTCTGGCTCTCTGTCTACCTGACACCACCCACCAGTGGGACAGACAGACACATATCATTCAAGGGAATCTCATATATGATGAATAAGGGACAACTTTGTTTTTCAAATGATATTTTGCCTAGAGCCCCTAGGATTTTGATTTATAGACTGGACTTTTTTCACAGGTACATTTTAAAACCTGTCTTGTAATGTGAAGTGTAGAGGTAAAACACTGTGTCAGTAAGTGCTGAGCCCCACACATGCTCACCTTTCCTTTTCTGCAAAATCATTTTGTAACTTTTGTTCTTTTTCGAGAGCTATAGTCTCAGCTTGATTCTTCAGCGTCTGTTCATATTCTCGGATTTTCTCTTTAAGTGCTTTTATCGTAACCTCTGCAGAAAGAAAAAAAACTACAATAAGAGAGGCACAATTCCATCTGGCTACACATACAGGCTTCTGTAACCTGGCAGGAGCGGTGTGCTTTAAACTTTAGCTCCTCAACTCTGACACAAAATCAATGGTTACGAGTCCCTTTGGAGACCTTTTACTCCCTAAATGTTAAATTGAACTTTAAACGTTTAGGTTAAGGAGGATCAATGGATTTTGCTGGGAAGAAGAGATATGGTTTCTCTAACACAACTTAAAAAAAGGGGGGGAAATCAATGGTAACATATAATATCATCTTATTGATGAGTTTTAAATTAGTCCTCTTTTAAGGGAAGGTTAGTAATATTTCAGTGCAGGTTTAAGTACTTTCTTACGAAGAAAACAGCTCATAATGTGTGCATATTTTGGAAGACACTGTCTTAGCCAGAGTCAGGTAAGTCTAGAGACATCCTGGCCACAGTTGCAGTTTTGCAGTTTCATAAGTGATGAAACATGCAGTGTGCTGAGTGGACACCATGCACCCCCTTGGTTGGAAGGGACCCATCCTGGAGCTGGGGTGCCGAGAGCACCCTCCACCCGGGCCAGAGTCTGGTGGAGCAGAACTGTGTGTGCAGAGCAGATGATGCAGGGCCTGGGGGAGCCGCACCTCAGGGAGGGTGAGTCCTGTGGGGGTGGGCAGCAGTGCTGGGGTATGAAGCAGCCTTGCAGTGCCCAGAGCTCAGGACACAGGGCCCCTTAGGGTGCTGGCTGTCCCTGGAGTGCCTAGGCCCCACCACGTTTCCAGCCTTTGCTCCAATAACCCAAAGTGGCAATATACCACAGCAGCTGGAATGAACTACTCGGCCCCATACCTGGCCGTTCCACATGCTCCCTCCCACGGACACCTCCACAGCACTCTGCAGGCTGGATGGTTCCCGGCAGGGCACCATGGTCCCAGCTCCAAGGAGGATGGCGTCCTTGGGGAGCCAGGCTGCTGCGCACAGATCCCGCTTGTGGAAGGCAAGGCTAAGCCTCTTTGTGGTCTGGGCACAGGTAGGGGCTCAGGAAAGGACTGAGGCCTGAATGAAGGAGCCAGGCTAGGCTAACCGGAAGGTGGCCCACACAGAGCTGTGACAATGGGCTCCAGGCTCATGGGATAATGCCACCTGCCAGGTGTTGCCCAAGTCAGCTCGGACTGGGGGCCCCTGTGCCCTCGGATGCAGCTCACACCCACTTTTCCTCCCTGAGCTGCAGACACACTGGCCAAGGCAGGAACACATCAAGCAGGCATTTGGCACCCACACAGCTCAGCAGGTAAAAGCCAGAGGCTCTTCTGTTAAGAAACTGATCCTTTTCCTGAGGTGGAACCCAGAGGGCTCTCCTTGGAGGGAGAGAGGGAATGAAAACCAATGACCCTGTTAAGGCTCCAGAAGGAAGAATGGGCAGCTTGCCGCCTTTAGGGCTGGTTGTCTGGGGCCTGAAAGAAACGCCCTGTGAGCATAATGGCTAGTGACACTGTTCCTGTCAGGCCACACTGATGGGGCCAACAGCTGGGCAGGCGTGGACATGTCAACTCTGAAAGTGCATGCATTTCCTTTGAAGTTGATGGTCTACATGACAGGGTAAACACTGAGCATTTTTTCTTTTAACAATTGGTTGGAAACATCTGGATGGGCCCAGGACCCCAGTGCCCATCCCAGTGGGGTTTCTCAGTGCAACAGATCTATGCTCCTGCCAGGGGTGCTGGGGCACTAGCTGGGGGCTCTCACTGTCTGATGAAGGCTCTTTGAGATACCAGCTGAGTTGGAGCCAGGGTGACTCATAAAGGAGCCTGTGGTGGTCCTGTGGCGCCCAGGCCTGAGTCTGGGACACAATCTCAGGCATGTCCCAGCAGGATCATGGGGGCAGATGAGGAGGAAGATCGGCATGGCAGAAAGACATGGAAGTGCTCTGCTCCAACCAGCTTGCCTGAGGCCCTGATTTACTCCTCTTTATGCGGGTGGGGAACTGTAGCATATGATCAAGAAATCCCTTTCCTACTCTTTTATCAGTCTACACTATGGCCATGATGACTAACACAAGGGATGTACATTTAACCCTTCCAAATTAAAACAATTTTTATACTGGTAAGGAAAGAGAGGAAACTGCCATTTTTTTCTGGAGGTTGGGAATCAATAAGATAAAGAAAGCTGGTATTTCTGGAAAAAAATAGCAGAGCCCAATAAGAGCAGCTGGTATTTAGTGAGTGTCTGGAAAAGCACTAAATGCCTCACTGGTATCTTATTTAATCCCACAATAATCCTATGCAGTTAGTATGAGACTCTCCCCACCCAAGAAAATGAGGCTTTTAACCAAGTGAGATCACTTGCTCAAGGTTGCACAGCTGAGTGGCAACAAAGAGACTCAAACCAGGTCTGTCTGCCTCTGAAGCCTTTGTTCTTGTCTTGGACTCGATATTTCATGTAAAAACACCATCAGGTGAGGTTCTGGGGAGGAGAATGTCCCATACTTGGTTATGCTTTCATGTTGGGCAGCCGGCCAGCCACAGGGGTGCCGACACGTCAGGGGGAAGCACAAGAAGACCCTGCAAAGCCCACAGGCACCTGCACATTCTCCAGCAAAACAAAATGAAACTAATGAAAAAAGAGTGGACTGGTCCAGAGGTCACTGCAAGGAAAAAAAAAGTACACCCCTTTTGAGTAGCAGGGAAATAATGCAGGAATGTGCATATTTACAGGTTATTTGTCACCTGTGTGCTGGGGTGAAGACAAGAGCTGGTACTGTGGAAGGTGGCGCCTTCTCTCCCAACATCTCACTTTCACGCAGGAAAAAGCTGTCCCTCCAAGTCCCAAAGGCTCACTGTTCCCTGTGGAGCCAGACCCAGGTGGGGTCCCCGCTGGTCCCATGCCCCCTGCCGAGATGGGAGCCCTCAGGATTGCTGCCCTCACCACCCAGGCCTGTACCTTCCGGCTTCTCATCAGTCTCTTCCCAGATCCTTTCCTGCAAGTCTGTCTCTGATGCTCTCAAAGCCAAAGGATGCTTTATAAATCTTCATCAGGTAACTCTTGATCCAGCCCTTGGAGCGTATTAACTAGAAGGCCACTCGGGGGAAGTGGCCTGCCTCCTTTCTGTCTCCTTCCTCTCACACACCCATCCTCCCAAAAAACCAAACGGGCCAGGTTTTCTTCAGGGTTGGCTGAAGAGCCTGCAGCAGCGGTCAGAGCGGGCTGGGATTATCCTTCACGGCTGGGAAGCCACCAGGCTCCTGGAATCTGAACACATCTGGATCTTAGGTGTACGAGAGCTTCCTTTGTTCTTCCCCAACTGGAAAAGCCAGGCAACCTTTGCCCTTTCTGTCTTATTGTCGGCTTGACAGCCACACCAAGAGGTTGTTTTCTTTCATTAAATTCATAATGACCAGGTGACACGGACAAGGAAACAGTAATGTTTAAGCCTGCAGACTTGAGGGATGTGCCTAAAGCCTTCATGTACTGGCAGCAATTATTATGTGACTTACTGTATGTGGCCCTTTGATCGTAAGCTGGCTCTGTGACAGGTGCTGCCTGTAGGCAGCCCATCAGTTTTTCAAAAGGCAGATCCTATCACATGATGATACAGGAAGAATTTTAAAAGAACCCCGATTGTTCCCATCTCAGGGCAATAAAATCGTATGTAGTTATGTGCGAGGAAAAGTTTTACTTCTGAACAGCTAAGCATTATTATTACCTCTTTTTAATGACTCTGATTTTCACTCCACCCTGACTTTATGACGTGTATTACAATTAGAGCTAGTCCCGACAGTCTGGGGAAGGCAATTCTAAAAAGAAACACAGAAAAAGAAAAGGAAAAAAAAATAGCAAAGCACGCATCTTCCACCAACCTTGATTTTTCACTTCGGCAAATTCCTTGTTGTATTCTTCAAGAGTTTCCCTAAGTTTCTGGTTCTCCGTTTCAATGTCGTGCAGCCGCTGTACTTTCAGCTGGAGCTGCTGCCCGAGATCCAGAGCCGATACAGGATCTGCAAGAGGAAAACACACATCACCCCACTCTGGACATAGACAGCCACCTTACGGTCACACGGGACTCGGAACAGATCTCCTGGGAAGTCGGCCTCCAGCTGGCTCCCCAGGGCCTGCCACCACTTGCCAGAAGCTGGGGCACCTGTGGCCTCACTGCCCCCACAGAGAGCCCAGGAACCCCATGGTGGGCTGGATGGGGTGCTTCTCTGCAGCCTATGGAGGATGTGTGTGCAGACCCACCCCTGGGTCTTCAGTGTAGGAAAACAGTGGGAATGGGGTCACTGGGATTTGCCCACTGCTCTGAAATGCTGGGACACTTGAGTGACCGCTTATTCCTTCATCTGATGGGTAGGAAGACAGACGCATGGGGTGGCGGCAAGGGGAGGTGCCCTGGGACCACCAGCTACGCACCCAGGGCCACACATGGAGGGTGGAGTGTGTGCGGGAAGGAATCACAAGGCTCAAGTTTTCAATAATTCTCACGAAGTTGGAAATAACACCTAGTATTCTGAGTGTCTCACTGCCACAAAACACTTCTTTGGATATTTTCCCATTTGAGGCTCACAAGAATTCCGGGAAAGGGATGTGAAATACACACTATGTTCCTTTCACACACGTGGAAAACGCAAGCCAGGGAAGCACAGAGATTTGCCCAAGGTTTCCTGGCTAGTTAGCAGGCAGAGAAAATAGAGACTCAAGTCTGTTAACTCCAAGTGACTGTTCTTCCAGCATGGAAGATCCTCTGACAGAACAGGGAAAATAACCCTGGGCTTTATAGGAGGCCCCCTTATTTAGGATGGGATCACTTTCCACCACAGTTCTCTCCTAATGAAGGACGGTCTCTAGAGAGAGTCGGAGCTTAGCTGCTGGTGATCTGAAGACTGGAGAACCCTAGGTTTCTCCCTCAGCTGCTTCTGGATCTCCCCACCGGCACAGCTAGTGACCCATCCTAGGCCAGCCAGCCTGGAGGCCAGTGCATGCTCCTGATTATAGTACAAGAGGAGGAGATGGCATCTGGACCAGTTATGTGAGGTTTGGTGGCCAATTCAGTGTATTACCTTCATTCCCTCAGAATTACTTATGAAAAACTGAATTTTAACCCAAAATTAGAGATTGCAGACACAGAATTTATGGTGCTGACTCCTGCTGGGCCTTTTACTTTACCATTAATTCAGCACAAAATGGAGAGACATTAAATGTTCTTCTGGCGTCAATTTGATCTGTTTTTCCTTCTGCTGCCTAGAAGGCATGTAGGACCTACCTGCTGGGCACCAGTGGTGCCCTCCGCTAGAATGCTCAGGCTCTGTCAGAGTAGAATACTCAGATTTGCCAGGCTTAGAAAAGATTATTGAGGATATTTCTGGTATGGACGCCAGCATCATTTGTGAGATGGCTGCAAAGATTTAGTAGTCTCCGGTTAAGGAATGCTAAACACCAAGCATAGTGGATCAACAATGGTATATATTCAAGAGCTCACTTAATTTTCAAATTCCAGAGTCATTAATTTTTCAGACCACCCTTGGTTCCTGGAAAGGAAGGCTGGATCTACCATGCCTCAGTCAGCGGGCTCAGCAGGAGCCAGGAACTCTCTGAGATGCCAGTGTCTGTGTAGAGTTTACAGAAGGCAGGTCCTGGGGTATGTTCCGCACAACGGCAGGCCTGCGCGTGGAACTTTAGCCCAACACTCTGTCACATGGAAGCCCTGGCTGCTGGGCACTGGTTCAGTGTGTATATACAGTTCATGACTACATCACTTTCTCATTTGTGGCTTTTCGTTATTTTCATCAGCATTAAAATATTTATATTAAATTAGATTTCAAGAGCTATTTTGGGGAGATGGCTCCCTGTAAGTAGGAGTAGTAATAACAGTGAAGACGGAATTACTCAGAACATTCCAGGTACAGTTTTTTTGTTTTTAAATTTCAGTATCTGTCCAGATACCCTCCTGTCTTCCCCACCCTGCTTCTTTCATTCCTCCCCCATGGCCT
The DNA here is from genome assembly GCF_040802235.1 of Manis javanica. Taxonomy (NCBI): domain Eukaryota; kingdom Metazoa; phylum Chordata; class Mammalia; order Pholidota; family Manidae; genus Manis; species Manis javanica. The sequence continues at coordinate 34,232,779 of NC_133165.1, read as the reverse complement.
CATGCTGGGTGAATGGCCTGAAGGAAATAAGCAATATGCCCATGATCCCGTTCTCACAGAACTTCAATTTGAACTTGGTACAGAGGTCAGGGAAGGGTTGAGGAGAAGGAGAATCTCAACACATGTATAAAATTCTATTACTGTTTGCTCACATAGCATCCCGGCACAATTCGCCAGTACAAATTATACTTCTAAAGAGCTAAGCTAATATGCTGCCCTCCATCCTGAAAACTTCTTTTGACAACTTTTCCAGTCCATTCCTTTTAAAAGGCCAGGACCTACCGTATCTGCCTTAAATAAAAAATAGCTTCGCCCATTGGATTCAGCAAGGAATTCAGTGACATATAAAAATAACATGCACATTATCAAATGAATGGTAACTAGACCTTTAGACAAATTTCCAAAGCATTATATTGTAAATAAAAATTCTGGCAATCTCATAATTATTCATTAAGCATGTATATTTAATTTAACACTATTAAAAGTTAATGTCTAAGCAGCAAAACTGGTCCCAGAATAAAGAATGAACTGAATGTTCAAACATCTCTATGCATTAAACTTCAAACTTTACTACAGTACAGTTGAATGACTAAACGCCTACAGCATTTGAATATTGTTTTGGATTATGTAAAAGGCATTGCTAAAGTACCTCTTAGGCTTAATTTTTATTACTTGTATTAAAGGAACAGCTAATTACCACATGACAATATAATGACTCTAGCATGTTTGGGCTAGAGACCAAAACAATGAATTTCGGCGAGCCAAACCCCAATCTGCTTGTTAATCCAGGGGAAATCATAGCTTTTTGTTTTGTTAATGATTTCCAATGCCATTTAAACCCTACACCAAGTATTGTTAGGTCTTATTCTGAACGTCACAGGCCTCCAATCCCAGTAGCTCAATTAGGAAATTGTCTGGGGGAGGCAAAAGCACACACCCAAATGTGGAACAGGAACGCACAAAATGCTGCAACCGTCTTCCCTGCCTCCACTGATGCAACATGCGTTATTGCCGGTTCCATCCACTCAACACGACAAACTTGCAAAGTGTTTTACACTCTCTGAGGCATTATATAGCTCATTATGCAACAGAGGAATCAAAGAACATAACTGTAACAAACAATACCATCGCCTGTATTTACTTAGCACTTTCTCCTAAGAACATGTAACATTGTCTCAGTAATTCCAGCCATCACAGGCAGAGGTCGGGGGAGGGGGTGCCGGCACCTCACCCAGGAATGGGAGGACAGAAGTTGGCCAGGCACACAGGTATGAAAAATTCTAATTAAGATTTCTGTTTCCTGAACCAGCAGCCAACTAAATTACACAGTTTCTTCAAATACTAATTTAACAACTATTTCCTAAGCATCTTTCTGCTGTGGGCAATGCGTGGGTGAAGCATTGGGATGGACATTCAGCAGAGTTGGCCGGGACCAGCCTTACAGTAGAGATTCATAAATAACAAAGGTGAAGTGAAGCAAGAGGGCATGCTGAAGATCAGGGGACTGGAACACCCCTTCCAGGAGGAGGAACTAGCAAGAGTAGGTCTTTTTTTAGAAGAGGAAACAGGTTAGACCCGTGGGGACCATGAGGCAGTCAATCTGTGTGGAAGACGCAGTATGTAGGGGAGCAGGGACATGCCTGGCGTGGCCAAAGGGGCAGTTCAGCCTGGCTGTTGGAGCCTGTGCACATACTTGAGAACCTCTGGACTGGTCTAGGTGCTGGGGGGACATGCTGGGAGGCAAGACAAAATCCTTGCTTCTGACATCCTACTGAAGTGAGGGAGACAAAACAAAAAGCAAAATGAAGACTTTCCAGTACTGCCATGTGGAGAAGAGGGGAAACACGGTGTGCAGAGTGGGGACTGGGTCCTGGAGACAAACAGACAGGCAGGGCCTCTCAGAGGAGGAGACACTGGGATTAAGATCTGGATGGTGAAGAGGAGAGGCTGTGAACACTCTCAGTACAGGGAACAGCAGTGCAAAGGTCCAGAGATGGGTGTGAACGTGGCCTATGTAAGGCACTGAGAGAAGCTGGTGAGGCTGCAGTGAAGGAAAGGGAGGGTGGCAAGGGACATGTGGTCACGGGGGGCGGCTTGTGCTTCAAGATCTAAAGGAAAGTATGAACAAAGTTAAGGTGAGAAATAGAAGATATAAAGAAGAATCAACCTCAATTCTATAATGAAAGCACATTTCTGATGTGCCCAATTAGTAGAGTAGGTAGTGTGTCAGTTTCAAAAAAAAATACAATGTCTGAACCAGGTTTGGATTCTGTTCTGCTCCTGATGGGAAAAACCATCCGAGAATAGGACTCTTGCCAGATGAGCCAGTGGGCATGAGAAGAAAATGGAGCAACCTGAACCACAAAAAGGGCTGATGGTTTCCTAGGGGCAACGTATTGAGTTTGAGCTTAAAGATGTCACAGTTTTCTTTTTAAAAAAGTAACTGCTCCAAATTAGCTGTCCTCTCCTGTGATGGCAGATGGCTATCAGTAATATGCTGCCTGGTAGAGGCATATGTATTTTATTTTTGAAAAAAATAAACACATAATCTATGCCTTTGAAGTAGATAGGATGTTTTGATACTTAGTGGGGGAAAAACACTACTTCTTGAAATAAACTCATGCTATAGTGACGGTATTCCAGAAGTGGACATTTGGAAACAGTCTCATCATCAAATGAATTTATGGGCAAAGATAACATCCTTTAAAAAAATGTCTCAATGCCTCCTATCACATGAGAGGGACTGCGGGCTATGGCACAGTGGGTGCCGTATGTATTCAAATCCCAGCTCTGACACTTACTGGTTGTGCAACCCTGGACAAGTTACTTAATATCTCTGTAGGTTAGTTCCTTCATCTACGAATTGAGCATAGTAATTGTACCTATACCATGAAGTTATTGTGAGGACTGAGATAATATGTGCATACACTCAGGAAGTCGCCAGGCACAGAGTCAACAGGTAATGTTACCAGTTCAGACCTGATTAAATACTTGCCAAAAGAAATTTCAAGCCATTTGTCAGTAATATACAAAATGCAATGTCTTCTGACCAGTGAGCAAGAAAAACTGAGTATCAAGTAAATGAAAATTTACTAGCTGAATTTTGGTGAACACCTTCTTATAATTGGCACACAGGTTTCAAAAATATGAGTAATATTTTTGTAAACATAGCCAATAATGTAATGCTTTGGTTTGAATCTATGTATCTCTGTAAGTTATCTTTTCTAGCCATTTATGACCCATTAAAACTAAGAACAAAATTACAAAATTAATGGAAGTTGGAGACATTCATTCCTGACCACAGATTAACTGGTACTGGATTTGCCCTCTGGCCATAAACAATGAGAATACCAGGGAAACTATATAGAACAACTGTTTACAGATATTGGACAAGTGGCAGAGCAGGAATTTCTCAGAGAAGGGAAACAAATGGTCACCCTTCCTGCCAAGAAGCACTTTCTGGACTGTAGGACAGGGAAGAGGGAACCTAAGAAGAGAGCAATGGTCTTTCTGGGTTGAGAAGAGAGATCAGAAGACTGGGAGGCTAAGGCAGCTGGAATCTGTAGGGCAGAGCACTGGAAAGGAGGGAGATATGCAGAGAAAGAGCTAGAGAAATCTACAGAGCAGAGTCTGTTGCTAAAGCTATGGTGCACATACATATGGTGAAACTCCACAAGGCTGGGCAATGAACTATAAGGAAGGTCTAACTGAACAATTTCCAGAGCTCATTGTGGGTCAGGAGACTTTTGAGTTGCAAACAGCCAGAGAGGAGAGATGCTGAACGGTCAGGAAATTCAGTAGAAACACCAGAAGGCTCACACCAGAGTGGAGGCCTAACCTAATTCTAAAGTAAAGGCTATTCCAGACCTAACCCCAGAAGCTTAAAAACAAGCCTCAGAATAACAGAGCTGATTGACAAGTAATTTAACAACTTGCCCAAACTTCAACATTCTTAAGAAGGACAACAAAATTCAAACAGTGAACAATTACAATGCCCTACAGTCAATCAAAAATTACTTGACATGCAAAGAAGCAGGATAATAAAAAAAACCAGTTAAAATATAATCAGAAAATGACAAGGGATAAGGGTTAGTTGACAAAGACTAAAACAGCTATTATAAGCATGCTCAAGGATTTAAAGAAAAATATGAACGCAGTATGGAGAAATAGAAGACATAAAGAAGAATCAAATGTAAAGCTTAAAAAGTACAATGTCTAAAGTGAAAAAAATTCCCTAGATTGGCATAACAGCAGATTAGACATTGTGAATGAAAAAAGGATCAGTGAATTCAAAGACACAGTCATAGAACTGCCTGTACAGAAGCAAAGAGAAGAAACTGGCAAAAAAATTACTAAAACCTCAGCAACCTGTGAAGTGAAATCAAACAAGCAATCTAACATACACGTCCTGGACAGGATCAAGGCAGGTATTTGAAGAAAAAGTGGTGGAGGTTTCCTATTTGGTGAAAGCCATAAAACTAAAAATTCAAGAAACTCAACAAACAAGCAGGATAAACACAAGGAACACAATAAACATAATCAAATTGCTGAAAAGAATTTTAAAAAAATCTTAAAAGCCAAAGGAAAGAAGACTCATTATACACAGAGGAAGAAAAGATAAGACTGATGAGATCATAGGAAGATGGCGGTGTGAGTAGTTCAGTGGAAATCTCCTCCCAAAAACATATATATTTATGACAATACAATAAACACAACTATTCCAAAAAGAGACACCAGTGGATACAGTACAACAGCCAGGATACATCTACATTTGCGAGAACTCAACATCACACAAAGGAGGTAAGATACAAGCCGTGACCAGGCGGGACCCGAACGCTTCCCCAACCCCAGAACCCGGTGGGAAGAAAGGAGTTGGAACTGGGAGTGAAAGCCCAGGACTGCTAAACAACCAGCTCTAGAAATCTGCACCCGGAGCGCAGACACAAGGTGCACGGGGTGCTGGATATTAGAGAAACGGAAAAGCAAAACCTGCGGGCAGGTCCCTGCAACCGGCGCCCCTGAGAGAAAAGAAAAGTGAGTGCTTTTTGCAAGTCTTAAAGAGACAGGGACCCCACAGCTGGATGAAGTCAAACCGGCACACTTAGCTAGCAGCTGGGAATCCTGGGGAACCTTAGGTGCCCTAAAACCCTGGGCGGCAGCGCAGCTCTGAAGCCCCTCATGGTACTAAGCAGCCTGCCAGTCATTCCCCCAACTGGTGTGGACCCCTACACACTGGCCCAGTAGTGGGAGAGTGGCAGTGTGCACCGGAGGCGGTGGCGCCAGAGGGGACTGGGATTGGCTCGTGCGAGCCTGCTGTGGTGGCAACTGAGTAGCCCGGGAGCAGCTTGCACACACTGGCAGCCGCGGCTCCAGAGGGGCCCGGGAGAGGTCCACACGAGCTCGTGGCGGTGGCAACCGAGTGGCCCAGGAGTGGCCTGTGTGTGCCAGCGGTGGCAGCACCAGAGGGGCACAGGAGAGGCCCGTGTACACCTGCAGTGGTGCCAGAGGGAGCAGCCACGCTCCCAGCAGCCAACCGGAATCCAAGCCTGACACATAGCTACCCGGGCCAGACCCAAAGGCCACTGCTGGTACATAGCTGCCCGGCAGGGGCGCCGCTATCGTGGAGGAGCGCACCTGGCATGCCTGCCACTCCCCGCAGGGCTCTGTGCTGCTCTGATGGAGACCCTGCCTACAGCAGCTTAGGGGACTAACCTGGTGGCTGCTCCAGGAGTGCAGGTAACCGACACAGGCAGCAGAGAAAGGCAAGGCATCCAGCAAGCAGGAAAGGCCTTTCTTCTCCCAGCTGACACACCCGCAACCTGCCTACAGCCACTGCTATCACCATGAAAAGGCAGAAAAATTTAGTCCAGTCCAAAACAGTCCAGACAACCCAAGAGAGAATCTGCAGAGACAGATCTAACCAGTCTCCCTGAAAAAGAATTCAAAATAAAAATCATAAACATGCTGACGGAGCTGCAGAGAAATATACAAGAGCTAAGGGATGACATCCGGAGGGAGATTACAGAAATGAAACAATCTCTGGAAGGATTTATAAGCAGAATGGATAAAATGCAAGAGGCCATTGATGGAACAGAAACCAGAGAACAGGAACGCATAGAAGCTGATACAGAGAGAGATAAAAGGATCTCCAGGAATGAAACAATATTAAGAGAACTGTGTGACCAATACAAAAGGAACAATATCCGCATTATAGGGGTACCAGAAGAAGAAGAGAGAGAAAAAGGGATAGAAATTGTCTTTGAAGAAATAATTGCTGAGAACTTCCCCAAACTGGGGGAGGAAATAGTTGCTCAGACTACGGAGGCACACAGAACTGCCGAGAGACGGGACCCAAAGAGGGCAACACCAAGACACACAATAATTAAAATGGCAAAGATCAAGGACAAGGACAGAGTATTAAAGGCAGACAGAAAGAGAAAAAAGGTCACCTACAAAGGAAAACCCATCAGGCTATCATCAGACTTCTCAACAGAAACCTTACAGACCAGAAGAGAATGGCATGATACATTTAATGCAATGAAACGGAAGGGCCTTGAACCAAGAATACTGTATCCAGCACGATTATCATTTAAATATGAAGGAGGGATTAAACAATTCCCAGACAAGCAAAAGTTGAGGGAATTTGCCTCCCAGAAACCACCTCTACAGGGTATTTTAGAGGGACTGCTCTAGATGGGAGCACTTCTAAAAAGAGCACAGAACAAAACACCCAATATATGAAGAATGGAGGAGGAGGAATAAGAATGGAGAGAAATAAAGAATCATCAGACTGTGTTTATAATAGTTCAATAAGCAAGTTAAGTTAGACAGTAAGGTAGAAAAGAAGCTAACCTTGAACCTTTGGTAACCACGAATCTAAAGCCTGCAATGGCAATAAGTACGTATCTTTCAATAATAACCCTAAATGTAAATGGACTGAATGCAACAATCAAAAGACACAGAGTAACAGAATGAATCAAAAAGCAAGACCCATCTATATGCTGTTTACAAGAGACCCACCTCAAACCCAAAGACATGCACAGATTAAAAGTCAAGGGATGGAAAAAAATATTTCATGCAAACAACAGGGAGAAAAAGCAGGTGTTGCAATACTAGTATAAGACAAAATAGACTTCAAAACAAAGAAAGTAACAAGAGATAAAGAAGGACATTATATAATGATAAAGGGCTCAGTCCAACAAGAGGATATACCCATTATAAATATATATGCACCCAATACAGGAGCACCAACATATGTGAAACAAATACTAACAGAATTAAAGGAGGAAATAGAATGCAATGCATTCATTTGGGGAGACTTTAACACACCACTCACTCCAAAGGACAGATCCACCAGACAGAAAATAAGTAAGGACACAGAGGCACTGCACTGAAAAACACACTAGAACAGATGGACCTAATAGACATCTACAGAACTCTACATCCAAAAGCAACAGGATACACATTCTTCTCAAGTGCACATTGAACATTCTCCAGAATAGACCACATACTAGGCAACAAAAAGAGCCTCAGTAAATTCAGAAAGATTGAAATCCTACCAACCAACTTTTCAGACCACAAAGGTATAAAACTAGAAATAAATTGTACAAAGAAAGCAAAAAGGCTCACAAACACATGGAGGCTTAAAGACATGCTCCTAAATAATCAATGGATCAACGACCAAATTAAAATGGAGATTCAGCAATATATGGAAACAAATGACAACAACAACACAAAGCCCCAACTTCTGTGGGATGCAGCAAAAGCAGTCTTAAGAGGAAAGTATATAGCAATCCAGGCATATTTAAAGAAGGAAGAACAATCCCAAATGAATAGTCTAATGTCAATTTCAATTTATCAAATTGAAATTTGCAATTTATCAAAGTTGCAGGATAATTTCCAATTATCAAAATTGGAAAAAGGAGAACAAATGAGGCCTAAGGTCAGCAGAAGGAGGGACATAATAAAGATCAGAGAAGAAATAAACAAAATTGAGAAGAATAAAACAATAAAAAAATCAATGAAACCAAGAGCTGGTTCTTTGAGAAAATAAAGTAGATAAGCCCTTAGCCAGACTTATTAAGAGAAAAAGAGAGTCAACACACATCAACAGAATCAGAAACGAGAAAGGAAAAATCATGACGGACCCCACAGAAATACAAAGAATTATTAGAGAATACTATTAAAACCTATATGCTAACAAGCTGGAAAAGCTAGGAGAAATGGACAACTTCCTAGAAAAATACAACCTTCCAAGACTGACCCAGAAAGAAACAGAAAATCTAAACAGACCAATAATCAGCAATGCAATTGAAGTGGTAATCAAAAAACTACCCAAGAACAAAACTCCTGGGCCACATGGATTTACTTCGGAATTTTATCAGACATACGGAGAAGACATAATACCCATTCTCCTTAAAGTTTTCCAAAAAATAGAAGAGGAGGGAATACTCCCAAACTCATTCTATGAAGCCAACATTACCCTAATACCAAAACCAGGCAAAGACCCCACCAGAAAGGAAAACTACAGACCAATATCCCTGATGAACATAGATGCAAAAATACTCAACAAAATATTGGCAAACCAAAATTCAAAAATACATCAAAAGTATCTTACACCATGACCAAGTGGGATTCATCCCAGGGATGCAAGGATGGTACAACATTCAAAAATCTGTCAACATCTTCCATCACATCAACAAAAAGAAGGACAAAAACCACATGATCATCTCCGTAGATGCTGAAAAAGCATTCGACAAAATTCAACATCCATTCACGATAAAAACTCTTAACAAAATGGGCATACAGGGCAAGTACCTCAACATAATAAAGGCCATATATGATAAACACACAACTAACACAACACTGAACAGCGAGAGGCTGAAAGCTTTTCCTCTGAGATCGGGAAGTAGACAGGGATGCCCACTCTCCCCACTGTTATTTAACATAGTACTGGAGGTCCTAGCCACGGCAATTAGACAAAACAAAGAAATACAAGGAATGCAGATTGGTAAAGAAGAAGTTAAATTGTCACTATTTGCAGATGACATGATATTGTACATAAAAAACCCTAAAGACTCCACTCCAAAACTACTAGAACTAATATCGGAATTCAGCAAAGTTGCAGGATACATAATTAACACAGAGAAATCTGTGGCTTTCCTATACGCTAACAATGAACTAACAGAAAGAGAAATCAGGAAAACAATTTCATTCACAATAGCATCAAAAAGAATAAAATACCTAGGAATAAACTTAACCAAGGAAGTGAAAGACTTATACCCTGAAAACTACAAGACACTCTTAAGAGAAATTAAAGAGGACACTAACAAATGGAAACTCATTCCATGCTTCTGGCTAGGAAGAGTTAATATCGTCAAAATGGCCATCCTGCCGAAAGCAATATACAGATTCGATGCAATCCCTATCAAATTACCAACAGCATTCTTCTGTGAACTGGAACAAATAGTTCAAAAATTCATATGGAACCACCAAAGACCCCGAATAGCCAAAGCAATCCTGAGAAGGAAGAATAAAGTGGGGGGGGGATCTCGCTCCCCAAACCTCAAGTTCTACTACAAAGCCACTGTAATCAAGACAATTTGGTACTGGCACAAGAATAGAGCCACAGACCAGTGGAACACAATAGAGACTCCAAACATTAACCCAAACATATATGGTCAATTAATATACGATAAAGGAGCCATGGACATACAATGGGGAAATGACAGTCTCTTCAACAGATGGTGCTGGCAAAACTGGACAGCTATATGTAAGAGAATGAAACTGGATCACTGTCTAACCCCTTACACAAAAGTAAATTCAAAATGGATTAAAGACCTGAATATAAGTCATGAAACCATAAAACTCTTAGAGAAAAACATAGGCAAAAATCTCATGGACATAAACATGAGTGACTTCTTCATGAACATATCTCCCTGGGGAAGGGAAAGAAAAGCAAAAATGAACAGGTGGGACTATATCAAGCTGAAAAGCTTCTGTACAGCAAAGGACACCATCAAAAAAACAAAAAGGTGTCCTACAGTATGGGAGAATATATTCATAAATGACAGATCTGATAAAGGGTTGACATCCAAAATACATAAAGAGCTCACACACCTCAACAAACAAAAAACAAATAGTCCAATTAAAAAATGGGCAGAGGAGCTGATAGACAGTTCTCTAAAGAAGAAATTCAGATGGTCAACAGACACATGAAAAGATTCTCCACATTGCTTGTCATCAGAGAAATGCAAATTAAAACCACAATGAGATATCACCTCACACCAGTAAGCATCACCACCATCCAAAAGACAAACAACAAATGTTGGTAAGGTTGTGGAGAAAGGGGCACCCTCCTACACTGCTGGTGGGAATGTAAATTAGTTCAACCATTGTGGAAAGCAGTATGGAGGTTCCTCAAAATGCTTAAAATAGAAATACCATTTGACCTAGGAATTCCACTTGTAGGAATTTACCCTAAGAATGCAGCACTCCAGTTTGAAAAAGACAGATGCACCCCTATGTTTATCGCTGCACTATTTACAATAGCCAAGAAATGGAAGCAACCTAAGTGTCCATCAGTAGATGACTGGATAAGGAAGATGTGGTACATATGCACAATGGAATATTATTCAGCCATAAGAAGAAAATAAATCCTACCATTTGCAACAACATGGATTGAGCTAGAGGGTATTATGCTCAGTGAAATAAGTCAGGCGGAGAAAGACAAGTACCAAATGATTTCACTCATATGTGGAGTATAAGAGCAAACAAAAACTGAAGGAACAAAACAGCAGCAGAATCACAGAACCTACGAATGTACTAACAGTTACCAAAGAGAAAGGGACTGGGGAGGATGGGTGGGAAGGGAGGGATAAGGGCGGGAAAAAGAAAAGGGGCATTACAATTAGCATGTATAATGTGGAGGGTGTACGGGGTGGGCTCTACAACACAGAGAAGACAAGTAGTGATTTTATAGCATCTTACCTCGCTGATGGACAGTGACTGTGAAAGGGGTATGTTGGGGGGACTTGGTGAAGGGGGGAGCCTAGTAAACATAATGTTCTTCATGTAATTGTAGATTAATGATACCAAAAAAAAAAAAAATAGAATGATCAATGTCTTGGGAAGGCTGAGAATCATATAAAGTCATAACTGTGCAAACAAACAAAAAAGATATGACTGATTAGATACCTCCTGTCAGAAATAAAGTCTTGAGAGAGAAGAAACAAAAGCAAAAGCTGTCAACATTTAATATCTTCCAAAAATGAGGGTGAGGTAGAGATTTTTTTTCTTCAGATGAAAAAAAGCTGGCAGGATTTATTGCCAGTGTACCTACACTCTGGGAAGCATTAAAGGAATGCTATAGACTGAAAGAAAAGGACGTGAGAAGAGAATATGGATATATAAAAAGGAATAAACAACACTGGAAATGGTAAATATATGGGTAGAAATAAAACACTGTTTTTCTCATTTTTAATTTCCTTAAAAGATAATTAACTTTTTAAAAGTAAAAAGAGTAACAAAATACAGTAGGGCTATATTATATGTAGAAGTAAGACCAATAACAATAGGCAGAGTTGGGAGGGAGAAAATAAAAGTGTATTGTAAGATTCTCACATTATATATGAGATAGCATAATATTATTTGAAGGCATTGTGTGAGAAATCAAAGATGTAACTGTTAACTCCAATAAGTAACCTCAAAGAAAAGAAAAGAGTTATAGCTAAGAAGACATTTGGGGGATAATAAAAAATAATTAAAATAAAGCAGGAAAAATACAACCAAAAAACCAGGTAAGACAAGTAGAAAACAGATGGCATACTTAAAATCAACTTTATATATAATTACATTAAATGTAGAAGATCTAACATTCCACTTAAAAGGCAGATTGTCAGACTGAATAAAAAAGTAAGACATAGCTGTTTATAAGAAATGCTACCTCAATATAACAACAAAGAGAGGCTAATAGAGGATAGAAAAAGATATAACATGAAAACAGTAACCAAAAGAAAGCTGGTAGTGCTTAAATTAAAATCGGACAAAGGGAACTTCAGGAAAAAGAATATTACTAGGAGTAAAGAAAATTATTCATTAAAGAACCAAATCATTGAGAAGATACAGCAATCCTGAATATATATACATTCCAAAATAAACCTTCAAAAAACATGAATTAAGAACTAACAAAACTGAAGAAAAAGAAAAATCCATAAGAAGTGTTTCAAAACTCTGTTCTCACTCATACTACAATTAGACATAAAATCAGTATGGATACAAATGACTTGAACAATATTATCAACCAGCTTGACCTGACTCACATTTACAGAACACTCCACTCGACAACTACAGAATATGCATTCTTTTCAAGTACACATGGAACACTCAGCAATATAGAGAAATAAGTCTTGATAAACTTAAAAGAACAGAAATCATGCAAAGCATGTTCTCTGACCACAATGGATAAATCAAATGGTACAAGCCTCTGCTTCAAGAAACTTGTAAAACAGCAAATTAAACCTAAAGTAAGTAGAAGTTCACAAATATTAAGAACTGAAAGTAATAAATTAAAAATGGGAAAAATGAAAAAGTAATGCAAATGAAAGATAGTTCTTAAAATTATTAAATCATTAAAACTGATAAGCCTCTAGCCGGACTGTCAGGAAAAGGAAAAAAAAGAATTCACAAATTCCAAGATCGGAAATGAAGAAAGGGACATCACTACATATCCTACAGATATTTAAAAGATAAAATATTGTGAACAACAACAAAAAATATTATCAACAACATTAAGCTGGATAATTTACATGAAATGGGTCATTCCTTGAAAAGTTATCAAAATTGACTAAAGAATTAAGAAAAAAATATTAATAGCCTTAAAGTTGTTGAAGTTAAATTTGTAATTAAAAACCTTACAACAAAGAAAATCCCAGGCCTAGATGGCTTCACAGATGAACTAGAGAAGGTTTAAGGAAGAAAATCACAACTCTTTCAGCATACAAAGAAAGAGGGAGCAATTCTCAACTCATTTTATAAGACTAGCACTACCGTGATACCAAACTCAATAAAGGTATTAAAAACAAAGAAAAAACCAAAATAATAGTCTTATATTCATTCTGAGCTTAAATGCAAAAGCCTTAGTAAAATATTTGCTAACTGAAACCAGCAAATTCTAAAAAGCATAATACATCATAACCAAATAAAGATTCTCCTAGGAATACAAGGTCAAACATTAGAAAATCAATCAAACTATTCTACCATATTAAGAGAATAAAGGAGAAAAGTCATATGATCACCTCAATAGGTGCAGGCAAGAATCTGACAAAATTCAAAATCCCTTCAAGGCAAAAGCTCAGCAAACTAGGAATAGAAGGGAATTTCCTTAATCGTATGAGAAGTGTCTACAGGAAAACCTACAGTTAACATCATGCTTAACAGTGAAACACAGTATTTTTGCCTAAGGTTGGGACCAGCGCAAGGATGTCTGCTTTCTCCGCATCTGTTCAACAGAATATTTGAGGTACTGGGAAAATGCATAGAAAAGCAAAAAAAAAAAAAAAAAATAAGGAATATATAACACTGCACTACAGATTGAAAATTAATATGGATATAGAAAACTTCAATAACATTGCTGACCAATTTGACCTGATATTTCCAGGTATCCATCCAACGATAAAGTACACAATTTTTTCAGGGGCACAAGGCACAGTCAAGATAGACCATCCTAAGGAATCTATAAAAAGCCTTCCAGCACTCATAAGAGTTTGAAAAAGTCACAAAAATAATATTTTTATATAAAAATTAATTGCATTTCTCTATAAAGGCAACAAACTACTGGAAAAGAAAATCGCCCCAAAATACTATTTACTATGGCATCAAAAACATGACCTGCTTAGGGATACAGTAAACACAATATGAAAATTGTAAAATACTGCTGAGGAAAATTAAAGAAAACCTAAAGAAACATACTATGTTTGAATTGGAAGACTCAATAGAGGTGTCAGTTTTCTTCAAGATTATCTACAAACCTGTGGAATCCTGATCAAAATCCTGGCAGTCTTGTTTGTAAAAACTGACAAGCTAAATCTAAAATTATATAAAAACTCAACTAGCCAAAACAATTTTGAAAAAGAAGGCCAAAGATCTTTATCTTTTATTATCTGATTTTAAGACTGACTATAAAGCTATAGTAATCAACATATTGTGATAAACAGTATAAGGATAAACATATGGACCAGTGAAATAAAACAGGGGATGCTTGTTGTATATTTAAGAATTCACACATATACCATCCATTAATTCTCAATGAAACTTGACCCTTACCTCTTACCATACATAAAAATTAACTCAAAATGCATTATGGGCCTAAAGGTAAAGAATAAAACTATACACTTTCACTAAAAAAACACAAGAGAAAAAAATTATGACCTTGGGATAGGCAACAATTTATTAGACCATAAAAAGCAAGAATCAGAAAAAGAAATTGGGTTTTATTAAAATAAAAAACTTCTCTTGAAATGACACCAAGTGAAAATATTTGTCATGCATTATTTCACAAGGGACTTGTATCTAGAATATATACAAAATTTACAACTCAATAATAAGACAAACAGCCCCTTTTTTTTATTAAGGTATCATTGATATACAATCTTATGGAGGTTGCACACGAGCAACATTGTGGTTACTACATTCACCCATATTATCGAGGCCCCCTCCCCACATCCCATTGCACTCACTGTCCATCAGCGTAGTAAGATGCCAGAGTCACTACTTGTCTTCTCTGTGCTATACTGCCTTCCCTGTAACCTACCTATGTTGTATGCCAATCATAATGCCTCTTAATCCCCTTATTCCTCCCTCCCAACCCCTTCCCTTTGGTAACTGCTAGTCCCTTCTTGAAGTCTGTGTGTCTGCTGCTGTTTTGTTCCTTGTTTTCGAACAGCCCATGTTTTAAAAATGGGCCAAAGGGCTGGAGCAGGAAAGAGAGAAATGGCCCCAGACTGTAGTTTGTGCAGTTAAAAACTAGCATTTCTAGTCAATATGTAATTCGGACACAACCAACTAACAGGTGCCTTTCTACACTGGAGTGTGCAGCTGTTGCTCTTTCCACCTTGGAGAAGAATAATTACATACAAGAGATTTTGCTTCGCCCTCTTCAAGCTTTATGCTCTTCCCAGCTTCAGCATGGTGCTCAAATTCGCCTCAGCAAGGAACACCTTCTGAAAAATGAATTATATCCTAAGCCCATGCCAAAGAACAAATGCAAACTCAGGAAAATGGAACTGTTAATGAACAGTGTTAAAATTTAGTACAATTGTTCATATGTTGCTTATTATGGTGTCTTCAGCTGACATTACCAAGTTAAGTTTTCTTACAATTTAAGTCTGTGGGTTTTGACTACCTCTTTTAAAGAATGAGAGTTACATACTAAACTTGCCCAGAAGGAGGTAAACCAAAAAGCCATAGGAGCAAACAAAAACAATTTCACTGACCTAGTAAAAAGCAAGATTTTATACTGTATTTGTTTTTTAAAATGTGCCTATAGTGCATTTTTTCATATCCATAATTTGAAATGTCATTAGTTGTTGAGTTGGGTAGGAAGTTGCTAGTTTATACAAAGAAGAAAATTGTTGTGCCCGATTGGAACAGTACTGTTTCCATTAATGTTTATAAATAATTAGGTATGGACCTGTAATAGAGGATACTTACATCGATTTATAGTCTTGTACATAAACTTTATAGTTTGAAATAAACATCAAAAGGAAATAATGATTATCAAGTAGCTTAGATTGAAGTTAATCAATTTCATACAATAGTATAGGTATACCTCAGAGATATTGTGGGATTGTTTCCAGACCATGGCAATAAAGTGAATATAGCAATAAAGTGAATCAAATGAACTTTTTGGTTCCCCAGTGCATTTAAAAATTTTATTTACATTGTACTTTATCAAGTGTGCAATAGCATTTTGTCTAAAAAAATTGATATACCTTAATTAAATACTTGATTTCCAAAAAATGCTAACCATCATCTAAGCTTTCAGTAAGTTGTAAAACTCATCACAGATCACTATAACAAATATAATTGCAAAAAATTTAAAATGTTGCAGAAATTACCAAAACATAACATAGAGACACAAAGTGAATAAATGCTAAATGCTGTTGGAAAAAGGCACTGATAGACTTGTTTGATGTTGGGTTGCCACAAGCGTTCAATTTGTAAAAAACACAGTGTCTTTGAAACCCAAAAAAGTGAAGCACAGTAAAACGCGATATGCCTGTATAACAACAACAACAAAAAATGGGCTAAAGATTTAAACACTGAATAAGATCAAAGAATGGCCAAAAAGCACATGAAACAATGTTCAAATCATTAGTCATTAGGAAAATGCAAATTAAAATCACAACTAGAATGTCTAACATTGAAAAGACTGACAACACCAAATGACGGAGAAGACATGCAACAGCTGAAACTCTCGCATGTTTCTTGAGGGGAAACAACCCAACTACTTTGAAAAACAGTTTGGCAGTTTTTCTTATCAAGCTAAATAGGCATCTACCCTATGCCCCAGCAATTCCAGTCCTAGGTACTGTCCTAAGACAAATGAAACATAACAACCGCCGGTGAATGCCTATGACAGGTTTACTCATACTAGACACAAACTGGAAACAATCCAAACATACATCAGCAGGTGGATGGCTAAGCAAATCGTTGTATATTCCTAGAGTGGAATACTAATTCCACAATAAAAATGAACGAACAATGATACCAGCACAGATGGATCCCCAACACACTATGCTGAGGAAAGGAAGCCAGACCCACGAGTACATCTCCAATGACTCCATTTATGCAAAACTTCCGAAATGACGAATCTAACCTATAGTGGGTTGCTGGGGTCTGGGATCATCAGGGAGCCAAGAGAAATGTCCTATATCTTAATCATGAGGGCAGTTACACTATCAAATTGTACACTTAAAATGGGTGTATTTCATTATATGTATATCAATCCTCAATCCAGTTGATTTTAAGATTTTCTTTGGTGAGACCAAAAAGTTTTTTGTACTGCTAATAAACATAAAGTTTAATTCTTTTCTGTTTATTGCATCTTCAAAATTTTATTTTTTGTGTATGATTTACAATGTATTTAATACACTACTGTAATTACACAGGTACATTTTAATTTCAATATAATACATTTAAATAAGCATATACTGAGGATACAAATTCAAGCTTTTTTACTATTGGGGTACATGAACAAAAGTAATTTGCAGACCACTGACTCAGACCTGTCTGGCCGCTGGACAAAGGATGGACAAGCAGAGGTGGAGCACCACAGTGTGCCCAGTGAGGCAAGAGGTCATGGTGGCTCAGAGGTGGGGTGGCAGCTGATGAGACATGTGGTTGTATTTGAGACATATTCTGGAGGCTGGATCAAAAGGACTTACTTACAGATTGGCTATAAGGTGTGAGGGAGAGAAAGGAATCCAGGCTGACTCCTCCTCTGTGGTCTAGGCCACCTCGTGAATGGTGATGCCATTCACCTTCTTGCGAGGGCTGGGGAGGGGGCATCATCTGTTCCCTTGTGGTCATGGGGAGTTTGAGAGCCTAACAGACATCAGAAGTCACCTAGAGAGAAAGTGTAAGTGGAGAAAAGAAAAAGGCTAAAAAGACAGGCCTGGGCAACTCCCCCATTACAGGGAGAGAGGTGGCCTCTAAGTCTGTGCAGGAGTATAAGCATGTGGGAGGTGGGGTTAGCAGGACCCTCAGAGAAGTTCTGCTGTGATGGGGAGTAGAGCTGGCCCATGGCAATGCGGCTGTCCCCTGCCACGAGCCTGAGGGTGAATGTGCCCCTCAGGAGTGCCATCCCTGCAGTGACATCACAGCACAGCAGACGCTACTTTTCGCCAGGGCACCCTAGGCTAATGTAATCATACGATTACATAATTAACCCAGCTGTCTCATTAAGAAAATCAACTGGAATTCAGGGCATAATTAGTCATACAGCAATTAGCATGCTGACGAGCAACTGATGAAAAGCTGTCTAGATAGCAAGTGTGCCAGGACCACCCCAGTTATGGCCCAGGGGGAAGAAGTGACACCCCTCCCCACACAAGTCAACCACAGATTCTGTGTCAAGTCTTACAGGCTCCCACCCTGCATCAAGGGACAGGGGAAGGAGACCAGAGGGAGGGCCCCAGAGATGAGAGGAAGCAGCAAGGGCCTCAGCTGTCCCTCTGGTCATGTCCGCCTTTCTTTACAACATTTACAGCTATTTCCTCAGCCTGCAAACCCACGGTGTGTGAGACAGAGACTCCCCAGGCCCCATGAGCCTCCACGTTTGTTTTAAGCTGGTCAGAGATGGTGGAGAAGCTGCCTTGTGTGGTCTGCAGCTACCTCAGGGCTGGGCAGACTGTAACCATCCCTTATCCTCTTGGCACCGAGCTGCTGCTTTGGGACCAGCCCGGCCGGCAGCCCAGTGGGAAACCAGAGGGCATTTGCAGCCCACAGGCTTCACTGCCATGGCTGCAGCGCCATGTGGCTGCTGGTGGTTGCTTCTTCCATGTGAATGAAAACGTTGTATGAAAGTAAACTGAAAATATGTAAAGGGTACCCTGTGATCCTGGGCTCCTGAGGTTACACAGTTCTCTCTGGAGGGGACATGGGCACTGGCTCTGCTGCCAACACCAGGAGACCTCAAATACATGGACTGGAGTAGCCCTACAGGATCAGGCTGGAGCAACCACATTGCTACAGCCTTCAGAAATGCCACCAAGTAGCCAGTCAATTAAAATCTTGGTATGAAAAGCATGGGCTATCTCTAACTACATCAAAAGATTTCCTCACTTTTTCCAGGAGTCTTGCTGTGGGAACCTTGAGTGGGGGACAGACAGGGAGGAAGAAGGAAGGATGGAAGGAACAGAGTTTTCTAGTTTAAACTGATGGCTGTATCCTCACTTGAAACTAGGGTGGTGGGCACGAAGGACCAGTGCTATTTTATTCTTATTGAGGAGTATTCACAAGCAGTTCTAAAATGAGGATGTGCTAGCTTAATTCTGGATTCTCGAATACTATGCTGATGGGGATTATTAACCGGGAGAAGTTTTCCTAAATCCAGCCTGAAACCTCCCCTCAGCAGCACCTTGGAGCAGGAGCTTTTTGGGACATGTTCTGAAAATGAATTGGCTTACAAAGAGGGCTCTCTTTGGCTCGTCTTTTTTGGGGTTCTGCAATTAAGACCTGCTACTTACCACAGCAGGCCGTTATCCTATGGAAATAAAATGGGAGAAGTCAGTCATGAAACCCTGAGGTCTAGAATTGTTTCCTAAGTCAATGAATATTTTATATCCCTGGTAATATGTTTTCAAAGATTAAATCTCAAAAGAAACTCTTCGAGGCACTGCCTTTGTGTTTGAAGGGTTTGTGTCTGTAGGACCTAAACCCTATCTTAGCAAGGATTCTCATAAGGGGGCCACAGCCAGAAGCAAGGACACAATGAAAACTCGCAGAAAGGTTCTTGCGAGGAAGCTCGCAGTCGAAGCAGAGAAGTTCTGCAGCACCGAGGCATGGGGGGCGGCTCCACCAGCTTGGTATCGTTTTCTCCTTTGGAAACTTAAAAAAATACCACTACCGAGTTGTTTCTGGGACAGGGAAGTCACACACAAATTGGCGTGTCCCATAAATACTCAACTGACTATTGTTTAAGTTCTTATTTGTAATCCATTAATAAGGGCTGTTTAGAAACTAAGACTGTAAATTGAGTATTTTACTAATTTATGCTGCACCCCCCACCCTGATTATAGAGAGAAATACATGCTCATTGTAAAAAATCTGAAAAGTATCAAGAACTAGAGCAAGTCACCCACGCAAGGTTAATTCTTGGCAGATTATGCATACCATCGTAATTCTGCTGAGAACACAGTAAAATTCCAGTTATTCAAGAGCCTTTAAGAGGTCATTCCAGAATATTTCCAGCTATCTGAGAGGGTCACTGTTTAAGAGCAGAGACATTTATTTCTCATTTCTTTACGGTAAGGGATGGAGGCTGCTCAGTTAACCTGCTAAATTACAGAATATTTTCTCAAAGGTACCCAAACACAAGCCACCCAGGGGAGGGCAGGGTCAGGTCTCCATTGCATCTGTACCTCGGGTGCATGGTCCGAGGCCTGGCACATGGCCGACTGCTGGGAAGCACTGGCCAAGGGAATGCGTGAAGGTAATTTCCTAAACAGGACATCTTGAACCATTTCTTCCTATGCAGGGTCAGCGTTGTTGACAGATAGTCACTGAATTCTGTGCTCACTCACAAATATAGATTCTGGGGCAGAAGGACGTTGGCTTCCTAATTAGGGGGCCTGCACAGAGGAACTCCCTACTTGGGGTACTTCGTTAAAGTGTCCTTACCAAGCCATGCTGTTGGCACAGGACTACTAGGCTTTTCTTCATGTGGCTAATCCTTAGCAAATTAATAAATATATATCTTAATCAGAGGTGTATTAAAAAAATTTCAGTGTTTCCAAGTTAAGCTATCCCTACATGTTGCTCATAAACATTATGATACAAAATCTGTCCCTGACAAAATTGGAAGCTATCTAGACTAACATAGTAAAATTGTAACTTACTTATTAATCTAAAGGTAAGACTATTCTCCCACGGCCATGACATTGACAATAAAGACAAAGGCCGTTTTCAATTACAACAACAATTAGAGATGATTATATAATTAGGAACAGGAAGCTAATTCTCCCAACTTTCTGTTGGTCATCCTTTTAATTTTGGAAAGCAGATGGAACCATATATACAAGTCTTTTCTGGAGACGAAGGACAGAGCACTGGGGTCACAGTCCTGGGCTAGAGCTGTCCTAGTCTTTCCTCCAACATCCATTCTACCTCATTCAGCTGAAATGCAGCCATTTTTCTCCAACTTCACTCCCACGACCTGAAACCCAGCCACCTCGTCTTCCCCTCCCTATGCCACCTTGGACTCCTTTCCAATCTTTTGTCCAAAGTGCAGTCAGGGTGACTTTCTTATTACACAAATTGATCACGTCATTTCATTTCCCAGCTTAAAACCCACTTATGGTTCCCCCTTACATAAAGTTCAGAATCCACTACATTACCTAACAAGTCCTTTTTTGCCTTTGCAGCTAAGTGACCTGTTGGCATGCACCCCTTACTCAGGGATGACTATTAACAGTGCCCCCTGACTACTGCCATGTCTTGGTCTGTATGATCAAGCATGCAGCCACTCCTTACTGCCTTCTCCTTTTTTTGCTCACCATGCTCACAGACCCAGGGCAGCTATCTCTGGCCCTCCCAGTCCTTCCCGGGTCTATACTACGCTCATGCCTGATGGGCTCTGCCTTCAAAGCACTCATCATACCTAGAACTCAATAATTATTTGTGTAATTACTTCCTAATGCCCACATTCCCATTAGACTCGAAAGCCCGCGAGAACAGGCAGCTCTCTGCTGACTTGCTCACTGCTCCGTCCCTGGGGCTCAGCACAGTCTCTGAGGCTCAGCAAGGGGAGGGTGTCTGAGGTGCTGAGTGAGCAATCCCAGGGAGACGAGGGTCACAAACATGTGGAAGGAGAGAGTGCTTTGGCCAATATAACCAGGATATTTCCAATAAAAAGTATCTGTAAATACTCTTGAAATTAAGTAGGGAATGAGGAGCAATCTGGTGGCAAATGGGAAACAAGTACGTATGGGATCTTTACAATGTCAGCTGTTCAGTACGATGATCACATATTTCAGTGATGTTCAGTGTCTTTACTATGAAGGAGCTCTTGGAAGGAGAAGTAACATGACTTGGGATTTGGGATGTGCAAGATGAACAAGAGGGAAGAGCCAGGGTGAGCCTGAGTTTCTTTTCCTTTGGAGAGCCGAGTCTCACCACTGGAGGGATGGGGAGTGGGCTGGGCCAGAGGGAGGCCAGCATAGAAAGCTTGGGATGCCAGCAGGACAGTTGCTAAAGCACAGATTCTGGATGTCAGTAAACGAAAGCCAAGGCCGCTGAAGCGCATGTGCTGCTTTGCTGAACCCTGAATACTAAGCGTCATATAAATGTCTATGAAGGCAGGCAAATCTTCACAGAGTGACACCAAGGCAAAATGAGAGGTCAGAGCGCTATAGAACTGCTACAGCTCAATGAGAGACACATCCTGTTCCCTGGCAGTTCAGGACGCTACTGGTTGCTCACCCTTGAGGGAGAGCCTCAATCCCAGGACACGGTTCAATGTGAGCAACGAAAGCCTAAGACCAAAAAACTCAGAAAGTGTTTTGAAGAAATAATTTTTTATCTGTTAATTTATTCATTCATTTGACAAATATTTATGGAGTTTCTGCTACACGGCAGGTACTGGAGGAGGCACGAGGGAGATAGTTAGGGAAAAGGCTGCATTGCTCCAGTCTCTCTGCCCAGCCAGAGCAGAAGAAAGCTGAGGACCAGGTAGCCACACCAGGTAAACACATGGTGCTGGGATTTGGGGGTGTGCGTAAGAAGGGCATGCCTGTGCTGAACCCGGGCAGTCAGGAGGCAGTGTCCCAACAAGTTAACCTGGAGGAGAAAGAGATCGGCTGAGAAGGGGCCTAAGGAGAATGACCCCTTCCTGCAAGCATGAAGACTCATGTCACGATACTGTGGACATGAGAGAGGTGGCCTGAACGAAGAAGCAGAGGGCAGAAGTCAGGATGGAGGACTGTGGGTGGAACTGAGAACATTCTGGAGGTAGAATGGCCAGGACTTGGTGACCCAGTGCTCTGGTGTGAGCAGCGGGGTGGAAGTTGGTGTCATTCACTATGAGTAGGAACAGAGGAAGGAGAGGGTCTCCTCTGGACACACTGGGTGGTTTCAGGGTGCCCAATGGACACCCCAGTGGGAATGTCCAGGAGGGCACCGGGTACGCAGGCAGACACTCAGGAGAACTGAACCGAGATAAAGCGTAAGAGCACCTGATATGATGCTGGGTAAAACCCTGCTGTAGAGGACTTTGGGAAGCCCTGGATGGATGGACTTCTTGGGTCATTCAACATGTCACAGCTGGTATGCCAGGCCTTGCTCCAGGTGCTGGACACAGGGCAAGAAAGCAAAGCTGCCTTCAGGGAGCTTTCAGTCTAGTAGGACCAGCAGATAAGAAGAAAACACACAAATAATAAAATTTCAGGAATGGGGGCAAATTGGGGTCTGGTTCTGTTAGGTTTCTGTGCCAGTCTACAAGCCTGGTGGAACTCTGGCTCTGCCTCTTCCCAGGACTGGTTGGCGGACTCTTCCTGGGCTACTGGAGTTGGGCCAAATGGCACATAGCCAAAATATCGGTCCCATTACTCCCAAGAGCTTCCTCCATTTCTCTGAGATAGTGTGAGCTGTTGTTCCTTGCAGCTAGAACTTAACACACCACCAATGTTTCTGGGTTCGGTGGGACTGAAGGCTGAAGTACACAGACAGCCAAGGCACCGTGACTCCCTGGAACTGTAGGACCAGCTGTCAGTAAATGCAGTGCTATTGACTAGGCCCTTCCTGTAAGCTTCAGCCACAGAATTACTTCATCTGCACCAGAAGCAGACTTCAAAGCACAGGCAGAGTGCTCCAAGCTCCATTCCTGCTTTTCAAGTAACCTGTTAGATTTATCAGACCACAGCATTTGCAAGAAAGAAATACTTGGGAGGCAGGTAAAAGTGATCTCTGATTAACTTTATAGAAAACATCAAATGTTATTTGTTCCCACCATCTTAAATTGAAATTGCAAACTTTAATTCTCCAGCCACAAATGATGATGAAGAATATCACCAATATGGGAAAAGTGCCGATGGTATAATATGAAGTGAAAAGAGTGGAATATAAATATATAACCATGTTATGACCAAAATTCTCTAAAAATGACATATGTATAAGAGTAAGGCCTGCTCAGACAAAGAGAAGTGTTGATGAGAAAAATGGTCTCTTCTTTGTCTATGGGAAATTAAGATGCAGTATAATTGTGAAGAAAGAAACACAACAACTTGTTAAAGTGGCTGCCCAGTTGAGAAACTATATTAAAGGAAAACCCAGGTACAAACTGGACCACTCAGAAGAGAGTACAGGTTATTTAGAAAACAGTAGCTCAAAGTTCTCTGGGTATTTGGCAAAGACAAAATCAGCCAGCTCCCTTTCAACTAGATCACCAGCACAAAACTAGCACAAGAAAATGCAAGTGGGCCCACCAAGTTGCTGATGCCTGACAAACAGGGCACCCCAGGCACAGAGACTCCCCATGAATCTTGGTCACAGTTGTTGGGGAACCCCTAGGTAGACACAAACTATTGCAGAAAATCAAAAGGCTAGAATTTGGAACTAAGAGCTGGATAAGCACCTAAGCCAGCAGAAGGTTAGAACAAAGAAAACCATTCACTATCACTAGACTGTTACCTCATGTTTTACAGATGTGAAAACTGAGGTCGAGAGGAAAAGGAATGTGACCCACACATCACGACAGGGCTCTGGCGGGAGAATCTGGATCTCCCTATTCCCTGTCCGAAGTGCTTTCCACTGCCCCTAGCTTGGTGCGGCCTCTGATAACTCTAACTCCTAGAGTGGACAGCAAAACCCATGTGCCCCTGATTAGAATACAGGTACAGACACAAAGGAGGCCTATTTCTGCTTTGCTTTGTTAAAGCAGCTCTAGTAATGCCAGTCATATTCACAGGATTGCTGGTAAGGGCAAGTGAGTAACTCCAATGGCTGGGGAGGGGAGGGTGGCAGTAATTTGGTTTCTTTGGTCAGCAGAGGAAGACAGCCAAGGAACTTTCCTAGAATTTTTTCAGGACTGAGCTGGGACCCATGTGGTTGTATCTATCACCTCCCTGGATTCTAGGTGAGTGCAGCACCTGGGAACAGAGGACCAGTGGGAGCAGGGGGCTCCAGGCACTCTAAGTCCTGCTTCTAAGAGATTTTACTTTTCTAAGGCAAGGAATGGGAAGTCATCTACGCTCTGAATGCCTAGCAAGCATTATTAAATTTTTAACTTAGCTCCTTTTAAAGAAGAAACAACCTCCATATTTGGTTGTAGCTAAACAGGCTACCCTTTGTCCTTGGTTATGACCCTCAAGTGACTGATTCCTGGGATGACCTAGGAGGGAAAGGAGGCATTCCAGATACTCTAATGGGCCATTCCTGATGTGGAACTGGTCAGCCCAGAACCATGACCGTCCATGAAGTCTGCAGAGCACACATAGGTTCTAGTTCTTCTCTGAAACACGCAACATTTTACACCAAAGATAAAAGCAGCCCCCCAGATTTGAGTTTCTTCCTTCACAAAACCATCAGCTGGAGGGTATGTGCTTACTTCAGCAAATACTCATCTAATTTCCATGCCCACCCCAAGTGTCTGTTTTGGAGGATTTGTAGTTCCACAATTCCCCAGCTTCCTGGGGAAGCTACCACTGATGGTATGAAGCCCTTAGGGAGGCTGAGGAGAACAAGGCTGGATCTCACCAACTCACAGGCACAGTGCCCGCTGGTGGCCTTACCTGGGACATCAATCAGTCTCTTGTAGACAGTCAGGAAGGCGGCCTCAGCCTCCTTGCTTCTTTTACTCAGTGCATCAATCTGAAGTGGAAGGAAAGAAAAACAAAGAGCTCAAAATTTGTCAAGAGGTAATTTAAAAATCATTACCCATCTACTGAGTTCCCACGGCAAATGGAAGTCCAATTTCTCTGTGAAAATGCTGGGCAGCTGGGCCTCAGCCTCTTAGAGTAAAAGGCTGCAAGTTCCCAGATGGGCAACAATCCAGTGGGCCCAGTTCAGGAGCGTGAGCGAGTGAGGCAGGAGCAGGCTCTGAGATTATGAAACCATTTGCAACTCTGTCCCATCGCCCCACTGTGGGGGCTTCCACAGAACATGGTCTCTTTCCTTCTTCTTTGAAGTGGGCTTCCACAGAACATGGTCTCTTCCCTTCTTCTTTGAGTCTTTACTGAGAGTATTTGCACTGTTGGAGGCAGGGGCAGAGAGGGATTAGCTCATGGTTCAATAGGGGAAACAGGTATGTGAACAAGTAATTAAGTCCCAGCTGGGAAAGTGCTAGGTAAGCAGAGCCATGGGGACACAGAAGGGGATATCAAGGTGACATCTGAGCAGAGTCTCCAAGAACAGTTCACCCAGGTAGGAAGGAGAGACCCTTTATGAGGGGAAATACACATTTAAGGATCCAGAGCAAAGTTCTGTAATCTGGGGGTTCCCACATTCTCTTAAAGGATTTTATGGAAGCCAAGCACACACACACACACACAGGCACATGGCTATACACTCTACTTTAGGACATTCCTGACATGTCTGCTGGCGTCCTGACCATGGAATCCTGAATAAGAACCCACAGAAGGGGCTGTCACACACCAGGGAATATGGAGGTCTGCTGGGGTGGGGACACGGATCCATGGGCAATGAGACTGGGCAGGTGAGGAGGTCAGGTCATGAAGGGCTTTCAGTGCACATGGAAGAGGTTGACCTTCATCATCTGGCCATAAGTCTGAGTGGGAGGAGATCAGGATGGGGCAGGAAGAAGGGGACCATTTGGAGGGTGTTACCCTTGCTCTGGTGAGACACATGTGTCAGTGGCAGTGGGGATTGAGAAAAAGAGGCCAGTCAGGGGGATGAGGGTCAAACCGAGTTGACAGGAGGCGCAGGGAAATCGAGCAAGTCAAGGATGGCGCCCTGGTTTCTGATGTAGGCAGCAAGCGGGTATCTGGGACAGCAGCCAGGATCAGTTTGTCTTCTGAACTAACCCAGCTGAGTTAGTTTCCCTCCAGTGTAAAGTCTATTCATCAAAGAAAGGTGACGTGTGAAACTCCCAAGTAGGCCGGACACACATCCAAAGAGCTTCTGATCGCTGGATGGACTCAGTATGTACTTTGCTCACATAACACACTTGCTGAGACAACAGATCACTTTTTACATGGGTAGCATGCAAGATGCTACATGCACGAAGTTCATATTGGCTCAGGAAAAGGACACTAAATTATACATTTCTCTGTCCCCTCACAGAATTATACTGTCTCCAATGTTATTAAAGAGGCAAAAGGATGTGGCTTAATTATAGGGCCTCTCAAACTAACAATTTGTTAAGGGCTGAGCGAGGCCACCTGATTGGGGATAGGAGGACCCTGGGGAATGGGACATGAGGGCTTGCCAGGGCCAGGTCTTAGGAAATTCAACACAGAGCACACAAGTGCGAGGCCCGCATTCCCCATTTGTAACAAGCTCTGCTCCAAAATTCCTATCTGAAGTCAGTTGTCTGGAACTCAAACACATTTTTCCCCCCATAAAATAAGATTGCAATTTAGGTGTTGGGAAAGTTTTCAGAATAATCCACAGGGACTACTTAACAATGAGAAGATAGTTCTCTTAAAATAAAATGTTTTGGTTTTTTTTCCTCCTCTCAGAGTCTTAGCAATTCATGCTTATTGTATAATTAGGAAAATTAAAATCTTAATTCTGCCACTCACCAGTGGAAGGCATGCATCCCTGGTCTGTAGCCCCCTTCAATTTTTTTTTCTTATTTAAAAAGATACACAGTTGAGTGAAATAAAGGCATACAGACAAACTATAGAGACAAAAAGTAGAGTTGTGGTTGTCAAAGGCTGGGGATGTGGGGGATAGGGAGGATGGGGGTTTGGAGGACAACGGCTAAGGGGTGTGGAGTTTCTTTTTGGGGTGACAAGATGTTCCACAGTTACCTGTGGTGATGGTTGCACACTCTGTGAATATACCGAAGTCAATGAGCCGCAAACTTTGAGTGGGCGAACTATACGGTATGCAAATTGTACCTCAATAAAGCTGTTACAGTCATGTGCACGTGTGTGTGCGCGTGTACCTGAAATCAACCGTATGGAAATTTTGTATAGTGCTTTTGCTAACAAAAATATTTTCCAGTATCTATTACAAAATTTGTACATATTTTAATAGTATTATTTCAATTGTATTGAACCACCACAAAAACAGATGTTCTGGGTAAACAGGGATTTGGAGTTGCTTCTCCAGGCATCTGGAACACTGCTGTGCTCTGGGTCTGTCTGTCACCTCCTGAGAGCACTGTGCCCACAGGCAGCAGTTTCTGCCCAGAAGGCCAGGCAGGTGCCCTGGCTGCTCTCTGTACCTCTCAGCACCCCCAGAGGCTTCTCTACTTGGCCCTCTATCTGTCTAGGGAGGGGGTCCCTTGCTTCCCAGGTACTCTGAGTGTACAAAGGGTGGCTGCCTCTGCAGTGGGCAAAGGCTAGGATCCGGAAGGATAATGAAATGCTGTCTTCTCTCTCCTGTCTGGGTTGTTGATGGGGACATGAGGACGGGTGTTGGTATCCACTCAGCACCCCTGAGGACTCTTACATGTTGAACTGTATCCCCTGAAAAGACGCTGAAGTCCTGACTCTCAGTACCTATGAATGTGGCCTTATTTGGAAATAGGGTCTTTCCTTTTGCAGGTGATCAAGTTAAGATGAGGTCATTGGAATGGACCCTAATCTTTTACGACCTGATCCTTACAAAATGGGGCAATTTGGACAGAGACAGTTATGCACCTAGGGAGAACCTATGTGAACCTGAAAGCAGAGACTGGGACATAGCTACGAGCCAAGGAACGCCAAAGATTGCCAGGAAACCACCAAAAGCCAGAGGAGAGGCCTGGGACAGCTTTCCCCTCACTGCCTCAGAAGGAGCCTGCCCTGTCCACCAGCCTTCTTGTCTCCAGAACTGTTAAAGATAAATGCCTGTGGTACTTGGTTATGACAGTTCTAGGAGACTAAAACAGGGACCCTGATTCAGAGCCCTCTGCCCATCAAATGAGAAAATTCAAACCCTGTCCCAAGAGGAGGTCAGGCCAATTAATTTAATTAATCTATTAAGCAACCAGACTATGTGGTTTCCTAAGAAAGGGGGTGACTACTCCATGCGTGGTTGAGTTTTACTTGACAGGGTCTCCCTCCTAACCCTTTATAAGATTTCTAAACTTAGAAGAAGTTGATTCTGGAATTTTGATGCTTTCTGTGCTCAGTTGTTCTCTGGATTCTGCCCACAGCCACCACCCTCATCCAAGCCTGGCACTGAGTGTGAGTTTTGGTGTGAACTCTTCCTTTCCCAGCTCCGTGTTTTCTGTGGCGGACTGCCCTTTGTTGCAGCCTGGGATTTTCTACTTCTGTGCTTCTGTTCACTTGAATACCCTTTGCTGCCATCTCCACGTGCTAAAGACCTACCCATGCTTCCAGACCCAGTGCGGCCTCCATTTCCCCTAGGACACGTGTGCCAGGTTCCTTCCAGCTGGCAGGGTTCTGAGTTTGGAGGGTGGAAGGGGACTCTGGAGCCAGGCCGCCTGTCCTTATGTGAGCAGGGGGTTAACAGCACCCACCTTGCACGGCTGGGTGGTTAGATGACCTCATGTCATAGGGGTAGAGTGCACAGCACCTGGTACAGGAAAGGGCTAGCTGACAGTGTGACCCTGTCCCTTGTAAGAGCTTTCCTGCAGGGCTCTGTCTGTGCCCCTTAGCATTCTGAGGGAGGGAGGAAAGAGACAGTGGCCCCTCACCCTCATGCCCCCTTGCCCTCCATGCCTGCCTGCTGCAGGGTGCGGCCTATGCACTGCGTGCCTTCAGGGTGGTAAGCCAGGGCGCAGCATGGCAGCCCCTCACCGGAGGAGAAGGGGTTGAGGAGAGGTCTGAAGGCATAGATGGTTGAAAGTAGGATCCCAGATTAGACATTCTGGCTACTTAAAGCATGCCTGAGGTAGATTCTGTCCACCATCCCACCCCTGAAAGCACTCTGAGGAAGGGCACGGACAGAGGTGGCTGGTGGTGCACTGGGCAGAGCTGGTGAGGCTCTGACCGTGCTCAGGCTCTGGCCCCCACATAAAACCTGTTCTGCTCCAGGGATCAGCCTCACCTTCTGCCACACCCGGTTACTCCCTGTTCCCTGAATACAGAGGCAATTTCGCCGCAGCCTGCAAGGCGCCTCCTTGGAATGTTCCTCTGATCCTTGAGGCTCAGCTGATCCATCTCCAGACTGCGGGCCACTCCCAGGCCCATGTGGGATTGTCCCGAGATTCCAGGACTGCAGATAAGGCTCCCTTAGGAATCCTGAATTCCTTGAAAGCCCACACTGTACTTTCCTCTCCATGGCCTTTCCTCCCTGACTAGCGCATAATGGCCATTTAATACATTTCTATTGTGTAAATGAAAATTTACCTAAACTGGTCAACTGTGCACCTGCAGAAGTGAGCAAATGGTGACAGTATCAGTTATAAATCTTTATGAAAATGCTTACTTAGTATATAAGGAGTCCTTGGTTCAGTAAGTATGTGGTTCCTGTGCTGACGTGATGACAGCACTTGGCTGGTGCTGGCGCCCTGGGAGCCCGCCCCAGTGCACACATCCAAGTGTGCTCTCCAGCTGTCTCTTGCACGAGCCTGTGCCCTCACTCCTGTGAGGTTCCCAGTGCCTTCTACACAAGACTCCTGGGTCCCGCAATTATCCTTTTGGCAACATCACTTTTACAATGCAGAATTTGCTTTTTCTGTTTTAAGAATTTAATTTAAAGATAAAAGTGTATAGAAAGGTATTGGATTCTAAATCTAAAACAATGTTTCCTTACAGTAATATGAAAACTCAGAGGTCAGGGGTCGGGTATGGAGACCAAGTTCATGGAAATCAACGGGAAAACCCCTGAGATTTAGATGGGGTGAGAAGGTTTCCCAACTGTTTGGGTGCCAGCAGAGCTGCTCTGTGGGGTTTGCGAGTCAAGTGGTGTATTGAGTTACTGCCCTCAATCACTGCCTGCCCTCAAAGAGGCACTGCACATCTCTGCCCACTGCCATGACCCTTGTAGAGGAACAGCACCTTCCATGTGGGTGCTTTCTGGCCCCACTGATATCAGGCTTGACCACGTGGTTACTTTGGCGAAGGGAATACAAAAGATAGTGCCATATGCCATATGTGAGCTTAATGATGTAAGAGTGTGCATGGTTCCGTTAGTGTGCTCTTTCTCTCTGCTTTGTGGACAGCAGGACCTGATGGGAGCTGCTTCTTCCACTGGGATCCCTGATGAACACAACAGATGGTGCCAGAGCCATCAGAGTTAACCCCCAGATAACATGTAATATGAATGAGAAATAATCTCTTGTTGCCATAGGCCACAGAGATTTGGGGATGCTTGTTACTGCTGCATGACCCAGTAAAGCTGTCCACTACAAGTCTTAAGAGGTGGTTGCATCTCTAAGAAGATAGCACAAAGTGAAATAAGGAATCAACAACCAATATACTGAGGGCCAAAGGATTTTGTTTGTTCCCCCTGCCCTGCCAGGGGGAACACTGTATGGTAAAGTAGGAAGGGACAGGATCTGAAATTAGAAACCTGCATATAAGAGAGGGCTCCATGGCACACTCTGCAATACTGAGCCAGTTTTGTGTCCTCTGCCTCCTTGAATTTTATTTTCTATGGCCAGGAAAAAGGAATGCTGAGAATGCCTGCTTTGCAGGATTCCTGGGCAAATTGAATAAGGCAGAAGAAGATGGGATGACAGCACAGAACTATTCACAAATTGGCTTTCAGTGGTGGTGACCTGGGACATATTTCAAAGAGAAACATCACACAAATTTTACCTAAATTCAAAGTCTAAATTTCAGAGGGTCAGTGGAGGAGAACCCACACACTCAATGCATTAGTTATTGTATGAAAGAAAATACCACATTTAAGAGTTAATCTCCTAAGACTACCCCTCAAACAGCATTTCCAAGTAGCTGCCACCACTTCAGGGCTGTGCTCATATCTTATCAAGATACTCCCAGAAGAAAGCCCCTCACCCCCTGTAACTCAGAACATTAATGAGTTTGAGGCTTTGGAGGTTAGAATTTTCAACAGAAATCTCCAGTTTTCTACAGAGGAAGTAAATGTAGGGAGAACAAGCACAAGCCTGAATTTGAACTGGAAGATACTTTGCTTAGAACTGCAAAAA
The DNA here is from genome assembly GCF_040802235.1 of Manis javanica. NCBI lineage: Eukaryota > Metazoa > Chordata > Mammalia > Pholidota > Manidae > Manis > Manis javanica. Next base: position 34,200,813 of record NC_133165.1, on the reverse strand, counting down.
GGGCAAAATAATGTAAGGTTTACAGGCATGTAAACCCTCCTCCTCTAGCCTAACCACTACTCAATCAATAATTCCTGTTCGTTGGCCTCAGAAATCGATTTCAGAATCACCACCTCTTTCCCTCCTTAACTGAAGCCCCCATGACTTCCAGTTTCAATATTAACACCAAACCCAGCAGCTGTCCCTACCTACAGGGTCTCCTGGCTGTGGAGTGTGATGTGTCCTCCATGGTGGCCCTGCACCACCATCCAGAGCCTGGGAAGAGCACGTGGCCACCCTGCTCTGACGGCTTCTCCTCACTCTGAGGCTGCAATCCACACTCCTTAGCGGGGGTCCCAGGACCATTCCCACCCATGCATGCTTATGCTGCTAACTTCACCTCCCACTGAATCCTACCACTGACTGTGCATCTCAATGCCATGCCTCAGTCCCATCCCCTTGCATGTCCCTTCATGCCTTCACATCTTTACACACTAGGTCCTCTGCCTGGAACCTCTCCACCCAGGGCATGGGGGAATCCAGTCTCCCTTCATGAGTTAGTCTAGACGATGCCTCCTTTGTGGTATCCTCCTGATGTCCCCAGGCACCGCCGGCCACTTGGTCCTTGTGCCACCCAAGCTCACGGTACATCCCTCTCTGCTCACTTGCCACACCCTGTGATGATGACTCACATTGTGGGCTTCCCTTCCGCCACCCTGTGGTCTGTCCCAGGCCAGGGCAGTGGGGCCAACCCCTCTTTGCCCTCAGCACCCGTGGTCTATTTGACACAGGGGGCTGCCTGGGGAGTGTCTGTGAATGGATGAAGGGGGACTGCAGGCAGAGAAGGCTGCACAGGCCACGGATTCCCTGAAACTCATGGATGAATTCCACAGCATGAGCATGGATTACTCTGCAAGATGAGAGTGGAGAAGGCAATTTCCTATAATTAAGAGTTTTAAGAATACTTTTACTATCCACCAGCTTAGTTTACTCTAAAAAGTGGGAAGTCAGGACAGCCAAGCTCTGATTTAGTTTAAGGAAGAGCAAACTGCCCTTGTCAGAAGAGGAAACCCTGGTGGGTGGTGTCAGTGGAGGAAAGGGAAGGGAGGGGCTTTGGGTTGGATAGAGAGAAAATAAGACCTCTTCATGGTTTTTTGTAAGCATTAAAAAGGAATGCATGCAATGTGCCTACAACTGGGCATGGCTCTTGGCAGGCTCAGGACACTGTAGCTGTTACTCTGACAGCAAACTCTTCTTGTCCACCAGGGCCTCCAAAACCTGCCTGGGGGTGGCCTCAGGCTGTGGGCCACAACCGTTGCACACGCAGCTCACAGTAAAAAGGGTGCTATTCATTTGCACCCTGGGGTACACTGAGCGGGCTGCTACAGGCACCCTGGCGCTGTCCAGCTGCTCCACTCCCATGGGCCACACGCAGGGTGTCTTGTCACACCAGCTGTGAGGCACAGATGCAGATGACGCTGGGACTTTTTACAAGGGCTCAGGGATCACCAAAAAACATGAAACAGAAAGACTGCTCTTATGCTTGCCTGGCACTATGTATTTTGAAATGGAGGAGGCTCATCTTCCAGGGGGTCATCTGGGTCTTGTCAAGCACAGGTGGATGGCAGGGCAGTGCCCATGGGGCCCAGAGCCTGGACACGGTGTCAGAAGAGCAGGTTTGAGTCCCAGCACCAACACCAACACAGGCACATGACCTTAGTCACTGACTTAACCTCCCTGAGCCTCAGTTTCTTTGTCTGCAAAGCAGAGAGACTAAATCTTGGTTGCTGTGAGTGGTGAAGGAGCCTCCATATTGGCAGCACGACTTCTCAGTTGCAGAAACTGACCAAGTCATTCAGAACCAGGCCCCAAGCAACTCTCTACCCCAAGGACACGATGACACTCCAGCACAGTGCACTGGGGCTGGTGGGAAAAGGTGTGCTTGTAAGTAACATGGCTTGGGTTTGAAGCAAGCCCTGGTACGTGCTTGCTGAATGGTCTGGAGGTGGTTACTTAAACTATTTATGTCTTGGTCTCTTCATCTGTTTAGTAAGGAACTCCCTCCTTGCTGAGTTGCTGTGAAAATGAAATGTGAGAACCTCCCACATCAAGTATCTGGCATGGTCTGGGGTGTACAGAATCTGAGTAAACATCAGTAACCTTCCCTAACTAATCCAAATCCAGCATGCTCTTCCCACTACACCATAGGCTGTCACCCTTTGCTGTCAAACCAAGCAGAAAGCCAAAATGGGTGAAGTATTGAGGGACAGAGACACTTAAATAACATTTAAGGAACCATGGTGGCAACAGTGCACTCAGAGACAACCCACCGGCCTACACCCTGGGAATCTGTAACTCATTGCTTAGAAATAACAGCAACCCATTAACAGAATTCTCAAATCAATGTGACCTGCTGGACTGTAGGCCAATAAGGATCAGCAAGAGCTGCAGGGACATTTAAGAATAGTTTTGTCTTACTGTATGTCTGGCTGCAGAATTCTTTCAAGAGTAAAACATGCTTTAATGAGTCACATGGAACACTGGAAGTCAACAGGGAATGACCAAGGTCCTGTTCAAACAGATGGGTATGCACTCACAGCTTTGGAGCTCCCACTTTAACTGAGCACGACCACGTAAGTGAACAGACATGTTTCCTGAAGGAAGATCGCAGTAGCAGACGGCAGGTCTACTGAATGTTTGGCAAGTACTAGTCCTGCTATTGCCATGAGCGTTCTGTGGGGAGATAAGAGAGGACCCCAGGGTGTAGACAGCCCCTCTTCCTGTGATTTGGCCACCTTTGGAGTGATGTGGAGACAGGAGGGACTGGAAATGGGTGAGGGAGCCCTTCATGACTTCTAATACCCAGATGGAGTTCAGTGAGGAAGATTGCTCCCCATAGCAGAGAACTGACAAGATTTTATGTAAATCCCTACACTGCTCAAAGCAGGGAGGACAAATCCCACCAGGCAGTTTCGGTTATAAAGGCAAAATGCAGTGTAGACCTGGGTAATAACACAGAATTGCTTCTTACATAAACCAATGGAAGTAATTCTTAACTAGCGCCCCTGCCACAATTCTAAGAGAAGAAAACTGGAGAAGTCTGGAGAAGATAGTGCCAGGCAGGATGAGTGGGGAAACAAAGATGTGAGGCCCTGGAGAAGAGATCTGTGGTATGAGGCTAGTATGAGAGGAACAGTAAAGACAATAAAAACAGCAGCAAGCATTTCTACTTTACAGTTTACCAAGCCTGTTTACTTACATCTGACATTCTGGCTTCAACATATATCTGAAGGGCTGTTGTGGGGAAGAAGGATTTGCAAAAGCAACGGGTCGAACCATAGGAAGGCAGATCACAGCTTAACATCAGGAAAACTTCTGCCAACAGGAGAATGCTTCAGAGGGGGAGTATGCTGGCTGCCTGTCTTACTAGTTCGTTTCTTAAAGAGTGCCTAAAATGTGCCAGGCGGTAAGTTATCCTATCGTCTGCAGCTGGAGCTGTCCTCTTACCCTCCCCTCCAACAGGTGAATCACATGTTTTCTGAAGGAAGATAGCAGTAGTAGACAGCATGTCTGCTGAATGTTTAAGGAACATCATGAATACAAAGGAGGCTTCCCAGAGGATGAATGCCTGCTTGAGATTTTTTAAAACATTGTTTTTGTGAACAGATAATATATATATATATATAGTAAAAAAATCATGAAGGTATAAAAGCACACAGCATTCGGCAAGGTTAAACAATGTAAGATCAATATTCAAAAATCAATTGTCTTTCTTTACACAAACCATAAAACATTCCAAAAGTGAAATTAAGAAATGTTAATGGCTTGGAAGACTTAATATTGTTAAACTGGCAAAAGACTCAAATCAACCTATAGATTCAATGTAGGGTTTATCAAAATCCCAGTTGGCTTCATTGCAGAAACTGACAAGCTGAACCTAGAATTCAAAATGCAAGGAATCCAGGATTAGCTACAACAATCTGGAAAAAGAAAGAGTTGGAAGACTCACACCAATTTAAAAATTCACACAAAGCTATATTAATCAAGACTGTGTGGCACTAGCATAAGGACAGACATACAGATCAATGGAAAAGAACTAGTAACAAACCCTCACGTTATGATCAACTGGTTTTTGATAAGGGTTAAAAGATAAATTCAGTGGGGGAAAGACAGTCTTTCAACAGACAAAGCTGGGGCAACTGGATATCCATGTGCAAAAAGATACACTGGATTTCATCAAATTAAACTTTTGTGCTTCAAAGCTCATTATCAAGAAGATGAAAAGACAACCCACAGAATGGGAGAAAATTTTTGCAAGTCATATATCAGATAAGGGATTAGCATCCAGAATACATAAAGAACTCTTATAGCTCAACGATAAAAAGACAAATAACTGAATTAAAAAATGGACAAAGGACCTGAATAGACATTTCTCCAAAGAAGATATACCAATGGCCTATAAGCACATCAAAAAATGCTCAACATCAAGAGTCATTAGGCAAATGGAAATAAAAACCACACTGAGATATCACTTCATACCCACTGGGATGGTTAGAATCAGAAAACCAGATCTAAATGTCAGAATAGATGTGGATAAGTTGGAACCCTCATACTACTGATGGAAATGAAATGATGCAGTCACTTTGGAAAACAGCTTGGCAGTTCCTCAAAATGTTAAACATAGAGTTACCATATGACCCACCAATTCCACTCCTACGTATTTATCCAAGAAAAACAAAAATGTGAATCTATGCAAAAACTTGTGTATGAATATTCATAGCAGCATTATTCACAATAGCCAAAAGGTGGCAAAAAAAACCCTCCAAGTGACCATCAACTGATAATGGATAAATAAAATGTGGCATATTTTTAAAATGGATTATTATTCAGCTATAAAATGCATGAAGTACTGATTCATGCGACAACATGGATGAATCTCAAAAACACTATGCTAAGTGAAAAAAGTCTGTCACAAAAGACCACATATTGTGTGATTTCATTTATATGAAATGTTGAGAATGGTCAAATCCAAAGAAACAGAAAGTAAGTTCGTGGTGCCAGGAGCTGGGGAGGAAGGAGGGGGAAGTGACTGCTAGTGGGCACCAGGTTTCTTTCTGGGGAGAGGAAAATATTCTGGAATTAGGTAGTGGTGAGGGTTGCACAACTTTGTGAATATACTAAAAACTATTTAATTGGAAAGACAAAATAAAAATAAAAACCAAAAAAAGTGTAAGAATACAGTGAAAAGTAGGTCTCCTTCCTGCCTATGTCCACCTGTCACCCAGCTGCCTGGCCTATAGGCAAAGAGTGTCTGTGCATCTTTCCAGAAATATTTTATGCATTTACAAGCATCTGTATACACACATTGTCTTAAAAAAAAAGCAAGCCACAAATGGTGGGTATTATAGACATTGTTCTGCATCTTGTGATGATGGTCAGAGTACTTTGTGGCGGGAGGGGTGGGACCACAGGAGAAGGAGCAGTGGTGCAAATATAAAGTATTGGGACAGAAGAACCTTTCAGAAGTGCAGGACCTGCTGTGTCTGGAGCAGGGGAGGTGGGGGCAAGAGGCAGAAGAACAGGGAAGGCCATGTCTTGGAGGGGGCCCTGAGGGGGGAGAGCCAGGGGCTGCAGCTTTATGCTGGAAGGAATCAGGAGTCCCTAAGGATGTCCATCTGGAAGTGACACTAAGTGACTGCGCTGGATGGGAGGCAACTCTGCAGGTGAGAGGGGGACAATGGAGGAAGCCATACTTGGGGAAGGGGGAAACCAACTGGGTGAGGTGAGGGAAGCTGAATTCACAGGGTATGATGGCAGACCCTGGTCCTCCCAGATTTCTGGCCATGATGACTGGGAGTGGTCACCTCCCCTGAGATGGAAGCCAGAGAGATGAGTGTGTTTGGTTGGGGGGTAGGTGGGTGGGGAGATTTTAAGTTTGTGAGAGGCCCAAAGGTGGAGCTACCGGGAGGCCTGATATTGGAAGGGAGGTCCAGGCCAGACACAAAGATTTGGAACCATCAACCCCACCGTGGCCCAGCTGAGGTTATGCAGGGATGGGACAGTGTGCAGTGAGGGCCCTACTGCTGGGGGCACACTGGTATTTAAGTGGCTGAGGATTTGGAGGAGTCTATGATCAGTAACTACCACTACCATTTATCGAGCATTGCTTTGTGCCCTTATCTTTACATATAAACAGGTAAAGTCTCTACTCTGCAGGGCAGATTTTCCATTATACAGATGAGACACAGAGAAGCTGAACCAACTCCTTCAAGGTCACATTGGTAAATGATGATGTCAGGACTCAGATCTACATCTGTCTGATTTCAGTCTGTAACTGACTGGTTTTCTCTGCTACTGGAAGCTGCCCAGCTAGGAAGGAGCCGCTAGAGGGATGGGCAGGAGAGAAGACAGGAGAGAGTGAGGAGGAGGGGCAGTTCCAGAGGCTCCCTAGTTGGGGGAAATCACCCCCGTGGGTGCCTACTGCAGGACGCTACTGAGGTCGTAGGGCAGTGACATCTGTCTGCTGCTTTTCAACAGAACACGTTTAGAGATTTGCTCCGGAGGAAGCCAGGCCCTGTGTCTCTGGGTCAGACTTGTCTCCCAAGTCCCCAGAACACCAGTGGTCTCAGGTCTGAGGATAAACAGGGCTTGAGAGCCTGGTGGGTGGGTATCTGTCCCAGAAGCTGGAGAGGCTCCCTGGGAAGCCCAGCTCTGCCCTGGGTGGGGAGGTGGGGAGGAGGGGTGGCAGGCTCCTCCCCCCACAGCCCTAGGAAACAGTCCTTTCCCTTTCACACTCCTCTGTGAGCTGACAGATTTCTCTCTTCCTGATGTGCCTGAGGACAAAGTGCCATCTCACAGGTCTCTTCTTCTTTCCCTACGTGCCACTCAAGATATTGCTAAAGCTTTCTGGAATAAGCACTGGCTTTAGAGTCAGACGCTGCAGTTCAAGTCTCAGCTCTAAGGCTGATAAGCTGAGTAACCCTGAGCAAGTTACTTGACTTCTCTGGGCCCATTTCCTCCTCTCTACAGAAGGGATCATAAAATCTCCCAGGGCTGAGCTGTTGTGCAGATTAAACAAGATAATGTACATCGAAGAGCCACCCTCCCTCCTGGCCTTCATCTACCCTGAGGCTGCACTCAGGATGTACCACATTTCAGCAGAATCTGCTTCCCAGGCCAGCCTCTATTTCCTACTACAGGGTTCAGCTAGTGCAGGCTCCCGGGATGGGGGTTCTACTGCATTCTTACCCCAGTCCTGCCACTCTGGGTCCTCACAGATGGCCTGGGAAAGTAGCATAAGGGACGGGGCCAAGGAGCAGCCCCAGGCAGTGGCAAAATGACAGAGTGAGGCCTGCTTTAGTCTTGGATGACCAGGGGAGCTTGGGGACCACTGGCTTACCTGGCCGGGTTGCCTCTTCCTGGCTGGCAAGTTAGAAGGCTCCAAAAATTGTATTTAGAGGGGCAAGGAAGTGACAGAGGTCCTCCCCTTCCACGGGGGTAGGTGGAGTGAATATTTCACCCAACCCAAACACCGGGGTTCCAACCTGTGACTGTTCAGTCCACTTGCAGCCTGGAGAGCTGTTTAAGGCTTCTCTGTGCAGGTGGCCAAAAAGCAGGTTGACTTAGAGTCACTGGGGGGTCGGCTCCTTCAGTCTGGGAACTTGCTGGAGATGTGAGTAGGTAGTCACAGAGGGTGGCATTTGGCTGGGCATAACAAGGCTCCAGGGAGCCTCAGATCCCAGGACAGGCAGGACCAGGAGACTACAGAGAGGTGGAGAGCTAAGAGCTTGGACCCAGGGGCCACAGACCTCACCTCCAGGCAACTGCTCTGCTCACACTCACTGCTACCCTCCTGCCCAGGCACTCTGCATGGCAATTACATCCCTAGCACAGGGTGGTGGGTAAAGCTGCATTAGATCATGAAAATGGCAATTTATTGACATAAAATGCCATGCAAATGTATTAGCAAAGAGAGCAGTGGCCCCGTCTGAAATAGACTAGGGGAGGGATGGAATGTGGAATAGCCCACATGCAAGCAACTACACTTCTCTGGGCTCTCAGCTATTACCAGCGCCCCTGTGCTCCCTCCCCAGACTCACACACACGCGTTCACAGTCCTTTTGATCATCTGGTCCTTGGTGTCAATTTCATTTAAGGAATTACTGCATTAAATTGATGGAACATTAGTAAAACCTAATTAACATCCAGATTGAGTTTTTCCAAGGGAAGAGAGATCTGTAGAAAATAAAATACCCTAATAATCTAAATTCCACAGTATTCAAATAAATACTATATGACTATTATAAACTGGATAATTTTAGTCCAAGAAAAAAAACAACTGCTTTTTGCTGTCACATGATTCATTGAAAGGTGCTAAGAGTATAAGCGGACAGAACAGAGCCTTTTCTATCACCAGAGAATGCTTCTGATATCCACTGGGAGTGTTAACTCTCCTTCCCTCCCTCCCTCCCTCCATCTTCATCTATCCATCTACCCATCCATCCATCCACCACCCATTTTCGTTCATCCCCTTGCCCATCCATCCATCTACTTGGTCTGTCTGTCCATCTGTCTGTCCACTCATCCCTCCCTCCATGAAGGCCTGCTGTGTGTGTGCCAAGCACTGTGCCATGTGAGGATACAGATCCTGTTCAACTGTTAGGCTCCATGAAAGCAGTGCCTGAGTTAATTACCTACTACCACATACCAGGTTCTAGCTCAGGTCTAGCCTGGTGTACCGTAGATGTTCAGTAAATACCTACTGAATGAAAGAATGAAGAAGCAAGCCTGTCCTCCAGAAGGGGAGACTGACATAAGGGGTGTGACATAATTCAGAGTGATCAGGCTCATAGCCTGGCCAGGAACAGAGCAGTGGATTAGTGAGGAGGTGGCCCCTGCCAAAGTGACCCCCACTGAGCTGGCAGCAATATCACTTTGGTGGCCCCATCAGTGTAGGCTCCCTGACACAGAACCCTTCATGGACTGTCAGGGAGCACAGGTTCAGTGGGCGAGTCCTAAGCTCCCCCGGCCACTGGCACCAGTCCCTTCATCACCTGGGACCTCCAATTCCTTACTTATGATCCTCTGGTCCCTAGAGCCTCAGGTTCTAAGTCAACTCTGCCACCCTATCATCTTACTAATTTATTCCACAGCTCATTCAGCTCCCTCTTCTCCATTTCAACTCAGTTCCTTTCAGTTCAACTAACACTTGCGAGGCACCTTTGTGCCAGGTACTGGGAGACCAGGCCCTTCTGAGCCCTTCTTCGGGAGCAGGGTCTGCTGTTGGGCCCTCAGGCAGCCTCGTGTCCTGGGGTGCCTGAAGTGGGTCCTCAGCTGAGGCGTACATGAGAGCTGAGAAGGGCCCCACCACATGTGGGTCCGTGCTGTAAACACCCAAGGACTCTACCTACGGCTACTGGGAGGATGTTAAAAATAATTATCTACTGAAAATATTAGATTTGCTCTGGATTGTTCATTACATACAATGGCTGAATAGGACTTTTATTGAATAGCTGCAGAGCTCTGGGCCGAAATCAATTTGCCATTCACTTGGAATTTTGATGTACGCTGCTGACTTCCACAACACGCAGCAATTTGTAATAGCTTTGGCTGGCTGTTGTTTTCAAAGCTCTTGCTACATCACGCACACTTATTTCTGACCACAAAATTACATTTATTCAACAGAAAGTAGCTTTGGGTCTTGAAGAGGTTAACTTCTGGAGAGCTTGGCTGCTCTCCAGCCCTGGCAGAGGAGCGGTGCTGGCGCAGTGGCACACAGTGGCGGCAGCACCGGGCAGGCGGCCGTGATTAATAGACTGCTGAGTGCGCCCCTTTCCACATGCACGCAGCTCGCTCCCTTGCTCCCATAGATCATGGGCTTAGCCTCAACATATCTGACTGAAATTGAATTTGGCTTCTCTCTCAACCGTTCATTTCCTATGTTATGCAAGGTTATATCCTTTTCTGCATGAGCAGAACCAAACCAGCTGCAGCTTTGGAGGAGAAAACGTGTTTTCAATTAGGAAGCTGGCCTGCACACTGAACCACAGGCCTACTGCTCCCCTAATTGAGCCATCATGGAGCAAGCCTACAGGAAGACACTGTGTTCGCCAGGCCTCTGGATTTTACTGTAACATAATTAAAGCACACAGTCACTGCCACGACCACCACAGCTGCCACCATCGTCACCTCAATGACCACCCTTGGGAAAAGGCCAAGGGCCTGAGGATGGCTGTGCTGGGCGGGAAGGAAGTCCCCAGGAAAGAAGTCAGGACAGCAGGCTATATGGAGTCCTCGTGAACCCTCTCCAGGCCTTCAGCCAGAGCCCATCAGTGTCCCCAGGGGCCAGGTCTGCCCTGCACTAGCCTGTTAGGAACACTGGGCCCCAAACTAGCAGAGGTCCGGACACCCCTGGAAGGGAAGCAGCCTTATTGTCCTTGCTGGTCACCAGAAACCTAGGGAGAACCTCGCACACAGCACTCACTGGGTGCTTATGAATGGGGTGGCAGGAGAGGACAGAAATTCAGCTAAGAATATCTTACTCTACCAGCTCGGTAAGGCAGAGAAGGACTTAGAGAAGATGCAGGCTCTCAAAAGGAGAAAAGTTAGAAAAGGCTGAGTTGCTGAGGAAAAGGTAAAAAGGAGGCAGACTTTCAGTTAGGCCTTAAAGGATGGAATGATTTTTATAGGTGAGGAAGAGCACAAGGTTATAATAACAGAGGCCGTGACTTGTAGGGAAAGGTCAGAGGCAGGAAACCACAGGGCATGTTCAGGGACAGCAAACAGACGTGTCTGGCTGGAGCAGAGGCCACGGACTGGAAGTCCGGAAGTAAATGTAAAAGCTAAACCACAGTGCTCCTTTCCTTACACAACAATCTAAAGTACTCAAGCAGGCAGAGTCACAGAAGTTGATCTAAAGCAAATGCCTTTGGAGGGAACCAAGCCCAGGGGTTCCTGTAACTAGCTATGCATGACAATCAGGTGTGGACTTTGTAAAATTACAGATTCTCAGGTCCCACCCAGGGCCTGCTGAATCAGAACTTCTGAGGGAGGAACTCAGTAAGCTGACTTTCTGGAAACATGTGGGAGAGTCTCATGCAGCTGGTCCATCGTGGGACTAGTTAGCAAGCACTGATCTGGTCCATGTTCTCCAGTCCTAGAAACTTAGTTCAATACTTGCCAAATACAGGCACGATGGGGACAGAAATACAGGTGAGTGTGTGGGCACGTGTACACACATACAGTTCCTATCCTCTAGATTTCAAAGCATAAGCTTAGTATAGGATAAGTTATCCACTATCTGAATATGAATGTTCTCTGGCTCAGGACCAAAGGAGAGATACAAATGAAGCCCTACCAGGGATGAGGAGATGAAGAGTTTGTTTTTGGCTGGCGTAGTCTGGGATCTTGGCTGGCATCCGGGGTGGGTGTTGAAGAAGAATGGGGAACCACTGACCAGGTCCCTGACGGGTGGTCCTCTGGCCCTTGACTGAACACTCTCAGTTATGGGAAACTCCCCAACTTAGATGCCAGCTCATTCCATTTTTGAACAGCTCTAATTGCTGGAAAATAAATGGCCCCTTCTGCTCTGCTGATGATAGTCACCCACGTATCAGTCCACTGAGCCATACTGGATTTCAGAGCTCCCTGCTGACCATCTTGTGCACCCACACACTGTACAGATGAGCAAAGTCAGGTAGAAAGAGGCCCAGGAGCTGCCTGAGGACACAGGAGGGCAAGCGGCAGAGCCTGGGCCAGCTCCCAGGTCCTCTGACTCCCTGGGAAATGTTCTTTGGAGTAAAGCACTTGAGACACCCTGGCTTTATTTAGATGTGGCCTTTAGATCTGAACACTGAAATACATACAGTGCAACAGATACAGGCTACAGGGCATCCTTGAAACTCGTAATCACTTTTAACTAATCTATGGACTATTTTGCCATCTTAATCCATTTAATCTATTACTGGATTAAAACCTGTCCAACGGCCCAGCATCTTTGCTTTCCGCTGCTTTCGGACCTCTCCTTGGGGCTACAGCTTCTCCAGGCGGCTTACCATGGTGACCCGTGAGACCCTGCTCTGCCTGCCTGCCTGACTCGTTCCCTAGGCCTCTTCTGGCTCCGGGTCTTCCTGAGTGCTGTTCCTCCTCGAAGCCTTGGCACTTGCTTCAGCAAGCGTCCCAAGCAACTGTGCTTGGCTGGCTCCTCTCACCACTCAGGTCTCACTTCAAGTGTCACTGCCTGGGCGAGGCCTCCCATGACGACTGTTGAAGGGAGCCGTCCTGCTGCCCCTGCACCTCACCGTCCCACCTTGCCTCCCCCACCACCTGACATGACTCCTTGTGTTTCTCTGTGAAACCCAGGCTTCAGGGTAGTGGAGGCTTTGTTGACTGTACCAGGGCTACATCCTTAGCTCCTATTTGGCCCTGAGCTGTACATATTCGGCTCTCAAGATGGTTTTACTGGATAGAGAAATGACCAGCTATCAGAGGGTAAAACCCAGCATCAGAGGCAATGTGGGGTCTCACAGGGCCTGACCATGGCTCTGAATATTGTTGGTGTGCTACGTATACAATGGACCTTTGTTACAAAGGGAAGTTTCACATAATGATTTAGTCCCTCACCTGGGCCGTGTTGGCAGGTAATACTGGGATGAAGTCACTGTCTGTGGCTAACCTGGGCCCCATCCTCCAGGGGGTAATGAGATGTCTGCATACAGTTATGGATATTTATTTGCATGGGGTGCCAGAATCCATACACAAGGGGCAGATCAGAAGGGGAGGGGGGCCTGTGGTTGGTTTGTAAAGCATTTCATGCAATATGAATACCCACCGTCCCTGTCAAAGACTGGGGAGGCTGACTGAGATGATGGAGGGGTGTGGGGCACCACCTCCTGGCTCCTCACGCAGTATCTGAGTGTGCCAACACTGGAGAACATGGGCGGGGGTGACGGACAGCCCCAGGCATGCCATTATCACCTGTGTGACATTAGGGAGTTTACTTACCCTCTCTGGGCTCAGTTTCCTCATCTGTAAAGTGAGGAAGCTGCTTCCCCTGCCCATCCAATTGACACCTACTACATGCTCACTATGGTCAGGTACTAGGCATACAGAGGAGGCCAATACAGACATGGAAAAGTCTAGAGAGAGCAGGGGACACAAACAAACTCACAGACACTGGACAAAAGGATGAAGTTCTATAAGAGAAATAATAAGAGGGCCTTGGCTGGACTGGTGTTCAGACGAGACCTCTTTGAGGACCTGACATTGGATGTGGGCCCTAAAGGAGAAGAAGGAGCAGACTGGGAGGGGGCTGGGGAACAGGGTAGGGCAAAGGGAACCACTGGGGCTGGGAGGCAGGCCATGGCCAGGCCAGGACACCCTGAAGGCCAATGCCAGGGTTCTGTGTCTGTCCCAGGGCACTGGGCAGCCACTGAAGGCTATGTGCAGGGAGTGACCTGGTCTTGGCCATGGCATAGAAAAAAGCAGGGTGGAGTGGGGAAGAGATGGACAGCAACCAGTCAGGGAGCCACTGCAATGGCCTTGGTGACACCGAGGGCTTTGGACAAGGTTGCGGGTAGTAGGGAGGGGAAGAATCAGGGAGACCTGATACACTGTTTTGGTAGGATGGTGGCAACGGGCATTGTGGGAAAGGAGGGTGTCCTAGACTCCAGCTGGAGCTACTAGTGGACTGGGGGTTACTACTGAGAGGGGCAGAAAGGAGGAGGAGGAGGAAGTTCCAGCAGGTATGGAAGATGGACAGGGCTGTGGGTGTGGGCTGGAGTTCTCTCCTGTGGGTCACCCATGAAGCAATGTCAAATACGTCATCTCATATGAGCCTGAAACTCAAAAGAGAAGACTGAGTGAGATCAGCAATGTGTTTCCAGCATATAGATCCAGAGAGATTATACAGCAAAGGATGCCATTACTCAAGTCTGAATGAAAAGCACTGCCCAACAAAGACTAAAACTCAACAGCTGGAGAGGAGAATGGACAACCAATGGGAAGTCAAGAGAAGGGAACAGATGGAGAGGAGCTGTCAGGGGGCTGAATATCCTTGAGGTGAGAGCCGAGGACAGAAATGGTCAGGGGTGGGGAGTGGGGGTGCACAATGCCAGGCTGGGGCAGCTGAAGATGCTCCTGGAGAAGCTGGTCAGGAGGGCAGGCGGGGGCAGAGAAGGCTCTCTCTGGGTCTCAAGATGGAACCTACTAGCACTTGTAGGAATGCTGAAGATACAGGACAGGCGGCAACTGCAGGGCTGTGGCTCCTGAGGAAGTTCGAGAAAGTGGGCTCCAGAGCCCATGTGGAGGGACTGGAGTTTGAGGAAGGGGCACTTTCTCCCATAGCAGGTGCCAGCATTCAGCTTTGGAGACTAGGTGACAGTGGCAGCTACTTTCCAGTGTTGGGAGGGCTGGGTAGGCACACACCTGAAAAGCACCTGCCATAGAGCCTGAACCTGCTAAGTGTCTCACAAATGCCATTTTGAACATAATTACAAATGTGCTTGTCCCCTCAGCCTTCCCAAGTGCATGGCCTCACCGGAAGCATCTATTTACCTGGAGATTAAATTTTATCAGAGATGAAATGCAAAGAGAAGGGAGAAGATAACACTCCACTTCTCACATGCAAAAATAGAATTATATAGCTATTGCCTTATAAGCATGATCATTTGTTTTTGAAATAGTTCATCCTTACAAAAGAATATATAAAGTATAAATAACAAAATGAACACCTGTGAGTAGGAACATTCTCATGACCTTTGAAACCTCCTTTATGCCTACCTGTGATAACCTCTATTCTGAATTTCCTGTTTAACCTTTTCTTTATGGTTTTATTATGTAATAAAAATACGTGTGTGTTCCTAGTGAGTATCAGCTCAACACTGCACAGTTTTGCATTTCATTCACTTTGCCCTGCAATGTCGTATTCTATCAAATGAATATACCACCCTTATTCTTTCTACTGCTGATGGAATGTGGGTTGTTTCCACTTGTTTATTACTATTTTCAAACATTCCTGGATTTGTTTCCTCGGGCCTACCTTTAAGGTGATTTAGGGTATATACTTAGGAGTAAAACCACTCTGTCAAGGTATATATGCTTCTTTCGTATCTGACTCCACAATGGTTTTCAAAAAGTTTACACTCCTTTCCTGACTTGAATTTTGGCCAACCTGATAAATCTGAATAAGCAGCATTTAGATTATTTTAATTTGCATTTCCCTGATTACAAGGTTGAGCATCTTTTCATGTATTTATTGACCATTCTGACGATCTCTTCTGAGAATGCTGTTCATGGCTTTTGACTATTTTCCTGTAGGGCTGTTCGTCTTCTTAAGAGGTAAAAGTTCAATAGGTAAAAGTTTCTAATATTTTATTTTTTCAACACTAACCCTTTGTCAACAATTTTCATGGCAACTGTCTCTCGTAGCCAAGGATACTCACATATGATCTGTGTGCAGCATGGCCCTAGGGGGCACCATTCACATTAGAGACATGTGATCTCTATTAGGAAAAAGATTCAGATCGATTTCAGTCTTCATTATGCAAGTTTCTAACAGATCATGTAAAATGTCTTGAGAAAGATAGTCTTTTTCTAGTTCACACAAAGGTAAAGCTCAGCTAGCAGTGCCCTTGACTTATTTTCCCATTTTCTCTAGAGTATCTTTCCATGAAAAAAAAATACATAAAGGGTTTTATTTAAATTTTAATGTGGTTGATGATAATTTTTTTCTTATGGTTTCCTGTTTAAGAAATCTTACCTAACCCAAAGTCTCCATATTCTATATTTTTTCTAAAAAATTTAAAGTTTTGCCTTAAGTCTTTGCCTGTAATTTGTTATGCATATTAGGTGAGATAGGGATCTACTTTTATTCCACAAAGATAGCCAATTGTCAGAGGACCATTTATTGAAATACCTGGCCCTTTCCTCCCAGATCTATGATGCCATCTTTGCAATATATTTTGCTTCTATATATGCACAGGTCAGTTCCTGATTTCTTTATTATGCTCCATTGGTACTTACCTATCCCTGTGCCAATTACTAGAGCTTTGATAATCCTGTAGGGAAAATCCTCCATCCTATTCTTATTTAATATTATTTTTGCCATTAATGACTTTTGCTCTTGCATATAAATTACAGGATCAGCTTTTCAAGTTTCATGAACAATCCTGTTGGAATTTTGACTGGAACTCAATAATCAATTTGGGAAAAAATTGGTATCTATCAATAGTGAGAATTTCTATCCTTGAATACTTTATCTCTCTCCATTTAAGTCTAATATCCTTCAAGATAAATGTAGTATTTTCTTCAGAGGGTATTCCTTTACACTGTTTTATTTACTTCTAGGTGTCCTCTACTTTTGTTGTCATCTCCTGTGGTATCCTTTTTCAATTTGCTATTAATATAGAGGTGTATAATTACTTTTGTATATTGATTTTATATCTAGCAACCTTGCAAAATAATGGAAGCTCACTGAAAAAAATGAGTTTTGTTTCTTCTGTTACAATACTTAGACTGTATTTGTTTTTCTTGTCTTCCATGCTAAGACTTCCAGGACAACGTTAAACAAAACTAGCAATACTAGCAGGCATTCTTGTCTTGTTTCTGATTTTTAAGATAATTTTTTTAACATCACTGAATATGATGATTGATGTAGGTTTCTGATAAATACATTTTCCCAGGTTCAAGAAGTTTCCCTCTATTCCTATTTTGCTGGTAATTTTCATCATGAATGGATGTTGAATTTTATTAAGTTCTTTTCCTATAACTACTGAGATTATTTTCTTCTTTCCTCTTCTGCTAATTATAATAATTTGCATTAATAAACTTTCCTAATGTTAAACCAAACTGCATTCTTGCTTGATGGATTCAATTTATTAATCCCTTTTCTATGAACTTCTGCATATCTATGCCTAAATAAAACTTATTTTTAATTTTCCTTTCTTGTACTGTTTTTGTTTGGTTTTAGTACCAAGGTTATAAAACTTTCATAAAATGAGTAAGGAAGTGATCTCTCTTCTATTTTCTGAAGGAATTTGAAAAAGACTAAGTCTATCTTTTCATGAATGATCAATAGGAGTCCCATAATACTGTCCAGACCTGTGGAAATACTTTTGTAATAGTTGTAAGGCTATTCAGGTTTTCTACTTCTTCTTTAGTCAGCTTTGGTATGTGAGAGTATTCTAGAAACTTGTCCATTTTGTGTAGGTTTTAAAATTTACTGGCATAAAATGGTTTGTAAGTCCCTTATTATCTTTTGAATCTCTGTTGTAGCTACAAAGTTCTCTCTGTTTCCATTTCTAACCTTTTTTTTTTTTTCTTGATTATGAAGGTGGTGTATCTATTCTAGTGGTCTTTTAAAAAAAACAACTTTTGGGCTTTTTCTTTCTTGGGTCTTTGTTTTCTTTTCATTCATTTTTATTCTTATATATTCTTATTATGTTTATTATTTTCTATTTTCTTTGTGTTCATTAGGTTGTACGTTTATAACTTTTGAAGCTGGATGCTAAGCTCATCGATTTTCAGTTTTTTATTTCTACTCTAATATAAGTACCTAAGGTATTTTCTTAAGAGGATTTTCACCTCTGAGAACACTTGTTTAAGCATCTAGCTCCCCAGTAGCCAAGAGGAGCAGGGCCTAAGCCAATGCCTTATCCCCTTGACCTTCTACACTAGGACTCTTCTTAGGGAGAGGTAAGGAGATAGACAGCTGAAGACTCAGGATTTTCCTACAGTGTGAGTGTCGCCTCACAGAAGGGGCATCTGAACTACTGGACTAAAATAAGCCTTAAACTGGATTGACCTTTTAGGGTATTTCCCCTCCCCCCACTGATCAGTTGGCCGGGCTTGTGAAACACAAAAACTTAGGTAGAACGATCAATCAATCCATCAAACTTCAGTGTGGTTAAATGTGACTGCTTTGCTCTAATGACTATAAGTAACTGTTATGATCATGGTATTCAAACCCTTTCCATCACAGATGAATGCAGTTCTTTTCTAGTTTCTTCTGAAGATATTTCCTGGGCATACTGTCCGGGGCCCCTTCCTCCCTACTAAAAACAACACATCCTGAAGAAAGAACAGAGGCAAAATGTTCTAAAAATGGCCTCTCGGGGAACCGCACTGTTCAATCATTTATTCAGTAGCCCTATTTGAGATTCGTAAAAGTTTCTAGTTCCAGTTGCTCTGTCAGGTGCTGGGAATACAATGGCTGACAAGACAAGACATAGCAGTTGCCAGCACACATCTGACAGACCAATGGGGATAAAGACAGGGGGACAGGCAGCCCAGGCATGATGACAAATGAGTCACAGGGTGGTGCGGGGTGCAGTGGAAGCTCACAGTAGAGGGGACCAGGCCTATCACGTGGGGCTCAGGGAAGACCTTCCTAAGAGAAGGTGAAAGCCCAAGGGTAAGTGAGCCCGGGAGAGTGGAAGGAGGGAGTGTTTCCGGAAGCAGGTATGCCTGGGCAAGGGCATGTAGGCTGGATTAGAAAGGTAAGCAGTTACCAAGTCATGCAGGTCTTAGAAGCCATAGGAAGGAAGGTGTCTGGATTTACACTGAGAACCGTAAGAGAATATGATGGGAGTAGGCAGTACCCCGGCCAGGTCAGTTTCTCAGGACATTACAGCAGGACACTATATGACACTATGAGCATGTGTTCTCACAGGAACTCTGAAGTTCTTTGTGAATTTCCTTGCTGTCTGAAAACTTAGTGTTTTATTTTGTTTTTACTTTAGGGGACCTCAAATAGGGATGTAATCGATACAAATTCTAAAGCAAAGTATGTTTTCTCTAACACCGTGCATTTTTCCCAGGGGATCTCAAGCACTTTGGGATGAACTCAAAGAATATATCTGAGAAATAAAACTGTGTTCAGCAGACATGAATGATGGATATAAGAACAAGCCACTGATTAAAGAAGGAAGCTTTTTAGAGAAGCAAGCTGAATGGCTCCTGCCCTGTCTAAGCACCATGACATGCGGCCTTTCAGCTCACTTTCAGAACAGTGACTTTTCGTGTGGCCCGACTGCAGGTACCCTCCACTACGAAAGTTCATTTTTCAGAAACAAGTAGGATTTAATCCCTTCTACTCAAATCAGCTTACTAGCAAGCACAAATGATTTAGCATAAATAACAGCAATTAGCAGAGGCTTGGTAAATATTAATGGTGCTATAAAAACATTTACTTTTCAAATAGCCTTTAAAAAAGTAGGCATATGGGAAGCCTAGATGTCTCTTAGGCATTTCAAATTTAATATATCCAGAACCCAACCCATTACCCATCCAGGAGGTAGTATAATCTATTAGATAAATGGCTTAGATTCTTAAAAAAAAAAAAAGAGTAATAAAAAACAGTAACAAAGGTGAGGCGATGAAGGGTGTTGTATACTTAAAAAATATATATATATATATACATACACTTTATATATAAGTATATAAATAAATATATACATACATATATATATCTTTCCTAAATGCAATGCATGAACCTGACTGGACCCTGGTTGGGGTAGGGCAGTTATAAAAGACATTCGGTGGATAACAGGAGAAATTTTATTTTGGACCAAATAGCTATCATGGGATTAGTGCTATTTGCCCAGGCGTGATGCTCAGAGTTGTGGTAGTATCAAGGAATGTCCCTAATTTTAGGAGGCATACGTGTGTTTAAGGGTACAGTGCCATTATCTGCAACTTTCTTTCAAATGTTTAGCAAAAGGGAGTGGGGAGCACCTGCAGCAAATGTTAGCAAGCGGTAAAGTCTGGATAAAGGGCATTCAGGGGTTCACTATGCTAATCTTTGTACCTTTAAGTAGATTTGAAGTTTTTCAAAAAGAAAGAAAAACAACAAAGAGAGCACACTGAACTACTTCAGCTGGAGAAACACTATGCTAAGGGTCTCACAAAAGCTGATGAACAGGTAAAAGAAGAGATCAGATCAAATGTGGGTAAGTCTAAGCTGACAGTTTTACTCAGAAAATGAGGGTTTGGAGATGAGAATCTGGGGAAAGGGCAATTCAAGTCCTTCCAAGACCAGGGACATTGATAGCCTCTGTGCCCTACGGAGCTCAGTTATGTGGGCGGGGCTTCCTGCAGCAGGAATTTATAAACAGAGCAGCATGGCTGCCCCTGCTACAGTGTTCTGCCGTCATCGGCAGACCCTGCAGCTGCTGCTCCTCCACGGGTCCCTCACTGCCCTGGAATCTCTGTTCTGGGCTCCTGCTGCAGTGCTCCTGGCTGTCCTCTTCTGTCACCTGCCAGCTGAAGGGCTTGCCGACCCCGGCCTCTCAGTCCAGAGCTCTGGGCCCAGGACTCAGACTCTTGGCCTTGTGTCCGAGAAGGTGCCCCACTCAGCCTGCTCCTCACATCTCTCAGGACTCTCCAGCTCGTGTCCCAAATACCACTCCTTCCCATGTTCTCTGGGAATCGAGTTGCAAGAAAATATAATTCCTAAGATCCCACCACTAAGGGTTCTTGAAAG
Organism: Manis javanica; assembly: GCF_040802235.1. NCBI lineage: Eukaryota > Metazoa > Chordata > Mammalia > Pholidota > Manidae > Manis > Manis javanica. The sequence goes on along the minus strand of NC_133165.1, from coordinate 34,180,355 downwards.
GGCTTCAGGAAGGCCCTGCCCCATCTCCTCAGCATTATCGCTGCTTCCACTATTTCAACAGGAGAAGTGAAGCTAAGAGTGAATGACTCCACCACACTGACAAAACTTCTGGGCTCTAAAATTCACTGAGTCTCCACACAAAGGGCTAAGAAGGAGCTGGAGGGTCACTCACATCATCCACCACCCTCCCTGTGGACGCCACTCAGGCAAGGCAACCAGGCTGCCTGCCCGCCTTCTTGCCAGATGGCTCAGCCCTCTTCTGGAAGGATGCTTTAGAAAACTGTTCCTCCTACTCAGCCCAAACTTAATCCCCACAGCTTCTGCCTGTTGCTCTGTTTTAAGCCTCAATCAAGTGAAATTCCTCCTCCCCCAATGGCCATGGGTGAAAGCCCCAGACTTCACTGGTCTTTCCTTTCTGCACAGGACACACACCTCACAGCTGTAGCAGCACCTGGCTGGTTCAGAGAATGGTGAGTTTCAGGGGGTCTGTGGGCTTTGAAAGGCCAAGGAAGGAATGAGCTCTGTCCACCGTGGGAAGTGCAATCATGCCGGCCACTTCTGCCCAGAACCTGCACCTCCTTACATGCCCAGTATGGCTTCACCTTCCACTTGGGCTTTAATTGAGGGCCCAGTGGAAACATCACACCGGGAAGGGCAAAATCTGCGAGACACTGGGTCGGTGCAGCCGAGCAGGCTCCATCCGGGTCAACCCCTTACATCAATGGCAATTATTTAATCAGAATAAAAAGAATGCGCAATGAACTACAAAGGATGGCTTGGGATAGAAAATAAATATAAATGCTTACCTCCCCTTGGAAGCTCTTCAGCAGTGGTGCTACCTGCTTGCGCAAATCCTGGAGCAAGAGGGGCGGGTCAGGAGGCAGCCATTGAAGAGGGAAAGAGAAGGGAAACACTTGTTAAGGCCTCCTAAAAGCAGCTGTGAATTCAGTGATGATTATTATATAAAGCCACCCTGGTAGCTTTCCTACCCCATTCCTTTGTCCACACAACTCAAATGATGCCAAGTGGCGTGCCATAGTTTAAGTGAATTTAAGACTACTACTAGATTTTATTTCTATTAAATGCTGGTTCTGCACACCTCATTTTGAATGTGCTATGGATGGAAATTTTTTTGCTGGTACAGGCTGAGAAAATCTGCTTAGGATAAAATAGTGTGTGGTAATGTAGCTTTGACTTGTTTGTATATGAAATGGATTTGGGCCACCATCCTACATTTTAGCTGCTATGTTTGAGTACTGTTAATGGGAGATACCCGTTTTGAATCCGTATCTGATACAGTCTCTGGAAATTTTATCCCAAGCCATCAGTACTCATCTCATAACATACCAGGACATCACAGAGGCAAGTCCTTATAATCTCCTTGAGAATATTTTATTTCAAATGAAGTAACTGACTAATGCCCTCCATTGTGATTACGGTCAACAGTCCTGTATTATAAACTTCAAAGTCGCTAAGAGACTAACTTTAACTGTTCTCAGTACAAAAAAAAAAAAAGATTATTATGTGCCCTGACAAAAGTGTTAGGTAAAGCTACTGTAGCCATCATACCACAATGTATAAGGGGATCATGCTAATCTGCTTATACAACTCAAACTTACACAATGTTATGTTTCATGTTATATTTCAATTATATCTCAATGAAAAAAATGAATTGAGAAAGTGCTCTAAATACTTGGAAAGTATATGCTTTCAAATACTTTGAAATATACTCAAATAAGGCAACTTCTTTACTGAGGGATAGGGTACATGAGGTATTTTTTGAGCAGGATCCATGTGCTAGATTGGCTTCAGTAAGGCTGGGCCAAGGCCTAGGTAGCCACAGTTTGAAAAATTCTGAGGCCCAGTTGAAAATGACTAACTTTAGTAGAGACGGACATTCCCAAAACATGGGAAGAAAGTCAAGTATTATTTCAGAAAAATAGACCTGGTGCTATGGGGAGAAGCTAAGAGGGAGGTAACATCATATTAAGCTGGTGAGGAGCAGTTCACAGAGATGGCAGCATCTGAGCTGGGAAGACAGGCAGGATTGCCACAGGTCACTTTTCAATGTGCCTGTCTTACTCCATCTCTAAATGCTGAGGAGGGCTGCCATCAAAAGCACAGATGGGCAAAGGAGGGTCTGGACCTCCCTCCAGAGCTCCTGGGTCAGAACCAGGTTCAGAATACAAAGGCAGCGGGCAGAGCCCTGATTCTGAATTCTGGCTAGGACACTCAATATCTGTGGGAATGCAGGATGCCAATTCATTCACTTCCTTAGCTCAGTTCTCCATTCCCAATGTGCTTGGGGATAATTATGTCTCCTTAATATGAGAACAAGTAAAACTCATCAAGTGGGAAGCACAGTTCCTGGCACATTGTAAGTGCTTCAATAATATTAACAACTTTATTTTCATGCATAATGTCATTATTATTTTTTAAGACAAAGTTTTCCAGCAAATTTAAAGTTGCCCTAAATGGATCTGAGTGTCGCAGAAGACAGCCTTCTCTGCATGGGGATTTTCAAGCATTACGTAAGGGTGGATATAGAGGGAGGGCTCAGGGGATGGCCCCTTGGCCTCTCCCCCTGTGGGATGCTGCGGTTCTCTAAGCAGCCCTGGCCCTGGGGCTGCTCAGCACCCGAGTGAGCCACCTAGTCGGTTGTGTGCGCACACGGGCACAGCTGGCACCTGCTCTTTGAGTACCTGACTGACTGACAGCATTCTATGTTCCTTCAGCCAAGCACCTCACGCAGTCAAAGGGTCCCTGCATTCTGAGCTCTGAGCTAGCAGTGTTAGAAGAAAGGCTCCAGGCATTCTGTGCTTGCCATCCTCCCCCCACCACCATGTTTGTGGTTTTCCTCTAGACCAGGGCCCTTAACCTTTTTGGGTCATGAAGACTTCAGAGAATCTGGTGAAAGCTATTGACCCTTTCCTCAGGGAAAAAACTGCAGATCATTTCACTGAGGCCTACCACAGGACCCAGGTTAAGGATCTGTTCCAGTCTGTGCTGTCTGCTATGGCAGCCACCAGCTATTTATACTTAAATGTAAATTAACTTATATTTAAACACAGCTTAATTAAGCACAATTTAAAAATTCGGTTCCTAGTTGCAGGAGCCACATTTCAAGTGCTCAGCAGCCACGTGAGGCTGATGGCTACTGAGTTGCACAGCACAGACACAGAGCTTCTCTGTCACTGCACAGTGATGTACTGGACGGGGCTGTCCTACAAGCTCTTTGCCAAACATAACTAACCCACACTATTTTGTACTCTAACCCCACAAAAGTATTTGATCGGGAGTCCTTTGATTCTAGCCTTCCTTTTAGTCACATATCTTTCTGCAATTGCATTCCTAAGTGTGACATCAGTATTTCCTCAGAGACACCAACACCCTTGCTCCTCCACTGGATCATGTTCTGTATTTTTACACCAAGCTCAATGACAAAAAATAATCAAAGTGTTTATTAGTCTCTTCTTAAACACATAAGGCCATCTGTGGTAGGCATGATAATGGCCCACAAAGATCCTCAGGACCATGACTATTAGGTTACATGGTGAAAAGGGACTTTGTTGATGTGACTAAGTTTAGGGCTCTTGAGTTGAACAGAAGATCCAAATAGGCCCCATGTAATCATGACCGTCCTTACGGTCATGGAGGGAGGAGGGAGGGTGAGAGTCTGAGGGTCTGATGATGGAAGCAGGGCTCAGGGTGATGCAGGGGTAGAAGCCCAGGTATACAGGCGGCCCAACAAGCTGGAAAAGGCAAGGTAATGATTCTTCCCTGAAGCTTCTGGAAGGAACGTGGCTCTGCCCACACCTTATTTCAGCCCTGTAAAGCCCATTTTGGACTTCTGACCTCCAACACTGTCAGATGATAAATTTTTGTTTTTGAGCCACCAGGTCCATGGTAGTTTGTTACAGGAGCAATAGGAAAATAAAGAGTATCCTATTCATTTAGTCCCCTGTGCTTTTCAGAAAGAGAGGATACAATATACACCAAAAGGGAAAATGAGGGGAAACAGAATGGAAAGGGGGAAGAATGATGGAAGAAGGATCACTGTTTGATCCCAGACGGGATCAGTGGCAAAGCCCACACCGTCATCAGGAGGAAGGAGCCACACTCCTCTGTCAGGAACTTGGCAACCACAGACCATGACATGGGAGGTCTAAATGTGAGCAAGGTCACTGCACACTGGGTGGGGGTGATGCGGCCTGGATGCTCTGCAGCAGGCAGGCTGGAGGGGAGAGAACCCCCGGGGATTCTGTGGGGTGGGTGGTCCCTTCTTTCTCCCACCCCACCCTGGGGAAGGACAAGTAGGCAGGATGATCGCACTGAGCCGCTTTGGCCACAAAATGTGAACATGAGATGCCAGAGTTTGTGGTTTGTTTTCCAAAAAGGCTGGCTTTGCCGATGGCGACTTGTGAATGAGGTATGGTTGTATTCTCCAGTGCTCTCACTGCATTCCAGTGGGCGAAGAAGAGTTAACAAACTTTCCCAAAGCCAGCACTGACAGCGTCCATGGCACGTGAGCCCGTCTTTCACAAACACGCAGCAAATCTCAAAAGGCCACAAATCCACATTAACCTAACTTCAACAAATAAGATGTGAATACTTTACATCTTAGGATGATAACCTCAAAGCAGCGCTTGACTTCCAACTGTCAGTGGGAGATGGGGCGCCTCTGGGCAGCAGCTGATGGCCCGTGGGCTCTTAAGAGAAGACTCCCCGGGCTTCCAACGGGCCTGGGTCTGGCTGCTGCAGAACTGGGAGCAGCAGGGCCCTCGTGTCATGGATGTGCCTGCTGTCATGTCTCGCTCTGAGACTATAAAGGTGGCTGTGATGATAGTTTGGAGTGTGTCCTCTTCCTTCTAGACTGCGGGCTGCTTGAGGGCAGGTTTTAGGCCACCCTCCCCATCCATCTCCAGCATCCAACACAGGGCTGGCCAGTATTTTGCTGAGGAAACCTACACACAAGAGGCTTTGACACTACAGATGGTTGGATTGTGTAAATGGTCACATTCTATGCCAGGTGGATGTTTCTTTTACTGGAGGGTCAGTCCTGCCCCACAGTGGCACCCTCTGCACACTGAACAGTCGGGAGGGCTGCTGGTGTGGCCCTGGCCTGGTGCACAAGGTGCCTCTGGTTGATGCAAAGACCAACTCATGCCATCAACACGGATTTGCTGCCAAGGCAGTGAGTGTGCTCAGGGCCGCATTTACAGAAGCCTTTATCTCTGTCCTCCCAGTGCCCAAGACAAGGCCTGCACACAGGGGGCCTCAAAGGACATGGAATGGGTGTGTGAGTGATAAATGTAGACCAGGCGACTGACCACACAACCCCTCCACGTGAATCAAGAACTGGGCAGTGAGTGAGCCTCCCTGGATCGTGAGGGAGCAGGCCCTGTGCCCTGAGCCAACACTGTCCAACCAAAATCAAGTGCCAGCCACCCAGTAACTTAAAATTTGATACAACTACATTAAAAGAGCAAAAAGAAACAGATGATACTAATTCTAATTTCCTTTAACCGAACAAATCCAAAATACAGTAATTTCCTATGTAATACATTTAAAAAATCATTAACAAGATAGTTTCCATGCCTTTTTGGGTATTAAGTCTTTGAAATCTGGGGTGTATTTTACACTTGGGCACATCTGACTTTGGACTGGCCACATGCCATCCCCCCCACTCCCCACCCCCATCATCAAGTAGCTCAGGGTTAAGGGATACAGTCACTAATCAGGGCTCTCCTGGGAGACAGGGTCAAAGCTAGGGAGCTCTGATGAGGGCAGGGATGGCAGTGAGGCCAAAGAACAAGAATCAAGAGATGTAGGAGGACGAGAGCTGGGAGAATAGAAGTTAAGAGAAGCCAGGTTCAAGAGGTAAAAGGTTACCCATTTACATCACATGGGGGCGCAGACATGTGGAGAAAGCTACAGGACTGAGCGGCAGGGAGGTCCTGGAGTGCTGAGCACATCCTGAGTAGAGCTGGGGGTGCAAACTAACCTGTGGGAGCTGAGGGCAACTGGCCCTGAGGAAAGGGCTGTGGCAAGTGTGAGGGGAGGGAAGGTAGGGAGAGAGACTTCAGGACGTGCCATGGGGAGAGGGTCCCAGGCAGAGGTTATCAGGGTTCTCATTTACTGGGCGTCGGTGTGCACTGAGCACTGTGGCACAGACCTTCCATATGCTAGACTCATCTCCGTTTCCCAGTAACCTGCCATCATAAGAGAGTGATACCTACATTCTACACATAAGGATACCTAAGGCTCAGAAAGGGAAGTACATCTGTCCAAGGTCACACAGCTGAAGAGTCAAGGTATAAACCTAGATCTCTAAGGCCTGTCTGTGCCACCATGACATTCTGTAAAGGGATCCATCACCTTAGCTAGATGGCGGCACAGAGATGACACATGGGCCACCTGGACAGTGATATGGGGGGTGCACTTAAAAGTCTTACCATGGGCCCAAACCAAGAGGGGGAGTGGTGAAGTTGGGTGTGGTCACGAGAAGTGAAAGGAGGAGGGGGTCAAGGTATTTGAGACCACCATGGAGAACAGAAGAAGAAGGGGACTTGAGTGGGGGAGGCCTGGGCTGTAGGTACGAGACACAGGCACCCTGGAGTGCAGCCCACTAAGCAGTGCCTCTTAAGAGGCTCATTCTGTTTCCCCCAAACCCCACCAATCTAGCAAAGAGCCGCTTCATAGAAACATCAGCTTTGAGAAGTATGGGAGATGATATAAGTATTTCTATATTCTATCTCCAGGTAGGCAGAAGGGCCACGCCTCTCACAATGATCATAAATTAAGTAAACTCATCTCTGCTGCCACCCCATATGCAACTCACTGTATTTTGAAAATCATTTCTTTGGGCCTATTCACATCTCCTGAAAGCCCTGCTAAAATAATCTTTTAAGATATTAAAGCTGGATAAGTGGTTTGTGCACACACACACACACACACACACACACACACACACACACACACGTATGTAGACAGCTGAAGAGAAGAAAGCACTAAATATTCACCCCCATCCCCCCAGCCACAGACTACTGATACATAACATCTTCAAGTCACCAGCTGAAACAAAATCATCCATTCCAATTTTATTTTTGGCAGTTTGAGAAATTCCTTATCCAATTCTGCTCCCTGCAAACATTACCTGGTTTGGTACTAAACTAAGACACAACCAAGAATGTCCCCTGCTGACTCCTGGGCTGCTCTGCAGTCAGTTAGTGAGGACATGGCATGATTCACTGCCCTTTTAGGATAAAGTGCCCTTGGCTGTCCGGACAGCACGACAGACTGCAGGACCTGCCACCCCTGGGCACCATGTGCATCCACGTGCCCTTCTCTGCAATCACACACTGTGAACAGTGGTGTCCAGGCTAATCAAAACCATCCTGGAATGATAATTAGGGATTTAACCAAGCTAAAAAACTTACTGATTTAGGGTTACACTTGATTCAGTGAAAGGCTTTGCAGTGCTGTTTTAAATTTGCTTTGATCCTGTACCATTTATTGAGCAAAAAGCAACTAACATCTCAACACGTAGAAAACATTGTCCTTGAGATTATTAATATCGGATGTCTGTTGGCAAAGCCAGAATAGTGCATTTCAACCTTCTCTCCCTTGAGTGTGTTCCAAACAACAAGCAATATTTATAGAGAGACGCTTCTATGTGAGAAGGATTTTCATTATTCTCCAAACCACTGATTCATAGCTCACTTTCTAGATAAGAAAATTGAACAGTAACATGCTATTGAGGAATTTTCTGTCATAATTGCTGGAGAAAAACACTCTGATTGAAAAGCAAAACAGAAAGAAAAATACAAAATTGCCACACAGTGTTCAATTGCACCTGTGCAGGGCAAGCAGGAAATGTCCCAAGACACAGTCCCTGGCCCCACATGGTGTGAATTTTTGGATTTCTGTCCATTTTGGGTGCTTGGGTGTCTCTGTTCCCACCTTGGGGCCTAGTACTCCCAAACCCCACCACGTCTCTCCCACTCCACAGTTGAGTGCGATGCTGGGGCCAGGCATCTTGGAATCTAGTACCATGGGTTCCAGAGCTCTGTGACCAGGAGAGAATGGTGCCCAGGACCCCCAAGAGCTGTTTGGGTTTGGAAGGAAAGGCAGGTGAGAGGGAGAGCCTGGGACTTATTCATAAACACAAGGAGGCTATAATCACAAACACATCTTCGAGTCATAAAATGGTCTCTATTTTCAAAATGCTTTATAGTCCAGACTTCGCAGGATGTCTCACTGAGTTTTACAATCCCCTTCATTTGTACTCCACAGTAACTCACTTGCCTTTCTGTGAAATGACAGACATTTAAGACTTGAGGCCCTTTGGCCACATCCTCGGTGGTGCCTCATCCGCCACGGCAGGAGCCCAAGACCAGGGGCCTGTCTTCTTCAGGGACAACATAGCCTTCCCAGGAGCACCAGTCACAGGGTGAGGACAACAGATAGGCTGGACTCTGACTCTTTGAGTGGCCAGTACCCCTGCCCCTGGGACAGGCACAGGGACCATTGGGGACCCAGTCCCGTGGCACCGACAGCAGCAGCTTTCACTCCTTCAGCTTTTGTTTTAGAGCAGCCCTAGCCCAGGGTGACTCAGCTGTCCCCTCTGCCCTGGTCTCGATTTTCTTCACTGTGTTTGGGTGGTGGAGGGTGGTGGTGGGGATACAGGGACCAGGCAAAAACGTAAGAATAGCTTGCATTAAAACCCGAGGAAGGTTTATGCATAAGGAAATCACATGTTTTTCTACCTAGGGCTGAAAAAATGATCTCCAAGTGAGTCTGCTCACCCCTGGCTTCCCCCCTCATTACTCAGGCCTCAAAGCAAGAAAACTCTGACTTGAAAATATGTTAGATATGTATTTTTAAAAAATTATGTGAACAGCATATTCATTAAATTTCCTATTGTCCCATATAAGATCTACCATTATTTTGTGCTACTCAAAGAAAAAAATGCGCTTACTAAACTGATGTCATTGATTTTAATACACACTCTGATTCTGAACATGGCTGTACATGTGCAAGTGTAAGTATTACAATCGACAAAATGCGGCACATCACAAAGTGAACTAAAGTTAAAACAACAGGTCCCAAGTTGTTTTTATTTTTAAACTATGGAAGTCTATATTTTTGGTATTGCAGCTGTTTTTTAAAAGGATCCTTGGGCTTTTAGAGATATGTACTTAAATATTTATGGGTGAAATCTGATTTTTGCTTCAAAATAATTTAATGGGGAGGAGTCATGGGTGAGAATAAAGTATTGATGGGTTGATCCTTATCATAGATGGACAACGGCACATGGGGGTCACTGTACTGTTTGAAATATAAAATGTTTTTGAAACACTGCATTTCACTCTGGGACACACTAAGCCTTCAGCAGGAGATCACAGAGAATAACAAAGGAGAATAATGATTGAGGTGAAGGGGCTGTCCTTCCTAAATCACAACCTACCAACTGGTTATGTGTCACCTTCATCAAGTTAACTTGGAAGTCTAAGGGTTATCTGGTTCAGTCTCTTGCCCGAGGCCAGTCTGTCTGTCCCTCTTGGGACAGTTAATGGTGTTAGACTATAACTTGTGGCGGGATCAGTTTTCAAATACCCGTGCTGCCAGTGCCACCATGGACGCAGATATCGGGAGAAAGGCTGTCCTGAGGAGGGTACAAGTGATGCTATTGGGAGTAACGGCTCGTTGGTAAATAATCCACTTAAAAGAAAAAGAAATTCTTTTTCAGGGTGATTCCACTCTCCTTGACTTGATTCATATGCATTTCCTGGAGTGGGAGATGGAAGACACGGGCACCCACACCCCTGGGCCTGCCCAGGAGAAGCTTCCTCTCCCAGGCCAAGCCCGTCCTTGGGGGTCTGGGGAGTGGGGCTCACCTCCCTCCACACACCCTACTCTCACCCCGTGTCTTCTCGCCGGACCAGACGCCACTCTAACCATTCCTGTGTGACACCCTCGGCAGAGCCCTCGGCCTGGGATCCTTGCTCCTTGGGCTGCTCCAGGGTCTTGTGTCCCTCTTCTGTCCTGAACAGAGACATCTGTTGGTGGTTCTAAGTTTCCATCAGCATCTCTAACGCTATCTATTCCTCTGATTCACATTGAGCAAGGAGCCACCTCAAAGGCCCTCCTCAGTCATGATGGAACAAAGTCCTAGAAGAAGAAAGGACTGGGATCTAATAATGGCCACGGACAATATCTACTACATCTACCAGCCATCTGACCTACAGCCAAATAAAGGATTTTAATGACCTTCAAAAATACAACACACATTCAGATTCCAGCTGCTAGGTACACAGATTATACAGATGCCAGACAGGGGCAATTTGAATGGAATAATTTCCTTTTAAATCAAGACATTTCTATGTACAGTATTTTCTTAAAGAAAAATGCAAGTATGTTTGTATTTTCAAAATGGAGTCCACCATTTACACATATATTAAAACACAGTCATTACTGTTAGTATCACAGTTTAACAAAACTTTGCTAAAAACTAATAGCAAATTGACTTTTTTCAACCAAGATATTTAATCAAACTGAAGTGAGAAAATGACCCTTTCTGTACAACTTAAAGCCAAAACACTGAAGACATACTGTTCAAAGGCATCTAATTACTCATTTTTTATTCTGATGTCTTCAGGATTCTAAAATATCCTGATGGGATGAATCTTTCTTTTTAAGTAAAAAAAAAAAAAAAACCTATTCTGTGCACCACATTTAAGGCTGCTCTTACTATAACAATCTGCTTTTTGTTGATAAACCATCTCTTCTAAAAATAACATCTATGCATATTTGTCCAGTGTATTTTTATAAGGCCCTGGTGGCACCAACAAGAGAATCATAATTATCTGTAAAAGAAAAGTTGCTGTTAGAGTTTGTTTCTCTGCACGTCATTTAGATTTAAGGAATTCCCCCTTATCACATACACAAGAGCATAGACCAACCAGGTACGGAGTTTTTAAACCAAGACAATATATATCGTACGATGCACAGGTCATAGAGTTCAACTTAAAATACAGTTCAATGGAAAATGAAGTTTCTCTTTGTTCCAAGATACTGAAACCTTCGCTTCCCATCTCATCATCTGAAGACGAATCATGAGATATCAATGGAGCCCCATATCTTGGGTTACTTTTACAGATGAACACATACTCCCTTCCAGTCTTTTGTGATAGAAAAGAGTAATTTAAAATGGCATTTAAACTGAAGTGTTAAATAAAAAATATCTTTTTATACAACAGCAGACAGTATCTCCTGGCAATTTTGCAAAGATTTTAGTTCACAGATTTGAGAAAATTCCATTAGCTTTAATTATTTATCAGCAGTCAACTTAGATGACTGTTGCTGACCTATTTTTACAGTATATGGGCCACCCAGCAATGAAATAAATGAATAGTCCTTTTCTACAAATGGCTCATTTTCTGAAATAATAGAAATCTAGTTTAAGGAAGGAATGAAACCCCAAACATGTAATTACCACAATATATAACCTGCCAGGCTGCCTCTGTGGCTAGATAAAATGCACATCTTTGTGAGTTTTTTGGTTATTAAATAAGATTATCTTGAAAGGGATAAACTCACTCATGCTATAATTTCTTCCCATTTAAATTTCTTTGCTCCATTTAAACCATGTTCTGTCTCTTGGCAGAACGTCTCTAATACTGATGAATGTGCCTTTAGCACTGTGCCTATTAAAACTGTGTAATGGGAAGGCCTGGCTTTGTGGAGCTGGAGGGAAGCAGGAGAGAAGAGGAGCATATGCAGAGCCTGAGCAGAGGGTTCCTAGAGGTGGGTGGCAAGGGCTGGCTGTGGGCATTGGAAGGCAGAGCACGGTGCCTGGAGGAGCCAGGAGGGGAAGAACCCCAGTGCTTCTGGGTAAAAGTAAGTGGTCATCTTCTTTAGGAAGACTGGATTGATGATGAAAAGTGGCAGGTTTATCAGGCTGGTAACTCCCAAACTTGGACGCAAGGTGAAGAAGGCTGAGGATGGTGCCCAGGACACAGACTTGAGATTCACAGAGGCCCCAGGCTGAAGGAAGAGCTGGCAGCACATGGTGACAGCTCAGTCAGTGGTCCTCAAGTGGGCTCTGGGACTCCTGGCTCCCTCAGACCCTTCCACGGGTTCACAAGGTCAAAAGTACATTTGTTAGTTGCCTTTTTCACTCTCATTCTCCCACAAACGTACAGTGTTTTCCAAATGCTATGATGGGTGATGATGTCACCACTCTGATGTAATGGCACATTGCTTATGTGTGCTTGTGCTTCAAAATGGCTCAGTTTTAATCTCTAGCACAGTCACTACTGATAGATACACACAGATACAAGAGCTCTCTTGAGTCCTCAATTTGAAGGGACTGACATATTTGAGAAATGGCAGCTCTATGGTTTCTAGATTTGGAGCAGAGAGTCATATCCAGTTGTCAGGATGTCAAGGCTGTCCACTGTCAGTCCACTGACAGCCCACGACGTTCCCACAGAGCAGCTGGGACAGGCAGCTGCCTCTGGGCACCGAAGCCACTCCCATCTCACAGATGCCACTGGAGCTCATGGCATCTGTGGGTCTGAGGTCTTGGAAGCTCTGGCTCTCAGCCTGGGCTGGCACCACCCCTGCTGGGTGGCACAGGTACTTCATGTGGGACTCTTGGTGGCCAAGGATTCACTGGTAGGGTGTGGGAGGAGGCAAATTCAGGTTCCTCTAGCTCTCAAAGGATGTCTGTTTTTAAAATATTCTTCCAGGTCACTTTCTGAATAAATGCTCCTGTCCAAACCTCTGCTTTTATTTCAGGACTTTGGAAATACTACTGTGACTTGCTTATTTACCTATACATCAATGGGTTTTGAGTTTGTCAAAGAGAGGAATTACATATTATGCACATACTTTATTATAAAACCATTTGAGCATTTCCTGCATGCTATGAATGAGCTAGTTGTGGTCCCTCACGGGGCTTACATCCCACTGTGAATGAGGAGCCAAGTCTAGATGGCTAGTAGACTGTTGAGGAACCATACACAGCCCAGTTCTACTCCTGGGACCACTGGTGGTGCTAGACAGAGAGCAGACACATCTAGAGAATTAGTCAGAGGAACCTGAGTTTGCCACCTTCCCTGCCCCACCACCAAACCCCGAACACCAAGAGTCTTGGGAGAAGTCCTCTATCACTGCGCAGGGAAGATGCCAGCCCAGGTTGAGAGCCAGGGCTTTAAAGCCCCCACAAGTGAATACTTGTGGACTGAATGCATGAACACAGCTGGCTCTTTATGGAAGCAGCTGCAAAGGGGATTTGAGTCTTTGACAGGGGACCTACCCTGAGGTGCCTTTTTACCCTGGGACGCTCTGAAAGGAACCAGACGTGTGACTTTGCCACACACCCCCACTGGGTAATTTACTCCAGATCTGAGGCCCTGCTCTCATTTAGACAAATGGGCTGCTCTGGATTGGGGAGATAATCCTTCAGTTTAGTGCTCCTAGGAATTTACATATAAGGATGATCAGTGATGTCGGCAGAAATTTATGCACAAGCATGTTTAGCACATTATTTAGAAGAGAAATTCAAAATAATGTAAATTCCGACAGCAGGGAAATCCTTATTAAATAAATTTTAGTAACATAACAGGTTGGCATATTAGGTAGTCAGTAAAACTATTTCTCAAAGGATGGCTAATACCATGAATGATGAACGTGATTGCCACTGTTTTAAGACGTGTGTGTTGAGTAGCGACTTTAGGCCCTCAGGCATGGTTCTAGGTACTCTTGGACTCCTGGGTAAAACCAGTAGGTTCCTGTGCCTCCTGGAGCTCCTGTCTAGTCGGGGGACACTAGTCAATTAGCACCTACAGGAGAACGCTCCCCTGGTCAGAGCCGGGCTGGGCAATCGCATGGCAGTGGGGACGCGATTCCAATGCAGACCTGGCCGGGACAGCAGGGAGGGCTCCTATGAGGAAGGGGCACCCAGTCCACAGCTGGAGGATAAGTAAGGTTAAATGAGGAGAGAAAGGGGAAGAGAAGTCATGAACTACCAAATCAGTATGACCCCCATGTCATAAAGATGAATAAATAAAGATGTGCTGGGAAAGGAATGACAAGAACCACACTGGTGTTACATGGCAGATGAGTGGAGGTAAGATGCTTTTCATTTCTTTGTCTTCAAATAAAACTGTAACATCAAAAACATTCTTTTGAAAATTGAAGATGGGGATCAATTAATAGTTTTTAAAAGTAAGGAGACTTTCAAGATTTAGAGAGCGACTGGGTTATCCCCTGCAGTTCCACAATGACGGAATCTCCAGATACGCTGACATCCATGTGGCCAACTGAGCAGCCAGGCTCCATGCACAGCCCACAAGGAAACATATTCTATACCTACTAATGCATGACTAAGCTACACTATTTCTCCACGGAAAAATTATTTTATGAGTACAATAATTGTCTGCAGGAAACCTATTGGTCCATCATTTGTTTTACATTTTAAAAATTTATATAAAATACCATGGGTAGGGGGAAACCATGCTATAATACAGTACACACTACATAATCTTTATTGTTTTAGAATATGTAATATTTAGGAACAAAAAAGATTAGAAAGATCTAGAGCAATATGCTAATGTTTATGTCTAGGATTACAGGTGATTGATTACTACCTTGCTTATGTTATATGCAAATTTCTATGATGAACATTTGTACTTTTTATAATCAGAGGAAGAAGTCAGAGATCTCAGACAATCTTGGCAGACATAAAACATCATCTCAAACCAGCCCCAAAGAGGCAGGAACCAGCCCCACGCAGATCCTAGATAGGAGATGTTGGCACCCAGCAGACAAATACAAAACAAGGACAGATTCTGCCACCAAGAGAGAAAAGACTTAAGATTATAACTCAGACCCACTCCTTCCTTCATAGTTCTGATCTGTTTGATTTGTTTCTCCACCCAAAGGCCTTACTTCAAGTCTATTCATCATTTGCGTGCAACTAGCTTACCCCAAATAAAGCAGCATGGAAAAGATATACCTTCATTTTAGCTTAATAATCAGCACATATTGTTTTTTATTATTTACTTGCTTCATAGAGCTGCTCAGAGGAATAATTAATAATAAATGATGGGAATATCTACTTGCAGACACAGAGCACCCAGTAAATGCTTTCTCAGACACTGATTCAAATGCACAAACGCAAAGAAAGTCAGGGCCCTTCCTCTGCAGTGCCCTGCGGGGGTAACAGAACAAGCACCTGGAGACGCTCCATGCACCAGGGGGCCCCACCGACACGGCACCCAAACAGGGAACTTAAATTTTTACGTTTTCTTTTTTGAAAAATACTACAGAACCATGGATATATGAAATACAGAACATAATTTCTTAATTTCTAAGTGGAATTATTCATATCATACTGCTGGGAACTGAGTCCAAGAAATATGTGTAACTCAGTGGGTAACTAGGGAATTTAACCTTTGGAATCATATTTTGTTTTAAGATGCTCAGAGGCTTCCTAGTGCAATGCCTCAACCTAGCAATTAAGGAGAAATGAAAGCTTCCAAGGAACAGAATAGCTTCCCAGGGGCTTTCTGGCCTTCCTCCACTTCAGCATCCCAGATGGCAGACTGGCACGCTCTGGGAAGGCAACCCAAATTCATCCCAAGTCCACTGGAGGGCACCCAGTAAGTGCCTCCTTAGTTTCACCCCGTCTCATCAGGCAGGCCCCACCTCCGGGAGACCCCAGAGGTCAGGGATGAGGTTCATGAGGCCTGGAAGTGTAGAGACAGAAGGTGAATTACTCATCATGCCAATTATGCTGTGGCCTGAAGATCTGAAAGATATTTCATCCATCCATTGACTCTCCCTCCTGTTAGTCTGTGTGGCTGTGAATGTCTCTGAAAGGAAATCTTGGTATAGACCAAGAGATGTATACCCAACTTTGCAGCTGTAAGCATGTATGCCATTGCAAAATCAGCGCATTTCATGGGAAACCCTGGGGAAGAGGGCCATGTGCCACAAATGCAGCTTCTAAAGGCACTTGTGACAGCAACCCCCTGTGAAGTCCAGAGATGTCAATCTCTTCAGGGCCTGCTGCCTGAGGAGTCAGGGGCCCAGGAGGCAAGACCTAGACAAAGTTCGGAAACCACTGGACTTAAGGAAACACAGGATGAGGTGCTCATTTTTAACCCTGTCCCTAGGAGTGAAGCCACAAATTACACTCAACTCTTTAACAGATGCAAGGGAGAAGAGCATGTATCCAAGCCACTCAGTCAAAAATGCACCAACCTCTCTACTTCTGAAATGGGAGGGAGAGTGACTAGTCACAGAAAATGTGTGAACCTGGCTCTAGAGAAATCGCTCATGCTTAGGGAATTATTATGTGTTTTAGTAAACAAATGGTTTTAAAAAACTTCTGGAATTCCATTAGCAATCTTTCTCAGGCTTGTTACCAAATACTAAAGCTTTTACACAGTCCTGGAAATTTTCTTTTGAATATACATCATGGCTTCTTTGCAGGGAAACAACTCAAGAAAGAGATACAGTTTAACAAATTCTATATCTCTTGGCTGGAGCTGCTGGCCCTGCTAGATGAATCATAGAGAAGGTCCATAAATGTCGAGAGTTTTCGCACAGACTTTTCTTTTATTACCATATATGGCAAATATAGATCTATTTATCTCCAATCATCTCAACTTGCGTGTTAGTATTTTTACCTTATGCCTTTCTTCAAAGATTTCTCTTGACCTGTGACTCAGCCACACAGGACAGTATGCCCAGCAATAGGACTGACAGTCATAACCCCGGGCTGGTTTGGGATTTTTTTTTTGGTATGAGCATAGAATGTTTTACATCAGTAAATATCTGAGGTAGGTTAAAGGACCTAGCTATTTACATTCTTGCTACATCTCAGCTGAACAACACAGGCTGTAAGGATTTCCACAAGAATTTAACCTGAAGTTTTCTCCCTCAAGGAATCAATTGTGTTTCTTATCACACAATCAGGAATTGGCTGAAAAATAGTGGTTAGTGTTGATTTTTTTTTGACGTATTCTTTAAGGCGATAAATATAAAAAATATTACCAGGCTTCTGAAAGCTGACTGCGGGGAAATTCTGATTGGCTGAGACAGTTAAGAATTTTCTGGGGAATGATTACTGCATTCATTCATTCATTCACTCTATAAATGTACCTGAGAGACAAGCATAGAAGGATGTGAATATGAATGGCCCCAGGGCTGCACCATTCCCACGGACAGAGTGCCTGGTCTGGACTGAGCCGTGTCCTTGGCCTTCTCAGAATGGAGCTGCTCTGCTGCCCCGCACAGCCTTCCCTGTGGAGTGCTCTGGGGTGGTGGGCGAGTTCTAAGGGCATCCCTCAGGTGGGCAGCATCACAGCGGGCACCGTCCTCTGCCGTCTCACAGATGCGTCAGCACAGCCCTTCAGGTGTGCTCCGGGGTCAGAGAGAGATGCTGTCCTTGGGCTGGGGCTGGGTTTAGTGGGGTTCTGAGTGGACGGGTGGGGGTGGGCAGGGAGAGGAAAGGGCAGGGAAGGCTGTGGGAAGGGAGCAGCGAGGTCACTGCAGCGCCCAGAGGAGCCGCAGAGCTAGGGGGTACTCCAGGAGAGGGGTCTGTGTGTGGGGTATATGTTGTGCTGGCCTCTCCAGGACCCCAAGGTTGTACCTTAAGGAAGTCCAGCCAGTTATCAGTCTGTCTTCTCCTTTCATTTTCCTGTCTTTCCTTGTGATAAGTGCACAATCTTCACATGTAAGTTTTAAAAGATGCTGACGGTCCACTAAAGGTAAGTGAAGAAAAGTGGCTGTGTACCTCGGGGCTTAAACTTTCGGCTCTCCGACCCAAGGCCAAAAGGAGTCACCTGCGGACATGGGCAGCAGCCTGACGCACGTGATTCCATTCCCTCAGACTTGTCCTTTGAGACTGACTGTATAAACGCAAGGTGTCTGTTGGGAATGTTCATATATGTGGAGGACCACTGGATGGTCTGTTCATATAGAAACAAATAACACAAAATCAACAACATGGTGACCTATGTTTCAAATGTAATTTGGTGAAATTATCTTGGAAAACCCTTCCTCTATAGTCTAGAATTATCTGTAACAAAATATGTATTTTACATTCAAGTGTCTAGGCGAAATAGTAATGCCCCCACTCAAATGAGGGGGCATAACTTGGTCTCCTGCCCTGGCTAGGTGCCAGCAGAGTCTCAATGAGCTCTGCTCTCTCAAGCTCTTCCCTAGGTCATCCCTCAGGCTGCCAAACTCAGCTCATGAGGTCTGATGCAGGGCTTGGCAGAGAGAGCTTTCCCCAAAAAGAAATTTCTAAAGGTGGTCTCTGCCTGCCAGTGTGTGGCCAGGGAAGGCCCATTAAGTTACCGTTTTTCCCACTGTCACCTCAAACTCAGAGCTTGCCCTCTTCTCCCAGATGACATGGGAAAGACCTGTGGGCACCTGGCATTTTTACCTCAGAGAACACGGCACTGACAGCAAGGTAAGCCACTGACCACATTTCTTATTTAAGAAGTCCACTGTCCTGAGAGGTTGGACCTTTCATTTTTGAGCTCCCCATGTGTGCTGGAGATGTGCTCTTTATATGTCTTAACATGTACCAGAGAGAGATTAGGCTAAGTGAGGCATGCCATTCACGAGGGCTCCCTGAAATTATGCCTGCTAATCTCTTAAATGGTAAGAACATTATGCAATACAAAAGGAATCCTAGTAATTCTGAAGCTTTTACCCAACTGAGAAAGTTTAAATTTACAGAGACACACACTAGAGATAAAGAAGTTCAAGAATGCTGGCCAAGCTGTCCCCTACCCCTGGTGTGGAGAAGGAGGAAGATCCTGGGGTAAGGGAGGAGTGGAGAGCAGAAGGCAGAGGGCAGAGGGCAGAAGGCTGGGCTCGAGACCTGACCTGGACCCTAACTCATTTGAATCATTTCACTTGTAAGAGGCTCAGCAACCTGGTCTGGACTGAGCCGTGTCCTTGGCCTTCTCAGAATGGAGCTGCTCTGCTGCCCCGCACAGCCTTCCCTGTGGAGTGCTCTGGGGTGGTGGGCGAGTTCTAAGGGCATCCCTCAGGTGGGCAGCATCACAGCGGGCACCGTCCTCTGCCGTCTCACAGATGCGTCAGCACAGCCCTTCAGGTGTGTGAAATTATCCTCACTGTGTAAACAGGAAATCTGGGGCTTGGAGAGACTGCTTCACCAAGGCCGTTTGGCTATAACGCAACCCCAGGGGCAGGCTGGCGCCAAAGCTCCCACACAGGGCTGTCTCCTAAGCTGTATTTCATCTGAAACTGCCACAGGTGGCAGGCAAGTCTCTGTATGCTGCAATCAGGCTAATCGCTCGAACCTGCTGGAGCACGCGGGTCCACGGGCTCCCTGGCTTGCACTCTTTCCTGGCTGTTTGGGACCTTGAACTGTGGTGATCAAGAACCCAGTATTTTTCTGGTATGCCACATGTGAATGTGTGCCCACTTGGGAAAAAATAGTCCTGATAAAGAGCTTGTGTGTGTAATCAGGATTTCCCACAGCTGTACTTCAGCTTCTCTTGAAACAAATCCTTTATTCACCTTAAATGTGCAATCTGCTATTTGCTACATATTGAATTCCTACACCGGTCTTTCCTATTCAAGGTGAGGATAGGGGCCTTGTCCCTGGGCACGCACATTCACACCACAGCATAGCGAGACTTGGCATTCGGGTGCTCCTGCAAGTGCGGACCGAGCATGGTCACTCCAGCTGCAGGGAACAGTGGGCCTCATGGGCCTGCTTGTCCCTCAAAGCTTGCACAGGTGAGTAAAGAAAGGCGTGCGGCAAAGAACGGCACAGGGTGGGACAAAGGAAAGGCGATGGAAAAAAGTGATGAGACTTGAGAGAGGGAGGGCCCTCTGGCTGGATGGAGGAAGGACACAGGAGGGGCCCTTGAGCTGGAAGGGGCTTGGACATGGAGGAGTGCGATGTGGAGGGAAGGCTTTCTAGAACGAGGCAGTGGCCTAAGCAAGGGGAAGGGAGAAGTGAGCCAGAGGTACGTTTATGGAAAAACCAACATGGGGCAGGCTGTGTGGGAGACCAGCCCAGGTGAGCCAGGCCCCCAAGGGCCATCTGGGCCACTCAGGGGACCCAGACACTGGCTAAGAGGCGAGGAGAGCCACCGCCCATGGCAAAGGAATGTAGGGGTCAGATCAGGACTTGCTTTAGGAAGGCTGACCTGAGAGCAGTTTATAGGACAAGCCGGAGGGGGAAAGCATGGAGGTGAGGACACTGGGAAATAAATTCTAGGCAAAGGTGGTAAAACCGGAACTAGGGAGGTGGCATTGTGGAGGGAGACAGAACATGATGTTCTCTAGAACCACAACAGGCGGGACCTGGCAAGTGGGGATGTGAAGACGAAGGAAACAGCAGAGATAGAGTCAGGGTTAAGTTTCAAACTGGGGCAAAGGGTTGATGGCCCCCCAGCCAAGTGTGAGGAGCAGATGGGGATAAGCCCAGGAATGGCGAAGACCACGAGAAACTTGCTGCTGGAAAGACTAGTTGCTGGCAGGACCTCACAGTAAGAAATCATGATCTAGAGAAACAAGGCCCCAGGACATGGGGGTTGGGACCAAGGCTGGGGGTGAGTAGGGCCCACAGCCAGAGCCCTCAGGGCTTCAATGTCCAGGAGCAGGAGAGAGGGCACAGAGGACAGAAAAGTTACAGAGATGAAAGGACAACAGGACAGGGCATCGGTGAGTGGTATAACCTGAGCGAGCAGAGGTGATGGCTACTGCACACTCAGGACTGTGCGGTCTATTCCTCTCAAAGGTTTGCAGCAGAGGTGAAGGGCAACGGGCCCCAAGGCTGCTGGCAGAGTTACTGCAATGGGCATAAGGACTATACAACTCACTCTAATGTGAAAAATCTGGACAGGCGGCACGCTGGCTCCTGCAATCTGATCCACACAGGCAGGGAGGGGACTGCTTCTGCTCTTCCTGGGTCCCCAGGCCTGAGGTAGCTGCAGTGACACTTAACCTGCTCCACTTGTGCCACATGCAGCTTGCTCTACATGAAGTCAGTTTCTGAAGATAAGGAACTCATCCACTGAAAACCTTATTTTCCCTAAAAAAAAAAATCCATTCCATTTGGGTTCTAACAGGTACTGGCATTCCAGGGTTCTCCTTTGGGGAGGACCATGGTGTGTTCAGCAATCAAGAGATTCTAATGAGGCTTCCTGCTTAGATGGAAGCAGACAGCTGGCCTGGTCATTAAAGATCAGGTTCCTAACTAGAGCCTCCAAAGCTGGTCCAAAACAAAGGAGACAGACCTACGTGCCAGTAAACCCAGGCCAATCTTTATTCTCCTTCACACTCTCAGCTTGAAACTCTGAAACAAAGAATAGGTGGCTTTCTTCCTGAAAGGCTGCAGCTCCACTCAGGAACCCTCACTTACTGCTTCCCTCGGTCTGGGCTTAATAAGCACAAACTTAAACCCCTGTGGCCTCAGTTTTCCAAGCTCATCTTCCATCATCTCCAAAAACTGAGCGACTGGCTAAATTCATCTACCTGCCTGCCCATTCCTCACTGTTTACCTGTTCAGGACCCTCTGGGCCTGCTCTTCTCAGGAAAAAGGCCTGATAGAAGCCACCCCACCTGCACCTCCAGGAACAGGTTCCAGCAGTGACACCCTGAGAACAGTGATGTTAGTAAGGCACCCTGCAAAGAGGCATGGTGACGCATCCACAGGCATTTTCCATGGGTCTTTTCTGACTCTATCAAAGGCCAAATTCTCTGTGATGCAGGGAAACAGTGACTTGGGGTTAGAAGCCTTCTGCAGGAGGCTGAAGGGTGCAAGGGGGACACAATCTGCAGAATCTTGCCCTCCACAAGTGGCATACCACCTGCCCACCCGTAGCCATAGCTCACTACTCACCAAACCCGGCACTGCCAGCATGTTTACAGCCAGCAAGCTAAGAATGGGTTTTACAGTTTTAAATGATTACATTTAAAATGGTTAGGTAAGTGCCAGCACAGTGCCCTGAGTTTGCCTCAAACCTGATGCATATCTGGCCCTTTAAGGGATGCCTGGGGCTTGGGATCATTCCCTCATTTTTCTTCTATTCACTGCCTCACCACTCCCGATGCAGGTGTGCGTATCTCTGAGGATGAGGGTGGCTTCACATGCAGGAAATTAGGCCAAGTGCCTGGAGCCAGGAGACCAGAGCCCATGTTTGCTTTGAGCCTCAGTTTCCCCACCTGGGAATGACCTCAGCTAAGAGGTTGCTATGAACATCAAGTGAGATAACAGGACATGAATCTATTTTCTTAAAAGCTCAGAACACTTTGGGATGAAAGTTTATTGTCTTCTGTAGTTATTTATGAGCTGATTTAACACCAAAATCCATTCTCTTTTCTCGTAAACACTGAAGCCTGACATTCTCCCCCCAATCCATACAAATGTGGAATGTGAATGGGGATTTGCTCAGCTGCCAAACAGATGACCTGAGCAGCCTACCCCACGCTCCCACGATCCGATTTCACGGCCAGGTCAGACTAACCTCCCTGTTCCTACCTCGCTAAGCCCATCGGCCATGGGAGGAAGCTGCCCAGCCAGCTGGGGATGGCTCACCCAGTCTATACCCTGCTGTGTGGAAAACCCTCTGACTCTGCATCCCCATGGATATGAGGACAGGCAAAGGTATCAAGCCTTTAGAGGCACCTCTTTTAGGAAACCCAGATGATCTAAATGTCTTATAACAGAGCACAGAGTAATTCAGGCAGAAGGGTGGTATTTCACATCTGAGGTCATTCTGAAACTGGGGTCTCAATTTAAGGTTAATTGAAATGACACTGGTGGCCTACAAGCTCATTTAATGTGAGACGGGTGAGTATGCCACTACGAGAAAGAGCTCAAGAAGCCCAGAGTGGCCTGACAGAATGGCATGGCTGGAACAGGACCTGGGCCTCCGACTCCAGCGGGCCCCTTCCTCCAAACCCAGTGCCTTTCCATGTGGCGATTTGTCTGTTAGGGTTTGCAAATCATAAGGTAAACCTCTTAGGCCACTGTCCGGGCAGCTAGGAAAGAACCTCCATTATGACAGCTTCTCCCAGTCTCCCACAAGCAATCGGAATGTGACCACAGTGTGCAGGGAGATGGCGCCAGCCCTTCCATCTGGGGCACTGTGCCCAGACAGTGGCCTGGTGGCTGGAACAGTGACCCTCCCTTGAAGGATCAAAGGATCCAGAGGGTTCCTCAATAGGCGGCAGCAGCCAAGCTCTCTCTTGCAGGGAGTGAAAGAGCCCCACCAAGGGGGCAGGCTCCCAGTAGTGCAGCTGCCACAGGTGGGAGAGGTGGGGACGGCTCTGAGTTATCCTCAGATCCACAGGGCGAGGCCCTTTACCCTGGAGGCCCAAAGTCACACTGATTCTTTGACAACACGAAGCTGCACCTATAGATATCCAAGTGGACTTCATGTCAGCCTTGAGCAGTGAGGGCTGAGCTCCTGGAGGGCTGAGGCCCCACAGCAAGGTGTCTGCACCAGGGAAGCAGGGGAGGCCATCACCTTGAATTGCATGCATGCTGGTGAGAGCCAGACGAAAGCCCCAGTGGGGCAAAGCCTGTGAGAAAACATGCCGTGGAACATGCCACGGAGCCACACTAACCAAATCCCATGGCCGTTGGTGTAAGAGGGAATGGACCAAACCACATTCCCCAGCCGCCGTCCCTGTCCAGAACTCAAGGTGTTATGCGAAAGTGCAGTCACACCGTTTTACTTCATTTCATACAACAATTCTCTGACCATCTTCTTAGTCAAATTTTTGTAAATTAATCACACTTTTCCACTGACACAACTAAAGAATGAATAGTGTGTCTCAAACTGCAGCATGCTCAGGAACAGCAGTCAGTGAATAAGTAAGTGCTTCTGAGCAAACTGTGATGACACTCTCCAGAAGGAAGGGGTGGTTTTTGCTCAGCACATCCTTTCTGAATGCCTGTTGTGTGCCCTGAGCACATGCGGCCAGGAAGATCATCCTGGCTCTTACGCTGGAGTTCCACAAGGAGGATAAACATGCAAGTAATGGCAATATAGTGCGAAAAAGGCAAAATGATATATACAGAGTTTAAAAGCAGGCAGGGCTTAGAATATACCTGTTTACAGTCTGAGGACCCCCTTCCCCTTGCCCAGAGAGGCCCCTATAGGCTGGGCCTGACCTTATTGATGTTTCCATTCTTAGCGCAGGGACTGGCAAATATGATGCACCTAATATAAATGTTTATTAAAGAACTTAAAGGTGGAGAAAGAGCATTTCCACTCCCTACCCTTCCCCATCACTCACAGATAAATAAACAAGAGCTTTTTGGTTAAAAGACAAGAAACCCAGAAATTAAAATTTTGTTCAAGAAGGAGTGGTCACCTGGAGCTCTAGGGCACACCTAAGATGGGCGCTCCCAGTAGGCCCCACCAGCAGAGTCGGTCCGGTGCGCGGGCTCAGTCATTTTTAAATGACCCCAAGCTGTCCCTTGAATTCTCCAAGTGAAGGCTGCAGGACATCAGTCAAAAAGTAAGTAATGTTTAAAAATATCTTCCCCTAATAACGCTAACACCCACCCAATCTACCAGCATTTTAGGAACCGTACATACCCACCCAAATAAACAGTTTGCTGAAGGGCAGACAAATCTTTGAAGGAGGGAACCAGGCTCACGGAAGGTAATGCTATGTATCTGTGGTACCCTCTACATGCCCACAATCTGGAGGAGTTTAAGGCAGGACGGGGCTGACTGACTCTACCAGAACGTTTTCCAATTTCAGTGTGCATGGGATATACGTTGCTTTCCAGACTGCTTAAAAATCTTTAGAACTAAAAATGTCATTTTCCACACAAGGCAGACAGGTGAGAAAGAAGCTGGGTGAGACTGGCCTACTGGAAACACTTGGAAGCGGTTTTACTGACAAGTCGCCTGCGAGAGGTACTGCAGAGTCCGCTTTCTATTTTAGTGCTAACATCGGGCAACAAGTTGAAGACACGTGTGTCTCAAGTCAGGGCAGCTGCTTTCCCAAACTGCTCAAAATAGAGACTCTGTAAAACACGCACACACCCCACTGACAAAACCACCAGGCCCTGGGGTGGGACAAAGGATTTCATTTTCTTACCAAATCTAAAAACTTCAAACCCTATGTAGTTTTAAACTAGATCCAATGCAGTACATTTGTCAGTCATCTAAGCCAAGCAGCCAGACCACTCACAGGGCGGTGCAGACCGCTCAGGGAAGTTTAATCTTTGAAGCAATTGGGCCACAAACAGCCCTGTTGCAGATGAACACATCATGCTCTGTCAGGGGGTCTTCTCAGGCAATTTGTCACAGGCCTCAGTGGGGCAGAAACCGTACTCAAACACTCTGATTGTGGGGTGCTCTCTTGGAGTGGTGGCAATCCTGCAGTCTGGAGGTAGCCAGCATAAATCAAAGAAAAGTCATCTCCCTAGTTGGTGTACTTGCAAGAGAACTGAGATTTCAGAGTAATCTTCTAAGGTTTGTCGTTATGTTCAAAGGGCATGTGCAGGCTTGGCCAGCAGGCTCGTGACGTGGCCAGGAGGAGAGATGAACATCCTTCAGGACAGGAGGTCAGAACTGCTGCTCAGGAAGCATTACACCCAGGCAGCAGATGGAGACCTGGGAACCGACCCCTTCCCTTTGCCAAGCAGATCTCCCTGCCTCGAGCCGGCCTGGGGACAGCCGATGCTCTGAGATGCAGGATTTGGTGACATGGTAGAGGCCAAAGGGTCTTTCCTGCCTTTTCTACAGAACCAGGAGGAAGCTGGCGGGTCTCAGGTTATCCTGGGGTACGCCAGGCTCTTGAGGCGGGACACACTGTGGCCCAAGGGCCCAGAGGGAACACACTTCAAAGCCCTGCCATAACCCTGAGAGGTCAGGGGCCTTTATCTATCGTCCCCTTGATGTAACAACTCCCCTGGACTTAAGAAAAGGAGAAAGAAAGAGCTGGATGCTGACATTTAGACAACGAGGCAGCTGCCTGGCCACAGGTGCTGCCAACCATCCTGGGAGGTGGGCCCTATGTCCATGCAGGGTCTACCTGGAGACCAGACGTGGAAGCTACCATGTTGGTTCCAAAAGACCAGCTTTTCATCAGGGACAGATTTTCCTTCAGGAAGACTGAAGACAGGAAAGCCAGCACCTTCCTTTCTCTCCTTCCTGAAACCCTACAGGATAAGTGGTGTGGAAAACTGCCTCTCCCACCATGAGTGGTCCTGGCAGGGCCTCAAGATCACAGATGCCCTTCAGGCAGTCCTGGGTGGACCCTCGGCCGGGGCTACATCCTGCACTGGGACACCCCCATCCAAGTTGCAGAACAAAGGAGGAACTAGCTGCCTCATCTCCGCATCCACGTTCAGCTCTGCAGTGGGCAATGTGGACACCCAGGCAACATGTGGTGAAGTAGAGGATGACCTTTCCTGCGGCTCATGGTGGCACCGCACTTGGCTCTGTGACAGGTCCTACGGTGAGCAGGAGGGCACACAGCCCCATGCTGGAGTCCTACTGGAGTCGCCTGGCTGAAGACACCTCGGTAACTGAAGTAACTGAGCCAAGCAGCTGACATCTAAGCAGCTCCTGCTGCTGTGGCCTAGGAATCCGAGACTGGGGACATTAGCCAGGCCTGCGAGAACTGCTCTGTGGGTGCAGCAGGGACCAGCAGTGCTGAGTGGGGTTGGCCTTGTGACCAGACACTCTGACCTACAGTGAACCCCCTGAGGTCCTTGTCCTGGGAAGGCAGAAGCCGAGGACTATCAGCAAAGCCTCACCCCAGAGCATGAGCTCTGAGCTGTGCTCGGCTGGCCTCCTCCATACATGGGCTGGATGGCTCTGAGCAGCTTCCTAACCACCAGCCTGCTGTCTTGACTGTAAAATGGGGAGGGAATAAGACACATGTCTAGATATGGACAAACCAGGGCAGGGCTACGGTGCAGAGTGAGGAGGAGAAGCCCCAGGAGGGGTGGCCCATCTAGGTGAGTGTGCCAAAGAATCTACTAGAGGAGGCTGCTTTGGACAGGTGCACTGAAGGGACTTTAAGAGTTTTATGAGTAGACTGGGTGGCAAGGTAAGGACAGGGCCTTAGCAAACAAGAAAAAAAAAAGCAAGGGGGCTGAATTGACACGACACAGAATGACTGAAGAATGGCAGGAAGGGAGAGAGGGAAGGAGGGAGTCATAATTAAGGCTTTGTATCTTGGGATCATTATTTCATTTTCTCCCTTGGTGTGCTTGCCTTGGTACCATCACCCCCAGATCAGCTCAGGCTTCACCAGACTTGGTCACGCCAGGCTAGGCAGGGACAAACATCAAGAAAATGCCTTGCTGCAGTACACCTGAGCAGCTGGGCCTGGCTGCCCAGACACACGAGCTGTCCACTCCAAAGGCTTGGAGGGGGCGTCTGAGAGGGTTAGCCGGGCTCAAGAGCACGGACTTTATGCGCCATTCTCCAGCCCCCTTTCCCAGTGCCTACCTGAAGCAGAGGACAGCGACTGGGGAAGCATGCAGTCACCTTTCGGTCATCCTCACATGCACGCCTCCTGGGAGTTCTCTGTAAGAAGGTCAGGAATCTCCACCAAAATGTAAAATAGGCAGATGGCCCTGCAGCTCTTGGATAAATATGAATAAGCATTGCCAAGCTTTCTGCAAACTACCCACCAGTCTGCTAAGTCCCCACAAACACAAATTGCTCTGTGTTCACTAGGGTGTTGTCTTGCCTACGGGACCAGGGCCAGACCGATGTGCTTTTCAAACATCAACAAGAGTTCTGTACAAGTAAATCTAATCTTTGACAACTACTGTCTGAAGACATTTTGTAATAATCGCAGCGTTATTTTTTGCATTTGTTTTTCTTTTTTGTGACCAAAATCACTTCCCATGCAAACTGTTACCTGAAGTTCTGACAATGTTTATCATAAATGACCCTCACCTCAGAGATACTTGGTTAATTTCATTTACTCAGAAGACATAAGGCCAAAAATTTAAGCCAAGCAGGTTCAGATGCTGTTGTATTGTAAGAAGAAGGGATCCAGACTCATTAATTTTTAAAAGAACAGGAAGACCTGATGAGGCAAGCACCATGCTCTGTCACTGCACACGGTTTCTGTGGTTTATATAAAGCATGTTTTCTAGAGTCTATGTGGCAGGACTAAATAAGCCAGGGTGGCTTTAACAGGCTTTTTCAGAATGAGGTAGGGTCCCAAGCAATCCAAGCAAACAGCAAGGCTGGTGGGGGACAGGGGTGAGGAGATGGAACCCCAACCCCCAGCAGTTCATATGCAGCCACCAAAGCTGCTGTGTTTCCCATGCTTCTCTTCCAGACAAACAGGCCAACACTTTAAGGTCCTGAATGCCCTCCAAAAACTAATCCAAAACCTTTTGTAACATCCCTGCAAGGCATGTAACACGTAGGTTCCTGAAGGCAGCCACAGAGAAAGGGGAAGCCTCCAGCCAGGGTCTAAATGCCAAACACTTGGGCAGAGAAAAGCAATCAAAGGTGTGCGAGGCTGGCCAAGATGTTCCAGAGATTACTGCCAACATAATACCAGCAGAGATCTGGGAGATGAAGATAGAATGAAAAACAGTAATAAGTAAAATGAGAGTGAACTAAGGAACGATGGAGAGAAAATGAAGGGAGCTGAGGCCCTCAGGAGATAAAATTGACAAGTCTTGGTAATGTGCTGATTGGGAGATGAGCAAACAAGGGAGTGTTGTCATGGGGCACTCCCAGGCTTCAGGCTGGAGCAGCTTGGTGGGCAATGGGGTACCCCTGGGGAGGAGGACAGCCTAAGCAAGTGGGGTAACTATGGTTCTGGACTCGCTGTGCTTGATGCACAGAGGGCAGCTGGGTAAGTGGATCTGAGCTGGCTCGATGTGGAGCTGGAAGGACAGGGAGAGTAACTGGAGCTCTGGGAATGGCCTGGCCTCCTGAACAGAGAATGAAATGCGCAAGGCAGGGCAGTGCTCCCAGGAGCACCATGGTGATGGAGAGAAGGGACTCAGGAAACTGGGAGAGTATGATGGGGGGACCAGGCAGGGGCAGTCACAGAAGCCAGGGCAGGAGTACATTTTCGGGTGCTTAAGACAAGGCCTGAGAGTGTCTTCCACCTTCGGTGACACAATTCAGGGACAACAGCCAAGGCCAGGTAGAAGGGTCTGGGGAAAGTGAGGAGAGGTGGACAGCCAGGAAGCCCAGCCCTGTCCAAACTGCTCAGAGAGGCTCAGAACTTGTGTAGGCCACACAGCTGGGAAGTAGAAGAGCTGCTCCTTCTAACCTGCCATGGATGTGCAGATGATGAATAAATTAATTAATGAACAAATGGCAATGACTTGCTGAGTGGCAATTTGCTTCTTTCTTGCATCAGCAGTTCTCTGCCATCCTATGAAATGGCAGGGCAAGTGCTCCCCTGGAAGGCCTCAGAGCCACCCCAGCAGCTCCTACACTTTCACCTACTCAGCTTGCTGCAGATCTTGTCCCCCACCTCCTGACCCAGCAGGGCTGTCTTCGACCTGTGACCCGGCCTCTGGATCCTAACAGCCTTCTTACGACTTATCACCATTCACAGAAACCAGAGAACATCCAAAAAAGTACAGACTTGGAGCCAAGCCTTTCTTTTCATAAAGGGAAAAGCCAAAGCCCAGGGAGATGAAATCTTACCTGGATGTGGTCAGGAGAGGGAGCTAAGGTCCCACTTAGGGTGCTCAGAGGTTCCTCAGATCTGAAGACTGGAGGTATTATATATATATTATTCTCTACTGACAATGGAACTATAATATTTTCTAATAGTACATCATTGCCATAAACCAAAAGACCCTTAAATGATCTAAGAAAAGACTAGTGGCCTGGAAGCACCCCAACTTGACACATCACCTTCCAAACACAGCCATGATGGTCAGACTTTTACTCTTTTGCATCAGAGTTTGCTAAGCTGAAGTAAGATGTAAATCCATGTCACCCTATGGGCCATATAGCCAATTGGGAAATATCCATTTATTTCATTTACAAATGTGTACTGAGCCCCACTTGGTGGGCACTGGACACACAGTCACGATGTTGCCTGGGTCTTGGGGACCTGCCAGCCACATGCAGTGCCTGAGGTGAGACAGCAGCCTGGACTCAATTTACCAGCAGGTCACCTCCCATCTGTGGGCCTCAGTTTCCCAGACCAAAAAACAAAGACACTGGTGTCTAAGTTAGTGATTTTCAAACTTTTTTGTATTTTTAGTTGTAGAAGCCTGTCTTCAAACAAAACTTTACACTGATGTGCAATATAGGACAGATGAGGCCAGAGTCCCCTGGGTGAAGATGAAGGGTGGAGGGTTAGGCCAGCCCCCTCCCCACTTCCCCTGAAGCTTCAGGGCACTTAGTGGGAAACCTCTGGACAAGAGGAGCTGGATTCCAAGGCCCCTTTCTGCCCTGGCCCTCCACGACTGTGGCTGAACTTACCTGGGACCCTGGCCACAGCTGGGGTCTCAGCAGTGACCTCGGCCATTTGGCCTCTCTTGGGTACGGCACTGCAGCTCATTACTCTGCCCACAGTGGCGGGGGAGGGGCGAACTCACTGTTTGCTTCAGATGGTGTCGGTGTTTCGACAGCCTTTTTCTTACGTACTGGGGTTTTAATGAAGTGAAACTTCTAGTGTTGGATCTCGTGAGCCACCTGGAGAGTGCTGGCCCTCTGAGACCAGGGTGGGGGTGGGGGCACTGCCTCAGGAGCACCTGGGCAGCCTGGAGAGCCACCTGTGTCTTTGTGTGCTAGCTCACATCCTGTGGGAGTTTTCAAAAGCACTGACTAGGCTCAGTAAAAATGTAACTGAAAAGAAACGGAATTTTGAAATCCTTCCGTGGCCTTGATCCCACAACTGCAGATGACCACCCCCTCCCTAGTGTTTTCCCTTAGGAACATCAGCGTCACTACTGGGCCCAAAGGCTAAGAGCCAGGGAACAATGACAGAAGAAATCACGTGGTCCTCCCCAACAACACACAGGGAAATCCTCCTGGTTACATGTAGCAGCCCCTTTACTTATCTGGTCTTGTTCAAATTCATTTTCTCCATTTACCCCACTGACTCTTATTTGTGTGCAGATGCTATTCTAACACAAAACCCTTTACTCAAGTAATTATTTACTACAGATACAGCCAGAACATCTACAGAGGGGAAGAACAAGGGCCATGTGGTCCAGCAGGCTTTCTTTAACTGTGGGGTCCTGGGCCCGATGAAGACTTAGGGTACCTCACCTGTCAAAGGGGACATAACATCTACGAGAAGTCATGGGGGCAGAACATGGGAATGTACACATAATGGAACTTAAGTAACTGCTCTTCCTGCAGGGCTGAGCCAGAAGGATCTGTGATGGATGGCTTGCTTTCCATCTCTCAGTCGCTCCCCAGTCCTGTCTGGTCTCTACTGCGGTGAGGCCATCTTTGCATTTAAAGTTACTCCCCAGAGTCTAAGAACCCACATACAAGTCACAGCTGCAGAAAGCATGTGTACACACCATGTGTGGGCAGGTGAGTGGGCAGATGGGTGGGCAGGGACGGCACAGTCCCACCCATTCCACCCATGCAGACCCCTGGACTCTGGGGTCGGGGAGAGGTCATCACAGAGGATCAGAGAACGGGGACCAGCTACAGGAAACCGGACCGGGGTCGGACATCAACCCTCCAGCTGGGCCCCAACTCCCCATGACAACGCAGGCAGCCCCCATGCCAGCATCAGTTGCCATCAAGCAACAATGCTGAACCTAATACCTACAAAGTGTCTTTGAACTTGTAAACACCAGAACCTTTAGCTAAAATTAATGCTGGGAGTGGCCAGTGGTAGGATGTCAGGTTTGGTTTTGAGTGTGGGCTCTGCAGCCTTCTGAGAGATCCTGGATACTTTCCTAATGCTTCTGAGCCTGTGTTTTCCCATCTGTGAAATCAAGATATGATTGCCCACCCCACTGGGATGCTGTGAGGTTCAATGAAACAATACTGTAGAGCACTGAGCACAGCACCGACCCATGAAGTCGGCCACTCCTGCTATTATTGTCCTTGTTGCCATTGCTCAGCACTTGCAAAGATCTAGGTGAGGTGCCACTGGGGACCACGTGGGGGTGTCTGGTTCCGTGGTCTGGTGGAGTGGGGCCTGCGTCGAGCAGGGAGGCAGGATAGAGGGAGGAAGGTGCTCGGGGGAGGGGGCAGGCAACCGAGCAGATTACTGACAGGTAGAAAGAGGAGGAGGCCTGAGCCTGCCAAAGAACGAGAATGGAAGAAAAGCAGTGGTGACTTGGAGCTTAGGGGAGAGATCTGAGGCAGGCAGAGCAGAGGAAGCAAGCTGGCACTGACTCATCCGAGGATGGCAGCTGATGACAAAGAGTTTGCAGGAAAGTTAAGCCACGCCATGGCGTGGACATCACAAATAAAGCTTGGCACTTTCACAGCCAGGGAGAGGTGACACTTTCTTCACAGCTCACCGAGAACTTCAGGGTTCAGCCTGGATTTCTCACCTCCCACCCCAGCTCCCAAACTGGAATGATACAGGCTGTGAGGAATGAGCTAGGGACATAGGAGATACCAGGCCTGACTCACCACCAAGACCTTCACCTTTCCTGACCTTGGCTTTTCTGGTCAATTGTGAATTTAGGCTTATTTTCAGTGTAAAGCACACTATTTGTTTTTAATCTGCACCAAGAATGATATGGAGCTAGACCAATTCCCTTAATTTGCCATCTCCTGTCCACCCAGTGCTCCCAAGTCCCTGAGTCAGCCTCCCATAGCCAGGGGCCCTGGAACTGCAAGTGACCAATAGGGTCACCGCCCTGCCGTGCTTCTTGTCAGGGAGCCTGAGGGTCTCCACTGTCAAGAGGAGCAACCAGGATAAAGGCCCCTAATGCTCAACTCATGAGACAAGCATCTTTTTAATTAAAAAAATTCAAAAGCTGTGACACATGACCCTAGTCTATAAAAGACTTCAAAACAAGCAATGTTTCTGCATTTATCATTTCTTCTACTCAGCAATATGAAAAACTGTAACTACTGTCATCCAATAACTGTGCTCACAAGGCATCCACACCTTTAGAATCTCATGATTAGGATAAAAGCAGCACCTCTCAGCTCACCTTACACTAGTACGTTTGCACACGCATCCCTTCTACATGTACCATGTGGGCTGCATGCCGACACTGTGCTAAGATGAAGCAGCATTACCCCAAAGTACAAGGATGACCGCAGCCCCACGAGGGGCTACTGGCATTCCTTGGAAGCGTCTCAGATGAGAAGGTGGACGGAATCATCTGAGCTAAAGCTGTAAGCAAGCGCAGGAATGAACACAGCAAAGGGCGGGGGGCAGGGAGAGGACACAGTGGGGTGCAGGAAGGGTACAGAGGGACAGACCTGGCATTCCACAGAAGTCAGCAAGACTGGAGACAGGCTAGTCATTAGGAGCCAGACTGGTCCCCTAGACTTCAAGGAGAAGCTATAGGATCTGAAGCAGGTCCCTCAGAGTATCAGCTCAGTGTTGGAGGAAGAATATTTTAGATCAGTAACTTCATGTTATAGGTGGTGAAGAGGTCCAGAAAGACATCTGCTCTAGAGTAGTAGGGCCTGGAGTTAGGCCCCGGTCTCTTTATGTCCACCCAGTACTTCTTATCTTCAAACTACCACCAGTTTACACACATTTGGAAAAGGATGACCACTCACTCAGGTCTGTGCTAGAGCTGGAAGCCAAGTTGGACACATGCTTTAGGAGATGGTGAGACTACCAGCGCTCACCCCTAGGATCATTTACGGAGGAAGGTGAGGCAGAGGGAGAGCGAGCTCTCTGGTGGCAGAGACCTATTCCCGGCCAGCTGCTTCACTTTCCAGCACAGCCACGGGGCCTCAGGAAGGGCCCTGCCTCCCACCCTCCTTGGGAGGAGTAAAGAGGACCAAGTGCAGCTCATAATAGGTGCTCAGGAAATGCTGCTAGCCCGCTCTTAGGTGAGTTGTGGGATGAATGGTTTTTTGTTCAATCAAACCAAGTGTTCAAACACTTGTACAATAGTGTCTTCCCTTGTGGAAAAGAGCTTTGCATCCTAAGTAATAAATAAATGCCTTGAGGACAAGCTCCTGGATCACAACAAAACTTGGAAAAAGATTACATTGAACATTCTTCTTGGAGAAGACAGAAGCACTGATCTCAACTGAGGAAATTCTACAAAAATATTAAGATCTAACCCCATGTGCATAATTGCCAACTCCAATTACCAAGTGTTGTTATCACTTGTGCAAAATTACACATAAAACCAGGCACCATTTGCTACCTGTAAGTGTTCCTGAATTGTCTACCAGGGGCTCTGGTTCACATTTTAACAATTTAATAAGCTCCATGATTCTGTGAGACACATCAGCCTCAGAACCACAAAAGCCCAGTCCCTCCTCCTAGGAGGGCCCCTCAGAGGCCAGCAAACGGACACTTTGGAGCAGTCCTGTTCAGGTGTCTCCGTCCACAGAAGCTGTGTGCCTTTGCTATGTTCTGGGAAGTACATTTCTGCAGCCCTTATGTACTGCCATTTAAAGAACCTCTGTGGGAACCTGCCCTGATGAACAAGGACGCTTTGGTAACTCTAAGAAACACATCACCTCAATCTGCTTTGCAACTTTTGTTTCCTGCAATTTTTCAGCACCACCACTGCTTATTTACTGGGCAAGGCACTTTGTCCCCTGCACTGTGCTCAGTGTTGTTTTATGGGATCATCTCGTTTAGTGCCCATGATAAGGAGGCGGCTTCTGCTGTCATTCACATTTTAGAGAGGAGGAAACTGAGATCAGGGGTCTCAGAACACTTCTCCAAGGTTGCCTAGCTGGCTAGTGGCAGTCAGGCCAGGGACTTGGGCCACCTGGCTCCAGAGCCCCAGCTCTCAATCCCTGCACTGCAGGGTGACCAAATAATCAACAGTTCATTTCCACTGCATTTCTCTGCCTGCTCTAGAGGGACTGTGGAGTCAGCTGTCCCTGCTGCATCACACTGTCATGTGGAGCAGGGCTGTGGGCACTGCCTCCAAGCTGCCACCATAACCCTGGAGGAGGTGCTTGCCAAGGCAGACTGCTCCTCTTGGTCGCAGCTCCCCAGGCTGGGCCTACAGGTACCAGCTGCATCTGGGGTACAGCACTGTCCCACGTTCCCATTTGAACCACAGCTGGAGCCCGGGGGCCTGGCTGTGTCTCCCCCCTTCCCAGGAACGCTGCGTCTCCCCGGGTCTGCAAGTGGCAGGGCAGCTTGGAACCGAAGGTGAAAGTATCTTAAAGCCAAGACTATAGACTGCATACACACAGCAATTTGTTACTGTGAAAAACCATCTGTTTCTCGGTATTACAATCCTCAGAGGGCAAATTATAGCTAGCGTTCAACATAAAACATCAATTTAAACCATCAACTATTCATAATTTCAATTCTTTATTGGAAACCAAGGACATAAATGTCACGGAATAAAGCAATATTTCTTTTATTAACTGTTCCATTCATCTGGCTATTAAATAAAACCAGGGCCCCAATAAATGGCAGGAGTCCTTGCCTGACAGCCACACCAAATAGCTCTATAATTCTCAGACGTTTTAAGACAACGAAAACCACATTATTTGAAAAGTTAGAAACTTTAATATATAATAAAATTAAGATTAATGCAATCTTAATACCTTGCGAAACTGTTTACAGTGCCCTCATATTCAAATATATTTCTTCTTGTACGTTTTATTTTTAACAGTGCTCATTTTGTGCTGAGAACATGCTGATTTTATGACCAGGTTTTGTGGATGCCAACCACTGCCAGCATTTTTCACTGACATCTAGTTTTCCCAGGCTGAAACCACCTCCCACTGTTGGGCCTATACCTGCGTTCTGAAGTGCAGCTCACAGGGTGCAGGGCCTTCAAAATCCAGTCCCGTGGGACATTTATAAAATGCTTCAGCAAAAACAGCCTGACTGAGTGCAGGGTAGGTTCTTGTTGTTGCAAGCATTTTTGTTTTTTTATAGAAAACAATCTGATCATTTGAAAATGAAAGCCACAAAAGATGGAAGAGAATATTTATTAAGGGCCCTTTGTGTACTAGGACCTGTCCTGAGATTTTTATATGCATTGTCTCACAACCACCCTGTAGGGTGGGTACATTTTATAGATTAGGAAACAGGTTTAGAAAGGTGAATCACCCACTTATTACCCCTAGGAGATACACCTATGTGTTAACCAACAAGGAAATAAAGATAAATGAGACACAGAGCCCATGCCCAACACCTTACAGTCAGCTGGCTGTAACTGACACAGAGTAACTGTTGAGTGTCATCTGCAGCAGCAGGGGCACAGAGGAAAAGACCTCACCCCTTCCCTCCCCAGAGGGAGGACCACCTGGTAGAGGGGATGCAGGGAAGGATCTGGGGGAGAAGACTGCTCTTGGGTAGAGTTTTCTGCAAATTCTTGCTTTTCCCTTTCTTTGTCAAGGTTTAATATTTGAGGCATAGGTTGCCACCCTAAGAATAATTATTTTAAGGAGAACACACATAACAGAATTAAAAAAGATTTCACATTTGAAAGTCCAGAGATCCATCCCGATCCACCTGAGTTCCATTCTTTTGGCTTCACAGCCCCTGACCTCCTGCCAACCTGAGACTCCACCTTGCTACTGCTCTCACCTAAGTGTCTCTGCATTTCTGAACAGTAGTCAGGTTTTAGTTTTCAGTGGCTGTTAAGGTGGGCTGTCAGTAAGTTGATCACTGCAAAGTGCTGTACTTGGGCAGAGCACACCTCCATCCACTAAGTGCTGGGACACGTGTCTGTGGCTACCTTGTCACAGACCAAAGAGGGGATCAATGTTTTGCAGATGAGAAAACCCAATAGGCTGTGTGACTTTCCTCCTTTCTCCTGATACTAATTCCAGGGCTGCTTCCTTCCTGCACCATCTGGGAGATGGGGGCAATTTCAGGGTCCAAGGTGTTACTGGGGGCAGAAACGAAGGAGGAGGCCAACAGCTGCTGGGCACGGGCTCCTACAGGTACCGGGCATCAGCCCCCAGCTTCGCCCACTGGCCAGCCCGCAACACCTTGGTGAGAGAAAGGAGGCAGCCAGAGCAGACATAGCCTCTCCCACTTACTGTGGAGGTTGTCAGCACTCCCAACTGACAGAAGAGAAAGCTCTATGATAAACTACTTTTTATTGGTATATTATTGGCCACTGCTGAGTCACACCTTTTAGCCTGAAATGCAAATTGCAAATAAAGAGAAAAACCAGCAATCAACAGGCAAGAAGATACCTGCAAAGATATACTTGCACAACCTCACAGGGTTTGGTTTTCTTTCTTTCCTTTGCTACTTTCTTATTTCAGGTCATCTTGGTGAATACGGAAAACAACAGGTGACTTTCTCTCCTGCCTTTGTGACCAAGTGAAACTCCTTGGTTTCATTAGTCAGGAGCAAACTTCATGGTTCCTGACATTGGTGTTCACAATTTCAATACCATTCAGAACCCTTTAGATGTAATTGTAATAAACACATATCTGTCAAAGAGAGTGACTGAAAGCCCCTCCTGGAAATGGCTCACCACCCTTATTTGGCTATTCATCAACCGGTGGTTCCAAGAAGCCCAGGCCAGACTAACCTTCCGAGTTCTGCCTGATAGCCATCATTCATTAAGTGAGTATTTCACAGCTATTATGTGCTGGCCACTACGGTGGATATGGAAACGAAACGTGTATCCACGGAACTCACATCTAATGGGGAAAGGCAGGTGACACACAGGTCATGTGTCAGGAAACAGTAAGTACAATGGAGAAAATACAGCAAAGTGTGTGTGTGTGTGTGTGTGTGTGTGTGTGTGTGTGTTAGGGGTGAGGGGCAGTTCTGGGTCAGGATCCAGGAAAAGAAATGGGGAGATGTTTATGTTCCCTCCTTGGCCACTGGGGCAAGGGAGTACTGAGTACTCAGTCTCTCATCAGTGGGCACCGAGGGCTGTCTGTAGCACTCCCTAGATAAGCTTAATATTCACACATTAGTTTTCCAGTTTTCAAAATTCCAAAAGACAAGGTATATAACTCGGTGGTGAAAAAAACAAACAAACCAGTCTCTAGAGTTAAGTACCTAGGAAACTGGATGTGAAGGCTGGATTCAGAGAGAGGAGAGAAAGGGTGGGTGTGCTCATCTCAGTGCGAAAGCCCTAGGCGGCACGGAGGGCTGCGGCTTCGGGGACCTCAGGGACCACAGCACTCCTCCTGTGCCTGGCTGACTGGGGACGTAAACAGTAAAGAGCTAACTAAGAGCAGGAGTAGGCTGTCCACATCACAGCAGTTGTCCCTTGGGTCAGAAGAGGGGAAAAGCCAGTCTCAGGGCCTGCCTGGGAACCATCTGCTGCTTTGACTGCACTGCCATCCTCTGCTCCAGTGCCAGGCAGAGAACCCGGTCAGATCTATTCATATGACTGCTCTTACTCTGTAAGACCTTATTCCTGAGAGGCGGCCTGCATGCCCTGGGAGGCCCCCTTTTTATCACAATACTGATCACAACCATGCTGGCTTGCAGTGACTCCGGCTTAGACCCTCTGTCCAAGCTGACTGATGAGGCCCTGCTCTCTGCACTCCAACACCTGTCACCAGGCCCGGCATCCACAAGGGCTCAAAACACAGTTCCTGAGCCAACAATGAATGAAGACAGAAGAAACCTGAGCCTGGGAGGGGGCTATCTTGCCCAAATGCAGGCTTATTAAGGGCCACTGGGAGTCAGTCTCTTTTACTTTGGGCCCTTCCTGAGTTATTATAATAAGTGTGAGACCCTAGAAGTGATCCTTTAAACCCACTATTTGATTTATAATAGTACACTGATAATTAATGACATGATTTATCTAATTGCAATTCAAAATCCAATAACATCAATTTACCATGATATTTCATTAAACTTGGGCTTTTGCCAAAAATTGAAACTTGTAGGCATTACCAAACTCAAATTGGGCTCCACCTCTGTATGGTGGCCTGCTTTGGGGTGACAGCCCCAGCAGCCTCCCCACCAAAGCCCCTCTTCTGCCTGGGGCCTGTATACTGGCCTGCTCTTCAGGGAGCCTGCTTTGCCAGCCTGGAACCTATTTCCCAGCCTCACAGGCTGGGGCATGCCAGTGTCTCTCTGCTCACCTCCTGAAACATTTTCTGAGTAGTAAAAATGCTCCTAAGAGAGCTTACATCTGTATAGCTTCTCAGGAATCAGTTCCTTGCTGATTAAATGGGCACTCCCGGCTTTATGGGAAAGGGCAGGCATCCCTTCAATTATTTGCAACCACTGGTCATTACTCCACCCACAGAAATATCCATCCATCCAGTCCACAGAGCTTTATTGAGTACCTACTGTGTCCCAAGCTCTGTGCCAGGGGCTGGAGGTACAGTCGTGAACTGACCAAAAGGGGTTCCTGCTCTCGTGGGACATACACTCTAGTAGTGGTGAACAGGCAGAAAAGGAGAAAGACTAGGGGAGACCATGTGTGACAGTCCCAGGATGACAACCTTAGATTGGGGTGTGAGTGCTGAGCATTCCAGGGCATGCCAGACAGAGAGACCACAGAGCATGGACTGAGGCAAGTTTAGGGCACGCCAGCCAGGTGGGAGCAGTGGGGCACTGTGAGGGCCCAGCCGCCCCTTCCTGTGGGGCTCCACAGCAGGCGAGGGTCAGGCGGGAAGGTAGCAGAAGGTCCAGGCTGGGTGGTTGTATGATCTACTCATTAAGCGGAAGTGAAAAAGAGAAAAGGAAACAGAAACTCAAATTCTAGTTTCAGTATCAGCTCAATGGAATAAAGCCACATTTAAATAATTCTCAATAAGGTGAGTTACAGTGACTTGTTTCCTCTGAAGTACGATACTGCAGGGTGACTGTACAAAGAGGCACATGGGATTCTGACCCCCACCCCCAGTGTAATGAGACACAGTAGGCCAACCGATACAAATTAGAGTTGCTCAGTGTGTGCAATTATACTGCCATCCTAAATGCCAAAATGCTGCCACCTTCATCCCAGTCATCAGATCTTTAATGGCTTCTCCAAAAAGCACAGGAAAGGGAAGGACAAGTGGCTGGTAGGACACTCAGTTAGGGCTCCCTGGAAAGCCCATGGGCTATGGCTTCCAGAAGTTTCAGCTTTTAGGAGAAATTCATTTCAAATTCCTGTTTCTGGTCTGGGGTTTTCAATAAAAATTGCTATGTATATTTTTGGTTCACAACCCCCGTCTCACAAGCACAAAAAATTTATTCTTTCATTCAGAGTGTTTAAAAGAATCCTGCTTTTAATTGGAAAATTAGCTATCCACTTGGGAGGAAAAGAGATCCCTACACTTCTTATCATATACACAAAACTGCTGTTGGATGAAAAAAATCAAATGAAAAACCAGAACTCTTCATTACTATAGGAGGATCTAGAAAGAAACTTTACATTTAAAAGATAAATGATAGATTTGGGAAACATTGGCTATACTGTGTAAGAGAAAAAGAATTAATACCATGCTCTGTAAAAACCAGTAAGAATCAAGAAAACAAGGCAAGTGACCAACTGGACAAATGGGCGAAGGGTGTCACCAGGCCATTTGCACAACTGATACTACTGGCTAACACATGTACTGGAGGACAGTCAGCCTCACTGGTGATTGAGGAACTGTGACCTTACAGTGATACATTTTTTTGACCAGTGGAATATTTACCAACTGACTTATCAGTCTTGGTGAGGTTGTGAGGAAAAGGACAGTCTCATTGTCCTTTCTGTCATCTGGAAAGGAGTAACAACTGAGACCAGATTGGCAGAACCAGAAGCACATGAGCAGGGGCTCATGTACAAAGTTGTGCGCTGTGGAATGCATTCATCTGAAGATGTTTACGCACTGCTTACTGCACGTAAATCACTGCAATACATCAGCGAACGAGAGAAATGGAGACCCCCTGCCCTTCCGTTCTGAGAGGGGAAATCAAGACCCAAAGTAAATAATTACACACGATGCAATTAACAGTGGGGACCTCTAAAGTGTGTGTGTGAGGGGGGACTTTGCATTTTTCTTAATGTTAGGCATGTCTGTAGTGGTTTAATTTTCATGAGCATACTACTTTTGTAGTAGAACATTTTAAAAATAAAGAGCCCTTGCCACAAAAAGACCAAGAACTAGTCAGCTTCAGGAGGGTCTCTGTCCCGTGCACCGGGGACAGCAGCTGACTACCTTCATCCTTCAGTCATTGCCACAGGCAAGGGAAACACCACTCGCAAAGGAGCCCCGTCCACACTGGAAACACTCCGCTAAGGTCTCTTCCTTCTTGTCATTTTGGTCTGTTCATTATACATGTAATGTACACATCTTATTATAAAAGTTAAGAAAATAAAGACTAAGAAAAAAATGTAAACGCCCCTCCTTGCCTTCCTTCTCTGTCACAAAAGACACCTTTTAGAGTGAATGATCCATCTGTAAGCTGAAAGGCCAACCTGTAATACATCGACAACTATATTTAGATTATAGAATTAGATCCCAATTTAGCCGACTTTCATCTCAGAGCGTGTGATGTTTCCCAGGACTGCCTGAATTAGATTTCCTACTAGTTAGAATTTCCTGTAGCTGGATTAAAAAGCTCTCGTTTCCTAGTTTCTATCTTACTCATTCTACAACACTTCAAATTTCGTAAGTCTGAAAATATTAATATGGTACTTCATTTCCCAGTCATCTATAGAGAGAGAGTCTGAAATGCAACAGCGTGGCTCAGGTAAGAACGCGGACTGGCAGTTTTCAGAGATCCGGTCCCAGGGCCTTGGCTTTGGCCTCATCACCCATCCTTTTTGGGCCCACTTCCTAGTCTTTAAAATGAAGATCCGAGGCAGTGTGAAGTATGTGAAGACCTGCTGCTTACGAGTGACTCAGGGCATGTTGTTTCCCTTCTGTCTTTCAAACATTTTCCCATTCAGGGGACCCTAAGCAGGGCTCCTGAGGGGGCTGGCAGTGCTCCTGAGCTGGGTGCGGGTGGCCTGGATGTGGCTAGTTTGGGAGGACTGGTGGAGTGTGCTCTTAAGGAAGTGTGCGCTCTTCTGTGGGGATTCTTAGACGTCATGCCACTGGTCAAGGCAAAAAAGCAGAACTTCTTCCCTCCAGTTCTGGTGCTCCTGTGAGCAGGCTGAGTCTTGGCATCGATGTGAGGAGGGGCTTTGGGAGGTACCTCTCATGGGAAGCAGGTGTCTTCTATAGGCCTGGGATGAGTCCCACTGAGGCCACAGAGCCACAGAGTTGGGAGACTGTCACCCCGGGGACTATGGGGTGTCAAGTGGGAAAGGGCAAGGAGGTAAACTCAGGCTGTGAGGAAATGCCCAAGGTGCCCAGCCTCTGTGGGGAGGAAGTAGGCCTGGCTTTGCAGTGACCTGAAAGGCATTCTGATGGGTTTGAGACGCTGGGTAAGGACAAGTCGAAGCCACGTGATTCTTCTCTCCTGAACACACCCAAAGGCACAGCAGCCATTGCCAAGCCTGAAAAGCAATTGTCTAAAAACTAACTATCATTTTTAGAATCAAATAAAGGCAGGCAGTAGCTGACTGGGCTAGTCAGTAATAAGATCTGGAGCTTTTCACCTTCAAGTCACTGATTGGAACCCTGTCAGGTCACTGGTGACAGACAGGAGGCTGTTGAGTCCTTGAAGGCATTAGGTTGTTCCTCTCAATGTGCAGAAGGGATGGTGTCCTTTAGTCACCACACAATGGGCTCCTGACCCCGACTGATGCCTCTATAGAGAGCCTAGGCATGGGGGCTGGGAGGTCCCGGGTCATGGGGTCTTCCTCTTTCCATGAGCCACCTCTTCCCACTCCTACCAAGGCAGTACAACACCACCTCCCCACTGGCCACAGCATGCTGGTCTCAAGGAGACAGCCTTTGCTGGGCCAAGGTCCTCCTTGAAGCTTGTTCCAGTCCACTAAGGGTTGTAAGGATGAAGATCCTCCCTCCCTCTTGGTGGCTGAATTAAGGACACAAAAACACAGGACGTGCAGAGGGCATATTCTGCCACATGAATGTAGCTCAACAGGCTGCTGGCAGAGCCAAAGTTAAGGGAAGAGGGTGTGCCTGAGGGTCAGAGGCTCCATGAGACACCCTATGACAGGCCCCTTAACCCAGACAGCATCAGATGCTATGCTGTTACTTGTAGCCAAGAAAATTCTTATAGACCACCTTCTCCCAAAACAGGATGTATCTCCGAAGAGGGACCCATGCAGATTTAAGAGGGGGACAGTTCCTCTCTGCTTCTAATGATCAGTATTTTTACATGCCATATTTGCCCTATACCAGAAATCATTCTGTGTCCCCCGCACCTCATAAAACCCTACAGAAGTTCTCTACCTTTAGAAATAGGTATGCACTCCAATCAATGGGCCTGCAACTCTCTCTTCTTTCAGATAAAAGTATGCTTTTTCTATTAATGCAGAAGATATATGTCAGTGGCACTTTGTCTCCAGAAACTTGCAACCTGCAATACAATCAAGCAAGTCCTGCTTATGAGGATCTGGGGAGAAATGCTTACCAGTATCAGAGGAGCTGTGCTTTTCCTGAATGCTTTGCCTTTAGATCATGAAGAGTATGAGTTGCAGGATTTATCTGGTTGCTCTCTTTGCATTGGGTGCTGGGAAGCTCACAATCAAGTCTGGGTCTCATCACTATGAAGTGTACAGAGTCAAGGGAACATAACTTTGGATAGTCGCCCAACTCTGGGTCTAATCATCCCTTTTTTGCTTCTCATTATTTTTCTTTCCAATTGCTCCCAGCCTAACTGCCTTGCTAGTTATAGCTTCACAAGCTGTTAGAAGTCTTTTTGGAAGTAGGCAGAACACAACCAGCCAACAGGGCAGGAATGGCACAGTGGCAAGATTGTGCATGGTTTTAGGGTTGGACGAGCCTGGACTCAGTACTGGCTCCACCACGCAGTGGCAGCACCATCTTGGGCAGGCCAGGGACCTCTCTGAGCCTCAGTTGCCTTAGATGCAAAAGGGAAAGTATCTTTTTAGAGTTATTGTGAGGATTTAATT
The DNA here is from genome assembly GCF_040802235.1 of Manis javanica. Taxonomy (NCBI): domain Eukaryota; kingdom Metazoa; phylum Chordata; class Mammalia; order Pholidota; family Manidae; genus Manis; species Manis javanica. The sequence goes on along the minus strand of NC_133165.1, from coordinate 34,136,317 downwards.
TGCTGATGTGTGTGAATGTGCTCCACTTAGTGGCACAAAGTAGGTGCTTAAAAAATCACTTCCTGTTCTTTATACTGCACACTGCACCACTTCCCTTGTCTCCTCTCCTCTCTCAACAAGACAAAACTGGTGGAGATCCCACTCAGTCCCCAGACACCCCAAGGAGGTCAGCTGACCCAAGGGTCAATCCCAACGAGGATGTGAAGGTCCGAGATGTTCAGCAGAGACCTGGGGAGACTGCTCCCCCTCCTGGAGATGAGACTGCCACCCTGGGAGTGTGACCCGCTGCTGACACTCCTGTACTCCACCTGGTGTATGAGGGAGCTTTTTCCTCAGTGACCGCAGGGTCATGCTACTTCATAGCCAACTAGGCGTGGCAAGCAGCTTTGTCTCTACAGCATCTGTAATGTGAGCACCAAAAGTCTCCTTCTCTGTGAATGGTCTGCCACAAGCTTTCTACCCCAGGCCTCCCAGCCTCCCATCACTCAATAGGATTCTGGGCCACTTTCTTTAACTGTCAATCAAGATTTGCTAGGAAAGGACAGACTAATTTGAATTTTAACAAGCACAGCAATTAGAAAGGCCAATCTGCTGCAAAGAGCATCACGTAACACATTTGAAACCCAAATACAAATATTTCAGACTGTACCCTATGTAGGAATATCCATTTAATTTTTGAAATGTAAACTCAAAAGTCCTAGCCCATGTCCATCTGTTTGGTTTTCAAGAGCACAACTTAAACCACAACTAACCCCAGCAAGAAGGCAGGGGATAAACTAAGAATGTGAAAGTGGGGGAGGCCCCAGTCTGTATCAGGGGATCCTGACTCAGGGAAGGGGGAGGTCAAGGGCACAGAAAGTGACTTAATTATTAGCCAGGCCAAACGACTCATTTTTCAAGGTAAATGCTAATGTCAATGGCTACATTTAAGTAGGCTCCAGGAGCACACACTGCACACATTTTTCAACTAAAGATAGAAACTATGCTTAAAAAGCTAATTTGGTATTTTTAGAAGTTTGGGTTTCTTTGATCTGGCCAAAAGAGGCTTAAAATTCAGCTTCTAACTATTTTAGTCTCTGCTTCACAACTCTGAAATAACTGGTACATCTTAAGTTCCTTTCAACCACAGAAAGCATATGATTCTAAAAACCCTTGCATTGGAAAAGCTGAAAATTCAGGACTACCTTGACACTAGAAAACTAGAGTTTTCTTTATTGTGAGGATCCAAGTTTCATAAAAATGGGGGTGAAATTTCCAAAAGCATAATTTGGTCACAGAGTTCAATCTTCCTAGTCTGAACTCGGCTTTCTCCCTAAGGCCCAGGGAACTCTGGGTGCCTATTTGTTTAACTCCATCCAGGGTCTAGTTTCCTTAGGGTAAAGAGAGCCGCCAACTGCTGGGTGCTCACTGAACACCGCAGGCTCTACCGCTATGACTTTGCACCACCAGCCCATCAGGTGGCCTGGCCAGCCCTCCTGACCATGAGGAGAGGACCCCCAGGCCACACAGCCGATGGGCTGTGGAGTTGGTATCCGCTCCTCTGCAGCTCTGCCTCCCATTTGGGCAGTGGAGACATCCTGGAAAAGGATGAAGGCTTCTAGAGGCTCTTCCTAAATTCTCAGAACCCACATGCTCAGGGTTCTGAGCCACTCTGAAAGCAAAGGCAAGCCCAGAAGGGGTTGACCAGGAGATCCACTTGGGCCACCGTCTTGGCCTCTTGGTTCTCATATTTGAATACCCATTTGATATGGGAATCCCCTACCATTTAATTTTTTATGTGAAGATAGAGGGGGGGAAATGGATAAATCCCTAAGGCATTGCAGATCTTCCTCGACTTACATTGGGGTTACATCCTGATAAACCCATTGTTAAGTCGAAACTACTAAGTCCAAAATGCATTTAATACACATTACCTATTAAACATCACAGCTTAGCCTAGCCTACCTTAAACAGGCTCAGAACACTCACATTAGCCTACAGTTGGACAAAGTCATCAAACACAAAGCGTTGACTATCTCATGTAATTTATTTAATACTGTTCTGGAAGTGGAAAACAGAATGTTGTATGAGGACAGAACAGTTGACGTGGCTGTTGACCCTCGTGGTTGGGTGGCTGCTGGGAGCAGTGGCTCATTGCTGCTCCCCAGTATCACAACAGAGTCTGGTACTGTTTATTGCTAGCCTGGGAAATGATTAAAATTCAAAATCTGAAGTATAGTTTCTACTGAATGTGTATTGCTTTCACAGCATCATAAAGTCAAAAAATCCTAACTTGAACCATCATAAGTCAGGGATTGTCTGTACAATTACTCCAAGTACAGACAATCTTCAACCTGCATTACCCTGAGGATTCCATGGGTGTCCTAGCCCTACTACCTTATTTTACAGATGAGGGAACAGGTCTGGAGAGAGGAAATGACTTGTCTAGGATAAATTCTGATTATCTGTTTCTGGGGACCCTTTACATATATTTTCAGAAAGTGTTATACATGTTGCCCCTTCATATGGTGCAGATTATTTCAAGGATGTGGTTTAATTAAACAATTCAGCTAATAGAATGTGGGTTTGTGGTTTTACCACTGACAGATACATGCCCTAGCTCAGCAAGTAGAGTTTATTTCTTTAGAGCATTTGCAGACCATTATTTGTAAAAGAATTTGTATTCAATGAACATTATACAAACAAGAAGCTTTTAAAAGCTTCTAAAACCTGCAGTTTTGAATCTTTCCCACTAGAGATGGGATCCAAATTGTCAACTACTCTCAGGTCTAGTATGGTGTTTCAGAAACTGTTACGGCTTTATTAGTCTTTGAAAAAGACACTTAAGCTAAGTCACAAATGTGTTAAATGGAAAAAGATGCCAAACAGTCCTTTCCAAAGGCAGCTGGGGCCTAAGTCATGAGGCAGGGATGTTGGTGCTGGGATGGACTTACTAAGTCCCTCTTGGATAGGTGGGGACATTCTGGCATGATGCCAGCACAGAGGTGCTGCTCAAGAAATGGTCCATGTTCTAGCGCTTCTATAAAGAGGTCCTTCTGCTCGTCGACCTACCCCATCCTCAGGCATTATTCTGGCAGTATGTTCAGTCCAGAGGATCACGCTGATGGCAGCTGTGTGGCTTGCTAGAAGGGAGCCCTGTAGGACTGTGGGTCAGAACAGGGAGAGAGTAATGAGACCCCAAGAGCACAGGTAACCAGGGCAGCCACCCAAGTCCACTCTTATCACCCTTGTCTCAGAGGGGACTTCAGAACACAGGAACCAAGGCACATGGCAGCACCAAGGCGCCCCAGGGAAATGACAAGGGCAGGGCTGGGAAGTCGGCCAGCTGGCCTCCTGGCCACCAGCATAGAACATCAGGCAAGTCCTTCACTGCTCACCTCGAACTACCTCTGCCTGCACAGTGGCCAGAGTGGCCTTTCTGGAACATGAATCAAATCGTGTTATCTGCCACCATGCATGGGAGAGAAACCAGGTCCTGATCCTGAGGCCCTCATCACCCAGCAGTCTCTGGACAACATGGATGCTGACCTCACGGACACAGGACATCGTGACAATGACTGTTAGGACAGTTCTAAGCAGACAGCACACATAAACTCAAGCATGGGCAGCTGCCCTACTCACTGCTCCAGTTTCTCAAAGGATGCAGACTCTGCCTGACAGCATGTGCCACCAAGGCAGGAGCCCTGGCACACAGGGGAGGGCAGGGCCTCATTCATCTGCACATTCAGCCCATAACAATCCTTCCCTCCCCGTGACAATCCTACTCACGTACTCACCCCTGCCTGCCTTCTCTCTCTGTTCCTCCCTAAATAAAAGCTTTTTATAATGTAGCATAGCTGTCACGTACCACACATTACTTCACCATTCCCCATGCCCTGATAATCCAGCAACTTGGCTTGGCTACCCATTCCTTGGAGATGGTTTCCATTTCTCTAGAATGTCCCCCAGTGTAAATGCTTCCAGTCAATAATACAAGATAGTCTGAAGCACAAAGGCGAGTCCACCCTCTGAAAATAAAACTATAGAAAATATACAAGATCAGCCATCCATTAAAAGGGGTCACCCAAGGCCACAATCTAAGAATGGGTGGCTGAGAAATTTCAGAGGCAAAAGTCCAGCTGAGGTGAAGTGGGCACAGCCTCTGGGCAGCTGCCAGCAGAAGGGAGGGGCAGCGGGTCTCCAGTCCTGGCCAGGGTGGTGGGCACTGGCGGGTGGTGATCTCACCTCCAACGGTTTCTGCTCCAGGGCCCCGCCACAAAGGCCCTTGGACCCCCACCCAGGCTGCCAGCCTGGGCTAATTTCCTCGGAGAACCCCCATGAGGAGGGAAAGCCAGCCTGGAGGAGGCAAGGGAAGGACAGGCTGCTGACAATGGCTGAGTCAACAGGCCTCAGGTGAGGCCGACTGAGTCTGTTTGGCCCAAATCCACTCCTGAGAGACTCTTTGGCTCCAGGTTGGTGGGAGGAAACCACACTTCCTGGCCAGTACCTCCAGATGACACCTCCACCTGCAGCCCACTTGGAGCCCACTCACATGGGCAGCCCCCCTTGGGGGGTGTGACTCAGACATCCCCTTCTCCGGCCTCACCATGGAAATTAACCTCTCATTTTGGGGTTATGTATTTCATAAGTGTTACCTGTCACTCGTTACATCATAATGGCAATATTCATACTATACTGTACTGTAGTTTTAAAAATTTGTTTTAGAACCACGTTTTGTTTTAGGATTGCCCCCTGCCCAGCACTACATGTGCACCAGGAACAGGGAGCAATTTTGGACTCAGAAAGCCTGTGTCCGGCCTGGACGAACCATCAGTGCCCATGAGAGCAGGCTGCACCACTCTGGGAACACAGAGGGGTTTCCTGGGCTTCTCCCTACATCTCCACAGTGGGTGGTGTGGCTTCCCTACACACTCTCACCATTTCCCGTGGCTCCCAGAGTTACACGGATGCCAGGTTGCACCTCTGCCACCGTGGTAACCAGTGCTCACTGGCCTTGCCCCCATGCCACCCTCTGTTCTAAATGCTTTACCTGCACTAACAACCAACTCATGAAAAGCTCATGACAAAGCCCTAATCGCCCCCGTTCTTCAGACAAGGACACTGAGGCACAGAGACTTGCCCATGTCATGATGCACTGATGGTGCTGGAGCTGGAGGCAAACCCAGGTGTGCTGGCTCCCCGTGCCAAACAGAGTGGCACTAGCGGCCCATGCAGTGCTGGGTCTGTGCCCTTGTCGGTGCCCAGGACATCCCATCAAACCAGGGGGCACATACTCTCCTCTCAGCTCCCACGGGGAAGGTCACGGACACATCCTGGTTCACGGCCTCAGGACACTTTTGAAAATGATTCCAATTTGTGTACATGTGAAAAGCTATGTACAATTATCTTGTATCTCCACTGCTTAAGCAATACAGAGGCATTCTCTTTCCAGAAGGGGAAATCAGTAAGACTTCAAAACTCAAACACAACTTACACCATGATTAAGTGTCTAGTTTTTATGCCCAGCAGATCTGTTTTGGAAAGGTCACATTTGTGAGGCAAGAAAATTGTGTTCCTCATGGCCTCCATTTGTACTGGTAGCTCGTCAGGGCCCACTGTGAAACCTTTGCTGCCGTGACACCACTGCCCATTTTCATAAACTTGGAACAGGAGTAGATGGCTTCAGGCCCTGTGCAGGTTTAACAGATGTCACAGCTCTGCAACTTGGGGGTATTTTGGAGTGATCCACAAAGCTGAGTCAGGAAAGCAACACTGACCACAGATCTGCCACTTCTGAGGACACACAGTGACAAAAGCATGGGAATGACTTTTGTATTTCGCTGGAAATATGTTCACCATTGTCAGATGTTCTCTAAGTCAGGCTTCATACAGAACCAGAGGTATAGCTGCGAAAGTGGCAAGGGCTCTGCTGCAGTAAGCCTTATACATACAGATACACAGACACATGTGCGCACAGGCACACACACAGGTGCTGGGAAGGGAAAGGCCCCTTTCCTCCCTGGAAGTGAATCCTGCTCCTGCGATTTGGTGGAAATGAGAGAAGAAGCTTGTCTCACAAGCCCTTCTGTTTCACTGCTAGGCTTATAGGAGGAGATGTCCTCCTCCGCTCTGGTCTAAACCACTGTCCTCCATGTGAGGCCTGCAACCATCCAGGATGGTCTGATGGACTGCTGCAGCCCCTTCCCTCTCTGACTCAGTGACATTCAACTGACTGGTCATGGTTTGAAGGCATTGAGGTTTGCCTGCTAAATTCTGAATCTGTGAAAAACCATCAAAACTACTTAAACCAGGATTTCCAAAGTGTGTCCCACGGAGCTGTGGTTTCTAGGATGTAGGTGGGTACTTTTTGTGCCCACTGAAAAGAGGAAGATAGCAAAAAAGAATGGGAAACTGCAGGTAAAACACAGCTAGCCTTCTCTCTGACTTCCTAGAACCTGCCTGTGTTCTGCCCACTATTCCACACCCTGAGCGAATACAGGCAATACAATGAAGGAAATAATAAGAGCCAGCATCCACAAGGCACTTAGAACATGCCAGATACTGTTCTGAGCACTTCATTTGCATTAACTCATCTACTTTTCCTAACAGCCCAATGAGGTAAGCTCTTTACACAGAGGGTGTGTGACTTGCCCAAGGTCATACAGTAAGTGGTGGGGCCAGAACCCATGCCAGGTGGCCTGGCTCCCCACTCTGTGCCATTTAACCGCAGTTATGTTCTGCCTGCCAGGCATCTAGGGAACACACGTTGAATGGATGGACAAAGCACCAAGTGAAGGATTAACACTCTGCTGGGCTGGGAACTCAGAGCTCAGTTTTGCCTGGAGTTAACTGGTCACTAGGAATGCCTTTTGCAACGTATGCTCTTTGGAACACACTTAGGGAAATGATCATTCAAGCCAATCTTCTGTTTAGTGAAATGAAAGGAGTGCATGCCTTCATCACCAGACCTGGACCCAAATTCCTGCTCTACCACTTCTTGATATGCCTCTGAGTTCCAAGTTCTTTGTATGTGAAACATGGACAAAAGTAGCCAACTTCTGCCACAGGGCTGCTGGGAAAGGAAAACGCAATTACCTCAGTGAGGGGCCCGTTAGGCTATTGGCCTGTGCTAATTGGTAATAAATAACTGGTAGCTGTGCCACAGTTATTATTCCACTTCAGATGGAGCAACTGTCAAGTTCATGACCAAATCCGGACCAGACACAGGTCTGCGGCACCAGGCCTGACCCTCTGTTTCTTCCTTCTCCCATGTAAGGCTCTCCAGACTCTACTCCCAGCCCATGAGCCAGCTCTGAAGATCAAGAATCAGTGAGGGGAAGGAATGAAGGTTGATCCCCAGATCGAGGGATGAGTTACTCGGTTCAACGCAGGACTGTCTCTACGTCTGTTTTGTTCATCACGATGGTGCCAGCACGCTGCATGGGAGCCCCACAGGATCAGCAGTGAATAGGTGAGTACATGAGTGAGTGACGACCAGCACGATGCCTCCTCTACCCAATTAGCACCAAAGTACCAGTTAAAAGAGGGCTGGCCATCCAAATACAGAAAGGGCAGCACGTTTTCCAGCACTAAAATTGGTGGTGGGATGAAGGCTTTATGGGGGATTTTCCTGTGAGGTGAGAGGAGGGGATAGTTCTGGAGAGGCAGAGCAAGGGACGGCTGGGAGAACCAGAGGTACAGGCCGTAACAGTCAAGGCAGGGGCAAGAGCCCTAGAGGGGTGAACAAGGTGACTGCAGATGCAAAAGAGGCACAAGTTACCACTACACCTACACTAAGTGTCCCAGGCCGAATTAGAGATCTGATGCTGATAAATACAGTAAGATGATTATTCCTTGAAATGAAAGGGGGAGTCAAGAATTATGAAAGCACTGGAGAAATCCACCTTCTCCCAGAAAAGAACATCCAGCAAGCCTTTACATCCACTTATACGTGATAGGCTCACAAAAATATATCCACTCATGTATACCTGCAAACCAGAACCCATGGCACATGTGGGCAAAATAGAAGATAAATAACGCTTTGTTATCTCTGGTCTCCACAGGCTGCTTAAAGCATTCACTAAACAGAAATGTTAGATAAATATACAACAGCTTTAGCTGAAATCACAGCCCAAATTTCATTATCAAAAAATTTAAATAGGAGATACCCAAAAGGGCAGAGCAATTCAAGACTCTGCTTGGGGACATTCTGGTTTTGTTCCTACAATATCTGCACCATTTTCACTCCCAGATGGAAAATAGTTTTTAAGGCAAAAGGAATATAGGGAGATATTAAAAAGATGGAATCAATATGTTTGCCCTTTCAATTCCTCAGGCATCTAATTCCCACCTTTTATTCTGCCCACCGGGGGCTGGGGGCAAGGCAGGGGGCTGCCATTGTTAATGTTCATTAATTTATTTCTCTGATTACAGAAGTAATATATGCCATGGTAATGGGTGCTTAACACATAGAAAGGATAAGGAAAAAGAATAATTACTCCACATCTCACCCCCTGAGGTGTTTACTTACTGTTCTACTAAGTTCCTTCCAGTATTTTTTGTGTAATAATACTTATATACTTCCTGAGCTACTTATTTTGTTTAAGCCTGTCCAAACACTACAAACTCTCTCTCTCTGCAAACCTATTCTTAACGGTTATATAACAGATCAAAGAATGGCTGTTCCTGGTTGCTTTTTAAAATATATTGCTTTAGTTACTCGAATAACTAATCAATACTGTGACTGAAGGAACAAACAGCTGAACAAACAGATAATATGTATAGCAAATCTCCGAGTGCGGCTGGATTTGGACAAATTATATTTTACCCCAAGAGTGATGATAATTAACAATAATAACTAATATTTACAGCTAGCTGAAGAGTTTACAAAGCATTTTTGTGTGCATTAAGCTGATTCAATTTTCACAGCCACCTTGTACAGGAATTCTAATTTTATGTCTACTTTACAGAGACAGATAACCAAAGATTAGGGGTTAAACGATTTTCCCATGATCACACTGCCAGAGGTGACACAGGAGGTGAGATCTGTCTCCAGGTCAGTAGCTCCTGTATCAATACCACTCCCCTGAGGGCCAGCCTGTCTGCTGAACAGCTCTGCTTGGATGTATCTTGGAAGTACCGCACTATCTCTATTCAGGATCCCACCAGTATTTCTAACTCTCTGAATACCAATCTCATTCTTCATCACACGCCCAAACTAATCCCTCCTGGGTTCTCTTTAATGCGTGACCCACAACAGTCCAAGCCAGAAGCTCCTCCTCCTTCACCCCTACATGCAGGTATCCCCCAGGCTCAGGCCCCATTACACCGAAAGTTGTTGGCTGAGCTCATCTTTTTCCATAGGGCATGGTGACTGGCAAATAAGGGACCTTTAATGGAATCGGGAGGGAGGGAGGAATCTTTGACTCTAGAAACTACACTCTTTTACTATAGCACCCAGCCTTACAATGGAGTTAAAGTTGTGGCAAATGCACAGAAAAAAATTTCTGTCTCACTGAATTCTCTTTACATGATCACACTCTTAAAAATAACAATAAAAAAATATATTAAGGGCTCATTATGAATTTTATCTGATGCTGTGACTTCTATAGCTTTCCCTGGTTAAGAATAAGAATCTCACAATTAATCATCCAATTAGTTTTCAATTGTCCATCACAAAATGAATCTCATTAGTGAAAGTGGAAGGGGGCAAGACAAGCACAATGAACCTCACTATAAGCTAAAAAGAGAGTGAACTATGCCATGGAAAAGAACAGTAGGGTAAACACAGTAGCTGTGGCCTAGGGTAGAAGAAACATCTAACTGAGGCTGTCTTAAACAACCAGGAAACCATAAAATGGTCTCTCAAGTTTATTTTAAGGGACCATGCTATTATAAAGCACCTCTGCCAATTTAAGGAGTCTTGATGGCATTCATGTCTTATTAAAACAGCAAACCCATTCTTTTAAAAAGACAATGGTATTCTGAAAAGCATTGCAAAATTAATCTAGTTATTGCCCTATAAAGAGACAAGCATGTAACTATGTTTTAAAGGGTCCACAGGTTATACCATGTTCAAACAGAGAACATGTACACGACAAAATCCTCAAGAGAACGTTTCCCATTAATTAGGCAATGAAAACAGCAGCCTCCCCAAATCCAGCAGGAACAAACAGGAGAGAGAAGAACATACTTCTTGTGGGGAAAAAAAATAGACACAAAGAAATTAAAGGCACTACACTCCACCCTTCGTATAATCAGTTTCAGTAGGAATAATGAGCAGTCTTACTTGGGCTGCAATGGTTTCTTCACACAGCTCTAAGAGCAGAGGGCACCTCCCGAAGATGCCCGAGGATGCAGACCTCCCCGCCTCAGTGCCCAAACAAACAATCCCCATCTCAGGCTGGAGTGCCCTCTGCTCTGCCTGAAAATGAATGAGTGGGAGAGCAGGTGCTTGGGAGAACAGTCAGATTCTTCTTAGGATGGGAGAAAAAGGAATATCCAACAGTCTGAGGTGGCAAGTTACAGAAATGGGGGAGCAGAGGATTGGCAGCTCAGAAATGGTGATGCAAAGTGAATACTCTGCCCTCCGATTATACACACACACAGAGCTCAGGAGGGGGACTCAGGAAAAGAGTCTGTTTTCCTTAAAGTAATGGCATCATCTCCTTATGATGTAAGACTCTCTCTTAGACACATACCCCAGTTAACACCTCAGTGCCATCCAGACTTCCTTTCAATCACCACTCCCACCAAACCAAGTTCTCTATTCTTCCTTCTCCTGCATCCTCTGGAACTTGCTGGGGGCAGCCTCAGTCCAGCCTCAGCTGGCTCTTGGGCAAGCCTCCATGGGCTCCACCCTAGTTCACACAATACCCCGTTTCCGTCTTCCCTGAGCCCAGGATTCGTACATACACCCTGACTTACCCAGCATTCTGAGCCTTGTGAGCCCCCTTCCCACTTCCAGGCTGGGTGCTCCTGAAGGAGCAAGGCTTCACTGCCCACTATAACACTTTTTGAACTTCACATGGAGTCTGGTGTGCGTCTAGGCCTTTAATCATAACTGACAATAGTACAAGTAATAAGAGCAGATGTTCCAGACATGTATTCCAGCCCAGGGCTCACAAACCTCACCTCATTTCACTCCAGCAACTGTAAGAGATGGCGCTAGAGGATGCCCATTTTACAGATGGGCACACTGAGGCTTAGAGAGGTTGAATGACTCACCCAGGATTGGAGCAAGTAAACAGCAGGCTGGGATTCCAGTCTTAACCTGTTTCCCGCTTAAAAATGCCTGGTGAATGGGTTAATAAATACCAAGCCTTTCAAAGGAAACTTCTCATTTGCAAAGTTGGGCATTTTCTTATTGTTTTTACATTAAAGAGTAATAATAACATTCTCACTAAAGAAAATTTGGAAAATATAGAAAAGCATAAAAAAGAAATTTTTAGAAATCAAACAATCTCACAACATCCAGAAAATAATCTCTAAGACTTTGAATTATTTCCTTCTAGTCTTTTTTTCTATATACTTATATGCACTCGGTTTTGTGCATATGTATCTGCAGGTATTAATGTTGTGTTTATTTCTTTCATAAAACGAGGGTGATAGAGCATCTGTAGTTCTTACTTTAGGTTATAATACAGTCATTTACCATTGTTATTAAATATTCTTGGAAAAGAATTATCACTTACATAATTATTTGAATGAAAGAATTTAACCTAATTTAACTATCTCCTATACAGGACACTAGGTTGTTTCCAGTTTTTAATATTATAAATAACACCAACAAACATTCCTACTCATAAAACTTTGACCACATTTCTAAGTTTTTCTGTGAGATGGATTCTTAAGAATGGGATTGTTGGATCATTGGAGGTCAAACATTTTTAAGGTCACTGTTTTCAGAAAGGTCTGAACCTAATAGACCATCACAGAAACTTTCCTAAGGGGAAAGCTGATTCCATAATCCATTTGATTTTTTACAACTGATCTACTTTACCATCGAGTCATGAACTATCTATTCTCTTATGAGTCAGGTTACAACTCTGTGTAGCTGGTGTCATATGCTGATAAGTTAGCTGGTGACAAATATAACCAGTATCTGCAAAAGGCCATTCCTAACACAGAAATGGAAATGACCTAAGCCTGGCACCGTGGAGGGCACAGTGTCACAGGGGCACTGCGATTCTCATGTCAAACATGGCTGCGACCGTTTCTCCTCTTCTGTAAGATGCGGACAGACAGCTGTGCTGATTTCTCCCCCAAAGCTGCTGTTTTGCTTTTAACTTTAGAAACAAGGCTTGGCAAGTAGTAGATGCTTTAGGGTAGAGGTTAAGTCATGACTCTGAGCTCTCACACATGAGCCTCAGGGCAGCTACAAACCCCCAGGTCCAGGCCCTGGCCTGCACCCTCTGCTAAGTTCCCTCATTTCATTTCCCCTTAGTGGGAGCATCCCCTTTGTTCTGTCCCCAGGCCAAGCCAGCCCTTAGCCTCATGGCCAAAAGGACCTGCTGACAGGGTCTGCAGGGAAACTGCAGTCTTGGCTTCTGAACTGGCCAGGAGAGGCCTAACCGTGTGCTCCTATGGAGGTGGGTAACACGTGGCTGTCAAGCAGGCTGACCGGGGCAAACTCCTCAGTTTCCTCATCTATAAAATAGGCACGAAAGCGTGCCTGCCTCCCAGGGAGCTGTCCAAGAGCTCAGCACAGCAGAGGCGCCAGCAAATGCTGCTGCTGTTATTTGAGAAGTAAGCAGCTCCTCTTCCCTCAGCCCGGGCTACTGCTGCTGGGAGAAGCAGGCCCACCAGGCGGAAGGCACGTCTTCTTTCATCCTAGAGCTGCATTTTAACAGCTTCTGAGTTAAGATACTGCACGCCATGAATTTCTTACTTGGTGAGTCTCCAGGCATCAGCACCGGGGAAACCTGAGACTGTGCGGCTGGTCACTGCGCAGCACTGGTGCGGCATACAAACCCAGGCATGCGTCCTGCTTCCCCTGTGGATGCTGGGTGACAGGAAGGCCTCTAAGCCACAGTCCCTCAACTGTGGGGAGAGCTTGGCACCTGCACTGTAAGGCTGTTAGGCACATTAAATTAGATAATATGGAAAAGTACCTAAGACGCTGGCAGATAATAAGATGACAATAAGAAAATAATACATTGGCTAACATTCACCAAGCCCTTCCTTAGAGTTACGATTTGAAAAGGTGTTGACTTCACTGCTAAGTTTTCTAGAACCAAGAGTCTGAGGCATTTAGGACACACCAAGCATGAAGAAAACAAAAAGCAAATGGGAGACACCAAGCTCTACTTCCAATATTACTGTGATAAGTGAACAAATGCCTTTCTTTTATTTCCCAGGAGGAGACTCTCAAAAGCCAACGTGCTGCACCCACTTCAATCATCGGTGTCATGAGACAAAACAGACTCGCCAGAGTCAATGGTGCTTTGGCATCAGCGTGAGCCCCAGGCCTGCAGCCCAGCTGATCCAGGTCTTATCTATATTTGGAACATGATGTCAACCTAGAACATCTTATTCTTTCACATTTAATAAACCAGCCTAAGACTCACCGCCCTGCTGAACTCATTTTGAAACTCTAAAGGCGGAGAGGGTACACCTCACAGTTCTTGCTAAAAGAGAGGTAGGTTTAACTCTGCCGGCAAAACGTGAACTGCCACAAGTATCTTCCAAAAAGGGAGGGCCAAGTCCCATGCCAATTCACTTTATGATTTTCCAGACAAGCGGGCCGAAAACAAACATACGAGGTTTTCTTCTTCTAATAAGCACCTTTCTACAAGAAGCTACCAATTATGAAAACCAGAAATGCATTTCAACGCTTCTTCTTGCCCCAAGTGGAATGTCAGCCATTTTTATTTATTGCTTATTTGAAAGGGAGGGAGAACAAGGAGAATAAAATTTCCTTTTCCTTCTCTAACGAGATGAGTCACAGTTTCCAAACATCAATCAATCAGTGAGTCAGAGGTGGGGAGAAGAGGAAATGGCAGGGGAGCCTCCCACCACTTGCACCTCCCCAAACCACAAAAAGCCAGGAACCCCCAGGGTGCTGACTTGACTTCCCTCATCTCCTCACCTCCTCGCACACAAAGATCGGGTACCTCAATCAGACACAGGCGTCATAGTCCATGTACAGTGCTCCATTGCTCATTAACTACTCAACAAACATCTCTGAGGTGTCTGGAGTGTGCTGGGAATACTGAGATGAGTAAAATGGCCCCATGTGAGGACTCCACATCCAAGAGGAAAGGCAGACAGGAAAGCCAACAATTGCAGTCCGCCACACAAGAAATGTCCTGCTCAGCTACAGAAGCCAGGGGAGGGGGACCCAACAGGCAGCGGAGTGAGTGGGGCTGGGAGGCTCCAAACAGGGCACCCCTGAGCTGAGCCAGAAATGACCAGCACAGGCTAGGGAAGAGGCAGGAGGCAGCAGCAGAAGGGAGCCATTCTGTACAGAAGGACACCTGTGCAAGAGCATGGCTTAGGGAAAAGATGGTATGTTCTGGGACCTGCAGATACCAACAGTATTTGCTGCATGAGGGAGAGAAACTGGTCACATGAGGGAGAGAAACTGGTCAAAGACTAGATTGCAAAGGGCCTTCTCTCCCTGCTGATGGTAGGCTTCATTCTTGAAGCTGACATTCTCTGAGGTGTGTTCTGTGGTTCTATAGCAGGGCTTCTCATACATTAGCCGGTAGGTGGAGCTGGTTAAGACACAGGCTGCTGGTACCCAAAGCAACTTACAGATTCAATGCAGTACCTGTTAAAATATCAATGGCATTTTTCACAGAACTAGAGCAAATAATCCTAAAATTTGTTTAGCACTACAAACACCCCAAATAGCCAAAGTAATCATGAGAAACAAGAACAAAGCTAGAGGTATCATGCTCCCTGATATCACACTACACTACAAAGCTACAGTAATTAAAACAGTATGGTCCTGGCACAAAAACAGACACATAGCTCAATGGAACAGAATAGGGAGCCCAGAAATAAATCCATACATATATGGTTAATTAATCTACAACAAAGGAGGCAAGAATATACAATGGAGAAAAGTCTCTTCAATAAATGGTGCTGGGAAAACTGGACAGCTACCTGTAAAACAGTGAAACTGGGCCACTTTCTTACACCACACACAAAAATAAACTCAAAACTAATTAAAGACCTAAATGTAAGACCTGAAACCTTAAAACTCCTGGAAGAAAACATAGGCAGTTAACTCTTGGGCATCAGCCTCAGCAATTTTTTCTGGATATGTCTTCTCAGGCAAGGGAAACAAAAGCAAAAAGAAATAAGTGGGACTACGTCAAAATAAATTAAATCTTCTGCCCAGCAAAGGGAACCATCAACAGAATGGAAAAAAAAAACCAAACAACCTACTGAATGGGAGAATACATTTGAAAATGATACATCAAATAAGGAGTTAATATCTAAAATATATAAAAAATTCAAACAACTCAACACCAAAAAAGCAAATAACCTGACTAAAAAATGGGCAGAGAGATCAAATAGACATTTTTTCAAAGAGGACCATATAGTCAACAGACACATGAAAAGATGCTCAACATCACTAATCATCAGGGAAATGTGAATCAACACCACAATGAGATATCACCTCCCACCTGTCAGGATGGCAGGTATCAAAAAAAAAAGAAAGAGCAAGTGTTGGTGAGGATGTGGAGAAAAGGGAGCTCTGTACACTATTGGTGGGAAAGTAAACTGGTGCAGCCATTATGGAAAACAGTATGGAGGCTCCTTAAAAAATTAAAAACAGAAATATCCTATGACCCAGTAATTCCATTGCTGGGTATTTACCTGAAGAAAACAAAAACACTAATTAGAAAAGATACATGCACCCCCTATGTTTATTGCAGCATTATTCATAATAGCCAAGAAATGGAAGCAATGTAAGTGTCCATCGATAGATAGATGAATGAAGAAAATGTAGTGCAAATATCCAACAGAGTATTACTCAGCTGTGAAAAAGAATGAACCACTGCCATTTGCAACAAGTTGGATGGACCTAGAAGGATCATGCTAAGTCAGGCAGAGGAAGACAAATACGGTATGACTTCACTTACAATGTGAAGTCTTAAAAAACAAAACAAATGAATGAACAAAACAGAGTGCTCATACAGATAACAAATGAGTGGCTGCCAGAAGGGTCAGGGAACGGGTGAAAGAGGTGAAGGGGATAAAATAAATTAGTTACAGGGATGAAAAGTACAGTACAGGGAATATAGTCAATAATATTGTAATCTCTTTGTATGCTGACAGATGGTAACTATACCTATCATGGCGAGTATTCCGTAATGTATGTAACTGTCTAATCATCATGTTGTACACCTGAAACTAATACAATATTATATGTTAACTATACTTCAACAACAACAAAAGACTCCTGGGCCATCCCCAACGTCCCCCATTCAGTGGGTCTGAATTGGACTCTGGTGATGTAACGCTGCTGGTCTGAGACCACACTTTGAGAACCACTGTTCTGTAGAATGGGGGTCAGCACATCAAATCTGGCCATGGACTGTTTTATTTTTCTAAGTAAAATTTTATTGGAACATGCTCACATTTCATGTACTGTATGGCTACTCTATAGCAGAGGTGGGTAGTTACAAGAGATCATGTGGTCCACAAAGACTAGCATATTTTATCATCTGCCCCTTTATGGAAAAAACTTGCTAATCACTGCTGTAGGATGTTCACAGGTACTTAGAAAAAAAATAATAACCTCATAGTCAACTAATTTTGGAAGGTACTGGATTAGTCAATGTTCAGCAGGTTTCTTTTCTACAGGGCTTTTCAGAGCCTTTAATAACTATGTCATTATTCTGGGACTGATGTTCCCAGGAACACAACATTAGTCTATGGGATACCACTAAAGGATTTTAACTGAGAAGTTCATCGATAGAACTGGATCTTAGGAAAATCACTCCAGGGGCAGACAGACTGGAAAAGAATGGAATTGAAGGTAAGGGGACCAGTTAGATAGTTGCCATGACAACTACAGAGATGTGATAAGAATATTCACTAAGGCAGAGGTCAGCAAACTTTTCCTGGAAAGGGCCAGACAGTAAATATTTTTGGCCTTGCAGGCCATACGGTCTGTGTTGCAACTACTTGACTCTGGCCTGGTAGCATAAAACCAGGCTTAGACAACAGGTACGTGAGCATGGTCATGCTCCAATATAACTTTATTTACAGAGTTTCGGTCAGGGATGATGGATGGTGGTGATGGTTGTGTAACACTGATTGTTCTGAATGCCACCAAACTGCACACTTGAAAATTATTAAAATGGTAAATCTCATGTTAAGTATTATTTTACTACATAAAAAACACTTGATTTATGGATAATGACATTTAATTTAATCATTTGTATGTCATAAAATATTCTTCTTTTGTCTTTAACCATTTTAAAATGTAAATACATTCTTTAGCTGGCAGGGCATGCAGACACAGGTGGTAAGTTGTGCCTGGGTTACCAAGATGCGCACAGGCTAATGGGCAAGTAGATGAACAGCGGGTCGGGAGCTCCAGCAGGAACTGTGGCTGGCTGTGCACCAGGGAAGGAATTGAGGCTCTGTCTCTGGGCTGCTCCCCATCCTCCCCACCAGGGTCTGGAAATAGTGGAAGAGAATACAGGCCCGCAGGCTGGCAGGTGGGGTCAAGATGCCCAGCCAGCATGTAAAAGGACAAGTCTAGAGCCAAGGGGGAAGCCTGCAACAAATTGTCTGGAGACAGCAGCGCCCCCGAGAGGCTCACATTTTGGTCTGCCAGCCTCCGAGGGTCATTGGTCTCTTCCAAGGGCCCCTGTCGGCCTCTGGGGACTCCTGCCTTCTCTTTTCAGAAGTTCCTCCCTCAGTGACTGTGCCCTACAGACCACTGACCAACAGAAAAAAGAAAAAACATTCTGCCTTACCCAAAGTAAATTATTACTATGAAATCCAATCTGGGATTAGGGGGTTAAATAACGATGAATGCCTCTCAAACAATCTGTAGGGAAAGATACTCCAGAGATTTTTAAATTTCCAATCTGCTGTGGACAGGCATTTTTATAAAATACAATAAAAATCCCACCTGAATGTCACTGTAATGTCAAGATGCTATGAACATTTCTAAATGCCTGCTCTGGACTTTTGTGCTTGTCTAGTTGCAGGCCAGTAACGACCGGTTTGATGGTCCTCTGACCACACTCTGACATACTTCTGAGCAGCACACTGGCCTAGATTATGCCTCCTGAAGTTTCTCTACTGAAAACAGAGCAAAATGTACAACGCAACCAGGCCAGCAAGCCTGATTCCCCAGGGACAAGCCTTTCTGGAAAACTGGGAACCTCACTATGGGCCAGTAGGAAACTACCACCCACTACCACTCCACCATGGCTGGCTGGGGGCCAGAGAGGAGACAGTTGACCACCTGTCTGGGGCACAAATCAGATCCCGCTGGCTGCATCAGCACAGTGCAGCAGAGACCAGGGGGCCTAGCCAAGCAGCCACGGCACCAGCCCCACGGGATCACAGGAAGGTGAAGGAGCAGGAGACACTCCTCTATTATTATAAAGAGATCAGACAACTCTAACACAGAAAATCTACAACACAGACAACATTTGAAGGCTACCCTTTATTTTAAATGCTCACCTCTACTGTAAAATCCCAAGGCATTTCATTCTCCTATGACAAGCTGATTCTTAAAGTGGATCTAGGCCACAGAGGGAATGTACTGCTCAATCCATCAGAGCAGACATGAGTTTTCCATTTAAGAGATGTAATTGCAAATCATTTCAGAAAAGCTCAACAACTAATTGTCGTTATAATACTGAGTTTACATAGCCTAAATAATGGACAAATATCGCCATGTAATAGAACAGTACAAAAATGGTAATTTTACTATGGAAAGTTGGAACTTGCCATTTCAAATTAGCAGAAGCTGTGAAGTGGGCATTACTGACAATGTGAATATAGTAATTGGGGCTGATTTCTTGGCGTCTGGCCGAATCTGGCTGCCTGGCGTCCTGTGAGTTAATTATAGCTCTGTTAACAGAGCAGGAACACTTTGCAAAAAGACGCAGAGATAAAACTCAGCTCAGGTCTCCTCTGCAGATGAGGCAAAATATGAATGTTTTGGCTAGAGCTCTGGTGCAACAGACACAATTCTCAATTGATTTCTTAAGCAGTGGCCCTAAAAAAATACAGACATTTTATCACTAGGGGTCAACAATCCACAGAAGCCGAACTTTTTGAAGGTGTCCTTGCCAACCCAAAATTGGTCTTCATACCTTCTACCTTGTTGATGTAGTGGCTAAGTCATCTTACTCTACATACAAAAATATTTTATTTACTGTTGGAATTTTCCTTTAAAAAACTGCAGAAATCAAAATATGGGATTCTCCTCAAATTAGCTCTAACCACAGACTGACACAATTATTTCTCTGCAGGCCTTTAAGAAAAAATAAATCTCTTCTTTCGTTTCAGAGATCTTATTGTGTATTTAAAATTAAAGACTGAATTCTTTCCATCCCCATGTCTAAGTGACTGCCTATCTGATCCACTAGCGTGTTCCATACTGAGCAGTTTCTCTGTGGAACCTGTGGGTTTGTGCACGCATTAACTCGGGGATTTATAGGGAAAATGTTCAAGCTTGGGGTCATTCCTGGGATAGCGAGGTTATTTTGGCATGAAATTAGTCAAGTCTTAAATCTGTCACCAAAGCATTTAAAATGCAGGCAGGTCACTCACTGCTTTCTTGTTCTCCAGACCTGCCTCCATCCTCCCCCAACGGGCACCAGCCCCCAGCTGCACACGTGGACAATCAGAGCACTTTCCGTGGTTCCCTCCGCCCTGCACCTTCTGCTCATCACCAAGTCGGGGGAGACTCGTCTGGGACTGACACGTCTTTGGTCCCACTTGCAGCTTGCCCCAGCCCTCCTCAGTGGTGGCAACAATGTTGGGAGTCAGGAGAGTCAAGCATGGGTTCCACCTTCCGGGAAAGCTCTTCACCTCCCTTGGTTTTCCTCATCTGTAGAGTTGAGACCCTGAGGCTGACCTCGGGTGACCATGGGGGAACACACGCAGCGGCCCAGCCCAGCGCTTGGCTTTGGTGTGCCTCCAGCGTGTGACTCTCCCTTTCCCTACTCCTTGGCGTACAGCCTGTCTTCCCTCCCCACACGTTCCCCAAACTCTAAATCCAACACTCACCGTTGGCCACCCCTGGAAGCACTCCTTAAACTCTCCTCTCCCTAAGCAACCCTGACTCAGTCTTCCAAGTACTTCTGTCTGACTTGCCAGCCACTTAAGAACTGGTCTCTGGTTCTCATGCTGCTCTGCCATCTCTACTTCGCACTACAGAATGCCAGCACCACCCTGGTCCCAAAACACTGGCTTCATCTGGGCCTCCCATGCTGTCCCCTCCCAAACCCACGACTCTAGTTTGATCTCCCTCCAAGCCCCCACTTCCTCTACATACGCCGATGGGGAAACACCTAGAACTCACTCTTTAAATAAGCAAATGTTTCATCTTGACTCCCAAACCAAGCCCTTTCCCTCTGGTGTTCCCAGCCTGGGCTGACAGAGCCAATACTCTTCCCATCATCCAGACCCATAGATGGAGGGAAGGAAAGAAGGCACATGCTCAGACACAACATGCAGGGTCAGTGCACAGCAGCTCTGGACTCAGACCCGCCAACCACCCTGAGCCTGGCTCAGACCGGCACCTCCAGCTCCTCCCTCTGGTCTGTGGACCCGAGATCAGAATCCTGTGGATTCCACACTTGCTTCTTCTATCATCCTGCTCCTTCCTACCCACAGCCTGGCCTGAATCAGGGGCTCAGGACGCCCCAGGGACACTGTTCTCACACAGAACATCAGCAACACGAGGGCAGGACAGTTCCAGGTGTCTTATCCCCTAACCCAGAGCCCAGTGCAGAGAAGACAGTCAGCAAAGACAGGGTTTCCATGAGTCCTTAAGCAATTTTACATAGCAATAAATTAACTCTTAGATATGATCTCCAAAATGTAACCGAGAGGGGATTTACTCGCAATTTCAGTAGAACTGTTAATGACCGTTTTGATTTATTTTATTTTCCTGGCAATGAACTCTAAATTCCACCAAATGGTTTCAGCCATGTTATGCTTTGTATCTAAATGATAGTGGATGTGTCGAAAGCAGACATATCCTGGAGCTAAACTTGCAGAACTTGCAGAACTGGGGCCCAGCCTGGGTTGGAGCTGTTTGCGATCCAAGGCCTTGGTGGCTCTACCCTGCATGCTGAGAAGAGCCCACGTGGGCCCCATGCCCTGCACACACCTGACACCTGCCCCACGGGCTCATTAGTTTCTGGGTGATCATGACCTGCATGAGAACTTCCAAAATGGGCTGAGGGGTGGGGGCGGAACCCAGGAGTGACACTGCTTTGGAAAAATGCAATGATCCCTGTTTTCTCTCTTGTGGCATTTGGTCTTAACTTTGGGGAACAGAAGCAGGGATGACCTTGACCCACATCCTCTTCTCCAGGCCAAACCGTAGCACCTCCATCCAGAAACAAGGCCTTCTTATCTCACACCTGGCTGGCAGGAGTATGGGCATGGTCTGCACTCATGTGGCAATGTGGGGGGCTCCAACTCTGCCAGCTATAGTCTGGACATGACCACTGGCTCTCTCGTAGGCTGAGACATCCACTGGAGGCAATCGGGACCCTCGGGGAGTAAAAGCAAGAGGCACAGGGTTTTATTAAGCACAAAAACAGAATTGCCAACAGAAGTCATGCCATGGTAATGACGATGGCGAAGCAGAGGAGACATGGATACACTGCTCTGTCAGCGGGATCCCAGTGGGAAGACGAGGGCCCAGCTAGCAGACTTGATTTGGTAGCTCACTGAAGCGCACCCACGATCAGCTCCCATTTCCCCCTTGTGTGCAGCAAGTGGGGCAGCACAGATCACTGGTCTCTCCTGGGGTTCTGCAGATGGACCTGCAAAGCAGAGGTATGTCGGGGCAGAAGATAGAGCTCGTAACAGCAACATAGGGGGTCCCTCTCCTCAGCTCCACGGAGCACTCGCCTGGAGTACCTACTTCCCTGGGGCCTTTGGGGAGTGAGTCAAGGACATACACCTAGTGTTTCCCCCACTTGTTCCCCACCTTCCAGCAGGTGGGCTCAAGTAATTAATACCACTGAGACTGCCAGGGCACATCACTTACAGTTAATGCCACCCTATCAGCTTATCAACACGCTCCTTGGGAAAAGCAGCTTTATTCCATCATGCTGGGGCTGATGAAAAGCTGGGGTTGCAGACTGTGGGCTTTGCAGGTCCCTTCCCTTTCTATCACCTACGACTCTCTGACATGGCCGCCCCCACTGCCTGCCTGCAGCCCCTCTTTCTAGAAAAAGCCCTTAGGAGGGGCTGGGGTAGCCCCTCCCTGTGGGAACAAGGCTCCCTCCCCTGTGTCTGACAGGCCAATTACCTGCAGTCACGGCTGGGGTCACTCACACCTGGAAGAGCTGAACCCAGAAACTGAAGAAACTACAAGCCCCCTTTCCTGAGTCACAGCCCTAATGGAGTGCTGGGCGGAAACCTGTGTGTAGCTCAGTTTGTGGAGGAGTTTGATTAGATGTGGTTTGTTTGTTTGTTTGTTTATTATTTTGGTATCATTAATCTACAATTACATGAAGAACATTATGTTTACTAGGCTCCCCCCTTCACCAAGTCCCCCCCACGTACCTCTTCACAGTCACTGTCCATCTGCGTAGTAAGATGCTGTAGAATCATACTTGTCTTCTCTGTGTTGCACAGCCCTCTCCATGCCCCCCACGCACAATACATGCTAATCGTAATGCCCTCTTTCTTTTTCCCCACCCTTATCCCTCCCTTCCCACCCATCCTCCCCAGTCCCTTTCCCTTTGGTAACTATTAGTCCATTCTTGGGTTCTGTGATTCTGCTGCTGTTTTGTTCCTTCAGTTTTCCTTTGTTCTTATACTCCACATATGAGTGAAATCATTTGGTATTGTCTAGCTCCATCCATGTTGTTGCGAATGGTAGGATCTGTTTTTTTCTTATGGATGAGTAATATTCCATTGTGTATATGTACCACATCTTTATCCATTCATCTACTGATGGACATTTAGGTTGCTTCCATATCTTGGCTATTGTAAATAGTGCAGTGATAAATATAGGGGTGCATCTGTCTTTTTCAACCTGGAGTGTTGCATTCTTAGGGTAAATTCCTAGAAGTGGAATTCCTGGGTCAAATGGTATTTCTATTTTGAGCATGCTGAGGAATCTCCATACTGCTTTTCACAATGGTTGAACTAGTTTACATTCCCATCAGCAGTGTAGGAGGGTTCCCCTTTCTCCACAACCTTGCCAACATTTGTTGTTGTTTGTCTTTTCGATGATGGCGATCCTTACTGGTGTGAGGTGATATCTCATTGTGGTTTTAATTTGCATTTCTCTGATGATTAGCGATGTGGAGCATCTTTTCATGTGCCTGTTGGCCATCTGAATTTCTTCTTTAGAGAACTGTCTATTCAGCTCCTCTGCCCATTTTTTAATTGGATTATTTGCTTTTTGTTTGTTGAGGCATGTGAGCTCTTTATATATTTTGGATGTCAATCCTTTATCAGATCTGTCATTCATGAATATGTTCTCCCATACTGTAGGACACCTTTTTGTTCTATTGATGGTGTCCTTTGCTGTACAGAAGCTTTTCAGCTTGATATAGTCCCACTTGTTCATTTTTGCCTTTGTTTCCCTTGCCCGGGGAGATATGTTCATGAAGAAGTCACTCATGTTTATGTCCATGAGATTTTTGATGTCAATCCTTTATCAGATCTGTCATTCATGAATATGTTCTCCCATACTGTAGGACACCTTTTTGTTCTATTGATGGTGTCCTTTGCTGTACAGAAGCTTTTCAGCTTGATATAGTCCCACTTGTTCATTTTTGCCTTTGTTTCCCTTGCCCGGGGAGATATGTTCATGAAGAAGTCACTCATGTTTATGTCCATGAGATTTTTGCCTATGTTTTTTTCTAAGAGTTTTATGGTTTCATGACTTACATTCAGGTCTTTGATCCATTTGGAGTTTACTTTTGTGTATGGGGTTAGACAGTGATCCAGTTTCATTCTCTTACATGTAGCTGTCCAGTTTTGCCAGCACCATCTGTTGAAGAGACTGTCATTTCCCCATTGTATGTCCATGGCTCCTTTATCGTATATTAATTGGCCATATATGTTTGGGTTAATTAGACGTGGTTTATTTAAAATAACAAGCAACCTGAACTTCCACTGAGAAGGGATTGGTTAAATACATTGGGGGAGCCACACACCAGATTACTATGCAGCCAGAAAAAGTGCTGACAGGCTGGACAGATGTCCCCGACACATGAGCTCACAGAAGAGCATGCACATGCCGTGACCCTGAGGTCTCAAGTGACCTTCTACAGAAGCCAGTGGAGACTTGTTACAACCCAGGCAGGTCTGGGTTGCTCCATAGCCACACACATATCACACAACACACAACATACACCACACACCATACTCTGGCTCTCAGAGGGCCAGAGGCATGGCCTCGGCTGTTGATGGACAAAGGAGAAACACAGCAGGGGAAGAAAGAAAACTGGGGTGGCAGGGGTCTTTAGTGAAAGGTGCTGTTCACTTCCTGCCCTAAGACAAGTGGTTGGCAGTGACAGGGAGGCAGAATGTCTCCCTTTTTGTAGCCAGCTATTTGGTGTGGAGCTTACTGCCTGAAGTGCAGATCATTTGAAATAATACTAAATACAAGTTGAGACCAAAAGACACACCTGCAGAAACTGGGCCTTTTGGAATGAGAATTCAAAAAACTTTTGTTCCGTTTCACTTATTCTGTGAAAGCAAATCTATGACCCAATGTGTCTGCATCACAGACAGGCAGTTTCCCTGCTGGGAATTTTCCTGTCCCGGCTGAGATACTCCACCCTGTGAGCTTTGGGAGTAGTCTTTTTCTCCCTTAGTCACACTTTTCTGGAAGTCCTCCAGCCCTTGAGCCAAACCTGCAATTCCCTAAAAAGGTAGGTGAGCGGTGCTTCTAGGATTTAAGCATCTTTCTCCACCTACTGGTACAGAAGTTGGGTACATTTCTACCCAAACTAATGCACAAGCAGATTTGGGAAACAGTGTATGCTGACGTGTCTGATAAAACTGCTCTTATACCTACTCAGGCCAGAAAGACTAAAAAATCAGAGAGGAGGAGGGGTGGGAGCGTTTCCCTGGTCTGTGACTTCACAAGTCCTTCCTAGCGTTTTCTAGTCTTTTAAGGTTCACAATCAACCCTGGAATTCAGCAGTGCAGAATACCCCTCAGAACCAATGTGCCCAAAAGCTTTAAGCAGGATAATTAAAAACTCAGAATTCGTCAAAGAATGTATCTGTTGACTAGTTAACATAATAAAGGCTTCATTACTGAGCTGTGATCCCAGCATGAGAAGAAGCAGACCAAGCTTAGGAATGCCAAGACATTAAAACGACTGGACAAGAGAGGAGACAAACCTACTCTCACAATCGGGTTATCAAACCACAACCACTGAACTGCAATCTCAGCAAGAAAGAAAGTTTGACAGAATTAATTTCAAGAAACAGATTCCACTGAGATATTTAGTTTTTTGAAGGGTTTGCTTGCAGTACAAAACAAAGATGCTAGATATTCCTTGCTTTCTGTTTTGAAGATTCTCCAGGAATAATCAGGAAAGCCACATATCCTGACACTAAGCAAGGCCCCCAAAGTTGGTATCCCCAGTGCCAAAGGAGCCCTGTGAGTCCTGGGGAAAGTGCAGGCTGGGACTAGCAAGTCACAGATTTTCCCTTCAAACCAAAATCCTGTAGCAAAGAAGTGAGCAGGAGAGAGGCGCTAGCAGGGCTCCCGGGTGCCCCTCCTCTGAGTGAGTTGGCTGGTGCGCTCCTGCAGCCTGTCAGGGGCTGAGGCTCCACCAGGCCTTAGGTTGACAGGAACAAGCTGCCCCACTGGCTGCTTCCATGGTAACGAGGTCAGATTGGCAACAAGCCCCAGCTTTAAAAGAGCCACCTGCCCGGCATACTGCCCTTTTCCTTCTGACTTCAAATTTACAGGCATGAAGATGAGATGTATGTGGAGCTGCTGACTGGGGGGAAGCAGACCTGTCCGATGTGTCCCAGATCCTCAGATGGACAGTCATGCGACTGGGTAAGGCAGTGTCCCTCTCTGGGCCTCAGTGTTTTCCTGAGGAACCTGACAGAGCGGGCCACTGATGGCTAAGCACACCCCCACCCCAGCTGTGCCAGCTCCCTTGGGCCAGACAGGGGTCTGATCACTCAGTGCACGCCTGCACTGGAGCATTAATCAATCTGCCAATCAACAAATCAACCAAGGACTAGAGAAGAGAAGGAGCACATCACAAGAGTTAAAGGGTGGAGGAATTAAATAACAGTAGGAAAATACTGGAAGAGTATCTACAACTCAAGAGCAAAGGGTGCTCCTGGTTTACTGTAGTGCTGCTCCTCCAAGTAATAAATAACCGGCACCTTCCCTTGGGCCACACCTGAGACACCCGTGTGCTCAGCGCAGGCACAGCGTGCTAGCCTCGCCCTCTGCCTCCAGCCTGGGGGGCTGCCATCTTCATGTAGCATGTCTCTGGGTGAGCTTGTTTCCAACAACACTTAAATCCTTTCTTCCCTGTGACACAAGACCAGAAAACTGTCAGTTTTACCAACACTAGTCTTGCCTTCTTTGAGGAAAGCCACTCACATTCAGGACAAGGGTGAGCAGGCACTGCAAAAAGAGAGATGGGAGAGCCCTGCACAGGGCAATTGTTGCCCAGCTTCCCTGCTAAACCAATGTGGTGTCAGGCAGGAAGAGATGTGAGGTTGTGCGCAGCTTTAAAAGTCCCGGGAGACTGGATATCAGGGCTCCTGAGCTAAGTGCAACCCGACCAGTTTTACAAATTTCTCTGCACTGTGGTACATACATACAAGGGAATGCTACTGGGAACTAAGACCGGAGGCAGAGGTACATGCAATGGCAGGGCTGAATCGCAAATGCATCATGCTAAGGGAAAGAAGCCAGACTGGAAGGCATATGATCCATTCTGGAAAATGCAAAACTATGGGAAGAGAAAACAGATCTGTGGTCACTGTGGGCTATGGGTGGGGGAAGGGGCTGACTGTAAAGATATCCAAAAGAATCTGGGGGACAAAAGAGCTTCCCTGGGTTTTAATTGTGGTAGTGGACGATGATGGTACATGTTTGCTAAAGTCAACAGAAGTGGATACCTGAAAAGAGTAAATTTTACTGAGTGTAAACCTGACTTAAAAAAAAAAAAACTCTCTCCCCAAGTGAAGAACTGCTTTTATATGGACATCTCCATGCCAGTACTAGAAAAGGAATTACGAGTGAACCCAAAAGATCCAAACCTTGCTTAGTGATAGGGTTGCAGTCCCACGAGTAGCTATGCCAGGATACTCACCACCATAATTCTGTTATTCACCCTTCTCCTGGCTTTTATTTTTGGTGGGAGGAACAGTGGAGAGAATTTTCTCAACTTAAAATTGTCTCCTGTTATTTATAGAAATCTTAGGTGCCTGCTAAACTCAAATCTGCTAGAAAATGCTAGTGATGATGAAATGAATAGGTAGAAAACTACTACTATTACTCATAGGAGAGACAGAAGACTTGCCTGCCCTGAGAGTTGGTGGTGCAATGTTCTGAACTGCAGAGGGTAGCAGGGCAGAGCGTGCAGAACTTGGCCCTGGGGCCAGTCTGGCCAGCTCAGACCTTGACTCTGCCACGTCCCAGGCAAGTTAAACCTCTGTCTCCTCCTCTGTGAGACAAGGGCAATGACAGCCTGCCTCAGAACTTTGGGCAAAGCATGTTAGCACAGTGCCTGGCATATTATACATGAGCTCTGAGTGCTGCTGATTATTATTATAGTCATACTTTGTTTGTAAAATTGCCTTAATTCACCCAAAGAACAAACGTGCACATGCACACTCATGCTTCGAGGTATTGTGCAAAGAGCACCACAGAGAGCGCTACTGCTCAATCCTCTGGGCAGGGGCCTCATAGACAAGGTTTCCGATCTTCCCACAGCGAGCTGGCATTTCTGTTAGGCAGCTGGCCCCCAGTCTTGCTGAGGCAGGAGGGAGTCCAGCCTATGGCTGGCTCCTGCTCCCTGCAGAGCACCCCACAATGCCCTCACACTCCACCAAATAACCCCAAGACTTGGGCAGAATAACCCTGGCCTAAGCCAAAGCCTGGGTGATCTCTGGTCAAAAATAATCCTACAGATGCCTGGCACCATCTCTGTTCAGTGCTGGGGCCTCAGCTAGTCACAGACGTCATACAAAATAAGGATACTGGACCAGACAATCCCAGAGAATCCTGCCAGGCCTACACATTTATTTCCAACATTCGTTTCCTGAACCCCGTGAGGGCACCCAGCTGTCCCCAGTGCTAGCATCTTCCTCATGCCACATTGAGGCTGCCCGCCCTGACCACGTCAGTGTGTAGGCATTGCCACTTGGGTCTCAGGTGGCCACTGGACACACACTCCCCAAGCAGTGATGATGGGGGAGACCAGGAAATGCAACCTACAGCCTGGGGTTTCTTGAAACCTGGCAGGGAAAACATCCTCCATTTTCACAGAGGAAGAAACCATCCCAAGTGGGGAGACAGAGGGTCCAGGGGGCCCAGCCAGCCTCCAAATAAGATTTCCAGGTGTTGGTCCTAAATGCAAGTCCCTAGGCCCTTCCTGGGAGATTATCTCTCACTATGTCTAGGGTGGGGCCAAGGACAGTATTTTTAACAAGTCCAGGAGATTTTTATGATTAGATAAGTTAAGGAAACATACAAGATGGTACCTGCATGACTGCAAGGAGGGAAGCTGATTTCTTACCAATGAAAACTGGGAGATGAGAACCTTGACTTCACGACCTATAAGTAACTGGTCCTGTGTGATTTCAGAAACATCCAGGCCAGGGCAAGTAGGCAAAGCAACAGTGGGGACCACATGGCTGGTCACCTGGGCAGCTTCCTCACCTGTCCTTTGCCATCCTTGGGTCCCTGCACACCTGGCAGGTAGGCGGGTAGATTGCACATATCCGAGACCTCCCCCCAAAGCAGGGCATGACCACCCTCCGACCCTCTCCCATCATCTCTACAACCATGTTAAACCTCGTCTACCCTCCCTAGCATGTAGCCCCTGCTCACCCCCTCAAGGACAACTTTTCTCCTATTTCTCCAGGAAAGCTGATGCCAAGACCTAGAACCCACCTTCACTTATGGCTCCCACTCTGTTATCCATCTGAACTCACCCTGGCCGTCCAGCCAGAACATCAGATCCCCTCTCCCCCAACTTCAGAGGCCTGGTGCTTGCCCAGGAATCATGCCCCTGCCTCTCATGGATTCTCATTCCCCATCCACCCTCAGGGTGGGGAAACCACCCTCTTAACCCCTGTCCTATGGCTAGAGGCCTGTCCTTTTCCTGCCCTTGTTGGCCAAGCATTTTCAAAGGTCCTTCTCTACCTCTGCAGTCAGAATTCCATTGCCCTCCCACTCTCAAGCGGCTGTTCACTCCTGGTGACAGCTTCACACTGGCCCAGCTCAGGGCTCCTGCATCTACCTTCCCAAGAGCCCCTTCTCTTTGCTCCAAGTGGACACTGGGCACTGCCCTCTCCATTTTGCCATTTACTACCCTTTACTGAAAACTCTATTTCCACACCCAGCTCTGGCTGGGCCAGGGATGCCCTGGGGGAGCTCTGGTTACCCCAGTACCTCTCAGAGTGCCAAGCCCACAGCCAACCACAGTGCCCAAGACTGAGAAAGGGCTACAGAGGTGAGCCTCAGCCATTTGTGCCCCAATCCGTAAGTCCAAACTGCCTCACAGCTGTCATTTGGATGTCCCCACTTCACCAGGTACACAATGTGCCCCCTGCCAAACCCCACCTCGGGCCCAGGGGGATGCTGTTTTCGCTTCTACTCCTAGACGACCCGGCAAACCCAACTGTACTTTGGCCAGAAGTGACTTGAAACAAACCCAAAAGTTTACTTTGGAAAGGAGTTAATAATAAAAGTTGGAAGGCATCTTTGGGACGATAAACACCTCCTTTTTCCTTTCTTCCAGCTTCTAGCATGGCACCTTCCTCTGATGGAAGCGCTTTCTGGGACAGAACCACAAGGCTCATGTTGGGGCCACCAAGTCCAGGACAGGAGGTGGATGGTGTGTGGGAAGACAACTTCACAAAAAGCCATATAATGTGTTTCTCACCTACTAAAAGCTGCCATACCATTTCTTTAATTTGCTTTCATCATTCTTCTAAGAGTCATGAGGGGCTCTGGTCTGACAGCTGAGTTTTGAAAAGTTGGACAGATTCTCAAAACCTTGCACCTCACCAGGAAGAGTGAGTAATACCTCCTAAAGTTTCCAGAAATAAATGCAGAATACAAGAGGCACCTTTTGAACCCAAGAGAAATTATTCCGTAAGTGTAGAAGGTTGTCAGAGCAATCCACCCAGAATAAACACCTCTGATAATGAAAAGAAAGTGCTTTAAGAATGTCAAAGTAACTATGTCCTTAAAATAAACAAAAACAAAATTCATTTCTTTCCATCCCTAATGTAAGTAGGAAAAGAGAAATTTCAAAGCTTGTACAGCACAAGTGAACTTTTAGACCACAGTTTGAAAAATGTTAAAATCTGAGTTTTTAAACATACCAATTATTTTTGAACAATAACCTGCCTTCTATTTCACAGAGAGACAGAGGCGGATATAGACTTTCTGACAAGCATATTAAGGCTCCCTGGGGGAGAAACAACTCCTCCCCCGATTGGCCACAGTGATTTCAATGAGCTGAGATACACATTTTATATTGAGAACATTATTGATCAGCTGATGGGAGTTGAGAGAAGGGAAGAATGATCAAATAAAGCAAACCTCTTTAGAAAACCATAAGTGGCCCTTCTGGATTTCACTTTAAAAAATTTTTACAATGAAAAGAAAAGTGACTTTTTCATCATTTCAAAGAAAAGCTCTACAAGTTTTCCTGACTTGGGGCTGGTAGACATAATGATTATTTTTAAATGTCTGGTTAAAAATTAGAAAGTCTCAAAGGTAAGCCACAAGTATGTGAACTAACCCTGAGCATTTCTATTTCTGTTCAAGCACCAAATGGTGTTGTAAATGAATGAATATATTCATATTCGCTTTGTAACTAAAACAGTCAACTTCATTTAGGAAATTAAAACATCATTGAAACAGAAATTTTATTTCCTATGTAACATGAAACCTACAGAAAACTAGATAGAACTTAGTGTGATCTTGTATAGGAATCATTTTCTTCCACTGGCTTTAATCAAAAAAGAAAGAAAGACCTTAAGGTCTATTAAGAAATTCATGACAACTAATAATGTGGGAATATGGACTTAATATTGTTTGCTTAAGAAAAAGGTAAATAATTGGCTCCAAATCTTTTAAAAAATCCAATTCACTGCTTTAGAAAAGGAAAATGTCCACTTAAACATAAATACTAATAAAGGCTCTTTTTTTTTTTTTTAAAGATCCTCAGAATCTCTGGAATAGTGCCTGCCAACTAAAACACCTACTGTGAATTTAGTAATGGGTTACGCAAACATAAATTACAAGGCCAGACATTTTAAAAGGAAAAAAAGGTGATTTACTGACATGCTGGAGACATGGTGGGAGAGAAGCACTATTTCAATTTTCCAAATATTCTTCAACACTGCAGATGTGTTAATGCAAAAAGAATTCTAAAATAAAAAAAATTATTCAACTCTTCTGGTTCTAACATCAGTTCATTTACTTAAAAAGGGTTAGTTACCATGGAACTCATTCCCCACACTTACAATCAAGAAAGTTAATACAAACATTTAATCTAGTTTCAAGTATAAATGGATTTTAAAGAAAAGAAAGAAATATAGATACGTCCCTTATCTTAAAGCAGCAAAAAGAGTTAAACCACAAGTTCTATTTCTTACTTTATTAGGCCAACCTGCCCTGATTATATTTTTTACTTGTAATTTTTTTCATCTCTATTCACAGGTCCCCCTTTTTTGGGGGGGGAGCTCATCTTCAGTGCTGGAACCAGTATGCTTTCATTACTGTGGCACAGTAATCATTTAAATAGATATGAAATCCTTTTCATGCATTGTTTATATATAAACAAAATTTAAAAAAATATCCTTGTCATTAACTTTTAATTAAAGGAAACAGAAGCTACCACCCTTCTCTGACTAGGTCATGGGAACCGCACTGGGCTGATGAAAAATCCCTGACCACACATCAACACAAAAGGGATCTGCATTTTTCTTTGGTTTGCCAATGGCTGTCAGCTTCACAAATGGTCATTTTCAAACATGCATATAACTGGCTGAATAAGCCAATCTCAAAAATAAGCTTGACAACACTCTACTAATGGAGAATGCACATTTAAAAATGCAAATGTGAGAGGAACATCTCTGATTCTGGCACTGTGCACTCCTCCCCCACGAAGGCTAATCTATGTGTGTGGACACACATGCATACATGCGATGGGTTCCTGGCACTTTGATTATGCGAACACACCTGACCCCAGGGAAATAGGCTGAGACCAGCCCCATATTTCAGACAAACCAAACAGCCAATAGACAGTAATGGCTTTAAGCTACTGATGACCCGGGCCAAAAATGAAGAACCACTTAATCTTCTGAAGGAAACTGTCAGTATTAGGAGGCCCACAGCCGACCTTTCCCCTGATGTTAATCACAGCCACCTATGATAACACAGGAGGTTTATTTTTGTGCCTGGCTCCAGACTACAATGATCAATCCTTCAATTTTGACTCTTTCGTATCCACACAGTGAACTGGAGTAAGTGAAGAGTGTGTCATTTTCATGGATCCCCCGAGTTATACATGGAATGGAATTTACCTAAGAATAAGATCCTAAGTAATTGCATCAAAACTCTAAACACTTTCTATATGGTCTCCAATTAATCTACACATTCAATGAAATTCCAATAAAAATCCGAATGGAATTTCAGAAAAATGAAACCAAGTAAATGATTCTGAAAGTCGTATGGATGCAGTTTTCAGAATTTTGAAGAGCAATGAGGACAGGCCTTTCCCCACTGGATCAAGGCTCAGTAGTGACATGAAAATAATTACAGAAACAATAAAGTAATAATCATCAAATCA
Source organism: Manis javanica (assembly GCF_040802235.1). NCBI lineage: Eukaryota > Metazoa > Chordata > Mammalia > Pholidota > Manidae > Manis > Manis javanica. The sequence continues at coordinate 34,103,124 of NC_133165.1, read as the reverse complement.
GGGCAGGGCTGGTGCAGGGGAGGAGACAGACAAGAGCCTTGAGGGGGCGTGGCACCTGACAGAGGTGCTGAAGCTGCTGGGCTTCACCGGGGAGGTGGGCTCCACGGGGAGTGGTGCTGAGCCAAGGGGCTCTCCATGGACACTGATAAAATTACAGCCTCCAAGCGTTATCCACACAAATGCATTCCAGGCCTAAGGTGAAAAGCAAACCCCAAAACTTGAAGGAAAACATGGGAGAAAAGAAAAAGCACAGTCTTTATGACTTCAGCAAAGGGAACATTTCTGAAATAAGATACAAAAAAAATGTACATAAAAGATTTCAATTTTACACTGAAAACTGGAAAACAATCACCTGCATTAAAATTAAAATCTTCCATGTGACAAATGACCCTGTAAACATAGTGAAAAGACCAGTCATGGCCTGGGAGGAGATGTCAGCAATGTACACACAACAAAGGATCCAGATCAGAATTTCCTGCAAGTCAGTAAGAAAGCAGTAAACAGCTCAAGAGGAAAATGGGCAAAGGATATGGGCAGTTAAAGACACCAAAGAGGAAACTGTATAGGCCAGTCATTGTACCAAAAGGGATGTTCACCCACACTAGAAATAAAGAAATACAGCAAAAATCAGCAAGGATGTGTCTGGAACAGGTCCTGGGAGCTTGCCAGCGGAGAACAACAGCAGTCACTACTGAGAGGGACGAGGGACTACCTGGCTCATCGGGCTGGTCAAGCTGCGACTAGGGACCTTACTTCTGGGTGTCCAGCCTGGGAGACTCCTGAACCCACACCCCAAGATGAGTACACTTAATACAAGAGGATCAACCACAACCAAACAGCACCTGCCATCTCACTGGGGCACCGGATGCACCTTGTGTGGGTCAGGCACACTGTGGGATACTGTGTTGCAGCTTAAATAATAAACTAGATGCATATATGCACACACAGGCTAAATCTCTAAAAGGTAACAGAGAAAAAGGCAGGGTGGCAAAGGGTGGATACATATACAGAAGGATACATTTGCATAATACCATTTGTGTAAGTAGTAAAATACATGTATATATAAAACCGTATCTATTGTTTATAAATGCATAAACACTGCAGTGAATGCAAAAGCATATGAGAATGAAACATCAGCTGTACTTTGTGGTTTACATCTAGAGAAGAAGGGAGGGAGGAGGCATGACATTTTAGTCTTACATGTATATAAAGTTTTATTTTCATTTGAAAAAGAGGCATTGGAAGCAAAGGGGCAAAATGTTAACATTCACCCATCTTCATGAAGGGCACAGAAATGTTTGTTTCCTATACCTTTCAACATGCTAGAAATATTTCATATAAAAAGAAAATTAAACCTGATTGCAAGGCTTTGTGTATAAGAGAACTGTGTCACTGTAGGAAAAAATCCTGTGTGAGGCCAGGGAGTGGGACTCGGGAGGTGCAGAGGAGGCCATACCTTCTGGATGTTTCTGCCTGAGTGGCAACTCCCTCCAACAAGTTCTTGGAACAAACACATGCCAGGGTCTGTTTGATGTAAAACATTTTTAGGGTTGAAAGGTATCCCATACCTTACAAGTGCAATGTTCTCATGGCACAATGCTGCAGGCGGTGGGGGAGGTGTCAGGCTGAGGTCGGCTCCCTCCCCAAGGATGGGGTCTCCAGGGAAGAGCCCATAGGTCGCCAACTGTCCACTGTCTGGATACTTGATGGCAGATGCTCTTTGCAACAGGCCCTCTTTAAAGTGTCCCAGGTGCAGACTCAGTGAATGGATAAATACGTATGGGGTCACACGGGGGCCCCAATCGACCTTCTGAGCTAAAACTGTGACCTTCCCAATGTGAAGTAGGGAACCACCAAGGAGGAATGTCCTGCAGCTGGGTGCTGCCTTGGGACATGGCTACGCAGTTGAGAAGTAATCCAGACTCTGCTCCCTCCCCTAAAGACACTGGGAAGTCTGTGTGCTGGCGAGGTGGCTCTGAGGATCTGGTGCACACACAGCAGAGCCATGAGCCCTGTGCAGTGGCCACCCGAGTTCAGTAAGAGCTCCCCATGGACCTACTCTGACACAGTCCTGCAGCCAGCCGGACTGGATTCAAAATCTCATTCAGCTTCCCGGCTTATTAGCTGTGATACCCTGGGAGACTTGCTCCTCCTCTCGGCCTCAGTTTCATCCTGTGAGCGTTCAATCATCCAATACAATTAGTGTTCAGGACAGTGCAATCAACAGAGTGTCCCTGTGGTGACCAGAGCTGCCCCGGCACACCCCTTTCCACGCACTGGGATCACCGTGACTCTTTGCTGCATGCAAAATGAATTCTGAATAGAACAACCCAAAGATGAGGCCAAGCAGGAAGAAAGCGCCCACAGGGAGGACGCAGAGCAGTGTGCCTGAGGAGGGCCCTGCTCCAGAGCCTTCGGATCTCAGACATGCAGCATTGTTTCCTCTCCTTCTTTCTCAAAGCAAGACAAGAGGTGACCTGCTTGCTCGGATCTCAAAGCCAGTCAGTGGCAGAGCCAGGGTCAGACCCAAGTGTCCTGATTTCGAGTAAAACACTCCTTTAGCTTTATCAACTCTATTATGATGGCTTCCTGTGAAAATACTGGGCCACAAACAAATTATACCCTGCAAGGCAGGCTCATAAAGCTCCTGTAAACTTACTTTTTATGCAACTCACACTAGCAAATCAAAACCAAGAGCTGACAGTTGATAATCAATGTTCAATGATTAATGCCCCCACCCTGCCCATAGTGACCCCAGCCAAAGAAACTGAAACCCGACAACAAATCTCAGGGTCCGTGGGACCTGCCATCTGATTGTCTCCTTGGCTGACATAATCTCAGAATGGAAGAGACTTTTCTGTGCTTCATTTTTATAATTCCCATAAGTTAACCAGCATTCTCTGGCAGATGCCAGATTTTAGCCTAACGGTCCATCTCTGGGTATACTCCCACCAAACGAGCTCCCCTCCAACAAAACCCTGTAAGTAAGTATGCCACTTCAAAGCTATGCTCCAAATCACCTTTTTTTTTGCTAATAAAAACTGCTTACAATTAAGTGACCAAAAATTAACTTCTAGAAGCTAAAAGGAGCCAGTTAGTTATGGTTATGGCCTCAGTGGTTATGGCCTCATTCTCAGCAGTCTGCCTGGTAGGCAGGTGGCTTAGACTCTGTAAGGTGACACCGATGACACTCATGTCCTAGGGTGACAACGAGAGGCAGAGAGGTGTTTGTAACACACTTAACATAACACTTGGCGCTTAGTAAGTACTCAGTAAATAGTCATAAATAACAGAACACCACAATTCCAACATTTTATAGTTTTCACATTTAGCCATTGTACCTAACAAATGACACAACGAGGATATTTATTGAGAAGGGGCTGTGAGATCCTTTCTACACCCAGGTTATTATTGGAGTTCTTATTACATCCTCCAGAGAATGACATTCTTCATTTAAACGCATTTCAACTGAGGTTACTGACCAGAAAGACAAGTTATGGGCTACTCCCAAAGACCAGCTTCCAAGAGAAAGTTCAGGGGCAAGTATTTTCAGTCTCTGAACAGTAAAGCCAATCAAAGGGGTGAAAAGTGTCAGACACATATGGAAGGAGCCCATTGTAACTGTACAGAATCTATTCAAGTCTGCAGTTAAGCCAAGTTTATGGTTTAGCCAAGTTTATAGGTCAACTCTGCTTTAAGAGTATTTTTTTTTATTTTAGTGCTCATTTATAGCTTCAAAATCCACTTGTGAAAACAATTTCTCCTTTCAGAAGATTAGATTTAATAACATACAAAGCTCCATTTCTTGAGCTTCTGCTATTTGCCAAGGTTATTCTGGATATTCTACAATATTTTGTCCGACTCATAACAATTCTGAAACAGTTGTCATCTCTCCCATTTTCAGGATGAGAAAATGGAGGCTCAGCAAGGTTATAAAACTCAGCTTGGTCTTGATTAAATTTACATATCACACAAATCTAATTACAGTCGTTTCCTTCTGGCAGTTATTAAACTCTCAGATAATTTGTCTGTTATGTTATACCTAAAATAGCCCTTTACAAACTGCTAGACACACGAAGGAAGCGACAGGGGCTGAGGAACGAAAGGGAGTGACAGCCAGTCGACATTTCAGGGAGCGAGTCTGCAGACCATCCTGTGGGGCTCATACAAGGCCAGCAGGGTGGGGGGCTCCCCAGACGCCACCAGGCTGCCCCCGGCAGGGGCTCTGTACGGTTCAGACTGCTTCCTCTGTCACCAACTGAGAGGTAAACTTGCTCTTGATTACCTAAGAATTCACTCTCCTGGGACCAAAGGTTTCTGTGGTCTTAGACAGTACAGGGTCTGGCTCTGCTGCCTGAAGGTAATTAGGTGATGAGAACAAAGATGATCAGGCTTTTTGCTGAAAAAAATTTTAGGGACCCCACTGCTGAGCAACCTTCCCAAATTCATCAATAGTGGGGAATGGTGGGGGTACAAAGGGATACTTTCCATTCTTTGATTCAAAAAAACGTCCTAGCTCCCTAAAACTACTGTCACCCATCCACACTCACTGCCATGGTGCCCTGGCCAGTTCTTATCACCACCTGGACTTATCCTGTGTGTCACTGTCTGCCTGCCCTCTATGAGTGCTAGAATCTTCTCTCTTGATGCTTGCTGTACCTCAGGGCCTTAGCATGTCCCTGGGTCCTGGTATGGGCTCAGAACTGTTGTACAAGGAAGGAGGGAAAGAAAACACAGTTAGAAAAGTGTTTATTGAGCACCTGCTCTATGCTCTGTACATTGAACTCCTTTCTCCTGCCTAGCAGCCAGGAAGTTATCAGTTCTGATTATGTACTTGGGGCCCAAACCTCAGAATGTTTCCTGACTGACCTTGCTTAAGGTCACTCAGCCTGAACATTCACGTCACCACCTGCTAACTAACCAGTCCACTCCCAGCCTGACACCGGACATTCACTTTTCAGGAATCTCACACATTCCTCAGCATGACCCCTGGAAGTAAGAAGAATACATTTTTGCAGATGAAGGAGCTGAGCTGAGGTTCAGTCTCTGTCCCGGTGTTACTGAGGTCACATTGCGACTAAGCAATGGTGCTGGCACTTGACTCCCGCCCACTCTGCCCCAGCCCATTCCTCTGTTCTGCAGGCTTCCCTGGCACACGCTGCAGAGTCTCTGGAACATGGGAGATGAACATGGCCACCAGTCATTTACTGACATGGGCTGAATTAGGTTTGTATTGTATTCATTACTCTGTCCTTCTGAGGCAGGTTTCCTCTCCTCGGGACCCAAAAGAAACAAGCAAATACTAGGGTTGGTAAGTTGGCTTAAAGAGTTTAATTGGTAACAGTTAAAAATTCACTTTCAATTTTTAAACTTTGCCTAGTTAAAGTCTTATTATAACTTAACGGTAGGTGATTCTAGAATGATTAAACATCCAAGTTGATTATTTGGGCTTTCTAATTTTGCCAAATACTAGAGTGGCCTTTTTAAAACTAAGCTACTACTGCCAAAATGAAAATTCCCAAGACACTTTTATGTGGGGCATTTCTTCAGAGAATGACTGAATCAAATACCTGTGAAGGGGATTCCCACAGCCCCACAAAGAGAGGCATTAAAAAAAAAGTTTAATTGAGATCTAATTCACATATCATAAAGTTTACTTTTTCAAAGTGTGAGATTCAATAGTGTGTAGCACATTCCATTCACAAAGTTGTGCAACCAGCACCACTAATTCCAGAACGTTTTCATCATCCCAGAAAGAAGCCCCATAAGTATTAGCAGTCACTTCCCATTCCCCTGGTAACCACTAATCTACTTTCTGTCTCTATGGATTTGCCTATTCTGGGCATTTCATATAAATGGAATCATGTGGCATTTTCTGTCTAGCCTCTTTCACTTAGCATAATGTTTTTAAATTTCATCCATGTGATAGTACGTATCAGCACTTTATTGTATCACAGTGTGCCACGTTCTATTTATGAGTTCATCTGCTGAGGGACCCTGGCATTGCTTCTGTTTTTGGGCTATTCTGAATAATGCTACTATGAACATTCATGCCCAAGTTGTTGTGAGGATGTGGTTCCGGTTCTTTTGGATATATGCTTAGGAGTACAAATGTGGGGCCACAGGGTGACTCTGTTTAACATCTTGAGGAATTACCAAAGAGAGGCACTTCTAGAATTTTTTTGTTTTGTTTTTAGTTCCTATATAAAAATGAAATAAAATTTTATTATCTGCCTGTTTGAGAAATGCACCCTGCAGAGTGATTTGAATTAATATATTTTAAAATTCTGCTTTATAAAGAAAAGATTCCTACATGAATGTTATAAATACAACAGGACTTTTCATACTACAGTCATCAACAAGTGTCACAGGATTCAGAGTGCCCAGCTAAATAAAAACAGAGGCACAGCTCCTGCCCACAGGCACCTTTCACTTCAGAAGGGGCAGAAAGTAACTGTACCACAGCTACAGATTTGGCAGAGGCACTGCAGCTAGGTTCCTGGGCCCCAACATGAGCAGTCTGTTGGTGGCAGAGGGTCTGGATTCCTAGCTAGTGTCCACCCTGCACCCCTGGTCTCCCAGGCTTGCAGGCCTCCTCTCCCATGACTGCCTTTCCTGGAAGGCCTGTGTCCCCAGAGTCACGTCTGGTCTTCCCTCATCTTTAAAAATCACAATTTGTCAAGTCAGTGCTGTGGGTTTGCAATTAATCCACTTACACATCCAACGAGATACAAGGAAAATCATGCTGTGATCCTAGTCTTTCATGTGCACTGATTTAGAGTTTTATGAGGACGGAAGTAAAAATGAAAGCTAAGTGGTACCCTGAAGAGCCATACAGATCTCCATAGTCTGTCAAGTTGCTGAAAACAAGGGAAGAGTTGAGAATTTGGTCAACATACAAACATATCTGGTTGTCGCTAATAACATCTGAACTCTGTTTTGCAGTTTAAAAAGTACAGGGAGTCATGTGTGAGCTCATTTACTCCTCAGCCAATTCCCTGATGCAGCTGGAATGAGTATCCTCACGTTTGCTACCTGACAGGCCTGTGAGCCCCGCAGGGCCCTACAGGGCCAAGCTACCCTCAAGCTTCTAACCAGGCCCAGTCACATTGTCTCAAGGCGCCCATGCAGGACGTGTCCACTTGAGGTGCAACTTTATTTTTAAGTGACTCTCTTTTCCCAGGCTGAGTCACTCCCTGCAGTGTCTATATAAAGGCTGTAGAGGCAGTGACTAAATGTATTTGGGCCTGGGCCACAGCTATGTATTACCCCCCGGCCTCCCCCAGCCTGCTGACTCCATTTCTCACACAGGGTGAAGAAGGAGCATGAAGTTTGCAGCATCTTCCCAACCTATCATCTCCCTCACCTCAGTGACAGGGAAGTGGATGACTTACTGTGAAGGAGGTATTGTGTCACAGTATGTCACATCTTACTCAGAAAGAGCCCTTCTTGATCAATAAGAACATGACCATGGCTTTCCTAAAGACACCTGCTCATGGCCCCACTTGCCAGCCTTGGGGAGGAAGCCACCAATCTAGCCCATTTCACTGATGGTGCAAGGTGTCTTTCCCAGTCGTATCTCCCGATGACTCCTGACTGTTTAAAACAGTTTCCCAAGAATGTAAAAATCAGAAAAACACTCTGGCCTGAGACAGAAAGGGCAAATTAAGATTCTGCCACTTAGGAAACAAATGCCAGCAAACAGGCAGTTGTCAGGTGTAAAGAGAACATTCCCTGTGCTGGAGTCAGGCATGTTGACCCAGGAGGTGGGGCTGAGGGGCCGTGGCTGGCATCAGGCCCTGGGCCACCTTCCCCAGCACAGCCAGGACAGCGGGTGAGGATGGAGATGGTGCTGGCCCCAGGGAGCTGTGCCCAAGATGGTCAGGGCCAGGGCTGGGCCCTGCCGCTGATGACAGGGGCAAGAGACAGTGACTTGAGAAAGAAGCTACGTGCATTTGGGTGGGAGAAAAAAGCCCCAGAATGTGAGCAGGGCAGACCAGGTGTCATGAGGATTAATACTCCAGAGAGCAAGAGATGTTTAAGCAAAATACATCAGGGGGAAAAATGAGCAATGAGAGCAACCAAAATGTAGTGCAGCTCAGTTTTAAACCTCATGGAGATGTGGCTCCTTTTCTAGGAAATGTAAATTAACCTGGCTAAGTCTGACAGACAGATGCCCGAGACATGCTGCAGCAAAAGCTGGACATGCTGACAAGACATAATGCGTCCTGAGGACGGTTTTGTGATAATGTCACTGCATCTCAGGTCTGTGGTTCTCTCTTCTCCTGTAAAGGCTGGTTCTTCCCTTACTGAACAGATTTGGAACAAAATAGAACATCCCTGTGCTCTCTCCAGAAGCAAGTCTAATGCTGAAGACCTTTCTCCTGATAGTCGAGCATTATATTTAAATTGCATGACCACTGAGCTGGGCAGGTACCCCTGCAAGCACCCTGTGAGCTCACTGTCAGGCCTGCACTGGCCCCACAGTGACGAGCACAGACACAGAGGCCAGTCTGCCAGGATTCTCATTGTGGCTCCACAGGGCAGTAACCATGAGATCCTCAAGTCTAACTTTGGTCCAAGAAGCAAACTTAAAACTTAACTGCATGGAAAAGCAAGGAAAAAAGCAACTTCTAGTTAGAATCAAGAAACCCTAGTTTTGTCCCTTTCTTCATCCACGATGGGAAATAATTCAGTTTCCGGGAGTAAAGAGCTAGCCAGCCACCCTGGGCTGTTCTGGGCAGTGCTCACATGCTTCCATGTCCCTGGGGCTCCAATCTGCAGTTGGCTTTATCAATATGGATGCCATTTGGTACATCAAAGGTAATCCTGACCCCTATCTTGGACCTCTGATCAAAGCAACAGAGAATCAAAAGGTGAGCACTTTCTGGCTACACTGCTCATAATTCTACCAGGCTTCAAAAAGCTGTTACTGCTTCTTCCTGCATACTGCCACCAGCCTAGCCTTGCCCTTCACCAGGCTCGGGCAGGAGGAAAATGTCACCCAGCACAGAGGTGCCTGCCACTACTACCAGCCTGAGAAGTCCCTCTTCACGCCAGAGGTGGCCCAGTTCCTGAGGCCACAGCACTGTGGTCTCTGCCCCACAGTCAGGGTCTGAAGCTCACCTCTCATGCAGCCCCTTCCCCCCTCCATCATCCTAACCCCACTAGCTGTGCTCAACTAGGAGGGTGAGTAGGAGACATATATGCACTGGACAGGGTACCCCCCAGGCTGCACATGTGCCTCAGAGCTGTGTTCTAAGCCAGGGGTTCCTGGATGATTGTCAGGGAGTCCAGAAGAAGCTGTATACAAATGTGTGCATTTCTGAGGGAAGCAGGCCCTGAACATTCACCCATATTTCAAAGGCTGAGAACCGAGGCTCAAAGAGCAGCCCTGCTGACCTACAGTAAGGGTGACTGAGGCACATGTGGCTTAGAACTTTACCACCACTGGCAGAAGAGTGTTTCTGGGGGAAAGTCTGCATTCAGAAGATTGCAGTTATACCCCCCTAACACTTAACATGCCATATCAGGATGTTTTACTTGCTTGATAAGAAAGATAAGAAACTTTTTAAGAACAGGGATAGGATTTTATCCCCAGGGCTGAAATGTCTGGCACACGGAAAGTGTTCAAAAAATATTTGTAACATGATTAAGTATTATCACAAACCAACTTTTGGAACACTTTAAACCGAAACTACTTATATTCGCTGTGTTTTTTAAAGCTCCTTAGCTTTGAGGAGCAGAAATCTGGTGCATCTGATGTATTTTGTGGTATGCGGTCCAAGTTAATACTAGTAACAAACACATATGGACTGTAGGTGCCAGGCTTTTGTGGAGCCCTACACACACAACACACACATGCACCAACCCTGTGAGCCAGGCCCTGTTATTACCCTTGTTATAGGTGACAAAACTGAGGCTTTGGGAAGGTGAGTAATTTGCCTAGTGACACCAGCTAGTGAGTCACCTGAGGTAACACATATGGAAAGTGACAGAACCTAGAAATACCCCCACTCTTTATGTTCAACTATCGATTATAAAAGCAATAGGGTATGGATGTTTAGGCACAAAATTAAAATTTAAAAAAGTTTGTCTTTGGAAGGCACTCTTTTTTGGCATCAGAGCAATGCATAAAATCCTACTTGCAGAGTCACTGCAATCTCCTTCAAATGAACCACAATTTGGGGGTTAAAAAGACATAAACAATAATATCAACTGACTATGCATGCATTAGATGTTAATCTAATGACATAACATTGAAACTTAAAAAAATTCATTCTAAACAAAAAATCTTCAAGGCTGTGGCCACGTTGGTGCCTGGCCTTTTGTGCTCCAATGGCTTATTCTGTGTGGACACATGTCAGACTACTCTGGCCTCCCGTCAGAGTCCACCTTTCCCTCTGGGCTTGAGCCTTTCCAGTTATCCCTGGGCAGGGCCAGTCTAGGAAAATGTACACTCCCTGTCAGGAGACAACCTCACTCACCCCCAACTTCTCTCTGGTGCCTAATCCTGCACTCCAGACATTCTAGACATTCAACAGATACTACGAGAGCGTTTTCTTCTTTCCCAGAACAAAGAGGGACTTGAGGATTTTCATCAGGACTCAGTGCACGTGGTACAACACCAGGGGTCCTGGCTCTGCCATGCTGGCTGCCCTGAGCCTGCTGCTCACGTGGCCAGCTGTGTGAGGACCCCGGTCTGTGTCTGCATGAGGAAGTGCCTTCTTGCCAACAAGCCAATATTTTTATCCCTGAAATCAAAGTTTAAGCAGTATTCATTTTCACAAGTCTGATGTCCTGAAGTGCTCCCTCCACAGTCAGTATTAATCTTTTTCCCCAGTGGTTTAATAATCCGTCCAGCAGTGTAGTCAGAAGTGACTGACGTCAGAGAGATGTTGGGGCTCCTCTGGACTGCAAACCCAGACAACTGATTATCCCATCTGCATCCCAAGCCTTGCACTTGCCAGAGCCTCCCACGTGTGCCATGAGCACCCCCGTGTACCCCTCCCTGTGTGCACCCCAGCAGACCCAGAAGCTAGCCGCCCTCACCCCCATTCTGGCCATAGTGGCCTCAAAAATTACAGAAAACTCTGGTTCGTTGGTGGGGTAAGTGAACCCATCTGTCTTGTGCTCAGGGTCTCACCTTGGCATTCCCACAAGGACTGCACACAGGTTTCAAGTGGAACCTGAGATGGGAAAATGCTAGGGGAAGAGCCTTGCAGGCAGCTTCATCATTCCACACTTCCAGAAATGTGTGCTGCCCCGAGACTCTCCTTACTGCAGTGCTGAAGAAGCCTGGGCAGTGCCTGCCTCAACCAGCTGGCAGAGGCCCAAAGCAAGCGGAAAGGCATCCTCCCGTTCCCCTCCAGGTGGGATTCAGGGTCCCCTTCTCCATAGAAAACAATGCCTAAAAATGTGCTCTGAAAAGAACTGCCCCAAATGGCATTTGCCAACCAGGCTTCATCTTCAAGCCTCTTCTATTTCTTGGGATTAGAAGATAAAATGCAAAGCTGAAGGTTGGGTTTCTTTGAGGAAGCAGCACGGCATTCAATACAAGCTGTGTGAGCCAGGCCGCAGCTCCTGCACCATGAGTCTTGGTTAGGTGTCAGTGGAGGGACTGGGACTAATTCAGTCCAATCAACATTTATCAGCCTTCTCCCAGGCTGCTTCCCAGCAGGCCCTAGGTGACTGGAGGGGAAGCTACCCCTACTGGGTGGACACCCGCCATTAGCAGCTGACAGAAGCCTGAGACTCCAAAGGACCATCCAGGAATCCGGTTCTCAGCTTCATTCTCTCCATAGTATTCACAGTATGACAGGTCAGATTTCCACATTGTTGTCTGCTGCCTCGGAAGGATGACCCTGTGCTTCTGTCTCACTGTCTACGGACACTCTGGACATACGGTCGCCAAGGGAAGGCAGCAGGGACACAGGCTGGGGGACGACAGCCAGTCACTGAAGCAGTGTTAAGAGTGGCTCAAGAGAGACATGAGGGGGGACATCTCGGGGAAACACAGTCAGGGACATAAGCCTGGGACGCCCCACAGTGGGACCCTCCAGGAAAGCCTGCTGGGAAGCAGCCTGGGAGAAGGCAAACAGCAGGAGGAAGCTCCGTCACTCGGCTACCTGCTCAGCTCCTCCCTGCATGCACAAGGTAGATCGTGAACAGTGGTCCCCCCTTACTGCACAGAGGGGGCAACCCCAGGCATGAATGACTCTGATCTGTACATTTTGGTTGATAGAACAGGAGAACCCACGGTTTGGGGGGAGTGGAGAGGGAAGCAGTGGGTCTGAAGTCTAAAACCTTTAGGTGGGTCTCCTAGTACCTACCCTCTTTCTTCCCACTAAGTTACCTGGGCTTCTCTCCCAATACTTATCTGAAAATAGAGGGTTAATTTTTTGATTCCCAAAATGATTCATGATAGCATTCCCTAAAATAGCAAGCTCCAATGAAACACTTAAAACAGTCCACTTCTACAATTCAATTTACACAGCATTTTCCCAGAATAAGGTAAAGTCAAGGTGCCCCTCCCAAACAGCAGCTTTTCTCCTAGGCCTGCTCCTCTGTCCTCTCTGGAAGAACCTGGGCATCTGCCACCCACTCCTACCGGAGGACAGTGCAGGAGGCAGGGCAACAGCCCATGCACAGCACAGGGACCATCAAGGGCCAAATGGGCAGGAGCTGCCAGAGAGCAAGTCCCGTGTCTGCACACCTGGGCCTACAACTTTCCTTTCCTTGTATTTCTTACAGAACCTTTGATAGGGACTGAGCGAACAGACCAGGACAATGCCACCCTAGCCACTCTAAACACTGTCCTCCGAACATGTACTTACAAGAAAAAAAAAAAAAACAGGACTCAAGAAGAGCACATTTCCAGTGCCCTTTAAAGAATATTTCAGGAAACACAGAGGCGTTTGAAAGGCCTACCAGACTGAATGTCTGTTCCACAAGAAGTACGGGCACGTTGCATCCTCAGATGCACGCAGTCTCGAGAGGTGCCCCGCCTGCCCCACATGAGGGAGCAGCCCTCTGAGCCCCTTGTACTCAGTGCTCCTTCAAGTACCTGGTGGGGGGACGGTGGGGTGTCATGCCAATGGCCACGGGCACTGAGCACGGGGCAGAACCTGCAGGGCCCAGGGTCCGGCCTAGCTGCACACCTGGCTAATGCCCAGCTTGTTCCTTATCTGCATTTGGAATTAGTTCACTCTCCATCTGTGCAGAGAACCTGTCACCACCCGAGTTCCCTGCCACACGGAGGCACACAGTCTGCTGGAATGGGCTGAGGACAAGTGCAAGAAAGCAGCAGATTGTCTGCCTGATAGAAATGCAATGCTTACAACACGTCTTCTGAATATGTACTAGGACAGTAGGACCCCTTCAGAGAGACCTCGACGGTGACACCGCCTCACCTCTGGAGTGTTCTTCTTGAACTCTCGGCTCTGCTCAATAAGCCGCTTTCGAGACTGCTCACTTTCATCTTGCCGGTTCGCCAATACTGTTGCCGTGGCATCGAGTTCCCTCTGTGCAGGGAAACAAAAAGCAAAGACAAGACTGTAATTGCATTTTGCACCAGAGAAGACTGTATTTGCATTTGACCAGAATACTGAGGGAAGCCCCTGTGGCTGGGGGAGGAGGGGCTGGGGGCCTGCAGAAAGGGACATGGGCACACTTGTACAGCTATCACCCATCTCTGCGCTGGTTCCAGAAAACCAAACTTACTCAGCATGACATGCTGTGTGTCAACACACACCTCACAAAACACTCTTTCTGAGGCAGGACACACACAGACATTTTTCTTTGCTAAAACGGGAGTCCACTCAATGCCCAATGCCATGCCTCCCCGGAGTTGCTTGAGTCTGTTCTTAACACTTGTCTCTTCTCACCAGGTCTCTGCCCAGTTCTTTGACTCCATGCTCCTCGATGGGGCATTCTGCTTGGCTGTTGGCCTAGAATCTCGTGTAGTAATACCTGACATGCTTTTGCTCAACAATATTTATTGTGAGTTTAATATATGCACCATGTCAGGCATGATGTCCAGGGCCATTAAAACTAATCTGTTACTTGTTTCTAAGAGGGACCGTCCTGAGGCAAATTCTGAGAACAATCATTTTCAATACCTTGTCAACACCAGAAATGAGGCCCCAGGAAACAGCTATCCTCAAACTCTTTCACTTGCACTGAAGCTCTGAGAACCACCAGGAGTGGGTCCCCTGTAAGAAGACCTCTGATGCACAAAACAAAATGATACTCAAAGCGCCGAGGACCTGTGCCCTGGCCTTGGATATTCTGGGAGGATCTGCCAAGAGGACGCGTCTCAAACAAGCCTGTGGCAGACGGGGCCCACAGTGGTGTCCCAGGGCAACAGCAAGAACGCGAGGACACATTCTCGTAGCCACCAAAATGTTTTATTGCCGAGTGGCTGCAGTTACTGAAGGCAATGTTTTTCTTAGAATCAAAGGGGTTTGCTCTGAGGGGCTTGCCAGTGATCTAGCCCACCCCAAGGCCCAGCAGAGTAAGGACCCAGCTGGAGGCTGAAAGGTCAGGAAATCAAAGATGAGGATCCATCCACAGACCTCCAGGAAGCACGTGAGAGTCTTTCTCCACCACTTCCACCCACCTCCCCAGGTTCCACCTGCCTTCCTGTTTGGTGGCAAATGCCTGAAGCAGTCTGTAAGCCCCCCTGGTGAGCACTTTGTTTGTACCAGTGCAGTGAGCCACTGCCAGATGAGATGACAGAGCACGGAAACAGACCTCCAGGGTGCTGTCACCTTGGACATCGTAGACAGTTTCAGAAGTAGGGGGAGGGGTGCCACCACATGGCACTCTCCTGTTAGTGTTGCTGGCATTACAGCACATCTTGGGCAAACAAGTCCAAAAGAATAACGTGGGCTAGAATTCAAGAACAGATGTCAAAGCTACTGCAGAAAAGAGGGAAACACTGCACATTTTGATAGACCACATTTGAAACCCATCCCAGTCAAGTGAAGGCAGGAAAAAAGAGCAACCGAAACCAATGTGGTAACGTGGGGAAAGATAGAGGAGAGGGAGCCATCACAGATAAGCAGAAGGCTTTTCAAAAATATAAACAATCTGGTAAGGAGGAGGACTAGACACTATATTTAAGCAGCAGCAGAAGTTATAAAAGGAGGCTTCAAGGAGGAAAACGCCAATACTGAAAAACGACAGAAAAAGTAAAGTTGATGTTGTGTTCCAATCACCCACAGATGCCGAAAACTTAGAGAAAAACAAAGAGCTCTGACTGCTTTCAATTAGGTCCCTGCTTCCTGGGAGAGGGGTGCCATCAATCAGCCGCGAGGGGCTGAGCGCTGGGGGCCCACGGACCTAGAGGTTCCCAGCCCCAACCCTTTCCTTCTCATCTAGAGGGAGCTTGGGACGGGGTTGAGTGCTCCTAGAGATGTCAAAAGCTTGGCCTGGGGGGCCCTCTGCTCCGCTAGGCTCCCATGTGCTGCCCTTGCTCTGAAGTCTGTCTGGGCCCTGAGCCGAGTTGCTCTGGGGGCACAGCAGGCAGAAAGCCCCACTGGGAGGGCAGAGCCTAGAACAGGCTGCTTGAGGGAAGGCAGCAAACCCACCTTTATCTCAGGACTACAGGGCCAGTACACCCGAGGAGATTTTTTGCCAGCAGTCAGGGACCCTCCAGGGGCCTGCCATGCTCCCTTCCCCACGTGAGCAGACATACGTAGGTCCACATGAAAAACCAACGGGAGTCTCCAAATATAATACTGCGTCGCCACCCACCACCACGGAAACAGATGATTGGCACGGCAAGGAGGAGAGGCTGAGCTTCCACTGGCCTGGGTTTGGCTGGTCCGATTTAAGACTCACAGTCTGTGACTAAGTCCCTTGAAAAACACACTGACCCTTCGAAAGGACACCAATACTTTCTAAGGCTGTGGGAACAACAGGGAGGACATGACTATTAAACATAAGCCAAATACTGTTTTATTATCTACCCAGCCTATTCTCAAAGTGTCAAACATAATGACACATTAACAAGGGAACTGAATGTGTTTAGGGGAGGTGATGGTGGGGACCTAAAATACAGATCCCTCAGCCCCTGAGTCATTGGTCACATGTAAAAAGGATCATGGAGAGTCCCCACATCTGAAAGACAGTAAACCTCACAAGAAAAAAAACAACCTAAATGTCCAACAATAGCATATTGATACATGCAGTCAAGGATTATTCTGCAATGGTTTAAAAAAAAATACTGCAGTATGGAATGATCTTGAAGATACATTTAAGCAAAAAAATAGGCAAAGTGCAAAATAATGCTGGCATTGTTTAAAAAAAAGTATCTATACATATGCTTGCATAGGCTTTGACTATCTCTAGGAAGACACAAAAGATACTTGTACTGTGCTTGGCTCTGAGGAGGCTTGGGGAGGAGGGGAGTACATATCACTTGACTCTTTTACCATGCACATGTACTACCTAATTGGAAAAACTGCAATATATATTAATTTAAAAGTCCTGCTAATGTGAAGACACATACACATATGGTCACAGAACTATATTCTACATAATGCATCCCACATACAAGTGTTCATGGTCTGTGTGTCCACCTGCCCAGAGACCTGGAATAGATGGCCCCTTGACTCACTAGTGATTCAAAAAGAGAGCCAAGTACGTCCTTTGTCAAAACAACAGCTGTTCCATGCACAACATGCTGCTCACCGGCCAGTCTGAGGGCTTATGAACAAAGAGGAGGGGGCTGATCACAGAAAACACCATGCAGCCAGGCCACAAATTTCCTTGAGAAGGTCAGAGGAAGGCACTTCCTCAGAACTATCTAGAACCATGCTTCCACTCCAAACACCTGATGGTTCCAGGTCCGAGTGATGGGAAGTTGGCAGGGCTGACAGCAAGCCCAGGTGCTCTGAACAGACATGGGCACTCGCCACAAGGCTGAAAGAGCTGGAGATGGTACTGAGAAAACATCTTACAAGGAAAGGTGCCTGGAGGCAGAAGCTAGGGGGCTTTCTTCCAAAGTGATCCTGAAGAGGTCGGGAGACAGCAGGTCTCTGTGCACACAGGAATCCCTCTTTCTCTGGAACTCATGTACCGCTGAAATGCTGAGGATGGCTGCAAGCCTATTTTCCTCATTGATTAGAATTTCTGGAATGCTTTTTCTTCATTTCTGATAGATTCTCAAAGGAAAAAGCTCCTAACATTTTAAGTTGCTCTCTGCCTGAACCCCAGTCTCTCAGCCAAGTATAAAAGATTTATTAAACTCAAAAAATAAAAAGTGACCACATAGCTGCCTATTTAAAACAAACTGTGGGAAAACTTTTCCCCAAATAAAACAAGTATTTTAAGAATGCCAGTGATCCATTTGGACTTGCTTACCTTTAAAGTGTATATGTCAGTGGTCTGTTTTAAACTGGGGGACCCTGTGAGGCCCCTATGAGGAGAACCCTCTCCCCTGTAACCTGGGCTGGCAGGGAAAACATACTTGGGCCAACTGTATCAGCAATGCAAGTAGAGTATTCTCCTTTTATTGTCTCTAACTTTAATCCAAATAGTTCATCTGATATTTCTTTAGGGCTTATGTGTCAAACTAATCAAACAGTAAATCCTATGTAAGAATTTAAAATGGCTTTACAAGTGAAAACAAAGAGGAGCTGTGCAAAAAAAGGGAAATGCCAGCCACAGTACTGCACAGGGTAGTCCTGGGGCATTTGTGGTTTCATTTCCAGCAACAGAATTATTTGGACAAATGGAAACTGCTCTGGTTAGAAAGGGGAGAAGGGCCCAGGCCCACCTACCAGCCTCCTTCTGTCCATCACACTCCCAGCCCTACACAGAACATCTGAGAACCCTTCAAACAGTGCCCTCAGAGAACCCTGGCTTGGAACCCAGGCTCCATTCCTGCTGTGACCTGTGTGGCTTTGGTCAAACGATGTCACCTCTCTGGAGATACTTAGGATAATGCCTGTCAAATTTGTGCTGTAGTAAATGCTCCACGGAGAGGAGTTCCTCTATATGATCAGAGCCACACACTTGACCTCAGGCCTGAATTCATTCTGCCACCAGTATCCCCAGCTATGCCAGGGGCTCCAGGGATGCACAGATGAATTAAAAGCTGACCCTGACCTCCAGGGGCCCACAGTCCAGCCAAGGAAACTAGGCAGACATGGAAGAGCGAGCAGACAGAGGGAGCAGGCCAGTCAATGGAAGGAACACAGCAGAGGTTAGAGAAGAGAGAACATATTTCCAGCAAGAAAGGTCTCCCAAGTATTTGTAAAAGACACCCACCCTCTTGGTTGGGGCCTATGGGCTGGACAGTCCCCATCACCCTCCTCCTCATCTGGGCTCACTGAGTACCCAGCACATTCTATGGGGGATGAGCTATCAGAGATCAATAAAGGGGCTCAAAGGAAATGGAAGCCTGGCCAGGTCCTCTGGGGTCAGAGTGTTGGGGACACAACAGAAAAGTGCCAATGTGGAAATAACTGCTCAATAAGAAAATAAAGGCCACTTCCCCACACATGTCCACAGTGACCAACACATCCACCATAAGTGCACAGATACACACACACACACACACACTTAATTTGCTTATATACACATGACGGCAGTACCGTTCGTTATCTGGGAGAAGAACAAATGGGCAAGGCATGGGGGCAGGGAGGTCCTTTCACCTTCTACCCTTTGTACCTTTTGAATTTTGAGCACGGAAATATAACGACTACTCCTAAAAGTATACCCTTATCTTTTAAAATCTCATTTTTCTCCCGATAATGACACTGTAGGCTTTGAAGGACTGATAAGGCCCTCTGAATGCCCCACTGCCAGGATGGTACTCCTCCACATGGCCCTGCCTGAAGTATATTTTGTTCTGACCTTGCAGAATTCCCAAAGTAAACATTAATGTTTTCACTTTATAAGTTTAAGTAGAGGACCAAGTATGACTCCATATCTCCCAAGTGTTTTCTCAGACACTTAATTCTTAACCCATGACCTCTCCCCTCATAGTCTTTGATTCACTGCCCAGTGGTAGGAAAATCTGAATTAGGGTTACAGCATTCCGTCCTATGATGTCAGCATGGGCCAACAGAGAGCATTCCTGCTCAGGAAGCTGTACTGCCCATGGGCCTCCAACAGGACCTCAGGGGCAGCACATGGGTGGCTAAGATGTGCCACCCAGAGGGGAGGGACCTGCCCTGCCCTGGCAGAATCCACTCTCCCTGCATGCGTCTCTGGAGAATCTCAATCAAATGCAGGGGAGACAAGCAAGCAGACTGGAGGAAAACGGCATGGCGTGACAAGGCAGGTGATGTTGCAGCAGTATGGTGAACAGCAGGTATGCAATGACGCAGGTCGAAGGCACCCTTCACCCCTCCCAGGTATTAATTACCACACTCGAGGCTGAGGGGCTGGAAAAGTGGATAGGGGACACATCCCCTCTAGGAAAGGGGCCATGCCAAGGTGCAGCTGGAACCTGAGCCTGTCATTCCCTGTTCTACAACCTCAGTGGCTTCCCAGGGGGCCTCAGGTATGATCACTGTGGACCCATCAGGCCCCAGCCCTGGCATGCTGGCTTTCTTCTGCTGTCCTCACAGGCCTGGGTTTCCCCCCTCCTTTCCCTTGGACCCTCAGCACAGGCTCCTCCCTCTGCTTGGAAGCCTATCCCTTATCTCTTCCATGAATCTGCCAGATCTCCCCTAAATCCCATTTCCCTGGGCCCACGCCCCACCACCCCACTCAGGGAGAGCCCATAAGGTGTGTACCCACTCCCTGAGCTTTGCCTCCCAGCAAGCCACCCCAATTTGCGATTCCAGAGTTGTGTGCCTGTGCGTATTAGTCTATCTCCCTGAAGGCTGAGCTCTGCAGGGCCTTTTTGCTCACTATGGGATTCCCAGCACTTCACACGGTACTGAGACACGTCACAGCTGGGTAGTCAGTATTTGCTAAATGAATGAATCAGCTAAAACAAAACCAAAAAGAAAGGCAAAATATATTAAATCCTATATCAGAAGTTCAGAGTAAGTGCAAAAAGGTTCAAAAGAGAGATTCCTTTACTTGGGAGAAAATCAGCAACAGCTTCATGAAAATCATAGCACCTTGAAGAGCCTGGGGGTAGGCAGGGATGCACTCTAGACAGACAGGGACAAATATAAGGTGAGAGGACAAATTTAACAACTTTGGACACAGCAAGGCTTAATTAGAAAGAGAGCTGGCTGCAAGAAAAAGGCTAGCAGTAGTGCTCAGGCCTTGAATGGTGGAGAACGGTCTAGAACAGTTCAGGAGGCTATAGGGGCCAAGGAGGAGGAAGGATACAGGCTGAAAGAGCTGGCTGCTTGAAAGGCAGGACTAGACGAGGAGGGAGGGCAGGATAGCCCGGATGAGACCCACACCCTCCTGCGGCTCAGCCTCAAAAGACCCCTGGGTTGAGCCTAGACTGGTAGCATTTTTGTAAGAACTAGGATCATGTGGCTAAGGGGGCTCCTCCTCCCTGGTAGCCTAACCCATGATTCTGTCACAGCTCCAGGGAAGAACAGGGACCCAGAGAACAGGGAGCAGCAAGGCAGACATGGGGTTCGCTGGGGAGACTTCTCCCCTGCCGGTGCACCCACAGTCCACTCAGGGAGGAGCTGCTTTCACCAGAGCAGGGAAAGTGTGTGCAGCAGGTGCTCAGTAAACACTGGCTGAACTGGGCTGATGAAAAGAGAGCTTTCTGGGTTAATCACACCCTCTGGTTCTTTGACTCAGGGGAAAAAAGTAGGCATGTGAACAAGCAAGGAACTGCCTATAGTCCAAGTTTCCAGTTATCTGGGGGCTTAATCGGAAACACTGTGTCTCAGCTCTTGTTGAAATCCTGGCATGGCACAGTCAAGCCACCTTCTCATCTGAGAGATTAGAGTCGAATGAACAGAATGCAACCTCCTGACCAGATCTCGAAGAGCACAACGGCTGTACTCACACAATGTGTGATTCCCACCATAGGGTGTGTCCTGCTCCCCAGGCCCCCAGAGGAAGAAGACAGAATGTCTGGACCAGAGGGGGGCAGGGTTGCCTGCAGGGCAGTGAGGAGAGAGGCCAGTTTGCATATGACACCCCCACCCCCACCAGCACCTGTAGGCATTGTGACTAGCCAAGCTACCTAACCTAAAATGGGGACACCAATACCTATTTCATAGGGCAGCCCTGAGGATTACATAAGATAAAATGCCTAGTACAGTGGGTGACAAGGGTATTCTGCTCTTCATCCTGACCCCACCTTGGATAAAGATTCTTTCCTCAAGCTCCTTTAATTCTTAAAATGGTATTATATATCTAATATATACTCATTATTTTTCAATTCTGGGAGATGACTTGATTATTAATTCCAGATCTAGGAAATTCAAATGAAACAATTTTCAATTTTACTCCAACACACACTGGTCTTTGCACCTAAAGGTTTCACCATGGGGAGGGTTGCGGGAGGGTGAGGAACAGAGATGGGGGGCAAAGTTCCTCAGTGGATACTTTTTAATGTAATTTTGATCTTGGATCAAGCAAACGTTACATACAGAAAATAAAATGGAATACAAATGAATCAGCCTAACAAAAACTATGCATTCAAAGTTTTCATACAAGCTTTTTTGTGAATCCCTAGGGACTGAGAAATTTTAACAGAGAACCACGATTTTGTTTTTTGTTGTTTTTCACTCCATTGAAACCCACTATGCAAAGACAAAAATGCCAGATGTATCCAACAAGCGCTGCACTACATATAACACTTGCCAGACTCTCATTTAAACAGTGAGATGTGATAGACTGTGGCTCAGTGGCGCATAATGAAATGTAGGTGGAGCAGAGGACTGGTGTCACAGAGAGAAGGCACCGTGGCCCAGGGCTCTAGCAGGGAGAGGGAAGGATGTCTTTCAACCCTGAAGAAAAGGATTCTGCTTTACATAGTAATCAAACCATAGGAAACAGCTGATATTTGCCCAGTTGTGAGCTACAAAAATGCCTCTTTCGTAAGTAGCACTCTTAACTGATCTCTTTGGCTAGACTGCAAAACAAAACTAAATTCTACCTGCCAGCCTCAAATGGCAGGAGTGCTTCATCCCCTCTGATCCTGGACTTCTACAAGGAGCCCAAAGGACCCTTCTTCCTCCCATGAGGCTCTCTACCATGTCCTTGCTGTCTTGTTACCTCATTTGCCTGGGCTCTCTATAGCTTTCTCCCCTCTCTTGTTCCTGGGTTGAAGCGAGGGCCCCCTTGGGTGGGTTCCTGTCTTCTGCATCTTCTGTCCCCCAGGCCACCACATCCAACTTCCCCTGCAGGACCTACACTGGGGACCAGAAAGGGCTTCTGAGGTCTGACCTGTTGGCACACCCTGTCGTGCAGGCCTCATGATGAACCATGGAGAGAAGCATTTACAGGAGCTCTGCTAAGCCCAGGTCACAGACGAGGAGACCAAAGCTAGGCACATATGTGACTTGCCCTTGCTAACAAATGTCCATGGTATAGGTTCCTTGACTCCATGGTTTTTATCATTCTTCGTTATAAGCCTTATTTTAAAACCAAATGGGAACTTGTTAGAATTCTTAAACATCCATAAAGATTGATCTGGAGCATCTGGGGCTAAAACATTCATTCCCCTGCCTGGCTTGATGGAACCACCTCCCTGCCCTGGCTGCAGGTCAGGAGGGCATCAGAGAGAACAGATTCACAGAAACCACAGATGCATTCAGAATGGACAGGTCTTTGGCAGGCTGGCCTATCAACCAATTTATTGGACCCAGGGACTGGAGGGGATGAATGGGAATGCACTGTGCAAAGCAGCAGCCACTAACCACATATGGCTATATAAACTGAAATTAAATAAAGCTTTCAGCTTCTCCATTACTATTGCCACCTTTCACAGGCCAGTGGCAACTCTATTCGATGGTGCAGCAAAAGACCACTCCATTAGTGCTGGAAGTTCTACTGGGCAGTGCTGACCTACAAAGACTCTCCAGGCTGAGGGTGAAGTAATTAACTGTTACAAAGCAGACACTGCTACCCATTTAACAGGCTGATGAAACGGATGAGTAGATGACGGGCTTTGACATATTGTACCACAAAGGGGTAGAGTTGAGATTTGAATCCAGATTTGGATAGCTAACTCCATGGAAGCTGAGGCTCTCTGCAGTACAACATCCCCTCACCCCCCCACACCCAACCTTCATGAGCTTAATGCACTTGACTTTCTCCAGGAAATAGGAGGCAAGTCCACGGGCTAAAAAATGAGGCAGGGACAGGAAAAACGTGTTTTAATCTCAAAAATAATCATGCCACTGCCAAAAGGAGGAACTCTGATCTCATCTACGCTGGTAAATGTTTTCCTCCTAAAGTATTTGTTTCAGAAATAAGCCTTTAATTTGAATACTTCAGGAGCCAAAATTTCTGTCTGTTGAAAATATTTATTTCTATTGTTTGGCAGGAATCAATTTGTTAGGGCACCAGCCACTCTGGCAAAGGGTCCCTTCCACTTCTCTGGGAAAATGCTTGGCGGCAGAACCATCCACAACTCTACAGCTCATTCTCTCTGTTTGGACTCTCCCAGCCACAAACATCTGCAGGCACAGACATGGGCTGTGAACCAAACCAGCCACCCACCCAGTGCGCCTGCTAAGACAGATACACTTCAGGGGTTATTTGGAATATATAACCGCACTTGGTGGGCAAGCAGCTGGATGCGATTTTCAGAATTAGAGTAGATTTTATTTAATCACTTTACAAGGAGTAGAAGACTTGTGACCCAATATAAGGTGATTTTTTTTTTTTTTCACAGAATCCTGTCCCTGATGGCATGAGTGAAGTCTAGGAAAATGAGCAGCAGCAGAATTTCTAGAAGACCAAGCTCCATCCTGGCTCTACAAATCTGGGTATCACCAAGACACCACGAGCCTTGGTTTTCTCATCTGTAAAATGTACCATCTATCTGGGTCATGGGGTTGCTAGAAACTGCGTGACATACAGAATAAGACAAACTCTTACTACTTAAAAAGTTTCCATAAAGATGGTGGTATTATTATTATCTTCCACAAGGTTAAAGAATACTCCTCTAATGTCCTCACTGAGCTCCCTTTTTTATATACTATGGGGGGGGGCGCTTAAGAGACAGATCATGAAAGTTAAAAGCTATCACAGTTATAGGTGAAGTGCTAATAACTTCATTTTGAAACTGTCAGGTTTGGTTTTTTTGAAATCACAGCTGTGGCTTGCACTAGCACTCTACCTGTAGCTGTGTTCCCTTCTCACATTTTAATTAGCAAATACAAACTCCCAAAAGCTCTCAAAATGTGTTTGCCTGCAATTTATAAGTAAAAGTTAAAAGATGCCAAGTGGCTCTTGGGAAAAACAAACCCGAATCAGACATCTATCTACAGCAAGAGCAGGTCCACTTGAACAGCTTGTGTCAGGCCACGAGATGCCACCTCAAAGCCAGCTTTGATTTTATTTTTGCAGTTAATTCTCAAGGTTTTTGGTTCTGTGTTCAGAGAGTGAGGTTTATAACAGCCTGCCATTGGCTGAGAGTGGCTACCAGCCAGATGGCCCAGCAGAATGACATTCGTATGGCAGAGAATGTGGATGTCGCATGTGATTCCTTCACTCTTCTGGCGCCAGTGCTGCTGGCTGCTCTCAGGAAACCTGGGTGCTGGGCACCAACAGGTGACACTACATGAGGACTCCTGGTGCCAATAGAAGAAATATGATTTTAAAGGGTCCACTCTAGCTATGCTAGATACAAGGGACGCCCGGGGGGGAAACAGCTGCTCCATGAGCTGCCCTGGAAGCACTGCTGCCAGTCTGCGCTCTCAGCGTACCAGACCATGACTCCAGGCATCACCTGCACTCCACCCTGTCCAGGGAGCTTTCTAAAAAGCAGATGAGCATGCTTTCACTCAGACTTTACAAAGCAAGCTCAAGAGCTACTGCTAACGATCTAAACTCACACAATCAGCAAGTACAATCACCTACAGCGAACCATCATGGGGGCTCTGACGTTATTCCACACCCAGCACCCTCCAAGCTCTGGCCAGGCGTGAACAGCCCCCTCCATCCCAGGTCTTGACTCCACGGTCTCCTTTGGGCCACAAGGGGGTGGGCGTAGAGGTGGGGTGGAAAGTCAGGGGAGTACTTGAGGCAGGAAATTAATACCAACTACAAAGCACTCCACTCTCTCTATGGCTGCTCCAAGTTCAGATTCTCATACCTGGTTTTCCCTGACTGTATGTCAGCTCTTAATTACACAGACATCAAGGAGAGTTTTCTCTTTTAAGCTCAGCAAAATGACACCACTTGCTTTTGCCCAGGAATGACATTTCTCTATGCCCTACATTCTTGGTTTTCTGGTGGTGTGCCTCTTATGACTTCTCAAGAGGCAAGGGATGGGATGGGGGCTCTCCTTTGGGGGCAAAGGCAGCTCCCGGCAGAGTATGGCCCACAAAGGCCGCCTCCAGCCCCACGCCATCGCCCTCTTGGCAATCCCAGCTGAGGGCCCGGATGCCAGGACCCTGCACAGGCAGCATCAGGAACCGCTCTGACCAAGCGGCCTGGGCTTCACTCTCTGGCTGTATCTATGCCATATAACTCCGTCACAGGCAGGAAGCCACTGGCAATGATGTGTGAGCAGCAGCCACTGTCTTCTATGCCAGTGAATATTTGATTCTGCCAAGCTAACGTAAACACAGAGAAAATATTGCCATATATCCAAACTGATAATCAAGATTGTCAGTGATCAAAAACATAATCAATTATGACCAGTATACTCACTAACTCTGGAAAGTACACCAATATATTTATTTTATCAGGATTTTTCAACAAGAGCTGAGACAAAGGGGATGTCTGGGTTTACTCCTAAGCTGTCTCTAAGTGTGTCACTGGATTTCTCAGCACCTGTATTTTACCTAAGAACCTGCAGCCAATCTCCCTGAGCAAAAGCTCAGACTGTGTGGCTGCAGTGGGAACACCTGAACTGGGGAGGTCCAATGGGATCAAGAAAAATCCACTTGTATCCCCAAAATCTCAGAAGCAAGGATATGACTACTTTCAGAGATGACTAGATCAAGTTTGCACACTTATGTGAAACGAGGGCCCAAGGAAACGAAAGACATTTCTCCCAGGGGATAGCTATGCAGCCCAAATTCTCCAGGAAACCTGTCCCCTCCACCCAGCACCTTGGTCAAATTACTATCCACTTCCCAGAGGTATTCCTGAGCTCATACTGGGCTCAGTGTTGGAACAACAGGGCATAAGATGGTCAGTAAGCTGCACCAGTGCTCAAAGAGCTTACGGCTGAGATACCTGGACCATTTTAGGGCAGAATGTGGTAGGAGCAGGCCGAGAGCACTTGGGAGGTGAGAGGAGAGAGGACGTCCTGGTGGGAAAATCAGAAAGACTTTATAGAAGAGACAGCCATGAAGGATGGGTGCGATTTTGAGTGGGGAAGGGGGAAAGAAGAGGGAGGATTTCAGAAGGCCTACAATGGGCAGAGGTAATAGAAATAGCTACAGCTCAGTTTACTAACTCATGCTTTACACACCTTGCCGTTTTCATCCCCACAATGATCCTACAACTCGGTCATTATGCCCACTCCACCACCAAGTGAGGCCAGTGAGGTGCAGGAGAAAAGGTACAGCCAGGGAGTGTGATTTTAAAGGCAATACTATCTGCACCTAAATATGCTCCTTCCACTGAGTAGACTGCTCTCAAAGGTGCAGCAGGCTTGAGGATGATATGGGTTCGGTGGGCTCCTTTTCTAAAGTTTAAGGACTATGTCCTAACTGTGGATGGGTGAAGCTGGCCTTCATACTCTCCAGCTTTCCTTTTTCATGATCCTCTCTCCCGCCCCCAGACATGGGTAGGGGCAGTGCCCTCAGGCTCTGGTGAAAGGACTGCCTTGAAAAAACTCAACACAGTGGGGTCTCAAGCTCCAAAGTTACTCCTGTGGGTCACTGAGAAAGGCAGGAGGTGGACCTAGGGGGAGACGAGGGCACCTAATGGAACCCGAGTGTGCATCTGACTCAGTGTTGAGTCAGTGTGTTGCTGGCCCTAGGCCACTGATGGTGATCACTGCAGTGCTGTAGGAAGAACATTCTGGCAGCATGGGAAGGATGGGTTAGAGGGAGACAAGGCTAAAAGCAGACCATGCAATTCATCAAAGAAGCCACAGGACAAGGGACAGAGTCTCCAAACAGTGAGGGGTCCAGCCTTGATGCCTGATGAGAAGGTAGCAGCCCAGGAAACTGAAATGAGACCGAGAAAAAGGAAAGAAACAAGAGCTTCTTTAAAAGAATCCTGAATCAGCTTCAGGGAGTAAAGTAAATATAGGAAGCAGCTGAAAGAAGAGAAAATAGGATACACTAAAATGGAATTAGCGACCCGGCTCTGAGAAGCGGCAGACTCTCCATCCCAGCTGTTGCCAGCACTTGCTCGTGTACCCCCTCGGCTTTAAATGCTCACGGGGGTCCTGGAGCCAATCAGCATCAGACCCGTCAAGTCTGACTGCTGGAATAAAAATGGGGAAGCCGAGTGGCAGCTGTAACATGGAATTTGCTTGTTTTTATTAGTTTAAGGCTTTTAAAGAGTAACTTTTACATTGGGGAAAACTTTTCAAATATGTACTACTTGAAACTTAGATCCAGTTACTTCTCACATGTTTTCAATCATTCTGCTTGCCAATTTTACTAGTTATCAAAAGACATTTGTGGTTTAAAGCAGGGGAATGGGCTTTCCCCTCCCGATCCATCTGCTCTTCCCCGGGTGACCTCACCCCGCTGGATCCCTAACCCGGCTGGCTGCCAGAAAGGCCTGGTGGGGTTAGACTGGGGTGTGCTACTGGATGTCACAGCTGTGGGAGGTTGAAGGATGGTTTATTTCAAAGCACTGGCACTACAGTGACACCTGGGTAAGTTTTTTTTTTTTAATAGAAACTATTGATAAAATCCAGCTTTTTGCATTACTGTGGCTACATAAATGTATCCAGGAACACAACTTTCTCTTGAAATGCACATACCCTAAAATAAAGTTGGTTACTCAATTTTTGATTCCTTCAGCTACACCAAAGGAGATTTGGGGGCGATAATGTGCTGGTCATGCTGCATTCTGGGTGCTATTTGACACTGAAGTGGGGCTTGAAAAAAGTAAACTCTTTACAATGCCTCAAGTGTGATCCTTAAACCAGCAAAAATGCAGAAACCTACCTCATTATTTTTTTCTTCACTGTTAGAAATCTCCTAATTAACTAAGTGCAGAATCTCCTCCAAATTCTTAATCAAAAGCCTCTTGTTCTTTTCTTGCTGTGTTAACCTAATACACCCTGGAGTGGCTAAGCCTTCAAGGGTGTCAAACCAGAGGTCTAATATCAGATGATGTACAGCTCTGTACTGTCACTGAGAGGACAAAATGAGCAGAGGTAGTTTGAAACCTCATTAAAAACAAAATGAAACACATAGGTGCCCTCAATAATTTACTTGATATAAATTCAGAGGGAGGCCTAATAAGATGAGGCAAATTGGGTGTGCTGGCTGAAAGGAGGCCACCCTCCTGTGTACTGTGAACTTCCTATGCAGTCGCACGTGCACAGTTCACTCGTATCAAAGCCAGGCTGCCTTGCAGTGTCCATGGGGCCGGGCCTTGTGCAAAAAGGACACTGGAGCACTCATAAGAGATTGTTGTGGGTGCAAAATGGCTAACAGTCTATACATTACTGGAATGGATATATACTTCCCCCCTAAATACAAAAAGGCAAATGAATCCTCTAAAATGAGAACTTCATATTTAGTTTGCTAGGGACAGGCTCCAAATTTCCAGCATAAACATTTATTTTTAATCAAGCTAATTTTTTTTCCCATTTGAAACCTGTTAATTCCATGACTGAGAATTCATCAAGTTTCAGACCGGAATTAATTTTAGAAACTGCTTTATACCAAAAATATTAGTAGATGGAGCTGTGTAACTGGCCTCACTTCACACACTGTCATTGAAAAGTCTGTATGTTCGCATTCCCTTCAGAGAGTAGAGCTCACGCTAACAAAGAACAGCTCCCAAGATGGGGAGCTCACGGTTTCCTCCTGAGGAGCACACAGAGCCGTTGAAAGCAATGCTAGCAATCTGTTCACTGGCCCTTTCAACACGAGGCTGACTACGGTGTTCCTGTGTCCCCTCCCACTCATGTAGGAACCGCACATACCCATTTACCTTTCAACAAGTGCCTGTCGATTACACACCTACTTGGGATGGGGGACTATCCCCACAGTACCTGGTGTTTCTTTATTCTTACACCTGTTCCCTTGCTGACCCCCTTCCCCAACTCCACCCAGCACAAACCACTCTGCCCTACCAGGAAGGCCAGCTGTGTGGCTGAATGCAAGCTGGGAGTCAGGAGGCTGCTGGCTGTAGTCTGCTCTTCCAAGACATGTACCTTGTTTCATTTTACTGGTGAAAAAGTGGCCCTTGAATCATCAGTGATCTCTCCCTGTATGCACTGCCACTACATGCACTTCCACCACCACAATAATTAGGCAACAGTCACTTTTCACTGA
This sequence comes from Manis javanica, assembly GCF_040802235.1. Lineage (NCBI taxonomy): Eukaryota > Metazoa > Chordata > Mammalia > Pholidota > Manidae > Manis > Manis javanica. The sequence goes on along the minus strand of NC_133165.1, from coordinate 34,073,581 downwards.
ATCTGCCTGAAAACTCAGTCACTGCGACATCTGGTAGAGGGTAGGCTTTGACTAGCAGATTCTGCAGGAAGCCACTGGAGCCCCACCTTAAGGGGTTCAGGATTCCAGTGGTTCTCTTCTTCCCCTCTAGATTCTTTAAGATTGCAGGTTCCTCTTGCCACTGGAGGCTGAGCCTAGCCCTTCTATGGGGCAGCCACCCAGCAAAGTGTATTGACACCTCCCCCATGGACGAACATCCTCCCCAGCACAGACAAGAACACCCCTGTCATAGCATTTCAAAGTCTCAATTTCTCATACTCCCAGTGTTACCCAAGCCCAACAGGCCATCCACCCTGCCACTCCAGTTCCTAAAGAGCAGCTGGTAACCTGGGCCAGGGTCACCCCAACTACCAGGCTGTTTACCAATGGCCCATGCCATGGGGATTCCCACTGCAGCTTATAATGGGGTGGCCTTGCTGATGAGCTCCACCTTTTGCTGTGCAAATCTCCCAGAAAAGCATTTTCCGTGTAATTTCTAAAATGCCCAGCATCTAAGAAGCCTGGAAAGCTAACTGTGGTTTAGCCTGGGACAAGTGCTTTGTGCATAAGGCACAGTAAGACCACCATCTCAGCACCCAGCAAGGCCAGTCACTCTCTGAGCATCAAACAGCATCCAGGAGGGACAGCCCAGAGAAGCACAGGTTAGGGCTAAGGAATCTGTGCTTTAGTTTAACAAACAAATCTTCAGGCTGTCAGTTCAAGAGACATCCTTCAGGAGCTCCCAAAAATGCTTAAATGTTTCCCCTCACTACCAGCACCACCCCATATCCTATGATTTATCCAGAAGAGTTCTATTTAAGACCAGCACTAAAGCATGCCATTACTTATGAACCTGAAGGCCTGCAGAAGTCCAAACTCTGTTATGTGCTTGGTACTCCACTGCCACAGCACTTTCATTCTTTAAAACGTGGGCCCTAATTTACATGTACTTCTACAGATTTGAATGAAATTCTGGTCACACCTTGCATAACTTTCTGAGGACTTATAATACTTCTAGACTTGTCTAATTTTTTTTTAAACCAACATAATTCCCACATAAGACATTTTCCTACCTGGCAGCCTCACCATGGTGATGAGACACTGTCCCCGGGCAACCTCCTAAGTGTGTAGAGCAGAGACGTAGGCCCAAACGGCTGCACAGACTTCACAGCAGAGAATTTGCCACATATTTACAACATCTCCAAAGCGTTTCAGATTCTAACTTGAATATATATTTCACACAGTACCAAAACTTTTAAATATCCACAAGAAGATTTCATTTTTATAGGCAATAAACATTAAATCTAAAGGACTGGAACATAAAAAGTGTTTTAATACCATATAAATCAGCTTTCCCTAGACAGACTAAATCTCCGAAGGTTTTAAGGACTGCAATATAAATTTTTTATGGCAAATTATCTACATAGAAATTATCTGCATGAGATGCATTTTCATTTCTCCTTCTCATTTACATAGTGCTGACAATCTTTTCCATCACAACAGCCAATCCAATTTGGGAAATCAAATGTAGAGGGGAAATGTAAGCACTCGAGCTGGGTGGAGAGTGCCCCCTTCTTTCTTTCTGCCCATCATCTTCATTGGATGCAACTTGTTCTGTCTGATTTCCTACAAACATCTTTGGTTAACCCACAGCCCAGATGAGGTGCGGCTGCTCAAACCATGAAAGGGATATTCACATGTCCATGATGAGCTTCCCACCAAGCTTCTCTTGGGCCAGTAGCCAGTCAGCGCCCTGGAACTGCTGTATTAAGAACTTCTCATTTACAGGGTAAGTATTTAGCACATAGTTTTGTTGCCTAGATTAAAATGTTTCAAGGAATCCCAAAAAAAGTAGAAATGAGGACTGTTCTATCAAAGGGTAAAATATGATAATGTTATCAACAAACATTCAATTCTATCAGTGATTTATAAAATTTATAACCTGCCCCTAAAATACAAGGAGAACAAGTTCCTATTAGCTCTTATTTTCTAGTACTGGAACAAGAAAACGTTGCAAACATGCCTGCTTTCAGGCCTGCTATTAATCTTAGCCAGCCGTCTGAAGAAGGGAAAAGAGGAAGGGTTTCTAGAAATATCTCCCTATCGGTTTTATTCATATAATAAATATTAAAGTTAATTTTTTGTGCTTTCATCTGGAATAGTTTAAGGTCCTTTAATGGTCTAAAAATTTAAATACAGCGCTCCTTCATTTTCTTGCAGGGCCTAATTAAACAAAAATAGATCTAGCATCACAAATTATGCACAAAAAAATGAGAAGAAAAGAAGTATTTTGGCAAAGGGGTACCAATTTAACTGACTCCAGCTTGGAAATACAAGCACTAAGAACTGACTGATGAGAAGGGAAAGTACACTTTAATAACATTTTTCAATTAAACTCACATTTTCATGAAATAAAAATCCACATAGATTTTTAGGCTGCATATAACATAGCAATGACGAACCCATTTCCTCTGGCTCATTACAAAATTTTCTTGTTGAAGTGGCATTTTTTGCCCTGGACGTCTACATGAGGGTAATTAGAAGCCCACAGTAAGGTTTGAAAAACAGAATAACCAGAAGACACTCTGGGATATGGTACAAGAAACACTCTGTTTTGCAAATGAAGGAGGTAACATTTTCTCTCCAGATTAAAAGACACTTGATGCCAACTAACAGCAGCTTGTGTAATCTTATTTAAAATGTGCTAAAGCATTACACCACTTCACCAAATGGGAGAAAAAGGAGCAATGCTAAACCTAAAATTAAAAGAATCCGACCAACACACTTCTTCTGGATGCAGTTTTCTTAAGAAATTCAACTGTCCTCAGCTTTCTGTCAGTCAACTCGGAGAAGGGAGAGGCACAGACACACCACGGACAAACTTGCCACTTAAACTTAAAAGAAAGATGCTTCTAGGATCTGACTCATTCAACAAGCAGTTAGTGGGTCCCCCACCGCTGATGAGTTGATCTGTGGAGACAAAAAGCTAAAATGGACACTACCTACAACCACACACAGCTTCCAGTCTACAGCCTGAGCAAACAAAATACAGCAGCCCAGCTAATGAACAGTGATACCAGTAATAAAGCCATAAGAGTAAATCACTTTAACATTTATTGGCATTATATAATGGAGGTGATGAAAATGATAAAAAATGAGTATTGTCCATACAGAAATTCAGCATCCATACCAAATGGTTTAAAAAAAAAAAAACCAAAATGTCACAATTTCTTTGAACTTAGAGGGAAATAAAAATAAAGGACTACAGCCTCCCAATCAATTATTTGAACCTAACAACCCCATATTTGGAATTCAAACACCACCAACACCATGGTTCCTTCCCTGTTCTCCTACCCCAACCAGAGCGACCTCTCCCCTGCCTACACTCTGTAGCACATTTCGCATTCTGTGTGGTGTTTGGTTATCAGTGGGTCTTCTTGACCCCATCGGCACAGCTCCTAGAAGGCAGGGGCTGTCCTCGTCTTCAGGTTCCCTACAATGCCCGATGCAGGCCAGGGGTGTGCTTGATCATTTGCTAAATCCGAACGTCCACTCTGCATTCTCATAAGACTTGACTCTGGAGCTCACCCCTAACAGCCAGCTTCCCTTGGACTGGAGTTCTGAATAAGTGACTGCAGAAAGTGTTGTCAATGTCTACATCTAATAGTTTAAACATCTCTGAAAACACAATTACAGGATCTATAGCAATCCTAAAAGAGACCTCCATAGGAAAGTGTTCAAAATGCGATACAAAAAAACATTTTAAAAAAGGCAAGAAAGTTTGCTAAATGATCTAACACTAAATAAGAATTAAGACATCCTACTTAAGTGACAAAAGAAAAGTCAAAAAAAAGAAGCAAGCATCAGCTTAAACAATGTCAAACCACACTTCAGAAATAAAAAAGATCTCATGTTAGAGTGTAAAGTGAGAAGGGGAGATGGTAATAACCACAGCAATGAAAAGGTTCAAGGTTATCCACTTCATTAAGTACATAATGATTAAATGATACTTTGAAGAAATATAATCCAGAAAATAGGACAGGAGATTTGGATTCTAGCTGTAAGAGAAAACATGCAAAGTAGAATCAAGCTGCTATTTTTCCAACCAACCTTTGTGTCTGCTTTAAAAAAGAGACCCACCCTTTTGCCTCATGCTGACCCACAAAAGCAGCAGCCTAAAAACATAAGGTGCATGTTTCACTCGGATCCCAAGAATAAATCTAGTGCACGGCTCTGCTGGACACTCTGCACCTGCCAGCCCTGACTCCTGCCCAGGACAGACAGCAGACTCTGCCCAGCCATTTCTAAACCAAGGCAGGAGGGATGGGTAAAAGGGCAGAGGTGGAAAGCCCTCCAGCCATTCTGCTCTGACCTCCCATGCCTCCATTTCTGGTCATCATCTGGGATTTGGGTATCTGTGGAACTAAAGCCCTGCCCTTCTCTAACCAGTGCCTTCTTACCCACTGTGCGGGGGATAGGGGGGTCCTGCTCTGATCCGGCAGACTCCCCAGCAGCCCACATTTGAGTGAACACTGCCGTCACATCACACACAGCCTGCCTGCTGTCTCAGCACTACATTAGGCCTCCCTGGTACTATCCCTGCTGATCTGTGACCCCATGGTTTTCCTTGCACTCTCTTCTTCCAGTCTGTCCCTGCCACTGGCTTGCTCTCTCTTCAAATCCTTGGGGATTTATTATCCAATGGAATTAAATGAGATAAGGCGCAGTGCCAGGCATAAGGAAAACACTTAAAAATATTTACTGAACTGACCCTCAAGGAGCTTTATCCTAGAAATCCCTAAATTCAACTTTACTCATCATTTCTTGGCCTTGGACACGTTCTCGTGGAGTGAGCACACAAAGGTCCCCACCACGGTTGAGCTGCCGATAAACCAAACTACACCTAAGAGTGGCAAGCTTCTAAGCAAAACAAAGGTCATTTTCATCACCACATACAGTTTTGGGTTTGGTTTTTCAAGCCCTGGCTACGAAGAGCAAGAAATATCAAGTGAGAATAAGCCCCAGAGGAGGACACTGTTTTACTGGCTTGTACCACCCGTGGTTCTGCCCAGCCCACAGGCTCCTCCCAGAGGCCCCCTCAGGACCTTGGGTTCATGTAGGTGGTCCTGATGCCGGGGTCCCAGGTGGCTCTCACCTGCTTTGTGAACACACAATTCAGAAGGAGAAGGGACAAGGAGGGAGGGGTTCAAGGGAGTAAGATTTCAGCTGCATCAGGGAGCAGGAGGAAGCGGCACAAGCATTTCATTGCCCATCTGAGGGGGATCCTCCCGCTGACACAGCCCCTTTAAAGCTTCACTCCCAGGGCCCACCAGCCCCAAGGTGACTCCCCACAGTGCTGGTCCCTGACCACATTCGCAGGAACATCTGTTTGAGGGCACAACCGCTCTCCCTGATCTGTGCATGGGAGGGGCCACATGGGGGCAGAGTCCTCTGGGCTCCTTTGGTCAGCACAGGGCAGCAATGACCCAGGGAACATGTGGGCTCTCAGGCCACCTCCAAATCCCAGCAAGGCAATGGGCCAGTGCTGGCAGTAGGAAGGGACAGGAGTGGCCTTGCGGGTCCTCGGCCAAAGGCAGGGCCCGCCTGACCACCGCGGTGCTGCAGCATACTTGGGGACAAAACCCACCTTCAGCCAGGTAGGTGTGGATGCGTACAAGACCAGGACTTCCCAAATATGCACCACACATGGGGGCCCTCACATGGGACGCTAAGCTTTCAGTGGGCAGGGGGAGCCTGCTGCCCCATCCCCGTAAGTACCAACTATGGTTGAATCAATAGAAAAGTTAGCACAGAAAGCCAGAGGTCCAGGGAAGTCCCTGCAGGTTCCCTGAGACTGGAACTGACATTTAGGGAGGGCACATTTAGGCAGGGCTGGGCTCACAATCACATAGACAGGCAGGTCTACCAGGAGATGGGAGAGGCCTGGGAACTCCCAGTATCTTTCCATGTGGACACAGGGACCCTGGAGCCAGACCTGCTCCCTGTGCCTCATTTTCCTCCTCCGTAAATGGCGGTGACAACAGCCTTGGCCCCCTGAGCTCGAGGAATGAATTAGAAGATGTGGGCAGCTTAGCATAGCCCCTGGCACTGAGTAAATACTCCACAGTGTGAGCTATTGCTGTAGTTGCTTGAAGCCAAGGACCTCATCAAAATTAGCCTTGGGAAACGTGGATATGTACAGACTAGTCCATGAGATCCAAAAAGGAAATCTCAACAGCCTTGAGCTGGGCCTGTAAGGACCACGGGACTCTGACGTCCTTGTTCTTCCTCTCTTTCCCTTCTCCTCTGGCCCACGAGGAATCTACTCTCCAACAGCATCAATCCAAAGGCCTCCAGACCTTCCTATTGACTGCCATCACTGCCAGGTCACACTCATCTCCACCTGAACACTGAACTGGGGTGAGGGTGGCTTTGCCCCATTCCCCTCCTGGCTGGAAATCCTCCCAGAGCAGGGCACCCCCATACCTGATGCTATCTACACCCCTTGGTGAACTGGAAGATTTCTCCCAACCTCCAGCCAAAGGAAACAGACCTCAAGACGTTGGCCACATGAAAGGCTCATGTGTAAAAATAATTCAGCTCAACAAATATTTCCGCTACATGTAAATCACAGAACTAGGCACTGCAGAGGCACACAGTTGGGAGGAAGCAAGGGCTTCAAAGAGCCTGAAAGCCAGTGAGGAAATGAGGGGGCCAGAGTAACTGGAGCCTCCAGACAAGAGCATTCGACTGTGACGGCACCATCCCAACTAGGCAGAAGTGGAGCCCAGGATTCCAGAAGGCAAGGGGGAAAAAAGCTCTGAATCGTTGAAGATCTCATTAGAACAAATCCCCTGTTTATCCAACATTTGTGGTGCACTGTATAAATATCCATTAAAGTGCCAAATCAAGTTTTAAGTACTTCTATGCTAAAGTCAATGTTCTATAATGTACAGGACTTTGCAAAAAGAAAAAAAAAAGGGGGCATTAATTAAACAGAATTAACTGTAATCCATGAAATTGACAAACACATGTATTTCTGTCTCAAAGCCCTGCCTTTTAGCTATTCTGCTCTCTTGGAGAACCCGCTTTCCCAGGCACTCCACACACCCAATGCACAGGGTGGGTTGGGACAATACAGAGATGGGAGTTTAATACTCACCTACCCTGGGGTGTGGGGTCGGTTAAACGACCTATCCAAAACAGCACCAGGTCTTTGGGGTGAGGCCCCTGCCAGGGCACACTGCCCTCCCCAACCCCACCTATAAACTAGTACTACAAGAACTACTGAAGAGAAAAGCACACGTGGAATCATGGAGAGGAGCCAGGAGTTCTGGAATCAGACATGTCTGGGAATCCATCAGGACTCTCGGCTACAGATAAGACAGAGACGGTGAGAGGTCCATGGCCAGGGACTCCATTCCCTGTGTTTCTCAGTAGCAGCTGGCACACGGTGGGAGCTCTGTAACATTAGTCAATTAAGGCACAACAATAAATAGAAATAGCCTTCTGAACTAAAGCCAACTTTGTCTGCATGTACAAATTATAAAAATCTCACACAAGCCAACAATTTCTGTATTTTGCTAGTTTCATATAATTTTCAATAGCTCTATTGTAAACAGAAATTACTGGCAGGATTCTGATGGAAAGAACAGCAACATTCCGTATTCAGACTATGTGACAGGACTCGCCCCATAATATAAATAACTTGATTTTTTAAATATCAGGTTGATGAGATCCACTCCTACATAAGAAAAATCAGTGAAATGTGAAGATTAACGAACAACCATCCTCTTCACAGCCTAAAATGTAAAAACTGAGCCAGCAAGGTTGAGTTTTGGGATCAGCCACTGATCTGGATTCTCTAGCCCCCATTTCCAGTGACTCAGAGCTGTGCATAAACTAAAGGTGACATCCCACCACACAGAGGTGCCGTTACTTAAAATACACAGAACCAGTGGGTCCTTAGAAGTCTGCAAAGCCCTTCTCCCTGAGTTTGAAATCCCAGGATGACCTGAGAGTGGAGGCAGCCTGTCCATTGCCGGGGGGAGTGCTAGACACTCTGAAGGCCATCAGGCCACCAAGAAAGTTAGACTCTGATCAAAGGGCCCACCTTAGAGCAGGGACCCACCTGCACACTCCTTTGCCAGTTCCTTCTGGAACAAATGCTTCTGCATCCTGAGCACCTATGGGGGGGGGGGGGGGGGGGACTGAGAAAAGCCCTGAGTTTCAAAGTACAAAGATACTGAGAGAGGCCACCAAACTCAGGTTCTGAATGGGACACCAGCAGCACACCCCGGCTTTATTTCCACACACTTCCTTTAGGATTCTTTTTTTTTCTACAACTAAGTCACACTGACAGTATCTGGTCATTATCACAAACTTTTGCTTTATTTTAATATCAGGAAAATAGGTCTCTGAAAAGAGATGCTTTTGCTAACTAGGCTAAAGTAAAAGCTCTGTGTGGGGATGGCTCCACAATGCTTCCATGATAGATGAACGGTCACACCTCTCCATCAGGGAACACGCGGCGACTAGTCACTGTCACTTCTCCAGCTAAGTGGACTGACTTACGTTACACTTACTTACTTCCCAGCCTCATTAGCCTCCTCCTAGGACAGAAGTTTCTTCTCTAGCAGGTTACTATGCCCCTAACAAGCACTACTCACTGTACTAGGCAACTTGAACCTCTCGACTCATCCCCAACCCTCTGAGGCCTGCTCATGCCACACCTGGTGCTACAAGTATTCCCTCACTCAGATCACACTGTGGCCCTGCAAGGCCCTCTATCATGCCTCAGGGATGTTGAGAATAGTGCCCTTGGTTTCAGAGCCAACCTCTCCATTCACAGGTGGCCTGCCTCCCCAGAGGGAGGGACAGGGCTGCCCCAGAAAATGCTGGTGTGGACTTAGTGTGTGCTGCCCCTGTGTCCCCTGCAGGGGTCCATCCAGCCTGCAGAAGGACTGGTGCCATGTCCATCTCTTTACCCATTATAGGGAGCCTCACCCCCAGCATAGGGCCTGCTACCAAGACACCACGCACGCAGGTGGAAAAGTACACAGTGAATAGCATGGGTGTTTGCTGGAGCTGAGATTTGGTATCAGATTCTCATTCTGATTCAACTCTGGCATGGCACATGACTTGACCGTCCTGCAGACGTGTGGAAGGAGCTACTGTCATCATTCCTACCCAGTCCTTCTACAAAAACTGCCCCCTTCAAAGTTTCTGCATGTCCAAGTGACATGGAGTAGCTGGTTCCCTTTCCTTAGCAGGCAGAATACCCAGTCATGATTTGGTGACCCAACAGGTTCTGTCAAATTGCTGAAAAGGCAGAAGAAATTCTTGACAAATTGGCAGAGTCAGAAAATCAATTCCCAAATGCCATGTAATTCACTGACAGGCCCACCGGGGCATTAGTACTGAATGGTAACGGATTTCTTTTCTTAAAAGGGACCAAGATAAGAGCAAGAAACATATTTACATTTTGTCTGCAGACCTGGGCTCAAGAGCCGGTGAGCAGGAGTAATGAGAACAGTGCGTCACAAACAACTCAGGCCTGCCAGCAATGAAAATTAATGGGAAGGTAAAGAGCTTCTTTTGATGCTGGAAGGGCTCCAGTAAAAACTGGTCTGTACATGGGAACACGGTGTCAGACTAAGAGAGAATCAGCTTGTCTGACTTGTGGTTTTCTTGACAACATTCATCTTCTCTTGGCCTGATACAGGGCAATTAGTGCTTGTCAGTTGAATCATGTGTTATTAAGATCATTCAGGCATTTTTTAATTACGGTTAGTGAGACAGACAGTAATGAGATCTCCAGCAACTTTAACTTCCCACTTCCTTTTCAGATAAATCTTAAGCTGCCTTGTTTTGTTTTGTTTTTTCTTAGTGATGTTTCAAAAGAATTGTTTATTTCTGCAGGTAGATACATGTAACCTGGCCCCAGCTTCCCCAGCCTCCACATAAACCTTCAGCTGCTGGGGGCTCCCCGCAGATCAATCAGACAAAGACACCTCTCTTAAACATCTGTTCCTCTGGTCGGATAGGGGACAGGCAATTTCTGTTCATGAAAATGCTCTTAACAGAAGATTTTGTCTGGAGGCTTCTTTAGACCTGCAGAGCTCCCAACAGCAGACCCTCATCCAGCCTGCTTCCCTCCTATTCCTAACAGCCTATGCTCCATCCGAGGTGAGCCCATGGTCCTCAATCCAAAACCTGCTTCTCTCTGTTAGCTCTTTGAATCACATGACACACAAAAACCCCAGGAAGCATAAAAATGATTTAATTTACTTTTATAGTCTATATTTCATTCTATTTGCTTTTAAATTAACAATTCTCAAAAAGGTTAAAGTACAGTGTCTGGTTCAACTTGAATCTGGGTTCATAATTTTTGTCTTTTTAAATGCTCCCCTTACATCGATATTTCATTGAGGAAATAATATCCTTTCCTGAGAGATTTCAAATTTTTATGGTCCCAGTCCTTTCTCTTTATACAGCCAGGAGCCAACATGATTTCTGAGCTATTCCTGGTGCACCATCTGTTTCTTTATGAGGCCAGCGAGAGGGGTCTGGGGGATGTGATAAGGAGGAAAGGCCCCCAAAGCCCATTCTTGTGGGGGACACACAACCTCCTCCTCCAGACTTGCTGTGAACAGCCATTCCTACAATGGCTGTGTCTAAGGAATATGGATTTCTGAGCATTCCACAACAAGCTTCAATTAACAGTTAACACGCAGAACAGAACTTTCTGAAGGCAGGATCTCCAAACCCTATGACCCATTCCTGGGAGTATTTTTATGAAAGCCATTTTTAAAAATCTTTTTCCTAAGTTTGTTCACAATGTTCCTTTCTGCAGAGCACATTACATAATGTGTTCTGATATTCCTGTGTCTTCACTCTGTGTGCCTTTAACTGTTTTTTAAAGCAAGCCTTTTCCTGTAGCTCTTACACAATTCTGGACCAGGTGTACACTGCAGTCGAGACGCATCCTTCTCTCCCTCAGCAAAGTGACCTTTCCCTTCCAGTCCCTGTTGAGTCCTGTTTGTTGTCACCCACGACAGAGGTCCACTGGCGGTTGAAGATCAGAGCATGATCTTGAGTCCCACACATGCACACACACACCCTGCCGCCCCTTCTGGCCCTGACGCATGCAGAAGCAGTCTGGCCAGCACTCATGACCACGGGTGGCTGTGGTTCACCCAGCTGGATGCGTTCCGTGGAGCTGCCATGATGCCTCCAGGCAGGAGCTGATCCTACAGATGAATCAAAGCTATGATGCCTGGCACTCCACCAGGGACCCTGCAGGCAGCCCGCTAGGCACGCAGTGAGCCCACTTTTATCTCCTAGTGAAGCTAAGCCACAGAAGAAGTGGACTACAGCGGGTCTCAGAAGAAAGCATGCCACCCCGCAGGCATGCCACACAGCCCACTGTCAGAGTCACATGGCCTGAGAAGACTGCTGGCTGGGCCCCAGGAATCAGGCCTCCAGAGGGCAAGTCTGAGAAAAACACTGAAGACCATGGGAGCCATGGTATGACCAGCCTGATGCAGGAAAGACCAGCCTCAACAGGTGGACCAACCTCATTCAGGTAAGAGGAGCTTCATCCAGGAAGGGGCTCATAGCCCCTGAGAAAGAAACTCTGAAACACCAGTGGTTACAATGTATTTATCTAGAAGAATAAAGCTGAAAGTTATGTTATTTCCAAGGGCTTAGGGACTAAAAATAAAATAGGGTGGGACCCACCCTAATCTCAAAGTGTTTTTAGAGACCACTCTTACACAGGGTAAATGACCTATAAACATTTTTATGTTACAGCCATTAGAAAGGGATATGAGAGGGGCAAGAGGGAATCCAGTTCATCCAGAGCTACCAGGTGGTGCCCTGCTTTCCCACCAGCAGCCCCACAGACTCCCACGCTCAGCTCACCAGCACAAGTTAGCCCTGGGAACACTGCCCTGTAGGAGTTTGAAATAGCCCTGAAATGCAGTACCACCATGGGCTGGGCCAGGTGCTCTGTCAGAACCCAAAAAGGCCTCTAAGCTAACAGTACTACTTTGAAGAAAGTAATTTCTTCTTCTAGAAAACCTGCCAACCACTGGTTCATCTTTTTTTCTCTTTGTTAATTGCATTTTTAAAAATTAACTGCATTAAAACGATAGTTGTTTTTGTGATTTAGAAACCGCATTGTGTTGAACAAGACTGCATGAAGGTGGGCTTGTCTGCTCACCCAAATCCTGGCTGAGATGCTGCTGCCACTTCTCACCAGCCCCACCTATATTTTGTCAGCTATATTTTGAACTGAAAATCATTCCAGTTCCCCAAATTTTCCTTGTCAGAATGTTCACTTCAAATACCATTTAGCTAGACTATAGTCTTGTTGCTTGCTAGTTGGAAGGTCAGTCTCTAAAAGGACTCATTGCTTTTCTGGTTGCACACAGTGACAGCCACTGCCTCTTTCATAAAAGGAAGTGGCATTATTTTAAGTCGGGGGAAAGGGAAGGGGTAGGAAGGGAGGAAAGGTTATGGGTAGGGGTTCTATAGTAACTGATTTTACTCTCTTCTGACTCCTTGCTTCACTGTGCACTCACACACTCCCCTGCAAGAAAAGGTAGTTTGTTTTGCTTTTTTTGCATTCCTATATGCATCCTATTTGCACAATTAAAGTGATCATGAAAGAATTAGAAGTAAGTGTGGACTCTGTAATAGGGCTATGGAGAACAAGGCTCGCTCCCACTGTGCTGGGGAAGCTTCGTTGGGTTCGTTGGGTGGGCTGGCTGTACTTATCACATTCACAGATGCCCAGGTCCATGGACCCCACAACTCTCCTTGCAGGAAGTTCCTTAAGGCTGCATTGCTGTAAGAGCAAAGACCAGAAGCAACTCAAATGTCTACCAGTGAAGAACTGGGTACATCAAAGATGGCCATCCATATCATGGAATATCATGTAGCTTTGAGAAAGAGAAAAATAGATAGAGATAGAGACAGAATTTTAAGCTTCATCTGCTGATTTGGGAAGTTTAAGAAACACAGCTAATTTTAAAAAGTTAAAAATCAAGGTGCAGAAGAGTGAGAATAGCATATTAGACTATGTGTATATAAGAGGAAAATACATATCCATATTTGTTTCTGTGTATAAAGAAACTCTGAAAAGATACACAAAGAAACTAGCAATAATGTGGTCAGGGAGGGGAGGCAGAAGACTTCTCTTTATGCTTTTTTTTTTTAACCATGAGATTATGTTACTCACTCAGAAATCATACAAGGAATTTAATGCAACTGCTGCTATAAATTGGTCTAACTTTTCCAGAAAGATTGGGCACCATGTACCCAAAGACTTAAAAATATACATGTAACATTGACGCAGCACTTACACTTTTTGAAATGTAACATATCAGACATTAAAAATAATCATAAAAATATATAGGTGTATAAGGATGGTCATCCCAATGTAGTCTATGGTATAAAGAGTTAAAACAAGAAGATAATTTTAACGAAGTATGGGAATGCATGCAGTGGAAAGCTATTCAACAGGCACTCAGACATATTGTCAAACTTCAATAAACAGCATACTAATTTATTTTAACTAACATTGAGAGATATCCTTAATGGCATAGTAAACTCTAGGTTGGGGCAAGATTGCTACAAAATAGTACCAAAATTATTCCATTTACCTAGTTTTATGTTTACATAAGCCCACAGAGGGGGAAATGTCTGGAAGGACATTTACCACCACGTTCATAATAGGATTAGTGGTGATTTTTATTTCCTTCATTATACTTTTTTGTAGTTTCTGGATTTTTACTGGCATTTCTTCTTAAAACCACAGATGAAGTCATTTCCATTTTGTACATGGACACACAGCCAAATAAATAGTTGTTTTTCTTCTATTAGGCAAAATGTTAAGACCTACACAATAGAGCATGAAAGAAACCTCCAAGGCCAGAGAAAGCACAGTACTCTGCTAAAGCAGAGAGATGGGCACACTTGAGCATCATGGGGAAGGTCTCTCCCCTTCACAGGTCCCGACCAGCCTTCAGACCAGGTGTTCTTTCCATAAAAGGTAGACGTGGTAAACAGAAACTAGAGCCAAAACAGCAAACAGAACACCACAGGCTCAAACGGAGAGTTAGAGGAGCAGAAGGGTTTTCACCCTCCCCTCTCTCTTCTATGTTTGGCACAAACAGCCCTTTGGCTTATTATAGGGCAGTGTGACAAAAATACATTCTAACAGCAATTAAACATGTCTCACAGCCAAGGGTTTTTGGTTAATAAAGAGCTCTGCTTATAAGAGAAATCATTATCTATTTCAAAGCAATTGAAATCTAAGCCCTCATTCTTATTTCTCATGAGTGAGTTGCAGTATTTTTTTTTTTAATTAAAAAAAAAACATCATCCCACCAAAGGCATGGCACACAGTTTATTGTACCTGAAAGACCATGAACTATGTAATCAAAGAGGTCTGGGTTTGGAGCCTAGTTCTGCCATTTAATAAAAAGTGGCTCTGGACAAGTTCATCTCTGTAACCCTCCTCTCCCCTCCCCCCTCCCTGTAAAACAGAATGTCTATAAGGCCCTGTGTAAGACCTGGGGACCCAGCGGCAATGGCAAGAGGCCCCAGTTAGCCAAAGTTTTCCCTCTGGAGCTTTCCCTAACAATTTCTAACCAGAATAGTTAGAAATTTGTCTAGCCCCTGGCACACAGTGAGCCCCCATTAAAATTATGTCTGTCAAGAGATGCTCTGACACCTGCAATGGCTCTTGAAGCTGGGAGGTAGGCAGCCCTGCCTGGTAGGTGTTATCATGTGTGAGTTTCAAATGTCCTGGAACTCTACTATTCAATGATTTCAAATTATTTCATTTAGGAAGAACTGTTTTCAATGGTCTTAACCATGTGACTGGGGTCTTAATCCCCCACAACTGAGTTTGTTGATTTTGCTTCAAACACACTAAAACTTTGTCTTCCACAGGACAGCCTAATAGTTTCTCTCACACTACCAGGCTGTGTGTCCCACCTGGGCATGAACTTAGTCGGACAGGGCAGAGCCAACCCATCACTGACAAACCTGGGGATGTGGGCTGATGACTGGCCCTCCCTGTGAGAATCCACAGGATGACCCCACCTGCCACCTGGCACAACTGTTCTCAGGATCCAAAGAGATCACAGCCCTAGGGGTTCCCCAGGAGCCGGCACCACGGTGGTGCACAGCCTCCTTCGAGGCCTGCTCCCAGTGTCCGAGGGCTCCCAGGGAGCTCAGGATCATCATGTTTCAGCTGATTTTTAAGTAAAATCGAGCTAAGACTACCTGCCTTCTTATTCCCAAAGAATGTTGTCCGGATTAACAATTGGGGCATAGTAAGCTCTTATTTCCTCAGAGAGAGACACTGAGTAAGCCAGGATATTATTATTCTACCAATGCCCACTTTAATATCATCCCCACAACTGGCATGAAAGCCATGTACCACTTCACTCCCATACGGATGGCAATAATCCTAATTCATTTAAGCCAGAACTCTCATTCTGAGGAGCATCTCTTGTTTCAGAGACAACAGGAAACCACTGCAGGCCCACGGCCTGGATAACATTAAATGTAATTTAGAGTTTACTTTTGTCAAGGTTTCCCGAAGGTCATTAAGGAAACACAAGCATTAGGGGTCCCTTCACCCCAGCTGTTCTCTGGTATGAATTTTCTATAGAAACATGAGGGTCATTCAACTGAAACAGAGGAAAGGACCAATTTTTCCACCAAAGGGCATAATCCAAAAGAGGAAACACACCTTAAAAAATGTCCTCTTAGAATATAAAGGAACCTAAAAAGTTTCACCTTTCTTCCAATATTTAAAATAAGAGAATATAAAAGCTCTCCAACGAATACAATTAAAGCCACCACAGTTTTAATATTCTGTGAGCAAGAAAGAGATGTGAATCCCATGTAAAAACCTCAATCTTGAAAATTTCAGGCTTAAATAAAATAGATTCCTAAAGCCTGTGCATATATACATGGCTTTTTAAAATGATACATTTATGACACAGATGAGCATAAATCCCTATGTACCTTTCACCCAGCTTCATCAATTTTTAACATTCTGCCATATTTGCTATTTTTAAAGGAATAAAATATTATAGTTAGAGGCCCCCCCCTTATACCTTTTCCTCTCCCAAAATAATAACTTTCCAGAATATGGCATTTATTTTCCAAAAAAATCCTTTCTGTATTTACCAGTTCTTTTTGGTCCCATTAACAATGGAAGATATGGCTTTGGGTATTTAATTCCATATAATGAGGCTTAGACTGCACCCACCCTTCAGCAGGCCCTTTCTGCTCTACACTGCGTCTGTAGGTCCATCCACACACATGGTGTATGGCCTGCCTTCTCTCCCCCGTGGACCCGGATGATCTTTCTGGCTGTTTAGTCCTGTCTACCACCGTGATGTTCTTGAACTTGTCTCCTCATCCACGTGTCCAGGAACATATCCACAAGGCACATTTCATCAAGGAGGGAGACTGCTCCATCCTGCTGCTACGGGCGCCTTCAATGCATCACTCTCTGAGATGATCGCTCTGGCCTGCATGCCTACTGAGGGACAGAGGTCACGTTACAAACTCTCCATATATTTAGACTCAAAATTTTGCCAGACTTACAGGTGTCAAAAAAAAAAAGCTTTTACTTTTGAAAGCTGTCATGTAACTGAGAACAACCCCTCTTAGTCCCCATTAAGGGACCAAATTAGACAGGTGAGGCCCTACATTCTTCTGATGAGCCTGGCGCTCCCTAACAGCACCAGCAAGTCAGGGGAAAGCAGGATTAACTCCACCATCTCCTGAGCCTTGGATGCTCTGGTCACAGACTAAAATCAATCAGACAAGCTCAGATAGCACCTGTGAGGATGATGAGCCCCAGGTCTGGGAGAAGTAAATGACAGAGACATCAGTGTCCATGGCTCTGAGCGATGCCCACAACCTGGGGAATGGCTCAGCCCTCCAAAGCCCATGGGTGAGTCTGGCCACGTAAATATTTATAGACTGATATATGCCACGTAAATATTTATAGACTGATATATGTTTTTTTAAGTTACTATTTACAAATTTCATAAGCATCTACCCTAAAATTATTCATTACCAACTTAAAAAAGCAAAACTCCATGCTACCCTCACAACTTTCTCTGGACAACTACAGAGAGTCAGAAAAATCTCATTCGACCAGCTCCACCACTTCAGGTTAAGGCATTTACTGTCCAACAGCCTCATCAAAACTGCTGTGAGGTTTCCCTTAAGCTTATATTTTTCCGGTTTCCTCCAGAGATAGTCTGACAAGATTCCCTTGATTCTCTTGTCCATTCAGCTTAGACATGAATTTAGTGAAGCAATAGCTCTGAACTATCACATGTTCCCTGTCCCCTGAGTCACCCCACTCCAGGCCCAAGGGGAGCCGATGACACCACCCTGACTGTAAAACTAACCATCAGGACTGAGCAGCTGCTCTGCACCTAGATGACCTCAAAAGGTGCTCCAAGGGGATGAGGGTGCAGGACTGAACTACAAGAACATGCACAGGTGGGCCTCAGAGCAAAGCAGGGTGGGGAGCACAGCCTCGGGTCAGCACAGCCATCTTGGGAGGAGCTCAGAGAGGGCAGGGGGAGAATGGGCCCAAGCCAGGAGTGACCAGGCCCAGGCTTCCCAGGCAGCAGTGGCCCTGAGGGGCAGGGGGAGTGTGGGGCTGGTGGGCGCATGTGGGACAGGGTGGACAGCACACTGCTGGCCCTGAAGCAGCAGCTTGAGATGGGTAGGAAATGAGGCTATGGGTCGGGGGGCTAGCAGGGGTCCTAGCAACAGAATTCAGATTTGACAGAAGTGGCTGGGGAAAGCCCCTAGAACCTGAGCAAGATCACCCCAAGGCCCCCGCAGTCAGAAGCCAAGGCCTCCTGTGTACCCACAGTGACACCACCTCTCAGAGCCTCCTGACCTCTCCGACCTGATACCAGAATGGTTTCCACCTACCCTGCCTGGGCCCTAACCACCTCCTTTGCTGACTTCTCTCCCTGCACTGTGCCCCTAACCGTGGCGGGCCCCCCACCCCAGCGCTCAGTCCTTGGCTCTTTTCCCTTTGAAGTCTATGCCTCAGGGAACTCATCAGCTGACATGGAGCCAAGGATGCTCCTATGTCAGGCCTCAGGAAGACCTGTGGCCAGTTCTGACTTCCCCTCAACCTCATGTGTTTCATCCAGATGTTTAATTACCTACTATGTGCCCAACACTGTCCTGGCCACTGGGAACTTGGCATGGACAGGGCAGACCCACCTTGTCTCTTGAACATTTTGGTTTATTCTGGAAATCCACAAAGCAGCACATCCTCCCCACACACTGCCTTGCATCCAGCCCCTGGGTTTTAGAGAACTCGCCTTGCCTCCATGCCCAGGTGTACTGCTGAGCTTATCCTGGTCTCTCCCCTCCCCTGCCTCCAATGCCAGTGCCCCCAACACACCCTGGGCGGGTGGTGGGACCTCCCACTCCTGCTCACCTCTGACACCTGCCATAGGGCCTCTTAACTCTGGAGCACAGGGTCCAGCCCCTCTACCCACTCGGCTCCCGATGCATGGGCATCTTCCTGACACATCACTGCAGTCGCACTGTGTGTCTGTGGAAACAGCTCCGGTGGCACCTCCCAGGGGGTCAGACCTAATCGCTGTGCCTGGCACTCCAGGCCCTTTTCCTCTACTGCCCCTGCAAGTGCTCCAGGGCCCTCTCCCCAGCTGCCTTGCAGATCTAGCCACAGCATCCTTGCATGCACAGGGGCCCCTGCTCGTGTTGTGGCCCTTCCCTGCTGGCCACCAGGTCTTCACCCTTCACCTCCCACTCCAAAACTTTCCTGTTCACTCCAGTACCAGTGACGTTTGATTCCCAAAGCACCTATTGTCCGTCTGCTCTGAGTTCTGTGCTACTCACATAACCTGCAGTTAACTTGGACCAAATTTCGTAAGGCTAACTTTGCCCATAAATGTCCCGTGGCCCAGTTAAGTGAGCAGCTCCCTGAAGCAGGCAGGGCTGAGGTCGTCATGGGTCACAGTGCTGTGTGCCCAGGAAGCCCTCCATCCCAGAAGCACCAAAAGCTCCTTTGACCATGGTACAAGATGGACCAAGGAGAGGCATAGTCTGCCTACAATTGGAGGGGAACAGAGCCTTGAGAGGGCAAATCCAAGACCCTCTGCTGGCTGGAGGAGGTGCCAGACCACAAGGGTGAGGCTCAGTGGGCAAGCAGGTCAGAAGCCAGCTCTGTGTGGGCCACGCTGGCTCCACAAAGGGGCATGAGAGCAGACACAGCTAGTCTCCACCCAACTGAGGGAGCTGGACCACCAAGTGACCAAGTACAGCAGGCCTGGCCTTCTGATGCCTCCACACTGAGTCAACAGATAAAAGCTGCAAGTGAGGGATTCGACCAGAAAGTTGGTTTAAAGAAGAGCAAATTATCTTAAATCGGAGCTTCTGGAAACACCCAGAGATGAAGGTCCAGAAGAACAACAACAGTTCAGCTTGTTGCCTTCTCTGGCTCATGTGATGTGCCTTCCACTGGGCCCTTTCTGTCCTGCCCCTGCAAGTGCTCCAGGGCCCTCTCCCCAGCTGCCTTGCAGATTTAGCCACAGCATCCTTGCGCGTGCACAGGGGCCCCAAGTCCCATGTGCCTATTCTCACTGCCTGCCTCCTCCTTTGCCCCCATGACACAGCCTCAGGTCTGCCATGGCTATGCCACTCAGCACACTGGGTATGACCTCATCATGGTCACTGCTGACACCCCAGGACAGGGGAGGCTTCTATGTGGTTCTGCTATGGGACACAGCGCTTGGTGGCCAGACTTTAATAAAGAGTCTGCCATTAAAACTGAGCATCCAAACAGCCCCCTCAACAAGCCGGATGATGCTCCATCATATACTTCTGCAAGGTACCTCTGTGTACGAAAACACTATTATTTCATCCACTGTTGCTGACTCTTCTTCAGTTTGTAAAATTAAGCATACAGAAACAGAAAACAGAAAATGCTTGTGGTAATACAGAGCACATTAATTATCACCATGGAAAATAAAATTACACCAAAACTTCAAATACAACTTTTATGAAACTTTTTGGACCTTCTTATATGGCAATTTCCCCAAAGGCCCCAGTGGTGCCTTCCTTATAAGCACAGAAGTTAATCTTGCTTAGAGGACAAAGCAGAATCACCTTTAACTCAGTATTTTATGGCTTGTGTTATTCAGAGTGTCTCAGGATTGAAATTCTCATGATTCCATTTGTCACCGACAATTTAATGAGCTATTCACTGGATCACCAGTGAATGATCAGCAAACAACTATGCCTCCTCATTTATCTACTCCAGTTTAATTTGAGTCCTTAAAAAAATATCCATGTCTGCAATGAAGGGTCTGATATAGTTCCTTCGTCTCAGACTGTAAAACAAGTATTCCAAATCTCTTCCTTTGGTAGATTTCAAGGTCATCTGCTTTGCCAAAGTCTCTCAGAAAAAAGTGTTGCTCTCCCTTGAAACCACTAAACTTGAAGGCCCCTGAGGGCAGTGGGTATCACGATCCTCAATACCGAGCCCTGTCCCTGGCCCTTTCTAACAAACAATAGAGAGTAGCTTAACAAATTAATGAGCCTCCCACCTCAGCCATCATAAACAGTGCTCAACACAACTCAACACTTGGAAGCTATATGCACATTCCCTACATTTATATATGTGTTTACAGACAACACACAAATGCATAAACAGCTGCCCCCCAGGAGGACATGCTACACGGCTGCTTACCACTGGACCGCCAGATGCCCACTCTGGTTCCCTCCTGCCCAAGTACATTAGACCCAGGACTGCATGTCACCTGGACCGCCAGATGCTCCTTCTGCCCCCTCCTGCCCAAGCGTATTAGACACCCAGGACTGCAGTCACCCACCGTGACTAGGAGGGCAAGGTATACCTAACATCAGGCTTTAACATCACTCTGCCAAGGGGCTCTTCTGTCAACTGAAAATAATACACTAAATGATACAGGATTACTAATAAACTTAGCATGAGAAACACGGTCAACTCTACAAAGTGAAGTTCTTAAAGGAACAGAGGCAATTTCAGCTGAAAAGATTTAACTTTAGTTAATCTGCATGAACATCAGCGCCTCTACAGCATCCAGAAATAAGTTCTCAAAAGGTCATGTGCATAAGCATCCACTGTGAAGAATAAAAACAGTTGTTCTGGGTTTCTTGACAAATGAGAATAACCACTCTATAATAAGAGCAACTGCTGGTGGGCATGTATCGCTAAACAAACAGGGCTTTGTGCACCTGGCCCTCCCCACTGAAAGACCACAGGAGGCCCTGGAAATGGGGTAGAAGGACAAGGCAGCGAGGGCCAGGAGGAGACTGGGACCTCGGCTCCCAGAAGCTTGGGCCCCAGGCTCTTCTTCTGGCTCCCAGGGTGAGGCCACAAGAAAAGACTCAACCTCTCTGGCTTTCTGTCTCTTTGTGATTAACTGAGAGGATTAGTATAATTTGGTGATTCAACCAAACATGTCAAACAAATGATACACATTGTGCATACTGTTTGGGAATTAGAAATAACAATTCCTTTTTTTTTTTTAAGAAATAATTAAGGTGGCTCACTAAATATATTCCCCATCCTGAAGCACCCCAAGGTGAAATACGAAGTTTCAATAAGTTATTAAAAATAGTGCCATCATTAGGGAAGTGCAAATCAAAACTCACATCCATTAGGATGGCGTCTATCAAAAAAACAGAAAATAAGTGCTGATGAGGATGTGGAGATCAGAACCCTTATGCACTGAGGGTAGGAATGTAAAATGTTGCAGCACTATAGAAAACGGTACGGCAGTTCCTCAAAATGTTAAGAATGGAACTACCAGATGATCCAGCAAGACCACACCTGGGTATACACTCAAAAGAACTGAATGACCTCAACAAGGCATCTGTACAGCCGTGTTCCTAGCAGCATTATTCATAGTAGCTAAACCATGGACGCACCCTAAGGGCCATCCACAATGAATGGGTCAACCAAATTCAGTCCAGCCATCTGGCAGAGTATTATTCAGCCACCAAAAGGAATGACTTTCTGGCACCAGCGACAACGTGGATGAACCTTAAGGACATTAGGCTGAGCAAAATAAGCCAGTCACAGATGATTCCACTTTATAGGAGGTACTTGGACCCTTACACACAGAAAGCAGAGTGGTGGTTGCCAGGGGCTGGGGCAGGAGGGAGCCATGAGTCAGTGTTTAATGGGGCCAGAGTTTCTGTTTTGCCAGATGAAGAGACCGCTGGGGGTGGGAGGTGGTGATGGCTGCACAACTGGATGATATACTTAATACCACTGAACTGTACAGTTCAAAATAGTTAAGGTGGTATATTTTCTATGTATTTTACAGTTTTAAGAAGTGGAAGAAAAAAAACCCCTGCCATCACATACACTATGTGTCTCTTGTCCTCCTGATGGAAACACATACCATCAACCTGGGATGGAATCTAGCCAGAAAAAAACAGACCCAAATCTGATATTCATATTCAGGGGGTGGGGGTGGGGGGCGCTAGTCAATTAAGAGACTTGAAACACTAAGACATGTTGAATCAATCACAGTGTGAGGATCTAACTTGGATTCTGATTCAAATAAATATTTTTTTGAATTATGACATGCATGGGAAACTGGAAATCTGAATACTGGATAGTTGACATTAATGTTTTTTTTTGCCATTTTTGAGGGGCAATATGATAATGGTGTTGTGGTTGTATCTTTTTTTTAAAAAAAAAACAAGTCCCTATCTTGTAAAGATATACTGAAATATTTATAGATGAAATAAGATAGGCTGTCTGTGACTGGTTTCAAAATTACACTGAGGTAGGGAATGAGAAACTGCAGCTAAAGCAAGGCTGCTATGAGCAAATAATCATTGAAGCTGGGTAATGGGTACAAAAGGGGTCATTTATACTCTTCTGTTTGGGTATATATTTGAATTTGGAGCCAAATTTTACAGATGCACTGAACAAAAAAGGATCTTTCCCTTGCTGAGCATCAAACTTCAGGTCTGACATTTCCAAATGCGTACCGAGCACTTAAAAACTGTAAGAAAACCAACACAACTGCCCATACACCAACCCCAGCAGTGAAACAACTTAAAGGCGCACTTGGGTTGCAAAGTATACAAGGATCTAAAATACGCATCTCAGTGCAAATCAGGTCAGTATAATTACTCAGAGAGAGGGAAAACCCACCCTTTACAGGCAACTCAAATGCAAAGGGGGCAGATCCTGAGCTCGCTTAGCTGAAAGCCTTCTCTGAGCACCTTCTGAGCCTGCGTGATGGGGGCTGGCGTGATGAGGGTCACATTTCACAGGCAGCTGTTCCTTGTCAAGCTGAAGGGCAAGTTGCACACTGGAAGGGCAGACAAGTTATTCCATGGACAGCCTGGTATAATACGTAAAGTGAACTAAACAGAATACAAGCATCATCTACCCTATGATACAATTTATTACATGAAGGTTTCAGAATGTAAACTCCTTGAGGGCTAGACTTATCTGGACCTCTCCCCACCAACACCAGAACTGATAACAATGTCTCGCATGTGGCCAGATGCAACACGTTTCCTGAGCACTGACTACATGAATGGATACTGTAAGTCCATATATTCATAGGCAATATACAAAGGAAATATATCTTAACATTAACGGTGATTAAAACTCTGGTAGTGGGATTATGGGTGTCGAGCACATGACACCTGCCATCCCCCTCCAGCCTGGACAATTTTATTAATGCCTCAAGGCCCGGCAGGACCATGACTACCAAATGAGAACCTGCTGACCACCCGGCCTCCAGCACTAAATCCCCAACCTCACATCTGGCTCACCTGGGCAGGTTAGACAGGGGTCTCCCTGCTAGACAGGAGCTCCTGGAGGCATGGCAAATCCTGAATGAGCATTGTAGCACAGATCTGGTGTGCTGCCAGGCAGTTTGTTCAACTCAAATGACCCAAATATTTCAGTTCCAAAGTGTTGGTGCAAAAAAATGGGTTGCAAATGTATCACCTTGTAACTGAACCTAATGGCCAACTACTAATAGAAGAGATGCGGAATACATCTTCCACTTAGAG
Organism: Manis javanica; assembly: GCF_040802235.1. Classification (NCBI taxonomy): domain Eukaryota; kingdom Metazoa; phylum Chordata; class Mammalia; order Pholidota; family Manidae; genus Manis; species Manis javanica. The sequence continues at coordinate 34,049,431 of NC_133165.1, read as the reverse complement.
AACCAACCTTTACATAGAGTTTCAGATGATCGGCATGAGAGACAAAGGTGAATCCATGGCACATGGGCTGATCTGCCAGGAGAAAAGATGACCAGGAGCAGAGGTTTGACTGACAGGTGGATGCAGCTGAAGTAAAACATTCAAACCCCCACGCCCATTAGGAATGAGGCAGAACACTGCCTTACAGGACCTGTCACAGTCAACATGCAGTGCGTGCCCACCTCCTCCCTTTACAGAGCTGACCAACAGACCAGAGCTAAAGTCATACCTCACACATTCAGAGACTCAAGTTTTTCAGAGTCAGAAAAACTAGTGCAACTCCCTAATTTTACAGATGAAGAAACTGAGGCATGAGGCTGGCACTGAACTGGCCCCAGGCCCTGGGGCAGCAGGGCACAAGCAGCATCAGACTTGGGGCAAAGTGCACCTGACACGGCACTGAGCCACCCCTCCTGGGGACACTGCACCTGACACGGCACCGAATCTCCTCTCCCAGGGACACTGCACCTGACACGGCACCGAGCCACCTCTCCTGGGGACACCCCCACCTGACATGGTTGTGCCACCCAGCAGAAATGCCTTCACATTTTTCTTTCTTTTTTTTTAGGTGTGATAATGGTATGGTGTTTTTAAAAAAAATTATCTTTACACATTGAAATATTTATGGATAAAACAGTATGGTGTCCCTTTCAAAATTTCAGAAGTGGGTGAGGGTAGAGAAGCTGAAGACAGGATGTGGAGTTCACTCTAGCTGCCTCTCTACTTTGGTGTATGTTTCAGCTTTTCCCTAAGGAAACATTTTCTTAAGTATAATTCAGAATACCAAGTAGCAGCAATGCTAGCTTCTTCAAGAAGAGGTTTTGTTACCGTCTAGGTTGTCTCCAAAAAAAAGAAGAGGAGGGGCGGCCAGGGGAGGGAGGGAGGATGGGAGGGAAGGAAGGAAAGAAAGAAGAAGAAAAAAAAAAACCCTTCTACTCCTGTCTTCAAGACACTGCCCGAAAAGCTTATGGGAGGAAAAAAAAAAGAGCAGCGTGGCTCACTAAGGAGAGGGGAGTTTATTAAACAAGTTATCAAGTCAGCAGAGAAAACAAGCCATGTCAGTAGTAGATCATTAAATCAGCATTCTGGCAAAGAACAGTATTTCCAAACATTCTGATGACAGCTAGATCAAACCCGCCAATACTTGACAGTAATAAATATAGTTATTTGGGAAGAAAAATAGGGAGTGACCTTACAGTTCCACTGAATATGCCAAATAAGGAAAGCTTGAAGCTGTAGGAAATGGAAAAGAATGGCTAATATTTGGCAAGCTTCCTTTATGATCAACAAATTAAAATGTTAAGGAAGCAATTTGTTGAGAACAGATATTTTTAAAAGGAGCTGAATCATGCAGGTTCAGCCCCGGATATGGTCAATTGGTAATTTGAAATCATTTTTGAAAAGTTAATGTTTTCAGCCCCCAGAAATTGCATTTAAGACATCACCAAGTTAATCATAACCCATAACCCACCTCTCTCCCAGCTCAGGTGGAGGGTGGGGCTTAGCCTTCACTTCAGTTCAAGGAAGCTCAGCCCTTAACCCCTAGTTCACAGTGACAGAAAACAGCTTCCTTCCAAGTCGCTTTAATGACACGAAGGTAAACAAAAATACAGCCTGGAGTCTAGTTTGACGTTTCCAAAGACACACTTGGTGCCAATCCATTTTCAATCATTAGCCATCTGACCTACTTTGAATCTAGAAAGCCTAATGTTAGTGGATTTCTTCAACAAACAAAGTAGACGTGTGCTGATTTTCATGATCCCTGAAAAAAGAGGGAGATGGTCTTGTTATTAAAAAGCCATTCCCATTCTAAGAGCCTAAGTGTGCCTTCCGTGGGGGTGAGGGAGGGAAGAAGGGGACAGACGGCTTTCATTAACAGTGGCTCATGTGATGATGTCACTGAAGAAGAAACAGTCCTGGAGGAGGAGGGGCTGGGAGGGGTGTAGGGGTGGGAAGGGGATGTCTGAGCTGAGACCTAAAGGAAGTAAAACCATCTCAAACAAGGCAGCCTCTAAAATGCACCCCAGGCCACCTCCAACAACAGAAACTGAAACACCCTCAGTGTGCCTTACCCATCTGCTTGGTTACAAGCACTTTACTTTGGTCAGAGGTTTAAGGAATCCAGATACTACTTGTTTTTCATCAAGCTCCTTGGTAATGAGCCCCACTCCTCAGCAATGACTGAAATACAGTACAGGTCCGATTTTCAAAATACTCTTTGCTCTGGCATTAGCACTGTGCTGAGCCCAGGGCGAGGGTGTGTGCACTCAGTATGGAGTTCCAGCGTCAGACTGGGGTCCCTGAGCCTGCCATGATCTGTGCCGGAATAGCATCACCTGCAGTGGCCCCAAGTGACTGTCCACACAGCGCCCGGAGGATGGCTGGCTCTGAGAGCGGCATTTGGTTCATTCAAGAACTGACAGCACCAAGCGCCTACTTTCCCACAGAGGACAAGCCTGACGGGAGAAAGCATGTGGGAGCATACAGATTCAGCTGCACCACTGTCCATACAATTCATGATAAGGTAGCCAACCTGGAGGCCCTAGAATTTCCAGGTTAGTTCTCAGCTGGCCAAAGGCAAGACCTCGTCTTGTCCCAAGCAAGAATTGAGAGAGAAGAGGACTCCTGCAAGTGTTTGTACAGCTTATTAAATGACTTGGATCAGGAATGAGAAAATCATCTTCACCTTCGCAGTCACACTAGTGGCCCCTGCTGCCCCTGCGTCAGCTGTCAGTTCCACCCGTCTTATAATGTGTGAGTGGGACTGCTCCACGTTCAGAATGAACATAGAACCCCCAAGCCACCACCCAATGTGGAGCAGCCAGGCATGTTGAGGGTCACGGAAGCATGAACCCACCCATCGTGAGTGCAGACAGCCTAGGGCAGCAGGGCCCAGGCAGGCTCATGAGACCTTGACCTTCAGACCACTTACTCCCTAGACTCAGCATCTTTAACTGTTAAGCCAGCCTGATGAAGCTGATCTCTGAAAAACCCCAGGAAGAACAGATAAAAAAGTTCCTGCAGAAAACCTCGTCTTGCCACTGTGCAAAGCTGCAGGAGGCATTCAGCCATTCTGCGCTGAGTTAAGGTACCGGGCAATAGCCTTGTTAGGGTATGAGGGGGGCAGACAAGCTATGTCCAGCCTTGCCTCCCCTTTTCTGGGAAGTCGGGCATTTGGAGTGTAAGCAGCCCCACATATTAATCCTCATCTGGTTAAATCCCATCCTCTCGCTTCACCTGATTCCAACCTCACTCTGCTTTAATTCAAAACAGCTGATTTCCGAGGCATTCATCCTCACTTTTCATTCTAGACCACATCATTCCAGAAGCTTACTATTAAGTAAGTGCAGCAAAAGGCCTTTCTCTGTTGAAAACATCTTTTATGCGTTAGAAGTGGATGAAAGCCATGCATTTTGACTCCTGAAAAAAAAAGGCATTTCTTTTTATTTCTACGGATATTTCAAATATATGACATTTATTGAAAGCTATGCCTGTTACATGCAAGGCACTGTGGGAGGTGCTGGAGTTCCAGCATAACTCCTGTGCTGACAAGCTGCCCGCCTGGAGAGGGACAGAGCAAGGGCCTGGATGACTGCAATGCTACATACACTGAGGGCAGAAAGACAGGGCACCTGAAGTGCCCTGGGGGCTCAGGCAGGGACAGGTCCCATCTGCTGGAGGGGGTCGAAAGGTTCGTTCATACAGAAATAGGAACTTGAGCCAGGCAGGACTTCAGAGGCTGGGGGAGAGGCCGGGAGCATGCGGGTACTCCAGGAAGAAGGCACAGTGTGAGCAGAGGCATGGCGGCAGAGCAGGAGGCAGCTTGGACACCCAGGGGCCTGGTAAAGCTGGCACGTGGGGGAGTCATGGAGGCGGCAGCAACACAGTGAGGGGACACAGAGCAGGTCAAGGAGGAGGAGGCCCGGGAAGGGATCTCAGAATTAATTTGGCTTCAAGAAAGCGGTTTCAGTTTAATGAGGAGGAGGGGACAGAGAGAAGAGGAAAGCTTGCCAGCTCCCGAGGTGGAGGGATGAGAAGGCTTTCCTCAAGTGCACAAGCAACAGTGAGTGGCAGGCAGCGCAACCAGCTGCCCCCAAGTCGTCAAAATTGGAGAAACAGTTGAACTTCATCTAATGGGGGCAGCTTTTGAAGTCACTAACCACAAGGAGGAAGCATTCCCCTTGGGCCTGCAGGAAGCAGATTGCACGCCCTCAGCCTGGCTTGGGAGGCTCAGTCCTCTGAATGGCTTCCATCTAGAGGGAATAAAGCCCATCGCTCATGTCCTCTTTCTTGGAGGGCCCCTCCTTTTCCACATCCGCCAGACTTCTTGAGGGGCCCATTTTTAGAGCCTTCAATTAGAGGATGGAAAACACCAGGTCAGATAAACAAAGTCAGGGAGGAGAATGGATGAAGACACAACTCTAACGAAGGAAACAAATGGCAACTGTGGAGTAACATGCCAGCCGTGATGCACATGACAAGTGAAAACTTCAGTATTACCTGCACACTTCCAGCTGACCCAACTGTTTCTGACCTGGGGAGATATAAAGCACTGGACTGATGTTGTGACTTAATTATGAACTACCTCCAAACCACTCACGGCTCCCGCACTGAGCCACCTGTATGTTTAGGGAGAGGCCGGCCTCGTTTTCTCCATCAGTCGATGGGACAGAGCCATGACCACACACCAGGCATGGTTCCTTGCCTCAGGATGCCCTGGCAGGCAAGCACACCCACCCCCAGGGCCAGATGACTGGGACTCCAAAGGCAGCGCAGAGGTATGAGGCCCACAGGCAGGGTCTGTGGGCTTCCACAGTAGAGGTGCTCTCTGGGCAGAGAAGACAGAAAGGGCTTCACAGGGAGGTGAGGCGTGAGGTGGGGGCACAAAGGGATGTGATCTCTGAGGCAAGGGGTGAGATGTCATCATGTTAGGGACAGATATAAGGAGGAGGAAGGAGATGAAATAGGGAGGCTATTGCTATCTAAGGTGAGTCTGTTTTTAGGCCTTTTAAGCATGCGTATGTGTGTGTGTGGAAGAGAATAAAAAGGGGTGGAGGCAGCACCCCTACTGAGAATAAGCTGCCACACAGATGTGAGATGGGGTGTCACTTCTTAGTCCCATAAGGAGGTTATGAGTAATCACAGCTCCTGCCTACAGAGCAGCTACCCCGAGGCACCTCACATCTATTCGCTCATGTTGTTTAGTACAGCCCAGTTAGGAAAGGTCTCCCCTTTTACAGAAGTGGGAGTGGACACCCAACCCCTACATCATGGAGGCAGGATTGGAACCCAGGCCTCAGGCTCCAAAGCCCACGCTGCTCCCTTCTCATCAACCCAGGCTCCTGCTAACAAGCCCAGGGCTCTGATCGGTTCATGGAGTTGCTCTGAAGACAATCTTCAACATGTGTTAATCATGTGTTACTCACTGGCAGCCTGGTTGGAAGAAGCTCCCAAAAGATTGCTGTGAACGACAAGACTGACATTTCCTATAAAACCGGCATCATGTGTAGCCTTGCCCTGCACATAAATGTAGGCGTTTTTTGAAAACGTGACTCCAGGTTAATATGGCAGACTGACATACACGTTGTCTCTGCTCCCTCCAAATCAGCAGGGTCTAAACTCAACAGAACAAAGGAGAGGGAGAGCCAAGGAGAAGCCCACCAGATCTAAGAAGCTGGAAGGCTGCTGGACTAGAAAAGGCAAGCTGATTTGGGCACAGATCCTGGATGGGCTCAGGAAGGGGGAGCAACAGGGAATTCGAGAGGTGAGGGTACAAGGTGGGCAAAATGCCAGCAACAGGAGCAGTCAGACCCCTCCCCCACCTCATGCTGTCTAGGAACACCCCACCCCCATTGCTGGCAGAAGACAGATTCTCCAGGCCACATGCAGGGAGACTGAGTGAACATCCCCAGCCTTTTCCCCAGCCTGACTCCTAGAAGACAGGTAGGCATTTGTAAGGCCCCCAACCACTCCTCCCTGCAGGGAAACCAGGGCCTTCTCACTGGAGACACTGTTAGCCCAAGAGGAAATAGCCACAGTGCTGACAGATACTGACAAACACTGACACTTGGGGGAACCCCCCCAAACAGCTGGACTGGTGACCACCTACTGCTCATCAGCTGCTCCCCAACACACCTCCACCACACACACACACACACACACACACACACACACACACACACACACACACACACACACACAGAACGCCCGTAGAACCACACTAGGTGCCTCGCTCTTATATAAAAACAGATGATGAAATGTCACCAGACATTTGAGGAAACCTCTAACTGGGACCAACACAAAGGAAGAAAAAAGGAACAGAAATGAATCAACAGGAAAAAGGACAAATAAATTTGCTCTAGTCACATGACTGGGTATCAACGTTAGAGAAAACATTTATTACATACCACATCACAGGTGAATCTGAGGCATAACATGTCAAAACCATGTCCTGGAAGTCTACATGCAGAATGATAATACCATTAATATATAGAGAGCTCAAGATCAGGCAAGAGTAAATAATACAGTATTTAAGCATTAATACGTTTGTGACAAAATGACATTATTTTAAGGCTGTGACATAATAAATACAAAACTTAAGAGGAAAGAGGTCACCTGTCCTGGTAGGGAGGCAGGGAAAGGGGAGGAGGAGGCATATAGGTGGATACAAATTACTGGCAATGTTCTGGTTCTTGGCTTGTTGGGGAGAGTCCATGGGTATCGATTATATTCCACTTCGTAACCAAATGTGTTACATACAGTTTTTTACAGGTATTAAGTAATACATTTTCTTAAAATTTTTAAGAAGTAAAAATGAAGGGAAGTCAATGCAGGGGACAAAAGAAAACTTTTTCTAAAACTGTGGTAAATGTAGCCAGTGAGATAAAGAAGACACTGCATCTAGGAAACAAGAACAGGTCAAAAGAATGGAACATTCAGGGAACAAGAAAGAAAACCCAGAAGTTAAAAATATGACAGATAAAAGTTCAGTGAGATTGGAAGGACAAAAAATCTCCCAGAAAATACATCAAAAAAGACAAAAACATGAAAAATAAAAGGTAAGAAGATTGGCAGATGAGTCCACGAGGCCCACATCTGAATAACGAGTTCCAAAGGCCCGAAAACAAGAAGCACAAGGAGGTGCCTTTTCATGACTCTAAAACAAGAGTCTAAAATGAGTTAGGGAGAAACAGCAAAGGACGGAAACCAGAATGCCTTTGACAAGGAAAGACCTGGATGCCATGACTTTCCACCTCTGAGGGCAGTGCTTTCCAACCTGGAATTCTATGCTTGGAGCGACCACAGGACAGATGACATGGGGATCCAAACCAGGGGAGGGGAAAGGGACGCCCCAGATGATGGGAAGAGGACTAGGAGAGCAGCTAGCCCTGGGCCTGGCCACAGAGGGTGGGGGTAGGAATGGAACCCTCCTGCTAGGTTCCCATGCTTTGAGAAAGAGAGATTGCTGGGAAAGAGTTTAAGAATAGGTTAGATACTGTACATAGAAAACTAGTATTTATGTAATCCAGCTATCCAAATGCAGAATACTTGAAAATCTATTAAGCCAAAGAGAGAAAAACAACTACTCAGAGGAGAAGGGGAGAGAGAAGGAGGTCTCTTGGGAAGCCTGCACCCCTGTGCACATCCCACAGTACCACACGGGTAAGCCAATGCCCAGCACTGAGAGCCTCAGGACAGGGCACACAAGCCAGCTCTTTGGATGAACAGAGCCACTCTGGGATGCAATACTTAGGGTGGGGAGAAGTAGGCATGGGGCTGGTTCTGCTTTAATACTAAGCCTTACAGGATTTTGATAAAAAATGAAAATAAGTGTTTCAAAAGAAAAAAAACATGCAAAAATAACAACTACCTTTACACAGTTTCTTACTTAAAATGAAATATTCAACACCCTTTTGGTGGGCACAGGGAGCAAGGGAGGTTCCAAACTGTGATAACTATAAGGACCACATGGAAAAGCGTTTATGCCGCCTTAGCACTGTTACTCCCAAGCCTCTCTTCCTGCCCATGGCATTTTCTAGTGGCTAAACCTGGGAGTTTTATTCCACACAGGTTTGTTCTACCAGATAGAGGAGGCCTACTAGCCTGCACCTCCCCAAAGGCTTCCCAGGGTTGTCCAGATGGAAAGCGCAGCCCAGGACGCCCTGCCTGTAGGCCTGGGCTGGCCGGGGACCTAGCAGCACCTGGGCTGCAGGGAACCATCGAGCTCTTACTGGGCAGAGGTCTTTTTTTGTCATCCAAGATTGTTTATCCTTTTGACCTTGCTTCTGAAATCCTTATTGATACATATTCTATACAACTATTTTACCATTTTCCTCAGATTTCACATTTCTATTATATATTTAAAAGTTAGATGTGTTTTTTGTGAATTTCCTATGTTTCAAATTCAGGCAACAGTGTTACCCCATTCAAAATTACATGGTATAAGAGGGAACACTATTATGAGCCCCTCTGCCTCCCTCCCATAACCCCAAACTCAACTCCCTTTCAAAAAAGGACAGGACTGACTACATAAGAGCCCATATCTGCTGCCAAGGCAGAAACACCTCCTTGGTAACAGTCTTCCAGATCTTGGCCAATAAGACAAAACTCAGAGCCCAACACGTAAATCACATGGTACAATGACTGCATTCCTGCTCATCGCTGTCAGCAGTCACTGGGGAGAGCAACCCAAGCTCTCCAGACAGGCAGAGAGATGCCTTGCAAGTATTCTGCTAGTCTACACACATTTTGTCTTCTAGTTGCTGTGCATTTAAGAAGCTACTAAAAATGGTTCTTGTGCTTACAGTTAAGCATATTCCATAAGCACAGAGCTTCACTCTGCACAAAAGTGGTAAATTCTGAACTAAATTTGGCCCCCATGGAGGCCTAGCAGGCTGAAAATATAAGAGAAAATTCAAACAAAATTACTAGTCCCAATCAACCCTAAGAATCAAGCTGCTTCGTCTGAAGACTCTTTTGCCATCTGGATCTGGAAGGATTTCCACTTTGAAATTCTTCATCTCTGTAGGAAGCTGGCCACCAAAGATTAAAAGCCAAAGGTGCCATGTAGTGCATGACTCACATTTGTCATTTGCCCACTGAACATTTGACGTGGAAGTTACTCACCTCCAGGAGCAGGTTTCTGCTTTAAAAATATGTTATTCCAAGTGAGTTGGGTTTAATGTGTAAACAGATTATTTTTAATCATATAAGGGGAAAAAAATCTCTGGGGAAAAGCATAAAAGACATAAAAATATACACAACATAACATGGCTATGTACCCAGGGTCCAGGTGGCCCAGACATCGGTACTGCCACCATGACACATGCCAGCTCAGCCTGGGTCACCACCTCAATTATTCTTGTCATGGAAGGCAGTCTCCACTGCTGAGCTGCCAGCACCAGTACCACAATACTTGCCTTGACTTTTTCATTCTGAGGCTAAAAAATGAGGATGGTACATCAGGCACTGTCCTAAGCTGAGTCTCAACAAATCCCCTATAATGTGAGGCGGTTTACTATCATCACTGCATAGAGGTAGTAGGTTAAGAGTCCAAAGTCACACAGCCAAAGGAAGAACAAAGATTGCACATCAGATGGGTCATCTGCTGCCCAGGCCACAGGGACCTCAGCCTGTAGGGCGGCAGCTTGCAGGTTCTGGGCACCCAAAGGCAGGCCATCTCTACAACCCATGGTTCTCACACACTGAGAGCTGCCATTTCCAGGGGACACTGTATCATGCATGGATCCAGCACAATGAGTGGAGGAGAGGTTCCCCGAAGTTCATTCTCCAAGTAAGCGTTTGTCCTCAGTCCTGGCTCTGACATTTGCTGTGAAATTGGTGAAAATACTACCTTCCCCACAGGATGGCTGTAGTACGTATATACATGATTTAGCATAATCAGAACATAATTTAGTTACTTCTTAGTGGCTCAGACTAATCATAATGAAGGCCAATGCTGAAATCTGTAGTGAATCCCTATATTCCTCAACAATCTACAGAAGAATATGCCTGCTGACTAGCCAACCAGCCCCGGCCTGCTAGAATGTTGCTTTCTTCCAGTTTGCTGTTTCAATGTGTTAGGACCTTGAAAAACAGATAATCGGTGCTATTAGAATAGCGTGTAGAAAAGGAGCTAAGTTGGAAATTGGCTTGGGAGAGGGCACAGGAGCCTCCCTACACAACCACACAACCTGTGCATGCCAATCACCAGCAGCTCAGCCCACTGGTTGCTAGCTACCTTCTAGAAAGCTCAACTGAAAAGATAAGGGAGGAGTCACCTATGAAATTATGAATTAAATAAAACCAACACTCTCTTTTAAATAGATCTAGACCAGCGCTTCTCAAACTTTAACATGCATATGATTCAACTGGAGAACTAGTAAAAATGCAGATTCTGGCTCAGAAGGTCTGGGGAGGGAGGGACCTGAGATTCTGCATTTCTAAGCTTCTAGGTACTATAAATGCCGCTGGTTCATGTACCACTTTGAGTAGCAAGGGTCAAGACTAGAACTGTGCTGTCCAATATAAATATAATATATGCCACAAAAGTCATTTTAAACATTCTGGCAGCCAGCCCCAGGGCTATCTGACTAGCTGCCTCTATTCCCTCCCCACCTCTATCTCCATACCATGGGCTAGGGCCAGTGGGTCTGAGCCAGGAGGTAATCAAAATTTCAGCTGTATACAGTACCTCAGATGCAAACAAACAGTATAATGAACCCCTAAGTACACATCTCCCAGCTTCAACAATTATCAATTCGTGGCCAGTCTATACCATACCCTACTCCTGTCATACATAAGAAGCTTTTAGCTAGCAGAATCAGAATCCCTGAGGGTGCCCCTCATCCCGCTCCAGGGGATCCGGAAATGCAATGAGGGTTGTAGAGTTGGTCAACAGCACCAGCGGTAGGCAGCCCTAGGAAAACGGGTGTAACTGGGGCAAGGCACCCAACAGCGGCCTAAAGGCCCTAACTGCACCCCGCCCAAGCCCTCCACCCCCAGGCATGCCCCTCTCCACCAAACTCCTCCAAGGCTGACAAGCTGTAGCCTTAACTCTTTCCCCCAGGGGTGAGGGATCTGCTGATACCCTGGGGCCTCTGCCTAGGGGAACACAGGTCACAGAGAAAAATAGCCAGAAGGAGAAGAAACTAGGAGAGAGAGACCAACCAACCCAATGGCCTGCAGAGAGAGCAGAGTTAATGGACTTGACTGAACAAGAACTTAAAATACACACAGTCCAAACCAGCAGAGAGAAGAGAAAGGCTGGTAGAACAGGATAGAACGGAGATAGTGACAAACTTAAGAAACCGTTAAGAAAAAATAAACACATGAATGGATCTTAATTTCAGAAGAATAAAATAGACTATAAAATTTTGAATCCAGCAGAGGAAAATTCAATACAATAAAATATTGCAATGAAAGATAATCCCCAGAAGAAAAACAGTAAAATCACATATATGCCAATATATAATGACAATGACTATAAATGTATATCAGTTTATGAGGGGTATTATGTTTAGTACACATGGTGTGGGGATCACGGGGAGAATAGTGTATCACAGAGAAGGGACATAGTGGATCTCTCGCAACTTGCTGCACTGATGGACAGTGACTGCATTGGGGTGTGGGTGGGGACTTGATAATATGGGTAAATGTAGTAACCACATTGTTTTTTCATGTGAAACCTTCACAAGAGTGTATATCATTCATACCTTAATAAAAAAATGTATATCAGTTTAACTCATTAATCAAAGACAGACTCTCAACCTGGGTTTAAAAAACAAGATCTTGTACTATGTATCTAGCACAGAAATATTTAAAGCAGAAGGATATGAAAGACTGGAAATAAAGGCAGAGAGAAAGCTTTATCAGACAAATGGAAACTAAAAACAAAACAAAAAATCCCAAAGAATAATTTTAACATCAGAAAAAACAGAATATAATGTGAAAATCATCACAAAGTATGAAGAAAGAGTCTACATATACACCAGAAAAAGGAACAATTAACCAGGAAGATAGAAAGATCTGATCCTCTGTGCATCTAACAACATACACAGCCTTAACATAATGTAACAGCTGTCAAAACTACCAGAAGAAAATTAGCAAATCCATATAAGAATTTAAGTTACATGAATAAGCTCAAAATAAAAATTTCACAGTAAGAAAAACTTCAAATCAAGCAAAAAAATATGTTATCTTTGACACACAAAAATCTACCCTGTACAAATACACCAAAAGATCTCTTACATAGTCCAAAGAAATCAGCATCATGTTAACTATGTCCTGACCATATGCAATAAAAATAACAATAGCATAAGAAAAGCTATTAAAGAAAAATGTGAAAAATCTAAAAGATGTATACTATTAAATAACCCCTGAGTTTGAGAGGAAATTATAAGGGAAATTACAAATGAAAACAAAGTTACAAACTGAATAAAAGTGAAAGCACTGCAGGTCAAATTTATGGAACAGTCGCTCAAGTACTGGAAGAAATGTTATGTCTTCGGATACATTTATCAGAAAATGAGAAAGAATTCAAATGAAAAAGCTGAGCATTTGAAAACCAAGTTGAGGAAAAGAAAATGATCTGAAGGTGACAAGTAAAATAAACAGAGGTGAGAAATCAGCCACATAAACAAAAATTCAAAGGCAAAGAGTTGTTAAAGAGAGCAAAAGCTGGGTATTCTTTAAAGAGTAGTAAGAAGCAAAACTCTAAGTGAGCCTGAAAATAAAAAAGTTTTAGACAAATTGAGAGATACAGAATGTAGAAAGAAAATGAGAAATATTTAGAGCTAAAAAACAAATACACAAGACAATGCAAATATTATGAATAGTCAGAGGATAAATGTGAATGTCTAGATGAAATGGATACATCTGTAGAAAATTATAAAAGGCCAACATTGATCTATGAATAGAAAACTTAAGGTAGATTAATAACAACAAAGTGAAATGGAAACCCCTCCCAGCCAGCTCTCAGGCTCAGCTCCATGGTTTCACAGGTAAGCCCTATCACATTTAAAATACAGATAATCCTCATCTTATATAAATGACTCCAAAACAATTTTAACCCACTTTATGAGATGAGCATAACCTCAATTCCAACTGGATAAGGATAAGAAAGTTACAAGTCAATTTTATTTAATAACACAGAGGTGAAACTGTACATCAAATCCACCAATGTTTTAGAACACAAGACAAAGAAGAGTTCACTCCAGAATGCAATGAGTGATTCAACTTCAGAGCATCAGTCAACATAATTTACCATATTTGTGGGCTGAGGGATAAAACTTGCATGGACCTAAATAGATTTTATGGAAAGGTATTTGCTAAAGGTCAACACCTATTTCTGATTAGAAACTCTCAGAAAAGTAGAGAAAAATGGAGTCAAGGTAGTTCTCTAACCCAATTCAAGCTTCTATCAAAAATCTCCTTTAGACACAGTCCCTCTAAGATCAGGGAAGAAGTAGGCCACCATCACCACTAGGCAACAGAGTCCTTGAGGCCTGTAAGAAAACAAGTCATTCTAGGAGGAGTGGAAGGAAAGGGACAAACAAAAGTGGCATGTTTTCTGCATACAATATCTCCAGAGAAATGGAACAGAATCAAGGAACTAGTAAAACTAAGAAGAGATTCAGCAAGCTTGCCAGTTTCAAAATCAGTACATAAAAACCAGTTGTTTCCTTCCATACCACAGTAATTAATTACAGGGAAAAAATAAAGACCCTGTTCAAACCATAAACTATAAAGAACCAGGAATTAATCTAAGCCTTTATGGAGAAGACCTACATGGACGGGAGAAATATCCTTCCTGTTCAAGGACAGGGCAACTTACAAAGTTCTTAATTCTCTCCAAATAAATCTGTGTATTTAATCCAAATCCAATAAAAACTGCAGCAAAATTTAGGAAGAACCTGACAGAAAGGTGCTTTAAAGAATAATGGACTTTGAGTAGCCAAGATATTTTGAAAAAGAGCAAAGAGAATAAATTCACCTGATAAGAAATTAAAACAGATACAAAGCCACCATTAATTAAAATGGTGTGAGACCAGAGCAAGAAGAAACAAATAGGGGAGTAGAACAAAAGTATGATCCCAGGAACACAGTCACACATATATGGGGACTCAGCACACAACAGAGACAATTCCACAAATCACTGGAGGGAGGTGGGCCTGCCCAGCAGATAGTGTTGCAAAAACTGTCGCACTCCATACAAAAACCATCCCCAACCTAAACCAAAACTCCACATGTCAAAGACAAATCAATATGGCTATCAAAAACATGGGCATCTTTGTGATTTTGTGTGGGGAAAGATTTTCTCGAAACAAGACTGAAATGACCCAAAACATAAGGGTAAAAAATTGATCTGACTTCATCAAAATTAAGTTTCCCTATTTATTGAAGGATACTACAGACAAACCAGCAAAACAAGTGGGAGACTGGGGGAGGTTATTTGCAACAGTGAAAATTAACAAAGGATTAGCATGTACAAGGAACTCTAGCAAAAATCAACAAAAAGATAGTGAGCCATTAAAAAAATTAAAAAGGACAAACTATATTACCAGATTCTTTACAAAAGGGTAAGTATGAAAATCTAACAAGTATAAAATGAGGATTGTAACGAGTAGAAACCTGACCAGTGATCAGAGGAAAATCACACCACACTGAAGTGCCACTTTAAGCCATCAGAATAGCAGTCTCCAGGAAGAACTGCTGAGACGGAGGAATGTGGTACAGTGCTCTAGGAAGCAATCTGGCAGCCCTTGGTGAAATTAAGAACACCTGGGAGCCTGGACCCCAGCAATCCATGCTTTGACATCCATCAAAAGGTACGTGTAAGGATATCCAAGGCACTAGGGTGTTGGAGGCCACCGAGGAGGCCATCCCTAGGGAAATGAACACATGAACTAGGGTGATGCTATGGGCTGAATTGTGTGTCCCCCAAATTCATATATGGAAGCCCTAGCCTTCACTGTGATAGTATTTGGAAGTGGGGCCTTTGGGAGGTAATTAGATTTAAATGAGGTTGTAAGGATGGGGCCCCCACAATGGGATGAGTGAATTTACAGAAGAAATACCCGATAGCTCCCTCACTCCTTCAATCCCCTCCATTATGCTGAGTATGCAGCAAGACGGTGACTATCTGTAAACTAAAAAAGGGCTCTCACAGGAAACTAACCTGCAGCCACACTGATCTTGGACATCCAGCCTCAGAAGTGTGAGTAACAAGTGTCTGTCATTTATGCCACCCAGTCTATGGTATTTTGTTACAGCAGCCTGAGCCAAGACAAGTGGATTCTTAAGAAGGAATTGGATGCAGCTATCACGAATGGACAAAATTCATAGGGAGTAACATGGCCAGATCGCAAAAGCAGTTATGAATGAAAAGGAAGAGAAGATTTATAGCATCATGCCACACTTACAATTAAGACTACTTATACACACAAAATAGGGCTGCATATTTTATATGAACACATCCATATAAGGTATAGTAAATGCATTAGAATAAGGAGAGGAGGTGACTGGAAATGGGAATGAAGCATAAAGGATAAGATGAATCATGATGTGCTGTGAACTGAGGAGTGATTAACCCAACCCATGCAGGGTGAGACACACGTGTGTGCATGCAAATGCACACATGCCCTAAAGGCAAGCAGAAAACAGGGATTTGGTTTTTCCTCCCCTTAGTGTACAAATTAGTGTTAAAACTGTTACAATTGGACTTAACAATTTCAATCTTTAACATGATAGAACAATTGGCTAGATGTTCCTAAACTTTCACTAATATGGAGAGCTGAGTTGATAACGGCCCTAATTTCTATTCCACTAAGGAGGTAAGATGGTATCTGACACACACATACACATACACAAACCAGAAAAGATTCCGTATTTTTGCTGTAACTTATGGAAATTGTCAATTTCATTCACAATTTACACCAGCTTCTAATTACACTTAGCTGAATATTAACCATTCTAATTGCTTAATAGTTTATTGGCTAGATCTAAAGTATTGAGCGACATCTGGCTTGGCAAATGGAATTCTACTTGCTATTAGAAAAGGGAGCTTAGAGCACACATCTCCTTCCCACACCCTCAAGTCTACCTTCCCTAAGGACCACCACATCTCGAAAACATTACTTGTAGGTCCACACCAGCCAAAACAGTCAAGAGAAACTTTCTATGACCTGGATTTTCACTATAATATTTTTGTTTCGAGATACAGAAAGCTGGGGGTGGGGCAACTGCAGGACCGAGGGCCCAGCCTCCTTCTATCTTCCTGCTCTGTGACCTCTGCTGCTGCACGGTGTCTTGGGTGACCCCTACAAGGCTAGGATGGTGGCACCAGGCCCAGCAGCCTCCTCCCACAGGTCTTCTGAAGCAGTTTGCCCTGGCTCAACGCTTTGACCGAAGAAGAGCACTATCTCATAAGCAATTCTACCTGGCGTTCCTTGCCTCTCCAGCTGGACCAAGTGAAATGCCCAGCATGCCTGGCCAGGGGAAGGCACTACCAAGATATCAGGATTAGTTCAGATCAACTTCAAGTTTCATACCTGAGCAGGGAAGTGGCCCCTGGCTAGCAAAGAAGGCAG
Source organism: Manis javanica (assembly GCF_040802235.1). Classification (NCBI taxonomy): domain Eukaryota; kingdom Metazoa; phylum Chordata; class Mammalia; order Pholidota; family Manidae; genus Manis; species Manis javanica. The sequence continues at coordinate 34,032,803 of NC_133165.1, read as the reverse complement.
GCACAGGGGAGAGATCCTGAGGGGAAATCCTCAGGGCCTGCTCTCTATCAGACTGCTCCACAGCCTCTCCACAAGCCCACCTGTGTATGATAGTGATCCAGAGGGGGGCAACCCTACCACACAAGCACCCCAGGAGGAGTCAGGAGGAAGAGCAGAGCAGAATAAAATGAACAGCCAGGAGCCAGGTCTGGAGAGCAAACAGGCGTCAAAGCATCACATAATCAAAAAGCTAGCCAGTGAGTTCCTATAGATGACCTCCCAGTCCCACACCTGAGTATATACCTGAGAAAATGTTAACCATACCTTCACACAGAAATTTGGACACAGATGTTCACAACAGCCACAGAGCGGAAACCACTGAAATACCCATCAGTTTGTGAAAGGATAAGCCATATGTTGCATGTCCATACCAGGGGGTATTATTCAGCCATAAAAAGGACCGAAGTATTGATACACACTACATAACACAGAAGAACCCGGAATCCATCATACTGAGTGAAAGCACCAGACACAAAAGGCCACACAGTGTATGTCGTGTATCTTCCATTTACACATGAAATGTCTAAAATAGGCAGATCCACAGAGACAGAAAGTAGCTTGACAGTTACAGAGAGCTTAGGGAACAGGAGAGATGGAGCGTGAGTGCTAACAGGTGCTGTGGTGCTGGAAATCTTCTGGAATTAGACTCTGCTGATGGTTGCCTAACTGTGAGTACACTAAAAAAAACCAATCATCTGTACACTTTAAAAAGGTTAAAGTGGTAGATCTCATTGAATTTTATCTTAAAAAACAAAAAGTAACAGAACAGAGGTATTGGGCGTCATGTCAAAGGAGCTGCTCTTTGAACCAAGACAACAGGCAGCACGTTCAGTGGAACCACAATTCCTTCCAAGAGTGCTCTGTGTCATCGTGACCTCCCAAAATGTAGAATTAGTTGTATATTCAAATGTTTTCAAGCCCCATTGTCCCTTAACAAACAGAGATCTGTAAGAATTTAACTCTTCCTAACGGCCCTAACCCGACTATCTGCCTCAGTTTGGGTGTCTGGACCAAGGGGCTCCTTCGCCAGCGGTGTGCTCTGCACATTCAGGGGGAAACATGCTGGAGAACTCATGAGGCATGAGGAAACCCTCTCTAGTTGAGATGTAAGAATCACGATGCCCTAAGCCTCTCAAATAAAGAACAGGCATTCAGGCAGGAATGGGACATTGGCCACTGAATGTTACATGTGGGCACCACTGTTCCAAGTCCACTCCAAGAAGCTTCCCCAGCAGAGCAGCTGATGGCTGGCATGTCTGGGGAATAAGGAAGGGCAATCAGGTAGCTGTGCAGGGACAGAGGAGAGCCCCAACCACCCCATCCTCGTGGGAACACTGTACCCTTCTGGGACAGGCTGTACAGCCCCATCAGGAGTGCCCAGCTTTAGGGACAATGGCCCCAACTAGGGCCAAGGTTTCTTAGCAAGACCCCTTCCTCTTAACACAAAATTAACCCACCACTATGTGCAAAGGGGATATAGACTTTCTGGAAAGACCACAAACAACAAAGCCCATCTTAGGGTCTGCAGACCCAGTTACTGGTCCCAGAAGTCCTGTGACTGTGAGTTCGCCACCTGCAAGGAATACCACACAGAAACATTTTTAAACTTGGCTTCCACCTTTCTCTTTCACCCACAGTGGTTCTCACACCTTTTGCTTTCTCCACAAACCATCTTCCTGTTCCTGAACTCTTCACACTCACTGGAATGCAATCTCCCTCCCCTATCCCAGAGAAAATAGGATGATTTAGAAGTGCTCTCAGCTTCCTTCTAGCCACCTCAAACTCACTTTCGAGCACAAGTTCTTCTCTTCAACCCGCAAACAAGTTCAAGTCTTTGCATCCTAAAACAACCCTCCCTGTGCAGTGTCACCTTCCCACTCATCTCACACTCTGCCTGCCCCAGGGAGTGGCACCCAGTGGGGTGGGACCAGAGGCGCTCTGGGCAACCCCAAAGGCAGCAGAGCCTGACCCAGGCACTGCCCTAGGAGCCAGCAGGCATGAACCACCCCCCACCAATACCTGACTTACCAGCAGGTATGGCACTATAATTAGTCATCGTAATTGAAGCTGAACGTAATTAATTACATAGTTTTGAAGCATTCAAGTTTAATTCCATTAAAATTACATCACGAAACTAGGGAATTACAAAAGATTACTGACAAAAAGCAAATACGGATGAATAAAGAAACTCCAGACTGACTCCACGCACATCTGAGTCACACCCAATGTTCAAGGATGGGCCATCACCCCGCCTGCTTTTAATAACCTCATGGGGCCCAGACAGGCGGTGCTGTGCACGGGGGCCGGGTGACATCAGCCCACTGGACGCTCAGCATCAACTGGACGCTGAAAACCACTCTGTCCTCACACTGCTCCCTGCCCCTTCCCAGCCTGTTTCCTCTGCTGACACCTCCTTCACAGGTGGCCCATCTCTGCCACAGCACAAGCCCCAGCACCTCTCTCACCCCACGTGCTCTCTCTGGTGCCTTCTACCATCCCACTCCATCTCTGTCATTTTCTCATCCTCTCAGCCCCATTCTCTACCAGCCCTGCCTGGTCAGTCTTTCAATGGGGCTTCCAAAAGAATCCTCTTAAACACAAATCTGAATGGGGAGCTGTCTTTCCTTAGTTTAAAAAGCAGTATTTCTCAGGGCCTTCAGAGCACAGAAATGGCTCAGTGCAGCTTTGCAGAGAGGTCCTGCCCTGTCTGTTTCCACGGCTATGGGTACCTGCACTATGTAATTTACTCATTTATTATGTTTACTTTCCGTCTCCCTGCTAAAATGTAAGTTCTTTGAAGGAAGGGATGTCCTCTGGTTCTCCACTTTGTAACACTGTGCTAGACAGATCACTGCCTGGCACACAGGAGAGGAAATTAGTCATTGGAGCAAGATGACCCAGGCCCTTCTTTTCAGGCCCCTCCCCAATCCTCCCCACACAGACACCTGTAGTCCTTATAACCCAATGCCTGAGTGTCTCAGTTCTCTGATCAGAAGGGCTGGGGCGGGGGGTCTTCTTCTTGGTACCCCAGGGCCCTGAAAAGGATCGAGTGCCACACAACAGGTACTACCAAAATCCCATCCATAAGTGAAGGAATGCATGGTCCCAAGTCTATAAAAAAAATGAGCCGCTCTGAAAACAAACGCAGTTGCAAACAACTTCACTCAAGAATGCTGCATTATTTCCAAGTGTACCTTTTTGCATATTTTTTTAAATTTATAACTCATTACAAACCAAGCTGCATCATCACAGAAACTCAGGCATGCAAAACAATTATCTGAATCCAGGGCAGTCTGAGAACCCAGTTTTTCCATAATTCCTTGAGGAAAATTAGCTAAGCTCTAAGGAGCGTCATCGAGCCAGGCTGTTTCTCCCAGGTCAGATGCCCACCTGCAGGCCTCTTGCAGTGCCAGTCTCTGACTGGACACATCCATCAGACCCTCCTGTATAACTGACAACAAAACCCTGAGTGGGCGGTGCTTTCAGGGCATGTGCCTGACATGAATCCAGCATCATTCCAGGGAACCAAATCAACGGGACTCTCAGGCTGAGACTGGGTACTATGCCTTGTCCATCACAGGGTTCAACACAAATATTAATATCTAACAGCTGATCTCTCCCCAGCATGAGTGTCAGGTACCATGTCTCAGAAAAATCCTGGGTAGAGGCTCATGCTCCCCAGCTGAGCACTTATGGCAGAACTGTTGGACAGTGCACAGCCTCTCCTCGGCCAGCTTCCTCCTTCCCCAGGCTCTAGCCCCACCTCCTGCCTACCATTTCCCTCAAATTGCCACCCAGTTTTCTATATGCACAGATGGAGCACGGAGGACAGCAGACGACACACCAAGGGCTGCTTTCATGAGGGTACACCCCTGCATAAGATGAAGTTTGCTAAAGGGAATGTTCACCATCAGGGAAGGACTATCTGATCACCTTCTCTTTGGAGCTCTATTACTATGAACTGACTCTGAAGTCTCAGGCTGGGAGGCTCTAGAAAAGGTCTCAGATCTAGTGGGAACTCAGCCAGAAGGTGTCCACCCACAAGCCAACACGGGTACCTTCCCAGCCACCTCACAGGCTTCATTTCAGTCCCCAGCTACTCACATTAAGTGACTCATTCATCCCCCCCACCCACCAAGCTCATCTTGAGTGGCCCATGGACAGGGGCCTGCTTCTGAATCCCTCCATACCATCATTGCAAGGATCCCACCACTACAATGGAGAATTAGTTTGGGAACAGGAGGGGTCAACAGGGAGCAGCAGGAAGAGCATGGGCGGGAGCCCAGCATATCTAGCTGTCCACCTTCTGCTCACCAACTTCTCTGTCACTAGCTGAACTGCACCTCCTCCACACGACTGCTGTGTGCATGACAGGCAAGAAACCAAGAGCTAATCCAGCACCTGCCCATGGTCAATACTCAAAAAATGATAGCTGTTAAGGTATAAAAAAAGATCTTTAAGCGTTTGTCTTATGACCACTGGACATAAAACCAGCTACTACCAGCACTACCAGCAATGGTATCCAGTGGAATCCAGCACTACCAGCAATGTTTTCCTTCTCTTCCTATCCTTTTTCAGAAACACCACAGTAGTCCTGGCTGCAGGACAGGGACAGCTAAGACTCAAGGCAGGTGGGGTGCAGTTAGGATGATCCCTCCAGCCTTCCCCACCTCACAATCCCAGCCTTTCAAGCACCCACCGAGATGCAAAGCCTCCCCAAGCTTCAAACCCAGGTTTCAACTCATCATCTAAGACTTTAATGCCAGCCTCTCAACTGGGCTTCACCCCTTCTTCTCCCTGGGCTCAGCCCCTGAATTCCCACTGGTCCCCCAAATCCTACATGTCCCAGAAGGAGCGTACCCACTTCCCCTTCCCAGGGTGGCTCCTTTCCCTCCTGTGTCTCTGGGACTGCCAGGTGCCACCACCCATCAGCCACTCACACGGGACCCCAGGCTCTGTGGCTCCTCTCAGCCCCTCTCAGTGAAGTCCTGGCAGCCCTCACTTCCCCCATCCATGAAAATGCTTATGCAGCCAGACAGTGATGTCACCTCTACAAAAATATCCTAGGTACTTTCTGTGTAAATGAAGAAGCAGAGAGAGCACGCAGGCCCCGAGGGCCACTGCTCTGAAAGGGGGCTGGCTGGAGCCTTTGCTCAGATGCATGCCAGACCACGGGGCAGCTCCCGGGGACTGAGCACACATGAGACATCTCTCCATTGCTGATACCCAAACCCTCATGTTTCTTGCTACCTGCTTTTTTCTCTTGCGCTGGTTGGGTTCTGATCATTACAATATGCACTTTCCCCATTCATATGGGGAAGTTTCCTCCCATTCAGGCTCTAAGCAGAGTCAAAGAATAAATCTCTGTCAGAGAATTGTTCTGCCTAATTCTATTTTTAAAAATGTGAATTTTCTGTTTTATGAGCCACAAACACAATTATGGATATTCTAACCAATGTATATGTCACTGCAAAGAAGGAACTTAATAAATGGAAATAAAAAAGAAATACATGTTCTATTGGTGCGTTCCTATCAGCAGCTTTCAAAACACAGCCGTTTTAATAAAATCTACCTACCTTTCACAATCCTAGCTGAAGGACTCCTTAATCGGAATACATGGGACTGCTCCTTTCCACATACCCCACCCCCACCCCACCCCTGCAGCAGGACTTTCTGGGTGCCAAGAATAGTGGAGGCTGCAGCAGAGAACAGGATGGAACAGCAGATGTACACAACGAGAGCAGGAGACCAGGAGCGAGAGCCTTAAGGTCAGCCAGAGCCATGGGCATTCCATCAGAAACATCCATAGAAGCAAAGCCAGAGCACAGAGAGGAGGCATCAGACCACTGGACACCCCCAACCCCCAACCACTGGCCTGAACCATCCTCTCCCACACTTCCCCAAACACACATATAACTTGGTTCCCACACTCCTTCCCTCTGGATGGCTTTCCCTGCCCACTCAGCCCAATCTGGACTCCCTTCCTCGGCAGCCCTCTTGATGCCTCTGCACACAGCTTCAGCCCAGCCGAATCTCAGCTGCCCCGCCCATCGCTGCCATACAAGGGTATCTGCTCCACCAGGGCGGGAACTGTTGCTATCCTACCCCACATCACCAGTGCCTGGTGCACAAGGGCACCTGCGTTGCTGGTTGAAATGAAGGAATGTGTGAAATAAGACTGCATACTAGATGTGCAGAGGGAGGATAAGAGAGTTTCCCAAATTGAGCATGAATCTGAGATCCTTCTAAGCAGGGCAAAAGATTTAGGTAAGGTAAAGCCAGCCATCAAGGACTCTGCAGGCCTAAGGAATGTGGTCTCCATTCTGTGCCAAAGTAAGCCACTGGGGGTGTTTAATAATGACGTGATGAAATCAATGGTTTGGGAACATGAATCTGGCAGCCACATCTATAATGAATTGTGACCTGTTTCAAACAATTTTGTGTTTGTGTTAGAAACTCAGCTCTTGTGTTAGAAAGATTCTGCTCTCACATACAAGCAATCCCCAAAGCTGACCGCATATACACACACATTAAAGAGTTGGTGCATCATAAAATGACAGCGTAATTCCAGACCAACACAGGGAAGGTAAAACAATCACCAACCACTTCTCATTCCCTGGACAATGACATTTAACTGTAACTGGCAATATCCTTCCTTTCCTAATCCCGTGTCAGTGCTGCCAAATTGGGGTGCTGGGGCTGAAGACTGGGTGGGGGAGAAGAGAGATGACTGAGCCTTCCTCCGGAATGGCCAGCTCCAGGTGACAACTTCCTGAAGGCATAGCCCTGCTCTTCAAGGTGAATGCTTGCCAGGCCATGGCCACCTCACCAGCCCTCTGTGCTCACCTGAACCATGAGGTTGGTGGCAGTGTGCCTGGGCTTCCTGTCTGGCTGCTGTGTCCCACACACCTATGGAGCAAAAGCATGACTCCAAACCTGACCTTGTCCCCTTCTTGGCTGAATGCTGTCATAGCACACAGTGTTATGTAAGGAGTAGAGGTACAGCTGAAATGAAGCAATTCCGGTAAATCAATATTCCTACACTCATTTATATGAATACTCCTATACTATTTTCTGTGCCAAAATCATACAACTTATCTCTGCTGTGTGAACAGAAAGGGAAGATGGAATTTGATTTGCAGGTCCTCTTATAATTTTAGTTGTTATTTCTGTATGTTGGTGACTCAAAATTTCTGTGAAAGGTTTGTGTCCTATGGGCGGTTGCTATCTACAAGCTCAGCGAGGGAAGAGCCGAACAACATGAAACAGAAATAATTCACTGTACACAGAACTGCATGGGTTCAAGTTCTAGGTCAACTACCATGATAAAAAAAAAAAGAAAAGAAAGAACATTTTTCCCATTATCTGCCACATCTTTCAGAATGAAGCAAAAATGGTGACAGGAGCAACAGAATGCTCCTATTTTCAGGGTAAGAAAAAAAAGTATTTTCCAAATCTAATTAAAAAATTAAATGCACAATTCCCTCCAGCAAGAATTTTATTTTTAATTTTCATTTACATAGTATCTTTCTTCCAAACATCTCAAAATAATGGAGCTCCACAAATACTTAGAAAATAAAAAAAAGGGGGTGTCACAACAAAGGAGGGGATGGTCTTGGCAGGGCAGGAGCTCAGAAGAGGGGCAAGAAATGGCAGGCTGGGGCGACAGCAGGCGCTCAGGGCTGGCAGCACTCACACTGAGGGCACTCCTTGGAGGCCCTTCTTTCACCAACAGCCCACGGGGCCTTACTCACTTTCACAGCTCCAGGCTCTTCAAGACAATTGGATTTGCTTTTGATGCCATTTACTAGCCTTAATCAATTATTTTACTCTAAATAGCAATTTATCCCCCCAAAACAGAAGAGAAGGTGCCAATAAACCAAAGGCTTTCACAGGTTCAAAATAACTAAAATGAGTTCATATTCCCTTTTGGTCTTGAAAATTATGTTAGGAAAGAAAGCATTAACAGTTCATTTGGGGGAAAGACCCAGGGTAGGAGAGACTGGTTTGATTTTAGGAGGAAATTGCAAAGAAGCTTTTGAGCTGCTTTTTGTTTTTTGGGTTTTTTTTACAGCTTAGTGGACAGGATCTGAACTATTACATTTAGCAGAAAGTTGTCAACACCCAACTAATATTTTCATGACGATAAGAATGGCATTCTAGTTCTCACAATTTCACAATGTTCACTTAAGAAAGAGCTAATTTGTCAATTGTTTTTCTCTTAACCAAACTCAGGACACCACACACAATCATATATAACTTTAAAAAAAAAATGTTAAATGCTTTAACCTATTGAATAAACACAGCCAAATAGAAAGATGTCTTTAAGAAAACAGATCCCGGGCTGGTATACTCAGAATAATGCTAAGAAAGAACAAGCTTCAGATTAAGCCCTGGCAATTTCTTCTGACATCAACTTCATAAATCACAGTCAGAAGCATCCAGGATTTCAACTGGCAGCTGACAGAGTAGCCCCTCTTGTGGCCTTTTGTGCTTTACAAAGATGTGGGCCACTTTGCCGGTATTCCCAACTCATTTTCAGAAATGCTGCAGCAAAAGGAAACAGGAGCTAGTCAGTATAGTGAGAATCTCCTACACTTGTCTATTTCTCCAGTTGCTCTCCCTTGTTAGGTAAATTCTTAGGAGGAATGAACACTCCTAACATTATTCCTTCCCAGGCACCTGTCTGATGGTATTTCTGAGGATGGGGGCGGGGGGGAGAGGGGGGCGGGTGTCCTCTCAGTAGGAATTGGACCAATCATGTTTGAGGAACTTCCTGGACCGCCCAGGGCTGTAATAAACATAAAAAAATCTGCTGAGTGCCCTGAACCTCTCACAGTAATGAACAGCCTTCACATTCAAATGAAGGAAACATTTATTTTGTGCACCAACATCATCTTATCTGAATTTAATTGCAGCAAGAATTTAAACTGTTATTAAAAGTTGTTTACTTTTCAAAGGAAAGGTTTTGATGGGTTCTGCAACAAATCAGATGTATTTCAGAAGGAGTTGTTGGTCCTCACTGGGTTGTTAACTGCCATGTGAACAGGACAGCACACGCACTTTTACAAAATCTTTAAGTAACAGCTCTGGTGCATTAGCTCAGGTGCTTCAAAGCTGAAGCCATGGTGCAAATGAAAGCACAACCACAGGTCCTTCAGCTGGGGGAACTTCCTTCAGGGACACCTGCCCAGTCAAAGATCACTGTCCTCTACCAACTTCCTCAGAATGTAGCCGAAAAGCAGGACTGATTACAGCTCAGCAAATCCCAAACTGTGATGGTACCAACAGCTCAGTACAAATCTGAGCTGCCCTCTCAATAAAATCAACACCTGAACACCAACCAAAATGTGGTTCTTACACATCCAGCAAAACCAGGAATATGACCTGGCTTTGAAAACTCGAATAGGAAAATGATTTGGCTAATTCAGAGGGCCCCACCATTAACACTTTATTGAAATATCCTCCAACTCAGGTTTTGTTCTGTAGTTTTTATGGTTGTTACTAAAGTGCAAAACTTTTAGGTGATTTCTCTCTGAATTCTAAATTATTGTAGAGTATAGTAAAATGTACCCAAGTGCTCATGTCAATAAACACTTATGAGAAATCAGAAATGAATTCATAACTCCTTTGCTATAAAAGTTATAATAATAAGATAGTAGGTCACATAATACAGATAGTAAGTTACTTGCCTAATTAGGCTATTAAAGTTCCTTTCACTCTATGATCCACACACACAGCTTGTCCCAGGTGTCTAGGCACACACAGGCATCTAGTTCCTAAAATGCCTAGCATGAATGGAACGCCCAGGTAAACAGTAGTGGTGCATAATGAGAGGTCATGGGGCCCCTCTTCAAATAGCTTCAACAAAATGAATGGCCATAAGTAAAAAGTGTCTCTATGCTTTGCTATAAGATTCAAACACAGGATTCCAAGAATTCCACCTGTTTCCAATTAGATACCAGAATTGCTTGAGTGTTTAAACGACATTCACTTGCTACTTATACAAAACAATTCTTCCGGGTTTTTTGAACATTTTAAGTATGTTAAAATAAGATTAAGGGTCTGGTTTAAACAATCAGAGGCAGGGGAATTTCAGTTGAAACCAAAACTCTCTGCAGCCATAATGCAGAGCCTCAGACAAAACAATAGAATGAGATAAACAAACTTCTATCTTTGACAATTACTTGTAAAAATCATAACTTCCATAAGGAAAGCAATTATAATATATATTTTAAATTATACATTATTTAAAATAAGTGTTTAAATAATTTCCAAAGTAATGTATGATCCTCTCTCTATATTAGAATAATTTTATATTAACTTTCAGGCAGCATTTGTCCATGAGATACACCCATCTCTTAAATACATGAACTTTACATGACACCAAATGTATGAACCTACACAGAAACACAGGTAGGAATTCGGGCCTAGCTTACAATTTTTTCACATGATGGATTTCTCTCTTTAGAAACATACAAGTTTTCCTCTAAAAAATTTGTCCTTCATTGTACTGCAGATGTTCCTTATGCTCTAATAAGTGAGCTGAAATGAACATGGATTTTCTATTTTCTACTTCTAGCCTTGTTTTCTCTCCTAAAACACAGAATGTTAGCACGGCCTCAGGAGCAGGTGTGACTGTTGACTGCTACAGAGAATGCTGGGGGCACAGACTATAGCCTCTGCACAGCTCAGCATAAACCTGGTGGGTTTGTTTTCATTGCACACAAGAGGACACAGGGGTTTTTCAACAATCACTAAGGGGCAGGGGCTCAATCAGTTTACCAGACAGCATTTTTAAAGTTAGGCTGGTGGATTAGGAGAGAGTAATTCCTGAGGGCAATTTGTCCTTTTCTCTTTCCAACTTTCCCATGTAGCCTTACTACTGGCAGGAGACAGGTAAGACTGGGGAAGCAAGAGAAAGAGTCTTTAGGACCCAAATGTATTAAGTGTTGCTGCCTAATTCCATCCCTTCACTGACTTGCACTTAAAAAAAAAAAGAGACACTTTAATTAACTGAAATGACCCCCTTCTCAATCTCAAAGGCAGATATTAATAGAAACAAGGAAACAAAGACAGCAAACATGCAAAAAGCCCCAATTTGTTTACTCATTATTTTATAAAGGGCACTCAATGAAATACATATTTTAATCAAAATAATATACTTCTTACGGGGAACAATTCTGGACTGCAGGTAACACACTTCCATAACAGGAGGAAACAAAAGCAACCAGAAAATGTACTTTCAGCAAAAGTGAAGGTATTTTCTTATTTTGAAAAAGAGGAAAACATTTAAAGTTTACTTTTTATAGAGGCTCCTTAAAGGTGAACACTACTCCCCACATACGAATAATGCCCCAAAGGAAAGCCCGTCACTGGCAGGCCTCCGCCCCAAAAGCTGCACTACCATAGTTACATGAGCTTGTTTTAGAAAGTATCCTCTTTTCAAACGTGTTTAAAAGGCAAATTTATACAATAGTGTTTTTATTTTTTTTAAAAAACCTGTTTTTTACAAGTCTGGGATAGGATAAAAACTTGTCCAACTAGTCTTAGCAGCAGCAAAGCACTGAACCTTCCATACCACAAGCCTTTGAGACTAAAAAGGAAATGAAATAGGGCTCAAGCTTCAGCAACTCTCTTCCTGGGCACTCACTCCCAGCCCAAAGGAGCTTCAAGACAGACCAAGCAGGGGAACACGAACTCAGCCCTGGCTCACCGCCCTATACTAGAGGTGTGTGACTGCCTTATAATAGAGACCCACTGAGGTCTCTGGGCTGGATCTGGATGTAGCTGAGACCCAGCCTCTTTACCCTTTGGGGGCAATCGATGCCGCATCCCTCACTGGGCTCTGCAAGGCAACCCGATCTCAGCGTAAGGGGTTCTGGAAAGATGAGAAGAGCCTGAAACCAATGAATTCTCTCTTCTCAAACTGAGTCTCATTGGCTTACTTAATGTCTGTGGGAATAGAGATGATGCTGAACTAGGTATCAATTCAAAAGGCCTCTTCAGCACCCATGGAAAGAACCAGTTTAGCCTTATATGTGAACTCCTGCATTCCATGGAACAAAGTTTTTCAAAGATGCAATGAAGCAGTAATTGGAAATCACCTAAGCTCAGATCCTTATCTACCACCCAAAACCTACGTGCTCAGTAAAAGGAATGACGTTCAGAGAAAGGATTTTTTAAAAATAAGATCCACATCTTCAAGTCAGTCGCATAAACTGACAGGGAAACTTTCAATTAGATCCTACAGTTACATAGTTAAATGGCCTCATGGTACCTTGAAGAAGTAGCTAATCATGAGGGGGGTTAAGGGTGGTGCCCAAAGGTTCATAAAATCTAATAACTCTCTAGAAACCAAACCCATCTCCCAGGCAGCTCTGCCAGGATGCTTAAAAGAGAGATCTCATTGATATTTACTAAAATGTCAAATTTAGGAAGAAAAAACAATTATTAAGGTTTGTTTTTTAAAAACTCCACAACGGGTTTTACAGTAAGCACAAGAATTAAATTATGGTAAAAGGGAGCTATTTTTACTAAAACAGGGTAGGCCAATTTATCAAAAATGCCATTCAGCTGTGTTCATTACATTCAGGAATCTAATTTACACAATGAACACTTTGGAGTAATCTATTTTAGTCAATAAATACTCAAACTCCTTTAAGTTTTAATCTTATCGGAAATACATATTTCACATAGTCTTCCTCCTAGTTAAGTGAGAAATCTGAAGAAATTTCATAACGACTATGAGTCTGCTTTATCGTTCTTACGTAGGCAAGAACAGAAAACAAGCATATATAATTAAAGTTGTCAGATTCCATTTATATATGTTTTAATCCAATCTGCTTCATTTCATACGAGCCTGCATCTGGAGTTCATTTGCTTTCCTTCTAAAAGTATTGTAGGTCACTTCACCAGTCCTCCCGGACAGGAAAGTTCGGCCAAGTTTATATTCACGCACACTTTAGAGTGGGGAGCAGTAGCAGGCCCCTGGGGGCCCCTCAGAACGCCAGGCCGCCCAGGGCCCGTCTAAGCGCAGACGCCCCCAACTCTCACCCGTCCAGCGCTCACCGAGCTCCTGGCCCACATGCCGCTCACCTTCAACTTGGCTCCGGCTACGCACAACATCCACCTGGCCGAATCCCGCGGCTGTCCAGGAGCCTCGAGTGCGGAGCTGGCAGGTTCAGGGCGGACCCCGAGGGCGCGCCTCTCCTCTACGTGGGGGGTAGCAGGCAGGAACGAGCCCCCTGGGCACGGCGGCTGCTCGGGCGCCGGATGGGGAGCCCCCACACAACGTCCCCGCGGTGCCCGGGTCTCGGCGCGCGGACCACCGCGCGGCACACCGCATTCCAGCGGGGCCCCCAAGGCTCTGCTTTCGGGAACCCGACACGAGCAGGCATCTCGCATCTGACCCGCCGCGCGCTCCATTGCGCCCGCGGATCGTGCTAGAAGGGCAAGGGCCCGGAGGAGAGCGCCAGAGTGGACCCGGCGGGTCACTGGGGGAAGCCGGAGCCTCTGGGCGCGGGGTGAGGGCCGCCCGCACAGGCGGCGGGGAGGAAGCGTCCCCCGCTCGGGCAGACAGCGCGCCGGAGCGCCGCGTGGGGCCTGCGCTCCGGGAAAGTTGCAGCCCTCCGCCCGCGGCCGCAGACGCAGGGCGCTCCTGAGCGCCCCGACCCACGGGCTCCGCGTGCGGGGCGCCCACCGTCCCCCGCAAGTTTCCCCAAAGCGCCCCTGCCGAAGTCCCTCGCCGAAGAGGAGCCAGTCCGCGCCACTCAGGCGGGTGCACAAAAGAGCTGGGCGGCCGCGGGGGGTCCCCGGGACGCCCTCCCGGAGATAAACAAGCCCTGGGGTCCGCGCGGGGAGTCCGACGCCGGGTGCAGGAGCGGCGGCACAGCCCCGACCCGCTGACAGCCGGGCGCGGCGGCCGGGGCCGGCCGGGGCCGGCGAGCGCGGACGCCCGCCCGCCCGGCCACCCGGCCGGCCACCCGCCCGCCTGGCCGGAGCCGGGCCGCGCCGCCGCCACCGCCGCCGCCGGTGGCCGCTCTGACCCTCCCCCGAGCCGGCGGCACCACAGCGCCACCAGCCCCAGCTCCGCCGCGCCGGCGGCAGTGGCGGCGGCGGCTCCTCCTGGAGAGGCAGGCGCTTCACCCCCCACAGCAACTCCCCACAAACTTTCCCCGGGAATAAGGCGGGCCGGGGGCGCGGGGCGCGCGGCCGGGCGCCGCCGCCGGGCCACAGCCCCCTCCCAGCGCAGCGCCCGCCGCCGCCGCCGCCCGCCGCCCGCTCGCGCGCGCACCCCGCGGGCCGCCGGGGCCGCCCCCTCCCCGGTCCCGCGGCGGCGGCGGCGGTGGCGGCACTGCAGGGCCGGGGGGGGCGCCCGGGGTGGGGGCCGACACCGGGGGCAGCGGTGGCGGCGGCGGTTCTCGGCGCCATCTTGGGCTGATCGATGAATTGAACAAAGAGGATCAATTTCTGATCAAGCGAGTTATCAATGGGGGCCGGGTAGCGAGAGGGACTTGTCCCCGACTCGGCCCCGCTTTCCCCGGCACCCCCCTCCTCCCCGCCGCCGCGGCCCCCCGGCGGCCGGGCAGCCCGGGGCCTCGGGGGAAGCCGCGACCGCCCGCAGCCCCCACCCCCGGGCGAGAGGCCGAGCGAGCAGAAGCCTGACCTGCAGCTGCTGTAAATCAAAGCGCTTCCAATATTGAAACATCGATCCCACATTGGCCGCCATCTTGAGACATATTGAGACGGAGTGAGAGGCTGATAGAGAGGGGGCTGGAGTTCAGGAGCCGCCAGGAGGCAGCAGGCGGGCGGCGCCAAAACCCGGCCTGGAGCCGGCCGCCGCCGCCGCCACGGAGGACGCGGACTCCTCCTCACGGCGCCGCCGCAGCCATGGCGAGCCCGAGCCGGAGCCGGATTCGGAGCCCGAGGGCGCGGCGGCCGCCGCCGGGCCTCGCGCGCGCGCGGCCCCTGCTCCCTCCCCCCGGCGGCCCGCGACCCCCGCTCCTCCCGGGCCCCCAGCCTCGGCGGGCGGCGGGTAGCGGCCCGGCCTCGAGGGGGCGCTGGAGGGCGGCGGGAGGGGCTCCGGGGCCCCGCGGGAGGCCCCGGGCCCGGCTCACCTGGGGCGCGTTTCGGGCCCTCGGGGGTCGCGGTCGCCGGCTGCGGCCGAGCGCGGCCCCTCCAGGGCCCTTGGTTTGGGGACTGGCGCCGCGTCCGGGCGGGCGCCGGCGCAGCGCCGCTTTTTCTCGCCCTCCGGAGGGGCGCCGAGCGCGTGGAGCCGCTGCGACCACCTGCCCGATTTCCGACCCCGCACGGACCGGGCGCCCAGCGACCGCGCGTGTGTGAGGCGCTCTAGCCGTCGACCGCCGCACACCCACCTCTCTGCGCCCCAGCCGGACTTAGACCCAGTCAGCCAGGGACAGCGCTTCACTTGGGGGGCGCAAAGATGGGGGAAGCCAGCCCTGACCCTCTTGTCGCTGCACACGTTAACTCTCCGCAGAGTAGCCGGGCGGTCCCCGCGCCGCGCCATCCTGTCCCGCCATCCCGGCGGCCAGGGGTCCGAGCGGCTCCCATCTGCCCGAGCCGCGTAAGCCTAGGCCACGACAGGAAAAGTCTCAGCACAGTTGTGTCCCCCCGCACCGCTTCGGCGGAACAGCCCCAGAAACTTCCTGCAGTTCAGACACCTCGGTTTCCACTCCTTCGGGTGCAGAAACTTGAAAAGTCTGGATGCACTTACAACACAAAAGCATGGTCCTTAGTTTACAGAAATGCTAAAGTTTAACCCAAAGAGTCAATTCACTTTTGATTTTTTTTTTCGCAGAAACACACGTTTTATCGTCTTTAATTGATTACACACACACGTGTGAGCTTGAGTTTCCAGTAGGAGTACCGTACTTTTAGTCTCCTGCACTTTAGTTAAGGGGGAATTAGTTAAAACAAATCTCCAAATTCTTTAATCCTACATGTAAATAAAATCTGTATGGAATGCAAAATTGAAAATGTAAGTGGGATATAACTTTTCCAACTGAGTTCGAGGGCTTTGCGCTAATCACTGGAGTGAATTCAGCATTTTTGCATGAAGGGGCTGGAAATGAAAGTCCCCAAGATTTAGAGGACACACATGCCCCCAGGTCTCGTTCTGCGGAGCGGGCGGCTCAGCTTCGCCAGCGCTCGGCTCCTGAGGTACGGAGGTTGGTTCCCTCGCGTCCCCTCCGCTGCTCTGACCAGTAGAAGGGGGAGGCAGCAGGTGGGTTGGGTGCGCGCGGGCGCCGGGGGGTGCGCCGGGAGCCTGGGTCCCAGATGTCGTAAGGCCGCGAAGAGCAGGGCCCTCCCGACCTGGGCACCACGAGGGCCGCTTCAGAGTGGGGCGCCCGAGCCCGCGTGCGTAGGGCCAGCGGCCGCGCTGCAGCTACGACCGCGCCGCCCAGTAGAGGGCAGCGGCGCCCCGACACCAGCGTCCTCGGGTTCCCGCGCACGTGCCCACCGGCGCCCCCAGCGCCCCGCCACGCCCTGTCCCAGCGCCAGGCAGGCCCCTGGCGGGAAACGGCATTACCACCTCTGGCGATTCCGGTCCCGACGAAACGGTGTATCAACCGATTCTGTGGTACGTCTGCCCTCCCCTCCTATTTGTGCGGTGGAAGGCAGGCGAGACCTTGGAATTGCCCTAAAGGTGGCTAGACAAATAAAATGTGCCGGGACTTAGAAAAGAAAAAAAAAAAAAAAAAGCCCCTCTGGTGGGTAAGGCTCAAGGAAGTTATCAGGGAATGGTTTGGATTTGATGCAGATGTTCTCAATCTAATTATCGTGTCGATCCCCTGGGTTTGAACCAAAAAAGTTAAATATATATGACCTGTGTAATACTCCAGAAGTACATCTGGTTGGAATTCAGGATTCTGAATCCACTGCAATATTTTAGAAATAAATCTGATGAGTATTAAATACCCTTGTTACATTTCTGGTTATATTTACATTATTTACATGTTAACTTGACTTAGTGGAGAAACACTACATTGACTGGCCCAGAGGTTAAGCTCTGTTCAAATAGCCTTTAGATTTGGTAGCTCTTCTACCAAAGGTTTGGGTTATACAAGGCTTCTTGATCTCT
This sequence comes from Manis javanica, assembly GCF_040802235.1. Lineage (NCBI taxonomy): Eukaryota > Metazoa > Chordata > Mammalia > Pholidota > Manidae > Manis > Manis javanica. The sequence continues at coordinate 34,015,660 of NC_133165.1, read as the reverse complement.
ACCGGAAGGAAAAAAAGTTTAGAATAACTATGCCGGCACCAGAAAATGTTACTACTTTAAAATGGAATTCAAGATAAACACCAATCAAAAATTATCTTAACTGAGTGAAATAGTCAGCAGGGACCTAAAAAAGTCGTGAAAGTACATTTTATTAGTCTTGAGTATACACATAGAATAAGAACAAATTGTATCTATTTCTAAAGACTGTTTCCTTTGTTGTTGGCTTTTTTTTTTTTAGATTGACTGTCAGTGTCACCATTGTAGCAGATCTAGACATCAAACGTAGAGGATCTACAAAGCTGTGTGCTGTATAAAATATTCAGAAAATGGGAAAGTTTTAGGACCTATATCTCCATTAGCATCTACAAAGGCAATAGAATAATGTCTGTAAACCCCCCAGAACAAGATGTGAGAAAGAGGCAGATTAGCAGTGTAACTGGCCCAGTACCAAGAAACTCTGACTCGAAACGAATGGTACTTAGAACTGCTCACAAGAAAACAATCCAGACATATTATTTTTACTTCTTAACTTTCAGGATCTTTAGGGAAAGAAAGCACATAGTTACAACTATATGACTAATTTGTTATCCTCAGCTTTCCGAAATCAAGCCCCATGTAATCAGTATGGGCCAAAACGATGTTTGTTGTTTCTATCTTTAAATGAAATACAACTTAGCACCAAATAAGGCAACTAAATAACAAATATGTGAGCCCACAGCTTCTAAATTTCTTTCCGGACCCATTTTATTTTGTCTAAGAAATATCCTGTGGCCACATAATATTAGTGAATGCAACTTACAGAAAATTGTAAAGCACTTTTAGAAGTTCACACTTGCCTACTCTCCTGCCATTAGTAGACCCTTCTGCCTCCCAACATCTACATATAATTGATTTAATCCATTAAGGTGAAAATTGGTAAATTCTCTAAAATACTATATGAGTTAATTATTACTAAAATGGTCCTCCTTTGGTAGTTCCAAAAGGAAAATACATTATTTTCTAAAGATTCCAAATTAGTAATTGTTCTCATACACTTACCCTAATTCCTTGAAGGAATTAACCATTGAGAATTTCTTTCAAACTGAAAAAAATGTCTTACAATGTATGGCATTGTTTTTTTTTTTAAAGCCATTTTCTTTATCCCTCACAAAAAAGAGTCCTTATGTTCTGAGATCTTATTTGTAATGAATTCATAAAATGAAGTTCTTATCTGGAAACTTTATCTCCAGAAAAAGTTGGAGAATAATCTAGAGTTCTTAACTTGACTTCCAAGAACAATGAAAAAAATTCAGAAATCTGTCCAATGTGATATGCTTAAAAAGAAAACTCAAGAAATTCATTCAAAAACCTTAATTGACTTTTTGAATAGTTTTGCATCCAAATAAGAACTAGTCTTGAATAGTGTTCACCAAGAACTATTTCAGATAACCAGATACTAAACATGATGCTAAGTGTTTACAATATAATTTATTCACAAATAAACAAAGACATGGCTACTTTTTGATGCATGGTAAAAATGAATCATACTCCTTATAAGTCATACAGTAGTTGAAAATTATATCAAGGTATTCATTCAAGTGGACTGCATTTGTATATGTTTTAAATTTAGTACTATCTAAGGCCAGACAGAAGTTTTGAGACACTTTAAATTTGAAAGGCCTTTTCCTTAAATCAAAAGAGTATGAATAACAGAGGGAAATTACTCTGTCTTCCTTTTGTCTTTGGTGACTGCCTTCCAGAACAATTTGGCATGGACTACTGGAATAAATAAAGGAAGATTCCAGATTTTTTTTTTTTGAGCTCAAGTAAACCAAACTACTTTTAATTGTTTTGTTTTTTAAGTAATACTTTATGTTAATTATTTCTAAGTTCACTATTCACTGTACTATGTAAATACCCACCAAATAAAAGTACACATTTTGCTACATGTAATTACATGCATACTACATAATTCATCTCTATACGCCAAATGTATGTGTAGTTATGTAATTGTACCAAGAACCTGCCAAACTTGTGAGAACAAACTATAATGATTTCTAAACAGTAGCCTCTCCTGTTCACCACCCTCTCAGCCTTGCTCTGGTGACGGCATCTCTCAGTCCCCAAGACCCTTTTTGAAATCTTCAAAGACTTAACTTCTGGCCCACCACTCAACTCTGCCTTCCACTTCTGGACAGCATATGTCCATGCCACTAACCCTAGGTATCTTTCCACACCTCTAATGATTGCATTCTGCTCTCCGCCATTGGTCTTAAACAAGAAAGCTTGCAGCTTAGTCTTTCAGATAGAGCTCAGTCTTACACTTGGAAGTTACGTCTAGCTTAATGGGCTCAACTGCTCATGCTTTGGGACTTCCAAGTTCCTTAGAAGGACCCGGGGCTTCTCATCACCCAACATGTTCCCAAACCCCACCTCACCTGCCACACATCCCTAGTCTCTTTTTATCAAACTTATATGTATGCTAATATAAATTTCCTTGGGATTTAGAGTTCACTAGAACATCACATCTTATTTATTCCTTTTTACCTTTTCCTCATCATAAGATGCCTACCTAAATGTCATATTACATACTTCCTGTACACAATTGAAATAAAAGCCATCTTATATGACTCTCACTGATGTCATTGCTGAATCACTAGAAATTAATAGTGTACATTGTCAGTAGCTTGAAAGGGCTTGAAATATGTAAAGTACTATATAAATATTATTATTATCTTCTTTAATGTAAAGTTCAAGTTCTGTGCTAAGACCTTACATTAATTCCTTTTCTTTCGTCCTGGGAGATAGAAGCCATATGCATTCTATTTGTATTGACCTCAATGTTAATATTGCTCTTACTATATCAGTATGCCATCCAATATTTTAAACACACAACTATGTCCCTGGTGCTAGGACATACAGGGCAGAGACATGTTTTTTTTTTATTGTATTCACGACATGAAGCAAAATATGGTTTTGTTTCTCCACAAGATCTTTTATGACACATCTCTGTAGTTGTACAGTTGGAGTTGAATGAAGATTTGTTTTCATGAAATATAATTCAATTTTCTTTTGTCGTAAGCACTGTCAGATTGTATATTATTTTTTTCCTGAGTGTGGTTTGTAAGGTTTCAAAAGCTTCTTCCAATGGAAAATAGGGAAGCTGATATTTCTAGCAGAGAGTAAAAAACTTTTTTCATTCCTGCAGTCTTCATTCACATTAAATATTAGATCTAGTCTCAGTTTTGAGAATCTGTATTATAATATCTTCAGAAGTTTAAGGAGCTAGCAGAATCTCCTAAGATGTCAAAATTTTGTTTGTGTGTAAGATAGAAGTAAGAAGCCAGGGAAGTGGGCCTCTAATCTAGCAGCTGTCTTTTCTTATTAAAATATTCATACAGACACATGTACACACACACACACATACCTAATCTGAAAAGCATAAATGTTGAAATAAGAGTCTAAAATGCAAATATTTTCATCACAGAGATATTTCTGATAACGAAACAAGCAAACCAAAAGATAATAAAGTAGAATGACCAAAATGCCTAATAATATATAAATTATTAAAGAAATGATGAAACATAGTGTAGCTATTAAAAATTATGTTTAGCAAAATATGTAATGACATAGGAAAGTGTTTATAAGAAGAAAACAGGATAGAGTGTGAGCTCAACTATAATGAACAGCATATTCTATAACCATGTAGAATGTCAAAAGTACACACTTAAAATGTTAACAGTGGGTGTCTTTGGACAATGAATTCATGGGCAAGTGTTTTTTTAACGTTTTTGTATTTTGTATAATTTTACATAAGCACTTGCTACCTCTGTAATGGAGGAAAATAGCAAATATTATTTAAAACAAGGATGGTTAAAGGAATGAAAAGAATCATTCCTTTAAACAGTAATTTAACTCTAACCGGAAGGGGTAGTATGATCTAGTGATTATAATAGACAATTGAAAACAGAGGGAAATTCATGTCCTAATTTTGCCACTGAGTCACTGCCTTTGCTTCAGGTTTCCTGCCTGTAAAATAGGAATAATTAATACTTTCTTGTAAAATGCTTTTGAGCTCTCCGACAAAAGATCCCATAAAGGTGCAAAGTGTTATTCTATTAATGCTAATTGAAGTGAATAAAAAATATGAAGGCATTTGAGAGAAATTGAAGTCATTACGGTCAGTGCAGGAAGGCACCGCAGATCCAGTGCCAAACACCAAACTGCTTGTGTGGATCCTTGTGTTCTTTACAAAGGTTTTTTTTTAAGGCAGATAAGGACGTCACCAGTAATGCTGGAACGTGTCCTGTCCAATCACTGAACACTCTCTGTTGAGCAAAGGGCTGTGTCAGATACTATAAAGAAACAAAGAAACAGTGGACAGGGTTCCTGCCCTTAGAAGCTGACCATTTCAATGGGAATAGGGCAATAATATGTATGAAGAAAAAAAAATTCAGCTAAGCAGAAGACGAACAATAACCAGGAAAGAACCTGATGAAGTGCTGACACAAGCCCTGAAGGTGGAGTTGGGCTGGCATCTTACAGGCTGGCCAGGTGGGAAGAAGCTGGTGGCATCTCTGAAGGGGCAAGTGGGTGTCAGCCATTTTGGACGATGTGCCACAGTGCCACAGGCAATGTGTGATTCCTGAGAATGACTCGTTCCCACTCAAGTGCCCATTTCCCATGCACTGTGTTAAAAAAGACCCTTCCCTTAATCAGTCCAATCAGCATAGAAACAGCAGAGCTACAAGGAGAGGAGGTTTGCGTTGAAGCGCACAGTCACAGGGTCAGAGGTGGTTTCACATTCTGGGGAAGAATGGTTTGACCTTGAGCCATGTAATCTAACCTCAATGAGTCTCAGTTTCCGTAACAGAAGTGCACACCTCACGGTATGCGGGGAGGATTAAGTAAGAAAACCTGCATAAAATGCTCCACATACCCTATCACTGTTTCTCTGCAGTCCTGCTGATATTTTCGTACCATTTTACAGACAGGCAGACTGAGGTTCAGAGCACCCAAAGGTTGTTTGAGGGGAAGATTGGATTTCTCAACCAGGCTGTTAAGCACCTGCTCAATTTCCTGACCCCCACCCCCACCCCATTTCAATGATGTGATCTCAGCTGCTCTCGCCCAAATGCCTTTCTTAAGTAATTGATGCTTTTATTTATTTATTTTTCCAACAAATATTTACTGAGGGCCAAGTTTGGATCCTGAGGGAGCTCTTTGCTCTTTCTCCATCACAGAGCCGAGCCCCATGGGAAGAAATCCAGAATGAGAGAGGATTACCCCTCACACCTTCTCATTCTGTGCCATGTCATTGCTGGTTATTAATGCCTCTCACTTCCCTGACATACATTCTTCATACCACAGAGCATTATAATCCTTCAGCTTTCTTTATTTTGGCAATGTAAGCACTTATAAACAGAATGAAATCTTTGGCAGATCTAACCTTGGCGAGGGCTATTTTCACATTCGGCTTCAAGGCCTGTTTACCCAGGGACCTTTATTTCAGAAATCGGGACTGAAACAGCCACCACCACATATAGAGAAGCAAAGTTTCCTGCTTTCCCAAACGTGATGGGAAATAAGCTCAACCTACATCTGTGACTGTTCTGAAGCCTGGATCAGGTTGGTTGGTGTTCGGGAGCATGTATGTGCGTGCGTGTGCTTGGGCGGGGGGGCGAGGGGGGCGGGCACGCATGCGCACTGAGAGCAGGTGGGACGGTAAGGTTTCGGGGTAGGGGTGTATATAAAACCAAATGGAATGCGGTAGCTTCTGTCCTAGAGAGTTTAAAATCTGGCTGAGAGGCATTAACAACATGTACTTCGTTCCTTCCTGTAGATTATTTGATGTGCTCAAGAAAATAATATGTGATGGAGGAAAAGTCCCCGCAAACCCCCACAGCAGGCAGGTTTGCTGCTGCAGTTGGTAGATTCTTCCCTTGAGACATTAGGGTCCGAGGCACCCAGCCCATTCTTCCCCAGCCATGCACCTCCCATAGATTTCTTTCCCCTTTGGAGACCTCCGAGGCGAGGCTTCCCCAAATAAAACATTTATATAATCTCTTGGAAGGGGATTGGGAATAGAGCCCCACAGAGTATTTCATTACCTACCTACTGATGTCCTGAGGGTGGAAAGGCCAGATTCAAAGTCACAAACCTGTAAGAATTGTGTTTGGCTATAACACTACCAAATAACAACAGCTAAGATCATTGAGCACCTGCCATCTGTCCTGTACTTTACACAGCCTTATCTCTAATCTTCACAGCCAGTTTGTAAAATCAGCCTTATTCCCGTTGGACATACAAGAAAACTGAAGATCAGCAAGGTAAAGGGACTCCCATATGATGGACTCACTCACTGGTAAGCCAAAGCCTGGGTTTCTCAAACCGCCCTAGACCTATCTGCAGCTACTCCATATCGCCTGGGCCCCAGCCTGGTCAGAATCCACCAGGGCCTTCGGACAGGTAGCCTCTTTCACCCCTTCAGGAAGTCCTAGGTATTGCCCCCCAGGAGGGATCTCTCTGTCTTACCTTGCAGCAGCCTGCTTGCCAGCACTTCTTCCCCGGAGAAGTTTTGTCTCCAGACATTTCTCTGCAGCAGTGAAGGTCCAGACGCCCTGGTCCAGGGCATCTATTATAAAAATTGATAACCTGATCTTGGTCTTGAATGAGATATCGATTGCAAATGAGAAACAATGGGGAGAGTCAAAAGTCCCCCTTAAGTACAGGAAGACGGGATGTTTAGCAATCTAGGCAGGTGGAGAAGGGTGTGTTTTCCTAGTCATCATTGGGAATCTCCTTGTTAATTGCCCAGGGTTCTTACTCCTTCACTTTAGGGAAGTCTGGTTTAATGGACCGTCTGGGGAAGTATCTGATTAACAATCTCGTTCTGGCTACAAGTACGTCTGGGAGGGTGGGGTCATGGATACGTTATCGGTCTAAGGCGGGCAGTTAGTAAAGCGATTGCAAGATATTCCCAGTTCGGTGTCTTACCGTCTCTCATTTCAAAATTTAATACTGACTTTGAGTGGGAGGTGGGATTAGTTTACACAAGCTCCGTTTATCCGATAGCATTTTATTACTAACCAAATAGGACCAGGTGGTGGAGTTTGGTTTGATTTTCTTTTGGAACTGATCTGCGTTTTGCTGTTGAGCCTGTAGCTCCTACCCCCACCCTTGGACGCTATGTTTTCCTAGAAAAAACGGGCTCCCTTAAAAAAAAAAGAGGAAGAAGAAATGATCCCCCACCCCCCTCGCTGTCTTCTGTAGCCTGATCTATTTAAGACACGTCCTCCTCAAACAAATCCTGCCCCAGTTTCCCGGAGGGCCTCCTCTTCCCTCCTGCCCTCCACCGCCGCGGTGCGTATTTGACACCAGCTCGGGAATCTTGTAGCTTCTCGCCTTTCCATTCCCAGCAGAATTTGTTATTCAGCACTTCAAAGCGGAGACTTGTTTGCACCTCTTGTTTCAAACAATAGACCAAATTTCCTGTCGCTGCCTCTCTTAAAAACTGCCTCCCTCCCCCCTGGAACAATTGCAGCAGCCACTGTACAGCTGAAGAAAAGAGCTAAATCCCACCCACCCTCCATCTCAGAGAAAGCAGGACCATAGGGCAGAGAAGGTCACAGACTGGGGCATCAGACAGGACAGATTTTATGCGAAAACCCCAGGCTCTACAGCTATGTAGCTGAGCAGTTTTGAGCTGGTAACTTACCCTCTCTGAGTCTCTATGTCCTCACCTGTAACATCTGAACCATAACTAACCCACCCATCCCACAGGACTGTGGTGGAAACAAGATGAAATGAGGCAGCTAACTCCTGCCTAAGATGCAGGTCAAGAGCACATTCCCTGATCCAGGCTGCCTGAATTCAAATCCTAGCTCCAACATGTTCTTTCTCTGTGTCCTTGGGCTTGCATTGCTCAAACTCTGCCCGCACTTCTTTATCTGTAAAATAGAATAATTATCATACCTTCCTTGTAGGATTAAAGAGTGAAGACACAGCAGGCATTACACTTGGGTGCAGACATCACTCAGTGAAAATTTTATTCTTCTTCCTCCTTATTCCTCCCTCCAGAAGGAATCTTTGGCCCCACTCCCCCTTGACAGCCCTGTTTTACACTCGCCCATCTCAGTTTCCCAGCTATCACAGTTTTTGCTCACCAGCCCAGATCGGTGTCACAGAATGTTCATAGCCATCAGGAGTGTAATATTTGTTCATTCTTTCTTGTTCCAGAATATGTTTTTTGCTTAACTTCAGGATAGTGAAAAACGTCAGGGAATGGGTCCATAGCACTGCAGTTCTGGTGCGAGGAAACTGTTTTATATGAAATTGCAATGGTAGATACATGGCATGAAACTTTTCTGCAAATCCATAGAATATACAACACTAAGAGTTAACGCTAATGTAAACTGTGGGTTTTAGGTAATAATAACACATTGATATGGGTCATTAGTTGGAACAGATGAACCACACTAATACAAGATGTTAATGATAGGGGAAACTGTGTGGGGAGGAAGGTATGTAGGATTTCTCTGCCCTATCTGCTCGGTTTTTCTGTACGTCTGAAACTGTTCTGAAAGGTAAAGTTTATTAATTAAAAAAAGGAAGACAGAAAAGGTTATGCAGGTGCTATTGTATGCCTCCACCCCTCCTCACTCAGTAATGACCAGCAGCCAGGGAGTGACAGCATCCCTTCATGGATGACCTGAAATTCACAACTGTGTTTTTTTTTTTTTTTGTCCTCAGGTCTTCTGCTAATGGCACACAGTGAGCCAGCTTTGTCCCTGGAGGTTGAGACCCAGACAGGGGGCATTCTCAGGCCTGGCCAGGGGTCTCTGGATCAAAGTCCCTTCAGTGTCTCATAAGGTCTGGAGTGGATAGTGTTGGGAGTACAGGTCCCTTACCTCCTTGTTCCAGAGTTCAGAGCAGAAGGGACTGTCTGTCATTTCCTACCCCATCCCCATTACACACACAAACAGCCTTACAAGTCCTGAGCTCTTCTGTAAGTATGCTAATGGTCTTGCCTTTCTCAGGGTCTGGGCCTCATCATTGTGACTTGCTAGACACGGTATGTGCAGTGGCCGAGTGAATCCCTGAAGCTCTCCTCTGAGTCCAAAGGCTGTAAAGCCCAAACATGATGAAAAGCAGTGAATCTTGTGGAATAAAAACATCCTTCCCACCCAACCCAAATCCCACAGAGCAACGGAGGTCTGATTGTTTAGTGTCACAAGGCCGAGATTATAATAACCATGGAGTAAAAAACAACCACAAAAGGATGGCAGAAACTTCAAAAACGTGTTATATTTTTATTTATTTATTTATTTTTATTTTGGTATCATTAATCTACAATTACATGAAGGACATTATGTTTACTAGGCTCCCCCTTCACGAAGTCCCCCCCACATACCCCTTCACAGTCACTGTCCATCAGCGTAGTAAGATGCTGTAAAATCACTACCTGTCTTCTCTGTGTTGCACAGCCCTCCCCGTGCCAAAAACGTGTTTTAAACACAGAAACTTCCCCGGCACACCCTGTCTGGTTGCCAAGTCCCCAAACTCTTACCCTGTGAGATTGAATTTCCATGGAGTGTCACTGATTAATAAAACCATCAATTTAGATACACTCACACAGTGTGTCATGGAAGGGGGCTGGTCCCCTTGCTGTTATCAGACATTAAGCTTGCTAATGATCCAACAAAAGCCAAATCATAAGGCAGTGGAATTTGATATGAACAGCAATGCTGGGAATTAGAGTAGGTGATCATTACAAGTTGCCTTAGCAGCATGATTTAGTGGCATGATTTACACAATACCCAAAATGGTGAAGCAGAACACACGGGGTCAGAGCAGGCCCTGCTGCTTACTTGCTGCGACTCTCTCCAGCCTCACCTTTCTCATCTGTAAAATGGGGGCAATAATATTTGCCTTGCAGACTTGTTGCAAAGAGAATTTAAGATAAAATGCCCAGTGTCTGTGAAGGAACCTAGTATATGCACCAGCACAGGCTGGTTTCCTTCCTTAAAATATAGTTATCTATCTTTAGGAGGGATGTTTCTTTAAAATTTGCCCGAACCCAAGAAGATACAGTAAGTGAAAAATAAACATAAAACGATGCATCAGTGACATATTCTTTATTTGGCTTTGTGTTTCCAAGAGCCTGATGTAAATAATTTACAGTGTTAAAAATGAGTTAACAGCAGGTCTTTGAGGGACAGAAGGAAAATTCTTTCTAAAATGAGAAATAGTCTTCATAATGGGACTGCTGAGTGGAGGAAAAATTTAGAATTTAGACAAGCGTCTTTTACACATTTATTAATCTGGTTGGATAGGATTTTTAATAATTAAATGGTATTACTGCAATATAAGTGATATTTTATTAAGCTTAAATGAAATGTGCATTTAGGAACTTAATTTGAAACATTGCCTACTCTGTTATTCTATTTTTCATAATTGCCTATGTTTGGAAATTATGTTTTCCTTTCCGCATTGCATTATCTGCCTACGTACTTAGCCTTTTGCTTTATTTATAGGAATGTTATTTCTTGTGTTTAAAGGAAATTGATATGAAAACTCTAAATGACAAACTCCGAAGCTAGCTTCAAAAGTTTCTGACTAATCGCTAATGAAATATCCATAATAAATGAGGAAGAAAGCATAAATTGCTGTGAAACATAACTTCATTTCATAAATGTCTCATGTTTGTTTGACAGCTTTGGAAATCTTCTTTGTCATTTTGAAAATCAATACAAAATACAGCTAAACACCAGACTTAGCTGCTCAGCCCAAGACAAAATAAAAGATTGAAAGCTCTCCTATCACCAGCTGTCGATTACTGAAGATCATATTGCTGAATGCAATAATTTTTTTCCTCCATCCAAACATTACTCAGCCTCCAGTGAGCTCACGTTACGGGCCAGATGCACAAGCATTATGGTTGTGAATTCACAGCACAAAGCAGTAGGACAGCTGGTGGTTATCAGTTTAGTTGATCAATATAGGCAGGATGGTGTGGAACACCGCCATCACCACAGCCACCCTCCCATTTCTCCCATTTGGAGAGTAAATTATGCTCTCTGACTACCTAGACAGCATGGACTAACCAGCTATCTACCCTTTCTCTGCTGTGCTAAGGCTGCCTCCTCAGCAGCATGCACACCTGTGGGATGATCACACATTGGCAGGTTAGCTCCTTGACATCTCAGTCTATTCCCTTGAGGACTCCCTCCTCTACCCCTGCAGCCATGGTTCATGCAGAATGGTTCAGAGCCATTTTCCTCTACCTGCCACCCCTGCAGCTACTCTCTGCCCTTGAATCCCCTGCTTTGTGCCCCAGGGAGGCAACTCTGCCAGGCTCCTTTGCACTCTGGCTTCCCACTGGGTTCTGCCTATGGAGGTCCCTGCTCTGTGGGAGACAGTAGGGTGGGAGCATGGAGAAGCTGGGGCTTTCCTTCCCACTCCCTCCTGCCTTGGCCGTGGAGTTGGGCAGAGCTGCACCCTCACTGCTCAGTCTTCCACTGGTTGGCCCTCCCTGCTCTGTAGCTCCTGCTGTCATAACGCTGCCCCTGCCCCTTCCTGCCTGGGGTAGTAACAGCTCCCTGCTGTTGCTAATCTCAGGGAGCCTCAACACCCCTTTCTGGCTCCCTCAGTTTTGCACCCACCTTGTAACTAGTCCCTTCTTAAAGTCTCTTGAATCATCTGTTTGATTTTGGTTTCCTGGTAGGCTTCTGCCTGATACAGGAGGAATTTCAGAATGTATATTTAACTTGTATGTAAGAGAATGAACATGAATAAAGAAAACACATATGCAACTCAGCAAAGTAGAAATCAGTTCGGATTTGTTCACTTTCTTCCTGAGGTTGGTATGCATACTACCAAGCTTCTAAAGCGCCCCTGATCGCTTACCTTTGCTGTTAACCTCCTGCAGTGGACAAGCAGTGTCCAGGGCCTCCTTCCTCCCTCTGTTTTGTCTCCGGGTCTGGCTCTTGTCAATAATATGTGTTGCATGAATGAAGGCATCAATAACAAACTGCATTCAACAACATCATCTCTTGCTGGGGCAGAGGCAGTGGTCCTCTGCAGTTCTGATCTGAGGGCATTTAACTCAGAGGACTAAGTGAGTAGCCACTCAGGCCACGTGCTTCAAGGGTGAGACAGTTTGACCCCTGTTTCCTGGGGCACAGAGAATGGAAAAGCACAGTTAAGGGTTATTCACTCTTACAAATGGCTCACAAGGGACCCTGGGAAGTCTTCCAGGAGACTGCTGCTCTCCAAAGAGATCTGTGGTTTTGGAGCATGAGTGGCAATTGGAAAGGATACCTCTGCAAAGTGAGGCCGTCATGTGGTCCTACCCAGACCCAGGGGCAGAACCCATGGCCTTTCCTATCACCAGGGACTGTGACAGGAAGGTAGCCTGGCTGTCAGCTGGTAATCTCCAGAGCTTCCACTTGATGAGTAGGGTAATAACACAGCCTGGATGGGCTGATCTGAAGACAAGGCATGCATGAGTACTCAGTTCACTAGTCTAACTTTAACAGTCACTCTTGTAAGAGAAGATAACTCAGCTCCTGTTGAGAATTCGCACACCTTCGGTCTCAGATGTTGCGATCACTTAGGTATAGCCATCAATGAAAGGCTGGGGAGCAGGAAGCGAAAGCAGCAGTGGTTTAGAGATGGGCAGGACTGGGTGTGAATCCTGTCTCCACCCTGATCCCCTGGGCGCCCAAGGGCAGGTTGCTGACACCAAGCAGACATCTCCTTGTCTGTAAAGTGGTGATGATTACATAGACCCTCAGCACTAGAGGCCTTAGTGTTTGCAGGTTCCAGAATTTGGGACCAGCCCTAAAGAGCTGTGATCTGTGCTAATTTGCTGTTTTGCTGGATGCCAGCAGGCAGTGCGCTGCAACTGGTCAGGCTGCCAAAGTGATTTCTAGCACAAGGTCTGGCATCCTAATTGGGCTCCACTCATCACTGTGTACCCATTTTACGGGGTGACCTAGGCTACAGTATATTTTGTGACTTTGCAATTTGGAAGGAAGGACTCTTCAAAACACATGGCTGGAATAAACATGAAGCATATACAGTGCCTGCTATGCTGTCTGGTGCCTAGTGGAAGGCTCAAATTCTTGGAAGCTAGGACTTACTGTGACTCCACTTTGATGTAATTAGTCTGCCCATGGTGTACTGGGGGTGGCTCAAGCCTGCTGGTCAAACTCTTAAAGGTAGCTAGCCTCCCTGGGCCCAGGCCTTGAGGAAGGCAGTGCCTACCCCTGCAGAGGGCACCATGAGTGTGGATTTCTCCAGGCTGGGCTGGGCTGCGTGGGGTCTTAGTTGGCACTGGAAAAAGGGAGATTAGAAGGTGATTTAGAAATTGGGTTTGTGTGGCCTTGTTCCTGCTTTCAGCTTCTAGGACGTGGGCAAGGGCAGCATGGCAGAAATGAAAATCAAGTGAATGGATGTTGGTTTGCTTTCAGAAAGAAGGAAAGAGGGGACCATGGGCCCAGTCCCATCTGCTTTCCAGGCCCCTTCATTCCCTCATGCTCAGTTTCGGTATTCTCCAGCATGCTGGATATGAGGACAGTATCATCTGGCTGACACTCCACAGGGCCACCTGGGTGAGCATCCTAAAAGCACTCATCTGGCCTCTTGCCTGCTGATCTTCCAGCCCCCCACCCCCCCACCGTTTTCCACGGAGTTAAACTTCTCAGCTCCCACCTCCTATCTAAGCTTCTGTCCTGCCTTTCCCAGACCTGTGGTCAATGCTCCAGCCACACCAGACTCTTCCCTGCTTCCTAAACACACATCCTGGGATAGCCCTGATGGTGCTCTAATGGCACCCATCCACTCTGATCGGTCAGAGCCCATCTATTCTGCTTGGCTAGCAGCTAGAGTTTTCAAACACCATGAGCCAGATCTGAGACTGACCCCTTTCTTTGCTCAGAGTTTAACCACCCCCTTGCAAGGGGCAGGCAAGTCTTCCTACTCCCTTCACAGGGCAGTTCAGTCGGCTACTCTCTGGGGCAGGCAGGCAGCCCCAACTCTCAGGGTCAAGGCCATCCTGTAGTTCCCAGGGTCACACAGATTCCATCCCAGAATCAGAAGTTATCTGGAATCTGTTTGTCTGACCATAATTCAGCTGTCTGGGGACAGGCACCTTATTTTATTTCTCTTTGCATCCCCATCACATACAGGCCTGGCACACAGTAGGTATTTAATAAATGCTCAGTGAAGGGCCAAAGGAAGCAGCCAGCTTTATGCCTTAGTTAAAGTCAAAGGTTAAGGGTCACAAGGTCAAAATGATCTCACTGTGTTTTTCATGGTCTGGGTCTCTCTTTGAGATAAGAGTGGGAGAACGACATACCAGCCACCACCCACTGCATTTGCTGGTGACCAGCCTGCGCCCTGGTTCTCCACAATTTCCTGAGCATTTTCCAAACATCTGGCGCCGGTGTGAAAGGAGCTGGGTGAGGCCTGGAGCCAGCATTAGGCCATCCTGGAGCTCTGAAACCTGATAAAATCCTGAGAGTCCCAGAAGCCAAACTGGACTGGGGTGTGAGATCATCAGATGCCTGAGATACTTGAATGAACTTGTTCGCAGCTTTCTCCGGGCCTGTTTTTCATAATTCATGATTCACATGAGATTTTTTAACAACAAAAACACTCAGATTAAATTTTTATATGAGATGTTTTTTGCCCCTTATACAAGCGTTATCAACCATTTTGATCACACACACAAAAAAACAACTCTGCTCACTTCCATGATTATTTAAGGATTTTTTTTTTTACTTGTTTTTCTACTTAATTTGATTTGGAGATAAGAACTCTGGGTATTGAGAGGTAGCATTAAATTGTGGCTTCTCAAGTGACTCAGGCAATTTGATGATCCAATTTGCTTTCATTTGTGGAACAAAACGTCATGTATTATCTTTTTTTTAAGCTGCAGCAGTACACTAAAGTCAATTTCTCTTCCTTTTTGCTTAAAGAATATTTAAAAGAATAGCGCATTTATTTTACATTGATGTTTTTTGGTAACTTACACACATAACCAATAAGGGACATATTATAACTCTGCTGAAAATCCCATCTCTTGGACCAAAGAGTCACTTTACCAATTCTCCAATAAGTAGTGAGACAGCTTATTACTGTCATTATTATTGCCATTTTAAAACTCTCCATTGATCTTTGACTCTCAGACTGTCAAAATTGCTGCTGCTTCAAGGGTGAGCCTTGTGCTAAAATGCCTTCAAACAGCAGAGGGGGAAGAAAAAGATTTAAAAACAAGGAGAAATGAATTTTATGTTATGTGGATTTCAATTATAAGAATTAAAACAAGACAAAAAAATAAGGAAGGCACAGGAGAGGATTCGAGGATTAGGTCCCTTCTTCTTGTGTCAGAAATGTTCTATAATGCACCTATTTTAACGAGTTGTATTATTTATCTATTTTATTCTGGCCCTTTCAAAAAAAGTTTGGTTTCTCTTTTTTACCCGTGCTGTGCGGTCAGTTCTTGGAGGTGAGGCTCCTGGCACTAATCAGGTGAAGAGTAAATTGACTAGCCTTTTGGAAGAGCAGTATGGTGAGTGATGGGGGTACTGCCCAGGGGCTCCCTCCGGGACTGACACCCTTAGTCCCCCTGCTGCTAGGAGTGTTACTGGTTGACAGTGCTCAGCTGAATCCTTTCCCAAGGATGCCCTTCCCCAGAGACAACCACCTTGCTCAAGGTCACACCCTCCCTGGGCGCAAACCCCAACCCGTGGTAGGTCAATGTAGTAGGTATAGAGACCCAGCCTCCTTGTCTCAAGGTGGGACAACTCTAATGGGTCAGCCTAGTTCCAGGGACCCCATAGAATCGGCTAAGGCCTTTTTGTGACTGCATCACAGCTCAGCCCTTCCCCCTGCTCAAGCCTGCTTCCCTTAAAAACACTGATCCAGAAGTATTGATCCATTTCCAATAGATGTCCTGCATGCGAATCTCAGCCTCAGCATCTGCTTACTGGGAAACTGACCTAATACAAGCAGGGAGCAGGAAGGGGTGGGCCTGGGAACTGGCTGCTGAGGGGCCAAGGGTGCCTGTCAAAGGTGAAGCCTTAAGGGCACAGCTTGAGTCAAGAACGACCCTATGCTACTGCTGCTTTTCTTTCTTAACAGCTTTACTGAGATAAATTCACCTGCCATATAATCTACCCATTAGATTGTGCCATTCAGTGGTTTGGGGCACACTCACTGAATTGCATGGTCATCCCCTCCATTAGTTTTAGGACATTTTCATCTCCCCCCAAAGAAACCCTGTACCCATGAGCAGTTACTCCCTATTCCTCCACTCCCAGCCCCTAGAACCACTAACCTACTTTCTGTCTCTATAGATTTGCCTATTCTGGACATTTCATATAAATGTCATCATACACTATGTGATCTTTTGTGTCTGGTGGCTGTCACGTAGTATAGTTTTAAGGTTCATTCACACTCTAGAACGTATCAGAATTTAATTCCTTTCTATGGCTGAAGACTATTCCACTGTATGAATATACCACTTTGTGTTTTCTCCATTCATTAGTTGATAGACATTTGGGTTGTTTCTACTATTTGGCTATTGAGAATAGTGCCACTGTGATCATTTGTGTACAAGTTTCTGTGGGGCCATATGTTTTCTTTTCTCTTACACTTGAGAGGAGCAGAATTGCTGGGTCATAGGTTAACTCTATGTTTAAACTTTTGAGGAACTGCGGACTGTCTTCCAAAACAGCTGCACTACTCAACATTCTTGCCAGCAGTGTGACCCTCTTGCTTCTTGAATAGGCTTTCCTGTGGGGGTCCTTCCAGGCTGTGCATTCTTTACCCCCTGCTCATCCTCACCTCTGTTCCATTTCCAGTGGTCTTTGTTAGCCTTAGGGCCCACCTGCAATCTCACCTCCTGTAGGAAGCCCTCCCTGATGATCCCAGTCCATGGGGATCTTCCTTCCTTTTTCCAAGTGCTAGTTGCTTTGACTTTGTGGTACTACATGAGGGGAGATCCTGCACTTGGCCCACTTTTGTGTCCTGTGCACCAGACTTGGTACCTGGCAAAAGGAAGGAAATCTCTGGAAAATACCTCCTGGAACCAATGCAATTGAGTTCAGTGTCAATGAGGGTGAGCGTGAGTACACTGGGCTTGGAGAACAGAGGGAGCCTCAGGCAACAGAGCACAACAGGCCAGAAACAAGGTCTTGTTCACAAGTTCCCTTGGCCCCGTCAGCCAGTTACCTGCAGGAACAATGACATTCTTGTGACTTGCTCTCTTTTGTTCACCGGGACTGTGGAAAGGACTTCTGTCTGAATTCTCTGAAGCCGACAGACCACACCAGCCCAGCCTCAGTGGAAGGAAGGCTTTTAAATTTGAACTTCCTAAAGCAGCCTGACTCCAAGAGTTCCCGAACAACATTACGAGGAGGTTGCTTCTGACAACTGGTATCTCTCTGTTAGTCACAAAACGGAAAGCCACTGGCCCAAAATTTGAGTGGGAGTCATTGGGAGATGTGTCCTGTGGAGGGAGGCTCTCTAAGCCCCTGTTTCTGCCTTCCCATGCCCAAACTGACCAAGAACTCCCTTCAGGGAAGTAACTCAATTGTCACTTGATCATAGAATCACAGAAGTATGGGAACTAGACATGAGAGGAGCTGTCAAAGATCAGCTAGTCCCAAGTGTGGTCCTCAAATCAGCAGTATCAGGGTGACCAGGGAGCTGGGTAGAAATGTAGAGTGTTTAGCCTCACCTTGGACCAGCTGAATCAAAATCTGCATTTGAACAAGGTCCCTGGTGACTCAGGTGCACCTTAAAAGGTATATGTTTCCCGGGAACACTGACCAAAGCCACCAGGCCTCTGCCCTCATCCTTCCAGGCCCGCCTGTCCATCTTTTAGGCCGCTACCAGAAAATTCTTACTTTGAAGGAACTAAAACTGGGTTCACTACAGCTTCCACCTGTGGGTTCTAGCTCCCTGCCTCGGACTCATTCACAATAGGTTTGATATCTCTCCAGCAGGACACCCATCAAACAAAGCAGGACCCTCCTGCCGTGTCTGAGCTGAGCTGGTAAGATCATTACTGAAGAATGCAGCATGCCACTCAGGAACAGGATGCAAACACTGGAGGCTGCCTGGAAGCCCCCAGGAATAGGGAAATGGGGTGGAAGACAGCTCCAGAGCTGCATGTGACTGCTTAGACCCAGTCGAGGTGGAATCCTTTGCTGGCAAATTTGGCCTCATGAAGGTGTTTATAAGAAAACTGTACACATACTTGGCCTCTGCCATCCAAAAGCTGCTGGAAGCTAGTTCACAAATACATAATTATTATCCAAGTGTTCTAGGAAAGAGAGAAATATCATTATACCCATTTTGCAGGTCAGCAAAAAGAAACACATAAGGACTGGCATCCGCCCTCAGAGGTGATGAAGCTTGAGTTGGATCCCTGGAGCCTGGCCTGCAAAGCCACTGCCTCTGGCCAGTGGGGCAAGGTAGCGATGCTTTTTGTCATCAGTTAGCCAAGACTGATTCTAAAACTGTGCAGTTGCCCAGAGAATGCAGTTTAGATAAGCTCCAAGATGCACATGAGATGGAAATAGAGATGGAGCGGGAGCATATACCACCCTTTGCCCACAAGAGATGCAACACATTTTCATAGTTGAAATTTACATAGTTCTTTATTCATGAAATTATGAACAGCTGCTATTTTGCTGCATTCCCAAGAAGAGTTGAAAAGGCAGCAAAGAAGAGAACAGACATGTTAGGCAAACCCCATCTGCCCCTCGTGTCTAACACTTCCTTCCCTGCAGATAGCAGACAATGGGGTTACCAGATGTCATTGTCTGCCTGGGAAGGACCCAGAAATCCTGTGTGACCATGAGCCAGCCAGGCAGACGATGCCTCTTTTTTTTTCTGAAAATTTTAAATGCACCCACTCCTGTCCGCTTCTCAATGGCTGCTCTAAGACACAAGCTCTTCCCAAAGGAATGCTGATGGTGGTGGGTGCCCAGGGGAACTGCAGAAATGCCACTCTAGTGTAAACCAACATCCACTCACCCTGGCCTCCTGACTTCTAAAGGGAGCTTTGCAGTGAGCGGGTCTCCTGCCTGCCCATCATCACACTTGGCCTTGTTGGGACTCTGGAAGCATTGTTATCATCTTTTATTACAGAGCTAGGCACTGAGGCCAGAGACTGAACTGACAGCATGAGGTCACCCAGCCACTGGTGGTCAGATTCCCCGTGTGAGCTTCCCCACCATGTTATGATCACGGAGTGGGACAGTGTGAGCTAAATGTTCTAAGTAGGTCCTCTAGCCCTCCTAGCCACTGTGAAGCACCCCTTTTCCACCCTGAGTATCCAGGAAGTACTTCCTGCCCCCCAGGTCCAGCCTCAGCCTCATACGGTTCTCTTGGCAAAGACCCCTGGACACCTGCATGTCTGCTTCCCATAAGGCCACCCAAAGTTCCCCTCGGGAATCAGGAGGGACCCCCCTCCTTGCAATCCTGGGGGATACAGAGACACAGCAACCCCTGACCCAGCCCCAGCCTGTAATTGTCTTTCCCTTTCCATGTGTTTGTCTCTGGACCTTCATTCCCAAGGCCACAGCTCGGCTGCCCATGACCACTCAGGATGGAAAAGCCTAAAAGGTCATCCAGCAGAAAGAAGCTGGGACAGACCAAGCTGAAAAGTCCCCTGGACAACCCAGGGATCCTTGGGGCCCCCTCTCAGGTTATAGGCTTTGAGAAAAGCCAGCAGCCACACTGGTTAATGGAAGCATGTGCATTTCTTGTTCTTCAGAGACAGCCTGCTTCTCCACACCTTGAGGCTGAAATTAAAGCAGGGAGGAGCACACTCTGAAAGATGTCCTAAAGGAGATCACTCACCCCACTTTCTCTGCCAGTGCAGGCACTGAGCCCCCATCGCTGGAAGTCAAAATACCTGGAGGGTGATAAGAGGGTACCATCTTATCTCCCTACAGCTTGTTTGTGCCTCGGGCTCCCCCTTTCTCTCTTTTTTAGAGAAGTAGAAAAGTGGGAGCGAGCTGGGAAGCCCATGTCTCTCTTGCCTGACCAGAGACCTGCTAGGACTGGGGAGAACCCCAAATCCAGAATGCCAGTTCAGGGCAGGGACTGGTGATCCTTACCTTTGGGGCTTTGACCTCTAGCAAAACAAGGAAGGAGAGCTAGATATTATTTTGTCACAATGTCAGGTTCTAATGGTTAAAGAGATGCAATGTTAGGTAATTAAGGTGACTCTGAGAGGCCGTTTTCTGGTGAGAGTTAGGCACCCAGCTAGTACCTGCTGTGCAAGAAACATGGCTGGGATCCATTCTCTGGAGATAGGCTTTAGATGTGAGAGTCAAGCTTTCCTGACTGGGCATAATCTGGGGAAAGAGAGGCCCACAGGCTCCGGGTCAGGCATGATGTTTGCAGTGCTAGGGGCTGCCCCCTCCACACATCAGTCGTGGCCACTTCAGTTATCTGGTTCCTTGTTGCCCCACTTGTAAGAAAGAGATGGCGATCCAGATGCCTCCCTCACAGGGTGGCTGTACATCTCAACTGTAACAATGTCTGCGAAAGCACTTTGCAAACGGCACATCTGGGTGCAGCTGGGAGCTTTCTCACGGACAGGAGAGCACTGGGTGAATTCCTCCTTTCCCTGTAAGGCTGGGCCTCTATATTCTTTGACAGGTACTGTGGGGATCTTGCCAGCAGCCCTCAGCCTATCCCTCCAGTTGACAATAGGGCACCAGCGTGGAGCGCATTATCAGGGCGGACCTGGAGAGCTGCCATCAGGAAGAATCCCAATTTCAGACTGGCTTGCTTCCCCACGCTGCCTGCCTTAGGCTGTGATCTTGTCGCCTGAGAGAGAGACAGACTTGCTCAGCCCGGGCAGGAAAACCCAAGAGAAAACCCATTGGCACTTGCACTGGAAGGGCCCTTCTTGGCAACTACTATATTTGTGAAATGATGCTGGTGCTAGTTACCAGGAATGTGGCTTTCACTCATGCCCCCCCAGTTAGGAGAGACTCCAGTCAGATGGCAGAGGGCCAGCCTCAGGCGTAAACCTGAAAGGCATTGAGGGGCTGAGGTTCCAGTACCTCCATGCTCACTGATTATGTAATTGGAAGCATTAATTGCCAGCAAAGCCCATAGCACACATGCTTCACAGCCACACGGCAATGCTCTGCATCCTTTGGGATGGCCTGTCACTGAGAGGGAAGTTAGAGAAGCCCACCTGGCCTTTTCTCAAAGATGCAGGGTAGCAAAACAAATCAAAGCATACTTTTCAAATTGCCTCACTGAAGCTGTAACTCCCTAGCACCAGTGGCTTTGGACAAAGCTGGCTTATTCTGCCAACACAATTCAGAGCAACTAGCAACCCCTGCCCGCAGCATCCCCGCCTGGGGAACCAGGAGAGAACTCCATGGGCAAGCCTAGCGGTGGCCCCCAGTTGCCAGGTTGAGGCTGAAGCTGGTGTTGAGGGATCTAAAGGACCGACAGACCATTGAATGTTCACTTTCCTAAGGGCTTTGGCCTTCTGTCCTGAATCTGTCACACCTGGAACAGAGCCTGGCATAGGGAGTCAGGCCTGATGAAGGTGACCCCATGTGCCCCAGAACCCTGAGCAAGAGGAATGCTCCTTACTGGCTCTTGAGATGGGATAACTGGGGAGGCTGCAGAGGCCTAGAAGAGCCCCAAGGGACTGTGGCTGATGACAGCCCTTCTCCAAGACCCCCATCAGAGTTGGACCTGTGGGTGGTGGGGCAATGGAAGATTCCACCTTCTCCTGCTGAGACCTGAAATGGGAAAGATCTAGGAAAGTCTCTCTCTCCTGTTCCTAACTCTGACCATCCTCTCTCTGGACCATCTGCTCTTTGAGGTGGGAGAAGAAGCAAATGAGGGAAGAAAAAGAGGAAGGAGGGTGGCGGGAGAGCGGAAGCCTGCCCTGGAGGGTTTGGGGTGAGTCAATGGTACTGCATGTGCACCAGTCCTGCCCCTTGGTGGGGCAAGTCCTCACCTCTCTGCCAACCCCCAGCCCCCTCCAGGGACTGATCCATGGGCTTCCTTGCAGCCCTGCCAACAGCCCAGCCTCTGTGCCAGCCTTTTTTTCGTTCTGCTCTTTTCTGAAGCTTCCATTCAAACGCTCTTAGCACAGATGCCTCATGCATCAGTCCAATGCTAAAAAGATGCAATAAGTGAAATTTTTGCCATATGTTAATACACATGTTTTAGTTTCCATAAATGCTCAATGTGGTTTTTATGGTACTCGGAATGGTGGTGTTTATACTGTTTTGAGGGGCTTTGAATTCAAATGTGCAAATGATTTTTTACAAGATGTGATTCAAGGACAAGCCATATCCTCCTGCCATCCAGATGGAGGAGGCTCTTGATTGCTCCGAGCCTGCCACTTGTAACTCTGAGCAAAGCTAAACCTGAACCCTTGCTGCAGGTGGATGGGGCCCTGGGTGAGTTGCAGAAGCTGACCAGGACCTGGAATTTGGGGGATCAAGGTAGAGAACCATCCAGACCCTCACATACCAAGTGTGACCAGAGATACTAGTGGGACCTGGAGGGGAGATAATCATGGAGGAGGGGTTCTCCAGCTGGGGCCTGAGTTGGCAGGAGGAGGAAGGGGGAATAGTCAGTGGGGTGTAAGGGATCCAAGACACGCTGAGAAGTGGGGTCAGCTGAGTGGAGATTTGCACAAGGAAGAGCAGGTGATAAGGTGGGGTGGCATGGGCCTGGCCCAGGGATCCAGCCTCTCCGCTGCACACCACTCCCCTACTTACCCTGTACACACAGCGGGAAGACTCCCGCTGCCAAAACACACTGTACCCTTGCACCCTCCCTCCATGCCTTTATGAGGGGTGTTCTCTCTGTTCAAAATCTCCCTCCCCCATTTGCCCACCTGGAAAATCCCTGCTGATCTCTCCCATCCCAGATTCTGCCTTTCCTGACCAGTATCCACCTACCCACCCTGCCTGCCTGCATCCTGTCCAGGGCCATGGGCCTCTCCCTTGTAGCTTCCTGAGAATGGGCCTGTGACCTTTCCATGACAGCTCTCCAGACCCTGACCCAGGGTTGCAAGACAGCGCTCAGAGGGAAGGAAAGACGAGAGAGTGGCTGGCTGTTCCCAATGCCGGGTGGAGAACAATGGGCATGGCCTAGAGGCATAGTCCTTGTCCTCTCCCATGCCCAGCTTACTACCTCCCTCCTGTCCAGGGGTCTCATGAGGAAAGTTCCATGAGCCAGGCTCAGTGACTCACCACTTGCTGACATCAGCAGAGGGGCCTGCAGAGGCCACAGCCCACCTCAGCCAGGTGCGGCCTGCCACCCCCTGCCCCCTCCAATGAGCCACCCAGCAGGATAGTGTCTGCAGGCTACTGCTAGGCCCTGGGAATTACCCCAGTGGGACAAGGCCATCTCTGAGGGGCGCTGATGCTCAGCTAGGTGTCCTTGAGTGTGTCCTCCAAGGCCTGAGGGGAGCCGTAGGGCTCCTGGCACCCCCCGCTGGAGTCTGCCAGGGTCTCCTCCTGCTGTCTGGACACCAGCCCTTCCCCGGGACTCTGTGCCAGGGCGCCGCTGCTCTCCATTTCCCCCTGAGAGTTGCTCTCACACGTCCAGATTTGTTCACGCCAACATCTCAGGCTTTGTGTGTTCTGTGGGGATTGCTGATCCTCCTGGGGGAGCCCTGGGGTGTTCGCATGAAGATGGGGGGGCATCGCTGTTGTTTTAACCAAGCGTCTGTGATATTTAGAAATAGGTAATCTCCCCTCCTGGCATCTTTTTTTTCCCAAGGGACCGAGGGGCAAGTGTGCATAATCTTGGAGCTTAGGTCTCCTTCAAGGGGATTCGTATATATGTTGCCTATAATTATAGGTCGATAATGATATAATTTATAGTAGGTATATCATCATTTGTGAGTGACTGGACAAGCTGGCAGGCAAGGAGGGTGAAACCATGTCATAAGCTCATAAAAAGGTAATTATATTTCTTTCTCATCTAGCTTTTGCCTACTTGGGCAGGCTGGGGACTTGTGAAATGAGCGATGATGAGTGAGCGCAGGGATCGCTGGAGGTTCAATAAATTTGGGGAGCCTGACATCGGAGGCCAAGCAGCCCTCTCCTTTTTCGGTCTGTAAGTAGGGTCTGACTCAGGGCTAGGAAGGGACACTACAAGGGCTCCAGTTTAACACAGAGACTCTAGATGACCTAGGGTCAGCCTGGCCTGTGGGGTGCAGCCTCAGTATGAATTCAGACTAGCCTCTGATCTCTTAAGACCCCCCAAAATGGTGGCCTCAGAGGGAGGCTCAGAAGATAGTCTTTCTCATGTCTGTCTGCCCCTGGGGGAATTCTGGGGCTGGAGACGCTTGTCATGTTTTTCAAGACTGATGGAATCTCCCGGGGTTTAGATTTGGATGGAGTTTGGTTGGACTTTGGAGTGATGGTTAGGGGCGATTGGGTTTTATCTGCACCCCATCACCCATTCTCAGTAATAAGTGAAGCTGCAGAAAGCCCTTGGCCTGAGATATAATAGTGTAATGTAATTACAGTAATGATACTTTGTAGTTCTATAGTGCCTTTCATCTGTGGATCTCCAAGTCCTTTATAAACATTAATTAATTCTCATAACTCAGTGATGAGGTAGGTGAGTATCATCACCCCCATTTTACAGATGAGGAAGCCATACACAGAGAGGGTAGGTTGCCTGGAGAGCTCACTGTTTCAGCTGGCAGGGAAGTGGTGGGGTTCAGTCTCCTAGGCTGGGTCCCCCATCGTGGACAGAGGATCACAAGTGCCCTGGGACATCCCTGTGCAGGGATCTGTGTGCACTGTCTCCCTTCAGAGGTCAGGCTGATGTCCCTCATGTGCCTACACCCTGGCCTTGTGGATCAGGGAGGTCTCAGAAGCCCTTTGGCTCCACAGGGGCTTCCAGCATCTCAATCCCTGGCAGAGACCCTCTGGAATGAGCTCCCTCTTATGCTGGACAAGTGGAACCTGGTCCTAGCTTTTCCTCATTGCTGCCTATTCTCTGATGCCTCCTTATTACCACCAACCTAGGCCAGGTAGCACATCAAGCCCACATTTGTTTTTGAGCATCTGCTGAGCCCCAAGTTGCCCCCTGGGAGAGCCTGCTATAACAGAAAGACATCTCGGCTGGAATGGAAAAAATAAAAAATATCAAGTCTGGTCCAGGCTCTGTCCTTGATAGCTGTGTGACCTTGGGCACATCTCTCTGGGCCCTGATTTTCCCACCTATGGATGAAGGGAGATGTAGATCGTCATTTATTATCCTCACCATATGACATTCTATAATTCCTTAGAAGGAATTAGGAGGGCAGCCTCCTAATGTGGGTTCCTTTCTTCTCCTACCCTTCTCCACAGTCCATCCCGTAAATCTTTTTGAATCAAGGGTCAACACATCTCTTTGCTGACAAGCCTTCAGTCATTCCCTAAGCCTGCAAGGAGTCCAAACCTCTGAACCTGTCATGCAAGGCTGATTTGTCCCAACTCCTTTGCTCAACCCAGGACTCCCATCACAAATCCTCGGCTCAGCCATACCTACTTTTCCTCCAGATAGGCCACAGGCATTCTTGACTTCCCAGCTCCAGCCGTATCATTCTCTTCTCTGTCTATTTTCTATGTACTTTTGATGCCAGTTACTGTTCACCACTGTATTTGAGGCTGAATTAAAACCGTCATTCTTCAAACTCAGCTTAACACATTTCATGGTCTAGGAGATGGCTACCCAAAGAACAAATGTGAATTTAGGCTGTGTGTTTAGAGGCCTAGTGCCCAAGAAAAGGGAGGTGACAGTCTTATTCTCTAGAACACTGAGAGAGAGAGAGAGCTGTGTCACATGTGGAATGGCTCAGGGACCAATGACCATTTCAGTGGGAAAAAACTAGGTGGGGCCGGGAACCCTCCTTCCCCTGAAGAATGATTGTTCTGTGAGGACACAAAGGGGCCACGGGCAAAGCTTGAAGGAAGGAGAATTTCAGTGCAATATAAGGAAGAACATTCTTTCTCCACAGAGCTGTTGGGAAGTGCAGTGGGGTGATGAGTTATCTGTCGCTCTTGCGGAGGATCTGCTTGTCGTGCGGGTATAGTGGCGCTCCTCTCTGTAGCATCAGGACCCAGGAATAGAGGCTGCTCGGGGCGGTGGCATGAACCTTGCTCAGGTTGCCTGATTACCCACCCGAACCCCTCTGCTCCTGACAATGGAACCATCTACATTATCAGGACAGCAGCACCCAGCATGGTATGAGTTCATCGCCTCCTGATGAGGAGTCGCATGTGTTCCTGGTGTGTGTCTAAAAGAAGGCACCAGAAGGATTGCCCGACCTGTCAGACAAAGTTCCAAGGGAACAGACTCCAGGGGTAGTGTCTTGTCTGGGTTCTCAGGTCGTCACTGAGCACCAAGACTTGCTAGGCACATTTATTACCCCTGTAGTGATTCCCTGTTGGCATTCTTTCCTCCCTGCCAGGCCCCAGAGCTGGCATAGGCCAGGCCAGATGACAGCACTCAGAATCAGAGGACTGAAGTTTGAGTTTCACTCTGTTTCTTTACTAGCTGTGTGGCCTCAGGGAAGTTACTTAACCTTTCTGAGCCTTGAGTTCTGAGCATAACTGCGTCTGCCTCCAAGGGTGGTGGGGAGGATTACATAGGCAACAAAACAAATTTACAAACTGTTGCTTCACCTGGGAGGCAGTAGACAATTCTCAGACTAGTAACTAGGAGAACCCAGGGGATGGTGGTAGTGCTGGCTATCAGGGCTATGTGGGAAAGAAAGGGAAAGACAGCTGTCTCAGGGCAATGATGAAGCCCTGGGCTCCCTCATGCAATTACCTGGGAAAAGTGAGCTGTGGGAGGCTGAATCTGCAAACTGCAGAAGAGACGGAAGGCAGAGGTAGAGGTGTATTCACAGATCCTGGGACACAACAGTGAGGGAATTCCTTACTGCCCTCAGTCCCTGACACCATGGGTGGAATTCATTCACTCATTCGACAAATATTTTGTGAGCACCTCTTAAATGTCAAGGACTACTGGACTACAGCAATTAACAAAACAAAGTCCCTACTACTCTGGCTTTTATATTCCGGTCAGGAAAGATAGAAAGGAAGCAAATAAAACAATTAATATAGAACATAATATCAGGGAATGTTCAGAGCTATGAAGAGTAATAGAGCATGAGGAGGACAGTTTTACAAAGGGGAACCCAGGGAGGGCCTCTCTGATGAGCTGACTTGTGAACAGAGACCTGCATGTCCTGAGAAAATAAGCCCTGGGGATGTTGAGCGAAAGAGTCTCTCAGACAGAGGTAAGAGCAGGTGCAAGGGCCCTGAGGCAGAAGTTTGGGGTTGGCACTGCCATCACCAATACGACTCATAAAATGCTTTCTGTTAGCAAGGCTCTGGCTATGCCCAAGTTGGGGCACACTCTCAGACTGAAACCCTGAAAAGGGAAAGTTCCGGTGTTGGGCTGCCTCTGACCCTGGCTTGCTGTGTGGCCAAGACAGCTCCTTTCCCCTCTCTGGGCTCTATGTCTCTGTCTGCATAATGAAGGGTTGGCCTGAGCTCCAACAGTGGGCTCTAATGTGTGTGAGCTTGAAATTGGGAGATGGGCAAATGGGTTGAGAGTGGAGTGGGGGACAGGAAACAGCTTTCAAAGAGGCTGGAAAAGAACTTTTGTGCTCACCAGCTGCAGAGATGCCCTATGGCCCCCTAGACTCCCATACCCTCACTCTGCCTGGTTTCAGTGCTGAAGGGACAAGCCTCAAAGGAGGCACTGGTGGCTGAGGTAAAGCTCCCCTGCATATCCAGGTGACAAGTGCATCTGTGCAGTTTGCTCAGATCAAGCCTGATACCTGAAAGACTCCTTGGTCTGAGTGGGCATTGCAGGAGCTGCCCTGGTATTCCTGGAAATCCAGCCAGCCATTAGCAGGGCACTTGGGCAAGCAAGGCCTTGCTCCAGGGAGGCTCTGCAAGCTGGGACTAGCTCCTCCTCCCAGCGAGCTCTTGCAGATGCCAGTGAAGACCACCGAGCTCAGCCCCTGCTCTAACGCGGATCTTTTGCAGCACAAATCAAGGCCACCCTGGCTGGGCCTTTGTGAGGAAGTCCCATGCTCCAAGCTGAAGTTTGTCACCTGGGAAAACTAAGAAAAGTCTCATTGTGAGTTTGCAGGGCTCTTGCAGGGTTAAGCCAGACTCAAATAAGACCATGCATGTGGAAAACCCTTGGTGAATTTGGTGGTCTTATGACCAGATTGGTTTTCGCTGGAGAAAGATCAGGACCCACAGCAGGGCCCCTTACTCTGCCCTCTCTCTTTGACCAGGCTGCCATCTAAGGGCTGGGGCATCCTGTTTACCTCCCTTTTGCTTTTCTTGTGGCCTTAAGTTTTCACAGCTGTGTGCATTCACTTCCAGGAGTCATTCCAGGCCCCTTAAATCAGGGCTTCTCAAACTTTAGCGTGAACATGAATCACCTGCAGATCTCATTAATGCAGATGCTCTGGTTCTGTAGGCTGGGGTGGTGCCTGAGAGTTTGCATCTCTAACAAGCTCCTGGTGTGAAAGAAAAAATGATACAATGATACTTGTTAAAGATGGTAAGGAAGACTATTCAAAGAGGGACCATTGCACTAGTTTATAGGAACCACTGCCATGGGTCTTCCAGTAGGGGAGAGAGACTTGGCTCTATTTTGAGTACTACAAAGGCAAGTGGGAATTTATAGCCAAGTAGCAGGGTCAGGGTAGGCAATTACTAAGAGGAAACACCAGGAGAAAGAGTGTTCTGGCTAAACCCACCTAACAGGATTCTTGCTGAAGGCAGGCTAGTGTTATCAGACATCCCCTGGGGTATGGTGAAGGGGGATAAGGAATTTGGTCAAATATCAAAGGTGATCAGATATAGAGCATAGCGGGGAAGGGGTCTGGTTAAATTGATTTAGCAGGATTCTTGCTAAAATTGGACAATGCAGAAATGAACATGGAAGACCATAAGTCAGAGCCTAATTGGAGAAGAGTTAGGGGAATCTGAGTAGAGTTTGTTCAAGGAGAGAATCTTTGTCACTAGGTGACACTGATGCTGCAGTGTGGATAAAATGAGAGTTCCTGTGGCCAGGATTCTCACCTGGCTGTGGTTGACTAGCTCACTGCACACCTGTGGGCAATACATGGCTGTTGATTCTATATAAAGAGCTCCACCCACGGGGCACGATGCGGTGGCAGGGCTGCAAGGCTGCAGGAGAGCAGAGCAGAGGCTGGAGTGGCGGCAGTGCTGAGGACAGAGGCCCAGAGGATGGCTGTGAAGGATGACTTTGCAGAGAGGCCCAGAGGATGGCTGTGTGGGACAGCTGTGTGGACAGAGGGGCCTAGAGGCAGAGACCAGCTTTCTGCATGCAGACTTGCTCTGAGTGAATGGGATTTTAGGGACTGACCTGCTATCTGGAAATAAAGTTGGGTATAACCCTTTCATCCCAAGAACGTTTTATTGTCATTTTCTTTGGTCACATTGAATCCATAGCGAACTTGCCCAGGGCTGAAACCCATTGGCAAGACATGTGGGTACGGGGACCCCTTTTTTATTTTTTTATTATTTTTTAATTTTTTATTAAGGTATGATTGATATATACTCTTATGAAGGTTTCACCTGAAAAAACAATGTGGTTACTACATTTACCCATATTATCAAGTCCCCACCCATAACCCAATGCAGTCACTGTCCGTCAGTGCAGCAAGATGCTGCAGATCCACTATGTGCTACACTTCTCTCCCTATGATCCCCCATACCATGTGTACTAAACATAATACCCCTCAATTCCCTTCTCCCTCCCTCCCACACCCCTCCCCTTTGGTAACCACTAGTTCATTCTTGGAGTCTCTGAGTCTGCTGCTATTTTTTTCCTTCAGTTTTGCTTTGTTATACTCCACAAATGAGGGAAATCATTTGGCATTTCTCTTTCTCCGTGTGGCTTATTTCACTGAGCATAATGTCCTCCAGCTCCATCCATGTTATTGCAAATGGTAGGATTTGTTTTCTTTCTTATGGCTGAATAGTATTCCATTGTGTATATGTACCACATCTTCTTTATCCATTCATCTGCTGATGGACAGTTAGGTTGCTTCCATATCTTGGCTATTGAAAAAAGTGCTGCGATAAACATAGGGGTGCATATGTCATTTTAAATCTGAGAAGTTGTATTCTTTGGGTAAATTCCAAGGAGTGGGATTCCTGGGTCAAATGGTATTTCTATTTTTAGTTTTTTGAGGAACCTCATATTGCTTTCCATAATGTTGAACTAGCTTACATTCCCACCAGCAGTGTAGGAGGGTTCCCCTTTCTCTGCATCCTCGCCAGCATTTGTTGTTCTTAGTTTTTTTTCGATGCTGGCCATCCTTACTGGTGTGAGGTGATATCTCATTGTGGTTTTAATTTGCATTTCCCAGATAATTAGTGATGTGGAGCATCTTTTCATGTGTCTGTTGGCCATCTGAATTTCTTCTTTGGAGAACTGCAGGGACCCCTTTTTTAGTAGAAGAGCACAGACACCTGAAACTCAACATAGAAATGGAGTTCAATGTCTTCCCTTCCACACCCACTGCTGTTCTTATTCTATAGCACCAATAAGCACCATCATTTTCTTTCTTTTAAGGACTTTTCAAAAAATCAACTTTTTTGAGTTACAGTATACTGAAATAAAATCTACTCATTTTAAGTGCATTTGACAATTGTATATACTCAGATAAGTCACCCCTATCAAGTTCTAGAACTTTCCCCATTGAGTTCTAGAACTTTCCATGATACCAAAATGTTCCCTTTTGCTATTGATCTCCCCAACCCCCAGCCAATCTTCTCAAGGACTTTGCTGCCACATTTCTCCCCATCTCTTCCACCTCATCTCCCTTGTTGTCAGGTCTTTCCCACTGGTGTGCAAACACGCACTGGTAACCCATCCCTTGACCCCACACACTTTCCCATAAGAACAAGGTGGGCTGAAGGTGCCCACTGACCTTCGGCACCTTTGACATCAGGGACTGAGTCTTGTTTTCTCATCATATCATTCATGGTCAAGAAGCACTCAAGGAACAAATGTTGATGCTCGAGGCTCCAACTTTTCTGTTGCTTCTGTGTTGTTAAATGAATAGTGATTGTCTCTCTCGAGTGTGAACATACAGTTGTTTCCATAGATACCTGATCATAATGACTAAACAAAAAAGTTTTTCTATTTTATTATGTCCCTGTTGAAAAAAAAAGTCCAACCTGTTATTCAGTCATTCACATTTTTCTTTTCTTTTCCGGAAGCATTAATAGTCTTTTATGGCTTTAAGAAAGATTGTGTAAGTAGAAATCAGGTTTCTCTTTTATATTGTCGTCTTTATTAGTGTTTATTCTCAGAGATGATTCTGGGTAAAAATCTCCTACTATCACTATTACTGAAATTTTATTCATTCATTCATCAAACCAGCCCGGTGGGCATTGGGAAGGGTAAACAGGATGCAGTCTAGTTGAGGAGACAGATAAGCAAGTGGACTCAGAGCTCAATGTGACAGATGCTGGGATGCAGGGGAGCACAGAAGAGAAGGCAGATATCCCAGAGGAATCCCAGAAGGCTGCACAGCTGGACTTTGTTTTTTGTTTTGAGGTATGAATAGGAGTTCACAAAGTGCGAGCAGAAAGGCATGTAGGTGGAAGGAGCTGTGCGAACATAGGCACAATAATGCACGTGTGTTGGATGCTTCCTCTGGGCCAGGCTTGCTTCTGAGGGCTTTGTATGTATGTGTTCAATCTTTTAGCTTTCACTAGAGCCCCATGAGGAAGGAATCTTGAAAGTCAATTTGCATCTCCTTTTACTTAGGTTGTATGTTTCTTGGGGTGCTGGTGGGGATTATGGTGGTCCTAGGCACTCCTCATCCCTGCCACTGGCAGTCACTTCTGTGAAATCTCAGCTTGCTTTTCCTTCTTCTCTCAGTTAGGGAAGAGATGACCAACCTGTCTTCTGCAGTTTTCACATTGCAGTGTCATAGTGATACAGTCAGAACACAGTTCACTCTTGAATAACAGGGGAGTTAGAGGTGCCGACCCCCTTGTGAAGTTGAAAATCAGTGTATAACTTTTGACTTCCCCAAAACTTAACTACATAATAGCCTACTGTTGACCAGAAGCCTTAATGATAACATAAGTAGTTAACACACATTTTGTATGTGGTATGTATTATGTACTGTATTCTTACAAAAAAGTAAGCTAGAAAAAAGGAAGTGTTTTTTCAAATTGTTTCAAGTCTCCATAAAATTTTCCAATATATTTATTGAAGAAGTCCAGTGTATAAGTGGACCTGCACAGTTCAAATCTGAGTTCAAGGATCACCTGTATATATTTGGTCTCTCTCCCTACTTTTTGATACCTGGCTTCCAAAACCTTTGGAATTTCCTAGGTGGTAGGGGAGATTGGGACAACTTTTGTTCTTCATAGCAAGCCCCTTTCAATTATGCCTCAGTTTATGCTAATGGAGTGACTCTAGGTGGGTCCCAGAGGAACCAGCCATGTGATTAGGGGATTGGAACTTAGAGCCCCATCCCCTGACCAGGGAGGAGAGAGGGGCTGGAGACTGAGTTAATCACTAAGAGCCAATGATTTAATCAGTCATGCCTCTGTAATAGAACCTTCTGAAGTCCCGTAAGCAGCAGGGTTTGGAAAGCCTCCAGGCTGGTGGACGCGTCCAGGTGCTGGGAGGTTGTGCGTCTAGAGAGAGCATGGATGCTGCATGCCCCTCCCTTCCCACCCTGTAGCGTGCCCTATGTTCCTCTCCCTCTGGCGGTTTGTTTGTACCCTTTATGATACCCTTTATAATGATTTGGTAATGGCAGGTAAAGTGTTGCCCTGACTTCCGTAAGCCCCTCTAACAAATTATCGAATGGGAAGAGGGGGTCATGGGAGTCCCTGATCTGTGGCCCAGTCAGATGCCCTGAGCACCCAATACTTGCAATTGACATCTGAAGTGGGGGCAGGCTTGTGGAACTGAGCCTTTAACCTGTGGGGTCTGTGTGAGCTCCAGGTAATTAGTGTCAGAATTGAATTGAATCACAGGACACACAGTGGGTCTCCAAGAAGTCAGAGAGTGGCTGGTATAGGGGAAAAAATAACCCCACACATTTGGTGTCAGAAGAGTTATAGGTGAAAACAGTTTAGAGTCATCAATATCTATTTTGCCCCCTGAGCTCTGAGCTCCTAGGACATGAGATGGATGGTTCATCTGTGTGCCCAGAGCCCAGCTGTGGGGCTAGCATGAGAGTGCTTCGTGAAAGCCCAAGGAGTAAGGTGACGAACAGAGGCACCCAACTTCCCAAAGAGGGAGAGAAGAAACTGCTTCAACTGTTGGAACATGACAGGGCAGACTCAAGAGACACGGAATGAGCTACGTACATGTGGGACATAGTTTGTACTTTATGCTGTACTAGAATAAAAAAATAGCAATTTTCTCAGCAAGATGGAAAATGACAGCTAACACCACCACATGCACGGTAGCGGCATCCATCAAATACACCCTCTCTCTAGACAAACACTCGGCCCGTTCACCCAAGTGAACCCCATGTTCTCGTTGACAAGTGCATAGATTTGTGTTGTGGGGAGACAAATGTCTTATTCTCCTTCAATTATTGGATCTATTGGTCATGGTCAGCTATGGTTTCTTTCTTGGTAAGTACAATTATTGGAAAAAGATGTGGAAATCAAAGTCTGTGTTCATATCTCTCAGAGCTCAGCTTGGCCGATCTAAAAATCATGCGTACAGTTAAGAGTGTGGCTCCAGTGAATACTGTGAGTACAGGGCAGCCTGACCCTGAGGGTACTGACCTTGAGCTTTGGTAAACCAGCAGTGCATTATTTATTTCTTATTCTTCAGTGCTTCAAATATGTCCTTATCACCATTAATTAATCTGTATGCAAATGATGCCAATAGAGACAGAAAATAATATGGTTCCAAGCCAGGGTACCACTCTTGAAATTTGTGATGGATAAACTAAAATTTATTTTTAACATATGAGGAGTTGAAGGCAAATTTGGAAATTTTGAGGATTCCTGGTGTTCAGATTTGCAAGGGTTAGGAAATGGGGCGATAAAGCATGCCCTCCCCCCATCAGTACTTTGTTTTGCCAACAAAATAGACCTGTAAAGGAGAACCATTCACAAGGCACAGGAGTTTCTGATTAGGTAAAAAAAAAATCTCAGCAAAAATTCTGAAAACACGGAAGATGTAAAATGCATCTGAAATCACTGCAATTGGTGGGGAGAGAATATTGATTCCCCTGTGAAACCTTCACTAACAAATTATCTGCTCACTCATAACAGCTTGAAGAAACTAGAACATACCTGAAATCCAGAGTTAAACATACTTTTTTCCTTGGAAAACAGTGTTTATCCTTACCAAGTCATGACAAGGATATTTCATCTGTGAATAAAGGCAATTTGGAGGGAGGTGCTGGAGGAGATAAAGCAAGGTAGTCCAGCTTATGCATCCATTGATGCCTACAGAAGTTAACAAACTCAAAATGAAATCACCAGGAAAGTAAAACCTGAAACGTTACAGGGCCCAGTGGATGAAATCAGTGTTTCCTGATTCAATAACGTGACACAGTTGCTGACAGGACAGTGAAAGAACCAGTGTATTTTATGTTAGTCACTATGTTAGAAAGATGTTAGTCACTATCTGGATCACAGCGACTCATGGATTTTGCTAACGTGGAGAAGATGACTAAGGTCAACTTACACGAGGTCATAAAGACTAATGTGCAGTGAATCAAAGTGGGGTTCAAAGCACAGGTGGTCAATCCACAACAGAAGGCTTGACAAACATGGGGAACATTTGGCCCCACTGTGGTCTGGTGTCAGGAGGGAGAACCATAGCTGTTTAGATATATTGCCACGCTCATCAGCGGGACTTTGTGACTCGGACGGTGTTGCAGGAAAATGAAAAACTTTTGACGTGCTTGTACTGCTTTTAATTCTTTGTTCCGTGCTAGCCATTCATCTGTGAAAAGATTGGCAATTACCCAGAGCACATGTAACAGGAGTAGCCTGGCAACACGCAGGACGCCCACTAGTTTGCTGAAGTCACGTTGGGCCATACATTACCAGGTTTTATCTCCTGTGACTGAGTGGCTTCCAGAGACCATTGAAACTTTGGAAGCAGCACTGAACGATGATCAGATATGCAGGTGGCCCATGAATCGGGAATTCCTTCACATATGCTAAATGTTACAGGAGTTTTGTTTTTTGTTTTTTTTTTCCTGATGAGCTTCAAAGTGAAACCATAGACATATTTTCAATGCCTTCAAAAGTAAAAGCCATCTTCCACTGTTTATCATCTCAGAGAAATGAAGACTATTTCAAAACCAGTTGGTAGAGAGCAAAGGATACTTGCCAAAAACGAATCTCAGGGGTTCAAAGTCAAAACAAAACAAAACAAAAAAATCTTCCCTTCAGAGAAGAAACATTCTGGCGTGGGGCGGGGTGGGGGTGGGGTTTGAGGGAGAAGGGAGATCATGGAAATTCAGGGAGTGAATTTTTCTCTACCTTGTCAGAGCAGCATCCAATTATTTTCATCCCATAAAGGTTTAGTTACTGTATTGCTAAATTTAAACACACTTTTCAGTGAATGGTTACAGCAAAACAAATTACATTTTAAAATAACTGTTTAAATGCAATGAACCAATAAGCGTAGCAATGACAGGACATATGGGATATATTTGCAGACCTGATGTAAGAAAAATCCTGGAACTTAAGTCTCACCAGAGCTGCGCAGAGCTCCCCTCTGCCATGATGGCTGGTCTGGGGTGAGGGCTCAACACCGTCACTCAGTAATGCCTACGTTTTGGCTCTGCACTTGGCCCTGGCTTTGCTAAGCCCTATGGCAGATGAGGACATGGTGGTTGACACTAAGAGCAGCTGGACAGGTGCTGCCACCAAAAAGAAGGAAATGAAGGAATCTGTGGTTGCCCCAGAAAACCTGATGGCCCCATCTGAGAGGTGGGCGGGCTTCACAAATTCCATCTCACCTCTGAGAATCTGGCCCCGGGTGGGCCCAGTTTCCATATTTTACTCTTGAAACCTTAACTCACAGGTCCCCAAACTGGCTGCCCCAGTTTCAGTTGAATGAGGTGTGGTTGTGTGAATGATATAATAGGAATCACCACATTATTTGTGAAACATTCGTAGGTTATTAAAAAATAAAAAAGCCTTTTGGAAAATTGTCCACTGGAGACCTGTCAACCTCTCACACAGGGCCAACTGGTGGGGAGAAGGTTGTTATCCCTGTGTGCAGGTGAAAGGTCAGCCTCCCCCTGTCAAACACTCAGATCAAATTCCAGTGAATGAATGAATGAGTGGGTGAAAAGGGGGTCTCCAGGATGGCTGCTGCAACCTATATGGCGTCTCTGAGGGACACTGTATTAGCTAGAGCTCTCCAGAGAAAGAGAATAAACAGGATACAGAGAGAGAGAGACAGAGACGGCGGGTTGGGGGGGATTTCTTATAGAAATTGACTCGTGTGATTGTGAAGGCTCAGGAGTCCCACGAATTGCCATCTGCAAGCTGGGCCCTGGAGAGCTAGTGGTGTGGTTTCAGCCTGAGTCCCAGGGCCTGAGAACTGGGAGAAACGAAGGGGTAAGCACCAGTCCAAGCCCGAAGGCCTCCGAACCAGGGGAGCCGGTGTGTGAGGACCCGTCTGAGAAAAGAAGACGATATCCTAGCTCAGCAGTCAGGCAAACAAGGCAGTTTTTTCTTCTGCGTTTTCATTCTCTTTGGCCCTCAGCAGATGGAGGTGCCCACCCATGTTGCAAAAGGCCATTTGCTTTCCTCCATCCCCCGTTTCAAATGCTAATCTCATCTAGAAATGCAATACAGACACACCCAGACATAATGGTTAGCCAGATATCTGGGCACCCCCATCTCCCCACCAAACTGCCACTAAATGAGCATTATAGAGATGGTGGCCCCTGAGCACTGGACTTGCAGGCTTGCAGGCCCTGTCCTGAAGTCCCACTAGTGGAGTTTCAGGGCCCACATCTCTGGTCTGCTGAGGTCTCAAAGAGAGGAGCTGGGTGGTGGGAAGCGTCCCCTGCTGGCCAGACTCTAAACTGAGCTCTAACTCTGCACTGGTTAGAAGAGTGGGGACCCTAGACTTCCCTGAGGCACGGTTTTTTCGGCTGGTAATAAAATGGTACTCTGCTGGAGAGTGCTAGAGCATCAAGTGAGGTGACAGACAGAAAAACACTGTGAACTATAAAGTACAGCACAAATGTGAGACCTTGCTACCAAAGATCCCAATCTAGTTCCTAACTTCTGGAGGGCCTCCCTTTCCCCACCTTGTTATAGAGTGGCCAGATAAAATACAGACCGAACACATTTTTAGTATAACTATGTCCTAAATAGTACCAGGGATACACTTAAACTAAAAATGTGTGGTTACTCTGAAATTCAAATGTAAAGGAGGGTCCTGCATTTTTATTTACAGAGTCTGACAACTCTACCCTTGCAGGAAGCCCAAGGTGAGTACAGGCCTTATCTCAGATCACCGTCACTAGACTTCAGATGATTGGGAGAGGAGAGGTTTATTTGCATCTCATTATCCCTGCCTCGGGTAGGGAGAAGCCAAAGGGTTCCAGGAACTGACTGGGTCACACAGAGAGCAAGGGAAGAGAGCTGGGTCTCACCCCAACCCGGCCACGGCCTCCTGCCCTGCTGCAAGGAGGGTGGGACTGGGGCTTCTTTGCTCAGACGTAAGGGCAGCCTCTGTCCTCTAGGCAACTATTAAAAACAATTTTTCCTGACGTGTCTGTTAAGATATTTAGGAGAAGTGTACTGTTGTCTGCGATTTACTTTAAAGTGCATTTCAAAAAACTTAAGGTGGATTTATGGATGGAGTGAGGGAGGAATAGGTAGATGGAAACATGATTAAGTGTAATATGAAGTTAGCAGTGGAACCCGGGAAGATTCATTGACTTTGCTGTATGGTTGGAATTTTTCATAGTAAAATGCTGGAAAATTTTAACTCATTAAAACTAATTGAAAAAACCTACTCATCCTAGAAAAGTTTGAAAACACAGGAAAGTGAATCCCCAAATCTCCAATCTCACAGCTCTGCCATATTTTGTTCTATTTTCTGCCTGCCTTGTTCTGTGCATTTGTTGTTGTATTACAAAATTGGGATCATTCCACATGTATTTTTTTGTTCCTGTTTTTTATCATGTACCAGTCTTGGTCACCAGTTTGTGAGTGTTTATAATGTGCCAGGCCCTGCAACAGGTCCTTGACGAAAGTTACCTCATACAGGGCCTCATGTCATACTGACAGCACATCCCCATGTCATTGAACCACAGCCACGAGCCTCATTTATCATGGTGACATGACATTCCATCACGTGGAATTACTTAACTGGTATTGGAAGTTTAGGCTGTTTCCCATTTTCGCCATTTTATGTAAAGCTTCTGGAACACCCTTGGGCAGGAATCTTGTCAGCCTTCCCTCAGCCTAGCCCAAGCATTTCTCTGGCTCTATTCTCAGAAGAATTGCCACCTGGCCTTGTACATATTTAATGTCCTTCCTGGACTACTCTTGTGCTCTCTGTCCATGGAGATGGGCTTTGGGGGAGTCTGAGGGGGTGGTGTTAGATGTCTGGAGGCCTGTGGAGTCAGATTAAAGGGAATCCTCTGGAGTGTGTGTGGGGGGTAACCCAGCAAGAGGGTGGCTGTCAGTAAAGAGCAGTAGGGTGGAAATGATTTTTAAATTTGTTTTTATAATTACACGTGTCATTTAGATTCCATTTCTGTCTGCTCATATAGTCACTTCCCAATACTTAAAAGATATTTCTCTGTCTCATTTCTCTCTCTCTCTCTCTGTTAAACCTGGAGTTTAAAATTGGACTGCTGCCTCTGTGCTGGGTGCCATCAGGGAGCTACAAGCATGGAGAACCTTACGAGTCCATCACTCCACCTGCTCTGCCTTTCCTGGGACATGTGACATCCTGGAGACCAGGGCACCTGGGCTGGCATCCCCACTCTGCCAGGTGCCCTGGGTAGCCTTGGGCACATCAGTTTGCTCCCCTCAGCCTCAGTTTCCCCATCTGTAAAGCAAAGACAACGCTTTCTGCTTCCATGGGTGGTGAGCAGGGCACACGCAGGTGTGTACCATGGGAGCCAGACACACAGTAGGCCCTTTGTGTCATGAGCGGGATCGGCCCCCTTCTCTCACTGGCCTCCTTGGGGAGATGGTGCTGACTTGAAGACTTGGCTCTGTTCCGCCTCCAACAGCTCCCTTCCCTGGAGCCTGAATAGAATGTTTTCTCTCCCCTCCTCCTCCTCCTCCTCCTCTTCCTGTGCACTGTCTGTGGGACTCCTCCAGTGTCCCTGGCTCCCCTGGGATAGCTGAGCCCTCTCCCTGCCTGGCTCCTGCCCCATAACCCACCAGGCTGTTTCCAATTTGGATGCCGTGCATCTTGCCCCTTCAGATCATAGCCGCCTCTTTGATGGAACTAATGATGATCTAGGGCTCCGGGGCCCCGGACCTCCCCAAACTGAGATAAATCCTGCCTCAGTGCAGACAAGGGGCCTCCAGCCCTGCATTTGATGCCCCTCCTCCAGGCTGGACTGGAGTCCTTGGAGCCCCCTCCTGGAGGGCTGTGAGGGCCAGGCTGGACCCAGAGAGACAGGAAAAGAGGGATTTCTCTGAGGCTCTGACGAGAGTTCCACCACTCAGTGGGGGTGCGGGCAGTGGGGGGGGAGTTGTCAGACTTGTGAAAGGGCCAGCCAGGCATGCCTCATCCCAGCAAGACTCAGGGGTACCAGCTGGAGCAGGAGGGAAATCACTTCGGCTGGCCCGTTTATCAAGCTCAGGTCCACAAACAGTCCCTGACAGCTTCCTTGCACCCTTGGGGACACAGTGGGGAGTGAGACCTACTTCCTGTTCCCAGGGGCTCACGGGCTGGGAGAGGGATGGACTAATGGACAACCTCAGTACCCTGTGCTGGGGCAGCAATGGTGGAAGCCCTAGGACTGTGGGAGCATGACAGAGAGAATCTGACACTGCCTGTTTCTGGAGTGCCCAGAAGGCTTCCTGGAGGAAGAAGCCCTGATCTAGACCTTGTGCAGGTCCCACACTGGGCAGATGATGTGACCTGCTCATCTAGAATTAAAAATAGGAAAGGATCCTAAATCACAAAACTTACATATATGCCAGAAATAAAAGAGCTCTTTCTAGATTTTCTGATTGGAAAATTTGGATATGCTCAGCAATGAAACTCTTCTGTCTTTGTGTTTATTTTGGTCCTGCTGGTGCTTCACTGAGTATTGTCCAGCACTGGCTGAGTGGAGACTCTAGACAGAAAAGGTCAAGAGAATATGAGTGTGTGTGTATGTGTGTGTGTGTGCATGTGTGTGCGTGTGCACACGCATCCCAGGGAAGGGTCTGAGCAGGGTGTTAGGGCTGGCAGGGGCTCCAAGTGGCTGGAGATCCGGTGCCTGGACGTGGATAGTGGTGGAGGTTTCCAAGGCGGGAAGGCCCACTCAGGTGGGAACTGGCTCTTGTAACCCTGTGGCTTCCCCTGAGCCCACAGTGACTCTGGGACAGGGAATATATCACCTCTACTCACGGACCAGGTCGAGGCAGGAGCTGGTACACACCTGGCATCCATGAAGAGGGGCTCATGAAGCCACACTTGGAAGTCTGATTTTATTAGTGAAGGATGAGGAGCCACTATCAACTAGCAAGTCAGGCCCCTCTCAGGCCCCCCAGGAAACCCTCCGTGGGCACTGGGGCTGCTGCAACCCCTTCTGTGCTTCTCTCCAGCCACTCCAGGACTCACTGGCATTGACTGGCATCTCTTGAGCACAATGTATCTCGGAGCCAGTCCATTGGCAGGAGACTTGTGGGAGAGCAGGTAGGAGAGGAACAGAGGGGCAGAATGACCTGATTTTTGCCCAAGGACACTCCTTTCTGGAGAGGGCAGCCCCCACCTGAGATAGTTCCCTTTCTTCCCAGTACTCTAATTCCTGCCCCTCTGCCCTGGTAATATTTCACTTCCTCCCCTTTCACCACCTGCTGCTCAAATTCCACCTTAAATGTATTTATTTAAAAACTTTAAATCAATTCAGGCTTAATAAAGAACTCTGGGCTTTGTGGGGGTGTAAGCAAGCTTGAGGGTGGACTCACGTCCCCCCAGCAAAGGGCTCTGCTCAAACCACTGTGGTTGAGCATCAGAAATATATGTGACTTCAGGTGGAGATTCAGGAACTCACCTGGGGCTCCCCACCTGGCTCCTCTTCTTGGGGGTGAACTCCACATAAGACTTAGTGCTTCTCTCGGGGGCTTGCCTTTCAGCCATCTGCTTGGGTGGCTTCAGGGACCCCAACACTCTGAGCCCTGGCCTCATCTACACTCACCCATGGAACTACATTATCTGAGCTCTACAGCTTCTTAGAAGAGGCTCTGAGAAGTCTTCATCCAGGCTAGTGGTGCTCCATTGTAGAGGCCGGATGAGGGGACAAAGGTTATGGCGACTGAAGAGCTCTATCATGGGCTGTGAGGTGGGCCAGGCCATCCCTGTCCAGCCCTGCCACTTTGAGCAGCTTTGTCCAGAATCCCACCCTGCAAGCACTTTCAGCTTTCCAAAAAAGGGGTGTGTGGCCCAGTCCCCTTTGAGACTGGGAAGCTTGAGGGTCTGTTGTCACTTGTTTGCTCAGAGCCTGGGAATACAGTAGGTGGCCAATAAACGTCTGCTGCCTGTAACTCTGCACAGCACACCCTCTCTGTTCAGTCATCCGTCAGACAGCCATGGCCCTTGGGGAGTGGACTTTGGCGGAGGTGGCCTGGTTGGGGGTGGGAGTCCTCGCAGAAGCGTCGTGGGGAGGCGCTGGGGGTCGCCCTGCAGGGCCGAGCTGGGGCAGACGCGGCCCCGCCCCCTTGGCCCTGCAGAAGGTGCGGGGTTGTGGCTCCGTTGGTGGTGCGCACGGCGGATGAGAAGGCGTCTGCAGCCTGTGCCCATCACCTGGGGGGCAGCGGGCGGGGAGGATAACAATAATTGGGAGAGGTTAAAAAAAAATCATTATCAAATAACTACAGCTTGAAAAAGTTGGCGGGCGGGACGGAAAACGCGGCCTGGATTTGCCAGCCCGCCGCCGCTCACAGGCGCGCCGCGGTAGCCAAAAATGGAAGGAAACACATCTGTAACGCATTTGTGTGATGTTCACCTTTGAGACCGCGCGGCTGGATGGAGGCGGTGAGTTCACGCGAAAGGAAAAACTGTTTAAGAGAGCTTTCCTTAGGGGACCCTCCTGGCGCGGGCGGAGCGGCCAGCTGCGGGGAAGGGCGCCCCCTGCCTGGTGCGCGCCGACGGGGCTTGGCGGGGCCCCGCCCCCTACTCCGCCTCTTTAGGCCTCAGCTTCCCAGTCTGTCCGACGAGGTGGCTGGATTTAAGGGCCTTTCCACTGGGGACATCCTAAGAGTCCCTTCTTGTCACTTGTAATTCAGTCCGTGTCCCTGAGGGAGGGAAGGCACCAGCTCTGGGTGGGAAGCGGGAGGACCCCTCCTCTGTCCTGCTTTCCGGAGCCACTGACATCTGGGTAGGCATTTTTCTCCTGACTGGGGCCAAACCCGCCATCCTGGACTGTCACTGCTCAGTCCACGCCAGGGGTTCTTGCTTCTCAGGGGAAAGGGTGACCCTCTTTCTCCAAACTTCTCATTTCCAGTTATTCTCACCTCCTAGGTCTTCACCACACCCCTCCCTCCCTCAGACCCCGAACATCCCTGTTACCCTCGCCCTGATAGCCCCCACCCTCCCACTTGCCCCTTGGAGTTTCCTTCCTAGAGCGGCCAGCATGTGGTCCAGCCCTCCTCCCGTTGCTCTGAAGGTGGCCCCAGCTTCCCACCCTCCCAACTCCAGAGGGAAGCAGATAGCAGGCTGGCTCAAACTTCCAAAGAGGCATCTGCGTTTTTCCAAGTAAGGGTAGGCACGCTGATGGGAGGTGGAGAGGTTAGAAGTGAAGTCCAAGGACCTCCTTCCCTGGAGAGAGAGACGCAGACACACACACACACCAGAAACACCGCTGAAGCAGTCCAAAGACCTGGGATTTCTCCCCACAGTGTGTGTTCCTCACAGCCTTGCCCACTGGGAGACAGAAAGTGCTGCAAAGATATCTGTCAGGTGGAGCCAGAAGCACAGCCAGGCCAGTCCCTCTGCACAATTCACAGTCAAGTGCTTGCTTACAAATGGCTACGATGGTAAATTTTATGTCATGTGTATTTTGTCACAATTCACAAAAAAAGCAGAGTGGAGATTTGCACTCAGGCCATTTGGCCCCAATCGGGCTCTCATCTCTGCCCAGGGCTGTGTACCTGGAAGAGGCTCCATCCATATTTGTTGAAAGAATGAGCTGGTTGGGAAAATGAATGAGTGACCTGAGAGACTTTCACACGCACCAGTTTTCTTTCCATTCCCTGGTGTCTCCGTGTCCCCATCTTACCCAAGGCCCTAGGCACATGTGGTCCCCATGTGTGTCATCACAGCGATGGTGTGGGAGCCCCAGGCTCTCTGTGCTCGCAGCTCGTGCTCTCTTCTTTCCTCGGTTTCTCAGCCCACCTTCCAGCGCTGTCCTACCCGGCTGTGGAGGGGGTGGGGGGCAGGCAGGCCACTGATGGCCACCTGGGGCTCTCACGTCCCCTCCTCCCTCCTTCTACCTGACCACCCTTTGAGGCAGTGCCCCAGAGGTTCCGTGAGCCCCTGCAGCACTGACTTAGTTTCCTCCATCTCAGAGCAACAGCCGGGGCTTAGGAGGACTGTTAGGGTTCCACCTGGGCTTTGTGTTTTGTTGCACTTCCACTGAAGTAGGGGGCGCAAGGCTCTGGCTCTCAGAGCCCCACTTGGCTGTGGGAACCTGCTTCTGGGTAACAGGTGAGAGTTTTTTCTTCCATCTCTGGTCAGTTTGACCAGCCCAGCTTTCTGCCACACCTCTGTCCTGGCTGCCATATGAGTGTCTCTCCCGATTGACACCAAGTTCAGCTCTGCCTCTGTTGAGTCATTGCACC
Organism: Manis javanica; assembly: GCF_040802235.1. Taxonomy (NCBI): domain Eukaryota; kingdom Metazoa; phylum Chordata; class Mammalia; order Pholidota; family Manidae; genus Manis; species Manis javanica. The sequence goes on along the minus strand of NC_133165.1, from coordinate 33,971,609 downwards.
TGCTCCTTACCTGGCCCAGACACTGCACAGGTTCGGAGTATTGGACAGAGGTTCATGGGTTCGTTAGATCTGGGTTGACCTTGAACTTGGATCCCATTCAGGTGCAGAGGAATGGTCGGGGGCTTGGTAGCCAGCAGGCTTACTGGTCATCAGGAGTCCAGACCCTTGTTCTCCCAGGGTGAGAGGAATGTTTGCTCAGGAGGTGGTCCCTCAGGTGGGTGGGTGGGGGCTGGGAGGAGGGCCAAGCAGCCTGGCAGCACTGGGTGAGGCTGGACTGGGACCCTGGCATCTGGGAGCGGGGAGGATGACCAGGTGCAGACAGGGTCCCAGACTGCCCAGGGTTCTGGGAAGATTGGCGAGGGCAACCTGGGGCCAGGGTGGTGTGGGATTCAGGGCTAGGGGCTGGTCTATACCATAGGATCCCCAGGAGCATGCAGGGCACTTTTTAGAACTGGGCCACAGGGTCAGACAGAGCTTGTACTGTGGGGTGTCAGCACAGGATAAGGAAAGGCCAGCTTCTACAGCAGATTCTCTCACTTTGCATTAGTCATGAATAACCCAGAGCTCCTAATTCAGGGAACAAAGCAGCCCCTTAGCCCGGCAACCCAGCTGTCCCTGGGTTACTGTTTTGTGGATACTTTGCAGCTCCCTGCCTCTTCCCTGCAGTCAGAGGGAGCTCAGAGCAAGCTACCTTACTTGCATTTGCCCTAGTTGTTCCTGTTTGGAAGATGGAGACTGATGCTGGCAGGACACCTGGATGTGGCTGTGGCCCTGGCTGCACAGGGTCTGCTTGTCCCACCCAGTTTGGGCCCAGTGGCCGTGGGGATAACTGAGGGCCCACTGGCCTGCTTTTTCCCTCCTCACTTTCCCCAGGAGGCTGGTTCTGGCACCACCTGTTGCCCAAGGGCCAACAGTCCAGCACAAAACCCCCTATGAAGCTTAAGATAAGAGACACTGCTGCAGGGAAGGAAGAAAAAACCTAACAGGAAGCCAAGTGGGTAAACCGTTACTGGCATTGATGTAAGGGTTGTGCCTTTCTGTCCCAGGCAAGAGACACTGTGCTTTTGGCTCCCAGGCTGGTGGGATGGGAGTCACAGAGGGACTGTCTCTGTGCCCCTGGGTTGGGGGGCCCAGAGTCACCAAGTCATATGATTTCCTCCTGTCCCCCTCTGGTTCCTGCCGAGATCCCTCTGCATGGCCATTCCCGAGGGCCCTCCCAACAGGCAGGCAGGCAGGAGGCCAGCAACCAGGAGCAGAGACCCTGCGGGCAGACAGGCCCACTTGAAGTTGCCAAGAGTCTTTGGGAAGTCACCTTCCTGAGTCCCCTGACCCTTCTGAATGTACCGCCTCAACCATGACCTGAGGATCAGAGTGCCCACATCATGGGGGTGTTGAGAGGATTCACCAGTGCAGCAAAGAGGTGGGCACAGCCTTCCTGTGAATGCCCAGTGAAGGGTACTGTTCTCCTTTTCAGCCTTCGTGGAACAAGGCTGGACACAAGCTGGTTGGTGCATTTGGCAGACCTGAAATCTGGTGAGAAAAAACTTCCCCAACCATCCAGAGCTAGGCAGGTCCCCTAACAAAAAAGCCCCTCATACCGACCCTGAACACCATCATATCACAGAGAGAGAGACAGACAAGCAGAGACAGACAGGGACAGACAGAGACAGAGACACACACAGAAAGCTCTTAATTCCAGTTTGAGAAGAAGGAACCCAGCACTTTTTACTCAATCACCAAACATCAATCAAGCACCTAGTACGTGTGGGGTGAGAGACTGAAATGGTAGCTGAGCTGCCTGGGACACAGTCCATGCCCTCAGCTGCTCACCATCTGGTGGTCGGACTGGAACCTGGTGACTAATACAGGCTGTGACGGGGACCTGGAGAACAGAGGAGGACACCGCCTTTAGGTGGGCGAGTGGAAGCGAAGCGGGGTGATGGAGGCCCTGGAAGGTGGGTGCGGAGAGGGAGGAGAGGGACTTCTAGGCACTGGGGACAGTGCAAGGAGTTCAGAGAAACAGGGAGGAGGCAGAGAAGAGGAGGGTCCCTAGGGCCAGGGCTTTGTCACCAAGTTCACACCTTATGGGAAGTCACCCTCCCCTGGAGGCAGAGGATGTAAAGTGGAAGCCAGTGACTCCCTCTGCTCAGCTCAGCCTGGGACAGGAGCTTCCAGGCCACACCTTGGGCCCCTCTTTCTCCTCCACCTCCTCCCTGCAGGCTGCTTCCGCCCTGGAGGCCTCCACCCCCTTCCTCCCTGTTCATACTCTTCTACGCTGAAAACCACAGCACTGTGCATGGCGGTGTTGGAGTCCTCGGCAGGCCCCAGACGTCGGGATCTGGGAGGAGCACGGTGTGGGGGAGACGTCTGGACACCCAGGCCTAGTTGCTGAGGCCCTCTGATGAGCTGATTCCAAGCAGAGCAGGCCCCCCCACCGTGGGCTCTAGCAATGGCACCCAATCACCCGTCTGTCACCCATTCAGTCCTGTCCGTCATTTCTTTGCCCTCTGTCCCCTGGGCACCAGCCCCAAATACTCTGCTGCCCCCTATACCCCTGGCTGAGTGACTCTGGGGCACACCCACCTCTCCAAGTCCCAAACTCAACTCCTATGCTGTCACCTCGGGAAACATCACCACCTCCATCCACACTGTTGCTCAGGTCAGAAACTTGGGGATCATTCTGACACTTCGTTCTCACCTTCCATTCCCAGTGACACCACACGGTGTGGATTCCAGCTCCAAAATACAAGCCCCATCCAGCTACTCTACCCACCATCTCCACGACCACCGCTCCCATCTCAGCTACCATCACCCACTGTCTGGACACCTGCGGTGATCACACCGACTCCAGCTCCCATATGTTCTCCGCGCAGCGGCCAGAGTGATTTGAAAAATGTCAATCAGATCACGTTTCTCCCCCTGAGGACTTTGTAATGGCTTTCATTTAGACTTAGGATAAAACTCCAAATTCCATGTTACAGCCTACAAGGCTTCTGTGATGAATTTATTTGTGTTGTTTGTGTCCTCCCCCCACCCCCCAGCAGACAGGAAGCTGCAGGAGGACAAGGACAGGGCCATTTTTACTCACCTCTCAATTCATAACTCCTTGCACATAGGCACTCAGTAAATATCTGTGGGTCTAACTAACTCACGTGCTGACCTGCTCGCTCACCCCACAGCTCTTCACCCAGGCCCTCAATGCCAGGTCCTGTACTGGTTTGGGGGAATTAAGGTGAATCAGTAGGCTGTCCTTGGTCTGCTGATGTTCCCATGCTGACATGAGTGACACAGAGCCCAAGCCCAGGTTACAATGCTCTGCCCATCACAATGGCCCTTTCTCACCAGGCTGCAGCCATCCTATCCTCTGTGAGTCATCCCAGGACTGGTTTAAGGTCAGGAATCCCGGATAGCTCACAGGGGCTCCTGTAGGGCTTAAGGAAGCTTTAAACCCTCTGCCGTTGCCCTGAGCTGGACACATCGCAAAGAGCTTCTCTCACCTTTTTCCTGTAGCCCTCATATAAACCACCTCCCTCAGGGCTATCGTCTCACTGATCATGCAGGGAAGAAGCCAACATTCAGAGAAGGTAGGTGACTTGTCCAAGGTCACACAGACAACTGTAGGAGTCAGAATGTATCGGGCATTCACTGCACACCTTGCCTGGTTCTCATGGCTGCACCGACTTTTCCATTGTATGCTCACACACTAACTGTGAGGTAGGAGGTGTTATTTCTAAGTGGGTCACTGTTTTTGTATAAGGTCAAACACAGCGTCTCATGTGGTCCTTTCTGATGATAATTCTGTCAGTGTGGCTGTCTTCCATCGAAAGCTTCTAGAAGTCAGCGGTGTCTGATGGCCTTCTCTGATATCTGTTCTATGAGTGGAGGTGCCAGGGACAGAGACCCAACCAGGAGTCACCAAGCCCGAGTCCTGGAGAGGCCCAGGGCACAGGCTGTGGGGAAGTCTGGGACACCTGCCTCTGAGTCCTGGCTGCGTCCCTGACTAGTGGGGTGGTCTTACATCATTTAGCCTCAGTGTCCCCATCCTTAAAATGGGAATAATAATGATGCTTACTCTGTCACTGGATAATTATAACAGTCCATGTTGTTGGGGATTTAGGGAGGCCAATAATGCAACTTCTTTCTCATGGGAGTTGGCCCCTCTCTGTGGGGGACTGATCAGATAGGAGCATGCCCAGAGGGACAGAGTTGGGGATGGCCCCCTCCTCCTTCTCCCAAACCCACCAATCTGGTGAGTCCATTCTTCTGCCCTGGGAGAAGGAAGTGGAACAGGGAGCAGGAATGAGGGTCCTCCCCACCCCCAATGGAAACTTCCGGGGTGGGGAAGAGTGCTCCCCCAATATATAGTGTCCAGTACTCAACGTTCACTGGTATTTTCCCGTTTCCAGCTTTGCATGGACTCCTTTGGCCTCCCACCTGGATGGATGTATTTTTCCTAACACCCCTCCCCATCCTAATGTTTACGGCTCCACGATGCTACTCTGAACAAGGCTGCCTCCCCTTCCCTGCATGCGTCTGTGCTGAGACATGTGCTAGAAAATGCCGTTCCAATCTCAGCGACATTTCTCGAAACATTTAAAATCCATTTTCTCTTCTTTCACTTCAGTTGCAGTAGGAATTAAGTCTCAACCAAGTTTCTTTTGGTGTGGAGGTGGCTGTGGCCTGGTCATCAAGGGGCTGGGTTTGAGGCAGGCACAGGCCCCACTTAGTGGTGCTATGATGGGAAAGCATTCTCAAGGCCTCGGTTTCTCAGAAAAAAGGGGCCCCAGCACTTATCCTTTCTTCCTGCCCTCTGCTATGGTCTGAATGTTTATGTCCCCCCAGATTCACAGTTGCCTCCTAACCCCTAAGGTGATGGCATTAAGAGGTGGGGTCTTTGGGGGGTGCTGGGGTCATGAGGGTGGAGCCCATCTGAATGGGATTAGTGCCCTTATAAAAAGACTCCAGAGAGCTCCCCTTCTGCTGTGTGAGGACACAGCAAGAATATAGTTGTCTGTGAACCAGAAAGCAGGCAGACTAGACACTACTCTGCCACCACCTTGATCTTGGACTTCCAGCCTCCAGAACTGTGAGAAATAAATTTCTGTTGTTAATCAGCCACCCAGTCTATGGTGTTTTTGTTACAGCAGCCTGAATGGACCAAGACACCCTTCGTTCCAGAGCTGATGTGAGGAGCAGACTAACTCATTTCTCTGGGGAGTACACATGTGTTTGCCCTGAACCTTCTGCTAGCAGACCCAATTCTCTGGCCATCATGATTGGTCCAAGGGGGTGGTTACATGACACTGCCTGAGCCTATCATGATCCTTGTGGCTTTAAAATCTGGAGTGAGGAAGGCAAAACCCCTTATGTATTGTGCTCCCGGAGTTGCAGAGTCTGAAGCGGCTGGGCATCACGTCCCCTGCCTCCTGGAGAGAGGGCTCTGCAGTGGGAGTGATGAAGCAGGCCCCCCCAGAGAGGGTTCGAGACAAGAGCAGAGCTGGAACAGGCAGGACCCTGCCTCCAGCCACCCTATGGGCCAGCACTTCCTCCACCTGACCTGCATTTGGGTCACTGGGGTCAGTAGAGTCCCCATTTTTGCTTAAGCTTATTCCAGCTTGCTTTCTGTCACTTGCATCCAGAGTCCTAACTACTGCCCCCTTTTGAAGTTCTACTGGGATGTAAATGACATGAGAAAAGGGACTTTGCATTTGTCCCTGCTGTCACTTCAGTGTCCATAACAGCACTGAGCTTATGGTGGGTACCCATTGTTTGTGGATGGATGGTTTCCGCTCTTACGGTGACCCTATCAGTAAAATCCCAGGTCCTGAATGATGCTACCTACCTTGTTTCATCTCCTTCCTCCCCTCCCCTCCCCAATTTCTACTTTCCTGCTGCAGCCTGGCCCAGAGCTAGCATTCTGGCTTGCAAAGATGAGGCCACACCCAAGCCTTGCCTTCCCAGAGCTCTGGTTCTGGGGGACCAGTGGGATGGAATTCATATGCCCACAGGAGAAGAAGTCAGGTTGTAAATGTGCCTTGAGGCACAGACCCAACATGCCAGGGCTCAGAGAGGGAGAAAAACAAGGGAAGCTCCTGACAAGTCCGTTCTGTAACAATTTCTGTCTCATAGACGTAGGCTTATAGTGAGAAGGGGTGGGATGGGGTTTGATCAGTTGGGAATACAATTCAGGGCAGCAGAGTTCTCAGGAGGAGGCTTTTTAGGGGGTAGAGATATCTTCACGGAGATTCTCAAGCTGATCCATCCATTCCGAAGCCCTGACACCCTCCTGGGCCTGTCGCAGATTCTAGGTTTCCCTGCAAGAGCAAGGCCTCCAACTCAGAAGGATGCTGGAGACAAAAAGGAGAGGCCAGTGGCCACTCAGTGGTTCTGTGTGGGTCTGGCCCTCAGCTCTGTTTTGGTCATTCCAGCCCTGGCCGCCCTCTTTGATTTATTAGCTGTGGGATTGTCAGATGGTGAAGTGAAGGTTCCCAGCTTGCCTGGGAGGTTGCAGGAATTAATTTCACACTTGGCTATTTTTCCTAACACCTACTAACATCCTTTATGTTGGGCCCAAAGTTCAGGACCACTCCCTTCTTACAAAATATGCTGGGCTTGGCATTCCTCTGGCGGTGGCCAGCCACAGTGTTGCAGGCAGCGGGGTGTGACAGGGAAACCTGGGCCTGTGAAGGGAGCCGGAAGGTGTGGGGGAGCGGGGTTGGGCTAGGGATGCCAGGGTTCTGCTTTCCCCGAAGCTGGAGAGCCTGGCTTCCTTACACAAGTTACTGCCTCTCTCTCAGACTCAGTTCCATCATCTGTAAAATGGGCATGGCTGGTCCTCCCCCAAGGGCTGTGGCGAGGGCAGCATGACTCACGATGTGGATGTTAATGCCTGGCTGTGAGCGGCGGACTCTGTCCGAACTCCCTTGCGGAAGCTGGAACAGAAGGCCATTTTCCTAGCCAAGGTTTCTTTACCTACTTGGCCAGTGTTTCTTTCCCTGATGTTTCTGTTGAAATTTTTCAATTCACAAGGATTTCCTCTGCCTAACAAGTCACTGAGCAGGACCTTGTTGGGTGCTTCCTGGGAACAGGGCCCCAACCCTGTGTCTTCTCCCCACTGCCCTTTATTCCCTCTCGGTTCTTGGGGACAGAGGCAGAGGAAGGCCCGGGTGGAGGCATGAGGTCTACTACACAGACCCTCTGCACCCCACTGGAGTCTGACCAGCTGGCTCCACATTGGCTATAACTTTGCTCCAGTTTACTCATCCAAAATATGCAGAGAACTCAGACTCCCTGATTTGAGAGGGAGATAGGCACAGGTCGGGGCAAGGGGAATGCCCAGCAGAGGGAACAGCCAGAAAGAATGTTCAGAGGCTCCTCCTGTTTTGTTCTTTGCCCCTCACCATCAGCAGCATCTCCCATGGACCACTGGCTGCCCACCTGACAGGGGCTCAAAGGAAGGATCAAGAATTCCCATGTTTACCATAAAAGAAGCCAGCAAATCCTAAGTGGGTGCCAGAGCCCTTTCCAAGCCCCACTCAGAAAGCCTACCATGTGAATTAGGGCTTGAATTCCTGCCAAGTGCCCATTCCCCTCCCTGGTAGGAAATGACTGTCCTCAGCAGCCATGTGGGGTTACATAAAATTCATGCCTGTGCCTGCGTCATCTTATATCAGGTCACCCCTAAGGGGTGGACATGAGATTGCATCTTCTCTCTTCCCACACCTGACCAAGAGGGGAATGACTGACTGGTGGACATTGTCCTGTTGAGCAGTGATGTGCCAAGGTGGGGGGCGGGGTGGGGAGTGGTGGTGGTGGTGTGTGTGTGGAGGTGTAAGTGGTCCTCCTGGGTGCAGGCAGTAAGGAAGTACGTTATCTGTAGAGAATTTAATACCAATAGTAAAATTGACTCAGTGGGCCCACTCTTTATTATCACAGTATACTGGCCATTTCATGTCAGATAAAACATCAGTCTGCATTGGGGTAACTGGCTCCCACCCTCCCTCCTCCTGCTGTGTGCGTGTGTGTGTGTGTGTGTGTGTGTGTGTGTGTGTGTGTGTGTGTGCATGCCCCTGGGCAGCTGGCAGGTGATTCTTCAGCTTGCGCTCAGGGCTTACCCTCCCTTCTGATTGATTTAGCCTGTACAAGGTTGAGATGGAAATGAACTTGGAGGGAGTCAAGGGACACAAAGTAGTCAAAGTGGCAGTCCAGTTGGCAAGGCCCTTCTCTGCTTATAACCCTCTAGGGCTTCCTGCAAGGATGTGGGATGGGCCACAGGACCAGGTTCTGTAGAGCCATGTAGACTGAGACAAGAAATTTGGATTTTATTATAATCACAGCAGAAAGCTTTTAGAGGGTTCCAAGCAGAGGAAGGCCATGGTCTGATTGATGTTTGGACAGAATGGTGTAATTCAGTAAGCTGAACACAGGAGTGGGTGCCAATGAGATTTTAGAAAAATATTCTTTCATTCTATCTACGAGGCTTTTTAAATGTCTGCTGTGCCTAGGCTCTGGGCCAGGCATGGTGGGGTGTCAGCATGAGTGAAGCAGACAGGCCCCCGCCCTTAGTGGGTACGTGGTCTGGAAGGGGAGACAGACATTAATTCAATAATTTGCACCAACATGGACATGCTGACCAGTTCTGGTACAAGTGTCCTGGCCATCAGGGAAGGCTTTCTTGAAGGATGGGTACCAGCAGAAATGTCAAGGCAGAGTGGGCTAATTAACTAGGTGCAAGAAAAGCAGGGAGCTTGCCCAGGGACCTGGAGTGAGAGGGCCTGAGGGACTTGTAGGAGCTGAAATAAGGCCAGTGGTTGGTGGCCATGAGCTGTGAGGCCCTGGTTGGGGCTCCCAGATGTCATGCTCACACCAGGCCAGGTTTAGGAGCTCCTTCTTTATCCTGGGAAGGATCAAAGGGCTTTAAACCAAAGGAAGGGGCCCTGAGTGGAGTTGGGCGTGTGTGGTTTTTTTTAGGTCTAATTGACATCTAACATTATATTCGTTTCAAGTGTATAACAAAATGATTCTGTATTTGTATATGTTGTGAAATAATCACAACAAGCCTAGTTAACATCCATCAACACACATAGTTACGGCAATTTTTTTTCTTGTTATGAAAACTTTTAAGATGGCCTCTCTGAGCATCTTTCAAATAGATAATACAGTATTATTAACTATAGTCCCGATGCTCAACATTACTTCTCCAGGACTTACTCATCTTTTGACTGGGAGTTTCTACTTCTTAACTTCCTCCTCCCATCTTGCCAGTCCCCCACAGCGAATTGTGTTTACAACGTAATGCAAAGGAGAGCAAGAAAGTCAAAGCCAGGGAACCTAGCATGGACCTGGCAGGGCCTGGCCAACCCACCAGGAGTCACTGGACAGGCAAGAGGGGAATCAGCCTGCTAGGTTCCGAATGGCACAGCCATGACGGCTGTGGGAAAGGAATGGCCTGGGGCGGTGCATGGCTGGCCCAGCAGGATCCATCTACATGGCCCCTCAAGGGCACCAGGGTGTGGCCCAGCCTTCTGGCATGAAGTTGCCAAGAAATGTGAGTTGTTCCTTCTCCACGCAGTGACTTCAGGCTTTGGTCTTGATAAGTAGATTATGCTGACTCATGACTTTGGACTTACAGTCACAAAACCACAGTCTGGCTCGGGTATTTCACCGTGGAGCAAGGAGATAGCTGGTCCGCACGCAGCCGTGACTCCTCCCAGTCTTAATCACAGGAAACTCTTAAGTTGGCGCTGTGTTTGTCTGGCCTGACGGAATGCCCTTTTTTGCTTGGTTTTGCTGGGTGCAAGCACATTTGCATGCAAAGAGCAGCTGGAGGCAGGAACGGAGGCCCGCCGGGCTGGGTGAGCATGTGGAGGCCTCCTACTCCATGAGGCTCTGGGATGGTTGTTGCTCTTATGTGTGTATAAAAAAAATAACAGCATTATTCAGAGATAATTCAGCTACCATGCAATGAACTCATTGAACTTGTACATTTTAATGGTTTTTAGTATATTCATGGAGTTGTTTAACCATCACCACTATTTCATCACCCCCAAAAGGAACTCGGTACCCATTAGCAGTCACTCCCCACCCCTTCCCCCCACCCCAGCCCCTGGCAAGCACTAATCTACTTCCTGTCTCTGTAAATTTGTTTATTCTGGACATTTTATAAATGGAGTCACACAGTCTGTAGTTCTTTGTGACTGGCTTCTTTCACTTAGCATAATGTTTGCAAGGTCTATCCATGTTGTAGCATGGATTAACACGTTGTTTCTTTTTATTGCTGAATGATTTTCCATTATATGGAGAGACCACATCTTATTTATCCAATTGTCACTTGACGGGCATTGGATTTTTTGCACTTTCTGGCATGAATAATGCTGCAATGAACGTTTGTGTGTACATGCTTTTGTGTGGATATATGCTTTTATTTCTCATGGGTATACACCTGGGAGCAGAATTGCTAGGTCACATGGTAATTCTATATTTAACATTTTGAGGAACTGCCAGACTGTTTTCCAAAGCAGCTGCACCAAGTTACATTCCTACCAGCAGTATACAAGGGTTTCAATTCCTCCACATGCTCAGCAATACTTGTTATTATCTGTTTTTTTTTATTATGCTCATCCAAGTGTATATGAAGTGACATCTACCTGTGGCTTTATTTTCATTTCCCTAATGAAAATAATGTTGAATATCTTTTCATGAGCTTATTGGTCATTTGAAATTTTTTTTGAGATATGTCTGTTCAGATTCTTTGCCCATTTTTATATTGGGTTATGTCTTTAATTATTGAATTGTGAGGATTCCTTATATATTCTAGATAAAGTTCCTTATCAGGTACATGATTTACAATATATTATGTGAGCTGTTTTGATTCCTGGAGCTATCTTCTGTTGGATGAATAGCCAACTTCTCTTTTCCTTACAATGGAATTTCAACTAATATATATACAGAAGGAATGCTGACCTGACAAACACCACTTAGCAAATACCACCTTATTTGGATTTTCCAGGTCCCACAAATGTCCCTCTTCTGGTCCAGGATTCAATCTAGGATCATGGTACTTTTAGTTGTCACACATCTGTTCTTTTGATCTGGAACAATTCCTCATCTTTGTCTTTCATGACCTTGACTCTTTTGAAAAGTATAGTTTGAATGTTCAAACACTGGTTGAATTGATCTAGGTAAGAATCATTCATGGATATTAAAGTTGGTAGGCAAACAGTATATGAGAAACAGGATATTTACAGTCATAAAGAGTTCTCCTCACAGGATACTTATTAATACAAAGAGGAAAATATCAACTTTATAGTAGGAAAACTTGGCAGGCAACATCTCAAGCACTCCAAATTGAGATCAATATTGGGACAAGCTGACATCATGTGCCTCTTGGCACAACCTTACCATTGTGACGTTCTGGCCAAAAATGCACACTCTGAATTTAATGGTAAGGAAATGTCAGAAAAAGCCAAATAGAGGGATATTCTAGAGAACAAGTGGCCAATACTGTTCAGGTGTCCAGGTCATGAAAGACAAAGATGAGGAATTGTTCCACATGAAAAGAGTCTAAAGACACATGACAACTAGAAGTACAGTGATCCTAGATTGAGTCTTGGACCAGAAAAGGGACGTTTGTGGGACCTGGGAAATTCAAATAAGGATTGTAGGTTAAGTAGCAGTATTTCCTGATTTTGATAATTGTGCTGTATAAGATGTTAACGTTTAGTGAATCTGGGTAAAGAGTATGTGGGAATTCTTTGTACTATTTTTGCAACTTTGGAAAGCCTGAAATTATTTCACAATGAAAAGTTAACAAGAGCAACAACAAAATCCTGCTTTTAAAGCTCCTTTAGTTTTCCCATTGCCTAAAGGAAAAGGCCTAATTCCTTAGCTAGACTGTCACCAACCTTGATGATCTTGCTCCAACCTATCTGGAGAAGGTCTGTGGCTCTGGAGCATCCAGGGCTAGCCTGCCTGTTGTCTTAAAGGCACTGGGGGTGGGCGGGGGAGTCCCTGGGAGGGTTTCAGTTGGGAAGGGTTATGGTCAAGCCAAGTGCTTCTTGGTGGGTGGATTTGATTGGACATAAAGGAGCTGGTTGAGAAATAATTTGCAATAGTCCAAAGGAGAGATAATGATGACAGAGGAGGATCCAGGCTCTAGAAATGTTTGGGAGGTGACATCAACAGGACTTGGTGTTAGAATATGGGAGAAAGAAGGGGGACTTTAAGGTTACTGCCACTGGGTAACCGAGGCCAAGAGTGGCTCATTGTTGGTCACCCACCCAGAGTGTAGGATATTTCACTTTTGTTCTTTCAGACATAGTCTCCATGCTCTCTACCTGCCCTGTGCCTGGAAGGCTGACCATTATGGATTGCATCATTTGGGCTCTCTCTGGCTTCCAGTTCTCTGCCTTCGGCTAATGAGAGACCAACAAGAGATTAGAGGATGGGTGGAGAGAGAGATTGGGGCATCCCCACCCCCACCCCCATGACTACCCTTCTAAGTATGGTAGTGACTGCATTCAGTCCAACTAAGGCAGCCATTAGCTGGCCAAGCCTGTCCTGTGCTGTTGCTCTTGCTGGTCTCCCCACACCCTTTCATGCCTGGAGAGGGGAGCATAACAGCGAATTCCTGGTGCCTGGCCCTTCCTTTTTCATTCTCTTAGCACTCACCTGTGTCTTCAGTCCCTGTATTAAATTTCTTCAATGACTCCTTCAAGTGTGGTATCTGTTTCTCATCAGGTCCCTAACTAATACACCCAGTTAATAACAATGAATGACTTGTGTGGATTTTGTCAGCATTGTTATTCATCCACCACTATGCATGTTTAGTCTTTGGAGGAAGAAAGATTGTTGAGATATGCCTTTATTCAACCATGAAATGGAGCTCCTCTATCTCTACACTAGAGTGGGCCCTGGGAGGCCCATCTGTGCTACACGACCCTATGTCCTTGGCCTCAGCTGATTGGTATAGGGTAGGCACTTGAGCAGCCAATCAGAGTCCTTCCTTAGACTAGACTATATCAGCACGAACAGATGTGGTTCTTGTTGATGCTAGCAGCCTTAGAGCCAAATGCCCCTTGAGCCCACCTGTACCCTCCATCCCATAGCTTCAGACAATACCCAAACCCTTTCATTTCTTAGGCTCAGTCAAGCTAATTTTCTACCACAGATGGCCTGAAGCATGATAATACAGCTGTTCACCACCATGGTGGGGCCATGCACGGAGGCCTTACTCCATGGAGCTTCCTGATGTATGCATCTGTCCCTGTGGGGTTCTATTTTGGAGCCTCAAGTTGGACATTGAGATTTAGAAATCCTCTAACACAGTGAAGAATCAAAGCCACTGAGGTGGGTGAGATCTGAAAAGGATGCAACTCAGTACTGGGAGCCCATCTACCAGGAGAAATTGCCACCTGTGCTGCAGGAGAAGCTGCCACAGGGGTTCTCAGCCCTCACAGCGCATCAGAACGATCATTTTTGTTTAATAAAATACAGGTGCCTGTCATGTGAAACCTTCATAAAAGTGTATATCAATCATACCTTAATAAAAAATTTATTTAAAAAAAATACTGGTGCCTGGGCCCCACCTCACACCAGTTCAGTCAGCCTCCTTGGAAGTGGGACCTGGGCACTGGTATTTTCTCAAACCTTCCAGATGATTCTAATGTGCAACCAATGCGTAGAGGAATCAGCTGCCCCTCCTGGGTTTGCAGGTGTGCTGGGGACCTGGCTTGGGGCTGGCACTGCAGGGGGTGGATGGGCACAGAGAATATGCAGAAGGTACATCCTCTGTACTCAAGGATCCAGTGCAGGTGAGGAGGCGGCCAAGCCTGAAACAGTAATTACGGAACAGTGCACAGCAGCCTGTAATTAATTGCGACGCTGCACGCTGCCCACTCTCATTGCTTGGGAAGTTCCAGGAACAGGGAGACTGAGGGGACCCAGAGAATATACTGACTATTAACCCTGCGGAGTGTGCAGTGCCTAAGCCTTACCACGTATTTCCTGGCCATCCTCTTGCTCAATCCTGTGGGGACATGGGTGGTGTATAGTGTCCACACCTTGATTCCACTGAGTTCATGGGTGCTAAAACATCTTCCTAACTGTAGAGTGCTGGACAGATGTGAGCTCATGGCCTCTTCAGAGCAGTGGGCTTGTGAGGGGATGGTCGGCGGGTCACAAGTGCTTGATGTCAGTGGGTCTTTGATAGGAGCGGCCCAAGGACCTGCTGCCCGTTTTGCTCACTTGCAGCTTGGAGTGATTGTGTCCACTGTCACATGCAAGATGCAAACCCAGAACAGTCCTTCCTCTTGTCTCTGTTGTAGCATCAAGGACCCCATGGCTTCCAGGCACCAAGGGGATCTGCGGCTGCTTCTACTGTTTCAACCCCTAATCATCTTCCTTCTGCCCTGAAACTAACGAACTTGGCTCTTGAAGGGAGATCGCCTTCCTGGGCTCCTGGTCTGGTCAGGGAGGCAGACTTAAAACATGATTACAGCCTAGCCTGAGCAGTGCATCTCCAAGAGGCGTTGGCAGCAGGTTCTGTTCCAGCTGCCTCTTCCTCCCACGAAGTCCTGTCAAGGTCATCTTTCCCACTGCCTCTTTGATGAAGCCCTTCTCGGCTCCTTCAGGTAAAGGGTCCTGCCCCTCAGTTATCCCCACCCAGTCTGTGCTGTGCTTCCCTCCCCACTGCTCTCCCACACTGGTCTCCTTAGGGCTTGCCCTTTGACCCTGAACCCCCTCCTTGAGGTCTGGATCTTTGCCCCATTCAGTCCTGGGTCCCTGAAATGCAAGAAGTGCTAGGAACTGTCTGTGATGAGGGTGAGTGGGGTACCAGGGCAGTGGGATAAAAACCCATCATTTTGAGAACTGGCACCAAATTCCCCTTAGCAGTGAATCTTCCTCATTTAGGGAAATTGATTAGACTCTCGGGGAGAAAACAGGACCACAGGGGCTGGACTGTTCTGCTTTAACAGCAGGCAGGATTTGAGGGGCGGGAGGAGAAGGGAGAGGGTTTGCCAGGGCAGAGACAGCAGAGAGACATGTAGGGGGAAGGATTTTAATAGGTTCTTATAATTGCAAAGCAGATCCCTCTGCCTCTCCAACTGTGGGTAAACCCTCTACCCACACAAATGCCTGGTGAGAGCAGGATTGGGGATGGAGACTAAGGAGAAGGATTTCCGTATCTGGGTGGATGTGGTGGAGGACTAAGGGGTCTTGAGCAAGAAGCTGAAACTCTTCCCAAACTGATAGTGGAAGCAGGGCTCTGGGTCACATGCAACTGTGAGATGTGACGAGTCTGCTTCCACAAGACTCTGCAGGCATCTTGGGAAGGGAGTTCGCATCCCCCACCATCCCCAGGCTGAGGTGGGCTGTGAATCATCCTGGCGCAGTCCTGCAGCATCAGCATGATCCTGCTGACCCCAGCTTGCAACCCCGGGGCATGAGTCACTGGCAGCCAAGCCTGGAGGAGCAGAGACCCTTCACTCTTCCGCTCTTGTGCTGCCCACAGCAGCTGGGCTGGTGGGGTGGAGTGGCTGATTCCCCAGAGGAGCTCCCAGAGAGCACCCCCTTGCCCATGTCAGGGGAGGAAGAGTGACCCCTCTCAACAGGTGTCCCCAGCAAATAAACGGAGAAGTTGAAATCTCTGTGATACAAATCAGTGTGGGATGGGGCATGGTGGTGGGGGCTTGAAGCCAGTTGGTAGCTCCAGATTTATTTCCTGGGAAGTATTTTTCCACTGGATTTGCTAAGAAACCTACAGTCGATGGAGCATCAGGCACTGACCAGCCCTGCATATTCCCTTTGTGCAGATACAAGCTGAGCAAGTTATTGGTTCAGGGAGAGGTGGGGCATGCCTCCATGCCCAGGACTACACCTCAACTGCTCTCTCCAGCTCTCACTGAGCCCAGAGACCTCTGCTTCTCCTATGGACCAGCATGTTCACTCTGTCAGCCACCCAGTCACTCAGCAAACATTCTCTGAGCAGCCTGTGTGCCAGGATCATGCTTG
Source organism: Manis javanica (assembly GCF_040802235.1). NCBI lineage: Eukaryota > Metazoa > Chordata > Mammalia > Pholidota > Manidae > Manis > Manis javanica. Next base: position 33,955,598 of record NC_133165.1, on the reverse strand, counting down.
GTACCCTGCCCTTGGGAGCCACCATCCAGGAAGAGGCAGATGGATGTGGCAAAAGACAGTTATCACACAGTTTGGAAGGGCATTGACAGATATGGCCCAGTGGCTCTGGGAGCACAGAGGAGGCACCTAGCCCAGAAGGGGTGGGACTGGAAGCTTCCTGAAGGAGATGACGAGAAGGCTGATGGGAAGGTGTTAGCAGAGGTTTTGGGTATGTGTGTGCTGGGAGGGGGGCTGCGGTCAATAGGCAGAGGCAAGAGCAGGGGTGAAGGCTTGGAGGGGAGAGCCACATCCCATAGAGTACAGCAGACACTGGGATCCAAATGCCACCCCTGCTCAGACCCTGTCCTGACTCTGCTCTGGGGAATGGGCCTCTCACAGGCCAGGGAGGACGCATCCTGGTACATCTCTGTCCCTTCCCACCCCCAGCTTGCTGCCCTGTGCAAGTCCTGGCCCGGTGTCCTCCTCATGCACAAATGCCTCTCTAAGCTGGGCTCAGCGGGGCCTCCTGGGGCACTGTCATCGTGAGGGGAACATGCCAGGTTCTGGAATTTCACACACAGAAGCCAGCTCTGGCTGGATTAGACAAACAAGATATTTATTCAAGGATATTCCATAGTGCAGACTCTCCGGAAAAGGCTGAGTACCAGAAGCAGGAGCATGTCCCCCTGTCTGCCTGCGGGACTGCTGTGGTGGACACACCTGGGCCAGCCCCCCGTGGGCTCCTGCACCAGCATTACCTCCGGAAATGACACAGGAGCCAACCTGTCATGGACCAGAATGGATTTTGCATGGCATCTGCTGCCTGGGTCACCCCTTCCTATCCTGTGGTAGGTGTGTGATTGCGGGAGCCCTAGCTGTAAGGGATGCAGGAAATGGCTGCCTGCATTTTGTGAGGGAAGATGGAAACTCATAAGGTGGACATCCCGCAGACACAGGGAGAGCGTTCAGAGGCATTGGGCAGAGGAAGGAATGATGTGTGTGTGCTCTTCAGAGCAGCAGTATGGAACCCCACTGCTGGCATAAACCCAGCACCACCATTTGGCATCCCAAAGGCTAGCCACAGGCCACTCTGCTTCCTCTTCCTCTGTTTGTCCTCTTGCTCATCCATTCATTTGACCAGTTGTCGGCTCCTGTGCTCTGCAGGACTCCGTGCTGGGCATTGGGTCATGGAGGTGAGTCACAGCCTTCATTGCACGCCCCCAACCCCACCTCCCGGAGCTTACTATCTGGTGGGAGGGATTAGAGGCAGGCCTGTAACGCTGGTGCCAGGCAGGTGACCCGTGTCAGCTGTGATACCAGGAGTGGTCACTTTATTGCAAGTGACTTTGTGGAGGGTGGGATTTGAACTGGGCATGGAAGCACATTGGATTTAGATACGACGGATGAATGTCTGGGGGCCGTGAAACTCTGGACAAAGGCTGGCAGATTAACGCAGTCCTGGAGGACAGGAGATGGGGTGTGCTCGCTGTGTGCAGCAGTTCTCAGTAAGGAAGAACTGGTTCCTGGCCAATGCAAAGAGAAATGGGTTGGAATTAGCAAGGAGGAGGCAGGTGGGGTGATTTTGTGTCAAGCCTCAGATTCAGGCCAAGGAATCAGCTGATCGGGCAGTGGGGCCATTGCAGGAAGTGGGCCACCGGGGACGGGACTCGATGTGCGTTATGGCAGGATCTCCCGACTGCAGGCAGGGCTGGGTGGCAGGGCCAAGGCCAGAGCCAGGGACAGGCCACACTTACCCCAGACCTCCACCACCCACTGCAGGGCACAGAGTGGGCCCTGGGGTGAAATCTGTGGTCTGGGGTGGAAGGAGAAGGTAGCTGGGCCCCAGCACTGCACCTTCTAGGTCTGAAGGCCCCTTTCTGTGTGTGCCTCAAAGGGTGACTCAGGATGAGGTGGGGGATAAGGGAAAAGCCCTCTGTAAGCTGTAAGGGTTGTGCTCAAATGTGAGGGGTCCTTGGAATTGGGGCGTGGCCCCTGGCTGAGCTGAGTGAGCCTCAGCCCATCACAGGTCACCGGGTTCCCTCCCATGCATGGTGATGCAGGAGGGGACAGGGGCTGGCCAAGACTGAGACTGTATTTCATAAACTACCACCATCAACCAGCTATGGCACCTTCCACAGGAGCAGGAAAGGTCTGGTTCAAATCGTCTTGTCCCATCAATAGATGTGAAGAAATCACATTTGGGGAGGATGCCTGGGGCAGGAGGTCATTAGGCCAAGGGGCCACATTTTCCTCTGTGGGGACAGCTCTGCTCAGAGAAGAGCCCTGGGTGCCAACCTGGTTACAGTGACCTCCCAAGGTCCGTGCTCACCCCTCAGATGAGCAGAGCACTTCCCCTTCATGCTCGCCCCCTGCCTGGGGGTCACCCTTGTGCTGTAATCCTCTCCCCCCAGGGATTAACCCAGGAGAATGGAGAAAAGGCATCCAGGTGGGGAAGCGTCGCTGTGGTGACAGCATAGTTTCTAGGCACCTTTGTGAAGCAGACACCTGTCTGCCAAAGGAGCAAGGTCATCTGGTGTTGTGTGTCTCTCCACTGAGGGTCTAGAAGTTTCCTTTGCAGTTTTGCATGCGGCATGGTGGGCAGGGTAGGGCAAGGAGCCTAGTGAGAAAGGACCCAAGGGAATTGCTTATAGCTTTATTCTAGAGCAGGTGACTCCAGGCACATGTCACTGCTCTAGCCACACCAGAGGTCCCAGATACCAGGGGCCCCTGCACCAGCAGGTTGTGAGACCCCCAAAGACAAGGGGAAGCCCTGCATGGCTTCTTGTTAGAAAACTTGTAAGTTCTTCTCTAAATATGCCCTTATCACCATCCCCAGCCTGGGGGACACCAATGGCCCTGTCTTTGCCCCCATGCATGCTTCTTGTCTTGATGCGGGGGACTTGGGGCCGGCAGGTGTCTTGTGGTCTCTCTAGGAGGTGTTCCACCTCTGTCAGCCTTTTTTTTCTGTTTCTTTGTTGTCATGGTGACAGCTGTTGACCTGCCATGGCAGGCCAGGCAATGAGCGTGCACCAGAAATCACAGATTCCATGGAGGGACCTAGCAGGGCCCTGAAGGAAGCAGGGTGGGCGGGGCATTCCACACCCAACCACCGTGAACATTCGGTAGAGCCCCCACCGCCCACTGTCCTGCCTTCCTCTCCTGCCTGGAGCGGCAGGTGCACAGGGTAAGGAGAGCCCACCCTTGATTTTTTTCACCTCCTACTTCTTCTGAGCTTTGGGGTTCCCAACTGGAAAGTGGCCACCTCCCTGTGGAGAAGCACCCACATCACAGAACTTCATTATCCTCACTCACACTTTGTTCGTTGTTTCCTGTGCCTGGAATGAAATGCTTACCATAGCTTTGTATAGAAATGGCTATAACCATGTGCTCCCACCCAACTACTCCCCCCGCCAGCCTCCGCCCACTAGATATACAGGGTGGGCCCCGTGGGGAACAAGCCTGAGATCTGGAGGAAAAATCCTCGGTGTCCTTAGCTTTGTAACTTTGGGGGTGCACTTGATCTCTGGGTGAAGTCTCATCTGTATAATGGGAATAAAAATCTCTCCCCTGTGTAATGGGGATAATATAATCACCCAGCAGGGGGAGGACAGGGCCTGGTGGATGAGCCCCGGGAAGGCGGGGTGCGCTGAGGGAGGGTGGCCCGAGTCGCCAGCTCTGGACTGGGTGAGATTTGCCTGACCTGTGTGCAGTGTTGATGCTCGTCACCTCGGGCCTTTTCCTGGAGCCTTCAAGGGAGGAGATAGCGCTGGCTCCCAGTCCTGGGTCTCCACTGCAGGATCCCTGAAGCACCTTCCCAAGGAGGTGGAGACAGGCTCCTCTCAGCTCCTCAAGAGAGCAGCAGCCTTTCCGCCTGCAAGTCGGAGGAGTTGAGAGAGAAAACGTGGAACCAAAATAGCTCTTTTCCATAAACAAAGCTGCTTTTCGTTGGGGGAATGTAAACAGGCAGATGCATTAGGAGACAGTGCCATCCGGCAGAGCAGCGGGGGAGCTGACAATGGGGGGCCCGCAGCCTGGACTGCTGGCATCTAGGCTGCCCCTCGCCAAGCAGGAGGCTGGGCAGTGAGGCTGTTCCCATGCCCAGGGAGTCTGGGCAAAGCAGACACCCTCCCTGGGCTCCCACAGCACTATGGCCACCCATTCTGACGGGGCTGGGGGAATCTCCTCATACCATGTGCAGCCCCTCATGGGCTAAGAGTGTCTCTAGGGAGGGTTACAGGGACCAATGGCCCCAGGGTCTGGTGTGTGGCCTGGCATCAAGCAGGCAGGAGGGAATATGGCCATTCCTGTTCTCTGCTCCCTGTCCTGAGTTCACTTGGCTTCGTATTTGGCCACCCTGTTGCGTGAATCAGTCTCAGCTTGCTTGAATGTGCCCTGCATTGGGAGGGACAAGTCAAGTGCAACGGGTTCCTTGATGGGGCATCATAGGGTGAGGGAGTGGGAGGGAATGTGCAAGAGAGAAAATGAGCAAGGGAGAATGTGTCTTCCAGCTGGTCTGCCCCCACTGGGTGGGCAGGGCTGGGCTCGTTGCCCAGCCTCATGGTGTCGAGCCCCCACAGACACCTTGGCCTGGCTCCAGCAGCCTTCTGAGGGCTTCTGGGAAATGGGCTCATTTCTGGGTTTGCAACTGTGGCTTTACTGAGACCACAGACCTGTTTTTGGTGAGGGGTTGGTGGTCTGGCCTGATGAGCTATTCCCTGGGGAGGTGGTCTGTCACCTTGAGAGATGGTTCCATCTATCAAGGAACAATAGATGGTTCTAGAGCCATGTGGAACCTTGACTATCACACTGAATTTATTACGCAGGACCCCCCTTTGACCTGCCCTGGGCTGGTATGACAGAGATGCTATTATACCCCATTTAGAGATGAGAAGATAAGGCCCAGAACAGTGAGGGAGCCTGTGCTCAGAGGCATCTCTCCACTATACCATGATGCCATCTCTTGTCAGAGAAACTGAGGCCATTGCCTCCTTTTGCAGGGGACAACACGGTAGCGACGGTAAATAACTTCTCTAAGATGATGGGGCCAAAGTCAAGGGCATAACTAGGGCAGCCACCGCAGGTGCCAACCCAAGGCCAGGGTCTTGTCCCCTTTGTGGCTGCTTCATCATGGGCAAGGTGGCCCCAGACCTTGGCAGGTGCCTGAGAAGAAGCCAGGCTGAGGTGTGGGGGAGGGCAGGGGCTGGTTGCTCCCATCTGCCCCCAAAACAAAGGTCTGCAGGGGCAGTAGGACCAGGCCCTGCCTCGTGGGAGCAGCATGCCCCCTCATCTATAAAATGGGGCAATGACGCTGCCTGAGTACCAACTGAGATGCACGTATCAGTCCGAGGAGAGTTCCCCTATCTAACCTTGCAAATCTGGAGATGGACTCGCGGTCCTATAAAACAACACTTGGAAAACAGCCCCCCACAGAGGGGCTGCGACAGTTCTGCTGACAGGTCCCTGCCCTCAGACAAGCAGTGGATGCCTGGTTTGAGGACAAGGTGGCTATGCTTCCTACAGAGAGCTGGGTGGTGACAGAGGCTCAGGCCTGGAGCGAAGGACTCAGCTGCAGCCCCAGTAGTGGAGAGACAGGGGCCAGATGGAGAGGGCTTCCCCGGTGACCCTACAGGGGACCTGAATGAAGCCCACGAGAGGCCAAGGGAATCTGGAGAAAGAGAAGATAGGCCAGGAGGTGCGATCAGGAGAGAGAAGTCTTTTGGGGGAGGAAGGAGTCTGAGTTCTGGAGCAGAAGCCAGAGCCACGTAAAACCATTTTCTTGGTTGATGTGTGCCCTGGGGATACTGCCTGCCTAGCTCTGAAAGCAGAGGATTGGCGTCCCTGCTGGTGGAGGGGCAAGGGACCAGCTGGGAGCCTGTAGGGCTGATTCACAAAGACCCCAAATCCCAAGTGAGCCCTGCCCCACTTCTGCGGCTCGTTTCTGGAAGGAGTGCCTCCTCTTGCCTGTCCTCCAGGGAGGAACCCCCAGATGTGCTCAGGTCCACACCCCCTGTCTACCTTCTCTTCCATCCCCTCATTCTGGCCATTGTCTCTATCTGGCTATTGACCGGCTTGCTGGTCATGCTCTCTGTTTTCCTGTCCTCCTCTACCATCCTGGAACTTTCCAGTGGCTTCTTGCTGCCAGATGCAACCTAGAAAGAGGCTCAGCCAAACGCAGCCTAGAAAGAGGCTCAAAACACTTGGAACTCCTGTAGTCAAAGACCTTCTGTGGCTCACAGTGCCCACCCCATGCTCCGGGACCTTTCCTCCCTCGGGCAGGGCCTTGACCAGGTCTATGTGTCACCCACAAGGCCTGTGTCATGTGGTCTCTGCAAGTGCTCTACTTTTAGACCCTGTGTCTCTCTCCACACTCTTCCCTCCCACTGGGGATGCACATCTAGCACCTCCTGCCCCTCTCACGGTTGGGGGTCATCCTTTCCTGGCCTGTCTCCCATGAGCTCTTCCAAGATTCCCAGGCAGAACTTTCTCTGCTGGAACAGTCTGGCGACATGCGTGTTGGGAGTGGGGTGGGTGTGGGGTGGAGGGTCAGACGAGGATGGAGGCTGGGTCCCAACCTGGACTTGCTCAGCGTGGGATTCAGGCGGCTTTGGGGGTCTCTGGTCACTCATCCCTCCACTTTGCCACCTCGGGGCAGTGACTCTGGCCTGAGCTCTGAAAGCTGGTGGCAGGGAGCTCAGCATCCCTCCCGAATGCGTGTCCCCGTATGGCTGGCAACCTCCCCGCTCTGGACTCCACCTTCCATTGCAGCTGGCCGTACACTACCTCCACTCTCTGCTCAGCCTCCTGAAGGGGTGGTCAGCGCTCAGATAAAATCTTGGATCAAGGCTGAGCTGAATCAGGGATACTGAGCCCGGGTCCTGACTCTGATCTGCTGTAGAAGTCTGTGGGCTCCCAGAGCCTCCTCCGGGGCTCTTTGGAGAAGCTGCCATGATGGGAGGCTGGCCAGCTAGGCGTGTTGAGCTGTACCTCTGAGGACCCACACTCCTGCCCACCCCAGGGAAGTGGGAACATGGTCGGGGCCATGATTCACAGCTCCTGCCTCCATGAGGTCATCTATGGCCTCCTTCCCGCTCGGGGCTGGGAGAGGTGGGGGCTGGCCCAGTGGATGCGGCAGGCTGGCCCTCCCCTCTCCCTCTCCCTGGCAGGCAAGAGGGAAGGCAGGAAGGCAGGCTACCTATCTCTGCCACCATCTAATTACCCCAAGAGGTAATTGTTCTGGGTTTTCTCTGACACCTTGAGATTTCTCTCCAGGGGCCTGCCATGGTGGAGCCAAAATAACCCTAAGGAGACTGCAGGTCCCAAAACAGCCCCTATTGCTAAACCCCAACGACTGCCCGTCAGCCCCGCCGCGACGTGCCCGAGCTTTGAGGCAGCGTGAGTTTATGACAGGTCCCATTATGTCTCTTGCACAAGCACCAAGTGTTGAAATACCCAACGGATGATGACAGTGTTGAAATAACCTGTCGTCTCAGCACTTTCCCCGTCATTAGCCAGATGTTCCGGCCCTCAGAAACATTTGCAGCCTTCTGCAGGGAGGGAGGGGGCCTGGATTGAGGTGGCAGGGGCCTGGGTGGGAGGATGGGGCTGGGGGCCCAGAGTCCACAGGAGAACAGGGCAGGGGTTCAGCTTGGGAGGAAAAGTGGGAACAGACAGAGGGGGAGGGCGGGGCTCCCTGGGGAGGAGGAGAGGCTGGCCTCCACTGCCCCTTCATCCCAGAGTCCCATAGTCACTGAGGGAGAACCTTGTGTGTGCTCTGCTTGGTGGGATGGTGGGACGGTTTGGGGAGGGAGTCTCCTTCAGGGCCCATGGGCACCGGGCACGGAGTGCAGCTTAGGGAGGTAAAGTGACATCCTACCCCTGCCACCCTGGCCAGGAAGGGATGAGACCTCCTCTGGAGTCTGGCCTATAACCATGAGGCCTATGCCCCCTTCATGCCACTTCTCACCCCTGCCCTGCAGTAGCCCTTGCGAGACCACAGTTCAAAGGGAGAGCCACTGGTGGGGGAAGCGGGCCAGGCCTGGGACCCTCAGACCACCTACTGGAGGAGTCTCTGGAATCAGGCTACCAGCCTGGGTTAGCACCGGGCTCCATTCTTTCCTGTGTGACACTGGGCAATCCTTTGCCTCCGTGTGCCTCAGTTTCCTCATGTATAAAGGGAAATGAGCAGACCCACCTATGTTTGTTTTATACACACTTCCATGTCACACACCACACACAGGCACTTCCTAGTAACTGTTGTCACACAACCTGAACTCCCTTGATAAGCATACGGCCCCATCACTGGAGGCATCCAAGCTAGAGGAGCAACATCCACTGACTGTGGGGGGTACTCCAGCATTAGTGAGGGGTAGATGAGAGGCTGAGCTCCTACATCTGTTGTTGATTTGGGGAATTATGTGGAAGAGTTTGCAGCTAATAACTGAGCCCCAAGGGGCTACAGCTGCCAAGACGGTCCATATGGTTGTGGGGGGGACAAAGTTTTTATCTTTAGTGCCTTCGCCTTTCTCCTGCTTCTGAAACCCAATGGATGTCCCCATGCTCTCTCTCCCTTTCAGGAAAAGACTAGCTATCAGTCGTTCACATCTTAGTGAAAATGACTTTCTGGGAGCTGGTCTCTTTGGGCTGAGGCCGTTGGGTGTCTTGGAGATGAAAGTGCTGCCACCTTCAGGCTGTGTGGACCTTGCCTGACTCAGGCTGTCAGTCCTAGCCATTTGTCAAGAGCACCAGGGCAGCTTTATGCCAACACACCCTCATCCCGCTGGCTCAGAGGAAGACGGGCCACAATCAGGGACCTAGCCTGGGGCAGTGGGACAGGTTTCACTTGCTGTGTGATGCTGAGTGAATACTGTCACCTCTTTCAGCCTCCATTTCCCATCAGTATTAGGGACTCTGAGAGCATGTGACTTACAGGGTTAATGTGATATGAAGGTGTGTGGGTGCCTCTGCAGGAGGGGATCTCATGACCATGACAGCACTGGGCTGAGGGACAGTGGCTTCAAACAGTGGTTACCCATGGAAGGGCAATTTGGCTCTGCTGCCCAGCAAAAGGGTTAGAGAGCTTGGCAGCCAGGGGGCTGCTTACTCCAAAACTTGGTTCAACACAGAGGCTGGTTTCAATGGGTCGGCATCTCATCTTCTCCATTGCCACATCCCTGGTACAGACCATTACCATCTCTCTCCATGACAGAGCAAGGCACCTCCTAATAAGCCCCCCACTGGTCATTCACTGCCGAGCAGCCAGTGATCTTTTTGCTTTGCAAAGATCTTCTAAAATCCTAAATCAGACCAAAGAACATCCTCCCACCCCACTGGCTTGAACCCTCACTGAAGTCTTTTCACTGCACCTAAAATGAAATCCAGGCTCCTCCCCATGGCCCCTCTCCCATGCTCCTTCCCTCTTGGTAGCTGCAGGGATGCCCCAGGTCCCTGGCACTTGCTGTTCTCTCTGTATCCAGTGTTCCTGCACCCCCATCTCTTCTCCTGGCTCCATTCTCATCATTTCAGCTCAAGTGTCACCTTGGTAGCGATGCTCTTCCCAGCTACTCCATCTAATGGAGCTCCCACCCCTCCAGTTATTCCCTATCTATCCCCCTACCTCCTTCAGAGTCCCTTCCTATTGCATATGGAATAATCTCACTTATTTGTTGTTTGTCTCCCCTCTAGAATATCTTTCTTGCCTACTGCCACATCCCTCTTGTGTCTTGTACATAGAACTTAGTCAATAATATTTGTTGAATGCATGATGGTGTCAGTCGATGAACCAACACATATTTGTGGGGGAATGATGATTTATCAAGGACCTAGTACAGGCCAAGTGACTTACAGGTAGCCCACCCTTCTTCTGGGACTGCCATTGGCATCATCTGGGAACTTTAAAGGCCACCCCTGTCTGGGCCACTGCCATGGAGATGCTGATCTAATGGGTTGATGAGGAGCCTGGGCATTGACCTTAAAAACATCTACATAATTTAAATGTGTCTTCAAAGTTAAGAACCACTGATACAGTCCTTTAAAAATTAAAAATTAAAAAAACCCCTTTAACTTTAAGCTAATTGCAGACTCACTGAAAAGTTACAAAAATAGTTGCAGCATTCCTATATATCCATCACCCAGCTTCCCCTAAAGTTAGCATCTTAAATAACCACAGTGCAATTATCAGACACAGGAAATTAACATTGGCACAATACTATTAAGAAAACTACAGATCTTGCTTGAATTTCACCTGATTCTCTACTACCATCCTCTTCTGGGCCCTGGATCCTACCAAGGACCCATGTTGCCTTTGGAGTTCTTTATCCTCATTCCAGGGAATGAGGGAGTCAGTCACTCGTCTGTCCTTTGCAGCCTCTGAACTGTCTCTACCTTCACCTTGGCTTCGTGACTCACACTTCTCCCCACCCCCAACTCCAGAGCATCGGAACACTTTAGACCCTTCCAGGGGCTCCTCCTGTCCCTTTGACTGAGCTCAGACTTCTCACTTGGCCTGGATGAGAGGCCTTTCTGGGTCTCACCTCCAGCGATTCTTAGGCCTCTTCTCTCCTCGTCCTCCCTTCCATGCTCCAGCCCTTCCCAGATCTTCTCCAGCTGGGTCTCTTCTCCGGACCTTTGCATGTGTTGTTCCCCTGCCCAGACGTGGCTCTCCTCCCTTCCCTGCTCACTCTGACATTTTCCCCAGGGCTCCAAGTTAGGCGTGCATTACTCTAGGGGTACCTTCCCGCACTCCCAGGCCTGTACGGGTGCTGCTTGGGAGGAGGGGCCCCCTTGTCTCACCTGTTACTGCTTTGGCTCTCCTCTCTGGCTGGGACTGTGAGCCCCTATAGGGCAGGGATAGGGTTTCTGGGTTCCCAACACCTGATGCATCTAGGTGTTCAGTTAATATTTGTGGAATATAATGGATGAAAAATGAACTCCAGAGCTCGTGCTATTTCTGATGGCTTGTGCACCTACTGGATGCACAGCCGTGTGCTGGCAAGCACAGGAAATGACAGGAAGTTGGAAGGAGAAGAAATATATCTGTCAAACTGAAAGTGCTGACCATGGGAAGCCCGTGGAAGACCGCACTGAGGAAATGTCGTCTAAGTAGCAGGCACTTTGTGCCATCAGTTGATTTATCCCCCGAGCAATGTCATTCTACAGAAAAGGAAATGGAGGCTCAGAGAGATGAAATGACTTATCCAGGGTCACACAGCTGGCTAGTACCAGAGCCAAGATTTGAACCCAGGCCTGCAGGATGCCAGAGCACTCACACTAGCCACCACCTCACACTGCCCCCTTCCACCAGGCTAGAGGGCCCGTGCCTTGGCCAGACACCCAGCTTCCTATGGGTCCCAAACCTTGTGGCTCTGAGTGGCTTTTCCATATGTCATTAATTGCTCTGCAGCCCCTGCCTCTTTGGGTGTTTCTGTTATAGTTAAAAGAGCAATAAAAAACAGCATAATTGGAAGACAAAGGCGACTGCCTGGCCAGCCCGCCCTAAGGAGCGGAGTGCTGGTAACTTGGGTGTGATCCTACATGTGATTCATGCAGAAAAATTACAGCCTTCCACGTACAGGTGTGTACAAGCCGCCGGGTGGGGTGCAAGCAAACAGGGCATTTAATGCAGGCAGTAAAACCCAGGCCTGTGGTGAGGAACCACAGCAGACAGCCGCCTCTTCTCCCCACCTCCCTCCCCCAGGGAGGAATCATCTGTGCACAGGGTACTCAGCTGGTGTGTTTAGATGGACAACCCTGTCCCTTTGGGACCCACAGTGAGGATCAGGGTACCAACCTGCCAGTGCTGAGAGAGAGGGTGTGCCAGGAGCAAGGGTCCCAGCCCTGGACACAGTCGAGCCCAGCAAAGGGGATCTGAAGGGGTGTCCCACCATCCTGATGGACCCAGGAAGACTTCCTGAAGGAGGTAGGCTGTGGAGAGTCATCTAGGAAATCTTGCCTCACTACCTATTCCTTGGCTGCAGCTGGAAGGAAGTCTCCCTTTGGAAAAGGAGGAGAGGGACACCCACTAGTTCCCATCCCCACTGAGCACCAAGCTGCCATGTGGGGCTTGCTTGGCCACCTGCCATTGTATCAGCTAAGGGGCCTGGGGCCCAGCCAGCCCTGGGCTTGGAAACTGGCTCTCCTGGGCTTCCTTGAGGTGGCCTCTCTCTCCACAAATCAGAGAATCCTCCTCCTTAGTAGAAAGAGGCCACAGAGAAGCCATGAACTGGGAACTAAGCTGCTTCCAGGAAGCTTGGACTTTGGACACGGGGGACACCAGGGGCTTGGGTCCCAGAGGAAGTCTCTTTTTGATCCAGAGCTTCGTGCAGGACTCCAGTTACAGGACCCCTTTCTCTGCAGGTGTCCATTGGTGCCGAGCCCTGGCTACAGAGCTGTGGGTCCCCTTGTTCACACATGCTGACCCTGCTTCAGGGACTCTCCGCTGCCTGTAGCCCTTTCTGCCAAATTGTGATGGGTAGGGAGGCAGATTCCTTGGGCCTAGGACTTGGTATTTAGAGATAAACAAATCACCAGACAAACACCTGATAAACATTGATGTTTACCTACCTGTCTTGGTTATTTATTTTAATATCATTATCAAAGGTTAAATGTGCAATATATTCATGCAGTTCAAAATCTAAACCGCAATAGAAAGTCATCATCTGAAGTCCCATTTCCACCACATCCCAGCCATTGCATCTCCCTGCTCCTGACACTTACTGGGTACTTTGTGTATCCCTCCAGTATTTCTTTATGTAAATGCATAAAGCAGTATGTAGCCACATACATATATGCTGTTGTACTTCTTGCAGTTAAACTTAACAATACGTACAAGAGACTTTTGCATATCAGCACATAGAAAGCTGCCTCCTCCTTCCTCCTCCAACAGCTGCATAATATTCCACCAAGGATGTACCATTGTTTATTCCACTGATCCTTTCAGTAGACTGAGGTTCTTGCCAGGTTTTTGCTCTTACACACAGCTGCAACGAAAAGGCTTGTATGTACACCATTTCTCACATGTTGGAGATGTATTTGCCCAGTAAATTTCCAAAAGTGGGATTGCCAGGTCACAGGGCAAATCCATCTGTAGCTGTGATAAGAATGACTAAGTCATCTTTCATCAGAGTGGTATCATTTTGCATTCCCACCAGCAACATAGGAGAGTGCCTGTTTCTCAACACAACAGACTGTGCTGTCATACCTTTGGATGTTTGCCTATCTGATAGGTAAGACATGGCATCCTGGTATAGTTTTAACTCATATTTCTCTTAAGATGACTGAGGGAGAGTATCCCTTCACATATTTGAGGCCACTTATATTTTTTTCCCCTTTGAATGCTCTATTCAAATCTTTCACCTACTTTTCTATTGGGTTGTTGGTCTTTTTTTTTCTTGCTTTCTAGGAACTCTTTACATATTAAGGAGATTAGCCCCTAGGCTACAATGTGAGTTGCAAATATTTTCTCCTGGTTGGTCTTCTGACTTGACTTATCATGCTCTTTATCATGTATCAGTCTGTTACTAATATTATTGGTTATTTAATTCATTTCTTCATTTCTGGCTTTTGGATTTCAACTCATTTTGGAAGACTTTTCCGATGCCACAGTTATAAAGGGATCCACTCATGTTTTCTTCTGATTCTCTAACAGTTTTAATTTCTACATCAGTATCTTGGGTCCATTTGAACTTTGTCCTGCTCTTCTGGTGAGGAATAGATCCAGCTTTCTTGGTCTCCAGATGGTTTCCCAGTTGTGCCTCCACCATTTATTAAAACTCGCATCTTTACTTCCCTGATATAAGAGCCCACCTCTATTCTACATTAAATTCAATGTTTTGGGAGTGTATTCCTAGGCTTTCTTTCTGTGCCATCAATCTGTCTGTCTACTCATGAGTGTGGTGAGTAATTTGAAAACTAAGGCTAACCTATGGAGCAGAATGCAGAATTTGCATGTTTTTATCAAGATAAAACTCTCAAGCTTTGAAATGATCTTGAGCTTACTTCCTACCCCATTTCTTCCCCCTGCCCTAGCCCCTCTCTGTTCCACACAGCTGACCTACCTCATGATGTGAATCACTCTTTGCCATCAGGAGAACTGCAGTTCAAGTGCCCCTAATGGTTTTTAGATAAGATGTTCCCACTTCCAAGAAGTCTTCCTGGCTATCTCCTTGCCCCTGGCAAGAGTTAGCAACTTGCTCAGCCAGCACTCTGAGCTTCCTTTTCTCACAGCACCTACAAGAGTTATTGGGCTACATTACAACCATCTGTTTACTTGTCTCAGGCTCAATTCCTCCTGGTCATGAATCAGTCAACATGCTTCTTACCCATTTATAGGGCAATAATCCGGCTTCAGCCTGGAGTGCCATGTGCAAAGCGTTTGATTCTTGTAAAGTGTCGATCAGTCAATGGACATTTTCTAGTTCCTTCTAGGGGCCCAAGGCTGGATTTGTATCATCTTTCCCAGTGTCACCACCCCTCAGCTTTGCTGCCCCCTCCCCTTGACTCCATGCAGACCCCCAGCTGGGCTTCCTCACCCTTGCGGAGAGAGCTTTGCAGAGTGGCTAAGGGCCCAGATGTTCACTTGTTCCAGGTCTTTGTTCAGAGCTGAAAGGCCACCATTCCTTCCTGGGTGCCTCGCTATGGTGCACCAGATGCACCCAGGGTTCCATGGGCCCAGACAACCTCACCCTCAACTCCAGGCCCTGGCAGCTTCATGTGCAGAGGGTTGCTGTAATGGCCGTTGCTGAGATGTAGAGGCTGCAGGGAGGGATGGAACCTTAGCGGAGAAGCCCTTTCCCTCATCTTGCAGAGAACAAAGCTGAGGTGCACTGGGGAGGGACAGAAGGGAACGAGAACCAGGGCCCTCTGCTTTTCAGGCTGGGCGGTTGTGGAGAGGTTTCGGCAGTGACGCTTTGGGTCACCCTGATTTTGTAGCCACTGCCCTGGGTTCTGGGTGAGTGTGACCAGAGTTCAGTGTGATCAGGGCTGGACCCACAGCAGGGCAAGAGGCCAGCTGGAGTGGGTTTTGGGAAGGTGGTGCAAAACTGCTGAGGGAAGAGGTGTCAGGAACTGGGCATGGAGACCAGTGCAGGGAACAAAGTCCTGCTCCTCCAGCTCCCTCCCCTACCACCTTAGCATGTGGTCCCAATGTCCTCATCTGAAAAATGGGACAGCAACCCAGGCCTGGGTTCCCTACTTCAAAGTATTGTGTATCAAGTAGATAGGGACATGAGGACACTCGGGAGCCGTGAAGCTGGCTCTGATAATTGGTGCAGCTGTACTGCTGCATGACCACTGTCTGCAGATCCCTTCAGGGTTCTCAAGAGTCCCCAGAATGGCTCAAGGAGGAGGCCAGAGTTATAGGAGGCCAGTTCCATTTAATCTACAGCCAGAGCTGTAAGAAGGAGGGTTGAGTGGGCCTGGGAGGTGGTGCACTCCCTGTCACTGGCAGAATAAATGCAAAGACCAGGGGTTCCCCTGACTGGAAGGCTATAAAGAGGGGCAAGTGTCTGTCATTCCAGCCTTGGAAGGCTCTGGGATTTGCTTTTCAGATGTATTTTCTTCCCCACCCTTCAACTGTGCTCCACCTCCAGATACGCAGGGTCCTTTCCTGCCTTGCAGAGTGGGGCTGGGGGAGCAGGGATAGGAACAAGAACGTCATACTGACTTGATGTTGACACCTGACACAGCATCTGGTCACAGCCAGTGTGGGGGTCCCTCATCAAGATGGCCATTAGTGGCAATGGCTCTACTCAGTTGCCTGGGGCATGGGACACTTCAGCCCTTTCTCTGCTGGTCTCCCATTCCACCTCCAGTTGAACACCCTTTCTTGTTTCTCCGGCTTCGTGGCAGTCTTTTCAGTTCAAACAGATGCTGGGTCATGATGGAAGTACCACCATAATTTAACTCTGACCATGCTGTGGCTCAGAGAGGGAGGAGCAGGGAGTGGGACTTTATCTGACCCTCTCCTCCCCTGCACTATCTGCGGGTAGCTGGCCCCACTGACCTAGACCTTTGGGGGTCTGTACCCTGAGGACATTCTCCCTCCCCATGCCCAGCTCCCTCCTCCTGTTTCCCAGAACCTCTCTTTCAGTCTGGCAACCCAGCCCTCCCCAGAGAGTGGAGAGTTATGGTCCCAGCCCTCCTGGTGTTGCAGGTATTGGCCAGGGGCTGAAGAAGCTCCTGCTGGCACAGGGGGTCTGCCTATGGTCCACGGAGCAGTGAGATGGTGGGTGTTTCCAGTCCCCATTCCATCCCCTTGCTCACAACAGCTATGGGTGTCACCCTACCTATGGATGTTGCCCAAAAAGAAAATAGACTTTGCCACAGGGAGCATCTCAATTTCTCAGAGTTAAGCCCCGCAGAAGGAGAAGCTAGTTCTCCATTGCATGTAATTTTGACTCTGATCCTTGCTCAAGAGTTCTTCCCTCCATCTAGATGAGAATACAAGTGTTTGTCTTACCTCTTGGCCCTACTGCTCCATAGGTTGTTTTGTTTACTCATCAAGATCCTGAACCAGAGAGGGGAGGAGACTGACCTGCCCCAGGTCCTGTGTCAGTGACCAGGACAGTGAAACACAGTGATCAATGGCCCCAGCTCTGGAGCCCATCAGAGGCTCCTTTGTGATACTGCTGCTTTAATAAGCTGTGGGACCTCGGGTGACTTACTCAGCCTCTCTGAGTCCCAACCCACCTGCCACCTCCCTCACCAGGTTGTCAGAGAATGAGATGAGACAGTGGGAGTTAAGCTCCTGGCTCTGGCCCACCACATGGTAACTGCTCACTACTCAGAGCTCTGCGGTAGGCCAGAGCTGAAAACCTGGGGCTCCACCTCTGCTGTCCCCACCCCTACTTTCACACTTCCCTCTGGCTCTGGGACAAAGCCACCCCCTTCTCCCCATTCCTGTCACCCCCACCCTATTAGAGCCAGATCATAAAACCACCAGGGGAGGGAGGCTGGTGACATCTTTAATGGCGACATTTGGGTGAAAAATTCATGACCATCAGTTACTCAAGGAAGAGGGGGGAAAATGAGCCATTTCCGCGACTTAGGAACGTGGCTCTCCCTGGCTGCGAGTCCACAAATCTATTTTATGTGACGAGATCTATAGTCTAATAGAAGGAGCTTATCACAGACTTAAGAAAAAGTGCACAATAATGCGCCAGTCTTTCCCTGCCTCTCGGCCCACAAGGGCAATGGGGCCTCTGGGAGCCACGGGGAGCTCAGGGCCGCAGAGTCTGCAGGGAACATGGGCGGTTCCAGGCGAACCAGGCCCTCACCCTACCTTTGTTGCCCCCTCCCGAGGCCGCTCCCCATGCCCCACCAGCCCAGGCGAGAGGACCCTGGAAACTGTATCCTCTTCCGTCAGAGTTTCCGCCAGGCCTGCGAGTCCTGCAATGCTGACGAGCCAGTCAGTCTGTCTGTCCGCTTGAAGTTGAAACGGAAGTTTCCCTCCTCGCTGCCTCTCCCCCTGGGGAGGGAGGGCCAAGCTGAGGTGGGTGGGAGCAGGGAAGGGGAAGGGGGTCTCAAAGACCCTATTGCCTTGGCTCCAGTTCCTGGCAGGCCTGGGGCAGCTTTGAGAGGATGGGGCTTGGCACCTGCCGGGGAGCTGGCTGTCCTTCAGGGGCGTGGTGCCTGGGGAAGCTGATGCTCTGTCTGCAGCGAGGCCCCAAGCTGCCTGGGCAAATGAGCAGGGCTAGCGATTCTGGGGCCCAAACTGGGAGCATGCATCTGCTCCAGGCTGCAGCCCAGGACAGGTCCCCATCCTGGAGGCATACAGTGACCCACTGGCCCTGTCAATCAATATCTGAGGCCCAACTCCCTCAGACACAGGTTAGCAGAGTGGTGACCCCAGGGGTACCTCAGATGGACATGTGCTGCACAAATGAATGACTGAGTGAATGGATGGGAGACTCAGGGCAGGGGGATCCCAGCATGGTCTCCTGCCTTGTCCCCCGGAGGTGCTGGGGCACATGGAGAGCTGGAGGACAGGCCTGTTTGGGGTTGTTTGCACGAGGAGCCTGGAGCTTCCTGGGAAGAAGTCACCTGGGCTTGACACACAGTGCTCTGGGGAGGATGATGGCTCAGAGTTTGGAGTGTAGAGGTCATTTTAAATTTTATTTAGCTAGTTGTGTCTACTTTGTCCAGAAAAGGATTTCACAAGATATACAGGGATGCATATACTACCCCCCACCCGCCTGCAGGGGGAGAGGAAGCAATAGGCAGAAGGGCTGGTTGAGTCTGGTTGGAATCTCAGGTCCATGAAGTTCTGTGACCTCCTTTTCCTCATCTCTAAAGTGGGGGTAACTCAGAACCTTGGACTGTGGTGAGGATTAGATGAGATGAAGCCTGTAAAGCAGCCAACATAGTGATTGATATGGAGCACTCAATACAAAACCAATAATCAATCAATAACCAGTCAATAATGTTGTTCAGATTATTGCATGTCCCGAGGGCCACTTTCTGAGCCTGATAACTGGCCTCCAAATGTGCTCGTAGGCTGAGCAAAGAGGGAAACTTGATCAGTTTTCATATCCACAGTTCACAGGGACCCAAGCAGCTGCTGGGAAGAAGGACATTCTTTCCAGGGACTGAGGCCTGGGAGGAAAGTCTTTGGCACATCCCCATAGGCAGGGATGAGGCAGGTGGAGGGGAGCATTCCAGACACATTCCCACCACTGAGGCACACTGGCAGTCTGTGGCCTCGTGCAGCCCAGGAGAAGGCATTCTGGGAGGGCCCAAACACCACGGGCCTGATTCATTGTCCCCTGAGCCAGTCATGTGTGGAATCCTAGAGCAATGGAGGGTTTGCCTTATTCACAGGCAAGTGGGCTGGGCCTGTGGTTGGCTGTGCCCAGAAGCCCAGCCCAGGGATGGGTGCCAGGGCCTCCGGGGAGGAATGCAGTGAAAAGCAATAGAGACTCAGACCTGCCTCTTGAGGGCTCTGGGACACTGGGGCACAAACTGTGAGCACCAAGCATCCTGGCCAGATCCTTGGCTGCCTTTCTTAGTCCTTCCTGGAGGCACACCCAGACCAGTGCAGCCACTGGCTTCCCCACAGTCACCCTGGCTTGCGCCCCATGAGTGCTACCTTGACTGGAAAGGCTGGTTCCCTGTGAAGGCTTCCTGCCACCCTCCCCAGACCATTTGCCCATGCTGCCTCCAGGCCCCTCTCTAGCCTTACCTGGCTTGGCCCTTTGTTTTGCTCTCTCACTCCAAGCCACACAGTTCTCCCATGGATTCTCCAACTCTGACTTGCCCCAGAGCCTTTGCACATGCTGTTGCCTTTGGAAAAACTCATTTCACTGGCATCCTCCTCTTCTGGCTGACTCTCCAGGTATCTTCCCAGAGGCTACTTCCTATAGGAAGTTTTTCTCAGCCCCAGATAGAGTTAGACTCCTCCCATGTGCTCCAAAGCTCACCTCCTGTTCTTATAGGCATACATATACAGCTCCAGGCTGGACTTGCCTATATCCTTTCCAGCACCCATTTCACATTCCATGAGGACAGTAGCTTTGTCTCACCTGAGTGCCACTGTATCCCTGGTGCCCTACATGGGACCTGGCACATAGGTGGTGTTGAATGGATGAATGAATGAGTGAGTGAGTAATTTATTGTCACTTGTGTGGTCACCGGAGATGGCTCCTTGGCTTTCCCAGGTGCAAGGAGGGGCAGTGGGGTCACCTGCAGCCCTCAGCATCCCAGTCATCGATTTGGTAGAAGTTAAAACCAGAAACATCATTGCCACAGCAACCCAGGGGGGTAGAGGGGAGAGGGTGGCCACCAGGTGGGAAATAAAAGGATTCTTCCTTCTGGCAGTTCCAGAAGCCAGAGTATCCATGGAGTGACTAAGCGTGATGCAGAAGAGGGAAGAGCCGAGGAAGTAGTGTTTGGGCTTGCCATTGTAACCTCCATTTACTGTTTCTTATATATATATAATATATATAGATATATATATTATATATATATATACATATATATTTTGCATCCCCAGGTTGGAGTGACCTCTAAACCTGGGTTCCCAGATGAAGGAAAGATCAGGCATAAGTGGAAACAAAAGACATTGTAGCTGAAGACCCAGGGAAGGTCCAGGAAGAGGGGAACAGTTGGCAGGATGCACTTCAGCTCAAGCTGCTCATTCCTCATCTGTTGTACATCCCAGCCTTCTGCCTGTGATTTCCCTTGTAAAGCAAGTTCGACTGATGGAACAGAATGAAAAGCCACTGATTGAGTCCAGAGCAGGCAGTTGTAGGCACTCTCCCTGTGGGCCTCCCTGCCAGCCACTTGCTTGTGGTGTGAGCATGACCATCAACTTATCAAGAGAACACTGATTGAGCAGCAACTAGTGAAGTCAACTTCAAGGTGGGCTGCAAGTGAGCCACAGTGTCTATGCTAACTAGGGGGTACGTGCAGCCCAGTGATGTCCCCTGTCCAGGGCCTTTGCAGGACCCCATGAAGGGGGCAGCAAGGCCAATGTGAATATAGCAAGTGTCTGAGTGTGTGGCCTTGCTCACATCTGTCATGTAACAAATGTTGCTAAATGAAAGGGGAAAGCCATCTGCTTGAATGGATGGCTGTTCTTAAAAGGGAGTTTTATTAATGATCAGCAAAGGCAGCAATTCTGTCTTCTGGTTAGTGCTAAGGAGGTTATCAGCCTCTAGGAACAAGAGGCAGATCATACTCAGGGTATCAGTTTTGGGTGTGCCTAATGCACGCATTAAAAGCATTTATAAGTGATCACTTTCCTTAAGCAAGTTAAACATCTCTGTTGCAATAAAACCTTTTTTTTTTTTTGAGTGTTCTAAAGCCAAGTTCAGCTGAACCCATGTTCAAATTAGGCCAGCTCCATGCTGGTGCTGCCTGAATATGTGAGGACCCAGCCTTCTAATCTCACTGAACCATCAGCTCTGCAATCGCCTGGGGCCAGTGTTTCCATCGCTTGGATTTGTGGCTGAGTCTCCATGTGGAACTTCAGAAACCATCCCCTTTGTTTTTGATGGGCCCGGTGATACCCTCAGGTGATTGTTAAAGTATTTTCTCCTCTAGGGACAGGCTGGGACCAGAGGTGCTTGAGGAACATGTCTGATAGGACAGAGGGATCTGCATGGTTTCCCATGCTGTGCAAGGGAAAGAAAAACTGAGGCCAGTAGAAGAGATGTCAAGGCCTTCCTCGGTGTGGCCCAGCAGGCCCAGGGGCACTAGAGGGGCCAGGCCGGCTACTGGGAGGTGCCAGCTTGCTTTCTGGGCCAGTCTGTCCATTCTGTGGTGGAGGTATGTGCTGGCCCCTAGACCCTGCAGGTAAATGATTAATAATTGTCTCTAAAAAGAGGTAGAGAAAGAGAGAGAGAAAGAAAGAAGGAATAGAAGAATGGAAGGAGGAAGCAGTGGTGTCTGCTGCTTGCCATGGTGTAAACTCTCCTGCCAATGCTGGGATGTACAGTCTCTTTTCAGGCTGAGGTGCACTGCCTCTAGCACCCCAGTACTCAGAGCCGCAGCCCACTCTGGTATTGTTGAAGCTCAAAGTAGAGCCCAAAGCTACACAGGGCCAGAGGCAGGGCAGGGCCAGAAACCAGACTTCCAGCCCCGGAGCCTGGGGCTAGCTCTACGATGCCATCTTGGGGGCACTTCCCAGGAAGTCACCATGCCGAGCACTCTCAGCCTGAAACCCTGAGAAGATGGATGCTAGCGAGCTTCGGGAGTCCCAGGGACTGCCTGGGCTGACCTGGCCTGAGCTGGCCCGGCTTACCCCCAGGCAGCCTGGCACATCTATCTCAGTGACTGGAAGGCAGGCTGTCTCAGTTACAAGATGACAGATGATGTGTGGCATGGTGACGAGGCTCCTCTTTCATTTAGCAGAACATCTCTGGCACTGAGTCACCCCTCCTAGTTGTATTTTACAGCTTCACTTTGCCCTGCCCCTTAAGGGAGTGTGTGTGTGTTTTGAATTCATCCCTTTGGTCTTAGTTTTTCCTTGTTTTAAACTAAATATAGTGACAGATCTCAGTGTGTGTCTCGTCTCGGCTCTGGTTTGCTGTGTGACTGTGTTGGTTACCTGGGCCTCTTGGCCCAAGTCTATCATCTACCCTGTCTTAGCTCAGGCGTACTACAGTCTGGGTGACTTAAGTAATAGACATTCATTTCTCCTGGTTTCGAAGGCTGGGAAGCCCAAGATTCAGTTCTTGGTGAGGCCTGCTTCCTGGCTGCAGGTGGCTGTCTTCTTGCTGCATCTTTACAGGGCAGAGGGGGAGGAGGAGGGGGCAGAGGGAGGGAGAGAAAGGAGGGAGGCAGGCAGGGAGGTGGAGGAGGGCATGAGCACTCTGGTCTCTCCCTTTTCTTCTAAGGACATTAATCCCATTATGGGGGCTCCACCCTCATGACCTCATCTAAGCCTAATTACCTCCCAAAGGCTCTACCTCCTCATACCATCACACTGGGATTGGAGCTTCAGCATATGAATTTGGGGGGGATACATTCAGTTCATGACACACCCTAAATGCCCTTCTGAAAGCTTTGTAAAATGGATTTGGGATGGGACGCAGGCTCCCCTACGGAGCAGCATCATGGAGGTGGTGTGTTCTCAGTGGGGCTCTGACAGCTGGCTGGGTCCACAATGTGCCTGAGCCAGGAATCAAGTGAGGGACTAAGCTGGGGACCGTCTGCAATGGAGGTGTCCATTGAAGCCTCAACTCAGGGTGTAGTCGTGGAAGGCTTCCTGCAGGAGGTGATGCTGAGTGGTCCCTACGGGATGAGTCTGGGAAGGCACCTTCCCTGGCAGGATGATCAGCCCCTGCAAAGGCTAGGAGGCAGCTATGAGGACAGCGGGAGCCTCTGATGGACAAAGGTAGAGCACAGAGTCAGGAAGTCAGAGGGGCCCAGTCACTGCGCATGAGGGTTTAGCCTCCGGGAAGGAAGGGCACATTGCAGTGAGAGTCTAGGGCACCTGGAGCACAGCAACACTGCCTGTTCACCCACCCCTGTGTGACCTTGGGCTCTCTGTGCCCCAGTTTCCTATCAGCAAGCCACTCAGAAGTTTGGGGAGAATATATTAAAGAAGCCCATGCATGGTGCCTGGCACAGAGTGGGCTCCATGTGTTGTAGTGCCCTGTCTCTATTTCACATGAATTGAATTAATAAGCAATTATTGAGCCTTTACTGTGTCCCACTTTCTGCTCCAGACCACACTGATCAGATGGGGTATCTGTCCCAGGGTGGGGGTAGACTTCCAGAGCAGACTGAAACCAGGAGGCATTTGGTGAATGGGGCATCCTAAAAACCTCCTTCTGACTCTAGATTCTGGAGGGGGGTGAGGATTGGGCCAATTTTGCAGAGGAGCAAAACACAGTCTTCCTGTTCCAGGGGTGCTGAGAGGGGTGTGGGGGTGGGGGGAGGCTGCTCATTACATGCTTCTGAGCTGTTGCCTGTACTCGATGAGGATATCCTAGGGCATGAGCACCCCAAAACTGAAAGGCCAAAGCAGAGATGAGGTGAACCTAAGGAGAGGTAAATGGGAAACTGAGGCAGTACTGCTTGCTAAATACTGAGCCTGTGCCATGCCCTGTGCCAGGAGTTGTGCACATGGACCTCATCTACCCTGAGAACTGGGATCAATCCCATTTTATAAGGAAACTAAGGCTGAGAGAGAGGATGGCACTCAACTGGGGCAAGGTGGGGGTGCAGCCCCAACCTGGACTCTCTGGCTCTTCTTCCTCACCAAGGTTTCTATTTTTCCACCTTTGCACGGTGCCCCAGAAGTAGGGTCACCTCGTGGGGGCTGCGCCAGAGAAGGGCCAGGTTCCAGGCGTTGTGCTGGGGCAGCTGGCCAGGCCCATGGGACCACAGGAGCCCTGGGAGAAGTGCCCCCCCCCACATCCCCCAGTTGGGTGCCCTGAGACCCAGGGCGAGGCTGGAGGAGAGTTTGGGTTGGTGGTTCGGGGCATGGGTACCACGAGGCATGGAAAGCCCGGTGTGAGCCGTTGCACAGAAGGGTGGGCTAGGCGCCTGGCTCTGGGGCTCTCGGCTCTCGCAGAGCGCTGCGTCCCGTCCATCCCGATCCTCGTTAGAGCCGCGCCACCTAGCGGCGCTGGGGGGAAGCAGCGGCGAGACCTCTGCCCGCTGGCCGGTCCTCCAGCCTCTGAGCCCCTAGGGGACTTGAGGAAGGAGGTGCTGCCCGCAGTCACGCCCAGAGGAGCAGGACTGATCGCCAAAGGGCTAAAGGGGCGGATGTAGAGCCTGGAGGGAGGCAGGAAGGCACACGGGCTTTGAGCTTGACCCCAGTCCCATAATTTGCATCCTCTTCAATTCCAGCTCCGAGCAGGAGGCAGGAGAAGGGTGGGGAAGAAGACAGGTTCATCACGCCTCTGTGTGTCTGTGTGTGAGTGTGACACTGAGCAGAGCTGTCCCTCTGTGGATTCTGGGACAACCTGCCCTCCATGCCCTGCACCCCTTCCTCGGGCAGCTGGGTGCCTCTATGTCCCCAGTGTCCTCATAGAGACCTGCCAACACCTCCTAGGTGGGGCCCACCCCTCTCCATGCCTCAGCCTCAGTCCCAGACCAGGGTCCCACTCAGCAGATGTTCACTCAGGCCATAGCCACCAATAGAAATGTCTCCTTAAAGCTGGGCGTTGAGGCCACCCGGCTTTATACCTTCAGTCTCACAATCCTGTGCAAGGACATTCAGGTGGAAAATATGAGGACATTCCACAGCCATTTGGAGTGTGCTTTAAAAAAGCCAGGTGCATGAGAACTTGGTTGTTTCCTCTGCTGTGCCTGGGGCCTGGAAAAGCCCAGAACCTGCCTTTGTAGACCCCAAGTGAGGAGGGATGGAAGCCCCAAGGCTCAGTGGGGCCTCTGGGACCCAGGCAGTGGCTGTGCCTGGCTAGTTTTTGGCCACATGTGGAGTCTCTGGGCTCTGGAGGGGAAGGGACACACAGGCATGTGTTCTATATTTTGAGACGACGGTGGTGTGGGAAGTGGGGGGCACTGACTGCAGAGCTGAGTAGCATTCTGTTCTTTAGATCAGCCTTTCCCGGGAGTGGCGAGGCACACCTGCAGCGGAGGGAGAGGCGGCTCTCATTAGCTGCCCATGTAGGTATCTCCTTGTGGAGACAGAGGCTGAAACTCAGGGAGGTCATGAAACCTCTGTGTCCAAGGTCCCTGTCTGTAGGCCTGGCTCACGGACCCAAGACCATGTGGATGCCTGAATCAGGAGTACTGACTGGCCTCAAGGGCACCGTCGGGCCCAGATGTGCCTCAGAGTGGGCACAGCTGGTGCCTGCTGCCCAGAAGCCTGGCCACTGCTCCCCGGCCTGAGATGTCTGGTGTGGACGGTTACTCTGTGCTTGGGCCCCACGTTGAGGCAGGAGTCTGGGGTGGGGTCTTGCCTCTCTGAACACTGCCCCCGGTGTTGGCCCACAGGGAGAGATTTTCTGGGAGCTTATCCTGGAGCTGGTATGTCTGTCCTTCGTTCTGAAAACAATGCCTGGGTTTCCCAAGGAGGCAAGAGGCTCTCCTGGGACGCGAGCAGACTTTTTCTCTACCTCTCCTCCTCCCTAGCCATCCTCTCTCTCGACTTCCTCCCCATGCCCCACCCCAAGTGCTGTGCTGGCCACTAAGGTCCTTGCTGTCTTCCTCTGAGAGACTGGCTGGCCTTTCCCACAGGGCCCCAGGCCAGGGACCCCCAGGGGCTGATAGGCCACATGGTGCTGAACTCAGGAGTGGACTTTGCTTCCATTTTCTCATCTGGGAGTGAGAGCATGAGCTCCAGAAATTTCTGACCACCTGTACCTGTGCCATGGGCTAGGGGTGTGGGACTCTGGATTCTCTCCTGGGCCTCTTGCTCTTCCTGGCTGCCCTCGGGCCCTGGCCAGCCTCTCAGGCTCCCTTGCTTTCTCAGCTTCCTCTCCTGTAAGATGGATTTAGCAAGAGGACCAGGTGCTGGCACTGTGGCTGCCTCTGCCCTCTCTGCTCTGGCCTCCATCGACCCACTTGGACCCTGTTCTTGCTCCTCTCTGCTCTTTGCCAAGTGATTTCCCTGCCTGGGCCTCTCATTAACCAGATTCGAAAAACTGAGGCTGATGGTATTAGTGTCAAAAGACAGGTAGGGAAACTGAAGCTAAGGGAGGAAAATAATTTACCTGAGGTCACATAGAACTTGGCAGGTAAGCTGGGCCAGAACCCAGAACCCTGGGCATAGTTCCTTGCTGGGGATAAAGGGTGAGGAGTCCCAGGAAATATCTCTTATTATTGTCCCAATGAGCCCCTCCAAACAATTTTAGATTTTTCCATATATGAACATATATACTTTTAAAAACAGCATAGAATTTTACTTCCCCCACATACAATAGTCCAAATATAAGCAATCCAGAGCTTATGTAGCAGCTTTACAATGTCATAATAACCATTGCCTTTTTATCTTGCTATTCTGCATGTTCAACAGGTGACTTCCATCTTTGAGTGCAAAAAGGCTGCCCCAGCTCTTGCCATCATTTCCAAACTCAGCCATTGGCAAAGGGAAAGAGGAAGAGGAAAGCTATGCCTTTTTTTTCTTCCAACTTTAAAAATTATGTTAAAACACACATACTATAAAATTTTCCACTTTAACCATTGTAAGTATACAGTTTAGAGGTGTGAAGTACATTCATATTGTTGTACAGCCAGATGATGAAGATATTTTATAGAAAACAAGGGGGTTCAGAGAGGGTAAGTGACTTGTTCAAAGTCACACGACATGTAAATGACAAGATCGGGCCTCATGGGTCTTCTGACTCTAGGGCCTGCCTTGAGAACTTCTGCCTGAACTGAGTCCTGCTTTCTTTAGATTTTTGCCATGTGAGGAGTATGGATGGTGGGGGCGGGTCCCAATTAATGCTTCCTTTACTCCATCTAGACGGGGAAGCCCATCTGGGCCTCCACCCATGAGAAGCTGGGCCGGGAATTCTGAAAGCTGTGAAGCCGAAGCTCACCAAAGTTCACACGAGCACCCTGCCTACCCTTCTCTCCTCAGGAGCCTTAAGATGCTGGGAAAATAGGAATGACTTAGTGATGAGTTATTTTAATTAGCTTTCCCCTTGTATTGGTAGGCAGAGGTCATCACTGAACAATTTGCTGAGTGGCTGGCCCATGCTGGAGTTTTGTTGTGGTGTCCTGAGTGTGTGCGTGCGTGTGTGCTCGTGTGCTTGTCTGTGCCTTCTGTGAATGTAGGCACGTGTGCTTCTGTATGCACACCCATGTGTGTGAGTGCGGGTGCCCGGTACTTTCAGAAGCACCACAAGCAGCTCTTTATCCACTGGGCTATCTGCTGCTCAGGCCCCCGCCTCTCCTAGGGGGAAATTGGGGCTGGCAGCAGCGAGCTGGGAGGGCGGCTGCCAGTTGGGCCCAATGAGGAGTCCTGTCTGGGACTGTGTGTTGTAACTGGCAGCCTGGCATATGAATCACCCACCAAATTAACTCGTTTCCTTTGGGGAAAAATGTAATCAGTTATTGCACTCCACTCCATTTTAGCAAATTAACTCGTCCAGTTTTTTTTCTTTTTTCTTTTTTTTATAATTTGGTGGGTAGGTGAGTACAGATAGGGAAGAGATTGGTGGAGGCCTGAGCCAGAGAGGAGGCAGCTGCTCTGAGGAGACCCCGAGGGCTGCTGATTACAGACTTGGGGAGAAGTGGGTCTGTCTGGGCCGGGGTCCTGATGGGGGCAGAAACTTACAGTTGGGGATGAACTTTGACTCCCACAAAGCACGTTTCCTGGGTGCTTTTTCCTGCACACCCCACCAGCCAGAAGAACCATAATAGCCCCACTGTGAGCAAGTAGGGATGGCTCCTGGAGCCTGAGCAGGCCTCCTGGCACACAATGTCCATTGCCAAGGCATCCGTTTGGGAGATGCCACCACTGGCCAGTGTGTGAATGATCATGGCCACTCCTGCCCCTCATTCCCATAACCTCCCCTGAGGCAGGTACTCAAACCCCTTCACAGGTGAGGACTCTTGGCACCCTGAGAAGTGACATGGTGATGCCTGTTCCCTTCACCTCTCAGAAGGACCATGTGCTCCTCTCCCCCTCAAGTAGTGGGGGATACAAAAGGTATTTAATTGGCCTGAGAGTGCCCCATGAGTCAGACCCAGGGAGTCTCCCTGGGAGACTCTGTGGCCCAGTGGGCCTCCCGGCTGACTGAGTGACATCTGTCTCTGGCTGTGGCCTGGGTCCACACCCTTCCTCTCCCGGGAGGTCCACCCCCTTGCAGGCGTCAGGCCCTGTCATTGCCCAGACCTTACCAGTGCAGGTCTCCGTCTCTGAGAAACCTTCCAGATGGTTCCCAGCCCATGTGCCCTCCCCAGCCCTCCTCTGACCTCCCATACCCTGACCTCGAGTGCCTGATTTGTGTCCAGTGTCAGTATGGAAAAATGTCCCAGCATGCATGGAGTGTAGGGTGGGATGGCTCACCACCCAGAGTCCTCAGACCGAGTAGGGGACAAAGGTGAAGGCTGCACCCAGCCTGGCCCCCCTGCCCTGGGGTCTGGTCCATTGGGAGGCAAACGTAGGCAAGAGCTGGAGCCTTGAGCCTGAGGAGCTGTGGGATCCCAATGTACCAGGCCCTCTGCCCAGAGCCCAGGTGACAGAGGGGCATGGCTCAGAATGGGGAGGCACCCCCACCTTGGCTGGGGACTGCAGATGGCGGTGCCCTGGATGGCTGGGCCTTCTTTCTGGTTAAGGGGCTATTGTACAGAGAGATGATCCTGGCCAGGAGGGAGACAGCAGCATGGAGGTCCCATGGGTAGCAGAGAAGACCAGGAACTCCCACGAGGCGCCCCCAGGGCACTTTCAGCTGTGGGGTGAGGTTTTTTGGGAGGGAGGTCTTACATTAGCAGGGGTGAGAGTGGTACAGGTAACTGGCTGGCGAGGCATAGGGAAGTTCTGGATGTAAGAATTATAAGGGTGACCATTTATTGAGCAGTTATGTGTATTATCTTCTTGGGTCTTCCCAATAAACTTACAGCATACGTACAGTTTTTACGCCCAGTTTAAAGCTGAACAAATAGAGGCTTACAGGGCACTCCTGAGTGGTAGTGCCACGTGACAGGAAGTACACACTGAGGCCCTGCACAGGCTGCCACTCTGTGGTTGCATGGGTCACCCTAATGAAGCTGGGAGCCCAGGGCTGGTCACGACCCTCAGAGCTTTGGGACCCTCTGGGCTCCTGGCACAGGCCAGGGAGCTGCAAAGTGGCTCATAGAGAACCAGATGTTGTCTGATGGGGTGCCCGTGTCCACAAATGCTTGCTGACTACTGGTAGAGGGCAGGACATGTCGGGTGGCCTCTGGCTAGGTTGCTGAGAATGGTGCTGTGCTTACTTTTAATGGGATGCCACTAGGAAGAAGGCCCACCAGTGTCCTGTCCTTCCTCAGGCAGGCCCCAGATGCCAGGCAGCCTTAGAGCAGCTGGGTGGAGCCTTGACACTGGGGGCTTCTCCTGGGTCTCCTGAGCCCTCTTCCTTCCACCAGGAGGCCCTCATTTCTGCTGCCATTCATGGATCTCACTGGATCCTTGGGGCTGCCCTGGGTGACTGTCTCTCTGTGGCAGGGAGCTGGGAATCCCACTCCTGAGATGGGAATAAAAATACAGAACCATCTGAATTAATCCAAGTTCATTCTTACTATCCTAAGGCATATCTATGTGAGTGGGTATATATGGGTATGTGTATATGCACATATGTAAACATGAATAGGCATGTACACACACACACACACATACACACACACACACACACACACACACACACACCAAATGTTAACTGGAGCTACTGATTGTGGAATTACTGGTAACATTTACTTCTACCTCTATGCTTTCCTGTATTTTCTAAATTCCCTAAAATGAACACATAATAGAAAAACTAAAAACAAAACCAGCTCACAAACTGTCTGAAGCAGTTGTAATGGAAAGCTTTCTTGGACCTGAACAACAGTTCCCACCCCCATCTCCTGCCCCACTCCAGGCTCTGCATGTCTGGTCCTGTCTGGAGGAGGGGTGGGCAGCTGAAAGTGTAGATGGGATGTGGGGTGTGGGGCTGTGGGGGAGACATTTATTCCCAGGAAGGACCCTGAGACCTCCTGAACCTTCTGAAGCAAATCTGTTGTCTTCAAGACATCCTGACTCTTAACCATTAACTACAGCTCTTTTACCTCCCTGCTGCTCCCCAGCTGGGGTGAACAAAAAAGAGAAGATTCACATATATTCCATCAAACTCTCATCACTGTCAATGCTGGGTGAAGTCCACGCTCTCTTTGCCACCCTTTGC
The DNA here is from genome assembly GCF_040802235.1 of Manis javanica. NCBI lineage: Eukaryota > Metazoa > Chordata > Mammalia > Pholidota > Manidae > Manis > Manis javanica. The sequence continues at coordinate 33,925,341 of NC_133165.1, read as the reverse complement.
CTGTAGCTGTCGCCTTCCTGCTCCTGTTCCACTGGCTGGATGCTGAAAGTTGGCGTAGGGTGAGAGGCAGGTGGTGTGGGTGTGCTCAGCCTCAGGGGGCCAGCTTGCCCCTTTCACCTCCTCTAGGGCAATCGTGGGCATGCTGTTTGCATGGCTTGGAGTCCTGGCTTAAGGGTTGCTGTGCTCGCTCTGTGCCCATCAGATGCCTGACTCCCAAGTGGGCCGAGTGGGGAGGGGAAGGATCAGGGATCTCTTCCATATATCCTGGTTCCTGGCTCTATGCAAGCCGTGTTGGGCACATCTAGAAAGCCCAGCCACCATTGCCACCAAAGTGTGACAGCAAGGCAGGAACTGAAGTGAACACCGTGAACCAGTCTGGTCTTTAGATTAGCGTTTGTCTTCAAGCCACTTGTGGGTGGTGTCCAATGGTCACAGCAGTGCAGAAGGGCCAGGGCCATGGAAACAGCTTGTCTGGAGGCTTTCTGTGGGGTTATGCCATGCTGGGTGGTATTTTGGACATGTGTCAGGGCATTTATCTGTCATCACAGTGCTGGAGGAGGGGACTGACACTTAGCAGGCAGTGACATGCCCAACAGCCCCACTGCATGAGGAATGGTTACTGCAGCTCCCACAAATTGCAGATGTCCCACCAGACATTCCTATGGGTGAAGAACCTATTAAAAATGATCTGAGCCTATAAGTGAACTCTGTTTTACATATTAGCACACAGATTTTTTTTTGCACAGTTTTAACATAAACCAAATCTCCCAGGAATGCAAGTACAGTAAAAATTGAGGAGAGATTGTCCTGTGCTTTGTCCCAGGATTTTACCAAGAATGTTCACTCTTTCAATCACATCCCTGAAAGCAAGGCTGCTCATGGTATTTGTGTGGCTGATAGAACAGTACCAGGTCAGCCTGTGTTTGGAAATGCCACCTGAGTGGTGAGATTATGAACAGCTGCCTCAGTTCAATTACTTCATGTCATCTTCTGGTGTAGATATGCCCAAGCATTTAATATTAAAATATTGTTTGATTATAAATCACTTTCCTTTTATTTATCCCGTGTATTATAGGTTAAGGCATTACTACATTGATTTTTTAAATTATGTAGGTGGATAAGTTATATTGTTGACTAACTTTGTTTCAGGAGAGAAAAGGAGATGTTGCAAAGCATTTGTTATAGGGCAAAGGGCTGGGTACCTGGTAGAGTGATGACCACTGAATCTTCCATTTCACAGATGGGAAAACTGAGCACAGGAAGGCACAGTGACCCACTGCACATCACACCACAAACAAGCAGGACTGGGACTAGACTCCAGTCTCGCGATGCCTGGTCCAGCTCTTTCTGCTCACTCAATAGCCCTTGGCAGCCCTTCTCATGAGAAGCCTCATTCCTTTTCATAAAGGTGGATGTAAGATTTTTCAGACTTGTCGACTTTGGTTTGTAATTTAATGGACACTTCTTGAAAAGCCAGTGAGGCCCTGGGCTGCGTGAACCCAGCAGTTTGCTGGTGTTGAGGGCCCCTCCCAGCCATACGTTCCTGTCGCTCTGGCCAGACTCCCTTTGGGCTGGGCTGGAGCCAGAGGTGGGGCCCGATGACCTCCTGTGACCTCATCCAGCCCAGACACTATTTTCTCCCCTTCTTGATTGTTTTTCCAATCACTGAGTGAATCTGAGTGAGACTGTCTATTCTTCCGACGACTACCTTTCAACTCAAGTTATGGTTTTATAAATAATATATATGGCAAGCCAGTGCTGGGGAAAGGACGTTCATTCTACTCTGAAATATTTATGGCCCAGAGTGTCTGCTTACTTTTCTTAGGAGTCATTTTTTAGCACGGTGAGCTGGGTTGCGCGACAGCCCAGGGCATCTTCTGCGTGGCAGCCATGCTGGCGGTGCCCATCCATCCTGCGGCCCCCAGGGGAGATGGCAGCTGGGCCCAGGGAGCATTCCCAAGCCCAGGCCTCCTAAATGACCTCAGGGAAGGCTCTGCACCACTGTCTTGGATACAGATGTTGTTTTCTAGTGTGCAGTGTGAATAACAGCCATAGCATCGGGTTTTCTTGGATTATGATCTTAAATCCTTGGGCCTTTCTTGGGAGGTGTGCATTCTAACTCCCATTTAGAGATGGGGGAACTGAGGCTCAGAGGAATTTCTCAAGATCACACCGTAACCAAGCAGGAGCCTGGATTTTTACCCAGCCTGGCTGACCCCTCATCTCCACCTTTTCTTGGGTACCAAGCTGCTGCCCAGCCTGGCCTATCACTCAGCTGTAGCTGGGGGCCAGTGCATGGATTCCAGCTCAGTTTCCATGGCACGGTCTGCACATGGCTGTGGGGCTTGGATCAGGAGATAACAATCTGTGCTGAACAGCCGGGCTTAAATCCTAGTCCTAAGTGATGGGTGCCTTCTTGCGCATGCTGACATGGGCCCAGAAGGGAGTCTGCATTGAAGAATGATGGTGCTGGAAGGACCCGCAGAGTCATCTTGTCCAATATTCCACATTACAGGTGGGTGATTAAGAGCCTGACACAGGTGGGGGACTTGCTCAAGGCCGTAGAAGGAACTGGAACCTATTGGTGATCCCAGTGGCTCTTGGAATCCAGTCATCTGGTCAACCTCATTTCCCTCCCATAAACCTTTTCTTGCAGGAGAAAACTGAGACTTGGAAAGTGGGGAGCTTGATCAGAATCACAGGGGATGAATACAGAGCCATGTATTAACTTGGTCTCATTATAAGTTCTGCTAAGTGAGTTAAATAATTTTGGGACTGTGCTTGAGGAAAAAATTCCTGGGCATTTCTCAAATATCGGGCTGTAGTTAATGAGATTTAGATGTTTAATCAGTGGTTCCAATTGAGCAGTGAGGACAGGAACATATCATGCTGTTTCTTCACCTGGAAGGACAATTTCCTGAAGGAAAAAAGCATTTGTATTCCTGATAGTTGGTGCCTCTGGGTACCCCTAAGGGTAGGGCTGGTGCTGAGTCATCACTGGGGCAGGCGACAGAGAATGATTGTGAAATCAAAGAATGACAACATTTCTGAGAAAGTTCAGCTCAATCCTAAGCCAGAAGGAACAGCTGGGCTGTCCTGTGCTGGCTGCCTTTGGCCTTGTCCCCCGCCAACCCTTCCCCTGCTACAGGCAACCCCCCGTGGTGCACAGTCTTCAAAGATGCCACGCCTGCCCCAATGGCCCATGCCTCCTGGTGTTGATGTCCTTGTATAACCCTCTCCTTTTGACTGTGGGCTGGCCCTGAGAGCACCAATAAAATGTAGTGGATGTGGCCATGTGACTCCCAAGGACTCTGCAGCTCCCACCTGCATCTCTGATAAGGCTTGCCAGTCACCATATTAGAAGCCTGACACTCTGAGACCACCATGTTGTAAGGAAGCCTAAGCTAGCCACATGCTGTCTGGTGGGGAAAGCAAGAGATCCAGCCAGGCCACAGATCTTCTAGCTCTCCCAGCTGAGGCACCAGGCTTGTGAGCAAAGAGACCATCCTGGACCTCCAGCTGGGCTTTCACATGACTCCAGCTCCTGCCACCACTTACCTGAGACAAGTGACCAGAGGTGAGAACCATCCACCTGGCTGAACCCGATCAACTCTGTACAACTATGAGAGGGATAATAAATCTTTAAAGCCATTGTGTTTGGGGGTGGCTGGTTATGTGGCAATAGCTAACCAGAACACTTTGCATTGCTGATGCCACCTGGGCCTGGACCAGAACCCTGGGGTGATGTGGAAGTTTCAACATCAGTCTTCTCACAAATCAGGCACAAGCCAGGCAGCTTCTCGGAGCCCAGAGAGTCAGTGTTTCCCCTAAGACGGCCTCTGCACACCAGCAAGGAAGCAACCTAGAGCCTATGCTGGTGGAAAGCCAGGGTGTGTGGAAGGACAACCTCACTGCCCATCCCTTCTTCTTCATGGCCTCCCTCACCTCAAGTCACTCTCAGACCTTCTTGGTTTCAGACTATTTCCCTAAAAGTGAGGTCAGGGGCCCCCCGAATATCTTGGGGACCCACGGTGGGAAGGAGAAGGCCCAGTGCTGTGCAAACAGTTTACTGGTGGAGACAAGAAGAGCACAGTTAAGCTTTGATTCATGGACTTGTTTCCTGAAGTAGGAAATAGGACACAAAATAATGGAGTGTTGTCAGCTTGTGCAGTGTGTCCCGTTTGACCTGAGCAGCATCCTGGTCATGTGCAGAGGGATCACACGTTGCTCCTGATGGACATCTAGTTTGAGAAGCAGAGGTTGAGCCTGCACAGTGCCTTTGTGCATCCCCTTAGGGAGGCGCCAACCCTGGGAACATACATTGCCACTGATAAGTGTGGTGTGGGCTGCATCTCAGCCCCCATGCTCACTTCCCCAGTACCCAAACTGGCTATATTTGTGCAGTGCACAGAATACAAACTGTCCGTGGTAGCCAGGAGTGGAGGCTCATCCTGCAGTGAAGACTTGAGCAACCTAAATCTGTCTTTCCTTAAAACCAGTCCTTTGGAGGCTCAGGATTTGCCCTGCAAGAGAAATCTGACTTACTTAAATCTCTTAAGGACAAGAGCTAAAGGATTCTAGGACTTTGCATGTCTTTTAGTAAAACAACAGGTGACATTAGACTCTGGAATCAATGGCTTGATTTTCACTTAAATGCACAAAGCTCTCAAGTAGCAAACTGTCTTAGGCCAGAGTTTTTTGTTTTTATTTTTTAAATATCTGAGGAGGAGTCAGAAAGCTCAGTGGACCCCAAGTTTAACAGAGGCCGGGAGCCAGCTGGCTTTGGCTAACTGTGAGGTGGTTCCCCCCAGTCCACTGTACATCGGATTGTTTGGGGAAATGCCAGATCTGAGGTGGGTCATTCTCAGCAGCTCCAGAGTTTGGCTTTGGAGGGATGGTTGTGCTGGGTTAATTAGGTCCTGGCACACAACTAAGGCCACCTGCCTCCCAGGAGGATGTCTGAATAGCCAGGGGGCAAAGCTTCAGCTGGAGGTCTCCCCTCGATGTCAGGCCTGTAGCTGATCAGGGGTGGGCTTGGGGGCTGCAGAAGGGCCTGCCCATGGCTCCTTTAAGGCTTTTGATGCCTTTGATGAGGGGACTGAATTCTAAACTGTTTTTTACTTTAAAAATTTAGTGTAAAGCCACATACTCATAGGGACCATTTATTAAACATCTATTTATTATAGCTACTATGTTTGGAGCTCTTAGTACACAATTTCATGATTGCTCAGGAAGGAAAGCAGGGGTGGTGGGCGGGTAACGCCACTCCCCCGCCCCCCCAACCAAAAGCCCAGGAAAAGGGCTCCCTCCCAGTGCCCTGTCGTTCATGGCAGGATCCCCCACCCTTTAGCCAAAAGGCACCTTCCCAGGGGGCCTTATCTGGCCACCCTTCTTTAACTTTCACCCTCTGCCCATCCATGCATTTCATGTCCTTTTTCTCTCCTTAGCACTTAGCCACCATCTAACCTATTGCATATATATTTTACATATTTATTTGCAAGTTTGTTGTGTGTCTGCCTCCATAGAATATAAGCTCCATAAAGACAGGGTCCTTGTCCATCTTCTTCACCAAGGTGTCCACAGCACCAAATACAGTGCCTGGTACAAGGCAGGTGCTCAAAACATATCTGTTGAATGAATGAATGAGCAAGTGAGTGAATGAATGAAAGGAGTCCTTTGTAAACATGACTCCCTCTTCCTGGCATCAGTGAGGGCTGTATAGTTAAAGGATTGATTTTCTTGCAAAGTTAGCAGTGAGTGAAGCCATCTTCTAGGACCTGTGAGCTGAACATTCCGTGAGAACCAGATGTGGTCCGAGCTCCATCTCTGATACCTCCCAGCCATGCACACTGGGGCAGGTGACAGGTTTTCCAATTCCTTCATCTGCAAAGAGGGGATGACACAGCTGAATTTGGAGGCATGAGGAACATTCAAGGGGTCTTTGGCCTCCAGAGACTTTCAGCCGGGGGTACCTGAGATTACTTAGAGCTTGAGTGGACTGTGTTCCCCGTTCTGAAGGAGCAGAGGAGCCAGGAGCATGAGCTGCGTGAGCAAAGGTCAGTGGCGTAGAGGGCCTGGGACCCCTGGGGAGAGCAGGGGGTGGGCAGAGTGGAGGAAGCAGGATCCAGAGTCCCACAGGGAAGGACAGCTCTAGAAGGTCAGGCCTCCAGAAAGCGGATTCTGGATGGAGACTTGTGCGCAGGAAGTTTAGTGGGATGTTCTTGGACTCAGCGCCTGGAGGGAGGGACGGCAGCAGGGGGCCGAGGGGGAGCAGGCAGTTACCACCAGACCTGCTGATGTCCCAGCTGGGGCTGGGCCTGTACAGCCTGCACCCATCACTCAGGGGTGCAGGCCGCCCAAGGACAGGGCTGGCTTCGGGCTGGGTGGCTCTCTTCAGTGAGGGTAATGCTATCACCTTCCCAGCTGGTGGGGGATAAACCTTCAGGCTTTAAGGGGACTTTAGGTGACCAAGGAAGGAAAGCAGGGGCTGAGGTGAGTGTGGGGGAATTAGAGAAGGAGGGGAGGGATGTGGAGGCTGAAAGCAAGAAAATGAAAAAGTTCTTGAAAGTCAACAGCGGAGAGTATGGCCAGAAGAATCAGTGGGTCGGGACTCCGGCCTGCCGTCTCTGCTGCCTGCCTGCTGTGTGGCCTTGGGAAATTCTGCTCCTTTTCTGATCGTCAGCTTCCTTACTTACACAGTGGGGATTCGGGCAGTGGGAAGCATCAGATAATATGTGGATGTGAAAGAGCAGACAAAGTTAGTGGAATATCTCTGCTGGTTTCTGGAGCCTTCAGGAGCCTGGTGGAGGTGTGCAGGAGCCAGGCTTTGCCCAGGCTGTGTTGCTGGGGGTTGCACCTTAGAGCCCTGTCTCTGGCAGTTTGGAGAGCCTGCTTCCTTCCTTGGAGATCTCAAGGAATTCTGGGGAGACGCTGGTCCCCATCACATCACGGTTGAAGCCCATGGGGGACTCTTGGCTGATGGTGATCTGGTGACTATATGGCCGCAGAGCTCTATCAAAGCCCAGCTTAGGAAACAAAACCCAGGTCCCCCCAAGGCCTGCACAGCTAATCCAGGGCTGGTGAAAACAGCAGTTATGAGCTGTGTTATTAAGGCTGCAGGATTTTAATTAACAATGGAATTACTGGGCGAGGGAAGGGTTAATGATGGATTGCTGGAGGGCAGTTGGTGGACGCTGTCATTTCAGTCTCTCTTTGCCCCTGATAGGCCTGGGGAGGTGTGGGGCAAGCTTTCAGTTGCTGAGGAGGAGCATTTGCTGGGAGGTCAGGGCAGGGCTGGCCAGAAATGGGGGTGGTGGTGGTGTGTATGCTCCTGGGGGCACCGTCTACCCTAAAGCTGCAAGGCCTGGGTGTAGCCGAGATGAAGGGTTCAGATATGGGTGTTTGCAGGCAGGGCCATGAGGGGGAGCCCAGCAAAGCCCAGGGACTCCCTGCAGCAAGACCTTTTGGGAAGGAAGCTGTATTCTCCACTTGGGTCTCCGATCAGTCCCCGAGAATCTCCCAAAGCCTGTTACACAGCAGGTTTCCAGATCCTGTGCCACATGCGAGTTAACAAGGATCTGGAGATTCTGATCCCGTGAATTTGAAGCCACTGGTTTTCAAAACTCTTTTTCCTGTCTTGTCAACCCTTGCTTCAAATGAAATCTCCCCAGGATGGTAAAGGAAGCCAACAGATCAGCACCAGAGTGTTCCGTCAAGGCCAGGGTTGGGGGGTCTGGACCCCTCCCCACTCTCCTACTCAAGGCAGCAAACAGACTCCAAGATTAGTTCAGGTGATTGCAATTCCTTCCCCATCTCTGGCACCTTCCCCTTCTCCATCCAGAGCCTGGGTGGTTCGGATGGTGGCCCAAGGCCTTCAGGACTGGGCCGACAAGGCAGGGACTAAATTCCTGCCATTTGGCTTAGGAAGGACAAACTAAGAAGTTTTCTGGATGATACTTGGAGTAATGAGGGCGGACTCTGTAGCCAGACCACCTGGTCCAAGACCCAGCTCTGCTGTGGATTTGCTGCGTGATGTCGGGCAAGTCTCTACGGTTGTGTGCCTCAGTTTCCTCAGCTGCAAAATGGGTGTGAGGCAGGACTCTGAGAACTCTCCTCAAAAGACAGTGTTAACACCCCATCCAGTCTGTCACTTTCTGGAATGTTCTGGAACTCCTGTGAGGAGCAAGAGTCTGTATGGGCCAAGCCCTGAGAACTGGGCTTGTAGGGTTATAATTGGTCAGGAAATGTCTCCCGTGACTGCCCAGGAGGTCGGCTGTCCTCCTAGGATAGAGCAGCTCAGAGCCATTTAGCAGAGCACATGGGGGCTCTTGCTCAGAGGCTGCCAGGGGGCCAGGAGAGGAGCTCTTGGCTGGAGGTAACCACCTGGCTTTGAAATCCTGCCTCTGGCACCTCCCCACTGCGTGACCTTCAGAGAAACACCTGCCGCTCTGAACCCACCTGGAGAAATGAGATGACATGTGCCGAACGCCATGGGCCATTCTCAGTCTGCATCACACTGGGCTTCTCAGCAGCATTTGGCACAACTGACCTCGGTCCTCCTGGATGTGTGTTCTCTGCCTGACAGATCCTGCCCTCTTCTCCCCTCTGCTGGCTGCTCCTCAGCAGCTCCTGTGGAGCAGAATGGACAGGCTTTCCTTAGGCCTGTGTTGTCTGGACGGAAAGACTGCTCTTGCAGCTCCTCCTGGGTAATCTGGTACACAGACTATTCTCTTAGTTTCTCAACTGTGGACGAATCTCTCTTTTGGCCAAAGCTTTGTGGCCTGGACCTAGTACTTGATCATCTCTTGAGTTCAGCTCTGATGTTCTGGCCATTAGGCAGCTCTCTGGGTTGAATTCATAACCAAGGTTCAGTAAAGGTTTTATCAAATGACCAATAAGAGAAGTAGAATGGGCTCAGATAGCTCCTAGGATATTTCCTGGGCACATGAACTTCAGTCCCATGGGATAACTGGACGTGGCGTCTGCAGCCAGAATCGTACTTGTGGGTCCAGGACTATCACAAGAATGCAAGCAACAGTAACACCTTCATTGTTTGCTAAGCACTTTTGCATCATTCCACTTGTTCATCTGAACTGGTATCATTCTTTCTGTTTCATAGATGAAGATTCTGAAGCACAGAAGACATTGACCATTTTTCTTAAGCACCCCCACCCCCCGAGATGTGCTTAAAGAACAGACAAATAATAATCGAATAGATATTTGTGGCAGAGGATGAAAGATTATATCCAGTCAATCTCATTATTTGTGGATTCTGTATTTGTGAATTCACCTACTCACCAAAATTTATCTGTAATCCCAAAGTCAATGCTCACAGTACTTTCACAGACATTTGCACAGTGGTGAAAATTTTGTTTACCCCAATGCACATGTTCCCAGCTAAAGATGACAAGGCTATGTTCTCTGCCTTCCTGTCTCAGCTGTCCAGAGACCCCTAGAGGATGGAGACGGCAGGTGCAGTACAGTGTGGGGCAAGCTCTGGCTCTCAGGTCAGTTGGACGGGGTTTGAATCCTGACTCTGGCACCTGTTGGTGGGGCAACCCCAGGCAAGCCATAACACTTCTGAACTTCATTTTACCCTTTTTTAAGATAAAAGAAATAGAATCTACTAGGATGCCTTATTTTAGAAGTGAAGATTATAATCTATGTGAGAGATGTGTGTGCATGTGTGTGTGTGCATATGTGTGCACGCACATCCATATTTCTCCTAGGAGCTGTGTTTCAGTATTCATTCAGTGTTGCAGCAACTTTATGGACCTTAACTACCTTGAATACTGAAAATTGTACTATTCTAACATTTATGCCAGAAAAAGGACACAAGAATTTCAGAAAGAGATGCTAAGAGCTAGAGAGCAGGTGCAGCTTGGATCTAGGGTGCCAGTAGAACATCGTTGGCTTGTGCCACTGGATTCTTTCAGACTAATGATTTTTATCTTCAAATAATCCTCACAAATAAATTTGCAAGGAAAATAAGCAGCTCATAGTCAAAGATCACAAAAATCATAAAGAATAAAATCACCATGAATGAGAACCCACAAGATAGCAAAAATGGACTCATAAAGATATTAATACTGGAGTTATTAAACAGAATGTAAAATAACTATGTTTATATGTTTTAAGAAGTATAATATAAGCTTGAAAATATGAAGATGAAATGAACATATTTGAAAAAAGAACCAAAAGACCAAGTAAGATTTCTGCCAATGAAAATTATAAAAATTGAAAATAAAACAAATCCATGTTTGCAGTGAAGAAGAAAACTAGACACAGCTGAAGAGAAAAAATTAATGAACTGGAAAAGAGATCTAAAGAAATTATTTGAAACAGAATGCAAAGAGCCTAAAATAGATGAAAAATATGAAAGAGAAGCAAAGATGCATAAAGGATAGAGTGAGAAGGTCTAATATATATCTAATCAGAGGTCTAGAAAGAGGTGATTGGGAGAATGAGGAAAGTCAGTATTTCAAATGGTAATGGCTAAGAATTTTCTAGAATTATTGAAAGACTAATCTGCAGACCCAGCAACTCCAGTGAATTGCAAGCAAAAAAATTCCAGCAATACACAATCAGACACATCACTAGAAGTGCAGAACTCCAAAGAAAAAGAGCAAAGACAGATCACCAACAAAAGAATGGCAATGTGGTTGACAGCTGACTTCCCAACAGCAGTGATGGAAGCCAGGAGACAGTGTTTTCAATGTGGTGACATAAAATAACTTTCAACTACCAATGCGGTAACCAGAATGATCATTATCAAAACTCAGATAAATGTCATTGTTCTTAGAATTTTGCAGTAGCTTCTCATTTTGCTTAAAGTCTTTATGATGGCTACAAGCCTCATGTGATTTGCTTACTGTTATTTCTGACCACCTCTCATACTCTTTCCCTCACACACTCTGTTCCATCCTTGTTGGCTGCCTTGCTCTTTCTTGAATGTTCCAAGCACACTCATCTTAGGGCTTTGCACCAGCTCTTTGCTCTGCTTCAGACACTCAACCTTCAGATATTCACAAGGGTTTGCCTACATGTTACCTTCTCAGAGGCCTATTCTGACCAACAACATATTTAATGCTGTCATGTGCCTCCTCTCCTCCAGGCATTTCTGACCTCCCTTATCTTGCTTTCCTTCCCTGTTTGAGATAGGTTTTCATTTTGTAATATACCAGATACTCAATTTGTCTATTCTCCCTACTCTCTCTTCTAGAATGTAGGATGCAGAAATGCAGGAAGTTTTGGGGTTTGTTTGCTGAGGCATTCCAAATGTCTAGGATGGTTCCTAGCACACAGGACCCCCAAATAAATACTTGTTGAATAAATGAATCAATTCTATATTTCATATATGTGGGAAATAAAGGCATTTTCAGATAAGCAAAAATTCAGCCAGACCTTTATGAGATGAAATTTGGTTGTCTTTAAAATTTGGTTGTCTTTAAGGAAAGAATATGATCTCCCAGGAAAAGACTGAAATGCAAAAAGGAATGAGGAACAAAAATAGTGGCAAATAGGAGGGTAAAAATATACTTTGGCTATACAAAATAATAGTAATGTCTAATGTGTGTGGGGAAACAGCTTAGTATTAAAACACTGGTCAAAAATAGCATGTAAATTGGAGGGAGAGTGATTTAAGCTAAAGAGTTCTAGATTAAAGTTATAATTTACTAAGTATGCAAGTTAAAGACCTGCATAATGGCTAGAAGAATAGATATATAATACATAATTCAAACAATGGGGGCCAGGTGGGAAAATGAAATGAAAAGGAAAAAAAAAATCCTAAGAACCTCAGGCACTCATGGGGGATGTATTATTGTTTACCAAATATTCACTCTGCCTACACACCTCTCCATAGGAGTATATTTCCTCACTCCATTGATGTTGACCTTGACCGTGTAACTTGCTTTAGCCAATGGAATGTGAGTAGATGTAGAATAACAGAGGCTTTAAACGTCCTTGCAGGATTCGACTTTGTCTCTTGTTTCCACCACTGCCACCTGCCCCAGATAGTTTCTGCTGCTTCAGCCTGGTCCCTAAGAGAATATTCTTGGGACAGACAATATGGAATAGTGAGGCGACCAAGTGGAGTGGTAGCCAACCTCAGAGTCAAGAGGGAGAAATACATTTTTTGTTGCTGTAAGCCACTGAGATTTTGGAGTTGTCTGTTTTGCAGTATTAGTGCAGTAATATCTAATTAATATACAGATGGAAGGAAGACAAGAAAAGAGGGGGAGAAAAGAAAACATAAAATGCAGGTTGAGAAAGAAACATAAGATGGTAGAAATAAAGCCAAATTGATCACCAATCACTAAAATATAAATGGACAAAACTCTCTAGTTAAAAGACGAAGACTGTCAAACAACATTCAGGTAAAAGTCACCATATGCTGTTTACAAGGGACACTGAAAAAAACATAAGGACACAGAAAGATTGAAAATCAAAGGATGGGAAAATGAGTTTTAAGCAAATGAAAACAGAAAGAAAAGTGGCTATCTTAATGGCAAAAAAACAGACTTGAAGGCCAAAAATTCTCATTCTTATACATTAATAACATAGCCTAAAATATTTAAAGCAAGAATTGACAGGCATGAAAGGAAATATGGAAGTCCACCATTACAATGGGACAGTTAAACTTGTTGTTTACAATAACTTATAAATCAAGTAGATACAAATAAGAAGTACTTAAATGATGTAATAATACACATCAAAAACTTGATTAAGTGGATATATACAGAAACTATCAACAATAGGGTAATACTAATTTTTTTCAAGGACACATGAACGTTTATGAAAAATGATCACAGGTCAGTTCATAAAGCTAGCTTCAACACATTTCAGAGGATGTGTATCATAAATCCGTATTCTAGGACCACAGTGAAATAAACTTATAAATCAATGATAAATAGACAACTAGAAAAACCACATACATTTGTATATTTAAAAAGAAAAACTACAAAAATTCATATGGAAACACCAAAGACCCCGAATAGCCAAAGCAATCCTGAAAAAGAAGAATAAAGTAGGGGGGATCTCACTCCCCAACTTCAAGCTCTACTACAAAGCCATAGTAATCAAGACAATTTGGTACTGGCACAAGAACAGAGCCACAGACCAGTGGAACAGATTAGAGACCCCAGAAATTAACCCAAACATATATGGTCAATTAATATTTGATAAAGGAGCCATGGACATACAATGGCAAAATGACAGTCTCTTCAACAGATGGTGCTGGCAAAACTGGACAGCTACATGTAGGAGAATGAAACTGGACCATTGTCTAACCCCATATACAAAGGTAAACTCAAAATGGATCAAAGACCTGAATGTAAGTCACGAAACCATTAAACTCTTGGAAAAAAACATAGGCAAAAACCTCTTAGACATAAACATGAGTGATCTCTTCTTGAACATATCTCCCCGGGCAAGGAAAACAACAGCAAAAATGAGCAAGTGGGACTACATTAAGCTGAAAAGCTTCTGTACAGCGAAAGACACCATCAATAGAACAAAAAGGAACCCTACAGTATGGGAGAATATATTTGAAAATGACAGATCTGATAAAGGCTTGACGTCCAGAATATATAAAGAGCTCACACGCCTCAACAAACAAAAAACAAATAACCCAATTAAAAAATGGGCAGAGGAACTGAACAGACAGTTCTCCAAAAAAGAAATACAGATGGCCAAGAGACACATGAAAAGATGCTCCACATCGCTAATTATCAGAGAAATGCAAATTAAAACTACAATGAGGTATCACCTCACACCAGTAAGGATAGCTGCCATCCAAAAGACAAACAACAACAAATGTTGGCGAGGCTGTGGAGAAAAGGGAACCCTCCTACACTGCTGGTGGGAATGTAAATTAGTTCAACCATTGTGGAAAGCAGTATGGAGGTGCATCAAAATGCTCAAAACAGACCTACCATTTGACCCAGGAATTCCACTCCTAGGAATTTACCCTAAGAACGCAGCAATCAAGTTTGAGAAAGACAGATGCACTCCTATGTTTATCGCAGCACTATTTACAATAGCCAAGAATTGGAAGCAACCTAAATGTCCATCTGTAGATGAATGGATAAAGAAGATGTGGTACATATACACAATGGAATACTACTCAGCCATAAGAAGTGGAAAAATCCAACCATTTGCAGCAACATGGATGGAGCTGGAGAGTATTATGCTCAGTGAAATAAGCCAAGCGGAGAAAGAGAAATACCAAATGATTTCACTCATCTGAGGAGTATAGGAACAAAGGAAAAACTGAAGGAACAAAACAGCAGCAGAATTACAGAACCCAAAAATGGACTAACAGGTACCAAAGGGAAAGGAACTGGGGAGGACCGGTGGGCAGGGAGGGATAAGGGGGGGGAAGAAGAAGGGGGGTATTAAGATTAGCATGCATGGGGGGGAGGGAGAAAGGGGAGGGTGGGCTGCACAACACAGAGAGGACAAGTAGTGACTCTACCACATTTTGCTAAGCTGATGGACAGTAACCGTAATGTGGTTGTTAGGGGGGACCTGATATAGGGGAGAGCATAGTAAACATAGTATTCTTCAGGTAAGTGTAGATTAAAAATTTAAAAAAAAAAAAAGAAAGAAAGAAAGAAAAGGGGGATTACTCCTTAACAGGATAAAACTATTGGTAAATCAAAGATCAACGCATGCTTTAAATATCCTTAATGTTGATCACTTAAAGGGTGTCAGATGATCAGCTATGGAGGTACTCTTTTCTGATAATATTCCTTTCTCTTAATTAAAAAAAAAAAAAAAAAAAAGCAGTTACTGTGTGCTGACCTCCAATGAGTTCTGCACAGTGGTATAGAGGGCATGTCAAAGTGTGGGCAAAGGGTCTGTTTGTTTCTACGCAGAAGATCAAGGCCTAGCTTGGATACCCAGAAAATGAACTAAGATACGATATGAGGAGGAGCTTCCGGCATCAGCACTCTCTGGAGGACTCGTGCCGGGGGATGATCATCAAAAAGCCTACACAGGGATCCGGACGATGCTGCGGTTGTGGCTGCATCCAGCCCACCGTCTCCTGGATTTGCCATAAGAATGAGGAGGGAGATGTCTAGGCTGGCATGTGTATACAGTGAGACAACGAATTTGACCGGATCTGTACTGTTGGAACTCAACCAGGAGTTGGGAGGAGTGCAAGTTGTAGCACCCCAAAATCTCATGACTATAGACTATCTATGGTTAAAAGAACATATGGGATGTGAACAGATCCCAGAAATGGGCTGCTTTAATTTGTCTGATGGTTCAAGTACAGTTGGAAAATATCCATCATATCATAGATAAATTTTCACAAATGCCTAGGGTGCCTAAATGGTTTTCTTGGCTTCACTGGAGATGGCTGGTAATTATAGATTTGCTTTGTTTATGTCACCGTATTCCTATTATGTCAATATGTGTGTGCAAATTAGTTAGTAGTTTAAAACCTATACATACTTAAGGTACTATACAAGAAGATATGTCAAAGAAATAATCAATCCTCCCAAGTTCCTTCATATGCTACATCTATAGCTTTTCTTCTTCCTTCCTAATTACAAACCTTAAATAGAATTCGTGCCTCATATCGAATTTACCGAGTATCATAATTCCTCCAGGTGGTAAAGATACCTCGAGACAAGTGCTGGGCATAGAAGCCACAGGGCATAAATCTGCAAAGAAGTAAAAAGCTAACCTTTTCAAACAATATGGCTTCTCTCTCACTTACCAACTTTACATTTCCCTGTATGGCCCCGGAAGATGACTGGTTAGCCAGAGACGGGTAAGATTCCTCAAGGGAGGAACAACCTAAGACAGGCACAGTCGCAGGGGGGCCATCAGGTGAGAATTTGGGGATCAACAGAGGTGAGGCTCAGAACCTCACCCCCCCTGCTTTGAGAGAAATCTTCTGCATCCGTGGATGTCTTGCTGCCCTTGTCTAGCCTGGATTAATACTTAGTCCATAGGCACACACCTGATCATCTGATCATCTACATTTGCCTTCTTACAGCACTAAACTATGTTTTCTACCTTTATCTTGCATCTACCTACCACTTCAGCATTTTATTAAAAATAAAAATAATAATAATAATAGGAGAAATGTGGGATCAACATATAAATCAAGTACAAAAATCAAATGAATATTCATATTTGACCTGATGGTTTATAGGTCATATTGCATGATCAAAACCGAACGTTTCTGTGATGAATGCCCTTGTACTGTTCACCATGTAAGAATTTATTCACTCTGTAAGAATTCGTTCACCATGTAAGAACTTGTTCGTTATGCTTCAGAAGATTGGAGACTGACGAGAATTAGGCTTGAGATGGATTAATGATTGTACATTGAGCATTGACCCCCCTATACTGAATTTTATTGTTGTTAACAACCATTTGATCAATAAATATGAGAGACGCCCTCTCAAAAAAAAAAAAAAAAAAAAAAGAAAGAAAAACTAAATCCACAAGTCAGTTAGAAAACATCCCTAATCACTGGGTGGAATGCCATAGAGAATAAAAATGAACTAAATATAGTTACACACATCTATGTAAATGGACCTCCAAACAGTATTTAGGAAAAGGAGAAAATCGTAGAAGAACATACGTAGTATGAGTCCATTTATCTTAAGGTCACTGACAAGCAAAACAAAATGATATATTATCTAAGGACACATATGTGGGTGCTTTTGAAGAAAAAGGAAAAGTTAACCTGAAATTTGGAAAAGTGGTTACTCTCCGAGGCACTAGTTTCTAGTTCTGAAGCAGAGAGGTGAGTACGGGGGATTTAAGTTAATGACTATCCCATAAATTGTGTCTATGCATTTATTCCACTCTGCGTGTAGCTGATATATTTCCCAATAAACATCATTATACCAAAAAGCTTCAGATGGGGAACTTTTCTGTGGTCATGAGCCTCATCTGGCCAGAAGAGTGGCCCAGCTCCTGGGAATAAAAAAGCTCTTTCTAAGCAGATAAATCAGAACAGGCACAAAACTTGGCTTAGTTCAATCGTGGGGAAAAAAAATTGGTCCTTTTGGATTTGACATTTTTTCCCAGATGGTATTCATTTCAGGAGACAGCCTGAGCATCATCACTGTCTCTCATTTGCTGAAACAAATTCTCCACAAATAAGGGCACGTTTCCATCTTGAGCTGCTGTTTCATCAGCTGCTCCTCCTTTCCTGCATTGGGCCCCGTTTTGCTCTCCCTTCCCCCATGTTGCTGTCCTTCATTGGCTTTTCTTAGAGCTTCAGGGCTGGAGGAGATTCTCATTCCATGGATGAGTCCTGGGGACACCATTCCAGCTGGGTAGATGTGGGGCCTCTGCTTACACACCTCCCCTGACAGGGAACTCATTCCTCCAAGTGGACTTCCTTACTCAAACTCAACTCTAACTGCCTGGAGCTGATGACTTAGCAATGGGGTCCTCTTCCTTGGATATTCTGCAGATGATAATGGCCTCAGGGGATGTTTCTCATAGGCTTTTGCCCAAATTTGGGGTGGCTTGGACATGAGGCAGGAGGGACCACTAGTTGGGCAAGGAAACGAGCCTGCTGGCCTGGAGAAAGCTTGGAACAATGGGCCAAGTCAGAAGCTGGTCTCCTGGGGCTGCAGAGTGCCAGACTGGCTTGGCAGCAGAAACTGCTCTGAGAGTCCAGGGAGGCCCCATTCATCTGCCCCCACCGCCCCTCATTCAGTGAAGGCGTTAGCCTCCACCCACAGGCTTCCTCTCATGCCACTAGCCTGATAGCCTCCATCCCTGTGGGACACCCACGCCACACTCCGGCCGGAATTCCTCTCCATCACTCAGCCACTTCCCCTGACTGACACACCACAGCCTTATCATCAACTAGAACTTGAGCCCTCATTTTAAAAAATTACATGAATTAAATTTTAATCAAATTAATAAATGCACATGGGTTAAAAAAATAACTTGGAGGGGCTTATATAATGAAAAGCAGTACAACCCTGCCCCATTCCTTCCTCCCCATGTCACCTTCTCCAGAAACAAGTGCTAATAACTATTTTGTTTTCACTTTTTCCTGAAGATCACCTTCCTAGCTCTAGGAACAAGGTCACGTCACTTGTAGCCATCAACATTTTGAGTTGTAGGCAATAGAAACCACCTCTGACTAACTGAAGTACAAAGGGCATTTATTAGGAATATATGAGGAGACTCACAAAATCAGCAAGAGGCTGGAGATCCAGGGGATGGGGGGAGCCCGCAGGAAAATACCCCAGTTCACACCCCAGCACTGGCCTGGAGAAAACCCTGCAGGACCCAGAGGCTCCAGCCTGCAGTCCCAGCACCCCTGATATTAGACACTGCTCTGCAGTCCCTGCCATTTCCAGACAGAGGGAAGTTGCCTCAAGCAGGCTTCAGCCTCCCCAGAATGAGACTGCAGCCTCTGCCTCTGCAGCTCTAGGCTTGTGGAGCGCAGTCTGAGCGAGCGCCCTTATTGGCTGAGCCAGGGCGTGAACCTGGCCCCTGGCTGTGAGGGAGGGCAGGAAGGAGTGTTTGGCATTTTCCCCTTTTCTGGGTGGGAAGAGGATTCCTCAAACAATGGAGAGGGGCTCAGACGCTGAGTGGCCAATAGGGTGACATATGTCTTCTATGTCATCACTTTTATCAGTTTTAGATATCTGATGATTTCTTGCTCTGAGACCTGAAGGTTTAACTTATTTATCCTCCCTCCAGCCCAACTTTCTTCCCTACATAGTTACCACGGATTTATAATTGCTCTATGATTTATCTTCAGAACTTTCCTTGTTTCTTCAGCTATTAACAACTTGCTACACAAGATAAGTATCAACACCTCTCACGTATGTGGGCTCCTTTTTCACTTTCCCCTCCCTGGCAGCTGTCGTTTGTCCTTTTCCATTGTCACGGTTGAAAATATTTGCATTCTTCAACCTTAATTAAGACTTCTTTGTTTTGTCTATAAATTGATTATGAGAGTTGAAAATAAAGGGCTTCCACTGTTCCGATTATGTAAATAGTGCTCCCTTAGAGGTGTTCTGTGAGTGTCTTTTCTTTGGGGTCCAGCTTTTCTTGCTCTGGAAATTTCTTGATGCCACACTTTGGCTTACATTGCTTGCATCTTAAGTTCTTTTGATGTTCCCCAGTGGGGATACTATCAAGTCTGTGAGCCTCCTGTTGCTCGTGAGTGCTTTCTAATTGGTGGTTGCTATTTGCCCACTCCCTTTGCTAATCAGCACACTGTCCTCCTAGTACTGGCCTTCATTTTTCCCCTGGGCTGGAACCACTGTTGCCTGCAGTCCATTTCTTCCTTTTCATTGGTTACTTACTTTTCCCCGTCTGGCAGGGGTGGGTTGAGGGGAGTAGATAGGTGATTAGCTTGCTGAGACTTTGCTCCTCTACAGATTTACTTGGTCCTCCAATTTGGATTGCTAGTTTGATTGGTCTAAAATTTCAGGTTAAAAGTAATTTCCCCTGCAAATCTGGCAGGCATTGCTCCATTCTCTTCTGGAAGATAGGGCTGCAGATGAGTCTGTGGCTAGCTGGTTTGTACGCTGACCCCTGAACAACACATGTTTGAACTGTGCAAATCCCCTTATACGTGGATTTTTTCAATAGATACATTACGACCTTTTTTGGGAGACTTGCAACAGATTGAAAAAGCACTTCCTTTTCTTTAGCTTACTTTATTGTAAGAATACAGTACATTATACATATAACATACAAAATATATGTTCATCGACTGTTGACATTACTGGTAAAGCTTCTGGTCAATGTAAGCTATTAACAGTCATGTTTTGGGGCAGTTAAAAATTGTATGCAGATTTTCAACAGCGTGGAGGGTCTGCACAGCTAAGCCCCGTGTTATTCAAGGGTCAGCTGTAGTTTCTTTGTGACTTGTTTCCCCTTGGCCCACCAGAAATGTTTATTTAGGACCATCTCTTTACCACTGGCGTACCCACTGAAGATTCACTATGATGTTTCGACGGGTCTTTTCTTTAGTGTCATTCGTTGTGCTGGACCAGTCAGGTCCAACCTGAAGCCTCTTTCTCTTCTAGAAATTTCTGTGTGTCTTTGCTAATGTTTTCCCTTCTATATTCTTTCATCTCCTCCTGTGACTCCCAACATTAGGCATTGGATTTCCTAATTGACCTGCTTCATGCAATCTCTTATCTCTCTCTCTGTTTTTATTTTCTGGAAGAGTCTTCCACTTTAATGAGTAACTGTTTTTTTGCATTAAAAAATATTCTAGCACACATATTTTTAATTTTATGTAGCCCTTTTTTGTTTTCTTATTGAGTTCCTCTGGGGATGTTAATTGGAGTTTTTGTTAAAATGGTCCTCTAACCCCTGCATTAGGGTTGTTGCTTTGGAGAGCATTTTTTCCTGGGTAAATTTTATTGTCATATAACACACATACAGTTAAAATCCAGAAATAGTTGATTTCTCAAACCCTGAAAAGCCCCACATTTCTGGACTCTCTCTATTCCTTTCTACTTGTGTTCACAACTGACCCCATCTTTCCTGGGCTCATCTCTTTCTGGTAACATCTTTGTAAAGTCAGCCCTGAGTAGCCCACACACATCACACTGCCTCTTTCCAACCCCTTTCCCTAAAGCTACAGGCTTGGTGGGCAGGTGGCCTGCCTTTGCAGTATTTCTCAAAGATCTGGCTCCCCAGAGCTCCCCAGCCTCCCAACCTGATAGTCTGTTTCCTGGCCACCTGCCACTGGAGCCCTGAGCCACTGTGTTTGATTGTATCAGAGGAGGACTACTCCCATTCTTTTCTGTACTGGTTAGGGAATCATAGCTGCTGGAATACATCAACCGCTAGAATGGCCATTTCTGTAGACATTTGACTGACATGTACAGTCGGTGGGAGTCTTCCTAGTTGTGTCTGTGTGCAAGTCTGCCCCAAACTGGCGTTCTTGCCATGTGCCCCACACCTATGCCCCATTCATGGGTGTGTGGCAGCTCCTCCCTCTTCACCTGGAGGCCTCCTAGGTCACCTGGATGCAAACTCCAGCTGGTAGAAGAAAATGAGCATGGAAAGCTGCAAACGAGCGATGTTTATGGACTAGGCCTTGAAGTTTACACATCACCTCCTGTCACATTTATTGGCCAGAGCTCAGTCACAACACCACAGCCTAATTGTAAGGAATGCTGGGCAATGTAGCCATGTGCCCAGGAAGAACAAGAAGCGGGTTTGCTGAACAACCTCTGCAATGTTTACTGTTACCACCTCATCTAGGCACCATCCTCTCTTCCTGACTCCACCCTTAACCCTCCACTACTTCCCAGGTGGTCACAAGCATCATCTTTTAAAAGTGCAAATCTAACCACATTAAAAGATTCTGTGGCTTCTCACCACCTTCAGGACAGGGATGGGTCTCTTCACCATGGCCTGTGTCCAGGGCTCTGCCCCTCAGGCCCCACCGACCACCCAGTCCACCTCCCTGCCTTTGTGCATGCTCCTTCCAGCAATGCTGAGCCATGTGCCCCTACAGAAGGTGCCAGAGTTTATCACCCTTGGACCAAGAATTCTCTTCCTTCTCCTTTGTTTGTATGAGTTCTGCCTGGCCTTCAGTCCTCTGAAGGCACCACTCCTTGCAGGAAGCCCCCCTGGGCCCCATAGGACAGGTGTTTGCCCCTCTGCAGGCCTGCTTGCTGTGCTCATGCAGGGCAGTGAGCCGGGGCTGTGCTCACACTGGAGCTTGGGCTTGTTCTGCACTATGCCCAGCACTTCTCAAGCACCCATTGAAGGTTTAAGTGCATGAATGAACACAATTCCTGAGCCGAGCTGTAGGGTCTGAGAGCTGGGGCGTGGGGTGCAGGAGCCAAAGGGAGAGAGGGGAAGGTTGGCTGCCTGGGTGCGGGGATGCTGGGGGTGCTGGGGACGGGGACAGCAGCCTGAAGCGTTCCTTGTTCCTGCTTGTAGGTAAATCACCAGATCATTTAGCCTCTTCCTTCCAAAGGCCTCCCTGCCTCCTCACTGCTCTGCTGGGCTTTAGCTCAGACTCAGATCTGACCTGCTGGCTGTGGCCTGAGGGTCTGGAGAGGGTAGCCCAATGCCTGGGGAGACAGGGGAGGTCCTAGGTGGGCTGACCCAGAACCCAGTTTACCATTGAGTAGCTGTGTTCTGTGGATCGGACAATATTGTAAAAAAAGGCACATTGTTGGGGGGGGGGGGTTAAGAGCTTCAGGTAGAAACAGCTGCTTGGCAGGGCCTGGAGAGGGCTCAGCCCATAGGGCAGGGTGTTCAGGAAGCACTTACCATGGAGGATATCTGCCCTTCCCAAGACACGGCCATCCCATCTTGGGGAATACTTTTTAAAAAGTAAAATCAATTTGTTAAAGTACAATTTACGTACTATAAAGCGCTCTCCTGTTTAAGTATCCAGTGAAGTTGTTTTAACAGATGCACACCTGGGTCACGACCACTACGGTCGAGCTATAGAATATTTCCTTCCCCTCAGAAAGTTCCCCTAGCCCCCAGCAGCCAATCGCTCCCTCCCAACCGACCCCAGACCCCTGAGGGGAACCACTGGTCTGACTTCTCTCACCTGGATGACTTTTGCTGCCCTTCAGCTTCAGATAAATGGAATCATACAGTGTTCACCCTTTAGGGCCTGGCTCCTTACAGCCGTGGGAATGACCGTGGGAATGGGAATGGCCGAGGGATTCCTCCCGTTTGTGGGAATTGCTGAGTCATACTGCCCCGCTGGATATATGGGGAGCTCTCAGCCAGCTCCAACAGCTGAGGCAGCAGCACCCAGACAGAGGGAGATCGCCGATGCCTCCAGGAAACATTGATTCATTGGCTATTTTCTGCTATCCGGTCTGTATTATGCACCTGCTGTGTGCACTGGCACATGCTGGCTGCTGAAGAGAATATAAAGCAGGGGTAGGGAGGGATGGAGTGGAGTTAGTATACGGGGAAAGGGCCAGTGTCGGGGCAATGGGGTGGGTGCTACATGACAAGGAGGAGGTAAGTCTTAGGCCAGATCTAAACTGTGGGACATTCCCCAGGTGAGGGAGCCAGGCGGGCAAAGGTAGGGCTTGGGAACTGTGATTCGGGGACAGAGGTGGGCAGGGGCAGCTGACGGGCAGGCAGACAGAGGCCAGAATCCCTTGGTTCTCTTCCTCCTCTCTCCCTTCCCAACCACAAGTAGCCCAAAGCAGGGGGGTCCATACCTGAGACAACGCCAGTCAGCTGGAGGCCTCCGGACACACAGGCTACTGGGCTCCACAGGCCGGGGTGGGTGGGGCCCAAAAATTTGCCTTTTTAGCAAGGCCCTGATGATGCTGATGCTACTGATCCAGGGACTGAAATTTGAGGCCCTAGGCTCTACAGAGCAGGGTCCCACACCTCCACAGCTCTGGGTCATGGCTACAAAAGACATTGAGGTACCAGAATGGGCTCTCATCACATCCTCTTCATGTCTTTGCTGAGGCTGTTTCTCCCACCAGGAATGCCTTTCTAGCCCCTTCGTCTCTCCAATTCACGTTTGTACTTCGAGCCCCAGTATCATGCTCCCTCCTCTAGGAAGCCTGCCAAGGTCCCCCCTACACTTTCTGATCTTTCCTGCCAGCCCTTCTTATCACCCACCTCGGGTTTGTTTCAAACACTCCCAATCTGCTCATTTCTTCTCTTCAAACGGATGGAAGCACCCAAGATAAATGGAAATACACATCCACACAAAAACTTACACACGTTCCTAGCAGCATTATACATCACAGCCCCAAAGTAGCAACGACCCCAGTGCCCACCAATGGATGAATGGATAAATAAAACATGGTCTAGCCACATGGTGCGATAGTACTTAGCCACAAAAATTATTCACAACTATCCAGAATGAAGTACTGACCCACGCTACAACATGGACGAACCTCAAGAACACTACGCCAAGTGAAAGAAGCCAGTCACAAAGGACCACGTATTGTAGGATTCCATTGATGTGAAATGTCTAGAATAGGCTAATCCACAGAAATGGAAAGTAAATTAGTACTTGGCAGGGGCTGGAGGAAGGAGGAGTCGGAGGGTGACTGCTATATGGTACAGGGTTTCTTTCTGGGGTGATGGAAAGGTTCTAACGTTGATCATGTGATTGTTACATGACTATGTGAATATATGGAAAGCCCTTAAGTTATATGCTTTAAATGGGTAAAGTGTATGACATGTGAATTATATCTCAATAAAGCTGTTATCAAAAACAAAGGAGAAAAAAAAGGAGGGGACGCTGGGTGGCATGGGCTATGTTTCCCAAGGCCCTGGGAAAAGCCTGTGGTACAGCAGCTTCTACCACCTCCATCCCTAAGTGCAAGTGGCAACTCAGGGAGGGGTTCTGGACAGGAATCAGCAACTTGCTGTGTGCGCTGGGGTGAGCCTGTGCCCTCTCTGAGCCTCATCCTCTGTCTGGCTTCCCCAAGAGCACCGAGAAGTGAGGATGGAGGTAGCAGTGGACAGAGGAGCCAGGGTGCCTTTGGCAGAGCTCTGTCTAAGCTCTGCAGCCCAGATTCATGGTGGTTGGGTGGCCCCCCTCCACCCTGCTCAGAGGGATGGAGACATCTCTACCATGCTCTGTCTTTGAACATCCCAAGCTTAAGGGTTTTGGTTCTGAGATTGCAGAGAATGAAAGCAAATTACCGACTAAAAGCCATGGGTTGTTGGCCGTAAGCTGCGCATTCAGCTGTAACTGGTATCCAGAGCGATTTTGCCAGAGTCTTTTTTTAGATGATGTTTTCTTAACAATCTACAAAGAACTTCAGTCTCCTCCCCTCCTAATCCCTTGCTTTGCACAAACATGAAATTAATCTTCTTAATACCCAAGCTGGTTCCAAAAAGAAGTGAGCAGGGAGAAGGGTTGGGGAGGGCTGGGGGAGCCCCACCCTCCTGTCCCCCTATGTCTCTCTCATGTTTGACTCATGCTCAGGAGGGCATGGAGCTGAGCTTCCATCTGATGCTTCATAACATCCCCTGGACCAAACCTGCCAAGCATCTGTCCAGCCCTGCTTGCACACCTCTGGTGAAACAGAGCTCATCACCTCCAAAGGCCACTTATTCTATCTAAAATAGCTCTACCCATAGTACAATTCTCCCTCAGAGTAAGCCCACCTCTACCCCCTTTTGCACCCTTCCCTTGGGCCTAGCTTTGCCCTCTGGGGATTTTAGGACCATTGCCATCTGCCTTGAGCCTGTTATTGGTTAGTCTGACACCCCTCCATGTTGGCCACAGATGGGGGAAGTTCAACTCCACAAAAACACCTCCCATCACAGCTGGAGCATGTCCCATTTCCCCCATTCCACCCAGGCTCAGAGAGTATCTTATATAAATTAGAAAAAGACACACTCCTTCCTCCAGGTAGATGAAGCTTCATGCCAGGGTCAGGGGTTCAGGCCCCGATTGATTCCTTAGCTAGGTGCCCTTCAGCAGTGAACAACATACATAACCATACCAGGTGGTCATGCACCTGCCCCCCCAGGGCACCCGGTTTTAGCAAGTGGCTCTGTCTTTCTGTCATGATGGCTTGTGCTAGATCAAGCTGGCTGTTTCTAGAATCCCCTCCCCTCTATGACCTAAAGAGAGTGTGTGCTCTGGGGGCCTTTATGGCTAGAGATGGGAGAGAGAGGCAGAGGAGCCAGCAAGCTCCAGTTTGTCCTCCCTCTTTCCCTGAATGTCCTCCTCCTGATCCACGGCCAGCTCTTCCTCCAGCCTGCTGGCCCTGCTGACTCATAGTGACCCAGTGCTTCCACCGGATGCTTGGCTGTGATCTCACACAGGGGAGCCTGCGGAGGGACAGCAGTCCCTGCCAGGCTTCTGGCGACGTCTGTGCTGGCCCAGCCTCCCACTCTGGGCCTGCCTGGTTTCTGGATTTCTCCACCAGCACCACTGTACCCCTGCCTTGGGAGGGCTGGCTGCTGACTTTCCCCAAGGCCCTGTAAAGCTCTCTTCTTTGGACCTTTACTTCCCACACCCTCCCCCGAGTATACAGGCTAATTCCTAAGTTATAAAACGCAGTGTGGTTCTGCCGCCCTGCGGAGCCCGAATGACACCCACCCCATCACCCTCATCAGAGCAGGCGGGGAGGCTGCTTGCCTGCCTCCGCCTCAGCTCACAGCTGGCTGGCCACACCACTGGCTGGCCCCCATTACTGTCCCTCTCACCACACCCTGCCCCCAGCACCCCTCTCAGGCCTCCATCTCCCCCAACCTGCACCATGCCACAGTCTCCTGCTTTTCTAGGGCTGGTCAGCCCCGTGTCTGCAGCCTGTGATTGCTTCATATTTGTCTCTTCTCCCAGCTTCCCTGGGGCTCCCAGTCCTCACAAGAACCAAGGCCCTCACCTGGGGTTCAGGGACCCCCTCGAGGCCTGACACTTGCCACCTTCACAGACAAGTCCCTGCCATTTCCTTGTCCAGTGCCCTGTGTCAGCCACCCCAGACATCCCTGCTGCTGAACTGGTGTTTCCAGTGACTCCTGGGAAAAATGAGTGGAAAGGCAGCATCCTGCAGGCTGGCTGTCAGAATCCTGCTCCCCACCCTTCCCCGGCCCTTCCATCTCTGGCTGGAAAACTTCTACTCATCCTTCAAAACTTATGCTTCAGTGTCACCTCTGTCCCCTTGGCCACACCCTCACCACTGCAGTCCATCCTTTCTGGTTCTCCCTGGCCCCTGTCCCACTGGGTGGCAGTGGCCTTTTTGCTCGGTCTTCCTCTGCCTGTGGGTGAACAGACAGAAGGCACTGGGTCTGATCAACCCCGCTTCTCAGCGTGGCCCAGAACAGCCCAGAGGAGACACCTGGGAAAGGCTGGGGACCTCCTGTGTGCCAGGGCAGCGGGAGGGAGTGAGCTGAGGGGCAGAAGGAAGTCCAGGGGCGCTGTGCACCTGCCTCCCTCTCCGGGAAGCCCAGGACAGGACAGGCTCTAGACAGAGTGTGCAGCTGAGCAGACACACAGGAATGAGGTCTGTCAGGGGTGGGGGGATGCCTGCAGGGGACACACTGGATCTCACCCAGTCTGCCCTCGGCCCCTTCCCCATCACCATGGCAGCAGCCCTGCAGCAATACCACTGGGATTTGGAGTTTCCAGGATGTTCTCAGTCCACAGTGGCTGGAGGTTCCCAGGGACTCAGATTGCAGTGTCTGCACCTGGACCTCACCCAGAGCACCTGCATTAGGCTGAGTGGACTGAGCTGTGCCCAGGCTGCTCTGCAGTGGGGAGCTAGGCTTTAAACTGAGTTCTCCCAGTGCATCTCTAGGGGAGTCAGGCAAGTCCCTTTCCTCCTCTGGGAATAACAAACACAGCTCCAGAGCTCACTGAGGGGCCCATTGGACAGTGGCTGTGGAGTTGCTTTGAAGCTGTACCCACGTGTTCAAGTAAGAGGGGTTGGGGCCTCAGATTGATGGATGCAAGGCTCTCAGTGTGTCAGTTCTTCTGGCAGGGATGCCCGTGCCCTTTTCCTCCTGGCAGGGGATTCTCACAGGTGTTTGAGACATGACCTTGCTCATGTCGGCGCATGGGGCACATGTTGCCCTGAGCAGGAATAGAGTGAGGCAGGCTCTAGCTGTGGGGTAGGTGGTGTCCATGTGTGTCCTGTATCCCAAGGGAGTCTGGGGTGTGGCCTGGCCTGTGATGAAAGTTTTGCATAAGCTGTGCTGGGGACCAGCGGCCAAAGATGGAGAAGGAGCCGGTGGGCATAGTAGTGACCAGCATAGACTCTGCCACCAAGGCCCCAAGCCCCATCCATGCTCCCCTGCATCCTAGGATGTGTGCATTTGGCTGGTTACTTGCTGCACCTCTACTTACTCCTCTGTACAATGGGGCAATAGCAGTTCCTCCTGCAGAGAGCTGCATGAGGATTACTTGAGTTACTGTAGGTACTCTGCTGGACTTGTGTTAACTGTTACTATTCCTACGAGGGCTGACCCTGGGGGACCACAGGAAGGCTGCAGAGATTCTGGGGGAGGATGGTGTTCTGCAGTCCTGTCTCTGTGCACCGTCTTGTCTGGTGACCTGAGGCTTGTCCCCTCCCTCTGTGCCTCAGTCACCATTTCAGGTGACCATGAGAGCTCCCTGGTACACCAGCCACTGAGGGGCTTGGCTGTTGGAGGGCCAGCTCAGATGAAGCCAGAGGTAGAAGCAGATTCCAGACCGTCTCATGTTTGACTCAGGCTGTCATGCGGGCTTTGATCAGAATAAACAGGTTTTGTTGTGCATTTCACAATCTCAGCATCTTTAATTTATTGCACAACAAATTGGAGAGGATTTAGCATGTATTTAATTAATTTGACGAAAGTAGTTCAACAACTGTAAACAAGGCTGCGGAAACACACTTGCTGGGAAGCAGGGCGCGGCTCTGAGGCTGCGCGAGGCTGCAGAACTGTCTCTGCAGGGCGTGGAGGGGGACGCAGTCTCAGCAGGGTGGAGGGCTATGGCTGGAGTGGTGGGGGGTGGCCGGAGGGCTGGCGGGTGGCAGGAGGCCTGGGGACAAGGTGGTCATGGACCCACTGGGACCCTCGGCTCATGCTCATGGAGGCTTCTGGCTCAGGGGACCTTGTGAGGCCTCCGAGAGGCAACTGGTACAAAGCTGCTTTGCGGTTGGAATGGTACTGGTATGACCTGCTGTTCAGTGTGCCCCTGAACCTGAACTCTGTGCCCTTTGAGATGAAGCTCAGGCATTGCCTCTTCCAAGTATCTTATACCAGTTAGGAGTTGCGTTTGGCTGCCAGTAGCAGACTCTCACCCCCTAAGATGGCCTAAACAAACTAAGGGTTTAGTGTGTAACGAACAGGAGGTTCATTGCTGGTGCTAGAACTCCATGATGTTCTCAATGTCTCTGGTTCATTTTCTCCTCTTCACCATCCTTTGTGCACACCTTTCAACTTCAGAGTCCCTTCCTGGCCTTGAGATAGTGGCTACTGCTCCAGCCATCACATCCATGTTCTTGTGGATACAAAGGGAGAAGGAGAAAGGTTGCAAGCTGTCTGAGTCTGTGCATCCCTCTGAAGGTCCTTTCCTAGAAATCGCGCTCAATGCCTTTCACACTTCATGGACAAGGATTTACTCATATCGTTACCTCTATCAAGAAGGAAGGAGAGGAGAATGGAAATTGGGTGGTCAACCAGCAAGTGTCCAGCCCACCCTCCCTAAACCTTCATTGGGGAAGGGCCTTCTGGGCCTCAGTGGGCCCCCTGGACTGGTCTCTGTCACAGCTGCTGAGAGGGGTCGGCTTTTGCCTATTGGAGTGGGTCTTCCTGGGGCAGGAGCCATGTCTGATTCCCTCAGCATCCCCAGCTCTGAGTGCAAAACCTGGTTCCCACAGGGGAAGCAGGTGATGAGGGAGGGAATGAGTGGGTATAGAGCCACCTGTTTCCTAGTTTCAGTTGTACTGGAGCAGAGAGGAGGGGAGTACAATGCCTAAAGTGTGGACTCAGAGCCAGGCTGTGTGGGTTCTAATCCCAGCTCTGCTGTTAATCAGAGGGGGGACTTTGGTGTTCCCAGGGCTCTGGATTCCTTGTCCAATATTAATGGACTGCATATGTGTGGGTTTATTTCTGGGCTCTTGATTCTGTTCCATTGGTCCGTGCACCTGTTTTTATGCCAGTGCCATACTGTTCTGGTTACTATAGCTTTGTAATATACCTTGAGATTAGGAAGTATGATGCCTACTGCTTTGTTCATCTTTCTCAGGATTGCTTTGGCTATTCCGGGTTTTTTGTAGTTCCAAATAAATTTAAGGGTTGTTTTTTCTACTTACATAAAAATGTCATCAGAATTCTGATAGGGATTACATTGACTCTGCAGATGGCTTTGGGTAGTATGGATATTTTAACAGTATGGTGTCTTCCTATCCATGAGCACAGGATAACTTTCCATTTCTTTAAGTCTTTGATTTCTTTCACCTGGTAGTTTTCAGTGCAGATATCTTTCATCTCCTTGGTTAAGTATTTAATTGTTTTTGATGCTATTATAATGGGATCACTTTCTTTATTTCTTTTTCAGATAATTTATTATTAATATATATAAGTATGACTGATTCCTGTATGTTAATTTTGTATCCTGTAAAAAAATGTACTGAATTTTTTTCAGGATGTGCTAACCATTTTTTTTGGTGGTGCCTTTAGGATTTTCCATATATCAGATCATGTCATCTGCAAGTAAAGAATTGTACTTGCAGTTTTACTTGCAATTTGATTTTGCCTCTTCCTTTCTAATTCTGATACCTTTTATTTCTTTTTCTTGTCTGATTGCTATGACTAGGACTTCTAGTACTGTGCTGACTAGGAGTGGGGAGAGTGGACATCCTTGTCTTATTCCTGAGCTTAGAGAAGCTTTCAGCCTTTCACCATTGACTATGATGTTAGCTGTGGGCTTGTCATATGTGGCCTTTACTATGTTGAGTGCTGAACTCAGACAAATTACTTAGCTTCTCTGAACCTCAGTGAGCTCATCTGCAAAATGGCAAAACTAACCTTATCTCAACTTCTGTTCTTAATGATAACATAGCCAAGTCCTGACACAGAGCAGACCCTCAGTCCGTGGTGGCTAATCTGATTATGTCTGGGTAGGCCACTGCAATGATGGGGGGCTTCCTGGGGGAGTGTTTGGGCCCTGGAAAATGGGGAGGTCTTGGAGAGTGAAGCACTTGTGTGTCCAGAGATAGGAATGGGTGAGGTATGTCGGGGCAATGTGACTAATTTGTCTTCCTGGGGTGGCTGCAAAGCAGGGATCCTCTAGACAGTGGGGATCATGGGAGTGTCTGAGCACCTACAGGACTGGAGTAAGGTTTCTGGGATGACACACAGGGGCCAGAAGGTATGATGGAGGTTGGATGCAGGATGTGAGGGAGAGGGTGGAGCAGATGTCTCCAGACCTCAGACTGGAATGGTCAGGAGTGTGGGTGACCTTCCTCAAGAGGAGCCCATGGCAGGTTGGTGATCTGTCAGTGACTTAATGTGTCCTTCTCAAATTCATGTGTTGAAGCCCTGACCCCAGTGTTACTGTATTTGGAGATGGAGCCTTTAAAGAGGTAACTGAGGTTAAATGAGATCATTAGGGTGAGGCCCCAATATGGTAGGACTGGTGTTCATATAAGAAGACAACAAGACACCAGACATGCGTGTGCACAGAGGAAAGGCTACATGAGGACACAGGGAGAGGGTGGCCATCTTCAAGTCAAGGGGAAAGGCTTCAGGAGAGCCAACCCTGCCGAAACCTTAACTTGGACGTGCCACCTCCAGAACTATGAGAACTAAATTCTTGTTGTTTAAGATGGCCTGTCAGTGGCACTTTGTTATGAGCCTGGGCTAATAAATGTAGTACCCGAAGGAGCCCAAACATCCACAGATGCTTGGAGCACATGTATGTGCGCATGTGTATGCAGACCTGTGAAGAGCAAGCCCTCAGCCCATCGTAGCAAGTCTCAGCAGGTTGTGGCTGTTAGTTCTGGTGAATGGCTGGTCCTGCAAGGCCCAGATGAGGCCATGAGGTAAGGAGAGGTGGCAACAAGGCCAGGCTGTGCCCAGTTATGGCAGAGCTCCAGGCACCCCTCCCCCTCCTCAGGACCACAGACAAGCCCTTCCCTTCCTCAGGCCTCAGTTACCCACCATAGGACCAGGGGGATGGGCCAGAGGCCCTCAGAGGTCTCACTACAGGCAGAATCCAGCCTGACACTCAGCTCCTCCCTTGACTCAGTGGAAGCTCATGAGATGAGAATCCAAGAAAGTAAGAGCCTGTCCTGGGGCCTTTGATGTGACCCCCCCATCAGAAGAATGCTTGGAACACGTGTGTGTGTATGTGTGTGTGTGTGTGTGTGTGGACCTGTGCACTACCTAGTGCTGGTTTCTAGGAAGAGCAGCATTTCTTAGAAGCAGATGAGTTCCAAAGGAGAAAGTGCTCTGCCTTTACTGGATTATCAGCCTCTGCTGGAGGAGCCCAGGGATGCCGGAGCTGTGCCCCATGATCTGTCAAGGAAGGCCATGTTGCCTTCAGGACCTGCCTGCCTGAGGTCCTGCTCCCCTGGGGTGATCCACATCTGGTGACCAAGGAAGGCCAGGGTCCAAGGCCCAGCCACTTCGGCCCCAGGTGGGAGACTGCACAGGGCCCTCCTTGCCGCAGAACTCCCTGCCAGGTTGGCTGAGGATTTGTCGGACCTGCCTCATGATCTGAGTTCTCCCTCTGCCCAACCCTGCTTTCCCCCTTCCCTTTGTGGGTGTGACCCCTAAAAAGCCTCTTGCACCACAAATTCCGCCTCAGTGTCTGCTTCTGGAAGCCAGACATGTTCCATCTCCACTGGACTTGGGAGTGCCCCTCATCCTTCCTGGGGCATAGCGGGCGAAGACCCCAAGTCACACCCAGTGATTTCTGACTTCCGTTGTTTATACTTTTGTATAATCCCTTCCCCTGGAGTGTGGGTGGACCTGTGAATTACTGCTAACCAAAAAATCATGGCATAAGTGATAGGGTGTCCCTCCCATGATTGTTACATTACATAAGTCTCCGTCTTAGCAAGCTAGAGACTCTCATTGCTGGCTTGATGCAGTCAATAGTTATGTTGGAGAAGGTCATGTGGCAAGGAACTGTGGAGAAGGTCTGAGGCAGCCTCCCACAGGTAGCCAGCAAAAATCCCTTGGTCATACAGTGACAAAGAAATGGGATGCATTCTGCAGCCACCTGAATCAATATGGGAGGGGATTCCTTCCCAGTCAAGCCTCCAAATGAGAGCGCAGCCCAACTGACAGCTTGACCAGGAGACTCTTAGCAAGTGACTCATTTGCCCCAGTTCCCATGGAAATTGTGAGATAATAATGTGTGTGTTGTTTTAAGTCCCTAAGTCTATGGTTACATTTTATGCAGCAGTAGAACACTAAATCCAGAAGGCATCAGGCAAAGAACCGATCCCTGACAGAACTGTCTCTCACCATTGGCAGTACTTACATTCCTTGAGGGTCAAGTTCCTCAACTATAAGAAGGGTGTTATCATAGCTACCTTGGGGGAGCTAAGATCTGAGATCCACTCAGCATGGCAGCTGGCACATAGTAGGTGTCAACCACAGTAGGTCACTTCCTTTGTGAAATATTGAATATAACCATTTCCAAGTGCCATGCGATTTTGGGAAACTAGGCTATTACCATACATTTGATTTGACTGTTTTAAGACTTGCTTCCATCATTAGGGACTTGATAGTTCACAAGAAACTTTCCCACTGGGCAAGACAGCAGGAATTAACCAGTGGCTAGTGGTAACCAGGTAACCAGGTCACTAGGGCAGGGCAAGATGGAGCCAAGTCTCTTCCTGCATCTGCTCTGGGCTGCGAGTTCTGGCTCTGGGTTCCAGCTGGCCCTTTGGCAATGTGCAGCCTCTATTCCCTGCTTATGGAATGTGGTGGGCGGCGGGCGGAGCAGGAGCAGCTGGGGCTGGGCCCAGCTCACTGGCTTGGAAGGTTGAATGGAGGGTTCTCAGTGATGGGGATGTGGTCTGGGAGGCATAGAGAGGGAGAACCTGGCTCCCTGACCTGGCTTTGAGGGGCTTCCCGGAGAGAGGTGTGGGCTGGGTCCACCTGGGGGAGTCTGCGAGAATGAGGCTGCTCATTGAGGGATGGACACCAGGGAGGACCTGGGACCTTGTTTGCCAACCTCCAAGCTGTAGGCAGGGCAAACGCCCTGGAGCTCAGGGATGGGCTGTGCAGTGGCTATTAGCTCAGAGGCTCAAGCTTCTCACTTACTAGCTGGGTGACAGCAGGACATCACTTTGCCTCTGCTGTAAATGGCGACCCTAGCAGACCACTTTCTAGGGTTGGAGTGAAGATAAAATGAGCCAGCCCAGGTAAAGCACTCAACAGTATCTGCTCCATTGTAAGTGCCAGTGAGGCTTGGCCACTAGGAGGTGAGCCCTAGGTGGGCAGGCATGCTGTCTCTTGTCCACTGGCGGACCCCAAGCATCCAGCATCACACAGGAGGCACTCAATAGGTGTTTGTGAAATTAGTGAATAGGGAAGCACAGGGCCAGATTCCTCCTTGTTTGTCTCTTCATCAAGTTAACATCCTGAAGAGGATGTCAGGATGCCCTGAGTTACATGCAGAAGTCCCCACCATCTGGGCTGGCCAAGTAACTCCTTCATTCTTGCCAGGCAGGATGGAAGGCAGTGAGGTGGGGCTCCTCCTGCCACCCATGGGCCAGGCCGCTGTATCTCTGCTGAATTCTCACCCTTCCTCTTCAGGTAGGGGAAGCTCTGGCCTCACTTGACCCTGTGTTGTGACTTACACTGGCTTCTGAGCCCACCCAGAATGATTTTCCCAACTGTCAGGTCCTGTGCCCCAGCAACACCTGCCCCTGCTGTTTATTCTTGGCAAAGGGACCTTCCTGTTTCTAAGAAAATAGCTTTAATTGGTAATTATCTCATGTCTTTCATCCAGGTGTCCAAAGCACCCGGCTTGTTAAACTGAATCCTTAGAAGGTGCTGGGACTTCAAACAGTGCCCCTGGTTCACTGGGGCGCCTTGCAGGCTCCCCACAATGTGGGCACCCCGAGGTCAGCATGGGGCATCTGCTGCACCTCTTTGCCCCAGGGCTGGGTGGGAGCATGACCTTGAGAGGCTTCCCTGAGAATCCCAATGTGCCCATCCCTGGGCCGGGCGCTGAGGTGGGCAGGGAGAGGACCCTTCTCCTGTCTTTTCTTTGGAGAGTTTAGTCCTTGTTCCTCCCCAAGGGCTGGGGCACCCCTCCCCTCTGCCCACTCCCACCAACAACCTGCATTCACTCACGTTCATCTGATGATATTTATTGAGTGCTTGCTATATGCTGGTTTCAACATTTCCTCCCGGGGCCTCTTGTGGAAGCAATGGGGAACACACCTGATATCCCTTCTCAGCTAGAGTGCAAATCTGCTTTCTCTGTCTGCCCCAAGCCAGCCTAGGCTCACCTCATTCTTGAAACTTCCTCCTGCAAGGCATGACTAGTTCCCCATTCAGCCCCTGGATTGGTCAAGATGAAAGAGAGTTATTGCTCTTAATGAACTGGCTCATGAGACTGTGAAGGCACAGGTCCAAAATCTGCAGGGTAGGCTGGCAGCTGGAGACCCAAGGAAAAGTGGCCACCCAATACCAAAGGCAGTCTGCTGGCCGAATTCCTTTTGCTTGGGGGAGGTAAATCGTCATTCTATTAAGGCCTTCAACTGATTGGATGAGCCACCACAACCCCCAACCCCCACATTATGGAGGGCAGTCGGCTTTACTGAGAGTCCACAATTTAAAGGTTAGTCTCATCAAAAACACACATTCACAGAAATATCCAGGATAGTGTTCCCCCAAATATCAGGGCCTAGCCAAGTTGACACATACAATTAAACATCATAGCCCTCCAGGTAGGTGGATAGTGAGGTGGGGACATGCAAGCCAGAGATGCTTCCAAGGTCAGGGCCTCTGGAAGGCAGGACAGTGTGGAGGAAGGAAGCACAAAACATGTGAAAACGGGAGCAGCTCAACTGTTAGTAAGGAAGGGTCTTCTGTGAGGAGAGGGCCCTCCTCCTGCCCTCTCTCTTTCCAGTCTCCTTTCCCCTGCAGCCCCCCAGCCCCCACCAAATCCCTCTGTCTGATGCACTCTGAGCCCTGCACCCCTGTCTTGGATATTCCTCCCCTTCCCTCTGGAGAAAAAATCCCATACCTTCTTCAGCTCAGACCAGACATAGCACAAGTGATGGCTTTGGGGGGTCTTTCGTTCCCCTCACCAACCTCTACAGGTACTCCCCCATCTCACGAGCCCCCTGAAATAGATAATATAAATAAATCAGGACATTTGTTATACGAACATAAATAACTTCAGTGCAAATCTCTGGCTCCTTCCCTCCAAAATATTGTTGGTCCTAAACTTCTCTGACGGGGAAATTCTGACCCTTCCCATCTGCCCCCCACTCCACACCATTCTGGTGGTTTGCATGGGGTGAAGATTGTCACCTCAGCCCAGCAAAGGACCCTTCTGGAGAGAGCTATGGGACCTCCCTCATGGACAAGAGCTATGCGCATCTCACAAAGTGAGCCTGGTTTTCATGCTTTTTCAAAAGCACACAGGCCAATTTCACATCAGGGTGAATATCGTTCTTTTGTTGGTGTGACTTTGGTCTTGCTTCCTTTTTGAATGAGATCTGCTGGTGGGAACCTGCCTCGATCATGGTAATCCTGCTCTAGCAATAAAGGGCTCTCTTCTCTTCCCTACAGGGATGGACCCAACTCAAACTGTGTGATCTTTATTCCAAGTCTGGGCCTACTGAAAGGCAGAGGAGATCTCATTCATCCAGCAAACTCATTCATCCAGTAAGATTGTGTGTAATATTTTGCTACTTGCTATTTTTACTCATTATAACATGAACATCCTTTTACATCACAATATTCAACGGAAATATGATTTTTAACTGCAGTATAGTATTTCGTGGCATGAATTCAACATAATTTAACTTATCTCTGTTAAAGAATATTTAGTACCCACTTGTGGTCAGTGTTGTTTGCTATAAATAAAGGCACAAGAAACACCAAACCTCAAAGAAAAGATGGAGAAATTTGGCTACATTAAAACAGAACTTTTACTCATCCAAAGACATACTGAAGAAAGTTAAAAAAAGAAAAAAAAAACAAGCTGCAAACTGGAATAAAATACCAACCAAGGCTTGAAATCAAGAATAAAGAAGGAATTCCAGTTAAGTCAATAAGGAAACAAATCCAAAGCAAAATAACCAAAGACCACAACAGGCATTTTATACAAGAAGAAAAAATAAAACCAATAAACATCAGAGGACATGTTCAATCTCACTAGGTAAGTGCAAACCAAGACTGCTGTGTGTATTCGTTTCCAGAGTCTGCTGTAACAAAGTGCCATAAACTGGGGGCCTTCAATACCTGACATTAATTGTCTCACAGCCTGGAGACTGGAAATCCAAGATCCAGATTGGGATAGAGTTGGTTCTTTGCAAGGGCAGTTGAGGGAGAATGTGTCCCCAGCCTCTCTCCTAGCTTGTGACAGCTTCAGGCATCGCTTGGCTTGTAGATGTCAGTCTCCCTGTGTCTTCGCAATGTTCTCCCTCTCTGTCTGTGTCTTTGTTCAATTTCCTCTTTTTATAAGGACACAGCCCTGTTGGATGAAGGCCCACCCTAAGGGCCTCATTTTAACTTGGTTACCCCTATAAAGATCCTATCTCCACGTAAGGTCACGGTCTGAGATCCAGGGGGTTAGTACTCCATATCTATATGAAGGAACACAATTCCACCTATACATCATGAGATGCCTATTAGACTCCTTGAATTGGCAAAAATTAACGAGTCTGACCACAGGCGTTAGAAAGGATGGGATCACCAGGGCTAGTATACGGCTGGTGAGAGTGAAAATTGTTACAAAAACTATTTAACCCTACCATATAAGGTTGAACATGGGCATTTCTGCTTCTTATTATATTCCCAAGAGAAACACTTGCCCACACGCACCAAGAGACATTTATAAGAATGTCCAAAGAAGCAGTGGTCATGATAGCAAAAGGGTCCCCATTGCTAGGAAGATGGGCATATTCATGGTGCTATAGGCACACAATTGAGAACCAACCACCTGTAGCTTCGTATAACAGTGTAGATGAAAAATTGTGGTGTAGAGATTTGCTATTGGCTGTGTAGCCAGTCACTCCACGTCTCCAGCAGTGGAAGCAGCAATCATTCATTCTCATAGATCTTCAGCTCGGCTGGGGCTTGGCTGATCTCAGTTGATCTAGATTGACCTTGGGTAGAAGCCCGACCTCACTGAAGGTATGTGGGTTGGTCAAGGCTGCTCTCCTCAAAGATGTCAAGGCAGTACTTGAACTTTGAGGCCTTACAGGTAAGGGGCAGGCCTTGGGTCTTTCTGGGGAAAGGTACTCAGGGCACCTACTCAGGGGCTCCCCTGGCACTGAGGGCTCTGTCCTACCCAGGAGCTCTGTGAACTGAAGGGAATGAGGATCTCCTCCAGGGACCTCATGGTTTGGAGAGTTCAGAGGGAGTGGCCCCTGCCTCCTGAACAGCCTATTTGGTCCAGAAGGGCCAAGAGCCCAGACTCCAGTGCTCATGCAGATGAGTGGACAGTCTGTGCTGCCAGTCCCCTACAGATCAGCCTGGGCACTGCAGGGGGTCACTTGCTTTTCACTGTCCCCTCCACTGCGGGTACCCTCGCCTGTGGGGTGGGTAGGGGTCCTGGCTTGGTGGTCTCCTTTGGTGGTTGAAGTCTGTCTGGGACCATGGCCGATCAGCTTGGGGGGGATGCCCTGTCTGCAGGCTCATTTCTCAGGCAGGTATGTGGGAGTTCAAAAAGGAGCCCATCCTTGTCCCTGCTTCTGAATGACCCCACCCCAAGCCAGGCTGGGGTAGAACCTGCTGGATGCTGGGCAACCCTGCTAATTGCTAAGCTAGGGCAGCAGGGTGTGGCTTGACATAATTACAGCTTGTTCTGTTGCCTCTGGCCCAGCTCACAGGAGAGGGTGTGAGGAAGCTGCAAGCTGCAGAAGGCACACATTAGCACAGCAAATTGGGCCTGTTTGGCAGCCTCCGGGCCCCTGGGAGGGACCCAAGTCCAGCACTGCCTGAACCGTCTGCTTCCGGGATGCCCTGAATCTCCAGAAGGACCCATCCAGGCTCAGCTCCCAGGTATCCCTTTGGGGCTGGGGTGTAAGTCTTACAGCGGCACCTTGAACCAGCCCTTCCCCACTTCAGGCCTCAGTTCCCTCAGCTGTCCAATGGGGTGAGGCCTTGCCTGACTCTTGGGGGAAAGAAAGGGATGTACTTTGTGAACTGAGGAGCCTGGTATCTCACCCCTGCTCTGGCCCCTTTCCAAACTTGGGCCTTCCTGGCTATAGAGAGAGAGTGACCACCTACCATGTTGTCCAGCCCCAGGTGAATTTCCTGGCCTTCCTAGACAGCAGGCCACGTACTTGACAGTAGGCCAGAGTCCCTTGGGCCCGGATCTGAGTTCTGATTCCTTTACCTACCAGGTCTGGACCTTAGGCCACTTTCTGAGCTTTTCTGAGCCCAGGCTGGGTGGGAGTGGCAGTTGTAAAATGTGTCTGTAAATTCCTTGATGCATCCCATTGGGAGGCAGGGGCTATGTCATCTTTTCTTGCCGCTGGATGGGCTTTGGTAGCAGCTTTGACCAGCAGAGTAGGGTAGAAGTGTCGCTGCGTAACTTCTGAGCTGAGGTCACAAGAAGCCATGAAGCACCCACATTATTTGCTGGAACATCTATGCTGGGGCTCTGAGCCACCATGTGGGAAGTCTGACCACCGTGAGGCCGCCATACTGTGCAGAAGCCCAAGTCCCACGTGTGAGCACTCTGGTCAGTAGTCCTTGATGTTGAGTCTTCCCCACCCAGACACCAAACCCACCAGTGGCCAAGCCTTCGGATGGTCCCCAGCCCTAGAGTCTTCCCAGCCGAGGTCTCAGTCATTGGGAAGTAGAGGTAAGCTGTCCTCACCGTGCCTTTCCTGAATTTCTGACCCACGAAACCTCTGAGCATATCACTCTGTTTGGGGGGATTCTTTACCTAGCAATAGCTAATAACCAGAACAGTGGGATCTAAATGGGGCAATGGATGGAGAGTTCTTCCCAAAGGGCTGAGCTTGGAGAGAGGCTATGAGTCTGGCTGCAGAACCAGGAAGAAGGAAGATGGCAGCTGAGTGGGTGGGTCTATAGGCCCTGGCCCAGCTGATGAACCAATATGGTTGCCACAGATATGCTCCCCTTAAGGCTGCTTCTCTCAAGCTGAGAGTCTCAGCCCAACAACCAGAACTCATGTGACTAAATGCTGCTGTCCTGCAAAAAAGCTCCCACACCCAAAGCCCAGGGCTAGGACCAAGCATAAGTCTTCTGTTGCTTGTGTAGGACAGTAGAATGTAACATTGTCACCTCCCTAGTTTGAGGACCTAGACCTCTATTAATGCAACCTAAGAATACCTTCACTTTACAACCATGTGTCTAAGTTGTACTGACTGTAAACTATAATCCCTCAGTTGCTCTTGTGCTGCTGAGTCTCTACAATTCAGCACAAATTGGTGCTACATCCAACCTGTCTTGTGGCTACTGTGGCTGGGAAGACATGTCATCATCACTCTCTAGCAGGTGATCTTCACTGAGAACCCTTTGCTTCCACTGCTGGACCCCTGGGTCCTCCTGGACATGGCTCAGTCACCAGGCCAGCCCCATCTGCCTCTGCAACCACTCAGCTCTGAGGAAAAAGATGTGAGCATGTGGGAAGACTCTCCCCTAAGTCAGGGGCCAGGAGGTCTGGGTTCCACACCTGCTTCTCGCCATCACCTCCCTCCCCATCACCTTCTCAGGAATGAGATCAGAGATTGGGCAATGGGGAAGGTTTCCTGCCTGGAGAGGCTCCCCAAATAGGTCTTGGAGGCAGGGCCCCAAAATGAGGGAGATGTGTGTCTCCTGAGCGCAATCTTTCCCTGGCATTAGGTCGAGGGACATCCAACACGCACGGTCGGCAGAGCAGCCCTGAGCTCTCTGCAGAGGCAAAAGGCGTGTGCTCACTTCTGGCTGGCGTGGGGCATGACATGCCCTTTCTGGCCTGTCCAGGGTAGCTTAGCTCCTTGGGTTCCTCCACTCCCAAGTGACCAGGGGCCAGAGTCTGGCTCAGGCCAGACAGCCCACCACCCTGCAGTTCATATTTCAGGCAGAACCTGGACTTGGAGCCAATTAAGCTTTTTCTCCCTCTTGCCCCAAAGGAAATTGCCTTCCCATCATCAACTCTTAATTACCAGATGGGACGACTGATATTTTGAGGACAGTTAGGGTGAGGTCTGTCTTTTCCCAAACTCCCTACTGTCCCCTCCTCCTCAGGCCCTCCCCTGTCTGGAGCCTTCCTCTAATTTGGAGCCACTTAGAAAAGACAAGGAAACCTTTAAAGCTAAGAAGAATGTCTCCCGGAATGCCTCCTGCCTGTTTTATAGCTGCGGCCAAGAAAGCTGGCAAATGCATTCATGCTGCAGAAGCACGACAGCTACATCCTGTTCAAGGGGCCTGTGGCCACAGCATCCTGCTGTAAAAATAGCTGTGGGTTTCATGGCTGAAGGGGGAGGAAGGGGCAGGATTTGTCTGCCCAGTGGGCTGGGAGTGGCTTGAAATCAGAAAAGCGAGCCCCCGAGCTGGGTCTTTCACTGGGTCCTGCTTGGGCCTTTAAGATCACCTCCTGACTGGCCGCTATCTGAGCAGCTCTGTCCCCTCTGCTCCCACCTCCTGTTTGACCCTGGCCGCTCATGTTACACACCTTCATATCTGAGCAGCTCTGTGGGCATGCCTGCATGTTCCACACATTCACCGGCTCTTCTCCCAGAGCAATGACAGTTCCCACTGTATACTCCTCATCCTTCAAGGCCCAGTTTATGGACCTATGAATGGGTGGTGGCACTCAGTCTGGGTGCCCTCAGTCTTGGAACCACACCTGTTTTGGCTACTGCTGCGCCTGCTGTGTTTAGCACTCAATCAGTACTCCATAAACATTTGATGAATGAATAAACTCAATGTATATTGACTGCATTACTAAAATGATCCAAATCCAAGGATTGTCAGATAAGTTCTCAGTCCCCCCAGAATACCCACTGTAGGGCCACAGTACACAATCAGTGAGCATTCGCCAATTTGAATTGCCTCTGCTTGAGAAGTGGTGAGCTCCCTGTCACAGATGGTTTATGAGCAAGAACCACTTGAAGGGGAGGCTGCGACTCTAGAAGAGCTGTAGTGCATCCAGTAGCATCTAGCAGGGCCCCCATTAGGCCTCTGAGATCCCTTTGGCCAGAAAGTCTGTGACAACAGTTCCCCACACAGAAGGCCCGTAAGAACAAACACTTGGGACCTTGCCTCTGTGGGGCCCCTCCGTGCTCAGAGAGGCCAGGTGAGGGGAGGCTGAGGGCAAGGGGGGTAAGACCTGAGGGCCAAGGAATAGGCAGGCAGTCCGTGGTCTTCAGAGAGGAGGTCAGAGAGAGGCAAGATCCCAATGGGAGAGGGCAGGGAGGGAGACCAGGGAGAGCCTCTGGGAGGAGGTGAGAGGGGGTGGGAGGTGGGAGGATGGACAGCAGGGAGGGAGGGAGCATGTGATGTGGGCAAAGGCTTGGAGGAAGGAGATGCAGGACCCATTTGGAAAACAGTGAAGATGGTCAAGGTGGTGGCTGGCCTGGGGGAGCCAAGGGCTGTGCACCTGAGGAACGGGGGACAGTTCTGCTGACCATGAGAGGTTAGAGGGGAGAGGCTAGGGGAAAGGGGTCAGGTTGCCTGGCCCACCTTGATCCCATGTGGTCTGGGTGACTGCTATCAACCTGCAGGGGGTGGCCATTGATCTCTTTCAGGCTATGTTGCTCATAGGGTCTCAGGTTGCCCTCTGGAAAGGGGGGTGCTCTTCATAAGGGTCTAAGTACTCCTGTAATTCAGCCAGGCTGAGGCTACTGACTCACAGGAGGCCCCTTGCTGGGGGCACAGACCCCCAGGGATGTCTCTGACCCCAAGACCTGGCCATCACCGCATGGTCAGTTGAGCCCAACAATGTGACCCAGCGATGCTAACAGACTTGCCCCAGCCCCACCTGGCTGATGATGAGGCTGTCAATTTGTAAAGGGCTCTGAGCACGTGGGGAGGTCTGCACTCCAAAATCCAGGCCAGCAACTCCAGAGGCCACCTCCTTCCCCATGGCAGTTTCTGGGGCCCAGGTGGCTGACCCCATTTCTCAGATGGGAAAACTGAGGGTCTGTGCTGCCGAGTGGGGTTACCTGCCAAGGAGAAGGTAGAACTGCGTCCTCCCCGCTGAGTCCCCCTTGCCCCAGGGCCAACTGTTTCCCAGCCCTCTCTCCCAGGATTTCCATGGTCTCCATCAGTTTCTGTGTAGCTTTTCCTGCTTTTGTAACGTGAATGAGAAGGAGGCCAGGGAAGAAAACCCTGACGACTAGTTTGCTGAGCCCGGGCCTCATGGTGGCTCCTTCTCATAGTGCTCTCCTCCCGGAAGGCCGGTGACACTCCACTGCATTAGGACTGTCCTAGGCCCCCAGGAGCCCCTCTGTGGTCTGGGCTGGTGATCCCCAGAGGCAGGCACTTAGAGGCATCCAGCCCTTTCATGAGGGTGCCTCTGGGCAGCAGGCAGCAGGTGTTAGCCCAGGATGGCATGTCTCTCCCCACTCAGTGAGCCAGAACCGGGAGGCCCCAGGGCCAGATGCACCAACCCGATCCCCGCAGCTGGCGCAGACAGTGGGTGCCTCCACACAGGCCCCAAAGGGGAAGGCACCTGCTGCTCTCACACTGCCCTTCTCCTGAAGCAGGTCAGGTGGGACTGGGGCTGGAATCCAGGGCTCCTGCCCCTACAGCAGGTTTCCCTCTCACCCCAGCCTGCTGAACACCTGTGGAGCAAGTGGTCTGTCCCTGCCAGAGTCAGCTCAGCAGGAATGGCTCAGGGAGGGGAGCACTGGGATGAGCAGAACCTTCTGGAAGTTTCCTTCTGAATGCATTACAAAGCAAGGCTCCTCCTGGCACCATCACTTATCAGCCTTGGGGGAGTGATTTAACCTGTGTGTGCCTCAGTTTCCTTTCCTGGAAAATGAGGTGAGAATTGAACATGAGAACATGTACTTTAGAGCACAGCCTGACCTTGTGTTTTATAAATGTTAGCTGCAACTCTTTCTATCACTGTCACATTCCCTCCTCCAAGGCAGGGATCAGCTGTACCCGGGCCTGGAGGCTTGAGGCCTGCTCCAGGGACAGTTAAGCTGTCCAGCGCCTGGAGACAAGTGGGCTCCCTGCCTGAGCCCAGCACTGCCGGCCTTGGCAGCCGATCAGACATGCTAGGCCCCCATGGGAGCCAGCTTGGCTGGACAGGCAGGGGCTGCTGGACCGCACAGGACACCTGGGGGCCTGCCAGGGACAGGTGCAGGCTCCACTTGGCACATCTACTGGAGAGTTCTTGGGCTGTGCCGGGCCTGCTGGGGATGGGCTGCATCTGGGGGTAAGTATGGCCAGAGTGGGAAGGGGATCTGATTTTTCAATTTTCCCTTGTCTCCATTT
The DNA here is from genome assembly GCF_040802235.1 of Manis javanica. NCBI lineage: Eukaryota > Metazoa > Chordata > Mammalia > Pholidota > Manidae > Manis > Manis javanica. Next base: position 33,881,313 of record NC_133165.1, on the reverse strand, counting down.
TTCCCTGAGGGTCCTGGCTGGGGTGGGTAATGGCAGCACTGATAACCACAGGGCAATAGTCCTATTGACTGGGGAGCCCGGTGGGCCAGGCTGATGCAGAAAGCCTCTCCACGAGCTGAGCAGGGGGTCAGGGGCTCCCTACTTGTCAGATGAGAGGACTGAGCCTTCTAGAAGATTGTGTCCCACCCAGAGTCACACAGCTTGAGGGGTCAGGCCACGTTGCAGCCCTGAGCTTCCCCAGCTGGCATGGGTGGCCCTGCCTCAGAGCTCTCCTGACCCTGCATGGCCCAAGGCCAAGTCTTCCTAGCTGTTCCCTGGCCTCAACTTGCTGTGTGCCTTGGCCAAGCGCCCCCTTCCTAGGCCTTGGTCCCATGGCTCCAGAGATCCAGTTGGCCCAGTATTGGTGGGCAGCCCTGTGGCTTGGACAGTCCTGGATCCCACAACCCCACCCACTCTGAATGGCCCCTAACAGGTGCCTGGCAGGGAGGCCCCCATCCTGTCCTTTGTCACCTCCCAAACCATAGTCCAGACCTGGGACCCTATTTAAAGAGCCATCCCTGAACTCCTCCAGCCCTGCTGCGGTGTGAGGAGCACTCTAGACCATGGTAGGCTGGGCTGCCCTGCCTCTTGACCCTGACCTCATTCCTCAACTCCGACCTCATCCTGTGATCTTGATTTCATTTGTGATTCTGACCTTCACCTCATTGCCTGAACTCACCCTGACTTGACCTTGCTCCTTTCACTGTCATCCTTGACCTTGACCTATGTCGTCCCTAGTCCCGAGACCTTTTCTTCACCCCTGATGTTATCCCCATCCTGCCCCCCCCAGGGTGCTCTTAATGGGTAGCCAGCCCATACATGTATATCTTAATTTGGGGGTCTGCTTTCCTGGACTCAACGGGGGCTGCCAAGGTGAAGGGGGGAACAAGAAGACGAGGGGAAGGAAGACAGGGTGGGCCAGGCTTGGAGGTTTCATGGCAGAAGTGGTGCTCTGCTTTCATGAGCGACATAGTTGTTTTGCTGTATGGGGGTCAGGGTCGGTATTTCAGAACAGCCTGGGCCCTGTGACGCCTAACTTGGGTCCTGCTGGTCTTGCTGTAGGGTCCTTGGGCCATGGGTACCTGCCCTGCTGCCCTCCCTGTGCCACTGGGCTCCAGGCCCTCGGGTGTGCCTGGGGGTTCTCAACGGCACTGCTCTTTCAGGCCTCTCTCTCACAGGCCCTGGCCAGTCCCTCCTGTGAAAACTCTGTCACCCCTCAGCTCAGAAGCCACCTCCTCCAGGAGGTCTGCCCTGAGCGCCCCAGGAGCCTATGGGCCTTCTCCCTGTTCTCAGCACCTGCCCCTCCCTCAACCCTCTATTTTTGGTCAGTCTCCCAGCTCAGCTGTGAGCTCCTTGGGGACAAAAATGGGGCCTGATTCAGCTCTTGGTCCCTGAGACTGGGCATAGGGCCTGGCTACCGGTCAGCAGCTACCTAATAAATGTCCTGATGCTTTGAGGTAGGCATTCTCTTGGTTTTATAAATAGGGAAAGTGAGGCTCAGAGCGGCAAACGGAGGCTGTGAGTTGCCTTCACATCACAGAGGCTGTGAGCTGCACAACCAGGATTAGATCTCAAATCTGGATGACCCCCTTCTGCCCTGAGGTGTCCCTTTAGGGGGATTTTTATATCCTAGCACATTACAAAAGGGAATTTCTAAGACAATAGGTCTGGAAAAAGTCCCAGCTGGGACATCAGAGAAAACCATCCCTTCCTCCTTCATGAGATCCAGGACAGGGCCTGGCACACAGTAGGGCAATGTTTCACAAGGTGAACCTGAGAGGCTGGGGCAAGGCAGGGATGGGGGATGCTGAGAGGGCAGGTCTGAGAGAAAGGGCAGGGTATCCCACAGAGAGAAGTGATTGTTTTTTATTAATCAGAGGAAAATGCATATGTAATTACGTGAGATGGACTCCACAGGGAGGTTCCTTCCTTTATGATGTCTGAAGGGATTTATAAATATTACAGAGGTTTTATGGCATCATAATGTCCTGGCTGCCCTGCCAGCCCCCTTTCAAAGGATTATTGGAGACAAAGCACCCAGTAAAAGCTAATTATGAGCCAGCCCGGTGCTGCTGCTCCTGAGGAGAGCCAGGAGCCCAAGAGAAGTGGGGGCCAGTGCGGGTCGGGGGACAGGAGGGAGCTGAGAAGAAGAGGCCACACAGGCATTGCAGAGGGCTGAGGAAGCCGTGCTCTGCAGTGGGGTAGACAGGGGTCTGGCAAAGAGGCTGGTACAAGCTGAGATGGTGGCAGGAGCTGGGGTGAGGGACGGGAGCAGGAGTCTGTGTCTGTGGGGAACACCCCTTTCCACCTCTGTGTCGTGAAGCCCAGGCTGTCCTTCCCCCAAACTTGGCCATGAGCCAAGTCCAAGACTCCCTGCGAGGGGTGGGGGGATGTGGTGCTGACTGCTGATGGAAAGGTCCCTTGGTGGGTACTGGGGACAGAGAGATTCCAGCGAATGTCCAGTAGTGAGCTCTCAGGCACCATGACATTCTGAAACGTGTGGAGGCAGGAAGCCTAGCTGAGAACCCCCGCATTCGGGGGGCTGCCTACTCTACCTGATGCAGGGATCTGGCCCTCAGCTCCAGACAGCTGTTTCCAAACCAATCCCCACAAACACAGGGGACATGGCAGGACAGCGTGGTACCTGCCATGGGCGGACACCCAAGACTGCCGAGGAGGGGAGAATCAGGGGAGCTCTAAGGTGGCCCAGGGGTCAGGGAAGGCTTCTCAGAGGCAGTGGCAGAGGAGTCAAGCCTGAAGGATGAGGATTCTTCCAGATGGGAGGCCAGGAAGGCATTCCAGTAGCAAGGACAGCAGGAGAAAATGTTGGGAGAGAAGGAAGGCAAAACAGGCTCGGGCCAGAGCGGGGGGTCCTAAGCCAGTGGGGCAGAAGCTCCAGGGGAGGCACAAAGGACAGAGCTTGCAGGGCTGAGGGGCCCAGGTCTCCTGAGCACCCTGGGGCAGGGTGGCAGGAGAGGAGGGGACCTCATGCAGGGTCTGATGCTAGCAAAGAAGCTCCTGTCTGCTCCACAACCCGGGTGCTGACCACCTGCCTATCTTCCAGAGCAAGGCATGGGGTCAGCCCCAGTCCCTGGAGGTGAGGATGCCACTATTCTCAGCGGCTGCCACAGTGTGCAGGGTCCCTTCCCTCAGGAAGCAGCTGTCTGGCCCCTGGGGCAGGTGCTTCTCAGGCTGGGGAAAGGCCCTGCTTATCCTCAGGCATCCTTAGGAACCATGTGTGCCTGAGAGTGGGCAGTGTCACTCAGAACTGTGGGCAGCCACTGAGAATAGGCCTGACATGAGGCCTGGTGGGGGACACGGGAGAGCAGCGGGAAGGGCTGACCTCCGGAGGGAGGGTTTCTGCAGTACCTCACCTGGCCCTTCACAGGCACCAAGAAGAGCCCGGAAAAGAGCGGAAGGTGGGGCCAGCTCCAATGTGTTCTCCATGTTTGATCAGTCCCAGATCCAGGAGTTCAAAGAGGTTGGTCAGTGCCCCTGATGCCATTTGGGAGGATTCATGTAATGCTTGGGAAGGCATGGGGTCCCTGGGGCTGAGGATGTCGCTATTCTTAGAGGCTGCCAGTGTGGCCGAGAACCTGGAGATGTGTCTTACTGTCCTTGGCCAGCCCCTACCTCTCTCTACCAGAGTCTTTGCTTGCTCTGTGACCTTGGGCAAGTCCTTCCCTCTATGTGCCTCAGTTTCCCTCTCTGTAGAACAGGGTTGCTTGAGCATGAAATGAGGGAATGCATGAAGCCGGGCAGCATGTCAGCACCCAGTAGGAGCTCAGCGTAGGTTAGCCTCATTCTCATGCTGGTGCAGTGCTGAGCTGGGCGACTCAGGGCCAGACGGGTCTGCCCTGAGGTTGCCCAGGCAGCTTTGCAGGACAACCCCTGGGGGCAGGGCCTCTGGGGAGGGAAGCTGGGTTTGGGTGAGCCAGTGTGTGGCTGCTCCGTGCCCATGTCTCTACCAGGCTTTCACCATCATGGACCAGAACCGGGATGGCTTCATCGACAAGGAGGACCTAAGGGACACCTTTGCTGCCCTGGGTGAGTGACCAGCAGGCGGAAAGCTGGAGCTTGGGGCAGAGCAGAACCCAGGCCGTCCAGAAAGCGTGGGTGAATGGGGGCTGGGCCTAGGCAGCAGATGCCATGGATGTGAAGAGGGGGTGGCTACCTGGAAGGTCAGGGGAGGCTCCTGGGCACTAGAGGAGACTCATCCAGAGAGGGGGGGCGTTTCAGGAACAGGAAGAGCTAGTGCAACGGCCTGGCATGGGAGGGCCTGTGGGAGGAGGGGTCCAGAGAGCAGGGAGAAAGGCCACCCAGGGCAAGAGCCTGGAGGCACTGCAGGGCTCAAGGCTACTGGGCTTCCCCTGCCAGTGGAGTCTTACACTCCTAAGGGCCCAAGCAGGAGTCCTAAGTCACAGACAGGTAAGGGGTTCAGGTCCAGAGAAAGGGGCATAACCAAGTCATATCTGGACTGAGTAAGCACCTGGATATCTGGTTATCCACTGGGATCAAGAAGAATCCCAGTCTCCACCTCCAGGAGCCAGCTGACCCCCTCCTGAGGGACATGAACCCCGAGACTCAGGTTCTCCAGCCCCTATGCACCCCAGTTTCAGCTTCTTTGGGCCTCAGTTTCCTCATCTGTAAGATGGGGATAGCCACCAACTTGCTCTCCTTTCCAGGAAAGCTGACGTGATGGGGGCAGGTGGTCAGGCTGGAGACAGCCTGGTGCTGACTATGGCCAAACGTGCTGCCTCCTGAGGTCCCCGGGCAGGATCACAGGGCCTCAGGGCTGAGTGGGCATGGGTGGGACAGTACAGCGGGACACCCTGCAGGACATTCCGTGGTCCCAAGCTCCGCTCTCTGGGGCTGCCTGCAGGTGGGGTGCCCTCGGACCCTCGCGGTGTTCCGGGTGTCCCAATGGCCCCACCCCCACCCCACAGGCCGAATCAACGTGAAGAACGAGGAGCTGGACATCATGGTGAAGGAGGCCCCTGGGCCCATCAACTTCACTGTTTTTCTGACCATGTTTGGGGAGAAGCTGAAAGGTGAGTGAGGTTCCAGGTGGCCCAGGGCAGGTCGGGCGGGCGGCTGGGCCCTCCATGCAGGCCGCAGGGGCACGGTGTAGCCCCTGGACTTCTGCTTTGCAGGACAGCTTGGTGTCTACCCTCACCCACCATTGGGGTGGGGCCCAGCCTGCCTCCCTGCCCGCAGTGACGGTCTCCTGGGTTTGAGGATTCTGTGGTCAGAGGGAAGGGCCAGGTGGGGCCGTGGCTGACCTGGGAGGCTGGTCTTGCTGCCACCCCACCCCCAGACTGCCCTTGCCCAATGCCTCCTGTGGCCTCGGCTAGAACTGGCTTCCAGACGTGGTCTCTCACTGACCCCCAGGGTGACCTTGGGCAAGGCTGGTCTGCTCTGCACCTGCTTTTCTGTCTGTAAAGTGAGGGTGGTGTTAGTTCCCCAGGGCAGCTGTAAGAAATGACCACAGGCTCAAGGAAAGAGTGACTTTCTCAGTTCTGGAGGCTAGAGGTCTGAAACCTGGCAAAGTCGTGCCCCCCCGGAGGCTCCAGGGAGACCCCATTCTTTGCCTCTTCCAGCTCCTAGTGGCCACACGGCCCCCCTCTGCCTCTGTGGTCACACTGCCTTCCTCTCCTGTCTCCCTCTACCTCATTCTTACAAGAACACTTGCCACTGGATTCAGGGCCCACGCGGATGGTCTCCCCATCTTCAGAGGTTTTCCTTATATCCACAAAGGCCCTTTTCCTTATATCTGCAAAGGACATTTCCAAGGTTCCGGGGATGAGGATATGGGCCGTTTCCATGTGCCACCATTCAATTCACCACAGGGGTGATCCTACCTAATCTGATCCACAGGTTTTATCTGACAAAAAAATCGTAATATTGTCATAGGTCATGCATGACCTGCTGTGAAGAAAATTGCCTCCACACACAATGTCCTGGCGACCCTAGAGCTAGACGGAAACCAATAATTGACCTGTGGCCTACCCTCCTGTGTTAGAGATGAGGAAATGAGGGCTGGAGATGGGTGGGCTGTGAGCCTGCAGCTGCCCAACTGCCTTAGGAGTGCCATTAGGAGTGCCATTCCCAGGTCCATGGTCATGTCCTTAAAGAGCTCAGAAGTCCAGGGGACTGGGCAGGGGTACCCAACCAGGAAAAGACACATGTGACTCCAGCCATTGACTTTAAAGGGAGGCCCAAAGCTCATATCAGCAGTGGGTGAGCTCAGAGTTTATGACCCAGGGCCAGGAGGAACACAAGCTGCAGCTTTTTCTCACTTCTGCAGGAACACTGGGACCAGGGCCCCATCTGAGCCTGTGGGTGAACTTAGCTGAGCCTGCCTAGGGACGTGCTGGGGACAGGAGCTGGGGGCTGGGACAGGCACTGCCTCATCCCTCTAACTGCAGGAAAGACCCTTTGTCATAAGACTCCCAACAGTGATAGAGGGTGCAGCCAGCCTGCAGCCCAGGTGAAGAGGCTCACTTTTCCCAGAGCAGAGGCCCTCCCTGGGAGGAGGGAGGGAATGACGGCACAGGTGAATGTCCTGATGCTGGGCCTGAGCCCACGGTTCCTGGTCCATGTGCAGCCTGCCCAGCAGTGAGACTCTGGGAGGCTGACACCCCATATTCGCTTCCCACCATAATCCCTACAAGTCCAGGCTGTGAGGGCCTAGAGCTGCCCCAGCTGAGCCTCTGAGATGGGAAGCTCATGGTCCTGCCCTCCAGGAGCTCCTGGGCTGGCAGGGCCAGCTCTGTGCCAGGCTTGGTCCCTCTGGGCCAGCCTCAGAGATGCCGATGACTCGGATACCATCCTGTCCTGGATGCACGTCAGTGTGATGGGGGAGACACGGCTGGCCCTGACCTGGTCCGATAGGCAGGCGTAGAGTGGCCGAATATGCAGGGGGCTCTGGAGGTCCAAACTGTTGGCTTCAAACCCTTCCTCCCCTCATTAGTGGGGACTTCAGCCAACTAACAGAACCTGTTTGAGCCTCAGTTTCTTTGACAAACTGGGGACATCAATACATGGGGACATTCTGGGAGTTCTATGGGATTAACTCTGAAGCTGCAGGTTCCAGAGCCCTCAGACGTGTTTGTGGCCACGACTGACTAATGTTTGTCAAGATCTTTACCACTGATGACACATTATCTCCTCTGATCCTTGGAGGTAGGCAGCAAACTCCATCATTGACTCCATGTCACTGATGACACAGCTGTGTGACAAAGGGGAAAGAGCACCAGGTCGGGGTCACCAGGTCACTTACTGTCATTCACACAGTCGGTGAGGCTTTGGGTGAGACCCCTCCTCTCTCTGGGCCTCAGTTTCCCCATCTATACAATGGGGGACCTGAGTATTCAATCCCACTATAGCACTAGAGTCATTTCTTCTAATGACATATTTCCCCAAAGCCTACACTATGAAAAAGTCATAGAACCAGAACTTCTCTGGCGGTGCTGCCTTGCTCCCCCCTTCGCAACTCCCCTCTACATCCAGGTGGTACACAGACTCCAGCTCTGGCCTGGGCAATCTTTCAGACCCATCCAGTGCCACTGCTCAAGCTCCAACCTTCAACCACCAAGTTCAGCACTGTTTCTCCTCCACCCACACCCCTCACGCGCACCTTGGGTAACAAAAGAGCTCAGACTTGCCCGCCCCCTCACTCATCATGCAGGAGCATCAGCTGTGAAAGCTTGGACAAGTCACTTACCCTCTCTGAGTCTCCATTTTTTTCATCTGCAAAATCGGGTCAGTTGCCAGGAGGGTTAAGCAGATAGGAGGTGCTTATCCAGGCTATCCATGTACAGTTGTGCAGGCTGCTCATAACTCCATGTGGCACCCTTGGCTATTACTCATATTCCTTGTTTCTCTGAAACCTCCCTCCTCTTGCCTCAAGTGGGCTTGGCGCTCACTGAAGTACAGATTGGGGAGGAAGCCCTTGTTGCCCAAGGCAGGCGCCAGGGGACCCAGCCCCACTCCCAGCCCCTGCCTGTCCTTTTTACCCCGGCACTGTTCCTGTCTCGTGCATGTTGCTTCTAGGTACGGACCCGGAGGAGACTATTCTCCATGCCTTTAAGGTGTTCGACACGGAAGGGAAAGGCTTCATCAAAGCTGATTTGTAAGTCTCCTCTGCTCTCTGATTCAGTTTTGCTCTCTCTAGAGCCTCAGATGATGAGCAAGCTGGGGTGACATAAGGGCGGGGGTGCAGCACAGTCTCCTCTCCTGCCCAGGACTCAGCCAGCTGGACCAGTGTCTGGCCAGGAGCCAGGAGCACTGGCCTGCCAAGCTCAGCCATCACTTGCTGTCCCTTGCCCTCTCTGGGCCTCGGTGTCCCCATTTCCCTGTGGAGGTGTACAGGGGGCGTGGGTTCCCCAAAGGAGGACCTCCTGGTGGTAAGGGCAGTGCGGGGGTAGAGGTGGGCCTTGAAGGGTGATGAAGTGTTGCCTAGGCTGGGGCACTGAACATTCTAGGTACAGGACACAGGGAAGAGTCAATGCTTGACGTGTGGGGGCTGGTGAAGAGCGGGCTATAGCTGGAGGCTGTAGGTGGATGTGGGTTCAGTGAGACTGAACATGGGGATGAGGCAGGGCCTGTGTTGGGGTAGCTCACGCACCAGGCCCTGGATCCCAGGTCTGCCTTGGGAACATGGGAGAGCCTGAGAAGAAGTTAGCCAACATGGAGGCCAGCCTGGAGGAGGAGAAGGGAGGGTTGCAGCCTCCACAAGGGCCTTGGTTGTCAGGACAGAAGGGAGCGGGTAGGTAAGTGAAATCCCCAGAGGCCAGGGCCAGTGGGCTACAGGGTTCTGGAGAGAAGCGTGGGCCAAATGTCAGCCACCACCCGAGTGGGTGAGGAAAGGGAAGGGGGGGCCCCCAGGAAGACCCAGCTTGGCTGGGAAGGCAGAGAGTGAGGTGGGCAGCTAGCTGGTGGGCCACTGGGCTGGCACCACAGAGCTGGGGGCCCAGATGCCTGCTATGCCCAGGAGCCTGCACCCAGTGAAAGCACAGGATGAAGAGCCAATGGTTGTGGCAGGGGTGGCCTGTCCGTGGGCTGGGTCACTGAGCCCACTGCTGAGCTGTTCCTGGGCAGTCCCTTCAGAGCCCCCAAGGCTTTACCAGGCCTATGGGTGGCCATGGGCAGGCAGGATTTCTCCTCCAGGCACAGGCTTCCTTGCCAGTTACTGAGTTTTGCTCCTATTAGAACCACGGCATCACGGTGGTGGGGTGGGAGAGGGCAGGACAGGGCAGGGGGAGGTGGGGAGCATCTGTCTGCCCCACATGTTATCTCCGTCACCCACCCTCAGCGTTGTGAGTCACGCACTCCCCGGGGAGGGGAGGGGTTGTTGAGGGTTTCTCCAAGCTTCAGGTCCCTCCTTCACCCCTTCCTCGGGGCCTGGGGTTCACATCCCAATCTTGGGGACCAGGGGAGGCACTGGGGGCACCCCCTGTTGCAATCTGGACTGGTCCCTCTACTTCCACCCACCTTCACTCCCACCAGCATGAGGCGGGGTCTGGAAAGGACTATTTGGGAACCCAATTTGGGAACCGAAGATACCACTCCCGGGATATGGGACTTGGAAGACATGGCTGCCTGCCAGGCAGGCCACAGAGGAGGCTCTGGTTGAAATAGTATGAAAAGTCCCCAGCTTAGATTTGGAAACTGTGACTATCCTGCAGTAGCATAAATAATGGAAAATTTGTGTCGGTCCTTAGGAGGGCCTGCTGTTGCTGGCACCATAGGACACCATGGGTGCTCGGGGCCCAGCTCAGCCCTCTGATCTGTCTGGGCCCCCGTGGGGCCCTCAGAGCTCCTGGGGGCATCAGCCCCTCACATGGCTTCAGACATGGCTTCCATACCTCCCCTTGGCCTCTCCTTTGGACCAGTTGGCTGCTTTCCTGGACGCCCCCTGGGGGACAGGCCCACCTGCCACTGCAAATCATCTCCCCTCCTGAGCCCGTTTCCCTCTCTGTAAAAGGGGGTAATGGTACTCACCTGCCAGGGCTTTGAGGGGCAAATGGCCTGTAGGCCCAGATGCACAGGGACAGGGCAGGCCTTCTGGCCCTGTGGCTGAATGCCAGCACCGGCATGCTCTAAGCCCTCTGCAGACGTCAGGGAAAATCTCAGCTGAACAAGCACTCCATCTAGAACTAAGGCAACGAGGCTCCCCTCAGTGACTTGGAGGTTCCTTGTTAATACACAGTGGGATGTCAGAGAGGACCCCAAAGTCATGTTGGGGCCCCAAGACCACTTCATTTGGTTCCCACCTAATGCTGGGAGAAGAGTCCATGTCACAAGGGAGGAAACTGAGGCTGAGAGCTGAAGTGTCCACTTGAGACCACATGGCCATCAGGGGGCCATAGGGCCAGCCCCTGGTTGGTGTCCTCCTGATCCAGCCCACCTGCCCTCATCACCCCTGGGATTTGCCCAGTGTGGCCCTTCCTCTGAACATGGCCCTTTCTCTCCCTTGGGCAGCATTAAAGAGAAGCTCATGACTCAGGCAGACCGGTTCAGTGAGGAGGAGGTAAGTGGGGGCTTCTCAAGACTGCCCAGTGCTGCTGAGAGCCCTCCTAGGAGGTGCAGCCCAGCACAGGCCCTTCCAGCAGCCCCTTCCCCCGCAGGATCAGTCTCCTTTAGATGCTGAGATGATGCCTCCCTTGATTCCTTGGATGAGAACAGGGATGAGCGGGGGTGTCTGGGGACTCTGGCCTGCTGGCGTGGGCTCCGTGTCCTACCCCTGAGGCCTCCATCTGGAGAAAGGGAACAACATTCTGCCTGATGCTCTCAGATGACCCCCTGCTCTGGCCCCAGCTCGGACCCGGTCCAGGCTGACTCCTGCTCCTTCCCCAGATCAAGCAGATGTTTGCGGCTTTCCCACCAGATGTGTGTGGCAACCTGGACTACAGGAACCTGTGCTATGTCATCACGCATGGCGAAGAGAAGGACTAGGAGACCAACGATCTCCCCCCAATCACAGGCAGCAAACCTTGGGAGGGGGGGTGACTGCCAGGGAGCCCCTGCAGCCAGTGTGTGCAAAGAAAAGGCTCCCCTTGCCCCATGGGTTGGGGGCTAAGCAAGAATAAATAATGCTAACAAGGTCTGAGTTTTCGTGATTAATGCTCCAGTTGGGGAGAAAGCTAAACATTCCTGTGTTGTTGGTTTTTCCAAAACTTTTTACATCCCAGCTTTGCTCAAATGTTCTTGATGAGCTGATGTTTAGAACTAATTGACAGTCTTAATGATCCCCAGCTGGGCCACAGGACATTGCTTTCATTTATGAAGCTTTTATTGAGAATCTAGTGCATGCCAGACCCAGTGCCAGTCCCGGGGACACAGAGATGAACCTGCACTGTCCCTGGGCTGGAAGATCATAGAATGAGAAGAACAAGAACAGGGGTGGGAACACAGCAGGCTGGAGGCGGGAACAGTCCAGGGGAGACCTGGCAGCTGGGAGCTGGGAGGAGAGGCAAAGAAGGTGGAGAGGAGGGGTGGGCTCGCGGGATGCTTAAGGAGTAGGCAAGGAGTTCTTAAACAGGACCTACATAGCACCAACCATAATTGAAAAATGCGTAAATTGGACTTCATCAAAATCAGCAAGAGACAACATGAAGAATGTGCAAAAGCAAGGCACAGTGCTAGAGAAGATACTAGCAACAGCAGGTCTTAACAAAGATCCCCTTCTCCCAAACAGACTTATAAGAAATCCTACACATCAATCAATTATGGAAAGATAACAACCAGGGAACAAAAAACAAAAAACAGGTTGGTGACGTAAAAGAATCTCCAAATGGCCAATAAACACCTGGGAAGATGCTCAACCTCGTTCCTCATAGGAAAATGCAAATGAAAACTTCCAAAAGGTTTGCACACACCAGAATGGCTAAAATTAAGAAGAGTGACAATACCAAGTGTTGATGAGGGTATGGAACAAACAGAACTCTTAGATTTTGGCAGCAGGGGTGTAAAGTGAGTCAAACCTTTGGAAAATCATTTGGCAGTAGCTAATAAAGTTAAAAAATATATATATCCTTACCCAGCAGGCTAGGTATTTATCAATGTCCCTGTCATATATCCTTCAGGAGACATATGCAAGAATTTACAGACTGATGAGTCCCAAATTGGAAACAAGACAGCTATCTGTCAAGAGGAGAACTGATAAATAAATGCTAATATATTTGTGCATTGGACTCTTAGCAATAAGAATAAACTGATATGCATTACAACATGGTGGCACCCAGATACATTACATTGCATGGAAGACAGACACAAAAGAGAGTGTATTTATTTATTTTAGAGCCCTTTTATAAGTGCATACTTAAACATTTTTTGACATATAATATACATACCATAAAATTCATTTTAGTGTATATAATTCAATAGCTTTTAGTACATGCCCACCAGTGAAGTTCAAGGGTTCCACTCTCTACACATCCTCACCAAAACTTGTTATTTTCCCTTTTTTTAAATTACAATCATCCTACTGGGTGTGAAGTGGCATCTCATTTTGGTTCTAAGTTGCTTTTCCCTAACGATTAATGATGTTGAGCATCTTATCACGTTCTTATTGACCTGTGCAGTGGGATTTGGGTCAGGGACTGAGCTTGGGGTCACAAGATCCCTTTCTTTGTCCCTTGCCCTCCTGAGTCCCTTGTTCCCTGTGGAGGAGGTAGGGAGAGAGGTGTCCCCCACCAGCCTGGAGCTCCCTGGCTCAGGACACAAGGGGCAGTGTCTGCTAGTGAGATGGGGGGCAGGGGGCGAGGTGGAGGAGATTCTGAAAGGGGCCTCCCTCTACCCAGGCCTGGTTCCCTCTGCTCTCTAAGAGTTGGCTTTCCTGGAAATCAAGGACTCGGCTGCCTAGGAACTTGTCAGACCTGTTTGTGTCCCAAGGAACCAGGCCAGAGCCAAGCTGGAGGAAGTGGGTGCCAGGGGCACTTGCTTGCCCACCTGGCAGCTCCAGGCTCTCCTGCTCCGTGACACCCAGGCCAGCCTGCCCTGCCATGGCCAGGCTTCACGGGGACAGAGGGGCAGCCAGTGGCAAAGGCCAGAGGGGCTCTCAGTGTCTCAGGACAGAGGCCGTTCCTTAGCTCATTCATTCCTCCATCCTTTAGACTTCCATCCACCTACATCGTCTGTTCCAGGGCCCAGAAATGATCAATTACACCACCAACACCCACCACTGTCCTCCAGGGGTTCTGAGTGGGTGAGGCACACACACCAGAGTGACCTGGCTCCAGCAGCCTAGGGGTCAAGGGAAAAGAAGGCAGGCAGTGAGTGGTGGGCCAGGTGTAAAGCTGCTGGAGGCTCTGGCCGCTGCCTCGCTGGAGTCTCCATAGCATCGCTTGCTCATGGCTCATCAGTGGTCTAGGCTGCCTCTGACCGGGGCCCACCATCAGCTGCTTTTAGTTACCATGACTCTCTATCCAGTTCTTGAGGGACTCTGGGCTCTGGGTGACCCCTAATGGGTCCCATGAGGTCCTCCTCTGGTCCAAGCAGCTGGAGTGGTCTACAGAGCTGCCCCTTCAGGGGTAGGGGCAGAGGTTCCTGAAAGCCAGAGGGAAATTAGGAGGAGCACGCCTACTGATGGACACATCATGTCTCCTGAGGCATATCTGAAATCACTTTTTTAAAGGTACAATAACCTCCTCCATGTTCTTGGCTCTGGGCTCCAGCTGTACAGCTTCATTTGGTTCCTTGAGTGTCCTGCATTTCCTCTTGCCACAGGGCCTTTGCGTATGTTGTTCCTTCTGCCTGGAACTCTCTCCCAGGCAACAACTCCTCCTTTGCCCAATTACCCATTTCTGAGCTTTCTGCTCTCAGCTTTGCAGCACAGCCCCAGGCCCTGATGCTTGGAATAGGCCAAATCCCCTTCTGTGTGTTTTCATGGCACCAAGAGCTTTTGCTGGGAAAGTTTGTAAGACTGCTGCTAGGGAGGTTTGTCTTTCCCACAGGGCTATAAGCCTGCCATCAGGTTGGGTTTTGTCTGTGGCTGCACCCCAACACCCTGCCCTGGACCTGGCACATAGTAGACTCTCAGGTAACATTTAACCAATTCCATGAGGCCCAGAGAGCTGACCCTGAATTGCAGGACGCCTCTGGAGGCAGCTTCTATCTATGGCCAGCTGCTGCAGGCTCTGGGCCTCCAGGAAGACACTATGGGCCAGAGGCGGAGGTCAGAGATGGCAGCCAGTCCAGAGCCATGCCCAGGGCTCAGAGGGGCCTGCCCTATCCGCCTGGGCCCTCCTCTCCCCACAAGTAGAATGGGACCCTGTAACTGGGGTCTCAGGGATCTCCAGCTCCCTGAGCAGCAGCAAATCCTGAGGCCATGGCCATCCCTGGGGATGCCTGGCTGTGTTGCACTGAAGGTGACCTGTCTTGAGAGCTGGCCAGACTGACTGTCCTGGAATTTTTGTTGGCTGACCCCAGGCCTGGTAGATGATTGGCAGTAAGCCCAGTCATGGCCACGGCAGGCCTTCATATCCCCAGGGGATTGGGTCCAATGATCTGGCCTTGTCCTGGCCCCACCCTCAGTCAGCTGGGTTTCATTGAGGGTAATTAGCTCAGCAAGATGCCTGGGTCTTGGCATTTCATTTTCCACTGTAATCTGTCAGCCCGGGCCTTCGGACAGTGTCCCCATGTAAATCATGAGGGGATCACTGTTAAGAGAAACGGCAAATTCCTTCCACCCATGTGGCTGGCTAAACTGACGCTGAGACCACATTCCCTCCTGGCGCTCATTCAAGAATGGCCAAGTCCTTTGAACGTCTTTCCAGGATGGACCCCAAGGGCTTGGAGCCGGCTAGGTGGGGACCCTTCTGGGGAGCCTCTGCTGGTGGTGGAGGGCAGAGGCCTCCAGGGCCACGGGGTTGCTGGAGAGACTCTGCCTGACTAGGCTCCTCCAAAGCTCTGTGTCTCCATGGCAACCCTGGGGGTGACTTTTTCACAGCCAGGCAGTGGCTGGGGAGTGGGGTCGGGGAGCTAACGGTGTCCTCAGCCAGGGACACCAGACCTCAGAGCAATGAAACATCCCAGTGGAATTTCAGGCCTCAGGGGTGGGGAGGGCAAGTGGTGAGGTCCGAGGGGAAGGCCCTGTAGCCTCCGAGTCTGATGGGAAATTCTACTCCATTCCTGCTGAGAGCTGAGCTCTGGGCTAGGGCACAATTTCAGTCTGGCTGAGGGTTAGTCTGGGCCTCTGGGGACCCCCAAGTGTCTGTGGCTGTCCCTTCCTGTCTATCTCATATACAAAGCCCTCCAGCCTCACTGAACAAAGGCAAAGAAAAGTACTGCAGCGGACGCGCCGAAGGCAGTAGAGGCCTGTGCTGGCTCTGCAGCCCCGCCCAAGGCCTGAGTGTGTATTCGGCTGCACCTCTTCTAGGTGTGTAACCCTGGCAAGTCACTAACCCCGCAGTGACTCAGTTTCCCTATTTGGAAAATGATGATAATAATAGCACTAACCTCCCAGGATGCCCCATGCAGGCCAGCTAGGGATCTGGTGGTGGACAGGCAGACATCATCCAGGCCCCCGCGCGCCTACATCCAGGGCAACACAGACACCATGACCAGTAATGAATGACATTGTGATGCCAGAAGGACTCAGGTTGGTAGAGAGATAGACAAATAACCAGAGACAGGCGGGGAGGGAGAAGGCCACCTGTGTAGGCCATGGTCAAGTTTTGTTCCTAGAATAGACATGTCTATTTCATTGGGAGTGACATCATCACAAATGTAATTTAATAATATGTGACATGTGACATGGGTACAGTCAGGAAAGGCCTGTGGAACTGAAGAAGCAGAGAGGAAATGCCCAGGATAGACTGGAAGGCTTCTTGGAGGAGGTGATAATCTAGAGAATGGGTAGGAGAAACTTGAACAGAAAGGGAATGATGACAGGCCTCCAGGTAAGAGGTGGAAAAAGGAAATGTTCTTCCAGGAAAATTCCATTCCTGATTACATCAAAGAAAGAGGCTTGGTATGGTGCTGGCAGGTCTTTGGCCAACCCACTGCTGTTTTCAACAACAGGGAGCAGAACCCAAGAGCCTTCCTTCAGCCACAGCAGCCAGCAAGAACTGAACATGGTTTTGGTTTGTTCTATATATTCTTATGGTCATCTTAAATTTTTTGGCATGTGGGACTAGCTTTTCAGTTTTGGTAGTGAGGTTCCTAGAAAAGCTTTCTTTAAAATAAATGTGTGTACATGATTTGATTTAAGGAAAATGATTACTGTAAACAATATTTAGGGTCAAAAATCATGAATATGGGTTGTGAATCACTGAGGTTTGGAAAAGGCTGAATTCTAGAAGAATAGGCTATGATAGACCATTCTGAAAGCAAATGTTCCAGAACTTTCTGGAACCCCTGTGCCGAAGATGTTAGCTTTCAGCCTTGAGTCTAAATGCCCTTAAACAAAGAGACTCCATCCTGGACCCCAAACCAGTAGGGTGGGGCCAAGGGAGTGTGGCTGCTTGCTGACAAGACAGACAGGCTCCCAGGCACATGAGATATTGCTGCTGGCTGTGCACATAAGCTGAGTTGATCGTCTTGAAGGCAAACTCCCTGGGTGCTTCAGGTGCCAGCTCCATCCCAGTGATATGGCATCATGGGGCACTTTGCACATGACACTCTCCCACAGCCTGCCCATGTGGCACCTACCACCCCCACTCCACCTACTGCCTCTGCCGCAGCCTCTCCCAGCTTGGTGTGGCACAGGGCTCTCAGGCTCGCCCTGTGCCTACGTGTTGAGTGTGGGGCAGATGGGATGTCAAGCCTTCTTTATTGGTGCAGTTGGGACCTCCCAGCCACAATTGCTTGGCTCTAGCAGGAGCCATCAGTGCTGTCACCCCAACCTCTCCTTGGGGTCAGTAGGTCACACTGACCAGAAACTGAGGTCACGTAGCAGGGGGATGTGGTACCCACAGGAGCTCACAGCATCCGAGGCTACATTCATGCAGCCAGGACTTGGGAGGGGATGCCTGTTCACCCCAGAATGATTGGGCCCCCACTTCTAGACCACAAAGACAGACAGAGGTAAGATCAGAATGGAACATGAGGGAGGCTGGGAGAATGTCCTGTGAGCCCATGTGGGGCAGGGTGGGGATACCCTATCTTCAAATCCCTGTCCCAGAGCAGAAGGTGGGACTGGCTCAGGTATCTCCAAAGGTAGAGCAGTCACTTTCCGGTAGCAACAGGGACCCAGTCTTTGCACTGCTCAGAGGAGGGACTTTCTGTCAGCCTGAGCCATCCCAGGTGCCTGGGCAGGGAGGGAATTGCCCATGACTGGAGGTATGCAAGATAGTGCTGGTGACTACATAGCAGGGAAGGGGCAGGCTGGCTTTCAGAACCCAGGGCTGCTCCTTGGGGAAGAAAGACAGGGATACATAAAGCACCCAGCCTGGTGCCTGGCATACAGGGGATGTCCCTCTCCTCCTACACCTGCCTGGCTTCATTGTCAAGCCTTCTTTATTGGTGCAGTTGGGACCTCCCAGCCACAATTGTAGGCTTCTCCTCCTACACCTGATCCTGGCCCAACCAGGGTCACAGAGCCCTCGGCAGGCTGACCCAGAAGGACCCTCCAGGGTCACTGGGGTGGAAAGGGCCCCAGGAACAGATAAGGAAACTGAGACCCAGAGGGAGCATGCCACCCTGCTCTAGACCGTTCCGTTTGCCCATACCCCTAAACATCTTCAGGATCACATTCCTGTCTGAAGCTTGTTATTAGGGCAATGGATGCTAATGCAGAGTGGGGGGTAACATGTTAGCATTCGGCCTCCTGTGTGCCGACAGTGGGCTGTGAGGTAGGATTTCATGCCTAAGGCAGGTCGAGGGGACCTGGGGCTCCTTAGCAGAGACAGGGCACACAGGAGGCTGTGTCTTGCTGAACAGGTCCTTCCTTCTCTGGGCCCCAGACCTTTCTGTGTCGCAAGGACCAGGACATTGGAATGGGGGGTGCCTGTGGATGTGGGCCTGGCAGTGGGGCTGGGAGGGAGAGGCCAGCCTGGAGCCACCCTAATCTGGGGCTTAGCTCTGGCTTCAAAGCTGGCGGCTTCAGCTCTGTTGGAATGTCCAGTCATGGTGGGGTGGAGGGGGGAAGCCTGTTTCCCATCAAGCTCCAGAGAGTAATTGTGGCCTCTTGGGGGCCATGAGGGGGTGGGTGGGTGTCATGAGGGAAGGGCTGGGATCTCAATGTGGGCATCTGGGGTAGGGGAGTCCATCCCTTACCACTGTGTGACCTCAGGCCAATGGCTTAACGTCTCTGGACCCTGGAATTCTTCATCAGAGAAACAGGGTAAGTGGTGACTCCCTCCCAGGGCAGCACTTGGTGTAGGGTCTGGCCCAGGGTGGGGGGACCCCAGTCTGCATGACCTGGTGAGTATAAATTCTTAAAGCGAGGGTGGCCCTTGTGGCCCCACAGTGCCATCTACTGACAGCTGAGCAGCCTCACCCAGATCCAGGGACCCCAAGGTCTACCCGGCCTGGGCACCTTCTGGGCAGCCATGGGCACAAGGTTAAAAGGACAATTTGGAGGCAGACAGGATTGAAGGGGAGTCCTGGCTGCCTAGATTTCTGGCTGAACAGCGGGGCATGCTTTTAAAACTCTTTGAGTCTCAGTTTCCTATAAAAGCAGCAAACACTTTAAGCATGCCCATTGTGCTTCATGTGAATTCACATATATAACTCTCCCAACGACCATGGAAAGTAGAGCCTATGTCTATCTCTACCTTACAGATGGGGAAATGGGCCAGAGAGGGTAATACACTGACCCAAGGCTGCATATGGCAGAGCTGGGATTTGAACCCCGGCAGCCAGCTCCTCAGCCCTTCCTTGGCCAAGAAAGACACACTGGTATAGCTACCTTGCATGTGGCAGATAGACTTACTCCTAGGAACTTGGCTGAAATGCTTGGCTCAAGGTGGTGTGTTTCGAGAACTCTAGCCTAGGATTTTCATTTTCTCTGGGTTCACGTCCTGGCTCCTTTTCTTACTAGCCGTGGGACCTGGGCAAGCCACCCACTGCTTGGTGCCTCAGGGTCCTTACTGCTGTTTCAGTGGGGGCATCAGGAGGAAGCAGGGGAGGGACGCCCAACACCTGGCAGCAGTGAGTGCTTCGGCATCCTCACGTATCAGCGGTGCCCTGGCTCCAGGCAGGGGGGCCCTGGGTGGTCCCTTTTAGCTGATGTCCATATTCCCGCAGTCCCGCGACCCAGGGCACCAGAAGGCCAGCAACTGAGGAGGAGGCTGGATTCTCAGCTATTTGCCCTGGTGCTGGGTCTTAGGGTGTGAACTGAGGCTGCCTGAGCCCTGGAGCCTCGAGTATAGAAAGAAACCGCCATGGAGGGGCCTCGCCCATCAGCCTGATTCATGCTTTCCTCCAAATTCGTTGGAAATTTCCTCTCCTCCTGGGCCTCCAGGGGCCTCCTGCACAGCCTAACCCTACCACCCACTAGGGAACTAGGGCCCTCCCAGGACAATGGTGGGTGTAGGAGGAAATGCCTGCCACCATCTGTCTGTCATGTAATCTGCTCTGTCATCCCTGGTTCCCTGGTCTGCAAATACAAGATACAAGATACTTTGTATCTCCAACCACTTCTGGCTCTAAACCTCCTCCAGCTTTTCCCTTCCTCCTTCAGCATGCCCATCAGGGTGTTGCATTAGCCAAAGAACACGGATTCTAGGCCTCCAAACACCTCTGCTGGAGAGGCCTTGTCTGTGTCATTTGAGCCCCACCTCCCTCCCCGTGAGAGCAGCAAGCTTCCCAGTCAGGGGGGCGTGTGGGGTTGGGGGGTGGAAGGGGCAAGGATGGGGCCTCGAGGCTCAGGGTCGGGGGCAGCCGTCCCCACCCAGCCTGCCTCCTTCCACATGGGCCTCCCTCTTGGTGCGCTGCCCCATCCCAGAAATGTCCTCCTCAGCCCTGTAATTGCTGGTTCTTCTCCTTCCTGTCCCACCCCCAGGCTTCAAGTCTTTGCTGGCAGACAGGAGTCCGCTGTAAGAGCCGGAGGCCTGGGCTGGCTTGAGCACACCCAGATTAAATGGAAACAGAAGCAGGCGCTCCAGAGACCCACTGTCCAAACTGGGAGACTTTGGGATGGTACTTGCAGATCAAGCTGGGCCCAGACTAGCCCTGGCTGGGCTCTGAGGTTCCTCACCCGGCCACCGTGCAGGGAGGCACTCCCAGATGGGGTCTGTCTCTACACAAACCAGCCAGTGACGGGGGGAGCTCCCTGTCATTGAGTGTTGGGCACCTGGGCCACCCGGTACATAGCTCTGGACAGTCTCCACAGCACTTGGAACTTCACTCGGAGGCTTAGGCCTGCCAACACCTGGGAGGGAGGCCAAGTAGGCAGGAAATCCCATTTTACAGATGAGAAAGCTGAGGCCCAGGGAGGAAAAGCAGCTTGTCTTTGGACACACAGTCAGGAAGTGGCATTTGGACCCCAGAAGCCAGGGCTGAGGACTCCAGGCCCAGCGCACTCCCCATCGGCTGCCCTGGGGCTCCAGCCACTGGTTCTGGGATGTTTCCTCGGGACAGGACATGGAACACATGGGTCCCTAAAGGTTGGGGCTGCTGCAGTTCAGGAGTGGGGCAGCTGCTGGGAACAAGGTAAAGGCCCAGGAGGAAGGGGTGCTTTAAACGAACTGGGGAAGGAGCACAGGGGAGGACGCTGAAAGGCAGGTGACCGGAGGCGTCTGGAGCTGGGGAGGGAACTGACACTTTTTGAGCCCCTGTGTGCTGGGCCCTGTGCCTCGGTCTTCACATGGTTGATCCCTCTGGAACCTCTCTTCGGTCTTGGGATATTGGCAACAATAGATCTTGATAAAAATCTCTTATCTCGAATACTTTTTAAAATCTTGTAGGTCAATAATGGAACCATAGCAACAACCAAAAAACAGGCAGGTGACAAAAAGGATCTCCAGATGGCCAATCAAAACCTGAAAAGATGTTCAAACTCTTTCCTCTTAAGGAAAAAGCATATTAAAGCTTCAGTAAGGCACACACCTTCCAGAATGGCTAAAATGAAAAAGGTGGGTGCTAATAGCCCCATCCCACAGATGAGGAAACTGATGCTCAGAGAAGCTAAGACACTTGTCCATGCAAGGATGCCCTGGGCTGTCTGTCCTCAGAGTCTGCTGTCTTTCTGCTTCTAGGGCGTGGCCAGGCTGCCTTCCACTGACCAAACTCCCTGAGTCTATCGGTCACTTTGCAAACCACCCGTGGGTACCTCCTTCGGCCTGGCCTGTGCTGGGCCCTGGAAACCAGGGCAGACTTAGCCCAGCCTCCGTTTCCGAGTAGCTGTGTCCCGAGAGTAGCGGGCACATCCACAATCAGCCCTGGCATGGGCTGTGCGGAGACCTGGGAGGCACAGAGGAGGGAGATGCCCTTGTTGCCAGGAGTAGAGAGAAAGCTGGGCCCTGAAGAGCTGGGCTTGCCACAGCAGAAGGAGCTTTGGGAAGCAGTGGACAGTCAAGCTTGGCAGGTGGTCAAGGGCAGGCCCTGTGGCTGAGAGAGGCCCTCAGGGCAGGCAGCAGGGCCTTGGGCCTCCAGCCAGGCCTGGGTGGTTATCCTGAGGACACAGGGAGCCACACTTGAGGGCCTGGGGGTCCACATGGGGAATGGGTGGAAGGACTGAGCTGCCATCCACAGAGTGATGACAGAGGCCACTGCTGGATGCATCACGAGGCTGGGGACAGTGAGGGCAAATGTGCCCAGGCCTGGACTCCTGCCTTGCGAGTTCTTGGAGAAGCCAGAGGCTGCTGCCCCATCTTCGTGGAATGGGCCAAGGAGATTGTGGAGAGGGCAGAGGGCAGCACACCTTTGGCTCCCAGGCAGTGTTCTGTGAGCTCACAGAAAAGTAGGGCCTGCTATGAGCTGAAAGCCAAGGCATTCTGGCAGAGCCTATCCGAGGTGGGGCCAACTGCTCCCTCTGACTGGTCCCTTCCCCACAAGGAGCTGGTGGACACCAGGGCACCAAGCCCAGACTCAAGGTCTCCTTAGCTCCAGCCTCCAGCTGGTTCCAGTATGTCAGGGCCACTGGTCTGGGGTGGTGTGTGTCTGCCTGATGTCACCAGCCAGCTTTGCCAAAGCTGACTGACCAGAGTAAACTGGCTGCTGGGTTCCGAAGAAGCGGGGGCTGAGGGGCTGGGCTGACTCTGACTTTCCAGGTGCACAGGGTGCTTGGCAGAGTCTGGGCCCCAGCTGGGCCTGGGCTTGCTGTCCAGGGTGGACATCCAGCTGCCTGCCTGTGCACCATGTGGGCCCACCCATCTGCACCCCTTTCAGGATTTGACCACGTGTCCTTGGACTGAGCTTTCACTCAGGCTGGAAGGCCTGGGGACCTGTGATGTGTGTCCTCCACATTGGGTCATGAAAGGCTTACGAGGCCCTCTGGCAGGCCCACTGGGTTTCTGCAAGGTGAGATCATGCACCTGGAAGCAGGGCCTGCCCTGCCCTGTGCCCTGAATGGGCTTCTTGTTCTCCCAAGCCCAGTTGTCAGCACTCAGTTTGTTAACAAGAGGTGGCTCTGTCGGATTCTCCTGCCCATTAGGGGCTCACTTGGCCCCACTTCCTGGTCTCAGGGGAGAGAGTATTGCATTTCATTCAAACTTTAAAGATGAATCAGCCAACCTCTTTGAGCTTCAGGTTCCTCACTGGCAAATAGAGCAAATAATGGCTTCCTCTCCAAGCTATGGTGAAGTCAAACAGGATTAAAGGAACCACCACTATCATTTTGGGCAGACAGGGAACTATTCACAGGCTCTGCAGTTTTCTCATCTGTTAAGTGGGCCCAGATGTTGTGAGGAGTACGTGAGATACTGTGTGTGATGCACAGAGCAGCCCCTCCACCCTTGAGCAGAGGACAGAGGACAGCAACGGCTCCATGCCACCACTAGACCCCCAGCTCAGAGCTGGCAGATAGCAGCACTTGGTGCCTCTCAGATTTGTGGTTGTGGGAAAACATCCTTGTGTCCCTGCAGCTCTAGGACAATACAGAGGAGTTCCAGGTGTGCACAGGGTAGGGACTGCCACTGAGGACCCCTGTCTGCCTCTTGGGAGTACTGAGGTCTCTGGGGTCAGGCAGACCAGGGCCTCTCCACTTGATAGCCAGAAGTCCCTGGGAAGAGGAAAGATGAGGAGCAGTTCAGTTTTGTGCTGGAAAATGCTGGGGGCAAAGGCCCAATCCTAGCACCTGCCAATTCCCATGGTGTAAATACTCTGGCTGTGGCTGACTTTAAAATAATCATCATGTTATCAACTGGCCTGAGACTTACTAAGAAATTAGCGATCAGCTCTTGGAGCTGGCTGAGCAGCTTCCAGCACCTCTGGGTGAGTTTGGACACCCATCTGTCCACACCATGGAGCAGGCTAGAGCAGAGTGGGTGCACATGGACACCCAGTGGGTGTGCATATGGGAGGAGTGGGCTGGTGAGCATGAGGGAGAAAGGACCCAGCTGTGGCCATCCCCTGAAACCCAGGAGGGTTAGCTAGTTGCTTTATTTGTTTATCTCCGCCCTCCCCCAAAATAGAATCAAGGCAGTGGACAGCAATGGAGACAATGTAGTAAGATGGAGTGATCACATACAGATTTGGGGGCTGGTAAAAGTTAATGTTTGGAAGGAGAAGAACAAGGCCAGGATTCAGGTAAGAGCCTAGATTAATACCACAATTAATACCTTCCTCCCATCTCCTGGGCTGCCTCCCCTCCCCTGCAACCTCAATGATGCACTTGGCCTTCTGTGCCAGACCAACAGCTGGGAGGTGAGAAGGTCTGGGGGAGACTGCAGGGGGGCCAGGCTGGAGAAGAGATGGCTCAGGATACCATCTTCAAGTTTCTGCAGCAACGATCTGGGGCAGCAGGAATATACACAGTCCAGAGGGCAGAATCAGGGCCAACCTGGGCCTCCATCTGAGGAAGGCCAGTTCACCATCAGCTATTCACAGGGGAGCTTTGCTGCCTGGGGAGGTAGGAAGTGTCTTGTAGTGGGAGAGTATAAGGAGATGCTGGAGAGCCACTGATGGCAGCTTCCTGGGCACTGGACTTGAGGGCCCCTAAGTGCAGGCTGTTGACAGTCAGTACAAAGCAGAGGTTAAGAGTGAGGCTCCGGGCCCATGTCCCAGTTCAGCGGCTTCCTTGTCGCATAGTCACAGGACCTCTCTGTGCATGGGTTTCCGTGCCTCTTGGCCTCCTCCTCCGTGTCTGTGCCCTCCAGGTGCCCTCCTGACTGACTGGGAAAGCAAGAGGTCCTGCTAGCCCCCATGGTTCCCAAAGCAAGCTGCTCTCTGGGGCTACAGTCCGTAAGACGGTGCACTTGGCCTTATGCCCTCAGCTCCTGCTGTTCCTCTCTGCTGCCACTGCTGACCTTCCCCCGGGAGGAGGTCCTGACGCAGGTCCTGCTTCTGATCCCTCTGTCCCCAGATGCCAACGTGGGCCTGGCACATAGGAGGCCACTCTGAGTTTTTGTTAAATGAATAAATGAGAGGAATGGATGATGGGTGGATGGATAATTGGATGGGTACATGGATAGGTGAGGGGATGGATGGATGCGTAGATGGTGGAATAGATAGGTAGATGGACTGGATGATTGGACAGATGGACAGATAGATGGATGGATGGCATGAATGAACTGATAATTGGATGGGTGAGTGGATAGCTGGGTAGATGGAGGGAAGGAGGGATAGTACATGGCCTTTTGATACAATTGCAAAATATCTTCAACTTCTTCATTTTGTTTCATCCCCTTAGCTCAGTTTTGGAGGCAGGACTAGACCAATTAATCTTATTCTACAGAATCGGAGCTCAGAAAGGTAAAGCGACTTGCTCCATCACACAGGGAGGAAGAGACCGAGGCCCCCATCAAGGTAAGTCTCTTGTCCCGGTGCCTTTTCCAATAAGCTCCTTTGATCCCTCATTGAGTTATTTACTTGGGAAGTTATTGTCACCTGCTGAAGCCCATTTTGGGGTACCCAGTGCTGGGGACCCAGAGCTGCAGCATGGCTCAGTGCTGCAGCACCAGCTGCTCTGGGAGGCAAGGCGGGGCTGGCCAGGGAGGAGGTGCCAGGCTGGCCAGGTGAAGAAAGAAAGCTGTTGACTTCAGGCCCAGGCGGTATGGGAGCCTGGATTACAGCAGTTCAGCTCCTGTCTGGGTCAAGCCAGGCATCCTGGGTAGGTGACATGGGGGATGAGTGGTGGAGGGAGTGGAGACAAGGCCAGGGATGCTAGTGGGGACAGCCTACAGGGCTTTGAGTGCCAGGCAGCAGAGCTGGGACCTTGTCTGAGGCAGTGGCGGGGTGCTGAAGGGCAGGGTGTGAGGGGGTCCCTGCTGAGAGAAGAAGGGTGTCGGCTCTCACCCAGGCTGCCTCTCAGCCCCTTCCCTGTTCAGGCCTGCCTTCAGCTCTATGCCATCCTTGGATGCCTTGACCTTGGCTGGGCCTGGGCTGCAGGGCCAACCCCTAAGGGCAGTGAAAAAGCCAGCCAGAGCAGAGGCCCACCCACAGCTGCCCACCCCAGGAGCACGGCTCTCACCCGCAAGGGGCTGCCAGTGCTCTGGAAGACCCAGGGCTGGTTTGGGAGGCACAGCCCCCGAGAAGCTGTCTGCACAGGCCAGTCCATGACTCCAGGTGCTCATTAGGCTACGATGCTCAGCCCAGGCTTTCAGGGTCTTTCTGAGGATCCCCAAAGAAGAAAGAAATCAAAGGCTGGGGATTGAAAAACAAGGATGAGGAGATATAAAACAAGATTTCTATCTAAATAATTTCCTCTAATTGCTGGTAAGAGACATTAATTTTCCTTTTGAAGCTCCCCGCAGCCCCAGGCGCCTTGGGACGTGCCAAGATGGCATCCTGTCTAGCCGGATTATTTCACAGCTGCCCGCGGGGCTGGCTCGGTGCTCACCGTGGGGGCAGGCCGGGCGGCGGGCTGGGTGCTGCTCAGCTCAGGGTGGGGGCGCCCAGGGTGGGAGGGGGGCCTTCATCTGGTGCGCTGCAGCTGAGAAACAAGAGGCCTCCAGTGCTCCAGGTCTCGGGCAGGCCTTCTGACCTCACTGCACCCAGAGAGACGCGGGAGTGCTGAGTCCCCACCGAGGCCTGGGCCCCTCTTCTTGGCTGTGGAACCACTAGGCCTTTGGACATGCAGGGCATTGGCCAGAGGAGGCCAGAGGGCCTGCCTCCGCACCTCTCTTGCCCCTGACTGTGGCCCCACAGAGGACCAAGCCAGGCGAGGCCAGCCTGGGTGAGGCCAGGGTGAGGGATGGCTGAGCTGGTCCTGCCCAGCCGCAGCTCCTCAGAGCCTCCCATTATCACCCCCACTTCACAGAGGAGAGTACTGAGGCTCAAGGTGCTGGACAAGCCTCATTGTAAGAGGGAGACTGAGGAGCTTCTGTCCCTGAACCCTGGTCCTTTGAGATCTGTGGGGGAAAGTGCAGGGGAAAAAATTCAGATTCTTTAACAGTATGATCAGGGCAGCCCTACTCCAACCCTGCTAGACCATCTGGTCTCCTCTCTAATTGTTCCTCGTCCTGTTCCTCCATAAGCTGGACTAGAGGCCTCCTCTGGGCACCCCAGCCCCAGGCTGCCTCTCAAAGAACAGTTCTCAGCCACTGCCATCGCCCCTTGCCAACTGGTGCTCCCTCCAACCTGCAAGCATCCAGGTGTGTGCTGCATCTGGGTGTCCCCCATGTCCCACACCCAGCCTGGGGCCCATACCCACTGGGACCCCAAGGCAGCTGTGCGTGGTGGCACAGCTGGTGATGGAACTCACATGTCTTTTCCCCTCAGAGATTTTTCCTTCCCTTTTGATTCCTTGCAATTTATGAAAAATAGAACACATGTGTTCCTGATTAATTTCTTCAAAATCATGGAAATGTTGACTTTTTTGAAGAGTCATTTTATGTGGAGGAGGCTTCTTTTAGATTCTTTCAAGACCTCCTTTGTCAGGGAAGTTGAGTTTGGGGAGGAGAAGGGTCCCCTTGCCACCGCCGACCTGTTGACACAACAAGAAGTGGTGCCATCACGAAGTCTGGCCCAGTGGGCAGGTGTCCTGGAACGTCCCCACCTCGTTTACATTCCCCCTGGCTCCCCACATCCCTCAGGATAAAGTCTGGTTCCCTTAGCCTGACATTCAAGAACTCTACAACCCCACCTTGCTGACTTTCTTCTCTCAGGTGCCCTAATATCCAGCCTCACTGAACTTCTGCTTGCCCCCGGAACAGTCCACTCCTTGCTGTCTCTTTCACCTTGCACGTACTATTCTCTCTACTGTGAATGCTCTCCCCTGCTTTTTCCACATGACAAACTTCTATTCATCCTTCAAAACCCAAGCCCAGTGTCTCCTCATCTGTTCAGCATTTGCTGCCTCGCCCAGGCAGCCCTTTGTGCTCACCCCAGAACTCCAAGAAGTGAGTCCTCATCTGACTAAACAGACCCAGTCTGCCAGGGTCACTGACCTGGGTGTACAAAGATGAAAGGCTGCTATGCCGTGGTAAGAAGTAGTAAAAGGGGAAAGACAAGCCCTCCTCAAATGAAAGCCATGCACAGTGTTATTTTTGGTATTTTATAGGGTGCTTTTGAGGATGGGAGATGGAAAAAGAGAGTTCTACCAGGGACGGGCAGCAGATTTCAGTCTTGGGATAGGAGGAAGGAGGGGTGGCGGGCAGCCTCTGCAGTCCAGTGCTGACCTCTGGGCCCCGCCTGGATTCCAGAGGAGATGGGGTTGCTGCCCCAGCCCAGAACTGGTCACAAGCAGGAGTTTAGATCCCAACAGAGTCCCTCTGGTGCCCCCACCCTGAGCCCCACCCCCACCCGGAACCCCTTCATAAGTGCTTTGTAGCTAACCCTGTAAGGTGGGTAGGTTGAAAACAGTCCCTGTTTTACAGATGAGCAAGCTGAGGCCCAGGCAGGAAAGGGGTGGCTTTAGGCCACTTTCTGAACTAACAGCCAAGCAGGGACGAGATCTTGAGGCATCTGCTCCTACCATTTAGGCTGGTTGATTCTAGCCCTGGGGCAGTCCCGGGGATCTCCAGCCTCCTGCCCTGAGAGCAGAGGATACCATATCAGTCCCTTCCTCCAGCCATACCAAGCCCTGCCCTCCTGGACTTCTTCTCCCCAGCCTTCCCATGACCTGCTGCTTTTATGCTTGAAGTAGAGCAGGCCATTTGCGAGACATGCCAGGCCTGCAGCCACATGGCCACGGTGTGGGAGGCTGTTCAATGGGCAGGTGGACCCCAGAGACAAGGGAGAACCTCATGAAACAGATTACCTCTTCCCATTCCGGCCACCGCCAGCAGCCAACTTTGTCCTCACACCCAGGAGAACCAGGGAAATCACAGAGGACTTCCTGCAGGCAGGGCGAACTGTGGCAGGAGACTTCCTCTCATCCTCTTGATGAATGAGAGCCTGAAGCCCTGGGAGGAGCCAGGGGCTGGAAGGCCATGGGTGCTATTAGGTGACAGCCCTAGGAAGGGGTGGGTGGCGGAAGTGTGACAGGGAGAGAGCTCAGCCCTCAGGGAGCATGCATTGTATCACAGAAAATGGTGCGGCCTTGAATGAACTCCACTTCCTGAGCACCTGTTCGAAACCTGGCTCTGGGCCCTTTATAACCGTCATGGAATTCCCACGGTGACCTCATTTCACATGGAAGAAAATTGAGGAGGTTGAGAAGGATCTCTGCCCATCTGGAGGACAGAGTGAGTCAACAGTGGGTCTGAGACTTCTGATCCAGCTGTCTGACCCCAGAGCCTCAGCCTAACCCATAAGAATGGCTACTTAGAGCAGTGGGGGCACCCCAGGCCTCCCCCTGTTGGCCAAATTTGGGGAAAAGGTGCTAAACTGGCCCAAAGAGGTATGCCAGGTGTGTGCACTTGTGCCACCCAAGCGAGGTCCTAAGGGGCTGGGACCACCACATGCCATTTTGTAACAGGGCTGTATATAAATGAGCCAGCCCTGATCTAGCTTCGCCTTAGAGCCCAGCCTTACTCTCTTTTGTGAGTAGCACTTATTTAAACACAACTATTCTGGCAGGAATGTAAATGCTCACTGATTAGCCACATGCTTCTGCATTTCCCAGCATCCTTTGTGATTAGCCTGGGACCATGTGACTAGTTCTGCCCAGTAGAATATGAGCAGAGGTGAGCCGCATCATTTCTGAGCTGAAGCAGTTACAACCCATGTGTTTTCTCCATCTCTCTATTTTCTCCTACTGCACATTCCAGATAATAAAGCTGTAAGATGGAAGGCCTCCAGGTCACACTTAGCAAAAAATTAAACGTTTGTTTTGGGTTAAACAGCTGAGGTTTGAGGCTTCCTCTGATGTTGGTTACCTGAGTATTATGACCCAGAGTAATACATACAATCCTGGAGAATTGAGATTATTGTCTCCATCTTACAAATGATCACAGGGAAGCCTAGAGAAGGGACTTGGCTGAAATCTCTAGTTATAGAACCATTCAGCCTGACTCCAGACACCATGAGGTTTTCCCTGCCTCTTGAATTGCTAGTTGAAAACAGCCCTCCGAGGCCCAGGCCCAGGGGAGGGGAGAGGCAAGGAGCAGCTCAACCTGCCTTTAAAAAATTGTATCTTGTTAAAACCCCACCAGGCTGGTGCACAGCAAGTTGTGTGGGGCAGCTGCTGTTCAGACAAGCACAAAGGAGACCTAAAATGGGACAGATGCTTGAGCCCCTGAGGACAGTGGCAGGATGTGTGCAGGCCATGAGGGCTGCATGTGGGGCTGGCTGTCAGACACTCCACCTGCAGCCTAATGGATGGCAGGTAGAGGACGCCAGGATGACAGAGAAGAAGGAGGAGATAGGGCCTGATTTATAGGCACCAAGGAAGAAAACGCAGCCCAGATTTATGGGAGCTCAAGTGACTCGTTGGAGCCAAGTTTATTATCCATCATGTGCATCTGAATGTGTATTTATGACTTTGCAAATGATTCTGTCTCACTGAAAATTATGTCCAAGGAACATCAACAGCAGTTCATCTGCACTGAGAAGGGCTGATCCAGAGGAGAGTTCAAAGCTTCTCCGAGTCGCCGAGGGAGGCTGGGGGCTGGTCTCATCTGTGTGTGCACAGGTTCAAGAGGTGGATACAGAGGCCAATGGATGCTCCGAGTCAGACCCTACACTGGAGCCAGTGTGCAGAGATGAACCCATCTTACAGGACCCTGCCAACACCCCACGGTGCCAGGCACTGAGCTGGGTGTTAGAGCTCACGGCTCCATTAAAGAGGCAAAGGGAGGGTGAGAACACTAACTCAGTTACTTAACTGCGGAGTAACCCTAGGCAAGCTACTTAACCTCTCTGAATCTGTTTCTTCATCAAGAACATGGAAGTAACAATGATGGTTACCCCAGACAGTCCCTGGGAAGCATACAAGATGCTACCTATAAAGCACTTAGCACATTTTTTGGTATTC
This sequence comes from Manis javanica, assembly GCF_040802235.1. Lineage (NCBI taxonomy): Eukaryota > Metazoa > Chordata > Mammalia > Pholidota > Manidae > Manis > Manis javanica. The sequence goes on along the minus strand of NC_133165.1, from coordinate 33,850,868 downwards.
AGTAAGTGCCCATAAATGTTATTTTTAATATTTTAAATATTTCAATGTTTTCATCGCGATTATTACTGTAAGCACCATATGTAATGTTTGGTACAACCTGACCATCAAACCAAACAAACAAGACAAATTCTGATTGAAGTTTCATTTAGTAAAGGAATGACCATTTACCTGCTTTGTAAATGCTGGATACCAGGGAGGTAGGCCCAGCCAGTCAGATAACCACCTGAAAGGGGTTTTTATCTTGAAACTGTATGAATACATGAAAGAACTGGTTGCAAAGGACTTACCCTACTCAGGTCTTGCACCTGTAGATTCCTTACTAAGTCTTAAACTGTCTCATAAGTAGAAACAAGACCTGATATTCTGCCAGTACATCCTAATGTGACGGTCTCCTCCATGTGTCAGCATCCACTCTAAATGCTGCAAGTGCCTTGTCTGCTGCCCTGGCCATCCTAGCCCCTCCACCAGGACCCTTTGATTAAAGGGTGTCTTAATTTGGATTGCCCCCAAAGCGGAGCCAACAACAAGGTCTGGGGAGTTGGGAGTTTATTTGAGAGGAATATGTCTCAGGAAATAAGTAGAAACAGCAAGAGAAATGTGAGGAAGAAAGATGAAGAGCCAATGTCAGGGTGTGTTATCATAGTCACTGCTCTCAGCAGTGGGGGCTTGATTCTGTGGGGACTGCTGCAGAGAACAGTCTTCCAGCATTGTCCTTCTGGAAGAGGGAGGATGGAGCATTTGTTCATTGCCTCCTGTGCCCCAGTGGCTGAGAATTTCCCTTGGGAGTATTGACTCTCCCACAATTCTGCTTTCAGTGTTTGCTCATAGACTAAGCAACCCTTGTGTTTGGAGAGAACCCCAAACCAGGGAGGGAGGGACACATGCCACATGCCTCTCATTGGACACTCTCAGTGTACCTGAGCTCACCTGGAGCTGTCCACCCAGCTGCCGATGAAATCAGAGGGAAGCTGAGGGAATGTGACAGAAGGCATCAAAATCATCTGCTACAGGCCACCCCTTGCAACATTCAGATCCATTTTAGTACACATTACATCCATATGGCAGTGAGTCTTCAAGGTAGTGGACAGGCATAAACTATAAACAATTTAATATAGGATTCTGGGGAGATGGTGGAGTAAGATGCATCAGCAATCTACCTCTCTACCTAGATAACAATTGCACTGGCAGAATCTGTCTGATACAACTTTTTTGAACTCTGGATACTTTGGAAGGCTTTCAACTTTCAGGGGAAGGCTTAGATGGTAAATTTCAGTTGATTTCAGTCCATTTCAGCTCTTATCAAATGCAGCTGTCTATCCCCCACCCCCATCCACAATCTGTCCCCAACATGTTCCTGGAACAGCTTGTTCTTAAATGGTGGGACCCAGCGTGGAGAAAACGGACCATATCCTCCAAATATTGAGAAGCAGCTACACTAATAGACAAAATAGATCTTCAATCAAAAAAAGGTCTTTATACAAAAAAGGAAGTTTTTTTTATTATAGCCATCCTAAAATTCTTTAAAATGTTATAAGAGACAATGGAGGACATTATATATTAATAAAAGGTTCACTACAGCAAAAAGTTATAAGTTACAAACATTATGCACCTAATATCGGACCATCAAAATATATGAAGCAAAACCTGACATCATAGAAGGAGAGATAGACAGTTCTACAATAATAGTTTTAGACTTCAATATCCAGCATGCAATAATGGATAGAATAATCAGACAGAAGCTACATAAAAAATAAGAAATTTAAACTACACAGCAAACTAACTAGATCCACAGACATATGTAGAACAATCGACTCAATAACTACAGCATACCTGTGCTTCTTAAGTGCACATAGGACATTTTTCAGGATAGATTATATGTCAGCCACAAAAAAAAAATATGTCAGCCTCAATAGACCTAAAAAGGATGCTAAACAAAGTGTCGTCCTTGACCACAATGAGGTGAAGTTAGAAATCAATACAGAAGGAAAAATGGAAAATACACAAAGCTGTGGAAATTATACAACAAACTTTTAAACAACCAGTGGATTAAAGAAGAAATCATGTGGGTGGATAATTAGAAAATACTTAGAGATGAATGAAAAGAAAAGACAACATACCAAAATTTGCGGCACACAGCAAAAGCAGTGCTAAACACTTATTAAAAAACAAGAAAGATCTCAAATCAGCAACCTAATTTTATAATTCAAGGAACTAGAAAAAGAACAAACGACACCTAAAGCCAGGAGAGGGAAAAAGATAATCAAGATAAGAGCAAAGATAATGAAGTAGAGAATAGAAAAACAATAGAGAAAATCAATTAAAGCAAAAGTTGTTCTTTGAAGGATCAACTTAATTGACAAATGTTTAGCTACACAGACTAAGTAAAAAAGGGAAGACTCAAATTACTAAAATCCATAATGCAAGTTGCGGTATCATGACTGATTCCACAGAAATAAGAAGAATTATGAGAGTACTATGAACAATTGTACAAAACAAATGGAATAACTAAATATTTATTTTGGACAAAGCCCTAGAAATACAAAATCTACCAACATTAAATTATGAAGAAATAGAAAATCTGAATAGACCTACACTACTAAGGAGATTGAATTGGTAATCAAAAATTTCCCAGAAGAGAAAATCTAGAACTGATGTCATCACTGGTGAATTCTATCAAACATTTAAATAAATACCAATACTTCTCAAACTTTTCCAAAAAAACTGAAGAGGAGGAAATACTTCCTAACTTATTTTATGAGGCCAGCATGACCCCATAACAAAGCCAAAGACACCACAAGAAAACTACACACCAATCTCTCTCATGATAATTCATGCAAAAATCCTCAACAAAATCTTAGCCAACCAAATTTAACAGTGTATTAAAAGAATTATACTCCACAACCAAGTGGTATTTATTCCTGGAATATAAAGATGTCTCAAGATCCCCAAATCAATCAGTGTAACATGCAACATTAACAGTATGAAGGACAAAAATCCACATGATCATCTCAGTTGATGCAGGAGGATTGATGCACAATTGATGCACAAAATCAAGACCTTTTCATGATAAAAACACTCAAAAAGAATAGAAGTAAATTACCTCAACATAATAAATGTCATATATGAAAAACCCAGGTGTACATCATACTCAATGGTGAAAGACTGAAAGTGTTACCTCTATCTTTTTCCCTCCCCTGGCTTTAGGTAGAAGTGTTGCCCACTTCTACCACTTCGACTCAACAGAGGACTAGAAGAAGTTTTAGCCAGAGAAATTAGGCAAGAAACAGAAATCAAAAGCAAAAAGTAAAATTATCTCTGCTTGCAGATATGATCTTTAAGTGTAGAAAACCCTAAAGACTCCACAAAAAAAAACTGTTAGAACTGAATTCAATAAAGTATCAGGATACAAGTCAACTCACAAAAATCAGTTTTTTTGTTTATACACAAACAATGAACAATCTGAAAAGGAAATTGCAAATACAATTCCAGTTACAATAGCATCAAAAAGAATAAAATATTTAGGAATTAATTTAACCAAGGAGGTGAAATCCTTAAACAATGAAAATTATGAAACATCTCTGAAAGAAAATAAAGATTATATAAATAAATGGAAATATGTCCCATGTTCACAGATTGCAAGACTTAATATTGTTAAATGCTAATACTACCCAAAGAGTTCTACAAATTCAGTGCAATCCCTATCAAAATCCAAATGATGATTTTGCAGAAATAAAAAAGCCCACCCTAAAATTCATGTGGAATCTCAAGGGACTCTGAATAGCCAAAGCAATCTTGAAAAAGAAGAACAAATTAGAGGACTCACACTTGCTGATTTCAAAACTTACTACAAAGCTACAATAATCAAATCAGTGTGAAACTGGCATAAAGACTGACATATAGACCAATGAAATAGAATACAGAGCCAGAAATACAACCTTGTAAATATGGTTAGGTGATTTTTAACTGAAGTGCATAGTCATTCAAAAACTAATTGTTTTCAACAATTAGTTCTGGGAAAAAAAGTATATCTACATAAAAAAGAATGAAGTTTGACCCTTATCTACCAGTGTATACAAAATTAACTCAAAATGGATCAAAGGTCTAAATGGAAGATCTAAAGCAATAAAATTCTTAGAAGAAAACAAAGGACAAAAGGTTACTACATTGGATTTGGCAATGACTTCTTGGATATTACAGTACAGACGCAGATAACAAAAGAAAAACATTAATTGGATTTGATGAAAATTCTAAACCTTTGGGCATCAAAAGACACTATTAACAGAGTAATAAGGCAACACACCAAATGGGAGAAAATATTGGCAAATCATACATCTGATAAGGCATTAATAGCCAGATAGAGAGAGAACTCCTAAAATGCAACCCTAAACAAACAACCCAATTAAGATATGAACAAAGGATTTGAATAGCTATTTGTAAGTCTGGGGAGAGGAAATCTGGGGCAAAATATCTCTAGAAACTGAAATCAGTCAAAAGGAGAAATAAAGTTTAAAACCCATTAATTGCTTACAAACTGCAGTCCGGCCCATCTCTCTTTCAAGCTCCAGAAGAAGCAAAACTGGCTTTCCCCCTCACCTCTCAGGTACAGATAAGCCCTCTGTTGCCCAGGTAATTACCCATTGATATGGGGATGAACTTCTCTACCTCTGAGGAATGATGCAAATGCACTAAAGCCATACTTCTTTCCTCCTCAGAACACCTACTGATATGCAGATGTACTAAAGCCAGGCAAGACATTCTGGAAATATTACAATTTTACCTACAGGCCACCCCTCCAGAAACCTCACCTTACAATTTACTGGTTTCCCCTTCTCTGACCAAACTAATGACATACAACAGCAACAGCAATAAAATCATGATAATCCTCAAGCCAGAAGTTTCAGCCTATGCAGATTAAGTAAATACTTTACAGCACAATCTCTCACTAAGCACAAAATATGTTTCTACACTTGTTTACTCATTCCTAACAACCATGCTAGATTACTCACAAAACTTTTACAGAACATTAGACAAAGTCAAGCCTCTCTTTAAACATTTTTTTCTTGACAACAGCAACACAATCATGATAATTCTCAAACCAAAGGATGCAGATTAAGTCCAAAGTTCATCCATTCCAGGCATCACATGGCAGCTGCAGCCAGAGGGTGCATCCAGGGCATAAGGACTATAGAGGCAAATAACTGTGATTTTGGGGTGCTGCTTTGCTGTTATTCTAGGAATACACAGGAGGCCAGCTTCCAGGCCTTTTTCCCCAAGGTGCCAGAATAGCCAGCCATCACCAGTCCATGTGTTGAAATGTCCAGGGCCATATCCATTTTATTCCTAATTGCTGTACCCATCTTTGCAATGCATGTCCAGTAAAGTGGGTGCCTTGATTAGTCTCAATCACCGGTGACCGGCCATAGGCTACAAAGAGATGCTCTAAGTCCCTCTTGGTGGTTTGCTGATCTGCACAACATGCAGGGCACTCCTTCTTGGCTTGACTGACTTCTTCTAAGGTCAATGGCAAGCCCCACCAATAGGCTACAACCCACATTGTCTTTTGCCCCACATGCAACAAACGCTGATGTAGCCACTGGGCCACATCAAAGGCAGGCTTTCCTTCTAGCCAGATGAATGCATCTGCTTCATCATTCCCTGGGGATGGCAAAGGCAAATGGCCAGTCATATGATATACAGTAGGTGTCTGTGCCACACCATTCCGTGGCCTTTGGGTCCAGTCTCTGACCCACTCCACAATGGGATAGGTGGTTATTACCTTGGTCAGAGCTGTTCCAGTGATGGGCTCCATTGCCAGCAAGGCATGGTACACAGCAGCCAGTTGCTTCTCTATCAAGGTGACCTGGACCTCTGCTCCTTTCCATAGTTGTGACCAGGCTCCGGCTGGCAACAGGAGCAGCAGCAGTGGCAGAAGCAGTAGCCTTAGTCTCAGGCCATGGGCTGGGGTTGGCACAGCCAACAGCAGTGGTGGCGCCTCCACGACCACACGAGTGTAGACATATGTCCCTCAGTGTGAGTGCCACTTCTCCCCATCATTTCTAGGGTTGCACCCATTATGATATATTTCGGGTTCAGAGGAATCCTGTCAACTAACACCAGATGTAAGTCCAGGGTGAGGAAATCCTGGGGCAAAATTCCTCTAAAAACCGAAATCAGTCAGAAGGAGAAATAAAGTTTAAATCCCATTTATTGCTTACAAACTGCAGTCCAGGCCCTTCTCTCTTTCCTGCTCCAGCAGAAGCAAAACCAGCCCTTCCCCTCACCTCTCAGATACAGATAAACCCTCTGTTGCCCAAATAATTACTCACTGATACGGAGATGAACTTCTCTCCACCCCTGAGGAATGATGCAAATGCACTAAAGCCATACTTCTTTCCACCTTGGAATGCCTACTGATATGCAGATATTAGGCAAGATATTATGGAAATATTACAATTTTACCTACACCATTCCTCCAAAGAAGATGCACAGATGATATCAACCTGTGCAAGATTTCCTTCATGCTTGGCCAGCGCTTCAGCTGGTCCAAGTCGCTTGCCTGCTGGGTGACCCAAGCCCTAGTCCCTGAGGGATCTGGGTTGCCTTTGTCAGGCCATAATGTCACCTGTTAACCATATCAACAGACTCTAAGCAATTAACGGATGCCCCCGTGAAACCTTAAGGTCCAGATTACACTCCTCCCTGCCCCCACTCTATCACACCCCAGCTTCCTCAAGATAATCAATGATAACTGCCTCCAAATCAGTACGGGAAATCCCTGCCTTTTTCTTCTATTCCACCAGCATAAGAAACCCAAAGTGACAATAACAAATATAGATTCAGGTTCACTGGAACCTTTAGTGGCTTTTCTGGTGGAAATGTTTCCCCAGACCCTGAGAACATGGCCCCAGGTCTGGTGCAGCACAAATCCCACTAGGATCACTGGGAGGTATTTGAGAGGGGCCAATACTTGGTTCCTGAACATTCGAATTCTAGCTACGGAGGTATAACATATCAACTGGTTCAATGTATATACGATATTACAGAGGACAGCTCTGTATTAATTATGTTTTTTATTTTCTGTATTTTATGATGATTTGATATCTTGGAATTTTGCTAATCCTAGAGAGACTGCCCCTTCCCAGGCTAGCTAATTCCTAGAGATAGTAAATGTTTGTCTATGAGCACATCTTTGATGTGCAGACAAACCAATCCAGAGACTATATTCTGAAACACCAATCTTTCTGGCTTTCATACTCCAGAAGGTAGTATTCCTTTTCCCTAATCATCCCAGGGACAGCCATCAGACAACTAGGGACAGGCCCTACACACTAGAGCCCGCTACAATTACTCAGACTAGCCAATCCCAAACTACTCTGTGCATTCATTCCCCCTGCCTCACCCATTTCTTCTTGCGGAAAGCACAATAAAGCCTTTTGCCTGACTGACCCAGGTGCTTCCCTGTGTGTCCCTGCACGGCCTGCCCCACCTCTCATTTCTGGGTAACACTGAGTAGAAGCATTTTCCTCTGTGGCAGTCTTTTCGTGATTTGTTGGTCTCACCATACCCGATTCAAATAAATTCCAAGTCCACTTTGATATAAGCTCCTAACCCCGTGGGGCACTTTCCTCAAACTGGCACTTTATTCTGAACGTTAAATAGGCAATTCCAGTGGTCAACCAAGCTGGCTGTTTCCAGGTTATGTGGTGGTTGATAGGAACAATGGATCCCATTGTCAAGTATCCACTGTCCTTCCTTTGATGTAAAATAGGCCTGTTAGTCCAAGGCAAGATTGTGAAGGGCTCCAGGTTAGGAAATCAGTCACTTACAAGCCTATGCATGCTGCAGCACAGGCATGCAGGTAGAGACAGCATACATATCTGGAGTAGATGGACATCCACCTCATTCTGCCCTTGGACACTGGAGCTCCTGTTTTTCAACCCATTAGACTTGGATTGACTTACACCATCAGTTTCCGGACTCTCCAAGCTTGCAGATGGCACATTGTGGGACTTCTCAGCCTCCATAGCCACATGAGCCAATTTCTTATTCTACTGTCATCAGCTTGTTCTCTGTGTCTATGCATCTGTTCCTGTTTTATTGTCTTTGTTAATTTTTGTTTTTTAGATTCCACATGAAAGTAAAGTAACACAGTGTCTTTCTCTGTCTGACTTATTTCACTTAGCATAAAGCCATCTAGGCCCATCCATGCTGTTGCAAACAGCAAGATTTCATTCTTTTCATGTCTGAGCAATATTCCATTGGGTATATATACCATATCTTTACCCATTCATCTTTTGATGGACATTTAAGTTGTTTCCATATCTTGGCTATTGTAATGCTACAATGAATGTAGGAAGCAGATATCTTTTTTAATTAGTATTTTCACTTTTTTTGGATAAATACTTAAAAATGGAATTATCAGATCATATGATCATTCTTTTTTTAATTTTTTGAGGGACCTCCATGCTGTTTTTCATAGCACCTGCACCAATTTACAGTCCCACCAACACAAGCGTTCCCTTTTTCTTTTGTCCACATCCCCACTAACATTTTTTGTCTCATCTTTTTGATACTACTAGTCATTCTGACAGGTGTGAGATATCTTGCGGTTTTGATTAGCATTTCCCTGATGATTAGGGATGTTAAGCATCTTTTCATGTGCCTGTTGGCCATCTGTATGTCTTCTCTGGGAAAATGTCTATTTGGGTCCTCTGCCCATTTTTCAGTTGGATTATTTTTTTTGTCATTGAGTTTTATGGGTTTTTTATTTATTTTGCAAGCTAATTCCTTATTGGATATACCATTTGTGAATACCTTTTCCCATTCTGTAGGTTGCCTTTTTGTTTTGTTGATGGTTTCTTCTGCTAGGCACCATATGAGCCAATTTCTATAACGATTCTCCTTTTACATCTATAGCTACATATCCTGTATTGCCTCTGTTTCCTTGGAGAGCCCTGACAAATACAGCATCCATTGACTCTCCTTTCCCTTAAGAATTATTGAAATTTTCCTGGTTCTGTGCATGTTGAGCCACTTTGGATTCTATCCTGGAATTTTGCACATTATGTTATGAAATTCTGGTCTGTATTAAAATCTTCTGATAAATGTTGACTTCTTTAAAAGAAGGAAATCACTGTGGCTAAGTTCTGACCCCAAGTCGTGATCTTCCTTGTTTGAGCTGAAATTCCAAAACAAGTCACACTTTGAAAACCTTTACGATTCTATTTTGGTCCATCCCATATTGGCACTACCCAGAGGCCAATCTGGGACCTTGGTTAGCAGTCTACTAAGGGCTGGCAAACTACGACCCACAAACCCAGTCCAGTCTGTAGATGGTTTTTATAATGGCGTCTGAGATAAAGGAGGTTCTTATATTTTTTATAATATATACCAAAAAAAGAAAGAAGGAAAAAATATGTGACAGAGAACATATGGTACCCACAAAACCTAAGATATTTACTATCTGGCCCTTCACAGGGAAAGTTTCCTGCCCTCATTCTCAGAGCCCTTGCTATGCTGTTTCAGGTCATTTCCAGGCATGCACAACACAAGCCTTGGGGTTTTATTCCCATCTTTAAAGAAACCTTTTTTCCAGCTGCCTCTTCTCTTTGACTTTCCTGACACTCTCTTAACTCTCTGAGGCCCTTTTTGTTTTTTTGGTGTTTTCACTAGAAAGCCAGGGTTTTAGTCTGGCTGTGCTATCATGAGCTTCCTACCACTGGGAGAAGTAGCAAGACAAAGAAGAAAAAGTGAGGATTCCCCACCCTCTTCAATTACAGGAGCCACTCTCTGATCAGAGAGGAATTTTTTCTTTCTGACTTGCAGGTGTATGCGGGACTGCTGGTACCACCCCAGGAATGTAGAATCATGGGGTGGGGTTGAGGGTGGGGGTTGCCTCAGGACAGGGACAGATAAAAGCAAAAGAAAATAAGTTGGGCTTTCTCTCCATGTTCTCTGTCCTGCAATATATCCCATTCCTGTTTTTCTGGTCAGAAAGACAGGATTTTCTTAGAGCTTATCCTGTTTCCACCCTCTTCACAGTTCCAGGGTTTGGGCTCTGCTAGCATTTAACCTGGATATGTGGAGGGAAACAAACAAACAGATCAGGAAACTCACTGCTTTTCCAATCTTTCTTTGAGTTTCATTCCCTCCCGGATCCACCTCCAATTACTTACATTTCAAAGTCCTCAGATAGTTGCTGTATGTGTTCCATCCGAGCTTTGAGTTGTAATCAGTGGGAAAGGTAGGGGGGAGTGTGCTTTTATGATTTTAGCTGGATCAAGAAGTTCTACAATTGGGTTTTGTATACCCATCTTAATAAGCATTTATTAATTCTAACCAGTTGTTTATGAGTTTAAAAATTCTCTAAATGCAAAATAATTTCATCTGGGAGTAATGGCAATTTACTTCTTCCAATCTTTATATCATATTCTTGCCTTACTGTAGGGGTTGGCAAACTTCTCCTGTAGAGTCCAGATAGTACATATTTTAGGCTTTGCAGACCATATGGTTTCTGTCGCGACTACTCAGCTCTTCAGTCATGGTGTGAAAGAAGCTATAGACAATATAAATGAATGGGCTTGGCTGTGTTCCAATAAAATTTTCTGTACACAAGGAACTGGGCTGAAGCACTTCTGAAATGACAGAGTAAGGGCTTCCGAAAATATTCTCCTTAATAAAATCAATGAGAATGCTGGCAAAAAATTGTCAGAATCAACTTTTTCATGATTTGGGAAATTAACCAAAGGCTTACAACAATCTGAGGAGTATTTGCTTGTTTTTAATATGGCTGAATCACAGTGAGAACAGCAAGCTTTATGAAGTTTTAACTTGCCTTATTTCCATTTCTCTTTGCATAGCTCTGTTGTAGGCTTGAAATGTGATAGCTTCACAACTATGGTGGCTGTGAAAACCAGCAGCCCCACAACTGCTAGAAGGGAAAAAACAGGTTTGGAGCTTCCAAAGCCCCATCCAGAAAATTGTCACTACTATTTGTTTTGTCTTGAAGCTCTGTGAAAAGCTCCATTCTCAGGGATTGTCTTTATTTGACCACTGCCTCAGAACTTGCTCTGTGTGAACAGCCTTAGCTCTAGGGCATTTGTCAAAAACAATCAGGTGCAATTGTTTAACACTGAGGCTGCCTGAAGTGATGATACCAGTTGGTGCGAAAAGGAGGATAAATAAAAACTGGGAATGAGATGTCCATAGGGGGCTTAGAAAGGCTCCAACATATTCCTGGGATTCCAGAAGGCCACATGCATGGGCATAACTGTGCAAGTGCTCAGGAAAGACCTGTGAGAGAGGACCCAAACCTCTCACCTCTGACTGACCTTGTGACACTGCACAACAGGAAATGAAGATGAGTGTAGAGCTGTAAACAGCTCGCTAGAGCATTGAAGACATGCCCCAACACATACACAGTCTTCAACAGAGGCTAAGAGACTTACTGGTTTAAGGGATTTAAGAAAATCTCTATCCAATCATTAGCTGACCAGTAAGCTAACTGAGCAGAAATTTCCATGACTAAACAACAATGTAGAACACAGACTTTACAGAATTAGTCCAGGAAAGTCACTAATGAAACCAACAGCAATAGCAACACCAAATATAAAAATAACAACAAACATTGGAAAGTGGGGATCTGACTTCCAGATCTGCTACACTGTATGTGTTCTATTTTCAACAAAAATTCATGAGCCATGCAAAGAAATAAGAAAGTATGGCCCATTCATAGGAAACTATCCCCAAAGAAGTCCAAACACTGGACTTACTAGACAAAGCCTTGAAATTATTAAAGTATGCAAAAAACTAAATTAAACTATGCCTAAAGGATTAAAGAAACAACACTAGTAACCAACTGAATCTAACAGATATATATAGAATGCTCCATGCAGCAACACCAGAATACATATTCTTCTCAAGTGTGCATAGAACATTAGGCAGTATTAGCCATGTGTTAGGCCATAAAACAAGACTCGAAACATTTAAAAATATTGAAATCATACAACGTATGCTCTCTGTTCTCAGCAGAATGAAATTAGAATTCAGTAACAGATGGAAACTTGGGATATTCACAATTATGTGGAAATTATAAACACACTCCTAAATAACCAGTGGATCAAAGAGGAAATCACATGGAAAGTAGAAAATACTTTCAGATTAATAAAAACATAACATACCCCAATTTGTGGAATGCAGCTAAAGCTGTGGTTAGGAGGAAATTCATAGCTGTAAAAATTGCCTATATTAAAAAAGAATAAAGCTCTCAAACCAATAGTCTAAATTTCTACTTTTGGAAACTTGTAAAAGAATAAACTAAACCCAATGCAAGATAAAGGAAAGAGATAATAAAGATTAGGGTGGAAATAAAATAGAGAATTGAAGCACAATATAGAAACAAAAAAATGAAAGTTGATTTTTTGAAATGATAACAACTTTGATAAACCTTTAGGGAGACTGAAAAAGAGAGAAGACTCAAGTTATTAAAATCAGGAATCAAAGTAGGGCAGTTAGAAGAAATAGAAAGGATTAAGAAATCATATCAACAATTGTATCCTTCCTTCCCTCCCTCCTTCCCTTCCTTTCTCTCTCTCTCACTCTCTTTCCCTTTTTCCCTTTCTCTCTCATCTGCTCAGCACTTGAATCACTGAACTCTCTCCTTCTTTGCAGAATTCCAACTCTACAATTCTGAGGGAAGCTGTGCTTACCTTCCACTAGAAAGATTAAATGACCAGATATGTGATGTCGTCTGAATCCTGGTCTCCAACTCTATTTCAGGTGCATGGTTAGGCTTGATTAATGAGACCAGTGTAGATGATTAGACTTGATTAATGAGACCTGCATGGACAGTAATGGCAGCTGCAGGAAGCAGTATTTTGGGTGGAGCAATACTCTGAGCAGTTTCCTCACCAGAGGGTTCCCGATTTTGACTGTGTTTGTGGCTGTCCTGCTGCCTGGTTGTTTTATCAGTATGGTTCTTCCATGTTCTTACTGATTCTGGGCCCTTCAATATTCTCCCAAACGAATTCCTTTTCTGCTTTATCCAGCCAGCCAGAGTGGGTTTCAATTGCCAGTAGCTAAGAACACAACTGATATACTATTTATCACTTAACATTATATCATGACATAGTTCCATGCCATTAAATATTATTCAAAATATGATTTTAATGCCCACATATTTCATCATATTTATATACTATAATTTACTTAGCCATGCCCTAGTGTTTGAATAGATTATAAATTTCTGTTAAATACTTACAATGAATATCATTGTATTCACATTTTAGCTTTACTCTTGACCATCTTCTTAGGACATCTTAAAAGTGAGGGTACCAGGTTAATGGTATGAGTATTTAAAAAGCTCTCTGTCATAAAGCCAATTTTTTCAAGAAATTTTATACTGATTTGTACCCTCATAGTAAAGGCTGCTCAATTATACTCCACTCCTAAAAGTTGGGTATTATAATTTTAAACAATCTTTGATAATCTAATAGAGGAAAATCTCAATGGTGTTTTAATGAGCATTTCCTTGATTACTAGTGAAGCTTAATATTTTTAAATATATTTATTATATATTCTAATTTATTCTTTTGTACATTTCTTGTTGCCTGGTTTTCTATTGGGTTTTGTTTATTTGTAATTGCTTTTTGTATATTATAGGTGTTAGCCACTGGTCATATTTGTTGTAAGTATGCTATCCTTGTTTGTAGTTTCCCAATAAATTTAATTGTTTTTTAATGTAAAGAGATTAACATTTTTCAGTATTGAATTCAACCTTGTTCTTTGTTGTTTCTTTCACTGCTTTTATATTTATAAAGTCTTTACTCATCCCAAGATCAACTATTGTTGCACAATTTCTTCTAGTTTTTTCCTTTTTTACATTTAATTCTTTAAGTCCTCTGGAATTTATATTGGAGTGTGGTGTGAAGAAAAGAGCTAATTTTATTTCTTTCCAAATAGCTAAGCAAATGTCCCAGCATCATTTATTGAGTGATTTGTTCTTTCCCCACAGATTTGCAATGCCACCTCAGTAAGCCGAAAGACGCGGTGATCACCATGACAACGGAACTGTGTTAAAAGCATTTATTCTCACAAAGTGGAGGGCTGGTGTCCAGCAGGGCTCAGTCTGGCCTCACTGCACGTCTTCCCTAATTAAGATGTACCTTTTAGTTTTCTCTCTTAAAAAAATTTCTCCCTTTAAAACCACAATACAGAAGGAAAATTAAAGCCAACATCTTTCATGCCCAATCTGCTCTGAGCTGGACCTGCCAGGCGGTTGTAGCACGGGAGGAGGTGGGCAGCAAAGTGAGAAAGTGGACAGTGATTGCTCCTGTTACACCCTGAGGAACTGGAGGGATGTCATCAAGGTCCTTGAATAGCTGGAGGGTGGTGGGATGGTCATGTTCAAGAATGCAGCTCTAACATTCTACAACAAAGTGAAGACTGCTCTGTGGGCCCAGCAAGAGCCCAGTTTAGGCCCCTAAGCAGCCTTTCCCCTCCTGAGATGGCAGCTTCTGCCACTAATGAGCAGAAAAGCCCACATTTCCTGTTCTCTGGGGCTTCTGGGCTTAGGTCCCAAGAGCCCTCCTTCCTTATCAGGTATCTGTGTCCAGCCTGGGGGAATGAGACCTCAGCCTGCTCTCATCTCCCAAGAAGGAGGAGGAATCCTACCTTTGGGGAGGTTCCAGGGAACCTGAGCACTGGGGGTGACAATGAAGATGTCTGGCAACCATTTTGAATACTGGGTGACTACAAATCCACCTGCTGCAAGGGGACAGCCAGCAAGTGGTCATGGCAAGCTATGGCGGAAGCTATGAGACCAGGGACAGAACCACAGGTTGCAGCAGGAGGAAGGATGGACATGGGACAGAGCTGGGGGACTCAGTGACCTCCTCCAACCTCTGAAGCCCCAGGGCTGACTCAGATCCCACATGGTTCCCTTGGGACCTACCCTTGCTTCAGCCCCTATCCTCAGGGCCCCCGAGATCCCTGGAATAGATTTCTGTTGCTTACAACCAAAGCAGCCCACATCCCCATCAGCACAAGGGACCTGGTGGTGCGGTCTGCGACCTTCTATTCTGCATCAGTAGGAATGCTGTTGGCTCTGGGTCTTCAGCCTGAGGAAGGGTCCACCCACCTCTCCCTCCATCTTCCTGAGGACTCAGGTACCCAGGTCTGCTAGAGTCCTGGAACAGGCATCTCTCCTCTCCTCCCCTCCCTCCTCTTGCCCAGCTGCTGACAGAAGACAGTCTTGAGGGGCTGGTCAGTGAAGGACCAGCACCCGCCTCCCTCCTCATAGGCCTACCCACCCACCTCCCAAACTCCTTGCGACCTGGCCCCACTCTCCATTCCCATCATTCAAGCTTCATACTCTTTGACTGGAGGGCTCCTTCCAAGCAAATTGTCCAGCTGCATCTCTCCCTTGCTGGAAACTTCTGTGGCTGCCCACCATCATCAGGACAGATCCTCACCTTTCCTAATCTGACCTTGTCTTCCCTCCTCCCCTATCTGTCCCCAGCTCCTTTCTAGAACATTTCCTGTGCTTCTAACATTTCCTGTCTCATTCTCACACCAATGGGCCGATGCACATGCTGGGCTTGCCCTGCCCTCACCCCCAACCTGGATAGCTGCTACTTACTCTCCCACGTACCTCAGCTATGTTACCTACTGGACAGGATGCCCCCCTTTAGGTGGGCCTCATGCTCCTCCCTGGGTCCCCTGCCACCCTCACCACTGTCCTTGCTTTGCACTCACTAGGGGACAGTTCGGACATGCTCCACCTGTGGACTGACCTGTTGGTGGCCTGAACCGGGCAGGGCTTGGGGGCAACCTCCACTCCTCCCCAGGCCAGCAGCCCCTGCATTGCTGAGTAGCAGTGCTGGCACTGAGCCAGGGCCTTTCCTGGTTACTTGGCCCTGATGAGGCCACGTCCATCCTAGGATGGGTCAAGATAGGCTGCCTGCTCCCCAGCTGCAGACTGCAGTGTCCCCAGCACCCCACAGGGAGCCAGGCCCAGGCAGTGCCCAGAAATGTTTGCAAATGCAAGTCAGTAAGTGACAGTGGTGTGGACAGACCCCAGCTGACCCCTTGGATGGAATAGTCTTGGAGAAGGTACAATCCTGCTGTGGCTCCTGAGTGGGGATGGAGGGGGGCAGCATTTGGAGAAACCCTTGGGGGTGTAAAGCCCAAATCCCATAGCGCCCCCATATGAGGCCAGAAAGGGTGTGGTCAACATCACACAGGGCAGCAAAGACTAGAACCCAAGATTCTGGGGTCCCTCCTTCTGCTCTGGGCCCACGGGCAAGCTCTGGGTGAACAGAGCCTCTTGTCAGCAATCATGCCCTGCCCCAGGGTCCTCAGTGGCTCAGGCAAGGCTCTCCCCAAATGGTTTCTTACAGAAAGAGACTCCAGACCAACCAAGGGGCATCCTTTGAACATAGGCCCTGACACCTGAGATCAGAGCTTCCAGCCCCTGTGCTGCAGGAGCGTTCCAGGTGGGCTCAGGCATTGGCCTGTGGAGGCTACCAGAGCAGTGGGGGGGACAGCCAGGACCCGGGCTGGGCATCTCCACAGGGTGCAGCCCCTGCTATTTATCCCAAGGGCTCCACAAATAGGCTGTTCTCTGTAAGCCACATGAAAAAAGTCAGGGAACTCTGCCCCCCATGAGGCAGGGCAGCCCCATTTCAGGGGTGAACAGGCCTGGCAGCTGGTCTTCTAGCTCACCCACATGTGCCTAGCATTGCTGGGGTTCTTACTGCATCTCTCCCTTGCTGAAAACTTCTGTGGCTGCCCACCATCATCAGGACAGATCCTCACCTTTCCTAATCTGACCTTGTCTTCCCTCCTCCCCGATCTGTCCCCAGCTCCTTTCTAGAACATTTCCTGTGCTTCTAACATTTCCTGTCTCATTCTCACACCAATGGGCCTTTGCACATGCTGGGCTTGCCCTGCCCCCACCCCCAACCTGGATAGCTGCTACTTACTCTCCCACGTACCTCAGCTATGTCACCTACTGGACAGGATGCCCCCCTTTAGGTGGGCCTCATGCTCCTCCCTGGGTCCCAGGAATCTTGCAAAGAGAGAGAACAGTCCTGTGGGAAGAGGGTGGGAGACTGTGTCCCCCAAGTCCTACAGAATCCTTGAGGATCAAGCCTCAGGCCCTGGCAGAAATTTCTGGAATATGCTGATCCTACAGAAAAGCTTTTGGAAGTATTGGGGACCTTATAGGTCATCATAGTGGTTAAGAATGTGGGCTCCTGTTCGACCACAAAGAAAAATGAAGCAGTGATACCTGCCACAACGTGGATGAACCTTGAAATCATGATGCAAAAGGTCACATAGTGTAGGATTCCATTCATATGAAATGTCCAAATTAGGTGAATCCAGAGAGACAGAAAGTAGGTTAGTTGTTACCCAGGGCCAGGAGAATGGGCTTACCAAAAGCTATGGGGTTTCATGAAAGTGTTCTAAAATTGTGGTGATAGTTGCACAACTCTGAATATACTAAAACCACTGAATTAATGTACTTAAAAGGGGTGAGTCGAATGGTATGTGAATTATAGCTCAATTAAAAAAAGCTCAGTTTCAGTGAAGGGGGTGTAGGCTGCAGGATCAGGCAGCCTGGGTTCAAATCCTGGCCCCACCACTTACTAGCTGGGCAACCATAGGCAAGTCACCTCACCTCGTCATGCCTGAATTTGTTCCCCTACAAAATGAAGACAATTAAGCACCTGTTTCATCGGGTTTGCCTGGGGATTAAATGAGTCAGTATGAGTGACAGGCTTGGAATTGCCAGACACATGGTAGGTCGCTGCTCTGACTAGTTCAGTGAAGCAGCCCTTTGTTTGATGTGGTGGGAAATGGAAGCCCCAACTTAAGTGACTTTACCTAAGGTCACTGTCACAGGCTGAGTAACAGCCTCCAGGATATATGTCCGAGTCCAAGTCCCCAGAACCTCTGCCTGTGACCTTATTTGGTGGTAAAAGGGTCTTTGTGGATGTAAGCTGAGGACTTGACAAAGGGATCACCCCAGATTACCCAGGTGGGCCTGAAATCCAATGACAAGTGTTCTTATAAGAGGCGCAGAGGACAAGACATAGGGGAGAAGGCCATAGGAAGATGGAGGCAGAGGTTGGGGCAAAGCAGCCACAAACCAGAGGGACGCCTGGAGCCACAAGAAGCTGGATGAGGTGGGGAAGGTTCTCCCCTGGAGACTGCAGAGGGGGCACAGCCCTGCCGACACCTTGGTCTTGAACTCTGGCCTCCAGAACTGTGGCACTTTGTCACGGTAGCCTCAGGAAACCCACAGTCACACTGTCTGCAGCGCCAGGACCAGGACACTGGCTGCTTGGGACCACATTGGGTGCATTTATATGCAAATAAAAACCAGCTTCAACCCCAGATACCATGGGTTCCGGGGGCAGATTCTGTGATCCCTTTTACAGACAAAGACACTAAGGTGCTCCGTTGTCACTTGTCCCTGTCACATACCCATCCATACGGGGGACTGCTGTCTCCTTCGGGGCACACACGGGCTCATTAGGTTTCCAGCCCCTGCCTGAAAGAGTATTTAATTTGCCTTTTACATTGCACCAATTGCAAGTTAATTAACTGGCAATTGAAAGTTATAGGTGGCATTAGAATTTATTAACATTGGAAATAATCCTGGATTTTGAGTAATTGAAAGTCTCATGAAATTCTCCTTTTTTATAATCCATAAAACAGGTCTGGAAGAGAGGTGTTCCAGAAACCTCGGGGATGCTGGGATTGCAGGTATGAAATAGGGTGGGGAGGTGCATTCTATTCTGACCTAGGTGCCCCACTGCCCACCACCTCAGTCACTGCCTCTAAGGGCCTGGAGAGAAGTCACTCTCCCATTGGGAATGTCAGGTGACTCGCAGCAGTGATCAGAGCTGGGTGCTGGAAACACAGATGGGACCCTGCCCACAGGAAGATCATGGCCTAGGGGGAGACTGCACGGTGAGGGCACCTTTTTGATGTGGGGAGATGAGGGCTGGGGACCCCATGGCACCTGGCCCACCTCTGGCTGTGTCCCCAGGCAGGAGACTAGCCCCTGGCCTATTGGAATGCCCAAGAGAAAGCCAGCCTGGACTGCCCAGGGCTTCCGGTCCACTTGCAAGTGTTTGATTCAAGTCGAGCAGTCCCCCGTTGGGGCTATCCCAAGGCAGCAGATGGGCTGTGCATTTCTGCCTAAGGCCCTGATGTGTCCCCAGGTAGAGGCAAAACACCCCCTTAGCCCCAGCTTGACGTCAGCTTCTCTTTGCCTGTGTTGGGAGCAACATTAAAAATATTTTACAACCAGTAGAGCATGGGCACCCACCCATCAGAACAGTTCCTGCTCCTGGAGCTAGAAAGGTATCCTGGATCCTAGGGGGTCTAGAGGAGGGGGTGGGATAAGGGGGGCTCATAGGGAGCTGGAGGCAGTCAGTACGTGGGTTTCAATGTTTTAACAACAGGTTTGACTGCCCTGGTGGGAACCAATGAAGGTCAGCCCCGTCCAAGTCCCTTCAACACTGCAGCCACCACATCGGGACACTTGTTAGAAGTCAGTCAGACAGAGGGGGTCCTGAATTTCTGCTTTGACTGGTGGCTGACTGGGGTATGTCAGGCAGGGGTCCCTGGCTGTGGGCCCCACTCCTCCCCTGCCCAGGAGACCTGAGGCTCAGTTGAGGGGAGGAGTGAGGAAGGGAGGGTCCCACTAGCCACAGAGCATGCCCACCGGCCAGTACGCGGGGCGACAAGGACTTTGGCGGCTCATCATCCTAAGGGAGGGGGCCTGGGAGGGTGGTGTTAGTGAAGGGCTGTGGGCTCCTGTCCCAACCCGTGTGTGAGACCCCACTAGTACGTGGGCACACTTGCATGCACACACAGGTACATGCATAGATGTGCCCACATGTACACATGCTCACGTGTGTGCATGCACACATACTCCCCCCCCACACACACATGTACCAGGGGCCCATCAGCGTTAGAGAAGAAGGGTCGGGTGTGACCTAGACACAGGGTCATAGGAGAGAAGCACGTGCAGGAATCTGGGCCTGGAGAGAGGCCGGGGTGTGCCCCGAAGGTGGCGGGCAGATGAGGAGCCTGCAGACTCAGGGAGGAGACAGAGCCAGCGCCGGCTGGAATGGCTTGGGTGGGGTGAGGGGGTGGCCTGTGCTAACTCTCCCTCATTAACCCCCTGGGTGGCCAGGCAGGTAGGGGCAGGAGTGGGAGCTCAGGATGCCAGAGCCAGAGGGAGGTCTCTTCCCTCACTCTGCTCGGCTGACCCTCGTGAACCCCTTCCTCAGGGACTTACTTGGGTGAGAGGCACAGTTTCAGGCAGAAGGCGGTGGCTGGGCCCTGGATGCCCAGTAATGGCATCCTAGCTGGGGGATATGGGTGACTTGCTTCACCATTCAGAGTCCCTGCTGGGCCTGGGGCTGGTGCTGAAGGGCAGGCTGGAGTTTGCACACATGAGCACAGAGGCATTCATGACGCAGGGCAGAACCAAGGGCCACCGGGGCCCAGCCCATGCTGGTTGCAGGGATCAGAGGAGGTGATGAGGCGATTTTGCCCAAAGCCAAGATCTGTGCTCCCGCTGGGGCTGTATGTGCCTGAAGGCCCCCAGGCCCCCTCTGACTGGCTCTCTCCAGGCACCAGGCGCCACCATGTGGCTGGGGACCAGCGCCCACAGGCAGGAAGAGACGAGGCCAGCCAACGAAAGGCGCTTTGGGCTGGTGCCACGGTGTGTACAGCCAAGAGGACCAGGGCCCAGGGGACAGCACCAGGTTGCAGAGCCCAGGCTTGGGGCCAGGAAGAAGATAGCCACCGCAGATTCAAGAGCAAGGCGGCCATGTTGGCAGGCTTGCATTTCAGAACCATCATCCCATGGGCCAGACGGAGGGGAGGGGCCAGACTGACCACAAGAGCCTGCCAGGGCTGCCCATGCCCGTGGGTCAGTCCCTCGCCCTCCCATGTTCAGGGTCCTCCACGATCTGGTGCCCCGCAGCTGCTTCAGCCTCTGCGGGAATCCCTTCTGTCCCCTACCCAGATCTGCTCTGCTCATCCTCCGCCTCCGGCCTTTGCTCACATGTGCTCATCCTGACAGTGCCACCCCCCCTCCCACCCAGTCCCTTGGTTTGAGTGAATTCCACTCTTCTTTGAAGAAGCACAGCAGCTTAGAGAGCAGCCTCCCAAATCCTGTTCTGAAACCCAGCTTCACCCCTGACCTACTATGTGAGGTTGGGCGAGCCACTCATCCTCTCTGGGGCTTATTTGACCTTCCAAAAAACGGGGAGCAGAAGGGAATAAACATGTGCAGCATAGCAGGGAGCCTGGAAAAATCCTTAAGAAGGACCAGCTCATGCCCACCTCCCTGGGAGACCCTGTCCTGCAGCCCCACCCTGAGAGAGCAGGACCTCTGGGGACCCGGCTGCTGCCCTGGTGCCACCCCCACATGCTGCAGACTTTCTGTCCACCTGCTAGTGGGGATGCCTGTCGGAAGGGGGCTCGCTCCAGCACCTCTTCTCCCAGAGGCTCTGGGTGGCCTGGGGGTAGCTGGACATCCAGTCCAGCTCCCCTCCTGGGGGGCTCCAGACTCTGCTAACCCCTCACGGCCTACTCAGACAGTTGCAGGATCCAGAGACAAATGGAGTCATCCCATGTGTCCAAATATTCAAAAGTTGTATGTTGAGCCAGCCAATATCCTTTACAAGGACCTGGAAGGCCAGGTTGCCTTCAGAATTGCGACCTCTCAGAGTGCTATGCTGGAACGCCCTGGCCCTTTGCACCCCTACAGCCCTGCTTCTTCTCTCCTGCGTTGAGGGGCTTTATACGCAGGTATGGACGCTCAGCCCACATGCCTCTGCTCAGTTCTCATTCTCCAAAAACAGCAGCCCTCTGGCCTAAGGGACGTGATCTGCCCTGGAGATATTCAGTGGAGAGGGCCACACAGACCCTGGGCTGGGACCCACAGCACATTTTGGTGTCCTGAGTAAGGTAGGACAGGCTGTCTTAGGGTCTCATCTTTGCCATTGGGTCTGGGAGAAGGAAATGCCTCCTGCCAGCCTCACTAAGGGGGAGAGGGCTTGTCCGACGGCACTGGGTTCCGCGGTAGCTCCAGGTGGTGCACTGCTCCCTGAGGGAGGCTTCACCTGATGAAGGGGGTTGCTCAGGGCGAGGCAGTGCTCCAGAGAGCTGCGAGGGTGGCCTGGAGAAAGCAAAAGCACTCATACCTCTGCTGGCCTATCTGCTCCTTGTGTGTACACTCCACGTACACCCTGTCCACAGCACCCACAGGTATGCTCCGTGCCCGCCCTGCCCGGGGTTACCACGAGCCACCCTCCTTCACGCTGCCAGCCTTTGCTGATGCGCTTCCCTTCATACAGTGCCCTTTCCCATTTACCAGACAGCGAGTAATCCCTGAAGACCGTTTTCTCCTCCACAGCCCCTCCTCAAGCTCCCGGCAAATCAGCTGGCCCTCCGCTGTGCTGTGCGGCCCCATGGCCTGTCCCTGTCACGTGTGGCCTGTCCTCACATACAGCCACAGCCTCCCTCAGCACCTAGGGGCCACCGTAGCTGGGCTCACCAGGCTGCCGCCACAGGACACCAGACCCACAGTAGGGAGAGCACCTTTATTGTCAGAGCGTTACAGACCCCCGCCCACCTCTGAGCGCCGCTCTGTGAAGACAGGCGGTGGGAGACCTCATCTTAGCCTCCAGACCAGCCCTGCCTCACAAGGGGCAGTCAGGGCCTCCAGAGCATAGAGAGGTCACCCAGGAGCACCGAGGGCGCTGGGGACAGGTTACTCCTGCCATGAGGGGACATGCGCCTGGGTGGTGCCAGCACCTGCGAATCTCTGAGCTTGCAGCTGTCACTGAGACCAGGACCTGGCCCAGCGAGAGGCGCACCAGGTCCAGGTCACAGGGGACTGTCCTGAGAGGCCTTGAGTGGCCTTGAGAGCTGTGGTCTGGGCTGAAGTGATGGCCGCTCCCTCCTCCCGGCTCAGGGGTGGGAGGGGCCTAGTGGGCTGGCCTCAGAGAGACTGGGGGGAGCAGGGGGCGATGCCAATTTGGTTCAAGGGCCTTTCCACCCCAGCATTCTTCTCAGGGTCCCCAAGTCCACATGACTGTCACATATTTAAGCACGGTCTCCCTGGCCTCTGAGGGCAGCTACAGGCCAGGCCACCCTCAACCCATGGAGCAGACCCCGAGCCTGGGGAGGCAGTTGAGGAAGGAGGCCCAGGCACCCCCCTCCTTCCCAGCTGGCTGGTCCAGCCTGCCTGCAGCCCTGTACGTGCCCTGAGCTTCCCCGTGAAGAGCTGGCAGGGTTGAGAGTTAGGAACTGAGAGACCTGGGTTCAAATCTTACCCCAGCCGTCCATGGGCTGGTGGCTTTGGCAGGTTATTTATACTCACCAAACCTCTGTTCCCCCATAAAGTGGGGGTAACAAGCCTACCTCCTAAGGATTAAATGAGACAATGTAGGGAAAACTCCGTGGACAGGCCCAGATATCCCAGGGACTCAGGAAATGATGCGAGCTACAGTTATTCTGGGCCCCACCCTGCCCACCCAGACCCTGTCTCCTGCAGGGAATGGGGGTGGCGGAGGGCAGGGATCAGGGGAGGGCTCTGCCAAGGGTGCTGGGGCCCTCCAGAATCGCCATCTCTCCCTGGGGGCCAGTGTCCCTCACAATTGTCCATGCCCGGAGCCCGGTCCCACTTGGGATGTCTTCAGGAGCCCGTGCTGGCACAGGCCTGGGTCTCTGGCTTGTCCTGGAGAGCCGGCCTCTTACTTCTCGCCACTGGCCCGGCCAGTGCTCCTCTGCCCAGGGTCAGGGCTGAGCAGGGCTGCGAGGGAGCCATCAGGTGGGGGGCCACCCCGCTTCATCTTGAGGTTGGCTCTCAGGGCAGCGTCCTGGCCGGAGCCCCCCTCAGGAGAGGCCAGGGGATCTGAAAGGAGAGCAGGAGGGTGGGCTCACACGGGGCCTCGGGAACACCCCAGGCACTTTGGCTTCCAGTCCCGGGCCAGCGAGGGAAGCCCTGTGCCCGGTGAAGACAGGGCAGAGCAGCAGTGGGCTGTCTACTGCTGGCACGTGCACTCGCCCACTCATCCGGCCACTCCTTCATCAACAAGTGCCAGCCAGGCCTCTGCCCCAGGCCCTGAAGAGGTGCCAGTCGCTACCCTGCTGCAAGAGCCTCCGGTGCCAGGAGAAGACAGGGCAACCCCACCCCTTAAGGAAGCAGAGGAGACAGCTTCACAGAGGAGTTGCTCCTGAAGCAGGTCCTGCAGTGGGCGCTGGTGTTTAGCAGGCAGAGAGACCAGCCTGATAAAGGCATGGTGTGGGGGCCTGGGATGGTAGGTGCTGGCACTGTGTCCCTGAGCCAGGCTATGCTGGGGAGGGACCTGAGAATTGATGTGCCTGGATGTCCGTCATGGGCAGCAAGGAGCCACTGAGGGTCCTTGAGCAGGAAAGGGACAGGGTCAGACTAGAGTGTGGGGAAGCCATCTGACAGCCAAGTGGAGGGGTCACTGAGGCAGGGAGACTAGGGACAGTGGCAGCCATGAGGGCAGTAGGGAGTGGGGAGGCAGGAGCAGGGGACACTCCCACCCTGCTGTCCCCAGGCCCCAGTCACTGCTCACCGTGGATCCCAATCATGTGCTCCAGAATGAGGACTCTCTCCGCCAGGATCTTCAGGGCCTCCCGCAGCTGCTGCACCCCCTCGCCCTGGCAGGGAGGAAGCAGCCAGGGTCAGGGCCTGTGGCAGGGCATCCTCTCAGCCCTCCCTGCTCCCACCTCTTCCCTCCTGCCACCACCATCACTACTACAGCCATCACAGGTTGGACACCCATGCGCCAGGCCTGAGGTTAGAATCCTTGTTTGCAGACAAGGAACCTGAAGTACAGAGGTAGCAACCAGAGTCCTGTGGCCGCACAGCCTGGGAGTGGCTGACCGGGGCTTCACGCCCAGACCTGCCCCTTGTGCCTGGGCCCCTCCTGCACCCACAGCTGCCTGGCTGCTTCCAAGCGCCCTGATGCCTAGCACAGGCCCACAGGTGGGGAGCTCTGCTCGGCTCTCTCCTTTGCGCCTTTGCACCGCCTGCCTGAGGGTTCTCCAGGTGCGGCCACCCCAGCAAGAGGAAGGGAGGGAGGAGCCGCCTACACGCAGGTAAAGGGCCCCTGTGCTGAGACACGTGAATGAGCCGATTTACCAAGAAGACAGGCTGTCAGGGCCACTTTGAAAATAAAAGTGATGTTGAAGGGACGAGGGCCCACCCTGGAGTCGCAGCAGGACTGGAGCCTTTTGCTAGCATAACATGACAGCTCTGCCATGGCAGATTAATCCAGCATAAAACAAAGCAAAAGGAAATTAAAACATTCTACCAGGTTACTGGAGAGACATGCTCCCACCAGGGAGCCAGAGGCCATGAGGAGCCATGCTGAGGGCGGCGTCTGGGGCAGGACTGCCCCAGCGAGGGGCGGGGGCACCAGGTTCCCCTCTGTCAGCTAAGCTCCATGTCCCTGGGCCACAGGATGCACTCTGGTGAAATGGGGAGGGGAAGTCACAAGAGCCCTCGAGGACCCCCACACGGCCTATGAATCTGTGCTGATGCACATCTTCCTCCCCTGGCCCCTGTGCCCATCATGGCTGCCTCGGTTCCAGCCTCCTCTCCCTTCTCCTGTTCTGCAAGGACTCTTCCAGGCTCACTCACTTAATGGCCAGTCAGCCCGCTGAGCTCTGACTTCTGGGGACTTTTATTCTCAGCTTGCAAGGCCTCCCCCACTGGTTCCACACCTCACCACTTTATCCATCACCCTGGTCCCCAGCACCTCCTCCTCCCAAAGGGCAGTGGGTCCCCACAGCCATTCCCATACCCCCTCCTGTCACATCTTGGCTGCCTGCTTCATGGTCCTTCTTCCATCCTTCCCCACACCCACCAGCCGTCTGTCCACCGCCCATAGATCCATGACCCATGGGCACATCCACATGCCAGGCGCTGTTCATGGGAGAATCCTGTCCCGGGAGAGAGACCACAGCCTGCACCCTCTGTAAAGGAGTGCATGTCTTCTGCAGCTCTGGGCTCTTCCTGGCCTCTCTGGCAGGGTCTTCCCATGACAGGGTCACCCTGGGACTTCCCCCGCTGCAGAACCTATAATAACTCATCTGTCTCCACTGGTAGGCTGGGACCCCCATTTGTCCCGTGGTGCAGGGCTGGCTTCAGAGCTGATGGGTGTCAGTACAGATCAGCTGGGCACCTGCTGCCCCTGCTAAGACACAGCCAAGGGGGCAGGAGGGGAGCCTGGGCTGGCAGGATCAGTTACCTCGGTGGCAGCTTTCTCCTCTTCCTGCCCCTTCCCACCAGGCTCGCCCTAGGAAGAGAGCCATGCAGTCAATAACCAGTGTTGAGGGGGGGGCTCCTCTCCACCCTCTCCAATTCTCAGACAGACCGTGGGGGCCTGCAGGGAGTCGGGGTCAGGCCGGGCCTGGGGACAGGGTGCTGGGGCCTCCAGCTTGAGGACTCCTGCCCCAGGGTGAGCAGAGCAGGGGAGGGCCAAGGCCCCGGGCACCACTGTGCAGCCTGCCATGAGGGCTGTCTGGAATTGGCCTTTTGGCTTCACTGTGCTTCTGGAGCAGTGAGGTGTCAGGTTTGGAACCCCAGGAGCTCATGTCTCAGCTCTCCCAGGGATCAAGGTCCCCTGCCTCTTAAGGCTTAGCTTCCTTGTCACTACAATGGGACTAGTTAATATCAGCCCCATGATAACACCCATGTGGCCACTCACTCTGTGTGACCTTGAGCAAGTTATTTTGCTCTCCATGCCTCAATGTTCTCATCTGTAATAATAGTGCCTACCTCACAGGACTATTAGGAGGACTAAGCAAATCAATACCGATGATGACTCTGACTGGAGCCTGGTGCTGGAAGTGCTACATAGGGCCCACGTTGCTATTGCTACCAGACAGAAGCTGGGGGTCCTAGGGGTGGGGTAGCTAACACTCCTGGGTTAAATCTTGCTGGCTCTACCATTGCCTAGCTGCGTGACCTTGGGCAAGTCACTTAACCTCTCTGAACCTTGGATACTAATTCTGGCAAATGGGGAAATAAAATTGTGGTCTCTTTGGGTTACTGTGAAGTTTCAGTATACTACGGATGAAGAGTGCCTCCACCATGGCCAGCACATAGTAGGTGCTCAACCAAGATCCAGCCCTCCTTCCTGGGCCCATGTTCCCCAAGTAAGGCTTGGGCATGAAGGAGGAGGTGCCTGCCTCCTTGGCCCTGGAGAGAGGAGCTGAGACTCATAAATTCTTGTTTCCCAGAAGGGAATTAGAGGTCATCTATCTAAGCCTCTACTCTTAGGAGGTTCAGAAAAAGGACTCTGCAGGTCACACAGCATGTTCACCCAGGGGTCCTGGCTTCCTGTAAGGGGCCTGAGGAGCTCATCCAACACCCTCCCCTAGAGGAGCTCTCTCAGGCCTGGCTCATGCTGCCAGGGAGGGGGCCCGACCCCCAAGGTCACCCCTTGTCCACCTGGACAGGAGCCTGCTCTCAGGTTACCCCTTGCCCTCTGCGCTGTACTTGCTGGGAGGACAAGGCCATGTTTAGGGGTCTTGGGCTGAGCTCAGGGTAAGCTGCCCAGGACAGGCCCGGCCACCTGGCACCCTGGGCCCTCACTGGAGCCCAGCACCCTGGGTGGGCTCAGCTCCACAGCCTGCACTTACAGATGGCCCTGTCATGCTCCGCTCTCCAGCCAGGCCCTGCAGAGAACCAAACAGAAGATTAGGCCTTGCCTGCCCACCCAATTCTCCCATTGTCCCTCCCAGTCTGAAAAAGAGGATGGAGAAGGGTCGTGGGGGGGAGGCATGGATGGGAAGGTCTCCTAGCCCTGGAACCACCCTCCACTGGCTCCTCAGGACCCTCAGCTGGGCCTCAGTCTCATCACCTGTGCAATGGGGCAGTGCGAGTGTGGTTATCTCATGGGCACAGGGAATGGAGGGCTGAGCACACGTGCCCTGCTGCAGAGAGAAGGGCCTTCCAAGAGGGCAGGACAGCAATGCAATGGAGAGGGTCCCATGCGTGGGCTCCCATTGGTACCGGGCCTGCAGGAGGGTTCCCCAGACCCCCAGATCTATGTGTCCTGCCGTCCTCACCAAGCTCACCCAGCTGACCAGGATGTGCCCCACTGCACCTCCCCAAATGGAACGCCTGCTTATCCCCACGCTCTGGGGAAATGGCTCCATGGTCCTGCAGCTGCTCCAGCACACTGGGCAGCTAACCCTTTCCCTCACCTGTCCAATTTATTCCATCAGCCAAACCTGTCAGGTCCACTTTGCCACTTCCACCTCCACCCTTCCAATGCAAGTTGCCTGTGCACTGCTGGGGCCTCTCCCTGGTCTCCCCCTTCCACTCCTCCAGTGGCCCAAGGGGCCCTCAAAGATGTCAATCAGATCATGGCCTCTCCCCTCTGAAACCCAGAGGGTTTCTGTCCAAGGTGACAGAAACTCATGCTTCAGTCCTGCAGGCCTTCTCCGCCTCCTTGCACTACACTCCCGTCTGCTTAGCATGTGCCACCTCTTCCTGCCTCAGGGCCTTTGCACTCACTCTTCCCTCTGCCTGGATCACTCTTTCTTGGCTTCTTTGCACAGCTGCTCATTCTGGTCCCTCAAGTCTCGGCTGAAGTGTCTCCTCCTGCCTGTCACTCCCTCCTGCTCAGACCCTGTGCTGTTATCTGCCACATCACCCTATTTGGTTCTTCCAGGACACTTCCTTACTATTGATTGTCTGCCTCCCCCATTAGACTACCAGCTTCCACAGGGCAGCATCCTTTTGTCCTGGTGCAGGTGCCCAGTAATGCATCTGATGCAACTGAGGCCCCAGGATGCATTTTTAAAGAACAGCAGTTATTAAGAGTGCTAAGGGCCTGGCATTTCCCATCTATTAACCCTTTTATTCTTGACAACAAACCCACATAGGGGGGATTTTTATCCTCTTCACAGGTGGAAAACTGAGGCCCAGGGCAGCCAATGACTTGCTAAGGGTCGCCCAGCTGGAAACTGGCAGAGCTGGGCTTCAAACTCAGGTATGTCTGTCCCACTTAGAGGAAGCTGGTGGCTGTTCTGATATTATCAATATTTGGACTAACCTTGGAACCTAACCTCATCCCTGCAGTGGAGGGGCCTGGGCAGGCCCTGGCAGAGTGAGTCCCTGAAGGGGTTCTTCCAATGGGGCCTGTCCACTGGGAAGTCTGGTGCCCTCTGGCATCCCAAACCTGGCCGTAGGCCCCCAGCCTTACAGGAGGAATGCAGCAAGGAGGCCAGGGGCCACTATGATAGCAGCCTCAATACCTAGGGTCTTGCTTAGGGTCTTATCCCCTCACTGATGCCCAGATACACCTCTCAAGGGGCTCGACAAGAGCCTCTGATTTGGTCCCTTTAACTTGGGTCCCTCCATCCCTCACCACTCTCCTGTCTAGGTCACTGTCATTCTGTTTCTGCCTCTCTGGTGCTGTGGCTGGCAGCCCAAGGGGCCAGGAGAGTGCCCCAAGTGCTTGTCTCTGGGAGGCCTGGACCCTCCACCTGACTCAGGAACTGATCAGGCTGAGGGACCCCCTGCCTTACAGCCCCAGCCACCCAGGCCTGCTCGCTGGCCTGGTCTGCACCACACCCACCCTTGATCTGCCTGTGCTGTGCGCAGCCCAACCCGCTCAGAGCTCCCATCTGGCCGTCCCCACCACCTGTGCACCGCACCCTCCATGCTGGTGTGAATACACACAGGGGGTCACCAGGGAGCATGTGAGGAGCTATGGGACACTGGCTCTTCGACATCTAAAATGTAAGCTCTAGAGGGCTGACCTCTGGTCCCTGGTTGCAGCTGGATCCTCAGCTGATGAGGCTGATGCCCTCTCAAGGTTTGGGGACTATTTGTCAAGTAACTGAAGGGATGAATGAGAGTATGGGACTCCTGAGGTCCCAGCCCCCACAGATACATGACTCACTGCATGGGGGCCACCTCTAAGCCACCCCACCCCACTAGAGCCTAAGCTCCAGGGACAGTGGAGCCCTCGGTATGGGCCAGACCCAGGATGGGGGCTGCTGGAAGCCCGATGCACAAGACATCCCCAGACACTACCCTTTCTACCTCTTCAGGGTGTTCTGGGGCCCCTCCTTTTTGGTGTAATTTTCCTCCCAGACCCCTGGGTCCTGCAGCTAAAGGTACCTCCCACCTTGCACCTTATTTTTCTTTTGTTCCCTCTAACAACCCCAAAGGGAGGCCCTGGATTCCCATCTCAGCAGCCAAGAAAAAGAGAGCCCAGAGAGGCTGCCTTTCTACCCAATTTCACATAGCTGGAGTGGCAAAGCAACCTGGGGTTTGGAGCCACCCAGGCAGGTTTTGGGGTGCCCTCACACACACAGGTGGCTCTTGGGGAGGAGGAGCGACAGGCTGGAGTGGACATTCTGTGATCCTAGACCAGCTCCACCATACTCTGTTCAAACTCAGGGCAGCACTAGTCTCTCTGGGTCTCAGTTAGTGCATCTGTGAAATAGGAATGATGCTGATACCTCCTTCATGCTGCCGATAAAACCAGGATCCCACACCCACCTTCCCCTGGGTCCTGCCTGGCCTAGTTGGGGAAGTGCTGATAGGAAACCTGACTCTTCCATTCCCAGGTAGACAACACCTCCTCCCCTGCCAGAAATGGGAAAGTCCTTACCTGGGATCCAGATACACCTGGAGGTCCTGGGGGACCATGTGGTCCGGGAGGACCTGTTGGCAGAGTCACAGAGGTGGTTACCTGGGGCCAGAGAAGCTCACTGTCCCCATCAGCTCTGGAGAGGAACTTTCCCGCCTCTCACCCCGTGTCTGTCTCCTTGGGCAGAAATGAAGGTTTGTGGATGAGCAGTGGGGGAAGCGCCCTGGCACTCCGCTGGCCCAGCAGCCCACCCTCAGAGCAGAGACCCCACCGTCACCTCTCCTTGCAGCCCCAACACTGAAGCCTGCTTTTCTTCCCATGGCCTCACCCATGGGGCCACCCTGCACCCCCTCACCAGCCAGCCAGTCCCTGGCAAATCTCTCTTGAGTCTGCCCTTCCCAGGGACCTCGAGCTCTACCCCTCCAAGGCCATCCTTCTTACCTACAACAGCTTCCTGACCATCCACCCTCCATGTGGCCACCCAGAATGACTCTTCTGTTAAGTCCCTCTCAGGGCCCCTGAAGTCCTCAGCTCTTCCCCCCTCCTACCCCCTTCTGGAAAGTTTCTCTGCTTCTGCGCCTTTGCCAATGCTGTTCTTTCCTCCTGGAGCTTCTCCATCCCCTCCATATCCCAGCAAACTCCTTTCCATCTTTCTTACTAGTCTCAGGCTGAGCATCACCTCCTCCAGGAAGCCCTCATGGCCTTTACCACCCACCTCCTCTAGGTAAATTCCCGACATGGACTAGCTGCCACCCATGGTTGCTCTCGGTTTACATGGTTGTTTCCCCCATGGGCCAGGCAGTACCCAGAAGGTCAGGCTGGGTTTGACATGGACAGCATGGGGAGCCGTGTCCATGACTGAATTCCCCACAGCTTGCAAGAGTGAGGCTAGCACAAGCCTGTGCCTCCCAGGCTGCAGGGATCCCCTGGCTGGGCCACACGAGGTACCTCCACCCCACCCTTGGGGAGGACCTGCTGGCAGCCACACTCCAGGGTGGTGCAGATCTGGACTGTCCAGTTAGAAAGCACCCTCCCACCAGTCAGAGCAAATCACCCAAGGTGCCCAGATACCCTCTGAGCTCACCCTCTCCCCGCCTTGGCATTTGCTCAAATGTCACCTTTTAAATGAGGCCAAGAACCTGGAACACTAGCCAAAGTGTAGGAAGTCTCAATGAGTATTTGTTGAACATGTGAAAGTCAGTGAACGACAGGTAATATCACCCATACAGAGCTGGCAAGGCGGCAGGCTGGCCCCGGCCTCCCCCTTCCCTCCCCTCCAGTGATGGGCCCTGGAGGGCAGGGGTCAGGCCAGGCCCAGGGGATCCAGCCCTGTCAAGCCCCTGGACCATCCCCTTGCCCAGGGCCTCCTGCCTCTCACAGGGGCCTGCTCTCCTGCTCCCTGAGCCACCTGTGCTAACCCGGTGGCTACCCCGGGCCCAGGCCTCTCCCTGCTCTGGTGCCTCCCCAACTCCGGCCCACCCAAGGGCAGCCCTGAGGTGCTTCACGTGGGCAGCAGGCCTTGTTCTGGCAGAAACATTTGTGGTTACCATGTCTAGTCCCACAGGGAAGCTGCCACCCAGAAGTGAGGGGCCTCACCTCAGGCCACCCAGCAGGGCAGGGCAGTCCCAGCCTCCAGCACCCTGCCAAGGCCATAGGCCCCCACCATACCCCACGAGGTCCCTTGGCACAGGCCAGGCCCAGGAGGGGGCACCCAATCCAGGCTAGCCTGTGCCATGCCCTTGTACCTACCTGGAGGGCCAGGGGGGCCTCGGGGCCCTGGGACACCTGCCAGCACTGTGTCCACAGCAGCAGAGGCCAGGTGCTCATCTCCAGCTGCAGGAAGAGCAGAACAGCCCGTGACCTGGTGGGGCAGGGCCAGCAGAGCAATGGGGGCTGGACCTCAGGTCCCCAGAGCCAGGACAGGCACCCCCTGACCCACTGGGCCTCAGAACAACCCTGGCAACAGATGCTATTGCTCCCACTGCTCAGAAGAGTACAGAGGCCAGGTAAAAGGGCAGAGAATGCTGGAGCTTCACATAAAGCATAAACTCCTTCCTGAACATTCCAGGCCCTTCAGACTCCGGCCCTTCCCTACTCACCTTCCTACTGCCCTAGGCTGGCACTTTCTTCCCTGCTCCATTCCACGTGCCTGTCCTGACTGGCTCACTCCTGTGATGCCTCCTCCAGGAAGCCCTCTCTGCCAACTCCTCTGAGCTGCTGGGCTCTGGTCTGCCTCCATCAGGACCATCACTGTCCAGTGTGGGGTGGGGTCTGTCTAATGGTCCAGCTTTCATGACCCTGTATGACTTCACCCTGCCCCATCCCCAGGCACAGACCTAGAGCAGCCAGGCCCAGGAAATGGGTGGCTACCTCTGCCCCTCCCTCGACACATGGGAGCTGGACCACCCTTCCAGAGGCCTCACAATGGGACTCAGTCCCTGCCAGCTGGGATGTCACCCACTGTGCCTCTCTTGTCAGATTTTAAAGTCAGCCTGGTCACCTGCACCTTCCCTGGTTTCCCAGGGTGCTTAGCAAAAACAGCACCCCTCAGAGGGGAAGTGGGAGGGCAGAAGGGATGTCTCTGTGCTCAGAGGTGCCCTCTTGCCCTAGATGGTGGCCCCAGGAGTGTTTAGCTGTTTAGTTCATTGCTGCAATCCCTGTGACAAAAACCATGTGTGCAACACATAGTAGGTGCTCAACCAGCACTTGTCCAGTGAGCTGCAGTGAGGGGATTTGTGAGGAGGAGATGCCATATGGATGAACTTGGTGGTACTGCCATCACCAAGGACAGGCCACTCTGGGGCCAAGAGTAGGTTGGGGGCCAGCATCAGCCCCCCAAGGGCTTCCTCTGTCCCACCCGGCAGAGCCCTGCTCCCAAGCCAATGCCCCACTCGCTGACGGTCCCAGAGGACAGTGAGGCTCAGGCCGCCCACCCACCCCGGCCCTCAGGCGCGGCACTCACTGTCCGTGTCCGTAGGTGGCTGCAGGGAGTAGAGGGCACCTTGTGGGCTGTTTGGAGGAAGGCCCGGGTTGCCTGCTGGGCCAGGGGGACCAGGGGGGCCGGGGCGCCCCATCTCTCCAGGAAGTCCGCGGGGCCCTGATGGCCCCAACAGGCCTGCAGTGGGGAGAGGAGGAGCCACATGAGGGCCGGGCCCTGAGACTGACAATACAGACGGGAAACGGGCCAGAAGGGGATAGGGTTGGTGAGGTCAGTCGTGGCCTCTGAACCAGTCTCCCTGCAAGGCTGTCTTGGCATGTAAGTGACTGGCTTCCCCTTCCTGGCCTGGTGCAGAGGGCACATCAGGACTGCTGCTGGGAGGTGAGGGAGGCAGGGTCAGCAGAGTCAGAGAAGGCTCTGGACGGGGCTCTGCAGCCCGCCTCCTCTAGGGACCTTAGCTCTTGGGTAGGGGCACCGAGGGTGGTGGCCAGCCTGAGTCAACCCTGTTTCTCCCCTGCAGGATGGAGGAGAAGTTGGGGGACTCTCTGGAGGTATCATTAAATGGCTAAGAACAGCCCCTAATTCCCCTCAGCCCCATCCCCAAGCCTGTACCCACAGGTCCCAGGACCTTCTCTTCTTTCTACCCAGGCTGAGCCCAGGCCCTAAAGTGCATAGGATGGGGCGTTAGTGGGGGTGCTGGCAGGAAAGTGAGCCTGGATCCCCCCATGATGGCAGTCACTCACCCCAGCAAGATCAGAGGTATATGGGACGCCTTGCCTGCCCAGGCAGGGGAGAAAGCCCAGTCCCCTCCCTCAGGGGCCAAAGACAGGTTGGGGGTGGTCCTTACCGGGAGGCCCTGCCGGGCCCTTCTCCCCTGTCTGGCCCGGGTCACCTTTGGAGCCTGGGGGACCTGCAGGTCCTGGTGGTCCCGTCTGCCCCGGGGGCCCTGGGGAGAGAACGGCACTAGGCCTGAGAACACTGTGTGCTGAGCTGCCACTGCTGGCTCCAGGCCTGGCCACCTGGGCTGTCCGATCAGACCTGCCCCCAGAAGCAGAGACCACTGTCAGCTCGCCTCAGTCGTTATGGTTTGCAAACCCTTTTTGTGCCTATTCTACAGTCTCAAGACTTACTCTTGTTCACACCTGACAGGTGAGGAAACTGAGGCTCAGAAAGGTGTGGTCTCTTTCTCAAGGTGGCAGAGCCAGGCTGCCGGTGAGTCAGGCCCCTCTCTCCACATCCTGCTGTGTCCCTGCTCAGGATTGGGGACTGGCCTCCCCAATAAGGCCTCCTCAGAGACCTCAGGAAACCCTGATGGACACACCTGCTCAGCTCTGGGGTATCCAGGTCTCAGGGGTTAGTGAGAGTAGATGGGGAGGCCCTCTGTGTGGCCCGGGGACAGTCCCTTCTCCCCCTGGAATGTCTGGAGAGGATGCTCAGAAACGCTTGCTGAGCTGATGGAGGGGACCTGCCCTGGCTCCGCGGGCCCTTGTGCTCTAACTGTGACTGTGACTGTGGTCTGGAGGAAGGGCTTGACACGCTGCTGGTTTCTGAAAGTTCCCACGGGCTCTCAGGAATTCCAGGGCTCGCCTGGTTATCATCATTTGTAGGGGTTGTGCCCCACTTGGTGGCCATTTCTTGGAACTGCACTTTCACTGGTGTGAAGGATCGCCCAGGAGCCCAGGAGCCCAGGAGCCCCGGGGCCTGGTATAGTCGTCTTCCCGGGGATGAGAAGTCCCCTTCCTCCCCAGCTCCAGAAGAACGATGTGAAGAAGGGAGGCACGGGGCAGCCTCCTGGGTGTGAGACCTCGGAGACGGTGGCTAGAGGGGTGAGCCAGGGGGTACAGGGTGAGATGGCCTCCAATTCCAGAGCCAGCCTCAGCTCACCCCTCTTCCCACAGCCTCCAGACTCTTCAGAAGAGTACAGAATATCTGCTCCTCTTCCAGCCCCAAGACTGGCCACTGGAGGCCAAATCCTACTGCTTGGGGACCAGATGTCCCCACTCCATCTCCCCACTGGGCAGGCGCATAACAGAAACAGGGCAGGAGGCAGGGGAGGGAGTCTGGCATGTATGTACTCAGCACTGAGTCTGGGCAGGGACGACAAGAAGCTGAGAGCTCAACTGGGAGAGTGGAGAGGGAGGCAGGGCGTCACCTGCAAAGGGCTGAGAATCATGGAGACAAAGTGCCCCCAGTCACTAGGGGACCCCAGGGGTCACTTCTCTGAGTCTCAGTTTTCTCCTCTGTAGCCCCAAACCTTACAAGCTTACTGGAATGATTAGAAATTATATCTTTACAGGCTGGTGTGATAGAAAGATATATAATAACACATAGCACAGACAGAAGGGACACCAGCCTTAAACCCGAGTTTAACCATATTGACATGCCAGCTAAATGTCTGCCCAGGGGACAGCCCCAGAACAGTGCCTGGCACAAGGCAGGCATTCAATAATCCCAACTACCATTATTACAATTATTTTTACTGTTCTACGATCCCAGAGGGCAGAACCCAACGGACAGAGATGCAGAGTGAAGATGCTTAGCCCTGACTTTAAAATGTGGCAGGAAGACAGAAAACAATTGGATGGCAGATGCCCTCCAGCTCTGGTCAGAGAGGTCAGTGAGGAGCCCGCTGAAGGTGGCAGGAGGCAGCAAGCTTCCTGTAAAATCGAGCCAGATAAGGCTGGGCTGGGGGCCAAAGTGTCAATGCTAAGGGGAAGCAGGGTAGTGGGGACAGTAGCTGTACTGTAATACAGTAAGGAATGGTGAGGACTGCAGCAAACCGCACAGGCTGGACAGGGTCTGCAGGGCCAGCTGTGACTTGGCTGCGGCTGATTGTTCTAGGAGGGACTTGCAGGCCCACAGACACATCTTCCATTAAGAGAAGATAGAAATCCTGATTTTCATGTGAAATTACTAAATTATTAAAAAGTAATTTTCAAGTTTTTAAATGTTAGCTCAATTTTTCAAAGTTAAAAAGTAATTTTCAAGTTTTTAAATGTTAGCTCAATTTTTCAAAGTGCCATGTGGATGTATTTGATCCAGAGGGTCTATTGTGTGACCTACTTGTTGGGGCCCTGGGAGGCCATGCCCGGCCTCTTGGCTGACCTGAGCCCTCCCTTCCAGGCCCCACTCACCAGCTGGGCCTGTGGGCCTCCTTCGGGAACCCGGGTGGGCTAGAGGAATGGCATCAGGAAGGAAGTCCTCGTTCCAGGGTGGCAGGGTGCTCTGGGGGGTCGGCAGGTCATTGTCTGGGCCTGAAGACTGCTCTGCTGCTTCCAACAGGAGAATCTGGGTCAGAGGGGCAGAGGGTCAGAACCCAAGCCAGGCCAGGGGCGTGTGAGCCAGCTGCCTGCTGCTCCTGGGTATAAACGATCACGTCTCTCAGGGACCATGGTGCCCCTTGCTAGAATGTCCTCCCGGCCCTGCCCACTCTCCTTCCCGTTTCGTGGGAACCCTCCTGGACCTGGGGCTCAGGCAGATCTCCATCAGGCGCTTTCAGAGTCCCTGAACTTCCCTCCGAGAGCAGCCTCCACTGGGATTACCTCTGTGGTTCTTCAAACAGTGACCACAGTCACCCCGACTCCACGGGCTGCTCCCAAGGGAGGGACTGGGTGCACTTGTGCCCCACACTGCCTGGTTCAGGGCACAAACAACGTGGTCTGGGAATGCTTGTGGATGACTGGATGGAAGGAAGGACAGAAGGAGGGAAGAAAGAGCATAGTGGGCTCAGCTTGGTGCATGATTTTTAGCAGGAGTTCCGAAAAGCGTAAGGTGGCCATGGTTACTCAGGGCCAGCTTTAAAAGCAGCCCTGTTCTCTCCTCTTGAGGGAGGCAGAGGTCAAAGACCAGGAAGACTCAGGGCCTGGGCGGAGAGGCTGTCTCCCTAATTAGGTGAACTAGGAGCCAGGCCCCATAGGCCCCAGCAAGTCCCTGCCTCCACCAGAGAGGCCAGCAGGGGGCGCTGTGCACCAGGGGTCTGCTCAGGGCAGGCCAGCAGGTGCTGAGAACCTCAGTAGGCCCACGTGGGCGGAGGGGCCCTCGGGCCGGGTCAGATGGAGCCCGGCTTCCCGCGCTAGCCTCCTGTGCCCCTGGCCTTAGAGCTCAGTCTGCCGATGGGAAGGAGGAACCTGGGTCTCAGGGTCCTTCCAGCTCTTGAGAGTCAGAATCCTGCATCCTGTGAAATTACAGGCTCTCCTCACCCCCATTCCCAGGAGGGTGGGGGCCTGTGTGTTTGGCCTTGCCCAGTGCCGCCCGACCTGCCTGCGCAGCCCCCAAGGTGTCTCCTGCAGCAGCTGGCCGCCTGCCCCACCTCCACCTGCCCCACCCCTCCTGGAGCCTCCCTTACAGCAGTGGGGCGAGGACCTTACGCAAAGCCAACATGCCGAGCCTCCACCTCAAGCTGCAGCATCCCCAGTGTCCCAACACTTCATACACAGATGCCCTGTCCCTCCTGGGCCTCGCCTGCATTTCCTCCTCCCCGCTCTGCTCCAGCCACTCTGAACTTGTGCAGCACTGAAGCCCTCGATCTTGCAGGGCCCTCACCAGCCCCACCTTCCCTCCTGAGCCCTGGGAAGGTCCTGAGACTCCAGCGAACTGTCCCCTCTCCCCTGCAGTCTGCCAGACCTTCTGGGCAGCAGGGGGCCATTCCCTCCTCTTCTGCTGCATCCGCTCTGTGTGCCAACAGCCAGTGGGGGAACCATCAGCCCTGCCCTGGGGAGTAGCCACCTCCTTGCTCTTGGTACCCAAAGCCCAGCACAGGTTAAGTTGCACCCACGCCCCAAGTCTCAGATCTCCACCTGTGTTTAGCAGATGGGCTGCAGACCTGTGAGGTTCCGGTGACCCCTGAGCCACTTCTCTAAGCCCCTCCCCTTTCTGGTCTTTAAAAGGGCCCATAAGGTGGAAGAGCCACTGTAGCCACATCCCAGGTGAGGTGGAAAGAGAAGCTCAGAGACTGCAAGTGATTTGCCCAAGGTCTCCCAGCAAGTAGACAGTGGGGCCAGGACCCCGTGCGATGCCCCGCCCTCCTCCCCACAGCTCAGCCACGGCCTTTAGCCCCAGTGGAGAGAAGGGCAGCAGCTGGCTCAGATCTCATATCAGCTGGGGGTAGAACCAGACCTCCTGACCCCCAGAGTCCCCTTGAGGAGGGGAGGGTTATGATTCCTTCCATAACCACTGAGTGTCTGCTGGGAATCTCACTGGCCATGGCCAAGGTTAGGGGCCCTGGGGCAGTAGGTGTGAGGACAGGGATGAGGAGAACTATCAGGTCCTGGTGCCCCAGGCTTGGGAGCAGGAGGGTTTGGTGAAGCTGATCCTGGCCTAGCTTCAGGGAATGTGGGATTGCCACCCGAACAACGAGGTGTTGTTTGTGGGTGAGAGAGGGCAGTTTGTGGGCAAAGGTGACCAGTACAGAGGAGGAGGTTGAGTTGCAGAGTCCTGGGGAGACGGCCAGATGGACATATTAAACAGGGAGAAGTCAGGAGCAACAGGGGCATGGGGCAGCTTGTAGGGATTAGGGGAGGGGCGCCAGTCCCGGGCTCCCGGGGTCAGGGCCAAGTGTTCTTTCATGGTAGGGCACCAGGCTCCCCTTTGGGGACCTGCAACCTGCAGCCTTGCCCCGGCTTAAAATGCTTGGCTCACTTCCTCCTGGGGCACCTCCCCCACAGACCCCAAGGCCTCCAGCCCACGGACCCAGGCAGAGGCGCCCTGGACACAGCCAAGTTAGCATCAGCCCCGGCCTGATGCCAAACCCTCTTGGCTCAGCCAAGGCCAACCTCAGGAGAAACTGATCCCATCCCTGCAGGGTATGAGCTCACCAGGGCGGGCAGCAGTGGGTGTGGAGACTCAGCCCAAGGAAACCAGACAACCACCAGCCTTTGAGGGCAGTGGACCTGATGATGTCACTGCAGCCAGGATGAGTGGCCAGGACACCACCCACCTGCACCAGAAGCCAGACAAACTCTGGGGCTTCCATGACCCCCAAGCAGGAAAATTCCCTCTGGCTCCCTCCCACTCCATGAGGTCTCTGAAGTCCCAGAGTGTAAATCGAGGGGAGGGGAGGAAGGAGAGGTTTTCCTGATGGCCTTCTGCACCCCCATTCCCCAACAGCCATTCCAGCCTGTCCCAGGAAAAGGGGGTGCCAAGAATCCTAGATCAACTCCAAGATCTGGATCCTTTGGCAACTCAGGCAACCGCAGGGAGTGAAGATAAAGTACACCCTGATGGCTGCCTGGCCCCTGACCACCCCCTTATCCCTGGCACCAGAACCCCCTAATTGGGTACCTGTGGGAATGCCCTAGAGGAGGAATCTTGATTAGCCAGTTACTCATTTTCCCAGCTCCCTTGCAACCAGGAGGTGGACACAGAACCCACTGCTAGCCAATGAAACATAATGAGTCTGTTGGGGTGCTTTATCTCACCTTCTACTTACTGCCATTGAACAAGGTATAGGGAGATGATGTCCTGAGCAGCAGCAGCCATTTTGTAACCAGGAGTCACTGACCATGAGGACCAAAGCCAATACATTAAGAAGGTGGTGGGAAGGCTGTGAAGAGCCTGGTTTCTTGAACCACCAAAACCAATCCTGAAACCACTGGACTTCTTGTTGAACAAACAATAAATGCCCTTAAGGAATAAGCCATCATTGGCTAGGTTTCTATTACTTGCTGTGGAATGAAGCCAGTTTCCAGGCCTCTGGACTGCTGCTGCTTATGCCAGCTGTCTGGTTTCTGACTCCCTGCCTGGGGTCTGCCTTCCTGGCTCTGCCTTCACCCGCCTGACCCTTGCTGCTGACCCCAGCCATATTTTCTCTGACCACTGCAGCCCCACCTAGCCTTGGCACTGCCCCTGGGACTACAGGGTTGTCCTGGCAGCTAGCCCAGCTTGTTCCCTGACCTCTCCAGGTTGCTGCTCCTCAGGGCCCTCTGACCTGGGCTGACAGAACTCCTAGGGACCCTGTTCCTCCAGAGGACACTTGGGCATGAAGCAGGCATGTGGATAGTGGGAAGTGACCCAGATAAGACCCAGGAGCTGGGTCTCCCATTCCCTATGTCCCCTACCTCGGAGTCTAGAAGGAGGGCAGAGGCAGCCACATCTCTGCTTACCCCACACTCAAGCAACCTGCACCCTCCCACCCAAGAACCACCTGAGCTCACCCCCCAGAACAACCCGGTGAGGCGCAGGGAATGAGTCCTTCAGTTTCCGTTTCACAGGCAGAGGCCCAGCCGAGATGGGCCTGCCAAGGCAGAGCGATTGCTGGGACGGGCCTCCTAGGCTTGGCTCCCCCAGCACATCCCGCTGTCCCTAACCACACCCTGTCCCTGCAGCTCTGCAGGGGAGTCACCACTCTCGCCCTCTGGGCCAGAGAGCAAACCCTGCCCCAGCCCGCTCCCTGGGCAGATGGAGGTGGCAGGGTGGGAGGACCCGGGAGGAGCTGTCCCTGGTGGGAGGGCATGGGCGAGGGCCAGGTGGGCGGAGGACAGCTGGCATTATAGCATTCTCCCCTGAGGGCTGGAACTTTTAACACCCGAGGTGCTGGGCTGGAGCCAGGGCAGGATTTCAGCCGGTGCTCTGCCAAAGCACGCGGAGGCTTCAGGTGCCTGAGAAACGTCCGTCAGGCCAGCTGGCCTGAGTACCCTGTCTTTTCTAAAATCTTGGATACCAGAAATTCACCCCATCATCTTGCCCAGCACACTCCATCCCTCCCAGGGCTGCCCAGCCCCAGCTCGGTCCACCTGGCGGCACCTACTCCCTGAAGCCTTCCACCCCACCCCCACCCCCACTGAGCCATTGACCCCCAAGGGGGCACAGAGTCCCCAGCCCCCAGGTTGTGCTCAGGAGCCTGTGCTGCTGGGGGACCCTCCCACCCACAAAAGGGCTTGGGGACAAGGGAGGCCATTCATGCCCTGGGCTTCTCAAGCTCCACTCTGCACAGGTGTCTCCCCATCTCTAAGATGGGGACAGCAACATGGTACCAATGAGAACAGACCCTCTTCCTGTCCAGCACTTGACCATCTCCAAAGCCAGTTGCAGCCCTGCAAGGTTGGTACATTCCATTCCACAGGTGAGGAGGTGGGAGCTCCATAGGATTCACCCAGATGCAGGGGGCAGCGGAGTCCCCACTTACATCTGACTCTAAGTGACAGTCACCAACAGCTCCTGTCCTACTGGGCAGGTGCCCTCATGGCCAGGCTTTCGGGGCTGGAGGCAGGATTCAAGGTTGATTCAGGGTTGGCGAGGGCTGTGTGTGTGTGTGTGTGTGTGTGTGTGTGTGTGTGTGTGTGTGCGCCTGTGTGTCTGTTTGTGTCCTGGTATGTGTATGTTGTGTGTGTGTGCCCATGTGTGTTCGGGTGTGTGTGTCTGCAGGGAGGACCCCTGCCTCTTGGAAGGAGGAGCCAGAGGCGGGGCAGCAACCCTGGGCTGGGGGTGGTCAGTGCCTTTCCTCTTTCCACCAAAGGGTCAACCTCCAGGAGTCCTGCCTCCCAGCCACTGAGGCCCACACCCAGACCAGCTCACTATCTGGGATCTTCAGATCTCTTGTTCTCCCCACTCCCCTTTTCCAACCCAAGAGGCTGGCCCAGCCCAGAGAAGGCCACCAAGAGCCACCAAGGCCCCAGCAGCAGTCATCCCCCAGGACCAGGCTGCTCAGGCCTACTGGGCTCCCTGGGCTGGGGTTTCCCCACCGACCCCTGATGCACAACCCCTTACGCCACCCCACCTCCACTAGCTCCCTAGGCCAGGCTCCCTAGGCCATCTGACCTTGGCCTCCAGCGTGGTCAGCCTCTCACTCATGTCGCTGAGCCGGGTACAGTTCATGCATTCTGAAAGAGAAGGATGGGAGTGGAATGTAGATCCTGGGGAGAGAGCAGCCAAGCCACCAGGATAGCCTCTGGGCAGGCAGGCAATGAAATCTCTGATCTGTTTGCCTGAAAAACTCCTATCCATTCTTCAGGGCCTTATTTTCAGTGCCCTGTCTTCCATGCAGCCTGCTTGACCTCTTAGCTTCCTCTCTGAGCACCCACAGCACATTGTCCTGTCCATTTATTCAGCAAAGTGCCTGAGCTAGCACTGGGCCAGCACGGGGATGGCTTGTCAGCCTGTGAAGACCATGAGGGCAGAGTCTTTGCCTATTTTGTTTGCCCAGAAATCTCAGTGCCTAGCACAAAGGAGGAGCTCCAAAAATATCTGATAGTCCCTGATGGATGGTAAATGAAGTAAGGACACCAAAAGCCTGTCTGGAGTAGAGGAGGTGGTAATCAGGGAGGACATCCTGGAGGCAGTGGTATCTAAGATGAGGCTTGAGGGATTGGCCAGGTGAGGAAGACGGGAGAGGCCAGGTTCAGCAGAGGGAAGAGAGCTGAGGCCTGGAACAAAGCAAGAACAGAAAGAGTCTGCCAGCAGCGTGGTTGAATTAGAGCACACCTGGGGCCACCCAGCCTGGCACGGGCTGGGTGCTAACACAGGAGGCCTGCCAGGTGGAGCTTTGGCAGTGTCCTGAGGCCAATGGGCAGCTGTCAGAGTGGGTGAAAGTCAAGGTCACATTTGCATGTTAGAAAGTGCGCTCTGGCAGCAGAGTGTACAGTGGGCCGGGCCTGGAAGCCAGAGGGCCCATCAGGAGAACAATAACGGTCAACCCCCCAGGCATACGTGTCCCTGAGTTGTAATTATCTATTTATGTCTGTATGCCCCAGAGACCAGAGCTCTTTAATGAGGAAATAGATGGTTCAAAGCTGTTCTAAACAGTTTTTATTGCTCCAGAAGTCAAGGGACACCTAAATTCCTCAGTCAGTTCAAAGCCTGGCCTTACAGAAACCCCATTCTGGCTAAACAGACACACAGGCACGGGAGAGGATAAGGATGACTCAGTGGGTCCCATGTGGTGTGCTTGGGTCCATTGGAGACCTCCTGGCCTGAATGTTCCTCAGCAGAGCCCATTGCCCAACCCGCCCCCAACCTCCCCCATCCTTGGAGAAGCCCAGTCTTGGTTACTGGATGCAAATCACCTCATTAATGTCCCTGTTCCTAAGGTAGCGATTGCTCTTTGAGAGATGTAGGGGGGCTGCCGGAGATCTTCAGGCTCTGGGGATAGGTGGTGCAGGCTGTGTCCTCCCCAGGGCCTTGGGCCAAGGGGCTGACAAAGGTCTTCTGCTCACCAGCCCTACTTGAAGTTTACAAGACATCTTTTGTGGGCTGTCAGAGGCCCCACTTGCCCTCTTCCCTCACCCCTGCTCTGTGGAGCCCAAGCAGTGGTTTATAAGCATGTTTTAGGAACAGAACTCTTTTTCCCCTCAATAAAACCTTGTCAGTAACCCTGATACATAAAACAGATTAAAGACTGAAGTATAAACACTGAAACTTTAAAACAACTAGAAGAATGTATACAGTTGTCTGACTCTGGGACGGGGCAGGGCTTCACGAAGGACCGGTGGGAGGGGGGGGAAGGGGTTCTGGTTACACAGGGGATTGAACTACGCTGCGTTTCCCCCAGCTCCTCCCAGAAAAGGGATGGTAAAGAAAGAACAGGTATAGACCACAAAGCAAAGAGAAGGACAGAGGCGAATTCTCAAAGGGCAAGCGTGGCCAGCAAATGAACCGCAGCCTCAAAAAAATGGAGGAGAGGAGAGCCTCCAGGCTGCCCTGAGGCTGCGACGGCCCCAGGCGGGAGGGTTGAGGGGTCATCTCTGCGGACAGGGACACACCTGAGGGGAAAAGGCCCACAGGTGCTGATGTCTGTGGTGGCCCTTATGAAATGGCTGTGTCTCCAAAGGTCCCCAGTCAACAAGGTCAAACTACCAGAGGACTTTTAGTGGCTCCCCAGGACTCCTGGGCCTTTGAAATATGCCTTCGATAGGAAAGGCAGGGATCAAAACAAATGGCCCCATTTGTCCACCCACCTACCCACCCACCCTAACCTCCATCCATCCTCTACCCCACCCCGCTCCCATCCACTCCCATTGTCTGCCCTTGGAGC
Source organism: Manis javanica (assembly GCF_040802235.1). Classification (NCBI taxonomy): domain Eukaryota; kingdom Metazoa; phylum Chordata; class Mammalia; order Pholidota; family Manidae; genus Manis; species Manis javanica. Next base: position 33,806,278 of record NC_133165.1, on the reverse strand, counting down.
AAAGGCCCAAGAACCCTCCTGAGCAGCCTGTCCTATGGGGGACAGGCCCTGACTATGGAGGACTTTGAAAAGGTGCCTTTCCTGCTGCAACCCCAGCTCGCTCGTCCACTGGGAGGGCACCACCCCACCCCACCCGGGGGCTCGACAGGAAGAGCAGGAGGCAGGATGGACTCCAGTGGGTTGTAAATTAGAGCCCCAGCTTCACCCAGGGTGCATTTCTGAGGCACTTGGGGGCCACAGATAGCGTTTCCAGGGTCTGAGGCAACAAACAGGACTCTGTAGGAGGGAGGTCAGCGGGGGGCGGGGTGAGCCTCAGGCTCTCGCAGGAACCTACCTCTGGAAAGTGTGCTGGGCCCAGGCCCGGTTTGCTCTGGCACTGGGCACTCTGCTTGGCAAATGAGGAGTAGCCTGGCTGTCATCAGGCACTGGGGGTCCAGCTCCCCAGCCACAGAGAGGCCAGGAGGCCAGGCCAGTGGGTAGGGGTGAGGCTGCCAGCTCGGCCTCCTCGTGCCACCTGCCTGGGTAGGTGCTGTGAACAGGAGGGTTTTAAGATTCCCCTGGCATTTATATCATCAACAAACAATTAAATTATGTTTGTTTAACTTTCTCTAACTATTCATTGGAGCAGTGGAAACATAGCTGACAGGGCTGACCAGCTCTGTGACTAGACAGGGCCTCACCCACCCAGCTCTGGAACTCAGTTTCCCCTGGCTAAGATGAGATCTCTGCATTTTGGGGGATTCTGAGGATGCCCCATTCCCAGCCCCTTTCCCTAGCAGGTGTGTGTGTATGTGTGTCACACACGCACACACGCACGCACGCACACACAGCACTGGGGACCACAGCACATTTCCTGGTGTCTAGGACATAGATGCATAAACCAGTGTCAGGAAGTATTGTCATTGTGTATATATCGGACATGTAGATGTGCTGGGCACACCAGTATGTGTGTGTGTTTGTGTGTGTGTTTTCAAGATAAGAGACTGACTGCTTGGTGCAGTCAGTGGAAAAAGAATGACAGAAACTGCTAACTCACTGTGTGACTCAAGAGGCCCTCATATGACCTTCTTGCACCTCAGTTTTCCCATCTGTGAAAGAGGTTTCTGTTGGAACTGCTCCTGCCCGCTGTGCCCTCAGCCCTGGGCTCTCACTGCTGGGCTCCCTTCATCCACTGAAGGATGGGAGTTGCCAGTCCACCTGCCATTTGCCTTTGGCAAGCACTGCTACTGGTGATGGCTGTGCACCCAGAATTCAGAACCCACCTCCTGAACGAGGCCGGATTCCCAAGTCTGTACAGAAAGCTAGAGGTGGAGGTACGACCACTGTGAGGCCTGGATCATGAGACCCCAACATGGCGCATGGGCAATTCTGTCCCCAGAGACCCAGCTCCCTCTGTGAGAGGTCTTGGAAATGAATCTGCAGGCAGGGGCCATGTGCAGGGTGGATGCCTGTCACCAACAGCCCATCCCAAGCAGGGCCCAGCTGGAAGAGATCCCTAAAATTCCCTCTGGAGACCTATGACCCAGCCCAAACTCCTAACCCTTGTTAAGAGAAGAAAGCTCCACAGAGGTCAGATGCTGTGGGGACAGTGAGTGCGGCAAGCCTGGTGGGTTGGCCATGAGTGCTCACAGGGGGCCAGAGGAACAAGTCCTGGGTGGCCTCAGTTTCCAAAATGTGACAGGAGTGGGACTGGATGCAGCATAAATACGTCTGGCACCTTTCTATCTTACTCACATAAGTCATCCCTGCTCTCCCTGAGGCCAGCCAGGCCATGCCTCTGGCTGGGACACACCACCTGAGATTTCCGCAGTTATCCAAGGCTTCCTCCGGTCTCCAAACCTCTGTACACACAGTTCCTTCCACAGGAAAGTCCTGTTCTCTACCTCCTCCTTTGTCTCACAATTCACCCTCACCTTTGAAAACACAACTCTGGTCCACCAGAAAGATACAATGGCAAATAGATAAGTTGCACGGAGCTCTCAGGACTATCTCTGAGAAGACTGGCTGGAATCCCCAGAGGACCTCCATTATCAAAATTCCAGGGAGCGAGAAGTAGTAGGGCAGTGTCAGAGGCTTGACCATGGGGGCTGGACTGTGGGAAGAGAGATGTGGAAGGAGAAAAGACCCTGAATGTTTTGATCACTTTTTCACTTAAGAATTAAAAGACACCATAAATGTCAAGCAGGGATAGCCCAGCATCCTTGCCCCACTGGTTTCTAGAAAGCTGGTAGCAAGGGCTATACCACAACCTCACAAATCAGAGATTCATCTCTGGGGAAAGTGACAGGTTCAAGAGCGAGGTCCTGGAGACACAGTGACTTTGGATCCAGTGCCAACTCCTGCAGTGAAGCCTCTGAGAAGATGAGCCTGCTGGGCTGTGGAGTTCAGCTCCCAGTATCTGACTATTAAATATGCAGAGATAGCCTCTAACTCAAAAGACAAAGACCAAAACAACAAAGAGGAAACAAGCAAACACAGGAAACAGAGACAATGAGAGGACAGAAGGAAACTTTAAAAAACAAAACAAAACTGTGATACCCTTAGAGAGATATGAGACATGACTGCATCCCTAAAGCACCAGGAAGTAATTTAAAAAGAACCATCAAAACACAAAAATATGCTCTTAGAAATGAAAAAAAAATAGCTGATATAAAACATTCAGTAAAGGATTGGATTTTTCTAGAAAGTTGCAGAAAGGAGGCTGAGAAAATTGAAGGAAAGAGATAAGAAAATTAGAGGCTCAGTCCAGAAGGTCCAACATCTGATTAATTGGAGGTTCTAGAAAAAGAGACCAGAGAAAATAGAAGAGTTTCAAAGAAGTGATCCCTAAAACAGAAGGGATATGAATTTTCAAATTGCAAGAGCACACAAAGTGCAGGATAGCAATACAACTGACACCAAAAAGCACATCATCATATAATCTCAGAATCCCAGAGTTAAAGAGAAAACCCTAAAAACTTCCCAAGATAAAATGAGGCCTCAGGAAAATGTCTGCAATCAGTATGGCATTAGACTTTTGAACAGTAACAATGGAAGCTGGAAGATAGTGGTGTTCTTTGGAAGGAAGAGGGTTTCCTGGCTAAGATTCTGTACCCAGTTCAATTAACCCTCAAGTCTGAGGGTAGAATGAAGGCATTTGTAGACATGCATGGCCTCAAAACATTTACACTCCACACACCCCTTCTCAGAAAGATGTAGAAGGATGTACTCCACCAGGATGGATTAAAGTAGAGAACAGAGGAAAAAACAGGGATAGAAGGCAATAAGTTCAACATGGAAGAGAGACAAAGGAATATCCATCCATCCATGGGACCAACCACCCATACTTTGTTAGGACTTCTGTATGGGATGGGAGAGCTGAGTGGAGGGGAGGTGTCTGCCATGCCCTGGACCATTTGCCCCAGGCCCTGAGGTTCAGAGCCAGCTTCTCACAGTGACTCCCAGGGAGCGAAAATCCCAGCCCTTGAAAATAACTTACAAGAAGGAAAACCAGGGCCCATAAAGGGACAGGGAGCAGGGAGTTGGCCACAATCGTGGCCTCATGGCCAATGAGCCACACTTGGCCCCAAGGTTCACTCAATCCAGAGCCCAACCATCTGCCACAAGCTTTGAGGCCCATCCTTGGTTCCCTGGGGTGTGTGGGCGTGGATGGAGTTTCCCACACTGGGAGAAGACTCTGTTGTCCTGAAGGTGAAGAAGAATCTAGAAATGTGGCTCCACTGTCAAGCCAACAGCTCTGCAAAGTCACTGAATGTTGGAGTCTGTTTCCTCATCAGTAAAATAGGCATGACAGACTCTCCCCAGCCCCTCTCCCCTGAGAACTGTGACGAGTCTTAGAAGAGATCGACATGAATGTACACCACAGGTGTGTGAGGGGAACAACTCTGCAGCTCATATCTCTGGTCTGGGTAAGGAGGAACTTGTCCCTGCACAGCCATGAGCCCCTGGGATTAGCAGCCCTGAGACTCACTGGCCAGGTGAGGTTCAACATGGCTAGGTTCCTGTGCCACCGATTGGTCAAGCACTAGTCTAGAGGGTATTTGTAGATGTGGATAACATCTAGAATCAGTTGACTTTAAGTAAAGGAGGTTGCTCTGAACAGTGTGGGTGGACCTTAGCTAATCAACTGAAGGTCGTAAGAACAAAACTGAGGTTTCCTAGAGAAGGAATTCTACCTTAAAACTATAGCAGCAAAACCTGCCTGAGTTTCCAGCCTGCTAGCCTGCCCTAGAGATTTTGGACTTTTAGACCCCACAATTGCATAAGACAATTCCTTAATATCTATGGATGATAGATGATAGAAATAGGTTGATAGATGATAGATAGATAGATAGATAGATAGATAGATAGATAGATGATAGAGATAGATATAGAGATATAGAGATAGATAGATATAGATAGATAGACAGACAGATAGATAGATAGATAGATAATAGATAGATAGACAGATAGGTAGAGACAGACAGATGATAGATAGAGGTACACATATAGAGATATAGAGATACACACACACACATTCATCCTATTGGTGCAGTTTCTCTGGAGAACTCTACCCTATACAAGTTCCAACCCACTAACAGGTCTTAAACAGACTCAGGAATGAGATTGTTATCCCTATTTTACACTGTGAAAAGTGAGGCATGGTTAAATTAGGCAAATTCGTTGAAAGACTCCTAGCCAGAAATGGACCCAGAAGCTCATGCTCTTTGTGCTTGAGCACTCAACTGTTAAAGGCCTGGCATGGCACCGGTGGTGCCCACTGGGCATCTGCCCTACTCGGGCCCAGAGCTCAGGGCTCTGCATGTACCGACTCTTGAAATCCTTGTGTCAGCCCATGAGGGACTCTGTTGTCCCTCCCACCTATAGAGGAGGAAGTGAGCACACAATAAGCAAGGGGTCAAGCTGGAATGGGTGCTGGAGTGTCTGTCTGGTCCTGGCCCCACTCCTCACTGTTACAAGATTCTGCCTACCTTTGCCCTGGCAACCTGCCCAAGCAGACCTCACTCAGGTCCCTGGCTTAAGCTCCTGTAACAGATAGGAATCTAATTTGCCATGAGGGTCACAGACTGGAGGAAGTAAGCCAGCTGTGGCCTGGAGTCCCAGAGTATACCAAGGGTCCCCATGAGGCTTGGAGCCCAGCCCCACGGGTAGCAGAGAGGACTTAGTAGGAACTGTGCCTGGGAAGCCACCTTTCCAGTTAACTTCTAGACAGCAGCCGCCTGCGCAAGTACTGCCAAAAGATGGACTTCTCTAGGCCACATACCTCAGAAGAAAGGATAGACAGGGCATGGCCAGGCAAAATGTGGGGCCCAGCCCTGTGCTTCCCCTATGCTCCCCAACATGTGAAAGAGCAATGAACCCCATCAGAGGCTGGGGAGCCTGCTTGCTGTAGAGAGCTGTAGCTGTATGCCAGCCCCAGCTGTGGGGCTCTTGGACAGGACAGAATAATTAAATTCCATCCTTTTCTATATCAGGGATCACAGAGAAAGCAAGATTTTTCAGGAAACACTGCCAAGACTTTTATTGAAGAGTGACTCGAGTTCCTTCTTGGAGAGGGGCAGCCTCGCATAGGTGTCCTCACTGTAGAAACACAAATTCCCGAAGGACCCACTGCACCGACGCTTCCAGAACACAGTGGAGCTTCCTACTCTACCTCCGTGGGCACCCACTTCAGCAGCCCCTGGACTGCAGAACTTTTTGGTGATGTTTAGTAACAGCCTATGGGGGCAAGGAAAACACTGGTGAGTGTACATGTGTGTGTGTAAATTGGCAGGTTGATTCTAAGATGTATATGAAAATACAAAGGTCCAAGAATAGCCAAGGCAATTTGGAAGAAATTGAACAAAAGTAGAAGACTTATGCTACCAGAACTGAGACCTGTTTTAAAACTATAGTAGTTAAGATACTGTGTTATTGGTGCAAAGACAATAGACCTATATTTATACAGTCACCTAGTTTATGAAAAAGGTACAAATGCAGTACAGTAAAGATTGACTTCTCAATAAATAGTCAACTGGATATCCAAATGGAAAAGGAAAATAAAAGAAACTAACCCCTAATCCACACCACACATGGAAGTCGATTTTAGATAGATTTTAAGTCCAACTGTAAATCCAAATGTGAAACGTGTATACAGCTTTCAAAAGAGAACATAGGCAACTTACCTTTGTGACCTCAGAATAGACAGATTTCTGAAACAGGACAGAAAAAGCACTGACATTAAAGAAAACTTTGATAAAGTGGGCCACATTAAAATTAAGAATTTTTTTCATCAAAAAACACCATTAAAAGAATGAAGAGGGAAGAGCCAAGATGGTGGCATGAGTAGAGCAGCGGAAATCTCCTCCCAAAACCACATATATTTTTGAAAACACAACAAAGACAACTCTTCCTAAAAGAGAGACCAGAAGACACAGGATAACATCCAGACCACATCTACACCTGCGAGAACCCAGCACCTCGCGAAGGGGGAGAGGAAGGCCACAAACCAACAAGAAGGGAAGTTCTTCCAGCCGTCACTGGTGCCAGCTCTGCAAACTCTCTATCGCCATGAAAAGGCAAAATTTGAGGCAGACAAAGATTACAGAGGCAACACCTGAGAAGGAGACAGCCCTAACCAGTCTTCCTGAAAAAGAATTCAAAATAAAAATCATAAACATGCTGACAGAGATGCAGAGAAATATACAAGAGCTAAGGAATGAAGTCCGGAGGGAGATTACAGACATCCGGTGGGAGATTACAGACGTCCGGAAGAAGATTACAGAAGTGAAACAAACTTTGGAAGGATTTATAAGCAGAATGGATAAGATGCAAGAGGCCATTGATGGAATGGAAACCAGAGAACAGGAACACATAGAAGCTGACACAGAGAGAGATAAAAGGATCTCCAGGAATGAAACAATATTAAGAGAACTGTGTGACCAATCCAAAAGGAACAATATCTGTATTCTAGGGGTACCAGAAGAAGAAGAGAAAAAGGGATAGAAAGTGTTTTTGAAGAAATAATTGCTGAAAACTTCCCCAAACTGGGGGAGGAAATAATCGAACAGATCACAGAAATACACAGAACTCCCAACAGAAAGGACCCAAAGAGGACAACACCAAGACACATAATAATTAAAATGGCAAAGATCAAGGACAAGGACAGAGTTCTAAAGGCAGCTAGAGAGAAAAAGGTCACCTATAAAGGAAAACTCATCAGGCTATCATCAGACTTCTCAACAGAAATCTTACAGGCCAGAAGAGAATGGCATGATATACTTAACGCAGTGAAACAGAAGGGTCTTGAACCAAGGATACTGTATCCAGCACAATTATCATTTAAATATGAAGGAAGGATTAAACAATTCCCAGACAAGCAAAAGTTGAGGGAATTTGACTCCCACAAACCACCTCTACAGGGTATTCTAGAGGGACTATTCTAGACAGGAGCACTCCTAAGACTAAAAAGATGTCACCAGAGAAAATAAAATCACAGCAAAGAAAGCAGACCAACCAAATACTAACTAAAGGTAAAATATAAAATCAACTACCCACTAAAAGCAGTTAAAGGAAACACAAAAGAGCATAGAATAAAACAACCAACATATAAATAATGGAGGAGGAGGAATAAGAAGGGAGAGAAGAAAAGAATCTCCAGGCAGTGTATATAACAGCTCAATAAGCAAGCTAAGTTAGGCAGTAAGATACTAAAGAAGCTAACCTTGAACCTTTGGTAACCATGAATCTAAAGCCTGCAATGGCAATAAGTACATATCTTTCAATAGTCACCCTAAATATAAATGGACTGAATGCACCAATCAAAAGACACAGAGAAATAGAATGGATAAAAAAGCAAGACCCATCTATATGCTGCTTACAAGAAACTCACCTCAAACCCAAAGACATGCACAGACTAAAAGTCAAGGGATGGAAAAAACATATTTCAGGCAAACAACAGAGAGAAGAAAGCAGGGGTTGCAGTACTAGTATCAGACAAAATAGACTTCAAAACAAAGAAAGTAACAAGAGATAAAGGACATTACATAATGATAAAGGGCTCAGTCCAACAAGAGGATATAACCATTCTAAATATATATGCACCCAACACAGGAGCACCAGCATATGTGAAACAAATACTAACAGAACTAAAGGAGGAAATAGAATGCAATGCATTCATTTTAGGAGACTTCAACATGCCAGTCACCCCAAAGGATAGATCCACTGGACAGAAAATAAGTAAGGACACAGAGGCACTGAACACACTAGAACATATGGACCTAATAAACATCTATAGAACTCTACATCCAAAAGCAACAGGATACACACTCTTCTCAAGTGCACATGGAACATTCTCCAGAATAGACCACATACTAGGTCACAAAAAGAGCCTCAGTAAATTCCAAAAGATTGAAATCCTACCAACCAAGTTTTCAGACCATGAAGGTATAAAACTAGAAATAAATTCTACAAAGAAAACAAAAAGGCTCACAAACACATGGACGCTTAACAACATGCTCCTAAATAATCAATGGATCAATGAACAAATTAAAATAGAGATCAAGGAATATATGGAAACAAATGACAACAACAACACAAAGCCCCAACTTCTGTGGGATGCAGCAAAAGCAGTCTTAAGAGGAAAGTATATAGCAATCCAGGCACACTTAAAGAAGGAAGAACAATCCCAAATGAATAGTCTAACATCATAATTATCAAAACTGGAAAAAGAAGAACAAATGAGGCCTAAAGTCAGCAGAAGGAGGGACATAATAAAGATCAGAGAAGAAATAAACAAAATTGAGAAGAATAAAACAATAGAAAAAATCAATGAAACCAAAAGCTTGTTCTTTGAGAAAATAAACAAAATAGATAAGCCTCTAGCCAAACTTATTAAGAGAAAAAGAGAATCAACACACATCAGCAGAATCAGAAATGAGAATGGAAAAATCACGACAGACTTCCACAGAAATACAAAGAGTTATTAGAGAATACTATGAAAACCTATATGCTAACAAGCTGGAAAACCTAGAAGAAATGGACAACTTCCTAGAAAAATACAACTTTCCAAGACTGACCAAGGAAGAAACACAAAAGTTAAACAAACGAATTAAGAGCAAAGAAATTGAAACGGTAATCAAAAAACTACCTAAGAACAAAACCACTGGGCCAGACGGATTTACCTCAGAATTTTATCAGACGTACAGAGAAGACATAATACCCATTCTCCTTAAAGTTTTCCAAAAAATAGAAGAGGAGGGAATACTCCCAAACTCATTCTATGAAGCCAACATCACCCTAATACCAAAACTAGGCAAAGACCCCACCAAAAAAGAAAATTACAGACCAATATCCCTGATGAATGTAGATGCAAAAATATTCAATAAAATATTAGCAAACCGAATTCAAAAATATCACAACGATCATACACCATGACCAAGTGGGATTCATCCCAGGGATGCAAGGATGGTACAACATTTGAAAATCCATCAACATCATCCACCACATCAACAAAAAAGGACAAAAACCACATGATCATCTCTATAGATACTGAAAAAGCATTTGACAGAATTCAGCATCCATTCATGATAAAAACTCTCAGCAAAATGGGTATAGAGGGCAAGTACCTCAGCATAATAAAGGCCATATATGATAAACCCACAGCCAACATCATACTGAACAGCGAGAAGCTGAAAGCTTTTCCTCTGAGGTCAGGAACAAGACAGGGATGCCCACTCTTCCCACTGTGATTCAACATAGTACTGGAGATCCTAGCCATGGCAATTAGACAAAACAAAGAAATACAGGGAATCCAGATTGGTAAAGAAGAAGTTAAACTGTCACTATTTGCAGATGACATGATATTGTACATAAAAAACCCTAAAGACTCCACTCCAAAACTACTAGAACTGATATTGGAATACAGCAAAGTTGCAGGATACAAAATTAACACACAGAAATCTGTGGCTTTCCTATATACTAACAATGAACCAATATAAAGAGAAATCAGGAAAATAATTCCATTCATAATTGCATCAAAAAGAATAAAATACCTAGGAATAAACCTAACCAGAGAAGTGAAAGACCTATACCCTGAAAACTACAAGTCACTCTTAAGAGAAATTAAAGCGGACACTAACAAATGGAAACTCATCCCATGCTCATGGCTAGGAAGAATTAATATTGTCAAAATGGCTATCCTGCCCAAAGCAATATACAGATTTGATGCAATCCCTATCAAATTACCAGCAACATTCTTCAACGAACTGGAACAAATAGTTCAAAAATTCATATGGAAACACCAAAGACCCAGAATAGCCAAAGCAATCCTGAGAAAGAAGAATAAAGTGGGGGGATCTCACTCCCCAACTTCAAGCTCTACTACAAAGCCATAGTAATCAAGACAATTTGGTACTGGCACAAGAACAGACCCATAGACCAGTGGAACAGATTAGAGATTCCAGACATTAACCCAAACATATATGGTCAATTAATATTTGATAAAGGAGCCATGGACATACAATGGGGAAATGACAGTCTCTTCAACAGATGGTGCTGGTAAAACTGGACAGCTACATGTAAGAGAATGAAACTGGACCATTGTCTAACCCCATACACAAAAGTAAATTTGAAATGGATCAAAGACCTGAATATAAGTCATGAAACCATAAAGCTCTTAGAAAAAAACATAGGAAAAAATCTCTTAGACATAAACATGAGTGACCTCTTGAACATATCTCCCCTGGCAAGGAAAACAAAGGCAAAAATGAACAAGTGGTACTATATTAAGCTGAAAAGCTTCTGTACAGCAAAATACACCATCAATAGAACAAAAAGGTACTCTACAGTATGGGAGAATATATTTGTAAATGACAGATCCGATAAAGGTTGACATCCAAAATATATAAAGAGCTCACCCACCTCAACAAACAAAAAACAAATAATCCAATTAAAAAATAGGCAGAGTAGCTGAACAGACAGTTCTCCAAAAAAGAAATTCAGATGGCCAACAGACACATGAAAAGATGCTCCACATTGCTAGTTATCAGAGAAATGCAAATTAAAACCACAATGAGATATCACCTCACACCAGTAAGGATGGCTACCATCCAAAAGACAAACAACAACAAATGTTGGTGAGGTTGTGGAGAAAGGGGAACCCTCCTCCACTGCTGGTGGGAATGTAAATTAGTTCAGCCATTGTGGAAAGCAGTATGGAGGTTCATCAAAATGCTCAAAACAGACTTACCATTTGACCCAGGAATTCCACTCCTAAGAATTTACCCTAAGAATGCAGCACTCCAGTTTGAAAAAGACAGATGCACCCCTATGTTTATCACAGCACTATTTACAATAGCCAAGAATTGGAAGCAACCTAATTGTCCATCAGTAGATGACTGGATAAAGAAGATGTGGTACATATACACAATGGAATATTATTCAGCCATAAGAAGAAAACAAATCCTACAATTTGCAACAACATGGATGGAGCTAGAGGGTTTTATGCTCAGTGAAATAAGCCAAGCAGAGAAAGAGAAATACCAAATGATTTCACTCATCTGTGGAGTATAAGAACAAAGGAAAAACTGAAGGAACAGAACAGCAGCAGAATCACAGAACCCAAGAATGGACTAACAGGTACCAAAGGGAAAGGGACTGGGGAGGATGGGTGGGTAGGGAGGGATAAGTGGGGGGAAGAAGAAAGGGGGTATTATGATTAGCATGCATAATGTGGGGGGTGGGAGAAAGGGGAGGGCTGTACAACACAGAGAAGACAAGTAGTGATTCTACAACATTTTGCTATGCTGATGGACAGTGACTGTAATGGGGTTTGTGGGGGGGGGACTTGTTGTAGTAAACATAATATTCTTCATGTAATTGTAGATTGATGATTTAAAAAAAAGAGAAAGAAAAGGGGGATTACTCCCTGATAGGATAAAATGAACTGCAAATCAACAATTAATGCATGCTTTACATATCCTTAATTTTGATCTTTTAAAGGGTTTCAGATGATCAGCTATGGAAGTACATTTTTCTGATAATATTCCTTTCTCTTAAAAAAAAAAAGCAGTTCCTGTGTGGTGATCTCCAATAGGTTCTTCACAATGGTATAAAGGTCATATCAAAGTGTGGGCAAAGGGTTTGTTTGTATTTATACAGAGGATCAAAGCCTAATTTGGCTATCCAGAAAACGAATTAAGATATGATATGAAGAAGAACTTCCAACATCAACATCCTCTGGAAGAGTCATTCCAGAAGATGATCATCAAAAAACTTCAACAAAGATCCTGGCACTGTTGCAGGTGTAGCTGCATTCATCCCACTGGTTCCTGGACTTGCCAATGGAATGAAGAAGGAGATATCTAAGCTGGCCTGTGCATACAGTAAAACAACAAATTTGACTGGATCTATACTGTAGGAACTCAACCAAGAGTTAGGAGAAGTGCAAGGTGCAGTGCTCCAAAATCTTGCGACTATAGACTATTTACTGTTAAAAGAACATATGGGATGTGAACAGTTCTCAGGAATGTGTTGTTTTAATTTGTCTGATTTTTCTCAAACTATTCAAATTCAGTTAGACAATATCCATCATATCATTGATAAGTTTTCACAAATGCCTAGGGTACCTAACTGGTTTTCTTGGTTTCACTGGATATGGCTGGTAATTGTAGGTCTGCTTTTGTTATGTAGCTGTATTCCTATTATGTTAATGTATGTACACAATTTAATTAGTAGTTTGTTAAAACCGATACATGCTTATGTTACTCTACAAGAAGATATGTCAAAGAAATAATCAATCTTTCCATGTTTTCTTCCATCTGCTACTTCTATAGCTTTTCTTCTTCCTTCCTAATTACAACCCTTAAGTAGAATTCGTGCCTCATATTGAAATTACCTAGTATCATAATTCTTCCAAGTGATAAAGATACCTCAAGACAAATGCTGGGCATAGAAGCCACAGGGCATAAATCTACAAAGAAGTAAAAAGCTAACCTTTTCAAACAATATTGCTTCTCTCTCACTTACCAAGTTTACATTTCCCTGTATGGCCCCAGAAGATCACTGGTTAGCCAGAGATGGGTAAGAATCCTCAAGGGAGGAACAACCTAAGACAGGCACAGTCACAGGGGGGCCATCAGGTGAGAAATTGGGGATCAACAGAGGTGAGGCTTAGAACCTCATCCCCCCTGTTTTCTACCTTTATCTTGCATCTACCTACCACTTCAGCATTTTATTAAAAATAATAATAATAATAATAAAGGAGAAATGTGGGATTCACATATAAATCAAGTATAAAAATCAAATGAATAATCATATCTGACTTGATTGTTTATAGTTCATGATGCATGATCAAAACTGAAAGTTTCTGTGATATGACTGCCCTTGCATTGTTCACCATGTAAGAACTTATTCACTACATAAGAACTTGTTCACCATGTAAGAACTTGTTCGTTATGCTTCAGAAGATTGAAACTGTTGCGAATTAGGCTTGGGGTTGATTAATGATTGTGCATTGAGTCCCCTATACAGAATTTTATTGTTGTTAACAACCATTTGATCAATAAATATGAGAGATGCCCTCTCAAAAAAAAAAAAAAAGAATGAAGAGACCTATCACCAGGTAGAAGAGGATTCTTGGAATACGTATATCCACAAAATAAGATTGCCAAATGGTCAGTCACCATATGGAGAGGGGCTCAACTCATTAGCTGCATCAGGAAGTGCAAACTGAACCGTAGTGTGACACTCCCACACACCCACCAGAAATGGTTAAAATTAAAAAGACTAACACTGCTGAGTATCCGGAAAGACGTGAGCCATAGGAACTCTCCCCAGCGTCAGTGGAGAACCCTCTGCACACCTTACGGGCGGCACTGGGCCCCTTGGACGGGGACAACTTTTTATGCACTCCTCTTCCCTGTGGGCTGTGAATGCCTGGAGGACAGAAGTCATGCCTGATCCACGCTTGTATTCTTAAAAAATGGGGGAGGCATATTCCCAGCCACATGGGGTGCAGAGATGTTCCCCTGTCATCTCGGATGTGAGAGTGCTCCCTCTGGGGGTGAAAAGAACTGGAAGGGGATGCCCAGCTCACAGTCCAGGCTGCCTGCCCTGGAGGACTTCAGGGGACCCAGGGGAGGTGTGCAGCTCTGTGGCTGGTGGTCCCAGGCGCAGCCCAGCAGTGAGGCAGGGGCTTCCTCACTGCACAGGAAGCATGGCCCATGCAGCTGTGTCCATGTCCCCCAAGGCCAGAGAAAGCAGAAAGATGTTTAATGCTGAGATAAGGGAGACATTTTGATGATGAAGATCATTATACTCTAGTCTGTGTGACCACAGAAAGGGAGGAATAAAGGAAACATCCTTCTTCGATTTCGCAAGAGTGGAGGGCCGGGCCTATGCAGAGTGATGCAGGTCATAATACTGGTTGGAAGAAAGGGCAACTCACGTTCATGGCTCACTTACTATGTGCTGGACACCAATGAATTGGCTACACCCACTTTCCATGTAAATTCATCTACTTCCTTCCATAACTGATAAGGTAGGAACCATTATTATCTCCATTTTACAGATGATGAAACTGAGGTACAGAGAGGATAGGTAACTTGCCCAAAGTCACACTGCTAGTAAGTGGCAGAGCCTGCATTCAAATATAGACTTGGGGTTGGCACCTGGCACGTGAGCCAGCACCTGTCCAGCCTCAGGAATTGGCTTGAGAAAAGGTCTGAGGCCCCAGGGGGACTTTGTCCCACTGCTGCCCCCAGCCTGCTCTCCTCTGACATTCCTGACCTGGCCCAGAGGGCTCCACGGTCTTTACCCAGATGCACCACGGCATTGCCTCCCCAAAACATGAGGGCCCCTGACTTCAGTGGGACAACAGCAGGAATCACAAAATGTATCTCTTTAAGAAATGAGCCCCTCCCAAAACTGAGTTGTGTCTTTGTTCCCAGAGGGCAGCTGGGCCGAACTAAGAAGAAATCCAAGCTGAAGGTGGCATGGGGTGGGGGCTGTGGGGCAGAAGGGCTGGCACCTGGGGAGGGGCCTCAGGGCAGCATCAATGGCTCTGAGAGGCCAGAGTGCTGCTGCTGGGTAGGGGGCTAAGGAGAGGCAATGGGGAGACCAACCCACATGATCCACACCCCTCCCCCATCAGAGTGAGCCATGCAAGGACATGTATGGGTGTGTGTGTGTGTGTGTGTGTGTGTGTGTGTGTGTGTGTGTGTACACTCAGATCCAAGTGTGGGGGACTCCATAGGTGGTATCTGCATGCGGCCATCTGTGTGCACCTTGTGTGTGCATCTGTCTGTCTGCTCCTATTCTTGACAAGCAGGTTGGAAGCTCAGAAACATTCTCCATTTATATGGGCTCTGTGGTTCTGTGGTTTACAAAGCCCTTTCACACCTTTGACCTCACTTGGTACCTGTGGGGCAGGTGAGACCCTACAATCTATGATTCCAATTTATAGCTGTGCAAAGAGCAGCTCAGAGAGGGGAGGGAATTTTCCCAGGTTATAGTGCAGAACTCTGCCAAGAACCCAGTGCCCCCCAAACCCAGGCAAGGCCAGGGGCCCTCCCACCCCATCTACCCCCCATCATGCCCCCTTCAGCAAAAGGAACCCAAATGAGCAACAAGAGTCTACAGGAAGAGGGACTGCCGTCCCCTGATGCAGCCCCACCAGCTGCCAAAGTCAGGGAATGGGGGCCACTGCTTTGTGAGCACACACCTTCTGATGGACCTGAAGTGGGAAATAGGGTGTTCACTGTATGTCCTCAGGCAGCGCACAGCCCTCTCTGGGCCTCAGCTTCCCACGGACAGACTCAGCACTCCCTTGAGGCCGTCAGCCCGTGGGTCTGAGTCAGTAACCAAAACTGGAGCCAGAGGGTGCAGCCCCATCCACCCTCAGCTGTCCTCCATGATGAAATGGGGCAATAGCCCCTGTCCTGTGTGGCTGTCAGGCCCAATCCAGACCTTTGCCACTGACGTTTGGAGAGTGACCTTTGGTCCCACTGTTTGCCCAGGGAGGATGCACAGGGAGGGGACAAGGTTTCCCTGGGTCCGTGTGGGGTGGGGCAGAGCCCTCTGGAGGGCAGACAGCAGGAGAGCACAGGGTCCCCAGGACCGTCCAGGCAGCAAGAGCATTCTCTGCTCAGACCGTTTTGGAGAGAAACTCGTCCCAGTCCCTGACCACTTGGTCTCTCAAGCTGAGCTTCACAGGCATGCAGGAACCATGCTGTAACTGTGCTGACCACCCACCCGGGCTCCCAAGGATGGAGGGCAGCTCACCTCTAAACTAAACACCTGTCACCAGCGTCCGCTTCTCTCTGCCCCGACTAAGCGCCCTAGATTTTGCATCCGGACTCATGCTCTTCCTGAGGCCTCCTCCGTGCTGAGATTTATTGTCTGCAGCAGATTTCTTCCTGGTTCTCACTGGTTGTGTATAAGGACATGATAAGAGGCTCACTCCCTGGTCCCCTCTAGCTTTCTCCTGTGGGTCACAATTGTGCATTGAGCATCTTCATGACAGGTGTTGATTCTTCTGCTACAGATGATAAAGATGAAGACTTTGAGAGGTTATAAAGCTGCCCCGGGCCCCCCAGGCTGGGGCAGGAAGCAGATCAGAGTTGCTGCAAAGCCCATGTGCTCTTTCCTTCATGATTCCCAGCTTCCCCTTGCTTGGTCACCCTGGAAACCTCATAAGTAAGAGAGTTAGAACCGTACGGTTGGCCAGCGCCCAAGAAAGGTGGGTAACTTTAATGCCTGGACCCTGAGGACCTCTAAGGCTGCCCCAACCCTGTCATTGCTTCATCACCTGCTGGACAGGCTGCCCAGAGGTAAGTATAAGTCACCCCTGAACAGGTGAGTTTTGGCAGGTTGTGGCCAAGTTTGTTTGAGTCAATTAATATATTTCTCATTGGCACTGTTCCAAATGGGCTGTGGAGTAGATTTCCTTCAGACAGGTGTGGCTGAAAGAAGTCCCCAGAAATTAATACCATGAGTTTGGAGGGGCCAGGACCCTGTAGGAAAGTATTTCTTGGCCCTTGGTTGGGGATGGAGTGGTGTCCCCACAGCTGGGGGTGCTTGAATGAACCCGGCGGTGCTACCATTTGTCAGTGGTGGGATTTCAAGTTTTCCAAGAATGTCCCTCAGGACTGAAGGGGATTTCATCACAACAAAAGCAAGCAATCCAGTTTCTACAGACATTTGAGGGAGCAAAAAACTGGGGTGGGGGTCATCCCTGCATATGTTTTATCTTTTAGGGCTCAGTGACTCATCTGCTTCTCTTGGGTGGATTTCTGAGGTTCATGTTAATCTGAAGTTATCTTTTGAAGCACTGTTAGCCTTTTTTCTTTATCCAGAAAGAAATCATAAATATCTCCAGGGTCCCATAAAGCTGGCAGGCAGCCCTGCCTGGGCCTGAAAGATGACACCGAGCACAGTGGAGGGAGATGAGCTCGGCGATGCCTGACCCATTTGGACATGTGGAGGCAGGGCTGCCCTCACCGTGTGTCACTGGGAAAGAATCTCTTTAAACAGGGCTCCAGGCCCAAGGTCAGGCTCAGGGGCCATAACGCAAAGCTGGCTTTGGGAGGGGGCTGCCTGATCCTGCCAGGGGCTTCCAAATCCGGGGGACTGTGAGGAGCACTCGCAGCCTGGGACCCCGAGGGCTGGTCAAGGCTCAGGAGGAGGGCAGTGAGCCATCCCAGGGAGCAGCCGAGGGATCAACAAGGCAGTAAGCAGGGGGCAGAGTTTGGTCATTGGGGCTCTCAGAGGGAAATGGGAGAGGTTTTAAGAACTAAAGACAAAGTCACTGGCCCGTCCCTAGGTGGTGGGGCTGGCAAAGAAGGAGGCCTGAGGAGCAGCTCAGGACGTTCTCTGCACGCGCTCAGTCCAGTCTCTCCCCCTCTCAGGGTCCCTCCTCCTCCAAAGGCAAGCTGAAGGCCATGGTGGCTTCAGCTTTCATTTGGGGTTCAGCAGGGCTCCAGAAAAGGCCTTGGGCTTCTTGTGGGGTCATCTGCCTCCTGATGGTTGGTGAGGGGAGCTAGACGTGAGCATAGGGTGCTTCCTCTGACATGGGGCCTCCACAGTTCTCTATGAGAGGCCGAATCCCAGGCTGCAGGGACTACATGCCGGACCACATGCGGGACAAGGGCTCAGAGCAACAGTCCTAATGGTTTTTTAAAAAGGAAATAGTCCTTTTCCAGACACAATTGCTTCCAAGAACTGGAGAGATAACAAATCAGAGAAGCTGCTCTGACTACAAGGGGTGGGAGTCCAGAGTCCCCAGATCAGCTATGCCCTGCCTTCTGGGCTCAAGGTGGGCAAGAGGTGGGCAGTTCTCAGACAGCCAAGGGAGCAGAATGTGATGAGGCCACCATCCCATATCTGGCGGGGGTATAGTGTCCACCCAGAAGTCACCCACACTGTGGCATTAGACATTCTGGGGCTTACATACTCCTGGGCCTGACCTGCCCCCACCTGCCACCACCCCCTGGGGCCACCACCCTCTCGTTCACCTGCCTCCTGCACCCCACAGGTCTGGCTGGAGCCCAGGCCCACTTGGCCTCCCATTGGGACACAGCGGGAGGAGGCCAGGAAGGAGGAAGAGAGAGCAGTGATGAGACTCCTGACTCCCAGGGTCAAACCAACACCTTTCCCAGCGGGAGAAGATTGCCATGGTCGCCAAAGGACCACTTGCTGGGGTCCCTCTGCTCATCAGGCACTGACCTTCACTCAAGGTGGATTTTTCTGTTACTTGCCTGTATTTTCCAGCCTGGAGGCTCATTCGGACACTGTTGGGTTTTTTCTTAGGGATGCTTTTCCTCCTTACCCCTGCCCCAAGAGTCTAAAACACACTGGAACAACGTGACGGTGTGTTTGAGGATTTTCAGTGGTTGCCCAGTAGCTTAAGGCTTAGTCATCTCCCTTGGCCTTGTGCCCAACAAGCTATGTGACCCTGGGGAGTTACTTAACTCTCTGAACTTCAGTTGCTTTGCCTGGAAGACAAGGGAATTAAAGCTACCTCCTAAGGCCCTGAACTGGTTAGGGAAAATGCAGGATTACAATGCCTTTCCAAGAAAGGGCAGCCATTATGTGTACTCTTTTATTAGAATGCATATCTCCCAGAGAATTGTAAAGACCGGAAGGATCTTAGACCTATCTCATTTGGCCCTTTCTTTTCATAGGTTAGCAAACAGACCTGGGGTGCTAAGTGGGTCATAACTATGGTCACACATTTGAGGTGGTGGCCAACCCAGGGCTAAAACCCAGTTCTGGGTATGCATCTAATGATCTTTGCACCTTCCCAGGGTGGACACCTCATAACTCCCCCTCAGTCATTTACATTATAGTGAGAATGAGTCCACACAGTACCACTGGGGGCACACCACTTTACAAAGCACTCTCCAATCCCTTTCTCCTGCCAGGAGAACCTAAGAAGAAAATAGTACCCCCACAATTAAGGAGGGGCAAGAGTTCGCCCAGCCCAGAAAGGTGCAAAGTGGTCCAGGGTCTGGAACTGCTAGTCCTCCTTGGCTCCATTTGTGTGCTGGTTCAAGGAAGGCAGAGTGTGGTTACTGAGTTGCAACTCTTGTTGGCCACATTTTCCAGCAGGCAGACACTGATCTGGAGCAGCAGGCAGATGCTGGTCTGGAGCAGCAGAAGTTTCTGCTCCATGAACAGGACTGGTGTCCACACTGGTCCTACCCCCAGCTTCTGGAAGCCCCAGTAGACTCACCAAATGGCATCTGGGAGAACTGAGGCCAGAAGCAAAGCCATTGTGGCAAACGTGGGGGAACAGCAAAGTCTGACCTCACTGTCTGATACCTGCTTCCTGCACACAACTGGGCTGGAGTGTGGTGAGGGTGAAGGCCCCGGTCTCCTCCCTCCAGCCTCTCTGAGCTTTAGAGATATGGGGGGAGGTGCAGATTCTCTCAGGGAAGGGAGTCTGTGCAAGCACAAGGGACAGGCAGTCTGCTCCAGTTACCCCTGGTCCCCTCTTCCCCCTCCTGCCCCCCAGCTCTGCAAGACCAGACCTGGACACAGCAGCCAGAGGCACATCCGGCTGCCTGGGAAGGGGGCCCTGGCACCAGCAGATCCCAAGGAAGCAGGCTTGGCAGACCCCAAGGGTCTGGTGTGGAGGCCCCGGGCGGGGCAGGGAGGGCCTGGGGTAGGACCCAAAGAGCACCACTTGGGACTGCTCACTGTCCCAGCAGGAGCTCATCCTGAAGGCAGGAGTCAGAAATGAGCCTTCCAAACTGGGGAAGAGGGAGATCCCATCCCCTGCCTCCTCCACCACCCAGAGCCCGGGGAGAGACAGCTCCAAGTCCAAGACTGCAGACATCTGCCGATCTGGTGGGCGTAAAGTGCTGTATCATCGTGGCTTGAATGGGCTTTTTCCACTGTGCTAATAAGGGTGAACATCTCCTCGTAGGTTTTTGAGACACTTCACTCATGAACACACACCCTCTGAAATGCCTGTTCGTGTCCTTGACCCATTTTTCCATCGGATTATTCTGTCTTTTTCATACAGATTCCCAGTTCTTTCTGCAATTCTGATACCAACCTTTGTCAATTTCATATATTGCAAATTTCTCCCAGTCCCTGGTTTGTGGTTTTGCTTTAGTAACACTGCCTTTTGTAATACAGAATATAAAAGTAAATTTAAAAATTAATAAATAATAAAGGCAAACTGTTAACCTTTTATTCCTTAAACTCAAGGTATTGCGTGAAGTCGTGCCAGCTACCTCCAAATCCCCTTCACAGCTTTAAAGGGACACTTCTTAACGACTCTCTTAACCATAAGGTTGACTGTGGGATTAGTACCTGGGTTCTGGGTGGCCAGAAGTTCCTTTCTCTGTCTAGTTTGCCAGGAGTTTTCATCATGAACAGGTGTTGAATCATATCTTTTAAATGGTTAATGAGCTGAATTACATGCATAGATTTTCCCAAACTCTGCCTGGTCATGATTTATTACTTCTTTGTGCACTGCTGGCTTTAAAGAGCTGATTTTTATTTGGATTTTTCACTTAAATCATTTATAGCTCTAATCTAGAACTGACTTTATGGCCACAGGGGAAGGGTAAATTTCTGTCCCAAACCTGTGGGAAGCAGATGCCCAAGGCTTTGATTTCTCAGGCTTATTTCTCCCCATCCAGAGCCCAGACAGACCAGCATCCCTGTGCCTCCATGAGCCAGGGGTGGACTTTCTCAACTCCCTGCCACACAGGAGTTCTCAACTCTCTGCCCCTATTCTGGCTCAGGTGTAAACTTTGGCCCCAGGTTCCCTTGACCCACATCCCACCCCACCACCACCTGCCACAGGCGACCACAGCATCAGAAGCAAGAACCTCCATAGGTGACCTAAGCACCCTGAGCTTGAGACAGCCACAGTGCCTGGACCTTTACTGAGTGTGAACGAGGGCTCCTGGTCCTTGGCCACAGCCAAACCCCTTGGGCCCAACATTCGTTACACAGCATACATATATATAGTATTTATATATATAGTATATATATATATACTACATATAGACACATGTGCATTCAAGCCTTGAACATTGCAGGGGATAGGGGCACTGAAGACCCCCACCAGTCGAAAACCTGTGTACATTTTGAC
This sequence comes from Manis javanica, assembly GCF_040802235.1. Taxonomy (NCBI): domain Eukaryota; kingdom Metazoa; phylum Chordata; class Mammalia; order Pholidota; family Manidae; genus Manis; species Manis javanica. The sequence continues at coordinate 33,784,689 of NC_133165.1, read as the reverse complement.
TCCCCCTGCATTTCACTACTAATAGCCTACTGTTGACTGGAAGGCTTACTGAAAACAAATAGTCAATTAACACATATTTTGTGTGTTATATGTCCTAGGTATTATATTCTTACAATAAAGTAAGCCAGAGAAAAGAAAATGTTATCAGCCCATGCGTGCAAAGGCCCTGAGTACAGAGGGAGCTTAGCGTGTTCCAGGTCAGGGGAGCTAGAACTCAGGGTCCCTGTCTCCTCATGCAGGGCCCTATAAGCCTGCTAAGGTGCCTGAGATTTGTCCTCAGAGTGGTGGAAGCTGATGAGCAATTTTCCAGATGGAATAAGAAGCAGAGGGGTCTTCACCAAGAAGCTTACAATTCTGGAACCTTCACTCGTCAGGGTTCCTTCAAGGCCCCAGAGAAACTCGGCCAACATGTGCACATGCTCACATAATTTTATAAAATCTGCTGAACTAAGAGTTTTCCAAGTATTCCTTTTAGTTAAAAATCCCTCAGGCTGGACAAGCATCAGGGCCCACAAACCTGGACCTGCCCCCAGACAATGAGATCAGATTTGATTGTTAGAAGATGCTCCTGGGCTTGGATGCACACCACCAAGAGTGAACCCTAGTATAACTATGGACTTTGGGGGACTGTGATGTGTCAATGTAGGTCATCAGTAGGTGAGAGATGTTGATGACAGGGCAGGCCACGTGTGTGTTGGGTTGGGGGTATATGGGCAATATCTGTAACTTCTGCTCCATTTTGCTTGTAAACCTAAAACTACTCTAAAAAATAAAGTCTTAAAAAAACAGTTGCCGCTGGAGGGTGCTCCTGGACTGAGTTTGGTGGGCAAAAGGGATCCACTTTCACAGAGGAGAGCCTTGCCCACATCTTCTAGACATACAGTAGGTTCTTGACATGCACTGAGCATTCTGGAAAAAACTTGCTAATGCAGTGAAAACTGCCCCTTCCCTCTGGAAAAACCTTTCCCAGACCTGCACTTAGGTGGACACTGAACAGTGAGGGCATTTCCTGTATGAGGAAGGTTCCCATCACTCCTAGCCTCAGTACTGCTTGGCTGATGACCGTGACATCTCCCAGGCCCACACGTGACCCCATGGGGTGGGGCAGCTGCAAGGACCTGGTGCCAGTGCCGGTCTGGGAAGACCAATGGCATCTAATATTCTGTCTGACATCATCTGGCTGCAGTTCCCGGAGACTAAAATTAGGCAGAGGACATTTAGGATTTCCAAAAAAAATAGGAGTGAGGGTCAGAAAATGGATCATAAAAGAATTTTTGTGACTCAGTCCCAGCTAGGGAAAATGGGCATGATCTCCACTTGTGGGGAGAGGTAGAGGACTCTTTCATAGAGGAGCTCTTGGCTGTAAAGGGATCCAAGCTCCCTGCGCTAGCACACTCCAGCAAGAGAGTTCCCAGTTTAGCCCCATTTCACCGACAGATGGGAGAGATGCCAGGACTTGTCCGAGGTCAGCTGGAAGCTGGCTGAGCCCCATCGTGAGACCACTTTCTCGCATACTGCTCCACTCACCATTTGTTTTCTTCCCCGCTTATGAGGGGTAAAGGGTCCCAAAGGGCCTGCTGCGCCATCAGATTTACATGTGTTTATCCCCAAGGACCATCTGAGAAAGATCTGGGTGACTGGTGAGTGGGCAAATGTCTAAGAATTTGAAAAGTGACTCCTACCACATGTGAAATGGGGTCTAGTGACGATTAAGGGTCCCTCCTCATCTACTGCCTGAGCTGAAAGGCCTCAGATGCAGACTTCCTAATAAGAGGTCAGGGAGACCCTGGAGGTTTTCACAGTCTCTGAACCCTCCGGGAGCTGTAAGTAAGGCTTTCTGGGCCTGGGCACATTTTAGGAGAAACTGTCCAAAGCTTTGTCCAATTCTCAGAGTGGGGTATCCATGATCTCCTAAATGTTAAGATCATCGCTTCAATTGTCCAGTTCAGTCCCTCCTTTTACAGAGGAGAAACTGAAAGAGTATTGGTTGGAGGCACTGACACACCCATGCCGTGCAACAGGTAAAACACAGGTGGGAAGACAGAGGAGAGGAAGTATCAGAGCAGAAAAGTCAAACGAAACCAGGGGCAAGTAAGGGTATAAAAAAATGGAACCACCCCAGTTGTCAACCATCTGATCCAAATGGGGCTCTTGACTTCCTAGAAAGGAAGCATAGAATGCACCACTAGGATGGAAACCACAGCCACCAGGGAAGAATGAACTTGTGCTTCTGGCAAAGGCTTGAGGAATTCCTGCAGGGGCCTCCCTGAAAGGTGGGTGAATGTGGAGGTAATGATGACCCCAAATCTCCCTGGCAGAGATCCAGTCAGCACTTGGACACTCTCCAGAACCTCCCAGGGCAAGCCTGGGCAAGGCAGTGCCCTTACCTTCCTGGGGACCATCTACTGCCCCCACATGGCTATGGTGAGAATTGCAGGATTGGGAGGGAATGAATCCCTGTCCCCAACCCCACCCCCAGCCTCGCCTGCTTAGCAGGCCTTCCAAACAGATGTGAGTTTCTTTCTCAGTAAGACAGAAACAGGACAGGTCACTGTCAGGCACTGTGGAGAAGAAGGGAGGCATGAGGGCTTGAAGTTTCTGGCAACTTTGGGACTACAGTCATCTCATATGCCCCCCTACAGAATCATAATCCCAGCAACAGAGCAGAGAGGTGGGACTGATTTGGGGATTTCATTTCTAATTTATTGGGCAAATTTTTTCAGAGTTGCAAAACAAATAAGCAAGAAAGTGGACAGGATGACCAGCATCCCTCACAGAATAGCAGGTTGAAAGTCTGACCTCCACACAAGGGCTACGGGGAGAATAGACTGCAGGATGCTGCACAGATCCTAACAATTTTCAGTAGCTAAACCAAAGGAAAAGGGAAGTGCACTCTCTGCAGAAGCCAGTAAGGGATCAGCCAGAATCCCTTAGGGGCAAGGAAGGGGTGGTCCCCACCCCATACTGGCAAAGCCGACCCAGAACTGGCCTGCCAATGGCAATGATAACAGAACACAGAGCCTCAGAGTCTGCTGCACAGCCTCAGTGGTGAGTAAACCCAAGGTTTTCATTTCAAAACAAGGAAATGAAGGTTCAGAGAGAGCAAAGCTCTCCCCATAGCACATACTGGGAGGTGGCAGAGTCAGGGAAAGAACTCAGGCTTAAACAGGAAGAAAAAAAAACAGAACCATGTATCTTGGCCAACTGATTTTCAACAAATTAGCTCAAAATGGATCTAAACATAAGAGCTAAAACCATAAAACGCTTAGAAGAAAACCCAGGGTAAGTCTTCGTGACCTTGGGTTTAGTAATTAATTTTTAGCTATGACACCAAAAGCATAAGCAACAAAAGAAAAAATAAACTGGACTTCATCAAAATTAAAAACTTTTGTGCATCAAAGGACATTATAAAGAAAATAAAATGGCAGCTTACAGAACAGCAGCAAATATTTGCAAACCATATATCTGAAGAGGGTCTGGTATCCAGAACACATCTTGCAACTCAACAACAACAAGACAAACAACCCAACTTTAAAAAGAGCACAGGGCCTGAATAGACAGGTCTCCCAAGAAGAGATACAAAAGGCCAAGAAACACATAAGAAGATTCTCAACATCATTAGTTATTAGGGAAATGTAAATCAAAACCAACAAGGAGCCATCACTTCATACCCACTGAGAGGTTAATAATTTAAAAAAAATTTTTTAACACAAAATAAAAAATATTAATAAGGATGTGGAGAAATAGGAAGCCCTGTACTTTGCTGGTGGGAATTGAAAAATGGTTCCGTCACTGGGGAAAAGTTTGGTGGCTACTCAAAAAGTGAAACAGAGTAATCACGTGACCTACCAAGTCTACTCTTAAATCTATACCCTGGAGAATTGAAAACAGGTACTCAAACGGCAATGTATACACACAGTGCTCAAAGTTCAGGGCAGCAATAGCTACAACAGCCAAAAGCGGGAAACCACCCAGTGCCCATCAACAGAAGAAGAATGGAGAAACAAACTGGAATATTGCTCAGCCATAGAAAAGGAAAGAAGGAATGAAGTACTCATCCATGCCGCAATGCAGATGAACCTGCAAAACATGCTATGTGAAAGAAACCAGACCCAAAAGGTCACATATTGTGTGATTCTATTTATATCACATGTCAGAGAAATCCGTGTGGACAGAATGTAGACTGGTGGTTGCCCGAGGGTGAGGGAAAGGGAGAAAGGAGAGAAACTGCTTACTGGGTTATGGGGATTTACTTAGAGTGATGGAAATATTTTGGAATCACAGAGGTTGTACATGCACTACATTGTCAATACACTAAATGCCACTGAATTGTTCACTTGAAAATGGTTAATTTTATGTTATGTGAATTTTATCTCAATAAATTATTTTAAAAACAAACAAACCAGAAAAATCTATTACAAACCACAGGATATGCTTTTGGGTGGGTCCCAGAACAGTAAGTTTTCTGCAATCATCCCATGGAGACCCCACACCAGCCCCTCCCCAAACTGAGCCCCAAAAGGATGTGTCCAGTGCGACTTCTTGGGCTTTGGTTCTGCTGCATGGGCCCCTCTCAGGAATAATGGACAAAGTCATGCCCTGACAGGAAAGGGTCTTGGTTTGAAATGGCACCACTTCCAGTTAGAAATGAAAATCCCTCAGTCCCAGGTCTCCATCTGCTTTCAAAAAGGTAATTGCCAACCTCACCAGAGAGCCCTGACCGGCAGGCTCCTATTTGGGGATGATTTTCATGGCCTTTCTCACCAGCTGCCTGCACAGGGAGGCAGAGTGATAACAGCATGAGGACGCTCAGCTTGGAGAGGGGAACGACTCTCCCAGAGCCAGGGAGTGGGCAGCAGAGCTGGACGTGAGCCGAGACCTCTGATCCCCAGGCTGGTGTGATGCCCAATGCCCATTTTTCCTTCCTTCCTCCCAGGGTGCAATCCCAGCTCCCAAAAGACAGCCAGGACACTGAGCAGAACCCCGGGCACTTCCCTTCCCTCTGCATCCACCCACCCCTATCCCTTCCTGCCCTCAGGGCTCCAGGCCCTACACCCTCCCCTCACCTTCCCAGTCCTCTGACCAGGGCCGAGCTATAGCCCTGGGACCAGCATGCTTCTCCATCTCTTCCTCCAGGAGGCAGTGCAGCCAAGGCAGTCAAACCCAAACACAAATCACCCCTTCCCGGCCTAGGGACCTTGAGCAAGTTCCTTGACCCCAGGGCCTCAGTGGGTAAAATGCCAGCGAACAGGTTACTGTTATGACAATTCACAGGGAAGACACAGAAGGAGCACCCTACAGTGGTTAGGTACTATTAACTGATCAATTACTCTTCCCCTTTAGCTTTTAGCTCCTTTTTGTAAAAGGGCTTATCTGCTAAATAGATGACATTTACTAATGAATATTTATTTTACCATTTTGAACTGATATAATGGCACCTTGGCTGAACATCAGTATTACACAGCAAAATGCTCAAAATGAGTTGAGGTGGTTTTCAGACAAACTTCGGTAAGTTCCTACCCTGAAACCAGCATTAGACGGGGGCCTGAGGACTCAGACCCAAATACAGCCTCGTTCCTGCTGGCAGAGAGCTCACAGCCCAGGAATATCAAAAGGACAAGGACAATTTTTGTCCTGTCCTGGTCAGGAGAGGCTTTGTGAGCCTTGAGGTATGATGAGGAGTTGACCGAGTACTGAAGAGGCAGAACAGGGCAGGGGAAAGACAGTTCTCAGCAGAATTAATGGATGCGAGGCCCAGGTGAGAGGGAATGATGATAATGAAAGAAAAACACAGATGTTGAATTTTGATGTGTCAAGTCTTATTTTAAACATGTTATAGTAACTCATTTAATCCTCACAATAACTCAGTGAGGAGGTCTTACTGTTATCTGCATTAATACAGATAAGGAAAATGATCATATGCAGAGGATAAGGATTTTACAGCAGGTACATGGTAGGGCTGGGATTCTGTCTCCCAAGTCCACATTCTAAGCCACCATGGGAGGCAGGTTTGGAGCCTCAAACACCTCGATATCACTGAGGGTGAGATGTAAGTGGGTAAAAGGGGCCCTCAGGGTCTCCCATGCCATGATAGCTTGGATTCAGGACACTGTGCATGCACATCGCTAGGAGACACCATCACTGCCCAGGCATCGCAGATTTGCGCATTTATTACAACTATTTTCCAGCAGATGGCAGTGAAGTGCCTTTAAGGAAGGGGCACCTTTTTCTCATCTGCACAAAATGCCAGATTGCACCAGTGGCGGTGCATTTGGCTTGCACCCAGAAGGGTCTAAAACAAGCAAGGGGATGTTTAATTTCCATCATGTACAGGGGTGGCTGGGGTGGTCCAGGTGATAGGTGGGCGAGATCTAAACTAAGAAGTGGGCAGGGGTAGAAGATGGGGCATGGGCTCAAGGGTGTGGAGACAAGAAGCCACAGGACTTGGGCATCCCTGGAATGGGGGCCATAAAGCAGAGGAGAGCACTGGGGCTTTGGGGTTTCTGGGTTCAGTGGAGTGGTGCTCATCCCTGAGCAAGGAGAATGAGAAGTGGTTCTAGGGAGTGCTGATGAGCTGGCTTTCACATCTGTAGGAGATGAGGGGACCACGGGACTCTCAGAGGGACGTCTACAGAGTAGTTAGATGTAAAGGAATGAATCTCAAGACATGACTCATCAATTTCAGATGCTAGCACCCTGCCTGGGAAGCCCATAATGGTCCAAGCCATCTTGCAGAGCTATCCTGAGAAACCTGGGAGGGAGGGGGATCTTCCTGGGGTCTCAGAGCAAATCAAGGTGAAGCCAGGATGCTCTTCCATCCGCCCACAGGTGAACCCTGAGTCACTGCCTCCCTCCTGCACCAAGATTCTTAAACATACTCTCCCTGGGGGCTGCAGAGCCCACTTTCCAATAAGAGTTCATGTCTCTGGGAACAAACCGAGTCCTGACACCCCAGGAGCTGCAGCTGGGCAAAAAAAAAGGAAGAGATCCAGGATCCCACAGCCCAGAGGCAGCAGATCCTGGGCTGCACCAGGGACCTACCTCCAGCCTCCACACCAGCCACGCGGCCCACCCAGGATCTGGGGGTCCCTTCTCCGTTTCCTCGAGCCAGAGCCGCTGTCCGAGGGGGGCTGGGTTGGTGCGTCTGGCCTGGGACTGGTTTGGTTTCTGCTAAGAGGCCCCCACCAGCTCTTTGATTAGCAGCCAAGACATGCTTCTTTCCAAGTCAAAAATAAAATAAAACAAAGCATGTTACAAAGTGATTCCCTCTCCTCCAGCTCATTTTAATGTGGTTTTCAGCATTGGTTTATTGGGAGCAGCCCTTCACAGAAAACATGTGCTTGCAATATGCCTGTCACAGTTGGGATTCCAGGAGGCCGCCCGGCCTCTGCAATCAAGACAAGCCGGAAGGAAGCTAAAGGCATGTCTTTGAGAATCAGGTAATTGGTGACTCTCAAATATTTGTCCTAAAGGGTCTGAAGGGGTCAGCTTTTATCCTGTGTCCTTTCCTTCTATAAAGCTTTCTTGAGCCTGGCAGAGAAAAGGGGAAGGACAAGGTGGGAGAATCAAGGGCCGTGGCAAGGGAGGAGGGTGGGGGAGCTCAGGATATGACTTCCCTTGTCTTAGGGTCCTCAGAAGTGGAACAGGGTGGGGAGGGACATGCTCCCCACAGGTGATCAGGAGATTGAGGATCTAGCCTGCAATAACACTGTTCAGTAAGTGCTTTTTGGTCTCTGGGCTGCTGGGCCTTGGTTTCCCCATCTGTAAAAGAAAGTAGCCTAGATATCAAAAGGTGACTTCCATCTCTGACAGCCTCTGGTTTCACTGGGTGGGTAGAGCAGGACTGATGGCGTGGCCCAAAGCCCCAGCTGGGTTTTGAGGGGTACTTGCAATTATGCAGAATCTGAGGGTGTCTTACACCTCATCAAGCTCACCCCAATGCGCTATTTGACTCTTTGCTCCAACATGTTCCACCAGTAAGAATTCCACTGCCTCTCTGGGAATATACCTCCAGGCCCCCTTCTTCATCCCTCAGTCCCAGGTGTGCCCGTTGGTCCTACTGCAGAGACCCTGGCCCCTTTTCCACCCATGACAGTGCTTTAGATGTCTGGGGAGACCAGTCTCCCCTGAATCTGAGTCTTCGGCCCACCATCCCCACTCTGTGGCCTGCCCCTGGAGGCTCTGGTGCCCAGGCCTGGCCATCCTGGGCAGGCTGTGTGGCCAAGAGCCTGTTCTGCTAGCTTCCCACGAGGGGGAAGCAGAGGAAAAAAGGCAGAGAAGGAAATAATCTCATTTCTTGACCACCTATGATGTGCCAGACAACCTTCTCTCACATGTTCTGTCATTCTCTGCTGGTGGGTACCCCTGTTTTATAGTCATGTAACTTGCCTAAAGTCACATGACTTGCATGTAACCTGCAGAATTAGTGGGAGGCACTGAAGTCCAGTGGTTAGGACCTGGGTCCAAGGCTGGCCTCACCTCTGTTCAGCTGTCTGATCCCAGGCAGGTTGCTTAACTTCAAGACTCAGTTTCTTCATATGCAAAATAGGGTAATAACAGTACCCACTTCCTTGGGCTATCACAGGGTCTAGTTCATGTAATGACCTGGCACAATGAGGACACAGAGAGTCACAGTGCCAGGCTGTGACCCCAGCAACAGACTCTACCAGAGAGCTGGGGGGCCAGCAGCTGCCTCACAAAGGACTCTTTCAGAAGGTAGGGCCAACAGTCACATTTGCTTCTTTGAGAGATGATGAAACACTGCCTGACACTAGAAGACTTCCCCAAGGACCAAAGGCCCCAGCGCTGCTGCTCCAAGCCATCAGCCATGCCTCACACACGCCACCTGAGGGGCTCAGATGGGAGAGAGTGAGCCCCCATCACAGGTCCTGCCCTTTCCTCCCGTTCACCTTCCTTCTGTTCTACGGGATGCCCCAGCCTGTCTCACTGGACCCTTCTGAGGCCTGGTTCCAAGGGAGGTTCACTTGCCATGGATACCAAAAAGGCTTCAGGCTGGGACACAGAAAAAATGAGAAGCGGATATTACAGTTCGTAGTTTCCCAGAGTCGTTCCAGTCATGGGGCCACTACTGAATGGCACAGGGCAATTACATACACACATGTTGTGCACAAATGTTCTTGCACACGTACACGGAGCTCACACACACAGGCACATCCAGACCCACTCAGGCCCCTCCACACACATGAATGGACGCACAGCACACACAGGCCTGTATGCACACACACGCACATGCACTATGGGCAGAGCCAACAGCAGCCCGAGCCCCTGCTGGAGTCAGAGAATCTGGGCCACAATCAAGAACCCAAGGTCTGGTGCTTGGAGGATGGGGACTGTGGGGACCGAATTCCTCTGAGCTCAGGGGCCTCATGTGCAACAACAAGCAAGTTAAAAAATCATAAAAGCCCTCTCTGCCTTCCGGCCATTCGGAGCCCTGGAGAAGGCCCAGTGAGACAGCAGAGGGGTGATGTTTGGTGAATCACAGACCCCAGCATGCGTGCCAGTTCTCCCCAGACAGACAAAAATGCTGGGGCCTCTGGCACAGAGAGGACTGTGGCGGAATCCCGCTGGATCAGGAATGGTGTAGATGCAGGGGACGCAGAGCCTTGATCCCTAAATTCCCAAGTGTGAAGAGAGGTCAGCTAGAGGCAAAGACGGGGCACCAGCTCACACAGGACAGTGAGCCCAGGGACTGGGAAGCCGGGGTCCACAGCTGATAGACATCCACAACGGCCTGCCTCAGGGCCACCTCCCCACATCCTGGGTGCACTGCGGAGAGAAAAGAGTCAGCTGGCACCTTACCCACAGTTCCCTTTCTGGAAGCCACCATAAATATTGCCCGAGCAGGTTTGTACAATGGCCTTGGAGCTCTATTCAAGAACCCACAAGAGGGTGGCAGCAACGACTCTAAAGAAAAGAAGACCCCCACCAACCCCCGCCCCTGGCCCAGCTCCTTGAACAGGCGCCACTCTCCCTGCTCTCAAACCTAACTAGCAACTCTGGTTTCGGGCTGAGGACATGAGTCCCCACGCCTGAGCTTGAGGCAGCCTGATTTTGGCTCTGTGTTCCATCAGCACGTCTTCTACTTCATGCCGGGCCCACAGTCCAGGGGAATCACATCCCCTGGGAGCTTGTAGCAATGCAGGCTCTCAGACCCCACCCCGACCCCAGCTGATTCGCGTGCATGGCACAGTTTGAGAAGCAATGGTTCACCCATCATTTTCCAGCCATCATTCCTGAGACACACGAAGCCAAGAACAGTGAGATGAACAGAGTGGTGACTGCCACACTGCCACCAGCGCCCTGCATCGTGGAGGCCACAGGAAGGAAAGTGTTGCAGAAGCCAAGAACAGGGAGAGCCCTGCAGGGCCTCAGTGCCCAAGACCCAATTCTAGTGCCCTGGGATGAAGCCCCATCACTGATGAGAAGAAATAATTAAAGTGGTGTGTAACCGGAGGGGCCACATACATGCAGCCCAGGCCCTGTCCTTAGGGCTGGTGAACAACCTGGGGCAGTTCTAAGAGATCAGGCAGAGCCCCGGGGAGCCACAGGAGGTACTGGGGAGCTCAGGGGAGGAGGAGGCAACATGGGCTGTGTCTGCCACAGGGAAGAGTGACCGGATGGGCCCTACTGAGGTCAGAGGGCAGATACCACACAGGGTTCCAGCCCCCTTGGAGAGGGAGCTCTCGGCAGAGGGCCAGGGCTTCCCTGGGAGGGATGGGGAGAGGGACCATCCTTAGATATTCCCAAGAGGTGTGTGGATAGCCATGCTGCGCATGCCAAGGGGAGGGCTGGTTCCCCAAGAAGCATTGGCAGAGGTCCCATGGGCCGAGCCTCCCACCCACATCAGGCCAGGGAAGGGGGCTCCTGGTCAAGCTACCCTCCTGGGCTGCAGCTACAAGGCCCTGTTCAGGGGTCCTGGGGATGGCAGGGCTCCAGCCCGCCTCCTGCCCAAGCCTGGTCTCCTCCCTGACAACACCAGTCCTTTAGAAGACTCAGCCTCCAGCCTTGAAAGGGTTTCTGAGTAAGGAGCCAATTGATATGGAACGAGCTTCAGTTTCCTCATTTGAACAAAGGCAGTTGGGCCAAGTGACCTCTCAAGCTTTGGTAGGGATAATATGTCCCATGTGTATTTTTCTAGGGTGTTCCTTCGAACTAAACAAAATCATGCACACATGGCTCATGCACATGCACACACTTTACATATACAGAGTCCATGCATACATAGCCCATGCATGCACACACATGGCAGGTACAGACAGCCCATGCACACACATGGCCCATATGTGCTTTCACATCTTGTGTATATACACAGCCCACACACACATGGCCCATGCACACACATCCTATGTGTACACACATCCTAAGCATACACACAGCCCACACTTGCACATAAGGCTTGTGCACACACCCAGCCCATGCATACACACACACACTCTCTTTCTCTCTCTCTCTCTCACACACACACACACACACACACCACAAACATACACCACCAAGAGTCTGAGCACCACTGTGGACAAGGTCTTGTGCGGGGCGCTGTGGGGATGAACCCAATGACCATCCTGACAAAACACGTCTGAGCTGGGAAGCCAGGCTTGGGGCAGAAGCAATAGACAGAGTGACAAGGGCCAAAAAGAGGAGCAGCTCCTAGAGGGAGCCCGGCTTCCAGCCGGACAGACTGAGCCAAGTCCTGGAGGAGGTGCCTGGTGAATCCAGAGGAGAGGGTGGGAGATTTGGGGCTTGAAGAGATGGGCCATCTCCAAACGGCATCACCTGTGAGCTCCCAGCCCCTCCCAGCCTTGTCCCACCACTGCCATGGAGACTGGGTGCCCCTCCAGACCCAGCAGGGCAGCAGTGGGAGCCGGACAAGCCAGGAGCGTGAGGGTGTCCTGGACAACCGCTCTCATGGCCACCAACCCATTTCCTCCCTAATCCTCAAGGCTTCTTTCAGTTGTCAGGTTCCTAAGCAATATTTTAACAGCCTCATTGAGATGATATGGGCAATTTTCTTTTTCATAAGAATAAAGATTAAACACCTCCAATAAGAGGCTCAATTCCTGGGCCCTGCAGGAAGAACCTCATTCTAATGAGACTGAGGGCCCCACGCAGAGGCCTGGCCCCACCGGGAGCTGGTGTTTCTGGACCAACACCTGCAGGTGCAGGTGCTGGCTTATACCACGGATATTAAAGACGATCGTAACTCAGAGAGCAACCAAAGGCTGGCCCCCACAGGAGCACCCCAGAAGTCTATGCTCATGGGGCTTGCTGTCAGAGGACATGTTTCATCCCCAGATCAGGGGTCTCTGCATCAGGCCGGGCTACAGGGGCCTCATCGTGACCCAGACAAGATGCCAGCAGCCCATCAGGCCCCGTTCCATGCCCACTGGTCCACCTTTTTAGGAGGTTCCTGGGCCCTTGGCTCCCAAACTCTGGGCATGTTGACCCGTGGAAAGGGAAACCCCCACTGGGCATTTTTATCCACCCCTCCTCAAACACGCCAACTCTCAAAGCAACAAAGGCAGTGGTTTGCCAGAATACCCCAGCTCCTTCCAGCAAAGTACAGCAGTTCAGGGTGCCTCTGCCCCCACGGGCAGGAACGGTTCCTACAGAATGAGCTTGGGAATGAAGCAGATCTTATACTCACCCTTCCACTAGGATAACAGCAGAAAAGACCGGTGAGCAAATAAAGATCTGGTTTCAGCTGGTCACTTACTAGCTGTGGAGCCTCTGGCAAATTATTCAGTCTCTCTGAGACTCAGTTTTGTCGTTTGTAAATGGGGGTGCCAATCATAATAATATTATAGATATTATTATTATTATGTTTTATATAATTGCATATTATATATCAATATGTTATCTAGTATAATGTCATATGTAATATGATATAATAGGCCTGCGTCATGGCACTGTTAGAAGGGCTCTGTGAGAAACACTGGTAGAGGGCTTTGCACAGTTTCCGGCAGACAGAGCATGGTCACTGACTGTGGTGTTGTTTCCATTATGCATCACGATGTGGAGCTGCGGGTTTCCAGTGAAGCACCAAGCTGTCGAAAGTGAATTTAGAAACAAACCATCATGCAGAAAGTCAAAGCAGGTGACCAAGAACCTGCTAGACAACTTGCCTCCATCAAAGGCATAAGAGGGTTGAGAGCTTTTTGAAAATTTATTCGGAGAGGAAGGGGCACACTGTGGAACTCAGAGGTGCCTGCCTCTCATCTCAAGTCTGGAAAGCAGGCTTCAGTGGGACAGCTAGTCAGGTAACCCATTGAGCTCACCATGTAGAGCTTACAGGGAGTTCCCTGCAATGACAGGACATGGGAGGTTGCCAGGTGGTTCTTGCCCTGGAAATCTAGAAGGAGAGAGGCTGGCTGGCTGGCTGCTTTGGTGGGGAACCAACAAGAACTGCAGGATCGACCTGCACTCTCAGAGCTTTTCAGAGCAGAGAATGTGTGGCTGGTTCCCCTGGACCAGATATGGGCCTTGCACATGGTGAGCTGGCCAGGGTACCATCTCAGCACCTGTCTGTCACGGGTGGACAGGCCTTGGCAGAAGTCAGAGGTGGCCTGCAAATTCCTGGATGTTGAAGAAGGCCAGAAGGAGTGCATTTGCCCAGGTGACTGGGAAGTGGGAGGTGTGCCTCCAAAGAGGGAGGAGAAGCCCCTAATGAGTGTAGGATAAGTGGCAACTCTCCTGCTCTTCTGGCCCCGTCTCCACCCTGAACCCCAGCTTCACCCTGGAAAGACAACCCCATCACCACCACTGCTCTGCTGTAAACAGAGCACCAACATCCACCCCCCGGGACAGTTGGGAAGACGTGGAGATCACAGCTGTGAACACAAGGTCCCAGGTCGGCAGTGGCCCTGAGTCCATGCAGGGAGGGGCTGGGATCTCCCATCACGCGGCACCTCCCGCAGCTTCCCCCTCCCCAGCCCAGCCTTCTTGGGAAGGAGCATACCTCTGCTCCCCCAGTCTGGAAAGCATTGAGGCTGCATGGCTCCATTTCAAGTGCAATTATTACAAACCCTTCAGGGAATGTGAGTTCCAAAATGAAATCTCTCTGTCAAAACTTTCATTAATGCGCCGTTGCTGTGCGGAGATCAGCTTACACCGTGCCTGCGAGCGCTCAATGGAGACCAGATTATGGGGGGTGCTGCACATGGGGACCCAGCACCCGGCCCCACTGCCTCCCTCAGATTTGCAAACCCCAAAGAATCTGTCTCCAGCCTGTGTCTCCTCCACAAGACAATAGCCTTTGTGTTAGGAACACGTCCACTCAGATGTCACCAAAGCTGTTGACAGAAACATGAAGGAACAAGCACATGCTGAGAGCTTGTTTCCAAGAGACTCTCAACTCAAAGCAGCATCATGAAGTAACTCAGGGGTGTGCAGCATCTCCAGCGCACCCACCACACATGCTGCAGAGAGAGCAGGCTTACGGGAATGGGGTGCTTTACTCCACATTGCTCGGAGCCCACATGAGCACCCCCAGCTCCAGACTCCACGCCTGGGGCTCATACCACACCTGGTCTCCTTTCAGTCACTCTATGGCGATTCTGATGGTCCTGAGGCAGGGTACCAGGGAAGCCCCAAAGAACACAACACAGGAGGCAGTTTGGGGTTAGCTCGCCAATCAGGGAAACGAAGGGCCTTAGTTTGGGGAAATTCCTCAACAGGAAGCAGGTCCCCTCTTCCACAGTCCACATGGCTCCTCTCAGATGACATGGTGAGTGAGGCAAACAGCAGAGCAGTGACCACCCCTCTCCCCACCCCATCTATCCCTAAATCCCCTCCCCCATCTGGAATCCTTCTTCTAGACACCAGGGAGGTCTTTCTGAAACAGGGTCTGAGCTCTGCTCACTTCCCTGCTTACTAACCTTGAAGGGCTCCCCATTGCCAAAGGACCAAGTTCAAGTCAGCCTAGGCAGTGACATTACTATGTCTGGCCACAGGTCCCCTCCTGTGCGTGCAAAGAACCACTAGCTTCTCCGTGAACCAGCGTCTAAGCCTTTGCATTTGTTGTCTGCCTCCTCAGCTCCCCCAACCCCACCTCCAAGGGAACTCTTCCAACTCATTTCCTCAAGCCAACTCCTCATCTTTCCAGGTCCGCCTCCTCTGAGGAGCCCTCCCAGGCCCCTGGGGGTGCTGGCTGCCCTGCTCTGTGTCCTCTTCTATTATAGCACACGCTGGGCCAAGTCCAGTTCGTCTGTCTCTGTATCTATCCTCTTGTTGACTGACACAAGCATCTCAGGGACAAGGACTGGGTCTTATTCCCCTTAGAATCTTCTAGGACTTAGTACAGACTCTGACACAGCAATTTTGGCTACACAGCACAGGTTATAGGTTGGAGTCCCAGGCCTGGCATTTACTAACTGGATGAGCCAGGCAAACTATTCAACTTCTCTTGGCCTTGAGAGATGAGTTTCCTCCTCTACAAAATGATCCCAGTCTCTCATGATTGTTGCAAGGATTAAACAAGGATTAAATGCCTTTCAAGGGCCTGGCCCAGTGCCTGGTATGTGAGGTGCTCAGCACATGTTAGCCAAAATGAGATGAATACAAAATAGGATGACCCTCCTGCTCCCTGAGCCACAGATAGCGGCTACAACCACTGGGAGTACAGAGCCATTGTCCACCTCTCCAGACCCCTGCTTTGCTTCCCAAATGCTGCAGACCCAGCTTGGTAACAAAGCAGATCCAGAGGAAGAAAGAAGTGAAGGCTCAGGAATGATGCAAAGTTTTCAGGCTGCTAGACAGAGCACACCCATGACCCACAAGCATCCACCCCTTGGGGCAGAAGCACTCAAGGGGGCCCTTTCTCTAGGTCTCACCTTGATGAGGCCATGATGCTTCTGGTGCCTGGTAGGTGCGTGGTCCTCCCCACCCATGTTGGAGGCCAGTGGCCCAAGTCAGTCTGCTCCTGAGACCTGATGGCTGCTGCTGCAAGCAGCCTGCCAACAGCCCCATGGCCCTGGCCGTAACATGCTGGTCCAAGAGTCAGCTGGTTTGAGCCCCTGCCTGGGAGCACCCCACTCTGGATAGTGGCAAATGATCTTGGGAGTTGTGATGTCAGGTTTGCCAGGAGTCGCCGGGCTGCTGGGGCCAGGCCACGCTGAGTAAAGCTGAGCCATCTTTCTGGTTGTGTGTGAGGCTTTTGAAGGTCCCGGGCCCACAGTGTCTGTATATGGGAGCACAGTGCCCAGGCAGCCCAGTGTCTGGGAGTGCCCTTGCAGCAAATCCCACCACCAGAGCTACTCTGGGAACTTGGAGAGCTAGACAGCTTCTCTGGGGAAGAAAGGGAAACTGAGGCCTTGCACTTTGGAAAGCTCCTTCTGCCAGACCCTCCAGCTCCAGGTCTAACTGGCGTTGGGCTGTGTTGGGTGGATAACATTATAGCACTGCGAGCTGATGACAGCTGGGGCTGATGGCCCCTCTTCCAGGGCGGCTCCCTGATAGCCTGACAGAGGAGAGTGTAATGCCTCTTTAAGACAACACTGGCTATCTTTTTTCTCTGAACCAGATGAGTATGAGGTCAATTAATTTCTAAAACCAGAGCAGCTTCTTCAGTCTGCGTTTGCCAGGAGGGAAATTTGGAAGCAGCAGGGAAGCCTGGGTGTGTTAAGTACAGCTCCTCCCTGAGAGATGAGATGAATCAAAGCCCATTAGGGGCAGTAGGTGACAAGCACCCATGCAGAGAGAGGGTCTCGCTTTCAGCCTGCAGCACTCTGGGCACTGAGCGCTCTCATCACAGTGCCCAGCCAAGTCACCTTCCGGCTGTTAAACCAGAGCAGCTAGGGGGACAAAGCCCTGGAGAAGTGAGGCCTGGCCTCCCCCACCTCTGATGCCTTCCTTCACTACACTCACTCACTCACTTCTTCATTCAACAAACCTGCTGTTTGCTCCATTCAGTTTGGCTGCATGGTCCAAACCAGGCATGACTTGAAGTACCAGAAGTATAGGCTAAACCCAATCCTGGCCTACAAGGAACCCTAGCTCTGCAGCCCAGGGTCTTAGCCAGGGTCCCAGGATAGAAATCAGGACTTTGTAAACTGTGATGGGAAATAGAATTACATCCTTATTTTCACCAACCTCTGAGATTTGGCATGTCTTTCCAGTATGAACATAGTCACATCATCAACAATGCAGAAACAGTAGTACCTAAATCTTTGTTCCCCAGAGAGTTCACGGAGTCCACCTTATAACTGTCGCCACCGTCTAGAAATATCATTGACACTCATCTCTACTTTGAAATTCTGGGGGTCATGAGGATCACTGTTAGACCTTGCTATTTGTGTCATAGTAAAAAAGCACATGCATTATTCTATATATAATTTGTATGTTTCAAAAGATTTTTTTGTTGCTGTATTTTGCAGTAATTTGTAATCCTCATAGGTTATTGTGTGCATGTTAAAGCGGTGTTCTCAGAAAGGACCTACAGGCTTCAGCAAACAGCCAAAGGGGTTCATGGCACCAAAAGAGAAGAACTAGCAGTTTTCACATAGTGTGGAGGACTCTGACCAGCAAAGCCACCACCCCTGGACCCCCAGGGAGTCAGGTGGGCTTCCCCGAGGAGGTGGCTTCAGAGCTGGACTTTTGCAGACAAGCAGAGCCTGCTGAACAAACAGGGAAGGGTGGGATGGGGGCACTACAGCCTAAGCTTGGCAATAAGAAGGGAGAAGAGTAGCCAGTTGGTGTCCCAGGAGGGAAGGGGAGGCAGCAGTACTGGGCAGCCTAGGTGAGGGCGAGGTTGCAGCCCTGTCTGTCCTGAGGACTCACTCCCTAGTGCAGCAAGGAAGAGAAAGAATGTGCTTCCGCTCAGAAAGACTCTGTCCAAACCCAGCCTCCTTGACATCTACCCACTGAGTGCCTCCGAGCAAAGTGGTCACTCCGCTCCATGTCTCATTCTTCTCCCCCACGAAAGGGGGATGGCAACGCCTGCCTTGTCTCAGGATTAAATGCGACAGTGGCCGCCATGGTCCGGCCACACCTGGTACCTGGCGGCTGCCCAAGTTATGGTGACAGATCATCATTATCATTATCCATATTATTTTTTACCACTGCTTCTATCTATTACTTTTTCCCTTAAGAAAAAAACAAAGATCCCACCATCTGGGCATGAGGAAAGAGTAGGAAATGTCACTGCCACCAAGTTCAGTTCTTCCCCTCTTACATTCAACCTCTCTGCTGACATGGGGGCCACCCTCAGGCGCCAAATGTCTCAGCCTCCAGGCAAGGACCCTGCTCTTGTCATCCCACCCAAAGCCAGCGGTCTTGCATCCTATCCACCAAAGTGCTCACACCCCAGAAGGGATAAGCATCCCAAGCTCCTGGCCCCAAACACCTACCACCAGTGGTACGCTGGTTAAGTGGTTAACAACTGGCTCTCTGCAGAGACAGTCCTTCGGCAGTAGTGCTGGCTGATTTCCATGGAGTAAATACCCCAAGGTGGCTGATTTCAAACTACCAATGTGGCATCACGGAGGTGAGCGGTGACATACAAAATCAGCTTGAGAGCAAACAGGAAGTTGGTGCACATGGCTGGCATACCCAGCAGGGAAAAGCATGACTGTCCCTCATGAAGAAAATGGGGCTCAAAGGGCTTAAGTCCATATACCTGGAGACGCTGAATCTGCTTTACCACAAGGCCTCCATAAAAGTGTGCTGTTTTTACAACGGCCCTGGAGAGCTGGCAAGAGGGCCAGGCAGAGAGACAGTGGGGGAAGCTAGGAATGCTAGGAGTCAGACGTAGGGGAGCTCGCAGTCCCCAGACCCGAGGAAGGGCCCAGCCCCGCCTCCTGGCTCAGTGCAGCCTAGGGCCCAGCGTGACCTGCCTGCTCAGAGACAGCTGCGGAAGGAAGCCGAGCTGCCACCCCCCAGTGACAGATGGTTCTTCCAACCAAATGAACAGCCACCCAGCAGGCAGTATTTACATTTCCCCTGCAAATGCTTTTTATTGTTTTGGTTTTTTCTTTAACTACTCCTTTTCTTCTGAACCAAACAAAAGCCCATTGTCTGAGCAGTTCCAGGAGCCCTAGAATGGTGTTTGTTCTACTGGGACCACTTGGGTCCCTCTGCCTCTTGACCCACCTCCCTAAGTTAGTGGGAGGACAAGGCAAGAGGCCTGGGACACTTAGCTGCTGCCACCTGGCCCCACTGTGACCTTGGGCTGGCCACTTGACTTTCCTGAGGCTTGGTAGGTTCATCTCTAAATGGGAGGCAGTGCCATCCCCACGCCTCACAGGGAAGTCCCAAGATCAAGGACAGTGAATGTGACGAGCTCAGTGTGGGCACTGGCACACAGAAGTGCTCAGAGCCTGCTGGTTCAGCTCCAGCTATGGAATGTATCTGGCACCTCCTTCAGCCAGCTGGTCTCTAAGAGCTGAGAGGACCCGAGGCTTGCCCTTCCTACAGCTGGGGAAAGGCCCAGACCCAGCCCTGGCCTGGGGCCCACGCTCCCCGAGGGGTCTCCTGCGACTTCCTCACCTGTCAGATATGAGCATCTCATGAATCCTGCGAGAAGTGAGGGTGAGATGCAGACATCCCCAGCTCTGCTGAGCATACACATATTCCAACCCATGTGGGAATGCCTCTGGCTGAGGAATGTTAGGAGGTAAACCACAGCTCCCCCAACTCGCACACTGAAATCCCGTTGTTGAAGGACTGATTCTAACAAAAGCAAAAACCATACTTTCCTACAAACATAACAGGAACATGTGTCAAAGGTTTTATTTAACGCATTAATTGCTTTCATTAACCAATAAGATGCTACAAGCAGTTCAAAGGGAAACTCACAGAACCACAAGATGATGTAGGCGAATAAGGAACACTGCAATAGATTTACAAATAAATGCAAAGCGGACCCATCCCTAGGGCAATAACCAGCTGCATCCTGCTGGACTCAATTAATTTACATTAATAGGGACAAGAGTCATTTGCATTATTCCTAGTTTTGTACAATTTTACAGAGTTGTAAAATAGTTCAAAGACAAACAAAAGATGGAAATAACCCAGAAGGGTGTGCTGGACTGGACACACAGTAAACTTTTTCCCCTTTAAAAATCTGTCATTTAATTGGAATGACAAAAAAGCCCTGGACATGGATGATGGTGGTGCTGGCTGCACAATAATGTGAATACAGTTAATACCACTGCGCTGTGTCCTTAAAATTGGCTAGAGTGGTAAAGTTTATCTTATGTGTATTTTACCATGATTTAAAAGGCTGTAGTGTAAAAGATACTACAATAATCCCAGCAGTGGCAATGTGGATCTCAAAGGCCAGTGCTGTAAAGTGCTCTGACTGCCCCAGGAGGTGGTCCTTTCTGCTCAGAACCCCTCCAAACCCAGCTTCAGAGTGTTGGGCATCCCTCACATGGAGGGTGGCCATGCAAAGGGTTGGCATGTGGGCTGAAAGCCCACCAAAAACCCACAGACGAGTGGCTGAAGCAGCTGAAGGCCTCAGGTGTGAATGTAAATATGACATCTCCTTGGAGGGAGGGGTGAAGGCTCAGGGAACACAGAGAAGATCCTCCCCCAGGGACCATATCAGCCCCTGGCTCCCAAGGCCTGACAGCAGACAGGAGACAGGCATGGCTGGGGAGCTCTCAGAGCCAACAGGAGTGAGGGAGCTCAGGACATAGCTCAAGCTGTCTGGTCTCACCAGAGAAGGAGGGAGCTCCTGGCAGGACAGCAGTAAATGGTCATAGCCAGATGGGACCCAGGCTGGGTAGAAGCCACCCAGAAGCTCACACCTCCTCCTAAGCCTCCCCAATATCATCTGCCCTGGGGGCAGGAAGACCCCTAAGATCTGCCTGGGCAGTGCACCCATGGGCTCAGAGCCTGACATGTGTGTGCCAGGTCTATGGCCAAGGCACAAGGCACAGAAGAGACACTTGTGTCTCCCCAGCTCTCAGGATCTGGTCAAAAACCCCCAGGGACCCATGCTCCCAGAAGCCTGGGCACCCTTCTCTAACTCTCTCAAAGGCACCCTGTGTATGGCCTAGCTGCAGCCCTGCTCAACAACAGGTGCAGGGACCCACCCTTCTGGGGCATGTTGGACAGTGCATCAGACACCATGCCACTCTCAGGAACAAAACCTGAAGGCTTGCACACATCCACAACACTTCATCTGTACCTCAGGCTCAGTGATAGCTCTGAGCAGTGTATGCCAGCCACAGCGACAGGGACTGACTCGGGTTACCTAGCTTAGCCTCTGGTCCGTGCCTGGTGGATCCAGGGGGAGTGCTCTCGCTCATATGGCTGTGGCCTCCTCGGGGAGTCATCTCCTTGGAGTATCAACTCCGCAGATGCTCAGGGTCCAGATTCTTACCTCTAAGGCCTCACCAGCCTTGGCCCATTATTGGCCCCCAGTCCCAGAGGTTTTTCAAACATCTGTTCCTCTCCTCCCAGCTCCACATCCTCCTCCAAGCATCCTTTGTCTCCCACCATCCTCCAGCCACCTCTCCCATGCCTGCCTGGAATTTACTTAATAGGGAGCTGTTGACCTGGCTCCCCTCCCCTCCTCTGGCCCCAGGACTGGGCTTGGGTTCCCAGTGCCTGTCTGATGACCAGGGGGCAAACGTAGGGTTCTGGCCTCCCTGGAGATTGCCCAAAGGCTTCAGAATTAATAGTACAGAGTCTGATTCCAAAATAGCATAAATTACATCCTGGAATCGATTACGTTCTGATCTGTTAGGCAGGAGGAAACGTGGTCTATAGCAAAATAAAAGACATCCTGGAACCCATTATGGACTCTGACAGAAGACAAAGGCGGCAAGAAAGGACGTTATGGGATCGACGTGCCTAATAAACGACGTGTTGGCATCCTTCTCCCACAGGGATGTGGATTAAGAACAGATGCGCTACACTAATGTCGATTTGTATGCTAATCTAAAACAACTGCATGGCCTTTGCAGACAGGAATTCTATAAATGCAGCCCAGGTCCTGTTCCCGCAGCTGCCAGTGGCAGAGGCAGTGGCTGGCTGGTGGGGGCTGTCTCCAGCCCTCCCCGGCAAAGTCGCCTATTGAGGAGCCACAGCTTGGAGTCTGAGCCCCAGCGCCCTCCCTCCTCCAGGTCTCTGCTGAGCCTGGCCTGTGAACTCCAAGACCCAGCTTGAGGAGTCCTCGTGGAGTAGGACACAGACAGCCTCGGAGGGGAGATGGCACCAAGAATGCAGCTGTTTCCTCTGCAGGGTTGATGACTCCCAACCATCCCTTTCCTAAGGTTCAGTCACGCCCAGAGAGTGAAGGTGGAGCCCAGAATCCCAGAGAATCTCCAACCTACTGAGATCACTTTTCCCTCTGCACCACCACCTGGGATGGGAGTCAGAGGCTAAAAGGGAGAAGATGTAGCCTTTCCCAAATCAGGCATATGTAGCAGCCAGGACTGGACCCACCCCAGGCCTCCTCTGTCCACCTTCAGCCTACATACCTACAGGTTTATAGCAACCTGCTCTCAGGGATGCCAGAACAGTCGGCTTTTCCTGAGGCCTCTTCAGGCCAGGCCAGGCCTGGACACTGGGGTCACAGATGAATCAGACGAGGACTCCAGCATTTTGGCCAAAGCAGCCATGCAGACTATGGTACCTACAGGTCAGGGGACAGAGGCCAGGACAAGCTACAGAGCACATAGAAGGAAGTGACCACAAGGACTGTGTCCTTTGTGGGGCATTAGCTCCCAAGCATCTTTCCCAGGGGAGACTTGGTGGTCCCTGCAGCACAAAAGCCAAAGTCACACTTATCACCCAGCATTTATGCCTGACTTTAGAATGTATGTCCAACGATACATGTGGCTGGCATGTCATGGCTAGCCCCAAAGCTGATGGATGAACACCTCACACAGGTGAGCTGAAAAACTGATCGGGCACCCCTGCTCCTGGGGCTCACGTGGAGAAACAGCATTGCCTTCTGGCACCAACATGTCCAGAGTTGACTCCTGGACACCTCTCACCCCTCCGCATGTCTCTGGCTCTCTTTATCCCCTGGTAGAAATATATGATATGGAATCAGATGGTAGAATCCAAATGCTGGCTCTGTCACTAACTGGTTGTGGCATCTTTTTTTTTTTTTTTTTTTTTTTTGAGAGTGCATCTCTCATATTTATTGATCAAATGGTTGTTAACAACAATAAAATTCAGTATAGGGGGGTCAACGCTCAATGTACAATCATTAATCCATCTCAAGCCTAATTCTCGTCAGTCTCCAATCTTCTGAAGCATAACGAACAAGTTCTTACATGGTGAACGAATTTTTACATAGTGAATAAATTCTTACATGGTGAACAGTACAAGGGCAGTCATCACAGAAACTTTCGGTTTTGATCATGCAATATGACCTATAAACAATCAGGTCAAATATGAATATTCGTTTGATTTTTGTACTTGATTTATATGTTGATCCCACATTTCTCCTATTATTATTATTATTTTTATTTTTAATAAAATGCTGAAGTGGTAGGTAGATGCAAGATAAAGGTAGAAAACATAGTTTAGTGCTGTAAGAAGGCAAATGTAGATGATCAGATGATCAGGTGTGTGCCTATGGACTAAGTATTAATCCAGGCTAGACAAGGGCATCAAGACATCCACGGATGCAGATTTCTCTCAAAGCAGGGGGGGTGAGGTTCTGAGCCTCACCTCTGTTGATCCCCAAATTCTCACCTGATGGCCCCCCTGCGACTGTGCCTGTCTTAGGTTGTTCCTCCCTTGAGGAATCTTACCCGTCTCTGGCTAACCAGTCATCTTCCGGGGCCATACAGGGAAATGTAAAGTTGGTAAGTGAGAGAGAAGCCATATTGTTTGCAAAGGTTAGCTTTTTACTTCTTTGCAGATTTATGCCCTGTGGCTTCTATGCCCAGCACTTGTCTCGAGGTATCTTTACCACCTGGAGGAATTATGATACTCGGTAAATTCGATATGAGGCACGAATTCTATTTAAGGGTTGTAATTAGGAAGGAAGAAGAAAAGCTATAGATGTAGCATACGAAGGAAACTTGGGAGGATTGATTATTTCTTTGACATATCTTCTTGTATAGTACCTTAAGTATGTATAGGTTTTAAACTACTAACTAATTTGCACACATATATTAACATAATAGGAATACGGTGACATAAACAAAGCAAATCTATAATTACCATCCATCTCCAGTGAAGCCAAGAAAACCATTTAGGCACCCTAGGCATTTGTGAAAATTTATCTATGATATGATGGATATTGTCCAACTGTACTTGAACCATCAGACAAATTAAAGCAGCCCATTTCTGGGATCTGTTCACACCCCATATGTTCTTTTAACCATAGATAGTCTATAGTCATGAGATTTTGGAGTGCTACAACTTGCACCCCTCCCAACTCCTGGTTGAGTTCCAACAGTACAGATCCGGTCAAATTCGTTGTCTCACTGTATGCACATGCCAGCCTAGACATCTCCCTCCTCATTCTTATGGCAAGTCCAGGAGATGGTGGGCTGGATGCAGCCATGGTTGTGGCATCTTGCTTGCATTTTTTAACCTCCCTAAGCTAGGTTTCTTCATATGCAAAGCTACCTTGGATGACAGCTGAGAATAGAGAGCGAATGTGGGACATGTGCCTAGCACGGTGCTGGACATTTAGAAGTCATTTGAGAAAACTACATTTCTTTATACTCTGTGAAATCTGGGAGCTGTTTGTTACCAAAGAGTAACCTTTTCCATCCTGACAACATCCTAAATCATGGTATTATTATAGGGATAGTATGAGATATTACAATATGATATGGTAATATATATTAACGTAACGAGCATAACATGTGAATACTAACCTCTAGCTTCATTGCATTTTCCCCACTACCTTCTCAGGATAAATGTGGCACAATTAAAGGTCACAACTTGCACTGGAGGAAATGAGCTATTTTATTTTCAAAGGCATCCAGCCAGGCCACACAAAATATCAATAAAAAGAGAAAACGTATCTGATGTCAATGTCGTAGTAATCATTACTGTTATTATTTTTTGAGTCTATGTAGCTTACTATGTGGCTAGATTGTTCACGTAAATCCTTAACTAATCCTGATAACTCTTTGTTAGAAGGCAACATTACTCCTACTTTATAAATACATAAATTGAGGCTCAAGTAGATTAAGTAGAAACCTCTGGTTCTAATAAGATACCATAGCATATAAGGAAATCAGAACAACCTCTTGCTACAAACACGTAAGAATGCTGCACAAAATATAACAAACATTATTTTCAATGCATAGCTGAGTTCTCAAGAGAGAAAGGATGTGCTTACAAGAATAAAGAGGGAACTGAAAAGAGAGTGGCTACTCTATGAGAGCTCTATAACTGACTTCACATGAGTTATCGCCCCAGCAATGTGGACGTTTCAGTGTGGGCTTTCATACCCTTGTGCTCTGAGAGTCCACGAAATGAAGAATGGTGGCCACCTCCATGAAAAGTTTGCCAGAAGACTATCGCCCTGACAGCACAGGGAAGGAATAATGAAGCTTCTCCTTTTTGCCTGGGTTTAAATAGCAAACCTCCCCTGATCCAAACCTTAGAACTGTGCCTTGTGTGGATCTGGGGGTTTGAATTAATCTTAGAAACCCACAAGAATTTGTCCAGAAACCCTCAAACCAAGAAATTAACATAAAAATCTATTTTTGCCCAGTGATACTCTGGTGTGCCTTATAAAACTTTGTGGGCAAATGGTTCCACAATCCAAGCTTTGAGGGATTTGCACAGGAAGACAAGCTGTGACAAAGATGAGCTCACCATAAAAAATTGCAAAACAAACAAGGAAACAAGTTACCACAAGTGAGAGAGCAAGTAAGACAAGCAGGAAGATTAAACCCCACCGACATGAGAAAATAGAGTCCCATTATAAAAGGAAATATGAAATCTATATAAAGTAATGTTTTAAAACATTAAAGGGCTAAAAGAAAGAGTCAAAAATAAGACAGAAATGAAAAAGAACTAAATATACATAGAAATTGAAAATATAATAATTAAAAATAAAATTAAGTGGACAGGTAAAAAGGCATACTGGACACTAAGTTATCAGCCCATGTGAGGAAATTGCCCAAAATGCAAAAATGAAACATAAAGGAATAGAAAGAGGGTTTAAGAGACATGGAAGCTAGAATGGGGATTCCATGCAACTAAAGAGAGTTCCAGAAGCAAAGAATAGGGAAAATGGTAAAAAGGCAGAAATCTGAAGAAGGGCTTGGGGTTTTCTGAAATTGACTTAAAAATACATGGATCTTCCTAGATTCCAGGGTTCAAAGATCACAGAGAGTCCCAGACAGATAACTAAACCAATCCATATCTAGACAACTCAAAGTGAAAGCACAGAATACTGAAGAGAAACAAAAATCTTACAATCAACCGAAGAAAAGTATTGAATTATCTCCAAAAACATCTTCAGCACACCTCTCAATGGCAACAACAGAGGCCAGAAGATACTATCTCCAAAATGCAGAGAGAAAATAGCTGTCAACCTATAATTGTATACCCAAGTAAACTATCATTTCAGAGTAATGACCAAATGCAATAATTTGGTGGCAAACACAAACTAAAAGAAGCTGAAACTCAGATGTATTAGGGGAAAGCAAATCTTTAAAATGATACACAATCTCTCATCCATCAGAGTACCAAAAATCATGTCTGGTAATACCAAATACTGACCAGGATATGAAGCAATGGGGAAGCTTGGTACATTGCTGGTGGAGCAGAAATTGGAAGAGTGGGTTTGGAGAGCAATTTGATAATATCCAGAAGATTAAAGATCAACATTTTCAGTCTGGGCAAGGTTTTGCTCAGATGCAGAAGGACCCAAGGGCATTCTCTGTAGTCCTGCTTATAACTGTGGGAAAAAATGGACAATATGTCCCTCAGTAGGAGAATGATAAATAAACTGTAGTATATTCATGAAGGAAACACTGTAGTGCAATTAAAATAGATGAGTAAAGGTTAAAAAAGTCAATAAGTAGATGTCACAAATATCTAAAGTGAAAGGGCAAACTGCAAAAGTATGAATTCAGCAGAAAATGTATACAAATTTTAAAAGTCATATATATTATTTATATATGTGTGTGTGTGTGTGTGTATAGATGATACAGAAATTTGCCCAAGAATGACACACACCAACTTGAGATTCGTGTTGTATATGGGAAGGGAAAAGAGAAAAGGCGTGGAGGGTGGGCTTTAACTGAACCTGACTTTAGCCATGCCTGTAACATTTTATGTCTTTAAAATCCATCTTTCTAAAGTATTTTAAAATAAAAAGTTAGAAAGAAAAAAACTGTCTTGAAACAAATATGACATAATGTAAAAGGTTTAATTCAGTGGTGGGCACATAAGTGCCTTGTGGAGTGTTTTATATGCTTTTTGTTCAGTTTGAAATATTTCTTATGTAAATTTTGAAAACTAAGACTAAGTTGGCCATAAGGATAAGAGGTACTAAGGGTTGCTGGGCCAAATCGCCTTGTGTTATGACCTCCACAAAGGGACATGGCATTTCCCTCAGTTCACAGATGGCACAGATGGCAGATACACAATCACCCCCACACTCTCCTGAAAATGACAGAAAGAGCTGGTTTTTAAAAGATATGATCTGAAAAGGATAAAGAATACAGGAGAGGAGTCAACAGCAACAGAAATGTGAAAACTGTGGTCAAATGGTAGCTGACTTTGCTGACCCAAGATTGTTGAGTCTTAAGTCAGCAGAGAGGTGAGCTTTAAAAAAAGCTCATTACACTGCAGACCCCTCCCGCAAATAGCAGCATATCAGGTACTTAGAAAAGGGGCCCAAAACAGGACAGGTCCATAGTCTATCAGCAGAGTCTCGGGGTCCTTCTGCTCAGTCAGGCAGAAAATTGGAAACTTATTCTCTGGAGCAAAAAAAGCAGAGGATCTCATGATTGCAGGATACCCGGAAAGACTGAGAGTGAGAGAACCATACTGAAAAACAGGGTTAAGTGCAAGTTTACACACTGAATGTCAAAACACTCCCCACCCACCACTCCTCCCCCACTCAGCTTCCAGAAGGCAAGTGGCCAGATGTACACCCTCCAAGTACAAGATTAGACACATTTTCTCAGCAGTCCAAGAGAATGTCACTGAGGGCTTCCTATACACTCATAGCACATTGGCACACACCACACACATATGTAAACCTCACACACTGCACACTAATGTGCCCACAAGCACATCTGCACAAACGCACAGAATTCGTGCTGCCTACATGCATTGCACAGATGTACCACACAGACCACAATAGCCTACAACCTACACACTAACACACACCCCCCTCACAGGACACACACTCAGCACACACAGCCAGTATACACACATACAGGCATGCACACACTCAGCAACATAATCCAAAAATGGACAATATGCACCACATACATCCTATACACACAAAGCACACACACACGTCATTAACACAGCACGGATCTGACAATGAACGCAACATACACGCATATCACTCACAGACACATCCCTGCTCCATGAGGCCAGCCTGTGACTTCATGGCCCTGCAATCCCTAGCCCTTGATCTCTGAATGAGGCCTCTGAAGACCCATTCTGTTGCCGAACCAACCAGCTGGCGCCTGCTTCCTGATCACTTACCACCTATGTGGCACTCATCCAATCACTGAAGGCCTTGAGTGCTCACTGGGGACTAGGCACTTCGCTAGACACTTTCCAGAAGCCTCCTCACACAGAGCAGAGCAGGTGTTAATGTTCCCATTTCACTGATGGGGCAAGTGAGGCTCAGGGAAATGATTGGCTTGTCCAGAACTTCAGAGCTAGGAAGTGGCAGGGCCAGACTTGACTGTAGGTTTAGAAGCTCTGAACCCCAGTTTTCTTTCTCCTCTGGGGTGGGGAGCCCTCGCAGATCAGGAAGCAGCAGAGAAAGATCTGGAAGCTTACCAACTAGTTGGGAAAATAAACATGTAGGCAACTGAGAGAAAAAGGAGAAGAAAACCCCAATCTGGTGCGAGAAGCATTGAACCAGAGGCCCAGGCAATAAATAACTGTTCACCAAAGAGAAAGGCACAGGGGTTCTGGAACATTCCACCTCCATGCTACGGAAACAGCCCCTCCTGAGGGGAACTCCAGGCAATGCTTGTCTATAAAGAACATTGAGGCAGTTCTTGAGGGAACAGGGGACCCAGGGCCAAATGTACTACCTCCACAGAGCCTGAGGGTCCCGTGGGGCCCTGCAACACTTTAGCTGGAAGGAGTGAGGGTTTGTACCATAGATTCCAGCATTTATGGGCTCCTTAGAGCATGTGGGCACTTCATAAAGGCAATTTGATGGTGGAACAGTTGGCCAAGGGAAGGGCTGTCCTCATCCCAGCTGCTCCATGGTCTCCTGGAGGTCATTTTCCTATGGCGTGATGAGCACAGCCCCAGTCCGCACAGACCAGATTGCACAGTTCCATGTCCTCGGCACACGTGGTTTACTATCCCACCACAGTAGAGGCATGAGCGTCAAAAGCCCCCAGCCACCCTGCTCCAGTGCTCTGCCATCCCTCAGCCATGTGGACAACTAGAACACAGCCCTTGTGCTCTAGGATGTCTGGAGTGGGGCCCTGTGTTATGGCCCTACTGGCACCATGGGATGTCATTGAGATTCACCAGGGCCTCCCCTGCCTCAAACTAGGGCCCTAAGATGGGCATCTTCACCAAATTCAGTAGCATCCAAGCCCAGTTCAGAAGACCTTCCCTTCTGTGATGCAATGAAAATTATGTACTTGATGTCTGTCCCCAGTTCCTGGGCTCCTAAAACCCTTGGGATTCCCTGAATGATAGGAGCATTTTTTTTTTAATTCAGAGTGAGCCCCTTTCCACCATACTTGAGTTCATGCTACTGAAATGATGCCAGGTGGGGCCCCTAGATAGCTGTAAGTTGGGGGCTGGTTGCCAGAGGATTAGAGGGCTGGAAATTTCAGCCACCCTCCCCATCTGACCTCCTGGGGATGGGCATGGGGAGGAAGAGGGGCTGGAGATGGAGTTCTGTCATAATGGCCAATGATTCCATCCATCATGCCTATGGAGTGGAACCCCATATAAAAACCCTAAACAGGGATCGGGAGCCAAGATGGCGGCGTGAGTAGAGCAGTGGAAATCTCCTCCCAAAAACACATAGAGCTATGAAAATATAACAAAGAAAAATCTTCCTAAAATAGAGACCACAGGACACAGGACAACATCCAGACCACATCCACACCTGCAAGAACCCAGCGCCTTGTGAAGGGGGTAAGATACAAGCCCCAGCCCGGCGGGACCCGAGCGCCCCTCCCCCCGGCTCCCGGCGGGTGGAGAGAAACCGGAGCAGTTTTTTTTTTTGGCGAGCGCTTTTTGGAAGCCTTAGAGGGACGGGCCCCCGTTGCTGGGGAGGCAGGGTGGCGGGACTGGTGAGGAGGTGCCTGGGAACGGCGCCGGAGGACAAAGAATATCCCGCGTTTCTCCCTGCGAGACCTGGGGGCGGGTGCCTGAGACCGGTGCCTGAGGACGGAGGAGGTCGCGCGTTTTTCCCCTTTTTTTTTTTTCTCTTTTTGGCAAGCGCTTTTTGGAAGCCTTGAAGGGACAGGGACCCCAGTGCTAGGGAGGCACGGTGGCGGGACTGGTGAGCGGGTGGCTGGGACCGGCGCCTGAGGACAAAGAATATCCCCCATTTTTCCCTGCGGGACCGGTGGGCGGGTGCCTGAGACCGGCACTTGAGGACAGAGGAAATCGCGCGTTTTTCCCCTTTTTTTTTTCTCTTTTCTGCGAGTGCTTTTTGGAAGCCTAAAAGGGACAGGGACCCCGGTGCTAGGGAGGCAGGGCGGCGGGACTGGTGAGCGGGTGCCTGGGACGGGCACCTGAGGACAAAGAATATCCCGCATTTTTCCCTGTGGGACCGGTGGGTGGGTGCCTGAGACCAGCACCTGAGGACGGAAGAAATCGCGCGTTTTTCCCCTTTTTTTTCTCTCTTTTTGCCAAGTGCTTTTTGGAAGCCTTGAAGGGACAGGGACCCCGGTGCTAGGGAGGCAGGGCGGCGGGACTGGTGAGCGGGTGCGTGGGACCAGTGCCTGAGGACCAAGAATATTGAGCGTTCCTTCCCTGCGGGACCGGTGGGTGGGTGCTTTTTGGAAGCCTTGAAAGGACAGGGACCCTGGTGCTAGGGAGACAGGGCAGCAGGACCAGTGCGCGGGTGCCTGGGACCGGCACCTGAGGAAAAAAAAAAAAATCGCGTGTTTTTTCTTTTTTTTTTCCTTTCTGTTCCCTCTCTCATTGTTGCTGTTGTTGTTTTGGTTTGGAGAGTGCTTTTTGGAAATCTTAAAGGGGCAGGACAGGTCACTTAGACCAGAAGCAGGGAATCTGGGGATCTCTGGGCACTCTAACCCCCTGGGCAGCAGGGAGCACAGAGGCCCCTTACGGAGATAAATAGTCTCCTGGCTGCTCCCCCTCTAACGGGGCTCCACCATTTTGGAGGAACAGCCCCAGCCAGGCCAAGCCCACAGCAACAGTGGAGATAAACCCCAAAGCAACTGGGCAGGAAGCAGAAGCCCTGTCTGCGCACAGATGCCCAGCACAAGCCACTAGAGGTCGCTATTATCCCAGGAAAAGGCTACAAACCAACAAGAAGGGAAGCTCTTCCAGCGGTCACTTGTACCAGCTCTGCAGACTATCTCTATCACCATGAAAAGGCAAAACTACAGGCAGACAAAGATCACAGAGACAACACCTGAGAAGGAGACAGACCTAACTAGTCCTCCTGAAAAAGAATTCAAAATAAAAATCATGAACATGCTGACAGAGATGCAGAAAAAAATGCAAGAGCAATGGGATGAGATGCAGAGAAAAATGCAAGAGCAGTGGGATGAGATGCAGAGAAAAATGCAAGAGCAGTGGGATGAAGTCCGGAAGGAGATCACAGATGTCAGGAAAGAGATCACAGAAGTGAAACAATCCCTGGAAGGATTTATAAGCAGAATGGATAAGATGCAAGAGGCCATTGAAGGAATAGAAGCCAGAGAACAGGAACGTATAGAAGCTGACATAGAGAGAGATAAAAGGATCTCCAGGAATGAAACAACACTAAGAGAAATATGTGACCAATACAAAAGGAAAAACATTCGTATTATAGGGATACCAGAAGAGGAAGAAAGAGGAAAAGGGATAGAAAGTGTCTTTGAAGAAATAATTGCTGAAAACTTCCCCAAACTGGGGGAGGAAATAATCGAACAGACCATGGAATTATACAGAACCCCCAACAGAAAGGATCCAAGGAGGACAACACCAAGACACATAATAATTAAAATGGCAAGGATCAAGGACAAGGAAAGAGTTTTAAAGGCAGCTAGAGAGAAAAAGGTCACCTATAAAGGAAAACCAATCAGGCTAACATCAGACTTCTCAACAGAAACCCTACAGGCCAGAAGAGAATGGCATGATATACTTAATGCAATGAAACAGAAGGGCCTTGAACCAAGGATACTGTATCCAGCACGACTATCATTTAAATATGATGGTGGGATCAAACAATTCCCAGACAAGCAAAAGCTGAGGGAATTTGCTTCCCACAAACCACCTCTACAGGGCATCCTACAGGGACTGCTCTAGATGGGAGCACCCCTAAAAAGAGCACAGAACAAAACACACAACATATGAAGAAGGGAGGAGGAGGAATAAGAAGGGAGAGAAGAAAAGACTCTCCAGACAGTGTATATAACAGCTCAATAAGCGAGCTAAGTTAGGCAGTAAGATACTAAAGAAGCTAACCTTGAACCTTTGGTAACCACGAATCTAAAGCCTGCAATGGCAATAAGTACATATCTTTCAATAGTCACCCTAAATGTAAATGGACTTAATGCACCAATCAAAAGACATAGAGTAATAGAATGGATAAAAAAGCAAGACCCATCTATATGCTGCTTACAAGAAACTCACCTTAAACCCAAAGATAAGCATAGACTAAAAGTCAAGGGATGGAAAAACATATTTCAGGCAAACAACAGTGAGAAGAAAGCAGGGGTTGCAGTACTAATATCAGACAAAATAGACTTCAAAACAAAGAAAGTAACAAGAGATAAAGAAGGCCACTACATAATGATAAAGGGCTTAGTCCAACAAGAGGATATAACCATTCTAAATATATATGCACCCAATACAGGAGCACCAGCATATGTGAAGCAAATACTAACAGAACTAAAGAGGGAAATAGACTGCAATGCATTCATTGTAGGAGACTTCAACACACCACTCACCCCAAAGGATAGATCCACCGGGCAGAAAATAAGTAAAGACACACAGGCACTGAACAACACACTAGAACAGATGGACCTAATAGACATCTATAGAACTTTACATCCAAAAGCAACAGGATATACATTCTTCTCAAGTGCACATGGAACATTCTCCAGAATAGACCACATACTAGCTCACAAAAAGAGCCTCAGTAAATTCCAAAATATTGAAATTCTACCAACCAATTTTTCAGACCACAAAGGTATGAAAGTAGAAATAAATTCTACAAAGAAAACAAAAAGGCTCACAAACACATGGAGGCTTAACAACATGCTACTAAATAATCAATGGATCAATGAACAAATCAAAATAGAGATCAAGGAATATATAGAAACAAATGACAACAACAACACTAAGCCCCAACTTCTGTGGGATGCAGCGAAAGCAGTCTTAAGAGGAAAGTATATAGCAATCCAGGCACACTTGAAGAAGGAAGAACAATCCCAAATGAATAGTCTAACATCACAATTATTAAAACTGGAAAAAGAAGAACAAATGAGGCCTAAAGTCAGCAGAAGGAGGGACATAATAAAGATCAGAGAAGAAATAAACAAAATTGAGAAGAATAAAACAATAGCAAAAATCAACGAAACCAAGAGCTGGTTCTTTGAGAAAATAAACAAAATAGATAAGCCTCTAGCCCAACTTATTAAGAGAAAAAGAGAGTCAACACAAATCAACATAATCAGAAATGAGAATGGAAAAATCACGACAGACTCCACAGAAATACAAAGAATTATTAAAGACTACTATGAAAACCTATATGCCAACAAGCTGGAAAACCTAGAAGAAATGGACGACTTCCTAGAAAAATACAACCTCCCAAGACTGACCAAGGAAGAAACACAAAAGTTAAACAAACCAATTACAAGCAAAGAAATTGAAACAGTAATCAAAAAACTACCCAAGAACAAAACCCCGGGGCCGGACGGATTTACCTCGGAATTTTATCAGACACACAGAGAAGACATAATACCCATTCTCCTTAAAGTGTTCCACAAAATAGAAGAAGAGGGAATACTCCCAAACTCATTCTATGAGGCCAACATCACCCTAATACCAAAACCAGGCAAAGACCCCACCAAAAAAGAAAATTACAGACCAATATCCCTGATGAACGTAGATGCAAAAATACTCAATAAAATATTAGCAAACAGAATTCAACAGTATATCAAAAGGATCATACACCATGACCAAGTGGGGTTCATCCCAGGGATGCAAGGATGGTACAACATTCGAAAATCCATCAACATCATCCACCACATCAACAAAAAGAAAGACAAAAACCACATGATCATCTCCATAGATGCTGAAAAAGCATTTGACAAAATTCAACATCCATTCATGATAAAAACTCTCAGCAAAATGGGAATAGAGGGCAAGTACCTCAACATAATAAAGGCCATATATGATAAACCCACAGCCAGCATTATACTGAACAGCGAGAAGCTGAAAGCATTTCCACTGAGATCGGGAACCAGACAGGGATGCCCACTCTCCCCACTGTTATTTAACATAGTACTGGAGGTCCTAGCCACGGCAATCAGACAAAACAAAGAAATACAAGGAATCCAGATTGGTAAAGAAGAAGTTAAACTGTCACTATTTGCAGATGATATGATACTGTACATAAAAAACCCTAAAGACTCCACTCCAAAACTACTAGAACTGATATCGGAATACAGCAAAGTTGCAGGATACAAAATCAACACACAGAAATCTGTAGCTTTCCTATACACTAACAACGAATCAATAGAAAGAGAAATCAGGAAAACAATTCCATTCACCATTGCATCAAAAAGAATAAAATACCTAGGAATAAACCTAACCAAGGAAGTGAAAGACTTATACTCTGAAAACTACAAGTCACTCTTAAGAGAAATTAAAGGGGACACTAATAAATGGAAACTCATCCCATGCTCATGGCTAGGAAGAATTAATATCGTCAAAATGGCCATCCTGCCGAAAGCAATATACAAATTTGATGCAATCCCTCTCAAATTACCAGCAACATTCTTCAATGAATTGGAACAAATAATTCAAAAATTCATATGGAAACACCAAAGACCCCGAATAGCCAAAGCAATCCTGAAAAAGAAGAATAAAGTAGGGGGGATCTCACTCCCCAACTTCAAGCTCTACTACAAAGCCATAGTAATCAAGACAATTTGGTACTGGCACAAGAACAGAGCCACAGACCAGTGGAACAGATTAGAGACCCCAGAAATTAACCCAAACATATATGGTCAATTAATATTTGATAAAGGAGCCATGGACATACAATGGCAAAATGACAGTCTCTTCAACAGATGGTGCTGGCAAAACTGGACAGCTACATGTAGGAGAATGAAACTGGACCATTGTCTAACCCCATATACAAAGGTAAACTCAAAATGGATCAAAGACCTGAATGTAAGTCACGAAACCATTAAACTCTTGGAAAAAAACATAGGCAAAAACCTCTTAGACATAAACATGAGTGATCTCTTCTTGAACATATCTCCCCGGGCAAGGAAAACAACAGCAAAAATGAGCAAGTGGGACTACATTAAGCTGAAAAGCTTCTGTACAGCGAAAGACACCATCAATAGAACAAAAAGGAACCCTACAGTATGGGAGAATATATTTCAAAATGACAGATCTGATAAAGGCTTGACGTCCAGAATATATAAAGAGCTCACACGCCTCAACAAACAAAAAACAAATAACCCAATTAAAAAATGGGCAGAGGAACTGAACAGACAGTTCTCCAAAAAAGAAATACAGATGGCCAAGAGACACATGAAAAGATGCTCCACATCGCTAATTATCAGAGAAATGCAAATTAAAACTACAATGAGGTATCACCTCACACCAGTAAGGATAGCTGCCATCCAAAAGACAAACAACAACAAATGTTGGCGAGGCTGTGGAGAAAGGGGAACCCTCCTACACTGCTGGTGGGAATGTAAATTAGTTCAACCATTGTGGAAAGCAGTATGGAGGTGCATCAAAATGCTCAAAACAGACCTACCATTTGACCCAGGAATTCCACTCCTAGGAATTTACCCTAAGAACGCAGCAATCAAGTTTGAGAAAGACAGATGCACTCCTATGTTTATCGCAGCACTATTTACAATAGCCAAGAATTGGAAGCAACCTAAATGTCCATCTGTAGATGAATGGATAAAGAAGATGTGGTACATATACACAATGGAATACTACTCAGCCATAAGAAGTGGAAAAATCCAACCATTTGCAGCAACATGGATGGAGCTGGAGAGTATTATGCTCAGTGAAATAAGCCAAGCGGAGAAAGAGAAATACCAAATGATTTCACTCATCTGAGGAGTATAGGAACAAAGGAAAAACTGAAGGAACAAAACAGCAGCAGAATTACAGAACCCAAAAATGGACTAACAGGTACCAAAGGGAAAGGAACTGGGGAGGATGGGAGGGCAGGGAGGGATAAGGGGGGGGAAGAAGAAGGGGGTTATTAAGATTAGCATGCATGGGGGGGAGGGAGAAAGGGGAGGGTGGGCTGCACAACACAGAGAGGACAAGTAGTGACTCTACAACATTTTGCTAAGCTGATGGACAGTAACCGTAATGTGGTTGTTAGGGGGGACCTGATATAGGGGAGAGCATAGTAAACATAGTATTCTTCAGGTAAGTGTAGATTAAAAATTTAAAAAAAAAAAAAAGAAAGAAAGAAAGAAAAGGGGGATTACTCCTTAACAGGATAAAACTATTGGTAAATCAAAGATCAACGCATGCTTTAAATATCCTTAATGTTGATCACTTAAAGGGTGTCAGATGATCAGCTATGGAGGTACTCTTTTCTGATAATATTCCTTTCTCTTAATTAAAAAAAAAAAAAAAAAAAAAAAAGCAGTTACTGTGTGCTGACCTCCAATGAGTTCTGCACAGTGGTATAGAGGGCATGTCAAAGTGTGGGCAAAGGGTCTGTTTGTTTCTACGCAGAAGATCAAGGCCTAGCTTGGATACCCAGAAAATGAACTAAGATACGATATGAGGAGGAGCTTCCGGCATCAGCACTCTCTGGAGGACTCGTGCCGGGGGATGATCATCAAAAAGCCTCCACAGGGATCCGGACGATGCTGCGGTTGTGGCTGCATCCAGCCCACCATCTCCTGGACTTGCCATAAGAAGGAGGAGGGAGATGTCTAGGCTGGCATGTGCATACAGTGAGACAACGAATTTGACTGGATCTGTACTGTTGGAACTCAACCAGGAGTTGGGAGGGGTGCAAGTTGTAGCACCCCAAAATCTCATGACTATAGACTATCTATGGTTAAAAGAACATATGGGATGTGAACAGATCCCAGAAATGGGCTGCTTTAATTTGTCTGATGGTTCAAGTACAGTTGGAAAATATCCATCATATCATAGATAAATTTTCACAAATGCCTAGGGTGCCTAAATGGTTTTCTTGGCTTCACTGGAGATGGCTGGTAATTATAGATTTGCTTTGTTTATGTCACCGTATTCCTATTATGTCAATATGTGTGTGCAAATTAGTTAGTAGTTTAAAACCTATACATACTTAAGGTACTATACAAGAAGATATGTCAAAGAAATAATCAATCCTCCCAAGTTTCCTTCATATGCTACATCTATAGCTTTTCTTCTTCCTTCCTAATTACAAACTTTAAATAGAATTCGTGCCTCATATCGAATTTACCGAGTATCATAATTCCTCCAGGTGGTAAAGATACCTCGAGACAAGTGCTGGGCATAGAAGCCACAGGGCATAAATCTGCAAAGAAGTAAAAAGCTAACCTTTGCAAACAATATGGCTTCTCTCTCACTTACCAACTTTACATTTCCCTGTATGGCCCCGGAAGATGACTGGTTAGCCAGAGACGGGTAAGATTCCTCAAGGGAGGAACAACCTAAGACAGGCACAGTCGCAGGGGGGCCATCAGGTGAGAATTTGGGGATCAACAGAGGTGAGGCTCAGAACCTCACCCCCTCTGCTTTGAGAGAAATCTTCTGCATCCGTGGATGTCTTGCTGCCCTTGTCTAGCCTGGATTAATACTTAGTCCATAGGCACACACCTGATCATCTGATCATCTACATTTGCCTTCTTACAGCACTAAACTATGTTTTCTACCTTTATCTTGCATCTACCTACCACTTCAGCATTTTATTAAAAATAAAAATAATAATAATAATAGGAGAAATGTGGGATCAACATATAAATCAAGTACAAAAATCAAATGAATATTCATATTTGACCTGATGGTTTATAGGTCATATTGCATGATCAAAACCGAAAGTTTCTGTGATGACTGCCCTTGTACTGTTCACCATGTAAGAATTTATTCACTCTGTAAGAATTCGTTCACCATGTAAGAACTTGTTCGTTATGCTTCAGAAGATTGGAGACTGACGAGAATTAGGCTTGAGATGGATTAATGATTGTACATTGAGCATTGACCCCCCTATACTGAATTTTATTGTTGTTAACAACCATTTGATCAATAAATATGAGAGATGCCCTCTAAAAAAAAAAAAAAAAAAAAAAAAAAAAAAATGAAAAAAGAAAAAAAAAAAACTCTGCGAGAATGTGGGTGCATTTTCTCATAATTTTGACCAATCAGTAAAAGTCCAGATATTTTTCACATTCAAGTTTTCACAAATTGATTAAGGCAGCTCCTTCAACCACCTTTCCTGTTGTAAGGGAAACAGCACCCTTGGCCATGAGGATGCAAAGCCAGTGATGGTTCTTGGGCAGTCACAGTCTAAAGAGAAAGCCCAGAACCTCAGCTAAGATCCAACACCCAAATTACTCTGCATTGTACAATTCTAGTAACTCATCACTGCAGGGCAGTCTGTGGATGAAGAAGAACCCAGATAGGGTGATCTTGCCTAAGAAGGTACTTACCACAACTGCTTTTGTCAACGCTCATTGAATAGCTAAAGCAGAGAAATTCCATTTCTAAAGATAAATGTTCTTACTAAAGGTCAAAGGCTCACTCCAGAATATTCTCTTGCTAGAACCTACATAAATTGAAATGCAGTGCAGACCTTCTCAAAAAAGTTTTATTTGGTTTGTTTAATTTTATGTATCAACTTGACTGGCTATAGGGTGCCCTGATAAAACATTATTTCTGGGTGTGTCTGTGAGGATGCTGTGGATGAGTTAGCATCTGAATCAGTGGACTCAGTGAGGTAGATTGCCCTCCCCAATGTGGGTGGGCCTTATCCTATTGGTTGAGAACATGAATAGAACAAAAGGCAGAGAAGGGAATAATTTGCCCCTTTTTTCCTGTCTTGCTCATTTTCCGGGCCTTCAGAATTGAGCAGAATTACGCTGTCAGTTTTACTGGGTCTCCAGTTTATAGACTGCATGTCATAGGACTTCTCAGCCTCTGTAATTGCATGAACCAATTCCTCATAATAAATCTTCATAAATCTCTGTATATGGATATATATTATATACAATAAATCCAAATAAGTCATAAAAAAAAAAAAAAAAAAAAAAAAACCCTAAACACTGGAAGCCCCAGCTTCAGGTAGGTGAGCCACTTGGAGGTGTTAGAGAGTGGGGGTGTCTGGAGAGAGTGTGGAAGCTCCATGCCCCTGCCTCATACCTCACCCTGGACATCTGCTTCATTTAGCTGCTCCTGAGTTGTATCCTTTGTAATAAAACTGCAATCGTAAAAATAGCACTTTCCTGAGTTCTGGGTCATTCCAGTGAATTATCAACCTTGTCAGGGGTGTTGTGGGAAACCATGAATTTGTAGTCACCGGGGTCGCAGAAGTCCCCACAGCCTGGAAGTCCTATCCAGCTGGCATCTTTAGTTGGGGGCAGTCTCGGGGGCAGCCTGTAACTTGTGGGGGTTACGTTGACTCCAAGCAGTGTCAGAGCTGACCTAAGTTGGTAGACACTCAGTTGGTGTCACAGAATTGGAGAATTGGTATTGAAACAATGTATTTACTGTCAGAAAATAACAACACAGCAGTGTCCATCTCCTTTCCCACAAAGATATTCCCAAAAGTGCTACCAGCATGGCTTTCAGCCCTTTTCAGAGAAGCTTCCAGAATTTCCAGCACAAACATGCTCACCTCGGCATGGCAATCACAGCCTGGGAGGCTGCTCCTGTGTCTTGCCACATTTCTTAACACCAGAGCCCTGGGAGGCAGGTCTTAAACTCAAAGAGGCATTCCTTCTGCTCAATGTGCATGTCTACAGACTTGCCCTGCTGGGTCAGAGAGGCTCAGGAGGTGGAAACATTTGTACTGGAAGATTCTATCTCCTGCCCCCATTTTACAGATAAGGAAACTGAGGCCCTGCAAAGCTATGCCCTGCTGAGGGACCACCCAGCTCAGCAGGGCAGAACTCAGCTACCAGCACTGGGCACTTTCTGCCCTGGAGGCAGCCAGTATCTGAGACCAGTCTCTGCTGAGTCCTGAGGGACTTGCCTCAAATGCGCAGCGCAGCCTACAGACAGAGGGAGAGGTAGTGAAGGGGAGGGAGTGCCTCTCCTCCTCCCTCCCAGAATGGTCTTCCCCACACATGTTCAAGTCACAGAAATCTCTCATTAAAGTTTTACAGTTTAACCACTGAACATGCTACTTTGTCTCCGTAATTTATACCTGACCTGGATGTCTAGACATGACATCACGGTAAGGTATGCCCCGTTCTGGGGAAGTTTACAATAACCAGAGCTCAGCAGAGTCGGTACAAGGCCCTGCTCCCAGGCAGCCGCAAGCCCCTCTGAGGGGAGCGCAGAGCCTCGGGCTGGCAAACCTCAAAGGCGCCCCTCCCCAGCGGGACGACTGCTGGGACCCCACTTCAGGAGGAGAAGCCAACAGGCAGGCACTTACAAAGACCACGTGGCCGGGAATAGCCATGGCCGTTAGCCTCACACCCCAAGTTCTGTCCATACCACCCGCCACCTCCCAGGTGCCATTCACAGCCTTCCTGTTGCTGATTGGCTCTCTGGAAGAGGACTTGGGTTGGACCCCAGAGCCCAGCTGCAAATCTCTGCTACTAAAGACCTCAGCCCGGAGCTCCCAGCACTGGCAGTGAGGCCGGAGACTCCGATGCCCTCTACCCACGGGGGCTACTCAGGGTCATTGGCAACCCAGTGAACCTCATTTCCATGGCCCTTGGTGTCCAGGGATTCTGTGTGCCTAAACCCCATGCTGTACTCAGACCCTGGTCATGTTAAAATTTTTAAAAGGCAGAGACAGAATATCTCTTTGTCTGTCTGTCTCTCACCTAAACATACAACAAACACACACACTAGGATATAACAAAGGTTTTAGGGTTCATTTTGGTCTTAAGCCTCCAAATTTTGAAGAAAACACCAATATTAGTCAACATGTATTGTGCCTTGCACTGGGCTCATTGGGAGAATACAAGTGACAAGAACCATTTATTAAGGGGCCTACTGTGTACCATAGACTGTGCCAGATCAGGTACTTTGTATCCACTTCATTTGATATACAATAGAATTTACAATTCTGCAAAACAGGTATCATTGTGCCCACTTTACAGATAAGGAAACTGCAGTTCAGAGAAAGA
Organism: Manis javanica; assembly: GCF_040802235.1. Taxonomy (NCBI): domain Eukaryota; kingdom Metazoa; phylum Chordata; class Mammalia; order Pholidota; family Manidae; genus Manis; species Manis javanica. The sequence continues at coordinate 33,742,858 of NC_133165.1, read as the reverse complement.
GAGTGAGTTTTCACAGACCAAGTTGTGGAACTAGGATTTCAATCCTTGGTCTGGGTTAAAGCCCAAGTGGATGGGGGATACAAAATCCCTCTGTAGGGATTGTTCCACCATGCTGAGCGTAAAGGATACACCAGCCAAGCCCAGACCCCCTTTCTGGGAGCTCTCTGGCTGGACAACTGAGCCGCCATGGACAAGGCCCAGCAGTAGGAAGGGGGAGGGTTGGCAGTCCTCTCTTTCCTCCAGGCTGGGGGGAAAGCCACCGTCCCCATGGAGCTGCAGGCCACCCTTGCCCTATGCCAGCTGGCCTGGCTCATTCTCACACTCCATGGGGCTTGTGTGGGCCGCTGGGGAGGTGAGGCTCTGTTCTCCATTCTGCTTCTTCTGTTTGTGAAACCACCACACTCTGTCGGTGGGTTTCCGGTTGCATGGGCAGGGGCCTGATGCCTTATATCAGCGCCCTGCTTCCCAATATTCTGCACAGGGTCTAAGAGGCCAGCATACTGGCCAAGCAGCAAAGCTGGGTATCTCCCCTCTCCCTACCCCAGCCCAGAGGTTGCAACTCTGTTAAAATGATGCAGAGAGAACATTCTGGGCTCCCAGGGACCTCAAGCTGTTGTTGGTCAGTCACGGGCATTAGAAGAAAAATGTTGAAACAGAGGTCCGAAGGTAAATCAGGCCCAAACTGAAGTTCCAGCCACCAGTCCCAGCCACCAGTCCCCGTGTGGTTCACACACCACTCTCCCCAGGGTGGGAGAAGCAGGCAGAGCAGCAAGAACAAAGGCCACAGTGGCCTGTCAGGTCTGGAAAGGATTGGGGAAACTGAGTCTGTTCAGCAAGAGAGAGGCAAAGAAATGGTATGATGGGGGTGGGGGTAGGGCTGCAGACAAGCAACAGAATTTACACACAGACATGTGGCCCGGGGTGGGATTCAGATGAGATATAATAAGAAGCTGCCTCTCTGAAAGCAAGAGCCTGCCCACCTGGGATGCAAGGACCCAGGTATCTCTGTGCAGGAGCACTGCAGGCCCTGGCTCTCTGCAGGTAGAAACCCTCCCCGATGTGCAAGCGGTCCCAGCTAAGCTCCCACCATAAGGGCAGAGGGCCTGCAGAGGATCTAGCTAGGAGCGTCCCACTCTGGCTCACTCTGCTGCAGTCACCTCTGGTCCACAGGGGCCCTCAAGGCCCCTCTGCCCTCCCAAACCGGGTGCAGGCTCCAGGCCATCCAGCCCTGCCCCTCTATCCCAACAGCTACCAGCCAGGCCTCCCTGCAAGTGGAAGGCAGACAGACGCGGGCCAGTGGGCAGGGCTGCAGGAGGCCACAGGTATATGGTGTCTCCCAGTGGGTCCTCTCTCATAACTTACAGGGTGGGGACATGAGGAAGGGTGGAGACCCACAACTCTCACACTATCTCCAGGAGGCCCTATCTCACATTTTGCCATCTTGCTTTGGATTGCAAGAATGAGCTGAAATCTCCAGGCTTATGTCCCATTTCTCCCCCTTGGCACATTTGATGACATAGCCACCATTTACTGAGCAGAGAGGGTGCGCCCAGTCTGTCTGAGCCCTTGTGCAGCAGCAGGCTTCGACCTGTTTTATAGGTGTGATAGCTAAAGCTCAAGGTTTGAGCAACTTGCCAAGGGTCACCTGATGCCAAAAGAAAACCAGAGGTGCTGGGCCACAACTTCTAGACTAAAGGTACAGCTTCAACATCTCCTACTTGGGACTGAAACATTTGGATGGACCTCGGGCAGCAGCCAAGGCCCTCGTTGTGGGTGCTGCCCCATCCAGATCCCCCTTCAGGATAGAGGGTTCACCCCCTGGCTGCTGGGGAGGCTGTGGGTGGGCAGCTCACCTTGGTCAGGCCCCACAGGAACTACCTCACCCAAGGTCATGGCCCTTTCTGGGCGGCCACGTCCAATCACAGACGAACTTGAAGGTATGAAGGCCCAAATCTTGGCCCCCAACTCAGGGCAGTGGGGCTGTCCCAGCTCAGCACTCCCATCGGGTGGGCTGATGCCTTCACTGAGGCTGCTCTGCAGCCCAGCTTCTCACATTCTCCATCTTACCCCACTTCCCTTCCCACAAAGGTGCTGGTCCTCCGAGCGCCCCCAGTAAACTTCCTGCGCACATCTCCCTCCCAGTCTGCACCCTGGGGAACCCACCCCACGACAGCTCCCTGGCCCCCTCACTTCCTCAGTTCACATGTCTTTGACCCCAGGAACTGACTTGGACGTCTCAAGCTGCAGAGGGCCTCTCCTCAGAGGCTGTGATGGTTAATTTTATCTGTCATCTTGGCTGGGCTCAGGGATGGAAAACATAATTTCTGGGTGTGCCCTCGAGGGTGTTTCCAGAAGAAATTAGCATTTCAACCAGTAGAATGAGCAAAGAAGTTGGCCCTCCCCAGTGGAGGTGGACATCCTCCAATCCCAGAAGGGCTTGAAAAAAAGGTGGAGGAAGGAGGAATTTACTCTCTGCTAGAGCTGGAACATCCAGCTTCTCCGGCCCTCACGACAGTCCTGGCCCAGAATCCCACCATGTGGAGGAGGCCCAGGCTGGAGGCTCCTTAGACTGAGCTGAGTCTAACCTGCCCCCATTTTACAGATGAGGACACAGGGCAAGAGCTCACCCTAATTCAGATGGACTCCTGCACAACTGTGAGGACACAGAATCCCCAGAGCCCAAAATCCCTGGGCCAGGTCTTTGGAGCATGGGCATCCCAGAGGCCAAACTTCTGTAATTTAATGAACATTCATTGAACACCTCCTATGTGTTGAGCCTCTGCCAGCACAAGGCCACCAAGTAGTCAGACTCGTGCCGTCTGGAGCTGACTAGTCAGTTAGGTGAGTGGGGGGTGTCTTACAAGGAGTCCCACAACTCACCATCTAATGTGCTACCTGCCCTGAGTGTGCTTGGGGTACCAGGGCAGCACAGATGGTGATCAATGCCTCTCTCAGGGGTGACAGCATGGCAAGGGCTAACAGGAGGAAGGGATGCCCACGTAAGGGTTTAAAGGATGACAAGGAGCTGCACAGTGAGGCACCATGCGGAAGGACACTGCCAGCCAGAGAACAGCCAGTGCAAAGGCACAGAGGCAGGAAGCAGTCTGATAAGTTTAGACTATTAAAAGTTGCTCAATTTTAGAACCTCACCCTTCCTGTTTTGAGAGAAATCTTCTGCATCCGTGGATGTTTTGTTGCCCTTGTCTAGCTTGGATTAATACTTAGTCTATAGGCACAGACCTGATCATCTACACTTGCCCTCTTACAGCACTAAATTATGCTTTCTATCTTTATCTTGCATCCACCTACCATTTCAGCATTTTATTAAAAAAAAATAAAACAAGGAAGAAATGTGGGATTCACATATAAATGAAGTATAAAAATCAAATGAATTATCATATCTGACTTGATTGTTTATAGTTCATGATGTGTGATCAAAACCGAAAGTTTCTGCGATATGACTGCCCTGGCACTGTTCACCATGTAAGAACTTATTCACCATGTAAGAACTTGTTCACCATGTTAAAACTTGTTTGTTATGCTTCAGAAGATTGGAGACTGTTGAGAGTTAGGCTTGGGGTTGATTAATGATTGTGCATTGAGTCCCCTATACAGAATTTTACTGTTGTTAACAACCATTTGATCAATAAATATGAGAGATGCCCTCTCAAAAAAAAAAATTGCTCAATTTTGCTAGAGCTTGAATTGTGAGGGCTGGGAACGTGAAGCTAGGGCCAGAGAGAGGCACAGGCCTAAGGAATCTGCTGTTTCCTGTGGAGGAAGAGGAGTGATGGAGTGTTTTCAGCAGGGCAGAGGCTTGGCCAGATCCACCCCTTAGGGAGCCCCCCAGATAGTCATGTGAAGGGTGAATTTGAGGCCAAGTCTGAGGCAGGATTTTAGGTAGCTGTTGAAACCCAGAATCTCACCAGAGGGATTGTTGAGACCTGGGGCTCCCTGGAGACCCAGGGGGCCTGGCCCCTGGCTCAGGGCCTGGACACCATGGGTGGCCTGAGGCTCCTGGCTACAGGGGTCAGCCCAGGCCCTGGCTCCCTTGGCATCACTGGGAGCACCAAAGACCATCTATGTCCACACGGGGCATAGAGGGGATCCCAGGTAGCTACAACAGCCCCAGCTAAGACAAGAGGATTGAGAGACAGTCTGTCAATGAGGGCATGTGAATACAAACTGTGCTGTCACCTCATAAAGGTCAATCAGGTCAAACTTCCCCATGGGGCTGGAGACTGACAGCCTTTACCGACCACTTGCTCTGCCTGGCCTGGGAAAGTGCAGCATGGATGAGCTTCGGGCTGATGACACTGGCCAAACCTTTCTCTCCCGGCCACAGCCTGGGTGTGATGTGCCCACTGCCTGGGTCCACTCAGAAGGTTCTGGAAACTCTTGCCTGTGGTAGTGCGACAGGTTGAGTGTTCCAACCCACCCAGGCTTCCTTCAGCACCTTGGCCTTGGCAAGCCACCCGAAGCCAAAGTGCGTGACCTTGAGCTGCAGTGTGTGGCCTTGACCCCAGAGAGGATCATGAGGAGAAGGAGGAGGAAGAAAACCAACTTCTGATTTGCTGAATAATTGCTTCTGTCTGCTGTTTTCTCCTATTTTCCTGGTACAACCTCCCGACACACACACTTCTCCCCCCCAACATGCAGGCCATGCTCTGGGAAGTCTTCTGCTCCACTCCTGAGTGTTCTAGAGAAATGCCCACTGGCACTGAACAGGTTGCTTGGGAGGACACATATGTTCTCCCTAGAGCCTAATTGCCCTCAGCCTGCCCCGCCCCCCCATCCACAGCTCTCCCATGTCTCACCCGCTGAGTGTTTGCACTGTGCAGGGGCTAACGCAGTCCAGCTCCCCGCACTAGTCTATACTTCACCTCTCAGAGAGGTGGTTGATGAAAACAAGAGAGAATGACCTCCCTGGACGCTGCCCAGCCCTTCCCAGACCTCAGCAAAGGCCCCACCTTCCTCCCTGTGCTCAGCACACTGGAGTGAGTGCCAAGAAACCTTGTCTTACACCTGCAGCCTCTGCCCCTCTGTCCAACAGGGAAGTGCCCAGCTTCACCCCGAGCTGGTCTAACCCTGGTCCAGAAGCGTCTCAGAAAATTCACGAGCTTAGCAACCACTTCCCAAGGCATCACTCTGGCTCCTGCCACCCCTATAAAATGCCCACGGGCAAAGCAGAAGCTGCCATGGGGAGTGCTGAGAGCCCTCTGCATGTGCAGACAGCCCAGCAGCTGAGCAATGTGCCCATAACCTGGGCCAGCCCCTGTGCAAGCACTTTCCAGAAAAAGAAAAGGAAGGTGACATCTGGGAATATTTACAGCCCCACACAGCATGACGGGAGGTGCCGAAAGATGCTTGTCTGACAACAAAATGCATCCCAACAGCTGGAGCCCCTCCAGGCTGGGATGGAGTACCAAAACACGCAGAATCTCATCAGTGAGGCCACGCTGCCTGTTGAAGCTGAGAGCGAGAGCAGATGCTGAATGGAATAGGCCCTCAGCTTGTCCTCCCCAGCAGGGCCCGAGGTTTACCAAAGATGCCAGCAAAGAGGCAGTGTTAGAAGTGCCCAAGTGGTGACACGCTGTGAAATGTCCTCTACAGCCTGGCTAGCCAGAGAGCCAGCTGCAGCAATGCCACCTTCCTCTTCTGTTCACTTGGCCTCCACTTCCCCCACTGGCTCCAGCAGGAGCTCACATAAATAATATCACCATTTCTCTTAGCCTCAGGGACCCATCTATACAATGAGGATAGTTGTGCATGCACTTGCCGGCGCTTACCTCTCACACACAAGAAAAACACCTTTCCATCATCCACTCGTGAAACATTCCAGCACTTTGCCAGTGGCTGGGGAAGTAGAAATAAATATGACAAGGACATGAGTTGCACAGAGGTGAGAAGACTCCCTGAGTGGTAAGTGAGGCAGAGACCTGACCCTGCAGGTTCAGGGAGACCGTGGAAGCAGGGAAGCTGCATCAGGGAGGCCAGCAGTTCTTCCAAAAAGCTTGACCAAGAAAGGAAGCTAAGATGGGGTGATGCAGGTTCAATAAGATCTTCTTAAAGATGAGAGGTGCTTGATGTGCTCATGTGCAGAGGAACCAGTGGGGAGAAAGATGAAATCTGGGGGGCAGAGGGTGTGCCCAGTGGAGCAGAGTCCTGAAAAAGTGAGCCCAGTTGATCCAGAAGGCCAGGCCTTGAGCTGGAGAAAGACCCACACACACACCAAATCCATACCTGCTGTGGGTCCCACAGCATTAGGGTTATTTGTTCAGTCCTGCCCTCTAGCCCCTACACACACACACACACACACACACACACACACACACACACACACACACAGGCCCATCTGGGAGCTCATGAGGAGCCCTTTTCAACAGTCTAGCAAAGTTCCTAGAAGCTCCCTTAGCTAATTTGAATAGATTGTCCCACTGGCTTGTCCCTCCCTTTAATGACAGCCATAGGAGGCAAATCTCAGAAACATCAACAAATTCACTGGGAATCATTTCCCTAAAATGCTGAGCTCTACAGATTGGCCAGGAGGCTGCAGCCTTCTCTCAAGAGAACTTCCTTCTGGCTTTGAACCCTCAGCCATTCAAAACACAAACACACTCATACACAGAGCTTGAGCCAAGGGTGAAATGTCAGCATCATCTTGGACTCAAATCAATCAACTCAGTGCTTGGATGCACTAGCTAAGACATCTCACCCCAGGCCTGCCTTTGCCCATATGGGGGCTGAGGGGATTCATTTCCTGTCCTGGCCAGTACTCTAACAGGAACAAAAAAAAAAAGAAGAAAAAAAAAAGTCCCCTACTTGAGTTAAAAGTATCATTTCCTGATGGTTGAGTCCAACAACTCTGTGGCAAATCTCCACAGCACCAAGGCAACCTGCTATCTGGCCTCTGAAACACTAGGTATCAGGCCACTTCAGGTATTACAGGAAGAAGCCAGCCTAGAGTCCAGCTAACCTGTCCCTTGTACAGGGACAACTTTGGGTGGAATTTCCTCAGGCTTCAAAGGTCCCAGGTGACTTAGAGTAAAAAGCACTGAATCAGGAGCAAAAAAACCCCTCAGATTCCAGTTTTGCATGAGCCATTTCTCCACTGGATGACCTTGGCCAAGTCTCTTCTCATCTCTGAGCTCAGTTTCTGATCTGTCTCAGTCCATTCACACTGCTATAACAAAATACCCATACAATGCGGGGGCCCATAAACAACAGGCATTTGTTTCTCACAGTTCTAAAGGCTAGGACATCCATGATCAAGGCACCAGCGATCCAGTGTGTGGTAAGGGCCCAATTCCTGGTTCACAGACAGCCGTCTTTTCACTGTGTCCTCACAGGGCAGAAGGAGAAAGAAAGCTCTCTGGGGCCTTTTCTAAGAGCATTATAATCCCGTTCAGGGGGGCCCCACCCTTATGACCAAATCACCTCCCAAAGGCCCCTCGTCCTAACACCATCACACTGGGGAGTAGGTTTCGGCATATGAATTGGTAGGGGGACACAAACATTCAGTCCATAGCAGCTTCTATACTGTGGAAATATAGAATAATGTGACTGTAAGCCTTTTCTAAAGTGTAAATACCATTTCAAAGGTAAGAAACTACATGTTGATACAATGTTGATAATGTCACCTCTGCCAGCAGCTGACTGAACTAACAGGAAGGACATCTACTGAAGGAATGCAGCTTAAGGAACTACTTTTAAAATGAACTCTACTGGTGATGTAATAGTGCTGTGTCCCATGCTTAATAATGACTCCTTTGATCAGCACTGGCAAAAATCATGTTCCAGGTGCAGAGTCAGCCAACAGCCTTGACAGAAGCCCAACTAAGTGCCAGACACTGTAAAGAGCTGATGACAGCACCCTCTACCCTCCAGAATTTCTCAATCTGTCCACAGCAGTGCAATCAGCTACCTTTCAATATGATTCAAAAGCCTTGATGTGGTGTATGCCTCTTGACCCAATAACTCTGCAGAGAAATTTATCCTAAGGTTAATTAAAATTTGACAACAAAGATTTAGCTAAAAAGATGTTCACAAAGTTCCAGTTCCAGTAATGATGGAACAGACTTGTAGCAGACTAAATGTACTTTAGATAAAAATTATAAACTCTAGATAAATTCTTTTAACAACAATTTGAAGGCACCAGAGAGCAACAAAAGGCCAGTATAAGCTGGAGGGAATTCAACCTTGCAAAAAGGGAATAGGACTGAGTGAGTGCCATTTTACATGGCCTTGTCCCTGAGGGTACACCTTTGTTCAGGCAGAACTGATCAAAAGTCAAGTAAAACATTACAGCTGTTTAGGCTTAAGGCTGCCAAAGACCTGGAAACTGAGGGGGAAAGTCTAATAAGGAAGAAGCTGCATAGAGCACACATCCCCAAACTCTATGTACAAACTCCTCTGAAATCCTTGGCTGACCACTGAACTGTGCATGTGTAGGGCTGAGTCCAAGGAGCTCAGCAGAAAAAAACACTGGGAAGGCTATAAAAGCTGAACAGAGACATTAGCTGCTGTCCAAACGAAGGAAGATGATTTAGAGACTGACTCTCTCCAAATGAGGGAGCGTAGTTAACATCTAGGCCTGCCTTGAAACCACAGAAAGGCCAAGCCTCTGGAGGAAAAATTATATCCCAAATCTTAGGGACTTACTTACCCACCCAATAAAGTATAAAACCAAAGCCTTTGCAGATTTACAGTAATTTAACTGCTAGCTAGAACAAAAAATTTGTACTCTTCAAGGAAACCAGAATCTCTACAACATATAATTCAAAGCATCCAGTATACAAGCAAAAGTTATTGGCAAAGAAAGAAAGAATAGGAAGAAAGGAGGAAGGGAGGGAGGGTAAAAGAAAGAAATTGTGATACAAGTTAAGAGAATAGTTTCAATACAAACAAACCCTAAGATGACCCAGGTTTTGAAAATAGACGACAAGGACTTAAAAGTAGCTATTATATATAAGTTCTAGGATATAAAATATAGTCTTAAATGAATAGATGGAGAAATCTTATCAGGGAAATATAAACCAACACACATACACACAAATGGAAATTCTAGAATGAAAAAGTATATCTGAAATGAAAATTTCACTAGATGGGCATAATAAAAGATTGTAGATATTCTGTTTGTAGATCTTCTGATTGCAAATGAAGAGTCAATGAACTTAAGGACAGATGAGTAGAAATTATCCAGTTGAAGAACAGAGGAGAAAAGCAGAACCTCAGTGACAGTATCAAGCAAACTAATGTGTGTAAACAGAATCTTAAGAGAAGAAGAAAGAATAAGGAAGAAAAAAATATTTGAAAAAATAGTGGACACATTTTTTTCTAACTTAGTAAAAACAAAAAAAATTTTTTTTTGATTTACAGGTCCAAGATGCCAAAGAAACCCAAGCAGGATTTTTAATAAATCCCACCTGGTAACATCATAGTCAAACTGGATGACTATCAAAAGGATAAAGAAAAATCTTGAAAACAACCAGAGGAGAAGAAAGATGCATTCTAGAGGGGAAATAACAATATTAAATAGCAGACTTCTCACCCTGAAACAATGGATGCCAAGGGACAATGGAACAGCCAATCTGTTTAAAGTACAGAAAGAACAAATCATCAATCCAAAATTATGAACTCAATGAAAATATTATTCAAAAGTTGGAGTATTAGAACACTGGAGATGATGTGGAGAAATTGGAACCCTTGCACATTGCTGGTGGAAATGGAAAGTGGCACAGCCACTATGAAAACACCTTTGCAGCTCCTCAGCAAGTTAAACAAAATCACCATGTGACTCAGAAATCCCAATCCTAAGAACACATCAAAAAGAATCAAAAACGGGTGTTCAAACAAAAATTTGTATGTGAATATTCTCAGGAGCACTATTCACAATAGCTGAAAGGTGGAAGCAAACCAAATGTCTACCATCTGATGAATGAATGAACAAAAGGTATATCCACATAATGGAATATTATTCATTATTCAGATCTATCCCAAAACTTGGATAAAGCTTCGAAGTATTATGCTAAATAAAAGATGTCAGACACAAAGGGCCATATATTGTATGATTCTATTTTTATATGAAATATCCAGAATAGGCTAATCAATAGAAACAGAAAGCATATCTGTGGCTGCCAAGGGCTAAGAGAAGGGAGGAATGACTGCTTAATGGTTACAGGGTTTCTCTTTGAGGTGATAAAAAAGTTCTGGAACTAGACAGCAGTGATGGTTGTAAGTATGTTGTAAATGTACTTAATACCATGGAATTATACACTTTAAAATGGTTAAATGGTAAATTTCATTATGCATATTTTACAGCAAAAATTAATTAATGTAATTAAGGTAAAGTACATACTAAAAATTCTTTTTTAGGTTAAGAGAACTCACTGCAAACAGATCTGCTCCACAAGAAATGCTGAAAGAACTTTTGGGTCTAAGGAGAAAGGACACTAGCTGGAGGCTCAGTGCTCCATGGAGAAATAACGTTACTAGAAATGATAACTAGGGGATAAATAGAAGACTATTTTTTCACCTTTCATTTTTTAAAAAGATAATCAGTTAAATGCAAAAATTATAATATATACTTGTGAAATTAATAGCATATTTAGATTTTAAACATGACAGCAAGAGCACAAAGGATGGAGGATGATAAATGGAACTGTAATGTTTTTAAGATGACTAAGAAACAACACTGAAAAGTATAATTAAAAAACCAATCAGGGGGGAGGAGCCAAGATGGCGGCAGGAGAAGGGCAGTGGAAATCTCCTTCCAAAACCATATATATTTTTGAAAATACAACAAATACAACTATTCCTAAAAGAGAGACCACTGGATACAGTACAAAAGCCAGGCTACATCTACATCTGTGAGGACTAAGCATCTCACGAAGTGGGTAAGATACAGGGTATTTTAGAGGTACTATTCTAGACGGGAGCACTCCTAAGGCTAAATAGATGTCACCAGAGAAAATAAAATCACAGCAAAGAAAGCAGATCAACCAAGTAATAACTAAAGGCAAAAAAAAAATCAACAACTCACAAAAGCATTCAAAGGAAACACAAAAGAGCAAGAATAAAACACCTAACATATAAAGAATGGAGGAGGAGGAATAAGAAGGGAGAGAAATAAAGAATCATCAGACTGTATTTATGATAGCTTAATGCACAAGATAAGTTACACAGTTAGATAGTAAAGAAGCTAACCTTGAACCTTTGGTAACCATGAATCTAAAGCCTGCAATGGCAATAAGTACATATCTTTCAATAATCACTCTAAATGTAAATGGACTGAATGCACCAGTCAAAAGACACAGAGTAATAGAATGGATAAAAAAGCAAGACCTGTTTATATGCTGCTTACAAGAGATGCACCTCAAACCCAAAGACATACACAGAATAAAAGTCAAGGGATGGAAAAAGATATTTCATGAAAACAACAGGGAGGAAAAAGCAGGTGTTGCAGTACTAGTATCAGACAAAATAGACTTCAAAACAAAGAAAGTAACAAGAGATAAAGAAGGACATTATATAATGATAAAGGGGACAGTCCAACAAGAGGATATAACCCTTATAATATATATGCACCCAATACAGGAGCACCAACATATGTGAAACAAATACTAACAGAATTAAAGGAGGAAATAGAATGCAATGCATTCATTCTAGGAGACTTCAACACACCACTCACTCCAAAGGACAGATCCACCAGACAGAAAATAAGTAAGGACACAGAGGCACTGAACACATGGACTTAACAGACATCTACAGAACTCTACACCCAAAAGCAGCAGAATACACATTCTTCTCAAGTGCACATGGAACATTTTCCAGAATAGACCACATACTAGGCCACAAAAAGAGCCTCAGTAAATTCCAAAAGACTGAAATTCTACCAACCAAGGTCTCGGATCACAAAGCTATAAAACTAGAAATAAACTGTACAAAGAAAACAAAAAGACTCACAAAAACATGGAGGCTTAACAACATGCTCTTAAATAATCAGTGGATCAATGACCAAATTAAAACAGAGATCAAGCAATATATGGAGACAAATGACAATGACAGCGCAAAGCCCTAACTTCTGTGGGATGCAGTAAAGGCAGTTCTAAGAGGAAAGTATATAGCAATCCAGGCCCATTTAAAGAAGGAAGAACAATCCTAAATGAATAGTCTAAAGTCACAATTATTGAAACTGGAAAAAGAACAACAAATGAGGCCCAAAGTCAGCAGAAGGAGAGACATAATAAAAATCAGAGAATAAATAAACAAAATTGAGAAGAATAAAACAATAGAAAAAATCAATGAAACCAAGAGCTGGTTCTTTGAAAAAATAAACAAAATAGATAAGCCCCTAGCCAGACTTATTAAGAGAAAAAGAGAATCTATACACATCAACAGAATCAGAAATGAGAAAGGAAAAATCACGACTGACCCCACAGAAATACAAAAAATTATTAGAGAATACTATGAAAATTTATATGATAACAAGCTGGAAAACCTAGAAGAAATGGACACTTCCAAGAAAAATACAATCTTCCAAGACTGACCAAGGAAGAAACAGAAAATCTAAACAGACCAATTACCAGCAAAGAAATTGACTAGATCCCCGATTGAACACAGATGCAAAAATACTCAACAATATATTAGCAAACCGAATTCAAAAATACATCAAGAAGATCATACACCATGATCAAATGGGATTCATCCCAGGGATGCAAGGATGGTACAACATTCGAAAATCCATCAACATCATCCACCACATCAATAAAAAGGACAGAAACCACATGATCATTTACACAGATGCTGAAAAAGCATTCAACAAAATTCAACATCCATTCATGATAAAAACTCTCAACAAAATGGGTATACAGGGAAAGTACCTCAATATAATAAAGGCCATATATGATAAACCCACAGCCATCATCATACTTAACAGCAAGAAGCTGAAAGCTTTTCCTCTAAGATGGGGAACAAGACAGGGATGCCCACTGAAAGGAAAGGAGTGACACACAGCAGCAATTCACTGGAGAATTCTGCTTTATTAGGGAAAGGTGCTGGGTTATATAGGAAGGGGCATGAGCTGATTGAGGTGTCACTTCTACGGGGCTGGTGGCTATTGGCTAGGTGCTGGGATTGGGGGGGCGAGGGGTGAGTTCGCCATCTTATGGGTGGGGGCCCTTCATTCCCCCCTTTCTCCTCTATGGGGTTGTGGACATTGCTTTCTCTCTGACTGCTTCCTGCTGAACGGGGGCAGAGAAGGGAGTGAGGGCTTGAGGATTGGAAGGAAAGGGTTGATAGGACTCCCCGCAGTAAGGACAAGTAGATGTGGACTTCTTCAGGTTGGAAATTAATGAAGGTTCCCTGTAACCATAGGTCGAGGACTTGTTGATTCTAATGGTGCCAAGAGGATATGGGTGCCAGAAGCCAGGCGTCTGCGGCCATTGTTTCTAGGAACAGTTTCCAGCGGAGAGAGGGGTCCATCTCATCTCAGCGTGTGGTGAGGAGGTTACGTGAGGGTGAGGGATCTTCTGTGGCTAAAAGCTGGTAGTTCCTGAGTAAAAGCTGGTTGAAAGTTTGATTAGAGATTTTTTTCGACTTGGGATTTGATGAACTTTATTATACAGGGTAAGAAGAGACAGGCGAGAAGAATGATTATTATGGGGCCTGCAATGGGCCAGAGCCAGGTAAGGAGGGGGTTTGTTAGTATTGAAGAGAATGGGTTGCAATTGGAAGCAGAGTGGAGGCTGGAGGCAAGGTCGGTGAGTTTGGTAATGTCAATTTCTACAATGCTGGATTCATTGATGTAATAGCAGCACTCTTCCCGGAGGAAGACGCAGGTGCCACCCTTTTCGGCTGTAAGCAGATCTAAGGCCTGCCAGTTTTGAAGGGTGACCTTGGCTAGCGAAGTGACGTGTCTTTGGAGAGAGGCCAGGGAATTGGCAGTGGATGTCAGGGCTCTCTCAAGTTTGGCATTGAGATCTCTAATTGCCCATAGAGAGTGACCCAAGGCTCCCCTTGAAAATCTTGCCCCAATGGCTGAGGTGGCTAGGGAAATACCGACCATAATGGGAAGGAAAGCAGCTCTTCTTGTGTGCAAGGGCAAGGGAGGTTGAAGCTCAAGGAATTCTGCCATGCTGTAAAGTGTAAGCTGTGGGATTAGGGTGATGAGAATGCAGGGTGTGCTGGAGTTGGGAGGCAGTGAGTTGAAAAGACTGCCATTACACTAAAAGAAGTGTCCCGGTTGCATAAAAGTCTTAGAGCCGGAGGTAGGGGTGTAGATAGAGAGGCAGTGAAGTGTGCTGGAGGGGGGTGGAATTGGGTTTACACAGTGGTGGATGGTGAGATTATCTGTGTATTCTGGTTCCCATAGGGGTATGTCTGCCAGGGGTCAGAGGGGTTGTCCTTCTGCATGGAAGGAGTAGTTAGAAATATTAAGGGGCACGGCGGCCAGCAGTGGGCGCTGTAGGGATGCACACAAGAAACAATTGGCAGTGTTGAGGGTGTGGTTGAGAAAGATGGTGGTGTCTTGAATGAGCTGTAACCAAGAGTAGGAGAAATGGGAAGAGGGGTGGGGATAAGAAGATGAAGAGGCGCCATCAAGAGTTTGGATAATGACTTTTTCAGAATGTCTGATATCTGATGCAACTTGAGAGATCTGGGAATGAGAGGGAACATACTTTCGAGAGATATGAAGGGTACTGTGGGGGGTCGAGGACCACCCATAGTAGACTGAGGCTGTGACTCCGGCAGCCCATCGAGAGTCCAAGGGGTCTGGGATTGATAAGGAGAATGAGCCGTTGGGATATTTTCTGAAATGGTTGGAGGAGTAATACTGTGGGTACCGAAAGTCACCCATGTAGTGAATGGCGCAAGACCAGTAGGGACATCCCCCACAGGTGTCTGGCCATCACCTGCAATAGGCTTGTCTTTGGTCATAGAGGAAGCAGAGGTAGGGAGAATAAAGGTAGCTGCTAGTGAACACTTTGGTGGAGGGAGGAAAGTGGGGGTATAAAGGCTCAGAGCAGCCTTTCAGAGGGCAGTCTGATGTGGCAATGAGGGCAGTAACTTTTGTTTGATGCTGTGTGTAAGTCTGTCTGACTTTGAATCGCTATACAAAAGAGGCTGGGGTGGCGGGGAAGACAATAGGAATGAGGAAAAAAAGCGAGAGAGCAGTAAAGAAAGAAAAAGTCATGATTCAGGTATGGATGGCAAAGGGGGTGAACGGGAGATGTGGAGTTTCAAGGGGTGATTTGGTTAAGTAGGGTTTTGTCTTCAGGAGAGAGAAAAAAAGGATTGTAAAAAATGGATCAAGGATTGGGGGCTGGGATGGAACAGATCGTCTAAGAAGCGGAAGAGAGACTCTTTGTCCTGGGAACAGAGGGTGTCTTGTGATAAGCCTAAAACCGCAAGGGCAGAAGGATTGTTGTCTGGTGTGTCTTCTGATAGGGCAACTGACCGGGCTACTCTGTCGGCTTTGTTGTTCCCTCTTGCAATGGGGGAGTCATCCTTTTGATGTGATTTGCAGTGGACTATGCCTAGTCAGTGTGGGAGTTGTGAAGCCTCTAGAAGTTTAGTAATTAAGGCTGAATTAGTTATGGAATTTCCTTTTGTGGTGAGGAGGCCTGTTCTTTCCATACTGCCGCGTGAGACAAAAGAATGTGGAATACGTATTTGGAGTCAGTGTACAGTGTGAGAGACGTGTCCCGGGCCAGAGTGCAAGCTCTGGTGGCTGCAATGAGTTCGGCCTGTTGATTGGTTGTACCAGGGGGTAGGGCTCGTGCCTCAATGACGTCTTCGAGGGAGACTACTGCGTATCCTGCATAGTGGGTGCCCTCATATTTAAAGAAGGACCCATCAGTAAACCAGATGAGGTCGGAGTGTGAGAGGGCTCCTTCGGAGATCGTGGAGTGGCACGGAAGGAAGTTGTGAAGGGCTTCCAGGCAATCATGCGAGGGAGTATGAGGAGAGTAGAGCAGAGGAAGAAGAGTGGCCGGATTCAGGGGCAGGCAGGGGAGGAAAGAAATGTCTGGATTTTGGAGGAAAGAGGACAGTAAGGTCAGGAGTCTGGAAGGAGGGAGAGTCTGTAAACTTTTGTAGGTTAAGAGATCTTTTAGGTGATGTGGGGACAGAATGGTAAGGGGCGCCCTGAATGTCAGTTTATGAGCTTCCTTCTGCAAGAGCTGTCCAGTGGCTAATGCCCGTAGGCAGGGGGCCCATCCCCGAACTGTGGGGTCTAATTGCTTGGAGAGATAAGCTACTGGGGCAAAGGATGGGCCGTAATATTGGCCTAGGACTCTTAGAGCTTGACTGGACCTCTCATGAATGTATAATGAGAAGGGCTTCGACAAATCAGGAAGATGTAGATCTGGGGCTTCCACAAGGGCTTGACGGAGCTTAATGAAGGAGTGTCGGGGTGAGGAGGATAATGGTTCTTCAGGGGAACCCTTGCTGAGGTCGTATAGGGGTCTTGCCAACAGGGAGAAGTTAGGGATCCACGCTCTAAAATACCCAGCCAGGCCTAGAAAGGAAAGGATTTCTGTCTTGGTTTTGGGAACGGGCAGGTCAGAGAGGAGCCGTTTTCTGTCTAAGGTAATGGACTTTCTTTGTTGAGATAGAAGGAATCTGAGGTAAGTGACAGAAGGGGAAGAGATTTGAGCTTTGACGGGGGATACCCAGTAACCTCTGGAAGCTAGAAGGTTAAGTAGGGAGGCAGTGTCAAGTTGAGACTGTTCTCACGAGGGACTGCAGAGTAGAAGATCATCCACGTATTGTAATAAGGTGGACTCGGAGTGATCATGATGAAACTGTTTGAGGTCCTAAGCTAGGACTTGTTCAAAAATATGGGGACTATCTCGGAAGCTTTGTGGCAAAACTGTCCAAGTGAGTTGTTCAGAATGTCTTGTGTATGGGTCCGTCCAGGTGAAGGCGAAAAAATCTTGGGAGGAGGGGCCCAGAGGGATAGAAAAAATGCATCCTTGAGATCTAGGACTGAGAAGTGGGAGGCCGAGGCAGGGATCTGCGATAAAAGGGTGTATGGATTTGGAACTAAGGGATGGATAGGGACAACGGCCATGTTGATGAGGCGAAGGTCTTGGACAAGGTGGAAAGATCCATTGTTTGTTTTTTTTAACAGCTAATATGGGGGGTATTAAACGGGGAGTGAGTGGGTCTGAGGTAATTTTTGTTTAAGAGATCTTGAATGATGGGTTGGAGGCCTATGAGGGCTGAAGTGGTTAGGGGGTATTGGGCCTGACAGATATACTGAGAGGGGTCATGTAATTTGATAGAGGCAGGAGGACATAGAGCCATGGAGGGGCTTGTAATATCCCAAACTTTGGGATTTACAGGGTGTATGAGGGCGGAACCGGAGCTTTCATTGGGTAGAGGGGCGTCATCGGCTATGAGGGCCATCAGAAAGGGAGTACTGGGGGCTGTGGGAGTGGATATAGTTATGAAAACATGGAGGAGAAAAAGGATGTCCCATCCTAGTAAAGGGATGGGACACTGGGGCATAACCAGGAAGGAGTGGGAGAAAGGTATGGGATTATCTTGGATTGTGCATAAAAGGGGGGGGGTTTAATGGGAAAATCTGTTTACCTCCTACCCAGACTATAGGAGTAATGGCAGGCGTGGTAGGGTCCCAGTATTCTCTCAAGACTGAGAAGGTGGCTCCTGTATCTAGGAGGAAGGAGATGGGGCGACCATCTACTATTAAAGTAACCCTGGGCTCCTGTTTGGTGATGGAAATGGTCAGGCGAGAAGCCCCCAGGCCCTGTCAATCTTCTTCTGCCAGCCCCACTATGGCGGGCTTAGGATGGGGGTTGTTCGTCCAGCCTCCCCTTTGGGTGGTTGGGCAATCAGACCCCCAGTGGCCCTTTTTGTGGCATCTGGGGCATGGGGTGGTAGGAGATCTGGGGGAGAGGCATGCCCTTGTCCGCACTTGAAACAAGCTCCTGGGGGGTCTTGTTTGTAGAAGGGCGCCCAGGTTGTGGTTTTATCAGCTGGGCCAACATTTGGAAATTGGCCTGATCAGCCTTTTGTTTACGGCATTCTTTCTCCTCCTCCCAGTTATGGAAGACTTTAAAGGCCACTGTTAGGATCTCAGTCTGTGGGGTAGTGGGGCCCTGTTCTAACTTTTTGAGTTTAGCTTTAATGTCGGGGTAGTTTTGAGCTAGGAAGTATGTCATAAGGACATGTCTTCGGTCAGGCGTTTCTGGGCCTAGGCTGGTATACTTTAATAGGGCTTGAGTGAGTCTATCTAAGCTACGTCCAGGAGGGGGGCGATAATTTTGGGAGGCTCTCGGGACCGAGTCTGAGGGGGACTGAAGGGTTCTGGCTCAGTCTGTGGGGGAGAAACAGGTGATGAGGGCAAAGAAGGAGGAGGCTCCCAGGACCTAGTTAAAGGGGGGCTGAAAAGCTCAGGCTCAATACATGGGGGAGGGGCAGGTGAGGGGGACAAAGGTGGAGGAGGTGAGATGGGGGAGGAGATGGTGGGGGAGGAAGGGAGAAGGGCTGTTGTAGGAGAAGAAGGGGAAGGGAGTGAACGGGAGGCTTCTGCGGGGTTGGAGGTGGTGGCGACGGCGGCGGTGGTGGTGGTGGAGGAAGGGGGAGGGGCTGTTGTAGGAGAGGAGGGGGAAGGGAGTGGGCGGGAGGCTTGCAGGCTAGGAGAACTTGGGGGGAGGAGGAGGCGGCGGTGGCGAAGGAGGTGGGAGGAGGAGGCAGAAAGCTTCGATATAGGGAATCTCCTTCTATTTTTTCAGGCGCTGTCAGTAGTTAAAGAGATTGCGAGTGATGTTAGGATCAAGAGTTCCCCCTGCGGGCCATTGGTTGTTATTGTCTAAGGGGTATGTCAGCCAATCTTGGGAGCAGTATTTACAGAGAAATTTTGATTTTATATCAGGCATCAGGGAGAGGGTGGCTAGATACTTGAGCAGGCATTCAAGAGGTGAATTTTTAGGGAAGGATGAGGAGGCTCCCATGGCTAAAGGACAGAGAAGGAGACAAACAGGGGAAGACGAACGGAGATCCTCGGACTGGAAGCAGACCGCAAGGAGACAAAGGGCGTCCCCGATGATCCTTGGTGGTCTGAGGAAACTCGTATACGAGTCGGAATTTCTTAGGAAGTGTGGGTCATCACCCAGACTTCTCTAAGAAGGCAGAGTGCCGGAGTCACGAGGTACCTAGCACTAGGAATTTTAGGCAGACAGAACAGATTACGGCAGACGGAACAGAAGGAGGAGGGGGGAAAAAGGGATTGTTCTCATCCGCAAAGGAGTCACCTTGTTTATGGCTGTTGGAGGAGGGGCCTGAGGGTCCGCCGCAGCCATGAAGGCCTGAGGCGGGGAGAACAAAGAAGTCACCTCTTATATGGCTATTGGAGGAGGGGCCTGAGGGTCCGCCAAAGTTGTGAAGGCTTAAGGTGGGGAGAGTTCTCTCCTCGTCCCCGAGCATCAGGGCCTTGCTGGACGATCATGGTCAATGGCGCTGTGATAGCTCGGGGAAGAGCAGCCCGCTCCGGGGGAAAACTTACCCAAAGGCCAGAGAGGAGTGGTGAGTGTGAGGAGCCAGCGCCGGAAAAAGAGGACGAGGGCAAGCTGCTGCTGGTGTTGGGGGGAAGACGGGGACCAGTTGGGGTGTCCCATCTCCCGGGTTTTGGCACCAATGAAAGGAAAGGAGCGACACACAGCAGCAATTCACTGGAGGATTCCGCTTTATTAGGGAAAGGTGCTGGGTTATATAGGAAGGAGCATGAGCTGATTGAGGTGTCACTTCTACATGGCTGGTGGCTATTGGCTAGGTGCTGGGATTGGGGGGGCGAGGGGTGAGTTCACCATCTTATGGGTGGAGGCCCTTCACCCACTCTCCCCACTGTTATTCAACATAGTACTGGAGGTCCTAGCCACAGAAATCAGGCAAAACAAAGAAATACAAGGCATTCAGATTGGTAAAGAAGAAGTCAAACTGTCACTATTTGCAGATGACATGATATTGTGTATAAAAAACGCTATAGACTCCATTCCAACTAATATCTGAATTCAGCAAAGTTGCAGGATACAAAATTAATGCACAGAAATCTGTTGCCTTCCTATACACTAATAATGAAGTAACAGAAAGAGAAATCAGGAAAACAATTCTATTCACAATTGCATCAAAAAAAATAAAATACCTAGGAATAAACCTAACCAAGGAAGTGAAAGACCTATACCCTGGAAACTACAAGACACTCTTAAGAGAAATTAAAGAGGACACTAACAAATGGAAACTCATTCCATGCTCTTGGCTAGGAAGAATTAATATTGTCAAAATGGCCATCCTACCTAAAGCAATCTACAGATTCAATGCAATGCCTATCAAAATACCAACAACATTCCTCAACGAATTGGAACAAAGTTTTAAAATTCATATGGAACCACAACAGACCCCAAATAGCCAAAGCAATCCTGAGAAAGAAGAATAAAGCAGGGGGCATCTTGCTTCCCAACTTCAAGATCTAATTCAAAGCCACAGTAATCAAGACAATTTGGTACTGGCACAAGAACAGACCCAGAGATCAATGGAACAGAATAGAGACTCCAGACATTAACCCAAACATATACGGTCAATTAATATATGATAAAGGAGCCATGGACATACAATGGGGAAACGACAGCCTCTTCAACAGCTGGTGTTGGCAAAACTGGACAGCTACATGTAAGAGAATGAAACTGGATCCTAGTCTAACCCCATACACAAAAGTAAATTCTAAATGAATCAAAGACCTGAATGTAACTCATGAAACCATAAAACTCTTAAAAAAAAACATAGGCAAAAATCTCTTGGGCATAAACATGAGTGACTTCTTCATGAACATATCTCCCTGGGCAAGGGAAACAAAAGCAGATATGAACAAGTGGGACTATATCAACCTGAAAAGCTTCTGTACAGCAAAGGACACCAACAACAGAACAAAAAGGCATCCTACAGTATGGGAGAATATATTCATAAATGACAGATCTGATAAAGGGTTGACATCCAAAATATATAAAGAGCTCACACACCTCAACAAACAAAAAGCAAATAATCCAATTAAAAAATGGACAGAGTAGCTAAATAGACAGTTCTCCAAAGAAGAAATTCAGATGGCCAACAGACACATGAAAAGATGCTCCACATCGCTAGTCATCAGAGAAATGCAAATTAAAACCACAGTGAGATATCACCTCACACCAGTAAGGATTGCCACCATCCAAAAGACAAACAACAACAAATGTTGGCGAGGATGTGGAGAAAGGGGAACGCTCCTACACTGCTGGTGGGAATGTAAATTGGTTCAACCATTGTGCAAAGCAGTATGGAGATTCCTCAAAAAACTCAAAATAGAAATACCATTTGACCCAGTAATTCCACTCCGAGGAATTTACCCAAAGAATACAGCAGCCCAGTTTGAAAAAGACATATGCACCCCTATGTTTATCGCAGCACTGTGTACAATAGCCAAGAAATGGAAGCAACCTAAGTGTCCATCAGTAGATGAATGGATAAAGAAGATGTGGTACATATACACAATGGAATATTACTCAGCCATATGAAGAAAACAAATCCTACCATTTGCAACAACATGGATGGAGCTAGAGGGTATTATGCTCAATGAAATAAGCCAGGCAGAGAAAGACAAGTATCAAATCATTTCACTCATCTGTGGAGTATAAGAAGAAAAAACTGAAGGAACAAAACAGCAGCAGAATCACAGAACCCAAGAATGGAGTAACAGTTACCAAAGGGAAGGGAACTGGGGAGGCTGGGTGGGAAGGGAGGGATAAGGGTGGGGGGCAGAGAAAAGGGGCATTACAATTAGCATGCATAATGTGGAGTGGGGCACGGGGAGGGCTGTACAGCACGGAGAGGACAGGTAGTGATTCAACAGCATCTTACTACACTGATGGACAGTGACTGCAATGGGGTATATGGGGGGAACATGGTCATGGGGGGAGTCTAGTAAACATAATGTTCCTCATGTAACTGTAGATTAATGATACCAAAATAAAAAAATAAAAAATAAAAATAAATAAATAAAATGCAATAAGGGAAAATGTGCAACTTCTGCTTCTAGTCATGATAGACTAACTCATACTGAACTTACCCTCCCACCAGAAACAACAGAAAACTGGACAAAATTTATTAAACAACTGTTTACAGACATTGGGCAGGAGGCAATTCAAAACAGTGTTTCCTGAGAGAAGAAAAACAAACAAGCTAATTCCTGGAGGCAACTTCTGGACTGAGCACCTGGAGGGAGGACTGGGTAGGACGTGGCAATCTCTCTGAACTGAAGAGAGAGAAATCAGAGTTCAGAGAGGCTAAGCCAATTTGGTGGACAGAATACCAGAGAAAAGAGAATAATGCAGAAAATTATTCATGGGGTCAAAACTTAATGAACTGTACATTTCTGGTGTGCATGAATTATTTGTATGTAAAAAGTTGTATGTAAATTACACCTCTACAAAGTTGATTTGTTAAATGCATTATTAAATTATTATCTTAATTATTTACTTGAGAAATAGGAAACATATATAGCACTATATCTGTTAAAGAAAATGAATTTATTATCAAAAACTTCCTCACAAAGAAAACTACAGGTCCAGGTGGTTTCACTGCAAATTCTATTAAACATTTAAAGGACAAGTAATACCAGCTTTACCAAAAAGAAAAATATATATACATTCATAAAATAAAGGAAGAGGGAAAATTTCTCAATTCTTTATATGAGAATAGTATTACCTACATAATCAAAAACTGACAGACATTATAAGGAAAAAAATTACAGATAAATATCAAATATGGAAATATAAAAAAGAATAATACGTCCAACTAAGGTTTCTCCCAGTAATAATAAGGCTATTCCCAAGAACAAAAGTTTGATTTAGTATTCCAAGTCAGCGTAATCTGCAATATTAACAAAATAAAAGATAAGAAAACGATCACCTCAACATAAATGTAGAAAAAGCCTTTGTCAAGATTCAGCACCTGTTCTTGATGAAAACCTCAAAATAAGAATAAAAATGACTGTCCTCATCTGAGAAATGGTATACATATACTGCCAACAACACACTTAATAGTGAAATATGGAGACCTCCCCACTATGATCAGAAACAAGGTAAGTATATCTCACCATTTCTATTAAACATTTTTGCCAATAGTTCTAGCCAGTCCAATAGGCAAGAAAAAGAAATAAAAGGCATAAGTATTTGAAAGGAAGAAGTAAAATGTTTTTATTTAGTATGATTTTCAGATTCAAAGCCAATATTTAAAAATCAAATGTATTTCTATATGCTAGCAGCAAAATAATAATAAAATGAAATTTAAAAAGCAATTCCATTTTTTAAAAAAACACCAAAAACACAAAATACTTAGAAATAAATTTAATAAAAGACAAGTAAGCCCCTACTCTGAAAACTGCAAAACAGTGCTAAGAAAAATTAAAGACCTAAGTAAATGGTGAGCTATACCATGTTCATGAATTGGAAGACTCATTATTAAGATATCCATTCTCCCCCAAATTGTTCTACAAATTCACTACAATCCTAATCCTAATCCCAATCCCAAGCAGACTTTTTTTGTAGACATTGATCAGTTGATTGTAAAATTTTCATGGAAATGCAAAAGAATTTAGAGTGGTCAAAATAGTGTTAAACAAGAAGAATTTACAATTACATTTCACTTTATTCCCACTAGAACAGCTCAAATTAAAGACTAGCACCACATGCTGGCAAGAATGTGGAGCAATTTGAACATAAAATGTTATCTTTAGAAAACAGTTTGGCTGTTTCTTATAAAATTAAACAACCCAATTAAAAGTGGGCAAAAGTTTTGAACAGACACTTTACAAAAAAAGTTATAGGAATAGCTGATAAGCACATCAGGTGAACAAAAAAGATGTTCAACATTATTAATCAACAAGGTAGGACAAACTAAGGTCACAAGAAAGCATTTCACACCCACTAGAATGGCTAAAATTAAAACGACTGATAACACCAAATATTGGCAAGGATGTGGAGCAACTTGAACATACTTTGCTGGTGGTAGTGTAACAGGGTAAAACCACTCTGGGAAACATTTGACTCTTCCTTATAAATTCATGGTCAACCTAGTTATTCCACTCCTAGGGATTTACTCAAGAGAAATAACAGCATGTCTACAGAAAGACATACACATCAATGTTCACAGAAGCTTTATTCATAAAGCTAAAAACTAGACACAACCCAAATATCTACCCACAGGAGAATGGATGAATAAAATTGTGGTTATTTATACAACGGAATGATATTCAGTGACAACAACACTACTGATACACATGTAACAACATGAATAAATCTCAAAAACATTAGGTTAAATAAGAGAAATCATACACAAGTCAGTATATACTATAGGGTTCCATTTATATGAAGTTTAAGAATAGTTATTTAACACTGATCTATCACGATAGAATTCAAGACAATGATTGCTAAGGGGTGGAACTTAAGCACCACAGTGGTTTACAGGAGAAGAAGAGGCCCTATTGAGGTGGGGCTCAGTTATACCTTGAGGAAAGAGTCCCACAGGGTGGTGGGGGCAGTCGTGGAAACACAGGATTATGGTTGGCTGAGCTAATGATGGGGTACAGGGGAGCTCAGAGGCTCTGGGAGCTGAGAGGAGGGCCCGATGCTGAAGGAAGCCTTCCAGAAATGAGGCCTCGATGGTCAACCCAAAGGGACCCCACCCCGTGCTTCACTGGACAGAGGCCAACATTGCTCATTTTATTGATCACTGGAAAGGGCTCAGTCAGTTATTAAGGGTAAATGAATCATTCCCTGAAACCCCTGCCTCCCTTACAGACAGGAAATGCAGGTCCAAGCCCTCACAGGTGGCGAGGCCTGTCTGCTGCCACCCACCAGGTCTGTCTGCCTCATTCTACAGCACACCTGGCTCCAAGCCTGTGGGCCCTCGTCTGCATGTGCTCAGAGCCCAGATACCCAGCTCTGCTGGCCCCAGTGCCTGGGTGAGTTGATGCCAGAGCTGAGGAAATAGACTGTAAGCTGAACCCCCTCCCCAGGCCAGGCTCCAGGTTCTCCTCCATCCCCCACCTAACCAATGCACACAGGGACCCCACCTCAGTGCTTGCCCACAGGGTGGCAGCCTCACCCCAATTTGGCCAGTCCCGGGCATTCGGTTCAAAGGTGCTTGGGGGAAAAGGAAGGAGGGAATGTGGAGGAAGGGACACCTGCTCACAGGAGGAGGGCAGGGGAGAGAGAGGTACCCAGAGGCTGCAGCCCAGTGCAGCCAAGGCCCCACCCGCCAGCCCCACGTCCCAGTGGACTCACCCTCCTCACAGTTGCTCCCAGTAAAGCCAGGGCAGCATCTCCACTCCAGCGCCGTCACCGTGCGGTAGGACACTCTGTATGTGGGCCTGATCAGAGTCCTGTAACTAACACAAGGGCAGCGTCAGGACAGTATGAGCACCTGTCGGCTGCCCCAGGCCCCGCTCCTGCAGAGAGCGCCCAGCCCAGGCCCTCTGGGAGCTGCCTGGGCAGTAAAGCCTGCCATCCCAGCTCTGTGCCCAGCTGTGTGGCTCCTTCTCTCTCTGCATCAGATGCATTATCAAGTCCTTTCCAGCTCTGCCTTCCCACGTCTCCACATGAAGCCAACTATGGTGGGGAAATGATTGCTATGGATTGAAGTGTGTCCCCAGAATTCATGTTGATTGAATTCTGGGATCAAATTGTAGGGAACCCCTAAAATGTGACTGTATTGGCCATAGGGTCTTCAGGAGCTAGTGAAGGTTAAATGAGGTCATAAGGGTGGAGCCCCAATCCAATAGGACTGGTGGCCTTATAAGAGGAAGGGAGGAAGAGGGAGATTCCGTGAGCGCATGCACGTCCTGAGGAAAGGCCCTGTGAGGACACAGTGGGAAGGTGGCCATCTGAGAAAGTACATTTCCATGTTGAAGCCACCCAGTCTACGATATTTTGTTATGGCAACCCGAGCTAAGATATTGACCAAGAGAATGAATAAGGGAAAGAAAAATGTGATTAGGACTTATACAACTTCCAACTACTCACAATACCTGAACTCTAACCTATCTTCTAATTATTATTTCATTTGGTTGATTCATCCAGTGAATACTTATTGAGCACCAAGCACATGCCATACTGTGGTCACAGATTAATAAGACTGCATCCCCACCCTCAAGGAAATCACTATCTAGTAGAAGAGATACATCAGTGAAAACTTGCAACCCATCATGGGACCCCTGCAGCAACAAGGAGCTCCTGCAAGCTGCTGTGAATTCCATGGTAGAATTGCACACATCTAAGGTTTTGAAATTTTTCTTACAAAGAGGTTTGGCACCATTTTGTGAAACTCCAAAAATAGTGAGTATAAAATATACAACCAAACCACAATGAGCTACCACTTGACACCTGTTAGGATGGCCGTCATCAAGTGCTAGCAAGGATGCAGAGAAAAGGGAACTCTTCTGCACTGTTGGTGGGAATGTACATTGTCTTAGCCTCTATGGAAAACAGCACAGAGGTTCATCATAAAATTAAAAATGGAACTGCCATATGGTCCAGCAATTCCACTTTTGGGGATTTATCCAAAGAAAACAAAAACACTAACTCATAAACATATCTGCACCCCCATGTTTACTGCAGCACTGTTTACAATTGCCAAGATATGGAAACAACCTAAGTGTTCATCAGTGGATGAATGGATGAAGAAAATGTAGGGTATACACACAATGGAATCGTATTCAGCCATAAAAAAGTAATGAAATCTTGCCATTTGGAACACCATGAATGGACCTTGAGGGCATTATACGAAGTGAACTAAGTCAGACAGAGAAAGACAAATGCCATAGGATCTCACTTATATGTAGAACCCTAAACATACAGCAAAGGGCAAGTCAAGCTCATTGATACAGAGAACAGATTGGTGGTTGACAGAGGTGGGGTTTGGGAGGCAGCAAAAAATGAAGGAAGTCAAAAGGAATGAACTTCATTTATAAAATAAATGTCAGGTATGGCATGGTGGCTACAGTTAACAATACTGTATTGCATGTTTGGAAGTTGCTGAAAGAGTAGATCTTTAAAGTTCTCGTCACAAGAAAAAAGGTTTTGTTACGGTGTGTGGTGGCAGATGTTAACTAGACTTGTGATCATTTTGCAACATGTACAAATACTGAATCACTGCGTTATACACCTGAAACTAATATAATGCTATATGTCAATTATACACCAATAAACACACAAATTATATGACCACATTTGACTAGGGGGATAAATTTGGCTTTATTATTCAATTTACATGCATCATTATAACTTCATTGCTTGATCAAATTTGCACGATTTCCACTTGAAAGCAAAAGACATAACCTCACAAAATCTGAATCTGCTGACACCGAGCACCGTAATTGGTGAATGGAAGAACTATGAATTAATTGGTAGCAGCAGGCATGACATTCTGAGATGCACTGTTGACAAGAAAACACACGAGCCATGTCTTGAATTTCAGAAATACTGCACTAAATCTGAAAAAAAAAATCCTGTTACACTCATTTCTCTTTTTCAAAGGAATCCTCTCATGTTTTGTAAACATGCCAGCAAACCGGCTCCCCCTCTCCACCCCCACCAGAGAGCTGAGGGAGGTGGGCTGTGTACAGCCAGGAGCAGGAACCCTGGAGTGAGAAGCCAACAGTCTGCCAGGAGAGGTGCTGGGACTTTGGACTCCTGGACCCCCGGGAGGCAGGTGGCAAAGGCCACTGGAGGTGGAGGTGGCAGAGATGCAGTGTCACATTATCGATCCCTATAACAAGTGACCTGAAGGAACATAGGTGGGGTGATGAGCCTGGGTCCAGGAGGTACAAATGGGCTGTCTGCACAATAAATACACACTCCCCACTTTCTCACACACACACATGCACAGTCCCGTGCACACACATGCTCAAATGCTGTCACACACTCACACACTCCCTCATATTCACACACTCGGTGCCCACAAGCACTCTTTATACACACACACCCTCCTGCTGCAGATCCCTCAGCCTGAAGCAGGCCCAGCTGGGAGATGGGAGGAGCTTTAATTTAGATCAAAAATGCCAGTTTTTAAATTAATTCCTGGAATAAGGATTGTTGCTCCAGCTGAAAGACACCAGAAAGGCTATGGAATCCACCCAGAGCCGGTGTACAGGGCAGGGAAAGGGTCAAGCCGCTTGGGCTCACGTCCCGCCAAGCAGCAGATGTCATGAATGGTCGCCCATAACCCTGACACCATGGGGTAGATGGAGCCCTGGGCTGTGGGGACCCAAGCCCCAGGCTTCGGGCTCTGACCCTAATTCACCACATAGACTTGCACGTTACTTAACTTCCCATTCCCGCTTTCTGGTCTGCATAGTGAAGACACCATGGAGACCAGATGCGGGACATGGAGCTCTCTGGGAGGGTGCATGTGTAAAGCTCCAAGAGTAAAAAAGGGTGCACAGGTGGTGGGTTTCCAAAACACACATCTGACCTCGTTCCTCCAGGTTCACAGCAGTGGGCGATCCCCGCTATAGTCAGGAGATGGTCCTCCAGCTCCCACAGCCACCTTCAGACCCCGTGGGCCACAGGCTGCCCCTCGGCCTCCAGCCCATGAGCCCTCCAAAGGCACCAGGCATTCTTCAGTCCATGCTTTGAATGATGGTAATGATAGAAATAACAAGATATAATAAGAGCTTTGAGTAGTCAGCACCGACCAGGTGCTGTTCTGAGTGTACTACATTTGCTAACTCATGACAACCCTAACAAGTGGATGCTAATACTATTCCTAGT
Source organism: Manis javanica (assembly GCF_040802235.1). NCBI lineage: Eukaryota > Metazoa > Chordata > Mammalia > Pholidota > Manidae > Manis > Manis javanica. The sequence goes on along the minus strand of NC_133165.1, from coordinate 33,714,035 downwards.
TCATAGATGAGGAAACTGAGGCACAGAGAAGTAATTTTCTCAAGGTCACACTGCTACAAGGTGGTGGAACTAGGGTCCAAACCCAGGTAGAATGGCAAAACCTAGTAATTACTAATCGTGTTTGTTCAGTACAGGGGAATATTCCACTCCCTGTATCTGTACAAGGTTATTATTTCAGGCCTCCGAACCAGCTGGTCTCCCAAAGGTCTCTCTCTGCCCCCCATTCTCAGGGCCGAGGGAGGGTCTGTCTCTGGACCAGAAGGAACCAGATGGCCTGCCAAGTCTAGGAGCAGAACACACCAGCAGGTGGCGCTGCTCACCAGCATGGCAGGCCCCTCCAGTCTCACGTCACCATCCAACGCAGGCTTCTGTGTTGGTGGCCTGTCCCTAGGCTGGACAAAAACTGAAGAAGCTTCACCCTCCTACGTCCATGAACTCCCAGCCCTCCTGCCAGGGTCCAGTCTGCAAACCCAGTGACCTTGCTAAAACGCAATTTCATTTTTGTCACTACTCTCCCTCAAAACTTTCTATGGCTCACATAAAGACCAAGTTCTTCAGCTCAGTGAACAAGCTCTGCCTACCTTTCCACCCTCCCTGTCCTTCTACCATCAGCAGCTGAGGCTCCTACCAGTACAAGCTGCTCTTCCTGCCCCTGGTCCTTTGCATATGCAGGCTCCCCTGCCTACCTGCTCTTCCTCCTTTACTCTGCCTGAGAAAAATCCCCAAGAGCCTTCAGAGTGTGACGCAAATGGCCCCTCCTCCCCTGGGAAGCACCCCCACCCCTGGCCAGAGTTGATGGGCTCCCTCCTCAGCACCCTTTGAACCCAATGCACATTCATGCTCTCAGCAGATACACAACAAGACCCTGCTGCATGCCAGGCACTGGGAATACATGCATGAAGAAGGCAGGTAAGGGCTCCACTCTACCAGAACTTGCCCTGATTGTGCAATCAGACACATGAATATACACATGGTAGGAGGTGCTATGGAGGGAAGTGCTGAATTCACTCCTCAAAACACAATGGAATTTTTTCTTTTTTTATTAAAATACAACTTACATGTGGCAAAATAGAGAAATCTAGGGTTTTGCTCAGTGAACTTCTACCTGTGCATATAGCAACTTTTCTATCACTCATCCCTGTGCCCCATCCAAGTCAATTACCCAGTCCCCAGATGTAACAGCTCTTCTGACCTCTCACCAGATTAGTTTTGAATGTCTAGAATTTCATCTAAATGGAATCTCACAGCATGCATGTGTGTGTGTGTGTGTCTTCTTTCCATTATGTATGTGAGGTTCATCCATGTTGTTTAGTGTATTCTGCTCCTTTTTACTGCTAAATAGTATTCCATTGCATATATATATATATATATATATATATATATATATATATATATATACCATGATTTGTCCATTCTCCTGTTGATAGACATCTGGGTCAATTTCAGTCTTAAATTCTGATGAATAAAGATGCTATGAACATTCTCCTACAAGCTTTTGTGAACATGTGCTTTCATTTTCATAGAGTATTTATGTAGGAATAGAATTTCTGTTCTGTTCCATTGACCTGTTCCTTGCACCAAAGCCACACTGTCTTAATTAATGTATCTTTACCATAAGTCTCAAATTCTGGTAATGTAAGCCCTCCAATTTTATTTTCCTCCAAGACCATCTTTGATATGTAGATCCTTTTTATTCCCATAGATTTTTTAAATTGGCTCATCAATTTCTGGAGAAAAAAAAATCTTGCTATGATTTTTTAATAAAGATTACATAGAATCTGTAGATCAATTTGTAAAGAACTGATATCTTAGTAACATTAAGTCTTCCTATCTATGAGTATGGCATAACATTCCATTTATTTAGGACTTCTATAATTTTTCTCAGCAGTGTGCAACATCTTTTACTAAATTTACTCCTAAGTAGTTGTATTAGTCAGCTCAGACTGCCATAACAAAATACCACAGACTGGTTGGCTTAAACAGATACGTATTTCTTCCAGTTCTGGATGCTGGGAAGTTTGACATCAAGGTTCCAGCCAATTCAATTTCTGGTGAGGATTCTCTTCTCAGACACTTTCTCACTGTGTCCTGACATGGGACTTCCTCAGTGCATGTGTGTGTGTGTGTGTGTGTGTGTGTGTGTGTGTGTGTGTGTGTGTGTGTGTGTGACAGAACTCTCTGGTGTCTCTTTTTATACAGACACTAATCCTATTGGACCCAGGCCCCACCCTTATGACCTAATTTAACCTTAAAATTACTTCCTTAGAGGCTCAATCTCCAAATACAGTCACACAAGGGGTAGGATTTAAATATATGAATTGAGGGAGGGGGGCAGATACAAACATTCAGTCCATAACAGTATTTAATGCTTTTTATTTTGTTTTTATTTTACTATACATGGATGTTTGATCTGCATGTCTTTTGTTTCTTCTCCTTGTGTTGAACAGAAGTGATGATAAAAAGACATCCTTTTAGTTCCCCTAATGAGGGGAATGTGTACCATTTCATCAATTAAGTATGATGTTAGTTGTAGGTTTTATTGTAAAAGCTCTATATCAGATTGAAGAATTTCTATTCTATACCTAGTTTGCTGAGTGTTTGTCTGGTTAGTTTATCATGAACAGGTGCTGAATTATATCATATGCTTTTTCTACATCTATTAAGATGGTCATACAGTTTTTCTCCTTTATTCTGCTATTTGATGAGTCACATTAATTGATGTTCAAATATCAAACCAACCTAGCATTCCTGGGATATATCCCACTTGGTCAGAATGTATTATCCTTTTTATATCTCACTAGACTCTATTTTCCAGTATTTTTGTTTTGAATTTTTGCATCTATCTTCAAAAGGGACATAAGTTAGAATTCTTTATCCCATTAAAAAAAAAAAAAAGGAACTAACAACAGGGATTGCCTCATGTTTGTGGGGGTAGGGGGGTGGTGTTTAATTTTCACTGTATATGCTTTTATACTTTTTGGATTTTGAGTTTTGTGCCATTTGAATCACAAGGGAATAAAATATAAATGCTAAATTAAAATGTTAGATGATGCTGTTAATGGACTGAATGCCTGTGTCCCCCCAGAATTCATATGCTGAGACCTTAACATGAGGCGGGGCCTTTGTGGAGTATCAGGTTTAGATGAGGTCATGAGGGTGGGGCCTCTGGTATGAGGTTAATGTCCTTATGAGATGGAGAAAGACCTGGGCTCTTTCTCCCTCCTCCTTGTGAGCACACAGAGGCAGCCCTCTGTAAGCCGCAGAGAGGGCCTTCACCAGGAACTGAATCTGCCAGTATGTGGATCTTGGACTTCCCAGACTCAAAACTATGAGAAATAAATGTCTGTTATCCAGTCTAGGGCATTTTGTTAAAGTAGCCCAAGAAGACTAGTCCAGATTACATTAAGTGCTTTACACAATTTCCAGGCGGGAGATGCAAGTGCTAACAAAATGTTAGCTAATGGGATGGTCAATTTCATGTGTCAACTTCCCTGGGCTAAGGTAGCTTTCCAGGTAGCTGGTAAAACATTATTTCTGGGTATGTTTGTGAGGGTGCTTCCAGAAGAGATTAGCATTTGAATTGGTGACCTGAGTAAAGACCACCCTCACCAACTCAGGTGGGCCGCATCCAGTCCACTGAGGGCCTAAATAACATAAGAAGAAGGGGGAAGGGTGAATTTGCTCTTCTGGAGCAGTGACTTCCATCTTCTCTTGCCCTCAGACATCAGAGCTCCTGGTTCTTGGGCCTTTGGACTTGGACTGGGACTTACATGATTGGCCCCACCATTCTCAGGCCTTTGGGTCTGGACTGGAACTACACCAACAGCTTTCCTGGGTCATGCCTGCAAATGGCTAGCAGATGGAAGATTCTGGGACCTCTCGGCCCCGTCCACACGGTGGTATCAGCCTGGCTCCTTGGCAGCAACATGGAGGGCCAAGGATGAGGACCTGTGTGGGAATCACATGGACCTGGGACCGTCTCCCCACCAAGACTTTAGTTACTCCCAGATACTGGAGGGAGAGAAACAAGATTGGCCTCTGAAGCCTGAATTCTCCCCAAGGCAGAGATGCCCCGCCATCCCGACTTCCTCCTGATTCTGCGATGCCACAGTGTCCACATGGGTTGGAGAGCAAACCCACCCCGTGACCCACAGGCCGTGTTAAGAGCAACTCTCTCTCTCTCAGCTCTCTCTTTCCATTATTCAGGTAAGGCCCAATCATCTCCACTGTCACCTCAAAGGCCCTCTCCTCCAGGAAGCCCACAAGAGGTCTCTGAGCAGACCAAGATTCCCAGCTGGCTCCCAGTGCCCTGCCTTCACAGCACTTCCTCCAGGTCACAAGCTATATTCCCACCTGTGCCCATTAATTGATGCCTGTGTCTCTGCCACACCATGCGCTCCAGGAGGACACGGACCCTCTTATGCCTGGCATGCAGTAGGTGGGCAACACTGGATCCACTGAGAGACCAGGGATCCAACCCCTGTGGCACGGTGGTTCTCTGGGAGCCCTCTGGCCAACAGGAATCCATGGCCATGGACTCTGGGTAAGGGCCGAAGCTGGGAGACCCCACGCTTGTCCAGGGCAAATGCTACATGTGCCCATTTTTACAGATGGCAAATCAGCTCAGAACAAGAAGGGGAATGTAAAGGAGTTGCATCTGCTTAACACCTGGGTGCAGAGCCCACTCATAATGTGGGTATTACTGTCCCATTTCACAGATGAGGACACTGAGCTGCATGGTTGGTGGGCAGCAGAGCCCCGATTCGGCCTCTACCATCAGGAGGCAGAGAAGCCAGCCATGACCTCTTCCGCACCCTCAACCGCATACCCCTCCACCAGGGCCCTGTCCTTTCATCAGCTACCATCCACCTCCTACCCTGGATGCATCCACGAGGTCAGATGAGGCCTCTCTGGTTCCAGTGGCCCAGCCAAGATTGGGACACACGGAGTGGGACGCTGGGGAGTGTGTGCTGGGTGACCCCCTGCAAGGACAGCCCCGGCCAACTTGCTAGGGGAGCCAACATGCAGCTGGGCAAGACAAACATGGGGCTTTCCAGCTGCTTTGTTTCTAGTTGATTTCAACGTGCCCATCTGTGAGCCATTGAGCAACTCCCCACCATTCTGAGTCCTCCATAAAGTCTGGGCTGAGATGCAACAACCTCAAAGGTCCCTTCCTACCCTGAAATTCTCCAAAGGTGATTTGGAGGCCCCTAGCTAGTGTCTCCCAACTCACCAGCCCTGGTTTGTTTGTTTTTCTCCAAGACAGCCCACTTCCAGAGGCTTCTAAGCTCTCCATATCTGCTCCCTCTGACAGACAAATCCTGTGGCTTCCTTCACTGTCACTTGGCAAATCCAAAGACACATAGTCTCCTGGGGGGTGCTTTTCACTCAAACATCCACAGAAACCTTGGCCTTCCCTCTCTCCCGTCCCTCACATCACCAAGTCCAGGGAGTTCCACCTCCACCAGGTAGTTTCTTCCTGCCCACTGTTCTCTCCCCAACACACCCTGGTCCAGCCTCCATCACTGCCCTCTGGGACGGTGGTGATGGCCACAAACAGTGCCCCAGCTTCCACCCACCAGCCCCCTGTATTGCAGGCCCCACACAGAAGCTCCATTGATGTTTACAAAGCACAGATTTCTCCACAAACCCTTCCCAGCCTCTCTTCGCTCCTCAGCACGGCCACATAGACTTCTATGATCCGGCCACTGTCCATATGGGCTGCTTCCCTGTTCACCCCTGTCTATGCCAACTCAGAATTCAGCTTCATTGGCCTTTGAGCTTATGAACCCACAGAGCTACTGCCAGGATCAGGGCTTATCATCAGTTGCTGCCTCTGTCCCAAGATGCCCACTAACTCTAACACAGCCACCAGGGCTCGCCCAAGGTGCCACCTCCTCAGAGAGGCCCTCCTTGACCTGCATACCCAACCAGGCTGGGTCCCCTCAATTTACACTGCCATAGAATCCTGACTTCTCTTCCAAACACTCATCACCCCTTTAATTATACACCCACCTGTGCAATCATTTGTCTGGTGTCTGATTCTCCAATAAACCGCTGGCTCAGCTCAGTCTGGGGAATCTCATTCGCACTTAGTAAAGGTTGGTGGAATGAACAAAACAATCAATGAACAGTCTGTCAGTGGAGTCCCAGCCTGGCACTGCCATGCTAACTAAGGACACAGTGGCTTGCTGGAGAAGCTTAGGGTCTTGGTCTGGGAACACCCATAGAAAGTCTTGAAAGCAGGCAAGAGGCCTGGGCTGGGTCCATAGAGCCTGCCGTGGCCAGTGCCTTCCAGGCCTTCTAGAGCATGCCTCTGCTCAGCCAGATATTCCTGGGCCTGCAAAGTATGCATATGAATTTCTATGTGCAGATATATATGTATTATTTACTGTCTTTGCATATATTAATCAGCATAGCTTTATTTTGCTCTTATTTTGTAGATAAAGATTTGATGTGTCCCTTCAACAGACAGCCTTGTATATCCACTGGGAGACCACCCCTCCCCTCCATGGAGCCCCCCCAGGACTCTGGCAAAGAGGAGCATTCTGATCACATCTGCTCTTAAGTAAGACCCCACCTGTGGCCAGTGTGGCAGCCAGATGGGCGAGGAGAGCTGGGAAATGGGGAAAGGAGCCAGGTGGCTGCTGGATCAGAAAGGGGGGCAGGGCAGGGACGAATAGCCTCACTTTACAGAAGGGGAAGTTGAGGCCAAGGAAGAGCATGGGGTCAGACTCCAGGTTATGAAGTGGCAGAGGTTTGACTGCTGGGGCTAGAGCATTGTCATTGCACAGCATTGCACAGAAGCTGCCCCCAACAGTGGGTTGAGGTCATGAGGTCCTCCAAAGGGCCCAGCAAGGTCCTACAGCTGCTCAGTGACTGTCCTAGAAAGGGTGTGGATGAATCCTGACTTTCCCCAGAGGTGGCCCTGGACACAGGAGGTCACATGAGAGGGCATTTGAAGCAGGAGATCCCAGGAGAAGGGCGATGCCCATCATCAGATGTGTGTAAATGGGAGCCATGGCTCCTTGGCCTCCAAAGGTGATGTACCAAAGCATCATGAGGTCCCTTGGTAGCTGCCAGGACAGGGCCATTGTCCGGGCATCCCTGGCTCGGAGTGCCTTGGCCAGCCCACAGACCTCATCTGGGAGAACGGTGCCCCCCCTCACTGGCACTTATGCTTGCAGGCCCTGGCTCCTGCCCTGGCCCCAATTCCCCACTAGGGACCACCGCAAAGAGGACCAGACTGGGCAGTACCGAGACAGGCTGGAGACTCGACAGGAAATAGGGATGTTTCAGAACGGGAGGCAGTAGATTATTAATCTCTTGATTAATAGCCACGGGCCAGTGGGCGGGGAAGAGGCCATCCCATCTTAGTACCAAGGCAGGAAGTGTGGTCTCCAGCCTCTTCCCGCCCACCAGATTCCAAGCTACTTATTGCTAAGTGCCAGACAGAAGGGACAACAGGCCCAGCAGCTTGTGTCTGCCATCCAGGCCTCCCTTCCTGCTCAAGCCCAGGACCACAGTCCACTTGGTGGAGGAGGTAGACGCAGCCCAGACAAAACCCCACTACTGCAGGGGACAGCCCTGGTGAGCTTCGCACCCACACAGGTTGGCTGAGGAGGAGGGGCAGGAAAGAAAGGCCACGTTTTAAGAAAGTACCAAGTCATAGACTTCATGCAGCCTTGCAGGCAGCAGACAACCCAAGCAGAGGTGGGCGGCTGGCCGGCAGGGGGCCATCTGGTGGAGGGGAGTGAAGGAGGCAGAGGAAGCTCCCAGAGCTCCAGCAAAGCCCTCTGCTCAGCACATCTGTAAAAGGTTGGCTCTAATGCCATCAAAGAGCTCTGAGGGGCCAGGGAGACACCAGAGGGCAGGGAAGCCAGGCAGAGGAAAACTTAACCCCCGAGTCCCTGGGTCTCGTCCTTCCAAATCTGTCAGGCCCTGCAGCCCAGCCCGCCCCCTCCAGCAGCAGTCCGAGGTGCTCAGGAGAGCAGTGTCAGTAAGGCCTGACTTCCGCTGCAGTGAACAAGACACAGCTGGGGGCGTGCTGTCCACCCCAGAGCAAGACAGGGGGGTTATCCTCAGTTCCCAGTCAGGGAAACGGAGGCACAGAGAGGGGAAGCACAGCCCGTCCTCTCTGCCTTCCTTGGGGTCCTGAGCTGGCTCTGAGGGCTCCTCACGGGAATGTCTCCACATCCAGCCCCCTCACCAAGTTGCTGGCTGGAGAAGTCAGCAGGGAGGGGTGGGCCCTCTTCCCCCCACATCCTTCCCCCAGTGAAATCCTTTCTCCCCCAGATCTCTGCTCAAATGCTGTTCCCTCAGGGAAACCCCAGGACTAGGTCTCATATCGGAACACCATTGCTGTGAGTCTTTGATTGACAAGTCCCCCTAGTTCCTCCGGCACAACCTCTTTGGTGGGGGGCCATGTTCTGTCTGCATACCAGCTCCTGGCACTTAGGTGCCTGGTCAGTTCCCAATAAACAACTGAACAGACCAAACACATGCTTGGAGAAACCTGAGGCAAGCAGTCCCTGAGGCAGGCCAGGCCCAGCGGGACCCCCTTGCACTCTCTCCACACCGGCTGCCAGCTGCCTGGGCCCCTGGTCCTTTGGGCCTCGTGACTCTGAACATTAGAGAAACACATGTACCCCAACACACCACACACATACACACACACTACGGAAATCCGATATAAAAATACCGCAGGATGGAAAGTCCACATGGGACACAGCTGTAGTACAATTAATTTTTATTTAACAAGATGGTAGATGTGTGCCTTTGGCGAACATCGTTGAGCACAGTGCCTTCATGTACCAGAGCTTGCAGTGAGTCCTGGGAATAAGGGGATGAGGGTATCGGGGTCCTTCCTTTGAGGCGATCGTGGGTTGGTGGAAAGAGTCAGCCCCAAATCAGACAGTCCCAGTGTCACATGGGTGCCCACACCCTTGGCCTTCTCTCCTGTTGCTCCCTGGCGAGACCTGTCCCTCCCCCTGCCCTCCTGCCCTCTCCCCAGGATGATTCCTGGCAGTTTGCAGTTTAAAAACATGCTACTGTATATCCTTCCTAAAAACAAACAGAACACTTCCCTGACCCCGTGCTGCCCATGGCTTCTGAGCCCCATTTCATGCTTCCTTCACAGCAAAACTTCTCATCTCTCCTTTTTCTCCCCCACCCATGCCTTCATGGCCTCCATCCCTGCCTCTCCCCATCACCACACTTGCCAGGGTCCCCAGTGGCCCCCATGTTGCCAAATCCAGTGGCCACTCTCCAGCCCTCATCCTACCAAGATTCCCAGAAGCCTTTGGGAGACTCATGCCCTCCCTCTCGAAACTCACCTCCCAGAACACTGGGTACTCCTGATGTCCCTCCTGCCCAGGATGCTCCTTCTCATGTCTTTACTGGCCCCTTCTCCTTAGTCCACCTCCAAGGTTGAGCACTCACACTTCCACCATCAGCACCCCCATCTCCATCTATTTATCCCCAAAGTAACCTCCAGCCCTACAGTTTAAATGCAACCTACACACTCATGATTCTCAGTCATACCACATTTCCTCAATTCCAACATGCATGTATCGATACACCTGAACATCTCTGACATTGGGATTCATATTACAGTTGATGGGCTGCTATAGCTTAATTAGCAGCATTCTTAGGAATCAAAAGAGAATATACTTTTCCTACCAATGGCATCTTAGAATCCGTGAATACGTGGTCCCAGTCCTGGAGTCTTCCTGGTACTCCAGAGATTTTTACTCAGCCTCCTACTTGCACCCCTCCCTTGAACACCGAATGCCCCACAGGCATCCCAAACTTCATTTGGCCAAAGCAAGCTGCTGGTTTCCACCTCCTCAGTCTGAGCTGCTGCCAGTGTCCCCAGAGCAATGAATGGCATGTCCAGCCAACCAGTCACTCAAAGCAAAAATTCAAGGTTATCCCTGTTGCTCCCTGCCCTTAAGTGATCAGATTCTCCTGTCGCCTCAGCTTCCAGAACACTTGCTGAATCTACCCACTCCTCTCCACTTCTGCGCTACTGTCCTGACGTGTGCCACCATCACTTCATGCCTGTGTGCATTCTCCCCATGGCAGCAGCAATCTTTACAAAACCTAAATCAGCCCATCTCAGGGACCTCCAAAAAGGAAAGAAAAATAAATCCAAATCAAGCAGGAGGAGGATAGAGTAGAGGTCAGAGCAGAATTGATATAACTGAAAACAGAAAAACAATAGAGAAAAATCAATGAAACCAAAAGCTGGTTCTTTGGAAAGATCAATGAAAAAGATCAAAACTGGCAAAGGGAAAAGGAGAGACAACGCAATACCAGAAATTATCAGTCCCAGGAATGTCACAGGGAATATCACTATGCATATAAATTTAACAACTTAGAGGAAAAGGACCAATTCATCAGAAACACAAATTACCCCAACTCACTCATTTTGAAATAGACCATTTGAATAGCGCTTAACTGTTAAGGAAACTGAATTTGTAGCTTAAGAACTCCCCCCAAGACAGTGACTGCAATGGGGTATGGGGGAGGGAGTCAATAATAAGGGTGAATGTAATAACCAAATTGTTTTTCTTGTGAAATCTTCATAAGAGTGTATATCAATGATACCTTAATAAAAAAAAAAAAAAAAAAAAGAACTCCCCCAAGAGAAATCTCCAGACACAGATGTTTTCACTGGAGAATTCTACCAAACATTTAAGAAGAATAAATACCAATTTTACATAGTCTTTTCCAAAAAACAGAAAAGAAGGGAGCACATCCTAATGCATTTTATGAGACCTTGACATAAGTCAAAGACAGTACAAAACAGAAAGCTACAGACCAATATCCATCATTAATATAGACACAAAAATCCTTAACATACTATACATGCTTAAGTTACTCTACAAGAACATATGTCAAAGAAATAACCAATCTTCCCATATTTTCTTCCATCTGCTACTTCTATAGCTTTTTTTCTTCCTTCCTAATTACAACCCTTAAATAGAATTCGTGCCTCATATCAAATTTACCGAGTATCATAATTCCTCCAAGTGGTAAAGATACCTCAAGACAAATGCTGGGCATAAAACCCACAGGGCATAAATCTGCAAAGAAGTAAAAAGCTAACCTCTTCAAACAACATTGCTTCTCTCTCACTTACCAACTTTACATTTCCCTGTATGGCCCCGGAAGATGACTGGTTAGCCAGAGACGGGTAAGATTCCTCAAGGGAGGAACAACCTAAGACAGGCACAGTCGCAGGGGGGCCATCAGGTGAGAAATTGGGGATCAACAGAGGTGAGGCTTAGAACCTCACCCCCCCTGTTCTGAGAGAAATCTTCTGCATCTGTGGATGTTTTGTTGCCCTTGTCTAGCTTGGATTAATACTTAGCTTATAGGCACACACCTGATCATCTACATTTGCTTTCTTACAGCACTAAACTATGTTTTCTACCTTTATCATGCATCTACCTACCATTTCAGCATTTTATTAAAAATAATGATAATAATAATAATAATAAGGGAGAAATGTGGGATTCACATATAAATCAAGTATAAAAATCAAACGAATATTCATATTTGACCTGATTGTTTATAGTTCATAATGCGTGATCAAAACCGAAAGTTTCTGTGGCGACTGACTTGTACTGTTCACCATGTAAGAACTTATTCACTATGTAAGAATTTGTTCACCATGTAAGAACTTGTTTGTTGCGCTTCAGAAGATCCAAGACTGATGAGAATTAGACTTGGGGTGGATTAATGACTGTGCATTGAGTTCCCTGTACAGAATTTTATTGTTGTTAACTGTTAACAACCATTTGATCAATAAATATGAGAGATGCCCTCTCAAAAAAAAAAATCCTTAACATAATATTAGCAAATAGAATTCAGCAAGTTATCTTCAAAATATATATACCATAGGGATGCAATGTTGGTTCTATATTTCAAAATCAATGTACTTACCATATTAAGAAGAAAAATCATATGATCACACCAACCAATGCAAAAATACATATACTTGACAAAAATCAGCATCCATGATAAAAACCCTCAGAAAAATAGTAATAGAGCTTCCTCAACTTGATAAAGACCATCTACAAAACCCTTACAGTTAACATTATACTTAATGGTGAAATGCTTTCCCCCTACTATTGGAAACAAAGCTTTCTTTCCACCCTCTCTGCTCTTATTCAGTGAGTGGTGGAAGTTCTAGCCAGTGAGAAGGCAAGGAAAGGAAACAGCAGACTTACAGATCAGAAATGAGGAGGCAAGACTGCCTTAATCCTCTCTGAAAACACCTAAGGAATCCCCAGAAAAATGCCCAGAACTAATACATGAGTTCTACCAGGTCAGAAGATATAAGATAGACCAAAAAAAGAAATTAATGATACTTCTCTATAGTAGCAATGAAAATGTGGACATGGAAATTAAAGATTCAATGTTACCAATTTAAAAAAAAATACTATTTACAGTCCCTCAAAAAAATGAATAGGACACATACATTGAAAACTATAAGAAATCAAAGAAATCACTGGAAGAGGATGAAAGAATCAAAATTCTAAGTAAATGGAGAGACATACCATATTCCTGGATTGGAAGATGCAACATAGTAAAGATACCAATTCTTGCCAAGTGGACATACAGGTTTAATGCAATTCCTGCAAAAATTTCATCGAGAATTTTGGTAGATACAGGGAAGATTATTCTAAAGTTCATGAAAAAGGATAAAGGAACTATAGCAGCTACAATTTCAAAAAAGAATAAAGTAAGAAAAAAAATCAGTCTACCTGATATGAAGACTTATTATAGTTACTGCAATCAAGATGGTGTGATATTGGCAGAACTGTGGGCCCATGTATCACTGAAACAGAATAGAGAATTTAGAAATGCACCAATAGAAATACTCCCAAATGTTTTTTGACATATATGCAAAAGCAACAGGACATTCACAGAGAAAAAAAACCAAGCCTCATCCTATACATCACCCTTTGTGCAAAAATCAACTCAAAATGAATCATGGAATTTTCAAAAAAATGTAGGAGAAAATTTTCAGGATCCAAGTTCTTAGACTTGACCCCAAAAGCATGATCCACAAAAGGAAAAACTGATAAACTGAATGCCATTGAAATTTACTTCATTAAAAAAGAAAACATTTGCTCTGCAAGGCTGCTAAGAGGATGAAAAGACAAGCCACAGAGTGGAAGGGAATATTTGCAAGCCACATATCTGACAATAGACTCGTATTGAGAATATATAAAGAAATCTTAAAACTCAGAGGTAAAAAAACAAACAATCCAATTAGAAAATGAGCAAAAGACATGAAGAGACATTTCACCAAAGAGGAGATATGGCCAGCAAATGAGCACATGAAAAGATGTTCAGTTTTATGAGCCATTAGGGAGATGCAAACTGAAACCACAATGAAACAGACTACACAGAATGGTTAACATAAAATAAAGTGACAACACCAAATGCTGACAAGGACACAGAGAAACTGGATCACTCAGACATGGGCATGTAAAATGGTCCAGCCACTTCGAAAACAGTTTGGCAGTTTCTTTAAAAACTAAACATGCAACTACCATGTGATCCAACAATTGCACCCTTGGGCATTTGCCCAGAGAAAAGTAAGCTTATATTCACACAAAATAACTGAATGTACACAACATTTAGAGCAATTTTACTCATAGTAGCCCCCAACTGGAAACAACCCAGATGTCTTTCAATAGATGAATGGTTAAACTAACTGCGGTATATCCATGCCATGGAATACTACTCAGCCATAAAAAGGAATAAACTATGGTGACATCCCACAGCCCAGATGATTCTCCAGAGGATTGTGATGATTGAAAAGATCCATCCCCAGAAGATTGCATACTGTGTGATTCCATTACTAAAATGACAAAATTTTTTAAATAGAGAGCAGACCAGCGGTTACCAGGGCTTGAGGAGGGCTGGGGGCAGGAGGAAAGTGGGTGTAGCTTTTAAAAGGCAACATGTGGGGTCCCCCCCCTCAATACAATATTCTCTTGTATTGAGAATATATAAAGAAATCTTAAAACTCAGAGGTAAAAAAACAAACAATCCAATTAGAAAATTGGATATTCTGTATCATCATGGCATCAATGTCAGTATCTCAATTCCCTGCTTGTGACATTGTGCTATGGTTTTGCAAGATGTCACCATTGGGAGGAACAGAATGAAGAGCATATGGGTTGAAAAAAAAAAACACGTGTACATGGGACCTCTCTGTGCTATTTCTAACAACTTCATATGGATTTACAATTCAAAATAAAAAGCTTAATTTAAAAGAAACCCTAAATCAAATCATTTCTCATCTCTACTTAAATCTCTCATTGGTTTCCCAGTACCCTTAACAATAAAATCCAAATGTAAGCCCAGAGAGATGAGTCTCTGCCTATATTCTCCTCCCCACCTGCTCTGCTCCCTGACGCTGACCTCCCCTTTATTCCTTCCTCCAGGACCTCCCTGCTTCAGGGCCTTTGCACCCACTATCTTTCCCCAGTCTTCACATAGACACTCTTGCTCATCACTCATTGCTCAGCATCAAAGTCATCTCCTCAAAGAGTCTCTCTCCCACCTCATCTAAAGTAGCCCTCATTCAAGCCCAGTCACATCACCCCATTTTATTTCCTGCACTTAGTAGGAGGGGATTTTTTTTAATTGTCATATTTAAGTGAATATAAACCCCGTGAGAATGAGGATTTGATCTTATTCTCCATCATATTCCCCCCGACATTTAATAGGTCCTCCATAAACATTTGTGAAAAGGCTGAGTGAATGAACAAACACAACGAAAGAGGTCTCCATGAGGGCCGTGGGTGGAGGGGAGCACAGGGAGGGATTTAGGGTACACTCCAGTCCCCAAGTGCATTCTGAATAGGCTTCAATGTGCTCAAATCCTGTTACACTCACGTTTTTATGCCCACCCCCTCCCTTTCCCCACCTGCACATTTCTGTCACAGGAATATCATCAGGATATAATGAGATGATGTACTGGCTTCATAGCCCTCTGCAAAGAGAGGCCCCACCAGTGGGCTTGCTGATCCCCAAATCTCACCACAGAAATGCAGAAATCCCTTCTCCCTGTGTGGTCTGAGCCCAGACTTGGCACTGAGAGGGGTGAGTAGCAAACTAGCCCCTGTGGTCTCACCAGCCACTGTCGGCTCGCTTGATTATACCTCGTCTCAGAGTTGTGGCCAATGTACCAAGGGTCTATCACAAGCCCGACACAGGCCTAGACACGCCTCAGCCCAGGCACTGAATCCCCCCAGTGACTTCATGAAGCAGGATGGGGTGACCCTCCCACAATGGCCTGGCTTTCCCTAGACCCCGGCCACTGTTTGGAAACCATCCTTCACTTGCCCCAGTGGTGTGGGAGGCCTCTCTTCAGGGCTTGTCATGCAACCAGCCTCAGGAGACATGAATAAATGAATGAGTGGCACGGGGTCAAACAAATAAGACATTCGGGCACCCTGGGGGACATATCTGGTAGCAGGGTTTTCCTAGCACCCCAATGTCATGTGGCCTATTTCTAAGCAAAGCTGAGCTCGTCTCTAGGAGGCAGCAGTGTGACAAGGCCACTGCTTACGTTGACTGGCAGGAACATGGCACAGCCTGTGTGCCCTAAGAGAAGATTCCAATATCCCATGACTCCAAGAAGGGGATGACTGTGGACAGCTGCATCCAGGTGACAGGGCTGGCCCACCAACGTTTATTATGCCAGGCCACTGCCCCACTGGGGGTCACAGTGAGTTAGTGGAGTATGGGGGAGAGGGATGGACTGAGATCCAGGCCAGACTCAGACACCCCAACTGGGAGAAGGCAGTGGGAGGGCAGCACTGCAGACATGCTCAGGCCCCCATGCTCCAGGCACCTTGCTCCTGCACAGCAACAATGACAGATGGTCCTGTTTCTGGGGTGGTCTGACTAACGCCCCCCACCGTAGCACTGGGCCATCAGTTCCCTGAGTCACAGATGGTCTGGGTTCTTACATCTTGTACCCCCTGGGCTCTGCAGAAACTGCAGACTGGTGAAATCATCACACACTTATTTGGGGAAGGAAGGGAGCTGGGCTTTGAAACCACAGGAGCATGTCAATGAGGCCTGTGTAAGGGGCCAGAGTCAAATCCAACCCAATCCCTGCGACCATCCTTGTGACCCTGGCAAGTCCCACTGCCCCTCTGAGTCTAGATCTCCTCAGGGCAAGTTTGGGCATCAGTTTACCACGACGAGGACTTGATGATCTATCTGTGCTCACAGGTCACCATCCTGTACCCGCTGTGCAAGAATTCAGTGTTCTGACATCTCTGATCTCATTTCACCCTCTTGACTTCCTACAGCCCCCAGCCTCATGGACAGGGCAGACAATGAACAGGCCGACCACAGAATGAACACCATATTTCACACAGTGACAAGTGCTAAGAACAAAATAAGGAAAAGCAGGGTGAGGGGCTGGAGCGGAGAACTCTATCATGAGGACATCCAGCCAGTTCAGCTGCTCCAGGGTGGCAGGATGAGCAAATGTGGAGCCCAAGGAGGAGGGAGCCTCCAGGCCAGCAAGGCCTGTGCAGCTGGAGCCCAAGGAATAAGGCAGCTGGTGGAAGTCTATGGGGTCAGGAAGGGAACAGGGACTGTGTCACATGAGCCTTTGGTCAGCCGTGGAGAGGGGTGCAGACTTGACTCTTAAGTGAGGCGGCAGGTTTGGAGCAAGGCACTGCCATGATCCGAGAGCAGAAACTGGAGGAGAACAAGGGGGACATGGGGAGACCAAGAAGGTGGCTGCTATAAATACAACACCTCTTACAGGTGAACCAGCAAAACCGGGACCTGAGACAAGAATGTGCATGGTACGCAGGTCGCCAGGGAGCTGGCAGTGGTGCTGCAACCTGCCATCCGTCCTCTCGCTGACCAGCTGCAGCCCTGGGGCCACAGACAGAGGCGGTGCGCCCCAATCCTAATTCAGATAGAAGCTCCTGGCAAGAAAGGAAGTGTGTTAACCCCTGGTTCTTAACAAATAACAATAGTAAAGTAGGAATGATAATGATATGGAAATAAGGAACACCTCTAAAGACTGGGAATTAAATTCTATTTAACAAAGTTCCTGCAGCTAAATTTTGCAGGCAAGAGGAGGGCTCGTGACCAACGCACGTCTGCTCTGATTGAACATTCTGTTCTCAGCTCCTAACGCCAAGGAGAGGAAGAGGACTCTCTGAAAGTCCTGTAAACACCCACACTGAGGACAAGACCCTGATGCTTCCGAAACAGTGTCCAGATAATTGCTTAAGTCATAACACAAAGAACAGCTGTGAAAAGTAATGATCACTTGCAATTTTTTCAGTTGAGGCCAGTAATTCAGTAATTAGTTTGTTTAGCTTTTTTTTAAGGCGCCTTATTATATTTAGAAGTATAACAGCCTCAACCTGTATTTTTGACATTAAGAAAGCCAGCTCTTCCTTCCAGGATTTTCAGGGAAGAGAATCCTGACAGTTCATTTTCTAAACCCAAGTACAATACAATGACGTGCGTGCACTATGTGTGTGTGCATGTGTGTGCATGTGCACGTTCTTCCACCCAGGGAGCTGACTATGGGGTACACCCAACACATGGGATTGTGGCACAAGTCCAATTTGGCTAAAATCTGTAGAAAAAAACAGAAAGACACAACCCTTTATATTTACGCCTCAAATCTAAAGACACTGTTAATTTGCTGGAGTCGGATTCCATGTCTTGACAAAGGTTATTTCCAAGCTTGGTTTCCCCTATGCGAAAAGCAAGGCAGGTGGGGTGGAAGTCCAAATTATGAGACCAAAGTGTTGCCTCCCTTCCCAGTGGCCTGCCTTCTGAAGGGCCAGCCAGCCAGCTTCCCTGTTTGAAGAGTGGGGCAGCCATTCCCCACACTGAGCAGAGAGCCAAAGCCTGCCTGTCAGGGTCACTCACTTAGCGCACCGGACCCCAAAGACACTTCTTCGCAGAAGATGCTCCCATGATCAAGAGGCGGCAACCTGGTCATCTGAAGCTCTCTGCTGATGAGGAGATTGGAGGAGGGCTTGGAATTCAGCTGGGAGCATAGGGGAGTGAGACGGACAGGGGTTGCTGTGCCCTCTGTTCTAAAGGAAGTGAGGGGCGGTAACTTTGTCCCCATTTAGAATCCACTGGCCATTCCCCCAACACAACATTTAAAAGCAGTCCTTCCTCCTAAAATTTAAAAAGCATATGCCATTTTCTTAGCCACTCCCTTTGCAGAATGAGCTATCTAAAACCACTGGTATATGATGTGGACCCCAAGTTAAGAACCTCAACTATTAAAACAGATCAGAAAAAAGAAAACTACCATTTGGTGACCACCGCAGCAATAATTATTGCAAGCAAGGATTATCCACAGATGCTAAAATTAGTGGATAAGAAACAGGGTATGTGTATAGACTCAAAACAGCCCCCCAACAAAATACTTAGAACTGACAAAGGGAAAAATATTTACACAAGAGTGGAGAAGCCTGGCAGACACCACCCTAAGCAAGTGATCAAAGTTAACATCACCAGTAATGAGATGGACTGATTTGATGTACCTCTTACTACAAGGCCCAGAGGAAGCGCTGCCTCACTTTGACAGTCTCTCCAAAAATGCATCACCTCAATCAGATCAGGAGGAAACATCAGACAAACCCAAACTGAGGAACATCTACAATAACTGGCCAGTGCTTTCAAATGGGCCAAGGTCATGAGGGACAAAATAAGACGTGAGAAACTGTCACAGACCAGAAGAGACTAAGGAGACATGCCAACTCAAATACAAACTGGAGGGTTCGGTAAAAAAAAACATAAAAAGGATATTAGCAGGACAGTTGGCAAAATCTGAATAAGGTGTATAAATGTCTATGTTGAAACCTAATCCCCAATGTGATGGCATTAGGAGGTAGGGGCTTTGGGAGGAGATTAGGGCTCGAGAGGGGAACACTCGTGAATGGGATTAGCACCCTCGTAAAAGAGACCCCAGAGAGCTCCCTCACCCCTTCTGCCATGTGAGGACACCCTGAGAAGTTACCCATCTACGAGCCAGGAAACAGGTCCTCACCAGACACTGAATCTGCCAGCGCCTTGATCTTGGACTTTCAGCCTCTAGAACTGTGAGAAATAAACTTTTGTTGTCTAAGCCTCCAGTCTATGGCAGTTTGTCAGTCCAAGCAGACTAATATGGGGATGTTGGATAAAAGGTAAAGGCATACAGAAATTCTGTTTGCTATTTTTTTGTGCCAATTTTTGTAAATCTAAAATGAGTCCAAAATGAAAAGTTTGAAAAAACACCTGTAAAAGAGTTAAAAATATATATATAATGATGCCTATATGAGCATATGGAATGATGTACTGAAGCATAGTCTACAGTAGAGAAAACTAGGAAACAACATAAATATGCAACAGTTGAGGACATGGGCAATAAATGGGTCCTTTCTCACAGATGTTAAAAATGAGGTGGCTCTGGGGGAAATGACTGCAACATATTTTTCTGTGAAGAAAGCGAGCTGTAGAACCAAAGAATATCATCTGGTCTTTGTTAAAGAAAACATATTTACATATACAAGTGGAGAAAAAAAGGAATGACACACTGTTATATTATAATGCGATTATGGAAGAGGACTGAGAACTCATTTTTACCTATTCAGTTCTGTTAATCTTTGGATTTTCTTTTTTTTTTTTTACAGGTAGTATATATTACTCTCTTCATTCTAACAAAATCAGCAACAAGAGTAGCAGGTAGAAGGCAAATCTAGCAACAAATGAGCCACCTCTCCCCCTGATTGGCCCGGTGGCCTGTGGCTCAGGACCAGAATCTCTGCCACCCTCGCTGGATCCAGCCATCACGCCACAGACTGATCCTGGGCATGGATGACATCCGCATGCTGAGCCCTGCAGCAGGCAGCACCACGCCGGCACAGGCCCTGACACTCAGGCTCACTCTCCATCTTTGATGATAAAAACATACCCAACCTGAGATGACCCTTGATGGTTAATTTTTGTGTCAACTTGGGTAGGCCACATTACCCAGGTAGCTGATCAATCATGCACTCGGGTGTTGCTATGAAGGTTTTTTCAGATGATATTAACATTTAAAGCAGTAGGCTCTGAGTAAAGCAGATTACCCTCCAGAATGTGGGTGGGCCTTATCCAATCAGGTGAAGGCCTTCTTCCCCAAGGAAGAGGGACCTCTGCCAGCTTAGTGCCTTTTGACTCAGGCTGCGACACCGGTTCTTCCCTGGGTCTCCAGTCTCCAGCCAGTCAGCCAACCCTACAGATTTTAAATGCCAGCCCCCATAATCACATGAGCCAGTTCCTTAAAATCTACCCATCTCACATATACATACACATTCTATTGTTCTGTTTCTCTGGAGAACCCTGACTAATACAGACCCCAAGTAAACTGTCAGAGGAGGACATAAAGTGCTATCCTCACAAAGAGAAGAAGGGTTTTAGAATTTGAGGTTAGTGGATCCAAGCCGAAAAGGGAAGGGTCCTTGAAGCAGAAACCAGGTTGGACAGACGTTGGGGAGAGGGGATAAAGGAAGCCTGTCCTGGGCCAGGAACAGGGCCTGGAGTGGGCGAGGCAGGGTTACAGGGACCCTGAATGGGGAGGCTGCACAGGCAGATCTCTCCCTGTGAATGCTGAGGGTTGTGGTTGGTGAGAGAGGTAAGGCTGAGGGGTGGGGCTTGAGAGAGGTGGGGCAGTGACGGGAAGGGGCTTGAGAGGGGCCCCACCTGGCCATTCCCCACACCCTCAGCCCCTGCCCACGTGTGGGCACGTGCTCTTCTGCTCACCGAACACCCCCCGCATTGTGATGTTCTTCAGGGTGGGGAGCATGTCCCTTTCATCTCTGCACACACAAACCCCCCATGGCCTGGACGCAAAAGATGCTCCAGAAATGGGTGCTCAACTCCTGTTTCCAAGCATCCGCCCCCTCCCCAGCTGTGCTGGGGTGGATTCATCCCAGGGAACAGACAGGAAGGCCGAGCTGGCCAGCCCCGCGGCCTTTACCTCACGAGGTTGGCACAGGGCCCGGGCCACCGGCAGCTCTGGTACACACGCTGGACCACTGTCTCGGAGCCATTCTGCACCTGGCAGGACACCGTCCGTGTCACCGTGTGACGGCACCAGTGCCTGTGGGGAGAGCAACAGTCACATCAGCCCTGCCTGTTCCTGAGGCGCTGACTTCAAGTCAAAAAGGCCACACTGCCTGAGAAGGAGCCGCTCTACGAGGCTGGGGGTAACTCGTCCTCTCAGGTGAGGTGCCCACTGAGACCCTCTGTCCCGGCCTAAAGGGACGGGGAAGTCCCCACACCCACACCACCAATCCCTGCCTTCATTTCAGTCATCAAACACTCCATGTGGAATCAGTGAAAAAGCCTGAATCCCTGCCCACTGGGAAATCCCACCCCAGTGGGGAGACAAACGAGGAAACGACCGCAACCCACAGGATCGCAGGGCCGTGGGTGCAGCCACATGATGCACACAGGCAGCTATGGGGACAGAGCAGGACATCATCTAAGTGAATAAGCCTGACACAGAAAGACATATACTGTATGATCTCATTCATACGTGGAATCTAAAAGCGTTGGACTCCTAGAACCAGAGGATAGAACAGTGGCTGCCAGGGACTGGGGGTCGGGAGAGATGGGGAAATGATAGTCAGAGGGCATTACTTCCAGTTACAAGATGAGTAAGTTCTGAAGAGCTGATGCACGGATTAGATCTGTACACGGTGACTATAGGTAATAATACTATATTGTATATTGGAAATTTGCTAAGAGTAGATCGTAAGCATTCTCACCACACACACACAAAAAAGTAACTATGTGAAATGACGAATGTGTTAACAATCTATGCTAATCCTTTCACAATGTATACGTATATTAAATCATCACATTGTATACCTTTTACATGGAACACTCTAAATATATGCTTTTCAAATTTGTCAACCATAGCTGAATGGAGCGGAAAACATAAATAAATAAAAATTTACAAGTCCCTAACAGCATCAGAAAACAAGAAGCAGTGGGCCGGAAATTTTGAGGAATCCATGAAAGACTGAAAGTAGATGGGATTAAATTGAAGGAGGGAAGCACAGCCCCAAACACAAAGGGAAGAGGACTGGGGCTAACGTGGGTGGGAGCAGGAGCAACTCAGAAGCAGAGGGGGTGGCTAATGGGAGAGGGGAGGGGCCCAGAGGTGACTGCCAGGGGAGCACAGTAGAAGGAACCAGACAGGTAAGTCCTGGACCACATCCCAGTGGATATCAAGACTAAGGCATGGGATTCACCTGCCTCGAGGCAGGTGTGGTGAGAGTAGGTGCCTTGCAAGCTGATGACCTCCTACAGAAACTGGGACCCTCTCAAAGTCAGACCACTAAATTCTTGCACACTCCTTCTCTATCCTTCACTTACACCATCAACACTTGAAGAGAAAAGACAGCAGTAAACAGAGAAACAGAGACAAGCTAGCGGCAAACTCCAAACACCAATAATTTCGATTTTTTTTTTTTTTTAGAAAAAAAGCCAACACTACGAAAGAAAGATACCAACCCAATGGATGATGTATCACAACTCAGGAAAAAAACAACTAATAAAGCAAATAGAGGGAGGCAATTTTTTAAAGCATAATTAACATCCTGACGTAGATAAGAAACTTTCATTCATAAAAAAATATTATGAAATGAAACACTTCAATATCTTGGGAATGAAACATATGACTGTGAAAGTAAACTCAAAAGATGGGCTGACAAACAGAATGGACACGGCGGAACAGTGAGCTGATGAGCTGGAAATCTGAACATAAACTTTCCAAGGATGCCCTACAATGGAAAAAAGGGGTGGAAATATGGGAGAAAAGGCAAGGCACCTGGAAGACAGACCATATCCCAACATAACGCTCTGGGAGGGGAGATCACAGGGAGCAAAGTATATACTTGAAGAAATAATAAAGATAACTTCAGAGCTGAAGATATGAGTTCTTCATTCAAAAGGGCCCACTGAGTACTAAGCAAGATGAACAAAAACAGACATATTATGGTGAAATTTCAGAACATGATCCCAACATGGGATCAAATGCTAAATGATGTAGAAAGAAAAGGAAAACAGATTACCTATAATAACCTGAAATGAGATTTCTTATCAGCAGCATCAGATTCAAGAACATAGTGGCACAAAGTTCTAAGGGGACATATTTAGAATCCAGAATTCTATATACACAGGCAAACTCTCCTTCAAAGGTTAAAGGTATTTTCAGATGCACAAGAACTCAGAAAGTTTACCAGTCACCTTTTCTGAAAGAATGACTAGAGGATGTATTGCAGCAAAATAAAATAAAAGACATAGGAGAAATATATTCAATATCAGAAGCAGTTAATGAGCAAAGAAACAGTCATAAGATTTAATAACAGCCCAAACCTAGAATCCAAGGCGATCTCAAGATGGAAGATAGATAAGAGAGACAGAAGAAACTCATAATAGTTGTTGAGGTACTTCTCTTGTTTAAGGAAAGGAGAGAGAAGGTGTACAACTTTAGGAGTAGTAGCAATACACAATCAAGTATAATTTTCAATTTGAAGATAAATACTAGCAAGGGTAGGAGAGAAAACAAAACTAACAAACCACACAAGAAAAAAAGTAAAACAAAAAAAATTCGATTAACTCAACAAAACACTGGAAACGCAAGATGTCAGCAACAGAAAACAGTACCTAGCAGACACAGGAAGTAGAAAGGAGAAGAAAGGAATTACAGATGCAAGCAGAAATTAAGAAGACAGGTTACAAAGTGAATCAACAATACCAAACACAGGTGTTTAAAAAAAACAACCAAGTAGACAAAGCTTAAACAATTCTTAATGAGACTCAAAGAAAAGACATACAGACATTAAGAACCAGAAAAAATGTCCAGATAGAGGCTGAAAATTAAAAGTAAATATTATATATGATCTTGCATCAAAATCTTTCAAAATCTTGGTGATTTTCTAGGAAAATATGTATTACCAATATTGGCACAGGCAAAAATATCATAGAAGAAAATGAAAAAGTAGTCAAAAGCTGATTCCTCTACCCAGAGGCACCAGAAGACCGAGTTCAAAACCTGGTTCTGCCACCAACCGGCTGTGTGACTTGGGCAAAGTGATGTCCCCTTTCTGAACCCCAATTAAATAAATATGTCTGCCTCTCAAGGTTATTTTGAGGACTACATGAGCAGATCCAGGTTATTGGCATATAAATCATGCAGTGCTCCCTAATCCAAGGAGTCATTATTGATTAGCTGGCTACTTAAACCCCACAATGTCTAAGGATTCTCATTCCTATTTTGCAGATGGGAGAAGTCCTGGGAGGTCAAACCTCATTGCCCATAACTCAAACGGGAGGCTGAGCTAGGAAGGGAATCCAGCCTTCCTGACAATGACCAGCAAGGTCCCACCCACCCAATACAAACCTTACTCCCACCTTTGCCAGTTTTGTATGGAAGTTTCTGTACAAGCTGTCACTGGCCTGGGCCCTCCCTTCATTTATACCAGGGAGCGTCAGTGCTGTTTCCGGCATTCGGTGTGATTCTCCTTGGGATGGACCACTGTCCAGTCTGAGGACAATGCTCCGCTCGGCCATCTGCCGCTGGTGGTCTGGGACAGACAGACTGTCCAGCCATCTCTGAATCACACTAGCTCAGAACTCTCTATAGGCAAATGAGCTGTGAATTGGAAAACACTTTCAAATGCCTCCTCCAGACATCTGATCTTTTAATGGGCTGGAAATGGCTTCCCAAAACCAAAACCTGGCCAAATACAATGAAGAAGGCAGGCAGAGACAAGGAAAGAGAGCTCCAGGCCTTTTCAGATAGAATTCAAAACCCCACTCATCTCCAGGGACCCGTGGTTCTGGGGAATCAGTGCCAGGCGCTTTGCTCCCACATGAGGTCCCTCTTAGGACCCCCATGTCTTGAGCATTAAGTCTGTGTCTTCTGTTTGGTGGGTAGCATGACACCATGGCCCCCCCACCCCCAACCCCTGACCTCGGTGGATGCATAGTCTATGTGAACAGGCTCATGGGCCATGCAGAAACCAGCTTGGCAGGAGATTTACAGCCCTATTACGACCCTCCTAGAAGGACTGGCCCAGGAGCACAGTATCGGAGAGTCGCAGGGCTGCCCTTGAACTGCCTGAGAATTGAGGGCACCCTCAGCAGCCATCAGCAGCTGGGAGCGACTGACATTACCTTTGAACTCACTTCCCTCACCTTCCCTGGCTCTCATAGGAAGTCCTGAATGGGAAACTCACTCCCAGCCTCGGGGATGGACCTGCTCCCCTCCAGGTCTCCTTCCTCCTGAGAAGAAGCCCACTTGCTGATGGGGACCAGTGACCCACTGGTCCTGCTCCACCAGGCCAGAGGGCCGCTCAGCGTCAGGCTCCAGTGACTTGGCCAGGCTGTGAAATGCTTCACTTAGGGTCCTTTGGGGACAGTAAGTGCTAAGTAGCTTCAGGAAATCATGTGATGATGGAATGGGGGCCTTCAGGACACCCCTGCCCATGCACACCTCTGAACATAACAAACCAACTCATCTCCAATGCTGTCTGCCACTCAGGGAGATGTCACAGCAGCAGCCCCTCCCCGCTTGACCCCCACCCCAAGCCCCTGTTCTCCTATTTGAGCTTTGCCTTTGGACCTGATCTCAAACTCCCCCTCCATCCCCAGGACCTAAGCTCTGAGCCAGAAGCAAGCCCCTGATGGTGCCTCCCCCTCCAGGAGGACCACCCAGCCTAGCCCATTTCCCTGTCCTGCGCTCTGCTCCCCATGTTGAGTCACCTCATTTCACCCTCTCGAACCTCAACATATGTGCTCCACTTGCCTGGACAGTGTCACACATCATCACAGCCACGGGACACCTCAAGACACTATTGCAGTCTGCCCAGTACTGAGCCCATCCCAGCCAGCCCCAACTCCGTCCATCTTGATAGCCACCACCATAATGCTTCCGGTCCCTGTACTCAGATCACCCAGGGGCAAACAACCCCAAACTCCACATTCTCCCTCCCTCATTCCCCACGACCAATTAAATCCCACATGGGGCAAGTCCACGCCTGCCCTGCCTGACTAGGGCTTGCTCCTCTCGCCTGAACAGCCTCCACCTATATTGCTGCAGTTTCCTCTACACGCCACCAGAGGGCACTCCCTAAACCACAAATCCGGCCGTTGGCTCCCCTCTGGAAACCCTTTCTTAGCTCCCCATTCCCTACAGCCTCCACCCACCTCCCTGGTGCTCTCACTCACCATACTTCATCTTGCTATTTACACCGCCACGTTGTCCTCCCAGGCATGCCATCCCATCTTCTTTCATTCAGCCAACTCTACCTTACCAGGCTCCGTCCCCTCCCGGAAACCCTCCCTGACCCCCTTGGCCTGCCTCATGCTCCAGGAGCCTCCCACGCATGCCTCTATCTTAGCCTTTATCACCCTAAAAGACCACAGGCTCCCAACGCAGAGGGTTCAGAGCAGGCCTGTGAAGGTGTGCTGATCAGACCCCAAGCCCCCCCTCAGTCCCAGAGGCACCTTCTGCCTTCTGCACGCACTCACTCAGCAAAAACCGCTTCTCGGATTCTGCTGTGCACCAGGCCCTGGGCGCCAGCAGGGTCTGCTCCCATAGCTGCAGCCACCCACCTCAAGGTTGGGGAGGTGGGGGTCCAGTTTCAGGCCCCTCTCCACCTGCTCTTCATTATTCTAATTATCTGGCCATACCTGCCCAACCCTCAGAGAGGACAGTTCCAGGGGGTCTGCCTGCCAGCCAAGAGCAAGAAGCTCTGTGGGAACGGGTTTGTGGCCCAAAGGCAATGGCCAAATGGACAGGCAATCCGATGACCCTGGGGCCACACCCATGAAGCAGAGAATGCAGGCAGAGAAGGAGCACCCAGCCCCAACCAGGGAGAGGAAGAATACCCCTGGGCACAGTCAGCCCAGCGGCTCCTGACCACACAGAGTCCCTGTCCTGCAGGCAGTCGGGCCCAGCACCCCAAGACCTGTGTTGTGGCTGGCAAAGCAGTATCACATTGTTATGGGCTGACGTTTGTCCCACCCCACCCCACCCCTCAACTCACATGTTGAAGACTTAACCCCAAGTGCCTCCAAATGTGATGGTATTTGCAGATCATGTCTTCAAGGAGGTAAGTTAAAATGAGGCCATTAGTGTGCATTCTAATCCAGTGTAACCGGTGTCCTTATACAAAGAGGAGATTTGGATGTGACACATACAGAGGAAAGACACTGTGCAGACATGGGGAGGAGGTGGTGGCCCTCTGAGAGGCCTCAGGTGGAACCAGCCCTGCTGGCGCCCTGACCTTAGACTTGCAGCCTCCAGAGCTGTGGGGAAATGAATTTCTGCAGTGACGCTGCCCAGGTGTGGGCCTGTTAGGGCAGCCCTACGAAACTAACCCCCATCCCGGACCTCATTTAATCTTCTCCCCAA
The DNA here is from genome assembly GCF_040802235.1 of Manis javanica. Classification (NCBI taxonomy): domain Eukaryota; kingdom Metazoa; phylum Chordata; class Mammalia; order Pholidota; family Manidae; genus Manis; species Manis javanica. The sequence goes on along the minus strand of NC_133165.1, from coordinate 33,686,545 downwards.
TCCTCAGGTAGGAATTTTACGGAGCAGGGAACTGAGACTCCAGAGGAGACTCAAGGTCACAGGGTGAATGAGTGGTTCGTGTAGGTCTCGGAGTTCAGTCTTCTAACTCCAAACCTCACGCTGTATCCAGCTTGCCAGAGAGAACAGCGGGCAGTCGGGGAGCAAATACAAAATCCCCCACAGGCCCTCGCTAGCTGAGTGCCTCAAGGGACCATCTCTCTCACATGCACATCAGCAAGCAGGAGGGCCAGCCCCCACCCCGCGTGTGGAACCAACACTGTGGGCAGTCCAGGCCACAGCAGGGCTTATGGGCTGGGCCCCAGCCAGTCATCCCACTCCCTCCTCACCATCCACCCTCACACAACTCTAGGCAGAAAGGAGTGCTAGTGCTCCACTCTTACAGATGAGGAAACTGGGGGCAGAGCCAAAATGGCGGCGTGAGCAGATGAGGAAACTGAGGCACAGGGAGAGCACACAACACATCCAAGGACACGCGACCAGTGAGCGGGCACCCACGATTCAAGCCCAGCTCTCAGCCACTTGGCTACATGGCCAGGCTGACTTGAAGCTCACCCCAGACTACCTGGGTCTTGGCGAACGGCGGCCTTGCCACTGGAGCCATGCTGCCAGGGGGACGCTGTGCAGCAGAGCATGATGCAGACCGGGGGCTGCTGCCAGAAACCGTGGAAGACCAGGAGCTGGCAGACATGGGGGCCTGGGGCCCAGCAGAGAGTCGGGATCCAAGCTAAGTCTCCCCAGCACAGAGCAAGGAGCCAAATCTAACAAGATGAAACATGACCAGACGAATGCTGAGTCCGGCACTGCAGCCCCAAAACCCAGCGGATGAGCAGATGGGGCGAAGAGCTTCTCGCCAACAATAAGTTCAGTGTAAGTCAGCGGTGTGTGCTGCGGTCTCCAAACAGCAAAGGCAATCTCAAACTGTCTTAATAGCAGAATAAGGTCAAGGGCATCCCTGCTCCCTCCACGGTGGACTCTGGGCTGTGCCCCCTGAATCCCATTCAATGAAGGGCCTTTTGCTCCAGCTGCCAGAAGCACTGTCAGCAGGCATGGGTCAGTGGCAGCCCCTCCAGGTACTGCCCCAGCTGCCCAGAGCCGCCTCCGCAAAGCTCCGGCTCTTCCTGGGGCAGCCCCTGTCTAGTGCCTGGTGCATGAATGAGTTGAAAGGCCCAACCAAAGCGACCACAGGGCAGCTCCGAAGGGCCTCAGTGGCTGCAGAGTCCCCAGGAGAGTTGAAGGTAGCTGTCCTCAGGGCTGCACCACAGCTTAATTTCTACTTCTAACCCTGTTTCTCTCCCCTCCCTCCCACAGGCATCAGTCCTGGGAGCTGCCCCAGACACATCTTCCATGTGGACCCTGTCTCAGAATCTGCTTCCTGGGGACTCACCCTGGTGTCTGCTGTGAGCCCCAACAAGAAAAGAAGCCAACATCTCATGCACTGAGCAGAGATGGCTGCAGCTGCTGTCACACAGGAGGAGGGGGTGCTGGCCTCCAGCACAGTGAACATCCATGGAAGAGGACAGTTCACAAGCCCAAGATTTGGCCAGATGAAAGGGAGGGCCCGTGCCATGTCCCTCAGATTCACATCTGCCCTCGCCAGCAGGTGAGGGCTGTGGGCAGTGGGTTCTTCACACATAGTGAGCAGAAATAAGCTGAGGGAGGAGGCAGCTCTGGGAATCCAGCTCTCCACCCTGAGATAGTGCAGGAGAGCCAGACAGGGCTTGCTCATGTGGCCCCAGAGGGCCTGGAGTCAGGACAGAGCATGAAGCTTCCTGGGAGACAGACTTCACGCAGGCTAAAGAAGTGCCTGTGCCCAGGAGAGCCAGCCACAGGCACAGTGAGCTGCCCCCATGATTATGGTGGGAGCCCCAACCTAGGAGGGGGTGGATCGGCCCATGGGAAGCTTGGGGACTCACCCCACTGATGAAGGAGTGAAAAGATGGAAGGTGTTTTAACGAGAGGGAAACCCACTCATTGGGGTTCGAAGAGGACCCACTAATGGCAGCAATGGGACAGAGGCCAGAGGCTGAGCGATGCATAGAGGGTCTCACAGCTGGAGCCCTCAGAGCAGTCCCTCTGAGACAGTCTCTCCATTTTCTGCACCCCATTTGGGCAAACTGAGTGCAAATTGGGCCAACCTGTGGACTGTCAAACAATCTCTGCCGGGAAAGTGTCTCTGTAACTGATGTTTTTCTCCATCTCTCATCCAAGTAAACCACTGTCCAGAGTTACGGTTCTGTTTATGGAAGGATAACTGAGGGTATGTTACACTAAGTCCTGATGAGATTTTTGGGCATAAAAACCAGTAGGAGTGTTTGCAGAAGCCGACAGATTTGACTGTGTGATCTCACAACAGTTTTTATAGGAACTGTCCACTTCGAAACAATACCAGGGAGGAATTTAAGTTAATTCAAAGTCACTGACTTTCAGAAGTAAAAGATAGTGATCTGAAAGCCCCACAGCAACTGACCCAATCCTTCTGTAAAAACAGGAGGGAGATGACGCAGAGTCTGGGGTCAATACTGAGGCCTGATGGGCAAACGAGATGTGTGGATTTGGACTCGGGTCCCCAGGAGATGGAGAGCCGATGCAGTACCCAGGAAACACAGCTGGGCCACAGGCAGCCTCTCAGCTCCCTCCTGCTTCATTATTGTCTGCTTTCATTTTCTAGCACCTTCCACGGTGGTGGGGAGTTCATGTAGCCTCTCCCACCTGGGAGGCTGGAAAGAATCCCTCGTGGAACATCAGCCATCTATGGATTGAATTTCCCATTCACTGGGGGACAGCTAAGGGAGTACATGATTTGCAGAACAAACAGTGTAGTTCTAAGCGTTTCAATAGCGATCCACAGCTACCCATTAAGAGGAGTGCCAGGTCAACAAGTTGCCAAAGGATGGTGCCAAAGGCCTTCCATGGGATCGGCATTCTCACACACATTTAGGGAGGCCATGTGCTGAGAAACGCTCTGGCTACACAGAACCCACTGCCAGAACTGGCACCACCACTTGTACCTAGTGAGGCTCTGAGCATTTGTTCAGAACCCACCAGTGGTCTTCAGGAGGAAGAGCTCACTAGCTCAATCTCTTCTCTTCTAGAACAAAAGGAGGCTGTGCTCCACCGTGGCCCATGATACATTTGGCCAGCGAGTGACATCTGCAGAAACCGGAGCTTTCTGTGTGTCAAAGGTCAAGACAGGACCCAGCAGTTGTGTCCTCGCTGGTCCTTCTCAAATGGACTCTTTCTCAAAACCACCTGCTGACTCTGATTCCATGGGGATGGCCCAGGAATATAAATTGAAACAGGCTCCCTGGCGATGCTGAGTAAGGAGAGGAAAGTGCCTCTGTCCACTTGATGGAAGTCAGAGACTAAAGCAGGAATTAGAGTAACGAATGTGTATGGAGCACTTACAATGCTCCAGGCACCGTGGCAAAGCCCTGGCTTAATTCCCTCCTGTAATCCTTATAAAAACCTACAGTGTAAACGCTGTTACCATGCCTATGTTACAGAAGAAGCCAGACAGACTAAATAACTTCCCCCCAAAAGAAAAATATGTGCTTAGTGATGGAGTTGGTTAACATGCTGGTTAACATGCTATTTCCTCACAGACCACACTTTGAATTGCACTGATGAGAATGGCCCCATTCTCTACCAGTTCTAATTCCTGAAATGGAGAAAGATCTGACTGGCCCAGCTACTCCGTGCACACCAGGCTCCAGCAGAACTAGTTGCTTTGGGTCAGATGCTCACCCCTGGTCTAGGCAGCTGGTGGGGGAGTCCCACGGTGCAAAACAAAGAGCCTAGGACCCCCTACAGCAAGCACTATGGGAGACTGCCAGGGAGGCAGATACATAACTAACCTCTCATATGTGACATATGTGTCCCCAAGAGTCATCTCCTCCTCCTCCCTTGCTAATAGGCCCCCTGGCTTTCTTCAGGCTTTGGGTGTCAGTAAAGTTCAAGAAAGGTGGGCAAAACCATAATCTCATTGGTTAAGGTGCAGGCATGTTCACTCAGCACTGGTTAAAGACAAGTAAGAGAAAGTCAGCCCAGGGGGCTTCTGGAAAATATTATCCTCAGTGGAAGAGTGTGGGATGAGAAGAAAGATCACCCATATTTCTGTAAATTGTTGTGTGAGTATGTGATGTCAGGAGCTGTGGCAGCCATCTCAGAGCCATGAGGGAAGACACCCTGGAAAGGCAGAGCAAAAAGGGTCCTTGAGCATTTGATGCTGCCAAGTAAGTCAACCCCGGGGCCACCCCTCTCTTAATATGTGATAAACCTTAAATGAACTTGTTGTTTAAGCCCATGTCAGTAAGGTTTTTACAACTCACATCTGAAAGCATCCTCATCAAAACAACCTCTGTCAAACAGTATTATCAAGGCATAAGAATGTGAAGCCAGGAGGCCTAGTTTGTGTCCTTCTTGCACCACTGACCACTTGCCTGGCTTTGGGCAAGTCTCAACTTCAGAGCCTCAGTTTCCTCATCTGCTAAATGGAAGCCCACCATCCCAGGGCTGCCAGAAGCCTCAAAAGCAATAACACCTTCATGAATGTAACTGTGGGCTGCAAATGTCTAGGCAGATAGTAGATGCTCTTAGTAAACTATAAACGATGGCACTTCATAATGGAAATGTAATCATGATCCTTAGCTAGCACAATCTCTCCTCTTCTAGAACAAAAGGACACTGTGCTCTTTGCCCATATGGTATCTGCATGTTTTTCTCCACTAGATTATCTTCAGGGACAGTCTCATAGCCTGTGCCTGGGTCAGTGAGGGTCAGACTGAACTGGCTCGACCAGTCCCTTGACTTGAGGTTTTAGGCTCCTAATTTCACTTCCATAAACTGCAGTATAGCACATGCCTCATGACTCCCACCACTGACAGCCAGCCAAGGTGCCAGCCCTGGATGGCATGAGCATCACACAGCATCTCTGCGAATGTTCACAGAGCCCCTGCACCATGCAAGGCCCCAAACTAGCTGCATGGCAACAGCGTGCCCTCACGCACTGGGGTGGTGCTAAGTGCCCAGGATGTGGGTGGGTCAGGAGAGCCAGCCTCCAGGCCCAGTTCTGCTCTGCCTAGCTGAACGGGCCTCACAGTGCCTGAACCTCAGTTGCCTCATCTTTAAAATGGGAATAATAACATGCTGCCTGAAATCCACAAAATACCTGAAGCACTTTGTCACTTGTAAAGGAATGTCAGTGGTAGTTAGTCATGGTTATTGTTGCAATTAGGTACAGCCAAAGGACCTGCCAGGGAACTGCAGGACAGGAGGTGCAGTATCCCAGGAGCCCGGTCCCTTGGGACTCAGAATGCCAGTCTCAGGTCTCTGCTGCAGCATTTTCAGGAAGAGAAACACTTCCCCAGGAATGAGAGGACACGGGGCCAGGCCACCACTCCTAAGCTCCCCATTACCATTAGTGTGCTGGAACAGTCTCCCACTCTGTGACGCAGACAGAATTTTGTTTAGGTGTTATTTTCTGGAAAGCATCTGGCTCTGCACTTGGATGGAGAGTTATGGAAGCTTGCACTGCAAGGGGTCTCGCAAAGCTCATCTTGTCCAAACCCCCTTTTTACATGTGAGAAAATGTGGCCCCAATGAGGGAAGGACCCAGGGTGGCACGGCAAGCTGGTGGCAGAGTTGGGGTGAAAGCCAGGACTCCTGTTTTCAATTTTCTCCCATCCTCCTGCAATCAGCTGGAAGACTGGTTCCCAGTGTTCACTTGAGAAAAAAAAAAGAAAACTGATAAGAATCTGAGGAATGTGACTGCTGGGACAGACTGTGGAATTCGGCATTTGATACCCGCTGGAGGATCCCACACAATTAAAAGCAAGGGGTCTCTTGTGAGCAGAATGCTTTCTGGACCCGCATCCATTTCCAAAAGGATGGGATTCTGGGTTTAAACACTGGCCCAGCTGGGTGGCCCGAGGCTCCCTTGCAACCCACCGCTGTCTTAGAGTCTCTAAGAAATTCCTCGATTCCCCTGCAAAGGGCAGGTCCCAGGAGAACTTGAGGCAACTCTGATTCAGGGAGGGAATGAAGACGGCATTCGAATTAAAGCCTCCTGTTCATGAGGTTCGCCTTTATGTTGGGGTCACCACTTCTCTTCAAATCTGTATTTTCTCTCAGAGGTGACTTGCTAGCAGCACCAATAGTTTGCAGCTCATTAAATCCCCCAGCAGGTAGCCAGAACCTCGGGCTACCCTGGATGCTGCACTTTCCACCTGAGATAAGCCAGTGGGCCTCAGAGGTCTTCCTCACAAGAGCCTCCAGGGCTCTGGGTTGGGGGTCCAGAGCAGGTATCACTGTGTGACTCTGCACTGGGCCCATCCTACTCTGAACCCCAGCCGCCTCCTCGACAGCAGCATTTGCTGGGCTGGGAGGAAGTGGAGGGTTAGAGGCCGTTCACACATTCACCTCGGAAGGGTCAAAGCAATGCCGCCCCTCGCCTGCCCATCAGAGCGGTTGGGAAAGCAGACTGGCTGAGCTCATGGCCTCCTCGTGCTGTCTAGCTGGCCAGAGCCAGGCTTCTTCTGCCCCCAGGGCTGGAGATGCCAGGAAAAGCCTAGCACGCCTTTTCAGGTGGGTAGTTCTGCAAACACCTAAGGCTGCAAAATCATCCCCAAGCCAGGGGCTCAGTGAGAATTTCCAGCAAAACAGAGCCACCTGTGTGTGGGGTGGTGCATGTCGTGTGCACATGTGCAGCTGTCCACCTGTCCCATCTAACTGCCGGCTGCCAGAGAGCAGACACCCTGAGTTCCCCTCTCCCTGACCCTCCACCCACACTTAGCACAGGGTACAAACAGTGAATTTGTTCTGAATGAATAAATGAATGAAGAAAGGTGCAGAGATGGTGGGGACTGACGTCTGGCAGGGGCAAAGCCCACCTGCCACACCCAGCGTCTCCCTGAGCCCTGTCTGGCCATAGGTGGCCCCTTTCTGAGCTCTCCCTGGAACATGGGTCCCTGCCACCCCCTTCCCAAGTTGAGCTGTGCCACTCCCCTATCTGGGCCCCCAGGCCACAGCAGCTTCTTGGGGTGGGGGGGGTGGCTCCTCCCTCCTGATCAGTCCCCTCCTCTCTCAAATCTTTGCTGATCCCTTTGAACAAACTTGACCCGCTACCCACTCAAAACCACCGTAACCCTCCACAGCACTGGTGGGCTCACACCACCATCTGTTTCTCTCTCTGGTCCCTGAGAATAGAAATGCATTCAACTTATATTTCTGTGGCAGTGTCTGGCACCAAGTGGGTGATAAGCAGCATGCTTGTAAATGAATGAGTTCAGTGGAGGAATTAAATGGACATAAACTGTGTATTGGAAGAAACAACCTTAGGATTCTTACATTCAAATTCGAACATACTTTATCATCAGGTTATTTCCCATGGGAAAGCATCTTTGAAATTAGAATGAAAGCCTATTTGCAATAAGATTCCTTATATAAATTTTTGCCTTACCCACATTTAAAGGCTATACATAATATACAAGGGAACAGAAGCTACAAAACACAATGCACAGAAGTGCTTGAGAAAGAACCATGGCTGGACTGGCCAGCTCACCAGGAGGGCTGCCCTTTTGCTGGCTGTCATTTTGCAGGCTGGCACCTTCAACAGCCCCAGAACATGGATCAGGAATCTACATCCCTCTCCCTCCACTCTCCTCACCTATAAAACAAATATAACCTGAAGCATTTGGGACAGGTGATTTAAAACCTTGTACAAAATTCCCCATGTGCAAAAATCAAGATAAAACTATACTGCAAAGCGTTGTTTTGAGGGTTGAATGATTAGATACTGTGGAGTCCTAGAACAGGCAGCCCTTGGTAAGCTCTTAGGAAATGGCAGCTAGTTTTCTCCACCTCCCAGGATTATAAGAGGCGATGGGTGGATAATGCATCTGAATGTCCATTGTACTCTTTTAGAGCTATACACACATTGTAATCTCTAGTCTAGAAGATTCTGACCCACCAGAAGCGTTACAGAGCCCTGCCCATACCCCAGGAGCACGCTGGAACCCTGGAGCTACACCCCTCCCCCAGGGCTGAATCAGCCCCGTCTCCTACATCTGCCCCAGTCAGACAACTGATCTAATCAAACTGCCTCCCCAGTTATGATCCAGTGATGAAGGATCACGGGTCAGCCACATGCACAGCCCTCCTTGCGGAGTCCCACTTTGGGGGGTAAGGGTGTGACAGAAATCAGGGAGGGTGTTGGGAAGCTATTTCCCAAGGCACTGAAAAGGAAGCAGAAATTAAAGAGTAAGTCATGCTCAGAAGCATTCACACAGGGCCTGGCTCACAGGAAACCATGGAGAAAGGCAGCTGCCACCGCTGTTAACCACTGCTGTTGGGGACAGGTGGCAGAACTTGGACACCCTGGGGATCACTCAGGCCTCTGTTACTCTGACTTTCACTGGGCCGTGAGCTGTGGAGCATTGGCGGACAAATGGATTTGGCCTCCCTGAACCCGGTAACAAGAGCCAGTTGGAAGTGGTTCCTGAGGAAGCTCTGGAGTCTATATTTCTGCCCTCGTTGGGGAAAAACCACCAGGGTGTGAGTCAGGAAACCACTAGGGGTTTTGTGCAGGCTCTGCCTGTGACTCCCTGGTCATGGTTTCCAGGGAGTCATTGGAAGAAACAACCTTAGGATTCTTACATTCAAATTCTAACATACTTTACCAGGCCTCAGTCTCATTTGCAAATGACAGGCTCCAGCCGAAACTCCCAGCTCATATTCACCAATAGCCTAGAGAATGGATAAAGCAGGAAACAACCTAAATGTCCATCAGGAGGGGAATTAATAAGTATCTAACACAGTGGAGTATTATGCAGCAAAGAAAAGAACAAACTTGACACCTGCAACAACAAGAGTGAGTCTCCCAGACATAGTGTTGCTGACGAATCAGAGCCTAGACAGTATAGTCCTGATTTCAAGCTCAAAGCAGGCAGAGCTACTCTACAATGATGGCATCAGAGCGTGGTCACCTCTGGGGTGCCACCTGGGCTGGGGCACACAGGGCCTTTGGGTGCTGGAAATGTTGTCTATCTGCATCTGGTACACATGACCTGGTCACATGCATGCACACATATGTAGACACTTGGAGCAGTATGCTTATGATTCTATTTTACTGTACAATCTTATGGATCGTACTTTACTGTATTTGAGTTATGCTTTTAAAAGAAAGTTTAAATATAAAAACAGGATAGGGTGATTCTAAGCCATCTGGTCAACTAACATTTACTAGGCCCTCTCCAGGCACCAGACTCTGATGAGGGCACTGACAGACAGCCCTGCAATCTGGGGAGGGGACACGGACGCCACAAAGAACCGCAGAACCTAGAGACAGATGACAATAACAGGCAAGGACCTGGGGTTTGGGGAGAGCCCTGAGGGGGTGTCCGGTTCTGCCAGAAGAGATGGGAAGGTCAATTCTACCCACTGCAGGGGACTGTGACCCCCCCAAAGGCTCCCTCCCACCCCTGGCCTCCCAGCAACACCCCAGGTCTAGGCAGCTGAAGGAGCACCGCCCCCCATCCCACCCCCAACCCCCGACCTGGAGCCCCTGAGAGCTGTGGCCCCGCCTGCAGGGCCCCCCATCCCCCTCCCCCGTGCTGGTGGTAGCTCAGTCCCCCTGGACCTCCAGCAGCGATGCAGCTTCCCTGCCGCTCCGCCTCCTTCCCCCCACCTGCAGGCCACACTACTTCCCAATCCCTCAGGCATGCTAAGCCCACCAGTGAGCATTCCCTGACTCCTTCCCAGCCCCCTCTGAGCTTCCCCAGGCTGAGTACCCCCCTTCTTCCTCCTCCTCCGGGAAGCAGGTTCTCTCTCTACCTCCCAGCTCACCTGGGATCAGGAGGCCTGGTCAGGAGTCCCCCGCCTCCCAACCCCTACATCTCCCCTGCTTTCATGTCTGTTTCCCACGGGATCTTTCTCCAGGAATCCATGCACTCCAGGGCATCAAATCCTGGTCCCCACGCCCAGAATTACAGCCCTTCTCTCTCTTCCTCCTCCATGGCCTCGGTTCTCAGAGGAGGAGCCCACACTGCAGGCTCAGTCCCCTCTGCCCAGACTCGCCCTCAGCCTGCTGGCCTCCTGCCCCTCCCCTTCCCCAGCCACACCTCCGCTGGCCAGCGCAGGTTCTCTCCTCTGTCCTCTCTTCCCCGCCTGCTGGTGAAGTGGCATGTCTCAACCCCGCCTCTAGGTCTCCCGGTGCCTTGGATTCTCTAAGCTCCACCAACTCCCACTTTTCCTCCGCCCTCTCTGAAGCCTCATCTAGACGTTGGGCCCCCCAACTCACAGTTCCATCCTCCTCCCACTTTATGCCTGCCTGAGGGAGCTTGCTCACTCCAGACTTCTACCTGCAAGGCCCCCGGATTTCCTCCCCAGAATACGCCAGCACAGTACGGTCCCCAGGCTCAACTGCAAACTCAGTGCCCGCACATCAGGACAGCTTCCCTTCCCAGTCCCTTCTCTCAGCAAACAGCACCAGTGTCCAGGCACCTCCTCTAGATCCCCTGGTCCACGCTGCGGCTTAGCACCCACCTGGCCACCACCTCCCTGTCTCGCGCCTGTCACCATCAGTCCAGGGTCACGGGCCCCTCCCTAGGCACACAAAATCCTGCTTCCTCCAGGCCCACCCTCATAGGGCAGGGACGGAAAGGACCAGATCGTGCTCAGCAATGTGTGCCCCCAGCATCTCGCATCAGCCTGACTCAGAATCGGGGCTGAGGAATGATCATGAGGAGAAAGGGCATTTGCAGGGGCCTAAAAGCTCTGGACTTGCCAGAGAAGCAGTTTTGTAGGGCTAGAGTCGCCACGGGGTTCCAGCCTTGGCCTGAGGGCAGGATGTGAACATGGCAAAGTTACGAAAGGTTTTCCCCAGCAGCGCCTGCGTACAGGACCCCGGGGTTGAGTCCCAGCCTGAGGAACCCCCAGCTACCCCAGTCAGATGCCATTCCTCAGCCCCCTTTGTTCACAGCCATGATTGAAGGCAAACATCCCTCTGGTCAGGCAGCCCAGCCTTCCCCTCACCTTTCCCCTCATTGAGCTGCTCCGGACACCTCAGGGTCAGCCACAAGAAAGGCCCAAAATCACCAGAGAGGAACTGCAGGTCTCCCCTAGCATCCGGCTGAGAGACGCCTTTTCAAGTTCTCGGTTTGTTTCTGCACAGCCGGTTTCCTTCCAGCCCCACTGATTAAAGGGCTTTCCTCCCAGGAACCCCTGCAGACAGGCGATTCCCACAGAGCAAGTAGGGGGCGGTGGCCTCCACATCTCTCGGTCGCAGGAGCTCCCCAGCCAGGACAGGGCCTGCTCATTCACTTCTGTCTGTGGGTTTCCCCATGGGATCAAAACAAAATTCAATCCATTGCAAGCTGCAGAAAGAATGCTCTGAACCAGGCCACCCCAATGGTCACACGTTAAAAAAAAGATGAAAACTAACAACTTGCAGTTTTCTCACTAGGAAGGTTCCTTTTAATCAGCTCTTTGGTGGGATTGCTGACTTTTTGGTTAAAATTCCTCAGGATAAGGTTTTCCCCCCTCCAGGAGAGACCTCACCACAGGACATATGGAACCAATGACCATGAGCCTGGAAACCTGATTTTTTTTTTCTAAACCACTTTATTGAGGTGAAGTTGACATACAAAAAGTTGTACATAGTTAATGGATACAACTTGGTGAACTCTAAGAGAAGTCTATACTCCTGAAACTATCACCGTAATCTATGCCAAAACATATCCAGCACCTCTGAAAGTTTCCCCTGCCCTCTAATTTATTATGACCATTTTGTGATTAGAACACTTAACATAGAATCTACCCTCTTTGCCAATGTTCAGGTACACAGTGCAGTACTAGCTAGAGTGCAGTTAATGAGCTGAAACTCTGCACCTTTTGACTCGTCCCTCTCTGTTCCCTGCTCCCCAGCCCGTGGCAAACATCACTCCACCTTCTGTTTCTCCAAGTTTGACTATTTTAGAGCCTTCCTATGAGCGGGATCAGGAAGCTTTTGTCCTTCTGTGTCTGGCTCATTTCACTTAGCTAATAAGTGTCCTGTAGGTTCATCCATGTTGTCACAAATGGCAAGATTTCCTTCTTTTTTAAGACTGAATAATACTTCACTGTGTGTACATACCACTTTTTCTTTATCTACTCATCCTTCAATGGACAGAAACCTGCTTTATGGTGACAGAAGGTTCTGGCAACAGCCCAGAAGACCAGCAAGTCTCCTGCCTTCTGATTCTCAGAGGCTCAGGAGTTAAGACTCGGGTGTTGTGACCATAAAAGATTATGGTTCAGAGCAGGGATGTGTGTAATGACTTGCTATGGCTGCCGTAACAAATCACCTCCAACTTCATGACATAAAATGACACATATTTGCTATCTTACAGGTCTAGAGGTCATAAGTCCAAAATCAGTCTCCCAGAGGTAGAGTCAAGGGGTTGGCAGGGCTGGTTCCCTTGGGACGCTCAAGAGGAGAATTTGCTCCTTGTCCTTCCACCTTCCAGAGGCCACTGCATCCCTCCGCTTGAGGGCTCTTCCTCCCATCCTGCCGACTTCTTGCTCTGTCATCACCTTTGTTCACTCTGACCTTCCTGTCTCCCTCTTGTAAGGATCCTTGTGACTAAGTCATGCACAGCAGCTAATACAGGATTATCTCCCATCTCAAAGTTTTTATTTAATCACATTTATAAAGTCCCTTTCATCCTGTAAGATAGCACATTCACAGGCTTTGGGGGTAAGACTGTGGACATCTTTGGGGGCCATTATTCTGCCTCCCACAAGTGGCTGGCCCCAGGCCACACCTCCAGAAAGTGGCCATGGAAGAAGCCAGAGGTCAGACAAGTGGGGACTGCATCACAAACTTCACCAACACTTTTGGGGTTCACAGATGTCTCCATAAGCCTGATTTGGGGACACTTGGGCCCTGCTGTTTCCAACAGCCTGAAGGACCCCTCTTGCTCTACACCCACCTCCCACACCCCAACTCTGCTGTGAGCCCCACAGCACCTTCACCCTCCTCTGCCTAGAAGGACCTCCTTCCCCAGCTACTTACATCCCCCACCTCTCAGGCCCACCCCTCCCTACCCACATGTGTGCTCCTAGAATACCCATAGCCCACCCACAGCTGTGGACACGTGCATGTGGCCCTCCTCCACAGTCCCACCATGTCACCCTCTTCTGCATTTCCTTCATAGTTCATCCCATCCTCAAGCACTGAAAGGTGGCAGAATAGTGGTTAAGGGCATGGACCAGGACAGCCTGGGCTCAAATCCTGGCTCTACCTTTATTAGCTGTGTGACTGGGGGCAAGCTGTTTAACCTCCCTGTGCCTCCACCTCCCAACCTAGAAAATGGGGACAATAACGGCACTGACCCGTGGGGTCACTGTGAGGAATGTATACGTCATTGTACCCAACACATTTAGAATGCCACCTGGCACATAAGCATAGATTAAGCGTTTGCCATTGTAATTAGGTGTCTGGGACATTCAAGGCACTCTAGTGAGCAAGCTAGACCTCATGTCCATGCTCAGGAAGCTTAGAGTTCAACAGTCTAACAGATATTGAACAAATAAACTGTTAAGTGATTCATTGCTGGATTAAAATGGTGTATAGCGGTAACACGTGCCCCCTGCTTGTCTGATACCCAGGACCCTCCACATAGCCGTGTTTCTAGCTTCTGTAAATTTGATGCTTTAACACCTGCCGGGCAAACACATTGCTGGCACACCTTGTTTTGGATGACCCAAAGATCCGCCACCTACTCCCTCCTAGCTGCCCCCTCAGGCCCCCAGGGTGTGCTTTTCAAATGCTACCAATACAGCCAGAGTCCACACCCCAAATCGCCGCCCATACCAACCTCTTCCTTTATGGGGCTCTCACACTCGGAACCACTATCCCCCTGCACTTATCACCCAGAGCCAGGTACCAGGCATCTAGGGACAGCCCCTGCACCCCAGGCCATTGAAATTATTCAAACTAGCCAAGCCAATCATAAACCTGCTTATCTTCCCCTACCTGATCCTTCCCGAAAAAAATCACTCCTATTCCAACCCCTGCTCTGCCACCTGACCAGCCCTGGTCCTTCCCCATGTGGCCCTGTCCTGGGATGCCCTCTACTCTCGGCAAATGTGAGTAATAAACATCTATGCCTCATGTTCTCTTTACTATGCTATATTTTACACTACCACTTCATCCTTCCAGACCCAGACCCGAAGCTGCATGGCACAGGTGACATGGGAAGTGAGGCCAGAACACCCAGATTCCAGCCCTGGCTCAGCAGCTTCCTCACTGTGTGGCCTGGGACAAGTCCCTCTTTGCCTCTCAGTTCATTTCCCCATGTAGAATGTGGGGGAAGGAAGAAATAGACCTGCCTTTAAAATGAGGAACAAAGGCAGGCCAGCAGATCAGCCTAAAATTATAAGGTTAATGTTTAGTTCCAAACAGAAGCCTAAATAATTTGAAAGTCCTCTAAAACTGGGCCCAAATGCAAAGATCACTTCCTCCCCCAGAGAGGCATGGAGAAGACTACTCAAGGATTGATGACGAAGGTGGAGGCTCTCTTTTCCTCCCAAAACCTCCCCCTCCAGCTGTCACTCCACAGAACCTGCACAGACACACACCCAGGAGACGCAGGGCCCCTGCCCAGGATGAACTCACAGCCCAGACAGAGTCAGGCCCTCAGGAAGGTAAACAGCAGCCAGAATCCCCACCAGGCCTCAGCACTTCCAGCAAAAAGGGAGTGACCCACACCCTCACATGCACTTGTGTGCAAGCAAACTCCTGAGACCCACTTTGTACTGGAACCCCCAGAGAGGCAAACAAGCTGTTGTTTTTCTTCACCATCTGCTCTGGGTCTGAGGATTGAGGTCCTCCCCTTTCCCCCTTTCCTTCTGCTGCCCTGTCCCCCGTGAGCCTTCTGTTACCGTAGCAGGCACTGCTGACCTCCACACAGAAGGCTTTCGTTAGCAGGTCAGGCCAGAGAGGCAGGGCAAAGGGCACAGGCCAAAGAGGAGGCCTAAGGAGGGGGAATGCTTGCCTGGGGGAGCCCTGAAACCACACAGGGAGGACAGATGGGCACAGAACTCTGAGGGTCTGTGGGAGGCCTGTGGGCAAGGACCCCTCCCCACATAGCCCAGTGGGCAGCACAGCCCTGCAGAGGGCCCTCAGCTTCCTGTCTTCAGAGAAGTGGTTCCAGTCCCTGAGACCTCACTAGATATTTACACTGAGGCTGTCTCAGGGCATTTTCTGGAAAACATCCCCTTCTCTACCCACTCCCACTTCAAAGGGAGACACCAAGACCCCTAAAGCTGGTGGCTTCTTTAAAGTGGCTTCCAGAAAGCTGGTCTGGTGGGAACAAAGCAGAGACACAGACCTCACTTCAGGACCCTTTGAAATTATAGGCCTGCTCTGGAGAAGGGGCGAGGTGGGTGCCTCCGTTTCTGGAAGGGACTGGGTCAGGAACTCACTCATGCATTCACTTATTTGTCCCTTGCTTTTGTCCCCAGTTGTTTGCACCTGTGACTGGCTGAGGTTTATAGCATCAGACACTTTGGGTCTTTGCTCCCTATGGGTGTCTAACCTGCATGAGCACCTGGACCATGCAGTATTTGCCTCAGTCTACCCCACCACCACCATAACTAGCATGCAGCAGGCCCACCTAGAGCACAGGAGTCTGAAATCCCTACACACAACCTCAGTTGTCCCTACTGTGGGGTCTTTGGAGAAAGGCTCTGGTTTTCATCTTCCCAGGTGGTCGCTCGTCAGCCACTCAAGAGCCAAGGCCCTTGTCTTTGCTCACAAAACCCTTTCCGGCTCAGCACAACTAATGACACTAGTAAAAAATACCAAATCAAAAATATTATTGAAGGCATGCCTAAGTTGGACAGAAAGACAAGGAATTTCTAAGAGGCCAGAAACTAATAGAAAGTGGGAATTCATATGGGTAAGCTTGCATTTCAGGGCTTATGGATCCCTGGCGGTCTAGCCTGAGGAGCATGGGAAGTCAGGTGGGAGACCCTGATATAGAGTCCCAGACCAGAGGCAGGCAGGGGAAATAAACAAATGCCTTGGTTCTGGGTAAAATTCTTAACCCCAAGCTTCAAGCACACTCCACCTTTTCTCAAAAAGCTACTGTAGGATGTGTTCCATCACAACGCAGGGGTAAACCAAATAGAGTGGATATGAAATGCAGGAAAGAGGGGGGTCCCACATGGGATCGAGGGTTAGAGCAAAGGAAATCCCCAGGATGTTGATGAAGAGCAATTCCGAGATTGTAGATTTCCACCTCTCCCTGTCTAGATCTCAGCAGATCAGAGGTCCAGAGGTTCAGGAAGTAACTGCTCCAAGAAGATGGCAGTAACAAAATATCTAGTGCATTATCAGGAGGAAATCTTTGCAGCTGGTGGGGGGAAGAAGAATTTGGGGAAAATTTAATAACCCCTCAGAAAATTAAGTGAACAAAAACAAGGAGGGTCAAAAATGTGGGCAAGAAAAGGAAAGACATAGTACTCTGTATGGCCCAGCTATCACTAGGCATAGAAGGTAAGTCCTAAGTATTGAGCTAACCAGAACTGCAATATAAATAAAGTGTCTGGGGAAAATGAGGGCACAGGAAATGTGTGTGAAGGGGAAGTGGTGTGTGGAAGACACTTCACTCTCATCTTTCATCACAGAAAGTTAATACCTAATGCCTAAAACAAAAAAAAATCAAGATGTAGCAATATAATTATGTTTTTTAGAGACATAGGGGCAAATACAAAAAAAAAAACATGAAAAGTTAAAAGAATTAGAATGGTTCTCTCTGGAGAGCAGAAAAGGGTGTGTGGATGCTAGAGGAATGTTATCTTTCATTTTAAGCCTTACAGAATTATTTGGCTCTTTAAATGTGTTAACTCCCACCGAAATTAAAAATTTAAGTTTATCACCCTGTGTGGATAAAGCTAGGTGCTTTAAAGGTTTTTCTTGTTTAACCTTCACCCCTAATTCTGAGGTAGAAATGATGGTTGGCCCCACTTTAGAGATGAGGAAATGAAGGCTTGGAGAAGAAATGGTTTCTCTAGGCCATACAGCTGGCAAGTTACTAGAGACAGGACTTAAACTATGAGCCAGACTCTTGGTCACCAGACAATACCACCCTCAGCAAATCCTCAGGCAAGATCTACCCATGTGCTAAATTATGCCTCAGCCTCCACAGACCCTGAGAGAGGGTGGCAGTCAGCTGTGCTTAGTGAGATAGTCTCAGGAAGCTTTTATGATTTGCCATTTTGCCATTTGTCAGGCTGTTCTCATCTCTCTGCAGGCTGGTGACACAACACAAGCCTCCTGACTTTATGCGGCTGCAAGGGTTTGAGGGGCATTGCATCTTGTGGCCCATGTCACTCTGCTCCTTCCAGCCTCCAAAGGCTCCTCTAGGCTCCCAGGATGATCCACAGTTCCTCCCCACAACAGGTCAGGTGAGCCCACACTCACCTCCATCCTTGCTTCCCACCTCTTGTTCCCAGAACCTGGGCCAGACCATGCAAAGGCCCCCTCCCATCCCTTTGCTGGGCTGTCACTCACCCCCTGTTCTCAGCCTTCTCTTTGCCTGCCTCTTCTTCCTTGAGAGAGCCACCTCAAATGTCAACCCCTTGGGGAAGCCTCCTGGCTCTCCTGGAGACCCCATTGCTCCTGCCTCTGTTTCTTCATATCCTTTTGTCCAGACCTCCTGTGATAATTTCTCATTTATTCTCCTCTATCAGACTTTGAAGGCAGTGACTCTTTCTGAATCATTCCTGCACCCACCGCAACTGGCAGAGTCCCTGGTAAATCATGGGCACCTGGAATATCTATGGAATGAATGAAGACAGCTTCATTGAGGCTTCTGGGCAAATGTGTTCACAGAAAAGGCAGGACCCATAACTAAATGTACTGACCTTCCTCCTTAATATATTCTTGTGATTTTAACTCTGCCAAATAATAAACAAATCAGATAACTAAATAAGCAAGCAAGCACAGAACAAAGACCAAAAGGAAATATGCATCTAAGATACGGAATTATAGAGAAAGGATAGTCTTTTCAACACATGGTGCTGGGAAAACTGGATGTCCACATGCAAAACAATGAAGTTGAACACTTACCTTACACCATACACAAAAATTAATTCAAAACAGATCAAAGACCTAAATGTAAGTCCTAAAACAATAAATATCTTAGGGCAAAACATAGAAGAAAACATAGGACAAAAGCTTCATGACATTGGATGCGGCCATGACTTCTTGGGTCTGACACCAAAAGCACAGGCACACAAAGAAAATATAGAGAAACTGGACTGCATCAAAATTTAGAACTTCTGTACAACAAAGGACACAATCAACAGGGAAAGGCAACCCACACAATAGGAGAAAAGCATACATCAGATGAGGGGTTAATATCCAGAATATATAAAGAACACTTACAACTTAACAAGAACAAAAAAATATGACCTGATTTTAAAAATGGGCAAAGGACTCAATTAGACATTTCGCCAGAGATTGATATACAAACAGCCAATAAATACATGAAAAAAACATGCTCAACATTAATCACTGGAGAAATGCAAATCAAAATCACAGTGAGATACCACTTCACACATATTCAGATGACTGCTATTTAAAATATTATAAAATAAAGAGTGTTGGTGAAGCTATGGAGAAATTGGAACACTTTTATACTGTTGGTGGGAATGTTAAATGGTGCAGCCACTATGAAAAACAGGTCAAAAACACTAAACCCAGAATTACCATCCTATCTAACAATTCCACTTCTAAGGCATATACCCTATATGAAAGAATTGAAAGCAGGGACTCAAAGAAATATTTGCATACCCATATTCTTGGAAGCATTATTCACAACAGCCAGAAGGTGAAAGAAACCCAAGTGTCCACTGACAGATGAATGGATACACAAAATGTGGTACATACATACCATAGAATATTATTCAGCCTTAAAAATGGAGGAAATTCTGACACATGCTGCAACATGAACGAACCTTGCAGACACTGTGCTGAGTGAAACAAGCCAGTCACAAAAGAACAAATACTGTATGATTGCACTTACATGAGGTACTTAGTGTAGTCATATTCAGAGACAAAAAGTGGAATGGTGGGTATCAGGGGCTGGAGCAGGAGGAAACTGAGCTAGTGTGTCTAATGGGTTTAGAGTTTCTATTTTGCAAGATGAAAAGGGTCTAGAGA
Source organism: Manis javanica (assembly GCF_040802235.1). NCBI lineage: Eukaryota > Metazoa > Chordata > Mammalia > Pholidota > Manidae > Manis > Manis javanica. Next base: position 33,667,317 of record NC_133165.1, on the reverse strand, counting down.
TGGATGGTGGTGCTGGCTGCATAACAATGTGAATGTATTTAATTCCACACAACGTACACTTAAAAGTGGTTAAGATGGTAAATGTTATGTTATGTGTACTTTACCACAATAAAAAGAACTAAAATTTTAAAACTTAAAAGATGGAATTGCAAATTTCTTTCCACTTTTCCCCATTTTCTAAATGATCCATAACAAATATAATCCAGGAAAAAAATAAACTTGTTTTTTGAGAAAATGTGTCAGGCTCCTTTCACCTAGACATCTGTGCTGGCCCCCAGATCCTGAGCCCCCACCACTCCCAGGCCTGCTGGGCTGAGGGTTTCCCTCAGCTTTCTCTACCTGACACCAACATTTGGTTTCCATTCCCAACTCTTCACATAATTCTTGGAGATCAGCTCCTGCCGGTTTCAGGTCCAGCGGAAAGAAAGCGGCCCTTGGGGGGGTCAGCTTGCATCCCGTGGGGGCGGATTTGGCTCAGCCAGCAGTGAGCTGTCTTGCCCAGAAGCCCCCCGGCCCCCAGAGCCCATCCATCCTTCAGGCTACCCACCCACTGTCAGCAGGGCAGGTGAATTTCCTGGTGTGCAGTAACTCAAGCCCCTCTCCGCTCCCCACAGGCATGGCCAGGCTCTGTGATTAATCTCGGGTAGATCCTATGTCCGAAGCTGAGACAGCTGTCCCCACGTGCAGCTGCCCCAGGCCAGATGACTTCCAGCACTACCCCCTCCCTGCCAACAGCCAGGCAAAAAGCTGGGCTTTCCTGCCAGACCTCTTACGCATGCAATTGTCTGTACTCTCACACTGCATGGGGTCCACTAGGCTCCCTGTCCACTCTCTGGTTCATTCCAGGTTAGAAGGCAGCTCGAGGCTCATGAGCTCCAGAGCGACTTGGACTTCTCAGCCTGAAAAGTAAACACAGCGGTGTCCCAAATGGTCCTGTTGCTGTTGAATCAATAAGGGATTGTTTTAGCCCACACTCTATGCTCAGCCCTGGGTTACCGGCCCATGGCAGACAAAGCCATCTCGAATGGGGCTTCCAACCCCAAGGGGCTTCTACCCCAGCTACAGTACAAGCTTGTGAAACAGGAAGAATGCAAGCCAGGACAGGACCAGAAGAAAACTGCTCCAGGTGGCCCCTCAGCTAGGTGCCCTCCAGGCCAGATTATAGCACGACTAACTCCAGGGGTCACCGTTCACACTGGATTCCAAGTGCACCACACAGTCCTGATCCAAACAGCTGGTTCACTAACCCCACAGGAACTGGCTACAATTAGTTCCATCTCACAGACGTGTAAACTGATGCAAGTTAACAGTAACTTACCCCCAGCCAGAGGAGGAGCCAAGTTTCTGACGTAAGTTTGCCTGACTCCACATTTCTGAGTATTATCTGTGCTTTTGGATCCACCCACTGCAGACCAGCTTGGCTGAGCCTTTTATAAACCGACCTGCCCACATACCTACAGTGGGCAAGTACCCTCCCAGCATGAACCTACTCGGCTCTATCACCTATTTTTGGCTCTATACTGCCAGTTGCCAGAGATAGAGGGATAACCAAGCAGACAATCCTGGACTCTCTAAAGCATCCCTGCCAGGGTGTCCCAAGGTCCCAGGCTCTCACGACATTGGCCCTCTGTATTCTCTGGAACACAGCTCTGGAACTCAGTCCTACTGTTGCAGTGATTCCCCCAGGAGACACCAAGCAGCCCACACAGCCAGCTCCAGCCCATATAAGGACAGCTTAGACCTGCACTAAAATACAGCTAGTGTCAGTGTAGAAAAGAGCATCATGCCCATCTGTTCTCTCAGCCTCAGATGCTTTGGGCCACCTGAGGTTTTGGAGGAATACCGTCTACCTGCAACACCTGTGTGGGTGGACATAGATTCGTGTTCTCAGCTCTGCTAATCAAGAGGGACCTTGGCTCTCATTTTAACTGCATTTCCCAGCATAGGACAAGCTGGGCAGGCGGAGAAAGGAAACTCACAAGCTCCCCAAGCTCAGCTCAGGATTCAGACCCCTGCTCAAACAGATTCTGGCCTCTGCTGGGGAGAAAGACAGAGACCAGACTGGAGCTGACAGCTCATGGTCTAGGCCCAGAGCTGTTCTCAGAAAGAATAAGTTGTCGCTGATGGTGGGTGGGAGGGAACAATTTAGCCTCAAATCAGAATGACTGGCCCTACAAGGAGTCCTGAAACCACAGTCCTTTATGAGGCTCTTTATTTAATAAATGAGGGAAGGGAAGAAGGGGAAGTTGGGTGAATTCTGGGTCCTCTGACTCCAAAAAGTATCCAATCATAAACCAAAAAGCAAGGTAAAGATAGCATTACCTTTTAACCATGTCCTGGACCCATTCATGGTCTGCCTGTCTTCAGAGTGAACAAGGAGGAGGGGGGAGAAGGGGCAGAAAGGATAAATCCAGGTGGGACCAAACCACTAACTGCTTTCCAGGCCCCTTTCCTCTCTCCCCAGAGCCCTCTATCTCTGCCATCCATCACAAGAAAGATGAAGCATTACACAATGCTAACACACAAACACACTCACCCGCGCACGCACTCACACGCACACACGCACGCCACATTGGAAGTCTACAGGATTCTCTACTACAAAAACCCCAGAGAACCACCTGAAACACCATAAAAATATTTTCTGAAAAGCATAAAGGTAGCTGGCTATAAAGTCAACATGCCCCAAATCAACAGTTGCCCTATTTGCCAGGCATAAACATTTACAAATGCCAGGGAACAAAAAGAACTCATTCAAGATGGCAATAAAAACTATAAAATGCTTAAGGCTAAATTTAACAAGAGCTGGATACATGGAGCATTATACCTTGTTCCTAAAAACACACAATATTATAAACATTGAATTCTATTAATCCACTAAGTCAACACAGCCTAGATCAAAATCTCAACAGCATGTTTTATAGAACCAGAAAAAAAGATGATTCTAAAATCCACCTCTCCCCAAAAATGTATAAGAACAGCTAAGAATATTTTGATAAAGACAAACAGTGAAGGAAAAATTGCTCTATCAACTAACAAAATATACAATAAAGATGTAGTAATTAAAATAGTGTGGTTTTGGCACCAGATTGGGCTGAGTTCAGAAAAAGAGTTCAGTACACAGAAAAATTTAGTATATGATAAATGTAGCATTGCAAATTTGTGGGGGGAAAGATGGATTATTCAAGAGAAGTATGAGGGGAGGTTTGGGAAAAAACTAAACTGAAATCCCTACCTCACAGCCTACATTAAAAACTTGGGTGGGAAGGCCAACCTTTCATCATGACTCTTCATGAACCTGAGTTTTAGCAGGCTTTTCTGCTCAAAGCCGCTTTCCATCCTAATACTGTTTCGAATCTAGAATCAATCCAATATCCCAAGGCCCCGAAAGCCTGGTGTATCTTTCCTTCTCATTTCTGTTGGTGTGGCCGGCTAATAGTCCCCAAAAATGTCCTCATCCTAATCCCTGGAACCTGTGAATATGTTATCTTACATGGTAAGAGGGACTCTGCAGGTGTGATTGAATTAAGGATCTTGAAGTGGGGAGATGATCCTGGATTATCCAGGTGGGCCCTACCTAATCACAGGGTCTTTATAAGACGGGGGCAGGAGGATCAGAGTCAGAGAGGGAGAAGATGTTGGAAAAGAAGTTTGGAGGATGCCCTGTAAAGATGGAGGAAGGAGCTCTAAGTCAAGGAATGCCAGCAACCTCTAGAAGCTGGAAAAAGCAAGGACATGGATTGTCCCCTGGAGACTCTAGAAAGACCAGTCCTGCAAATATCTTTCAACCCAACGAGACCCATTTCAGACCTCTGAGCTAGAAAACTGTAAGAGAATAAATTTGTGTTGTTTTAAGACATGAGGTTTATGTTTACTTGTTACAGCAGCAATAGGAAACTAATACAGCTTGCAAAGCAGTTAGTCCTTTCCTGGATACTTTCGATGATCCAGGCCCTCTGCAAGAACCTAGAGATATAGCCCCGAACAAGACAGATGGGATCCCTGCCCTCGGAGAACTTAACAGTCTCAGTGTAGACAACCATAAACTATCAATCAATAAATTATAGGACTGATTTACAGTTATCATGAGCTTCAAGAACAAGCTTTGAAGGCATTTAACAAAGGGGCCTGAACTTCCCTTCAGGGACAGCCAAAGGTTCCCTAAAGATGTGACGCTTTAAGCTGATCTCTGAGCATTGAGCAGGAGTTAGCTAGGCCAAGAGAAAGCAAAGACTGATCAAGGCAGCACAAAGGTCCTGAGGCAGGAAGAAGCTTGAGGTTAAAGGCAGCCAGTGCTGAGTAAAGTACCCAGAGTGACAGACGCAAGCTATGCAGGTGGAGCTGGAGCTCCTTGTGGGTCCCTAATGGTCTCTGTCATCTACTCAGCTGCTTCTCCAGGAAAGAATGCGTAATCAGAGCTCTTGCATGAAGCGTTTCGAAGCCTGACCTAATTGTCATCATCAGCTATGGGGTAAAAGAAAGAGCCTGGCAAACCCTACAGAGGTCAAGGGTCCCATCACCCCAGAAATGGTGGGTACTGGGCAGGCTAAGACCTCTCAGAACTTGAGAATCAGCCTTGTGGCCAAATCAATCACAGAGACGCAGGAAGAGGAAAGTGCTGATTCCCTAGATAGGCCCTTCCAGGGGAGCAGGAATGACAAAAATGTCAGATGCCAGAGGCAACTGGCCAGGGCCTGCAGACAGCCAGAGCCAAAGCAGAAGGAAACTGCCATCTTCCCAAGGGAGACTTGGGTGTGTGGATGTGCAAGAGGCCCTGGCGCCTCCAGGGGCAAAAGGGCCGGGAAGAGGGTCACAGAGCCTTTCACTAAGGCTCCAAGCAGCAAAGGCTCTCAGTCAAGCTTCCTGAGGGCTAGGAACTGGGGGGGCATCTCCGAAAATGCCACACAGTCCCTGCCCTTCCATAACAAGGAGGGGGTCGGGACCAGATATTTGGAAATAGAGCCATAAAATGTTTGGGCTAACAAACTGCAGCCAGTCCGGGTTCAAAATCTTACACACACACACACATATACACACAGAGCAAGTGTCTGGTCTCCCACAAATGTCCGCATCCCCAATTCTTGTTCAGAGTGGTGGAGGTGGGGCAGCGGCACTCCAAGGCGGGCCCTCGTCCAGTGACCAGGAAGGCACTGAGTAAAAATTAGTCTGCATGTTTAGCAAACACATTTCCTCATTTGATCTCAGCCCAATCCTATTAGTTTCATGTTACTTGTGAGGCCCCGAGTCAAGAGAGGGGAAGTGCTGGCTTGACTCTGGGTCCCCCAGCGAGTCTTGACAGGCCTGCTGCGTGAGACCAGCCAGAAGAAGGCCTTACCCTGAGGAGTGGGGCCACACAGGGCCACATTCCCTGGGGGTGCAAAGCCCATCATTTCTCCTCAGTCTCTGCCTTCCCCATGGGCATCTGAGAGCCCCCAAGCCCTCCAACCTGCTCCCCAATTGCATCCAAGGGGCAACCCTCTGTGCTCATTCCCCTGGTAACTGAGGTTCAGCACAGCCTTGAAAACCTGAGCAGAGTCCTAAGGGATTTAGAAAAAAATGACAGGACCCTCACCCCTGTATTTCTCTAGCTGCTCTACAGTAACAGGGGGGCAACCACAAGGTGAGGTTGGAAATGATCATGGCGACACAGCTCAGGACCAGCTCCTGAAAGGCAAAGGGCGTTGTCAACCACTCAGGCGTTTAACTTTGACCCTCTAGGCCAGCTTGCTGTTTGGAACGCCATCCAAACAAAATGCTCCCCAGAAAAGGATTCAATGGCCTCAGAAGTCTGTGAAACTCTCCATTTCCCAAGCTTCGCAGGGCCCATCAGCACACTACCCGGGCTAGGAAAGCCTTTATGGTTTAACGAGGCTGCAGAGAGTGTTTACAAGATATCATTTTCAGCTCTTTAACAATACTACCTTTTTAAAGCCCCAGCACAACCTGATGAAGTAAATACTATGATCGGCTCCATTTTTACAGGTGGGAAGACTGGGCACAAAGAGGTCAGGTGACTCAGTCAGGGCCACCTAGAGCAGGGAGTTAGACCGGGCAGCCTGGCTCCAGAGCCTGCTCTTCACACCCTCCCTCTGTATTCAGGAAACTCCAAGCTTGGCCCACAAGCACTTCCTAAGCTGTTTCTGGTAACTCCCATTAACACCCGACAGAACAAGCTCCGGAAATGGGAAACATGGCCGTGGGCAGCGGTAGCTGGCAAGGGTCAGCAGTCGGCTCTGACCTTTCTGTTGATCCCTGTGGAGACAGCCGGGAGGGGGTCACACAGAGGCGCAAGAGGTGGGAGCCCCATCTCTCGCCTTGAGTGTCACAGAATCAGCGTGGACTGGGTCCAGCTCCTCTCCAGGTGGTCTTGTTCAAGCCACCAAAGAAACATCTAGACCCTGGTTTCTGGGAGGCAAGAAGAGGAAGACCAGGCAAGAAAGGCTGGGGACCCCCTACTTCTCAGACAGGACAGGGTGCCATGTATCTACTTCCACAGGATCGGATGCAGGATTCCTGAAAATCCTCCCACAGTTAGTTATTGTTACCCTATTCCCCTGCCCGAGGCAAAGTTGGTCGGGGTCCAGCTCACACATTCTTTGAGCAGCAATGAAGTGTCAGACTGGTTCAAGCCAAGAGAAGCCTGGAGTCGTGCTCTTATTGCCATAGGAATTGTTTCTCTGGGAATGGATTTTAAAACAACAGACAAGCTTGGGCTGGAAGAATGGTGGTACAGGAGGAGAGCAAGCTGAAGGAGATTCAGAACACCCTGGGGCCTGAGGACAAGGCCTCCCCTGATGTCTACATCGAGGCCATTCTATGTGATTTTTCAGGAGAAGTCCCTCTTTTCCACCCATTCCTACTTCAAAGATGGCCTCTGTGGCTCCTCTAATTGTGGCTTCCAGAGCTGGCCCCATGGAGACAAAGTGCAGAAAGGTCCTCACTCCATAAACCCACAGACCTGCGTGGCATCAGCCACAGCTTCAGTTTCCCAGAGGACAGAGGTCAAGACTTTTGTTCATTCATCCACTCAACAAGCAGTCCCCGAATACCTGATTTGTGCAAGCTGAAGGCTACATGCTAAAATTCAGCTACAAACACCCCTGGAGGAAAAATACCAGTATTTTATAAAAATTCAAGCTGCTTAACACCATGCTTTGCTACCTTGTCAAAGCTGAGGAAACACGGCAGAGTCTTTGTGATGTTCTGGGGAGAAAGCAGCCAGAGGTGTCCCCTGAGCACCAGGGAGGGCCAGGAGCTCCAGCGTGCATCCTGTCCCTGCCTAGCCTTGGCCACCCAGGGCCAGGTGCTATCCACTCTGCCAGCTCCCCAGACTCTAAGCACCATGCCCACCAGCAAAGCTAACAGAGGCCCCACTATGACCAGGCCTAGACACAAATCCCAAGCTCCTTAGGGTGGCAGAAAAGGGGCTTCACACTCAGGCTCCAAAGGCCTGGCTGCCCGTCGCCTGCCTGCAGCCATTCTGAACTTCAGACGTATCAATCATCCAGGTCAGGCACCTTACACGGCTATTCCGTCCACCAAAATGTCCTCCCGGTCCCTGCTGGGGACACTTGCTCATCCTGCAAGACTCACCCCAAGCATGACCCCTCTGGGAAGCCCTCAGCATGTAGCCTGGATTCACCAGGTCAGTGTTTCCCAATCAGGAGGTCTGGAACACCACTCTAACAAAAGGCTCCCCAGGAAAGGATTCTGTGGTTTGGTATGTTTGTGAAAAACCCCATCCTCACCACCTCTCCAAGTTACATCAGCACCCTACCTGGTCAAAAGCCGGAATAGGGTTTTAAGTGTTCTAAGCACTTGATTAACTCATGTAAGCAAAGAACAAACTTATAAAGTATATACTGTGATCATTCCCATTTTACGTAGGCAAAAACTGAGGCACAAAGATGCCCAAACTCCCTGAGACAAGTCATTGCCAGGTTAGAGAGTGAACAAGTAAGAGAAACAGTTGCCTCTGCAGGGAAGGAAAATGGAAAGTGAGTTCTCAGTGCAGGAAAATAAAACCAATCACAGATACAGGAGGTGCTGAGAGCTGCCCACAGAGGTGGAGGAGACCAGAGGCCATCGCGAAAACCTCCTGGAGGAAGGGCCTTTGTAGCTGCCCCATAAGAGAATGAAATCAAGGTATAGGGGAGGCACTAGGAGCAAGAAGGGGACATGCCAAGCACCTTAACTCAGCTGAAGCAAGAAAGAGACTTCAAAGTCAAAGAGTCTGCAGGGACAGGGCAGGAACAGGGCACCAAGGGAGGTGAAGAGGCCCCTGCTCTCCCCCAGGGCATATTGGGGTCTCCCACTGCTGGTCTTAACCCAGAGGAGCTGTGAAATCAATTTTCTAAGTCTTGACAAGCCCTTTTTATGAACTAGATAGAGCACAATAAAAAAAGAGAGTATCCCATATGGTAACAGTAAGCAGTATTTTGTGAAACTTGTTTCAGATGTGTGTGTGTGTGCATGCATGTGTGTGTGTCCACCAGTGTACTCAATCACCATATAAAAGGTATTTCTTATTGTGGGTCATGATGAAAGAATCTCAAAAAACTGTCCTGTGTACAGTGCTTCCTAAACCTGACTGCGCAGAAAAACACCTGGGGAGGCCATTAAAACCCAGCTCTCCAGGCCCTAGACTTCCTGAGTGCTGCATGGGTCTGGGTATCCAATTCTTTATTCTCCCCACTTCATCCCAAGGAGACGGTCAGAGCCCTGCTGTTCAGTTTGCTGCACCTCAAGCATAGGAGCAAGACGGGCTACGAAACCAGCTACATGATTTGTGGTGCACGGTACAAAGCGAAAAAGCAGGGCCCCCATTCAAAAAGCTGGGAAAAACGTGCCGTTAAATGTACTAAACTACAAAGCTTTTTCCCTTTCTCCTGAGGTCTCTCTCAAGACCCGTCATTTGTTTACTATTCCAGGTGCACCCCCTCGGACATGGGGATATTCATGGGGCAAGTATAGACCCTCACAGCACCCTCAGGCCCCTCCCTGCAACTCCAAGATGTGCAAGCGCACACACATGTGCAATCGGGCATGTGTGCAGCCTTTCCCACCAGCCACTGGATGAAGCACGGTGCCCCGGCTGGGAAAGGGAAGTCAAGCCGGGCATCTCCCCTTCCCAAGGGCCTCCCATTGCACAGTCGGCAGGCAACCATCAAGAGTGCTGCAATCTCTACCCCCAGATACACTAGGATCTGGGGTGGTGATCTGTCCCTTGCTGAGTCCCTTGCTGACCACATCACATACTGCCATGTGGAGAAAGAGGCGGGAAAGAATCCAGATCCCGCAGTGTCCTCATAGCAGCAATCAGACCCTTTCCAAAGCTGACTCGCCAGAGACTGTCTAAATGTAAAACAGAAAGCAGCCACCAATTCTGAGCTCCATCCCGTCACTTCCTAGAATAGGCTGAAAATGGGTAAGACCTGAACACCGGGCCAGAATACAAGCATGTTTCTAAAAGAGCAGAAACAAGTCCCCCTGAGCAGCCCTGAAGCCTCCCTCCTGATGCTCATCATCATTTCTGCAAGGGGTCTGTGCGTGCAGAGCAACCGCGTGTCCATGCCAGTGGGACCCAAGCCAGAACGCCCCTTGGTAGGACCCATGTCAGCACATCTGCTCTAGGCTCACAGCGGGGGGGTCCTCGGGGGATGCAATTTTATTCACTCAACACAGACAGCGAGCCCTTCTCTATTTTGAGCCCTGGGCTGGGTCCCAAAAAGGTGGGTGACATCCCCTTTGCCTCATCCTCTTTGTCATCCTCACACTCTAATGGGGGGTGAAGAGCAGTTTCAGCAGGGAAGGTACTAGAAGGGAACATTTGAGCTATGGCCTTTTAATGGGAACTTTTGGAGAAAGGTCATACAACTTTCCAAGATTTGGGGTACATGTGTCCTTGCTTCATCCCCAAAACTCACTCCACATCTCCCCAGAGGTGACATGTCCACAGAATTACCTTCAACCTGAGCAAGATGGGCCCCCACCCTGGGTTCTGTGCTTTGGAAGGCCCCAATCTGGCCTCCCACACCAATCTGGTCTCCACCACACCCCTTCCCACAGGGCAAGGAGACTGTGGGGCCAATGAGGTCACAAGAATGTGATCACCAGATCCCACAACCCCCCTTGTAGACCATGTATAGTAACTAGGGTCCTGGAATTCCCTCCCCAAATAGATGGGCAAACTTGGGTGTGAGGTATAGGCAAGCGGCAATAGTTAGAATGGGGGATGGGGGTGCTGAGCTGGCCTGCAGTGTCCAGGAAGCATGCATGTGGCTCCCCCAGCCCAGGTGTCAGGTGGGACAAGAAGGGAAACAAAGAGTGTCTCTCCCTGAACCTCTGAGCTCCTGCACAACTCAGAGGCCAAACATTCTAACTGCGAGCCTCCTTCCCCCAGGTCATTAGGAGGCTATGTTTGTGAAGGTTGATGACGGATTATATTTTACTTAACAGTTTGTAAGCTTCATTCATAGCTTTTAAATATTTAGACACATGGTGTGTGGGCCTCCATCTGTACCCTCCCCCCAGACCAAGGAAGTCTGCCCGTAAGGCCATTTTGACTTGGCATCATTAAAATGGCTCTTCAAAAAGCACACACACCAAGAAAAAACTGTTGATTTTTCTGGCACATTTTATGGTGCAAAATGGTGAATTCCTATAGCAGGAAATTTGACACTATCTGGCAGGATTATGCATGCATTTACCTTTTAACACAGAAGACCCACTTCAAAAAGATGTATCCTAAAGATTCACTTGCAGAACTATGAAATGGACAAAGCACAATAACATATAATATGGCATTGCTCAGTGAAATAAGCCAAGCGGAGAAAAACAAATACCGAATGATTTCACTCATCTGTGGAGTATAAGAACAAAAGAAAAACTGAAGGAACAAAACAGCAGCAGAATCACAGAACCCAAGAATGGACTAACATTTACCAAAGGGAAAGAGACTGGGGAGAATGGGAGGGTAGGGAGGGATAAGGGCAGGGCATTGTCTGTGATACAGAAGGTTAGAACAACATGATGTCTATCAGTAGAAGAATGGCTAAGTCAACTATAGTCATTCACTGCACAAAACTAACTATAGAGCTGTAAACATGAATTCAGGAGAGATGAAAAGTCCTGGAGATGGATGGTGCTGGCGGCTGCACAACACTGTGACCCTACTCAATCCCACTCGACTGTACACTTACAGATGAGTAAGATGGTAAATTTAATGCTATGTGTATTGTATCATAATTTTTTTAAAAAACAATGGATTCAGAAGGTAAGTATTCCCTGATGTAGAGCAATCTCCACAACATATTGTGAAGTCATAGAAATCAAGGTCAGAATAGTTCAAGGAGAAAGGGAGGAAGAAGATACACACACACACACACACACACACAATTGCTTCCACTTGCAAAAAAGGAGTAATGGAAAGGTAAACCAAAAGCTAATTTAAACTATGACTATCTACAAATAGTAGATAAGGGGAAATTATTTATACAACTATTCCAGTAATTAAATGAAAAAGAAATGTCAGAATTAAAATAAGACCATTTTGCAACCTTAATGAAGCAGTAATGTAAGCAAGAACCAACACCTGCTAATGTCTAAAGAGAAAGAGAGACCACCAGACATTGTGTGATTCGTGGTAAGATTTTTGATGGAAGAATTCTACCCAATGAAAGAGGTAATTTTGCCAAAATACTACTATTAATATAATAATAAGGCAGGGGGAGGGGAGGAACCAAAACCCAGTCAAGTCCCTGTATCCAATTTCCAATTTTCTGGAAAAACCAAGGACAGAGGAACATGTTAACAGGCACCATGAGGATATTATAACAAAATCCTGAATAAGGAAAACTCTATCAGGCCTAGTTTCCTCAACAAATAAATTTCAAGGAAGAGAGAGAGGGGGTGGGAATAGGAGGAATCCTGTAGGCAGTGATGTTCTGATGAATGTTTAACAGCCAGCTCACCAGAAAAAACATCACATCCTCCTATATTAGTTAGCTGGGGCTGTCATAACAAAATACCATAGTCTGGGTGGCTCAAACAGCAGACATTTATTTCTCCTGGTTCTGGAGGATGGGAAGCCCAAGATTGAGGTGCAGGCAGATTCAGTGTCTGGGGAGAGCCCTCCTTCCGGTTTGCAGACAGACAGCTGCCTTCTCACTGCGTCTTCACTAGGCAAAGAGGCAGGCAGAGGGGGGTGGGCGAGTGAGCACTCTGGTCTCTTCCTCTTCTTCTAAGAACAGTAATCCCATCATGAGGACCCCAACCTCATGACCTCATCTAAGCCTAATTACCTTCCAAAGGCCCCAGCTCCAAATACCATCACACTGGGGACAAGGCTTCAACATATGGATCTAGGGGGGACACAAACATAGCACCTCCTGATATGATAAGATAAACGGGGCCAACTGCAAACCATTCCTGCCCGCCTCCCAAAAAGGGACCCTAAATCAAATCAAACCTTTACTTCTAAGCTCCAACGCAGAAGAGAGACAGGGGGTAGAGAATCAAATTAATTACACCACTTGGGAGCGATCAGCCACATCTAGAACATAGGCATACAGGACAACTAGCCTTCTTTAACAAGTCAATGTCTTGAAGAAAATAGTATCCTAGTAAAGGGGAGAGGACTCTTTAAACACAAGAGACTAAAGAGACACAACCACCAATAAGTGGACTTTATTTTGATACAGATTTGAACCAACTAACAATAAAGAAACACTTTTTGGGCAGTTGGAGACATCTGAATGTGGATTGGATTTTAGATCCAATAAATATTTAATACGAATAATAAAGGTAAGGAATGATTGTAAGTTTGTTAGATGCAATAGGGCATGGTGATAAGGAATATTACAAGGGAAACGAACATGCATACGGGATTAGCTGTAGAATGCTCAGCACACACACAAAGAGAATGTGTGTGTGGTGGGGGCAGGGGCGGGGGAAATAATGTGACAAAAAGTAACAGTGGGCAAAGCCCAGAGAGGGCACAGACTGCACACTCTTACTCTACTTGTGTGCAAGCTAGACAATGTCGATGGAAAAGTTTTTAAACACAATATTTTTAAATATGCCCCAACTCAAAATGTTCAACTTGAGAGAGATGTCCCCTGCCCCACAAACCCACTCTCTTGAAATACTCTTTCCCTTCTCTGCTGAAATCCAGGCAGGTCCCACATCTTAGTCAAAATACTGCTGCTCCAAGAGTTAATACAAAAGCTTTATCTTTTATCCAAATTAAAGCTTCTCCCTCCTCTGGTTGAGAGATGCACCAAACAGTTGGGGGGCAGGACCCCTTTTCTGGTTCTCGCTCCTCAGCCCTGACATGTGCTGCTGTTTCAGCCCTTTTAGGGTTTTATAGAGAGGTGAGAAAGACACATAAGAGTGACCCCTAATAAACATCTGTGGGAGGAGGGAGGATGGAATAGGAGGGAAAGAAGTCCCTGAGATTTGCATACTACAAAGAGTTTCACAAATGCATTACCCTTCCTACGGGTGAATGGAAGGACTCGGGTGGTGAGCTGGGGGCTCCATCCTTAGGGCAGCCCTTCAGGTCAATCAATGCTGCATTTCCCTCCAGCTTTTATTTGGCACCTGAACAGCTCTGTGGCTGGCAAAAACCATTAGTGGTCTATAGGCAAGGCTGCAAGATTGTACTGGACACAGCCCTCTAAGGAACTGGGGGTTTTTTTTGGGTTTTTTTTGCCAAAATAGCTTAAACAGAGGGGTTCACCCTGGGATTCTGATGGAGGTGACCAGAGCACAGCATCCCTGATCAAGATGCCCCCATCACACATCAGACCCAGACACCCAGCCCAGGAGAATTGGTGCACACACACGCGCACACACACACACACACACACACACACACACACACACACACACAGAACACAAACTGTATTCAAATATCAGACACCAACAGAAGCAATACCATGAAATAAAGGAAGACTATTTGTCAAGGAACAGCTCTGTCTCTTTGCCTATCAGCTGAGATCAAGCCACTCGAAATACACACATGGAACCAAAGCAGAGGTCAAAACTGTGAAGGGGCACTGTGCCAAATGCTGTCCCCAAGCCCTCTGCTTCTGGGGCTCTTGAATTTCAAGGACATGAGCCACCTGTGACTGATAGCTCACAAGACATAGGAATGTGAGACGCCAGGCCAGCTCCAGCCTGCAATGCCCACTCAGGGCTGTGCAAGGATGGGCTCAGTTACTGTCCGGAGCATCAGTTACCAGCATCTGGAACGTGCTCCCAGCCTCCTTAATACCTCCTAGTATCCTTTTTGGGAATCCATTTTCCACAAATTCATCCAGATCCTCCCTGAACTTAATTATACCTTCTCCCTGCTCCCATTCTGGTGGAAAGAGTTGTGGAAGATTACCACAATTGTGTGGGCCTCTTTTTATTTATGCTAAAACGATCCCTTCCAAGTTTCTGCAAAGGTCCCCGAGTCCCAGCCCACCAAATGCCAGGACCTCTGTCCCTGTTCACTCACTCCCATCACGGACTTCACCTCTGCAAGCATATTCCAGGCTGCGGGAGGCTCTTTGTTTTCCTTCCCACACTTTTTAATTACACAAATAGTACATGACTATACGCTCCTTGTAAAAACAAAGCACAGGCAGACAGTGGAAGAAAATGGAAAGTCCTCTGCCCCTCTGCCAGTTGTCTCCACATAGGTAACTATGGAGAATGGCTGCCTACAGACTTTTTTCTGGACATTTAAATACCTAGATATAGATCAGAATTTTCTTTTTCATAAATGAGATCATGCTATACAGATCAGTCTGCAACTTGAAAAGCTTATTTTTTAGACTATTCTCACATGGAAGTGTGCAGAGGCCACACTACTATGGGTGTCCAGTGAATAGTACTTAGAGAAGCCTGGGCTAAGTATTTCCAGACAAAATGAGGGCAACAAAATTGCATGCAAAGTTTTCTAGAAGCACTGTTTTGCTTTTCTGGGTCTGGCCTGCTCCAGCCATTAAATGTATGTTCTGCCCAACACAAGACAACCTTGAGTCCTGGCTATAAGACACTGCCAGAATTCACCTCGGTAGCCCTGGGAGGACTGCGAAATATCCAGGAGATGCACTGGTACCTGTGTCTTAAGCAGAGTGGTGCTGCAGAAAGATCTGGAGAAAGGTCAGTCCCTGAGGGACCACCAAACTTGGGGACCTCTCTCTGAGTCTGTGTCCTGGGTTAGAGGAAACACAATGTCCTAAGAGCTAACTAACCCTGGAGTGGCTTTAGGATCAAAAGAGATGCAAGTTACAAGTGCAGGTTGTGTGTTCTAGAGGGTTCTTAGAGCTGTGCGTTTGGTTATTATTAAATAGGGAAAAGCTACGCTCGAGCAAGTTGCGCAAATAAGGCGTTTGGCAACTTTCACTTGCGTGCTCCGCGTTTTCTGGGGAATTCAACCTCGGGGTGAGGAGATGCGGCTCTTACCTTCCCCGGGGCGGCCAGCGCGCCACCTGCCGGAGGAGAGGGAGGCGACCTGTGCGTCCCTGCACCGCGGGCACCTGAGGTCCCGCTCCTTCCAGGACGCCACTGCGGATCCATCCCTTCGGAGCTGGGTCCACGTCCCCAGGTGTCTGGGAAGCCACGGCTCCCCCGCGGCCCAAAACCCAAAGTCAGGACGGAATCGTCCCTCCGGTGTCCCTGGTCAGCCGGCAGGAGAGGCCGGGGCACCCGGACACACCGCCCGGCAACCCGGGAACCTGCGCCCCAACACAAGGCCGCCGCCGCGCAGGTGAGCTCGGCGGAGCCACGTAAGCCTGTAAACGTCCAGGGACTGAGCCGCCGAGCCCCAGAGAGCCAGGCGCTCCCCTCCGCGAGCCCCCGCCGCAGGTTTCAGCCACCCCACTGGGAGCCGGGAGCCGGGAGCCGAAGGGGCGAGGGTGGGATAGCACAGAAAGGAAGAGGGAGGGCGGGCGCAGCCAGAGACCACCGCAGTTCCGACCCCTCTCCCCCAGCCCCCGAGCGCCCGGCGCCCCAGCCCTGTGCCCCGTGCCTCCAGCCTCCAGGCCCCGCCGCCCCGATAGCAGCCCTCAGCTCCCAGCGCCCCCGGGCCCCGCTGCCCTTCGTACTCACCGGCGGCTTCCGTAGCCGCTGCCGGGGGAGCCGGCGCCGGGCTCGGGGTAGCCGTGCTGCGGCAGCGCTGCGGCCGGGAAGGGGTAGAGGAAGCCGGTGGCCAGCGCCGACCCGCAGAGGCAGCAGCACGCCCAGGGCAGGAGCAGAGCCAGCTTCATCTTGCGCGGCCGCCCGCGGGGATCCGGGGTCCCGGGCGGGAGCGCACAGGCGGCCGGACCGAACTCGCCGCCCCGCCGGGAGCAGAGCGAGCGAGCCAGCTAGCTAGCACAGCCGGGGTCCGAGCGGGAAGTGCCTGGGGGCGCACACGCCTCTCCAAGGCCGCCTTTTCAAATTCAGCGAGGTGGGCTCTGCGCCGTCAAAGGGGGCGTGAGGCTCTTTCATTAACCCTCAGCGGTCCAGGGCCAAGGAGACGGCAATAGCCTCAGAGCTGGGGGTCCCGAGACCCGTGTGTCCCCAAAGCCAAACCTTGCGCCTGAGTCCCCGCACACACCCCCATTAGAACCTTCCCAGCCAAAACCTCTGGGGATCCTCAAACGCTCATGCAACACCCACTCTGAGCCTTGCATTTTCACCTGGGCAAAGCTGTTTAATCCCAATAGGGCCCTCTCTATCGGTGGTACCATCCCCGCCGTCAGGAGTGGAAAATGGCACCCAAAAAAGTGAAGCTCCCTGTCCAGGGCCCTTTGCATCAAACCGTTGCACACCCAGTCTTCCCCAGAATCTTCTCCTGTTCACATCCAGTCCTTACCTTGCCAGCTGTCTCTCCAAGGTAAGTAGTAGCTGGAATGAGAGAAGCACTGGATTTGGGGTTAGTTGTCTCTAGAATCACAGATCTATGAAGCATCTGATCTGGACAGGAGCTGGAGGAAAATGGAATACAACCCCACTTTTTAGGGATGGAAAAGCTGAGTCCCAGATCACATGTGGCCCACTGCCCGTCTGGCCCCAATTGGCCTTTCCTGGGCTGCAAGATCTCCCCAGAGCTGTACCCCTCACAGGGGCCAGGTGGGACCTGAAACCCCGCCTGGGCTGCACTCTCCAGGTTGGGAGTGTTTTTCTAATTCTCCCAAAAGCATCAGTGGGGCTGGCAGAGGTCCTGAGGCTGGCTCTGGCCCTGCTAACAGTGAGGAGCTCCTAGTCTGTGAAATGCCTGTAGGTCTGGAGAGAAGCCATCAAACGTGGAAGCGCTTAATGGGCTGCAACTCATTTTGTAAAAGAATTGTGGAATTGCTGCTGGAGGAAGATAAGAAGATGCTGTTGAACAGGCGGAGGAAAGGCCCACTCTGCTTCCCCCTCTTGTTTACATACCCCAACGTGTATTCATATGTACGTACCCCATCTTGAGTACACATCCCAAAATGTCATATCCAAACGTTTTCACCCTCTCCCCAAACTATCCATCCTTATCTACTCAGTTCCCCCAAATCCTGCCAAAGCCTTTTTAATGGAACTTCCCCACTTCTCAAGTCCTGAGTCTCTGTCTAGGACTTGAGATGAATCTCAGCGCGCACAACCCCCTAATGGGAAATATAACTTGGCCCTGGAGCCACGTCCTTCATCTCGCCCTCCATCCCTCACTCAAGACCTAAGAGATTTGGAGAATTTGGGTTATCAGGGGATTTTCAGTGCCTCCCCCAAAAGGAATCTGAACTGTACTCCTTGGGCAGTTGGCCAACACCTAATAAATGATGAGGTCATTCCCCCTCCACCCCCCACCCCAGGAATTTGTAAGCATTCTGTCTTCCTCCTTCCCCTCCTTTACTTGCATAATGAGATCTTAAAGACCAGAAAAATTCCGCGTTGCTGTAAATTGGCTTTATGCTAAAGGCATTACAGTAAAGGAACAAGAATTTAGTTTTTATCTTAAACGAATTTTCCCAGTGCCACGAGCTGCACCCAAACTAGCGGGACCAAGAAGGAATGACACTATTCCATGTACCACCGGACTGTTTTAGGATGAAAAGCTTTAGGAAAAGAATGAATACCTCCCAGAAATATCAGGACTAAGGCAGTTGTCCAAGTTTGGTCCCCTTTCTCATATCTAGGACAATGAGTTCATTCCGGCCCCATGAACGTGTACTAGGAAACTTGTGTGTCCAGCACTGTGCTGGGTACAGTGAAGGCTGTTAGAGAAGCAAATAGCATGGTCTCATCCTCGAGGTTCCTTCACTATGTAGGAAGGTGTTAAAATGGCCTTTGTTCCTTCAGGAGGCAGCCAGCACTAGACAAGTATTCTGTAAACAAGAGGTGTTTCCATGTAGATGACAAGGAACAAAAGAAACAAAGATGCATAAAATCAAGAAAAGAAATGTGTTATCACCCGTACCACCCATCCCCAGACGCCCAGGGTCTGCTCCTGCCTCCCCCACTGACTTGGCTGGGTGACCTAGAGTAAACCCCTCCTCTCTCTGGTCCTCCCTAGCATCTTCATTTGTAAAATGAACAGTGGAGTGGATTGGCTTGTCTCTGAAGACCTTGCCAGTTCTGGCCTTCACTTTTCCCTTCATCCTCCACTCCCATCTCCAAGGCAGCTGTGGCTATACCCAACCTTATTAGGCTGTCACTCTTGTAGGTAAGATTTTCAGCTGCAGCATGCCCCAGTGGGGCTATGGGAGCCAAGGAAAACAGCAAAGGATTCTGTGGCATCCCACGCTAACCTTCCCACGGGGAACACCAGTTAGTAGAGCCCAACTCCAACAAGTACAGCTGTGTGACCTTGGACAAGTTACCTACCCTCCCTGAGCATCCTCATCTGTAAAATCCGAAGAACAATAATAGCATCTAAAGTGTGGGTTTACTAAAAGAATTCAATGAATTATCCATATAAAGTACTTGGAATGGTGTGCCTGACACATTATAATGCTCAAGGAACATTATTATTATTTGCAAGGCTTTGGTGAGGGATAAAATTGAAGACCACCACCCTTCTCAAACCCTCAGGGTGGGGCTGGGAAGTAAGTTCATACCTGGGAGTGCTTGGGGCTTTCTCAGATGAAAAACCCTAGTGTGACCTTGATATGTTGTTACTCCATGACCAATAGTTTAAAACAACTCTATTTTAAAACAAATATGGGAATATTAATAAGTAGAATGTACAAATTGCATTGTTTTTCAAGATAAAACATACTTGCAGTGGGCAGCAAACGTGGGAAATTGAGCAGCCTTGAAATACGGGGCAGGGAGGGGCATTTGGGAGGTCCAGTGCATCTTCAAACAGTGGCCTCCCAGTTTGGCCACTGATTAGTGCTCCATACAAGGGCTCATCTCTGTATTTCAAACCTCTACCTGCAGCCTCCCCAAGTACACGTTAAAACTTCAGGAGAGACAGAAACCACTGTTTGCCAAGAGCCCAAGAAATCGAGCGTGAGGCTTGCAGTGGGGATGCTGCCTCCTTCCTCCTCTTCTCCTAGGTGACCTTTGGCCATCACATAACTCCAGACCTTTGCTAAAACGGAAACTGGACAAATAAGGATCAGCAGGGCTTCACTAGCCCTTAGCTCTTCAACTGCTCCCCAGATCTCTGATATGGACAGGCAGGGGTTCTCATAATCCCCACTTTCCAGACAAGGAGGTGAGAGACGTGATTTGTCCAGGATCCTGTGCGCTCCCCACTCTGCGAGTTCAAAAGCACCTTAGAAACAGGGTTGTTTGTACCAAAAGGGATCAGGTTTCTTGGTGGAAGGAGACATCCCCCACCCCACACCAGAGAAGTGGGCTCCTCCACAACTGTGTTTCCAGGCTTTTCTGATAAGAAAATATCAGTCAGCATCCTTTTCAGCAGACAAAAAGCAGATCTTCACTTCTGCTGAAGTCAGCAGAGAGCCACTGAGCAGAGAAGTAAATACTCATCAAGCTGAAGCCAAGGTAAATATTGACCTTCTGGCATGACAAATCTTCCTGTTAATCTAAAACAGAAATCTCCCCCTCCCCGCAACTGCCCTGTAGGACAGGGATTCTGCAATTCTCCCAGAAGTTCCGGGAGGCAATGTAGAAACGCAATGGTTTTCGTCCTGATTTCTCTAGCAGCCTGTGTTCCCAGCTGTTCGAGATCCCAGGACAGAAATGGGCTGGAGTTGACTCAAGGTAGCAAGATGGTCACAATTTGGGCTCGTTTTGCTCCAAGCTTTCTGTATTAGGCCAGGGCAAAATAGGAGCAGAACATGAATATTTTGGAAGATGCAGACCCTGAATTTTCATCTCTACCTGGACACCCTCAAAAATTCCCCCAGGACCTATAAGAGGGAATGCTTCTTTGCTCAGTGTACCTACAAATATAAGGCTACCTGGTTCCCAGACATCATCAGTGAAGTAGATGTTCAGAAAATAGCAAATTACACGATTACCACAATAGCCCATGATCTGAAATAAATGGTTGGAAGGGGGAAAAAAAAGCACTGGAAGCAAAACCTAAAAAAACATGAAAAATAGGGAATCTGCCTAGTCACCATCACTGAAAGCCCAACTCAAACGAGGTGATAAGGAGTTGCTCTCTAATGTAGCCACAGCTGAACAAATGCTTCCCAAGGGACTTAATGAGATCACTTGGTAGTAAATGAAGAAACAGGATATTCATCCGTTCAGCTATAGCAGAATAGCATAGACTGGGCAGGCAGAGGGACTTATAAACAACAGAAACTTATTTCTCACAGTTTCAGAGGCTGGAAGAAGTCTGAGATCATGGTGCCAGCAGATCTGGTGTCAGGTGAGGGCCCCTCCTGGTTCACAGATGGCTGTCTTCTCGCTGTGTTGTTCCATGGTGGAAGGGGTGAGGGAGCTCTCTGGGGCCTCTAATCCCATGCAGGAGGGCTCTACCCTCATGACCTGAGCACCTCCCAAAGGCCCCACCTCCTAATGCCATCACCTTGCAAGTTAGGGTGCAATGTATGAATCTGGGGGACACACACATTCAGTCCATTGCAACAGACTGTAACTCTGGGGGGAAAATATGTTCCCAGCCTGGGGCAAACAACCTTTGAAGCCAAAATCAGTCAAAAGGAGAAATAAAGTGGGAGAAACCTGTTTATTGCTTAAAAGCAGTTGTCTACTTTTGCTCACCATGTCTCTCTCAACCCAGCTGTGAAAAAGGCCCCATTAGACCTCTCATGTCCAGATATGCCCTCACTTTCCACCCACCTTGTAATCACCTATTTATATGAAGATGGGCTACTTCTCTCCACCCCTTGAAAACACCTACTGATATGGAGATGCACTAAGGCCAGGTGAGAGATTCTGGAAATTCGGCAATTTACCCACAAGGACTAAAATTATAAAATAAAGCAGAGGGAAGCATTGGTCTTACAAGCATTACCCTGGCAGAGGCATGAAGATGGTAGAGGGTTTAGACACAATGAATCCAAGTCATGCTGTCCCTCCCAAAAGTGTCCCAAGCTGAAGGTCCATGGTGGAGGCCCGCCCAGGGCTCCTCGCCCCAGCTCTCCACACACCCTATTCTGCCCAGTGCTCAGTCCAGCACCTGGGGCTCCTACTAGGAGAGAGAATGGTAAAACAAGCTAATAGGGATGAAGATAGGAGCCACAGGGGCAGGTAGCACCTGGGTCCCAAGAGGGACATTGGCCTTGGAGCAGGAAAAAATAATTAAACTTGTTCTCTGAGCCTCAGTGAATTAATTGGGGGCCATTAGGTAAATGATGTCAGCTGAATATAAGAAAGAAATTTAAGAGATTGTTGACTGTTGACTTAAGCTAAATGGGGAGTGAAGGGTAAGTCCCCTTCAGTAAAGGGATCTGGGCATAGAGTAAGGTAACTTGTGGTGGAAATGTTATAATTAAGCAAAAATCACTGCCTACAGCCCTGACACTATGATTCTAGACCCCAGAGGCTAGAAAGGCATCCAACCAAGTGTAGAATTTTCCCCAAGCCAGCATGAATAAGTGTGGCAGACTTTACCAGTGCTCACCAACATGTGGATCCCTGGTCCTCTCTGGGCAGAGAAGACCTTCCTCGCCAGCCTCCCTTGCACCTGGGCAGGGCCATGTAACTAGGTCTGGCCAATGGGCTATGAGCAGAAGGGGCTCCCGCTGCTAGCCAGAGAGAAGAGAGGGTATAACTTCTCCAAGCCCTCTCTGTCCCTACCACAGCAAATGTTCCCTGGGATGGGCCTTTGTCAGCCTGGATCCCGTAGTACAGAAGGCACTCCCCAACCCTGCCCACTTCTACCTAGCTTTGAACACCCTTGGTTCCAGCCAGCCATTGAGATGTCTGGGATAAGTTGTTACTGGGCACTGCCCAGGCTTTCCTGAGAAATACACTAAGGACATATGTGTGGTTTGATGGTTTGATGGCTTGATGCAAAAGGGCCTATTGTCCTGCATAAGCTGTTAGAAAATGACCTCATGAGGGCAAGGTTGGCCCTTCAGGGGCTTGTCCCTCTGCATTTTTGCAGGACCTAGTTTATGCCCCTCTCACTTTCCCAGCTGTGTCTGTCATTCTCACCATGCAAATCCTCACCCATGACAAATCGCACTACACAGATGAGGCTCTGTGCTAGACCCTGGTGGTGTCCAGCCAGCTTAGACATCATTTTTGCCCTCAGTTGGATTTACAGGATCCCTAGGAAGGATGCAAATAAAGAGACATGGTCCCTGATGCCATATGATCCAAAGTCAGCGGCTTGGAGGAATGGAGGCTGGGGCCTGGTGGTGGGGAAATCCACATGGAGTAGACAGAGACTTTAAAGTGAGAGGAAGGATTAGACAAAACTGAGCATGGCAAAAAATCATGGGGGAGCACGGCAAAGGGGCAAAGGCAGGATTATGTGCTGGGCCGAACAGGCTGAGGAGTGGAGGGGCTGGCACGGAGCAAAAGGTGTGTGCCCAGATCAACCCACCTGTGCACACACCAGGTACACGCATGTGTGTGCAGGCATAAATCCCTCCAGAGCTGGAGAGGCCCTCTCCAAAAACAGCTGTCCAGGGCAGCAGGAGCTTTGTATGGCAATGTGGTCTAACCTGCCAACACCTACTTTCTCCCTCTCTCCCCCTGCCTCACCTCCAGCTCCAGCCTGGAGTCCCAGGGCTCATGAGAAAACCCATGAAGATGAGTTGTTTGTTCGACTTCGGGGACCAGGCTCCAGCTATCGGTGGCAGTAGGGAGTCAAGGTCTTCCTGCTAGCAGGTCCAAAGTCAGAGGGCTGTGTAGGGGTGGGGACTGTGGATCTGGGTGGAAACTCAAAGGTGTGTGCAAAAGCCAGGCATGACACAGGACAAAGCACTGGGTCAGGCGATGGCCAATGGATGGTGCTGCCACTGCTCAGTCCCACTGCTCTGAATGGCCAGCCCTCCAAGCGCTCCTAGGCTGCCCCTGTGGACCACCCCTCCAATATCTGCATCCTCATCTCCAGGAGGACCTCAAACTCGGCAGGTTAAAAGCTGAATTCCTCTAGGGTCACCGGATCCTCTCTGCCCATACTTGTTTGATTTAGGATAAGGTGCGCCTTATTTTCTAGGTGGTTGCAGCCCCCACCAGGCTTGGCCCACAGAGCCCAGGGTGTCAGCCCCCACTGGACCCTCAGCAAAGTCCAGCAGTACACAGGCCAACATCCACTTGATCTCATCTCTTCTACTGAGTGCCCACCACCTAGACTGAAATCCAATCACTTGCCCCGTAACTGATGGGGTCTCCAAGTCTAGGCTGTT
Organism: Manis javanica; assembly: GCF_040802235.1. Classification (NCBI taxonomy): domain Eukaryota; kingdom Metazoa; phylum Chordata; class Mammalia; order Pholidota; family Manidae; genus Manis; species Manis javanica. Next base: position 33,643,561 of record NC_133165.1, on the reverse strand, counting down.
CTTGATAACCCTTACATCCATTCTCTACATGCTCCCACCCTTACCAGCTCTCACAGCTACTGCCAAAAATCCTTGTTCCACCTGGCCTTATCAAATCCTCTATGGGCTTTTAGAATAACTCCACAAGAGGTGCCCTGGCCTCCTGTCTCCCCACCTCCACTCTTTCTTCTGCATGGCTGCCAGAAAGCTCTTTCCAAATCATGCTGTGATCCCTTCAGTCTTGGAAACAGACCTCTGCTGGCTCCCCATCCCCACCTCCTCGACTGGGCACTTCAGTCCTCTCCCACCTGTTCCTAGCCTGCTGTCCTTGTCTGTCCCCTCCCCCAATTCCTCTGTCACCCCCCACTTCCACACGCCTCCTCCCCATGCTCCAGCCACAGAGCAACACCTGCTTTCCCTCAAGGGGCCGAGGCCTTTCCCGTCGCCATGACTCTGCACAGACTGCTCCCTCTGTCTGGAATGCCCTTTGTCTATTTGCCATAGACTGAATGCATCTCTGCCAAATTCACATGTTGAAATCCTAACCCCTAATGTGATGGTATTAGGAAGTGGAACCTTTGTAATAAGGTAAAGAGGGGAAAGCCTCCTAATGGGATTCATGCCCTTATAAGAGAGACCCCACAGGGCTCGCTCACTCCTTCTGCCATATGATGACACAACAGGGAGGTGTCATAAACCAGGCAGCCAAATCTCCTGGCACCTTGCTCTGGGACTTCCCAGCCTCTGTTATTTAAGTTGACCAGTCTATGCTGTTTTTTATAGCAGCACAAATGGAGTGAGACAGTCTTCCACCCTCACTCTATCTCCTCCTGGTGAGCCTTGTTCAGGATCCAGCTCTTTACCAATCCCCTGTTAGACAAGGCAGTCAAGTAAGATAAAACTGACAGGAAGGATGAGAGAGGTGGAAGCTGTTTAACCTTTCTAGGTGGATTTATACCCTCTCTTTTCCTAAAAGGAGAAGTAAGACAGAGCTGGGAAGTCCTCAAGGCTGATGCCGCCTGAGCAAAGAATGCAAGACAAGTGCTGAGGACACATGGGCTCAATCACATGACTATTAGAATAAGTTAGCATTATGGTTTTTTTCCCACCGTGGGTTTTTCTGTATGCATTATGGGTAAGAGCATGCGCAGAGCCAGAGCAGTTAATATAATCTGAACTTGGCAATCAACTAGCCCCACCTTATCCCACCCCTCACATTTTCTTCTAAGACCAACAGGCATTCAGATAAGCAATGCTGGTCCTGACCCCTCAGGCTGCCTGCTCTCTTTTTGAGAGTGTACTTTTGCTTTGCTAAATAAAACTGTCTTCTAGCTTTCTCATCTTGCTTCACATTCCTTCTCCATGTGCACCGAAGGAGGGGTGAGAAAGACCGCTCCCTGTAGCACCTCCAACTAGGACTGATGCCCACTCTGGGCTCCCAGAGATCTCCCTGCAACCATGTCCACACCTATTTCCCATTGCCATGCGTGCTTCTTAACACATTTGCCATCTGCCCCAACACATTGCACACTCCAAGACCGAGGGCAATTTCCCACTCACCCGTGTATCCCTGGGCCTAACAGCCTCACACTCAGTCTAAACTTGATAAACATGAACTGGATCTCTGAGTAAATCAGTGACTCATTTGCTTCATTTTCCGAAGCCCCGAGGAAGAGGAAAGCTGGGGCCAAGCTGCCCTCTGAGGCATCTGGAGGACATTCATTCAAGGTCTGGGTTCTGTGCACCAAAATCGTTTACTGTGTTCTTACTTCTTTATATGGGACAAAGAAGAAGAGAGAAGCTCAAATAAACGTAGTGTGGGCCCTGTAGACAACCAGACCAAGAAGGAACTGGCCGTTCATTCCAAGAGCGACTGGTGCCAGCCCCGCTCACATCTTTATCCAAAATTATTGAATTTAACACTTACGAAAGGATTATGGGGACAATCTTCAAATCAATAGTCTCCAGATAGCCTCATAAATGTCAACCCACCATCATCTTATAAGAATTTACCATAGAGTTCTTTGTTGTACATAATCTAAAACACCTTTCCTGGGTTCTCGGAAGGCATGTTTTGCTGAAAACCAGACAGGAAGGCAGACCATATTCCCTAAGGGCGGCTTTGATACTGAAACCCAGAAGAAAGAGAATGAAAGGTTGTTCCACTTGATAAAACCTTATTGCAATTTACTATTATGAAGTGTCTGTTTGAAGTCAAAACAAGTTCTAGATAAGCTTTTCATGGCAAAACCAGCAAAAAGAAGAGGGGGGAGATAAAGCAGTCAGTGAAACTCTGATTATAGGATCATTCATTAAGACCATGAAAGTCCTGTGGAGTTTCCTTTGATTGGAAAAATAGACTGAAGAATTAAAGTCTTTGGGGGAAAATCTTTTCATGCTAAAGAGAGCCAAAAATTATTTCTAGGATTTTTTTAAATTAAGGCATTATTAAAGCTGAGGTATTGGTTGTGGCCAAAAGACCCTGTCAATTTAATCCAAAACTTTTGGGGAGTTGGGGGACATAGTAAGTAATACATTTTTTTTCAATGCCTGTGCAGCTGTCTGATTCCACTTGGACGTGTTCAGTCTGGTCTGTGCACCCTCATAGAGCCACACAGAGGACTTCCCTGGGGAAGCAACCCTGTAGTCCATCACGCATATGTTGGTGCTACACACAGGCTGCTACCCACCTGGTGGGGGGTTTTGAGCTCAAGGTGCACCACCAGCCTGGTCCTGCCCAGTGTCCTCTCCTTGGTTTCTCCTCTGCCACCTCCTCCAACAAGGATCCCAACTCAGACACACCGTGGGGTGCTTTGGGCAATTTCTTAACCTCCTTGAACTTCCGTTTCCTCCTCTCTCTCTCTAAGGTGGAAAGAATATTCTCCCATAGGGGCACTAGGAAAATTCCCATGTATATACATTCACACATGTGATATGAGAAAAGCATCTGCCTATAAAAATAACTCAACATGCATTAGTTCTCTTCCCCACTTTCTTGCTCCAACCCACCCTGAAGCGGCCTTCGGAAAAGATGGTTCTAGAATGCAGATCATGTCATTCCTCTCCAGGCCTTTGCAGAGGTCCCAATCCATGTCCCAGGGCTATTGCAACTTGAAGCAATCGGCCAAGTCCAAGCCGGCCCTCCGCTCTGCTGTACCTCCCAGGAGATGAGCTGAGCAAAGACGCAAAGTCCATTTCACTTCTCACATTTCAGGCACACCTCAACCCAGGCACATCCACAACTGCAGAGTCTCTCCAAAGAACAGGACAAAGGTAGTCCATCTTGGTTTCTGTTTTGCAAACTTCTCATTGGTACTGATGAGAATCTTTGAATGTGTTTATTTTAAGAGTGGAATGACTAGCCTCTGGTAAGAGCTGATTCAAAAAACATCTTAACCAGCCGCCACACACACACAAAAAAAATCTGTCAAATCCAAAAAGAATACTAATCTAAGGAGAGAAAACCTGGTTTTTGAAAAAGTACAATGGTAGATAGAACAAATATGTAATGTGGGCTCAAAATGAGCCTCCAAAACGCACTCAGAGTTGAACCTCCAGATATTACATGCTTCATAATGTAAGACAATAGGACATACACAGCACCAGTTGTGAAGAATTCTTGTCTTAAAAGGAAGGGAATCTCAATCTAATCAAGCCTTTACATCTAACCATAAATTTATAGGAAATACGGGAGACAGAGGTACAAGTTAAATAACACCAGAAGGAAGTAATCGACCAGGTCCAAATGCAGGCTAGTCTATGGTCAATTGACCTGGTTTTTCCACACATCAGTGGCATGAAGGGAATGAAGAAGGTGGTCTGTTATATATTAGGAAAGACCTACCAAATGCAATGCGGGATCTGGACTGGCTCCTGGAACAGGAAAAGGACATTCGTGGAAAAAATGATGAAATCTGAATGAACTGAAGTTTACTTAATAGTAATGTATCAATGTAAATTCCTTACTTTTGATGAATATACCATGGTTGTGTAAGATACTGACCCTAGGGAAAACTGGATGAAGGGTATGCAGAAAATCTGGACTAGCTTTGTAGCTTTTCTATAAACCTAAAATTACTTCAAAATGAAAAGATTATCTTCCTTTAGAGAAATACTTAAAAAGTATAACAGCCAAATACAGTGGGTGGCCTTTGTTTGGATCCCTGTTTAAACAAATCCATTGTACAAACATTTTTAAGATGATCAGGGAAATATAAATATGGACTGGATATAGATGATATTAAGAATCATTATTCACTTTATTAGGTGTGATAATGACATGGTGGTTGTGGGTTTTTTAAAATCCTCTCTCTGTTAAGTGCATGTACATACTGGGGAAGTGACATGATGTTTGGGATGTGATGATAGTAGATAAAATGAGGTTGAAATGGTTGACAATTGTTGAAGCAGATGATGGGTATACATTTTATACTGTCCATATTAACCAGGAAGAGGCAGAGGGAGAGAAATAGGACAAGCAGCAGCTAGAGGAAGAGCAGAAGGTGATCCGTGTGCTCCCTTCCCTGGTAACAGGCTTAAAGACTTTCCTCTGAGATGCAAAAGGCTGGTCACCAGCATGCTTTGTTTTTCTGATCGAGAATCACTGCCAAGCCGCCAAGTGACGCGCCTCCCACCATAATGATGGCATCACCAGGCAGTGGTGCAGGTGAGTGGTGGGGAGTTGGGTCCTGGCCTCACACAGCCTTTGTTGCAATACCAGATGGCCTCCCTCAGGTTAGTCTCTGTGCCTTGGTTCTACCTTCTATAAGATAGAGATGAAAGTGGTCCAAGTACCTACCTAGAGGTTGCTGAGAATTTTAAATGATGATATGTGCAAAGTGCTTAAAGTCGGGTATGGCACAGAGTAAGGACTCAACAAATGTTAGCTGCTGTCACCCCATCAAGACAGATGGTTTTCTCATGTTCCCCAGCCACTACAACTTGGTGGCCAAAGCGTTCCTGTCTCCTGCTTCCCAGCCTCCCCTTGTCTTTGTAACATATCCCATATGAGTCTAAGAATCCCCTCAAGTCATTCAGCCAGAACTCTGCCTCTTAGTCTTCACATGCCCCTAATTTCCAAATTAAATTCTCTTGTTTTCATGGTCTTTGTCAGAAACAATTTGATTAATCCCCTTCACCATTTTGAGAGCCTTTGGTTGAGTCTAAGAGTTTTATTTTCAAATAAGAATTTGCCAAGCCTTTCCTGCCTTTCCTCGTAACTGGCTGATGACAGAAGAGATACAGTGTTGAGCCTCCATGCCTTGTTTCCCCAGGGACCTCATGTCTGTCCATCCCATAGCACTGGATGAGTTCTCCCATGCCTTTGTAAGAAAGAGCATGCCTTTGGTTTATGATCTGCTCTGCCATTGTACAACCCAGCGTCCTGCCCAGCCTTTGTACCACAGCTGTGCCTTGGGCTGAAAGCTTGTGAGGGACGTCTAGAGGAATCCTTTCCTGCCATGTTAATCCTCATATGAGCACACTTGCTCTCTGCAGGGCAGGTATTTAGCTAGTCAGTTTACATTTGATGGCACTACAACAATATTCAAGCCACTGCCTGGCTCCCCCATGATTCTAATTTCTGGTGATCTTAAGTGCCTTTCTTTTCAATTTTTCATGCCTCCAGAGAAAGACCAGTACACGAAACAGCACTGCACTGGAGTTAGGCCAGGTTTGCACAGTTAGAAAATCTGACGATGATGGAACCCTGCCCAGGTGCCAGGAACTGAGCTGAGTTCCTTGGGTGAGTTAGCACTTGTGCCTCCACAGCAGCCTTACAAAGCAGTGCTGCTATTCTGGCCATTTTACAAGCAAGAAAACTGAAGCACAAAGCAGTTTAGTAACTGATCCAAGGTCATTTATTTGGGAAATGGTGTGGGCCAAGCTTTGAACTTGGGCTGTCCAGCTGCAGAGCCCAGTCTCCTTGCACACCCATCACTGCCTCACACAGTTACCTACCTGACACCAGCCAGGGACAGCTGGTCTTTTTCCAATGGCGACTGAGTGACCAAACTGATTGGCTCAAACCATTTTGTTGTTGATGCAAATGGTACTGTTTGGTTTGTTCGGTTGGTTGGTTGTCTGCTATATTAGTTAGTTGGTTGGTTAGCTGGTTGTTTTGCCTGGATGAAATAATGTCTGGCTATGATGGGTCAACCACCTTCATGTCCATTATCTCATTTTTTATCTTCCCAACAATCCCATGACATACAGATGACTATTCCTATTTCACAGAGACTCAAACAAGACACACTTACCCAATGTCACATGGCTCCTGTTCAGACAGAGCCCAGAAAGTCTGAGTTGCCAATGGTGTGGGCCTTCAGCACCAGACTGGGGAATGTGACCACCTACCCTGAACGTCCTCAAGAGAGTCAAAGAGAAGAGATGGGGACCGCACCAGAGCAGGGCTCTCCCAGATGTGGCCGGCAGGAGGAAAGCCACAGGGAACCTGCCTTCCTTGTCCAGTTGCCTTCTGCTATCCTGCCCTACAGATACTGTGACATGAGGAAAACCGTCTTCCCTTCCAAAACCTGCTATGAAGTTTGATTAGGCAATGTTGACAAAGGGCTTTGAAGAGAAGTGATGTAGGAAACACCCTGCATTTGGGTTGAAATCTCCCAGGAGATTTCAGATGAGATTAAGGACAATGAATGGGTCTGCTCAGGTCGCAGGGCTGCTGAGAGTGAGAAAGGAATTCTTTCCCAAAACAGCTCTCGTAGAGGGGCTGCCAAAATCATCCTGCTGTGCTCCACACCCGGGCATGGCTTCCTTCAGCTTGGCTGTCATATGAGGAAAAGGAAAGTTTTATGGTCAGTTCAGCCCCAGACTGGTCCATGAAGGGTTGACATAGAGTTAGACATCAAAGTGTGCCTTTGGTGAATAGCAATTACCAAATGTTTTAGAACATGACTCTGAAATGTAAGTTTTATCAGGAGGCAGGAAGAAAATGAGATTAATAGATGAGACATATCATCAAAACAGTCAGGATGGAAGGAACATCGCAGGACATTTAATCCAGCCCTTTCCATAGCCAAGCCTATTCCTTGCCTCCCAGACTACTTTCTGCTGAGGCCAAGTGGTCACCAGACTGTGTCTGAACACCGGTCCCACTGGGCAGGCTGTATATAAATTACCAGCTGATAAGTAGGAGAAGAAACACATCAAAGAGTTGACAGATGTTTTCAACATACAGTTCCTATCCCAAGCCATAGGCATCATTAGTTTAGGAACATTGAAAGTTGATTTGATAATATATTCGATCAAAGACACCATGGGGAAACAGGGACTACCATACAGTGCTGGTGGAAGTACAAAATGGCACAGCCTACATGGAGGGCAAATTACCTCTATTTATTCAATCAAAAGTACATATGCCCTTTGACCTAGTAGTCCCATTTCTGGGAATTTATCCTACATATCCTACACCAGTACATATCAGAAATGAGATACAATGTTATTCATCGCACATCATTTGTAGTTGTATCACATGGGAAACCACCAACTGTAAACATCAAAATGGATCTGGTTAGTGAAACGATGGTATATCTGCACAGTGGAATATTACATAGCAGGGAAAAGGGAGAAATGTGCTGCTATGGAAAGATCTCCAGCTACAGTGATCAGTGAAGAGGATATACTATATCAAGTATAGTGCCTTTTGTGCAATAAAGTAAAAAATAAGATCATATGTTAATATTTCCTTACTTAAGGAGACAATGCAAGGCACATGAGAAACTAATAAAAGTGCTTATCTGTCTTGGGGAGGAGGTACAGAACTGGGTGGATGGGACCAATGGGAAAGGGACTTGCTCAGGATTTCTTTTTCTAAAACTATTATTTTGAACCATGTGAATCTGTTACCTACAAAATAAATAAAGTCTTGATTTTCTCAGTAGAAAGTTAGCAAGCAGGTATAAGAGTGTCTCATTTAACACAAGGTCACCCGAGCTTTTCCTCCTCGATCCCCCTCTATCCTTCAGCCTCCAGCTCAGTCACCCATCCCTGCTGTGGAATCCTCCTTCCCACAAGGGGAAGAGACCTCTTCCTTCTCCTCCTTCCTGGGTGTCACAGTCTCCAGAGCCTCAGGCTCTGTTCCCAGGCCACTGAAGCACTGACCAGTCCAAGGGGAGGACCGAACTCCAGTTCCAGGGCCAAGGAAGGCTATGGGGGTCTCACCCCGGTTTCTCTACCAGCCAGCATAACAGCTGATTCCTCTCCGATTATTTAAGAAGCAAACACCAAGTCTAATAGTAACTGTTTCAGAGGACAATGCAATCTAGTCTCACAGGAGGGAAAAAATGATCCTGTCTCTTGGGAAGTGATGAGCCAGCATTATTCTGCTGGGGCACCTTTGATGTTTCTCTGAGCCTGGTTTCCAGTGTTGATGCCACATGAGGAAGTAGCTGTTCATGGCTCCCCTTCCCCAGGTGGGTTGCCAGGTAGGACTGCTCCACACAGGGTCTTCCTGATCCCAGCTCTCCCACCTGTGAATAGAGGCTAAAAGAGATTTCCTGCGCTCCCTTGCACAATAATCATTTCTCCAAATACAACCTATTAGCAAAAGTTTAAATGTATGATGCTAAAAAAAACCCCAAAAACCTTCAATCCATGCCCAGGGTAAAAATAAAGTCTGTAAAATCACCTTTCTCAAAAGTCAAAAGGTACATTTTATAATAGGTTCACTAATATAAAGTGATGTTTTTTTTAATTAACTGTGTGTTTCTGGTATTTTGACATCTGGGGCCTTGCTGACTCTGGAGGGACTGCCCCTCCCAGGGAGAGCAAGTCCTAGATGGTAAACCAGTAGCTGAACATGTCTTTCACACGCAAACCATCCAGTCCAGGGACCCTGTCCCAGCCACCTCCTCTACCAGGCTCTCAAGCTCTGGACCACTATGCCCCTGCCCCAGTCAGCTTGGGCCGCCCCAGTCAGCCAGGGCCCGGTGCCAGGCAACAAGGCACAGCCCCTGTGCCCCAGAGCCTGCTGCAGTTATTCAGACTCACCCATCCTAAGCCTGCTTACCCTGCCAGAGCCATTCCTTCTTACAGAAACTAGAATAAAGGTTCTTGTCTACATTTCTCCAGCACTCTCTCTGCCTTGTGACCCACCCCTGTACTTTCCTGTGCAGCCCGCCTCGGGTGATGGTGCACCTCCTCTTGAGAACTGTAACTAACTATCTTTCCAGTGGCAGTTATTTCCCGATCTGTTGGCTTCATCATACCCAAATAACAGTAAAGCCTAGATTTTAAAACAGCTTTCTACAAGGGTGGCATTTATTCAGAGAAGGAGGCTCTAGAATCATTTTGGTTAAATTTCAGCTTAAAGCCTGGACCAAGAAGAGACAACTCTTGACACTGTACTAGGAAAGCAGGTCTTTCCATGAATGCATAAAGGTTGCATGCTCCATCTGCAGGCCTTCTAGTGTGTCACAGGCATTCCTAAGCACTGTCAGCTACAATTTCACATGCCTCTGTGATCTAATTTGCTCTTGAACGTAACCACAGTTGGAAGGTGTGCCAATGAAGACTTCTTTAGGTAACGAGTACAGTTGGAACTGGCATTTAATATGTAGCAGCCTTCATTTTAAGAAAATATACTGTACAGAATTTGAAGCAAACTAAGTTGAAAAAGCAGGAAATTAGCAAATGGGTGGCAGGGAGAAAAGGTACAAACTTCCAACTATAAAATAAACAACTCACAAGGATGAAAAGTATACCACAAGAAATATAGTCAGTAATATGGAATAACTTTATATGGTGAGCATTTCGTAATGTATGTAACTGTCCAATCACTATATGATACCCCTGAAAACAATATAATATTGTATATCAACTATACTTCAATTTTTTAAAATTTTTCCATGTTTTGGCCTTGTTTGAAAAATACCCCCCTAAAAAAAGAAAAAGCAGGAAATTAGCTAAACCTTAGCAAGAGTGAAATATATATTAAAAAATTTCAGCATGAATACATCATGTATTAGAGGCATTAACCTCTTTGTGATAGGTTAAACATCTAAGTGTTCCTTCCTAGAAGAAAAAACAAAAAAAGACAAAACAAGATGACAAGTTTTAGTGCTCCAAAGATACACCTGGTATAGTGGGGAAATGCTTGTGATCAGGGCGTAGAGAGAGTCGAAAGCAATACAAAGCGTTATAAAGGCCCACAGGTGTTCCAAGTGCCCATAGCTGCCAGATACCAACCACTAATTGTGCGCCAGGAATCAGGCTGGATTGCTTGTGTTTCATCTCTTTCAGCCCTCCTGCCAACCCTAGAGGATTGGTTTAGAAGCTCCATTTCACTGGGTGGGAAACTAAAGCTCTGTGTTAGCTACCTATTGCTACATAACAAATGCCCCCCAAAACTTAGCAACTTAAAGCAACAGTAAGCATTTACTGGCTCACACAGTTGCTATGGATGTGGAATGTGATAGTAGCAGGCAGGGCTGGCTCAGGATCTCTCAAGAGGTGGTCAAGCTGCCGGCCAGGGGAGCAGTCATCTGAAGGCTTGCCTGTTGCTGAAGGACCACTTCCCCAGGGCTCACTCACACGGCTGGCAGGTTGATGCCAGCTGGTAGGCAGGAGGCCTCTGTTTCCCACCACATGGAGCTCTCCTCAAGACTTGGCAGCTGGCTCACCCCAGCGCTATTGGTCATGACTGAAGAGAGGAGAAAGCAGAAGCTACAGTGTCTTTTTATGGCCAAGCTTCTGAAGTCTGAAGTTATGACCCACACATCTCCTAATACCCTACTGGTCATACAGATCAGCCTTTTTCAGTACAAGACAGGATCATGCAAGAACATGTATACAAGGAGGTGAGAATCATGGGGCCATTTTGGATACTGGCTTCCACTGAGACGAAGAGTATAAGGAATTTTCTTAAGATCACTCAGCTCATTCCAATTTCTACCTTCCTCCAAAATCAGCACTCTTCCTACAGCCCAGCTGCCTCTCCAAAGCCTGCATGCAGGACACTGCCAAATGAAGACAAAAGGCCTTGGTTAAGCCACTTCCCTATTTCATTGTTTCTGCCAAAAGCTTCATCTTCGATCTGCTAGGAAATATTTTTTTTGTATTCAGAGCACAGCTCAGGCTTTCTTATGGGAAGTGATGAAAAATAATTTTTACTTTATTGATTTTTCCCTAAACCAAATTTGCTGAAACTCCTCCCTGGCTAAAACTTTCAAAATAAATAAATAAGATACACCTGTGTTAATAGAAGACAAAATATTTCCAGGTTAAAAACCATTTGGTGGTCATCTCTGTCTTTGAGAGTTGAGCTGTTCAGATCTCTGGGTTGTATGAGGAGGCTGTATGATTGAAGGGCATTTTTATTCTCTTAAATAACAGAAAATCTACCATTCATTCTTTAGTAATAAAAACTGCATGAGTAAGAATTGGGACCATAGCAGGTCAATTCAAATTAAAGATTTTATGACTGGTGGTTATATTAAGTCTTTTCAACAATTTATAGAAAGGATTTGAAATATGTCAAGTGTATTTCTTTACATTTTTTCACGTGAGAGGTTTTATTGCATCAAGTCACAGAATCGGGAGAAAAATTACTCTTAGGTCATCCAGTCCTGGCCCTGCCAGTGGCATGTTGCTCCCTTCAGAACCAAAGGCTGGGTATTAAACCATCTAAAGTCAACCTCTTCTAATTAAAATGAAAGTCATAAAGCAAAGTATTTCAATAATCTACAGTAATAATAATCCCAAATTTATATAGTGTATATATCCAAGAAATGTGAATCAGATCACATTTTTTATTTCTCTCACCTGGAAACAAAAACTAAGCACTAAGGCAAGTATAAGGGCACACTCATTAACTAAAATGTTTATAGAGTAAGTGAATGTGTATGTGTGTCTGCATGAGTGTGTGCTGGGGAAGACAGGGAGAAGAAATTGTCACTTACTGAGCACCTACTGTGTACCAGGCTTTGAACTAGGTCTGGTGGACCCAAACTTGAATGAGACCCTTCAAAAGAGCCACAGGTTGTCAAGGGTTGTAACAACAATCAGTGTGAGAAAGTAAACACAGTGGCCAAGGAAGCCCAGGCTCTAGAACCACACAGCTGGAGCAGACTAAGAGAGGCAATGTCATTTCTGTTCAGAGCAGAGATGGCATCTTCGCACACAGAAAGGAGACCTAGAATTATCAGAAAGCCTCACGGTTCCTGCTTCCTCCAACAGCAGTTTAGGGTATGGACTCATCACTTGCTTTTTAGTAATAACTTCAATCACAAATTACAATGAAATAATACATGGGAGAGACTTATGAAGTGAAAAGCACAACACAGATTGACCTCCCCATCTAGACTAGGGGCTCCCTGGGGGCAGCACTGGGCAGACGCATCTCTGGACCCAGCATCTACCCAAGCACCTGGCACTGGTTCTCCCAAAGCCCCAGTCAGAGATCTAAGAACATGTCTCATGTCCAAAAGGCAGGGGAGGAGGGTGTGAAATTCTCCCCAATTTTTACAGGTGTGAAAGGAACAAGTTTTTTGAGGTGCCTTGGACTTTTGAAACTTAAATTTTTTAAATACATACAAAACATTGTGTATAATATTTGATGGTTGTAATACTAATAAAATAACCACCTGGATACAGGTAATGGAGCCAAAAAGTAAGAAAGAGCTCACAGAAAGAGAGAGTGAGTTCAAAAAGACACAGAAACCAGCTTGAAGGAGCTGCCAATGCCAAATCAAGGACAATTGGAGCATCACAATAAACGATGATGGTAATAGATTATAACCAAGTGAATAAAATAGGAAATCAGGAACCATGAATGTGTGTGTGTGTGTGCAATATAGAAATATAGATATAGGCATAGGTATAGGCATACAGATATAGATATATATTCATATAAACCAGTAATTCTACTCCTAAGTATTTACCCATGAGCACACAAAGTGTTGGCAGCGGCGCTCAGAAAATAGCGCCCAATGCAGGGCAGCCGGAAGGCCCCGAACTTCCTAATGACAAATCATCCCACACCACTAAACTACATGCTAATTGCGCCTTGGCATAAGGACCAATGAGACCCACCAAATGGTTATGCTAATAAGGCATATGGAGCCGCACCAACCAGGTCAGAGCATGAGAACTATATAAGCAAGCCTCTCCTTCCCCTCTGGGTCCTGCCCAACTCATTTGTTTCACAAAGAGCTGAAGAATAAAGCTTTCTGCAGAAGAATCCTGCTGTTGTTGCATGCTGTTCTTGCCGGCGAGGACAGGGCACGCGACAAGTGGTGCCGAAACCCGGGAACCAGAACATCACCGGCACAGGGAGGACCCCTCAGACATCTGGAGAGGATTCAGAACTGCAGGTCAGAAGAAAGCCCGGAGGGGTAAGTTCCGAGAGGCCCCTGCTTTTTAGGATGATGGTTGATGGTTCTCTGTAAATAAGGAGGCACCATGGGGAATGCACCGTCATTAGTCACGGCGCTGCAGACAGCTCTCAAAGAGCGAAACTTGAAGGTCTCCAGCAAAGTCTTAGGATCTTTTGTGAAGGAGATAGACCGTGTGGCCCCCTGGTTCATTTGTTCAGGGTCCCTCTCAATCCCGAGCTGGGACAAACTGGGGAAAGATCTTGATAGAGAGGAGGAGGAGGGTAGCCTGAGGGGAGGCACCAGGCCCCTCTGGAAACTGATTAGAGCTTGTCTGCAAGATGAGAGATGTGAAAAGGTAATAAAAGAAGGTCAGACAGCATTGACAGATATCCAAGAGAGCATGTCAGAAACGGAACGGGAAACAGAGAGCGCGCGCGGCTGAAAAAAGGCCACAAAAACGAAGGTAAAGAAACCTCAGAGTGAGGGAGAAAGCCCGCCTAGGGCAAAAGCGAAAGAGCCCCGAGAAGCGAGTGACGATCGCCTCGGAGAAAATAGTAAATACCCCTGGAAAGAGTTGAGGGACCTCCAACTCTCCAATAGGGAATCTGAGGAGGAATTAACGTCCGCAGAGGAAGGGGAAGAGAATAAAACCGCAGAGTGCAGAAGTAAGGGAACCAGCAAAGTTGAAGAGCGGACCAAGGAAAAAATGAAAGCAGGGTGTCCCCCGACGCCCATTGCCCCACCACCTTACGTGAGTGGCGCACTCTCCTTTTGCCACCCAGATACTCTTCAGGCAATTAGACAAATGTTTCCTGTATTTGAGGATAATGGCGTACGCTCTCACCAGCCCCTGAGCCATAAACAAGTTAAGGAGTTAGCAGAATCCGTTCGGGCTTATGGAGTCAGTGCTAACTATACCATAGCACAAGTTGAGAGATTAACAGAGACAGCCATGACACCCGCAGACTGGCAATATGTAACTAAGGCATGCCTTTCTAGTATGGGGCAATACATAGAATGGAAGGCATTGTGGCATGATATCAGCATGACCCAGGCACGCGCAAACGCGGCCGAAGGACAGCCTGCGTGGTCATATGATATGCTGACGGGCCAAGGACAGTGGGTAGCCAACCAGACCGCCTTCCCCTTACAGGTATACGCACAAATAAACACGTGCGCCGCCAAGGCATGGAAAGCCCTCACCAACAAAGGAGAAGTATCAGGCAATTTGACAAAAATTATTCAGGGGCTGAGCGAGCCATTTTCTGACTTTGTCGCTCGTATGATAGAGGCCGCAGGCAGAATATTTGGAGATCAGGAACAAGCAATGCCCCTAGTGGAGCAATTAGTATTTGAACAATGTACCAAGGAATGCAGACAGGCGATAACACCCTGGAAACAAAAAGGGATACATGCCTGGTTGAAAGCCTGTAGAGAAATAGGAGGGCCACTCACCAATGCGGGCCTAGCCGCGGCCATATTACAGAGCCACAAACAAGCCAGGATCACTAACAGAAGTATCAAATGCTTTCAATGTGGGAAATTAGGACATATAAAGAGAGAGTGTAGGAGCCCAGCTTCAGAACAAACAACCCAAAAGACCCCTGGGTTGTGCCCTAAGTGTAAGAAAGGCAGGCATTGGGCCAATGAGTGCCAGTCTATTAAAGATATAGAAGGGAAACCCTTAGAACTGCCAAAAAACGCCCAGAGGGGCCCCCGTCACCAGGGCCCGCAAATATATGGGGCAACCAGCACGCAAGTGTCATTCGGGAACAACCAGGCCCCCCAAGGAGAGCCACTTCAGGTTCCGCGGGATTGGACATCCGTGCCACCACCAGAATAGTGTTGACTCCACAGATGGGAGTTCAGCCTATCCCTTCAGACTTTAAAGGCCCCCTACCACCAAATACCATTGCGTTACTCCTAGGGCGCTCTTCTGCTGCATTGAAAGGCCTGGTAGTTCATCCCGGAGTTATAGATCAAGATTATGAAGGACAGGTAAAAAATCATGTGTTCGGCTCCCAGAGGAATCTATCCTATATCCCCGGGAGACCGCATAGCCCAGCTCTTAGTTTTACCTAGTCTCCACGCCAATTATCCTGCTACCAACACGGAGAGGGGAGAAAGGGGCTTCGGCTCCTCTGACTGGGATTCAGCCTTCATAGTATTAGATTTAGCAGACAGACCAAAATTAACTCTTCAAATAGAGGGAAAGAGCTTTGAGGGAATCCTAGACACTGGAGCAGATAAAAGTATTATCTCTGCAACCTGGTGGCCCTCCAAGTGGCCTGTGACCCAATCCTCACATTCATTACAAGGTTTAGGATATGAGTCAAGCCCTTCAATTAGTGCCAAACCATTGAAATGGCGAGCCCCTGAAGGACAAGAGGGTACAGTCACCCCTTATGTACTCCCTCTACCGGTCAATTTATGGGGGAGGGATGTCATGAGAGACTTAGGCCTCAAACTCATTAATGAATACTCCACCCCCGCCCAAGGCATGATGATGGACATGGGATACATCCCTGGCAAGGGGCTGGGGAAACACCAACAGGGACACATAGAGCCCATCCTGCCCAAAGTAAAGAATGACCGTCATGGCCTGGGTTTTTCATAGGGGCCATTGAAGATGCCATGCCCATACCTTGGCTCACAGAGGAGGCCGTATGGGTTCCTCAGTGGCCCCTATCCTCTGAAAAATTAGAAGCAGCTCATTGCTTAGTGCAAGAGCAGCTCCAAGTGGGACACCTAGAACCCTCTGTGTCCCCATGGAACACACCCATATTTGTAATCAGGAAAAAGTCAGGATCATGGAGGTTGCTTCATGATCTGAGAGCAGTAAATGCTTGGACCCGTACAACGGGGACTGCCACTCCTCTCTGCCTTACCCAAAGAATGGAAAGTGCTCATAATAGATATTAAAGATTGTTTCTTTTCTATACCTCTAAGCTCCAAGGACAGGGAAAGATTTGCTTTTACTTTGCCAGCTATTAACCATGAACAACCCGATGCCAGATTTCAGTGGAAGGTCCTCCCTCAAGGAATGGCAAATAGCCCCACCATATGTCAACTGTACATTCAGCGAGCGTTAGACCCAATTCCTAAGACCTATCCCACGCTAAAGATCATCCATTACATGGATGACATCCTTCTTTGCTCCCCACAACCAGCGGAAATAGAAGAAGCATATATAGATCTCACTAGATCCCTAGAAAATTGGAGACTGAATATAGCAAGCGAGAAGGTCCAAAAATCTAGTGTTAGCAAATTCCTAGGAGCAACCATTTACACAGATGTAATTTGCCCCCAAAAGCTTGAGATAAGACATAATCAATTGTGAAATTTGAATGACTTCCAAAAACTCCTAGGGGATATTAATTGGTTGCGCCCATACTTAAAGATACCCACCACTAAATTGACTCCACTATTTAAAACCCTAGAAGGAGACCCACAACTAACGTCACCGCGCTCCCTCACACCTGAGGCATTACAAGCCATTCGCAAAGTAGAACAGGCTTTGATGACAGCACAATTAAATAGAGTGCAATCGAATGAACCCTTTGAGTTGTGTGTGCTTCCCACCCCGGAGCTGCCAACAGCAGTTTTATGGCAGCACGGCCCACTGATCTGGATCCATCCCCAAGCCTCTCAGGCTAGGACAATAGAGTACTATCCGGCAGCCGTGGCCAAACTTGCTTTGAGAGGAGTAAAAACCTCCATGACACATTTCGGAGAGGCTCCAGCTAAAATTATAACCCCTTACAGCGTAGAACAGATACAAGTATTATGTGCTATGAACGATGATTGGGCCATACTTGCTTACAGTTTCTCAGGAACCTTTGATAATCATTTCCCTAAACATCCCCTCATCAACTTCGCCAAAAATCATCTCCTAGTATTTCCTCGGGTCACTAGCCTAACCCCGCTGCCTCATGGAAAAACAGTTTACACAGACGGGTCTAAGACAGGCACAGGTGCCTATGTCCATGATGGCAAAGTTGTGACAAAAGGCTACACGCCTGACACTCCACAAATAGTGGAATGTCGCATAGTCTTAGAGGTCCTACAAATCTTTCCTGAACCTTTAAATATTGTGTCTGACTCCTGTTATGTAATTAATGCAGTCAAATCTCTAGAAGTGGCCGGGCTAATCAAAGCGTCCAGCCCAGTAGCCACTTTGTTCAAACAGATACAATCAGCACTACTTCATAGGCAATCTCCTTTGTATATAACTCATATCAGAGCACATTCAGGCCTTCCCGGGCCTATGACCCAAGGCAACCACCTAGCAGACCTCGCAACCAGAAATATAGCTTTTCCCCTGCTAGACCCTATCACCACAGCTTCAAAATTCCATACACAATTTCATGTCACTGCCGAAACACTGCGCAAGTGGTTTAGCATAACCAGGGCCGAAGCTAGGAACATTGTCCTTAGCTGCCAACATTGCTGCAGCTTCCTTCCCACACCTCATGTTGGGATCAACCCCAGAGGTATTAGGCCTTTACAAGTTTGGCAAATGGATGTGACGCATATTTCATCTTTTGGGAAACTGAAATATGTACATGTATCCGTGGATACTTGTTCAGGAGTCATCTTTGCCTCCCCATTGTCAGGAGAGAAAGCTTCCCATGTCATCCAGCACTGCCTTGAGGCTTGGAGCGCATGGGGGTTACCACAGATTCTGAAAACAGACAATGGCCCAGCCTATACCTCTACAAAATTTGCTCAATTTTGTCATCACATGGGGATAAAACATATCACTGGCCTTCCCTACAACCCACAGGGTCAAGGGATTGTGGAACGCGCGAACCGCACGCTCAAATCCTATTTACTTAAACAAAAAGGGGGAATTGAAGATATACCCCCCACACCAAAAACTGCCATAGCCCTAGCACTTTTCACTATAAATTTTTTGAATCTGGATGCTCAAGGCCATACAGCAGCGGATCGCCATAATCAGTGGCCAAAAGACCCACAAGAACTAGTAAAATGGAAGGACGTGTTATCTAACCAATGGAAGGGCCCGGATCCAATCATAATCAGATCCAGGGGAGCTGTGTGTGTTTTCCCCCAGGGTGAAGAAAATCCCTTCTGGATCCCGGAGCGCCTAACGAGGAAAGTCCTAAACAAAGGAGATGACTTCGCTATACCTCCTGACCCTGCTCCTGACACTGGAGACCCCGACTCAGGGAGTATTGAGATGGGGAATCCTGTCTGCCTTTCCTAAGCCTATGCCTGTCCGTTTCAATGCAACCGTTTTTCCGCGCTTTTTCACTACCAATGCTAGTATGAACTTGCCCTACTTAGTTAAAGACACCCTAGTAGCTCCCCTGGGAGAAAACCGATCCTTCGTAACTAATGGGTCATTATGCTTCACTACTCAGAATCTAGCTGGCTGTATCTCCCTGAAACGGAGGAAATACGGATGGTTCAGTGACATAATTCTAGAGGCCAGTGGCCTCCCCGTTATGTCAGCTAAATTTGAAGGGCCTAATAAGGAAGGGAGCCCGCCCTATAAGAACATGACTATCCACCAGATGGTTCTCTGGATCAATGGCACATTTGTACACTCTCCCAGGAACAATTCCACCGACAGGCCTCGTCAACCCAAATATGCCTCCCATTGTGTGGGCGACTATGAGGGAGAGCTGTGGCCCTGGACTGACTGTCAGTCAACTGTAGTAACGTGGGCAACTGAGAGGCAGGAGTTTACCATCTCCCCAGATATGGAGGGACGGCCAGCCAATGAGGCTTGGTGGCCAGTAAAGGTGCTCGAAGGCGAGTTTCGTCAGCAGCTGAGCATGAACCCCTTCCATAAATAGATGCTGTGTGGAGTCAATGGCTCGTGTACCGACCTCTCCCCCTTTTCCGCCCTCCAGGGTGGGGGAATCGGTGTAAAAAATATCACCTTTTGGTGCGAGAATAACCACATGCGCGCACACTGGAACATGATCATGACCCATAACAACGAGAACTACACGTGTTCAGCAAAATCAGGTCCAGAGTCACCTAATTCCCTTTTTCCACCTTCTCCAGTATGCGTATACCCCCCATTTCTGTTTATCTTATCCAATAGTAGCTTTGACTCCTGCTCCAATGAAACCTGCTTTCTGTCTCAGTGTTGGGATGCGCGTAACTTTACCAATGCTTTGGTAGTCCGCATCCCCCGTTGGGTCCCTGTTCCCGTAGACGCCCCTAACACCATGACTCTGTTTCGAGAAAGGCGCGATTTCGGTGTTACAGCTGCCACAGTGCTCCTGATCTCCGCGACCGCGGTCGCAGCCACCGCCGCTGGTATAGCTTTAGACACCTCCATCAAATCGGCTACAGAGCTCAATAACCTTGCAGCCTCAGTAGCTTCTGCCCTGGACCAACAGTCCACACTTGATGGCAAACTGAAAGGAGGAATAATGATCCTCAATCAACGCATAGATCTCGTGGAGGAACAAATAGAGGTGCTCTGGCAAATGGCCCAATTGGGATGTGAGCGGAAATATCGTGCATCACTAGCATTCAATATAAAAATTTTACACGGGCAGCTAATCTGTCACGAGACCTGTCCCAGTATCTTTCAGGAAACTGGTCCCAAGACTTCGATGGGACACTAGAAGAGCTGCGGCGAGAAATTATCCACATCAACTCCACCCGTCTAGATATCTCCGTAGCGGAAGGACTCTCTTCCTGGTTCCTCAGAGCTCTCTCCCACGTCAAGGAGTGGGCGGGCATGGCTGGGATGGGCGTGTTCCTGCTTGGAGGTCTCATGCTCTTACTCTGGTTGTTATGCAGACTCCGCAACCAACATAAGCAGGACAAGGTGATCCTTGCTCAAGCCCTAATGGCGATAGACGTTGGCGCCTCTCCCCAAGTGTGGCTCAACATGCTTAAGAAGGAAGCTCGGCTTTAGCTTGAGGTAGCTCTTGCACCCTGAGCCCATGTGGCACTGCACCAGGCCCGAGTACCTCAATGCTTAATCACAGCTTTCTTTAAGAAGCTCATGGTGCAAGAGGGTTGAGAAAAAGGGTCCAAACCCTTTGTACCAAGCGGTCCCAACGCCAGCCAGAGGATGCGAGGCAAAGCACTGCAAGAGGTCTTGGACCCCTCTGAGAGGCATGCCTGACTGCATAGGGGTAGATGCCCAGAACCCCTCTCCAAAAAGGGGGCATCAGGAAGTATGATGGAGGTCAAGCCTCTGTCTCCGCCTCTGCTGGCAAGTTCCGCCTTGAGCTTCTGTTAGACAAAAAAGGGGGAGATGTTGGCAGCCGTGCTCAGAAAATAGCGCCCAATGCAGGGCAGCCGGAAGGCCCCGAACTTCCTAATGACAAATCATCCCACACCACTAAACTACATGCTAATTGTGCCTTGGCATAAGGACCAATGAGACCCACCAAATGGTTATGCTAATAAGGCATATGGAGCCGCACCAACCAGGTCAGAGCATGAGAACTATATAAGCAAGCCTCTCCTTCCCCTCTGGGTCCTGCCCAACTCATTTGTTTCACAAAGAGCTGAAGAATAAAGCTTTCTGCAGAAGAATCCTGCTGTTGTTGCATGCTGTTCTTGCCGGCGAGGACAGGGCACGCGACAACAAAGCTTTATTTCTCACAGCTGTGTTTATAATAGCCCAAAACTATAAAGAGCCCAACCCAAAGATCCATTAACAGGTGAATGGATAAAAAAATTATGGTATGTTCACACATGGAATACCACTCAGCAATAAAAAGAGATAAACTATTGGTACATACAACATGAATAAATATCAAAAATTTTACTCTGAGTGAAAGAAGTCAGTCACAAAAGGGCAAATACTGTATGATTCCATTTATATGAAATTCTAGAATGGGCAAAACTACTCTACAGTGACAAGAAGTACAGCAGAGGTTTCTTGGGGCCAGGGATGGGATGGAGCTGATTGCAAAGGCACATGAGGGAACTTTCTGGGTAATGGAAATATTCTGTATCTTGAGTAAAATGGTAGTTATATGGGTCTTTACATTTTTCAAAACTCAAACATTTAAAATAAGTACACTTTAATATATATTTATGTTGAAATTTAGTTATTTATAACTAAATTATGTTGATTATTTTAAAATGATAGACTCAACTGGTAAATCATTGTTCTTCCCTCTTTTTTTTTTCCTTAGTTACAGGCATGATGCCTGGAGGCACAGCAGCTACCTTGTGACTATGAGATAACAAGCATGAGGACAAGACTAAACACAAGTATTACAGGTCCAAGCTCGTGCCACTCACCGTACCACATGCCAATAAGTTGAGACGAAGTGTTGGGACAAGAAAAGAGATTTTACTCAGAAAGCCAGCAGGGTGAGAAGATGGTGGACTAATGTTCTAAAGAATCATCTTAACTTAGAGCTGATTTCAAGATTTTTTTTATATTAGGGGAGGGGGGAACAGGAGAGAGTTGAGGTCAGGAGGTGACAATCAACCTCTGATATCTGGACTTCAGCTAGGGTCTGACAAGGGTGATGAAACTCCTGTCCTTAGTTGACTACAGTCATTTTGTTGACATGGGTCAGGCCATGATGTTCCTGTAAGTCCTTGACAATCAGTCATCATTCTAGACATATTTCTTTATCTTCCCACCAGAGGCGAGTTTCAGGAAAGGGTCTGGTTGCATCAATCTTAAGTCATAGCAAAATTCCTTTTGATAATTAACAAGTCCATGTGCAGGGTTGAAGCCTCAGCAGAAGCTTTCTGACCCAAAAATTAAGCAGCAAAGGAGACAGATACAATATGAATGCAGAGATGCCAACCTTTGCACTGTTACATGAAGACAAAGCCTAAATCTGAGGACAGCAGAGGAAAGAAGGAAAGAACCTGGTGCTTGAGGCCATTTTTTAGCTGCCATACCATCCTTAGACTGCCAACCTCCAGACCTTCCTGTTGCTACTGTAATGGGTTTTGTTATTTCAGCCATATTAATTCTCAACCAAAATACAAAATCCCTCCATCCAGAAGATTTCCACTCCATCTTTACTTTTCATAAACTAAGGATGCATCCCTCCTCCTCCAGAATCCCAAACCAAAGACTCAAGCATAACCTTCAAAGGTGCATTTTGAAAATGGGGACTAAGTGAAGTTAATTATGCTGCTCCTCAAGATTACTATAATTCTTAGTCAAGATGGCATCATGGAGTACTCAAAAAGGGCCGAAAGGAGTTGGGAAAACAGACTGAGAAACAGCATAGACATCTTAAGAGACGGCAAGAAAATGCAGGGAAGAATCCACAGCTGGTATAGATGGGAATGAAACTGGATAGGTAAGCAGTAGCCAATTTATGCCGAGCTTTCTCGCATTATACTTGTACAATGTTATATAGACTAGTTCTACAAGTGATGTTTTAGGCAGCATCATTGTTAGTGAAACATAAACGTTTCTCCCTTAACATCAAATAGGCATCTCAAAACTAACATAACCAAATCAGAACTCTTCTCACCCCTAGCCCTGCTTCTAACCTAGCCTTCTCAAGTCTGGAAATGGCAAAACTCATTCTCGCAACATGTAAGTTCATTGTTCTGGGAGTCATCCTTAACTCCTCCCTCCCTCAAACCTGACATCTAACCTATCAGCAACTCCTGATGGTTCTACCAACAAAATGTGTCCCCAATCCAACTTCCACCGCTACCACCATCATCCCTTCAGGCTACCTGAATACCCTCATAATTGACATTTTTACATCCATTCTTGACCCCTTTCCTCCACAGGGCAGCCAGTGATCATTTTTCAAACATAAATCAGGTCATGTCTCTCCCTTGATCCAAAACCTCCATGATTTTTTGCCAGCTACTTTCCTGGTCATTACTAATCCTTCCCCCTACTCCCGATTCTTGGGACAAGTAACATGTACAGCTACAATCTCCATTTCCCAGGTTTCCTTTCAGTTAGGGAAGCCATGTGATCCAGTTCTAACCAATGAGACAGAAGAAGAAATCACTGTATAGGGATTCTAAGAAAGTCAATTTTCCTGAGAAAAGGGGGAGACTGTGGTACCATATATCCTTTGACCTTTGTTGTTCCCCTTTGTTCCTGCCTAGAAAGCAAATACCCAGATGTAGAGCAGCCATGCCAAAGATGTTGAGACAGGGAGGGAAAAGGGATCTTGCTCCTTGAGCAGCTCCATCAGTCCTTGAAGACCCATACTTGGATTCCTTGTTATGTGAGAAAAAAATAAATCCCTTAGGTGGTTAAATTGTTGTGGTGGAGCTTCTATTATATGTAGCCAAATACAATCCTGGCACAAGGTTCCCATCAGCCTTTAGAATATAAATTCCCAAAATCCTACATGATCCTTCCAACAGCGTCCCTTACCACTCTCTCCCTTATTCTTCCTGCATGGGACTCATGAACCCTTTGGGCTGTTCCTGGAACATGCCAACTTTATATCCGTCTCAACCTTTTGCCCTTGCTGTTCTGCTAGAATGCCCTTCCCCCACTTCTTTGAAGCCCCTCTTTACTCAACTTTCTGCTTTAATATCATCTCTGTTCCAAGGTCTTGCCTTGACTACTTCATCCAAAATTGGCTCCTTCACTTTTTAATGCTTTAGTGACTTATTTTTATTCACAGTACTCACCCCTCCCTAAAACAGTCTCTACCTGAAAATATTTTTCATTAACTTGTTTACTTAATGTCCACCTACTCCACTAGAATGAAAGCCTCAAGAGATACAGGCACATCCCCAGTACCTAGAAGACAGCCCGGTGTTAAGTAGCCATTCAAAAGATATTTATTTAATCAAATCAATCAACAAATGACATCTTGAAATTGAGGTGGCCTCTTCCTTACAATTCACTCAGCACTCCTTTGTAATACAAAGACTATGTAACTATTTACCCAAAATTAAAGATTTGGTATCGGGTTTATTTTGGTATTTTTTGTCATGCCAGCACTTTTTTGGGCTAGCACATTTTCTGTTGGCACTCTTGGCACATAGACACTAAATTTCATAACCTCACCTGAAATTTGGGACCGGCCCTGTAACTTAAGGCTGATCTAATGACTGAATTCAGTATCAATGCGTCCAGACACCTATACTGACACTGAACGCCAGGGGCATTAGTTTCTCCCAAATCATCCAAATGACGGTGAATGATGAGTCCATTTACAGACCAGGGACTCGTTTTTCCCTGACCTTTTCTAGACTGGCCCAGGGCCGTGAGCAATCCGTCCGCAATGTGGACAGTGCCAATGCCCAGTGGTGACAGCATCAGAAGGCCCTGGGCCAACCCAGCTCACATGATACAAGGCCAGTTTGAGCTCTCGGGGATACACGGAGGTATGGTTAGGTACCCGCAATCCGCCCACTTCCTACAAAGAGAGAAGCCGGACTCGCAGGCTCTGAGGTCCTCCCTGTCATAGGCGAACCTAGAAGCGGGTTTTTGCTTTCTTCGTACCCTCTCCCCAGCCTTGCACTCCCGGTTTTGACCCCAGGCCCGCGCAGCCCAAACCCGCACGCCGGGGACCGCCCACTCCCGTCGGCCCCCGCGGCCACCCTCGTCGCCTTGGAAACGAAGGCAGCCAATCCGTGCAGCGGGTTACGCTCCACCCTGACAACAGCGCCGGTGGCACTTCGTTGTGGTGGGTTCCGCGGCCCTGCGGGCGGCAGACTGCGATGCTGAAGGCCAAGATCCTTTTCGTGGGGCCATGCGAGGTGAGGCGGGGCGGCGAGGGCGGCAGGCGGGCGCGGGGGAGCCTGTAGGAAGCGGGAACAGCCCCACAGCACCCACCCCGGTGTGCGCCGCTGGCCTCAGCGTGAACTCAGCGCTCCCCGAACTTGACCAGGTCTTACTGAGGCCCGAAGGCCCAAGGTAGTGAGTGGCGTGATGGAATCAGAGCCTAGGTCTCAACGACTGTCCTCTGCACCCGAGTTTGTCTCTAATGAATATGTCTGTGGGACAAGACAACGAGAAAGGGGAGAAGCTGGATTATTACATGGTCGTGGAATAATTGGCTATTAACGCATGTGTGGTGGTGGTAATGGGGATTAAATCTACATAGGTACTAGGTACTTAAGACCGTGCACCAGAATAAAATTCAGATGAACTAAAGCTAAACGTGTGAAACAAACATCGTGGAAGTAGTAGGTCAATATTCTTCAACTTCAGTACGTATCAGAATTGACTGAAGGACTTGTTAAGAAAACAACTTGCCAGTATTATCCCAGAGTTTTGATTCAGTAGGTCTGGAAGGGGCCTGAGAATTTACATTTTGCTGATGCTCTCCAGGGAGCACACACTGAGAACCACTGTAGTAGATGAATATATGAAGAGATATGTTTTAAATCTTGAGACGGAAGGTCTTAAGCACAACACAAAAATGAAGAAGCCTTAAAAGAAACGAAGTGAAGTTAAAGCCCGGGGCAAGTATCTGAAAAATATATTACAAAGAAAGGTGTAATAGGTAGAACATATAAGGAAAGTTTAAAAGTCAGTAAAGAAGAGAGAAATAGCTCCATAGAAAATTGAGCGAAAGCTCCACACACAAGAAATAATTGACCAGAAGGTATAAGATGCTCAGCCTCACAATCAACAGGAACCCAAATTAAAACAAGAAGTGACACTTCTTTGCCCATCAGATTGGATGGAAAAGGTTTAAAAGACAGACAACACACAGCATTAGGTTGCTTGCTAGGAACTGAGTATCTAGGATTCTATTGATCGGGCTTTAAATCAATAACAGCTTTTTTGGCAACCCAATGATTAAACTGTAAAATGTGTGTACTTTTAGTACAGCAATTACATTTCTCAGAACCAACTGTAGCTAATGCTTGTCCATGTTACCCGTGAATCATGTACACTATTCAACAGCGGAAGAGCCCCTAGGTACCCATCAACAAGAGAATGTCTCAATAAGCTAAAGTACATTCTCACTTTAGAGGATGGTGCAGCACTTACGGAAAAAGGCAAGTCTGTGCGTCCTGCCCTGGAGAGCTCTCCAAGACAGAAACTCATAAGTGAAACTGACAAGTAGTAACAACAGCACAGAATTATGAATAGCAAACCAAGCATACATATTTTCCTGTTTAATGGTAAATCTCAAACATATGCAAAGGGAGACAGAACAATAAACTCCTAGTATCCATTACGCAGCTTCAACAACAAAATATGTTTCTGTATATACATATCTCCCTCTTGTTCACTACTCTTCAGATTTACCAGTCTTCCTGTTCCTTTAACATGCTATGCCAGTTTCAGCCCTGATGCCTTTGAACTGGCTGTTCCTCTACTTGGAAGCCTTGGTTGACTCATTGTCTTTCAAATCTTAGATTAAACGTCATCTATTCAGCCTTCCCTGACCACTCAATTCAGAGTCTCTATCACGTTACCCTGCTTTATTTTTATCCCAGTACTTATCACTACTGCATCTTAGTGATTCAACAGCACCTGGCACAAAACAGACACTGAAAAATTATTTATGTGCCTGAGTCACAGTCAGGTTCTTCTTTTTCCCATAAGAACCCTCCCCCACCAATAAGTTGGTTTTGGGCAACTTGTATACATAAACTTTAAGGGCCTGGATAAAATATAGAAGTACACTTTTATAATGTTTTATGTATTGATGTAGCTGTACACACATTTAAGTGTACATTAAGATATATATTAACTTGGAAATGCTGTATTACTCAGTTCTTGCATTTCATGACAAGGCCCCTCACCTTTGACACCCGAGTCATCTTCACGACTAATAGAGCCACTTTCTGAGCCCCATAACAAAGCATATCATCTGAGCGCAGCACTTTTTGAATCTGTGTCTGACCCTCTTCCTGGAAATGTATTCCAGTCCAAAGAATCATTCTTATAACATCAGGCTCTTTGGTCAGGCTCTTTGCTTTATTTGTCCATCCTATAGATAAGTATTCATGATCTATGCAAGCATAGCCACTTACTGTTAGTTTTAAGTGACATTCAAGGTATGAGGCCACATCCTTAGGAAAAATTATTAAAACACTGTTAAGTCTTGTCCCCCCACTCTCCTTTTCTGATCTTGCCACATAACTTCTGCAAGTCTCCCAAACTGGCTATGAGTGAGGTCATTCTAGTCAAGCCATTGCTCAAGACAGAGATAGAGCAGAGCATAGTTTTTGATAAGGACTCAAGTGTAAGAGATTTCCTTTCTTCTAAGAAATAATTTGCAGAAGAAAAAAACTTATGTCCAAGCATGTACAGTATTTGTTAAATGAATGGTGCCAATATACAGAAAAGATCTGAAAAACAGATCATGGTTGGCACCTTTGGGGTAGGGGGTGGAACAGACACAGGTGGATACTTTGGGTGGAGGGACCAGGTGAGCTGTTTTGTTAATTTCCTTAAATAGGAATATGTCATGCTTGTATTGTCTAGAAGGAGAAACAGCCCTATGTGAGAGTGTGGCACAGCCAGCCAGGAGACCCCAGACCTGGGCCCCAGCTCTGACTTTGAACTTCTGTGTGACCTTGAGGAACTCTCTTCCCCTTTCTGGGCCTCATGTCTGTGACAGACTGAGGACAGACATCTTGAAGATGCAGAAAGGAGAAAGCCCTCTGTTAAATTTTTTCCTGTTCTCAGATAAGTTACCTGAGAGCCAGCCAGGGAAATCAGTGGGTAATGTCACCCCGTGGCAGAGCCAGCACTGGAACCCCTTGCTTCCTGGGTCCCAGGCGGGGCTGTGCCTGCCACGTAGAGCAAGGCGGTGAGGCCCACCCCACCAGAGAGAGCCCTCCGCCTGGGTGATCTTGGGTGACCTGTACTCTGTCATTGTACCCGGTTCCGAGCTAGCTGTTGGAGGCTCGCGTATGGTTTACTTCTTGGCTCTTCAGCAAAGATTTTTTATTATCTTCATCTTCACAGAGTGGAAAAACTGTTTTGGCCAACTTCCTGACAGAATCTTCTAACATCGCCGAATACAACCCAACCCAAGGAGTGAGGTGAGCCCTGCAGAACTGTCCCCCGGAGAGTCCTGGTCTGCCACCCACCCTGTACCTTTGGTGATGGTAGCCTTCCAAAAGGCTGTATCCGGAGTACAGATGCCACTGTTTCTGTTTTTAGGATCCTGGAATTTGAGAACCCACACGTTACCAGCAGCAACAAAGGCACGGGGTGTGAATTTGAGCTGTGGGATTGTGGTGGCGATCCAAAGTACGTTTCCTTTGAAGCAGGTTTGCTTCATCAAATGATTCAAAGCTCAGCTGCCTGCCAGGCACCTTGGACTCGGCCTAGCATTCTTATGAGCATTTATGAGGGGCTTGATCAATTATTTGATGACATGCATTGCTCTTGAAACCTTAGCGATCAGGTTCTGATACAATGGGAAGTCACCCATCAATTATTAATACTTAGAGATTATTTCTAAAGTCCACAGTGAGAAACCCAGAACCACCTAAGATTCACTCTAGAAGCCCCTTTTGCCTTGTAGGTTCGAGTCTTGCTGGCCAGCCCTAATGAAGGATTCCCACGGAGTGGTGATCATCTTCAATGCTGACATCCCGAGCCACCTGAAGGAAATCGAGATGTGGTATTCCTGCTTTGTCCAGCAGCAGTTCTTACAGGACACCCAGTGTCTGTTAATCGCACACCACAAACCAGGCTCTGGAAGCGTTAAAGGAAACGTGTCTTTGGGTAAGGAGGCTGGCATTCTGCTGTTGGCTTTTGGCTTGGATGTTCTGGGCCAATTTGTATATTGCTCTATGTCTTTGAAACCAGCAGCCCTGTGCAGTTATTGAGCACCTACTGTGTCCTAGACGTTAAATTAGAATTTTTAAAATCACAATTTAAGTCACTGTGTAAATCAGAATTGCCAGGTTGGAAGGTCTGCCGTACCATCCAGGCCAAGATGCAGACACTTTAAAAGCAGGCAGACACTAACAAGGGGAAAAGCCTGGTTTTAGCCACTCATGGGTACCACTAAGAACACTCTTTCCTGACCAGCCTTTTCTCAAGAAAAACTCCAGTTTGCATTTAATACTCACCATCACAGAGGTGACAAAGCGATCATCAGAAATGATTCACAATATTGATAAATCTCTTCCTTTCTGGGGTGAAAACAGAGGATCTGGAAGTGGGAAGGGGCTTATAGAGTCGTTATACTGTTGCCAGGTGGCAATGTGTTGAAACCTCTCTATGCTCCATTATGTCAGGCAATACACAACTTTATTTTTGGACTTTAGAGAAGTCAAATGAATTGGCTGCCATAAGACTCAGATCATTTAGAGCTAGAAATGGCCCCTCGTTAAAAAGTTCACGCCTAAATTACATTATTTTCCTTTTTAAGCGCCACCCTTGAACAAGCTGAAGCTGGTGCACTCACACCTTGAGGATGACCCCGAAGAGATCAGGATGGAATTCATAAAGTATTTAAAAAACATAGTCAACTCAGTATCTGAGAGCAGAGACCGGGAGGAGATGTCAATTATTACCTGACCAGCCTTCATCGGGACTTGCCCACATCCCACAGGAAGCCAGCTGCTTTCCCAGCACAGATTTGAAACCTTACCCAGCTGCTGATGCTTTCTTCTCCCTGTGGCTGTAAAACAAAGTTTCCTTACCTGTCTAAAGGTACTAGTCAGCCAGGGAGTTGAGTCTTACCATCTATCCTCTGTCCTTAGTTCAGCTGAGAAAAGCCTATTATTGAATTCTGATTCCTTCACCCCAGACCTCTCCAAAGAGCTAGAAAACAGGTTTTGTTTCTCCCCCTTCACGTTTGTCAAGTTATAAAAATTGTGGAATTGTAACTGTCATAGCTCAATTATACAGCAGTGGTTGAATCCGTGTGTATTGGTTTGAATGTGATTTTCCTTACTTAATTCACTCAACAAATACCAATTTGTTGAGCATCTACTATGTACTGTGCTGCTCTAGCTGCTGATGGTGTACATTAACAAAACATAAAAACCCTTGTCCTCATGGAGCTGCTAGAATATATTATTTTTATATATGTTAATTATAGAAAATACATTAACTGTATATTTCTAAATAATAGGAAGAGTCAAAAACTTATTAAAAATTGTGGATTCTTCATTTTCTGTAATTGGTCTACATCCCTGCTCCCATCCTCCTGATAATGAGGGGACCTGGAGCACCTATGATGCCAAATGAAGGTACAGTTGATCTTTATTTGTGGATTTTGTGTCTGTGAATTTGCCTACTTGCTAAAATTTATTTGCAACCGCCAAATGAATACTCTTTGAGGTCCATTATCCAGCCTACCACAGCTGCCATTCACTGAGGCATTCATGGAAAAGGAGAAGCAGATTTTTGTGGGGGGGAGATGACAAACAACTAGTCCAAGATGACCCAGCAAATTAGGGACAGGGACAGAACTAGATGCTGCACCCCTGCTCTTTCCAATGTCTCATGGTAAGTGGGCAGATGAGTCCACAGAGGAGCATGGCCAAGAGAGGCACCTCTGAGGTCCATCCTAGTAAAGCAAGAACAGTAGCAGCAGAGCAAGCAACTCCTTTGAAGCCAACTACCCAGAAAAGGGTTTGCAAGTATGTTGCAGACTGCAACTAGCATCTTATTTCTTGACCAGTCAGATGACCAAGTGGGATTCTGAAGCTCTGTTGCAAAGAAAACTAAGACTTACTCATTTACACAGTAACCTGAATGTCCATATCTCAAAACCGTTCAGGAAAGCTCCTGGAGATCGTGATATACTTTTTGTGGAAGACCGTAAGACTCATTTAGCCAAAGGGTAGGCTAAATTGCTACAACAAAGAGTAGAGCTGTGCTGGTAAGAGGGCATCTAAGAGTTAATAAAAATGCAGTACTCCTGATACGCATTGAAAAGAAAACTGTGTGTGTACCACTTAGGAGAATTCCTCTGAACTATGGCTCTGCTAGATCTTGACATCAGCCTTCCCCACCTGATTGTTGAGAATTACATGACATGGTCTTGGCTGATACCTTCTCAACAAGTGTATTCTTTCCTTAAGCAAGAAATAAAAGAATCCACGCTTTAAAAACCAAAACCAAAGAAATTAAATAAATGAGGAGGGAGGAAACTCTCTGCTTTTGAATGTTAAGCACAGATTACATATTTTTGATGTGACTTCTGCTTTATCAGTTAAATAACTCTACATTTACAATATGGGCCATTCTTCCTACTGAAGTTAAAAGCCAGTGGAAATGTTGTATATCTGCCAAGTATTCCCCACTTCAAAAGGGAAGTTCTTGGTGCTTTGATGTGAGCCACACTTCATCTATCTTTCAGCACACTATAGTTCATTCTTATCTAGGTTTTCTGATAGCCTCTAAAGGTATCCCTCCTTTCTCAAAAGCTTCAGTACAGATTTACTCCACACTTAAGGCTGTTTGGATCAGGCATAGTTATAGATCTTAGACATTCAAAGTGTATAAAATAAAAACTTTTACATTTATAGTCTTACTGGAGTTTTGTGATGCACTGTATGTAAGAATCGTCTTTTTTAATCTTTTGTGTGACTTCATAAAGCCCAGAAAACACCTAGCCATGAATTACCCATATTATGTAATGAAATGTTTTGTTCCACAGGAATAGAATTCTAATTTTATCAGAGTATAAGGAATTGGTTTCTACTTTCAGAAATCCAGTTGAAGTACTTTTCAAGAATATTTTACAAATCCAACTACACTTGACATTTATCACCCTTTCAGGGGTGTAACTGCCAAAAACAGGAAATTGTGCTCCACATTTTTTTAAAAAATGACAATGGCTTTACGGTATCACAAATGAGATGAACAATCTGAAGAGGATGATTCTTCTGTATGAGAAGACTAGTAGGAGACAGTAGGTGCGGTCAAATTATTTGCCAGCTAAGGAGCATGGACTTGATTCTATTAACCGTTGGACCTTAAGCAGAACAGGGACAAATACTTCAGTGGCTGCGGAGAGAGTGGGGAAGACTCGGGGCCGGTTGACTAGGAAATGCAGTGTCTGAAATACAGCACTGAGGGTGGGCAGGAAGAAAGAAAAGGATGGACCCCGAAGGTATTTGGAAGGTAAAATTCGTGTTTGAGTGGGCAAGAAGCGGGAGAAAGGCTTTCAAACCCCAGCCTCAGTTTGGCGTCTTATTGTAAGCGCTAAAAGTACGAGTTAACCAATGACTTCATTTCCCACAATCCTTAGGGCAGCGTCGCCTGCATTTCCCAGAGAGCTGTGCGATGTTCGCGCCGGTCTTGAGCGTCCGTCGAAACAAAAAAGGGTAAACCAGGGGAGACGTGGTTCGTAACGTTGCTTTACAACTGAATTTCCAATTCTCATTTCCTCCTCTGTCCCTCTTCTCTAGAGGTTTCACGCTTCTTTGTTGCCCGACTTCAGGAGCCCAAATATCGGGGCACTGTCTCCTCAACAACCTCACGTTACCGTTTCGGAGAGGCTGAACGGAAAGCGAAGCGTGTCCGGAGCTTTCTGGGAAATGTAGTTCAGCCAAGTGACTTGGCCTCCTCGGGTCCCAGAACCAAGGACTGATTGGCGGGGGCGCGTGACCGGTCGGTTTGGAAACCGTGAGGGTGGGAGCTGTTCGGCTCACGGCCACCTGCAGGCCCAGGCCTCGGACCGCCGCAGAGCCACTAGGGCTCTGTGGTAACGGGCTCGCCGCGAAAGACAGAATTGTAGTTGGGCGGGCGCCGGTGCGTGCCCGGGGGTCCCAGTCGCGGCGTTGACGCTCGCCCGCCCGGTCGGAGCGACCTCGGGAGCCCCAGCCCGACTCACCCTTCGGGTGGTGAGGATTGCCGATTGCCACATCGGGGCGAGCTTCTCCCGCTTTACCTGGGCCTCCAGCACACAGGCAGGTGGGCAGCCGCCTAGAAAGGCGATGTCAGCCGCGCCCGCCTCCTCCTACCCGGGCATCGGCTTCTCTCGGCTGAGTCCTGTCCAGGGCTCCCTGGGAGTGCAGTTCGCTGGCGTTTGCGGAGACACACACACACACACACACAGTGGATCATAGGCATGAGAAAGGGATCGAGTGTAAGAGTGTAACCTTTAGAGATCATCTAATCCTCTTCTGTTGAGAAGGAGGAACCGAAGCCCAGAGAGTCAATGATTTACCCCAAATCGATGCTGGGGCCATGGCTGTGTGCTCACGCCTGCATGTCCAACACGAAACACAGTGCCTAGCACAAAACAGGCGCCCAAAAGTTCGTTTAAAAGTGTTATTTCGTGTAAAGGACAGACAGCTGAAATACTTTTTAACAAATTACAAGATTTCTAAAGAGGGAAGTGGACATGTAGATGAAGAGACATACCAGCCAAATGCAACCTGTAGATCTTACTCAGATCATGATTCTAACTACCAACCTTACGATTTTTTTAAATCAGGAAAATGTGAAAATTGGCGCTATTAAGGAATTACTGTCTAAATTTTTTAGCTGTGATAATGCCATTAGGGTTATGCTTTAAAAAGGAAGAGTTTAGGGACACTGCAGATTTTGTGGGTGAAATTTGAGATTCGCTCGAGAAATATCCAGTGGAGGGTGGGGGAGGTGGGGAGAGCAGATGAAAGGAAACTGGCCAAGTGGATAATTATTGGAAGTGGACCCGGGTGCAGTGGGATCACTCTAAACTATTCTCTCTATTATTATATATACACAAAAGATTTAAGTGCCATTTTAATTCTTACCTGCTAGAGAGACATTCTGAGTTATCAGAAAAAAAGGTATGATGTCTGAGAGAATTTGCTTTAAAGTACTTCACGCACAAAGTGTTGTGGGACATGGAGGAAACAAGAATGGCAGAAAATGAGTAGCTAGGGAAACTGGGTAATGGGTATGTGAGACTTTGTTGTTTTATATTCCCTTTAGTGGGATTGAACATTTCTATAATGAATGGGTTTTATTTAATTTTTCCAACCATATTTTATGTGTTTCAAAAAATTTCTGAAATACGAAGAGTCTCATGAGTTTCTCTGAAACAACCCTCCCACGGCACAAATGAGCCACCTTGGGGGCATCTCCAGGCAAGAATGACCACAGCAGTGGTGGGGTCGGGGGGACTGTGTCCTGGGCCCCCCAGATCCCTCAAAAGCAGGACAGAATTCTGATGGTGAAGGCGGAGGTGTGGAGGACCCCTGTGGGGAAAGAGACCTTGTTGCCAGGGAATCAGCCTCCTCACAGGGAGCCGGCCCCTCCGCATGTAAGACACTTCTGCCACCTGGAGCTCTGGGGCCGTGTGAGGTTCTGAGATGTCTCCAGGAGCTCTGCCACCAACAGCTGAGGCCAAAGAGACAGCAGGTTGCCATGTGGGCAGTGGAGAGGATGTGGAGCTGGTGCGGGAGGGTGGCAGTGAGAACTCCGTGAACCAGGGCACGGGAGGAGGAGAGAACAAACGTAAAAATAGGGAGGGGTGAGGCCACCAAAGGAAACTCAGGCCACATCTATTTTGACCCCACACTGTGTCTTTCTCTGTTCCTCTTGGGTCTTCCCTTTCATTCTTGAGGATCAAATTAGATTTTGGATGATTTCCAGGTTTTTTTCTTCTTCTTCTCTGACATTCTGATGCTCATCCTTATCTGGGTATACTTCATTTAAGTCATTATTTAAACCACTCCATTCTTAAGTCACTCTCAACAGAAATGAAAATACATACTCTTCCTTCACAACACAGAGTCACATGCAGGTCTCACATTTCTAGCTGAGTGTCCCATTCTCAGAGCTCCTTCACTGTCATCTTGAAACTCAAAAGTAAGGGCTCCTCTGTACCCCTCTGTATACCTTCTTGCCAAAAGACTAGCCATGAAGTGGGATCCTGAAGGATGTTATCTTCCCCCACCCTCTTAGCAAACTTGTACTCTCTCGGGACACTAATCCAAAGTTTAAAAAAATTCTCAGGCTCCACAGACATCCGGGCCTCATCCTCATAAAGAGACTGTTGAAAAGCAGGATGGAACATCACCACTTACAGACCTGTGCTGGGAGCTGAGTGGGATCATCAAACTAGCATGAGAGCCTAAATCAAGAGCATAGAGAGGTACTGAGCTCGTTGGAGGTCAGCAGAGAGTCTCAGGCACCCCAGCCACAGCGAGTGTCCTTCACTTCCTGAAGTTACAGTGGACACAGTACTGGGCCATTTCGAATTCTGCTGCAGTAGCCCTTTAGCCAAACCACATTCCATGGTGTGGCTCATGGAAACCTTTATTGAATATTCTTTATTTAAGGATATCATTTTTTTTCTTCCCTTCATGTGCCCTGTACTCCGCAGGTGAAGGGAACCTGGGAGATCAAGGGGTGTGTAGAGAGGGGCCTGCTCCAGAGAAAGGCAGGCAGTTCAGGGAAATAGACGCCATGAGTCGGCCCCATGTCTATGCCTTCAGAGAGGAGTCATTACATGGCTGTTTGCTGTAAACCCCCAGAACGCAGCACTTTCTTTTGTAAAAGGGACCGTACATGCTCACCACAGGGGCTGCCGCTTCAATCAGTCGTGCTCTCTGGTCTTGGCCCGAGCATGAGACACCAAGAGTTGACTTCACAGATTTGGGCGTGTCCATGGACTCCTATCAGGGGACCATTGAGTCCCTTCTTGTTGGCGTGTGGTATGATTGAAAGGCTCCCACACTGAAATAAGTGACACATTACACAGCTTCTAGAGTCTCCTGTCTCCACAGGGAGCTATGGGACACAGATGTAGAGAGAGGCCCGAGGCAGGGATGACATGGTGCC
The DNA here is from genome assembly GCF_040802235.1 of Manis javanica. Taxonomy (NCBI): domain Eukaryota; kingdom Metazoa; phylum Chordata; class Mammalia; order Pholidota; family Manidae; genus Manis; species Manis javanica. The sequence goes on along the minus strand of NC_133165.1, from coordinate 33,607,624 downwards.
CACTGGACTGGATGGGTGGGATGTTAAAGTACTGCAATGCTTCTGGACTGGTTGGTAAGCAGCTGCTGCTCTGAGTCCCCAAGTGCCCAGCCAGCTGCCTTGGCCACCTCAGTGACCCCCCTGACCCTTAAGACCTTTCTAGGGTTCAGCATCTAATGGTTATTACCTGGTCCTGCGAGAGGCCTCTGGGTCTTCTAGTTGGTCAGTGTTTGGCCCCTACCAGTTAAGTGTAAATCCTCCTTGGCCTTAAGCTTTTATATACCCCCACTGTCCCTGCTGATGGACAGCTGAGCAGCGTTACACAGCGAAATGAGCATTGTAGCCAACCGGATTCTGGTCCTGGCCCCACTGCGTACTAGCTGTGCGATCCTGGGCAAGTCCTTCCCCAAGCCTGTTACCTCATATGTAAAACATCAAGTAAAATAATCAAGGAGAAAGGGCTTTGTAAAGTTCAAAGTGCTCACATATACAAGTTATTTTTTTAAGTTATTGTTGGTGATGTGTATGAGTTCTTTGTTCAACACAGGACTGTATCCTTCAACTCAGCTCTCTTCCCTCAGCCTGGGCCTCTTCCTTTTACCCTTTCTGAAGTCACCTCGGGCCTTGATCCCCTGCCACCCTCAAGGATGGCCTGGGACTCTGCTCCTTGGAGGGCACTGCGCTTGGCCTCTTGGGGCAGCTTCCTTAGCCGCCTGCCTCCCCTCCTCTTCCTGAGTGGCCAAGAGAGGCCAGGCTTTCTTCCCAAACTTCTCAGACCTCCCCTCCTGTCACCCTCCCACCACTCCCAGCCCTTCTCCCCAGGGTTGTAAAATAATAATTCAAGGGTCTTTCCTTATTATAAAAGTAATACATTTTCATGATAGACCATTTAGAAAATATAAATATGCCTAAAGACAAAATGAAAGTGAAAATAAAAGGGAAGGAAAAACAAAGCAAAACAAACATCTTACCACGGATAAGTATTTTATAACCTGCTTTAAAAAAAAAAAGTGTGATCATTAAGTATTCTTCTATCACCTCATTTTTCCTTGTTGTAGTATATGCTGTAGTGTATTTAATGATCCCCTGTGGTGGGCACAGATTTTATTCTGATAGCCTTTTTTGCACAGCAAATGGGTAATATTTGGATCCCCTACATATGATTTCAGATGGCGACCTCAGGACCAAGGACAAGGAATCCAGCTCAGGCCAGGAACTTGCTGAAAGATCCCATGGGTGACTCAGGCAGGCTCCAGGGAAGCTTTTCTGGCACAAGAGCTGGGAGACACTTCAGAATGTCCCAGTGCCTTAGACAAGCATCAGGGAGCCTCCCAGTAGGGAGGCCGAGCAGCTGCCCTGCCCAAGGGTTTCAAGCAGGAGAGAGAAGAAAGACGCCGTGAAGGTGACAAGTGTGACCAAAACTCCAGCCCGGTGAGTTCCTTGTCCCAACTCAGAAAAGTTGTCCAGGCAGAGACCCCACAGATGTGACCCGTGTGGCCCCCACTTCTGGGCAGCCCAGCCCTCGTACAGCATCAGAGCCTGCAAAGGAGAGAACCCTCAGGTGTGTACTCAGAGTACACTTCCACATCACCCAGGCCCTCCTGATAGACCAGGTCAGGAGAGTATTACTATGATGAAAGGTTGGTCAGTGTTTGGCCCCTGCCAGTCTCTTTGCAGCACATGAGAGAAAGGCCATGGGCAGGAGAGGCCAGGGTGTGTGTTAGCTGCAGGGACCTGAGGGACATGGCTAGAGAGAGGCAGTGGGGAGGGCATCCTTCCGGAAGCCTCATCCACAAACACGGGCCTCTGCGTGGCTTTGTAGCTGGCTTGCCATGTGTTGCCCTGATGTGGAAGGGTGCAGGCAGCTGGCCTGTGCAGCGGCTCGGCTCATCACCCAGCTACTCCGCTGTCACGTTAGCCACCTGGCCTCCACTTTAGTCCCCTCTCTGGCCACTTTTCTGTCACTGGTACCCTTTTTTAAAAACATAATCCATTTGTTTTCTTATCAATAAAGTCATGTGTGTCTGTAACAAAACATTTAAAAATAGATATAAGCAAAATGAAAAAAATGTAGTCACCTCTTCCAGAATCACTGGTAACATTGTCTTTCTAGCATTTTTTTCTTAGCATAGATATACATTTTCTCCACTTTTCAGGTTTCCCTAGAAAGGAGGTGGGGAACCTCCTTGGGGTCCACAGCTACTCGACTGCACTTCACCTGGTTTCTGAGCCAGGACCAGACAAGGTCCCCACAGGCCTTTGTGAACGAAGTGGCTATGCCTCTTGTGGCCACAAGAGGGAGGTGTTTGCTGTTTGCTCATGCATGTCTGTCCCAAAGCCTGTGGGGACCCCTCAGGCCTGTCCTTGACCCACAAGATGTTTTCCCCCAAGTCCAGGAACTGGCAGTTCTCATGGAAGCCAACCGTGGTTGGTCCTAGCTTTATTACTCATTCTGCACACTGCATTTCTTGGAAACCTTGGTTCATGAGGAAAAAAGACATAACTCAAATGCTCACTCTTGGACCACATCTGCCCAGATTGGACAAATCCTTGAATAATAGCTCTCTCCTCGCTGTTGAAGCCTTGGACTTCCAAGGGAAGGGGTTGTGGGTAAAATGGTAACATTTCCAGAATATCTTGCCTGGCTTTGGTACATCTACCTATCAACAGGCATTCAGAGGTGGAAAGAAGTATAGTTTTAGTGCATTTGCATTATTCCTCAGCGGTGAAGAAGTTCATCTCCATATCAATGGGTAATTACCCGAGCAAGGAGGGCTTATCTGTACCCGCAAGGTGAGGGGTAGAGCCGGTTTTGCTGCTGCCTGACCAGGAAAGAGAGAAGATCCTGGACTGCAGCTTGTAAGCAATAAATGGATTTTAAACTTTATTTCTCCCTGTGACTGATCTCGGTTTTTATAGGTATTTTGCCCAGGGATTTCCTCTCCCAAGACAAACATCTGGCAGTAGTCAACAGGATTCCTCTGAACTTGAAATCTATTATAATGGGTGCCACTTTTGGGAGGGCCGCCCCAAGAAGTGATGAGGAGAAGTGGCACTCGCGCAGAGGGACATGTGTCTACACTCATGTGGTCGTGGAGGTGCCACCACTCCTGCTGGCCATGCCCACCCTGGCCCGTGGCCTGAGCCTAAGGCTACTGCTTCTGCCACTGCTGCTGCTCCTGCTACCGGCTGAAGCCTGGCCACAACCATGGAAAGGAGCAGAGGTCCGGGTCACCTTGATAGAGAAGCAACTGGCTGCTGTGTACCACACCTTGCTGGCTATGGAGCCCATCGCTGGAACAACTCCGACCAAGGTAATAACTACCTATCCCAGCGTGGGGTGGGTGCGAGACTGGACCCAAAGGCCATGGAGTGGCATGGCACAGACACCTACTGTATATCATGTGACTGGCCACTTGCCTTTGGCATCCCCAGGGAATGATGAAGCAGACACATTGGCCCACATGCGCTGGCTAGAAGGAAAGTCTGCCTCTGATGTGGCCCAATGACTACATCAGCGTTTGTTGCACATGGGGCAAAAGACAATGTGGGCTGTAGCCAGTCGATGGGGCTTGCCATTGACCTTTGAAGAAGTCATCTGAGCCCAGGAGTGCCCTGCACATTGCTCAGATGAGCAAACCACCAAGAGGGCCCTAGAATGTCTCTTTGCAGCCTATGGCCAGTCGCCGGTGATTGAGACCAATCAAGGCACCCACTTTATTGGACATCTGTTGCAAGGATGGATGCAGCAATTAGGAGTAAAATGGATGTAGCCCTGGACATTTCAACACGTGTGAATTGGCAATGGTTGGCTCTTCTGGCATCTTGGGGAAAAGGCCTGGAAGCTGCTGGCCTCCTGTGTATTAACAGCACAGTTGTTTGCTTCTACAGTCCTTGTGTCCTGGGTGCGCCCCCTGGCTGGAGCTGCTGCGTGATGGCTGGAATGGACATGCTTTGGACTTAATCTGCATGGGATTTTGAACCTAGCTGAATCCTCTGGCTTGACAATTACATGATTGTGTTGCTGTTGTCAAGAAAAAAATGCTTGAAGAGAGGCTTGACTTTGTCTAATGTTTGGTAAAAGTTTTGTGAGCAATCTAGCATGGTTTTTAGGAATGAGTAAACAAGTGTAGAAACATATTTTGTGCTTAGTGAGAGATTGTGCTGTAAAGTACATTTACTTAATCTGCATAGGATGAATTCTCTGGCTTGACGATTATCGTGATTTGATTGCTGTTGCTATTGTATGTCATTAGTTTGGTCGAAAGAGGGGGAATGAGTAAATTGTAAGGCGAGATTTCTGGAGGGGTGGCCTGTGGGTAAAATTGTAGTATTTCCAGATTATCTCGCCTGGCATTGGTAAATCTGCATATCAGCAGGCGTTCAGAGGTGGATAAAAGTATGGCTTTAGTGTATTTGCATCTTTCCTCAGGGGTGGAGAAGTCATCTCCATATCAATAGGTAATTACTTGGGCAACAGAGGGCTCATCTGTACCTGAGAAGTGAGGGAGGGCCGTTTTTGCTGCTTCTTGAACAGGAAAGAGAGAAGGGCCTGGACTGCAGCTTGTAAGCAATAAACGGATTTTAAACTTTATTTCTCCCTTTGAGTGATTTCAGTTTTTAGAGGTATTTTGCCCCAGGATTTCCTCTGCCAGGACTAATGGGTAAACTACAGACCCGCTCAAGCCATTCCACAGACAACACTTCATAGTTTCCCATTGTTTTGAGGGTCTAGTCTGAGCTCCTCCTAAGGGCCCTGGATTACATGGTCCCTCCTGGCCTCCCCCACGTTATACTCTGTTTTCCTCACATGCGACACTGGCCATCCTCCAGCTCCTTTCTGCGTCATCACCAGCAGACCTTCCCATGTGTTTCTGGAAGGTACTGTCCAGCACATATCAGGCCAATGTTTATTCTTTCAGGTTCCTTCTTTCCAGAAGCCACTCTCAACCCTGTGAGTCAGGGTTCCATGATCTCTGTTTCCCTAGGGCCCAGTATTTCCCCTTTCAGGCCAGATTCCCGCCTTCTGGAAAAGAAGTTCCCTGAGGGCAGGGACTGTGTCAGCCTTATTCACTCACCACCCCAGCACTGAAGCACAGCACCCAGGGAACCCACGGGGCTCAACAGATTTGTTACAGGGATGACAGTGAGCCTGCCTTTGCCTCATCCTGAAGTAGAGTCTACAAAAGCCAGGCCTCTTCTCTCCATCCACCCCCACCCCCTGGTCCTCCAGGTGCCCCTCTGTGGGTACAATTGTAACATTTCCAGAATATCTCACCTGGCTTTAGTACAGCATATCAACAGGTGCTCAGGGGTGGAGAGAAGTATGGCTTCAGTGCATTTGCATCATTCCTGGGGTGGGGGGGGGTAGAGATAAGCATCTCCATATCAATAGGTAATTACTTGGCAACTGGAGGGCTTATCTGTACCTCAGAGGTGAGGGGAGGACTGGTTTTGCTTCTGCCAGAGCAGGAAAGAGAGAAGGGCCTGGACTGCAGTTTGTAAGCAATAAATGAATTTTAAACTTTATTTCTCCCTTTGATTTCAGCTTTTAGAAGTATTTTGCCCTGGGATTTCCTCTCCCTGAACTTACACCCTCATGTCCCTTAAGTCCAGGAGAAATGGCTTAAGGAATAACAGTACTAAAGGGCCAGTTCTGTCCTTGTGGTGGGAGCCAGTGGGATTAAGAATGAGACAGACCTAGCTTCAGTTACTGGCTCTGCCACTGACCAGCTGTGCTCACACCTTATTTACTTAATTACAGAGTGGAGTTAATGGGTACCAGCTTGTGGACGGGAAACCATATGCTAGCCTGACACATGGTGGCCGCTCCTTAGATTGAGTCCTTCCTCTCTGCCTCCCCATCACTCTTCCCTAAGCCCCCTTCTTGAAGCTTGGGACACAGACACCCTGTAATCCCAAAGGTGCCAGTTTGCCTGATTCCCCTCTCTTTCCCCCAAGGTTCCCCAGGCCACTTATTGGCCTCTTCCTGTCCTTGATCCCCAGCACAAGGAATAGTGCCAAGTACAGAGGAGAGCAGATGCTGAAAAGTACTTGTTGAATGTATTAGTGAATGAATGAATGAATGAACAAATGAATCAGTCCAGCAGTGTGTGCGCTACTTGTCCAGTATGTGTGGTAGTCACCAGCCTGTCTGTGGGCAGGTGGTCTCCTCCCAGTGGGCATCATCAGTAACAGGACACACGCAAAGACGCCAGCCAAGGCTTCACTGAAGAATAAGGAGGGGGGACAATGAAGAAATGGTGGAGCCCTGTGGGGCCAGAGAGCCCAGGTCCTCTTCTGGGCAGCTCTTGGTACCCCTGCTAGGGGACCCTGAGGGTCACATGTGCATGACTGTGTCTTCTGAGCGAACTCCCCTGCAGGGCATCTGCCTGCCTTAGAGCCAGAGTCTGTCGTTCCAGTCCTGGTACTAAAAGCAGAGTTGCAACAAAATTGTGTTCTAGGTTTGCCCTTTGGTCGTGTTTTTCTCTTACGTGAACATTTTCTATCATGAGTGCCCTGAGGCACCTGTGACAGCATCCTCAGGTCCTGCGTGGTGTCCCCGGTTCCATGAGGTCGGAGCACCCTGAGAGCTCCCTCCTCACATCGAGCAACCTCTCTCCAGTCAAACCTTCAGGCAATGAATTAGGACTAATTTCTCAAAGGATCACCACCCCCAAGTCATTCCATTTGGAGGACTTAGCTCCAGGCTGGCTCAGCGGCTGGTGGGCGAGGCTTGTGCTTTCTCGGAGCTGCATTCCACTCACTGAGGATGTGAGTCCTCTCCCATGGGCCACTCTGAAGGGTGAGTTCTGACCCGGGCTCTGCTTGGTCCATGCTGCAGCCTCCCTGTGATTTCTCATCACCAGCTGCTCACCTCCCTCTCGGGACTTTCCTACATTGGTGCCATGCACAGGGAACCTCTCTAGTGTGAATGAGGAAATGACCAGAAATTTCCCCTTATTCATGATACTTAACGATTACTTCTGCTATATGAATTCTTTGGTAGGCTGGCAAGAACCCAGTCCAAATGTTTGGCCATGTGTATCATGACAGTGGAGCGAGGTCTGGGTTTAATCTGCGGTTTCCCTAAGTGATGTCCTTGGGAAACCACAGACTGCATACAACATGCAGATCTTCATCAGCATGGAGTCTCCAGATCCCAGGGTCTGAGGAGTGCAGTCGCCCCACCGCATGCTCGTGCCCAGTTTCACCTGGGCAGGAAGGCTGACAGCATGTGCTTGGCCCCTGCCTCACTGTGATGGTACGGTGAGGGAAAAGAGTTTCACAAGCCCCGGCTTCTGAGAAGCCAGGCTCTGGGGCTGCATGAACACCCTGGCCTCGGGCTGCTTCCACTTGTGACCACAGGACCAAGATGAGGAAGTACTGCTGGCACCCTTTACTTCACAAGGGCAATGATGAGTGATCCATCTTCTCAGCTCCCACAGCTGCAGCCTGTGTCGCAGTTCCCACCGTAATGCCCCCACCATGCCGAATCCTCCCATCCCCCAAACACAGTCTAAAGCCCACCCCTTCCCTGATGCCTCCCCAGGTCTCTGCGGGCCTGCAGTTAGCTGCCCACCCAGCTCTTGGGTGAGAGTTCGCTGTAAGCCCATTTAGCATGGACGAATGCTCGGGTCTTTCTTGACCTATCTTTGCCTTTTTTTTCTCATACTTGAAGTTCTTTGACAAAGAACCACATCTTACATTCTGCAGTGCACTTCTGAACACCAAGGGACTTGGACTATTTGTGGATGGTGACTCTGTATGGCCGTGGACGCCTCAATCAAAGCAAACAGAAGGGTAACTGGGGCTGCCATGGATGGAGAAGCAGTTACTGTTGAGGTTATAGCTTGCCCTCTCTGGGATGGCTGTCAGTGGTCCTCTTCCAGATCATACAGGAGGAAGGTGATCTCATCCTCATTGTCATTCCCTTCCCTCAACACCCACCCCTGCCCCCAGCCGCCACCAGACAGACCAGCCAGATCAGCCCTGATATCCAGAAGATGACAGGTACGTCCGCCAGAGAAAGCCTCCGCTCTGCCCGAGAAAAGCTGCTGGCTGCCTTGCACTGCACTAATCCTGGAAGCAACCTTGCATTAGTGCACCTTGGGGAGGATGCGGCATGGAACAAGCAGGAGATCCCTGTTGTTGCAGAGCTGTCCCTTCAGTGTCCTGGTTACGTATGACTGGCTGAGGGGCCATCCTCATTGTGAGCATAGAGCTCTTGGAGGGCGAGGTCTGTGTCCACAGCATCTCTGTGTTCACAGTGCCTGGCTTGGCACTCAGCAGTAGGTATTCACTTGGCATGGAGTAGGTGAAAGCACCTGGAGTCACCAGCGACCAAGGAGTCAATGGAGATGACAAGAAGCAGATGTTAATGACTGCACTGAAATGCCACCCCCCAGTGAGCACACACACCATCCCTTTGGTATATAGCGAAGTTCTGGGTCCCAAACACAAAATGCAGGAAAGGCTCCTAGTCTTTTGTTAGCTTCAAAATCCGTATCTCCCCTGCCAAACAGGGGCAGATTCTGTGTGTACAGCTGGGGTTTTATATACCCTGAAGCACTCTTCTACTTCCTTTAAAAGCTAGTAAGCAAGATATGTTCTTGGTACGCTGCTAAGAGCCAGTCACTCGTGCCGGCACTGCCTGTTAGGAAATACACTACCTGGGAACCCAGGGCTGCTTTGAAATAGCTAAACCTTGAACCTGGTGAAGATGCCAGCAGGTCATTAAGGGTTAAAGAAAGAAAGGGAGGGCCCTTGCCCACCACCTCTGCTGACCAGAGGCCTAGGAGCTCACGCAGTTGTCTCTGGGCGGGACAGCTGCTCACCCGGATATTGTGTCCCAGTCTCAGCAATGTCATTTATAGTGGGTCTCCTCAGACCACCCCTCTAATGACTAGCCCCAAACCAAATTGTCTGGAAATCATGGGGACACGGAGAGAAGATTGAAATGGATAATCAAATGAAGGCTATTGGAGGAGCAGGCTGACTGAAGGCACAGGTGCCCCTAAGTTCTGGGCACTTCTAGGGAAATGGTGAAGGCATTCCTGAGAAGCTGTTCAAAGGCATCTGGAAAACTGCTCAAGAGACCAGGTCTAGAAAAGAAGCTGTAAAGGGCTTTGTGGTATGTAAAGACACACCCCTATCCCCCGTCCCCACCCTGGCGGCAGAGCTCCCCACCCAGAACAGTCAAGCCAGCCTCTTCTGAGGTTCACTCCCGAGTCTCTGACCTCAGTCCAACCGTAGCAGTAGCTGGTGTGTGTTAGCGCGGCTCTGCCATGTGCTCACATGCAGTATCTCATGTAATCCTTCCAACTACCGTGTAGAAGAAGATGTGTCTTATCTTCATGTTAAAATGAAGAAAATAAGACTTAGAGGTTAAATGACTTGCTCAAAGTCATGCAGCTAGTAAGTAGTGGAGCAAGGATCCAAATCCAGGGCTGCCCATTGCCCAGGCTTTTAATTAGAAGCTCTGGTCTTCCCAGTGCAGGATTTTTAACTCCCTTTGCTGGCATAAGCAGACTGTTGTCTGTCTGTGTTATAGACCCAATTGAAATAGTCCTGCTCCCACAGTCCCTCCTTTGGCCTGTCCGAGCCACAAAATGGTTTCTAAGAGACCAAGTCTTATAGATGCTGAATTATAGCCATGTATAATGTCTGTATTGTCCAGCCTGTATTAAAGCCATGTTCCTGGGGGACGTCAGGCTTTCTACCAGCAGTCACTGGGATTTCTGCTGTGGGAATGTGGGGCGACCACTGAGTCAGCCTCAACAATCTGTGGTTATGTTCTCCATTCTGTACGTCAGGCATTCCACTGAGCACAGCAGCAACAATTTGTTTCCACTCCACCATGACAGCTGGATGTGGCTGGGGCAGTTCGACTGTGGCCACAGGTCAGGGGCCTTGGTTCTGTATGCAGCTGGATCCCTCCTCTCTTCTTCACGTGGCATCCCCGAAATGGGGCTGAAATGCCCAAAATAGCCTTTTCACTCATGTGTCTGGTGCCTCGTGTCATGTGGCCCCGTTTTCTACAGAGTAGCTCAATCTCACAGTGTTGCCCTACATGCCCCAGGGCCACCATCCGTGTTCTGCTCCACTCCCTGTGCCTTCCCCACCCAGCATCCTTCTGTGGGGAGCTGCCTGACTGAGACCCCACAGCCAGGAGGCTGTATTGTACATGACCTTGCCTCTTTGCCCCTCCCCTCCCCTCCCCAAACTCAGGTCTTTGGACCAGGATCCATTATAGGCTGGTCAACTTTTGAAGTCACCTGACTCAAAAATATAAGGAAAGCCAGTCAGACCAGTCGGATTCCCCTTTGAACCAAAAGTTAGACAGTATAAGCAGTGTACGGCAAGGTCAAGTAGGGCCTGGATAGATCAGTGTGCTGGCCAGGATTAAACTGAAGAAGAAACTTGGAGATTGAAGAAAGACAAAAACAAGCTATGACATGGAGAAAATGTACTTATAGTGGAGGGAATAGGGAGCTTGTTTTTGGCAAGAGAATAAAGGAGAGAGTGAGCAGGGCAGAGCTGGGACTCTGAAAGGCAGAGGGCAGAGCCAGCCTGGAGGCACCCTCCTGCCCCATGGCTCTCTGTGCCCAGCCTTGCCAGTGTGTGTCATGGCAGCAGGCTCATTACTCATTCCCTTTGCTGTCAGTTGGCTTAGAAGTAGGCATGTGACTTAGTTCTGGCAACAAAATATAGGAGGAAATGGTTAGGGGAGCTTCTGGGAAGAATTTTGCTTTTTAATTAGAGGAGAGAGAGTAAGGAGTCCTGTCCTTCTTCCCTGCTTTGAGCATAGATGTTTGAAGACATGATACTTGGCCTCTGGCAGCCATCTTGAGATCACAAGGCAACAAGACCAAGGGGAAAAGCCAACATACCGAAGTTAGCCCAGCGGATAAACAGAAAGAGCCTGGATCCTTGATGATACCATTGAGCAGCTATGCCTATCCTGGAACCACCTACTTCTAGTCTTATTGATATATTAGTTAAATGTCTATTTTCTAAGCAGATTTCTCCTATTTGAAACCAAAGGCATTCTTAATTAGGCTAGCACTCCTCTGAGTCTCCCCACCGTCAACTCCTTAGAGCCCTGTGGCTCTTGGTGTAGCTTCCATAGCTGACTGAGGGAAAATGAACCCAAGTTTAGACATTGGAAATCTTACTTATATAATAGGAAATAAACATTTAATTTCTCACAGCCTACAGAGGAAGTCTAGCACTTGGTCCTAACTCCCAGAGCCTGCAGGACACAGATGAAGAAAAAAGATTCAGAAAGTCCTAGGTGCATGAGCATGAGTCTGCTAAAATAGGGTTCAATGATGAATTTTAGGAAGAAAAAGTTCAGGGAGAGGGATGGTAGTGACTAAAACGCAGAGCTAAGCACAGACCTAAGCTAAGCCATGGAAAGCACGTGAAAGGAGCAGCAGGCTGGAATGGCAAATGGTAGGTGGGTGGGATGACTTCTGGAGAAGACCAGTGTCCACAGCAGGATATTATGAGCTCCAAGTACTAGACTGGGGAGTTTATGGCACTGAAGCTCAATTAGTGGGAAACTAGGGCTTTTAGTTACTCTCCAGCCAGCCCTAGAGACATTTAAATCCTCTTAGGAATAAGGTGGCACTTACTGTGAATGGGCACTCCACCCGTCCTTCATCCTTTGTCTGCTCTACCTTTCCCTTCTCTACCTCTTCTGTCTCTCTGCTCTCAGCACAGCTAGGAACAGAAGTGCACACGACCTGAGTCTCTTCTCCTCAATTGGAGAGTGAATGTAGCAGGAGACAAGGATGTCTTTGGGAAGACTTAGAATCCTTGTCTAGGGATAAGGAGTTAGATTGGGAGAAGAGAAAGCAGTCAATTGATAAGGACTAGATTAAGCTTTCTTCTGATCCAACTTGCTCCAAGCAGTGTGCTTTTTGCATTTCTTCAATGCAAGAAAATATGGCTGGGACTTCCTTCTGAGTCAAGCAATTGACCTCAAGAACTCTAGGCCTTTCTCTTTAAATTTCTAGTTGTAGATGTATAACAAAGATAGACTGGCATCCTCCTAATGTACCCTACAAATATTTTGTTACCTTCAGAACTTGAGAAAGTCACCCACCCATTTCCAAACTCAGAATAATTTGCAGCAGTACAGTGGAGTGACCCATAGCAGTTCATTGGATTACTGGGGCCCAAACCCAGGCATGTTGTGCTCATGATAGATTTGGCGACCACCAATTCTGCCACTGAGCCTCACACCTCCCAGCACAGTCCTGATGCACCCTAATGTCCAACCCTGAGGTTTGCCTAATGTATTACTTCATTCATTCAGCAGAAATATATTGAATGCTTAGTAGAATTAGAAATTAAGTAGCAATGATAATATTAGAAAAGTCACAAAAGACACACACAAAAAAATCCCATGGTATGATCAGGGAAAATAATGAAAGCTTTGCTTGGGCTGGAGGAAGCCAAAAGTTTAAGCCCTGACTTCAGTGTGATTAATGCTTTAAGGTGATACTTACCCCAACGACTGCCCCCCAAGTTTCCCCACATATCACTAAGGATTTTCTGGAATCCAGAAAGAAAAAGACCTGAAGGCTTTTCCTCATCTGCACAGAAGGTGTTTCTCCAGAATGAATCAACCTGATTACTGACTAACCACTCTCCCACAGTCATTACAACACGAGTGTTTCTTTCCGGGGAACTCTCCAGTGATGATAAAGGGCTGCACTATCTCTACATGATTCTCCACACTGATTATACTCACACTCTTCTCTCTAGGATGAATGATTTGACATTCAATATGCTCCACACTTCCCCTGCATCTTTTTCCATATTCATCACATGTGACCATTTTAAGTCCCAAGTGAATTAGCTGAAATTATCCAAGAATGGAACTCTGATTGCAAGTTCTCCCTCATCCATTATGCTCACAGGGCTCGTCTCTGCTATGAAATCCCAGATATCTAATTAGCTCTGAGACTATCCAAAAGTATTCATACATTCAATACGTGCATATGGCTTTTCTCCAGTGTGAATTCTCTGACGTTGAATGAGCTTTCCTTTCCTGAAAGCCCTCACATTTATTGCATCTGTAGAGTTTCTTTTGCGTGTGAATTAGCTGATGTCATGTGGTGCTTGAATGCTGATGGACACCTCCCGCATTCAGGTTCTAAGGTGAATGTCGTAATGTTCAGTAAGACAGGAACACCAAGGAAACTTGCCTATATTCGTAACAAAGATGTTCTCTCTAATATGTATACTGTAATACTGAATAAATTCCTAACTCTCTGATTTAGCCACACTTGTCTGATTTGGGGGTTTTCTCACTTCTACAAAAATGTAGATTCAATTGCAGATTATTCTCATATTCATCCCATTCATGGGATGGGATCCCTAATGGTTCTCTAGGATGGCTCCATGTTCCCAGACTTCTCCAAACTCAGGGACCTGGTCAGCATCCCTCAAGGACCCTCTCACTGCATCCACCTCTTGAGTCTACAACTGTAAAAAGTTCCTGCTCAGGGTCAGCTTGTCCTGGGTCCCAGCTTTGCAATATGGAATTACAGAAAATGTAAGTAAGTTTCAGTCATTCTAAGACAAGAAAATGGCTTGGACTGAGAATGAAAGATTTGGAGAGAAGATTTAAGGATAAGTGTGCTTTGGGTGAATATATAAAATGATGGGCCTGACAACCTGCTAGCTACTTATATTTTCCTTTTCTTTCTTAGTGAACCAGTTTTGTACCCATTAAAATACCTGCTCTGGTGCCTGGGAGGGAGCATGTGGGGAGTTGTGTGGAGGCTGTTCCCACTCAGTTTCCTGATCCGGATGCTGCTCAGTTGGGTGTGTTCACTTTGTGAAATTCATACGTGCTATACGTACAACTTACACATTTTATATGATGAAAGTTAAAAATAATCACTTCCCGGGAGATTCAAGATGGTGGCATGAGAGGTGAGACAGAGAACTTGCCCCAAAACCACATATAATATGAAAATATAGTTACTACAACTAATCCTGAAAGAGTAACAGGAAAGAAGGCTGCACCAGACCGCATACATCTGGAGAACAGACAAGACCTCACAAAACAGGGTAATGTACCAAAGCCTTGATCTGGCAGGACCCAAGCCCTTTTGCCACCCAAGCTCACCAGCGGGAGGAAGAGAGATGGAGCAGGGAAGGGGTGGAAGCCCAGGACTGCTGAACACCCAGCCCTGGAGATCTGCTTTCAGAGCACAAACCCACATTGCATGGTGCTCTGGAGATTAGTGGGGTTGGAAAGCTAAGACAGGTGAAATACTTGGAGAGACTGAGATTCCAGCCATTTGTGGATGACAGGGATCCACATCCAGCTGTTCTGGGACAAAGGAAATGTGGGGGGTCTGAAAGGCTTCCTAGCAGCGAGAGGGCTGCTGAAGGGGTGGGTTTGCACAGAGCTTGCTGCATGGGAGAAGGGATAGGTGGACAAGATTGTCTGGGTGTGCTCTGCCCAGCAGGTTGGGAACTTTCGGGAACTTCAGGTGCTCCATCTCCCTGGCTGGCTACTCAGCTCCAAGTCCCCCCACTGTGACATGCAGCCTGCTGCACCTTTCTCCCGGCCTGCCGGCACCGGCTCACAAACCAGCAGTCCCTGCCCTAGTGTCAGGCCAGCCAGAGGAAGGCCCTGCATATGGAAGCTACAGATGCAAAGCACAGAGGCTTACACCTGTGTGCTCAGCCCACTGGTACTGACAGGGGAGACAGGCACTGCAGCCAGGAAGTATAAAACAGCTCTTTCCTCCCCCAAGGCACCAGCACTGCTCCCCTGTGACCCGCAACATCACTTCAGGGGCTGAGCAGCTCCAGAGACTAGAGCTTCTGGGCACTAGAGGGCACCACATACAAATATGAAATGTCAAAGGAATCTGGTTCAAACAAAAATCTCACAAATACCAGAAAAAGGGCCAAATGAAACTGAGCTCACCAATCTTCCTGAAAGAGAGTTCAAAATAAAAATCATAAACATGCTTATGGAGGGACAGAAAACTATTCAAGAACTCAGGAAAGAATTCTGAATGGAGATTCAATCATTAAGAAATTCCATATCTGAAATGAAACATACAATGGAGGGATTTAAAAGCAGATTAGATGTTGTAGAAGAGATGGTAAATGGAATAGAAATTAGAAAAGAGGAATACAAAGAAGCTGACGCAGAGGGAGATAAAAGGATCTCTAAGAATGAAAGAATATTGAGAGAACTGTGTGACTAATCCAAACGGAACAATATTCACATTATAGGGGTACCAGAAAAAGAAAAGAGAAAAAGGGATAGAAAGTGTCTTTGGGGAGGTAATTGCTGAAAATTTCCCCAATCTGGGGAAGGAGATAGTCTCTCAGGCCATGGAGGTGCACAGATCTCCCAACACAAGGGACCCAAGGAAGACAACACCAAGACATATAATAGTTAAAATGGCAAAGATCAAGGATAAGACAGACTTTTAAAAGCAGCAAGAGAGAGGAAAAAGATCACATACAAAGGAAAACCCATCAGGCTCTCATCAGACTTCTCAAAAGAAACCTTACAGGCCAGAAGGGAGTGGCATGATATATTTAATGCAATGAAGCAGAAAGGCCTCCAACCAAGAATACTCTACCCCACAAGATTGTCATTTCAATTTGAAGGAAAGATCAAATGATTTTCAGTTAAGCAAAAGCTGAGAAAATTTACCTCCCAAACCACCCCTACAGTGCATTTTAGAAAGATTGCTATAGATGAAGTGTTCCTAAGGCCAAATAGCTGTCACCAGGGGAAATAAAACCACAGCAAAGAAAGTAGGACAATAATTACTAAGTAGATGCAAAATCAAATCAACTACCCCAAAGTCAATCATGGGGTACACAAAGAGTACAGAGTATGACACCTAATATATAAAGAATGGTGGAGGAAGAAAAAGGAGGGGAAAAAAAGAACCTGTAGGTTGTGTTTGTAATAGCACACTAAGTGAGTTAAATTAGACTGTTAGATAGTAAGGGAATTACCCTTGAACCTTTGGTAACCACAAATCTAAAGCCTGAATGGCAATAAGTACATACCTAACGATAATTACCCTAAATGTAAATGGTCTTAATGCACCAATCAAAAAACATAGAGTCACTGAATGGATAAAAAAAAACAAGATATGTCTATATGCTGCCTACAAGAGACTCACTTCAAACCCAAAGACATACACAGACTAAAAGTGAAGGAATGGAAAAAGATTTTTCATGCAACTAATAGGGAGAAAAAAAGCAGGAGTTGCAGTACTTGTATCAGACAAAATAGACTTCAAAACAAAGAAAGTCACAAGAGACAAAGAAGGACATTACACAATGATAAAGGGTTCAACCCCACAAGGGGATATAACTATTTTAAGTATCTATGCACCCAACAAAGGATCACTTACATTTGTGAAACAAATACTAACAGAATTAAAGGGGAAACAGAATGCAATGCATTCATTTTACGAGACTTCAACACACCACTCACTCCAAAGGACAATCAAAGGAGAGAAAATAAGTAAGGAGACAGAAGCACTGAACAATGAATTAGAACAGATGGACCTAACGGAAATCTATAGAACACTTCATCCAAAAGCAACAGGGTACACATTCTTCTCAAGTGCATATGGAACATTTTCAAGAAAAGATCATATGCTAGGCTACAAAAAGAGCCTCAGTAAATTCAAAGAGATTGAAATTGTATCAACCAGCTTCTCAGATCACAAAGGTATAAAACTAGAAATAAATTACACAAAGAAAATGAAACAGCCCACAAACACATGCAGGCTTAATAACATGCTCCTAAATGATCAGTGGATTGCTGACCAAATAAAAACAGAGATCAAGCAACATATAGAGACAAATGACAAAAGTAATTCAACAATACAAAATTCGTGGAATGCAACAAAGGCCGTGTTAAGAGGGAAGTATATTGCCGACCTCAGGAAAGAAGAACAATCCCATATGAAGAATCTAAACTCACAATTAACAAAACCAGAAAAAGAAAAACAAATGAGGTCGAAAATCAGTACAAGGAAAGACATAACAAAGATAAGAGCATAAATAAATAAAATTGAGGAGAATAAAACAATAGAAAGAATCACGAAAGCAGGAGCTGGTTCTTTGAGAAAATTAACAAAATAGATAAACCCCTAGCCAGACTTATCATGAAAAAAAGAGTCTACACACATAAACAGAATCAGAAATGAGAAAGGAAAAATCACAACGGAACCCACAGAAATACAAAGAATTATTAAAGAATAGTATGAAAAAATATATGCTAACAAGCAGGAAAACCTAGAAGAAATTGACAACTTCCTAGAAAAATACAACCTTCCAAAGATGACCTAGGAAGAAACAGAAGATCTGAACAGACCAATTACCACCAATGAAACTGAAGTGGTAATCAAAAAACTACCCAAGAACAAAACCCCCAGGCCAGATGGATTTACCTCAGAATTTTATCAGACATACAGAGAGACATAATACCCATTCTCCATAAAGTTTTCCAAAAAATAGAAGAGGAGGGAATACTCCCAAAGTCATTCTATGAAGCCAACATCACCCTGATACCCAAACCAGGCAAAGACCCCACCAAAAAAGAAACTTACAGACCAATATCCCTGATGAATGTAGACGCAAAAATACTCAACAAATTATTAGCAAACCGAATTCAAAAATACATCAAAAGGATACACCATGACCAAGTGGGATTCATCCCAGGGATGCAAGGATGGTACAACATTTGAAAATCCATCAACATCATCCACCACATAAATAAAAAGGACAAAAACCACATGATCATATCCATAGATGCTGAAAAAGCATTCAACAAAATTCAATATCCATTCATGATAAAAACTCTCAACAAAATGGGTGTACAGAGCAAGTACCTCAACATAATAAAGGCCATATATGATAAGCCCACAGCCAACATCATACTGAACAGCGAGAACTGAAAGCTTTTCCTCTGAGATCGGGAACAAGACAGGGATGCCCACTCTCCTCACTGTTATTCAACATAGTACTGGAGGTCCTAGCCATGGCAATTAGACAAAATAAAGAAATATCAAGGAATCCAGATAGGTAAAGAAGAAGTTAAACTGTCACTATTTGCAGATGGCATGATATTGTACATAAAAACCCTAAAGACTCCACTGCAAAACTATTAGAACTAATATTGGAATACAGCAAAGTTTCAGGATACAAAATTAACACACAGAAATCTGTGGCTTTCCTATACACTAACAATGAGCTAATAGAAAGAGAAATCAGAAGAACAATTCCATTCACAATTGCATCAAAAAGAATAAAATACCTAGGAATAAACCTAACCAAGGAGGTGAAAGACCTATACCCTGAAAACTATAAGACACTCTTAAGAGAAATTAAAGAGGACACTAACAAATGGAAACTCATCCCATGCTCCTGGCTAGGAAGAATTAATATAATCAAAATGGCGATCCTGCCCAAAGCAATATACAGATTTGATGCAATCCCTATCAAATTACCAACAGCATTCTTCAACGGACTGGAACAAACAGTTTTAAAATTCATATGGAAACACCAAAGACCCCGAATAGCCAAAGCAATCCTGAGAAAGAAGAATAAAGTATGGGGTATCTCACTCCCTAACTTCAAGCTCTACTACAAATCCACAGTAATCAAAACAATTTGGTACTGGCACAGGAACAGAGCCACAGACCAGTGGAATAGAATAGAGATTCCAGACATTAACCCAAACATATATGGTCAATTAATACATGATAAAGGAGCCATGGACATACAATGGGGAAATGACAGTCTCTTCAACAGCTGGTGCTGGCAAAACTGGACAGCTACATGTAAGAGAATGAAACCAGATCACTGTCTAACCCCATACACAAAAGTAAATTCTAAATTGATCAAAGACCTGAATGTAAGCCATGAAACCATAAAACTCTCAGGAAAAAACATAGTCAAAAATCTCTTGGACATAAACATGAGCAACTTCTTCATGAACATATCTCCCCGAGCAAGGGAAACAAAAGCAAAAATGAACAAGTGGGACTATATCAACCTGAAAAGCTTCTGTACAGCAAAGGACACCACCAATAGAACAAAAAGGCATCCTACAGTATGGGAGAATATATTCATAAATGAAAGATCTGATAAAGGCTTGACATCCAAAATATATAAAGAGCTCACACACCTCAACAAACATAAAGCGAGCAGTCCAATTAAAAAATGGGCGGAGGAGCTGAACAGACAGTTCTCCAAAGAAGAAATTCAGATGGCCAACAGGCACATGAAAAGATGCTCCACATTGCTAATCATCAGAGAAATGCAAATTAAAACCACAATGAGATATCACCCCACACCGGTAAGGATCGCCACCATCCAAAAGACAAACAACAGCAAATGTTGGCGAGGTTGTGGAGAAAGGGGAACCCTCCTACACTGCTGGTGGGAATGTAAATTAGTTCAACCATTGTGGAAAGCAGCATGGAGGTTCCTCAAAAAGCTCAAAATAGAAATACCATTTGACCCAGGAATTCCACTTCTAGGAATTTACCCTAAGAATGCAGCAGCCCAATTTGAAAAAGACAGATGCACCCCTATGTTTATCACAGCACTATTTACAATAAACAAGAAATGAAAGCAACCTAAGTGTCCATCAGTAGATGAATGGATAAAAAAGATGTGGTACATATACACAATGGAATATTATTCAGCCATAAGAAGAAAACAAATCCTACCACTTGAAACAACATGGATGGAGCTAGAGGGTATTATGCTCAATGAAATAAGCCAGGCAGAGAAAGACAAATACCAAATGATTTCACTCATATGTGGAGTATAAGAACAAAGAAAAAACTGAAGGAACAAAACAATAGCAGGAACACAGAACGGAAGAATGGACTAACAGTTACCAAAGGGAAAGGGACTGGGGAGGATGGGTGGGAAGGGAGGGATAAGGGTGGGCAGAGAAAGGGGGCATTACAAATAGCATGTATAATGTGGAGGAGGGCACGGGGAGGGCTGTGCAACATAGAGAAGACAAGTAGTGATTTTACAGCATCTTACTACGCTGATGGACAGTGGCTAATGGGGTATGTGGGGGGGACTTGGTGAAGGGGGAGTCTAGTAAACAAAATGTTCCTCTTGTAATTGTAGATTAATGATAACAAAATAAACAAACAAATAAATTAAACAAGGGAAGTCTGAGAAACTCTCACATCCAAGGTGAGCCTGAGAGGAAATGTCAGTAAATGTAATGATTCCTCTTGGATATAATCTTGGAACAGAAAAGGACATTAGGTAAAAACTAAGAAAATCTAGATAAAGTATTACCTCTGTTTAATAATACATTAATGTTAGGTTTTTTAATTATCATTATTGTATTGTAACAAATATAGTACAAGGAAATTGAGTACCATAGAGAAAGTGATGTGGAGTATATGGGAATTCTCTGTACTATCTTTGCAACTTTTCTGTAAATCTAAAGCTACTCTAAAATAAAAATTTTATTTGAAAATAAGCTAAAAAAATATAAAAATATTAGAATAAATCAATGGTGGTTACAGAAAAGATAACATAGGACAGTTTTCTTTCTTATTCCCACTGAGTACAGCTAAAACCCTGGACATAGTGCATAATACAAATATAAGACTCTAGTAGAAACGTAAATTGGTGCAGCCACTGTGGAAAGCAGTATGGAGGTTCCTCAAAAAACTAAAAATAGGAATACCATTTGACCCAGTAATTCCACTTCTAGGAATTTATCCCAAGAAAACAAAAGCCCTGATTCAAAAAGACATGCACCCTTGTGTTTATTGTCACATTATTTACAGTAGCCAAGATACAGAAGCAATCAAAGTGTCCATCAACAGATGAATGGATAGAGAAGATATTGTACATACATGCAATGGAATATTTTTCAACCATTAAAAAAGAAAGAAATCCTTCCACTTGAGACATGGATGGACCTAGGGGGTGTTATTCTAAGTGAAATAAGACAGGTGGAGAAAGACAAATACCATATTATTTAACTTTTTTTGTTTGTTTCATTGTCTGGATGTACCAAAGTTTATTTATCCAACAACCTATTTAAGGACATCTTGGTTGCTTCCAAATTTTGGAAATGATGTATAAAGCTGCTATAAACATCCATGTATAGGCTTTTGTGCAGAAGTAAATTTTCAGCTCATTTGAGTAAATACCAAGGAGTGTGACTGCTGGATCATATGGTAAGAGCATGTTTAGTTTTTAAGAAATTGCCAAACTGTCTTCCAAAGTGGCTGCACCATTTTTGCCTTCCCACTAGCAATGAGAGTTTCTGTTGCTCCACATCCTTTCTGGATTTTCACCATTCTCATAGGTGTGTAGTGGTATCTCTTTGTTGTTTTAATATGCGATTCCTATTGACATATGATGTGGAGCATCTTTTCATTTGCTTATTAGCTATGTTTTGTATATCATCTTGGGCAAGGTGTCTGTTATTAGTTAACTTTTTGTAGAATTTAAAATCAAACAAAATGAACAAAATAGCAGTAGACTCACAGTGACTAGTGGTTACCATGGGGAAGGGATTGTAGTGGGTGGATGAGGAGGGTGAGAGAGATAAAGGGGCACAAAAATTCTCAATATTAGTTGGTCAAGGGATGGTAGTACAGCTGGAGAATATAGCCAAAGTTTCTATAAAATCTTCCTATGATGACAGATAGTGACTGTACTAGTTGTAGTGAGAACTTAATAATGTGGCTGACAGTTGAACCATTGTGCTATATACTTGAAACCAATATAAGATTGTATATCAACTATACATTAATAAAAAAATAAATATAAGATGACTTTGGAAGGTGCAGAGAACAAGGACTACCTGGATTTTCTTTTTGCTTTCTATACGTCCTGAGCTAGCACAGAAGGCTGCAACCCAGAAAAGCCAATATGTACAGACAAAAAAAATAAATCAATCAAACCCTGCTCTCCCTAGCCACAGGACCAGGCAAGGTGCAGCCTACCAGAATAAAATTTGAAAATGTGTGCCCTCCTTCAGACAAACAGCACAGAAAAAACACACCCTGTCCCACATCTCCCCACAATCAGTGGGAACAGTTAGAATCTACATTTCCACAGTCATCTAGTAGTAGTGGACACTCCCCCAACAACAGTGTCATCACAGACCAGGGGAGACCTACAATTTAGTCCCTGACCTATGATAATGGGGCACCATCCACTTTGCTGCACCAGTGTGGTGTCAGCAGATGCCGGCTAAAAAGATGTAAATAAGATTCAGAGTCCCATTACACCCAGAATGTCCAGGATACTATGGAAAATAACTTGTAATACCAAGAATCAGAAAAACCTAAGCCTGAATAAGAAAAGACAATCAAGAGACACCAACACGAATTAGAGAACCAAGATGGAGGCATGAGTAGAGCAGCAGAAATCTCCTCCCAAAATCATATATATTTTTGAAAATACAACAAATACAACTATTCCTAAAATAGAGACCAGAAGACACAGGACAACAGCCAGACTACATCTACACCTGCGAGAACCCAGCACATCGCAAATGGGGTAAGATACAAGCCGTGGCCCGGTGGGACCCGAGCGCCCCTCACCCCAGCTCCTGGTGAGAGGAGGGAAGTTGGAGCGGGGAGGGAGAGGGAGCCCAGGACTGCTAAAAACACAGCCCTAGCCATCCACACAGGAGCACAGACACATAGTGCTTGCTTGGGGTGCTGGAAACTAGGGAAACAGGACAGTAAGACCTGTGAGTGGGTCCCTGCAGCTGGCACCCCTGGGACAAAGAAAAGCGAGTGCTTTTTGAAAGTCTTAAAGGGACAGGGACCCCACAGCTGGACAGAAGCATCCCGGGACACTTAGTCCAGCAGCTGGGAATCCCAGGGAACTCCGGACACCCGAACCCCTGCAGCGCAATGCGGAGGCCCCTCACCGCGATAAACAGCCTCCCACCTGTTCTCCCTCTGATGCGGCTCCGCCATATTGGAGAAACAGCCTGAGGCTGGTCATGCCCACAGCAACCACGGAGCTCCACAGCAGCCAGGCAAGAATTAGAAACCCCGCCTGCACACAGCTATCCAGCACAAGCTGCTAGGGGTCGCTGTTCTCCCAGGAGAGGAAGGCCACAAACAAGCAAGAAGGGACTTTCTCTTAGCCAACACATGCGCCAGCTCCTCACAAATACCTCTATCACCATGAAAAGGCAGAAGAATTTGATACAGACCAAGATCACAGAGGAAAACCCTGAGAAGAAGATAGACCTAACCAATCTCCCTGAAAAATAATTTAAAATAAAGCTCATAACCATGATGATGGAGCTGCAAAGAAATATACAAGAGCTAAGGGATGATGTCCAGAAGGAGATTACAGAAATAAAACAATCTCTGGAAGGATTTATAAGCAGAATGGATAAGATGCAAGATGCCATTGATGGAACAGAAACCATAGAACAGGAACGCATAGAAGCTGACACAGAGAGAGATAAAAAGATCTCCAGGAATGAAACAATATTAAGAGAACTGTGTGACCAATCCAAAGGGAACAATATCCGCATTATAGTCGTCCAGAAGAAGAGAGAGAAAAAGGGATAGAAAGTGTATTTGAAGAAATAATTGCTGAGAACTTCTCCAAACTGGGTAAGGAAATAATGAATCAGACCACAGAAGTGCACAGAACCCCCAACAGAAGGGACCCAAGGAGGACAACACCAAGACACATAATAATTAAAATGACAAATATCAAGGACAAGGACAGAATTTTAAAAGAAGCTACGGAGAGGAAAAAGGTCACCTACAAAGGAAAACCCATCAGGCTATCATCAGACTTCTCAGCAGAAACATTACAAGCCAGAAGAGAATGGCATGATGTATTTAATGCAATGAAAGAGAAGGGCCTTGAACCAAGAATACTGTATCCAGCACAATTATCATTTAAATATGAAGGAGGGATTAAACAATTCCCAGACAAGCAAAAGTTGAGGGAATTTGCCTCCCACAAACCACCTCTACAGGGTATTTTAGAGGAACTGCTCTAGATGGGAGCACTCCTAAGACTAAATAGATGTCACCAGAGAAAATAAAATCACAGTAAAGAAAGCAAACCAACCGAATACTAACTAAAGGCAAAAAATAAAATCAACTACCCACAAAAGCAGTTAAAGGAAACACAAAAGAGCACAGAATAAAACAACCAACATATAAAGAACAGAAGAGGAGGAATTAGAAGGGAGAAAAATAATCACCAGACAGTGTTTAAAATAGCTCAATAAGCGAGTTAAGTTAGACAGTAAGATACTAAAGAAGACAACCTTGAACCTTTGGTAACCACACATCTAAAGCCTGCAATGACAATAAGTACATATCTTTCAATAATCACCCTAAATGTAAATGGACTGAATGCACCAATCAAAAGACACAGAGTAATAGAATGGATAAAAAAGCAAGACCCATCTATATGCTGCTTACAAGAGACTCACCTCAAACCCAAAGACATGCACAGACTAAGAGCTACGGGGTGGAAAAAGATATTTCATGCAAACAACAGGGATAAAAAAGCAGGTGTTGCAGTACTAGTATCAGACAAAATAGACTTCAAAACAAAGAAAGTAACAAAAGATAAAGGAGGACATTACATAATGATAAGGGCTCAGTCCAGCAAGAGGATATAACCATTATAAATATATATGCACCCAACACAGGAGCACCAGCGTATGTGAAACAAATACTAACAGAACTAAAGGAGGAAATAGAATGCAATGCATTCATTCTAGGAGACTTCAACACACCACTCACTCCAAAGGATAGATCCACCAGACAGAAAATAAGTAAGGATACAGAGGCACTGAACAACACACTAGAACAGATGGACCTAATAGACATTTATAGAACTCTACATCCAAAAGCCACTATTTACAATAGCCATGAAATGGAAGCAACCTAAGTGTCCATCAGTAGATGAGTGGATAAAGAAGATGTGGTACATATACACAATGGAATATTCTTCAGCCATAAGAAGAAAACAAATCCTACCATTTGCAACAACATGGATGCAGCTAGAGGTTATAAATAAGCCAGGCAGAGAACGACAAACACCAAATGATTTCACTCATATATGGAGTATAGGAACAAAGAAAGACTGAAGGAACAAAACAGCAGCAGAATCACAGAACCTAAGAATGGACTAACAGTTACCAAAGGGAAAGGGACTGGGGAGAATGGGAGGCAAGGGTGGGATAAGGGTGGGGAAAAAGAAAGGGGGTATTATGATTAGCATGTATAATGTGGGGGGGCATGGGGAGGGCTGTGCAACACAGAGAAGACAAGTAATGATTCTACAGCATCTTACTACATTGATGAACAGTACTGTAATGGGGTTTGTGGGGGGGACTTGGTGATGGGAAGAGCCTAGTAAACATAATGTTCTTCATGTAATTGCAGATTAATGACAACAAAAAATAAAAATAAAAAGAGACACCAATACCAAAAAAGCACAGATGTTGGGATTTATCTGAAAAAGACTTTAAAGGAATCAACATTTTTTTCAGTGAGCAAATATGAATGTCCTTGCAACAAATCAAAAAAAATGGTCTTAGCAAGGAAGTAAAAAAAAAAAGAATCAAATGGAAATTTTAGAACTAAAAAATACAATAACCAAGTTTAAAACTCACTAAAGGCACTTGATAACAGGATGGAGGGGTTGGAGAACCAATAAATGAAGACTGATCGATGAAAAGTACCCCAACTGAAGAACAGAAAATTTAAAAGCCAAAGAAAGTGGGAAAAAAAGAAACCTCCTCAACTTTGGCAAAAGGCAGTAATCTACAACAAGTGTAAAAGAATCTACACCAAGACTCATAAACCTCTGAAAGCTAAAAACAAAAAGTCTTGAAAACAGCTATGGTGTTTCTTGAAAGAAACAATGCTTTACCTCTAGGTATGATTTGAATGACAGCATATTTCTCACCAGGGGCCACTGAAACCAGAAAGAAATAACATTTTCTGAGTGCTGAAAGAAAAAACCTGTCAACCCAGAGCTCTATACACAGCAATTCTATATCCTTTAGAAATAAAGAGAAAAGAAATGATCAGGTGCATGTGTGATCGCAGACCAAAATGGAGTCAAGAGAAGCCAGTAACAAACAGAGCAGGGAAGTCCCCCAATACGTGGACAGTAACCCACATACGATAACTCATATGTCAAAGAGGAGGTCTGAAGGGAAATAAATCACACTGAACTTAAGGGAAAAAAAACATAACAAAATTTGCGGAACATAGCTAAAGTCTCTACGGAGGAAATTCGTAGCACTGAATGTTTCCAGAAAGATCTCAAATCAGTCATTCAAGTGACTGCCACAAGAAACTAGAAAAAGTAAGTCCAAAACAAGGGAAGGAAATAATAATGAACTTAAATGAAAGACACAAAAAAAAAGCAAGGCAATTAAATGAAAATATGTTTCTCTGACAGATGAATAAATTGGTAAACCTCCTGCAAGACCAATTAAGAAACTCAAATTGCCAGTATGATGAATAAAACAAAGAATGGAAAAGAGCTGGTGATTTAGGAAAAGCAAGCAAGCATGTGGGGATACGCACAGAAAGACCCACTCTGAATCTATTCCAGATTCTAGGATGTGTTCTGAGTTCCTAAATCTAGGCCAGCCCACCAGAAAAAGGGGAAGTCCTCACCGGAGAAGAGACTGGTGGTGAGAAGGATGTCCCACACCCAGCTCTCACCTCAGGATCTGCCCAGAGAGGCAGCTGGACGTGAGCCAGAGATGCAGCAGGTCAGGGCTCACTACAAAGGGGTGCCCAGTCACAGCCCCACAGTGGCTCACAGTGAACCTGCCCAGCAGCACCATGATAACAATGCCCGCGGGGCAGTAGCAGAAACCTGTGTTAGGTCTCACCTATCCCCTGCTACCAATTTCAAGGAATAAGATCCCTTTTGCCAGACCCAGGGCCTCCAGCAAAACAAGCCCACCCTTACTTCTGTTGTTCAGAAAACCTACGGAAGAACAGACTCATCGTCACTACAGCCACCCCACCCCCAGGTCTGCCCCTGACCTTGCAAAGAAGGTCTGCAACCTTTTCTGAAAAACACCCACTTAGTTCCACCCCTTGAGAGAAATCCCTGATTAATTCCTGTCACCTCACCAGGGCCAAGGGCAAGGAACTGGGCATGTAATGGAGGAAAACTGGGTTTAAAAGACAACACTAACAGCAGCTGGAAAAGGAACTCAAGTAGCCCCCAAAACCTTGTAACCAGTAACAGGTGGCAGATTCTCTTTGTTCCTGTTTTCTGAGTCTCAGGGTCAGAGAGCATGCAGAAGGCTGATTTTGCAGAACCCAAGCTCCCTGCCCCAGGGGACTGAGGAAGCACCCATAAGAAATACAAAAAGCAATTGAATTGGTGCGAGAATGACTGCTCGGATCCATGCAAGTTGCTACTTTCTGTCTGTGAACTGCACAGCCTCTCTCCCACCACTTCCCCTTTAAAAGCCCTAATTGCTTGTTCCTTGGGGAAACAGTAGCTCTTTAAGGCCAGAGCTAGCCACTCCCTCATTCGCTGGCAAATTAATAAACTGCTCATTTCCTTTCCTTGAAAACCTTGTCACTGTGTTGTGTGATTTGACGTCTGTGACAAGGACAGGTTTTTGGTAACAGGTACCCACGCCGGCACAGCACAGAGCTGACCGCAGAGTGGAGGGAGGCAGTGGATGTCGTGCGGACCATTCTCCAGCCAAGGTCGAAGTCGTCACCAGAATCCCCAGAAGTCGTCTCCTCATCCAGGCTGTCTGAGCCAGGTCACTCCAGGCACACAGGTGACAATGACAGCCACCAAACCCACCACTAGAAACGTAAACCCTGCGGAGATGGTGTTTGGGGCAAGAAGCCACCAGCGTCGTCACCATGATACCTGTCAGTCTGATGTCGCCCTGAAGTCTCAGACCAGCACACACTGCATCTTCTATATTAGCACTTGCTTCACCTTGCACTTTTCTGTTATGGAAGCTTCTTTCCTTAAGGCTCAGGAACCCACCTCTGCAGGCTTCAAACTTTTCTTCTGCAGCTTCCTCCCCTCTCTCAGCCTTCACAGAACTAAAGGGAGGTAGGGCCTTGCTCTGCATTAGGCATTGGCTTAAGGGAATGTCTTGGCTGGTTTCATCTTCTATCCAGACCACTAAGACTTTCTACATATCAGCAATCAGGCTATTCTTCTTTCTAATCATTCGTTTGTTCAGTGGAAGAGCACTTTTAATTTCCTGTAAGAACTTTTCCTTTGCATTCACAGCTTGGCCAGCTGTTTGGCACAAGAGGCCTAGCTTTTGGCCTATCTCAGCTCTCAACGTGCCTTCCTTACTAAGCTTAATCTGAATCTAAGATAATCACAAAGTTTTTAACTAGCTTTGATTTAAAGTGAGAACTGTGTGACTCTCTTTCACTTGTACACTCAGAGGCCATTGTAGGGTTATTAATTGGCCTAATTTCAATATTTTTGTATCTCAGGGAATAGGGGCACCCAAGGAGAGGGAGAGAGACAGGGAGTGGCTAGTCAGCAGGGGGTCAGAGCACACACAACACTTCTCATTAAATTTGCCATCTTATATGGGTACAGTTCCTGGCTTCCTAAAACAATTAGAATTGTAATATCGAAGAGCACTGGCCACAGATCACCACAAGTGTAATAATAATGAAAAAGTTTGAAATATTTAAAGAATGACCAAAGTGTGACACAGACACAAAGTGAGCAAATGCTGTTGGAAAAAAATGGCTCCAATAGAATTGCTTAATGCAGGATTGCCACAAATCTTCAATTTGTAAAAACACAGTTATTTGGAAAGGACAATAAAGTGAAGCCCAATAAAATGAGGTATGCGTGTAGTCAAC
This sequence comes from Manis javanica, assembly GCF_040802235.1. Lineage (NCBI taxonomy): Eukaryota > Metazoa > Chordata > Mammalia > Pholidota > Manidae > Manis > Manis javanica. The sequence continues at coordinate 33,578,735 of NC_133165.1, read as the reverse complement.
ACTTTAACAGAGAACATTCCAATTATGGAATGACCCTCAAGGGATTTTATTAATACTAAACTAGGTGAATTTACTGCACTTGAAAGTGATAAAACCACACCCTTTAAATAAAAGAAAAAAATTTTAAACAAATTTTAGTATAAGATCTACCAGAGAGGCAGAGTACTAATTTTGCCCTGGTTCAAAATCACTCTCCTGTTTCAAAATTAAGGTGTATCAACCAGGAATATAAAGCAATGTAAGTGAGAAATTGGAATAATAATCTAGAATATTAAATAATCTTAACTGCTTTGGATATTATGTTAGTATTGTTTAGGGGAGTGGGAGATTGCAGAAAAAATGTGTATGTTGGTTTCTGTCCCTAGTTCCTGGCACAGAGTTCCTAAAACCCTTGTAAATTCCTAAGTGATAAGAGCACTAGGAGCATCTTTTGTTCCATTTGGTGATCTCAGCCTGGTTCCTGACACTGAGCTCCTAAACCCCTTGGAATTTCCTGAGTGAGTGCAGTACCTGTGCTTTAATGAGGCACCTGGGGGTGCTCCTGTGTGGGGATTGGCCACCAGAAAGACTGAGCCTTGATTAGAAGGTTCAGTCCCTCCCTCTGATCTCCAGAAAGGGGCGAGGGGCTGGAAATGGAGTTAATGATCCATCATGCCTATACTAGGAAGCCTCCATAAATTTCCAACAGTTCAGAGGGCTTCCAGGTTGGTGGATAAATCCACATGCTGGGAGGATGGTATACCTTAACGCCAAGGGCACAGAAACTCCTGTGCCCAGGACCTTTCTGGACCAGACCCTATGCATCTTATCTAGCTGTTTGCCTGTATCCTTCATTATAAAAGAAACTGGTAAACATAAATGTTTCCCCGAGTTCTATGAGCTGTTCTAGCAAATAACAGAATCCAAAAAGACGTGGTCATGGGAATCTCTGAATTGTAGCCAAGTTGTACAGAAGGGATGGGTAACCCCTGGGAACCTACTATGTGCGATTGGCATCTGAATTGGGGGCAGTTTTGTGGGATGAGCCCTTAACCTGTGGGGTCTGGGCTAACTCTAGTTAGTATCAGAATCAAATTGAATTGTAGGACACACAGCTGGTGTCACAGAGAATTATTTGGTGTGGGGAAAGAACCCCACACATCTGGCATCAGAAGGGTTGTGACTGTGGTGATGGTGAGAGAGTAAAGAAGAGACACGGGAGGAGAGTGAGTTTCACAAAAGAGGTGAGGCTGGCACTGGGATTACAGAAGAAAGAAATGACAAAATATATTAGGAAATTACAGTGTATTTCTTCAGTAGGTGGTGAGTGACTCAAAAGTTTAATTAATGACAGTGCTAATCTTCGACCACCTTAATGAAAGTCTTACTAAGATAAACTCAGTGCTAACCAGATAGGTCCTTGATTGACTTGATTTGAGAATAAGTTGCCTTATGTCCAGATCGGAGCTTCCTGTCTTTGAAGAGATGCAGCTCCTTTCATTTTCCCTTTAGCCCCATAAGCCCAGTGGCACATGGATGGTCAAATTCAAGGAAATACAGAGAGGGGGTTAATAATTAAAATGTTTGAAATGTTTTCAGTTCCATAATGCGCCACAATGTGATGCTTTCCTGCTGTTCAGATAATCCTGGCAAACTATACAGAAGGAGAAAATGGCATGTCAGCAGAGTTAGCCTGGAAATAGACCAAGTAAGGCCTTAGGATGAGCATAGTCGCTCAACATTCCCTGTTGATGAGAACACGAGGACAGTGTGTCTTAACAAGGTATCTCATGTGGTATGAAATATCTCCATGCCAATATTCCACAAAAATAGGAAGGACTTATTTTGGGGAGACATAAAAGTTCAGCAATTATTACAATAATCTTTTGTAAATCAGCATTCTGAAGTAACAGTCTCCAAATTAGATTAGTATACATCACTTAGGGTTAAGTCAGAACATGAAGCATCCCTGAGCTGTTCCATGGAAAATGCTTTAGAACCTTGAAAACCAAAGGAGGTCCCCAGATGTATCAGCATCACTTGGAACTTTTTTTATAAATACAAATTCCTGGGTTCTACTGAATCAGAAACTCTGGGGTGTGATCTGGCTCTCTATTTTAATGAGCTCTCCTGGTGATTTTGGTGCATCTAAAGTTTGAAAAGCACTATTCTAGAACTCAGGTAAAAACCTGAGGCTCAGTGTCAGCTAAAACCCAGTCTAAATAGTGAAGTTAACAGTAGCATCTCAGTGAAATTGTGATGCAGGATTTAGGAAAAGGATGAGGACAAAAGGAACCCTCCTCAACCTAATCCTATATAACTAAGGTGACTAGATATCTGGTTTTCCAGAATAGTCCCAGTTTACTTCTGTGCTTGTGTAAGTTTTGAAATAATCACTGTTTCACTCTTAAAAGTGTCCCTGTTTGGGTAATAAATTATATGGCCACCAATATGATACTTCCTTTTAATAGACATGGTGGGAAGGGGAGCATCCCTGATAAGACCTTACATGCACCATGACGATTGGATCTTAGGGCTTGGTTATTTCTTATTTCTCTCCCCCCTGCCTTGTCCTGTTCCCCTCGTCTGTCTGTGATGGACCCTCTCATGTCCCATTGGTCTTCTTGCTCTTGCTCTCGCTGGAAGATCAGAGCAAGTTTTTTAACTGGATTTCCCATAGTTAAGGAAGAGAAGACATGTTTCATTATGGAAAAATGAAGCTGAAGCTATCCAAGGTCAGTCTTACCTCTTGAAATCTTTAGAGCAGGAAGGGGGAATGACCAAAAGGCTGAGCATGAGTTGGCTAAAGAGGACTCAGGGATCAAACCCCTCAGAAAGTTCCTTTAAGAAAGTAGATAAAATAATCTGAACTAAAAGGGCAATTATATTTAATTCATTGACAATCTCTCAAGTTAAGTGTATCCAAATTAAAACGCTGAGAAAAAGGAAGAGCATTTTCCATAAAGATTTGTAAAGCTTAGAGTGCAATGTACAACTTAAGGAAGCTTCCCGTTGTTGCCATAGCCTAGACAGGCTTAACTTATTATTGTGTATGTTCATGGTCAGATTACACTGACAGTGTAAGTCTCACTACTCTCAGTAAGGAAGGTGACCCTCAAAAGAAAATTTGCAAAGAGAAAATTTTGGATATATTGTATTTCAGTAGAAAACTAGATCTCCTCTGATTAACATGATCAACTGATTTAAGTCCAAATAACACAACTTTTTTCCACCCAACAGACATGATCCGGGTAAGATTAGACCAGATGTAAACCTATGTTATTTTTGGCGCAAGAGGCAAGATTTCTGTGAGACAGTAAACCAAACCAGGCTTCCTAAGAAAAAGTAGACTAAATTTGCATCTCAGAGGTGCTACAGGAAAATTCAAGCAGGCAATTTGACTGACAGCGATTTTGATTTTGATAGTGCCCCCAACATCTGGCAAAAGCCAATGTCCCATTGCTAATGTATGAGAGACCCCATTTCTCTGCCAGGACTTGCTGTTACCACTATTGTTCATTTTAGCTGTTCTCCTAGATGCTTAGTGCTGTCTCGTTAATTTGCCTTTCTCTAGTGCTACTGTACTGAACATTTTATATCCCCTTTGGTGAAATGTCTGTTCATATATTTTGCCCATTTTTAATTGGATTACTTGGAGGGATTTGCTTGTTTGTTTTTGTTTTTGTTTTACTACTTAGTCCTTTATATATTTTAGATACAAATTCTTTGTCAGATATGCATTTACAAATATTTTGTCTCGGTCTGTAGCTAGTCTTTTTATCCTATAACAGGGTTCCAGGCAGAGCAAAAATTTTAATTTTGAAAAATTAAACTTGTCAGTTTTTTCTTCTATGGTTCATGCTTTTGGTGTCATGTCTAAGAACTTTTTGCATGGACCAGAGTTTCTCAGTCTTGGCACTACTCACATTTTGGGCCAGATAATTCTTTGTTCTGGGGGGCTGTCCTGGTGCTGTAGGGTGTTTAGCAGCATCCCTGGCCTGTATCCACTAGGTACCACCACTCCCCAACCCTATCCATGAAAGTCAAAAATGTCTCTGGAGATAGTATAGAACTGGTGTTAGTATTTCTTTAAAAATGGGTAGAATTCTCCATCAGAACTATCTGGGTCAGGACAGCTCTTTTTGAGAGTTTGAGGTAGGAGGGGACCCAGCAGGTCTGTTTGACTCATTTCTCGCTCTTCTTCCCTGGATCCACGGTGACAATCCTTGGTGGAATTCTGAGAACTAAACTCCTGGAATGCTCACATAGCAATGGCTAAGATGTTATCCATATACCCAACCAGTGGGTTAATAACAAGGCTTTATCATGTTGAAAGTAAACGTACAGATTCATGATGTGCCCTGTTGCCTGGTTTGGGGCCGTGCTTAGTCATAGGGCAGGTGTGTGACCAGCTCCCGTTAAGAACTTTGGACTCCAGGACTCAAGCAGAATTTACTGGGCTGGGACACCTCACATTTGTCCCAGCAGTTTGCACATGGAGAAGGTGTATCTGTGCTGTCCTCCCAGAGGGATAAGAACCCTCAAAGAAATAAGACATGTGTACTTGATGTCTCCAGCCTTTGTGAATATTTGTTTCCAGTTGCTCCTGCATTGTGTCCTTTGCTGTAATAAATCTTGTGTCTCACTTATGTGGAGTCCTTTGAGTCCTCCCAGTGATTCACCAAAGTAGTTGTGGGGTCACAGAGACAGGGAATTGTTTTTATGAAACAATGAGTCCAGCTTTTTAAATTTATGAGACTTTAAAAATTATCCGTTTCATATTGAGTGAGGTTTGGTAGTCTGTGGCTTTCAAGGACTCAGTGCATTTCATCCAGCTTGTTGAATTTATTTGGGTGAAGCTGTTTACAGTATTCCTCATTTTCTTGAAGGTCATTAGAGTCTGTAGTGATAGCCAATATTTTATTCTTTGTTTCCAAAGTACCTTTATGGAAACGATCTGATATGACTTTAACTACAACCTGTGTGGCAGGCGGGCAGGTGTTAATAGTGGCCTTCAGTTGACACAAAAACACTGCTTGTAAATTGTGCAACTGATATCTGAGCCCAAGGCTCCTGACCCCAAGCTTCTCTCTTGGAAATAAGGTCCCAGTATCACTCCTATGCAGTTCTGTTTCCTCCGTGCCTACCTTTGGGCCCTGACTTAACTGGCGCCTGTCCAGTCTAGCTAACCTTCCCTGTCATGTTTTCCCTTTAGCAAATCCTACCTTGGAGATGTTTTCCTTTGTCTACTCCTGCCCTTCTTCCACCTGGCTGCTGTCCTTTCTTCAGGCTTTAATTTAACAGGTCAAACCACACTTACCTTCTGGCGACCTCAGCATACTAAGGTTTTACCCAGTAGTTCTCAACAGGGAGCAGATTTGTCTCCCAAGGGACACTTGGCCATGACATACGAGACATTTTTTATTGTCACAACTGGAGGGATGCCTTTGGCCTCTAGTGGGAAAAGACCGGGGATGCTTGTAAATATCCTATTGTGCATCCCACAGCCCCCCATCCCAGCCTGAAGAATGATCCAGCCCACAATGTCAGCAGTGCTGGAGTTGAAAAAACCTGCTGCAGCCCTAGGCCTGGGGAGGCCTCTGACTCTTGCCTCGCTCTGTAGGCAGGGCAGCTGCACCAGGCCATCAAGGTTGTGCTGCTTTGCGTTTGTGGTGGGTGACTCTCCAATCTGTGGCTTTGTGGGGTACGTGGAGGAGAGTGGCTTCCTGCCACACAGCCTTAAGACAGGACTCTGGAGCTCTCTGGAATCCCACCTGGAGGTCCACGCAGATGGAACCATACCTGCCAGTGTCGTGGTGCTGGACGCTGAGCCACACAGCCTGGTTGGGTCACAGCCTCCCCACACTTACAGTGTCTGCCAGTCGGAGACTTCAGGGCGGTGTCTGACGACGCTGGTGGCTTCTTGTCCCGAACACTGGAAAGCCATTAGTTGTCTGTCACCATCTCCATGGGGTTTATGTTTCTAGTGGTGGGTTTGGTGGCTGTCATTGTCACCTGAGTGCCTGGAGTGACCTGGCTCAGACAGCCTGGATGAGGAGACGACTTCTGGGGGTTCTGGTGACGACTTCGACCTTGGCTGGAGAATGGTCCGCACGACATCCACTGCCTCCCTCCACTCTGCGGTCAGCTCTGTGCTGTGCCGGCGTGGGTACCTGTTACCAAAAACCTGTCCTTGTCACAGACGTCAAATCACACAACACAGTGACAAGGTTTTCAAGGAAAGGAAATGAGCAGTTTATTAATTTGCCAGCGAGTGAGGGAGTGGCTAGCTCTGGCCTTAAAGAGCTACTGTTTCCCCAAGGAACAAGCAATTAGGGCTTTTAAAGGGGAAGTGGTGGGAGAGAGGCTGTGCAGTTCACAGACAGAAAGTAGCAACTTGCATGGATCCGAGCAGTCATTCTAGCACCAATTCAATTGCTTTTTGTATTTCTTATGGGTGCTTCCTCAGTCCCCTGGGGCAGGGAGCTTGGGTTCTGCAAAATCAGCCTTCTGCATGCTCTCTGACCCTGAGACTCAGAAAACAGGAACAAAGAGAATCTGCCACCTGTTACTGGTTACAAGGTTTTGGGGGCTACTTGAGTTCCTTTTCCAGCTGCTGTTAGTGTTGTCTTTTAAACCCAGTTTTCCTCCATTACATGCCCAGTTCCTTGCCCTTGGCCCTGGTGAGGTGACAGGAATTAATCAGGGATTTCTCTCAAGGGGTGGAACTAAGTGGGTGTTTTTCAGAAAAGGTTGCAGACCTTCTTTGCAAGGTCAGGGGCAGACCTGGGGGTGGGGTGGCTGTAGTGACGATGAGTCTGTTCTTCCGTAGGTTTTCTGAACAACAGAAGTAAGGGTGGGCTTGTTTTGCTGGAGGCCCTGGGTCTGGCAAAAGGGATCTTATTCCTTGAAATTGGTAACAGGGGATAGGTGAGACCTAACACAGGTTTCTGCTACTGCCCCGCGGGCATTGTTATCATGGTGCTGCTGGGCAGGTTCACTGTGAGCCACTGTGGGGCTGTGACTGGGCACCCCTTTGTAGTGAGCCCTGACCTGCTGCATCTCTGGCTCACGTCCAGCTGCCTCTCTGGGCAGATCCTGAGGTGAGAGCTGGGTGTGGGACATCCTTCTCACCACCAGTCTCTTCTCCGGTGAGGACTTCCCTTTTTCTGGTGGGCTGGCCTAGATTTAGGAACTCAGAACACATCCTAGAATCTGGAATAGATTCAGAGTGGGTCTTTCTGTGCGTATCCCCACATGCTTGCTTGCTTTTCCTAAATCACCATTGAGCAACCATTCAATGTTTTATTATTGATATGGGTTATTTGCGTCTCCCTTTTCTGTATTGTTCTTTTTTTTATTTATTTTTATTTTTATTTTTATTTATTTTGGTATCATTAATCTACAATACATGAAGGACATTATGTTTACTAGGCTCCCCCCTTCACCAAGTCCCCCTTCTGTATTGTTCTTTGTAGAGGTTTATCAGTTTACTGATCTTTGATTTTTTAATCAGATTATTCGTCTGGTTTTTGTGTTTATTTTGAGATTTCATTTTATGAGTTCCTTATATATTTTGGATATTAACCAAATATATGTATTTGGATATATGATTTATAAAGATATTTCTCCATTCTATAAGTTGTTTTTTCATTTTGTTGATTTTCTTTTGCTGTGCAGAAGCTTTTTTTTTTTCTGTTTTTCTTTCCTTTTATTTTTTGGTATAATTAATCTACAGTTACATGAGGAACATTTATGTTTACTAGGCTCCCCCCATCACCAAGTCCCCCTCACAAACCCCATTACAGTCACTGTCCCTCAGCATAGTAAGATGCTGTAGAATCACTACTTATCTTCTCTGTGTTGCACAGCCCTCCCAGTGCCCTCCCCCACATTATACATGCTATTTGTAATGCCCCCTTTCTCTGCCCACCCTTATCCCTCCCTTCCCACCCATCCTCCCCAGTCCCTTTCCCTTTGGTAACTGTTAGTCCATTCTTCCGTTCTGTGTTCCTGCTATTGTTTTGTTCCTTCAGTTTTTTTCTTTGTTCTTATACTCCACATATGAGTGAAATCATTTGGTATTTGTCTTTCTCTGCCTGGCTTATTTCATTGAGCATAATACCCTCTAGCTCCATCCATGTTGTTTCAAGTGGTAGGATTTGTTTTCTTCTTATGGCTGAATAATATTCCATTGTGTATATGTACCACATCTTTTTTATCCATTCATCTACTGATGGACACTTAGGTTGCTTTCATTTCTTGTTTATTGTAAATAGTGCTGTGATAAACATAGGGGTGCATCTGTCTTTTTCAAATTGGGCTGCTGCATTCTTAGGGTAAATTCCTAGAAGTGGAATTCCTGGGTCAAATGGTATTTCTATCTTGAGCTTTTTGAGGAACCTCCATGCTGCTTTCCACAATGGTTGAACTAATTTACATTCCCACCAGCAGTGTAGGAGGGTTCCCCTTTCTCCACAACCTTGCCAACATTTGCTGTTGTTTGTCTTTTGGATGGTGGCAATCCTTACCGGTGTGCGATGATATCTCATTGTGGTTTTAATTTGCATTTCTGATGATTAACAATGTGGAGCATCTTTTCATGTGCCTGTTGGCCATCTGAATTTCTTCTTTGGAGAAGTGTCTGTTCAGTTCTTCTGCCCATTTTTTAATTGGATTTTTTGCTTTTTGTTTGTAGAGGTACATGAGCTCTTTATATATTTTGGATATCAATCCTTTATCAGATCTTTCATTAATGAATATTCTCCCATACAGTAGGGTGCCTTTTTGTTCTATTGATGGTATCCTTTGCTGTACAGAAGTTTTCAGCTTGATATAGTCCCACTTGTTCATTTTTGCTTTTGTTTCCCTTGCCCAGGGAGATATGTTCATGAAGAAGTCACTCATGTTTATGTCCAAGAGATTTTTGCCTATGTTTTCCTCCAAGAGTTTTATGGTTTCATGACTTACATTCAGGTCTTTGATCCATTTTGAATTTACTTTTGTGTATGGGGTTCGACAGTGATCTGGTTTCATTCTCTTACATGTAGCTGTCCAGTTTTGCCAGCACCATTTGTTGAAGAGACTGTCATTTCCCCATTGTATGTCCATGGCTCCTTTATCATATATTAATTGACCATATATGTTTGGGTTAATGTCTGGAGTCTCTATTATGTTCCACTTGTCTGTGGCTCTGTTCTTGTGCCTGTACCAAATTGTCTTGATTACTGTGGCTTTGTAGTACAGCTTGAAGTTGGGAAGCGGGATGCCCCCTGCTTTATTCTTCTTTCTCAGGATTGCTTTGGCTATTCAGGGTCTTTTGTGGTTCCATATGAATTTTAAAACTATTTGTTCCAGTTCGTTGAAGAATGTTGTTGGTATTTTGATAGGCATTGCATTGAATCTGTAAATTGCTTTAGGCAGGATGGCCATTTTGATAATATTAATTCTTCCTAACCCAGAGCATGGGATGAAGTTCCATTTGTTAGTGTCCTCTTTAATTTCTCTTAAATGTGTCATAGTTTTCAGGGTATAGGTCTTTCACTTCCTTGGTTAGGTTTATTCCTAGGTATTTTATTTTTTTTTATGCAATTGTGAATGGAATTGTTTTCCTGATTTCTTTTTCTGTTAATTCATCATTAGTGTATACGAAAGCAACAGATTTCTGTCTATTAACTTTGTATTCTGCAACTTTGCTGAATTCAGATATTAGTTCTAGTAGTTTTGGAATGGAGTCTTTTTGGTTTTTTATGTACAATATCATGTCATCTGCAAATAGTGACAGTTTGACTTCCTCTTTACCAATCTGGATGCCTTGTATTTCTTTGTTTTGACTGATTGCCGTGGCTAGGACCTCCAGTACTATATTGAATAACAGTGGTGAGAGTGGGCATCCCTGTCTTGTTCCCGATCTTAGAGGAAAAGCTTTCATCTTCTCGCTTTTAAGTATGATATTGACTGTAGGTTTGTTGGATATGGCCTTTATTATGTTGAGGTACTTGCCCTGTATACTCATTTTGTTGAGTGTTTATCATGAATGGACGTTGAATTTTGTCGAATGCTTTTTCAGCATCTATGGAAATGATCATGTGGTTTCTGTCCTTTTTGTTGATGTGGTGGATGATGTTGATGGATTTTCGAATGTGCAGAAGCTTTTTAATTTGATTTCGTCCCACTTGTTTACTTTTGCTTTTGTTGCTTGTGCTTTTGGTGTCACATTCTGTTTTTGTTTTTTTTTTTTCATATAAAACCACAGTACATAGCCATAATAATATACGTACAGCAGTAGTACAACCTCTTTTGTGTTCCCAGACTTGATTCCATAGTGTGTGTGGTGGGGGAGAGGGTCTTTCCCACACACACCACCAAGCAATTCTCCAACACCTGCAGGGTGTTGGAGAAATGAACTCAATTCTGACCCTATCTGCCAGGAGACAGCACCAGATTCCCCAGGTTAAGGACTTCGTCCTACAAGACTGCCCTCCACCCGATTCCAGATGCTGTTCTCAAGCCCCAGGCTGTTAATTACCTGTGCTTCTGACCTACCAGCTACAGATTAGAAGTTCCCACGACCTCCCCCTTAGGCTCAATTAATTCGCTAGTGCAGCTCACAGAGCTCAGGAAAACAACTTTTACCAGTTTACTAAAGGATACAAGTTAACAGACAGATGAAGAGATACACGGGGCAGGGTCCCGAATAAAGGAGCTTCTATCACTGTGAAGCTCGGGGCCTGGCTTGGTGGCACGTGGAAGCTTTCTGGGTCCCGAAGTGTGGAAGCTCTCCAACACAGGAGGATCTGAGAGAGAGAGAAAGGAAGACAGAGGCAGAGACACAGAAAGAGAGAGAGAGAGAGACCGAGATGCACTTCTCAGGGGCTTTTGTGAGGGCTTCATTGCATAATCATGATTGACTATATCATTGGCCATTGGCTGAGTCAACCTCCAGTCCCCGCCCTTGGGTGGAGTCCAGGGGTCTCCTTGACAGGACAAAACACCCATTTCACTTTTCAGACACTTAAGTGTTTTCAGGAACTGTGGACAAACGCCAAATATACTGGGATATATATAGTTGGTCATCTGAATAACCTAATATCTATTTCTTATAGCTCAGTGTATCGCACACACACACCCCAAAAAAATCTTTGCCAGATAATGTCAAGGAACTTTTTTCTAACATTTCTTACTGATTCATTCTTACGCCAAGGTAAACACCCAGGATTCCTCCCACTCCTTCGTCCTCCACATCCAGTTGGCCACCAAGTTCTATCCATTTTATTTTAAAAATCTTGTCCTTCCAGTACTTTTTTGTTAATCTCACTGCCAGCGCCTTAGCCTGTCTTCCTTGATTCTAGCCTGATCTATCACCTGACCTATCACCATATCTTTCAAACTAGTCTCTCTGCCCCTCAGGACAGTGTCTCCCTACAGTTGCAAGTTTTGCCATCCTAATAAAATGGCAGATCCTGTCCTTGAAAGCCATTGTCTGTGCTAAAAGAATGAAGTGTGAACATCATTGCATGGCATATAAACTCACTGTGACTTATTCTGCAGCCCCCTCTCCTGGCCTTTAACCAACACATTGCCCTCCACACCTGGCCCTTTCTTTAACAAGGTGCTCCTTGTTCCTAGAACGCTTTTGCTCACTTTCTCCACCTTCAAGACCCTGGATCAAATGTCAGCTCTCTTATTTTTTACCCTAAAGACTTTCTGAGAGCCTCAGGCCAGGTGGGTTACCCTTTCCTGAACTGCCCTTTGGCAATACATTTTTAACAGTGATGATAGCTAACTTTTATAGAAAAGTTACTTATTGCACACTTTGGACTGAAAACACTCTAAAGCAGGGAAGAGGCAACACATTTTAATTTACAGAAAGCATTTCTGGGACAAGGGTTGGCAGTCAGGACTTCGACTACCGAAGCACTGCAAGAGGTTAGAGGCGAGATTCAGGACTCACGGACCTCGGCACCGACCCCTCCACAGCCCAGTCGCGCCTCGCCCCGCCTCCTACGCAAAGTCGTACCCGTTAAATGGCCAGAGGTTTACCCGCGCCCCGCCCCCTCGTTTCTTGGTCCCGCCTCCTCACTGGGCGGCTGCTGTGCAGACGCCGCCGCCGCCACCGCCGAGCTTGCAACCCGCGTCTTCCTGGGTCCTGCGGAGTACTGAGCGGTCCTCCTAAAACAGACCCCGAGGAGGGACCCGCTTCTCCGTTACTCGGGTGCCAACGGTGCACCACCCGGAAGTGCAGACGTCTCCGAGCTTCTCGGCGTCCCTTTTAGAACGCCTGTAGTTACTCTTTGTATTCACCCCACAAACGATTCTTGGATGTCTGCCCAGTCTGAGATGAAAGAGGCACAGTCCCTGTCCACATAAAGGATTGTCGGACTGCGTGATAAATGCTGTCCCTCCAAACAGTTGGAGGCGCGTCTGGATGAAGGAAAGCTGTCCAGAGGGACAACTGCCCTGGGCCTGGCAGTTGCCTGCCAGGTGGGCACTCAGGTGTTTGGTGAATGGAGAACATTCCGGGTGGAAGAAAGGTGGCTGTCATGAAAACGTCTCCGTGTGCAGGGCGTATGAGTTCCTGGAGATTAAGTTGGAAAGGTAAGCAGGGACGATCCTGAAGGGCTTCTTATGCATAAGAAATGTAAAGAGTGTCCTGAATAGCCCAGAGGGTATTTTATTCAGGACGTATGAGCTCTGCCTTGCACTTTAAAATACAACTGGCAGCCAGTCTGGCTTGGAAGAGGAAAAACTCTGATGTATGGTGTGTGATGACAGAATAGAGGTGACCTGACATTTATTTATTAGTTAGCAATCTTGTGTCTTCCACTAAGATGTAACTTCCATGAGCGAAGGACTATGTCTGTTTAGTTCATTTCTCTTACCCAACACTTAGAAAAGTGCCTGGTGTACAGTAGGCCCATAACAAACGTTTGTTGGATGGATGAATGAATCCATGTGCGGTTGACAGGATTTGCTACGTGACTGGCTAGTCGATGAAAATGGGAAGTAGAGGAGACGGGTCACTGAAGATTGGAAGAATATAAATCGTGGAGTACCCTTTAGTGGGTTTGCTGAGCAGTTTTCGTGGGCTGACCACTGACAAGAAGGGCAGAATGTCCAGAACAGGCTCCAACTTCTGGTGTAGTCAAGGGAGGGGCCCAGAACCCAGAATCTGCAGACAAGTGCCAATTGTAGAATTTAGTTCCACCCACAAAAAATACCAGTTTCCTTTCTGTGTTGTCACATGACCAAATACGAAAAAGCACATGCTTTTTTGTTTTGAATATTACCATCCACATACATAGGGTCCACATGACTATGACATTGAGACTGTTTATTATTTCATTATATCGATGTATCATCATTTAATAAAACCATTCCCTGGCACTTTTGTTTGTTTACCCTCACAGCTAATGCAGGACTGAATATCTTCATGCCTTTCTTTTCCTTTTTTTTTCTTTTGTTGAATATTTCCACAGGAGTAGATTACTAGTCAAATAATATTACATCTTGCAGCTCTCACTACTGATTGCTTCATTGCTTTCCAAAAAATTAATAAAAGTAACAGCAATATCCATTTATTCAACAGCTACAAGTTGAGTGTCCACTGGTTATAGGCACTGAGCTGTGCTCTAGGGGCATATTATGAGCAAAATAGACACAGACCCTGCCCTCATGAAGCTTCCAGCCTGGTATGGAATGGTGGCATTACACAGACCATCACACCAGGGTGTAATTACAAACTGACAAACAGTGTGAATTAAAAATACTGGCCTCTATCCCAGAGGCTGAAACCAGTATTACAATCTCAGCAGCATTGGTGGTAGTTTTGGGTATTTCATTTTGAATTTTACTGCTGTGCTACCTAAAAAGTGGTTTCTCAGGATTGCTTTGCTTGTTTTGGTTTCTAGTTAACCTGAACTGCTCCTTCCTAGTTCACCTGCCACTTAAAGGAAGTCCTCTGTTGCAAACCAACACAAACATTAGAAAGTTAGGCCTAAATTTTTTAAAGATAAATAACTAGAGTGTACTTAATGAACTTGTCCTATCCTCTCGCATTTGTCCTTGAACTGATTCCTCCTCTCCTCTGAGCCACACAGCCCTCTCTCACTTCACTTAGTTGAGGAAGCAGCAGTAGCCTAGTACAGGGCAGGACTGGGGCTCAAATCCCAGTTGCTCCACCTCTAGCTGTGTGACCTTGGGTAGATTATGCAAACCTTTTTGACCATATGTTATGTGTAGCCATTCCTTTATGTGGGAAAAAATAGATGAGAGCAGAATAGAGGGTCTGGCTCCCAGCAGATTCATTACCCTACACAAAATTTGTGTGCCTTCAAAACACAGTACTCGCAAAGAAAGGAATGTGTGGGTTACAGTTTTATATTCTGCAAATGTAGGACAGGTAACATGCTCCTGCTCCACCTAAACTGGATGCCAGAGAAAGCCTTCCCTAAGAATGAACCTTAGAGCTGAGAACTGAGGATGAGTAGGGAGTCCCAACTCAGTCAAGGCAAAAAATCTATCTGTCATCTCGGACGTATCCATTGGCAAAGTGTGCCTGCTCTGCCATCTGACCCTATATCCCGAATTCCTTCATCATGACCACTGAAGACCAAGTCATCACTGTCTCTTGCTTGGACCACCACAGCTGCTTCCCTACTGGCCTCCTCCTGTCACTTTAACTCCCTACAGTCTTTTCTCCACACAGCAGCCAGAGGGATCCTGTTACAAGGGTTTGTTTCACTCTTGTGAAGAACCCTCCGGTGCTTTCCCATCACACCTAAAATTAAATCTAAATACCTTACCATACTCTGTAAGGCCCTACATGATCTGCCCCTGGCTGCCTCTCTGCCTTCATTTTCTGTTACTCTCCTCTGCTCAATCCACTTAAGGCACATTGGCTTCCTGGCTAGCCCAGGAACAACACTGGTCCATTCCCTCCTCAAGGCTTTTGCACTTCCCCATTTACCTGCATGGCTCGCTCACTCACTTCAGTGCTCTGCTCAATACACTTCAATACACTGACCTGTCACCTCCTCACCGTGGGCTTCTTTGGGTGCTCACACAACAGTGTCCTCTTCTTTCACAATCCCTTACCCTGCTTTACTTGTTTTCATAGCACTTTCAACTGCTGACATTACTGGGTTTTACTTGTTCAGTTGTTTCGTTTGTTTTCCCCACTACAATCCAAGCTCCATGGAAACAGGAGCTTTGTTTCATCCAATGCTGATCTCTAACACTCAGACAGTGCCTGGTATATACTAGGTGCTCAATAATAATTTGTTGAATTAATCAAATCATGAATGAATGAATGAGTCAAATTAAGCAAAGGGGGAGGGATAGATGTTCCAGATAGAGGAGACTGAATGTGCAGAGGGCTTGTGGCCACTGGGGGTTTCAGAACTGAAAGAAGGCCCTGGGGATGGGGTACAGACAGGGAGATATAGTGATAGGGAGTGGAGAGATGAGGTGGAGCTTTTAAGCATGAACCAGACTATAGAGGACCTTGCAGGCTGTGTTACAAGATTTTGACCTTTGTTCTAAGAGCAATGAGATGCCATTAAAGGGTTTCAGGTAAATTGAGAATTATTTTTATAAGATCCCTCTGACTACTGGGTGGTAAATTGATGGTAATGGGGCAAGAATAGAGGCAGGGGACTGGTGAGGCTGCTGTCAAAGCCATACAGGCAGAGGTAACAATGGTTTGCATTTAGATGCTGGTTGAAGAAGGATGGAGAAACATGGTTTGGATGGAAAATTAGCAGGCATGACTTATCCCAATGATTCAAGGTGTTTGGCTATGCTAACTAGACCTGAAAGACACAAATTGGGACAGGATCTCTTCATTGGCACAGAACTGAGCCAGTCAAGTAAGGCATTCTTTTTCCTCCCACATATATATATTAAAAAAACTGATGGAGTTTTTGCCATGCACCAGGCCTGTCCAAGAACTGCAGCAGATACAAAGTTGAAAAAGGTACAGCAGCCCGACCACCACTACCAAAAATAACATTCTAACAGAAATAATGCCCTTTGGCCTTGCTATATTCCCTGCCTTACCAGTGCTTGCCCTCTGTCTTCAGCTGTTTTCACTCACCTGCTTCATATCATGTACATCTTTTTATCCTCTCTGTTTACCCCATGGCTCAGCCAAAATTGGCGCCTGATGCATCTCTGAATGAACATTAACTTTTCTCCTTGGTTATTTTGCAAGTGGTCGAGGGAGCCAGTTCCCCAAACTGACGCTCTCTTCAAAGTTTGATATTTGAGCTCATTTCAAAGTCATTTCAGCTGTCAGACAAATAAAGAAGAGTAACTCTTGCCTACCCAATTCACAAGGCTATGATGAGAATTAAAAAAGGGGAGTGGGGAGCTTTGCAAACATGATAGGTGTTTGGATGATAACTCCCCTGCATTTGCACTGCTCTGTTTATTATTGTTTGCTATATTTTGTGTTATTTCAGTGTCTTGCCAATGTGTTTCAGCCCCAGGCAAGTTCCCTATGGATTCAGCGTGACCAAAGAAATTGACAGCAAAACGTTCTTTGGGATGAAAGGATTTATTACCTGGCTTGTTCTCCCAGCGGTAGGTCGAGCACTAGCGTCTCTGCCTCCGCCTAGAGCACTGGGCCGAGCTCTCTATATAGCACAATAATAGCTTATTGCCTAAAGGTTTGGAAGCAACAGGCCAGTTACATCATCAGGTGGTTTAAGTTCAGTGAGGACCCTGGCCATAGGAACCCCAACTTCCCCACACTCTACCCCTCCAGGATTCTTGCCTTACAATCTACATGCTTCCAATCTTCTGCAATGGTCCCTGTGCAAGAAAGCTGGAGCACTGTAACCAGATTCCACAATAGCAACAGAGGATAACAACAACTTAGAGATAATAAAAATTAAGATAGAGCAAGATTTTGATACAGGTAACAAAAATTATAATAATCTTCAAGCCAGAGGAGGTTCCTAATAACAAAAATTATAATAATCCTCAAACCAGAGGAAGTTCCCAACCACAGAGACTTTAGGGGCGATAAGACACATGTTTTAATGCCAACAACATAGACAAATCTTGTCCATCAGGTAGGATGCATGCAAGAGAGTGGTCCTGTGATAGGACTGTAGCAGGAAGGGGGTCCTTTCCAGGTCTAGCATACCATACTTTTACTCCTTTCCCCATGGGGGTTACTGAAGGGTCTATATATAGTGCTACTGGAGGTGCATGCACTGGCCATAATGATAAAACAAAACTCCCCGGTAAGATGCTCCTACCTTCTGGCCATTCAGGATATACTACAGTGACCTTTGGCAGCCACTCTGCTGTTACTCCAGGAATACACAGGAGGCCAGCTTCCAGGCCTTGTCCCCAAGGTGCCAGGAGAGCCAGCCATCATTGGTCCATGTGTTGAAATGTCCAAGGCCATGTCCACTTAATGGAGTCTCTGGGGTTCAGTGCAGTTGGTGCTGACAGCAAGATACTACTCTGGTGGCTGAACCTCAGCTTCAGTGATTCTTCCTTGCTTTGTACTTGCAGTTGTATAGGGGAGGCAGCCATGTGTGTTAACATGTCTACAGGGCTCCCTTTCAGGGTCTCTCATTCAAACACTGTAGCATGGTCCATAAGCAGACTGACCATCCCTTCAGACTATTGGTATATGACTTTAGTCCAGATTTTAGCAAGCCATTGTGCCTCTCTATCATGGCTGCTGTGGTAGGATTGTATGGCACATGAAACTTTCATTTGATTCCCGGCTGTCGCACCCATTCCTGCAGTGTATGTCCAGTAAAATGGGTGCCCTGATCACTCTCAATCACCTGTGGTTGGCCATAGGCAGCAAAAAGATGCTCCAGGCCTCTTTTGGTCATCTGCTGGTCTGCACAATGGGTAGGAAAAGCAACCAGAAGTCCAGTAGCTGTGTCCACACAAGTCATCGCATACCGATATCCTTCTGATACAGGTAGAGGCCTGATATAGTCTATCTGCCACCTGACAAGGGGTATAGACCCCTTAGCTATTGTCCCATGTTGCTGTGGAACTCGGTGTAAGTTCCTTTTGGAGCACACGACACACTCCTGCTGGGCTCTATTGACTTCCTCGAGGTTTAAAGGCAAGCCCCACTGACGGGCTACAGCACACATTGTCTTTTGCCCCACGTGCAACAAATGGTGATGTAGCCATTGGGCTACATCAAAGGTAGGCTTTCCTTCAAACCAACGTATCTGGGCCAATTTATCTGCTTCATCATTTCCTGGGGATGCCAGTGGCAAATGACCTGTCATATGGTATACTGTAATTATTTTAGTCTGACCACAGGCCCATAAGTCTTGCCACAATTCTTGCCCCCAAAGGGGTTGGTGACCAACAAGCCAGTTGGCATGGTACCAGGTTGGTAGCTACAGAGTTAAGCCCCGATAGACAGCCCAGCTGTCAGAGCAGACAACTATAGGGGAGGACTCCTGGCTGAGTCTCAGTCTTAGGATGGAAAGCTATGGTCCTCCATTTTTGGGGCTACCCATGGCTGGAGCCATCTGTGTATCATGTATCTTTGGGTATAGGGGCTCTTCCCTCCCAACAGGGACTCTCTGCTACTAATGGTTCAAAAGCAAGTTCTTCCTGCTTTTCACTAGTATATGTCACTGGCCCCAACAAGCATTGGAGTTCTTCACTCAAGGGGCTACTAGAGAGGGCACTACACTGCTGTAGGTAAGCACCCCACTTGACTAGTGTGGGTGTTTGTGCCACACCACTCCTTGGCTTTTGGATCCAGTCTCGTACCCACCCCAAGGTGGGATAAGTGGTTTTACCTTCATGGGGCCATTCCAGTGATGGGTTCTGTAGCCAACAAGGCATGATACATGGCAGCCAGTTGTTTTTCTATCAAAGTGTATCATGCCTCTGCCCCTTTCCAGAGTTGTGACCAGAATCCAACGGGTTGGCAAGTTTGTTCAAGCTGCTGCCAGAGACTCCAGCCATAACTATCTTCAGTGACATGAACATCAAACTCACAGGGCCTTGATGGGTCTATCACACTCAAGGCCTACACGTCCTTGACTGCCCATTTTGCTGTAGTAAAGGCAGATGCACATGCCTCATCCCAGTCCCAACTGATGCCCCTTCATGCCAACTGGTATAAGGGCTTCAGAATTTGTGCCAAGTGCGGGATAAACACTCTCCAGTTGCCTAGAAGACCCAGAAACTCCTGTAGCAATGCCACAGTTGTTGAGGTAGGAAAGGCCTGGACTTTGTCTGTAACTACTTCTGGTATAACTTTGGTCTTACCCAACCAGACGACCCCCAAGAATTTGACAGACAAACCAGGTCCCTGAACCTTGGTGCTGTTCACAGCCCATCTTTTCTCCTGTAAATGTTGGCAGCAGTCTAGGTGCTGCACCTTCTGCATCTGAAAGAGAATCAGATGTGAGCATGACATCATCAATATAATGGTACAGCTGCACCATTGGCGGTTTCTCCCATGTAGCCAAGTCCTGGGCTACAAGTCCATGACAGATGGTGGGGCTGTGGAGGTATCCCTGTGGAAGGACGGTGAAAGTCCATTGCCATCATTCCCATGTGAGGGCAAACTGTTCCTGACTTGCCTGCTCAATATCAATGGAAAAGAAGGAATGAGCAAGATCTACCACATAATGGTATATTCCTAGTTCATGGCTGAGGGTATCCATCAAGCCTGCAATAGAGGGAATGGCAGCATGCATAGGGGGTATGACTTTATTCAGTTCTCTGTAATCCACAGTCATATGCCAGGAACCATCTGGCTTTTTCACTGGCCACACAGGGAAATTGAAAGGACTATGTGTGGGCTTTATAATACCCACCTTTTCCAGCCCCTGGAGAGTTTCTCTAATCCCTTTATGCCCTCCAGGCAGTTTGTATTGTTTGGTATCAGTTACCCGCCAAGGCACAGGCAAAGCTATGGGTGGGTGCCTAGCATGTCCCCTCAGAACTGCCTTCACCACATGTACTCTCAGTCTGAACTCACCTGCAGTGGTCTGCAGCCATAGACCCTGCAGGATATCAATCCCAAAAATATACTCAGGGATAGGAGATATATATTACACAGTATACTCCTTTGGGGGTAGATGCCCTATTCACAAAGGGATCTGGGCTTTTTTCACTCTGATAGCCTTTCCCCCGTATCCATCTATGATAGTGTGGGTCCCAGGGAACCACTAAGGGTTACCATGAATCAGTGAAAATTCAGCCCCAGTGTCCACCAGAGCCAGGACACGTTGTATGTTCAGTGGGGACCAATGGATAGCTATTTCAACATGTGGCCTCTGGTCCCCCCCTGGTCCCTCAGGGCAGATACCTTGACCTTCCCCTCAGTCAAACCGTGTTCCCCAATCACCTTCCTGTGTGGACTCAGGAGGTTGGCTCGCTCCCCAGCAGGAAGTATTACAAACACACAGGCAGGACTCGTGGCTCTGTCTCTGACCTCTTCCTCTTTGGTCTTAATGGCTGGAACTGCTGCTCTGGTTTCAGCTGTTGCCATAGCTCTAGTAAGATCCTATTTGACTACCCGTCTAGTTTCTTCCCTCTGTTCCTGTCCGTGTTAAATCAACCCACATCTGGGTCCTCATAACCTTCATGGGGCCCTGCAAATTCTTCTTGTGAGTAACAGGTCTTATTTCTTTCCAGATTCTTGTTGCTTCTGCCTCTCCTAAGTCTGCTGCTGTACGTGTCACCTCGCTATGGGCTGCCCTAAGTGAGGGGAAAGAATGGCCACTAGAGACCCAAAGAGGGATGTAGGAGCCATTTGAAGTGCATTATTTCTCATCCCAGTAGTGAAAATCTCTTCATCTGGGTTATAATTCTCTGGACTATATGTGGCATTTCTTATGCCTAGCTCTCGTAGCACCTGTTGGAGTTCAGCATATTTCTGCTATCTAACAGGAGAGGATGGTAGATCACCCAGATTGGGCCACACAGCACGAAGTGCAGCCATAATCCAATTGAGGAGGGAGTGACTCCTTGGAGTCTGATGTGCATTTTGTAATCATTGCCTCAAGGCAGGCTGCACTGTCAGGGAAGACAGCTTTCCTATGTCTGATCCCAGCAGAACAATTCCATCCACCCCTAAGTCCCACAGACACAGGAGCCAAGCTGGTATTGACTTTCAGGGCTTCTGCCTAAACCAGTAGCCCAAATCCACCAGCTCAGCCTGAGTACAGGGGTGGACCATAGAGTGCTCCACGACCTGGGGAGGGGGCTGCTCCTCTCCTTGGGGAACTTTCAGCTGCTGGATCTTTATTTTCTTTACAACCACTGGGAATGCTTTCAATACAGGAGGTGCCGGCGCCTCCGGCACCACCCCTTCAGCCTTCTCCAGCTCCTCCATTTCTGGGGCTGATGGCACCTTTCTCTCGCATCAGTGCCATTTCCCTCCGCAGAGCATCCACAGAAGTCTGCAGCTCGTGTTCTTGTGCCACCATTTCTTGGGTCTCCTCTGTGGACCTTTTTAAGACTGTGAGAAGCAGCCAACCCACAGTCCCCACTGCCTCACGGGCACTCTGCTTCTCAAAGGATCTGCTTACTATATCAAGAGCCACCCCTACTACCTCAGGTGTCACCTCCACTTGCCTCCAGTCCTGGGGTGGGGCCCAGTCCTCTAGGAGACAAGCCACTTCAGACCACATACCCATTGGGGTACAATCCACTGTCTCCCCATTCACAGGGGCAGCCCACTGAGGGCAGCTCCCCAGAAGGGCAGCTTGTCTTTTTCCTTGGTCAACAGCGAACCCTGCCGACTTTTGCCAGTTGTCTTGCCAATGGGTTTCAGCCCCAGGCAAGTTCGCTATGGATTCAGTGTGACCAAAGGAATCGACAGCAAAATGTTCTTGGGGTGAAAGGGTTTATTACCTGGTTTGTTCTCCCAGCGGTAGGTCGAGCACTAGCGTCTCTGCCTCCACCCAGAGCACTGGGCCGAGCTCTCTGTATAGCACAATAATAACTTATTGCCTAAAGGTGTGGAAGCGGTAGCCTAGCAACAAGGCCAGTTACAACATCAGGTGGTTTAAGTTCAGTGAGGATCCTGGTCATAGGAACCCCAACTTCCCCACATTCAGTAAGTATTTATTCAACATTCACCTTGTGCTACGTATTGGAGATGGCAAAGATAAACAAAATATAGGCTCTGCCCTCATGCAACTCCCATTCTAATGTGCACTGGAGCACTACGAGTCAAGGTAAAAATAATTCGAAAGTCACTACCTACCCAGTCCCATCACTGCACAGAACACAGATGCCAGAGCAGTTAGCCTTTCCCCTTCCCATGTTTTGATTGCTCCTCACCGCCAACTCCTTAGTGCCCATGACCCCACATAACAGCCTTTCCTTAAATTCCCATTTAAACATTTCCAAAGTCCAAATTCATATGGGCACCAGTCTCTGGGTGTATGGTTAACAGTTTGACAATCCTCCTGCGTTTTAAGTCAGAAGCCCAGAAAACTCTGGTACTATTTATGATTTTGTTGCATGCACTGAAAAGTCACGTAGCCTCCAGGATCCTAGAATGGGGCGGGGCTTGTTGCTGCTGGGAGGGCAGATAGGGTTAGATTGGTCCTAAATTATGCGATCCATGCCCGGCTCTCCACCTTCTATTTTGTGCTATTTCAGCTCCGCGGCTAACCACCAGGACACAGTAGCAAACTTTATTTAGGGAGCTTCCGTGGAGGAAGGCACACACAAAGGCCCCCAGGAGGACGAACGTGGGAGAAGGTGTCACGCTGTGCTAGGTCCGCGGGTAGGGGTGAGGGAGAGCCGGTAGGAGCGTGCGCATTAGTATCTCCACCGGAGTAATTCGCAGGGAGGAAGGGGCGGGGCGCTGGCCGGCCGGCAGGGGGCGGGCTCGGCGTCTGCTACGGGAGGCGGTTGGATCGGCGTAGAGGAGGGCCCGCTTCCGCCGGACGCCGGAAGTGGCTCTGACCCTGCCAGTGGGCGATGGAGACTGTGGCACACTAGCGTCTGAGGTGTGAGGACTTTGCGGGGGGGCGGCGGCCATGGAGGCCGTGTTGAACGAGCTGGTGTCTGTGGATGACCTGCTGGTGAGGCCTGGCCCCAAGGGAGGGATAGGGAAGATTTGGACGGGCGCACCCGGAGGAGAGTAGGGTAGTGGCCAAACCCCCTTCTCAGCATCCGTTTTGCCTAGGGAAGCCAAACTACGGCTCCCGGCAGCCCTTGCAGCGTCCGGCTCCAGCCCAGAGGGTCCACTTTGCCCCGGAGGCTGATGGAGTTTAGTTTCCTGCGGTACTAAGACTCGAGGCCTGGAGTCTGGCGTGGAAAGACTTGACGAGTCCTGGGTGCATGCAAGAGTTAGGAGGTCAGGGTGCGGAAACCTGTTTTTGAGCACCTTCAGTGGCGGGGGACTATGGCAACCACCATAAAGTTTCATATATTACTCACTGAATCCTTCATGGGTGCTAAGTGCATGCAGGCAGAATCTCAATCGTTGTAGCTCTAGGAGGTGGGTACCATTTTCTTTCTCTTTTGCAAATAAGAAAAGGTCCAGACCCGGCAGGGTGGGGCGGGATGGGGGAAGAGTCTCCGACGAGACACCACGTGGGCTGTTGTTGAGCAGTTCAAACAGCGTGTTTACTGTTCAGCCAGTCCGGGTCAGCTGCTTCGGGAGCGGTGCCTGGAGCCGCCACCAGGTGGCATTTCCGCTCGGTACCGCTAGGGGGAAGAAGGCGGCGGGGGTGACTACCAAGTAGACGGCCTACAGCTAAGAAACGGAATGCCTGGGTCCCAGGGTTGGACATAGCAGAACCTGGGGTGTCAGGTACTAAGACCTGCGAAGAAAATAATGGCAGAGCCTGGGGAAGAGGGGGTGTAAATGGGAAATGGACACTCAAGTCCTGATAGAGAATGGTTCTCCCCCTTTTTGCTAAATGACTCCTCTCCTCTCCTGTGGCAGAAGTTTGAAAAGAAATTTCAGTCTGAAAAGGCAGCAGGCTCGGTGTCCAAGAGCACGCAGTTTGAGTATGCCTGGTGCCTGGTGCGAAGCAAGTACAACGATGACATCCGTAAAGGCATCGCACTGCTGGAGGGTGAGGTGCTAGGCTACCTGCCTCCCACTTCCCAACTGCCATCGGGATCTGGCCTTCTCTACTGCCATTGGCCCCGTTCACTCCCTGCATCTCGAGTGCTGGGACTTCTCAACAAAGGACCTCACAGTTACTTTATAGCAAACTCACTGCAACAAAGGGCTGTGCTTAGCCTGACTTCTCCTCTCAGTGTACTTTTAGCTAATTACCACCTCATTGTTTAGCCAAAGGAGTCATAGCATGTCAGTCCTCCATAGGACTGTGGTGATATGGTAATCTAACCATAAGCAAAGTGACTTGTCTGAGGTCACACAGCTAAATTAATTAATGGCTGAATTGGGACTAGAAGCTCCTGTCCTGTGTGTCCCAGTCCTGCGCTCTTTGCCCCCACCATGTTGCTTATTCAGCAGCTGTTGAAAACTTTTTGTGGGGTGGCATGGAAGGTGTGTGGAAGATAGTCCCCAAAACCTATGAGCTGATGGTGCCTTTTGTTTGGACTCCTGTTTCCAGTTGGTTTTGGATGGGTCACCATTTGTCAGGGGCCGTAATACTTGACCTTTAGATTTCTCTGTACCCTGTATCCCCTTTCTCTTTAATGTGTAAGCAATCAGTGTACTATCAAAGGATGCCTATTGTAAATCTATAAAAATAAGACTCTTTCTTAATGCAAATCTTACCCTACCTTTGGCTGTTTTGCCAGTGAGGATTTTTTAGGTTTCCTCTACAGCAGCGTACAGGTGTAAAAGTGGTCTCTAAACGTTGCCAGTCTAGTTGAGGAGACAGTACAGACACTTGGAAAGATTTATAAACACCTGCAAAACTACTTAGTGACAAATTGTAGTACATCGAGTATGACTGAACACATAAGCCTCTGGGAAGTCACTGAATTAAGAAAGGCAGGTGGGGTAATTCAGGGAAGGCTAATTGAAGGTAAGTTTTGAGCTGATTTTTTGAAAGAGGGAGGCGGTATAGATGTAACTTTTAACACTGATCTGGACAGCAAGCAACTATTTAATACACGCAGCAGATGCCAAAACTGAGTACAGAGGCTTCTCCAGGGCCTTGATTTCCTTTCAGTTCATTTAGATGAACCAGACTACACTGTAGTATTGTTACCAGGGTGTTGGTCACCAGGGTATTTGGCAGCCTGAATTCACGCTTCCCCATATCTCTGACTGGGAGGTTGAGAATGACTAGAGCTGAAATGGAGGTTCAGGATAGTGACTTTCTCCCAAAATTGTGTAGGAATTCAGAGAGTGGAAAGGGTCTCTGGGACACAGGTACTAGGAAAGGAGGAAGCAGTTTTCACCCTCTTCCTTCCACCCTCCCCAGAGCTGCTGCCCAAAGGGAGCAAAGAGGAACAGCGGGATTATGTCTTCTACCTGGCTGTGGGCAACTACCGGCTCAAGGTAAGGCAGAGAGCCCCCTTTCCTGTCCACCCTGCGTGGGGGGGCCCCAGCACCCTAGTTTCTATCCTCCAGGGTAGAGCCCTGGCGATTAGCAAGAGGGTAGTACGCAGTGGGTGGGGTCAGGTGCAGAGGTGCATGGCAGTAGGTCAGGACACTCAGGGAAGGCAACAGGATCTGGGTGCCGAGGGAGTAGGGAACAAGGTGACATCAGGATTGGGGTGCTGCCCCAAGGCTTGGGTTGTTATTTCCCCGGGCTTATCACCCCCACACAGTTGGGGTTGTTTGTGGACTCTACTCCATTGGGTGGGGCTGGAGGGAGGGGGGCAGGGAGGAGCCCCTCTGATGGGCTGGCGGAGTAACAGAGTACTGAGGCAGGGGGTGTGTTTTCCCTGAGGGCAGGAATATGAAAAGGCCCTGAAGTATGTGCGAGGGCTGCTGCAGACAGAGCCCCAGAACAACCAGGCCAAGGAACTGGAACGGCTCATTGATAAGGCCATGAAGAAAGGTGACTGCCTCCTTGCCCTTCTCCCGCTGTCTGCTTCCACTCCCCACCCTCCTGTTTCCCTGGCCCCCGTCATGCCCAGGTCCCTCTCAGCTCTCTGAGAAGGCCTCTTCCTTTCTCCATTACTGGGCACTCTGGGCTCTCTTTAATGACCCCCCTACCCCACAGGCTTTTCTTCCTCCAATCCCCAGAAGCTTTCTTTCCCCAGGCCTTGAAGTCCCTCATCCTGTGACTCCAGGGGAGAGGCACATCTGTGGAGCATTGGCCAGGAGAAGCTTGAGGCCAGGGTCCCTGCAGGGGCCCCATTCCTGACAGTCCCCCTTTTCCTTTCCCCAGATGGACTAGTGGGCATGGCCATTGTTGGAGGCATGGCCCTCGGTGTGGCAGGACTGGCTGGACTCATCGGGCTGGCCGTATCCAAGAGCAAATCCTGAGACTGTGTTTCTGCCTCTTGCCAAGGGATATGCGGGAGCCCCTGGACAATACCCAAAGAGGGGCCCATCCCTCTTCGCTGCCCCTCTCTTCTGCACCCCCTCACAGTCCTCTGTGGCCTTCAGCTTCCTCTCCCCTAAGACCTGTCCTTGGCCCCAATTCATGTGCTTTGGGATGAGTGTAAATAAAATTGGGCTTTGGCTTGGGAACCTCCGTGTCCATGTTGAGGAAGGGCCCAGAGGTGGGGGTCATGTGGTCCTTTCCTGCTGTGTGCCCTCCTACTCCTACCCCCACGCTGGTGGTGTGGGTTCTCCTTTGTCTGTGGAGCCACCCAGACCCCACACCCTTCCTTCCTCCCCCTCCCCCAAAGTCATGTCCTTGGCATGGTAGGCAGCCAGGGACATGGCCTCGCACAGCCCTGGAATCCTGGGAGAAAGCAGTGACCGGAGGCAGGAAGGGCAGAGCTGAGGGGACAGGCCAGGATTTATGTCTCCCATCTCCTCTGACCCACTCAGCTGCCTCTTAGCACATGGAGTTTTCCACACCAGGGGGGCCTCCCACCTAGTTTCTTCCAAAACCTCCACCCTTCCCTCCCTTTGTCTTTCC
This sequence comes from Manis javanica, assembly GCF_040802235.1. Lineage (NCBI taxonomy): Eukaryota > Metazoa > Chordata > Mammalia > Pholidota > Manidae > Manis > Manis javanica. The sequence continues at coordinate 33,551,751 of NC_133165.1, read as the reverse complement.
CCTTTCCTCCCCTTCCTCCTCCCCTGTCCCCCTTAGGGGAGGTGGGGGCTGCTAAGTATGGTGTGGAGTCAGCGGGGTTCTTGGGAGAAGTCAGGAACGCAGGACGTCCAGGTTGTAGCCTCATAGATGGAAGGTTGGGACCCGTCCCCACCCAGCCTGTTTTGCCCCACACCCACCCCGTGCCAGGCTCAGCATGGGCCTGTCTTGCTTCACTGCATACCTCTCGTTCCACAGCCAAGCCAATCCAGCTCGGGGGGATCCAGGAGGAGCCTGACACAGGGAGGGGAGAATGGGGGTTACACTTCAGCTCAGGGATGGCCTGTGTGTAGGATAGGCGCCTTAGAAACAGTCCCAGCCACGTTCCCCAGAAAAGAACTAGAGCAGTCCCAGCTGCGGCCTTGGGGAAAGAAGTGAGTCCAGTCCACACCAGGACAGGTGCTCAGCCTCAGCTTGGGGTGGGGACCCAGAGATTTCTAACCTCATAATTAATGGTCTGGTGACAGTTCTGATAACCGAGCTGCCTAGATTAGCCACACGTTCTGGGCCTGTGATTTATTCCACTCGGGGCCCCTTGGCAGCAAGATCAAACTTGTTGCCGAAAGTCAAAGATCAACCCAACAAGGGGGGAGACTCAAGTTCAGGAAGTTGAAGTTTGAAAGACAGCAACCTCCTGGTGGCCTCACGCGGGCCTGCAGCTCCCAGACACAGGACAGTCACCCAGTATAGAGCAGTTCACACGTGCGGGGAGCTGTTGACCTGTGGTCACTGCTCGATACAACCTATGAAGGTGAGTAGTCGTTACAGTTCAACTCTTGATACAACCTATGAAGGTGAATAGTTGTTACAGTTCAGAGACACAAACAAGTTCAAGGGCCTCAAACTGCATGTGCACATCACTTTGGTAAACGGTGGGGTCTGGCTTGAATCCAGGTTGAACTCCAAAGCCATGGGTTTCTCCCAGATACCCCGTTCCGTTAGTCAACCTTAACCTTCTGTGCAGACTTAATGCCCCAACCCCTTGATCTCTGAATTTCTTGAATTGTCATCAATATCCAGAGGAGGTGGCTCTGCTCCCTAGGTCTGTCCCCATTGAAGGCTGCAGTGGGCCTGTCTGTGGTCACTGTGTGTCTCTTGTCTCAGTTACCTTGTCTCTCCTTGTCCCTCTTCTATTCTCTGGGCCCCGATGAAAGCTGAGTCAGAGACACTTCCCCTTGGCTCCCACTGCCTCTCATGGGGGCCCCTCCTTGGCAGTATCCGTTAGTCACTCCCTGTAAGGCCTTTCCCCCCACCCTTGCGGGGCGGGAGCCCAGTGGCTGGGGGAGGAGGTGGACTTTTGGCCGGTTTCGTTTATTCCCTGCATCTCCTGTCAACAGCTGCAGAGCGCTTCTGGCTCATTCCTATGACTGACCTGCAGGGAAGCCAAGAAACCCAGAGAGGAGGCAGAAGCCAGAAGACAGACCCCAGCCCCAGGCGCCTTGCCTCCCACCCCTCCCTACCTCCTCTTTCCCCAGCCTGCCTCAGCACCCTTCCTTATCTACAGCCCTCCAAGCTCCTCAGGGGCTTAGCCCCTCCCCAGCTGCCCCTTGGGCCCTACACCCCACCATGTCCGTGGCTGTGGAAACCTTCGGCTTCTTCACGGCAGCCCTGGGGCTGCTGATGCTGGGGGTAACCCTGCCACATGGCTACTGGCGAGTGTCCACCGTGCATGGGAGCGTCATCACCACCAACACCATCTTCGAGAACCTCTGGTATAGCTGTGCTACTGACTCCCTCGGAGTCTACAACTGCTGGGAGTTTCCATCCATGCTGGCCCTCTCTGGTACAACTGGGCTGGGGGAGCTGCATGAGCACAGGGAGGCGGGAGGTTGGAGGAACCCCTGAGGAGGGTGGGTGCTACCTGTGGTCCAGCCTAGGGCATCATATGACTAATGGAGGCCTGACTCGAGGTCAGGGACCTGGACTCTTGCAGTGGAAGAACTGGAGGCAGCCCCCTATCTGGAACTGCAGTGAGACCTCATCACATGTGTCTCCCTGCTCTAATGTGGCACTTTGTCTTAGAGCATCCAAGTACTGGGTTCTATACCTGCCATTCATGAGATAAAGCATGCAGGCTCCTAACATGTAGGATACATTAGCATATGTAGACACATGGTGGATGTTAGCATTGTATCTTGGAGAGGGGATGGTGCCGTGGTCTTTGTGGGATGAAGAGGGGGCCCATTCTTAGGGTGAGAGACTTAAAAGTCTCAAAAGCTTCACCAGACTTCTATGGGGCATTGGTCCCACTGCTACAGCGAGTTCTAAAGGGCCTGTTAAAGGGAATCTTTTCGCAGGTGTGAGTTCTCCACCGTAAGCAGCTAGGGCATATATGTGTATATGTGCAGGGTTCTCTGGACATTGTATTTGTTGAGGTTCTTGGCAGACTGGAGCCCACAGCTCTTCGGGCCCAGAAAGGTTCTCCCTAGTGGATGTAGCACCTTCCTGCTTCCTCGTCTCCCTGTAAGCTCCCTGTCATTCCCCAGGGCAGTCTCCTTCAGTTGACCTGTGCCAGAGACCACAAGGGGATGACCCGGGAGCCTTGTGGTGCTGCTCCCAAGCCCTCACTGGGTCCTGCCGGAGCCATCTTGCTCCTCCAGGACCCTCTCTGCAGGTGCTAGGTGGTAGGGCAAAGAATGAAACCAACACTGGACTTGGAGCAGGGCTCCACAAAACCCCCCATGAATGTCAAAGACTCACTGAGCAGTCAGGTGGTTCGGGTGGGTCTCTTGTACCCTCAATATTCCCAGAATGTCCTGAGACAGGGGCTTCATGCCTTTATCCTTGTTTCTAGGACTTAACTCTGTACAAGGCAAGTATCCCCCAAAGCCCCTATTAAAGATGAGTGTGATCTGGACAGAAGCCCAGGATGCTAAGTGGGCAGAAGAGAAATTGGCGGCAGCCAGCTCTGCGGCCCTGGCCATCCCCACCTCACCTACCCCTCAATCACACCATGGTGCAGGGAGGGGCCTTTGCTGTGAGCTTGTCCACAGAGAGGGGCCCCACTTGGAACTGCTGTGGTTGGCCTGAGAGAGAAAGTGGGCAAGAGTGTGCCCAAGGGGGTGGGCACGGCGCAGCTGCCTGGTGCTGGGCTCCTCTGGGGACCAGCCATGCTGGGTGGTCCACATACACCATTTCAGTGCTAGTCACAATAGCCCTGCCTTTGGGCCCTTAATAACCTCATTCGCAGAAATGAGACAACTGCAAGGATGCGCATTAACCTGCCCAGAGTCGCAGGGGTGGTAGAGGCTGGAGGCCAGGCTCCTGAGTTGGATGCTGGTTGATGCCTGTGGGCCTGAGAGAAGTCCTGACTAGCACTGAGTCACCACCCAGCCACTCAGCCCACGTGCTCACAGGGCCCTTCAGTATTCTGCCCTTTGTCTACCAGAGCTCTTGGGACCCAGAGTTGGTCAGCCGCAGATGGGGATGGTGGGTGGAGAAAGATTATGGGATATGGGGAGAGGGCGGGAACTTTGGAGGGAGTGGCTGGGAGTGAGAAAGTGCTCCCAGAGAACTTTGTCCCTCCTCCCTACCCCCCAACATCCTCCTGGCAGGGACCCAGCCTTTCCCCTTCAGTACTGATGGTACTTGCCCCACCCGGGAAAGGGGTGCAAGGTCCTTGGAGTGCTTGGCAACTATCAAAGACAGAGAAGGGGGAAGGGAACCAACCATTTCCTCCAGCTTTGAGAAAGGGGAAACTGAGGCACTAAAAGCACATGAGCTGGACTGATTTGGATTGGTCCTGGGCCCAGATATCCCACCTTCCAGATCAGAACCTGCCCTCAACCCAACAACCTGCAGGCCACTGTGGCCCTCTACAGGTCACTGCAGGAAGCAGCTCAGTTCAGGATGTTGGGCACTGTGCTAGGCACTGGGTGGCCCTGGAGAGAAGCTAACCTGGGGAAGGGGCCGGGGGTGACCAGGTACAGTTTCTGTAACACATAACAGAGTGTGGTGCTGACCTAACAGGAGGGGATCTCAACCATGGGCAATTTTGCCCCACCCAGAGGTCATTTGACAATGTCTGGACATTTCTTATAGTCCTGCTTGGGGGGGTGGGGGGGTATTGCTACTGACATCTACCAGGCAGAGGCTGAGGATGCTGCTAAACCCTAGAATGCACAGGATGGCCCCCTGAACAAAGCATTATCCAGGCAAAGCGTCAGTAGTGCCAAGGGGAAGCCCATTAACCTAGGTACCGGCCAAGTGCACCAGATGCAGGGGTTGGCATGGCGGGAGCTGAGACCCCTTGGGACTGAGGCAAGCTCCTGGGAAAAGGAGGGGGTGTGGTACGGGCTAGATATAATCTGAACAGGAAGGAGAGGACTTGTGCACCTTTATGGACTAAGATCAGAGCAGGGGCTGTAAGGGGCTGGCTCTCGTGGGTTGGGTGGAGGGGAGATGGAGGGAAGGGCTTCGCTCAGGGACCCATAATTGTACCCACCTCCACAGGGTACATCCAGGCCTGCCGGGCGCTCATGATTACAGCCATCCTCCTGGGCTTCCTGGGCCTCTTCCTAGGCATGGTGGGGTTGCGCTGCACAAACATCGGGGGCATGGTGCCCTCCAGGAAAGCCAAGCTGGCAGCCACCGCGGGGGCCCTACACATATTGGCTGGTAATTGGGGGAAGATGATGAATGGGACCTGCACTGTGTGTGGGGTGGGTGTTGGGAGTGGCCCTCACTGGCAAGTCCTGGGGTTCTCTGTCATCTCTGGCTCCCCACTGCTTGCACTTGCCCCATCTTCCCAATTGGGTGGGCACCTGCCCTCTTGGGCTCAGCTCTTCCCTTTCTTCCTGCTCACCCCTACTTCCCAAATCTCTTTGACTATAAATGACTCCATGTTTCTTGAGCCCCCACTAGGAGCCAGGCATGAGCGAGGTGTGGGAGGGACTCCAGTGGTAAATGCCTGCCCTCCCGGGCTTACAGCCTGGCTAGGAAGACCAGACATTCGTGTACACACACACACACACACACACACACACACACACACACACAGAACAATACCATACAACTGGCCACCCCCTTTCAGTTCATAACACACATCTGCACACATCACCTCACAAGCCTCAAAGCCCCCACTAGGAGCCAGGCATGAGCGAGGTGTGGGAGGGACTCCAGTGGTAAATGCCCGCCCTCCCGGGCTTACAGCCTGGCTAGGAAGACCAGACATTCGTACACGCACACACACACACACACACACACACACACCTGCCTGGCTAGGAAGACCAGACATTCGTACACACACACCCACACACACACACACCTGCCTGGCTAGGAAGACCAGACATTCGTACACACACACACACACCTGCCTGGCTAGGAAGACCAGACATTCGTACACACACACACACACACACACACACACACACCTGCCTGGCTAGGAAGACCAGACATTCGCACACACACACAGAACAATACCATACAACTGGCACCCCCTTTCAGTTCATAACACACATCTGCACACATCACCTCACAAGCCTCAAAGCCCCCACTAGGAGCCAGGCATGAGCGAGGTGTGGGAGGGACTCCAGTGGTAAATGCCCGCCCTCCCAGGCTTACAGCCTGGCTAGGAAGACCAGACATTCGTACACACACACACACACACACACCTGCCTGGCTAGGAAGACCAGACATTCACACACACACACACACACACACACACCTGCCTGGCTAGGAAGACCAGACATTCACACACACACACACCTGCCTGGCTAGGAAGACCAGACATTCGCGCACACACACACACACCTGCCTGGCTAGGAAGACCAGACATTCGTGTACACACACACACACATACACACACACTGAACTTGAAGAACAGTACTATACAACTGGCCACCCCCTTTCAGTTTATAACACACATCTGCACACATCACACACACACACTGAACAATACCATACAACTGGCCACCCCCTTTCAGTTTATAACACACACCTGCACACATCACCTCACAAGCCTCAAAGCAGGGTGGGTGTTGTCCTGTTCTCCAGATCTGGAAACAGGCTCAGAAAGGTCAGATGATTCCCTGGAGGAGCCACCCAGAGGGTGCTAAGGCTGGTCCTGTAGTCCAGGGGCCTCGCCGGCTTCAGGCCTTCGCTGCACTGAGTGGCTAAGGCATGGCACAGGCTCTGTGCCATGGGATTGGGGAGGACAAAGGAAAGGGGTGCCAGGGCTAGTCGGGGGAGGCTGCCTGGACTTTGAAGGATGGGTAGGATTTGGATGGGGCAGATTTCAAGTGAGGAAACCTTGTGATCCACGCGCCAGGAGTAGGTATGAAGAAGGCAGGTGGGGATAAAGGGAGCAATGGCGGACTGAGGAGCAGAATGTGGGGGCCTGGACAAGAAAGCTGGGCTGCAGCTGGGTCTTGGGTGCTGGATGAGGAAGTTGACCCCAGGAAACAGAAGGCTCATTAGCCGGGGAAGGGGAAAAAAAGAAAGGCAGGGAATGCATTTGCTGAACTCTATGCCCCCCGTCCTGCCCTCTGGGCCGCCCCTGCCCCGGAATTCACTTCCTCCCCGAGCCGCAGAGGGCACCAGTTCCGTCCTTCCTCTCTCTCCAGGTGTCTGCGGGATGGTGGCCATCTCCTGGTACGCCTTCAACATCACCCGGGACTTCTTCGACCCCTTGTATCCCGGAACCAAGTGAGTGTGGGAGCCCCACCCTCGAGGGCAGTGGGTGGGACTCGGCCCTGTCCCCGCAGCTAGCGCCGCCGCGCGCCGTCCTTGTTCCCAGGTACGAGCTGGGCCCCTCCCTCTACTTGGGCTGGAGCGCCTCCCTGCTCGCCATCCTGGGCGGCATCTGCCTCTGCTCCAACTGCCGTAGCGCTCGCGACGGGAACCCTACCGCCAGGTACGGGCGGGCGAGTGGCGGGGGAAGTGGAGGTGGGAGGCGAGTGCGCACCCCCCTGACCCAGCCCCTCTCGCTATAGTGCCGGTCTTCCCTACAAAGCAGCCCTGCCGTCCGCCGGCTTCCCTGCCCGCCTGCACCCCGCGTCTTCAGATGAGGAAGGCGACAGCAGCTTTGGAAAGTACGGGAAAAACGCTTACGTATAAGACGCCTGTGGACCCCATTCCCTTCCCACTGCCCCCAGTAGAGAAGGATCCCCCAGCCCCGGGCTGCTGGTGCCTGCCCCTGCAAGCCACGCCTAGCTAACTGCACCTCAGGCCACGCCTCCCCGGTCGGAGCCCCGCCTTGGTCACGCCTGCTTCGTCTGTCCAATAACCTGCCTACTGAGGACTTCCCTGGGACTCCTGAGGCTGATCCCTCTTTGTTTTCTGGGCTCTAAGCGGCTGAGCGGGCAGAGCAGGGACTTGCCTGTGTGTTTGTATTCTAAACGGATGCATAAATATATTTGTACTGTGAACTGTTCAGGGGTTGAGGGTGTCATGTAGCCACTGGCCAAGCAAGGGGTGCTGGGGCAGCTCCCAAGGTCATCTCAGGTCTTGGACCCCAGGCTGTCACCTGCCCCTCTCCATTGCCGTTGGACTGTCTCATCCAGCAAAAGGGAGGAGGGGTCGCAAGTGGTTTCAAGAGTGGCATTCATAATTATTGATAAGAGTCGTCAAGGAGCAGATGTGGGGAGATCCAACTCTAGGAAACTGAAAAGAGCAGAGAGATCCTTCCAGGCAGCTGGAGATTTAAAAAGTCACTCTATTCTCCACCTTTCTCACAGTTGTGCAAGGAGACACTTGGTCTAGAGCACAGTTTCCTTATCTGGGCCTGAATATGGATATCAAAAATTGAGAAGCTTTTAAATTATGTTGCATCAACTAGGTCTGGTGCAGAAAATAAACCCGACTGGAAATCCGACAAATTCTGAAGCAGGTGATCACAGAAAAGAACAGATGGTATTTCTCAGGCAAGAAACAGTCTTTTCTTCTATTTTCTTTCTCGAGTGTACTTCTTGGTGGAAAGGGCAATAAAGAGGTGAGGACCCAGGAAAGTTTCCCTTTCTAGGAGAGAGACAATACAGACCTGGGCCAGGAGTCAGCTGCCAGAAAAGTGGGTTCTTGGTGTCCCAGTTACTATTGCTGTGCTGTGTAACCATCCCAAGCCATTTGTTATAAACACAGACACTATACATCAAGAATTTAGGCAGGGCACCCAAGACAGTTTGTGTCTGCTCATGATACTGAGGTCACAGCTGAGAAGACTCAAGTGGCTAGGGTGACCTGTTGCCTGGGGGCTGGGATCATCTGGACATGGCCTCCCATTAAGAAAGCCTGGGCTGGGGTGGCTTGAAGGCGTGGCTCAGCAGGGCCTGTCAACATATGAGCACCTGCACATGTAGCCTGGGCTTCCCTAGAGCCTGGTGACGTTCAGAATGGTTGGGTTTCTTACACAGTAGCTGAGATCCAAAAGCAAGTGTCCTAGGGACAAGGCAGGAACTGCACTGCCTTTTGAATGTCACATGGTCTTACTTCAGCCCCCCCTCTACTGGTTGAAGCAGTCCTAAGCCTGCCCAGATCCCAGGGGAAAGGGGTCAAAGACCCCACCTTTTGATGCAAGGATAGCCAAAACTTTACAGCCATCTTTTGAAACCACCACACGTAAGACTGTCTCTAAACCATGTTCTCACTATCACTCAGCCGTCACCAGCACCACTGGCCCCACCACTAGTCTCCAGAGAAGGGGCAGGCAGTTCCTCAGGAAGACACCAGGAACACTGACCAGCCCCAAAGAAGTTCCCACAAGTGGGAAGAAGGGCCTAACTCTGACTTTGCCAGATGTCAATATCCTATTGAGGTCACCTGGTTAACAAATACTTCCAAAGCACCTGCTTTGCTTTCTGGCCAATGGTTACCAGGTCTAAAGACAACAACTCCAAGAGACTTATGAGCTCATATAGCTCATAATTCGCTTAATAACCCACACATGGGTATGAGGAGTTCCAGTACCACACAAAGGTTACAGCATCCAGGGCCAAGAAAAACAGGTGCCTCTACATGAATTTTCCCCAGGCTTCCCCAAAACTTCTGGGTTTTCTCTGCTGCTAATAATTACACACACAGAATCCCCCAGTACCAAGCGCCCCCTCTGACTGGTGGCACCAAGGACAAGGGCTGACCTCTCCCATTCTGGTTAAGTACCAGAGGAGAGAGAGAGAGGCTCTCTGTATCATTCTGCACCCCTCACTCCATTTCCCTGTCACCCAGACCTGCCTGTACTCAAAAGATACTTAGAGGAACTAGAGAAACAAAAAGCAACAGCAAACACTAAATTATAACCAAAAAACACCATGAAGCAGCAGCCAAGAAACACAGAGGCATGGGAGTGGCAGGAGAATGGGGCCCAATCTTTCATGGTCACGGACCCAGAGGGGCAGACAGTGGAGGGGTGTTTGGCAAGAAGAACGACACAGAGCAGCGAGTCGGAGAAACAGGAGACCCACTGCCCTCACCCTTACCCGTGAAAACACCACGTGATCAAACAGGCAGCCCAAACTCTCCTCCTCGCATGAGATCTTTTATTACAACAGCACTCTGCAGGCCTGGCCCACTTCCCCGCCACACAGTCCCTGGAGCTGAGACCGGTCTTCCTTGGTAGGTAAGACACAGCTTTGTTGGGCAAGCGAATGGCCCTGTCTGTCCAGAGGAGTGCCTCGTGTTTTGGTGATGACCTCTCTGAGGCTGGAGTGATGCACGGAGGGCCTTCCTCTCCGGGGATGCCCAGGCTCACACAGTCCACTTCAGGCACCTGCAGGTAGAAGCGGTCCAGGACAAGGAGAGGGTCCGGGAGGCTGTGGGGGTAGGAGGAAGAGCATGTGGCCCCAGGGGCAGTTCCAAGCTCACCTGGTCTCCTGGTGCGTGCCAAGACAGCGAACAGTGCAGTACCGGGCACCACAGCTGACGCAGGTATAGGGGGAGGGGAAGCCACAGACAGCACAGAAAGGGCGCTGGGGCCGGGACGGGGGTCCCGCACAGGCTGTCAGGTAGTTGGGTCCCTCGGCCACACTCAGGTTCTGCAGAGACACAGGCCAGGCTCCACAACTCCTCTGTTCACCCACGTAGCAAACACCCACCAGGGGCAAGGATCTCTGTGGGTTCTCCTGTCCCTGTTGGGCCGTCCTAGGCCAGCTCCCCTCTCACCTGCTCCTCCAGCAAGGCCTGAAAATTTTTTCGAAAGCGAAGTTTAAAATGATCACCACGGGTTTTCTTCTTTTTCTTGCCTAGAGATAAAGAGCAATCAGTTACTTGGCACACCAAGAAAGACACCATCTTTCCCTTATTCCCAATACCCACATACCCATTCCCTGCCCACATACTCACGTGGATTCTAAGTCTGCTTCCCTCCACCATCATTTTCCCTCCCTGCCCTCCGATGTGACCCTACATTCATCTCCATACACACCCTAAGTCTAAGGCTTTGTCTCTGAGCTGGAAGGGATCTCAGAGCTCACTTATTCCATCTTATTTTGTCTACATACACGAGAGGCAACAGGCACAGAATGGGGAGAGTGGTTGGCTCACAGTCACAGGAGCCAGTTCCTGGAAGAGCAGAGAACTCCTGGGTTGTTTGTACCCCAGCCTGACGTCCTGCTACAACCCTGACCTGGGCGGCTCCTCCCCCTTTCCTTCACTCTTGCCTCCCCACCCTGGTCCTCCCTTTCTCCTCCACCCGCCTCACCAGTGTCTGCATCATCATCAAACTGAGGCAGCCTTTTGCCAAGCTGTGGGAGTCCTGCATGGGGATCGTCCTGGAAGTTGTCATTCTCCAAGGCCTCAAGCTGCCTGTTGATGCGACGCTGCCGGGCTGCCCGGTCCAGCACCCGCCGCTGTCCAGGGTCCTGGGAGCGAACTAGACCAGTAGAGCCAGAAGAGTTACAGGGGGGCACAGAACTGGGCAGCCTTGGCTCTGAGTAGTGTGTGGAAGATGTCCAGGGAGTGTGGAGTCACAGTTCTCTGATCTCATTCTAGTCACCAAGCCCTTGGCCCCTGTACCTTCTGCCAATATGTTGGTCCCTCTGGTTTGCCTCTTTGCCAACTAAGATCACCATTTCAGTTACTAGTGCCTATTATCCATCCCTTTGGCCCCAGTCTTTCCTCCCAATCACTGCTGAAAGAAATCACAGCTGTGCTGATGGAGGCCACTGTACATTCAGGGCTTCCAGGCTCCACTGGAACCTTAGTGCGCTTGGCCTTCATGCTGAGCAATCTCATCTCCAACCTCAAAGGAAACAGGTCACCCATGGGCAGAAACGCTGACCTTGCAGCCCACCCCCAAACACAATTGCATGGGCACCCACCTTCCTTCCATTCCAACTGGGTGCACCCAAGTCCCAGCTAAATGCACCCCTTCACCTCCAGCTCAGGTCTTCCCCAACTCTTGCATCTTCAACTCCTCCTCCTCACCTGACAAAAATCCCCTCAGTGGAAAAGCCTGCTGAACTCTCAAATGTCTACCCAACATCGCAGTGACTCTCCTGTGAGAGAAGGCCACGTGACTATTTCATTTCCTCACCTCCCATCCACTCCTCAGCCCCCAATGAAATGACTTCCATTCAATGGGAACCACTCACACTCAGGATACCAGTGAAGTCCTAGGGCCAAATCCAGTGTGCATTTCTAGAACCCTGAGCTCTCTACACCTGAAGACTGTGTTGACTAACTCCCTCAGTTTGAAAGAGACCTTCCAATTGCTTCCTTGATATAACTCTCTTTATTCACTAAACAAACATTTATGGAGTGCCTGTAACCATAATAATGGCATCAATGCCAGTGGCTAACACTTACCAGGCATGCACTCTGAGGCTCTTTGCATAAGTGTACTCCTTTAACAACCCTTACATGACAGGTGTCATTATCATTCCCAGCTTACTAAAGTTCAGAAATTAAGAAACGTTTCCAGAGTTTGAATTGCTAGTGGCTGGGTCAGAATTCAAACACAGAACTGCCCAGCATCAAAAAAACATGCTGTTGATCACTACACAATACTGCCTCCCTTCCAAGAGCTAGGCTATGCCCCAGGCTCTGGGAATACACCAAGAACTTACAAGTGGGTACAAATGATCAAACAAACCAGCACAACACAGTGTGGGGAAGGAAGTACAGAGTGTTATAGACCACATGGCAGAAACACCTACACTGGCCTAGGGGTAGTCAGGAAGATTTTCAAGAGGAAAGCAAGTCTAGGCTGAGGCCTGACAGATGAATAGAAGTTAGCTTGGTTGTGAGGGGAGGGGAGGGTGTTAAAGGCCTTGGCACCAATATGAGAGAATGGATGGGAGACGGTGGTGCCTTCAACAGATTAAAAGAAATTCACTATGGCTGGTATACAAAGAATGTTGGGGGTGAGGGTGGGAGCACAGATATGAAGACCGGAGGAGTATTAAGAATCTTACCTGTAAGTATCAAAGGAGTTTGAATTTTGGGATTTTATGGTGAGGGTGACAGAGATACAGCAAGGGGTTTTAGGAAAAGTGACATGATTGGATTTATTAAATGTTCACCTGGGAAGCCTATCTCATGCTCATGGATAAGAAGAATTAATATTGTCAAAATGGCCATCCTGCCTAAAGCAATCTACAGATTCAATGCAAACCCTATAAAAAGACCAACAGCATTCTTCAATTTACTAGAACAAACAGTTCTTAAATTAATATGGAACCACAAAAGACCCTGACTAGCCAAAGCAATCCTGAGAAAGAACAAAGCTGGGGGGATTACACTCCCTGACTTCAAGTTCTACTACAAAGCTTCAGTAATCAAAACAGTTTGGTACTGGCACAAGAACACAATAGAGAGCCCAGATATAAACCCACATATATATGGTCAATTAATATAGGATAAAGGACCCATGAATATACAATGGAGAAAGGAAAGCCTCTTCAACAACTGGTGTTGGCAAAACTGGACAACTACATGTAAAGAGAATGAAACTGAATTACTGTCTAACTCCACACACCAAAGTAAACTCGAAATGGATCAAAGACATGAATGTAAGTCATTAAACCATAAATTTCTTAGAAGAAAACATAGGCAAAATCTCTTGAAAATAAACATGAGCAACTTTTTCCTGAACGTTATCTCCTTGGGCAAGGGAAACAAAATAAAAAATGAACAAGTGGGGTAACATCAAACTAAAAAGCTTCTGTACAGCAAAAGACACCATCAGCAGAACAAAAAGGCATCCTACAGTATGGGAGAATATATTCATCAATGATTTATATGATAAGCAGTTAACAAAAGAGCTCATATGACTCAACACCCACAACACAAATAACCTGATTGAAAAATGGGCAGAGGATCTGAACAGACACTTCTCCAGAGAAGAAATACAGATGGCCAACAGGCACATGAAAAGATGCTCCACATGGCTAATCATCAGGGAAATGCAAATTAAAACCACAATAAGATATCACCTCACACCAGTTAGGATGAGCCAACATTCAAAAGACAAGAAACAACAAATGCTGGCAAGGAAGCAAGAAAAGGGAACCCTCCTACACTGTTGGTGGGAATGTAAATTGGTGCAACCATTGTAGAAAGCAATCTGGAGGTTCCTCAAAAAACTGAAAATAGAAATACCATTTGACCCAGTAATTCCACTCCTAGGAATTTACCTGAAGAAAACAAGATCCCTGATTCAAAAAGACATATGCACCCCTATGTTTATTGCTGCACTATTTACATCTAGAGCAGTCCCTCTAAAATACCCTGTAGAGGTGGTTTGGGGGATGCAAATTCCCTCAACTTTTGCTTGTCTGGGAATTGTTTAATCCCTCCTTCATATTTAAATGATAATCGTGCTGGATACAGTATCCTTGGTTCTGTTTCATTGCATTAAATATATCATGCCATTCTCTTCTGGCCTGTAAGGTTTCTGTTGAGAAGTCTGATGATAGCCTGATGGGTTTTCCTTTGTAGGTGACATTTTTTCTCTCTCTGGCTGCCTTTAATACTCTGTCCTTGTCCTTGATCTTTGCCATTTTAATTATTATGTGTCTTGGTGTTGTCCTCTTTGGGTCCCTTCTGTTGGGAGTTCTGTGTGCTTCCATAGTCTGAGCAACTATTTCTCCCTCAGTTTGGGGAAGTTCTCAGCAATTATTTCTTTCAAAGACACTTTCTATCCCTTTTTCTCTCTGTTCTTCTTCTGGTACTCCTATAATGCAGATATTGTTCCTTTTGGATTGGTCACACAGTTCTCTTAATATTGTTTCATTCCTGGAGATCCTTTTATCTCTCTCTGCATCAGCTTCTATGCATTCCTGTTCTCTGGTTTCTATTCCATCAATGGCCTCTTGCATCTTATCCATTCTGCTTATAAATCCTTCCAGAGATTGTTTCATTTCTGTAATCTCCCTCCAGACGTCGTCCCTTAGCTCATGTATATTTCTCTGCAGCTCTGTCAGCATGTTTATGATTTTTATTTTGAATTCTTTTTCAGGGAGACTGGTTAGGTCTGTCTCTGCAGATCCTCTCTCAGGGGTTGTCTGGACTATTTTAGACTGGACTAAATTTTTTTGTCTTTTCATGGTGATAGCAGTGGCTGTAAGCAGGTTGCAGGTATGTCAGCTGGGAGAAGAAAGTCCTTTCCTGCTTGCTGGATGCCTTGCCCTTCTCCGCTGCCTGTGTCCTGCACTATTTATAATAGCCAAGATATGGAAGCAACCTAAGTGTCCATCAATAGGTGAATGGATAAAGAATATGTGGTACACATACACAAGGGAATATTATTCATCCATAAAAAGAAAAGAAATCCTGCCATTTGCAACAACATGGATGGATCTAGAGGATATTATACTCAGTGAAATAACTCAGGTGGACAAAGACAAGTACCAAATGATTTCATTCATTTATGGAGTATGAACACAAAGGAAAATGGAACAAAAAAGCAGTTGACTCATAGACACTGAGAAGGGACTAGTGGTTACCAAAGTGGGGAGGGTGGGTGGGGAGGGAGAAGGGGATTAAGGGGCACTATAATTCACAATCACAATATAGGTAGGTCACTGGGACGGTAGTACAGGATAGAGAACACAATTAATGACTATAACATCTTACTATGCTGATAGACAGTGACCGCAATGGAGGGGGTAAGGTCTTGATAATATGGGTAAATGTTGACTATGTTGTGTATGTGAAAGCATCATAAGATTGTATATCAATGATACTTAAGTTAAAAAAAATTATTTTAAGTTAACCTGGCAGAGTGTTCCACCCTCATCTATTTTTTTATTTTTTTATTTTGGTATCACTAATCTACAATTACATGAGGAACATTATGTTTACTAGACTCCCCCCATCACCAAGTCCCCCCCACATACCCCATTACAGTCACTGTCCATCAGCATAGTAAGATGCTATAGAATCACTACTTGTCTTCTCTGTTGTACAACCCTCCCTGTGGCCCCCCCGTACATTATGTCTACTAATAGTATTGCCCCTTTTCTTTTTCCCCTTATCCCTCCCTTCCCACCCATCCTTCCCAGTCCCTTTCCCTTTGGTAACACCCTCATCTCTTTATCTGGACTACTCAATAGCTTCCAGCTGGCTTTCCACACTCTAAATCTGCATTATACAACAAGGTGGCCACTAGTCACATGTGGTTATCTAGATTTAGTGGAGATTAATTAAGATTAAATGAAACGTAAAATTCAGTTCCTCAGCTGTACCAGCCACAGTTCAAGTGCTCAGTAGTCACATGTGGCTAAAGGCTGCCATGTTGAACAGTGCTGATTAAGACCATTCCCGTCATCCCAGGAAGCATGGACAGTGCTGCTCTAGTTCCACTAATCCAAAAGCCAGAACTACCTTTCTAAGAGATAAACTTGTTTCAGTCACTCCCCTGCCTTAAAAAGCCTTTGATAGTTCTCCCGTGCCCTCTCCATAGAGTTCAAACTCTTTTGCTATGTAGAGAATGCCTTTAAAGTGTACCTGTTCCCAGCCCTCCAGCCTCTCTTACTATTCCTCTGCAAGCCCCGAACTGTGGACTTGGCTTCCTAAGCAACTTGTTTTTCTGCCCCTTACACGTGAGATTCCAGCTGCCGGTAGTGAATCCCGCGCACCGAGTACCTTAACTGAGCGAAAGAGTAACTTAATTTTGAAGACTCAATCCAAGCGTATTCTTCCCCGCACCCCACCCTCGCAAGAATTTTGAAGACTCAATCCAAGCGTATTCTTCCCCGCACCCCACCCTCGCAAGAATTTTGAAGACTCAATCCAAGCGTATTCTTCCCCGCACCCCACCCCCGCAAGCCTTCCCTGTCCCGTCCATCCCAGAAGCTAGGTTGGGTGCCACTCCTCCCTGCCCCCAAGAGCTGTGCCTCCGTCTGCCATAGCACGTATCACTCTGAAATGCATGTCTGAAGCCCTTCCGTAAAGCCGCTTCTTGGATAATCAGTATCTTTTGCCTTTCTCCAACCTAGAGCCAGGCTCCGAACAGCATCAATAAAATGTGAATGAATGGTATGGGGGGCCGCCCCGACTCCAGAACCCGAGGGCTGGGGAAGGGACTTGAGATTAATATCTGTGTGTGAGTTAATCCTAGACCAGGTTCTGATTTAGAAGGAGGAAAGGGGCCAACCGCTGGGGGATCACATACCCGAAGTTTTCTTCTCCACCATTTCCACACAACAGCTGCCCGAAAAGCCTAATGCGCACGCGTACTAAATCACCCTCTGTGGTAGAGACGCCATCATTTCCGGTGGCGTGCGCTTAAGCGCGTGCGCAGAATAATCCCATCGCTTGAGCTCATTGCGTGATGTTCCCTTGGAGACGAGAATGCTTTCGCCATGTTTTATAGGGGCAAAACTACTTCCTTCCTCGGTGTAGTTGGGTATTTCGTCGGACCGTCTCCTCCGCCCCGAAATGAGTCATTTTAAAGAGGCAGTGCAAGAGGTCTTTCGAGAAATGTCATTTTCCTTTTGGTCCTTCCCAAGATGCCATCATCACAAGGCTTTCCCCCGGGGCAGTAAAGATGATGGGTCGGACCACCAAAGAAAGTGGGCAGGCTTGAATGGGCAATCGAGAGGTCTCTGGTGACCCTCTGCCGAAACTTCAACCCCCAGCCTCCCTGGGGCCGCAGACTCCTCGGCCTTTCCCCACCCTGCCGCCCGCTCCTCGACTCGTGCGGGCTCCGTGCGCCCCCAACGGCCCCTCTCTGCCAGTCTTCCTTCCGGCAGCTCCAGGCAGGGCTGGGCCAAAGATCCGCCTCCGCGTTCCGCCAGACCTGCGAGGGGTCACTTCCCTCTCCGGGTGTCGTTTTCCTCATGTGTCATGCGGCGGTGGGCAGGACTGGTTCTGACCAAAGTCCTTGGCTCGGGGTCGCCCGCCGGAGGCCCCGCCCCTCCCCCGCCTCCCGGCCGGACGCCCCCTCCGCCCGCTCTGCGCAGCCCGCGCGCTCGCGCCCCCGGACAATCCTCGCCTTGTCTGGGGCGCCGGCATCTCGGGTTTACTGTAACCTCCGGCTACGCCTTTTTTCCAGGGCGGAGCCCCAACCCTGCTCCTCCTCTCAGCGGGCCGCACAGCAGCCCTGGTCCCCCGTCCCAGAACCCCTTTCCAGAGTTGGGATCCAGGCGCGCTGCCCGAGCCCTTGAGGGCCCGTGTGCTGTCTCAGTGCTCTCCTCACCATGGCCTCCGCGGGCCCGGGACTTGGGCTCGCGCTGCTGCTCCCGCTGCTGCTCCCGCTGCTGCCGCCGCCGCGTGCGGCCGCGGCCTCCGACCGTCCGCGGGGCAGCAGCCCGGTCAACCCAGGTAAGAGCCCAGGGAGGGCTGGGGGTCGGGGGGTGCCTGGCTGACGTGTCTGCCGGCCGCGGCCGGGAGGGGTTGGCGGGCCCCTCCACGCCCAGTGCGCTCCTTAGGGCCGAATCACGCGGCCCCTCCCCCACACCACAGCCCGTGTGACCGAATTCTGGGCTGTCACTCGTTTTGCTCACAACGGAGTCGAAGTTTCCCTGGGTGGGAAGAGTTTAAGAGGGAATGGGAAAAAGAGAGGGACAGGAGCAGAATCCGAGGGAGGGGAAGGGGTGTGTGGTGAGCCTGAGGCGGTGAGCTGGGTGAGTGGATCCCGAGTGTCACTTCCTGGCTGGTGACAGAGAAGCTGCTGGTGATCACCGTGGCCACAACTGAGACTGAGGGATACTGGCGCTTCCTGCAGTCAGCAGAATTTTTCAACTACACAGTTCGGGTGAGGAGAGGAAGGCCCTCATGGCCCAGAGGAGGGGGTTCCAGCTGAGGGCTGGTTCCTGGGGCCCGAGGGTGAGCCTGGTTGGGAGGGACCACCAGCTGACTGAGCCCTTCCCTGGCATGGCTCTTCCCTACAGACCCTGGGCCTGGGAGAGGAGTGGCGAGGGGGTGATGTGGCCCGAACGGTTGGTGGAGGACAGAAGGTCAGGTGGCTGAAGAAGGAAATGGAAAAATATGCAGACCGAGAGGACATGGTCATCATGTTTGTGGACAGGTAAAGGGGCTGAGGATTGGAAGAAGTGGGGAGGCGAACAAGAGGAGGAGTAAAGATACTGATGTTCCTAGTGGCACATGTTCAGCCTCCCCTTCCTCACCTAGCTATGATGTGATTCTGGCTGGCAGCCCCTCGGAGCTGCTCAAGAAGTTCATCCAGAGTGGCAGCCGCCTGCTCTTCTCCGCAGAGGGCTTCTGCTGGCCTGAGTGGGGTCTGGCAGAGCAGTACCCTGAGGTGGGCACGGGGAAGCGCTTCCTCAACTCTGGTGGTGAGTGGCAGAGTGCCTGAGGCAGAGGGGCCAACAGTGGTGGGCATGAAGTGTTCCAGGTGCCTGAGGGCTGCAGAGGGAGTGGGCACGAGTCCCTGGAACCCTAAGAGTCTTGGAGTCAGCACCTCCCCTTCCCCCACAGGATTCATTGGCTTTGCCCCGACCATCCACCAAATTGTCCGCCAGTGGAAGTACAAGGATGATGATGACGATCAGCTGTTCTACACCCGACTCTACCTGGACCCCGGACTAAGGGTAGGAGGGATGGAGGAGCAGTGGCAACCCAGCAACTCGGCAGGGCACACTGGCCTCAGGCTGAATGGGAGAGAAGAGGGAAAGGATTTGGGGGAAGATGTAAAGAGAAAGAGTGGAAAATGATGTCCTACCCCCTCTTTAAATAACTGCCCCATCTCATCCCATCCAGGAGAAACTCAACCTTAATCTGGATCATAAATCCCGGATCTTTCAGAACCTCAACGGGGCTTTGGGTGAGAAAAAAGGCAGTCAGAAGGGGCAGTGAGAGAAGCCTGTGCTGCTGGGGGTCCTGACCTTGGGAAGGGCTTCTTCTGGTGGAAGTGGGGTGGTCTTCAAGTCACCTCTATGTTAACATCATCAAACATCTGAATAGCCGATAGGGTAAGTTGCACTGTTGATAGTAATAGAAGTGGTAGTCACACCTAGCATCTTGTGAACACATGCTTTGGGCCAAGAGCTCTACTTCTGTCATTTCACTTAACACAACAGTCCTACAAAAGGATGGTCTAAAACCTTGTTAACAGATGAGGAGACTGCATCTCTGAAGGACTGGTGACTTGCCCTGGCATCTAGCTAGTGTGGTAGAGATGCCCAGGGTGACAGCAGCCTGGTCAATACCCTCAGAGAAGGTTGCCCATCCTGCCCCATGGAGCCACAGTCCTTCATCTTCTAGAGAAACTGAGTTCACCCCACCATATTTAGAAGCACTTGTGGCTTAGCAGCTTCAAGAGAAAGGGAGTCTAAAACCTGGTTTTTCTTCCCCAGATGAGGTAGTTTTAAAGTTTGATCGGAACCGTGTGCGTATCCGGAATGTGGCCTACGACACACTTCCTGTTGTGATCCATGGGAATGGTCCAACTAAGGTGCTCCGCTGACCTATACCTCCATCCCCTGCCCCTGCCCAGCCCCAGCCCATTTCAGGCAGACCTGACCTCAGCCCCTGCCCCAGGCCTCGCCTGCCCCAGCTCCCCTGCTCCCAGCAGCAGAGGACTGGGAGAGGTTTTGTGTCCACTCCTCTTCCAGTCCTGTTCCTCCCTGTCTTCCTGCCATTCCTCACCTCTGCCCCAGCCTCCTCTGCCCCAGCCTCTCAGCATCTCTTCCAACAGCTCCAGCTGAATTACCTGGGAAACTATGTTCCAAATGGCTGGACTCCTGAGGGAGGCTGTGGCTTCTGTGACCGGGACCGGAGGACACTCCCGGGGGGGCAGGTGAGGAGAGGTGCTGGAGTGGGGCAGGAGAACACACTAGGGTACCCAGGGGTGCAGGGAGAACATTCTGGGCAGCACGGTGGGGGAAGATCTCCTAGGGACCCCCAGACCTGGCAGGACTGGGGAGGACAGACTGGGTAGGGGACCCAAGCTTCCTCTGAGCCCCGTTACATGGACTCTTCCAGCCTCCCCCCCGGGTGCTTCTGGCTGTGTTTGTGGAACAACCTACTCCATTCCTGCCCCGCTTCCTCCAGCGACTGCTGCTCCTGGACTACCCCCCCAACAGGGTCACCCTTTTCCTGCACAACAATGTGAGACACCCTGGCAGCCCATCCCTTGCAAGGGGCCCTGCCCCTGCTCAGATCAGAACTCTGCCTCTCCCGCACCCAAGACTCCTTCCTACACCCTTTCCTTTCACCAGCTCCCCCTCCTGCCTTCAGGTACCACCTTCCTGCCCCCTCAGTGTCCCCTCCCTGTGTCTCCAGGAAGTGTACCACGAGCCCCACATTGCAGACTCCTGGCCCCAGCTCCAGGACCACTTCTCAGCTGTGAAGCTGGTGGGGCCAGAGGAGGCCCTGACCCCAGGCGAGGCCAGGGACATGGCCATGTAAGTGAGTGCTGGGCTGGAGGACTTGAGGGTAAAGGGGAGGCTGCCACCCTCTCCACTCACCATCCAGCCTATCCTTGGCCTCCACAGTGGTGCCCTCCCAGCCACCACACACTCTGTGTCAACCTTGCTCTGATCACCCAGATGGAGAACCTAAGGGTCCTGGGGAAGCAAGTCTCCCCCTCCCTCCTCTCCTCTTGTTGGTGCTTCTTTATACTTTCCTCCTCTTGTCCTTGGTGGCTGGAAGGCGTTGCACCACCATACAGTCTCCTTTCCCCGACTGGTGCCCATCTTAGGTCATCGGTTTATTCACCTGTCACCTCCAGGGACAGTTGTCGGCAGGACCCTGAGTGTGAATTCTACTTCAGCCTGGACGCTGACTCTGTCATCACCAACCAGCAGGCCCTGCGCATCCTCATTGAAGAGAACAGGTTGCTTACCCAGCTCAGCCAGAGGGCCCCCATAGTCCCCAGGGAGCCCCCAGCTCCTTCCCTGGGCATGGGGCTTGCGTCCTCCCAGCCCTCACCTTCCCCTGTCCGCAGGAAGGTGATAGCGCCCATGCTGTCCCGCCATGGGAAGCTGTGGTCCAACTTCTGGGGAGCCCTGAGCCCCGACGAATACTATGCGCGCTCTGAGGATTACGTGGAGCTGGTGCAGCGGAAGCGAGTGTGAGTCCTGACCTGGGTCCTCATAGCCACCCGCACCCTCTCCCAAGGCCCTAGTCTCAGAGGTCTGGTGTGGCCACCTGTCAGACATGCCATGGCTGGAGCAGGGCCTAAGGGGTGGGATTAGCAGTGTGTGACGGGGGAAGTGAGCAGGACCTTCAGTTCTGAGAGTGGCGTGCCCTGAGAGAAGGGGCTACTGGGTGGAACTGGGCAGAATTATGGGGGGCCACCCGCCTAGCTGACCCTGGTGCGGGTGCTTCCAGGGGTGTGTGGAACGTGCCCTACATATCCCAGGCATACATGATCCGTGGGGAGACCCTGAGGAGAGAGCTGCCCCAGAGGGAGGTGTTCTCAGGCAGTGACAGTGACCCAGACATGGCCTTCTGCAAGAGCCTGCGGGACAAGGTGAGTGGGGCAGTTGGGCCTGAGGTGTAGGGCTTAGGGGCCCAATGCTGGGGAACAAGGAGGCAGCCACCTTGTGTCTCCTTCTCACCCTCTCCCCCATTCCAGGGCATCTTCCTCCACCTCAGCAATCAGCACGAATTTGGCCACCTCCTGGCCACTTCCCGGTATGACACAGACCACCTGCACCCCGACCTCTGGCAGATCTTTGACAACCCTGTGGTGAGTGGGGACCCCTCACTCAGAGAATGTGCATGCCCTTCGCTAAAGGAGGCTGCCCTCCTCCTGCCATGTACACATGCATGCACATACCCTAGCAGATCTGCCACTCCCTGGGAGGGGTGGGTCCAGGAGCTGGGGCTTCTGGGCTGGGACGGAGCAGGTGAAGAGTGCCCACATCAAGGTGTGCCCCTGACCCTCCCCCAGGACTGGAAGGAGCAGTACATTCATGAGAACTACAGCCGGGCCCTTGAAGGGGAGGGATTCGTGGAGCAGGTGAGCCCCACTCAGGGCCTGTGACCACGCTGCTTTGGATTAGCGGATTTCAAACTGACCTCCTCCAGGTGTCTTAGGCTTTCCTCCTCAGGAAGATGGAGATGAAGGCTGAGCAGACAGGCCTTCAGCCCCCTACCCGGCATTAATCAGAATGGCCCTGGTTTATTGGGTATGCTGGTAGTGGGGGAAATGACAGTTTTCTGAAGATTTTTGAACCTGGGGTCCCTGGGCCTGCCTTCCATCTGTGTCATGTTCTCAGCACCGCTCCCACCTTCTATGGCCCAGCCTCATGTCAGACCCCCATTCTCCCTGCTTCTCTCCTCTCCTGTCCTCCCTTTCTGCTCCCTGCTTTTTCTCCCCTCTGCTGGCCACCTGTCCCCTCCCTGAGTATCACCCAGCCGTGTTGTTCTTGTCCCACCCCATCCTCAGCCGTGCCCGGATGTGTACTGGTTCCCACTACTGTCAGAGCAAATGTGTGACGAGCTGGTGGAGGAGATGGAGCATTACGGCCAGTGGTCAGGAGGCCGGCACGAGGTGAGATGAGCTGGCGTGGGGAGGAGAGGGCCCTGGGAAAGGGAGATGCTGGATCTGACTGATGGAAAATGGAATCAGGAAGGTAGGAGCACAGATTTGGTCTACAAGGGGGAGGGGACAATCAATAGTCAGTGGGCAGGTCCTGGATGGCACCACTGGCCTGAGCAGGGCAGGTGCATGGATGAGGTGTGCAGGTCGAGCTCTGCACCCACCTTACCCCCACCACCTCACTTGCTGCTTCTAAAGGCAGTGATGGCAGCCCAGGTGCTGTGGGAGTCCCAGAAGGGCCTTTGGCCTGGACATGGGGGGAGCCAGGGGGCTTCACAGAACAGGTGATATCCTAAAGGGCCAGTAGCAGTAAGTCAAACTAAAGTGGTCAAGACTTCTAGTCAAAGGGAAAACAAACTTTAAGGCCTGGAACAAGAGGAGGTGGGGAGGCTGGCACTGCCCTGTCAGGGGCTCAGTGCTCCCTGCCCGCAGGACTCCAGGCTGGCTGGAGGCTACGAGAACGTGCCCACTGTGGACATCCACATGAAGCAGGTGGGCTATGAGGACCAGTGGCTGCAGCTGCTGAGGACATACGTGGGGCCCATGACCGAGAGCCTGTTCCCAGGCTACCACACCAAGGTGGGCCACTGCCACCCCTGCCTCATCCCTCTTCCCACACCCTGATCCCAGCCGAAGTCCTTTTGGCCCCTGTGGCCTTTGGGGCCCCATGGAGAGGTCCTGCAGGAGAGAGCCCCGGAGGGAGGAGTCCACAGTACCTCTGGACAGGGGCAGTCACCTCCTTCAGAGGCCCCCTGGCCCTGCAACCACCCCTCCAGCCTTCCTGCTCATGCTCTCACAGACCCGGGCAGTGATGAACTTCGTAGTCCGCTACCGGCCAGACGAGCAGCCCTCTCTGCGGCCACATCACGACTCCTCCACCTTCACCCTGAATGTGGCCCTCAACCACAAGGGCCTGGACTATGAGGTGAGAGCCCCTCCCACCCTCCCACCTCTGGGCACCACCAGGGCTCACACACACACACACAGTGTCCTGTCCTGACACCCTGGCACCTCTCCCCAACCCTCCCCCTTACCCACCCTCTTCGCGGTTCCCAGTTACTTGGCAGGCATCATCTCCTGGACCCCTCCCTCCCTTTCTCCAGCTGCTGAGGCCCCTAGCCCTGTCTGCCTCTCACCCCCAGCAGCTGCCTGTCCTCATGCTCATGTCTGCTCACTCCCCACTCCTGTTGCCTTTCCAGGGAGGTGGCTGCCGCTTCCTGCGCTATGACTGCATGATCTCATCGCCGCGGAAGGGCTGGGGGCTCCTGCACCCTGGCCGTCTCACCCACTACCATGAGGGGTTGCCCACCACCTGGGGCACTCGCTACATCATGGTGTCCTTTGTGGACCCCTGACATTCAACCACTCGGCAAACCTTCCCTGCCATTGTGCCTTGTTTGCCCCCTCCTTGAGGGGGTATGTCTGGCTCCTCGCCTTCTGCGTGTATGTTCTGTGTGCCTGGACTGAATGTGTTGCCTCAACCCCCAGTACATAGCCCTCTCAGGAAGCTCCTGGAGCCCCCTTGCCCTTCCCCTAGCCCCCCGGGGTTCATGGGGGGAGGGCTTCTGGGGGTCCCCCATGTGATAAGTTATTGTTTCCAGTCTCCCTCACAATAAAGGAGGATTTGTAATTCTCGAGTCTATTTATCATCTCATCTACCTGTTGAGCCTGTATCCTCCCTGCTACCCAGAGTAGAGGGGGGACCTGGAGTTAATCCTGAGAGAAAGAATGGGTAAGAGGAGAAGGAAGAAGCAGAACATGGAGGCTTCCCCAGAGCCCATTTCTCTCTCCCCTGTATTGCCACGTGTGGGCAGTGCCTGAGAAGGGCCAGGTACAGATGAAGTCCAGCCCCCTACCTGCTGCCACAGATTCTCACCTGGTGGCATCTTCTCCCTTGCATGAGGGGTGACAGGGCAGAGCCCTGAGCTGCACTCCAGGGACAGTGCAAGGGGGTGGAAGGGTCCCTGGAGGCACATGCTCCAATGAGTGCGGACAGGCTGGAGCCTGACTGGCTTCTTGGACCTAAGCTTTTAGCGGGATCAGGAAAGGGGAAGCCCTGGATGGTCATCCTGAGAAAGCTTCCCCAGAGGAAGAGGAGAATGTGAAGCAGCCTTGAAACGAAGGAGATCTCCTGAGAACCGACCTTGCTTCCAGCCTCTAGGGGACCGGCAAGCCCTGGCCGAGACCCCACCAGGTGCCCTGAGCACAGCAGGCCAACCTTCTTTCCCTTGGCCTCTGCCAGTCTTACACCAGCCTATATTCCTGAATTTATTTTCCAACGGTTCCCTTGCAGGAGCCTTTAAAAACCAACAGCCTTGAGGATTAAAGATGGCGGTGTGAGAGGAGAGACAGAGGCTTCCTCATAAAACTGGATACAATTAGAAAATATAGTTGGCGCAACTAATCCTGAGAGAGCAACAGGAAAGAGGATGGTGCCAGACTGCATACACCCAGAGAAAAGAGCAGGCCTCACGGAACAGGTAACGTACCAAAGCTGTGGTCAGGCGGGACCCGATCCCTTCCCCCATCCCAGCTCACTGGTGGGAGGAAGAGAAACAGAGCAGGGAGGGAGTGGAAGACCTGGGACTGCTGAATACCTGGCTCTGGAGATCTGCTCTGGGAGCACAAACCTACATTTCATGGTGCTTTCATGATACTTGCATGATTACTGGGTTGGAAAGCTAATATAGGCAGAATTCCTGGAGAGACTGAGATTCCAGCCTCTTGTGGAAAGCAGGGATCCATATCCAGCTGCTCTGGGACAAAAGCTTATACCTGTGTGCTCCGCCCACTGGTTTAGGCAGTGGAGACAGGCACAGCAGCTGGGAAGCGGGGAACAGCTCTTTCCTCCCCCCAGGCACCAATACCGCTCCCCTGCGACCCCCGACATTGCTTCAGGGGCTGAGCAGCTCCAGGGTAGAGCTTCTGGACACCAGAGGGCATCATATACAAATATGAAACACCAAAGGAACCTGGTCCAGAGTAAAATTAATGTAACTCCGGAGAAAGATTTAAATGATATGGACCTTATGACTCTTCCTGGAAGGGAGTTCAAAATAAAAATCATCAACATACTAATGGAGGTACGGAAAGATACCAAGAACTCAGGAATGAATTCAGATCAGAGATACAATCACTGAAGAGCACAATGGGGGTATTAAAAGCACATTGCATACAGTAGAGGAGACGATGAATGAAATAGAAACTAGAGAAGAGGAATACAAAGAAGCTGAGGCACAGAGAGAAAAAAGGATCTCTAGAATGAAAGAATATTGAGAGAACTGTGTGACCAATCCAAATGGAACAATATTTGCATTATAGGGGTACCAGAAGAAGAAGAGAAAGAGAAAGGGATAGAAAGTGTCTTTGAGGAGGTAGTTGCTGAAAACTTCCCCAATCTGGGGAAGGATATAGTCTCTCAGGCCATGGAGATCCACAGATCTCCCAACACAAGGGACCCAAGGAAGACAACACCAAGACATATAGTAATAAAATTGGCAAAGATCAAGGATAAGGACAGACTATTAAAAGCAGCCAGAGAAATAAGATCACATACAAAGAGGCATGATGTGTTTAATGCAATGAAGCAGAAGGGCCTGGAACCAAGATTACTTTATCTGGCAAGATTATCATTTAAATTTGAAGGAGGGATTAAACAATTTCCAGGTAAGCAAAAGCTGAGAGAATTTACCTCCCACAAACCATCTCCACAGTCTATTTAGAAGAGACTGCTATAGATGGAAGTATTCCTAAGGTTTAATAGCTGCCACGAGAGGGAAAAAAACCACAGTAAAGAAAGTAGAACAGCTAATTACTAACAAATGCAAAATTAAATTAACTATTCCCAAAGTCAATCAAGGCATAGACAAAGAATACAGAATATGCTACCTAATATATAAAGAATGGAGGAGGAAGAAAAAGGAAGAGAAAAAGAAAAGAACCTTTAGATTGTGTTTGTAACAGCATATTAAGTGAGTTAAGTTAGACTCTTAGATAGTAAGGAAATTAACCTTGAACCTTTGATGATCATGAATCTAAACCCTGCAATGGCAATAAGTACATACCTATCAATAATCACCCTAAATGTAAATGGACTGAATGCACCAATCAAAAGACATAGAGTCACTGAATGGATAAAAAAGCAAGATATGTCTATATGCTGCCTGCAAGAGACTCACTTTAAATCCAAAGATATACACAGACTAAAAGTGAAGAGATGGAAAAAGATATTTCATGCAACTAACAGAGAGAAAAAAGCAGAAGTTGCAGTACTTGTATCAGACAAAATAGACTTCAAAACACAGAAAGTAACAAGAGACAAAGAAGGACATTACATAATGATAAAGGGGTCAATCCAACAAGAAGATATAACCATTATAAATATCTATGCTCCCAACACAGGAGCACCCACATATGTGAAACTAATACTAACAGAATTAAAAGGGGAAACAGAATGCAATGCATTCATTCTAGGAGACTTCAACACTCCACTCACTCTGAAGGACAGATCAACCAGACAGAAGATAAGTCAGGAGACAGAGGCACTGAACAACACAATAGACAGATGGACCTAACAGACATCTATAGAACTCTACACCCAAAAGCAACAGAATACACATTCTTCTCAAGTACACATGGAACATTTTCAAGAATAGATCATATACTAGGCCACAAAAAGAGCCTCAGTAAATTAAAAAATATTGAAATTGTACCAACCAGTTTCTCAGATCACAAAGCTATGAAACCAGAAATAAATTACACAAAGAAAATGAAAAATCCGACAAACACATGTGGCTTCACAAATGCTCCTAAATAACCAATGGATCAATGACCAAATAAAAACAGAGATCAAGCAATATATGGAGACAAATGACAATAATTCAACACTGCAAAATTTGTGGGACGCAGCCAAGGCTGTGCTAAGAGGAAAGTATATTGCAATACAGGCCTACCTCAAGAAAGAAGAGCAATCCCATATAAGCAGTCTAAACTCACAATTAATGAAACTAGAAAAAGAACAAATGAGACCCAAAGTCAGTAGAAGGCAGGACATAATAAAGATTAGAGCAGAAATACATAAAATTGAGAAGAACAAAACAATAGAAAGAATCAATGAAAGCAAGAGCTGGTTCTTTGAGAAAATAAACAAAATAGATACAACCCTAGCCAGACTTATCAAGAAAAAAAGAGAGTCTACACACATAAACAGAATCCCTATGGACATCACAGAAATACAAAGAATTATTAGAGAATACTATGAAAAATTATCTGCTAACAAACTGGATAACCTAGAAGAAATGGACAACTTTCTAGAAAAATACAACCTTCCAAGGCTGACCAAGGAAGAAACATAAAATCTGAACAGACCAATTACCAGCAACGAAATTGAACTGGTAATCAAAAATCTACCTAAGAACAAAATGCCTGAACCAGATGGCTTCACCGCTGAATTCTATCAAACATTTAGTGAAGACCTAATACCCATCCTCCTTAAAGTTTTCCAAAAAATAGAAGAGGAGGGAATACTTCCAAACTCATTCTATGAGGCCAGCATCACTCTAATACCAAAACCAGACAAAGACACCACAAAAAAAGAAAATTATGGACCAATATCCCTGATGAACATAGAGGCAAAAATACTCAACAAAATATTAGCAAACAGAATTCAAAAATACATCAAAAAGATCATCCATCATGATCAAGTTGGATTTATGCCTGGGATGCAAGGATGGTACAACATTCGAAAATCCATCAACATCATCCACCACATCAATAGAAAGAAGGACAAAAACCATGACATGATCATCTCCATAGATGCTGAAAAAGCATTTGACAAAATTCAACATCCATTCATGATAAAAACTCTCAACAAAATGGATATAGAGGGCAAGTACCTCAACATAATAAAGGCCATATATGACAAACCCACAGCCAACATTATACTTAACAGTGAGAAGCTGAAAGCTTTTCCTTTAAGATCGGGAACAAGACAAGGATGCCCACTCTCCCCACTTCTATTCAACATAGTACTGGAGGTCCTAGCTACGGCAATCAGACAACACAAAGAAATAAAAGGCATCCAGATTGGCAAGGAAGAAGTTAAACTTTCCCTGTTTGCAGATGACATTATATTGTACATAAAAAAACCTAAAGAATCCACTCCAAAACTACTAGATGTAATATCTGAATTCAGCAAAGTTTCATGATACAAAATTAGTACACAGAAATCTGTTGCTTTCCTATACACTAACAATGAACTAGCAGAGAGAG
This sequence comes from Manis javanica, assembly GCF_040802235.1. NCBI lineage: Eukaryota > Metazoa > Chordata > Mammalia > Pholidota > Manidae > Manis > Manis javanica. Next base: position 33,522,560 of record NC_133165.1, on the reverse strand, counting down.
AAATCAGGAAAACAATTCCATTCACAATTGCATCAAAAAGAATAAAATACCTAGGAATAAACCTAACCAAGGAAGTGAAAGACCTATACTCAGAAAACTACAAGACACTCATGAGAGAAATTAAAGAAGATACCAATAAATGGAAGCACATGTGCTTATGGATAGGAAGAATTAATATTGTCAAAATGGCCATCCTGCCTAAAGCCATCTATAGATTCAATGAAATTCCTATCAAAATACCAACAGCATTCTTCAATGAACTAGAGAAAATCATCCTAAAATTCATATGGAACCACAAAAGACCTCGAATAACCAAAGCAATCCTAAGAAGGAAGAATAAAGCAGGGGGATTATGCTCCCCAACTTCAAGCTCTACTACAAAGCCACAGTAACCAAGACAATTTGGTACTGGCACAAGAACAGACCAATAGACCAATGGAACAGAATAGAGAGCCCTGATATAAACCCAACCATATATGGTCAATATATAATAAAGGAGCCATGGACATACAATGGGGAAATGACAGCCTCTTCAACAGCTGGTGTTGGCAAAACTGGACAGCTACATGCAAGAGAATGAAACTGGATTATTGTTTAACCCCATACACAAAAGTAAACTCAAAATGGATTAAAGACTTGAATGTGAGTCATGAAACCATAAAACTTTTAGAAGACAACATAGGCAAACATTTCCTGAATGTAAGCATGAGCAAATTCTTCCTGAACCCATCTCCTCGAGAAAGGGAAACAAAAGCAAAAATGAACTCATGGGACTACATCAAACTAAAAAGTTTTTGTATGGCAAAGGACATCATCAACAAAACAAAAAGGCATCCTACAGTATAGAAGAATATATTTGTAAATGGCATATCCGACAAGGGGTTAACATCCAAAATATATAAAGAACTTACACACCTCAGCACCCAAAAAGCAAATAACCCAATTAACAAATGGGCAGAGGATATGAAGAGACGGTTCTCCAAATAAGAAATTCAGATGGCCAATAGACACATGAAAAGATGCTCCACATCACTAATCATCAGGGAAATGCAAATTAAAACCACAATGAGATATCACCTCACACCAGTAAGGATGGCCAGCATCGAAAAGACTAAGAACAACAAATGTTGGCGAGGATGCGGAGAAAGGGGAACCCTCCTACACTGCTGGTGGGAATGTAAGCTAGTTCAACCATTGTGGAAAGAAATATAGTGGTTCCTCAAAAAACTAAAAATAGAAATACCATTTGACCCTGGAATCCCACTCCTTGTAATATACCCAAAGAATACAACTTCTCAGATTCAAAAAGACATAGACACCCCTATGTTCATCACAGCACTTTTTACAATAGCCAAGATATGGAAGCAACCTAAGTGTCCATCAGTAGATGAATGGATAAAAAAGATGTGGTACATATATACAATGGAAAACTATTCAGCCATAAGAAAGAAACAAATCCTACCATTTGCAACAACATGGATGGAGCTGGAGGACATTATGCTCAGTGAAATAAACCAGGCGGAGAAACACAAATGCCAAATGATTTCCCTCATTTGTGGAGTATAACAATGAGGCAAAACCGAAGGAACAAAATGGCAGCAGACTCAGAGACTCCAAGAAGGAACTGGTGGTTACCAAAGGGGAGGGGTGTGGGAGGGCAGGTGGGGAGGGAGGGAGAAGGGGACTGAGGGGCATTATGTTTAGTACACATGGTGTGGGGGATCATGGGGAGAACAGTGTAGCACAGAGAAGGCACATAGTGGATCTCTGGCAACTTGCTGCACTGATGGACAGTGACTGCATTGGGGTGTGGGTGGGGACTTGATAATATGAGTAAATATAGTAACCACATTGTTTTTTCGTGTGAAACCTTCATAAGAGTGTATATCAATCATACCTTAATAAAAAAATTTTTTTAAAAACCCAACAGCCTATTACTTTTCCCAGGGCGTTTCCTGACTCTGGTACCTATCTTGCCATTCACACCTTATTCCTTCTTCTTGCTCAAACTCCCAGGAAAACTTCCTCTAACAAAGACTTCCCTCCTGGTGGGTGGGGCTGGTCACCTGGGTGGGCCACCTTTCTGTGTGGACTGATGATTTCTCTGGACAGACTTTTAAGTCTATCTCATCCTGGTCCTCTCTACCCTCATTGCATGCCCTGTGGATGGAAGTGAGCTGAGGAAGGACAGGAGAAAATGCCTTCTGGCAAGTTCCCTGGATGAGGAAGCCTGCATGAGAGTGAGGCAGGGGACAGGGACAGAAAGGATGTGCTACCTTGAGCAGGAGATCCCACAGATCTACCATTCATCTACTGGGTATCTCCCATCTGTGGGGCACCTGTCACGAGGGCCGTAGCAATGAGCACAATAACCTGACTTCTTGTTGCTCACTGCTTGGGGTGAGACCTCAATCAGGAGATCACTGCAGTACAGGGGAAGTATTTTATGCTAAGAGCATGTGACAGAGGCACCAAATGGGGTGTGTATCAGACTTCCCTAATGGAGTGACATTCCCTGACCTGGAGAACGTGCTGGTTCCACAGACCTCTGGCCAGTTTGGGGGAAGGCCATGGTAATGGTGAAGACTGGCCCCAGCGCACTTGGAGGGTGTGCCCACAACTCAGTGGGGCTCTCTTTTGGGGTCCAGCAATCCTCAGCCTGTCCCCGAAGCCCTCCTCTCTGGAGTGTCTCCCCACAGAGACCTAAGTTCCTTTTGGGGGCCAGGCCTGAGTGACAGGGGCTCCCTACTGTTTTCTCTCATGTTGGGAGCCCCGTTACTGGTGGTACACACCACTCAGGCAGTCGCCTGCTTTCCCAGACTCTGCTAGTCCGGCTGCTCACAGAGGCCAAGGTCCTGACTCCACCAAGTCCAAACACCTTCCTCACCCCCAACTCTTGGCCACACCCCTGGTTATTTTTGTTTGTTCCTATTGGCCATCATCCTGTGAGCTTAGGTAGTTAACTTTTCCCTGTTCAGGTCAGCAAAGGACAGAGAAGCAGGGTCAGAACCAGAGCCAGGAGTCAGGGCCAGCAGGCTGGGCCAAAAGGCCATGTGCTTAAGAGATCACAGCATTCCCTGCACGATTCCCCTCCACAGCATGCTGGCCTCCTCCAGCCGCCTCCACCGGGGTCTCCAAGTGTTTGCTATACTGCAATGGATCTTCTTCTTGGGACTGGGTGAGTCCCCAAAGCCTTTGACCAGGACCTTCTCCCGTTCCCCATCCTGGTGCTCTGTTACCCCATCACCAAGAGGGAGGAGGGACAGATATCTCAGAGGTCCTTGAAGGAGTGAGAATCAGGTGGGGTCAAAGGGCCTGAAGCCATGAAACAGAGGAGGTGGCAGAGGGGGACCTGGGACTTAATTGCCTGGGTCCTGAGTGAGCCCATCCCACCCTGTAGCCCAGGTGTGCCTGGCTGCGCTGCTCCTTGCACTCCTAGGCCGGGCCTGGATCCTGGCCGTCCTCTACCTGATGTGGCTCTATGAGCACAGGGACATGCCAAGGACAGGAGGCCGCCACTCTGCCTGGGTCCGGAACTGGGCCATCTGGAGACACTTCCAGGACTACTTTCCCCTCTCGGTGAGAGCACAGGGACTGGTGTGCTGAGTGAGGGTGGACCTTCAGAATAGACTCTTCCAAACTCATCCCCAAAGTACAGTCTCATGGTGAGGATGGGGGTGTGCTCTCTGCACCCCCAGCTGGTTAAAACTGCAGAGTTGCATCCCTCCCAAAACTACCTCTTTGGCTTCCACCCTCATGGGATCCTGGTCCTTGGGGCCTTTGGCAACTTCTGCACAGAGGCCATGGGCTTCTCCCACCTCTTCCCTGGCCTCCAGCCACACCTGCTCATGCTGCCCTGCTGCTTCCACCTGCCTCTCTCCCGGGACTACATCATGTGCGCTGGTGAGAGGGAGAGTCTGGCCTCAGAAACCCTAGTCCCTGCTGTCACATCCTATCTCATGCACCTCCAGTCTTGGGGAACTCCTGGTCCCACTCCACCTTCCCGGTGCCCTCCTCCCTCTTCTGTTCTAGAAGACCTGGCTGTCAGGTCACCCAGCTTTTGTCTTGCCCCCAGGTTTGGTGTCCTCCGACAAGGCCAGCGCAGCCTATCTGCTGTCCCGGCCCAGAGGTGGCCAGGTGGCCGTCCTGGCAGTGGGAGGACCCCTGGAGGCGCTGGAGACAAAGCCCGGAGCGCTGAGCTTGCGTATCCGGACTCAGAAGGGATTTATCAAGTTGGCGCTGGAACACGGGTGAGAAGTCCGCCCTGCTGCCTTGTGGGGAGGAGCGCTGTGCGCGCAGGGCCAGGAGTCAGGCGGCTCTGCTTCCCCAGGGCCTCCTTGGTGCCTGTCTTCTCTTTCGGGGAGAATGAGCTCTTCCAGCAGTTCCCGAACCCACCGGGCTCGTGGGTACGGAGGGCTCAGGAAGTAATGCCGCCGCTGCCGAGCGTGGCCCTGCCGCTGTTCCACGGCCGCCGGGGCCTCCTTCTGCCCTTCCGTACACCCATCCACACAGTCGGTGAGCCCCGCCTTTGCCCCCGCGCTATCCCGCAAGTCCCCCACTCTCCTAGGCTGGCCTTCGGCTGTAACCCCAGCCCTCAACTGTGTCCCCACGATCAATGCAGACCTGAGGGAACGGGACCGACATCCCAGCCACCGCCCCTCTCGTCCCTGTTCTGCCCACAGTGGGGGCCCAGATCCCGATGCAGCGGAACCTGCGGCCCAACCGGGCGCAGGTGACGGAGCTGCACGCGGAGCCGCTCACGCAGCTGTTCGAGGAACACAAGGCGCGCTACGGTGTCCCCGAGGACAGGCACCTCCTCTTCACCTAGGCGGCTCCGGAACCCTACCCGTTCACCTCGGGGACTGTGGGTGGGGAGTGAAATTAAAGGTGGGAACAAAGCTGCGGTGTCTGTGTGTTTGTGCACCAAGAGGCAGTTCGCGCGCCTCAGGGCCAGACCTGCCACCACGCCGGCCCGCGCCTTGAATAGCCTGGACACCCCGGGACCTGCAAGATCCGAGGCGCGTGTCAGGCGTCCTCTCGGCCGTAACCGAGACCCGACAGACTCACCTGGGCTGCTGCCCGCCCCGCCCCCAGCAGCTGGGACCCAGTGGGTGGGCTCTCCTGCCAATTCTGGGTCCCCGCCCCATCAGTTCCTAGGGCGCCGGGTTGCCTCCCCTCCTTCGCAACGCCCCCCCACCCCCCACCTCCGCCGCCGAGTCCCTCCCAGCGGTCAGCCCAGACCAACAGATGCTGGCAGTTCAAAGATCAATGAGGAGGAGCCTGGAGACCGCTGATGCTCCTAATCCAAGGGGCTCCTCATCCTCACAGCCCTGACACCACACGCATTCCCGGGAGGCCCCAGGGGCTGGGTGTCCAGGACAAGAAAGCCTTCCCAGACCTGCACCCACAGCTTCAGCTTCTGTGTTCTGGGTGCTGGAGCCCTGCTCACACAGGACTACTAGGATGCGCGTCTCCACAGCCCCGCCGCCCACCCCCACCGTGAAAACCCTGCAGAAGCAGTGGCTGGAAGCAATGGCCGCCTACTATTATGTGCTCCTTTTCCTCTTCGTGGGTGAGTGGGGGGGGGAGGCAAGAGTGCCTGGAGGCATGGGCCAGTGGCGGCGGGGGGGGGGGGAGCGGGGAGGCACGGGTGCCAACAGGAGGGAAGGACTAGGAGAGAAAGCTGGAGCCCCACTTGCCTGGATGCCTGAGGGTAAAGGGAGCTAGAGAGGGCTAGAGGTCATGCTGGGAGGCCGCCAGATAAGGTGGGTGAGGGGAGCAGCTGGATGAGACCGAGTCTGAAAAGCAATTCATTTTTCTTCCTCCTCTTTCACCCAGGCCCTTTCTTCTCCCTCCTTTTGTTTCTCCTCTTCACCTCACTCTGGTTGCTTTCTGTTCTCTACTCACTGTGGCTGTTCCTGGACCGGGACACCCCCAACCAAGGTGAGTACTGGACCTGGGGCGGCCGGTAATGAGAAATGGCGGTTGGCTGCTTCCAAGGACCCTGGCACCCATCTCTCTGCCCTAAGGCGGAAGGCAATTCGAGTGATTGAGGAATTGTGTCATTTGGAAGCACCAATGGGACTACTATCCTATCAAGGTGACAGGTCACCCTCCAGAGAGACTCTTTGCCTCCTTCCTCTCCCCCCACCCCCCGCCACAGCCACCCTTCCCTCCCTATGCTCCCCCAGCTGGACAAGCTCAAACAGTAGGGCAGTGCATAGGGGTGGGAGGTGGAGTGGTATTCAAGAGTGGGTGCCCTGTTTGGCTGGCCCCACCCTAGGACCTTGAACACTGAAGACTGTTGGGTGGGAGGACAACTCTTTTCCCCTGGATGCCCTGCCTTCTATACCTGCCTCTCCTCTTTCTGCCCAACACCCTGGAGCTGGTGAAGACGGGAGAGCTGCCCCCAACTGGAACTATGTGCTGGTTTCGCACCCACATGGGATCATGTCCACTGGAACCTTCTGTAATTTCTCCACCGAGTGCAATGGTGCCTCCCAGATGTTCCCTGGGATTCGGCTGTCCGTCGCTGGGCTCGCCAGCCTCTTCTACTACCCAGTCTTACGCGACTACATCCTGTGGAGTGGTGAGCCTTGAGCTGAGTGGGAGGAGGTGCCCCCTGGCGGAGTGCCTTCCACCCGCCCAGTGCAGGACCTGGCCTGAATACTGGCCAGGCTCACAGCGGGCATCAGTGACTAGCTTTGGAGCAAGTGTCCTGCATCCCTGCTGGAAGAGGCACTGTAGGGCATGGCAGCATGGGATGTGTTAGAAGGAATGGGATGTGGGGTGCAGCCTTCCTGTACTAGAGGGTGGTGAGGGGCTAAGGAGCTGGAGAGGGTGGTGACAGCTCCCTACCTCCTTATGCCTGCAGGGTTGTGTTCGGTGGCCCGCCAGAGCCTAGACTTTATCCTCTCATGGTCCCAACTTGGGCAGGCTGTGGTCATCCTGGTTGGGGGTGCCCAAGAGTCCTTGTATGCCATCCAAGGGCAGCACTACCTCACTCTCCAGAATCACAAAGGTTTCGTGCGCCTGGCACTGAGGCATGGGTGAGTTGGCAGCAGGTTCTTAGCCCAGACCTGTTCTTCGCAATCGGAAGTCCACACTCTGTCCTACGCACCTGGGTCCTTGTAGGTAGGACTGTGAGTGCCCAGACCTTGAACTGTGCCCTACACCTGGAGGGTGCTCATGGTACTTGTACCAAGCACTGTGCCCATTTTCACTGCCAAGATTCCTCCCTCTCTGAAAGGCAGGACTGTAGTGCACATGGGCTCTTGGACTCAGAAGCCCTGGGTTCAAATCCCTTTCTGACACAATCTCAAAGGCAAGACCCTGGGTGTTTCTTTACCTGTGAAACAGTTATTAGCTACCTTGCAATGAGGTTGTAGTTGTAAAGACTGGGTGTATGAAGGCCCAGGACACAATCATTTCTCAAGAAACATGAGTCCTATCTTCCAGATTTTCCTCTGTAGCCACTGTTATTTGCTTCAAAAGGCTTTGCAAAGTGGACTCATGACGTATGGCAAGGAATACATACCTCTGAGCGTCCCATCCTGGGGCACTCCCAGAGCTGCTGGCTTGACCACCCCTCTTCTCTCTTGCTGCCCCCTCCCAGAGCCTCCCTGGTGCCTGTATACAACTTTGGAGAAAATGATATCTTCAGACTTAAGGCTTTTGCAACAGACTCCTGGCAGTATCTGTGCCAGATCACCTTCAAGAAATGTGTGGGCTTTTCTCCCTGCATCTTCTGGGGCCACAGTCTCTTTTCCAACTCCTGGGGCTTGCTGCCCTTCACGATGCCCATCACCACTGTGGGTGAGTACCCGTCTCCAGGGAAGAAAGCTGCGGTCAGCTGTGGGGGCAGCAGAGGCCTCTCCCCTCGCATGTGTCTCCCCTCTCCCTGCAGTGGGTCACCCCATCCTGGTACCCCAAAGCCTCAGCCTCACTCAGGAAGAAGTTGACCACTACCACATGCTCTACATGAAGGTTCTGGAGCAACTGTCTGAGGAGCACAAGGAAAGCTATGGCGTCCCTGCTGCTATGCATCTCACCTTCATGTAGCCCTGGCTCTGACTCCACCAGTCCCTGAGCTGCTGAGCCTGCTACACTGACTCCTCCACCTGCTGCTGTGCTCTGTGACCCCAATAAAAGCTAGTTCTCTCCCACTACTACTTTCGTAGAACTGGGTGCCTGAAGAGCTCATGCTCTCGCTCTACAAGTGAACATGTCCAGACCTAATCCACCCCCATCCTAATATATTACCAAGTTGCTGCCTTAGACTGGGTATCAGGACTCTGAATTCTCCTCCCAGCAAGACTTGATTCTGCTGCATGACCTTGCATAAGTCTTTTCCCTTTGCTGGGCCCCTTCTCTCCCTGTAAATGAAGGCATCTGCTTAGGTGAGACCAGTAGAGCCTCAGGACTGAGTTGGGGAGAATGGCTCCAAGGAGGAGTCGACTTTGAAGGGTGAGCAAAACTAACGTAGATAGAGAAGAGAAGGTGAGTGGCAGAATGTCACCAGCAAAAGCTGAGCTTGGTTCAGGATACCTGACAATAAGGAGACTGGAATGATCTCCAGAGGTAGAAAAGATAGAGATAGGTACAGAGCCTTTTTCTGCACCCCTTCCCCATCCTTCATGTTCTCCTGGGGCTGGGCAATCATATGAAGCAAGGATTTATTTTACCTGAATTAAACCTGACTGCGAGCCCAGGATCAGGTTGACCTTAGCTCACTTGCTCAATAAGCATAGGACTGTCATGAAGATCGAAGAATTAAGATTTAGGGCTTAGAGCAGAGATGGCCAAAATACGAGCTGAGGAGAGCTTGCTGTCCTTACCGTCACGATCATAGGCATGGCATCTCAAACTGGAGGGCAAGACTAAGCAGTCTACTGTCCCTATGTGGTCACAGCATCTGCTGACTGTTGTTAGATCTATTTGCCAACTGGCTTTGTGTCTGTACCTGGGACTTAACCAAGAATGACTTGATGGCATACAGTCGCAATGCAACTATATTTGTCCCCCACTGTCCTATAAAATGTATTCAGTGGAACAATTTTCTCTTGTCCCTGGATAAAAATATGAGCAGTCCCATGACTTATCTGGGTCATTCTCAGGTGATAAGTTCTACATTCACTTTAAGCTGGTACACAGAAATCTGTAGTTGGAGTAATTAACACTTCAGTCTTCATTCAAGGGTAGGAATTTTCTCCTCTCCCCCAAAGGCTAACTGCAAGCAGCCTGCCTGCTTGGCCAGAAGATGCGGGGAGGTAGAGCAGAAAGCAGTGTGACTGACCTCTTTCCTCTCCCTCCCTTGCTAGGCGCTTTTACTGAACCCTGTGGGCTGGAGCGTGGGGCAGAAGAGGGGAAAGGGAACCCAAAAGTTCTTACCGCACTGTCATAAGATAGCTTTGTGCTCTCTGGGTCTCCAGATCATTGAAGCTGATCTCTTCCTCACGGGTCAGTCCTCTCATGAATTCTTCAGAGTATTCCCTTTAAGGATCCTCTGGCAGCTTCCATGCTTTCTCTGCCTCCTCATCTGTCCCTGGTTTTCTGCCCATGCACTCAACATAGGTTGTCTCCTTAGCAGGCCCATCACTTTTCTAGGCTGGGGGAATGGGGAGAGAGATGGAAAATACAGCTCCAGGTTTGAGCATCCTTGGTCCAGATACCATTGGAGCGCTGTTTGGCCTTGATGCAGCCACATGCCCTTCCTTCTTTCCTGGAAGGGAATACCTAGTCAGCCACAATGTGGCAGATAGGTTTCCCTAGAGGGCACCTCCTTCAAACCCTGGGGACATGCCAAGTTCTTTGAGTATTGAAACCTTTGCCACTGATCCTGCTGAGGTCAACTTTGCCTTTTGCAGGTAGGGCTTGCAGCTCTTGAAGTCCCCCCAAACCCACCTCTTCTTCATCTCCAAACTCTAATCCTTGTCATGGGTGAGGAGCTCAAGAGTTGCTTCTCAACCCTTTGCTTGGAAAATGTTGCATAGGTCTGGCCTGGCCCCTTTGGGAATGCAGGACCTATGTATTGTGCCTTTATGCCTCAGCCCAAACTTCAATGTCGGCATCATGTGTGTTTCTCTGGGTTCTTACCCTGGGGGTCAAGGCACCAGCTTCAAGTAAGAACTGGCCACCCAAAGCTGGGAGTGTGGGGATTGGATCCCTGGGGGCCTTCTTCCAAGAAGCCCCTGTGCTTCTTCCCCATGAGCAGTGGGTGCCTCTCTCTGGGCTGTGGTGTTGGGCTGGGTGGTAGGTGAGGAATGGGACCTTTGTGTGGGACTGATGGGGATCTTGGGGTGTTCATTCCCATCAGGCCCCTGTCTGAAACACCAAACTACTGAAGTCATGGGGTGCAGGGAGAGGATTGGCTTGAGGCTGGAAAGGAACAGGAGAAGTCAAGAAGGTCCATTTAAGAAATGTGTTGGCCTTAGAGGCAGAGAGATGGTCAAAAGGAGGGAAGTGCTTGTAGTACCCAGGAAGCCAGTTGGGCAAATTTCTCAGGAAAGGGGTCAGGTCTGATCCCAGTGGAAAGGGGAAGAATCAGATGGGTACATTAGCCTCCATGTGAAAACACCTGGGTTGGGAAAGAGGCCACAACACAAACCAGAAAGGTACAGGATGGTCATGATCGGGTTTTTGTCTCTGGGAGAGAGACTTGGCATCCATATGCGGGTGCTGGAGATGAGATGTGACAAGTAGAATGTGTTGTTACTGCTGAGGGTCGCACTAAGACTGTGAGGGAAGGAGGGAGGAGGAAATGACACTCTGGGCAATGACAGGTGTGCACACACACCCCCATTAATAATTTAAGTGGAGAGATGAGTATCACTTCCCTGTTCATCATGCCAGCCTGGGATCCTTCCTGTCCTCTGTGACAGACCTCAGGCAGCCTCCACCCACCACCACCCACCTTCCTCTGAGTGTGTGATCCTCTCCAGGGAGCCAGCCCAGAATGGGAGGGAGCCACAGGCTTCAGGGGGGCCTCTGGTGTCTCCCACAATTCCCAGAGTCTCCCCAGGTGACCTCTGATGCAGGCTGTGCTCTGCTTAGCCTCACTGAGGGTAGGGGCCCCCCTAGTCCTGTTTACTCTCTGTCATCTGGCTTCTAGCCCTCTCTCATCAAGCCTCTGCCTTGGGTGGGATTTAGTCTAAAGAGCTGGAGCTTTGTATGGAGAAAAATGGAGAGTCCAGGTACCAGGTCCATGTCACACACATCCCATCAGTCTGTGCAGACCCCAGACCAAAACATCCAAGCAAGGGGTACAGCCTGCTGGACTGAAGCCAGGTGAGACACTCAGATTGGCCTTCATCAGTCAACTGTTTCCCAGCAGCTGCTGTCATGTGGGTTCCAAGTTGGAACTAAATTCCCCAAACTCAACCATACACTTAGCCATGGGCTGAGCTTAGCTGATGGGTGCCAGACCCTGATCAATGCTGGAGGCCCCAGGAATAATCAAGACCCTAAACAGGATGAGCTTGAGCCCAGAACTCAGTGCAGGCGACTGTCCCTTCTGGTTCTAGCCTCCAAGTCCTAGGTCCTCACAGGTAAAATGTGCCACATGGCTGACCTGGTGTTGTGTGATAATGGTCATTTATCAGGAACAGAAATAGGACAGAGTTGGAAGGCACATATTTCAAGGGGAGGCTTGACACAGGATCTGGATTTGAGGACCCAAAGTGGCCCATGGGTCATGTCAGCACTGTGGGGGAGCAGCAGGCCACAGAGTGGTCAGACTGTGCGTTCTCCCCGCTGCTCATCCCTCTGGCCCTGAAAAGTCAGCCTGTCTGCAGACAGAACATGGCATCTGCATAGCCTGTGAACCCTGTACTCGGAACTGCTTGCTGTCACCAGTCATCATTGCCTAATTACACGCTGGAAATGCCAAATTCACCTAATCACCTTCCCACTTCTGAATGCCCATCAGATATTCTGGCCTCTTCTGCCTTCCCATGGACTCTCTCTGGTTCCACTCCTTAGAGATCAGAGGTCTTGCCTATCTCCCATCTAAAACCTTCTCATGCTACCAAGACGCTCTTCCTAAAACCCTGTTTTCATCACGTCATTCTCCCTTCTCACTGTCACTGGATCCCTGTTGTTAGAAGGTGTAACCTCAGCACAGCATTTGAGGTACCCCCCAAACAGAGCCCAACCCAGCTTCCCAAGCGTCCCTAACTCTGCTCTCCTTTCTAACTGGAGTCCTGCCCACCATGCTTGGAACTCTGACCATCAAGTCACACCATCAGCTCCTCCTCTGTGCAGACCTTGGTAGGCACACGGAATGTCTCTGAACCTCAGCCAGCCAGGCACACCATAATGTCCTCACTATGACATGGCACCTGGCAGGGTGCGCAATACATGTTAGCCTCTGTCACTGTTACCCGGTCCACCTCTTTTCCACAAAATCTTTACCTAATACATCACGAGAATTACATTATGTGGTCACATTATTTTTTGCCACACCAAACAGGGCTTATTCATTATCTTTCATCTCCTATTACTCAATGCCAAGATTAAGGGCAGGAAATGTGGCTTGTCTGTTTTTGCATTTTGACCATGTCATGGTGATTACACTGCCTGGGACATGGTGGGTTCTGAATGAATGAAGGGCGTCCAAGAGCCCTAGTGCAGAGGGAATCAGCCACGTGGTTTGAAGGTTGTGCCCTGCTGCCAGGATGTCCCACTTGGGATGGGGGCAAAGGGGAGTTCCCCTCACAAAGCCAGAAGAAGCTTTGCCACAACAAAGTACCACTCATTTGGTAACTCCAAAAAACACAAATGTCTTGACTTACAGTTCTGCAGGCCAGATGAAGGTGTCAGCAGGGCCATGCTGCCACTGAAACCTATAGAAGGGAAACCCTTCCCTCTTCTAGCTCCTGGTGGTAGCTGTCAATCCTTGGCTTGCAGCTGCGACACCCAGTCTCCGCTTCTGTTGTCACATAACCTTCTCCCTCTGTTCCTGTGTCCAAATTTCCCAGTCATATGTGATTGGGACCCACTTTTATTCAGTATGACCTCCTATTAACTTGATTTCCATCTGCAAAGAAACTGTTTTCAAATAGGATCCCCTTCACAGGTACTAAGGGTGAGGGCTTCAACCTGTCTTTTGAGGGGACACAAATCCACAAGAGATGCCTTTAAAAAATTCACACCAAAGTGCTGTCTGCTTGGTCCTGGGGGCTACCCTCACCCAGAGGTGGTCTTTGTGAAAATTAGAAAAAGAATGCTCCATATTGGGTGTGGCCAGCACTGGCCATGGGATCTTCTCTTTGGAGAGGAGCACGTTGCCAGGTGCTCAGAGAGAAGTTGGATCACTAGACAATTCTGCATTTTATTTTCAAGAGGCCTGGGCCCCACAATACAGAGCCATTAAGGAGCTTCTCTGTACCATTTCTCCTCCCATGTAGCTGGGTAATAAGCTCAACACTGGTTTCTCCTCGTGATCTGAAGAGTCTAACTTATATGAGAGCTAAAGAAGCCTTAGGAGCTCAGCTCATTGCCTCTTGGGGCTTCTTCCCTGCCTGCCATCCTTCATGTGGCCACCAGAGGGCTGACTCTACTCACAAGGCAAGTCGCTCCTGCTCAAGCCTTCCCTCTGGCCGGCGGGCAGAAGCTTACAGAATGGATGCAACCCAGAACTGCTTGCTCTGGCAAAGCAGGCTGTTTTTCAGCACTGGGCTGTGCTCAGCCTGCCCCCTCCTGCAGGAGGCACCCTGGTTTTCTTTATCATCTGGAGAGAAATTTTAAGACTCAGGTTTAGTTGCCAGTACCTGGACACCCCATGACCTGCCAACCTGCCAGGCTGGTCCACGCAGTCCCCTCCTCTGCCTCCTGGTCACTCTTCCTAAAGATCTACCACGACCCTTCTGTGTTGCTTTAAAACACCGATTTATTCAGACAGCTTGATAACTCGAGCATTAATAATGACAGTATTTGCATTAAATTGTATCACATCAAACATCTTTAAAACCCATCAGTTCATGAGAGTTTTTAAAACAATAATTGATCGCCATCGAAAGATGCTGAGGAACTGACTCATCATTTTGAAAATTAACAAATACAGGGAAAGTATTTAAGCACTTGTTCTGTCTTCTCTTTATAAGCTGTGCTTCAGGGTGATTACAGCAGAGGAGAAGTTTCCTTTTATAGGCATATTCCAGCCAGTAAAATGAACAACCTTGTGCAGCCCCTACAAACTGACTGGATTTAAAGTCTTGAGCATCAATGCCTGATAAGATTCCAACAAGACAACCAGATTTGAGTCTTTAATGGAAAAATGCAACATCACCTACCGAAAAGTGCAACCTGCTAGCAAGAAATTTAATGGGAGTCACATATATAATTGAAACTTTCTACTAGTAACCACTTTCAAAAGGCAAAGAGAAACTGGTGAAATTATATTTAATAATGTTTTCTTTAGTCTAATATGTCTAAAATATTATTTCAATAGGTGATCAACATAAAAATAGTAATGAGACATTTTCCATACTTTCTTTCTGGACTGTCTTTGAAATCTGGTTTGTATTTTACACTTAGGCCATAGTTCAATTTGGATACTAAACATCCATTGGAAATGCTTGATCCATATTTAAAACTTATAAAATTCTCAATGAAGAAGTAGATTCACAACTGAAAAAGTTGTTCTGAATGTACCTAAAAGCTTTCCAATAACTGGATCAATTATCCATTTTAAAATCTAAATTAACTCAAATTAAATGAAATAAAAAGCTCTGATCCTCAGTTGCATCAGCCATATTTCTGGTGCCCACAACCACACATGGCTAATGGCTACCTGTGTATTTTTTTCACACACAACAATAATAGTATTAGTATACACTTAGTATAATGCCTTTCAGGTCCCTGGACACGATTCCAGTGTTGTGTGTGTGTGTGTGTGTGTGTGTGTGTGTGTGTGTGTGTGTGTGTGTGTGTGTGTGTGTGTTTGAGGTGGGGTCTTCTCACACACTCCACACCAAGCAATTCTCAAACAGCAGCAGGGTGTCCGAGAGCTCAATGCGATCCTGATACTATCTGCCCAGAGACAGCACAAAACTCCCCATGTTAAGGGCTCCATCCTACAAGACTGCCCTCCACCCTCTGACTCCAGACACGAGTTGTAAGCCCCAGGCAGTTCCCTGTGCTTCTGAACTATCACAGATTGGAGGCTCCCACAACCTACCCCTTAGGTTCGATTAATTTGCTAAGCTGCTCACAGAACTCGGGGAAACAAAGGATACTGTAAAAGGATACAACTTAACAGGTAGATGAAGGGATACATAGGGTTAGTCCCAAATAAAGGAGCTTCTATCCCTGTGGAGCTCGGGGCCTGGTTCCGTGGCATGTGGACGTGTTCTCCTTCCCCAAGCTTGGAAGCTCTCCCCGACAGAGAAGTTGGATCCAAGAGAGAGATGCTCTTCTCAGAGGTGTTTGTGAGGGCTTCATTGCATAGTCATGATTGAATAAATCATGGACCATTGACTGATTTAACCTCCAGCCCCCACTTTTGGGTGGGGGTCCAAAAGTCTCTCATTAACATGACAAGACATCCATTTCACCTTTAAGACTGCAGTGTTTTCAGGAACTGTGGATGAAGACCAAATGTGGCCGAGAAACACATATTTGGTCATCTGAATGACCAAATACGTGTTTCTTATGACTCTGTATATTGCAGTATCATATCGGACAGGGCAGGTAGATTGAATTGTCAGTCTACAGGATAAACAGAGGCAAGAGGAATATGGTGAAACACTATCATGGAGGTGTAATCAGGAGACTCCAGAGAGCTAGGACATTTACCTGACAAACCATTGTGTTTCTTCAATACGTAAGTTGAAAAGGGAGAGAGATGAAGCAGAAACCTACAGATTTAAGAGAATCCTAAAATGGAGACCAACCATGTCAGTTACCTGTTAGTGCCACCAAGACCCATGAGTCCCATGGTTTCTGAGGGAGGGGCTTAGCTGGAAGATTCTGACAGAGGGTTCTCAGGCTGCAGTCAAACTGTTGACCGGGACTGCAGTATTTCAAGGCTCCAGTGGGTTGAAGGATACACTTTCAAGTTCACCCACGTGGTTGTTGGAAGGCTTTCATTCCTAATGGCTGGACCGTGGTCTCAGTTCTTTGTCAAGTGGGCCTCTCTACAGGACTATCTGAGTTTCTCAAAGAAAGGCAGGTGGCTTTCCCTGGAGCAAGTGAGGAGAGAGAGCAGAAGCAAGAGAGAAATACTTTAGGTGTGTGTATTAGTCAGTTCAGGCTGCCGTAACAAAATACCACAGACTGGAGGGCTTAAACACAGACATTTACTTCCTCACTATTTTGGAAGACAGAAGTCCAGGATCAAAGTGCTGGCAGAGTCAGTTGCTGGTGAGGGCTCTCTCCCTGGCTTGTAGACAACCACCTCCTCACACAGCCTTCCCTCTGTGTGTGCGTGGAGAGACAGAGATCTTTAGTGTCGCTTCCTCTTAAAAGGCATGGGCCTCACCCTTATGACCTCATTTAACTCTAATTATTTTCCTAAAGACCCTATCTCCAAATACAATCACACTGGGAGGTCAGGGCTTCAATATACAGATGGGGGAGGTGGGTACAATTTTGTCCATATCACTGTGATAGGGATATTAAAATGACTTACTGAAATACTGGAGAAATGATAGGATGTCTGAAATTTGTTTCAAAATATTACAGGAGGTGGAAGTAGCTTAGGGTATAAACACTATAGTGGATAATTAATTATTAAGTTGATGATAGGCTAATGTGGCTTCATTATGCCCTTCTCACTGTTTTTGTGTGTGTTTGATATTCTCCCGAATAAAAGGTTTTTTTTTGACAGCCAGATAGACTGAGCTCCTTGAAAGCAGAAGTGGAATAAACCAGGTCCATAGAAAATGACACTAATCCTTGATTAATAAATGAAGGACATTACAGTCAGTGTTGGTTTATGGCTGGAGAGGAACTGGATGATTAGGGGAGAGATGTGAGCTTACAGGGACTGTGAAGCATGCAGTCACACTTGACCTTTAGAAATGCAGTGTGAGGCTGTAGAGTGGGTTGTGTATTGGTTTAGGGTACCAGGATTCTGGTTTTACCTCTATCCAGTTGGGTGATCTTTGATAAATGATCAGTCTAGTCTCAGTTTCCCCAAATGCAGAAGTAGATTCAAGTCATTCATTTATAACATACTTATAAGCACCTACTATGTGCCCAGACTTGAACTAAGTGCCAGAGATATAAAAATAATAGTGCTGTAACCCTGTTCTAAGAGTTCATGGTCAAGTTCAGTGGCTTTCCATCTTTCCATTCCCTGATTCATGAAGTTCCTACAGTCTGATAGTCCTGATGGAAGAATAAATAAACAAGAGATGCTTCTGGTTATGTCTGAATTCCAGTGTGCAAGTGTAATGCACCCCACTGGAGAAGTGATGCTCCAGCTGGCTACATCATAACATCTACCATTAATTGAACTTCTGTGCTATGACATGCATTATCTTATTCAGTTACTGGAAGTTAGGTGCTATGCCCTCTTTACAGAAGAGGAAACTGTGAGTCCCCATGAGTGTGTGGCATCTGTGAGACCTGGCCTTCTGGGATGATATGGACGACTCTCTTCAGTTCTATAATTTGGAGTAAGGCTTTGAGGCATTCACTGGCTCTGTGACTTTGGGCCAATTACTTAACCCGTTGATCTTTGGTCTCCTTCTTGATCTGCAAAATGAACTGGTTGTGAAGGTCGTACAACAGGAAGTGTATGAGGCATCCAGATTCATTCTTGTAAAGTACTTTCACATCTTTTCTTTCACTGCTCCTGTCTAAGCACAGCCTGGAAAGACAAGACTTGACTCACAGATTGGGGAGTTGCCCACAGAGGGGATTCACTAGATCGGGGGAGGCCAGGGGACTCAGCTTTGTCTCACAGCTGGAGAGCCAGAGGGAGAAGAGGAGTCAAAGAGGAGAACACTCACAAACCAAAAATGTGGAAGAGAAAGTCATGGGCACCAGAATCCCATGATGCAGAGGTGTTCAGAAGGCCAGGGAAGAAAATCCAAGGTTGTCCATTGCGGAGGAGGGAAGGGAGAGGAAGAGGGAGATGGGAAGGGCAGCAGAGGGTGGGCCCAACTGAAATGACAGCAGCAGTACCATCTGCTGCCAGTAAGGCATACCTGACCCAGAGAGGAGACAAACAGCAGGCTCACCCCCAGGAAAGGCCCAAAGAGATAAGCCCAACATAAGGGTCAAAGCCAAAACTTAGGACCCCAGGTACAAGACAGTGTTTACAAAATTCAGAAAGACTAAGAATGAAATCTTAACAGCATTAACAGCACAGACATTTGCTTCATGTTTTATAGTTTGCAAAGTACACTTGACTTCTGAGGGGTAGTGGGCAGCAGGGCCTGAGTTTGCAGTCAGAGGATCTAAATGATAGTGTCCTTTGCAAGCTGTGGGATCTAGCCCAAGTTGTGAAACCTCTCCAAATCCACTCACTTCATTTTTAAAGTGACTAAGCAATCCCACCCCTTCTACAGTATTGTAAGGATTAAGCGAAGTGCTTTCTAAGCATTCTGGATGTTTCTGTGGCTCACATGACATGACCCCCAGTGAGACTCAGGCCTGCGAAGCCAGCGCTTTCACCTCTCAACCAGTGGATCATCTTCCTCCCCCACCAGCCTTGACCTCGTAGCCCAGGGTGATAGCCCACCTCCTGGCATCCTCAGAGCACTTAAGGATACTGAAGCTTCTTATTTTCTCTTGCTGGGAGCAGCACCCAGAAGAGTAGTTGTCTTTTAACTTCTTTACTATCACTGCCCTCCATCCACCAAAGGAATTGGGATGGAAGAAGTCTGAGCATGGAACCAGAGGGCTTTTGATTGGCCCAATGAGAAGTGACGGTATTGATTGAACAAGAGGGGATTGGAGCTTTGGGAAACCTTCAATTTTGATTGGCTGAGGGAAAGGGACATGGGTGAATGTTGGACCAATCTAAGAGTTTTTGGGGGCAGAAGGCGAGGGTTCTTATGAAGAGGGAGGGAGGGATTGTATATGATTGCTTCTCCCTTTTGCCACTCATGACTCTCCTCCAACACCTTAAACTTTTCTAGATGCTTTTGTACAATGAGCATATTCCACCTTAACTGGAATTTTGGGAGATACATAGTGTGTTAGTTTCAAAAATCATAAATAGGAAGTTTTATTGAAAGCAAAAAGGTTGAGTGACTTGTCAGTTACTTATTGGCCTATCTGCGCCTGGAATTCAAGAGATGACACTCATCCTGTAGTCCCTGGTGTGGCTGTGTGCACTAGCCCAGGAACATGATCCTCCACCTTATTACATTAGCATAGCCAATGAGATCTGTTTACCAGGTTATAGAGTTATCACCTTGAAACGGGCAAAGATGGAATGAGATAGGTGAAAGATCAACTTTGGTGGAGGGGGAAGCGCGGGAGCTGGGCAGGCCCTGGAGGGAGGACAAAGGGATGGCGCTCCCATTCGCAGCCGACCTTGATGTTCTGAACCATTTTTCAGGTACTAAAGCGCTTTTGTATCCATCATTTTCTCTGTTCCTTACAGAGCAGAACTGCATGTGTATTTAGCTCACTTCGTAGAGGTGTGGGGCTAAGAGCTGGGGGCCGGCCGCCTGTTTATTAGAGTCAGCGGCAGCGCTGCCACCACTCCGTTCCAGGTCCACACTTCATTCTTCCTCCCACCCTTCCTCCCCCAACCCGGGTTAGCACGGGGTGCCAAGACCCACCCCCCAGGGCGTGCGTGTGCTCGGTCGGGTGTACACGGGTGTCCCTGGAGCCTATCTGCGTGCTGCCCTGCGGGAGCCTTCCTGCCCGACGGCAGGTGCTAGGTGGGCGGCCGAGTGTGAGCTGGGCCGGCCGGTGCCCCGGGGGCAGGCTGCTCTGCTCTACGACCCCGGAGTGGTGACCCTCTGACCTGGTACGTCGCTCCTCTCCTTTCCGCCGCTCTGCTTCTGTGTCTGGAAGTCTCTCCTCCCGATCTGCGCGGGTTTCTAATCTCCTCTGTCAGTTTCTCCGACCCGCTTCCCAGGGCCATCGGTTCCGCGTCCTCTTTCCAGCTGCTATGCTCTAACTTGTCTGGAGGAGGGAGGGGATTACATTGAGGGGGTGGCCCCTGGAGCAGGAGAACTGCGGGGCGGTAAGGACACCCGGACCGAGCATACTGACGCGGGACCTGGGGCGATAGCTAAGTCAGCAATCACCCACGCCGCCCAAACTCGAGACACTTCCCCACCCTCAGTCCCACTTCCCCGCTGAGACGCGACTCAGTCTCCTCCGCCGGACCTGAGCCCACCCGACCGCGCCCGCCGCCGGGACCGCAGCGCCCCGGCACCTGCTCTCGCGCCCCGCCAGCCCCCAGCTGGTCCCGAGTCCGCTCTGCATCCGTGCCGGGTTTTCTCTGTGTCGCCGGGGTCTCCGCCCCTCGGAGCGACCGCGGTGGCTGAGCCCGAGCTTCCCGGCGGGAGCCACAGGCCCGCCGGACCCCGACCGCTGGGCGCCCAGCCCGCGCGCCGGACCGAGCCGCAGCGCAGATCCCACTTTCGCTCTCGCACTCCGGATTGGGACCTCTCTCCGGGCCCCGCGAGTCATCCGAGCTTGACCCTCAGGGCTCCGGGGTGACCCCTCTCTCGGCACCTTTCGCTCCGGCTCCGGCGAGGTAGGGGGGCGCCAGGCCTGGAGGGTGGGGGCTGGCTAGCTCCTCCACGGCGGAAGGCCACCGCCCCCCTCTCAGCCTGTGACCTAGAAAATTGACACCCGGACTTTGCCTAGGTGTTCAGAGGCGCCTTCCCCTCATCCCTTCCCTACCCCGTCGCCATTAAGCTTCCATCTGTCTCCAGAGTCAAGTGTCCAGGGGGACCCCTGCCAAACAGACAGCTTCCTTCGGAATCTCCCTCCTTCCTGCTTCCCCCGCCCCACTCGGGGAAAGGGGCTGAGGGAAGAGCGGGACTCCCCTCCAGCACCACCCGCTGCTGCAGGGCCGCAGTCCCCTAGGGCCCCCCACCCAACACGAACACACAGCTCGCAGGTACGTCTTCCTCCTTCCCTGCCTCCGCCCTGCTTCATCCTGTCGCCTTGCCTCTACTCCTCAGGTCTCTCCTATCTTCTAGCCTCTTTTCTGGCTTTTCCTCCCCTTGACCCCTTCCCCCACCGCTCACCGCGGGAAGAAGGGGGTGTGTCACTCCGCTTTCATTTAAGGCCTCTCTGGGGAGGGGGTGCGTGCTAGGACTTTTTTGGCATCTGTTGGGCTCTGAGTCACGAGGTGTCTTGTCTGTCACTCGGGGGTCCGTGCCTTCTCCCTCTCCCCTCTCCTATCCTCTCCCGCCCTGCCCCTCCCTGTCTGCCTTTGTCTCCGCTCTGCCTCCGTTTCCGTCCTCCTCACTCTCTTCTTTGGGCGCTTTGTGTAACTGGACTCTTTGTTTCCGCCTCTCTGCTCTCTGCTCTCTCTCCTCCCTCTCCCAGCTTGGAGAAGCTGTCGACCTCAAGGGCATCCATATTTCAGGTGTGTGGGGTGCAGTGGAGGTGGGGAGGGGACTCCCAGCATGCCCAGCCATGACTCCAACTATCATTCATAGTGATCATTCATATTTATGAGACTAAAAGAATGGATACACGTCTGTGAGGGTGGATGGCAAGGGAAATGCAGCCCCTCTTCCTGGAGCTTGTCCCAGGACATGCCTGAACTACATCTCCCACAGTGCCCTGGAGGCACAGGGCTGCCTCTGCTCTGCCCAGATACCTTATGGATGTTAGGGAAGTTCAAGGAGCCAGGTTGGAGGGCTCTCTTCTTGGGGTGGGAAGGGATCAGAAAGTGGAGCAAGGGTTGTGGGACAAGCCAGCAGCTTTGGCTTGGCCTGGAACCCTGACCTGCTTAGTTTCCAGCACCCACCTCCGCCAAGATTTAAGAGCCTTGGAACTTTTTTGTGACCCCAAAAAGGGAATAGGAATAGAGCAGTGTCTGGAGAGAAAAGGTGGGAGATGAATTGTCAAGCTCTTCCTTCCTCCCTGTGACCCCGGGGACTCCCCCACACCTTACAGCCTTATCTGAGATGTGGAAACACCCTTCAGAAATAGTTTCACCATCTTGAAAGCAAAGGAGGGTAGCTGAAGCCTAAATAACTTGGATTAGTTGGATGTGTTCCAGTCTACAAATTGCTTGCATTCTGCCCCATTTTGGGGCAGTGGGGAATTGCTGGAGTCACTGCTGAACTAACAGCATGAACTTTCCAGGGACCCATGAACAAGCAGTTGGTGAGGTTGCCTGGAGATGCAGATGGGAGTCACAGGCTAACCTGCTCATCTCCCAGGCTCATCCTCAGAGGAGGATGAGCACAAGGAGTCTAGTGCTTGAGTTGGACCCAGGCTTGGTGTTGGCACAGGAATTGCTGAGAGGGGGTGTAAGAGGGGGTTCCTTCTGCAGTCTCATCTCTGGTTCTGAGTCAGCATAGCCCTTAGTTAGCACTTGTATATTTGAATCCTGCCAAGGGCCCAGTAATTCCTACCATTGCTCTTCAGGCTAGGTTTAGAGATCTAGATATATCAAAAAGAGATCTGCCCCACCAATCTGGAAACCAGGAAAACTTAACTTTTAGGCTGGCTCTGCCCAACCTAAGTCACCATAAGCAAGATCTTAACCTCCTTGGGCCTCCGTTTCCAAACTGTAAAAGGAATGGGTTGAACCTGGTGGTCTCCATGGCTCTAGCAGGGGTCTAAGATCTCCTGACCTGAACTTCCCCTGCTCTCTGATGATACTGGCTGTCTTATCTCACCCAGGCTTACCTGGGAGAGCCTTAGGCATTGACATCAGACTGAAAACAAATAGGGAGATGGAGCTCTTGATTTATAGCCTTGCTTGTACAACAAGCATGTATGGAAGCTAAAATCATCCCAAACTACCCTTTTGGTCATGTTGTTTAATAAAAGAAAAAGTCCACCCAAGGCAATATCACACACACCCCGCCAACAAAATAACTGGTATGTTGGTTAATGAGGCTTAATGTGAGTTATGTGAGGGGACATTCATAATTGGCTGAAAGAGAGAAGAGGGGAATTTAATTGATTTATTTGACTGGTCTGGACATGAGGAGTCATCAGGACTTGGGGAGGGGGCTGTCTCTTTAACCCTGTCTCTGGGCAGGAAAAATGGAAGATCCAGGTGCTTAAGGGATGCCAGCCAGAGTGGGCAAGAATTACAGGAAGAAATTAAGAAGGAAGAGAAGAGGAGGGAAAGGGAGGGGAAAGAATAGGACTGAGGGAGAAGGGGAGGGACTCCATCTGTGATGGAGAGGCAAATAGGGAAAGAGGCATGGGTAATATTGGTGAATATTTTGTTTGCTGGAGTCCCAACAGAGACTTTTCCAAAATGATCACCTAACCCTGGAGTGGAGCCAAGTGTCCCTCTGAAGAAGGAGGGAACAGATTCCAACTGGAGGAAGGAAAGGGCAGTTTTAGTTGGCCTGGGAAGAATGGCCTGACATTTTGTAATGGATCTGTCCATCTGTCCACTCCTTTAGTTTATGTTTGAAATATGTGTGCATATTGAGGGGACTGAAGGCAGTACTGGGTAGAGGATATCTGGGGCCTACATCTCCCTCCCTTCGCGCTGGGATTATAAGTGGCAGGAAAGGGGTGGGGGAGTGGAACCCTCTGCTTTTTCCTGGGGACCGCTCTAGTAGGGGGAAGGGAGATGGGAGTTTCTTGTGTTGTTCTTGCAGAGGTCTTGGAGAGGTGGTGGGACCCTTGTGGATGTTCCCACATTTTTTACTCTCCTTCAAGGGTCTTCTCTCCTTTGAGTCCCTGAGGGTGACTGGGGTGGAGGGAATCTAGGGCTAGGCTCTGGGGAGCTATAGGCATTCATTTGTGGCTGTTGAGGAGCATCCAGGCAGGGTGGGGCAGAGTAGGGTCAGAATCTTTGGGAGCTGGAGGCCCACTATTCCCAGGGTCTGTTTGGAGAACAGAAAAGAGGTGTTTGTGTAGGAAGGGCTGTGGGGACTGTGTGTGTAGTTGGTCAGATGTGAAATGGGACTCTGATCCTGATGCTGGGTTCTCTCTCTTCTGCAGGGTAATGAAGCTGGAAGCCAGAAATGGCATAGCCACCTCAGAGGTCCCTAAGCCTGAAAAAGAGGCAGAGTTACAGAGCCACTTTCAGACACAGGAGCCCGGGGCCACGTCCAGCTCCAGCTCAGGGCTTGATGCTGAAGTCAAGCCCCTGCAGGAGGAGTCAGGGTCTGAGGCCAAGGCCCCAAGTCCTTGAAGATCAAGCTCAGGTTCAGATCAAGGCCTGAGCCCAGGCTGGGCCATTGCACTAAGTGGCGGCTTCAGAAAGGGAGTTTAAGAAGGTGATGGCCATCTCGGGGGGCACCTACGGTGGCCTTGACTACCTTCCCAGCGCTACCACAGCTGGCTCCCGGATCCCGACCGCAGCACGTTGCTGGCCAAGCGCAACGGAGGAATGGTGAGAGCCAGAGGGCGGTGCCCAGCTGAAAAGGGGTGAAGCCACGCTTGGGTGCTTGGATCTTACGGGGGAGAGGAAGCAAACCTCTCCTCCAGCTCTGATCTGAGGAACAGAAGTCGGCTTTGGGGCCAAAGGGTAGGGTGTGCGGATCCAGGGCCTAGACAATGAGCGTGGGGTGGGGTACATGTAGAACTAGGAGCACCGGAGGAACCGAGGGGAGGGGTCGGAGAGACCTTAGGTGTTTGAGGATTCGTTAGAGGAATTTTTGGAGGCAGGAGCGTAAAAAAGAGGGGAGCAGGCAAGAGGGAGGGGATAGGACGGGGTGAGAACAACTGGAGTGGGTCCAGATCTCCTGTGTAGACTGAACTCTGACATAAGAGGATCTGTTTGCGGCGGTCAGGACCCGCTTCAAGTTGGGCCTGGAGTCCGCAAGCTCTAGGGGTGGGACCAATGAGAGGGGGCGTGGCAAGAGGTCCGGGACCGGGTGGGAGGGGAGCTGAAGCATCTCCAGAGGCTGAAGATATCCTGGCGAATGACCCTTATGCCGGCTCTGGAATCCGAGACGAAGTGCTGAGGAGAGCTCCCTGGGCAGGCCCGGGACTGGCCTGGCACCAGGGGTGCTGAGGAGAGAGTGCTCAGCGTGTGGGAAGAGGTTAGCTTTTGGTGCTGAGAACCCTGGCCGGGCGGAGGTGGGGAGCGAGGGGGTGGGGGAGCCCGACCGCCTGGGCCCGCAGATGGCACTGGAGTCGGTGCACGTGATTAACGGCGCTGGTGGAGGGGCTGCGCTTGACGCCCTGGGAGAGCGGCATGGGCGTGGCCCGGCTGCTCGGGCGCTTCTGCTGGCAGCTGGTCAAGAGAGAGCACCGGGGGTCAGGGTGGCACCGCTCATCCGGGACGACTAGCTGGGACCCCGGGAGCTGAAGAAATACCGTCTACTCACTGAGCAGGTGAGAAGGACAAGGGAGCTCGCACGGCCCGGCCTCTCCCCGGGGGGTCTCCCAGCGTGCTCCCCGACGCACAGCCAGTCACAGCCTTGCTTTCTCTGCCGGCTCTGCCGAGTGGGGCAGCTCCTGAGCCCTATCCCAGGCCTCCCAGCCCCTACCCAGGAAACTTTTGCCGTGGGAAGTCAAACAGCCCCCGACTCCCAGCTGTCACACCCTCAGTCCTCATTCCAGTAGGCTGAAGAGCCCAGGTGTCTGGACTTCTGTGACCCTGCCGCCCTTCAGGGATCCAAACATCCTAATCTGAGCCTTTGTCCTTTCCTCTACCTCCCCCATCCTACCGACTGTCTACTTTCCCTGGTTTCCACGCCCCACAGAGACCCAGGGGCCTACAGCCCCAGTTTCCTGGCTACTCCACACTGATCTCCGCTTTGGAGATCCAGGTACCTATTTGGAGGCCTTGCCCCTGGTTCCTCCATGCTACCTCAGGTACCCAGGCTTTCAGACACTCTGGTACAGGCAGTCCTCAGGAGGGAGCCCCTGGGTGTGAATGTGGGAGTGAAGATGAAGAGAGGCGCCGGGCTCACTAGCCCTCCCGCCGCCCGTCCCGCGCACACTCGTGCCCCACACAGGGCATCTTTTTGACCCGTTTCTACAGTGGGTGCAGGGCCGTGGGCCTCAGGCATCTTCTCCCCGCTGCCCACAGAGGCTATGTAGGAAGCAGGAGGCGACGTGGCTCCTCCTGTCGCCCTATGTGCAGCGCGACGTGCTCCGGGCGGAACCATTAACTAGGACTGGCAGCCCTACCCGCCGAGCGAGAGCAACCTGCGCCTGCTGGCGGCCAAGGACCTGGAGTGGTGCGTGGACAGCCACGCGTGCCCGCGCGTGCTCACGCTGTGCACGTGCCCCTTCCCCATCCCGCACTGCCGCGACGGCACGTGGAGCTACTTCAACGTCGATGCCTATGCCTTCTGCAGCGACGGCGCGCAGGTGCAGAGCCAGCTTCTGTGGCACCGGCAGCGCCAGGCCCCATGCTTGCCGGCCTCAGTGTCATGTGCCAGCTCTTCCTAGAGCCCCGGTTGTGGTCACAGCTGGCAGACTTCTGCCAGGGTGGCTTGAGGCTCCAACAGGCCAAGGGTTATACTGAATGGTATCGCTGGAGGCGGACTTCCGAAGCCTCTCTTCCCGCAGAGAAAAGAAGCACTTCAGACGCGCCCTCTTCTGCAGATCCCCAGAAATCCCCCCTCCCACTATTTGCAGGCTCCGCCCCTCCCCTTTCCCTGGGGAAAGGGTCCTGACGCCTACCCTTACCCAGTGCTCGTGCCTCCCTCCCATTTTCCTCTTACCGCTCTGCCACCTGTCCTCCACCGCCACCAAACGCTGTTAGCTGGGTCCTGATCTGATGAACCTCTGCGGGAGCCCCTTGCTCAGATATTGTCCATTTTTTCCCCTTCTGACCAAAGAATGGGTTCTTTCACAGTCTTCAGAGCCTTTCTCTGTCTGTCACCCTGGCCTGGCAGTGAACTCTGCTCTTTTGGCTTCTCCTTCTGCCTCCTGGTGGGTGGAAACAGAGGTGGGTGCAGTGCCCCTCACCTGGCCGGAGCATAGCTGCCCAGTACGTATGACTTTCCTTCCTCCCGCTCTTTCTTAAGCCCCCCCAACTGTCCCGCGCTCCCATCTTCGCCACACTCTCAGCCTCCTATGCCTCTGAGTCAGCGTTCTCACCCTCCTTCTCTCTGTGCCCCATCCTGATACTCCTGGATTTTCCAATACTTAGCTACCTCTTCATTACCCATTTGTCAGCCCCACCATCCTCTTTTCCGTGACCTCTTCATCACCTGCTCTGTGTGTTGTACGGAAGAAACCCTGTAAATGAATCGATTTATAATGCCCCCCTCCCAGTTTGTTCCCTATTGAGTGCTCTGATGATGCACCTTTCTGAGCCTGCCCCCACCCCCAGTGGGGTTTCCTCTAATTTTTTACCACGTTGATATTTTGCATGCCCCTGCATAAGCTCCTAACCAGCAGCTTGAACCAGGCCATGAATAGAGGGGTTTGAGGCTGGAGAATTTACTGTAGTGAAGGTCCCTTAGCCCAGTGTGGGGCTGTCTCCTAGTTCTAACCAAGCTGTCTTCTAATGAGACTGGAACCCCCATTTCCAGATATTTCTGGGAAACCCCCCTTTCCTCTGGTTCCATTATGCTTTCTGGACTTGGACAGTCTTCTGTGTAAATGCAAATAAGTAACAGCTGCAATTGCACAGCGCTTTCTCTTAACACCAGATCCTCACATCTACCACAGGTGGGAGGAAGCAGGCTCAGAAAGATCAAAGTGACTTCCAAGTCATTTACATAGCTGGGAGCCTGGCAGATACTAGAACTGAAGTATCCCAAGCCCAAAGCATGCCTCAGAACCTCACTCTGTGTGACGGTGGTAGCTTGAACTTTTTGTTGGACAATGGACAGTTGTTACGGATTTGTTGGCAGCAAGCACAAGGTTCGCTGGGATGGCATCAAAGATGTGGGCAGAGGAGGATGCCAAGATGTGGAAGAAAGTGGGCAAAGAGGACTGCTGCTGCTTCATCACTTTCCCCAGTTCTGGGTTTCTGCTGCGCTGCTCTTCCTTGCTTGGCTGCCTCCTGCGGCCACCCTCCCTGTCACTTCCACCATGGCTGTATTGCAATAAAACGGACCCTTAGCACACCCTCTGTGTCTGTTTCACTTCTCAGTGGGGGAGGGATGAGGCGCATTATCCCAGCTGCCTGTATTAGAAAGGATCTCTAAGCCCTGTGGCAATGGGGCTGATGGCTTCCTGGAGCTGGGGAGGTTGCTGACCGTTGCGTGCCCCCTCCTCACTCCCACCCCAACCTAGCGGCGGAAAGAAGCGATCGCTCAGAATGGAGGCGATCAGCAGCGGGGAGCCCTGACTAGCCCTGGCCTTCGCTTTTCCCTGGACCTGGGAGTCCGCTGCTATTCTGTGGGTTATTCTCCCAAGTTCTCCTTGACATTCAGGACCAGTCTCCCTCAGCCCTACGATCCAGGCGTCTAACTCCCAGTTTTCTACGCTCTCGTGGGCAGCGCGCTCGCTTTTCCCACTCCAGAGTGGGCGCCCCGCGGAGTGGGGAGGAGGTGGAGGGAGTCTGGGCACCGCCCCCGGGAGCTGAGCTCTGAAGCGTCGAGGACTGCGATCCCGAAAAATAACACGCGGGGGCGCCAGGACGCGTGCGGACGCGGGCGAGGCAGCGCAAGGTGGTTTCCGTCCGTGTGAGTGTGCCCATGGGCGTCTTTGTGTGTCTGCGTTCGTACATGTGTGTACGAGTCAGGGGGCGTCTGGGTGGGATGTATTTGGGACAATGTGCCTGGTGTACCCCAGAAATTGGTACTCCAAGTAGTTTTTTGATGAGGACGATGCTTGATATGTTACTATGTACGTGTGGATGGGAAAGCAGGCGACTGTGTATCCTCCCGTGTGCAAGGCATAGCCTGTGAGTCCCTGAAATCGCATCTTGGATGTTTGAAGACACATTTCTTCAGGGTTTTTACTACCTCTCCTCATCCGGTGTGAAAGGAATGAGGGCTCTCAACGGGAATCTCCATTACTCTGGACACATCTTCAGCATGTGTCTGGGTGACCCTGCTAGGCTAGGTGTGATATTTTGTTTGTGTGAGTGGGTGTGTCTCAGGATATCAGTGGAACTGAATAATAGTGTGTGTTTGTATGTGAAAGGTGGATGTTGGAGGAGGCTGGGTCAGGATCATGGAAGTACACAATTTTCTTTCTCTTGTTGGTCTTGTGGATACCACCTTCATAGTGCGTGCGTGTGTTTTCCTTTCTCAGTCTCTCCAGAAGCTGTCTCTCTTGTGTCTCTCCTTATCTCTGTCTCCCTTTCTTGGTGACTCATCTATGCGGTTTTGCCCTCCCAATCGGCTTGATGGGTCTCCCCTCCCCCACTCAGAAGTGGGTGGGGGTAGGAAGGAATGGGACCCCAGGGAGTGAAACAGGGTGAGCACCTCCTTCCTATTACTTATCACTCCCAGACCCACCAGTGGCCCCCAGCCGTCTTCCTGTTCCCGTCCCAGGGCTCCACACCCTACAGAACTGGGATGGACAGGGGTTAGGACAATGAATCGTTCTATTTGAGCTCTTCTCAGGGGGATCTTCAGCACCTTCTTTCAGTTCAAAGTGGAGACCCCTGCCCCTCTCCTAAAGCACCCCTCTCCCTGCCCGTTCCTGCCCCCTTGCTGACGCAATGGAAGGCTGCAGAGGTGAGTCACTGGCTGGGGGGAGGAGGGGGACCATGAGCTGCAGGGGCCTTAAGCCCCTGCCCTCTTCTCTCCCAAACCTTTTCAGGAAAAAGACCCAGTGCTCTGACCCCCTCCCCTGTTGTAAAAATCTGCAGCTTGTATCCCTACTCAGCGGACCCCATCTTCTCCTGTTACTCTCTTGGAGAGATGAGAGATTCAGAAACAAAGACAAAGAGAGATGAATTTATAAAAACAACTCAAAGCAAACACCAAGCATCCCCTCCAGGTGCCCGTCTCAGCTTTGCTTTTTCCAGCTCTGTCTCCATCCCCTTTTTTTTCTTGCCATTGCCCTCCTTCTCCCAATCCCAGGAACCCATCCATCCCCAGTCCAGCTCTTTTACACAAGCCCTAGAGGTAGCAGGGTCTGAAGGGCACAGCATGTCTTTAAGAGGTGGGGTGTATGTGAATGAGCAGACCCAGGTAGGATCTGGGATGGAGAGAGGCGGGAACAGACTCAGAGATTTAGAGTCTATGCAGACAGGAGCCGGACTGTGGAATCACCAAGCCTATTGCCTTCTGTGCCCTGGGCTTCCATATCACTGCTCCCTCTCCACTCCATGATGACAGACTCTTGGGAATGCTGATTTCTGAGAAGCTCCCTTGGTCTTCTGGGCTGAGTAGAGGGAAGAAGGGGTGGGGAGTTGGGAAAGAATGGAGGTATGGGGACATACTCTGAACAAGGGGCAAAGACCTAAACTGGGGGGCTGCAGATGAGAGGCTTGGATAAGAGGCTTTACTGCACAGAAACCTAGAGATGAAGGTGAACGGAGGAGGGGCAGGCAAGATCAAAGGTACAGGAAAGTCCACATAACCTCTAACATATAGCAAGAGGCATAGAAGGGCACATAGAAATGCACAAAGACACACATGTACACACACATGCACACACACACCTTGTTGACACACCAAGCCAAGCACACTTTTCAGACACCAGCAGATTCCCAGACTGAATGCACCTGAAGATGCCCAACCATACAGATATATGTGCACTCAGAAGGATCAGAACCCACACGCACTCAT
Source organism: Manis javanica (assembly GCF_040802235.1). Lineage (NCBI taxonomy): Eukaryota > Metazoa > Chordata > Mammalia > Pholidota > Manidae > Manis > Manis javanica. The sequence continues at coordinate 33,491,829 of NC_133165.1, read as the reverse complement.
ACTTACACACAGACACCTGGAAAAAGCAAAACCACAGCCACACAGATAGGAAGAGAAGATTACATATTTAAACTGGAATAATGTCATGCCTATCCACTTTCTGTCTGATTAAATATACAATTGGGCCCCCTAATTCCCTTTCTTTTTCTTTCCCCCTTATATTTCATTAATATAACACACCTAAACCCACATGCACACATAGGTGCCCACGGGAACAGTTTCTCTAGCTGCCTATCTCCCCTCATCTCATACTTAGTCTCTGAGCCCCATGAGCCTCTCTGTCTGCCCCCTGGGCTCCCTCCCTCCTCCTTCCTTCTCTCTCTCTCTCTCTCTCTCTCTCTCTCTCTCTCTCTCTCTCTCTCTCGGATGGCTTCCCCTCCGCCCTCCAGCTGCCTGAGCCATCTCTGATTCATCCTCCTCAGGAAGGTAACGTGACCCCCTCCCCATCCCACTGCTTCCAGTGGGCTGGGAAGCTAGAGGGGAGATGGGAGGAGGAATGAGGGGTGCCCACAAGGGTAGGGGAAGGCCCTGGAGAGTTGTGTATGTGTGTGGTCGGGGGGAGAGGCACAGCCTGGCGGTCTGGTGCTCCTCCTCTCCCTCCTTTCCTTGGAGTCTCCACAGCCACCGTGGGTCTCAGTTGTTTTTTCTCCTTTAGCCCGCTCCTCTACCTGCTCCAGATTTCACCCTTCCTCCCTTCCACCCTCTCCTGCCCCCATCTCTTCTCTTTCCTCTCTCTCTACTCCCCACCTCTTTCCCTGCAGAGCTGACGGGCTTTCTTCTGGGAAAGTCGAACCACTGATGGAACCGAGAAGCCACTGCTGGCTATAGAGGGAAAGCACGTGAGTGTGTGTGTGTGTGTGTGTGTGAGAGAGAGAGAGGGAGTGTGAAAGAGAGACAGATAGAGGAGGGTCAGTGCTAGGAAGAGATGAGGAGGGGGTTGAGGACTGGCTCGCAAAGAGTCTCTCAGCCCCTGACAGGCGGCCCTGATCCATATTTCCAGGGTCTTAGGGCATGAGTGCCCTACGTGTGCCCATAGGCACCCCTGTGTCCGCAGTTCTTGTGTGTCTGGTGTGTGTCATTGTCACTCCCCCCTTTCCCTGCCTACGCCCCCGCACAGCTCTCTGCCTGCACCGCAGCCCCTCCAGCCTCTCTCCCTCCCCTTCATTCCTGCAGTGGCTGCTCCCCTTGCTTCCCTCCCTTCTTCCCCACCCCCTCCCCATTTCCGTCCTCCCCCCACCCCGCCCACGGCTAGTCTCCCTTCACTGGACCCGGCTAGTTGATGGATTCTCTTTGCGCAATCTGTGCGTCATCGCCCCCCATCCCCCGGAACCTTCAGCTGTCCAAGCCCCCAGCCCCAACCTCTCTGGCAGGAGATACAGACGAGGAGTCTGGTGGCAGAGAGGGGAGATCTCTGACGTTGCATGCCTCCCCCTCCCCGTATCGCCTCCAAACCTTCCCTTTAAGCAGTGGAGAGAGCTGGAGTTGAGTCACCCCCCCCCCACCTGCTCAACCCCCTCCCCACCTGGTCTGCTCTCGCCCTCCAAATGTCCTTTGGCGGTGGAGCAGCAGGAGGGAAAAAAGGAGGAGGAAGGTGGGGAGAGGTGGGCTGAAAAGGGGCAAAGCGGGGCCATACGCTATAGTCAGCTGGACAGAAGGACAGACACACCTTTTTCTCCAGACACGCACCGACAGTGAACAGACACGACACAGGCATATACATCCTCAATCTTTCCCCTTTCTTCCGACTCGAACCCTTTCCGACAGAATTACCCAACCGCACGTTCTACCCATCTACCCCCGCCCAGGGCCGGCACCCCGCACCGCAGATCCGCGGACAGCGCCCTAAGGCGCGCAGATGCGTTCCTTGGCTCTCGGGTTCACTCTGTCCTTGGGCGTGTTCCCCATGGACCGTGCAGTCCCGGGATGAGGAGCCCGGCTCCCTCCTGGGCTTTGGAATCTTTATCCTCCACCTCCCCAGTATGACTCTCCTACTGGTGCCCAGTCAGACGCAGGGGTGCCCCATCCTATTTCATTCAGCAACACTGGCTCCGCCGCTGCAAGTTGCTCTGTAACCCACCCTCGGGCGGTGCAGCGTCTCTGCATCCACCCTTCCATTCATTCTCCCATTCATTCATTCATTCATCCTTTTCTCCTCGTCTCTCCTTCATTCATTCATAGCCCCCCTGCCCCGCCCGCGTCGGCATTTCATTCATTCATTCATTCATTCATTTCCCCGGCGCTCGACTAGCTCACGCCCCTCCAGCGAAGGACCCTAGCGCGCAGGCGCGGGCCGGGAGAGGACCTCATCCTCCAATCACTGGGAGTCCCCCCAGCTCGAGGCGCCCGCCCGCTTCCCCATGAATGAACATTGACGTCAATGGGGCGGAACGAACCCACGTGACCCCGCGCGGTTCCCTTTATAAAGCGGTGGCGGCGCGGGCGCTGTCCAGCGTGCTGAAGCCGGAGTGAGCGAACCGCCTGAAACTGCGCCGACCCAGCGGAGCCTAGCCTACTGGACGCCAGACCTCGACCGTCGCTCGTATCCCAGCCACCGCTCGGAGCCGAGGCTAGACGCGTCCCGATCTTCCCCTGTCCCCACCCCGTCCCGACCCTCCTTTCTACCTCCCGCATCGTGACACCAGCTGGTAAATACTTTGCTGTCCGTCCCTCAAACCCTCGGCAGCCGTGGGCGTCAGGGAGGGTTCCCTCTCCTTCCGGATAGGGGTGTTGAAAACACAGCGGGGAGCCCCCGGTAAGGGTCCTTCGCAAATGCGGGAGTTGCTTTTCTCTTGCTGCTGAAGTCGCCCACGCACCATCCGGGGAGTCCTGTCGGAAGGGAGCAGAGATTTCGCCCCCCCATCCCCCATCATTGCTGCTTAGTACGTGGGCGCTGACAGTGAGATGGCTCGGGGAGGGGGGCGAGGGGGCACTGGGGGAGCGGGTTGCAGGCGTTTTCCCATTTACACGACTCCAGAGATCGGCACACCATCTTCCTCTTGTGCTCCTAAACGTCCCTCTTTTGGGTAAGGTTAGAGGAATAAGGGAAGCCCGGATATCTTGATTAAAGGTGCGGGAAGGGAATATAGAATCAGAGGGCAGAAAATTCTTATAGAGATCCTTTTTCTTTGGTCCCTTTTATTTTTCACAGTCTCTGGCAGTGCTTTGGTCATGAAATCGCTCTGGCTGCCGACTTCCGCCCTCTTCTGCTTCCTTCTACTGATTAAGGGGTTGGGAGCAGCGCCCCCGGGGTATTCTGAGGCGCAGCTACCTCCCCTCAGCTCTGAGCATAAAGAGACGGTTGCTGGGGACGCAGCGCCCGGACCAAAAGATGTTAGCACCTCAGAGGTCCGAGCCGCTCGAAATTCAGAGCCGCAGGTCGAGGGAGAGCTTTTCCAGGGTGTGGATCCCCGGGCGCTGGCCGCGGTGCTGCTCCAGGCACTCGACAGCCAGGGCTCGTCCCCGGCGCCCGGCGGTTCCCAGCAGGGGCCAGAGGAAGGAGCAGCTGAAGATTTGACCGAGGCCGTGCGCAGCCAGACCCACAGCCTTCCGGCGCCAGAGACCCAGAAGCCCGCGGCGCCACCGCGCCCTCAGACTCAGGAGAATGGTGCTGAGACGGGAGACCCCTCCGAGGAGCTCGAGGAGCTGGCTTCCCTGCTCCAGGAACTGAGAGATTTCAGTCCCAGCAGCGCCAAGCGCCAGCAAGAGACGGCGGCAGCAGAGACGGAAACTCGCACGCACACGCTGACCCGAGTCAACCTGGAGAACCCCGGGCCGGAGCGCGTGTGGCGCGCTTCGTGGGGCGAATTCCAGGCGCGCGTCCCAGAGCGCTCGCCCCTATCGCCCCCGGCTCCCCCGCAATTCCAGGCGCGTATGCCCGAGAGCGGGCCCCTTCCCGAAGCCCACAATTTCGGGGAAGGAGTGTCCTCCTCTAAAACACACCCAGGTGAGGCACTGGCACCCCTGTCCAAGGCGTACCACAACCTGGGCGCCCCCTTCCCCAAGGCTCGCCGGCCAGAAAGCTCGCTCCTGGGAGGCTCAGAGGCAGGAGAGCGCCTTCTACAGCAGGGGCTGGCGCAGGTAGAGGCCGGGCGGCGGCAGGCGGAGGCCACGAGGCAGGCCGCGGCGCAGGAGGAGCGGCTGGCGGACCTCGCCTCCGACCTGCTGCTCCAGTATCTGCTGCAGGGCGGGGCCCGGCAGCGCGGCCTAGGGGGTCGGGGGCTGCAGGCGGCTGCGGAGCGCGAAAGCCAGAGGGGGGAGGAGGAGGAGGCGGAGCAGGAGAGACGCGGCGGGGCGGAGAGGGTGGGGGAAGAGGAGGAGGCGGAGGCAGAGGCGGCGGAGGCGGAGAGGGCGCGGCAGAACGCGCTGCTGTTCGCGGAGGAGGAGGACGGAGAAGCCGGAGCCGAGGACAAACGCTCCCAGGAGGAGACGCCCGGCCACCGGCAGAAAGAGGCTGAGGGCGCCGAGGAGGGCGGGGAGGACGACGACGACGAAGAGATGGACCCGCAGACGATCGACAGTCTCATTGAGCTGTCCACCAAACTCCACCTGCCAGCGGACGACGTGGTCAGCATCATCGAGGAGGTGGAGGAGAAGCGGAAGCGGAAGAACGCCCCTCCCGAGCCCGCGCAGCACCCACGGGCCGCCCCCGCCCATGTGCGCTCCCCGCAGCCCCCGCCCCCCGACCCTGTTCCCGCTGGAGATGAGCTGCCCGACTGGAACGTGGTGCTCCCGCCCTGGGATCGGGAGGAGGACGAGGTGTTTCCCCCAGGGCCCCACCACCATTTTCCCAACTACATCCGGCAGCGGACACTGCAGCCACCCGCTGGCTCGCGCCGCCGCCACTACCACCACGCCCTGCCACCCTTTCGTCACTATCCCGGCCGGGCGGCCCAGGCGCGGCGCGCGCAGGAGGCAGCGGAGGCGGAGGAGCGCCGGCTGGAGGAGCGCCGGCTGCAGGAGCAGGAGGAGCTGGAGAACTACGTCGAGCACGTGCTGCTCCGGCGCCCGTGACCCGCCCTGGCCCCGCCCCCGCAGCTGCCACCACCCCCTCCGTGTCACATCCCCCCCAACTCGGTGTTTGCATGCCCCCCGTCCCCGCCCCTACTCCGCCCGCGGGCTGTGTCGGAACCTGTTGGACCTCTCACGGGATCCGAAGCCCGAATTCCCCAGGCTCACTCACGGATGTCCCGGGGCCAACGGGCGGGTGGTGTGTACGAGTACCCCCGCGGGGTCCTGTCCCCGTCCGAAACCGGAAAAAGCCGTCCCAGTTAATCGTGTGAAGTGTGTCTTTCCCGCCCTTTGGGCCTCCCATGAGCCTCTCCACCCTCTCCCGAGATGGCTGTGAATTCACCCCTACTTTCCTTTCCCTGTTGTAAATACCCCTCACGGAGGAAATAGTTTTGCTAAGAAATAAAAGTGACTATTTTATTAGGACTTTGTTCTCCGTTATTCACTCGTCCCCTTGGGCCTGCCTGGTCCTTCCCAAGGGGCGGTGAAGTCAGTGCCAACTAGGACATCCATCTCTCCCGGCTCAAAAGCGGGACTTGAGTGGTAGAACCACTTTAAACGGTATGTTGGGAGAATATGGCCTACATTCTAAATTCCACCTCCAGCTTGAGGGTGGTGGTGGTCAAAGTCATTGGTTCCCAAGGGCCTGGCAGAGCGATGTAGTGAATGAGGTGCCCCAACTCTGAGCCACTGAGAAGACTCTTCTTTCCATGATCCTTGGGCAGTGCTGATGGCTCCCAGGTCTCTGCCCCACCTCCCTCAACTGCTGAGGAGTGGAACCATGTCCCTAGGAGTTGTTCCTCCTTGACTGAAGGCAGCTCAGGTTGCTGAAGGCACTATGGTGGGAGAGGCATTGAGCTTGCAAACCTGTTTGGGATAGGGGTACTATTTAAAATACAGGACACCCAGTTATGTTTTCATTTCTGATAAACAATAGGTGCATTCACATAGGACACACTTATCCTTAAAAAAAATTATTATTCAAATTGAACTGGCTGTTCTCTATTCCACCCCTCCCTCTAAATCTGGTAGCTCTTGTTCCAGGGAAGAGGCAAACCGGCAGTGTTTTCCTTCCCCTCCTGACTCCCAGCAGCCCTGCATTCCTTCACAGAGCCTAAGGCAGGCAAAGTCCAGAAATGTTTCTCTTTTTATTTCAGAGGAAAAGAAATAAAGTCAGATACTTCCCTACCCCACCCCTTAGCTCTTGCCTCACCCAGAACACAGAGAAGGGGAAAGGGCCCAGTCCCATAAAGCCTGCCCTTCCCCCAACCCTCCCTTCCCTCAAAGTGGCAAGGTTAGAAAAAAATTAACTATGTTGTTCCTCCCCTGGCACTGGATAGTGGCCCCAGTGCAGCCAAGAAGGAAGGGGAGGGGGCACGTGAGAGGAAGGGCTTCCCTCTCACCACACAGAAGCCCCCTCCGAGGCAGAGAAGATGCCCTGGCTGGCTGTGGGGAGGGTGGAGGTAGGTCATGGGGCAGGAAGAGAAGAGCCCTGACACCCTTTTCCCTTTAACCTGACATATTTATATATTTACAGTTGTAAGGGAAGGAGAAGGTTGGGGTAACGTGAGTTCTTCAAAGGCAGGGAATGAAAACCAAATAGCACCCCCATCTTGGTCACGTTTTCCTACCTCCTAAAACCTTTGTGGGGAGAAGGGAAAACAGGAGATAGGGGGTGGAGGGGTAGATTGTTTTTGGGTCCTGAGCCCACAGCTCACTCCAAAAGAAGGTGAGGCAGCAGAGAGGGGCAGCTGGGTCCCACCAAGGAAAGGGCCACGTATACCCTGCCTCTCCACCAGCTTCCCACATCTCCACACGGCCTGGCGGGGGCTATGCCAGACCCATCTCCTCCAGCACACTGCGCGGCGACTCATCCTCCTAAGGCAGAGACGGGTTGACACAGAGACACCAGGCGGGACAGACAGGAAACAAGGGAGGGAAGGGTGGGCAAGACAATGGCAATCACAGGATAGTCAGGGAAGGGGGGAAGCACAGAGACATGTGGGTAGGGGAGAGAAAAGCCAACGTGAGGCCAAGGCTGGAACAGCTGGACCCTTCAGGGGAGCTCCCCAGCCTCCCAGGACCACCCCAGAGCCAACTGTGGCAAGGAGGGGGGTGCAGGTTGAGTCTGCGCCCACCCAGGGGACCCAAAGCCCAGCACTGGGTGAGCAGGGGGCTCAGCCTTGGTATCTGAGTGGGGAGGGAGTGAAGCTAGGACTGGGGGGTGGGAAGCCTGCTTTCCAGTGGTGCGGGGGTGGCAGATGACGGTCCTCTTTTGTTCAGAGTTGGGGGAGGGAGTAAGAAGTTGGCATCAGGTCCCTGAGGGAAGGTGAACCAGACTGCAGAGAGATGAGTCATTAGGGTCTAAGCAGAGCACAAGCAACAGGGGAAGGGGTGGTGGTGGTGGTGTGTGTGTGTGTGTGTGTGCAACAGGGGAAGGGGTGTGTGTGTGTGTGTGTGTGCAACAGGGGAAGGGGTGTGTGTGTGTGTGCGCAACAGGGGAAGGGGTGTGTGTGTGTGTGTGTGTGTGAGTGAAGGGGAGGCTGGACCTGTAAAGTTCAATTCTGCCCTTTCTCCTGCTGCAGAGACTAGCCCCCAATCTCTCCCCCTCCTCAGAACTAGCTCAGGCCAGCTTGCTCATCACTGCAGATTCTGGTGACTCATCTCCCTGCACCAAGTCTCAGCAGTGGCACAGCAGAGAGGCAGGCAGTGATGGGTTGAGGGTGAGGGGCGCTGGAGAGCAGAGAGAATCAAGCCAAGCACCCTCTACCCCATCCCCAAATCCCCACAACCTTTTACTTCTGAGAAGCAGAAGCTCTTGAGTATGTGTATGGGAAAACAGGGGAAGAAAATGATCTATCTTGTGCCCCCTCTCCCATTCTCTAAGCAACCCCAAAGGCCAACAGAAACATGGGACAAAGGAGATTTGGATGGGACTACACAATCTGTACTGGGGAATGGAAGGGAGAGTAGCTCCCACTCTAAACAGTCAGTGTCTGAGGGCAAGCTGGCCAAGTGGGCGGCCAGGCAGCTGTGGCCCACAGGCAAGGTGCCCAGAGAAGGGAGTGCGTCCTCTGTCCTGGCCCTCCTCACTGTCCTGGGCCCATACCTCCTGCAGCAGATCTGCCTGCTCGATAGCCTTCAGCACACTCTTCTTGGAGGTGTCCTGGACATCACCCCCCATTAAAAACTCATCCAAGATGAAGTAGGCCTTCTCAAAGTTGAAGATGATGTCCAGCTCACACACCTGGAACAAGGCGGAGGCAGCAGAGTTGAGTGTCAGGGTGTATTCTGCTCCTGCCTGCACCCCAGCTGCCAGCCCCTCACCCCAACCCCTATCCATCTCCTCCTCCTGGCCCCATGGTCTCCTTCACGACTACTCTCCCATCTTGGGCTCCTGCCCTGGGTCTATGTCCTCCCGACCTTTAGGCCTTAGTGCTTGGTTTGACTTTTCCTTCTCCTCTTGCCTCTTTCTCTGTGATCGTGAAATATTAGTTGCCTTGATCTACCCTTGACTGTGGCTACAGTTGCATCCCCCCATGCCCAAATCTGTGGCACTATTCCCACCAGAGGCTGCCTAGCCTTCCTCCCTGGACATGGTGGGGGAAAAAAGGGTGGAAGCAGGGAAAGAGGAGATTCTAGACCATGGGCTAAAATACTTGAGTTCCAAGCAGGGCTCTGTCACTAACCACGTAGATGTACAAGGCATTTAATTTCTCTAAGTCTCCCTTTTCTCATCTGAATATGGAGGTAATAACACCTACTCACAGGATAGAATGAGGAACAAATAAGGGAACCTGAAAGCACTTTGTAAATTGTTAAGTGGAATAAAGATTATGAAGTTATTACTGTTCCCCATCTAAGGTCTAAGCTGACTGCCAACGCCACCTGGGTTATATACCAGATCAGTTAACTCAGAATCTCTGGGGTCAGGACCCAGGCAGTGCTATTTAAAAAAAAAAACTTTCTGGAAGATTCCAATGCGAAGTTAAGGGGAGGAACCACTGATAAAATCTGAACATGGCCTCTGTCCTTGCATGAGAATTCCAAGCTGAGCTCCAGATGGATTAAGTGGAAGATTCTGGTTCCCTCCCATCTCCCCAGGGCTGATTAAACGACATGGCTAATATGCTTAAGGCTTAAAGAAGGAAATTATTACCATTCTCACTGCTCCAACTTCACCTCTCCCAAGTCTTCCAGGGCAGAGACTGGAAGGGTCCCAGAGTTTGGTAAAAAGGGGGGATTGCTGGAGTGGGTGGGGAGACTTACACTGCCGAAGTATTTGTCCAGGAGCTCCACATATCGGTGGATCAGCTCCAATGTGATGAGCTCATTGTCTTGGCCCTCGATGGCACAGCAGAAATAGAGGCTGGCATATCTGAGGACAGGGACACATCAGGGGTGGCTGGGGGTGCTGCTGGACCTGCCTCAGGGCCCAGGCACTCTGCTCAAACGTCCCTTTTCTCCTCATTCCCAGCCCAGCGGTCTGTATTCCTACTGGAAGCAGACATGGTGGCCCCATGATATACAAATAGTAACTCACTCCACCTCCTAGTCCCTCTCATAAATACAAGCAAAGACATGCAAGTTCTTTTCCTCTTGCCCTCTGATCTGTTCAGTTTGACTCAGCAAAAACCTGAGACAGCTAATTCACCTGCTCAGAGGAGCTGGAAAGGGCATGTGGTGTTGAGAAAAGCAGCGCAGGATCTATGACTGGTGAATGAGACTGCAAAGGACATATGCAACGGATAAGACAGGGTCTTTGGGACAGAGGCACGTGCATGAAGCAGGTGTCACGCTTGAGTAAAACCAAGGGAGGAATGAGAATTTCTTCAAGGTGAATTTGGAAGGTAAAGGAAGCTGGAGTTCATTACTGATGTCCAGATGTCCTTGGCTCCCAGTTCTCCCTGCCCTAAGTGACTGCTTATTTCTCAGCCACTTGAACTCATTGCCAGACCCCAACCAAGACGGATCTGGGCAGGTCTGAAAGCAGGTGGGGTGTCACCTCTTATAGACGACTTTGAGATCCCTCCACTCCAGAAAGCTGCACATCTTAGGCTTGCGAGCCAGAACCACCTGCATAAGTTCCCGAACCATCTTCTTTCGCTCCTTGTCTGATGTGGCCAGGTACCATTTTTGCAGCCGTAGCTTCCCCTGTCGGCTGAACAGCAGCATGAATCGCATCTGGAGGGAGGAGACAGAGCTGAGGGTCAGAGATTTGATTCTCTGTTTCTTTCCTCCAAAACCACACAGCCCCCAATTCATCCCATCTACCTCTTCTCCTCTTCTCTCCTCACAAGTCCTACTTCTTTCAAAACTCAGCCCTTGCTGTCAACTCTGGGTATTCCCATCAGCAGGTGCCTTTCCTGCTGGGGGCTGTCAAGAGCTTCTGAGTCTGTTATTTGGGTTCAAATCCTGGCTCTCCTGTTGAGTAATGTGCCTTGAGCAATGACTTTATGATTCTAGGCTTCAGTTTCCTGGTCTGTAAGATGGAGATAATAAAAGTACCTACATTAGAGTTACTAGGAGGGAATAAATAAGTCGAAATATGTACCACTGCCTGTTACACAGCAAGTACTGTAACACATTAGGTATCACTATTGCTATTCTCTGACCTCCGTTTCTAACCATTTTGAAAGTAACTTTTAGTGATGGCTGATGTCAAAGAGATGCCTGATTTTTTCCATGCTCCTATCCACAACTGTGCTGAAATCAGCCATTTTCTCCCTGGAGAAGCTACCTTAATTATCCACTCCATCCTAGCCATAGCCCTTGCTGATGTCCCCAATACACTGCCCTCCAGCGCCAATCCTATGCTCAGGAGTATCCCTCACATTAGCACATGGTATTGGGATCCCCCAAAATTCCACTTCCTCAGCCATATAGGCATTTGGCCACTGGTATTTCTCCTTTCCTTTTAGGGCACCTCCTACTACATACCCACTTCCCACCAGATACCAGGTGACCAATTTCTCTTTCAGTTCCTCAGCTAGGTCACAGCCATCCAGAGAGGATCCCCTAGGGAATGTTTGTGCAACAAAGTGGAAGCTAGGTAGAGTAGGAAGTACCACCCCACGCACACCCAGCTTCCCAGTTGGGGGACCAGGCCACATCCTGGAGTTATCTTCTCTCTGCAGCTCTCCTCTCCATAGGCAGTACCAGGGCTGGAATCCCTGGGTGTGTGGAACAGTACTAGTTCAGTAGGGTAAATCAGAATTTGAGGAGTTTTGGGTGGTGGGATAGAGGAAGCGATGCTAGCGTGGCAGGTGGATAACAGAGGGGCGCAAAGGGGCCGTGCGCGTCTATAATGGGGCAGGTGGGGGGCGGGAAGCCAGCAGGAAGACGGAAGGCCTGGGTTCCGGAAAGAGAATGGGATGGGGGCGGAGAGCGAAGAGCACCGGAGCGGGGGATCAGAAACCTGGGACCCCGTCAGCAAGACCTCGAGCCCACTTGGCTTTCCCACCTCACCCCAGCCTCTAGGAGAGCAGGGCAATAACCGAGGCGGGACGTTCACTCCTGGACCCGGAAACTATTCCCTCCCACACACCGTTGTCCCCGCCGGCCGCCGCTCCTCTCTGGGCTGCAGGGAACAGAGTGACTTGATGACCCGCCACCCCCGCTGCCTCCCTCCGCCAACAGGCCTCCCGCACCCGTAGTCCTCGGGCGACTTCCCTGCGGCGGTGGTCGGGCCCTCTTAGATCGTCCCCCGAGCGCTCCCCCTGGCCTGAACAGGCCCACCGCCCCCTAGACAGCCCTCTCTCACCCTACAAATGCGCCCCTCCCCGCCCCTTCTCCCTAAAGACATTTCCAGCTGCTCTTCCTTCCGAGGCCGGCTCGCCCCCCGCCCAGGTAAGTGAGGGACTCTGAGGACCACAGGAAGGAAGAGCGGCTCCCACTGAAGGCGGCCCCCAAAGACCCCCGCAGGTGCAGCTCACGCCCCTCGGTTCCTCCTCCCCTCTCTCTTCGCACAGCCTACCATCTTGCAGCCTCCGGCTCGGCGCGTCCCTCTTCGGCCACCGTAGGCGCCAGCTCCACTCCCTTTCCTATCCTTTCTTTCCTTTTCCTCCCTCTCGCTTGAAGCCACGCCCCGTCCCGCCTAGGTCCGGAGGCCCTTTGAGTGGCCAACTGCGCAGGCGCTGACTCTGCGGGGCGCGCGCGGGTGGGGCTGGAGGCGGAGAAGCGGAATCCATGGCAACCAGGTCCTTGACTTCAGCTTTGAGTAGCCCTGTCGTCGTGGTAACGAGGCTGTCTGGTGGCCTGTTTGGAGGATGGGAGAGAGGACAATGAGGTCCTCGAGCTTGGGAACCTTGGGGGGAAAAGGCGGGAAAAGGAGTGAGAGGTGGGTGCGACGGCCACTGGAGTCTTGAGGAAGGGAGGACTAATGGCAGGGGCTGGGCGACTGAGAGGGAGCAGGTGGGGGTTTGGATGTAGGGAAGGAAATGAAGAGGAAGATGAAGACAAAGGGTGGGAGTGGGAGGGCAGACATGAGAAAAGTATATGGAGCTCAAAGTAGGTATCTACCGAGAACCTGCTAGGTGCAACACTACTTAAAGGAAGAGAGATGCGTAGGTAACGAGGGAGATGAGAAATAAGAGAAAAGGAGGGGCTGATATAAGTGATGTAAGGAACAGGGAGAGAAGCATGAATTTAGGCAAAAAGGGGAAGAAATACAGAACCTTTAAAGGTTAGCATAGGTCAAAATTAAAAGGGGATAAATGTAACCCAGACACAAGTCTAAGAATGAGGAGGATGTAAATGGTAATTGAGCTTTATGGCTGAGGATGTGTGTGTGTGTGAGGGATACACACCTGTGTGTGTGTCCATGCAGTAAAGGAGTTTGCATATAAGGATAAGAGAACATCTTAAATTTTATGCTGAAAACAATGGCTGTTTCTTGGTAATTATTAACTAATGATGCTATAATTTTTGAAGCAATTGTTGGGAAAGCCTTACCAGTCTCCACATTACTTTTTTTCTTACTCTTTGTTATGGAGGTAATATGCTTCAGTAGCAAGAGGGTGGGCCTGACGCACCTGGGATGCAATCTGATCTGACCCATACTAGATGTATGGCCTCCGGAGAGTTCTTTATCCCTCCATTTCCTCATTATAAAAGTGCAGGTAGCGATACCTGCCTTGCAAGGTTGTTCTGAGGATGTCTAGAAAGTATCTGGCACACTGCAAACACTTGATAATGGTAGGAATTATCATTGTTTCCCTTCCCCAACTTCTCTCTTCTACTACTTTTTCCTCTTTTTTACTTCCCTTTCTCTTCTGCTAGTAACTTAAGGCTTGCCAATGGATTAGACATTGGCTGAACTATCTTGGTGTTATTGTTTAGGTCAAGAATAATATCAATAAAGCAAGTTGTTAGAGTTAGAAACAGTAAATAATTCTAGAGTGAAAAGAAGGAATGAAAATGTGTAAGAAGGGCAGGGGCAGAAGGCAAAGCAAATAAAGAGAAATATGCTCATAGGGGAGATGAGAAGGTTGTGTATAAGGATGTAATGAAGGAAAAGGTAAAAACATAAAGAAGAACAGGGCAACCATCCTTGGAAGTTTGGAAGCTCTAGAGGTGTAAACTCCTACACTCCTTGGAAAGCTGGCACTTTCTACTATTCCTTATCTAATCGTGTATGCCTAGCCACAGAGAAGATAAGATTCATGAGAGAAATGTTAGAAATATGAGTTTTGCTCATGTAGAATCATAGACTTCAAGTAGTTTTTTTTAAAACAATTTCACTTAAAATCCATTTTTAAATGAGTAAAAAGAAGTACAAATATACTTGTAGAAAACACTTTATTTTCTTAATGTATATCCAGTGGCTGCTATTGTTTTGCCTGAGAAAGAGATATAATTCAGTGTATTAATATTAACCAAACACATCTCAAAAGAAATGTATCAGGGACTGCTGAATTGCCTACCAGCAATTCTGTACTTAATTTGTGTGTCTGTCATTATATATCAGAATATTCAGAGATAACCTACGTTTTTGTTTTTTATTTATTCTTTCACAAACAGAAATGAACTAAGGTCCATTCCTTTATTTTTTTGTTTCTGTTTTTGTTTTTGTTTTGATATCATTAATGTACAGTTACTTGAACAACATTATGGTTACTAGACTCCCCCTATTATCAAGTTCCCCCCACATACCCCATTACAGTCACTGTCCATTAGCATAGTAAGATGCTATAGAATCATTACTTGTCTTCTCTGTATATACTGCCTTTCCCGTGTCTCCCCCGCCCAGCTACATCATAAGGCCCCCTTTTCCCCCTTATCCCTCCCTTCTCACCCATCTTCCCCAGTCTCTTTCCCTTTGGTAGCTGTTAGTCCATTCTTGGATTCTGTGAGTCTGGTGCTGTTTTGTTCCTTTAGTTTTTTTCTTTGTTCTTATGCTCTACAGATGAGTGAAATCATTTGATACTTGTCTTTCCCCACCTGGCTTATTTCACTGAGCATAATACCCTCTAGCTCCATCCATGTTGCTGCAAATGGTAGGATTTGTTTTCTTCTTATAGCTGAATAATTCCATTGTGTATATGTACCACATCTTCTTTATCCATTCATCTACTGATGGACTCTTAAGTTGCTTGCATTTCTTGGCTATTGTAAATAGTGCTGTGATAAACATAGGGGTGCATCTGTCTTTTTCAAACTGGGCTGCTGCATTTTTAGGGTAAATTCCTAGGAGTGGAAATCCTGGGTCAAATGGTATTTCTATTTTTAGTTTTTTGAGGAACCTCCATACTGTTTTCCACAATGGCTGAACTAGTTTACATTCCCACCGGCAGTGTAGGAGGGTTCCCCTTTCTCCACATCCTTGCCAACACTTGTTTGTCTTTTGGATGTTGGCCATCCTAACTAGTGTGAAGTGATATCTCATTGTGGTTTAAACTGCATTTCTCTGATGATTAGTGATGTGGAGCATCTTTTCATGTGCCTGTTGTCCATCTGAATTTCTTCTTTGGAGAAGTGTCTGTTCAGCATCTCTGCCCATTTTTTAATTATTATTTTGGTATCATTAATCTACAATTACAATGAGGAATATTATGTTTACTAGACTCCCCCCTTCACCAAGTCCCCCCCACATACCCCATTAGTCACTGTCCATCAGCACAGTAAGATGCTGTAAAATCACTACTTGTCTTCTCTGTGTTGCACAGCCCTCCCTGTACTGCCCCCATATTATACATGCTAATCGTAATGCCCCCTTCATTTCCCCCCACCTTAACCCTCCTGTCCCACCCATCTTCCCCAGTCCCTTTCCCTTTGGTAACTGTTAGTCCATTCTTGGGTGGGTTCTGTGATTCTGCTGCTGTTTTGTTCCTTCAGTTTTTTCTTTGTTCTTCTATTCCACATATGAGTGAAAACATTTGGTACTTGTCTTTCTCTGCCTGGCTTATTTCACTGAACATAATACCCTCTAGCTCCATCCATGTTGTTGCAAATGGTAGGATTTGTTTTTTTCTTATGTCTCTGCCCATTTTTAATTGGCTTATTTGCTTTTTGTTTGTTGAGGTGCGTGAGCTCTTTATATAATTTGGATGTCAACCCCTTATTGGATATGTCATTTATGAATATATTCTCCCATACTGTAGGATGTCTTTTTGTTCTTCTGATGGTGCTCTTTGCTGTACAGAAGCTTTTTAGTTTGATATAGTCCCACTTGTTCATTTTTGCTTTTGTTTCCCTTGCCCAGGGAGATATGTTCAAGAAGAGGTCACTCATGTTTATGTCTAAGAGGTTTTTGCCTATATTTTTTTCTAAGAGTTTTATGGTTTCATGACTTACATTCAGGTCTTTGATCCATTTTGAGTTTACTTTTGTGTATGGGGTTAGACAATGACCCAGTTTCATTCTCTTACATATAGCTGTCCAGTTTTGCCAACACCAGCTATTGAAGAGGCTGTCATTTCCCCATTGTATATCCATGGCTCCTTTATCATATATTAATTGACCATATATGCTTAGGTTTATATCTAGGCTCTCTATTCTGTTCCACTGGTCTATGGATCTGTTCTTGATTACTGTTATCTTGATTACTGTGGCTTTGTAGAAGAGCTTGAAGTCAGGGAATGTAATTCCCCCTACTTTATTCTTCCTTCTCAGGATTGCTTTGGCTATTCGGGGTCTTTTGTTGTTCCATATGAATTTTAGAACTACTTGCTCTAGTTCATTGAAGAATTGCTATTTTTATAGGGATTGCATTGAATCTGTAGATTGCTTTAGGCAAGATGGCCATTTTGACAATATTAATTCTTCCTAGCCAAGAGCATGGGATGAATTTCCATTTATTAGTGTCCTCTTTAATTTCTCTTAAGAATGTCTTGTAGTTTTTGGGGTATAGGTCTTTCACTTCCTTGGTTAGGTTAATTCCTAGGTATTTTATTCTTTTTGATGCAAATATGAATGGAATTGTTTTCCTGATTTCTCTTTCTGCTAGTTCATCTTTAGTGTATAGGAATGCAACAGATTTCTGTGTATTAATTTTATATCCTGCAACTTTGCTGAATTCAGGACTTCAAGTAGTGTAAGTGAGGTAGAAGGACTGGATGTCTTCATTGTTAGTGAGTGATGAGTGTGGAGAATCTGTGGCTTAGTGGACCCAGCATGGCTGTGTCTGCAGATGAGCTTGGGTTTCATGCAGTGGGCATTTGGGAGTCATTATGGTTGTCTGAGCTGTTGAATAACTTTTGAGAAAGTTAAGCTTATAGTACTATGGGGGACAATTTGAAAGGACAGAGTGAAGGCTGGAAGGTCATCTAGGAGGCAGTGTTGAGAATCTAGCCACAAAGAAGAAATGGAGAGAGACAAATCAGAGTGATATCTGTAATGGACCAGTCAGCTGCAGTTGATAACTCATCTGTGAGTAGAGAAGAAGGAAGACCAAAGATAAGCCTGTACGATTAGTGGTGCCCTTTGGATTAATGAAAAAATGAAAGGGATGAAATCCTCCTTTGTGGAAAAATGAAAGGGGTGAGATTATCCTTCCTAGGTGCAGATAGTGTTTGTTTTGTTGTCTTACAAACCATGCTGGCACCTCCCTGAGCCTTCTCTCATAGAGATGGCTCCTGGGGGTGGTTGGGGGAATGGCGCAGATGGCTTCTGAAGCCTTTCATCTCTACACCAACCTGTAACCATCTGAGACCAACCATCTGAAAACCAACCCGGTGACTTGAGAGTTCATCCTCAGGTGTGACCCTGGAACTTGCCTTTGCTATTATTTTTTCCTCCTGATTTTGTTCACACCATTTTCTGGAGTGCCCTGCCATTCCCTCCCCACAGACCCAAATCTGTCTTATTTACCCTTTAAGTTTCAGTCAGGCATCTGCCCCGATGACCCTTTGCACTCTAGTCTAGACAATAGTGATCATTTCTACAACATTCCTTTCAACTATATTTGCAATGACTTGCATAGCATTTCAGCTTTTTGGTGTCTCTTCGTCTTAGGTACTTGATAATAAGAAACATCACTTACACTTTCTTAAAAGTGCTCCATAGCACCAGTATAAAGTTAGGCTTTCAGATAAATTCTTGTTAAACTAAATGGAGTTCAAACTTGGCAAGATTTTGGTTGAAGCCACAGCTGCTTTGCTTTGAGAAGAGCTTTCCACTGGAGTCAAAGCGACATCTGGTGGCTAGGGGATAAAAGGCTACATTCAGGACTCCTGTGTTCAGGCTAAGGCAGAGGTGGAAATGCATGCGGGACATGGCGGTGACTGGTGCATGAGGGCAGCACCTTTACTTCCGACCACATCTGAGCCCTTCTCTGTGTTCAGGGAGACCTGTGTAGACAGATGCCCTAGAGAGGGATGATACAGTGGAATGGTGAGGAGTACAGAGATGCCCGACGCCTGGAGATGTTAAGGAATAATAGCAGCTAATTACTCAACTTCTCTGTGTCTTACTTTCCTCCTCTCTGCATAAGTGTTGGCTACTATTAGTCCAAGGAAACTGACTTGAGGAGCTTCCTAAAAACTGGTTTGGAAAAACAGATGGTGTCTCCTTGACACGTTTCATTCAGATAGGTTATTTTTACCAATGAGGGATTTACAAAATGAGTCATATTCTTTTCCCACATGTGGGCAGAGAAATAATACCACTGGGTGAGGTTTACAAGGAATCTGCTGTGATGATGGCTGGAGGCAGATCTTGTTAGCTTTTCCTTTCTAAAGAAACAGAGAGAGGAAGAGAGATTTGGAATGTCCAAGGAGGGGGCCCTCGCGAAGCCGAGCGGGGATGGGGCGGGCTTGGCACTGTGGGGCCGCATTATCATCTCTGTCCTGGAAATGACTGAAAGAAGCAGAGGGCACGGCTAAATGGGGCACTTCCCAGAGCAGATTCTCTGCGGTGATGAGGCCTCTGGAGAAGTCTTTTCTTCTGAGTCTTCTCAGCATGCAGGGACAGTTTTTGAACTGTCAACTGTAGAATGAGGCTAACTTTGTTCTGCTTTTTAAAACATCTGTGGAAAAAAGAGGCTCTTTCTGTTTCCAAGCAAAGCCTTCACAGATGGGTAACTCCTCAACAAGCAGCCTGGGGCCTGGAATTGTCATATTTTTAGGACATAAGGAGGACAGAAGATATATCGGTCCCGGTGCCCCTGAATTCTTGAACTGTTGCCTTTATGCTCAGCTACCCACTCTAAGTATTCTTGCATGAAGAGGAGTACTTCAGCACCAGCTGATATTTTGGGCAGAACTCTCAGTGTAGAAGCATCTTGGAAACTGGATCAGGCCACAACTAGTTTTTGCATCTCTGGTCTGAGCCAGCTAGAAGCAGGCCAAGAGACCTCTATTGCTTTTTTGTCTACTACACCATATCTTGGACCTACAGAGCTTGCCAGGTGCACAGTGAGAACAGGGGTAGGGGAAGAACTTACTGAGGTTGAAAGAGAGCATCTCTCCAAAGCTAAGGGTAGCGTTAGTGAGCTGCCCATTCTGGGCCCTCCTTTTCTGTGGGTCTTCCTGGTACCCATGGCTTTCTAAAGAAAGAGGAAGACCTTCCTTCTAGGCTTGATCCATCTTCGGGGCCCCTCTTACTACATCAGCTTCATGGGAGAAAAGTAAGCCTGATGAAGGTGAATCTAAACAGAAGAATCCACAAAGAGGTGTCCAACAACTGCATCTCCTTTCACCACCCAAGAAAGCCCCCAGCTGACCTTTGCCAGGGAAACAGGAATGGGAAGGACAGCAAGGCCTTTAGTACAGGTTGAATGATGGGGGAGTGAGGAAATGAATGAATACTCTGTTCTGGATTTACCTTATAATCAAAATTTCCTCCAAGGAACTCTAACATAATCTTAGAGGAAATGATAATGTGGAGGTTCTTTTAGTTCAAGTTCTAAAATCTCTATTTCATGGCAGTGGGCTTATTTAGGGAAGTCGCGAAGGCTTATTTAAGCTTGAGAAAAGATGAGGTTCTAACCTGGCCACTTGATCACTTTTGATTGTTTTGTCCCATTTCAAAATGTTTGTTTTACCAGAATCACCTAACTGCAGGATTGGGAATTTCTTGAAAGATAAAGCCCATCGCTAGGAAGTTACCCTGAGGGTGCACGAGCACATGTGCCCTGGGATAAATGTGCTGGGCAACGATGTCCACCTCAGTGCTGTTGGTAATAACCATGACAATAAAAAAGCCTTGAAACAACCAAAATGTCCCTCAGCAGTGATTAAGGAATTATAGTTCATCCATATATGCAGCTGGCAAAAAGAGTTAGGGACAGGTGCGTAGGATATAGCATTTGGTGAATCAAGGAACCTGATGTGTAGATGGCAGAGCACTAATATGTATGTTAGTATACTAGTGCATATAAATATACATATATATGTGTGAAAGTAAAGAATATCTTAGATATTCTTTTTTTTCTAGGCATCACCTAGTTTCACCTTTATTTATATCTTAGATATTGTTATAAATGCTTAGCAGAGTTCAAAGAACACCCAAGAAATTCAGTTCCCAGGCTTACCCTATCGAAACAAATGTCTTACCTTGAGCACGTGTTCTTTATCATTTTAAAAAGTCACCTCATCTGATACCCCAACCTCTGAAGCATCATCACTAAGAGGTCCTCCTGACTGGCCTTGAACACTTCCAGTAATGGAGAATTCGTTACTTATAACTATCAGGCAGTGTTTTGACCAAGAGCCCTCAGACGAAAATTAATTCTTAGTAAGTCATGACCTACCTTAACAGAACCTGCTTCTATGACCTACCAGGGAGCTGGACCTACCAGTCGTATCTTTAGTGCTTCAGAGCTGTACAGCACAGTTTGGACAGATAGTTTTTGGTATTTTTTTCAGTTTAAAAGATAATTTTTAAATATATGAATAGGAATTCGTGGTGGGAAGTATGTCCTCTGGCAAGAGCCTTCGAGCTACTTGAGGAAGAGAATAAAAAACTTTTAGGGTGCCACTTTGAGGAGGATATTAAGAATCTATTAGCAAAAGAGCCTTGTTTTCAAGGAACCTGATGTGTAGATGGCAGTGGGGAGGATACACACACACTCAGAGTTGGTGAGCATACATGGATACAAGCATTGTTACCCACCCAGAAGAAGAAAGGTTGGTGAATGCCCAGTAGAGAGTGATGGGGTTGACTGGATCTGTGGGGAGTGCTAGGTTGGGGCAAGGGACTTCGTTTGGGATTTGAGAAATGGGGAGTGGGAATAGGTGCAGGGAGTGGGGGCATTTGATAGGGAAATGGCATGAACATGTCCACAGGGACAGTGGCCATGAGCTGGCCCATCTGGTGGGTGGCAGGTGTTTGGGGAAGCCTCTTTCCTTTTTGAAGATGATGCTCAGGGGAGAATCGTGCCCTGTACCAAGTGGCCCTGGGGCCTTCCTGCAGAGACGTCAGTGTGCCTCAGGCTTATGACTATGTATTTCATAAAGACCCCTTTCCCCAGAGAGGTCTAGGAGCCGGTGGGATTTTGGTTTTGTACTGTGTGAAATAAGGCAGCGACTCTTGTGGAATATTCTTTTCATT
This sequence comes from Manis javanica, assembly GCF_040802235.1. Lineage (NCBI taxonomy): Eukaryota > Metazoa > Chordata > Mammalia > Pholidota > Manidae > Manis > Manis javanica. The sequence goes on along the minus strand of NC_133165.1, from coordinate 33,470,832 downwards.
TATTTATTTTATTAAAAAACATTTTTACTTGTTTATGTAACAAAAGTGAAAAAGCATATAATTTGACACAATTTCAAGAACATTGGACCCCATACTTGGGTGTCCTTGGGGTGCTGTGTGTGGCTGTCACTATCCAGTGCATAATGAAAAAATAAAAACAAAGAACGAAAAGTGTTCACTGAAAAGCACGGTCGGGTGATTAGGGTTCTGTTGGGTTACATTCATTCGACATGTATGTGCAATTCTTCAATAAAGTGGTCTTTGTGCCCTACCCTCTAGCTAGCTGGTTTTCAGAAAGATTATCTAACTGGGGTAGTTGAGGCCAAGCTCGCTGTCTCTCTCAGTCTCTCTCATTTTCTCTCTCTCACGTGTCCACTGCTCACACACGCAGCAGCCGGAAATGACACATTGAAGTGAGTCACCAATGCGGCTGTGAATCATCCTGTAATTGGGGAAAGTTCTGTCCTGCTAGGTCAAGCAGCCCCTTACACTCCTGCTCCTGACTATATTGGAAAATTTTGGAACCACTCTGTCCTCGCTCTGTCCCTCTCCCCAACCCGAATCCCTAAAGTGAGTTGAAGTGAGAGAATCTTCGCAGGGGTCCTATGCCATCAAGTGGAGAGGCAAGGCAAGGAGAGGCGTGATAGCGTCTGAGCAGCCACAAGGTGGCAGTGTGGGCCCCATTGCGCTCACGGCCCAGAGGGGCATGCCAGCCAAGTGGCCAGATTCCTGGATTGGCAGTGACACAAACCAAAGGAGTACTGTGAACAGGTTTCAATAATACGGGTTGTTTCTACTATCATCCTCCTTCTCTCTACAAACACAAGGGCAAGGATGTGATAAATATTCAAGCACACCCTTGGCATCCCACCCTCCTCACCCTGAGGCTGGAGCCAAGAGCCAGGCATAGATCTCACCTTACTTCTATGCCTGCAAAATATAGTTTGTGGGAAGCAGAAACCTGCTTCTATGAGTAAACAAGTCACCTACACTCCAAGATACTAAATGCACACTGTTTCTGGGGCAGGAGATGGCCAGGGAGGGTGGGTCTCTGCGCCAGGCAGGCCGTCGCTCTGCCAGTCTGCAGCACCTCTGAGCCGGGCAAGGATGGCCCTTGAAATGAAAGGGTGTTTCTTCCGCTGGCCTTCTTTGGCCTGCTGCCAGCCTCCTCAGCAGTGGCAGACAGTGCAAGAGTGACGGCAACGTGAGCGGAACACAAATAGTCTCTACTGAGCACACAGCAGCCTTGCGGTGCCATCCTGCCAGGGCCTCAGTGGGATACAGGTCTGAGGACCCAAGTGGGCAGAAGTGGCTACGCAAGTGGTTCTATGCATCTTACTGTCCTGCTACGCAAGTGGTTCTACGCATCTTACTGTCCTGCTTGGAGACTCCAGGATGTGTGCTTTGGAAGTCTCTTCTCCAGGGTCTCCACTAGGGAGGTTTACTGAAAGGTCCTCTTTCCCACTCCTGGGAGAGGTTGAGGTCTAGGAGGCAGATTCGAAGGATTTACCATTACAAGAAAAAAAAAAGGCAAATGTCCTTTCTCCAGAAAGATTAGTGAAAATAAAAATTATTTTCCCTGGAGTTCTTCTTCTCTGATACATCTCCAGTTCTGTCCCAGATGAGGGCTCCTTTCCCCATGGTCAGGGTTCCATCACTTGGCCCATGAAGAGGGCTGTTCCTGGGGATGGAAAAGTCACGGGAGATAAGAATGAGGAGGAAGGGCCCACCTCACCCAGCTGGATGTTTACGGATGAGCTGAGGTGTGAAGCCAGTGAGATGTCTGGAGTCACAGCTGCTGCAGTGACTAAGCTAGGGCTGGGGGTCTGGCTCAGCGCCCTGAGAGACCCTGCCTAGAGTCCTTTGGGGTATGAGGAGTTCTCCACCTGTCTTGATTGGTGCCCCAGACAAGGAGAATAGGGGGAAGGCAGTGCAGCCTCATGGGCCTCCGCTCACCTGTGGGGTTATGTCGCACCACAAAGAGGAAGGGTCTGTCCATGATGATCTCCTCAGGGGCCATTCGGGCTGAAACTATAATGGCTGGAAGAGAAGGGAGCATGTCTGAGAGCAGAGGGAGGTTGGCTCTGGTGCCTGGATTATGTCACATGATCCATTGGCACCAGTCTGACACAGCACTGGGGGATGATTAGGGCTTGGTTGTTTTCCTGGACCTGAACCTTAAAAATTTAGGTCCTCTGAGGCCTGGTGTCCTCTAGGAGTTTGGTGGAGATCCAACAGCTACTCACAAACAGACATTTGTCTAGACCCCTTTAGGCCACACTGATAAGCAAGTTCCTAAAGTTGACTAGCCACTGTGGGAACAACCCAGGTTTTCCTTTAGAAGGCCTTTTCACATTCAGGGGACTTCAGGAGCCATCAGGTGAGAGGGGTCCCAGGGAAAGCCAGCCCATTTTCTAGGCTGAGAAACACTAGCTAGCGGGGAAAGGATGATGCTGTCTGCACAGGAGTGCAGTTCGAGGGGAGAGGCCTGGTGGAGAAGAGCAGCAGGTTCCCTCCGGGTTTGGGTGCCAAACAGTGGCCCATCCTGGAGGCACTGGGCCAAGACTTGCCAGCTCTCTCCTGAGGCTGACTCACCTGTAGAGGAGGACGCCACAGTGCCACTCTCATTCACCTCAATCTTCACTTTCTGCAGTGCCTGTGATACGTAGAGAAGCTCTTGATCTGAAACAGGCAGATCCAAGAGTAGGTCAGCCATGGTTCTCAGGGAAAAGCCCCCGTGTCACCAAGGGGCCCCACCATCCACCAAGGTAAGAAAGGGAGAGGAAAACCTCTTACCTGACAGACTGGAGAAGTCTGCCTGGTTTGGCCTAAACATGTCGGTCATCCCCAGGTTCTCCAGGGGCCTCCTGAGGTCAACTTCACTCTCCAGGGAGAACCTGCAGATGGTGCAGGAAACATCTCAAGCTCAGCAGTCACTTGCCACCAGCGCCCCCGCCCCCAAGTCCCCTGCCAGGTGACTCCCCCACCCTAGCAGCCTGACAGGATGGGGACTGATGTGAAGGGAAGGCTTGTTTTTTCAAATCTGTAGCAAGGTCTCTTCGCTGGAGGTTTCTCATATTAATGAACGTCCTTTTGCAATCTTCCCACCCCCTTGAACCTATGACTAATTACTTTCCTCAAATAAGGCAGTAGTTTCAGTATAAATTCTCCTGCAAGTATATCTGAACACAAATCTGGTCTGTAGATTGTGTTTCTGAGAGCTAACCCTGAAGAAGGCTCAAGCAGAGAGGCTTTGGGGTGCTCTCTGCCTCCCAGCAGGGCATGACTACCTCGAGATTTGAGAGAGGCACAGAGAGAAAGAGCGTGCTCACCAGCTAAATTCTCTTTCCCCAAGCCTGGCATTATAGCATCTGGAAATTTGGGGTAAGTCTGGTGGGAGGCTTCCCTCCAATTCTGAAATTACCCAGCCTCAGCCTTGTCCACCCTCTTTGCTTCTGTGGAAGGATTTAAAAAATCTGTTGTTGGAAGCAGCTAGAAGCTATAGTTGGGGCCATTCCATCTGGGGAAGTGGTTCCTTTTGTCTCCATTGTTCGGCTGTTGACTTAAGGAGGTGGGGGCAGGAGTGCAGGTTGTTCATAAAAGAGTGCAGACCGGCTTATCCCCCCACCTCTGCCTGTTCGTTCTTTGGCTCTCCTTTTGGCTGGCTTTTGCCAGGTATTCTGAAGGTGGCAAATGTGGGTGCATGGTCTAGAAAAGCTCCTGCCTGCCCTCCAAATGGAATGAAAGGAGGGATGACGAGAGAAATGTCAATCAAACCCAGGCCAGAGTTTCGGCCATCAGCCTCTCACACGTGTCCTTGCCCTGCAAACATTGCATTTGGGAAACTCACCACAGGAATGTTACTTTCAGGGAGTCAGGCAAGAGGGGAGCGGGCCGCTAGAGGGGATTAGGGTATTGGCAAGTGTGGTGCGAGCAAGAGGTTGCTTACTTGGGCAGAACCAGGAGGCGGGGCACCTTGGTCATATTCCCTTTCCACTGGCTGATGAGCTGGGCATCCAGAATGTTGGTGAGGGCAGAGAGAGGCACCTCTTTTTCATAAGGAGCAGCAATGAACATGCTGAGCGTGTCCCCATGGTAGGGCAATTCCAGAATGTCGTAGTAATGACCATCAGGGGTGGAAAACTCAGCTGTCAAGATACCAAGAAGGTGCACTGAAAATGCCCCAGCTCCTGTTGAATCTCACCCAACACTGGGTTCTCAGCTAGGTCTCCTGTCCCCTCCACTATTTCTGGAAGCCAGCTCTCCATCTTGGCTTTTGAGACCCCCCAGCCCCCTCCCCTCGCTCCCCTATTCTTTGTTTTTATGCCCACTTTATTCCAGTTCTTCTGCCAATTCACAGTGTCTCTGGTTTCTCTGTCTCTTTTTGGCCTTCTTTACCTTTACTCCTCTCTCCCCCTCACAAAGCCACTAACTCATCTCCTTAACTCTCAACTTCCACGAAGCTCTTCCCCCAGCGGGATTTGTGTACCCCCAGTAATCACACTAGAAACATGAGGATGAGAGATGGCTCAAGTGGTCAAATGTGGGCCTGAGTGGGTTTCTGGATGTCGGCTTCATCTTGCATGAGATAAAGGTCCTTTCTGCTGCTGCAGTTATCCCAGGGTCTCCTCCTGGGGAAGTCGTTGTTGAAGCTGGGGTGTATCCTAGGCTCTCTCCTCGCTGAGAAGGGAGCACCCTGGGGCTGAAGGGCGGGGCTTAGGCAAGGGTGTCTTATACTCACTGTAGTTGAACTTGTTGGTCTGAGCCATCATGGGCACAGACACGGTGCTGCCGTCAGACTTGTGGAAGAGGCGGCGGTGGGTGCCTGACTCTGGGAAGGGCGTCTTCCACTCGCCGTTGAAGTAGAGGGCGTTCACCAGCATCAGGCGTGTCAGGTGGTCCACAGCCCCTTCGCCAAGTAAGTCACTAATCATGCCTGTGGGAGAGCCAGGTGATTAGGAGGCTAGATAATTTTTAAGTTTCTTACATGGTCCCCTTTAGCTCCCAATCCTCAGGGGGATGTGCGCCTGTTGAAGGGATCTGATCAGCAGACAGATTGGGAGTGTGAACCAGTCTAGCTGCTTCCAATCTGTTCCATCTTCCTAACAGTTTCAGAAAGTTCTCCAGCTCACCATACCTTCTTGGCCCTGAGTGCCTGTCCAGCATGAGACCCGGAAACTTGCCTTTCCCCTCACTCTGCTCTCTGCATTGCAATCTGGAGGGACTGTGTATGCTCTTTGTCCTGGTTATTACTGTATAACTGTCCTCACATTTGGGGGAGGCTATAATTAAGATGAGGAGGCCTAATTATGAAAAATATGCTGTGATTCTTAAAGCACTTGACCTTCTGTCTACAGAGAAGAGAGTAGGGGGGTGCTGATTGGGGAGAGGCTGGGGTACTCAGCCTCATTTCCCAATCCCCTTCTATGCAGGCCCTTGGGACTAAGTCTCCCTTTCCTGCCTGCTCACCTTTGGTGTGTCTCTTCACCCAGTCATTGACGATGAACCTGGCCCTGTCCACCTCTGAGAAGTCCACCTGCTTGACTGTGGTGCGGAACAGCCTGAAGAAGTGGGGCATGAAGCCCTGGACCAATTTCAGGTCCCGCTGGACGAAGATGGCATCAGCGGTGCTGATTTTGTCCTTGTTCCATGGCCCCATGAGTTCCTTGTACAGCTGATGGAGGGCAGAGGCCGTGCCCTTCTCTGTGCCCAGGCAGGGAGGAAAGAATGTGTTAGGCTCATGTGGAACCAAGGGCTCCCAGCTAGCCTGACTTCCCCCATGACAGGCCCACCCTGCCCACATGGATGGGCCCTTCTGCTCCCCCAGGGATCTCTGGAGGGAGATTTCATACCAAACCTTAATCTCTTCTGCATCTCTCTCATGTCCTCAAAAAAATCTCAAAAGTTCTAACCCTTTGATTGGGTTATAATATCTTTCTCTGTTTTTAAGTCATGAACCCTAAACTTTTCCTTATAATAATAACAGCTCCTATTAAGCAGTTCACATGCATAACTCTACGTAATCCTTACAGCAGCCCTATGTGGCAAATACTTTTATCATCCCCATTTTGTGGATGAGAAACTGAGGTTTAGAAGGGTTGAGGTCACACAGTTAATAAGTGGTGAGGCAAAGCTGTTTCACAACAAATCCACTGGCCTTACACCTTGTCACTCGCTAAGAGCCAAGTGACACAGGGTGTGGTGGGAGAAGACACAGTTGTCCCTGTGGCATAGCAGCACAGGAGCTGGCCCGGCTAAGCCTGGAGTCAGCCTTTCCTGTGCTGGGTCGGTTACAGCCCTGTCCTAGGAAGACTGCATGACCGCCTGCCTCCCACTCTGCTGTGTTGCTCACCATCTATCTTGAATTGCATCGCCGCTTGGATCTGCTGCTGGGTCTCTCCTGCTGTTGTCAGCTGCAGCATGGCCAGCACCGAGGCCACCCCATAGGGCGAGAAAACCATGTTGCGGTCCTTGGAGGCCTGTGTCACCTGCTGAAACACCTTCACTCCAAAGTCTGTGGCCAGCTGGGCTGCCTGAGACTGGCGATTGTGGGAGGCAGACCCTTCACCAAAGATGAGGGTCAGGCTCAGGGTGAGGCAGGCAAAGGCTGCAGACATCCTCATCCTAGAACAAGTGGGAAAGGATCTGATGCAGGAGTAGATCTGGAGGAAGAGCATGTGCGGAGGTGAGTTGGCATCCCGGCCGTGGGCCAGGCTCCCGGTGTCTGCTGTTGGCAGGTGATTAGTGGACGCCAGGGCAAAGTTCATTAAGAAACCATGGGGTTCAGATTCTGAGCCTTTTACCCTCAGTCTCAGCCCCAGGGAGTCTTAAACAAGTTTTCACCTGTGGGAATCTTGGAAACTGAAGGCACCACCCTCCTGTGTATCTATCTTCCTGCCAGGAAGCTGAACGGCAAACTTATAACATCATGGCGCTTTGTAATTGTCTTAACAGCTTTCACAACTGTTGTCCCATGCAAGTTAGCAGGCCTGAGATAACCCTCTCCTGAGGTGGAAAGGGTGATGGAGAGGGATGGAGGGAGAGTCGAAGCCCTTGTTTCTTGTGGAAGGGTCAGCAGTGGGGCCTGCACACCTTCCTGGGCCCCTGTGATCACCACTGCCTCGGGGTCAGCTCAGGACTGTGGGGATCGTGGACGGAGGAGATTCTGTGGAGGAGCCAGGGCGCATTCTCTGCCTTAGCTGGAAGTGAGAGATGGAGAAAGTATCTTCTCTTACCTGAAGTTCTCCAAGGTGCCTTGTGACTGGCAGTTTGTCCTTTGTGCTGGGCTGACAGCTCTGCAGCGTGAGAAGGGGTGTGGCTCTCTTGACAGGGCTCTGGACCCTGTGGACAACAGCTGTGTTCCTCAGCGCACTGCTGCCTCCTTTTATACAGATGTGGACAGGAAATAGATGAACTCATGCTTCAGCCCCACCCACTTTCTGGCTTTGGAAGTCTGTCTGAACAGCAGGCCACACCCCCTGAGCACCTCCCTCCACAGGACTTGCTGAGGCATGTGTGTGCGTGCTGTCCTGAGTGTGTACGTGTGAGCGTGTGAGCGGGAGCAGGAACAATCGAACAAACCCTGAGTGCCTTGGCCTGGGAGCCTCCCTTGATTTGGCTGTGTCCCTCTCTTTGTGGCTGTTCTGCCAGCTTGATCCCTGGCAGTGCCAGAGAGCCAAAAAAACACCCAGTGTTTGGGGTTATCTTCCCCCTTGTGCTCAACTTGGGGAAAAACAGTCCACAAGTCCTCCCTTTCCTTTGCAGAAATGGGTCAGCACAGAGTTATCATAGAAGTAACAATCCAGCAGACTTTTGTCTGCCAGCGTGTTTCACCCCGGGAAGAACACCCCTCCCTCCTCTTGGCCTCATCCCAGCAGCCGGAGGGCACGGAGCGTGCCACGTGTTTGTCTGGGTTTTGACTGTCTAGGACAGGAGCCCTGCAGAGGACTCCCTTCCGTCTTTTCCTCCTTCCTGCTGAGGGCTGCCCGCCCGTCGATGATGCACGGCTGACTCCCCCACGTGTCCAGACTCCCGTGGTGCTCCCAGGGCTCTCTTTTGTGTCAACAGCCCTGTTTAGCTGAGGTTTGAGGTGCACTGGGTCGGGGGCAGGGAGACGTGGAGGCTGAAAGGGACCAGCTTTACCAAGGTAGCTTTGGCAAGGTGTTATGAGCCAATGTGTAAGTTTTGTTTCTCTGAGCCACCTGCTGTGGCTGGGGAGAATAATGCTTATCCTGTTTTTCCAGACACAGACCCCTGTGGACCGGGTAGGAACAGAAGTGAGAGAGTCAATTAATGTGGTCTGCGTCTAGGGCATTGGGGTTAGGGGTGGAAGAGTGACTGAGGAATTGTAGAGAGGGTGGAAATCGGCTAGAGGTGAGTGTGTGGGACCAGACTAGTGCATTTGGGTGCTTGGTGGAGTCAAGCGTCCTTGGCGGTGTGGCCAGCATGTTGTGGACAGAGGAGTGGCTGGCATGGTGCCAGAGGGGTCCTGCTGGGGGGTGGGGGCAGATGGTGCACTAGATATGGGGGCCCACACACAGTCATGCTTTGTGTAGGTGGTGGGGTTCCACTGGGTGTATCCATGGAGATGGCCAATAGCAGAATCACAGGAAGTTTAAGTGGGTGGAAGCGTCAGGGATATTTGTTTTGGATTTTTTTTTAGTAAACAGATACCAAGGGCAACCACAGCTGGATGGCTTTCCAATTTTTACTCTGCGTCTGCCTTTGTTTGCTCTGTTGCTCCTGGGAATCAGGTGGGGATGCAGGGTGGCAGGGAAATAAGGGGAAACCTCAGTTGGAAAGTCAGGATCACAGACCCGTTCCCAGTGCAAGGCTCTTCCCACATAACTGCTTGTTTATGTCTTTTGCCCTCTCTTCATCTGGTTTGGAGAGCAGCAGGCCATGAGAAGCAGTTACGCCTGCCTTTCTCAGGGGGAGAACACAGAAGTGCCACCCTCCACCCTTCTCCCCTGAGAAACAGCCCTGTGCCCTGCTCTCCACCCTTGGGGATCACAGGGGAACAGGGACCGGGGAGTCTGGGCTGGGAATGCCAAGCCCCAGGTTAGAAGAGCAGGTGGCCCAGAAGCAGCTAAAAGCCATCTGTTCTCTCCAGCCACTTCAGCTGAGCCTCCTCCCCTCCTTTTGTCCCTCCCTTGCCAGGTCTCAGCTATCAAAACCCCTGCTCTTTTCTATGGACAGCCTGGGTCCTGCCTGGGCAGCGACCAGTTCAGTCCCTGCTCCTGGACCTGATGCTATTCCAGGGAAGACACTCTGTTCCTGGACACAGGGGGGTCTGGGAGATGTCTGTGTCCTGTCAGGGACAGAGGGGGGCATGCTCTACTTTGAAATGGAATGGGCTGTTTTTTTCCAAACCAGAGGGAATGTGTGGTAGGTGGGTATGAGAAACTGAGGCAAAGCCTAGTGTAACTGACTCCCCTGCTGGGGTTTCTGACTCTTCCTTTGACTCTCTGATGAGCTGGGGTTGCCAGATGACCTTGGGACCCGATCACTGTCAGTGAGGTGGCCTTACCCGCACCTCGTCTGCCCCCCGGAGTCCTCCCACACAGCACCGTGCAGCCCAATCACCTGCCGGCCCCAGCAGGCCTCCCGTCTCAGAACCCAGCCTGACTCAGGGACTGTCACTTTCCCCCCTTTCCCTGAACCCCGCGTGAATAGCTTTGACCCAATCTCCTCTTTCAAGCCTTGGCTCTTTTGTAATGGGTCAAAAGAACTGAAAGAGAAAAGTCCCCATGTTGAAATAGCTGCCTCTGACTCTCAGAGGGTCAGAGATAAGAGTGAGTTACAGGGCCATGGATTTCTGGGGGAAGTTCCAGTTCCAGCCAGCTGGGAAAGAGATTCCATCTGTCCTTCCGCAGGTGGTTCGTGACTAGACCAGAGTCATATTTTCCATGACTGTCCCCACCCCCAGCCCCTGGTAGCCCTGATTCAGTTTGGGCCTCTGCGCCTGTCTGCCCTCTAGCCCTTCACCTCCTGCCCTCCAGCCACCCTCCTGCCTGCCCTCTGCTCTTCCCCTTTGCTTCTCCTTTGCTCCCAACACAGCCACCCTCTCTCTTCCTCATCTTCCCTTTCTCCCTCTGAGACTTCCTCTTTTTGCTCTCTACTATTCAATCCTTGGTCCCCTGCTTTCCCATTCTTCCCTCTGGTCTCTGGTCCTGGCCACAGGAGATCTCCCCATTTCCCACTCTCTTTTTCACTCTCTGTGACTCAGTCCCCCTTTCCCTCTCCTCGATTGCAGAATCCCTTTTACAGTCAAATGCTTGGGTCCCTGCCTTCCTGTGGGGAGGAGAGTGCTGCCTCCTGTCAGTTACACAGGCTCCCTGGAATGCTGGAGCAGGCCTCCTGATTCTTGGTGATTTCACTGGGAGAGCTGGGGGTGGGAGAAGGCCTGGGTCCTACTAATTCACAGCACTATTTCTGGCCTGGTTGAGCTCCAAACAACACAGCACTAAAAATAGCCTATGTTTGGGCTGGGTTCCTCTGCCCCTCTTGTAGGAGTGAGTTGGGCCTGTGCTGTGTGTCTCTGTCCCTTCTCACTGAATTAAGATCATGGCTCTGGGACAGCCCAACAGACACAGGCCGCCTCAGTCTGACCAGGGTCCCTCCTCACAGTGGCACCTTGCCGGACATCCCCTGCCTCTGCTCCATAACCCTCTCTCCTCTGCCTTCTCCAGCCCCCACCCGCTGTGTCTTCTAGAACTACTGAAACCCTAAAACCCCAGTGCCCCCAGCATGGCCCTGCTTCTCTGAGGCTGCTTTTTTTTCTCCAGTTATATCACAGAGATTCAGAGGAGGAAGGTGCTAAGGACCGTTTAATCCAGGCCTTAGAATTTGCAAGCGAGGACCCTGAGGTCCGGAGAGGCTGCGTGAAGCATTTGAGGCCACATGAAACGTTTGAGGCCACACTGGTCACTGTGTGGCCTCAAACGTCACTGTTCATAAATGGGACAATGGTGGTCATCAGAGCAGACAGACCCAGCCTTGTGTGGGACCTGACATTTTGCTGGTTATGTGTCTTTAGGCAAAACTTAACCTTTGTGAGTTTCAGTTTTCTGACTTGCAGATAGTTATGCAGATAGGAATTTGTAGATAGATGGATAAACATGCCCATCCTTCAGGGTGGTTGTGGGGATTACAGGAAATATTGTCTATAAATGTCTGGCATGTTCTAGGCTCTCACTAGTGGTAGCCGCTCTCGGCTGGGGCAGAGCCAGGACAGGAACTCAAACAGCTTGAGCTGGTAATTACATACAATGCAAGCTCCTTGATTTAGGCTTTCTTTTTCACTTCCCTCGAGTGTGGTTGCTGAATGCCTGGGCCATGGATCAGCTGGTACCTGAAAGACAGGCTCTCGCCCCTCTTGTCCATTTCAGGGCAGAGCTTCCTGCTTCCACCCTGACCCTAACACACTCCCCATGGGCTGACTTTGCAGGTTTTGATCTGGGGAAGATTTTCCTCTCCGGGCTGCCGGTCACTTGTGGACCCCACTGAAGGAGGGGGAATTGTTTCACTGACAGGTAAAAATCGAGCTGAGCTTCATCTGCTCTACAGTCCTAGCCCTCTTGACCCATACTCTGCCTCCCATGTCCCCATCTCCTGTTGAGCCCCCTGAAGTACGCTCTAATGCTTAAAGCACATTTATCCATGCCCCTTGTCTTATAGCCATGTCTGTATTAATTAAACTTACCATTGCCATTAATTAAATGTGGCCATTGCCATGTCTCATTTATCCTTATTTCCCAAGGGGACGGGAGGGGGCAGTATCCCCTGGGTGGCAAGGGGTTCTCATAGTGTCGGTGTTCAGTGAGCACCAGAGGTCGGCACAGCCCCCAAGCAAGAAGGAGCCTCCGCTCTTGGCAAAAGAGCCTGAATGATTAGGGCCCAGTGTGGCCAAAGGGAAAGTTTAATGCACAGGGAAGGGTGGAGTGTGCAATTCCTGGTGTGACTAGAGAGCGTGGTGGAGCTTCCAGAAGGAGGCAGTGAGGCCTGCAGGGCAGCCCAGAGCCACTGTCCTCTTCTCATTCTCTAAATTCCTCAGTCTCCCTTCTTAACTTTCTCTGGACCCTGGCTATTGTGTGAATCTTGCCTTTCCCCAAATGGCCCAAAGTATTTATTGACAATCAACACCCGATGGTGTGATTCAGAGAAATATAGACTTCCCCCTTCCCTGAAGGAACATGCATGCTGGGACAGAGGATTAACATACATGTAGTAATTAAACATGTAATACTGTCTGGGTGCTAAGCTGTAAGACCTGGGCTCTCAAAATAAAGGATTGAATGTGGTGGGGAGGCTTCCCGGAGGATGAGGGAATAATGCTGGGATCCAGGGTTGGGGGAAGGCAGATGGCCTTGGCAGAGAAGCAGGGAGAGCAGTATGGATGGGGGATCGGGAGGCACAGAACCCTACAGGGTAAGAAAGAAGACACTCCTGTCCTTCACCACGTCTTCATCTCTAGGGAACAATCTTTTCTCTTTCTGGCTGAGGCATCCCATCTCTGCCTTGGCTTGGGTGTTTCAAGTCTCTGCTCTTTCCATATCCTCCTCCCATTTCCTTGAAAAAAATGTTCTTGTTCCAGTCTGGATCCTGGCTCTGGACACCACTGTCTTACTGAGCAGATGCCCAGAGAGACATTGACCCCAGGGTGGCAGAGGTCCCAGGGATGAAGCAGCGTGGGTGACGTAGCACAGATGGAATTTGCCGCTGGTGACATACCAAGTCACCCGCCATTCCCTCTCCCTTACTTCCTTGCCATATGGAAGCAGGCTGTCCACATGTCTCTCCATCTGAATCACCCTGGATACCTCAGCTGGCTTGGTGAGCAGCAGTGCAGTTGGGCTGCTGGCTTGCTTGGCTCAGCTGGGGCCCAGAACCTTCTATGTTCCCCGTGTGGTCCTGAGCTGGGGAGCAGGAGGCCCTGAGCCTAGTCAGGAGGTCGCACACATGACTGCCTTGCCTTCGTCCTCCAACACAGCTATTCCTATAGCAGATATTCTGACTCTTCAGGGATGGGCTTGATGTGATTTTCAGACATGGAGGATGAGCACCATGCTGCTTCGAGCGGCCTGCCTTGCATCACCTTCCTAAGCAGCACCCTCCACCCCGTGTAGGCTGGGCCTGCTTGGAAGGACTTTCCCAACTCTGCCCACTTCCCGCACCCACCCCAACTCCTGGTTTCCTGGGCCCACTCTCTTCTCCAGAGCCTTGTTACTGCACCCCCTATCCCTGTCTGTTCAGGGGCCCTTGGAGCTCTGCTTTACCTCTCCAGGTCCCCATTGCTGTACCCTTCTGACCCCAGAGGGCCCACCCTGATTAGGAGGGTCAGCCCAAGGAGATCACCGCCACCTGAAGATTCCCCTTCCCTTCCTGCTTTAGGAATCGGATATCCAAGGCAGATATTTGCTCTTAACACAGGATTCTTATCCTGTCATCAGCGTGACCAGACGGTCCTGGCTCCAGCTGCCCGGGTGGTTGGGGGCAAGTCATTGTCCTGTCTAGGACCTCATCCACCTGGACAGATACCACAGGTGCAAATCAGGAACTTTCTGTAGAAAGAGGCAGACTTGGCCCAAGGACTAGCAGGAAGCTCTGAGCAACTTCCTTCACCTCCCTGAGCCTCAGTTTTCTCTTCTGCCAAGTGTGAAGAATGCTGCCACTTTCATAACCACATTGTTAGGACTTCAAAAGATGGCCTGAATGAAATGACCCACTGTGTCTAGTCATAGAGAGAAAGTTATTCGTAAGTTTCAGTTGACTTTGAGAATGGTATTCTTCCTTTTTTTTTTTTTGCATGGTATGTTCTCTCTTGACCCTCTTGATTTCCTGAGGGTAGAGACCAGGACTCCTGGGGTTAACTAATTAGGTCCTCAGGTAAGGAACCCAGAAGCTCAGCGGGGCTGGCCAAGGAGGGCCACCAAGGGCTCTGGCCCATGTCCGGTGCTGGGAGCGGGGGAACTGGGTTTTCTGCAGATGCCTGACGAAGGCACTAGCACCATGTTAAGAACTTGTATCTAAGGAGTTCTCCATGCTCACGGCGGCCACAACATCAGGTGCTCCCTCAGCTGCTCATTCGCATAGAGGCAGGTATGGATGTCTGCAGGTGTGGACTCATCTGGTTCCATCATGTCCCAACCATACCAGTGTCCAACCCGTTCACAGACAGGAGAGGTACACTCTGCAGGGCCTGGTGAACCAGGGAACACTCCACTATAGCCAGGCCCTGGTCTGATGGTTCTGTGCCCACCTCCTCAGGGGGTCCCCTACTAAGGATACCCACAGCACAGCTGGTGGGGAGACCTGAGGAGCCTCCTAAGACCACGGTGTGCATGTGGGAATGGGAAAGGGAGAAGGAGGACACGGGGCTTGGGCAGCCTTGGCCATGTGCTGGGCCACTCGGCTGCTCTTTCCTGCGCAACTTGGACTAAGCAGCTAAGACCCAAGCATTCTTAGAAAAATGCCTAATCGGCAGACTTAAACATTAGCACCCGTGATAGTTGTGAAATGGTACCTCATTCTTTTAATTTACCTTCCCTGATTACTACTGAACATAAAAGCATATACATTTTGATTATTTGCTTTACATATCTGTGTGAATTGCTCATACATATGCTTAGCTCATCTTTCTGATTGGTTTCTTTTCTTAAGTTAAAGATCAGTTTAAAGAGTTACAGGGAATCTTTAAATTCTACACACTAACATTTGTCACTTTTATAGGCTTGCAAATATCTTCTTCCTATCTGACCATCTCATAATCTTTTTTTATAGTGTACTTTCTAGTATGAAAGTTTTAAAAGGTCATCTTCATCAATCTTTCCCTTGGGCCTTGTGTGTTTTGGTCTCTGGAAAATCACTTTTATTCGAAGATTGCAAAGACAAGCCTGTATTCTCTTCTAAAATTTTTTGAGGCAGCAAAAAATCCATCTGAGTTTATTCTGGATGATGGTGTAGGATAAGGTTTGGGTTTTCTTTTTCCATTTTAATAGTTCCAACACCATTTGGTGGTTAGGCCATCCTTTCCCCAGTGATCTGAACTAAGAATATACCAGTTCCTGTATACAAACAGGATGGGTTCAGGAGTCTGGTTTAATCAGCGTCTGCCCTACTCCCACACATGTCTACACACATGCCCCTTTTACTTCTTCAGAATTTTCTTCACTATATTTGGCCTTTTACTCATTAATCTTAATTTTAGGATAAATGTGCTAGCTTCTACGGAAAACTATCGTGCTTGGCTTTAATTGGTCTGGCCTGCAATTTACAGAGGAACTGGGGAGAACAGTTGACTTATTTACAGTCCTGTCTTCCTCTCATGAACATGGTATCTCTCCATTTATTTTTATCTTCTTCTATATCCTTAAATAAAGTCATATAATTTTCTTTAAAAAACAAAGCAAAAACAAAATCCCTTCAGTCTAAAGCAGGTGCTCAAGGCTGGGGGTGCCCACTGGCCTTTCCATTTCCAGGACCCTGAATTATCACGTGGCTTCTTCTTGAGTCCCTTGCCTGGGAGGCCTTGCTGTACACCCCCATACCCAGCTACCCCCACATCTGTGTCAGGAAGTAACAGAACTGTGTGAGTAAAGGCTGACATGTGTGAGAGTAGGGCAGATGCTGATTAAAGCAGGGCAGAGCTACATTATAGCTCTGCCTTTGGAGGGGAGAGTGCTGAAGGAAGGGGACTGGGGGGTCAGGGCCAGGGGAGCCTAGGTACCTGGCTGACAAAGGGCTCCAGGGTTGAAGGGCAGGCTGACCTGGGGTGCATTTAACACCCCAGGATCAAACTTGGGCTCTTCCCTGGAATTGGCATGTGGCCTAGGGTCTGAGACAGGAGATGGGGGGCAGAGTCACCTCCCTCCACGCCTGCCCCTTCCCCCACCTTGTGCGCCCCCACAAGACGTGCCATTGCAGGAGAGTTGGCATGATTTGGGCAGTCCTGGCCACTTCCCCAACCCCTCACTCCCTGGCCTGCAACCGCATAGGAAGTTGGCTTCTATCTTCACCTGTCTGTTTGGGCTCTTTGCCTCCCATAGAGCCAGGAGGGTGTTACACCAAATCCAGGGAGAAGCTGATTGGGGAGTATGAAGTCCAAGGTTGTAGGGCATGTCCCCAACTGTGTGGGGCCTCCTCATGTGTGCACCTCAGGTCCCTGGACTCACACCCCCCACTGCAGGGGGGGAGGGCTTGCCCACGCATGTGGACAGGCTGCAGGCCCTGCAGAAGAGGCTGAAGCCCTGACCCAGGAGGAGTGTCGGCTTCGCATTTCCTGCTTTCCCCCTTTGCTGTCCTCAGCCCCCATCCTCTCCATGAATGGTCGAGGTCCTGGCTGATGGCCAGCACTGTCTGGACAGGAGGAAAACGGGATGTGAGGAATGGCAGTGGCGGCAGCAGGAGTAACACAGAACATGAAGTCCTCAAGAGCAGGAATTCCACCGGAAAGAAAACAAAGCACAGGGGAGAGTCACCCTCCAGGGAGCAAGGGAGCAGGGAGAGGACAGAGCCTTCCTGCCCCCAGCAGGTAAACAGCCCCCACCCGGCCCGGGGAAGCCCGTAATGACCTGTCCTCCAGGTGTAGATGCTGGAGGTCTGGGTGCCTTTGGACCAACTAAGGGAAATGTCCCCTGCACCCTTTCTGGCCTTCTAAGGCAGATGATCTCCTACAGGGAGAAACGAGGTTCCCTGCCCAGAACAAAAGGAGCATCTGGCAAGGAAGCCCAGCTCCACTGAGGCCAGCTAGAATAGCCATAGACCTCTGAGGGGCCAGCCGCTGCCAGAAACCAAGTAAGACAGCACTAGGTTCCGGGGCAGGATTTCCAGAAAGTGGAGCCTATGAGAGTTCCATCTGGGCTGAAGCAGAGCAGGCCAGGGCAGGGTGGAGGTCAGCCCAGGGCTCCCCTCTGTGTGTGGTGCCAGAGGGCAAAGTTTGGGCCTCTTGGAAGGCCCAGAAAAAACCTACGTGCAGAAGGGACAGCAAGAACACCCCCACTCCCACCACTGAGAGGGCTGCTGGCTACTGGTCCCCTGAGATCCATCCTGGCCTTCCACACAGCTAAGGCCAGAGGAAGGATGGATGCCAAGAGTCCAAAAATTGTGCCAGGCAGTCTGGATTTGTAGTTGCCCCTGTTAATTTATTCGGGTGGGTTCCGATCTGCAAATACATTGATTTCTATGATGTTGGGGTCGACAGGCCTTTTCTTTAGAGTTTTAGGAAAAAATCCCTTCCCCAGATCCCAGCAGCAACAATGACTAAACTGCCAAGCAGCTGCTGTCTGCGAAGCCCTGGTATACACTGCTGTCTTGAGTCCTTTCTCCTACAGCCCAGAGATGGGCAGGGGCACTAACTCCATTCTTCCTATGAAGAAACCAACACAGACGCGTGGATTCTCTTGTTCAGGGTCATGCAGCCAACCAGAGGAGCTGGCCCCAGCACCCCCAGTTCTTAACCAGCCTCCATTCTGCTTTTCAGTGCCTCAGCGGTCCCTGCCCGCTCCAGGACAGGCCCAGGTCCCTCCCTCCCTCCCCATGTCCCACTCCTCGCCTTCCCACCATTGACTCCTTCCTTCTGAACTCTTCTCATCTAGGTCCTGCCCCTCCTCCCCTCAGATCTGCTGCTAAGAAGGAGCTGATTCCAACTCAGGCCTTAATGGTTTCTGTTTTAAACCCTCCTGTCACCCTTGCTTTGGAATTGTGACATTCTACACCTTGGTTCTTAGCCCCAGCTTCACGTTAGGCTCACCCAGGAGCTTTTGAGAAGTCCTGAGACCCTCTCCTACCTCTGATGATTTGAATCTTGAGGGAGAATCCTGGGATGCTGGTCTGGTTTTGTACTGGCAACTTCTTCGCTGAGATTAAGATGATGACTTTAGACCATGAGAGCGAGGGTGTGCATTTCAGGCACCAGCGCCCCTGGGGCCACGGACACTTGAGTTAGGGGCCCTCTTATCACACTAGAAGGAGTCCACCTAACAGGCTGAGGCTGGGCAGTCTTCCCTGAGGCCTTGAGCCTGGGTGTCCTGGTACCCGAGAGCTGCAGCTGTTAGTGGTGGCAGGAGAAAAGGATATGCAACACTGTCCTTTGACCTAGTGGCTCAGTGAGCAGCTTTTGTGACCCGTGCATATCTGCAGCCTGGTGTTCTGTTGACCTTGGATTTCAGCCTCTATACTGAGGTGGTTGGAGAAGGCCGAGAGAAAATGAGAAGCTGGGCCAGGGTATGGAGGGATTATCTTCACCTGCAGGGCCAGAAGAGCCAGAACATGCCTCAAATGCCTCAAAAGAACTCCACATGAAATGCTCAGGAAGGACCCTGTGGGGGGCTGGCCTATGAGCTGGACCTGCAAAAATGACAGTCACTATCATAACTGCCATCTGCATGCATTCAGGGAGAGCTGCGTTTGTTGTGTCTTCTGCCTGTGGGGCATGTAAAGGTGCTGTGGCTGGAGATATGGCTGTGGCCCTGGAGGACTTGCGGCCCTGTTCCGGAGAGACAGGCCTTTATTAAGATAAGGAGTTCTAAGAAGAGGTGTGGCAAATGCCTCTTGAGATCAGGCCTCCAGCTAAGGGATGTCTGAGGCCCGGAGCGGGCAGGGAGGAGTCCAGGGACAGACCTTTGGTATAAGGTGGGTGGATGTGGGCAGGGAGGCTGTGTCAGCCTGGGAAGCAGAGTCCTGTGGGAGAAGGGCTTGGAAAGGAGGGACACCAATGAGCAGGCCAGGGGAATTGCTGTGTGAGAGCTTGGCAGAGCCTCCCTGTTCATCAGCCACCCGCCCCGACCTGCTCTCTTAGTCAGCCCTGTGCGGGTACTCCTGCCCTCGCAGCTCTGGTCTGGTGATGAGGCTCCCGTTATTCATGGCCTGAACTGACGGCTGGCTCCCTCAGGCGCACTCCCTCTTTCCCAGGGTGCAGCCTGGCCTGCCAGCTCATCACCCCAGACACAGACAGCCAGGGTCAGCAGGAGCACAGACCCCCCCCATTCCTGAGACCTCGGCCCCCCACTGCAGCTCTCCCGACAGATCGGTGATCTTAGGAAGCACAGGGGCAGTCGTCTTGTTTCCACGATGGAGCTCCTTCAAAAAGGACCCCAGTGGAATTACAGAGGGACCAACAGGGGACTGAATGTCTTGTCCCTGAACCTACACTCCTAAAATGGGCACAGAGAGTCTTGTCCTCAAGTCCTTTCAGGAAATGGCATGCCAAACTCCGCTTTGCTGTCGCCTGGGCTAGTAGCTTACTGAGGGGAAATGGGGGCGGAGGAGGGGGGCAGCAGCCGAAGCTACTCGGAAAGCCCCTGACAAGGGAACTCCCTCTTATCACTTCTGAGAACCCCAAGGGGCTAGGTGAAGGGAAGAGATTGTGTTGTGTCTAGCACCCGGGGCTGGTTTCCGGGCTGAATCAGGCACATGGGCAGCACAGCAGGTGGAAGGCACAGGGTGTCCCTCCTCGTGCAGGGTGGAGGCTGTGTGCCCTCTGTCTCTGACCGGGCTTTCCCGCCGGACGGAAGCACACCATCAACTCTGCAACTGGATGAGTGTGTGTTTGTTTGTGTGTACGTGTGGTGGGGAGATGGGCATTTGCCAGGTCTGTGTTAATTGCAGGGCCTCACCAGGGCTCTGAGTTTCTCGACACACTCAATTCCTGTACAGGAAAGATCAGCCAGAGCAGAGTGGGTGAAAAGGAAACTGGCCAGGCATTTGTGACAGGGCCAGGCTCTCCATCTGCCATTTCTGCCCCTTCCATCCACACCATCCAATTTCCTTTCTCCAACTCCTCGCTTGCCCCTGGAATATTCCACCTCCCCCGCTTATCTTACGTAAATCAGCTGTCCACAGAGTCTCCCAAGGCCTTCCCAGCTTCCTCCAGGCCACCCCAAGCTGTCTTTCCTTGGAACTTGAACACTCATCAGACCCACACAGTCAGGCACACCGTCCAGCGCTAGATTGTTCTTTGTACCACATGTGTTTGTCGTGTTTTTTCCTATGGGTTGTGCACTGTTTAGAGGTAGGAATGATTTGGGTCTACACTTCTTTCCTATGTCCCTTTCACAGTGTCCCAGGTGGGTGGGACTTGGGCCTGACAGCCAAGTACCTTCGAGTTAACATCACCTTCTGAGAATTCAATTAGGGAGAAACCCGGTTTAGGAGAGGATATCAGCCCTCTGCAGAAATTACCTAGGAGACTGACTGTCTGTGAATATCCCAGATCCAATTAAGGAGACCTGGGTGAAACCTCTGAGGAGCAAATAAGATTGCCATGGCATTTTAACGAAGTAACTGCATTGTCTTCTGCCTGATGGAAAATGCCAGCACAAGAGGGAAGTTCCTCCTTACAATAAGGTGCTGGGTCTCCAGGTGGTGCAGGAAAGTTGGTTACCTGTCCTGAAAAATCAGGGGCCAAGCCACCAGACAGAAGTGTCCCAAAGGGGTGTGGAAGCCTCAGGCTATCTGTCATCCAGCCATTAAGTGCATCCAATGCCCTGGCCCTGTTCTGATTCCCTGCTCAGTGATTACATTCTGAGGGCGCCGGGAGGGATGTGTCCAGGTACCTGGGGACTATGTCTCTGCCGATTAAGGAGTTGCATCCAGTTTCCGTATGCTAGTCTTTGTGCATTCAGTTTGTGGTTGTTGGCCCTGAGATTGGCTTGTCCACGGTGTGCATGGGTTAGTTGAGAACCAGCTGCTGGGCTATGCTGAAGCACCACAATGAAGCCGCCTTCTCTGGGTGATCAGCCTCCTTCCCCAGCTGGCTGTGTCTCCCTCTGACTCTTTTGCATTTGGCATTTGCATGGGTTTCTTAGAGGCAGGGGGCAATAAGTACTTTCTGCATGCTGGACTGATTGACTGATGCATGGGGTGGGAGGGAAACAGGCCAGCCCAGGTGTTTTGTCTCCAGAAGGTATGGGGAGAAGGCTATGCTCCCGAGGTGTGAGGGGAGGAATGAATGAGTAGACGTTAAGGGAACATCAGCCATCAGCCATGTGCCAGGTGCTGGCTGAACACATTTACATTCTTTATCTCTTTTATTCGGCCAGGAGCCCCATGGTGTTTGTTGCAGCACCCATATTACAGATGAGAAACGGAGGTCCAGAGAGGTCCAGCACCTATGCCAGGGTCACATGTTTAGTGAGAGGGGCAGCTCTCCTAACCCTGAATCCCTTCTTGGAGGGGAGGGAGGAAGGACCCCCGAGGGAAGACACATGTGCCTTGTATTAGGAGTGGGTGCATCTGGGTAGAGAGGAGGACAAGGGCATGGAAGCACCCTGAGAGGCTCTGCTCCCTGCGTGCACCCAGCGTATAACTTTGGGAGATAGACTCGGCAGCTAAGGTCCTCGACTGAGAATTAAACGGTAGGAAATGAGCTTCAGGGAAATTCCAGGCTTGATTTTTTTATGAGGTGGAAGCTGGCATGCTGCCCTGCCTGGGAACACCCTGACAGCATGTCCCCTGCCCCCGTGTACTTACAACAGAGATACGCCTCCTTCCCTGATCTAAAAACCAACGAAGATGGCCAGCCCTGGCCACATGCAGAAACCCATTCATGAGGCATGGCGCTGCCTCTCCAACATCTGGACACAGTTTTCCCTGACAAACCCCAGTCCAGCTCTGCCTCCCATGACAACAACTCACTTCCAGCTGTTGCTCAGACACCCAACTTCCTTCCCTTCCTCTCCATGCCACCCTGACTCCTTGGGTGGGGATATATGGCCCCCTGTCTCCCTGAGCATGGACATGTGTGCCCTTTATTCTCTGCAGCCCTGTTCCTGCTCCTCATGTTCTTAGGTTGCCATTCTTTTCTCCAGGAATCACTTAGGGGCAAGAGGTTGGGCAGAAGCCAGCGCCAGCTGTGGCCAGCCTAGGCCATCTCTCCACCACTCTCTGGGGAGGCTCTGCAAAGGAGGCCTTCTAGGGAAACCACACCCTACTTCATCTTTTCTGGTTGATGTTTTTCTTTATCTCCCTTCCTACCAACTTCCCACATAACCCCATTCCACCCCCAAGGAGATAACTATGCCCTAAAGTGCAGCCTTCTTCTCAGCTGGGGAGACTTCTATTGGCAGGAGAACCACAGAGGCTTGGGGGCAGAGAAGGGGCTGGGGAGTGAGGCAGATGGTGAGGGGGCCTGGCTCTCCCTGCCTGGTCCTTGCAAGGCCAGCCTAGAGAGCAGACAGTGTCTTGGAGCCCTGAGACCTTGGGGTGGGCGGGGGTCTCCCTATGTTCTAGCTCAGCTCCTAGCAGCAGGAAACCCACAGAAAAGTGATCTGGGGATTCTACCTTCCCTGGACTTGGGCCTGGGAACCTCCCCCACAGTCCAAGGGTGGCAAGGTGGAAGGTGTTAGAGTGGACGCTACAGAAACAGTACCTGCCCCAGCTCTGCAGCGCCTGGTCCAGGAGAGGCAGGCCCAGGCTCCCCAGTCCCTTTTCTGCCCCCAGACATCTGGTTCTCCTACCAGGAGAAGCTGTACTTCAGGGCAGAGGTATCTTTTGGTATGGGATGGGGGGAAGGGTAGAATGAGGGCATGTTGGCAGTTGGTGGGAAGGGAGATAAAGAAAAACATCAATCAGAAAACATGAAGTGGGGTGTGGCTTCCCTAGGTCTCCAGGGCACAGCCTTCCTGGGGAGTAGTGGCCAGGTGGCCCCAGGCCGGCCACAGCTGGCTTGGCAACCCAGCTCTTTGCCAGCTTCTGGTGATCTTGGGCTTGTTATGTAATCTATTTAAATACACCTTCTTCATATTTAACCCAGGGGTGATAGCAGTAGCTACCTGCTAGAGCTGTCGAGGGCACTAAATGGGATAATACATACGAAGTGCATAGCAGTGTCAAGGGGTCTGCCTCGGACCAAATGCTTAGTAGATACCATTCATTCATCCATTCATTTATTCACTATCTACTCTATCCCAGGCACTGTTCTACGGGAGACAGGCTATAACAGTGCACAAGATGAGCAAAATGTCCTGCCCTTCTGGGGCTGGCATTCCAACCTGGGGTGGAAATTGGGTGAGGAGACAAACAATAAACAGGAGAACTCATGAACAAAAATAGTATGTTAGAAGGTTAAAGTGCTATAGAAAATAGCAAAGTGCAGCAGAGTGAGATTACTATTTTTTTAGAATTTCTATTACTTTGCTCTTATTCATGTCTCCCTCCCTTCTAAGGAAAAGGGAGAGACCTCTTTGCCTCAGGGGCTGCTGCCCCAAGATAGAGTTGCCAGTCCCTCCCAATGTTCTATTTCCCAAGAATGCTGGTGACGAAGTTTTAGCACAAATTCACTCATTTGCACTGTCAACCAGCACCTACTTACAGAACACCTGCTTCTGGAATGCTCAGTGTGAATCAGACATTCTGGTCCTGAAGCATTTTGCATGTGAGGAGAGAGCTGTGTGTGAATAACCCAAGCGCAGATGTGATCAGGGCTGCCGAGATGGGCAAGCGGGCGCCGAGGGGAGAGGCAGTCTGTGCCTCTGCATGTGGACCCAGGACCCCCTGCCCAGCCCCTCACTGGATTTGCACTGGGACCAGCTCACCTTTGGTTGTTTTCTTCTAAGTTGATGGACTCTCCCTAACTTAGGGCTGCAGGGAGAGAAAATGACACTGAGTGGGAAGAGATGTTTTCTGAGTTGGCCCTTCAGCGAAACCAAGACCATAGTCCCATTCCCCCTCCCCTGGCAGTGAGGAGGGACACTGTGACCACCTGTCCTGTCGTGTGCCCAGCCTGTGACATGGCCCTGCATGCCCTCCCCTAGTGTGGCCTCAGCTGCCCTTATTTGGAGGCCAGCCTGACTCCCGCAGAACAATGAAGGGGAAAGGGCCCTGGAATCTGTGGCCAGGGCATCTTGAGGCAGCTGCAAGGTTGTGGGGAAAGGCAGCGGCCTGACACCCTAGGGGTGTGGCTTCTTGATTGCAAAGGAAGAGAGGGGGAAGGTTTGGCCACCTGGCTAGGAATCGGAGCCCTGTGGGTCTGACCACAGCCGCAGACACTCTGCCTTGGGGTTTGGAGCTGGGAACAGACGGTTCTCCCCACACAGACACCGCTCACATGGACCAGCCGCCTTGTCTCCCGCGCCAGGCCCCTCAGCTGCTGAGTCATGCTCCCCGGGGTTCACAGAGGCGCCGATTCAAAGCCAGGCTGAGTCATGCGATGATGAATCGTGGAATTCTTGTTCAGGCTGTCACCCCAGCAGTGGTGGGCCCCAATCCCCACACCCCTCCTTCCCCACTAAGCCACTCAAAACATTCTCTCCTCATTTGCTGTTCCATCTCCATCTTGGGGGGCTCTGACAGGGAGTGCGGGAGTATTTCTGAGCTTCCCTCCTATGTCCAGATTCCAGACCTGTTATGCGGACGGGGGCCTAGTCTGTTAGCTCAAGAGGGAAGCTCAGCTTTCTGAAGGAGGAAGGGATGGGCTCTAGACTCAGAGCTGGTTGGAAAGGCAGCTTCAGTCAGAATTGAAATCTACTTAGCATGAGCAAGGCTGCCAGGCCTTGGTTTCCTTATCTGTCAGATAACGTTAGGACTCCTACTTTGCAGGGGACAAGGCTCCTGGAAGTCGATGGGTGTGAAGTACGGGCAAGTGAGCACTCAATACCTACTATTTGATCTCCTGTATTAGATTGGGGGTGGTGGGGAGCCAGGGGGCAGAGGCTGTATGAAAATCAAATAAGGATCTAAGGTCCTTCCTCTTGCTCAGGACAGCTCAGAGGGCTGGAGAAGTGTGCTCGAGGGGTTTCAGAGACTAGGTCAGAGGGCCTGGACACCTCCAGGCCTGCAGGGGCCACCATGTGATCATGAGTGCAGCATGCCAAAAGTGCTCACAGGGGCTTGTTTGGTTCCAAACCAGAAAACAAGCAGAGACCAGCAGGGGCACAGCCACCCTGACCAAGACCCTTTGCTTGCCTCCTACAAGGACACCTTCTGGCTGCTCCCAGGTTAGCCTGGAAGGTGCGCACCTCTGCCCAGAGGACCCCTCTTTCTTATGGGCAGGAGTGGTCCCGACCAGGGTGGGACCCCAGATGGCTGTGCCAGTGACCCTGCTCCTGCAATGCCCCCAAGGACACCTTTGGAGCTACTGTGGGGCCATGGTTATCTGGTATCTGGCCCTGGTTGTTGACATTTCCCCATACCCACAAATCATCTGAGAAAAGGTCCAAATTCTCCAAAAGAATTTATTAAGAAACAGAAGAAAGCTATAAAGTACACAGTCAAAGGAATGAAAGAGTTTATAGCACAGATTCTTCAGCCCATGGTAACTAAGATTATTTGCCGGGCCGACAGCATGGGTACTGGGGCCCCGATTCCATTTTCAACCCCATCTCTCTTGGCTGCTGAGCCAATCAGTTCAAACTTTCTCCAGAAATTGGTTGCCTTCCCAAACCTCCTTCCCAGTTGCCTCTTTATTATACAGGCCCTTCTCTACGTGGTCCCAGAGATTCCCCTCCCACCTGGGGCAGCGGGGTTCAGGTGAGGTCCAGCCTGACCTTGCTTTTCCTACTCCACTCCTCCAGGCAAAGGCATCTGTGGTCCCTAGAAGACCTATTTTTGCTGCTGTTCTGATCCATTTAATTAAACTGTAGTCATGAACCAGTTAGGTAGGCTGGTTCTGCCAACTTCAGACAAACTATTCTCCTAAGCTTGTCTCTAAACTCAATCTTTCTCCTGCTTGGAACCTCCCCTTGAGCACTCTGTCCCAGCAAGTCCAAGACTGCTTTCTCCCCAAAACAGACTTCTGCACCTAATTTATTTATGGGATAGCTCTAGTTCTCAGCTGACCTGCCAAGGAGAGATGGTCAAACACCTTGATCTTGGCACCCACCTAGGGAACCCTGCCCAGTTCAAGTCACCAACTTTACGGATTCCCTTGGAAGGTGTCTCTTGGACTAATGCCCCTTTGGAATTTAATCTCTGTAGATTTATTTTATGTCATGGCTTTATAGATACAGTAATAATAAGACTACTGTGAAATGAGAGCTATTCCCTCCCAAATTACGTTTTCTCTAAATTATCAAAAGCCTTTTGTACTTTTCCTAAATGTCTATGGTTTACCAGTCCTTAATTAGTACTGTCTGATTCTCAGCTGGCTTTCAGGAATAGCACTGAGTCTCAGCCAGCTAGCCATTGGTCCCCTCCATTCCTCCAGCCCCCATTCTATCTTAGCGCAACAGTCTCCTGTCAAAGGAGAAACAGGTAACAACTCTACTCAGATGTTCTCGAAGTTTCACCTCAAAATATGTGCACGTAACATCCTCGTTCGAGCCTACACTGACGGATGAGTATTAGGTCAGTACAAGTCAGCTGAATTTTTCCTAACCAATACCACAGATTTGAGCTTTATGGGATACAAAATACTTCTCTACACTTCTCACCTATCCTCCCAACAGCCCTGTGAGGAGGTCATGGTAGATACTATTATTCCCATTTCACTGATATAGAAACTGAGGTTCAGAGAGGTTAGGGAACTAGACCAAGATCACACAGCTATTTAACCCCCGTCTCTGCTACCCTCATTCACTTTCCTTTTTCAGGCACAAAGAATATGAAAGAGGCTTTCTACTCCCTTTCTCCCTACGTTAACGTCATGCTCCTTTCACCAGTGCATGCACAACCCGGAAAAGCTCCAAACAGGAAAATGAACGATTGCTCAATTGATTGTCACAGTCCAATGTGGGGCTGGGTGGGGGTTTCGTATCTTTCACGATGTTCCTAATTTCTTAACATCTCTAATTTAACCAAGAACTCTTTCTCTCAGGGCTGAGTGGTGTTTTTTTGTGGGATTCTCTAGGATTCCCAGGTCACAGTTAAGGTACTGGGGATTTTATCTCCAAATTTTGCTCAGTTCTGTACTTCTCAGCCATTTCACATTTTGCCAGGGCTTAGTACCTTCCCAATTTTACCCCTGAATCAGGGAAATTTGGTATTTCTGTCAATCTGCTAGTGCCTGGCCTCCAAGGATTCTAACACCTTCCTGGAAAGCCATGTGGCTCCTCATTTCTGGAGCATCTGTGGATCCCCCTCTTCCAGCCAGGTGACATTCCCCTTGGGTGAGCCGTTTGGCTGGACCACTTCCCCAGCCAGGCCCTCCGCCTGTGATCCCATGCAGCCCTGCAGAACTGTTATTCTAAGCCGAAAGTATATGACCCCTTAGAGCCAATGACCCCCAAGGCCCCCCTCCACACACATATGCAGGACACCCCCATCTCATCTCCTTTGTGACTCGCCCGGGTCCACTTCTTGGGGAGGCCTATGTTGGACCATGTCCAGCGTCCCCCTACTGGGAAGTTCCCAAAGCCAAAGTTTTGAACATGGTTGGCTGCAGCTATGACACTGGAGGTGAGTTATCTCTGGAAAGAGTCTTACAATTGTCCCCTTCCTTTTCCAGATATAAAGTCATTTCACAGACATTTACTGAGCACATGCTATGAGCCATCACTGTGCTAACTGCAGATAAAAGTGCAAAAAAAGACACCCCTCCCTCCCACCACCTATGCAATTCATCCTTTACTTCTGGTTTTCATAATGGTTCCAGTTGGTCTAAATTAGTTGGGGGACTCAGCACCTTCCCCTGACTTCTGGACACTCCACAATGATTCTATCTGCTCGGGGGACCGCCTGACCTCTGCCCACCTTCCCGAGGCAGTCTCTGGCCAGTTTCCAGTCCTTGCCCCGACTGCCCTCCCTCCCTGCCTGATGTCCAGCTGGGTCCCTCCTCCTGACTCCTGCCCCTCCTCCAACAGGACAGTCCCACTTGCTCTGACAGACACATTTCCCCACAAATCTAGTAGCTATTCTTGAATATTATTTCTAGAGGTGTATTTTCCGAAGTAAATATTCAGGCATATATGTTACTTAATGGACCATAACAACGGAAGGAGCAGTATGCATATATGAATAACCAGCGTGAAATAACTCAGAAAGAACCCAATCATCTCCCAAATCACTATTTACAAATTGTGAACCTATTTCTCCTCGGGAACTCTGCAGAGTACTTTTTCCCTTGTTCTATCATTATGTGATAATAGTTCCAAATTCTTTTTTTTTTTTGCTAGTGATTGCACCACATAACATCACATTCTTGTAAATAGTTTACATAGTTGTCATATCTGAAGGCAGTAGCTCCTTGTTCTAATAAGACCACAATCTGCTTAGCTGTCCCCCACAGCTGAACAGCTTCCAATGACTGATATATCGGGTGGCCACAAATATCTCTGTACGCATTCTTCCTTTCGGATTATTTTTCCCCCAAGAATGTATTCCCCAAAGTGAAATAATTTAGTCTTTATAGTCATTTTTTTCTTTACTCCTGTCAAATATTGCCAAATTCCTCTCCAGAAAGCCTCATTTTATAGTGCCAGGAGCCTCATTCTCCACAACATATTTTTTAAATATATTTTAACCAGTGCAACTGGTTGACTTGATTTCACTTTTCAGTTTACCAGCCCTGGCCACGTGCTTTCCCCTCAAATGCACAGCCTCTTTGGCCTTTTGCCCAAGCAGGTCGCTCACTCGCAGTATATACTGGAGACTCAGCTCTCACTCTGATCAATTCCTCATAGCATTTCTTCATCCTACTGGTTTTCCTTGCATCTTCATTATGCTTTGCTCTGCTTACATTTCACATTTTTGTGTAACTGAGTTTGTCCACTTGGCGTTGATGATTTCCCCTATCACTTCAATAAACAAGTAAAGTGATCCCCCAGAAAAGGATCTTCTTTTCCCCACCTCTAATACCCTGTACTTTCCATCTGGACTTGTCTAAACTCCTTCTGGTTGCCATGAACACGCTACTGCCCATGATCCCTCCATTAGGATCAGCTCCTGGCTAATCATGTGCACCTTGGTTCCACCATTGCCACAGCATATCCAAAGGACCAGTGGTCATAGCTCACCTTCCTCTGGTTTCGACTACTACACCCATCCCAGCCCAACTGCCAACTTCTCAGGTTTTCAAGCTGGTGGGGCCCCCAACCCCACCCCTGGCCTCTAGGGTTAAGCTGTTTTCCCAGCAATGACGGCCTGCTGAAAGACAAATTCCTCCACTCCTTAGTTCAGCTGAGTGAGGCCAAAATTTCTCAGAAGGAATTGTGTTGGAAAACTAAGGAGGAACTTAAATAGATTCCAAGGAGTTTAAAGACATCAAATAGAAAAGACTTAATATCCTACATAGATCTTGCCTCAGTTCGGCATGGCACTTGGGGGGACCCAGGAGGCTCCCTATCTCTCACACTCAGAACCCTGTGTTTTAGGCTCCAGCCCTGCAGGATTATCTTCTGGGAGCACATTCTCAGCGAGGACTTTGAGGTAAACACCTCTTGACCTCAGCTGGCATCTGTACCTGGTCCCCAAGAAGCCCACCCTGTACTCCACTGGGGTCACTATTATCAGAGGAGCCTCTACTTCCCGCTGTGGCTGATGGAAGATGCCATTTATTGCTGTTGGGAAACCCCAGTCCTTTTGGACATGGCATGCCCGTTCCGGTGTGGGGGGAGCTGGGGTCTCAGCTCTTCTCCAGAAGGTACATGCCTGACATACCCAGAGCCCATGTTGGCTTACAGGACTCCTTCCTTCTGCCAAGACTCTAGCTAGGCTACTCCATCAGGAATGGTTTTGAAGAACGCAAATTGGGACACGCTTACCAATCTCAGAAACCTGAACTGTGTGGCAGTGATAGCAATCACCCCCAGGAAGCAAGAGGCGTGGTTAACTCCCAGTATCCCTCTTGCCCCTCCCGCTCTGAAAGCTATGGTCATGCCACCACCCTTGGTCCCCATCTCTGCACACCCGAAGAGGGGTTAGCAGTTTGGCATTTCACATCAAAAGGTGGCCAACCCCTCTGGGAAAAATGCCCTCAACCCCCACATCCTATAGCAGCCCTGCCTCCCTCCCCCGAGTCCCTCCCCAGTGCCTCCCCACCCTCCACAGTCCTAGCCCTTTAACTGTCAGGAGAGCGGACCCGAAAGACATGGATGGTCCCATTACTGAGGGACACAACCAGGTACCTGCCATCCACCATGGTGGTCACCCGGGGCTTTTCCAGGCCATGATAGGCTGTCAGGAAATCACCGAGCAGTGACCCCTCCGGATCCAGGATCACCACCTTGTTGACCTCTCGGAGGGTCAGAAAGATGTAGCCCTTCTTATCCACAGACACGGAGCCTGGCTGGCAGCCATGCAGGCCCGGCCCTCGGTACTCCCCAATCACCTGACCCAGCCCATCACAGACAACCACGCTATTCTGCTGCCAATCTGACCCCACAAAATTGCCCTGGGGACTGGTGGTCAGGAACACCAGTGCCCGCAGGCCCCGGCTGGCCTTGCCCCCAGGAATAAACCGGGTGGCCAGGCTGCCTTCCATGTTGTACACCTCCACATGGCCTGACACGCTGACAGCCACCCGGTCCCCACTTGGCATTGCAGCCACAGCATGGCTGGCCTGGGAGAGACTCAGGGCCCGGCGCCACTGCACCTCACCATCAGGGCTGATGAGATGGAGCCGCGCCCCGGCCGAAAAGGCCACAGCGCCCCGCAGGGCAGCCACACTGCATGGGGAGCAGCCCTCAGGGACAGGCACCGCGCCCTTGTAGTCACCATTGAGGGAGAAACGCTTCAGTGCCCTGTTCTGCTCATCTGCCACCAGGATCTCCCGGGGGCCAAAGGGACAGAGCCCAGTGATGCGGGGTGAGCGCTTGTCTCCGGGCATCCGCGTGGGGAAGCTGCAGGAAAAGATGGGCCTGGGGAGGAGGCCGGAGCCCTCCAGGTTCAGCCCGGGCACTGGGCTGGGCTCCCGGGAAACTGACTTGAGTCTGCCTTTGAACTTCCTTTTCTTGTTGGATCTGCCAGCCCTTGGGGTCTGGGCTCCTCCATCTTCTTGGGGCGTCTGGGCTCTATCTTCCTGGGGTGACTTGGGTCTCTCGCCCTTTGGGGCTCCATCTTCCTGAGGTGTCTGGGCTCTGTCTGACTTTGGGGTCTGGGCCCCATCCCTACCCTGGGGCTGGGCTCCATCCTGTCTCCGGCTCGGGGTTTCCTCATCTCCCTGGCATCCAGCTCCATCTCTACCACTGTCCTTCTGGGGTTGCTGCTCCTCAAAGGAGAGCTGTAGCAGTTGGCAGTTCTTGTCCAGAAGCCCTGGATGGAGCTCCAGCTGTGGCAGCAGGCAGGGGGGTGGCCCAGGCACCCAGGCACAGCCCTGCAGCTGCTGGAGCCTCTGGGCGATCGCCCCCTCCAGTGAGAGGATCTCGGCCTCACGACCCAGGCTGAGCACCCGACGAGCAAAGGCGACTGCCGCCCTGGCCACCTGCTCCCGGCCCTCCAGCTTCCCCAGCCTCTCCCGAGCAGCCTCCTCGGCAGCCTCCACATGGGCCCGTAGCTGCCCCAGCACCTCCTGCTTCTGGGCCAGGAGGACCCGAAGGACCCTCTCGGCCGCCTCCTCCACCTGCGTCCCCACCCGGGCCGCCTGCTCCCTCAGGCGGGCCAAAGATTTTTTTTCCACCAGCCGGGAGGCTTCCAGCTCTGCCAGGTTGTTGTCCACGCCCTTCAGTAGCTCCTCAAGGCCTGGCCTCCGGGCACGCACGGCCTCAGCCAGGGGCAGGCAGGGGTGGTCCAGGTGGGGGTCCAGGCGGCACTCGCGACACAGCAGCTGGGAGCAGGGCTGGCACAGGAAGCGCAGGGCCTCCCCTGGGTGTTGGGGACACTGGGCCGCCTGGCGCTCCCGGGCCTCCTCGTCATACCACCCTGCCCTGTAGCCCACCAGGTCCACCACTCGGTGGGTGTGGGTCTGCCGCGTGCAGCGGTGCCCATCAGCACAGGCCTTGCACAAATCATCCGCACAGTCCAGGCACCGGGCTGTGGCTGGGCCCCCAGTGCTGGCACCCCCCATCAAGGGGCACAGTGCGCAGGCTGGCTTCCCTGCCTGCAGGTCTCCACCAGCCCGGGCCCTCACCAAATCCAGGAGCCCGTTGACAAAGAAGTTGGTCTTGAAAGCAGCCACGCCTGCTGGTGGAAGGGGCACCGTCTCGCGGCACTCGGGGCATCGCAGGTGGCCACGCTCAGCCAGCTGAGCCAGGCAATCCTGGCAGTAGGTGTGCAGGCAGGGCAATGTTTTGGGCACCCGCAGCTGCTCCAGGCAGATTTTACAGGCCAGGAAATCGCTGCTCAGGGCCTCTAGCAGGGAGGGTGAGGATCCTTGGGAAACCATGCTGCAAGTGGGGGGTCAGGGTCAGAGGGCAGAGGGTACCTCCCCAGTGCCTCCAGCCTGCCCTCCAATCTCTCTCCCCATCCTCAAGCCCTACCGGGTCTGGGTCTCACCTGAATGGCCAGGAATTTTCTTCTGGTTCTAGGGCCTCTGGCCACTTACTCTTGAGATAGCGAGCTGGCCTTGTCCTCACATATATTGAGCAAATGTGAAAGCAGATGGTCCTTGCCTTGCATCAAGTGCTGTGGAAAATGACAAGACCAGGAAGGCCCTGGCCTAAGAGAGTGCACAGCGTAGTGATGACGGCTCCCAGTTGACAAGTGTGGTGTGGGGGTCCTGGGGGCAGAGTGCTGGGGTGGGTGTAAGCTAAGAGGACACAGGACATGGTCTCACTGGGTGGGCAGAGTTACTTGACTCCTGGTAGGTGGGACCCCAGTTCCCCTGGCCCCATACACCTGTCTGCTTCCAGACCCTGAAATCAGCATCACGGGTAGTGGGGGCCCCACTTACTGCCCTGACTTCGAAATGTGTTCTGGAGCTGGCAGAAGGCAGGCTGAGCGGAGGGATGGGGGGCTGCCCTGCTTTCTCCTCCCAGCTGCTCGACCTCGGGGTCACCGCAGCCTCTGCCTCATCTCCTTGAGTCCTTTCCTTTCAGCCTCTCTTCCTGCTTCCCTAGAAGAAACCTCTGAAGAGGAGGACTGTGTGAGGTTCATCTGTGAACCCCCCACCCAAGGCTCCCAGCACAGAAGCTGTGAAATACTTGATGAAGAGGCGTGGGGATTTCCCTCAACTTCTGGAAAGTGGAAGCTGGAAGCAAAGCTCAGAGAGGGGGCCTCTCCCAGGGAAGCCTCAGATCGCCGGCCCCAGGGGGCGGAGGGGGAGGGGTGCTCCTCCCACCCTCTGCTCTCCTCCAGCCTCTTGGGCCCCTCCCTGCCCCCGCGTCCTCCAGCTCAGCAGTCCCTCCAGCTGCCCTCCCGGTGCCCCTCCTTACCTAGCCCGAGCCAACCCTGGGCTCCAGGGTGGAGAGTGGGGCGCCGAGGCCTGGATGCCGCTGTCGCTGAGTGCCTGAAAGAGAACAAAACTGAAACTAATTGTACTGCAGCAACTTCCGTCCCCAGCCCGGGACACCGACTCGCACCGCCTCAGGCCCCGCCTTCTTCCCTACCCGAGCCTGGTCCTCTTCCTCGGGGCCCCCCACCCCTAGCAGGGCTCCGGGGTGCCTGCCTGGAGTGTCAGTTCCAGCCCAGGATTCGCTCAGCCAGCTAAGTGTGTTGCAGACAGTGCCTGAGGACGCGTCCGCAGATGGAGGAAATCAGGGATTATCCGTGATTCAGAGACGTGTAACCAGAGCCCAGTCCTCAGGACAGGTCTCAGGTGATGCCTAGCGATCTGCAAACCCAGTCCTGGGTGGGGCCTTCCGGGCCATAAACCTTTGCTGAGTTATGGGAAAGGCATGGAAACCAGATAAGGGGCCTCAGACCTGAGGAGTCTGCAGGCGCTTCCTGGGGGAGGCATCACCAGAGATGAACCTGAGGAGTACACAGGGTTTTGGGACTTGCTACGTGAGCAGGCCAGGAAGTATGGATCCGCAGGGTGCTGGAATAAAGAACCCAACACCCTTAACGCTGCGTGAATCACACGGTTTATTTTGCACTTCCCTTTCACGCAACACTCAAACAGGACCGCAGCCATCATGGATCAATACATCTCATATGGGTCTTGGCGATGGGTTCGGATCCCAATCAGCGTCTCGTCTTTCTCAAGGGGTGTCGTGCAAGCTTCACCTTCGGGAAGGCAGTGCAGTGGAGGCAGTAAAATGGGGTGACGAATGGGTGACAGAGCACCGGCGCGGGAGCACCCCGGGAGCACACATCTGTGGTCCCGTGTCGGGGACCTCTGGGACAGACTTGCGCCAGGCCCTCTGCGTCCAATCCCTTATATAGTCCAGTCCATCCATCCGGGGGTTGGAGATAAGATGCGACCGCCCACATGTGATGTTATCTGTTTTGGGCGTTCCCCGGCACACCTTTGAAGGTGGGGTGTGTTTACAAAGACAATTGGTGAGAAAGCAGGCAAGCCTGATATAAGCAACTCCATGTTTGATGCTCATATCAACTTGCTGGGGAAGAAGGCAGGGAAAAGCATCCTGGGAATCAGGAACAGCATGTATGGGGGTACAGAGGAATGAGATCCCCCAACTCTCCCCGAGTATGGTTTGTGGGAAGCAGCCACGTGACTGCAGGCAGATGAGATTATAGAGGGAGGCAGGGGCCGGATCATAGAGAGCATTATGTTCTACATGAAGGAGTCTGAGTTTTACTTGAAGCACAAAAAAGTTGAAGATACTGTAATGAACATTCATACGTCTACAGTTAATACTTTACTAAAGTCTATTCATCACGTATATATTCATGTATGTGCCCCTTTATCCAGTGACGGGAATTCAGTAGGAAGCTGAGCCCGTGATCCGTGATAGGCTAATGATGCCCAGACTTGTAACCTTTCCACGCTTTTCCACTGTACCTGAGGTTTTGATGAAGTCACTCAACAGTGTCCAATACAAGAACAGGGCGGAGATGGCACTACGGGGAACAGAACACAGACATTTAAGGTCAAGTGGAGGAGAGGACGGAGTGTGAAGGAGACTGAGAAGTAGTTGCCAGAGAGGTAGGTGGAAATCTTAGAGAGAAAAGGTCACAGGAGCAGAGGCTGGAAATGCTGTACTTCAAGAAGGAGATGGTCAATGCTGGCAAATATTACAGACCAGATGGTCAGCCAAGATAAGAACAGAATGAATCAGTGCATGCATGTATGCAAGTGTGTGTGCACACAAGTGTATGTACCCGCCTGCACTCACACACAGCCTTGTGGGTGTGCTTGTCTGTGCACATTCAAAAATGATTTGTTGAATGCCTACCACAGCCAGACAGCATGCCATGCACTGTGTCATATACAAAGATAAACAAGATTTGTTCCCTGCCCACGGGGAGTTTATAATCTAAGAGAGGAGGCAAGGTCTGTGTAGATTGTAGTCTGAGACAGTAAGACAAATGTCCTATTACAGTGTCAAAAAAATCCTCATGATGGTTCCTTTTATTGGCTATTTACCATGAGCCTGGAGTTTCACCAACATAATCCAATTTAATCGTCACAATAACCCAGTGAGATAGGTACCACTATTGCCTCCATTATAGACGAGGAAACTCAGTTTTAGAAAAGATCTGTGACCCACGGTCACATAAAGTGCTCAGACAACATGGAAAAGGGGGAGTTCGGTCTCTCCTGGGATGGTGGTGGTGGTGGTGTGGGAATCAGGAAGGCTTCATGGAAGAGGCAGCATTATAATGGTCGTCCTACCCGCCTCCCTGGACACTGAACAATTGTTTACAGTGCCTATGGAGTGTGGCTAGGCCCCAAGAACACAAGTTTCTCCACCCTGAGAACAGACTGCTTAGCCAAGTGCTGAATCAACTCTAGCCCAGCACTAAGCTTACCACAGGGACACATGTGAGGAGGGGCGGGGGGTAGTTCTTGCAGATGTTGAGGGAAACTCAAGACGGCTCTTGGAAAGACCTCTCACAGTGGCTGCTGGCCTGATAGCGCTGCAGCGTGGGTGGGTGGAGGGAAGAGGCAGGGGATGCAGATGGGCAGGCAGATCAAACTTTCAAATGTCCTGTTTAGAATTCTATCAGACCCGAAGGTAATGGGGGGGCCATTTCAGAATTTTCATTAGACAAATTTGGACCGTGTTCTGTGGGGGAGTGGGGCAAGCAGAGCTTTTTAATCTTGATTTATATATATAATAAGAAGAATTTACAGCAAAATTTTAAACACTATTGTCAATGTAACAAAATAACTGTTTCCTGTGTATTTCCTTCAACCCCTGACCAACTGAATATACTTTAAATAATTGTGTCTATAGTGTGCATATACATTTTGCCTACTTATGTAACTTTGTTATATCAACATTTTCTATGTTTCTTCATATTCTTCATAATTATTATCATGAATGGCTGCATGAATTATATACCATGATTTAGTTTTTAGTAACCTATTTAGTAATATGCTGGTAAGCCAGCTTCACCGCCTTATCAGTTTCCCGGATATAAATAGGAGGTAAATACTCCCACAGGGGCTGATTTCATGCTACCAGTGATTTAACAACCAGTTGCAAAATTCCCAGAATTTAACAAAGAGCTTTCAGGAGCCAATACTGTTTGGAAGCTTTTAGAATCTTCTGTCCACAGTGTTCTGAATTTCACAGAAAGAGCGTGGTGTTGCGCTCTTAGGCAGCTCTTTGAACCTTGAAGCACATTTCCCTCCATGCCTGGGAAATTCTCCTATTTCCTTGATGATTCTCTCCCCTCCAATTTCTATTTCTCCCTGTGGAAATTGCATCACTCAGGTGCTGGATCTCTTAAGCGGGTCTTCTAATTTTGTCTTTTCTCTTTTCACACTATTTTCTGGGAGATTTCTTCTGACGTAGACCTTCTAACTATTGTGTCTTTCAAACCTGCTGTAACGGTTTTAATTCATGAGTTCCTTTTTTTTTGTATCCTATTTTTACTGCATGGAATCAACATCTATCTTTCTGAGGACCCAAATGTGTTGTGTTTTCTTTGCCTTGTGTAGTTTCTGTATAACCTCCAAGTTGTTTCCTCCTGTCTTCCTCTACAGGTGACTGTAGTATTTATTACATTGTATTTAAAATTAGCTTTCTGCATTATAATTTGCATGTGGTAAAAATCAATTTAAGTGTACAGTTCAATGAGTTTTGACACATGTATATAGTCAAGTAATTATGAACACAATTATATATGTAGTACAAGGTAAAAATAAGGACACTGCCACTGGCACAATGCTATTAACTAGACTACACACCCTCTTCTTATTTCAGTAGTGTTTACCTGTACTTGTGTGTGTTGTATAATTCTGTGCAATTTTATCACAAGTATAGTGTGTGTAACCACCATCAAAATCAAGATACAGAGTGCCTATATCCCTGGGCAGCCACTGACCTGTTCTCCATTTCTGTAATATTGTCATTTCAAGAATGCTTTATAAATGGAATCCTGAAGTATGAAATCTTTGGAGTTCAGCTTTTTTCACTTAGCATCCTTGAGACCCACCCCAGTTGTTGCATTTATATTAATACGTTGTTTCTTTTATTGCTGGGAAATAGTCCACTTCCGGGTATACCACACTTTGTTTATCCATTCTCACACTGGGAGTCATTCAGGTTGTCGCCAGGTTTGATAATTACAAATATGGCTACTATGCACATTTTCATATACTGATTTTTGTGTGAACATCAGTTTTCATTTCTCTGGGATAAGTGCTCAGAAGCACAGCTGTTCAGTTGTACATATGTCTATTTAGTATTATAAGAAGCTGCCAAACTTTTCCAGAGTGGCTGGGCCCTTTTATCTTCCCACCAGGAATATACAAGAGATATAGTTTCTCCACATCATCACCAGCATTTAGTATTGTCGGATTTTTTATTTTAGTTTTTCTAATAGGTATGATACTAATTTACATTTCCCTAGTGGCCAATAATGTTGACCATCTTTTCAGAAGCTGACTGGTCACCCATCCATTCCTAATTTATTGAGAATTTTGTTTTAAATCATGAATGGGTATTGGATTTTGTCAAATGCTTTTTCTGAGTCAATTGAGATAATCATGTTTTTTTTCTTTATTATGATAATTAATTTTTGAAATAAATGCGGTATATTACATTAATATATTTTTAGAGTTTAAGCAATGTTGCGTTCCTGGAATAAACCCCCTTTAGTTATCGTGCATTAACCTGTTTGTATGTGGCTGGCTACTCAAGTGGTCGCTTCCCCAGATATTACTTTCTACTGGGCTCCCTCAGTTTCCCAGAGGAAACCAACATGCAGGTCTCACAGGGTACTTGGCAATACTGAAATCCCAGACAAGTATTATTAAAAAGGACCATTAAGTTCTGCAGGTATCTATGCTGAAAAAATTTATTTAAATGTAATCATTGTATAATATTCACTTAAGGGTAAAATTACAGTGCTAGACTGTGGCCTGGGCATTCATTGGTGCTTCTGCCTCCCAGCAAAGCAGACAGTGTGAGTCTGCATGTCCGCTACATAGGGTTTGCGTGTCCCCTCGATGCACCAGGCTGCAGATGTCACTCTCACAAAGACGCATGACACGCTTATCTCCTGCTCCAGAGACATTGTTCCAGGTGAGACTGGCATAAACAACTAATTTCCGGCTCAGCTGCTGGATAGCAGAGCTGCCAAACTCAGTCCCCGATGTTCTCGCTGGAATTTAATGAGTGTTAAGAGCAACCAAAGTTGCTCTGAGGCACTCAAAATCCATCTGGTCACGGGCCAGCCAGCCCTCTCAGCCCAGCACCAAAGGCACCAGGATCAGACGCCCGGTCGCAGAAAACCCGCACTGCAAACCAGGTTGTCAGCAGCTTCCTTTTTTATCTTTTACACTCCTTGACCACTTGGTCACTAGGTTTCCTTATTTTCTTAAGGCCCCAACCTCATAGAGGTAAGGAAGGTTACTGACTGATAGTCAAAACTTAAAAGTGCTGGGATAGGATCCTGCCCCGACTTCCCGCCCCAGATGAAATTTCACAAGTGGAGTTACTTGGTCCTGGACTCAGGGCAAAAGAGCAAATAATAGAGGCTTTCAAAAGCCCGCGTCAAAATTCACTTAGAAAATTTCCACGCAGAGGGTAAGTTCTCATCTTCCTTTGAAACCTAATGTATGCTTTAAGAGGTGTACGTGTGTTGATTTACTCCTCTTGAAGCACCTGTGTATATAATCAGGCCAAAATTAAATGAGGCCTCCCTGACACTGATCCTTGTTGAAGGCCACCTTCTCGAAACTCGCTCCTCTCTTGGCCGCCATGCCTCTTCCTTCTCCGACCACCAGGCTCTAGCGGTGGGGGGCCCCTGCAGCCCCAGACCCCGGGTGCCTTCCACTCTGAGCTGCCTTTGCCACGCAGGCCCACCAGAGGGCGCTCTGTCCCTGCCGAAGCTCCCTCTCTGCTCCAGACATGGCCCATCC
The DNA here is from genome assembly GCF_040802235.1 of Manis javanica. Classification (NCBI taxonomy): domain Eukaryota; kingdom Metazoa; phylum Chordata; class Mammalia; order Pholidota; family Manidae; genus Manis; species Manis javanica. The sequence goes on along the minus strand of NC_133165.1, from coordinate 33,431,585 downwards.
CCAAGCCGTCCTTACACACCACCCATCCTCGTTTCTCCAGGCGTTGAGGGTGCCTGTCAGCCTGTGGGCTGCCCTTGCCATTCACTGCGTAACCCCTCCATCATGATACACCCCCCACCCCACCTCCCTCATACTAGGAAATCTCCTGTAAAGATTCCCCTCCACAGGGCTTCAAGTGCACAATCTTAAAGGAGCACTGAAAAACTCATTATCAACACATTTTAATGCAATATTTTAAAAATAAAAATTAATACAAAAAATAAAATCCATAATGAAGAAAATACCAAAAATTTAAGTGAAAGAATCCGAATTACTGATTTTCCCTTTGGCCTCAGGCTTCAACATGGCTCCGCCTGGCCCTGCTGGGTTTCACCCCCTAGCACCGGCTCAAGGACCTCTCTTCTGAGTTGGCCTCTCTTTCTGCAACGTGTTAACACAAAAGACAACCTGTGCCCTGCCTGACCTCACGGGCCCCCAACTATTATTCCTGTCTTGTTTTCCCTTTTCTCTTGAACCAACTACAATTAGGCTTCTGTTCTTCATACTCCCTGCAAACTGCTCTGGCCAAGGTCACCAACCACCTCCACCTTCTTATTTGTCCACGGCCTCTGGCAGAGGACATCACCCCCTCTTTGAAACTCTTTCCTCTTGGCTTCTTGATCTCTCAAGCTCTCAGCTCCCCTGACTCATTTCCCACCTACCTGCCCACCCCTTCTCTGGGTTCTGCTGTCTTCCTAACCCTATACATCAATGGGCATTCAGACGTCCTCTCTGTCCATTCCTCCCAAGCTGATCTCATCCTGTCCCGTGGCTCTAACCCATGTGATATCCTTGATAGGATGGCAATCCCCAGACCTTCATCCCCAGACTGGGGCTTTCCCCTGACTTCCAGACTCATGTCCAGCTGGACATTGCAACTTGTAGGTCCAACAGGCAACCCACTCCTAATATGTTGTACAAAATGGAAGGCTTTTATAGCCAGGAGGGAGCTGGAATCGGGAAGTTACACAAGGCAAAAAAAATCGGGTTGTTTATTGCAAAGTTTCTCTTTTCAGAGATGGCAGGAGTCTTATCAGACAGATTACCTGACTGGTGCTGAGCAGGAAATTCCTGATTGGTGAAGATTCCATTTTCTAGGAGAGCTGAAACTGTAATTAAGTCCTGTTTGGAGACATGGGGTATAGCATAAGTGACCCCATTTGGGGCCTGTTTTGTTTTTGACAGTGTACAGCATAATGATTTTATATATGGATATATTGTGAAATTAGTATCACAGTAAGTTTAATATCCATCACTACACAGTTACAATTCTTTTTCTTGTGATGAAATTTTTCAAATTTACTCTCAGCAACTTTCAAATAAACAATACAATGTTGTCAACTATAGTCACCAATCTTAATTCCTCTTTTTCTGTTGCACTGTGTGTCTGTTATTGAGTCCAACCTCATGTCACTCACTACAGAGCATGCCGGTTGGTCAAGAGACAAGGTGCTGGGGCAAGGAGAGAGGCTTTATTCGGAAAGCGAGCAGACCAAGAATGGTGAACTAATGTCCTTAAGCACCATCTTCACCTCGGGTTGATTTCAAGCTTCTTTTATATTAGGGAAGTGGGGAGCAAGAGGGGTTGAGGTCAGGAGGTGACAGCTGCCCTCAGACGTCTGCATGTCAGCAAGAGTCTGAGGAGGGTGGTGAAACTCCCTGTCCTTAGTGTGTTGACTCCAAGGTCTGGCCAGGATGTGGGTCTAGCCAGGATGTTCCTACACATCCTTGACAATAATCCAGTAGTCATTCTGTACATATTTCTTTATTTCCTTGGATGGGAGGTGAGTTTTGGGTAAGGGGCTATTTGCATCAATCTTAAGCTGTGAGCAAAATTTCTTTTGATGGTTAACAAGTCCACATGCAGGACTGCAGATCTGCACAGAAGCTTTTTGATCCAAAGATTAAGGTAGCAAAGAAAACAGATACAATACGAAGACTGAGATGTCAACCTTGTCACTCTCTTACATATCTAGTCCATTAGCAAACTTTGTCAGCTCTACCCTCAAAGTGTATCCAGAATCTGACCTATTCCTACCTTTTGCCTAAATTACTGCTATAACCTCCTCACTGGCCTCCTTGTGCTCCTTCTTGCCTCCCTTTGATATTACAGAGATGTGCATTATGGCCTAGTGTGTCATGAATTTTATAAATGCCTCATGTGTGTTTGAGAAAAATGTACATTCTTTATATTTCTGGGACCAGAATTCTTTTATGTTTTAACAAGTTTACAAGTGTCTTGTTCAACTCCTCTGTATTCTTCATGTAGTATTTTTTTTCTGCCTGAGATATTAATGACTAAGACCTGCAGGCTATGTATTTGCCCATTTATTTAAAAAATTCTCTAAGTTTGCAATTTATATTATTTAAACTATATTACATCTATAGACATATAAAATTGTTACATTTTTCCAGTAAACTGCACATTTTTACCATTATGCTACTATCAACATGTTACCATCAATCCAGCCTTTTTTATTGCTATAATGCTTTGTGCCTTGAAGTCTTTTGTGCCTCCCAGAGTTCACTCTTCCTTTCATATCTTTCTCCTGAGGAAATCTCTCTCTTCAGCCGAATCAAGAAAAAGAACACTTGAATAACTATCGATGCATATAAACTGATGACAATCAGTTATGCATATTTATTTGAGAGTCTTTTTATTCCCCAGAAACAGAGACTACCCATACTTTTGAGAGGGCCATTCACAGACAGTGACCATATACTGCATCACCAGGGAATCGGAGCCACTGCCAAAGGCCCTGTCTGCTGGAGGCTGTGGTCTCTCACTATCGTGAGTAACAGTAAAAATCAATTGCAAAAGGCTAGCAAACACATCTGACTTGTCTGGGATTTAAAAGCTACTACATAATTTTTTAATCATAGGTTGAAATCAAAAGGGTGATTCTCTTACCCTTTCTATCTGTCCACCTGCTTCAGGTGCTCCTTCCGTTTCCTGAACTTTCTCTGGAGAAAACTCGCTCCTCAGCGGATGGGCCTCCTTTGACTCCCCTACGACTCTCGTTCTGAGAGCAAGACCATAGCTTAACTTTCCTTCTTCATATAGATTGATTTACATATGTGCTTGTTTGTGTATCTATATATTTGGGAATTTACATTTCATTCTTTTCAATTGAAGAAGTAGGAAATTGATGAGGTAACAACATGTCAACTGTATCAAAAGAGCCTACAATGAAACATTATTCCAACACCCCCCAGGTCCCTGCCTTACAAACACCACTACAGAGTCCTCATTTGGTTCTCTGTTTTTGTTTGCTTTAGTGGATGAAGTATAGCATATGCAAAGAGTAAAATACTTCAATATCGAGTGCTGTGATGGCTTGCATTGCCCCCCTCTCCCACCCACCAAATTCTAATGCTGAAGCTCTAAGCCCTAGTTCCTCAGCATGTGACTGTATTGGAGATAGAGCCCCTGAGAGGTGACTCAGTTAAAATGGGGTCATCAGGGTGGGCCCTAATCCAATCTGATCGAGTTGGGTTATGTAAGAAGAGAGAGTTTGGACACACACAGGGACACCAGGGGCTCCACACAGAGGAAAGGACATGTGAGGACATGCGAGAAGGGGGCCGTTTGCAAGACAAGAGGGGAGGACTCAGGAGAAGCCACCCCGGCTGACACCTTGATTGCTGACTTCCAGCCTCTAGAACCATGCCAAGGTGCCCAGCTGGGAAGCTATGAATTAATTCATGCGCACATTTGGCATCAGGCCTTGCGTGTTCAAAGGGCTGAGCTGTGACCAGGACAATCCTGGAAGACTGGCAGGGGCCTATCAGCATTCTGTAACAGTCATGGAGAAAGTCACTCAGTCCTCACTGGACATATGAGTCCTCTTTCCCCAAAGATTCAGAATTTTAGTCCTATGGAAATGAAGGCAGGGTGGGGAGAACCAGCAAGCTGCAGTTCTATCTTGCAAGCCAGAGCTCCAGGAGTTCCTGCAGCCACCCTACAAGACCCGGTGGCCTACCACCAAGGTCACTGCTTGTGAGCGCCACACACGACCAACACATCCGGCAGAGACCAAGTTTGTGTGGGTGGAGCCTGAGGGGGCATTCGTTGCTGATGCCAGATCTTGAGACTTTAGCCTGGCCAGTGCCTGCCTTTGGCCAGCATCCAGCTAGTAGATGCTGTGGGCACCCCAGCTCCACCCACTGTCCTTCCTCACTCCTGGCTTCCCTACCACCCACGCCTGCATTTCCCCATTCCCAGCCTTCCACCTCAGTCACTGTTTCTGATCTACCCTCACTCCTGTTAGAAAACAAAGCTCAACTGAGTAAATTTAAAGGTCTAATTGGCTTTATTCGATGATTAATGAATCAGGCAGCATCCCATCTAGCAGGTAGAAAGGAGCTCTGAGGAGCTGTAGGGAACGGAAACCTTTTATAGGCAGAAGGGGACAGAAAATGACATTTCTAACAAAGAGTGGATTGTTTCCAGATAGGTCACCTTCCTTTGGGGGAAGGGCAGGGGTCTATTATGCAGACCACCTCACCAGTTCTGATCAGGAAATTCCAGATTGACTAGTTAAAGGTCACATTCCTGGGAGAGGCTGAAACTGCAATCCGGTTAGGTTATTAAGTCTCAGTTTGCTGATACATGGCTTAGCGTAAGTGACTCCATGTTGGGACTGTCTTCTCTTTTTTTCTTTAACAATTTCCCCCTTTGGATCAGACTCCCAAGTTAACTGAGAGATGTGATCAAATTTTAAGACATTAGTGTCACTCTTAGCTACCACTCTATAATCTTTACAGCTTTTGTTTATCCTCTGCATGGTGTTCACAGGTCAGTTTTTTGCATAATCTCTATGATATTCACAGACCACAATTTCAGATTCACAGTTTTTAAGTCAGTCGTTCTTTCCATTCCTTTTCTGATGTAATGGTCTTAGGGAGATTATTTGCCTGGTGATGAGTGGTTGTGAACACATATATAAAGCTTTTGAGAGAATACAGTGTGTCAGAGAGACTACAATGATTATTATAAGCAGGGTAATTTTCAATGTCTGTAATACACTTAGGAGCCAAGATCCCCAAGACGCAAACCATTTAAAATCCAATGTCAGGAAAGACCCCACTGAAGGAGTCACTTTCTTAGACTGAGTAGCTTATTCAGTGATCTTCAGCAGCTGAACTTCAGCTTTCCTGGAAGTGCTAATCCAGGTGCAGCAGGTGGTGCTGACACCTCCATGCTCAGCTAGAAGATAACCAAAGGCTGTCCTGTTATCAAGATCAACCGTGGACAGAGTCTAATGACTTCTGCTTGGCAGCTATTGCTCTAACAGCAGATTCCACAATACTCTCAAGAGTTAAGGAGAGGTTCCTGATCACAGCCTCATTTGTGCTCATTCCTAAATAGGAAAATGGGGTCCTGTCAATGGAAATAAATCCTAAATCATCCCAGTAAATCTTTTCTAACCTGATGATGTAAATTCAGGGGAGTTGACCAAGAGGTGTCTCACTTTGTTTGTGGACAATTAGGGGCACAGATGCATAACTGGGCAATGCCTCCTAGTTATTTGCCAGCCAGCCAGGCATTCTTAGACCCAGGGAGAATGATAACCACCACAAAGATAAATCCGGGCAGGGCACAAACCACTCCTGCTAAGGTGGCACAAGGTGGCATTGTTAATGGACAGACAGGAGTTTTTTTATGACAACCTAACAGTCTGAAGATTAGCCACCTGAGCAGTGGCCTGGGAGATATGGATGATGGCGTTATATTTCCAGGCCAATGCCAGAGCCCCAGACAGAGAAGAAGAATGCACATTATGTTTAGTTAAAATAAGAGGTCTTGATCCAGCTTCTTGGGTGGAAGCAGTCTACATCAATGTCAGCTACTTCTCTTCCTAGTCAATTTTTATTCAGAGGTCTCCAGGATCTGCACAGGACCAGACGCCAGGTGGAGCCTTCTTCAGACATGAGATTTGTAGTGAAGATCGCCCAGGGAGATTGAAGGGCAGTCTTTGTTCTTAACTAATTGCAAATCAGAAGGGTTGAAGAAAATTGGAAATGTTAGTTTGGAGGGTCATAGCCAGATATTTGAGAAAACTAGAAGAATTCAGAGTCCAGTCCATTTGACAAGTATGTAAAAAAACATCAAAGACAATTAACAGGATGCAAACTTAATTTTTCTCTTTACAATTACTCCTGCCCTTTTTTTTTAACCAAAGAGAATCACAGTAAAACTAATTCGTTTGCATTAAATTTGGCTTGATTTTCCACATAAGTGCAGCAAGAATAGTGATTGACCATATATGCTCTTTCTTAGGACTGCTTTGCTGAAACTTGTCATAAGGAACCTCAGACTGGACTCTTAAAAGCCTCTGGGACTGTAAAGCTAAGCCAAGGACTTGCCATTAGATCTTGCAATACTTATAATTTGGGTGAATTCCTTTCTTCTTGAGGTCCCCCAAAATATCCTGAGGGGGATATTCCTGGGCCTGCCAGTGACCTTCCTTACTCACATGGTAAGGCTGCTGGGAACCCTATAAGCAAGGTACCCAGGTCAATCCTTCCAGGCAGGATTGGTATAGATAGATGATAGATAGATAGATAGATAGATAGATAGATAGATAGATAGATAGATAGATAGATAGATAGATCCTATGCATATATATGTATATGTATATATTGATATAGCTGCCTAGTACTATGTGAGTCTGTGCACATCTCTCTAGAATATGACTATCCAGTTAAAACCTTGATAATATAGCCAATTTAACATAACATTTCTGTTGTGTCCTGTTACAAGGAGAACAGAGTCTATTGAATTTATGCAAATAACTAATTGTATTGCCATTAAATGAATACTTAAGAGTTTCTGAATTCTGGAGGAACCAGGTAGGGAGAAAAAGTAAATGCTTCTTTGTTTACAAAGGTTTACTTTACAAAATTATAATGTTAGATAGCTTAAGAAAATGTTTCCTTAAATCTGGAAAAAAAGAACATCAAAGAACCAGCAATGTTTCAAACAAAAAATTATAGAGAATTACAGTCATCCTCAGTTCTTTTAGTCCCATGTAATTAAAACTTGTTCTGCTTGAATCCAGTTCTTCTATTAGTTCTGGAAATTCTTACCCAGTTCAATTTCATGATCTTAAAATTATCAGAAAGCTTTACTTGTCAAAGTCCTTTTCTATGAATCCCCTTGAAGATGACATGTTTGCAGTAATACTTTTCAAAAGCACCTCAGTAAAACAATGTCAGCAAATGACAAAAGACTTTTAAAATGTCCATTGTTGAAGATCTGATGAGAGTTCATTATAATGGAATTGAAAAATTTACAATTTGGTTATTTCTGTGATACGTAACATTTAAAAATAACTGGGATTATGATAAAATTATGGCAGGCCATATTAGACTTAAGAATTTCATATAATTTCTGGAACACTTGTAACATATACCAATAAAATACAACATGAAGAAAGCTTAATATTACCTCTTATTTGACAATGCTTCCCATGTAATTTAACATATCAAATATACCTAATTAGTTTAACATCTCCCTTTCTATAAGAAGAGAGAAAAAAATATCTTAAGAGGTTCCAGGGACTCTTTGAAATACCCAGTATGTTAAAGATCTAAAGACTTCATTTAGAATTTGATTTGGGGAAGTTTGTCAAAAGTATCAAAATGTTTAAAATCACTTGCTCAAATAGGATCATAGGTCACTAGGAGATGATGTTTAGTTATTTACTTAACTGTACTGAAATAAAAAAAACTTGGCAGGCAAATACAGAAAGTTAAATAGTTGAAAAAAAATATGGCTCAGTTTTTGTAAGCAACCAAGACCCAATAATAAATATAACATGAAGCACAGTAAATTATTTGGTAAGACACAAAATCTTTTTTTTCTAGGCAGATTGATAAAAAGGGAGTGAAACTCACAATCTGTTACCAAAAGTCCAAGAAAACTTTGTTCTTTTTTTTTTTTTTTGAGAGGGCATCTCTCATATTTATTGATCAAATGGTTGTTAACAACAATAAAATTCTGTATAGGGAAGTCAATGCTCAATGCACAATCATTAATCCACCCCAAGCCTAATTCTCATCAGTCTCCAATCTTCTGAAGCATAACGAACAAGTTTACATGGTGAACGAATTCTTACATAGTGAATAAATTCTTACATGGTGAACAGTACAAAGGCATTCATCACAGAAACTTTTGGTTTTGATCACGCATTATGAACTATAAACAATCAGGTCAAATATGAATATTCGTTTGATTTTTACACTTGATTTATATGTGGATCCCACATTTCTCCCTTTATTATTATTATTATTATTATTTTAATAAAATGCTGAAGTGGTAGGTAGATGCAAGATAAAGGTAGAAAACATAGTTTAGTGTTGTAAGAGAGCAAATGTAGATGATCAGGTGTGTGCCTGTAGACTATGTGTTAATCCAAAAACTTTGTTCTTTTAAGAGAGAAAAATCAATTCTAATTTTTCACCAGTGTACTTTTGATATTAACACTCTTTTTTTCTTAAAGAAGATGTGTTTGTTAGCTTGAAAACACATAAAATTCCTTTCCCAAGATTCCTTTTCCACAAACCTATAATTTTCATTTTTACATTCAGATTTTGTCTTGATGAACTACCTTTATCCACCCCTGAGGAACACCTGTTGATACACAGTTGTACTGAAGCCTGGCAAGATATTCTGGAAATATTACAATTTTATCCACAAATCTTATAGCTTGTTTTAAATTTTTAGTCACGAGTCAGGCAGTTATAGAAGAGGTTAGATCCAGAGTGTTTCTGGCAGATGGAATAATTTAAGGTTATCTATTCAGGTGGCTAAAGCTTTTTATTAATATTTGTGAAGAAGACACTTAAGATTTTTCACTTGCCTACGTTTTGGAAAAGCTTTTCCTTCCTCCCATTTTTAAAAGTAAGAATTTCCTCCCTGAAGTTGATATTTTAAAGAGATGACCTAGATAGCAGTTCCTGGAGAGATCAAATAAAACATTGAACTCTCAATGTCACAAAGAAAGAATGCAAGTTCCTCTAAGACTTTTGTTTCCTAATGCCAAAATGTTTGCAATATTTACAAGCCTTCTGAGATAAATAAGATAAATAAGCGTACTGTGAAAAGAACAGGATGACTTTGAATTGTTTCTGGAGCCACTTTTCTGGTTTGTAAAGATTTGTAAAATAAAAACAGTTGCTTGTAATTCTTTCAGAAATTGGGTTGCAACTTAAATGACATCATAGGCTGATCCACCCATAAATCCTTTTACAAGGGCTTTAGAATCCTTTTACAAGGTTATACTTTTTTCTGGGCTCATGGTTTTATTTTAGTTAAAAGACTTCCTATCAAGCTCTGATTATCAGCTTCTAACCCCAGAGGTACTTTATTTGAGGTAATGTTGAAGAAATTGCATAGGACCTTAGAGGACACTTTTTTTCCCAATGTTCCAGTTGATGACAAATAAAACATCGCCCCTTAGACCATCATTTTGATTTTGATGGTGGGCCCCTGGGAGGGTGCCATGTGAGAGGACTGAGTGTTATCTTAGGTGGCAGGCTTGTAGCTGTAAGGCCAGTAGCTTGGAAGACTTTTGTTTGTGGTCTTGTTCCAAAGTCCTTTCAAAGTGCTCAACTATGGTCAAGAGTTTAGTCAGACGAGCAGCCTCCCATCCTATTTTCTGCCTTTTTATCAAGGTAATCTGTTTATAAACAGAACAGCTAGAGCACATAGGGTGAGTTGACTTATTAAATGGAACCCAGAATGCTGTAGGAAAAGAGCTTCCAGTCAGGATTCAACCTCAGCCATATATCCATCTTTCTTTTGTTTGCATGTTTGAGTAACAAACCAATCAAGGAGGACAAGGAAGACTAGGAATGGCTTTTCAAATATTGGTTGCTATTTTACGAGCTTTTTCTGGTCCACAAGGGGACCAGGTTGAAGGTTGAGGATCTCAGACATCCTCCTAGTTACTGTATCCTGCTTCCTGCATCTGGGTCCTACCAGCATATACACGAGCTGATCTGGCAACCTGGGACCACAGACCCCAACAATTACTCTGAATTCTTCAGGAAACCTTTGGGCACTCTACCTGGGTTTAGGAAATTCCTTAACTGTGGACCTTTGTTTGGTCTTTCACCAAAGAGTGAAGATAACTGAGGAGGATTGCATGTGACCTCAGGTGGTCTTCTTTTTTAAAAGGTAATTGTTCACTCTAAAGAGAGTAGAAAGACAGTTCAGATAGAGGATTAGTAGAAAATGAATACTTGGTAGAGGAGAATAGAGAGGAGTAGAAGGAGTCATGTCAGTTTTATCATGTTTTGTTTTAGGCACCTCTTCTTGTGTCTTACATTTTTCATTTGTCTTTTGCAACAGGTTTTTTTTTAATGAAGCAAGTTTGGCATCTTGAAGCCTTCTAGAAGCTTCTGCATACCGATTGGAATAGGCATCCCATTCTATTTGTTTAATTTGGGAACCCTTACTTTCAAGTGCACTTCCTAAATGAGTGATCTTCTCTAATTGGAACATTCCCCATAGTGGTCATTGTAATTCTAGGTTGTCTTTAATAAGATTTTTGTCATTTTTGTAGCTATTTATAGCTTCTGGAACCATGGTTATTAGACATGAAATAAGCAGGAGTGCTGGAAGGTGGCATGCTCAACTCTGCAATGTAAGGCTATTATTATTATTATTATTATTAATATTTTGGCTAAGCCTTTGGGTATCTCAGAGGCAAATTAAAACCTAAAAGGGATGTGCTGCTGGGTTAGGGATTGTGTGGTATCTTACAGTGTGTCGAACTGCATGGAAATTTTCTTGAGGTTGGCTGGTAACCTAGTATCAATCTAACCTGTTCTGTGACCAACTTCTCCTAACATCGGTATCTTTGAGTTGGGTGGCAAGTAACCGACAGCTTTTAAACGGTCAACTCATGCCCAATAATTTTGCAGCTGCTTCCCAGATTCCTGTCAGCAATAACCTTTATCCACACAAAACAAAACAAATATGTGCACCTTAATGTATCTGCAATAACCAAGAGATGTTCCTGTGCCCTGGCCAAGAGAAGGCCTTGTGAGCACCACCAGTAGTCCCCAATATGGAACTTGTGACTGGAAAAAGGACAGAACCAGCAGACCCCAAAGAATGGGGACTGAGGACTGATCATAAACAAATAGGGAACTGTAGGGGCCACTAGCAGCTCCAGAGTGGAATCCAGGGAACTGTGGTCTGAATTACCCACAGCTCCCAACATGCAATTAACTGGAAACCCAATTAGATCAGGAGCTCAATGAAAGGATCAGAGCTTAGAATGGAAAGGAAATTACTCCGAGAGACCAAGAACTCAAAGTGCTCCTGGGTTCCTCCAAACCACCAGAAGTTCAGTTCCCATGGCTGCCACCAAATCTCTTAAATAACAAAATTCAGCTGAGTAATTTCAAAGATCTAATTGGCTTTATTCAATGATTCATGAATTGGGCAGCATCCCATCCAGCAAGTAGAAAGGAGCTGCACAAAATGGAAAAGCTTTTATAGGCAGAAGGGGAGCAGAAAAGGAAATTTCTTTAAAAAGAGTGGATTGTTTCAGGCAAAGTCCCCTTCCTCTGGAGGAGGGCAGGAGGCTATCATGCAGACTGCCTCACTATTGCTGACCAGGTAATTCCAGATTGACTGGTTAAAGGTTACATTCCCAAGAAAGGCTGAAACTGGTTAGCTATTAGTTTAGCTATTAAGTCTTGGTTTGCTGGCCTGCGGGTCAGCACAAGTGACTCCATTTGGGGCCAGTTATCTCTTTTTTTCTTTCACATTCCCATGACTGGACATTGGTCTTGGTTTGCTGCTCCATCCACTTCTCTGGGCCCTGGCTGTTCTTGACCTCAGCAAACTCCAGCCTCTGGGACTGCCCCCTGCCCTTGGCTCTCACCAGGAAGCCTTGAGCTAATCAGGCTGATTATTGCCCAGGTCCAATTCCATTTTCCCTGGCTACAACACGCAGTGAGTTTCCTTAGCTGCCTAGCTCCCTGTGAGCCCTGCCTCTTGTCAGGCAGCCTGACCTAGGCAGCCGCCAGCTTCCCTGCCTGCTGTATCATCACAGATGAATCAGGCCTGCCCAACCTGGGGGTGTAATCTAAACGCCATCTACAGAGTCACATCACCCTCAGCAGCAAAACACAATTGTCACCTCTTCCCAGGTCTCATAAAGTCTCTGGGTTTCTGAATGCCAAAACCCTTCCTGTTTTCCAGAAGTCCATACTACAATCTGCCTGCAAGGGAGCTGAATTTTAGAGAATGCTTTCTCTGAAATTATTTCTCTCATTTCTGCACATTTTGAGGATGGGCTATCATTAGGGAATGTCCTTGAACTTCCAGCTTCGTTTCATTCTTGTACCATCTCCAGGGTCTCTAGGTGGCTGAAAGTGGGACATGGCGAAGGAGGGACATCAAGATGCTGTTATTCATTCCCAACCCAAAGGCTCCCTGGGATGGAGAAATGAGCTCGGGTGACCATTGCTTTCATCTTGATCTCTTCCAGAGAGGGAAAGGCTTGGCCAAGGGAGGAAAGGGGAAAGCCAGAACGGGCGAGTGCCCACAGCGTACAGAGTCTACTGGATCCAACGGCCCCAGAATATGGCGCTTTCCATAGGATTGGAGGTATTGAAACACAAAATTCAACTGAGTAAATTTGAAGATCCAATTGGCTGTGTTCAGTGATTCATGCATCGGGCAGCAGCCTGTCTACCAAGTAGACAGGAGCTCTGAAGAGCTGTACAAAATGAAAAGTTTCTTAGGCAGAAGGGGGCAGACAAGGAAGTTTCTAAGAAAAAGTGAATTGTTTCAGGGAAGGTCATGTTCCTTTGGGGAAAGGCAAGGGTCTATCATTCAGATTGACCTCACTATTGCTGACCAGGCAATTCCAGATTGACCAGTTAAAGGTCACATTCCATTCCTGGCTGAAATTGCAATAAGGTAAGGGTATTAAGTCTTGATTTGCTGATGTAGGGCTTAACACAGGTGATGCCATTTGCAGCCTGTTCTTCCTTCCCTTCTCCCTCCCTCCCTCCCTCTCTCCCTCCCTTCCTTCCTTCCTTCCTTTCTTCCTTCCTTCCTTCCTTCCTTCCTTCCTTCCTTCCTTCCTTCCTTCCTTCCTTCCTTCTTATTCTCTTTCTTTCTTTCCTTTTTTTTTTTAACAGAAATAAGCATGTATAAGCACTTAGAGAACAATAAGAATTCAATAATGTTACATTGACACAAGCCCAAAAGGAAGCCAGAGACTGCTGGGATGAATGTGAGAGGAGGTGTTTTTTAAATCTTTGTGGAGATGAGTCTTGATTCAATTAAATTTAACAAGTATTGATGGCATCTCTATGCATAAAGCATTGGGTTAGGCACTGTGGGGGTTCAAGGCAAACAAAGCCACATCCTCACCCTGCAGGAACAGGTTATGTAGGAAAAATTGTGAATGTGACGTAATATGCATAACAGGGTTATCCAGTAACAGTGTTAAGGAGTGCTATGGACTGGATGTATGTGTCTCCCCCAAATTCCTATGTTGAAACCCTAACCCCCAGTGTGATGGTATTCGGAGGTGGGGCCTTTGAGAGGTAGGGTTAGATGAGCGCATGACGGTGGGGCCCTGATCTGATGGGCTTAGTGTCCTTATAAAAAGAGACACCAGAAAGCTTCTTTTGTGTGCCCTCCACCCCAACCCCGTGTGTGTGCACACAAAAGTAACTCATGTGAGCACACGAGAAGGGGGCCAGTATGCAAGTCAGGAAGAGAGCCAGAACACCATCTTGCTGACACCCTGATCTTGGACTTCCAGCCTCCAGAACTGTGAGAAAATAAATGTCTGTTGTTTAAGCCACACCTTGTATGGTATTTTGTTACAGCAGCCTGAGCTAAAACAGGGAGACATAGAAGAGAGATGAATAGTGAAGGGTTGTATCAGAGAGGGTTTCCTGGAGGAAGCAGAATCAGAGTTGCAGGATGAGTTAGATTCTAGAGAGGAAGGTATGGGGAGGGCATTGCAGTTGCAGGGAAAGGGCAGCATTTCAGCAGTCCATGCAGTGGGGGTGTAGAGTCCCTGGAGTCTGGGGTGGAGAGATGGAACCAGGAGCGAAACCAGCTGGATTTCAGGGACCTTGAAAACACTTAGGAGTGTAGATCTTGCTCTAATAAAAGAGTGGGGGTATCAGTGCTTTTGAGCATATGCACAGAATATTTGGGAAAGAGCCAGTTACTGTGTAGGAAGAAGTGACTGACAAGAGGGTAGGCCATGGGGAGAGCAGACAAGGCAATGATGCTCTTGAGCGTCTTTATGATGCTCATAAAGAATCACATGTTGGAATAGGAGCAGCACCCAAGGGGAAGCAATAGCACCTGGAACTGTGTGACTGTTGGGGGCTGCAGGTAGCCAAAGGTGGACCTGGTGGGTGATTCCCAAATTCTTTGACTTTATGCCCCCACCAGACCCTCTGTATCTGCCTCCAACCTCCTTTGGTGCATCCCTGTGCATTTGGATCTCCCTATTTCTGCAAAGTGACCTCTCTTTCATCTTGCCCCTGGGCCAGCCCATAGTTCTCCTATGGTTGGAGGAGGAGACGAAGAAGAGACCTAAATAGAAGAGATGCTGGAGAGAGAATTGTTAATGAGGAAGCTAATGTAAAAGTAACTTAGAATAGTGCTTGGCATAAGGTGAGCAGTCACTCAGTTTTTGTAGATAAGAGAACCAAGGTCCAAGAAAAGTTTCTTGGCCAGGAGCCAAGATGGCGGCGTGAGTAGAGCAGCGGAAATCTCCTCCCAAAACCACATATATTTTTGAAAATACAACAAAGACAACTCTTCCTAAAAGAGAGACCAAGAAAAGTTTCTTTCTCCAGCTCACCCATGTAGTAAATGGCCAGCCAAGCACTGGACCTGGGCCAACTATGTATTTCATCACTCTATCCTGCCTTTTGGTGGGGTCTACAGCTCTTTCAAATACCCCTTCCCCTGGCCACTTATGCCTGGCCCTGTGGGAGATGGGAGGCAGTTTCAAAAGGGAAGACATCTGGATTCAGCCTATAGACTGAGTGTGTGTGTTCCACCCCCACCCCCAAAATTCATATGTTGAAACCTAATCTCCAGTGTGATGGTATTTGGAGGTGGGGCCTTTGGGAGTTTGATATGGTTATGAGGGCAGAGTCTCCTGAATGGAATTAGTGCCCTTTTAGAGACCCCAGAGAGCTCCCTCATCCCTTCTGCCCAGCGAAGACACAGTGAAAAGACAGCTGGCTATAAACCAGGAAGCCGACTCTCACCAGGAACCAATCTGCCAGCCCTTTGACCTGGGACTTCCCAGCTTCCAGAGCTGTGAGAAATAAATGTCTATTGTTTATAATCCCCCGCCTCTGCTCCCCACCCCAGTCAATGCTATTCTGTTATAGAAGCCTGAATGAACTAAGACAGCTGTGGATAAAATGAGAGTTCCTGTGGCCAGGATTCTCACCAGGCCCTGGTTGACTAGCTCACTGCACACCTGTGGGCAATACATGGCTGTTGACTCTACATAAAGAGCTCCGCCCAGTGCTCTGGGCACGACATGGTGGCAGGTCTGCAAGGCTGCAGGAGAGCAGAGCAGAGGCTGGTGTGGTGTCAGTGCCGAGGACAGAGGCCCAGAGGACGGCTGTGCAGGATGACTGGGCAGAGAGGCCCAGAGGACGGCTATGCAGACAGAGGGGCCCAGAGGCAGAGACTGGCTTGCTGCATACAGACTCGCTCTGAGTAAACCGGATTTTAGTGACTGACCTGCCACCTGGAAATAAAGTTGGGTATAACCTTTTCACCCCAAGAACGTTTTGCTGTCATTTTCTTTGGTCACATTGAATCCATAGTGAGCTTGCCCGGGGCTGAACCCATTGGCAAGACCACAGCCAATTTTAGGATCTGGGGATTTTGAATGCAAATATGAAAATGAATCAAGTGAAGGCGAAAGATCCCTGGGCCAGGAAGGGATGGCTGTGAGCCACCAGAGCCTGCAGATGCTCTAAGTGTCCATGAGGGGGCAGCAGAGCCTAGGCTCTTTTTTAGCTTACGGTTTAAGTGGGGTGGCCTGCCCGAGACTCCTTCCAGAACAAAATGAATCCTGAGCTGCACATCAGGAATCTTAACGAAGCATCCTAAAAATGTTAAACATGACAGTGATGAGGGGGCTTTATTAACAGTCCAGTCCTTAGTGAGCAAAAGGTAAGACTGTGCCCAAATGGTCAGATACAATTTTTCCCAAGTTAAACCAGGGAGTTGATGAGAAAGCTGTAACTAGAATCCAGGGCTCCATCTCCCTAATCTATGGAAATAAACATGAGTTCATTTCCAGAAGGAGAACTCTGTTCTCTCCCAGTGGGACGTGAGTCCCTGTATTCTGTGAGTGTACAGGGGTCCTGCCTCATCGTGGCCAGCAAGCGATGCTGGGAAAGTCCAGAGAACGGTATTCTTCCTGGATATAGATATCCTTCTTTTCTTCTTGAAGCCAAACTCACCAGTCCCTATATCCTGGAGGAGAGGAGAGAGCCTGGCAGGTGAGAAACAGGAGTTTGTATAGGGCATCAACTGGAGAAAGGCCTGGAAATCATGACAAATTTAATGAAATTGCAACTTATTACAAATATATACAACTATATTGAATAACAAAAATCTAAACCTGTAGATAATTAGAACCTTAAAAATACTCACAGTCCTATATACTCAAAGAGAAAAGCTATGTGTTTAAAAACATGTTTTTCATGAGAATGCTTAAATCAGCATTTTACATAAAGTTCAGTCCAATGTTGAAACAATCACCCAGTAAACAAACTCATTTGGGTGCTGTCCTTGGTGCTGAAGGACAAGTGGGAGGAAGAACTTCCCAGAAAGGAGCAGGAGGGCCTTGCCTGAGATCATGACAAGCCCATTAGAGCTTCCATGGTGTTTCTATTTAAGTTTCCCAGTGCTGTGGTCTCTCTTCTTTTCCTTCTTGGTAAGTACGGTGTTGTTTGTCCTCAGGTTCCTGTGGAATGCTCTCAATGCGGAATGTTCCACCAAGCTTAGCGAAACTGAGGTCTCCTCACTCATAGCCCGACAGCTCCATAAAAAACTGCCTTTGCCTTAAATTGATGTCATCATCACTTGGGGCCTCTGAATTTTGATCTGGAAAGCGAGATAGAACCACATGAGGGATATGTACTGAAGAACCTGGGATTTGGAAGCATGAGAATCTTGGGGAAGCCCTCAGTTTAGAATTTAACCCGTTACCTGGAGTCTAGCACAAACCAACTGTGCCCCCACCCCACCTGAGTCAGGTAGATTTAAAGGTATTATGGTTAAGGAGTTCATCTTTGCCCCAAGGCTCTTTCTAAGGAGTACAGTGCCTGAAGTCAATCGCTCTTCTTTTGAAGTGTGAGTACTTTGAGGGTATTTCTTCTGCCCTCAAATCCACCCAGTTGAAATAAAATTAAAGTTGTAATCAAGGAGTTGTCACCCCTTGCCAAGTGGTTCCTTGCCAGTCATAGTGGAACAACCTGACATTATGTTCCGCTTGAGGTGGTGCAATAGACAGCATTATCTATGATATCGGTGCAACAAAAATGTTTAAGCTGAGTCTAATCAAGCCTCTAGACTTAACTGCCAATTTATAGAAAATAAAAAGAATCAAAGGGCAAGTTAGATGACACCATATAATAATTAGACAAATCCAGAATGTGGGATATTCCTTAAGACAACCATCCTAGACTCTCAAAAAAGAAAAATCAGTGTATTAAAAAGGTAGGAGTCAGTTCCGGATTCAAAGACAAAAGAGACATGACAAAAGTCAGTGAGTGAATTTTGGTGTATTCACATATGAAAAAACTAGTAATAAGTGATGATCTTGAGTTAATTGGAAAAATGAATATTGGATGATAATGTGGAAATATTGCCAACTTATTGGGCATGATAATGGTATTTGAGTGTGTACTGAATGTTTAGGGATCAAGTGTCATAATGTTTACAATTTACTTCCAAATGGCTCAGCAAAACACACATGCACACATATATATAATGAAAGTATGGCACCATGTTAGACATTATTGATGTAGATGGAGCATGGAAGTATTTACTGCAATATTATTTTGACTTTTATGTTGGTCTGAAAATTAAAATAACTAAATAAACGGGCCATCAAGGATATACTTAAAGTGGAAAAGGAAACCTCTGAACCTGAAGCCTCAGGGATCCAGAGAGAAGATAGAGTCCACCCTACTGCTTAGCTCTCCTTCTCTCCCACCTGCTTGCCACCCTCCATTGTATTTATTTCCCAGCAATGTAGGCCTGGATGGTCACCTGGACCAACAAACTGTAAAATGTGACTTTGCTTTCCTGATGATCCTACCGTGGTAGGAGGGGAGATGAGGTCTCAGGGCACGGGGAGATGTAAAGCTCATCCATGCCCTTCTTACCTTTGTTTCAGAGTCTATGTGGTCCAAGGAAGGCTGGAAGTTACTATAGATGGAGTCCAGTTGGAGGGCATCGTCTTGTTCTAGATGAGGAGAAAGCCCCACAGAAGCAGATGGTTAGGAAGACAAACTCTTGCCTCTCCCTTTAACCCCATCTACAGTAGGATGAGTGGTGCATCCCCATTTCCCAAGAAACTGAAAACCACTGTAAACATGACATGATGCCTAAACTACCACACCTCAGCAAATGGTTTGATTGATTCTCAAAAGATCTGAAAAATCACACTTCAAAATTCAACAAAGAAAAGCCACAAGCACTCTGCAGGCAGCTTTTCAAGTTCATGAAGAGCCCGTTAAGACTTGGCTTGGACTGAGGGTGCCTTTTGATGGCTTTTGGAGTACCCCAATTCATGGACCTGTGGCTTTTCTTTCCTTTAGAGTTTCTACAATGTTGTAAAATAAAATTTTGTCATTTGTCACTGAAAAATCTTAAACATCTTTTGTTGGCTATATGCCTAGGTACTATATATATTTATATAAATGGTATTTTTAAAATTTAATTGTTGCTGATGCATAGAAATGCAATTGATCTTTTATAAGATCTGACCTTATATCTGGAAACTCTGATAAGTTCTATTACTTTTACAGATTTAACATTCTTTTAGGTTTTCTATATAAGACAACCATACCATCAGCAAATGACAGATTTATAGTTTTCTCTCCAGTCCTCAAACACTTTATTTCATTTTCTTTTTTATTACACGGATTAGGACACCCAGGACAATGATTAATAGAATTCATGATGGAGGATATCTGTGCCCTGATCCTGGTTCAGTGCCAGGTTGGCAAACTTGGGCCCGTAAAAAACACCTGCAAGCTAAGATTTTTTTTCATGTTTAAGAGGTTGAAAAAGTCTTATTGGACAAAACCACACTCACATTGTTTGGTTCCTTCCATGTCATATTAGCAGAGTTGAATAGCTGTGACAGAGATCATTTTATCCACACAGCCCAAAATATGCTATCTGGTCCTTTGTAGAAAAGGTTTACCAACCTCTGGTTAAATGGAATGATGTCTAATGACTTATCATTCAGAATGGTATTTGCATGTTTGTGTGAATACTTTTACCAGGAAAGGGAAGTTCTCTTCTATTCCTAACTGGCTGAGTTTTTAAGTGGAGCAGATACAGATTTTCATTAAAATCTTATTTTGCATTCATTGACATAATCATATTTTTCTTCTAAGTCTGGCAATGTGGTGAATGTGTAAATAGATTTTCTAATCTTAAAATAACCCTATTTCTAGAATAAACCCAACTAGTCGTGATTTTTATACTTGCTGGATTTGCTATACTAATTTTTTCTTTAGGATCTTTATATCTATACACACAAATGGGTTTGGTCTTTAAATTTACTTTCTTGTACTGTCTGTCTGATTTGCTATAAATGTTTATGGTAAATTCAAAATGGGAATAAGAGAGAATTTCCTCCTCTTTCAGTCACTGAATGAGTTTATATCAGATTGTCAATCTACTCTCTGTAAACATTTGGTAGAACTCACCTGTAAAACCATCTGGGTCTGATTCACTTTTCAAAGCAGCTTTAGACCACTCTGGCACGATTGCCTAAAAAATTTTGTCTAAATCTATGGATTTTTTTGGGTGGAAGTTGTCCGTAATAGTTTCTTACTACCTTTTAAATATCTCCCACCATCACGGTGATGTCGCCTTACTCTCTCTGATACTATTTGTGTCTTTTTTCTCCATTGGTCTTTCTGAGGCAGAAATTAGTCAACTTTATTAATCTTTTCAAATAACCTGTCTCTGATTTGTTGGCCCTTCCTTTTGTATTTCTGCTCCCTATTTTGTTGATTTCTGCTCTTATCTTAATTTTTTACATCTCCTTCTTTGAATTTATTTTGTTGTTCTTTCCTTAACTTCTAGAGTTGAAAAATTAGCCCCGTAATTTCCAATCTTTCTTTTCCTCCCCTGATAGAAGCATCTTAAGGCTGTAAGTTTCCTTCTGAGTACAGTTGTAGGTGCATCCCACAAGGATTTTAATTTCCATTCAGATCCAAGTATTTGTTAACTTCCATTATGATTCACTATTTGGTTCATGACTTACTTAGAAACTTGAAAAACAAAAAAACTTCTGAAGGTGTAAGATTTTTGTTTTCCAGAAAAATTTTTGTTATTTTTTTTCTAATTTATGTGCATTGTGGTTGTATAATATAGTCTGACTTAGATTCTTTTTTTTTAGACTAATTGAGACTTTTTATGGCTTTCTGAGTGGTGATTCATACAAGTTTTTACTATGCTCTTGCAATGAATGCATCCCGTCATTGAACACAGTCTACGGCAAGTATATTAAGGTTAATTATTTTGTACGACAGGTCTGTATCCTTGATGATTTTTTTGTCTGCTTCATCAATCTGTTAAAAATATCCCATCACATTGAGAGATTCATTCATCAGTTTTTCCATGTAGTTTTGTATCTTTGCTTTATAGATTTTGAAGCTATGTTAATAGGGCACACAAGGGAAATTTGCTGTATCTTCTTAAAGTAAACCATTTCCCAGTAGGTATTGGTCATTTTTTGTCCCTATTAATTCTTTCTGCTTTAGGGTTTATTTGCCAAACAATGGGTACAGCTTTAGATAGAACAACAGATCTTTGGGTTAGTATTTCCCTGGTCCTTTTCCATTCTTCTGCTTTCATCCTTTTTCTGTGTTTCTATTTTGCAAGTGCCTTTCATCCACAGGGAATAGCTAGGTTAGCTGAAGGTTTAATCCATTTATGTTTGTTGTAGTTTTAGATGTGGTGGATTCTTTACTACCATCTTATATTGTACATCTGCTCTCCCTTTCTTACTTCTTGGTGGTTTGGCTGAAATGTTTTCTTCATTACATTTTTCCTTCTTTAGAATTTAAATACTCAATTTCTAGAAATTTATTATGTACATTTACCCTAACAAAATCTATAGTTCATTACTTTGCTGATCTGTAACTCACCTATTGATGAATTCACCCATTTCTAGGCACCTACCTGTGCTCACACAGGCAGTTTTGTGTTCTGGAGAAACCTAACACCCCCAAGTAAACTGTGTTTCCCCCCATGATCTAGTTCTTGCTCACACTTACACCTCATCTAGGGCCTTGCAGGAGCCAGTGGTAGAAAGAGGGTTGCAGAGGTAGGGCCAAATATTCTAGAGATGGAAATGCTTTTCCATTTGCTCCTTTAAGTCCCGGTGTCCTCCCACACACCTCCCATTTGTGTCTCTACACTTGAGACATTTTGAGTCCTCTATGGATTTCCAGTACCTTCACAGATGTCAAAGCCAACATTTTGGAAAGTTCCAGGGGCTGACCCACCATCCTCTTCATGCCACTTGTACAATTGAGTCACTTTAGATTTTTGCCTATTGACAGAAACATGGAAGAGACCCCATTTTATATGGGCAACAGGGACAAGGACCTGGAGACTAGTTATGCCCCTGCTTTCTGCTGCCCCACTGTCCACCCTGAGGATGGAATGGTTGGAGACAGAGGATCAGAAAAGGAAGAGGAGCCGGAGGCAAACGGAAGAGCAGAGGCAATGGCTCACCTTTCCGCCTCTCTCCTGGAGCGGAACAGGAACACCAAGAGGGCTGTGAAGATGATCAGCACCAGTGAGCAGGCTGCCCCCACGAGCCCGTACACCAGACTCTTCTTAGTGCTGGACTCACAGGTTTCCCCACTGTACCATTCAGTGTCTGTGGTCAGGCAGCTGAGATGGAGAGAAGGGGCAGGCGAGGAGAGGGAGCAATCCTGAGTCAGGGCTGCCCAGTGCCCACAGCCTCCCAGCCTTACGGCTGGCCTGGCCCCATGGGAGCTTAATGAGGAAAAGGTGAAGAAGGAAGGGATTGCTAGGGGCAGAGCCAGGAGCCATGAGGGGACCGCCAGAGACCAAGTCCAGCTTCCATGGGGTGGACCTTACACAGACCCAATATCCATGGCCAGGCCTGTAGGTTTTGCAACCTAGGACCTAGAATAGTTGGCCCAACTCTGGGGCTGCCTTGGGCTGCACCCAGTAACTTGAGGCCCACAGCAACCTTGTCACATACACATTGACCATCCTCATCCTACCTCCCTCTCTGTCTGGAAAAACAATCCCCCATCCCTAGTCTGGTTTACCTCTGAAACTCCTTCTCCTCCCCAGAGATGCTCTTTCTAAGCCCTACTCTTTTCCATCTTGAGCCAGCTTGCAAGCTCCTCTTATAGGAAGACTTCCCAGAATAACTACTCAGGCCTGTACATTGTGTGGCTTCTTCCCCAATCCCTGGTGCTCCAGCCGGCCTCTCCTTGGTTTAGCTCTGGTGGACAGCGCCTTTCCTGCCCTGCTTACTCCAGTGACTTGGCTTTTGCAGGCTTTCCACCCTCCCTATGCGGTGTGTCACCTTTCCCCATGTCACCAGCAGGGGATGTTGAACTCTCCCTGGAAGCAAGGCCCTGTGCTCCCCATCTGACTGGGATCTCCCTGAGGCTGGGGCCTTCCTTCTGCTTCCTCCCCAGCTTGACAGTCCTCAGCATCGCTCAGAGGGGAGGGCAGCTACTGAGGACCATTCTGGACCTGGGTCCGGGCTCTGGCCACGCATGTCCTTTGGGGCTGGCTGCGTTCAGGAGGGGTCAGGACCTACTTCATGACCTTGGCTCCAGGCAGAGTCCCCAGGGGGGAAGGAGAACAGCGGGGCTTGGTGTGACACTCACTAGCAGCGAGCGCCACCCTCCCTCAGCTGGCACTTCCCATTGAGACAGTTCAGTGAGTTGTTGAAGCCAGACATGCAGCGCGTGATGCAGTGTAGTTTCCCATCCACATACTCCACAAAGAAGTGGTGGGCCAGGTCTTGCCCAACTTTCCGCCGGCATTCCTCTGCAGGGACATAGGGGGGCTGCCCTGATCAGGCTGCCAGCTGCTGCCCTTCCCCTGCCCACCCAGAGCCCCTCGGGTCACCTACCTTCAGGCTTAAACTCGGGAACTGTTACATTTTGCACCTTGGTGGCACTTGTGTTGAAACACAGTATGGCTGTGGAGGAGACATACAAAGCACCTCACAACAAGCTTGTTTAGCAGGGGGCTCAAGTGTGTGTGGGGGTGGGTGGGGTTATGAGGGGGTGCTGGGGAACCCCGCCTGTGGAGGGAGCATGCTGGCCTCACATCCAGCTCAGTATGATGACCCTCCCACCGTCTGTTCCTCCCCTGTCCTTCTCCCATGCCCACCTCTGCCAAGACCCCCACACTGCTCACTGTACTGAAAGTAATAGGAAGTCACATTTGTCATTTTCCTGTAGACTCAGCTGCCCCGCGGGATTTAGCCTGTGGCCCGCCTGTCCTGTCTCCTCCTTCCAAAGCCTCTGCTGGAAGCTGCCAATCTGAGCGACAAGCTTCAAGCCTTATTCCCGGGCTCTCAGTGTTCTCCAGGCCATCCCCAAATCTGCTTTTTCTCCCCTTCCCACCCCAGGATAACAAAGCTTAAAGATTCCTTGAAGATCTCCTCAAGCCCCTCCCAGAAGCTTAGGAACTTACATTTACAGACATTATTTACACTTATTTGCTGTGTGGTTACATTTATGATTTTTTGCTCCACTTTCTGGCTGACGTTCTTGAAGACTTCGTTGTATTGCGGGGTGTACTTGGCCTTCAGGAGGACTTCATGGTCCACCACCACACTACCACGCCTGGGGAGAAAGAGAAAGAGGTCCTTGGGCACCCTCACAAGTCAAAATAGGTGCTCACCTCTCCCGCCTCTTCCCTAGGCAGGCCACACCCTCTCTGGCCCATTCCAGGCTCTCCTAGGCCTTTGCCAGAGGACTTGTATCCCAGCCTGCTCCTAAGAGGACCAGCTACAAAGGCTAGGATCTGAGCAGATCTGCATGGAAGTCCCAGAGAAGGCCCAGGGATAAAGTTTGACAGAAGGATGGGATGGTGGACAGGTCATCCTGAAAGTGCCATTAGAAGTATTCAAGCAGGAGACTGGGCAGCTGTTGATAAGACGTCCTTATGGGGTAGGAAGTGTCACCAGGGCTGAAAGGATTCATGAACTACTAAGTGCTTCAGGAGGTCTGTGAGCCTCTTAAGACTGTATGCAAACATTTGAAGGTACATATATATATTTTTTCTATACACACAGTTTGGTCAATTCTTAAAGGAGTCTCTGACACCTACAAGGGTAAAATCCAGTCAAAAGCCTCTCCCTACTCCCTGCTTAGAAGTAAGGAGAGCCAGGGGCAGGCTCCCAGACAGTGTGGACTCAGACCTGCTGGCAGCTTCCCTCTGCCTCATTTTCTAACTCTGAATCCCCAGTTAGGGCTGTCTTCTTTGCGAGCAAAAAAAAAAATGGGGAATGCCTGTAAGTCAACAAGCTCTTATTCCAGAATGCAAATTACTTCTCCCTCCTGGGTGCAGAGGTATTATTTGCAGCCCAGGAGCGAGCACTTTCTGGTTTAAAAATACAATAACAAGTCCAGCCTTTCCATGCTCACAGCTCAAGATTCCTAAATATTGAAAGCCAAAAGCACTCTTTCCCTTGCTTTTTACTTAATGCTATATTCAGAGGCTTAACTACACATAACAGGTTTAGGGGTGCTCATAGAGTAACATACAGAAAAATAGAATTATATAATATAATAATGATGTATATACTATAACATAATATAACTGAGTTAGCAGGGACCAGGAGATCCAGTTCACGGCTCTCTCTCATGATAACAGAACAGTGATTCAAAGTAGCCACTTGGTGGTGGTCTGAGATACCTACCTCCCAGGCTTCATTAATGTGCTCAGTTCCCATTTTTAGGGCTCCCATGGACAAACGTGGCTTTATCTAGGCCATGTGGGTGTAGTAGGGGTTAGGAAATGTGGGATGAAATCCCAGCACTGGCCCTAAGTAGCAGTGTGACAATGGACCAGCCCATTGGCCCCCTGGGGTCTCCTGTCTCTTGTCTGTGTGACATGAGGGTTGGACAGACAAATTGTTCCCAGGACTCTGTTTCATGTTTTCGAAGTGGTGATTCTCACTTCTTATCTGCACACCCTCAGACCTATCTGGAGCTCTCAGAGCAGAATGGAGAAAGAAGATGTGGTACCTATACACAATGGAATATTACTCAGCCATAAGAAAGAATGAAATCCTGCCATTTGCAACAACATGGATGGACCTAGAGGTTATTATGCTCAGTGGAATAAGCCAGGGGGAGAAAGACAAATTCCATTATTATTTCTCTTATATGTGGAACCTTAAAAACAAAACAAAACAAATTACAAAACAGAAACAGATTCACAGACACTGAGAAGGGACTGGTGGTCACCACAGTGGAAAGGTGGGTGTGGGTGAAATGGGTGAAGGGGATAAAAAGGCACAAGGTGTCAATCATAATATAAATTAGTCACAGGTATGAAAGAACTCAGAGAATATAGTAAAAAATAAATAAAAATAAAAATAAGAAAATGATTGTTTTAAATCCCTGGTCCACAGAGCTTGTCCTCTGATGGACAGGTAGAGAGGAAGGATGAGGTCTGGCGCTAGAGACATCCCCCGTCCCAGGGACAAAAGAGAGTCCTATGTGGTCAGCACACACTGGTCGTGGAGAGGAAGTCTTAGGGTCAGAAATAAAAATGCTTTCCTCTTCCAGGGGAGCTGAGCTGCCGAAGAGCCACCCACCATTCAGCCCCTGACCCAAGCCCCAGGCTGACTGCGGCACCTGTCATGAGGGCAGACCCAGAGGGGCTTGGGATCCCCACCTGCTGCTACCTGGGGTGGCCTCTCTTGTGAGAGAAGTTTGGGGTTGGAAGAATTAAGGGAGGAAGAGAAAGGGAAGCTGGTGAACATTTTTTTCTTCTGTGCAATTTATTTCCTGTTGGTTATAAATTCCTTTTGAAAATTAGTGATCGTGACTCTGTAAACTGTAAGAAAAGAGCTTTCCTTCCGTGATCCAGGGATGGTCTGTAAGGCCCATAGGCCAGCACCATTCAAAGGGTTTCAGGAAGTTGGAGCTGGTAACAATGCAGAGGTCCTGTAGGGACAGATACTATCCTAGGTGAGAGGAAGTGGCTACGGGGCAGGTATGGACATCGTTTCCCTCGGGGGTTCCCTTCACAAGCTAAGTTGGTGGCTTCATCTCTGAGGGTCAGTGGGGTGCCCATCACACAGGCTGTAGCCTCCAGGTGCTCTGCAGTGTCTGTCTCCAGCACAAGAGGACTGCCGTTTGAGTCCTGGCTGCACCAGTCTGTAAACGACCCCTCAGGCACCTCTCTGCATCCCTCTAACCTCAGTTCCTCCATCTCTGCAGTGGGAACAGCTCTGCTGGCTTCACTCACAGGGGAGGTTACGAGCTTTCAACTGGAAGATGCAGTGAAACTATCATTGTTGCAGGGTGTTACAGGATCACTTGTGTCCTCCCAAATTCATATGTGGAAGTCTTAACCCCCAGTACCCCAGGATGTGCCTGCATTGGGGGATATGGCCTTTAGGGAGGTGATCAAGTTAAAATGAAGCCTTTAGGGTGTCCTTAATCCAATCTGACTGGTGTCCTTATAAAAAGAGGAAATTTGGTCACACAGACACACCACGCATGTGCGGGCACAAAGGAAAGGTCGCGTGAGGACCCAGAGACAGTAGCTGTCTGCGAGCCAAGGAGAGAGGCTCAGAAGAAACCAACCCAGCTGACGCCTTGATCTTGGACTTCCAGCCTCCAGAGCCATGAGCAATACATTTCTGTTAAGTTGCCCTTAGTTGCCCCGCCTGAGGTATTTTGTTACGACAGCGCTAACAGACTAGCACGGGAGGCGTGGTTACAGTTGTCTCTGCGAATATGACTGCAGCTTCCATTCCAAAGACTTTCTTCCCAGGAGCCCCAGATACTCACGATAGCCTTGTGATGTTGACCCCTTCGTATTCAGGGATTCCAGAATAAACCAAGTCCATCTGCAAGGCAAGTGGGCCACTGTGTCATCTCAGAGGCTCCACCAGAGGGCCTGCCAGGCCTTTCCACAGACTCCCAGGAGCGTGGAGGAGAGACTGCAGGTCCCCCGTCCCCACCCCGAGCCACCCAGCGAGCAGTCCCACCCTGCCGCCCGGCAGCCCCGAGGGAGCCCTGCTTCGTCCTCCCCTCCCTGCCTGGGAAGACCGAGGAAATGCAGGAGCCAAGAAACTCACCTCTGACAGGAGACTTGCCCTCAGCTGCTTTCTTAACCCCTAGAGACCCTCCCTGGGGAGACCAGAGTAGCCCCTGGGCACTCGCTGTCTTAGGCCCACCTGTCTTGTGAATTCCTTTGCGAAATTCTGGTACTTCTCAGAAACTGGGTCTTCCAGCTCCTCGGAGAAATTCACGCTGGTCACCGTTACTGTCAGTTCCACCTGGGCGGAGACGGTATCCGGCAGCTCTGAGGGGGTCAGAAAGCAGCCGCGTACTGCCGGTGGACGGCCAGCGCCCGCCCAAGGAGCCCCGCCCTCCCGCTCGTCTGCCGGCCGGAGGTGGCCGGGTTCTCTGGAAGGAGGGGACACAGGGACGCCCGCATGGCTTTGAGTTGGAGCCCCGGGGACCTCGGGTCTTACATTCTCACAGAATTCTACATGCATTTGGCATCGTGCACCATCATATACTCATTTACTAAATTGCACTTATGGTAAAATTCTGTGCTGAATTTATATTTTGCTCCAAACGGTACCTTCTGGCTTCATTTATTTTTAAATGGTTTACCTTTCTTACCACTGGGTAAAATAGTCACCCCCAGAAGAGGCCATATTCGGGCCACACACGGAAGAGAGGCAGGAATAGGCGCCCTGGGGTTGAGGCCTCTGCTGCCTTACCTATGCTTGGGACGACCTCCTCACACTTCGGCCCCTGGTAGAGTTCGGGGCACAGGCACTTGATCCCATCCCAGACACCTCCGTTCCAGCACGTGCCCACCACCTGCTGGCACTGATCCCCCGCGAAGCCACTGGGACACTCACAGGCCTTTCCATTCCACTTCCCACCATTGAAACAGATCACTGAAAGGAAAAAGAACCCGCTCAACCATGTACATTTGCACAGCACTTTACAGCTCACAGCGTATTTTTCACAGACACTGTCCAATTTGATACTCTTGAGACCCTGGGGTGGGCTGGACAGTTAGTCACCCTGCTGTGCAGAAGGGAAAAGTGAGGTGGAGATGCCAGCCCAAAGTTCCACATGGAGGCCAGATTACCTGGTCTGGGCTCTATTCAGTGTGCTTTCTTTCAGGGCTGAGGAAGAGGAAGGGGGGACAGGGACTGAAAGAGCCCAGAGAAACTTGACTAGTCCAGACCCACCAAGCTTGGGAACAAAGAAGTCACTGTTCCCTCAGTGCCTGGAAACCCCTGCTATTGCTACCGTTCATGATCCATTTTTAATTTGCTGGGAGGTGGGGTTTGGCTGTAGACTTAGTTTAAATAGACAGTTACAGGTTATAGACAACTCTCAAATACTTCTGCCAACTAATCTGGAAAATCTAAAGCTCTGTTCTCTTTGGCTTTTCTTGAAAAGAGCCATGTCTACACAGGCCAGATTTCCCTGTGTGTTTTGTCTGGGAAGGTGCACTCCCCTCACCAGACCCAGACAGCAGGGGCCACACTGGGACCATCACGTCACGAAGCCTGTTTACGCACTGTTGGTCTGAGACATTTGGGAAGAATGGAAGAGATGAGTCAAGAGTAGAGTCCAGCACAGCGGAGACCCATAAATCCCAATTCAGCCCCTCTCTCCTCTGGTGCATGTAACTGAAGATGTTCTGACCTAATCTCAGTGCCTGAACACAGTTTGTGAGTAGTGACCAAAGCAGCAGCTGGTGTGTGTTCAGCTGTTGTTCAACAGTCCAAAGGGAAAACCAGCCTCTTGGGTGTATGAGAAAGAGGAAAGGGGGCCATCATATCAGCTGTGGGCCTGGTGGTCATGCAGCCACTTAGCATTCATGGTGAGACACCTAGGGGCCTTCCTCGGACCACGAGGGCTGGAACCTCCCCTCTAAAGATGCTCAGCATCCTTTCTGGAACCAGAGAGCTCGCTGTGACAAAGATGCATTAGAGAGGACCCGGAGGAAAAGCCACATAACATAAAGTCCAGACAAAGCAGAACTCAACAGAGGAAGAATTCACAAAGCCTTGAGAAACCGCAGCCCCTACAGCTGAAGGACCGCCCTTCACCTTCATCAATTCATCACAGGATTGAGCAGTGCCCTGGGCAGGAGCAGATAGATCATGTACGTGTGAGGTTATCTGCAATTCCTCTAAATCAGTGTATGTTGTCACATATTTTATCTACTGTATTTTCTTGAATACCTGCCAAATACCTTTTCTCAGTCTGAAAATAATATTCACAGATGTGATGGTGTATAATATAATATATATTTTGTATTACATACAAAACACAGGCGCACCTCATTTTAGTGCACTTCACTCAATTGCACTTTGCAGATGTTGTGTGTTTTATGGATTGGAGGTCTGTGGCCACCCTGCGTAGAGCACATCTGTTGGTGCCGTTTTTCCAACAGCATTTGCTCACTTTGTGTCTCTGTGTCACATTTGGTTAATTCTTGCAATATTTCAAATTTTTCATTATTATTATATGTGTTACAATGATCTGTCATCAGCGATTATGACTTCCTGAGCTCTCAGGTGATGGTTTTTAGCAATTTTTTGCAATGTAGTATTTTTAATTAAGGTATGTGCATTGTTTTTTTAGACATAATGCTATTGCACACTTAACAGACTACAGTGTAGTGTAAGCAGAGCTTTTATATGCACTGGGAGACCAAAAAATTGATTTGACTGACTTTATTGTGGTGGTCTGGGACTAACCCCACGTTATCTCCGACGTGTGCCTGTCATAACAGTGTTGTAACAGTACGTATGGGTGGGACAGTTCTTATCCTACCCAGGATGAAGAAAGCTGAGTGAAAGCTCTAGAGACAGAGAGAAGAAGGGAGGGGGACCTAAGGACAGAGAAACATTTAAGGACGTGGAGGTACAGTTCCGAGATGATACAAATGGACCTTCTCTTGCTTCTATGGTGGATGCTCAGAGGATAAACAAAAAAGGAGTGAACGGTGGCCAGGAAATAGTGGCCAAGGGTGCACGTGAATACTGTTGGCGAAATCCTCCTCCTCCTCCTCAATAATAAGAAAAATCTTTGCACTTAAGCATGAGAGAAATCCATGACAAAAAACACTGAAAAGCTATAAAATGCAAATGAAAGCTATGAAGCTAACAGAAGCATAGTCTGTAAGATGCAATGGATCAGAGACCGCAGAGTACAACAGGGAGGAAAGGGGATGTGTGCACACTTTCCTGGGCATCGAAGGGGTCCAGGCAAAGTGGGGGAAACGTGTTGTGCAAGAGTGGGATTTGTGCAAGAAACACAGATGGGGGACAGAAGAAAGTGATCAGGTACAGGGCTGAAGGTTTTCTCTAATGGAAAACAAGGAAGAACAAAGGAAGTGGGTGATGAGCACAAGTGCAAAGAGATGAACACAAACAGGGGATTGGAAAGAAATGTGACCTTCAAAAAGGAGACTTCAAGAAATTTCTTACTTGGTGTAGATGGTGAGGCACTGGAAGTTGAGGTGGGGGTGCTCTGTGTGGACGTAGTCTTGCTGGTGGAGACAGGGGGTGCTGTTTGGGAGGCAGTGCTCTGCGTGCTGGGACTCAGGGTGGACACAGGTGTGGTGGTGACACTCAGAGAGGTCGACTCTGCAGAAGTTTCTGTAGAAGTTGTCACGGAGCGGGTGAAATCACTGTAGGTGGCTGAAGATGTGCTAGCCTGCAAGGAAGTGGTAACAAGGGTGCTGCTCTCAACAGGAGGACTCAGAGATGCAGTTGCTGTGGCAGAAGTCGTCACACAGGTGGTGGTCTCAGTAAGAATGGTAGTAGATGCACTCACCTCAGTGGAAATTGTCACAGATGTGGTGTTGTCCCTAGAAACTGATGAAGACACAGTAGTCCTTGTAGTTATCACAGTGGTGCTGCCAGGAGTAAATGGTGATGTTGTTGCACTGTCCCCTGGGGAAGGTGTGACGGTGCTGGTGCTCTCGGTGGGTGGTGATGTTGTTGCACTGTGCCCTGGGGAAGGTGTGACGGTGCTGGTGCTCTCGGTGGGTGGTGAGGTTGTACTGTCCCCTGTGGGAGCTGTGACGGTGCTGGAGCTCTCAGTGGGTGGTGATGTTGTTGCACTGTCCCCTGTGGAAGGTGTGACGGTGCTGGTGCTCCCGGTGGGTGGTGATGTTGTTGCACTGTCCCCTGGGGAAGGTGTGACGGTGCTGGTGCTCCCGGTGGGTGGTGATGTTGTTGCACTGTCCCCTGGGGAAGGTGTGACTGTGCTGGTGCTCTCGATGGGTGGTGAGGTTGTTGCACTGACCCCTGGGGAAGGTGTGACGGTGCTTGTGCTCTCGGTGGGTGGTGATGTGGTACTGTCCCCTGTGGGAGGTGTGACGGTGCTGGTGCTCTCGGTGGATGGTGATGTTGCACTGTCCCCTGGGGAAGGTGTGACGGTGCTGGTGCTCTCGGTGGGTGGTGGGGTTGTACTGTCCCCTGTGGGAGGTGTGACGGTGCTGGTGCTCTCGGTGGGTGGTGATGTTGTTGCACTGTCCCCTGGGGAAGGTGTGACGGTGCTGGTGCTCTCGGTGGGTGGTGAGGTTGTACTGTCACCTGTGGGAGGTGTGACGGTGCTGGTGCTCCCGGTGGGTGGTGATGTCGTTGTACTGTCCCCTGGGGAAGGTGTGACGGTGCTGGTGCTCTCGGTGGGTGGTGATGTTGTTGCACTGTCCCCTGGGGAAGGTGTGACTGTGCTGGTGCTCTCGATGGGTGGTGAGGTTGTTGCACTGACCCCTGGGGAAGGTGTGACGGTGCTTGTGCTCTCGGTGGGTGGTGATGTTGTACTGTCCCCTGTGGGAGGTGTGACGGTGCTGGTGCTCTCGGTGGATGGTGATGTTGCACTGTCCCCTGGGGAAGGTGTGACGGTGCTGGTGCTCTCGGTGGGTGGTGGGGTTGTACTGTCACCTGTGGGAGGTGTGACGGTGCTGGTGCTCCCGGTGGGTGGTGATGTCGTTGTACTGTCCCCTGGGGAAGGTGTGACGGTGCTGGTGCTCTCGGTGGGTGGTGATGTTGTTGCACTGTCCCCTGGGGAAGGTGTGATGGTGCTGGTGCTCTTGGTGGGTGGTGAGGTTGTTGCACTGACCCCTGGGGAAGGTGTGACGGTGCTTGTGCTCTCAGTGGGTGGTGATGTTGTACTGTCCCCTGTGGGAGGTGTGACGGTGCTGGTGCTCTCGGTGGATGGTGATGTTGCACTGTCCCCTGGGGAAGGTGTGACGGTGCTGGTGCTCTCGGTGGGTGGTGAGGTTGTACTGTCACCTGTGGGAGGTGTGACGGTGCTGGTGCTCTCGGTGGGTGGTGATGTTGTTGTACTGTCCCCTGGGGAAGGTGTGACTGTGCTGGTGCTCTCGGTGGGTGGTGATGTTGTTGTACTGTCCCCTGGGGAAGGTGTGATGGTGCTGGTGCTCTTGGTGGGTGGTGATGTCGTTGTACTGTCCCCTGGGGAAGGTGTGACTGTGCTGGTGCTCTCGATGGGTGGTGAGGTTGTTGCACTGACCCCTGGGGAAGGTGTGACGGTGCTTGTGCTCTCGGTGGGTGGTGATGTTGTACTGTCCCCTGTGGGAGGTGTGATGGTGCTGGTGCTCTCGGTGGATGGTGATGTTGCACTGTCCCCTGGGGAAGGTGTGACGGTGCTGGTGCTCTCGGTGGGTGGTGGGGTTGTACTGTCACCTGTGGGAGGTGTGACGGTGCTGGTGCTCTTGATGGTTGATGATGTTGTTGCACTGTCCCCTGGGGAAGGTGTGACGGTGCTGGTGCTCTCGGTGGGTGGTGATGTTGTTGCACTGTCCCCTGTGGAAGGTGTGACGGTGCTGGTGCTCTCGGTGGGTGGTGATGTTGTTGCACTGTCCCCTGGGGAAGGTGTGACGGAGCTGGTGCTCTCGGTGGGTGGTGATGTTGTTGCACTGTCCCCTGGGGAAGGTGTGACGGTGCTGGTGCTCTCGGTGGGCGGTGATGTTGTTGCACTGTCCCCTGGGGAAGGTGTGACGTTGCTGGTGCTCTCGGTGGGTGGTGGGGTTGTGCTGTCACCTGTGGGAGGTGTGACAGTGCTAGTGCTCTCGGTGGGTGGTGATGTTGTTGCACTGTCCCCTGAGGAAGGTGTGACGGTGCTGGTGCTCTCGGTGGGTGGTGGGGTTGTGCTGTCACCTGTGGGAGGTGTGACGGTGCTGGTGCTCTCGGTGGGTGGTGATGTTGTTGCACTGTCCCCTGTGGAAGGTGTGACGGTGCTGGTGCTCTTGATGGTTGATGATGTTGTTGCGCTGTCCCCTGGGGGAGGTGTGACAGTGCTGGTGCTCTCGGTGGGTGGTGATGTTGTTGCACTGTCCCCTGTGGAAGGTGTGACGGTGCTGGTGCTCTCGGTGGGTGGTGATGTTGTTTCACTGTCGCCTGGGGAAGGTGTGACGGTGCTGGTGCTCTCGGTGGGTGGTGATGTTGTTGCACTGTCGCCTGGGGAAGGTGTGACGGTGCTGGTGCTCTCGGTGGGTGGTGATGTTGTTGCACTGTCGCCTGGGTAAGGTGTGACGGTGCTGGTGCTCTCGGTGGGTGGTGATGTTGTTGCACTGTCCCCTGGGGAAGGTGTGACGGTGCTGGTGCTCTTGATGGTTGATGATGTTGTTGCACTGTCCCCTGGGGAAGGTGTGACGGTGCTGGTGCTCTCGGTGGGTGGTGATGTTGTTGCACTGTCCCCTGGGGAAGGTGTGACGGTGCTGGTGCTCTCGGTGGGCGGTGATGTTGTTGTACTGTCCCCTGGGGTAGGTGTGACGGTGTTGGTGCTCTCGGTGGGTGGTGATGTTGTTGCCCTGTCCCCTGGGGAAGGTGTGACGGTGCTGATGCTCTCGGTGGATGGTGGGGTTGTTGCAGTGTCCCCTGGGGAAGGTGTGACGGTGCTGGTGCTCTCGGTGGGTGGTGGGGTTGTGCTGTCACCTGTGGGAGGTGTGACGGTGCTGGTGCTCTCGGTGGGCGGTGATGTTGTTGCACTGTCCCCTGGGGAAGGTGTGACGGTGCTGGTGCTCTCGGTGGGTGGTGATGTTGTTGCACTGTCCCCTGGGGAAGGTGTGACGGTGCTGGTGCTCTTGATGGTTGATGATGTTGTTGCGCTGTCCCCTGGGGGAGGTGTGACAGTGCTGGTGCTCTCGGTGGGTGGTGATGTTGTTGCACTGTCCCCTGTGGAAGGTGTGACGGTGCTGGTGCTCTCGGTGGGTGGTGATGTTGTTGCACTGTCGCCTGGGGAAGGTGTGACGGTGCTGGTGCTCTTGATGGTTGATGATGTTGTTGCGCTGTCCCCTGTAGAAGGTGTGATGGTGCTGGTGCTCCCGGTGGGTGGTGATGTTGTTGCACTGTCCCCTGTGGGAGGTGTGACGGTGCTGGTGCTCTCGGTGGGTGGTGATGTTGTACTGTCCCCTGGGGAAGGTGACACTGTGCTGGTGCTCTCGGTGGGTGGTGATGTTGTTGCACTGTCCCCTGGGGAAGGTGACACTGTGCTGGTGCTCTCGGTGGGTGGTGATGTTGTTGCACTGTCCCCTGGGGAAGGTGTGACGGTGCTGGTGCTCTCGGTGGGTGATGATGTTGTTGTCCTGTCCCCTGGGGAAGGTGTGACGGTGCTGGTGCTCTCGGTGGGTGGTGATGTTGTTGCACTGTCCCCTGGGGAAGGTGTGATGGTGCTGGAGCTCTCGGTGGGTGGTGATGTTGTTGCACTGTCCCCTGTGGAAGGTGTGATGGTGCTGGTGCTCTCGGTGGGTGATGATGTTGTTGCACTGTCCCCTGGGGAAGGTGTGACGGTGCTGGTGCTCTCGGTGGGTGGTGATGTTGTTGCACTGTCCCCTGAGGAAGGTGACACTGTGCTGGTGCTCTCGGTGGGTGGTGATGTTGTTGCACTGTCCCCTGTGGAAGGTGACACTGTGCTGGTGCTCTCGGTGGGTGGTGATGTTGTTTTACTGTCCCCTGAGGAAGGTGACACTGTGCTGGTGCTCTCGGTGGGTGGTGATGTTGTTGCACTGTCCCCTGTGGAAGGTGTGATGGTGCTGGTGCTCTCGGTGGGTGGTGATGTTGTTATACTGTTCCCTGGGGAAGGTGTGACGGTACTGGTGCTCTCGGTGGGTGGTGATGTTGTTGCACTGTCCCCTGTGGAAGGTGACACTGTGCTGGTGCTCTCGGTGGGTGGTGATGTTGTTGCACTGTCCCCTGTGGAAGGTGACACTGTGCTGGTGCTCTCGGTGGGTGGTGATGTTGTTGCACTGTCCCCTGTGGAAGGTGACACTGTGCTGGTGCTCTCGGTGGGTGGTGATGTTGTTGCACTGTCCCCTGGGGAAGGTGACACTGTGCTGGTGCTCTCGGTGGGTGGTGATGTTGTTGCACTGTCCCCTGGGGAAGGTGACACTGTGCTGGTGCTCTCGGTGGGTGGTGATGTTGTTGCACTGTCCCCTGTGGAAGGTGTGACGGTGCTGGTGCTCTCGGTGGGTGATGATGTTGTTGTACTGTCCCCTGGGGAAGGTGTGACGGTGCTGGTGCTCT
Organism: Manis javanica; assembly: GCF_040802235.1. Taxonomy (NCBI): domain Eukaryota; kingdom Metazoa; phylum Chordata; class Mammalia; order Pholidota; family Manidae; genus Manis; species Manis javanica. Next base: position 33,395,472 of record NC_133165.1, on the reverse strand, counting down.
CGGTGGGTGGTGATGTTGTTGCACTGTCCCCTGGGGAAGGTGTGACGGTGCTGGAGCTCTCGGTGGGTGGTGATGTTGTTTTACTGTCCCCTGAGGAAGGTGACACTGTGCTGGTGCTCTCGGTGGGTGGTGATGTTGTTGCACTGTCCCCTGTGGAAGGTGTGATGATGCTGGTGCTCTCGGTGGGTGGTGATGTTGTTGCACTGTCCCCTGTGGAAGGTGACACTGTGCTGGTGCTCTCGGTGGGTGGTGATGTTGTTGCACTGTCCCCTGTGGAAGGTGACACTGTGCTGGTGCTCTCGGTGGGTGGTGATGTTGTTGCACTGTCCCCTGAGGAAGGTGACACTGTGCTGGTGCTCTCGGTGGGTGGTGATGTTGTTGCACTGTCCCCTGGGGAAGGTGACACTGTGCTGGTGCTCTCGGTGGGTGATGATGTTGTTGTACTGTCCCCTGGGGAAGGTGTGACGGTGCTGGTGCTCTCGGTGCGTGGTGATGTTGTTGCACTGTCCCCTGGGGAAGGTGTGACAGTGCTGGAGCTCTCGGTGGGTGGTGATGTTGTTTTACTGTCCCCTGAGGAAGGTGACACTGTGCTGGTGCTCTCGGTGGGTGGTGATGTTGTTGCACTGTCCCCTGAGGAAGGTGACACTGTGCTGGTGCTCTCGGTGGGTGGTGATGTTGTTGCACTGTCCCCTGGGGAAGGTGACACTGTGCTGGTGCTCTCGGTGGGTGGTGATGTTGTTGCACTGTCCCCTGTGGAAGGTGACACTGTGCTGGTGCTCTCGGTGGGTGGTGATGTTGTTGCACTGTCTCCTGAAGAAGGTGACACTGTGCTGGTGCTCTCGGTGGGTGGTGATGTTGTTGCACTGTCCCCTGTGGAAGGTGTGATGGTGCTGGTGCTCTCGGTGGGTGGTGATGTTGTTGTACTGTTCCCTGGGGAAGGTGACACTGTGCTGGTGATCTCGGTGGGTGGTGATGTTGTTGCACTGTCCCCTGTGGAATGTGACACTGTGCTGGTGCTCTCGGTGGGTGGTGATGTTGTTGCACTGTCCCCTGTGGAAGGTGACACTGTGCTGGTGCTCTCGGTGGGTGGTGATGTTGTTGCACTGTCCCCTGTGGAAGGTGACACTGTGCTGGTGCTCTCGGTGGGTGGTGATGTTGTTGCACTGTCCCCTGTGGAAGGTGACACTGTGCTGGTGCTCTTGGTGGGTGGTGATGTTGTTGCACTGTCCCCTGGGGAAGGTGACACTGTGCTGGTGCTCTCGGTGGGTGGTGATGTTGTTGCTCTGTCCCCTGTGGAAGGTGTGACGGTGCTGGTGCTCTCGGTGGGTGATGATGTTGTTGTACTGTCCCCTGCGGAAGGTGTGACGGTGCTGGTGCTCTCGGTGGGTGGTGATGTTGTTGCACTGTCCCCTGGGGAAGGTGTGACGGTGCTGGAGCTCTCGGTGGGTGGTGATGTTGTTTTACTGTCCCCTGAGGAAGGTGACACTGTGCTGGTGCTCTCGGTGGCTGGTGATGTTGTTGCACTGTCCCCTGTGGAAGGTGACACTGTGCTGGTGCTCTCGGTGGGTGGTGATGTTGTTGCACTGTCCCCTGAGGAAGGTGACACTGTGCTGGTGCTCTCGGTGGGTGGTGATGTTGTTGCACTGTTCCCTGTGGAAGGTGACACTGTGCTGGTGCTCTCGGTGGGTGGTGATGTTGTTGCACTGTCCCCTGTGGAAGGTGACACTGTGCTGGTGCTCTCGGTGGGTGGTGATGTTGCACTGTCCCCTGTGGAAGGTGACACTGTGCTGGTGCTCTCGGTGGGTGGTGATGTTGTTGCACTGTCCCCTTTGGAAGATGTGATCGTGCTGGTTCTCTGTGTGGATGCTGAGGTGTTTGTGCTCTGCTTTGGAGAAGTTGTCACAGTGCTGTGTGTCTTGGTTGTTCCTGGACTGGAGTTCTTGAAAAGTTTCACAGTGGCATTTCTTTCAGATGAAGATAATTGTTCTGTGCTTTTATCTGCGGAAATTGCCACAATGGTGTCACTATTACTGAGAATTTTATTCTCTGCCAATATCTGTGTACCACTTTCATATTACCATCTAAAAATATATTTACTGTAGGAGTTTCCAGGGTAATGTCAGGTATAGTTATTTTAGGTGGGCTGTAAATAAAGCCATTTTCAGTAAATTCTGAGATCACAATCCACTGTCTGTATTGACCCTACAAAATTTATGTCCTTTATTTGTCTCTCATACCCTCTTTCTAGGCTGTTAGGTGGTCTTGAACCCCCTCTCAGGACCCTGACTGGTTCTTTTCCAGTTGTGAATAATATTGTTAAGGCTGTGGAAGCTGAGCAGTGATGGACTGTGAGTCCTGAGCCCTTGCTGGCCTGCAGAGCATTGTTGCAGTGCATTTGCACCGAGATGCCCCATTCCAGTACCTCAGGGCCGCAGTGTCTTACCTGTTGTATAGTTCTGCCATAGCTCCCGGTACTCGGGGCCCCAGGCATCCTCTTGAGTAACACGCCCTCCTCCATCCCAAACAGCCCTGTCCTCACTGAGGCCTGAAAGAGCGAAAGGAAGTTAGTGTCTGGATTGGTAACTCTCCTTCTCATTCTGGCTGTCCTTCACTCTCTCCAAACCTGTGTGACTTCCCCTGCTCTCCTCTGGGTCAGGTCCTGGCAGCTCGATCACCTTGCCTGCTTCAGAGCCTAGAAATGAGGCAGGAAACCATAGTCCAAGTAGAGGTGAAGCAAGAAGATGGAGATTGGGGGTACAGTCTTGGGAGGGAGGGGCAATGTGTAATTGTGCTGGTGGGGGAAAGGGTGCTCCTGCCCAATTCAGGAGTCAGAGTTCAGGAAGTGTTTCCAATGGAATATGAGCACAAGTGAGGGATGCCGCTTCCAGGCCTGGCCCGTAAAACCTCCCTTGTCGTCCTGATTCCTCTGCCAGTCAGAGGCAGCTGGTGAGGTGCACAAGAACAGCAGAGCCTCTGGAAATAGCGCAGATCCCTGAGTCAGCACACGAAGGGAAGCTACCTGCAAACATGAACACCTGCCTTGTATAGTTACATGAGCAAAACAAAACCCTGGAGTCCAGCCTGACGGTATCCTGAGCAGAGAACCCAACTGACCCACATTAGCGCCCCCACTTCTGACCGATGAAACTGTGAGATAATCACAGGGTGTTCATTTAAGTGACTAAGTTTGTGGCACTTGGTCACAGCAGGAGTAGAACCAATACAGGCAGGGTGTGTCCTTATCCTAGAGTGAACATAGATATCCTCACATGACTTTTGTATGGGTATGTATGTGCATCCATAGGGCAAATTCCTGATGCTGGGCATTGCCGGGTGAAAGAGCAGGAGCACTTTGCATTGTCAAGTCTCTCGGATCACACGCCCCCCCCCCCCACGCCCACAGCAGCGCCTGTTCCTCACGCCCTTTGCAACCAGTATGCTGTGTGGTTTTTAGATTCCTGGCAGTTGTAATGGACTAAATTCTGTCTCCACCCAAAAGATATGTTGATGCAAGAGAAAGAACCTGGATTATTGTCTAACTCTATACACAAAAGTAAACTCGAAATGGATCAGACTTGAATGTACGTTATGAAACCATAAAACTCTTAGAAGAAAACATAGGGCAAAAATTTCTTGAATAATGGGTGGGAAGGGAGGGATAAGGGGGAAAAGGGGGCATCACAATTAGCACGTATAATGTAGGGGGAGACACAGGGAAGGCAGTATAAAGACAAGTAGTGATTCTATAGCATCTTACTACGCTGATGGACAGTGACTGTAATGGGGTATGTTGGGGGGACTTGATAATAGGGGGAGTCTAGTAACCACAATGTTGTTCATGTAATTGTGAATAGCAAAATTAATGATAGCAACAAAAAAAATTTCTTGAATATAAAAATGAAAAACTTTTTCCTGAACATATCTCCTCAGGCAAGGCAAACAAAATAAAAAATGAACAAGTGGGACTACATCAAGCTAAAATGCTACCATCAGCAGAACAAAAAGACACCCTATAGTATGGGAGAATATATTCATACATGATTCATCCAATAAGGGGTTAGCATCCAAAATATATAAAGAACTCATACTCCTCAACACCCAAAAAACAAATAACCCATTTAAAAAAATGGGTGGAGGACCTAAACAGACACTTCTCTAAAGAAGAAATTCAGATGGCCAACAAGCACATGAAAAGATGCTCCGCATCACTAATCAGCAGCAAAATACAAATTAAAACCACAATGAGATATCACCTCACACCAGTTAGGATGGCCACCATTCAAAAGACAAGAAACAACAAATGCTGGCGAGGATGCGGAGAAAGGGGAACCCTCCTACACTGCTGGTGGGAATGTAAATTGGTTTAACCATTGTGGAAAGCAATCTGGAGGTTCCTCAAAAAACTAAAAATAGAAATACGATTTGACTCAGTAATTCCACTGCTAGGAATTTACCTGAAGAAAACAAGATCCCTGATTCGAAAGGACATATGCACCTCATGTTTATCGTAGCACTGTTTACAATAGCCAAGGTATGGAAGCAACCTAAGTGTCCATCAGTAGATAAAAGAAGATGTGGTACATATACACAATAGAATATTATTCAGCCATAAAAAGAAAAAGAAATCCTGCCATTTGCAACAACATGGGTGGATCTAGAGGGTATTATGCTCAGTGAAAGAAGCAAGGCAGTGAAAGACAAATACCAAATTATTTCACTTATTTGTGAAGTATAAAAACAAAGCAAAACAGAAAGAACAAAACAGCAGTAGACTCATAGGCACTGAGAAGGGACTAGTGGTTACCAAAGGGGAGGGGGAGCAGGGGAGGGAGAAGGGGATTAAGGGGCACTGTAATTCACAATCACAATATAGGTTGATCACAGGGACAGTAGTATAGCATGGAGAATACAGTTAATGACTCTGTAACATCTTACTATGTTGATGGACACTGGAGGGGATGAGGAGTTGATAATACAAGTGAATGTTGAGCCACAATGCTGTGTATGGGAAACCATCATAAGGTTGTATATCAATGATACTTTCTTAAGAAAAAACAAGCAGGGAAATAAGTATGCATAGTAATAATTTTAAAAAAAAGAAGATCTGTTGAAATCCTAACCCCCACCACCGTGGAATGTGACTTCGCTTGGAGATAGGGTCTTTCCAGAGGTAGTCAAGTTGAGATGAGGTCATTAGGAGAGCCCCAATCCATTATGACTTGTGTCCTCTTAAGAAAGGAGGAAATTGGGACACAGAGAGGGAAGACAATGAAATGGTCATGTGACCAGAGCAAAGCCTTCTCCAGCCAGCCCCCAAGGTTAGTCAGCAAACACCAGAAGGTAGAAAAGGTAAGGAAGGAATCTCCCCTGGAGATATCAGATGGAACGTGGCCCTGCGGACACCTTGATTTCAGGCTGCTGGTCTCCAGAACTGTAAGACCACAGTGTCTGTTGTTTGGGTTGCCCCATTGATGGTGCTTATTACAGCACCACCAGAGAACTGAGGGGGGTAAAGTGAGCACCTCTTTGTAGCCCATGTCCTCTCCTTCTCAGAAGACTAGAAGACCGTCTTCCCTTCACTTCCGGCAGGGCCGTTCTGTCTAGGCTTCCTTTGTGGCAGGCCTGCCTGGGGCTCTGCCCTGGGTGCCCCTTCCTTCTCTGCCCAGTCTCCTTTGAAGGCTGAGTTCATGGCTTTCACACCATCTACATCCTGGCAACTTCCCTATGTGCCCGCCCATTGCTCTGGCCTCCCCTGTCAAGGGCAGACTGGTTCCCATTTTCAACTTGACCTTGTCAGGTAATGTTAATTGGTCACCCCAGACTTATCCAAATCAGAACTTCAGATTGCTTGGCTAGATACTGCTCAGAGGCAGACTTCTACCAGTGGTGGAGCCAGGACCTCAGAAGGCATCTTAATTCTCTTTCCTCTCACCTCCCCTGTGAACTCCAACAGCCAGGCAAGCTGGTGCTTCCTGCAGAGCATATCTGCAACATGTCTGCTTCTTTCCGTTTCTCCAGGAACCACCAGGTCGGTGTTGTCCTCTGTTCTCACTGACGTTGCTGCCACGGCCCCCGCCCCATCCCTCTGCTGCCTACCAGGCCTCCACGCCCATCAGTTCTGCACTCCACAGCTAGAAGAATTGCTTCAAAACACACCTAGGCTCTAACCCCTTCCCCCTCCCCACTCCCACCATTTCATAGTGTCCCCCTCCTACAATTGATATGGTAAAGTCCTAAGCTCCAGGACCACAGAATGTGACATTGGGAAATAGAGTCATTGCAGATGTGACTAGTCCAGATGAGCTCATGCTGGAGCAGAGGAAGCCCTGATCAAATAGGACTGGTGTCCTTAGAATAAAGGGAAGTTTGTACACAGAGACTGGCACAAGGAGAATGCTGTGTGAACATGAAGACGGAGATCGGGGCGATGAGTCTACAAGGCAAGGAATGCCGAGATTGCCAGCAAACCATGGGAAGCCAGCACCGAGAGGGCAGAGGGGGCACGGCCCTGCTGACCCCATGGTTTTGGACTCTGTACCTCCAGAACTATGAGGGGGCCCAGGTAGGCACTTGAGCGTATGTTCCTTAGACTCTCTTGGGAGGGTAGGAGTAGGATGGTGGTGGAAAAACAGGGCTGGTGAAATGGCCCCAGACTGGGGAACAGGGAGGCAAGAAGTGCCCATAGTGAGATGACTGAGCACCCAGGCCTGAGCTCATTAGTGCTGGGTGTGGGAGGTCAGAGGCATTTGCCAAGGCTGGACAGGGCTGGGCTGAGCCGATGGGACATTGTGTTGTGTTGATAGGCAATATAACCAGGGCGTGCTGGAAGGAGGGGCCAGAGCACAGGTGAGAGGCTGTATGTGCTGGGAAGAGCCAGGTGGAGCCTCTAGGCATTTCCTCAAGGCCACCCCAACCCCATGCTGGCATCTCCAGCCCAGTAGCCTGGGAGGGACGTGGCTTCAGTTCCCCAGAGAGGGAACATGAGAGAGTCAGATGCCACATGAAAGCTGGCCAGGACTCTACAGACCAGCCAAGGCCAGGCCCAGAAAGGGGACCCCAGAAGCCAGAGAGCAGGAGGGATCTGAAAGGCCCCATTTCACAGAGGGGGAGACTGAGGCTGGAGACACAATGAGCCACAGCGTGCAGAATGCGGGAGGAGGCCAAGAGTGGGGAGAAAAGAAAGGGAGAGAGGGAGAGGGAAGGGAGACTCAGGGAGAAAGGAAGGAGGGGGCAGGGCCAGGGGTGGCGGGGTGAGAGGGAGCCGGAAATGTCTTCTCGGGCAGAAACTCATCATCACGCCTGAAATGCCACCATCAGCTGTCAGTGACTCAGAGTCTGGGAGGCATACGAAGTCCCAGGAAGAGGCTGCCATTGCTCCTAGTAAGACAGTAGCTCCAGGTGACGTCACAGCAGAGTCCGTGCCAAGTGATAACCATGTTCAGGTCCAAGAGCCAGCCCTTTAGAGGAAGCCAGACCACTGCCTCCCTGCCCCAGCCTCCCTGTCCCCATCCTCTGCATTTGCCCAGTCAGCCCTTATGTTGGCCCCCAGAGAAGGCCCTGCCTCCCATGGGTGGGTTCGGGCCAAGGAGGCCCAGCCCCCAGCACTGTGGCCAAGTGTACTTCCTTCCCTTCTGCCACCCATTTCCACCTGGGAGAAGAGTTGGCCAGGGTCTGGGACCAGGGGGCCGAGCCCCACTGCTCCTTGCATTGTGAGCTCAGGGCAGAACAAAGTCCAGGACACAGCAGTTTGAATGACATCTACCGGGCCCTGCATGAGCCCCCCATGTCTGCCTCCAAGCCCCATCCCCTGCACCCAGGCCACCCCACTCCTGCTTAAGGTAGCAGGAGGCCAGCACTTTGGTTTCCGCCTTTCTCCCCCTCCCTCTTCTCTGGGGACAAGCGAGGGGCAGAGGGTCCAGGACCCACTGCCACTCTCTGCTGGCCTGAGCCTGGTCCCCACAGCCACAGAGCCCAGAGCAGCTGCACTGGGAGGAACCCTAGAGGTCCTTCCTTTAGGGGAATAAACAGACCAGAGATGAACAGAGTTGCCCTACAGCAAACAGCTATTTCATAGTAGCCATAGAACCCGGAGCTCCCGAAGCCCCATCTTGTGCCTGTTCAGCTGCAGCAGTGGGCGCTCTCCTGGTTCTGGGATGTGACAGCCTCGGAGCCCAAGGCAGGGGTGTTGTGATGCAGAAATGGCCAGGACAGGAGTCAGAGCATGGAGTGAAGGTGTTTGTCTCTTGCTATGTAAGGAAGACCCCAGCCTTTGGTGTAGGGATAAGAGAGAGGAGGGACTCGAGGGGCACATCCACCGGTTAAGTACAGACCCTAACATCAACTGAGCAGCTGTCATGTGCCAGGGATTGTACCCGGGGGCTTCTGTCTCACTCTCCTTCTGGAGGGGAAACAGGTTCAGAAAAGCTAACTTGCAGGTGCTCCAAAATGCCAGCTCGTCTCCCAAATCTCACGGCGAAGAGAAAGGGAGAAGGTGAGGGGCATGAGGCTGAGCTCCAGGCGGGCAGGACCCCCGCCTGTGCTTCCCAGAGGCAGTCCTTCCCGGGGTGTGGGTTGATCCAGGAGCTGCTGGGGCTGAGTGGGCAGTGGGATGGGGGGCACTCACCCTGCCCAGCGGCACTCTCAAGGGGCGGGAGCTGGAGGGCGAGGGGCAGCAGGCAGAGTGTCACTGCTACCAGTCTCGACATCAGAGCTCTGAGGGCAGCAGGCCAGCCCTTCACCCTCGCAGGAATGAACAGAATAAACATTAGCCAGGGAACCCCAGAAATAAATGGGCTCCAGAGCACTTTGATCCTGAGGTCTGGGGGCCAGCCTGAACCTGAGTCAGCCTGGGAGTTTCAATCATGACTGGGGATGTGGAGCCTATTCCAGGCCAAAGGGCAGAGGGAGGGGAGCCCCTCCCTGGCCAGGCAGCACAGAGGCACCCAGGCCATCAGATCTGTCCCCCCAGGAGAGGGGCAGGTGCTGGGGCCTGAAGCAGCCTGGGAGAACTGGGGAGACGCCTGGAGAAGGGTGGGATGGCGGGAGGGAGGCTGGGCCTGAACCCAGGAGGGAAAGGGCACCTTGCGCTTGACTCCAGCCCCTGACAAGGGGACCCCCTGACAGTGAACCCCCTGAGAGTTCACTCATTTGTCTTCTGGGGGCTCCCATACCTCATTCCCTGGGCCCAAGGTCTACTCCTGGGTCCTGATCCAAGGCTCATCTGCCACAGAGACCTCAGGCAGAGTTGGGCCTGGCCCTGCCTGGGCCTGGGGCAGGCAAGGGGCCCCACTCCACGGGTGGGCATGGGGAGGGGCCAAGGGTATCCCATGTCCAGATTTGATGCCCAGCCCTGGGAGGAGTGCTCTCCCTGAGAGGGACCTCCAGAGACCCAAGCCTGCAGCCAGGCACCCTCACCCCCACCCCCAGGAAGGAAGTCATTCACACTGCACTGTGCATTTGAAGCCTCGCTTTTTTATTGGTAGGGAAATTCTAGAATGTGGGGCAAACAAGGCTGCCGAGGAGTCTGGCATCCTTGATGCTTCTGGATGAGGGCAAGGAAGCAACACGGGGCTCAAGCAGGGGCCAGGGCCAAGCCCAGGCAGCTCTAAGCAGGGCCACTCTGGGCCCCGAACGTCTGTTTGCTCTTGACTGACGGACGGGGGTGCCTGCAGTGGGCCCTCTGCTGCCGTCTTGCCCACATCTGGGGGAGGGGTGGGAATCTCTGTCCCCTCACTGAGCCGTCGTCACCACTCGGGGCCTCTGGATGTGGAGCTGGGGGGTGGGAGAGAGGAGGTGAGGCCAAGGGGCCGCTGAGCATTGGCCACGCTCTGCCTCTGAGCTGAATGGGCCCCACCCTCCCCAGACAGCACCAGGGTGCTGGGGGCCAGGGTCGGGAAGAAGCAGCTCCCAGCCTGGGATGGGCCCCTGAGTCACCTCTGTGCTGGGGTCAACTTTCTTCAGGGAGGGCCGGAAGCGGCTGTAGAGGGTTTTCAGGCTGAATTTGTCCTCCTTCAGATCATCACCTGTAGGGAGAGATGTCAAGGTGAGCATGAGCCTGCGGGAGGCTGGAGGAACACCCGGGGGGCAGTGGGAACATGGGGAGCTTTTTCCAGTAAAAGGAGCAGGTTTGGAGAGTCAGTCCTATACCTGCCTAAAGCATCATTCACTGCCTGCCCCTCCAACCCCTCGCTGCGGCCCATCTCTGAGGCGGGTCTGGTCGGCTCTGACACACGTCTGGGGCGCTGGCCCAGCGTGACACAGTCACAGAGGGAACCAGAACAGCAGCCCTGTGCCTCAGGGTCAATAGTCATGGCCAGGGGCTGCAGGCAGGTGCTGGGATGATAGCTGGGGTGGAGCTGGGGTGTGAGGGAAGGGCCTGCTCAGCCAGGCACACTTCCTGTGATGGCAACAGTAGCCACAGCAGGCAGGAACCAGCTGTGCCAGGAATATCCCCATCAGAGATGGCGCATGCGCAGCACCCCACACTCAGCATGCCCCACCAGCTGTCCCACGCGTCCCATCTCAGGCTGTAGCCCCATCCAGGCCTTCTCCCTTCCCCAGCCACAGCCCTACCCAGCTCACTATAGCAAACTGTGTCACCTGCCCCCTATCCTTGCTGCCCCCGCTCAGCCTTGCTGTCCTTCCCTGCGATACTGCAGAACCACCTCCTTGCTCTCCCCATCTGGTGCTGTCCCCTCAAATCTACCTGAAAATGAGCAGCTCCAAACGTACTTCTCAAAACCTCTCCCATAAAGCCCCCCTAGTGGGTCTCTACCATGGCCCACAGAGCCCTCCAGACCCGGCTGGGCCAGCCTCACGACCCACTGACCCGCCTGCGGTATCCCCTGGACGTTGCTCTTCCCCTCTCCACCCCTTTGCTTAAGCAGTGCCCCTGCCCGGAAAGCCTTTACTCTCTCTTTGCCAGGTTCCAAGTTCCTGGAAGCAGGAAGCACACCGCTCACTCACCAGCTGTGGCAGTAAATGGCCTGGCCCAGGGCCCCCAGGCGACGCCCCCTCTGCAGTCCCTTATGACTTGCCCCACCCCAGGCTGGTCAGGCATACTTCTGTGCCCTGTCAAGCCCCGCATGGCCCTGTCAGCCCACTAACTGTGTGAGCAGCTGGTGCCCCCGGGGTGGTCCCAGGGCAGGACCTGGCTCTCAGCCTCCCCTTCTTGGTCTTTGTCAGGAAGAACTGGGAAGGCAGAGTTTGCTCAGAGTTGGGAGTGTTGGTGGATGAGATGAAGGAGAAGCCCTCAGTGAATGCGTGTGGCCAGAGAGTAGAGCAGACGTGACATGACAGTTTCCATGGCACCTGCGTGCAGCCAAGAGAAGCTCTGGGAGCCAGTAAGGGTTGGCCACACAGCAGGCTACAAGGAGGGGTAGCGTTTTAACCATATCTTAGAAACAGAGTGGGACTGGAGCACGCAGAGACCTGGGCAAGGGGAACCTTCCAGACAGTGGCACAGCTGGTGCAAAGGTGTAGTGGAGGGAAATGGTGAGTAGTGGCCTCGCACAGGGGCACAGGGAACTTGATAAGGAGGGGCTGAGAAACGGTGAGTGTCAGCAGGGGCTGCCCTGGGGTCAGGGTCAGGAGGCCACAGAGGAGCTGGCCAAGCCTGGCTGCTGCAGCAGATGTGCCACCGGCTGGCAGTGTGCATCACCCACAACCACACGGAGCCCACCGCGGTACCCTCTCTGCCGCTGTTCACCCACCAGCTTTGCCCTGACCCTTGCCTCTGATGAGAGGTACCTTCCCAGATGTCTGTGTTCTGGAAACTTCCAGGGATGTCTTCTTCTTGCCACTCTCGAGACAGATTGTACTCTTTCCTGCCAACAGAAATGCCGTGAGTTCTGGTGACAGGGAGGCAGAGGAAGGGGCTTAAAGGGCCCCGACCCTGCCCTGGGCTTCAGTTCCGGAAGGGGCTGTCACATCCAAGCCCTGAGGCAAGGAGGGCCCTGCTCCCAGAAGCATGAGCAGAAAATGAAGCAGCAACCCATAGTCTGCCCCCATCTCTCCCATCAGTGGGCCTGCCTCCTCCCTTCCCTGTGAGATGCGGCATCGAACCAGTCAGAGCACCTCCTCTGGACTGCTGACCAGGGGCTGCTCACCCCACTCATAGCTCTTCCCCATTCCATAGCTGGGGAAGGTGACACCTGGCAGCTCATTTTGTGTTCTGGGGGCACAGTATGGCTTCTGGCAACTAAAGTGACAACAAACACCACGTCATTTCATCACATTGTCCATTTGCAGTACGTAAGATTTTGGTTCCATTTCTTTGCCATGCAGATGAGTCCTATCATATCATCAGGCTGCCCTCTGCCATCCCTAGAGCTGGAAGAGGCTGGGTCCCCATCCAGGGCTGGCTGCCAAATGCTGAGCTGGAAGGAGCAGAGCCTTGGGATATGTTGCCTGTGGTCCCTTTTCAGGGCCCAGCCGCAGAAGCTTACCTTCGCAGTTTCCTCTGGGATCGGCCGAGGAAGACGGTCAGGACAACCACCACGAGGACCAGCAGCCCCACAGCAGCCCCCACGCTCCCATACACCAGGCTCTTACTGGTTTGCAGCTCACAGGTCTCTCCCCAGTACCAGTGTGTGTCCGAGGTTGGGCATCTGGGGACACACGCAGGCTCAGGCCGACCTGCCAGCAGCCCTCACACCCAGTCTCCCAAAAGGAAAAAATCAATTTCAAGGCACAGGAAACTGGCTCCCCCTCCAAGGGCAGGTGCATGTCACCCTCCCTGACTCCCTAAGGCTAAGGGACAGTGAGGAGGTGGGGAGCCTGGGACTGCAGAGTAGGAATTCAGAATGTGAGAATGTCAGATGCTTCATCCCAGACATTTGATGTTCACCCATCAAATCTCCAGTAGCTCGCACCTTGACAGGCCTGTTATCATTATACAAAATACTATAAAGTATTTTGTACTTTAATTTATGGTCTCCCTAACTGAGTATGCCAGCTACTGCCACAGGTGATGATAGCATTACGGCAAGGAGGACATAAGGAAAATGAATGATAGAAACAGAGATCTATAGATACATATTTGGAAATTAGTAACGGGAACTTTCTCAGGAAGGGACTTGCTCGGTGCAAGGATGCCCACATCCATAATCTGCTCTGGTAGGAGTGGGGGTGATGAGAGATCCCAGTAGAAAAAAGATGCCTGTAGGGGAGGGGGAAGGAGGTGCTTTGCAAGCTCTGCCCACCCCTGCCCTGCCCCCTCGGGTGACTGTAGGGGACAGTACAGCTCCACCAGCAGACAGGATGGGTGCTGGGCTTGGAGGGGCCAGGCACTCACAGGCAGCGGGGGCCACTTCGTTGCATCTGGCACTTGCCCTCATGACAGTTCAGTTGCAACTTCGCTCCTTCAGTGCAATTGGTCACACAGGCTAGCTTCCCTTTCAGCTCATCCACATAGTAGAACTGGGCAAACTCCTTTGCAGCCTTCTGAGTGCATTGCTCTGAGGGTGACGAGTGAGTGGCAAGCATGAGCCTGGTTAAAGCACCCCTGCCCTCACGTTTACCTCCCACACTCTGTCCCCCACCCCCCGTGGAGCTACTTACCCTGCAGGTCAAAGCCCAGCTTCACAGTCGTGCTCACTGTAGTGGCCTCCTCACTGTAGCACAGATTTGAGGGGGCTGCCAAGGGTGGTGGTAAAGAAAAAACAGAAATACTGCCTTGGGTCCCCTGAGGGCCAGCCTGGCCTGAGTACCTTGCCCAGAAACCTCTTCCAGTCCTGGGCTGATGCTGTCACCAGCCCTAATGTCCCCATTTGCACCAGCTCATAGGCCCAGCTGCCCCTAGGGATGGGGACATTAGGGCTGGTGACAGCATCAGCCCAGGACTGGAAGAGGTTTCTGGGCAAGGTACCCATGCCAGGGTCCTGGATTCCTATAGGGAGGCTCCTGGAGTTCAGAAGAGAGGAGGGGTTCAAGGTTTGGGAGCTGAGACCTCCCTAAGGGACCCCTCCCATCTTTCCCCACCAACGTCAAGGGGTTTTAGGTGGGCCTACCTTTGCACTTCTCAGAATCATTCAGGACACTTTTCGTCTCATTCATAATCTTGGCCCTTACGATCTCAGTGAGGTTTTTAAACAGTTTCTCAAATTCTGAAGTGTAGTTTGCCTCCAGGACGACATCATGATCCACCACGATGCTGCCGTTGCTGGAAGCAGGAGCCGATGGCTCATCAGTCACCCCGTGTCACCAGCCCTCCCAGCAAATGGGGCCCAAGGAGCAAGAGGTGTGATGAGAGACAATTAGACATAACCCAGAGGCGCAACAGAAACAAGGGGCTCTTCCCTCCAGTAATTGAAAACCTAGAGGGAAGCCACAGAGTAAAACGATCTGAGATCCCAAAATAGCAACTGAACAATAAATGCCACTGAGCAAAACTCACTCCTAAGAAGGGAGGCTCTTGGACAAAGATGTAGAGAAACTGAACCCGTGTGATCTATTGGAGGGAATGTAAAATAATGGTGCAACCACTGTGGAAAACAGTATGGCGGCTCCTCAAAGAATTGAAAATAGAAATATCATTTGATCCAGCAATTCCACTTCAGGGTACACACCCAAAAAATTCTTTTTGAATTGGAAGCAGGAATTTGAAGACATATTGGTACACCCATGTTCAGAGCAGCACTATGCACAGTAACTAAAAATGTGGATGCAGTCAAAGTGTCCATCAGTGGATGAATGGGTAAACAAAATGCAGTCTATCCATAGAAGTGATTATTATTCAGCTATAAAAAGGAAGGAAATTCTGAGACATGCTAATACATGAATGAACATTAAGGACGTTATGCTAAGTGAAATAAGCCAGTCACAAAAGGACAAATACTGTACAAGTATTTATATGAGTAATCAGATTCATAGAGACAGAAAGCAGAAAGTAGAGGGGCATGGGGGGCTAGTGTTTAAAGGGGGCAGAATTTCTGTTTGTAAAGGTGAGAAAGGTCTGGAGCTGGATGGTGGCGGTGGTTAGCTTAATACCCCTGACCTGTGTGCATGAAATGGTTAATGGCAAATTTTATGTTATGGCTATTTTACCATAATAAAAAATATTTTAAATAAAATACTAAAAATAGAGGCTCTTGGATTATATTTGAAAACCAAGTGAGCTTTTAGAAGTGGAGAAACATGAGGTCACTTGAGAAATAGAGGATTCCAACTGAGAAACTGCTCATTATATGGTCAGTTGGTGCTGCTGAAGGGAGAGATCTTGAGACAAGGTCAGCCACCGCCCACAGCCACTGTGACAGAGACGTGAGGGCAGGACAGGAGGGCTTCAGCCAACAGAGCCCTGAGCCACAGTGGAGATGGGACAATGGCACTGATGCTGGGCGGGCGTGAGGGTGGGGATGGAGGGCATAGAGCCATGAAGCCCCACAGGCCCTGGACAGCAAGTCACCTTCCTTCCAGACACCTTCTCTTCCCCTGGCTGCTGGGACAAGAAGCTCTCACACTGCTGTCTGCTTCTCTGCCCTCTCCTTTGGGGGCTCTGACTCCCCTGCCCAGCCCTCTCATACTGGTACTTCCCATGCCTCTTGCTTGCAACACCTTTGTGCCTGTGCTGTGACCATCCCGGCCATCTGGTCTACTCCCAGGGCTTTCAGCGACATCCACCCAGGGATGTCAACACCAGTCTCCACTGCAGACACTTCCTATCATGTGTTCAAGCTTCTGTTGCTCCATCACTCAAGCACTCCGTGTGGCTGGGCCCCAAGACTTGAAGACTTGACATGGCCCATCATCTCCCTTCATCCTACCCCTCCTTACATTCCTCCTCTCAGCACAGGGCACCCACACTCCCAGCAGCCCAGAGATCTGGTGTCACACCTCCTCTCCAGCACCCATCAAGTCCCATGGTCTGCTGGTCCTGCCTCCTGAAGAAAGGCCTTTCACACCAGACTACTTTTCTTCTTCATTGTCACTTCTCTGGTCCAGGCCATTATCAGCTCCATCCCCTGCCCACCCTTTCTCAGCCCTGCAGCCAGACAGAGCTGGTCTGCAGTGTAAATCTGATGTCATCTCATGTGGGCTGAAACTGCTGGTTTAAGCCTAAACTGCTGCTTAAAGCCTAAACTGGGTACAAGTCATTTTTCCAACCTTTGCCACCATGACCCCTTTGCCCTCAAGCAACACGCTGTACTTTACATTCCTGGGATCTGCCCCACTCCTTCTTACTTCTGGGCTCTGTATCATTGATTCTGTCTGCTGCATCCCTGTCCGTTCCCTCAACCTGACTCGTTCCACATCAGCCTTCAAGCCTCAGCTTAGCTGTCCCTTCTTCCGGGGGCATTTGCCTCCACCTTACCAAGCTTGCATCTGGGACCTCTCCCACTGCAACCTGTGCACCCCTTACCGTATCTCTAACCAGAAGGCACAGCTGTTTTGCTATCTGTGTTCTGCCACTTTAGCTCCATGAAGACCGGGACCACTGTGTTCCCAGCACCTAGCACAGGAGAGGCTTTCAATGCAAATTTGTTAAATGGATGAATGATGAATGATGAATGAATGAATGAACAAATGGTCTCAGAGCCCTCAGGTATTGCCTGCAGGCTAGGAAACCCCTGGCCCAGCCAGGTACTGATACTTATTCATGATGGGAGGAGGGAGGAGAGCAGGGAAGAGAGTGGGGGCTTCCCACAGTCGGTAAGTCTGCCCCCCCACCCCAACATACTCACAGCAGTCTCTTGACGATCACGCCTCTGTACTGGGGAAAGTCTTTGCCCATGTAAGCTTTATCCATCTGAAAGAAACGGGGCAGCTAAAGCTCATACAGCAGCCTCATTTCCTGTCTCGGGGGCAGCCCCAGAGTCCCCTTCCCTCAGGGAGTCCACGTACTAGCCCACAGAGAAGAAAGAAGGGAAGGCACGGGGACACTCCCTCTGCCAGGATGTGGTGGTGCAGGGCTCAAGGAAGGAAGCTCTCAGGACTTGGGAAGACCAAAAAGATCCATAAGCTGGGCAACTCTGACGAGTAAGTCTGGATGAGCTGAGCACCCCCTCTCCCACTGGAGACCCACACTGGAGCATCTCGGCTTCCCCACTCCTACCTGACTGTTGAATAGTTGAATGAAATTCCAGTATGCCTGGGAGGATGCGTTATTCAGGTCTTCCGTGAAATTCCTGTTAGTCACTTTCACTGTCACACCTACAGTGGCATTGATTTTTTCCGGGATTTCTGTGGGAACAGGCCACAGTAGGCATGAGACAGCAACCCCCCAGCAATGTCTTCCCAGATCAGTTAATTCTCTGCCTGTTGGTCTCATGGAGGCAGAGTAAGTGGGTAGCAGAGTGGATGGAAATTCAAGAGGCAAGTAGGAGTTCCTGAAACATCTGCCCCTTGTCTCTAAATACCATGAGGAGCTAGTGGCCAGGATTACGACCCAGAGAGAGCTAAGGGGAAGGCTTCAGAAAGGGTTGGGATAGAAACTTCCTGATGAGCGGGGACAGGTGAGCCAGTGGGAGGGGCCCTGAAGGGGGAGGCAGGTCTATGCTTTACCTGCTCACTGCCTAGGTGAAAGTCACCCTTTCTCCCCTACCTGCACAATGAGGCAGTGGTAGCCGATGATGCTTCCAGTGCTGCCTCCCGTTTAAGTGGTTAAGGGGTGTGGGGATGATCTGCAGAGAATCAGCAGAGAAGTTCATTACCTAGGAAGAAGGAGTCCACAAGGGACTTGCACTGGTCGCCAAAGAAGCCTTGCTCACAGACACACTCTTTTCCATTCCAGGTGGTCCCAAGCTGGCACTGACCTGTGGAGGGGTAAAATCCACAGCAGTTACCACAAGAGCCCACGTGACAAGAACGCCAGCTCCTGTTCCAGGTCCCATCATTCAGACATTGCACTGGCAGAGGGGGAGGGGCCCAGGTGATCATGCGGCAACCAAGACCCAAGACCCCTCTATCGCCACCTCAATCCCCAGAAGAAGGTGGGGAGAGGAGGAGGGACAAGGGGGGGAAAGGAGAGAAGAGATGAAAAAGGACAGGCAAAGGAAACAAGAACCCTGCCATCAAAAGAGAACAAATTTCATCCACATGGACAGCATGCACTGGCAACAGAAGGCACTGGAAAGGTGGAACCTGACCACAGAGAGGTCTCAGCTGATGACGGAAGGTGGCCAGGACAGGCCCAGATAGACTTACCTGTTGTCATGGCCGGAGAGTGGCTTGTCACCACAGTTGTGCGGGTGCCAGTGGACAGGGGATGGGGAGCTGAAGCGGTACTGAACCTAGGGCCAAGCGAAGTGGAGGACTGAGGAGGAGAGAACCCGGAGGTTCTAATGGCTGAAGAATAGTCCGGGGCTGGCCTGGAGGAGAAGTCAGGGATAGCTGAGGCTGACGAGGAGGCACTAGGGACTGTGGTCTGGCAGCTGTCAGGGGACATTGTTGGGCTTGGTGACCCTACACCACTCGGGAAGACTGTAGATCCTCCACTGAGGGTGGTGACTTTCGGTCTAGAGATGACTGTCGTTGTAGAGGAGGGCGTGAGAATTGATGGGGATGCAGGACTAGGGTTGTCTGTGGCTGAAGGGATGGAGGTAGAAACTGTTGGTTTGGTAGAACCACTGCTGGTGATGAAGAGAGTGGAATCCTCACCCAAGGTGGTGGGTATGTTTCCAGAGGTGGCTGGGGAGGAAGAGGAATGGATGGGACTTGATGAGGATGATGGATTAAGATCTTCTGCTGTGTTAGGGGCATCAGGTGAAGCACCTGTGCTGGAGGAATAGGTGGTGGTGGTAAAGACACTGGCCTTAGCGAAGGTGGTGACTGTAGTGGAAGGTGAGGGGCCAGAGCTTGGCAGAGATGCAGGGCCGCCTCTAGGAGGGGTGGAGGTGGCACCACCAGAAACCACAGGACCAGAGACAACGGACACAGTGGTGTAGAGAGTTGGCTTCTCTGTGAAAACTGTAGTTGTTTGTCCAGAGATCAAGGTGATGGAAGATAATTCACCAGGGCTTGATATGGAAACAGGATTTCTATTGATGGTGGAGGAGGGAACAGCTGAACTCATGGGATGAGATGAATCAGAAACGTCTGTGTGAGCGTTGGAAGCTTGAGGAAGGGATGTGAGTGTTTGCCCAGAGACCAAAGTGGTGGAAATTAATTCACCAGCACCAGATGGGGAAGAAAGACTTGCATCCTCAGTGGTATAGACGGTGTCATGTGGAACTGTCAGAAGTGGTGAATCTGAGAGGACTGCGGAGACAGTGGATTCCACAGGAATGGACAATGTGGGTGTTTTTTGATATCCACCTATAGTGGAAAAGGATTCACCTGAACTTGAAGTTGAAGCAAAACTTGCATCCTCTTTGGGAAGGGTGGTGTCTGAGGTCACTGTAGTTTTGAACTCATGGGTAACTGTATAGACAGCAGACCCCTCACTGAGGGTGGAGGATGAATGTTGTGAGACACCCGTGGTTGTAGACAGCTGACCAGAGCTAGAAGAGGACACGGAACTCCCTTCAGATCTGGTAAAGGAAGTTTCAGAGGAAACTGTAGATTTGGACAAATCAGAAATACTGGTATAGACAGTTAACCTCTCTGTGGGAATCATAGTAGTTTGTTCAGAGAGAACAGTGGGGGTAGAGAGGCCACTGAGGCTTGCTGGGGAAGCAGTGCTGTAGGCAGGGTGGGTAGAAAGTGTGGGCGTGGACACCTGTGAGATGACTGTATAGAATGTGGTTGCTGGATGAAGAGCTGTTGGTCCATCAACAGCAGAAGTGGTAAAGGACTCGCCAGGGCTTGAAGCGGATACAGGATTTCCACCCTCTTTGGTGAAGGTTATTGTGGATGAATCTGTGGGTTGAGAAGAATCAGAGATAGTGCTGTGCCCCGTGGGTTTCAGGGCAACTGTAGCGGCGGTTGGTCCTGAGACAGCTGAATTAGTAGCTGCCTCTCCAGAGCTAGATGAAGCTGCAGAACTCCCAGTGCCTATGGGGTGGGAGCTGTAGGGAGAAACTGTTGATTGAGATGAATCAGAAAAGGTGACGAAGATGGCTGTCTCCTTTGTGAGAGCAGTGGTTTGTTCAGGGACCACAGAGGAGGTTGAGAGCTCGGTAGGGCTTGGTGGAGGTGCAGGCCTTGCACTGTCTGTGTTGTAGGAAGCGTGGGTAGGAAATATTGATGTGGATAAGTCAGAGCTTATTGTGTAGAAAGTGGATCCTCTAGGAAAGGTTGTGGTTGAGTGTTCTTCACCACCAGAGGTGGTAAAGGATTCAGTGGGATTTAATGTGGAAGCAGAAAATCCATTCTCTTTGGTGACCATCATCTCCACAGTAACTGTAGATTTGGATAAATCAGGTGTACCTGTATAGACAGCGGTGCCTGTGGCTGTAGGGGTGGTAGACAGCTGGCCAGGACCTGAAGGGGATGCGGCACTTCCATCATCCCTGGGAGAAGAGGTTTCCAAAGAAACCGATGTTGTGGACAAACCTAAAATGTGTGTGTAGAGACTTGTCTCTTTGGCAAATGTCATGGCTGTTTTTCCAGAGGCCTGAGTGCTGGCAGATGACTCACCAGGACCAGAAGGGGATGAAGGGCTTGCTGTGTAATCAGTATGGAAGATGTCAGGTGAAACTGTAGGGTTTGGTGAGTTGGGGAGGGCTGTGGAGACCGTGGGTTCCACAATGAAGGACCTGGTGATGTGACCACCACCGCTGGAAGCAGTAGGCGAGTCACCAGGACCTGATGGGGCCATAGGACTCCAAGTGCCTGTGAGCTGGGAAGCCTCAGATGATGCTGTGGATTCGGGTGAAAGAGACATGGTTGACTCCTCAACGAGAGCGGTGGTGGTGTGTTCAGAGGCCACATTGTGGGTAGACAGCTCCCTGGGGCTTGATGGGGAAGCAGGGCTTGCCTTGTCTGTGCTGTATGAAGGGTGGACAGTAAATGCTGGTGTGGACACCTCTGATGAAGTAGTGTAGAAAGTGGATACTGTAGAAAAAGATGTAGTCACGTGTCCATGATCAGTTTCGGTGGCAAAGGACTCACCAGGCCTTGATGTGGAAGCAGAAAATCCATCTTCCTTGGTAACAACACTGTCCAAGGTAACTGTAGGTTTAGATGTATAGACAGTGGATCCCTCAAACAGGCCTATGGTTGACTGTTCTGAAGCAGTCAGGGTAGTAGACAGCTGGCCAGGACCTGAAGAGGATGCGGCACTCCCAGTATTGGTAGAATGAGAGGTTACGTGGTAAACAGTTGGTGTGGATAAATCTGAAATGTGTGTGTAGAGAGTTACCTCCTCAGTGAGTGCCGTGGCTGTTTGTCCAGAGTCCCGTGTGCTGATAGATGACTCACCTGGGCCAGAAGGGAATGGGTGACTTGCCATGTCAGTAGTATGGAATTTGTCAGGTGAAACTGTAGGATTTGGTGAATCAGAGAGGATTGTGGAGACCATGGATTCCACGGTAAAGGGCATACCTGATTGTCCATAACCAGAGGAGGTAATAAATGATTCACCAGGACTTGATGTGGACCCAGGACTCCCTTCCTCCTTGGTAAAGGTGGTTGCAGACGAGTCTGTGTGTTGAGACCATTCTGAGATGGGGCTGTGGCCTGTGGATTTCTGGGTGACTATAGTGGTCATCAATCCTGGGACCACCGGGCTAATAGATACTTCTCCAGGGCTCAAGGGGTCTGTAGAGCTCTCAGTGTCTGTGGTATGAAAAGCTTCAGAGATAACCGTTGATTTGGAAAAAGCAGTAAAGGTGCTATAGACAGTTGGCCCCTCAGTGGGAGTTAGGCTGGTTTGTTTAGAGACAGCATGGGTGGCCAAGACTTCACTGGGGCTTGATGGGGAAGCAGGACTTGATTTGTCTGTCCTATAGGAAAACTCAGTGGAAAACGCTGCAGTAGTTTTGTAGAAAGTGGATCCTTGAAGAAAGGACGTGGTCATTTGTCCATTATCACCTTTAGTGGTAAAGGAATCAATAGGATTTAATGTAGAAGGAGAAAATCCATCCTCCTTGGTAGTGGTACTGTCGGAATTAACTGTGTGTTTCGACAAACCAAGGGTGCCTGTGTACACTGTGGATTCCTCTGTGAAGGTTTCAGTTGTCTGTGCTGAGACAGTCGGAGTAGTAGACAGATGCCTCGAGCTTGAAGGGGAAGCAGCACTTCCAGCCTCTCTAGTATAAGAGCTTCCAGAGGGAGCAGTTGACTTGGACATTTCAGAGATGCTTGGGAAGACAGACGGAAATTCAGTAAAAGTTGTTGCATTGTGTCCGGTGGTCAGAGAAGTGGTGGAAAATACATCCAGACTTGAGGGAGTAGAAGAACTTAGATTCTGAGAAGATACTGTGTGTTTTGAGGACTCTGAGATGGTTGTGGAGACAAGAGGTTCCTCAGGAGTGGACATGGGCAGTGGTCCATCACCACTGGAGGTGGTAAAGGAGTCACCAAGGCTTGATACAAATGTACGACTTTTATTCCCTATTGTGGTTGCAGATGAGTCTGTGTATTGAGAATAATCAGAAATGGTGCTGTGGCCTGTGGATCTTGGGTTGACGCTACTGGTTGTCAATCCTAAGCCAACTGAGCTGGTAGAAGCCTCTCCAGGGCTTGATGAGGCTGTAGAATTCTCCATGCCTGTGGGATGAGAGCTGTAGGAAGAAACTGTGTATTGGGATGAAGTAGACACAGTGGTGTAGATGGTTGGCCCCTCTGTGAAAGTTGTGGTGGTGTGTTCAGAGGCCACAGTGGGGGTATACAGCTCACTGGGGCTTGATGGGGAAGCAGGACTTGCCTTGTCTGTGCTGTACGAAGGGTGGGCAGAAAACGGTGGTGTGGACACCTCTGAGGTGGTGGTGTAGAAAGTGAATCCTGGAGGAGAAGATGTGGTTGTCTGTCCATGACCACCTCCAGTGCTAAAGGATTTACCAGGCCTTGAGGGGGAGGCAGAAAATGCATCTTCCTTGGCGTCGGTGCTGTTGGAGGTAACAGTAGGTTTAGATGAACCAGGGGTGCCTGTATAGACAGTGGACCCCTCAGTTAGAGTTAGGCCTGTGGCTGTCTGTGCTGAAGCAGTAGGGGTGGTAGACAGCTGGCCAGGACCTGAAGGGGATGCAGCACTTCCATTATCCGTAGTAGAAGTGGCTCCTGAGGAAACAATTGGTTTGGATAATTTAAGACTGGCTATGAAGGCAGAAGGCAATTCAACAGAAGTTGTAGCACTATGGCTAATGCTCATCATTATGGTCGAAAACCCACTGGGGCTTGAGGCATTAGAATAACTTGTAGTGTAAGATGAGGCTACAGAATTTGACAATCCCAAAGTGGCTGAGGAAGTGGCTTCCACAGTAATGGCTGCACCTGCTGCTCCTTTACCAGAAATGGTAAAGGACTCGCTGTGACTCGATATGGACACATCATTGGTTGAGGTGTTTGGAGATGACACTGGGTTGAGGAAAATCAGTGATAAGGCTGTGGTCTGTGAATCTGTCAGAAATACATGTCTACACTTCTGCCCAATAGGCCTGCACATTCCTCCCCAGGCACACGGTGGCGTGTTCATTTACTTGGGCCTCTGGCATACATGCAAATGGACAGGTGTGTTCGCATAAATGTCCCATGCGCACTCCTTTCGCTCCTCACACTCTGTGGTTTGCAGACCGCACGCTCATCTGCCATCATTTGGCTGATACTTAGTCTGAAAGTCCTCCCCATCCTTCACATCTGAGACTCCCCTCTAGCAGCTACCACAGACCCAGGAGGAATAGGAGAGCCAAGGCCCCTTACCATGCACCATTCACTACCTGTCCTTTCTCTCTAGGGACACCTACACAAGGGCTATCTGCTTGGAAAACTGCCAGCTCTACGTGGCTGTCCTGTGGCCCCTCACAACCTGCCCAGGGGAGTGCCTTCTCCACCCTGGGTTCCACAGCTCACCCAGTAGACTAGAGTTGTCTAATAGTGAGAGTGCTGGCTTGCACCCTGGGACTGGAGGGCTTATTCTGTCTTTGTGCCACTTACAACATGTGACTGCATGCGTAAGACTCTTATTTTCCTACGTAGGGTGAGACTATGATCCCAGGCTCCTCTTTATCCTGACTTTGAGATGAGTAAGATCAAATATGGAAGGAATCTCCATGACAACAGTGCCATAAACCTAGGAGGCATTAGGAATTCTGCAGACTGGTGTACGGAGACTTCCTTGAGAAGGTGGGGCAAGTGGCCTCTTGTCCCTCCTGCCAGTCCCCTGCCCCTCCTCAAGGCCCTGAAGCTGTGCCTTTCTCACCTCTTAGAAGGATGGACCTTGGCCACTGGCAGAGGGAACCAAGAAGGCCATCAGAGCAGGGGCATCCTCCACTGTCCCAGACACCCCTATTTTCACAGGTCCTGACAGACACTCACAGAGAGAGGCCAGGTGCTAGACCAGGACTGGAGGCCAAGGTAAGCAGGGAGTGGACAGTTAGTCAAGACATGTCTCCCACATCGACTGTGGGTCTTTGGCTTTGCAGACCACCATCACAACATTAGGGGAAGAGTGCTATCAAATCGTTGGTTAATGCGGTACGTGTCAAAGGCGCAATAATGCCAAAGGTTCTTGGAATTCTAAATTAATGAGAAGATTGAAAAGATCTCTGGGTTGTTTTTAAGTCAGGAGATGTGTTTGTATTGCCCAACCCTCTTGCCTATGAGTTAGGTTTTATCTGATTCCACATGGAAGAAGCAGAGGAGCTGATCTGGGGAAGCTGTCAAGGCTGGAGGTAGGGGTACCCCTGAGTCGTGGGTATCAGGAGGATCAGTGAGACAGAGGGAGCACTCAGGGACCCCGGTCAACCCAAAGCAGAGGGTGGCAGAGCTCGGGGTAAACTAAACCCAGGCCTGGCAGTGGGACCTCAGAGCGCCTTCTCCTCTGTCTTGTCCTTCTCTGAAGTGAAGGGCCATTCTGCCCTCCTGGCCTCTGAGGGCACCTCCTCCACTTGCCCTCAGAAGCCCCCTCTATCTCACTGAGAGGCAACCACAGCCCCCAGCCTCCCTGCCTCCCTGTGCCCACAGGAAAACTACTTCTCAGCTCTGCAGCCCTACTGTCTAGACTTTCAGTCAGCAAGCAGTTACTTGTGACTGTCAGGACCACGCCAGCCCCCACCCAGCATGGGGGCTCATGGCCCCCCACCCAGTGCAATGCCGACAGAGTCCCAGCCCAGTGAAGGGGAATTGAGAGCCGACAGCCCCTCTGCCTTTCTTGTCAAGGAAGCCTTCAGAAAGAAAGTAATAACTGATCTGTCATTTTCTTTTTTTCTTTAAAAAAAAGTTTTATGGATTTAGGCATTATAAATTTTACTGGATTTTGTAAGTTATAAAAGCAGACTGTTGTTACAGGTCAAACAATGAGAGAGCATGTAAAGGCAGTTTATGATCACATCCCTAACTGAATCACAAAGAATGAACAGGGGTGGGGAGAGGTGGCATTTACTGGCTGCCTATCAGGTTCCCCGACTAGCCCCATCACAACTGTAACTCACTGCTTGTGTTTGGAATTGCGTGGCAACGCCTGTGCCCCTCGCGGAACGTAGAGAAGCTGGGTGAAAGTGGAGAGCATTCCCGCCCTGCTCAGCATGACCCAGAGCAGGCACTCCGTGAGCACTTCTGAAGTGCATAAGTGAATCAATACTGAAGTCTATTGACGCTTTTTCTTGGTTATTTAATGTTATCTTGTGAGGCAGACATGAATATTTCTGTTCTACACATAAACCAAGGTTCTGAGGATTACATGCATTGCTGGTTCACCCACCTGGTGAGATAGGATTCAAGGACAAGCCAAGAGTGGCTTTTCCTCTTAGCTCAAGGGAAGGATTTGGAGAATAGAGGAGAGGAAGGGAAGGTTTCAAGCCGAGGGAACAGCACATGTAGAAACACAGGAGTGCATGTTTGGGGCAGAGTAAGACACTGAGTGGGGAGTGGGGGCAGAGGGAAGGCGGGTAAAGCCAGTGTGAAGCCAGCTCTGTCTGGACTTGACCAAGCAGCAGAGAAGGGCAGAGAAGGGCAAAAGGCTGTGGTCCCAACTGGGCCTTAGAAGCAGAACCCTGCAGTGAAGGGGCAGCAAGGCCCAGGTGGGAAGGCTGATGAGAGCAGAGCAGGGACACGGTAAGCCCCAGAGAAGGCCAGGACATCTGTTGAATGGACCCTGGACATCTGCCCTCTTTTCTCTTTATTCCTGGGCTCACGGCATTTACTCCACTCTGTTGCCATTCGATCTGCCCTTAAACATTCACTTCTCTGCTATAGTCACCTCTCAGGGCACTCCATGAGCTCCAAGTGCCCTGTTCCTGTCCATCTCAGCAGGCTGCCTTCCTCCTGGAATCTCTCACTTCCTTCAGGTTCCAAGATAACAGCATGTCCTCCTCACCCTTCTCCCAGCTCCTGCTGCTGTTCCCTGCTCACTGTCTAAGTGGGACCCCCAGCATAAAAGCTTGGCCACATCTCTCACCCTCCCAAAAGACAACCCGCTCTGTGCCCACGGCTTTCACTCCCTCCCAGGTGCCCTGAACAGAGCTTCAGACCTCTCCCAGCCCAGGACTCTGGTGAAAGTGGTGTCCCCAAAGGATGTGGCAGAAGATGAGGTTGTCCTTCCCAAAGACATTCCCGAGGGTCAAGGATATTCCACTAGGGAGCTGAGCAAAGGGAAAACACAGACATTCTCCAAGGAAAGAAACTCAAATGGCCCACAAGCCTACAAGAAGGAAAAAGTAAATAAATTTTACTAGTAAGCAAAGAGATCTAAACAAAGCAAGATCCTATTTATTTTTCCCTATCAAATTGCATGCCCTCCATGAGGTTAGATGATAGTAATAGTTGGTATTGGTTGGGGCATTCTTACAGGATGTCAATGTGTGTTAACTTGGCATCATATTTCTAAAGGATAATTTGCCAGTGTGCATCAGGGACCGTAAGTAGAGTCATTTGATTTTAATGATTCCATTTCTAGATACTGCTCCTAAAATAATCTGATGCAGTTTTTAAAATATTTGTACAATAATGTTTATTACATCATTGTATATTATAATAAAAACTGGTTGATGACTAGGTATTCCACAAACTGGTTGATGACTAGGTATTCCACAGAATGGAATACTGATTAGCCATTAAAATATAAATGGCCCATAGAATAAATCTAAATACATATTCAGAAATAGACCAAAACTTTAACAACGTTTACCCGAGAGGTAAGGTTCAGCAAGACTTTCTTCCTTTTGTTTATATTTTCTAAATGTTCTACAACTAATATGCACTCATGTTACAATGTTCAAAACACAATAAATGGATATGATATTAAAAATAACAAGTTAGGCGTGTCCAATACCTTGCAGAACCCAGAGGAAACCACTTAGAGTTAATGATTCCCGAGCTGGGATTCCCCACACCCTTGTGTCAAAAAGCTTAACAAAAATGACTTGTCTGCCTGCGTTATAGCCACACTCGCCACCAGAGACACCAGCTCTCCTACTCAACAGGCAAAATTTTCTACTTTCTTGACCTGTTTACAGTTTTTATTGCATTGTCACAATACATGTATTTAGATTTTTCGTAAAAAGATAATCATTTGAGTAAAGCAGCCTTCTTGGAGACAAGTCCTAGAAAGAACCTCAGGACAAGTCTGAAGACTGTCATCACGTTATGAAACTGTCCCCTTCCCTTGCCCCCTGCCCCCTCCAAAGCACATTTCTGCTTGCGGTGACCTCAGTCAGATGGCTTGGCAGGAACAGCCCTGAAGCGTGGGGTGCGGAGTGACGGTCAGGGTATGCCTCCAGGACCTTCGGCAGTTAATCTCTCTGACCTTTCATTTCCCCCTGGATCATGGGGGCGAATGATGGCTGCCCTGACCACCCTGCTTACTCTAGAATATTCTACAAGAGAAGCAGTGTGGGGGCCACTGGGATGTGCATCGGTCTCCCAGTCCTGAGTGCGCCTTCAGCCCTGCCACCCACAGGCTGTCTCCACTGCAAGCTAGTCCCCCATGGCACAGCTGCCTTAGGGACGAGATCAGGCCAGGGCCTCCTTGGCTCTTTCCCCTTCCCGCTGCACACACCCGAGGCAAGTGAATGTGCTTCCCGGCTTCCTAGCGCCAGCACTGTGCCCCCGCCCCTGCCCACTGCCTCCCTGAAGACAGAGCAGTTGGTCTGGTTGCTGCACAAGCATGGTATAGTGACTGGACTGTGTCTCCCCAAAGATACATCCAAGTCCTAACCCTGGGGGACTATGGCTTTATTTGGAAATAGGTTCTCTGTATATGTAGTTAAGAATCTCAAGTTCAGATCATCCTGGATTTAGGGTGGGCCTAAATCCAAATACCAGGGTCTTCATAAGAGAAAGGAGAGGGAGATTTAGACACAAAGGAAAGAAGACCATTTGGTGGCTGAACAGAGACCGCAGCTCTCACCTCCAAGGAACACCAGGGGCCACCAGAGGCCAGAAGAGGCAAGGTAGGATCCTCCCCTCAAGCCTTTGGAGGGACAGGGCCCTGATGATACTTCATTCCCAACCTCTGGCCTCCCCAGATGTCACAGATGATATTTCTGGTGTTTGAAGCCACCATGTCTGTGGTAACTTTTTGCAGCCATCCTAGGAAACTAAACACATGGGCACCCCCAGTTACAGCAAGTGGTAAAGAATGGGGGCCCTGGAGCCAGACAGCTTGAGTTCACATCCTGGCTCCTCCACCTGATGGATGGGAAACCCTGAACAAGGCATTTAACCTCTCTGTGCCTCAGTTTCCTCACCCATAAAACCGAAATCAGTAATAGCATTTTCCTCCCAGGGTTGTTGGGAAAGTTAAATGACATACATCATAGATATCATTCTAGAACATAGAGCAGACCCTCAATGGACATGGCCACCTTGATTATTAATATAATACCCAGACTACAGGGCAGTGTGCTTTCCCAACTTGCTGTCCCCAGGGAATCTTTCTATTGGTATTCTAATGCTCTCCATAGCTGTTGTGGCATGTCAGTTCTGAATTTGTCTAAGGCTTTTGAGTATCTGTTAACACTTCCTTCCAGAACTACTTCTTAACAGCTGCCAAACTCCAATGCCACATCTCTCCCTGCAGCCTCCCTGATCGGCTTGGGCAGAAGCTACCTCTGCGGCCCCCCTCTGCACTCTTCCACACTGGGCCCTTCTCTGGAGCCCCAGCACCAGACATGGGTTGTGGTTCTTTTTGCCCAGTCTAATAAACTCGACTATAAACTGGCTTAATCATCCTGCCTCTTCCAGAGCACACAGCACCTGCCCAGGCAGAGCCAGGCCTCCTGTGTTTGCTGAATGAGTAAGTTTATTACTTTCTGTATAAAACAGCACTTCCTTCTAAATGTTCTAAATTTACATCACTCAAGTTTCAAAGGTTGCCCCTTTGTCTACTGTGAACAATTCTCTTCTCACCTTCACCCACTCTTCCTGATTCTGTACTTGAGCATTTTCACCCTTCTGGGTCGCAGAGCTCTGACCCTCGAGGCTCCTGCCCCACCCCTCCAGGACCGACACTTCAGCCCTGTCCCCACGTCCATCCTCAGGAGCTCCCCTCCTCCAGCCTTCCTATGAGCACTTGGAACTTCACATGCACAAAACAGGGTACAGGCTCCCATACTAGTGCTGATCCCCAGCCCTGGCAGGTCTTTGTGGCCCACGGAGAATTCTAGACTGTGTCCTATTCCTGTCGTCTCCTCAAGCCTTAGGCCTCAGGACATCTCCACCGGGAAACTCCATGGTCACTCCAAACCCAATAGGCCTGCCTAAAGGCCACTGTCAGCCACCACTGAAAGACTCCCGCCCTCCCAGTCATACAGGCTGGAAGACGGTCTATTTCCATGACCCCAGCCCACCATCAAGTTACCCTTCCTCTCCATTTCCAGGAGCACTGGGCTCCCCATCTACCCAGGCTCAGCCCAAAGAGGTCCTCTGGTGTCGAAGACCTTCCACTTGGCTTTAATGCGCCTGTTGCCCACAGACACTCTCCATCACTGTGTTTTCCCCACCGAACTCCATGCCCATGCACACCAGGCCCACGCGCCCTCCCCTTCCAGCGCTTTCTGACACCTGGGACCCTGCACGCCACGCTAGTGTTTTTCCTACCTTCTCACGCTGGTGGTATTCCTTCTCCCTACTGTTTGCTTGGCCAAAACCTCATCAGTCCTCATGATGAACTGTGGCCTCCAGAAAAGAAGCCAGATTAGAAACAAAGAAAACTACAGATGCCACTGGTGGTCTCTAACCTGACATCTGCACCCCTCCCTGAAGACCCAGAATATATGCAGGGGGTGTGGGGGTTTGCAGAGGGCTGAGGTCCTCCAGTGCAGTAACAGGGCACCTAGTATCAAATGGGTGAGGTCATGTTAATTGTTTGCTCTATTGCCCCAGGGAAGTCACTCACCCTCTCTGAGCCCCAGTTTCCTATCTGCTTTCCCTTCCTTACACAACCTTCCTTGTGAGAGTCATACGAGCTTATGTGCTGTGAAACGGCTTTGTAAACAGCACAGCCTTCTGCTGAGTGGGGATAGGGGGGTGGTCTCTGGGTATCATCGGAGTCCCCCCAAATGGTCCTACTTGCCTGACCTCCCCACTCCTGATGGCTCGCTCCACTTACCAGAGATAGATGCTGTCTCTTTTGCATGCTAATGGATTCACCTGTGTCAACGCTATCTTTTCCATACAATTTTACATGCCTTAGGAACAGGGGTCTTGCCTGTATCGGTGACCATCTCTAATGCATGGCAGGGCACTCAGAGGCAATACACTGCTAACTGTTGGGTTCTTCACCATTTTCACCACCACCACCACCATCCCTCTCCTCAGATAACCCAGCCAGAGACAGGCCTGGGGTCGGCCTGGGGAGCAGGGACCTCAAGGGCCCCTCCTGAGGTTGACTCCCACACATAGCTTCCTGCTTTCCATATGTCAGTTTAAAGCTAATATATCCAGAATTAATGTATGTTCACAGTGTCCCAAAATCCACAGTTCACCCCTAGCCCTGATCCTCAGCAATTCCCAGCCTGCACTGCAGTGTCCCTATCATGACATGTGTGCTGAGGTGGATCTGAGGGGTTCTCAGAACTTGCTGCCTGTGTTAGGTCACAGCCACCTGCAGAGTGCCAGAGCCCCCCTACCCTGCTTGCCCTGCCCACTCACACCTCTCCCCCAAACACCCAGGCCTCTCAACTCAAGAGCTACCTCTGCCCCCTGGGGCCTTGTGCTTGCTCCCCAAGTGTTCCTTGCCCAGCATCTGCCCTGCCCACCCCTTCCCTGGGGCTCTTCCCTGTCAGAGCAGAAAGTCTATTCTACATGAGGGAACGCACAGGAAATCACTTCCCAGATGTATGGCCATGACAAGGCCCAGCAAGGATCCCAAAGCCTGTGTCTCCCCCTCAGTCCTTCAGCCATTTCCAACTGGGGGGCTTTCCCAGGCACCCCTGAGCTCTCCCCCAAGCAAGGGGGAAGCTGCTGGCTGCACACAGACTCCCCTCCTCCTGTACAGTGCCTCCGTGGAGTTTGGGAAGACCTGGCCCTCTGGGCAGATGCAGCCTGAAGGATGAGGGCAAGCAGAGACCCGTGTCTAGGTCAAGAAAAGGCCTGCATCTCCCCCAGGAAGCCTGGAGAGCAGAGGGGATGCTTGCCAGCCCCCATTCAGCCCCTGGGCCAGGAGCTCCATCAACAGCACAACCACAGGCCATGGGCACCTGCAGGTCTCCAGGGTGACCCCTTTAGCAGGATGAGGTCACAGCCCTGCTGTCCAGCCCTTTGGCAGCCCCCTCCCTGCAAAGGGAAAGAGCAGGGAAGAAGAGAGGCCAGCACATGCCCCTGGTCACTGGGGAGTGCAAGGCCAGTTCTCACTCACCCTCTGACGATATTACTGTTGTGGCAGTTGCCCAGAACCAGACAGCCAGTGGCAGGATCCAGATCACCAGCATCTCCTGAAGAGTGGGGCCCTGGCCACAGGGCCTTCCCTCGCCAGGAGGGACTAAGAAATGAGAGCTCCCAGGGAGGAATCAACTATTAAAAGGACCCCGGGGAGACCTTTGCCTTGGGGAAGAATGACATCTGGCCCAGGGAAGGGGTGCGGTGATGATGCTGGGTGGGTGGTGCGTGGTGACCACAGGGAGTTGGCCAAAGGGCAGTCTGTCAACCCTCCTCCCCTCTACCTCCTGGAGAGCTGACTGCCCAGAGTCAGGGTCCCTCCAGTGGAAGCCAGAGTCACAGGTTGGGCAGGGCAAGAGGGAGGGACAGGAGGCCAGAGGTGTGAGAGTATGTGACATGCGCCAGGAGGCATGGGTCAAGAAGTGCCAGGGAGGGGGGACTATGGAGGGTGGGGCAGCAGAACCCCAAAAGGAGCAGCCAGGCTGAGTGAAGGGCCCACACCCCCACCCCTGAGAAGCCCCCCTTTCTCCCAGTCTTCCCTTGCATCCACCTCAAGCTGGTCCATTCCAAACGTCCAGGACCTTCCCCCGGGGCTCCAACCACCAGCCCATCTCTCGGGTCCAGCTCCCATTCACACCTGAGGCTTTATGGTCCTCTTCTCCCCCCGCCCAGTCATGTCCCTCTCCTGTCTATGGCAAAGGCCCCAGAGCTCTCCCCAAAACCCCCACCCAAGGAACCTGCTCCACCAACCCAACCACCCTCTGCTTCAGTCCAGCAGGCCTGGCTGCCCCCAGAGTGGGAACAGGAGGGCACAAGCCCCAGGCCTGGGGTGAATGTGTCTGCCACCCAGGCTTGGGGGGGCTCAAGGTCTCTGTGGAGGCCCAGCTCTTCTCATCACCACAAATGGTAGCTGACCCACCTGGGCCATCCACCTCCCTGAAGCCCTGAGCTCCAGACATCAAGGGAGGCCCCCACCTGCTGCTGCTAAGGAAGCACCTCCACCCCCACCAGCTTCCTAAGAAAATAAAGTACCCCGTTTTTATGTTCTTTAAAAGGACAGTCAGGGGCCCTGGGAGCTGCCCACAGACCCCTTCCTTCCCCTGTGGGACAAAGGTGCTCTCAGGTCCTCTTACACTGTTTTCTCCCTGGGGCTGAGGAAGTCCCTGTTCTCCAACCAAGAGGGGCCAAACGATGAGAAGGAGAAAGACACAGAGGAGCTTCTTTTATAATAAATGTTACATTGTGTTCACATGAGAGAATTGGAGACACACAGGCTTCCTGTCCCCAGATGAGAGCTTCCTGCAAAAGGGAGCTGGGAGCTTCTGGCCTCAGAGGTTCCTGCGGGGATGCACGCAGGGCCAGGGAGGGGAAGGGGGAGGAGGAGCGGGGAAGTGCAGGGGGGTGCAGTAAGGGAAGGGGAGGACGAGGAGGAGGGACCCAGGGAGCTTCCTCACCTCAGGGCCCCACTTCTCCTCATCCGTGGGGACTGGAGGAAACCCACGTCCCACCCTCACCCATGTCCCACCCCCATCCAAGGGGACCAGGGCCCTTGGGACAACAGGAAGGGATGGAGCCTCAGAATGGGGGCCAGGGTATGGGAAGCAGCGGTTGGGAGTTCCAAGAGGCAGAGAGGGCATCTGCACCTAACTAGGGGCTGGGGAGCTGGGGGAGGAGGGAAGATTTGGGATGGGGGCACTGGGGTCAGGGGGCTAAGGGTTTATTTTAGGGTTGAGGGTTGCTGAGGAAGGGGACAATAGGAAACCGGGGGAGGTGCAGGGTGGGGCCCTGGGGTGTGGGGGAGGAATGGGTTCAGAGGGTTTAAGTACTGGGAGTCAGCTGAGCAGCAGGGTTTCCATAGAGGCCGGCAGAGGTAGGAGGGGCTGCAGGCTGGCCACAGGTGCGGGTGGGGAGCAGGCAGTAGGGGTGCTCAAGGAGAGCAGAGGCTGAGGTCTGAGACCAGAGGGGGTTTGTGGAGTGGGGATGAGAGAGAGCATGTAAGCACAGGGAAAGCGTGAAGGGAGAGAGATCTGACAGAGCACATGGGTTTGACAATCACTGGAGGAGGATGCTATACTCATTTTACAGGTTCAGAGAAGTTACTGACTCCCCCAAGGTCCCACTGTAGAAAACCCTAGATTTGAACTGGATCTCCAGTTAGGTTTCACACAAGTTGGGAGAAGGATGGGGGTCAGGGGATGGTCTGATTTTGCCCAAGAAAACCAGTAAATGGAGGCGCTCCAGTCTTGAGGCTCTCTTGGAACTGTCACCGCGTGGAGGGTTCCATCCTGCTGGCGGGGCAGGTGAAGGGCTCACAGCGAGGTCAAGACCACCTCAGGTCTCTGGATATGCACCTGCCAAGGGTGTGAGCGGGAGTGAGAACAGGGAGACCCCTGACTGGCAGACTGGGAGGTCACCGCCTGCTGGTCCTGGCCCAGGCCTCTGCCCCAGGGGGTTGGAGGCATCTGGAGCCGGACCTGGGAGAATCCCCCTCTTATCCTCTCACCTTCATATTGGTGTCTATGTCCCCCAAGGCCACCTGCAAGTCTTCATACTTGACTAGAAAGAAGAGGAGAGAGGCAGGGAGGAGAAAGGGTGGAAAGGAGGCTGAGAAAGGCAGGGCCTTGTGTATGACCTGGGCTTCCACAGGAGGGGCACCGGGACGTAGCGACAAGCGCCCTGGCACGAGGTATGTGTCCTTCCTGCGCCAGAGAGGTCGTCCTGCTCTGCCCAGGCCCGAGGGGTGCCCAGAGAATCCCCCGCGCCCTTCCCAGGAGGCGGGACTCACCTGTTGAATAGTCCTCGAAGCCCACGTTTGAAAAAGTTCCCACGGTGTCCTCATCCCAGACCTCAAACCATTTCCTGTCGTCGTCCCAGGACCTGGGTGGGGAGTCGCGCGGTCAGGCGGGGCCATCGGTCGGAGACCCCTTTGCCGCCCCCGCCCCCGCGAGCGCGCTTACCGGCCTACGCCTCGGCTGCTCCTCCGCGAGCGCGCGAAGAAGACGCTCAGCCCCGCCAGCAGCAGCCCCAGCGCCGCGGCCCCAGCCAGGCCGCCGACCAGAGCCTTCCAGCGGACGGCCACCTCACAGCGCGGGCCCGAGAACCAGTGCGTGTCCGTGGAGAAGCAGCTGCAGGGGAGCCACAGGTCACCGACCCTTCCCTCCGCGGCCCTGCGCTCGGGACCGGGCCCGGATCTGCGGGTGGGCGGGGCTCGGGCGGGGCCGCCCGATCCGCCCTCGGGCTGTGGGCGGGGCCTCACCGGCAGGCGGGACCGCTCTTCTCCAAAATGCACTGGCCCTGGCCCTGGTGACAGTCGATGGCGCCCTCCACGCCCGACGTGCATTTAGTGACGCAGCGGAGCCTGTTACCCTCGTCCAGGGGGAAGTAGAAATCTTCATAGCCTTTGGCAGCGACTCGGCGACAGATGGCTGGGGTAGGAAGGGGGTTGCCAAGAGACAGAAGCACCTCATCCACTCTACTCAGGGATCTGGTTATAATGACTCTGAAAATGGACCCGGAGGACTATATTTCCTAGGGTGGCGTGTCATGGGGTAGATCCTAGGATTGGCTAAGGGAAGGGCAGGCCTGGTGGGAGTCCCTGGTGGGAGGGGGTCATGCATCCTGGGGCCACTCGACCCTTTGCCCCACCCTCACCTGTCGGGGTCAGCTCCGTGCTAGTGTTGTTGTTCACCTTGATGGAGCCAGGCTTAAAACACAGGGCTGGAGAGACAGAGGCAGAGGTGAAATCAGGGGAGGTCAAGGGGCCAGGGAAGCAGGACAGGCACGGAGAGAGGTGGAAAGAGCTGTCAGTATGGGGGATGTGTGGAGGGGCCACAAGGGAAGGCTTCTTTTGGCTCCCTCATCTCCCCCAAATAATCAGGGGTCCTCAGCCATCCTGTTAGGAGGTCTCTTCCCCAGCACCCAGGTTCTGGTAAGCCCCTCCTTGGCCCCAGTGGCTGTGGACCTACGCCACTTCTCCCAACCTGCCAGAAGTACCACAAGGCTGGCACCTGAGCCTAGAAGGCCCCTGTCTGAGCTGTGCTCCAGATGGTGCTCTGGGGTGGTGGCTCTGACCCAGACCCCTCCCTCCAGCCCAAGGTCCCCAGCCTTGACTCACTCTGGTCGTTCTGGCAGCTTCCCCCATCCTGGTTGACACTCTGGAACTCATCCTTTAGGACTGTCTTCACCTTCTCATACTCGCTCTCCAGCTGGGAGCTGAAAGGCAGCTCCACCAGGACCAGATAGTCCACCACGATGCTGCCGTTCCTAAAGGGCCAAGGGTCCTTAAAGAGTGCCCAGGCCTGGGGCACACACGTCTTTAGAAGAGGACCTCCAGGACCAACAACGAATGCACAGGTGTTGGAGGGAAGGGATCAAAAACAATGAGTTGGAATTCCAGATACATTATTTTCGGAAGAGACTGCCAGCATCCCTGACTTGGCCAGCCTGGGATGGTGGGACAAGGAATGATTGACATTCTCTTGCATGGTATCCAGCCATTACCAAACCAGGCCCTTCTGCACTCTCTGCCTCACTCATGCTGACCACTCAGCAGACCAGGCACCAGCTAGAGAGAGACAGCTCCAGTCCAGACAGCAGGCTTTCCACCCACCCCCTTCACCACCTCCCTGCATGTCCCATGGAATGTCTCTCCTTCCAGTATGTTTAAAGGTGGGGGGTAGGAGGCATCCCTCCTAGAGAGACCTGACTCCAGAAAATTATGGCAAAATCCCCCACAGAGTGATTTCCTTACATCCTCCCTCCACCCCTCTCTAAAGTCTGATGATTCCAAAAGCAAGGGATGGCTTCCGCAGCCTTTCTTCATCCCCCCTTCCTCCACCTAACACTGCCTCCACAGCCCCAGAAGGGTCCCCTACCTCAGGGACAGGATCTTCACATCCTTGAACTCCTGCACATTTTTGTAAACCTCCTTCACCTGAAATGCCAAGGATCCTTGGGCTTACGTCTGAACCTCCAGACTTGAGGGCACCCAAGGGCCCATGCTCAGCTCCAGGGGTGGAGCCTTGGCTTTCCACCCTTACCCCTCACCTGGTCCCGGAAGGAACTGATGAAGTTCTTGTAGACTGTGGAAGTGTTGTCATTGAGGTCTGCAGAGAACTCCTGGTCAACAGACACCTCCATGCCCACTTCAGCATCCACGGTCTCTGCACACAGCAGACCCCGCTGTGGTCACTTCCCCATCACTCCTGTCTGACACCACCACCACCATCAACACTCAGACCCAGAAGCTCCTCTTGTGGCCCTCTCCATATCCCCCAAGGACCAACTGAACAGCAGGAAGGATTGAGGTAAGAATTCTGGCATGAGTTGTCCTGAGATGATGGAAAAAATGGAAGTCAGGATGCACAATGCTAAGGCCTGTGCTGTCTCCTTTGTCTGCTCTAGTGGGTGGCAGAATAATGGCCCCCAACAATGCTTACATCCTAATCTCCAGAACCTGTGGATATGTTATACCACCTGGCAAGGAGGAAATCAATGTTGCAGATAGAATTAAGATTGCTAATCATCTGACTTTATATAGGGAAATAAACATGGATTCTCTGGGTGGCACCAATGCAATCACAAGGTCTTTAAAAGTGGAAAAGAGAGATGGGAGAGGTCAGAATCAGTCAGAGGAAGATGTGACTGTGGAAGAAAGGCACAGAGATGCAATGCTGCTGGTTTGAAGATGGAGAGGGGACCTGGAGACTAGGAATGCAGAAGGCTCCAGAACCTGGAAAGAGCAAGGAAATAGATTCTCTCCCTAGAGCCTCCAGAAAGGAACACAGCCCTGCTGACTCCTTGATTTTTCCCAGTAAGAGCCATGTCAGACTTTTGATCTACAGAATTGAAAGACGTTAAATTTGCTTTGTTTCAGCTGCTAAGGTTGTGATAATTTGTCAGAGCAGGAATTAGAAACTAATACAGCTCCAAGCAGCCCAGACCAGGAGGAGGACCCAGTCATCTCCTAAAGGTGATGGTGGATAGGAGACATGATACTGAGTAAGGAGGGCATGAGAGGGAAGACAGGGATGGAGGGATTGGGAAAAATGGCAGGGTGCCTCCATGCCAGCCACAGAGCAAAGCCCAAGAAGAGTCAGTGGCATCTCCCAGGATAAAGTAGAAGGTAACTCACCCAAATCCACCTGTTCTACAGCAAACTCACAACGGGAGCCATAGAAGGCACTGGGACAGTGACACTTGAGGCCATCCCAGGTACCCTCATTCTGGCACCAGATCTCCTGGAGCTCACAGCGGTACCCAGAGAACCCCGAGGGGCAGAGGCAGCGGCCCTGCATCCAAGTGCCACCATTGTCACAGGTGCCTGTGCAGCAAAGGAAGACAGAGCTTCAGGATAGGGCCTGACCTTGGTGGCATGGAAACTGAGCAGAGCAGGAGGACAAGGAACAGGGAGGTGGGAAGTCCAACCTGGGGTGCTGGTCAAATTAGACTTTGTGGTCATCTGAGTAGTGGTCAAAGTTCTCATGGGCGATGTAAGGATGGCAGGAGTCTGAGTGGTAATCGCTGCTGTTTCTGGAGTCCTGGTTGTGGCTGAGGTGGGGTAGGTCACCTCGCTTGAAGTCATCATGGCAGTTGTAAAGCTGCTGCTTGGTTCTGTGGTCGGTGGGAGACTTGTAGAGCCAGGTATATGTGGGGTGGTGGCAGAGTTGGTGCTCATCCAGGTTCTACTGGTGGGTCTTTGTGTGCTTGTCAAAATTGTGTTAATTGGGATAGTCCCAGGGCTGATAGAACTAAAGGCATTGGTTATGACATTGGTGGGCCCACTTTCAACAACTGAAGTAGAAGTGTCCATATTTGTAGGAAAGGCAGTTGTCATACTGGTGAAACTAGGCAAGGTGGCCATCTCAGTAGTAGAGGTAAATATTGATATTGGGATGGTAGCTCTAGAAGTAATTTCACTACTTGGACCCATTTCAATGCATGGAGTAGTTGGGGAAGTGGGCACTATTGTAACTGGTATAGATTCTGGACATGGGACAGTAGAAGAAAGAACAAAAGATGGGGTTGTTTTACTAATAGGAACCATTACAGAAGACGTGGTTGGAGAAGTACTTGAAGTTTCAGATAAAGGAATAGTAAAAGCACTGACAGAAGACTCTGTGTTTTCTCTACTGGAGTTCGATGGAGAGGTAGGAGAAGATTTAGTTATAGAAGTGACCACTGAATGTACACTGGAGGAAGAGAGGGTTGAAGACAGTGTGAGAGTAGATATTGAAGAGGAGATAATGGTAACAAAAGAAGAGGTCAGTGCAGTTGTAGAAGTACTCAACATAGGAAAAGACGGCAGTTGAGAAACACCTGATGTTGTGGGGTTGCCTATGGTTACCAATGGTGTGTTAGGAGGGGTGGTAGTGTCTGTACGGAGGGGACTGGACAAAGTGGCTGTGGTTGAGGTGGCAAGCACTGAAGTTTGGGTAGAGGTGCTGATTTCAGTAATGGTTGTACTGATGGTACTAGTGGGAGCAGAAGAGGTGGATGAGGAATAAGTGGGAAGTGTGGTAGTCAAGATAGACATAAGAGAGGTGTTAGTGGTCAACATGGAGAGTGGTTCTGTGCTTGAAGCAGGGGTAGAAGACAGATATGTACTAGTGAGTGAAGTCACTGGGGTGACATCAAACGTAGTGATCAATGGACCTTTGGTAGACATGGGTGGGGTGGTGGTGGTTTTTGCTGTTGTGGTTAGCATGGGTATGCTAACAGAGGACAGGGCACTGTTGGTGGTTGTCTCCAGGATACCAGATGTAAGGAGAGTTGCATTTGTGTTGGTTGTGGTTGTACTCTGTGTAGAGTAGATTTCGGAAGTAGTGACCACTGGTGTCATATGTGGTGTGGTTGGCGTGGGTGTTGTTACGAGGGATGTGGTAGCAGTCGTGACCGTGTCTGTAGTAGGGTGAATGAGCGAAGTGAGTGTGGTCGAGGTGTCAAAAGTTGAGGTGTATACTGGGGTGGTGATATCAGTGGTGCCTGTGGTGAAGGTTACAGTGGGAACTGTAGGGGTGGATGAAGCGTGAGAGGTGTGGGGTGAGGTAGTCAGGGTGGTCAGAGTGGTAGTGGTAGTAGTCAGTGTGGACAGTGATTCTGTGGTTGGGGCAGGGGTAGAAGACGGATGCCTGTGTGATGATAAACGGGTAGTGGTCACTGGAGAAGTGTGGGTAGCTGTGAGAGTGACTGATGTTGTGGTCGGGAGAGTAGGAGAAATCTCTGTCATGACAGAATTTGTAGACACGTCACGGGTCGGAGCAAGTGTGGTTTTCCAGGTGGATGTGGTGTTAGTGGGTGTGACGGCCGTCTCCACTCGTCCTGTGGTGGCTGCAGTAGAGGAGGATGTTCCCATGGTGGTGGATGTCATGTCTGTAGAGGTGGGAATGGATGCCACGTGGGATTCAGTGGTTGAGTGCCGGGTTTGTGTGCTCATCACAGACGAAGTGGTCCTCTCTGTGCCAGTGGTGCTGGGACTGCTTGTGGATGCGGAAGAGGGGCCTGAAGAGGTACCGGGGATACTTCTCGGGACAGAGGGAGTTGGAGTGCTGTGGGAAGTTGTGAGCGTGGGTGTCATTGTAAGTGTCGTAGCCATGGTGGTGATGGCACTGGTTGTTGTGCCTGTAGCTTGCACAGTGGGGGAAGAAGGGATGGTATTTGCGGTGGTTGCTGACATACTAGAAACAATGGGTGTGGAAGTGAGATTGATCGGAGTGGTCAGTGGACCTGTTGAAGGCCTGGGTGTGGTGGGGGTGGGAGTCAGTGCTGTGGTATGTATGACTGTACCCACAGAGGACTGGGTTGTGGTGGTGATGGTCTCCGGAGTACTGTATGTAAGGGGTCTTGAGGTTGTGGTGGTTGTCATTGTGCTCCCTGTGGAGTAGATATTGGAGCTAGTGTCTCCTAATGTCATGTGTGATGTAGTTGGTGTGGGTGTTGTTACCAAGGATGTGGTAGCAGGGGTGAGTGTGTCTGTAGTGGAGGGACTAGGTGAAGTGAGTGTGGTTGAGTTGGCAAGAGTTGAGGTGTACACTGGTGTGGTGATATCAGTGGTGTCTGTGGTGAAGGTGCCAGTGGGAACTGTAGGGGTGGATGAGGAGTGCGAGGTGTGGGGTGAGGTAGTCAGGGTGATCAGAGTGGTAGTGGTAGTAGTCAGTGTGGACGGTGATTCTGTGGTTGGGGCAGGGGTAGAAGACGGATGCGTGTGTGATGTTAAACGGGTAGTGGTCACTGGAGAAGTGTGGGTAGCTGTGAGAGTGACTGATGTTGTGGTCGGGAGAGTAGGAGAAATCTCTGTCATGACAGAATTTGTAGACACGTCACGGGTCGGAGCAAGTGTGGTTTTCCAGGTGGATGTGGTGTTAGTGCGTGTCACAGCCGTCTCCACTCGTCCTGTGGTGGCTGCAGTAGAGGAGGGTGTTCCCATGGTGGTGGATGTCATGTCTGTAGAGGTGGGAGTGGATGCCACGTGTGATTCAGTGGTTGAGTGCCGGGTTTGTGTGCTCATCACAGACGAAGTGGTCCTCTCTGTGCCAGTGGTGCTGGGACTGCTTGTGGATGTGGAAGAGGGGCCTGAAGAGGTACCGGGGATGCTTGTCGGGACAGAGGGAGTTGGAGTGCTGTGGGAAGTTGTGAGCGTGGGTGTCATTCTAAGTGTCGTAGCCATGGTGGCGATGGCAATGGTTGTTGTGCCTGTAGCTTGCACAGTGGGGGAAGAAGGGATGGTATTTACGGTGGTTGCTGACATACTAGAAACAATGGGTGTGGAAGTGAGATTGATCGTAGTGGTCAGTGGACCTGTTGAAGGCCTGGGTGTGGTGGGGGTGGGTGTCAGTGCTGTGGTATGTATGTCTGTACCTACAGAGGACTGGGTTGTGGTGGTGATGGTCTCCGGGGTACTGGATGTAAGGGGTCTTGAGGTTGTGGTGATTGTCATTGTGCTCCCTGTGGAGTAGATATTGGAGCTAGTGTCTCCTAATGTCATGTGTGATGTAGTTGGTGTGGGTGTTGTTACCAAGGATGTGGTAGCAGGGGTGAGTGTGTCTGTAGTGGAGGGACTAGGTGAAGTGAGTGTGGTTGAGTTGGCAAGAGTTGAGGTGTACACTGGGGTGGTGATATCAGTGGTGTCTGTGGTGAAGGTGCCAGTGGGAACTGTAGGGGTGGATGAGGCGTGCGAAGTGTGGGGTGAGGTAGTCAGGGTGGTCAGAGTGGTAGTGGTAGTAGTCAGTGTGGACAGTGATTCTGTGGTTGGGGCAGGGGTAGAAGACGGATGCCTGTGTGATGATAAACGGGTAGTGGTCACTGGAGAAGTGTGGGTAGCTGTGAGAGTGACTGATGTTGTGGTCGGGAGAGTAGGAGAAATCTCTGTCATGACAGAATTTGTAGACACGTCACGGGTCGGAGCAAGTGTGGTTTTCCAGGTGGATGTGGTGTTAGTGGGTGTGACGGCCGTCTCCACTCGTCCTGTGGTGGCTGCAGTAGAGGAGGATGTTCCCATGGTGGTGGATGTCATGTCTTTAGAGGTGGGAGTGGGTGCCACGTGGGATTCAGTGGTTGATTGCCGGGTTTGTGTGCTCATCACAGACGAAGTGGTCCTCTCTGTGCTAGTGGTGCTGGGACTGCTTGTGGATGTGGAAGAGGGGCCTGAAGAGGTACCTGGGATGCTTGTTGGGACAGAGGGAGTTGAAGTGCTGTGGGAAGTTGTGAGCATGGGTGTCATTGTAAGTGTCGTAGCCATGGTGGTGATGGCACTGGTTGTTGTGCCTGTAGCTTGCACAGTGGGGGAAGAAGGGATGGTATTTGCGGTGGTTGCTGACATAATAGAAACAATGGGTGTGGAAGTGAGATTGATCGTAGTGGTCAGTGGACCTGTTGAAGGCCTGGGTGTGGTGGGGGTGGGTGTCAGTGCTGTGGCATGTATGCCTGTACCCACAGAGGACTGGATTGTGGTGGTGATGGTCTCCGGGGTACTGTATGTAAGGGGTCTTGAGGTTGTGGTGGTTGTCATTGTGCTCCCTGTGGAGTAGATATTGGAGCTAGTGTCTCCTAATGTCATGTGTGATGTAGTTGGTGTGGGTGTTGTTACCAAGGATGTTGTAGCAGGGGTGACTGTGTCTGCAGTGGAGGGACTAAATGAAGTGAGTGTGGTTGAGTTGGCAAGAGTTGAGGTGTATACTGGGGTGGTGATATCAGTGGTGTCTGTGGTGAAGGTGCCAGTGGGAACTGTAAGGGTGGATGAGGCATGAGAGGTGTGGGGTGAGGTAGTCAGGGTGGTCAGAGTGGTAGTGGTAGTAGTCAGTGTGGACGGTGATTCTGTGGTTGGGGCAGGGGTAGAAGACGGATGCGTGTGTGATGTTAAAGGGGTAGTGGTCACTGGAGAAGTGTGGGTAGCTGTGAGAGTGACTGATGTTGTGGTCGGGAGAGTAGGAGAAATCTCTGTCATGACAGAATTTGTAGACACGTCACGGGTCGGAGCAAGTGTGGTTTTCCAGGTGGATGTGGTGTTAGTGGGTGTGACGGCCGTCTCCACTCGTCCTGTGGTGGCTGCAGTAGAGGAGGGTGTTCCCATGGTGGTGGATGTCATGTCTGTAGAGGTGGGAGTGGATGCCACGTGGGATTCAGTGGTTGAGTGCCGGGTTTGTGTGCTCATCACAGACGAAGTGGTCCTCTCTGTGCCAGTGGTGCTGGGACTGCTTGTGGATGTGGAAGAGGGGCCTGAAGAGGTACTGGGGATGCTTGTCGGGACAGAGGGAGTTGAAGTTCTGTGGGAAGTTGTGAGCGTGGGTGTCATTGTAAGTGTCGTAGCCATGGTGGTGATGGCACTGTTTGTTGTGCCTGTAGCTTGCACAGTGGGGGAAGAAGGGATGGTATTTGCAGTGGTTG
Organism: Manis javanica; assembly: GCF_040802235.1. Taxonomy (NCBI): domain Eukaryota; kingdom Metazoa; phylum Chordata; class Mammalia; order Pholidota; family Manidae; genus Manis; species Manis javanica. Next base: position 33,351,738 of record NC_133165.1, on the reverse strand, counting down.
CTGACATACTAGGAACAATGGGTGTGGAAGTGAAATTGATCGCAGTGGTCAGTAGACCTGTTGATGAACTGGGTGTGGTGGGGGTGGGAGTCAGTGCTGTGGTATGTATGCCTGTACCCACAGAGGACTTGGTTGTGGTGGTAATGGTCTCCAGGGTACTGGATGTAAGGCATGTTGGGGTTCTGGTGGTTGTGGTTGTGCTCCCTGTGGAGTAGATATTGGAAGTAGTGACTCCTAGTGTCATGTGTTGTGTGGTTGGTGTGGGTGTCGTTACCAAGGATGTGGTAGGAGGGGTGACTGTGTCTGTAGTGGAGGGACTAGGTGAAGTGAGTGTGGTTGAGTTGGCAAGAGTTGAGGTGTACACTGGGGTGGTGATATCAGTGGTGTCTGTGGTGAAGGTGCCAGTGGGAACTGTAGGGGTGGATGAGGTGTGAGAGGTGTGGGGTGAGGTAGTCAGGGTGGTCAGAGTGGTAGTGGTAGTAGTCAGTGTGGACGGTGATTCTGTGGTTGGGGCAGGGGTAGAAGACGGATGCGTGTGTGCTGTTAAAGGGGTAGTGGTCACTGGAGAAGTGTGGGTAGCTGTGAGAGTGACTGATGTTGTGGTCGGGAGAGTAGGAGAAATCTCTGTCATGACAGAATTTGTAGACACGTCACGGGTCGGAGCAAGTGTGGTTTTCCAGGGGGATGTGGTGTTAGTGGGTGTGACGGCCGTCTCCACTTGTCCTGTGGTGGCTGCAGTAGAGGAGGGTGGTCCCATGGTGGTGGATGTCATGTCTGTAGAGGTGGGAGTGGATGCCACGTGGGATTCAGTGGTTGAGTGCCGGGTTTGTGTGCTCATCACAGACGAAGTGGTCCTCTCTGTGCCAGTGGTGCTGGGACTGCTTGTGGATGTGGAAGACTGGCCCGAAGAGGTACTGTGGATGCTTGTTGGGACAGAGGGAGTTGAAGTGCTGTGGGGAGTTGTGAGCGTGGGTGTCATTGTAAGTGTCGTAGCCATGGTGGTGATGGCACTGGTTGTTGTGCCTGTAGCTTGCACAGTGGGGGAAGAAGGGATGATATTTGCGGTGGTTGCTGACATACTAGAAAAAATGGGTGTGGAAGTGAGATTGATCGGAGTGGTCAGTGGACCTATTGAAGGCCTGGGTGTGGTGGGGGTGGGTGTCAGTGCTGTGGTATGTATGTCTGTACCAACAGAGGACTGGGTTGTGGTGGTGATGGTCTCCGGGGTACTGGATGTAAGGGGTCTTGAGGTTATGGTGGTTGTCATTGTGCTCCCTGTGGAGTAGATATTGGAGCTAGTGTCTCCTAATGTCATGTGTGATGTAGTTGGTGTGGGTGTTGTTACCAAGGATGTTGTAGCAAGGGTGACTGTGTCTGTAGTGGAGGGACTAGGTGAAGTGAGTGTGGTTGAGTTGGCAAGAGTTGAGGTGTACACTGGGGTGGTGATATCAGTGGTGTCTGTGGTGAAGGTGCCAGTGGGAACTGTAGGGGTGGATGAGGCGTGAGAGGTGTGGGGTGAGGTAGTCAGGGTGGTCAGAGTGGTAGTGGTAGTAGTCAGTGTGGACGGTGATTCTGTGGTTGGGGCAGGGGTAGAAGACGGATGCGTGTGTGATGTTAAAGGGGTAGTGGTCACTGGAGAAGTGTGGGTAGCTGTGAGAGTGACTGATGTTGTGGTCGGGAGAGTAGGAGAAATCTCTGTCATGACAGAATTTGTAGACACGTTACGGGTCGGAGCAAGTGTGGTTTTCCAGGTGGATGTGGTGTTAGTGGGTGTGACGGCCGTCTCCACTTGTCCTGTGGTGGCTGCAGTAGAGGAGGGTGTTCCCATGGTGGTGGATGTCATGTCTATGGAGGTGGGAGTGGATGCCACGTGGGATTCAGTGGTTGAGTGCCGGGTTTGTGTGCTCATCACAGACGAAGTGGTCCTCTCTGTGCCAGTGGTGCTGGGACTGCTCGTGGATGTGGAAGAGGGGCCGGAAGAGGTACTGGGGATGCTTGTCGGGACAGAGGGAGTTGAAGTTCTGTGGGAAGTTGTGAGCGTGGGTGTCATTGTAAGTGTCGTAGCCATGGTGGTGATGGCACTGTTTGTTGTGCCTGTAGCTTGCACAGTGGGGGAAGAAGGGATGGTATTTGCAGTGGTTGCTGACATACTAGGAACAATGGGTGTGGAAGTGAAATTGATCGTAGTGGTCAGTAGACCTGTTGAAGAACTGGGTGTGGTGGGGGTGGGAGTCAGTGCTGTGGTATGTATGCCTGTACCCACAGAGGACTGGGTTGTGGTAGTGATGGTCTCCGGGGTACTGGATGTAAGGCGTGTTGGGGTTCTGGTGGTTGTGGTTGTGCTCCCTGTGGAGTAGATATTGGAAGTAGTGACTCCTAGTGTCATGTGTTGTGTGGTTGGTGTGGGTGTCGTTACCAAGGATGTGGTAGGAGGGGTGACTGTGTCTGTAGTGGAGGGACTAGGTGAAGTGAGTGTGGTTGAGTTGGCAAGAGTTGAGGTGTACACTGGGGTGGTGATATCAGTGGTGTCTGTGGTGAAGGTGCCAGTGGGAACTGTAGGGGTGGATGAGGCGTGAGAGGTGTGGGGTGAGGTAGTCAGGGTGGTCAGAGTGGTAGTGGTAGTAGTCAGTGTGGACGGTGATTCTGTGGTTGGGGCAGGGGTAGAAGACGGATGCGTGTGTGCTGTTAAAGGGGTAGTGGTCACTGGAGAAGTGTGGGTAGCTGTGAGAGTGACTGATGTTGTGGTCGGGAGAGTAGGAGAAATCTCTGTCATGACAGAATTTGTAGACACGTTACGGGTCGGAGCAAGTGTGGTTTTCCAGGTGGATGTGGTGTTAGTGCGTGTCACGGCCGTCTCCACTCGTCCTGTGGTGGCTGCAGTAGAGGAGGGTGTTCCCATGGTGGTGGATGTCATGTCTATGGAGGTGGGAGTGGATGCCACGTGGGATTCAGTGGTTGAGTGCCGGGTTTGTGTGCTCATCACAGACGAAGTGGTCCTCTCTGTGCCAGTGGTGCTGGGACTGCTTGTGGATGTGGAAGAGGGGCCGGAAGAGGTACTGGGGATGCTTGTCGGGACAGAGGGAGTTGAAGTTCTGTGGGAAGTTGTGAGCGTGGGTGTCATTGTAAGTGTCGTAGCCATGGTGGTGATGGCACTGGTTGTTGTGCCTGTAGCTTGCACAGTGGGGGAAGAAGGGATGATATTTGCGGTGGTTGCTGACATACTAGAAAAAATGGGTGTGGAAGTGAGATTGATCGGAGTGGTCAGTGGACCTATTGAAGGCCTGGGTGTGGTGGGGGTGGGTGTCAGTGCTGTGGTATGTATGTCTGTACCAACAGAGGACTGGGTTGTGGTGGTGATGGTCTCCGGGGTACTGGATGTAAGGGGTCTTGAGGTTATGGTGGTTGTCATTGTGCTCCCTGTGGAGTAGATATTGGAGCTAGTGTCTCCTAATGTCATGTGTGATGTAGTTGGTGTGGGTGTTGTTACCAAGGATGTTGTAGCAAGGGTGACTGTGTCTGTAGTGGAGGGACTAGGTGAAGTGAGTGTGGTTGAGTTGGCAAGAGTTGAGGTGTACACTGGGGTGGTGATATCAGTGGTGTCTGTGGTGAAGGTTCCAGTGGGAACTGTAAGGGTGGATGAGGCGTGAGAGGTGTGGGGTGAGGTAGTCAGGGTGGTCAGAGTGGTAGTGGTAATATTCAGTGTGGACGGTGATTCTGTGGTTGGGGCAGGGGTAGAAGACGGATGCGTGTGTGCTGTTAAAGGGGTAGTGGTCACTGGAGAAGTGTGGGTAGCTGTGAGAGTGACTGATGTTGTGGTCGGGAGAGTAGGAGAAATCTCTGTCATGACAGAATTTGTAGACACGTTACGGGTCGGAGCAAGTGTGGTTTTCCAGGTGGATGTGGTGTTAGTGCGTGTCACGGCCGTCTCCACTCGTCCTGTGGTGGCTGCAGTAGAGGAGGGTGTTCCCATGGTGGTGGATGTCATGTCTATGGAGGTGGGAGTGGATGCCACGTGGGATTCAGTGGTTGAGTGCCGGGTTTGTGTGCTCATCACAGACGAAGTGGTCCTCTCTGTGCCAGTGGTGCTGGGACTGCTTGTGGATGTGGAAGAGGGGCCTGAAGAGGTACCGGGGATGCTTGTCGGGACAGAGGGAGTTGGAGTGCTGTGGGAAGTTGTGAGCGTGGGTGTCATTGTAAGTGTCGTAGCCATGGTGGTGATGGCACTGGTTGTTGTGCCTGTAGCTTGCACAGTGGGGGAAGAAGGGATGATATTTGCGGTGGTTGCTGACATACTAGAAAAAATGGGTGTGGAAGTGAGATTGATCGGAGTGGTCAGTGGACCTATTGAAGGCCTGGGTGTGGTGGGGGTGGGTGTCAGTGCTGTGGTATGTATGTCTGTACCAACAGAGGACTGGGTTGTGGTGGTGATGGTCTCCGGGGTACTGGATGTAAGGGGTCTTGAGGTTATGGTGGTTGTCATTGTGCTCCCTGTGGAGTAGATATTGGAGCTAGTGTCTCCTAATGTCATGTGTGATGTAGTTGGTGTGGGTGTTGTTACCAAGGATGTTGTAGCAAGGGTGACTGTGTCTGTAGTGGAGGGACTAGGTGAAGTGAGTGTGGTTGAGTTGGCAAGAGTTGAGGTGTACATTGGGGTGGTGATATCAGTGGTGTCTGTGGTGAAGGTGCCAGTGGGAACTGTAGGGGTGGATGAGGCGTGCGAGGTGTGGGGTGAGGTAGTCAGGGTGGTCAGAGTGGTAGTGGTAGTAGTCAGTGTGGACGGTGATTCTGTGTTTGGGGCAGGGGTAGAAGACGGATGCGTGTGTGCTGTTAAAGGGGTAGTGGTCACTAGAGAAGTGTGGGTAGCTGTGAGAGTGACTGATGTTGTGGTCGGGAGAGTAGGAGAAATCTCTGTCATGACAGAATTTGTAGACACGTCACGGGTCGGAGCAAGTGTGGTTTTCCAGGTGGATGTGGTGTGAGTGGGTGTGACGGCCGTCTCCACTCGTCCTGTGGTGGCTGCAGTAGAGGAGGGTGTTCCCATGGTGGTGGATGTCATGTCTATGGAGGTGGGAGTGGATGCCACGTGGGATTCAGTGGTTGAGTGCCGGGTTTGTGTGCTCATCACAGACGAAGTGGTCCTCTCTGTGCCAGTGGTGCTGGGACTGCTTGTGGATGTGGAAGAGGGGCCTGAAGAGGTACCGGGGATGCTTGTCGGGACAGAGGGAGTTGGAGTGCTGTGGTAAGTTGTGAGCATGGGTGTCATGGTAGGTGTCGTGGCCACGGTCGTGATGGCACTGGATGTTGTGCCTGTAACTTGAATGGTCGGGGACGATGGGATGGTTGCTCTCGTGGTCAAAGCAGTGGGCCTGGATGTAGGATTGATCGTGGTGGTCAGTGGACCTGTCGAAACCCTAGGTTGGGTCGTTGTCATTGTCAGTGTTGTTATAGGCATGCCCGTAGTAACAGTGGATTGAGTGGACATATGGCTTGTGTGGACTGTCTCACTGGATTGTTTTTTTGTGGTGGGGGCTGTGGTAGAAGACACGCGCATACTCGTGGTGTAGGACCATGAGGTTGGTGTCTTGCAGGTGGTGGTGGGGTAAGTAGTGGTGATTATCAAGCTCGTTGGATTGATGCACTCTGTGGTGCTCATGTACATTATGAGTGTAGGTGGGCTGGTTCCAACCTTTATGACAATTTTGGATATTGGACTTGCTGAGGAACTGGAATTGTTTGTAGTTTTGAGCAGGGTTTCAGAAAGGGGTTCAAACTGGGGAGATGTGAGGGGCTTCTGAGGTGTGTTTCTCCTGCTACCTGGAGTGGGAGGAGTGATTTGGGAGATGCTGAGTGGCCACCCTGCTCTGCCTCTGGAGACTGTGGGGTTGCCAGGCGCTGTGGCTGCATCTGCACTGAGGAAAAGCCCAGCAGGGATGGACATGGCCAAGGATAAAGCTCCTGTATTAGTGATAGAACAGAGGAATTCATTTGTTGGTTGTTTTGTCTCCATAACCCTACATAGAGTTTTCACTACCCCATTTTCCAGACACATGTCATAGAAGGTAGGAAGCTCAGTTGCTTATTCTCCCATAAGAGGAAGGTTGGGGCTGGGTCCTTTCAGGATCTGAAGCAACATCTGGACACCCCAGGCAGCCTCGCCCCACCTGCCTCCTGCGGTGTCACTGCTCCAGCCTTGGAGGACTGTGTGCACACCGGTTCAGCTGAGGCTCCTGCCTCTCCCTCGTCAGCCCCATCCCTCCTCTCACAGCCCCATTTCCCTGCCGCTTCCTCTCCCCCACCGGCTGCCCAAAGTCCTCACCTGGCTGCCCTCTGCACCTACCCCTGGCCAACCTCTGCTCTCCTCCCTGTGACCCACTGCTGTGCCGGCTGTCTCTCCTCTCAGAGAGAAAGAACCCAGCCAAGGCTGGGTGGGGGTGGGGACACATCGTGGATTCCAGGAGACAAGGGTGAGAGAACTGCGAAGGGAATCGAGCTCAGAGTCCTTTGAGATTAAGGTTCAAGGAGAGGGAACCACACTGACAGGTAGAGGGGCAGGATGGAGAAGGAAACTTCCAGAAAGAGGATGCCTCAGCAGGCAGGCGTTATTCCCAGACTTCAGGCTTAGCAGTCAGTGCTAATAATAAAAACAGATGTGTTTGCCATCATCTTCTCTCTTTTGGCCTCTGGTTAATTCGTTCACAAGTATGAACCCCGTTTTAGGGGATTGCGGACTCATGTGGCCACGGCACTTGCAGCTGGAAGTGCCCAAACCACCTGTCCTGTCAGCATTAGCCTCCTCCTCACCTCAGACCTGAGACACCTTGGTCTGAGATCCGGGATTTCAGTTCTCAGTCTAGCAGGGTGGTAATTTGGTAAGAGAGTGGTGCGGGATTATGAAGATTCCTGGGCTAGAGCCCTTAGAGCCAGGCAGTGGCCCTGGAGGAAATGCGAGGGAGGCCCGTGGCCTCTGGGTTGGGAAGGTGTAGGATTGGGGGACACCAGGAGGCAGAGGGAAGGGAGCACAGAGTAACTGGGGGATCTACAGGGTAGAAGAGAGAAGGCCCTGTTCTCTACCCCAGGTGGTCTCAGACCCCACCTTTGGGAGCAATCAGGGTCTCCTAACCCCCGTACTGCCAGCAACAGCTGTGCCAGCAAAATGGGCTGGGTGGGGTTGCGGGAGGTAGGGGAGAGCTGGAGGGTGGGAGGTGCACAGGAACCAAAGGCAGAGCTGAGCCAGGGAGAAGAGTATGCCCCAGGGACAGAGCCGGACTCTCAGGAGGGGAGGGCAGCAGCACGGAAGTAAAGAGAAAGTCAGGGCGGAGGCAGCACCTGGGCTGGGATGGAGGGATGACAGAAGAGGAAAAGGCTCAAAAAACTGAATCTAAGTGGGAAGAGCAGCCTTCCACGACGAGGTGACACCCACCTTCCTGACATGAGCACCTACCCCTGCAACCTGCTTGGTCCTGCACACCAGGCAACCCCCGCTTCCTTTCAGCCCCAGCGCCTCTGTTCTGACCATGCCCAGAGCTCCAAAGGATCCCTCCTCAGCTACCCCTTAGCCTCAGAGACCCCCTCCAGCACCCATGGAACATCAGGAAGTTCTCTCCAGCCCTCCCCCTGCGTCACCCCCTCACCTGTGGCCTCTAGGAAGTCCCTGAGGATCCAGAGGCTGAGGAGCCAGAGCAGCTGCATGGGCCTGGTGGGGTGGGGTCTGGGCGTAGAGCAGGCAGCAGCCCGGGGACAGCAGCAAGGAGGCAGCTGCAGTGTGCCCAGCAGCACCCAGCTCCAACTGAGAGGCGTGGTTATCTGCCCTGCTGGGCGTGAGCCTAAGCCTGCCTTTACCTTTACACCACCCATCTCACCCCTCTTCCCCCCTTCTTCCTGTATCTGACTTCAGCGCTGTGGGAAGGAAGGTCACTGAGCAAGCCCAGGAGGTGTCAATGGGGAGAGCGGCTTGCGGTCAACCCCAACTCCACCTGACCACCACACCCGCCTGCCTGGCCCACTCGGAGTGGATCCCAGGACAATGCCCTTCCCCTCCCCTGCCTCCCACCAAGAACTAGCAAAACTGGGTGGAGAATACACTTGGCCAAGAACTTGGACTCTGGAGTCTGGAACTGCAGTGTCTCCATAGTTTCAGCCCCAGATGCGGGGGAGGAGGTGAAACCTTGCTCTCCTTCACTCTCTCTGTCCCTTGCTCTTCCTTCTCTCCATCCAGCCCTTATCAAGACTATGGGGCTGTGACCTCACAACCAAATCCATGGAAGCAATGCAGAAGTCAGTTAGAAGTCATTTTAATATCTGAGAATTTGGCCAAGGTCCCAGAAAGGAAACACAGATGGCCAGTGGAAATAATCAAACAAAATGACCCATTTTGACCCAACAGATTAGCAACTATTAGGAAGGTTGATTCCATTCAATGTTGGGCAAGGTGTGAAAAATAAATACTCTTACCCAGCTGGTAGGATTGTGTGTTAGGCTGCTTTAAAAAGGCAACTTAGTGGCATCTATAAAAATTTTAAATATGTGCTCAAGGACCCAGTAATTTCACCGTTCCATCTCTGTGTTCAAGAAGCACTTCAAAACATGAGTGTACACACATGTCAAAATTCACTAAAAGATTTGTGCATTTTATTGTATGTACCTCAATTTAAACAAAGAGGTATTCATGAGAATATTTATTGCCATCCAGTTTATTGCAATTCCAATAGAAATTGGAGACAGCCCTCAATGGGAAACTAGGACTATGGAACAGTTATACCACAGACTACCATGCTCAAATAAAAAATGATACCATCATTGAAAGACTCTCAGAATGTCTTGTTCATTCTGAACATGTTCAGTAGACATGGTTTTGTTAAAACACACCCACATATTTTCAAATGAATACACACACGTACACCACATGTAAGTACATCCAAAATGTGTAAAAAGGCTCACCTAGTCCATAACAGGGGTAATGTTAACTCAGAGAAGAGTGAAGGAGCTATGGTTCAGAATGACAGTTAAGGAGCTCTATCATAGTTTTCAGTTTTACCTTGACAAGGATTTTCTCTTTGACCCTACAAAGACTTGAAAAAACACTAAAGTAGTTTCTAACAGCTCCAGACCTCCTCCTTAGGCTGACCCCAGCCCCTTTAAAATGCCTGCTTGAGAAAACTCAAGGCTGCCAAAAGAGCATACTGTTTGTTCCAGCCAACCCCTAAAGACAGGGCCCCTGTGCCCCAGCCTCTGTGGAAGGCGGAAGCCTAACTTTGGTGTCAGTTAGCAAACCCAGGTGGGTTTCATGTGGATCAGCCCCCGTCCCCTTTTCATAATGTTTCATTTCCTGGGCTCTGCTGAGCCTCACTCACTCCTGTTTGTACTCCCTCACCCCCCCTTTTGAAATCAATAACAAAACTCACTATTTTGTAGACAATTCACAACATTGTAGAACTAAACAATACACGTTTAAGCAACCAATGGATCAAAGAAGAAATCACTCTACAAGAGAAATTGGAAAATACCTTAAGAGATGAACAAAAACAGAAACACAACATACCAAAACTTATGGGATACAGTAAAAGCCATGCTAAAGGGCAAATTTGTAGCTATAGATGCATATGCTAAAAATAAGAAAGATCTCAAATCAACAGCCTAACTTAACAACTTAAGGAAATAGAAAAAAGAAGACCTAAATCCAAAGCAAGTAGAGAAAGGAAGTAATAAATATTAAAGCAGAGGTAAATGAAATAGAAAATAGAAAAATAATAGAGAAAATCAATTAAACCAAAAGGTGGGTCTTTGAAGAGATCAACAAAATTGGCAAAACTTTAGCTAGATGAACTAAGAAAAAAGGGAATATTCAAATTGCTAAAATCAGAAATAAAAATGGGGACATGACTACCAATCCTACAGAAATAAAAAGAATCAAGAGTATTATGAACAATTGTATGCCAACAAAGTGGGTAACTTTGATGAAATGGACAAATTCTTAGATGCACAAAACCAGATGAAACTAGGAAAAAAGTAGAAAATCTGAATAGACCTACAACTAGTAAGGAGATTGAATCAGTATCAAAAATCACTCAACAAAGAAAATGCCTGGAACTGATGACTACACAGGCAAATTCTACCAAACATTTAAATAAGAACTAATGCCAATCTTTCTCAAACTTTTCCAAAAAATTGAAGAGGAGGGACCACTTCCTAACTCATTTTATGAGGCCAGCATTACCCTGATTCCAAAACCAGACAAAAACACCACAAGAAAAGAAAACTACAGACCAATTTCCCTTATGAACATTGATACAGAAATCCTAAAAAATATGTATTAGCAAATAGAATTCAATATACTGAAAGGATTATAGAGCATGACCAACTGGGATTTATTCCTTACATGCAAGGATTGTTTAGCATATGAAAATCAATCAATATAATATGCCACATCAACAGAATGAAGGGGAAAAAAATCACCTGATCAAGAAAAAGCATTTGACAAAATTCAACACCCTTTCAAGACAAAAAAAAAACTCGACCAAATAGGAATAGAAGGAAATTACCTCCACATGATAAAAACCATATATGAAAAACCCACAGCAAACATCATACTCACTGGTGAAAGACTGAAAGTGTTTCCTCCAAGATCAAGAACAAGGTAAGGGTGCTTTTCACTACTTCTATTCAACCTAGTATTGGAAGTTCTAGCCAGAAAAGTTAGGCAAGAAAAAGAAATGACATCCAAATTAGAAAGGAAGAAGTAAAATGATTTCTGCTTGGAGATGATATGATCTTAGATGTAGAAAGCCCTAAAGAGTCCACCCAAAACACTGCTAAAACTAGTAAATGAATTCAGCAAAGTATCAGGACACAAAGTCAACACACAAAAATCAATTGCACTTCTATAGGCCAACAATAAACAATCTGAAAAGAAAATTATAAAAGTAATTTCATTTATAATAGCATCAAAAAGAATAGAATATTTAGCAATTAACCAAAGAAGTTAAAGAGTTGTATAATGAAAACTACAAAACACCACTGAAAGAAATTTTAAATCACATAAATAAATGGAAATACATCCCATGTTCATGGATTGGAGTACTTGATATTGTTAAAATATCAATATTGCTTACTCAAAGTGATCTACAGAGTCATTGCAGTCCCTATAAAAATCCCAATGAAATTTTTTGCAAAAATAGAAAAATTCAGTCTTAAATTCATATGGACACTCAAGGAACTCTGAATAGTCAAAACATTCTTGGAAAAGAAGAACAAAACTGAAGGACTCACACTTTCTGATTCCAAACTTCCCACAAAACTACAGTAACCAAAACAGTGTGGTACTGGCATAAATACAGACATATAGACTAGTGGAATAGGATAAAGAGCCCAGAAACAAACCCTTGCATATATGGTCAAGTGATTTTTGACAAGGGTGCCAAGACCATTCAGTGGGGAAAGAATCTTTCCAACAAGTGGTTCTGGGAAAATTGAATATCCACATGCAAAAGAATTCAGCTGGACCCTTACCTAACATCAGATAAAAAATTTACTCAAAGTAGATTAAGGACCTAAATGTAATACCTAAACAGTAAAACTCTTAGTAGAAAACATTAGACAAAAGCTTCACAGCATTGGATTTGGCAGTAATTTATTGGATATGACACCAAAGACACAGGAAACAAAAGAAAAAATGGAATTGGATTTCATGAAAATTTTAAATTTCTGTGCATAAAAGACATGATCAGCAGAGTAAAAAGGCACCCCACAGAATGGGAGAAAATGTTTGCAAGCCATATATCTTATAGGGGATTAATATCCAGAATATACGGAGAAGTGCTAAAAAGCTCAACAAAAAAGCAAACAACCTGATTACAAAATGGGCAAAGGATCTGAATACCCATTTCCCCAAAGAAAATATATGAATGAATATAGCACATGAAAAGATGTTCAACATCAGTAATTGTTAGAGAAATGCATTTCAAAACACAGTGAGATCCCACCTCATATCCATAAGGATGGCTACTCTCAAAAAAGGAAAATAAAGTGTTGACAAGGATGTGGAGAAATTGGGACCCTTATGCACTGTTGGTAGAAATGTAAAATGATACAGCCACTATAGGTAACAGTATGGCAAGTCCTCAAAAATTTTTTAATAGAATTACTATTTGATGCAGCACCCCCACCTCTGGGTATACACCCAAAAGAACAGAAGGCAGGGATGACATGTTTGTATACCCATGTTCGTTAGCAGCATTATCCACAATAGCTAAAACATGGAAGCAATCCACAAGTCCACTGACAGATGAATGGGCAAGCCGAATGTGGTATATATGTACAATGGAATATTATTTAGCTTTAAAAAGGGAGGAAATTCTGCAATATGCTACAACATGGGTGAACCTTGAGAACATCATGCTAAGTTAAATAAACCAGTTAGAAAAAGAAAAATTACTGTAAGACTCCACTTATATAAGGTATTTATTCAAAATTATAAAGACAGAAAGTAGAATGGTGGTTGCCAAGAGTGGGGGGAGGGGAAAGTGGAGAATCATTGTTTAATGGGTATATAGGGTTTCAGTTTTGCAAGATGAAGAGTTATGGAGATGGGTGGGGCTGATGGTTACACAACCATGTAACAGTACACTTAAAAATGGTTAAGATGGTAAATTTTATGTTATGCATATCTTACATTGCATAAGCAATTTTTAAAAACAAATGCTTACCCAGCAGACTCACAGACTCTAAGAAGGGACTAGCAGTTATCAAAGGGAAGGGGCTGGGGAGGGTGGGTGGGTAGGGTGGAAGAAGGGGATTAAAGGACATTATAATTAGCACTCACAATATAGGTAGGTCACAGGGAAGGCAGTACAGCACAAAGACAAGTAATGACTCTATAGCAGCATCTTACTATGCTGATGGACAGTGATTGCAATGGGTTGGGGGGGACTTGATAATATGGGTCAATGTTGAAACCACAATGTTGCTCATGTGAAACCTTCATAAGATTGTATATCAATGATACCTTAATTTTAAAAAAACTAATGCTTAATCAATAAAAAAGCCAAAATAATGATAATAATAACTTAAAACATATAATAATACAGACTGTTGCCTAGGAAAATAGGGGAGGGGGCAGAGGTGGGCTTGGTAAGGACTAAAGCCCAAAGGGAATATTTGAAGGAGTAAGTCAAAGTGCCACTCATCACACTGGGGGGCTTCTCTTTAAAACCAAGCATACAAAATTATGAATTATCAAATTAGATACGACCATCCCCAAGGCCTTGGAGTCTTTGCAGAGAGAAACTACGCAAATCCTCCTCTTCCCAGGAGTCCCAAGACTCAGGAAGGCACAAGGGGTTGCAAAGTGGTAAGGCAACTGGGGAACTCACCTACACCAGCCCCGTAAGGGCTCCCTCTCACATGGCATGGGTGAACCTGTCTTGATCAAGAAGGACTGGAGGGATTGCAAAGGAAAGGGCATCGTGCATACCCACCAAGCAACGCTGGCCGAGCACTGGACACACATCTGGCCTCGCCAAAATTTGAGGGATATGTTAAATTGCTCTGGCCTCAGAGGGTGTGTGGCCAACTTGGGAAAGTGAGCAAAGGAATAGAAAGATGAGGTGGAACAGAGAACCAGGCAGTGAGACCGCAGATGTGGCTCAGGGTAGGGAACTGACTGGGGCCCAGACCGTCCTCGGTGTCCTCTACTTGGATTTCTTAACACCTTTGATCAGAGCGCACAACATTAAAAATAGAAGTTTTCAAAAAAAATTGTTTTTTTTCAAAGGAGACTCCTTGGAACTGGGGCTATGTGGTCAGGTGCCAGGGCTGGCCAAAATGCTGGAGAGAGCTCAACGTGCCAGTCACTGTGCTGGGGACATGGATGTGAATGGGCCCCTGTCGCGAGGGACACTGGGCTCCTGTGGATGTGGATCCCAGTCCAACATCAGGATCCCTGATTCCTCCCCATCCATCCTCTCAATTTCATCTCCCTCTACTGCCCAAACTTCCTTCTGCTCCAGCCAACAGGCTTGCTTGCCTCATGCAGTTTCCTACACCAGGAATGCCCTCTCCGTCTCCCTTGGCTTTCTCTCAGCCTGTGATAATCCTACCCTTCCTTTACCACTTTGCTCCTCTCTCTCCTCACACAGGAAGCCGTGTGTAATCAAGCAGTGATCTCCCCACTTCCACGATAATGTTTCCTACCACCAGTCTCTCTCCCATGGTACTTAATTACCATTTGGTGGCAGGTATTACTGTCAGTGGAATGCCTGATCAGAAGGGCAAGGGGAAGGTGACACCTTTGCACTCTGAGCTGGGGCAGTGACCACTTTGCTTCCAGAGTCAAGGGAGCCGCCACCCCGCTTAGGGGGAAGGTGGTCCAGCTAAGACTGCTGGAGCCTTCTTGCTGCTGTCCAAGGATGTCCCACCTCCACGCTGGCATCCAGCCTTCACGGGAAAGCTGGAGGGGATGAAAGGGAAGATACAGAGCAGCCAGCACTTCAGCTGCTTAGCCCACTGTGCCCCACAGGGGCTGGAAGTACTGCTGTCAGCTAGACAGAGCCTTTGTGTAGGCTGCCCATGTACAACCGAGATCCAGAGGGTGGCTCCAGAGACAAATATGGTCCCAGCCAGAGTGTGACATGGACATAAGGCAGAAATGGAAAGACAAGACTGAGAATAGTGAGGCTGGCCCAGCCATCCGTGACTCCCACCATTGGGCCCCTTCCCAGCCCCTCACTCCACTAGCCAGGTGACATGAAAGTGGGATGCATGGGAGAAGAACAAGGGCACTGGCCTCTCTCCAAGGTCCCACTGTTGTCATAGGTACCTGAGGAAGATGTGAATCCAGGAAAGTACAGGCTGGGACCATTCCCCAAAGCCAAGGTTAGGGACAAAGTGTTGGAGTTAAGGCCAGGGATAGTGCTCCTCCCCACCAGAGTTAGTCTGGGGAGGACAGGCCAGTGTGTTCACCATCCTCTCCCCTGGGTCATGATCTGAACTGTGGTTGCAATTGTCCCTGATGGTCAGGTGGAAGTTGGGGTGCTGGCCAGAGCTGTCTGTGAGGTCATTGTGGTCGGGGTAGGGAGCATCTATTTGCATGATAGCAGATGAGAAGCTAGTACTTGGTTTTGAGACAAGTGGAAGCCAGTAGTGGTTGGTCTTATCAGTCAGGAGGGGTCAGGCTATGCTAACATAACAAACACTCCCAAAGGCTCAGTGGCGTGCAGTAGCAGAGGTTCATTTCTCACTCATGCTACCACCCATCTCAATGCCTGTGCCCTTCACTCAGGGACCCAGGCTGAGGAAGCAGCCTCTGTCTGGGACACGGCCAGTCTGAAGGCAGTAGGACATGACAGGTGGCAAAACCGTGAGCGGGCTTCTAAAGCTTCTTCCAGAGATGATGTGCACCCATGTATGTTGGCTAAAGCAAGTCCCATGGATGCCCCTGAGCTTAACGGGACAGGAACTAAAGCCCTTCATTAGGGAGAGGCTCCAAAAGTCCAGGGCACCAAGCCTGATATCAGTGGGGTGGGGAGAGATAATCCACTCCAGGGAGGGAAAGCAAATATGCTGAATAATAACACAACTTAGCACAGCTGGGATTCTGGCAGTGGTTAGGGTTTAAGCTAATCAAGATCCATCAGTGGCAAGTGGCGGACAGGATGGAACCCCTGTGTGGGTCTGTGTGTGTTTCTCTAAGCTGTGTTAGGGAGATGGTCCCTGTGGGGGCAGAATCAGGAGGATCAGTTTGGGTGCTGGTGGCTATCCAGCAGTCAAGGGTATTGGAGAACTACCACAGTGAAGGGGGTAACTGCTATACTAGAGAAACTGGAAACTGGACATTGCAGTTATTTATGTTAGCAAAGGCAAGATGGCCATCCTCCAGCAGTGATTCCCACCAATGTGGAGGAGGTACTTCAACACTGGATCCTGTACCAACACATCGAGTGGTGTGAGAAGCAGAGATGGTGACAATCAGTGCCATTCCTGGACACTTTATAGAAAGAGATAACACAGTTATGGCAAGAATTTTGGTACTGGTGAGAGTTGACAGAATATGATCTTTCCACATCTTAAAATCAAGAATAGAGTTAAGATTGAGGATGAGAATCACAGAGGAATATATGCAGTGCACCTCCATTTGCACAAATTTTTAAAAAGTTAATCTAATAACATTTGGATTAGGATTCTGTATGTGTGTAGTATGTTATAAAGAAAATCAAATTATTAATACACAACTCAGGAGAGTTCTCACAGAGGAGAGTGGCGTGTTCTGCTGGTGAGAGGCATCCAGAGGGCGTCTGAAGTGCCTAGTGGTCGGTTTCCTAAGCTGGGTAGTGGATACATGGATCTTCTTTTCTTATTACCTTTTAATGGTGTGTGTGTGTGTGTGTGTGTGTGCATGTGTGTGTGTTCTCCACACTTTTGATGAATACATTTCTCAATTAAAAATAATTTAAGGGAATAGTAACAGAACATTCTAGAAAATCAAAAACACTTTTTACTGAAATAAAACACAAGACAGGGTGTTCACTACTACCATTATTATTTCAACATTGTTTTTGGAGTTTTAGCTAATGCAATAGGGCAAAAACATAAAAAGAAATACATGGCATAAATAATAGAAAAAAGTTAAATGCCCCAATTTTTGCTGGTGAAATTACCATATAATTAGAAAATCCAAAGACACTAGTAGGGAAGAAACTACTATATTAATGAGAGGCTTTGATAAGCTGGCTGGATATAAAATAAATAATTTTTTTCCATTCTAGATATAACCAGCTAGAAATGGAAATTGGAAGAAATGTTCCATTCACAATAGAAACCCCAATGGAAAAATACTTGGGAACAAGAAAGAACAAATCTTATATGAGGAACTCCGTAAGGCTTTATCCAATGACATAGAACAAGATCTCAAAAAATTGAAAGGCTGTGCCAAGTTCTTAGGTAGGAAGCTTTTGCAACGAAAATGTCAGTCAGGTCTCCTAAAA